>NC_136069.1:89620923-95106788 GCF_964261635.1 Lissotriton helveticus | reverse complement strand
TTGCAAAAAACACAGTTGATGGACGGAATGTAGAACAATGTCATACATTCACCCCAGTACAAGGATCTGGGCCTAAATCCATCTTTTTTTGCACTCCACACCACCCTGGGTTAGACACTGGCTGTATGCAAATTAGCTCTGACCCTGTGCCTCATGGGAACAGTCCAGTCCGAACTACCAAGCCATGTCTTTCCCAGACCGGAATCAAGCATCCAAGGACCGGTTTCTGGCTATCAGCCATCTTCAGCTTGGATAGCTTGACTCCAGTGGTGTGGAGAGCCTGGGACTCACGTCTGAGCATACCCAGCCCACTCGGGGTGAAATTTGCAAAAAACACAGTTGATGGACAGAATGTAGAACAATGTCATACATTCACCCCAGTACAAGGATCTGGGCCTAAATCCATCGTTTTATTGCACTCCACACCACCCTGGGTTAGACACTGGCTGTATGCAAATCAGCTCTGACCCTGTGCCTCATTGGAACAGTCCAGTCCGAACTACCAAGCCATGTCTTTCCCAGACCGGAATCAAGCATCCAAGGACCGGTTTCTGGCTATCAGCCATCTTCAGCCTGGATAGCTTGACTCCAGTGGTGTGGAGAGCCTGGGACTCACGTCTGAGCATACCCAGCCCACTCGGGGTGAAAATTGCAAAAAACACAGTTGATGGACAGAATGTAGAACAATGTCATACATTCACCCCAGTACAAGGATCTGGGCCTAAATCCATCGTTTTTTTGCACTTCACACCACCCTGGGTTAGACACTGGCTGCATGCAAATCAGCTCTGACCCTGTGCCTCATGGGAACAGTCCAGTCCGAACTACCAAGCCATGTCTTTCCCAGACCGGAATCAAGCATCCAAGGACCGGTTTCTGGCTATCAGCCATCTTCAGCCTGGATAGCTTGACTCCAGTGGTGTGGAGAGCCTGGGACTCACGTCTGAGCATACCCAGCCCACTCGGGGTGAAAATTGCAAAAAACACAGTTGATGGACAGAATGTAGAACAATGTCATACATTCACCCCAGTACAAGGATCTGGGCCTAAATCCATCGGTTTTTTGCACTCCACACTACCCTGGGTTAGACACTGGCTGTATGCAAATCAGCTCTGACCCTGTGCCTCATGGGAACAGTCCAGTCCGAACTACCAAGCCATGTCTTTCCCAGACCGGAATCAAGCATCCAAGGACCGGTTTCTGGCTATCAGCCATCTTCAGCCTGGATAGCTTGTCTCCAGTGGTGTGGAGAGCCTGGGACTCACGTCTGAGCATACCCAGCCCACTCGGGGTGAAAATTGCAAAAAACACAGTTGATGGACAGAATGTAGAACAATGTCATACATTCACCCCAGTACAAGGATCTGGGCCTAAATCCATCGTTTTTTTGCACTCCACACCACCCTGGGTTAGACACTGGCTGTATGCAAATCAGCTCTGACCCTGTGCCTCATGGGAACAGTCCAGTCCGAACTACCAAGCCATGTCTTTCCCAGACCGGAATCAAGCATCCAAGGACCGGTTTCTGGCTATCAGCCATCTTCAGCCTGGATAGCTTGACTCCAGTGGTGTGGAGAGCCTGGGACTCACGTCTGAGCATACCCAGCCCACTCGGGGTGAAAATTGCAAAAAACACAGTTGATGGACGGAATGTAGAACAATGTCATACATTCACCCCAGTACAAGGATCTGGGCCTAAATCCATCTTTTTTTGCACTCCACACCACCCTGGGTTAGACACTGGCTGTATGCAAATGAGCTCTGACCCTGTGCCTCATGGGAACAGTCCAGTCCGAACTACCAAGCCATGTCTTTCCCAGACCGGAATCAAGCATCCAAGGACCGGTTTCTGGCTATCAGCAATCTTCAGCTTGGATAGCTTGACTCCAGTGGTGTGGAGAGCCTGGGACTCACGTCTGAGCATACCCAGCCCACTCGGGGTGAAATTTGCAAAAAACACAGTTGATGGACAGAATGTAGAACAATGTCATACATTCACCCCAGTACAAGGATCTGGGCCTAAATCCATCGTTTTTTGCACTCCACACCACCCTGGGTTAGACACTGGCTGTATGCAAATCAGCTCTGACCCTGTGCCTCATGGGAACAGTCCAGTCCGAACTACCAAGCCATGTCTTTCTCAGACCGGAATCAAGCATCCAAGGACCGGTTTCTGGCTATCAGCCATCTTCAGCCTGGATAGCTTGACTCCAGTGGTGTGGAGGGCCTGGGACTCACGTCTGAACATACCCAGCCCACTCGGGGTGAAAATTGCAAAAAACACAGTTGATGGACAGAATGTAGAACAATGTCATACATTCACCCCAGTACAAGGATCTGGGCCTAAATCCATCGTTTTATTGCACTCCACACCACCCTGGGTTAGACACTGGCTGTATGCAAATCAGCTCTGACCCTGTGCCTCATTGGAACAGTCCAGTCCGAACTACCAAGCCATGTCTTTCCCAGACCGGAATCAAGCATCCAAGGACCGGTTTCTGGCTATCAGCCATCTTCAGCCTGGATAGCTTGACTCCAGTGGTGTGGAGAGCCTGGGACTCACGTCTGAGCATACCCAGCCCACTCGGGGTGAAAATTGCAAAAAACACAGTTGATGGACAGAATGTAGAACAATGTCATACATTCACCCCAGTACAAGGATCTGGGCCTAAATCCATCGTTTTTTTGCACTTCACACCACCCTGGGTTAGACACTGGCTGCATGCAAATCAGCTCTGACCCTGTGCCTCATGGGAACAGTCCAGTCCGAACTACCAAGCCATGTCTTTCCCAGACCGGAATCAAGCATCCAAGGACCGGTTTCTGGCTATCAGCCATCTTCAGCCTGGATAGCTTGACTCCAGTGGTGTGGAGAGCCTGGGACTCACGTCTGAGCATACCCAGCCCACTCGGGGTGAAAATTGCAAAAAACACAGTTGATGGACAGAATGTAGAACAATGTCATACATTCACCCCAGTACAAGGATCTGGGCCTAAATCCATCGGTTTTTTGCACTCCACACTACCCTGGGTTAGACACTGGCTGTATGCAAATCAGCTCTGACCCTGTGCCTCATGGGAACAGTCCAGTCCGAACTACCAAGCCATGTCTTTCCCAGACCGGAATCAAGCATCCAAGGACCGGTTTCTGGCTATCAGCCATCTTCAGCCTGGATAGCTTGTCTCCAGTGGTGTGGAGAGCCTGGGACTCACGTCTGAGCATACCCAGCCCACTCGGGGTGAAAATTGCAAAAAACACAGTTGATGGACAGAATGTAGAACAATGTCATACATTCACCCCAGTACAAGGATCTGGGCCTAAATCCATCGTTTTTTTGCACTCCACACCACCCTGGGTTAGACACTGGCTGTATGCAAATCAGCTCTGACCCTGTGCCTCATGGGAACAGTCCAGTCCGAACTACCAAGCCATGTCTTTCCCAGACCGGAATCAAGCATCCAAGGACCGGTTTCTGGCTATCAGCCATCTTCAGCCTGGATAGCTTGACTCCAGTGGTGTGGAGAGCCTGGGACTCACGTCCGAGCATACCCAGCCCACTCGGGGTGAAAATTGCAAAAAACACAGTTGATGGACAGAATGTAGAACAATGTCATACATTCACCCCAGTACAAGGATCTGGGCCTAAATCCATCGTTTTTTTGCACTCCACACCACCCTGGGTTAGACACTGGCTGTATGCAAATCAGCCCTGACCCTGTGCCTCATGGGAACAGTCCAGTCCGAACTACCAAGCCATGTCTTTCCCAGACCGGAATCAAGCATCCAAGGACCGGTTTCTGGCTATCAGCCATCTTCAGCCTGGATAGCTTGACTCCAGTGGTGTGGAGAGCCTGGGACTCATGTCTGAGCAAACCCAGCCCACTCGGGGTGAAAATTGCAAAAAACACAGTTGATGGACAGAATGTAGAACAATGTCATACATTCACCCCAGTACAAGGATCTGGCCCTAAATCCATCGTTTTTTTGCACTTCACACCACCCTGGGTTAGACACTGGCTGTATGCAAATCAGCTCTGACCCTGTGCCTCATGGGAACAGTCCAGTCCGAACTACCAAGCCATGTCTTTCCCAGACCGGAATAAAGCATCCAAGGACCGGTTTCTGGCTATCAGCCGTCTTCAGCCTGGATAGCTTGTCTCCAGTGGTGTGGAGAGCCTGGGACTCACGTCTGAGCATACCCAGCCCACTCGGGGTGAAAATTGCAAAAAACACAGTTGATGGACAGAATGTAGAACAATGTCATACATTCACCCCAGTACAAGGATCTGGGCCTAAATCCATCGTTTTTTTGCACTTCACACCACCCTGGGTTAGACACTGGCTGTATGCAAATCAGCTCTGACCCTGTGCCTCATGGGAACAGTCCAGTCCGAACTACCAAGCCATGTCTTTCCCAGACCGGAATCAAGCATCCAAGGACCGGTTTCTGGCTATCAGCCATCTTCAGCCTGGATAGCTTGTCTCCAGTGGTGTGGAGAGCCTGGGACTCACGTCTGAGCATACCCAGCCCACTCGGGGTGAAAATTGCAAAAAACACAGTTGATGGACAGAATGTAGAACAATGTCATACATTCACCCCAGTACATGGATCTGGGCCTAAATCCATCGTTTTTTTGCACTCCACACCACCCTGGGTTAGACACTGGCTGTATGCAAATCAGCTCTGACCCTGTGCCTCATGGGAACAGTCCAGTCCGAACTACCAAGCCATGTCTTTCCCAGACCGGAATCAAGCATCTAAGGACCGGTTTCTGGCTATCAGCCATCTTCAGCCTGGATAGCTTGACTCCAGTGGTGTGGAGAGCCTGGGACTCACGTCCGAGCATACCCAGCCCACTCGGGGTGAAAATTGCAAAAAACACAGTTGATGGACAGAATGTAGACCAATGTCATACATTCACCCCAGTACAAGGATCTGGGCCTAAATCCATAGTTTTTTTGCACTCCACACCACCCTGGGTTAGACACTGGCTGTATGCAAATCAGCTCTGACCCTGTGCCTCATGGGAACAGTCCAGTCCGAACTACCAAGCCATGTCTTTCCCAGACCGGAATCAAGCATCCAAGGACCGGTTTCTGGCTATCAGCCATCTTCAGCCTGGATAGCTTGTCTCCAGTGGTGTGGAGAGCCTGGGACTCACGTCTGAGCATACCCAGCCCACTCGGGGTGAAAATTGCAAAAAACACAGTTGATGGACAGAATGTAGAACAATGTCATACATTCACCAAAGTACAAGGATCTGGGCCTAAATCCATCGTTTTTTTGCACTCCACACCACCCTGGGTTAGATACTGGCTGTATGCAAATCAGCTCTGACCCTGTGCCTCATGGGAACAGTCCAGTCCGAACTACCAAGCCATGTCTTTCCCAGACCGGAATCAAGCATCCAAGGACCGGTTTCTGGCTATCAGCCATCTTCAGCCTGGATAGCTTGACTCCAGTGGTGTGGAGAGCCTGGGACTCACGTCCGAGCATACCCAGCCCACTCGGGGTGAAAATTGCAAAAAACACAGTTGATGGACAGAATGTAGAACAATGTCATACATTCACCCCAGTACAAGGATCTGGGCCTAAATCCATCGTTTTTTTGCACTCCACACCACCCTGGGTTAGACACTGGCTGTATGCAAATCAGCCCTGACCCTGTGCCTCATGGGAACAGTCCAGTCCGAACTACCAAGCCATGTCTTTCCCAGACCGGAATCAAGCATCCAAGGACCGGTTTCTGGCTATCAGCCATCTTCAGCCTGGATAGCTTGACTCCAGTGGTGTGGAGAGCCTGGGACTCATGTCTGAGCAAACCCAGCCCACTCGGGGTGAAAATTGCAAAAAACACAGTTGATGGACAGAATGTAGAACAATGTCATACATTCACCCCAGTACAAGGATCTGGCCCTAAATCCATTGTTTTTTTGCACTTCACACCACCCTGGGTTAGACACTGGCTGTATGCAAATCAGCTCTGACCCTGTGCCTCATGGGAACAGTCCAGTCCGAACTACCAAGCCATGTCTTTCCCAGACCGGAATAAAGCATCCAAGGACCGGTTTCTGGCTATCAGCCATCTTCAGCCTGGATAGCTTGTCTCCAGTGGTGTGGAGAGCCTGGGACTCACGTCTGAGCATACCCAGCCCACTCGGGGTGAAAATTGCAAAAAACACAGTTGATGGACAGAATGTAGAACAATGTCATACATTCACCCCAGTACAAGGATCTGGGCCTAAATCCATCGTTTTTTTGCACTTCACACCACCCTGGGTTAGACACTGGCTGTATGCAAATCAGCTCTGACCCTGTGCCTCATGGGAACAGTCCAGTCCGAACTACCAAGCCATGTCTTTCCCAGACCGGAATCAAGCATCAAAGGACCGGTTTCTGGCTATCAGCCATCTTCAGCCTGGATAGCTTGTCTCCAGTGGTGTGGAGAGCCTGGGACTCACGTCTGAGCATACCCAGCCCACTCGGGGTGAAAATTGCAAAAAACACAGTTGATGGACAGAATGTAGAACAATGTCATACATTCACCCCAGTACATGGATCTGGGCCTAAATCCATCGTTTTTTTGCACTCCACACCACCCTGGGTTAGACACTGGCTGTATGCAAATCAGCTCTGACCCTGTGCCTCATGGGAACAGTCCAGTCCGAACTACCAAGCCATGTCTTTCCCAGAACGGAATCAAGCATCTAAGGACCGGTTTCTGGCTATCAGCCATCTTCAGCCTGGATAGCTTGACTCCAGTGGTGTGGAGAGCCTGGGACTCACGTCCGAGCATACCCAGCCCACTCGGGGTGAAAATTGCAAAAAACACAGTTGATGGACAGAATGTAGACCAATGTCATACATTCACCCCAGTACAAGGATCTGGGCCTAAATCCATCGTTTTTTTGCACTCCACACCACCCTGGGTTAGACACTGGCTGTATGCAAATCAGCTCTGACCCTGTGCCTCATGGGAACAGTCCAGTCCGAACTACCAAGCCATGTCTTTCCCAGACCGGAATCAAGCATCCAAGGACCGGTTTCTGGCTATCAGCCATCTTCAGCCTGGATAGCTTGACTCCAGTGGTGTGGAGAGCCTGGGACTCACGTCTGAGCAAACCCAGCCCACTCGGGGTGAAAATTGCAAAAAACACAGTTGATGGACAGAATGTAGAACAATGTCATACATTCACCCCAGTACAAGGATCTGGGCCTAAATCCATCGTTTTTTTGCACTTCACACCACCCTGGGTTAGACACTGGCTGTATGCAAATCAGCTCTGACCCTGTGCCTCATGGGAACAGTCCAGTCCGAACTACCAAGCCATGTCTTTCCCAGACCGGAATCAAGCATCCAGGGACCGGTTTCTGGCTATCAGCCATCTTCAGCCTGGATAGCTTGACTCCAGTGGTGTGGGGAGCCTGGGACTCACGTCTGAGCATACCCAGCCCACTCGGGGATACAATTGCAAAAAACACAGTTGATGGACAGAATGTAGAACAATGTCATACATTCACCCCAGTACAAGGATCTGGGCCTAAATCCATCGTTTTTTTGCACTCCACACCACCCTGGGTTAGACACTGGCTGTATGCAAATCAGCTCTGACCCTGTGGCTCATGGGAACAGTCCAGTCCGAACTACCAAGCCATGTCTTTCCCAGACCGGAATCAAGCATCCAAGGACCGGTTTCTGGCTATCAGCCATCTTCAGCCTGGATAGCTTGTCTCCAGTGGTGTGGAGAGCCTGGGACTCACGTCTGAGCATACCCAGCCCACTCGGGGTGAAAATTGCAAAAAACACAGTTGATGGACAGAATGTAGAACAATGTCATACATTCACCCCAGTACAAGGATCTGGGCCTAAATCCATCGTTTTTTTGCACTCCACACCACCCTGGGTTAGACACTGGTTGTATGCAAATCAGCTCTGACCCTGTGCCTCATGGGAACAGTCCAGTCCGAACTACCAAGCCATGTCTTTCCCAGACCAGAATCAAGCATCCAAGGACCGGTTTCTGGCTATCAGCCATCTTCAGCCTGGATAGCTTGACTCCAGTGGTGTAGAGAGCCTGGGACTCACGTCTGAGCATACCCAGCCCACTCGGGGTGAAAATTGCAAAAAACACAGTTGATGGACAGAATGTAGAACAATGTCATACATTCACCCCAGTACAAGGATCTGGGCCTAACTCCATCGTTTTTTTGCACTCCACACCACCCTGGGTTAGACACTGGCTGTATGCAAATCAGCTCTGACCCTGTGCCTCATGGGAACAGTCCAGTCCGAACTACCAAGCCATGTCTTTCCCAGACCGGAATCAAGCATCCAAGGACCGGTTTCTGGCTATCAGCCATCTTCAGCCTGGATAGCTTGACTCCAGTGGTGTGGAGAGCCTGGGACTCACGTCTGAGCATACCCAGCCCACTCGGGGTGAAAATTGCAAAAAACACAGTTGATGGACAGAATGTAGAACAATGTCATACATTCACCCCAGTACAAGGATCTGGGCCTAAATCCATCGTTTTTTTGCACTCCACACCACCCTGGGTTAGACACTGGCTGTATGCAAATCAGCTCTGACCCTGTGCCTCATGGGAACAGTCCAGTCCGAACTACCAAGCCATGTCTTTCCCAGACCGGAATCAAGCATCCAAGGACCGGTTTCTGGCTATCAGCCATCTTCAGCCTGGATAGCTTGACTCCAGTGGTGTGGAGGGCCTGGGACTCACGTCTGAACATACCCAGCCCACTCGGGGTGAAAATTGCAAAAAACACAGTTGATGGACAGAATGTAGAACAATGTCATACATTCACCCCAGTACAAGGATCTGGGCCTAAATCCATCGTTTTATTGCACTCCACACCACCCTGGGTTAGACACTGGCTGTATGCAAATCAGCTCTGACCCTGTGCCTCATTGGAACAGTCCAGTCCGAACTACCAAGCCATGTCTTTCCCAGACCGGAATCAAGCATCCAAGGACCGGTTTCTGGCTATCAGCCATCTTCAGCCTGGATAGCTTGACTCCAGTGGTGTGGAGAGCCTGGGACTCACGTCTGAGCATACCCAGCCCACTCGGGGTGAAAATTGCAAAAAACACAGTTGATGGACAGAATGTAGAACAATGTCATACATTCACCCCAGTACAAGGATCTGGGCCTAAATCCATCGTTTTTTCGCACTCCACACCACCCTGGGTTAGACACTGGCTGTATGCAAATCAGCTCTGACCATGTGCCTCATGGGAACAGTCCAGTCCGAACTACCAAGCCAAGTTTTTCCCAGACCGGAATCAAGCATCCAAGGACCGGTTTATGGCTATCAGCCATCTTCAGCCTGGATAGCTTGACTCCAGTGGTGTGGAGAGCCTGGGACTCACGTCTGAGCATACCCAGCCCACTCGGGGTGAAAATTGCAAAAAACACAGTTGATGGACAGAATGTAGAACAATGTCATACATTCACCCCAGTGCAAGGATCTAGGCCTAAATCCATCGTTTTTTTGCACTCCACACCACCCTGGGTTAGACACTGGCTGTATGCAAATCAGCTCTGACCCTGTGCCTCATGGGAACAGTCCAGTCCGAACTACCAAGCCATGTCTTTCCCAGACCGGAATCAAGCATCCAAGGACCGGTTTCTGGCTATCAGCCATCTTCAGCCTGGATAGCTTGACTCCAGTGGTGTGGAGGGCCTGGGACTCACGTCTGAGCATACCCAGCCCACTCGGGGTGAAAAATGCAAAAAACACAGTTGATGGACAGAATGTAGAACAATGTCATACATTCACCCCAGTACAAGGATCTGGGCCTAAATCCATCGTTTTATTGCACTCCACACCACCCTGGGTTAGACACTGGCTGTATGCAAATCAGCTCTGACCCTGTGCCTCATTGGAACAGTCCAGTCCGAACTACCAAGCCATGTCTTTCCCAGACCGGAATCAAGCATCCAAGGACCGGTTTCTGGCTATCAGCCATCTTCAGCCTGGATAGCTTGACTCCAGTGGTGTGGAGAGCCTGGGACTCACGTCTGAGCATACCCAGCCCACTCGGGGTGAAAATTGCAAAAAACACAGTTGATGGACAGAATGTAGAACAATGTCATACATTCACCCCAGTACAAGGATCTGGGCCTAAATCCATCTTCTTTTTCCACTTCACACCACCCTGGGTTAGACACTGGCTGTATGCAAATCAGCTCTGACCCTGTGCCTCATGGGAACAGTCCAGTCCGAACTACCAAGCCATGTCTTTCCCAGACCGGAATCAAGCATCCAAGGACCGGTTTCTGGCTATCAGCCATCTTCAGCCTGGATAGCTTGACTCCAGTGGTGTGGAGAGCCTGGGACTCACGTCTGAGCATACGCAGCCCACTCGGGGTGAAAATTGCAAAAAACACAGTTGATGGACAGAATGTAGAACAATGTCATACATTCACCCCAGTACAAGGATCTGGGCCTAAATCCATCGGTTTTTTGCACTCCACACTACCCTGGGTTAGACACTGGCTGTATGCAAATCAGCTCTGACCCTGTGCCTCATGGGAACAGTCCAGTCCGAACTACCAAGCCATGTCTTTCCCAGACCGGAATCAAGCATCCAAGGACCGGTTTCTGGCTATCAGCCATCTTCAGCCTGGATAGCTTGTCTCCAGTGGTGTGGAGAGCCTGGGACTCACGTCTGAGCATACCCAGCCCACTCGGGGTGAAAATTGCAAAAAACACAGTTGATGGACAGAATGTAGAACAATGTCATACATTCACCCCAGTACAAGGATCTGGGCCTAAATCCATTGTTTTTTTGCACTCCACACCACCCTGGGTTAGACACTGGCTGTATGCAAATCAGCTCTGACCCTGTGCCTCATGGGAACAGTCCAGTCCGAACTACCAGCCATGTCTTTCCCAGACCGGAATCAAGCATCCAAGGACCGGTTTCTGGCTATCAGCCATCTTCAGCCTGGATAGCTTGACTCCAGTGGTGTGGAGAGCCTGGGACTCACGTCCGAGCATACCCAGCCCACTCGGGGTGAAAATTGCAAAAAACACAGTTGATGGACAGAATGTAGAACAATGTCATACATTCACCCCAGTACAAGGATCTGGGCCTAAATCCATCGTTTTTTTGCACTCCACACCACCCTGGGTTAGACACTGGCTGTATGCAAATCAGCTCTGACCCTGTGCCTCATGGGAACAGTCCAGTCCGAACTACCAAGCCATGTCTTTCCCAGACCGGAATCAAGCATCCAAGGACCGGTTTCTGGCTATCAGCCATCTTCAGCCTGGATAGCTTGACTCCAGTGGTGTGGAGAGCCTGGGACTCACGTCTGAGCAAACCCAGCCCACTCGGGGTGAAAATTGCAAAAAACACAGTTCATGGACAGAATGTAGAACAATGTCATACATTCACCCCAGTACAAGGATCTGGGCCTAAATCCATCGTTTTTTTGTACTTCACACCACCCTGGGTTAGACACTGGCTGTATGCAAATCAGCTCTGACCCTGTGCCTCATGGGAACAGTCCAGTCCGAACTACCAAGCCATGTCTTTCCCAGACCGGAATCAAGCATCCAAGGACCGGTTTATGGCTATCAGCCATCTTCAGCCTGGATAGCTTGTCTCCAGTGCTGTGGAGAGCCTGGGACTCACGTCTGAGCATACCCAGCCCACTCGGGGTGAAAATTGCAAAAAAACACAGTTGATGGACAGAATGTAGAACAATGTCATACATTCACCCCAGTACAAGGATCTGAGCCTAAATCCATCGTTTTTTTGCACTCCACACCACCCTGAGTTAGACACTGGCTGTATGCAAATCAGCTCTGACCCTGTGCCTCATGGGAACAGTCCAGTCCGAACTACCAAGCCATGTCTTTCCCAGACCGGAATCAAGCATCCAAGGACCGGTTTCTGGCTATCAGCCATCTTCAGCCTGGATAGCTTGACTCCAGTGGTGTGGAGAGCCTGGGACTCACGTCTGAGCATACCCAGCCCACTCGGGGTGAAAATTGCAAAAAACACAGTTGATGGACAGAATGTAGAACAATGTCATACATTCACCCCAGTACAAGGATCTGGGCCTAAATCCATCGTTCTTTTGCACTCCACACCACCCTGGGTTAGACACTGGCTGTATGCAAATCAGCTCTGACCCTGTGCCTCATGGGAACAGTCCAGTCCGAACTACCAAGCCATGTCTTTCCCAGACCGGAATCAAGCATCCAAGGACCGGTTTCTGGCTATCAGCCATCTTCAGCCTGGATAGCTTGACTCCAGTGGTGTGGAGGGCCTGGGACTCACGTCTGAACATACCCAGCCCACTCGGGGTGAAAATTGCAAAAAACACAGTTGATGGACAGAATGTAGAACAATGTCATACATTCACCCCAGTACAAGGATCTGGGCCTAAATCCATCGTTTTATTGCACTCCACACCACCCTGGGTTAGACACTGGCTGTATGCAAATCAGCTCTGACCCTGTGCCTCATTGGAACAGTCCAGTCCGAACTACCAAGCCATGTCTTTCCCAGACCGGAATCAAGCATCCAAGGACCGGTTTCTGGCTATCAGCCATCTTCAGCCTGGATAGCTTGACTCCAGTGGTGTGGAGAGCCTGGGACTCACGTCTGAGCATACCCAGCCCACTCGGGGTGAAAATTGCAAAAAACACAGTTGATGGACAGAATGTAGAACAATGTCATACATTCACCCCAGTACAAGGATCTGGGCCTAAATCCATCGTTTTTTTGCACTTCACACCACCCTGGGTTAGACACTGGCTGCATGCAAATCAGCTCTGACCCTGTGCCTCATGGGAACAGTCCAGTCCGAACTACCAAGCCATGTCTTTCCCAGACCGGAATCAAGCATCCAAGGACCGGTTTCTGGCTATCAGCCATCTTCAGCCTGGATAGCTTGACTCCAGTGGTGTGGAGAGCCTGGGACTCACGTCTGAGCATACCCAGCCCACTCGGAGTGAAAATTGCAAAAAACACAGTTGATGGACAGAATGTAGAACAATGTCATACATTCACCCCAGTACAAGGATCTGGGCCTAAATCCATCGGTTTTTTGCACTCCACACTACCCTGGGTTAGACACTGGCTATATGCAAATCAGCTCTGACCCTGTGCCTCATGGGAACAGTCCAGTCCGAACTACCAAGCCATGTCTTTCCCAGACCGGAATCAAGCATCCAAGGACCGGTTTCTGGCTATCAGCCATCTTCAGCCTGGATAGCTTGTCTCCAGTGGTGTGGAGAGCCTGGGACTCACGTCTGAGCATACCCAGCCCACTCGGGGTGAAAATTGCAAAAAACACAGTTGATGGACAGAATGTAGAACAATGTCATACATTCACCCCAGTACAAGGATCTGGGCCTAAATCCATCGTTTTTTTGCACTCCACACCACCCTTGGTTAGACACTGGCTGTATGCAAATCAGCTCTGACCCTGTGCCTCATGGGAACAGTCCAGTCCGAATTACCAAGCCATGTCTTTCCCAGACCGGAATCAAGCATCCAAGGACCGGTTTCTGGCTATCAGCCATCTTCAGCCTGGATAGCTTGACTCCAGTGGTGTGGAGAGCCTGGGACTCACGTCCGAGCATACCCAGCCCACTCGGGGTGAAAATTGCAAAAAACACAGTTGATGGACAGAATGTAGAACAATGTCATACATTCACCCCAGTACAAGGATCTGGGCCTAAATCCATCGTTTTTTTGCACTCCACACCACCCTGGGTTAGACACTGGCTGTATGCAAATCAGCCCTGACCCTGTGCCTCATGGGAACAGTCCAGTCCGAACTACCAAGCCATGTCTTTCCCAGACCGGAATCAAGCATCCAAGGACCGGTTTCTGGCTATCAGCCATCTTCAGCCTGGATAGCTTGACTCCAGTGGTGTGGAGAGCCTGGGACTCATGTCTGAGCAAACCCAGCCCACTCGGGGTGAAAATTGCAAAAAACACAGTTGATGGACAGAATGTAGAACAATGTCATACATTCACCCCAGTACAAGGATCTGGCCCTAAATCCATCGTTTTTTTGCACTTCACACCACCCTGGGTTAGACACTGGCTGTATGCAAATCAGCTCTGACCCTGTGCCTCATGGGAACAGTCCAGTCCGAACTACCAAGCCATGTCTTTCCCAGACCGGAATAAAGCATCCAAGGACCGGTTTCTGGCTATCAGCCATCTTCAGCCTGGATAGCTTGTCTCCAGTGGTGTGGAGAGCCTGGGACTCACGTCTGAGCATACCCAGCCCACTCGGGGTGAAAATTGCAAAAAACACAGTTGATGGACAGAATGTAGAACAATGTCATACATTCACCCCAGTACAAGGATCTGGGCCTAAATCCATCGTTTTTTTGCACTTCACACCACCCTGGGTTAGACACTGGCTGTATGCAAATCAGCTCTGACCCTGTGCCTCATGGGAACAGTCCAGTCCGAACTACCAAGCCATGTCTTTCCCAGACCGGAATCAAGCATCCAAGGACCGGTTTCTGGCTATCAGCCATCTTTAGCCTGGATAGCTTGTCTCCAGTGGTGTGGAGAGCCTGGGACTCACGTCTGAGCATACCCAGCCCACTCGGGGTGAAAATTGCAAAAAACACAGTTGATGGACAGAATGTAGAACAATGTCATACATTCACCCCAGTACATGGATCTGGGCCTAAATCCATCGTTTTTTTGCACTCCACACCACCCTGGGTTAGACACTGGCTGTATGCAAATCAGCTCTGACCCTGTGCCTCATGGGAACAGTCCAGTCCGAACTACCAAGCCATGTCTTTCCCAGACCGGAATCAAGCATCTAAGGACCGGTTTCTGGCTATCAGCCATCTTCAGCCTGGATAGCTTGACTCCAGTGGTGTGGAGAGCCTGGGACTCACGTCCGAGCATACCCAGCCCACTCGGGGTGAAAATTGCAAAAAACACAGTTGATGGACAGAATGTAGACCAATGTCATACATTCACCCCAGTACAAGGATCTGGGCCTAAATCCATCGTTTTTTTGCACTCCACACCACCCTGGGTTAGACACTGGCTGTATGCAAATCAGCTCTGACCCTGTGCCTCATGGGAACAGTCCAGTGCGAACTACCAAGCCATGTCTTTCCCAGACCGGAATCAAGCATCCAAGGACCGGTTTCTGGCTATCAGCCATCTTCAGCCTGGATAGCTTGACTCCAGTGGTGTGGAGAGCCTGGGACTCACGTCTGAGCAAACCCAGCCCACTCGGGGTGAAAATTGCAAAAAACACAGTTGATGGACAGAATGTAGAACAATGTCATACATTCACCCCAGTACAAGGATCTGGGCCTAAATCCATCGTTTTTTTGCACTTCACACCACCCTGGGTTAGACACTGGCTGTATGCAAATCAGCTCTGACCCTGTGCCTCATGGGAACAGTCCAGTCCGAACTACCAAGCCATGTCTTTCCCAGACCGGAATCAAGCATCCAGGGACCGGTTTCTGGCTATCAGCCATCTTCAGCCTGGATAGCTTGACTCCAGTGGTGTGGAGAGCCTGGGACTCACGTCTGAGCATACCCAGCCCACTCGGGGATACAATTGCAAAAAACACAGTTGATGGACAGAATGTAGAACAATGTCATACATTCACCCCAGTACAAGGATCTGGGCCTAAATCCATCGTTTTTTTGCACTCCACACCACCCTGGGTTAGACACTGGCTGTATGCAAATCAGCTCTGACCCTGTGGCTCATGGGAACAGTCCAGTCCGAACTACCAAGCCATGTCTTTCCCAGACCGGAATCAAGCATCCAAGGACTGGTTTCTGGCTATCAGCCATCTTCAGCCTGGATAGCTTGTCTCTAGTGGTGTGGAGAGCCTGGGACTCACGTCTGAGCATACCCAGCCCACTCGGGGTGAAAATTGCAAAAAACACAGTTGATGGACAGAATGTAGAACAATGTCATACATTCACCCCAGTACAAGGATCTGGGCCTAAATCCATCGTTTTTTTGCACTCCACACCACCCTGGGTTAGACACTGGTTGTATGCAAATCAGCTCTGACCCTGTGCCTCATGGGAACAGTCCAGTCCGAACTACCAAGCCATGTCTTTCCCAGACCAGAATCAAGCATCCAAGGACCGGTTTCTGGCTATCAGCCATCTTCAGCCTGGATAGCTTGACTCCAGTGGTGTAGAGAGCCTGGGACTCACGTCTGAGCATACCCAGCCCACTCGGGGTGAAAATTGCAAAAAACACAGTTGATGGACAGAATGTAGAACAATGTCATACATTCACCCCAGTACAAGGATCTGGGCCTAAATCCATCGTTTTTTTGCACTCCACACCACCCTGGGTTAGACACTGGCTGTATGCAAATCAGCTCTGACCCTGTGCCTCATGGGAACAGTCCAGTCCGAACTACCAAGCCATGTCTTTCCCAGACCGGAATCAAGCATCCAAGGACCGGTTTCTGGCTATCAGCCATCTTCAGCCTGGATAGCTTGACTCCAGTGGTGTGGAGAGCCTGGGACTCACGTCTGAGCATACCCAGCCCACTCGGGGTGAAAATTGCAAAAAACACAGTTGATGGACAGAATGTAGAACAATGTCATACATTCACCCCAGTACAAGGATCTGGGCCTAAATCCATCGTTTTTTTGCACTCCACACCACCCTGGGTTAGACACTGGCTGTATGCAAATCAGCTCTGACCCTGTGCCTCATGGGAACAGTCCAGTCCGAACTACCAAGCCATGTCTTTCCCAGACCGGAATCAAGCATCCAAGGACCGGTTTCTGGCTATCAGCCATCTTCAGCCTGGATAGCTTGACTCCAGTGGTGTGGAGGGCCTGGGACTCACGTCTGAACATACCCAGCCCACTCGGGGTGAAAATTGCAAAAAACACAGTTGATGGACAGAATGTAGAACAATGTCATACATTCACCCCAGTACAAGGATCTGGGCCTAAATCCATCGTTTTATTGCACTCCACACCACCCTGGGTTAGACACTGGCTGTATGCAAATCAGCTCTGACCCTGTGCCTCATTGGAACAGTCCAGTCCGAACTACCAAGCCATGTCTTTCCCAGACCGGAATCAAGCATCCAAGGACCGGTTTCTGGCTATCAGCCATCTTCAGCCTGGATAGCTTGACTCCAGTGGTGTGGAGAGCCTGGGACTCACGTCTGAGCATACCCAGCCCACTCGGGGTGAAAATTGCAAAAAACACAGTTGATGGACAGAATGTAGAACAATGTCATACATTCACCCCAGTACAAGGATCTGGGCCTAAATCCATCGTTTTTTCGCACTCCACACCACCCTGGGTTAGACACTGGCTGTATGCAAATCAGCTCTGACCCTGTGCCTCATGGGAACAGTCCAGTCCGAACTACCAAGCCAAGTTTTTCCCAGACCGGAATCAAGCATCCAAGGACCGGTTTATGGCTATCAGCCATCTTCAGCCTGGATAGCTTGACTCCAGTGGTGTGGAGAGCCTGGGACTCACGTCTGAGCATACCCAGCCCACTCGGGGTGAAAATTGCAAAAAACACAGTTGATGGACAGAATGTAGAACAATGTCATACATTCACCCCAGTACAAGGATCTAGGCCTAAATCCATCGTTTTTTTGCACTCCACACCACCCTGGGTTAGACACTGGCTGTATGCAAATCAGCTCTGACCCTGTGCCTCATGGGAACAGTCCAGTCCGAACTACCAAGCCATGTCTTTCCCAGACCGGAATCAAGCATCCAAGGACCGGTTTCTGGCTATCAGCCATCTTCAGCCTGGATAGCTTGACTCCAGTGGTGTGGAGGGCCTGGGACTCACGTCTGAGCATACCCAGCCCACTCGGGGTGAAAATTGCAAAAAACACAGTTGATGGACAGAATGTAGAACAATGTCATACATTCACCCCAGTACAAGGATCTGGGCCTAAATCCATCGTTTTATTGCACTCCACACCACCCTGGGTTAGACACTGGCTGTATGCAAATCAGCTCTGACCCTGTGCCTCATTGGAACAGTCCAGTCCGAACTACCAAGCTATGTCTTTCCCAGACCGGAATCAAGCATCCAAGGACCGGTTTCTGGCTATCAGCCATCTTCAGCCTGGATAGCTTGACTCCAGTGGTGTGGAGAGCCTGGGACTCACGTCTGAGCATACCCAGCCCACTCGGGGTGAAAATTGCAAAAAACACAGTTGATGGACAGAATGTAGAACAATGTCATACATTCACCCCAGTACAAGGATCTGGGCCTAAATCCATCGTTTTTTTGCACTTCACACCACCCTGGGTTAGACACTGGCTGTATGCAAATCAGCTCTGACCCTGTGCCTCATGGGAACAGTCCAGTCCGAACTACCAAGCCATGTCTTTCCCAGACCGGAATCAAGCATCCAAGGACCGGTTTCTGGCTATCAGCCATCTTCAGCCTGGATAGCTTGACTCCAGTGGTGTGGAGAGCCTGGGACTCACGTCTGAGCATACCCAGCCCACTCGGGGTGAAAATTGCAAAAAACACAGTTGATGGACAGAATGTAGAACAATGTCATACATTCACCCCAGTACAAGGATCTGGGCCTAAATCCATCGGTTTTTTGCACTCCACACTACCCTGGGTTAGACACTGGCTGTATGCAAATCAGCTCTGACCCTGTGCCTCATGGGAACAGTCCAGTCCGAACTACCAAGCCATGTCTTTCCCAGACCGGAATCAAGCATCCAAGGACCGGTTTCTGGCTATCAGCCATCTTCAGCCTGGATAGCTTGTCTCCAGTGGTGTGGAGAGCCTGGGACTCACGTCTGAGCATACCCAGCCCACTCGGGGTGAAAATTGCAAAAAACACAGTTGATGGACAGAATGTAGAACAATGTCATACATTCACCCCAGTACAAGGATCTGGGCCTAAATCCATTGTTTTTTTGCACTCCACACCACCCTGGGTTAGACACTGGCTGTATGCAAATCAGCTCTGACCCTGTGCCTCATGGGAACAGTCCAGTCCGAACTACCAAGCCATGTCTTTCCCAGACCGGAATCAAGCATCCAAGGACCGGTTTCTGGCTATCAGCCATCTTCAGCCTGGATAGCTTGACTCCAGTGGTGTGGAGAGCCTGGGACTCACGTCCGAGCATACCCAGCCCACTCGGGGTGAAAATTGCAAAAAACACAGTTGATGGACAGAATGTAGAACAATGTCATACATTCACCCCAGTACAAGGATCTGGGCCTAAATCCATCGTTTTTTTGCACTCCACACCACCCTGGGTTAGACACTGGCTGTATGCAAATCAGCTCTGACCCTGTGCCTCATGGGAACAGTCCAGTCCGAACTACCAAGCCATGTCTTTCCCAGACCGGAATCAAGCATCCAAGGACCGGTTTCTGGCTATCAGCCATCTTCAGCCTGGATAGCTTGACTCCAGTGGTGTGGAGAGCCTGGGACTCACGTCTGAGCAAACCCAGCCCACTCGGGGTGAAAATTGCAAAAAACACAGTTCATGGACAGAATGTAGAACAATGTCATACATTCACCCCAGTACAAGGATCTGGGCCTAAATCCATCGTTTTTTTGTACTTCACACCACCCTGGGTTAGACACTGGCTGTATGCAAATCAGCTCTGACCCTGTGCCTCATGGGAACAGTCCAGTCCGAACTACCAAGCCATGTCTTTCCCAGACCGGAATCAAGCATCCAAGGACCGGTTTATGGCTATCAGCCATCTTCAGCCTGGATAGCTTGTCTCCAGTGGTGTGGAGAGCCTGGGACTCACGTCTGAGCATACCCAGCCCACTCTGGGTGAAAATTGCAAAAAACACAGTTGATGGACAGAATGTAGAACAATGTCATACATTCACCCCAGTACAAGGATCTGGGCCTAAATCCATCGTTTTTTTGCACTCCACACCACCCTGGGTTAGACACTGGCTGTATGCAAATCAGCTCTGACCCTGTGCCTCATGGGAACAGTCCAGTCCGAACTACCAAGCCATGTCTTTCCCAGACCGGAATCAAGCATCCAAGGACCGGTTTCTGGCTATCAGCCATCTTCAGCCTGGATAGCTTGACTCCAGTGGTGTGGAGAGCCTGGGACTCACGTCTGAGCATACCCAGCCCACTCGGGGTGAAAATTGCAAAAAACACAGTTGATGGACAGAATGTAGAACAATGTCATACATTCACCCCAGTACAAGGATCTGGGCCTAAATCCATCGTTCTTTTGCACTCCACACCACCCTGGGTTAGACACTGGCTGTATGCAAATCAGCTCTGACCCTGTGCCTCATGGGAACAGTCCAGTCCGAACTACCAAGCCATGTCTTTCCCAGACCGGAATCAAGCATCCAAGGACCGGTTTCTGGCTATAAGCCATCTTCAGCCTGGATAGCTTGACTCCAGTGGTGTGGAGAGCCTGGGACTCACGTCTGAGCATACCCAGCCCACTCGGGGTGAAAATTGCAAAAAACACAGTTGATGGACAGAATGTAGAACAATGTCATACATTCACCCCAGTACAAGGATCTGGGCCTAAATCCATCGTTTTTTTGCACTCCACACCACCCTGGGTTAGACACTGGCTGTATGCAAATCAGCTCTGACCCTGTGCCTCATGGGAACAGTCCAGTCCGAACTACCAAGCCATGTCTTTCCCAGACCGAAATCAAGCATCCAAGGACCGGTTTCTGGCTATCAGCCATCTTCAGCCTGGATAGCTTGACTCCAGTGGTGTGGAGAGCCTGGGACTCACGTCTGAGCATACCCAGCCCACTCGGGGTGAAAATTGCAAAAAACATAGTTGATGGACAGAATGTAGAACAATGTCATACATTCACCCCAGTACAAGGATCTGGGCCTAAATCCATCGTTTTTTTTGCACTCCACACCACCCTGGGTTAGACACTGGCTGTATGCAAATCAGCTCTGACCCTGTGCCTCATGGGAACAGTCCAGTCCGAACTACCAAGCCATGTCTTTCCCAGACCGGAATCAAGCATCCAAGGACCGGTTTCTGGCTATCAGCAATCTTCAGCCTGGATAGCTTGACTCCAGTGGTGTGGAGAGCCTGGGACTCACGTCTGAGCATACCCAGCCCACTCGGGGTGAAAATTGCAAAAAACACAGTTGATGGACGGAATGTAGAACAATGTCATACATTCACCCCAGTACAAGGATCTGGGCCTAAATCCATCTTTTTTTGCACTCCACACCACCCTGGGTTAGACACTGGCTGTATGCAAATTAGCTCTGACCCTGTGCCTCATGGGAACAGTCCAGTCCGAACTACCAAGCCATGTCTTTCCCAGACCGGAATCAAGCATCCAAGGACCGGTTTCTGGCTATCAGCCATCTTCAGCTTGGATAGCTTGACTCCAGTGGTGTGGAGAGCCTGGGACTCACGTCTGAGCATACCCAGCCCACTCGGGGTGAAATTTGCAAAAAACACAGTTGATGGACAGAATGTAGAACAATGTCATACATTCACCCCAGTACAAGGATCTGGGCCTAAATCCATCGTTTTTTGCACTCCACACCACCCTGGGTTAGACACTGGCTGTATGCAAATCAGCTCTGACCCTGTGCCTCATGGGAACAGTCCAGTCCGAACTACCAAGCCATGTCTTTCCCAGACCGGAATCAAGCATCCAAGGACCGGTTTCTGGCTATCAGCCATCTTCAGCCTGGATAGCTTGACTCCAGTGGTGTGGAGGGCCTGGGACTCACGTCTGAACATACCCAGCCCACTCGGGGTGAAAATTGCAAAAAACACAGTTGATGGACAGAATGTAGAACAATGTCATACATTCACCCCAGTACAAGGATCTGGGCCTAAATCCATCGTTTTATTGCACTCCACACCACCCTGGGTTAGACACTGGCTGTATGCAAATCAGCTCTGACCCTGTGCCTCATTGGAACAGTCCAGTCCGAACTACCAAGCCATGTCTTTCCCAGACCGGAATCAAGCATCCAAGGACCGGTTTCTGGCTATCAGCCATCTTCAGCCTGGATAGCTTGACTCCAGTGGTGTGGAGAGCCTGGGACTCACGTCTGAGCATACCCAGCCCACTCGGGGTGAAAATTGCAAAAAACACAGTTGATGGACAGAATGTAGAACAATGTCATACATTCACCCCAGTACAAGGATCTGGGCCTAAATCCATCGTTTTTTTGCACTTCACACCACCCTGGGTTAGACACTGGCTGCATGCAAATCAGCTCTGACCCTGTGCCTCATGGGAACAGTCCAGTCCGAACTACCAAGCCATGTCTTTCCCAGACCGGAATCAAGCATCCAAGGACCGGTTTCTGGCTATCAGCCATCTTCAGCCTGGATAGCTTGACTCCAGTGGTGTGGAGAGCCTGGGACTCACGTCTGAGCATACCCAGCCCACTCGGGGTGAAAATTGCAAAAAACACAGTTGATGGACAGAATGTAGAACAATGTCATACATTCACCCCAGTACAAGGATCTGGGCCTAAATCCATCGGTTTTTTGCACTCCACACTACCCTGGGTTAGACACTGGCTGTATGCAAATCAGCTCTGACCCTGTGCCTCATGGGAACAGTCCAGTCCGAACTACCAAGCCATGTCTTTCCCAGACCGGAATCAAGCATCCAAGGACCGGTTTCTGGCTATCAGCCATCTTCAGCCTGGATAGCTTGTCTCCAGTGGTGTGGAGAGCCTGGGACTCACGTCTGAGCATACCCAGCCCACTCGGGGTGAAAATTGCAAAAAACACAGTTGATGGACAGAATGTAGAACAATGTCATACATTCACCCCAGTACAAGGATCTGGGCCTAAATCCATCGTTTTTTTGCACTCCACACCACCCTGGGTTAGACACTGGCTGTATGCAAATCAGCTCTGACCCTGTGCCTCATGGGAACAGTCCAGTCCGAACTACCAAGCCATGTCTTTCCCAGACCGGAATCAAGCATCCAAGGACCGGTTTCTGGCTATCAGCCATCTTCAGCCTGGATAGCTTGACTCCAGTGGTGTGGAGAGCCTGGGACTCACGTCCGAGCATACCCAGCCCATTCGGGGTGAAAATTGCAAAAAACACAGTTGATGGACAGAATGTAGAACAATGTCATACATTCACCCCAGTACAAGGATCTGGGCCTAAATCCATCGTTTTTTTGCACTCCACACCACCCTGGGTTAGACACTGGCTGTATGCAAATCAGCCCTGACCCTGTGCCTCATGGGAACAGTCCAGTCCGAACTACCAAGCCATGTCTTTCCCAGACCGGAATCAAGCATCCAAGGACCAGTTTCTGGCTATCAGCCATCTTCAGCCTGGATAGCTTGACTCCAGTGGTGTGGAGAGCCTGGGACTCATGTCTGAGCAAACCCAGCCCACTCGGGGTGAAAATTGCAAAAAACACAGTTGATGGACAGAATGTAGAACAATGTCATACATTCACCCCAGTACAAGGATCTGGGCCTAAATCCATCGTTTTTTTGCACTTCACACCACCCTGGGTTAGACACTGGCTGTATGCAAATCAGCTCTGACCCTGTGCCTCATGGGAACAGTCCAGTCCGAACTACCAAGCCATGTCTTTCCCAGACCGGAATAAAGCATCCAAGGACCGGTTTCTGGCTATCAGCCATCTTCAGCCTGGATAGCTTGTCTCCAGTGGTGTGGAGAGCCTGGGACTCACGTCTGAGCATACCCAGCCCACTCGGGGTGAAAATTGCAAAAAACACAGTTGATGGACAGAATGTAGAACAATGTCATACATTCACCCCAGTACAAGGATCTGGGCCTAAATCCATCGTTTTTTTGCACTTCACACCACCCTGGGTTAGACACTGGCTGTATGCAAATCAGCTCTGACCCTGTGCCTCATGGGAACAGTCCAGTCCGAACTACCAAGCCATGTCTTTCCCAGACCGGAATCAAGCATCCAAGGACCGGTTTCTGGCTATCAGCCATCTTCAGCCTGGATAGCTTGTCTCCAGTGGTGTGGAGAGCCTGGGACTCACGTCTGAGCATACCCAGCCCACTCGGGGTGAAAATTGCAAAAAACACAGTTGATGGACAGAATGTAGAACAATGTCATACATTCACCCCAGTACATGGATCTGGGCCTAAATCCATCGTTTTTTTGCACTCCACACCACCCTGGGTTAGACACTGGCTGTATGCAAATCAGCTCTGACCCTGTGCCTCATGGGAACAGTCCAGTCCGAACTACCAAGCCATGTCTTTCCCAGACCGGAATCAAGCATCCAAGGACCGGTTTCTGGCTATCAGCCATCTTCAGCCTGGATAGCTTGACTCCAGTGGTGTGGAGAGCCTGGGACTCACGTCCGAGCATACCCAGCCCACTCGGGGTGAAAATTGCAAAAAACACAGTTGATGGACAGAATGTAGACCAATGTCATACATTCACCCCAGTACAAGGATCTGGGCCTAAATCCATCGTTTTTTTGCACTCCACACCACCCTGGGTTAGACACTGGCTGTATGCAAATCAGCTCTGACCCTGTGCCTCATGGGAACAGTCCAGTCCGAACTACCAAGCCATGTCTTTCCCAGACCGGAATCAAGCATCCAAGGACCGGTTTCTGGCTATCAGCCATCTTCAGCCTGGATAGCTTGACTCCAGTGGTGTGGAGAGCCTGGGACTCACGTCTGAGCAAACCCAGCCCACTCGGGGTGAAAATTGCAAAAAACACAGTTGATGGACAGAATGTAGAACAATGTCATACATTCACCCCAGTACAAGGATCTGGGCCTAAATCCATCGTTTTTTTGCACTTCACACCACCCTGGGTTAGACACTGGCTGTATGCAAATCAGCTCTGACCCTGTGCCTCATGGGAACAGTCCAGTCCGAACTACCAAGCCATGTCTTTCCCAGACCGGAATCAAGCATCCAAGGACCGGTTTCTGGCTATCAGCCATCTTCAGCCTGGATAGCTTGACTCCAGTGGTGTGGAGAGCCTGGGACTCACGTCTGAGCATACCCAGCCCACTCGGGGATACAATTGCAAAAAACACAGTTGATGGACAGAATGTAGAACAATGTCATACATTCACCCCAGTACAAGGATCTGGGCCTAAATCCATCGTTTTTTTGCACTCCACACCACCCTGGGTTAGACACTGGCTGTATGCAAATCAGCTCTGACCCTGTGGCTCATGGGAACAGTCCAGTCCGAACTACCAAGCCATGTCTTTCCCAGACCGGAATCAAGCATCCAAGGACCGGTTTCTGGCTATCAGCCATCTTCAGCCTGGATAGCTTGTCTCCAGTGGTGTGGAGAGCCTGGGACTCACGTCTGAGCATACCCAGCCCACTCGGGGTGAAAATTGCAAAAAACACAGTTGATGGACAGAATGTAGAACAATGTCATACATTCACCCCAGTACAAGGATCTGGGCCTAAATCCATCGTTTTTTTGCACTCCACACCACCCTGGGTTAGACACTGGCTGTATGCAAATCAGCTCTGACCCTGTGCCTCATGGGAACAGTCCAGTCCGAACTACCAAGCCATGTCTTTCCCAGACCGGAATCAAGCATCCAAGGACCGGTTTCTGGCTATCAGCCATCTTCAGCCTGGATAGCTTGACTCCAGTGGTGTAGAGAGCCTGGGACTCACGTCTGAGCATACCCAGCCCACTCGGGGTGAAAATTGCAAAAAACACAGTTGATGGACAGAATGTAGAACAATGTCATACATTCACCCCAGTACAAGGATCTGGGCCTAAATCCATCGTTTTTTTGCACTCCACACCACCCTGGGTTAGACACTGGCTGTATGCAAATCAGCTCTGACCCTGTGCCTCATGGGAACAGTCCAGTCCGAACTACCAAGCCATGTCTTTCCCAGACCGGAATCAAGCATCCAAGGACCGGTTTCTGGCTATCAGCCATCTTCAGCCTGGATAGATTGACTCCAGTGGTGTGGAGAGCCTGGGACTCACGTCTGAGCATACCCAGCCCACTCGGGGTGAAAATTGCAAAAAACACAGTTGATGGACAGAATGTAGAACAATGTCATACATTCACCCCAGTACAAGGATCTGGGCCTAAATCCATCGTTTTTTTGCACTCCACACCACCCTGGGTTAGACACTGGCTGTATGCAAATCAGCTCTGACCCTGTGCCTCATGGGAACAGTCCAGTCCGAACTACCAAGCCATGTCTTTCCCAGACCGGAATCAAGCATCCAAGGACCGGTTTCTGGCTATCAGCCATCTTCAGCCTGGATAGCTTGACTCCAGTGGTGTGGAGAGCCTGGGACTCACGTCCGAGCATACCCAGCCCACTCGGGGTGAAAATTGCAAAAAACACAGTTGATGGACAGAATGTAGAACAATGTCATACATTCACCCCAGTACAAGGATCTGGGCCTAAATCCATCGTTTTTTTGCACTCCACACCACCCTGGGTTAGACACTGGCTGTATGCAAATCAGCCCTGACCCTGTGCCTCATGGGAACAGTCCAGTCCGAACTACCAAGCCATGTCTTTCCCAGACCGGAATCAAGCATCCAAGGACCGGTTTCTGGCTATCAGCCATCTTCAGCCTGGATAGCTTGACTCCAGTGGTGTGGAGAGCCTGGGACTCATGTCTGAGCAAACCCAGCCCACTCGGGGTGAAAATTGCAAAAAACACAGTTGATGGACAGAATGTAGAACAATGTCATACATTCACCCCAGTACAAGGATCTGGGCCTAAATCCATCGTTTTTTTGCACTTCACACCACCCTGGGTTAAACACTGGCTGTATGCAAATCAGCTCTGACCCTGTGCCTCATGGGAACAGTCCAGTCCGAACTACCAAGCCATGTCTTTCCCAGACCGGAATAAAGCATCCAAGGACCGGTTTCTGGCTATCAGCCATCTTCAGCCTGGATAGCTTGTCTCCAGTGGTGTGGAGAGCCTGGGACTCACGTCTGAGCATACCCAGCCCACTCGGGGTGAAAATTGCAAAAAACACAGTTGATGGACAGAATGTAGAACAATGTCATACATTCACCCCAGTACAAGGATCTGGGCCTAAATCCATCGTTTTTTTGCACTTCACACCACCCTGGGTTAGACACTGGCTGTATGCAAATCAGCTCTGACCCTGTGCCTCATGGGAACAGTCCAGTCCGAACTACCAAGCCATGTCTTTCCCAGACCGGAATCAAGCATCCAAGGTCCGGTTTCTGGCTATCAGCCATCTTCAGCCTGGATAGCTTGTCTCCAGTGGTGTGGAGAGCCTGGGACTCACGTCTGAGCATACCCAGCCCACTCGGGGTGAAAATTGCAAAAAACACAGTTGATGGACAGAATGTAGAACAATGTCATACATTCACCCCAGTACATGGATCTGGGCCTAAATCCATCGTTTTTTTGCACTCCACACCACCCTGGGTTAGACACTGGCTGTATGCAAATCAGCTCTGACCCTGTGCCTCATGGGAACAGTCCAGTCCGAACTACCAAGCCATGTCTTTCCCAGACTGGAATCAAGCATCCAAGGACCGGTTTCTGGCTATCAGCCATCTTCAGCCTGGATAGCTTGACTCCAGTGGTGTGGAGAGCCTGGGACTCACGTCCGAGCATACCCAGCCCACTCGGGGTGAAAATTGCAAAAAACACAGTTGATGGACAGAATGTAGACCAATGTCATACATTCACCCCAGTACAAGGATCTGGGCCTAAATCCATCGTTTTTTTGCACTCCACACCACCCTGGGTTAGACACTGGCTGTATGCAAATCAGCTCTGACCCTGTGCCTCATGGGAACAGTCCAGTCCGAACTACCAAGCCATGTCTTTCCCAGACCGGAATCAAGCATCCAAGGACCGGTTTCTGGCTATCAGCCACCTTCAGCCTGGATAGCTTGACTCCAGTGGTGTGGAGAGCCTGGGACTCACGTCTGAGCAAACCCAGCCCACTCGGGTGAAAATTGCAAAAAACACAGTTGATGGACAGAATGTAGAACAATGTCATACATTCACCCCAGTACAAGGATCTGGGCCTAAATCCATCGTTTTTTTGCACTTCACACCACCCTGGGTTAGACACTGGCTGTATGCAAATCAGCTCTGACCCTGTGCCTCATGGGAACAGTCCAGTCCGAACTACCACGCCATGTCTTTCCCAGACCGGAATCAAGCATCCAAGGACCGGTTTCTGGCTATCAGCCATCTTCAGGCTGGATAGCTTGACTCCAGTGGTGTGGAGAGCCTGGGACTCACGTCTGAGCATACCCAGCCCACTCGGGGATACAATTGCAAAAAACACAGTTGATGGACAGAATGTAGAACAATGTCATACATTCACCCCAGTACAAGGATCTGGGCCTAAATCCATCGTTTTTTTGCACTCCACACCACCCTGGGTTAGACACTGGCTGTATGCAAATCAGCTCTGACCCTGTGGCTCATGGGAACAGTCCAGTCCGAACTACCAAGCCATGTCTTTCCCAGACCGGAATCAAGCATCCAAGGACCGGTTTCTGGCTATCAGCCATCTTCAGCCTGGATAGCTTGTCTCCAGTGGTGTGGAGAGCCTGGGACTCACGTCTGAGCATACCCAGCCCACTCGGGGTGAAAATTGCAAAAAACACAGTTGATGGACAGAATGTAGAACAATGTCATACATTCACCCCAGTACAAGGATCTGGGCCTAAATCCATCGTTTTTTTGCACTCCACACCACCCTGGGTTAGACACTGGCTGTATGCAAATCAGCTCTGACCCTGTGCCTCATGGGAACAGTCCAGTCCGAACTACCAAGCCATGTCTTTCCCAGACCGGAATCAAGCATCCAAGGACCGGTTTCTGGCTATCAGCCATCTTCAGCCTGGATAGCTTGACTCCAGTGGTGTAGAGAGCCTGGGACTCACGTCTGAGCATACCCAGCCCACTCGGGGTGAAAATTGCAAAAAACACAGTTGATGGACAGAATGTAGAACAATGTCATACATTCACCCCAGTACAAGGATCTGGGCCTAAATCCATCGTTTTTTTGCACTCCACACCACCCTGGGTTAGACACTGGCTGTATGCAAATCAGCTCTGACCCTGTGCCTCATGGGAACAGTCCAGTCCGAACTACCAAGCCATGTCTTTCCCAGACCGGAATCAAGCATCCAAGGACCGGTTTCTGGCTATCAGCCATCTTCAGCCTGGATAGCTTGACTCCAGTGGTGTGGAGAGCCTGGGACTCACGTCTGAGCATACCCAGCCCACTCGGGGTGAAAATTGCAAAAAACACAGTTGATGGACAGAATGTAGAACAATGTCATACATTCACCCCAGTACAAGGATCTGGGCCTAAATCCATAGTTTTTTTGCACTCCACACCACCCTGGGTTAGACACTGGCTGTATGCAAATCAGCTCTGACCCTGTGCCTCATGGGAACAGTCCAGTCCGAACTACCAAGCCATGTCTTTCCCAGACTGGAATCAAGCATCCAAGGACCGGTTTCTGGCTATCAGCCATCTTCAGCCTGGATAGCTTGACTCCAGTGGTGTGGAGAGCCTGGGACTCACGTCTGAGCATACCCAGCCCACTCGGGGTGAAAATTGCAAAAAACACAGTTGATGGACAGAATGTAGAACAATGTCATACATTCACCCCAGTACAAGGATCTGGGCCTAAATCCATCGTTTTTTTGCACTCCACACCACCCTGGGTTAGACACTGGCTGTATGCAAATCAGCTCTGACCCTGTGCCTCATGGGAACAGTCCAGTCCGAACTACCAAGCCATGTCTTTCCCAGACCGGAATCAAGCATCCAAGGACCGGTTTCTGGCTATAAGCCATCTTCAGCCTGGATAGCTTGACTCCAGTGGTGTGGAGAGCCTGGGACTCACGTCTGAGCAAACCCAGCCCACTCGGGGTGAAAATTGCAAAAAACACAGTTGATGGACAGAATGTAGAACAATGTCATACATTCACCCCAGTACAAGGATCTGGGCCTAAATCCATCGTTTTTTTGCACTCCACACCACCCTGGGTTAGACACTGGCTGTATGCAAATCAGCTCTGACCCTGTGCCTCATGGGAACAGTCCAGTCCGAACTACCAAGCCATGTCTTTCCCAGACCGGAATCAAGCATCCAAGGACCGGTTTCTGGCTATCAGCCATCTTCAGCCTGGATAGCTTGACTCCAGTGGTGTGGAGAGCCTGGGACTCACGTCTGAGCATACCCAGCCCACTCGGGGTGAAAATTGCAAAAAAACACAGTTGATGGACAGAATGTAGAACAATGTCATACATTCACCCCAGTACAAGGATCTGGGCCTAAATCCATCGTTTTTTTGCACTCCACACCACCCTGGGTTAGACACTGGCTGTATGCAAATCAGCTCTGACCCTGTGCCTCATGGGAACAGTCCAGTCCGAACTACCAAGCCATGTCTTTCCCAGACCGGAATCAAGCATCCAAGGACCGGTTTCTGGCTATCAGCCATCTTCAGCCCGGATAGCTTGACTCCAGTGGTGTGGAGAGCCTGGGACTCACGTCTGAGCATACCCAGCCCACTCGGGGTGAAAATTGCAAAAAACACAGTTGATGGACAGAATGTAGAACAATGTCATACATTCACCCCAGTACAAGGATCTGGGCCTAAATCCATCGTTTTTTGCACTCCACACCACCCTGGGTTAGACACTGGCTGTATGCAAATCAGCTCTGACCCTGTGCCTCATGGGAACAGTCCAGTCCGAACTACCAAGCCATGTCTTTCCCAGACCGGAATCAAGCATCCAAGGACCGGTTTCTGGCTATCAGCCATCTTCAGCCTGGATAGCTTGACTCCAGTGGTGTGGAGAGCCTGGGACTCACGTCTGAGCATACCCAGCCCACTCGGGGTGAAAATTGCAAAAAACACAGTTGATGGACAGAATGTAGAACAATGTCATACATTCACCCCAGTACAAGGATCTGGGCCTAAATCCATCGTTTTTTGCACTCCACACCACCCTGGGTTAGACACTGGCTGTATGCAAATCAGCTCTGACCCTGTGCCTCATGGGAACAGTCCAGTCCGAACTACCAAGCCATGTCTTTCCCAGACCGGAATCAAGCATCCAAGGACCGGTTTCTGGCTATCAGCCATCTTCAGCCTGGATAGCTTGACTCCAGTGGTGTGGAGAGCCTGGGACTCACGTCTGAGCATACCCAGCCCACTCGGGGATAAAATTGCAAAAAACACAGTTGATGGACAGAATGTAGAACAATGTCATACATTCACCCCAGTACAAGGATCTGGGCCTAAATCCATCGTTTTTTTGCACTCCACACCACCCTGGGTTAGACACTGGCTGTATGCAAATCAGCTCTGACCCTGTGGCTCATGGGAACAGTCCAGTCCGAACTACCAAGCCATGTCTTTCCCAGACCGGAATCAAGCATCCAAGGACCGGTTTCTGGCTATCAGCCATCTTCAGCCTGGATAGCTTGTCTCCAGTGGTGTGGAGAGCCTGGGACTCACGTCTGAGCATACCCAGCCCACTCGGGGTGAAAATTGCAAAAAACACAGTTGATGGACAGAATGTAGAACAATGTCATACATTCACCCCAGTACAAGGATCTGGGCCTAAATCCATCGTTTTTTTGCACTCCACACTACCCTGGGTTAGACACTGGCTGTATGCAAATCAGCTCTGACCCTGTGCCTCATGGGAACAGTCCAGTCCGAACTACCAAGCCATGTCTTTCCCAGACCGGAATCAAGCATCCAAGGACCGGTTTCTGGCTATCAGCCATCTTCAGCCTGGATAGCTTGACTCCAGTGGTGTGGAGAGCCTGGGACTCACGTCTGAGCATACCCAGCCCACTCGGGTGAAAATTGCAAAAAACACAGTTGATGGACAGAATGTAGACCAATGTCATGCATTCACCCCAGTACAAGGATCTGGGCCTAAATCCATCGTTTTTTTGCACTCCACACCACCCTGGGTTAGACACTGGCTGTATGCAAATCAGCTCTGACCCTGTGCCTCATGGGAACAGTCCAGTCCGAACTACCAAGCCATGTCTTTCCCAGACCGGAATCAAGCATCCAAGGACCGGTTTCTGGCTATCAGCCATCTTCAGCCTGGATAGCTTGACTCCAGTGGTGTGGAGAGCCTGGGACTCACGTCCGAGCATACCCAGCCCACTCGGGGTGAAAATTGCAAAAAACACAGTTGATGCACAGAATGTAGACCAATGTCATACATTCACCCCAGTACAAGGATCTGGGCCTAAATCCATCGTTTTTTTGCACTCCACACCACCCTGGGTTAGACACTGGCTGTATGCAAATCAGCTCTGACCCTGTGCCTCATGGGAACAGTCCAGTCCGAACTACCAAGCCATGTCTTTCCCAGACCGGAATCAAGCATCCAAGGACCGGTTTCTGGCTATCAGCCATCTTCAGCCTGGATAGCTTGACTCCAGTGGTGTGGAGAGCCTGGGACTCACGTCTGAGCAAACCCAGCCCACTCGGGGTGAAAATTGCAAAAAACACAGTTGATGGACAGAATGTAGAACAATGTCATACATTCACCCCAGTACAAGGATCTGGGCCTAAATCCATCGTTTTTTTGCACTTCACACCACCCTGGGTTAGACACTGGCTGTATGCAAATCAGCTCTGACCCTGTGCCAAATGGGAACAGTCCAGTCCGAACTACCAAGCCATGTCTTTCCCAGACCGGAATCAAGCATCCAAGGACCGGTTTCTGGCTATCAGCCATCTTCAGCCTGGATAGCTTGACTCCAGTGGTGTGGAGAGCCTGGGACTCACGTCTGAGCATACCCAGCCCACTCGGGGATACAATTGCAAAAAACACAGTTGATGGACAGAATGTAGAACAATGTCATACATTCACCCCAGTACAAGGATCTGGGCCTAAATCCATCGTTTTTTTGCACTCCACACCACCCTGGGTTAGACACTGGCTGTATGCAAATCAGCTCTGACCCTGTGGCTCATGGGAACAGTCCAGTCCGAACTACCAAGCCATGTCTTTCCCAGACCGGAATCAAGCATCCAAGGACCGGTTTCTGGCTATCAGCCATCTTCAGCCTGGATAGCTTGACTCCAGTGGTGTGGAGATCCTGGGACTCATGTCTGAGCAAACCCAGCCCACTCGGGGTGAAAATTGCAAAAAACACAGTTGATGGACAGAATGTAGAACAATGTCATACATTCACCCCAGTACAAGGATCTGGGCCTAAATCCATCGTTTTTTTGCACTTCACACCACCCTGGGTTAAACACTGGCTGTATGCAAATCAGCTCTGACCCTGTGCCTCATGGGAACAGTCCAGTCCGAACTACCAAGCCATGTCTTTCCCAGACCGGAATAAAGCATCCAAGGACCGGTTTCTGGCTATCAGCCATCTTCAGCCTGGATAGCTTGTCTCCAGTGGTGTGGAGAGCCTGGGACTCACGTCTGAGCAAACCCAGCCCACTCGGGGTGAAAATTGCAAAAAACACAGTTGATGGACAGAATGTAGAACAATGTCATACATTCACCCCAGTACAAGGATCTGGGCCTAAATCCATCGTTTTTTTGCACTTCACACCACCCTGGGTTAGACACTGGCTGTATGCAAATCAGCTCTGACCCTGTGCCAAATGGGAACAGTCCAGTCCGAACTACCAAGCCATGTCTTTCCCAGACCGGAATCAAGCATCCAAGGACCGGTTTCTGGCTATCAGCCATCTTCAGCCTGGATAGCTTGACTCCAGTGGTGTGGAGAGCCTGGGACTCACGTCTGAGCATACCCAGCCCACTCGGGGATACAATTGCAAAAAACACAGTTGATGGACAGAATGTAGAACAATGTCATACATTCACCCCAGTACAAGGATCTGGGCCTAAATCCATCGTTTTTTTGCACTCCACACCACCCTGGGTTAGACACTGGCTGTATGCAAATCAGCTCTGACCCTGTGGCTCATGGGAACAGTCCAGTCCGAACTACCAAGCCATGTCTTTCCCAGACCGGAATCAAGCATCCAAGGACCGGTTTCTGGCTATCAGCCATCTTCAGCCTGGATAGCTTGACTCCAGTGGTGTGGAGAGCCTGGGACTCATGTCTGAGCAAACCCAGCCCACTCGGGGTGAAAATTGCAAAAAACACAGTTGATGGACAGAATGTAGAACAATGTCATACATTCACCCCAGTACAAGGATCTGGGCCTAAATCCATCGTTTTTTTGCACTTCACACCACCCTGGGTTAAACACTGGCTGTATGCAAATCAGCTCTGACCCTGTGCCTCATGGGAACAGTCCAGTCCGAACTACCAAGCCATGTCTTTCCCAGACCGGAATAAAGCATCCAAGGACCGGTTTCTGGCTATCAGCCATCTTCAGCCTGGATAGCTTGTCTCCAGTGGTGTGGAGAGCCTGGGACTCACGTCTGAGCATACCCAGCCCACTCGGGGTGAAAATTGCAAAAAACACAGTTGATGGACAGAATGTAGAACAATGTCATACATTCACCCCGTACAAGGATCTGGGCCTAAATCCATCGTTTTTTTGCACTTCACACCACCCTGGGTTAGACACTGGCTGTATGCAAATCAGCTCTGACCCTGTGCCTCATGGGAACAGTCCAGTCCGAACTACCAAGCCATGTCTTTCCCAGACCGGAATCAAGCATCCAAGGACCGGTTTCTGGCTATCAGCCATCTTCAGCCTGGATAGCTTGTCTCCAGTGGTGTGGAGAGCCTGGGACTCACGTCTGAGCATACCCAGCCCACTCGGGGTGAAAATTGCAAAAAACACAGTTGATGGACAGAATGTAGAACAATGTCATACATTCACCCCAGTACAAGGATCTGGGCCTAAATCCATCGTTTTTTTGCACTCCACACCACCCTGGGTTAGACACTGGCTGTATGCAAATCAGCTCTGACCCTGTGCCTCATGGGAACAGTCCAGTCCGAACTACCAAGCCATGTCTTTCCCAGACCGGAATCAAGCATCCAAGGACCGGTTTCTGGCTATCAGCCATCTTCAGCCTGGATAGCTTGACTCCAGTGGTGTAGAGAGCCTGGGACTCACGTCTGAGCATACCCAGCCCACTCGGGGTGAAAATTGCAAAAAACACAGTTGATGGACAGAATGTAGAACAATGTCATACATTCACCCCAGTACAAGGATCTGGGCCTAAATCCATCGTTTTTTTGCACTCCACACTACCCTGGGTTAGACACTGGCGGTATGCAAATCAGCTCTGACCCTGTGCCTCATGGGAACAGTCCAGTCCGAACTACCAAGCCATGTCTTTCCCAGACCGGAATCAAGCATCCAAGGACCGGTTTCTGGCTATCAGCCATCTTCAGCCTGGATAGCTTGACTCCAGTGGTGTGGAGAGCCTGGGACTCATGTCTGAGCAAACCCAGCCCACTCGGGGGGAAAATTGCAAAAAACACAGTTGATGGACAGAATGTAGAACAATGTCATACATTCACCCCAGTACAAGGATCTGGGCCTAAATCCATTGTTTTTTTGCACTTCACACCACCCTGGGTTAAACACTGGCTGTATGCAAATCAGCTCTGACCCTGTGCCTCATGGGAACAGTCCAGTCCGAACTACCAAGCCATGTCTTTCCCAGACCGGAATAAAGCATCCAAGGACCGGTTTCTGGCTATCAGCCATCTTCAGCCTGGATAGCTTGTCTCCAGTGGTGTGGAAAACCTGGGACTCACGTCTGAGCATACCCAGCCCACTCGGGGTGAAAATTGCAAAAAACACAGTTGATGGACAGAATGTAGAACAATGTCATACATTCACCCCAGTACAAGGATCTGGGCCTAAATCCATCGTTTTTTTGCACTTCACACCACCCTGGGTTAGACACTGGCTGTATGCAAATCAGCTCTGACCCTGTGCCTCATGGGAACAGTCCAGTCCGAACTACCAAGCCATGTCTTTCCCAGACCGGAATCAAGCATCCAAGGACCGGTTTCTGGCTATCAGCCATCTTCAGCCTGGATAGCTTGTCTCCAGTGGTGTGGAGAGCCTGGGACTCACGTCTGAGCATACCCAGCCCACTCGGGGTGAAAATTGCAAAAAACACAGTTGATGGACAGAATGTAGAACAATGTCATACATTCACCCCAGTACAAGGATCTGGGCCTAAATCCATCGTTTTTTTGCACTCCACACCACCCTGGGTTAGACACTGGCTGTATGCAAATCAGCTCTGACCCTGTGCCTCATGGGAACAGTCCAGTCCGAACTACCAAGCCATGTCTTTCCCAGACCGGAATCAAGCATCCAAGGACCGGTTTCTGGCTATCAGCCATCTTCAGCCTGGATAGCTTGACTCCAGTGGTGTAGAGAGCCTGGGACTCACGTCTGAGCATACCCAGCCCACTCGGGGTGAAAATTGCAAAAAACACAGTTGATGGACAGAATGTAGAACAATGTCATACATTCACCCCAGTACAAGGATCTGGGCCTAAATCCATCGTTTTTTTGCACTCCACACTACCCTGGGTTAGACACTGGCGGTGTGCAAATCAGCTCTGACCCTGTGCCTCATGGGAACAGTCCAGTCCGAACTACCAAGCCATGTCTTTCCCAGACCGGAATCAAGCATCCAAGGACCGGTTTCTGGCTATCAGCCATCTTCAGCCTGGATAGCTTGACTCCAGTGGTGTGGAGAGCCTGGGACTCACGTCTGAGCATACCCAGCCCACTCGGGGTGAAAATTGCAAAAAACACAGTTGATGGACAGAATGTAGAACAATGTCATACATTCACCCCAGTACAAGGATCTGGGCCTAAATCCATCGTTTTTGTGCACTCCACACCACCCTGGGTTAGACACTGGCTGTATGCAAATCAGCTCTGACCCTGTGCCTCATGGGAACAGTCCAGTCCGAACTACCAAGCCATGTCTTTCCCAGACCGGAATCAAGCATCCAAGGACCGGTTTCTGGCTATCAGCCATCTTCAGCCTGGATAGCTTGACTCCAGTGGTGTGGAGAGCCTGGGACTCACGTCTGAGCATACCCAGCCCACTCGGGGTGAAAATTGCAAAAAACACAGTTGATGGACAGAATGTAGAACAATGTCATACATTCACCCCAGTACAAGGATCTGGGCCTAAATCCATCGTTTTTTTGCACTCCACACCACCCTGGGTTAGACACTGGCTGTATGCAAATCAGCTCTGACCCTGTGCCTCATGGGAACAGTCCAGTCCGAACTACCAAGCCATGTCTTTCCCAGACCGGAATCAAGCATCCAAGGACCGGTTTCTGGCTATCAGCCATCTTCAGCCTGGATAGCTTGACTCCAGTGGTGTGGAGAGCCTGGGACTCACGTCTGAGCATACCCAGCCCACTCGGGGTGAAAATTGCAAAAAACACAGTTGATGGACAGAATGTAGAACAATGTCATACATTCACCCCAGTACAAGGATCTGGGCCTAAATCCATCGTTTTTTTGCACTCCACACCACCCTGGGTTAGACACTGGCTGTATGCAAATCAGCTCTGACCCTGTGCCTCATGGGAACAGTCCAGTCCGAACTACCAAGCCATGTCTTTCCCAGACCGGAATCAAGCATCCAAGGACCGGTTTCTGGCTATCAGCCATCTTCAGCCCGGATAGCTTGACTCCAGTGGTGTGGAGAGCCTGGGACTCACGTCTGAGCATACCCAGCCCACTCGGGGTGAAAATTGCAAAAAACACAGTTGATGGACAGAATGTAGAACAATGTCATACATTCACCCCAGTACAAGGATCTGGGCCTAAATCCATCGTTTTTTGCACTCCACACCACCCTGGGTTAGACACTGGCTGTATGCAAATCAGCTCTGACCCTGTGCCTCATGGGAACAGTCCAGTCCGAACTACCAAGCCATGTCTTTCCCAGACCGGAATCAAGCATCCAAGGACCGGTTTCTGGCTATCAGCCATCTTCAGCCTGGATAGCTTGACTCCAGTGGTGTGGAGAGCCTGGGACTCACGTCTGAGCATACCCAGCCCACTCGGGGTGAAAATTGCAAAAAACACAGTTGATGGACAGAATGTAGAACAATGTCATACATTCACCCCAGTACAAGGATCTGGGCCTAAATCCATCGTTTTTTGCACTCCACACCACCCTGGGTTAGACACTGGCTGTATGCAAATCAGCTCTGACCCTGTGCCTCATGGGAACAGTCCAGTCCGAACTACGAAGCCATGTCTTTCCCAGACCGGAATCAAGCATCCAAGGACCGGTTTCTGGCTATCAGCCATCTTCAGCCTGGATAGCTTGACTCCAGTGGTGTGGAGAGCCTGGGACTCACGTCTGAGCATACCCAGCCCACTCGGGGATAAAATTGCAAAAAACACAGTTGATGGACAGAATGTAGAACAATGTCATACATTCACCCCAGTACAAGGATCTGGGCCTAAATCCATCGTTTTTTTGCACTCCACACCACCCTGGGTTAGACACTGGCTGTATGCAAATCAGCTCTGACCCTGTGGCTCATGGGAACAGTCCAGTCCGAACTACCAAGCCATGTCTTTCCCAGACCGGAATCAAGCATCCAAGGACCGGTTTCTGGCTATCAGCCATCTTCAGCCTGGATAGCTTGTCTCCAGTGGTGTGGAGAGCCTGGGACTCACGTCTGAGCATACCCAGCCCACTCGGGGTGAAAATTGCAAAAAACACAGTTGATGGACAGAATGTAGAACAATGTCATACATTCACCCCAGTACAAGGATCTGGGCCTAAATCCATCGTTTTTTTGCACTCCACACCACCCTGGGTTAGACACTGGCTGTATGCAAATCAGCTCTGACCCTGTGCCTCATGGGAACAGTCCAGTCCGAACTACCAAGCCATGTCTTTCCCAGACCGGAATCAAGCATCCAAGGACCGGTTTCTGGCTATCAGCCATCTTCAGCCTGGATAGCTTGACTCCAGTGGTGTAGAGAGCCTGGGACTCACGTCTGAGCATACCCAGCCCACTCGGGGTGAAAATTGCAAAAAACACAGTTGATGGACAGAATGTAGAACAATGTCATACATTCACCCCAGTACAAGGATCTGGGCCTAAATCCATCGTTTTTTTGCACTCCACACTACCCTGGGTTAGACACTGGCTGTATGCAAATCAGCTCTGACCCTGTGCCTCATGGGAACAGTCCAGTCCGAACTACCAAGCCATGTCTTTCCCAGACCGGAATCAAGCATCCAAGGACCGGTTTCTGGCTATCAGCCATCTTCAGCCTGGATAGCTTGACTCCAGTGGTGTAGAGAGCCTGGGACTCACGTCTGAGCATACCCAGCCCACTCGGGGTGAAAATTGCAAAAAACACAGTTGATGGACAGAATGTAGAACAATGTCATACATTCACCCCAGTACAAGGATCTGGGCCTAAATCCATCGTTTTTTTGCACTCCACACCACCCTGGGTTAGACACTGGCTGTATGCAAATCAGCTCTGACCCTGTGCCTCATGGGAACAGTCCAGTCCGAACTACCAAGCCATGTCTTTCCCAGACCGGAATCAAGCATCCAAGGACCGGTTTCTGGCTATCAGCCATCTTCAGCCTGGATAGCTTGACTCCAGTGGTGTGGAGAGCCTGGGACTCACGTCTGAGCATACCCAGCCCACTCGGGGTGAAAATTGCAAAAAACACAGTTGATGGACAGAATGTAGAACAATGTCATACATTCACCCCAGTACAAGGATCTGGGCCTAAATCCATCGTTTTTTTGCACTCCACACCACCCTGGGTTAGACACTGGCTGTATGCAAATCAGCTCTGACCCTGTGCCTCATGGGAACAGTCCAGTCCGAACTACCAAGCCATGTCTTTCCCAGACCGGAATCAAGCATCCAAGGACCGGTTTCTGGCTATCAGCCATCTTCAGCCTGGATAGCTTGACTCCAGTGGTGTGGAGGGCCTGGGACTCACGTCTGAACATACCCAGCCCACTCGGGGTGAAAATTGCAAAAAACACAGTTGATGGACAGAATGTAGAACAATGTCATACATTCACCCCAGTACAAGGATCTGGGCCTAAATCCATCGTTTTATTGCACTCCACACCACCCTGGGTTAGACACTGGCTGTATGCAAATCAGCTCTGACCCTGTGCCTCATTGGAACAGTCCAGTCCGAACTACCAAGCCATGTCTTTCCCAGACCGGAATCAAGCATCCAAGGACCGGTTTCTGGCTATCAGCCATCTTCAGCCTGGATAGCTTGACTCCAGTGGTGTGGAGAGCCTGGGACTCACGTCTGAGCATACCCAGCCCACTCGGGGTGAAAATTGCAAAAAACACAGTTGATGGACAGAATGTAGAACAATGTCATACATTCACCCCAGTACAAGGATCTGGGCCTAAATCCATCGTTTTTTTGCACTTCACACCACCCTGGGTTAGACACTGGCTGCATACAAATCAGCTCTGACCCTGTGCCTCATGGGAACAGTCCAGTCCGAACTACCAAGCCATGTCTTTCCCAGACCGGAATCAAGCATCCAAGGACCGGTTTCTGGCTATCAGCCATCTTCAGCCTGGATAGATTGACTCCAGTGGTGTGGAGAGCCTGGGACTCACGTCTGAGCATACCCAGCCCACTCGGGGTGAAAATTGCAAAAAACACAGTTGATGGACAGAATGTAGAACAATGTCATACATTCACCCCAGTACAAGGATCTGGGCCTAAATCCATCGTTTTTTTGCACTCCACACCACCCTGGGTTAGACACTGGCTGTATGCAAATCAGCTCTGACCCTGTGCCTCATGGGAACAGTCCAGTCCGAACTACCAAGCCATGTCTTTCCCAGACCGGAATCAAGCATCCAAGGACCGGTTTCTGGCTATCAGCCATCTTCAGCCTGGATAGCTTGACTCCAGTGGTGTGGAGAGCCTGGGACTCACGTCCGAGCATACCCAGCCCACTCGGGGTGAAAATTGCAAAAAACACAGTTGATGGACAGAATGTAGAACAATGTCATACATTCACCCCAGTACAAGGATCTGGGCCTAAATCCATCGTTTTTTTGCACTCCACACCACCCTGGGTTAGACACTGGCTGTATGCAAATCAGCCCTGACCCTGTGCCTCATGGGAACAGTCCAGTCCGAACTACCAAGCCATGTCTTTCCCAGACCGGAATCAAGCATCCAAGGACCGGTTTCTGGCTATCAGCCATCTTCAGCCTGGATAGCTTGACTCCAGTGGTGTGGAGAGCCTGGGACTCATGTCTGAGCAAACCCAGCCCACTCGGGGTGAAAATTGCAAAAAACACAGTTGATGGACAGAATGTAGAACAATGTCATACATTCACCCCAGTACAAGGATCTGGGCCTAAATCCATCGTTTTTTTTGCACTTCACACCACCCTGGGTTAAACACTGGCTGTATGCAAATCAGCTCTGACCCTGTGCCTCATGGGAACAGTCCAGTCCGAACTACCAAGCCATGTCTTTCCCAGACCGGAATAAAGCATCCAAGGACCGGTTTCTGGCTATCAGCCATCTTCAGCCTGGATAGCTTGTCTCCAGTGGTGTGGAGAGCCTGGGACTCACGTCTGAGCATACCCAGCCCACTCGGGGTGAAAATTGCAAAAAACACAGTTGATGGACAGAATGTAGAACAATGTCATACATTCACCCCAGTACAAGGATCTGGGCCTAAATCCATCGTTTTTTTGCACTTCACACCACCCTGGGTTAGACACTGGCTGTATGCAAATCAGCTCTGACCCTGTGCCTCATGGGAACAGTCCAGTCCGAACTACCAAGCCATGTCTTTCCCAGACCGGAATCAAGCATCCAAGGTCCGGTTTCTGGCTATCAGCCATCTTCAGCCTGGATAGCTTGTCTCCAGTGGTGTGGAGAGCCTGGGACTCACGTCTGAGCATACCCAGCCCACTCGGGGTGAAAATTGCAAAAAACACAGTTGATGGACAGAATGTAGAACAATGTCATACATTCACCCCAGTACATGGATCTGGGCCTAAATCCATCGTTTTTTTGCACTCCACACCACCCTGGGTTAGACACTGGCTGTATGCAAATCAGCTCTGACCCTGTGCCTCATGGGAACAGTCCAGTCCGAACTACCAAGCCATGTCTTTCCCAGACTGGAATCAAGCATCCAAGGACCGGTTTCTGGCTATCAGCCATCTTCAGCCTGGATAGCTTGACTCCAGTGGTGTGGAGAGCCTGGGACTCACGTCCGAGCATACCCAGCCCACTCGGGGTGAAAATTGCAAAAAACACAGTTGATGGACAGAATGTAGACCAATGTCATACATTCACCCCAGTACAAGGATCTGGGCCTAAATCCATCGTTTTTTTGCACTCCACACCACCCTGGGTTAGACACTGGCTGTATGCAAATCAGCTCTGACCCTGTGCCTCATGGGAACAGTCCAGTCCGAACTACCAAGCCATGTCTTTCCCAGACCGGAATCAAGCATCCAAGGACCGGTTTCTGGCTATCAGCCACCTTCAGCCTGGATAGCTTGACTCCAGTGGTGTGGAGAGCCTGGGACTCACGTCTGAGCAAACCCAGCCCACTCGGGTGAAAATTGCAAAAAACACAGTTGATGGACAGAATGTAGAACAATGTCATACATTCACCCCAGTACAAGGATCTGGGCCTAAATCCATCGTTTTTTTGCACTTCACACCACCCTGGGTTAGACACTGGCTGTATGCAAATCAGCTCTGACCCTGTGCCTCATGGGAACAGTCCAGTCCGAACTACCACGCCATGTCTTTCCCAGACCGGAATCAAGCATCCAAGGACCGGTTTCTGGCTATCAGCCATCTTCAGGCTGGATAGCTTGACTCCAGTGGTGTGGAGAGCCTGGGACTCACGTCTGAGCATACCCAGCCCACTCGGGGATACAATTGCAAAAAACACAGTTGATGGACAGAATGTAGAACAATGTCATACATTCACCCCAGTACAAGGATCTGGGCCTAAATCCATCGTTTTTTTGCACTCCACACCACCCTGGGTTAGACACTGGCTGTATGCAAATCAGCTCTGACCCTGTGGCTCATGGGAACAGTCCAGTCCGAACTACCAAGCCATGTCTTTCCCAGACCGGAATCAAGCATCCAAGGACCGGTTTCTGGCTATCAGCCATCTTCAGCCTGGATAGCTTGTCTCCAGTGGTGTGGAGAGCCTGGGACTCACGTCTGAGCATACCCAGCCCACTCGGGGTGAAAATTGCAAAAAACACAGTTGATGGACAGAATGTAGAACAATGTCATACATTCACCCCAGTACAAGGATCTGGGCCTAAATCCATCGTTTTTTTGCACTCCACACCACCCTGGGTTAGACACTGGCTGTATGCAAATCAGCTCTGACCCTGTGCCTCATGGGAACAGTCCAGTCCGAACTACCAAGCCATGTCTTTCCCAGACCGGAATCAAGCATCCAAGGACCGGTTTCTGGCTATCAGCCATCTTCAGCCTGGATAGCTTGACTCCAGTGGTGTAGAGAGCCTGGGACTCACGTCTGAGCATACCCAGCCCACTCGGGGTGAAAATTGCAAAAAACACAGTTGATGGACAGAATGTAGAACAATGTCATACATTCACCCCAGTACAAGGATCTGGGCCTAAATCCATCGTTTTTTTGCACTCCACACCACCCTGGGTTAGACACTGGCTGTATGCAAATCAGCTCTGACCCTGTGCCTCATGGGAACAGTCCAGTCCGAACTACCAAGCCATGTCTTTCCCAGACCGGAATCAAGCATCCAAGGACCGGTTTCTGGCTATCAGCCATCTTCAGCCTGGATAGCTTGACTCCAGTGGTGTGGAGAGCCTGGGACTCACGTCTGAGCATACCCAGCCCACTCGGGGTGAAAATTGCAAAAAACACAGTTGATGGACAGAATGTAGAACAATGTCATACATTCACCCCAGTACAAGGATCTGGGCCTAAATCCATCGTTTTTTTGCACTCCACACCACCCTGGGTTAGACACTGGCTGTATGCAAATCAGCTCTGACCCTGTGCCTCATGGGAACAGTCCAGTCCGAACTACCAAGCCATGTCTTTCCCAGACTGGAATCAAGCATCCAAGGACCGGTTTCTGGCTATCAGCCATCTTCAGCCTGGATAGCTTGACTCCAGTGGTGTGGAGAGCCTGGGACTCACGTCTGAGCATACCCAGCCCACTCGGGGTGAAAATTGCAAAAAACACAGTTGATGGACAGAATGTAGAACAATGTCATACATTCACCCCAGTACAAGGATCTGGGCCTAAATCCATCGTTTTTTTGCACTCCACACCACCCTGGGTTAGACACTGGCTGTATGCAAATCAGCTCTGACCCTGTGCCTCATGGGAACAGTCCAGTCCGAACTACCAAGCCATGTCTTTCCCAGACCGGAATCAAGCATCCAAGGACCGGTTTCTGGCTATAAGCCATCTTCAGCCTGGATAGCTTGACTCCAGTGGTGTGGAGAGCCTGGGACTCACGTCTGAGCAAACCCAGCCCACTCGGGGTGAAAATTGCAAAAAACACAGTTGATGGACAGAATGTAGAACAATGTCATACATTCACCCCAGTACAAGGATCTGGGCCTAAATCCATCGTTTTTTTGCACTCCACACCACCCTGGGTTAGACACTGGCTGTATGCAAATCAGCTCTGACCCTGTGCCTCATGGGAACAGTCCAGTCCGAACTACCAAGCCATGTCTTTCCCAGACCGGAATCAAGCATCCAAGGACCGGTTTCTGGCTATCAGCCATCTTCAGCCTGGATAGCTTGACTCCAGTGGTGTGGAGAGCCTGGGACTCACGTCTGAGCATACCCAGCCCACTCGGGGTGAAAATTGCAAAAAAACACAGTTGATGGACAGAATGTAGAACAATGTCATACATTCACCCCAGTACAAGGATCTGGGCCTAAATCCATCGTTTTTTTGCACTCCACACCACCCTGGGTTAGACACTGGCTGTATGCAAATCAGCTCTGACCCTGTGCCTCATGGGAACAGTCCAGTCCGAACTACCAAGCCATGTCTTTCCCAGACCGGAATCAAGCATCCAAGGACCGGTTTCTGGCTATCAGCCATCTTCAGCCCGGATAGCTTGACTCCAGTGGTGTGGAGAGCCTGGGACTCACGTCTGAGCATACCCAGCCCACTCGGGGTGAAAATTGCAAAAAACACAGTTGATGGACAGAATGTAGAACAATGTCATACATTCACCCCAGTACAAGGATCTGGGCCTAAATCCATCGTTTTTTGCACTCCACACCACCCTGGGTTAGACACTGGCTGTATGCAAATCAGCTCTGACCCTGTGCCTCATGGGAACAGTCCAGTCCGAACTACCAAGCCATGTCTTTCCCAGACCGGAATCAAGCATCCAAGGACCGGTTTCTGGCTATCAGCCATCTTCAGCCTGGATAGCTTGACTCCAGTGGTGTGGAGAGCCTGGGACTCACGTCTGAGCATACCCAGCCCACTCGGGGTGAAAATTGCAAAAAAACACAGTTGATGGACAGAATGTAGAACAATGTCATACATTCACCCCAGTACAAGGATCTGGGCCTAAATCCATCGTTTTTTGCACTCCACACCACCCTGGGTTAGACACTGGCTGTATGCAAATCAGCTCTGACCCTGTGCCTCATGGGAACAGTCCAGTCCGAACTACCAAGCCATGTCTTTCCCAGACCGGAATCAAGCATCCAAGGACCGGTTTCTGGCTATCAGCCATCTTCAGCCTGGATAGCTTGACTCCAGTGGTGTGGAGAGCCTGGGACTCACGTCTGAGCATACCCAGCCCACTCGGGGATAAAATTGCAAAAAACACAGTTGATGGACAGAATGTAGAACAATGTCATACATTCACCCCAGTACAAGGATCTGGGCCTAAATCCATCGTTTTTTTGCACTCCACACCACCCTGGGTTAGACACTGGCTGTATGCAAATCAGCTCTGACCCTGTGGCTCATGGGAACAGTCCAGTCCGAACTACCAAGCCATGTCTTTCCCAGACCGGAATCAAGCATCCAAGGACCGGTTTCTGGCTATCAGCCATCTTCAGCCTGGATAGCTTGTCTCCAGTGGTGTGGAGAGCCTGGGACTCACGTCTGAGCATACCCAGCCCACTCGGGGTGAAAATTGCAAAAAACACAGTTGATGGACAGAATGTAGAACAATGTCATACATTCACCCCAGTACAAGGATCTGGGCCTAAATCCATCGTTTTTTTGCACTCCACACCACCCTGGGTTAGACACTGGCTGTATGCAAATCAGCTCTGACCCTGTGCCTCATGGGAACAGTCCAGTCCGAACTACCAAGCCATGTTTTTCCCAGACCGGAATCAAGCATCCAAGGACCGGTTTCTGGCTATCAGCCATCTTCAGCCTGGATAGCTTGACTACAGTGGTGTAGAGAGCCTGGGACTCACGTCTGAGCATACCCAGCCCACTCGGGGTGAAAATTGCAAAAAACACAGTTGATGGACAGAATGTAGAACAATGTCATACATTCACCCCAGTACAAGGATCTGGGCCTAAATCCATCGTTTTTTTGCACTCCACACTACCCTGGGTTAGACACTGGCTGTATGCAAATCAGCTCTGACCCTGTGCCTCATGGGAACAGTCCAGTCCGAACTACCAAGCCATGTCTTTCCCAGACCGGAATCAAGCATCCAAGGACCGGTTTCTGGCTATCAGCCATCTTCAGCCTGGATAGCTTGACTCCAGTGGTGTGGAGAGCCTGGGACTCACGTCTGAGCATACCCAGCCCACTCGGGTGAAAATTGCAAAAAACACAGTTGATGGACAGAATGTAGACCAATGTCATGCATTCACCCCAGTACAAGGATCTGGGCCTAAATCCATCGTTTTTTTGCACTCCACACCACCCTGGGTTAGACACTGGCTGTATGCAAATCAGCTCTGACCCTGTGCCTCATGGGAACAGTCCAGTCCGAACTACCAAGCCATGTCTTTCCCAGACCGGAATCAAGCATCCAAGGACCGGTTTCTGGCTATCAGCCATCTTCAGCCTGGATAGCTTGACTCCAGTGGTGTGGAGAGCCTGGGACTCACGTCCGAGCATACCCAGCCCACTCGGGGTGAAAATTGCAAAAAACACAGTTGATGCACAGAATGTAGACCAATGTCATACATTCACCCCAGTACAAGGATCTGGGCCTAAATCCATCGTTTTTTTGCACTCCACACCACCCTGGGTTAGACACTGGCTGTATGCAAATCAGCTCTGACCCTGTGCCTCATGGGAACAGTCCAGTCCGAACTACCAAGCCATGTCTTTCCCAGACCGGAATCAAGCATCCAAGGACCGGTTTCTGGCTATCAGCCATCTTCAGCCTGGATAGCTTGACTCCAGTGGTGTGGAGAGCCTGGGACTCACGTCTGAGCAAACCCAGCCCACTCGGGGTGAAAATTGCAAAAAACACAGTTGATGGACAGAATGTAGAACAATGTCATACATTCACCCCAGTACAAGGATCTGGGCCTAAATCCATCGTTTTTTTGCACTTCACACCACCCTGGGTTAGACACTGGCTGTATGCAAATCAGCTCTGACCCTGTGCCAAATGGGAACAGTCCAGTCCGAACTACCAAGCCATGTCTTTCCCAGACCGGAATCAAGCATCCAAGGACCGGTTTCTGGCTATCAGCCATCTTCAGCCTGGATAGCTTGACTCCAGTGGTGTGGAGAGCCTGGGACTCACGTCTGAGCATACCCAGCCCACTCGGGGATACAATTGCAAAAAACACAGTTGATGGACAGAATGTAGAACAATGTCATACATTCACCCCAGTACAAGGATCTGGGCCTAAATCCATCGTTTTTTTGCACTCCACACCACCCTGGGTTAGACACTGGCTGTATGCAAATCAGCTCTGACCCTGTGGCTCATGGGAACAGTCCAGTCCGAACTACCAAGCCATGTCTTTCCCAGACCGGAATCAAGCATCCAAGGACCGGTTTCTGGCTATCAGCCATCTTCAGCCTGGATAGCTTGACTCCAGTGGTGTGGAGAGCCTGGGACTCATGTCTGAGCAAACCCAGCCCACTCGGGGTGAAAATTGCAAAAAACACAGTTGATGGACAGAATGTAGAACAATGTCATACATTCACCCCAGTACAAGGATCTGGGCCTAAATCCATCGTTTTTTTGCACTTCACACCACCCTGGGTTAAACACTGGCTGTATGCAAATCAGCTCTGACCCTGTGCCTCATGGGAACAGTCCAGTCCGAACTACCAAGCCATGTCTTTCCCAGACCGGAATAAAGCATCCAAGGACCGGTTTCTGGCTATCAGCCATCTTCAGCCTGGATAGCTTGTCTCCAGTGGTGTGGAGAGCCTGGGACTCACGTCTGAGCAAACCCAGCCCACTCGGGGTGAAAATTGCAAAAAACACAGTTGATGGACAGAATGTAGAACAATGTCATACATTCACCCCAGTACAAGGATCTGGGCCTAAATCCATCGTTTTTTTGCACTTCACACCACCCTGGGTTAGACACTGGCTGTATGCAAATCAGCTCTGACCCTGTGCCAAATGGGAACAGTCCAGTCCGAACTACCAAGCCATGTCTTTCCCAGACCGGAATCAAGCATCCAAGGACCGGTTTCTGGCTATCAGCCATCTTCAGCCTGGATAGCTTGACTCCAGTGGTGTGGAGAGCCTGGGACTCACGTCTGAGCATACCCAGCCCACTCGGGGATACAATTGCAAAAAACACAGTTGATGGACAGAATGTAGAACAATGTCATACATTCACCCCAGTACAAGGATCTGGGCCTAAATCCATCGTTTTTTTGCACTCCACACCACCCTGGGTTAGACACTGGCTGTATGCAAATCAGCTCTGACCCTGTGGCTCATGGGAACAGTCCAGTCCGAACTACCAAGCCATGTCTTTCCCAGACCGGAATAAAGCATCCAAGGTCCGGTTTCTGGCTATCAGCCATCTTCAGCCTGGATAGCTTGTCTCCAGTGGTGTGGAGAGCCTGGGACTCACGTCTGAGCATACCCAGCCCACTCGGGGTGAAAATTGCAAAAAACACAGTTGATGGACAGAATGTAGAACAATGTCATACATTCACCCCGTACAAGGATCTGGGCCTAAATCCATCGTTTTTTTGCACTTCACACCACCCTGGGTTAGACACTGGCTGTATGCAAATCAGCTCTGACCCTGTGCCTCATGGGAACAGTCCAGTCCGAACTACCAAGCCATGTCTTTCCCAGACCGGAATCAAGCATCCAAGGACCGGTTTCTGGCTATCAGCCATCTTCAGCCTGGATAGCTTGTCTCCAGTGGTGTGGAGAGCCTGGGACTCACGTCTGAGCATACCCAGCCCACTCGGGGTGAAAATTGCAAAAAACACAGTTGATGGACAGAATGTAGAACAATGTCATACATTCACCCCAGTACAAGGATCTGGGCCTAAATCCATCGTTTTTTTGCACTCCACACCACCCTGGGTTAGACACTGGCTGTATGCAAATCAGCTCTGACCCTGTGCCTCATGGGAACAGTCCAGTCCGAACTACCAAGCCATGTCTTTCCCAGACCGGAATCAAGCATCCAAGGACCGGTTTCTGGCTATCAGCCATCTTCAGCCTGGATAGCTTGACTCCAGTGGTGTAGAGAGCCTGGGACTCACGTCTGAGCATACCCAGCCCACTCGGGGTGAAAATTGCAAAAAACACAGTTGATGGACAGAATGTAGAACAATGTCATACATTCACCCCAGTACAAGGATCTGGGCCTAAATCCATCGTTTTTTTGCACTCCACACTACCCTGGGTTAGACACTGGCGGTATGCAAATCAGCTCTGACCCTGTGCCTCATGGGAACAGTCCAGTCCGAACTACCAAGCCATGTCTTTCCCAGACCGGAATCAAGCATCCAAGGACCGGTTTCTGGCTATCAGCCATCTTCAGCCTGGATAGCTTGACTCCAGTGGTGTGGAGAGCCTGGGACTCATGTCTGAGCAAACCCAGCCCACTCGGGGGGAAAATTGCAAAAAACACAGTTGATGGACAGAATGTAGAACAATGTCATACATTCACCCCAGTACAAGGATCTGGGCCTAAATCCATTGTTTTTTTGCACTTCACACCACCCTGGGTTAAACACTGGCTGTATGCAAATCAGCTCTGACCCTGTGCCTCATGGGAACAGTCCAGTCCGAACTACCAAGCCATGTCTTTCCCAGACCGGAATAAAGCATCCAAGGACCGGTTTCTGGCTATCAGCCATCTTCAGCCTGGATAGCTTGTCTCCAGTGGTGTGGAAAACCTGGGACTCACGTCTGAGCATACCCAGCCCATTCGGGGTGAAAATTGCAAAAAACACAGTTGATGGACAGAATGTAGAACAATGTCATACATTCACCCCAGTACAAGGATCTGGGCCTAAATCCATCGTTTTTTTGCACTTCACACCACCCTGGGTTAGACACTGGCTGTATGCAAATCAGCTCTGACCCTGTGCCTCATGGGAACAGTCCAGTCCGAACTACCAAGCCATGTCTTTCCCAGACCGGAATCAAGCATCCAAGGACCGGTTTCTGGCTATCAGCCATCTTCAGCCTGGATAGCTTGTCTCCAGTGGTGTGGAGAGCCTGGGACTCACGTCTGAGCATACCCAGCCCACTCGGGGTGAAAATTGCAAAAAACACAGTTGATGGACAGAATGTAGAACAATGTCATACATTCACCCCAGTACAAGGATCTGGGCCTAAATCCATCGTTTTTTTGCACTCCACACCACCCTGGGTTAGACACTGGCTGTATGCAAATCAGCTCTGACCCTGTGCCTCATGGGAACAGTCCAGTCCGAACTACCAAGCCATGTCTTTCCCAGACCGGAATCAAGCATCCAAGGACCGGTTTCTGGCTATCAGCCATCTTCAGCCTGGATAGCTTGACTCCAGTGGTGTAGAGAGCCTGGGACTCACGTCTGAGCATACCCAGCCCACTCGGGGTGAAAATTGCAAAAAACACAGTTGATGGACAGAATGTAGAACAATGTCATACATTCACCCCAGTACAAGGATCTGGGCCTAAATCCATCGTTTTTTTGCACTCCACACTACCCTGGGTTAGACACTGGCGGTATGCAAATCAGCTCTGACCCTGTGCCTCATGGGAACAGTCCAGTCCGAACTACCAAGCCATGTCTTTCCCAGACCGGAATCAAGCATCCAAGGACCGGTTTCTGGCTATCAGCCATCTTCAGCCTGGATAGCTTGACTCCAGTGGTGTGGAGAGCCTGGGACTCACGTCTGAGCATACCCAGCCCACTCGGGGTGAAAATTGCAAAAAACACAGTTGATGGACAGAATGTAGAACAATGTCATACATTCACCCCAGTACAAGGATCTGGGCCTAAATCCATCGTTTTTGTGCACTCCACACCACCCTGGGTTAGACACTGGCTGTATGCAAATCAGCTCTGACCCTGTGCCTCATGGGAACAGTCCAGTCCGAACTACCAAGCCATGTCTTTCCCAGACCGGAATCAAGCATCCAAGGACCGGTTTCTGGCTATCAGCCATCTTCAGCCTGGATAGCTTGACTCCAGTGGTGTGGAGAGCCTGGGACTCACGTCTGAGCATACCCAGCCCACTCGGGGTGAAAATTGCAAAAAACACAGTTGATGGACAGAATGTAGAACAATGTCATACATTCACCCCAGTACAAGGATCTGGGCCTAAATCCATCGTTTTTTTGCACTCCACACCACCCTGGGTTAGACACTGGCTGTATGCAAATCAGCTCTGACCCTGTGCCTCATGGGAACAGTCCAGTCCGAACTACCAAGCCATGTCTTTCCCAGACCGGAATCAAGCATCCAAGGACCGGTTTCTGGCTATCAGCCATCTTCAGCCTGGATAGCTTGACTCCAGTGGTGTGGAGAGCCTGGGACTCACGTCTGAGCATACCCAGCCCACTCGGGGTGAAAATTGCAAAAAACACAGTTGATGGACAGAATGTAGAACAATGTCATACATTCACCCCAGTACAAGGATCTGGGCCTAAATCCATCGTTTTTTTGCACTCCACACCACCCTGGGTTAGACACTGGCTGTATGCAAATCAGCTCTGACCCTGTGCCTCATGGGAACAGTCCAGTCCGAACTACCAAGCCATGTCTTTCCCAGACCGGAATCAAGCATCCAAGGACCGGTTTCTGGCTATCAGCCATCTTCAGCCCGGATAGCTTGACTCCAGTGGTGTGGAGAGCCTGGGACTCACGTCTGAGCATACCCAGCCCACTCGGGGTGAAAATTGCAAAAAACACAGTTGATGGACAGAATGTAGAACAATGTCATACATTCACCCCAGTACAAGGATCTGGGCCTAAATCCATCGTTTTTTGCACTCCACACCACCCTGGGTTAGACACTGGCTGTATGCAAATCAGCTCTGACCCTGTGCCTCATGGGAACAGTCCAGTCCGAACTACCAAGCCATGTCTTTCCCAGACCGGAATCAAGCATCCAAGGACCGGTTTCTGGCTATCAGCCATCTTCAGCCTGGATAGCTTGACTCCAGTGGTGTGGAGAGCCTGGGACTCACGTCTGAGCATACCCAGCCCACTCGGGGTGAAAATTGCAAAAAACACAGTTGATGGACAGAATGTAGAACAATGTCATACATTCACCCCAGTACAAGGATCTGGGCCTAAATCCATCGTTTTTTGCACTCCACACCACCCTGGGTTAGACACTGGCTGTATGCAAATCAGCTCTGACCCTGTGCCTCATGGGAACAGTCCAGTCCGAACTACGAAGCCATGTCTTTCCCAGACCGGAATCAAGCATCCAAGGACCGGTTTCTGGCTATCAGCCATCTTCAGCCTGGATAGCTTGACTCCAGTGGTGTGGAGAGCCTGGGACTCACGTCTGAGCATACCCAGCCCACTCGGGGATAAAATTGCAAAAAACACAGTTGATGGACAGAATGTAGAACAATGTCATACATTCACCCCAGTACAAGGATCTGGGCCTAAATCCATCGTTTTTTTGCACTCCACACCACCCTGGGTTAGACACTGGCTGTATGCAAATCAGCTCTGACCCTGTGGCTCATGGGAACAGTCCAGTCCGAACTACCAAGCCATGTCTTTCCCAGACCGGAATCAAGCATCCAAGGACCGGTTTCTGGCTATCAGCCATCTTCAGCCTGGATAGCTTGTCTCCAGTGGTGTGGAGAGCCTGGGACTCACGTCTGAGCATACCCAGCCCACTCGGGGTGAAAATTGCAAAAAACACAGTTGATGGACAGAATGTAGAACAATGTCATACATTCACCCCAGTACAAGGATCTGGGCCTAAATCCATCGTTTTTTTGCACTCCACACCACCCTGGGTTAGACACTGGCTGTATGCAAATCAGCTCTGACCCTGTGCCTCATGGGAACAGTCCAGTCCGAACTACCAAGCCATGTCTTTCCCAGACCGGAATCAAGCATCCAAGGACCGGTTTCTGGCTATCAGCCATCTTCAGCCTGGATAGCTTGACTCCAGTGGTGTAGAGAGCCTGGGACTCACGTCTGAGCATACCCAGCCCACTCGGGGTGAAAATTGCAAAAAACACAGTTGATGGACAGAATGTAGAACAATGTCATACATTCACCCCAGTACAAGGATCTGGGCCTAAATCCATCGTTTTTTTGCACTCCACACTACCCTGGGTTAGACACTGGCTGTATGCAAATCAGCTCTGACCCTGTGCCTCATGGGAACAGTCCAGTCCGAACTACCAAGCCATGTCTTTCCCAGACCGGAATCAAGCATCCAAGGACCGGTTTCTGGCTATCAGCCATCTTCAGCCTGGATAGCTTGACTCCAGTGGTGTGGAGAGCCTGGGACTCACGTCTGAGCATACCCAGCCCACTCGGGGTGAAAATTGCAAAAAACACAGTTGATGGACAGAATGTAGAACAATGTCATACATTCACCCCAGTACAAGGATCTGGGCCTAAATCCATCGTTTTTTTGCACTCCACACCACCCTGGGTTAGACACTGGCTGTATGCAAATCAGCTCTGACCCTGTGCCTCATGGGAACAGTCCAGTCCGAACTACCAAGCCATGTCTTTCCCAGACCGGAATCAAGCATCCAAGGACCGGTTTCTGGCTATCAGCCATCTTCAGCCCGGATAGCTTGACTCCAGTGGTGTGGAGAGCCTGGGACTCACGTCTGAGCATACCCAGCCCACTCGGGGTGAAAATTGCAAAAAACACAGTTGATGGACAGAATGTAGAACAATGTCATACATTCACCCCAGTACAAGGATCTGGGCCTAAACCCATCGTTTTTTGCACTCCACACCACCCTGGGTTAGACACTGGCTGTATGCAAATCAGCTCTGACCCTGTGCCTCATGGGAACAGTCCAGTCCGAACTACCAAGCCATGTCTTTCTCAGACCGGAATCAAGCATCCAAGGACCTGTTTCTGGCTATCAGCCATCTTCAGCCTGGATAGCTTGACTCCAGTGGTGTGGAGAGCCTGGGACTCACGTCTGAGCATACCCAGCCCACTCGGGGTGAAAATTGCAAAAAACACAGTTGATGGACAGAATGTAGAACAATGTCATACATTCACCCCAGTACAAGGATCTGGGCCTAATTCCATCGTTTTTTTGCACTCCACACCGCCCTGGGTTAGACACTGGCTGTATGCAAATCAGCTCTGACCCTGTGCCTCATGGGAACAGTCCAGTCCGAACTACCAAGCCATGTCTTTCCCAGACCGGAATCAAGCATCCAAGGACCGGTTTCTGGCTATCAGCCATCTTCAGCCTGGACAGCTTGACTCCAGTGGTGTGGAGAGCCTGGGACTCACGTCTGAGCATACCAAGCCCACTCGGGGTGAAAATTGCAAAAAACACAGTTGATGGACAGAATGTAGAACAATGTCATACATTCACCCCAGTACAAGGATCTGGGCCTAAATCCATCGTTTTTTTGCACTCCACACCACCCTGGGTTAGACACTGGCTGTATGCAAATCAGCTCTGACCCTGTGCCTCATGGGAACAGTCCAGTCCGAACTACCAAGCCATGTCTTTCCCAGACCGGAATCAAGCATCCAAGGACAGGTTTCTGGCTATCAACCATCTTCAGCCTGGATAGCTTGACTCCAGTGGTGTGGAGAGCCTGGGACTCACGTCTGAGCATACCCAGCCCACTCGGGGTGAAAATTGCAAAAAACACAGTTGATGGACAGAATGTAGAACAATGTCATACATTCACCCCAGTACAAGGATCTGGGCCTAAATCCATCGTTTTTTTGCACTCCACACCACCCTGGGTTAGACACTGGCTGTATGCAAATCAGCTCTGACCCTGTGCCTCATGGGAACAGTCCAGTCCGAACTACCAAGCCATGTCTTTCCCAGACCGGAATCAAGCATCCAAGGACCGGTTTCTGGCTATCAGCCATCTTCAGCCTGGATAGCTTGACTCCAGTGGTGTGGAGAGCCTGGGACTCATGTCTGAGCATACCCAGCCCACTCGGGGTGAAAATTGCAAAAAACACAGTTGATGGACAGAATGTAGAACAATGTCATACATTCACCCCAGTACAAGGATCTGGGCCTAAATCCATCGTTTTTTTGCACTCCACACCACCCTGGGTTAGACACTGGCTGTATGCAAATCAGCTCTGACCCTGTGCCTCATGGGAACAGTCCAGTCCGAACTACCAAGCCATGTCTTTCCCAGACCGGAATCAAGCATCCAAGGACCGGTTTCTGGCTATCAGCCATCTTCAGCCTGGATAGCTTGACTCCAGTGGTGTGGAGAGCCTGGGACTCACGTCTGAGCATACCCAGCCCACTCGGGGTGAAAATTGCAAAAAACACAGTTGATGGACAGAATGTAGAACAATGTCATACATTCACCCCAGTACAAGGATCTGGGCCTAAATCCATTGTTTTTTTGCACTCCACACCACCCTGGGTTAGACACTGGCTGTATGCAAATCAGCTCTGAACCTGTGCCTCATGGGAACAGTCCAGTCCGAACTACCAAGCCATGTCTTTCCCAGACCGGAATCAAGCATCCAAGGACCGGTTTCTGGCTATCAGCCATCTTCAGCCTGGATAGCTTGACTCCAGTGGTGTGGAGAGCCTGGGACTCACGTCTGAGCATACGCAGCCCACTCGGGGTGAAAATTGCAAAAAACACAGTTGATGGACAGAATGTAGAACAATGTCATACATTCACCCCAGTACAAGGATCTGGGCCTAAATCCATCGTTTTTTTGCACTCCACACCACCCTGGGTTAGACACTGGCTGTATGCAAATCAGCTCTGACCCAGTGCCTCATGGGAACAGTCCAGTCCGAACTACCAAGCCATGTCTTTCCCAGACCGGAATCAAGCATCCAAGGACCGGTTTCTGGCTATCAGCCATCTTCAGCCTGGATAGCTTGACTCCAGTGGTGTGGAGAGCCTGGGACTCACGTCCGAGCATACCCAGCCCACTCGGGGTGAAAATTGCAAAAAACACAGTTGATGGACAGAATGTAGACCAATGTCATACATTCACCCCAGTACAAGGATCTGGGCCTAAATCCATCGTTTTTTTGCACTCCACACCACCCTGGGTTAGACACTGGCTGTATGCAAATCAGCTCTGACCCTGTGCCTCATGGGAACAGTCCAGTCCGAACTACCAAGCCATGTCTTTCCCAGACCGGAATCAAGCATCCAAGGACCGGTTTCTGGCTATCAGCCATCTTCAGCCTGGATAGCTTGACTCCAGTGGTGTGGAGAGCCTGGGACTCACGTCTGAGCAAACCCAGCCCACTTGGGGTGAAAATTGCAAAAAACACAGTTGATGGACAGAATGTAGAACAATGTCATACATTCACCCCAGTACAAGGATCTGGGCCTAAATCCATCGTTTTTTTGCACTCCACACCACCCTGGGTTAGACACTGGCTGTATGCAAATCAGCTCTGACCCTGTGGCTCATGGGAACAGTCCAGTCCGAACTACCAAGCCATGTCTTTCCCAGACCGGAATCAAGCATCCAAGGACCGGTTTCTGGCTATTAGCCATCTTCAGCCTGGATAGCTTGACTCCAGTGGTGTGGAGAGCCTGGGACTCACGTCTGAGCATACGCAGCCCACTCGGGGTGAAAATTGCAAAAAACACAGTTGATGGACAGAATGTAGAACAATGTCATACATTCACCCCAGTACAAGGATCTGGGCCTAAATCCATCGTTTTTTTGCACTCCACACCACCCTGGGTTAGACACTGGCTGTATGCAAATCAGCTCTGACCCAGTGCCTCATGGGAACAGTCCAGTCCGAACTACCAAGCCATGTCTTTCCCAGACCGGAATCAAGCATCCAAGGACCGGTTTCTGGCTATCAGCCATCTTCAGCCTGGATAGCTTGACTCCAGTGGTGTGGAGAGCCTGGGACTCACGTCCGAGCATACCCAGCCCACTCGGGGTGAAAATTGCAAAAAACACAGTTGATGGACAGAATGTAGACCAATGTCATACATTCACCCCAGTACAAGGATCTGGGCCTAAATCCATCGTTTTTTTGCACTCCACACCACCCTGGGTTAGACACTGGCTGTATGCAAATCAGCTCTGACCCTGTGCCTCATGGGAACAGTCCAGTCCGAACTACCAAGCCATGTCTTTCCCAGACCGGAATCAAGCATCCAAGGACCGGTTTCTGGCTATCAGCCATCTTCAGCCTGGATAGCTTGACTCCAGTGGTGTGGAGAGCCTGGGACTCACGTCTGAGCAAACCCAGCCCACTTGGGGTGAAAATTGCAAAAAACACAGTTGATGGACAGAATGTAGAACAATGTCATACATTCACCCCAGTACAAGGATCTGGGCCTAAATCCATCGTTTTTTTGCACTCCACACCACCCTGGGTTAGACACTGGCTGTATGCAAATCAGCTCTGACCCTGTGGCTCATGGGAACAGTCCAGTCCGAACTACCAAGCCATGTCTTTCCCAGACCGGAATCAAGCATCCAAGGACCGGTTTCTGGCTATCAGCCATCTTCAGCCTGGATAGCTTGTCTCCAGTGGTGTGGAGAGCCTGGGACTCACGTCTGAGCATACCCAGCCCACTCGGGGTGAAAATTGCAAAAAACACAGTTGATGGACAGAATGTAGAACAATGTCATACATTCACCCCAGTACAAGGATCTGGGCCTAAATCCATCGTTTTTTTGCACTCCACACCACCCTGGGTTAGACACTGGCTGTATGCAAATCAGCTCTGACCCTGTGCCTCATGGGAACAGTCCAGTCCGAACTACCAAGCCATGTCTTTCCCAGACCGGAATCAAGCATCCAAGGACCGGTTTCTGGCTATCAGCCATCTTCAGCCTGGATAGCTTGACTCCAGTGGTGTAGAGAGCCTGGGACTCACGTCTGAGCATACCCAGCCCACTCGGGGTGAAAATTGCAAAAAACACAGTTGATGGACAGAATGTAGAACAATGTCATACATTCACCCCAGTACAAGGATCTGGGCCTAAATCCATCGTTTTTTTGCACTCCACACCACCCTGGGTTAGACACTGGCTGTATGCAAATCAGCTCTGACCCTGTGCCTCATGGGAACAGTCCAGTCCGAACTACCAAGCCATGTCTTTCCCAGACCGGAATCAAGCATCCAAGGACCGGTTTCTGGCTATCAGCCATCTTCAGCCTGGATAGCTTGACTCCAGTGGTGTGGAGAGCCTGGGACTCACGTCTGAGCATACCCAGCCCACTCGGGGTTAAAATTGCAAAAAACACAGTTGATGGACAGAATGTAGAACAATGTCATACATTCACCCCAGTACAAGGATCTGGGCCTAAATCCATCGTTTTTTTGCACTCCACACCACCCTGGGTTAGACACTGGCTGTATGCAAATCAGCTCTGACCCTGTGCCTCATGGGAACAGTCCAGTCCGAACTACCAAGCCATGTCTTTCCCAGACCGGAATCAAGCATCCAAGGACCGGTTTCTGGCTATAAGCCATCTTCAGCCTGGATAGCTTGACTCCAGTGGTGTGGAGAGCCTGGGACTCACGTCTGAGCAAACCCAGCCCACTCGGGGTGAAAATTGCAAAAAACACAGTTGATGGACAGAATGTAGAACAATGTCATACATTCACCCCAGTACAAGGATCTGGGCCTAAATCCATCGTTTTTTTGCACTCCACACCACCCTGGGTTAGACACTGGCTGTATGCAAATCAGCTCTGACCCTGTGCCTCATGGGAACAGTCCAGTCCGAACTACCAAGCCATGTCTTTCCCAGACCGGAATCAAGAATCCAAGGACCGGTTTCTGGCTATCAGCCATCTTCAGCCTGGATAGCTTGACTCCAGTGGTGTGGAGAGCCTGGGACTCACGTCTGAGCATACCCAGCCCACTCGGGGTGAAAATTGCAAAAAACACAGTTGATGGACAGAATGTAGAACAATGTCATACATTCACCCCAGTACAAGGATCTGGGCCTAAATCCATCGTTTTTTGCACTCCACACCACCCTGGGTTAGACACTGGCTGTATGCAAATCAGCTCTGACCCTGTGCCTCATGGGAACAGTCCAGTCCGAACTACCAAGCCATGTCTTTCCCAGACCGGAATCAAGCATCCAAGGACCGGTTTCTGGCTATCAGCCATCTTCAGCCTGGATAGCTTGACTCCAGTGGTGTGGAGAGCCTGGGACTCACGTCTGAGCATACCCAGCCCACTCGGGGTGAAAATTGCAAAAAACACAGTTGATGGACAGAATGTAGAACAATGTCATACATTCACCCCAGTACAAGGATCTGGGCCTAAATCCATCGTTTTTTGCACTCCACACCACCCTGGGTTAGACACTGGCTGTATGCAAATCAGCTCTGACCCTGTGCCTCATGGGAACAGTCCAGTCCGAACTACCAAGCCATGTCTTTCCCAGACCGGAATCAAGCATCCAAGGACCGGTTTCTGGCTATCAGCCATCTTCAGCCTGGATAGCTTGACTCCAGTGGTGTGGAGAGCCTGGGACTCACGTCTGAGCATACCCAGCCCACTCGGGGTGAAAATTGCAAAAAACACAGTTGATGGACAGAATGTAGAACAATGTCATACATTCACCCCAGTACAAGGATCTGGGCCTAAATCCATCGTTTTTTTGCACTCCACACCACCCTGGGTTAGACACTGGCTGTATGCAAATCAGCTCTGACCCTGTGCCTCATGGGAACAGTCCAGTCCGAACTACCAAGCCATGTCTTTCCCAGACCGGAATCAAGCATCCAAGGACCGGTTTCTGGCTATCAGCCATCTTCAGCCTGGATAGCTTGACTCCAGTGGTGTGGAGAGCCTGGGACTCACGTCTGAGCATACCCAGCCCACTCGGGGTGAAAATTGCAAAAAACACAGTTGATGGACAGAATGTAGAACAATGTCATACATTCACCCCAGTACAAGGATCTGGGCCTAATTCCATCGTTTTTTTGCACTCCACACCGCCCTGGGTTAGACACTGGCTGTATGCAAATCAGCTCTGACCCTGTGCCTCATGGGAACAGTCCAGTCCGAACTACCAAGCCATGTCTTTCCCAGACCGGAATCAAGCATCCAAGGACCGGTTTCTGGCTATCAGCCATCTTCAGCCTGGACAGCTTGACTCCAGTGGTGTGGAGAGCCTGGGACTCACGTCTGAGCATACCAAGCCCACTCGGGGTGAAAATTGCAAAAAACACAGTTGATGGACAGAATGTAGAACAATGTCATACATTCACCCCAGTACAAGGATCTGGGGCTAAATCCATCGTTTTTTTGCACTCCACACCACCCTGGGTTAGACACTGGCTGTATGCAAATCAGCTCTGACCCTGTGCCTCATGGGAACAGTCCAGTCCGAACTACCAAGCCATGTCTTTCCCAGACCGGAATCAAGCATCCAAGGACCGGTTTCTGGCTATCAGCCATCTTCAGCCTGGATAGCTTGACTCCAGTGGTGTGGAGAGCCTGGGACTCACGTCTGAGCATACCCAGCCCACTCGGGGTGAAAATTGCAAAAAACACAGTTGATGGACAGAATGTAGAACAATGTCATACATTCACCCCAGTACAAGGATCTGGGCCTAAATCCATCGTTTTTTTGCACTCCACACCACCCTGGGTTAGACACTGGCTGTATGCAAATCAGCTCTGACCCTGTGCCTCATGGGAACAGTCCAGTCCGAACTACCAAGCCATGTCTTTCCCAGACCGGAATCAAGCATCCAAGGACCGGTTTCTGGCTATCAGCCATCTTCAGCCTGGATAGCTTGACTCCAGTGGTGTGGAGAGCCTGGGACTCACGTCTGAGCATACCCAGCCCACTCGGGGTGAAAATTGCAAAAAACACAGTTGATGGACAGAATGTAGAACAATGTCATACATTCACCCCAGTACAAGGATCTGGGCCTAAATCCATCGTTTTTTTGCACTCCACACCACCCTGGGTTAGACACTGGCTGTATGCAAATCAGCTCTGACCCTGTGCCTCATGGGAACAGTCCAGTCCGAACTACCAAGCCATGTCTTTCCCAGACCGGAATCAAGCATCCAAGGACCGGTTTCTGGCTATCAGCCATCTTCAGCCTGGATAGCTTGACTCCAGTGGTGTGGAGAGCCTGGGACTCACGTCTGAGCATACCCAGCCCACTCGGGGTGAAAATTGCAAAAAACACAGTTGATGGACAGAATGTAGAACAATGTCATACATTCACCCCAGTACAAGGATCTGGGCCTAAATCCATCGTTTTTTTGCACTCCACACCACCCTGGGTTAGACACTGGCTGTATGCAAATCAGCTCTGAACCTGTGCCTCATGGGAACAGTCCAGTCCGAACTACCAAGCCATGTCTTTCCCAGACCGGAATCAAGCATCCAAGGACCGGTTTCTGGCTATCAGCCATCTTCAGCCTGGATAGCTTGACTCCAGTGGTGTGGAGAGCCTGGGACTCACGTCTGAGCATACGCAGCCCACTCGGGGTGAAAATTGCAAAAAACACAGTTGATGGACAGAATGTAGAACAATGTCATACATTCACCCCAGTACAAGGATCTGGGCCTAAATCCATCGTTTTTTTGCACTCCACACCACCCTGGGTTAGACACTGGCTGTATGCAAATCAGCTCTGACCTATGCCTCATGGGAACAGTCCAGTCCGAACTACCAAGCCATGTCTTTCCCAGACCGGAATCAAGCATCCAAGGACCGGTTTCTGGCTATCAGCCATCTTCAGCCTGGATAGCTTGACTCCAGTGGTGTGGAGAGCCTGGGACTCACGTCTGAGCATACCCAGCCCACTCGGGGTGAAAATTGCAAAAAACACAGTTGATGGACAGAATGTAGAACAATGTCATACATTCACCCCAGTACAAGGATCTGGGCCTAATTCCATCGTTTTTTTGCACTCCACACCACCCTGGGTTAGACACTGGCTGTATGCAAATCAGCTCTGACCCTGTGCCTCATGGGAACAGTCCAGTCCGAACTACCAAGCCATGTCTTTCCCAGACCGGAATCAAGCATCCAAGGACCGGTTTCTGGCTATCAGCCATCTTCAGCCTGGATAGCTTGACTCCAGTGGTGTGGAGAGCCTGGGACTCACGTCTGAGCATACCCAGCCCACTCGGGGTGAAAATTGCAAAAAACACAGTTGATGGACAGAATGTAGAACAATGTCATACATTCACCCCAGTACAAGGATCTGGGCCTAAATCCATCGTTGTTTTGCACTCCACACCACCCTGGGTTAGACACTGGCTGTATGCAAATCAGCTCTGACCCTGTGCCTCATGGGAACAGTCCAGTCCGAACTACCAAGCCATGTCTTTCCCAGACCGGAATCAAGCATCCAAGGACCGGTTTCTGGCTATAAGCCATCTTCAGCCTGGATAGCTTGACTCCAGTGGTGTGGAAAGCCTGGGACTCACGTCTGAGCAAACCCAGCCCACTCGGGGTGAAAATTGCAAAAAACACAGTTGATGGACAGAATGTAGAACAATGTCATACATTCACCCCAGTACAAGGATCTGGGCCTAAATCCATCGTTTTTTTGCACTCCACACCACCCTGGGTTAGACACTGGCTGTATGCAAATCAACTCTGACCCTGTGCCTCATGGGAACAGTCCAGTCCGAACTACCAAGCCATGTCTTTCCCAGACCGGAATCAAGCATCCAAGGACCGGTTTCTGGCTATCAGCCATCTTCAGCCTGGATAGCTTGACTCCAGTGGTGTGGAGAGCCTGGGACTCACGTCTGAGCATACCCAGCCCACTCGGGGTGAAAATTGCAAAAAACACAGTTGATGGACAGAATGTAGAACAATGTCATACATTCACCCCAGTACAAGGATCTGGGCCTAAATCCATCGTTTTTTTGCACTCCACACCACCCTGGGTTAGACACTGGCTGTATGCAAATCAGCTCTGACACTGTGCCTCATGGGAACAGTCCAGTCCGAACAACCAAGCCATGTCTTTCCCAGACCGGAATCAAGCATCCAAGGACCGGTTTCTGGCTATCAGCCATCTTCAGCCCGGATAGCTTGACTCCAGTGGTGTGGAGAGCCTGGGACTCACGTCTGAGCATACCCAGCCCACGCGGGGTGAAAATTGCAAAAAACACAGTTGATGGACAGAATGTAGAACAATGTCATACATTCACCCCAGTACAAGGATCTGGGCCTAAATCCATCGTTTTTTGCACTCCACACCACCCTGGGTTAGACACTGGCTGTATGCAAATCAGCTCTGACCCTGTGCCTCATGGGAACAGTCCAGTCCGAACTACCAAGCCATGTCTTTCCCAGACCGGAATCAAGCATCCAAGGACCGGTTTCTGGCTATCAGCCATCTTCAGCCTGGATAGCTTGACTCCAGTGGTGTGGAGAGCCTGGGACTCACGTCTGAGCATACCCAGCCCACTCGGGGTGAAAATTGCAAAAAACACAGTTGATGGACAGAATGTAGAACAATGTCATACATTCACCCCAGTACAAGGATCTGGGCCTAAATCCATCGTTGTTTGCACTCCACACCACCCTGGGTTAGACACTGGCTGTATGCAAATCAGCTCTGACCCTGTGCCTCATGGGAACAGTCCAGTCCGAACTACCAAGCCATGTCTTTCCCAGACCGGAATCAAGCATCCAAGGACCGGTTTCTGGCTATCAGCCATCTTCAGCCTGGATAGCTTGACTCCAGTGGTGTGGAGAGCCTGGGACTCACGTCTGAGCATACCCAGCCCACTCGGGGTGAAAATTGCAAAAAACACAGTTGATGGACAGAATGTAGAACAATGTCATACATTCACCCCAGTACAAGGATCTGGGCCTAAATCCATCGTTTTTTTGCACTCCACACCACCTTGGGTTAGACACTGGCTGTATGCAAATCAGCTCTGACCCTGTGCCTCATGGGAACAGTCCAGTCCGAACTACCAAGCCATGTCTTTCCCAGACCAGAATCAAGCATCCAAGGACCGGTTTCTGGCTATCAGCCATCTTCAGCCTGGATAGCTTGACTCCAGTGGTGTGGAGAGCCTGGGACTCACGTCTGAGCATACCCAGCCCACTCGGGGTGAAAATTGCAAAAAACACAGTTGATGGACAGAATGTAGAACAATGTCATACATTCACCCCAGTACAAGGATCTGGGCCTAATTCCATCGTTTTTTTGCACTCCACACCGCCCTGGGTTAGACACTGGCTGTATGCAAATCAGCTCTGACCCTGTGCCTCATGGGAACAGTCCAGTCCGAACTACCAAGCCATGTCTTTCCCAGACCGGAATCAAGCATCCAAGGACCGGTTTCTGGCTATCAGCCATCTTCAGCCTGGACAGCTTGACTCCAGTGGTGTGGAGAGCCTGGGACTCACGTCTGAGCATACCAAGCCCACTCGGGGTGAAAATTGCAAAAAACACAGTTGATGGACAGAATGTAGAACAATGTCATACATTCACCCCAGTACAAGGATCTGGGGCTAAATCCATCGTTTTTTTGCACTCCACACCACCCTGGGTTAGACACTGGCTGTATGCAAATCAGCTCTGACCCTGTGCCTCATGGGAACAGTCCAGTCCGAACTACCAAGCCATGTCTTTCCCAGACCGGAATCAAGCATCCAAGGACCGGTTTCTGGCTATCAGCCATCTTCAGCCTGGATAGCTTAACTCCAGTGGTGTGGAGAGCCTGGGACTCACGTCTGAGCATACCCAGCCCACTCGGGGTGAAAATTGCAAAAAACACAGTTGATGGACAGAATGTAGAACAATGTCATACATTCACCCCAGTACAAGGATCTGGGCCTAAATCCATCGTTTTTTTGCACTCCACACCACCCTGGGTTAGACACTGGCTGTATGCAAATCAGCTCTGACCCTGTGCCTCATGGGAACAGTCCAGTCCGAACTACCAAGCCATGTCTTTCCCAGACCGGAATCAAGCATCCAAGGACCGGTTTCTGGCTATCAGCCATCTTCAGCCTGGATAGCTTGACTCCAGTGGTGTGGAGAGCCTGGGACTCACGTCTGAGCATACCCAGCCCACTCGGGGTGAAAATTGCAAAAAACACAGTTGATGGACAGAATGTAGAACAATGTCATACATTCACCCCAGTACAAGGATCTGGGCCTAAATCCATCGTTTTTTTGCACTCCACACCACCCTGGGTTAGACACTGGCTGTATGCAAATCAGCTCTGACCCTGTGCCTCATGGGAACAGTCCAGTCCGAACTACCAAGCCATGTCTTTCCCAGACCGGAATCAAGCATCCAAGGACCGGTTTCTGGCTATCAGCCATCTTCAGCCCGGATAGCTTGACTCCAGTGGTGTGGAGAGCCTGGGACTCACGTCTGAGCATACTCGGGGTGAAAATTGCAAAAAACACAGTTGATGGACAGAATGTAGAACAATGTCATACATTCACCCCAGTACAAGGATCTGGGCCTAAATCCATCGTTTTTTGCACTCCACACCACCCTGGGTTAGACACTGGCTGTATGCAAATCAGCTCTGACCCTGTGCCTCATGGGAACAGTCCAGTCCGAACTACCAAGCCATGTCTTTCCCAGACCGGAATCAAGCATCCAAGGACCGGTTTCTGGCTATCAGCCATCTTCAGCCTGGATAGCTTGACTCCAGTGGTGTGGAGAGCCTGGGACTCACGTCTGAGCATACCCAGCCCACTCGGGGTGAAAATTGCAAAAAACACAGTTGATGGACAGAATGTAGAACAATGTCATACATTCACCCCAGTACAAGGATCTGGGCCTAAATCCATCGTTTTTTGCACTCCACACCACCCTGGGTTAGACACTGGCTGTATGCAAATCAGCTCTGACCCTGTGCCTAATGGGAACAGTCCAGTCCGAACTACCAAGCCATGTCTTTCCCAGACCGGAATCAAGCATCCAAGGACCGGTTTCTGGCTATCAGCCATCTTCAGCCTGGATAGCTTGACTCCAGTGGTGTGGAGAGCCTGGGACTCACGTCTGAGCATACCCAGCCCACTCGGGGATAAAATTGCAAAAAACACAGTTGATGGACAGAATGTAGAACAATGTCATACATTCACCCCAGTACAAGGATCTGGGCCTAAATCCATCGTTTTTTTGCACTCCACACCACCCTGGGTTAGACACTGGCTGTATGCAAATCAGCTCTGACCCTGTGGCTCATGGGAACAGTCCAGTCCGAACTACCAAGCCATGTCTTTCCCAGACCGGAATCAAGCATCCAAGGACCGGTTTCTGGCTATCAGCCATCTTCAGCCTGGATAGCTTGTCTCCAGTGGTGTGGAGAGCCTGGGACTCACGTCTGAGCATACCCAGCCCACTCGGGGTGAAAATTGCAAAAAACACAGTTGATGGACAGAATGTAGAACAATGTCATACATTCACCCCAGTACAAGGATCTGGGCCTAAATCCATCGTTTTTTTGCACTCCACACCACCCTGGGTTAGACACTGGCTGTATGCAAATCAGCTCTGACCCTGTGCCTCATGGGAACAGTCCAGTCCGAACTACCAAGCCATGTCTTTCCCAGACCGGAATCAAGCATCCAAGGACCGGTTTCTGGCTATCAGCCATCTTCAGCCTGGATAGCTTGACTCCAGTGGTGTAGAGAGCCTGGGACTCACGTCTGAGCATACCCAGCCCACTCGGGGTGAAAATTGCAAAAAACACAGTTGATGGACAGAATGTAGAACAATGTCATACATTCACCCCAGTACAAGGATCTGGGCCTAAATCCATCGTTTTTTTGCACTCCACACTACCCTGGGTTAGACACTGGCTGTATGCAAATCAGCTCTGACCCTGTGCCTCATGGGAACAGTCCAGTCCGAACTACCAAGCCATGTCTTTCCCAGACCGGAATCAAGCATCCAAGGACCGGTTTCTGGCTATCAGCCATCTTCAGCCTGGATAGCTTGACTCCAGTGGTGTGGAGAGCCTGGGACTCACGTCTGAGCATACCCAGCCCACTCGGGGTGAAAATTGCAAAAAACACAGTTGATGGACAGAATGTAGAACAATGTCATACATTCACCCCAGTACAAGGATCTGGGCCTAAATCCATCGTTTTTTTGCACTCCACACCACCCTGGGTTAGACACTGGCTGTATGCAAATCAGCTCTGACCCTGTGCCTCATGGGAACAGTCCAGTCCGAACTACCAAGCCATGTCTTTCCCAGACCGGAATCAAGCATCCAAGGACCGGTTTCTGGCTATCAGCCATCTTCAGCCTGGATAGCTTGACTCCAGTGGTGTGGAGAGCCCGGGACTCACGTCTGAGCATACCCAGCCCACTCGGGGTGAAAATTGCAAAAAACACAGTTGATGGACAGAATGTAGAACAATGTCATACATTCACCCCAGTACAAGGATCTGGGCCTAAATCCATCGTTTTTTTGCACTCCACACCACCCTGGGTTAGACACTGGCTGTATGCAAATCAGCTCTGACCCTGTGCCTCATGGGAACAGTCCAGTCCGAACTACCAAGCCATGTCTTTCCCAGACCGGAATCAAGCATCCAAGGACCAGTTTCTGGCTATCAGCCATCTTCAGCCTGGATAGCTTGACTCCAATGGTGTGGAGAGCCTGGGACTCACGTCTGAGCATACCCAGCCCACTCGGGGTGAAAATTGCAAAAAACACAGTTGATGGACAGAATGTAGAACAATGTCATACATTCACCCCAGTACAAGGATCTGGGCCTAAATCCATCGTTTTTTTGCACTCCACACCACCCTGGGTTAGACACTGGCTGTATGCAAATCAGCTCTGACCCTGTGCCTCATGGGAACAGTCCAGTCCGAACTACCAAGCCATGTCTTTCCCAGACCGGAATCAAGCATCCAAGGACCGGTTTCTGGCTATCAGCCATCCTCAGCCCGGATAGCTTGACTCCAGTGGTGTGGAGAGCCTGGGACTCACGTCTGAGCATACCCAGCCCACTCGGGGTGAAAATTGCAAAAAACACAGTTGATGGATAGAATGTAGAACAATGTCATACATTCACCCCAGTACAAGGATCTCGGCCTAAATCCATCGTTTTTTGCACTCCACACCACCCTGGGTTAGACACTGGCTGTATGCAAATCAGCTCTGACCCTGTGCCTCATGGGAACAGTCCAGTCCGAACTACCAAGCCATGTCTTTCCCAGACCGGAATCAAGCATCCAAGGACCGCTTTCTGGCTATCAGCCATCTTCAGCCTGGATAGCTTGACTCCAGTGGTGTGGAGAGCCTGGGACTCACGTCTGAGCATACCCAGCCCACTCGGGGTGAAAATTGCAAAAAACACAGTTGATGGACAGAATGTAGAACAATGTCATACATTCACCCCAGTACAAGGATCTGGGCCTAAATCCATCGTTTTTTGCACTCCACACCACCCTGGGTTAGACACTGGCTGTATGCAAATCAGCTCTGACCCTGTGCCTCATGGGAACAGTCCAGTCCGAACTACCAAGCCATGTCTTTCCCAGACCGGAATCAAGCATCCAAGGACCGGTTTCTGGCTATCAGCCATCTTCAGCCTGGATAGCTTGACTCCAGTGGTGTGGAGAGCCTGGGACTCACGTCTGAGCATACCCAGCCCACTCGGGGATAAAATTGCAAAAAACACAGTTGATGGACAGAATGTAGAACAATGTCATACATTCACCCCAGTACAAGGATCTGGGCCTAAATCCATCGTTTTTTTGCACTCCACACCACCCTGGGTTAGACACTGGCTGTATGCAAATCAGCTCTGACCCTGTGGCTCATGGGAACAGTCCAGTCCGAACTACCAAGCCATGTCTTTCCCAGACCGGAATCAAGCATCCAAGGACTGGTTTCTGGCTATCAGCCATCTTCAGCCTGGATAGCTTGTCTCCAGTGGTGTGGAGAGCCTGGGACTCACGTCTGAGCATACCCAGCCCACTCGGGGTGAAAATTGCAAAAAACACAGTTGATGGACAGAATGTAGAACAATGTCATACATTCACCCCAGTACAAGGATCTGGGCCTAAATCCATCGTTTTTTTGCACTCCACACCACCCTGGGTTAGACACTGGCTGTATGCAAATCAGCTCTGACCCTGTGCCTCATGGGAACAGTCCAGTCCGAACTACCAAGCCATGTCTTTCCCAGACCGGAATCAAGCATCCAAGGACCGGTTTCTGGCTATCAGCCATCTTCAGCCTGGATAGCTTGACTCCAGTGGTGTAGAGAGCCTGGGACTCACGTCTGAGCATACCCAGCCCACTCGGGGTGAAAATTGCAAAAAACACAGTTGATGGACAGAATGTAGAACAATGTCATACATTCACCCCAGTACAAGGATCTGGGCCTAAATCCATCGTTTTTTTGCACTTCACACTACCCTGGGTTAGACACTGGCTGTATGCAAATCAGCTCTGACCCTGTGCCTCATGGGAACAGTCCAGTCCGAACTACCAAGCCATGTCTTTCCCAGACCGGAATCAAGCATCCAAGGACCGGTTTCTGGCTATCAGCCATCTTCAGCCTGGATAGCTTGACTCCAGTGGTGTGGAGAGCCTGGGACTCACGTCTGAGCATACCCAGCCCACTCGGGGTGAAAATTGCAAAAAACACAGTTGATGGACAGAATGTAGAACAATGTCATACATTCACCCCAGTACAAGGATCTGGGCCTAAATCCATCGTTTTTTTGCACTCCACACCACCCTGGGTTAGACATTGGCTGTATGTAAATCAGCTCTGACCCTGTGCCTCATGGGAACAGTCCAGTCCGAACTACCAAGCCATGTATTTCCCAGACCGGAATCAAGCATCCAAGGACCGGTTTCTGGCTATCAGCCATCTTCAGCCTGGATAGCTTGACTCCAGTGGTGTGGAGAGCCTGGGACTCACGTCTGAGCATACCCAGCCCACTCGGGGTGAAAATTGCAAAAAACACAGTTGATTGACAGAATGTAGAACAATGTCATACATTCACCCCAGTACAAGGATCTGGGCCTAAATCCATCGTTTTTTTGCACTCCACACCACCCTGGGTTAGACACTGGCTGTATGCAAATCAGCTCTGACCCTGTGCCTCATGGGAACAGTCCAGTCCGAACTACCAAGCCATGTCTTTCCCAGACCGGAATCAAGCATCCAAGGACCGGTTTCTGGCTATAAGCCATCTTCAGCCTGGATAGCTTGACTCCAGTGGTGTGGAGAGCCTGGGACTCACGTCTGAGCAAACCCAGCCCACTCGGGGTGAAAATTGCAAAAAACACAGTTGATGGACAGAATGTAGAACAATGTCATACATTCACCCCAGTACAAGGATCTGGGCCTAAATCCATCGTTTTTTTGCACTCCACACCACCCTGGGTTAGACACTGGCTGTATGCAAATCAGCTCTGACCCTGTGCCTCATGGGAACAGTCCAGTCCGAACTACCAAGCCATGTCTTTCCCAGACCGGAATCAAGCATCCAAGGACCGGTTTCTGGCTATCAGCCATCTTCAGCCCGGATAGCTTGACTCCAGTGGTGTGGAGAGCCTGGGACTCACGTCTGAGCATACCCAGCCCACTCGGGGTGAAAATTGCAAAAAACACAGTTGATGGACAGAATGTAGAACAATGTCATACATTCACCCCAGTACAAGGATCTGGGCCTAAATCCATCGTTTTTTGCACTCCACACCACCCTGGGTTAGACACTGGCTGTATGCAAATCAGCTCTGACCCTGTGCCTCATGGGAACAGTCCAGTCCGAACTACCAAGCCATGTATTTCCCAGACCGGAATCAAGCATCCAAGGACCGGTTTCTGGCTATCAGCCATCTTCAGCCTGGATAGCTTGACTCCAGTGGTGTGGAGAGTCTGGGACACACGTCTGAGCATACCCAAGCCCACTCGGGGTGAAAATTGCAAAAAACACAGTTGATGGACAGAATGTAGAACAATGTCATACATTCACCCCAGTACAAGGATCTGGGCCTAAATCCATCGTTTTTTGCACTCCACACCACCCTGGGTTAGACACTGGCTGTATGCAAATCAGCTCTGACCCTGTGCCTCATGGGAACAGTCCAGTCCGAACTACCAAGCCATGTCTTTCCCAGACCGGAATCAAGCATCCAAGGACCGGTTTCTGGCTATCAGCCATCTTCAGCCTGGATAGCTTGAATCCAGTGGTGTGGAGAGCCTGGGACTCACGTCTGAGCATACCCAGCCCACTCGGGGTGAAAATTGCAAAAAACACAGTTGATGGACAGAATGTAGAACAATGTCATACATTCACCCCAGTACAAGGATCTGGGCCTAAATCCATCGTTTTTTTGCACTCCACACCACCCTGGGTTAGACACTGGCTGTATGCAAATCAGCTCTGACCCTGTGCCTCATGGGAACAGTCCAGTCCGAACTACCAAGCCATGTCTTTCCCAGACCGGAATCAAGCATCCAAGGACCGGTTTCTGGCTATCAGCCATCTTCAGCCTGGATAGCTTGACTCCAGTGGTGTGGAGAGCCTGGGACTCACGTCTGAGCATACCCAGCCCACTCGGGGTGCAAATTGCAAAAAACACAGTTGATGGACAGAATGTAGAACAATGTCATACATTCACCCCAGTACAAGGATCTGGGCCTAATTCCATCGTTTTTTTGCACTCCACACCGCCCTGGGTTAGACACTGGCTGTATGCAAATCAGCTCTGACGCTGTGCCTCATGGGAACAGTCCAGTCCGAACTACCAAGCCATGTCTTTCCCAGACCGGAATCAAGCATCCAAGGACCGGTTTCTGGCTATCAGCCATCTTCAGCCTGGACAGCTTGACTCCAGTGGTGTGGAGAGCCTGGGACTCACGTCTGAGCATACCAAGCCCACTCGGGGTGAAAATTGCAAAAAACACAGTTGATGGACAGAATGTAGAACAATGTCATACATTCACCCCAGTACAAGGATCTGGGCCTAAATCCATCGTTTTTTTGCACTCCACACCACCCTGGGTTAGACACTGGCTGTATGCAAATCAGCTCTGACCCTGTGGCTCATGGGAACAGTCCAGTCCGAACTACCAAGCCATGTCTTTCCCAGACCGGAATCAAGCATCCAAGGACCGGTTTCTGGCTATCAGCCATCTTCAGCCTGGATAGCTTGTCTCCAGTGGTGTGGAGAGCCTGGGACTCATGTCTGAGCATACCCAGCCCACTCGGGGTGAAAATTGCAAAAAACACAGTTGATGGACAGAATGTAGAACAATGTCATACATTCACCCCAGTACAAGGATCTGGGCCTAAATCCATCGTTTTTTTGCACTCCACACCACCCTGGGTTAGACACTGGCTGTATGCAAATCAGCTCTGACCCTGTGCCTCATGGGAACAGTCCAGTCCGAACTACCAAGCCATGTCTTTCCCAGACCGGAATCAAGCATCCAAGGACCGGTTTCTGGCTATCAGCCATCTTCAGCCTGGATAGCTTGACTCCAGTGGTGTGGAGAGCCTGGGACTCACGTCTGAGCATACCCAGCCCACTCGGGGTGAAAATTGCAAAAAACACAGTTGATGGACAGAATGTAGAACAATGTCATACATTCACCCCAGTACAAGGATCTGGGCCTAAATCCATCGTTTTTTTGCACTCCACACCACCCTGGGTTAGACACTGGCTGTATGCAAATCAGCTCTGACCCTGTGCCTCATGGGAACAGTCCAGTCCGAACTACCAAGCCATGTCTTTCCCAGACCGGAATCAAGCATCCAAGGACCGGTTTCTGGCTATCAGCCATCTTCAGCCTGGATAGCTTGACTCCAGTGGTGTGGAGAGCCTGGGACTCACGTCTGAGCATACCCAGCCCACTCGGGGTGAAAATTGCAAAAAACACAGTTGATTGACAGAATGTAGAACAATGTCATACATTCACCCCAGTACAAGGATCTGGGCCTAAATCCATCGTTTTTTTGCACTCCACACCACCCTGGGTTAGACACTGGCTGTTTGCAAATCAGCTCTGAACCTGTGCCTCATGGGAACAGTCCAGTCCGAACTACCAAGCCATGTCTTTCCCAGACCGGAATCAAGCATCCAAGGACCGGTTTCTGGCTATCAGCCATCTTCAGCCTGGATAGCTTGACTCCAGTGGTGTGGAGAGCCTGGGACTCACGTCTGAGCATACGCAGCCCACTCGGGGTGAAAATTGCAAAAAACACAGTTGATGGACAGAATGTAGAACAATGTCATACATTCACCCCAGTACAAGGATCTGGGCCTAAATCCATCGTTTTTTTGCACTCCACACCACCCTGGGTTAGACACTGGCTGTATGCAAATCAGCTCTGACCCAGTGCCTCATGGGAACAGTCCAGTCCGAACTACCAAGCCATGTCTTTCCCAGACCGGAATCAAGCATCCAAGGACCGGTTTCTGGCTATCAGCCATCTTCAGCCTGGATAGCTTGACTCCAGTGGTGTGGAGAGCCTGGGACTCACGTCCGAGCATACCCAGCCCACTCGGGGTGAAAATTGCAAAAAACACAGTTGATGGACAGAATGTAGACCAATGTCATACATTCACCCCAGTACAAGGATCTGGGCCTAAATCCATCGTTTTTCTGCACTCCACACCACCCTGGGTTAGACACTGGCTGTATGCAAATCAGCTCTGACCCTGTGCCTCATGGGAACAGTCCAGTCCGAACTACCAAGCCATGTCTTTCCCAGACCGGAATCAAGCATCCAAGGACCGGTTTCTGGCTATCAGCCATCTTCAGCCTGGATAGCTTGACTCCAGTGGTGTGGAGAGCCTGGGACTCACGTCTGAGCAAACCCAGCCCACTTGGGGTGAAAATTGCAAAAAACACAGTTGATGGACAGAATGTAGAACAATGTCATACATTCACCCCAGTACAAGGATCTGGGCCTAAATCCATCGTTTTTTTGCACTCCACACCACCCTGGGTTAGACACTGGCTGTATGCAAATCAGCTCTGACCCTGTGGCTCATGGGAACAGTCCAGTCCGAACTACCAAGCCATGTCTTTCCCAGACCGGAATCAAGCATCCAAGGACCGGTTTCTGGCTATCAGCCATCTTCAGCCTGGATAGCTTGTCTCCAGTGGTGTGGAGAGCCTGGGACTCATGTCTGAGCATACCCAGCCCACTCGGGGTGAAAATTGCAAAAAACACAGTTGATGGACAGAATGTAGAACAATGTCATACATTCACCCCAGTACAAGGATCTGGGCCTAAATCCATCGTTTTTTTGCACTCCACACCACCCTGGGTTAGACACTGGCTGTATGCAAATCAGCTCTGACCCTGTGCCTCATGGGAACAGTCCAGTCCGAACTACCAAGCCATGTCTTTCCCAGACCGGAATCAAGCATCCAAGGACCGGTTTCTGGCTATCAGCCATCTTCAGCCTGGATAGCTTGACTCCAGTGGTGTGGAGAGCCTGGGACTCACGTCTGAGCATACCCAGCCCACTCGGGGTGAAAATTGCAAAAAACACAGTTGATGGACAGAATGTAGAACAATGTCATACATTCACCCCAGTACAAGGATCTGGGCCTAAATCCATCGTTTTTTTGCACTCCACACCACCCTGGGTTAGACACTGGCTGTATGCAAATCAGCTCTGACCCTGTGCCTCATGGGAACAGTCCAGTCCGAACTACCAAGCCATGTCTTTCCCAGACCGGAATCAAGCATCCAAGGACCGGTTTCTGGCTATCAGCCATCTTCAGCCTGGATAGCTTGACTCCAGTGGTGTGGAGAGCCTGGGACTCACGTCTGAGCATACCCAGCCCACTCGGGGTGAAAATTGCAAAAAACACAGTTGATGGACAGAATGTAGAACAATGTCATACATTCACCCCAGTACAAGGATCTGGGCCTAAATCCATCGTTTTTTTGCACTCCACACCACCCTGGGTTAGACACTGGCTGTATGCAAATCAGCTCTGACCCTGTGCCTCATGGGAACAGTCCAGTCCGAACTACCAAGCCATGTCTTTCCCAGACCGGAATCAAGCATCCAAGGACCGGTTTCTGGCTATCAGCCATCTTCAGCCTGGATAGCTTGACTCCAGTGGTGTGGAGAGCCTGGGACTCACGTCTGAGCATACCCAGCCCACTCGGGGTGAAAATTGCAAAAAACACAGTTGATGGACAGAATGTAGAACAATGTCATACATTCACCCCAGTACAAGGATCTGGGCCTAAATCCATCGTTTTTTTGCACTCCACACCACCCTGGGTTAGACACTGGCTGTATGCAAATCAGCTCTGACCCTGTGCCTCATGGGAACAGTCCAGTCTGAACTACCAAGCCATGTCTTTCCCAGACCGGAATCAAGCATCCAAGGACCGGTTTCTGGCTATAAGCCATCTTCAGCCTGGATAGCTTGACTCCAGTGGTGTGGAGAGCCTGGGACTCACGTCTGAGCAAACCCAGCCCACTCGGGGTGAAAATTGCAAAAAACACAGTTGATGGACAGAATGTAGAACAATGTCATACATTCACCCCAGTACAAGGATCTGGGCCTAAATCCATCGTTTTTTTGCACTCCACACCACCCTGGGTTAGACACTGGCTGTATGCAAATCAGCTCTGACCCTGTGCCTCATGGGAACAGTCCAGTCCGAACTACCAAGCCATGTCTTTCCCAGACCGGAATCAAGCATCCAAGGACCGGTTTCTGGCTATCAGCCATCCTCAGCCCGGATAGCTTGACTCCAGTGGTGTGGAGAGCCTGGGACTCACGTCTGAGCATACCCAGCCCACTCGGGGTGAAAATTGCAAAAAACACAGTTGATGGATAGAATGTAGAACAATGTCATACATTCACCCCAGTACAAGGATCTGGGCCTAAATCCATCGTTTTTTGCACTCCACACCACCCTGGGTTAGACACTGGCTGTATGCAAATCAGCTCTGACCCTGTGCCTCATGGGAACAGTCCAGTCCGAACTACCAAGCCATGTCTTTCCCAGACCGGAATCAAGCATCCAAGGACCGCTTTCTGGCTATCAGCCATCTTCAGCCTGGATAGCTTGACTCCAGTGGTGTGGAGAGCCTGGGACTCACGTCTGAGCATACCCAGCCCACTCGGGGTGAAAATTGCAAAAAACACAGTTGATGGACAGAATGTAGAACAATGTCATACATTCACCCCAGTACAAGGATCTGGGCCTAAATCCATCGTTTTTTGCACTCCACACCACCCTGGGTTAGACACTGGCTGTATGCAAATCAGCTCTGACCCTGTGCCTCATGGGAACAGTCCAGTCCGAACTACCAAGCCATGTCTTTCCCAGACCGGAATCAAGCATCCAAGGACCGGTTTCTGGCTATCAGCCATCTTCAGCCTGGATAGCTTGACTCCAGTGGTGTGGAGAGCCTGGGACTCACGTCTGAGCATACCCAGCCCACTCGGGGATAAAATTGCAAAAAACACAGTTGATGGACAGAATGTAGAACAATGTCATACATTCACCCCAGTACAAGGATCTGGGCCTAAATCCATCGTTTTTTTGCACTCCACACCACCCTGGGTTAGACACTGGCTGTATGCAAATCAGCTCTGACCCTGTGGCTCATGGGAACAGTCCAGTCCGAACTACCAAGCCATGTCTTTCCCAGACCGGAATCAAGCATCCAAGGACTGGTTTCTGGCTATCAGCCATCTTCAGCCTGGATAGCTTGTCTCCAGTGGTGTGGAGAGCCTGGGACTCACGTCTGAGCATACCCAGCCCACTCGGGGTGAAAATTGCAAAAAACACAGTTGATGGACAGAATGTAGAACAATGTCATACATTCACCCCAGTACAAGGATCTGGGCCTAAATCCATCGTTTTTTTGCACTCCACACCACCCTGGGTTAGACACTGGCTGTATGCAAATCAGCTCTGACCCTGTGCCTCATGGGAACAGTCCAGTCCGAACTACCAAGCCATGTCTTTCCCAGACCGGAATCAAGCATCCAAGGACCGGTTTCTGGCTATCAGCCATCTTCAGCCTGGATAGCTTGACTCCAGTGGTGTAGAGAGCCTGGGACTCACGTCTGAGCATACCCAGCCCACTCGGGGTGAAAATTGCAAAAAACACAGTTGATGGACAGAATGTAGAACAATGTCATACATTCACCCCAGTACAAGGATCTGGGCCTAAATCCATCGTTTTTTTGCACTTCACACTACCCTGGGTTAGACACTGGCTGTATGCAAATCAGCTCTGACCCTGTGCCTCATGGGAACAGTCCAGTCCGAACTACCAAGCCATGTCTTTCCCAGACCGGAATCAAGCATCCAAGGACCGGTTTCTGGCTATCAGCCATCTTCAGCCTGGATAGCTTGACTCCAGTGGTGTGGAGAGCCTGGGACTCACGTCTGAGCATACCCAGCCCACTCGGGGTGAAAATTGCAAAAAACACAGTTGATGGACAGAATGTAGAACAATGTCATACATTCACCCCAGTACAAGGATCTGGGCCTAAATCCATCGTTTTTTTGCACTCCACACCACCCTGGGTTAGACATTGGCTGTATGTAAATCAGCTCTGACCCTGTGCCTCATGGGAACAGTCCAGTCCGAACTACCAAGCCATGTATTTCCCAGACCGGAATCAAGCATCCAAGGACCGGTTTCTGGCTATCAGCCATCTTCAGCCTGGATAGCTTGACTCCAGTGGTGTGGAGAGCCTGGGACTCACGTCTGAGCATACCCAGCCCACTCGGGGTGAAAATTGCAAAAAACACAGTTGATTGACAGAATGTAGAACAATGTCATACATTCACCCCAGTACAAGGATCTGGGCCTAAATCCATCGTTTTTTTGCACTCCACACCACCCTGGGTTAGACACTGGCTGTATGCAAATCAGCTCTGACCCTGTGCCTCATGGGAACAGTCCAGTCCGAACTACCAAGCCATGTCTTTCCCAGACCGGAATCAAGCATCCAAGGACCGGTTTCTGGCTATAAGCCATCTTCAGCCTGGATAGCTTGACTCCAGTGGTGTGGAGAGCCTGGGACTCACGTCTGAGCAAACCCAGCCCACTCGGGGTGAAAATTGCAAAAAACACAGTTGATGGACAGAATGTAGAACAATGTCATACATTCACCCCAGTACAAGGATCTGGGCCTAAATCCATCGTTTTTTTGCACTCCACACCACCCTGGGTTAGACACTGGCTGTATGCAAATCAGCTCTGACCCTGTGCCTCATGGGAACAGTCCAGTCCGAACTACCAAGCCATGTCTTTCCCAGACCGGAATCAAGCATCCAAGGACCGGTTTCTGGCTATCAGCCATCTTCAGCCCGGATAGCTTGACTCCAGTGGTGTGGAGAGCCTGGGACTCACGTCTGAGCATACCCAGCCCACTCGGGGTGAAAATTGCAAAAAACACAGTTGATGGACAGAATGTAGAACAATGTCATACATTCACCCCAGTACAAGGATCTGGGCCTAAATCCATCGTTTTTTGCACTCCACACCACCCTGGGTTAGACACTGGCTGTATGCAAATCAGCTCTGACCCTGTGCCTCATGGGAACAGTCCAGTCCGAACTACCAAGCCATGTATTTCCCAGACCGGAATCAAGCATCCAAGGACCGGTTTCTGGCTATCAGCCATCTTCAGCCTGGATAGCTTGACTCCAGTGGTGTGGAGAGCCTGGGACTCACGTCTGAGCATACCCAGCCCACTCGGGGTGAAAATTGCAAAAAACACAGTTGATGGACAGAATGTAGAACAATGTCATACATTCACCCCAGTACAAGGATCTGGGCCTAAATCCATCGTTTTTTGCACTCCACACCACCCTGGGTTAGACACTGGCTGTATGCAAATCAGCTCTGACCCTGTGCCTCATGGGAACAGTCCAGTCCGAACTACCAAGCCATGTCTTTCCCAGACCGGAATCAAGCATCCAAGGACCGGTTTCTGGCTATCAGCCATCTTCAGCCTGGATAGCTTGACTCCAGTGGTGTGGAGAGCCTGGGACTCACGTCTGAGCATACCCAGCCCACTCGGGGTGAAAATTGCAAAAAACACAGTTGATGGACAGAATGTAGAACAATGTCATACATTCACCCCAGTACAAGGATCTGGGCCTAAATCCATCGTTTTTTTGCACTCCACACCACCCTGGGTTAGACACTGGCTGTATGCAAATCAGCTCTGACCCTGTGCCTCATGGGAACAGTCCAGTCCGAACTACCAAGCCATGTCTTTCCCAGACCGGAATCAAGCATCCAAGGACCGGTTTCTGGCTATCAGCCATCTTCAGCCTGGATAGCTTGACTCCAGTGGTGTGGAGAGCCTGGGACTCACGTCTGAGCATACCCAGCCCACTCGGGGTGAAAATTGCAAAAAACACAGTTGATGGACAGAATGTAGAACAATGTCATACATTCACCCCAGTACAAGGATCTGGGCCTAAATCCATCGTTTTTTTGCACTCCACACCACCCTGGGTTAGACACTGGCTGTATGCAAATCAGCTCTGACCCTGTGCCTCATGGGAACAGTCCAGTCCGAACTACCAAGCCATGTCTTTCCCAGACCGGAATCAAGCATCCAAGGACCGGTTTCTGGCTATCAGCCATCTTCAGCCTGGATAGCTTGACTCCAGTGGTGTGGAGAGCCTGGGACTCACGTCTGAGCATACCCAGCCCACTCGGGGTGAAAATTGCAAAAAACACAGTTGATGGACAGAATGTAGAACAATGTCATACATTCACCCCAGTACAAGGATCTGGGCCTAAATCCATCGTTTTTTTGCACTCCACACCACCCTGGGTTAGACACTGGCTGTATGCAAATCAGCTCTGACCCTGTGCCTCATGGGAACAGTCCAGTCTGAACTACCAAGCCATGTCTTTCCCAGACCGGAATCAAGCATCCAAGGACCGGTTTCTGGCTATAAGCCATCTTCAGCCTGGATAGCTTGACTCCAGTGGTGTGGAGAGCCTGGGACTCACGTCTGAGCAAACCCAGCCCACTCGGGGTGAAAATTGCAAAAAACACAGTTGATGGACAGAATGTAGAACAATGTCATACATTCACCCCAGTACAAGGATCTGGGCCTAAATCCATCGTTTTTATGCACTCCACACCACCCTGGGTTAGACACTGGCTGTATGCAAATCAACTCTGACCCTGTGCCTCATGGGAACAGTCCAGTCCGAACTACCAAGCCATGTCTTTCCCAGACTGGAATCAAGCATCCAAGGACCGGTTTCTGGCTATCAGCCATCTTCAGCCTGGATAGCTTGACTCCAGTGGTGTGGAGAGCCTGGGACTCACGTCTGAGCATACCCAGCCCACTCGGGGTGAAAATTGCAAAAAACACAGTTGATGGACAGAATGTAGAACAATGTCATACATTCACCCCAGTACAAGGATCTGGGCCTAAATCCATCGTTTTTTTGCACTCCACACCACCCTGGGTTAGACACTGGCTGTATGCAAATCAGCTCTGACCCTGTGCCTCATGGGAACAGTCCAGTCCGAACTACCAAGCCATGTCTTTCCCAGACCGGAATCAAGCATCCAAGGACCGGTTTCTGGCTATCAGCCATCTTCAGCCTGGATAGCTTGACTCCAGTGGTGTGGAGAGCCTGGGACTCACGTCTGAGCATACCCAGCCCACTCGGGGTGAAAATTGCAAAAAACACAGTTGATGGACAGAATGTAGAACAATGTCATACATTCACCCCAGTACAAGGATCTGGGCCTAAATCCATCGTTTTTTGCACTCCACACCACCCTGGGTTAGACACTGGCTGTATGCAAATCAGCTCTGACCCTGTGCCTCATGGGAACAGTCCAGTCCGAACTACCAAGCCATGTCTTTCCCAGACCGGAATCAAGCATCCAAGGACCGGTTTCTGGCTATCAGCCATCTTCAGCCTGGATAGCTTGACTCCAGTGGTGTGGAGAGCCTGGGACTCACGTCTGAGCATACCCAGCCCACTCGGGGTGAAAATTGCAAAAAACACAGTTGATGGACAGAATGTAGAACAATGTCATACATTCACCCCAGTACAAGGATCTGGGCCTAAATCCATCGTTTTTTGCACTCCACACCACCCTGGGTTAGACACTGGCTGTATGCAAATCAGCTCTGACCCTGTGCCTCATGGGAACAGTCCAGTCCGAACTACCAAGCCATGTCTTTCCCAGACCGGAATCAAGCATCCAAGGACCGGTTTCTGGCTATCAGCCATCTTCAGCCTGGATAGCTTGACTCCAGTGGTGTGGAGAGCCTGGGACTCACGTCTGAGCATACCCAGCCCACTCGGGGTGAAAATTGCAAAAAACACAGTTGATGGACAGAATGTAGAACAATGTCATACATTCACCCCAGTACAAGGATCTGGGCCTAAATCCATCGTTTTTTTGCACTCCACACCACCCTGGGTTAGACACTGGCTGTATGCAAATCAGCTCTGACCCTGTGCCTCATGGGAACAGTCCAGTCCGAACTACCAAGCCATGTCTTTCCCAGACCGGAATCAAGCATCCAAGGACCGGTTTCTGGCTATCAGCCATCTTCAGCCTGGATAGCTTGACTCCAGTGGTGTGGAGAGCCTGGGACTCACGTCTGAGCATACCCAGCCCACTCGGGGTGAAAATTGCAAAAAACACAGTTGATGGACAGAATGTAGAACAATGTCATACATTCACCCCAGTACAAGGATCTGGGCCTAAATCCATCGTTTTTTTGCACTCCACACCACCCTGGGTTAGACACTGGCTGTATGCAAATCAGCTCTGACCCTGTGCCTCATGGGAACAGTCCAGTCCGAACTACCAAGCCATGTCTTTCCCAGACCGGAATCATGCATCCAAGGACCGGTTTCTGGCTATCAGCCATCTTCAGCCTGGATAGCTTGACTCCAGTGGTGTGGAGAGCCTGGGACTCACGTCTGAGCATACCCAGCCCACTCGGGGTGAAAATTGCAAAAAACACAGTTGATGGACAGAATGTAGAACAATGTCATACATTCACCCCAGTACAAGGATCTGGGGCTAAATCCATCGTTTTTTTGCACTCCACACCACCCTGGGTTAGACACTGGCTGTATGCAAATCAGCTCTGACCCTGTGCCTCATGGGAACAGTCCAGTCTGAACTACCAAGCCATGTCTTTCCCAGACCGGAATCAAGCATCCAAGGACCGGTTTCTGGCTATCAGCCATCTTCAGCCTGGATAGCTTGACTCCAGTGGTGTGGAGAGCCTGGGACTCACGTCTGAGCATACCCAGCCCACTCGGGGTGAAAATTGCAAAAAACACAGTTGATGGACAGAATGTAGAACAATGTCATACATTCACCCCAGTACAAGGATCTGGGCCTAAATCCATCGTTTTTTTGCACTCCACACCACCCTGGGTTAGACACTGGCTGTATGCAAATCAGCTCTGACCCTGTGCCTCATGGGAACAGTCCAGTCCGAACTACCAAGCCATGTCTTTCCCAGACCGGAATCATGCATCCAAGGACCGGTTTCTGGCTATCAGCCATCTTCAGCCTGGATAGCTTGACTCCAGTGGTGTGGAGAGCCTGGGACTCACGTCTGAGCATACCCAGCCCACTCGGGGTGAAAATTGCAAAAAACACAGTTGATGGACAGAATGTAGAACAATGTCATACATTCACCCCAGTACAAGGATCTGGGGCTAAATCCATCGTTTTTTTGCACTCCACACCACCCTGGGTTAGACACTGGCTGTATGCAAATCAGCTCTGACCCTGTGCCTCATGGGAACAGTCCAGTCTGAACTACCAAGCCATGTCTTTCCCAGACCGGAATCAAGCATCCAAGGACCGGTTTCTGGCTATCAGCCATCTTCAGCCTGGATAGCTTGACTCCAGTGGTGTGGAGAGCCTGGGACTCACGTCTGAGCATACCCAGCCCACTCGGGGTGAACATTGCAAAAAACACAGTTGATGGACAGAATGTAGAACAATGTCATACATTCACCCCAGTACAAGGATCTGGGCCTAAATCCATCGTTTTTTGCACTCCACACCACCCTGGGTTAGACACTGGCTGTATGCAAATCAGCTCTGACCCTGTGCCTCATGGGAACAGTCCAGTCCGAACTACCAAGCCATGTCTTTCCCAGACCGGAATCAAGCATCCAAGGACCGGTTTCTGGCTATCAGCCATCTTCAGCCTGGATAGCTTGACTCCAGTGGTGTGGAGAGCCTGGGACTCACGTCTGAGCATACCCAGCCCACTCGGGGTGAAAATTGCAAAAAACACAGTTGATGGACAGAATGTAGAACAATGTCATACATTCACCCCAGTACAAGGATCTGGGCCTAAATCCATCGTTTTTTTGCACTCCACACCACCCTGGGTTAGACACTGGCTGTATGCAAATCAGCTCTGACCCTGTGCCTCATGGGAACAGTCCAGTCCGAACTACCAAGCCATGTCTTTCCCAGACCGGAATCAAGCATCCAAGGACCGGTTTCTGGCTATCAGCCATCTTCAGCCTGGATAGCTTGACTCCAGTGGTGTGGAGAGCCTGGGACTCACGTCTGAGCATACCCAGCCCACTCGGGGTGAAAATTGCAAAAAACACAGTTGATGGACAGAATGTAGAACAATGTCATACATTCACCCCAGTACAAGGATCTGGGCCTAAATCCATCGTTTTTTTGCACTCCACACCACCATGGGTTAGACACTGGCTGTATGCAAATCAGCTCTGAACCTGTGCCTCATGGGAACAGTCCAGTCCGAACTACCAAGCCATGTCTTTCCCAGACCGGAATCAAGCATCCAAGGACCGGTTTCTGGCTATCAGCCATCTTCAGCCTGGATAGCTTGACTCCAGTGGTGTGGAGAGCCTGGGACTCACGTCTGAGCATACCCAGCCCACTCGGGGTGAAAATTGCAAAAAACACAGTTGATGGACAGAATGTAGAACAATGTCATACATTCACCCCAGTACAAGGATCTGGGCCTAATTCCATCGTTTTTTTGCACTCCACACCACCCTGGGTTAGACACTGGCTGTATGCAAATCAGCTCTGACCCTGTGCCTCATGGGAACAGTCCAGTCCGAACTACCAAGCCATGTCTTTCCCAGACCGGAATCAAGCATCCAAGGACCGGTTTCTGGCTATCAGCCATCTTCAGCCTGGATAGCTTGACTCCAGTAGTGTGGAGAGCCTGGGACTCACGTCTGAGCATACCAAGCCCACTCGGGGTGAAAATTGCAAAAAACACAGTTGATGGACAGAATGTAGAACAATGTCATACATTCACCCCAGTACAAGGATCTGGGGCTAAATCCATCGTTTTTTTGCACTCCACACCACCCTGGGTTAGACACTGGCTGTATGCAAATCAGCTCTGACCCTGTGCCTCATGGGAACAGTCCAGTCCGAACTACCAAGCCATATCTTTCCCAGACCGGAATCAAGCATCCAAGGACCGGTTTCTGGCTATCAGCCATCTTCAGCCTGGATAGCTTGACTTCAGTGGTGTGGAGAGCCTGGGACTCACGTCTGAGCATACCCAGCCCACTCGGGGTGAAAATTGCAAAAAACACAGTAGATGGACAGAATGTAGAACAATGTCATACATTCACCCCAGTACAAGGATATGGGCCTAAATCCATCGTTTTTTTGCACTCCACACCACCCTGGGTTAGACACTGGCTGTATGCAAATCAGCTCTGACCCTGTGCCTCATGGGAACAGTCCAGTCCGAACTACCAAGCCATGTCTTTCCCAGACCGGAATCAAGCATCCAAGGACCGGTTTCTGGCTATCAGCCATCTTCAGCCTGGATAGCTTGACTCCAGTGGTGTGGAGAGCCTGGGACTCACGTCTGAGCATACCCAGCCCACTCGGGGTGAAAATTGCAAAAAACACAGTTGATGGACAGAATGTAGAACAATGTCATACATTCACCCCAGTACAAGGATCTGGGCCTAAATCCATCGTTTTTTGCACTCCACACCACCCTGGGTTAGACACTGGCTGTATGCAAATCAGCTCTGACCCTGTGCCTCATGGGAACAGTCCAGTCCGAACTACCAAGCCATGTCTTTCCCAGACCGGAATCAAGCATCCAAGGACCGGTTTCTGGCTATCAGCCATCTTCAGCCTGGATAGCTTGACTCCAGTGGTGTGGAGAGCCTTGGACTCACGTCTGAGCATACCCAGCCCACTCGGGGTGAAAATTGCAAAAAACACAGTTGATGGACAGAATGTAGAACAATGTCATACATTCACCCCAGTACAAGGATCTGGGCCTAAATCCATCGTGTTTTTGCACTCCACACCACCCTGGGTTAGACACTGGCTGTATGCAAATCAGCTCTGACCCTGTACCTCATGGGAACAGTCCAGTCCGAACTACCAAGCAATGTCTTTCCCAGACCGGAATCAAGCATCCAAGGACCGGTTTCTGGCTATCAGCCATCTTCAGCCTGGATAGCTTGACTCCAGTGGTGTGGAGAGCCTGGGACTCACGTCTGAGCATACCCAGCCCACTCGGGGTGAAAATTGCAAAAAACACAGTTGATGGACAGAATGTAGAACAATGTCATACATTCACCCCAGTACAAGGATCTGCGCCTAAATCCATCGTTTTTTTGCACTCCACACCACCCTGGGTTAGACACTGGCTGTATGCAAATCAGCTCTGACCCTGTGCCTCATGGGAACAGTCCAGTCCGAACTACCAAGCCATGTCTTTCCCAGACCGGAATCAAGCATCCAAGGACCGGTTTCTGGCTATCAGCCATCTTCAGCCTGGATAGCTTGACTCCAGTGGTGTGGAGAGCCTGGGACTCACGTCTGAGCATACCCAGCCCACTCGGGGTGAAAATTGCAAAAAACACAGTTGATGGACAGAATGTAGAACAATGTCATACATTCACCCCAGTACAAGGATCTGGGCCTAAATCCATCGTTTTTTGCACTCCACACCACCCTGGGTTAGACACTGGCTGTATGCAAATCAGCTCTGACCCTGTGCCTCATGGGAACAGTCCAGTCCGAACTACCAAGCCATGTCTTTCCCAGACCGGAATCAAGCATCCAAGGACCGGTTTCTGGCTATCAGCCATCTTCAGCCTGGATAGCTTGACTCCAGTGGTGTGGAGAGCCTGGGACTCACGTCTGAGCATACCCAGCCCACTCGGGGTGAAAATTGCAAAAAACACAGTTGATGGACAGAATGTAGAACAATGTCATACATTCACCCCAGTACAAGGATCTGGGCCTAAATCCATCGTTTTTTTGCACTCCACACCACCCTGGGTTAGACACTGGCTGTATGCAAATCAGCTCTGACCCTCTGCCTCATGGGAACAGTCCAGTCCGAACTACCAAGCCATGTCTTTCCCAGACCGGAATCAAGCATCCAAGGACCGGTTTCTGGCTATCAGCCATCTTCAGCCTGGATAGCTTGACTCCAGTGGTGTGGAGAGCCTGGGACTCACGTCTGAGCATACCCAGCCCACTCGGGGTGAAAATTGCAAAAAACACAGTTGATGGACAGAATGTAGAACAATGTCATACATTCACCCCAGTACAAGGATCTGGGCCTAAATCCATCGTTTTTTTGCACTCCACACCACCCTGGGTTAGACACTGGCTGTATGCAAATCAGCTCTGACCCTGTGCCTCATGGGAACAGTCCAGTCCGAACTACCAAGCCATGTCTTTCCCAGACCGGAATCATGCATCCAAGGACCGGTTTCTGGCTATCAGCCATCTTCAGCCTGGATAGCTTGACTCCAGTGGTGTGGAGAGCCTGGGACTCACGTCTGAGCATACCCAGCCCACTCGGGGTGAAAATTGCAAAAAACACAGTTGATGGACAGAATGTAGAACAATGTCATACATTCACCCCAGTACAAGGATCTGGGGCTAAATCCATCGTTTTTTTGCACTCCACACCACCCTGGGTTAGACACTGGCTGTATGCAAATCAGCTCTGACCCTGTGCCTCATGGGAACAGTCCAGTCTGAACTACCAAGCCATGTCTTTCCCAGACCGGAATCAAGCATCCAAGGACCGGTTTCTGGCTATCAGCCATCTTCAGCCTGGATAGCTTGACTCCAGTGGTGTGGAGAGCCTGGGACTCACGTCTGAGCATACCCAGCCCACTCGGGGTGAAAATTGCAAAAAACACAGTTGATGGACAGAATGTAGAACAATGTCATACATTCACCCCAGTACAAGGATCTGGGCCTAAATCCATCGTTTTTTTGCACTCCACACCACCCTGGGTTAGACACTGGCTGTATGCAAATCAGCTCTGACCCTGTGCCTCATGGGAACAGTCCAGTCCGAACTACCAAGCCATGTCTTTCCCAGACCGGAATCATGCATCCAAGGACCGGTTTCTGGCTATCAGCCATCTTCAGCCTGGATAGCTTGACTCCAGTGGTGTGGAGAGCCTGGGACTCACGTCTGAGCATACCCAGCCCACTCGGGGTGAAAATTGCAAAAAACACAGTTGATGGACAGAATGTAGAACAATGTCATACATTCACCCCAGTACAAGGATCTGGGGCTAAATCCATCGTTTTTTTGCACTCCACACCACCCTGGGTTAGACACTGGCTGTATGCAAATCAGCTCTGACCCTGTGCCTCATGGGAACAGTCCAGTCTGAACTACCAAGCCATGTCTTTCCCAGACCGGAATCAAGCATCCAAGGACCGGTTTCTGGCTATCAGCCATCTTCAGCCTGGATAGCTTGACTCCAGTGGTGTGGAGAGCCTGGGACTCACGTCTGAGCATACCCAGCCCACTCGGGGTGAACATTGCAAAAAACACAGTTGATGGACAGAATGTAGAACAATGTCATACATTCACCCCAGTACAAGGATCTGGGCCTAAATCCATCGTTTTTTGCACTCCACACCACCCTGGGTTAGACACTGGCTGTATGCAAATCAGCTCTGACCCTGTGCCTCATGGGAACAGTCCAGTCCGAACTACCAAGCCATGTCTTTCCCAGACCGGAATCAAGCATCCAAGGACCGGTTTCTGGCTATCAGCCATCTTCAGCCTGGATAGCTTGACTCCAGTGGTGTGGAGAGCCTGGGACTCACGTCTGAGCATACCCAGCCCACTCGGGGTGAAAATTGCAAAAAACACAGTTGATGGACAGAATGTAGAACAATGTCATACATTCACCCCAGTACAAGGATCTGGGCCTAAATCCATCGTTTTTTTGCACTCCACACCACCCTGGGTTAGACACTGGCTGTATGCAAATCAGCTCTGACCCTGTGCCTCATGGGAACAGTCCAGTCCGAACTACCAAGCCATGTCTTTCCCAGACCGGAATCAAGCATCCAAGGACCGGTTTCTGGCTATCAGCCATCTTCAGCCTGGATAGCTTGACTCCAGTGGTGTGGAGAGCCTGGGACTCACGTCTGAGCATACCCAGCCCACTCGGGGTGAAAATTGCAAAAAACACAGTTGATGGACAGAATGTAGAACAATGTCATACATTCACCCCAGTACAAGGATCTGGGCCTAAATCCATCGTTTTTTTGCACTCCACACCACCCTGGGTTAGACACTGGCTGTATGCAAATCAGCTCTGAACCTGTGCCTCATGGGAACAGTCCAGTCCGAACTACCAAGCCATGTCTTTCCCAGACCGGAATCAAGCATCCAAGGACCGGTTTCTGGCTATCAGCCATCTTCAGCCTGGATAGCTTGACTCCAGTGGTGTGGAGAGCCTGGGACTCACGTCTGAGCATACGCAGCCCACTCGGGGTGAAAATTGCAAAAAACACAGTTGATGGACAGAATGTAGAACAATGTCATACATTCACCCCAGTACAAGGATCTGGGCCTAAATCCATCGTTTTTTTGCACTCCACACCACCCTGGGTTAGACACTGGCTGTATGCAAATCAGCTCTGACCCTGTGCCTCATGGGAACAGTCCAGTCCGAACTACCAAGCCATGTCTTTCCCAGACCGGAATCAAGCATCCAAGGACCGGTTTCTGGCTATCAGCCATCTTCAGCCTGGATAGCTTGACTCCAGTGGTGTGGAGAGCCTGGGACTCACGTCTGAGCATACCCAGCCCACTCGGGGTGAAAATTGCAAAAAACACAGTTGATGGACAGAATGTAGAACAATGTCATACATTCACCCCAGTACAAGGATCTGGGCCTAATTCCATCGTTTTTTTGCACTCCACACCACCCTGGGTTAGACACTGGCTGTATGCAAATCAGCTCTGACCCTGTGCCTCATGGGAACAGTCCAGTCCGAACTACCAAGCCATGTCTTTCCCAGACCGGAATCAAGCATCCAAGGACCGGTTTCTGGCTATCAGCCATCTTCAGCCTGGATAGCTTGACTCCAGTGGTGTGGAGAGCCTGGGACTCACGTCTGAGCATACCAAGCCCACTCGTGGTGAAAATTGCAAAAAACACAGTTGATGGACAGAATGTAGAACAATGTCATACATTCACCCCAGTACAAGGATCTGGGGCTAAATCCATCGTTTTTTTGCACTCCACACCACCCTGGGTTAGACACTGGCTGTATGCAAATCAGCTCTGACCCTGTGCCTCATGGGAACAGTCCAGTCCGAACTACCAAGCCATATCTTTCCCAGACCGGAATCAAGCATCCAAGGACCGGTTTCTGGCTATCAGCCATCTTCAGCCTGGATAGCTTGACTTCAGTGGTGTGGAGAGCCTGGGACTCACGTCTGAGCATACCCAGCCCACTCGGGGTGAAAATTGCAAAAAACACAGTAGATGGACAGAATGTAGAACAATGTCATACATTCACCCCAGTACAAGGATATGGGCCTAAATCCATCGTTTTTTTGCACTCCACACCACCCTGGGTTAGACACTGGCTGTATGCAAATCAGCTCTGACCCTGTGCCTCATGGGAACTGTCCAGTCCGAACTACCAAGCCATGTCTTTCCCAGACCGGAATCAAGCATCCAAGGACCGGTTTCTGGCTATCAGCCATCTTCAGCCTGGATAGCTTGACTCCAGTGGTGTGGAGAGCCTGGGACTCACGTCTGAGCATACCCAGCCCACTCGGGGTGAAAATTGCAAAAAACACAGTTGATGGACAGAATGTAGAACAATGTCATACATTCACCCCAGTACAAGGATCTGGGCCTAAATCCATCGTTTTTTGCACTCCACACCACCCTGGGTTAGACACTGGCTGTATGCAAATCAGCTCTGACCCTGTGCCTCATGGGAACAGTCCAGTCCGAACTACCAAGCCATGTCTTTCCCAGACCGGAATCAAGCATCCAAGGACCGGTTTCTGGCTATCAGCCATCTTCAGCCTGGATAGCTTGACTCCAGTGGTGTGGAGAGCCTTGGACTCACGTCTGAGCATACCCAGCCCACTCGGGGTGAAAATTGCAAAAAACACAGTTGATGGACAGAATGTAGAACAATGTCATACATTCACCCCAGTACAAGGATCTGGGCCTAAATCCATCGTGTTTTTGCACTCCACACCACCCTGGGTTAGACACTGGCTGTATGCAAATCAGCTCTGACCCTGTACCTCATGGGAACAGTCCAGTCCGAACTACCAAGCAATGTCTTTCCCAGACCGGAATCAAGCATCCAAGGACCGGTTTCTGGCTATCAGCCATCTTCAGCCTGGATAGCTTGACTCCAGTGGTGTGGAGAGCCTGGGACTCACGTCTGAGCATACCCAGCCCACTCGGGGTGAAAATTGCAAAAAACACAGTTGATGGACAGAATGTAGAACAATGTCATACATTCACCCCAGTACAAGGATCTGCGCCTAAATCCATCGTTTTTTTGCACTCCACACCACCCTGGGTTAGACACTGGCTGTATGCAAATCAGCTCTGACCCTGTGCCTCATGGGAACAGTCCAGTCCGAACTACCAAGCCATGTCTTTCCCAGACCGGAATCAAGCATCCAAGGACCGGTTTCTGGCTATCAGCCATCTTCAGCCTGGATAGCTTGACTCCAGTGGTGTAGAGAGCCTGGGACTCACGTCTGAGCATACCCAGCCCACTCGGGGTGAAAATTGCAAAAAACACAGTTGATGGACAGAATGTAGAACAATGTCATACATTCACCCCAGTACAAGGATCTGGGCCTAAATCCATCGTTTTTTTGCACTCCACACCACCCTGGGTTAGACACTGGCTGTATGCAAATCAGCTCTGACCCTGTGCCTCATGGGAACAGTCCAGTCCGAACTACCAAGCCATATCTTTCCCAGACCGGAATCAAGCATCCAAGGACCGGTTTCTGGCTATCAGCCATCTTCAGCCTGGATAGCTTGACTTCAGTGGTGTGGAGAGCCTGGGACTCACGTCTGAGCATACCCAGCCCACTCGGGGTGAAAATTGCAAAAAACACAGTAGATGGACAGAATGTAGAACAATGTCATACATTCACCCCAGTACAAGGATATGGGCCTAAATCCATCGTTTTTTTGCACTCCACACCACCCTGGGTTAGACACTGGCTGTATGCAAATCAGCTCTGACCCTGTGCCTCATGGGAACAGTCCAGTCCGAACTACCAAGCCATGTCTTTCCCAGACCGGAATCAAGCATCCAAGGACCGGTTTCTGGCTATCAGCCATCTTCAGCCTGGATAGCTTGACTCCAGTGGTGTGGAGAGCCTGGGACTCACGTCTGAGCATACCCAGCCCACTCGGGGTGAAAATTGCAAAAAACACAGTTGATGGACAGAATGTAGAACAATGTCATACATTCACCCCAGTACAAGGATCTGGGCCTAAATCCATCGTTTTTTGCACTCCACACCACCCTGGGTTAGACACTGGCTGTATGCAAATCAGCTCTGACCCTGTGCCTCATGGGAACAGTCCAGTCCGAACTACCAAGCCATGTCTTTCCCAGACCGGAATCAAGCATCCAAGGACCGGTTTCTGGCTATCAGCCATCTTCAGCCTGGATAGCTTGACTCCAGTGGTGTGGAGAGCCTTGGACTCACGTCTGAGCATACCCAGCCCACTCGGGGTGAAAATTGCAAAAAACACAGTTGATGGACAGAATGTAGAACAATGTCATACATTCACCCCAGTACAAGGATCTGGGCCTAAATCCATCGTGTTTTTGCACTCCACACCACCCTGGGTTAGACACTGGCTGTATGCAAATCAGCTCTGACCCTGTACCTCATGGGAACAGTCCAGTCCGAACTACCAAGCAATGTCTTTCCCAGACCGGAATCAAGCATCCAAGGACCGGTTTCTGGCTATCAGCCATCTTCAGCCTGGATAGCTTGACTCCAGTGGTGTGGAGAGCCTGGGACTCACGTCTGAGCATACCCAGCCCACTCGGGGTGAAAATTGCAAAAAACACAGTTGATGGACAGAATGTAGAACAATGTCATACATTCACCCCAGTACAAGGATCTGGGCCTAAATCCATCGTTTTTTTGCACTCCACACCACCCTGGGTTAGACACTGGCTGTATGCAAATCAGCTCTGACCCTGTGCCTCATGGGAACAGTCCAGTCCGAACTACCAAGCCATGTCTTTCCCAGACCGGAATCAAGCATCCAAGGACCGGTTTCTGGCTATCAGCCATCTTCAGCCTGGATAGCTTGACTCCAGTGGTGTAGAGAGCCTGGGACTCACGTCTGAGCATACCCAGCCCACTCGGGGTGAAAATTGCAAAAAACACAGTTGATGGACAGAATGTAGAACAATGTCATACATTCACCCCAGTACAAGGATCTGGGCCTAAATCCATCGTTTTTTTGCACTCCACACCACCCTGGGTTAGACACTGGCTGTATGCAAATCAGCTCTGACCCTGTGCCTCATGGGAACAGTCCAGTCTGAACTACCAAGCCATGTCTTTCCCAGACCGGAATCAAGCATCCAAGGACCGGTTTCTGGCTATCAGCCATCTTCAGCCTGGATAGCTTGACTCCAGTGGTGTGGAGAGCCTGGGACTCACGTCTGAGCATACCCAGCCCACTCGGGGTGAAAATTGCAAAAAACACAGTTGATGGACAGAATGTAGAACAATGTCATACATTCACCCCAGTACAAGGATCTGGGCCTAAATCCATCGTTTTTTTGCACTCCACACCACCCTGGGTTAGACACTGGCTGTATGCAAATCAGCTCTGACCCTGTGCCTCATGGGAACAGTCCAGTCCGAACTACCAAGCCATGTCTTTCCCAGACCGGAATCAAGCATCCAAGGACCGGTTTCTGGCTATCAGCCATCTTCAGCCTGGATAGCTTGACTCCAGTGGTGTGGAGAGTCTGGTACTCACTTCTGAGCATACCCAGCCCACTCGGGGTGAAAATTGCAAAAAACACAGTTGATGGACAGAATGTAGAACAATGTCATACATTCACCCCAGTACAAGGATCTGGGCCTAAATCCATCGTTTTTTTGCACTCCACACCACCCTGGGTTAGACACTGGCTGTATGCAAATCAGCTCTGACCCTGTGCCTCATGGGAACAGTCCAGTCCGAACTACCAAGCCATGTCTTTCCCAGACCGGAATCAAGCATCCAAGGACCGGTTTCTGGCTATCAGCCATCTTCAGCCTGGATAGCTTGACTCCAGTGGTGTGGAGAGCCTGGGACTCACGTCTGAGCATACCCAGCCCACTCGGGGTGAAAATTGCAAAAAACACAGTTGATGGACAGAATGTAGAACAATGTCATACATTCACCCCAGTACAAGGATCTGGGCCTAAATCCATCGTTTTTTTGCACTCCACACCACCCTGGGTTAGACACTGGCTGTATGCAAATCAGCTCTGACCCTGTGCCTCATGTGAACAATCCAGTCCGAACTACCAAGCCATGTCTTTCCCAGACCGGAATCAAGCATTCAAGGACCGGTTTCTGGCTATCAGCCATCTTCAGCCTGGATAGCTTGACTCCAGTGGTGTGGAGAGCCTGGGACTCACGTCTGAGCATACCCAGCCCACTCGGGGTGAAAATTGCAAAAAACACAGTTGATGGACAGAATGTAGAACAATGTCATACATTCACCCCAGTACAAGGATCTGGGCCTAAATCCATCGTTTTTTTGCACTCCACACCACCCTGGGTTAGACACTGGCTGTATGCAAATCAGCTCTGACCCTGTGCCTCATGGGAACAGTCCAGTCCGAACTACCAAGCCATGTCTTTCCCAGACCGGAATCAAGCATCCAAGGACCGGTTTCTGGCTATCAGCCATCTTCAGCCTGGATAGCTTGACTCCAGTGGTGTAGAGAGCCTGGGACTCACGTCTGAGCATACCCAGCCCACTCGGGGTGAAAATTGCAAAAAACACAGTTGATGGACAGAATGTAGAACAATGTCATACATTCACCCCAGTACAAGGATCTGGGCCTAAATCCATCGTTTTTTTGCACTCCACACCACCCTGGGTTAGACACTGGCTGTATGCAAATCAGCTCTGACCCTGTGCCTCATGGGAACAGTCCAGTCCGAACTACCAAGCCATGTCTTTCCCAGACCGGAATCAAGCATCCAAGGACCGGTTTCTGGCTATCAGCCATCTTCAGCCTGGATAGCTTGACTCCAGTGGTGTGGAGAGCCTGGGACTCACGTCTGAGCATACCCAGCCCACTCGGGGTGAAAATTGCAAAAAAGTACAGTTGATGGACAGAATGTAGAACAATGTCATACATTCACCCCAGTACAAGGATCTGGGCCTAAATCCATCGTTTTTTTGCACTCCACACCACCCTGGGTTAGACACTGGCTGTATGCAAATCAGCTCTGACCCTGTGCCTCATGGGAACAGTCCAGTCCGAACTACCAAGCCATGTCTTTCCCAGACCGGAATCAAGCATCCAAGGACCGGTTTCTGGCTATCAGCCATCTTCAGCCTGGATAGCTTGACTCCAGTGGTGTGGAGAGCCTGGGACTCACGTCTGAGCATACCCAGCCCACTCGGGTGAAAATTGCAAAAAACACAGTTGATGGACAGAATGTAGAACAATGTCATACATTCACCCCAGTACAAGGATCTGGGCCTAAATCCATCGTTTTTTTGCACTCCACACCACCCTGGGTTAGACACTGGCTGTATGCAAATCAGCTCTGACCCTGTGCCTCATGGGAACAGTCCAGTCCGAACTACCAAGCCATGTCTTTCCCAGACCGGAATCAAGCATCCAAGGACCGGTTTCTGGCTATCAGCCATCTTCAGCCTGGATAGCTTGACTCCAGTGGTGTGGAGAGCCTGGGACTCACGTCTGAGCATACCCAGCCCACTCGGGGTGAAAATTGCAAAAAACACAGTTGATGGACAGAATGTAGAACAATGTCATACATTCACCCCAGTACAAGGATCTGGGCCTAAATCCATCGTTTTTTTGCACTCCACACCACCCTGGGTTAGACACTGGCTGTATGCAAATCAGCTCTGACCCTGTGCCTCATGGGAACAGTCCAGTCCGAACTACCAAGCCATGTCTTTCCCAGACCGGAATCAAGCATCCAAGGACCGGTTTCTGGCTATCAGCCATCTTCAGCCTGGATAGCTTGACTCCAGTGGTGTAGAGAGCCTGGGACTCACGTCTGAGCATACCCAGCCCACTCGGGGTGAAAATTGCAAAAAACACAGTTGATGGACAGAATGTAGAACAATGTCATACATTCACCCCTGTACAAGGATCTGGGCCTAAATCCATCGTTTTTTTGCACTCCACACCACCCTGGGTTAGACACTGGCTGTATGCAAATCAGCTCTGACCCTGTGCCTCATGGGAACAGTCCAGTCTGAACTACCAAGCCATGTCTTTCCCAGACCGGAATCAAGCATCCAAGGACCGGTTTCTGGCTATCAGCCATCTTCAGCCTGGATAGCTTGACTCCAGTGGTGTGGAGAGCCTGGGACTCACGTCTGAGCATACCCAGCCCACTCAGGGTGAAAATTGCAAAAAACACAGTTGATGGACAGAATGTAGAACAATGTCATACATTCACCCCAGTACAAGGATCTGGGCCTAAATCCATCGTTTTTTTGCACTCCACACCACCCTGGGTTAGACACTGGCTGTATGCAAATCAGCTCTGACCCTGTGCCTCATGGGAACAGTCCAGTCCGAACTACCAAGCCATGTCTTTCCCAGACCGGAATCAAGCATCCAAGGACCGGTTTCTGGCTATCAGCCATCTTCAGCCTGGATAGCTTGACTCCAGTGGTGTGGAGAGCCTGGGACTCACGTCTGAGCATACCCAGCCCACTCGGGGTGAAAATTGCAAAAAACACAGTTGATGGACAGAATGTAGAACAATGTCATACATTCACCCCAGTACAAGGATCTGGGCCTAAATCCATCGTTTTTTTTGCACTCCACACCACCCTGGGTTAGACACTGGCTGTATGCAAATCAGCTCTGACCCTGTGCCTCATGGGAACAGTCCAGTCCGAACTACCAAGCCATGTCTTTCCCAGACCGGAATCAAGCATCCAAGGACCGGTTTCTGGCTATCAGCCATCTTCAGCCTGGATAGCTTGACTCCAGTGGTGTGGAGAGCCTGGGACTCACGTCTGAGCATACCCAGCCCACTCGGGGTGAAAATTGCAAAAAACACAGTTGATGGACAGAATGTAGAACAATGTCATACATTCACCCCAGTACAAGGATCTGGGCCTAAATCCATCGTTTTTGTGCACTCCACACCACCCTGGGTTAGACACTGGCTGTATGCAAATCAGCTCTGACCCTGTGCCTCATGGGAACAGTCCAGTCCGAACTACCAAGCCATGTCTTTCCCAGACCGGAATCAAGCATCCAAGGACCGGTTTCTGGCTATCAGCCATCTTCAGCCTGGATAGCTTGACTCCAGTGGTGTGGAGAGCCTGGGACTCACGTCTGAGCATACCCAGCCCACTCAGGGTGAAAATTGCAAAAAACACAGTTGATGGACAGAATGTAGAACAATGTCATACATTCACCCCAGTACAAGGATCTGGGCCTAAATCCATCGTTTTTTTGCACTCCACACCACCCTGGGTTAGACACTGGCTGTATGCAAATCAGCTCTGACCCTGTGCCTCATGGGAACAGTCCAGTCCGAACTACCAAGCCATGTCTTTCCCAGACCGGAATCAAGCATCCAAGGACCGGTTTCTGGCTATCAGCCATCCTCAGCCTGGATAGCTTGACTCCAGTGGTGTGGAGAGCCTGGGACTCACGTCTGAGCATACCCAGCCCACTCGGGGTGAAAATTGCAAAAAACACAGTTGATGGACAGAATGTAGAACAATGTCATACATTCACCCCAGTACAAGGATCTGGGCCTAAATCCATCGTTTTTTTGCACTCCACACCACCCTGGGTTAGACACTGGCTGTATGCAAATCAGCTCTGACCCTGTGCCTCATGGGAACAGTCCAGTCCGAACTACCAAGCCATGTCTTTCCCAGACCGGAATCAAGCATCCAAGGACCGGTTTCTGGCTATCAGCCATCTTCAGCCCGGATAGCTTGACTCCAGTGGTGTGGAGAGCCTGGGACTCACGTCTGAGCATACCCAGCCCACTCGGGGTGAAAATTGCAAAAAACACAGTTGATGGACAGAATGTAGAACAATGTCATACATTCACCCCAGTACAAGGATCTGGGCCTAAATCCATCGTTTTTTTGCACTCCACACCACCCTGGGTTAGACACTGGCTGTATGCAAATCAGCTCTGACCCTGTGCCTCGTGGGAACAGTCCAGTCCGAACTACCAAGCCATGTCTTTCCCAGACCGGAATCAAGCATCCAAGGGCCGGTTTCTGGCCATCAGCCATCTTCAGCCTGAATAGCTTGACTCCAGTGGTGTGGAGAGCCTGGGACTCACGTCTGAGCATACCCAGCCCACTCGGGGTGAAAATTGCAAAAAACACAGTTGATGGACAGAATGTAGAACAATGTCATACATTCACCCCAGTACAAGGATCTGGGCCTAAATCCATCGTTTTTTTGCACTCCACACCACCCTGGGTTAGACACTGGCTGTATGCAAATCAGCTCTGACCCTGTGCCTCGTGGGAACAGTCCAGTCCGAACTACCAAGCCATGTCTTTCCCAGACCGGAATCAAGCATCCAAGGGCCGGTTTCTGGCCATCAGCCATCTTCAGCCTGAATAGCTTGACTCCAGTGGTGTGGAGAGCCTGGGACTCACGTCTGAGCATACCCAGCCCACTCGGGGTGAAAATTGCAAAAAACACAGTTGATGGACAGAATGTAGAACAATGTCATACATTCACCCCAGTACAAGGATCTGGGCCTAAATCCATCGTTTTTTTGCACTCCACACCACCCTGGGTTAGACACTGGCTGTATGCAAATCAGCTCTGACCCTGTTCCTCATGGGAACAGTCCAGTCCGAACTACCAAGCCATGTCTTTCCCAGACCGGAATCAAGCATCCAAGGACCGGTTTCTGGCTATCAGCCATCTTCAGCCTGGATAGCTTGACTCCAGTGGTGTGGAGAGCCTGGGACTCACGTCTGAGCATACCCAGCCCACTCGGGGTGAAAATTGCAAAAAACACAGTTGATGGACAGAATGTAGAACAATGTCATACATTCACCCCAGTACAAGGATCTGGGCCTAAATCCATAATTTTTTTGCACTCCACACCACCCTGGGTTAGACACTGGCTGTATGCAACTCAGCTCTGACCCTGTGCATCATGGGAACAGTCCAGTCCGAACTACCAAGCCATGTCTTTCCCAGACCGGAATCAAGCATCCAAGGACCGGTTTCTGGCTATCAGCCATCTTCAGCCTGGATAGCTTGACTCCAGTGGTGTGGAGAGCCTGGGACTCACGTCTGAGCATACCCAGCCCACTCGGGGTGAAAATTGCAAAAAACACAGTTGATGGACAGAATGTAGAACAATGTCATACATTCACCCCAGTACAAGGATCTGGGCCTAAATCCATCGTTTTTTTGCACTCCACACCACCCTGGGTTAGACACTGGCTGTATGCAAATCAGCTCTGACCCTGTGCCTCATGGGAACAGTCCAGTCCGAACTACCAAGCCATGTCTTTCCCAGACCGGAATCAAGCATCCAAGGACCGGTTTCTGGCTATCAGCCATCTTCAGCCTGGATAGCTTGACTCCAGTGGTGTGGAGAGCCTGGGACTCACGTCTGAGCATACCCAGCCCACTCGGGGTGAAAATTGCAAAAAACACAGTTGATGGACAGAATGTAGAACAATGTCATACATTCACCCCAGTACAAGGATCTGGGCCTAAATCCATCGTTTTTTGCACTCCACACCACCCTGGGTTAGACACTGGCTGTATGCAAATCAGCTCTGACCCTGTGCCTCATGGGAACAGTCCAGTCCGAACTACCAAGCCATGTCTTTCCCAGACCGGAATCAAGCATCCAAGGACCGGTTTCTGGCTATCAGCCATCTTCAGCCTGGATAGCTTGACTCCAGTGGTGTGGAGAGCCTGGGACTCACGTCTGAGCATACCCAGCCCACTCGGGGTGAAAATTGCAAAAAACACAGTTGATGGACAGAATGTAGAACAATGTCATACATTCACCCCAGTACAAGGATCTGGGCCTAAATCCATCGTTTTTTTGCACTCCACACCACCCTGGGTTAGACACTGGCTGTATGCAAATCAGCTCTGACCCTGTGCCTCATGGGAACAGTCCAGTCCGAACTACCAAGCCATGTCTTTCCCAGACCGGAATCAAGCATCCAAGGACCGGTTTCTGGCTATCAGCCATCTTCAGCCTGGATAGCTTGACTCCAGTGGTGTGGAGAGCCTGGGACTCACGTCTGAGCATACCAAGCCCACTCGGGGTGAAAATTGCAAAAAACACAGTTGATGGACAGAATGTAGAACAATGTCATACATTCACCCCAGTACAAGGATCTGGGCCTAAATCCATCGTTTTTTTGCACTCCACACCACCCTGGGTTAGACACTGGCTGTATGCAAATCAGCTCTGACCCTGTGCCTCATGGGAACAGTCCAGTCCGAACTACCAAGCCATGTCTTTCCCAGACCGGAATCAAGCATCCAAGGACCGGTTTCTGGCTATCAGCCATCTTCAGCCTGGATAGCTTGACTCCAGTGGTGTGGAGAGCCTGGGACTCACGTCTGAGCATACCCAGCCCACTCGGGGTGAAAATTGCAAAAAACACAGTTGATGGACAGAATGTAGAACAATGTCATACATTCACCCCAGTACAAGGATCTGGGCCTAAATCCATCGTTTTTTTGCACTCCACACCACCCTGGGTTAGACACTGGCTGTATGCAAATCAGCTCTGACCCTGTGCCTCATGGGAACAGTCCAGTCCGAACTACCAAGCCATGTCTTTCCCAGACCGGAATCAAGCATCCAAGGACCGGTTTCTGGCTATCAGCCATCTGCAGCCTGGATAGCTTGACTCCAGTGGTGTGGAGAGCCTGGGACTCACGTCTGAGCATACCCAGCCCACTCGGGGTGAAAATTGCAAAAAACAGTTGATGGACAGAATGTAGAACAATGTCATACATTCACCCCAGTACAAGGATCTGGGCCTAAATCCATCGTTTTTTTGCACTCCACACCACCCTGGGTTTGACACTGGCTGTATGCAAATCAGCTCTGACCCTGTGCCTCATGGGAACAGTCCAGTCCGAACTACCAAGCCATGCCTTTCCCAGACCGGAATCAAGCATCCAAGGACCGGTTTCTGGCTATCAGCCATCTTCAGCCTGGATAGCTTGACTCCTGTGGTGTGGAGAGCCTGGGACTCACGTCTGAGCATACCCAGCCCACTCGGGGTGAAAATTGCAAAAAACACAGTTGATGGACAGAATGTAGAACAATGTCATACATTCACCCCAGTACAAGGATCTGGGCCTAAATCCATCGTTTTTTTGCACTCCACACCACCCTGGGTTAGACACTGGCTGTATGCAAATCAGCTCTGACCCTGTGCCTCATGGGAACAGTCCAGTCCGAACTACCAAGCCATGTCTTTCCCAGACCGGAATCAAGCATCCAAGGACCGGTTTCTGGCTATCAGCCATCTTCAGCCTGGATAGCTTGACTCCAGTGGTGTGGAGAGCCTGGGACTCACGTCTGAGCATACCCAGCCCACTCGGGGTGAAAATTGCAAAAAACACAGTTGATGGACAGAATGTAGAACAATGTCATACATTCACCCCAGTACAAGGATCTGGGCCTAAATCCATTGTTTTTTTGCACTCCACACCACCCTGGGTTAGACACTGGCTGTATGCAAATCAGCTCTGACCCTGTGCCTCATGGGAACAGTCCAGTCCGAACTACCAAGCCATGTCTTTCCCAGACCGGAATCAAGCATCCAAGGACCGGTTTCTGGCTATCAGCCATCTTCAGCCTGGATAGCTTGACTCCAGTGGTGTGGAGAGCCTGGGACTCACGTCTGAGCATACCCAGCCCACTCGGGGTGAAAATTGCAAAAAACACAGTTGATGGACAGAATGTAGAACAATGTCATACATTCACCCCAGTACAAGGATCTGGGCCTAAATCCATCGTTTTTTTGCACTCCACACCACCCTGGGTTAGACACTGGCTGTATGCAAATCAGCTCTGACCCTGTGCCTCATGGGAACAGTCCAGTCCGAACTACCAAGCCATGTCTTTCCCAGACCGGAATCAAGCATCCAAGGACCGGTTTCTGGCTATCAGCCATCTTCAGCCTGGATAGCTTGACTCCAGTGGTGTGGAGAGCCTGGGACTCACGTCTGAGCATACCCAGCCCACTCGGGGTGAAAATTGCAAAAAACACAGTTGATGGACAGAATGTAGAACAATGTCATACATTCACCCCAGTACAAGGATCTGGGCCTAAATCCATCGTTTTTTTGCACTCCACACCACCCTGGGTTAGACACTGGCTGTATGCAAATCAGCTCTGACCCTGTGCCTCATGGGAACAGTCCAGTCCGAACTACCAAGCCATGTCTTTCCCAGACCGGAATCAAGCATCCAAGGACCGGTTTCTGGCTATCAGCCATCTGCAGCCTGGATAGCTTGACTCCAGTGGTGTGGAGAGCCTGGGACTCACGTCTGAGCATACCCAGCCCACTCGGGGTGAAAATTGCAAAAAACTGTTGATGGACAGAATGTAGAACAATGTCATACATTCACCCCAGTACAAGGATCTGGGCCTAAATCCATCGTTTTTTTGCACTCCACACCACCCTGGGTTTGACACTGGCTGTATGCAAATCAGCTCTGACCCTGTGCCTCATGGGAACAGTCCAGTCCGAACTACCAAGCCATGTCTTTCCCAGACCGGAATCAAGCATCCAAGGACCGGTTTCTGGCTATCAGCCATCTTCAGCCTGGATAGCTTGACTCCAGTGGTGTGGAGAGCCTGGGACTCACGTCTGAGCATACCCAGCCCACTCGGGGTGAAAATTGCAAAAAACACAGTTGATGGACAGAATGTAGAACAATGTCATACATTCACCCCAGTACAAGGATCTGGGCCTAAATCCATCGTTTTTTTGCACTCCACACCACCCTGGGTTAGACACTGGCTGTATGCAAATCAGCTCTGACCCTGTGCCTCATGGGAACAGTCCAGTCCGAACTACCAAGCCATGTCTTTCCCAGACCGGAATCAAGCATCCAAGGACCGGTTTCTGGCTATCAGCCATCTTCAGCCTGGATAGCTTGACTCCAGTGGTGTGGAGAGCCTGGGACTCATGTCTGAGCATACCCAGCCCACTCGGGGTGAAAATTGCAAAAAACACAGTTGATGGACAGAATGTAGAACAATGTCATACATTCACCCCAGTACAAGGATCTGGGCCTAAATCCATCGTTTTTTTGCACTCCACACCACCCTGGGTTAGACACTGGCTGTATGCAAATCAGCTCTGACCCTGTGCCTCATGGGAACAGTCCAGTCCGAACTACCAAGCCATGTCTTTCCCAGACCGGAATCAAGCATCCAAGGACCGGTTTCTGGCTATCAGCCATCTTCAGCCTGGATAGCTTGACTCCAGTGGTGTGGAGAGCCTGGGACTCACGTCTGAGCATACCAAGCCCACTCGGGGTGAAAATTGCAAAAAACACAGTTGATGGACAGAATGTAGAACAATGTCATACATTCACCCCAGTACAAGGATCTGGGCCTAAATCCATCGTTTTTTTGCACTCCACACCACCCTGGGTTAGACACTGGCTGTATGCAAATCAGCTCTGACCCTGTGCCTCATGGGAACAGTCCAGTCCGAACTACCAAGCCATGTCTTTCCCAGACCGGAATCAAGCATCCAAGGACCGGTTTCTGGCTATCAGCCATCTTCAGCCTGGATAGCTTGACTCCAGTGGTGTGGAGAGCCTTGGACTCACGTCTGAGCATACCCAGCCCACTCGGGGTGAAAATTGCAAAAAACACAGTTGATGGACAGAATGTAGAACAATGTCATACATTCACCCCAGTACAAGGATCTGGGCCTAAATCCATCGTGTTTTTGCACTCCACACCACCCTGGGTTAGACACTGGCTGTATGCAAATCAGCTCTGACCCTGTACCTCATGGGAACAGTCCAGTCCGAACTACCAAGCAATGTCTTTCCCAGACCGGAATCAAGCATCCAAGGACCGGTTTCTGGCTATCAGCCATCTTCAGCCTGGATAGCTTGACTCCAGTGGTGTGGAGAGCCTGGGACTCACGTCTGAGCATGCCCAGCCCACTCGGGGTGAAAATTGCAAAAAACACAGTTGATGGACAGAATGTAGAACAATGTCATACATTCACCCCAGTACAAGGATCTGCGCCTAAATCCATCGTTTTTTTGCACTCCACACCACCCTGGGTTAGACACTGGCTGTATGCAAATCAGCTCTGACCCTGTGCCTCATGGGAACAGTCCAGTCCGAACTACCAAGCCATGTCTTTCCCAGACCGGAATCAAGCATCCAAGGACCGGTTTCTGGCTATCAGCCATCTTCAGCCTGGATAGCTTGACTCCAGTGGTGTAGAGAGCCTGGGACTCACGTCTGAGCATACCCAGCCCACTCGGGGTGAAAATTGCAAAAAACACAGTTGATGGACAGAATGTAGAACAATGTCATACATTCACCCCAGTACAAGGATCTGGGCCTAAATCCATCGTTTTTTTGCACTCCACACCACCCTGGGTTAGACACTGGCTGTATGCAAATCAGCTCTGACCCTGTGCCTCATGGGAACAGTCCAGTCTGAACTACCAAGCCATGTCTTTCCCAGACCGGAATCAAGCATCCAAGGACCGGTTTCTGGCTATCAGCCATCTTCAGCCTGGATAGCTTGACTCCAGTGGTGTGGAGAGCCTGGGACTCACGTCTGAGCATACCCAGCCCACTCGGGGTGAAAATTGCAAAAAACACAGTTGATGGACAGAATGTAGAACAATGTCATACATTCACCCCAGTACAAGGATCTGGGCCTAAATCCATCGTTTTTTTGCACTCCACACCACCCTGGGTTAGACACTGGCTGTATGCAAATCAGCTCTGACCCTGTGCCTCATGGGAACAGTCCAGTCCGAACTACCAAGCCATGTCTTTCCCAGACCGGAATCAAGCATCCAAGGACCGGTTTCTGGCTATCAGCCATCTTCAGCCTGGATAGCTTGACTCCAGTGGTGTGGAGAGTCTGGTACTCACTTCTGAGCATACCCAGCCCACTCGGGGTGAAAATTGCAAAAAACACAGTTGATGGACAGAATGTAGAACAATGTCATACATTCACCCCAGTACAAGGATCTGGGCCTAAATCCATCGTTTTTTTGCACTCCACACCACCCTGGGTTAGACACTGGCTGTATGCAAATCAGCTCTGACCCTGTGCCTCATGGGAACAGTCCAGTCCGAACTACCAAGCCATGTCTTTCCCAGACCGGAATCAAGCATCCAAGGACCGGTTTCTGGCTATCAGCCATCTTCAGCCTGGATAGCTTGACTCCAGTGGTGTGGAGAGCCTGGGACTCACGTCTGAGCATACCCAGCCCACTCGGGGTGAAAATTGCAAAAAACACAGTTGATGGACAGAATGTAGAACAATGTCATACATTCACCCCAGTACAAGGATCTGGGCCTAAATCCATCGTTTTTTTGCACTCCACACCACCCTGGGTTAGACACTGGCTGTATGCAAATCAGCTCTGACCCTGTGCCTCATGTGAACAGTCCAGTCCGAACTACCAAGCCATGTCTTTCCCAGACCGGAATCAAGCATTCAAGGACCGGTTTCTGGCTATCAGCCATCTTCAGCCTGGATAGCTTGACTCCAGTGGTGTGGAGAGCCTGGGACTCACGTCTGAGCATACCCAGCCCACTCGGGGTGAAAATTGCAAAAAACACAGTTGATGGACAGAATGTAGAACAATGTCATACATTCACCCCAGTACAAGGATCTGGGCCTAAATCCATCGTTTTTTTGCACTCCACACCACCCTGGGTTAGACACTGGCTGTATGCAAATCAGCTCTGACCCTGTGCCTCATGGGAACAGTCCAGTCCGAACTACCAAGCCATGTCTTTCCCAGACCGGAATCAAGCATCCAAGGACCGGTTTCTGGCTATCAGCCATCTTCAGCCTGGATAGCTTGACTCCAGTGGTGTAGAGAGCCTGGGACTCACGTCTGAGCATACCCAGCCCACTCGGGGTGAAAATTGCAAAAAACACAGTTGATGGACAGAATGTAGAACAATGTCATACATTCACCCCAGTACAAGGATCTGGGCCTAAATCCATCGTTTTTTTGCACTCCACACCACCCTGGGTTAGACACTGGCTGTATGCAAATCAGCTCTGACCCTGTGCCTCATGGGAACAGTCCAGTCCGAACTACCAAGCCATGTCTTTCCCAGACCGGAATCAAGCATCCAAGGACCGGTTTCTGGCTATCAGCCATCTTCAGCCTGGATAGCTTGACTCCAGTGGTGTGGAGAGCCTGGGACTCACGTCTGAGCATACCCAGCCCACTCGGGGTGAAAATTGCAAAAAAGTACAGTTGATGGACAGAATGTAGAACAATGTCATACATTCACCCCAGTACAAGGATCTGGGCCTAAATCCATCGTTTTTTTGCACTCCACACCACCCTGGGTTAGACACTGGCTGTATGCAAATCAGCTCTGACCCTGTGCCTCATGGGAACAGTCCAGTCCGAACTACCAAGCCATGTCTTTCCCAGACCGGAATCAAGCATCCAAGGACCGGTTTCTGGCTATCAGCCATCTTCAGCCTGGATAGCTTGACTCCAGTGGTGTGGAGAGCCTGGGACTCACGTCTGAGCATACCCAGCCCACTCGGGTGAAAATTGCAAAAAACACAGTTGATGGACAGAATGTAGAACAATGTCATACATTCACCCCAGTACAAGGATCTGGGCCTAAATCCATCGTTTTTTTGCACTCCACACCACCCTGGGTTAGACACTGGCTGTATGCAAATCAGCTCTGACCCTGTGCCTCATGGGAACAGTCCAGTCCGAACTACCAAGCCATGTCTTTCCCAGACCGGAATCAAGCATCCAAGGACCGGTTTCTGGCTATCAGCCATCTTCAGCCTGGATAGCTTGACTCCAGTGGTGTGGAGAGCCTGGGACTCACGTCTGAGCATACCCAGCCCACTCGGGGTGAAAATTGCAAAAAACACAGTTGATGGACAGAATGTAGAACAATGTCATACATTCACCCCAGTACAAGGATCTGGGCCTAAATCCATCGTTTTTTTGCACTCCACACCACCCTGGGTTAGACACTGGCTGTATGCAAATCAGCTCTGACCCTGTGCCTCATGGGAACAGTCCAGTCCGAACTACCAAGCCATGTCTTTCCCAGACCGGAATCAAGCATCCAATGACCGGTTTCTGGCTATCAGCCATCTTCAGCCTGGATAGCTTGACTCCAGTGGTGTGGAGAGCCTGGGACTCACGTCTGAGCATACCCAGCCCACTCGGGGTGAAAATTGCAAAAAACACAGTTGATGGACAGAATGTAGAACAATGTCATACATTCACCCCAGTACAAGGATCTGGGCCTAAATCCATTGTTTTTTTGCACTCCACACCACCCTGGGTTAGACACTGGCTGTATGCAAATCAGCTCTGACCCTGTGCCTCATGGGAACAGTCCAGTCCGAACTACCAAGCCATGTCTTTCCCAGACCGGAATCAAGCATCCAAGGACCGGTTTCTGGCTATCAGCCATCTTCAGCCTGGATAGCTTGACTCCAGTGGTGTGGAGAGCCTGGGACTCACGTCTGAGCATACCCAGCCCACTCGGGGTGAAAATTGCAAAAAACACAGTTGATGGACAGAATGTAGAACAATGTCATACATTCACCCCAGTACAAGGATCTGGGCCTAAATCCATCGTTTTTTTGCACTCCACACCACCCTGGGTTAGACACTGGCTGTATGCAAATCAGCTCTGACCCTGTGCCTCATGGGAACAGTCCAGTCCGAACTACCAAGCCATGTCTTTCCCAGACCGGAATCAAGCATCCAAGGACCGGTTTCTGGCTATCAGCCATCTTCAGCCTGGATAGCTTGACTCCAGTGGTGTGGAGAGCCTGGGACTCACGTCTGAGCATACCAAGCCCACTCGGGGTGAAAATTGCAAAAAACACAGTTGATGGACAGAATGTAGAACAATGTCATACATTCACCCCAGTACAAGGATCTGGGCCTAAATCCATCGTTTTTTTGCACTCCACACCACCCTGGGTTAGACACTGGCTGTATGCAAATCAGCTCTGACCCTGTGCCTCATGGGAACAGTCCAGTCCGAACTACCAAGCCATGTCTTTCCCAGACCGGAATCAAGCATCCAAGGACCGGTTTCTGGCTATCAGCCATCTTCAGCCTGGATAGCTTGACTCCAGTGGTGTGGAGAGCCTGGGACTCACGTCTGAGCATACCCAGCCCACTCGGGGTGAAAATTGCAAAAAACACAGTTGATGGACAGAATGTAGAACAATGTCATACATTCACCCCAGTACAAGGATCTGGGCCTAAATCCATCGTTTTTTTGCACTCCACACCACCCTGGGTTAGACACTGGCTGTATGCAAATCAGCTCTGACCCTGTGCCTCATGGGAACAGTCCAGTCCGAACTACCAAGCCATGTCTTTCCCAGACCGGAATCAAGCATCCAAGGACCGGTTTCTGGCTATCAGCCATCTGCAGCCTGGATAGCTTGACTCCAGTGGTGTGGAGAGCCTGGGACTCACGTCTGAGCATACCCAGCCCACTCGGGGTGAAAATTGCAAAAAACTGTTGATGGACAGAATGTAGAACAATGTCATACATTCACCCCAGTACAAGGATCTGGGCCTAAATCCATCGTTTTTTTGCACTCCACACCACCCTGGGTTTGACACTGGCTGTATGCAAATCAGCTCTGACCCTGTGCCTCATGGGAACAGTCCAGTCCGAACTACCAAGCCATGTCTTTCCCAGACCGGAATCAAGCATCCAAGGACCGGTTTCTGGCTATCAGCCATCTTCAGCCTGGATAGCTTGACTCCAGTGGTGTGGAGAGCCTGGGACTCACGTCTGAGCATACCCAGCCCACTCGGGGTGAAAATTGCAAAAAACACAGTTGATGGACAGAATGTAGAACAATGTCATACATTCACCCCAGTACAAGGATCTGGGCCTAAATCCATCGTTTTTTTGCACTCCACACCACCCTGGGTTAGACACTGGCTGTATGCAAATCAGCTCTGACCCTGTGCCTCATGGGAACAGTCCAGTCCGAACTACCAAGCCATGTCTTTCCCAGACCGGAATCAAGCATCCAAGGACCGGTTTCTGGCTATCAGCCATCTTCAGCCTGGATAGCTTGACTCCAGTGGTGTGGAGAGCCTGGGACTCATGTCTGAGCATACCCAGCCCACTCGGGGTGAAAATTGCAAAAAACACAGTTGATGGACAGAATGTAGAACAATGTCATACATTCACCCCAGTACAAGGATCTGGGCCTAAATCCATCGTTTTTTTGCACTCCACACCACCCTGGGTTAGACACTGGCTGTATGCAAATCAGCTCTGACCCTGTGCCTCATGGGAACAGTCCAGTCCGAACTACCAAGCCATGTCTTTCCCAGACCGGAATCAAGCATCCAAGGACCGGTTTCTGGCTACCAGCCATCTTCAGCCTGGATAGCTTGACTCCAGTGGTGTGGAGAGCCTGGGACTCACGTCTGAGCATACCAAGCCCACTCGGGGTGAAAATTGCAAAAAACACAGTTGATGGACAGAATGTAGAACAATGTCATACATTCACCCCAGTACAAGGATCTGGGCCTAAATCCATCGTTTTTTTGCACTCCACACCACCCTGGGTTAGACACTGGCTGTATGCAAATCAGCTCTGACCCTGTGCCTCATGGGAACAGTCCAGTCCGAACTACCAAGCCATGTCTTTCCCAGACCGGAATCAAGCATCCAAGGACCGGTTTCTGGCTATCAGCCATCTTCAGCCTGGATAGCTTGACTCCAGTGGTGTGGAGAGCCTTGGACTCACGTCTGAGCATACCCAGCCCACTCGGGGTGAAAATTGCAAAAAACACAGTTGATGGACAGAATGTAGAACAATGTCATACATTCACCCCAGTACAAGGATCTGGGCCTAAATCCATCGTGTTTTTGCACTCCACACCACCCTGGGTTAGACACTGGCTGTATGCAAATCAGCTCTGACCCTGTACCTCATGGGAACAGTCCAGTCCGAACTACCAAGCAATGTCTTTCCCAGACCGGAATCAAGCATCCAAGGACCGGTTTCTGGCTATCAGCCATCTTCAGCCTGGATAGCTTGACTCCAGTGGTGTGGAGAGCCTGGGACTCACGTCTGAGCATACCCAGCCCACTCGGGGTGAAAATTGCAAAAAACACAGTTGATGGACAGAATGTAGAACAATGTCATACATTCACCCCAGTACAAGGATCTGCGCCTAAATCCATCGTTTTTTTGCACTCCACACCACCCTGGGTTAGACACTGGCTGTATGCAAATCAGCTCTGACCCTGTGCCTCATGGGAACAGTCCAGTCCGAACTACCAAGCCATGTCTTTCCCAGACCGGAATCAAGCATCCAAGGACCGGTTTCTGGCTATCAGCCATCTTCAGCCTGGATAGCTTGACTCCAGTGGTGTAGAGAGCCTGGGACTCACGTCTGAGCATACCCAGCCCACTCGGGGTGAAAATTGCAAAAAACACAGTTGATGGACAGAATGTAGAACAATGTCATACATTCACCCCAGTACAAGGATCTGGGCCTAAATCCATCGTTTTTTTGCACTCCACACCACCCTGGGTTAGACACTGGCTGTATGCAAATCAGCTCTGACCCTGTGCCTCATGGGAACAGTCCAGTCTGAACTACCAAGCCATGTCTTTCCCAGACCGGAATCAAGCATCCAAGGACCGGTTTCTGGCTATCAGCCATCTTCAGCCTGGATAGCTTGACTCCAGTGGTGTGGAGAGCCTGGGACTCACGTCTGAGCATACCCAGCCCACTCGGGGTGAAAATTGCAAAAAACACAGTTGATGGACAGAATGTAGAACAATGTCATACATTCACCCCAGTACAAGGATCTGGGCCTAAATCCATCGTTTTTTTGCACTCCACACCACCCTGGGTTAGACACTGGCTGTATGCAAATCAGCTCTGACCCTGTGCCTCATGGGAACAGTCCAGTCCGAACTACCAAGCCATGTCTTTCCCAGACCGGAATCAAGCATCCAAGGACCGGTTTCTGGCTATCAGCCATCTTCAGCCTGGATAGCTTGACTCCAGTGGTGTGGAGAGTCTGGTACTCACTTCTGAGCATACCCAGCCCACTCGGGGTGAAAATTGCAAAAAACACAGTTGATGGACAGAATGTAGAACAATGTCATACATTCACCCCAGTACAAGGATCTGGGCCTAAATCCATCATTTTTTTGCACTCCACACCACCCTGGGTTAGACACTGGCTGTATGCAAATCAGCTCTGACCCTGTGCCTCATGGGAACAGTCCAGTCCGAACTACCAAGCCATGTCTTTCCCAGACCGGAATCAAGCATCCAAGGACCGGTTTCTGGCTATCAGCCATCTACAGCCTGGATAGCTTGACTCCAGTGGTGTGGAGAGCCTGGGACTCACGTCTGAGCATACCCAGCCCACTCGGGGTGAAAATTGCAAAAAACACAGTTGATGGACAGAATGTAGAACAATGTCATACATTCACCCCAGTACAAGGATCTGGGCCTAAATCCATCGTTTTTTTGCACTCCACACCACCCTGGGTTAGACACTGGCTGTATGCAAATCAGCTCTGACCCTGTGCCTCATGTGAACAGTCCAGTCCGAACTACCAAGCCATGTCTTTCCCAGACCGGAATCAAGCATTCAAGGACCGGTTTCTGGCTATCAGCCATCTTCAGCCTGGATAGCTTGACTCCAGTGGTGTGGAGAGCCTGGGACTCACGTCTGAGCATACCCAGCCCACTCGGGGTGAAAATTGCAAAAAACACAGTTGATGGACAGAATGTAGAACAATGTCATACATTCACCCCAGTACAAGGATCTGGGCCTAAATCCATCGTTTTTTTGCACTCCACACCACCCTGGGTTAGACACTGGCTGTATGCAAATCAGCTCTGACCCTGTGCCTCATGGGAACAGTCCAGTCCGAACTACCAAGCCATGTCTTTCCCAGACCGGAATCAAGCATCCAAGGACCGGTTTCTGGCTATCAGCCATCTTCAGCCTGGATAGCTTGACTCCAGTGGTGTAGAGAGCCTGGGACTCACGTCTGAGCATACCCAGCCCACTCGGGGTGAAAATTGCAAAAAACACAGTTGATGGACAGAATGTAGAACAATGTCATACATTCACCCCAGTACAAGGATCTGGGCCTAAATCCATCATTTTTTTGCACTCCACACCACCCTGGGTTAGACACTGGCTGTATGCAAATCAGCTCTGACCCTGTGCCTCATGGGAACAGTCCAGTCCGAACTACCAAGCCATGTCTTTCCCAGACCGGAATCAAGCATCCAAGGACCGGTTTCTGGCTATCAGCCATCTTCAGCCTGGATAGCTTGACTCCAGTGGTGTGGAGAGCCTGGGACTCACGTCTGAGTATACCCAGCCCACTCGGGGTGAAAATTGCAAAAAAGTACAGTTGATGGACAGAATGTAGAACAATGTCATACATTCACCCCAGTACAAGGATCTGGGCCTAAATCCATCGTTTTTTTGCACTCCACACCACCCTGGGTTAGACACTGGCTGTATGCAAATCAGCTCTGACCCTGTGCCTCATGGGAACAGTCCAGTCCGAACTACCAAGCCATGTCTTTCCCAGACCGGAATCAAGCATCCAAGGACCGGTTTCTGGCTATCAGCCATCTTCAGCCTGGATAGCTTGACTCCAGTGGTGTGGAGAGCCTGGGACTCACGTCTGAGCATACCCAGCCCACTCGGGTGAAAATTGCAAAAAACACAGTTGATGGACAGAATGTAGAACAATGTCATACATTCACCCCAGTACAAGGATCTGGGCCTAAATCCATCGTTTTTTTGCACTCCACACCACCCTGGGTTAGACACTGGCTGTATGCAAATCAGCTCTGACCCTGTGCCTCATGGGAACAGTCCAGTCCGAACTACCAAGCCATGTCTTTCCCAGACCGGAATCAAGCATCCAAGGACCGGTTTCTGGCTATCAGCCATCTTCAGCCTGGATAGCTTGACTCCAGTGGTGTGGAGAGCCTGGGACTCACGTCTGAGCATACCCAGCCCACTCGGGGTGAAAATTGCAAAAAACACAGTTGATGGACAGAATGTAGAACAATGTCATACATTCACCCCAGTACAAGGATCTGGGCCTAAATCCATCGTTTTTTTGCACTCCACACCACCCTGGGTTAGACACTGGCTGTATGCAAATCAGCTCTGACCCTGTGCCTCATGGGAACAGTCCAGTCCGAACTACCAAGCCATGTCTTTCCCAGACCGGAATCAAGCATCCAAGGACCGGTTTCTGGCTATCAGCCATCTTCAGCCTGGATAGCTTGACTCCAGTGGTGTAGAGAGCCTGGGACTCACGTCTGAGCATACCCAGCCCACTCGGGGTGAAAATTGCAAAAAACACAGTTGATGGACAGAATGTAGAACAATGTCATACATTCACCCCTGTACAAGGATCTGGGCCTAAATCCATCGTTTTTTTGCACTCCACACCACCCTGGGTTAGACACTGGCTGTATGCAAATCAGCTCTGACCCTGTGCCTCATGGGAACAGTCCAGTCTGAACTACCAAGCCATGTCTTTCCCAGACCGGAATCAAGCATCCAAGGACCGGTTTCTGGCTATCAGCCATCTTCAGCCTGGATAGCTTGACTCCAGTGGTGTGGAGAGCCTGGGACTCACGTCTGAGCATACCCAGCCCACTCAGGGTGAAAATTGCAAAAAACACAGTTGATGGACAGAATGTAGAACAATGTCATACATTCACCCCAGTACAAGGATCTGGGCCTAAATCCATCGTTTTTTTGCACTCCACACCACCCTGGGTTAGACACTGGCTGTATGCAAATCAGCTCTGACCCTGTGCCTCATGGGAACAGTCCAGTCCGAACTACCAAGCCATGTCTTTCCCAGACCGGAATCAAGCATCCAAGGACCGGTTTCTGGCTATCAGCCATCTTCAGCCTGGATAGCTTGACTCCAGTGGTGTGGAGAGCCTGGGACTCACGTCTGAGCATACCCAGCCCACTCGGGGTGAAAATTGCAAAAAACACAGTTGATGGACAGAATGTAGAACAATGTCATACATTCACCCCAGTACAAGGATCTGGGCCTAAATCCATCGTTTTTTTTGCACTCCACACCACCCTGGGTTAGACACTGGCTGTATGCAAATCAGCTCTGACCCTGTGCCTCATGGGAACAGTCCAGTCCGAACTACCAAGCCATGTCTTTCCCAGACCGGAATCAAGCATCCAAGGACCGGTTTCTGGCTATCAGCCATCTTCAGCCTGGATAGCTTGACTCCAGTGGTGTGGAGAGCCTGGGACTCACGTCTGAGCATACCCAGCCCACTCGGGGTGAAAATTGCAAAAAACACAGTTGATGGACAGAATGTAGAACAATGTCATACATTCACCCCAGTACAAGGATCTGGGCCTAAATCCATCGTTTTTGTGCACTCCACACCACCCTGGGTTAGACACTGGCTGTATGCAAATCAGCTCTGACCCTGTGCCTCATGGGAACAGTCCAGTCCGAACTACCAAGCCATGTCTTTCCCAGACCGGAATCAAGCATCCAAGGACCGGTTTCTGGCTATCAGCCATCTTCAGCCTGGATAGCTTGACTCCAGTGGTGTGGAGAGCCTGGGACTCACGTCTGAGCATACCCAGCCCACTCAGGGTGAAAATTGCAAAAAACACAGTTGATGGACAGAATGTAGAACAATGTCATACATTCACCCCAGTACAAGGATCTGGGCCTAAATCCATCGTTTTTTTGCACTCCACACCACCCTGGGTTAGACACTGGCTGTATGCAAATCAGCTCTGACCCTGTGCCTCATGGGAACAGTCCAGTCCGAACTACCAAGCCATGTCTTTCCCAGACCGGAATCAAGCATCCAAGGACCGGTTTCTGGCTATCAGCCATCCTCAGCCTGGATAGCTTGACTCCAGTGGTGTGGAGAGCCTGGGACTCACGTCTGAGCATACCCAGCCCACTCGGGGTGAAAATTGCAAAAAACACAGTTGATGGACAGAATGTAGAACAATGTCATACATTCACCCCAGTACAAGGATCTGGGCCTAAATCCATCGTTTTTTTGCACTCCACACCACCCTGGGTTAGACACTGGCTGTATGCAAATCAGCTCTGACCCTGTGCCTCATGGGAACAGTCCAGTCCGAACTACCAAGCCATGTCTTTCCCAGACCGGAATCAAGCATCCAAGGACCGGTTTCTGGCTATCAGCCATCTTCAGCCCGGATAGCTTGACTCCAGTGGTGTGGAGAGCCTGGGACTCACGTCTGAGCATACCCAGCCCACTCGGGGTGAAAATTGCAAAAAACACAGTTGATGGACAGAATGTAGAACAATGTCATACATTCACCCCAGTACAAGGATCTGGGCCTAAATCCATCGTTTTTTTGCACTCCACACCACCCTGGGTTAGACACTGGCTGTATGCAAATCAGCTCTGACCCTGTGCCTCGTGGGAACAGTCCAGTCCGAACTACCAAGCCATGTCTTTCCCAGACCGGAATCAAGCATCCAAGGGCCGGTTTCTGGCCATCAGCCATCTTCAGCCTGAATAGCTTGACTCCAGTGGTGTGGAGAGCCTGGGACTCACGTCTGAGCATACCCAGCCCACTCGGGGTGAAAATTGCAAAAAACACAGTTGATGGACAGAATGTAGAACAATGTCATACATTCACCCCAGTACAAGGATCTGGGCCTAAATCCATCGTTTTTTTGCACTCCACACCACCCTGGGTTAGACACTGGCTGTATGCAAATCAGCTCCGACCCTGTGCCTCGTGGGAACAGTCCAGTCCGAACTACCAAGCCATGTCTTTCCCAGACCGGAATCAAGCATCCAAGGGCCGGTTTCTGGCCATCAGCCATCTTCAGCCTGAATAGCTTGACTCCAGTGGTGTGGAGAGCCTGGGACTCACGTCTGAGCATACCCAGCCCACTCGGGGTGAAAATTGCAAAAAACACAGTTGATGGACAGAATGTAGAACAATGTCATACATTCACCCCAGTACAAGGATCCTGGCCTAAATCCATCGTTTTTTTGCACTCCACACCACCCTGGGTTAGACACTGGCTGTATGCAAATCAGCTCTGACCCTGTTCCTCATGGGAACAGTCCAGTCCGAACTACCAAGCCATGTCTTTCCCAGACCGGAATCAAGCATCCAAGGACCGGTTTCTGGCTATCAGCCATCTTCAGCCTGGATAGCTTGACTCCAGTGGTGTGGAGAGCCTGGGACTCACGTCTGAGCATACCCAGCCCACTCGGGGTGAAAATTGCAAAAAACACAGTTGATGGACAGAATGTAGAACAATGTCATACATTCACCCCAGTACAAGGATCTGGGCCTAAATCCATAATTTTTTTGCACTCCACACCACCCTGGGTTAGACACTGGCTGTATGCAACTCAGCTCTGACCCTGTGCATCATGGGAACAGTCCAGTCCGAACTACCAAGCCATGTCTTTCCCAGACCGGAATCAAGCATCCAAGGACCGGTTTCTGGCTATCAGCCATCTTCAGCCTGGATAGCTTGACTCCAGTGGTGTGGAGAGCCTGGGACTCACGTCTGAGCATACCCAGCCCACTCGGGGTGAAAATTGCAAAAAACACAGTTGATGGACAGAATGTAGAACAATGTCATACATTCACCCCAGTACAAGGATCTGGGCCTAAATCCATCGTTTTTTTGCACTCCACACCACCCTGGGTTAGACACTGGCTGTATGCAAATCAGCTCTGACCCTGTGCCTCATGGGAACAGTCCAGTCCGAACTACCAAGCCATGTCTTTCCCAGACCGGAATCAAGCATCCAAGGACCGGTTTCTGGCTATCAGCCATCTTCAGCCCGGATAGCTTGACTCCAGTGGTGTGGAGAGCCTGGGACTCACGTCTGAGCATACCCAGCCCACTCGGGGTGAAAATTGCAAAAAACACAGTTGATGGACAGAATGTAGAACAATGTCATACATTCACCCCAGTACAAGGATCTGGGCCTAAATCCATCGTTTTTTGCACTCCACACCACCCTGGGTTAGACACTGGCTGTATGCAAATCAGCTCTGACCCTGTGCCTCATGGGAACAGTCCAGTCCGAACTACCAAGCCATGTCTTTCCCAGACCGGAATCAAGCATCCAAGGACCGGTTTCTGGCTATCAGCCATCTTCAGCCTGGATAGCTTGACTCCAGTGGTGTGGAGAGCCTGGGACTCACGTCTGAGCATACCCAGCCCACTCGGGGTGAAAATTGCAAAAAACACAGTTGATGGACAGAATGTAGAACAATGTCATACATTCACCCCAGTACAAGGATCTGGGCCTAAATCCATCGTTTTTTGCACTCCACACCACCCTGGGTTAGACACTGGCTGTATGCAAATCAGCTCTGACCCTGTGCCTCATGGGAACAGTCCAGTCCGAACTACCAAGCCATGTCTTTCCCAGACCGGAATCAAGCATCCAAGGACCGGTTTCTGGCTATCAGCCATCTTCAGCCTGGATAGCTTGACTCCAGTGGTGTGGAGAGCCTGGGACTCACGTCTGAGCATACCCAGCCCACTCAGGGTGAAAATTGCAAAAAACACAGTTGATGGACAGAATGTAGAACAATGTCATACATTCACCCCAGTACAAGGATCTGGGCCTAAATCCATCGTTTTTTTGCACTCCACACCACCCTGGGTTAGACACTGGCTGTATGCAAATCAGCTCTGACCCTGTGCCTCATGGGAACAGTCCAGTCCGAACTACCAAGCCATGTCTTTCCCAGACCGGAATCAAGCATCCAAGGACCGGTTTCTGGCTATCAGCCATCTTCAGCCTGGATAGCTTGACTCCAGTGGTGTGGAGAGCCTGGGACTCACGTCTGAGCATACCAAGCCCACTCGGGGTGAAAATTGCAAAAAACACAGTTGATGGACAGAATGTAGAACAATGTCATACATTCACCCCAGTACAAGGATCTGGGCCTAAATCCATCGTTTTTTTGCACTCCACACCACCCTGGGTTAGACACTGGCTGTATGCAAATCAGCTCTGACCCTGTGCCTCATGGGAACAGTCCAGTCCGAACTACCAAGCCATGTCTTTCCCAGACCGGAATCAAGCATCCAAGGACCGGTTTCTGGCTATCAGCCATCTTCAGCCTGGATAGCTTGACTCCAGTGGTGTGGAGAGCCTGGGACTCACGTCTGAGCATACCCAGCCCACTCGGGGTGAAAATTGCAAAAAACACAGTTGATGGACAGAATGTAGAACAATGTCATACATTCACCCCAGTACAAGGATCTGGGCCTAAATCCATCGTTTTTTTGCACTCCACACCACCCTGGGTTAGACACTGGCTGTATGCAAATCAGCTCTGACCCTGTGCCTCATGGGAACAGTCCAGTCCGAACTACCAAGCCATGTCTTTCCCAGACCGGAATCAAGCATCCAAGGACCGGTTTCTGGCTATCAGCCATCTGCAGCCTGGATAGCTTGACTCCAGTGGTGTGGAGAGCCTGGGACTCACGTCTGAGCATACCCAGCCCACTCGGGGTGAAAATTGCAAAAAACAGTTGATGGACAGAATGTAGAACAATGTCATACATTCACCCCAGTACAAGGATCTGGGCCTAAATCCATCGTTTTTTTGCACTCCACACCACCCTGGGTTTGACACTGGCTGTATGCAAATCAGCTCTGACCCTGTGCCTCATGGGAACAGTCCAGTCCGAACTACCAAGCCATGCCTTTCCCAGACCGGAATCAAGCATCCAAGGACCGGTTTCTGGCTATCAGCCATCTTCAGCCTGGATAGCTTGACTCCAGTGGTGTGGAGAGCCTGGGACTCACGTCTGAGCATACCCAGCCCACTCGGGGTGAAAATTGCAAAAAACACAGTTGATGGACAGAATGTAGAACAATGTCATACATTCACCCCAGTACAAGGATCTGGGCCTAAATCCATCGTTTTTTGCACTCCACACCACCCTGGGTTAGACACTGGCTGTATGCAAATCAGCTCTGACCCTGTGCCTCATGGGAACAGTCCAGTCCGAACTACCAAGCCATGTCTTTCCCAGACCGGAATCAAGCATCCAAGGACCGGTTTCTGGCTATCAGCCATCTTCAGCCTGGATAGCTTGACTCCAGTGGTGTGGAGAGCCTGGGACTCACGTCTGAGCATACCCAGCCCACTCGGGGTGAAAATTGCAAAAAACACAGTTGATGGACAGAATGTAGAACAATGTCATACATTCACCCCAGTACAAGGATCTGGGCCTAAATCCATTGTTTTTTTGCACTCCACACCACCCTGGGTTAGACACTGGCTGTATGCAAATCAGCTCTGACCCTGTGCCTCATGGGAACAGTCCAGTCCGAACTACCAAGCCATGTCTTTCCCAGACCGGAATCAAGCATCCAAGGACCGGTTTCTGGCTATCAGCCATCTTCAGCCTGGATAGCTTGACTCCAGTGGTGTGGAGAGCCTGGGACTCACGTCTGAGCATACCCAGCCCACTCGGGGTGAAAATTGCAAAAAACACAGTTGATGGACAGAATGTAGAACAATGTCATACATTCACCCCAGTACAAGGATCTGGGCCTAAATCCATCGTTTTTTTGCACTCCACACCACCCTGGGTTAGACACTGGCTGTATGCAAATCAGCTCTGACCCTGTGCCTCATGGGAACAGTCCAGTCCGAACTACCAAGCCATGTCTTTCCCAGACCGGAATCAAGCATCCAAGGACCGGTTTCTGGCTATCAGCCATCTTCAGCCTGGATAGCTTGACTCCAGTGGTGTGGAGAGCCTGGGACTCACGTCTGAGCATACCAAGCCCACTCGGGGTGAAAATTGCAAAAAACACAGTTGATGGACAGAATGTAGAACAATGTCATACATTCACCCCAGTACAAGGATCTGGGCCTAAATCCATCGTTTTTTTGCACTCCACACCACCCTGGGTTAGACACTGGCTGTATGCAAATCAGCTCTGACCCTGTGCCTCATGGGAACAGTCCAGTCCGAACTACCAAGCCATGTCTTTCCCAGACCGGAATCAAGCATCCAAGGACCGGTTTCTGGCTATCAGCCATCTTCAGCCTGGATAGCTTGACTCCAGTGGTGTGGAGAGCCTGGGACTCACGTCTGAGCATACCCAGCCCACTCGGGGTGAAAATTGCAAAAAACACAGTTGATGGACAGAATGTAGAACAATGTCATACATTCACCCCAGTACAAGGATCTGGGCCTAAATCCATCGTTTTTTTGCACTCCACACCACCCTGGGTTAGACACTGGCTGTATGCAAATCAGCTCTGACCCTGTGCCTCATGGGAACAGTCCAGTCCGAACTACCAAGCCATGTCTTTCCCAGACCGGAATCAAGCATCCAAGGACCGGTTTCTGGCTATCAGCCATCTGCAGCCTGGATAGCTTGACTCCAGTGGTGTGGAGAGCCTGGGACTCACGTCTGAGCATACCCAGCCCACTCGGGGTGAAAATTGCAAAAAACTGTTGATGGACAGAATGTAGAACAATGTCATACATTCACCCCAGTACAAGGATCTGGGCCTAAATCCATCGTTTTTTTGCACTCCACACCACCCTGGGTTTGACACTGGCTGTATGCAAATCAGCTCTGACCCTGTGCCTCATGGGAACAGTCCAGTCCGAACTACCAAGCCATGTCTTTCCCAGACCGGAATCAAGCATCCAAGGACCGGTTTCTGGCTATCAGCCATCTTCAGCCTGGATAGCTTGACTCCAGTGGTGTGGAGAGCCTGGGACTCACGTCTGAGCATACCCAGCCCACTCGGGGTGAAAATTGCAAAAAACACAGTTGATGGACAGAATGTAGAACAATGTCATACATTCACCCCAGTACAAGGATCTGTGCCTAAATCCATTGTTTTTTTGCACTCCACACCACCCTGGGTTAGACACTGGCTGTATGCAAATCAGCTCTGACCCTGTGCCTCATGGGAACAGTCCAGTCTGAACTACCAAGCCATGTCTTTCCCAGACCGGAATCAAGCATCCAAGGACCGGTTTCTGGCTATCAGCCATCTTCAGCCTGGATAGCTTGACTCCAGTGGTGTGGAGAGCCTGGGACTCACGTCTGAGCATACCCAGCCCACTCAGGGTGAAAATTGCAAAAAACACAGTTGATGGACAGAATGTAGAACAATGTCATACATTCACCCCAGTACAAGGATCTGGGCCTAAATCCATCGTTTTTTTGCACTCCACACCACCCTGGGTTAGACACTGGCTGTATGCAAATCAGCTCTGACCCTGTGCCTCATGGGAACAGTCCAGTCCGAACTACCAAGCCATGTCTTTCCCAGACCGGAATCAAGCATCCAAGGACCGGTTTCTGGCTATCAGCCATCTTCAGCCTGGATAGCTTGACTCCAGTGGTGTGGAGAGCCTGGGACTCACGTCTGAGCATACCCAGCCCACTCGGGGTGAAAATTGCAAAAAACACAGTTGATGGACAGAATGTAGAACAATGTCATACATTCACCCCAGTACAAGGATCTGGGCCTAAATCCATCGTTTTTTTTGCACTCCACACCACCCTGGGTTAGACACTGGCTGTATGCAAATCAGCTCTGACCCTGTGCCTCATGGGAACAGTCCAGTCCGAACTACCAAGCCATGTCTTTCCCAGGCCGGAATCAAGCATCCAAGGACCGGTTTCTGGCTATCAGCCATCTTCAGCCTGGATAGCTTGACTCCAGTGGTGTGGAGAGCCTGGGACTCACGTCTGAGCATACCCAGCCCACTCGGGGTGAAAATTGCAAAAAACACAGTTGATGGACAGAATGTAGAACAATGTCATACATTCACCCCAGTACAAGGATCTGGGCCTAAATCCATCGTTTTTGTGCACTCCACACCACCCTGGGTTAGACACTGGCTGTATGCAAATCAGCTCTGACCCTGTGCCTCATGGGAACAGTCCAGTCCGAACTACCAAGCCATGTCTTTCCCAGACCGGAATCAAGCATCCAAGGACCGGTTTCTGGCTATCAGCCATCTTCAGCCTGGATAGCTTGACTCCAGTGGTGTGGAGAGCCTGGGACTCACGTCTGAGCATACCCAGCCCACTCAGGGTGAAAATTGCAAAAAACACAGTTGATGGACAGAATGTAGAACAATGTCATACATTCACCCCAGTACAAGGATCTGGGCCTAAATCCATCGTTTTTTTGCACTCCACACCACCCTGGGTTAGACACTGGCTGTATGCAAATCAGCTCTGACCCTGTGCCTCATGGGAACAGTCCAGTCCGAACTACCAAGCCATGTCTTTCCCAGACCGGAATCAAGCATCCAAGGACCGGTTTCTGGCTATCAGCCATCCTCAGCCTGGATAGCTTGACTCCAGTGGTGTGGAGAGCCTGGGACTCACGTCTGAGCATACCCAGCCCACTCGGGGTGAAAATTGCAAAAAACACAGTTGATGGACAGAATGTAGAACAATGTCATACATTCACCCCAGTACAAGGATCTGGGCCTAAATCCATCGTTTTTTTGCACTCCACACCACCCTGGGTTAGACACTGGCTGTATGCAAATCAGCTCTGACCCTGTGCCTCATGGGAACAGTCCAGTCCGAACTACCAAGCCATGTCTTTCCCAGACCGGAATCAAGCATCCAAGGACCGGTTTCTGGCTATCAGCCATCTTCAGCCCGGATAGCTTGACTCCAGTGGTGTGGAGAGCCTGGGACTCACGTCTGAGCATACCCAGCCCACTCGGGGTGAAAATTGCAAAAAACACAGTTGATGGACAGAATGTAGAACAATGTCATACATTCACCCCAGTACAAGGATCTGGGCCTAAATCCATCGTTTTTTTGCACTCCACACCACCCTGGGTTAGACACTGGCTGTATGCAAATCAGCTCTGACCCTGTGCCTCGTGGGAACAGTCCAGTCCGAACTACCAAGCCATGTCTTTCCCAGACCGGAATCAAGCATCCAAGGGCCGGTTTCTGGCCATCAGCCATCTTCAGCCTGAATAGCTTGACTCCAGTGGTGTGGAGAGCCTGGGACTCACGTCTGAGCATACCCAGCCCACTCGGGGTGAAAATTGCAAAAAACACAGTTGATGGACAGAATGTAGAACAATGTCATACATTCACCCCAGTACAAGGATCTGGGCCTAAATCCATCGTTTTTTTGCACTCCACACCACCCTGGGTTAGACACTGGCTGTATGCAAATCAGCTCTGACCCTGTGCCTCGTGGGAACAGTCCAGTCCGAACTACCAAGCCATGTCTTTCCCAGACCGGAATCAAGCATCCAAGGGCCGGTTTCTGGCCATCAGCCATCTTCAGCCTGAATAGCTTGACTCCAGTGGTGTGGAGAGCCTGGGACTCACGTCTGAGCATACCCAGCCCACTCGGGGTGAAAATTGCAAAAAACACAGTTGATGGACAGAATGTAGAACAATGTCATACATTCACCCCAGTACAAGGATCTGGGCCTAAATCCATCGTTTTTTTGCACTCCACACCACCCTGGGTTAGACACTGGCTGTATGCAAATCAGCTCTGACCCTGTTCCTCATGGGAACAGTCCAGTCCGAACTACCAAGCCATGTCTTTCCCAGACCGGAATCAAGCATCCAAGGACCGGTTTCTGGCTATCAGCCATCTTCAGCCTGGATAGCTTGACTCCAGTGGTGTGGAGAGCCTGGGACTCACGTCTGAGCATACCCAGCCCACTCGGGGTGAAAATTGCAAAAAACACAGTTGATGGACAGAATGTAGAACAATGTCATACATTCACCCCAGTACAAGGATCTGGGCCTAAATCCATAATTTTTTTGCACTCCACACCACCCTGGGTTAGACACTGGCTGTATGCAACTCAGCTCTGACCCTGTGCATCATGGGAACAGTCCAGTCCGAACTACCAAGCCATGTCTTTCCCAGACCGGAATCAAGCATCCAAGGACCGGTTTCTGGCTATCAGCCATCTTCAGCCTGGATAGCTTGACTCCAGTGGTGTGGAGAGCATGGGACTCACGTCTGAGCATACCCAGCCCACTCGGGGTGAAAATTGCAAAAAACACAGTTGATGGACAGAATGTAGAACAATGTCATACATTCACCCCAGTACAAGGATCTGGGCCTAAATCCATCGTTTTTTTGCACTCCACACCACCCTGGGTTAGACACTGGCTGTATGCAAATCAGCTCTGACCCTGTGCCTCATGGGAACAGTCCAGTCCGAACTACCAAGCCATGTCTTTCCCAGACCGGAATCAAGCATCCAAGGACCGGTTTCTGGCTATCAGCCATCTTCAGCCCGGATAGCTTGACTCCAGTGGTGTGGAGAGCCTGGGACTCACGTCTGAGCATACCCAGCCCACTCGGGGTGAAAATTGCAAAAAACACAGTTGATGGACAGAATGTAGAACAATGTCATACATTCACCCCAGTACAAGGATCTGGGCCTAAATCCATCGTTTTTTGCACTCCACACCACCCTGGGTTAGACACTGGCTGTATGCAAATCAGCTCTGACCCTGTGCCTCATGGGAACAGTCCAGTCCGAACTACCAAGCCATGTCTTTCCCAGACCGGAATCAAGCATCCAAGGACCGGTTTCTGGCTATCAGCCATCTTCAGCCTGGATAGCTTGACTCCAGTGGTGTGGAGAGCCTGGGACTCACGTCTGAGCATACCCAGCCCACTCGGGGTGAAAATTGCAAAAAACACAGTTGATGGACAGAATGTAGAACAATGTCATACATTCACCCCAGTACAAGGATCTGGGCCTAAATCCATCGTTTTTTTGCACTCCACACCACCCTGGGTTAGACACTGGCTGTATGCAAATCAGCTCTGACCCTGTGCCTCATGGGAACAGTCCAGTCCGAACTACCAAGCCATGTCTTTCCCAGACCGGAATCAAGCATCCAAGGACCGGTTTCTGGCTATCAGCCATCTTCAGCCTGGATAGCTTGACTCCAGTGGTGTGGAGAGCCTGGGACTCACGTCTGAGCATACCAAGCCCACTCGGGGTGAAAATTGCAAAAAACACAGTTGATGGACAGAATGTAGAACAATGTCATACATTCACCCCAGTACAAGGATCTGGGCCTAAATCCATCGTTTTTTTGCACTCCACACCACCCTGGGTTAGACACTGGCTGTATGCAAATCAGCTCTGACCCTGTGCCTCATGGGAACAGTCCAGTCCGAACTACCAAGCCATGTCTTTCCCAGACCGGAATCAAGCATCCAAGGACCGGTTTCTGGCTATCAGCCATCTTCAGCCTGGATAGCTTGACTCCAGTGGTGTGGAGAGCCTGGGACTCACGTCTGAGCATACCAAGCCCACTCGGGGTGAAAATTGCAAAAAACAGTTGATGGACAGAATGTAGAACAATGTCATACATTCACCCCAGTACAAGGATCTGGGCCTAAATCCATCGTTTTTTTGCACTCCACACCACCCTGGGTTTGACACTGGCTGTATGCAAATCAGCTCTGACCCTGTGCCTCATGGGAACAGTCCAGTCCGAACTACCAAGCCATGCCTTTCCCAGACCGGAATCAAGCATCCAAGGACCGGTTTCTGGCTATCAGCCATCTTCAGCCTGGATAGCTTGACTCCTGTGGTGTGGAGAGCCTGGGACTCACGTCTGAGCATACCCAGCCCACTCGGGGTGAAAATTGCAAAAAACACAGTTGATGGACAGAATGTAGAACAATGTCATACATTCACCCCAGTACAAGGATCTGGGCCTAAATCCATCGTTTTTTTGCACTCCACACCACCCTGGGTTAGACACTGGCTGTATGCAAATCAGCTCTGACCCTGTGCCTCATGGGAACAGTCCAGTCCGAACTACCAAGCCATGTCTTTCCCAGACCGGAATCAAGCATCCAAGGACCGGTTTCTGGCTATCAGCCATCTTCAGCCTGGATAGCTTGACTCCAGTGGTGTGGAGAGCCTGGGACTCACGTCTGAGCATACCCAGCCCACTCGGGGTGAAAATTGCAAAAAACACAGTTGATGGACAGAATGTAGAACAATGTCATACATTCACCCCAGTACAAGGATCTGGGCCTAAATCCATTGTTTTTTTGCACTCCACACCACCCTGGGTTAGACACTGGCTGTATGCAAATCAGCTCTGACCCTGTGCCTCATGGGAACAGTCCAGTCCGAACTACCAAGCCATGTCTTTCCCAGACCGGAATCAAGCATCCAAGGACCGGTTTCTGGCTATCAGCCATCTTCAGCCTGGATAGCTTGACTCCAGTGGTGTGGAGAGCCTGGGACTCACGTCTGAGCATACCCAGCCCACTCGGGGTGAAAATTGCAAAAAACACAGTTGATGGACAGAATGTAGAACAATGTCATACATTCACCCCAGTACAAGGATCTGGGCCTAAATCCATCGTTTTTTTGCACTCCACACCACCCTGGGTTAGACACTGGCTGTATGCAAATCAGCTCTGACCCTGTGCCTCATGGGAACAGTCCAGTCCGAACTACCAAGCCATGTCTTTCCCAGACCGGAATCAAGCATCCAAGGACCGGTTTCTGGCTATCAGCCATCTTCAGCCTGGATAGCTTGACTCCAGTGGTGTGGAGAGCCTGGGACTCACGTCTGAGCATACCAAGCCCACTCGGGGTGAAAATTGCAAAAAACACAGTTGATGGACAGAATGTAGAACAATGTCATACATTCACCCCAGTACAAGGATCTGGGCCTAAATCCATCGTTTTTTTGCACTCCACACCACCCTGGGTTAGACACTGGCTGTATGCAAATCAGCTCTGACCCTGTGCCTCATGGGAACAGTCCAGTCCGAACTACCAAGCCATGTCTTTCCCAGACCGGAATCAAGCATCCAAGGACCGGTTTCTGGCTATCAGCCATCTTCAGCCTGGATAGCTTGACTCCAGTGGTGTGGAGAGCCTGGGACTCACGTCTGAGCATACCCAGCCCACTCGGGGTGAAAATTGCAAAAAACACAGTTGATGGACAGAATGTAGAACAATGTCATACATTCACCCCAGTACAAGGATCTGGGCCTAAATCCATCGTTTTTTTGCACTCCACACCACCCTGGGTTAGACACTGGCTGTATGCAAATCAGCTCTGACCCTGTGCCTCATGGGAACAGTCCAGTCCGAACTACCAAGCCATGTCTTTCCCAGACCGGAATCAAGCATCCAAGGACCGGTTTCTGGCTATCAGCCATCTGCAGCCTGGATAGCTTGACTCCAGTGGTGTGGAGAGCCTGGGACTCACGTCTGAGCATACCCAGCCCACTCGGGGTGAAAATTGCAAAAAACTGTTGATGGACAGAATGTAGAACAATGTCATACATTCACCCCAGTACAAGGATCTGGGCCTAAATCCATCGTTTTTTTGCACTCCACACCACCCTGGGTTTGACACTGGCTGTATGCAAATCAGCTCTGACCCTGTGCCTCATGGGAACAGTCCAGTCCGAACTACCAAGCCATGTCTTTCCCAGACCGGAATCAAGCATCCAAGGACCGGTTTCTGGCTATCAGCCATCTTCAGCCTGGATAGCTTGACTCCAGTGGTGTGGAGAGCCTGGGACTCACGTCTGAGCATACCCAGCCCACTCGGGGTGAAAATTGCAAAAAACACAGTTGATGGACAGAATGTAGAACAATGTCATACATTCACCCCAGTACAAGGATCTGGGCCTAAATCCATCGTTTTTTTGCACTCCACACCACCCTGGGTTAGACACTGGCTGTATGCAAATCAGCTCTGACCCTGTGCCTCATGGGAACAGTCCAGTCCGAACTACCAAGCCATGTCTTTCCCAGACCGGAATCAAGCATCCAAGGACCGGTTTCTGGCTATCAGCCATCTTCAGCCTGGATAGCTTGACTCCAGTGGTGTGGAGAGCCTGGGACTCATGTCTGAGCATACCCAGCCCACTCGGGGTGAAAATTGCAAAAAACACAGTTGATGGACAGAATGTAGAACAATGTCATACATTCACCCCAGTACAAGGATCTGGGCCTAAATCCATTGTTTTTTTGCACTCCACACCACCCTGGGTTAGACACTGGCTGTATGCAAATCAGCTCTGACCCTGTGCCTCATGGGAACAGTCCAGTCCGAACTACCAAGCCATGTCTTTCCCAGACCGGAATCAAGCATCCAAGGACCGGTTTCTGGCTATCAGCCATCTTCAGCCTGGATAGCTTGACTCCAGTGGAGTGGAGAGCCTGGGACTCACGTCTGAGCATACCCAGCCCACTCGGGGTGAAAATTGCAAAAAACACAGTTGATGGACAGAATGTAGAACAATGTCATACATTCACCCCAGTACAAGGATCAGGGCCTAAATCCATCGTTTTTTTGCACTCCACACCACCCTGGGTTAGACACTGGCTGTATGCAAATCAGCTCTGAACCTGTGCCTCATGGGAACAGTCCAGTCCGAACTACCAAGCCATGTCTTTCCCAGACCGGAATCAAGCATCCAAGGACCGGTTTCTGGCTATCAGCCATCTTCAGCCTGGATAGCTTGACTCCAGTGGTGTGGAGAGCCTGGGACTCACGTCTGAGCATACCCAGCCCACTCGGGGTGAAAATTGCAAAAAACACAGTTGATGGACAGAATGTAGAACAATGTCATACATTCACCCCAGTACAAGGATCTGGGCCTAAATCCATCGTTTTTTGCACTCCACACCACCCTGGGTTAGACACTGGCTGTATGCAAATCAGCTCTGACCCTGTGCCTCATGGGAACAGTCCAGTCCGAACTACCAAGCCATGTCTTTCCCAGACCGGAATCAAGCATCCAAGGACCGGTTTCTGGCTATCAGCCATCTTCAGCCTGGATAGCTTGACTCCAGTGGTGTGGAGAGCCTGGGACTCACGTCTGAGCATACCCAGCCCACTCGGGGTGAAAATTGCAAAAAACACAGTTGATGGACAGAATGTAGAACAATGTCATACATTCACCCCAGTACAAGGATCTGGGCCTAAATCCATCGTTTTTTTGCACTCCACACCACCCTGGGTTAGACACTGGCTGTATGCAAATCAGCTCTGACCCTGTGCCTCATGGGAACAGTCCAGTCCGAACTACCAAGCCATGTCTTTCCCAGACCGGAATCAAGCATCCAAGGACCGGGTTCTGGCTATCAGCCATCTTCAGCCTGGATAGCTTGACTCCAGTGGTGTGGAGAGCCTGGGACTCACGTCTGAGCATACCCAGCCCACTCGGGGTGAAAATTGCAAAAAACACAGTTGATGGACAGAATGTAGAACAATGTCATACATTCACCCCAGTACAAGGATCTGGGCCTAAATCCATCATTTTTTGCACTCCACACCACCCTGGGTTAGACACTGGCTGTATGCAAATCAGCTCTGACCCTGTGCCTCATGGGAACAGTCCAGTCCGAACTACCAAGCCATGTCTTTCCCAGACCGGAATCAAGCATCCAAGGACCGGTTTCTGGCTATCAGCCATCTTCAGCCTGGATAGCTTGACTCCAGTGGTGTGGAGAGCCTGGGACTCACGTCTGAGCATACCCAGCCCACTCGGGGTGAAAATTGCAAAAAACACAGTTGATGGACAGAATGTAGAACAATGTCATACATTCACCCCAGTACAAGGATCTGGGCCTAAATCCATTGTTTTGTTGCACTCCACACCACCCTGGGTTAGACACTGGCTGTATGCAAATCAGCTCTGACCCTGTGCCTCATGGGAACAGTCCAGTCCGAACTACCAAGCCATGTCTTTCCCAGACCGGAATCAAGCATCCAAGGACCGGTTTCTGGCTATCAGCCATCTTCAGCCTGGATAGCTTGACTCCAGTGGTGTGGAGAGCCTGGGACTCACGTCTGAGCATACCCAGCCCACTCGGGGTGAAAATTGCAAAAAACACAGTTGATGGACAGAATGTAGAACAATGTCATACATTCACCCCAGTACAAGGATCAGGGCCTAAATCCATCGTTTTTTTGCACTCCACACCACCCTGGGTTAGACACTGGCTGTATGCAAATCAGCTCTGAACCTGTGCCTCATGGGAACAGTCCAGTCCTAACTACAAAGCCATGTCTTTCCCAGACCGGAATCAAGCATCCAAGGACCGGTTTCTGGCTATCAGCCATCTTCAGCCTGGATAGCTTGACTCCAGTGGTGTGGAGAGCCTGGGACTAACGTCTGAGCATACCCAGCCCACTCGGGGTGAAAATTGCAAAAAACACAGTTGATGGACAGAATGTAGAACAATGTCATACATTCACCCCAGTACAAGGATCTGGGCCTAAATCCATCATTTTTTGCACTCCACACCACCCTGGGTTAGACACTGGCTGTATGCAAATCAGCTCTGACCCTGTGCCTCATGGGAACAGTCCAGTCCGAACTACCAAGCCATGTCTTTCCCAGACCGGAATCAAGCATCCAAGGACCGGTTTCTGGCTATCAGCCATCTTCAGCCTGGATAGCTTGACTCCAGTGGTGTGGAGAGCCTGGGACTCACGTCTGAGCATACCCAGCCCACTCGGGGTGAAAATTGCAAAAAACACAGTTGATGGACAGAATGTAGAACAATGTCATACATTCACCCCAGTACAAGGATCTGGGCCTAAATCCATCGTTTTTTTGCACTCCACACCACCCTGGGTTAGACACTGGCTATATGCAAATCAGCTCTGACCCTGTGCCTCATGGGAACAGTCCAGTCCGAACTACCAAGCCATGTCTTTCCCAGACCGGAATCAAGCATCCAAGGACCGGTTTCTGGCTATCAGCCATCTTCAGCCTGGATAGCTTGACTCCAGTGGTGTGGAGAGCCTGGGACTCACGTCTGAGCATACCCAGCCCACTCGGGGTGAAAATTGCAAAAAACACAGTTGATGGACAGAATGTAGAACAATGTCATACATTCACCCCAGTACAAGGATCTGGGCCTAAATCCATCATTTTTTGCACTCCACACCACCCTGGGTTAGACACTGGCTGTATGCAAATCAGCTCTGACCCTGTGCCTCATGGGAACAGTCCAGTCCGAACTACCAAGCCATGTCTTTCCCAGACCGGAATCAAGCAGCCAAGGACCGGTTTCTGGCTATCAGCCATCTTCAGCCCGGACAGCTTGACTCCAGTGGTGTGGAGAGCCTGGGACTCACGTCTGAGCATACCCAGCCCACTCGGGGTGAAAATTGCAAAAAACACAGTTGATGGACAGAATGTAGAACAATGTCATACATTCACCCCAGTACAAGGATCTGGGCCTAAATCCATCGTTTTTTTGCACTCCACACCACCCTGGGTTAGACACTGGCTGTATGCAAATCAGCTCTGACCCTGTGCCTCATGGGAACAGTCCAGTCCGAACTACCAAGCCATGTCTTTCTCAGACAGGAATCAAGCATCCAAGGACCGGTTTCTGGCTATCAGCCATCTTCATCCTGGATAGCTTGACTACAGTGGTGTGGAGAGCCTGGGACTCACGTCTGAGCATACCCAGCCCACTCGGGGTGAAAATTGCAAAAAACACAGTTGATGGACAGAATGTAGAACAATGTCATACATTCACCCCAGTACAAGGATCTGGGCCTAAATCCATCATTTTTTTGCACTCCACACCACCCTGGGTTAGACACTGGCTGTATGCAAATCAGCTCTGACCCTGTGCCTCATGGGAACAGTCCAGTCCGAACTACCAAGCCATGTCTTTCCCAGACCGGAATCAAGCATCCAAGGACCGGTTTCTGGCTATCAGCCATCTTCAGCCTGAATAGCTTGACTCCAGTGGTGTGGAGAGCCTGGGACTCACGTCTGAGCATACCCAGCCCACTCGGGGTGAAAATTGCAAAAAACACAGTTGATGGACAGAATGTAGAACAATGTCATACATTCACCCCAGTACAAGGATCTGGGCCTAAATCCATTGTTTTGTTGCACTCCACACCACCCTGGGTTAGACACTGGCTGTATGCAAATCAGCTCTGACCCTGTGCCTCATGGGAACAGTCCAGTCCGAACTACCAAGCCATGTCTTTCCCAGACCGGAATCAAGCATCCAAGGACCGGTTTCTGGCTATCAGCCATCTTCAGCCTGGATAGCTTGACTCCAGTGGTGTGGAGAGCCTGGGACTCACGTCTGAGCATACCCAGCCCACTCGGGGTGAAAATTGCAAAAAACACAGTTGATGGACAGAATGTAGAACAATGTCATACATTCACCCCAGTACAAGGATCAGGGCCTAAATCCATCGTTTTTTTGCACTCCACACCACCCTGGGTTAGACACTGGCTGTATGCAAATCAGCTCTGAACCTGTGCTTCATGGGAACAGTCCAGTCCTAACTACCAAGCCATGTCTTTCCCAGACCGGAATCAAGCATCCAAGGACCGGTTTCTGGCTATCAGCCATCTTCAGCCTGGATAGCTTGACTCCAGTGGTGTGGAGAGCCTGGGACTCACGTCTGAGCATACCCAGCCCACTCGGGGTGAAAATTGCAAAAAACACAGTTGATGGACAGAATGTAGAACAATGTCATACATTCACCCCAGTACAAGGATCTGGGCCTAAATCCATCGTTTTTTGCACTCCACACCACCCTGGGTTAGACACTGGCTGTATGCAAATCAGCTCTGACCCTGTGCCTCATGGGAACAGTCCAGTCCGAACTACCAAGCCATGTCTTTCCCAGACCGGAATCAAGCATCCAAGGACCGGTTTCTGGCTATCAGCCATCTTCAGCCTGGATAGCTTGACTCCAGTGGTGTGGAGAGCCTGGGACTCACGTCTGAGCATACCCAGCCCACTCGGGGTGAAAATTGCAAAAAACACAGTTGATGGACAGAATGTAGAACAATGTCATACATTCACCCCAGTACAAGGATCTGGGCCTAAATCCATCGTTTTTTTGCACTCCACACCACCCTGGGTTAGACACTGGCTATATGCAAATCAGCTCTGACCCTGTGCCTCATGGGAACAGTCCAGTCCGAACTACCAAGCCATGTCTTTCCCAGACCGGAATCAAGCATCCAAGGACCGGTTTCTGGCTATCAGCCATCTTCAGCCTGGATAGCTTGACTCCAGTGGTGTGGAGAGCCTGGGACTCACGTCTGAGCATACCCAGCCCACTCGGGGTGAAAATTGCAAAAAACACAGTTGATGGACAGAATGTAGAACAATGTCATACATTCACCCCAGTACAAGGATCTGGGCCTAAATCCATCATTTTTTGCACTCCACACCACCCTGGGTTAGACACTGGCTGTATGCAAATCAGCTCTGACCCTGTGCCTCATGGGAACAGTCCAGTCCGAACTACCAAGCCATGTCTTTCCCAGACCGGAATCAAGCAGCCAAGGACCGGTTTCTGGCTATCAGCCATCTTCAGCCCGGATAGCTTGACTCCAGTGGTGTGGAGAGCCTGGGACTCACGTCTGAGCATACCCAGCCCACTCGGGGTGAAAATTGCAAAAAACACAGTTGATGGACAGAATGTAGAACAATGTCATACATTCACCCCAGTACAAGGATCTGGGCCTAAATCCATCGTTTTTTTGCACTCCACACCACCCTGGGTTAGACACTGGCTGTATGCAAATCAGCTCTGACCCTGTGCCTCATGGGAACAGTCCAGTCCGAACTACCAAGCCATGTCTTTCTCAGACAGGAATCAAGCATCCAAGGACCGGTTTCTGGCTATCAGCCATCTTCATCCTGGATAGCTTGACTACAGTGGTGTGGAGAGCCTGGGACTCACGTCTGAGCATACCCAGCCCACTCGGGGTGAAAATTGCAAAAAACACAGTTGATGGACAGAATGTAGAACAATGTCATACATTCACCCCAGTACAAGGATCTGGGCCTAAATCCATCATTTTTTTGCACTCCACACCACCCTGGGTTAGACACTGGCTGTATGCAAATCAGCTCTGACCCTGTGCCTCATGGGAACAGTCCAGTCCGAACTACCAAGCCATGTGTTTCCCAGACCGGAATCAAGCATCCAAGGACCGGTTTCTGGCTATCAGCCATCTTCAGCCTGAATAGCTTGACTCCAGTGGTGTGGAGAGCCTGGGACTCACGTCTGAGCATACCCAGCCCACTCGGGGTGACAATTGCAAAAAACACAGTTGATGGACAGAATGTAGAACAATGTCATACATTCACCCCAGTACAAGGATCTGGGCCTAAATCCATCGTTTTTTTGCACTCCACACCACCCTGGGTTAGACACTGGCTGTATGCAAATCAGCTCTGACCCTGTGCCTCATGGGAACAATCCAGTCCGAACTACCAAGCTATGTCTTTACCAGACCGGAATCAAGCATCCAAGGACCGGTTTCTGGCTATCAGCCATCTTCAGCCCGGATAGCTTGACTCCAGTGGTGTGGAGAGCCTGGGACTCACGTCTGAACATACCCAGCCCACTCGGGGTGAAAATTGCAAAAAACACAGTTGATGGACAGAATGTAGAACAATGTGATACATTCACCCCAGTACAAGGATCTGGGCCTAAATCCATCGTTTTTTTGAACTCCACACCACCCTGGGTTAGACACTGGCTGTATGCAAATCAGCTCTGACCCTGTGCCTCATGGGAACAGTCCAGTCCAAACTACCAAGCCATGTCTTTCCCAGACCGGAATCAAGCATCCAAGGACCGGTTTCTGGCTATCAGCCATCTTCAGCCTGGATAGCTTGACTCCAGTGGTGTGGAGAGCCTGGGACTCACGTCTGAGCATACCCAGCCCACTCGGGGTGAAAATTGCAAAAAACACAGTTGATGGACAGAATGTAGAACAATGTCATACATTCACCCCAGTACAAGGATCTGGGCCTAAATCCATCGTTTTTGTGCACTCCACACCACCCTGGGTTAGACACTGGCTGTATGCAAATCAGCTCTGACCCTGTGCCTCATGGGAACAGTCCAGTCCGAACTACCAAGCCATGTCTTTCCCAGACCGAAATCAAGCATCCAAGGACCGGTTTCTGGCTATCAGCCATCTTCAGCCTGGATAGCTTGACTCCAGTGGTGTGGAGAGCCTGGGACTCACGTCTGAGCATACCCAGCCCACTCGGGGTGAAAATTGCAAAAAACACAGTTGATGGACAGAATGTAGAACAGTGTCATACATTCACCCCAGTACAAGGATCTGGGCCTAAATCCATCGTTTTTTTGCACTCCACACCACCCTGGGTTAGACACTGGCTGTATGCAAATCAGCTCTGACCCTGTGCCTCATGGGAACAGTCCAGTCTGAACTACCAAGCCATGTCTTTCCCAGACCGGAATCAAGCATCCAAGGACCGGTTTCTGGCTATCAGCCATCTTCAGCCTGGATAGCTTGACTCCAGTGGTGTGGAGAGCCTGGGACTCACGTCTGAGCATACCCAGCCCACTCGGGGTGAAAATTGCAAAAAACACAGTTGATGGACAGAATGTAGAACAATGTCATACATTCACCCCAGTACAAGGATCTGGGCCTAAATCCATTGTTTTTTTGCACTCCACACCACCCTGGGTTAGACACTGGCTGTATGCAAATCAGCTCTGACCCTGAGCCTCATGGGAACAGTCCAGTCCGAACTACCAAGCCATGTCTTTCCCAGACCGGAATCAAGCATCCAAGGACCGGTTTCTGGCAATCAGCCATCTTCAGCCTGGATAGTTGACTCCAGTGGTGTGGAGAGCCTGGGACTCACGTCTGAGCATACCCAGCCCACTCGGGGTGAAAATTGCAAAAAAGTACAGTTGATGGACAGAATGTAGAACAATGTCATACATTCACCCCAGTACAAGGATCTGGGCCTAAATCCATCGTTTTTTTGCACTCCACACCACCCTGGGTTAGACACTGGCTGTATGCAAATCAGCTCTGACCCTGTGCCTCATGGGAACAGTCCAGTCCGAACTACCAAGCCATGTCTTTCCCAGACCGGAATCAAGCATCCAAGGACCGGTTTCTGGCTATCAGCCATCTTCAGCCTGGATAGCTTGACTTCAGTGGTGTGGAGAGCCTGGGACTCACGTCTGAGCATACCCAGCCCACTCGGGGTGAAAATTGCAAAAAACACAGTTGATGGACAGAATGTAGAACAATGTCATACATTCACCCCAGTACAAGGATCTGGGCCTAAATCCATCGTTTTTTTGCACTCCACACCACCCTGGGTTAGACACTGGCTGTATGCAAATCAGCTCTGACCCTGTGCCTCATGGGAACAGTCCAGTCCGAACTACCAAGCCATGTCTTTCCCAGACCGGAATCAAGCATCCAAGGACCGGTTTCTGGCTATCAGCCATCTTCAGCCTGGATAGCTTGACTCCAGTGGTGTGGAGAGCCTGGGACTCACGTCTGAGCATACCCAGCCCACTCGGGGTGAAAATTGCAAAAAACACAGTTGATGGACAGAATGTAGAACAATGTCATACATTCATCCCAGTACAAGGATCTGGGCCTAAATCCATCGTTTTTTTGCACTCCACACCACCCTGGGTTAGACACTGGCTGTATGCAAATCAGCTCTGACCCTGTGCCTCATGGGAACAGTCCAGTCCGAACTACCAAGCCATGTCTTTCCCAGACCGGAATCAAGCATCCAAGGACCGGTTTCTGGCTATCAGCCATCTTCAGCCTGGATAGCTTGACTTCAGTGGTGTGGAGAGCCTGGGACTCACGTCTGAGCATACCCAGCCCACTCGGGGTGAAAATTGCAAAAAACACAGTTGATGGACAGAATGTAGAACAATGTCATACATTCACCCCAGTACAAGGATCTGGGCCTAAATCCATCGTTTTTTTGCACTCCACACCACCCTGGGTTAGACACTGGCTGTATGCAAATCAGCTCTGACCCTGTGCCTCATGGGAACAGTCCAGTCCGAACTACCAAGCCATGTCTTTCCCAGACCGGAATCAAGCATCCAAGGACCGGTTTCTGGCTATCAGCCATCTTCAGCCTGGATAGCTTGACTCCAGTGGTGTGGAGAGCCTGGGACTCACGTCTGAGCATACCCAGCCCACTCGGGGTGAAAATTGCAAAAAACACAGTTGATGGACAGAATGTAGAACAATGTCATACATTCACCCCAGTACAAGGATCTGGGCCTAAATCCATCGTTTTTTTGCACTCCACACCACCCTGGGTTAGACACTGGCTGTATGCAAATCAGCTCTGACCCTGTGCCTCATGGGAACAGTCCAGTCCGAACTACCAAGCCATGTCTTTCCCAGACGCCGCATTGCCTGCCGTGAGGGGAACGGCCAACTCGCTTCAATTTTGCTCCTGTTCACCGCCTGCTAACCACCAGAACCGCGCCGTGAGGGAAACGGCCAGCAGTTCAGCGCCCATACCGCCATCCACCGCCATCCACCCGGTGCAGCAGCAGCTGGGGAACTACATCACCCAGCTGCCCCGGGGGTGGACGCGGCGGGTGTGACGACGCCCACGCGCCAGGAGGCGCCTTATCAGCAGGGAACGCCTCTCGCACACACGAGTCGCGCGCGGGAGAAGCCCGGGACAAGGGCGGGACAGTCTTAGACAGTCCTAGACTGGCCGGGACTGGACTGGGCCAGGGTATTAACATCTGCAGAACCGTGAGTTGTTTTTGCCTGTTCTCTTGGTCATTGCACTGCCAGCTGTTGTCCATTATACTTGTATTGCCTCAAGTGTGTGGAACTATGTCCAAACAGAAAATACCTACCACCCCTGCCAACACTATGGACAATTACCTGGTACACAGAGTGGCAAAGATAAACAGTGACCGGAGGTCCTCCTTGGGTCTGAGTGACTCTTCCCCCTGCTCTCAAAGCGAAGCTTTGGACCTTATTGACTTGGATTTAGAGGCTGTGAACACTACAGTTAATGAAAACACCAGAAATGATGATGATGATAGTTCAGTGTTAAACCCTCCTATAAGTGTTTTACATCTTGATACAAATGTTGATTTATTAACGGGGGAGGAGCTACATAGGTCCTGTATTGATCTAGAGGTGGTTGAAGAGAGTGTCTCTTCGCCAGTGCCAGTTCCGGCACCAAGAGTAGTCAAACGACCTTCCAAGGTCCCTCCGAAAAGGTTAGGTCTACGGTCTAATAGCAAAAAACCTGCAACCCCCCCTAAAATTAAACACAAAAACACTACTGAGGAAATAAGGGAGGAAAGGAGTAACACAATAAACTTTGAAGAGCTGTTGTCAAATAAGTTTATGGCTATGTTAGAAGCTAAATTATCCTGTATAATCAAGCCTCTCATATCCAAAGTAGATCATTTGTCTGACAAAGTTCATAAGCTGGAGGCACTTTTAAAAATTACCAATGATAATGTGGATCAACTCCCTAATGTAGTTATGAACAGGTTAGACGAAAAGTTGGAGAACATGACTGCTACCCCACAGCCAGCACCTATCCCTATTGGGATAAGTATACCCAGTGTTGAAAATAATGATGGTAAAACCTCAGTTCCTGTACCTTTGATAACCCAAGGGGATGCTTTTACACCCAATCCCCATCTAGAACTAAACCCCGTAGAACTGATTGTGGAAGCTTCTCCACTGGTTTTAGTATTGGCTAATGTCCCACCACTCGAAAAAGACCAGTCTGAAACCCCTGATTCTCTCTTAAATAAATCCTTGCAGTGGTTAGGAAATAATATGCAAATATCTCCATGGGGTAGAGAAAAGTTGTCTGACGACCTCCTAACAGCAAGAAGAGTAAAGTGGATAGGGACAAAACCAAAGAAATTTCTTGGGGATTGCGTGGTATTGAATCTTAAGGGCCCCGATGTATTATCAGATATTCTGATTAATATCTTTCCACCCCAGCGTAGAAGGGCAGAAATAGTCCCATTGACGTTGGACTTTTTCTACAGTAGAAGAGGCCTAGTGGCAAAGCCCAGCATCCTAAGGACAAAGTGGTCGGCGGTGGGAACTAGTAGGGTCAGGGGTGAACAACACATTCATGATTGGGGGATAAATCTAGAAAATCGTTACTCAGCTTTGTCCAACTTAAATGAATGCGATTGACTCACTAGCCGAGAAACCCCATTGTCGCAAAAGTACCGAAATAGAGGAAATATGACATGTACTCTTCTGGCAACACAGAATATGGATATAGAGAGACTATCTCACATGGCATATGGAAATCCTGTCCCTACGGTACATAAATTGGTTACTGAGGGCACCGCCTGTATTGCAGAGGTGATAGAGCCTATGGCTACATCAAGGGAGGGCAAAATAATAAGAGTAGATAGTCAACCAATAACCCGGAAATCTGAAAATGGGCAGTTATTGTTCCAACAGGATTCCGACTTGCTTTCCCTCGTATCTTGGAACATAGCAGGCATAGCAAGCAAGATACCTACATTGGAATGGGCCGATTACATTGATCATCATGATATAATCATGTTGCAAGAAACATGGTCTCTTACTCCAATCTTTAGAGAGGGGTTTCTCAACTTTTATATCCCTGCAACTAAAAACCGGCTGGGACGCCCCTCTGGAGGTTTGTTAATTTGGATAAGGCAGTCCCTGAACTGTACCATAAAACAACTATCGATACCATCTAATGATATCATGGCACTCAACATTAAATGGGATAATGGCCAAGAGATTATCCTGTATAATGTTTACGCTAGAGGAGTATCTAGCGGTAAGACCTCTAATACTGTCACACTCCTAGAACAAAATATTGAAATGTCCTCGCCACAAAACCAAATCCTAGTGGGAGGGGACTTTAATGTCACTTTCGAACCTCTGGGAGAAGAGGATGGGGCATTGTCTGAGGAAGAGGATGATAAGTGGGGTATACCGCAGCTGGAATTGCCTGCCATTAAAAAATGGAGTAACGTGGCAATCCAGATAAAAAGTCTCTGCTTGGCAAGAGGCTTGAGAGCGACAAATGGTCGCTCGCCTTCCGATCAAAAAGGACACAACACGTTTGACAATGGCCGATCAGCTAGCAGAATTGATTATATACTTCTAGACGTAAGGATCTGGAGTAAAATGCTAGATATGGTTATAGAAGACAGATTAGAAAGTGATCATAACCCCCTGCGATTGACATTTTATTCCCACTATGAGTCTAGGGCAGAAATTAATGATATTGGATTGTTGACGCAGGACATAGTATGCGCGAATAATCTACGTAACCTTAAGTGGAGTAAGCTCGTAGAGGATGTGGCACAATTAGAGGTTTTAAAGAAATTGGTAGCCGATGAAGTAAAAATCATCGAGTCTTACCAAGGGGCGCCCAAATTTCAAGAGGACATGATGGAGGCCCATGACAAACTTTTTTCTAAAATACAAAGGTTCTTTGTTAAAAAAGCTGTCCTTGCTAAAGCGGGGAAAGGTCACCCAGTACAAGGCTGGTACGATAAGAGTTGTAGGGCGGCACGTCACAATCTGAGCCTGGAATTGAAAACAGGTAATACAATAGCAATTAGGAGGGCGAGAGATGCATATAGACAAACCCAAAAAATGGCCAGGAAACGCTGGGACGAAGAAGGCTGGCAAGAATTGAAAGAGGCTTGTGAAACTAAGGATTCAAGGCGTTTTTGGACTATTGTAAAATGGGAGAGGGGAGGAATAGCAGCCCAGCCACACAATAATGTCCCCATAAACCATTGGATAGAGTTTTTTAAACCACAGTATGCCCGTAATCACGCAGACACCTTTGACCAAATACCCCCACCCACCTTCTTTAAAACTCCAATATTCAACGAGAAGGATGTTAGTATTGCGTTGGATTGTATAGCGGGGGGGAAAGCCCCAGGCATGGACGGTATTCCAGCCGATGTATTTTTGTCGGACCGGATTGCCTGGAGTTCATATTTTAAAATGTTGGCAAATGCTGTGGCAATGGGAGGGGAAGTCCCCCCGTCATGGAAGGGAGCAGAAATAATCCCCATATTTAAAAAAGGTGACAAAACACTAGCCCAAAACTACAGACCCATCAGTCTAATAGACACAGCACAAAAACTTATGGGGCGTCTAGTTCAGAATAAGCTGCAGCAATGGATCGATGAGAAGAATATATTGTCCCCCTATCAGGCAGGGTTTCGGCCATTGACCAGTAGTGTTGACCAGGTTCTCTATTTTCTGACCATCTATTGGAGAAATGTCACGCTAAAAAAGGGCACGTTGTACGCAGTCTTTGTAGACTTGAAAGCAGCTTTCGACCTGGTCCCCAGAGAAAAACTGTGGCAGACACTGGCTGATTTAGGTTTGAGCCAAGAACTCCTTACTCTCCTAGTCCGCCTCCATGATAATAACTTTGCTAGAATAAGATGGGGCAAGCAAGGAGAAGTTACAGATTCTTTTCCAGTAGAACGAGGAGTAAGGCAAGGGTGTGTCCTTGCACCCACACTATTCTCAATTTATATAAATGGCATTGTCGCCCATTTAATGAAAACCCCATGCGATGCTCCAGTTATAGCAGGCTCCCACGTCCCGGTTTTAATGTTTGCGGACGACACGCTTTTACTTTCACGCACACCAAGCGGTCTCCAAAAAGTGGTTGATGCCTTTGGTGAATACTGTGATAGTAGGGGCCTTGAACTGAACACTACAAAAACAAAATTCATGTGCCTAAACTACCAGTCCTCATTCAAAGGCGTAATTAATTATAAAGGAACCCCTCTAGAGAAAGTGGATGCCTTTACTTATTTAGGCATCACTCTCCAGGGAAACATGAGGTGGAAATCGCATATTAACAAGACACTAATGAAGTTTAGCCAGCTTACTGGTGCAGTGACCCTAAAGCATCGCAAATCACTAACTAAGCCGGTTAAATGTGCATTAGAAATATATAATATGAAAGTATTAGGCGCCTGCTTATATGGATCCGAATTATGGGGGTTTTCAAACTTGGGAGAGCTAGGTTGTGCGGAAAACAGATTCTTACGAGGGCTTGTTATGGCCCCCCAAAGCACACCTGTTATTCCGCTAAAGCTGGACTTGGGCAGGAAAAATATTGAGGACATAGCCAGACTACGGCCACTCCTTTATTGGAGACGTCTGATGGTTACTCCAGAACTGAACCATTATGTTGCAGCTCTGGAAGATGTGGTCGAGTTTGACCGCTTTCACAGTATTGAATGGCTGAAGGAACTGCGGGGGCTTCTAGTACTGTTAAAATTGGAACACCTTTGGGGCAACCATGATGTGGCTAGCTTTCCTACAAAAGCGAGATTGAAAGACCTGTATTGGGAGATGGTCTACGTAACAATGTTCTGTAAAGGTTCCAAATCAAAATTGACTAATCGCTTCTGTGATATTAAAATGTATCCAGTTTGTGAAACATATTGGGACATAATAGAACGACCATATGACAGGAAATTATATTTTCAATTTCGTATAGGAACGTTACCAGTGAATGCATTTAAAAAACATTGGTCTCCATTGTGGGATGACCATTGCTTCCACTGTAAAGATCAAATAGAGCACATTTCCCACCTGTTGTTCTGTTGTCCTTTATATGCTAGCCCCAGACGTAAATGGTTAAAGCCAGTATGCTTAAATATTGGCACCCGCAGTCAAATGACAGCTCTTAGAATAATTGAATCCGATTGTTCCACACCATTGGTTGTTGCCGTAGCTAAATTTCTTGCCTGGGCATGGACAATCCGCACTCGCACTTTAAAGTCACATGTAAATGATATAGTGTTGCCCGAATCCATTTAGTCTATTGTATGAACTGTCCCAAAATATTTTAACAGATGTAATTTGATTTTTATTGTATTTTTAAAGTATAATATTCGACTGTCACTGTTTAATACGTGTTTTAGAAGTATTTTTAAAAAATTGTAGTATTTATTGTAATAGGGTTAGGTTGGATGCTTTTATGACAAATGTCGAATAAAGCTTTGAAATTTATTTATCTTTCCCAGACCGGAATCAAGCATCAAAGGACCGGTTTCTGGCTATCAGCCATCTTCAGCCTGGATAGCTTGACTCCAGTGGTGTAGAGAGCCTGGGACTCACGTCTGAGCATACCCAGCCCACTCGGGGTGAAAATTGCAAAAAACACAGTTGATGGACAGAATGTAGAACAATGTCATACATTCACCCCAGTACAAGGATCTGGGCCTAAATCCATCGTTTTTTTGCACTCCACACCACCCTGGGTTAGACACTGGCTGTATGCAAATCAGCTCTGACCCTGTGCCTCATGGGAACAGTCCAGTCCGAACTACCAAGCCATGTCTTTCCCAGACCGGAATCAAGCATCCAAGGACCGGTTTCTGGCTATCAGCCATCTTCAGCCTGAATAGCTTGACTCCAGTGGTGTGGAGAGCCTGGGACTCACGTCTGAGCATACCCAGCCCACTCGGGGTGAAAATTGCAAAAAAGTACAGTTGATGGACAGAATGTAGAACAATGTCATACATTCACCCCAGTACAAGGATCTGGGCCTAAATCCATCGTTTTTTTGCACTCCACACCACCCTGGGTTAGACACTGGCTGTATGCAAATCAGCTCTGACCCTGTGCCTCATGGGAACAGTCCAGTCCGAACTACCAAGCCATGTCTTTCCCAGACCGGAATCAAGCATCCAAGGACCGGTTTCTGGCTATCAGCCATCTTCAGCCTGGATAGCTTGACTCCAGTGGTGTGGAGAGCCTGGGACTCACGTCTGAGCATACCCAGCCCACTCGGGGTGAAAATTGCAAAAAACACAGTTGATGGACAGAATGTAGAACAATGTCATACATTCACCCCAGTACAAGGATCTGGGCCTAAATCCATCGTTTTTTTGCACTCCACACCACCCTGGGTTAGACACTGGCTGTATGCAAATCAGCTCTGACCCTGTGCCTCATGGGAACAGTCCAGTCCGAACTACCAAGCCATGTCTTTCCCAGACCGGAATCAAGCATCCAAGGACCGGTTTCTGGCTATCAGCCATCTTCAGCCTGGATAGCTTGACTTCAGTGGTGTGGAGAGCCTGGGACTCACGTCTGAGCATACCCAGCCCACTCGGGGTGAAAATTGCAAAAAACACAGTTGATGGACAGAATGTAGAACAATGTCATACATTCACCCCAGTACAAGGATCTGGGCCTAAATCCATCGTTTTTTTGCACTCCACACCACCCTGGGTTAGACACTGGCTGTATGCAAATCAGCTCTGACCCTGTGCCTCATGGTAACAGTCCAGTCCGAACTACCAAGCCATGTCTTTCCCAGACCGGAATCAAGCATCCAAGGACCGGTTTCTGGCTATCAGCCTTCTTCAGCCTGGATAGCTTGACTCCAGTGGTGTAGAGAGCCTGGGACTCACGTCTGAGCATACCCAGCCCACTCGGGGTGAAAATTGCAAAAAACACAGTTGATGGACAGAATGTAGAACAATGTCATACATTCACCCCAGTACAAGGATCTGGGCCTAAATCCATCGTTTTTTTGCACTCCACACCACCCTGGGTTAGACACTGGCTGTATGCAAATCAGCTCTGACCCTGTGCCTCATGGGAACAGTCCAGTCTGAACTACCAAGCCATGTCTTTCCCAGACCGGAATCAAGCATCCAAGGACCGGTTTCTGGCTATCAGCCATCTTCAGCCTGGATAGCTTGACTCCAGTGGTGTGGAGAGCCTGGGACTCACGTCTGAGCATACCCAGCCCACTCGGGGTGAAAATTGCAAAAAACACAGTTGATGGACAGAATGTAGAACAATGTCATACATTCACCCCAGTACAAGGATCTGGGCCTAAATCCATCGTTTTTTTGCACTCCACACCACCCTGGGTTAGACACTGGCTGTATGCAAATCAGCTCTGACCCTGAGCCTCATGGGAACAGTCCAGTCCGAACTACCAAGCCATGTCTTTCCCAGACCGGAATCAAGCATCCAAGGACCGGTTTCTGGCTATCAGCCATCTTCAGCCTGGATAGCTTGACTCCAGTGGTGTGGAGAGCCTGGGACTCACGTCTGAGCATACCCAGCCCACTCGGGGTGAAAATTGCAAAAAAGTACAGTTGATGGACAGAATGTAGAACAGTGTCATACATTCACCCCAGTACAAGGATCTGGGCCTAAATCCATCGTTTTTTTGCACTCCACACCACCCTGGGTTAGACACTGGCTGTATGCAAATCAGCTCTTACCCTGTGCCTCATGGGAACAGTCCAGTCCGAACTACCAAGCCATGTCTTTCCCAGACCGGAATCAAGCATCCAAGGACCGGTTTCTGGCTATCAGCCATCTTCAGCCTGGATAGCTTGACTCCAGTGGTGTGGAGAGCCTGGGACTCACGTCTGAGCATACCCAGCCCACTCGGTGTGAAAATTGCAAAAAACACAGTTGATGAACAGAATGTAGAACAATGTCATACATTCACCCCAGTACAAGGATCTGGGCCTAAATCCATCGTTTTTTTGCACTCCACACCACCCTGGGTTAGACACTGGCTGTATGCAAATCAGCTCTGACCCTGTGCCTCATGGGAACAGTCCAGTCCGAACTACCAAGCCATGTCTTTCCCAGACCGGAATCAAGCATCCAAGGACCGGTTTCTGGCTATCAGCCATCTTCAGCCTGGATAGCTTGACTCCAGTGGTGTAGAGAGCCTGGGACTCACGTCTGAGCATACCCAGCCCACTCGGGGTGAAAATTGCAAAAAACACAGTTGATGGACAGAATGTAGAACAATGTCATACATTCACCCCAGTACAAGGATCTGGGCCTAAATCCATCGTTTTTTTGCACTCCACACCACCCTGGGTTAGACACTGGCTGTATGCAAATCAGCTCTGACCCTGTGCCTCATGGGAACAGTCCAGTCCGAACTACCAAGCCATGTCTTTCCCAGACCGGAATCAAGCATCCAAGGACCGGTTTCTGGCTATCAGCCATCTTCAGCCTGAATAGCTTGACTCCAGTGGTGTGGAGAGCCTGGGACTCACGTCTGAGCATACCCAGCCCACTCGGGGTGAAAATTGCAAAAAAGTACAGTTGATGGACAGAATGTAGAACAATGTCATACATTCACCCCAGTACAAGGATCTGGGCCTAAATCCATCGTTTTTTTGCACTCCACACCACCCTGGGTTAGACACTGGCTGTATGCAAATCAGCTCTGACCCTGTGCCTCATGGGAACAGTCCAGTCCGAACTACCAAGCCATGTCTTTCCCAGACCGGAATCAAGCATCCAAGGACCGGTTTCTGGCTATCAGCCATCTTCAGCCTGGATAGCTTGACTCCAGTGGTGTGGAGAGCGTGGGACTCACGCCTGAGCATACCCAGCCCACTCGGGGTGAAAATTGCAAAAAACACAGTTGATGGATAGAATGTAGAACAAAGTCATACATTCACCCCAGTACAAGGATCTGGGCCTAAATCCATCATTTTTTTGCACTCCACACCACCCTGGGTTAGACACTGGCTGTATGCAAATCAGCTCTGACCCTGTGCCTCATGGGAACAGTCCAGTCCGAACTACCAAGCCATGTCTTTCCCAGACCGGAATCAAGCATCCAAGTACCGGTTTCTGGCTATCAGCCATCTTCAGCCTGGATAGCTTGACTCCAGTGGTGTGGAGAGCCTGGGACTCACGTCTGAGCATACCCAGCCCACTCGGGGTGAAAATTGCAAAAAACACAGTTGATGGACAGAATGTAGAACAATGTCATACATTCACCCCAGTACAAGGATCTGGGCCTAAATCCATCGTTTTTTTGCACTCCACACCACCCTGGGTTAGACACTGGCTGTATGCAAATCAGCTCTGACCCTGTGCCTCATGGGAACAGTCCAGTCCGAACTACCAAGCCATGTCTTTCCCAGACCGGAATCAAGCATCCAAGGCCCGGTTTCTGGCTATCACCCATCTTCAGCCTGGATAGCTTGACTCCAGTGGTGTTAAGAGCCTGGGACTCACGTCTGAGCATACCCAGCCCACTCGGGGTGAAAATTGCAAAAAACACAGTTGATGGACAGAATGTAGAACAATGTCATACATTCACCCCAGTACAAGGATCTGGGGCTAAATCCATCGTTTTTTTGCACTCCACACCACCCTGGGTTAGACACTGGCTATATGCAAATCAGCTCTGACCCTGTTCCTCATGGGAACAGTCCAGTCCGAACTACCAAGCCATGTCTTTCCCAGACCGGAATCAAGCATCCAAGGACCGGTTTCTGGCTATCAGCCATCTTCAGCCTGAATAACTTGACTCCAGTGGTGTGGAGAGCCTGGGACTCACGTCTGAGCATACCCAGCCCACTCGGGGTGACAATTGCAAAAAACACAGTTGATGGACAGAATGTAGAACAATGTCATACATTCACCCCAGTACAAGGATCTGGGCCTAAATCCATCGTTTTTTTGCACTCCACACCACCCTGGGTTAGACACTGGCTGTATGCAAATCAGCTCTGACCCTGTGCCTCATGGGAACAATCCAGTCCGAACTACCAAGCTATGTCTTTACCAGACCGGAATCAAGCATCCAAGGACCGGTTTCTGGCTATCAGCCATCTTCAGCCCGGATAGCTTGACTCCAGTGGTGTGGAGAGCCTGGGACTCACGTCTGAGCATACCCAGCCCACTCGGGGTGAAAATTGCAAAAAACACAGTTGATGGACAGAATGTAGAACAATGTCATACATTCACCCCAGTACAAGGATCTGGGCCTAAATCCATCGTTTTTTTGAACTCCACACCACCCTGGGTTAGACACTGGCTGTATGCAAATCAGCTCTGACCCTGTGCCTCATGGGAACAGTCCAGTCCGAACTACCAAGCCATGTCTTTCCCAGACCGGAATCAAGCATCCAAGGACCGGTTTCTGGCTATCAGCCATCTTCAGCCTGGATAGCTTGACTCCAGTGGTGTGGAGAGCCTGGGACTCACGTCTGAGCATACCCAGCCCACTCGGGGTGAAAATTGCAAAAAACACAGTTGATGGACAGAATGTAGAACAATGTCATACATTCACCCCAGTACAAGGATCTGGGCCTAAATCCATCGTTTTTGTGCACTCCACACCACCCTGGGTTAGACACTGGCTGTATGCAAATCAGCTCTGACCCTGTGCCTCATGGGAACAGTCCAGTCCGAACTACCAAGCCATGTCTTTCCCAGACCGGAATCAAGCATCCAAGGACCGGTTTCTGGCTATCAGCCATCTTCAGCCTGGATAGCTTGACTCCAGTGGTGTGGAGAGCCTGGGACTCACGTCTGAGCATACCCAGCCCACTCGGGGTGAAAATTGCAAAAAACACAGTTGATGGACAGAATGTAGAACAGTGTCATACATTCACCCCAGTACAAGGATCTGGGCCTAAATCCATCGTTTTTTTGCACTCCACACCACCCTGGGTTAGACACTGGCTGTATGCAAATCAGCTCTGACCCTGTGCCTCATGGGAACAGTCCAGTCTGAACTACCAAGCCATGTCTTTCCCAGACCGGAATCAAGCATCCAAGGACCGGTTTCTGGCTATCAGCCATCTTCAGCCTGGATAGCTTGACTCCAGTGGTGTGGAGAGCCTGGGACTCACGTCTGAGCATACCCAGCCCACTCGGGGTGAAAATTGCAAAAAACACAGTTGATGGACAGAATGTAGAACAATGTCATACATTCACCCCAGTACAAGGATCTGGGCCTAAATCCATCATTTTTTTGCACTCCACACCACCCTGGGTTAGACACTGGCTGTATGCAAATCAGCTCTGACCCTGAGCCTCATGGGAACAGTCCAGTCCGAACTACCAAGCCATGTCTTTCCCAGACCGGAATCAAGCATCCAAGGACCGGTTTCTGGCTATCAGCCATCTTCAGCCTGGATAGCTTGACTCCAGTGGTGTGGAGAGCCTGGGACTCACGTCTGAGCATACCCAGCCCACTCGGGGTGAAAATTGCAAAAAAGTACAGTTGATGGACAGAATGTAGAACAATGTCATACATTCACCCCAGTACAAGGATCTGGGCCTAAATCCATCGTTTTTTTGCACTCCACACCACCCTGGGTTAGACACTGGCTGTATGCAAATCAGCTCTGACCCTGTGCCTCATGGGAACAGTCCAGTCCGAACTACCAAGCCATGTCTTTCCCAGACCGGAATCAAGCATCCAAGGACCGGTTTCTGGCTATCAGCCATCTTCAGCCTGGATAGCTTGACTCCAGTGGTGTGGAGAGCCTGGGACTCACGTCTGAGCATACCCAGCCCACTCGGGGTGAAAATTGCAAAAAACACAGTTGATGGACAGAATGTAGAACAATGTCATACATTCACCCCAGTACAAGGATCTGGGCCTAAATCCATCATTTTTTGCACTCCACACCACCCTGGGTTAGACACTGGCTGTATGCAAATCAGCTCTGACCCTGTGCCTCATGGGAACAGTCCAGTCCGAACTACCAAGCCATGTCTTTCCCAGACCGGAATCAAGCAGCCAAGGACCGGTTTCTGGCTATCAGCCATCTTCAGCCCGGATAGCTTGACTCCAGTGGTGTGGAGAGCCTGGGACTCACGTCTGAGCATACCCAGCCCACTCGGGGTGAAAATTGCAAAAAACACAGTTGATGGACAGAATGTAGAACAATGTCATACATTCACCCCAGTACAAGGATCTGGGCCTAAATCCATCGTTTTTTTGCACTCCACACCACCCTGGGTTAGACACTGGCTGTATGCAAATCAGCTCTGACCCTGTGCCTCATGGGAACAGTCCAGTCCGAACTACCAAGCCATGTCTTTCTCAGACAGGAATCAAGCATCCAAGGACCGGTTTCTGGCTATCAGCCATCTTCATCCTGGATGGCTTGACTACAGTGGTGTGGAGAGCCTGGGACTCACGTCTGAGCATACCCAGCCCACTCGGGGTGAAAATTGCAAAAAACACAGTTGATGGACAGAATGTAGAACAATGTCATACATTCACCCCAGTACAAGGATCTGGGCCTAAATCCATCATTTTTTTGCACTCCACACCACCCTGGGTTAGACACTGACTGTATGCAAATCAGCTCTGACCCTGTGCCTCATGGGAACAGTCCAGTCCGAACTACCAAGCCATGTCTTTCCCAGACCGGAATCAAGCATCCAAGGACCGGTTTCTGGCTATCAGCCATCTTCAGCCTGAATAGCTTGACTCCAGTGGTGTGGAGAGCCTGGGACTCACGTCTGAGCATACCCAGCCCACTCGGGGTGACAATTGCAAAAAACACAGTTGATGGACAGAATGTAGAACAATGTCATACATTCACCCCAGTACAAGGATCTGGGCCTAAATCCATCGTTTTTTTGCACTCCACACCACCCTGGGTTAGACACTGGCTGTATGCAAATCAGCTCTGACCCTGTCCCTCATGGGAACAATCCAGTCCGAACTACCAAGCTATGTCTTTACCAGACCGGAATCAAGCATCCAAGGACCGGTTTCTGGCTATCAGCCATCTTCAGCCCGGATAGCTTGACTCCAGTGGTGTGGAGAGCCTGGGACTCACGTCTGAACATACCCAGCCCACTCGGGGTGAAAATTGCAAAAAACACAGTTGATGGACAGAATGTAGAACAATGTCATACATTCACCCCAGTACAAGGATCTGGGCCTAAATCCATCGTTTTTTTGAACTCCACACCACCCTGGGTTAGACACTGGCTGTATGCAAATCAGCTCTGACCCTGTGCCTCATGGGAACAGTCCAGTCCGAACTACCAAGCCATGTCTTTCCCAGACCGGAATCAAGCATCCAAGGACCGGTTTCTGGCTATCAGCCATCTTCAGCCTGGATAGCTTGACTCCAGTGGTGTGGAGAGCCTGGGACTCACGTCTGAGCATACCCAGCCCACTCGGGGTGAAAATTGCAAAAAACACAGTTGATGGACAGAATGTAGAACAATGTCATACATTCACCCCAGTACAAGGATCTGGGCCTAAATCCATCGTTTTTGTGCACTCCACACCACCCTGGGTTAGACACTGGCTGTATGCAAATCAGCTCTGACCCTGTGCCTCATGGGAACAGTCCAGTCCGAACTACCAAGCCATGTCTTTCCCAGACCGAAATCAAGCATCCAAGGACCGGTTTCTGGCTATCAGCCATCTTCAGCCTGGATAGCTTGACTCCAGTGGTGTGGAGAGCCTGGGACTCACGTCTGAGCATACCCAGCCCACTCGGGGTGAAAATTGCAAAAAACACAGTTGATGGACAGAATGTAGAACAGTGTCATACATTCACCCCAGTACAAGGATCTGGGCCTAAATCCATCGTTTTTTTGCACTCCACACCACCCTGGGTTAGACACTGGCTGTATGCAAATCAGCTCTGACCCTGTGCCTCATGGGAACAGTCCAGTCTGAACTACCAAGCCATGTCTTTCCCAGACCGGAATCAAGCATCCAAGGACCGGTTTCTGGCTATCAGCCATCTTCAGCCTGGATAGCTTGACTCCAGTGGTGTGGAGAGCCTGGGACTCACGTCTGAGCATACCCAACCCACTCGGGGTGAAAATTGCAAAAAACACAGTTGATGGACAGAATGTAGAACAATGTCATACATTCACCCCAGTACAAGGATCTGGGCCTAAATCCATTGTTTTTTTGCACTCCACACCACCCTGGGTTAGACACTGGCTGTATGCAAATCAGCTCTGACCCTGAGCCTCATGGGAACAGTCCAGTCCGAACTACCAAGCCATGTCTTTCCCAGACCGGAATCAAGCATCCAAGGACCGGTTTCTGGCTATCAGCCATCTTCAGCCTGGATAGCTTGACTCCAGTGGTGTGGAGAGCCTGGGACTCACGTCTGAGCATACCCAGCCCACTCGGGGTGAAAATTGCAAAAAAGTACAGTTGATGGACAGAATGTAGAACAATGTCATACATTCACCCCAGTACAAGGATCTGGGCCTAAATCCATCGTTTTTTTGCACTCCACACCACCCTGGGTTAGACACTGGCTGTATGCAAATCAGCTCTGACCCTGTGCCTCATGGGAACAGTCCAGTCCGAACTACCAAGCCATGTCTTTCCCAGACCGGAATCAAGCATCCAAGGACCGGTTTCTGGCTATCAGCCATCTTCAGCCTGGATAGCTTGACTTCAGTGGTGTGGAGAGCCTGGGACTCACGTCTGAGCATACCCAGCCCACTCGGGGTGAAAATTGCAAAAAACACAGTTGATGGACAGAATGTAGAACAATGTCATACATTCACCCCAGTACAAGGATCTGGGCCTAAATCCATCGTTTTTTTGCACTCCACACCACCCTGGGTTAGACACTGGCTGTATGCAAATCAGCTCTGACCCTGTGCCTCATGGGAACAGTCCAGTCCGAACTACCAAGCCATGTCTTTCCCAGACCGGAATCAAGCATCCAAGGACCGGTTTCTGGCTATCAGCCATCTTCAGCCTGGATAGCTTGACTCCAGTGGTGTGGAGAGCCTGGGACTCACGTCTGAGCATACCCAGCCCACTCGGGGTGAAAATTGCAAAAAACACAGTTGATGGACAGAATGTAGAACAATGTCATACATTCACCCCAGTACAAGGATCTGGGCCTAAATCCATCATTTTTTTGCACTCCACACCACCCTGGGTTAGACACTGGCTGTATGCAAATCAGCTCTGACCCTGTGCCTCATGGGAACAGTCCAGTCCGAACTACCAAGCCATGCCTTTCCCAGACCGGAATCAAGCATCCAAGGACCGGTTTCTGGCTATCAGCCATCTTCAGCCTGGATAGCTTGACTTCAGTGGTGTGGAGAGCCTGGGACTCACGTCTGAGCATACCCAGCCCACTCGGGGTGAAAATTGCAAAAAACACAGTTGATGGACAGAATGTAGAACAATGTCATACATTCACCCCAGTACAAGGATCTGGGCCTAAATCCATCGTTTTTTTGCACTCCACACCACCCTGGGTTAGACACTGGCTGTATGCAAATCAGCTCTGACCCTGTGCCTCATGGGAACAGTCCAGTCCGAACTACCAAGCCATGTCTTTCCCAGACCGGAATCAAGCATCCAAGGACCGGTTTCTGGCTATCAGCCATCTTCAGCCTGGATAGCTTGACTCCAGTGGTGTGGAGAGCCTGGGACTCACGTCTGAGCATACCCAGCCCACTCGGGGTGAAAATTGCAAAAAACACAGTTGATGGACAGAATGTAGAACAATGTCATACATTCACCCCAGTACAAGGATCTGGGCCTAAATCCATCGTTTTTTTGCACTCCACACCACCCTGGGTTAGACACTGGCTGTATGCAAATCAGCTCTGACCCTGTGCCTCATGGGAACAGTCCAGTCCGAACTACCAAGCCATGTCTTTCCCAGACCGGAATCAAGCATCAAAGGACCGGTTTCTGGCTATCAGCCATCTTCAGCCTGGATAGCTTGACTCCAGTGGTGTAGAGAGCCTGGGACTCACGTCTGAGCATACCCAGCCCACTCGGGGTGAAAATTGCAAAAAACACAGTTGATGGACAGAATGTAGAACAATGTCATACATTCACCCCAGTACAAGGATCTGGGCCTAAATCCATCGTTTTTTTGCACTCCACACCACCCTGGGTTAGACACTGGCTGTATGCAAATCAGCTCTGACCCTGTGCCTCATGGGAACAGTCCAGTCCGAACTACCAAGCCATGTCTTTCCCAGACCGGAATCAAGCATCCAAGGACCGGTTTCTGGCTATCAGCCATCTTCAGCCTGAATAGCTTGACTCCAGTGGTGTGGAGAGCCTGGGACTCACGTCTGAGCATACCCAGCCCACTCGGGGTGAAAATTGCAAAAAAGTACAGTTGATGGACAGAATGTAGAACAATGTCATACATTCACCCCAGTACAAGGATCTGGGCCTAAATCCATCGTTTTTTTGCACTCCACACCACCCTGGGTTAGACACTGGCTGTATGCAAATCAGCTCTGACCCTGTGCCTCATGGGAACAGTCCAGTCCGAACTACCAAGCCATGTCTTTCCCAGACCGGAATCAAGCATCCAAGGACCGGTTTCTGGCTATCAGCCATCTTCAGCCTGGATAGCTTGACTCCAGTGGTGTGGAGAGCCTGGGACTCACGTCTGAGCATACCCAGCCCACTCGGGGTGAAAATTGCAAAAAACACAGTTGATGGACAGAATGTAGAACAATGTCATACATTCACCCCAGTACAAGGATCTGGGCCTAAATCCATCGTTTTTTTGCACTCCACACCACCCTGGGTTAGACACTGGCTGTATGCAAATCAGCTCTGACCCTGTGCCTCATGGGAACAGTCCAGTCCGAACTACCAAGCCATGTCTTTCCCAGACCGGAATCAAGCATCCAAGGACCGGTTTCTGGCTATCAGCCATCTTCAGCCTGGATAGCTTGACTTCAGTGGTGTGGAGAGCCTGGGACTCACGTCTGAGCATACCCAGCCCACTCGGGGTGAAAATTGCAAAAAACACAGTTGATGGACAGAATGTAGAACAATGTCATACATTCACCCCAGTACAAGGATCTGGGCCTAAATCCATCGTTTTTTTGCACTCCACACCACCCTGGGTTAGACACTGGCTGTATGCAAATCAGATCTGACCCTGTGCCTCATGGTAACAGTCCAGTCCGAACTACCAAGCCATGTCTTTCCCAGACCGGAATCAAGCATCCAAGGACCGGTTTCTGGCTATCAGCCATCTTCAGCCTGGATAGCTTGACTCCAGTGGTGTAGAGAGCCTGGGACTCACGTCTGAGCATACCCAGCCCACTCGGGGTGAAAATTGCAAAAAACACAGTTGATGGACAGAATGTAGAACAATGTCATACATTCACCCCAGTACAAGGATCTGGGCCTAAATCCATCGTTTTTTTGCACTCCACACCACCCTGGGTTAGACACTGGCTGTATGCAAATCAGCTCTGACCCTGTGCCTCATGGGAACAGTCCAGTCCGAACTACCAAGCCATGTCTTTCCCAGACCGGAATCAAGCATCCAAGGACCGGTTTCTGGCTATCAGCCATCTTCAGCCTGGATAGCTTGACTCCAGTGGTGTGGAGAGCCTGGGACTCACGTCTGAGCATACCCAACCCACTCGGGGTGAAAATTGCAAAAAACACAGTTGATGGACAGAATGTAGAACAATGTCATACATTCACCCCAGTACAAGGATCTGGGCCTAAATCCATCGTTTTTTGCACTCCACACCACCCTGGGTTAGACACTGGCTGTATGCAAATCAGCTCTGACCCTGTGCCTCATGGGAACAGTCCAGTCTGAACTACCAAGCCATGTCTTTCCCAGACCGGAATCAAGCATCCAAGGACCGGTTTCTGGCTATCAGCCATCTTCAGCCTGGATAGCTTGACTCCAGGGGTGTGGAGAGCCTGGGACTCACGTATGAGCATACCCAGCCCACTCGGGGTGAAAATTGCAAAAAACACAGTTGATGGACAGAATGTAGAACAATGTCATACATTCACCCCAGTACAAGGATCTGGGCCTAAATCCATCGTTTTTTTGCACTCCACACAACCCTGGGTTAGACACTGGCTGTATGCAAATCAGCTCTGACCCTGAGCCTCATGGGAACAGTCCAGTCCGAACTACCAAGCCATGTCTTTCCCAGACCGGAATCAAGCATCCAAGGACCGGTTTCTGGCTATCAGCCATCTTCAGCCTGGATAGCTTGACTCCAGTGGTGTGGAGAGCCTGGGACTCACGTCTGAGCATACCCAGCCCACTCGGGGTGAAAATTGCAAAAAAGTACAGTTGATGGACAGAATGTAGAACAATGTCATACATTCACCCCAGTACAAGGATCTGGGCCTAAATCCATCGTTTTTTTGCACTCCACACCACCCTGGGTTAGACACTGGCTGTATGCAAATCAGCTCTTACCCTGTGCCTCATGGGAACAGTCCAGTCCGAACTACCAAGCCATGTCTTTCCCAGACCGGAATCAAGCATCCAAGGACCGGTTTCTGGCTATCAGCCATCTTCAGCCTGGATAGCTTGACTCCAGTGGTGTGGAGAGCCTGGGACTCACGTCTGAGCATACCCAGCCCACTCGGTGTGAAAATTGCAAAAAACACAGTTGATGAACAGAATGTAGAACAATGTCATACATTCACCCCAGTACAAGGATCTGGGCCTAAATCCATCGTTTTTTTGCACTCCACACCACCCTGGGTTAGACACTGGCTGTATGCAAATCAGCTCTGACCCTGTGCCTCATGGGAACAGTCCAGTCCGAACTACCAAGCCATGTCTTTCCCAGACCGGAATCAAGCATCCAAGGACCGGTTTCTGGCTATCAGCCATCTTCAGCCTGGATAGCTTGACTCCAGTGGTGTGGAGAGCCTGGGACTCACGTCTGAGCATACCCAGCCCACTCGGGGTGAAAATTGCAAAAAACACAGTTGATGGACAGAATGTAGAACAATGTCATACATTCACCCCAGTACAAGGATCTGGGCCTAAATCCATCGTTTTTTTGCACTCCACACCACCCTGGGTTAGACACTGGCTGTATGCAAATCAGCTCTGACCCTGTGCCTCATGGGAACAGTCCAGTCCGAACTACCAAGCCATGTCTTTCCCAGACCGGAATCAAGCATCCAAGGACCGGTTTCTGGCTATCAGCCATCTTCAGCCTGGATAGCTTGACTCCAGTGGTGTAGAGAGCCTGGGACTCACGTCTGAGCATACCCAGCCCACTCGGGGTGAAAATTGCAAAAAACACAGTTGATGGACAGAATGTAGAACAATGTCATACATTCACCCCAGTACAAGGATCTGGGCCTAAATCCATCGTTTTTTTGCACTCCACACCACCCTGGGTTAGACACTGGCTGTATGCAAATCAGCTCTGACCCTGTGCCTCATGGGAACAGTCCAGTCCGAACTACCAAGCCATGTCTTTCCCAGACCGGAATCAAGCATCCAAGGACCGGTTTCTGGCTATCAGCCATCTTCAGCCTGAATAGCTTGACTCCAGTGGTGTGGAGAGCCTGGGACTCACGTCTGAGCATACCCAGCCCACTCGGGGTGAAAATTGCAAAAAAGTACAGTTGATGGACAGAATGTAGAACAATGTCATACATTCACCCCAGTACAAGGATCTGGGCCTAAATCCATCGTTTTTTTGCACTCCACACCACCCTGGGTTAGACACTGGCTGTATGCAAATCAGCTCTGACCCTGTGCCTCATGGGAACAGTCCAGTCCGAACTACCAAGCCATGTCTTTCCCAGACCGGAATCAAGCATCCAAGGACCGGTTTCTGGCTATCAGCCATCTTCAGCCTGGATAGCTTGACTCCAGTGGTGTGGAGAGCCTGGGACTCACGCCTGAGCATACCCAGCCCACTCGGGGTGAAAATTGCAAAAAACACAGTTGATGGACAGAATGTAGAACAATGTCATACATTCACCCCAGTACAAGGATCTGGGCCTAAATCCATCATTTTTTTGCACTCCACACCACCCTGGGTTAGACACTGGCTGTATGCAAATCAGCTCTGACCCTGTGCCTCATGGGAACAGTCCAGTCCGAACTACCAAGCTATGTCTTTACCAGACCGGAATCAAGCATCCAAGGACCGGTTTCTGGCTATCAGCCATCTTCAGCCCGGATAGCTTGACTCCAGTGGTGTGGAGAGCCTGGGACTCACGTCTGAACATACCCAGCCCACTCGGGGTGAAAATTGCAAAAAACACAGTTGATGGACAGAATGTAGAACAATGTCATACATTCACCCCAGTACAAGGATCTGGGCCTAAATCCATCGTTTTTTTGAACTCCACACCACCCTGGGTTAGACACTGGCTGTATGCAAATCAGCTCTGACCCTGTGCCTCATGGGAACAGTCCAGTCCGAACTACCAAGCCATGTCTTTCCCAGACCGGAATCAAGCATCCAAGGACCGGTTTCTGGCTATCAGCCATCTTCAGCCTGGATAGCTTGACTCCAGTGGTGTGGAGAGCCTGGGACTCACGTCTGAGCATACCCAGCCCACTCGGGGTGAAAATTGCAAAAAACACAGTTGATGGACAGAATGTAGAACAATGTCATACATTCACCCCAGTACAAGGATCTGGGCCTAAATCCATCGTTTTTGTGCACTCCACACCACCCTGGGTTAGACACTGGCTGTATGCAAATCAGCTCTGACCCTGTGCCTCGTGGGAACAGTCCAGTCCGAACTACCAAGCCATGTCTTTCCCAGACCGAAATCAAGCATCCAAGGACCGGTTTCTGGCTATCAGCCATCTTCAGCCTGGATAGCTTGACTCCAGTGGTGTGGAGAGCCTGGGACTCACGTCTGAGCATACCCAGCCCACTCGGGGTGAAAATTGCAAAAAACACAGTTGATGGACAGAATGTAGAACAGTGTCATACATTCACCCCAGTACAAGGATCTGGGCCTAAATCCATCGTTTTTTTGCACTCCACACCACCCTGGGTTAGACACTGGCTGTATGCAAATCAGCTCTGACCCTGTGCCTCATGGGAACAGTCCAGTCTGAACTACCAAGCCATGTCTTTCCCAGACCGGAATCAAGCATCCAAGGACCGGTTTCTGGCTATCAGCCATCTTCAGCCTGGATAGCTTGACTCCAGTGGTGTGGAGAGCCTGGGACTCACGTCTGAGCATACCCAGCCCACTCGGGGTGAAAATTGCAAAAAACACAGTTGATGGACAGAATGTAGAACAATGTCATACATTCACCCCAGTACAAGGATCTGGGCCTAAATCCATTGTTTTTTTGCACTCCACACCACCCTGGGTTAGACACTGGCTGTATGCAAATCAGCTCTGACCCTGAGCCTCATGGGAACAGTCCAGTCCGAACTACCAAGCCATGTCTTTCCCAGACCGGAATCAAGCATCCAAGGACCGGTTTCTGGCTATCAGCCATCTTCAGCCTGGATAGCTTGACTCCAGTGGTGTGGAGAGCCTGGGACTCACGTCTGAGCATACCCAGCCCACTCGGGGTGAAAATTGCAAAAAAGTACAGTTGATGGACAGAATGTAGAACAATGTCATACATTCACCCCAGTACAAGGATCTGGGCCTAAATCCATCGTTTTTTTGCACTCCACACCACCCTGGGTTAGACACTGGCTGTATGCAAATCAGCTCTGACCCTGTGCCTCATGGGAACAGTCCAGTCCGAACTACCAAGCCATGTCTTTCCCAGACCGGAATCAAGCATCCAAGGACCGGTTTCTGGCTATCAGCCATCTTCAGCCTGGATAGCTTGACTTCAGTGGTGTGGAGAGCCTGGGACTCACGTCTGAGCATACCCAGCCCACTCGGGGTGAAAATTGCAAAAAACACAGTTGATGGACAGAATGTAGAACAATGTCATACATTCACCCCAGTACAAGGATCTGGGCCTAAATCCATCGTTTTTTTGCACTCCACACCACCCTGGGTTAGACACTGGCTGTATGCAAATCAGCTCTGACCCTGTGCCTCATGGGAACAGTCCAGTCCGAACTACCAAGCCATGTCTTTCCCAGACCGGAATCAAGCATCCAAGGACCGGTTTCTGGCTATCAGCCATCTTCAGCCTGGATAGCTTGACTCCAGTGGTGTGGAGAGCCTGGGACTCACGTCTGAGCATACCCAGCCCACTCGGGGTGAAAATTGCAAAAAACACAGTTGATGGACAGAATGTAGAACAATGTCATACATTCACCCCAGTACAAGGATCTGGGCCTAAATCCATCATTTTTTTGCACTCCACACCACCCTGGGTTAGACACTGGCTGTATGCAAATCAGCTCTGACCCTGTGCCTCATGGGAACAGTCCAGTCCGAACTACCAAGCCATGCCTTTCCCAGACCGGAATCAAGCATCCAAGGACCGGTTTCTGGCTATCAGCCATCTTCAGCCTGGATAGCTTGACTTCAGTGGTGTGGAGAGCCTGGGACTCACGTCTGAGCATACCCAGCCCACTCGGGGTGAAAATTGCAAAAAACACAGTTGATGGACAGAATGTAGAACAATGTCATACATTCACCCCAGTACAAGGATCTGGGCCTAAATCCATCGTTTTTTTGCACTCCACACCACCCTGGGTTAGACACTGGCTGTATGCAAATCAGCTCTGACCCTGTGCCTCATGGGAACAGTCCAGTCCGAACTACCAAGCCATGTCTTTCCCAGACCGGAATCAAGCATCCAAGGACCGGTTTCTGGCTATCAGCCATCTTCAGCCTGGATAGCTTGACTCCAGTGGTGTGGAGAGCCTGGGACTCACGTCTGAGCATACCCAGCCCACTCGGGGTGAAAATTGCAAAAAACACAGTTGATGGACAGAATGTAGAACAATGTCATACATTCACCCCAGTACAAGGATCTGGGCCTAAATCCATCGTTTTTTTGCACTCCACACCACCCTGGGTTAGACACTGGCTGTATGCAAATCAGCTCTGACCCTGTGCCTCATGGGAACAGTCCAGTCCGAACTACCAAGCCATGTCTTTCCCAGACCGGAATCAAGCATCAAAGGACCGGTTTCTGGCTATCAGCCATCTTCAGCCTGGATAGCTTGACTCCAGTGGTGTAGAGAGCCTGGGACTCACGTCTGAGCATACCCAGCCCACTCGGGGTGAAAATTGCAAAAAACACAGTTGATGGACAGAATGTAGAACAATGTCATACATTCACCCCAGTACAAGGATCTGGGCCTAAATCCATCGTTTTTTTGCACTCCACACCACCCTGGGTTAGACACTGGCTGTATGCAAATCAGCTCTGACCCTGTGCCTCATGGGAACAGTCCAGTCCGAACTACCAAGCCATGTCTTTCCCAGACCGGAATCAAGCATCCAAGGACCGGTTTCTGGCTATCAGCCATCTTCAGCCTGAATAGCTTGACTCCAGTGGTGTGGAGAGCCTGGGACTCACGTCTGAGCATACCCAGCCCACTCGGGGTGAAAATTGCAAAAAAGTACAGTTGATGGACAGAATGTAGAACAATGTCATACATTCACCCCAGTACAAGGATCTGGGCCTAAATCCATCGTTTTTTTGCACTCCACACCACCCTGGGTTAGACACTGGCTGTATGCAAATCAGCTCTGACCCTGTGCCTCATGGGAACAGTCCAGTCCGAACTACCAAGCCATGTCTTTCCCAGACCGGAATCAAGCATCCAAGGACCGGTTTCTGGCTATCAGCCATCTTCAGCCTGGATAGCTTGACTCCAGTGGTGTGGAGAGCCTGGGACTCACGTCTGAGCATACCCAGCCCACTCGGGGTGAAAATTGCAAAAAACACAGTTGATGGACAGAATGTAGAACAATGTCATACATTCACCCCAGTACAAGGATCTGGGCCTAAATCCATCGTTTTTTTGCACTCCACACCACCCTGGGTTAGACACTGGCTGTATGCAAATCAGCTCTGACCCTGTGCCTCATGGGAACAGTCCAGTCCGAACTACCAAGCCATGTCTTTCCCAGACCGGAATCAAGCATCCAAGGACCGGTTTCTGGCTATCAGCCATCTTCAGCCTGGATAGCTTGACTTCAGTGGTGTGGAGAGCCTGGGACTCACGTCTGAGCATACCCAGCCCACTCGGGGTGAAAATTGCAAAAAACACAGTTGATGGACAGAATGTAGAACAATGTCATACATTCACCCCAGTACAAGGATCTGGGCCTAAATCCATCGTTTTTTTGCACTCCACACCACCCTGGGTTAGACACTGGCTGTATGCAAATCAGATCTGACCCTGTGCCTCATGGTAACAGTCCAGTCCGAACTACCAAGCCATGTCTTTCCCAGACCGGAATCAAGCATCCAAGGACCGGTTTCTGGCTATCAGCCATCTTCAGCCTGGATAGCTTGACTCCAGTGGTGTAGAGAGCCTGGGACTCACGTCTGAGCATACCCAGCCCACTCGGGGTGAAAATTGCAAAAAACACAGTTGATGGACAGAATGTAGAACAATGTCATACATTCACCCCAGTACAAGGATCTGGGCCTAAATCCATCGTTTTTTTGCACTCCACACCACCCTGGGTTAGACACTGGCTGTATGCAAATCAGCTCTGACCCTGTGCCTCATGGGAACAGTCCAGTCCGAACTACCAAGCCATGTCTTTCCCAGACCGGAATCAAGCATCCAAGGACCGGTTTCTGGCTATCAGCCATCTTCAGCCTGGATAGCTTGACTCCAGTGGTGTGGAGAGCCTGGGACTCACGTCTGAGCATACCCAACCCACTCGGGGTGAAAATTGCAAAAAACACAGTTGATGGACAGAATGTAGAACAATGTCATACATTCACCCCAGTACAAGGATCTGGGCCTAAATCCATCGTTTTTTGCACTCCACACCACCCTGGGTTAGACACTGGCTGTATGCAAATCAGCTCTGACCCTGTGCCTCATGGGAACAGTCCAGTCTGAACTACCAAGCCATGTCTTTCCCAGACCGGAATCAAGCATCCAAGGACCGGTTTCTGGCTATCAGCCATCTTCAGCCTGGATAGCTTGACTCCAGGGGTGTGGAGAGCCTGGGACTCACGTCTGAGCATACCCAGCCCACTCGGGGTGAAAATTGCAAAAAACACAGTTGATGGACAGAATGTAGAACAATGTCATACATTCACCCCAGTACAAGGATCTGGGCCTAAATCCATCGTTTTTTTGCACTCCACACAACCCTGGGTTAGACACTGGCTGTATGCAAATCAGCTCTGACCCTGAGCCTCATGGGAACAGTCCAGTCCGAACTACCAAGCCATGTCTTTCCCAGACCGGAATCAAGCATCCAAGGACCGGTTTCTGGCTATCAGCCATCTTCAGCCTGGATAGCTTGACTCCAGTGGTGTGGAGAGCCTGGGACTCACGTCTGAGCATACCCAGCCCACTCGGGGTGAAAATTGCAAAAAAGTACAGTTGATGGACAGAATGTAGAACAATGTCATACATTCACCCCAGTACAAGGATCTGGGCCTAAATCCATCGTTTTTTTGCACTCCACACCACCCTGGGTTAGACACTGGCTGTATGCAAATCAGCTCTTACCCTGTGCCTCATGGGAACAGTCCAGTCCGAACTACCAAGCCATGTCTTTCCCAGACCGGAATCAAGCATCCAAGGACCGGTTTCTGGCTATCAGCCATCTTCAGCCTGGATAGCTTGACTCCAGTGGTGTGGAGAGCCTGGGACTCACGTCTGAGCATACCCAGCCCACTCGGTGTGAAAATTGCAAAAAACACAGTTGATGAACAGAATGTAGAACAATGTCATACATTCACCCCAGTACAAGGATCTGGGCCTAAATCCATCGTTTTTTTGCACTCCACACCACCCTGGGTTAGACACTGGCTGTATGCAAATCAGCTCTGACCCTGTGCCTCATGGGAACAGTCCAGTCCGAACTACCAAGCCATGTCTTTCCCAGACCGGAATCAAGCATCCAAGGACCGGTTTCTGGCTATCAGCCATCTTCAGCCTGGATAGCTTGACTCCAGTGGTGTGGAGAGCCTGGGACTCACGTCTGAGCATACCCAGCCCACTCGGGGTGAAAATTGCAAAAAACACAGTTGATGGACAGAATGTAGAACAATGTCATACATTCACCCCAGTACAAGGATCTGGGCCTAAATCCATCGTTTTTTTGCACTCCACACCACCCTGGGTTAGACACTGGCTGTATGCAAATCAGCTCTGACCCTGTGCCTCATGGGAACAGTCCAGTCCGAACTACCAAGCCATGTCTTTCCCAGACCGGAATCAAGCATCCAAGGACCGGTTTCTGGCTATCAGCCATCTTCAGCCTGGATAGCTTGACTCCAGTGGTGTAGAGAGCCTGGGACTCACGTCTGAGCATACCCAGCCCACTCGGGGTGAAAATTGCAAAAAACACAGTTGATGGACAGAATGTAGAACAATGTCATACATTCACCCCAGTACAAGGATCTGGGCCTAAATCCATCGTTTTTTTGCACTCCACACCACCCTGGGTTAGACACTGGCTGTATGCAAATCAGCTCTGACCCTGTGCCTCATGGGAACAGTCCAGTCCGAACTACCAAGCCATGTCTTTCCCAGACCGGAATCAAGCATCCAAGGACCGGTTTCTGGCTATCAGCCATCTTCAGCCTGAATAGCTTGACTCCAGTGGTGTGGAGAGCCTGGGACTCACGTCTGAGCATACCCAGCCCACTCGGGGTGAAAATTGCAAAAAAGTACAGTTGATGGACAGAATGTAGAACAATGTCATACATTCACCCCAGTACAAGGATCTGGGCCTAAATCCATCGTTTTTTTGCACTCCACACCACCCTGGGTTAGACACTGGCTGTATGCAAATCAGCTCTGACCCTGTGCCTCATGGGAACAGTCCAGTCCGAACTACCAAGCCATGTCTTTCCCAGACCGGAATCAAGCATCCAAGGACCGGTTTCTGGCTATCAGCCATCTTCAGCCTGGATAGCTTGACTCCAGTGGTGTGGAGAGCCTGGGACTCACGCCTGAGCATACCCAGCCCACTCGGGGTGAAAATTGCAAAAAACACAGTTGATGGACAGAATGTAGAACAATGTCATACATTCACCCCAGTACAAGGATCTGGGCCTAAATCCATCATTTTTTTGCACTCCACACCACCCTGGGTTAGACACTGGCTGTATGCAAATCAGCTCTGACCCTGTGCCTCATGGGAACAGTCCAGTCCGAACTACCAAGCCATGTCTTTCCCAGACCGGAATCAAGCATCCAAGTACCGGTTTCTGGCTATCAGCCATCTTCAGCCTGGATAGCTTGACTCCAGTGGTGTGGAGAGCCTGGGACTCACGTCTGAGCATACCCAGCCCACTCGGGGTGAACATTGCAAAAAACACAGTTGATGGACAGAATGTAGAACAATGTCATACATTCACCCCAGTACAAGGATCTGGGCCTAAATCCATCGTTTTTTTGCACTCCACACCACCCTGGGTTAGACACTGGCTGTATGCAAATCAGCTCTGACCCTGTGCCTCATGGGAACAGTCCAGTCCGAACTACCAAGCCATGTCTTTCCCAGACCGGAATCAAGCATCCAAGGACCGGTTTCTGGCTATCACCCATCTTCAGCCTGGATAGCTTGACTCCAGTGGTGTAGAGAGCCTGGGACTCACGTCTGAGCATACCCAGCCCACTCGGGGTGAAAATTGCAAAAAACACAGTTGATGGACAGAATGTAGAACAATGTCATACATTCACCCCAGTACAAGGATCTGGGGCTAAATCCATCGTTTTTTTTGCACTCCACACCACCCTGGGTTAGACACTGGCTGTATGCAAATCAGCTCTGACCCTGTTCCTCATGGGAACAGTCCAGTCCGAACTACCAAGCCATGTCTTTCCCAGACCGGAATCAAGCATCCAAGGACCGGTTTCTGGCTATCAGCCATCTTCAGCCTGAATAGCTTGACTCCAGTGGTGTGGAGAGCCTGGGACTCACGTCTGAGCATACCCAGCCCACTCGGGGTGACAATTGCAAAAAACACAGTTGATGGACAGAATGTAGAACAATGTCATACATTCACCCCAGTACAAGGATCTGGGCCTAAATCCATCGTTTTTTTGCACTCCACACCACCCTGGGTTAGACACTGGCTGTATGCAAATCAGCTCTGACCCTGTGCCTCATGGGAACAATCCAGTCCGAACTACCAAGCTATGTCTTTACCAGACCGGAATCAAGCATCCAAGGACCGGTTTCTGGCTATCAGCCATCTTCAGCCCGGATAGCTTGACTCCAGTGGTGTGGAGAGCCTGGGACTCACGTCTGAGCATACCCAGCCCACTCGGGGTGAAAATTGCAAAAAACACAGTTGATGGACAGAATGTAGAACAATGTCATACATTCACCCCAGTACAAGGATCTGGGCCTAAATCCATCGTTTTTTTGAACTCCACACCACCCTGGGTTAGACACTGGCTGTATGCAAATCAGCTCTGACCCTGTGCCTCATGGGAACAGTCCAGTCCGAACTACCAAGCCATGTCTTTCCCAGACCGGAATCAAGCATCCAAGGACCGGTTTCTGGCTATCAGCCATCTTCAGCCTGGATAGCTTGACTCCAGTGGTGTGGAGAGCCTGCGACTCACGTCTGAGCATACCCAGCCCACTCGGGGTGAAAATTGCAAAAAACACAGTTGATGGACAGAATGTAGAACAATGTCATACATTCACCCCAGTACAAGGATCTGGGCCTAAATCCATCGTTTTTGTGCACTCCACACCACCCTGGGTTAGACACTGGCTGTATGCAAATCAGCTCTGACCCTGTGCCTCATGGGAACAGTCCAGTCTGAACTACCAAGCCATGTCTTTCCCAGACCGGAATCAAGCATCCAAGGACCGGTTTCTGGCTATCAGCCATCTTCAGCCTGGATAGCTTGACTCCAGTGGTGTGGAGAGCCTGGGACTCACGTCTGAGCATACCCAGCCCACTCGGGGTGAAAATTGCAAAAAACACAGTTGATGGACAGAATGTAGAACAGTGTCATACATTCACCCCAGTACAAGGATCTGGGCCTAAATCCATCGTTTTTTTGCACTCCACACCACCCTGGGTTAGACACTGGCTGTATGCAAATCAGCTCTGACCCTGTGCCTCATGGGAACAGTCCAGTCTGAACTACCAAGCCATGTCTTTCCCAGACCGGAATCAAGCATCCAAGGACCGGTTTCTGGCTATCAGCCATCTTCAGCCTGGATAGCTTGACTCCAGTGGTGTGGAGAGCCTGGGACTCACGTCTGAGCATACCCAGCCCACTCGGGGTGAAAATTGCAAAAAACACAGTTGATGGACAGAATGTAGAACAATGTCATACATTCACCCCAGTACAAGGATCTGGGCCTAAATCCATCATTTTTTTGCACTCCACACCACCCTGGGTTAGACACTGGCTGTATGCAAATCAGCTCTGACCCTGAGCCTCATGGGAACAGTCCAGTCCGAACTACCAAGCCATGTCTTTCCCAGACCGGAATCAAGCATCCAAGGACCGGTTTCTGGCTATCAGCCATCTTCAGCCTGGATAGCTTGACTCCAGTGGTGTGGAGAGCCTGGGACTCACGTCTGAGCATACCCAGCCCACTCGGGGTGAAAATTGCAAAAAAGTACAGTTGATGGACAGAATGTAGAACAATGTCATACATTCACCCCAGTACAAGGATCTGGGCCTAAATCCATCGTTTTTTTGCACTCCACACCACCCTGGGTTAGACACTGGCTGTATGCAAATCAGCTCTGACCCTGTGCCTCATGGGAACAGTCCAGTCCGAACTACCAAGCCATGTCTTTCCCAGACCGGAATCAAGCATCCAAGGACCGGTTTCTGGCTATCAGCCATCTTCAGCCTGGATAGCTTGACTCCAGTGGTGTGGAGAGCCTGGTACTCACGTCTGAGCATACCCAGCCCACTCGGGGTGAAAATTGCAAAAAACACAGTTGATGGACACAATGTAGAACAATGTCATACATTCACCCCAGTACAAGGATCTGGGCCTAAATCCATCGTTTTTTTGCACTCCACACCACCCTGGGTTAGACACTGGCTGTATGCAAATCAGCTCTGACCCTGTGCCTCATGGGAACAGTCCAGTCCGAACTACCAAGCCATGTCTTTCCCAGACCGGAATCAAGCATCCAAGGACCGGTTTCTGGCTCTCAGCCATCTTCAGCCTGGATAGCTTGACTCCAGTGGTGTAGAGAGCCTGGGACTCACGACTGAGCATACCCAGCCCACTCGGGGTGAAAATTGCAAAAAACACAGTTGATGGACAGAATGTAGAACAATGTCATACATTCACCCCAGTACAAGGATCTGGGCCTAAATCCATCGTTTTTTTGCACTCCACACCACCCTGGGTTAGACACTGGCTGTATGCAAATCAGCTCTGACCCTGTGCCTCATGGGAACAGTCCAGTCCGAACTACCAAGCCATGTCTTTCCCAGACCGGAATCAAGCATCCAAGGACCGGTTTCTGGCTATCAGCCATCTTCAGCCTGAATAGCTTGACTCCAGTGGTGTGGAGAGCCTGGGACTCACGTCTGAGCATACCCAGCCCCTCGGGGTGAAAATTGCAAAAAAGTACAGTTGATGGACAGAATGTAGAACAATGTCATACATTCACCCCAGTACAAGGATCTGGGCCTAAATCCATCGTTTTTTTGCACTCCACACCACCCTGGGTTAGACACTGGCTGTATGCAAATCAGCTCTGACCCTGTGCCTCATGGGAACAGTCCAGTCCGAACTACCAAGCCATGTCTTTCCCAGACCGGAATCAAGCATCCAAGGACCGGTTTCTGGCTATCAGCCATCTTCAGCCTGGATAGCTTGACTCCAGTGGTGTAGAGAGCCTGGGACTCACGTCTGAGCATACCCAGCCCACTCGGGGTGAAAATTGCAAAAAACACAGTTGATGGATAGAATGTAGAACAATGTCATACATTCACCCCAGTACAAGGATCTGGGCCTAAATCCATCATTTTTTTGCACTCCACACCACCCTGGGTTAGACACTGGCTGTATGCAAATCAGCTCTGACCCTGTGCCTCATGGGAACAGTCCAGTCTGAACTACCAAGCCATGTCTTTCCCAGACCGGAATCAAGCATCCAAGGACCGGTTTCTGGCTATCAGCCATCTTCAGCCTGGATAGCTTGACTCCAGTGGTGTGGAGAGCCTGGGACTCACGTCTGAGCATACCCAGCCCACTCGGGGTGAAAATTGCAAAAAACACAGTTGATGGACAGAATGTAGAACAATGTCATACATTCACCCCAGTACAAGGATCTGGGCCTAAATCCATCGGTTTTTTGCACTCCACACCACCCTGGGTTAGACACTGGCTGTATGCAAATCAGCTCTGACCCTGAGCCTCATGGGAACAGTCCAGTCCGAACTACCAAGCCATGTCTTTCCCAGACCGGAATCAAGCATCCAAGGACCGGTTTCTGGCTATCAGCCATCTTCAGCCTGGATAGCTTGACTCCAGTGGTGTGGAGAGCCTGGGACTCACGTCTGAGCATACCCAGCCCACTCGGGGTGAAAATTGCAAAAAAGTACAGTTGATGGACAGAATGTAGAACAATGTCATACATTCACCCCAGTACAAGGATCTGGGCCTAAATCCATCATTTTTTTGCACTCCACACCACCCTGGGTTAGACACTGGCTGTATGCAAATCAGCTCTGACCCTGTGCCTCATGGGAACAGTCCAGTCCGAACTACCAAGCCATGTCTTTCCCAGACCGGAATCAAGCATCCAAGGATCGGTTTCTGGCTATCAGCCATCTTCAGCCTGGATAGCTTGACTCCAGTGGTGTGGAGAGCCTGGGACTCACGTCTGAGCATACCCAGCCCACTCGGGGTGAAAATTGCAAAAAACACAGTTGATGGACAGAATGTAGAACAATGTCATACATTCACCCCAGTACAAGGATCTGGGCCTAAATCCATCGTTTTTGTGCACTCCACACCACCCTGGGTTAGACACTGGCTGTATGCAAATCAGCTCTGACCCTGTGCCTCATGGGAACAGTCCAGTCCGAACTACCAAGCCATGTCTTTCCCAGACCGGAATCAAGCATCCAAGGACCGGTTTCTGGCTATCAGCCATCTTCAGCCTGGATAGCTTGACTCCAGTGGTGTGGAGAGCCTGGGACTCGCGTCTGAGCATACCCAGCCCACTCGGGGTGAAAATTGCAAAAAACACAGTTGATGGACAGAATGTAGAACAATGTCATACATTCACCCCAGTACAAGGATCTGGGCCTAAATCCATCGTTTTTTTGCACTCCACACCACCCTGGGTTAGACACTGGCTGTATGCAAATCAGCTCTGACCCTGTGCCTCATGGGGACAGTCCAGTCCGAACTACCAAGCCATGTCTTTCCCAGACCGGAATCAAGCATCCAAGGACCGGTTTCTGGCTATCAGCCATCTTCAGCCTGGATAGCTTGACTCCAGTGGTGTAGAGAGCCTGGGACTCACGTCTGAGCATACCCAGCCCACTCGGGGTGAAAATTGCAAAAAACACAGTTGATGGACAGAATGTAGAACAATGTCATACATTCACCCCAGTACAAGGATCTGGGCCTAAATCCATCGTTTTTTTGCACTCCACACCACCCTGGGTTAGACACTGGCTGTATGCAAATCAGCTCTGACCCTGTGCCTCATGGGAACAGTCCAGTCCGAACTACCAAGCCATGTCTTTCCCAGACCGGAATCAAGCATCCAAGGACCGGTTTCTGGCTATCAGCCATCTTCAGCCTGGATAGCTTGACTCCAGTGGTGTGGAGAGCCTGGGACTCGCGTCTGAGCATACCCAGCCCACTCGGGGTGAAAATTGCAAAAAACACAGTTGATGGACAGAATGTAGAACAATGTCATACATTCACCCCAGTACAAGGATCTGGGCCTAAATCCATCGTTTTTTTGCACTCCACACCACCCTGGGTTAGACACTGGCTGTATGCAAATCAGCTCTGACCCTGTGCCTCATGGGAACAGTCCAGTCCGAACTACCAAGCCATGTCTTTCCCAGACCGGAATCAAGCATCCAAGGACCGGTTTCTGGCTATCAGCCATCTTCAGCCTGGATAGCTTGACTCCAGTGGTGTAGAGAGCCTGGGACTCACGTCTGAGCATACCCAGCCCACTCGGGGTGAAAATTGCAAAAAACACAGTTGATGGACAGAATGTAGAACAATGTCATACATTCACCCCAGTACAAGGATCTGGGCCTAAATCCATCGTTTTTTTGCACTCCACACCACCCTGGGTTAGACACTGGCTGTATGCAAATCAGCTCTGACCCTGTGCCTCATGGGAACAGTCCAGTCCGAACTACCAAGCCATGTCTTTCCCAGACCGGAATCAAGCATCCAAGGACCGGTTTCTGGCTATCAGCCATCTTCAGCCTGGATAGCTTGACTCCAGAGGTGTGGAGAGCCTGGGACTCACGTCTGAGCATACCCAGCCCACTCGGGGTGAAAATTGCAAAAAACACAGTTGATGGACAGAATGTAGAACAATGTCATACATTCACCCCAGTACAAGGATCTGGGCCTAAATCCATTGTTTTTGTGCACTCCACACCACCCTGGGTTAGACACTGGCTGTATGCAAATCAGCTCTGACCCTGCGCCTCATGGGAACAGTCCAGTCCGAACTACCAAGCCATGTCTTTCCCAGACCGGAATCAAGCATCCAAGGACCGGTTTCTGGCTATCAGCCATCTTCAGCCTGGATAGCTTGACTCCAGTGGTGTGGAGAGCCTGGGACTCACGTCTGAGCATACCCAGCCCACTCGGGGTGAAAATTGCAAAAAACACAGTTGATGGACAGAATGTAGAACAGTGTCATACATTCACCCCAGTACAAGGATCTGGGCCTAAATCCATCGTTTTTTTGCACTCCACACCACCCTGGGTTAGACACTGGCTGTATGCAAATCAGCTCTGACCCTGTGCCTCATGGGAACAGTCCAGTCTGAACTACCAAGCCATGTCTTTCCCAGACCGGAATCAAGCATCCAAGGACCGGTTTCTGGCTATCAGCCATCTTCAGCCTGGATAGCTTGACTCCAGTGGTGTGGAGAGCCTGGGACTCACGTCTGAGCATACCCAGCCCACTCGGGGTGAAAATTGCAAAAAACACAGTTGATGGACAGAATGTAGAACAATGTCATACATTCACCCCAGTACAAGGATCTGGGCCTAAATCCATCGTTTTTTTGCACTCCACACCACCCTGGGTTAGACACTGGCTGTATGCAAATCAGCTCTGACCCTGAGCCTCATGGGAACAGTCCAGTCCGAACTACCAAGCCATGTCTTTCCCAGACCGGAATCAAGCATCCAAGGACCGGTTTCTGGCTATCAGCCATCTTCAGCCTGGATAGCTTGACTCCAGTGGTGTGGAGAGCCTGGGACTCACGTCTGAGCATACCCAGCCCACTCGGGGTGAAAATTGCAAAAAAGTACAGTTGATGGACAGAATGTAGAACAATGTCATACATTCACCCCAGTACAAGGATCTGGGCCTAAATCCATCGTTTTTTTGCACTCCACACCACCCTGGGTTAGACACTGGCTGTATGCAAATCAGCTCTGACCCTGTGCCTCATGGGAACAGTCCAGTCCGAACTACCAAGCCATGTCTTTCCCAGACCGGAATCAAGCATCCAAGGACCGGTTTCTGGATATCAGCCATCTTCAGCCTGGATAGCTTGACTCCAGTGGTGTGGAGAGCCTGGGACTCACGTCTGAGCATACCCAGCCCACTCGGGGTGAAAATTGCAAAAAACACAGTTGACGGACAGAATGTAGAACAATGTCATACATTCACCCCAGTACAAGGATCTGGGCCTAAATTCATCGTTTTTTTGCACTCCACACCACCCTGGGTTAGACACTGGCTGTATGCAAATCAGCTCTGACCCTGTGCCTCATGGGAACAGTCCAGTCCGAACTACCAAGCCATGTCTTTCCCAGACCGGAATCAAGCATCCAAGGACCGGTTTCTGGCTATCAGCCATCTTCAGCCTGGATAGCTTGACTCCAGTGGTGTAGAGAGCCTGGGACTCACGTCTGAGCATACCCAGCCTACTCGGGGTGAAAATTGCAAAAAACACAGTTGATGGACAGAATGTAGAACAATGTCATACATTCACCCCAGTACAAGGATCTGGGCCTAAATCCATCGTTTTTTTGCACTCCACACCACCCTGGGTTAGACACTGGCTGTATGCAAATCAGCTCTGACCCTGTGCCTCATGGGAACAGTCCAGTCCGAACTACCAAGCCATGTCTTTCCCAGACCGGAATCAAGCATCCAAGGACCGGTTTCTGGCTATCAGCCATCTTCAGCCTGGATAGCTTGACTCCAGTGGTGTGGAGAGCCTGGGACTCACGTCTGAGCATACCCAGCCCACTCGGGGTGAAAATTGCAAAAAACACAGTTGATGGACAGAATGTAGAACAATGTCATACATTCACCCCAGTACAAGGATCTGGGCCTAAATCCATCGTTTTTTTGCACTCCACACCACCCTGGGTTAGACACTGGCTGTATGCAAATCAGCTCTGACCCTGTGCCTCATGGGAACAGTCCAGTCCGAACTACCAAGCCATGTCTTTCCCAGACCGGAATCAAGCATCCAAGGACCGGTTTCTGGCTATCAGCCATCTTCAGCCTGGATAGCTTGACTCCAGTGGTGTGGAGAGCCTGGGACTCACGTCTGAGCATACCCAGCCCACTCGGGGTGAAAATTGCAAAAAACACAGTTGATGGACAGAATGTAGAACAATGTCATACATTCACCCCAGTACAAGGATCTGGGCCTAAATCCATCGTTTTTTTGCACTCCACACCACCCTGGGTTAGACACTGGCTGTATGCAAATCAGCTCTGACCCTGTGCCTCATGGGAACAGTCCAGTCCGAACTACCAATCCATGTCTTTCCCAGACCGGAATCAAGCATCCAAGGACCGGTTTCTGGCTATCAGCCATCTTCAGCCTGGATAGCTTGACTCCAGTGGTGTGGAGAGCCTGGGACTCACGTCAGAGCATACCCATCCCACTCGGGGTGAAAATTGCAAAAAACACAGTTGATGGACAGAATGTAGAACAATGTCATACATTCACCCCAGTACAAGGATCTGGGCCTAAATCCATCGTTTTTTTGCACTCCACACCACCCTGGGTTAGACACTGGCTGTATGCAAATCAGCTCTGACCCTGTGCCACATGGGAACAGTCCAGTCCGAACTACCAAGCCATGTCTTTCCCAGACCGAAATCAAGCATCCAAGGGCCGGTTTCTGGCCATCAGCCATCTTCAGCCTGGATAGCTTGACTCCAGTGGTGTGGAGAGCCTGGGACTCACGTCTGAGCATACCCAGCCCACTCGGGGTGAAAATTGCAAAAAACACAGTTGATGGACAGAATGTAGAACAATGTCATACATTCACCCCAGTACAAGGATCTGGGCCTAAATCCATCGTTTTTTTGGTCTCCACACCACCCTGGGTTAGACACTGGCTGTATGCAAATCAGCTCTGACCCTGTGCCTCATGGGAACAGTCCAGTCCGAACTACCAAGCCATGTCTTTCCCAGACCGGAATCAAGCATCCAAGGACCGGTTTCTGGCTATCAGCCATCTTCAGCCTGGATAGCTTGACTCCAGTGGTGTGGAGAGCCTGGGACTCACGTCTGAGCATACCCAGCCCACTCGGGGTGAAAATTGCAAAAAACACAGTTGATGGACAGAATGTAGAACAATGTCATACATTCACCCCAGTACAAGGATCTGGGCCTAAATCCATCGTTTTTTTGCACTCCACACCACCCTGGGTTAGACACTGGCTGTATGCAAATCAGCTCTGACCCTGTGCCTCATGGGAACAGTCCAGTCCGAACTACCAAGCCATGTCTTTCCCAGACCGGAATCAAGCATCCAAGGATCGGTTTCTGGCTATCATTCATCTTCAGCCTGGATAGCTTGACTCCAGTGGTGTGGAGAGCCTGGGACTCGCGTCTGAGCATACCCAGCCCACTCGGGGTGAAAATTGCAAAAAACACAGTTGATGGACAGAATGTAGAACAATGTCATACATTCACCCCAGTACAAGGATCTGGGCCTAAATCCATCGTTTTTGTGCACTCCATACCACCCTGGGTTAGACACTGGCTGTATGCAAATCAGCTCTGACCCTGTGCCTCATGGGAACAGTCCAGTCCGAACTACCAATCCATGTCTTTCCCAGACCGGAATCAAGCATCCAAGGACCGGTTTCTGGCTATCAGCCATCTTCAGCCTGGATAGCTTGACTCCAGTGGTGTGGAGAGCCTGGGACTCACGTCAGAGCATACCCAGCCCACTCGGGGTGAAAATTGCAAAAAACACAGTTGATGGACAGAATGTAGAACAATGTCATACATTCACCCCAGTACAAGGATCTGGGCCTAAATCCATCGTTTTTGTGCACTCCATACCACCCTGGGTTAGACACTGGCTGTATGCAAATCAGCTCTGACCCTGTGCCTCATGGGAACAGTCCAGTCTGAACTACCAAGCCATGTCTTTCCCAGACCGGAATCAAGCATCCAAGGACCGGTTTCTGGCTATCAGCCATCTTCAGCCTGGATAGCTTGACTCCAGTGGTGTGGAGAGCCTGGGACTCACGTCTGAGCATACCCAGCCCACTCGGGGTGAAAATTGCAAAAAACACAGTTGATGGACAGAATGTAGAACAATGTCATACATTCACCCCAGTACAAGGATCTGGGCCTAAATCCATCGTTTTTTTGCACTCCACACCACCCTGGGTTAGACACTGGCTGTATGCAAATCAGCTCTGACCCTGTGCCTCATGGGAACAGTCCAGTCCGAACTACCAAGCCATGTCTTTCCCAGACCGGAATCAAGCATCCAAGGACCGGTTTCTGGCTATCAGCCATCTTCAGCCTGGATAGCTTGACTCCAGTGGTGTGGAGAGCCTGGGACTCACGTCTGAGCATACCCAGCCCACTCGGGGTGAAAATTGCAAAAAAACACAGTTGATGGACAGAATGTAGAACAATGTCATACATTCACCCCAGTACAAGGATCTGGGCCTAAATCCATCGTTTTTATGGACTCCACACCACCCTGGGTTAGACACTGGCTGTATGCAAATCAGCTCTGACCCTGTGCCTCATGGGAACAGTCCAGTCCGAACTACCAAGCCATGTCTTTCCCAGACCGGAATCAAGCATCAAAGGACCGGTTTCTGGCTATCAGCCATCTTCAGCCTGGATAGCTTGACTCCAGTGGTGTAGAGAGCCTGGGACTCACGTCTGAGCATACCCAGCCCACTCGGGGTGAAAATTGCAAAAAACACAGTTGATGGACAGAATGTAGAACAATGTCATACATTCACCCCAGTACAAGGATCTGGGCCTAAATCCATCGTTTTTTTGCACTCCACACCACCCTGGGTTAGACACTGGCTGTATGCAAATCAGCTCTGACCCTGTGCCTCATGGGAACAGTCCAGTCCGAACTACCAAGCCATGTCTTTCCCAGACCGGAATCAAGCATCCAAGGACCGGTTTCTGGCTATCAGCCATCTTCAGCCTGAATAGCTTGACTCCAGTGGTGTGGAGAGCCTGGGACTCACGTCTGAGCATACCCAGCCCACTCGGGGTGAAAATTGCAAAAAAGTACAGTTGATGGACAGAATGTAGAACAATGTCATACATTCACCCCAGTACAAGGATCTGGGCCTAAATCCATCGTTTTTTTGCACTCCACACCACCCTGGGTTAGACACTGGCTGTATGCAAATCAGCTCTGACCCTGTGCCTCATGGGAACAGTCCAGTCCGAACTACCAAGCCATGTCTTTCCCAGACCGGAATCAAGCATCCAAGGACCGGTTTCTGGCTATCAGCCATCTTCAGCCTGGATAGCTTGACTCCAGTGGTGTGGAGAGCCTGGGACTCACGTCTGAGCATACCCAGCCCACTCGGGGTGAAAATTGCAAAAAACACAGTTGATGGACAGAATGTAGAACAATGTCATACATTCACCCCAGTACAAGGATCTGGGCCTAAATCCATCGTTTTTTTGCACTCCACACCACCCTGGGTTAGACACTGGCTGTATGCAAATCAGCTCTGACCCTGTGCCTCATGGGAACAGTCCAGTCCGAACTACCAAGCCATGTCTTTCCCAGACCGGAATCAAGCATCCAAGGACCGGTTTCTGGCTATCAGCCATCTTCAGCCTGGATAGCTTGACTCCAGTGGTGTGGAGAGCCTGGGACTCACGTCTGAGCATACCCAGCCCACTCGGGGTGAAAATTGCAAAAAACACAGTTGATGGACAGAATGTAGAACAATGTCATACATTCACCCCAGTACAAGGATCTGGGCCTAAATCCATCGTTTTTTTGCACTCCACACCACCCTGGGTTAGACACTGGCTGTATGCAAATCAGCTCTGACCCTGTGCCTCATGGGAACAGTCCAGTCCGAACTACCAAGCCATGTCTTTCCCAGACCGGAATCAAGCATCCAAGGACCGGTTTCTGGCTATCAGCCATCTTCAGCCTGGATAGCTTGACTCCAGTGGTGTAGAGAGCCTGGGACTCACGTCTGAGCATACCCAGCCCACTCGGGGTGAAAATTGCAAAAAACACAGTTGATGGACAGAATGTAGAACAATGTCATACATTCACCCCAGTACAAGGATCTGGGCCTAAATCCATCGTTTTTTTGCACTCCACACCACCCTGGGTTAGACACTGGCTGTATGCAAATCAGCTCTGACCCTGTGCCTCATGGGAACAGTCCAGTCCGAACTACCAAGCCATGTCTTTCCCAGACCGGAATCAAGCATCCAAGGACCGGTTTCTGGCTATCAGCCATCTTCAGCCTGAATAGCTTGACTCCAGTGGTGTGGAGAGCCTGGGACTCACGTCTGAGCATACCCAGCCCACTCGGGGTGAAAATTGCAAAAAAGTACAGTTGATGGACAGAATGTAGAACAATGTCATACATTCACCCCAGTACAAGGATCTGGGCCTAAATCCATCGTTTTTTTGCACTCCACACCACCCTGGGTTAGACACTGGCTGTATGCAAATCAGCTCTGACCCTGTGCCTCATGGGAACAGTCCAGTCCGAACTACCAAGCCATGTCTTTCCCAGACCGGAATCAAGCATCCAAGGACCGGTTTCTGGCTATCAGCCATCTTCAGCCTGGATAGCTTGACTCCAGTGGTGTGGAGAGCCTGGGACTCACGTCTGAGCATACCCAGCCCACTCGGGGTGAAAATTGCAAAAAACACAGTTGATGGACAGAATGTAGAACAATGTCATACATTCACCCCAGTACAAGGATCTGGGCCTAAATCCATCGTTTTTTTGCACTCCACACCACCCTGGGTTAGACACTGGCTGTATGCAAATCAGCTCTGACCCTGTGCCTCATGGGAACAGTCCAGTCCGAACTACCAAGCCATGTCTTTCCCAGACCGGAATCAAGCATCCAAGGACCGGTTTCTGGCTATCAGCCATCTTCAGCCTGGATAGCTTGACTTCAGTGGTGTGGAGAGCCTGGGACTCACGTCTGAGCATACCCAGCCCACTCGGGGTGAAAATTGCAAAAAACACAGTTGATGGACAGAATGTAGAACAATGTCATACATTCACCCCAGTACAAGGATCTGGGCCTAAATCCATCGTTTTTTTGCACTCCACACCACCCTGGGTTAGACACTGGCTGTATGCAAATCAGATCTGACCCTGTGCCTCATGGTAACAGTCCAGTCCGAACTACCAAGCCATGTCTTTCGCAGACCGGAATCAAGCATCCAAGGACCGGTTTCTGGCTATCAGCCATCTTCAGCCTGGATAGCTTGACTCCAGTGGTGTAGAGAGCCTGGGACTCACGTCTGAGCATACCCAGCCCACTCGGGGTGAAAATTGCAAAAAACACAGTTGATGGACAGAATGTAGAACAATGTCATACATTCACCCCAGTACAAGGATCTGGGCCTAAATCCATCGTTTTTTTGCACTCCACACCACCCTGGGTTAGACACTGGCTGTATGCAAATCAGCTCTGACCCTGTGCCTCATGGGAACAGTCCAGTCCGAACTACCAAGCCATGTCTTTCCCAGACCGGAATCAAGCATCCAAGGACCGGTTTCTGGCTATCAGCCATCTTCAGCCTGGATAGCTTGACTCCAGTGGTGTGGAGAGCCTGGGACTCACGTCTGAGCATACCCAACCCACTCGGGGTGAAAATTGCAAAAAACACAGTTGATGGACAGAATGTAGAACAATGTCATACATTCACCCCAGTACAAGGATCTGGGCCTAAATCCATCGTTTTTTGCACTCCACACCACCCTGGGTTAGACACTGGCTGTATGCAAATCAGCTCTGACCCTGTGCCTCATGGGAACAGTCCAGTCTGAACTACCAAGCCATGTCTTTCCCAGACCGGAATCAAGCATCCAAGGACCGGTTTCTGGCTATCAGCCATCTTCAGCCTGGATAGCTTGACTCCAGGGGTGTGGAGAGCCTGGGACTCACGTCTGAGCATACCCAGCCCACTCGGGGTGAAAATTGCAAAAAAGTATAGTTGATGGACAGAATGTAGAACAATGTCATACATTCACCCCAGTACAAGGATCTGGGCCTAAATCCATCGTTTTTTTGCACTCCACACCACCCTGGGTTAGACACTGGCTGTATGCAAATCAGCTCTTACCCTGTGCCTCATGGGAACAGTCCAGTCCGAACTACCAAGCCATGTCTTTCCCAGACCGGAATCAAGCATCCAAGGACCGGTTTCTGGCTATCAGCCATCTTCAGCCTGGATAGCTTGACTCCAGTGGTGTGGAGAGCCTGGGACTCACGTCTGAGCATACCCAGCCCACTCGGTGTGAAAATTGCAAAAAACACAGTTGATGAACAGAATGTAGAACAATGTCATACATTCACCCCAGTACAAGGATCTGGGCCTAAATCCATCGTTTTTTTGCACTCCACACCACCCTGGGTTAGACACTGGCTGTATGCAAATCAGCTCTGACCCTGTGCCTCATGGGAACAGTCCAGTCCGAACTACCAAGCCATGTCTTTCCCAGACCGGAATCAAGCATCCAAGGACCGGTTTCTGGCTATCAGCCATCTTCAGCCTGGATAGCTTGACTCCAGTGGTGTGGAGAGCCTGGGACTCACGTCTGAGCATACCCAGCCCACTCGGGGTGAAAATTGCAAAAAACACAGTTGATGGACAGAATGTAGAACAATGTCATACATTCACCCCAGTACAAGGATCTGGGCCTAAATCCATCGTTTTTTTGCACTCCACACCACCCTGGGTTAGACACTGGCTGTATGCAAATCAGCTCTGACCCTGTGCCTCATGGGAACAGTCCAGTCCGAACTACCAAGCCATGTCTTTCCCAGACCGGAATCAAGCATCCAAGGACCGGTTTCTGGCTATCAGCCATCTTCAGCCTGGATAGCTTGACTCCAGTGGTGTAGAGAGCCTGGGACTCACGTCTGAGCATACCCAGCCCACTCGGGGTGAAAATTGCAAAAAACACAGTTGATGGACAGAATGTAGAACAATGTCATACATTCACCCCAGTACAAGGATCTGGGCCTAAATCCATCGTTTTTTTGCACTCCACACCACCCTGGGTTAGACACTGGCTGTATGCAAATCAGCTCTGACCCTGTGCCTCATGGGAACAGTCCAGTCCGAACTACCAAGCCATGTCTTTCCCAGACCGGAATCAAGCATCCAAGGACCGGTTTCTGGCTATCAGCCATCTTCAGCCTGAATAGCTTGACTCCAGTGGTGTGGAGAGCCTGGGACTCACGTCTGAGCATACCCAGCCCACTCGGGGTGAAAATTGCAAAAAAGTACAGTTGATGGACAGAATGTAGAACAATGTCATACATTCACCCCAGTACAAGGATCTGGGCCTAAATCCATCGTTTTTTTGCACTCCACACCACCCTGGGTTAGACACTGGCTGTATGCAAATCAGCTCTGACCCTGTGCCTCATGGGAACAGTCCAGTCCGAACTACCAAGCCATGTCTTTCCCAGACCGGAATCAAGCATCCAAGGACCGGTTTCTGGCTATCAGCCATCTTCAGCCTGGATAGCTTGACTCCAGTGGTGTGGAGAGCCTGGGACTCACGCCTGAGCATACCCAGCCCACTCGGGGTGAAAATTGCAAAAAACACAGTTGATGGACAGAATGTAGAACAATGTCATACATTCACCCCAGTACAAGGATCTGGGCCTAAATCCATCATTTTTTTGCACTCCACACCACCCTGGGTTAGACACTGGCTGTATGCAAATCAGCTCTGACCCTGTGCCTCATGGGAACAGTCCAGTCCGAACTACCAAGCCATGTCTTTCCCAGACCGGAATCAAGCATCCAAGTACCGGTTTCTGGCTATCAGCCATCTTCAGCCTGGATAGCTTGACTCCAGTGGTGTGGAGAGCCTGGGACTCACGTCTGAGCATACCCAGCCCACTCGGGGTGAAAATTGCAAAAAACACAGTTGATGGACAGAATGTAGAACAATGTCATACATTCACCCCAGTACAAGGATCTGGGCCTAAATCCATCGTTTTTTTGCACTCCACACCACCCTGGGTTAGACACTGGCTGTATGCAAATCAGCTCTGACCCTGTGCCTCATGGGAACAGTCCAGTCCGAACTACCAAGCCATGTCTTTCCCAGACCGGAATCAAGCATCCAAGGACCGGTTTCTGGCTATCACCCATCTTCAGCCTGGATAGCTTGACTCCAGTGGTGTAGAGAGCCTGGGACTCACGTCTGAGCATACCCAGCCCACTCGGGGTGAAAATTGCAAAAAACACAGTTGATGGACAGAATGTAGAACAATGTCATACATTCACCCCAGTACAAGGATCTGGGGCTAAATCCATCGTTTTTTTGCACTCCACACCACCCTGGGTTAGACACTGGCTGTATGCAAATCAGCTCTGACCCTGTTCCTCATGGGAACAGTCCAGTCCGAACTACCAAGCCATGTCTTTCCCAGACCGGAATCAAGCATCCAAGGACCGGTTTCTGGCTATCAGCCATCTTCAGCCTGAATAGCTTGACTCCAGTGGTGTGGAGAGCCTGGGACTCACGTCTGAGCATACCCAGCCCACTCGGGGTGACAATTGCAAAAAACACAGTTGATGGACAGAATGTAGAACAATGTCATACATTCACCCCAGTACAAGGATCTGGGCCTAAATCCATCGTTTTTTTGCACTCCACACCACCCTGGGTTAGACACTGGCTGTATGCAAATCAGCTCTGACCCTGTGCCTCATGGGAACAATCCAGTCCGAACTACCAAGCTATGTCTTTACCAGACCGGAATCAAGCATCCAAGGACCGGTTTCTGGCTATCAGCCATCTTCAGCCCGGATAGCTTGACTCCAGTGGTGTGGAGAGCCTGGGACTCACGTCTGAGCATACCCAGCCCACTCGGGGTGAAAATTGCAAAAAACACAGTTGATGGACAGAATGTAGAACAATGTCATACATTCACCCCAGTACAAGGATCTGGGCCTAAATCCATCGTTTTTTTGAACTCCACACCACCCTGGGTTAGACACTGGCTGTATGCAAATCAGCTCTGACCCTGTGCCTCATGGGAACAGTCCAGTCCGAACTACCAAGCCATGTCTTTCCCAGACCGGAATCAAGCATCCAAGGACCGGTTTCTGGCTATCAGCCATCTTCAGCCTGGATAGCTTGACTCCAGTGGTGTGGAGAGCCTGGGACTCACGTCTGAGCATACCCAGCCCACTCGGGGTGAAAATTGCAAAAAACACAGTTGATGGACAGAATGTAGAACAATGTCATACATTCACCCCAGTACAAGGATCTGGGCCTAAATCCATCGTTTTTGTGCACTCCACACCACCCTGGGTTAGACACTGGCTGTATGCAAATCAGCTCTGACCCTGTGCCTCATGGGAACAGTCCAGTCCGAACTACCAAGCCATGTCTTTCCCAGACCGGAATCAAGCATCCAAGGACCGGTTTCTGGCTATCAGCCATCTTCAGCCTGGATAGCTTGACTCCAGTGGTGTGGAGAGCCTGGGACTCACGTCTGAGCATACCCAGCCCACTCGGGGTGAAAATTGCAAAAAACACAGTTGATGGACAGAATGTAGAACAGTGTCATACATTCACCCCAGTACAAGGATCTGGGCCTAAATCCATCGTTTTTTTGCACTCCACACCACCCTGGGTTAGACACTGGCTGTATGCAAATCAGCTCTGACCCTGTGCCTCATGGGAACAGTCCAGTCTGAACTACCAAGCCATGTCTTTCCCAGACCGGAATCAAGCATCCAAGGACCGGTTTCTGGCTATCAGCCATCTTCAGCCTGGATAGCTTGACTCCAGTGGTGTGGAGAGCCTGGGACTCACGTCTGAGCATACCCAGCCCACTCGGGGTGAAAATTGCAAAAAACACAGTTGATGGACAGAATGTAGAACAATGTCATACATTCACCCCAGTACAAGGATCTGGGCCTAAATCCATCATTTTTTTGCACTCCACACCACCCTGGGTTAGACACTGGCTGTATGCAAATCAGCTCTGACCCTGAGCCTCATGGGAACAGTCCAGTCCGAACTACCAAGCCATGTCTTTCCCAGACCGGAATCAAGCATCCAAGGACCGGTTTCTGGCTATCAGCCATCTTCAGCCTGGATAGCTTGACTCCAGTGGTGTGGAGAGCCTGGGACTCACGTCTGAGCATACCCAGCCCACTCGGGGTGAAAATTGCAAAAAAGTACAGTTGATGGACAGAATGTAGAACAATGTCATACATTCACCCCAGTACAAGGATCTGGGCCTAAATCCATCGTTTTTTTGCACTCCACACCACCCTGGGTTAGACACTGGCTGTATGCAAATCAGCTCTGACCCTGTGCCTCATGGGAACAGTCCAGTCCGAACTACCAAGCCATGTCTTTCCCAGACCGGAATCAAGCATCCAAGGACCGGTTTCTGGCTATCAGCCATCTTCAGCCTGGATAGCTTGACTCCAGTGGTGTGGAGAGCCTGGGACTCACGTCTGAGCATACCCAGCCCACTCGGGGTGAAAATTGCAAAAAACACAGTTGATGGACACAATGTAGAACAATGTCATACATTCACCCCAGTACAAGGATCTGGGCCTAAATCCATCGTTTTTTTGCACTCCACACCACCCTGGGTTAGACACTGGCTGTATGCAAATCAGCTCTGACCCTGTGCCTCATGGGAACAGTCCAGTCCGAACTACCAAGCCATGTCTTTCCCAGACCGGAATCAAGCATCCAAGGACCGGTTTCTGGCTCTCAGCCATCTTCAGCCTGGATAGCTTGACTCCAGTGGTGTAGAGAGCCTGGGACTCACGTCTGAGCATACCCAGCCCACTCGGGGTGAAAATTGCAAAAAACACAGTTGATGGACAGAATGTAGAACAATGTCATACATTCACCCCAGTACAAGGATCTGGGCCTAAATCCATCGTTTTTTTGCACTCCACACCACCCTGGGTTAGACACTGGCTGTATGCAAATCAGCTCTGACCCTGTGCCTCATGGGAACAGTCCAGTCCGAACTACCAAGCCATGTCTTTCCCAGACCGGAATCAAGCATCCAAGGACCGGTTTCTGGCTATCAGCCATCTTCAGCCTGAATAGCTTGACTCCAGTGGTGTGGAGAGCCTGGGACTCACGTCTGAGCATACCCAGCCCCTCGGGGTGAAAATTGCAAAAAAGTACAGTTGATGGACAGAATGTAGAACAATGTCATACATTCACCCCAGTACAAGGATCTGGGCCTAAATCCATCGTTTTTTTGCACTCCACACCACCCTGGGTTAGACACTGGCTGTATGCAAATCAGCTCTGACCCTGTGCCTCATGGGAACAGTCCAGTCCGAACTACCAAGCCATGTCTTTCCCAGACCGGAATCAAGCATCCAAGGACCGGTTTCTGGCTATCAGCCATCTTCAGCCTGGATAGCTTGACTCCAGTGGTGTAGAGAGCCTGGGACTCACGTCTGAGCATACCCAGCCCACTCGGGGTGAAAATTGCAAAAAACACAGTTGATGGATAGAATGTAGAACAATGTCATACATTCACCCCAGTACAAGGATCTGGGCCTAAATCCATCGTTTTTTTGCACTCCACACCACCCTGGGTTAGACACTGGCTGTATGCAAATCAGCTCTGACCCTGTGCCTCATGGGAACAGTCCAGTCTGAACTACCAAGCCATGTCTTTCCCAGACCGGAATCAAGCATCCAAGGACCGGTTTCTGGCTATCAGCCATCTTCAGCCTGGATAGCTTGACTCCAGTGGTGTGGAGAGCCTGGGACTCACGTCTGAGCATACCCAGCCCACTCGGGGTGAAAATTGCAAAAAACACAGTTGATGGACAGAATGTAGAACAATGTCATACATTCACCCCAGTACAAGGATCTGGGCCTAAATCCATCGTTTTTTTGCACTCCACACCACCCTGGGTTAGACACTGGCTGTATGCAAATCAGCTCTGACCCTGAGCCTCATGGGAACAGTCCAGTCCGAACTACCAAGCCATGTCTTTCCCAGACCGGAATCAAGCATCCAAGGACCGGTTTCTGGCTATCAGCCATCTTCAGCCTGGATAGCTTGACTCCAGTGGTGTGGAGAGCCTGGGACTCACGTCTGAGCATACCCAGCCCACTCGGGGTGAAAATTGCAAAAAACACAGTTGATGGACAGAATGTAGAACAATGTCATACATTCACCCCAGTACAAGGATCTGGGCCTAAATTTATCGTTTTTTTGCACTCCACACCACCCTGGGTTAGACACTGGCTGTATGCAAATCAGCTCTGACCCTGTGCCTCATGGGAACAGTCCAGTCCGAACTACCAAGCCATGTCTTTCCCAGACCGGAATCAAGCATCCAAGGACCGGTTTCTGGCTATCAGCCATCTTCAGCCTGGATAGCTTGACTCCAGTGGTGTGGAGAGCCTGGGACTCGCGTCTGAGCATACCCAGCCCACTCGGGGTGAAAATTGCAAAAAACACAGTTGATGGACAGAATGTAGAACAATGTCATACATTCACCCCAGTACAAGGATCTGGGCCTAAATCCATCGTTTTTTTGCACTCCACACCACCCTGGGTTAGACACTGGCTGTATGCAAATCAGCTCTGACCCTGTGCCTCATGGGAACAGTCCAGTCCGAACTACCAAGCCATGTCTTTCCCAGACCGGAATCAAGCATCCAAGGACCGGTTTCTGGCTATCAGCCATCTTCAGCCTGGATAGCTTGACTAAAGTGGTGTAGAGAGCCTGGGACTCACGTCTGAGCATACCCAGCCCACTCGGGGTGAAAATTGCAAAAAACACAGTTGATGGACAGAATGTAGAACAATGTCATACATTCACCCCAGTACAAGGATCTGGGCCTAAATCCATCGTTTTTTTGCACTCCACACCACCCTGGGTTAGACACTGGCTGTATGCAAATCAGCTCTGACCCTGTGCCTCATGGGAACAGTCCAGTCCGAACTACCAAGCCATGTCTTTCCCAGACCGGAATCAAGCATCCAAGGACCGGTTTCTGGCTATCAGCCATCTTCAGCCTGGATAGCTTGACTCCAGTGGTGTGGAGAGCCTGGGACTCACGTCTGAGCATACCCAGCCCACTCGGGGTGAAAATTGCAAAAAACACAGTTGATGGACAGAATGTAGAACAATGTCATACATTCACCCCAGTACAAGGATCTGGGCCTAAATCCATCGTTTTTGTGCACTCCACACCACCCTGGGTTAGACACTGGCTGTATGCAAATCAGCTCTGACCCTGCGCCTCATGGGAACAGTCCAGTCCGAACTACCAAGCCATGTCTTTCCCAGACCGGAATCAAGCATCCAAGGACCGGTTTCTGGCTATCAGCCATCTTCAGCCTGGATAGCTTGACTCCAGTGGTGTGGAGAGCCTGGGACTCACGTCTGAGCATACCCAGCCCACTCGGGGTGAAAATTGCAAAAAACACAGTTGATGGACAGAATGTAGAACAGTGTCATACATTCACCCCAGTACAAGGATCTGGGCCTAAATCCATCGTTTTTTTGCACTCCACACCACCCTGGGTTAGACACTGGCTGTATGCAAATCAGCTCTGACCCTGTGCCTCATGGGAACAGTCCAGTCTGAACTACCAAGCCATGTCTTTCCCAGACCGGAATCAAGCATCCAAGGACCGGTTTCTGGCTATCAGCCATCTTCAGCCTGGATAGCTTGACTCCAGTGGTGTGGAGAGCCTGGGACTCACGTCTGAGCATACCCAGCCCACTCGGGGTGAAAATTGCAAAAAACACAGTTGATGGACAGAATGTAGAACAATGTCATACATTCACCCCAGTACAAGGATCTGGGCCTAAATCCATCGTTTTTTTGCACTCCACACCACCCTGGGTTAGACACTGGCTGTATGCAAATCAGCTCTGACCCTGAGCCTCATGGGAACAGTCCAGTCCGAACTACCAAGCCATGTCTTTCCCAGACCGGAATCAAGCATCCAAGGACCGGTTTCTGGCTATCAGCCATCTTCAGCCTGGATAGCTTGACTCCAGTGGTGTGGAGAGCCTGGGACTCACGTCTGAGCATACCCAGCCCACTCGGGGTGAAAATTGCAAAAAAGTACAGTTGATGGACAGAATGTAGAACAATGTCATACATTCACCCCAGTACAAGGATCTGGGCCTAAATCCATCGTTTTTTTGCACTCCACACCACCCTGGGTTAGACACTGGCTGTATGCAAATCAGCTCTGACCCTGTGCCTCATGGGAACAGTCCAGTCCGAACTACCAAGCCATGTCTTTCCCAGACCGGAATCAAGCATCCAAGGACCGGTTTCTGGCTATCAGCCATCTTCAGCCTGGATAGCTTGACTCCAGTGGTGTGGAGAGCCTGGGACTCACGTCAGAGCATACCCAGCCCACTCGGGGTGAAAATTGCAAAAAACACAGTTGACGGACAGAATGTAGAACAATGTCATACATTCACCCCAGTACAAGGATCTGGGCCTAAATCCATCGTTTTTTTGCACTCCACACCACCCTGGGTTAGACACTGGCTGTATGCAAATCAGCTCTGACCCTGTGCCTCATGGGAACAGTCCAGTCCGAACTACCAAGCCATGTCTTTCCCAGACCGGAATCAAGCATCCAAGGACCGGTTTCTGGCTATCAGCCATCTTCAGCCTGGATAGCTTGACTCCAGTGGTGTAGAGAGCCTGGGACTCACGTCTGAGCATACCCAGCCTACTCGGGGTGAAAATTGCAAAAAACACAGTTGATGGACAGAATGTAGAACAATGTCATACATTCACCCCAGTACAAGGATCTGGGCCTAAATCCATAGTTTTTTTGCACTCCACACCACCCTGGGTTAGACACTGGCTGTATGCAAATCAGCTCTGACCCTGTGCCTCATGGGAACAGTCCAGTCCGAACTACCAAGCCATGTCTTTCCCAGACCGGAATCAAGCATCCAAGGACCGGTTTCTGGCTATCAGCCATCTTCAGCCTGGATAGCTTGACTCCAGTGGTGTGGAGAGCCTGGGACTCACGTCTGAGCATACCCAGCCCACTCGGGGTGAAAATTGCAAAAAACACAGTTGATGGACAGAATGTAGAACAATGTCATACATTCACCCCAGTACAAGGATCTGGGCCTAAATCCATCGTTTTTTTGCACTCCACACCACCCTGGGTTAGACACTGGCTGTATGCAAATCAGCTCTGACCCTGTGCCTCATGGGAACAGTCCAGTCCGAACTACCAAGCCATGTCTTTCCCAGACCGGAATCAAGCATCCAAGGACCGGTTTCTGGCTATCAGCCATCTTCAGCCTGGATAGCTTGACTCCAGTGGTGTGGAGAGCCTGGGACTCACGTCTGAGCATACCCAGCTCACTCGGGGTGAAAATTGCAAAAAACACAGTTGATGGACAGAATGTAGAACAATGTCATACATTCACCCCAGTACAAGGATCTGGGCCTAAATCCATCGTTTTTTTGCACTCCACACCACCCTGGGTTAGACACTGGCTGTATGCAAATCAGCTCTGACCCTGTGCCTCATGGGAACAGTCCAGTCCGAACTACCAATCCATGTCTTTCCCAGACCGGAATCAAGCATCCAAGGACCGGTTTCTGGCTATCAGCCATCTTCAGCCTGGATAGCTTGACTCCAGTGGTGTGGAGAGCCTGGGACTCACGTCAGAGCATACCCATCCCACTCGGGGTGAAAATTGCAAAAAACACAGTTGATGGACAGAATGTAGAACAATGTCATACATTCACCCCAGTACAAGGATCTGGGCCTAAATCCATCGTTTTTTTGCACTCCACACCACCCTGGGTTAGACACTGGCTGTATGCAAATCAGCTCTGACCCTGTGCCACATGGGAACAGTCCAGTCCGAACTACCAAGCCATGTCTTTCCCAGACCGAAATCAAGCATCCAAGGGCCGGTTTCTGGCCATCAGCCATCTTCAGCCTCGATAGCTTGACTCCAGTGGTGTGGAGAGCCTGGGACTCACGTCTGAGCATACCCAGCCCACTCGGGGTGAAAATTGCAAAAAACACAGTTGATGGACAGAATGTAGAACAATGTCATACATTCACCCCAGTACAAGGATCTGGGCCTAAATCCATCGTTTTTTTGGTCTCCACACCACCCTGGGTTAGACACTGGCTGTATGCAAATCAGCTCTGACCCTGTGCCTCATGGGAACAGTCCAGTCCGAACTACCAAGCCATGTCTTTCCCAGACCGGAATCAAGCATCCAAGGACCGGTTTCTGGCTATCAGCCATCTTCAGCCTGGATAGCTTGACTCCAGTGGTGTGGAGAGCCTGGGACTCACGTCTGAGCATACCCAGCCCACTCGGGGTGAAAATTGCAAAAAACACAGTTGATGGACAGAATGTAGAACAATGTCATACATTCACCCCAGTACAAGGATCTGGGCCTAAATCCATCGTTTTTTTGCACTCCACACCACCCTGGGTTAGACACTGGCTGTATGCAAATCAGCTCTGACCCTGTGCCTCATGGGAACAGTCCAGTCCGAACTACCAAGCCATGTCTTTCCCAGACCGGAATCAAGCATCCAAGGATCGGTTTCTGGCTATCATTCATCTTCAGCCTGGATAGCTTGACTCCAGTGGTGTGGAGAGCCTGGGACTCGCGTCTGAGCATACCCAGCCCACTCGGGGTGAAAATTGCAAAAAACACAGTTGATGGACAGAATGTAGAACAATGTCATACATTCACCCCAGTACAAGGATCTGGGCCTAAATCCATCGTTTTTGTGCACTCCATACCACCCTGGGTTAGACACTGGCTGTATGCAAATCAGCTCTGACCCTGTGCCTCATGGGAACAGTCCAGTCCGAACTACCAATCCATGTCTTTCCCAGACCGGAATCAAGCATCCAAGGACCGGTTTCTGGCTATCAGCCATCTTCAGCCTGGATAGCTTGACTCCAGTGGTGTGGAGAGCCTGGGACTCACGTCAGAGCATACCCATCCCACTCGGGGTGAAAATTGCAAAAAACACAGTTGATGGACACAATGTAGAACAATGTCATACATTCACCCCAGTACAAGGATCTGGGCCTAAATCCATCGTTTTTTTGCACTCCACACCACCCTGGGTTAGACACTGGCTGTATGCAAATCAGCTCTGACCCTGTGCCACATGGGAACAGTCCAGTCCGAACTACCAAGCCATGTCTTTCCCAGACCGAAATCAAGCATCCAAGGGCCGGTTTCTGGCCATCAGCCATCTTCAGCCTGGATAGCTTGACTCCAGTGGTGTGGAGAGCCTGGGACTCACGTCTGAGCATACCCAGCCCACTCGGGGTGAAAATTGCAAAAAAACACAGTTGATGGACAGAATGTAGAACAATGTCATACATTCACCCCAGTACAAGGATCTGGGCCTAAATCCATCGTTTTTTTGGTCTCCACACCACCCTGGGTTAGACACTGGCTGTATGCAAATCAGCTCTGACCCTGTGCCTCATGGAAACAGTCCAGTCCGAACTACCAAGCCATGTCTTTCCCAGACCGGAATCAAGCATCCAAGGACCGGTTTCTGGCTATCAGCCATCTTCAGCCTGGATAGCTTGACTCCAGTGGTGTGGAGAGCCTGGGACTCACGTCTGAGCATACCCAGCCCACTCGGGGTGAAAATTGCAAAAAACACAGTTGATGGACAGAATGTAGAACAATGTCATACATTCACCCCAGTACAAGGATCTGGGCCTAAATCCATCGTTTTTTTGCACTCCACACCACCCTGGGTTAGACACTGGCTGTATGCAAATCAGCTCTGACCCTGTGCCTCATGGGAACAGTCCAGTCCGAACTACCAAGCCATGTCTTTCCCAGACCGGAATCAAGCATCCAAGGACCGGTTTCTGGCTATCAGCCATCTTCAGCCTGGATAGCTTGACTCCAGTGGTGTGGAGAGCCTGGGACTCACGTCTGAGCATACCCAGCCCACTCGGGGTGAAAATTGCAAAAAACACAGTTGATGGACAGAATGTAGAACAATGTCATACATTCACCCCAGTACAAGGATCTGGGCCTAAATCCATTGTTTTTTTGCACTCCACACCACCCTGGGTTAGACACTGGCTGTATGCAAATCAGCTCTGACCCTGTGCCTCATGGGAACAGTCCAGTCCGAACTACCAAGCCATGTCTTTCCCAGACCGGAATCAAGCATCCAAGGACCGGTTTCTGGCTATCAGCCATCTTCAGCCTGGATAGCTTGACTCCAGTGGTGTGGAGAGCCTGGGACTCACGTCTGAGCATACCCAGACCACTCAGGGTGAAAATTGCAAAAGACACAGTTGATGGACAGAATGTAGAACAATGTCATACATTCACCCCAGTACAAGGATCTGGGCCTAAATCCATCGTTTTTTTGCACTCCACACCACCCTGGGTTAGACACTGGCTGTATGCAAATCAGCTCTGACCCTGTGCCTCATGGGAACAGTCCAGTCCGAACTACCAAGCCATGTCTTTCCCAGACCGGAATCAAGCATCCAAGGACCGGTTTCTGGCTATCAGCCATCTTCAGCCTGGATAGCTTGACTCCAGTGGTGTGGAGAGCCTGGGACTCACGTCTGAGCATACCCAGCCCACTCGGGGTGAAAATTGCAAAAAACACAGTTGATGGACAGAATGTAGAACAATGTCATACATTCACCCCAGTACAAGGATCTGGGCCTAAATCCATCGTTTTTTTGCACTCCACACCACCCTGGGTTAGACACTGGCTGTATGCAAATCAGCTCTGACCCTGTGCCTCATGGGAACAGTCCAGTCCGAACTACCAAGCCATGTCTTTCCCAGACCGGAATCAAGCATCCAAGGACCGGTTTCTGGCTATCAGCCATCTTCAGCCTGGATAGCTTGACTCCAGTGGTGTAGAGAGCCTGGGACTCACGTCTGAGCATACCCAGCCCACTCGGGGTGAAAATTGCAAAAAACACAGTTGATGGACAGAATGTAGAACAATGTCATACATTCACCCCAGTACAAGGATCTGGGCCTAAATCCATCGATTTTTTGCACTCCACACCACCCTGGGTTAGACACTGGCTGTATGCAAATCAGCTCTGACCCTGTGCCTCATGGGAACAGTCCAGTCTGAACTACCAAGCCATGTCTTTCCCAGACCGGAATCAAGCATCCAAGGACCGGTTTCTGGCTATCAGCCATCTTCAGCCTGGATAGCTTGACTCCAGTGGTGTGGAGAGCCTGGGACTCACGTCTGAGCATACCCAGCCCACTCGGGGTGAAAATTGCAAAAAACACAGTTGATGGACAGAATGTAGAACAATGTCATACATTCACCCCAGTACAAGGATCTGGGCCTAAATCCATCGTTTTTTTGCACTCCACACCACCCTGGGTTAGACACTGGCTGTATGCAAATCAGCTCTGACCCTGTGCCTCATGGGAACAGTCCAGTCCGAACTACCAAGCCATGTCTTTCCCAGACCGGAATCAAGCATCCAAGGACCGGTTTCTGGCTATCAGCCATCTTCAGCCTGGATAGCTTGACTCCAGTGGTGTGGAGAGCCTGGGACTCACGTCTGAGCATACCCAGCCCACTCGGGGTGAAAATTGCAAAAAAGTACAGTTGATGGACAGAATGTAGAACAATGTCATACATTCACCCCAGTACAAGGATCTGGGCCTAAATCCATCGTTTTTTTGCACTCCACACCACCCTGGGTTAGACACTGGCTGTATGCAAATCAGCTCTGACCCTGTGCCTCATGGGAACAGTCCAGTCCGAACTACCAAGCCATGTCTTTCCCAGACCGGAATCAAGCATCCAAGGACCGGTTTCTGGCTATCAGCCATCTTCAGCCTGGATAGCTTGACTCCAGTGGTGTGGAGAGCCTGGGACTCACGTCTGAGCATACCCAGCCCACTCGGGGTGAAAATTGCAAAAAACACAGTTGATGGACAGAATGTAGAACAATGTCATACATTCACCCCAGTACAAGGATCTGGGCCTAAATCCATCGTTTTTTTGCACTCCACACCACCCTGGGTTAGACACTGGCTGTATGCAAATCAGCTCTGACCCTGTGCCTCATGGGAACAGTCCAGTCCGAACTACCAAGCCATGTCTTTCCCAGACCGGAATCAAGCATCCAAGGACCGGTTTCTGGCTATCAGCCATCTTCAGCCTGGATAGCTTGACTCCAGTGGTGTGGAGAGCCTGGGACTCACGTCTGAGCATACCCAGCCCACTCGGGGTGAAAATTGCAAAAAACACAGTTGATGGAAGGAATGTAGAACAATGTCATACATTCACCCCAGTACAAGGATCTGGGCCTAAATCCATCGTTTTTTTGCACTCCACACCACCCTGGGTTAGACACTGGCTGTATGCAAATCAGCTCTGACCCTGTGCCTCATGGGAACAGTCCAGTCCGAACTACCAAGCCATGTCTTTCCCAGACCGGAATCAAGCATCCAAGGACCGGTTTCTGGCTATCAGCCATCTTCAGCCTGGATAGCTTGACTCCAGTGGTGTAGAGAGCCTGGGACTCACGTCTGAGCATACCCAGCCCACTCGGGGTGAAAATTGCAAAAAACACAGTTGATGGACAGAATGTAGAACAATGTCATACATTCACCCCAGTACAAGGATCTGGGCCTAAATCCATCGATTTTTTGCACTCCACACCACCCTGGGTTAGACACTGGCTGTATGCAAATCAGCTCTGACCCTGTGCCTCATGGGAACAGTCCAGTCTGAACTACCAAGCCATGTCTTTCCCAGACCGGAATCAAGCATCCAAGGACCGGTTTCTGGCTATCAGCCATCTTCAGCCTGGATAGCTTGACTCCAGTGGTGTGGAGAGCCTGGGACTCACGTCTGAGCATACCCAGCCCACTCGGGGTGAAAATTGCAAAAAACACAGTTGATGGACAGAATGTAGAACAATGTCATACATTCACCCCAGTACAAGGATCTGGGCCTAAATCCATCGTTTTTTTGCACTCCACACCACCCTGGGTTAGACACTGGCTGTATGCAAATCAGCTCTGACCCTGTGCCTCATGGGAACAGTTCAGTCCGAACTACCAAGCCATGTCTTTCCCAGACCGGAATCAAGCATCCAAGGACCGGTTTCTGGCTATCAGCCATCTTCAGCCTGGATAGCTTGACTCCAGTGGTGTGGAGAGCCTGGGACTCACGTCTGAGCATACCCAGCCCACTCGGGGTGAAAATTGCAAAAAAGTACAGTTGATGGACAGAATGTAGAACAATGTCATACATTCACCCCAGTACAAGGATCTGGGCCTAAATCCATCGTTTTTTTGCACTCCACACCACCCTGGGTTAGACACTGGCTGTATGCAAATCAGCTCTGACCCTGTGCCTCATGGGAACAGTCCAGTCCGAACTACCAAGCCATGTCTTTCCCAGACCGGAATCAAGCATCCAAGGACCGGTTTCTGGCTATCAGCCATCTTCAGCCTGGATAGCTTGACTCCAGTGGTGTGGAGAGCCTGGGACTCACGTCTGAGCATACCCAGCCCACTCGGGGTGAAAATTGCAAAAAACACAGTTGATGGACAGAATGTAGAACAATGTCATACATTCACCCCAGTACAAGGATCTGGGCCTAAATCCATCGTTTTTTTGCACTCCACACCACCCTGGGTTAGACACTGGCTGTATGCAAATCAGCTCTGACCCTGTGCCTCATGGGAACAGTCCAGTCCGAACTACCAAGCCATGTCTTTCCCAGACCGGAATCAAGCATCCAAGGACCGGTTTCTGGCTATCAGCCATCTTCAGCCTGGATAGCTTGACTCCAGTGGTGTGGAGAGCCTGGGACTCACGTCTGAGCATACCCAGCCCACTCGGGGTGAAAATTGCAAAAAACACAGTTGATGGACAGAATGTAGAACAATGTCATACATTCACCCCAGTACAAGGATCTGGGCCTAAATCCATCGTTTTCTTGCACTCCATACCACCCTGGGTTAGACACTGGCTGTATGCAAATCAGCTCTGACCCTGTGCCTCATGGGAACAGTCCAGTCCGAACTACCAAGCCATGTCTTTCCCAGACCGGAATCAAGCATCCAAGGACCGGTTTCTGGCTATCAGCCATCTTCAGCCTGGATAGCTTGACTCCAGTGGTGTAGAGAGCCTGGGACTCACGTCTGAGCATACCCAGCCCACTCGGGGTGAAAATTGCAAAAAACACAGTTGATGGACAGAATGTAGAACAATGTCATACATTCACCCCAGTACAAGGATCTGGGCCTAAATCCATCGTTTTTTTGCATTCCACACCACCCTGGGTTAGACACTGGCTGTATGCAAATCAGCTCTGACCCTGTGCCTCATGGGAACAGTCCAGTCTGAACTATCAAGCCATGTCTTTCCCAGACCGGAATCAAGCATCCAAGGACCGGTTTCTGGCTATCAGCCATCTTCAGCCTGGATAGCTTGACTCCAGTGGTGTGGAGAGCCTGGGACTCACGTCTGAGCATACCCAGCCCACTCAGGGTGAAAATTGCAAAAAACAAAGTTGATGGACAGAATGTAGAACAATGTCATACATTCACCCCAGTACAAGGATCTGGGCCTAAATCCATCGTTTTTTTGCACTCCACACCACCCTGGGTTAGACACTGGCTGTATGCAAATCAGCTCTGACCCCGTGCCTCATGGGAACAGTCCAGTCCGAACTACCAAGCCATGTCTTTCCCAGACCGGAATCAAGCATCCAAGGGCCGGTTTCTGGCCATCAGCCATCTTCAGCCTGGATAGCTTGACTCCAGTGGTGTGGAGAGCCTGGGACTCACGTCTGAGCATACCCAGCCCACTCGGGGTGAAAATTGCAAAAAACACAGTTGATGGACAGAATGTAGAACAATGTCATACATTCACCCCAGTACAAGGATCTGGGCCTAAATCCATTGTTTTTTTGCACTCCACACCACCCTGGGTTAGACACTGGCTGTATGCAAATCAGCTCTGACCCTGTGCCTTATGGGAACAGTCCAGTCCGAACTACCAAGCCATGTCTTTCCCAGACCGGAATCAAGCATCCAAGGACCGGTTTCTGGCTATCAGCCATCTTCAGCCTGGATAGCTTGACTCCAGTGGTGTGGAGAGCCTGGGACTCACGTCTGAGCATACCCAGCCCACTCGGGGTGAAAATTGCAAAAAACACAGTTGATGGACAGAATGTAGAACAATGTCATACATTCACCCCAGTACAAGGATCTGGGCCTAAATCCATCGTTTTTTTGCACTCCACACCACCCTGGGTTAGACACTGGCTGTATGCAAATCAGCTCTGACCCTGTGCCTCATGGGAACAGTCTAGTCCGAACTACCAAGCCATGTCTTTCCCAGACCGGAATCAAGCATCCAAGGACCGGTTTCTGGCTATCAGCCATCTTCAGCCTGGATAGCTTGACTCCAGTGGTGTGGAGAGCCTGGGACTCACGTCTGAGCATACCCAGCCCACTCGGGGTGAAAATTGCAAAAAACACAGTTGATGGACAGAATGTAGAACAATGTCATACATTCAGCCTAGTACAAGGATCTGGGCCTAAGTCCATCGTTTTTTTGCACTCCACACCACCCTGGGTTAGACACTGGCTGTATGCAAATCAGCTCTGACCCTGTGCCTCATGGGAACAGTCCAGTCCGAACTACCAAGCCATGTCTTTCCCAGACCGGAATCAAGCATCCAAGGACCGGTTTCTGGCTATCAGCCATCTTCAGCCTGGATAGCTTGACTCCAGTGGTGTGGAGAGCCTGGGACTCACGTCTGAGCATACCCAGCCCACTCAGGGTGAAAATTGCAAAAAACACAGTTGATGGACAGAATGTAGAACAATGTCATACATTCACCCCAGTACAAGGATCTGGGCCTAAATCCATCGTTTTTTTGCACTCCACACCACCCTGGGTTAGACACTGGCTGTATGCAAATCAGCTCTGACCCTGTGCCTCATGGGAACAGTCCAGTCTGAACTACCAAGCCATGTCTTTCCCAGACCGGAATCAAGCATCCAAGGACCGGTTTCTGGCTATCAGCCATCTTCAGCCTGGATAGCTTGACTCCAGTGGTGTGGAGAGCCTGGGACTCAAGTCTGAGCATACCCAGCCCACTCAGGGTGAAAATTGCAAAAAACACAGTTGATGGACAGAATGTAGAACAATGTCATACATTCACCCCAGTACAAGGATCTGGGCCTAAATCCATCGTTTTTTTGCACTCCACACCACCCTGGGTTAGACACTGGCTGTATGCAAATCAGCTCTGACCCTGTGCCTCATGGGAACAGTCCAGTCTGAACTACCAAGCCATGTCTTTCCCAGACCGGAATCAAGCATCCATAGACCGGTTTCTGGCTATCAGCCATCTTCATCCTGGATAGCTTGACTCCAGTGGTGTGGAGAGCCTGGGACTCACGTCTGAGCATACCCAGCCCACTCGGGGTGAAAATTGCAAAAAACACAGTTGATGGACAGAATGTAGAACAATGTCATACATTCACCCCAGTACAAGGATCTGGGCCTAAATCCATCGTTTTTTTGCACTCCACACCACCCTGGGTTAGACACTGGCTGTATGCAAATCAGCTCTGACCCTGTGCCTCATGGGAACAGTCCAGTCCGAACTACCAAGCCATGTCTTTCCCAGACCGGAATCAAGCATCCAAGGACCGGTTTCTGGCTATCAGCCATCTTCAGCCCGGATAGCTTGACTCCAGTGGTGTGGAGAGCCTGGGACTCACGTCTGAGCATACCCAGCCCACTCGGGGTGAAAATTGCAAAAAACACAGTTGATGGACAGAATGTAGAACAATGTCATACATTCACCCCAGTACAAGGATCTGGGCCTAAATCCATCGTTTTTTGCACTCCACACCACCCTGGGTTAGACACTGGCTGTATGCAAATCAGCTCTGACCCTGTGCCTCATGGGAACAGTCCAGTCCGAACTACCAAGCCATGTCTTTCCCAGACCAGAATCAAGCATCCAAGGACCGGTTTCTGGCTATCAGCCATCTTCATCCTGGATAGCTTGACTCCAGTGGTGTGGAGAGCCTGGGACTCACGTCTGAGCATACCCAGCCCACTCGGGGTGAAAATTGCAAAAAACACAGTTGATGGACAGAATGTAGAACAATGTCATACATTCACCCCAGTACACGGATCTGGGCCTAAATCCATCGTTTTTTTGCACTCCACACCACCCTGGGTTAGACACTGGCTGTATGCAAATCAGCTCTGACCCTGTGCCTCATGGGAACAGTCCAGTCCGAACTACCAAGCCATGTCTTTCCCAGACCGGAATCAAGCATCCAAGGACCGGTTTCTGGCTATCAGCCATCTTCAGCCTGGATAGCTTGACTCCAGTGGTGTGGAGAGCCTGGGACTCACGTCTGAGCATACCCAGCCCACTCGGGGTGAAAATTGCAAAAAACACAGTTGATGGACAGAATGTAGAACAATGTCATACATTCACCCCAGTACAAGGATCTGGGCCTAAATCCATCGTTTTTTTGCACTCCACACCACCCTGGGTTAGACACTGGCTGTATGCAAATCAGCTCTGACCCTGTGCCTCATGGGAACAGTCCAGTCCGAACTACCAAGCCATGTCTTTCCCAGACCGGAATCAAGCATCCAAGGACCGGTTTCTGGCTATCAGCCATCTTCAGCCTGGATAGCTTGACTCCAGTGGTGTGGAGAGCCTGGGACTCACGTCTGAGCATACCCAGCCCACTCGGGGTGAAAATTGCAAAAAACACAGTTGATGGACAGAATGTAGAACAATGTCATACATTCACCCCAGTACAAGGATCTGGGCCTAAATCCATCGTTTTTTTGCACTCCACACCACCCTGGGTTAGACACTGGCTGTATGCAAATCAGCTCTGACCCTGTGCCTCATGGGAACAGTCCAGTCCGAACTACCAAGCCATGTCTTTCCCAGACCGGAATCAAGCATCCAAGGACCGGTTTCTGGCTATCAGCCATCTTCAGCCTGGATAGCTTGACTCCAGTGGTGTGGAGAGCCTGGGACTCACGTCTGAGCATACCCAGCCCACTCGGGGTGAAAATTGCAAAAAACACAGTTGATGGACAGAATGTAGAACAATGTCATACATTCACCCCAGTACAAGGATCTGGGCCTAAATCCATCGTTTTCTTGCACTCCATACCACCCTGGGTTAGACACTGGCTGTATGCAAATCAGCTCTGACCCTGTGCCTCATGGGAACAGTCCAGTCCGAACTACCAAGCCATGTCTTTCCCAGACCGGAATCAAGCATCCAAGGACCGGTTTCTGGCTATCAGCCATCTTCAGCCTGGATAGCTTGACTCCAGTGGTGTAGAGAGCCTGGGACTCACGTCTGAGCATACCCAGCCCACTCTGGGTGAAAATTGCAAAAAACACAGTTGATGGACAGAATGTAGAACAATGTCATACATTCACCCCAGTACAAGGATCTGGGCCTAAATCCATCGTTTTTTTGCATTCCACACCACCCTGGGTTAGACACTGGCTGTATGCAAATCAGCTCTGACCCTGTGCCTCATGGGAACAGTCCAGTCTGAACTATCAAGCCATGTCTTTCCCAGACCGGAATCAAGCATCCAAGGACCGGTTTCTGGCTATCAGCCATCTTCAGCCTGGATAGCTTGACTCCAGTGGTGTGGAGAGCCTGGGACTCACGTCTGAGCATACCCAGCCCACTCAGGGTGAAAATTGCAAAAAACACAGTTGATGGACAGAATGTAGAACAATGTCATACATTCACCCCAGTACAAGGATCTGGGCCTAAATCCATCGTTTTTTTGCACTCCACACCACCCTGGGTTAGACACTGGCTGTATGCAAATCAGCTCTGACCCTGTGCCTCATGGGAACAGTCCAGTCCGAACTACCAAGCCATGTCTTTCCCAGACCGGAATCAAGCATCCAAGGGCCGGTTTCTGGCCATCAGCCATCTTCAGCCTGGATAGCTTGACTCCAGTGGTGTGGAGAGCCTGGGACTCACGTCTGAGCATACCCAGCCCACTCGGGGTGAAAATTGCAAAAAACACAGTTGATGGACAGAATGTAGAACAATGTCATACATTCACCCCAGTACAAGGATCTGGGCCTAAATCCATCGTTTTTTTGCACTCCACACCACCCTGGGTTAGACACTGGCTGTATGCAAATCAGCTCTGACCCTGTGCCTTATGGGAACAGTCCAGTCCGAACTACCAAGCCATGTCTTTCCCAGACCGGAATCAAGCATCCAAGGACCGGTTTCTGGCTATCAGCCATCTTCAGCCTGGATAGCTTGACTCCAGTGGTGTGGAGAGCCTGGGACTCACGTCTGAGCATACCCAGCCCACTCGGGGTGAAAATTGCAAAAAACACAGTTGATGGACAGAATGTAGAACAATGTCATACATTCACCCCAGTACAAGGATCTGGGCCTAAATCCATCGTTTTTTTGCACTCCACACCACCCTGGGTTAGACACTGGCTGTATGCAAATCAGCTCTGACCCTGTGCCTCATGGGAACAGTCTAGTCCGAACTACCAAGCCATGTCTTTCCCAGACCGGAATCAAGCATCCAAGGACCGGTTTCTGGCTATCAGCCATCTTCAGCCTGGATAGCTTGACTCCAGTGGTGTGGAGAGCCTGGGACTCACATCTGAGCATACCCAGCCCACTCGGGGTGAAAATTGCAAAAAACACAGTTGATGGACAGAATGTAGAACAATGTCATACATTCAGCCTAGTACAAGGATCTGGGCCTAAGTCCATCGTTTTTTTGCACTCCACACCACCCTGGGTTAGACACTGGCTGTATGCAAATCAGCTCTGACCCTGTGCCTCATGGGAACAGTCCAGTCCGAACTACCAAGCCATGTCTTTCCCAGACCGGAATCAAGCATCCAAGGACCGGTTTCTGGCTATCAGCCATCTTCAGCCTGGATAGCTTGACTCCAGTGGTGTGGAGAGCCTGGGACTCACGTCTGAGCATACCCAGCCCACTCAGGGTGAAAATTGCAAAAAACACAGTTGATGGACAGAATGTAGAACAATGTCATACATTCACCCCAGTACAAGGATCTGGGCCTAAATCCATCGTTTTTTTGCACTCCACACCACCCTGGGTTAGACACTGGCTGTATGCAAATCAGCTCTGACCCTGTGCCTCATGGGAACAGTCCAGTCTGAACTACCAAGCCATGTCTTTCCCAGACCGGAATCAAGCATCGAAGGACCGGTTTCTGGCTATCAGCCATCTTCAGCCTGGATAGCTTGACTCCAGTGGTGTGGAGAGCCTGGGACTCAAGTCTGAGCATACCCAGCCCACTCAGGGTGAAAATTGCAAAAAACACAGTTGATGGACAGAATGTAGAACAATGTCATACATTCACCCCAGTACAAGGATCTGGGCCTAAATCCATCGTTTTTTTGCACTCCACACCACCCTGGGTTAGACACTGGCTGTATGCAAATCAGCTCTGACCCTGTGCCTCATGGGAACAGTCCAGTCTGAACTACCAAGCCATGTCTTTCCCAGACCGGAATCAAGCATCCATAGACCGGTTTCTGGCTATCAGCCATCTTCATCCTGGATAGCTTGACTCCAGTGGTGTGGAGAGCCTGGGACTCACGTCTGAGCATACCCAGCCCACTCGGGGTGAAAATTGCAAAAAACACAGTTGATGGACAGAATGTAGAACAATGTCATACATTCACCCCAGTACAAGGATCTGGGCCTAAATCCATCGTTTTTTTGCACTCCACACCACCCTGGGTTAGACACTGGCTGTATGCAAATCAGCTCTGACCCTGTGCCTCATGGGAACAGTCCAGTCCGAACTACCAAGCCATGTCTTTCCCAGACCGGAATCAAGCATCCAAGGACCGGTTTCTGGCTATCAGCCATCTTCAGCCCGGATAGCTTGACTCCAGTGGTGTGGAGAGCCTGGGACTCACGTCTGAGCATACCCAGCCCACTCGGGGTGAAAATTGCAAAAAACACAGTTGATGGACAGAATGTAGAACAATGTCATACATTCACCCCAGTACAAGGATCTGGGCCTAAATCCATCGTTTTTTGCACTCCACACCACCCTGGGTTAGACACTGGCTGTATGCAAATCAGCTCTGACCCTGTGCCTCATGGGAACAGTCCAGTCCGAACTACCAAGCCATGTCTTTCCCAGACCAGAATCAAGCATCCAAGGACCGGTTTCTGGCTATCAGCCATCTTCATCCTGGATAGCTTGACTCCAGTGGTGTGGAGAGCCTGGGACTCACGTCTGAGCATACCCAGCCCACTCGGGGTGAAAATTGCAAAAAACACAGTTGATGGACAGAATGTAGAACAATGTCATACATTCACCCCAGTACACGGATCTGGGCCTAAATCCATCGTTTTTTTGCACTCCACACCACCCTGGGTTAGACACTGGCTGTATGCAAATCAGCTCTGACCCTGTGCCTCATGGGAACAGTCCAGTCCGAACTACCAAGCCATGTCTTTCCCAGACCGGAATCAAGCATCCAAGGACCGGTTTCTGGCTATCAGCCATCTTCAGCCTGGATAGCTTGACTCCAGTGGTGTGGAGAGCCTGGGACTCACGTCTGAGCATACCCAGCCCACTCGGGGTGAAAATTGCAAAAAACACAGTTGATGGACAGAATGTAGAACAATGTCATACATTCACCCCAGTACAAGGATCTGGGCCTAAATCCATCGTTTTTTTGCACTCCACACCACCCTGGGTTAGACACTGGCTGTATGCAAATCAGCTCTGACCCTGTGCCTCATGGGAACAGTCCAGTCCGAACTACCAAGCCATGTCTTTCCCAGACCGGAATCAAGCATCCAAGGACCGGTTTCTGGCTATCAGCCATCTTCAGCCCGGATAGCTTGACTCCAGTGGTGTGGAGAACCTGGGACTCACGTCTGAGCATACCCAGCCCACTCGGGGTGAAAATTGCAAAAAACACAGTTGATGGACAGAATGTAGAACAATGTCATACATTCACCCCAGTACAAGGATCTGGGCCTAAATCCATCGTTTTTTGCACTCCACAACACCCTGGGTTAGACACTGGCTGTATGCAAATCAGCTCTGACCCTGTGCCTCATGGGAACAGTCCAGTCCGAACTACCAAGCCATGTCTTTCCCAGACCGGAATCAAGCATCCAAGGACCGGTTTCTGGCTATCAGCCATCTTCAGCCTGGATAGCTTGACTCCAGTGGTGTGGAGAGCCTGGGACTCACGTCTGAGCATACCCAGCCCACACGGGGTGAAAATTGCAAAAAACACAGTTGATGGACAGAATGTAGAACAATGTCATACATTCACCCCAGTACAAGGATCTGGGCCTAAATCCATCGTTTTTTGCACTCCACACCACCCTGGGTTAGACACTGGCTGTATGCAAATCAGCTCTGACCCTGTGCCTCATGGGAACAGTCCAGTCCGAACTACCAAGCCATGTCTTTCCCAGACCGGAATCAAGCATCCAAGGACCGGTTTCTGGCTATCAGCCATCTTCAGCCTGGATAGCTTGACTCCAGTGGTGTGGAGAGCCTGGGACTCACGTCTGAGCATACCCAGCCCACTCGGGGTGAAAATTGCAAAAAACACAGTTGATGGACAGAATGTAGAACAATGTCATACATTCACCCCAGTACAAGGATCTGGGCCTAAATCCATCGTTTTTTTGCACTCCACACCACCCTGGGTTAGACACTGGCTGTATGCAAATCAGCTCTGACCCTGTGCCTCATGGGAACAGTCCAGTCCGAACTACCAAGCCATGTCTTTCCCAGACCGGAATCAAGCATCCAAGGACCGGTTTCTGGCTATCAGCCATCTTCAGCCTGGATAGCTTGACTCTAGTGGTGTGGAGAGCCTGGGACTCACGTCTGAGCATACCAAGCCCACTCGGGGTGAAAATTGCAAAAAACACAGTTGATGGACAGAATGTAGAACAATGTCATACATTCACCCCAGTACAAGGATCTGGGCCTAAATCCATCGTTTTTTTGCACTCCACACCACCCTGGGTTAGACACTGGCTGTATGCAAATCAGCTCTGACCCTGTGCCTCATGGGAACAGTCCAGTCCGAACTACCAAGCCATGTCTTTCCCAGACCGGAATCAAGCATCCAAGGACCGGTTTCTGGCTATCAGCCATCTTCAGCCTGGATAGCTTGACTCCAGTGGTGTGGAGAGCCTGGGACTCACGTCTGAGCATACCCAGCCCACTCGGGGTGAAAATTGCAAAAAACACAGTTGATGGACAGAATGTAGAACAATGTCATACATTCACCCCAGTACAAGGATCTGGGCCTAAATCGATCGGTTTTTTGCACTCCACACCACCCTGGGTTAGACACTGGCTGTATGCAAATCAGCTCTGACCCTGTGCCTCATGGGAACAGTCCAGTCCGAACTACCAAGCCATGTCTTTCCCAGACCGGAATCAAGCATCCAAGGACCGGTTTCTGGCTATCAGCCATCTGCAGCCTGGATAGCTTGACTCCAGTGGTGTGGAGAGCCTGGGACTCACGTCTGAGCATACCCAGCCCACTCGGGGTGAAAATTGCAAAAATCACAGTTGATGGACAGAATGTAGAACAATGTCATACATTCACCCCAGTACAAGGATCTGGGCCTAAATCCATCGTTTTTTTGCACTCCACACCACCCTGGGTTAGACACTGGCTGTATGCAAATCAGCTCTGACCCTGTGCCTCATGGGAACAGTCCAGTCCGAACTACCAAGCCATGTCTTTCCCAGACCGGAATCAAGCATCCAAGGACCGGTTTCTGGCTATCAGCCATCTTCAGCCTGGATAGCTTGACTCCAGTGGTGTGGAGAGCCTGGGACTCACGTCTGAGCATACCCAGCCCACTTGGGGTGAAAATTGCAAAAAACACAGTTGATGGACAGAATGTAGAACAATGTCATACATTCACCCCAGTACAAGGATCTGGGCCTAAATCCATCGTTTTTTTGCACTCCACACCACCCTGGGTTAGACACTGGCTGTATGCAAATCAGCTCTGACCCTGTGCCTCATGGGAACAGTCCAGTCCGAACTACCAAGCCATGTCTTTCCCAGACCGGAATCAAGCATCCAAGGACCGGTTTCTGGCTATCAGCCATCTTCAGCCTGGATAGCTTGACTCCAGTGGTGTGGAGAGCCTGGGACTCACGTCTGAGCATACCCAGCCCACTCGGGGTGAAAATTGCAAAAAACACAGTTGATGGACAGAATGTAGAACAATGTCATACATTCACCCCAGTACAAGGATCTGGGCCTAAATCCATCGTTTTTTTGCACTCCACACCACCCTGGGTTAGACACTGGCTGTATGCAAATCAGCTCTGACCCTGTGCCTCATGGGAACAGTCCAGTCCGAACTACCAAGCCATGTCTTTCCCAGACCGGAATCAAGCATCCAAGGACCGGTTTCTGGCTATCAGCCATCTTCAGCCTGGATAGCTTGACTCCAGTGGTGTGGAGAGCCTGGGACTCACGTCTGAGCATACCCAGCCCACTCGGGGTGAAAATTGCAAAAAACACAGTTGATGGACAGAATGTAGAACAATGTCATACATTCACCCCAGTACAAGGATCTGGGCCTAAATCCATCGTTTTTTGCACTCCACACCACCCTGGGTTAGACACTGGCTGTATGCAAATCAGCTCTGACCCTGTGCCTCATGGGAACAGTCCAGTCCGAACTACCAAGCCATGTCTTTCCCAGACCGGAATCAAGCATCCAAGGACCGGTTTCTGGCTATCAGCCATCTTCAGCCCGGATAGCTTGACTCCAGTGGTGTGGAGAGCCTGGGACTCACGTCTGAGCATACCCAGCCCACTCGGGGTGAAAATTGCAAAAAACACAGTTGATGGACAGAATGTAGAACAATGTCATACATTCACCCCAGTACAAGGATCTGGGCCTAAATCCATCGTTTTTTTGCACTCCACACCACCCTGGGTTAGACACTGGCTGTATGCAAATCAGCTCTGACCCTGTGCCTCATGGGAACAGTCCAGTCCGAACTACCAAGCCATGTCTTTCTCAGACAGGAATCAAGCATCCAAGGACCGGTTTCTGGCTATCAGCCATCTTCATCCTGGATAGCTTGACTCCAGTGGTGTGGAGAGCCTGGGACTCACGTCTGAGCATACCTAGCCCACTCGGGGTGAAAATTGCAAAAAACACAGTTGATGGACAGAATGTAGAACAATGTCATACATTCACCCCAGTACAAGGATCTGGGCCTAAATCCATCGTGTTTTTTGCACTCCACACTACCCTGGGTTAGACACTGGCTGTATGCAAATCAGCTCTGACCCTGTGCCTCATGGGAACAGTCCAGTCCGAACTACCAAGCCATGTCTTTCCCAGACCGGAATCAAGCATCCAAGGACCGGTTTCTGGCTATCAGCCATCTTCAGCCTGAATAGCTTGACTCCAGTGGTGTGGAGAGCCTGGGACTCACGTCTGAGCATACCCAGCCCACTCGGGGTGACAATTGCAAAAAACACAGTTGATGGACAGAATGTAGAACAATGTCATGCATTCACCCCAGTACAAGGATCTGGGCCTAAATCCATCGTTTTTTGCACTCCACACCACCCTGGGTTAGACACTGGCTGTATGCAAATCAGCTCTGACCCTGTGCCTCATGGGAACAATCCAGTCCGAACTACCAAGCTATGTCTTTACCAGACCGGAATCAAGCATCCAAGGACCGGTTTCTGGCTATCAGCCATCTTCAGCCCGGATAGCTTGACTCCAGTGGTGTGGAGAGCCTGGGACTCACGTCTGAGCATACCCAGCCCACTCGGGGTGAAAATTGCAAAAAACACAGTTGATGGACAGAATGTAGAACAATGTCATACATTCACCCCAGTACAAGGATCTGGGCCTAAATCCATCGTTTTTTTGCACTCCACACCACCCTGGGTTAGACACTGGCTGTATGCAAATCAGCTCTGACCCTGAGCCTCATGGGAACAGTCCAGTCCGAACTACCAAGCCATGTCTTTCCCAGACCGGAATCAAGCATCCAAGGACCGGTTTCTGGCTATCAGCCATCTTCAGCCTGGATAGCTTGACTCCAGTGGTGTGGAGAGCCTGGGACTCACGTCTGAGCATACCCAGCCCACTCGGGGTGAAAATTGCAAAAAAGTACAGTTGATGGACAGAATGTAGAACAATGTCATACATTCACCCCAGTACAAGGATCTGGGCCTAAATCCATCGTTTTTTTGCACTCCACACCACCCTGGGTTAGACACTGGCTGTATGCAAATCAGCTCTGACCCTGTGCCTCATGGGAACAGTCCAGTCCGAACTACCAAGCCATGTCTTTCCCAGACCGGAATCAAGCATCCAAGGACCGGTTTCTGGCTATCAGCCATCTGCAGCCTGGATAGCTTGACTCCAGTGGTGTGGAGAGCCTGGGACTCACGTCTGAGCATACCCAGCCCACTCGGGGTGAAAATTGCAAAAATCACAGTTGATGGACAGAATGTAGAACAATGTCATACATTCACCCCAGTACAAGGATCTGGGCCTAAATCCATCGTTTTTTTGCACTCCACACCACCCTGGGTTAGACACTGGCTGTATGCAAATCAGCTCTGACCCTGTGCCTCATGGGAACAGTCCAGTCCGAACTACCAAGCCATGTCTTTCCCAGACCGGAATCAAGCATCCAAGGACCGGTTTCTGGCTATCAGCCATCTTCAGCCTGGATAGCTTGACTCCAGTGGTGTGGAGAGCCTGGGACTCACGTCTGAGCATACCCAGCCCACTTGGGGTGAAAATTGCAAAAAACACAGTTGATGGACAGAATGTAGAACAATGTCATACATTCACCCCAGTACAAGGATCTGGGCCTAAATCCATCGTTTTTTTGCACTCCACACCACCCTGGGTTAGACACTGGCTGTATGCAAATCAGCTCTGACCCTGTGCCTCATGGGAACAGTCCAGTCCGAACTACCAAGCCATGTCTTTCCCAGACCGGAATCAAGCATCCAAGGACCGGTTTCTGGCTATCAGCCATCTTCAGCCTGGATAGCTTGACTCCAGTGGTGTGGAGAGCCTGGGACTCACGTCTGAGCATACCCAGCCCACTCGGGGTGAAAATTGCAAAAAACACAGTTGATGGACAGAATGTAGAACAATGTCATACATTCACCCCAGTACAAGGATCTGGGCCTAAATCCATCGTTTTTTTGCACTCCACACCACCCTGAGTTAGACACTGGCTGTATGCAAATCAGCTCTGACCCTGTGCCTCATGGGAACAGTCCAGTCCGAACTACCAAGCCATGTCTTTCCCAGACCGGAATCAAGCATCCAAGGACCGGTTTCTGGCTATCAGCCATCTTCAGCCTGGATAGCTTGACTCCAGTGGTGTGGAGAGCCTGGGACTCACGTCTGAGCATACCCAGCCCACTCGGGGTGAAAATTGCAAAAAACACAGTTGATGGACAGAATGTAGAACAATGTCATACATTCACCCCAGTACAAGGATCTGGGCCTAAATCCATCGTTTTTTTGCACTCCACACCACCCTGAGTTAGACACTGGCTGTATGCAAATCAGCTCTGACCCTGTGCCTCATGGGAACAGTCCAGTCCGAACTACCAAGCCATGTCTTTCCCAGACCGGAATCAAGCATCCAAGGACCGGTTTCTGGCTATCAGCCATCTTCAGCCTGGATAGCTTGACTCCAGTGGTGTGGAGAGCCTGGGACTCACGTCTGAGCATACCCAGCCCACTCGGGGTGAAAATTGCAAAAAACACAGTTGATGGACAGAATGTAGAACAATGTCATACATTCACCCCAGTACAAGGATCTGGGCCTAAATCCATCGTTTTTTGCACTCCACACCACCCTGGGTTAGACACTGGCTGTATGCAAATCAGCTCTGACCCTGTGCCTCATGGGAACAGTCCAGTCCGAACTACCAAGCCATGTCTTTCCCAGACCGGAATCAAGCATCCAAGGACCGGTTTCTGGCTATCAGCCATCTTCAGCCCGGATAGCTTGACTCCAGTGGTGTGGAGAGCCTGGGACTCACGTCTGAGCATACCCAGCCCACTCGGGGTGAAAATTGCAAAAAACACAGTTGATGGACAGAATGTAGAACAATGTCATACATTCACCCCAGTACAAGGATCTGGGCCTAAATCCATCGTTTTTTTGCACTCCACACCACCCTGGGTTAGACACTGGCTGTATGCAAATCAGCTCTGACCCTGTGCCTCATGGGAACAGTCCAGTCCGAACTACCAAGCCATGTCTTTCTCAGACAGGAATCAAGCATCCAAGGACCGGTTTCTGGCTATCAGCCATCTTCATCCTGGATAGCTTGACTCCAGTGGTGTGGAGAGCCTGGGACTCACGTCTGAGCATACCTAGCCCACTCGGGGTGAAAATTGCAAAAAACACAGTTGATGGACAGAATGTAGAACAATGTCATACATTCACCCCAGTACAAGGATCTGGGCCTAAATCCATCGTGTTTTTTGCACTCCACACCACCCTGGGTTAGACACTGGCTGTATGCAAATCAGCTCTGACCCTGTGCCTCATGGGAACAGTCCAGTCCGAACTACCAAGCCATGTCTTTCCCAGACCGGAATCAAGCATCCAAGGACCGGTTTCTGGCTATCAGCCATCTTCAGCCTGAATAGCTTGACTCCAGTGGTGTGGAGAGCCTGGGACTCACGTCTGAGCATACCCAGCCCACTCGGGGTGACAATTGCAAAAAACACAGTTGATGGACAGAATGTAGAACAATGTCATGCATTCACCCCAGTACAAGGATCTGGGCCTAAATCCATCGTTTTTTGCACTCCACACCACCCTGGGTTAGACACTGGCTGTATGCAAATCAGCTCTGACCCTGTGCCTCATGGGAACAATCCAGTCCGAACTACCAAGCTATGTCTTTACCAGACCGGAATCAAGCATCCAAGGACCGGTTTCTGGCTATCAGCCATCTTCAGCCCGGATAGCTTGACTCCAGTGGTGTGGAGAGCCTGGGACTCACGTCTGAGCATACCCAGCCCACTCGGGGTGAAAATTGCAAAAAACACAGTTGATGGACAGAATGTAGAACAATGTCATACATTCACCCCAGTACAAGGATCTGGGCCTAAATCCATCGTTTTTTTGCACTCCACACCACCCTGGGTTAGACACTGGCTGTATGCAAATCAGCTCTGACCCTGAGCCTCATGGGAACAGTCCAGTCCGAACTACCAAGCCATGTCTTTCCCAGACCGGAATCAAGCATCCAAGGACCGGTTTCTGGCTATCAGCCATCTTCAGCCTGGATAGCTTGACTCCAGTGGTGTGGAGAGCCTGGGACTCACGTCTGAGCATACCCAGCCCACTCGGGGTGAAAATTGCAAAAAAGTACAGTTGATGGACAGAATGTAGAACAATGTCATACATTCACCCCAGTACAAGGATCTGGGCCAAAATCCATCGTTTTTTTGCACTCCACACCACCCTGGGTTAGACACTGGCTGTATGCAAATCAGCTCTGACCCTGTGCCTCATGGGAACAGTCCAGTCCGAACTACCAAGCCATGTCTTTCCCAGACCGGAATCAAGCATCCAAGGACCGGTTTCTGGCTATCAGCCATCTTCAGCCTGGATAGCTTGACTCCAGTGATGTGGAGAGCCTGGGACTCACGTCTGAGCATACCCAGCCCACTCGGGGTGAAAACTGCAAAAAACACAGTTGATGGACAGAATGTAGAACAATGTCATACATTCACCCCAGTACAAGGATCTGGGCCTAAATCCATCGTTTTTTTTGCACTCCACACCACCCTGGGTTAGACACTGGCTGTATGCAAATCAGCTCTGACCCTGTGCCTCATGGGAACAGTCCAGTCCGAACTACCAAGCCATGTCTTTCCCAGACCGGAATCAAGCATCAAAGGACCGGTTTCTGGCTATCAGCCATCTTCAGCCTGGATAGCTTGACTCCAGTGGTGTAGAGAGCCTGGGACTCACGTCTGAGCATACCCAGCCCACTCGGGGTGAAAATTGCAAAAAACACAGTTGATGGACAGAATGTAGAACAATGTCATACATTCACCCCAGTACAAGGATCTGGGCCTAAATCCATCGTTTTTTTGCACTCCACACCACCCTGGGTTAGACACTGGCTGTATGCAAATCAGCTCTGACCCTGTGCCTCATGGGAACAGTCCAGTCTGAACTACCAAGCCATGTCTTTCCCAGACCGGAATCAAGCATCCAAGGACCGGTTTCTGGCTATCAGCCATCTTCAGCCTGGATAGCTTGACTCCAGTGGTGTGGAGAGCCTGGGACTCACGTCTGAGCATACCCAGCCCACTCAGGGTGAAAATTGCAAGAAACACAGTTGATGGACAGAATGTAGAACAATGTCATACATTCACCCCAGTACAAGGATCTGGGCCTAAATCCATCGTTTTTTTGCACTCCACACCACCCTGGGTTAGACACTGGCTGTATGCAAATCAGCTCTGACCCTGTGCCTCATGGGAACAGTCCAGTCCGAACTACCAAGCCATGTCTTTCCCAGACCGGAATCAAGCATCCAAGGGCCGGTTTCTGGCCATCAGCCATCTTCAGCCTGGATAGCTTGACTCCAGTGGTGTGGAGAGCCTGGGACTCACGTCTGAGCATACCCAGCCCACTCGGGGTGAAAATTGCAAAAAACACAGTTGATGGACACAATGTAGAACAATGTCATACATTCACCCCAGTACAAGGATCTGGGCCTAAATCCATCGGTTTTTTGCACTCCACACCACCCTGGGTTAGACACTGGCTGTATGCAAATCAGCTCTGACCCTGTGCCTCATGGGAACAGTCCAGTCCGAACTACCAAGCCATGTCTTTCCCAGACCGGAATCAAGCATCCAAGGACCGGTTTCTGGCTATCAGCCATCTTCAGCCTGGATAGCTTGACTCCAGTGGTGTGGAGAGCCTGGGACTCACGTCTGAGCATACCCAGCCCACTCGGGGTGAAAATTGCAAAAAACACAGTTGATGGACAGAATGTAGAACAATGTCATACATTCACCCCAGTACAAGGATCTGGGCCTAAATCCATCGTTTTTTTGCACTCCACACCACCCTGGGTTAGACACTGGCTGTATGCAAATCAGCTCTGACCCTGTGCCTCATGGGAACAGTCCAGTCCGAACTACCAAGCCATGTCTTTCCCAGACCGGAATCAAGCATCCAAGGACCGGTTTCTGGCTATCAGCCATCTTCAGCCTGGATAGCTTGACTCCAGTGGTGTGGAGAGCCTGGGACTCACGTCTGAGCATACCCAGCCCACTCAGGGTGAAAATTGCAAAAAACACAGTTGATGGACAGAATGTAGAACAATGTCATACATTCACCCCAGTACAAGGATCTGGGCCTAAATCCATCGTTTTTTTGCACTCCACACCACCTTGGGTTAGACACTGGCTGTATGCAAATCAGCTCTGACCCTGTGCCTCATGGGAACAGTCCAGTCCGAACTACCAAGCCATGTCTTTCCCAGACCGGAATCAAGCATCCAAGGACCGGTTTCTGGCTATCAGCAATCTTCAGCCTGGATAGCTTGATTCCAGTGGTGTGGAGAGCCTGGGACTCACGTCTGAGCATACCCAGCCCACTCGGGGTGAAAATTGCAAAAAACACAGTTGATGGACAGAATGTAGAACAATGTCATACATTCACCCCAGTACAAGGATCTGGGCCTAAATCCATCGTTTTTTTGCACTCCACACCACCCTGGGTTAGACACTGGCTGTATGCAAATCAGTTCTGACCCTGTGCCTCATGGGAACAGTCCAGTCCGAACTACCAAGCCATGTCTTTCCCAGACCGGAATCAAGCATCCAAGGACCGGTTTCTGGCTATCAGCCATCTTCAGCCCGGATAGCTTGACTCCAGTGGTGTGGAGAGCCTGGGACTCACGTCTGAGCATACCCAGCCCACTCGGGGTGAAAATTGCAAAAAACACAGTTGATGGACAGAATGTAGAACAATGTCATACATTCACCCCAGTACAAGGATCTGGGCCTAAATCCATCGTTTTTTGCACTCCACACCACCCTGGGTTAGACACTGGCTGTATGCAAATCAGCTCTGACCCTGTGCCTCATGGGAACAGTCCAGTCCGAACTACCAAGCCATGTCTTTCCCAGACCGGAATCAAGCATCCAAGGACCGGTTTCTGGCTATCAGCCATCTTCAGCCTGGATAGCTTGACTCCAGTGGTGTGGAGAGCCTGGGACTCACGTCTGGGCATACCCAGCCCACTCGGGGTGAAAATTGCAAAAAACACAGTTGATGGACAGAATGTAGAACAATGTCATACATTCACCCCAGTACAAGGATCTGGGCCTAAATCCATCGTTTTTTGCACTCCACACCACCCTGGGTTAGACACTGGCTGTATGCAAATCAGCTCTGACCCTGTGCCTCATGGGAACAGTCCAGTCCGAACTACCAAGCCATGTCTTTCCCAGACCGGAATCAAGCATCCAAGGACCGGTTTCTGGCTATCAGCCATCTTCAGCCTGGATAGCTTGACTCCAGTGGTGTGGAGAGCCTGGGACTCACGTCTGAGCATACCCAGCCCACTCGGGGTGAAAATTGCAAAAAACACAGTTGATGGACAGAATGTAGAACAATGTCATACATTCACCCCAGTACAAGGATCTGGGCCTAAATCCATCGTTTTTTTGCACTCCACACCACCCTGAGTTAGACACTGGCTGTATGCAAATCAGCTCTGACCCTGTGCCTCATGGGAACAGTCCAGTCCGAACTACCAAGCCATGTCTTTCCCAGACCGGAATCAAGCATCCAAGGACCGGTTTCTGGCTATCAGCCATCTTCAGCCTGGATAGCTTGACTCCAGTGGTGTGGAGAGCCTGGGACTCACGTCTGAGCATACCCAGCCCACTCGGGGTGAAAATTGCAAAAAACACAGTTGATGGACAGAATGTAGAACAATGTCATACATTCACCCCAGTACAAGGATCTGGGCCTAAATCCATCGTTTTTTTGCACTCCACACCACCCTGAGTTAGACACTGGCTGTATGCAAATCAGCTCTGACCCTGTGCCTCATGGGAACAGTCCAGTCCGAACTACCAAGCCATGTCTTTCCCAGACCGGAATCAAGCATCCAAGGACCGGTTTCTGGCTATCAGCCATCTTCAGCCTGGATAGCTTGACTCCAGTGGTGTGGAGAGCCTGGGACTCACGTCTGAGCATACCCAGCCCACTCGGGGTGAAAATTGCAAAAAACACAGTTGATGGACAGAATGTAGAACAATGTCATACATTCACCCCAGTACAAGGATCTGGGCCTAAATCCATCGTTTTTTGCACTCCACACCACCCTGGGTTAGACACTGGCTGTATGCAAATCAGCTCTGACCCTGTGCCTCATGGGAACAGTCCAGTCCGAACTACCAAGCCATGTCTTTCCCAGACCGGAATCAAGCATCCAAGGACCGGTTTCTGGCTATCAGCCATCTTCAGCCCGGATAGCTTGACTCCAGTGGTGTGGAGAGCCTGGGACTCACGTCTGAGCATACCCAGCCCACTCGGGGTGAAAATTGCAAAAAACACAGTTGATGGACAGAATGTAGAACAATGTCATACATTCACCCCAGTACAAGGATCTGGGCCTAAATCCATCGTTTTTTTGCACTCCACACCACCCTGGGTTAGACACTGGCTGTATGCAAATCAGCTCTGACCCTGTGCCTCATGGGAACAGTCCAGTCCGAACTACCAAGCCATGTCTTTCTCAGACAGGAATCAAGCATCCAAGGACCGGTTTCTGGCTATCAGCCATCTTCATCCTGGATAGCTTGACTCCAGTGGTGTGGAGAGCCTGGGACTCACGTCTGAGCATACCTAGCCCACTCGGGGTGAAAATTGCAAAAAACACAGTTGATGGACAGAATGTAGAACAATGTCATACATTCACCCCAGTACAAGGATCTGGGCCTAAATCCATCGTGTTTTTTGCACTCCACACCACCCTGGGTTAGACACTGGCTGTATGCAAATCAGCTCTGACCCTGTGCCTCATGGGAACAGTCCAGTCCGAACTACCAAGCCATGTCTTTCCCAGACCGGAATCAAGCATCCAAGGACCGGTTTCTGGCTATCAGCCATCTTCAGCCTGAATAGCTTGACTCCAGTGGTGTGGAGAGCCTGGGACTCACGTCTGAGCATACCCAGCCCACTCGGGGTGACAATTGCAAAAAACACAGTTGATGGACAGAATGTAGAACAATGTCATGCATTCACCCCAGTACAAGGATCTGGGCCTAAATCCATCGTTTTTTGCACTCCACACCACCCTGGGTTAGACACTGGCTGTATGCAAATCAGCTCTGACCCTGTGCCTCATGGGAACAATCCAGTCCGAACTACCAAGCTATGTCTTTACCAGACCGGAATCAAGCATCCAAGGACCGGTTTCTGGCTATCAGCCATCTTCAGCCCGGATAGCTTGACTCCAGTGGTGTGGAGAGCCTGGGACTCACGTCTGAGCATACCCAGCCCACTCGGGGTGAAAATTGCAAAAAACACAGTTGATGGACAGAATGTAGAACAATGTCATACATTCACCCCAGTACAAGGATCTGGGCCTAAATCCATCGTTTTTTTGCACTCCACACCACCCTGGGTTAGACACTGGCTGTATGCAAATCAGCTCTGACCCTGAGCCTCATGGGAACAGTCCAGTCCGAACTACCAAGCCATGTCTTTCCCAGACCGGAATCAAGCATCCAAGGACCGGTTTCTGGCTATCAGCCATCTTCAGCCTGGATAGCTTGACTCCAGTGGTGTGGAGAGCCTGGGACTCACGTCTGAGCATACCCAGCCCACTCGGGGTGAAAATTGCAAAAAAGTACAGTTGATGGACAGAATGTAGAACAATGTCATACATTCACCCCAGTACAAGGATCTGGGCCAAAATCCATCGTTTTTTTGCACTCCACACCACCCTGGGTTAGACACTGGCTGTATGCAAATCAGCTCTGACCCTGTGCCTCATGGGAACAGTCCAGTCCGAACTACCAAGCCATGTCTTTCCCAGACCGGAATCAAGCATCCAAGGACCGGTTTCTGGCTATCAGCCATCTTCAGCCTGGATAGCTTGACTCCAGTGATGTGGAGAGCCTGGGACTCACGTCTGGGCATACCCAGCCCACTCGGGGTGAAAATTGCAAAAAACACAGTTGATGGACAGAATGTAGAACAATGTCATACATTCACCCCAGTACAAGGATCTGGGCCTAAATCCATCGTTTTTTTGCACTCCACACCACCCTGGGTTAGACACTGGCTGTATGCAAATCAGCTCTGACCCTGTGCCTCATGGGAACAGTCCAGTCCGAACTACCAAGCCATGTCTTTCCCAGACCGGAATCAAGCATCCAAGGACCGGTTTCTGGCAATCAGCCATCTTCAGCCTGGATAGCTTGACTCCAGTGGTGTGGAGAGCCTGGGACTCACGTCTGAGCATACCCAGCCCACTCGGGGTGAAAACTGCAAAAAACACAGTTGATGGACAGAATGTAGAACAATGTCATACATTCACCCCAGTACAAGGATCTGGGCCTAAATCCATCGTTTTTTTTGCACTCCACACCACCCTGGGTTAGACACTGGCTGTATGCAAATCAGCTCTGACCCTGTGCCTCATGGGAACAGTCCAGTCCGAACTACCAAGCCATGTCTTTCCCAGACCGGAATCAAGCATCAAAGGACCGGTTTCTGGCTATCAGCCATCTTCAGCCTGGATAGCTTGACTCCAGTGGTGTAGAGAGCCTGGGACTCACGTCTGAGCATACCCAGCCCACTCGGGGTGAAAATTGCAAAAAACACAGTTGATGGACAGAATGTAGAACAATGTCATACATTCACCCCAGTACAAGGATCTGGGCCTAAATCCATCGTTTTTTTGCACTCCACACCACCCTGGGTTAGACACTGGCTGTATGCAAATCAGCTCTGACCCTGTGCCTCATGGGAACAGTCCAGTCTGAACTACCAAGCCATGTCTTTCCCAGACCGGAATCAAGCATCCAAGGACCGGTTTCTGGCTATCAGCCATCTTCAGCCTGGATAGCTTGACTCCAGTGGTGTGGAGAGCCTGGGACTCACGTCTGAGCATACCCAGCCCACTCAGGGTGAAAATTGCAAGAAACACAGTTGATGGACAGAATGTAGAACAATGTCATACATTCACCCCAGTACAAGGATCTGGGCCTAAATCCATCGTTTTTTTGCACTCCACACCACCCTGGGTTAGACACTGGCTGTATGCAAATCAGCTCTGACCCTGTGCCTCATGGGAACAGTCCAGTCCGAACTACCAAGCCATGTCTTTCCCAGACCGGAATCAAGCATCCAAGGGCCGGTTTCTGGCCATCAGCCATCTTCAGCCTGGATAGCTTGACTCCAGTGGTGTGGAGAGCCTGGGACTCACGTCTGAGCATACCCAGCCCACTCGGGGTGAAAATTGCAAAAAACACAGTTGATGGACACAATGTAGAACAATGTCATACATTCACCCCAGTACAAGGATCTGGGCCTAAATCCATCGGTTTTTTGCACTCCACACCACCCTGGGTTAGACACTGGCTGTATGCAAATCAGCTCTGACCCTGTGCCTCATGGGAACAGTCCAGTCCGAACTACCAAGCCATGTCTTTCCCAGACCGGAATCAAGCATCCAAGGACCGGTTTCTGGCTATCAGCCATCTTCAGCCTGGATAGCTTGACTCCAGTGGTGTGGAGAGCCTGGGACTCACGTCTGAGCATACCCAGCCCACTCGGGGTGAAAATTGCAAAAAACACAGTTGATGGACAGAATGTAGAACAATGTCATACATTCACCCCAGTACAAGGATCTGGGCCTAAATCCATCGTTTTTTTGCACTCCACACCACCCTGGGTTAGACACTGGCTGTATGCAAATCAGCTCTGACCCTGTGCCTCATGGGAACAGTCCAGTCCGAACTACCAAGCCATGTCTTTCCCAGACCGGAATCAAGCATCCAAGGACCGGTTTCTGGCTATCAGCCATCTTCAGCCTGGATAGCTTGACTCCAGTGGTGTGGAGAGCCTGGGACTCACGTCTGAGCATACCCAGCCCACTCAGGGTGAAAATTGCAAAAAACACAGTTGATGGACAGAATGTAGAACAATGTCATACATTCACCCCAGTACAAGGATCTGGGCCTAAATCCATCGTTTTTTTGCACTCCACACCACCTTGGGTTAGACACTGGCTGTATGCAAATCAGCTCTGACCCTGTGCCTCATGGGAACAGTCCAGTCCGAACTACCAAGCCATGTCTTTCCCAGACCGGAATCAAGCATCCAAGGACCGGTTTCTGGCTATCAGCAATCTTCAGCCTGGATAGCTTGATTCCAGTGGTGTGGAGAGCCTGGGACTCACGTCTGAGCATACCCAGCCCACTCGGGGTGAAAATTGCAAAAAACACAGTTGATGGACAGAATGTAGAACAATGTCATACATTCACCCCAGTACAAGGATCTGGGCCTAAATCCATCGTTTTTTTGCACTCCACACCACCCTGGGTTAGACACTGGCTGTATGCAAATCAGTTCTGACCCTGTGCCTCATGGGAACAGTCCAGTCCGAACTACCAAGCCATGTCTTTCCCAGACCGGAATCAAGCATCCAAGGACCGGTTTCTGGCTATCAGCCATCTTCAGCCCGGATAGCTTGACTCCAGTGGTGTGGAGAGCCTGGGACTCACGTCTGAGCATACCCAGCCCACTCGGGGTGAAAATTGCAAAAAACACAGTTGATGGACAGAATGTAGAACAATGTCATACATTCACCCCAGTACAAGGATCTGGGCCTAAATCCATCGTTTTTTGCACTCCACACCACCCTGGGTTAGACACTGGCTGTATGCAAATCAGCTCTGACCCTGTGCCTCATGGGAACAGTCCAGTCCGAACTACCAAGCCATGTCTTTCCCAGACCGGAATCAAGCATCCAAGGACCGGTTTCTGGCTATCAGCCATCTTCAGCCTGGATAGCTTGACTCCAGTGGTGTGGAGAGCCTGGGACTCACGTCTGGGCATACCCAGCCCACTCGGGGTGAAAATTGCAAAAAACACAGTTGATGGACAGAATGTAGAACAATGTCATACATTCACCCCAGTACAAGGATCTGGGCCTAAATCCATCGTTTTTTGCACTCCACACCACCCTGGGTTAGACACTGGCTGTATGCAAATCAGCTCTGACCCTGTGCCTCATGGGAACAGTCCAGTCCGAACTACCAAGCCATGTCTTTCCCAGACCGGAATCAAGCATCCAAGGACCGGTTTCTGGCTATCAGCCATCTTCAGCCTGGATAGCTTGACTCCAGTGGTGTGGAGAGCCTGGGACTCACGTCTGAGCATACCCAGCCCACTCGGGGTGAAAATTGCAAAAAACACAGTTGATGGACAGAATGTAGAACAATGTCATACATTCACCCCAGTACAAGGATCTGGGCCTAAATCCATCGTTTTTTTGCACTCCACACCACCCTGGGTTAGACACTGGCTGTATGCAAATCAGCTCTGACCCTGTGCCTCATGGGAACAGTCCAGTCCGAACTACCAAGCCATGTCTTTCCCAGACCGGAATCAAGCATCCAAGGACCGGTTTCTGGCTATCAGCCATCTTCAGCCTGGATAGCTTGACTCCAGTGGTGTGGAGAGCCTGGGACTCACGTCTGAGCATACCAAGCCCACTCGGGGTGAAAATTGCAAAAAACACAGTTGATGGACAGAATGTAGAACAATGTCATACATTCACCCCAGTACAAGGATCTGGGCCTAAATCCATCGTTTTTTTGCACTCCACACCACCCTGGGTTAGACACTGGCTGTATGCAAATAAGCTCTGACCCTGTGCCTCATGGGAACAGTCCAGTCCGAACTACCAAGCCATGTCTTTCCCAGACCGGAATCAAGCATCCAAGGACCGGTTTCTGGCTATCAGCCATCTTCAGCCTGGATAGCTTGACTCCAGTGGTGTGGAGAGCCTGGGACTCACGTCTGAGCATACCCAGCCCACTCGGGGTGAAAATTGCAAAAAACACAGTTGATGGACAGAATGTAGAACAATGTCATACATTCACCCCAGTACAAGGATCTGGGCCTAAATCCATCGTTTTTTTGCACTCCACACCACCCTGGGTTAGACACTGGCTGTATGCAAATCAGCTCTGACCCTGTGCCTCATGGGAACAGTCCAGTCCGAACTACCAAGCCATGTCTTTCCCAGACCGGAATCAAGCATCCAAGGACCGGTTTCTGGCTATCAGCCATCTGCAGCCTGGATAGCTTGACTCCAGTGGTGTGGAGAGCCTGGGACTCACGTCTGAGCATACCCAGCCCACTCGGGGTGAAAATTGCAAAAAACACAGTTGATGGACAGAATGTAGAACAATGTCATACATTCACCCCAGTACAAGGATCTGGGCCTAAATCCATCGTTTTTTTGCACTCCACACCACCCTGGGTTAGACACTGGCTGTATGCAAATCAGCTCTGACCCTGTGCCTCATGGGAACAGTCCAGTCCGAACTACCAAGCCATGTCTTTCCCAGACCGGAATCAAGCATCCAAGGACCGGTTTCTGGCTATCAGCCATCTTCAGCCTGAATAGCTTGGCTCCAGTGGTGTGGAGAGCCTGGGACTCACGTCTGAGCATACCCAGCCCACTCGGGGTGACAATTGCAAAAAACACAGTTGATGGACAGAATGTAGAACAATGTCATGCATTCACCCCAGTACAAGGATCTGGGCCTAAATCCATCGTTTTTTGCACTCCACACCACCCTGGGTTAGACACTGGCTGTATGCAAATCAGCTCTGACCCTGTGCCTCATGGGAACAATCCAGTCCGAACTACCAAGCTATGTCTTTACCAGACCGGAATCAAGCATCCAAGGACCGGTTTCTGGCTATCAGCCATCTTCAGCCCGGATAGCTTGACTCCAGTGGTGTGGAGAGCCTGGGACTCACGTCTGAGCATACCCAGCCCACTCGGGGTGAACATTGCAAAAAACACAGTTGATGGACAGAATGTAGAACAATGTCATACATTCACCCCAGTACAAGGATCTGGGCCTAAATCCATCGTTTTTTTGCACTCCACACCACCCTGGGTTAGACACTGGCTGTATGCAAATCAGCTCTGACCCTGAGCCTCATGGGAACAGTCCAGTCCGAACTACCAAGCCATGTCTTTCTTAGACCGGAATCAAGCATCCAAGGACCGGTTTCTGGCTATCAGCCATCTTCAGCCTGGATAGCTTGACTCCAGTGGTGTGGAGAGCCTGGGACTCACGTCTGAGCATACCCAGCCCACTCGGGGTGAAAATTGCAAAAAAGTACAGTTGATGGACAGAATGTAGAACAATGTCATACATTGACCCCAGTACAAGGATCTGGGCCTAAATCCATCATTTTTTTGCACTCCACACCACCCTGGGTTAGACACTGGCTGTATGCAAATCAGCTCTGACCCTGTGCCTCATGGGAACAGTCCAGTCCGAACTACCAAGCCATGTCTTTCCCAGACCGGAATCAAGCATCCAAGGACCGGTTTCTGGCTATCAGCCATCTGCAGCCTGGATAGCTTGACTCCAGTGGTGTGGAGAGCCTGGGACTCACGTCTGAGCATACCCAGCCCACTCGGGGTGAAAATTGCAAAAATCACAGTTGATGGACAGAATGTAGAACAATGTCATACATTCACCCCAGTACAAGGATCTGGGCCTAAATCCATCGTTTTTTTGCACTCCACACCACCCTGGGTTAGACACTGGCTGTATGCAAATCAGCTCTGACCCTGTGCCTCATGGGAACAGTCCAGTCCGAACTACCAAGCCATGTCTTTCCCAGACCGGAATCAAGCATCCAAGGACCGGTTTCTGGCTATCAGCCATCTTCAGCCTGGATAGCTTGACTCCAGTGGTGTGGAGAGCCTGGGACTCACGTCTGAGCATACCCAGCCCACTTGGGGTGAAAATTGCAAAAAACACAGTTGATGGACAGAATGTAGAACAATGTCATACATTCACCCCAGTACAAGGATCTGGGCCTAAATCCATCGTTTTTTTGCACTCCACACCACCCTGGGTTAGACACTGGCTGTATGCAAATCAGCTCTGACCCTGTGCCTCATGGGAACAGTCCAGTCCGAACTACCAAGCCATGTCTTTCCCAGACCGGAATCAAGCATCCAAGGACCGGTTTCTGGCTATCAGCCATCTTCAGCCTGGATAGCTTGACTCCAGTGGTGTGGAGAGCCTGGGACTCACGTCTGAGCATACCCAGCCCACTCGGGGTGAAAATTGCAAAAAACACAGTTGATGGACAGAATGTAGAACAATGTCATACATTCACCCCAGTACAAGGATCTGGGCCTAAATCCATCGTTTTTTTGCACTCCACACCACCCTGGGTTAGACACTGGCTGTATGCAAATAAGCTCTGACCCTGTGCCTCATGGGAACAGTCCAGTCCGAACTACCAAGCCATGTCTTTCCCAGACCGGAATCAAGCATCCAAGGACCGGTTTCTGGCTATCAGCCATCTTCAGCCTGGATAGCTTGACTCCAGTGGTGTGGAGAGCCTGGGACTCACGTCTGAGCATACCCAGCCCACTCGGGGTGAAAATTGCAAAAAACACAGTTGATGGACAGAATGTAGAACAATGTCATACATTCACCCCAGTACAAGGATCTGGGCCTAAATCCATCGTTTTTTTGCACTCCACACCACCCTGGGTTAGACACTGGCTGTATGCAAATCAGCTCTGACCCTGTGCCTCATGGGAACAGTCCAGTCCGAACTACCAAGCCATGTCTTTCCCAGACCGGAATCAAGCATCCAAGGACCGGTTTCTGGCTATCAGCCATCTGCAGCCTGGATAGCTTGACTCCAGTGGTGTGGAGAGCCTGGGACTCACGTCTGAGCATACCCAGCCCACTCGGGGTGAAAATTGCAAAAAACACAGTTGATGGACAGAATGTAGAACAATGTCATACATTCACCCCAGTACAAGGATCTGGGCCTAAATCCATCGTTTTTTTGCACTCCACACCACCCTGGGTTAGACACTGGCTGTATGCAAATCAGCTCTGACCCTGTGCCTCATGGGAACAGTCCAGTCCGAACTACCAAGCCATGTCTTTCCCAGACCGGAATCAAGCATCCAAGGACCGGTTTCTGGCTATCAGCCATCTTCAGCCTGAATAGCTTGACTCCAGTGGTGTGGAGAGCCTGGGACTCACGTCTGAGCATACCCAGCCCACTCGGGGTGACAATTGCAAAAAACACAGTTGATGGACAGAATGTAGAACAATGTCATGCATTCACCCCAGTACAAGGATCTGGGCCTAAATCCATCGTTTTTTGCACTCCACACCACCCTGGGTTAGACACTGGCTGTATGCAAATCAGCTCTGACCCTGTGCCTCATGGGAACAATCCAGTCCGAACTACCAAGCTATGTCTTTACCAGACCGGAATCAAGCATCCAAGGACCGGTTTCTGGCTATCAGCCATCTTCAGCCCGGATAGCTTGACTCCAGTGGTGTGGAGAGCCTGGGACTCACGTCTGAGCATACCCAGCCCACTCGGGGTGAAAATTGCAAAAAACACAGTTGATGGACAGAATGTAGAACAATGTCATACATTCACCCCAGTACAAGGATCTGGGCCTAAATCCATCGTTTTTTTGCACTCCACACCACCCTGGGTTAGACACTGGCTGTATGCAAATCAGCTCTGACCCTGAGCCTCATGGGAACAGTCCAGTCCGAACTACCAAGCCATGTCTTTCCCAGACCGGAATCAAGCATCCAAGGACCGGTTTCTGGCTATCAGCCATCTTCAGCCTGGATAGCTTGACTCCAGTGGTGTGGAGAGCCTGGGACTCACGTCTGAGCATACCCAGCCCACTCGGGGTGAAAATTGCAAAAAAGTACAGTTGATGGACAGAATGTAGAACAATGTCATACATTCACCCCAGTACAAGGATCTGGGCCTAAATCCATCGTTTTTTTGCACTCCACACCACCCTGGGTTAGACACTGGCTGTATGCAAATCAGCTCTGACCCTGTGCCTCATGGGAACAGTCCAGTCCGAACTACCAAGCCATGTCTTTCCCAGACCGGAATCAAGCATCCAAGGACCGGTTTCTGGCTATCAGCCATCTGCAGCCTGGATAGCTTGACTCCAGTGGTGTGGAGAGCCTGGGACTCACGTCTGAGCATACCCAGCCCACTCGGGGTGAAAATTGCAAAAATCACAGTTGATGGACAGAATGTAGAACAATGTCATACATTCACCCCAGTACAAGGATCTGGGCCTAAATCCATCGTTTTTTTGCACTCCACACCACCCTGGGTTAGACACTGGCTGTATGCAAATAAGCTCTGACCCTGTGCCTCATGGGAACAGTCCAGTCCGAACTACCAAGCCATGTCTTTCCCAGACCGGAATCAAGCATCCAAGGACCGGTTTCTGGCTATCAGCCATCTTCAGCCTGGATAGCTTGACTCCAGTGGTGTGGAGAGCCTGGGACTCACGTCTGAGCATACCCAGCCCACTCGGGGTGAAAATTGCAAAAAACACAGTTGATGGACAGAATGTAGAACAATGTCATACATTCACCCCAGTACAAGGATCTGGGCCTAAATCCATCGTTTTTTTGCACTCCACACCACCCTGGGTTAGACTCTGGCTGTATGCAAATCAGCTCTGACCCTGTGCCTCATGGGAACAGTCCAGTCCGAACTACCAAGCCATGTCTTTCCCAGACCGGAATCAAGCATCCAAGGACCGGTTTCTGGCTATCAGCCATCTGCAGCCTGGATAGCTTGACTCCAGTGGTGTGGAGAGCCTGGGACTCACGTCTGAGCATACCCAGCCCACTCGGGGTGAAAATTGCAAAAAACACAGTTGATGGACAGAATGTAGAACAATGTCATTCATTCACCCCAGTACAAGGATCTGGGCCTAAATCCATCGTTTTTTTGCACTCCACACCACCCTGGGTTAGACACTGGCTGTATGCAAATCAGCTCTGACCCTGTGCCTCATGGGAACAGTCCAGTCCGAACTACCAAGCCATGTCTTTCCCAGACCGGAATCAAGCATCCAAGGACCGGTTTCTGGCTATCAGCCATCTTCAGCCTGAATAGCTTGACTCCAGTGGTGTGGAGAGCCTGGGACTCACGTCTGAGCATACCCAGCCCACTCGGGGTGACAATTGCAAAAAACACAGTTGATGGACAGAATGTAGAACAATGTCATGCATTCACCCCAGTACAAGGATCTGGGCCTAAATCCATCGTTTTTTGCACTCCACACCACCCTGGGTTAGACACTGGCTGTATGCAAATCAGCTCTGACCCTGTGCCTCATGGGAACAATCCAGTCCGAACTACCAAGCTATGTCTTTACCAGACCGGAATCAAGCATCCAAGGACCGGTTTCTGGCTATCAGCCATCTTCAGCCCGGATAGCTTGACTCCAGTGGTGTGGAGAGCCTGGGACTCACGTCTGAGCATACCCAGCCCACTCGGGGTGAAAATTGCAAAAAACACAGTTGATGGACAGAATGTAGAACAATGTCATACATTCACCCCAGTACAAGGATCTGGGCCTAAATCCATCGTTTTTTTGCACTCCACACCACCCTGGGTTAGACACTGGCTGTATGCAAATCAGCTCTGACCCTGAGCCTCATGGGAACAGTCCAGTCCGAACTACCAAGCCATGTCTTTCCCAGACCGGAATCAAGCATCCAAGGACCGGTTTCTGGCTATCAGCCATCTTCAGCCTGGATAGCTTGACTCCAGTGGTGTGGAGAGCCTGGGACTCACGTCTGAGCATACCCAGCCCACTCGGGGTGAAAATTGCAAAAAAGTACAGTTGATGGACAGAATGTAGAACAATGTCATACATTCACCCCAGTACAAGGATCTGGGCCTAAATCCATCGTTTTTTTGCACTCCACACCACCCTGGGTTAGACACTGGCTGTATGCAAATCAGCTCTGACCCTGTGCCTCATGGGAACAGTCCAGTCCGAACTACCAAGCCATGTCTTTCCCAGACCGGAATCAAGCATCCAAGGACCGGTTTCTGGCTATCAGCCATCTGCAGCCTGGATAGCTTGACTCCAGTGGTGTGGAGAGCCTGGGACTCACGTCTGAGCATACCCAGCCCACTCGGGGTGAAAATTGCAAAAATCACAGTTGATGGACAGAATGTAGAACAATGTCATACATTCACCCCAGTACAAGGATCTGGGCCTAAATCCATCGTTTTTTTGCACTCCACACCACCCTGGGTTAGACACTGGCTGTATGCAAATCAGCTCTGACCCTGTGCCTCATGGGAACAGTCCAGTCCGAACTACCAAGCCATGTCTTTCCCAGACCGGAATCAAGCATCCAAGGACCGGTTTCTGGCTATCAGCCATCTTCAGCCTGGATAGCTTGACTCCAGTGGTGTGGAGAGCCTGGGACTCACGTCTGAGCATACCCAGCCCACTTGGGGGGAAAATTGCAAAAAACACAGTTGATGGACAGAATGTAGAACAATGTCATACATTCACCCCAGTACAAGGATCTGGGCCTAAATCCATCGTTTTTTTGCACTCCACACCACCCTGGGTTAGACACTGGCTGTATGCAAATCAGCTCTGACCCTGTGCCTCATGGGAACAGTCCAGTCCGAACTACCAAGCCATGTCTTTCCCAGACCGGAATCAAGCATCCAAGGACCGGTTTCTGGCTATCAGCCATCTTCAGCCTGGATAGCTTGACTCCAGTGGTGTGGAGAGCCTGGGACTCACGTCTGAGCATACCCAGCCCACTCGGGGTGAAAATTGCAAAAAACACAGTTGATGGACAGAATGTAGAACAATGTCATACATTCACCCCAGTACAAGGATCTGGGCCTAAATCCATCGTTTTTTTGCACTCCACACCACCCTGGGTTAGACACTGGCTGTATGCAAATCAGCTCTGACCCTGTGCCTCATGGGAACAGTCCAGTCCGAACTACCAAGCCATGTCTTTCCCAGACCGGAATCAAGCATCCAAGGACCGGTTTCTGGCTATCAGCCATCTTCAGCCTGGATAGCTTGACTCCAGTGGTGTGGAGAGCCTGGGACTCACGTCTGAGCATACCCAGCCCACTCGGGGTGAAAATTGCAAAAAACACAGTTGATGGACAGAATGTAGAACAATGTCATACATTCACCCCAGTACAAGGATCTGGGCCTAAATCCATCGTTTTTTGCACTCCACACCACCCTGGGTTAGACACTGGCTGTATGCAAATCAGCTCTGACCCTGTGCCTCATGGGAACAGTCCAGTCCGAACTACCAAGCCATGTCTTTCCCAGACCGGAATCAAGCATCCAAGGACCGGTTTCTGGCTATCAGCCATCTTCAGCCCGGATAGCTTGACTTCAGTGGTGTGGAGAGCCTGGGACTCACGTCTGAGCATACCCAGCCCACTCGGGGTGAAAATTGCAAAAAACACAGTTGATGGACAGAATGTAGAACAATGTCATACATTCACCCCAGTACAAGGATCTGGGCCTAAATCCATCGTTTTTTTGCACTCCACACCACCCTGGGTTAGACACTGGCTGTATGCAAATCAGCTCTGACCCTGTGCCTCATGGGAACAGTCCAGTCCGAACTACCAAGCCATGTCTTTCTCAGACAGGAATCAAGCATCCAAGGACCGGTTTCTGGCTATCAGCCATCTTCATCCTGGATAGCTTGACTCCAGTGGTGTGGAGAGCCTGGGACTCACGTCTGAGCATACCTAGCCCACTCGGGGTGAAAATTGCAAAAAACACAGTTGATGGACAGAATGTAGAACAATGTCATACATTCACCCCAGTACAAGGATCTGGGCCTAAATCCATCGTGTTTTTTGCACTCCACACCACCCTGGGTTAGACACTGGCTGTATGCAAATCAGCTCTGACCCTGTGCCTCATGGGAACAGTCCAGTCCGAACTACCAAGCCATGTCTTTCCCAGACCGGAATCAAGCATCCAAGGACCGGTTTCTGGCTATCAGCCATCTTCAGCCTGAATAGCTTGACTCCAGTGGTGTGGAGAGCCTGGGACTCACGTCTGAGCATACCCAGCCCACTCGGGGTGACAATTGCAAAAAACACAGTTGATGGACAGAATGTAGAACAATGTCATGCATTCACCCCAGTACAAGGATCTGGGCCTAAATCCATCGTTTTTTGCACTCCACACCACCCTGGGTTAGACACTGGCTGTATGCAAATCAGCTCTGACCCTGTGCCTCATGGGAACAATCCAGTCCGAACTACCAAGCTATGTCTTTACCAGACCGGAATCAAGCATCCAAGGACCGGTTTCTGGCTATCAGCCATCTTCAGCCCGGATAGCTTGACTCCAGTGGTGTGGAGAGCCTGGGACTCACGTCTGAGCATACCCAGCCCACTCGGGGTGAAAATTGCAAAAAACACAGTTGATGGACAGAATGTAGAACAATGTCATACATTCACCCCAGTACAAGGATCTGGGCCTAAATCCATCGTTTTTTTGCACTCCACACCACCCTGGGTTAGACACTGGCTGTATGCAAATCAGCTCTGACCCTGAGCCTCATGGGAACAGTCCAGTCCGAACTACCAAGCCATGTCTTTCCCAGACCGGAATCAAGCATCCAAGGACCGGTTTCTGGCTATCAGCCATCTTCAGCCTGGATAGCTTGACTCCAGTGGTGTGGAGAGCCTGGGACTCACGTCTGAGCATACCCAGCCCACTCGGGGTGAAAATTGCAAAAAAGTACAGTTGATGGACAGAATGTAGAACAATGTCATACATTCACCCCAGTACAAGGATCTGGGCCTAAATCCATCGTTTTTTTGCACTCCACACCACCCTGGGTTAGACACTGGCTGTATGCAAATCAGCTCTGACCCTGTGCCTCATGGGAACAGTCCAGTCCGAACTACCAAGCCATGTCTTTCCCAGACCGGAATCAAGCATCCAAGGACCGGTTTCTGGCTATCAGCCATCTTCAGCCTGGATAGCTTGACTCCAGTGATGTGGAGAGCCTGGGACTCACGTCTGGGCATACCCAGCCCACTCGGGGTGAAAATTGCAAAAAACACAGTTGATGGACAGAATGTAGAACAATGTCATACATTCACCCCAGTACAAGGATCTGGGCCTAAATCCATCGTTTTTTTGCACTCCACACCACCCTGGGTTAGACACTGGCTGTATGCAAATCAGCTCTGACCCTGTGCCTCATGGGAACAGTCCAGTCCGAACTACCAAGCCATGTCTTTCCCAGACCGGAATCAAGCATCCAAGGACCGGTTTCTGGCAATCAGCCATCTTCAGCCTGGATAGCTTGACTCCAGTGGTGTGGAGAGCCTGGGACTCACGTCTGAGCATACCCAGCCCACTCGGGGTGAAAACTGCAAAAAACACAGTTGATGGACAGAATGTAGAACAATGTCATACATTCACCCCAGTACAAGGATCTGGGCCTAAATCCATCGTTTTTTTTTGCACTCCACACCACCCTGGGTTAGACACTGGCTGTATGCAAATCAGCTCTGACCCTGTGCCTCATGGGAACAGTCCAGTCCGAACTACCAAGCCATGTCTTTCCCAGACCGGAATCAAGCATCAAAGGACCGGTTTCTGGCTATCAGCCATCTTCAGCCTGGATAGCTTGACTCCAGTGGTGTAGAGAGCCTGGGACTCACGTCTGAGCATACCCAGCCCACTCGGGGTGAAAATTGCAAAAAACACAGTTGATGGACAGAATGTAGAACAATGTCATACATTCACCCCAGTACAAGGATCTGGGCCTAAATCCATCGTTTTTTTGCACTCCACACCACCCTGGGTTAGACACTGGCTGTATGCAAATCAGCTCTGACCCTGTGCCTCATGGGAACAGTCCAGTCTGAACTACCAAGCCATGTCTTTCCCAGACCGGAATCAAGCATCCAAGGACCGGTTTCTGGCTATCAGCCATCTTCAGCCTGGATAGCTTGACTCCAGTGGTGTGGAGAGCCTGGGACTCACGTCTGAGCATACCCAGCCCACTCAGGGTGAAAATTGCAAGAAACACAGTTGATGGACAGAATGTAGAACAATGTCATACATTCACCCCAGTACAAGGATCTGGGCCTAAATCCATCGTTTTTTTGCACTCCACACCACCCTGGGTTAGACACTGGCTGTATGCAAATCAGCTCTGACCCTGTGCCTCATGGGAACAGTCCAGTCCGAACTACCAAGCCATGTCTTTCCCAGACCGGAATCAAGCATCCAAGGGCCGGTTTCTGGCCATCAGCCATCTTCAGCCTGGATAGCTTGACTCCAGTGGTGTGGAGAGCCTGGGACTCACGTCTGAGCATACCCAGCCCACTCGGGGTGAAAATTGCAAAAAACACAGTTGATGGACAGAATGTAGAACAATGTCATACATTCACCCCAGTACAAGGATCTGGGCCTAAATCCATCGTTTTTTTGCACTCCACACCACCCTGGGTTAGACACTGGCTGTATGCAAATCAGCTCTGACCCTGTGCCTCATGGGAACAGTCCAGTCCGAACTACCAAGCCATGTCTTTCCCAGACCGGAATCAAGCATCCAAGGACCGGTTTCTGGCTATCAGCCATCTTCAGCCTGGATAGCTTGACTCCAGTGGTGTGGAGAGCCTGGGACTCACGTCTGAGCATACCCAGCCCACTCGGGGTGAAAATTGCAAAAAACACAGTTGATGGACAGAATGTAGAACAATGTCATACATTCACCCCAGTACAAGGATCTGGGCCTAAATCCATCGTTTTTTTGCACTCCACACCACCCTGGGTTAGACACTGGCTGTATGCAAATCAGCTCTGACCCTGTGCCTCATGGGAACAGTCCAGTCCGAACTACCAAGCCATGTCTTTCCCAGACCGGAATCAAGCATCCAAGGACCGGTTTCTGGCTATCAGCCATCTTCAGCCTGGATAGCTTGACTCCAGTGGTGTGGAGAGCCTGGGACTCACGTCTGAGCATACCCAGCCCACTCAGGGTGAAAATTGCAAAAAACACAGTTGATGGACAGAATGTAGAACAATGTCATACATTCACCCCAGTACAAGGATCTGGGCCTAAATCCATCGTTTTTTTGCACTCCACACCACCTTGGGTTAGACACTGGCTGTATGCAAATCAGCTCTGACCCTGTGCCTCATGGGAACAGTCCAGTCCGAACTACCAAGCCATGTCTTTCCCAGACCGGAATCAAGCATCCAAGGACCGGTTTCTGGCTATCAGCAATCTTCAGCCTGGATAGCTTGATTCCAGTGGTGTGGAGAGCCTGGGACTCACGTCTGAGCATACCCAGCCCACTCGGGGTGAAAATTGCAAAAAACACAGTTGATGGACAGAATGTAGAACAATGTCATACATTCACCCCAGTACAAGGATCTGGGCCTAAATCCATCGTTTTTTTGCACTCCACACCACCCTGGGTTAGACACTGGCTGTATGCAAATCAGTTCTGACCCTGTGCCTCATGGGAACAGTCCAGTCCGAACTACCAAGCCATGTCTTTCCCAGACCGGAATCAAGCATCCAAGGACCGGTTTCTGGCTATCAGCCATCTTCAGCCCGGATAGCTTGACTCCAGTGGTGTGGAGAGCCTGGGACTCACGTCTGAGCATACCCAGCCCACTCGGGGTGAAAATTGCAAAAAACACAGTTGATGGACAGAATGTAGAACAATGTCATACATTCACCCCAGTACAAGGATCTGGGCCTAAATCCATCGTTTTTTGCACTCCACACCACCCTGGGTTAGACACTGGCTGTATGCAAATCAGCTCTGACCCTGTGCCTCATGGGAACAGTCCAGTCCGAACTACCAAGCCATGTCTTTCCCAGACCGGAATCAAGCATCCAAGGACCGGTTTCTGGCTATCAGCCATCTTCAGCCTGGATAGCTTGACTCCAGTGGTGTGGAGAGCCTGGGACTCACGTCTGAGCATACCCAGCCCACTCGGGGTGAAAATTGCAAAAAACACAGTTGATGGACAGAATGTAGAACAATGTCATACATTCACCCCAGTACAAGGATCTGGGCCTAAATCCATCGTTTTTTGCACTCCACACCACCCTGGGTTAGACACTGGCTGTATGCAAATCAGCTCTGACCCTGTGCCTCATGGGAACAGTCCAGTCCGAACTACCAAGCCATGTCTTTCCCAGACCGGAATCAAGCATCCAAGGACCGGTTTCTGGCTATCAGCCATCTTCAGCCTGGATAGCTTGACTCCAGTGGTGTGGAGAGCCTGGGACTCACGTCTGAGCATACCCAGCCCACTCGGGGTGAAAATTGCAAAAAACACAGTTGATGGACAGAATGTAGAACAATGTCATACATTCACCCCAGTACAAGGATCTGGGCCTAAATCCATCGTTTTTTTGCACTCCACACCACCCTGGGTTAGACACTGGCTGTATGCAAATCAGCTCTGACCCTGTGCCTCATGGGAACAGTCCAGTCCGAACTACCAAGCCATGTCTTTCCCAGACCGGAATCAAGCATCCAAGGACCGGTTTCTGGCTATCAGCCATCTTCAGCCTGGATAGCTTGACTCCAGTGGTGTGGAGAGCCTGGGACTCACGTCTGAGCATACCAAGCCCACTCGGGGTGAAAATTGCAAAAAACACAGTTGATGGACAGAATGTAGAACAATGTCATACATTCACCCCAGTACAAGGATCTGGGCCTAAATCCATCGTTTTTTTGCACTCCACACCACCCTGGGTTAGACACTGGCTGTATGCAAATAAGCTCTGACCCTGTGCCTCATGGGAACAGTCCAGTCCGAACTACCAAGCCATGTCTTTCCCAGACCGGAATCAAGCATCCAAGGACCGGTTTCTGGCTATCAGCCATCTTCAGCCTGGATAGCTTGACTCCAGTGGTGTGGAGAGCCTGGGACTCACGTCTGAGCATACCCAGCCCACTCGGGGTGAAAATTGCAAAAAACACAGTTGATGGACAGAATGTAGAACAATGTCATACATTCACCCCAGTACAAGGATCTGGGCCTAAATCCATCGTTTTTTTGCACTCCACACCACCCTGGGTTAGACACTGGCTGTATGCAAATCAGCTCTGACCCTGTGCCTCATGGGAACAGTCCAGTCCGAACTACCAAGCCATGTCTTTCCCAGACCGGAATCAAGCATCCAAGGACCGGTTTCTGGCTATCAGCCATCTGCAGCCTGGATAGCTTGACTCCAGTGGTGTGGAGAGCCTGGGACTCACGTCTGAGCATACCCAGCCCACTCGGGGTGAAAATTGCAAAAAACACAGTTGATGGACAGAATGTAGAACAATGTCATACATTCACCCCAGTACAAGGATCTGGGCCTAAATCCATCGTTTTTTTGCACTCCACACCACCCTGGGTTAGACACTGGCTGTATGCAAATCAGCTCTGACCCTGTGCCTCATGGGAACAGTCCAGTCCGAACTACCAAGCCATGTCTTTCCCAGACCGGAATCAAGCATCCAAGGACCGGTTTCTGGCTATCAGCCATCTTCAGCCTGGATAGCTTGACTCCAGTGGTGTGGAGAGCCTGGGACTCACGTCTGAGCATACCCAGCCCACTCGGGGTGAAAATTGCAAAAAACACAGTTGATGGACAGAATGTAGAACAATGTCATACATTCACCCCAGTACAAGGATCTGGGCCTAAATCCATAGTTTTTTTGCACTCCACACCACCCTGGGTTAGACACTGGCTGTATGCACATCAGCTCTGACCCTGTGCCTCATGGGAACAGTCCAGTCCGAACTACCAAGCCATGTCTTTCCCAGACCGGAATCAAGCATCCAAGGACCGGTTTCTGGCTATCAGCCATCTTCAGCCTGGATAGCTTGACTCCAGTGGTGTGGAGAGCCTGGGACTCACGTCTGAGCATACCCAGCCCACTCGGGGTGAAAATTGCAAAAAACACAGTTGATGGACAGAATGTAGAACAATGTCATACATTCACCCCAGTACAAGGATCTGGGCCTAAATCCATCGTTTTTTTGCACTCCACACCACCCTGGGTTAGACACTGGCTGTATGCAAATCAGCTCTGACCCTGTGCCTCATGGGAACAGTCCAGTCCGAACTACCAAGCCATGTCTTTCCCAGACCGGAATCAAGCATCCAAGGACCGGTTTCTGGCTATCAGCCATCTTCAGCCTGGATAGCTTGACTCCAGTGGTGTGGAGAGCCTGGGACTCACGTCTGAGCATACCCAACCCACTCGGGGTGAGAATTGCAAAAAACACAGTTGATGGACAGAATGTAGAACAATGTCATACATTCACCCCAGTACAAGGATCTGGGCCTAAATCCATCGTTTTTTGCACTCCACACCACCCTGGGTTAGACACTGGCTGTATGCAAATCAGCTCTGACCCTGTGCCTCATGGGAACAGTCCAGTCCGAACTACCAAGCCATGTCTTTCCCAGACCGGAATCAAGCAACCAAGGACCGGTTTCTGGCTATCAGCCATCTTCAGCCCGGATAGCTTGACTCCAGTGGTGTGGAGAGCCTGGGACTCACGTCTGAGCATACCCAGCCCACTCGGGGTGAAAATTGCAAAAAACACAGTTGATGGACAGAATGTAGAACAATGTCATACATTCACCCCAGTACAAGGATCTGGGCCTAAATCCATCGTGTTTTTTGCACTCCACACCACCCTGGGTTAGACACTGGCTGTATGCAAATCAGCTCTGACCCTGTGCCTCATGGGAACAGTCCAGTCCGAACTACCAAGCCATGTCTTTCCCAGACCGGAATCAAGCATCCAAGGACCGGTTTCTGGCTATCAGCCATCTTCAGCCTGAATAGCGTGACTCCAGTGGTGTGGAGAGCCTGGGACTCACGTCTGAGCATACACAGCCCACTCGGGGTGACAATTGCAAAAAACACAGTTGATGGACAGAATGTAGAACAATGTCATGCATTCACCCCAGTACAAGGATCTGGGCCTAAATCCATCGTTTTTTGCACTCCACACCACCCTGGGTTAGACACTGGCTGTATGCAAATCAGCTCTGACCCTGTGCCTCATGGGAACAATCCAGTCCGAACTACCAAGCCATGTCTTTACCAGACCGGAATCAAGCAACCAAGGACCGGTTTCTGGCTATCAGCCATCTTCAGCCCGGATAGCTTGACTCCAGTGGTGTGGAGAGCCTGGGACTCACGTCTGAGCATACCCAGCCCACTCGGGGTGAAAATTGCAAAAAACACAGTTGATGGACAGAATGTAGAACAATGTCATACATTCACCCCAGTACAAGGATCTGGGCCTAAATCCATCGTTTTTTTGCACTCCACACCACCCTGGGTTAGACACTGGCTGTATGCAAATCAGCTCTGACCCTGTGCCTCATGGGAACAGTCCAGTCCGAACTACCAAGCCATGTCTTTCCCAGACCGGAATCAAGCATCCAAGGACCGGTTTCTGGCTATCAGCCATCTTCAGCCTGAATAGCTTGACTCCAGTGGTGTGGAGAGCCTGGGACTCACGTCTGAGCATACACAGCCCACTCGGGGTGACAATTGCAAAAAACACAGTTGATGGACAGAATGTAGAACAATGTCATGCATTCACCCCAGTACAAGGATCTGGGCCTAAATCCATCGTTTTTTGCACTCCACACCACCCTGGGTTAGACACTGGCTGTATGCAAATCAGCTCTGACCCTGTGCCTCATGGGAACAATCCAGTCCGAACTACCAAGCTATGTCTTTACCAGACCGGAATCAAGCATCCAAGGACCGGTTTCTGGCTATCAGCCATCTTCAGCCCGGATAGCTTGACTCCAGTGGTGTGGAGAGCCTGGGACTCACGTCTGAGCATACCCAGCCCACTCGGGGTGAAAATTGCAAAAAACACAGTTGATGGACAGAATGTAGAACAATGTCATACATTCACCCCAGTACAAGGATCTGGGCCTAAATCCATCGTTTTTTTGCACTCCACACCACCCTGGGTTAGACACTGGCTGTATGCAAATCAGCTCTGACCCTGAGCCTCATGGGAACAGTCCAGTCCGAACTACCAAGCCATGTCTTTCCCAGACCGGAATCAAGCATCCAAGGACCGGTTTCTGGCTATCAGCCATCTTCAGCCTGGATAGCTTGACTCCAGTGGTGTGGAGAGCCTGGGACTCACGTCTGAGCATACCCAGCCCACTCGGGGTGAAAATTGCAAAAAAGTACAGTTGATGGACAGGATGTAGAACAATGTCATACATTCACCCCAGTACAAGGATCTGGGCCTAAATTCATCGTTTTTTTGCACTCCACACCACCCTGGGTTAGACACTGGCTGTATGCAAATCAGCTCTGACCCTGTGCCTCATGGGAACAGTCCAGTCCGAACTACCAAGCCATGTCTTTCCCAGACCGGAATCAAGCATCCAAGGACCGGTTTCTGGCTATCAGCCATCTTCAGCCTGGATAGCTTGACTCCAGTGATGTGGAGAGCCTGGGACTCACGTCTGGGCATACCCAGCCCACTCGGGGTGAAAATTGCAAAAAACACAGTTGATGGACAGAATGTAGAACAATGTCATACATTCACCCCAGTACAAGGATCTGGGCCTAAATCCATCGTTTTTTTGCACTCCACACCACCCTGGGTTAGACACTGGCTGTATGCAAATCAGCTCTGACCCTGTGCCTCATGGGAACAGTCCAGTCCGAACTACCAAGCCATGTCTTTCCCAGACCGGAATCAAGCATCCAAGGACCGGTTTCTGGCAATCAGCCATCTTCAGCCTGGATAGCTTGACTCCAGTGGTGTGGAGAGCCTGGGACTCACGTCTGAGCATACCCAGCCCACTCGGGGTGAAAATTGCAAAAAACACAGTTGATGGACAGAATGTAGAACAATGTCATACATTCACCCCAGTACAAGGATCTGGGCCTAAATCCATCGTTTTTTTGCACTCCACACCACCCTGGGTTAGACACTGGCTGTATGCAAATCAGCTCTGACCCTGTGCCTCATGGGAACAGTCCAGTCCGAACTACCAAGCCATGTCTTTCCCAGACCGGAATCAAGCATCAAAGGACCGGTTTCTGGCTATCAGCCATCTTCAGCCTGGATAGCTTGACTCCAGTGGTGTAGAGAGCCTGGGACTCACGTCTGAGCATACCCAGCCCACTCGGGGTGAAAATTGCAAAAAACACAGTTGATGGACAGAATGTAGAACAATGTCATACATTCACCCCAGTACAAGGATCTGGGCCTAAATCCATCGTTTTTTTGCACTCCACACCACCCTGGGTTAGACACTGGCTGTATGCAAATCAGCTCTGACCCTGTGCCTCATGGGAACAGTCCAGTCTGAACTACCAAGCCATGTCTTTCCCAGACCGGAATCAAGCATCCAAGGACCGGTTTCTGGCTATCAGCCATATTCAGCCTGGATAGCTTGACTCCAGTGGTGTGGAGAGCCTGGGACTCACGTCTGAGCATACCCAGCCCACTCAGGGTGAAAATTGCAAGAAACACAGTTGATGGACAGAATGTAGAACAATGTCATACATTCACCCCAGTACAAGGATCTGGGCCTAAATCCATCGTTTTTTTGCACTCCACACCACCCTGGGTTAGACACTGGCTGTATGCAAATGAGCTCTGACCCTGTGCCTCATGGGAACAGTCCAGTCCGAACTACCAAGCCATGTCTTTCCCAGACCGGAATCAAGCATCCAAGGGCCGGTTTCTGGCCATCAGCCATCTTCAGCCTGGATAGCTTGACTCCAGTGGTGTGGAGAGCCTGGGACTCACGTCTGAGCATACCCAGCCCACTCGGGGTGAAAATTGCAAAAAACACAGTTGATGGACACAATGTAGAACAATGTCATACATTCACCCCAGTACAAGGATCTGGGCCTAAATCCATCGTTTTTTTGCACTCCACACCATCCTGGGTTAGACACTGGCTGTATGCAAATCAGCTCTGACCCTGTGCCTCATGGGAACAGTCCAGTCCGAACTACCAAGCCATGTCTTTCCCAGACCGGAATCAAGCATCCAAGGACCGGTTTCTGGCTATCAGCCATCTTCAGCCTGGATAGCTTGACTCCAGTGGTGTGGAGAGCCTGGGACTCACGTCTGAGCATACCCAGCCCACTCGGGGTGAAAATTGCAAAAAACACAGTTGATGGACAGAATGTAGAACAATGTCATACATTCACCCCAGTACAAGGATCTGGGCCTAAATCCATCGTTTTTTTGCACTCCACACCACCCTGGGTTAGACACTGGCTGTATGCAAATCAGCTCTGACCCTGTGCCTCATGGGAACAGTCCAGTCCGAACTACCAAGCCATGTCTTTCCCAGACCGGAATCAAGCATCCAAGGACCGGTTTCTGGCTATCAGCCATCTTCAGCCTGGATAGCTTGACTCCAGTGGTGTGGAGAGCCTGGGACTCACGTCTGAGCATACCCAGCCCACTCAGGGTGAAAATTGCAAAAAACACAGTTGATGGACAGAATGTAGAACAATGTCATACATTCACCCCAGTACAAGGATCTGGGCCTAAATCCATCGTTTTTTTGTACTCCACACCACCCTGGGTTAGACACTGGCTGTATGCAAATCAGCTCTGACCCTGTGCCTCATGGGAACAGTCCAGTCCGAACTACCAAGCCATGTCTTTCCCAGACCGGAATCAAGCATCCAAGGACCGGTTTCTGGCTATCAGCCATCTTCAGCCTGGATAGCTTGACTCCAGTGGTGTGGAGAGCCTGGGACTCACGTCTGAGCATACCCAGCCCACTCGGGGTGAAAATTGCAAAAAACACAGTTGATGGACAGAATGTAGAACAATGTCATACATTCACCCCAGTACAAGGATCTGGGCCTAAATCCATCGTTTTTTTGCACTCCACACCACCCTGGGTTAGACACTGGCTGTATGCAAATCAGCTCTGACCCTGTGCCTCATGGGAACAGTCCAGTCCGAACTACCAAGCCATGTCTTTCCCAGACCGGAATCAAGCATCCAAGGACCGGTTTCTGGCTATCAGCCATCTTCAGCCCGGATAGCTTGACTCCAGTGGTGTGGAGAGCCTGGGACTCACGTCTGAGCATACCCAGCCCACTCGGGGTGAAAATTGCAAAAAACACAGTTGATGGACAGAATGTAGAACAATGTCATACATTCACCCCAGTACAAGGATCTGGGCCTAAATCCATCGTTTTTTGCACTCCACACCACCCTGGGTTAGACACTGGCTGTATGCAAATCAGCTCTGACCCTGTGCCTCATGGGAACAGTCCAGTCCGAACTACCAAGCCATGTCTTTCCCAGACCGGAATCAAGCATCCAAGGACCGGTTTCTGGCTATCAGCCATCTTCAGCCTGGATAGCTTGACTCCAGTGATGTGGAGAGCCTGGGACTCACGTCTGGGCATACCCAGCCCACTCGGGGTGAAAATTGCAAAAAACACAGTTGATGGACAGAATGTAGAACAATGTCATACATTCACCCCAGTACAAGGATCTGGGCCTAAATCCATCGTTTTTTTGCACTCCACACCACCCTGGGTTAGACACTGGCTGTATGCAAATCAGCTCTGACCCTGTGCCTCATGGGAACAGTCCAGTCCGAACTACCAAGCCATGTCTTTCCCAGACCGGAATCAAGCATCCAAGGACCGGTTTCTGGCAATCAGCCATCTTCAGCCTGGATAGCTTGACTCCAGTGGTGTGGAGAGCCTGGGACTCACGTCTGAGCATACCCAGCCCACTCGGGGTGAAAATTGCAAAAAACACAGTTGATGGACAGAATGTAGAACAATGTCATACATTCACCCCAGTACAAGGATCTGGGCCTAAATCCATCGTTTTTTTGCACTCCACACCACCCTGGGTTAGACACTGGCTGTATGCAAATCAGCTCTGACCCTGTGCCTCATGGGAACAGTCCAGTCCGAACTACCAAGCCATGTCTTTCCCAGACCGGAATCAAGCATCAAAGGACCGGTTTCTGGCTATCAGCCATCTTCAGCCTGGATAGCTTGACTCCAGTGGTGTAGAGAGCCTGGGACTCACGTCTGAGCATACCCAGCCCACTCGGGGTGAAAATTGCAAAAAACACAGTTGATGGACAGAATGTAGAACAATGTCATACATTCACCCCAGTACAAGGATCTGGGCCTAAATCCATCGTTTTTTTGCACTCCACACCACCCTGGGTTAGACACTGGCTGTATGCAAATCAGCTCTGACCCTGTGCCTCATGGGAACAGTCCAGTCTGAACTACCAAGCCATGTCTTTCCCAGACCGGAATCAAGCATCCAAGGACCGGTTTCTGGCTATCAGCCATATTCAGCCTGGATAGCTTGACTCCAGTGGTGTGGAGAGCCTGGGACTCACGTCTGAGCATACCCAGCCCACTCAGGGTGAAAATTGCAAGAAACACAGTTGATGGACAGAATGTAGAACAATGTCATACATTCACCCCAGTACAAGGATCTGGGCCTAAATCCATCGTTTTTTTGCACTCCACACCACCCTGGGTTAGACACTGGCTGTATGCAAATGAGCTCTGACCCTGTGCCTCATGGGAACAGTCCAGTCCGAACTACCAAGCCATGTCTTTCCCAGACCGGAATCAAGCATCCAAGGGCCGGTTTCTGGCCATCAGCCATCTTCAGCCTGGATAGCTTGACTCCAGTGGTGTGGAGAGCCTGGGACTCACGTCTGAGCATACCCAGCCCACTCGGGGTGAAAATTGCAAAAAACACAGTTGATGGACACAATGTAGAACAATGTCATACATTCACCCCAGTACAAGGATCTGGGCCTAAATCCATCGTTTTTTTGCACTCCACACCATCCTGGGTTAGACACTGGCTGTATGCAAATCAGCTCTGACCCTGTGCCTCATGGGAACAGTCCAGTCCGAACTACCAAGCCATGTCTTTCCCAGACCGGAATCAAGCATCCAAGGACCGGTTTCTGGCTATCAGCCATCTTCAGCCTGGATAGCTTGACTCCAGTGGTGTGGAGAGCCTGGGACTCACGTCTGAGCATACCCAGCCCACTCGGGGTGAAAATTGCAAAAAACACAGTTGATGGACAGAATGTAGAACAATGTCATACATTCACCCCAGTACAAGGATCTGGGCCTAAATCCATCGTTTTTTTGCACTCCACACCACCCTGGGTTAGACACTGGCTGTATGCAAATCAGCTCTGACCCTGTGCCTCATGGGAACAGTCCAGTCCGAACTACCAAGCCATGTCTTTCCCAGACCGGAATCAAGCATCCAAGGACCGGTTTCTGGCTATCAGCCATCTTCAGCCTGAATAGCTTGACTCCAGTGGTGTGGAGAGCCTGGGACTCACGTCTGAGCATACACAGCCCACTCGGGGTGACAATTGCAAAAAACACAGTTGATGGACAGAATGTAGAACAATGTCATGCATTCACCCCAGTACAAGGATCTGGGCCTAAATCCATCGTTTTTTGCACTCCACACCACCCTGGGTTAGACACTGGCTGTATGCAAATCAGCTCTGACCCTGTGCCTCATGGGAACAATCCAGTCCGAACTACCAAGCTATGTCTTTACCAGACCGGAATCAAGCATCCAAGGACCGGTTTCTGGCTATCAGCCATCTTCAGCCCGGATAGCTTGACTCCAGTGGTGTGGAGAGCCTGGGACTCACGTCTGAGCATACCCAGCCCACTCGGGGTGAAAATTGCAAAAAACACAGTTGATGGACAGAATGTAGAACAATGTCATACATTCACCCCAGTACAAGGATCTGGGCCTAAATCCATCGTTTTTTTGCACTCCACACCACCCTGGGTTAGACACTGGCTGTATGCAAATCAGCTCTGACCCTGAGCCTCATGGGAACAGTCCAGTCCGAACTACCAAGCCATGTCTTTCCCAGACCGGAATCAAGCATCCAAGGACCGGTTTCTGGCTATCAGCCATCTTCAGCCTGGATAGCTTGACTCCAGTGGTGTGGAGAGCCTGGGACTCACGTCTGAGCATACCCAGCCCACTCGGGGTGAAAATTGCAAAAAAGTACAGTTGATGGACAGGATGTAGAACAATGTCATACATTCACCCCAGTACAAGGATCTGGGCCTAAATTCATCGTTTTTTTGCACTCCACACCACCCTGGGTTAGACACTGGCTGTATGCAAATCAGCTCTGACCCTGTGCCTCATGGGAACAGTCCAGTCCGAACTACCAAGCCATGTCTTTCCCAGACCGGAATCAAGCATCCAAGGACCGGTTTCTGGCTATCAGCCATCTTCAGCCTGGATAGCTTGACTCCAGTGATGTGGAGAGCCTGGGACTCACGTCTGGGCATACCCAGCCCACTCGGGGTGAAAATTGCAAAAAACACAGTTGATGGACAGAATGTAGAACAATGTCATACATTCACCCCAGTACAAGGATCTGGGCCTAAATCCATCGTTTTTTTGCACTCCACACCACCCTGGGTTAGACACTGGCTGTATGCAAATCAGCTCTGACCCTGTGCCTCATGGGAACAGTCCAGTCCGAACTACCAAGCCATGTCTTTCCCAGACCGGAATCAAGCATCCAAGGACCGGTTTCTGGCAATCAGCCATCTTCAGCCTGGATAGCTTGACTCCAGTGGTGTGGAGAGCCTGGGACTCACGTCTGAGCATACCCAGCCCACTCGGGGTGAAAATTGCAAAAAACACAGTTGATGGACAGAATGTAGAACAATGTCATACATTCACCCCAGTACAAGGATCTGGGCCTAAATCCATCGTTTTTTTGCACTCCACACCACCCTGGGTTAGACACTGGCTGTATGCAAATCAGCTCTGACCCTGTGCCTCATGGGAACAGTCCAGTCCGAACTACCAAGCCATGTCTTTCCCAGACCGGAATCAAGCATCAAAGGACCGGTTTCTGGCTATCAGCCATCTTCAGCCTGGATAGCTTGACTCCAGTGGTGTAGAGAGCCTGGGACTCACGTCTGAGCATACCCAGCCCACTCGGGGTGAAAATTGCAAAAAACACAGTTGATGGACAGAATGTAGAACAATGTCATACATTCACCCCAGTACAAGGATCTGGGCCTAAATCCATCGTTTTTTTGCACTCCACACCACCCTGGGTTAGACACTGGCTGTATGCAAATCAGCTCTGACCCTGTGCCTCATGGGAACAGTCCAGTCTGAACTACCAAGCCATGTCTTTCCCAGACCGGAATCAAGCATCCAAGGACCGGTTTCTGGCTATCAGCCATATTCAGCCTGGATAGCTTGACTCCAGTGGTGTGGAGAGCCTGGGACTCACGTCTGAGCATACCCAGCCCACTCAGGGTGAAAATTGCAAGAAACACAGTTGATGGACAGAATGTAGAACAATGTCATACATTCACCCCAGTACAAGGATCTGGGCCTAAATCCATCGTTTTTTTGCACTCCACACCACCCTGGGTTAGACACTGGCTGTATGCAAATGAGCTCTGACCCTGTGCCTCATGGGAACAGTCCAGTCCGAACTACCAAGCCATGTCTTTCCCAGACCGGAATCAAGCATCCAAGGGCCGGTTTCTGGCCATCAGCCATCTTCAGCCTGGATAGCTTGACTCCAGTGGTGTGGAGAGCCTGGGACTCACGTCTGAGCATACCCAGCCCACTCGGGGTGAAAATTGCAAAAAACACAGTTGATGGACACAATGTAGAACAATGTCATACATTCACCCCAGTACAAGGATCTGGGCCTAAATCCATCGTTTTTTTGCACTCCACACCATCCTGGGTTAGACACTGGCTGTATGCAAATCAGCTCTGACCCTGTGCCTCATGGGAACAGTCCAGTCCGAACTACCAAGCCATGTCTTTCCCAGACCGGAATCAAGCATCCAAGGACCGGTTTCTGGCTATCAGCCATCTTCAGCCTGGATAGCTTGACTCCAGTGGTGTGGAGAGCCTGGGACTCACGTCTGAGCATACCCAGCCCACTCGGGGTGAAAATTGCAAAAAACACAGTTGATGGACAGAATGTAGAACAATGTCATACATTCACCCCAGTACAAGGATCTGGGCCTAAATCCATCGTTTTTTTGCACTCCACACCACCCTGGGTTAGACACTGGCTGTATGCAAATCAGCTCTGACCCTGTGCCTCATGGGAACAGTCCAGTCCGAACTACCAAGCCATGTCTTTCCCAGACCGGAATCAAGCATCCAAGGACCGGTTTCTGGCTATCAGCCATCTTCAGCCTGGATAGCTTGACTCCAGTGGTGTGGAGAGCCTGGGACTCACGTCTGAGCATACCCAGCCCACTCAGGGTGAAAATTGCAAAAAACACAGTTGATGGACAGAATGTAGAACAATGTCATACATTCACCCCAGTACAAGGATCTGGGCCTAAATCCATCGTTTTTTTGTACTCCACACCACCCTGGGTTAGACACTGGCTGTATGCAAATCAGCTCTGACCCTGTGCCTCATGGGAACAGTCCAGTCCGAACTACCAAGCCATGTCTTTCCCAGACCGGAATCAAGCATCCAAGGACCGGTTTCTGGCTATCAGCCATCTTCAGCCTGGATAGCTTGACTCCAGTGGTGTGGAGAGCCTGGGACTCACGTCTGAGCATACCCAGCCCACTCGGGGTGAAAATTGCAAAAAACACAGTTGATGGACAGAATGTAGAACAATGTCATACATTCACCCCAGTACAAGGATCTGGGCCTAAATCCATCGTTTTTTTGCACTCCACACCACCCTGGGTTAGACACTGGCTGTATGCAAATCAGCTCTGACCCTGTGCCTCATGGGAACAGTCCAGTCCGAACTACCAAGCCATGTCTTTCCCAGACCGGAATCAAGCATCCAAGGACCGGTTTCTGGCTATCAGCCATCTTCAGCCCGGATAGCTTGACTCCAGTGGTGTGGAGAGCCTGGGACTCACGTCTGAGCATACCCAGCCCACTCGGGGTGAAAATTGCAAAAAACACAGTTGATGGACAGAATGTAGAACAATGTCATACATTCACCCCAGTACAAGGATCTGGGCCTAAATCCATCGTTTTTTGCACTCCACACCACCCTGGGTTAGACACTGGCTGTATGCAAATCAGCTCTGACCCTGTGCCTCATGGGAACAGTCCAGTCCGAACTACCAAGCCATGTCTTTCCCAGACCGGAATCAAGCATCCAAGGACCGGTTTCTGGCTATCAGCCATCTTCAGCCTGGATAGCTTGACTCCAGTGATGTGGAGAGCCTGGGACTCACGTCTGGGCATACCCAGCCCACTCGGGGTGAAAATTGCAAAAAACACAGTTGATGGACAGAATGTAGAACAATGTCATACATTCACCCCAGTACAAGGATCTGGGCCTAAATCCATCGTTTTTTTGCACTCCACACCACCCTGGGTTAGACACTGGCTGTATGCAAATCAGCTCTGACCCTGTGCCTCATGGGAACAGTCCAGTCCGAACTACCAAGCCATGTCTTTCCCAGACCGGAATCAAGCATCCAAGGACCGGTTTCTGGCAATCAGCCATCTTCAGCCTGGATAGCTTGACTCCAGTGGTGTGGAGAGCCTGGGACTCACGTCTGAGCATACCCAGCCCACTCGGGGTGAAAATTGCAAAAAACACAGTTGATGGACAGAATGTAGAACAATGTCATACATTCACCCCAGTACAAGGATCTGGGCCTAAATCCATCGTTTTTTTGCACTCCACACCACCCTGGGTTAGACACTGGCTGTATGCAAATCAGCTCTGACCCTGTGCCTCATGGGAACAGTCCAGTCCGAACTACCAAGCCATGTCTTTCCCAGACCGGAATCAAGCATCAAAGGACCGGTTTCTGGCTATCAGCCATCTTCAGCCTGGATAGCTTGACTCCAGTGGTGTAGAGAGCCTGGGACTCACGTCTGAGCATACCCAGCCCACTCGGGGTGAAAATTGCAAAAAACACAGTTGATGGACAGAATGTAGAACAATGTCATACATTCACCCCAGTACAAGGATCTGGGCCTAAATCCATCGTTTTTTTGCACTCCACACCACCCTGGGTTAGACACTGGCTGTATGCAAATCAGCTCTGACCCTGTGCCTCATGGGAACAGTCCAGTCTGAACTACCAAGCCATGTCTTTCCCAGACCGGAATCAAGCATCCAAGGACCGGTTTCTGGCTATCAGCCATATTCAGCCTGGATAGCTTGACTCCAGTGGTGTGGAGAGCCTGGGACTCACGTCTGAGCATACCCAGCCCACTCAGGGTGAAAATTGCAAGAAACACAGTTGATGGACAGAATGTAGAACAATGTCATACATTCACCCCAGTACAAGGATCTGGGCCTAAATCCATCGTTTTTTTGCACTCCACACCACCCTGGGTTAGACACTGGCTGTATGCAAATGAGCTCTGACCCTGTGCCTCATGGGAACAGTCCAGTCCGAACTACCAAGCCATGTCTTTCCCAGACCGGAATCAAGCATCCAAGGGCCGGTTTCTGGCCATCAGCCATCTTCAGCCTGGATAGCTTGACTCCAGTGGTGTGGAGAGCCTGGGACTCACGTCTGAGCATACCCAGCCCACTCGGGGTGAAAATTGCAAAAAACACAGTTGATGGACACAATGTAGAACAATGTCATACATTCACCCCAGTACAAGGATCTGGGCCTAAATCCATCGTTTTTTTGCACTCCACACCATCCTGGGTTAGACACTGGCTGTATGCAAATCAGCTCTGACCCTGTGCCTCATGGGAACAGTCCAGTCCGAACTACCAAGCCATGTCTTTCCCAGACCGGAATCAAGCATCCAAGGACCGGTTTCTGGCTATCAGCCATCTTCAGCCTGGATAGCTTGACTCCAGTGGTGTGGAGAGCCTGGGACTCACGTCTGAGCATACCCAGCCCACTCGGGGTGAAAATTGCAAAAAACACAGTTGATGGACAGAATGTAGAACAATGTCATACATTCACCCCAGTACAAGGATCTGGGCCTAAATCCATCGTTTTTTTGCACTCCACACCACCCTGGGTTAGACACTGGCTGTATGCAAATCAGCTCTGACCCTGTGCCTCATGGGAACAGTCCAGTCCGAACTACCAAGCCATGTCTTTCCCAGACCGAAATCAAGCATCCAAGGACCGGTTTCTGGCTATCAGCCATCTTCAGCCTGGATAGCTTGACTCCAGTGGTGTGGAGAGCCTGGGACTCACGTCTGAGCATACCCAGCCCACTCAGGGTGAAAATTGCAAAAAACACAGTTGATGGACAGAATGTAGAACAATGTCATACATTCACCCCAGTACAAGGATCTGGGCCTAAATCCATCGTTTTTTTGTACTCCACACCACCCTGGGTTAGACACTGGCTGTATGCAAATCAGCTCTGACCCTGTGCCTCATGGGAACAGTCCAGTCCGAACTACCAAGCCATGTCTTTCCCAGACCGGAATCAAGCATCCAAGGACCGGTTTCTGGCTATCAGCCATCTTCAGCCTGGATAGCTTGACTCCAGTGGTGTGGAGAGCCTGGGACTCACGTCTGAGCATACCCAGCCCACTCGGGGTGAAAATTGCAAAAAACACAGTTGATGGACAGAATGTAGAACAATGTCATACATTCACCCCAGTACAAGGATCTGGGCCTAAATCCATCGTTTTTTTGCACTCCACACCACCCTGGGTTAGACACTGGCTGTATGCAAATCAGCTCTGACCCTGTGCCTCATGGGAACAGTCCAGTCCGAACTACCAAGCCATGTCTTTCCCAGACCGGAATCAAGCATCCAAGGACCGGTTTCTGGCTATCAGCCATCTTCAGCCCGGATAGCTTGACTCCAGTGGTGTGGAGAGCCTGGGACTCACGTCTGAGCATACCCAGCCCACTCGGGGTGAAAATTGCAAAAAACACAGTTGATGGACAGAATGTAGAACAATGTCATACATTCACCCCAGTACAAGGATCTGGGCCTAAATCCATCGTTTTTTGCACTCCACACCACCCTGGGTTAGACACTGGCTGTATGCAAATCAGCTCTGACCCTGTGCCTCATGGGAACAGTCCAGTCCGAACTACCAAGCCATGTCTTTCCCAGACCGGAATCAAGCATCCAAGGACCGGTTTCTGGCTATCAGCCATCTTCAGCCTGGATAGCTTGACTCCAGTGGTGTGGAGAGCCTGGGACTCACGTCTGAGCATACCCAGCCCACTCGGGGTGAAAATTGCAAAAAACACAGTTGATGGACAGAATGTAGAACAATGTCATACATTCACCCCAGTACAAGGATCTGGGCCTAAATCCATCGTTTTTTGCACTCCACACCACCCTGGGTTAGACACTGGCTGTATGCAAATCAGCTCTGACCCTGTGCCTCATGGGAACAGTCCAGTCCGAACTACCAAGCCATGTCTTTCCCAGACCGGAATCAAGCATCCAAGGACCGGTTTCTGGCTATCAGCCATCTTCAGCCTGGATAGCTTGACTCCAGTGGTGTGGAGAGCCTGGGACTCACGTCTGAGCATACCCAGCCCACTCGGGGTGAAAATTGCAAAAAACACAGTTGATGGACAGAATGTAGAACAATGTCATACATTCACCCCAGTACAAGGATCTGGGCCTAAATCCATCGTTTTTTTGCACTCCACACCACCCTGGGTTAGACACTGGCTGTATGCAAATCAGCTCTGACCCTGTGCCTCATGGGAACAGTCCAGTCCGAACTACCAAGCCATGTCTTTCCCAGACCGGAATCAAGCATCCAAGGACCGGTTTCTGGCTATCAGCCATCTTCAGCCTGGATAGCTTGACTCCAGTGGTGTGGAGAGCCTGGGACTCACGTCTGAGCATACCAAGCCCACTCGGGGTGAAAATTGCAAAAAACACAGTTGATGGACAGAATGTAGAACAATGTCATACATTCACCCCAGTACAAGGATCTGGGCCTAAATCCATCGTTTTTTTGCACTCCACACCACCCTGGGTTAGACACTGGCTGTATGCAAATCAGCTCTGACCCTGTGCCTCATGGGAACAGTCCAGTCCGAACTACCAAGCCATGTCTTTCCCAGACCGGAATCAAGCATCCAAGGACCGGTTTCTGGCTATCAGCCATCTTCAGCCTGGATAGCTTGACTCCAGTGGTGTGGAGAGCCTGGGACTCACGTCTGAGCATACCCAGCCCACTCGGGGTGAAAATTGCAAAAAACACAGTTGATGGACAGAATGTAGAACAATGTCATACATTCACCCCAGTACAAGGATCTGGGCCTAAATCCATCGTTTTTTTGCACTCCACACCACCCTGGGTTAGACACTGGCTGTATGCAAATCAGCTCTGACCCTGTGCCTCATGGGAACAGTCCAGTCCGAACTACCAAGCCATGTCTTTCCCAGACCGGAATCAAGCATCCAAGGACCGGTTTCTGGCTATCAGCCATCTGCAGCCTGGATAGCTTGACTCCAGTGGTGTGGAGAGCCTGGGACTCACGTCTGAGCATACCCAGCCCACTCGGGGTGAAAATTGCAAAAAACACAGTTGATGGACAGAATGTAGAACAATGTCATACATTCACCCCAGTACAAGGATCTGGGCCTAAATCCATCGTTTTTTTGCACTCCACACCACCCTGGGTTAGACACTGGCTGTATGCAAATCAGCTCTGACCCTGTGCCTCATGGGAACAGTCCAGTCCGAACTACCAAGCCATGTCTTTCCCAGACCGGAATCAAGCATCCAAGGACCGGTTTCTGGCTATCAGCCATCTTCAGCCTGGATAGCTTGACTCCAGTGGTGTGGAGAGCCTGGGACTCACGTCTGAGCATACCCAGCCCACTCGGGGTGAAAATTGCAAAAAACACAGTTGATGGACAGAATGTAGAACAATGTCATACATTCACCCCAGTACAAGGATCTGGGCCTAAATCCATCGTTTTTTTGCACTCCACACCACCCTGGGTTAGACACTGGCTGTATGCAAATCAGCTCTGACCCTGTGCCTCATGGGAACAGTCCAGTCCGAACTACCAAGCCATGTCTTTCCCAGACCGGAATCAAGCATCCAAGGACCGGTTTCTGGCTATCAGCCATCTTCAGCCTGGATAGCTTGACTCCAGTGGTGTGGAGAGCCTGGGACTCACGTCTGAGCATACCCAGCCCACACGGGGTGAAAATTGCAAAAAACACAGTTGATGGACAGAATGTAGAACAATGTCATACATTCACCCCAGTACAAGGATCTGGGCCTAAATCCATAGTTTTTTTGCACTCCACACCACCCTGGGTTAGACACTGGCTGTATGCAAATCAGCTCTGACCCTGTGCCTCATGGGAACAGTCCAGTCCGAACTACCAAGCCATGTCTTTCCCAGACCGGAATCAAGCATCCAAGGACCGGTTTCTGGCTATCAGCCATCTTCAGCCTGGATAGCTTGACTCCAGTGGTGTGGAGAGCCTGGGACTCACGTCTGAGCATACCCAGCCCACTCGGGGTGAAAATTGCAAAAAACACAGTTGATGGACAGAATGTAGAACAATGTCATACATTCACCCCAGTACAAGGATCTGGGCCTAAATCCATCGTTTTTTTGCACTCCAATCCACCCTGGGTTAGACACTGGCTGTATGCAAATCAGCTCTGAACCTGTACCTCATGGGAACAGTCCAGTCCGAACTACCAAGCCATGTCTTTCCCAGACCGGAATCAAGCATCCAAGGACCGGTTTCTGGCTATCAGCCATCTTCAGCCTGAATAGCTTGACTCCAGTGGTGTGGAGAGCCTGGGACTCACGTCTGAGCATACCCAGCCCACTCGGGGTGAAAATTGCAAAAAACACAGTTGATGGACAGAATGTAGAACAATGTCATACATTCACCCCAGTACAAGGATCTGGGCCTAAATCCATCGTTTTTTTGCACTCCACACCACCCTGGGTTAGACACTGGCTGTATGCAAATCAGCTCTGACCCTGTGCCTCATGGGAACAGTCCAGTCCGAACTACCAAGCCATGTCTTTCCCAGACCGGAATCAAGCATCCAAGGACCGGTTTCTGGCTATCAGCCATCTTCAGCCTGGATAGCTTGACTCCAGTGGTGTGGAGAGCCTGGGACTCACGTCTGAGCATACCCAGCCCACTCGGGGTGAAAATTGCAAAAAACACAGTTGATGGACAGAATGTAGAACAATGTCATACATTCACCCCAGTACAAGGATCTGGGCCTAAATCCATCGTTTTTTTGCACTCCACACCACCCTGGGTTAGACATTGGCTGTATGCAAATCAGCTCTGACCCTGTGCCTCATGGGAACAGTCCAGTCCGAACTACCAAGCCATGTCTTTCCCAGACCGGAATCAAGCATCCAAGGACCGGTTTCTGGCTATCAGCCATCTTCAGCCTGGATAGCTTGACTCCAGTGGTGTGGAGAGCCTGGGACTCACGTCTGAGCATACCCAGCCCACTCGGGGTGACAATTGCAAAAAACACAGTTGATGGACAGAATGTAGAACAATGTCATACATTCACCCCAGTACAAGGATCTGGGCCTAAATCCATCGTTTTTTTGCACTCCACACCACCCTGGGTTAGACACTGGCTGTATGCAAATCAGCTCTGACCCTGTGCCTCATGGGAACAATCCAGTCCGAACTACCAAGCTATGTCTTTACCAGACCGGAATCAAGCATCCAAGGACCGGTTTCTGGCTATCAGCCATCTTCAGCCCGGATAGCTTGACTCCAGTGGTGTGGAGAGCCTGGGACTCACGTCTGAGCATACCCAGCCCACTCGGGGTGAAAATTGCAAAAAACACAGTTGATGGACAGAATGTAGAACAATGTCATACATTCACCCCAGTACAAGGATCTGGGCCTAAATCCATCGTTTTTTTGCACTCCACACTACCCTGGGTTAGACACTGGCTGTATGCAAATCAGCTCTGACCCTGTGCCTCATGGGAACAGTCCAGTCCGAACTACCAAGCCATGTCTTTCCCAGACCGGAATCAAGCATCCAAGGACCGGTTTCTGGCTATCAGCCATCTTCAGCCTGGATAGCTTGACTCCAGTGGTGTGGAGAGCCTGGGACTCACGTCTGAGCATACCCAGCCCACTCGGGGTGAAAATTGCAAAAAACACAGTTGATGGACAGAATGTAGAACAATGTCATACATTCACCCCAGTACAAGGATCTGGGCCTAAATCCATCGTTTTTTTGCACTCCACACCACCCTGGGTTAGACACTGGCTGTATGCAAATCAGCTCTGACCCTGTGCCTCATGGGAACAGTCCAGTCCGAACTACCAAGCCATGTCTTTCCCAGACCGGAATCAAGCATCCAAGGACCGGTTTCTGGCTATCAGCCATCTTCAGCCTGGATAGCTTGACTCCAGTGGTGTGGAGAGCCTGGGACTCACGTCTGAGCATACCCAGCCCACTCGGGGTGAAAATTGCAAAAAACACAGTTGATGGACAGAATGTAGAAAAATGTCATACATTCACCCCAGTACAAGGATCTGGGCCTAAATCCATCGTTTTTTTGCACTCCACACCACCCTGGGTTAGACACTGGCTGTATGCAAATCAGCTCTGACCCTGTGCCTCATGGGAACAGTCCAGTCCGAACTACCAAGCCATGTCTTTCCCAGACCGGAATCAAGCATCCAAGGACCCGTTTCTGGCTATCAGCCATCTTCAGCCTGGATAGCTTGACTCCAGTGGTGTGGAGAGCCTGGGACTCACGTCTGAGCATACCCAGCCCACTCGGGGTGAAAATTGCAAAAAACACAGTTGATGGACAGAATGTAGAACAATGTCATACATTCACCCCAGTACAAGGATCTGGGCCTAAATCCATCGTTTTTTGCACTCCACACCACCCTGGGTTAGACACTGGCTGTATGCAAATCAGCTCTGACCCTGTGCCTCATGGGAACAGTCCAGTCCGAACTACCAAGCCATGTCTTTCCCAGACCGGAATCAAGCATCCAAGGACCGGTTTCTGGCTATCAGCCATCTTCAGCCTGGATAGCTTGACTCCAGTGGTGTGGAGAGCCTGGGACTCACGTCTGAGCATACCCAGCCCACTCGGGGTGAAAATTGCAAAAAACACAGTTGATGGACAGAATGTAGAACAATGTCATACATTCACCCCAGTACAAGGATCTGGGCCTAAATCCATCGTTTTTTTGCACTCCACACCACCCTGGGTTAGACACTGGCTGTATGCAAATCAGCTCTGACCCTGTGCCTCATGGGAACAGTCCAGTCCGAACTACCAAGCCATGTCTTTCCCAGACCGGAATCAAGCATCCAAGGACCGGTTTCTGGCTATCAGCCATCTTCAGCCTGGATAGCTTGACTCCAGTGGTGTGGAGAGCCTGGGACTCACGTCTGAGCATACCAAGCCCACTCGGGGTGAAAATTGCAAAAAACACAGTTGATGGACAGAATGTAGAACAATGTCATACATTCACCCCAGTACAAGGATCTGGGCCTAAATCCATCGTTTTTTTGCACTCCACACCACCCTGGGTTAGACACTGGCTGTATGCAAATCAGCTCTGACCCTGTGCCTCATGGGAACAGTCCAGTCCGAACTACCAAGCCATGTCTTTCCCAGACCGGAATCAAGCATCCAAGGACCGGTTTCTGGCTATCAGCCATCTTCAGCCTGGATAGCTTGACTCCAGTGGTGTGGAGAGCCTGGGACTCACGTCTGAGCATACCCAGCCCACTCGGGGTGAAAATTGCAAAAAACACAGTTGATGGACAGAATGTAGAACAATGTCATACATTCACCCCAGTACAAGGATCTGGGCCTAAATCCATCGTTTTTTTGCACTCCACACCACCCTGGGTTAGACACTGGCTGTATGCAAATCAGCTCTGACCCTGTGCCTCATGGGAACAGTCCAGTCCGAACTACCAAGCCATGTCTTTCCCAGACCGGAATCAAGCATCCAAGGACCGGTTTCTGGCTATCAGCCATCTGCAGCCTGGATAGCTTGACTCCAGTGGTGTGGAGAGCCTGGGACTCACGTCTGAGCATACCCAGCCCACTCGGGGTGAAAATTGCAAAAAACACAGTTGATGGACAGAATGTAGAACAATGTCATACATTCACCCCAGTACAAGGATCTGGGCCTAAATCCATCGTTTTTTTGCACTCCACACCACCCTAGGTTAGACACTGGCTGTATGCAAATCAGCTCTGACCCTGTGCCTCATGGGAACAGTCCAGTCCGAACTACCAAGCCATGTCTTTCCCAGACCGGAATCAAGCATCCAAGGACCGGTTTCTGGCTATCAGCCATCTTCAGCCTGGATAGCTTGACTCCAGTGGTGTGGAGAGCCTGGGACTCACGTCTGAGCATACCCAGCCCACTCGGGGTGAAAATTGCAAAAAACACAGTTGATGGACAGAATGTAGAACAATGTCATACATTCACCCCAGTACAAGGATCTGGGCCTAAATCCATTGTTTTTTTGCACTCCACACCACCCTGGGTTAGACACTGGCTGTATGCAAATCAGCTCTGACCCTGTGCCTCATGGGAACAGTCCAGTCCGAACTACCAAGCCATGTCTTTCCCAGACCGGAATCAAGCATCAAAGGACCGGTTTCTGGCTATCAGCCATCTTCAGCCTGGATAGCTTGACTCCAGTGGTGTAGAGAGCCTGGGACTCACGTCTGAGCATACCCAGCCCACTCGGGGTGAAAATTGCAAAAAACACAGTTGATGGACAGAATGTAGAACAATGTCATACATTCACCCCAGTACAAGGATCTGGGCCTAAATCCATCGTTTTTTTGCACTCCACACCACCCTGGGTTAGACACTGGCTGTATGCAAATCAGCTCTGACCCTGTGCCTCATGGGAACAGTCCAGTCTGAACTACCAAGCCATGTCTTTCCCAGACCGGAATCAAGCATCCAAGGACCGGTTTCTGGCTATCAGCCATATTCAGCCTGGATAGCTTGACTCCAGTGGTGTGGAGAGCCTGGGACTCACGTCTGAGCATACCCAGCCCACTCAGGGTGAAAATTGCAAGAAACACAGTTGATGGACAGAATGTAGAACAATGTCATACATTCACCCCAGTACAAGGATCTGGGCCTAAATCCATCGTTTTTTTGCACTCCACACCACCCTGGGTTAGACACTGGCTGTATGCAAATGAGCTCTGACCCTGTGCCTCATGGGAACAGTCCAGTCCGAACTACCAAGCCATGTCTTTCCCAGACCGGAATCAAGCATCCAAGGGCCGGTTTCTGGCCATCAGCCATCTTCAGCCTGGATAGCTTGACTCCAGTGGTGTGGAGAGCCTGGGACTCACGTCTGAGCATACCCAGCCCACTCGGGGTGAAAATTGCAAAAAACACAGTTGATGGACACAATGTAGAACAATGTCATACATTCACCCCAGTACAAGGATCTGGGCCTAAATCCATCGTTTTTTTGCACTCCACACCATCCTGGGTTAGACACTGGCTGTATGCAAATCAGCTCTGACCCTGTGCCTCATGGGAACAGTCCAGTCCGAACTACCAAGCCATGTCTTTCCCAGACCGGAATCAAGCATCCAAGGACCGGTTTCTGGCTATCAGCCATCTTCAGCCTGGATAGCTTGACTCCAGTGGTGTGGAGAGCCTGGGACTCACGTCTGAGCATACCCAGCCCACTCGGGGTGAAAATTGCAAAAAACACAGTTGATGGACAGAATGTAGAACAATGTCATACATTCACCCCAGTACAAGGATCTGGGCCTAAATCCATCGTTTTTTTGCACTCCACACCACCCTGGGTTAGACACTGGCTGTATGCAAATCAGCTCTGACCCTGTGCCTCATGGGAACAGTCCAGTCCGAACTACCAAGCCATGTCTTTCCCAGACCGGAATCAAGCATCCAAGGACCGGTTTCTGGCTATCAGCCATATTCAGCCTGGATAGCTTGACTCCAGTGGTGTGGAGAGCCTGGGACTCACGTCTGAGCATACCCAGCCCACTCAGGGTGAAAATTGCAAGAAACACAGTTGATGGACAGAATGTAGAACAATGTCATACATTCACCCCAGTACAAGGATCTGGGCCTAAATCCATCGTTTTTTTGCACTCCACACCACCCTGGGTTAGACACTGGCTGTATGCAAATGAGCTCTGACCCTGTGCCTCATGGGAACAGTCCAGTCCGAACTACCAAGCCATGTCTTTCCCAGACCGGAATCAAGCATCCAAGGGCCGGTTTCTGGCCATCAGCCATCTTCAGCCTGGATAGCTTGACTCCAGTGGTGTGGAGAGCCTGGGACTCACGTCTGAGCATACCCAGCCCACTCGGGGTGAAAATTGCAAAAAACACAGTTGATGGACACAATGTAGAACAATGTCATACATTCACCCCAGTACAAGGATCTGGGCCTAAATCCATCGTTTTTTTGCACTCCACACCATCCTGGGTTAGACACTGGCTGTATGCAAATCAGCTCTGACCCTGTGCCTCATGGGAACAGTCCAGTCCGAACTACCAAGCCATGTCTTTCCCAGACCGGAATCAAGCATCCAAGGACCGGTTTCTGGCTATCAGCCATCTTCAGCCTGGATAGCTTGACTCCAGTGGTGTGGAGAGCCTGGGACTCACGTCTGAGCATACCCAGCCCACTCGGGGTGAAAATTGCAAAAAACACAGTTGATGGACAGAATGTAGAACAATGTCATACATTCACCCCAGTACAAGGATCTGGGCCTAAATCCATCGTTTTTTTGCACTCCACACCACCCTGGGTTAGACACTGGCTGTATGCAAATCAGCTCTGACCCTGTGCCTCATGGGAACAGTCCAGTCCGAACTACCAAGCCATGTCTTTCCCAGACCGGAATCAAGCATCCAAGGACCGGTTTCTGGCTATCAGCCATCTTCAGCCTGGATAGCTTGACTCCAGTGGTGTGGAGAGCCTGGGACTCACGTCTGAGCATACCCAGCCCACTCAGGGTGAAAATTGCAAAAAACACAGTTGATGGACAGAATGTAGAACAATGTCATACATTCACCCCAGTACAAGGATCTGGGCCTAAATCCATCGTTTTTTTGTACTCCACACCACCCTGGGTTAGACACTGGCTGTATGCAAATCAGCTCTGACCCTGTGCCTCATGGGAACAGTCCAGTCCGAACTACCAAGCCATGTCTTTCCCAGACCGGAATCAAGCATCCAAGGACCGGTTTCTGGCTATCAGCCATCTTCAGCCTGGATAGCTTGACTCCAGTGGTGTGGAGAGCCTGGGACTCACGTCTGAGCATACCCAGCCCACTCGGGGTGAAAATAGCAAAAAACACAGTTGATGGACAGAATGTAGAACAATGTCATACATTCACCCCAGTACAAGGATCTGGGCCTAAATCCATCGTTTTTTTGCACTCCACACCACCCTGGGTTAGACACTGGCTGTATGCAAATCAGCTCTGACCCTGTGCCTCATGGGAACAGTCCAGTCCGAACTACCAAGCCATGTCTTTCCCAGACCGGAATCAAGCATCCAAGGACCGGTTTCTGGCTATCAGCCATCTTCAGCCCGGATAGCTTGACTCCAGTGGTGTGGAGAGCCTGGGACTCACGTCTGAGCATACCCAGCCCACTCGGGGTGAAAATTGCAAAAAACACAGTTGATGGACAGAATGTAGAACAATGTCATACATTCACCCCAGTACAAGGATCTGGGCCTAAATCCATCGTTTTTTGCACTCCACACCACCCTGGGTTAGACACTGGCTGTATGCAAATCAGCTCTGACCCTGTGCCTCATGGGAACAGTCCAGTCCGAACTACCAAGCCATGTCTTTCCCAGACCGGAATCAAGCATCCAAGGACCGGTTTCTGGCTATCAGCCATCTTCAGCCTGGATAGCTTGACTCCAGTGGTGTGGAGAGCCTGGGACTCACGTCTGAGCATACCCAGCCCACTCGGGGTGAAAATTGCAAAAAACACAGTTGATGGACAGAATGTAGAACAATGTCATACATTCACCCCAGTACAAGGATCTGGGCCTAAATCCATCGTTTTTTGCACTCCACACCACCCTGGGTTAGACACTGGCTGTATGCAAATCAGCTCTGACCCTGTGCCTCATGGGAACAGTCCAGTCCGAACTACCAAGCCATGTCTTTCCCAGACCGGAATCAAGCATCCAAGGACCGGTTTCTGGCTATCAGCCATCTTCAGCCTGGATAGCTTGACTCCAGTGGTGTGGAGAGCCTGGGACTCACGTCTGAGCATACCCAGCCCACTCGGGGTGAAAATTGCAAAAAACACAGTTGATGGACAGAATGTAGAACAATGTCATACATTCACCCCAGTACAAGGATCTGGGCCTAAATCCATCGTTTTTTTGCACTCCACACCACCCTGGGTTAGACACTGGCTGTATGCAAATCAGCTCTGACCCTGTGCCTCATGGGAACAGTCCAGTCCGAACTACCAAGCCATGTCTTTCCCAGACCGGAATCAAGCATCCAAGGACCGGTTTCTGGCTATCAGCCATCTTCAGCCTGGATAGCTTGACTCCAGTGGTGTGGAGAGCCTGGGACTCACGTCTGAGCATACCAAGCCCACTCGGGGTGAAAATTGCAAAAAACACAGTTGATGGACAGAATGTAGAACAATGTCATACATTCACCCCAGTACAAGGATCTGGGCCTAAATCCATCGTTTTTTTGCACTCCACACCACCCTGGGTTAGACACTGGCTGTATGCAAATCAGCTCTGACCCTGTGCCTCATGGGAACAGTCCAGTCCGAACTACCAAGCCATGTCTTTCCCAGACCGGAATCAAGCATCCAAGGACCGGTTTCTGGCTATCAGCCATCTTCAGCCTGGATAGCTTGACTCCAGTGGTGTGGAGAGCCTGGGACTCACGTCTGAGCATACCCAGCCCACTCGGGGTGAAAATTGCAAAAAACACAGTTGATGGACAGAATGTAGAACAATGTCATACATTCACCCCAGTACAAGGATCTGGGCCTAAATCCATCGTTTTTTTGCACTCCACACCACCCTGGGTTAGACACTGGCTGTATGCAAATCAGCTCTGACCCTGTGCCTCATGGGAACAGTCCAGTCCGAACTACCAAGCCATGTCTTTCCCAGACCGGAATCAAGCATCCAAGGACCGGTTTCTGGCTATCAGCCATCTGCAGCCTGGATAGCTTGACTCCAGTGGTGTGGAGAGCCTGGGACTCACGTCTGAGCATACCCAGCCCACTCGGGGTGAAAATTGCAAAAAACACAGTTGATGGACAGAATGTAGAACAATGTCATACATTCACCCCAGTACAAGGATCTGGGCCTAAATCCATCGTTTTTTTGCACTCCACACCACCCTGGGTTAGACACTGGCTGTATGCAAATCAGCTCTGACCCTGTGCCTCATGGGAACAGTCCAGTCCGAACTACCAAGCCATGTCTTTCCCAGACCGGAATCAAGCATCCAAGGACCGGTTTCTGGCTATCAGCCATCTTCAGCCTGGATAGCTTGACTCCAGTGGTGTGGAGAGCCTGGGACTCACGTCTGAGCATACCCAGCCCACTCGGGGTGAAAATTGCAAAAAACACAGTTGATGGACAGAATGTAGAACAATGTCATACATTCACTCCAGTACAAGGATCTGGGCCTAAATCCATCGTTTTTTTGCACTCCACACCACCCTGGGTTAGACACTGGCTGTATGCAAATCAGCTCTGACCCTGTGCCTCATGGGAACAGTCCAGTCCGAACTACCAAGCCATGTCTTTCCCAGACCGGAATCAAGCATCCAAGGACCGGTTTCTGGCTATCAGCCATCTTCAGCCTGGATAGCTTGACTCCAGTGGTGTGGAGAGCCTGGGACTCACGTCTGAGCATACCCAGCCCACACGGGGTGAAAATTGCAAAAAACACAGTTGATGGACAGAATGTAGAACAATGTCATACATTCACCCCAGTACAAGGATCTGGGCCTAAATCCATAGTTTTTTTGCACTCCACACCACCCTGGGTTAGACACTGGCTGTATGCAAATCAGCTCTGACCCTGTGCCTCATGGGAACAGTCCAGTCCGAACTACCAAGCCATGTCTTTCCCAGACCGGAATCAAGCATCCAAGGACCGGTTTCTGGCTATCAGCCATCTTCAGCCTGGATAGCTTGACTCCAGTGGTGTGGAGAGCCTGGGACTCACGTCTGAGCATACCCAGCCCACTCGGGGTGAAAATTGCAAAAAACACAGTTGATGGACAGAATGTAGAACAATGTCATACATTCACCCCAGTACAAGGATCTGGGCCTAAATCCATCGTTTTTTTGCACTCCAATCCACCCTGGGTTAGACACTGGCTGTATGCAAATCAGCTCTGAACCTGTACCTCATGGGAACAGTCCAGTCCGAACTACCAAGCCATGTCTTTCCCAGACCGGAATCAAGCATCCAAGGACCGGTTTCTGGCTATCAGCCATCTTCAGCCTGAATAGCTTGACTCCAGTGGTGTGGAGAGCCTGGGACTCACGTCTGAGCATACCCAGCCCACTCGGGGTGAAAATTGCAAAAAACACAGTTGATGGACAGAATGTAGAACAATGTCATACATTCACCCCAGTACAAGGATCTGGGCCTAAATCCATCGTTTTTTTGCACTCCACACCACCCTGGGTTAGACACTGGCTGTATGCAAATCAGCTCTGACCCTGTGCCTCATGGGAACAGTCCAGTCCGAACTACCAAGCCATGTCTTTCCCAGACCGGAATCAAGCATCCAAGGACCGGTTTCTGGCTATCAGCCATCTTCAGCCTGGATAGCTTGACTCCAGTGGTGTGGAGAGCCTGGGACTCACGTCTGAGCATACCCAGCCCACTCGGGGTGAAAATTGCAAAAAACACAGTTGATGGACAGAATGTAGAACAATGTCATACATTCACCCCAGTACAAGGATCTGGGCCTAAATCCATCGTTTTTTTGCACTCCACACCACCCTGGGTTAGACATTGGCTGTATGCAAATCAGCTCTGACCCTGTGCCTCATGGGAACAGTCCAGTCCGAACTACCAAGCCATGTCTTTCCCAGACCGGAATCAAGCATCCAAGGACCGGTTTCTGGCTATCAGCCATCTTCAGCCTGGATAGCTTGACTCCAGTGGTGTGGAGAGCCTGGGACTCACGTCTGAGCATACCCAGCCCACTCGGGGTGACAATTGCAAAAAACACAGTTGATGGACAGAATGTAGAACAATGTCATACATTCACCCCAGTACAAGGATCTGGGCCTAAATCCATCGTTTTTTTGCACTCCACACCACCCTGGGTTAGACACTGGCTGTATGCAAATCAGCTCTGACCCTGTGCCTCATGGGAACAATCCAGTCCGAACTACCAAGCTATGTCTTTACCAGACCGGAATCAAGCATCCAAGGACCGGTTTCTGGCTATCAGCCATCTTCAGCCCGGATAGCTTGACTCCAGTGGTGTGGAGAGCCTGGGACTCACGTCTGAGCATACCCAGCCCACTCGGGGTGAAAATTGCAAAAAACACAGTTGATGGACAGAATGTAGAACAATGTCATACATTCACCCCAGTACAAGGATCTGGGCCTAAATCCATCGTTTTTTTGCACTCCACACTACCCTGGGTTAGACACTGGCTGTATGCAAATCAGCTCTGACCCTGTGCCTCATGGGAACAGTCCAGTCCGAACTACCAAGCCATGTCTTTCCCAGACCGGAATCAAGCATCCAAGGACCGGTTTCTGGCTATCAGCCATCTTCAGCCTGGATAGCTTGACTCCAGTGGTGTGGAGAGCCTGGGACTCACGTCTGAGCATACCCAGCCCACTCGGGGTGAAAATTGCAAAAAACACAGTTGATGGACAGAATGTAGAACAATGTCATACATTCACCCCAGTACAAGGATCTGGGCCTAAATCCATCGTTTTTTTGCACTCCACACCACCCTGGGTTAGACACTGGCTGTATGCAAATCAGCTCTGACCCTGTGCCTCATGGGAACAGTCCAGTCCGAACTACCAAGCCATGTCTTTCCCAGACCGGAATCAAGCATCCAAGGACCGGTTTCTGGCTATCAGCCATCTTCAGCCTGGATAGCTTGACTCCAGTGGTGTGGAGAGCCTGGGACTCACGTCTGAGCATACCCAGCCCACTCGGGGTGAAAATTGCAAAAAACACAGTTGATGGACAGAATGTAGAAAAATGTCATACATTCACCCCAGTACAAGGATCTGGGCCTAAATCCATCGTTTTTTTGCACTCCACACCACCCTGGGTTAGACACTGGCTGTATGCAAATCAGCTCTGACCCTGTGCCTCATGGGAACAGTCCAGTCCGAACTACCAAGCCATGTCTTTCCCAGACCGGAATCAAGCATCCAAGGACCGGTTTCTGGCTATCAGCCATCTTCAGCCTGGATAGCTTGACTCCAGTGGTGTGGAGAGCCTGGGACTCACGTCTGAGCATACCCAGCCCACTCGGGGTGAAAATTGCAAAAAACACAGTTGATGGACAGAATGTAGAACAATGTCATACATTCACCCCAGTACAAGGATCTGGGCCTAAATCCATCGTTTTTTGCACTCCACACCACCCTGGGTTAGACACTGGCTGTATGCAAATCAGCTCTGACCCTGTGCCTCATGGGAACAGTCCAGTCCGAACTACCAAGCCATGTCTTTCCCAGACCGGAATCAAGCATCCAAGGACCGGTTTCTGGCTATCAGCCATCTTCAGCCTGGATAGCTTGACTCCAGTGGTGTGGAGAGCCTGGGACTCACGTCTGAGCATACCCAGCCCACTCGGGGTGAAAATTGCAAAAAACACAGTTGATGGACAGAATGTAGAACAATGTCATACATTCACCCCAGTACAAGGATCTGGGCCTAAATCCATCGTTTTTTTGCACTCCACACCACCCTGGGTTAGACACTGGCTGTATGCAAATCAGCTCTGACCCTGTGCCTCATGGGAACAGTCCAGTCCGAACTACCAAGCCATGTCTTTCCCAGACCGGAATCAAGCATCCAAGGACCGGTTTCTGGCTATCAGCCATCTTCAGCCTGGATAGCTTGACTCCAGTGGTGTGGAGAGCCTGGGACTCACGTCTGAGCATACCAAGCCCACTCGGGGTGAAAATTGCAAAAAACACAGTTGATGGACAGAATGTAGAACAATGTCATACATTCACCCCAGTACAAGGATCTGGGCCTAAATCCATCGTTTTTTTGCACTCCACACCACCCTGGGTTAGACACTGGCTGTATGCAAATCAGCTCTGACCCTGTGCCTCATGGGAACAGTCCAGTCCGAACTACCAAGCCATGTCTTTCCCAGACCGGAATCAAGCATCCAAGGACCGGTTTCTGGCTATCAGCCATCTTCAGCCTGGATAGCTTGACTCCAGTGGTGTGGAGAGCCTGGGACTCACGTCTGAGCATACCCAGCCCACTCGGGGTGAAAATTGCAAAAAACACAGTTGATGGACAGAATGTAGAACAATGTCATACATTCACCCCAGTACAAGGATCTGGGCCTAAATCCATCGTTTTTTTGCACTCCACACCACCCTGGGTTAGACACTGGCTGTATGCAAATCAGCTCTGACCCTGTGCCTCATGGGAACAGTCCAGTCCGAACTACCAAGCCATGTCTTTCCCAGACCGGAATCAAGCATCCAAGGACCGGTTTCTGGCTATCAGCCATCTGCAGCCTGGATAGCTTGACTCCAGTGGTGTGGAGAGCCTGGGACTCACGTCTGAGCATACCCAGCCCACTCGGGGTGAAAATTGCAAAAAACACAGTTGATGGACAGAATGTAGAACAATGTCATACATTCACCCCAGTACAAGGATCTGGGCCTAAATCCATCGTTTTTTTGCACTCCACACCACCCTGGGTTAGACACTGGCTGTATGCAAATCAGCTCTGACCCTGTGCCTCATGGGAACAGTCCAGTCCGAACTACCAAGCCATGTCTTTCCCAGACCGGAATCAAGCATCCAAGGACCGGTTTCTGGCTATCAGCCATCTTCAGCCTGGATAGCTTGACTCCAGTGGTGTGGAGAGCCTGGGACTCACGTCTGAGCATACCCAGCCCACTCGGGGTGAAAATTGCAAAAAACACAGTTGATGGACAGAATGTAGAACAATGTCATACATTCACCCCAGTACAAGGATCTGGGCCTAAATCCATCGTTTTTTTGCACTCCACACCACCCTGGGTTAGACACTGGCTGTATGCAAATCAGCTCTGACCCTGTGCCTCATGGGAACAGTCCAGTCCGAACTACCAAGCCATGTCTTTCCCAGACCGGAATCAAGCATCCAAGGACCGGTTTCTGGCTATCAGCCATCTTCAGCCTGGATAGCTTGACTCCAGTGGTGTGGAGAGCCTGGGACTCACGTCTGAGCATACCCAGCCCACACGGGGTGAAAATTGCAAAAAACACAGTTGATGGACAGAATGTAGAACAATGTCATACATTCACCCCAGTACAAGGATCTGGGCCTAAATCCATAGTTTTTTTGCACTTCACACCACCCTGGGTTAGACACTGGCTGTATGCAAATCAGCTCTGACCCTGTGCCTCATGGGAACAGTCCAGTCCGAACTACCAAGCCATGTCTTTCCCAGACCGGAATCAAGCATCCAAGGACCGGTTTCTGGCTATCAGCCATCTTCAGCCTGGATAGCTTGACTCCAGTGGTGTGGAGAGCCTGGGACTCACGTCTGAGCATACCCAGCCCACTCGGGGTGAAAATTGCAAAAAACACAGTTGATGGACAGAATGTAGAACAATGTCATACATTCACCCCAGTACAAGGATCTGGGCCTAAATCCATCGTTTTTTTGCACTCCAATCCACCCTGGGTTAGACACTGGCTGTATGCAAATCAGCTCTGAACCTGTACCTCATGGGAACAGTCCAGTCCGAACTACCAAGCCATGTCTTTCCCAGACCGGAATCAAGCATCCAAGGACCGGTTTCTGGCTATCAGCCATCTTCAGCCTGAATAGCTTGACTCCAGTGGTGTGGAGAGCCTGGGACTCACGTCTGAGCATACCCAGCCCACTCGGGGTGAAAATTGCAAAAAACACAGTTGATGGACAGAATGTAGAACAATGTCATACATTCACCCCAGTACAAGGATCTGGGCCTAAATCCATCGTTTTTTTGCACTCCACACCACCCTGGGTTAGACACTGGCTGTATGCAAATCAGCTCTGACCCTGTGCCTCATGGGAACAGTCCAGTCCGAACTACCAAGCCATGTCTTTCCCAGACCGGAATCAAGCATCCAAGGACCGGTTTCTGGCTATCAGCCATCTTCAGCCTGGATAGCTTGACTCCAGTGGTGTGGAGAGCCTGGGACTCACGTCTGAGCATACCCAGCCCACTCGGGGTGAAAATTGCAAAAAACACAGTTGATGGACAGAATGTAGAACAATGTCATACATTCACCCCAGTACAAGGATCTGGGCCTAAATCCATCGTTTTTTTGCACTCCACACCACCCTGGGTTAGACATTGGCTGTATGCAAATCAGCTCTGACCCTGTGCCTCATGGGAACAGTCCAGTCCGAACTACCAAGCCATGTCTTTCCCAGACCGGAATCAAGCATCCAAGGACCGGTTTCTGGCTATCAGCCATCTTCAGCCTGGATAGCTTGACTCCAGTGGTGTGGAGAGCCTGGGACTCACGTCTGAGCATACCCAGCCCACTCGGGGTGACAATTGCAAAAAACACAGTTGATGGACAGAATGTAGAACAATGTCATACATTCACCCCAGTACAAGGATCTGGGCCTAAATCCATCGTTTTTTTGCACTCCACACCACCCTGGGTTAGACACTGGCTGTATGCAAATCAGCTCTGACCCTGTGCCTCATGGGAACAATCCAGTCCGAACTACCAAGCTATGTCTTTACCAGACCGGAATCAAGCATCCAAGGACCGGTTTCTGGCTATCAGCCATCTTCAGCCCGGATAGCTTGACTCCAGTGGTGTGGAGAGCCTGGGACTCACGTCTGAGCATACCCAGCCCACTCGGGGTGAAAATTGCAAAAAACACAGTTGATGGACAGAATGTAGAACAATGTCATACATTCACCCCAGTACAAGGATCTGGGCCTAAATCCATCGTTTTTTTGCACTCCACACTACCCTGGGTTAGACACTGGCTGTATGCAAATCAGCTCTGACCCTGTGCCTCATGGGAACAGTCCAGTCCGAACTACCAAGCCATGTCTTTCCCAGACCGGAATCAAGCATCCAAGGACCGGTTTCTGGCTATCAGCCATCTTCAGCCTGGATAGCTTGACTCCAGTGGTGTGGAGAGCCTGGGACTCACGTCTGAGCATACCCAGCCCACTCGGGGTGAAAATTGCAAAAAACACAGTTGATGGACAGAATGTAGAACAATGTCATACATTCACCCCAGTACAAGGATCTGGGCCTAAATCCATCGTTTTTTTGCACTCCACACCACCCTGGGTTAGACACTGGCTGTATGCAAATCAGCTCTGACCCTGTGCCTCATGGGAACAGTCCAGTCCGAACTACCAAGCCATGTCTTTCCCAGACCGGAATCAAGCATCCAAGGACCGGTTTCTGGCTATCAGCCATCTTCAGCCTGGATAGCTTGACTCCAGTGGTGTGGAGAGCCTGGGACTCACGTCTGAGCATACCCAGCCCACTCGGGGTGAAAATTGCAAAAAACACAGTTGATGGACAGAATGTAGAAAAATGTCATACATTCACCCCAGTACAAGGATCTGGGCCTAAATCCATCGTTTTTTTGCACTCCACACCACCCTGGGTTAGACACTGGCTGTATGCAAATCAGCTCTGACCCTGTGCCTCATGGGAACAGTCCAGTCCGAACTACCAAGCCATGTCTTTCCCAGACCGGAATCAAGCATCCAAGGACCGGTTTCTGGCTATCAGCCATCTTCAGCCTGGATAGCTTGACTCCAGTGGTGTGGAGAGCCTGGGACTCACGTCTGAGCATACCCAGCCCACTCGGGGTGAAAATTGCAAAAAACACAGTTGATGGACAGAATGTAGAACAATGTCATACATTCACCCCAGTACAAGGATCTGGGCCTAAATCCATCGTTTTTTGCACTCCACACCACCCTTTGTTAGACACTGGCTGTATGCAAATCAGCTCTGACCCTGTGCCTCATGGGAACAGTCCAGTCCGAACTACCAAGCCATGTCTTTCCCAGACCGGAATCAAGCATCCAAGGACCGGTTTCTGGCTATCAGCCATCTTCAGCCCGGATAGCTTGACTCCAGTGGTGTGGAGAGCCTGGGACTCACGTCTGAGCATACCCAGCCCACTCGGGGTGAAAATTGCAAAAAACACAGTTGATGGACAGAATGTAGAACAATGTCATACATTCACCCCAGTACAAGGATCTGGGCCTAAATCCATCGTTTTTTTGCACTCCACACCACCCTGGGTTAGACACTGGCTGTATGCAAATCAGCTCTGACCCTGTGCCTCATGGGAACAGTCCAGTCCGAACTACCAAGCCATGTCTTTCCCAGACCGGAATCAAGCATCCAAGGACCGGTTTCTGGCTATCAGCCATCTTCAGCCTGAATAGCTTGACTCCAGTGGTGTGGAGAGCCTGGGACTCACGTCTGAGCATACCCAGCCCACTCGGGGTGACAATTGCAAAAAACACAGTTGATGGACAGAATGTAGAACAATGTCATACATTCACCCCAGTACAAGGATCTGGGCCTAAATCCATCGTTTTTTTGCACTCCACACCACCCTGGGTTAGACACTGGCTGTATGCAAATCAGCTCTGACCCTGTGCCTCATGGGAACAATCCAGTCCGAACTACCAAGCTATGTCTTTACCAGACCGGAATCAAGCATCCAAGGACCGGTTTCTGGCTATCAGCCATCTTCAGCCCGGATAGCTTGACTCCAGTGGTGTGGAGAGCCTGGGACTCACGTCTGAGCATACCCAGCCCACTCGGGGTGAAAATTGCAAAAAACACAGTTGATGGATAGAATGTAGAACAATGTCATACATTCACCCCAGTACAAGGATCTGGGCCTAAATCCATCGTTTTTTTGCACTCCACACCACCCTGGGTTAGACACTGGCTGTATGCAAATCAGCTCTGACCCTGTGCCTCATGGGAACAGTCCAGTCCGAACTACCAAGCCATGTCTTTCCCAGACCGGAATCAAGCATCCAAGGACCGGTTTCTGGCTATCAGCCATCTTCATCCTGGATAGCTTGACTCCAGTGGTGTGGAGAGCCTGGGACTCACGTCTGAGCATACCCAGCCCACTCGGGGTGAAAATTGCAAAAAACACAGTTGATGGACAGAATGTAGAACAATGTCACACATTCACCCCAGTACAAGGATCTGGGCCTAAATCCATCGTTTTTTTGCACTCCACACCACCCTGAGTTAGACACTGGCTGTATGCAAATCAGCTCTGACCCTGTGCCTCATGGGAACAGTCCAGTCCGAACTACCAAGCCATGTCTTTCCCAGACCGGAATCAAGCATCCAAGGACCGGTTTCTGGCTATCAGCCATCTTCAGCCTGGATAGCTTGACTCCAGTGGTGTGGAGAGCCTGGGACTCACGTCTGAGCATACCCAGCCCACTTGGGGTGAAAATTGCAAAAAACACAGTTGATGGACAGAATGTAGAACAATGTCATACATTCACCCTAGTACAAGGATCTGGGCCTAAATCCATCGTTTTTTTGCACTCCACACCACCCTGGGTTAGACACTGGCTGTATGCAAATCAGCTCTGACCCTGTGCCTCATGGGAACAGTCCAGTCCGAACTACCAAGCCATGTCTTTCCCAGACCGGAATCAAGCATCCAAGGACCGGTTTCTGGCTATCAGCCATCTTCAGCCTGGATAGCTTGACTCCAGTGGTGTGGAGAGCCTGGGACTCACGTCTGAGCATACCCAGCCCACTCGGGGTGACAATTGCAAAAAACACAGTTGATGGACAGAATGTAGAACAATGTCATACATTCACCCCAGTACAAGGATCTGGGCCTAAATCCATCGTTTTTTTGCACTCCACACCACCCTGGGTTAGACACTGGCTGTATGCAAATCAGCTCTGACCCTGTGCCTCATGGGAACAATCCAGTCCGAACTACCAAGCTATGTCTTTACCAGACCGGAATCAAGCATCCAAGGACCGGTTTCTGGCTATCAGCCATCTTCAGCCCGGATAGCTTGACTCCAGTGGTGTGGAGAGCCTGGGACTCACGTCTGAGCATACCCAGCCCACTCGGGGTGAAAATTGCAAAAAACACAGTTGATGGACAGAATGTAGAACAATGTCATACATTCACCCCAGTACAAGGATCTGGGCCTAAATCCATCGTTTTTTTGCACTCCACACTACCCTGGGTTAGACACTGGCTGTATGCAAATCAGCTCTGACCCTGTGCCTCATGGGAACAGTCCAGTCCGAACTACCAAGCCATGTCTTTCCCAGACCGGAATCAAGCATCCAAGGACCGGTTTCTGGCTATCAGCCATCTTCAGCCTGGATAGCTTGACTCCAGTGGTGTGGAGAGCCTGGGACTCACGTCTGAGCATACCCAGCCCACTCGGGGTGAAAATTGCAAAAAACACAGTTGATGGACAGAATGTAGAACAATGTCATACATTCACCCCAGTACAAGGATCTGGGCCTAAATCCATCGTTTTTTTGCACTCCACACCACCCTGGGTTAGACACTGGCTGTATGCAAATCAGCTCTGACCCTGTGCCTCATGGGAACAGTCCAGTCCGAACTACCAAGCCATGTCTTTCCCAGACCGGAATCAAGCATCCAAGGACCGGTTTCTGGCTATCAGCCATCTTCAGCCTGGATAGCTTGACTCCAGTGGTGTGGAGAGCCTGGGACTCACGTCTGAGCATACCCAGCCCACTCGGGGTGAAAATTGCAAAAAACACAGTTGATGGACAGAATGTAGAACAATGTCATACATTCACCCCAGTACAAGGATCTGGGCCTAAATCCATCGTTTTTTGCACTCCACACCACCCTGGGTTAGACACTGGCTGTATGCAAATCAGCTCTGACCCTGTGCCTCATGGGAACAGTCCAGTCCGAACTACCAAGCCATGTCTTTCCCAGACCGGAATCAAGCATCCAAGGACCGGTTTCTGGCTATCAGCCATCTTCAGCCCGGATAGCTTGACTCCAGTGGTGTGGAGAGCCTGGGACTCACGTCTGAGCATACCCAGCCCACTCGGGGTGAAAATTGCAAAAAACACAGTTGATGGACAGAATGTAGAACAATGTCATACATTCACCCCAGTACAAGGATCTGGGCCTAAATCCATCGTTTTTTTGCACTCCACACCACCCTGGGTTAGACACTGGCTGTATGCAAATCAGCTCTGACCCTGTGCCTCATGGGAACAGTCCAGTCCGAACTACCAAGCCATGTCTTTCCCAGACCGGAATCAAGCATCCAAGGACCGGTTTCTGGCTATCAGCCATCTTCAGCCTGAATAGCTTGACTCCAGTGGTGTGGAGAGCCTGGGACTCACGTCTGAGCATACCCAGCCCACTCGGGGTGACAGTTGCAAAAAACACAGTTGATGGACAGAATGTAGAACAATGTCATACATTCACCCCAGTACAAGGATCTGGGCCTAAATCCATCGTTTTTTTGCACTCCACACCACCCTGGGTTAGACACTGGCTGTATGCAAATCAGCTCTGACCCTGTGCCTCATGGGAACAATCCAGTCCGAACTACCAAGCTATGTCTTTACCAGACCGGAATCAAGCATCCAAGGACCGGTTTCTGGCTATCAGCCATCTTCAGCCCGGATAGCTTGACTCCAGTGGTGTGGAGAGCCTGGGACTCACGTCTGAGCATACCCAGCCCACTCGGGGTGAAAATTGCAAAAAACACAGTTGATGGATAGAATGTAGAACAATGTCATACATTCACCCCAGTACAAGGATCTGGGCCTAAATCCATCGTTTTTTTGCACTCCACACCACCCTGGGTTAGACACTGGCTGTATGCAAATCAGCTCTGACCCTGTGCCTCATGGGAACAGTCCAGTCCGAACTACCAAGCCATGTCTTTCCCAGACCGGAATCAAGCATCCAAGGACCGGTTTCTGGCTATCAGCTATCTTCATCCTGGATAGCTTGACTCCAGTGGTGTGGAGAGCCTGGGACTCACGTCTGAGCATACCCAGCCCACTCGGGGTGAAAATTGCAAAAAACACAGTTGATGGACAGAATGTAGAACAATGTCACACATTCACCCCAGTACAAGGATCTGGGCCTAAATCCATCGTTTTTTTGCACTCCACACCACCCTGAGTTAGACACTGGCTGTATGCAAATCAGCTCTGACCCTGTGCCTCATGGGAACAGTCCAGTCCGAACTACCAAGCCATGTCTTTCCCAGACCGGAATCAAGCATCCAAGGACCGGTTTCTGGCTATCAGCCATCTTCAGCCTGGATAGCTTGACTCCAGTGGTGTGGAGAGCCTGGGACTCACGTCTGAGCATACCCAGCCCACTTGGGGTGAAAATTGCAAAAAACACAGTTGATGGACAGAATGTAGAACAATGTCATACATTCACCCCAGTACAAGGATCTGGGCCTAAATCCATCGTTTTTTTGCACTCCACACCACCCTGGGTTAGACACTGGCTGTATGCAAATCAGCTCTGACCCTGTGCCTCATGGGAACAGTCCAGTCCGAACTACCAAGCCAAGTCTTTCCCAGACCGGAATCAAGCATCCAAGGACCGGTTACTGGCTATCAGCCATCTTCAGCCTGGATAGCTTGACTCCAGTGGTGTGGAGAGCCTGGGACTCACGTCTGAGCATACCCAGCCCACTCGGGTGAAAATTGCAAAAAACACAGTTGATGGACAGAATGTAGAACAATGTCATACATTCACCCCAGTACAAGGATCTGGGCCTAAATCCATAGTTTTTTTGCACTCCACACCACCCTGGGTTAGACACTGGCTGTATGCAAATCAGCTCTGACCCTGTGCCTCATGGGAACAGTCCAGTCCGAACTACCAAGCCATATCTTTCCCAGACCGGAATCAAGCATCCAAGGACCGGTTTCTGGCTATCAGCCATCTTCAGCCCGGATAGCTTGACTCCAGTGGTGTGGAGAGCCTGGGACTCACGTCTGAGCATACCCAGCCCACTCGGGGTGAAAATTGCAAAAAACACAGTTGATGGACAGAATGTAGAACAATGTCATACATTCACCCCAGTACAAGGATCTGGGCCTAAATCCATCGTTTTTTTGCACTCCACACCACCCTGGGTTAGACACTGGCTGTATGCAAATCAGCTCTGACCCTGTGCCTCATGGGAACAGTCCAGTCCGAACTACCAAGCCATGTCTTTCCCAGACCGGAATCAAGCATCCAAGGACCGGTTTCTGGCTATCAGCCATCTTCAGCCTGGATAGCTTGACTCCAGTGGTGTGGAGAGCCTGGGACTCACGTCTGAGCATACCCAACCCACTCGGGGTGAAAATTGCAAAAAACACAGTTGATGGACAGAATGTAGAACAATGTCATACATTCACCCCAGTACAAGGATCTGGGCCTAAATCCATCGTTTTTTTGCACTCCACACCACCCTGGGTTAGACACTGGCTGTATGCAAATCAGCTCTGACCCTGTGCCTCATGGGAACAGTCCAGTCCGAACTACCAAGCCATGTCTTTCCCAGACCGGAATCAAGCATCCAAGGACCGGTTTCTGGCTATCAGCCATCTTCAGCCTGGATAGCTTGACTCCAGTGGTGTGGAGAGCCTGGGACTCACGTCTGAGCATACCCAACCCACTCGGGGTGAGAATTGCAAAAAACACAGTTGATGGACAGAATGTAGAACAATGTCATACATTCACCCCAGTACAAGGATCTGGGCCTAAATCCATCGTTTTTTGCACTCCACACCACCCTGGGTTAGACACTGGCTGTATGCAAATCAGCTCTGACCCTGTGCCTCATGGGAACAGTCCAGTCCGAACTACCAAGCCATGTCTTTCCCAGACCGGAATCAAGCAACCAAGGACCGGTTTCTGGCTATCAGCCATCTTCAGCCCGGATAGCTTGACTCCAGTGGTGTGGAGAGCCTGGGACTCACGTCTGAGCATACCCAGCCCACTCGGGGTGAAAATTGCAAAAAACACAGTTGATGGACAGAATGTAGAACAATGTCATACATTCACCCCAGTACAAGGATCTGGGCCTAAATCCATCGTTTTTTTGCACTCCACACCACCCTGGGTTAGACACTGGCTGTATGCAAATCAGCTCTGACCCTGTGCCTCATGGGAACAGTCCAGTCCGAACTACCAAGCCATGTCTTTCCCAGACAGGAATCAAGCATCCAAGGACCGGTTTCTGGCTATCAGCCATCTTCATCCTGGATAGCTTGACTCCAGTGGTGTGGAGAGCCTGGGACTCACGTCTGAGCATACCCAGCCCACTCGGGGTGAAAATTGCAAAAAACACAGTTGATGGACAGAATGTAGAACAATGTCATACATTCACCCCAGTACAAGGATCTGGGCCTAAATCCATCGTTTTTTTGCACTCCACACCACCCTGGGTTAGACACAGGCTGTATGCAAATCAGCTCTGACCCTGTGCCTCATGGGAACAGTCCAGTCCGAACTACCAAGCCATGTCTTTCCCAGACCGGAATCAAGCATCCAAGGACCGGTTTCTGGCTATCAGCCATCTTCAGCCTGGATAGCTTGACTCCAGTGGTGTGGAGAGCCTGGGACTCACGTCTGAGCATACCCAGCCCACTCGGGGTGAAAATTGCAAAAAACACAGTTGTTGGACAGAATGTAGAACAATGTCATACATTCACCCCAGTACAAGGATCTGGGCCTAAATCCATCGTTTTTTTGCACTCCACACCACCCTGGGTTAGACACTGGCTGTATGCAAATCAGCTCTGACCCTGTGCCTCATGGGAACAATCCAGTCCGAACTACCAAGCTATGTCTTTACCAGACCGGAATCAAGCATCCAAGGACCGGTTTCTGGCTATCAGCCATCTTCAGCCCGGATAGCTTGACTCCAGTGGTGTGGAGAGCCTGGGACTCACGTCTGAGCATACCCAGCCCACTCGGGGTGAAAATTGCAAAAAACACAGTTGATGGACAGAATGTAGAACAATGTCATACATTCACCCCAGTACAAGGATCTGGGCCTAAATCCATCGTTTTTTTGCACTCCACACCACCCTGGGTTAGACACTGGCTGTATGCAAATCAGCTCTGACCTTGTGCCTCATGGGAACAGTCCAGTCCGAACTACCAAGCCATGTCTTTCCCAGACCGGAATCAAGCATCCAAGGACCGGTTTCTGGCTATCAGCCATCTTCATCCTGGATAGCTTGACTCCAGTGGTGTGGAGAGCCTGGGACTCACGTCTGAGCATACCCAGCCCACTCGGGGTGAAAATTGCAAAAAAAACAGTTGATGGACAGAATGTAGAACAATGTCACACATTCACCCCAGTACAAGGATCTGGGCCTAAATCCATCGTTTTTTTGCACTCCACACCACCCTGGGTTAGACACTGGCTGTATGCAAATCAGCTCTGACCCTGTGCCTCATGGGAACAGTCCAGTCCGAACTACCAAGCCATGTCTTTCCCAGACCGGAATCAAGCATCCAAGGACCGGTTTCTGGCTATCAGCCATCTTCAGCCTGGATAGCTTGACTCCAGTGGTGTGGAGAGCCTGGGACTCACGTCTGAGCATACCCAGCCCACTCGGGGTGAAAATTGCAAAAAACACAGTTGATGGACAGAATGTAGAACAATGTCATACATTCACCCCAGTACAAGGATCTGGGCCTAAATCCATCGTTTTTTTGCACTCCACACCACCCTGGGTTAGACACTGGCTGTATGCAAATCAGCTCTGACCCTGTGCCTCATGGGAACAGTCCAGTCCGAACTACCAAGCCAAGTCTTTCCCAGACCGGAATCAAGCATCCAAGGACCGGTTTATGGCTATCAGCCATCTTCAGCCTGGATAGCTTGACTCCAGTGGTGTGGAGAGCCTGGGACTCACGTCTGAGCATACCCAGCCCACTCGGGGTGAAAATTGCAAAAAACACAGTTGATGGACAGAATGTAGAACAATGTCATACATTCACCCCAGTACAAGGATCTGGGCCTAAATCCATCGTTTTTTTGCACTCCACACCACCCTGGGTTAGACACTGGCTGTATGCAAATCAGCTCTGACCCTGTGCCTCATGGGAACAGTCCAGTCCGAACTACCAAGCCATGTCTTTCCCAGACCGGAATCAAGCATCCAAGGACCGGTTTCTGGCTATCAGCCATCTTCAGCCTGGATAGCTTGACTCCAGTGGTGTGGAGAGCCAGGGACTCACGTCTGAGCATACCCAGCCCACTCGGGGTGAAAATTGCAAAAAACACAGTTGATGGACAGAATGTAGAACAATGTCATACATTCACCCCAGTACAAGGATCTGGGCCTAAATCCATCGTTTTTTTGCACTCCACACCACCCTGGGTTAGACACTGGCTGTATGCAAATCAGCTCTGACCCTGTGCCTCATGGGAACAGTCCAGTCCGAACTACCAAGCCATGTCTTTCCCGGACCGGAATCAAGCATCCAAGGACCGGTTTCTGGCTATCAGCCATCTTCAGCCTGGATAGCTTGACTCTAGTGGTGTGGAGAGCCTGGGACTCACGTCTGAGCATACCCAGCCCACTCGGGTGAAAATTGCAAAAAACACAGTTGATGAACAGAATTTAGAACAATGTCATACATTCACCCCAGTACAAGGATCTGGGCCTAAATCCATCGTTTTTTTGCACTCCACACCACCCTGGGTTAGACAATGGCTGTATGCAAATCAGCTCTGACCCTGTGCCTCATGGGAACAGTCCAGTCCGAACTACCAAGCCATGTCTTTCTCAGACCGGAATCAAGCATCCAAGGACCGGTTTCTGGCTATCAGCCATCTTCAGCCTGGATAGCTTGACTCCACTGGTGTGGAGAGCCTGGGACTCACGTCTGAGCATACCCAGCCCACTCGGGGTGAAAATTGCAAAAAACACAGTTGATGGACAGAATGTAGAACAATGTCATACATTCACCCCAGTACAAGGATCTGGGCCTAAATCCATCGTTTTTTTGCACTCCACACCACCCTGGGTTAGACACTGGCTGTATGCAAATCAGCTCTGACCCTGTGCCTCATGGGAACAGTCCAGTCCGAACTACCAAGCCATGTCTTTCCCCGACTGGAATCAAGCATCCAAGGACCGGTTTCTGGCTATCAGCCATCTTCAGCCTGGATAGCTTGACTCCAGTGGTGTGGAGAGCCTGGGACTCACGTCTGAGCATACCCAGCCCACTTGGGGTGAAAATTGCAAAAAACACAGTTGATGGACAGAATGTAGAACAATGTCATACATTCACCCCAGTACAAGGATCTGGGCCTAAATCCATCGTTTTTTTGCACTCCACACCACCCTGGGTTAGACACTAGCTGTATGCAAATCAGCTCTGACCCTGTGCCTCATGGGAACAGTCCAGTCCGAACTACCAAGCCATGTCTTTCCCAGACCGGAATCAAGCATCCAAGGACCGGTTTCTGGCTATCAGCCATCTTCAGCCTGGATAGCTTGACTCCAGTGGTGTGGAGAGCCTGGGACTCACGTCTGAGCATACCCAGCCCACTCGGGGTGAAAATTGCAAAAAACAAAGTTGATGGACAGAATGTAGAACAATGTCATACATTCACCCCAGTACAAGGATCTGGGCCTAAATCCATCGTATTTTTGCACTCCACACCACCCTGGGTTAGACACTGGCTGTATGCAAATCAGCTCTGTCCCTGTGCCTAATGGGAACAATCCAGTCCGAACTACCAAGCCATGTCTTTCCCAGACCGGAATCAAGCATCCAAGGACCGGTTTCTGGCTATCAGCCATCTTCAGCCTGGATAGCTTGACTCCAGTGGTGTGGAGAGCCTGGGACTCACGTCTGAGCATACCCAGCCCACTCGGGGTGAAAATTGCAAAAAACACAGTTGATGGACAGAATGTAGAACAATGTCATACATTCACCCCAGTACAAGGATCTGGGCCTAAATCCATCGTTTTTTTGCACTCCACACCACCCTGGGTTAGACACTGGCTGTATGCAAATCAGCTCTGACCCTGTGCCTCATGGGAACAGTCCAGTCCGAACTACCAAGCCATGTCTTTCCCAGACCGGAATCAAGCATGCAAGGACCGGTTTCTGGCTATCAGCCATCTTCAGCCTGGATAGCTTGACTCCAGTGGTGTGGAGAGCCTGGGACTCACGTCTGAGCATACCCAGCCCACTCGGGGTGAAAATTGCAAAAAACACAGTTGATGGACAGAATGTAGAACAATGTCATACATTCACTCACCCCAGTACAAGGATCTGGGCCTAAATCCATCGTTTTTTTGCACTCCACACCACCCTGGGTTAGACACTGGCTGTATGCAAATCAGCTCTGACCCTGTGCCTCATGGGAACAGTCCAGTCCGAACTACCAAGCCATGTCTTTCCCAGAACGGAATCAAGCATCCAAGGACCGGTTTCTGGCTATCAGCCATCTTCAGCCTGGATAGCTTGACTCCAGTGGTGTGGAGATCCTGGGACTCACGTCTGAGCATACGCAGCCCACTCGGGGTGAAAATTGCAAAAAACACAGTTGATGGACAGAATGTAGAACAATGTCATACATTCACCCCAGTACAAGGATCTGGGCCTAAATCCATCATTTTTTTGCACTCCACACCACCCTGGGTTAGACACTGGCTGTATGCAAATCAGCTCTGACCCTGTGCCTCATGGGAACAATCCAGTCCGAACTACCAAGCTATGTCTTTACCAGACCGGAATCAAGCATCCAAGGACCGGTTTCTGGCTATCAGCCATCTTCAGCCCGGATAGCTTGACTCCAGTGGTGTGGAGAGCCTGGGACTCACGTCTGAGCATACCCAGCCCACTCGGGGTGAAAATTGCAAAAAACACAGTTGATGGACAGAATGTAGAACAATGTCATACATTCACCCCAGTACAAGGATCTGGGCCTAAATCCATCGTTTTTTTGCACTCCACACCACCCTGGGTTAGACACTGGCTGTATGCAAATCAGCTCTGACCTTGTGCCTCATGGGAACAGTCCAGTCCGAACTACCAAGCCATGTCTTTCCCAGACCGGAATCAAGCATCCAAGGACCGGTTTCTGGCTATCAGCCATCTTCATCCTGGATAGCTTGACTCCAGTGGTGTGGAGAGCCTGGGACTCACGTCTGAGCATACCCAGCCCACTCGGGGTGAAAATTGCAAAAAAAACAGTTGATGGACAGAATGTAGAACAATGTCACACATTCACCCCAGTACAAGGATCTGGGCCTAAATCCATCGTTTTTTTGCACTCCACACCACCCTGGGTTAGACACTGGCTGTATGCAAATCAGCTCTGACCCTGTGCCTCATGGGAACAGTCCAGTCCGAACTACCAAGCCAAGTCTTTCCCAGACCGGAATCAAGCATCCAAGGACCGGTTTCTGGCTATCAGCCATCTTCAGCCTGGATAGCTTGACTCCAGTGGTGTGGAGAGCCTGGGACTCACGTCTGAGCATACCCAGCCCACTCGGGGTGAAAATTGCAAAAAACACAGTTGATGGACAGAATGTAGAACAATGTCATACATTCACCCCAGTACAAGGATCTGGGCCTAAATCCATCGTTTTTTTGCACTCCACACCACCCTGGGTTAGACACTGGCTGTATGCAAATCAGCTCTGACCCTGTGCCTCATGGGAACAGTCCAGTCCGAACTACCAAGCCATGTCTTTCCCAGACCGGAATCAAGCATCCAAGGACCGGTTTCAGGCTATCAGCCATCTTCAGCCTGGATAGCTTGACTCCAGTGGTGTGGAGAGCCTGGGACTCACGTCTGAGCATACCCAGCCCACTCGGGGTGAAAATTGCAAAAAACACAGTTGATGGACAGAATGTAGAACAATGTCATACATTCACCCCAGTACAAGGATCTGGGCCTAATTCCATCGTTTTTTTGCACTCCACACCACCCTGGGTTAGACACTGGCTGTATGCAAATCAGCTCTGACCCTGTGCCTCATGGGAACAGTCCAGTCCGAACTACCAAGCCATGTCTTTCCCAGACCGGAATCAAGCATCCAAGGACCGGTTTCTGGCTATCAGCCATCTTCAGCCTGGATAGCTTGACTCCAGTGGTGTGGAGAGCCTGGGACTCACGTCTGAGCATACCCAGCCCACTCGGGGTGAAAATTGCAAAAAACACAGTTGATGGACAGAATGTAGAACAATGTCATACATTCACCCCAGTACAAGGATCTGGGCCTAAATCCATCGTTTTTTTGCACTCCACTCCACCCTGGGTTAGACACTGGCTGTATGCAAATCAGCTCTGACCCTGTGCCTCATGGGAACAGTCCAGTCCGAACTACCAAGCCATGTCTTTCCCAGACCGGAATCAAGCATCCAAGGACCGGTTTCTGGCTATCAGCCATCTTCATCCTGGATAGCTTGACTTCAGTGGTGTGGAGAGCCTGGGACTCACGTCTGAGCATACCCAGCCCACTCGGGGTGAAAATTGCAAAAAACACAGTTGATGGACAGAATGTAGAACAATGTCACACATTCACCCCAGTACAAGGATCTGGGCCTAAATCCATCGTTTTTTTGCACTCCACACCACCCTGGGTTAGACACTGGCTGTATGCAAATCAGCTCTGACCCTGTGCCTTATGGGAACAGTCCAGTCCGAACTACCAAGCCATGTCTTTCCCAGACCGGAATCAAGCATCCAAGGACCGGTTTCTGGCTATCAGCCATCTTCAGCCTGGATAGCTTGACTCCAGTGGTGTGGAGAGCCAGGGACTCACGTCTGAGCATACCCAGCCCACTCGGGGTGAAAATTGCAAAAAACACAGTTGATGGACAGAATGTAGAACAATGTCATACATTCACCCCAGTACAAGGATCTGGGCCTAAATCCACCGTTTTTTTGCACTCCACACCACCCTGGGTTAGACACTGGCTGTATGCAAATCAGCTCTGACCCTGTGCCTCATGGGAACAGTCCAGTCCGAACTACCAAGCCATGTCTTTCCCAGACCGGAATCAAGCATCCAAGGACCGGTTTCTGGCTATAAGCCATCTTCAGCCTGGATAGCTTGACTCCAGTGGTGTGGAGAGCCTGGGACTCACGTCTGAGCATACCCAGCCCACTCGGGGTGAAAATTGCAAAAAACACAGTTGATGGACAGAATGTAGAACAATGTCATACATTCACCCCAGTACAAGGATCTGGGGCCAAAATACATCGTTTTTTGCACTCCACACCACCCTGGGTTAGACACTGGCTGTATGCAAATCAGCTCTGACCCTGTGCCTCATGGGAACAGTCCAGTCCGAACTACCAAGCCATGTCTTTCCCAGACCGGAATCAAGCATCCAAGGACCGGTTTCTGGCTATCAGCCATCTTCAGCCTGGATAGCTTGACTCCAGTGGTGTGGAGAGCCTGGGACTCACGTCTGAGCATACCCAGCCCACTCGGGGTGAAAATTGCAAAAAACACAGTTGATGGACAGAATGTAGAACAATGTCATACATTCACCCCAGTACAAGGATCTGGGCCTAAATCCATCGTTTTTTTGCACTCCACACCACCCTGGGTTAGACACTGGCTGTATGCAAATCAGCTCTGACCCTGTGCCTCATGGGAACAGTCCAGTCCGAACTACCAAGCCATGTCTTTCCCAGACCGGAATCAAGCATCCAAGGACCGGTTTCTGGCTATCAGCCATCTTCAGCCTGGATAGCTTGACTCCAGTGGTGTGGAGAGCCTGGGACTCACGTCTGAGCATACCCAGCCCACTCGGGGTGAAAATTGCAAAAAACACAGTTGATGGACAGAATGTAGAACAATGTCATACATTCACCCCAGTACAAGGATCTGGGCCTAAATCCATCGTTTTTTTGCACTCCACACCACCCTGGGTTAGACACTGGCTGTATGCAAATCAGCTCTGACCCTGTGCCTCATGGGAACAGTCCAGTCCGAACTACCAAGCCATGTCTTTCCCAGAACGGAATCAAGCATCCAAGGACCGGTTTCTGGCTATCAGCCATCTTCAGCCTGGATAGCTTGACTCCAGTGGTGTGGAGAGCCTGGGACTCACGTCTGAGCATACCCAGCCCACTCGGGGTGAAAATTGCAAAAAACACAGTTGATGGACAGAATGTAGAACAATGTCATACCTTCACCCCAGTACAAGGATCCCGGGCCTAATTCCATCGTTTTTTGCACTCCACACCACCCTGGGTTAGACACTGGCTGTATGCAAATCAGCTCTGACCCTGTGCCTCATGGGAACAATCCAGTCCGAACTACCAAGCTATGTCTTTACCAGACCGGAATCAAGCATCCAAGGACCGGTTTCTGGCTATCAGCCATCTTCAGCCCGGATAGCTTGACTCCAGTGGTGTGGAGAGCCTGGGACTCACGTCTGAGCATACCCAGCCCACTCGGGGTGAAAATTGCAAAAAACACAGTTGATGGACAGAATGTAGAACAATGTCATACATTCACCCCAGTACAAGGATCTGGGCCTAAATCCATCGTTTTTTTGCACTCCACACCACCCTGGGTTAGACACTGGCTGTATGCAAATCAGCTCTGACCCTGTGCCTCATGGGAACAGTCCAGTCCGAACTACCAAGCCATGTCTTTCCCAGACCGGAATCAAGCATCCAAGGACCGGTTTCTGGCTATCAGCCATCTTCAGCCTGGATAGCTTGACTCCAGTGGTGTGGAGAGCCTGGGACTCACGTCTGAGCATACCCAGCCCACTCGGGGTGAAAATTGCAAAAAACACAGTTGATGGACAGAATGTAGAACAATGTCATACATTCACCCCAGTACAAGGATCTGGGCCTAAATCCCTCGTTTTTTTGCACTCCACACCACCCTGGGTTAGACACTGGCTGTATGCAAATCAGCTCTGACCCTGTGCCTCATGGGAACAGTCCAGTCCGAACTACCAAGCCAAGTCTTTCCCAGACCGGAATCAAGCATCCAAGGACCGGTTTCTGTCTATCAGCCATCTTCAGCCTGGATAGCTTGACTCCAGTGGTGTGGAGAGCCTGGGACTCACGTCTGAGCATACCCAGCCCACTCGGGGTGAAAATTGCAAAAAACACAGTTGATGGACAGAATGTAGAACAATGTCATACATTCACCCCAGTGCAAGGATCTGGGCCTAAATCCATCGTTTTTTTGCACTCCACACCACCCTGGGTTAGACACTGGCTGTATGCAAATCAGCTCTGACCCTGTGCCTCATGGGAACAGTCCAGTCCGAACTACCAAGCCATGTCTTTCCCAGACCGGAATCAAGCATCCAAGGACCGGTTTCTGGCTATCAGCCATCTTCAGCCTGGATAGCTTGACTCCAGTGGTGTGGAGAGCCTGGGACTCACGTCTGAGCATACCCAGCCCACTCGGGGTGAAAATTGCAAAAAACACAGTTGATGGACAGAATGTAGAACAATGTCATACATTCACCCCAGTACAAGGATCTGGGCCTAATTCCATCGTTTTTTTGCACTCCACACCACCCTGGGTTAGACACTGGCTGTATGCAAATCAGCTCTGACTCTGTGCCTCATGGGAACAGTCCAGTCCGAACTACCAAGCCTTGTCTTTCCCAGACCGGAATCAAGCATCCAAGGACCGGTTTCTGACTATCAGCCATCTTCAGCCTGGATAGCTTGACTCCAGTGGTGTGGAGAGCCTGGGACTCACGTCTGAGTATACCCAGCCCACTCGGGGTGAAAATTGCAAAAAACACAGTTGATGGACAGAATGTAGAACAATGTCATACATTCACCCCAGTACAAGGATCTGGGCCTAAATCCACCGTTTTTTTGCACTCCACACCACCCTGGGTTAGACACTGGCTGTATGCAAATCAGCTCTGACCCTGTGCCTCATGGGAACAGTCCAGTCCGAACTACCAAGCCATGTCTTTCCCAGACCGGAATCAAGCATCCAAGGACCGGTTTCTGGCTATCAGCCATCTTCAGCCTGGATAGCTTGACTCCAGTGGTGTGGAGAGCCTGGGACTCACGTCTGAGCATACCCAGCCCACTCGGGGTGAAAATTGCAAAAAACACAGTTGATGGACAGAATGTAGAACAATGTCATACATTCACCCCAGTACAAGGATCTGGGCCTAAATCCATCGTTTTTTTGCACTCCACACCACCCTGGGTTAGACACTGGCTGTATGCAAATCAGCTCTGACCCTGTGCCTCATGGGAACAGTCCAGTCCGAACTACCAAGCCATGTCTTTCCCAGACCGGAATCAAGCATCCAAGGACCGGTTTCTGGCTATCAGCCATCTTCAGCCTGGATAGCTTGACTCCAGTGGTGTGGAGAGCCTGGGACTCACGTCTGAGCATACCCAGCCCACTCGGGGTGAAAATTGCAAAAAACACAGTTGATAGACAGAATGTAGAACAATGTCATACATTCACCCCAGTACAAGGATCTGGGCCTAAATCCATCGTTTTTTTGCACTCCACACCACCCTGGGTTAGACACTGGCTGTATGCAAATCAGCTCTGACCCTGTGCCTCATGGGAACAGTCCAGTCCGAACTACCAAGCCATGTCTTTCCCAGACCGGAATCAAGCATCCAAGGACCGGTTTCTGGCTATCAGCCATCTTCAGCCCGGATAGCTTGACTCCAGTGGTGTGGAGAGCCTGGGACTCACGTCTGAGCATACCCAGCCCACTCGGGGTGAAAATTGCAAAAAACACAGTTGATGGACAGAATGTAGAACAATGTCATACATTCACCCCAGTACAAGGATCTGGGCCTAAATCCATCGTTTTTTTGCACTCCACACCACCCTGGGTTAGACACTGGCTGTATGCAAATCAGCTCTGACCCTGTGCCTCATGGGAACAGTCCAGTCCGAACTACCAAGCCATGTCTTTCCCAGACCGGAATCAAGCATCCAAGGACCGGTTTCTGGCTATCAGCCATCTTCAGCCTGGATAGCTTGACTCCAGTGGTGTGGAGATCCTGGGACTCACGTCTGAGCATACCCAGCCCACTCGGGGTGAAAATTGCAAAAACACAGTTGATGGACAGAATGTAGAACAATGTCATACATTCACCCCAGTACAAGGATCTGGGCCTAAATCCATCGTTTTTTTGCACTCCACACCACCCTGGGTTAGACACTGGCTGTATGCAAATCAGCTCTGACCCTGTGCCTCATGGGAACAGTCCAGTCAGAACTACCAAGCCATGTCTTTCCCAGACCGGAATCAAGCATCCAAGGACCGGTTTCTGGCTATCAGCCATCTTCAGCCTGGATAGCTTGACTCCAGTGGTGTGGAGAGCCTGGGACTCACGTCTGAGCATACCCAGCCCACTCGGGGTGAAAATTGCAAAAAACACAGTTGATAGACAGAATGTAGAACAATGTCATACATTCACCCCAGTACAAGGATCTGGGCCTAAATCCATCGTTTTTTTGCACTCCACACCACCCTGGGTTAGACACTGGCTGTATGCAAATCAGCTCTGACCCTGTGCCTCATGGGAACAGTCCAGTCCGAACTACCAAGCCATGTCTTTCCCAGACCGGAATCAAGCATCCAAGGACCGGTTTCTGGCTATCAGCCATCTTCAGCCCGGATAGCTTGACTCCAGTGGTGTGGAGAGCCTGGGACTCACGTCTGAGCATACCCAGCCCACTCGGGGTGAAAATTGCAAAAAACACAGTTGATGGACAGAATGTAGAACAATGTCATACATTCACCCCAGTACAAGGATCTGGGGCCAAAATACATCGTTTTTTTGCACTCCACACCACCCTGGGTTAGACACTGGCTGTATGCAAATCAGCTCTGACCCTGTGCCTCATGGGAACAGTCCAGTCCGAACTACCAAGCCATGTCTTTCCCAGACCGGAATCAAGCATCCAAGGACCGGTTTCTGGCTATCAGCCATCTTCAGCCTGGATAGCTTGACTCCAGTGGTGTGGAGAGCCTGGGACTCACGTCTGAGCATACCCAGCCCACTCGGGGTGAAAATTGCAAAAAACACAGTTGATGGACAGAATGTAGAACAATGTCATACATTCACCCCAGTACAAGGATCTGGGCCTAAATCCATCGTTTTTTTGCACTCCACACCACCCTGGGTTAGACACTGGCTGTATGCAAATCAGCTCTGACCCTGTGCCTCATGGGAACAGTCCAGTCCGAACTACCAAGCCATGTCTTTCCCAGACCGGAATCAAGCATCCAAGGACCGGTTTCTGGCTATCAGCCATCTTCAGCCTGGATAGCTTGACTCCAGTGGTGTGGAGAGCCTGGGACTCACGTCTGAGCATACCCAGCCCACTCGGGGTGAAAATTGCAAAAAACACAGTTGATGGACAGAATGTAGAACAATGTCATACATTCACCCCAGTACAAGGATCTGGGCCTAAATCCATCGTATTTTTGCACTCCACACCACCCTGGGTTAGACACTGGCTGTATGCAAATCAGCTCTGACCCTGTGCCTCATGGGAACAGTCCAGTCCGAACTACCAAGCCATGTCTTTCCCAGACCGGAATCAAGCATCCAAGGACCGGTTTCTGGCTATCAGCCATCTTCAGCCTGGATAGCTTGACTCCAGTGGTGTGGAGAGCCTGGGACTCACGTCTGAGCATACCCAGCCCACTCGGGGTGAAAATTGCAAAAAACACAGTTGATGGACAGAATGTAGAACAATGTCATACATTCACCCCAGTACAAGGATCTGGGCCTAAATCCATCGTTTTTTTGCACTCCACACCACCCTGGGTTAGACACTGGCTGTATGCAAATCAGCTCTGACCCTGTGCCTCATGGGAACAGTCCAGTCCGAACTACCAAGCCATGTCTTTCCCAGACCGGAATCAAGCATCCAAGGACCGGTTTCTGGCTATCAGCCATCTTCAGCCTGGATAGCTTGACTCCAGTGGTGTGGAGAGCCTGGGACTCACGTCTGAGCATACCCAGCCCACTCGGGGTGAAAATTGCAAAAAACACAGTTGATGGACAGAATGTAGAACAATGTCATACATTCACCCCAGTACAAGGATCTGGGCCTAAATCCATCGTTTTTTGCACTCCACACCACCCTGGGTTAGACACTGGCTGTATGCAAATCAGCTCTGACCCTGTGCCTCATGGGAACAGTCCAGTCCGAACTACCAAGCCATGTCTTTCCCAGAACGGAATCAAGCATCCAAGGACCGGTTTCTGGCTATCAGCCATCTTCAGCCTGGATAGCTTGACTCCAGTGGTGTGGAGAGCCTGGGACTCACGTCTGAGCATACCCAGCCCACTCGGGGTGAAAATTGCAAAAAACACAGTTGATGGACAGAATGTAGAACAATGTCATACATTCACCCCAGTACAAGGATATAGGCCTAATTCCATCGTTTTTTGCACTCCACACCACCCTGGGTTAGACACTGGCTGTATGCAAATCAGCTCTGACCCTGTGCCTCATGGGAACAGTCCAGTCCGATCTACCAAGCCATGTCTTTCCCAGACCGGAATCAAGCATCCAAGGACCGGTTTCTGGCTATCAGCCATCTTCAGCCTGGATAGCTTGACTCCAGTGGTGTGGAGAGCCTGGGACTCACGTCTGAGCATACGCAGCCCACTCGGGGTGAAAATTGCAAAAAACACAGTTGATGGACAGAATGTAGAACAATGTCATACATTCACCCCAGTACAAGGATCTGGGCCTAAATCCATCGTTGTTTTGCACTCCACACCACCCTGGGTTAGACACTGGCTGTATGCAAATCAGCTCTGACCCTGTGCCTCATGGGAACAATCCAGTCCGAACTACCAAGCTATGTCTTTACCAGACCGGAATCAAGCATCCAAGGACCGGTTTCTGGCTATCAGCCATCTTCAGCCCGGATAGCTTGACTCCAGTGGTGTGGAGAGCCTGGGACTCACGTCTGAGCATACCCAGCCCACTCGGGGTGAAAATTGCAAAAAACACAGTTGATGGACAGAATGTAGAACAATGTCATACATTCACCCCAGTACAAGGATCTGGGCCTAAATCCATCGTTTTTTTGCACTCCACACCACCCTGGGTTAGACACTGGCTGTATGCAAATCAGCTGTGACCTTGTGCCTCATGGGAACAGTCCAGTCCGAACTACCAAGCCATGTCTTTCCCAGACCGGAATCAAGCATCCAAGGACCGGTTTCTGGCTATCAGCCATCTTCATCCTGGATAGCTTGACTCCAGTGGTGTGGAGAGCCTGGGACTCACGTCTGAGCATACCCAGCCCACTCGGGGTGAAAATTGCAAAAAAAACAGTTGATGGACAGAATGTAGAACAATGTCACACATTCACCCCAGTACAAGGATCTGGGCCTAAATCCATCGTTTTTTTGCACTCCACACCACCCTGGGTTAGACACTGGCTGTATGCAAATCAGCTCTGACCCTGTGCCTCATGGGAACAGTCCAGTCCGAACTACCAAGCCATGTCTTTCCCAGACCGGAATCAAGCATCCAAGGACCGGTTTCTGGCTATCAGCCATCTTCAGCCTGGATAGCTTGACTCCAGTGGTGTGGAGAGCCTGGGACTCACGTCTGAGCATACCCAGCCCACTCGGGGTGAAAATTGCAAAAAACACAGTTGATGGACAGAATGTAGAACAATGTCATACATTCACCCCAGTACAAGGATCTGGGCCTAAATCCATCGTTTTTTTGCACTCCACACCACCCTGGGTTAGACACTGGCTGTATGCAAATCAGCTCTGACCCTGTGCCTCATGGGAACAGTCCAGTCCGAACTACCAAGCCAAGTCTTTCCCAGACCGGAATCAAGCATCCAAGGACCGGTTTCTGGCTATCAGCCATCTTCAGCCTGGATAGCTTGACTCCAGTGGTGTGGAGAGCCTGGGACTCACGTCTGAGCATACCCAGCCCACTCGGGGTGAAAATTGCAAAAAACACAGTTGATGGACAGAATGTAGAACAATGTCATACATTCACCCCAGTGCAAGGATCTGGGCCTAAATCCATCGTTTTTTTGCACTCCACACCACCCTGGGTTAGATACTGGCTGTATGCAAATCAGCTCTGACCCTGTGCCTCATGGGAACAGTCCAGTCCGAACTACCAAGCCATGTCTTTCCCAGACCGGAATTAAGCATCCAAGGACCGGTTTCTGGCTATCAGCCATCTTCAGCCTGGATAGCTTGACTCCAGTGGTGTGGAGAGCCTGGGACTCACGTCTGAGCATACCCAGCCCACTCGGGGTGAAAATTGCAAAAAACACAGTTGATGGACAGAATGTAGAACAATGTCATACATTCACCCCAGTACAAGGATCTGGGCCTAATTCCATCGTTTTTTTGCACTCCACACCACCCTGGGTTAGACACTGGCTGTATGCAAATCAGCTCTGACTCTGTGCCTCATGGGAACAGTCCAGTCCGAACTACCAAGCCTTGTCTTTCCCAGACCGGAATCAAGCATCCAAGGACCGGTTTCTGACTATCAGCCATCTTCAGCCTGGATAGCTTGACTCCAGTGGTGTGGAGAGCCTGGGACTCACGTCTGAGTATACCCAGCCCACTCGGGGTGAAAATTGCAAAAAACACAGTTGATGGACAGAATGTAGAACAATGTCATACATTCACCCCAGTACAAGGATCTGGGCCTAAATCCATCGTTTTTTTGCACTCCACACCACCCTGGGTTAGACACTGGCTGTATGCAAATCAGCTCTGAACCTGTGCCTCATGGGAACAGTCCAGTCCGAACTACCAAGCCATGTCTTTCCCAGACCGGAATCAAGCATCCAAGGACCGGTTTCTGGCTATCAGCCATCTTCAGCCTGGATAGCTTGACTCCAGTGGTGTGGAGAGCCAGGGACTCACGTCTGAGCATACCCAGCCCACTCGGGGTGAAAATTGCAAAAAACACAGTTGATGGACAGAATGTAGAACAATGTCATACATTCACCCCAGTACAAGGATCTGGGCCTAAATCCACCGTTTTTTTGCACTCCACACCACCCTGGGTTAGACACTGGCTGTATGCAAATCAGCTCTGACCCTGTGCCTCATGGGAACAGTCCAGTCCGAACTACCAAGCCATGTCTTTCCCAGACCGGAATCAAGCATCCAAGGACCGGTTTCTGGCTATCAGCCATCTTCAGCCTGGATAGCTTGACTCCAGTGGTGTGGAGAGCCAGGGACTCACGTCTGAGCATACCCAGCCCACTCGGGGTGAAAATTGCAAAAAACACAGTTGATGGACAGAATGTAGAACAATGTCATACATTCACCCCAGTACAAGGATCTGGGCCTAATTCCATCGTTTTTTTGCACTCCACACCACCCTGGGTTAGACACTGGCTGTATGCAAATCAGCTCTGACTCTGTGCCTCATGGGAACAGTCCAGTCCGAACTACCAAGCCTTGTCTTTCCCAGACCGGAATCAAGCATCCAAGGACCGGTTTCTGACTATCAGCCATCTTCAGCCTGGATAGCTTGACTCCAGTGGTGTGGAGAGCCTGGGACTCACGTCTGAGCATACCCAGCCCACTCGGGGTGAAAATTGCAAAAAACACAGTTGATGGACAGAATGTAGAACAATGTCATACATTCACCCCAGTACAAGGATCTGGGCCTAAATCCATCGTTTTTTTGCACTCCACACCACCCTGGGTTAGACACTGGCTGTATGCAAATCAGCTCTGACCCTGTGCCTCATGGGAACAGTCCAGTCCGAACTACCAAGCCATGTCTTTCCCAGACCGGAATCAAGCATCCAAGGACCGGTTTCTGGCTATCAGCCATCTTCAGCCTGGATAGCTTGACTCCAGTGGTGTGGAGAGCCTGGGACTCACGTCTGAGCATACCCAGCCCACTCGGGGTGAAAATTGCAAAAAACACAGTTGATGGACAGAATGTAGAACAATGTCATACATTCACCCCAGTACAAGGATCTGGGCCTAAATCCATCGTTTTTTTGCACTCCACACCACCCTGGGTTAGACACTGGCTGTATGCAAATCAGCTCTGACCCTGTGCCTCATGGGAACAGTCCAGTCCGAACTACCAAGCCATGTCTTTCCCAGACCGGAATCAAGCATCCAAGGACCGGTTTCTGGCTATCAGCCATCTTCAGCCTGGATAGCTTGACTCCAGTGGTGTGGAGAGCCTGGGACTCACGTCTGAGCATACCCAGCCCACTCGGGGTGAAAATTGCAAAAAACACAGTTGATAGACAGAATGTAGAACAATGTCATACATTCACCCCAGTACAAGGATCTGGGCCTAAATCCATCGTTTTTTTGCACTCCACACCACCCTGGGTTAGACACTGGCTGTATGCAAATCAGCTCTGACCCTGTGCCTCATGGGAACAGTCCAGTCCGAACTACCAAGCCATGTCTTTCCCAGACCGGAATCAAGCATCCAAGGACCGGTTTCTGGCTATCAGCCATCTTCAGCCCGGATAGCTTGACTCCAGTGGTGTGGAGAGCCTGGGACTCATGTCTGAGCATACCCAGCCCACTCGGGGTGAAAATTGCAAAAAACACAGTTGATGGACAGAATGTAGAACAATGTCATACATTCACCCCAGTACAAGGATCTGGGCCTAAATCCATCGTTTTTTTGCACTCCACACCACCCTGGGTTAGACACTGGCTGTATGCAAATCAGCTCTGACCCTGTGCCTCATGGGAACAGTCCAGTCCGAACTACCAAGCCATGTCTTTCCCAGACCGGAATCAAGCATCCAAGGACCGGTTTCTGGCTATCAGCCATCTTCAGCCTGGATAGCTTGACTCCAGTGGTGTGGAGAGCCTGGGACTCACGTCTGAGCATACCCAGCCCACTCGGGGTGAAAATTGCAAAAAACACAGTTGATGGACAGAATGTAGAACAATGTCATACATTCACCCCAGTACAAGGATCTGGGCCTAAATCCATCGTTTTTTTGCACTCCACACCACCCTGGGTTAGACACTGGCTGTATGCAAATCAGCTCTGACCCTGTGCCTCATGGGAACAGTCCAGTCCGAACTACCAAGCCATGTCTTTCCCAGACCGGAATCAAGCATCCAAGGACCGGTTTCTGGCTATCAGCCATCTTCAGCCTGGATAGCTTGACTCCAGTGGTGTGGAGAGCCTGGGACTCACGTCTGAGCATACCCAGCCCACTCGGGGTGAAAATTGCAAAAAACACAGTTGATGGACAGAATGTAGAAAAATGTCATACATTCACCCCAGTACAAGGATCTGGGCCTAAATCCATCGTATATTTGCACTCCACACCACCCTGGGTTAGACACTGGCTGTATGCAAATCAGCTCTGACCCTGTGCCTCATGGGAACAGTCCAGTCCGAACTACCAAGCCATGTCTTTCCCAGAACGGAATCAAGCATCCAAGGACCGGTTTCTGGCTATCAGCCATCTTCAGCCTGGATAGCTTGACTCCAGTGGTGTGGAGAGCCTGGGACTCACGTCTGAGCATACCCAGCCCACTCGGGGTGAAAATTGCAAAAAACACAGTTGATGGACAGAATGTAGAACAATGTCATACATTCACCCCAGTACAAGGATCTGGGCCTAAATCCATCGTTTTTTTGCACTCCACACCACCGTGGGTTAGACACTGGCTGTATGCAAATCAGCTCTGACCCTGTGCCTCATGGGAACAGTCCAGTCCGAACTACCAAGCCATGTCTTTCCCAGACCGGAATCAAGCATCCAAGGACCGGTTTCTGGCTATCAGCCATCTTCAGCCTGGATAGCTTGACTCCAGTGGTGTGGAGAGCCTGGGACTCACGTCTGAGCATACCCAGCCCACTCGGGGTGAAAATTGCAAAAAACACAGTTGATGGACAGAATGTAGAACAATGTCATACATTCACCCCAGTACAAGGATCTGGGCCTAAATCCATCGTTTTTTTGCACTCCACACCACCCTGGGTTAGACACTGGCTGTATGCAAATCAGCTCTGACCCTGTGCCTCATGGGAACAGTCCAGTCCGAACTACCAAGCCATGTCTTTCCCAGACTGGAATCAAGCATCCAAGGACCGGTTTCTGGCTATCAGCCATCTTCAGCCTGGATAGCTTGACTCCAGTGGTGTGGAGAGCCTGGGACTCACGTCTGAGCATACCCAGCCCACTCGGGGTGAAAATTGCAAAAAACACAGTTGATGGACAGAATGTAGAACAATGTCATACATTCACCCCAGTACAAGGATCTGGGCCTAAATCCATCGTTTTTTTGCACTCCACACCACCCTGGGTTAGACACTGGCTGTATGCAAATCAGCTCTGACCCTGTGCCTCATGGGAACAGTCCAGTCCGAACTACCAAGCCATGTCTTTCCCAGACCGGAATCAAGCATCCAAGGACCGGTTTCTGGCTATCAGCCATCTTCAGCCTGGATAGCTTGACTCCAGTGGTGTGGAGAGCCTGGGACTCACGTCTGAGCATACCCAGCCCACTCGGGGTGAAAATTGCAAAAAACACAGTTGATAGACAGAATGTAGAACAATGTCATACATTCACCCCAGTACAAGGATCTGGGCCTAAATCCATCGTTTTTTTGCACTCAACACCACCCTGGGTTAGACACTGGCTGTATGCAAATCAGCTCTGACCCTGTGCCTCATGGGAACAGTCCAGTCCGAACTACCAAGCCATGTCTTTCCCAGACCGGAATCAAGCATCCAAGGACCGGTTTCTGGCTATCAGCCATCTTCAGCCCGGATAGCTTGACTCCAGTGGTGTGGAGAGCCTGGGACTCACGTCTGAGCATACCCAGCCCACTCGGGGTGAAAATTGCAAAAAACACAGTTGATGGACAGAATGTAGAACAATGTCATACATTCACCCCAGTACAAGGATCTGGGCCTAAATCCATCGTTTTTTTGCACTCCACACCACCCTGGGTTAGACACTGGCTGTATGCCTATCAGCTCTGACCCTGTGCCTCATGGGAACAGTCCAGTCCGAACTACCAAGCCATGTCTTTCCCAGACCGGAATCAAGCATCCAAGGACCGGTTTCTGGCTATCAGCCATCTTCAGCCCGGATAGCTTGACTCCAGTGGTGTGGAGAGCCTGGGACTCACGTCTGAGCATACCCAGCCCACTCGGGGTGAAAATTGCAAAAAACACAGTTGATGGACAGAATGTAGAACAATGTCATACATTCACCCCAGTACAAGGATCTGGGCCTAAATCCATCGTTTTTTTGCACTCCACACCACCCTGGGTTAGACACTGGCTGTATGCAAATCAGCTCTGACCCTGTGCCTCATGGGAACAGTCCAGTCCGAACTACCAAGCCATGTCTTTCCCAGACCGGAATCAAGCATCCAAGGACCGGTTTCTGGCTATCAGCCATCTTCAGCCTGGATAGCTTGACTCCAGTGGTGTGGAGAGCCTGGGACTCACGTCTGAGCATACCCAGCCCACTCGGGGTGAAAATTGCAAAAAACACAGTTGATGGACAGAATGTAGAACAATGTCATACATTCACCCCAGTACAAGGATCTGGGCCTAAATCCATCGTTTTTTTGCACTCCACACCACCCTGGGTTAGACACTGGCTGTATGCAAATCAGCTCTGACCCTGTGCCTCATGGGAACAGTCCAGTCCGAACTACCAAGCCATGTCTTTCCCAGACCGGAATCAAGCATCCAAGGACCGGTTTCTGGCTATCAGCCATCTTCAGCCTGGATAGCTTGACTCCAGTGGTGTGGAGAGCCTGGGACTCACGTCTGAGCATACCCAGCCCACTCGGGGTGAAAATTGCAAAAAACACAGTTGATGGACAGAATGTAGAACAATGTCATACATTCACCCCAGTACAAGGATCTGGGCCTAAATCCATCGTATTTTTGCACTCCACACCACCCTGGGTTAGACACTGGCTGTATGCAAATCAGCTCTGACCCTGTGCCTCATGGGAACAGTCCAGTCCGAACTACCAAGCCATGTCTTTCCCAGACCGGAATCAAGCATCCAAGGACCGGTTTCTTGCTATCAGCCATCTTCAGCCTGGATAGCTTGACTCCAGTGGTGTGGAGAGCCTGGGACTCACGTCTGAGCATACCCAGCCCACTCGGGGTGAAAATTGCAAAAAACACAGTTGATGGACAGAATGTAGAACAATGTCATACATTCACCCCAGTACAAGGATCTGGGCCTAAATCCATCGTTTTTTTGCACTCCACACCACCCTGGGTTAGACACTGGCTGTATGCAAATCAGCTCTGACCCTGTGCCTCATGGGAACAGTCCAGTCCGAACTACCAAGCCATGTCTTTCCCAGACCGGAATCAAGCATCCAAGGACCGGTTTCTGGCTATCAGCCATCTTCAGCCTGGATAGCTTGACTCCAGTGGTGTGGAGAGCCTGGGACTCACGTCTGAGCATACCCAGCCCACTCGGGGTGAAAATTGCAAAAAACACAGTTGATGGACAGAATGTAGAACAATGTCATACATTCACCCCAGTACAAGGATCTGGGCCTAAATCCATCGTTTTTTTGCACTCCACACCACCCTGGGTTAGACACTGGCTGTATGCAAATCAGCTCTGACCCTGTGCCTCATGGGAACAGTCCAGTCCGAACTACCAAGCCATGTCTTTCCCAGAACGGAATCAAGCATCCAAGGACCGGTTTCTGGCTATCAGCCATCTTCAGCCTGGATAGCTTGACTCCAGTGGTGTGAAGAGCCTGGGACTCACGTCTGAGCATACCCAGCCCACTCGGGGTGAAAATTGCAAAAAACACAGTTGATGGACAGAATGTAGAACAATGTCATACATTCACCCCAGTCCAAGGATATGGGCCTAATTCCATCGTTTTTTGCACTCCACACCACCCTGGGTTAGACACTGGCTGTATGCAAATCAGCTCTGACCCTGTGCCTCATGGGAACAGTCCAGTCCGAACTACCAAGCCATGTCTTTCCCAGACCGGAATCAAGCATCCAAGGACCGGTTTCTGGCTATCAGCCATCTTCAGCCTGGATAGCTTGACTCCAGTGGTGTGGAGAGCCTGGGACTCACGTCTGAGCATACGCAGCCCACTCGGGGTGAAAATTGCAAAAAACACAGTTGATGGACAGAATGTAGAACAATGTCATACATTCACCCCAGTACAAGGATCTGGGCCTAAATCCATCGTTTTTTTGCACTCCACACCACCCTGGGTTAGACACTGGCTGTATGCAAATCAGCTCTGACCCTGTGCCTCATGGGAACAGTCCAGTCCCAACTACCAAGCCATGTCTTTCCCAGACCGGAATCAAGCATCCAAGGACCGGTTTCTGGCTATCAGCCATCTTCAGCCCGGATAGCTTGACTCCAGTGGTGTGGAGAGCCTGGGACGCACGTCTGAGCATACCCAGCCCACTCGGGGTGAAAATTGCAAAAAACACAGTTGATGGACAGAATGTAGAACAATGTCACACATTCACCCCAGTACAAGGATCTGGGCCTAATTCCATCGTTTTTTTGCACTCCACACCACCCTGGGTTAGACACTGGCTGTATGCAAATCAGCTCTGACCCTGTGCCTCATGGGAACAGTCCAGTCCGAACTACCAAGCCATTTCTTTCCCAGACCGGAATCAAGCATCCAAGGACCGGTTTCTGGCTATCAGCCATCTTCAGCCTGGATAGCTTGACTCCAGTGGTGTGGAGAGCCTGGGACTCACGTCTGAGCATACCCAGCCCACTCGGGGTGAAAATTGCAAAATACACAGTTGATGGACAGAATGTAGAACAATGTCATACATTCACCCCAGTACAAGGATCTGGGCCTAAATCCATCGTTTTTTTGCACTCCACACCACCCTGGGTTAGACACTGGCTGTATGCAAATCAGCTCTGAACCTGTGCCTCATGGGAACAGTCCAGTCCAAACTACCAAGCCATGTCTTTCCCAGACCGGAATCAAGCATCCAAGGACCGGTGTCTGGCTATCAGCCATCTTCAGCCTGGATAGCTTGACTCCAGTGGTGTGGAGAGCCTGGGACTCACGTCTGAGCATACCCAGCCCACTCGGGGTGAAAATTGCAAAAAACACAGTTGATGGACAGAATGTAGAACAATGTCATACATTCACCCCAGTACAAGGATCTGGGCCTAAATCCATTGTTTTTTTGCACTCCACACCATCCTGGGTTAGACACTGGCTGTATGCAAATCAGCTCTGACCCTGTGCCTCATGGGAACAGTCCAGTCCGAACTACCAAGCCATCTCTTTCCCAGACCGGAATCAAGCATCCAAGGACCGGTTTATGGCTATCAGCCATCTTCAGCCTGGATAGCTTGACTCCAGTGGTGTGGAGAGCCTGGGACTCACGTCTGAGCATACCCAGCCCACTCGGGGTGAAAATTGCAAAAAATACAGTTGATGGACAGAATGTAGAACAATGTCATACATTCACCCCAGTACAAGGATCTGGGCCTAAATCCATCGTTTTTTTGAACTCCACACCACCCTGGATTAGACACTGGCTGTATGCAAATCAGCTCTGACCCTGTGCCTCATGGGAACAGTCCAGTCCGAACTACCAAGCCATGTCTTTCCCAGACCGGAATCAAGCATCCAAGGACCGGTTTCTGGCTATCAGCCATCTTCAGCCTGGATAGCTTGACTCCAGTGGTGTGGAAAGCCTGGGACTCACGTCTGAGCATACGCAGCCCACTCGGGGTGAAAATTGCAAAAAACACAGTTGACGGACAGAATGTAGAACAATGTCATAAATTCACCCCAGTACAAGGATCTGGGCCTAAATCCATCGTTTTTTGCACTCCACACCACCCTGGGTTAGACACTGGCTGTATGCAAATCAGCTCTGACCCTGTGCCTCATGGGAACAGTCCAGTCCGAACTACCAAGCCATTTCTTTCCCAGACCGGAATCAAGCATCCAAGGACCGGTTTCTGGCTATCAGCCATCTTCAGCCCGGATAGCTTGACTCCAGTGGTGTGGAGAGCCTGGGACTCACGTCTGAGCATACCCAGCCCACTCGGGGTGAAAATTGCAAACAACACAGTTGATGGACAGAATGTAGAACAATGTCATACATTCACCCCAGTACACGGATCTGGGCCTAAATCCATCGTTTTTTTGCACTCCACACCACCCTGGGTTAGACACTGGCTGTATGCAAATCAGCTCTGACCCTGTGCCTCATGGGAACAGTCCAGTCCGAACTACCAAGCCATGTCTTTCCCAGACCGGAATCAAGCATCCAAGGACCGGTTTCTGGCTATCAGCCATCTTCATCCTGGATAGCTTGACTCCAGTGGTGTGGAGAGCCTGGGACTCACGTCTGAGCATACCCAGCCCACTCGGGGTGAAAATTGCAAAAAACACAGTTGATGGACAGAATGTAGAACAATGTCACACATTCACCCCAGTACAAGGATCTGGGCCTAAATCCATCGTTTTTTTGCACTCCACACCACCCTGGGTTAGACACTGGCTGTATGCAAATCAGCTCTGACCCTGTGCCTCATGGGAACAGTCCAGTCCGAACTACCAAGCCATGTCTTTCCCAGACCGGAATCAAGCATCCAAGGACCGGTTTCTGGCTATCAGCCATCTTCAGCCTGGATAGCTTGACTCCAGTGGTGTGGAGAGCCTGGGACTCACGTCTGAGCATACCCAGCCCACTCGGGGTGAAAATTGCAAAAAACACAGTTGATGGACAGAATGTAGAACAATGTCATACATTCACCCCAGTACAAGGATCTGGGCCTAAATCCATCGTTTTTTTGCACTCCACTCCACCCTGGGTTAGACACTGGCTGTATGCAAATCAGCTCTGACCCTGTGCCTCATGGGAACAGTCCAGTCCGAACTACCAAGCCATGTCTTTCCCAGACCGGAATCAAGCATCCAAGGACCGGTTTCTGGCTATCAGCCATCTTCATCCTGGATAGCTTGACTCCAGTGGTGTGGAGAGCCTGGGACTCACGTCTGAGCATACCCAGCCCACTCGGGGTGAAAATTGCAAAAAACACAGTTGATGGACAGAATGTAGAACAATGTCACACATTCACCCCAGTACAAGGATCTGGGCCTAAATCCATCGTTTTTTTGCACTCCACACCACCCTGGGTTAGACACTGGCTGTATGCAAATCAGCTCTGACCCTGTGCCTCATGGGAACAGTCCAGTCCGAACTACCAAGCCATGTCTTTCCCAGACCGGAATCAAGCATCCAAGGACCGGTTTCTGGCTATCAGCCATCTTCAGCCTGGATAGCTTGACTCCAGTGGTGTGGAGAGCCTGGGACTCACGTCTGAGCATACCCAGCCCACTCGGGGTGAAAATTGCAAAAAACACAGTTGATGGACAGAATGTAGAACAATGTCATACATTCACCCCAGTACAAGGATCTGGGCCTAAATCCATCGTTTTTTTGCACTCCACTCCACCCTGGGTTAGACACTGGCTGTATGCAAATCAGCTCTGACCCTGTGCCTCATGGGAACAGTCCAGTCCGAACTACCAAGCAAAGTCTTTCCCAGACCGGAATCAAGCATCGAAGGACCGGTTTCTGGCTATCAGCCATCTTCAGCCTGGATAGCTTGACTCCAGTGGTGTGGAGAGCCTGGGACTCACGTCTGAGCATACCCAGCCCACTCGGGGTGAAAATTGCAAAAAACACAGTTGATGGACAGAATGTAGAACAATGTCATACATTCACCCCAGTACAAGGATCTGGGCCTAAATCCATCGTTTTTTGCACTCCACACCACCCTGGGTTAGACACTGGCTGTATGCAAATCAACTCTGACCCTGTGCCTCATGGGAACAATCCAGTCCGAACTACCAAGCCATGTCTTTACCAGACCGGAATCAAGCATCCAAGGACCGGTTTCTGGCTATCAGCCATCTTCAGCCTGGATAGCTTGACTCCAGTGGTGTGGAAAGCCTGGGACTCACGTCTGAGCATACGCAGCCCACTCGGGGTGAAAATTGCAAAAAACACAGTTGATGGACAGAATGTAGAACAATGTCATAAATTCACCCCAGTACAAGGATCTGGGCCTAAATCCATCGTTTTTTGCACTCCACACCACCCTGGGTTAGACACTGGCTGTATGCAAATCAGCTCTGACCCTGTGCCTCATGGGAACAGTCCAGTCCGAACTACCAAGCCATTTCTTTCCCAGACCGGAATCAAGCATCCAAGGACCGGTTTCTGGCTATCAGCCATCTTCAGCCCGGATAGCTTGACTCCAGTGGTGTGGAGAGCCTGGGACTCACGTCTGAGCATACCCAGCCCACTCGGGGTGAAAATTGCAAAAAACACAGTTGATGGACAGAATGTAGAACAATGTCATACATTCACCCCAGTACACGGATCTGGGCCTAAATCCATCGTTTTTTTGCACTCCACACCACCCTGGGTTAGACACTGGCTGTATGCAAATCAGCTCTGACCCTGTGCCTCATGGGAACAGTCCAGTCCGAACTACCAAGCCATGTCTTTCCCAGACCGGAATCAAGCATCCAAGGACCGGTTTCTGGCTATCAGCCATCTTCATCCTGGATAGCTTGACTCCAGTGGTGTGGAGAGCCTGGGACTCACGTCTGAGCATACCCAGCCCACTCGGGGTGAAAATTGCAAAAAACACAGTTGATGGACAGAATGTAGAACAATGTCACACATTCACCCCAGTACAAGGATCTGGGCCTAAATCCATCGTTTTTTTGCACTCCACACCACCCTGGGTTAGACACTGGCTGTATGCAAATCAGCTCTGACCCTGTGCCTCATGGGAACAGTCCAGTCCGAACTACCAAGCCATGTCTTTCCCAGACCGGAATCAAGCATCCAAGGACCGGTTTCTGGCTATCAGCCATCTTCAGCCTGGATAGCTTGACTCCAGTGGTGTGGAGAGCCTGGGACTCACGTCTGAGCATACCCAGCCCACTCGGGGTGAAAATTGCAAAAAAACACAGTTGATGGACAGAATGTAGAACAATGTCATACATTCACCCCAGTACAAGGATCTGGGCCTAAATCCATCGTTTTTTTGCACTCCACTCCACCCTGGGTTAGACACTGGCTGTATGCAAATCAGCTCTGACCCTGTGCCTCATGGGAACAGTCCAGTCCGAACTACCAAGCCATGTCTTTCCCAGACCGGAATCAAGCATCCAAGGACCGGTTTCTGGCTATCAGCCATCTTCATCCTGGATAGCTTGACTCCAGTGGTGTGGAGAGCCTGGGACTCACGTCTGAGCATACCCAGCCCACTCGGGGTGAAAATTGCAAAAAACACAGTTGATGGACAGAATGTAGAACAATGTCACACATTCACCCCAGTACAAGGATCTGGGCCTAAATCCATCGTTTTTTTGCACTCCACACCACCCTGGGTTAGACACTGGCTGTATGCAAATCAGCTCTGACCCTGTGCCTCATGGGAACAGTCCAGTCCGAACTACCAAGCCATGTCTTTCCCAGACCGGAATCAAGCATCCAAGGACCGGTTTCTGGCTATCAGCCATCTTCAGCCTGGATAGCTTGACTCCAGTGGTGTGGAGAGCCTGGGACTCACGTCTGAGCATACCCAGCCCACTCGGGGTGAAAATTGCAAAAAACACAGTTGATGGACAGAATGTAGAACAATGTCATACATTCACCCCAGTACAAGGATCTGGGCCTAAATCCATCGTTTTTTTGCACTCCACTCCACCCTGGGTTAGACACTGGCTGTATGCAAATCAGCTCTGACCCTGTGCCTCATGGGAACAGTCCAGTCCGAACTACCAAGCAAAGTCTTTCCCAGACCGGAATCAAGCATCCAAGGACCGGTTTCTGGCTATCAGCCATCTTCAGCCTGGATAGCTTGACTCCAGTGGTGTGGAGAGCCTGGGACTCACGTCTGAGCATACCCAGCCCACTCGGGGTGAAAATTGCAAAAAACACAGTTGATGGACAGAATGTAGAACAATGTCATACATTCACCCCAGTACAAGGATCTGGGCCTAAATCCATCGTTTTTTGCACTCCACACCACCCTGGGTTAGACACTGGCTGTATGCAAATCAGCTCTGACCCTGTGCCTCATGGGAACAATCCAGTCCGAACTACCAAGCCATGTCTTTACCAGACCGGAATCAAGCATCCAAGGACCGGTTTCTGGCTATCAGCCATCTTCAGCCCGGATAGCTTGACTCCAGTGGTGTGGAGAGCCTGGGACTCACGTCTGAGCATACCCAGCCCACTCTGGGTGAAAATTGCAAAAAACACAGTTGATGGACAGAATGTAGAACAATGTCATACATTCACCCCAGTACAAGGATCTGGGCCTAAATCCATCGTTTTTTTGCACTCCACACCACCCTGGGTTAGACACTGGCTGTATGCAAATCAGCTCTGACCCTGTGCCTCATGGGAACAGTCCAGTCCGAACTACCAAGCCATGTCTTTCCCAGACCGGAATCAAGCATCCAAGGACCGGTTTCTGGCTATCAGCCATCTTCATCCTGGATAGCTTGACTCCAGTGGTGTGGAGAGCCTGGGACTCACGTCTGAGCATACCCAGCCCACTCGGGGTGAAAATTGCAAAAAACACAGTTGATGGACAGAATGTAGAACAATGTCACACATTCACCCCAGTACAAGGATCTGGGCCTAAATCCATCGTTTTTTTGCACTCCACACCACCCTGGGTTAGACACTGGATGTATGCAAATCAGCTCTGACCCTGTGCCTCATGGGAACAGTCCAGTCCGAACTACCAAGCCATGTCTTTCCCAGACCGGAATCAAGCATCCAAGGACCGGTTTCTGGCTATCAGCCATCTTCAGCCTGGATAGCTTGACTCCAGTGGTGTGGAGAGCCTGGGACTCACGTCTGAGCATACCCAGCCCACTCGGGGTGAAAATTGCAAAAAACACAGTTGATGGACAGAATGTAGAACAATGTCATACATTCACCCCAGTACAAGGATCTGGGCCTAAATCCATAGTTTTTTTGCACTTCACACCACCCTGGGTTAGACACTGGCTGTATGCAAATCAGCTCTGACCCTGTGCCTCATGGGAACAGTCCAGTCCGAACTACCAAGCCAAGTCTTTCCCAGACCGGAATCAAGCATCCAAGGACCGGTTTCTGGCTATCAGCCATCTTCAGCCTGGATAGCTTGACTCCAGTGGTGTGGAGAGCCTGGGACTCACGTCTGAGCATACCCAGCCCACTCGGGGTGAAAATTGCAAAAAACACAGTTGATGGACAGAATGTAGAACAATGTCATACATTCACCCCAGTACAAGGATCTGGGCCTAAATCCATCGTTTTTTTGCACTCCACACCACCCTGGGTTAGACACTGGCTGTATGCAAATCAGCTCTGACCCTGTGCCTCATGGGAACAGTCCAGTCCGAACTACCAAGCCATGTCTTTCCCAGACCGGAATCAAGCATCCAAGGACCGGTTTCTGGCTATCAGCCATCTTCAGCCTGGATAGCTTGACTCCAGTGGTGTGGAGAGCCTGGGACTCACGTCTGAGCATACCCAGCCCACTCGGGGTGAAAATTGCAAAAAACACAGTTGATGGACAGAATGTAGAACAATGTCATACATTCACCCCAGTACAAGGATCTGGGCCTAAATCCATAGTTTTTTTGCACTCCACACCACCCTGGGTTAGACACTGGCTGTATGCAAATCAGCTCTGACCCTGTGCCTCATGGGAACAGTCCAGTCCGAACTACCAAGCCAAGTCTTTCCCAGACCGGAATCAAGCATCCAAGGACCGGTTTCTGGCTATCAGCCATCTTCAGCCTGGATAGCTTGACTCCAGTGGTGTGGAGAGCCTGGGACTCACGTCTGAGCATACCCAGCCCACTCGGGGTGAAAATTGCAAAAAACACAGTTGATGGACAGAATGTAGAACAATGTCATACATTCACCCCAGTACAAGGATCTGGGCCTAAATCCATCGTTTTTTGCACTCCACACCACCCTGGGTTAGACACTGGCTGTATGCAAATCAGCTCTGACCCTGTGCCTCATGGGAACAATCCAGTCCGAACTACCAAGCCATGTCTTTACCAGACCGGAATCAAGCATCCAAGGACCGGTTTCTGGCTATCAGCCATCTTCAGCCCGGATAGCTTGACTCCAGTGGTGTGGAGAGCCTGGGACTCACGTCTGAGCATACCCAGCCCACTCGGGGTGAAAATTGCAAAAAACACAGTTGATGGACAGAATGTAGAACAATGTCATACATTCACCCCAGTACAAGGATCTGGGCCTAAATCCATCGTTTTTTTGCACTCCACACCACCCTGGGTTAGACACTGGCTGTATGCAAATCAGCTCTGACCCTGTGCCTCATGGGAACAGTCCAGTCCGAACTACCAAGCCATGTCTTTCCCAGACCGGAATCAAGCATCCAAGGACCGGTTTCTGGCTATCAGCCATCTTCATCCTGGATAGCTTGACTCCAGTGGTGTGGAGAGCCTGGGACTCACGTCTGAGCATACCCAGCCCACTCGGGGTGAAAATTGCAAAAAACACAGTTGATGGACAGAATGTAGAACAATGTCACACATTCACCCCAGTACAAGGATCTGGGCCTAAATCCATCGTTTTTTTGCACTCCACACCACCCTGGGTTAGACACTGGCTGTATGCAAATCAGCTCTGACCCTGTGCCTCATGGGAACAGTCCAGTCCGAACTACCAAGCCATGTCTTTCCCAGACCGGAATCAAGCATCCAAGGACCGGTTTCTGCCTATCAGCCATCTTCAGCCTGGATAGCTTGACTCCAGTGGTGTGGAGAGCCTGGGACTCACGTCTGAGCATACCCAGCCCACTCGGGGTGAAAATTGCAAAAAACACAGTTGATGGACAGAATGTAGAACAATGTCATACATTCACCCCAGTACACGGATCTGGGCCTAAATCCATCGTTTTTTTGCACTCCACACCACCCTGGGTTAGACACTGGCTGTATGCAAATCAGCTCTGACCCTGTGCCTCATGGGAACAGTCCAGTTCGAACTACCAAGCCATGTCTTTCCCAGACCGGAATCAAGCATCCAAGGACCGGTTTCTGGCTATCAGCCATCTTCATCCTGGATAGCTTGACTCCAGTGGTGTGGAGAGCCTGGGACTCACGTCTGAGCATACCCAGCCCACTCGGGGTGAAAATTGCAAAAAACACAGTTGATGGACAGAATGTAGAACAATGTCACACATTCACCCCAGTACAAGGATCTGGGCCTAAATCCATCGTTTTTTTGCACTCCACACCACCCTGGGTTAGACACTGGCTGTATGCAAATCAGCTCTGACCCTGTGCCTCATGGGAACAGTCCAGTCCGAACTACCAAGCCATGTCTTTCCCAGACCGGAATCAAGCATCCAAGGACCGGTTTCTGGCTATCAGCCATCTTCAGCCTGGATAGCTTGACTCCAGTGGTGTGGAGAGCCTGGGACTCACGTCTGAGCATACCCAGCCCACTCGGGGTGAAAATTGCAAAAAACACAGTTGATGGACAGAATGTAGAACAATGTCATACATTCACCCCAGTACAAGGATCTGGGCCTAAATCCATCGTTTTTTTGCACTCCACTCCACCCTGGGTTAGACACTGGCTGTATGCAAATCAGCTCTGACCCTGTGCCTCATGGGAACAGTCCAGTCCGAACTACCAAGCCATGTCTTTCCCAGACCGGAATCAAGCATCCAAGGACCGGTTTCTGGCTATCAGCCATCTTCATCCTGGATAGCTTGACTCCAGTGGTGTGGAGAGCCTGGGACTCACGTCTGAGCATACCCAGCCCACTCGGGGTGAAAATTGCAAAAAACACAGTTGATGGACAGAATGTAGAACAATGTCACACATTCACCCCAGTACAAGGATCTGGGCCTAAATCCATCGTTTTTTTGCACTCCACACCACCCTGGGTTAGACACTGGCTGTATGCAAATCAGCTCTGACCCTGTGCCTCATGGGAACAGTCCAGTCCGAACTACCAAGCCATGTCTTTCCCAGACCGGAATCAAGCATCCAAGGACCGGTTTCTGGCTATCAGCCATCTTCAGCCTGGATAGCTTGACTCCAGTGGTGTGGAGAGCCTGGGACTCACGTCTGAGCATACCCAGCCCACTCAGGGTGAAAATTGCAAAAAACACAGCTGATGGACAGAATGTAGAACAATGTCATACATTCACCCCAGTACAAGGATCTGGGCCTAAATCCATCGTTTTTTTGCACTCCACTCCACCCTGGGTTAGACACTGGCTGTATGCAAATCAGCTCTGACCCTGTGCCTCATGGGAACAGTCCAGTCCGAACTACCAAGCAAAGTCTTTCCCAGACCGGAATCAAGCATCCAAGGACCGGTTTCTGGCTATCAGCCATCTTCAGCCTGGATAGCTTGACTCCAGTGGTGTGGAGAGCCTGGGACTCACGTCTGAGCATACCCAGCCCACTCGGGGTGAAAATTGCAAAAAACACAGTTGATGGACAGAATGTAGAACAATGTCATACATTCACCCCAGTACAAGGATCTGGGCCTAAATCCATCGTTTTTTGCACTCCACACCACCCTGGGTTAGACACTGGCTGTATGCAAATCAGCTCTGACCCTGTGCCTCATGGGAACAATCCAGTCCGAACTACCAAGCCATGTCTTTACCAGACCGGAATCAAGCATCCAAGGACCGGTTTCTGGCTATCAGCCATCTTCAGCCCGGATAGCTTGACTCCAGTGGTGTGGAGAGCCTGGGACTCACGTCTGAGCATACCCAGCCCACTCTGGGTGAAAATTGCAAAAAACACAGTTGATGGACAGAATGTAGAACAATGTCATACATTCACCCCAGTACAAGGATCTGGGCCTAAATCCATCGTTTTTTTGCACTCCACACCACCCTGGGTTAGACACTGGCTGTATGCAAATCAGCTCTGACCCTGTGCCTCATGGGAACAGTCCAGTCCGAACTACCAAGCCATGTCTTTCCCAGACCGGAATCAAGCATCCAAGGACCGGTTTCTGGCTATCAGCCATCTTCATCCTGGATAGCTTGACTCCAGTGGTGTGGAGAGCCTGGGACTCACGTCTGAGCATACCCAGCCCACTCGGGGTGAAAATTGCAAAAAACACAGTTGATGGACAGAATGTAGAACAATGTCATACATTCACCCCAGTACAAGGATCTGGGCCTAAATCCATAGTTTTTTTGCACTCCACACCACCCTGGGTTAGACACTGGCTGTATGCAAATCAGCTCTGACCCTGTGCCTCATGGGAACAGTCCAGTCCGAACTACCAAGCCAAGTCTTTCCCAGACCGGAATCAAGCATCCAAGGACCGGTTTCTGGCTATCAGCCATCTTCAGCCTGGATAGCTTGACTCCAGTGGTGTGGAGAGCCTGGGACTCACGTCTGAGCATACCCAGCCCACTCGGGGTGAAAATTGCAAAAAACACAGTTGATGGACAGAATGTAGAACAATGTCATACATTCACCCCAGTACAAGGATCTGGGCCTAAATCCATCGTTTTTTGCACTCCACACCACCCTGGGTTAGACACTGGCTGTATGCAAATCAGCTCTGACCCTGTGCCTCATGGGAACAATCCAGTCCGAACTACCAAGCCATGTCTTTACCAGACCGGAATCAAGCATCCAAGGACCGGTTTCTGGCTATCAGCCATCTTCAGCCCGGATAGCTTGACTCCAGTGGTGTGGAGAGCCTGGGACTCACGTCTGAGCATACCCAGCCCACTCGGGGTGAAAATTGCAAAAAACACAGTTGATGGACAGAATGTAGAACAATGTCATACATTCACCCCAGTACAAGGATCTGGGCCTAAATCCATCGTTTTTTTGCACTCCACACCACCCTGGGTTAGACACTGGCTGTATGCAAATCAGCTCTGACCCTGTGCCTCATGGGAACAGTCCAGTCCGAACTACCAAGCCATGTCTTTCCCAGACCGGAATCAAGCATCCAAGGACCGGTTTCTGGCTATCAGCCATCTTCATCCTGGATAGCTTGACTCCAGTGGTGTGGAGAGCCTGGGACTCACGTCTGAGCATACCCAGCCCACTCGGGGTGAAAATTGCAAAAAACACAGTTGATGGACAGAATGTAGAACAATGTCACACATTCACCCCAGTACAAGGATCTGGGCCTAAATCCATCGTTTTTTTGCACTCCACACCACCCTGGGTTAGACACTGGCTGTATGCAAATCAGCTCTGACCATGTGCCTCATGGGAACAGTCCAGTCCGAACTACCAAGCCATGTCTTTCCCAGACCGGAATCAAGCATCCAAGGACCGGTTTCTGCCTATCAGCCATCTTCAGCCTGGATAGCTTGACTCCAGTGGTGTGGAGAGCCTGGGACTCACGTCTGAGCATACCCAGCCCACTCGGGGTGAAAATTGCAAAAAACACAGTTGATGGACAGAATGTAGAACAATGTCATACATTCACCCCAGTACAAGGATCTGGGCCTAAATCCATAGTTTTTTTGCACTCCACACCACCCTGGGTTAGACACTGGCTGTATGCAAATCAGCTCTGACCCTGTGCCTCATGGGAACAGTCCAGTCCGAACTACCAAGCCAAGTCTTTCCCAGACCGGAATCAAGCATCCAAGGACCGGTTTCTGGCTATCAGCCATCTTCAGCCTGGATAGCTTGACTCCAGTGGTGTGGAGAGCCTGGGACTCACGTCTGAGCATACCCAGCCCACTCGGGGTGAAAATTGCAAAAAACACAGTTGATGGACAGAATGTAGAACAATGTCATACATTCACCCCAGTACAAGGATCTGGGCCTAAATCCATCGTTTTTTGCACTCCACACCACCCTGGGTTAGACACTGGCTGTATGCAAATCAGCTCTGACCCTGTGCCTCATGGGAACAATCCAGTCCGAACTACCAAGCCATGTCTTTACCAGACCGGAATCAAGCATCCAAGGACCGGTTTCTGGCTATCAGCCATCTTCAGCCCGGATAGCTTGACTCCAGTGGTGTGGAGAGCCTGGGACTCACGTCTGAGCATACCCAGCCCACTCGGGGTGAAAATTGCAAAAAACACAGTTGATGGACAGAATGTAGAACAATGTCATACATTCACCCCAGTACAAGGATCTGGGCCTAAATCCATCGTTTTTTTGCACTCCACACCACCCTGGGTTAGACACTGGCTGTATGCAAATCAGCTCTGACCCTGTGCCTCATGGGAACAGTCCAGTCCGAACTACCAAGCCATGTCTTTCCCAGACCGGAATCAAGCATCCAAGGACCGGTTTCTGGCTATCAGCCATCTTCATCCTGGATAGCTTGACTCCAGTGGTGTGGAGAGCCTGGGACTCACGTCTGAGCATACCCAGCCCACTCGGGGTGAAAATTGCAAAAAACACAGTTGATGGACAGAATGTAGAACAATGTCACACATTCACCCCAGTACAAGGATCTGGGCCTAAATCCATCGTTTTTTTGCACTCCACACCACCCTGGGTTAGACACTGGCTGTATGCAAATCAGCTCTGACCCTGTGCCTCATGGGAACAGTCCAGTCCGAACTACCAAGCCATGTCTTTCCCAGACCGGAATCAAGCATCCAAGGACCGGTTTCTGCCTATCAGCAATCTTCAGCCTGGATAGCTTGACTCCAGTGGTGTGGAGAGCCTGGGACTCACGTCTGAGCATACCCAGCCCACTCGGGGTGAAAATTGCAAAAAACACAGTTGATGGACAGAATGTAGAACAATGTCATACATTCACCCCAGTACACGGATCTGGGCCTAAATCCATCGTTTTTTTGCACTCCACACCACCCTGGGTTAGACACTGGCTGTATGCAAATCAGCTCTGACCCTGTGCCTCATGGGAACAGTCCAGTCCGAACTACCAAGCCATGTCTTTCCCAGACCGGAATCAAGCATCCAAGGACCGGTTTCTGGCTATCAGCCATCTTCATCCTGGATAGCTTGACTCCAGTGGTGTGGAGAGCCTGGGACTCACGTCTGAGCATACCCAGCCCACTCGGGGTGAAAATTGCAAAAAACACAGTTGATGGACAGAATGTAGAACAATGTCACACATTCACCCCAGTACAAGGATCTGGGCCTAAATCCATCGTTTTTTTGCACTCCACACCACCCTGGGTTAGACACTGGCTGTATGCAAATCAGCTCTGACCCTGTGCCTCATGGGAACAGTCCAGTCCGAACTACCAAGCCATGTCTTTCCCAGACCGGAATCAAGCATCCAAGGACCGGTTTCTGGCTATCAGCCATCTTCAGCCTGGATAGCTTGACTCCAGTGGTGTGGAGAGCCTGGGACTCACGTCTGAGCATACCCAGCCCACTCGGGGTGAAAATTGCAAAAAACACAGTTGATGGACAGAATGTAGAACAATGTCATACATTCACCCCAGTACAAGGATCTGGGCCTAAATCCATCGTTTTTTTGCACTCCACTCCACCCTGGGTTAGACACTGGCTGTATGCAAATCAGCTCTGACCCTGTGCCTCATGGGAACAGTCCAGTCCGAACTACCAAGCCATGTCTTTCCCAGACCGGAATCAAGCATCCAAGGACCGGTTTCTGGCTATCAGCCATCTTCATCCTGGATAGCTTGACTCCAGTGGTGTGGAGAGCCTGGGACTCACGTCTGAGCATACCCAGCCCACTCGGGGTGAAAATTGCAAAAAACACAGTTGATGGACAGAATGTAGAACAATGTCACACATTCACCCCAGTACAAGGATCTGGGCCTAAATCCATCGTTTTTTTGCACTCCACACCACCCTGGGTTAGACACTGGCTGTATGCAAATCAGCTCTGACCCTGTGCCTCATGGGAACAGTCCAGTCCGAACTACCAAGCCATGTCTTTCCCAGACCGGAATCAAGCATCCAAGGACCGGTTTCTGGCTATCAGCCATCTTCAGCCTGGATAGCTTGACTCCAGTGGTGTGGAGAGCCTGGGACTCACGTCTGAGCATACCCAGCCCACTCGGGGTGAAAATTGCAAAAAACACAGTTGATGGACAGAATGTAGAACAATGTCATACATTCACCCCAGTACAAGGATCTGGGCCTAAATCCATCGTTTTTTTGCACTCCACTCCACCCTGGGTTAGACACTGGCTGTATGCAAATCAGCTCTGACCCTGTGCCTCATGGGAACAGTCCAGTCCGAACTACCAAGCAAAGTCTTTCCCAGACCGGAATCAAGCATCCAAGGACCGGTTTCTGGCTATCAGCCATCTTCAGCCTGGATAGCTTGACTCCAGTGGTGTGGAGAGCCTGGGACTCACGTCTGAGCATACCCAGCCCACTCGGGGTGAAAATTGCAAAAAACACAGTTGATGGACAGAATGTAGAACAATGTCATACATTCACCCCAGTACAAGGATCTGGGCCTAAATCCATCGTTTTTTGCACTCCACACCACCCTGGGTTAGACACTGGCTGTATGCAAATCAGCTCTGACCCTGTGCCTCATGGGAACAATCCAGTCCGAACTACCAAGCCATGTCTTTACCAGACCGGAATCAAGCATCCAAGGACCGGTTTCTGGCTATCAGCCATCTTCAGCCCGGATAGCTTGACTCCAGTGGTGTGGAGAGCCTGGGACTCACGTCTGAGCATACCCAGCCCACTCTGGGTGAAAATTGCAAAAAACACAGTTGATGGACAGAATGTAGAACAATGTCATACATTCACCCCAGTACAAGGATCTGGGCCTAAATCCATCGTTTTTTTGCACTCCACACCACCCTGGGTTAGACACTGGCTGTATGCAAATCAGCTCTGACCCTGTGCCTCATGGGAACAGTCCAGTCCGAACTACCAAGCCATGTCTTTCCCAGACCGGAATCAAGCATCCAAGGACCGGTTTCTGGCTATCAGCCATCTTCATCCTGGATAGCTTGACTCCAGTGGTGTGGAGAGCCTGGGACTCACGTCTGAGCATACCCAGCCCACTCGGGGTGAAAATTGCAAAAAACACAGTTGATGGACAGAATGTAGAACAATGTCACACATTCACCCCAGTACAAGGATCTGGGCCTAAATCCATCGTTTTTTTGCACTCCACACCACCCTGGGTTAGACACTGGATGTATGCAAATCAGCTCTGACCCTGTGCCTCATGGGAACAGTCCAGTCCGAACTACCAAGCCATGTCTTTCCCAGACCGGAATCAAGCATCCAAGGACCGGTTTCTGGCTATCAGCCATCTTCAGCCTGGATAGCTTGACTCCAGTGGTGTGGAGAGCCTGGGACTCACGTCTGAGCATACCCAGCCCACTCGGGGTGAAAATTGCAAAAAACACAGTTGATGGACAGAATGTAGAACAATGTCATACATTCACCCCAGTACAAGGATCTGGGCCTAAATCCATAGTTTTTTTGCACTTCACACCACCCTGGGTTAGACACTGGCTGTATGCAAATCAGCTCTGACCCTGTGCCTCATGGGAACAGTCCAGTCCGAACTACCAAGCCAAGTCTTTCCCAGACCGGAATCAAGCATCCAAGGACCGGTTTCTGGCTATCAGCCATCTTCAGCCTGGATAGCTTGACTCCAGTGGTGTGGAGAGCCTGGGACTCACGTCTGAGCATACCCAGCCCACTCGGGGTGAAAATTGCAAAAAACACAGTTGATGGACAGAATGTAGAACAATGTCATACATTCACCCCAGTACAAGGATCTGGGCCTAAATCCATCGTTTTTTTGCACTCCACACCACCCTGGGTTAGACACTGGCTGTATGCAAATCAGCTCTGACCCTGTGCCTCATGGGAACAGTCCAGTCCGAACTACCAAGCCATGTCTTTCCCAGACCGGAATCAAGCATCCAAGGACCGGTTTCTGGCTATCAGCCATCTTCAGCCTGGATAGCTTGACTCCAGTGGTGTGGAGAGCCTGGGACTCACGTCTGAGCATACCCAGCCCACTCGGGGTGAAAATTGCAAAAAACACAGTTGATGGACAGAATGTAGAACAATGTCATACATTCACCCCAGTACAAGGATCTGGGCCTAAATCCATAGTTTTTTTGCACTCCACACCACCCTGGGTTAGACACTGGCTGTATGCAAATCAGCTCTGACCCTGTGCCTCATGGGAACAGTCCAGTCCGAACTACCAAGCCAAGTCTTTCCCAGACCGGAATCAAGCATCCAAGGACCGGTTTCTGGCTATCAGCCATCTTCAGCCTGGATAGCTTGACTCCAGTGGTGTGGAGAGCCTGGGACTCACGTCTGAGCATACCCAGCCCACTCGGGGTGAAAATTGCAAAAAACACAGTTGATGGACAGAATGTAGAACAATGTCATACATTCACCCCAGTACAAGGATCTGGGCCTAAATCCATCGTTTTTTGCACTCCACACCACCCTGGGTTAGACACTGGCTGTATGCAAATCAGCTCTGACCCTGTGCCTCATGGGAACAATCCAGTCCGAACTACCAAGCCATGTCTTTACCAGACCGGAATCAAGCATCCAAGGACCGGTTTCTGGCTATCAGCCATCTTCAGCCCGGATAGCTTGACTCCAGTGGTGTGGAGAGCCTGGGACTCACGTCTGAGCATACCCAGCCCACTCGGGGTGAAAATTGCAAAAAACACAGTTGATGGACAGAATGTAGAACAATGTCATACATTCACCCCAGTACAAGGATCTGGGCCTAAATCCATCGTTTTTTTGCACTCCACACCACCCTGGGTTAGACACTGGCTGTATGCAAATCAGCTCTGACCCTGTGCCTCATGGGAACAGTCCAGTCCGAACTACCAAGCCATGTCTTTCCCAGACCGGAATCAAGCATCCAAGGACCGGTTTCTGGCTATCAGCCATCTTCATCCTGGATAGCTTGACTCCAGTGGTGTGGAGAGCCTGGGACTCACGTCTGAGCATACCCAGCCCACTCGGGGTGAAAATTGCAAAAAACACAGTTGATGGACAGAATGTAGAACAATGTCACACATTCACCCCAGTACAAGGATCTGGGCCTAAATCCATCGTTTTTTTGCACTCCACACCACCCTGGGTTAGACACTGGCTGTATGCAAATCAGCTCTGACCCTGTGCCTCATGGGAACAGTCCAGTCCGAACTACCAAGCCATGTCTTTCCCAGACCGGAATCAAGCATCCAAGGACCGGTTTCTGGCTATCAGCCATCTTCAGCCTGGATAGCTTGACTCCAGTGGTGTGGAGAGCCTGGGACTCACGTCTGAGCATACCCAGCCCACTCGGGGTGAAAATTGCAAAAAACACAGTTGATGGACAGAATGTAGAACAATGTCATACATTCACCCCAGTACAAGGATCTGGGCCTAAATCCATAGTTTTTTTGCACTCCACACCACCCTGGGTTAGACACTGGCTGTATGCAAATCAGCTCTGACCCTGTGCCTCATGGGAACAGTCCAGTCCGAACTACCAAGCCAAGTCTTTCCCAGACCGGAATCAAGCATCCAAGGACCGGTTTCTGGCTATCAGCCATCTTCAGCCTGGATAGCTTGACTCCAGTGGTGTGGAGAGCCTGGGACTCACGTCTGAGCATACCCAGCCCACTCGGGGTGAAAATTGCAAAAAACACAGTTGATGGACAGAATGTAGAACAATGTCATACATTCACCCCAGTACAAGGATCTGGGCCTAAATCCATCGTTTTTTGCACTCCACACCACCCTGGGTTAGACACTGGCTGTATGCAAATCAGCTCTGACCCTGTGCCTCATGGGAACAATCCAGTCCGAACTACCAAGCCATGTCTTTACCAGACCGGAATCAAGCATCCAAGGACCGGTTTCTGGCTATCAGCCATCTTCAGCCCGGATAGCTTGACTCCAGTGGTGTGGAGAGCCTGGGACTCACGTCTGAGCATACCCAGCCCACTCGGGGTGAAAATTGCAAAAAACACAGTTGATGGACAGAATGTAGAACAATGTCATACATTCACCCCAGTACAAGGATCTGGGCCTAAATCCATCGTTTTTTTGCACTCCACACCACCCTGGGTTAGACACTGGCTGTATGCAAATCAGCTCTGACCCTGTGCCTCATGGGAACAGTCCAGTCCGAACTACCAAGCCATGTCTTTCCCAGACCGGAATCAAGCATCCAAGGACCGGTTTCTGGCTATCAGCCATCTTCATCCTGGATAGCTTGACTCCAGTGGTGTGGAGAGCCTGGGACTCACGTCTGAGCATACCCAGCCCACTCGGGGTGAAAATTGCAAAAAACACAGTTGATGGACAGAATGTAGAACAATGTCACACATTCACCCCAGTACAAGGATCTGGGCCTAAATCCATCGTTTTTTTGCACTCCACACCACCCTGGGTTAGACACTGGCTGTATGCAAATCAGCTCTGACCCTGTGCCTCATGGGAACAGTCCAGTCCGAACTACCAAGCCATGTCTTTCCCAGACCGGAATCAAGCATCCAAGGACCGGTTTCTGCCTATCAGCCATCTTCAGCCTGGATAGCTTGACTCCAGTGGTGTGGAGAGCCTGGGACTCACGTCTGAGCATACCCAGCCCACTCGGGGTGAAAATTGCAAAAAACACAGTTGATGGACAGAATGTAGAACAATGTCATACATTCACCCCAGTACAAGGATCTGGGCCTAAATCCATAGTTTTTTTGCACTCCACACCACCCTGGGTTAGACACTGGCTGTATGCAAATCAGCTCTGACCCTGTGCCTCATGGGAACAGTCCAGTCCGAACTACCAAGCCAAGTCTTTCCCAGACCGGAATCAAGCATCCATTGACCGGTTTCTGGCTATCAGCCATCTTCAGCCTGGATAGCTTGACTCCAGTGGTGTGGAGAGCCTGGGACTCACGTCTGAGCATACCCAGCCCACTCGGGGTGAAAATTGCAAAAAACACAGTTGATGGACAGAATGTAGAACAATGTCATACATTCACCCCAGTACAAGGATCTGGGCCTAAATCCATCGTTTTTTTGCACTCCACACCACCCTGGGTTAGACACTGGCTGTATGCAAATCAGCTCTGACCCTGTGCCTCATGGGAACAGTCCAGTCCGAACTACCAAGCCATGTCTTTCCCAGACCGGAATCAAACATCCAAGGACCGGTTTCTGGCTATCAGCCATCTTCAGCCTGGATAGCTTGACTCCAGTGGTGTGGAGAGCCTGGGACTCACGTCTGAGCATACCCAGCCCACTCGGGGTGAAAATTGCAAAAAACACAGTTGATGGACAGAATGTAGAACAATGTCATACATTCACCCCAGTACAAGGATCTGGGCCTAATTCCATCGTTTTTTTGCACTCCACACCACCCTGGGTTAGACACTGGCTGTATGCAAATCAGCTCTGACCCTGTGCCTCATGGGAACAGTCCAGTCCGAACTACCAAGCCTTGTCTTTCCCAGACCGGAATCAAGCAATCAAGGACCGGTTTCTGACTATCAGCCATCTTCAGCCTGGATAGCTTGACTCCAGTGGTGTGGAGAGCCTGGGACTCACGTCTGAGCATACCCAGCCCACTCGGGGTGAAAATTGCAAAAAACACAGTTGATGGACAGAATGTAGAACAATGTCATACATTCACCCCAGTACAAGGATCTGGGCCTAAATCCATCGTTTTTTTGCACTCCACACCACCCTGGGTTAGACACTGGCTGTATGCAAATCAGCTCTGACCCTGTGCCTCATGGGAACAATCCAGTCCGAACTACCAAGCCATGTCTTTACCAGACCGGAATCAAGCATCCAAGGACCGGTTTCTGGCTATCAGCCATCTTCAGCCTGGATATCTTGACTCCAGTGGTGTGGAGAGCCTGGGACTCACGTCTGAGCATACCCAGCCCACTCGGGGTGAAAATGGCAAAAAACACAGTTGATGGACAGAATGTAGAACAATGTCATACATTCACCCCAGTACAAGGATCTGGGCCTAAATCCATCGTTTTTTTGCACTCCACACCACCCTGGGTTAGACACTGGCTGTATGCAAATCAGCTCTGACCCTGTGCCTCATGGGAACAGTCCAGTCCGAACTACCAAGCCTTGTCTTTCCCAGACCGGAATCAAGCATCCAAGGACCGGTTTCTGGCTATCAGCCATCTTCAGCCTGGATAGCTTGACTCCAGTGGTGTGGAGAGCCTGGGACTCACGTCTGAGCATACCCAGCCCACTCGGGGTGAAAATTGCAAAAAACACAGTTGATGGACAGAATGTAGAACAATGTCATACATTCACCCCAGTACAAGGATCTGGGCCTAAATCCATCGTTTTTTTGCACTCCACACCACCCTGGGTTAGACACTGGCTGTATGCAAATCAGCTCTGACCCTGTGCCTCATGGGAACAGTCCAGTCTGAACTACCAAGCCATGTCTTTCCCAGACCGGAATCAAGCATCCAAGGACCGGTTTCTGGCTATCAGCCATCTTCAGCCCGGATAGCTTGACTCCAGTGGTGTGGAGAGCCTGGGACTCACGTCTGAGCATACCCAGCCCACTCGGGGTGAAAATTGCAAAAAACACAGTTGATGGACAGAATGTAGAACAATGTCATACATTCACCCCAGTACAAGGATCTGGGCCTAAATCCATCGTTTTTTTGCACTCCACACCACCCTGGGTTAGACACTGGCTGTATGCAAATCAGCTCTGACCCTGTGCCTCATGGGAACAGTCCAGTCCGAACTACCAAGCCATGTCTTTCCCAGACCGGAATCAAGCATCCAAGGACCGGTTTCTGGCTATCAGCCATCTTCATCCTGGATAGCTTGACTCCAGTGGTGTGGAGAGCCTGGGACTCACGTCTGAGCATACCCAGCCCACTCGGGGTGAAAATTGCAAAAAACACAGTTGATGGACAGAATGTAGAACAATGTCACACATTCACCCCAGTACAAGGATCTGGGCCTAAATCCATCGTTTTTTTGCACTCCACACCACCCTGGGTTAGACACTGGCTGTATGCAAATCAGCTCTGACCCTGTGCCTCATGGGAACAGTCCAGTCCGAACTACCAAGCCATGTCTTTCCCAGACCGGAATCAAGCATCCAAGGACCGGTTTCTGGCTATCAGGCATCTTCAGCCTGGATAGCTTGACTCCAGTGGTGTGGAGAGCCTGGGACTCACGTCTGAGCATACCCAGCCCACTCGGGGTGAAAATTGCAAAAAACACAGTTGATGGACAGAATGTAGAACAATGTCATACATTCACCCTAGTACAAGGATCTGGGCCTAAATCCATCGTTTTTTTGCACTCCACACCACCCTGGGTTAGACACTGGCTGTATGCAAATCAGCTCTGACCCTGTGCCTCATGGGAACAGTCCAGTCCGAACTACCAAGCCAAGTCTTTCCCAGACCGGAATCAAGCATCCAAGGACCGGTTTCTGGCTATCAGCCATGATAGCTTGACTCCAGTGGTGTGGAGAGCCTGGGACTCACGTCTGAGCATACCCAGCCCACTCGGGGTGAAAATTGCAAAAAACACAGTTGATGGACAGAATGTAGAACAATGTCATACATTCACCCCAGTACAAGGATCTGGGCCTAAATCCATCGTTTTTTTGCACTCCACACCACCCTGGGTTAGACACTGGCTGTATGCAAATCAGCTCTGACCCTGTGCCTCATGGGAACAGTCCAGTCCGAACTACCAAGCCATGTCTTTCCCAGACCGGAATCAAGCATCCAAGGACCGGTTTCTGGCTATCAGCCATCTTCAGCCTGGATAGCTTGACTCCAGTGGTGTGGAGAGCCTGGGACTCACGTCTGAGCATACCCAGCCCACTCGGGGTGAAAATTGCAAAAAACACAGTTGATGGACAGAATGTAGAACAATGTCATACATTCACCCCAGTACAAGGATCTGGGCCTAATTCCATCGTTTTTTTGCACTCCACACCACCCTGGGTTAGACACTGGCTGTATGCAAATCAGCTCTGACCCTGTGCCTCATGGGAACAGTCCAGTCCGAACTACCAAGCCTTGTCTTTCCCAGACCGGAATCAAGCATCCAAGGACCGGTTTCTGACTATCAGCCATCTTCAGCCTGGATAGCTTGACTCCAGTGGTGTGGAGAGCCTGGGACTCACGTCTGAGCATACCCAGCCCACTCGGGGTGAAAATTGCAAAAAACACAGTTGATGGACAGAATGTAGAACAATGTCATACATTCACCCTAGTACAAGGATCTGGGCCTAAATCCATCGTTTTTTTGCACTCCACACCACCCTGGGTTAGACACTGGCTGTATGCAAATCAGCTCTGACCCTGTGCCTCATGGGAACAGTCCAGTCCGAACTACCAAGCCAAGTCTTTCCCAGACCGGAATCAAGCATCCAAGGACCGGTTTCTGGCTATCAGCCATGATAGCTTGACTCCAGTGGTGTGGAGAGCCTGGGACTCACGTCTGAGCATACCCAGCCCACTCGGGGTGAAAATTGCAAAAAACACAGTTGATGGACAGAATGTAGAACAATGTCATACATTCACCCCAGTACAAGGATCTGGGCCTAAATCCATCGTTTTTTTGCACTCCACACCACCCTGGGTTAGACACTGGCTGTATGCAAATCAGCTCTGACCCTGTGCCTCATGGGAACAGTCCAGTCCGAACTACCAAGCCATGTCTTTCCCAGACCGGAATCAAGCATCCAAGGACCGGTTTCTGGCTATCAGCCATCTTCAGCCTGGATAGCTTGACTCCAGTGGTGTGGAGAGCCTGGGACTCACGTCTGAGCATACCCAGCCCACTCGGGGTGAAAATTGCAAAAAACACAGTTGATGGACAGAATGTAGAACAATGTCATACATTCACCCCAGTACAAGGATCTGGGCCTAATTCCATCGTTTTTTTGCACTCCACACCACCCTGGGTTAGACACTGGCTGTATGCAAATCAGCTCTGACCCTGTGCCTCATGGGAACAGTCCAGTCCGAACTACCAAGCCTTGTCTTTCCCAGACCGGAATCAAGCATCCAAGGACCGGTTTCTGACTATCAGCCATCTTCAGCCTGGATAGCTTGACTCCAGTGGTGTGGAGAGCCTGGGACTCACGTCTGAGCATACCCAGCCCACTCGGGGTGAAAATTGCAAAAAACACAGTTGATGGACAGAATGTAGAACAATGTCATACATTCACCCCAGTACAAGGATCTGGGCCTAAATCCATCGTTTTTTTGCACTCCACACCACCCTGGGTTAGACACTGGCTGTATGCAAATCAGCTCTGACCCTGTGCCTCATGGGAACAGTCCAGTCCGAACTACCAAGCCAAGTCTTTCCCAGACCGGAATCAAGCATCCAAGGACCGGTTTCTGGCTATCAGCCATCTTCAGCCTGGATAGCTTGACTCCAGTGGTGTGGAGAGCCTGGGACTCACGTCTGAGCATACCCAGCCCACTCGGGGTGAAAATTGCAAAAAACACAGTTGATGGACAGAATGTAGAACAATGTCATACATTCACCCCAGTACAAGGATCTGGGCCTAAATCCATCGTTTTTTGCACTCCACACCACCCTGGGTTAGACACTGGCTGTATGCAAATCAGCTCTGACCCTGTGCCTCATGGGAACAATCCAGTCCGAACTACCAAGCCATGTCTTTACCAGACCGGAATCAAGCATCCAAGGACCGGTTTCTGGCTATCAGCCATCTTCAGCCCGGATAGCTTGACTCCAGTGGTGTGGAGAGCCTGGGACTCACGTCTGAGCATACCCAGCCCACTCGGGGTGAAAATTGCAAAAAACACAGTTGATGGACAGAATGTAGAACAATGTCATACATTCACCCCAGTACAAGGATCTGGGCCTAAATCCATCGTTTTTTTGCACTCCACACCACCCTGGGTTAGACACTGGCTGTATGCAAATCAGCTCTGACCCTGTGCCTCATGGGAACAGTCCAGTCCGAACTACCAAGCCATGTCTTTCCCAGACCGGAATCAAGCATCCAAGGACCGGTTTCTGGCTATCAGCCATCTTCATCCTGGATAGCTTGACTCCAGTGGTGTGGAGAGCCTGGGACTCACGTCTGAGCATACCCAGCCCACTCGGGGTGAAAATTGCAAAAAACACAGTTGATGGACAGAATGTAGAACAATGTCACACATTCACCCCAGTACAAGGATCTGGGCCTAAATCCATCGTTTTTTTGCACTCCACACCACCCTGGGTTAGACACTGGCTGTATGCAAATCAGCTCTGACCCTGTGCCTCATGGGAACAGTCCAGTCCGAACTACCAAGCCATGTCTTTCCCAGACCGGAATCAAGCATCCAAGGACCGGTTTCTGGCTATCAGCCATCTTCAGCCTGGATAGCTTGACTCCAGTGGTGTGGAGAGCCTGGGACTCACGTCTGAGCATACCCAGCCCACTCGGGGTGAAAATTGCAAAAAACACAGTTGATGGACAGAATGTAGAACAATGTCATACATTCACCCCAGTACAAGGATCTGGGCCTAAATCCATAGTTTTTTTGCACTCCACACCACCCTGGGTTAGACACTGGCTGTATGCAAATCAGCTCTGACCCTGTGCCTCATGGGAACAGTCCAGTCCGAACTACCAAGCCATGTCTTTCCCAGACCAGAATCAAGCATCCAAGGACCGGTTTCTGGCTATCAGCCATCTTCAGCCTGGATAGCTTGACTCCAGTGGTGTGGAGAGCCTGGGACTCACGTCTGAGCATACCCAGCCCACTCGGGGTGAAAATTGCAAAAAACACAGTTGATGGACAGAATGTAGAACAATGTCACACATTCACCCCAGTACAAGGATCTGGGCCTAAATCCATCGTTTTTTTGCACTCCACACCACCCTGGGTTAGACACTGGCTGTATGCAAATCAGCTCTGACCCTGTGCCTCATGGGAACAGTCCAGTCCGAACTACCAAGCCATGTCTTTCCCAGACCGGAATCAAGCATCCAAGGACCGGTTTCTGGCTATCAGCCATCTTCAGCCTGGATAGCTTGACTCCAGTGGTGTGGAGAGCCTGGGACTCACTTCTGAGCATACCCAGCCCACTCGGGGTGAAAATTGCAAAAAACACAGTTGATGGACAGAATGTAGAACAATGTCATACATTCACCCCAGTACAAGGATCTGGGCCTAAATCCATAGTTTTTTTGCACTCCACACCACCCTGGGTTAGACACTGGCTGTATGCAAATCAGCTCTGACCCTGTGCCTCATGGGAACAGTCCAGTCCGAACTACCAAGCCAAGTCTTTCCCAGACCGGAATCAAGCATCCAAGGACCGGTTTCTGGCTATCAGCCATCTTCAGCCTGGATAGCTTGACTCCAGTGGTGTGGAGAGCCTGGGACTCACGTCTGAGCATACCCAGCCCACTCGGGGTGAAAATTGCAAAAAACACAGTTGATGGACAGAATGTAGAACAATGTCATACATTCACCCCAGTACAAGGATCTGGGCCTAAATCCATCGTTTTTTGCACTCCACACCACCCTGGGTTAGACACTGGCTGTATGCAAATCAGCTCTGACCCTGTGCCTCATGGGAACAATCCAGTCCGAACTACCAAGCCATGTCTTTACCAGACCGGAATCAAGCATCCAAGGACCGGTTTCTGGCTATCAGCCATCTTCAGCCCGGATAGCTTGACTCCAGTGGTGTGGAGAGCCTGGGACTCACGTCTGAGCATACCCAGCCCACTCGGGGTGAAAATTGCAAAAAACACAGTTGATGGACAGAATGTAGAACAATGTCATACATTCACCCCAGTACAAGGATCTGGGCCTAAATCCATCGTTTTTTTGCACTCCACACCACCCTGGGTTAGACACTGGCTGTATGCAAATCAGCTCTGACCCTGTGCCTCATGGGAACAGTCCAGTCCGAACTACCAAGCCATGTCTTTCCCAGACCGGAATCAAGCATCCAAGGACCGGTTTCTGGCTATCAGCCATCTTCATCCTGGATAGCTTGACTCCAGTGGTGTGGAGAGCCTGGGACTCACGTCTGAGCATACCCAGCCCACTCGGGGTGAAAATTGCAAAAAACACAGTTGATGGACAGAATGTAGAACAATGTCACACATTCACCCCAGTACAAGGATCTGGGCCTAAATCCATCGTTTTTTTGCACTCCACACCACCCTGGGTTAGACACTGGCTGTATGCAAATCAGCTCTGACCCTGTGCCTCATGGGAACAGTCCAGTCCGAACTACCAAGCCATGTCTTTCCCAGACCGGAATCAAGCATCCAAGGACCGGTTTCTGCCTATCAGCCATCTTCAGCCTGGATAGCTTGACTCCAGTGGTGTGGAGAGCCTGGGACTCACGTCTGAGCATACCCAGCCCACTCGGGGTGAAAATTGCAAAAAACACAGTTGATGGACAGAATGTAGAACAATGTCATACATTCACCCCAGTACAAGGATCTGGGCCTAATTCCATCGTTTTTTTGCACTCCACACCACCCTGGGTTAGACACTGGCTGTATGCAAATCAGCTCTGACCCTGTGCCTCATGGGAACAGTCCAGTCCGAACTACCAAGCCTTGTCTTTCCCAGACCGGAATCAAGCATCCAAGGACCGGTTTCTGACTATCAGCCATCTTCAGCCTGGATAGCTTGACTCCAGTGGTGTGGAGAGCCTGGGACTCACGTCTGAGCATACCCAGCCCACTCGGGGTGAAAATTGCAAAAAACACAGTTGATGGACAGAATGTAGAACAATGTCATACATTCACCCCAGTACAAGGATCTGGGCCTAAATCCATCGTTTTTTTGCACTCCACACCACCCTGGGTTAGACACTGGCTGTATGCAAATCAGCTCTGACCCTGTGCCTCATGGGAACAGTCCAGTCCGAACTACCAAGCCAAGTCTTTCCCAGACCGGAATCAAGCATCCAAGGACCGGTTTCTGGCTATCAGCCATCTTCAGCCTGGATAGCTTGACTCCAGTGGTGTGGAGAGCCTGGGACTCACGTCTGAGCATACCCAGCCCACTCGGGGTGAAAATTGCAAAAAACACAGTTGATGGACAGAATGTAGAACAATGTCATACATTCACCCCAGTACAAGGATCTGGGCCTAAATCCATCGTTTTTTGCACTCCACACCACCCTGGGTTAGACACTGGCTGTATGCAAATCAGCTCTGACCCTGTGCCTCATGGGAACAATCCAGTCCGAACTACCAAGCCATGTCTTTACCAGACCGGAATCAAGCATCCAAGGACCGGTTTCTGGCTATCAGCCATCTTCAGCCCGGATAGCTTGACTCCAGTGGTGTGGAGAGCCTGGGACTCACGTCTGAGCATACCCAGCCCACTCGGGGTGAAAATTGCAAAAAACACAGTTGATGGACAGAATGTAGAACAATGTCATACATTCACCCCAGTACAAGGATCTGGGCCTAAATCCATCGGTTTTTTGCACTCCACACCACCCTGGGTTAGACACTGGCTGTATGCAAATCAGCTCTGACCCTGTGCCTCATGGGAACAGTCCAGTCCGAACTACCAAGCCATGTCTTTCCCAGACCGGAATCAAGCATCCAAGGACCGGTTTCTGGCTATCAGCCATCTTCATCCTGGATAGCTTGACTCCAGTGGTGTGGAGAGCCTGGGACTCACGTCTGAGCATACCCAGCCCACTCGGGGTGAAAATTGCAAAAAACACAGTTGATGGACAGAATGTAGAACAATGTCACACATTCACCCCAGTACAAGGATCTGGGCCTAAATCCATCGTTTTTTTGCACTCCACACCACCCTGGGTTAGACACTGGCTGTATGCAAATCAGCTCTGACCCTGTGCCTCATGGGAACAGTCCAGTCCGAACTACCAAGCCATGTCTTTCCCAGACCGGAATCAAGCATCCAAGGACCGGTTTCTGGCTATCAGCCATCTTCAGCCTGGATAGCTTGACTCCAGTGGTGTGGAGAGCCTGGGACTCACGTCTGAGCATACCCAGCCCACTCGGGGTGAAAATTGCAAAAAACACAGTTGATGGACAGAATGTAGAACAATGTCATACATTCACCCCAGTACAAGGATCTGGGCCTAAATCCATAGTTTTTTTGCACTCCACACCACCCTGGGTTAGACACTGGCTGTATGCAAATCAGCTCTGACCCTGTGCCTCATGGGAACAGTCCAGTCCGAACTACCAAGCCATGTCTTTCCCAGACCAGAATCAAGCATCCAAGGACCGGTTTCTGGCTATCAGCCATCTTCAGCCTGGATAGCTTGACTCCAGTGGTGTGGAGAGCCTGGGACTCACGTCTGAGCATACCCAGCCCACTCGGGGTGAAAATTGCAAAAAACACAGTTGATGGACAGAATGTAGAACAATGTCACACATTCACCCCAGTACAAGGATCTGGGCCTAAATCCATCGTTTTTTTGCACTCCACACCACCCTGGGTTAGACACTGGCTGTATGCAAATCAGCTCTGACCCTGTGCCTCATGGGAACAGTCCAGTCCGAACTACCAAGCCATGTCTTTCCCAGACCGGAATCAAGCATCCAAGGACCGGTTTCTGGCTATCAGCCATCTTCAGCCTGGATAGCTTGACTCCAGTGGTGTGGAGAGCCTGGGACTCACTTCTGAGCATACCCAGCCCACTCGGGGTGAAAATTGCAAAAAACACAGTTGATGGACAGAATGTAGAACAATGTCATACATTCACCCCAGTACAAGGATCTGGGCCTAAATCCATAGTTTTTTTGCACTCCACACCACCCTGGGTTAGACACTGGCTGTATGCAAATCAGCTCTGACCCTGTGCCTCATGGGAACAGTCCAGTCCGAACTACCAAGCCAAGTCTTTCCCAGACCGGAATCAAGCATCCAAGGACCGGTTTCTGGCTATCAGCCATCTTCAGCCTGGATAGCTTGACTCCAGTGGTGTGGAGAGCCTGGGACTCACGTCTGAGCATACCCAGCCCACTCGGGGTGAAAATTGCAAAAAACACAGTTGATGGACAGAATGTAGAACAATGTCATACATTCACCCCAGTACAAGGATCTGGGCCTAAATCCATCGTTTTTTGCACTCCACACCACCCTGGGTTAGACACTGGCTGTATGCAAATCAGCTCTGACCCTGTGCCTCATGGGAACAATCCAGTCCGAACTACCAAGCCATGTCTTTACCAGACCGGAATCAAGCATCCAAGGACCGGTTTCTGGCTATCAGCCATCTTCAGCCCGGATAGCTTGACTCCAGTGGTGTGGAGAGCCTGGGACTCACGTCTGAGCATACCCAGCCCACTCGGGGTGAAAATTGCAAAAAACACAGTTGATGGACAGAATGTAGAACAATGTCATACATTCACCCCAGTACAAGGATCTGGGCCTAAATCCATCGTTTTTTTGCACTCCACACCACCCTGGGTTAGACACTGGCTGTATGCAAATCAGCTCTGACCCTGTGCCTCATGGGAACAGTCCAGTCCGAACTACCAAGCCATGTCTTTCCCAGACCGGAATCAAGCATCCAAGGACCGGTTTCTGGCTATCAGCCATCTTCATCCTGGATAGCTTGACTCCAGTGGTGTGGAGAGCCTGGGACTCACGTCTGAGCATACCCAGCCCACTCGGGGTGAAAATTGCAAAAAACACAGTTGATGGACAGAATGTAGAACAATGTCACACATTCACCCCAGTACAAGGATCTGGGCCTAAATCCATCGTTTTTTTGCACTCCACACCACCCTGGGTTAGACACTGGCTGTATGCAAATCAGCTCTGACCCTGTGCCTCATGGGAACAGTCCAGTCCGAACTACCAAGCCATGTCTTTCCCAGACCGGAATCAAGCATCCAAGGACCGGTTTCTGCCTATCAGCCATCTTCAGCCTGGATAGCTTGACTCCAGTGGTGTGGAGAGCCTGGGACTCACGTCTGAGCATACCCAGCCCACTCGGGGTGAAAATTGCAAAAAACACAGTTGATGGACAGAATGTAGAACAATGTCATACATTCACCCCAGTACAAGGATCTGGGCCTAAATCCATAGTTTTTTTGCACTCCACACCACCCTGGGTTAGACACTGGCTGTATGCAAATCAGCTCTGACCCTGTGCCTCATGGGAACAGTCCAGTCCGAACTACCAAGCCAAGTCTTTCCCAGACCGGAATCAAGCATCCAAGGACCGGTTTCTGGCTATCAGCCATCTTCAGCCTGGATAGCTTGACTCCAGTGGTGTGGAGAGCCTGGGACTCACGTCTGAGCATACCCAGCCCACTCGGGGTGAAAATTGCAAAAAACACAGTTGATGGACAGAATGTAGAACAATGTCATACATTCACCCCAGTACAAGGATCTGGGCCTAAATCCATCGTTTTTTTGCACTCCACACCACCCTGGGTTAGACACTGGCTGTATGCAAATCAGCTCTGACCCTGTGCCTCATGGGAACAGTCCAGTCCGAACTACCAAGCCATGTCTTTCCCAGACCGGAATCAAACATCCAAGGACCGGTTTCTGGCTATCAGCCATCTTCAGCCTGGATAGCTTGACTCCAGTGGTGTGGAGAGCCTGGGACTCACGTCTGAGCATACCCAGCCCACTCGGGGTGAAAATTGCAAAAAACACAGTTGATGGACAGAATGTAGAACAATGTCATACATTCACCCCAGTACAAGGATCTGGGCCTAATTCCATCGTTTTTTTGCACTCCACACCACCCTGGGTTAGACACTGGCTGTATGCAAATCAGCTCTGACCCTGTGCCTCATGGGAACAGTCCAGTCCGAACTACCAAGCCTTGTCTTTCCCAGACCGGAATCAAGCATCCAAGGACCGGTTTCTGACTATCAGCCATCTTCAGCCTGGATAGCTTGACTCCAGTGGTGTGGAGAGCCTGGGACTCACGTCTGAGCATACCCAGCCCACTCGGGGTGAAAATTGCAAAAAACACAGTTGATGGACAGAATGTAGAACAATGTCATACATTCACCCCAGTACAAGGATCTGGGCCTAAATCCATCGTTTTTTTGCACTCCACACCACCCTGGGTTAGACACTGGCTGTATGCAAATCAGCTCTGACCCTGTGCCTCATGGGAACAATCCAGTCCGAACTACCAAGCCATGTCTTTACCAGACCGGAATCAAGCATCCAAGGACCGGTTTCTGGCTATCAGCCATCTTCAGCCTGGATATCTTGACTCCAGTGGTGTGGAGAGCCTGGGACTCACGTCTGAGCATACCCAGCCCACTCGGGGTGAAAATGGCAAAAAACACAGTTGATGGACAGAATGTAGAACAATGTCATACATTCACCCCAGTACAAGGATCTGGGCCTAAATCCATCGTTTTTTTGCACTCCACACCACCCTGGGTTAGACACTGGCTGTATGCAAATCAGCTCTGACCCTGTGCCTCATGGGAACAGTCCAGTCCGAACTACCAAGCCTTGTCTTTCCCAGACCGGAATCAAGCATCCAAGGACCGGTTTCTGGCTATCAGCCATCTTCAGCCTGGATAGCTTGACTCCAGTGGTGTGGAGAGCCTGGGACTCACGTCTGAGCATACCCAGCCCACTCGGGGTGAAAATTGCAAAAAACACAGTTGATGGACAGAATGTAGAACAATGTCATACATTCACCCCAGTACAAGGATCTGGGCCTAAATCCATCGTTTTTTTGCACTCCACACCACCCTGGGTTAGACACTGGCTGTATGCAAATCAGCTCTGACCCTGTGCCTCATGGGAACAGTCCAGTCTGAACTACCAAGCCATGTCTTTCCCAGACCGGAATCAAGCATCCAAGGACCGGTTTCTGGCTATCAGCCATCTTCAGCCCGGATAGCTTGACTCCAGTGGTGTGGAGAGCCTGGGACTCACGTCTGAGCATACCCAGCCCACTCGGGGTGAAAATTGCAAAAAACACAGTTGATGGACAGAATGTAGAACAATGTCATACATTCACCCCAGTACAAGGATCTGGGCCTAAATCCATCGTTTTTTTGCACTCCACACCACCCTGGGTTAGACACTGGCTGTATGCAAATCAGCTCTGACCCTGTGCCTCATGGGAACAGTCCAGTCCGAACTACCAAGCCATGTCTTTCCCAGACCGGAATCAAGCATCCAAGGACCGGTTTCTGGCTATCAGCCATCTTCATCCTGGATAGCTTGACTCCAGTGGTGTGGAGAGCCTGGGACTCACGTCTGAGCATACCCGGCCCACTCGGGGTGAAAATTGCAAAAAACACAGTTGATGGACAGAATGTAGAACAATGTCACACATTCACCCCAGTACAAGGATCTGGGCCTAAATCCATCGTTTTTTTGCACTCCACACCACCCTGGGTTAGACACTGGCTGTATGCAAATCAGCTCTGACCCTGTGCCTCATGGGAACAGTCCAGTCCGAACTACCAAGCCATGTCTTTCCCAGACCGGAATCAAGCATCCAAGGACCGGTTTCTGGCTATCAGGCATCTTCAGCCTGGATAGCTTGACTCCAGTGGTGTGGAGAGCCTGGGACTCACGTCTGAGCATACCCAGCCCACTCGGGGTGAAAATTGCAAAAAACACAGTTGATGGACAGAATGTAGAACAATGTCATACATTCACCCTAGTACAAGGATCTGGGCCTAAATCCATCCTTTTTTTGCACTCCACACCACCCTGGGTTAGACACTGGCTGTATGCAAATCAGCTCTGACCCTGTGCCTCATGGGAACAGTCCAGTCCGAACTACCAAGCCAAGTCTTTCCCAGACCGGAATCAAGCATCCAAGGACCGGTTTCTGGCTATCAGCCATGATAGCTTGACTCCAGTGGTGTGGAGAGCCTGGGACTCACGTCTGAGCATACCCAGCCCACTCGGGGTGAAAATTGCAAAAAACACAGTTGATGGACAGAATGTAGAACAATGTCATACATTCACCCCAGTACAAGGATCTGGGCCTAAATCCATCGTTTTTTTGCACTCCACACCACCCTGGGTTAGACACTGGCTGTATGCAAATCAGCTCTGACCCTGTGCCTCATGGGAACAGTCCAGTCCGAACTACCAAGCCATGTCTTTCCCAGACCGGAATCAAGCATCCAAGGACCGGTTTCTGGCTATCAGCCATCTTCAGCCTGGATAGCTTGACTCCAGTGGTGTGGAGAGCCTGGGACTCACGTCTGAGCATACCCAGCCCACTCGGGGTGAAAATTGCAAAAAACACAGTTGATGGACAGAATGTAGAACAATGTCATACATTCACCCCAGTACAAGGATCTGGGCCTAATTCCATCGTTTTTTTGCACTCCACACCACCCTGGGTTAGACACTGGCTGTATGCAAATCAGCTCTGACCCTGTGCCTCATGGGAACAGTCCAGTCCGAACTACCAAGCCTTGTCTTTCCCAGACCGGAATCAAGCATCCAAGGACCGGTTTCTGACTATCAGCCATCTTCAGCCTGGATAGCTTGACTCCAGTGGTGTGGAGAGCCTGGGACTCACGTCTGAGCATACCCAGCCCACTCGGGGTGAAAATTGCAAAAAACACAGTTGATGGACAGAATGTAGAACAATGTCATACATTCACCCTAGTACAAGGATCTGGGCCTAAATCCATCGTTTTTTTGCACTCCACACCACCCTGGGTTAGACACTGGCTGTATGCAAATCAGCTCTGACCCTGTGCCTCATGGGAACAGTCCAGTCCGAACTACCAAGCCAAGTCTTTCCCAGACCGGAATCAAGCATCCAAGGACCGGTTTCTGGCTATCAGCCATGATAGCTTGACTCCAGTGGTGTGGAGAGCCTGGGACTCACGTCTGAGCATACCCAGCCCACTCGGGGTGAAAATTGCAAAAAACACAGTTGATGGACAGAATGTAGAACAATGTCATACATTCACCCCAGTACAAGGATCTGGGCCTAAATCCATCGTTTTTTTGCACTCCACACCACCCTGGGTTAGACACTGGCTGTATGCAAATCAGCTCTGACCCTGTGCCTCATGGGAACAGTCCAGTCCGAACTACCAAGCCATGTCTTTCCCAGACCGGAATCAAGCATCCAAGGACCGGTTTCTGGCTATCAGCCATCTTCAGCCTGGATAGCTTGACTCCAGTGGTGTGGAGAGCCTGGGACTCACGTCTGAGCATACCCAGCCCACTCGGGGTGAAAATTGCAAAAAACACAGTTGATGGACAGAATGTAGAACAATGTCATACATTCACCCCAGTACAAGGATCTGGGCCTAATTCCATCATTTTTTTGCACTCCACACCACCCTGGGTTAGACACTGGCTGTATGCAAATCAGCTCTGACCCTGTGCCTCATGGGAACAGTCCAGTCCGAACTACCAAGCCTTGTCTTTCCCAGACCGGAATCAAGCATCCAAGGACCGGTTTCTGACTATCAGCCATCTTCAGCCTGGATAGCTTGACTCCAGTGGTGTGGAGAGCCTGGGACTCACGTCTGAGCATACCCAGCCCACTCGGGGTGAAAATTGCAAAAAACACAGTTGATGGACAGAATGTAGAACAATGTCATACATTCACCCCAGTACAAGGATCTGGGCCTAAATCCATCGTTTTTTTGCACTCCACACCACCCTGGGTTAGACACTGGCTGTATGCAAATCAGCTCTGACCCTGTGCCTCATGGGAACAGTCCAGTCCGAACTACCAACCCATGTCTTTCCCAGACCGGAATCAAGCATCCAACGACCGGTTTCTGGCTATCAGCCATCTTCAGCCTGGATAGCTTGACTCCAGTGGTGTGGAGAGCCTGGGACTCACGTCTGAGCATACCCAGCCCACTCGGGGTGAAAATTGCAAAAAACACAGTTGATGGACAGAATGTAGAACAATGTCATACATTCACCCCAGTACAAGGATCTGGGCCTAAATCCATCGTTTTTTTGCACTCCACACCACCCTGGGTTAGACACTGGCTGTATGCAAATCAGCTCTGACCCTGTGCCTCATGGGAACAGTCCAGTCCGAACTACCAAGCCATGTCTTTCCCAGACCGGAATCAAGCATCCAAGGACCGGTTTCTGGCTATCAGCCATCTTCAGCCTGGATAGCTTGACTCCAGTGGTGTGGAGAGCCTGGGACTCACGTCTGAGCATACCCAGCCCACTCGGGGTGAAAATTGCAAAAAACACAGTTGATGGACAGAATGTAGAACAATGTCATACATTCACCCCAGTACAAGGATCTGGGCCTAAATCCATCGTTTTTTTGCACTCCACACCACCCTGGGTTAGACACTGGCTGTATGCAAATCAGCTCTGACCCTGTGCCTCATGGGAACAGTCCAGTCCGAACTACCAAGCCATGTCTTTCCCAGACCGGAATCAAGCATCCAAGGACCGGTTTCTGGCTATCAGCCATCTTCAGCCTGGATAGCTTGACTCCAGTGGTGTGGAGAGCCTGGGACTCACGTCTGAGCATACCCAGCCCACTCGGGGTGAAAATTGCAAAAAACACAGTTGATGGACAGAATGTAGAACAATGTCATACATTCACCCCAGTACAAGGATCTGGGCCTAATTCCATCGTTTTTTTGCACTCCACACCACCCTGGGTTAGACACTGGCTGTATGCAAATCAGCTCTGACCCTGTGCCTCATGGGAACAGTCCAGTCCGAACTACCAAGCCATGTCTTTCCCAGACCGGAATCAAGCATCCAAGGACCGGTTTCTGGCTATCAGCCATCTTCAGCCTGGATAGCTTGACTCCAGTGGTGTGGAGAGCCTGGGACTCACGTCTGAGCATACCCAGCCCACTCGGGGTGAAAATTGCAAAAAACACAGTTGATGGACAGAATGTAGAACAATGTCATACATTCACCCCAGTACAAGGATCTGGGCCTAAATCCATCGTTTTTTTTGCACTCCACACCACCCTGGGTTAGACACTGGCTGTATGCAAATCAGCTCTGACCCTGTGCCTCATGGGAACAGTCCAGTCCGAACTACCAAGCCAAGTCTTTCCCAGACCGGAATCAAGCATCCAAGGACCGGTTTCTGGCTATCAGCCATCTTCAGCCTGGATAGCTTGACTCCAGTGGTGTGGAGAGCCTGGGACTCACGTCTGAGCATACCCAGCCCACTCGGGGTGAAAATTGCAAAAAACACAGTTGATGGACAGAATGTAGAACAATGTCATACATTCACCCCAGTACAAGGATCTGGGCCTAAATCCATCGTTTTTTTGCACTCCACACCACCCTGGGTTAGACACTGGCTGTATGCAAATCAGCTCTGACCCTGTGCCTCATGGGAACAGTCCAGTCCGAACTACCAAGCCATGTCTTTCCCAGACCGGAATCAAGCATCCAAGGACCGGTTTCTGGCTATCAGCCATCTTCAGCCTGGATAGCTTGACTCCAGTGGTGTGGAGAGCCTGGGACTCACGTCTGAGCATACCCAGCCCACTCGGGGTGAAAATTGCAAAAAACACAGATGATGGACAGAATGTAGAAAAATGTCATACATTCACCCCAGTACAAGGATCTGGGCCTAATTCCATCGTTTTTTTGCACTCCACACCACCCTGGGTTAGACACTGGCTGTATGCAAATCAGCTCTGACCCTGTGCCTCATGGGAACAGTCCAGTCCGAACTACCAAGCCTTGTCTTTCCCAGACCGGAATCAAGCATCCAAGGACCGGTTTCTGGCTATCAGCCATCTTCAGCCTGGATAGCTTGACTCCAGTGGTGTGGAGAGCCTGGGACTCACGTCTGAGCATACCCAGCCCACTCGGGGTGAAAATTGCAAAAAACACAGTTGATGGACATAATGTAGAACAATGTCATACATTCACCCCAGTACAAGGATCTGGGCCTAAATCCATCGTTTTTTTGCACTCCACACCACCCTGGGTTAGACACTGGCTGTATGCAAATCAGCTCTGACCCTGTGCCTCATGGGAACAGTCCAGTCCGAACTACCAAGCCATGTCTTTCCCAGACCGGAATCAAGCATCCAAGGACCGGTTTCTGGCTATCAGCCATCTTCAGCCTGGATAGCTTGACTCCAGTGGTGTGGAGAGCCTGGGACTCACGTCTGAGCATACCCAGCCCACTCGGGGTGAAAATTGCAAAAAACACAGATGATGGACAGAATGTAGAAAAATGTCATACATTCACCCCAGTACAAGGATCTGGGCCTAATTCCATCGTTTTTTTGCACTCCACACCACCCTGGGTTAGACACTGGCTGTATGCAAATCAGCTCTGACCCTGTGCCTCATGGGAACAGTCCAGTCCGAACTACCAAGCCTTGTCTTTCCCAGACCGGAATCAAGCATCCAAGGACCGGTTTCTGGCTATCAGCCATCTTCAGCCTGGATAGCTTGACTCCAGTGGTGTGGAGAGCCTGGGACTCACGTCTGAGCATACCCAGCCCACTCGGGGTGAAAATTGCAAAAAACACAGTTGATGGACAGAATGTAGAACAATGTCATACATTCACCCCAGTACAAGGATCTGGGCCTAAATCCATCGTTTTTTTGCACTCCACACCACCCTGGGTTAGACACTGGCTGTATGCAAATCAGCTCTGACCCTGTGCCTCATGGGAACAGTCCAGTCCGAACTACCAACCCATGTCTTTCCCAGACCGGAATCAAGCATCCAAGGACCGGTTTCTGGCTATCAGCCATCTTCAGCCTGGATAGCTTGACTCCAGTGGTGTGGAGAGCCTGGGACTCACGTCTGAGCATACCCAGCCCACTCGGGGTGAAAATTGCAAAAAACACAGTTGATGGACAGAATGTAGAACAATGTCATACATTCACCCCAGTACAAGGATCTGGGCCTAAATCCATCGTTTTTTTGCACTCCACACCACCCTGGGTTAGACACTGGCTGTATGCAAATCAGCTCTGACCCTGTGCCTCATGGGAACAGTCCAGTCCGAACTACCAAGCCATGTCTTTCCCAGACCGGAATCAAGCATCCAAGGACCGGTTTCTGGCTATCAGCCATCTTCAGCCTGGATAGCTTGACTCCAGTGGTGTGGAGAGCCTGGGACTCACGTCTGAGCATACCCAGCCCACTCGGGGTGAAAATTGCAAAAAACACAGTTGATGGACAGAATGTAGAACAATGTCATACATTCACCCCAGTACAAGGATCTGGGCCTAAATCCATCGTTTTTTTGCACTCCACACCACCCTGGGTTAGACACTGGCTGTATGCAAATCAGCTCTGACCCTGTGCCTCATGGGAACAGTCCAGTCCGAACTACCAAGCCATGTCTTTCCCAGACCGGAATCAAGCATCCAAGGACCGGTTTCTGGCTATCAGCCATCTTCAGCCTGGATAGCTTGACTCCAGTGGTGTGGAGAGCCTGGGACTCACGTCTGAGCATACCCAGCCCACTCGGGGTGAAAATTGCAAAAAACACAGTTGATGGACAGAATGTAGAACAATGTCATACATTCACCCCAGTACAAGGATCTGGGCCTAATTCCATCGTTTTTTTGCACTCCACACCACCCTGGGTTAGACACTGGCTGTATGCAAATCAGCTCTGACCCTGTGCCTCATGGGAACAGTCCAGTCCGAACTACCAAGCCATGTCTTTCCCAGACCGGAATCAAGCATCCAAGGACCGGTTTCTGGCTATCAGCCATCTTCAGCCTGGATAGCTTGACTCCAGTGGTGTGGAGAGCCTGGGACTCACGTCTGAGCATACCCAGCCCACTCGGGGTGAAAATTGCAAAAAACACAGTTGATGGACAGAATGTAGAACAATGTCATACATTCACCCCAGTACAAGGATCTGGGCCTAAATCCATCGTTTTTTTGCACTCCACACCACCCTGGGTTAGACACTGGCTGTATGCAAATCAGCTCTGACCCTGTGCCTCATGGGAACAGTCCAGTCCGAACTACCAAGCCATGTCTTTCCCAGACCGGAATCAAGCATCCAAGGACCGGTTTCTGGCTATCAGCCATCTTCAGCCTGGATAGCTTGACTCCAGTGGTGTGGAGAGCCTGGGACTCACGTCTGAGCATACCCAGCCCACTCGGGTGAAAATTGCAAAAAACACAGTTGATGGACAGAATGTAGAACAATGTCATACATTCACCCCAGTACAAGGATCTGGGCCTAAATCCATCGTTTTTTTGCACTCCACACCACCCTGGGTTAGACACTGGCTGTATGCAAATCAGCTCTGACCCTGTGCCTCATGGGAACAGTCCAGTCCGAACTACCAAGCCATGTCTTTCCCAGACCGGAATCAAGCATCCAAGGACCGGTTTCTGGCTATCAGCCATCTTCAGCCCGGATAGCTTGACTCCAGTGGTGTGGAGAGCCTGGGACTCACGTCTGAGCATACCCAGCCCACTCGGGGTGAAAATTGCAAAAAACACAGTTGATGGACAGAATGTAGAACAATGTCATACATTCACCCCAGTACAAGGATCTGGGCCTAAATCCATCGTTTTTTTGCACTCCACACCACCCTGGGATAGACACTGGCTGTATGCAAATCAGCTCTGACCCTGTGCCTCATGGGAACAGTCCAGTCCGAACTACCAAGCCATGTCTTTCCCAGACCGGAATCAAGCATCCAAGGACCGGTTTCTGGCTATCAGCCATCTTCAGCCTGGATAGCTTGACTCCAGTGGTGTGGAGAGCCTGCGACTCACGTCTGAGCATACCCAGCCCACTCGGGGTGAAAATTGCAAAAAACACAGTTGATGGACAGAATGTAGAACAATGTCATACATTCACCCCAGTACAAGGATCTGGGCCTAAATCCATCGTTTTTTTGCACTCCACACCACCCTGGGTTAGACACTGGCTGTATGCAAATCAGCTCTGACCCTGTGCCTCATGGGAACAGTCCAGTCCGAACTACCAAGCCATGTCTTTCCCAGACCGGAATCAAGCATCCAAGGACCGGTTTCTGGCTATCAGCCATCTTCAGCCCGGATAGCTTGACTCCAGTGGTGTGGAGAGCCTGGGACTCACGTCCGAGCATACCCAGCCCACTCGGGGTGAAAATTGCAAAAAACACAGTTGATGGACAGAATGTAGAACAATGTCATACATTCACCCCAGTACAAGGATCTGGGCCTAAATCCATCGTTTTTTTGCACTCCACACCACCCTGGGTTAGACACTGGCTGTATGCAAATCAGCTCTGACCCTGTGCCTCATGGGAACAGTCCAGTCCGAACTACCAAGCCATGTCTTTCCCAGACCGGAATCAAGCATCCAAGGACCGGTTTCTGGCTATCAGCCATCTTCAGCCTGGATAGCTTGACTCCAGTGGTGTGGAGAGCCTGCGACTCACGTCTGAGCATACCCAGCCCACTCGGGGTGAAAATTGCAAAAAACACAGTTGATGGACAGAATGTAGAACAATGTCATACATTCACCCCAGTACAAGGATCTGGGCCTAAATCCATCGTTTTTTTGCACTCCACACCACCCTGGGTTAGACACTGGCTGTATGCAAATCAGCTCTGACCCTGTGCCTCATGGGAACAGTCCAGTCCGAACTACCAAGCCATGTCTTTCCCAGACCGGAATCAAGCATCCAAGGACCGGTTTCTGGCTATCAGCCATCTTCAGCCTGGATAGCTTGACTCCAGTGGTGTGGAGAGCCTGGGACTCACGTCTGAGCATACCCAGCCCACTCGGGGTGAAAATTGCAAAAAACACAGTTGATGGACAGAATGTAGAACAATGTCATACATTCACCCCAGTACAAGGATCTGGGCCTAAATCCATCGTTTTTTTGCACTCCACACCACCCTGGGTTAGACACTGGCTGTATGCAAATCAGCTCTGACCTTGTGCCTCATGGGAACAGTCCAGTCCGAACTACCAAGCCATGTCTTTCCCAGACCGGAATCAAGCATCCAAGGACCGGTTTCTGGCTATCAGCCATCTTCAGCCTGGATAGCTTGACTCCAGTGGTGTGGAGAGCCTGGGACTCACGTCTGAGCATACCCAGCCCACTCGGGGTGAAAATTGCAAAAAACACAGTTGATGGACAGAATGTAGAACAATGTCATACATTCACCCCAGTACAAGGATATGGGCCTAATTCCATCGTTTTTTTGCACTCCACACCACCCTGGGTTAGACACTGGCTGTATGAAAATCAGCTCTGACCCTGTGCCTCATGGGAACAGTCCAGTCCGAACTACCAAGCCATGTCTTTCCCAGACCGGAATCAAGCATCCAAGGACCGGTTTCTGGCTATCAGCCATCTTCAGCCTGGATAGCTTGACTCCAGTGGTGTGGAGAGCCTGGGACTCACGTCTGAGCATACCCAGCCCACTCGGGGTGAAAATTGCAAAAAACACAGTTGATGGACAGAATATAGAACAATGTCATACATTCACCCCAGTACAAGGATCTGGGCCTAAATCTATCGTTTTTTTGCACTCCACACCACCCTGGGTTAGACACTGGCTGTATGCAAATCAGCTCTGACCCTGTGCCTCATGGGAACAGTCCAGTCCGAACTACCAAGCCATGTCTTTCCCAGACCGGAATCAAGCATCCAAGGACCGGTTTCTGGCTATCAGCCATCTTCAGCCTGGATAGCTTGACTCCAGTGGTGTGGAGAGCCTGGGACTCACGTCTGAGCATACCCAGCCCACTCGGGTGAAAATTGCAAAAAACACAGTTGATGGACAGAATGTAGAACAATGTCATACATTCACCCCAGTACAAGGATCTGGGCCTAAATCCATCGTTTTTTTGCACTCCACACCACCCTGGGTTAGACACTGGCTGTATGCAAATCAGCTCTGACCCTGTGCCTCATGGGAACAGTCCAGTCCGAACTACCAAGCCATGTCTTTCCCAGACCGGAATCAAGCATCCAAGGACCGGTTTCTGGCTATCAGCCATCTTCAGCCTGGATAGCTTGACTCCAGTGGTGTGGAGAGCCTGGGACTCACGTCTGAGCATACCCAGCCCACTCGGGGTGAAAATTGCAAAAAACACAGTTGATGGACAGAATGTAGAACAATGTCATACATTCACCCCAGTACAAGGATATGGGCCTAATTCCATCGTTTTTTTGCACTCCACACCACCCTGGGTTAGACACTGGCTGTATGAAAATCAGCTCTGACCCTGTGCCTCATGGGAACAGTCCAGTCCGAACTACCAAGCCATGTCTTTCCCAGACCGGAATCAAGCATCCAAGGACCGGTTTCTGGCTATCAGCCATCTTCAGCCTGGATAGCTTGACTCCAGTGGTGTGGAGAGCCTGGGACTCACGTCTGAGCATACCCAGCCCACTCGGGGTGAAAATTGCAAAAAACACAGTTGATGGACAGAATATAGAACAATGTCATACATTCACCCCAGTACAAGGATCTGGGCCTAAATCTATCGTTTTTTTGCACTCCACACCACCCTGGGTTAGACACTGGCTGTATGCAAATCAGCTCTGACCCTGTGCCTCATGGGAACAGTCCAGTCCGAACTACCAAGCCATGTCTTTCCCAGACCGGAATCAAGCATCCAAGGACCGATTTCTGGCTATCAGCCATCTTCAGCCTGGATAGCTTGACTCCAGTGGTGTGGAGAGCCTGGGACTCACGTCTGAGCATACCCAGCCCACTCGGGTGAAAATTGCAAAAAACACAGTTGATGGACAGAATGTAGAACAATGTCATACATTCACCCCAGTACAAGGATCTGGGCCTAAATCCATCGTTTTTTTGTACTCCACACCACCCTGGGTTAGACACTGGCTGTATGCAAATCAGCTCTGACCCTGTGCCTCATGGGAACAGTCCAGTCCGAACTACCAAGCCATGTCTTTCCCAGACCGGAATCAAGCATCCAAGGACCGGTTTCTGGCTATCAGCCATCTTCAGCCTGGATAGCTTGACTCCAGTGGTGTGGAGAGCCTGCGACTCACGTCTGAGCATACCCAGCCCACTCGGGGTGAAAATTGCAAAAAACACAGTTGATGGACAGAATGTAGAACAATGTCATACATTCACCCCAGTACAAGGATCTGGGCCTAAATCCATCGTTTTTTTGCACTCCACACCACCCTGGGTTAGACACTGGCTGTATGCAAATCAGCTCTGACCCTGTGCCTCATGGGAACAGTCCAGTCCGAACTACCAAGCCATGTCTTTCCCAGACCGGAATCAAGCATCCAAGGACCGGTTTCTGGCTATCAGCCATCTTCAGCCTGGATAGCTTGACTCCAGTGGTGTGGAGAGCCTGGGACTCACGTCTGAGCATACCCAGCCCACTCGGGGTGAAAATTGCAAAAAACACAGTTGATGGACAGAATGTAGAACAATGTCATACATTCACCCCAGTACAAGGATCTGGGCCTAAATCCATCGTTTTTTTGCACTCCACACCACCCTGGGTTAGACACTGGCTGTATGCAAATCAGCTCTGACCCTGTGCCTCATGGGAACAGTCCAGTCCGAACTACCAAGCCATGTCTTTCCCAGACCGGAATCAAGCATCCAAGGACCGGTTTCTGGCTATCAGCCATCTTCAGCCTGGATAGCTTGACTCCAGTGGTGTGGAGAGCCTGGGACTCACGTCTGAGCATACCCAGCCCACTCGGGGTGAAAATTGCAAAAAACACAGTTGATGGACAGAATGTAGAACAATGTCATACATTCACCCCAGTACAAGGATATGGGCCTAATTCCATCGTTTTTTTGCACTCCACACCACCCTGGGTTAGACACTGGCTGTATGAAAATCAGCTCTGACCCTGTGCCTCATGGGAACAGTCCAGTCCGAACTACCAAGCCATGTCTTTCCCAGACCGGAATCAAGCATCCAAGGACCGGTTTCTGGCTATCAGCCATCTTCAGCCTGGATAGCTTGACTCCAGTGGTGTGGAGAGCCTGGGACTCACGTCTGAGCATACCCAGCCCACTCGGGGTGAAAATTGCAAAAAACACAGTTGATGGACAGAATATAGAACAATGTCATACATTCACCCCAGTACAAGGATCTGGGCCTAAATCTATCGTTTTTTTGCACTCCACACCACCCTGGGTTAGACACTGGCTGTATGCAAATCAGCTCTGACCCTGTGCCTCATGGGAACAGTCCAGTCCGAACTACCAAGCCATGTCTTTCCCAGACCGGAATCAAGCATCCAAGGACCAGTTTCTGGCTATCAGCCATCTTCAGCCTGGATAGCTTGACTCCAGTGGTGTGGAGAGCCTGGGACTCACGTCTGAGCATACCCAGCCCACTCGGGTGAAAATTGCAAAAAACACAGTTGATGGACAGAATGTAGAACAATGTCATACATTCACCCCAGTACAAGGATCTGGGCCTAAATCCATCGTTTTTTTGCACTCCACACCACCCTGGGTTAGACACTGGCTGTATGCAAATCAGCTCTGACCCTGTGCCTCATGGGAACAGTCCAGTCCCAACTACCAAGCCATGTCTTTCCCAGACCGGAATCAAGCATCCAAGGACCGGTTTCTGGCTATCAGCCATCTTCAGCCCGGATAGCTTGACTCCAGTGGTGTCGAGAGCCTGGGACGCACGTCTGAGCATACCCAGCCCACTCGGGGTGAAAATTGCAAAAAACACAGTTGATGGACAGAATGTAGAACAATGTCATACATTCACCCCAGTACAAGGATCTGGGCCTAATTCCGTCGTTTTTTTGCACTCCACACCACCCTGGGTTAGACACTGGCTGTATGCAAATCAGCTCTGACCCTGTGCCTCATGGGAACAGTCCAGTCCGAACTACCAAGCCATGTCTTTCCCAGACCGGAATCAAGCATCCAAGGACCGGTTTCTGGCTATCAGCCATCTTCAGCCTGGATAGCTTGACTCCAGTGGTGTGGAGAGCCTGGGACTCACGTCTGAGCATACCCAGCCCACTCGGGGTGAAAATTGCAAAAAACACAGTTGATGGACAGAATGTAGAACAATGTCATACATTCACCCCAGTACAAGGATCTGGGCCTAAATCCATCGTTTTTTTGCACTCCACACCACCCTGGGTTAGACACTGGCTGTATGCAAATCAGCTCTGAACCTGTGCCTCATGGAAACAGTCCAGTCCGAACTACCAAGCCATGTCTTTCCCAGACCGGAATCAAGCATCCAAGGACCGGTTTCTGGCTATCAGCCATCTTCAGCCCGGATAGCTTGACTCCAGTGGTGTGGAGAGCCTGGGACTCACGTCTGAGCATACCCAGCCCACTCGGGGTGAAAATTGCAAAAAACACAGTTGATGGACAGAATGTAGAACAATGTCATACATTCACCCCAGTACAAGGATCTGGGCCTAAATCCATCGTTTTTTTGCACTCCACACCACCCTGGGTTAGACACTGGCTGTATGCAAATCAGCTCTGACCCTGTGCCTCATGGGAACAGTCCAGTCCGAACTACCAAGCCATGTCTTTCCCAGACCGGAATCAAGCATCCAAGGACTGGTTTCTGGCTATCAGCCATCTTCAGCCTGGATAGCCTGACTCCAGTGGTGTGGAGAGCCTGGGACTCACGTCTGAGCATACCCAGCCCACTCGGGGTGAAAATTGCAAAAAACACAGTTGATGGACAGAATGTAGAACAATGTCATACATTCACCCCAGTACAAGGATATGGGCCTAATTCCATCGTTTTTTTGCACTCCACACCACCCTGGGTTAGACACTGGCTGTATGCAAATCAGCTCTGACCCTGTGCCTCATGGGAACAGTCCAGTCCGAACTACCAAGCCATGTCTTTCCCAGACCGGAATCAAGCATCCAAGGACCGGTTTCTGGCTATCAGCCATCTTCAGCCTGGATAGCTTGACTCCAGTGGTGTGGAGAGCCTGTGACTCACGTCTGAGCATACCCAGCCCACTCGGGGTGAAAATTGCAAAAAACACAGTTGATGGACAGAATGTAGAACAATGTCATACATTCACCCCAGTACAAGGATCTGGGCCTAAATCTATCGTTTTTTTGCACTCCACACCACCCTGGGTTAGACACTGGCTGTATGCAAATCAGCTCTGACCCTGTGCCTCATGGGAACAGTCCAGTCCGAACTACCAAGCCATGTCTTTCCCAGACCGGAATCAAGCATCCAAGGACCGGTTTCTGGCTATCAGCCATCTTCAGCCTGGATAGCTTGACTCCAGTGGTGTGGAGAGCCTGGGACTCACGTCTGAGCATACCCAGCCCACTCGGGTGAAAATTGCAAAAAACACAGTTGATGGACAGAATGTAGAACAATGTCATACATTCACCCCAGTACAAGGATCTGGGCCTAAATCCATCATTTTTTTGCACTCCACACCACCCTGGGTTAGACACTGGCTGTATGCAAATCAGCTCTGACCCTGTGCCTCATGGGAACAGTCCAGTCCCAACTACCAAGCCATGTCTTTCCCAGACCGGAATCAAGCATCCAAGGACCGGTTTCTGGCTATCAGCCATCTTCAGCCCGGATAGCTTGACTCCAGTGGTGTCGAGAGCCTGGGACGCACGTCTGAGCATACCCAGCCCACTCGGGGTGAAAATTGCAAAAAACACAGTTGATGGACAGAATGTAGAACAATGTCATACATTCACCCCAGTACAAGGATCTGGGCCTAATTCCGTCGTTTTTTTGCACTCCACACCACCCTGGGTTAGACACTGGCTGTATGCAAATCAGCTCTGACCCTGTGCCTCATGGGAACAGTCCAGACCGAACTACCAAGCCATGTCTTTCCCAGACCGGAATCAAGCATCCAAGAACCGGTTTCTGGCTATCAGCCATCTTCAGCCTGGATAGCTTGACTCCAGTGGTGTGGAGAGCCTGGGACTCACGTCTGAGCATACCCAGCCCACTCGGGGTGAAAATTGCAAAAAACACAGTTGATGGACAGAATGTAGAACAATGTCATACATTCACCCCAGTACAAGGATCTGGGCCTAAATCCATCGTTTTTTTGCACTCCACACCACCCTGGGTTAGACACTGGCTGTATGCAAATCAGCTCTGACCCTGTGCCTCATGGGAACAGTCCAGTCCCAACTACCAAGCCATGTCTTTCCCAGACCGGAATCAAGCATCCAAGGACCGGTTTCTGGCTATCAGCCATCTTCAGCCCGGATAGCTTGACTCCAGTGGTGTCGAGAGCCTGGGACGCACGTCTGAGCATACCCAGCCCACTCGGGGTGAAAATTGCAAAAAACACAGTTGATGGACAGAATGTAGAACAATGTCATACATTCACCCCAGTACAAGGATCTGGGCCTAATTCCGTTGTTTGTTTGCACTCCACACCACCCTGGGTTAGACACTGGCTGTATGCAAATCAGCTCTGACCCTGTGCCTCATGGGAACAGTCCAGTCCGAACTACCAAGCCATGTCTTTCCCAGACCGGAATCAAGCATCCAAGGACCGGTTTCTGGCTATCAGCCATCTTCAGCCTGGATAGCTAGACTCCAGTGGTGTGGAGAGCCTGGGACTCACGTCTGAGCATACCCAGCCCACTCGGGGTGAAAATTGCAAAAAACACAGTTGATGGACAGAATGTAGAACAATGTCATACATTCACCCCAGTACAAGGATCTGGGCCTAAATCCATCGTTTTTTTGCACTCCACACCACCCTGGGTTAGACACTGGCTGTATGCAAATCAGCTCTGAACCTGTGCCTCATTGAAACAGTCCAGTCCGAACTACCAAGCCATGTCTTTCCCAGACCGGAATCAAGCATCCAAGGACCGGTTTCTGGCTATCAGCCATCTTCAGCCTGGATAGCTTGACTCCAGTGGTGTGGAGAGCCTGGGACTCACGTCTGAGCATACCCAGCCCACTCCGGGTGAAAATTGCAAAAAACACAGTTGATGGACAGAATGTAGAACAATGTCATACATTCACCCCAGTACAAGGATCTGGGCCTAAATCCATCGTTTTTTTGCACTCCACACCATCCTTGGTTAGACACTGGCTGTATGCAAATCAGCTCTGACCCTGTGCCTCATGGGAACAGTCCAGTCCGAACTACCAAGCAATGTCTTTCCCAGACCGGAATCAAGCATCCAAGGACCGGTTTCTGGCTATCAGCCGTCTTCAGCCTGGATAGCTTGACTCCAGTGGTGTGGAGAGCCTGGGACTCACGTCTGAGCATACCCAGCCCACTCGGGGTGAAAATTGCAAAAAACACAGTTGATGGACAGAATGTAGAACAATGTCATACATTCACCCCAGTACAAGGATCTGGGCCTAAATCCATCGTTTTTTTGCACTCCACACCACCCTGGGTTAGACACTGGCTGTATGCAAATCAGCTCTGACCCTGTGCCTCATGGGAACAGTCCAGTCCGAACTACCAAGCCATGTCTTTCCCAGACCGGAATCAAGCATCCAAGGACCGGTTTCTGGCTATCAGCCATCTTCAGCCCGGATAGCTTGACTCCAGTGGTGTGGAGAGCCTGGCACTCACGTCTGAGCATACCCAGCCCACTCCGGGTGAAAATTGCAAAAAACACAGTTGATGGACAGAATGTAGAACAATGTCATACATTCACCCCAATACAAGGATCTGGGCCTAAATCCATCGTTTGTTTGCACTCCACACCACCCTGGGTTAGACACTGGCTGTATGCAAATCAGCTCTGACCCTGTGCCTCATGGGAACAGTCCAGTCCGAACTACCAAGCCATGTCTTTCCCAGACCGGAATCAAGCATCCAAGGACCGGTTTCTGGCTATCAGCCATCTTCAGCCTGGATAGCTTGACTCCAGTGGTGTAGAGAGCCTGGGACTCACGTCTGAGCATACCCAGCCCACTCGGGGTGAAAATTGCAAAAAACACAGTTGATGGACAGAATGTAGAACAATGTCATACATTCACCCCAGTACAAGGATCTGGGCCTAAATCCATCGTTTTTTTGCACTCCACACCACCCTGGGTTAGACACTGGCTGTATGCAAATCAGCTCTGACCCTGTGCCTCATGGGAACAGTCCAGTCCGAACTACCAAGCCATGTCTTTCCCAGACCGGAATCAGGCATCCAAGGACCGGTTTCTGGCTATCAGCCATCTTCAGCCTGGATAGCTTGACTCCAGTGGTGTGGAGAGCCTGGGACTCACGTCTGAGCATACCCAGCCCACTCGGGGTGAAAATTGCAAAAAACACAGTTGATGGACAGAATGTAGAACAATGTCATACATTCACCCCAGTACAAGGATCTGGGCCTAATTCCATCGTTTTTTTGCACTCCACACCACCCTGGGTTAGACACTGGCTGTATGCAAATCAGCTCTGACCCTGTGCCTCATGGGAACAGTCCAGTCCGAACTACCAAGCCATGTCTTTCCCAGACCGGAATCAAGCATCCAAGGACCGGTTTCTGGCTATCAGCCATCTTCAGCCTGGATAGCTTGACTCCAGTGGTGTGGAGAGCCTGGGACTCACGTCTGAGCATACCCAGCCCACTCGGGGTGAAAATTGCAAAAAACACAGTTGATGGACAGAATGTAGAACAATGTCATACATTCACCCCAGTACAAGGATCTGGGCCTAAATCCATCGTTTTTTTGCACTCCACACCACCCTGTGTTAGACACTGGCTGTATGCAAATCAGCTCTGACCCTGTGCCTCATGGGAACAGTCCAGTCCGAACTACCAAGCCATGTCTTTCCCAGACCGGAATCAAGCATCCAAGGACCGGTTTCTGGCTATCAGCCATCTTCAGCCTGGATAGCTTGACTCCAGTGGTGTGGAGAGCCTGGGACTCACGTCTGAGCATACCCAGCCCACTCGGGGTGAAAATTGCAAAAAACACAGTTGATGGACAGAATGTAGAACAATGTCATACATTCACCCCGGTACAAGGATCTGGGCCTAAATCCATCGTTTTTTTGCACTCCACACCACCCTGGGTTAGACACTGGCTGTATGCAAATCAGCTCTGACCCTGTGCCTCATGGGAACAGTCCAGTCCGAACTACCAACCCATGTCTTTCCCAGACCGGAATCAAGCATCCAAGGACCGGTTTCTGGCTATCAGCCATCTTCAGCCTGGATAGCTTGACTCCAGTGGTGTGGAGAGCCTGGGACTCACGTCTGAGCATACCCAGCCCACTCGGGGTGAAAATTGCAAAAAACACAGTTGATGGACAGAATGTAGAACAATGTCATACATTCACCCCAGTACAAGGATCTGGGCCTAAATCCATCGTTTTTTTGCACTCCACACCACCCTGGGTTAGACACTGGCTGTATGCAAATCAGCTCTGACCCTGTGCCTCATGGGAACAGTCCAGTCCGAACTACCAAGCCATGTCTTTCCCAGACCGGAATCAAGCATCCAAGGACCGGTTTCTGGCTATCAGCTATCTTCAGCCTGGATAGCTTGACTCCAGTGGTGTGGAGAGCCTGGGACTCACGTCTGAGCATACCCAGCCCACTCGGGGTGAAAATTGCAAAAAACACAGTTGATGGACAGAATGTAGAACAATGTCATACATTCACCCCAGTACAAGGATCTGGGCCTAAATCCATCGTTTTTTTGCACTCCACACCACCCTGGGTTAGACACTGGCTGTATGCAAATCAGCTCTGACCCTGTGCCTCATGGGAACAGTCTAGTCCAAACTACCAAGCCATGTCTTTCCCAGACCGGAATCAGGCATCCAAGGACCGGTTTCTGGCTATCAGCCATCTTCAGCCTGGATAGCTTGACTCCAGTGGTGTGGAGAGCCTGGGACTCACGTCTGAGCATACCCAGCCCACTCGGGGTGAAAATTGCAAAAAACACAGTTGATGGACAGAATGTAGAACAATGTCATACATTCACCCCAGTACAAGGATCTGGGCCTAATTCCATAGTTTTTTTGCACTCCACACCACCCTGGGTTAGACACTGGCTGTATGCAAATCAGCTCTGACCCTGTGCCTCATGGGAACAGTCCAGTCCGAACTACCAAGCCATGTCTTCCCCAGACCGGAATCAAGCATCCAAGGACCGGTTTCTGGCTATCAGCCATCTTCAGCCTGGATAGCTTGACTCCAGTGGTGTGGAGAGCCTGGGACTCACGTCTGAGCATACCCAGCCCACTCGGGGTGAAAATTGCAAAAAACACAGTTGATGGACAGAATGTAGAACAATGTCATACATTCACCCAAGTACAAGGATCTGGGCCTAAATCCATCGTTTTTTTGCACTCCACACCACCCTGGGTTAGACACTGGCTGTATGCAAATCAGCTCTGACCCTGTGCCTCATGGGAACAGTCCAGTCCGAACTACCAAGCCATGTCTTTCCCAGACCGGAATCAAGCATCCAAGGACCGGTTTCTGGCTATCAGCCATCTTCAGCCTGGATTGCTTGACTCCAGTGGTGTGGAGAGCCTGGGACTCACGTCTGAGCTTACCCAGCCCACTCGGGGTGAAAATTGCAAAAAACACAGTTGATGGACAGAATGTAGAACAATGTCATACATTCACCCCAGTACAAGGATCTGGGCCTAAATCCATCGTTTTTTTGCACTCCACACCACCCTGGGTTAGACACTGGCTGTATGCAAATCAGCTCTGACCCTGTGCCTCATGGGAACAGTCCAGTCCGAACTACCAAGCTATGTCTTTCCCAGACCGGAATCAAGCATCCAAGGACCGGTTTCTGGCTATCAGCCATCTTCAGCCTGGATAGCTTGACTCCAGTGGTGTGGAGAGCCTGGGACTCACGTCTGAGCATACCCAGCCCACTCGGGGTGAAAATTGCAAAAAACACAGTTGATGGACAGAATGTAGAACAATGTCATACATTCACCCCAGTACAAGGATCTGGGCCTAAATCCATCGTTTTTTTGCACTCCACACCACCCTGGGTTAGACACTGGCTGTATGCAAATCAGCTCTGACCCTGTGCCTCATGGGAACAGTCCAGTCCGAACTACCAAGCCATGTCTTTCCCAGACCGGAATCAGGCATCCAAGGACCGGTTTCTGGCTATCAGCCATCTTCAGCCTGGATAGCTTGACTCCAGTGGTGTGGAGAGCCTGGGACTCACGTCTGAGCATACCCAGCCCACTCGGGGTGAAAATTGCAAAAAACACAGTTGATGGACAGAATGTAGAACAATGTCATACATTCACCCCAGTACAAGGATCTGGGCCTAATTCCATCGTTTTTTTGCACTCCACACCACCCTGGGTTAGACACTGGCTGTATGCAAATCAGCTCTGACCCTGTGCCTCATGGGAACAGTCCAGTCCGAACTACCAAGCCATGTCTTTCCCAGACCGGAATCAAGCATCCAAGGACCGGTTTCTGGCTATCAGCCATCTTCAGCCTGGATAGCTTGACTCCAGTGGTGTGGAGAGCCTGGGACTCACGTCTGAGCATACCCAGCCCACTCGGGGTGAAAATTGCAAAAAACACAGTTGATGGACAGAATGTAGAACAATGTCATACATTCACCCCAGTACAAGGATCTGGGCCTAAATCCATCGTTTTTTTGCACTCCACACCACCCTGGGTTAGACACTGGCTGTATGCAAATCAGCTCTGACCCTGTGCCTCATGGGAACAGTCCAGTCCGAACTACCAAGCCATGTCTTTCCCAGACCGGAATCAAGCATCCAAGGACCGGTTTCTGGCTATCAGCCATCTTCAGATTGGATAGCTTGACTCCAGTGGTGTGGAGAGCCTGGGACTCACGTCTGAGCATACCCAGCCCACTCGGGGTGAAAATTGCAAAAAACACAGTTGATGGACAGAATGTAGGACAATGTCATACATTCACCCCAGTACAAGGATCTGGGCCTAAATCCATCGTTTTTTTGCACTCCACACCACCCTGGGTTAGACACTGGCTGTAGGCAAATCAGCTCTGACCCTGTGCCTCATGGGAACAGTCCAGTCCGAACTACCAAGCCATGTCTTTCCCAGACTGGAATCAAGCATCCAAGGACCGGTTTCTGGCTATCAGCCATCTTCAGCCTGGATAGCTTGACTCCAGTGGTGTGGAGAGCCTGGGACTCACGTCTGAGCATACCCAGCCCACTCGGGGTGAAAATTGCAAAAAACACAGTTGATGGACAGAATGTAGAACAATGTCATACATTCACCCCAGTACAAGGATCTGGGCCTAAATCCATCATTTTTTTGCACTCCACACCACCCTGGGTTAGACACTGGCTGTATGCAAATCAGCTCTGACCCTGTGCCTCATGGGAACAGTCCAGTCCGAACTACCAAGCCATGTCTTTCCCAGACCGGAATCAAGCATCCAAGGACCGGTTTCTGGCTATCAGCCATCTTCAGCCTGGATAGCTTGACTCCAGTGGTGTGGAGAGCCTGGGACTCACGTCTGAGCATACCCAGCCCACTCGGGGTGAAAATTGCAAAAAACACAGTTGATGGACAGAATGTAGAACAATGTCATACATTCACCCCAGTACAAGGATCTGGGCCTAAATCCATCGATTTTTTGCACTCCATACCACCCTGGGTTAGACACTGGCTGTATGCAAATCAGCTCTGACCCTGCGCCTCATGGGAACAGTCCAGTCCGAACTACCAAGCCATGTCTTTCCCAGACCGGAATCAAGCATCCAAGGACCGTTTTCTGGCTATCAGCCATCTTCAGCCTGGATAGCTTGACTCCAGTCGTGTGGAGAGCCTGGGACTCACGTCTGAGCATACCCAGCCCTCTCGGGGTGAAAATTGCAAAAAACACAGTTGATGGACAGAATGTAGAACAATGTCATACATTCACCCCAGTACAAGGATCTGGGCCTAAATCCATCGTTTTTTTGCACTCCACACCACCCTGGGTTAGACACTGGCTGTATGCAAATCAGCTCTGACCCTGTGCCTCATGGGAACAGTCCAGTCCGAACTACCAAGCCATGTCTTTCCCAGACCGGAATCAAGCATCCAAGGACCGGTTTCTGGCTATCAGCCATCTTCAGATTGGATAGCTTGACTCCAGTGGTGTGGAGAGCCTGGGACTCACGTCTGAGCATACCCAGCCCACTCGGGGTGAAAATTGCAAAAAACACAGTTGATGGACAGAATGTAGGACAATGTCATACATTCACCCCAGTACAAGGATCTGGGCCTAAATCCATCGTTTTTTTGCACTCCACACCACCCTGGGTTAGACACTGGCTGTAGGCAAATCAGCTCTGACCCTGTGCCTCATGGGAACAGTCCAGTCCGAACTACCAAGCCATGTCTTTCCCAGACTGGAATCAAGCATCCAAGGACCGGTTTCTGGCTATCAGCCATCTTCAGCCTGGATAGCTTGACTCCAGTGGTGTGGAGAGCCTGGGACTCACGTCTGAGCATACCCAGCCCACTCGGGGTGAAAATTGCAAAAAACACAGTTGATGGACAGAATGTAGAACAATGTCATACATTCACCCCAGTACAAGGATCTGGGCCTAAATCCATCATTTTTTTGCACTCCACACCACCCTGGGTTAGACACTGGCTGTATGCAAATCAGCTCTGACCCTGTGCCTCATGGGAACAGTCCAGTCCGAACTACCAAGCCATGTCTTTCCCAGACCGGAATCAAGCATCCAAGGACCGGTTTCTGGCTATCAGCCATCTTCAGCCTGGATAGCTTGACTCCAGTGGTGTGGAGAGCCTGGGACTCACGTCTGAGCATACCCAGCCCACTCGGGGTGAAAATTGCAAAAAACACAGTTGATGGACAGAATGTAGAACAATGTCATACATTCACCCCAGTACAAGGATCTGGGCCTAAATCCATCGATTTTTTGCACTCCACACCACCCTGGGTTAGACACTGGCTGTATGCAAATCAGCTCTGACCCTGCGCCTCATGGGAACAGTCCAGTCCGAACTACCAAGCCATGTCTTTCCCAGACCGGAATCAAGCATCCAAGGACCGTTTTCTGGATATCAGCCCTCTTCAGCCTGGATAGCTTGACTCCAGTCGTGTGGAGAGCCTGGGACTCACGTCTGAGCATACCCAGCCCTCTCGGGGTGAAAATTGCAAAAAACACAGTTGATGGACAGAATGTAGAACAATGTCATACATTCACCCCAGTACAAGGATCTGGGCCTAAATCCATCGTTTTTTTGCACTCCACACCACCCTGGGTTAGACACTGGCTGTATGCAAATCAGCTCTGACCCTGTGCCTCATGGGAACAGTCCAGTCCGAACTACCAAGCCATGTCTTTCCCAGACCGGAATCAAGCATCCAAGGACCGGTTTCTGGCTATCAGCCGTCTTCAGCCTGGATAGCTTGACTCCAGTGGTGTGGAGAGCCTGGGACTCACGTCTGAGCATACCCAGCCCACTCGGGGTGAAAATTGCAAAAAACACAGTTGATGGACAGAATGTAGAACAATGTCATACATTCACCCCAGTACAAGGATCTGGGCCTAAATCCATCGTTTTTTTGCACTCCACACCACCCTGGGTAAGACACTGGCTGTATGCAAATCAGACCTGACCCTGTGCCTCATGGGAACAGTCCAGTCCGAACTACCAACCCATGTCTTTCCCAGACCGGAATCAAGCATCCAAGGACCGGTTTCTGGCTATCAGCCATCTTCAGCCTGGATAGCTTGACTCCAGTGGTGTGGAGAGCCTGGGACTCACGTCTGAGCATACCCAGCCCACTCGGGTGAAAATTGCAAAAAACACAGTTGATGGACAGAATGTAGAACAATGTCATACATTCACCCCAGTACAAGGATCTGGGCCTAAATCCATCGTTTTTTTGCACTCCACACCACCCTGGGTTAGACACTGGCTGTATGCAAATCAGCTCTGACCCTGTGCCTCATGGGAACAGTCCAGTCCGAACTACCAAGCCATGTCTTTCCCAGACCGGAATCAAGCATCCAAGGACCGGTTTCTGGCTATCAGCTATCTTCAGCCTGGATAGCTTGACTCCAGTGGTGTGGAGAGCCTGGGACTCACGTCTGAGCATACCCAGCCCACTCGGGGTGAAAATTGCAAAAAACACAGTTGATGGACAGAATGTAGAACAATGTCATACATTCACCCCAGTACAAGGATCTGGGCCTAAATCCATCGTTTTTTTGCACTCCACACCACCCTGGGTTAGACACTGGCTGTATGCAAATCAGCTCTGACCCTGTGCCTCATGGGAACAGTCCAGTCCGAACTACCAAGCCATGTCTTTCCCAGACCGGAATCAGGCATCCAAGGACCGGTTTCTGGCTATCAGCCATCTTCAGCCTGGATAGCTTGACTCCAGTGGTGTGGAGAGCCTTTTGACTCACGTCTGAGCATACCCAGCCCACTCGGGGTGAAAATTGCAAAAAACACAGTTGATGGACAGAATGTAGAACAATGTCATACATTCACCCCAGTACAAGGATCTGGGCCTAATTCCATAGTTTTTTTGCACTCCACACCACCCTGGGTTAGACACTGGCTGTATGCAAATCAGCTCTGACCCTGTGCCTCATGGGAACAGTCCAGTCCGAACTACCAAGCCATGTCTTTCCCAGACCGGAATCAAGCATCCAAGGACCGGTTTCTGGCTATCAGCCATCTTCAACCTGGATAGCTTGACTCCAGTGGTGTGGAGAGCATGGGACTCACGTCTGAGCATACCCAGCCCACTCGGGGTGAAAATTGCAAAAAACACAGTTGATGGACAGAATGTAGAACAATGTCATACATTCACCCCAGTACAAGGATCTGGGCCTAAATCCATCGTTTTTTTGCACTCCACACCACCCTGGGTTAGACACTGGCTGTATGCAAATCAGCTCTGACCCTGTGCCTCATGGGAACAGTCCAGTCCGAACTACCAAGCCATGTCTTTCCCAGACCGGAATCAAGCATCCAAGGACCGGTTTCTGGCTATCAGCCATCTTCAGCCTGGATAGCTTCACTCCAGTGGTGTGGAGAGCCTGGGACTCACGTCTGAGCATACCCAGCCCACTCGGGGTGAAAATTGCAAAAAACACAGTTGATGGACAGAATGTAGAACAATGTCATACATTCACCCCAGTACAAGGATCTGGGCCTAAATCCATCGTTTTTTTGCACTCCACACCACCCTGGGTTAGACACTGGCTGTATGCAAATCAGCTCTGACCCTGTGCCTCATGGGAACAGTCCAGTCCGAACTACCAAGCCATGTCTTTCCCAGACCGGAATCAAGCATCCAAGGACCGGTTTCTGGCTATCAGCCATCTTCAGCCTGGATAGCTTGACTCCAGTGGTGTGGAGAGCCTGGGACTCACGTCTGAGCATACCCAGCCCACTCGGGGTGAAAATTGCAAAAAACACAGTTGATGGACAGAATGTAGAACAATGTCATACATTCACCCCAGTACAAGGATCTGGGCCTAAATCCATCGTTTTTTTGCACTCCACACCACCCTGGGTTAGACACTGGCTGTAGGCAAATCAGCTCTGACCCTGTGCCTCATGGGAACAGTCCAGTCCGAACTACCAAGCCATGTCTTTCCCAGACTGGAATCAAGCATCCAAGGACCGGTTTCTGGCTATCAGCCATCTTCAGCCTGGATAGCTTGACTCCATTGGTGTGGAGAGCCTGGTACTCACGTCTGAGCATACCCAGCCCACTCGGGGTGAAAATTGCAAAAAACACAGTTGATGGACAGAATGTAGAACAATGTCATACATTCACCCCAGTACAAGGATCTGGGCCTAAATCCATCGTTTTTTTGCACTCCACACCACCCTGGGATAGACACTGGCTGTATGCAAATCAGCTCTGACCCTGTGCCTCATGGGAACAGTCCAGTCCGAACTACCAAGCCATGTCTTTCCCAGACCGGAATCAAGCATCCAAGGACCGGTTTCTGGCTATCAGCCATCTTCAGCCTGGATAGCTTGACTCCAGTGGTGTGGAGAGCCTGGGACTCACGTCTGAGCATACCCAGCCCACTCGGGGTGAAAATTGCAAAAAACACAGTTGATGGACAGAATGTAGAACAATGTCATACATTCACCCAAGTACAAGGATCTGGGCCTAAATCCATCGTTTTTTTGCACTCCACACCACCCTGGGTTAGACACTGGCTGTATGCAAATCAGCTCTGACCCTGTGCCTCATGGGAACAGTCCAGTCCAAACTACCAAGCCATGTCTTTCCCAGACCGAAATCAAGCATCCAAGGACCGGTTTCTGGCTATCAGCCATCTTCAGCCTGGATAGCTTGACTCCAGTGGTGTGGAGAGCCTGGGACTCACGTCTGAGCATACCCAGCCCACTCGGGGTGAAAATTGCAAAAAACACAGTTGATGGACAGAATGTAGAACAATGTCATACATTCACCCCAGTACAAGGATCTGGGCCTAATTCCATAGTTTTTTTGCACTCCACACCACCCTGGGTTAGACACTGGCTGTATGCAAATCAGCTCTGACCCTGTGCCTCATGGGAACAGTCCAGTCCGAACTACCAAGCCATGTCTTTCCCAGACCGGAATCAAGCATCCAAGGACCGGTTTCTGGCTATCAGCCATCTTCAGCCTGGATAGCTTGACTCCAGTGGTGTGGAGAGCCTGGGACTCACGTCTGAGCATACCCAGCCCACTCAGGGTGAAAATTGCAAAAAACACAGTTGATGGACAGAATGTAGAACAATGTCATACATTCACCCCAGTACAAGGATCTGGGCCTAAATCCATCATTTTTTTGCACCCCACACCACCCTGGGTTAGACACTGGCTGTATGCAAATCAGCAATGACCCTGTGCCTCATGGGAACAGTCCAGTCCGAACTACCAAGCCATGTCTTTCCCAGACCGGAATCAAGCATCCAAGGACCGGTTTCTGGCTATCAGCCATCTTCAGCCTGGATAGCTTGACTCCAGTGGTGTGGAGAGCCTGGGACTCACGTCTGAGCATACCCAGCCCACTCGGGGTGAAAATTGCAAAAAACACAGTTGATGGACAGAATGTAGAACAATGTCATACATTCACCCCAGTACAAGGATCTGGGCCTAAATCCATTGTTTTTTTGCACTCCACACCACCCTGGGTTAGACACTGGCTGTAGGCAAATCAGCTCTGACCCTGTGCCTCATGGGAACAGTCCAGTCCGAACTACCAAGCCATGTCTTTCCCAGACTGGAATCAAGCATCCAAGGACCGGTTTCTGGCTATCAGCCATCTTCAGCCTGGATAGCTTGACTCCAGTGGTGTGGAGAGCCTGGGACTCACGTCTGAGCATACCCAGCCCACTCGGGGTGAAAATTGCAAAAAACACAGTTGATGGACAGAATGTAGAACAATGTCATACATTCACCCCAGTACAAGGATCTGGGCCTAAATCCATCGTTTTTTTGCACTCCACACCACCCTGGGATAGACACTGGCTGTATGCAAATCAGCTCTGACCCTGTGCCTCATGGGAACAGTCCAGTCCGAACTACCAAGCCATGTCTTTCCCAGACCGGAATCAAGCATCCAAGGACCGGTTCCTGGCTATCAGCCATCTTCAGCCTGGATAGCTTGACTCCAGTGGTGTGGAGAGCCTGGGACTCACGTCTGAGCATACCCAGCCCACTCGGGGTGAAAATTGCAAAAAACACAGTTGATGGACAGAATGTAGAACAATGTCATACATTCACCCCAGTACAAGGATCTGGGCCTAAATCCATCGTTTTTTTGCACTCCACACCACCCTGGGTTAGACACTGGCTGTATGCAAATCAGCTCTGACCCTGTGCCTCATGGGAACAGTCCAGTCCGAACTACCAAGCCATGTCTTTCCCAGACCGGAATCAAGCATCCAAGGACCGGTTTCTGGCTATCAGCCATCTTCAGCCTGGATAGCTTGACTCCAGTGGTGTGGAGAGCCTGGGACTCACGTCTGAGCATACCCAGCCCACTCGGGGTGAAAATTGCAAAAAACACAGTTGATGGACAGAATGTAGAACAATGTCATACATTCACCCCAGTACAAGGATCTGGGCCTAAATCCATCGTTTTTTTGCACTCCACACCACCCTGGGTTAGACACTGGCTGTATGCAAATCAGCTCTGACCCTGTGCCTCATGGGAACAGTCCAGTCCGAACTACCAAGCCATGTGTTTCCCAGACCGGAATCAAGCATCCAAGGACCGGTTTCTGGCTATCAGCCATCTTCAGCCTGGATAGCTTGACTCCAGTGGTGTGGAGAGCCTGGGACTCACGTCTGAGCATACCCAGCCCACTCGGGGTGAAAATTGCAAAAAACACAGTTGATGGACAGAATGTAGAACAATGTCATACATTCACCCCAGTACAAGGATCTGGGCCTAAATCCATCGTTTTTTTGCACTCCACACCACCCTGGGTTAGACACTGGCTGTATGCAAATCAGCTCTGACCCTGTGCCTCATGGGAACAGTCCAGTCCGAACTACCAAGCCATGTCTTTCCCAGACCGGAATCAAGCATCCAAGGACCGGTTTCTGGCTATCAGCCATCTTCAGCCTGGATAGCTTGACTCCAGTGGTGTGGAGAGCCTGGGACTCACGTCTGAGCATACCCAGCCCACTCGGGGTGAAAATTGCAAAAAACACAGTTGATGGACAGAATGTAGAACAATGTCATACATTCACCCCAGTACAAGGATCTGGGCCTAAATCCATCGTTTTTTTGCACTCCACACCACCCTGGGTTAGACACTGGCTGTATGCAAATCAGCTCTGACCCTGTGCCTCATGGGAACAGTTCAGTCTGAACTACCAAGCCATGTCTTTCCCAGACCGGAATCAAGCATCCAAGGACCGGTTTCTGGCTATCAGCCATCTTCAGCCTGGATAGCCTGACTCCAGTGGTGTGGAGAGCCTGGGACTCACGTCTGAGCATACCCAGCCCACTCGGGGTGAAAATTGCAAAAAACACAGTTGATGGACAGAATGTAGAACAATGTCATACATTCACCCCAGTACAAGGATATGGGCCTAATTCCATCGTTTTTTTGCACTCCACACCACCCTGGGTTAGACACTGGCTGTATGCAAATCAGCTCTGACCCTGTGCCTCATGGGAACAGTCCAGTCCGAACTACCAAGCCATGTCTTTCCCAGACCGGAATCAAGCATCCAAGGACCGGTTTCTGGCTATCAGCCATCTTCAGCCTGGAGATCTTGACTCCAGTGGTGTGGAGAGCCTGGGACTCACGTCTGAGCATACCCAGCCCACTCGGGGTGAAAATTTCAAAAAACACAGTTGATGGACAGAATGTAGAACAATGTCATACATTCACCCCAGTACAAGGATCTGGGCCTAAATCCATCGTTTTTTTGCACTCCACACCACCCTGGGTTAGACACTGGCTGTATGCAAATCAGCTCTGACCCTGTGCCTCATGGGAACAGTCCAGTCCGAACTACCAAGCCATGTCTTTCCCAGACCGGAATCAAGCATCCAAGGACCGGTTTCTGGCTATCAGCCATCTTCAGCCTGGATAGCTTGACTCCAGTGGTGTGGAGAGCCTGGGACTCACGTCTGAGCATACCCAGCCCACTCGGGGTGAAAATTGCAAAAAACACAGTTGATGGACAGAATGTAGAACAATGTCATACATTCACCCCAGTACAAGGATCTGGGCCTAAATGCATCGTTTTTTTGCACTCCACACCACCCTGGGTTAGACACTGGCTGTATGAAAATCAGCTCTGACCCTGTGCCTCATGGGAACAGTCCAGTCCGAACTACCAAGCCATGTCTTTCCCAGACCGGAATCAAGCATCCAAGGACCGGTTTCTGGCTATCAGCCATCTTCAGCCTGGATAGCTTGACTCCAGTGGTGTGGAGAGCCTGGGACTCACGTCTGAGCATACCCAGCCCACTCGGGGTGAAAATTTCAAAAAACACAGTTGATGGACAGAATGTAGAACAATGTCATACATTCACCCCAGTACAAGGATCTGGGCCTAAATCCATCGTTTTTTTGCACTCCACACCACCCTGGGTTAGACACTGGCTGTATGCAAATCAGCTCTGACCCTGTGCCTCATGGGAACAGTCCAGTCCGAACTACCAAGCCATGTCTTTCCCAGACCGGAATCAAGCATCCAAGGACCGGTTTCTGGCTATCAGCCATCTTCAGCCTGGATAGCTTGACTCCAGTGGTGTGGAGAGCCTGGGACTCACGTCTGAGCATACCCAGCCCACTCGGGGTGAAAATTGCAAAAAACACAGTTGATGGACAGAATGTAGAACAATGTCATACATTCACCCCAGTACAAGGATCTGGGCCTAAATCCATCGTTTTTTTGCACTCCACACCACCCTGGGTTAGACACTGGCTGTATGCAAATCAGCTCTGACCCTGTGCCTCATGGGAACAGTCCAGTCCGAACTACCAAGCCATGTCTTTCCCAGACCGGAATCAAGCATCCAAGGACCGGTTTCTGGCTATCAGCCATCTTCAGCCCGGATAGCTTGACTCCAGTGGTGTGGAGAGCCTGGGACGCACGTATGAGCATACCCAGCCCACTCGGGGTGAAAATTGCAAAAAACACAGTTGATGGACAGAATGTAGAACAATGTCATACATTCACCCCAGTACAAGGATCTGGGCCTAATTCCATCGTTTTTTTGCACTCCACACCACCCTGGGTTAGACACTGGCTGTATGCAAATTAGCTCTGACCCTGTGCCTCATGGGAACAGTCCAGTCCGAACTACCAAGCCATGTCTTTCCCAGACCGGAATCAAGCATCCAAGGACCGGTTTCTGGCTATCAGCCATCTTCAGCCTGGATAGCTTGACTCCAGTGGTGTGGAGAGCCTGGGACTCACGTCTGAGCATACCCAGCCCACTCGGGGTGAAAATTGCAAAAAACACAGTTGATGGACAGAATGTAGAACAATGTCATACATTCACCCCAGTACAAGGATCTGGGCCTAAATCCATCGTTTTTTTGCACTCCACACCACCCTGGGTTAGACACTGGCTGTATGGAAATCAGCTCTGAACCTGTGCCTCATTGGAACAGTCCAGTCCGAACTACCAAGCCATGTCTTTCCCAGACCGGAATCAAGCATCCAAGGACCGGTTTCTGGCTATCAGCCATCTTCAGCCTGGATAGCTTGACTCCAGTGGTGTGGAGAGCCTGGGACTCACGTCTGAGCATACCCAGCCCACTCGGGGTGAAAATTGCAAAAAACACAGTTGATGGACAGAATGTAGAACAATGTCATACATTCACCCCAGTACAAGGATCTGGGCCTAAATCCATCGTTTTTTTGCACTCCACACCATCCTGGGTTAGACACTGGCTGTATGCAAATCAGCTCTGACCCTGTGCCTCATGGGAACAGTCCAGTCCGAACTACCAAGCCATGTCTTTCCCAGACCGGAATCAAGCATCCAAGGACCGGTTTCTGGCTATCAGCCATCTTCAGCCTGGATAGCTTGACTCCAGTGGTGTGGAGAGCCTGGGACTCACGTCTGAGCATACCCAGCCCACTCGGGGTGAAAATTGCAAAAAACACAGTTGATGGACAGAATGTAGAACAATGTCATACATTCACCCCAGTACAAGGATCTGGGCCTAAATCAATCGTTTTTTTGCACTCCACACCACCCTGGGTTAGACACTGGCTGTATGCAAATCAGCTCTGACCCTGTGCCTCATGGGAACAGTCCAGTCCGAACTACCAAGCCATGTCTTTCCCAGACCGGAATCAAGCATCCAAGGACCGGTTTCTGGCTATCAGCCATCTTCAGCCTGGATAGCTTGACTCCAGTGGTGTGGAGAGCCTGGGACTCACGTCTGAGCATACCCAGCCCACTCGGGGTGAAAATTGCCAAAAACACAGTTGATGGACAGAATGTAGAACAATGTCATACATTCACCCCAGTACAAGGATCTGGGCCTAAATCCATCGTTTTTATGCACTCCACACCACCCTGGGTTAGACACTGGCTGTATGCAAATCAGCTCTGACCCTGTGCCTCATGGGAACAGTCCAGTCCGAACTACCAAGCCATGTCTTTCCCAGACCGGAATCAAGCATCCAAGGACCGGTTTCTGGCTATCAGCCATCTTCAGCCCGGATAGCTTGACTCCAGTGGTGTGGAGAGCCTGGGACTCACTTCTGAGCATACCCAGCCCACTCGGGGTGAAAATTGCAAAAAACACAGTTGATGGACAGAATGTAGAACAATGTCATACATTCACCCCAGTACAAGGATCTGGGCCTAAATCCATCGTTTTTTTGCACTCCACACCACCCTGGGTTAGACACTGGCTGTATGCAAATCAGCTTTGACCCTGTGCCTCATGGGAACAGTCCAGTCCGAACTACCAAGCCATGTCTTTCCCAGACCGGAATCAAGCATCCAAGGACCGGTTTCTGGCTATCAGCCATCTTCAGCCCGGATAGCTTGACTCCAGTGGTGTGGAGAGCCTGGGACTCACGTCTGAGCATACCCAGCCCACTCGGGGTGAAAATTGCAAAAAACACAGTTGATGGACAGAATGTAGAACAATGTCATACATTGACCCAAGTACAAGGATCTGGGCCTGAATCCATCGATTTTTTGCACTCCACACCACCCTGGGTTAGACACTGGCTGTATGCAAATCAGCTCTGACCCTGTGCCTCATGGGAACAGTCCAGTCCGAACTACCAAGCCATGTCTTTCCCAGACCGGAATCAAGCATCCAAGGACCGTTTTCTGGCTATCAGCCATCTTCAGCCTGGATAGCTTGACTCCAGTCGTGTGGAGAGCCTGGGACTCACGTCTGAGCATACCCAGCCCACTCGGGGTGAAAATTGCAAAAAACACAGTTGATGGACAGAATGTAGAACAATGTCATACATTCACCCCAGTACAAGGATCTGGGCCTAAATCCATCGTTTTTTTGCACTCCACACCACCCTGGGTTAGAAACTGGCTGTATGCAAATCAGCTCTGACCCTGTGCCTCATGGGAACAGTCCAGTCCGAACTACCAAGCCATGTCTTTCCCAGACCGGAATCAAGCATCCAAGGACCGGTTTCTGGCTATCAGCCGTCTTCAGCCTGGATAGCTTGACTCCAGTGGTGTGGAGAGCCTGGGACTCACGTCTGAGCATACCCAGCCCACTCGGGGTGAAAATTGCAAAAAACACAGTTGATGGACAGAATGTAGAACAATGTCATACATTCACCCCAGTACAAGGATCTGGGCCTAAATCCATCGTTTTTTTGCACTCCACACCACCCTGGGTTAGACACTGGCTGTATGCAAATCAGCTCTGACCTTGTGCCTCATGGGAACAGTCCAGTCCGAACTACCAAGCCATGTCTTTCCCAGACCGGAATCAAGCATCCAAGGACCGGTTTCTGGCTATCAGCCATCTTCAGCCTGGATAGCTTGACTCCAGTGGTGTGGAGAGCCTGGGACTCACGTCTGAGCATACCCAGCCCACTCGGGGTGAAATTTGCAAAAAACACAGTTGATGGACAGAATGTAGAACAATGTCATACATTCACCCCAGTACAAGGATCTGGGCCTAAATCCATCGTTTTTTTGCACTCCACACCACCCTGGGTTAGACACTGGCTGTATGCAAATCAGCTCTGACCCTGTGCCTCATGGGAACAGTCCAGTCCGAACTACCAAGCCATGCCTTTCCCAGACCGGAATCAAGCATCCAAGGACCGGTTTCTGGCTATCAGCCATCTTCAGCCTGGATAGCTTGACTCCAGTGGTGTGGAGAGCCTGGGACTCACGTCTGAGCATACGCAGCCCACTCGGGGTGAAAATTGCAAAAAACACAGTTGATGGACAGAATGTAGAACAATGTCATACATTCACCCCAGTACAAGGATCTGGGCCTAAATCCATTGTTTTTTGCACTCCACACCACCCTGGGTTAGACACTGGCTGTATGCAAATCAGCTCTGACCCTGTGCCTCATGGGAACAGTCCAGTCCGAACTACCAAGCCATGTCTTTCCCAGACCGGAATCAAACATCCAAGGACCGGTTTCTGGCTATCGGCCATCTTCAGCCTGGATAGCTTGACTCCAGTGGTGTGGAGAGCCCGGGACTCACGTCTGAGCATACCCAGCCCACTCGGGGTGAAAATTGCAAAAAACACAGTTGATGGACAGAATGTAGAACAATGTCATACATTCACCCCAGTACAAGGATCTGGGCCTAAATCCATCGTTTTTTTGCACTCCACACCACCCTGGGTTAGACACTGGCTGTATGCAAATCAGCTCTGACCCTGTGCCTCATGGGAACAGTCCAGTCCGAACTACCAAGCCATGTCTTTCCCAGACCGGAATCAAGCATCCAAGGACCGGTTTCTGGCTATCAGCCATCTTCAGCCCGGATAGCTTGACTCCAGTGGTGTGGAGAGCCTGGGACTCACGTCTGAGCATACCCAGCCCACTCGGGGTGAAAATTGCAAAAAACACAGTTGATGGACAGAATGTAGAACAATGTCATACATTCACCCCAGTACAAGGATCTGGGCCTAAATCCATCGTTTTTTTGCACTCCACACCACCCTGGGTTAGACACTGGCTGTATGCAAATCAGCTCTGACCCTGTGCCTCATGGGAACAGTCCAGTCCGAACTACCAAGCCATGTCTTTCCCAGACCGGAATCAAGCATCCAAGGACCGGTTTCTGGCTATCAGCCATCTTCAGCCTGGATAGCTTGACTCCAGTGGTGTGGAGAGCCTGGGACTCACGTCTGAGCATACCCAGCTCACTCGGGGTGAAAATTGCAAAAAACACAGTTGATGGACAGAATGTAGAACAATGTCATACATTCACCCCAGTACAAGGATCTGGGCCTAAATCCATCGTTTTTTTGCACTCCACACCACCCTGGGTTAGACACTGGCTGTATGCAAATCAGCTCTGACCCTGTGCCTCATGGGAACAGTCCAGTCCGAACTACCAAGCCATGTCTTTCCCAGACCGGAATCAAGCATCCAAGGACCGGTTTCTGGCTATCAGCCATCTTCAGCCTGGATAGCTTGACTCCAGTGGTGTGGAGAGCCTGGGACTCACGTCTGAGCATACCCAGCCCACTCGGGGTGAAAATTGCAAAAAACACAGTTGATGGACAGAATGTAGAACAATGTCATACATTCACCCCAGTGCAAGGATCTGGGCATAAATCCATCGTTTTTTTGCACTCCACGCCACCCTGGGTTAGACACTGGCTGTATGCAAATCAGCTCTGACCCTGTGCCTCATGGGAACAGTCCAGTCCGAACTACCAAGCCATGTCTTTCCCAGACCGGAATCAAGCATCCAAGGACCGGTTTCTGGCTATCAGCCATCTTCAGCCTGGATAGCTTGACTCCAGTGGTGTGGAGAACCTGGGACTCACGTCTGAGCATACCCAGCCCACTCGGGGTGAAAATTGCAAAAAACACAGTTGATGGACAGAATGTAGAACAATGTCATACATTCACCCCAGTACAATAATCTGGGCCTAAATCCATCGTTGTTTTGCACTCCACACCACCCTGGGTTAGACACTGGCTGTAGGCAAATCAGCTCTGACCCTGTGCCTCATGGGAACAGTCCAGTCCGAACTACCAAGCCATGTCTTTCCCAGACCGGAATCAAGCATCCTGTAGTGTAGTTCCTATCATCCCAATAGGCTCTGCGCATTGGAATAATACCTACAGCAGTAAAGGCCTAGACCAGACGTTAACTAGGTCTACTACTGTCGATACTAGACTTAAAGTTTTGGGTTTGCCAGCTTAGCTCAGAGTTCACTAGAAACTTTCTCGAATGTTCAAGGAGGACTTAACTTCCCTGATTAGACAAGAAGGGATTTAGTTTCTGACAACCATAGAACATGACAACTTTGCTCTCCCCTAATCAAGAGTATATCTCGAGAGTCGTGTGAACAAAAGGCAATTTATTTTACTCAGTCAGTACGTGCATTCTTAGTCTCATCAGATTGTAGAGAAAAGGAGGAGACGGGCGTGTTCAATAAAAAGGTGGTATTTATTGATCAGTCTCTTTTCTCGTACAAGAGAAATGGATCGATATTATTGCAATACTTATAGTTAAGTAAAGTGCATACATTAGAAGCAGAAGTATAAAATAATACTGTAAAAACATTGATATGGTTTCTAAGCCATAAGATGTTTTAAAATGAATAAAATATATTACATACACATATACATTTGACTAAACGTACTCAACTGGTGTTTCTAGATACGCCTACCCCGTGTACCTGACCTAAGTCTAATACGTGGGTGGGAATAGAAAGTTACAGTTTAAGTTAAGTTTGTTTTTGCCAAGTGAATAACTAAAGAATTCTCTGTGAGGGGTTATTCAGTTCTGTACCTGGAAGTTAGGATGAATGAGGAATGGTATCTCTCTCTCTGGTCTCGATATTCCAGGCTGCCTGCGAGGGCTACCCAGAAACGCCAGGGCTGGAATTCTCGGCAGGAGAAGTCAGCGCGTCTCTCAGCGCGTCAGGAAGGCGGGGCTGCTGCCAGCGGGGTCTGCTCTGCTCTTGGCTTCGGCAAGTATGGCTGCTCCGTCTCGTCACCACGCGTGTGTTTGCATAGGGCAAGATCGGTAATATTTATACCTTTAAGGTGCCGAGATTGACTTAAGGATGGACATAGATACGTCAATAAGGATGTCATACGACTTGCTCGTTAGCACATTCTTTTACTGAAGTTCTCGGTGAAATCAAAACAATGGCCGCAGGGTTTTGCCCAGGTTGTCATAGGTTTGATTTGTTATGAGAACTCCGTATGCCTTATCAGGGGCAGGAGGAATATCGCTTGTCTAATTAGATCGCAAGCGTTATGACCTAATCAGATAACACGTTCCCGTGCCGTAGTGTGACTGCGTCAGATAACGGTATCTGCATCATGGGGATTTTCTGCCTCATGGGCTGATTACTAGTTAATTTGTTAGTTTACTAACCAGAATAGGGTCAGGAATAGGGGGATCGATTCAGAACCTATAGGAATACATCACACCCACTCCACGCTAACTATGTACATATTTACTAATCTATGCATAGTATAACATAGTACAACATACTATAGAGTATAGTGTATACCTTACCACCCCAAAATACATAAATGCATTTCGAAATTTTTCAAATATACGGAAAAATTGCAGACATATGTATTGTATGCACTCAAGCTGCAGAATAATGCCAAAGTAATCGCATTTGTATACATTATTGCTTATTTGGTATATGAGAATTACACATGAAATGGCTTCTTAATACAGAAAAAGGTTCGAGACCATTCCATCACAGAATAAAATATTTATGAACGTATCAGCGGGCAGCTAATGTCTATAAGCTATCTAAAATTTAGAAACCTTAGTTCTTTAAGAATAGTTCTTACTTTAAGCAGAAGATAGTGTCCCGAAAATATGCAAAAATATTTGGGGCTGCTGAAAATTGCTGTCCGTGAACTGGAGGGAAAATCTGTTCATGTGACTTTATTTTTAAAGTTGAAGGCCGAATTCAGGGAACGCCGTGTGCGAGCTTGCTCAAAAGTCTCTATTTCTGCTCTGGTGAGAACATCATATCATTTAGGCTTTCGAAAAAACTGTCAACAGCTTCCTGGGAAAGTTCCACTAACTCGGAAATAGGTGTAATCATGCATTCTTGCGCATGATTGTCTCCATTGACATTCTGATTTGCATTACTGACAGAAGGTCGTACCTGTTCGATGCTGCTTTCATCTTGAACTTCACTACCCATCAATCGTAGTGGTGAAGCTTCCACGAATGCCGTCATCAGGATTGGTAGCCTTTGAGGGCAGCACAAAGCATGAACCTTGATCGGGCTCAACAATGTTTCTGCATCCATTGGCGCATCCGATTGTAGCGTTAGACAGGTGTCTAACACGCATTCTTCTCCGCATAGCAGACACCTCAATACAGGTAAAACACATCTTTGCCACATTGGTCGAAATGATAGAAACCAAGTCATGTTCAGGTCTCTAAGCCGGGAGAGTCCCAGGATTTTTGATATCCGGTCCCGGTATCCAATGGCTAGGATTGTTTCTTCCCTTGTCGCAAGAGTTTTGTCTGTGACATGGTTTGCCATAACGAAAAATAAGGACTAAGAATAGGATTCCTGCAATTAGTCCCAGGATCAGGGGAAGTCCGCCAAAAATCGAATGGACGAAATCTGGAAAAATACCCAGTATGGCTTTGAATGGTGTTAATGCCATCGAAAATACTGTCTTAAATACCTTTGAGACCCCATTGGTATCAGAAATATTTAAGATTTCATTCAGGATTTCCGCGAAATGTACGGGGAATTAGTTGATAATAATGTATGTATCTCTGCAGTCGTCCTTGCGACTTGTAGATCATACGTTTCTTTTGATGACGAGAGCCTGGTAGGCGTCTGAAGAAGCACTGTTTTCATTCTGCTTAAAGTATCTATTCGAATAGAAGTAATTTTCAAATCGGGCCATGCCCTTGCCTCCCTGTCTGGGAAGGAGCTGGGGAACAATGAGCGTCCACAGCACTTGACCTTCGCAGTCGTAGTTACTAGATAAGGAGTCCCGGGCATAAGACTACAACATTTGCGGTCTACAATAAGAATGTAACTCCCATTATAGAGTCTTTGAAAGAATGGTTCTATTTCTGTTGCAGGTGCGCCTTGCTGGTGACATGAAAGGTTGTATGAATTCCCTTCACAGGCTCCATGCAAACTAATTCCGTTACACAGAAACGTGCCGCTTAGTGACATCGCACAATTATTGCCACTAAGAAACACTTTCTGTCCTTTATTACTGACACATGCATGTGAATAGGGCAGGTTCCATGTTGTTTTAAGGTATCCTTTTCCCAATTTCTCGTACATGCCAGCCTGTATATATTTTTGGCAGTATTGAAACCTGAAGGTTGAGATTGGAATATTTATTATCCCATGTATTATCCATTCACTGACAGGTCGTTCTGACATTGTCATTGGTAATCTCTCAAGTTTCTCAATGCTCAGGATTGTATAATCAGCACCCTTCTGGGCCATACTGATTTGTCTATCAGTAAGGTTAAAGATATAGAATAGTGACGTTGTGTTGATTAAACGCCAAGGCACATAGCCTGAACGCAGATTTTGTAACGTCCAGCCAAGCTGTACAATAGAACGCAATTGAGACTGACCGTGTTGTAATAACAGTAAGTCTTGCGATAATATGTCGATTGCTGAAGACACAATGCTGTCCAAAGAAAAAATTCTGGAGGACAGAGTCATTAACCCATTGTCCACTACAGAAAGTGATTTTTCCAAATTAATACGGTCAATTTCCCGTATTCTCTCTGCTGTCTCAATTTGAGTAACCTTCCAGGCCTCATTGTATGCTGCATATACAGAGGCTGCTATGAAACGCTTTTGACGCTGTTTGCGTGGTCCCAAAGTGAAATCACGCAAGTCAGCACCATCAGTAAGTAAAGTTAGGTGTTGCTTAATTTCTGCCAGTGTGGAAGTTTGTAGCCATTGAAGGCATAATTTGCCCACACTGTAGGTGGTTATTATCCCTGGGTGATGTCTTTGAGTTTATCTAGGGTCTGGCCTGGTCATTTTGAACCCCTGTGTTTTGTTCAGGAATCTGTCTTGACAGTTATTAGTATCTGTGGGCCAGATCAACCACTGTTTCCAATCAGGATGTGTTCTGTTTTGGTTTAATATATGGTTTACGTCTATCTCTTCATCTGTAGAAGTGTTGCTAAACATTGTTGGCTTTGGAATAGACGGTTTAATTAAATCCTTGATTTTGGCTAGGCCAAGACAGGTGGTTTGTTGAACAGTGTCATTTAAAAATATCATTTGTTCTGGGATCATGCAGGCTCTAAACAAAGCTTCTATACCCTGTACTTGCCAATCTTTGGTACCCCAAACACTTTTCAATTCAACATTTTTGTCCCAATAATCAAAACCAAAAGTATTCATTTTTTCAAAGAATGAGTCTGAAAATAACAATTTTGTGTTGGTTATCATGGTCTTGGTCCCTGTTTTGTTTGACAATTTAAAATAAAATGTTTCAGCATTACTTGTGTTAAAACCTGAAAAATATGAGTATTTGTCGTAAACGGTTCTTGAGCTCCCTTTTCGAGGTGTTGCACAATGTTCCCATTGATTATAATTTAAAACATTTCTAGGTTGTGCAGATCTATGTAAAAAATGGTTACCATAGTGGTTATAACAGTACATACTATCATAATTTGTAGAACCCTGCAAATAATCATGTTTGGTAAATTTAGCAGACATTACTAAGTCAGACATCATATTATTAATGCTTTCGAAGTCCCAATCATCAGCAAATGAGTTTGGTTTTACAAAGTCACTCAAGGAGATCTTAATTTGGTGTGGATATTTCAGGATCTCGACCGGACCATAAATTTCATAGTCAGTGTTGTCCCAAGCTACCCCACCAGGTATCGGATTGGCTGTGAAGTTGGCTGAAGAAAGTTCTCTTTTCTCGACGTGTGAAGATGTGTGTGGTTTGAGGATCAAGTTGATTTTCTGACTTGCTGTGTCCATTTTAGCATATTTTCCCTCAATGAAGCGTCCCAAAGTTAGTATCATGATGAGCCATAGTATGAGGATAAATGCACAAAAACCCACCCAAAATTCAATCCATGGAGAAATCAGATATGTTTCTTTCAGTTGTTTCAAAAGTTCTTTAGCTTTATCTTGAAAGGTTTTTGATGATGGCTGTGTCTTTGATTCACTGAAGCCTTCAGAGGAATCATCGAAGTTTATGAAGTAGCCGGATGCAGTTCTGTCAATTATTCCAATTGGTTCAGGATTTCTGTTTCTTGCATTTTCGTTTGGTACTTCAGTATAGATTGGTGTGTCTCTGCTAATATGTTTTTATTTGGGATTTCAGAGGTCTTAGTTCTATTGCATTGTTGCATAGTCCATGTTGTTCTTCTGTAGGCGTTTCGAATGTGATGAGCCTTTTTGTTAGGACCTCTGTACTGGTAGCAAACCTTGGTGTTCTGCTACTTATTGGGAGTCCACTTGGCCTACTGTTTGTTATCGGCCACATGATTGTGGTTTTACCAGGTCGATGGATACAACTCGGTTCTCCTTTTTACCAGCAAGTGGCGGTAGTACAACTGATCTTGTCCCGTTGACAGACAAGACAGGAACTGCTTTTCTGTAAGAAGGCCCAAATTCCTTCTTTACCGCGATCTTCTCCCTGACTAGATCCCCGACTTTTGGAATCCAGACAGGTCTTGCTGGGACAGGTGGTGGTTCTTCAGTGGTTGTTGGCTGTTGTTTCAACTTTATGTTGCTCAGGTCTTTTCTTGTTTTGTTTAAGTCCTGCAAAATAGCCAAACGGTCTTTGATGTCAAAGCTTTTTTCTTTCACCACTGAAGTCTGACTATCAATGTCAGAGATCATCATCCTAGTTCCAAATAATAATTCGTACGCACTGAATCCCTTCAGAGAATTTCTTGGCAAGTTATTGAGACTACGTTGGACACTTATTAGATGTTTGACCCACCCAGCTCCCGAACCTAATACCTTCGCCGTTATAGATTGCTTTATGTCACGGTTTTTTCTTTCAACAATTCCGTTCCCCTCAGGGTGAAATGGACAAGAGTACCGCAATTGCACGCCCATGCTGACCATGGCCTCCTTATAAGCCCGAGAGCTAAAAGCAGGACCGTGGTCTGAATGCAGCATGCCAATTGCGTATGTGCCGATAAAGACTCGCAAATCTTTTATAACAGTTCTGGCGTCAGCCGTTCGCTGGGGCCACATCCATATGAATCTTGTGCATGAATCCACTGCGACCAGGATATATTTATAGTTACCATCCCTTTGTAAGGGACCACAGTGGTCTAGGTAAACACAGGCTAATGGTTTATCCGAGATTAGAAGGGGCGTCTGAGCTGGACGTCTCACAGTTGATACTTTTATTTTTTGACATATCTCACATTCTAGAACATAGTTCCTTGTTTGTCTTCTCATTTGTGGCCACCAGTATCTCTGTTTTAATAATGATACTGTGGCTGAGATGCCAGCATGGATAGAAGCAAGCCCTTCGTGTGCCGCTATTATTAGTCCTAACCTATGTTCCATGTTTGGAATTGCCCTATCCCCCACTCCAGGGATTCGAGCAAAAGGAACATTGTTTGCATCAGTTATGTATGAGTATTTTACTGGAAAGCCTTTCGGGAGTGTGTCTATCGAATCCTTTTCTGAAGCGCTGACAGCTTGTAATATTTCGCTGTCTATTTTTGTTTTTGACCGGGTGATGGCAGCTACGGAAGCCGTTTGCACAGCTGCCTTCGCGGCCTCATCAGCCAATGAATTCCCTGCAACGTGAACGCCATCACGTTGATGACTCAGTGTATGTATCACGTGAGTCTTTGGTAGTTCTTTTTGTAAAAGAACTACTTGTTCCCAGAGCAGTTTCTGCTTTATTGGTGCATCTGTGTTATCTTTGTAACCGTTTTGAATCCATGTCTGCAAATCCTTGTTATATGATTTGACGCAGTAATATGAATCTGACACTATAAGTGTCGGGAATTCGCGATCCGCATTATCTAGCACCATTTTCAAAGCTAATATTTCAGTTTGTTGTTCTGAATTAGTTTCTACTGAGTGTGTCTTTGTTAATAGAGGTTTTAGTTTACCTCCGCGCCACACTTCTTTTGTAATCTCACATGTGGGGTTGTATGCTTGTTCTCCCCAAACGGAGGGTTGAGCATGTCCGTCTGTATAGATTACACAGGCGTAATGTCGTAATGGCAGAATGTCGATTGGCAGAGGGAATATTCTTTCATATTCTAGATTTTTCAACTCTTCTAGTTCTGGATCAAGGTAATAGTATACTTTGTCCGTTGTGATTGAATTCACCCATTGTATCCACTTTGGATTCAATGTTGTTGTTGGTAAATTACACAGTGTTGTTAGTGCCTCAAAGGCTGATTCTGCTGTTCTGACTGTGATATGTCTACCGTCAGCTTGATATTTTTCTGTAGCTATTGCGGTTTGAACTGCATGAACAATTCTTTCTGTACTGCTGAACTTCTTTTCAGCTTCTGTGTACAAGTGTGATTTGAATGCAATTGGTACCTTTTCTCCCTCATTAGAGGTCAGGTATGTGAATCCGCATCTCCCTGGGATGACTCGAATCACAAGATTGCGTGTGTTATCACGTGTTTCTAATTTTGTTTTAATTAGCATGTCTGTTTGTAGGGATCTCAAAATTTCTGTGTGTATTTGAGTCCAATTGGATCTTTTAAAATCTGGTTTTATTAGATCATAAAGGGGTTTGACCCGTTCTGCGTAATTTGTAATGTATGTTCTTCCGAAGTTTAGGAAGCCTAGAATTGACTGTAGGTTTTTTAGTGTTCTAGGTGCTTGGAGTACGGCACATTTTTCTAGGAAATTGTCAGCCAGGCTTTTGCCTTCACTTGATAACTCATATCCTAAGAATAGGACTGTCAGATGGGCAATTCTGGATTTTTTAAAGTTGAATTTGTAACCCTCTGCTGCGAACCCAAGTATTATGGTGTTCACTCTCTTCAAGTGAGTCTCCAAGTCATCATCTGTTAAGTAAATGTCATCGACATAAGATAATGCTTCATCATCATATAGTTGTAGTAATTCTGTTACTCTCGCTGAGAATACCCCCGGGCTGTTCTTGTACCCCTGGGCTAACCGACAGAATTGTTTTTGAGTGCCATTTATTGAGAACGCAGTTAAATATCTGCTCTCTGGTGCTATGTTTTGACAAAAGAATCCATTAGAGATGTCTAATGTTGTTTTGTATTTTTTGCGCACTATGTTATTCATTAGTGCAGCACTGTGTGAGTTTTGCACTGCAAAAGTTTTGCAACATGTGTTAAGGTGTCGGTAATCCAAAACTAGACGATATGTATTGTCTGGTTTGGAGACCGGAAACAAAGGGTTGTTCATTTGTGAGGTGCAAGTTTCAATCACCCCCTGGTATTCTAGCTGATCTAGTATTTCATTTACCTGTTTTTTAGCTTCTTGCTTAATTGGGTACTGCCTTTGTGCAGTAGGTTGTGATTTTAACTGGATTTTGTGAGGAGGAGAATCCTCATCCCATCCCACGTGATTTTTATATAAAGCAGGAGCTAGAGCCACTGCCCACTTTCTAGCAAGTGTGTATTTTTTATGAATTGGAATTTGATTTGAGAAGGCAGGCATAATTATTTCTTCGCCATGAGGGCACTCCCTGACAAACTCTGGTGGCCAGTCTTTTTCAGCTAGAAGGATGTCATAGCCCTTGGAGAGATTATCCCAAAATAGTCCCCTTATTTTCCTAGTCTTATCCCCCTCTATACGCAATGTTATTTTGTATATTTTGTGAGGTTTGCTAACTCTGGTGTCCGCAGTTTCCACTTGAAGATATTCATTCGTGTCCACTGTCTCCAGATGATTCATAAGGACTTTGCGAGCTATGCTCACTTCTGCTGCACTGTCTAGCATTGTCTGAGCCCACTCTCCGTTTTTCAGTTGTGTCCTCAGTATTCTCGGCATTGTTAACTACCTTGATACTGGCTACCTTCTTTTTTGGAAATTGTAATTTCTTTTTTAGTTGAGCAGGTTCCTTGTCTTTGGACTTGGCGTGCTCTTCTCTTTGTTCTGATCGTCCTCTTCTTTCCGATTTCTGCGAGGAAGTCTGAAAAGATTGAGAGGGACGTGTATCAATGTCTTGATATCTATCAGGCCTTTTAATATTATCCCTATTTCTAAGGTTATATCTTTTCCCAGAGGGGTCACTCTGAGGTGACCTGTGTCTCTGGTTCGGAGATTTTTCTCTTCGCCTAGGAGACCTTCCTCGGGACTGGAATTTCTTTTCTTTAGGATTGGATTGTTTGTTTCCATCCCAGTTCTTTTTTGGTGATGTAGAATTATTATTAAAAAATATTTTTTCAGGACTTTCAATCAGTTGCGGTTTTACTGGTATTCCACCTAAACTATCTCTACCTAGTTCCTCATATGATTTTTCTATGATTCTGGCAATTTCAGCTGGTTGGTCTGCTATATCTGTCTCTTTTAACCTCTGGCGGATCGCCACGTTTGCTGCTTCTCCTTTTATGTTGGCTAACAGTATAGCCGAGACCTGCTTGAAGTCTTTCAGTAATTTCATACCAAGAGTTAAAGCGGGTTCAGGACCATATTCATCTTGAATTTGTTTTAGCACATCTGGTATTACCGAAATGGATGGAACACCGTGCGTTTTTGTGTAGATGGAAGCAAAGACTGTACCCCAAGTGTCACAGTCCTCTATGTGTGGTGCGATTCCCATTGGGAGACAGATAGTCAGAATCCTGTGTTTTTCTAACGGGGTGGTGTCTGGAAACACCGCCTCTATTTGGGTGATTTTCTGTGCCAACCAGAATGGTATTTGTTCCCGTTTAGCCGGTACTTTACCTAGGCAGGACTGGATGTTCTGTGGTGTAATTTTATTTGTGTTCCCCTGGTGAGGGGTCAGCTGTGGGAGTTTAATCGCTGGCTGAATTGTTGAAGTCCGCATCACATATTGGACTAATTGTCTGTGTATTTTTATTAATTGTTTTAGCTGTGTTAACAGCTCTGCTGCTGGCATCTCATTGATGTCTGGATGTGGTGTGTATCCGGCTAGGACCGGCCACGTTGCTCCTGGTCTTCCTAAAGGACCGAGCCTGGTGATGTGATTATTATGTTTTAGGGCGCCATCAAATAAGAGCAAATGCTCTTGAAATTTGAGTGGTACTTCCACCTCCTCGAAAGGAGTGTACTCATTAGGAGGTTCCTCTATTTTGTAATAGTGGAAGTACTTTGTTACAGCATTTGCTGCTGGAAAATGTATCCATGAATAGTATACCTCTGTCTGCCGATATTCGTGTGCCTCAATTACGAATATGACTGTGCCACCTCTAGGTGTCAGTCCATTTTCTATAAGTTTTAGAGTTATAGATCTCCTTTTGATGACCGGGATGAGTATTATATCCCCGTCTGCTGCTTGCATGGTAGCATCAGCTGCTGCGAGTTCAGTTGCTAATCTAACTGCCTCTCTTTCATCCTCATTGTCTGACATTTTACTGACAGGATGATTATTTTGTTTGTTTGCAGATCAGGTTTCTTGTGGAAACGAAGATTAGATTAGATGCACAATATTTTGGAACTGTTTATCCTTCAACGTTGACTATACCAAGAACCATACATAGGAGTTCCCTCCTGCGAGGTCTGGCGGATATTACCTTTCACCCACTCCAGACGTCTTTGGAGTATTATGGGAAAAGGGGTCTGAGTGAGAAAGCACGACTGAGTTACTCTAAATGTCTTACGTTAGTTTTATCGCCCTTTCCAAACGCGTTGGGCGCCATGTAGTGTAGTTCCTATCATCCCAATAGGCTCTGCGCATTGGAATAATACCTAGAGCAGTAAAGGCCTAGACCAGACGTTAACTAGGTCTACTACTGTCGATACTAGACTTAAAGTTTTGGGTTTGCCAGCTTAGCTCAGAGTTCACTAGAAACTTTCTCGAATGTTCAAGGAGGACTTAACTTCCCTGATTAGACAAGAAGGGATTTAGTTTCTGACAACCATAGAACATGACAACTTTGCTCTCCCCTAATCAAGAGTATATCTCGAGAGTCGTGTGAACAAAAGGCAATTTATTTTACTCAGTCAGTACGTGCATTCTTAGTCTCATCAGATTGTAGAGAAAAGGAGGAGACGGGCGTGTTCAATAAAAAGGTGGTATTTATTGATCAGTCTCTTTTCTCGTACAAGAGAAATGGATCGATATTATTGCAATACTTATAGTTAAGTAAAGTGCATACATTAGAAGCAGAAGTATAAAATAATACTGTAAAAACATTGATATGGTTTCTAAGCCATAAGATGTTTTAAAATGAATAAAATATATTACATACACATATACATTTGACTAAACGTACTCAACTGGTGTTTCTAGATACGCCTACCCCGTGTACCTGACCTAAGTCTAATACGTGGGTGGGAATAGAAAGTTACAGTTTAAGTTAAGTTTGTTTTTGCCAAGTGAATAACTAAAGAATTCTCTGTGAGGGGTTATTCAGTTCTGTACCTGGAAGTTAGGATGAATGAGGAATGGTATCTCTCTCTCTGGTCTCGATATTCCAGGCTGCCTGCGAGGGCTACCCAGAAACGCCGGGGCTGGAATTCTCGGCAGGAGAAGTCAGCGCGTCTCTCAGCGCGTCAGGAAGGCGGGGCTGCTGCCAGCGGGGTCTGCTCTGCTCTTGGCTTCGGCAAGTATGGCTGCTCCGTCTCGTCACCACGCGTGTGTTTGCATAGGGCAAGATCGGTAATATTTATACCTTTAAGGTGCCGAGATTGACGTAAGGATGGACATAGATACGTCAATAAGGATGTCATACGACTTGCTCGTTAGCACATTCTTTTACTGAAGTTCTCGGTGAAATCAAAACAATGGCCGCAGGGTTTTGCCCAGGTTGTCATAGGTTTGATTTGTTATGAGAACTCCGTATGCCTTATCAGGGGCAGGAGGAATATCGCTTGTCTAATTAGATCGCAAGCGTTATGACCTAATCAGATAACACGTTCCTGTGCCGTAGTGTGACTGCGTCAGATAACGGTATCTGCATCATGGGGATTTTCTGCCTCATGGGCTGATTACTAGTTAATTTGTTAGTTTACTAACCAGAATAGGGTCAGGAATAGGGGGATCGATTCAGAACCTATAGGAATACATCACAATCCAAGGACCGGTTTCTGGCTATCAGCCATCTTCAGCCTGGATAGCTTGACTCCAGTGGTGTGGAGAGCCTGGGACTCACGTCTGAGCATACCCAGCCCACTCGGGGTGAAAATTGCAAAAAACACAGTTGATGGACAGAATGTAGAACAATGTCATACATTCACCCCAGTACAAGGATCTGGGCCTAATTCCATCGTTTTTTTGCACTCCATACCACCCTGGGTTAGACACTGGCTGTATGCAAATCAGCTCTGACCCTGTGCCTCATGGGAACAGTCCAGTCCGAACTACCAAGCCATGTCTTTCCCAGACCGGAATCAAGCATCCAAGGACCGGTTTCTGGCTATCAGCCATCTTCAGCCTGGATAGCTTGACTCCAGTGGTGTGGAGAGCCTGGGACTCACGTCTGAGCATACCCAGCCCACTCGGGGTGAAAATTGCAAAAAACACAGTTGATGGACAGAATGTAGAACAATGTCATACATTCACCCCAGTACAAGGATCTGGGCCTAAATCCATCGTTTTTTTGCACTCCACACCACCCTGGGTTAGACACTGGCTGTATGCAAATCAGCTCTGACCCTGTGCCTCATGGGAACAGTCCAGTCCGAACTACCAAGCCATGTCTTTCCCAGACCGGAATCAAGCATCCAAGGACCGGCTTCTGGCTATCAGCCATCTTCAGCCTGGATAGATTGACTCCAGTGGTGTGGAGAGCCTGGGACTCACGTCTGAGCATACCCAGCCCACTCGGGGTGAAAATTGCAAAAAACACAGTTGATGGACAGAATGTAGAACAATGTCATACATTCACCCCAGTACAAGGATCTGGGCCTAAATCCATCGTTTTTTTGCACTCCACACCACCCTGGGTTAGACACTGGCTGTATGCAAATCAGCTCTGACCCTGTGCCTCATGGGAACAGTCCAGTCCGAACTACCAAGCCATGTCTTTCCCAGACCGGAATCAAGCATCCAAGGACCGGTTTCTGGCTATCAGCCATCTTCAGCCTGGATAGCTTGACTCCAGTGGTGTGGAGAGCCTGGGACTCACGTCTGAGCATACCCAGCCCACTCGGGGTGAAAATTGCAAAAAACACAGTTGATGGACAGAATGTAGAACAATGTCATACATTCACCCCAGTACAAGGATCTGGGCCTAATTCCATCGTTTTTTTGCACTCCACACCACCCTGGGTTAGACACTGGCTGTATGCAAATCAGCTCTGACCCTGTGCCTCATGGGAACAGTCCAGTCCGAACTACCAAGCCATGTCTTTCCCAGACCGGAATCAAGCATCCAAGGACCGGTTTCTGGCTATCAGCCATCTTCAGCCTGGATAGCTTGACTCCAGTGGTGTGGAGAGCCTGGGACTCACGTCTGAGCATACCCAGCCCACTCGGGGTGAAAATTGCAAAAAACACAGTTGGTGGACAGAATGTAGAACAATGTCATACATTCACCCCAGTACAAGGATCTGGGCCTAAATCCATCGTTTTTTTGCACTCCACACCACCCTGGGTTAGACACTGGCTGTATGCAAATCAGCTCTGACCTGTGCCTCATGGGAACAGTCCAGTCCGAACTACCAAGCCATGTCTTTCCCAGACCGGAATCAAGCATCCAAGGACCGGTTTCTGGCTATCAGCCATCTTCAGCCCGGATAGCTTGACTCCAGTGGTGTGGAGAGCCTGGGACTCACGTCTGAGCATACCCAGCCCACTCGGGGTGAAAATTGCAAAAAACACAGTTGATGGACAGAATGTAGAACAATGTCATACATTCACCCCAGTACAAGGATCTGGGCCTAAATCCATCGTTTTTTTGCACTCCACACCACCCTGTGTTAGACACTGGCTGTATGCAAACCAGCTCTGACCCTGTGCCTCATGGGAACAGTCCAGTCCGAACTACCAAGCCATGTCTTTCCCAGACCGGAATCAAGCATCCAAGGACCGGTTTCTGGCTATCAGCCATCTTCAGCCTCGATAGCTTGACTCCAGTGGTGTGGAGAGCCTGGGACTCACGTCTGAGCATACCCAGCCCACTCGGGGTGAAAATTGCAAAAAACACAGTTGATGGACAGAATGTAGAACAATGTCATACATTCACCCCAGTACAAGGATCTGGGCCTAAATCCATCGTTTTTTTGCACTCCACACCACCCCGGGTTAGACACTGGCTGTATACAAATCAGCTCTGACCCTGTGCCTCATGGGAACAGTCCAGTCCGAACTACCAAGCCATGTCTTTCCCAGACCGGAATCAAGCATCCAAGGACCGGTTTCTGGCTATCAGCCATCTTCAGCCCGGATAGCTTGACTCCAGTGGTGTGGAGAGCCTGGGACTCACGTCTGAGCATACCCAGCCCACTCGGGGTGAAAATTGCAAAAAACACAGTTGATGGACAGAATGTAGAACAATGTCATACATTCACCCCAGTACAAGGATCTGGGCCTAAATCCATCGTTTTTTTGCACTCCACACCACCCTGGGTTAGACACTGGCTGTATGCAAATCAGCTCTGACCCTGTGCCTCATGGGAACAGTCCAGTCCGAACTACCAAGCCATGTCTTTCCCAGACCGGAATCAAGCATCCAAGGACCGGTTTCTGGCTATCAGCCATCTTCAGCCTGGATAGCTTGACTCCAGTGGTGTGGAGAGCCTGGGACTCACGTCTGAGCATACCCAGCCCACTCGGGGTGAAAATTGCAAAAAACACAGTTGATGGACAGAATGTAGAACAATGTCATACATTCACCCCAGTACAAGGATCTGGGCCTAAATCCATCGTTTTTTTGCACTCCACACCACCCTGGGCTAGACACTGGCTGTATGCAAATCAGCTCTGACCCTGTGCCTCATGGGAACAGTCCAGTCCGAACTACCAAGCCATGTCTTTCCCAGACCGGAATCAAGCATCCAAGGACCGGTTTCTGGCTATCAGCCATCTTCAGCCTGGATAGCTTGACTCCAGTGGTGTGGAGAGCCTGGGACTCACGTCTGAGCATACCCAGCCCACTCGGGGTGAAAATTGCAAAAAACACAGTTGATGGACAGAATGTAGAACAATGTCATACATTCACCCCAGTACAAGGATCTGGGCCTAAATCCATCGTTTTTTTGCACTCCACACCACCCTGGGTTAGACACTGGCTGTATGCAAATCAGCTCTGACCCTGTGCCTCATGGGAACAGTCCAGTCCGAACTACCAAGCCATGTCTTTCCCAGACCGGAATCAAGCATCCAAGGACCGGTTTCTGGCTATCAGCCATCTTCAGCCTGGATAGCTTGACTCCAGTGGTGTGGAGAGCCTGGGACTCACGTCTGAGCATACCCAGCCCACTCGGGGTGAAAATTGCAAAAAACACAGTTGATGGACAGAATGTAGAACAATGTCATACATTCACCCCAGTACAAGGATCTGGGCCTAAATCCATCGTTTTTTGCACTCCACACCACCCTGGGTTAGACACTGGCTGTATGCAAATCAGCTCTGACCCTGTGCCTCATGGGAACAGTCCAGTCCGAACTACCAAGCCATGTCTTTCCCAGACCGGAATCAAGCATCCAAGGACCGGTTTCTGGCTATCAGCGATCTTCAGCCTGGATAGCTTGACTCCAGTGGTGTGGAGAGCCTGGGACTCACGTCTGAGCATACCCAGCCCACTCGGGGTGAAAATTGCAAAAAACACAGTTGATGGACAGAATGTAGAACAATGTCATACATTCACCCCAGTACAAGGATCTGGGCCTAAATCCATCGTTTTTTTGCACTCCACACCACCCTGGGTTAGACACTGGCTGTGTGCAAATCAGCTCTGACCCTGTGCCTCATGGGAACAGTCCAGTCCGAACTACCAAGCCATGTCTTTCCCAGACCGGAATCAAGCATCCAAGGACCGGTTTCTGGCTATCAGCCATCTTCAGCCTGGATAGCTTGACTCCAGTGGTGAGGAGAGCCTGGGACTCACGTCTGAGCATACCCAGCCCACTCGGGGTGAAAATTGCAAAAAACACAGTTGATGGACAGAATGTAGAACAATGTCATACATTCACCCCAGTACAAGGATCTGGGCCTAAATCCATCGTTTTTTTGCACTCCACACCACCCTGGGTTAGACACTGGCTGTATGCAAATCAGCTCTGACCCTGTGCCTCATGGGAACAGTCCAGTCCGAACTACCATGCCATGTCTTTCCCAGACCGGAATCAAGCATCCAAGGACCGGTTTCTGGCTATCAGCCATCTTCAGCCTGGATAGCTTGACTCCAGTGGTGTGGAGAGCCTGGGACTCACGTCTGAGCATATCCAGCCCACTCGGGGTGAAAATTGCAAAAAACACAGTTGATGGACAGAATGTAGAACAATGTCATACATTCACCCCAGTACAAGGATCTGGGCCTAAATCCATCGTTTTTTTGCACTCCACACCACCCTGGGTTAGACACTGGCTGTATGCAAATCAGCTCTGACCCTGTGCCTCATGGGAACAGTCCAGTCCGAACTACCAAGCCATGTCTTTCCCAGACCGGAATCAAGCATCCAAGGACCGGTTTCTGGCTATCAGCCATCTTCAGCCTGGATAGCTTGACTCCAGTGGTGTGGAGAGCCTGGGACTCACGTCTGAGCATACCCAGCCCACTCGGGGTGAAAATTGCAAAAAACACAGTTGATGGACAGAATGTAGAACAATGTCATACATTCACCCCAGTACAAGGATATGGGCCTAAATCCATCGTTTTTTTTGCACTCCACACCACCCTGGGTTAGACACTGGCTGTATGCAAATCAGCTCTGACCCTGTGCCTCATGGGAACAGTCCAGTCCGAACTACCAAGCCATGTCTTTCCCAGACCGGAATCAAGCATCCAAGGACCGGTTTCTGGCTATCAGCCATCTTCAGCCTGGATAGCTTGACTCCAGTGGTGTGGAGAGCCTGGGACTCACGTCTGAGCATACCCAGCCCACTCGGGGTGAAAATTGCAAAAAACACAGTTGATGGACAGAATGTAGAACAATGTCATACATTCACCCCAGTACAAGGATCTGGGCCTAAATCCATCATTTTTTTGCACTCCACACCACCCTGGGTTAGACACTGGCTGTATGCAAATCAGCTCTGACCCTGTGCCTCATGGGAACAGTCCAGTCCGAACTACCAAGCCATGTCTTTCCCAGACCGGAATCAAGCATCCAAGGACCGGTTTCTGGCTTTCAGCCATCTTCAGCCTGGATAGCTTGACTCCAGTGGTGTGGAGAGCCTGGGACTCACGTCTGAGCATACCCAGCCCACTCGGGGTGAAAATTGCAAAAAACACAGTTGGTGGACAGAATGTAGAACAATGTCATACATTCACCCCAGTACAAGGATCTGGGCCTAAATCCATCGTTTTTTTGCACTCCACACCACCCTGGGTTAGACACTGGCTGTATGCAAATCAGCTCTGACCCTGTGCCTCATGGGAACAGTCCAGTCCGAACTACCAAGCCATGTCTTTCCTCAGACCGGAATCAAGCATCCAAGGACCGGTTTCTGGCTATCAGCCATCTTCAGCCCAGATAGCTTGACTCCAGTGGTGTGGAGAGCCTGGGACTCACGTCTGAGCATACCCAGCCCACTCGGGGTGAAAATTGCAAAAAACACAGCTGATGGACAGAATGTAGAACAATGTCATACATTCACCCCAGTACAAGGATCTGGGCCTAATTCCATCGTTTTTTTGCACTCCACACCACCCTGGGTTAGACACTGGCTGTATGCAAATCAGCTCTGACCCTGTGCCTCATGGGAACAGTCCAGTCCGAACTACCAAGCCATGTCTTTCCCAGACCGGAATCAAGCATCCAAGGACCGGTTTCTGGCTATCAGCCATCTTCAGCCTGGATAGCTTGACTCCAGTGGTGTGGAGAGCTTGGGACTCACGTCTGAGCATACCCAGCCCACTCAGGGTGAAAATTGCAAAAAACACAGTTGATGTACAGAATGTAGAACAATGTCATACATTCACCCCAGTACAAGGATCTGGGCCTAAATCCATCATTTTTTTGCACTCCACGCCACCCTGGGTTAGACACTGGCTGTATGCAAATCAGCTCTGACCCTGTGCCTCATGGGAACAGTCCAGTCCGAACTACCAAGCCATGTCTTTCCCAGACCGGAATCAAGCATCCAAGGACCGGTTTCTGGATATCAGCCATCTTCAGCCTGGATAGCCTGACTCCAGTGGTGTGGAGAGCCTGGGAATCACGTCTGAGCATACCCAGCCCACTCGGGGTGAAAATTGCAAAAAACACAGTTGATGGACAGAATGTAGAACAATGTCATACATTCACCCCAGTACAAGGATCTGGGCCTCAATCCATCGGTTTTTTTGCACTCCACACCACCCTGGGTTAGACACTGGCTGTATGCAAATCAGCTCTGACCCTGTGCCTCATGGGAACAGTCCAGTCCGAACTACCAAGCCATGTCTTTCCCAGACCGGAATCAAGCATCCAAGGACCGGTTTCTGGCTATCAGCCATCTTCAGCCTGGATAGCTTGACTCCAGTGGTGTGGAGAGCCTGGGACTCACGTCTGAGCATACCCAGCCCACTCGGGGTGAAAATTGCAAAAAACACAGTTGATGGACAGAATGTAGAACAATGTCATACATTCACCCCAGTACAAGGATCTGGGCCTAAATCCATCGTTTTTTTGCACTCCACACCACCCTGGGTTAGACACTGGCTGTATGCAAATCAGCTCTGACCCTGTGCCTCATGGGAACAGTCCAGTCCGAACTACCAAGCCATGTCTTTCCCAGACCGGAATCAAGCATCCAAGGACCGGTTTCTGGCTATCAGCCATCTTCAGCCTGGATAGCTTGACTCCAGTGGTGTGGAGAGCCTGGGACTCACGTCTGAGCATACCCAGCCCACTCGGGGTGAAAATTGCAAAAAACACAGTTGATGGACAGAATGTAGAACAATGTCATACATTCACCCCAGTACAAGCATCTGGGCCTAAATCCATCATTTTTTTGCACTCCACACCACCCTGGGTTAGACACTGGCTGTATGCAAATCAGCTCTGACTCTGTGCCTCATGGGAACAGTCCAGTCCGAACTACCAAGCCATTTCTTTCCCAGACCGGAATCAAGCATCCAAGGACCGGTTTCTGGCTATCAGCCATCTTCAGCCCGGATAGCTTGACTCCAGTGGTGTGGAGAGCCTGGGACTCACGTCTGAGCATACCCAGCCCACTCGGGGTGAAAATTGCAAACAACACAGTTGATGGACAGAATGTAGAACAATGTCATACATTCACCCCAGTACAAGGATCTGGGCCTAAATCCATCGTTTTTTTGCACTCCACACCACCCTGGGTTAGACACTGGCTGTATGCAAATCAGCTCTGACCCTGTGCCTCATGGGAACAGTCCAGTCCGAACTACCAAGCCATGTCTTTCCCAGACCGGAATCAAGCATCCAAGGACCGGTTTCTGGCTATCAGCCATCTTCAGCCTGGATAGCTTGACTCCAGTAGTGTGGAGAGCCTGGGACTCACGTCTGAGCATACCCAGCCCACTCGGGGTGAAAATTGCAAAAAACACAGTTGATGGACAGAATGTAGAACAATGTCATACATTCACCCCAGTACAAGGATCTGGGCCTAAATCCATCGTTTTTTTTCACTCCACACCACCCTTGGTTAGACACTGGCTGTATGCAAATCAGCTCTGACCCTGTGCCTCATGGGAACAGTCCAGTCCGAACTACCAAGCCATGTCTTTCCCAGACCGGAATCAAGCATCCAAGGACCGGTTTCTGGCTTTCAGCCATCTTCAGCCTGGATAGCTTGACTCCAGTGGTGTGGAGAGCCTGGGACTCACGTCTGAGCATACCCAGCCCACTCGGGGTGAAAATTGCAAAAAACACAGTTGATGGACAGAATGTAGAACAATGTCATACATTCACCCCAGTACAAGGATCTGGGCCTAAATCCATCATTTTTTTGCACTCCACACCACCCTGGGTTAGACACTGGCTGTATGCAAATCAGCTCTGACCCTGTGCCTCATGGGAACAGTCCAGTCCGAACTACCAAGCCATGTCTTTCCCAGACCGGAATCAAGCATCCAAGGACCGGTTTCTGGCTATCAGCCATCTTCAGCCTGGATAGCTTGACTCCAGTGGTGTGGAGAGCCTGGGACTCACGTCTGAGCATACCCAGCCCACTCGGGGTGAAAATTGCAAAAAACACAGTTGATGGACAGAATGTAGAACAATGTCATACATTCACCCCAGTACAAGGATCTGGGCCTAATTCCATCGTTTTTTTGCACTCCACACCACCCTGGGTTAGACACTGGCTGTATGCAAATCAGCTCTGACCCTGTGCCTCATGGGAACAGTCCAGTCCGAACTACCAAGCCATGTCTTTCCCAGACCGGAATCAAGCATCCAAGGACCGGTTTCTGGCTATCAGCCATCTTCAGCCTGGATAGCTTGACTCCAGTGGTGTGGAGAGCCTGGGACTCACGTCTGAGCATACCCAGCCCACTCGGGGTGAAAATTGCAAAAAACACAGTTGGTGGACAGAATGTAGAACAATGTCATACATTCACCCCAGTACAAGGATCTGGGCCTAAATCCATCGTTTTTTTGCACTCCACACCACCCTGGGTTAGACACTGGCTGTATGCAAATCAGCTCTGACCTGTGCCTCATGGGAACAGTCCAGTCCGAACTACCAAGCCATGTCTTTCCCAGACCGGAATCAAGCATCCAAGGACCGGTTTCTGGCTATCAGCCATCTTCAGCCCGGATAGCTTGACTCCAGTGGTGTGGAGAGCCTGGGACTCACGTCTGAGCATACCCAGCCCACTCGGGGTGAAAATTGCAAAAAACACAGTTGATGGACAGAATGTAGAACAATGTCATACATTCACCCCAGTACAAGGATCTGGGCCTAAATCCATCGTTTTTTTGCACTCCACACCACCCTGTGTTAGACACTGGCTGTATGCAAACCAGCTCTGACCCTGTGCCTCATGGGAACAGTCCAGTCCGAACTACCAAGCCATGTCTTTCCCAGACCGGAATCAAGCATCCAAGGACCGGTTTCTGGCTATCAGCCATCTTCAGCCTCGATAGCTTGACTCCAGTGGTGTGGAGAGCCTGGGACTCACGTCTGAGCATACCCAGCCCACTCGGGGTGAAAATTGCAAAAAACACAGTTGATGGACAGAATGTAGAACAATGTCATACATTCACCCCAGTACAAGGATCTGGGCCTAAATCCATCGTTTTTTTGCACTCCACACCACCCCGGGTTAGACACTGGCTGTATACAAATCAGCTCTGACCCTGTGCCTCATGGGAACAGTCCAGTCCGAACTACCAAGCCATGTCTTTCCCAGACCGGAATCAAGCATCCAAGGACCGGTTTCTGGCTATCAGCCATCTTCAGCCCGGATAGCTTGACTCCAGTGGTGTGGAGAGCCTGGGACTCACGTCTGAGCATACCCAGCCCACTCGGGGTGAAAATTGCAAAAAACACAGTTGATGGACAGAATGTAGAACAATGTCATACATTCACCCCAGTACAAGGATCTGGGCCTAAATCCATCGTTTTTTTGCACTCCACACCACCCTGGGTTAGACACTGGCTGTATGCAAATCAGCTCTGACCCTGTGCCTCATGGGAACAGTCCAGTCCGAACTACCAAGCCATGTCTTTCCCAGACCGGAATCAAGCATCCAAGGACCGGTTTCTGGCTATCAGCCATCTTCAGCCTGGATAGCTTGACTCCAGTGGTGTGGAGAGCCTGGGACTCACGTCTGAGCATACCCAGCCCACTCGGGGTGAAAATTGCAAAAAACACAGTTGATGGACAGAATGTAGAACAATGTCATACATTCACCCCAGTACAAGGATCTGGGCCTAAATCCATCGTTTTTTTGCACTCCACACCACCCTGGGCTAGACACTGGCTGTATGCAAATCAGCTCTGACCCTGTGCCTCATGGGAACAGTCCAGTCCGAACTACCAAGCCATGTCTTTCCCAGACCGGAATCAAGCATCCAAGGACCGGTTTCTGGCTATCAGCCATCTTCAGCCTGGATAGCTTGACTCCAGTGGTGTGGAGAGCCTGGGACTCACGTCTGAGCATACCCAGCCCACTCGGGGTGAAAATTGCAAAAAACACAGTTGATGGACAGAATGTAGAACAATGTCATACATTCACCCCAGTACAAGGATCTGGGCCTAAATCCATCGTTTTTTTGCACTCCACACCACCCTGGGTTAGACACTGGCTGTATGCAAATCAGCTCTGACCCTGTGCCTCATGGGAACAGTCCAGTCCGAACTACCAAGCCATGTCTTTCCCAGACCGGAATCAAGCATCCAAGGACCGGTTTCTGGCTATCAGCCATCTTCAGCCTGGATAGCTTGACTCCAGTGGTGTGGAGAGCCTGGGACTCACGTCTGAGCATACCCAGCCCACTCGGGGTGAAAATTGCAAAAAACACAGTTGATGGACAGAATGTAGAACAATGTCATACATTCACCCCAGTACAAGGATCTGGGCCTAAATCCATCGTTTTTTGCACTCCACACCACCCTGGGTTAGACACTGGCTGTATGCAAATCAGCTCTGACCCTGTGCCTCATGGGAACAGTCCAGTCCGAACTACCAAGCCATGTCTTTCCCAGACCGGAATCAAGCATCCAAGGACCGGTTTCTGGCTATCAGCGATCTTCAGCCTGGATAGCTTGACTCCAGTGGTGTGGAGAGCCTGGGACTCACGTCTGAGCATACCCAGCCCACTCGGGGTGAAAATTGCAAAAAACACAGTTGATGGACAGAATGTAGAACAATGTCATACATTCACCCCAGTACAAGGATCTGGGCCTAAATCCATCGTTTTTTTGCACTCCACACCACCCTGGGTTAGACACTGGCTGTGTGCAAATCAGCTCTGACCCTGTGCCTCATGGGAACAGTCCAGTCCGAACTACCAAGCCATGTCTTTCCCAGACCGGAATCAAGCATCCAAGGACCGGTTTCTGGCTATCAGCCATCTTCAGCCTGGATAGCTTGACTCCAGTGGTGAGGAGAGCCTGGGACTCACGTCTGAGCATACCCAGCCCACTCGGGGTGAAAATTGCAAAAAACACAGTTGATGGACAGAATGTAGAACAATGTCATACATTCACCCCAGTACAAGGATCTGGGCCTAAATCCATCGTTTTTTTGCACTCCACACCACCCTGGGTTAGACACTGGCTGTATGCAAATCAGCTCTGACCCTGTGCCTCATGGGAACAGTCCAGTCCGAACTACCATGCCATGTCTTTCCCAGACCGGAATCAAGCATCCAAGGACCGGTTTCTGGCTATCAGCCATCTTCAGCCTGGATAGCTTGACTCCAGTGGTGTGGAGAGCCTGGGACTCACGTCTGAGCATATCCAGCCCACTCGGGGTGAAAATTGCAAAAAACACAGTTGATGGACAGAATGTAGAACAATGTCATACATTCACCCCAGTACAAGGATCTGGGCCTAAATCCATCGTTTTTTTGCACTCCACACCACCCTGGGTTAGACACTGGCTGTATGCAAATCAGCTCTGACCCTGTGCCTCATGGGAACAGTCCAGTCCGAACTACCAAGCCATGTCTTTCCCAGACCGGAATCAAGCATCCAAGGACCGGTTTCTGGCTATCAGCCATCTTCAGCCTGGATAGCTTGACTCCAGTGGTGTGGAGAGCCTGGGACTCACGTCTGAGCATACCCAGCCCACTCGGGGTGAAAATTGCAAAAAACACAGTTGATGGACAGAATGTAGAACAATGTCATACATTCACCCCAGTACAAGGATATGGGCCTAAATCCATCGTTTTTTTTGCACTCCACACCACCCTGGGTTAGACACTGGCTGTATGCAAATCAGCTCTGACCCTGTGCCTCATGGGAACAGTCCAGTCCGAACTACCAAGCCATGTCTTTCCCAGACCGGAATCAAGCATCCAAGGACCGGTTTCTGGCTATCAGCCATCTTCAGCCTGGATAGCTTGACTCCAGTGGTGTGGAGAGCCTGGGACTCACGTCTGAGCATACCCAGCCCACTCGGGGTGAAAATTGCAAAAAACACAGTTGATGGACAGAATGTAGAACAATGTCATACATTCACCCCAGTACAAGGATCTGGGCCTAAATCCATCATTTTTTTGCACTCCACACCACCCTGGGTTAGACACTGGCTGTATGCAAATCAGCTCTGACCCTGTGCCTCATGGGAACAGTCCAGTCCGAACTACCAAGCCATGTCTTTCCCAGACCGGAATCAAGCATCCAAGGACCGGTTTCTGGCTTTCAGCCATCTTCAGCCTGGATAGCTTGACTCCAGTGGTGTGGAGAGCCTGGGACTCACGTCTGAGCATACCCAGCCCACTCGGGGTGAAAATTGCAAAAAACACAGTTGGTGGACAGAATGTAGAACAATGTCATACATTCACCCCAGTACAAGGATCTGGGCCTAAATCCATCGTTTTTTTGCACTCCACACCACCCTGGGTTAGACACTGGCTGTATGCAAATCAGCTCTGACCCTGTGCCTCATGGGAACAGTCCAGTCCGAACTACCAAGCCATGTCTTTCCTCAGACCGGAATCAAGCATCCAAGGACCGGTTTCTGGCTATCAGCCATCTTCAGCCCAGATAGCTTGACTCCAGTGGTGTGGAGAGCCTGGGACTCACGTCTGAGCATACCCAGCCCACTCGGGGTGAAAATTGCAAAAAACACAGCTGATGGACAGAATGTAGAACAATGTCATACATTCACCCCAGTACAAGGATCTGGGCCTAATTCCATCGTTTTTTTGCACTCCACACCACCCTGGGTTAGACACTGGCTGTATGCAAATCAGCTCTGACCCTGTGCCTCATGGGAACAGTCCAGTCCGAACTACCAAGCCATGTCTTTCCCAGACCGGAATCAAGCATCCAAGGACCGGTTTCTGGCTATCAGCCATCTTCAGCCTGGATAGCTTGACTCCAGTGGTGTGGAGAGCTTGGGACTCACGTCTGAGCATACCCAGCCCACTCAGGGTGAAAATTGCAAAAAACACAGTTGATGTACAGAATGTAGAACAATGTCATACATTCACCCCAGTACAAGGATCTGGGCCTAAATCCATCATTTTTTTGCACTCCACGCCACCCTGGGTTAGACACTGGCTGTATGCAAATCAGCTCTGACCCTGTGCCTCATGGGAACAGTCCAGTCCGAACTACCAAGCCATGTCTTTCCCAGACCGGAATCAAGCATCCAAGGACCGGTTTCTGGATATCAGCCATCTTCAGCCTGGATAGCCTGACTCCAGTGGTGTGGAGAGCCTGGGAATCACGTCTGAGCATACCCAGCCCACTCGGGGTGAAAATTGCAAAAAACACAGTTGATGGACAGAATGTAGAACAATGTCATACATTCACCCCAGTACAAGGATCTGGGCCTCAATCCATCGGTTTTTTTGCACTCCACACCACCCTGGGTTAGACACTGGCTGTATGCAAATCAGCTCTGACCCTGTGCCTCATGGGAACAGTCCAGTCCGAACTACCAAGCCATGTCTTTCCCAGACCGGAATCAAGCATCCAAGGACCGGTTTCTGGCTATCAGCCATCTTCAGCCTGGATAGCTTGACTCCAGTGGTGTGGAGAGCCTGGGACTCACGTCTGAGCATACCCAGCCCACTCGGGGTGAAAATTGCAAAAAACACAGTTGATGGACAGAATGTAGAACAATGTCATACATTCACCCCAGTACAAGGATCTGGGCCTAAATCCATCGTTTTTTTGCACTCCACACCACCCTGGGTTAGACACTGGCTGTATGCAAATCAGCTCTGACCCTGTGCCTCATGGGAACAGTCCAGTCCGAACTACCAAGCCATGTCTTTCCCAGACCGGAATCAAGCATCCAAGGACCGGTTTCTGGCTATCAGCCATCTTCAGCCTGGATAGCTTGACTCCAGTGGTGTGGAGAGCCTGGGACTCACGTCTGAGCATACCCAGCCCACTCGGGGTGAAAATTGCAAAAAACACAGTTGATGGACAGAATGTAGAACAATGTCATACATTCACCCCAGTACAAGCATCTGGGCCTAAATCCATCATTTTTTTGCACTCCACACCACCCTGGGTTAGACACTGGCTGTATGCAAATCAGCTCTGACTCTGTGCCTCATGGGAACAGTCCAGTCCGAACTACCAAGCCATTTCTTTCCCAGACCGGAATCAAGCATCCAAGGACCGGTTTCTGGCTATCAGCCATCTTCAGCCCGGATAGCTTGACTCCAGTGGTGTGGAGAGCCTGGGACTCACGTCTGAGCATACCCAGCCCACTCGGGGTGAAAATTGCAAACAACACAGTTGATGGACAGAATGTAGAACAATGTCATACATTCACCCCAGTACAAGGATCTGGGCCTAAATCCATCGTTTTTTTGCACTCCACACCACCCTGGGTTAGACACTGGCTGTATGCAAATCAGCTCTGACCCTGTGCCTCATGGGAACAGTCCAGTCCGAACTACCAAGCCATGTCTTTCCCAGACCGGAATCAAGCATCCAAGGACCGGTTTCTGGCTATCAGCCATCTTCAGCCTGGATAGCTTGACTCCAGTAGTGTGGAGAGCCTGGGACTCACGTCTGAGCATACCCAGCCCACTCGGGGTGAAAATTGCAAAAAACACAGTTGATGGACAGAATGTAGAACAATGTCATACATTCACCCCAGTACAAGGATCTGGGCCTAAATCCATCGTTTTTTTTCACTCCACACCACCCTTGGTTAGACACTGGCTGTATGCAAATCAGCTCTGACCCTGTGCCTCATGGGAACAGTCCAGTCCGAACTACCAAGCCATGTCTTTCCCAGACCGGAATCAAGCATCCAAGGACCGGTTTCTGGCTTTCAGCCATCTTCAGCCTGGATAGCTTGACTCCAGTGGTGTGGAGAGCCTGGGACTCACGTCTGAGCATACCCAGCCCACTCGGGGTGAAAATTGCAAAAAACACAGTTGATGGACAGAATGTAGAACAATGTCATACATTCACCCCAGTACAAGGATCTGGGCCTAAATCCATCATTTTTTTGCACTCCACACCACCCTGGGTTAGACACTGGCTGTATGCAAATCAGCTCTGACCCTGTGCCTCATGGGAACAGTCCAGTCCGAACTACCAAGCCATGTCTTTCCCAGACCGGAATCAAGCATCCAAGGACCGGTTTCTGGCTATCAGCCATCTTCAGCCTGGATAGCTTGACTCCAGTGGTGTGGAGAGCCTGGGACTCACGTCTGAGCATACCCAGCCCACTCGGGGTGAAAATTGCAAAAAACACAGTTGATGGACAGAATGTAGAACAATGTCATACATTCACCCCAGTACAAGGATCTGGGCCTAAATCCATCGTTTTTTTGCACTCCACACCACCCTGGGTTAGACACTGGCTGTATGCAAATCAGCTCTGACCCTGTGCCTCATGGGAACAGTCCAGTCCGAACTACCAAGCCATGTCTTTCCCAGACCGGAATCAAGCATCCAAGGACCGGTTTCTGGCTATCAGCCATCTTCAGCCTGGATAGCTTGACTCCAGTGGTGTGGAGAGCCTGGGACTCACGTCTGAGCATACCCAGCCCACTCGGGGTGAAAATTGCAAAAAACACAGTTGATGGAAAGAATGTAGAACAATGTCATACATTCACCCCAGTACAAGGATCTGGGCCTAAATCCATCGTTTTTTTGCACTCCACACCACCCTGGGTTAGACACTGGCTGTATGCAAATCAGCTCTGACCCTGTGCCTCATGGGAACAGTCCAGTCCGAACTACCAAGCCATGTCTTTCCCAGACCGGAATCAAGCATCCAAGGACCGGTTTCTGGCTATCAGCCATCTTCAGCCCGGATAGCTTGACTCCAGTGGTGTGGAGAGCCTGGGACTCACGTCTGAGCATACCCAGCCCACTCGGGGTGAAAATTGCAAAAAACACAGTTGATGGACAGAATGTAGAACAATGTCATACATTCACCCCAGTACAAGGATCTGGGCCTAATTCCATCGTTTTTTTGCACTCCGCACCACCCTGGGTTAGACACTGGCTGTATGCAAATCAGCTCTGACCCTGTGCCTCATGGGAACAGTCCAGTCCGAACTACCAAGCCATGTCTTTCCCAGACCGGAATCAAGCATCCAAGGACCGGTTTCTGGCTATCAGCCATCTTCAGCCTGGATAGCTTGACTCCAGTGGTGTGGAGAGCCTGGGACTCACGTCTGAGCATACCCAGCCCACTCGGGGTGAAAATTGCAAAAAACACAGTTGATGGACAGAATGTAGAACAATGTCATACATTCACCCCAGTACAAGGATCTGGGCCTAAATCCATCGTTTTTTTGCACTCCACACCACCCTGGGTTAGACACTGGCTGTATGCAAATCAGCTCTGACCCTGTGCCTCATGGGAACAGTCCAGTCCGAACTACCATGCCATGTCTTTCCCAGACCGGAATCAAGCATCCAAGGACCGGTTTCTGGCTATCAGCCATCTTCAGCCTGGATAGCTTGACTCCAGTGGTGTGGAGAGCCTGGGACTCACGTCTGAGCATACCCAGCCCACTCGGGGTGAAAATTGCAAAAAACACAGTTGATGGACAGAATGTAGAACAATGTCATACATTCACCCCAGTACAAGGATCTGGGCCTAAATCCATCGTTTTTTTGCACTCGACACCACCCTGGGTTAGACACTGGCTGTATGCAAATCAGCTCTGACCCTGTGCCTCATGGGAACAGTCCAGTCCGAACTACCAAGCCATGTCTTTCCCAGACCGGAATCAAGCATCCAAGGACCGGTTTCTGGCTATCAGCCATCTTCAGCCTGGATAGCTTGACTCCAGTGGTGTGGAGAGCCTGGGACTCACGTCTGAGCATACCCAGCCCACTCGGGGTGAAAATTGCAAAAAACACAGTTGATGGACAGAATGTAGAACAATGTCATACATTCACCCCAGTACAAGGATCTGGGCCTAAATCCATCGTTTTTTTGCACTCCACACCACCCTGGGATAGACACTGGCTGTATGCAAATCAGCTCTGACCCTGTGCCTCATGGGAACAGTCCAGTCCGAACTACCAAGCCATGTCTTTCCCAGACCGGAATCAAGCATCCAAGGACCGGTTTCTGGCTATCATCCATCTTCAGCCTGGATAGCTTGACTCCAGTGGTGTGGAGAGCCTGGGACTCACGTCTGAGCATACCCAGCCCACTCGGGGTGAAAATTGCAAAAAACACAGTTGATGGACAGAATGTAGAACAATGTCATACATTCACCCCAGTACAAGGATCTGGGCCTAAATCCATCGTTTTTTTGCACTCCACACCACCCTGGGTTAGACACTGGCTGTATGCAAATCAGCTCTGACCCTGTGCCTCATGGGAACAGTCCAGTCCGAACTACCAAGCCATGTCTTTCCCAGACCGGAATCAAGCATCCAAGGACCGGTTTCTGGCTATCAGCCATCTTCAGCCCGGATAGCTTGACTCCAGTGGTGTGGAGAGCCTGGGACTCACGTCTGAGCATACCCAGCCCACTCGGGGTGAAAATTGCAAAAAACACAGTTGATGGACAGAATGTAGAACAATGTCATACATTCACCCCAGTGCAAGGATCTGGGCCTAAATCCATCGTTTTTTTGCACTCCACACCACCCTGGGTTAGACACTGGCTGTATGCAAATCAGCTCTGACCCTGTGCCTCATGGGAACAGTCCAGTCCGAACTACCAAGCCATGTCTTTCCCAGACCGGAATCAAGCATCCAAGGACCGGTTTCTGGTTATCAGCCATCTTCAGCCTGGATAGCTTGACTCCAGTGGTGTGGAGAGCCTGGGACTCACGTCTGAGCATACCCAGCCCACTCGGGGTGAAAATTGCAAAAAACACAGTTGATGGACAGAATGTAGAACAATGTCATACATTCACCCCAGTACAAGGATCTGGGCCTAAATCCATCGTTGTTTTGCACTCCACACCACCCTGGGTTAGACACTGGCTGTATGCAAATCAGCTCTGACCCTGTGCCTCATGGGAACAGTCCAGTCCGAACTACCAAGCCATGTCTTTCCCAGACCGGAATCAAGCATCCAAGGACCGGTTTCTGGCTATCAGCCATCTTCAGCCTGGATAGCTTGACTCCAGTGGTGTGGAGAGCCTGGGACTCACGTCTGAGCATACCCAGCCCACTCGGGGTGAAAATTGCAAAAAACACAGTTGATGGACAGAATGTAGAACAATGTCATACATTCACCCCAGTACAAGGATCTGGGCCTAAATCCATCGTTTTTTTGCACTCCACACCACCCTGGGTTAGACACTGGCTGTATGCAAATCAGCTCTGACCCTGTGCCTCATGGGAACAGTCCAGTCCGAACTACCAAGCCATGTCTTTCCCAGACCGGAATCAAGCATCCAAGGACCAGTTTCTGGCTATCAGCCATCTTCAGCCCGGATAGCTTGACTCCAGTGGTGTGGAGAGCCTGGGACTCACGTCTGAGCATACCCAGCCCACTCGGGGTGAAAATTGCAAAAAACACAGTTGATGGACAGAATGTAGAACAATGTCATACATTCACCCCAGTGCAAGGATCTGGGCCTAAATCCATCGTTTTTTTGCACTCCACACCACCCTGGGTTAGACACTGGCTGTATGCAAATCAGCTCTGACCCTGTGCCTCATGGGAACAGTCCAGTCCGAACTACCAAGCCATGTCTTTCCCAGACCGGAATCAAGCATCCAAGGACCGGTTTCTGGTTATCAGCCATCTTCAGCCTGGATAGCTTGACTCCAGTGGTGTGGAGAGCCTGGGACTCACGTCTGAGCATACCCAGCCCACTCGGGGTGAAAATTGCAAAAAACACAGTTGATGGACAGAATGTAGAACAATGTCATACATTCACCCCAGTACAAGGATCTGGGCCTAAATCCATCGTTGTTTTGCACTCCACACCACCCTGGGTTAGACACTGGCTGTATGCAAATCAGCTCTGACCCTGTGCCTCATGGGAACAGTCCAGTCCGAACTACCAAGCCATGTCTTTCCCAGACCGGAATCAAGCATCCAAGGACCGGTTTCTGGCTATCAGCCATCTTCAGCCTGGATAGCTTGACTCCAGTGGTGTGGAGAGCTTGGGACTCACGTCTGAGCATACCCAGCCCACTCAGGGTGAAAATTGCAAAAAACACAGTTGATGTACAGAATGTAGAACAATGTCATACATTCACCCCAGTACAAGGATCTGGGCCTAAATCCATCGTTTTTTTGCACTCCACGCCACCCTGGGTTAGACACTGGCTGTATGCAAATCAGCTCTGACCCTGTGCCTCATGGGAACAGTCCAGTCCGAACTACCAAGCCATGTCTTTCCCAGACCGGAATCAAGCATCCAAGGACCGGTTTCTGGATATCAGCCATCTTCAGCCTGGATAGCCTGACTCCAGTGGTGTGGAGAGCCTGGGAATCACGTCTGAGCATACCCAGCCCACTCGGGGTGAAAATTGCAAAAAACACAGTTGATGGACAGAATGTAGAACAATGTCATACATTCACCCCAGTACAAGGATCTGGGCCTCAATCCATCGGTTTTTTTGCACTCCACACCACCCTGGGTTAGACACTGGCTGTATGCAAATCAGCTCTGACCCTGTGCCTCATGGGAACAGTCCAGTCCGAACTACCAAGCCATGTCTTTCCCAGACCGGAATCAAGCATCCAAGGACCGGTTTCTGGCTATCAGCCATCTTCAGCCTGGATAGCTTGACTCCAGTGGTGTGGAGAGCCTGGGACTCACGTCTGAGCATACCCAGCCCACTCGGGGTGAAAATTGCAAAAAACACAGTTGATGGACAGAATGTAGAACAATGTCATACATTCACCCCAGTACAAGGATCTGGGCCTAAATCCATCGTTTTTTTGCACTCCACACCACCCTGGGTTAGACACTGGCTGTATGCAAATCAGCTCTGACCCTGTGCCTCATGGGAACAGTCCAGTCCGAACTACCAAGCCATGTCTTTCCCAGACCGGAATCAAGCATCCAAGGACCGGTTTCTGGCTATCAGCCATCTTCAGCCTGGATAGCTTGACTCCAGTGGTGTGGAGAGCCTGGGACTCACGTCTGAGCATACCCAGCCCACTCGGGGTGAAAATTGCAAAAAACACAGTTGATGGACAGAATGTAGAACAATGTCATACATTCACCCCAGTACAAGCATCTGGGCCTAAATCCATCATTTTTTTGCACTCCACACCACCCTGGGTTAGACACTGGCTGTATGCAAATCAGCTCTGACTCTGTGCCTCATGGGAACAGTCCAGTCCGAACTACCAAGCCATGTCTTTCCCAGACCGGAATCAAGCATCCAAGGACCGGTTTCCGGCTATCAGCCATCTTCAGCCCGGATAGCTTGACTCCAGTGGTGTGGAGAGCCTGGGACTCACGTCTGAGCATACCCAGCCCACTCGGGGTGAAAATTGCAAACAACACAGTTGATGGACAGAATGTAGAACAATGTCATACATTCACCCCAGTACAAGGATCTGGGCCTAAATCCATCGTTTTTTTGCACTCCACACCACCCTGGGTTAGACACTGGCTGTATGCAAATCAGCTCTGACCCTGTGCCTCATGGGAACAGTCCAGTCCGAACTACCAAGCCATGTCTTTCCCAGACCGGAATCAAGCATCCAAGGACCGGTTTCTGGCTATCAGCCATCTTCAGCCTGGATAGCTTGACTCCAGTGGTGTGGAGAGCCTGGGACTCACGTCTGAGCATACCCAGCCCACTCGGGGTGAAAATTGCAAAAAACACAGTTGATGGACAGAATGTAGAACAATGTCATACATTCACCCCAGTACAAGGATCTGGGCCTAAATCCATCGTTTTTTTTCACTCCACACCACCCTTGGTTAGACACTGGCTGTATGCAAATCAGCTCTGACCCTGTGCCTCATGGGAACAGTCCAGTCCGAACTACCAAGCCATGTCTTTCCCAGACCGGAATCAAGCATCCAAGGACCGGTTTCTGGCTTTCAGCCATCTTCAGCCTGGATAGCTTGACTCCAGTGGTGTGGAGAGCCTGGGACTCACGTCTGAGCATACCCAGCCCACTCGGGGTGAAAATTGCAAAAAACACAGTTGATGGACAGAATGTAGAACAATGTCATACATTCACCCCAGTACAAGGATCTGGGCCTAAATCCATCATTTTTTTGCACTCCACACCACCCTGGGTTAGACACTGGCTGTATGCAAATCAGCTCTGACCCTGTGCCTCATGGGAACAGTCCAGTCCGAACTACCAAGCCATGTCTTTCCCAGACCGGAATCAAGCATCCAAGGACCGGTTTCTGGCTATCAGCCATCTTCAGCCTGGATAGCTTGACTCCAGTGGTGTGGAGAGCCTGGGACTCACGTCTGAGCATACCCAGCCCACTCGGGGTGAAAATTGCAAAAAACACAGTTGATGGACAGAATGTAGAACAATGTCATACATTCACCCCAGTACAAGGATCTGGGCCTAAATCCATCGTTTTTTTGCACTCCACACCACCCTGGGTTAGACACTGGCTGTATGCAAATCAGCTCTGACCCTGTGCCTCATGGGAACAGTCCAGTCCGAACTACCAAGCCATGTCTTTCCCAGACCGGAATCAAGCATCCAAGGACCGGTTTCTGGCTATCAGCCATCTTCAGCCTGGATAGCTTGACTCCAGTGGTGTGGAGAGCCTGGGACTCACGTCTGAGCATACCCAGCCCACTCGGGGTGAAAATTGCAAAAAACACAGTTGATGGAAAGAATGTAGAACAATGTCATACATTCACCCCAGTACAAGGATCTGGGCCTAAATCCATCGTTTTTTTGCACTCCACACCACCCTGGGTTAGACACTGGCTGTATGCAAATCAGCTCTGACCCTGTGCCTCATGGGAACAGTCCAGTCCGAACTACCAAGCCATGTCTTTCCCAGACCGGAATCAAGCATCCAAGGACCGGTTTCTGGCTATCAGCCATCTTCAGCCCGGATAGCTTGACTCCAGTGGTGTGGAGAGCCTGGGACTCACGTCTGAGCATACCCAGCCCACTCGGGGTGAAAATTGCAAAAAACACAGTTGATGGACAGAATGTAGAACAATGTCATACATTCACCCCAGTACAAGGATCTGGGCCTAATTCCATCGTTTTTTTGCACTCCGCACCACCCTGGGTTAGACACTGGCTGTATGCAAATCAGCTCTGACCCTGTGCCTCATGGGAACAGTCCAGTCCGAACTACCAAGCCATGTCTTTCCCAGACCGGAATCAAGCATCCAAGGACCGGTTTCTGGCTATCAGCCATCTTCAGCCTGGATAGCTTGACTCCAGTGGTGTGGAGAGCCTGGGACTCACGTCTGAGCATACCCAGCCCACTCGGGGTGAAAATTGCAAAAAACACAGTTGATGGACAGAATGTAGAACAATGTCATACATTCACCCCAGTACAAGGATCTGGGCCTAAATCCATCGTTTTTTTGCACTCCACACCACCCTGGGTTAGACACTGGCTGTATGCAAATCAGCTCTGACCCTGTGCCTCATGGGAACAGTCCAGTCCGAACTACCATGCCATGTCTTTCCCAGACCGGAATCAAGCATCCAAGGACCGGTTTCTGGCTATCAGCCATCTTCAGCCTGGATAGCTTGACTCCAGTGGTGTGGAGAGCCTGGGACTCACGTCTGAGCATACCCAGCCCACTCGGGGTGAAAATTGCAAAAAACACAGTTGATGGACAGAATGTAGAACAATGTCATACATTCACCCCAGTACAAGGATCTGGGCCTAAATCCATCGTTTTTTTGCACTCCACACCACCCTGGGTTAGACACTGGCTGTATGCAAATCAGCTCTGACCCTGTGCCTCATGGGAACAGTCCAGTCCGAACTACCAAGCCATGTCTTTCCCAGACCGGAATCAAGCATCCAAGGACCGGTTTCTGGCTATCAGCCATCTTCAGCCTGGATAGCTTGACTCCAGTGGTGTGGAGAGCCTGGGACTCACGTCTGAGCATACCCAGCCCACTCGGGGTGAAAATTGCAAAAAACACAGTTGATGGACAGAATGTAGAACAATGTCATACATTCACCCCAGTACAAGGATCTGGGCCTAAATCCATCGTTTTTTTGCACTCCACACCACCCTGGGTTAGACACTGGCTGTATGCAAATCAGCTCTGACCCTGTGCCTCATGGGAACAGTCCAGTCCGAACTACCAAGCCATGTCTTTCCCAGACCGGAATCAAGCATCCAAGGACCGGTTTCTGGCTATCATCCATCTTCAGCCTGGATAGCTTGACTCCAGTGGTGTGGAGAGCCTGGGACTCACGTCTGAGCATACCCAGCCCACTCGGGGTGAAAATTGCAAAAAACACAGTTGATGGACAGAATGTAGAACAATGTCATACATTCACCCCAGTACAAGGATCTGGGCCTAAATCCATCGTTTTTTTGCACTCCACACCACCCTGGGTTAGACACTGGCTGTATGCAAATCAGCTCTGACCCTGTGCCTCATGGGAACAGTCCAGTCCGAACTACCAAGCCATGTCTTTCCCAGACCGGAATCAAGCATCCAAGGACCGGTTTCTGGCTATCAGCCATCTTCAGCCCGGATAGCTTGACTCCAGTGGTGTGGAGAGCCTGGGACTCACGTCTGAGCATACCCAGCCCACTCGGGGTGAAAATTGCAAAAAACACAGTTGATGGACAGAATGTAGAACAATGTCATACATTCACCCCAGTGCAAGGATCTGGGCCTAAATCCATCGTTTTTTTGCACTCCACACCACCCTGGGTTAGACACTGGCTGTATGCAAATCAGCTCTGACCCTGTGCCTCATGGGAACAGTCCAGTCCGAACTACCAAGCCATGTCTTTCCCAGACCGGAATCAAGCATCCAAGGACCGGTTTCTGGTTATCAGCCATCTTCAGCCTGGATAGCTTGACTCCAGTGGTGTGGAGAGCCTGGGACTCACGTCTGAGCATACCCAGCCCACTCGGGGTGAAAATTGCAAAAAACACAGTTGATGGACAGAATGTAGAACAATGTCATACATTCACCCCAGTACAAGGATCTGGGCCTAAATCCATCGTTGTTTTGCACTCCACACCACCCTGGGTTAGACACTGGCTGTATGCAAATCAGCTCTGACCCTGTGCCTCATGGGAACAGTCCAGTCCGAACTACCAAGCCATGTCTTTCCCAGACCGGAATCAAGCATCCAAGGACCGGTTTCTGGCTATCAGCCATCTTCAGCCTGGATAGCTTGACTCCAGTGGTGTGGAGAGCCTGGGACTCACGTCTGAGCATACCCAGCCCACTCGGGGTGAAAATTGCAAAAAACACAGTTGATGGACAGAATGTAGAACAATGTCATACATTCACCCCAGTACAAGGATCTGGGCCTAAATCCATCGTTTTTTTGCACTCCACACCACCCTGGGTTAGACACTGGCTGTATGCAAATCAGCTCTGACCCTGTGCCTCATGGGAACAGTCCAGTCCGAACTACCAAGCCATGTCTTTCCCAGACCGGAATCAAGCATCCAAGGACCAGTTTCTGGCTATCAGCCATCTTCAGCCCGGATAGCTTGACTCCAGTGGTGTGGAGAGCCTGGGACTCACGTCTGAGCATACCCAGCCCACTCGGGGTGAAAATTGCAAAAAACACAGTTGATGGACAGAATGTAGAACAATGTCATACATTCACCCCAGTGCAAGGATCTGGGCCTAAATCCATCGTTTTTTTGCACTCCACACCACCCTGGGTTAGACACTGGCTGTATGCAAATCAGCTCTGACCCTGTGCCTCATGGGAACAGTCCAGTCCGAACTACCAAGCCATGTCTTTCCCAGACCGGAATCAAGCATCCAAGGACCGGTTTCTGGTTATCAGCCATCTTCAGCCTGGATAGCTTGACTCCAGTGGTGTGGAGAGCCTGGGACTCACGTCTGAGCATACCCAGCCCACTCGGGGTGAAAATTGCAAAAAACACAGTTGATGGACAGAATGTAGAACAATGTCATACATTCACCCCAGTACAAGGATCTGGGCCTAAATCCATCGTTGTTTTGCACTCCACACCACCCTGGGTTAGACACTGGCTGTATGCAAATCAGCTCTGACCCTGTGCCTCATGGGAACAGTCCAGTCCGAACTACCAAGCCATGTCTTTCCCAGACCGGAATCAAGCATCCAAGGACCGGTTTCTGGCTATCAGCCATCTTCAGTCTGGATAGCTTGACTCCAGTGGTGTGGAGAGCCTGGGACTCACGTCTGAGCATACCCAGCCCACTCGGGGTGAAAATTGCAAAAAACACAGTTGATGGACAGAATGTAGAACAATGTCATACATTCACCCCAGTACAAGGATCTGGGCCTAAATCCATCGTTTTTTTGCACTCCACACCACCCTGGGTTAGACACTGGCTGTATGCAAATCAGCTCTGACCCTGTGCCTCATGGGAACAGTCCAGTCCGAACTACCAAGCCATGTCTTTCCCAGACTGGAATCAAGCATCCAAGGACCAGTTTCTGGCTATCAGCCATCTTCAGCCTGGATAGCTTGACTCCAGTGGTGTGGAGAGCCTGGGACTCACGTCTGAGCATACCCAGCCCACTCGGGGTGAAAATTGCAAAAAACACAGTTGATGGACAGAATGTAGAACAATGTCATACATTCACCCCAGTACAAGGAACTGGGCCTAAATCCATCGTTTTTTTGCACTCCACACCACCCTGGGTTAGACACTGGCTGTATGCAAATCAGCTCTGACCCTGTGCCTCATGGGAACAGTCCAGTCCGAACTACCAAGCCATGTCTTTCCCAGACCGGAATCAAGCATCCATGGACCGGTTTCTGGCTATCAGCCATCTTCAGCCTGGATAGCTTGACTCCAGTGGTGTGGAGAGCCTGGGACTCACGTCTGAGCATACCCAGCCCACTCGGGGTGAAAATTGCAAAAAACACAGTTGATGGACAGAATGTAGAACAATGTCATACATTCACCCCAGTACAAGGATCTGGGCCTAAATCCATCGTTTTTTTGCACTCCACACCACCCTGGGTTAGACACTGGCTGTATGCAAATCAGCTCTGACCCTGTGCCTCATGGGAACAGTCCAGTCCGAACTACCAAGCCATGTCTTTCCCAGACCGGAATCAAGCATCCAAGGACCGGTTTCTGGCTATCAGCCATCTTCAGCCCGGATAGCTTGACTCCAGTGGTGTGGAGAGCCTGGGACTCACGTCTGAGCATACCCAGCCCACTCGGGGTGAAAATTGCAAAAAACACAGTTGATGGACAGAATGTAGAACAATGTCATACATTCACCCCAGTGCAAGGATCTGGGCCTAAATCCATCGTTTTTTTGCACTCCACACCACCCTGGGTTAGACACTGGCTGTATGCAAATCAGCTCTGACCCTGTGCCTCATGGGAACAGTCCAGTCCGAACTACCAAGCCATGTCTTTCCCAGACCGGAATCAAGCATCCAAGGACCGGTTTCTGGTTATCAGCCATCTTCAGCCTGGATAGCTTGACTCCAGTGGTGTGGAGAGCCTGGGTCTCACGTCTGAGCATACCCAGCCCACTCGGGGTGAAAATTGCAAAAAACACAGTTGATGGACAGAATGTAGAACAATGTCATACATTCACCCCAGTACAAGGATCTGGGCCTAAATCCATCGTTGTTTTGCACTCCACACCACCCTGGGTTAGACACTGGCTGTATGCAAATCAGCTCTGACCCTGTGCCTCATGGGAACAGTCCAGTCCGAACTACCAAGCCATGTCTTTCCCAGACCGGAATCAAGCATCCAAGGACCGGTTTCTGGCTATCAGCCATCTTCAGCCTGGATAGCTTGACTCCAGTGGTGTGGAGAGCCTGGGACTCACGTCTGAGCATACCCAGCCCACTCGGGGTGAAAATTGCAAAAAACACAGTTGATGGACAGAATGTAGAACAATGTCATACATTCACCCCAGTACAAGGATCTGGGCCTAAATCCATCGTTTTTTTGCACTCCACACCACCCTGGGTTAGACACTGGCTGTATGCAAATCAGCTCTGACCCTGTGCCTCATGGGAACAGTCCAGTCCGAACTACCAAGCCATGTCTTTCCCAGACTGGAATCAAGCATCCAAGGACCAGTTTCTGGCTATCAGCCATCTTCAGCCTGGATAGCTTGACTCCAGTGGTGTGGAGAGCCTGGGACTCACGTCTGAGCATACCCAGCCCACTCGGGGTGAAAATTGCAAAAAACACAGTTGATGGACAGAATGTAGAACAATGTCATACATTCACCCCAGTACAAGGAACTGGGCCTAAATCCATCGTTTTTTTGCACTCCACACCACCCTGGGTTAGACACTGGCTGTATGCAAATCAGCTCTGACCCTGTGCCTCATGGGAACAGTCCAGTCCGAACTACCAAGCCATGTCTTTCCCAGACCGGAATCAAGCATCCATGGACCGGTTTCTGGCTATCAGCCATCTTCAGCCTGGATAGCTTGACTCCAGTGGTGTGGAGAGCCTGGGACTCACGTCTGAGCATACCCAGCCCACTCGGGGTGAAAATTGCAAAAAACACAGTTGATGGACAGAATGTAGAACAATGTCATACATTCACCCCAGTACAAGGATCTGGGCCTAAATCCATCGTTTTTTTGCACTCCACACCACCCTGGGTTAGACACTGGCTATATGCAAATCAGCTCTGACCCTGTGCCTCATGGGAACAGTCCAGTCCGAACTACCAAGCCATGTCTTTCCCAGACTGGAATCAAGCATCCAAGGACCAGTTTCTGGCTATCAGCCATCTTCAGCCTGGATAGCTTGACTCCAGTGGTGTGGAGAGCCTGGGACTCACGTCTGAGCATACCCAGCCCACTCGGGGTGAAAATTGCAAAAAACACAGTTGATGGACAGAATGTAGAACAATGTCATACATTCACCCCAGTACAAGGAACTGGGCCTAAATCCATCGTTTTTTTGCACTCCACACCACCCTGGGTTAGACACTGGCTGTATGCAAATCAGCTCTGACCCTGTGCCTCATGGGAACAGTCCAGTCCGAACTACCAAGCCATGTCTTTCCCAGACCGGAATCAAGCATCCATGGACCGGTTTCTGGCTATCAGCCATCTTCAGCCTGGATAGCTTGACTCCAGTGGTGTGGAGAGCCTGGGACTCACGTCTGAGCATACCCAGCCCACTCGGGGTGAAAATTGCAAAAAACACAGTTGATGGACAGAATGTAGAACAATGTCATACATTCACCCCAGTACAAGGATCTGGGCCTAAATCCATCGTTTTTTTGCACTCCACACCACCCTGGGTTAGACACTGGCTGTATGCAAATCAGCTCTGACCCTGTGCCTCATGGGAACAGTCCAGTCCGAACTACCAAGCCATGTCTTTCCCAGACCGGAATCAAGTATCCAAGGACCGGTTTCTGGCTATCAGCCATCTTCAGCCTGGATAGCTTGACTCCAGTGGTGTGGAGAGCCTGGGACTCACGTCTGAGCATACCCAGCCCACTCGGGGTGAAAATTGCAAAAAACACAGTTGATGGACAGAATGTAGAACAATGTCATACATTCACCCCAGTACAAGGATCTGGGCCTAAATCCATCGTTTTTTTGCACTCCACACCACCCTGGGTTAGACACTGGCTGTATGCAAATCAGCTCTGACCCTGTGCCTCATGGGAACAGTCCAGTCCGAACTACCAAGCCATGTCTTTCCCAGACCGGAATCAAGCATCCAAGGACCGGTTTCTGGCTATCAGCCATCTTCAGCCTGGATAGCTTGACTCCAGTGGTGTGGAGAGCCTGGGACTCACGTCTGAGCATACCCAGCCCACTCGGGGTGAAAATTGCAAAAAACACAGTTGATGGACAGAATGTAGAACAATGTCATACATTCACCCCAGTACAAGGATCTGGGCCTAAATCCATCGTTTTTTTGCACTCCACACCACCCTGGGTTAGACACTGGCTGTATGCAAATCAGCTCTGACCCTGTGCCTCATAGGAACAGTCCAGTCCGAACTACCAAGCCATGTCTTTCCCAGACCGGAATCAAGCATCCAAGGACCGGTTTCTGGCTATCAGCCATCTCCAGCCTGGATAGCTTGACTCCAGTGGTGTGGAGAGCCTGGGACTCACGTCTGAGCATACCCAGCCCACTCGGGGTGAAAATTGCAAAAAACACAGTTGATGGACAGAATGTAGAACAATGTCATACATTCACCCCAGTACAAGGATCTGGGCCTAAATCCATCGTTTTTTTGCACTCCACACCACCCTGGGTTAGACACTGGCTGTATGCAAATCAGCTCTGACCCTGTGCCTCATGGGAACAGTCCAGTCCGAACTACCAAGCCATGTCTTTCCCAGACCGGAATCAAGCATCCAAGGACCGGTTTCTGGTTATCAGCCATCTTCAGCCTGGATAGCTTGACTCCAGTGGTGTGGAGAGCCTGGGACTCACGTCTGAGCATACCCAGCCCACTCGGGGTGAAAATTGCAAAAAACACAGTTGATGGACAGAATGTAGAACAATGTCATACATTCACCCCAGTACAAGGATCTGGGCCTAAATCCATCGTTGTTTTGCACTCCACACCACCCTGGGTTAGACACTGGCTGTATGCAAATCAGCTCTGACCCTGTGCCTCATGGGAACAGTCCAGTCCGAACTACCAAGCCATGTCTTTCCCAGACCGGAATCAAGCATCCAAGGACCGGTTCCTGGCTATCAGCCATCTTCAGCCTGGATAGCTTGACTCCAGTGGTGTGGAGAGCCTGGGACTCACGTCTGAGCATACCCAGCCCACTCGGGGTGAAAATTGCAAAAAACACAGTTGATGGACAGAATGTAGAACAATGTCATACATTCACCCCAGTACAAGGATCTGGGCCTAAATCCATCGTTTTTTTTGCACTCCACACCACCCTGGGTTAGACACTGGCTGTATGCAAATCAGCTCTGACCCTGTGCCTCATGGGAACAGTCCAGTCCGAACTACCAAGCCATGTCTTTCCGAGACTGGAATCAAGCATCCAAGGACCAGTTTCTGGCTATCAGCCATCTTCAGCCTGGATAGCTTGACTCCAGTGGTGTGGAGAGCCTGGGACTCACGTCTGAGCATACCCAGCCCACTCGGGGTGAAAATTGCAAAAAACACAGTTGATGGACAGAATGTAGAACAATGTCATACATTCACCCCAGTACAAGGAACTGGGCCTAAATCCATCGTTTTTTTGCACTCCACACCACCCTGGGTTAGACACTGGCTGTATGCAAATCAGCTCTGACCCTGTGCCTCATGGGAACAGTCCAGTCCGAACTACCAAGCCATGTCTTTCCCAGACCGGAATCAAGCATCCAAGGACCGGTTTCTGGCTATCAGCCATCTTCAGCCTGGATAGCTTGACTCCAGTGGTGTGGAGAGCCTGGGACTCACGTCTGAGCATACCCAGCCCACTCGGGGTGAAAATTGCAAAAAACACAGTTGATGGACAGAATGTAGAACAATGTCATACATTCACCCCAGTACAAGGATATGGGCCTAAATCCATCATTTTTTTGCACTCCACACCACCCTGGGTTAGACACTGGCTGTATGCAAATCAGCTCTGACCCTGTGCCTCATGGGAACAGTCCAGTCCGAACTACCAAGCCATGTCTTTCCCAGACCGGAATCAAGCATCCAAGGACCGGTTTCTGGCTATCAGCCATCTTCAGCCTGGATAGCTTGACTCCAGTGGTGTGGAGAGCCTGGGACTCACGTCTGAGCATACCCAGCCCACTCGGGGTGAAAATTGCAAAAAACACAGTTGATGGACAGAATGTAGAACAATGTCATACATTCACCCCAGTACAAGGATCTGGGCCAAATCCATCGTTTTTTTGCACTCCACACCACCCTGGGTTAGACACTGGCTGTATGCAAATCAGCTCTGACCCTGTGCCTCATGGGAACAGTCCAGTCCGAACTACCAAGCCATGTCTTTCCCAGACCGGAATCAAGCATCCAAGGACCGGTTTCTGGCTATCAGCCATCTTCAGCCCGGATAGCTTGACTCCAGTGGTGTGGAGAGCCTGGGACTCACGTCTGAGCATACCCAGCCCACTCGGGGTGAAAATTGCAAAAAACACAGTTGATGGACAGAATGTAGAACAATGTCATACATTCACCCCAGTACAAGGATCTGGGCCTAAATCCATCGTTTTTTTGCACTCCACACCACCCTGGGTTAGACACTGGCTGTATGCAAATCAGCTCTGACCCTGTGCCTCATGGGAACAGTCCAGTCCGAACTACCAAGCCATGTCTTTCCCAGACCGGAATGTCAAGTCAAGTCAAGTCATAACATTTATATAGCGCACTACATACCCAGAGGGTTTCAAGGCGCTTAGGAAGGGGAGGAGGATTATTTGTCAAATATCCACGTTTTAAGCTGCTTTCTGAACGCTAGGTGATTCTGGGTGAGGCGAAGGTAAGCGGGGAGTGAGTTCCATGTTTTGGCAGCCAGGTATGAGAAGGATCTGCCTCCCATGGTGGTCTTGTTGATGCGAGGTACAGTGGCGAAGGCTAGGCTGGAAGAGCGAAGTTGTCGGGAGGGGGTGTAAAAGGACAGTCGAGAGTTGAGGCAATCTGGTCCGATGTCGTAGAGTGATTTGTGTGCGTGGGTAAGCAGTCGGAAAGTAATCCTCTTATTGACGGGTAGCCAGTGGAGGTCTTTAAGGTGACCAGAGATGTGTTCGTTGCGTGGGATGTCTAATATGAGCCTGGCTGAGGCGTTTTGGATTCGTTGTAGTTTCTTCTGGAGTTTAGCGGTGGTACCTGCGTAGAGGGTGTTTCCGTAGTCCAGTCGGCTCGTGACTAGAGCGTGGGTGACTGTTTTCCTTGTTTCGGAGGGGATCCAGCGAAATGTTTTTCTGAGCATGCGAAGAACGTTAAAGCAGGAAGAGGATACGGCGCTGACTTGTTTGTTCATTGAGAGTGAAGAATCCAGGATGACGCCAAGGTTCCGTGCGTGGTCTGTCGGGATGGGTGCATTTCCGAGGGCTTCCGGCCACCAGGAGTCATCCCATGCAGAGGGGGATTTACCTAAGATGAGGACTTCTGTTTTGTCTGAGTTCAGTTTCAGACGGCTTTGTTTCATCCATTCGGCGACTTCTTTCATTCCTTCGTGTAGGTTAGTTTTGGCGGTGCTGGGGTCCTTGGTGAGAGATAGGATCAGTTGAGTGTCATCCGCGTAAGAGATGATGTTGAGGTTGTGTTGGCGGGCGATGGCCGCGAGGGGGCTCATGTATACGTTGAAGAGGGTGGGACTGAGTGAGGATCCTTGTGGTACGCCGCAGATGACTTCGGTGGCCTCGGACTTGAAAGGTGGGAGGCGGACTCTCTGGGTTCTTCCGGTGAGGAACGAAGTGATCCATTCCAGTGCCTTTCCTTGGATTCCGATGTTTCTGAGGCGTTGTAAAAGGGTGCTGTGGCAGACTGTGTCGAAGGCTGCAGAGAGGTCGAGGAGGATGAGGGCGACTGTGTCTCCATTGTCCAGCAGAGTTCGAATGTCGTCTGTTGCTGCGATGAGGGCGGTCTCAGTGCTGTGTTTGGCTCGGAAGCCAGATTGTGAGGGGTCGAGGGATTTGTTGGCTTCGAGGAAGGCGGCGAGTTGGTTGTTGACGGCTTTCTCGATGACTTTGGCCGGGAATGGAAGAAGCGAGATGGGGCGGTAGTTTTTGAGTTCGGTGGGGTCTGCTGTTGGTTTTTTCAGAAGGGCGGTGAGTTCAGCGTGTTTCCAGTCTTCTGGGAAGGTAGCGGAGTTGAAGGAGCAGTTGATGACGTCTCGGAGGTGCGGAGCTATGACGGAGTCTGCTTTGTTGAAGATGTGGTGAGGGCATGGGTCTGTGGGGGATCCAGAGTGGATGGAGTTCATCAGGCGGATGGTGTCCTCAGTGGAGATTGGCTTCCAGGCGTTAAGGGTGTTAACGGGGGGAAGATGGTCAGCTGATGGTAGGGTGGGTTGGCTTCCGGGTTGGTTGTCAAAGCTGTTGTGGATGTCAGCAATCTTGTTGTGGAAAAAAGAGGCTAGGGAATCGCAGAGGGTTTGAGAGGGGGTGATGTCTTTGGAGTTGGCCGAGGGGTTGGAAAATTCCTTGACGATGTTGAAAAGTTCCTTGCTATTGTGGGCGTTGTTGTCAAGTCGATCTTTGAATGCTGTTTTCTTGGCTTTTCGGATCAGTTGGTGGTGAGTACGGATGGCGCTTTTGAAGGCGTCCTTGTTGCTGGTGGATGGGTCTTTTTTCCAGGCCTTTTCAAGGGAGCGGCATAGTTTCTTGGACTTCTTGAGGTCGTCGTTGAACCATGCGGCCTTCTTGATGCCAAGTTTGTGTTGACGTTTTTTCAGTGGTGCTAAGGTGTCGGCGGTGTTGGATAACCAAAGGGTGAGGTTGGAGGCGGCTTCGTTGGCGTTAGAAGAGAGGGCTGGGGAGGTTTGAAGGAGCGATGTGGAGATCTGTTCTGTGGTGATTTTGTTCCAGTTTCTTTGTAGAGTTGGTTGGAGGTGGATGATGGGTTTCGGCTTGTTGTAGGTGAAGTGAACGCAGCTGTGGTCAGTCCAGAGGAGATCCGTAGTGTGGCTGAAGGAGACATGGTTGCTGGAGGTGAAGATGGGGTCGAGAGTGTGACCTGCGATGTGGGTGGGGGAAGTGACCAGTTGTTTAAGTCCGAGGTTGTCGAGGTAGTCTAAGAGGGTGGCGGTGTTGCGGTCGTTGATCTTTTCAAGGTGAAAGTTGAGGTCTCCCAGAAGGATGTAGTCTTTGGAGGGGAGCGCGTGTGGGGTGATGAAGTCCGTGATGTTTTCACTGAATTTTGCGCGTGGTCCTGGTGGTCTGTAGAGGAGGGTGCCTCTGAGTGTGGTCTTGGGGTCGATGTGGATCTGGAAGTGAAGGTGTTCGGAGTTGGCGAGGTTGGCATCAGAGCTGGTTGAGATGCGGATTGTTTTCTTATGGACGATAGCGATTCCACCTCCTGTATGGTCGGTGCGGTCCTTGTGTGTGATCTTATAGTCATCAGGGATGGCGATGGCGATGTCAGGGGCGGAGGAAGCATTCATCCATGTTTCCGTTAGGAAGGCGACGTCAGGAGAGATGGTGTCTAGTAGGTTCCAAAGGTCAATGGCGTGCCTGTGGACCGAGCGGGTGTTGAGAAGGATGCATTCTAGGTGGTTGGGGTCGGGAATCTGTGTTGTGGTCGTAGCGGAGTTGGTGACGGTGCTGCTGAATTTGCAGGAGTAGCAGGAGAAAGGTCCATGGGTGCGTCCAGGAGCGGCTTGGACGCAGGTGGGGGCGCGGCCGGGGTTAAGGGCTAGGAGGGAGGCGGCATCGTAGGTAATGCGGGAGGACTGGGCAGCGCGAGGGGCAGGGGCTCTGGCGCTGGGCGCGGTCCAGGCGCGGACGGGCGTAGACGGGCTTACCTTTGGCGCACCTTCGGCGCGGATTGGGCGCGGTCGCTGCGCGTGAACGCTGCGCGCGGGAACTACTGTCATATATGGTGGTGAGGGGGGAGGGGCGAGGGCGGGTCAGCTGGGAAGGCGGGAGCGGGGTGGAGACTAGGGCAGGGCGACCAACAACAACAACAACAAAATGGTCGGTGGCCTCGCAGGATCGATCAGCTGCACTTTACCTGCAGAAATCGATTGTGACCTCAGTAACACGCAGCGCAGAGCGGCAAGAGCAAGTGTGATGCCAGGCAGGCAGCAGCGGCCAGGGCAAGCAGCGGAGCGGCGCAGATTAATGAAAAGAATGAAAATCGGTAATTGTAAATAGGCAATGGTATGCGGATTAGCGCGATGCAAATAAATCAGGCAGCAATGTAGTGGCGGCCAAAGCGAGCAGCGGAGCTGCGTAACAATACCCAGCAGGGAAGCAAGGTGAGTCAGGGAGCAGCGTAGGGAGCGTCCGAGTCCGCAGGAAGCAGAACGGTCACAGCGCGTTAGGGTCAGAGTGCGGAGGTAGAGCTTAGTGGGAGGGCGGGTCAGCTGGGAAGGCGGGAGCGGGGTGGAGACTAGGGCAGGGCGACCAACAACAACAACAACAAAATGGCCGGTGGCCTCGCAGGATCGATCAGCTGCACTTTACCTGCAGAAATCGATTGTGACCTCAGTAACACGCAGCGCAGAGCGGCAAGAGCAAGTGTGATGCCAGGCAGGCAGCAGCGGCCAGGGCAAGCAGCGGAGCGGCGCAGATTAATGAAAAGAATGAAAATCGGTAATTGTAAATAGGCAATGGTATGCGGATTAGCGCGATGCAAATAAATCAGGCAGCAATGTAGTGGCGGCCAAAGCGAGCAGCGGAGCTGCGTAACGATACCCAGCAGGGAAGCAAGGTGAGTCAGGGAGCAGCGTAGGGAGCGTCCGAGTCCGCAGGAAGCAGAATCAAGCATCCAGGGACCGGTTTCTGGCTATCAGCCATCTTCAGCCTGGATAGCTTGACTCCAGTGGTGTGGAGAGCCTGGGACTCACGTCTGAGCATACCCAGCCCACTCGGGGTGAAAATTGCAAAAAACACAGTTGATGGACAGAATGTAGAACAATGTCATACATTCACCCCAGTACAAGGATCTGGGCCTAAATCCATCGTTTTTTTGCACTCCACACCTCCCTGGGTAAGACACTGGCTGTATGCAAATCAGCTCTGACCCTGTGCCTCATGGGAACAGTCCAGTCCGAACTACCAAGCCATGTCTTAACCAGACCGGAATCAAGCATCCAAGGACCGGTTTCTGGCTATCAGCCATCTTCAGCCTGGATAGCTTGACTCCAGTGGTGTGGAGAGCCTGGGACTCACGTCTGAGCATACCCAGCCCACTCGGGGTGAAAATTGCAAAAAACACAGTTGATGGACAGAATGTAGAACAATGTCATACATTCACCCCAGTACAAGGATCTGGGCCTAAATCCATCATTTTTTTGCACTCCACACCACCCTGGGTTAGACACTGGCTGTATGCAAATCAGCTCTGACCCTGTGCCTCATGGGAACAGTCCAGTCCGAACTACCAAGCCATGTCTTTCCCAGACCGGAATCAAGCATCCAAGGACCGGTTTCTGGCTATCAGCCATCTTCAGCCTGGATAGCTTGACTCCAGTGGTGTGGAGAGCCTGGGACTCACATCTGAGCATACCCAGCCCACTCGGGGTGAAAATTGCAAAAAACACAGTTGATGGACAGAATGTAGAACAATGTCATACATTCACCCCAGTACAAGGATCTGGGCCTAAATCCATCATTTTTTTGCACTCCACACCACCCTGGGTTAGACACTGGCTGTATGCAAATCAGCTCTGACCCTGTGCCTCATGGGAACAGTCCAGTCCGAACAACCAAGCCATGTCTTTCCCAGACCGGAATCAAGCATCCAAGGACCGGTTTCTGGCTATCAGCCATCTTCAGCCTGGATAGCTTGACTCCAGTGGTGTGGAGAGCCTGGGACTCACGTCTGAGCATTCCCAGCCCACTCGGGGTGAAAATTGCAAAAAACACAGTTGATGGACAGAATGTAGAACAATGTCGTACATTCACCCCAGTACAAGGATCTGGGCCTAAATCCATCGTTGTTTTGCACTCCACACCACCCTGGGTTAGACACTGGCTGTATGCAAATCAGCTCTGACCCTGTGCCTCATGGGAACAGTCCAGTCCGAACTACCAAGCCATGTCTTTCCCAGACCGGAATCAAGCATCCAAGGACCGGTTTCTGGCTATCAGCCATCTTCAGCCTGGATAGCTTGACTCCAGTGGTGTGGAGAGCCTGGGACTCACGTCTGAGCATACCCAGCCCACTCGGGGTGAAAATTGCAAAAAACACAGTTGATGGACAGAATGTAGAACAATGTCATACATTCACCCCAGTACAAGGATCTGGGCCTAATTCCATCGTTTTTTTGCACTCCATACCACCCTGGGTTAGACACTGGCTGTATGCAAATCAGCTCTGACCCTGTGCCTCATGGGAACAGTCCAGTCCGAACTACCAAGCCATGTCTTTCCCAGACCGGAATCAAGCATCCAAGGACCAGTTTCTGGCTATCAGCCATCGTCAGCCTGGATAGCTTGACTCCAGTGGTGTGGAGAGCCTGGGACTCACGTCTGAGCATACCCAGCCCACTCGGGGTGAAAATTGCAAAAAACACAGTTGATGGACAGAATGTAGAACAATGTCATACATTCACCCCAGTACAAGGATCTGGGCCTAAATCCATCGTTTTTTTGCACTCCACACCACCCTGGGTTAGACACTGGCTGTATGCAAATCAGCTCTGACCCTGTGCCTCATGGGAACAGTCCAATCCGAACTACCAAGCCATGTCTTTCCCAGACCGGAATCAAGCATCCAAGGACCGGTTTCTGGCTATCAGCCATCTTCAGCCTGGATAGCTTGACTCCAGTGGTGTGGAGAGCCTGGGACTCACGTCTGAGCATACCCAGCCCACTCGGGGTGAAAATTGCAAAAAACACAGTTGATGGACAGAATGTAGAACAATGTCATACATTCACCCCAGTACAAGGATCTGGGCCTAAATCTATCGTTTTTTTGCACTCCACACCACCCTGGGTTAGACACTGGCTGTATGCAAATCAGCTCTGACCCTGTGCCTCATGGGAACAGTCCAGTCCGAACTACCAAGCCATGTCTTTCCCAGACCGGAATCAAGCATCCAAGGACCGGTTTCTGGCTATCAGCCATCTTCAGCCTGGATAGCTTGACTCCAGTGGTGTGGAGAGCCTGGGACTCACGTCTGAGCATACCCAGCCCACTCGGGGTGAAAATTGCAAAAAACACAGTTGATGGACAGAATGTAGAACAATGTCATACATTCACCCCAGTACAAGGATCTGGGCCTAAATCCATTGTTTTTTTGCACTCCACACCACCCTGGGTTAGACACTGGCTGTATGCAAATCAGCTCTGACCCTCTGCCTCATGGGAACAGTCCAGTCCGAACTACCAAGCCATGTCTTTCCCAGACCGGAATCAAGCATCCAAGGACCGGTTTCTGGCTATCAGCCATCTTCAGCCCGGATAGCTTGACTCCAGTGGTGTGGAGAGCCTGGGACTCACGTCTGAGCATACCCAGCCCACTCGGGGTGAAAATTGCAAAAAACACAGTTGATGGACAGAATGTAGAACAATGTCATACATTCACCCCAGTACGAGGATCTGGGCCTAAATCCATCGTTTTTTTGCACTCCACACCACTCTGGGTTAGACACTGGCTGTATGCAAATCAGCTCTGACCCTGTGCCTCATGGGAACAGTCCAGTCCGAACTACCAAGCCATGTCTTTCCCAGACCGGAATCAAGCATTCAAGGACCGGTTTCTGGCTATCAGCCATCTTCAGCCTGGATAGCTTGACTCCAGTGGTGTGGAGAGCCTGGGACTCACGTCTGAGCATACCCATCCCTCTCGGGGTGAAAATTGCAAAAAACACAGTTGATGGACAGAATGTAGAACAATGTCATACATTCACCCCAGTACAAGGATCTGGGCCTAAATCCATTGTTTTTTTGCACTCCACACCACCCTGGGTTAGACACTGGCTGTATCCAAATCAGCTCTGACCCTGTGCCTCATGGGAACAGTCCAGTCCGAACTACCAAGCCATGTCTTTCCCAGACCGGAATCAAGCATCAAAGGACCGGTTTCTGGCTATCAGCCATCTTCAGCCTGGATAGCTTGACTCCAGTGGTGTGGAGAGCCTGGGACTCACGTCTGAGCATACCCAGCCCACTCGGGGTGAAAATTGCAAAAAACACAGTTGATGGACAGAATGTAGAACAATGTCATACATTCACCCCAGTACAAGGATCTGGGCCTAAATCCATCGTTTTTTTGCACTCCACACCACCCTGGGTTAGACACTGGCTGTATGCAAATCAGCTCTGACCCTGTGCCTCATGGGAACAGTCCAGACCGAACTACCAAGCCATGTCTTTCCCAGACCGGAATCAAGCATCCAAGGACCGGTTTCTGGCTATCAGCCATCTTCAGCCTGGATAGCTGGACTCCAGTGGTGTGGAGAGCCTGGGACTCACGTCTGAGCATACCCAGCCCACTCGGGGTGAAAATTGCAAAAAACATAGTTGATGGACAGAATGTAGAACAATGTCATACATTCACCCCAGTACAAGGATCTGGGCCTAAATCCATCGTTTTTTTTGCACTCCACACCACCCTGGGTTAGACACTGGCTGTATGCAAATCAGCTCTGACCCTGTGCCTCATGGGAACAGTCCAGTCCGAACTACCAAGCCATGTCTTTCCCAGACCGGAATCAAGCATCCAAGGACCGGTTTCTGGCTATCAGCCATCTTCAGCCTGGATAGCTTGACTCCAGTGGTGTGGAGAGCCTGGGACTCACGTCTGAGCATACCCAGCCCACTCGGGGTGAAAATTGCAAAAAACACAGTTGATGGACAGAATGTAGAACAATGTCATACATTCACCCCAGTACAAGGATCTGGGCCTAAATCAGGATTCAAGCAAGCCGGGCCGAAGACGGCTGTAATGCCAGAAACCGGTCCCCGGAAGCTTGTTTCCTTTCCAGTGAAGAATTGGCTTGGTAGTTTTGTCTGCCCTGTTCCCATGATGCACTGGGCCAGGGACAGACTAATTTGCATACAGCCAGGTTCTGAACTGGGATGGTGCAGTGAGCTAAAAAAACGGTGATGGATCAAGCCCTGATCTGTTGACTGGGTAGGAGTGTTCTGATTAACTCAGATACTCTGTCCATCACCACCCCCTTTTTGAAATTATTTTGGCCACAAGTGTGGAAGGGTATGCTCAGACATGAGTCCCTTGCTCACTGCACCATCAGGATTCAAGCAAGCCGGGCCGAAGACAGCTGTAATGCCAGAAACCGGTCCCCGGAAGCTTGTTTCCTTTCCAGTGAAGAATTGGCTTGGTAGTTTGGTCTGCCCTGTTCCCATGATGCACTGGGCCAGGGACAGACTAATTTGCATATAGCCAGGTTCTGAACTGGGATGGTGCAGTGAGCTAAAAAAACGGTGATGGATCAAGCACTGATCTGTTGACTGGGTAGGAGTGTTCTGATTAACTCAGATACTCTGTCCATCACCACCCCCTTTTTGAAATTATTTTGTCCACCACAAGTGTGGAAGGGTATGCTCAGACATGAGTCCCTTGCTCACTGCACCATCAGGATTCAAGCAAGCCGGGCCGAAGACGGCTGTAATGCCAGAAACCGGTCCCCGGAAGCTTGTTTCCTTTCCAGTGAAGAATTGGCTTGGTAGTTTGGTCTGCCCTGTTCCCATGATGCACTGGGCCAGGGACAGACTAATTTGCATATAGCCAGGTTCTGAACTGGGATGGTGCAGTGAGCTAAAAAAAACGGTGATGGATCAAGCCCTGATCTGTTGACTGGGTAGGAGTGTTCTGATTAACTCAGATACTCTGTCCATCACCACCCCCTTTTTGAAATTACTAATACTAAATATAGCATTAAATTCATAACAAAGTTTTTGTAATTTAAGTTTATATTGAGGGTCATTAGAGGAAATAAATAAACGTTCGAATTTAGCAATTCGTTTTTCTAAATGTTTAACATTAGAGTTACATTTTTTATTCTCATGGGCCATGATAGAAATAGTGGCACCTCTAATGTAGGCCTTAAATGCATCCCATCTATTGATAATTGACGATGAATCTTCAGGGTTGAACACAAAATAGTCTTGAATAGCCTGTAGTAATTTGGGTTTATGTGTGTCATTAAGTACAATGCTCGTGTTCATACGCCACCAATTTTGTTTGGTAAAAGGAGAGGAGATATTTAAAACAAACGAAATTAGAGCATGGTCAGAAATATCAATATTACCTATCACAGGATTGGTGGCTGATGGAAGTAAAGAGGGGGAAATCAAAAAATAATCAATCCTCGAATGGGAGTTATGAGGATTAGAGAAAAATGAAAAACATTTATCAGTGGGGAAATGCAATCTCCAAATATCAGCCATTTGGTTGTGTGAAGAAAAGATTTAAAGGCATGGAATACTTTAGGAGGACGGAATTTTGCAGAAGAGAGTCTATCTAACAATGGATCAATAAATACATTAAAATCCCCTCCAACAATCAAAGGAGCCTGCCCCAACTTCAAAACTTCTGTAGTTATAGTAGACCAAAAGAAAGGGTCATCAGCTGTAGGGCCATAAATAGGATGTATGACGTTACAACGCATACTTTTACAACGCATACCTTTACAACGAAATTTTTACAATGCAAAAACTATTACAACGCATGTATTTACAACGCATGTTTTTACAACGCAGGTACCTTTACAACGCATACCATTACAACGTAAGTATTGGTAAGTATATATTAATTTCTAAATGTAAATTAATTGAAATTAATATAATTTAATTTAATAAAATTGAATTGAATTTAATTTAATTTAATTAATTAAATTTAAATTTAATTTTACTTTATTTTTACCCTGTACCCCTGTACCCCAAAAACCCCAAACTGACCCTGAACCCTAAAAATACCCCTTTACCCAAAAACCCAAAACTGACCCTGAACCCTAAAAATACCCTTTTACCCAAAAACCCAAAACTGACCCTGAACCCTAAAAATACCCCTTTACCCAAAAACCCAAAACTGACCCTGAACCCAAAAAATACCCCTTTACCCAAAAACTCAAAACTGACCCTGAACCCTAAAAATACCCCTTTACCCAAAAACCCAAAACTGACCCTGAACCCTAAAAATACCCCTTTACCCAAAAACTCAAAACTGACCCTGAACCCTAAAAATACCCCTTTACCCAAAAACCCAAAACTGACCCTGAACCCTAAAAATACCCCTTTACCCAAAAACCCAAAACTGACCCTGAACCCTAAAAATACCCCTTTACCCAAAAACCCAAAACTGACCCTGAACCCTAAAAATACCCCTTTACCCAAAAATCCAAAACTGACCCTGAACCCTAAAAATACCCCTTTACCCAAAAACCCAAAACTGACCCTGAACCCTAAAAATACCCCTTTACCAAAAAACCCAAACATATAACATTTTAAACATAATTATATACTTACCAATACTTACGTTGTAATGGTATGCGTTGTAAAGGTACCTACGTTGTAAAAACATGCGTTGTAAAAGTTTTTGCGTTGTAAAAGTTTTGTTGTAATGGTAGTGCGTTGTAAAAGTTGCGTTGTAAAGGTTGTTTCCCCCATAAATATTAAGCAGATAGAAAATTGAATCATGAAGTTTAACCTTAACTATAACATATCTACCTTCTGTATCGGTAAACTTACTAAGAATCTGGCAATTCAGCCTTTTAGCAAAGAAAATTGCGACACCATTTTTCTTTCCTAGCGCAGGAGAGGACACAATATCATCTACCCACTTTTTTTTCATATAATGTAAAATGTTGTCATCAATATGCGTTTTTTGGAGAAAGCAAATGTCCGCTCTACAAGCACCCAGGTAATCTAAAATTTTAGTGCGTTTAACTGGATGTCTAAGACCCTTAACATTAAGGGAGACAATTTTAATATTATGAGGACTAGCCATCATGAATTAGAATGAAAACACAGAAAGAAAGATTGCAAGAAAGCGATTGGGAGAAACAGCCATGGATAAAGAGTAACTCTATGTAGGTAGCAAGAAAAGGAAGGACACAAAAGGAAGACACAGGAAAGGAAGGAAAAAGAACAAACAAGATACAGAAATAAGAACATAGAGACGCACACCCGTTCCTCAAGCATGGCCAAGAACCGTTGGAGCCCATAAATGGATAGCCATTAAATGCCAGGGAAGATCAAACTACAAAATTCAAGTAACGGCATCCTGAGTTTCCATCGACGGTGAAGCTTGTTGTTCCAGGAATAGTCTTAAATCTTCAGGACGATGAAAAGATTTAGAGAAAGTGTCTTTCCAGACTCTCATCGTAGAAGGATCAAACAGACCATATTTGAAACCAAGGCTTCTCAGTTGTGGACGAAAAGAAGAAAATTCTTTGCGGATAGCAACCGTTTCCTTAGCAAAGTCTTGATGAATAAAGATTTTGGGGCCATTCACCAAGAGAGAAGGAATATCTCTAGCAGCTTTCCTGATAAGAACCAGATGATGGTGTCGCAAAACCTTAAAAATCATTTGCCTAGGTTTGGTGTGGCGAGGATTTCTATGCGAAGGAATTCTATGTGCCTTGTCCACTTCAAACTTTTCCGAAAATTTAATATTTAGAAGACCAGGAAGCAAGGATTCTAGGTATAAGCGACAGTCAGATCCTTCGACCTCTTCAGGAAGATTGAAAATACGGAGATTGTATTGCCGATTACGATTTTCCTATTCCAGCAGCTGAGTATGCATTGGTACTATTTGCTGCATCAAAGGTGTAAAAGAGTCCAATTTATTTTTGTTATCCTGAATTTTGATAGTATTATCAGAGACTTTCATGGAGATGGAAGCCATATCTTTGCGAATATTTTTCATTTCAATTGCAATAGTGTCAGTGTTCAGTCGCAGCGCTTGAATTTCTTCTAAAATTAATTTGAGGGAAGGTTCAGAATATTCAACAACCTTAGATTTATTTGGGGGAGGCGATACTTGCTGTTTCCTCTTATTATTGGCAGAATTCTTATTATCCATCTTGAGGTGAATAAATAACCCAAACCGTCAAATAAATGCAGGAAAAAGAAAAGCACCTCAAAATTGTAATAAATATTAGGGAAAAAAGATGTAAAATTCCCAAAGGCTCTCCAAAAACAGCAGTGTAGTAGTTAACAGGGTCGTGGGCGTGGCTAGGCCCAAGCCAGTCCCTCTCTTTGTGAGCACCCCGTCCCCTGTGAGGAGGAAGCCGGCAGAGGCTGGGACCGAGGCAGGGAGAGGAACCAGAGGGCCAGCAGGAGCACTTCCCAACGAAGAAATCGCCCTAAAAAACGAGTAGAAGGTAGGCAATACTTTCAGCTTACTAGCGCTGCGCTGTTATCGATGTTCCTGACAGGAATTCGTCGTATTTCGGCTGATTGGGCCGATTACTTCACCGAGCTCCGGTGGCGGCGGCCATATTGGTCGACGCGCTCGCGTGACCCAGAGTGTTAGCTTCTAACAGCTGTGCAAAGCACCTCACAGCATATGAGACAACAGCACCAGTCACGGATCAACTTAAGGCAGACCAACAAAACCGAGCATAACTAAGCCAAACAATTTAAATAATACATATGAGGTCAGGCAAAACCAAGTCCAAGAAAGAAAATGGCCAAAAAAGCAAATCAGCTGAAATAAAAATATGACCGCAAGGTCCAGGCATCCCTTGGGGCTGGATGGTCACGGACAAGAAAAGAAGCAGATGTCAAAATGAAACAAGATCTTGTTCACAATTTAAATTAGCAGCAAATCCCAAGCGTTAGAAGAGAACACATATCACGCCTGATATGCACCAGCAGCCAAAGATGGAGGCAGTTTATGCCTCAACCCACAATGAAACTTCATCATCCTGTTTTCAGGTTTATTACAAATTGTAAGAAAAAAAAGAAAAAAAATACATTGATACATACTTACACAGAAAGGCTTTGGGCGCCAGCCCTCTTCATCCATTGATCTGTTGAACTGTCATTCATATTTGTCTTCTGCACACCACATTATACAGCATAGGACAGTGGTTCAGTCTACTTCAGCCATTGGCTCTTTTGCACTGGGAGGGAACCTTTGATTCTTGAATATTTAAACTAAGGGGCATATTAGCAAGAACCTCGTTAAAACGAACGCTGTTTTAGGGGCAGGAAACAGGTGCTAAAACAGCGATAATGGGCTTGCTAATATGTGTTATAGAATTCCAATAGAAGCCCAGGTTAGATGTCCTGCACATCTAACCTGGGTTTCTATTGGAATTCTATAATGCATATTAGCAAGCCCATTATCGCCGTTGAAGCGGCAGTTTCATGCCACTAAAATGGCGATAATTTTAATGAGGTTCTTGCTAATATGCCCCTATGTCTTTAGGTTACATTAATTCAAAGGCAATAGTATATTTTTTTTGCTCCGTTAGGATCACATTTTTCTGTGATTGTGGTAAAACAAAAAAGGGGTTCTGTACATGTACACCTGCTTACTAGGAAATACTTGTGCTCTTATACTAAAATCTTACTCAATGGTTAGTCATCATTCATTTGAAATTTGTATTGTGAATTCTCTTATTTTAATTTTTGTGGCTTGTCTTTACTGTCAACAAATGAACCATTGCAGAGGCTTGCAAATACAGATCTATTGGCTTTGCTAATGTTTCTCTAAAAGTGGTAGAGTGCTTGGTAACACAGTGTATAACATAGCTGCACAGATGAGAATCAACTCAAAATTCAAATAAAGGTTACTGGCAAGACAGATTACATCAGGATAGCCAGAATAAATAAAGGAACACTGTGTCAGAAAAGCAATTGGTTCAGCAGGCTGATCTGGACATTGCCTCAATTCTGTTTTCATGCAAACATACATTTTGTGGCTGGTCATGCTGGAGACTGTATATCGGATATGACTTGATGACAAGATAATACATATCTTGCAGCCTTTTTAGTTGAATCTCTAAGGGGTATATTATCAAGAACGTCGTTAAAATTATCGCTGGTTTAGCGTCAGGAAGCTGCAGATAAAGCAGCGATAAGGGGCTTGATAATATGCCTTTGAGAATTCCAATAGAAGCCCATGTTCACACCAGAACATGGACTTCTATTGGAATTCACAAGGGCATATTATCAAGCCCATTATCGCCGCTTTAGCAGCAGTTTTCTGCAGCTAAGCCGGTGATAATTTTTAACACCGTTCTTGATAATATGCCCCTAAGTTCTCTTAGGATGCTGCTTTTTTTTCTCCGGTTAGATTTTATTTTCAAATCGCTTCAGAAAGTAATATATGTTCATGTGATACTATCTCAGCTTATAGAGTGTAGAAGTAAATGCCTCACAGCTTGCACTTATTCTGTTGTCAGTCTGGGTCTACAGAAAGGTCTGCCTGGGTTTGCACATGTTTGTCTGGAGTTGTTTCGCTCTCCAGCTCGTGAACAAGAAGCCTTTACCTAATAATTGTGTGTGCGAGCTAACTGTACAAAGGCTAAGAATATCAGTCCATCTGTTTGTTTTGTAAAAACAAAAAAGAGACAATGAAAAAGATGTACGACCCGGTGTTGCATGCTCAAATGGGTTTGCGAACTCATTTGCGCATGCAAAAACATATTGGACCATGTACATAGCCTATTTAGTGAATCGCAATTTATTTGCGACTCACTAAATAGGTTATGCAACTCGCTATTTGGAAGGGGCGTTCCCTCCAAATACCGGGTCTCAAAACAATGTACTAATGTTTTGCAACTGCAATTGCGGTTGCAAAACACTCGCAATTACCATCTACTTTAAGTAGGTGGTAATGCATTTGCAAATGGGAAGGGGTATCAATAGACCCCTTCCCCTCTGCAAATGCATGCAAAATATTTTTAAGGGCAGGCAGTGGTCCTGTTCCTGCCCTTAAAAAAAGAACCGAAAACATTTCATTTATTTTTTTAAATGCATCCCTTTTTCTTTAAGGAAAACAGGCTGCATTTAAAAAAAAAAGCTGCTTTATTAAAAAGCAGTCCAAGAGATGGTGGTCTGCTGAGCCCAGCTGGCCACCATCCCTGGGAATGCTGGCATTCACAATGCGGTACAAAAGGGGGTGGTGATGGACGGAGCATCTGAACCAATCAAACACTCACACCCAGTCAAAAGATCTGGGTTTGATCCATCACCTTTCTTTAGCCCACTCTGCCACCCCAGTTCAGACATGGCTATATGCAAATCAGTCTGACCCAATGCCTCATGGGAACAGTCCTGCCCGAACTGCCAAGCCATGCCTTCCCTGGAACGGAAACAAGCTTCTGAGGACAGGTTTCTGGCATTACAGCCGTCTTCAGCCCGGCTTGCTTGAACCCAGTGGCAAAGTGAGCAAGGGACTCACGTCTGAGCATACCCTGCCACACTTATGGCGGCCAGAGCGGTACAAAAGGGGGTGGTGATGGACGGAGCATCTGAACCAATCAAACACTTACACCCAGTCGAAAGATCTGGGTTTGATGCATCACCGTTCATTAGCCCACTCTGCCACCCCAGTTCAGACATGGCTATATGCAAATCAGTCTGACCCTGTGCCTCATGGGAACAGTCCAGCCCGAACTCCAAGCCATGCCTTCCCTGGACCGGAAACAAGCTTCTGAGGACCGGTTTTGGAATTACAGCCGTCTTCAGCCCGGCTTGCTTGCATCTAGTGGCAAAGTGAGCAAGGGACTCACGTCTGAGCATACCCTGCCACACTTATGGCGGCCAAAGCGGTACAAAAGGGGGTGGTGATGGACGGAGCATCTGAACCAATCAAACACTCACACGAAGTCAAAAGATCTGGGTTTGATCCATCACCGTTCTTTAGCCCACTCTGCCACCCCAGTTCAGACATGGCTATATGCAAATCAGTCTGACCCTGTGCCTCATGGGAACAGTCCAGCCCGAACTGCCAAGCCATGCCTTCCCTGGACCGGAAACAAGCTTCCGAGGACCGGTTTCTGGAATTACAGCCGTCTTCAGCCCGGCTTGTTTGAATCCAGTGGCAAAGTGAGCAAGGGACTCACGTCTGAGCATACCCTGCCACACTTATGGCGGCCAAAGCGGTACAAAAGGGGGTGGTGATGGACGGAGCATCTGAACCAATCCAACACTCACACGAAGTCAAAAGATCTGGGTTTGATCCGTCACCGTTCTTTAGCCCACTCTGCCACCCCAGTTCAGACATGGCTATATGCAAATCAATCTGACCCTGTGCCTCATGGGAACAGTCCAGCCCGAACTGCCAAGCCATGCCTTCCCTGGACCGGAAACAAGTTTCGAGGACAGGTTTCTGGCATTGCAGCCGTCTTCAGCCCGGCTTGCTTGAATCCAGTGGCAAAGTGAGCAAGGGACTCACGTCTGAGCATACCCTGCCACACTTATGGCGGCCAAAGCGGTACAAAAGGGGGTGGTGATGGACGGAGCATCTGAACCAATCAAACACTCACACACAGTCAAAAGATCTGGTTTTGATCCATCACCGTTCTTTAGCCCACTCTACCACCCCAGTTCAGACATGGCTATATGCAAATCAGTCTGACCCTGTGCCTCATGGGAACAGTCCAGCCCGAACTGCCAAGCCATGCCTTCCCTGGACCGGAAACAAGCTTCCGAGGACCGGTTTCTGGCATTACAGCCGCCTTCAGCCCGTCTTACTTGAATCCAATGGCAAAGTGAGCAAGGGACTCACGTCTGAGCATACCCTGCCACACTTATGGCGGCCAAAGCGGTACAAAAGAGGGTGGTGATGGACGGAGCATCTGAATCAATCAAACACTCACACCCAGTCAAAAAATCTGGGTTTGATCCATCACCGTTCTTTAGCCCACTCTGCCACCCCAGTTCAGACATGGCTATATGCAAATCAGTCTGAAAATGTGCCTCATGGGAACAGTCCAGCCCGAACTGCCAAGCCATGCCTTCCCTGGACCGGAAACAAGCTTCCCGTCTTCAGCCCGGCATGCTTGAATCCAGTGGCAAATTGAGCAAGGGACTCACGTCTGAGCATACCCTGCCACACTTATGGCGACCAAAGCGGTACAAAAGGGGGTGGTGATGGACGGAGGATCTGAACCAATCAAACACTCACACCCTGTCAAAAGATCTGGGTTTGAGCCATCACCGTTCTTTAGCCCACTCTGCCAACCCAGTTCAGACATGGCTATATGCAAATCAGTCTGACCCTGTGCCTCATGGGAACAGTCCAAGGGCTCGCAAATTGCTTGAGAGGTTCATTAATAATAATGAGCCTCGCAATTTGCGACCTCATTGGGAATCGCAAAACAGTGTAAATACACTGTTGTACATTTCATTCAGCACCTCACAATTTGCGACTTGCAAATTGCGAGGTGCTAAATGAAAGGGATGTACATCTGGCCTAATAACTGTAGAGGACCACTGCAGCAGGTTTCTTAACCTCGAGGGGTATTATAAAATGCAGCACATTTGAGACCAGTTAAATGAACCCAACCAGATTTATAATCTCATCTGTCCATATTCCCAATTACTTTGGGACACAGTTTAAAAATAAAAATTATGTGAACGTTGCATATCACTTTTAGCTTCTCATTACTCTGCCATTTATGGTTCCTGTAACTTTTATTCTGCCTTCCTTTTACCTATAACTTATGGGATACTGGATTCAAGTTTAACCACTCATTTGCTAATGGTTCCTGGAATGCACAGCCAGATTCTATTAGAGACTGTGGTTAATCCCTTGTATATGCTCTCAGTGTGCTGTCTGGGAGCACTCTCTGTTGAGGGTGCAGACCTCCCATCAGTGGCCATGCCATTTCTATCAGACATATAGTCCCCCAGATGCACCGCCTTATTACGCAAATCCTGCCTCAGTTCAAGCAATCTTGTTGATAATTGTAAAAACAAATCCATTTATCGCTTCCCCATTTTGTTAATCGTCATGACATGGTATATGTTTCATTTACTGATGAAGGCCTTTTATTTTATTAACAACACAATTTCCATAATGGCCCTGAATGTATACTTTGTTTTATGGCTCCAATGCATTTCCCAAAGTTGTCCTTCTTTAAGGGGTGGTTAGACCTCCAATTAAATTCCACAACTCAGTTGTGTAACTAAAAATTAGAAACAATGAGTAATCAGAAAGAAAAAAGAAAATGCATGCACTTATTTATAAATAGACATGAGCCATTAGTTAATTAATGCACAACACAAATTGTCATACTGACTATAAAACAAGACTGCTCTCCATAGCATTTAACTCTATGGTATAAACTAGCTGAAAGAAATCTTAGATATATTCATTAAAAAACCAGGAGTACACATAATTTAGTGTTGACTAAAGTACACTGAAGTGTAAAAATGGCACCAGATATAACATACTGGTTGCATCCCCATACGAGTGGGGTATGTCCCCCTGGCACAGATTAGAAAGTCCTTCATTGATGTTTCAACTTTTATTGCGTTGTTCAATAAAACACACAACTTCCGTTGTTGACTTCAATTTTTTATTATATTGTTACATCACAATACTATACCTTCATTTTTCAAGAAGTTCAAACTACAATTCCCAGAATGCAGTATTACTGGTGTGCAAGCTTCATTAATGAAAAGATTTCGGCCGATAGGTCTTCGTCTGGGGATGATCTACAAATTAAATGTGGGCCGGTATGAGGTAATCAAGAAGAAGAATACCACTGAAAAAAGATTTAACCTCTTGCATGCTCATGACAAGGGGCCCGATTCACAGAACTAACTTAAGAGAAAATCCTAAACTTACTACTTCTGGTATTCACAGAAGTTAGGATTTTGTCTTAAGTTTGTTTTAATTATTGTCTTAAGACAGACTTAAGACAGACTTAAGACAGAATCCTAACTTAAGTCTGTCTTAAGTCTGTCTTAAGACAAAATCCTAACTTCTGTGAATACCAAAAGTAGTAAGTTTAGGATTTTGTCTTAAGTTAGTTCTGTGAATCGGGCCCAAGGTGAGCTCGTCATGAGGCACACCGGAGCTGTGCTCATGACAAGGTGAACTCGTCATGTATAATGGGATTCAATAAATATCAGCAGTGGAGGGGAAAAGCATTAGCAGCCAAGTGGTTAATGAAGATGTAAAAGAACCTTAACCCAATAGAGTTGTGGGAAATGTCCGTAAGAAACATGACATGAATCCTACAGAACATTTGAAATTTTGCAATCTATCGTCCACAAAGACTTTGACGAAGGGATCATCAATGAAAAGGTCAAAAGATACCTAATACAAATGAACCCTAGGAGTTTGACATGTACATGTACATGTATGTACATGTACATGGTACAGTGGTATAAATGTGATGCAACCAGTTTGATATAATTACACTCCGGTTCAGAGAGTGATACCCTGGAGCATGGTACACCCTCACAACCATAGCTCGAGCAAGAGGCAGTGCACATACAGATTTCTATATAACATAAAACCACATAAGACCGTATATGCTGAATGGTTGATCTTATGAGTATCAGCCTAGCTGAGTCAAAGCTTGATACAAAGCTGATGAAGTGTCAGTGTCTCTTAGAAACCAGTGCGGTGCAGGTAAACCACTCATATAAAAGGTGATTCAAGTATGAAAAACCTCATTTATCTGAGCGCATCAGCATCAGAATTCTTGAAGTAAAACACTGCTCATGTGATGTCAAATATTTAGAAGACCAGGAAGCAAGGATTCTAGGTATAAGCGACAGTCAGATCCTTCGACCTCTTCAGGAAGATTGAAAATACGGAGATTGTATTGCCGATTGCGATTTTCCAATTCCAGCAGCTGAGTATGCATTGGTACTATTTGCTGCATCAAAGGTGTAAAAGAGTCCAATTTATTTTTGTTATCCTGAATTTTGATAGTATTATCAGAGACTTTCATGGAGATGGAAGCCATATCTTTGCGAATATTTTTCATTTCAATTGCAATAGTGTCAGTGTTCAGTCGCAGCGCTTGAATTTCTTCTAAAATTAATTTGAGGGAAGGTTCAGAATATTCAACAACCTTAGATTTATTTGGGGGAGGCGATACTTGCTGTTTCCTCTTATTATTGGCAGAATTCTTATTATCCATCTTGAGGTGAATAAATAACCCAAACCGTCAAATAAATGCAGGAAAAAGAAAAGCACCTCAAAATTGTAATAAATATTAGGGAAAAAAGATGTAAAATTCCCAAAGGCTCTCCAAAAACAGCAGTGTAGTAGTTAACAGGGTCGTGGGCGTGGCTAGGCCCAAGCCAGTCCCTCTCTTTGTGAGCACCCCGTCCCCTGTGAGGAGGAAGCCGGCAGAGGCTGGGACCGAGGCAGGGAGAGGAACCAGAGGGCCAGCAGGAGCACTTCCCAACGAAGAAATCGCCATAAAAAACGAGTAGAAGGTAGGCAATACTTTCAGCTTACTAGCGCTGCGCTGTTATCGATGTTCCTGACAGGAATTCGTCGTATTTCGGCTGATTGGGCCGATTACTTCACCGAGCTCCGGTGGCGGCGGCCATATTGGTCGACGCGCTCGCGTGACCCAGAGTGTTAGCTTCTAACAGCTGTGCAAAGCACCTCACAGCATATGAGACAACAGCACCAGTCACGGATCAACTTAAGGCAGACCAACAAAACCGAGCATAACTAAGCCAAACAATTTAAATAATACATATGAGGTCAGGCAAAACCAAGTCCAAGAAAGAAAATGGCCAAAAAAGCAAATCAGCTGAAATAAAAATATGACCGCAAGGTCCAGGCATCCCTTGGGGCTGGATGGTCACGGACAAGAAAAGAAGCAGATGTCAAAATGAAACAAGATCTTGTTCACAATTTAAATTAGCAGCAAATCCCAAGCGTTAGAAGAGAACACATATCACGCCTGATATGCACCAGCAGCCAAAGATGGAGGCGCCACAGTTTATGCCTCAACCCACAATGAAACTTCATCATCCTGTTTTCAGGTTTATTACAAATTGTAAGAAAAAAAAGAAAAAAAATACATTGATACATACTTACACAGAAAGGCTTTGGGCGCCAGCCCTCTTCATCCATTGATCTGTTGAACTGTCATTCATATTTGTCTTCTGCACACCACATTATACAGCATAGGACAGTGGTTCAGTCTACTTCAGCCATTGGCTCTTTTGCACTGGGAGGGAACCTTTGATTCTTGAATATTTAAACTAAGGGGCATATTAGCAAGAACCTCGTTAAAACGAACGCTGTTTTAGGGGCAGGAAACAGGTGCTAAAACAGCGATAATGGGCTTGCTAATATGTGTTATAGAATTCCAATAGAAGCCCAGGTTAGATGTCCTGCACATCTAACCTGGGTTTCTATTGGAATTCTATAATGCATATTAGCAAGCCCATTATCGCCGTTGAAGCGGCAGTTTCATGCCACTAAAATGGCGATAATTTTAATGAGGTTCTTGCTAATATGCCCCTATGTCTTTAGGTTACATTAATTCAAAGGCAATAGTATATTTTTTTTGCTCCGTTAGGATCACATTTTTCTGTGATTGTGGTAAAACAAAAAAGGGGTTCTGTACATGTACACCTGCTTACTAGGAAATACTTGTGCTCTTATACTAAAATCTTACTCAATGGTTAGTCATCATTCATTTGAAATTTGTATTGTGAATTCTCTTATTTTAATTTTTGTGGCTTGTCTTTACTGTCAAAAAATGAACCATTGCAGAGGCTTGCAAATACAGATCTATTGGCTTTGCTAATGTTTCTCTAAAAGTGGTAGAGTGCTTGGTAACACAGTGTATAACATAGCTGCACAGATGAGAATCAACTCAAAATTCAAATAAAGGTTACTGGCAAGACAGATTACATCAGGATAGCCAGAATAAATAAAGGAACACTGTGTCAGAAAAGCAATTGGTTCAGCAGGCTGATCTGGACATTGCCTCAATTCTGTTTTCATGCAAACATACATTTTGTGGCTGGTCATGCTGGAGACTGTATATCGGATATGACTTGATGACAAGATAATACATATCTTGCAGCCTTTTTAGTTGAATCTCTAAGGGGTATATTATCAAGAACGTCGTTAAAATTATCGCTGGTTTAGCGTCAGGAAGCTGCAGATAAAGCAGCGATAAGGGGCTTGATAATATGCCTTTGAGAATTCCAATAGAAGCCCATGTTCACACCAGAACATGGACTTCTATTGGAATTCACAAGGGCATATTATCAAGCCCATTATCGCCGCTTTAGCAGCAGTTTTCTGCAGCTAAGCCGGTGATAATTTTTAACACCGTTCTTGATAATATGCCCCTAAGTTCTCTTAGGATGCTGCTTTTTTTTCTCCGGTTAGATTTTATTTTCAAATCGCTTCAGAAAGTAATATATGTTCATGTGATACTATCTCAGCTTATAGAGTGTAGAAGTAAATGCCTCACAGCTTGCACTTATTCTGTTGTCAGTCTGGGTCTACAGAAAGGTCTGCCTGGGTTTGCACATGTTTGTCTGGAGTTGTTTCGCTCTCCAGCTCGTGAACAAGAAGCCTTTACCTAATAATTGTGTGTGCGAGCTAACTGTACAAAGGCTAAGAATATCAGTCCATCTGTTTGTTTTGTAAAAACAAAAAAGAGACAATGAAAAAGATGTACGACCCGGTGTTGCATGCTCAAATGGGTTTGCGAACTCATTTGCGCATGCAAAAACATATTGGACCATGTACATAGCCTATTTAGTGAATCGCAATTTATTTGCGACTCACTAAATAGGTTATGCAACTCGCTATTTGGAAGGGGCGTTCCCTCCAAATACCGGGTCTCAAAACAATGTACTAATGTTTTGCAACTGCAATTGCGGTTGCAAAACACTCGCAATTACCATCTACTTTAAGTAGGTGGTAATGCATTTGCAAATGGGAAGGGGTCTCAATAGACCCCTTCCCCTCTGCAAATGCATGCAAAATATTTTTAAGGGCAGGCAGTGGTCCTGTTCCTGCCCTTAAAAAAAGAACCGAAAACATTTCATTTTTTTTTTTTAAATGCATCCCTTTTTCTTTAAGGAAAACAGGCTGCATTTAAAAAAAAAAAGCTGCTTTATTAAAAAGCAGTCCAAGAGATGGTGGTCTGCTGAGCCCAGCTGGCCACCATCCCTGGGAATGCTGGCATTCACAATGCGGTACAAAAGGGGGTGGTGATGGACGGAGCATCTGAACCAATCAAACACTCACACCCAGTCAAAAGATCTGGGTTTGATCCATCACCTTTCTTTAGCCCACTCTGCCACCCCAGTTCAGACATGGCTATATGCAAATCAGTCTGACCCAATGCCTCATGGGAACAGTCCAGCCCGAACTGCCAAGCCATGCCTTCCCTGGAACGGAAACAAGCTTCTGAGGACAGGTTTCTGGCATTACAGCCGTCTTCAGCCCGGCTTGCTTGAACCCAGTGGCAAAGTGAGCAAGGGACTCACGTCTGAGCATACCCTGCCACACTTATGGCGGCCAGAGCGGTACAAAAGGGGGTGGTGATGGACGGAGCATCTGAACCAATCAAACACTTACACCCAGTCGAAAGATCTGGGTTGATGCATCACCGTTCATTAGCCCACTCTGCCACCCCAGTTCAGACATGGCTATATGCAAATCAGTCTGACCCTGTGCCTCATGGGAACAGTCCAGCCCGAACTCCAAGCCATGCCTTCCCTGGACCGGAAACAAGCTTCTGAGGACCGGTTTTGGAATTACAGCCGTCTTCAGCCCGGCTTGCTTGCATCTAGTGGCAAAGTGAGCAAGGGACTCACGTCTGAGCATACCCTGCCACACTTATGGCGGCCAAAGCGGTACAAAAGGGGGTGGTGATGGACGGAGCATCTGAACCAATCAAACACTCACACGAAGTCAAAAGATCTGGGTTTGATCCATCACCGTTCTTTAGCCCACTCTGCCACCCCAGTTCAGACATGGCTATATGCAAATCAGTCTGACCCTGTGCCTCATGGGAACAGTCCAGCCCGAACTGCCAAGCCATGCCTTCCCTGGACCGGAAACAAGCTTCCGAGGACCGGTTTCTGGAATTACAGCCGTCTTCAGCCCGGCTTGTTTGAATCCAGTGGCAAAGTGAGCAAGGGACTCACGTCTGAGCATACCCTGCCACACTTATGGCGGCCAAAGCGGTACAAAAGGGGGTGGTGATGGACGGAGCATCTGAACCAATCCAACACTCACACGAAGTCAAAAGATCTGGGTTTGATCCGTCACCGTTCTTTAGCCCACTCTGCCACCCCAGTTCAGACATGGCTATATGCAAATCAGTCTGACCCTGTGCCTCATGGGAACAGTCCAGCCCGAACTGCCAAGCCATGCCTTCCCTGGACCGGAAACAAGTTTCGAGGACAGGTTTCTGGCATTGCAGCCGTCTTCAGCCCGGCTTGCTTGAATCCAGTGGCAAAGTGAGCAAGGGACTCACGTCTGAGCATACCCTGCCACACTTATGGCGGCCAAAGCGGTACAAAAGGGGGTGGTGATGGACGGAGCATCTGAACCAATCAAACACTCACACACAGTCAAAAGATCTGGTTTTGATCCATCACCGTTCTTTAGCCCACTCTACCACCCCAGTTCAGACATGGCTATATGCAAATCAGTCTGACCCTGTGCCTCATGGGAACAGTCCAGCCCGAACTGCCAAGCCATGCCTTCCCTGGACCGGAAACAAGCTTCCGAGGACCGGTTTCTGGCATTACAGCCGCCTTCAGCCCGTCTTACTTGAATCCAATGGCAAAGTGAGCAAGGGACTCACGTCTGAGCATACCCTGCCACACTTATGGCGGCCAAAGCGGTACAAAAGAGGGTGGTGATGGACGGAGCATCTGAATCAATCAAACACTCACACCCAGTCAAAAAATCTGGGTTTGATCCATCACCGTTCTTTAGCCCACTCTGCCACCCCAGTTCAGACATGGCTATATGCAAATCAGTCTGAAAATGTGCCTCATGGGAACAGTCCAGCCCGAACTGCCAAGCCATGCCTTCCCTGGACCGGAAACAAGCTTCCCGTCTTCAGCCCGGCATGCTTGAATCCAGTGGCAAATTGAGCAAGGGACTCACGTCTGAGCATACCCTGCCACACTTATGGCGGCCAAAGCGGTACAAAAGGGGATGGTGATGGACGGAGGATCTGAACCAATCAAACACTCACACCCTGTCAAAAGATCTGGGTTTGAGCCATCACCGTTCTTTAGCCCACTCTGCCAACCCAGTTCAGACATGGCTATATGCAAATCAGTCTGACCCTGTGCCTCATGGGAACAGTCCAAGGGCTCGCAAATTGCTTGAGAGGTTCATTAATAATAATGAGCCTCGCAATTTGCGACCTCATTGGGAATCGCAAAGCAGTGTAAATACACTGTTGTACATTTCATTCAGCACCTCACAATTTGCGACTTGCAAATTGCGAGGTGCTAAATGAAAGGGATGTACATCTGGCCTAATAACTGTAGAGGACCACTGCAGCAGGTTTCTTAACCTCGAGGGGTATTTTAAAATGCAGCACATTTGAGACCAGTTAAATGAACCCAACCAGATTTATAATCTCATCTGTCCATATTCCCAATTACTTTGGGACACAGTTTAAAAATAAAAATTATGTGAACGTTGCATATCACTTTTAGCTTCTCATTACTCTGCCATTTATGGTTCCTGTAACTTTTATTCTGCCTTCCTTTTACCTATAACTTATGGGATACTGGATTCAAGTTTAACCACTCATTTGCTAATGGTTCCTGGAATGCACAGCCAGATTCTATTAGAGACTGTGGTTAATCCCTTGTATATGCTCTCAGTGTGCTGTCTGGGAGCACTCTCTGTTGAGGGTGCAGACCTCCCATCAGTGGCCATGCCATTTCTATCAGACATATAGTCCCCCAGATGCACCGCCTTATTACGCAAATCCTGCCTCAGTTCAAGCAATCTTGTTGATAATTGTAAAAACAAATCCATTTATCGCTTCCCCATTTTGTTAATCGTCATGACATGGTATATGTTTCATTTACTGATGAAGGCCTTTTATTTTATTAACAACACAATTTCCATAATGTCCCTGAATGTATACTTTGTTTTATGGCTCCAATGCATTTCCCAAAGTTGTCCTTCTTTAAGGGGTGGTTAGACCTCCAATTAAATTCCACAACTCAGTTGTGTAACTAAAAATTAGAAACAATGAGTAATCAGAAAGAAAAAAGAAAATGCATGCACTTATTTATAAATAGACATGAGCCATTAGTTAATTAATGCACAACACAAATTGTCATACTGACTATAAAACAAGACTGCTCTCCATAGCATTTAACTCTATGGTATAAACTAGCTGAAAGAAATCTTAGATATATTCATTAAAAAACCAGGAGTACACATAATTTAGTGTTGACTAAAGTACACTGAAGTGTAAAAATGGCACCAGATATAACATACTGGTTGCATCCCCATACGAGTGGGGTATGTCCCCCTGGCACAGATTAGAAAGTCCTTCATTGATGTTTCAACTTTTATTGCGTTGTTCAATAAAACACACAACTTCCGTTGTTGACTTCAATTTTTTATTATATTGTTACATCACAATACTATACCTTCATTTTTCAAGAAGTTCAAACTACAATTCCCAGAATGCAGTATTACTGGTGTGCAAGCTTCATTAATGAAAAGATTTCGGCCGATAGGTCTTCGTCTGGGGATGATCTACAAATTAAATGTGGGCCGGTATGAGGTAATCAAGAAGAAGAATACCACTGAAAAAAGATTTAACCTCTTGCATGCTCATGACAAGGGGCCCGATTCACAGAACTAACTTAAGAGAAAATCCTAAACTTACTACTTCTGGTATTCACAGAAGTTAGGATTTTGTCTTAAGTTTGTTTTAATTATTGTCTTAAGACAGACTTAAGACAGACTTAAGACAGAATCCTAACTTAAGTCTGTCTTAAGTCTGTCTTAAGACAAAATCCTAACTTCTGTGAATACCAAAAGTAGTAAGTTTAGGATTTTGTCTTAAGTTAGTTCTGTGAATCGGGCCCAAGGTGAGCTCGTCATGAGGCACACCGGAGCTGTGCTCATGACAAGGTGAACTCGTCATGTATAATGGGATTCAATAAATATCAGCAGTGGAGGGGAAAAGCATTAGCAGCCAAGTGGTTAATGAAGATGTAAAAGAACCTTAACCCAATAGAGTTGTGGGAAATGTCCGTAAGAAACATGACATGAATCCTACAGAACATTTGAAATTTTGCAATCTATCGTCCACAAAGACTTTGACGAAGGGATCATCAATGAAAAGGTCAAAAGATACCTAATACAAATGAACCCTAGGAGTTTGACATGTACATGTACATGTATGTACATGTACATGGTACAGTGGTATAAATGTGATGCAACCAGTTTGATATAATTACACTCCGGTTCAGAGAGTGATACCCTGGAGCATGGTACACCCTCACAACCATAGCTCGAGCAAGAGGCAGTGCACATACAGATTTCTATATAACATAAAACCACATAAGACCGTATATGCTGAATGGTTGATCTTATGAGTATCAGCCTAGCTGAGTCAAAGCTTGATACAAAGCTGATGAAGTGTCAGTGTCTCTTAGAAACCAGTGCGGTGCAGGTAAACCACTCATATAAAAGGTGATTCAAGTATGAAAAACCTCATTTATCTGAGCGCATCAGCATCAGAATTCTTGAAGTAAAACACTGCTCATGTGATGTCAAAGGTCTCAGGTAGAAATATATAGGTCTGTTACAATCGTGCAATTGTAATATTAAACTGTAAGGGGCTGAGTTGTTGTGATGCATCAATCTAATTTAATATAGTTGTTACTTCTATAGATTTGGTGTATGTCTAGACTCCACGGGATCGTGGCATTTAAAGCAAGTCACCCCTTATGATTAGCTTCAACTATGGAACAGGTGAAGGAGTGTTGATTGGTAGCCCCTACATATGTCTGTATTTTGGTATGATATTTGTTTGGAAAATATGAGGATGGCAAAACAGCTGTAATTGAGGAGTCCAATCAGTATAAGCATATTCAAAGGTTGTGTACACACATAATAAAAAGATAGAGAGGTGTGATACCTCATTTGCAAATAGGATTATCTCTTTGTGTATCACTTAGAATCATGAGTGTACACTAGTATGTTTAATTGTAAGGGTATTGTAGAAAATGTAGGTAGTGTACATATATGTACATTTGTATGTTTGTTTGTGAAATTTATATATGTATGTATTATTGTTTGTGCTTTTTTTATAAATGTTTTGTGAAATCAATTGATGTGCCAGAGACCTGCCCAGTGGCATATGTATATAACTGAATTATTGATATTTGTTGGTCGAAAAAACTATTGATAAACATCAGGGTAATTAATTGAGCCTTTGTACGCAAATAAATGAGAGATTTATCCCTCCTTACTTTCTTTTTTTCATCTTTTAGATGTTTCATGCCCATGTATAGGAGGGTCATTTGGGCATAGCCCCCCTTTTTAGTATCTTGGCAAGACAGCTGCAGCTGTCTTAATGGCAGACCTAAAAAGAGGGTTGTAGGAAAGTAGGATCTGCTTTCATGTTTACCCCCATTTTTTGCCTGGTGTTATGCCTTTCTGACTAGTCTGAATAGGATCCTGCTAATCAGGACCCCAGTCTCTGTGCGTTCTCCCGTAAATTGGTTATGTAAGTATTAAGGTACCTCCCAGATTGGCTGCTGCTGTACCCTTATAAGTCCCTAGTATATGGTACTGAGGTACCCAGGGCATAATACAGCAGGATGTATGTCACTACAACGCTATTACAGCACATTTTTTACAACGCAAGTACTATTACAACAAAAGTTTTTACAACGCATACCATTACAACGCGAAATAGTAATAGTAAAGGAAAACTACCATTACAACGAAAACAAATATAACGCATACCAATGCAACGCATATAAAAAAAAATTGTAAAATAACTCCTGGGACGGGTTGCAGGGGTTTTGGGTGGGGAAGTGTATTAAAATATAGTAAAGTACAGAAGGTAAATTATGAAAAATAGTGTGTTATTTTTAAATTTTAATGCTCAAGTATTAAAATAAGTACTCAAGTATTAAACGAATATTAAAATTTTAAAATTCATTTTAAATAAAGGTACTTCAAACGATTTTTAAAACATATTAATTAAAAATTAATATATGGTAAACGCAAAAATGTAAGTATTATTAATATAAACTGCGAAACAAACACATAGCTGCCATTTTAGAAAGAAAGCCAAAAATTAGTCCTACAACTCTTTTCATGAAACAAACACCAAGGCACTCAAAACAAAATGGAGGACAAAACGCAATTCGAAGCACAAAACACACACTTTTAATGAGGTAATTTAAATTAGACGTTTTCACAGCAAATAAATCTTTTAAAAAAACACAATTTAACGATGCTTTTCACAAAAATTAAGATGACACTCACAAAAACCTATAAATACGAGTAAGACACCATTTTGAATTCAGTAGTTATTCAACTACCAGAGAGAGCAGTCGCTACTTACTAACCCTCTGACCTCTTGCCACAGGGAGGAACTCTAGCCAAACAGATACAAGTCGTTTTGTACAAACAAGTAAGTTGAAACACATGTAAACATAGCTTTTTTTAAATAAATTCTTAATTTAATAATAAATTTAAAACATTATTATGTTTCAGATTTCTGCATACTTTGCCATCACTTTTAAAAATCTTGTCCAAATTTGAAAAACGTGGCAAGAGATGTAAGTACGTTTATATTAAAAAAAATGTAAATGAATTTTTATGCTTTCACATGCAACAATGTTCATGTTATTTTTTCTTTTAAAAAATTTGAATAGTATATCTGTCTTTCAAAGAAATCGTGTTATGACTAAACCAATTAAAAATATTAATTAGCTAAACATTTTTGCATTTCCATTTTTTCAGCTTACTGAATAATTTTTAAGGACAAAACATCATATCCTTTAAAGATTAAAAGAAAAACGAACACAAGTGATAATATCTACATAAACTAAGGTAACTAATTCAAAATATTATTAATTATATCTTTTTTTTTCAGGGATGCTGTTGCTTATCTTAAAAAACTGTAAACCCATGTTTATAGTAAAAAGAAATATGTTGCAATGTTTTTCATATTTTGAAACACTATTTTTACATATGACTTAATGTTTATAGTAACAAAGAGATTTTTACATAACAATAATAGGGTTTTTAAAATAGGAAATAACATGTAAATTATCTTTATGTCCCTCAACAGATAAAACGACAGTTTTATAAACTTAGAAAAAAGAAAAAAAGACCATCATTAATCGACCTTTCAAAGACTCAACAAACCAAAAAACCAAAGCACTAAATCAAATAAGGTAAATAAATTTCAAAAAGCACCATTAACCTGTTTTTAATTAATCTCTTTGTAATCCACAAACAGCGACCGCACCTTTAAGTACCACACTATACTAAAAAATGCTTTAACTATATTTTTTAACAGATTGTGAAAACCCAACCCAACATACAGAAACCACAAAGAAAATCAAGAAAAGTTATCAACCAGCCAAAACTAAAGTACCAAAGGTAAGACACGTGAAATACCTTTAAAAACCTTTTAATCATTAGACTTCTCTAGAAAAATGAACTTACAAAGAAAAGCAATGCAAATATGTTTTTAAATTGATAAATGCTTTGAAAATGTTTAAAATGCAACTGCATATTATGCAAACAGAAACGTAAGTTAATCAATAAGCAGAACAATAAAGTTTAAAAAAGCATGTTTTTTATCGACATCATCAAAAGAATATGTTGAAAAAGCAACACGAAAAAAATGTTTATCTTTACATTCTAAATAGACCAACATTTGAAAAACAAAGTCCTGCAAAGAAGAACAAAAGAAAATACATTTTCGTACACAGTGTCTACAAATCCAAATTAAAAAGGTAAATCTTTGACAATCAAATAAAAGATATGTGCTCAAAAAACCACTGTAGTTTTCCCTAAAATTACATAAAGGATAGTGAACGTGTTTAATTTATTATTCTAACTCCAGTATGGTGTAGTAGTAGGGAAAATGTAAGATAGTGTAGGGGTATAATTTACTATTCTAACTCCTGGAAGGTGTAACAGTAGGGTAAATGATGGATAGTGTAGTGGTATAATTTACTATTCTAACTCAAGGAAGGTGCAGCAGTAGGGAAAGTGATGGATGGTGTAGGGGTTCAATTTACTTTTCTAACTCCAGGAGGGTGTAGCAGTTGGGAAAGTGATGGATAGTGGAGGGATATAATTTACTATTCTAACTCCAGGAAGGTGCAGCAGTAGGGAAGTAATGGATAGTATAGGGGTATAATTTACTATTCTAACTCCAGGAAGGTACAGCAATAAGGAAAGTGATGGATAGTGTAGGGGTATAATTTACTATTCTAACTCCAGGAAGGTGTTGCAGTGGGGTAAGTGATGGATAGTGTAGGGGTATAATTTACTATTCTAACTCCAGGAAGGTGCAGCAGTAGGGAAAGTGATGGATAGTGTAGGGGTTTAATTTACTATTCTAACTCCAGGAAGGTGAAGCAGTAGGGAAAGTGATGGATAGTGTAGGGGTTCTATTTACTATTGTAAGTCCAGGAAGGTGCAGCACAAAGGAAAGTGTAGGATAGTGTAGGGGTTTTATTTTACTATTTCTAACTCCAGGAAGGTGCAGCAGTATGGAAAGTGATGGATAGAGTAGGGGTTTAATTTACTATTCTAACTCCAGAAAGGTGCAGCAGTAGGTAACCTGATGGATAGTGTAGGGGTTCAATTTACTATTCTAACTCCAGGAAGGTGCAGCAGTAGGGAACGTGATGGATAGTGTAGGGGTTTAATTTACTATTCTAACTCCAGGAAGGTGCAGCAATAAGGAAAGTAATGGATAGTGTAGGGGTATAATTTACTATTTTAACTCAAGGAAGGTGCAGCAGTAGGGAAAGTGATGGATAGTGTAGGGGTTCAATTTACTATTCTAACTCCAGGAAGGTGCAGCAGTAAGGAAAGTGATGGATAGTGTAGGGGTATAATTTAGTATTCTAACTCCAGGAAGATGTTGCAGAAGTGTAAGTGATGGATGGTGTAGGGGTTATAATTTACTATTCTAACTCCAGGAAGGTGTAGCAGTAGGGTAGTAATGGATATTGTAGGGGTATAATTTACTAGTCTAACTCCAGGAAGGTGCAGCAGTAAGGAAAGTGATGGATAGTGTAGGGTTTCAATTTAATATTCTAACTCCAGGAAGGTGCAGCAGTAGGGTAAGTGTTGGGTAGTGTAGGGGTTTAAATGACTATTCTAACTCCGGGAAGGTGCAGCACTAGGGAAAGTGATGGATAGTGTAGGGGTTTAATTTACTATTGTAACTCCAGGAAGGTGCAGCACTAGGGAAAGTGATTGATAGTGTAGGGGTTTAATTTACTATTCTAACTCCTGGGAGGTGCAGCAGTAGGAAAAGTGATGGATAGTGTAGGGGTTTAATTTACTATTCTAACTCCAGGAAGGTGCAGCAGTAGGGAAAGTGATGGATAGTGTAAGGGTTTAATTTACTATTCTAACTCCAGGAAGGTGCAGCAGTAGCGAAAGTGATGGGTAGTGCAGGGGTTCAATTTCAATTCAATTCAAAATATCTTTATTCGATTGTTAGGTGCAATCATAAAAGTACAGATAAAAATTGCATAATTACAATGTTAAAAAGAAGATACACATATAAAAATACAGGAATTCATTAAATTCATAGAAGTCAAATACAGGAGGGAGAAACAATTACAATTATAAAGTGCAGTTATATGACCATACGTTTCCTAATGATCATCACATTTTTTAAATACAAAGTTGTTGTTGCTACAGATACATGATTGCCTAGGGCTTGGATACTAATCATCGCCGCACGGCAATGACTAAGTCCTAATTCTCTTAAAAATGGCAATAAAACATTTTTCCTCATTTCTTCATACAGTTTACAAAATAGGAATACATGGATGGTACTCTGGGGTGAGATATTATCACAAGGGCAAAGAGGTAGATCGTGCGTCCAATTATTAATCATAGGGAAACTGACCAATCTGTGGAAGATGTCAAATCTAAAGCGTGAAAGTAAAAAGCGCTCATAATTATTAGTTACATAGATTAAGTAGGGCTGAATCCTAAAAGTTGCTAAAACCAATTGATGCTGTTGGACAGAAGGTTTTAAGACCTCCGCAGCAATCCTGTGGGAATCCAAGAGGGCTAGACACTCCTTCTTCAAATCTTTTTGTGAGATTTCGGAAATATCAATGGGATTCAGAAAATATTCTTCTCTCCCAATGTCTTCTAAAAAATTGAAAACATACTTCACCCATGGTATTTTAGTAGCACCCTCCAATTTCAAAATGTCTGTCAGGACATCTCTGTTTAAGTGTGTTGCTTCTTGGGTCCAGAGTCTGTGCCATAACAGCACTGGCTCTATTTTAATCAGGTCTGTGATGTAACAAAGGCCTAATTCTGAGTGACAATTAAAATTGGAGGAGCTTTTGGGGAGGGCCAGAATATATTTTAAAAAGGAATTTTCAGCAACCTGGATAGGTGCGGAATTTACAAAACCCCAAACCCCACTACCATAGGTAGCACCAGCTACACATTTGGCTTTATAGATTTTAATCAATTCTGCAGGGGGTCTAGTCCCTAATTTACTTGAGAAGATTTTAAGAGCAGCGGTCGATCTAAAAAGCTCAAGCTTTTTAACAGAAACAGCTTGGGTCCACATCTCATTTTGGGCAAAATGTATCCCAAGATAAGAAAAATGCTTGGCAAATTCGAGCTTCTGTCCAGCTATAAAAATTGGCCTCCTAGATTTGTTTTGCCTACCACAATACATATTGAAAGTCTTTGATGTATTGACTTTCAGGCCCAACTCATTCATAAAGCGGGAAAAGCTGTCAACCACCCGCTGTAAGCCCACTTAAGTACGTGACATAAGTACAGCGTCGTCAGCTGTTAAGCGTTGTTACTATTCTAACTCCAGGCAGGTGCAGCAGTAGGGAAAGTGATGGAGAGTGTAGGGGTATAATTTACTATTCTAACTCCAGGAAGGTGCAGCAGTAGGGAAAGTGATGGATAGTGTGGGGGTGCAATTTACTATTCTAACTCCAGGAAGGTGCAACAGTAGGGAAAGTGATGGATAGTGTAGGGGTTTAATTTACTATTCTAACTCCAGGAAGGTACAGCAATAAGGAAAGTGATAGATAGAGTAGGGGTAAAATTTACTATTCTAACTCCAGGAAGGTGCAGCAGTTGGATAAGAGATGCATAGTGTAGGGATTATAAGTGATGTTTTTAAACTTTTAAACATTTTACAAATACATGACATTACAAAATTTGTTTCTCTTTCTTTTCAGATAATGTCTACTGAAAAAACTGCCTCCTACATTAAATCCAACAAAGGGAATCGTTTATTGAAACATGCAGGATATATATATTGTAAAGAGAGAATAAGTGAACCGCGAAGACATTGGAGGTGTGTGCAATATTACTCAAGCCATTGCAGAGGCAGAGCGGTTACTCTTGGTGAGACAGTCATTAAGACAACAGACCACAATCACTCTGCCTCTGCAATGGACATTTAGGTTCGTGAAACTATCAACGAAATGAAGGAAATTGCATGCACCTCCAATGACACTTCTGGTTCTATTTTAAGAGAGGTTGCACAGCATGTCCCCAGTCATGTAGCTAGCAGTATGCCTATAATTCCCAATCTGAGAAGGATTATTCAAAGACAAAAGCAGGCAAGTAACACACATGCAACCACTCCTCATACCTTTTCTGATATTCACATTCCTCCTGAACTTACTGTATCTGTTTCCAAAGAACCTTTCCTCCTGCATGACAACCAAAACCCTCAAAAACGTATTCTTATCTTTAGTACACCCCGCAACCATGTCAAATTAGAGAATAGTGAAATTTGGATGATGGATGGGACGTTTAAAAGTACGCCCCGTCCGTTCACTCAAATTTACACTGTTCATGCTAAAATTAATGACAATGTTATTCCCTTAGTCTAAAGTTTGCTACCTGACAAACAATCTACAACCTACACTGAACTTTTGTCAGTGATTAAAAGCAAAACATTAAACAAAAGTCCTAGGAAAATAATTGTTGATTACGAATTTGCAATGATTAATGTGATTACCAAAACATACACGGATACCCAAATTCAGGGATGTTTTTTCCATTTTTCCCAGGCTTTTTGGCGTAAATTACAAAAAACATCCCTGGCTGCAGATTATTCATCGGATAACAAACTACAATTTGAACTTAAAAAACTAACAGCTCTTTGCTTTGTTCCTCCTGAGAGTGTAGATGAGTACTACACTGCAATTACAGAATCTGATTTTTTTTATGAAAACGAAGAGAAATTGGCACCCTTACTAAATTATTTTGAAGACACATGGATTGGGCATCTAAGCAGGGATGGTTGCAGGAGCAAGCCACGTTTCCATTTGGAGTGGTGGAACTACTACACGAGCTGCTTAGAAGGAGAAGCAAAGACCAACAATGCCATAGAGGGATGGCATAACTCCTTCAACCATACAATTGGTAACCACACCCCAACTTTTATCATTTTTTGGAAACTTTGAAGAAGGAGCAAAGTTTTCAAAAAATGAGAATTTCCCAAACAATAACAGGTAGTCTAAACCCACGCATCTCTAAAAAATCAAAGGAAATGTCTGAGAGACTATTGGGTATTTTACAACAGTTTTCGTTGTGCGTGGCGTGGCTTTAGACTACCTTGATAATGTTGATAATGTTGCTAACATACTGTATTTTTAACTAATAAAGCAACTTTACTTTCCTGCTCTGCCCTAAATTCACCTTACTTCTAATTACAATTGGCATTTTACTAAAACATTTTTCTAAATTTTAATGTCGGGTCTCGTTACCTTTAGATGTCTGCTATCTTCCTGTGAATCCATTCTTATGTTAAATCCACCAAGACATCCACTCGATTGTTTCAAAAATGATTTCCATTTTTTTTCAATTAAACAATGTCCAAAAATGTTTTTTTTTTTTTTTTTTTTAAAAGACTAAAGGGCCCATTATGATGTCGGGCGGATTGCCCCCGCCAGGCTGGCGGTATCCACAGCCAGCCAATCCGCCCGACATCCACACTCGTTTTCCCCCCGACATTTTAGTATGGCGGGGGGACCTCGGCGGATGGAAAGACCGTCCACCGTTTTCTGCCCTGGTCGCCTTGCGGCCGGGGCGGAAAAGGAATTTATTTATTTATTTATTTATGTTTTACATTTGTAGAGCACTCTGTTACCCGGAGGTGTCCTGGCGCTATCATAATTAAACCAGTGTAAGTGAGTGGCTACGGGATTAATGAGTAAAGAGCCAGGTCTTGAGCTCCTTCCTAAAGGCCATCAGGTCTGAGGATTGTCTGAGGTAGAGTGGCAGTTTGTTCCAAGCCTCTGCCGCCCCGAGGGAGAAGCTTCTGCCTCCCCAGCGTGCTCTTTTAAGTCTGGGGACCGTGACCAGTGCCAGTTCCCCAGATCTCAGGATTCTTGCTGGTTTATGCCAGCGGAAGAGTAGTTTCATGTATCTGGGACCCATATCATGTAGGGCTTTAAAGACCATGCATAGCGCTTTAAAAGCAATTCTCTTGCGGATTGGCAACCAGTGAAGGTTCACCAAGTCCTGAGCCACCGATGCAAATTTGGGAGTGTCGGTGATCAGACGGGCAGCTGCATTTTGCAGTAACTGGAGTTTATTAAGAACGCTCTGCTGGGCGGTTAACATCAGGCTGTTACAATAGTCCAAGCGTGAAAGGACTAGACCCGTAACGACCGTTTTCCTGTGCTCTTTCTCTAAATAGGGAAGGACTTTCCTGATAGTTTTGAGGATGTAGTGCATGGAGGAGGATAGTGCATTAATCTGGGGTTTGAAGGACAGGGAGTCGTCCACTAGAATGCCCAGATTTTTAACTTTTTCCACCGGGGAGGGGAGAGGTCCCATTTCCTCTGGCCACCATCTCGGGGACCAGAAGTTGTCCCTGGCACCAAAGAGCAGCACTTCTGTCTTAGTGGAGTTTAGTTTTAGACAGTTTTGAGCCATCCCGCAGCCCACCTCATGCATGCAGCCCCTAAATCTGTCTGCTGTACTGTCTGTGTTGCCGGGAAGTAGTGACACCACTATCTGTGTGTCATCCGCATATGCTGTAAGGTGAAAACCGAACGATCGTATCACCGGGGCCAGGGTCGCAACGTAAACATTAAAAAGGGTAGGACTAAGCGAGGACCCCTGGGGAACTCCACAGGGCAACACAAACGGGCGCGATTCAAAATCTATATGGTGGTGGTGTCTAACAGACACCGAGAGCCATCTTATGATGGGCATTTTTCAATGCCTTTCAGTGGCGGCAAGGCATGCGGAGTCTCCCTGCGTTTGCCCGTTGCGGGCCCCCAGGGACTCCGGGGGGGTTGGGGGTGCACATGGGGGGTACCTATGGTACCCCCCTGCATTTCAATGCACAACATGACAGGCACCTCTTGGTGCCTGTCATGTTGTGCATTGAAATGCACGACGTGCATTTTTAGCAGTACGGCGGGCGGTGCCAATGCTAAAAATGCGGGAAGCACCCGCCACTGTGGTGGGCGCATCCTAATATGTAGGACGGGATCCCAGCCCTTATGGCGGGTGGTCCCATGCACCGGTAGGATTACGGGCGGACTTTGTCAGCCCGTCATCCTAATGGACCCCTAAGTTCCAAAAATCCATTCCAAATATGTAATATCCAAACAGTAGAAGATCGAATACCAATTATCCTTCAAACGATCCACAACCCAAGTCTTCTTTTTTCTTCTTTTTCCAAAAGCGAACTCCAAACCAAAAATCGATTTGTCTCCAAAGTTTTAACCAAGAAATCCACGATCCTTCCTCTATCTTCTTATCACGATTCCAAAAAGGCAAAAACATCCATCCCAAAAATCCATCCTTGAAAATAACTTTTCCAAATACCTTTTCCAAAATTCCATTTCTCAAAAAACAACGTCTTCAAAATCCAAAATCCGGGTACTCGATCTTCTTCTTCTTTTTCTTTACACATGGATTTTTAATTTAAACAATGCTCACACATTTGCAAACTTTAAAAATATACTTATTAAAACATTACTAAATCATAAAATAATTGTAATACTCTAAACAGGCGACCCGACAACGGCATACACTAGCTACATAATCGGTGACATGTTGTAAAACTATAAAGTATGTTAATATTAACACATACAACCTCTCCTTATTCTCTCTTTACAATATATATAGTCCTAAACATGATTATTTACATTTAATAAAGTTATAAATGTTTCCTACCTGAGCGCAGATCTGCTTCCTGCTGCTTTGTCCAACGACTCTCTCCAAAATGGCGGCGACCTTCACGTTTACGCGCCTACGTCATCTGGAGTAACAAACAACAAAAAAGGACAATTTAATAATGTTATACATTATTGAACATTTATTTAATGCAAAATAATTTTTCTACATGTGATGTACACATTTATTTATATTACAAAAAATGTCATAAAATTTAATACATTATTTTTTATTTCAAAATATGTTTTTTTAATAACTATAAATTATAACCATTATGCATTCCGTCTCTTACTATATTTTAAAATATTATTACTACATTTTATATGTTTTTACTGCTATCTTAATTATTTTAATAATGTTCTTACCTCTAATCTTGTTCCTATTACTTCTGCTCTGATCCGCATCCAGTTAGAAATGTACTTGTAAAGGTGATCCGCGGCAAACATAAACGTTGCAACGGGAATAAAAGAAGGACAATTTAACCCATTGAACTCAATGGAAAAGCGTGTGAATTTTTTTATAAAAACATACTTTATTGTTTTTCCAAATTACTATCATTGTTTCACTGATTTCTTTTAAAAATATACTGTAAATAAATATTGAATACAATTTAAATACCTTTTAAAACTACTTTTATCGGTTAAATTTATTTTAGTATTAAATCTGTTTTATTAGCTGTTTTCAGGAACAATCATCATAAACAAAAATTGCCTACAACCCAATGGGCCGGCTCGGAAATATGATTCCGTGCATTCGAGTCAATGAGAACGGTGATACTTCAGGTATTTAACACAGCAAGCCGCCTACAACCCAAAAGGGCCGGCCGCATCTTAAATCGAAAGGGAAGGGTGAGAGGGGTGAAAGTGTGCCTTTCGGGCACCATGCATCCGTCCAAATGAACGATAACATACCATTAGGCTCCAGCAACAAATTGACCCCCGGTATCAGCTACCCCAATACCCAAAGCTGCGTAGCTGTGTTTCGAGGGACAGGGCAAGCCCAAGTCTGTCAGTCACAGTGTCCCAGGGCTACGTCGCATGCTCCATCAGGGAACACCTGGCCAACGTGCCACCCAGAATGCTCTCAGGCCAGACTCGTCAAAATGGGCTATGCCACTTTATAGGCCACATTGTCAGACAACTAAGAAACAAGAAACTAGAAATAAAAAACTCCCGACCTTACCCCTCTCCCCAAGCCCAACATTCCCCCCCACCCCACCCTCCTCCCCAGGTCCAGTTCCAATTCTTCCCGCAACAGAGGGTGGTTTCCCTCAAATCTCCTCAGCTCTCCGTCTGGGACAGACGCAGTAGGTGCAGGTACTTATGACACGTGACTTCCCTAAATTCCGTGGCTAATAGGGATAGGAACGGCTGCCACAATTCCGCATATCTTGCCCCCTCCCCAGCCTTGATCAGGGACAATTTTTCCATGCCAAAAACCGCCCACAGGCGATAAAGCCACCCCTGAAATGTGGGAATGTGTGTGGTCCAGTAAGACATGATGTTCTGTAATGCTGACCCAATAGCGATGGCGATCAGTCTGCCCCTACGGGACCGTAAAGGGTATGTGATGGGATTGGGTAGACCCAGTAGGACATAGGAGGGGAAGCGAGGGATTTCAGTCTCAAAATGGGCGTCAACTTCATCAAACACTGATTTCCAGTACTCCTGGAGATGGACACAGTCCCAAAGAAGATGGACCAATGACTCCCTCTCCCCACATCCGCGCCAGCATGTCGCCTCCCTTTTACAGTCCATCTCGTGCAGCCTCTCAGGAGTGTAGTACCAATATGTTACTATTTTAGTGAGTGTGTCAGTGAGTGTCGCGCGCTCTAGTAAATACTGTCCCATTCTTTGGTGCTGAGGGCGCGCCCCAATTCCTTCTCCCAGCGAGCCCTACCTGAATTATACACCTGGGAGTATCGGTCTAGAAGCATGCGATATAGGTCAGAAATGAGGTGTTTATCCGTAGTCCTTGTGATCAGCCAATATTCGTATGGCCGCAGTCACCGATCGGCCTCCTTAAATTTATTTTTAAAGAATTTTTTTTAAAGAATTTTTTTAATAAATACTATTAATAAAATAAAGGAGTATGAATTCAAGAGTATTATTTTACAATACTTGCATATAATTAATTATTAAATTTACAAATAATAAAATATACACATAAAATTAGTAAATTATTTACTAATTAATACTAGAGTATTTATTAAAATACTTGTATATTAAAACTAGAGTATTTAACAAATATAAATAAATTATTACAATATTAATTTTTGCCTTTAATTTTTAAATATTTCAATAATAATTAAGTATTACGTTTCATTACTTTTCTTATAATATTTAATACAATTACAAATAATAATATTATAATTTCATTTTTTTACAAATTTATATTTTTATAAATACTATCAATAATAAAAAGGAGTATTAATTCAAGAGTATTATTTTACAATACTTGCATATTATTAATTAATAAATTTACAAATATTAATATTTACTCATAATATTAGTAAATATTTTACTAATTAATACTAGAGTATTTATTAAAATACTTGTATATTAAAACTAGAGTGTTTAACAAATAAAAATAAATAATTACAATATTATTTATTTCCTTTAATTTTAAAATATTTAAATAATAATTCAGTATTACTTTTAATTACTTGTATTTTAATAATTAATTAAATTACAAATAATAATATTTAAATTTAATTTTTTAATTAGTAACTTAGTTACTTATTATTAAATAAATTAAAAATTGTATTAATATGCATCATTTTTAAAATATTCTTTATAATTAAATAATAAATAAATCAATTAACAAATAAATAATGTAATAAAAATCAAACAGTATACTTACTCTTAATTAATAACAATACTTACGTTGTAATAGCACCTGCGTTGTAATAGCACCTGCGTTGTAATAGCATGTGTTGTAATAGCATGCGCGGTAAAGGCACCTGCATTGTAATAGTTGTGTTGTAATAGCACTGCGTTGTAATAGTTGCATTGTAATGGATGTTTCCCAGTACACCATGGGTCCCCCAGGGGCTGAAGCATGTATTGTGCCATCCATGGGAGACCACTCAAACTCTGACTACAGGCCTGCCAAGGCAACCTGTGAACACTGGTGCTAGCACCACTTACAAAACATATAGATTTCCCTATCTCTAACGCCACTGCACTTTTAACCTATCAGTCACCCCTAAAACAGGCCTTTCAATCCTGAAAGCAGGGATCTCGGTTCTAAGTGTGAGGGTGCCCGTGCACGAGCAGGACACCCCTGCAGCCTACGGAGCCCATACTCCCGGGTTGTAAATGCATCAGCCTTAAGATATATAGGGGTCCATTAGGATGGCGGGTGGACTTTGTCCGCCCGCCACACTAACGGAGATCGGGACCGCCCGCCATAAGGGCGGGGGTCCTGTTGGGGGTATTAGGATGTACCCGCCACAGTGGCGGGCACATCCAACATGTTTTACATTGTGGCGGGCGGTGCTCTCTGCACCGCCCGCCACAATGCAAAACATAAGTTGATGCATTTACATATGCAAAGCGGCTGGCACCGTGCGGTGCCTGCCGCTTTGCATATGTAAATGTGTGCCCCCCCGACAGTGGCATCAACCTGGGGGCTCTGCAGGGGGCCCCCGCAGCAATCTCTGCCTGCCTTTCCGTGGCGGCATTGCCGCCGCGGAAAGGCCCCTACATTGTGCCATCCTAATATGGCTGGCGGTGTCCATTGGACACCGCCACCATATTAATCTATTACCGCCGTGGTCGCAAGGCGACCGTGGCGGTAAAGCGGCGGACGGTCTTTCCGTCCGCCACTGTCCCCTCCGCCATCCTAATCTGGCGGAGGGGAAAACAAGAGTGGTTGTCGGGCGGATTGCCTCCGCCACCGCCACCCTGGCGGAGGCAATCCGCCCGACATCCTAATGGACCCCATAGTGTTCATGCATCATTACGTGATGGCTAACTCTAAACTGGATGTAACGAACCCTGTCATGTTTAGTATCAAACATGTTGGAATCAAACCCCCACTCTGTAGAAGGTTTGAGTGATATGATGCCATGCACTGTGAATCTCCTCCAGGCGGCCCTCAGTGCTCCAGGTACCAGTCTTCCCAAACCTGACAGCAAGTTAGGGCTGCTGCCTACCAGAGACACAAGCCTGCCTTCCTACTGCTGAGCCAAGCTCGAGCAGGGGCAGGTAGGACAATAGACATCCTGTCACAGGGAGGTGTGACCACCTCCTAGACAGAGTTTAGTGTATTGGGGAAGGATGGGAGTGCTTGCCAGCACCACTGAGACTGCTTGAAGGGCACACTTGATGCCCTCCTTGCATACTCCAGTTCAAACCAGTTCAGGGAGCCGTTGCCCGCTATGGCGTGAAACTGGACAAAGGACTTGGGAGTATCCTCCCCACTATCCAACCCCTCTTTGGGAGGGACCCCTGAATGATTCCAATCCTTTCCTAAGGGTACTTAAGGGCTCACCAGTGGGTATTTCCTTAGATTAGTCGTGGCATTCGATTCAGTTCCAACTCCGCAACATCTTCAACTGCCTGGACACTCTGACCATGTAATGCTCACCGAGTAGGACTGGCCGCATCGAACTACACTTTGGGATACCAAGACTGCAACCAGGAAGGCTCCGTCTGCTCCAAATCTCATCATACCGCAAGTCTGTTGCCTAAACCGTGTCTGTGCTCCATACAGGCACCCTCCAGGTCCTGTGGAAATCAAAGACATCAGAAGGAATCTCCCTTTGAGTGAAGGAGTCACTCCCCTGCATCTGCAAGGACCGCAACGCAACAGATTGCTGATCCGGGGCTCCTTTGGACTCCAACAGGCACCGTAAAACAGGTGATGGCTCTGCAACTCCCTCGAGGCGTGCCCTGCCCTCAGACAGAGTCTGAGGCTAGTATCCCTCGCCAGCACCGCTGGAACCGAGTCCCTTTGCACTGTGTTGGCTGGCCGTTGCTAAGGCTAGTAGACTCTCATCTGCAGAGATCTTCGGTCCTCACAAGGAACTTCTTTGATCCAAGTGGGCTCCCTTTTTTGCTTGGGGCCCGCTCCGACTCCCCTCCTATTGGTGAGTCTCTTGGGCCTTGCTGGGCCTAAACTCTGCACCTTTTTGCTTGCCACATCGGGTGTAGTTGCCAAGGCTTGTTGGTGTTCTCTCCGTACACCGACCCCTTATCTCTTGACATTCGACGTGGGACACCTCATGAATGGCTCTTGATCTTCCACAGCATCACTGGGTCCCCCCATCTGCAGCTCAAAGGTTATCGTCAGCTTTCCTGCAACACCTGACAGTGGTGGTCATTCGTCTTCCGTGCCCCTGGTCACTCCTGAGTGGCATAGACTCTGTCCCTTCTGCTTGCAGGTACTTCTACATCTTGAACCCACCTTCGGGTTCCACCGGACACTTTCACCTTCTTCACCATCAGCATCTTCCTGAAATCCTCCATTGAGTTCAACTGCGTTTCGCGACGCCACTTTACACCTATGCACCCTTCTTCCCTGGTGTATGTACCCTAGTTCCTAAGGGTTCCACGGGTGGGCTGGCTCTCCAACCTTCTGTCTTCCACAGGGTTCTTCAGGGTCCACAGGGAAGGGTCTCTCGTCTTTAAAATTGCAACCACGACCTACCGATTGACTCAAACAGAGCACGAGGTTGTGTTCCCACTCTGCACACGACCTCGGTAGGGTACCTGGTTACTTACCTTGGGTAGTTCCTTGAGTCCCCAGCACTTCTAACTCTTCTGGATACGGTCTTGACTTGGTTCGGGGTTCACAACCCACTATCTTAGTAAATGGTTTGGTCCATCTTGGGTGATCACGGTGCATTTAGTGCTACTTACCTGTTTTCTTTGTTAAGTATTGTGTGCATTGAGTATGTCTCCGGGTAGGAGAAATTTGTATGTGTTTGTGAGTACTTTATAATAAATACCTATTTTTATAAGGACACTGTGTGGTTCTTTTTTACTTAATCTGTATCAATAATATTACGTTCTGGTGAAACAAGCTGCCTTACACTCCTTCTGGACCAAGCCTGAAGGCTGCTCTCTACAGCTACCACTTAGAGAGCTTCCAAAGGTTGTCCAAGTCCACTAAAATCACCATAAGGGTTGTCTGGATTAGTGCAGGGTGCTACACTTACATAAGTGAGCACCATTTACTAAGCCAGCTTCTCACAGGGGTAATATCTGATAACTTGTTTTTCTACATGTTCATTACTGCACTAGTTCTAGTGGCAAAAAGTGTCACACAGTGGACCACGCTTAAACCACTTACATGTAACACAGAAGCACAACTAAAACATGGAAATGGCACACACATGCAAACTGAAAACTTGGCAGCTATGTAAACCCCTTCGGGGATTTATACTTTAATCTCAGTATAATTTATGAGGAATTGGCATAGGGTAGCACCATAAGTCTTCTTGCTGCTCTGCCCTACACCAATGTGAAAGGGCAGAAGTGAATTGTATTTATGAAATACAGTGCATTCTGTCCTTTCCTCCTGGGCTGGCACACAGTTTGCTGCCTAGCGTCAAAGTAGGCACAGGGAGTCTATGTTGGCAGCAGGATTTTTTGTGTAGGAAGGGGCACCTTCCTGCCAAAAACAATCTCAAGAGGCGGTTTCCTTTTTCTATGTGTGCTGCACTAGTCTGTTCTAAATTTGGTGCAGTGGAGAACGCCGTGATTACTTATCCGTAATCGTTATTACTCCCAATCCTACTCATTGTTAATCCAGGCACCATTACACACTTGTTAGTGGTGCCTGGATTCAATCGGCGTGGTCGTCTACCCCTGCGCCGATAACCACGTCAGAGGTCTGAAGCTTCCTTGGGATGGCCACTTACTGCGGGTGGTTTATACCGAACCTAGCCCCCTTAGCGAAACTGCTATGCAGTATGCACCCTGAGGAAGAAGGATGCAGCCTGGAATTGGGACCGAAAAGAAGAAGACGCCTTCCAAAAGATCAAAGCGGTGCTCCTCGGGAAAACCACTGTGGCGTACTTTGACACCACAAGCATGATAGAACTCCGGGTGGACGCCAGTCCAGTAGGATTCAGAGCACTCCTGACCCAAGAAACGGAACCAGGAAAATGGACCCCATTTGCATTTGCAAGCAAGGCTCTCACGCCACATTTCCACTTATACGTCAGCGGACATCCCTTATGAGTGGTGACCAACCACCAGCCACTTGGTCCTCTGTTGAGAGGTACCGCACCACATCCCCAGCCCCGGATTGAGTGCTGGGCAATACAGTTGCAGCACTACCACATGGAGCTAGTATACCCCCCTGGAGCGAAAAATCCCGTAGACTTTTTGTCACAGCATCCACAAAGCAGATTGAGACTGTGGCGAGCAAGAACACAAGAGAGAAGAATATGTCGACATGACATGGTGTCTTAATGGGGCTGTCCGAGAGCTCTCACTCTTGATGAGATCAAACAAGAGACCAGCAACGACGCAGTCCTCTTGCGAGTACTGAAGTCGCTCCAAAAGAGATCCAGGGAAGACTTTCTACATGGAGCACATGGATGGAATGCATTAGACGTAAACTAGCTAGGGAAATTCTGGAAGGTGTGAGATGAGCTAAGTGCTGCAGCAGATGGAGTGATACTGAGAGGCTCTGACGAGTAATTCTGGCAAGTCTGCAAGAACGAGCCACCTTCCTAACACATGAAGGACATCAAAGGACTACGCAGATGAAGTCTCGCATGAGGGTAGAAAGTGTGGTTCCCAGGACCTTAAGCCTCTGTCAACACATTAGTAAGGAACTTCAGACCATGCCTGCTCACCAGCAGCCAAGTATCATTCGCTCCAGTGATAACTGAAGATCCAGCCACATCCCCGTGGCTTGGATTTTGGGAGCTTCCCAGCCGGGTAACTGCGGTGGCGATCGACAACTTCAAAAAGTATCCAGTAGTCAAAGTAATTGCGTCAACATCTCTTGCTGACCTCCAACCAGTCCTAGAAAATACATTCACACTATTCGGTTTGCCTCAGGAGATCAAGTCTGACAATGGGCCACCGTTTCAGAGGACAGAATTCAAGAACATGCTGGCACTGCAAGGGGTTCATCACCACTGCATCACTCCCCAATGGCTTCAAGCCAATGGAAAAGCGGAGCGCTTCATGAGGACTCTCAATAAGGTCCTGCGAATTGCAGTTTCCGAGCAGGCAGATCCGGAGCCGGCGCTGCCCAAGTTCCTGCACGAATACCACAGCCCTCCGCACTGCACGACACAAAGATCTCCCTGGTCCCTGATGCTAGCCGGGCCCCAACGTAACACCATACCAGCTGCTGATAGCTGGGCTCCAGAACCATATGACCCCGCCAACACCCAAGAGCTAAGAGTAATGACCAACGAGCGGGCCAACTAGAAAAGGAGAGCCAAAACCAGAATCATCGTGCCAGGATGCACAGTACTAGTAAGGAACCGCAGCAGCGGAGGGAAGTTCTGCACAGCATATGAGACTGGGACATGGAGCGTGTTGAAGATCAACGGAACCGGCTCAAAAAGGCAATGAGACAATCACCCGCAATGTATCCTGGTTTAAACAAGTGCATGACTCTGACTCAAGCCAAATGTATTCCAGCGGGCAGACGGTGGAGAAAAAACAGCGAAGACCTATTGCCTGGTCCGGCTGAAGGACAAGCCCACCATCACCTGTAGCGGCAGAGGTAGAGACGATTGTGACCCCCACTATTTCATCACCGAGTGACACTGGTGACTCGAGCAGATTGTCACCCAAGGTACGACCTGAGACCCAATCCAAAACCAAGTCAACGGGTCACAGACTTTATATGTTGATTTTGATTGTTATGTTTGAATCCTGACTTTGGATGGGATGTAGCTGTCTAGATGCCCCCAGGGTATTGCCCACAGGCCTTTAGCCCGGAAGGACATGTACACATTGTATCACTCTCTGGCCAGGCATGGCTAGAGAGTATAAAATAAACAGGCAGAAGTGACTCGAGTCTTCCGGCCCAGACCAGTATACCGAGGGGTTGTGCAATTATTAATGTCCCAAATCTGAGGCCCAATAGTCTCCAACAGGCCCCGTTACATAAGGCAAGGCAGTGATTTGTGCTGATTCGTCTTATGCTATTTAAAGCCACGCAGAGTGGCTCTGCTTTGCCTCATAGATATGAGAGGATTACGTGCAAGTCAAACAAGCATTTGCAATGCAATACGTCTCGCATTTATGCGAATTTGAGCTATTGACATTGCAAATAGCAATCATTTTTATTTTTGTTTTCGTTTTTCAAACATAAATAAAAGGCATTGTCATTTACAATGCCAATAGCTTAAACTTGTGTAAATGCGAGACCTACTGCATTGCAAATGCTTGTTTTTTTGGGGAAATCAAGCACTGTGTGTGAGACATTTAAAGACAATGATCAGTTGGGAATGTGAGGTCTCTTGTGCATTAAAGCCATCTTTCTACTGTGTCACTAGCACTACAAGGTGGTTTCCTACCACAAACTAGTGGTTTACAAATTAATTAAAGAATCACACAGGGGGCCGTTAAAGTTACAGGCTGTGTGGTGTACGAGTGACAGTAACATAATGTAACTTCTGAGCTTTTGCCCTGTTACTAGAAAGTAGCACCTCCAGTCCGATGCCCCTTCAGTCAAATTCTCACCCTGTCAGGCTGCTGGCCCTGCAGACTGTATCCCACAGCTCAAGCCCTTGCGCCAAGAGACCGGATGCAGCTTTTCTATGTGCTAGGTGCCTGTACTTTCAGCCGACAGGGAGCGATCTCGCGACGAGGCTCCTAAGCCCTCTGAAGGCTCACACACAGCATCCCTTGAAAGCCCATTAGAAGAGCCCTTTCAGCACTTATATTGAAAGGGCTTGTGCTTGTTAAATCTGCGGCAGGTCAAGTCATGGCGGATGTTTGTCCAGACGCCATTTTTTCAGCTGGTGCCATAGCACATTGATTTCTTTCAAGTCACGACTGTGTGAGAATGGAGAAAGTAACAATGAACTCTGGGAATGTCAGAAATACAAATACGTGGGAAACAGATACCACCTTCAACACCTTTCAAGTAACAAGCGCTCGCCATTGGGGGAAGGCAGCGCTGTTTATATTTGCATCGTGCTTCCACTTTAAGTGAAAGTGAAAGCATGATGCAAAAATAAACACGGGGCGCCCTGTCTTCCTTTGGGAGGCCCATGGGGACAGGATTTCAGGGCTTGTTTATATAACACACCTCTGAGATAAGAAACTGCTTCACAACAGCTGTGAAGAAGGTCCGGGTGGGCCGGCCCAAAAAGCCAAAGGGAGGCAACCCAGAAAGCTCATTTCCAATAGCGGGCCACCGTTTAGCATAAACGGCGACGCCAGCTAATGGAAATGAGGAGCGGGGCTTCAAGCCCTTTTCTAAAAGTCCTCATTAGCAATAAATCTCACGGATCGAGCTGTGCATGTGCGCGCAGCAACACTAGGCTAGACCTAAAAAAGTGAGGCTTGTAAATGAGGCCCCTTATCCGAGACCCCCGATCAGCACAGTGATAGGGTTATTCCTATTACCAGCAACTCGGCTCGAAGTTTCTTGATGCCCATGACAGTTAGGGCTGGAGAGTCATTCACCTCTTTTGAGTGTGCGCCCTGTGATTTCAGCTGTCCTTGGCTGGCGTCCCCTCAGCCCCCGGGCATCCACAGGCCTCTGAAGTTTACCGGTGACGGCGGTCTTTACTGTGAGGGTTGGTGGAGGCAGCAGGGGGCAGGGAAGTGGAGTTAGAATGGAGGGGGTCCTGGGAACAGGCAGTGCACTGAACTGTGCTTAATCCTAGATTACAAGATACCACGAGGCGCTTGCGCTGCCACAGCTCCCTTCTAGGCGGCTGCAGAGCTTCCTCTGGGATGAAAACGCCACCTTCCTGAGGCGGATTACCTGGGCACCAGCGGAGTGACCCTGCTTGTGTTTGAGGTTGCGGAATCGCTTGATGTTCTCGGTGGCGGAGGGAAGCAGCGGATCACAAAATGGCAGCCGGCGTGCTGCCGGAGACGGGGTGATATGAAGCTGCTCCCGAGAGTTAGGGCTGCCAAACGCTCGCTGATTCCTGGAAGAGACTCCCGCTAACGTTTCTGGGTGGGTGGCGCACAATTCACTCCTGGTGCGGCGGCGGCTCCCCCTCAAACCACTCTACTTGAAACCTGCCTGGTCCTAAGATGGAGGCCGCTGGAGACCTCTGGGTGCTGACTGGCCCCGTGCGAGGCCTGCTTTAGACCTGCCTCAGACCTGCCTTGGCCTCTCGCGGGACCTGCGGTCTCCCCCACTAATTTCTTTGCCTGCTTCCCGGTTGGCCCCCGGGTTGGGACTGTGTTCCTTCTGTATTGCCGACACGGCCCAGCAACACCGGGCTGACCTGCATTCACTCCCAAATAGCCCCTGACTGAGCAGCTTCTATGGGGTGGGCCTTGCCCTGGGGGACCTGGCCCTCGTGCCCCACGACATCAGCGACTGCTACTGTATGGCATAGGGATTCCGCTCCGATCCACTGCTCCTGTTGGGTGGCTGCTGCTCGTGGACAAGTCCAGCCAATGACAAGCTTTACCGGTCCCTGCTTGCTACGTGGTGATTACAAAGAGCCATCTAATCCCCACTTATTCAGCGTGAGGCATATTTGTAAGGAGTTCTTCACCCCCATGCTGACCCCTCGCCTGGGAGCCTGGCAGCACTTCCTTGCCTTCATTCACTAATGCATTGAGAGTGAAATGGGCTGGTTCCACCCTCTGCATTTGGGGGCCATCCTGGAGTGGGCAAATTGACATTATCCAACAGATCTGGTTCAGGAACTCTCCTCTTAACATCATCCATGTGCCACTGATAAAACATTACCATCGGACAATAGATCAAGTGCAGCAACAGCGCGGGCAGCTGCAACATTTCTTCCTATCTATTTAAAGGGCACATTGAGTGCCCTGGTGGCCTTTCCCTCATTTACAGCTGCGCAGCAAGTAGTGCCAGCTGCACCTTTTAGGCCTTTTACAGCTGCGTAGCAAGTAGTGCCAGCTGCACCGTTTAGGCCATTACCAGCTGTGCAGCAAGTAGTGCCAGCTGCACCGTGAGACCACTCTATCCGTGGGGACAGTTCTGATTGAGTGATGCCCCTTTCCCTCACAGCTGCGCAGCACTTAGTGGCAGCTGCAACACTTACGTTTGCGTAAGTGCACATCCTTTGACTTTCGCTGCATTGGCAGCAGCCCTGACATTCTGGATACAGGGATTCTGAGCCTCCCTCTGAGATTGCCAGTTGGCCAGGGAGGCTGGGAGGTTTGCTGGGCACCAGGCCCTATTACGATTATGTGGTCCTAGGAAATGTTTTTCATGTAGTATGATTTACGCACCCTCTTCTGAGTACCTCTAAAGATGGTTTCATAAAAAGCAAAAGGGAGGCAACCCAGAAAGCTCATTTCCAATAGCAGGCCACCGTTTAGCATAAATGGTGACGCCAGCTAATGGAAATGAGGAGCGGGGCTGCAAGCCCTTTTTTAAAAGTCCTCATTAGCAACAAATCTCACCGATCGAGCTGTGCATGTGCGCGCAGCAACACTAGGCTAGACCTAAAAAAGTGGTCTTGCATATTTCGGTTATGCTAGTGAGATTTTGTTCCACCCTGTGCTTCATGCCCCTAATGTTAGTGATTCTCAGGAGATTAGGGTCCAATATTAGTATGTTGAGAATATGGGCGTACAATGCGGTTGGCACCGAATGTGGTTTTTACTACAGGCTGATGCTAAGAACAGTGATCACCAGTGGATACTGGGTGTTCGTTTATGATCTGGTTTACTTTTACTAAATTTGCTTTGTGATGGTTCTGACAGTGGTCCAGTTGGCCCTGTCACATTTATACAATTCCCTTGTAAATATTATCTAGTGCCAGGTGGCATCATGTATACCTAGATGAAGTGCCTAACAAATACCAGAGGAATCACAGAGACTCCCAAGCCCCCCATCTTCTTCTCCTAACAATCTGTTCCTAATCACCTCAACTCCCGGATGGCACATTAGTTCAGATATCTTCGCCCGACGTCTGGAATATGTGCCCCCTTTATGTCCTTATACTTCTCCTCACCACCGCTTTCCTAGTAACACCATTCTCTTTTACCCCCACCCTCCTCCTCTTCTTTTTCCCAACATGGCCACCACTCGAGTTAAGGCTGGAATTAATTGCTATCCAAGGCAAAAACACCTGTCTCTCTCTCTTTGACCACCTCTTCTCCTCCCTACTCCCCTCCTCTGTGACCGGGTCATCCCCTGACTCTTCATTTAGCTCCACCCATTACTCCCTTTCTGCTCCCTTGACCCCCCTACACTCCAATAGGCTGCACCCCCAAGAAGCACAGGTCGGCCATCTTCCCTCCCCCTTTCCTGTGTCCTCCTCCCCCACAGTATGCCCACCCCATTCATCACTTCAGCCTTATAATACGCTCCTCGTCCAATCTGCACCGTCCCGGTACTCCAAGCTCATCTCTTCCCACCCCCTTTTTAGTCCACCTCTCCTCCAACCTTCTCCCCCAGTCAACTTTCATTACACTCCCCTTATTCCTCCCTCTACCCCTCTTCTCTACCCCCTCCTCCCCTCGCTATTTACCCTGATTTCTCCACAAACTGATTGCATCTCTCTCCTTCCCCCCACTCCTCCAGCAATGCTATGCTATCCCCCCTCGGTAACTCTTTCAATTTCCCTCTCTCGGCCCCAACAGAACCATTTCCTTTCTTCAACTTCCCTTTCTCCCAACCGCCCTCACTCTGCCAGATGCCGTTCCCTCACAGCCACCTCCCCTTGCTGACGGGACCTCTCCAACCACCTCCCCTCTTTTCTGCCCTAACCTCCGTCATCCCTATGATTCAACACAGTCCTCCCCTCTCCTTCTACCCCACCGCCTTGATCCGCACCCATCTCCCCCTAAATAAGTCCTTAATTCCTTTCCTTCCTGCAACGCCAACAAAGACAACCCTCCCTTCACCTGTGATACACCAACTCTCGCTCTCAACCTCCACTTTTCCCCACCTACGAACCCTATACCCCAACTCTCCTCCTGTCTCCCAACCTCTCACCTCCCTTCACCACCAATTTCACCCCCCCACGTTTCCATCTAACCTTCTATGCTCTTCCCTACTCTCTCCGGAAAATAAGCTAGGCTCTCTTATCACCTCCATCTCCCAGCTTGTAGCTACCATTTCACTTTTAAGCTCCAAGATCTCCACTCTTCCATACACCTCAACTCCTTTGGAAAACTCTCACCTTCCCACAAGATGCACCTTGCCCCCTCACCCCAGTATAGCCAAGCATAACCAGTTGTCTGCAAACATCGTTACCTCACACAAGCCCTTGAACGCCACCCTTCTTCAACTTGCATCTGCGAGTAACCCAACTATCTACACTATTCCGACCATCTCCTCTGTCAGAACCAAGCATCCACCTAAACCCTCCCGAGCACCCCTGTATAAGTACAATATCCCTATCACCCTTCATTGCCCAAGTGCCCCGTCACCAAAACAGTCTTGACAGAGCTGCGCTGTCTGCTCCACAACTGCATATCTGCAATAAAACACATACTTGAAATCTCCGATACCATCACCCTTCACAATATTGACATGCTCTTCCTAACAGAGACCTGGTTCAACGATACCTCTCAGTCTATGTTTGATCTCCTATTACACACAGGCTATTCTATTTTTAGGAATGACAGAATGGTCAAGTTAGGGGAGGTGTTGCAATCATCATTAGAAACTCCCTTCAACTTAAGGCTTTTCCTATCAGCTCCTTCCGCACTTTTGAATGCCTATCTCTTGAGCTTCAATTACACCACTGCTCACCCCTCAGATTCCATGCCATTTATCGCCCGCCTGGCAGCAGCCCTTCTTTTATGGAGGAACTCACTGACTTCATCAGCGACCAATACTGGAAAAGTGACAATCAGACCTTCGTGGGTGACTTCAATCTCCACTGGGGCTTACCGCAAGACTCTTCCGTGAATTTGCTGCCCACCTTCCTCTCTGCAAACGATCTTATCCAACACTGCACAGAATCAACACACTCTAAGGGCTCAATCCTGGACCTTGTTATTTCTAAAGCAGGCATGCTTTCTATCGCTACCCCAAGTCATGTAGACTGGTCGGACCACCTCCTCATCCCATTCTCTCTTGACCTATCACACTCTATAACTCTTGGCCAACCTAAGAGGGCTACCTCCTGGATCCGTGACATTAAAAATATGGTCGTCGGTTCTCTCTGTGAATCAGCTTTGCTGTCACTTCCAAGGCTAGACCCGAACCTAGATGTTGACGAAATCACCTCCCAATGCCTCGCAATCCTTGCAGTCGAAATCAATAACGTCGCTCCTCTCCAAAGCAAAAAGAAAAGGCCCATTCCCTCAGCACCCTGGTTCAACAAATCCCTCTATGAAGAAAGGAAGCACCTAAGATTCCTGGAGAAACAAAGGAGGCAAGCGCCCTCCACTGATAATTTGGCCACGCTTCGTTCAGCAAGGTCCAAGTACTACAAGCACATCTTCCTTGGGAAAGCGTCGCACTTCAGAACCCTCCTTAACTCAGCCAAAAATAGACCTAAAAAACTATTTGATCTCATCAAGAATACTAACTGCTCTCCCAGAACCTCCAAGTTGGAGGATTCTACGAATAAAGCAGCGGATTTCGCTGTATTCTTTGATGAAAAAGTGAAATCACTTGATCAGGTTGTTCATCCTACCCCTCCAGAGGAGCGCAAATCACTAGCCATTTGGCAGAACTTTGACACCATCTCTGAAGATGCCCTTCTCAAATGCATCCTCGAAACAAAGCCGTCCAACCATGCTCTTGACCCCATCCCCAGTGCCATTGCCATTGACTTCTATACCCATTCTCTTCCCTATTGGACCACTCTGTTCAACCTCTCCCTCTGTCAAGGCTCCCTTCCTGTCCCCTTCAAAACTGGGCAGGTCACCCATCTGCCCAAAAAACCCACCACTGATGCGAATGACCTCAACAACTTCCACCCCATCACTAACCTACCCTTTCTTGTGAAGATCACAGAAAGATGTGTAGGGAAACAACTCTCTCGCCATATCAAGGACAATGATCTTCTTGACAATTTTCAGTCCGGCTTCATCCAAAACTGCAGCACTGAAACAGCCCTGCTGCAAGTGATTGATGACGCGCTGTGGGTACTCGATTTGGGGTGGTCTTGTCTTCTTATTCTCCTTGACCTTTCTGCAGCCTTTGACACTGTCACTCACAACACTCTCCTCAACACTCTTCAACTGAGAATGGGCATGGAGGGCACTGTGCTTAAATGGTTTGCTTGCTTCCTCTCTGTTAGATCCCAAATGATTAAAATAGCGAACAGTCTTTCGTCTCCTTTGGCGGGAGGTCAAGGTGTTCCTCAAGGCTCTATACTTGCACCCACATTGTTCAATCTCTATTTAGAACCACTGGGAAATCTCCTAAGGAAATCCGGGGTCCACTATAATCTCTATGCAGACAACACTCAAAACTACCTCAAGGTTGCCTCCACTCACGATATCTCCATCCTAAGCTCTACTCTGGACTCCATTCAAAACTGGATGTCAATACATCAACTGATTCTGAATCCCTCCAAAACTGAATTTCTCCTCCTCACTTTCTCCTCCCCCGGTTCAATCATGGATGGATCAGATTAATCTACTTAACAATAAACCCATCATTGTCGACAGCGCAAAATCCCTGGGTGTCATACTCGACAAAAAACTCAATCTAATCTCCCACATCAACTCCATTGCAAAGTCTGCTCGATACCAACTGCGCCTTCTTTGGGGAATTTGTCGCTTCTTCCCGGAGCAAGACCTTAAAACCCTGGTCCAATCACTGGTCCTCTCCAGACTGGACTACTGCAATTCTCTTCTCACTGGCCTCCCCAAATCCCACCTGTCCCCCCTTAAATCTGTTCTCCAGTCAGCAGCTCGCTTCATTTATGGGGCAAAAAGAAGAGACCACATCACACCCATGTTATCCACCCTCCGCTGGCTTCCCATCGAGGCAAGATCTATCTACAAGACTGCCTGTATCATCCACAAAGTCTTGCACTCCTCCTCTTCTCGCTACCTGGCGAATAAACTGAAACTCTCTGGAGAATCTAGATCATCAGGTAATGCGGAAAGTGTACTGCTTGAACCTCCCACTTTCAAGAAGGAAAGATCGATGGCCCAATCCTTTTCAGGCAACGCAGTGAGAATCTGGAACTCACTTCTGCCTCAGCTCCGGACAACCACCTCCTCCCAGGCCTTCAAAACTGACCTCAAAGTTCTCCTCCTTCAAAGACACTTCCAAATTTAATTCACACCCTCTCTATTATCTGACGGAAGACCTTCTATTATAGAGAATCCTTTTCTCCATGACTATGGAAGTGCCTTCCCAGTGTGTTCTGCCATTTATTGCAGTATTATCCTTCTACTTGTGTTTGGTACCCTTTTGTAACATGCACACGTCACTTTTCTCTTGTAACACACTGTTTGCTACCTCTTACATTTTGTTTGCTTTAGATACTTACACAAGTGCCACCATTGCCTACGTAACGTGTAGAGTCGCGCTCTAGTGTATGTGCGCCACGTCACGACGTAGCGCGCGTGGCGGCCATTTTTTGGCTCGTAGCGCGAGCGCGAGTCAGGGAGATCATCGGAGAGCACCGACGCCCGGCGCTCTCCTGCTGAGTGTATATGTACAAATAAATACTTGCTTCCCACTACGGTTGCCTCACAAGTGGTTCCTCCAGTGTAAACAGCAACTTTACAGTGGCGACGAGGCCGGGATCCCAAGGAATAAGGAAAAAACGAGGAATAGACACGAAAGAAGGACCCAGGATAAGGAAAGGAGTGGAGCACACATAGACCAGAGGGCCACCACGAAGAGCAACAGGAGGGGCAAGGAGAAACCACACACGGGAAAAGCAGCAGGAGAGCGTGGCAGAGGCTCAGGGCCATGTTGAGAGAGCAGCAGAAGGAAACAGAAGAGTACCAGGTACAGGGGGCAGAAGGTGACAAGAGCGGGGAGTCAGGAATTGACCCCACAGTGAACCCAGAGTACAAGGGAAAAAAGAGACTGAGGAAGGGACAGATAGTGGTGGCCAATCCAGGAGAAGCACCGGCACCCTATTGAGGCCCTGGCGGAGTCAGCGAGGAGCGGAGAAGGGGGCGCAGAGGGACCCCAACCGAATCAAGTGCATGGTGAGGGCGCAAGAGCGCCGGGCTGCCCGAGAGATTCAGGGACGGAACCAGAAAGACACGCCGAAATGAGTGAGCAGGCGTCTTCACTTACGACGCCGATCCCGTTCCTGCCCAAACCAGGAGATCCTCTAATGAAGTGGGAGGACTGGAGAGAGTACTTCATGAACGACATTGAAGCCCTGGAAGACGAGAACGGCGAAGCCTTCCACAGTAAAAGGAAGAGGAGGATACTCCTGCACAACTTAGGCCCGGAAGGGATTAGGGTATTCCAGAATCTTGTGCCCACACCCAGGCAAGCCGCAGACGACGACGTATTCAGACACGGAATAGAAGACCTGAACAACCACTATCGACCAGCAGTGTGTACATCCATTGATAGATACAATTTCCAGCAGAGGAAACAGGAAGCTGGCGAATTGATAGACGACTACATCGCCACGCTAAGGAAGCTGGCGATAACGTGTAAATTCGGTGTCATGCACGACGAATTCATAAAGGACCAGATAGTCATGCACACCACCAATAAGACAGTCCAGGACAAACTATGGGTGAAAGGAGACGCCACGCTTAAGGAGGTGATCGCCCTGGTGAAAAAGGCAGAACTGTCAAAAAGGTGCGCCAACGCAGCAAAGAGAGAACCTGCCCTGAGGCCCATGGAGAACAAAGTAGATGATGCGGAACCAACTGGAAGGAACAAAGCCATGACGGCAGAAGGTAAAGGACCAAATAGATGGACGGGGAAACCCATGCAGCAAAGGAAGCCAAACAGAGAAAGCACAAGCGCGTGCTACCGGTGCGGAAGCCAGTCCCATGCAGCCCATGACAAACGATGTCCTGCATTGCGAGCAAAATGCATGTTCTGTGGTATAGTGGGCACTACGAGAAGGTATGCCGCCGCAAGATGAGAAGACCCACGGTGAAGTATGTGGCGCAAGATCAGGAGGAGGAAGAAGATAGAGAACAGGACGAAGAAGACAACGTACTGTGTGTGGAAGGTCAGGTACTGGGCATCGATTGCAGACGCTCCCGTAAGCCACAATGTGACATGGTGATTGGAGGAGTACAGATTAAAATTGTAGTGGACTTGGGTTCCCCGTATACCATAGTCCAAAGGGCAGTATGGAATGAGAACCCAGCCTGGGCCCACGACTAGAACCACCGGATATAAGACCAGTCACGTACACAGGAGAACCCATTCCGATGGTCGGTTACAGAGTCCTAACTTTCGAGTTCAAAGGGCGGAGTGCGGAGTGCAAATTGTACGTAGCAGAGAAGGGGCCGTCGGTCCTAGGGTGGGTGGACCAAGGTGACCTGGGTTTACAATTGGATCCCGGAGGAGACACGCAAGTGCTAATGACAGCCCCATAGCGCTGGCCGGACGTTGAGAAGATGAAGATCGAATTTCCTAAGGTATTCAGCGGGAAGGTCGGCAAATTGGAAACATTCACGCATCGGATAGACCTCAAGGAGAACTCCACGCCAATTTCCCACAAACTAAGGAACGTAGGGAAACATCCTTTACAACGTAACTTTTACCACGCAGTGCTTTACGATGCAACTTTTGCAACGCAAACCATTACAACGCATTGCGCTGGGGGGCGCTCTAGGATAGGGAATAAGTTTAATTTACTATCCAACACCTACCCTAGTGTCCACGGGGACTGGAGTTGGAATAGTAAATTAAACTATTCACTATCCAGCACCCCAAAGCGCTATGCGTTGTAAAGGTTTGCGTTGTAAAAACCGCGTTGGTAAGGCATGCGATGTAAAAGCATGCGTTGTAATGTCATACATCCGGAACGTACCCATAGTGTTAAGAGAAGCGGTACAGCAAGAGCTGCACAGACTGGAGGAGAACAGAATCATTGAACCAATAAATTGCTCAGAGTGGCTGGCGCCCCTAGTGGTAGCAATGAAACCTAATGGCAAGGTCCGTCTCTGTGTGAATCTAAGAGAGCTGAATAAATGCATAGTTGTAGAAAAATTCCCGCTACCACGCATCAAAGAGATGTTGGCAAAGACTAAAGGAGTGAAGTGGTTCTCCACTATTGATCTCACTTCAGCATATCATCAAATAGCTCTGCACCCAGCGAGCCGGAAACTGACATCATTTATAACACCCTTCGGATGTTACCAATTCCGCCGCATGCCCTTTGGTCTCGCGTCAACGGCGGCAGTATTCCAGAAATTGATGCACCGCCTATTTAAAGACATTGAAGGTGTGCAGTACTTCCAGGACGACATATTGGTGATGGGAAAAGATCTAAAGGATCATGATAGGAAGCTGGACATGGTGCTTCGAGTCCTTGAAAACAATGGCCTAACTGCTGAGTGGGAGTAGTGCCGACTCAGAATGACCTCTGTCACATACCTGGGGCACGAGATCGGAGAACACGGCATCACGCCCAAACGGGCGAATGTGAAGGCAGTTTGTGACACCCCGGCACCGAAAAGCAAAGAAGAGGTGAGATCCTTCTTAGGGATGGCTAAATACTACAGCAAACCACCTGAGGCAACTCATTAGGGACAAAACAGAGGAGACACAAAAAGAATTTAATACCCTGAAAAATGACATCAGCCATGCTATACCCCTACAAGGATATGACCCCCCAAGAGCGGTCAGTGTTGACAACGGATGCCAGCGAAAAAGGACTGGGAGCAGTCCTTATGCAGGAAAGGAAAGATGGAACAATGGACACCCTCAGCTTCGCATCAAGGTCTCTATCTCCCATCGAACAAAAATGTAGCATAATAGTGAAGGAGATGCTAGCAGTAGTGTGGGCCATGGGGAAGTTCCGCCAATTCCTATGGGGCACGAGGTTCCAACTCAAGATTGACCACAAGCCCCTGGTCAAAGTCCTCACATCGAGTGGACATGCGAACGCCACGCCACGCATCGCCAAGATGACGTTGAAACTACTAGAGTACAGGTACGATGTGGAATACATACCAGGAACAGGAAACAAGGTAGCGGACTACCTTAGTAGAGCTTCAGCAATGGAAGAAGCCTCCGGCAAGGCGGAAGAGAGTGAGGAGATGGTAGCCTTAACGGAAGATCCGGAGAGAGTAATAAGTAACCAGGAGTGGACTGAAGCGTATGGAGAAGACCAGGACATCGGAGAGGTCAAGGAATGCATACTACAAGGATGGCCAGAAAAGAAACATTTACGGGTGGCACTCAGGAAATTCTATTAGGTGCGGGAGGAACTGTCAATAGGGGACAAAGGGATATTTTTGTACAGAGGTGACAAAGTAGTCCCACTGACAACACTGATACCCCACCTGTTAGCGGTACTACACGAGGGGCACCTGGGAATTGTAAAGACGAATATGAGAACGAAGCAAATGTACTGGTGGTCAGGAATGGACATCCAAGTGGAAAGATACAAAGGGACTGCGACCAGTGTCAAAGGGCAGACAAAACCCTGACCCCCTAAGACCAACTTTAGGGAAGTTTGCCAGCCTGATAAATCCCTGGTCCACTCCTGGGACCTATATAAGACATCCAGGGCATGCCAAAATACCTTTGTGTCCTCGTCCTCGTCGACAGGTACTTGAAGTGGCCGGAAGTTCACATACACGAAGAGATGGACACAGAAACAGTGCTCCGATTCCTTACATCTATCTTCCTCAGAGAAGGTATTCCCAGATCCATACTGAGCGACAATGGACCACAGTTCACCTCTGAGAAGTGGTACAAGTACACAGAGAGGAATGGCATCAAAGCCAAACACACCTCCATATACCACCCAGCCGGTAATGGTCAAGTCGAGCGGTTCAATAGGGTCATATTGGGATCCATACAAGCCGCCATCACACTGGCAAGGATTGGAAAAAGGAGGTCCAAAGTATGATGTGGACCTACTGCATCACCCCCACGAGCATGGGGTATAGCCCCTTCCAGATCCTGAGAGGGCGAGACCCCTTCACCAAAGACAACCTGCGTGGAAGGAGAAGACAGTAACAAGCAAGTGGTCTCCAGCGATGGTGCAGCACAATCTAGAGAAAGCCCAAAGGATATACGCTGAACATTATAACTGGAGAAGGAATGTGAAAGAAACAGCCCTTGAGAGAGGGGAATGGGTTAGAGTCAAACTAGCAGTGCTGCAAAAAAAAGGGGACAGCAAATACAGCCAACCCCTACAAGTAAAAGAAGAATACGACAGAGCAGCGTTGCTCAGCGACGGAAATGTATGGTCCCAAGACCGCATGTCCAAATGTAATAAGATTCTACAAGGGTCCCATGAAGATAATGGGAGGACATCACAAGACCGGATGCCACAGGAGAATGAGGAAACTACCCCTGAAAGAGAAGAGAATCCTGGAGCAGGTGGAAACAGCGAGGAGTTGGGGGACAGTGACATCCCCATGGCAGGAGAACACTTAGGAGAGGAGAGTGAGACCCCGAGGAGAGAAAGGCCCTGTACTCAAGGGGATAAGGCGGTGAGCCCAGCAGAGAACAGTCCCAGGGAAGTTCCATCTACTCTGGTAAGGCGTACACGAGCAGGTAGAGTGGTGGTGAGGCTCACCCGATTTCGAGACTTTGAACTGGGAGTAGCAAAATAGCTTACTCTAGAAATAGACTATGTTTTCCGTTGGTATGCAAAAGGGGGAGTCGCGCTCTAGTCTATGCACGCTACGTCACGACGTATCGCGCATGGTGGCCATTTTGTGGCTCGTAGCGCGAGCGCGAGTCAGGGAGATCATCGGAGAGCACCGCACACCCGGCGCTCTCCTGCTGAGTGTATATGTACAAATAAATATTTGCTTCCCACTACGGCTGCCTCACGAGTGGTTCCTCCAGTGTGAACAGCAACCTTACATAACGTTTGTTCTTGTGTTTGAGTGTCTGCCATTTATTGCAATACTATACCTACTTGTACTTTGTACGCTTTTGTAACCTACACACATGTCACTTTTTCCTCCTGTATTGCACCGTTTCCTACTTCTTTTATTTTGTTTGCTCACAATTGTCACTTTTGCCACATGTAACTTAACGTTTGCTTTTCCAATTTGTTCACTTGTAATTTTCTCCTTGTGTATCAGTTCTGTTCCTATTGTGAAGCGCTCTGACACCTTCGGGTAAAGTCCGCGCTATATAAAAAGACATAAAATAAATAAATATGTCCATAGAGCGCAGTTCGAAGCCAGCCTGAAGGCAGGGTTGACAAAGTAATGCCTAGCTGCCCTCTGTCGGAGGTCATCAGAATTGCAGTATTTGGTCTCGAATGAGGACATTATAAAGGAGATATGGTAAATAATAATAATCCACATTTGTAAAGCGCACAATCACCCGTAAGGGTCTCTAGGCGCTGGGGGCCATCGGGAAGATTAAGCGAGCTATTGCCCAGAGTCACATGGTGCTGGGCTAACCTGCCGCCGGAGCCGGGGATCGAACCCTGATCCCCAGATTCCAGCGTTAGTCGCCCTGGCCGCGGCGCCACACCTCTCCCAATAAATCTACCCAAAATGCATTCCGTGGTAGACCGTAACTTCGGCCACAGTGATGAATATTTGTGTATAGGCATTACATTTTCATTTTGTATAGGTTTTTTAACTTATGAATTAGCATTCTTTTATCACACACTTGGTCATTAAATGTTGCCGCTCTAACTGACTCAGGTTAATAATTGTATGGCTACCCCATGGGCCATGTTGTTTTTCACTAACATTTTAGTCAACTTTGCGTTGTTCAAAACCTCCTGATTCAGTAGCACTCTGTGTGGCGCTGATGAAAGGAAATTTTTGGAAGGTTTCCTTCAATAACGAAACCTAGAAGACAAGTTCAAAATAGATCACGGGGCATATTACCAACGATTAGCGATATTTAACGCTAACGAGGCTTAGCAACTAATTTTTTAACGCTAAGAACGCTAAGCATCGCCGGAAATTATCGCAGAGATAACTTGCTATTAGCAAGGTTTATCTCAGAGGTGATAAAAATCCTCACGCTAACTGCCAAATGAGAGATTATCACTGGAAAACCAACAATAATCTCTCGAAGTTTGGAGTTAGCTTGATGATAGGGGCTCACAAACTTAGCCATGATATCCACCTTCCATAGGATATCATAGCTAAGTCAGGAAAATAGCAGGTGTAAAAAAAGCAGTGCTAACCGCGGTTAGCACTGCTTTTTTTATCACTAACCGGGTTAGCGAAATCCTTGATGATAGGAGAAATGTCGCTTAACAACATTTCTCCTATTATTTTTCTCTGGAACGCCCCCTTTGCATCTCATTAGAGATGCAAGGGGAAGCGTAGAGAAAAACGGTGCTAACATGCGAATTTGCGTGTTAGCACCCTGTTGCTGATAGGGAGATAATTTTATCTCCGCTTTCTTGGCTTTTAAAGCCAAAAAAGCGGAGATAAATCCCTTGATAATATGCCCCCTTGTCTTTGAAGACCGACACAGGAACATGTGTGTGTTCATACGATTCATTAAATCTTGTCTGCGATTGTGTGACGATGCACTGAATAAAAACCATGGTAAATTTCTTAATCTAGTATAACATAATTTGGTTTGCGTTGTTTTTAGATTACAGCTAGGGCCTTATTTATGAAGGCCTTGCTCCGCGGGTGCGTAATTTTTAACATGGGAAAAAGTGACGCATCGGTGGCGCAAGGCTTTCATAAATGAGGCCGTAGGGGCAGATTTATGAAGGCCCTGCGCCGTCGGTGCGTCACTTTATTTGACGCAACGGCGGCTCAAACAATGGGCCCTATTTACAACATGACACATCTAGGAGATGCATCACGTTGTAAAGCCCTGCGCCATAAGGAGGCGTTCCTGCGCAGGGGGGGCGTTCCTGCGCAGGAACGCCCCCTAAAAGTGGCTGAGTGAAATCTATGAGATTTCACTCAGTCACTTTCAGGACAATGCTGCGTCAAAACCCTGCGCCTGCTTGAAGCAGGCGTAGGTCTTGACGCAGCATTGTGGAGATGGGTCACCCCCGAGCCGTACTGGAGCTGCGTCGCGCTTGCGACGCAGCTCCAGCAATGCGCCACTTTACGGCACAGATGCGTCACGCATCTGTGCCGTTTTTGCCCCATGGTGCGCCACATTGTAAATGCGGCGCACCATGGGTGGCGGAGCAGCGGCGCAGGATGACTGGTGCATCCCTGGGGATGCGCCAGTCATCATAAATCTGCCCCCTAGTCTTTTGCTCTGGAAATAGTGTGAAAGAGGGGGGCTATAAGGTGAGGGCAATGGGAGTTCTGCGATTTCAGGTACTCTTGCACACTGGAGTTAGTGTGAAAGAGGAGGGATATAAGGGTAGGGCAATTGGTGTTGTGCAACCTACTGTCTCCTAATCAGGGTGGCGTAAATGGGAGAAATGCTTTATGTCTCCTTGTTTTTGCTGTCTAGTCTTAACCAGTTCCAAGCTGCCCCACGTGACGGTGGACGTGTGCGGAGTACGGCCAGGGGCCGTCCAAACCCCGCCTACTGATTAAAATGCCCGCACCACAGCGGAATTTGCATCGCGGTCAACAGGTTAAACAGGTGAAGCAAGGAGAAATGCTTTATTTCTGCTTGTTTTTGCTGTGTACATGCGCGCTACCTTGTGCAGCACACATAGAAGGTCCCCCTTTCTGCACATAAACAATAATTTTGAAAAAATGCCGTTTTGCAACTTCTGTGTGTGCTACACACACAGAAGTTACCAAACGGCATTCAAAGATTGGTTATATGCATGTCAACCTTCCTGCACATAAACAATCTTCCCTCCACCGCAGACACCAAGGGTGCCTGCGTTGGCACTAGGAAGCTGTACTCTGCACAAGCGCTAGGGAAAATGCAGGGGTGCACCACATTCTTGTGAATACAGCACATCCTTGCATTTTCAGAATGGAGAAAAATGGCGTTATCAGTGTATGCTTAACACCACGCTTGCCAATTCTGCTGTAAATGTACCGCTAAATTCTCTATTTTGATGGCCTTTAATCTCGACCTAACAACATCACGGGCCGAAGTTCCTTAAAAAAAAGTATGAAAACTGATGCTGCATAAAATAGGGCCGGAATGAAAGGTGTGGCTGAAAAACAAAATAATCTGTTAGTTATTTTGGTCTTTCACATTCAGGTAGTTACATTTAAAATACAGTGCAGCTTAAATAATTTTTAAAAAGTTAAGTTTATGGGGGGAGGGCACTTTGGTACATTATGAAACTTCTATTAGTTAATGCCATGCAGATGCCTGTGTGTAACCAAAGAGTCACAGAATTGTGCGACTGAGCACATTCGCAGTCTGTTTGGTGCAGTGGGGAACGCCCTGTTTACTTACCCGTAATCCTCATTACTCCCAATCTTACTCGTCCTTAATCCAGGCACCACTAATGAGGATTATCACCAATCAGAAACAGGAAAGAAATCAGGATATGCTTAACTAACCCCACCCCCTCCTCCAGCTAGGCTCTCCTGAGCACTTCCTGTAATACCAAGCAGCACAAAGGCCCTGGGTGGTAGTATGACTGAGTCAAGGACAAGTAGGACTAGGAGTAATACAGAAAGAAATTGAGTTCAAACAGAGTTATCTAGAACCAACATCAGTAACACACCAGCACCAAAGTTCTTAAATGCTGCTTGAACACAATTCAACAGGTAATGTCTGATCAACATGTGCTGAGAAGCCCACATGGCAGTTGGCAGATCTCCTCCAAAGGAAACCCTTGATCTCTGCTCAAGAAGCAGAAACCCCCATAGTGGAGCGAGTTTTCACAGTGGCAGGAACAGGTACAGCAGCACCCTGATAAGTCAATTTAATAGTATCGTGTATCCACCAACTAATGGTAAACTTAAATACCTTCTTGCACATCCACACAAACCAAAAACCACAAACAAGGAGGCGGAACGCCGGAAGGCATCAGATCTGTTGATTTAAACAGAAAAGGCACGCTTAACAACAACAGAGTGCACAACCCCTTGTACAGGAGATTGGCGGCTTTGGGGCCATGTCAGGCCTAAAGATAAACTCGGGCAAGTCGGTCCTATTCCCCATCACGGACGCAGCCTTATCAGACAAGACCGAGTAGCCGCTGCCGAGGGCAGACAACACTACTAAATACCTTGGGTTAACCTCCACAGAGACAAATGACAAATCAAAGCTTAAATTATGGGCCTGTGGTTGAGCAGCTTACCTCACAGGTTGAGAGGTGGATGCAGCTGCCCCTGTCTATGGCAGGCTGCATAGCGCTAATCAAAATTAAGGTATTGACTTGATTCCTGTATCTGTTCCGTACTATTCCCATTCTGCTTACCAACACATTTTTTAGTCAACTACGAGGACTGCTTATAAAACTAGTGTGGGCCGGACGCAGACCGAGGATCTCCTGGGATACCCTTGCACTCCTGTATAACAAGGGAGCGTTCGCAGTTCCGGATCCTCTGCTTTATTTTTTAGTGGCGCAAGCACAATAGGCACATCACTGGTTCCGATTCGGTGACTAAATATCGAGGGACATAATATAGAATGTCCAAAATATCGACTCCAAAATATTGAAGGACAGAATATAGAATCCCTATCTACAAACAGGTAAGTACTAAAATATCAATTCCAAAATATAGAATGTTAAAATATAGTTAACTAAAATATCGATTTTTTTAATGCAGTAAAAATAATATAAAAGTAAATAAATATTAAAAACAATTAAATAAAACATACTCAAAATAATGTGAAATTTTGTTGGATAGTGAGAGCGTAAAAATTACTATTCCCACTCCAGTGAGTGCAACAGTAGGGAAAACATTGGATAGCGTAGGGGTAAAAATTACTATTCCCACTCCAAAGAGTGCAACAGTAGGGAAAGCGTTGGATAGCGGGAGGGTAAAAATTACTATTCCCACTCCAGTGAGTGCAACAGTAGGGAAAGCGTTGGATAGTGGGAGGGTAAAAATTACTATTCCCACTCCAGAGAGTGCTACAGTAGGGAAAGCATTGGATAGCGGGAGGGTAAAAATTACTATTCCCACTCCTGAGAGTGCAACAGTAGGGAAAGTAATGATTTAAAATTAAAATAACATTACAATAATTATCAATACCATTAAAAAATGAATTACAAATAATTACCAATTAATACAAATTAATTACCATTTAAAAAACATTAATTACCAATTAATAATTAATTATCAAGTAATTATCAATACATATAAATAAAAATTAACACTTACTTTATTACATTTAAATTACTTCCCACCCAATTCCCCTATAAACCCACAACCCGCTCCTAATATTAAAAAACACAATTAGCATAATTATCAATTAATCAATTAATAAAAATTAATTACCAATTAATACAAATTAATTGCCAATTAATCATTAATTATCAATCAATTAATTATCAAACATATAAATAAAAATGTATATTTAATTTACTATAATTAAATTACTTCCCACCCTATTCCCCTATAAACCCACAACCCACTACGGAATTAAACTACGCAAAAATTAAATTACATAACATTCCTTACTTTAATAAAATTAAACATACATTACAAAAATAATACATCATTTTTAACACATATACTACCATACATAACACTACATTTTTTTCGATATTATGGAAATCGATATTTTAAATTCGATATTATGGAAATCGATATTTCCTACCCCAATTTCGATATTCTGTCCCATCTATATTTTAGTAGTACGATATTCTGTCCTATCTATATTTTAGAGTCGATATTCTGTCCTGTCTATATTTTGGATTCTATATTTTGGTCGTTTACCCACTGGTTCCATCTGGATGTTCGCATACCCTACATGAAACTCGAACGGGAACTAGCAGCTCCTACGCCACTGGAAAATGTACTCCCAAAGGGCATATCACTTGATCCGCAGGACATTAAACCCCTCTCTACCACCTGTTGGGCTTGGCATAAACTCAACACTATGCTAGGTGATGGCCATCTGTATTCTCCGGCTACTCCCCTATCAAATAACCCATTCCTCCCACTCCCCTTTGAAAAGCTGGTGCAGACCACCCTCGCCAAGTTAGGATTAGATACCTTTGGCTCTCTACTTCCAGAGGGTCGGGCAAGTACATTGTCGGACATAGCAGCACTCCCAGGGATGACCTACATGAATACGTTCATAGTCACTAGGCTACTGGGGACACTCTGCTTCACCATCACTACTTTTCCATCCCCATATGCAGAATTCACCCTTCTTACTTTGCTTATTACCCATAAGGAAGGAACGCACTTGGGGAAATATTATGAAGGACCGGTGTTAAAATTATCGCAGTTTTACCGGCAGGAAACTGCCGATAAAACGGCAATAATGGGCTTGATAATATGCCCTTGTTAATTCCCATAGAAGCCCATGTTCTGATGTTAACATGGTCTTCTATGGGAATTAACAAGGGCGTATTACCAAGCCCATTATCGCCGTTTTATCGGCAGTTTCCTGCTGATAAAACGGCGATAATTTTAACACCGGTCCTTGATAATATGCCCCTTGGTTACTAAATTATACAAGGCCTGTATGAAGGTAAAAAAGGTACAGGACAGAGGGGTCCAACAACGGTGTGAGGAAGATCTGGGACACTCTCTCACAGATAAGGAATGGACATTCTGCCTTGGCCAAATCTAGAAAATCTCCCCGAACAATAGGCACAAGCTCCTCCACTTTAAATGTATTCATAGTATTTACATCACTCCCTGGCAACTGGCCATATCTGACCCCTCCAAGTCATCCAACTGCTCTAATTGCAACACGCACGTTGTTGACTTTGCCCACATGGCCTGGTCCTGTCCTCAAATACTGCTGTACTGTATAGAGATATTTCAAACAATAGTGAGAATCATAGATGCCCCTCTCCTCCCTTCTCCGCGTCTAGGCCTACTGGGCCTGGTCAACCGCATTAAGCATTGCTTCAGTAGATTCATAGCCATTGCCCTGCTGCTGGCCAAAAGAGAGATCACGGTGCATTGGGGGGCAAAAAGTAGGCCCACAAAAACGGCATGGGCACACAGCATGGCCTACTGAAGTCTAAAAACGGAGATCTGTGCCACACTTCAGCCTCCAACTTCAAGACCAAAGGATATATTTTGTGTTCATCACACATACCTGCAACAGACCCTCAACGCCTCCCGAGCTCATTCACCAAGTCCACAATGAACACCCAAGAGTGTAGAGGCCGGGCCAGTTCCCGATGTTGTTTGAACTCCTGACACAGTAACACCAATTCCCCTATTAGGTCTACCATCAAGGCAGATGCCTTAGCAGAAAAACTGTAATAAGTTGCTACCAAGATGGCTAGACTAGCCGCTCAGCTACTCTGAGGAATGGAACCACCCGATCCCCCCACCCCCCATCTTTCCAATTGTCGGTTTCAGATTGCTATTTCTTTAGATATAGAAGGCGATTGTATTGATTTAAGTCATGTCAATGTCTTTCTATTCTTGAATTTTTTTATTGTTCTTTGTCTTCATTATCAATAAAAACTTTACAAAACAAAAAACATCAACAGAGTGCAACAAGCAATCTTTCTCAGAAGAAGGAGGAGTACAGATAGTAGAAGGAATCAATTCTTGAGAAGAGTTTAAATTTGATCGAACCATAGGAAGGAAAAAAATGATCCAACTGTAAAACAACAGCGTCCTCTAGAAAGCGAAGAAACTGAGGGAAACAGCATAAGGCAGAGAGTTCATCCAAGCGCTTTTTGAAGTAATATCCACCAAAAGGCAACTTAAAAAAACTAAGGGGTATATGTCCAAGCCCCTATTGCTACCACAACATCACTTTTAATGACGTTGTGGTGGCGATAGGGGCTTAGCCTTATTTACAAGGCAGCGCTAAGCCACTTAACGTGGCTTAGCACTGACTTGTAAATAAGGCCCTGTTAGAAATGGGATTTCTGGCCAGCTCAGACTGGACAGAAACAGGTGGTTTCTGCCAAAGCAAGGCAGAAACCACCTCTCTAGTCAGGATAAGGGAGTTATACTTCTAAAATAACCCCTGCTCACCCCCTTGGAAGCTTGGCACGAGCAGCCAGGCTTATCTTAGAGGCAGTGTGTAAAGCATTTGCACATAACTAACAGTAAACCAGTTTAGAAAAATATCCAATTTTTATATACTTAAGACAACACCAAATACGATAAAAATCCACAATTCTATACTTCAATATCGTCACTTATCAAAATATGCTTTAAAAATAGTTCCTTGAAGTCGATAGCTCCGCCCGGGGCTATCACAACGTTGTGAACAACAAATCAAAAAACAGTTCTGGCTGACTGCGGGGTCGCAGGCCAACTACGGGGTCGGGCAGACCAGCAAACAGTACCTTTCAGAGATGCAGGGCGATGGGGCCCGTGAAGTCACTTGCATTGCAGGTCGAACTCCTTTCTGATGGGATCCAGAGCGCTGGAGCGAACAGGCATCGGGTGCTGCGGTGTGGCGTGCGGTGCACACAGGTCGCGGTGCGAGCAGCTGCTAAGTGGCGGCGTCAGATGGCGGCGTCGGTGAGACCAGGGTACATCTCGATACACAAATGCTGCTTTGTGACCTTATAAGCAGCATCATCGTCATTAGTTTGCAATTCCACTCCCTTAGGGGTGCAATAGATGGTACAATTGAGTTTACACAGGAGATCCCTCCCTAGTAAACAAACAGGACTCGAATCACACACCACTAACTGATGTCTATCTCGAAACGTTCCTATCTTCACAGGAATTGGTTCTGTCAAAGGGGTTGTCATTTTCCTATTTGCAACACCTACAACTTGGATCGTTTGTCCTGAGAGGGGAAGGTTGGGGACGACTGCAGATCTCACAGTAGAACGGGTAGCACTAGTATCTACCAAAAAGGTGGTAGGGTGACCATCAACATCAGCTTCCACAAATGGTCCCCTCTGGTCTACCTCCAAGGCTGCCCCAAGTGTGCAGTCTTCCTCCCCCCTCAGGCACCGTCATGCCAACGGGTCTAGGTATCGGTCATCGCTGTCATCAAAGAGAGGCATCTGCTGATATGTCCAAGACCCTGAAAGGATCATCAGTGGCTGGGGAACCTGCATTCATGGAGCCGAAGTCCCCACTTTCATCGATCTGGGCTTCATTACTGTTGTCACTACCTCAGGTAGAGGCGCCTGAGCTACCTCCTCCTCCTGCTGTATCTGATTCACAGGATTAAAGGGACCATCGCGTCTCCAGTGTCCAATCTGATGACACTGATGACATCCGAAGTCTTCTTCAGAGTTGCCAAATCTACTCTAGGTTTGGAGTCCTCTCTGTTTCCCTTTTTCTGACCATTCTGTTTCCTCCTCAGCATACCTTCTCCCTTATCGGTGGCTTGCATCTGGACCGGCATCAATTTGTCCTTAAGCTTTTTATGCTTTGAGTCTATCTCATCACTGCAATGCCTAGCATACCTCAGTATTTCATCCAGTGCTTGTTCTACCAACAAATCAAATGCTGCTGAATCATAAGACAAATCTCAGTTCTCAATCCTAGGACAAACTTCAAAACAAACTGTACCATGTCTTTAGGGTCCATTACATCCAACCCACTGTACTGCTTAAAGACTTGCAACAACCTTTCATAATACTCATGGACTGTCTCCTTCGGTTCCTGAACTGTCCGATCTATCTTCACCCAATCAATATTCTGTGGTGATACCTTAGATTTCAACCACGTGATCACCTGTTCATACTTCTTCATGACAATTGGGGATGGACCATTTGTCACAGCATCTCTGTCCGGTTCGGAAGTGGGCCATTCAATAGCAATCTTGCATGCTACCCACAAGTCTCCCGGAACCACAATATAAAACAATGTGTTCAAGTCAATCCACAACACCTTTGAAATCTTGACAAACCTCTCAACCTTCTTGTACCATTCGACTGGGCTTTCCCTCAACTTCGGGAAGTCATTTGTGAATGCTGCTAAATCACCTCTACTCCAAGGCACATGCACATACCCTACATTAGCTACCTCTCGCAAGGGGTAGTTCCCTATTCCTGGTGTTCCCCCTCCAGGAGGAGTTGTCTCTGTCACACTCCTTTTAATGATCTTTTTCTTGGACCATCTTTCTTCCCACTTGTCAAGCCTCATCAACACTCTCATTCCTATGATCAACTCTCTAATGTGACTCCCCAGTCCAATTATTCTCTTTTCATCTAAATCTTGATAAGTGTACTGTAATCTGTGGCCACATTATAACATTTTCGTTTTAGACAAGTCCACTTCATATCTATTTGCCAATTCAGTCAACTTCTCATATGCTGATCTTGCTTTGCGGGTCATGTCTTTTGCTACAAACAACAACTTGTCTGGCTCATAAAGGTCCACTCTCTCTATGGGAAGGTTTCCTTCTGCAATCTCGTCCACTTCTGCTTTTAACCGCATTACATCTAACCTCTTTACCTTTATCGCTGCCTTAAGCGTGTCTTGACTAGATGAGCCACCCGACTTCCTGCATTCACTATCTTGTTCTCGGCACCTACTCATTTCAGATGTACCCCTAGGAGTCATCCTATTCTGAGTCATCCTGTTCTCGGCATCCCCATTGTCCCAATCCTCTCTTGCCCTGACACTCTGATTCCCTTCGGGTGAATTCCACATCCTCAGGTCAGGTCTTAACTCGGCTAAGGATTTCGGCCTCGGACCGCTCAGATCCATGAGTCCCCTTGATGAGTCTGCCGTAGCTGGCAATGGGGTACTTGATTCTACAAGTCTTGGTGTTTTAACCAATTCACCCAGTACACTACTTCCTCCAATGCTAGCATTCCTTTCGACCTCTACCTGAAGTGAATCTCCATTTCTCACCGGTTCAGGGTGATACACTGACACAATGGGACTAATGGTAACAGGTACTTTGAGAGCATCCGGTAACCTCTGAGAACTGACACTCTCTGCCTTCTGCATTTCCCCTATCGAGAGCTTTCCCACTACTTCTGAACTCGGCGGAGCCTGTGGTTCCTTAGCTCCCTCCATCGGGGCCGATTTCTCCCCCTCTGACTCCGGATTGTATGGAGGTGGTCTTTCAGATAACATCGTTTCTATCAAGCTATCATTAGCATCACTGTCAACATCCTCAGCACCCTTTTTTCTGTGTGCCCCCGACTTGACCAACAGTGTACACAATTTATCCCCCTCAATTGTCTGTACTCTCCATCTCTTCTCCAATGCATCCCATCGCGCATCTTGGAAATCCCTAACTGACCTCTTCACTCTTTCCTGTCTTCTGTCCCTGTTCCTTTCGTGTGCTGCCCTTATCCATGCATGTAATGCCTCAAACTGGGTCGGTCTGGGGAAAGGTCGCATTGAAGCCATAATCGATTTCAACTGATACAACACTTCCAATCTAAAAGTTCCATATCGGGGAAAGGTCAATTCTTCATTGCCTTCAGTCATTTTGCACCATTTCTCAAGCCACAATATGGTATGCAAACCCACATTCGTAGCCATGTAATGAGCTGGAGTATCCTCGGGCGGAGCCTCTTCCACCCCCCCCCCGCCCCGGGGCTCTAATTTATTTTCTCTCCTAAACAAATCTCGCAAAACTTTAAATCATTTCAATATGAAATCAACGTCTCTCTGTTTACAGCGTTCTTTCGCTTCCTGATGACAATCCACCAATCCCAGCGCGGCTTCACACCAACCGCCCTATCTCAGCGCGGCACCCTTTTGACGTCACTCGTCCCCCACTCGCAGCAGTTCCCCTCCTTTACAGTCCGGTTCTCACCATCATCCACACACTGAAATAACTATTTGTACATCCAAGCAATTACTTCGCTGACTGTGCGTCCACAGTCTGACTGTATGTCCATTGTTGTGTAATTGTCTCCCGAAAACTGGCAACTGTCGGTACACGAAAGGACCGGACAATCACTTAAACTGATTGGTTACACACACTCAGCAACTCACTACCAGCATCAGTTACTCACACACACACATACGTTTCCTCTATCTCGGTCCAGCAGGCAATCAATGGTACCTCACGATTCCCTTAACAATGGGCGACAATTACGGTTTGCTTAAGCTACTCCTTGTGTAGTGTAGTTCCTATATTCTCAATAGGCTCTGTGCATTGGAATAACATAAACGATAGTTTAGACATAGGACTGAGGTCGACTAGGTCTCTACTGAATATGTTAGACTTAATTATGATTAGACAAGAAGGGATTAGTTTCTGACAACAGCATAAACATGACAACTTTACTCCCTCCAGAACAAGGAGTATATCTCCAGAGTCGTGTGAAAACAATAGACAGCAATTTCACTCAGTCAATCGTGCATGCTTAGTTTCACCAGGAGTGCAGAGAAAAAGAGAGACGGGCGTTTTCAATAAAAGTTGTTATTTATTGAGCAGTCCTCTTTCTCATGCAAGAGAAGTGAATTGCCACAATTGCAATACTTATCATGAAGTAAAGTGCGTACAGTAAAAGGAGTATTATGAAATAATACTGTAAAAGCATTTATATGGTTTCTGAGCCATAAGATACTTAAAATGGATAAAAATTATACATACATAAAATCATTGACTAAACATACTCAAATGGTGCTTCTAAGATACGCCTACCCCGGTGTACCTAACCTAAGCCTAGTACGTGGGAAGGAGTAAGTGAGCTGCAGTTTAAGTTAAGTTAGTTTTTGCCAAGAATCTGAATCAAGAATTCTCTAAGGATCTAATCAGCTCCGTACCTTGGTTATAGAATGAAGGAGGTCTTGTATCTCTTTCTCAGGACTCGATCTCCCAGCAACCCGCAAGGGTGACTGGAAACACTGGGGCTGGATTTCTCAGCAGGAGAAAAGACAGCGTCTCTCTCAGTGCGTCAATGGGAGGGTCGGCTTCCTTCGGCACTCGCTACAGCTGGGCTTCGGGTAAGTAGATAGCCGATCTGCTCCAAACCACCGTGTGTTTGCTTAGGGCAGATGCTGGTATATTTATACCTGGAAGGTGCCGAGTTTGACGTAAGGTCAATGTAAAATCTCATACCTTAATTAAGATGGATAATGGCAGGCAATGCATTAACAAACCAAACATGTTTCTATTACAGCACTTACCACCGAGGTTTTACAGTTTACTCTGGTAAGCTTATACTCAAAAATGCCATTATCCATTATTAAACTGTCGTATACGATAACGCCAGTATACACAGATGTCCTTTCATCTTTTAGGCGACATTCTACAATTATCCACTTAATTAAGGTATGAGATTTTACATTGATTCAGATACATTATCAGCTACCATGGGCACACACAACAATCAATATATCTTTATTTTTTCTTTTAGAATTTCCCCTGAGGAAGTTACCGTTTGGGTAGCGAAATGCATCGGGCGTGCTATATGTTATTGTTGACTGTAATAAGAAATGAAATGTGAATAGTATCAAAATGTATACATAATGTTCAAAAAACTGATTGTGATGAATTTTATGTCATGTGAAATGAAACATGAATTTTGTTGAAACTAAGAAAGATTAAAATGTATGAAAAGTGATGTTATTATCAATTGACTTAAATTGAAAAGCAGAATAGGTGTGGGATAACACAAACTGTACAGTGCATGATTGGACTAACCCTTCGGCTAGTCTTACCTATACTTTTACCTAGGAGTGACAATCGTTAACAATCATTGCACCAAGTGACAAGAAGGTTTAAACAGCAACAGATAAGGAGTGCTCCTCTCTCACTCTCCATTCATACTTAAATAACTAACATGTCACACAGAAACATGCAAAAACATGGAAATGTCACACACGGCAACTGAAACCTTGGCAGCTATTCAAACCCCTTCAGGGCTTAATAGAGACCTTGTCCGAGATGCACTATCAGTACAGTGATGAGCAGGGGAGCAACTAGACCCACACTTTGGGGGGAGCTAAGACTCCCAGCCACGGCCAGTTTGAGTACTGGTGGTGGTGTTACAACAACCTTTTTTGGTGCTCTTTTTCCCCATTTCCTACTTCTCCCTGAATTCCCTCACTACCACTCTCCAACAGTGCCCCTAATCTCTCCATAGCCTCTCTCTGACATACATTTAATATTTTTATAGTGCTACTCATAGTTCACTCACACTCAGTTCTGTGATCTGCATGGTACACGTTCTTTGCAGCAGGCACATTAACCATCCGGCCTACTTAACGATGAGCCAAAACTACAACTAGATAAATTATGAACTCTCACTAGTAGGAACATTAATCACCAAAGTTATATTGATGTATTTATAGTTGCCTTAAAACTACCTGTTGCACAAGGACGTTGCTGTCCTTTTTCAACCATATATACATTTTAAACATAGCGCCCCCCCACCAAAGTCAACCCTAGCTGCAGCTACACCAGCCGCACCGCCCTAAAGCCCGTCATGCTCCCAGCAATGGGGCAGGAGAAGCATTTCCAGAAATGGGATGAGAGCTAACCTCATACCGATTATAGGAGGAAAAAGATCTATGTAAGTGGTGGGGTGTGAGACTTCCCCCAAATTCTAGCAAGCAAAACACGTTAACAGATTTCTTGTAGATGATTTAAGGGGGAGTAGACTTCTCCCCTGAGAATTTTTGGAAACTTTTGTGATCAAATTTGCTAAAACGGCACAGACCCTTATGAGCTTTCATGAAATATTTGAGTACTTTCATGGTGCACCAGGGAAGCCTTTCCTAGGATAAGATCTCATTTTTTTCAAATGTCTTAAGTCAGAAATTACTTCCACTATACCATGGTCATAATTGTTTATTGTGTGAGCCCCATATGAAAAGGAGTACATTCAATATGACAGTGCCAGAAATGTACCATCTATACTTCCGCTACAGCCATGGGTACCTCTAAAAATTCCCTCCAATATACAAGGGTCATGACAGAACAAAGAGAGGAATGGTGCGCCCATAAACAGATTCATTCATGAGTCTCTCGGTCCACTAAGCAAATTTCTGCTTTATTCAGTTCCAATATTCAAAGTCGTAAAATCCAATTAACAAAAGCATCCCACCAGGGCTAATATTCATGAATCATTAGATTTCAATTAGGTTTTCCTTTTGGTCCATCAAACCGAAGGACTGAACACGGCATTTTGTCTTGCAATACTGATTCATGTATTGGGACTCGGGAAACATTTATCCCCGCAGTAAACTACTGAATTTTGTGATGCACATTAAATAAATTGAGATAACAATTGATGGACCAAAAGGAAAACATAATTGACATCTAATAATACATGATTATTAGCTCTGATGAAGTTCAAGACACCTTGAATGAAACACGTTGGCTGGATGCTTTTATTCATTGAAATTTATGACTGAATATTGAATCTGAGTAAAGCAGGGATTTGCTTAATGGACCGAGAGACTCATTAATTAGTCTGTTTATGGGTTCTCCATTCCACTCTTTGTTCTGTCAAGATTTTGTCTGCTTTTGCAGTAGTACCATACAACGACTGCTATTGGAAGAGGAGTGCACGGGCCATACTATTTTGAACTATATGTGTGGTACAGTGGTGGGATCCGCCATTGACTTTTTGCTTTTGTCTATAAATATACATGGGTCAACATTTTGCATTCAGACCCCCTATAAAATGAGTACAGGAAATCTTATGACAAGAGTTACCTCAAATATCTGTTCCAACATCTTGCTATAGATCCACCCCATATGCTAAGAATGATGTGCATTATGTCAGGGGCTTCGACCAGGTGTGGTGGCGCATGTTCTGTGTCCCTGCCGCTGGGGGTGACTGGGCTAGCAGCTTTCTCAGTAAGACAGTTCGAGTCTCCACAGCCAATGATGGTGTCTTAATAGAAGCATGTCAGGGCCTGCAGTTTGCCACAGATAACACCTCCCATCCATATTCTATTAGTGCCCTTGTCTGTAAGGCAAAAATCACCTCCAGCGGGTCGGACCAGCAGTACGATTGAATGCATAACACAAATACACTGACACACACTTTGTCACTTGCACACGTTCTCACTATATCTCTTGCACTCTTTTGTACATTTGTACTATGTCACATTCACACACAGACACACTGCCATTCACACTTCTATTAGTCAATCTGCTTTTAATGTTTTGGAAATGCTTGCCCTGCTGCTTCTGCCGTACCTGCCTTGCCTTTTAGGGAAGCTAACTCATGGGCTAACGAAAGTATGGACACAGCATTTTATAACATGACTCAGGCATGCATTAATCTGAGTTTAAAACAATGGGTGACCGTATCAACCCATATCGGAGGTCGTATTTTAGATTTGGTCTTCACCAGGGAAGAACTCATTATTATAGGGGAAACCCTGCCGATGAGATGGACAGACCACCATTTGATCACTGTTAGTGTTCAAAATGTGAATAAAACAAGACATGTGGATAGACAAACTAGGACATTCCAAGGTCGGGACTGGAAGGGGCTAAGAAAAAATGCTCAAACGGGCAGCACCTTATTCCAGATGGAAACTTTGTTTAATGCTGGCAAGCAGGTTACAGAGAACTATACTGCGCTCAGTGAGCATATTACTAGGAGACTGGAACAACTTGCCCCGATTAAAGTCTTTAGGAAAAAAGGTATCCCATCAGCCCCCTGGTATACGGAACATCTAAGGAATCTCAAGCTGTCCTGCAAAATGGCAGAAAGACAGTGGAGGAGGACTTATCTGGAAAAGGATAAATCAAGCTGGAGGCTTATGATAATAAAATATAAAAAAAGAGATTGTCGTGGCCAAAGCTGATTATTTTGCTTCTACAATTTTGAACAGCTCTAATCAATCTAGAGACATCTTCAGGATAGTGAGAGAGGTGACTTATCCTGAATGTACTAACAGCAAAATCAAACCCACTCAGGAGCTGTGCGTTGGGCTGGCCCTCTTCTTTCAAGAAAAGATAAACAAAATCGTGGAAGGCCTGAGAGATACACCCCTAGCTGCTCAGTCAGATCAGGAAAAGGGGGGGGGGAGATGTGACTGTGACAATGAGGGTGGTATATGTGAGTAGGATGTCCCTCAGGCTACTATGGACAATCTTCCCATACCTTCAGAGGAGGGGTTTGCCCGAATAGCTCTGGGAATCTCCTCTGGGTCACCACTGGATACCATGTCTCCTAAGCTGATGAAAGAATTTGGGTCAGAACTTTTCCCTATTCTACACCAGCTATGCTGTCAGTCTCTTTGTTCTGGTGTGGTACCGTCCATCTGGAAGCGGGCTGTTATTTTGCCACTTCTGAAGAAGCCCACACTAGACCCAGGATGTTATAAAAACTATAGGCCAATTTCCCTCTTACCCTACCCGATTACGATCACGGAATGCTGGCTAAGCAGAATATTGTCCCGTTTTCTAGAGACAAACAGCAAACTGGAGGAGGAACAGTTTGGGTTCAGACCGGGTCATGGAACAGAGACAGCCTTGGTGGCCGTTTTAGATAACCTTTGAATGCCGTGTTTGATACGGTCAACCATGGCATTCTTCTGTCAAGTCTGGAAGACCTAGGGCTGACGGGTACAGCTGCAGCCCTGAGTTGGATGCGCTCCTATCTTTCGGACAGATGGCAAGCAGTAGCGCTCCCTCCATACCAGTCGGAATTTGTAGAGAATAGGCATGGGGTATACCAGGGTTCCTCCATCAGTCCTGTGCTGTTTAACACATATATGCGACCTTTCTTGGAGATCATCAAGGCACATAAAATCAGCGTGATCAACTATGCTGATGATACGCAGCTCGTGGTATCCCTTGAGGGTTACCAGGTGGACACACTGGATAGTTTCCACGCATGCATGCGAGAAATAGTGAAATGGCTGAAGGAGAACTTGCTCCAGTTTAATAATGAAAAAACTGAGATCTTACAATGCATGGTGGGGGGGGGGGTCCCTCGAGCCCTGCGCGCTGACTTCTGGCCCGTAACCTCGGATGGCATGCCAACACCAGTGACTGCCATACGAAATCTGGAGGTTAGCTTTAATGAGAAATTAAATCTGGAGTCTCACGTTAACAAGCTGGTGGGAGGCTGTTACACTCTTATCCGAGGACTCCGGGAAGTGCCACCACTATTGCCAGCACAGGCACGAACAACGGTAGTAAGGAGTATTATATTGAGCCGCCTGGACTACTGTAATGCCCTGCTTCTGAAATCCCCTGGATACCTGATCGCTAGGCTCCAGAGTATGCAGGCAGCAGCACCTAAGCTAGCGCTAGGTCGAGCACGTCGCTCCTCGACAACTCAAGCACTGGCAGAGCTACATTGGCTGCCAGTCGCTCAGAGGATCTTGTTTAAATTTCTCTGTATAGTGTTCAGGGCACTCCATGGGCAAGGTCCCAAGCTGATCCAGGATAGGTTCCAATGGTATGAACCGACTCGTACTCTCCGCTCCTCCTCTGCCAGTCTGGCTAGAATCCCTAGGACAAAGAATGTTACTCTGGGGGGAAAAGCTTTCAGTGTGGCAGCTGCCCGCCTCTGGAATCGTCTTCCCTTGGAAATCAGGAGCAGTCAGAGTCTGATGTTGTTTCAAAAAAGAGTTAAGACCTGGCTCTTTCCAAAGGTTTGAGAATTAAGGGGCATATTACCAAGCAATAGCGATAATTATCGCTATTGCTTGGTTAGAGACAAAATGTTACCGCTGAGCTGCGGCGATTTCTATCGCAGATAAACCTTGGTATTACCGAGGTTTATCGCAAATGCGATAAAAAATGGCCGCAATGCATGAATATCGCTGAAAAGTCAGCGATATTCATGCATTACCGGGCTAATGCTCTTAGCCATGTTATCCACCTCCCATTGGATAACATGGCTAAGAACTGCTCAGGGCAGGTGTTAGCTTTTGGAGATATTCGCGCTTAGCGCGAATATCTCCAAAAGTTGTTAATAGGAGATAGCGATGTTAGTGACTGTTTCCAGTCGCTAACATCTTGGCACGCCCACTTTGCATGTCATTAGTGATAAATATCACTGACATGCAAAGTGGGGCCCAAGATGGTCGCTATCTCCTACTAGCTGTCGCTAACTGGTGTTAGCGACAGCAAGGTAATAGGGAGATAATATTATCTCCGCTTTCTTGGCTTTTAAAGCCAAAACAGCGGAGATAAACCCCCTTGATAATATGCCCCACTGTTTTTTAGTAACAAATACCGTCTTTCTTGCCGCTTGCCTTTCATAATTCCTTGACAGCCTACCCTCTGACTACTTGCCATCTTTTCAGCGCCAGGATGCCCGCAGGGTTACAGAGCGCTTTATAAATGTCAAAAATAAATAAATAAAATTAACAAAAACATAGGGGCCCATTAGGATGTCGGGCGGATTGCCGCCACCTGGCTGGCAGGGGCAATCCGCCCGACATCCATACTCGTTTTCCCCAGGCCATATTAGTATGGCGGGGGGGACCTCGGTGGACGGTCTTTACGTCCGCTGCTTTTCCGCCCCGGTTGCCTTGCGGCCGGGGCGGAAAAGGAATAATATGGTGGCGGTGTCTATTAGACACCGCCAGCCATATTATGATGGTTGTTTACAGGTGCCTTTCCGCGGCGGCGATGCCGCCACGGAAAGGCATACGGTCTTCACTCAGGGGGCCCCCTGCGGGCCCCCAGAGTGAAGGAGAGGTGGGGGGTGCACACGGGGGGTACCTGTGGTACCCCCTTCATTTGCATTTACAAAGCGGCAGGCACCGCGCGGTGCCTGCCGCTTTGTAAATGCAAATGCTGAAATGCATTTTTAGCTCTCTGCACCGCCCGCCACAATGCTAAAAATACAGGTGTGCCCGCCACTATGGCGGGTACATCCTAATACCCCCCACGGGACCCCCGCCCTTATGGCGGGTGGTCCCGCATACCGACAGGATGGCGGGCGGACAAAGTCCGCCCGTCATCCTAATGACCCCCATATTCTCTATTCAAAAATATTAATATATTCCCTTATCAATGTTTGTTACAAGTATGATGTGAATTAAAAGTACACTTCCTTAAAATAGCTGGAATCGTCTTCCCTTAGAAATCAGGAGCAGTCAGAGTCTGATGTTGTTCAAAAAAGAGTTAAGACCTGGCTCTTTCCAAAGGTTTGAGAATTCTGTTTTTTAGTAACAAATACCGTCTTTCTTGCCCCTTGCCTTTCATAATTCCTTGACAGCCTACCCTCTGACTACTTGCCATCTTTTCAGCGCCAGGATGCCCGCAGGGTTGCAGAGCGCTTTATAAATGTCAAAAATAAATAAATAAAATTAACAAAAACATAGGGGCCCATTAGGATGTCGGGCGGATTGCCCGCGCCTGGCTGGCGGGGGCAATCCGCCCGACATCCATACTCGTTTTCCCCCCGCCAAAGCCTGCCGCTTTGTAAATGCAAATGCTGAAATGCATTTTTAGCTCTCTGCACCGCCCGCCACAATGCTAAAAATACAGGCGTGCCCGCCACTGTCGCGGGTACATCCTAATACCCCCCACGGGACCCCCGCCCTTATGGCGGGCGGTCCCGCATACCGACAGGTTGGCGGGCGGACATCCTAATGACCCCCATATTCTCTATTCAAAAATATTATTATATTCCCTTATCAATGTTTCTTACAAGTATGATGTGAATTAAAAGTACACTTCCTTAAAATAGCTGTACGGGTCTAATATTTGGTTTCATGTGTGGTTCAAGCAGTTACAGGTTTGGAAAATGTATGAATGCAGGCTGAGAGGTTTGTCCGTGTGAGTGCAGGATGAGAGGAGGAAGTGCAGGGCGAGTGGTGTGACTCCAGGCTGAGTGCTGTGCTTGTTTGTGTGGTGCTTGTTTGTGCTGTGCAAATGTGAGTGAAGGGTGAGCTGTGCGAGTCACAGGAGTACCTCTGTGAGTGCACAGTGAGCGATGTGACAGTGTGAGAATAGGGTGAGAGGGATTGACTGCTGGGTGAGTGATGAGACATTTGAGTTTTGGTGCGGGTGAGAGTGCAGGGTAGAAGGAATTAATGCACTGTGAGTGTTGTGCATGTTTGAGTGAGATTGCAGAGTTAGCAGTGAGATTGACAGGTGAGTGAAGTATTATGTGAGAGCAGGGTGAGTAGTGTGCTAGTGTAAGTGCAGGGGGAAAAGAGGGAGTGCATGTTGAGTGGTGTGAGTGGGTGTGCAGTCTAAATATCGAGTTATTTTTATCGACTGGACAGAATATCGAATGAGTAATATCGAGATGGCAGTAATATCGAGGTAAGTAATATCGAGGTGTGTTTTATCGATTTTTAAATAAAATAGAAAATATCAAAGTTAGGAATATTGAGTAGTTAATATCGATTGTTTAAAATATCGTTATTATTTGTTAGTTAAAAATATCGAAAGTTAAAATATAGAGTGTTAGAATATCAAAAGCTAAAATATAGAGTGTTAGAATATTGATGTTTGAAATATTGACTGTTAATAATGTTGAAAAAGTTAGGTGTTGCCAGCCATGAGGATGCGGAATCACCGCTGCGGTGCCTTCAAAGACCCCCCCCACATTAGGATGGCTGGGGGGTCATCGGCGGACAGGAAGACCGTCCGCCGCTTTTCCGCTGCGGTCGCTTTCCGACCGCGGCGGAAGAGCTCTAATATGGTGGCGGTGTCTATTAGACACCGCCAGCCATATTAGGATTTGCTTTGGGACATGCCTTTCCGTGGCGGCAATGCCGACACGAAAAGGCATACGGTCTTTTCTTTGGGGGCCTGTTGCGGGCCCCCAGGGTCAAGGGGGGGTGGGGGGTGCACATGGAGGGTACCTATGGTTCCTCCCTGCCTTTGCATGCACAAAGCGGCAGGCACCGCGCGGTGCCTGCCGCTTTGTGCATGCAAAGGGAAAACATGCATATTTAATGTCGCGTCGGGTGCTGCTTGAAGCAGCACCCGCCGCAAAGTTAAGTATATGGGATGTGACCGCCAGGGTGGTGGTCAGATCCTAATTCCGAGGGAGGGAAGGCCGCTGCCCCTGCGGACGGTTCCGCCACGTCGGGGGTCCGTCCTCCATCCTAATAGGCGCCATAGTTTGTTAATTTATAAATTTAAATAGATATATATTTTTTAATTAAAATCTTTATAAATATTTTTAATATTTTAATAATTTTTAAAAATTGTATAATACATTTTAGGAGCGAGATGTGGGTTTTTAGGGGAATAGGGCGGGGAGTGTTTAAAATATATATATTTTAATTTGTTATATATTTTTTTTTATCCATACTAATATAATAAAGAGAGAACCCAAACCTTTGAGGCGGGTAATCTCAGGAATCACAGCACCAATCACAACACCCAATACAGCGTTGGAAAGGGCAGTTGCAGCAGAAGGACATAGGCTGTGAAGACGCCCACCATATACATTTAAAAGGTAAAAGAACCGTGCCAGCAAAGTAGTCCCTTGTGGGCGTGTCTGCGTTGTGCCGTGGGCGTTTGCTGGGGGCGTGACAAACGCTGGGGTCGTGTGGTACATTTCACCCTTCATGCCATGTCTCATATCGTGTGCTCCCTTTAAATACCCCTGCACCCCATAAACCTACCCCTGAACCCTAAAATACCCCTGTACCCCAAAACCCAAACCTAGCCCTGAACCCTAAAAACACCCCTGTACCCCAAACCCCAAACCTACCCCTGAACCCTAAAATACCCCTGTACCCCAAAACCCACACCAAGCCCTGACCCCTAAAAACACCCCTGTACCCCAAAACCGAAACCAAGCCCTGAACCCTTAATATACCCCTGTACCCCAAAACCCAAACCTACCCCTGAACCCTAAAAATACCCCTATACCCCAAAACCCAAACCTGGCCCTGAACCCTAAATATACCCCTGTACCCCAAAACCCATACCTATCCCTAAACCCTAAAACTACCCCTGTACCCCATAACCCACAGGCCGGTAAAAGGAACTGGAAGAAGCTGGATATAAATCACTTCATTTACGCCTTAGACTCGGCACCTCTGGATGAGATATTTGACACGGAGGACGTGGAGATTGTAGCCACAAAGATCAACAAGTGGCTTTTAGGAGCCTTAGACACATGCCTGCCTCTGGCTCACAAAAAATATAAAACCCATAACTCTCCAGCGTTATCGTACAATGAGTCATTGAAGGCTGTAAAATCCAAGTGTAAACGTTTGGAGCGCCTCTGGAGGAAAGATTATTCCCCTACAGCCGGCGCGACTTACAGAAATGAACTTAAGCTCTACCACAAAGCCTGCACTACAGCTAGAGCCAACTACGTGGCGAAGACAATCTCTGAGGCAACAAATAAATCAAAAACATTGTTCAATCTAGTAAAAGAGTTAGCGGGCTCAAACACCACAGCCAAACCCCTTCCTTTGAATAATGTTCAATGCGAAGAATTGGCGCAGTTCTTCATAAATAAGATTGAGACCATCTATCAGAACATCGACAACAGCACCAGGCATAAACAGCAAGGAATCCAGATCTTGGCCCGAGGGAGGAGGGTTTCTCCCTTTCGCCAGATCTGTCCTATGAGCCACTCACTTCCTGGCCTGGGATACATTTTCAGGGCCTTCAAGATATCTTAGGGAAAGTGAAATCTGGCTCTCCAATGGACCCCCTCCCAATTTCTGTACTCAGACTTTTGGATACTCCACAACTTTCCGTAATCTGCCAGACTTTGAATTTATCCCTCTCCTCGGCAAAGGTCCCCTCCATGTGGAAACATGCCATGGTCTCACCACTGCTAAAGAAACCATCGGCAGATCCTAAAATCCTGGCCAATTTTCGTCCTATATCCCTCCTACCTGCTTTCTCCAAAGTTTTCGAGAAACATGTCCATGGTCATCTTGCTAGGTAAACGGAGGTGAATGACATACTTCACCCCTCCCAATCGGGTTTTCGCCCTGGCTTTTCGACAGAGACGACATTGCTTGGGGTGATGGAAAATCTTCGCCTTCTGGTAGACAGAGGGGATTCCGCTGCGCTGATTCTACTTGACCTCAGCGCAGCATTCGACACCATCTCCCACAACATTCTGTTAAAGTCGCTCTCTGCCATGGGCATCAGGGGCAAAGCACTGGACTGGATAACATCATTTCTGACTTTAAGGACATTTCAGATCACTTCCAACACAACGGGCTCAATTCACAGAATGAACTTAAGACTCAATCCTAAACTTACTACTATTTTGGTATTCATAGAATGCACTTACTACTTTTGGCATTCACAGAATGAACTTACTACTTTTGGTATTCACAGAAGTTAGGATTTTGTCTTAAATTTGTCTTAAGACAAACTTAAGACAGACTTAAGACAAACTTAAGACAAAATCCTAACTTCTGTGAATATTAAAAGTAGTAAGTTCATTCTGTGAATGCCAAAAGTAGTACGTGCATTCTGTGAATACCAAAATAGTAGTACGTTTAGGATTGAGTCTTAAGTTCATTCTGTGAATCGGGCCCATCGGCCTCAAAAGTACATCTATCCCCCTATGGAGTCCCTCAGGGCTCGGTGTTGAGTCCTTTGCTTTTCAACCTATACGTAACCCCTCTCGCCCAGATCGCCGAAGTGGCAGGTCTTAACATGTTCACCTATGCGGACGATTCACAGATTGTTTTTTCACTCTCTAACGGAGATTATTATTATTATTATTATGCGTTCTTATATAGCGCTCGATTACCCGTAGGCATCTCGGCGCTTGCCTTGGGAACCCGTCCTGGCTTTTCCCTGTGAGATACCCGTACTGGGCATCCCCAAGGTGAAAGCCAGGCATCCCGCTGCGGGAGGGCCGTAGTGGAGATTAAGCAGGCTAATGCCCAGAGCTGCAGAGTGTGAACCCGTGATTCGAGTAGGCACCGAAACGAGAATTATCGAGTCCGTGGATATTTAGGCTCAAGACCCTGCCGCGTCGGGAATTGAACCCTGGTCCCGGGTCTGACCTCTGCTTCAGGTCTGCCTCCTCTAACCAATGAGCCACACTTCTCCACTGACGACTCCTCCTCTCTCCTCCAGTCAGGCCTTAGGAAAATTGCAACTTGGATGAGTGACAATCTGCTCAAACTGAATGGCAGTAAAACGGAGGTCTTAATAGTGGATCCAAATCAGAATCTCTGGAACCCAAGACACTGGCCCTCTGAAATGGGTTCCTTACCCACTCCGTCGCACCAAGTACGCAATCTGGGCATTATCATCGATAATGGCCTAACTATGGAGCCCCAAGTCACCAACTTAACATCTACCTGTTTCACCATTCTGAGGTGGCTCAGGAAAATTATCTGGATGTTGCCTGGCAACACACAGAAGTCCGTGGTCAACGCTCTAATAACCTCCTGTTTAGACTACAGAAATGTCCTCTACTTGCGGTCATCACAGGCAGTTATGAGACGCCTTCAACTTGTGCAGAATGCTGCTGCAAGATTACTTTGCAAGTGTCACAGAACGGAACGCATGTGGAGTGCAAAAGAACGATGGATTTAGGCCCAGATCCTTGTACTGGGGTGAATGTATGACATTGTTCTACATTCTGTCCATCAACTGTGTTTTTTGTAATGTTCACCCCGAGTGGGCTGGGCATGCTCAGACGTGAGTCCCAGGCTCTCCACACCACTGGAGTCAAGCTATCCAGGCTGAATGAAGGCTGATAGCCAGAAACCGGTCCTTGGATGCTTGATTCCGGTCTGGGAAAGACATGGCTTGGTAGTTCGGACTGGACTGTTCCCATGAGGCACAGGGTCAGAGCTGATTTGCATATAGCCAGTGTCTAACCCAGGGTGGTGTGGAGTGCAAAAAAAACGATGGATTTAGGCCCAGATCCTTGTACTGGGGTGAATGTATGACATTGTTCTACATTCTGTCCATCAACTGTGTTTTTTGTAATTGTCCGGTCATCTTAAGGCACTTCATTGGCTAAGAATCGAAAATAGAGTCAAATTTAAGACACTGAGCCTTATGTACAGAATCAAATGGGGAAATGCCCCCAGATACTTACAAGCCCTCGTGCACACCTACACGCCGGCTCGCTGCCTGAGATCTTCATCTCAAGGCCTTTTCTGCGTGCCCAAAGTGCGGCGGGCAAGGATCGGGGGAAGATCTTTCTCCCTGTTGGGCCCTAAGCTTTGGAACTCTCACCTTCTGAATTTACGCTTGGAAACTCGTTACATCTACTTCCGCAGAGCCATAAAAACATGGCTTTTTAATCAGTAACTTCCTCCTGCCTCTCCCCTGAGTACTAAGATCTGCTCTTTGGTTTAGTATCTTTCAGCGCCGGGAAACCCTTTTTGGGTAGCTGTCGCGCTTTAGAAGCTCAATAAATAAATAAATAAACCCAAAACTATATCCGAACCCTTAAAATACCCAAACACCCCAAAACATATACCTCAGTACCACAAAACATATACCCCTATACCCATACTCACCTTATCCAAACATTTAAAAAAACATGCGTTTACCATTCATGCATTTACAACGAATTTCGTTGTAAATGTATGCATGATAAAAGCATATAAAACGTAATGATATGCGTTATAATGGCATTGCGGAGTCATGGTACTTTTGTAATGAAAGTATGCGGAGTGATGGTATGCGGAAAGAAAGTTGCCGAATAATTGGTGTTTACCCCACATTGGTGGCACGGAGGCCCACATCTCCAGCAACATACTCATATTTTTTCACCACCCATTTGAAAAATTCACAGGTCTCTCTCATTGATGGCCAGCACCGACATACACTTTCAGACAAACCTCCCGCCACAAGTTCTAGAATTGCGAGCTTTAGAGCTGGGGAGCTACGTTCGAATCTCGGCATCAGCTCAACATCCCGTGATTCCAGGCAAATCGCTTTGTCTCCCCGTGCCTACCACAAATTAATGTGTTCTTCTATAATGTAAATTGTGCTCATGCCATGTTGTCGAGTTCGCGCTATATAATATTGCAAGGAAAAATAAAGTAGGGAAACTCGAGTTCACACACTACTGAATGCGCACTCTGAAGTGCATCAGCAGTGCACTGTGAATCGGAGCGTTTCACAGGCCTGTCACAGATAAGAAATGCTATCTAAACGAAATCCTACATAACAATATACTACTGGCCAGCAGCAATTCATACCCGGACAACGTCGGGACGGGCTGCTAGTTTTTTTTATAAATTTTATGTTTTAAGGGTGGGGTGTAGTTTTTTAGGGGAATAGTGTGTGGGGTATTTTAACAATGTGAATTTGGATTTTTTAATTAATTTTTAAAAATTAAAAAAATGTATTATTTGAAAAAATGTATAATAAATTTTAGTAGTGGGATGTGGGTTTTTAGGAGAACAGGGTGGGGAGTGTTTCAATAATGTGAATTTGGAATGTATTTATTTTTTAATGAATTTTTTTTAATTTTTATTTTAATTATTTAAAAAAATGTATAATAAATTTTAGGAGCGGGATGTGGGTTTTTAGGGGAGTAGGGTGGGGAGTGTTTTAAAAATTTTAAATTAAAATTTTTATTTTTATTTAATTTTTATAAATATATATTTTTTATAGGAGTGGGATGTGTATTTTAGGAGAAAATGGGTGGGTAGTGTGTTAAATTATGTAATTTTTATTTAAAATTAAAAATTTTAAATTTTAATTTTTTTTTAATTTGTTTTGGTTTTTGGTGTGTTGTTTATGTTTTTAGGTGTTTAGGGTTTGTATTTTTTTAATTTGAAATGTAATTATTAATGTTTTTTGAAAAAAACAAATATTTAGAAGTTTTCATTTTGGAAATGTGATTTTAAAATACAAATAAAATATGTTAATTTAAAATATTAAATTTTGACATTTATTTTTTGGGGTTTTGTGTGTTTTTTTGTGGAATGGTGTTTTTTTCATTAAACATTAAATTTAATTATTAAAATTTAAAAAATATATCTTTTTATAAATATTTCAATTTTTAAATTTTGAATATACAAAATCATTTCCGTGTAAATACAGTATTATGTTTTTAAGAATTGTGTTATAATTTTGAACAATTTAGCAAATAATTTTTTAGGATAAGTTTTGAGAAAAATAATTTTATTATGTATTTTACATTTAAATACATTTTACAATTGTGATTGGAATTGAGTAAAGAGGTAGAAAGTATTTAAATATTATTTACATTTTTTAGAAATATTTTTAAAAAACTAATAATGATTGAACTTTTTATTATTGATAATATTTATTTTTCATTGAGATTTTGGATTATTCTTAATATCTTAGAAAACAATGTGATGTAAGAGGTGTGTATTATTTATGAAGGTTAATTATATGGGTTTATTGTTCTGTATATTTTTAGAGTATATAATTGGTGGAGTTGGGAATAGTAAATTATAGGGTTTTACTGTTTAGCAGGTTTGTAGAGTATATAGTTTTTGGAGTGGCAATATTAATTTATATGTGTTTAGTGTCCAGCACCTTCCCTGACTTTTTACTTGGTGGAGTGGGAATAGTAAATTATATGGGTTTAGTGTCCAGCACCTTCCCTGACTTTATACTTGGTGGAGTGGGAATAGTAAATTACATGGGTTGATTGTCCAGCACCTTAACTGAGTTTATACTAGGTGGAGTGGGAATAGTAAATTATATGGGTTGACTTTCCAGCACCTTCCCTTATTTTATACTTGGTGGAGTGGGAATAGTAAATTATATGGGTTTAGTGTCCAGCACCTTCCCTGACTTTAAACTTGGTGGAGTAGGAATAGGAAGTTATATGGGTTGACTGTCCAGCACCTTCCCTGACTGTATACCTGGTGGAGTGGGAATAGTAAATTATATGGGTTGACTGTCCAGCACCTTCACTGACTTTCTACTTGGTGGTGTGGGAATAGTAAATTATATGGGTATAGTGTCCAACACCTTCCCTGAGTTTATAGTTGTTGGAGTGGGCATAGTGAATTATATGGGTTTAGTGTCCAGTCCATTCCCTGACTTTATACTTGGTGGAGTGGGAACAGTAAATTATTAAGCATGGGCGTAAAATCCGTTCCGCTCACGGATTTGCGGATTTTTGGCAAATTCGCAATCCGCGAACTCTCGCGAATTTGCCGAAAATTCGTAAATCCGTGCGAAGCGGATTTTTTGCTTGGTCGCACTTGCCAACTAGAATACTATACAATTTCGGGGGAGTAAACACTTGCGAACACGTAGATGCGGCGGGCAGTGACAATCTCGCAATTGCGAGATTGCAAAATTTGCAATTTCGCACAAGAAATCCACCAGCAGGCAGCATAAACCTTGAAAATTATGATTTTTATAAGAATAACTCCTCAGGTTGACATTTGCCTGCACTTTTTTTTTGCAAGGAGTCCATTTTGGGGGGGGAGGAAGGTAGTGCCCCACAGTCTCCAACTTCCTGTTCCTGTCCAGCAGGCTCCTCCCAGTGCTTTCTTCATGTGCTGGTCACTTTGATTTGGATCTTGACCTGGAACGATTACTTTTTGTGGATGCTGCTGGATATTTGGATTTTTGCAAAACTGAAAGCACTCAGCAGGTGCAAAAGTTCAATCTTATCATTAGTAACCATTCCCTGTAGTGCTTCCTGAGGGGCCCCTTCAGAGTTCAGTTGCCTATTTGCAACTATTCTATGACCCTGCTCTGACCCTCACAGCAGGCTCAGAGAATAGCTACAAGTATACAACAAAGGTCTTGTTAAAAAATTACACTGCAACAGAAAGCAATTACAGATAAGGAAGCAGGTGCCAGCCTGGAAGTTCAAATTCAGTGACACATTAATCAGCCCCTAATTCATTCATGTCAGTTGAGGCAGGGCAGGTGTGTTTTTCCCCCATAATCTACAGTGATGAACTAGAGGGTGGCATGGGTGAGCCAGAGGGTGGCAGTGGTGAAACAGAGGGTGCTTTGATGAACCAGACGTAGAAACAACATAGTCGCGACCGTTGCTACCCGACAAGTAAGTTCGAGTTTGCGAACTGGTAAAAAACCCTTGCGAAATGGCAGAAACACTTGCGAACACAAAAAAAAAGGAATCCGCAAAATTCGCGAGACTTCGCGGATTTTGAGGATTGCGAATCCGTAAATACGCAATTTCGCGGATTGCCAATTCGCAAAATCCGCCCATGCTTATAAATTATGTGGGTTTAGTGTCCAGCATCTTCCCTTACTGTATACTTGGTGGTGTGGGAATAGTAAATTATATGGGTTTATTGTCCAGCACCTTCTCTGACTTTATACTTGGTGGAGTGGGAATAGTAAGTTATATGGGTTTAGTGTCCAGCACCTTCCCTGACTGTATACTTGGTGGAGTGGGAATAGTAAGTTATATGGGTTGACTGTCCAGCACCTTCCCTGACTTTATACTTGGTGGTGTGGGAATAGTAAATTATATAGGTTTAGTGTTCAACACCTTCCCTGAGTTTATAGTTGTTGGAGTGGGCATAGTGAATTATATGGGTTTAGTGTCCAGCACATTCCCTGACTTTATACTTGGTGGAGTGGGAACAGTAAATTATTAAGCATGGGCGTAAAATCCGTTCCGCTCACGGATTTTGCTGATTTTCGGCAAATTCGCAATCCGCGAACTCTCGCGAATTTGCTGAAAATTCGTAAATCCGTGCGAAGCGGATTTTTTGCTTGGTCGCACTTGCCAACTAGAATACTATACAATTTCACGGGAGTAAACACTTGCGAACACGTAGAGCGTCGGCCAGTGACAATCTCGCAATTGCGAGATTGCAAAATTTGCAATTTCGCACAAGAAATCCACCAGCAGGCAGCATAAACCTTGAAAATTATGATTTTTATCAGAATAACTCCTCAGGTTGACATTTGCCTGCACTTTTTTTTTTGCAAGGAGTCCATTTTGGGGGGGGGGGGAAGGAAGTCCCCCACAGTCTCCAACTTCCTGTTCCTGTCCAGCAGGCTCCTCCCAGTGCTTTCTTCATGTGCTGGTCACTTTGATTTGGATCTTGACCTGGAAGGATTACTTTTTGTGGATGCTGCTGGATATTTGGATTTTTGCAAAACTGAAAGCACTCAGCAGGTGCAAAAGTTCAATCTTATCATTAGTAACCATTCCCTGTAGTGCTTCCTGAGGGGCCCCTTCAGAGTTCAGTTGCCTACTTGCAACTATTCTATGACCCTGCTCTGACCCACACAGCAGGCTCAGAGAATAGCTACAAGTATACAACAAAGGTTCTGTTAAAAAAATTACACTGCAAGAGAAAGCAATTACAGATAAGGAAGCAGGTGCCAGCCTGGGAGTTCAAATTCAGTGACACATTAATCAGCCCCTAATTCATTCATGTCAGTTGAGGCAGGGCAGGTGTGTTTTTACCCCCATAATCTACCGTGATGAACTAGAGGGTGGCATGGGTGAGCCAGAGGGTCGCATGGGTGAGCCAGAGGGTGGCAGTGGTGAAACAGAGGGTGCTGTGATGAACCAGACGTAGAAACAACATGGTCGCGACCGTTGCTACCCGACAAGTAAGTTCGCGTTTGCGAACTGGTAAAAAACCCTTGCGAAATGGCAGAAACACTTGCGAACACAAAAAAAAGGAATCCGCAAAATTCGCGAGAGTTCGCGGATGTTGCGGATTGCGAACCCTTAAATACGCAATTTCGCGGATTGCCAATTCGCAAAATCCGCACATGCTTATAAATTATGTGGGTTTAGTGTCCATCATCTTCCCTTACTGTATACTTGGTGGTGTGGGAATAGTAAATTATATGGGTTTAGTGTCCAGCACCTTCCCTGACTTTATACTTGGTGGAGTGGGAATAGTACGTTATATGGGTTTAGTGTCCAGCACCTTCCCTGACTGTATACTTGGTGGAGTGGGAATAGTAAGTTATATGGGTTTAGTGTCCAGCACCTTCCCTGACTGTATACTTGGTGGAGTGGGAATAGTAAATTATATGGGTTGGCTGTCCAGCACCTTCTCTGACTGCACAATTGGTGGAGTGGGAATGGTAAATTATATGGGTTGACTGTCCAGCACCATCCCTGACTTTAAACTTGGTGGAGTGGGAATAGTAAATTATATGGATTTAGTGTCCAGCACCTTCCTTGACTTTATACTTGGTGGAGTGGGAATAGTAAATTATATGGGTTTAGTGTTCAGCACATTCCATGACTTTATACTTGGTGGAGTTGGTATAGTAAATTATGTGGGTTTAGTGTCCAGCACCTTCCCTGACTGTATACTTGGTGGTGTAGGGAATAGTAAATTATGTGGGTTGACTGTCTAGCACTTTCCCTTATTTTATACTTGGTGGGGTGGGAATAGTAAATGATATGGGTTTAGTTTCCAGCACCTTCCCTGACTTTATACTTGGTGGAGTGAGAATAATAAATTATATGGGTTTAGTGTCCAGCACATTCCCTGACTTTATACTTTGTGTAGTGGGAATAGTACATTATGTGGGTTTAGTGTCCAGCACCTTCCCTGATTGTATACTTTGTGGCGTGGGAATACTAAATTATATGGGTTGACAGTCCAGCACCTTCCCTTATTTTATACTTGGTGGAGTGGGAATATTAAATTATATGGGTTTAGTGTCCAGCACTTTCCCTGACTTTATACTTGGTGGAGTGGGAATAGTAAGTTATATGAGTTTAGTGTACGGCACCTTCCCTGGCTGTATACTTGGTGGAGTGGGAATAGTAAATTATATGGGTTGACCGTCCAGCACCTTCTCTGACTGTATACTTGATGGAGTGGGAATGGTAAATTATATGGGTTTAGTGTCCAGCACCTTCCTTGACTTTATACTTGGTGGAGTGGGAATAGTAAATTACATGGGTTGATTGTCCAGCACCTTAACTGAGTTTATACTAGGTGGAGTGGGAATAGTAAATTATATGGGTTGACTTTCCAGCACCTTCCCCTATTTTATACTTGGTGAAGTGGGAATAGTAAATTATATGGGTTTAGTGTCCAGCATCTTCCCTGATGTTATACTTGGTGGAGTGGGAATAGTAAATTATATGGGTTTAGTGTCCAGCACCTTCCCTGACTTTAAACTTGGTGGAGTGGGAATAGGAAGTTATATGGATTGACTGTCCAGCACCTTCCCTGACTGTATACCTGGTGGAGTGGGAATAGTAAATTATATGGGTTGACTGTCCAGCACCTTCCCTGACTTTATACTGGGTGGTGTAGGAATAGTAAATTAGATGGGTTTAGTGTCCAGCATCTTCCCTTACTGTCTACTTGGTGGTGTGGGAATAGTAAATTATATGGGTTTAGTGTCCAGCACATTCCCTGACTTTATACTTGGTGGAGTGGGAACAGTAAATTATGTGGGTTTAGTGTCCAGCATCTACCCTTACTGTATACTTGGTGGTGTGGGAATAGTAAATTATATGGGTTTAGTGTCCGACACCTTCCCTGAGTTTATAGTTGTTGGAGTGGGCATAGTGAATTATATGGGTTTAGTGTCCAGCACATTCCCTGACTTTATACTTGGTGGAGTGGGAACAGTAAATTATGTGGGTTTAGTGTCCAGCATCTTCCCTTACTGTATACTTGGTGGTGTGGGAATAGTAAATTATATGGGTTTAGTGTCCAGCACCTTCGCTGACTTTATACTTGGTGGAGTGGGAATAGTAAGTTATATGGGTTTAGTGTCCAGCACCTTCCCTGACTGTATACGTGGTGGAGTGGGAATAGTACATTATGTGGGGTGACTGTCCACCACTTTCTCCAACTGTATACTTGGTGGAGTGGGAATAGTAAATTATATGGGTTGCCTGTCCAGCACCTTCTCTGACTGTATAATTGGTGGAGTGGGAATGGTAAATTATATGGGTTGACCTTCCAGCACCTTCCCTGACTTTAAACTTGGTGGAGTGGGAATAGTACATTATATGGATTTAGTGTACAGCACCTTCCTTGACTTTATACTTGGTGGAGTGGGAATAGTAAATTATATGGGTTTAGTGTTCAGCACATTCCATGACTTTATACTTGGTGGAGTTGGTTTAGTAAATTATGTGGGTTTAGTGTACAGCACCATCCCCGACTGTATACTTGGTGGTGTGGGAATAGTTAATTATGTGGGTTGTCTGTCAAGCACTTTCCCTTATTTTATACTTGGTGGAGTGGGAATAGTAAATTATATGGGTTTAGTGGCCAGCACCTTCCCTGACTTAATACTTGGTGGAGTGGGAATAGTAAAGTATATGGGTTTAGTGTCCAACACCTTCCCTGATTTTATACTTGGTGGAGTGAGAATAATAAATTATATGGGTTTAGTGTCCAGTACATTCCCTGACTTTATACTTGGTGGAGTGGGAATAGTACATTATGTGGGTTCAGTGTCCAGAAACTTCCCTGATTGTATACTTGGTGGTGTGGGAATAGTAAATGATATGGGTTGACAGTCAAGCACCTTCCCTTATTTTATACTTGGTGGAGTGGGAATAGTAAATTATATGGGTTTAGTGTCCAGCACTTTCCCTGACTTTATACTTGGTGGAGTGGGAATAGTACGTTATATGAGTTTAGTGTCCAGCACCTTCCCTGGCTGTATACTTGGTGGAGTGGGAATAGTACATTATATGGGTTGACTGTTCAGCACCTTCTCTGACTGTATACTTGGTGGAGTGGGAATGGTAAATGATATGGGTTTAGTCTCCAGCACCTTCCTTGACATTATACTTGGTGAAGTGGGAATAGTAATTTACATGGGTTGATTGTCCAGCACCTTACCTGAGTTTATACTAGGTGGAGTGGGAATAGTAAATTATATGGGTTTACTGTCCAGCACCTTCCCTGACTGTATACTTGGTGGAGAGGGAATAGTAAATGAAATGGGTTGACTGTCCAGCACCTTCCCTGACTTTATACTTGGTGGAGTGGGAATAGTAAATTATATGGGTTTAGTGGCCAGCACCTTCCCTGACTTAATACTTGGTGGAGTGGGAATAGTAAAGTATATGGGTTTAGTATCCAGCACCTTCCCTGATTTTATACTTGGTGGAGTGAGAATAATACATTATATGGGTTTAGTGTCCAGGACATTCCCTGACTTTATACTTGGTGGAGTGGGAATAGTACATTATGTGGCTTCAGTGTCCAGAAACCTCCCTGATTGTATACTTGGTGGTGTGGGAATAGTAAATTATATGGGTTGACAGTCCAGCACCTTCCCTTATTTTATACTTGGTGGAGTGGGAATAGTAAATTATATGGGTTTAGTGTCCAGCACTTTCCCTGACTTTATACTTGGTGGAGTGGGAATAGTAAGTTATATGAGTTTAGTGTCCAGCACCTTCCCTGGCTGTATACTTGGTGGAGTGGGAATAGTACATTATATGGGTTGACTGTTCAGCACCTTCTCTGACTGTATACTTGGTGGAGTGGGAATAGTAAATTATATGGGTTTAGTTTCCAGCACCTTCCTTGACATTATACTTGGTGAAGTGGGAATAGTAAATTACATGGGTTGATTGCCCAGCACCTTACCTGAGTTTATACTAGGTGGAGTGGGAATAGTAAATTATATGGGTTGACTGTCCAGCACCTTCCCTGACTGTATACTTGGTGGTGTGGGAATAGTAAATTATATGGGTTTTGTGTCCAGCATCTTCCCTGAGTTTATAGTTGTTGGAGTGGGCATAGTAAATTATATGGGTTGGCTGTTCAGCACCTTCTCTGACCATATACTTGGTGGAGTTGGGAATAGTAAATTACATGGTTTTACTGTTTAGCAGGTTTGTAGAGTTTATAGTTTTTGGAGTGGCTATATTAATTTATATGTGTTTAGTGTCCAGCACCTTCCCTGACTTTTTACTTGGTGGACTGGGAATAGTAAATTATATGGGTTGACTGTCCAGCACCTTCCCTGACTTTATACTTGGTGGAGTGGGAATAATAAGTTATATGGGTTTAGTGTCCAGCACCTTCCCTGACTGCATACGTGGTGGAGTGGGAATTGTAAATTATATGGGTTGACTGCCCAGCTCCTTCTCCGACTGTATACTTGGTGGAGTGGGAATAGTAAATTATATGGGTTGGCTGTCCAGCACCTTCTCTGACTGTATAATTGGTGGAGAGGGAATGGTAAATTATGTGGATTTAGTGTCCACCACCTTCCTTGACTTTATACTTGGTGGAGTGGGAATAGTAAATTACATGGGTTTAGTGTTCAGCACATTCCATGATTTTATACTTGGTGGAGTTGGTATAGTAAATTATGTGGGTTTAGTGTCCAGCACCTTCCCTGACTGTATACTTGGTGGTGTGGGGATAGTAAATTATATGGGTTGACTGTCCAGCACTTTCCCTTATGTTATACTTGGTGGAGTGGGAATAGTAAATTATGTGGGTTTAGTGGCCAGCACCTTCCCTGACTTAATACTTGGTGGAGTGGGAATAGTAAATTATATGGGTTTAGTGTCCAGCACCATCCATGACTTTATACTTGGTGGAGTGAGAATAATATATTATATGGGTTTAGTGTCCAGCACATTCCCTGACTTTATACTTGGTGGAGTGGGAATAGTATATTATGTGGGTTTAGTGTCCAGCACTTTCCCTGACTTACTTTATACTTGGTGGAGTGGGAATAGTAAAGTATATGGGTTTAGTATCCAGCACCTTCCCTGATTTTATACTTGGTGGAGTGGGAATAGTACATTATGTGGGTTCAGTGTCCAGAAACTTCCCTGATTGTATACTTGGTGGTGTGGGAATAGTAAATTATATGGGTTGACAGTCCAGCACCTTCCCTTATTTTATACTTGGTGGAGTGGGAATAGTAAATTATATGGGTTTAGTGTCCAGCACTTTCCCTGACTTTATACTTGGTGGAGTGGGAATAGTAAGTTATATCAGTTTAGTGTCCAGCACCTTCCCTGGCTGTATACTTGGTGGAGTGGGAATAGTACATTATATGGGTTGACTGTTCAGCACCTTCTCTGACTGTATACTTGGTGGAGTGGGAATGGTAAATTATATGGGTTTAGTCTCCAGCACCTTCCTTGACATTATACTTGGTGAAGTGGGAATAGTAAATTACATGGGTTGATTGTCCAGCACCTTACCTGAGTTTATACTAGGTGGAGTGGGAATAGTAAATTATATGGGTTGACTGTCCAGCACCTTCCCTGACTGTATACTTGGTGGAGAGGGAATAGTAAATGATATGGGTTGACTGTCCAGCACCTTCCCTGACTTTATACTTGGTGGAGTGGGAATAGTAAATTATATGGGTTTAGTGTCCAGCACCTTCCCTGACTTTAAACTTGGTGGAGTGGGAATAGTAAGTTATATGGGTTGACTGTCCAGCACCTTCCCTGACAGTATACTTGGTGGAGTGGGAATACTAAATTATATGGGTTGACTGTCCAGCACCTTCCCTGACTTTATACTTGGTGGTGTGGGAATAGTAAATTATATGGGTTTAGTGTCCAACATCTTCCCTGAGTTTATAGTTGTTGGAGTGGGCATAGTAAATTATATGGATTGGCTGTTCAGCACCTTCTCTGACCATATACTTGGTGGAGTTGGGAATAGTAAATTACATGGTTTTACTGTTTAGCAGGTTTGTAGAGTTTATAGTTTTTGGAGTGGCTATATTAATTTATATGTGTTTAGTGTCCAGCACCTTCCCTGACTTTTTACTTGGTGGACTGGGAATAGTAAATTATATGGGTTGACTGTCCAGCACCTTCCCTTATTTTATACTTGGTGGAGTGGGAATAGTAAATAAATGGGTTTGGTATCCAGCAACTTCCCTGACTTTATACTTGGTGGAGTGGGAATAATAAGTTATATGGGTTTAGTGTCCAGCACCTTCCCTGACTGCATACGTGGTGGAGTGGGAATTGTAAATTATATGGGTTGACTGCCCAGCTCCTTCTCCGACTGTATACTTGGTGGAGTGGGAATAGTAAATTATATGGGTTGGCTGTCCAGCACCTTCTCTGACTGTATAATTGGTGGAGAGGGAATGGTAAATTATATGGGTTGACTGCCCAGCACCTTCCCTGACTTTAAACTTGGTGGAGTGGGAATAGTAAATTATATGGATTTAGTTTCCACCACCTTCCTTGACTTTATACTTGGTGGAGTGGGACTAGTAAATTATATGGGTTTAGTGTTCAGCACATTCCATGACTTTATACTTGGTGGAGTTGGTATAGTAAATTATGTGGGTTTAGTGTCCAGCACCTTCCCTGACTGTATACTTGGTGGTGTGGGGATAGTAAATTATATGGGTTGACTGTCCAGCACTTTCCCTTATTTTATACTTGGTGGAGTGGGAATAGTAAATTATGTGGGTTTAGTGGCCAGCACCTTCCCTGACTTAATACTTGGTGGAGTGGGAATAGTAAATTATATGGGTTTAGTGTCCAGCACCATCCATGACTTTATACTTGGTGGAGTGAGAATAATATATTATATGGGTTTAGTGTCCAGCACATTCCCTGACTTTATACTTGGTGGAGTGGGAATAGTACATTATGTGGGTTTAGTGTCCAGCACCTTCCCTGCCTATATACTTGGTGGTGTAGGAATAATAAATTATATCGGTTGACAGTCCAGCACCTTTCCTTATTTTATACTTGGTGGAGTGGGAATAGTAAATTATATGGGTTTAGTGTCCAGCACTTTCCCTGACTTTATACTTGGTGGAGTGGGAATAGTAAGTTATATGGGTTGACTGTCCAGCACCTTCCCTGACTTTATACTTGGTGGTGTGGGAATAGTAAATTATATGGGTTTAGTGTCCAACATCTTCCCTGAGTTTATAGTTGTTGGAGTGGGCATAGTAAATTATATGGGTTGGCTGTTCAGCACCTTCTCTGACCATATACTTGGTGGAGTTGGGAATAGTAAATTACATGGTTTTACTGTTTAGCAGGTTTGTAGAGTTTATAGTTTTTGGAGTGGCTATATTATTTTATATGTGTTTAGTGTCCAGCACCTTCCCTGACTTTTTACTTGGTGGACTGGGAATAGTAAATTATATGGGTTGACTGTCCAGCACCTTCCCTTATTTTATACTTGGTGGAGTGGAAATAGTAAATTAAATGGGTTTGGTGTCCAGCACCTTCCCTGACTTTATACTTGGTGGAGTGGGAATAATAAGTTATATGGGTTTAGTGTCCAGCACCTTCCCTGACTGCATACGTGGTGGAGTGGGAATTGTAAATTATATGGGTTGACTGCCCAGCTCCTTCTCCGACTGTATACTTGGTGGAGTGGGAATAGTAAATTATATGGGTTGGCTGTCCAGCACCTTCTCTGACTGTATAATTGGTGGAGAGGGAATGGTAAATTATATGGGTTGACTGCCCAGCACCTTCCCTGACTTTAAACTTGGTGGAGTGGGAATAGTAAATTATATGGATTTAGTGTCCACCACCTTCCTTGACTTTATACTTGGTGGAGTGGGAATAGTAAATTATATGGGTTTAGTGTTCAGCACATTCCATGACTTTATACTTGGTGGAGTTGGTATAGTAAATTATGTGGGTTTAGTGTCCAGCACCGTCCCTGCCTATATACTTGGTGGTGTAGGAATAATAAATTATATCGGTTGACAGTCCAGCACCTTTCCTTATTTTATACTTGGTGGAGTGGGAATAGTAAATTATATGGGTTTAGTGTCCAGCTCTTTCCCTGACTTTATACTTGGTGGAGTGGGAATAGTAAGTTATATGGGTTGACTGTCCAGCACCTTCCCTGACTGTATACTTGGTGGAGTGGGAATAGTAAATTATATGGGTTGACTGTCCAGCACCTTCCCAGACTTTATACTTGATGGTGTGGGAATAGTAAATTATATGGGTTTAGTGTCCAACACCTTCCCTGAGTTTATAGTTGTTGGAGTGGGCATAGTAAATTATATGGGTTGGCTGTTCAGCACCTTCTCTGACTGTATACTTGGTGGAGTTGGGAATAGTAAATTATATGGTTTTACTGTTTAGCAGGTTTGTAGAGTATATAGTTTTTGGAGTGGCAATATTAATTTATATGTGTTTAGTGTCCAGCACCTTCCCTGACATTTTACTTGGTGGAGTGGGAATAGTAAATTATATGGTTGGCTGTCCAGCACCTTCCCTGACTGTATACGTGGTGGAGTGGAAATTGTAAATTATATGGGTTGCCTGTCCAGCACCTTCTCTGACTGTATAATTGGTGGAGTGGGAATGGTAAATTATATGGGTTGACTGTCCAGCACCTTCCCTGACTTTAAACTTGGTGGAGTGGGAATAGTAAATTATATGGATTTAGTGTCCACCACCTTCCTTGACTTTATACTTGATGGAGTGGGAATAGTAATTTATATGGGTTTAGTGTTCAGCACATTCCATGACTTTATAGTTGGTGGAGTTGGTATAGTAAATTATGTGGGTTTAGTGTCCAGCACCTTCCCTGACTGTATACTTGGTGGTGTGGGAATAGTAAATTATATGGGTTAACTGTCCAGCACTTTCCCTTATTTTATACTTGGTGGAGTGGGAATAGTAAATTATATGGGTTTAGTGTCCAGCACATTCCCTGACTTTATACTTGGTGGAGTGGGAATAGTACATTATGTGGGTTTAGTGTCCAGCACCTTCCCTGCCTGTATACTTGGTGGTGTGGGAATAATAAATTATATGAGTTGACAGTCCAGCACCTTTCCTTATTTTATACTTGGTGGAGTGGGAATAGTAAGTTATATGAGTTTAGTGTCCAGCACCTTCCCTGGCTGTATACTAGGTGGAGTGGGAATAGTAAATTATATGGGTTGACTGTCCAGCACCTTCCTTGAGTTTATACTAGGTGGAGTGGGAATAGTAAATTATATGGGTTTAGTGTCCAGCACCTTCCTTGACTTTATACTTGGTGGAGTGGGAATAGTAAATTACATGGGTTGATTGTCCAGCACCTTCCCTGAGTTTATACTAGGTGGAGTGGGAATAGTAAATTATATAGGTTGACTTTCCAGCACCTTGCCTTATTTTATACTTGGTGGAGTGGGAATAGTAAATTATATGGGTTTAGTGTCCAGCACCTTCCCTGACTTTTTACTTGGTGGAGTGGGAATAGTAAATTATATGGTTGGCTGTCCAGCACCTTCCCTTATTTTATTCTTGGTGGAGTGGGAATAGTAAATTGTATGGGTTTAGTGTCCAGCACCTTCCCTGACTTTATACTTGGTGGAGTGGGAATAGTAAGTTATATGGGTTTAGTGTCCAGCACCTTCCCTGACTGTATACGTGGTGGAGTGGGAATTGTAAATTATATGGGTTGCCTGTCCAGCACCTTCTCTGACTGTATAATTGGTGGAGTGGGAATGGTAAATGATATGGGTTGACTGTCCAGCACCTTCCCTGACTTTAAACTTGGTGGAGTGGGAATAGTAAATTATATCGATTTAGTGTCCACCACCTTCCTTGACTTTATACTTGATGGAGTGGGAATAGTAATTTATATGGGTTTAGTGTTCAGCACATTCCATGACTTTATACTTGGTGGAGTTGGTATAGTAAATTATGTGGGTTTCGTGTCCAGCACCTTCCCTAACTGTATTCTTGGTGGTGTGGGAATAGTAAATTATATGGGTTAACTGTTCAGCACTTTCCCTTATTTTATACTTGGTGGAGTGGGAATAGTAAATTATATGGGTTTAGTGGCCAGCACCTTCCCTGACTTAATACTTGGTAGAGTGGGAATAGTAAATTATATGGGTTTAGTGTCCAGCACATTCCCTGACTTTATATTTGGTGGAGTGGGAATAGTACATTATGTGGGTTTAGTGTCCAGCACCTTCCCTGCCTGTATACTTGGTGGTGTGGGAATAATAAATTATATGAGTTGACAGTCCAGCACCTTTCCTTATTTTATACTTGGTGGAGTGGGAATAGTAAATTATATGGGTTTAGTGTCCAGCACTTTCCCTGACTTTATACTTGGTGGAGTGGGAATAGTAAGTTATATGAGTTTAGTGTCCAGCACCATCCTTGGCTGTATACTAGGTGGAGTGGGAATAGTAAATTATATGGGTTGACTGTCCAGCACCTTCCCTGAGTTTATACTAGGTGGAGTGGGAATAGTAAATTATATGGGTTTAGTGTCCAGCACCTTCCTTGACTTTATACTTGGTGGAGTGGGAATAGTAAATTACATGGGTTGATTGTCCAGCACCTTCCCTGAATTTATACTAGGTGGAGTGGGAATAGTAAATTATATGGGTTGACTTTCCAGCACCTTGCCTTATTTTATACTTGGTGGAGTGGGAATAGTAAATTATATGGGTTTAGTGTCCAGCATCTTCCCTGATTTTATACTTGGTGGAGTGGGAATAGTAAATTATATAGGTTTAGTGTTTAGCAGGTTTGTAGAGTATATAGTTTTTGGAGTGGCAATATTAATTTATATGTGTTTAATGTCCAGCACCTTCCCTGACTTTTTACTTGGTGGAGTGGGAATAGTAAATTAAATGGGTTGACTGTCCAGCGCCTTCCCTTATTTTATACTTGGTGAAGTGGGAATAGTAAATTATATGGGTTTAGTGTCCAGCACCTTCCCTGACTTTATACTTGGTGGAGTGGGAATAGTAAGTTATATGGGTTTAGTGTCCAGCACCTTCCCTGAGTTTATACTAGCTGGAGTGGGAATAGTAAATTATATGGGTTTAGTGTCCAGCACCTTCCTTGACTTTATACTTGGTGGAGTGGGAATAGTAAATTACATGGGTTGATTGTCCAGCACCTTCCCTGACTGTATACTTGGTGGAGTGGGAATAGTAAGTTATATGGGTTTAGTGTCCAGCACCTTCCCTGAGTTTATACTAGCTGGAGTCGGAATAGTAAATTATATGGATTTAGTGTCCAGCACCTTCCTTGACTTTATACTTGGTGGAATGGGAATAGTAAATGATATGGGTTTAGTGTTTAGCACATTCCATGACTTTATACTTGGTGGAGTTGGTATAGTAAATTATGTGGATTTAGTGTCCAGCACCTTCCCTGACTGTATACTTGGTGGTGTGGGAATAGTAAATTATATGGGTTTAGTGTCCAGCACCTTCCATGGCTTTATACTTGGTGGAGTGGGAATAGTACATTATGTAGGTTTAGTGTCCAGCACCTTCCCTGACTGTATACTTGGTGGTGTGGGAATACTAAATTATATGGGTCGAAAGTACAGCACCTTCCCTTATTTTATACTTGGTGGAGTGGGAATAGTAAATTATATGGGTTTAGTGTCCACCACTTTCCCTGACTTTTTACTTGGTGGAGTGGGAATAGCAAGTTATATGAGTTTAGTGTCCAGCACCTTCCCTGGCTGTATACCTGGTGGAGTGGGAATAGTAAATTATATGGGTTGACTGTCCAGCACCTTCTCTGACTGTATACTTTGTGGAGTGGGAATGGTAAATTATATGGGTTTAGTGTCCAGCACCTTCCTTGATTTATACTTGGTGGAGTGGGAATAGTAAGTTACATGGGTTGATTGTCCAGCACCTTCCCTGAGTTTATACTAGGTGGAGTGGGAATAGTAAATTATATGGGTTGACTTTCCAGCACCTTCCCTTATTTTATACTTGGTGGAGTGGTAATAGTAAATTATATGGGTTTAGTGTCCAGCATCTTCCCTGATTTTATACTTGTTGGAGTGGGAATAGTAAATTATATGGGTTTAGTGTCAGCACCTTCCCTGACTTTAAACTTGGTGGAGTTGGAATAGTAAGTTATATGGGTTGACTGTCCAGCACCTTCCCTGACTGTATACTTGGTGGAGTGGGAATAGTAAATTATATGGGTTGACTGTCCAGCACATTCCCTGACTGTATACTTGGTGGTGTGGGAATAGTAAATTATGTGACTTGACTGTCCAGCACGTTCCCTCATTTTATACTTGGTGGAGTGGGAATAGTAAATTATATGGGTTTAGTCGCCAGCACCTTCCATGACTTAATACTTGGTGGAGTGGGAATAGTAAATTATATGGGTTTAGTTTCCAGCACCTTCCCTGATTGTATACTTGGTGGTGTGGGAATAGTAAATTATATGGGTTGACAGTCCAGCACCTTCCCTTATTTTATACTTGGTGGAGTGGGATTAGTACATTATATGGGTTTAGTGTCCAGCACTTTCCCTGACTTTATACTTGGTGGAGTGGGAAAAGTAAGGTATATGAGTTTAGTGTCCATCACCTTCCCTGGCTGTATACTTGGTGGAGTGGGAATAGTAAATTATATGGGTTGACTGTCCAGCACCTTCTCTGACTGTATACTTGGTGGAGTGGGAATGGTAAATTATATGGGTTTAGTGTCCAGCACCTTCCTTGACTTTATACTTGGTGGAGTGGGAATAGTAAATTACATGGGATGATTGTCCAGCACCTTACCTGAGTTTATACTAGGTGGAGTGGGAATAGTAAATTATATGGGTTGACTTGCCAGCACCTTCCCTAATTTTATACTTGGTGGAGTGGGAATAGTAAATTATATGGGTTTAGTGTCCAGCATTTTCCCTGATTTTATACTTTCCGGAGTGGGAATAGTAAATTATATGGGTTTAGTGTTTAGCAGATTTGTAGAGTATATCGTTTTTGCAGTGGAAATATTTATGTATATGTGTTTAGTGTCCAGCACCTTCCCTGACTTTTTACTTGGTGGAGTGCGAATAGTAAATTATATGGGTTGACTGTCCAGCACATTCCCTGACTGTATACTTGGTGGTGTGGGAATAGTAAATTATGTGGCTTGACTGTCCAGCACTTTCCCTTATTTTATACTTGGTGGAGTGGGAATAGTAAATTATATGGGTTTAGCGGCCAGCACCTTCCATGACTTAATACTTGGTGGAGTGGGAATAGTAAATTATATGGGTTTAGATTCCAGCACCTTCCCTGATTGTATACTTGGTGGTGTGGGAATAGTAAATTATATGGGTTGACAGTCCAGCACCTTCCCTTATTTTATACTTGGTGAAGTGGGAATAGTACATTATATGGGTTTAGTGTCCAGCACTTTCCCTGACTTTATACTTGGTGGAGTGGGAAAAGTAAGTTATATGAGTTTAGTGTCCATCACCTTCCCTGGCTGCATACTTGGTGGAGTGGGAATAGTAAATGATATGGGTTGACTGTCCAGCACCTTCTCTGACTGTATACTTGGTGGAGTGGGAATGGTAAATTATATGGGTTTAGTGTCCAGCACCTTCCTTGACTTTATACTTGGTGGAGTGGGAATAGTAAATTACATGGGATGATTGTCCAGCACCTTACCTGAGTTTATACTAGGTGGAGTGGGAATAGTAAATTATATGGGTTGACTTGCCAGCACCTTCCCTTATTTTATACTTGGTGGAGTGGGAATAGTAAATTATATGGGTTTAGTGTCCAGCATTTTCCCTGATTTTATACTTGGTGAAGTGGGAATAGTAAATTATATGGGTTTAGTGTTTAGCAGATTTGTAGAGTATATAGTTTTTGGAGTGGCAATATTAATGTATATGTGTTTAGTGTCCAGCACCTTCCCTGACTTTTTACTTGGTGGAGTGGGAATAGTAAATTATATGGGTTGACTGTGCAGCGCCTTCCCTTATTTTATACTTGGTGGAGTGGGAATAGTAAGTTATATGGGTTTAGTGTCCAGCACCTTCCCTGACTGTATACTTGGTGGAGTGGGAATAGTAAATTAAATGGGTTGGCTGTCCAGCACCTTCTCTGACTGTATAATTGGTGGAGTGGGGATGGTAAATTATATGGGTTGACTGTCCAGCACCTTCCCTGACTTTAAACTTGGTGGAGTGGGAATAGTAAATTATATGGATTTAGTGTCCAGCACCTTCCTTGACTTTATACTTGGTGGAGTGGAAATAGTAAATTATAGGGGTTTAGTGTTCAGCACATTCCATGACTTTATACTTGGTTGAGTTGGTATAGTAAATTATGTGGGTTTAGTGTCCAGCACCTTCCCTGACTGTATACTTGGTGGTGTGGGAGTAGTAAATTATGTGGGTTGACTGTCCAGCACTTTCCCTTATTTTATACTTGGTGGAGTGGGAATAGTAAGTTATATGGGTTTCGTGGCCAGCACCCTCCATGACTTAATACTTGGTGGAGTGAGAATAATAAATTATATGGGTTAGTGTCCAGCACATTCCCGGACTTTATACTTGGTGGAGTGGGAATAGTACATTATGTGGGTTTAGTGTCCAGCACCTTCCCTGATTGTATACTTGGTGGTGTGGGAATAATAAATTATATGGGTTGACAGTCCAGCACCTTCCCTTATTTTATACTTGGTGGAGTGGGAATAGTAAATTATATGGGTTTAGTGTTTAGCAGGTTTGTAGAGTATATAGTTTTTTGAGTTGGAATAGTAAGTTATATGAGTTTAGTGTCCGGCACCTTCCCTGGCTGTATACTTGGTGGAGTGGGAATAGTAAATTATATGGGTTGACTGTCCAGCACCTTCTCTGACTGTATACTTGGTGGAGTGGGAATGGTAAATTATATGGGTTTAGTGTCCAGAACCTTTCTTGACTTCATACTTGGTGGAGTGGGAATAGTAAATTACATGGGTTGATTGTCCAGCACCTTAACTGAGTTTCTACTAGGTGGAGTGGGAATAGAAAATTATATGGGTTGACTTTCCAGCACCTTCCCTTATTTTATACTTGGTGGAGTGGGAATAGTAAATTATATGGCTTTAGTGTCCAGCATCTTCCCTGATGTTATACTTGGTGGAGTGGGAATAGTAAATTATATGGGTTTAGGGTCCAGCACCTTCCCTGACTTTAAGCTTGGTGGAGTCGGAATAGGAAGTAATATGGGTTGACTGTCCAGCACCTTCCCTGACTGTATACCTGGTGGAGTGGGAATAGTAAATTATATGGGTTGACTGTCCAGCACCTTCCCTGACTTTATACTTGGTGGTGTGGGAATAGTAAATTATATGGGCTTAGTGTCCAACACCTTCCCTGAGTTTAACGTTGTTGGAGTGGGCATAGTGAATTATATGGGTTTAGTGTCCTGCACATTCCCTGACTTTATACTTGGTTGAGTGGGAACAGTAAATTATGTGGGTTTAGTGTCCAGCATCTTCCCTTACTCTATACGTGGTGGAGTGGGAATATTAAATTATATGGGTTGACTGTCCAGCACCTTCTCTGACTGTATACTTGGTGGAGTGGGAATAGTAAATTATATGGGTTGGGTGTCCAGCACCTTCTCTGACTGTATAATTGGTGGAGTGGAAATGGTAAATTATATGGGTTGACCTTCCAGCACCTTCCCTGACTTTAAACTTGGTGGAGTGGGAATAGTAAATTATATGGATTTAGTGTACAGCACCTTCCTTGACTTTATACTTGGTGGAGTGGGAATAGTAAATTATATGGGTTTAGTGTTCAGCACATTCCATGACTTTATACTTGGTGGAGTTGGTATAGTAAATTATGTGGGTTTAGTGTACACCACCTTCCCCGACTGTATACTTGGTGGTGTGGGAATAGTTAATTATGTGGGTTGACTTGTGATGTATTTCTATAGGTACTGTATCGATCCCCCTATTCCTGACCCTGGTTTGGTTAATAATTAACTAGCAGCCATCCAACGGTGCAAAAACCGTTATCTGATTAAGCCACACCATGGCACAGAAGCGCGTTATCTGATTAGGTCATAACGCATGCCATCTAATTAGGCAAGCACTATTCCTCCAGCCCCTGATAAGGCATACGGAGTTCTCAAAACAAATCAAACCTACAGCGACCTGGGAAATTCCCGTAGCCATTGTTTTGATTTCACCGAGAACTTCAGTAAAAGAATGTGCGAACAAACCCGTTCGCATGACATCCTTATTGACGTATATATGTCCATCCTTACGTCAATCTCTGCACCTTTCAGGTATAAATATTACCGACATTGCCTTAAGCAAACACACGCAGTGGTGACGAGATTGGAGCAGCGAGACTTGCCGAGGAGCCCAGCAGAGAGCGAAGCCCACAGGCGCTGCCCAGCCTTCCCGACGTGCTGAGAAAGAGACGCTGCCTTTCTCCTGCCGAGAAATCCAGCTCCGGCGTTTCCAAGCAGCCCTCGCAGGCAGCTGGAATATCAAGACCTGGGATAAGAGATACCAGCCCTCCACCATTCTAGATCTCAGGTACAGAACTGAATAACCCCTTGCAGAGAATTCTTGAGTCAGTCCCTTGGCAAAACAAACTTAACTTAAACTGCTACTTATCTACTCCCGCCCACGTATTAGGCTTAGGTCAGGTACACTGGGGTAGGCATAGTTAGAAGCACCAGTTGAGTACGATTAGTCAATGTTTATATGTATGTATCTATTTTATCCATCTTAAATATCATATGGCTTAGAAACCATATCAATGCTTTTACAGTATTATTTTATAATTCTGCTTTTACTATATGCACTTTACTTAACTCTAAGTATTACAATAGTAGCGATCCATTTCTCTTGTACGAGAAAAGAGACTGATCAATAAATACCATCTTTTATTGAACACGCCCGTCTCTTCCTTTTCTCTACAATCTGGTGAGACTAAGAATGCACGTACTGACTGAGTGAAATAAGTTGTCTTTTGTTTTCACACGACTCTAGAGATACACTCTTGATTAGGAGAGAGCAAAGTTGTCATGTTCTATGGTTGTCAGAAACTAAGGGCCAGATGTAGGTCGGTCGGTAACGGCCGAAAATCTGTATTTTCGGCCGTTACCGACCGGAAAATCAGATTTGGTATGTAGGGCCCAGAATTTTACAGATTCGGTAAATTTACCGATCGGTAAATTTACCGAATCTGTAAAATACCGAATCGGTATTTATACCTATTCGGTATTTTTGATATGTAGGTGGGACTCTTCTGAGTCCCACAACCCTTACCGATTCTGTATTTTACCATCAAATATATTTGATGGTAAAATACCGATTCAGGTGTGCATGCACATGTGTGCATGCACACCTGTGCCATATGACAGGCAGACCTGCCCTTAGGGCAGGTATGCCTGCCACATGGCCCCCAATTCTTTTTTGGGGGTGCTAGAGGGTGTCAAAGTGACTCCCCCTGCACCCTTGTCAAAATCTGTATTTACCGATTCGGTAAATACCGACCGGTAATGCCCCATTCTTTCCTATGGGCTTCAAAGCCCATAGGAATGAATGGGCCATTACCGGTCGGTATTTACCGAATCGGTAAATACAGATTTTTACCGATTCGGTAGCAGGAACATCTGGATGTTCCTACATCTCAACCCCTTAGATTTACCGATTTTTAATTACCGAATCGGTATGATTCGGTAATTAAAAATCGGTAAATCTATTTTACCTACATAGGGCCCTAAATCCCTTCTTGTCTATCCAGGGAGTTTAAAATCCTCCTTGCCTATTCGAGAAAGTTTCTAGTGAACTCTGAGCTAGCTGGCAAACACAAAACTTTAAGTCTAATATCGTCAGTAGAAGACCTAGTTAACCTCTGTCCTAGGTCTATATTATTGAAGATATTATTCCAATGCGCAGAGCCTATTGGGATAATAGGAACTACACTACATGGCGCCCAACCGTTTGGATAGGCGATAAAACTAACGCAAGACATTAGAGTAACTCAGTCGTGCTTTTTCACACAGAGCCCCTTTTTTCCCATAATACTCCAAAGACGTCTGGAGTGGGTGAAAGGTCATATCCGCCAAACTTCGCAGGAGGAGACTCCTATGTATGGTTCTTGGTTTATTTAACGTTGAAGGATACACTGTTCCAAAATATTGTGCATCTAATCTTTGTTTCCGTGGAAACCTGATCTGTAAACAAACAGAAGAACCTTCCTGTCGGTAAAATGACAGACAGTGAAGAAGAAAGAGAGACAGTTAGAATAGCAGCTGAACTCGTAGCAGCTGATACTATGATACTACTATGCAGGGAAATGACCCAGATATAATACTGATCCCGGTCAACATAAGAAAATCTATAACTTTAAAACTTATAGAAAATGGACTGACATCGAGAGGTGGTACAGTCATATTCGTAATTGAGGCACACGAATATCGGCAGACAGAGGTATTCTATTCATGGATAAACTTTCCAGCAGCAAACACTGTAACAAAGGACTTCCACTATTACAAAATAGAGGAACCTCCTAATGAGTACACTCCTTTCGAGGAGGTGGAAATACCACTCAAATTCCAAGAGCACCTGCTCTTGTTTAATGGCGCCCTAAAACATAATAATCACATCACCAGGCTCGGTCCACTAGGTAGACCAGGAGCAACGTGGCCGGTCCTAGCCGGATACACACCACATCCAGACATTGAAGAAATGCCTGCAGCAGACCTTTTAGCACAGCTAAAACAATTAATAAAAATACATAGACAATTAGTCCAATATGTAATGCGGACTTCAACAGTCCAACCAGCAATTAAAATTCCACAGCTGACCCCTCATCAGGGGAACACAAATAAAATTACACCACAGAACATACAGTCCTGTCTAGGTAAAGTACCCGCAAAACGGGAACAAATACCTTTCTGGCTAGCACAAAAAATCACTCAAATAGAGGCTGTGTTCCCAGATACCACCTCTGTTGAGAAACACAGGATTCTGACTATCTGTCTTCCAATGGGAATCGCACCACAAGTGGAGGACTGTGACACTTGGGGAACAGTCTTTGCTTCCATTTACACAAAAACACATGGTGTACCATCCATGTCAGTAATACCAGATGTGCTAAAACAAATTCAAGATGAATACGGTCCAGAACCCGCTTTAACTCTCGGTATGAAATTACTGAAAGACTTCAAGCAGGTCTCGGCAATATTACTAGCGAACATAAAGGGAGAAGCAGCAAATGTGGCGATCCGCCAGAGGTTAAAAGAGACAAATATAGCAGACCAACCATCTGAAATTGCCAGAATCATAGAAAAATCCTATGAAGAACTAGGAAGAGATAGTTTGGGTGGAATACTAGTGAAACCCCAACTAGTTGAAAGTCCTGAAAAGGTATTTATTAAAAATAATTTATACACTCAAAAAAAGAGCTGGGATGGAAATAAACAATCCAATCCTAAAGAAAAAAGATTCCAGTCCAGAGGAAGGTCTCCTCGGCGGAGAGAAAGATCTCCTGACCAAGGACGCAAGTCTCCCCAAAGGGAGCCCTCTGTGAAAAAATACAACCTCAGAAATAGAGATAATATAAAAAAACCTGATAGATATCAAGATATTGATACACGTCCCTCTCAATCTTTTCAGACTTCCTCGCAGAAATCGGAAAGAAGAGGACAATCAGAACACAGGGAAGAGCACGTCAAGTCCAAAGACAAGGAACCTGCTCATCTGAATAAAATATTACAATTTCCAAAAAAGAAGGTAGCCAGTATTAAAGTAATCAACAATGCCGAGAATACTGAGGACACAGCTGAAAAACGGAGAATGGGCTCAGACAATGCTAGACAGCGCAGCAGAAGTGAGCATTGCTCGCAAAGTCCTTATGAATCATCTGGAGACAGTGGACACGAATGAATACATTCAGGTGGAAACTGCCGATACCAGAGTTAGCAAACCTCATAAAATATATGAAATAACATTACGTATAGAGGGGGATAAGACTAGAAAAATAAGGGGTCTATTTTGGGATAACCTCTCCGAGGGCTATGACATCCTTCTAGCTGAACGAGACTGGCCACCCGAGTTTGTCAGGGAGTGCCCACATGGCGAAGAAATAATTATGCCTGCCTTCTCAAAACATATTCCAATTCATAAAAAATATACACTTGCAAGAAAGTGGGCAGTAGCTCAAGCTCCTGCTTTATATAGAAATCATGTGGGATGGGATGAGGACTCTCCTCCTCACAAAATCCAGTTAAAATCACAACCTACTGCACAGAGGCAGTACCCGATTAAGCAAGAAGCTAAAAAACAGGTAAAAGAGATCCTAGATCAACTTGAATACCAGGGGGTGATTGAAACTTGCACCTCACAAATGAACAACCCTTTGTTTCCTGTCTCCAAGCCAGACAATTCATATCGTCTTGTTTTGGATTACAGACATCTTAACTCATGTTGCAAAACCTTTGCAGTACAAAACTCGCATAGTGCTGCACTAATGAATAACATAGTGCGCAAAAACTACAAAACAACATTAGACATCTCTAATGGATTCTTTTGTCAGAATATAGCACCAGAAAGCAGATATTTGACCGCGTTCTCAATAAATGGCGCGCAAAAAAAATTCTGTCGTTTGCCCCAGGGGTTCAAGAACAGCCCAGGATTATTCTCAGCGAGAGTAACAGAATTACTACAAACATATGATGACGAGGCATTATCTTATGTCGACAACATCTATCTAACAGACGATGACTTGGATACTCACTTGAAGAGAGTGAACACCAAAATACTTGGGTTCGCAGCAGAGGGTTACAAATTCAACTTTAAAAAGTCAAGAATTGCCCATCTAACAGTCCTGTTTTTAGGATATGAACTATCAAGTGAAGGCAAAAGCCTGGCTGACAATTTCCTAGAGAAATGTGCTGTAATCCAAGCACCTAGAACACTAAAAACCTACAATCAATTCTAGGCTTCCTGAATTTCGGAAGAACTTACATTATAAATTACGCAGAAAGGGTCAAACCCCTTTATGATCTAATAAAACCAGATTTTAAAAGAATCAATTGGACTCAAAAACACACAGAAATTTTGAGATCTTTACAAACAGACATGTTAATTAAAACAAAATTACAAACACGTGATAACACACGCAACCTTGTGATTCGAGTCATCCCAGGAAGATGCGGACTCACATACCTGATCTCTAATGAGGGAGAAAAGGTACCAATTGCATACAAATCACACTTGTACACAGAAGCTGAAAAAACGTTCAGCATTAAAGAAAACATTGTTCATGCGGTTCAAACGGCTGTAGCAAGAGAAAAAGACCAAGCTGACGGTAGACGTATTACAGTCAGAACAGCAGAATCAGCCTTTGAGGCATTAACAACCCCATGTAATTTACCGACTACAGCATTGAATCCAGAATGGATACAATGGGTAAATTCAATTGCTACGGACAAAGTAAAATACTATTTTGATCCAGGATTGAAAGAATTAAAATATCTAGAATATGAGAGAGAATACCCTCTGCCAATCGACATTCTGCCCTTACGACAGTACGCCTGTGTAATTTATACAGACGGCCATGCTCAACCACCTGGGTGGGGAGAACAAGCGTACAACCCCACATGTGAAATTACAAAAGAAGTATGGCGTGGGGGAAAAGTGAGACCTCTATTAATATAAACATACTCAGTAGAAACTAATTCAGAACAACAGACTGAAATAATAGCATTGAAAATGGCGCTAGATAATGCCGATCGCGAATTCCCGACACTTATAGTGTCCGATTCGTATTACTGCGTCAAATCATACAACAACGATTTACAGAAATGGGTTGTAAACGGTTACAAAGATGACACAGGTGCAACAATAAAGCAAAAATCGCTTTGGGAACATGTAGTTTTTTTAAAGAAAGAACTACCAAAGACTCACGTGATACATTCACTGAGTCATCAGCGTGATGGCGTTCACGCTGCAGGGAATTCATTGGCTGAGACAGCCACAGCGGTAGCAACTAAACCGGTGTAGTGTAGTTCCTATCTTCCCAATAGGCTCTGCGCATTGGAATAATACCTACAGCAGTAAAGGCCTAGGCCAGACGTTAACTAGGTCTACTACTGTCGATACTAGACTTAAGTTTTGGGTTTGCCAGCGTAGCTCAGAGTTCGCTAGAAACTTTCTCGAATGTTCAGGAAAGAATTAACTCCCCTGATTAGACAAGAAGGGATTTAGTTTCTGACAACCATAGAACATGACAACTTTGCTCTCCCCTAATCAAGAGTGTATCTCCAGAGTCGTGTGAGCACAAGGCAATTATTTTACTCAGTCAGTACGTGCATTCTTAGTCTCATCAGATTGTAGAGAAAAGGAAGAGACGGGCGTGTTCAATAAAAAGGTGTTATTTATTGATCAGTCTCTTTTCTCATACAAGAGAAATGGATCGATATTATTGCGATACTTATAGTTAAGTAAAGTGCATACATTAAAAGCAATAGTATAAAATAATACTGTAAAAACATTGATATGGTTTCTGAGCCATATGATGTTTAAAATGATTAAAATATATTACATACACATATACATTTGACTAAACGTACTCAACTGGTGTTTCTAAATACGCCTACCCCGTGTACCTGACCTAAGTCTAATGCGTGGGCGGGAATAGAAAGTTACAGTTTAAGTTAAGTTTGTTTTTGCCAAGTGAATAACTAAAGAATTCTCTGTGAGGGGCTATTCAGTTCTGTAATAAGAGAAAAGTACCCTCCTAGGCCACAGTTATTCCAAATCCGTGTATATCATATTCTTCATATACAAGAGACAAATATGCACCAACCACAATATTTCATCTTTTTCAAAAAATATATATCATTTATTTTTTTATTTTATTAGATTATTCTTTTGAGTATTAGCATTGCTCTCAGAAATACAATACATAATTCATTATTAAATAACACAAAAAGAAACTTATATGTGAATGTGTATGCATGAGTGTGGTTGTTGCTTGGGTATGTGAGAACCTTTAGGGACATATGAATTGTTTCTTTTTTGTATATAAATAACTTCTTGTCTTAGATTTATAAAAAAAAAAAAAAATTTTTTGTGTAATGTCATTGTAAATAGTGGTTCTTTTCTCTTGTAGTATGTATTGTGTCAAAAATGTCCTTGTGTTATATGGATTTTGTGATTTAGTTTCTTTTTGTGTTATTTAATAATGAATTATGTATTGTATTTCTGAGAGCAATGCTAATACTCAAAAGAATAATCTAATAAAATAAAAAAATAAATGATAGATATTTTTTGAAAAAGATGAAATATTGTGGTTGGTGCATATTTGTCTCTTGTATATGAAGAATATGATATACACGGATTTGGAATAACTGTGGCCTAGGAGGGAACTTTTCTCTTATTGCTTATTTCTCTCCCCTCTGTTCCCTGGCCTATAATTACCTTTTTGAGGGGGTCCCATCACTTTCGCTTTCTGCTATTCAGTTCTGTACCTGGAAGTTAGGATGAAATGAGGAATGGTATCTCTTTCTCTGCTCTCGATATTCCAGGCCGCCTGCGAGGGCTGCCCGAAAGCGCCGGTGCTGGGTCTCTCGGCAGGAGATAGCAGCGCGTCTCTCAGCGCGTCAGGAAGGCGGGGCTGCTGCCAGCGGGGTCTGCTCTGCTCTTGGCTTCGGCAAGTATGGCTGCTCCGTCTCGTCACCACGCGTGTGTTTGCATAGGGCAAGATCGGCAATATTTATACCTTAAAGGTGCCGAGATTGACGTAAGGATGGACATAGATACGTCAATAAAGATGTCATACGACTTGCTCGTTAGCACATTCTTTTACTGAAGTTCTCTGTGAAATCAAAACAATGGCCGCACGGATTTTCCAGGTTGTCATAGGTTTGATTTGTTATGAGAACGTCGTATGCCTTATCAGGGGCTGGAGGAATGTTGCTTGTCTAATTAGATCTCAAGCGTTATGACCTAATCAGATAACACGTTCCTGTGCCGTAGTGTGACTGCGTCAGATAACGGTATCTGCATCATGGGGGCTTTTCTTGCCTCATGGGCTGACTGTTAGTTAACTTGATAGTTAGTTTAACCAGAATAGGGTCAGGAATAGGGGGATCGATTCAGAACCTATAGGAATACATGACACCGGCTTCCGTAGCTACAAAAAAGCGTACAGTAAAAAACATTGACGGTGAAACAGTGCTGGCAGTGAAAACGTCATCAAAGGGCGACTGCTCAGCGCTACCGATCAATTACCCACTCAACTATACATACATAATCGATGCAAACTCCGTTCCTTTTGCTCGAATCCCTGGAGTGGGGGATAGAGTAATTCCAAACACGGACAGGAGAAGCTTGATAATAGCGGACGCACACATTGGTGAGGGTCTTAGTCACCTCAAGCTTAAAGATTCTCTGGAAGAATTACAATTAGTGTACTGGTGGCCAGGCATGAGCCTGCATCACCACATTTTTGGAAAAAACTGCCCAGACTGCAACAGAGATCGCAGCGGCGAGAGAAACGGTGTATTACCATGGCGTTTCACTCCAGAAGGGCTAGACAATAGTCAATAAAACCAACAAAAAAGATTATAAAAAAAAATAAAAGCGTCAGATTAACACAAAAGACTAACTTTCACTTATAATGTAGACCCCAGCGCTCCGCTGACGTCTGGACTGTTATAAAAAGATTTGCGAGTCTATAATGGCATATACGCTAGGAGCATGCTACGTTTGGACCAATATTTTCCCCTTTAACCCTCAAGCTTATGGGGAGGTATGGCCAAATGAGCATTGCATAGCGGGACTCTTCTCACTTCCTTCCTGAGGGATACGGGATGGTGTAAAGAAAAAACCAAGGCATAGAGCAATCTATAACAGCAAAGGTATTAGGTTCGGGAGCTGGGTGGGTCAAACATCTAATAAGTGTCCAACGTAGTCTAAATAACCTGCCAAGAGATTCTCTGAGGGGATTCAGTCCGTACGAACTATTGTTTGGGACTGGAATGATGATCCAAGATCTTGACAGTCAGACTTCAGTGGTTAAAGACAAAAGCTTTGATATCAAAGATCTTTTGGCTATTTTGCAGGACTTAAATGAAACAAGAAAAGACCTGAGCAACATAAAGTTGAAACAACAGCCAACAACCACTGAAGAGAAACCACCTGTCCCAGCAAGACCTGTCTGGATTCCAAAAGTCGGGGATCTAGTCAGAGAGAAGATCGCGGTAAAGAAGGAATTTGGGCCTTCTTACAGGAAAGCAGTTCCTGTCTTGTCTATCAACGGGACAAGATCAGTAGTACTACCGCCCCTTGCTGGTAAAAAGGAGAACAGAGTTGTATCCATCGACCTGGTAAAACCACAATCATGTGGCCGATAACAAACAGTAGGCCAAGTGGACTCCCAAGAAGTAGTAGAACACCGATGTTTGCTACAAATCCAGAGGTTCAAACTAAGAGGCTAATCACATTCGAAATGCCCACAGAACATCAACAAGGAATATGCAACAAAGCAATGGAACTTGAACCTCTAAAAACCCAAATAAAAACATTTAGTCGAGACACACCGACCTACAATGAAGTAACATATGAGTATGCTGATAAAACAAAGGAAACTTCTAGAACAAAAAGTAATCCAGAAGCAATTGGAACAATTGACAGAACAGCATCCGGCTACTTCATCAACTTCGATGATTTATCTGAAGATCTGAGTGAATCTAAGAAACAGCCATCAACAAAAACTTTTAAAGATAAAGCTAAGGAACTTTTTCAACAGGGGGAGGCAAGATGGCTGCCGTGAGGAAGGCTGTGTGAGCAGCTCGCTCCCTGGTTCCAGACATTCCGAGGAGAGGAGAAGGATATACTTACTGCCTGAGATGATTTAGCCGTGGCAGCGTCCCCGAGCCTTATTCCAATTGATTTGGTTTTGTACTGCTGCTTATGGTTGCGCTTTCGGTGCACATTGGCGTTTTTCTCTGGAGTTGCAAGTCGCCGGACGCAGGACGGAGCCGTTTGAGGCGTTGACCACTTCCGCCTGGCCGCTTGTGTATGCGGAGCACAATCAGGCTCTCTCTGCGAGTGGTAGAAAATACCTCGGGGAAAGCGGTGGTAGCCAGCCAGCGTATCGGTGAATTGAAGCGAATGCGATACAAACTATCCCCCTGAACTATACGAATGTTGCTAAATTTTTCGGTGCTTAGTCGGCGGTCTCCGCTGTGGCGCGCCACACTTTGTTTGCTCTGGACGCAGAGCAGTGTCTTCCCTGGCAGAGGCGGAGGCGGTGGCGGTTCGCGAAAAGGAAAAAAGAAGACACCGCTGCCCCCGTCAGTTAGCACCCGCAGCAACAGGAGAGACGCGGTTGAGGGGGCTGTAATGGCTGAGGCTGAAACTCCGGAGGTAATACGCCCGACTCCTGCTAAAACCGTGACAAAACAGGGTAAGAATACTAATAAACCCCCTGTTAAAAATAGTGAACCTTCTAATGTTTCTAGTGCCAAAAATATTACATTACAGACACTGCCTGTCCTCTTTGAGAAACAAGTGGCTAGAAAAAAAATAATTGAAAATAACCTGCAAACTACAGAGACAGCTCAAATACAGCTTGAACAATCTGCTACTACTGCTGAAATTGATAATAACATACCGAATAATCCCTCAAACCTGACCAATCCTCCGAAGAAGGGTATGATGGGAGATGTAGTCTTTGGCGGAGCTGGTATCAATCGCTCCTGCTCTCTCCCTACGCTAGTATTATCCGCATCAGTGGAGAATGACCCACAGAACGCAATGGCAATGGAGATCTCCACACAGTATATAAATCCAGAGGCCTCGGAGAAGTTTTTTTCGCTGTCTGAACTTTCCTCAGATGAGGCAACAGGCATACATAAAGATTGGGCTGAGCTTAGTTGCGAGAGTTTATCTGTGGATGATGAATCTACTGCGAGTCCTGATATTAACACAGCCACCATTATAAAGAAAAAACTTTGGAAGAAGAGGTCATCACGTTCAGGGGGCAAAGAAGTCGCCTTTAATTCACCTACTGAGGCTAATGGCTTACCCTCTATTCATGTACTCGATCCTACTAATGGTGTTATTAATGGTGTTACTGACATTGTGGGAGTCAATTCTAATCCTGTCTCCGATACGGTTATGCCCCAGGAAAGCAGTGAAGGCGCCGAGGAGATCACCCTGAAAACGATTTATGACACCATGATGAGCCATAGGGCGGAGAGCAAGGCTGAAAATTTACGCACACAGATGACCTGTGCTAAGGTCAAAAATTCAGTTCGCCGAGCAATTAAGATGTGCTCGGAGACTACCGATAGAGTCGTCGAAGCAGAGGCCAGGATTGCAGTCTTGGAAGAAGAAAGTATGGCACAGAGGCAGGAAGTTGGTGACTTTATAGCTCTAAAGGAAGACTTGTCGGATAAAATTGCTAATTTGGAGAATCAGGCTCGCAGGAGTAATTTACGATTTTTGGGAATTCCCGAAAATAAGGAAGGGTCTGACCCACGGAGGTTTATTATCAATCTACTAAAGGATGCTTTCCCCGAAATGGTAGATTGGGACTGGTCACGAGAAGTTCAACGTGCGCATCGGTTCCCCTTTATTGCACGGAATCCACGACAAGGCCAAGAAAATTATCCCAGGGCTATTCTGGTCTCATTTAATAACTTCCTTGCTCGTGAAGCTATTTATATGACTGCGAGACCAGACAAGAAAGCGGATGGTCTTGGCTGTCAGTTTTTTGTACGACCGGATTACTGCCAAGCTACAGTGGCCCAACGGTGGCGACTTAGACAACTGATTCCCAATTTCCAAAAGAAAGAGGTCGCCGTTTTTCTTCAAGGCCCAGCAAAGTTAAAGACTGTATTCAAGGGCTCTGTAAAATATTTCATCTCAGAGGTTAAAGCTAAAGAGTATTTAGATTCTATATGAGTTATAATTAGTAATTAAGGCTCTTTAGGCTGTAGGGCTAATACATTACTGTATTGTATATTGCAGAATCACTAGGATTGGAAGGGCCGCTAGCTTGATTAATCTTTTTTTGGGAGGCTTCAATTCCGTTGTTTCTGTTCTTTTTTCTCCTCAGCAGGATTATTTAGCTTCTCTTATTTCCGTTCGTCTTCCTTCTAAACTTTCTCTTCCTTCTAAACTCTCTCTTCCTTTTCCTTTCTTTATTTCTATATCTTTTTATCGGTCTTTCCTTTCTTTTTCTTCTCGCCAGGATGTTCTGGTCTAGGGACACGGCACCCATACGTTCTAGGAACTGGTAGTTCCTATGCCTCATATGTTGGGGAGGGTGGGGGGAGGGGGTTTGGGGGTCGGGGTGGGGGTGGGTTTGGGCAGCGGGGGGTGGTGGGGGTGTAAGGCAGAGGTGTTCAATACAATGATGGTTACTAAGGTCGATGTATTTAAGGCAGGGATGGCTATAATGTGGATAAAGTATAATTTGGAGGTGCAAATCTTTGTGATGATGGCTAGTAATTGCTACTCTATATTGTTTTTTGAAATGTTTTTGAAATGTATAAACGGCTGAAAATTTGCACTATTAATATTAATGGCCTTAATGATTTAAAGAAGATTGCTATGTTTCGTACTATCCTTTTAACTCTGAATATTGATTTGTTATGTGTTCAGGAAACTCATATTTCTTGGGACAAACGCTCTCTTCTGAATAATTTAGGGTTAGAAGTCTTGATCACATCTAAACAAACGGGTATCAAGAGAGGTGTTGCTATTTGTATGCGAAAGGGAGTAGGGAAGTGTGTTAAAACATCTTCTGACAAATGGGGGAGATGGGGGCTTGTTGAATTGAAAATTGGGAGTTCTAGATTCACTTTATGTTGTTTGTATGGCCCCAACTTGGATGATGCTGAGTTATTTAATCTTATTAACACAGAACTGTCTACTTGGACACAGCCGATAATAATGTGTGGTGACCTTAATATTCATATACCAGCCGATTGGAATATTAAATTAGGAAAAAGATATATGGGCCGTAAGACTCAAGCCTATAAAGCACTTAGAGATCTGGTCCTATGTAACGGGCTAACTGATGTGTGGAATAAGCTTTTTTATAATGATCCTGGTTACACTTTTTTTTCTACGCCCCATCAAAAATTTGTTCGTCTTGACTATTTTTTTGTATCCTCTGTTTTTTGGGAGCAAATTCGTATCGAAGTATTACCACAGGTCATCTCGGATCATAATCCTATTATTGCTGAGATTCAACTCCCTATGGACTGTCAAAGTCCCAACAGATCCTGGTCATTTCAGAGGAGTTTACTATTAGACGAAGAGTATCTTCAGTTTATGGTCACAACTATCAAAGAATATTTTTCTATAAATAATGACTCTGCCTCCCCTCAGGTAGTTTGGGATTCCTTTAAGTCAGTTGTACGGGGGGAAACTATTAGTTTCGCAAATTATAGAAGGCAAAGAAACCAAAAAGATTTTAAAGATAGGCTAAATAAGGTTAGACTGGCTGAGCTTGATTTATCTACTGCCTGTAAAAATAACACTAATATAGAGGATGCACAAAATCAACTAACTATCGTACGCTCCGGCCTCCGAACATATTTGGCTGAAGAAGTAGCCGCAAAATATAAATTACATAAAACTGAACGCTATGAATTAAGCGAACGCACGGGGAAAATCTTAGCGCAGCGCCTACGCCAAAAATCTTCTTTTAGTGAAATACAATGTATCAAAGACATAAATGGGGTACTTAAAGAAAATAAGGCAGGAATATTAGATGCATTCTACGGCTTTTATAAAGCACTCTATAATGACGAAAAAAACGAAGTCGATAAGTCTCTTAATCCTATCAACTATCTTCTAAATTCTAACCAACTGTCGCTATGTACAGATGATAATGCCTCTTTTGCTAGGCCAATAAGCTGGGAAGAGATTGAAGAGGCCATTCTGAGCCTAGCTGCTGGCAAAGCTATGGGGTCCGATCAGATCCCCCTTGAATTCTATCGGACGTTTAGGCATTTATTGAAGGCAGAACTATTAAAAATTTTTAATGTAGCATTCCAAGATCATCCTCCTGATTCTTGGTCGACTGCCATTATTGTTGTCTTTGTAAAAAAAAATAAGGATGTAAAGGAACTAGGATCATATCGTCCTATCTCCCTTATCACGGCAGATAGCAAGATATACTCTAAAATTCTTGCCAACAGACTAAATGATGTTATGACCAGTCTGGTCTCTCATATACAACACGGGTTTATTAAACATAGGGATACTACAGATCATGTCAAACGTGTTATCGCTTTGTTGGATTGGGCACAAGCAAAGGAATCTCCAGTCGGAGTGATCTTACTCGATGCTGAAAAGGCGTTCGATAGAGTTGACTGGGGGTTCCTTTGGTCGGTACTAGAATGGAAGGGCTTCCCATTACAATTTATTAAAGCTATACAGTCACTTTATTTTAATGCAAATGGAGTAATAAGACTTGGCACCGACATTTCTAGACCATTTTCTATCACTAGGGGGACTAGACAAGGGTGCCCTTGTTCTCCACTTTTATTTGCACTTTATTTAGAGCCTTATTTGAACAGATTAATTACAGAACCTGGTATTCCTCCTGTCCGACTCCATGAAATAGACTATAAAGTTCTAGCATACGCCGACGATGTGGCCATCGTAACTTCTGACTCCGCTACAGCTCTACCTAAAATAATCGAAGTTGCTAGCGATTTTGGCAAATTCTCCGGCTATAAATTGAATATTTCTAAAACTCAAATTATACATTCTAAAATAGGCATGCCCCTGGACTTGCCAATTAACACTACTGCTACATATCTTGGTGTAACTTTATCGTCTAAAATAGATGACATTGTTGGCCTAAATCTGGACCCTTTACTTGCATCTACTAATAGGACTTTGGAAAGGATAAATAATTTACATCTATCGCTATTTGGACGGACTAATGTCATTAAAATGCTAATTTTTCCTAAGTTTCTCTATTTTTTCCGTACTATCCCTTTACTTTTTAGCATGTCTCTTTTTAATAAAATAGATAGGATGCTGTCTAGATTCTTATGGGGGTATCGTCGGTCAAGAAGAGCTATCAAGTGGTGTACTCTCTCGCAAGGGCGTGCCGGGTTAGGATTCCCGAATTTTAGGTTATACTATTGGGCCATTACTCTTAAAACTATTAAAGTTTTACTATTTCATGACCATGTCAATGAAATCAGTAAAGCACCTTCCATTTTCGAAATGCTTCTGGGTGACTATGTGCGACAATCATTATTAATATTTACGGAGCCGAGCTACTATAAAAAAACAAAATTCAAGATTTTGCTTTCTGCTTTTTTGGCTTGGAAACAGATGAACAAAGTTTTACGGATTATCCCTAAATATAATTTCTATACACCTATACGTTGTAACATCTCAATATTAGGGATGCCTCAAAGTATTCCCACTTCTGGATTTCGCTTGGGATCGATTCAAATAATTGGGCAATTGTATTCAGCTGGGACCTTAATGTCTTTCTCTGAACTCCAAAACATATTTGGTCTTTTTAGATATGATTTTTTTAAGTACTTACAAATTCGGAGTTTTTTGGCTAGGAAAAATTTGCTTTACAGTGAGGTAATGGTGCCTAATGAAATTTTGGAGAGTGGCAGGAAGGATGCCCGTATCGGTACCATCTATCAGCTGATGATAAACAGGCTACCCGATGATTTGGATGAACAAGCTCAGAAGTGGGAGAGAAAACTGTCTATAGTAGGGATTGATCTGGCAAGGGCATTTGAGTTCAGTAACACAGTACTAATTAACAGCTCTCTCAAAAGCCAACATTATATGGCCTCCCTGGATCTGTATTATACGCCTGCTAAACTTGCTAAATGGAAAGCCACGAAAGGCATCAATTGTAGTCGGTGCGGTATTTTAGCAGCCGATTCATGTCATATGTTTTTTAGCTGCTCTAAACTTACTGCATTTAAAAACAAGATAGAACATTTTCTGACCAATCTGTTGAATGTCAATATCAAACTATGTCCTTCTGTCACTATCTTTGGTGTATATTTTCCACCGGAGAGTTTATCTGTTGATCAAGAGTATTTTCTTTTCATTGGAATGTCCATTTACCGCTTTTGTATAACTTCAAGATGGTTAGATGCTGACCCACCTTCATTTGAACAATGGCTAGGTAAACTGTTAGATACTTATCGAATGGATAATGCAGTTTATAAATTGAAAGGACGAAAAAAAAAGCTATTTGCTAGGAAGCTATGGCTTCCCATTGATAATTGGATTTAATTTAAATATGTTTACAACTTAAAGTGACAGTATTGTGGAATGTATTGGTTTGAATTTTGTTTTGAATTCTGTTACTGATGTCTATTGCCTTATTAGTACTGTCTTATTTACGTTATTACTGTACCTTGCTCCATCTTTGTATTTTGTTCTGCCTCTGCCTTTGAAAAAAAAAAAAAAAAAAAATAAAAAAAAAAAAAAGGAACTTTTTCAACAGCTGAAAGAAACCTATCTGATTTCTCCATGGATTGAATTTTGGGTGGCCTTAGGTGCATTTATCCTCATACTTTGGCTCATCATGGTACTATGCTTGGGACATTTCATTGAAGGAAAATATGCTAAAATGGACACAGCAAGCCAGAAAATCAACTTGGTCCTTAAACCACACACATCTTCACACGTCGAGAAAAGAGAACTTTCTTTAGTGAACTTCACAGCCAATCCTATACCAGGCGGTGTAGCATGGGACAAAACTGATTATGAAATCTATGGTCCGGTTGAAATCCTGAAGTATCCACACCAATTCAAGATCTCATTGAGTGACTTTGTAAAACCAAGCACATTTGCTGATGATTGGGACTTTGAAAGTATTAATGATATGATGTCTGATCTTGTGATGTCTGCTAAATTTACAGAACATGATTATTTGCAGGGTTCGTCTAATTATGATCAAATGTTCTGCTACAACCACTATGGTAACCATTATCTACACAAATCTGCACAACCTAGAAATGTTTTAAATTATAACCAATGGGAACATTGTGCTACTCCTCCAAAAGGTAGCTCGAAAACATTTTATGATAAATATTCATACTATTCAGGGTTTAACACAAGTAATGCAGAAACATTTTATTTCAAATTGTCAAATAAGACAGGTATGAAGACCATGCTTACAAACACAAAATTGATATATTCAGATTCATTTTTTGAGCAAATGAATACATTTGGTATTGATTTCTGGAACAATAATATTGAAGCAAAAACTGTTTGGGGTACAAGAGATTGGCAAGTACAAGGTATAGAATCATTGTTTAGAGCCTGCATGATCCCAGAACAAATTATATTTTTGAATGACACTATTCAACAAACTACCTGTCTTGGCTTAGCCAAAATCAAAGATTTAAACAAACCGTCTATTCCAAAGCCAACAGTGAACGATAATAGCTCTATAGATGTTGAGATAGACGTAAACCATATACTAAACCAAAACAGAACACATCCTGAATGGAAACAATGGTTGATCTGGCCCACAGATACAAATAACTGTCAAGACAGATTCCTGAACAAAATACAGGGGTTCACATTGACCAGGCCAGACCCTAGATATTCCCAAAGACAACATCCAGGGATAGTAACCACCTACAGCGTGGGCAAGCTCTGCCTTCAATGGCTACAAACGTCCACACTGGCAGAAATTAAGCAACACTTAACTTTACTTACAGAAGGTGCTGACTTGCGTGATTTCATTATGGGACCACGCAAACAGCGTCAAAAACGTTTCATAGCGGCCTCTATATATGCAGCTTATAACAAAGCCTGGAAAGAAACTCAAATTGAGACAGCAGAGAAAATACGGGAAATTGACCGTATTAATTTGGAAAAATCACTTTCTGTGGTGGACAATGGGTTAATGACTCTGTCCTCCAGAATATATTCTCTGGACAGCATTGTGTCTTCAGCAATCGATATAATATCGCAAGACTTACTGATGTTACAACACGGTCAGTCCCAATTGCGTTCTATTGTACAGCTTGGCTGGACGTTACAAAATCTGCGTTCAGGCTATGTGCCTTGGCGTTTAATCAACACAACGTCATTATTTAATATCTTTAACCTTACTGATAAACAAATCAGTATGGCACAGAAGGGTGCTGATTATACAATCCTGAGCATTGAAAAACTAGAAAGATTACCATTAACAATGTCATTGAATGGATAATACATGGGATAATAAATATTCCGATATCTACTTTCAGGTTTCAATACTGCCAAAAATATATACAGGCAAGCCAGTATGAAAGGTTGGGTAAAGGGTACATTAAGTCAACATGGAACTTGCCCTATACACACGAATGTGTCAGTAATAAAGGCCAGAAAGTGTTTCTTAGTGGCAATAATTGTGCAAGATCACTAAGCGGTACACTTCTGTGTCAGGGTATTAGCTTGCATGGAGCCTGTGAAGGGACTTCTAATAACCTTTCATGTTACCAGCTAGGCACACCTGCAACACAAATAGAACCATTCTTTAGGAGACTCTCGAACGGGAGTTACATTCTAATAGTAGATCGCAGATGTTGTAGTTTGCTGCCCGGAAAACCTTATCTCATAACCGTGACTAGGAAGGTCATGTGCTGTGAACGAGTATTGTTCCCGAACGATTCTCCAGACAGGGAGGCAAGGTTATGGCCCAATTTGAAAATTGCTTCTATTCGAATTGATACTTTAAGCAGAATGAAGACAGTGCTCCTACAGACGCCGACCAGGCTATCGTCATCAAAAGAAACGTATGATCTCCAAGTTGCAAGGACAACGGCAGAGATTCATTCATTGTTATCAACAAATTCCCCCATACATTTCGCAGAAATACTGAACGAAATCTTAAATATTTCTGATACCAGTGGTGTCTCAAATATATTAAAGACAGTGTTTTCAGGAGCTTTAACCCCATTCAAAGCCATCCTGGGTATTTTTCCAGACTTTGTCCATTCCATCTTTGGCGGACTTCCTCTCCTTTTGGGACTGGTGGCAGGCATCCTATTTTTGATCCTGTTATTTCGCTATGGCAAACCATGTCACAGACAAAACACCTGCGACAAGGGAAGAAACGATCCTAGCCATTGGCTACCGGGACCGCATAACTAGAGTCCTTGGACTAGCACGGCTACGGGACTTGAACATGACTTGGTTTCTTTCATTTAGACCAATGTGGCAACCTTGTGTTATGCCTGTATTAAGGTGCTTGCTATGCGGCGAAGAATGCGTGTTAGACACCTGTTTTACACTACAATCGGATGTGCCATTGGACGCAGAAACCTTGTTGGGTCTGGTAACGGCTCATGCATTGTGCTGCCCCCAGCGGCTACCTATCCTGATGACGGCATTCGTGGAGACTTCACCACTACGATTGAGGGGTAGTGAAGTACGAGATGAAAGCAGCATCGATCAGGTACGACCTTCAGTCAGCTATGCTGATCAAAACATCAATGAAGGCAATCATGCTGATGAATGCATGGTAACAACTTTTTCAGACTTAGTGGAACTTTCGCAAGAAGCTGTTGACAGTTTTTTCGACAGTCTAAATGATATGATGTTTTCACCAGAGCAGAAGGAATGACTTTGAGCAAGCTAGCACACGGAGTTCCCTGCAAACTTGAATTTGGCCTTCAACTTTAAAAGTAGAGCAATGAAATGGAACAATATTTTTTTTTCTCCTCTCACCTCCCTCAATTCCAAAATATTTACAATTTTTTGGGACACTTATCTTCTGCTTAAAGTAGACATTATTCTTAGAGAACTGAATTTCTATTTTAGGTAGTCAAGAGACATTAGCTACCCTCTAGCATTTTCATACAAAACTTTATGATTGTGATGAAATGGTCTCGCACTTTTCTTCTGTATAAAAGAGCCATTTCATGTGTAGTTTTCACAATTTATTCATGCTGAGTTTGAAATATGCGTTATATGTTTAGCATTATTATACTGCTTGTGCATATAGTACATGTGATTGTGTTTCGTATATTTCATAATTCCAATTTTCAGAATGCATATGAATGTATTTTGGGGTGGTACGGTATACACAAACGCTACTAGTTTCACTATGCCTAGATTTGTAAATATGGACATAGTCTACGTGGAGTGGGTGTGATGTATTTCTATAGGTACTGTATCGATCCCCCTATTCCTGACCCTGGTTTGGTTAATAATTAACTAGCAGCCATCCAACGGTGCAAAAACCGTTATCTGATTAAGCCACACCACGGCACAGAAGCGAGTTATCTGATTAGGTCATAACGCATGCCATCTAATTAGGCAAGCACTATTCCTCCAGCCCCTGATAAGGCATACGGAGTTCTCAAAACAAATCAAACCTACAGCGACCTGGGAAATTCCCGTAGCCATTGTTTTGATTTCACCGAGAACTTCGTAAAAAAATGTGCGAACGAACCCGTTCGTATGACATCCTTATTGACGTATATATGTCCATCCTTACGTCAATCTCGGCACCTTTCAGGTATAAATATTACCAACATTGCCTTAAGCAAACACACGCGGTGGTGACGAGATTGGAGCAGCGAGACTTGCCGAGGAGCCCAGCAGAGAGCGAAGCCCACAGGCGCTGCCCCGCCTTCCTGACGCGCTGAGAAAGAGACGCTGCCTTTCTCCTGCCGAGAAATCCAGCTCCGGCGTTTCCAAGCAGCCCTCGCAGGCAGCTGGAATATCAAGACCTGGGATAAGAGATACCAGCCCTCCACCATTCTAGATCTCAGGTACAGAACTGAAAACCCCCTTTTTTTTTTTTTTTTATTAAACCTTTTTTTTATTAGTTACGTTCAACACAGCATAACATGACAGTGACAGCATCTGCAATCCAATACAGCAATCAAAACGGTACCATCAAGAGAGGGATAACAGCTTCGTATGGCCCAATACAATATAGACATAGTGCCTTGTGTACACAAATGGGATGTCAGAACACAAGGAACAACCCCCCCTCCATAGTAAAGGGGGTACGTAGGATGAAGAATTCTCCCCCACGTCTGTATTTAGGCATGAGGACAGGTCTGATGTGGCGGTATCAGCCCTTTCCATCAATCCCCCACCATCTGCGATCGGTCCTGTCAGCCGGCTATGTCCCAATGTGATGCGGTGCCCCATACGTACCTCAAGTGTGTGTATCCACGCCAGGCAGTGCATCCAATGCCGAGCGTGGAGACGTCCGGGTCATATCACAGAGCCAAGCCGTGCAAAACGGCCCTCTTTCTCAAGTGTCGACTGCAGAGGTGACCATGTGTGGCAATCAGTGTGTGTGTTTACCATCTGTATCCCAAGCAATGAAAGAGTGTGAGAGGCCCCACCCTTAAACAATGTTACAAGGCCTTCGGGTGTTCCCAGCTCCTATACCACCAGAGGTTTCCCAGCTGACACGGCCATCCGCCGCATGGTAGTCGGTGTGAATGTCCTCCCACAATGTGTGTAGTGGCATGGTGAGTGCAATACACAATATCAATACGCTCATAGGCCCGGGACCGGTTCGTCATCTCCAGAGGAGTCGCTAAGTGTCGCCTGGGACAGCAAGTATATCTGCAAGGGAGACCAAAAATTGCTAGGCTTGCAACGGGCAGGCAACAGTTCTGCATACACGCCGTGTTGGTCCTGGCAGTATGTGAGGTCGTCGAGCCACTCCTTAAATTTTGGCGCCCTCCCCCTACCCCACCTACAAGCTATCCTCCGCTTAGCAAGGAGCAACGCAAGGTCAACAAATTTGCGGTCCGGCTTGGGCACATGTTTGGTATAACCTAGCAGCATCACTATTGGCTCCATGGGCAATGGGCCATCAATCATTATCTGGAGTGTGGCGTGTACCTGTTCCCAATACGTTTGTATGGCTCCACATTCCCAGGCCAGATGAAGGAAATCCGCGCCGCTCGCCCGGCATCTAGCACACCTATCATCCTCCGAAAGACGAAACCGAAGTTTCCTGACTGGGGTATAATAGTAGCGTTGCACAAACTTATAATGAATAATTTTCAGCCGGCAGCTGGAGGAAATCCTGGCCGTGACAGAGCAGCAATAGCTCCACTGCTCATCTGTGATTGCCGAGGGCAGCTCAGCGTCCCAGTTAGTCCGAGCCTTCGGCAGCATCAGCGGGCGCTGCCCACGTATGGCGGCATATAGTTTAGACACTAGGTGCTTGCCATCCGATATGAGCATGACATGCAATGGTAGTACCGTCCCAGGTTCGTCCGGGAAGTTGGGGAGTATGTCCCGCATACCCTGCCGGAGCCTGATGTAGTAAAACGCCTCCATAGGTGTCGGGGGAGCATTCTGGAATAACTGTTCCTTAGTGCGGAACGTTCCGTCCTGAAATAGGTCACCCCATGTACTAAGGCGCACGCGTCTGCACATGGATTGGAATCCGTTTTCCAGTAGAAGCGAAAGTTTCGGGTGGTATGCAAGGGGCAGTGCCGGGGAATAAAGCATGGGGGCGTCCAGTATTTTAGTCACTCTCCGCCAGGCATCGATAGTGCAAGTTACAGTGGTAGCAGGCGTCTCAATATCCCCAATCAGTCCCATCAACATGCCTCTAAGCGGGAGCGGATGTACGACCCAGTCCTCAGCAGCGACCTGCGGCATGAAGGGAGCGGGGTGTACCCAGTAGTATGAGTGTTGAGCCTGAGCACTAAGAAAGTATAATTCCATGTCGGGCACATCAAATCCGCCCTTATCGTATGGCTGCGTCAAGACCCTCCAGCTTAGGCGCGGCTGCTTTCCACCCCAGAAAAGGCGCAGAAGCTCAGAACGGAGCCGTTTAAAAAAATAGGCCCCCGGATAGTAGGGAATGTTTTGGAATAGATATAAGAACCGTGGGAGGATGACCATCTTAATCAGGGAAGCCCTTCCCGCCATTGAGATCGGCAGGGCCCGCCAGCGGGACACATTATCCGTTAACTGCGAGATAGCCACCCCGTAATTTGACCGGATAGTTTCGTCTTTATCGAGCGACACCTCTATGCCCAGGTAACGTAGGTCAGAGCTGCACCATTCCAGGGGGTAATCCAGCGGAAACCTGGCCACCGATGCCGTGAGGGGGAAGAATTGCGACTTCTTCCAGTTTATATGTACCCCAGATATGCCACCAAACACCACGAACTCCCTCAGTAGCGAATTAAGGTGATCCTGTGGGTGACGCACGTACAGAGTAACGTCATCCGCATAGAGTGAGATACTTATCTGTCGCTGATGACAATTAAAGGCACTGGCCTTGTGCAACTGTCGCACTCTACAAGCTAGTGGTTCTATCGCTAGGGCGAACAGCAGGGGTGACAGGGGGCAACCCTGCCTAGTTCCTCTCGTGATCGGCATCTGTGGCGAGAGCGCCCCATTGACGACAACCCTAGCGACCGGCGAGGTGTAGAGCAGTTTCACCCAGGCAACAAAGATCTGGGGGAACCCCATTCTGTTCAGTATAGCTAGTAAGTAACCCCACTCCACCGAATCGAACGCCTTGGTGGCGTCCAGGAACACAGCAGCTATCGGCAAGTCAGGTGATATAGTGGGTATGAGGGAAAACAGTGTACGCAGGTTATGGGATGTAGCTCTCCCCGGGACAAAGCCAGATTGGTCCGGCAGCACCAAGGTGTTCATAAGTAGGGACAACCTAGTCGCCAGCACTTTAGCAAGGATCTTTGCGTCGCAGTTTAGTAGCGACAGGGGGCGATAGGCATCTGTGTCCTTCGGATCCTTCCCTGGCTTCAGGAGCGATGTGATCGCCACCTCCCTCATGGAGCCCGGTAGTATCCCTACCTCGAGCGAGTCCTCGAAAACTTCTTTCAATACCGGCGCCATGATGTCGATATAACATTTATAAAATTCGGCCGGTAGGCCATCTAGCCCCGTCGCCTTGCCATTGCTAAGGGACATGATCGCCTCCCTGATCTCGTCCAGTTCGAACGGGCACCCCAAGAACGCCCTGTCGCTGTCGCTGAGCCAACAGAGTGCAATGTCGTCCAGGAAAGTACCGAAATCCACCTCACCTGCCTGCTGCGTGGAATAGAGACGCCGGTAGTGCCGTAGGAAGGTATTTTGAATTCCTAAGGAATCCTGGTGTGTCCTACCCTCCCCATCAGAGATTTCCAGGATATGGGTGGCAAAGCGCTGGTGCCTCGTGAGAGCAGCCAGCACCTTCCCCGGCCGATCCCCCTCACAGTAGCACCTAGCCGTCCAGTACTTGCCCCGGAACTTCGATTCCCTGGCCGCTTCTTCCTCATAGGTTGACAGTAGTGTCCTGAATTTCCCCGCGAGATCAGGGCAGGGGTCATCAACCATCATTGCCTCCAGCACCTTAAGCTCTGCCTCAAGTTTATGTAGCGTGCGTACAATATCCCTCAGAATACCGCAACTTTTAGAGATCGTGATCCCCCTTACTGTCACCTTAAAGGCTTCCCAGATCGTTTCGACCTTGTCGACCGATCCATTGTTTCTCGGAAAAAAGGCTTCAATTTCCTCCCCCAATTCTTGTCTGAAGACAGGGTCTAGCAAGGCCGAGGGAAAGAGCCGCCACGGCGGACGCACCCTAGCATACCCCGGCATTTCCAAGACTGCCAAGATAGGACAATGGTCCGAGTAGGTACGAGGCAGATGTTTCACCCGAATGACTCCCCCAGCGAGACCCCGAGAGACAAAGCAGTAATCGATCCGCGCCCACGAGCGTGCATGTGCTGTAAAATGTGTACCTTCCCTAATCATCGGGTGCGTGTGCCTCCAGCTATCCACTAGTCCAGCCTCTGTCAGTATGCCCCGAAGTGTATCCCTGGCGTTTGTGTTGTATTGTATGCTACCGTCCGATCTATCCGCCATAGGACATAGCGATAGGTTGAAGTCTCCCCCCCAGAGAATGTGAGTGGCCTCAATTTCCAGTACATGGCCCCACAGCGACAAAAAAAAAACAGGAGTGTCCACATTAGGTGCATAGCTGTTCACAAGTATTATCACATCCGTGCCCAATCTCCCCCAAAGAATGACGTATCTCCCCTCCTTGTCCACCCGTTCACCCAGCTTTTGAAACGCCAGTTGTTTGTTGATTAGGATAACAGTACCCCTAGAGTACGTGGAGTAGGAGGAAAACACTCTCACATTCGCCCAGCCGCTCGCAAACTTAGGGACACCATTCGGGTTAAGGTGGGTTTCCTGGAGCATCGCTATCTGCACATGGTGCCGATCTAAATAAGCAAGAACATTCCTACATTTGCGGGGGTTGTTAAGGCCACGAACATTCCAGGACATTATAGAGACAGTATTCGACGTATCATCACCTGTGTTCGACATCATATCCCTGATAGAAGCACTCGGCCAATGCTGTAGCCCTCGGTCGACATGCACCCGATGCAATGCTCTCCGCTGTCCAGAACAATCTCCTCATACAAACATCCAGCTGTTCACACATACGAATTCCAGTATCCGCACACTTGTCAAGTATGTCATACGCAACAACATTTCTACTTTCAACAACAACTTGCACCCCAACATCCATGTCCCAGTCCTCCCCCAATGCACAACTGTTCAGCTCCCGTTTTCCAGCTCCCCCCCCACCCACTGAAGCAACCCAATCTTGCCAGTATCACATCCCCACCCCCCTCCCCGACCCCAACACCCAAGAACATTAGAAAAACCATTTGGGGAATCCCCCTCTAAGGACACTAGAGGAATGCACTCCAGCACCCCAACACTCCCCCCTCGACCCGCATGCGCCATACGGAGAAGACAGAGAAGGTGGGGTGATGCCTGGCATATGTTACCCCTGCAGGCTAGCACCCACATATCAAGTCAGTGTCTCGCACCTCACCCCCTCATGCCGTAGAAATCACAAAAAAAAAAAAGAAAAGCCAGGAGGATCTTCCCAGGAGCAACCGCTGCTCATTCCAGTCTCACCGCTGCCCTCAGTTCGTCCAGTCTCAGATCAACTCCAGCAGAGGGGCAGGCACATTCAAAGGCAGCTGTCGCCCGCCTGTGACCATCGACACAGCAGAACCAACAGTCAAGTCCCCACCGGCAGTTCGAGGTCTCCACACCGGCAGCAGGCAACTCAAATCTCCATTCCAGAATTTGGCGTCATTGATCAGCTGTTCATAAGGACATAGCTAGGGTTCCACGTGTTCGGCAGGATTGTCGTCTGCCCCATCTCCATCCTCGTTTCGCCGGTCCCTTCTGGCGTTACGCAGCCGCTTGACATAGTCCTCGGCCTGCTGCGGATTTGTAAAAAAGTGTTGTTTGCCCTGGTGGGTCACCCGGAGTCGCGCCGGGTACAGAAGCGCATAATCAACCTGCATGTCCCGCAGTTTTTTCTTTACATCGAGGAATTTCCTCCGCTGGTCCTGCACCATCGGTGTAAAGTCCGGATATAGGGAGAACTGTACTCCGTCATAAGTTAGGTTCCGGGTCGTGCGGGCCGCACGCAGCGCCGCGTCGCGGTCCCGGTAATTAAGCAACCGGGCAATGATGGGCCGCGGCTGCATTCCTGGCTTGGGGATCGGGCCCAGGGTGCGATGCGCCCGCTCTACAATAAATTGGCTGGAAAAGGCCTCCTTACCCACTGCCGTGAGGAGGATGCGCTCCACGTAGTCTTCCATGTGCCCCGTGTTGGTGGATTCCGGAATCCCCGTGACGCGTATGTTGTTGCGTCTGCTCCTCGCCTCTAACTCCTCGTTCTTCGCCGCTATTACCCTCAGGATGTTATCCATTCTAGTCAGGCGTGTGTCGTGGGCAGCGGTCGTGTCCTCCGTGGTAGAGATGCGTCTCTCCGCCTCCCCCAGTCGCTCCTCGTGGACCTCCAGTTTCTGCGCAATCCCATCCATTCTGGACGATAATCGGTCGACCTTGTCAACTATCGTAGCGAAGCCCTGCCGCATTTCCTCCATCATCAGCTTGAGCTCCGGGGCCAGGGGGGCAGAGGGGGGCTCAGCGCCCGAAGGTCCTGGGGCTCCACTGGTCCCCGCCATGCTGCGCAGTGGTTTTCTAGCAGCCGCCGATTCAAAAGAGAGCTTGGGCTGTTTAATGTCATTTTTGCCCATCGTGTCGCGATTGTGAGCACCCCCCCCGGGCACCGCGACTGGCCCTAGTGTGCGTGCCCGCTGCTCCCAGCTCAGTGTGCGCAGCCAGATGGCTCCCCAAGCAGCAATCTTGTCTAGGGCGATATCTCCCACCCTAGGCACGAAGTGTCACAGGCTGTCTCCTGCCCCCAGAGCCCCCGCACCGGTGTAGCTGCTAAGGGTGAGGTGGTGGGAGGCTGCAGCAGTCCCCTCGGTCCGGAGCATAGGGAGAGTCTGCGTGGGATAGTGGTAGGCCGCCGGGCACAGCAGGGAGTCAGCGCGCCAAATGTGCAGGGCAGTACCCGTAGGCTGGGTGATCCCTATGCCCTCCGTGTGTCCGCCGTGGTGTCTGAAGCCCCAGCTCCCAGGCGTCCAGAGGTAGCTGCGGGGTCACGGGGGGTAAGGCCGGGAAGATGTCCGCCTCGCTCGGCAGCGAGAGGCGCGCGACGCGTAGGTCCCTCTGACCCTCTGTGGTCCACCAGGGGAGCTCGGCGCCTCTCCGCACACTGCGGTGGCTTCGCAGGGGGAGAGACTCACCTCCGATGTCGCTCGAGGGCTCCCAGCAGCACCCGTCTCCAGGAAATCAGGCCTCTCGATCCCTAGGCCTAGCCGCCTCGTGGAGAGCCGCGGCCTCGCGTGGGTCGGTATCCGGGCACCTCAGCTGCGCTCCGTAGCAGCACCCGCCGGTCCAGACTTACAGCCCCGTAACTCAGGCATACGAGGTCGGATCGCTCCCAGAATTGGACCGGAGCAGTATCTCGAGGTGGGTCACCGACACTGCAAGGATTGGGCGTCTAGTCGCAGGATATCAGGATAATTTCAGGATCTTGCTGGCCAGGCAGCCAGAGCCTCACTAGAGTGCGGCCATTAGCTAGTGCGCCCTCTAGCGCCTCTCAACTGAATAACCCCTTGAAGAGAATTCTTGAGTCAGTTCCTTGGCAAAACAAACTTAACTTAAACTGCTACTTATCTACTCCGGCCCACGTATTAGGCTTAGGTCAGGTACACTGGGGTAGGCATAGTTAGAAGCACCAGTTGAGTACGATTAGTCAATGTATATATGTATGTATCTATTTTATCCATCTTAAATATCATATGGCTTAGAAACCATATCAATGCTTTTACAGTATTATTTTATAATTCTGCTTTTACTATATGCACTTTACTTGACTCTAAGTATTACAATAGTAGCGATCCATTTCTCTTGTACGAGAAAAGAGACTGATCAATAAATACCATCTTTTATTGAACACGCCCGTCTCTTCCTTTTCTCTACAATCTGGTGAGACTAAGAATGCACGTACTGACTGAGTGAAATAAGTTGTCTTTTGTTTTCACACGACTCTAGAGATACACTCTTGATTAGGAGAGAGCAAAGTTGTCATGTTCTATGGTTGTCAGAAACTAAATCCCTTCTTGTCTATCCAGGGAGTTTAAAATCCTCCTTGCCTATTCGAGAAAGTTTCTAGTGAACTCTGAGCTAGCTGGCAAACACAAAACTTTAAGTCTAATATCGTCAGTAGAAGACCTAGTTAACCTCTGTCCAAGGTCTATACTATTGAAGATATTATTCCAATGCGCAGAGCCTATTGGGATAATAGGAACTACACTACAGACTGTCCAGCACTTTCCCTTATTTTATACTTGGTGGATTGGGAATGGTAAATTATATGGGTTTAGTGGCCAGCACCTTCCCTGACTTATTACTTAGTGGAGTGGGAATAGTAAAGTATATGGGTTTAGTGTCCAGCACCTTCCCTGACTTTATACTTGGTGGAGTGAGAATAATAAATTATATGGGATTAGTGTCCAGTACATTCCCTGACTTTATACTTGGTAGAGTGGGAATAGTACATTATGTGTGTTTAGTGTCCAGCACCTTCGCTGATTGTATACTTGGTGGTGTGGGAATAGTAAATTATATGGGTTGACAGTCCAGCACCTTCCCTTATTTTATACTTGGTGGAGTGGGAATAGTAAATTATATGGGTTTAGTGTCCAGCACTTTCCCTGACTTTATACTTGGTGGAGTGGGAATAGTAAGTTATATGAGTTTAGTGTCCAGCACCTTCCCTGGCTGTATACTTGGTGGAGTGGGAATAGTCCATTATATGGGTTGACTGTTCAGCACCTTCTCTGACTGTATACTTGGTGGAGTGGGAATGGTAAATTATATGGGTTTAGTCTCCAGCACCTCCCTTGACTTTATACTTGGTGGAGTGGGAATAGTAAATTACATGGGTTGATTGTCCAGCACCTTACCTGAGTTTATACTAGGTGGAGTGGGAATAGTGAATTATATGGGTTGACTGTCCAGCACCTTCCCTGACTGTATACTTGGTGGAGTGGGAATAGTAAATTATATGGGTTGACTGTCCAGCACCTTCCCTGACTTTATACTTGGTGGAGTGGGAAAAGTAAATTATATGGGTTTAGTGTCCAGCACCGTCCCTGACTTTAAACTTGGTGGAGTGGGAATAGTAAGTTATATCGGTTGACTGTCCAGCACCTCTCCTGACTGTATACTTGGAGGAGTGGGAATAGTAAATAAATGGGTTGGATGTCCAGCACCTTCTCTGACTGTATAATTGGTGGAGTGGGGTGGTAAATTATAGGGGTTTAGTGTTCAGCACATTCCATGACTTTATACTTGGTGGAGTTGGTATAGTAAATTATGTGGGTTTAGTGTCCAGCACATTCCCTGACTGTATAATTGGTGGAGTGGGGTGGTAAATTATAGGGGTTTAGTGTTCAGCACATTCCATGACTTTATACTTGGTGGAGTTGGTATAGTAAATTATGTGGGTTTAGTGTTCAGCACATTCCATGACTTTATACTTGGTGGTGTGGGAATAGTAAATTATGTGGGTTGACTGTCCAGCACTTTCCCTTATTTTATACTTGGTGGAGTGGGAATAGTAAGTTATATGGGTTTCGTGGCCAGCACCTTCGATGATTTAATACTTGGTGGAGTGGGAATAGTAAATTATATGGGTTTAGTTTCCACCACCTTCCCTGACTTTATACTTGGTGGAGTGAGAATAATAAATTATATGGGTTTAGTATCCAGCACATTCCTTGACTTTATACTTGGTGGAGTGGGAATAGTACATTATGTGGGTTTAGTGTCCAGCACCTTCCCTGATTGTATACTTGGTGGTGTGGGAATAGTAAATTATATGGGTTGACAGTCCGGCACCTTCCCTTATTTTATACTTGGTGGAGTGGGAATAGTAAATTATATGGGTTTAGTGTTTAGCAGGTTTGTAGAGTATATAGTTTTTCGAGTTGGAATAGTAAGTTATATGAGTTTAGTGTCCGGCACCTTCCCTGGCTGTATACTTGGTGGAGTGGGAATAGTAAATTATATGGGTTGACTGTCCAGCACCTTCTCTGACTGTATACTTGGTGGAGTGGGAATGGTAAATTATATGGGTTTAGTGTCCAGAACCTTTCTTGACTTTATACTTGGTGGAGTGGGAATAGTAAATTACATGGGTTGATTGTCCAGCACCTTAACTGAGTTTCTACTAGATGGAGTGGGAATAGTAAATTATATGGGTTGACTTTCCAGCACCTTCCCTCCTTTTATACTTGGTGGAGTGGGAATAGTAAATTATATGGGTTTAGTGTCCAACACCTTCCCTGACTTTAAACTTGGTGGAGTGGGAATAGGAAGTAATATGGGTTGACTGTCCAGCACCTTCCCTGACTGTATACCTGGTGGAGTGGGAATAGTAAATTATATGGGTTGACTGTCCAGCACCTTCCCTGACTTTGTACTTGGTGGTGTGGGAATAGTAAATTATATGGGCTTAGTGTCCAACACCTTCCCTGAGTTTAAAGTTGTTGGAGTGGGCATAGTGAATTATATGGGTTTAGTGTCCTGCACATTCCCTGAATTTATACTTGGTGGAGTGGGAACAGTAAATTATGTGGGTTTAGTGTCCAGCATCTTCCCTTACTGTATACTTGGTGGTGTGGGAATAGTAAATTATATGGGTTTAGTGTTCAGCACCTTCCCTGACTTTATACTTGGTGGAGTGGGAATAGTAAGTTATATGGGTTTAGTGTCCAGCACCGTCCCTGACTGTATACGTGGTGGAGTGGGAATAGTAAATTATATGGGTTGACTGTCCAGCACCTACTCTGACTGTATACTTGGTGGAGTGGGAATGGTAAATTATATGGGTTGACCTTCCAGCACCTTCCCTGACTTTAAACTTGGTGGAGTGGGAATAGTAAATTATATGGATTTACTGTACAGCACCTTCCTTTACTTTATACTTGGTGGAGTGGGAATAATAAATTATATGGGTTTAGTGTTCAGCACATTCCATGACTTTATACTTGGTGGAGTTGGTATAGTAACTTATGTGGGTTTAGTGTACAGCACCTTCCCCAACTGTATACTTGGTGGTGTGGGCATAGTTAATTATGTGGGTTGACTGTCCAGCACTTTCCCTTATTTTATACTTGGTGGAGTGGGAATGGTAAATTATATGGGTTTAGTGGCCAGCACCTTCCCTGACTTATTACTTGGTGGAGTGGGAATAGTAAAGTATATGGGTTTAGTGTCCAGCACCTTCCCTGACTTTATACTTGGTGGAGTGAGAATAATACATTATATAGGATTAGTGTCCAGTACATTCCCTGACTTTATACTTGGTGGAGTGGGAATAGTACATTATGTGGGTTTAGTGTCCAGCACCTTCCCTGATTGTATACTTGGTGGTGTGGGAATAGTAAATTATATGGGTTGACAGTCCAGCACCTTCCCTTATTTTATACTTGGTGGAGTGGGAATAGTAAATTATATGGGTTTAGTGTCCAGCACATTCCCTGACTTTATACTTGGTGGAGTGGGAATAGTAAGTTATATGAGTTTAGTGTCCAGCACCTTCCCTGGCTGTATACTAGGTGGAGTGGGAATAGTACATTATATGGGTTGACTGTTCAGCACCTTCTCTGACTGTATACTTGGTGGAGTGGGAATGGTAAATTATATGGGTTTAGTCTCCAGCACCTTCCTTGACTTTATACTTGGTGGAGTGGGAATAGTAAATTACATGGGTTGATTGTCCAGCACCTTACCTGAGTTTATACTAGGTGGAGTGGGAATAGTAAATTATATGGGTTGACTGTCCAGCACCTTCCCTGACTGTATACTTGGTGGAGTGGGAATAGTAAATTATATGGGTTGACTGTCCAGCACCTTCCCTGACTTTATACTTGGTGGAGAGGGAAAAGTAAATTATATGGGTTTAGTGTCCAGCACCGTCCCTGACTTTATACTTGGTGGTGTGGGAATAGTAAATTATATGGGTTTAGTGTCCAACACCTTCCCTGAGTTTATAGTGGGCATAGTAAATTATATGGGTTGGCTGTTCAGCACCTTCTCTGACTGTATACTTGGTGGAGTTGGGAATAGTAAATTATATGGTTTTGCTGTTTAGCAGGTTTGTAGAGTATATCGTTTTTGGAGTGGCAATATTAATTTATATGTGTTTAGTGTCCAGCACCTTCCCTGACTTTTTGCTTGGTGGAGTGGGAATAGTAAATTATATGGGTTGACTGTCCAGCACCTTCCCTTATTTTATACTTGGTGGAGTGGGAATAGTAAATTATATGGGTTTAGTGTCCAGCACCTTCCCTAACTGTATACTTGGTGGAGTGGGAATAGTAAATTATATGGGTTTAGTGTCCAGCACCTTCCCTGACTTTATACTTGGTGGAGTGGGAATAGTAAGTTATATGGGTTTAGTGTCCAGCACCGTCCCTGACTGTATACGTGGTGGAGTGGAAATAGTAAATTATATGAGTTGACTGTCCAGCACCTTCTCCGACTGTATACTTGGTGGAGTGGGAATAGTAAATTATATGGGTTGGGTGTCCAGCACCTTCTCTGACTGTATAATTGGTGGAGTGGAAATGGTAAATTATATGGGTTGACCTTCCAGCACCTTCCCTGACTTTAAACTTGGTGGAGTGGGAATAGTAAATTATATGGATTTAGTGTACAGCACCTTCCTTGACTTTATACTTGGTGGAGTGGGAATAGTAAATTATATCGGTTTACTGTTCAGCACATTCCATGACTTTATACTTGGTGGAGTTGGTATAGTAAATTATGTGGGTTTAGTGTAGAGCACGTTCCCCGACTGTATACTTGGTGGTGTGGGAATAGTTAATTTTGTGGGTTGACTGTCCAGCACTTTCCCTTATTTTATACTTGGTGGATTGGGAATGGTAAATTATATGGGATTAGTGTCCAGTACATTCCCTGACTTTATACTTGGTGGAGTGGGAATAGTACATTATGTGGGTTTAGTGTCCAGCACCTTCGCCGATTGTATACTTGGTGGTGTGGGAATAGTAAATTATATGGGTTGACAGTCCAGCACCTTCCCTTATTTTATACTTGGTGGAGTGGGAATAGTAAATTTTATGGGTTTAGTGTCCAGCACTTTCCCTGACTTTATACTTGGTGGAGTGGGAATAGTAAGTTATATGAGTTTAGTGTCCAGCACCTTCGCTGGCTGTATACTTGGTGGAGTGGGAATAGTCCATTATATGGGTTGACTGTTCAGCACCTTCTCTGACTGTATACTTGGTGGAGTGGGAATGGTAAATTATATGCGTTTAGTCTCCAGCACCTTCCTTGACTTTATACTTGGTGGAGTGGGAATAGTAAATTACATGGGTTGATTGTCCAGCACCTTACCTGAGTTTATACTAGGTGGAGTGGGAATAGTAAATTATATGGGTTGACTGTCCAGCACCTTCCCTGACTGTATACTTGGTGGAGTGGGGATAGTAAATTATATGGGTTGACTGTCCAGCACCTTCCCTGACTTTATACTTGGTGGAGTGGGAAAAGTAAATTATATAGGTTTAGTGTCCAGCACCGTCCCTGACTTTAAACTTGGTGGAGTGGGAATAGTAAGTTATATGGGTTGACTGTCCAGCACCTCTCCTGACTGTATACTTGGTGGAGTGGGAATAGTAAATAAATGGGTTGGCTGTCCAGCACCTTCTCTGACTGCATAATTGGTGGAGTAGGGATGGGAAATTATATGGGTTGACTGTCCAGCACCTTCCCTGACTTTAAACTTGGTGGAGTGGGAATAGTAAATTATATGGATTTAGTGTCCAGCACCTTCCTTGTCTTTATACTTGGTGGAGTGGGAATAGTAAATTATAGGGGTTTAGTGTTCAGCACATTCCATGACTTTATACTTGGTGGAGTTGGTATAGTAAATTATGTGGGTTTAGTGTCCAGCACATTCCCTGACTGTATACTTGGTGGTGTGGGAATAGTAAATTATGTGGGTTGACTGTCCAGCACTTTCCCTTATTTTATACTTGGTGGAGTGGGAACAGTAAGTTATATGGGTTTCGTGGCCAGCACCTTCCATGACTTAATACTTGGTGGAGTGGGAATAGTAAATAATATGGGTTTAGTTTCCACCACCTTCCCTGACTTTATACTTGGTGGAGTGAGAATAATAAATTATATGGGTTTAGTGTCCAGCACATTCCCTGACTTTATACTTGGTGGAGTGGGAATAGTACATTATGTGGGTTTAGTGTGCAGCACCTTCCCTGATTGTATACTTGGTGGTGTGGGGATAGTAAATTATATGGGTTGACAGTCCAGCACCTTCCCTTATTTTATACTTTGTGGAGTGGGAATAGTAAATTATATGGGTTTAGTGTTTAGCAGGTTTGTAGAGTATATAGTTTTTCGAGTTGGAATAGTAAGTTATATGAGTTTAGTGTCCGGCACCTTCCCTGGCTGTATACTTGGTGGAGTGGGAATAGTAAATTATATGGGTTGACTGTCCAGCACCTTCTCTGACTGTATACTTGGTGGAGTGGGAATGGTAAATTATATGGGTTTAGTGTCCAGAACCTTTCTTGACTTTATACTGGGTGGAGTGGGAATAATAAATTACATGGGTTGATTGTCCAGCACCTTAACTGAGTTTCTACTAGGTGGAGTGGGAATAGTAAATTATATGGGTTGACTTTCCAGCACCTTCCCTTATTTTATACTTGGTGGAGTGGGAATAGTAAATTATATGGGTTTAGTGTCCAGCATCTTCCCTGATGTTATACTTGGTGGAGTGGGAATAGTAAATTATATGGGTTTAGTGTCCAGCACCTCCCTGACTTTAAACTTGGTGGAGTGGGAATAGAAAGTAATATGGGTTGACTGTCCAGCACCTTCCCTGACTGTATACCTGGTGGAGTGGGAATAGTAAATTATATGGGTTGACTGTCCAGCACCTTCCCTGACTTTGTACTTGGTGGTGTGGGAATAGTAAATTATATGGGCTTAGTGTCCAACACCTTCCCTGAGTTTAAAGTTGTTGGAGTGGGCATAGTGAATTATATGGGTTTAGTGTCCTGCACATTCCCTGACTTTATACTTGGTGGAGTGGGAACAGTAAACTATGTGGGTTTAGTGTCCAGCATCTTCCCTTACTGTATACTTGGTGGTGTGGGAATAGTAAATTATATGGGTTTAGTGTCCAGCACCTTCCCTGACTTTCTACTTGGTGGAGTGGGAATAGTAAGTTATATGGGTTTAGTGTCCAGCACTGTCCCTGACTGTATACGTGGTGGAGTGGGAATAGTAAATTATATGGGTTGACTGTCCAGCACCTACTCTGACTGTATACTTGGTGGAGTGGAAATAGTAAATTATATGGGTTGGCTGTCCAGCACCTTCTCTGACTGTATAATTGGTGGAGTGGAAATGGTAAATTATATGGGTTGACCTTCCAGCACCTTCCTGACTTTAAACTTGGTGGAGTGGGATTAGTAAAGTATATGGGTTTAGTGTCCAGCACCTTCCCTAACTTTATACTTGGTGGAGTGAGAATAATAAATTATATGGGATTAGTGTCCAGTACATTCCCTGACTTTATACTTGGTGGAGTGGGAATAGTACATTATGTGGGTTTAGTGTCCAGCACCTTCCCCGATTGTATACTTGGTGGTGTGGGAATAGTAAATTATATGGGTTGACAGCCCAGCACCTTCCCTTATTTTATACTTGGTGGAGTGGGAATAGTAAATTATATGGGTTTAGTGTCCAGCACTTTCCCTGACTTTATACTTGGTGGAGTGGGAATAGTACATTATATGGGTTGACTGTTCAGTACCTTCTCTGACTGTATACTCGGTGGAGTGGGAATGGTAAATTATATGGGTTTAGTCTCCAGCACCTTCCTTGACTTTATACTTGGTGGAGTGGGAATAGTAAATTACATGGGTTGATTGTGCAGCACCTTACCTGAGTTTATACTAGGTGGAGTGGGAATAGTAAATTATATGGGTTGACTGTCCAGCACCTTCCCTGACTGTATACTTGGTGGAGTGGGAATAGTAAATTATATGGGTTGACTGCCCAGCACCTTCCCTGACTTTATACTTGGTGGAGTGGGAAAAGTAAATTATATGGGTTTAGTGTCCAGCACCGTCCCTGACTTTAAACTTGATGGAGTGGGAATAGTAAGTTATATGGGTTGACTGTCCAGCATCTCTCCTGACTGTATACTTGGTGGAGTGGGAATAGTAAATTATATGGGTTGACTGTCCAGCACCTTCCCTGACTTTATACTTGGTGGTGTGGGAATAGTAAATTATATGGGTTTAGTGTCCAGCACCTTCCCTGACTTTAAACTTGGTGGAGTGGGAATAGGAAGTAATATGGGTTGACTGTCCAGCACCTTCCCTGACTGTATACTTGGTGGAGTGGGAATAGTAAATTATATGGGTTGGCTGTCCAGCACCTTCTCTGACTGTATAATTGGTGGAGTGGGGATGGTAAATTATATGGGTTGACTGTCCAGCACCTTCCCTGACTTTAAACTTGGTGGAGTGGGAATAGTAAATTATATGGAATTAGTGTCCAGCACCTTCCTTGACTTTATACTTGGTGGAGTGGGAATAGTAAATTATAGGGGTTTAGTGTTCAGCACATTCCATGACTTTATACTTGGTGGAGTTGGTATAGTAAAGTATGTGGGTTTAGTGTCCAGCACCTTCCCTGACTGTATACTTGGTGGTGTGGGAATAGTAAATCATGTTGGTTGACTGTCCAGCACTTTCCCTTATTTTATACTTGGTGGAGTGGGAATAGTAAGTTATATGGGTTTCGTGGCCAGCACCTTCCATGACTTAATACTTGGTGGAGTGGGAATAGTAAATTATATGGGTTTAGTTTCCAGCACCTTCCCTGACTTTATACTTGGTGGAGTGAGAATAATAAATTATATGGGTTTAGTGTCCAGCACATTCCCTGACTTTATACTTGGTGGAGTGGGAATAGTACATTATGTGGGTTTAGTGTCCAGCACCTTCCCTGATTGTATACTTGGTGGTGTGGGAATAGTAAATTATATGGGTTTAGTGTTTAGCAGGTTTGTAGAGTATATAGTTTTTCGAGTTGGAATAGTAAGTGATATGAGTATAGTGTCCGGCACCTTCCCTGGCTGTATACTTGGTGACGTGGGAATAGTAAATTATATGGGTTGACTGTCCAGCACCTTCTCTGACTTTATACTTGGTGGAGTGGGAATGGTAAATTATATGGGTTTAGTGTCCAGAACCTTCCTTGACTTTATACTTGGTGGAGTGGGAATAGTAAATTATATAGATTTAGTGTCCACCACCTTCCTTGACTTTATACTTGATGGAGTGGGAATAGTAATTTATATGGGTTTAGTGTTCAGCACATTCCATGACTTTATACTTGGTGGAGTTGGTATAGTAAATTATGTGGGTTTAGTGGCCAGCACCTTCCCTGACTGTATACTTGGTGGAGTGGGAATAGTAAGTTATATGAGTTTAGTGTCCAGCACCTTCCCTGGCTGTATACTAGGTGGAGTGGGAATAGTAAATTATATGGGTTGACTGTCCAGCATCTTCCCTGAGTTTATACTAGGTGGAGTGGGAATAGTAAATTATATGGGTTTAGTGCCCAGCACCTTCCTTGACTTTATACTTGGTGGAGTGGGAATAGTAAATTACATGGGTTGATTGTCCAGCACCTTCCCTGAGTTTATACTAGGTGGAGTGGGAATAGTAAATTATATGGGTTGACTTTCCAGCACCTTGCCTCATTTTATACTTGGTGGAGTGGGAATAGTAAATTATATGGGTTTAGTGTCCAGCATCTTCCCTGATTTTATACTTGGTGGAGTGGGAATAGTATATTATATGGGTTTAGTGTTTAGCAGGTTTGTAGAGTATATAGTTTTTGGAGTGGCAATATTAATTTATATGTGTTTAGTGTCCAGCACCTTCCCTGACTTTTTACTTGGTGGAGTGGGAATAGTAAATTATATGGTTGGCTGTCCAGCACCTTCCCTTATTTTATACTTGGTGGAGTGGGAATCGTAAATTATATGGGTTTAGTGTCCAGCACCTTCCCTGACTTTATACTTGGTGGAGTGGGAATAGTAAGTTATATTGGTTTAGTGTCCAGCACCTTCCCTGACTGTATACGTGGTGGAGTGGGAATAGTAAATTATATGGTTTGGCTGTCCAGCACGTTCTCTGACTGTATAATTGGTGGAGTGGGAATGGTAAATTATATGGGTTGACTGTCCAGCACCTTCCCTGACTTTAAACTTGGTGGAGTGGGAATAGTAAATTATATGGATTTAGTGTCCACCCCCTACCTTGACTTTATACTTGGTGGAGTGGGAATAGTAAATTATATGGGTTTAGTGTTCAGCACATTCCATGACTTTATACTCGGTGGAATTGGTATAGTAAATTATCTGGGTTTAGTGTCCAGCACCTTTCCTGACTGTATACTTGGTGGTGTGGGAATAGTAAATTATATGGGTTGACTGTCCAGCACTTTCCCTTATTTTATACTTGGTGGAGTGGGAATAGTAAATTATATGGGTTTAGTGGCCAGCACCTTCCCTGACTTAATACTTGGTGGAGTGGGAATAGTAAATTATATGGGTTTAGTGTCCAGCACCTTCCATGACTTTATACATGGTGGAGTGAGAATAGTACATTATAGGGGTTTAGTGTTCAGCACATTCCATGACTTTATACTTGGTGGAGTTGGTATAGTAAATTATGTGGGTTTAGTGTCCAGCACCTTCCCTGACTGTATACTTGGTGGTGTGGGAATAGTAAATTATGTGGGTTGTCAGTCCAGCACTTTCCCTTATTTTATACTTGGTGGAGTGGGAATAGTAAGTTATATGGGTTTCGTGGCCAGCACCTTCCATGACTTCATACTTGGTGGAGTGGGAATAGTAAATTATATGGGTTTAGTTTCCAGCACCTTCCCTGACTTTATACTTGGTGGCGTGAGAATAATAAATGATATGGGTTTAGTGTCCAGCACCTACCCTTATTTTATACTTGGTGGAGTGGGAATAGTAAATTATATGGGTTTAGTGTTTAGCAGGTTTGTAGAGTATATAGTTTTTCGAGTTGGAATTGTAAGTTATATGAGTTTAGTGTCCGGCACCTTCCCTGGCTGTATACTTGGTGGAGTGGGAATAGTAAACTATATGGGTTGACTGTCCAGCACCTTCTCTGACTGTATACTTGGTGGAGTGGGAATGGTAAATTATATGGGTTTAGTGTCCAGAACCTTCCATGACTTTATACTTGGTGGAGTGGGAATAGTAAATTACATGGGTTGATTGTCCAGCACCTTAACTGAGTTTCTACTAGGTGGAGTGGGAATAGTAAATTATATCTGTTGACTTTCCAGCACCTTCCCTTATTTTATACTTCGTGGAGTGGGAATAGTAAATTATATGGGTTTAGTGTCCAGCATCTTCCCTAATGTTATACTTGGTGGAGTGGGAATAGTAAATTATATGGGTTTAGTGTCCAGCACCTTCCCTGACTTTAAACTTGGTGGAGTGGGAATAGGAAGTGATATGGGTTGACTGTCCAGCACCTTCCCTGACTTTATACTTGGTGGTGTGGGAATAGTAAATTATATGGGCTTAGTGTCCAACACCTTCCCTGAGTTTAAAGTTGTTGGAGTGGGCATAGTGAATTATATGGGTTTAGTGTCCTGCACATTCCCTGACTTTATACTTGGTGGAGTGAGAACAGTAAATTATGTGGGTTTAGTGTCCAGCATCTTCCCTTACCGTATACTTGGTGGTGTGGGAATAGTAAATTATATGGGTTTAGTGTACAGTACCTTCCCTGACTTTATACTGGGTGGAGTGGGAATAGTAAGTTATATGGGTTTAGTGTCCAGCACCGTCCCTGACTGTATACGTGGTGGAGTGGGAATAGGAAATTATATGGGTTGACTGTCCAGCACCTTCTCCGACTGTATACTTGGTGGAGTGGGAATAGTAAATTATATGGGTTGGCTGTCCTGCACCTTCTCTGACTGTATAATTGGTGGAGTGGGAATGGTAAATTATATGGGTTGACCTTCCAGCACCTTCCCTGACTTTAAACTTGGTGGAGTGGGAATAGTAAAATATATGGATTTAGTGTACAGCACCTTCCTTGACTTTATACTTGGTGGAGTGGGAATAGTAAATTATATGGGTTTAGTGTTCAGCACATTCCATGACTTTATACTTGGCGGAGTTGGTATAGTAAATTATGTGGGGTTAGTGTACAGCACCTTCCCCGACTTTATACTTGGTGGAGTGGGAATAGTTAATTATGTGGGTTGACTGTCCAGCACTTTCCCTCATTTTTTACTTGGTGGAGTGGGAATGGTAAATTATATGGGTTTAGTGGCCAGCACCTTCCCTGACTTATTACTTGGTGGAGTGGGAATAGTAAAGTATATGGGTTTAGTGTCCAGCACCTTCCCTGACTTTATACTTGTTGGAGTGAGAATAATAAATTATATGGGATTAGTGTCCAGTACATTCCCTGACTTTATACTTGGTGGAGTGGGAATATTACATTATGTGGGTTTAGTGTCCAGCACCTTCCCTGATTGTATACTTGGTGGTGTGGGAATAGTAAATTATATGGGGTGACAGTCCAGCACCTTCCCTTATTTTATACTTGGTGGAGTGGGAATAGTAAAATATATGGGTTTAGTGTTTAGCAGGTTTGTAGAGTATATAGTTTTTCGAGTTGGAATAGTAAGTTATATGAGTTTAGTGTCCGGCACCTTCCCTGGCTGTATACTTGATGGAGTGGGAATAGAAAATTATATGGGCTGACTGTCCAGCACCTTCTCTGACTGTATACTTGGTGGAGTGGGAATGGTAAATTATATGGGTTTAGTGTCCAGAACCTTCCTTGACTTTATACTTGGTGGAGTGGGAATAGTAAATTACATGGGTTGATTGTCCAGCACCTTCCTTTATTTTATACTTGGTGGAGTGGGAATAGTAAATTATATGGGTTTAGTGTCCAGCATCTTCCCTGATGTTATACTTGGTGGAGTGGGAATAGTAAATTATATGGGTTTAGTGTCCAGCACCTTCCCTAACTTTAAACTTGGTGGAGTGGGAATAGGTAGTTATATGGGTTGACTGTCCAGCACCTTCCCTGACTGTATACCTGGTGGAGTGGGAATAGTAAATTACATGGGTTGACTGTCCAGCACCTTCCCTGAGTTTAAAGTTGTTGGAGTGGGCATAGTGAATTATATGGGTTTTGTGTCCTGCACATTCCCTGACTTTATACTTGGTGGAGTGGGAACAGTAAATTATGTGGGTTTAGTGTCCAGCATCTTCCCTTACTGTATACTTGGTGGTGTGGGAATAGTAAATTATATGGGTTTAGTGTCCAGCACCTTCCCAGACTTTATACTTGGTGGAGTGGGAATAGTAAGTTATATGGGTTTAGTGTCCAGCACCATCCCTGACTGTATACGTGGTGGAGTGGGAATAGTAAATGATATGGGTTGACTGTCCAGCACCTTCTCCGACTGTATACTTGGTGGAGTGGGAATAGTACATTATGTGGGTTTAGTGTCCAGCACCTTCCCTGACTGTATACCTGGTGGAGTGGGAATAGTAAATTACATGGGTTGACTGTCCAGCACCTTCCCTGAGTTTAAAGTTGTTGGAGTGGGCATAGTGAATTATATGGGTTTAGTGTCCTGCACATTCCCTGACTTTATACTTGGTGGAGTGGGAACAGTAAATTATGTGGGTTTAGTGTCCAGCATCTTCCCTTACTGTATACTTGGTGGTGTGGGAATAGTAAATTATATGGGTTTAGTGTCCAGCACCTTCCCAGACTTTATACTTGGTGGAGTGGGAATAGTAAGTTATATGGGTTTAGTGTCCAGCACCATCCCTGACTGTATACGTGGTGGAGTGGGAATAGTAAATTATATGGGTTGACTGTCCAGCACCTTCTCTGACTGTATACCTGGTGGAGTGGGAATAGTAAATTATATCGGTTGACAGTCCAGCACGTTCCCTTATTTTATACTTGGTGGAGTGGGAATAGTAAATTATATGGGTTTAGTGTCCAGCACTTTCCCTGACTTTATACTTGGTGGAGTGGGAAAAGTAAGTTATATGAGTTTAGTGTCCGGCACCTTCCCTGGCTGTATACTTGGTGGAGTGGGAATAGTAAATTATATGGGTTTAGTGGCCAGCACCTTCCATGACTTAATACTTGGTGGAGTGGGAATAGTAAATTATATGGGTTTAGTTTCTAGCACCTTCCCTGATTGTATACTTGGTGGTGTGGGAATAGTAAATGATATGGGTTGACAGTCCAGCACCTTCCCTTATTTTATACTTGGTGGAGTGGGAATAGTACATTATATGGGTTTAGTGTCCAGCACTTTCCCTGACTTTATACTTGGTGGAGTGGGAAAAGTAAGTTATATGAGTTTAGTGTCCGGCACCTTCCCTGGCTGTATACTTGGTGGAGTGGGAATAGAAAATTATATGGGTTGACTGTCCAGCACCTTCTCTGACTGTATACTTGGTGGAGTGGGAATGGTAAATTATATGGGTTTAGTGTCCAGAACCTTCCTTGACTTTATACCTGGTGGAGTGGGAATAGTAAATTACATGGGTTGATTGTCCAGCACCTTAACTGAGTTTCTACTAGGTGGAGTGGGAATAGTAAATTATATGGGTTGACTTTCCAGCACCTTCCCTTATTTTATACTTGGTGGAGTGGGAATAGTAAATTATATGGGTTTAGTGTCCAGCATCTTCCCTGATGTTATACTTGGTGAAGTGGGAATAGTAAATTATATTGGTTTAGTGTCCAGCACCTTCCCTGACTTTAAACTTGGTGGAGTGGGAATAGGAAGTTATATGGGCTGACTGTCCAGCACCTTCCCTGACTGTATACCTGGTGGAGTGGGAATAGTAAATTACATGGGTTGACTTTCCAGCACCTTCCCTGACTTTATACTTAGTGGTGTGGGAATAGTAAATTATATGGGTTTAGTGTCCAACACCTTCCCTGAGTTTAAAGTTGTTGGAGTGGGCATAGTGAATTATATGGGTTTAGTGTCCTGCACATTCCCTGACTTTATACTTGGTGGAGTGGGAACAGTAAATTATGTGGGTTTAGTGTCCATCATCTTCCCTTACTGTATACTTGGTGGTGTGGGAATAGTAAATTATATGGGTTTAGTGTCCAGCACCTTCCCAGACTTTATACTTGGTGGAGTGGGAATAGTAAGTTATATGGGTTTAGTGTCCAGCACCGTCCCTGACTGTATACGTGGTGGAGTGGGAATAGTAAATTATATGAGTTGACTGTCCAGCACCTTCTCCGACTGTATACTTGGTGGAGTGGGAATAGTAAATTATATGGGTTGGCTGTCCAGCACCTTCTCTGACTGTATAATTGGTGGAGTGGGAATGGTAAATTATATGGGTTGACCTTCCAGCACCTTCCCTGACTTTAAACTTGGTGGAGTGGGAATAGTTAATTATATGGATTTAGTGTACAGCACCTTCCTTGACTTTATACTTGGTGGAGTGGGAATAGTACATTATGTGGGTTTAGTGTCCAGCACCTTCCCTGATTGTATACTTGGTGGAGTGGGAATAGTAAATTATATGGGTTGGCAGTCCAGCACATTCTCCAACTGTATACTTGGTGGAGTGGGAATATTAAATTATATGGGTTGGCTGTCCAGCACCTTCTCTGACTGTATAATTGGTGGAGTGGGAATGGTAAATTATATGGGTTGACCTTCCAGCACCTTCCCTGACTTTAAACTTGGTGGAGTGGGAATAGTAAATTATATGGATTTAGTGTACAGCACCTTCCTTGACTTTATACTTGGTGGAGTGGGAATAGTAAATTATATGGGTTTAGTGTTCAGCACATTCCATGACTTTATACTTGGTGGAGTTGGTATAGTAAATTATATGGGTTTAGTGTACATCACCTTCCCCAACTGTATACTTGGTGGTGTGGGAATAGTTAATTATGTGGGTTGACTGTCCAGCACTTTTCCTTATTTTATACTTGGTGGAGTGGCAATAGTAAATTATATGGGTTTAGTGTCCAGCACTTTCCCTGACTTTATACTTGGTGGAGTGGGAATAGTAAGTTATATGAGTTTAGAGTCCAGCACCTTCCCTGGCTGTATACTTGGTGGAGTGGGAATAGTCCATTATATGGGTTGACTGTTCAGCACCTTCTCTGACTGTATACTTGGTGGAGTGGGAATGGTAAATTATATGGGTTTAGTCTCCAGCACCTTCCTTGACTTTATACCTGGTGGAGTGGGAATAGTAAATTACATGGGTTGATTGTCCAGCACCTTACCTGAGTTTATACTAGGTGGAGTGGGATTAGTACATTATGTGGGTTTAGTGTCCAGCACCTTCCCTGATTGTATACTTGGTGGTGTGGGAATAGTAAATTATATGGGTTGACAGTCCAGCACCTTCCCTTATTTTATACTTGGTGGAGTGGGAATAGTAAATTATATGGGTTTAGTGTCCAGCACTTTCCCTGACTTTATACTTGGTGGAGTGGGATTAGTACATTATGTGGGTTTAGTGTTCAGCACCTTCCCTGATTGTATACTTGGTGGTGTGGGAATAGTAAATTATATGGGTTGACAGTCCAGCACCTTCCCTTATTTTATACTTGGTGGAGTGGGAATAGTAAATTATATGGGTTTAGTGTCCAGCACTTTCCCTGACTTTATACTTGGTGGAGTGGGAATAGTAAGTTATATGAGTTTAGTGTCCAGCACCTTCCCTGGCTGTATACTTATTAGAGTGGGAATAGTACATTATATGGGTTGACTGTTCAGCACCTTCTCTGACTGTATACTTGGTGGAGTGGGAATCGTAAATTATAATGGTTTAGTCTCCAGCACCTTCCTTGACTTTATACTTGGAGGAGTGGGAATAGTAAATTACATGGGTTGATTGTCCAGCACCTTACCTGACTGTATACTTGGTGGAGTGGGAATAGTAAATTATATGGGTTGACTGTCCAGCACCTTCCCTGACGTTATACTTGGTGGAGTGGGAATAGTAAATTATATGGGTTTAGTGTTCAGCACCTTCCCTGACTTTTTACTTGGTGGAGTGGGAATAGTAAATTATATGCGTTGACTGTCCAGCACCTTCCCATATTTTATACTTGGTGGAGTGGGAATAGTAAATTATATGGGTTTAGTGTCCAGCACCTTCCCTGACTTTATACTTGGTGGAGTGGGAATAATAAGTTATATGGGTTTAGTGTCCAGCACCTTCCCTGACTGTATACGTGGTGGAGTGGGAATTGTAAATTATATGGGTTGACTGCCCAGCACCTTCTCCGACTGTATACTTGGTGGAGTGGGAATAGTAAATTATATGGGTTGGCTGTCCAGCACCTTCTCTGACTGTATAATTGGTGGAGTGGGAATGGTAAATTATATGGGTTGACCTTCCAGCACCTTCCCTGACTTTAACTTGGTGGAGTGGGAATAGTAAATTATATGGATTTAGTGTACAGCACCTTCCTTGACTTTATACTTGGTGGAGTGGGAATAGTAAATTATATGGGTTGACTGTCCAGCACTTTCCCTTATTTTATACTTGGTGGAGTGGGAATAGTAAGTTATATGGGTTTAGTGTCCAGCACCTTCCCTGACTGTATACGTGGTGGAGTGGGAATAGTAAATTATATGGTTTGGCTGTCCAGCACGTTCTCTGACTGTATAATTGGTGGAGTGGGAATGGTAAATTATATGGGTTGACTGTCCAGCACCTTCCCTGACTTTAAACTTGGTGGAGTGGGAATAGTAAATTATATGGATTTAGTGTCCACCCCCTACCTTGACTTTATACTTGGTGGAGTGGGAATAGTAAATTATATGGGTTTAGCGTTCAGCACATTCCATGACTTTATACTCGGTGGAATTGGTATAGTAAATTATCTGGGTTTAGTGTCCAGCACCTTTCCTGACTGTATACTTGGTGGTGTGGGAATAGTAAATTATATGGGTTGACTGTCCAGCACTTTCCCTTATTTTATACTTGGTGGAGTGGGAATAGTAAGTTATATGGGTTTCGTGGCCAGCACCTTCCATGACTTAATACTTGGTGAGTGGGAATAGTAAATTATATGGGTTTAGTTTCCAGCACCTTCCCTGACTTTATACTTGGTGGAGTGAGAATAATAAATTATATGGGTTTAGTGTCCAGCACATTCCCTGACTTTATACTTGGTGGAGTGGGAATAGTACATTATGTGGGTTTAGTGTCCAGCACCTTCCCTGATTGTATACTTGGTGGTGTGGGAATAGTAAATTATATGGGTTTAGTGTTTAGCAGGTTTGTAGAGTATATAGTTTTTCGAGTTGGAATAGTAAGTGATATGAGTATAGTGTCCGGCACCTTCCCTGGCTGTATACTTGGTGACGTGGGAATAGTAAATTATATGGGTTGACTGTCCAGCACCTTCTCTGACTTTATACTTGGTGGAGTGGGAATGGTAAATTATATGGGTTTAGTGTCCAGAACCTTCCTTGACTTTATACTTGGTGGAGTGGGAATAGTAAATTATATAGATTTAGTGTCCACCACCTTCCTTGACTTTATACTTGATGGAGTGGGAATAGTAATGTATATGGGTTTAGTGTTCAGCACATTCCATGACTTTATACTTGGTGGAGTTGGTATAGTAAATTATGTGGGTTTAGTGGCCAGCACCTTCCCTGACTGTATACTTGGTGGAGTGGGAATAGTAAGTTATATGAGTTTAGTGTCCAGCACCTTCCCTGGCTGTATACTAGGTGGAGTGGGAATAGTAAATTATATGGGTTGACTGTCCAGCACCTTCCCTGAGTTTATACTAGGTGGAGTGGGAATAGTAAATTATATGGGTTTAGTGCCCAGCACCTTCCTTGACTTTATACTTGGTGGAGTGGGAATAGTAAATTACATGGGTTGATTGTCCAGCACCTTCCCTGAGTTTATACTAGGTGGAGTGGGAATAGTAAATTATATGGGTTGACTTTCCAGCACCTTGCCTCATTTTATACTTGGTGGAGTGGGAATAGTAAATTATATGGGTTTAGTGTCCAGCATCTTCCCTGATTTTATACTTGGTGGAGTGGGAATAGTATATTATATGGGTTTAGTGTTTAGCAGGTTTGTAGAGTATATAGTTTTTGGAGTGGCAATATTAATTTATATGTGTTTAGTGTCCAGCACCTTCCCTGACTTTTTACTTGGTGGAGTGGGAATAGTAAATTATATGGTTGGCTGTCCAGCACCTTCCCTTATTTTATACTTGGTGGAGTGGGAATAGTAAATTATATGGGTTTAGTGTCCAGCACCTTCCCTGACTTTATACTTGGTGGAGTGGGAATAGTAAGTTATATGGGTTTAGTGTCCAGCACCTTCCCTGACTGTATACGTGGTGGAGTGGGAATAGTAAATTATATGGTTTGGCTGTCCAGCACGTTCTCTGACTGTATAATTGGTGGAGTGGGAATGGTAAATTATATGGGTTGACTGTCCAGCACCTTCCCTGACTTTAAACTTGGTGGAGTGGGAATAGTAAATTATATGGATTTAGTGTCCACCCCCTACCTTGACTTTATACTTGGTGGAGTGGGAATAGTAAATTATATGGGTTTAGCGTTCAGCACATTCCATGACTTTATACTCGGTGGAATTGGTATAGTAAATTATCTGGGTTTAGTGTCCAGCACCTTTCCTGACTGTATACTTGGTGGTGTGGGAATAGTAAATTATATGGGTTGACTGTCCAGCACTTTCCCTTATTTTATACTTGGTGGAGTGGGAATAGTAAATTATATGGGTTTAGTGGCCAGCACCTTCCCTGACTTAATACTTGGTGGAGTGGGAATAGTAAATTATATGGGTTTAGTGTCCAGCACCTTCCATGACTTTATACATGGTGGAGTGAGAATAGTACATTATAGGGGTTTAGTGTTCAGCACATTCCATGACTTTATACTTGGTGGAGTTGGTATAGTAAATTATGTGGGTTTAGTGTCCAGCACCTTCCCTGACTGTATACTTGGTGGTGTGGGAATAGTAAATTATGTGGGTTGTCAGTCCAGCACTTTCCCTTATTTTATACTTGGTGGAGTGGGAATAGTAAGTTATATGGGTTTCGTGGCCAGCACCTTCCATGACTTCATACTTGGTGGAGTGGGAATAGTAAATTATATGGGTTTAGTTTCCAGCACCTTCCCTGACTTTATACTTGGTGGCGTGAGAATAATAAATGATATGGGTTTAGTGTCCAGCACCTACCCTGATTGTGTACTTGGTGGTGTGGGAATAGTAAATTATATGGGTTGACAGTCCAGCACCTTCCCTTATTTTATACTTGGTGGAGTGGGAATAGTAAATTATATGGGTTTAGTGTTTAGCAGGTTTGTAGAGTATATAGTTTTTCGAGTTGGAATAGTAAGTTATATGAGTTTAGTGTCCGGCCCCTTCCCTGGCTGTATACTTGGTGGAGTGGGAATAGTAAACTATATGGGTTGACTGTCCAGCACCTTCTCTGACTGTATACTTGGTGGAGTGGGAATGGTAAATTATATGGGTTTAGTGTCCAGAACCTTCCATGACTTTATACTTGGTGGAGTGGGAATAGTAAATTACATGGGTTGATTGTCCAGCACCTTAACTGAGTTTCTACTAGGTGGAGTGGGAATAGTAAATTATATCTGTTGACTTTCCAGCACCTTCCCTTATTTTATACTTCGTGGAGTGGGAATAGTAAATTATATGGGTTTAGTGTCCAGCATCTTCCCTAATGTTATACTTGGTGGAGTGGGAATAGTAAATTATATGGGTTTAGTGTCCAGCACCTTCCCTGACTTTAAACTTGGTGGAGTGGGAATAGGAAGTGATATGGGTTGACTGTCCAGCACCTTCCCTGACTTTATACTTGGTGGTGTGGGAATAGTAAATTATATGGGCTTAGTGTCCAACACCTTCCCTGAGTTTAAAGTTGTTGGAGTGGGCATAGTGAATTATATGGGTTTAGTGTCCTGCACATTCCCTGACTTTATACTTGGTGGAGTGAGAACAGTAAATTATGTGGGTTTAGTGTCCAGCATCTTCCCTTACCGTATACTTGGTGGTGTGGGAATAGTAAATTATATGGGTTTAGTGTACAGTACCTTCCCTGACTTTATACTGGGTGGAGTGGGAATAGTAAGTTATATGGGTTTAGTGTCCAGCACCGTCCCTGACTGTATACGTGGTGGAGTGGGAATAGTAAATTATATGGGTTGACTGTCCAGCACCTTCTCCGACTGTATACTTGGTGGAGTGGGAATAGTAAATTATATGGGTTGGCTGTCCTGCACCTTCTCTGACTGTATAATTGGTGGAGTGAGAATGGTAAATTATATGGGTTGACCTTCCAGCACCTTCCCTGACTTTAAACTTGGTGGAGTGGGAATACTAAATTATATGGATTTAGTGTACAGCACCTTCCTTGACTTTATACTTGGTGGAGTGGGAATAGTAAATTATATGGGTTTAGTGTTCAGCACATTCCATGACTTTATACTTGGTGGAGTTGGTATAGTAAATTATGTGGGGTTAGTGTACAGCACCTTCCCCGACTTTATACTTGGTGGAGTGGGAATAGTTAATTATGTGGGTTGACTGTCCAGCACTTTCCCTCATTTTTTACTTGGTGGAGTGGGAATGGTAAATTATATGGGTTTAGTGGCCAGCACCTTCCCTGACTTATTACTTGGTGGAGTGGGAATAGTAAAGTATATGGGTTTAGTGTCCAGCACCTTCCCTGACTTTATACTTGTTGGAGTGAGAATAATAAATTATATGGGATTAGTGTCCAGTACATTCCCTGACTTTATACTTGGTGGAGTGGGAATATTACATTATGTGGGTTTAGTGTCCAGCACCTTCCCTGATTGTATACTTGGTGGTGTGGGAATAGTAAATTATATGGGGTGACAGTCCAGCACCTTCCCTTATTTTATACTTGGTGGAGTGGGAATAGTAAAATATATGGGTTTAGTGTTTAGCAGGTTTGTAGAGTATATAGTTTTTCGAGTTGGAATAGTAAGTTATATGAGTTTAGTGTCCGGCACCTTCCCTGGCTGTATACTTGATGGAGTGGGAATAGAAAATTATATGGGCTGACTGTCCAGCACCTTCTCTGACTGTATACTTGGTGGAGTGGGAATGGTAAATTATATGGGTTTAGTGTCCAGAACCTTCCTTGACTTTATACTTGGTGGAGTGGGAATAGTAAATTACATGGGTTGATTGTCCAGCACCTTCCTTTATTTTATACTTGGTGGAGTGGGAATAGTAAATTATATGGGTTTAGTGTCCAGCATCTTCCCTGATGTTATACTTGGTGGAGTGGGAATAGTAAATTATATGGGTTTAGTGTCCAGCACCTTCCCTAACTTTAAACTTGGTGGAGTGGGAATAGGTAGTTATATGGGTTGACTGTCCAGCACCTTCCCTGACTGTATACCTGGTGGAGTGGGAATAGTAAATTACATGGGTTGACTGTCCAGCACCTTCCCTGAGTTTAAAGTTGTTGGAGTGGGCATAGTGAATTATATGGGTTTAGTGTCCTGCACATTCCCTGACTTTATACTTGGTGGAGTGGGAACAGTAAATTATGTGGGTTTAGTGTCCAGCATCTTCCCTTACTGTATACTTGGTGGTGTGGGAATAGTAAATTATATGGGTTTAGTGTCCAGCACCTTCCCAGACTTTATACTTGGTGGAGTGGGAATAGTAAGTTATATGGGTTTAGTGTCCAGCACCATCCCTGACTGTATACGTGGTGGAGTGGGAATAGTAAATGATATGGGTTGACTGTCCAGCACCTTCTCCGACTGTATACTTGGTGGAGTGGGAATAGTACATTATGTGGGTTTAGTGTCCAGCACCTTCCCTGACTGTATACCTGGTGGAGTGGGAATAGTAAATTACATGGGTTGACTGTCCAGCACCTTCCCTGAGTTTAAAGTTGTTGGAGTGGGCATAGTGAATTATATGGGTTTAGTGTCCTGCACATTCCCTGACTTTATACTTGATGGAGTGGGAACAGTAAATTATGTGGGTTTAGTGTCCAGCATCTTCCCTTACTGTATACTTGGTGGTGTGGGAATAGTAAATTATATGGGTTTAGTGTCCAGCACCTTCCCAGACTTTATACTTGGTGGAGTGGGAATAGTAAGTTATATGGGTTTAGTGTCCAGCACCATCCCTGACTGTATACGTGGCGGAGTGGGAATAGTAAATTATATGGGTTGACTGTCCAGCACCTTCTCTGACTGTATACCTGGTGGAGTGGGAATAGTAAATTATATCGGTTGACAGTCCAGCACGTTCCCTTATTTTATACTTGGTGGAGTGGGAATAGTAAATTATATGGGTTTAGTGTCCAGCACTTTCCCTGACTTTATACTTGGTGGAGTGGGAAAAGTAAGTTATATGAGTTTAGTGTCCGGCACCTTCCCTGGCTGTATACTTGGTGGAGTGGGAATAGTAAATTATATGGGTTTAGTGGCCAGCACCTTCCATGACTTAATACTTGGTGGAGTGGGAATAGTAAATTATATGGGTTTAGTTTCTAGCACCTTCCCTGATTGTATACTTGGTGGTGTGGGAATAGTAAATTATATGGGTTGACAGTCCAGCACCTTCCCTTATTTTATACTTGGTGGAGTGGGAATAGTACATTATATGGGTTTAGTGTCCAGCACTTTCCCTGACTTTATACTTGGTGGAGTGGGAAAAGTAAGTTATATGAGTTTAGTGTCCGGCACCTTCCCTGGCTGTATACTTGGTGGAGTGGGAATAGAAAATTATATGGGTTGACTGTCCAGCACCTTCTCTGACTGTATACTTGGTGGAGTGGGAATGGTAAATTATATGGGTTTAGTGTCCAGAACCTTCCTTGACTTTATACCTGGTGGAGTGGGAATAGTAAATTACATGGGTTGATTGTCCAGCACCTTAACTGAATTTCTACTAGGTGGAGTGGGAATAGTAAATTATATGGGTTGACTTTCCAGCACCTTCCCTTATTTTATACTTGGTGGAGTGGGAATAGAAAATTATATGGGTTTAGTGTCCAGCATCTTCCCTGATGTTATACTTGGTGAAGTGGGAATAGTAAATTATATTGGTTTAGTGTCCAGCACCTTCCCTGACTTTAAACTTGGTGGAGTGGGAATAGGAAGTTATATGGGCTGACTGTCCAACACCTTCCCTGACTGTATACCTGGTGGAGTGGGAATAGTAAATTACATGGGTTGACTTTCCAGCACCTTCCCTGACTTTATACTTGGTGGTGTGGGAATAGTAAATTATATGGGGTTAGTGTCCAACACCTTCCCTGAGTTTAAAGTTGTTGGAGTGGGCATAGTGAATTATATGGGTTTAGTGTCCTGCACATTCCCTGACTTTATACTTGGTGGAGTGGGAACAGTAAATTATGTGGGTTTAGTGTCCAGCATCTTCCCTTACTGTATACTTGGTGGTGTGGGAATAGTAAATTATATGGGTTTAGTGTCCAGCACCTTCCCAGACTTTATACTTGGTGGAGTGGGAATAGTAAGTTATATGGGTTTAGTGTCCAGCACCGTCCCTGACTGTATACGTGGTGGAGTGGGAATAGTAAATTATATGAGTTGACTGTCCAGCACCTTCTCCGACTGTATACTTGGTGGAGTGGGAATAGTAAATTATATGGGTTGGCTGTCCAGCACCTTCTCTGACTGTATAATTGGTGGAGTGGGAATGGTAAATTATATGGGTTGACCTTCCAGCACCTTCCCTGACTTTAAACTTGGTGGAGTGGGAATAGTTAATTATATGGATTTAGTGTACAGCACCTTCCTTGACTTTATACTTGGTGGAGTGGGAATAGTACATTATGTGGGTTTAGTGTCCAGCACCTTCCCTGATTGTATACTTGGTGGAGTGGGAATAGTAAATTATATGGGTTGGCAGTCCAGCACCTTCTCCAACTGTATACTTGGTGGAGTGGGAATATTAAATTATATGGGTTGGCTGTCCAGCACCTTCTCTGACTGTATAATTGGTGGAGTGGGAATGGTAAATTATATGGGTTGACCTTCCAGCACCTTCCCTGACTTTAAACTTGGTGGAGTGGGAATAGTAAATTATATGGATTTAGTGTACAGCACCTTCCTTGACTTTATACTTGGTGGAGTGGGAATAGTAAATTATATGGGTTTAGTGTTCAGCACATTCCATGACTTTATACTTGGTGGAGTTGGTATAGTAAATTATGTGGGTTTAGTGTACATCACCTTCCCCGACTGTATACTTGGTGGTGTGGGAATAGTTAATTATGTGGGTTGACTGTCCAGCACTTTTCCTTATTTTATACTTGGTGGAGTGGCAATAGTAAATTATATGGGTTTAGTGTCCAGCACTTTCCCTGACTTTATACTTGGTGGAGTGGGAATAGTAAGTTATATGAGTTTAGAGTCCAGCACCTTCCCTGGCTGTATACTTGGTGGAGTGGGAATAGTCCATTATATGGGTTGACTGTTCAGCACCTTCTCTGACTGTATACTTGGTGGAGTGGGAATGGTAAATTATATGGGTTTAGTCTCCAGCACCTTCCTTGACTTTATACCTGGTGGAGTGGGAATAGTAAATTACATGGGTTGATTGTCCAGCACCTTACCTGAGTTTATACTAGGTGGAGTGGGATTAGTACATTATGTGGGTTTAGTGTCCAGCACCTTCCCTGATTGTATACTTGGTGGTGTGGGAATAGTAAATTATATGGGTTGACAGTCCAGCACCTTCCCTTATTTTATACTTGGTGGAGTGGGAATAGTAAATTATATGGGTTTAGTGTCCAGCACTTTCCCTGACTTTATACTTGGTGGAGTGGGATTAGTACATTATGTGGGTTTAGTGTTCAGCACCTTCCCTGATTGTATACTTGGTGGTGTGGGAATAGTAAATTATATGGGTTGACAGTCCAGCACCTTCCCTTATTTTATACTTGGTGGAGTGGGAATAGTAAATTATATGGGTTTAGTGTCCAGCACTTTCCCTGACTTTATACTTGGTGGAGTGGGAATAGTAAGTTATATGAGTTTAGTGTCCAGCACCTTCCCTGGCTGTATACTTATTAGAGTGGGAATAGTACATTATATGGGTTGACTGTTCAGCACCTTCTCTGACTGTATACTTGGTGGAGTGGGAATCGTAAATTATAATGGTTTAGTCTCCAGCACCTTCCTTGACTTTATACTTGGAGGAGTGGGAATAGTAAATTACATGGGTTGATTGTCCCGCACCTTACCTGACTGTATACTTGGTGGAGTGGGAATAGTAAATTATATGGGTTGACTGTCCAGCACCTTCCCTGACGTTATACTTGGTGGAGTGGGAATAGTAAATTATATGGGTTTAGTGTTCAGCACCTTCCCTGACTTTGAACTTGGTGGAGTGGGAATAGTAAGTTATATAGGTTGACTGTCCAGCACCTTCCCTGACTGTATACTTGGTGGAGTGGGAATAGTAAATTATATGGATTTAGTGTACAGCACCTTCCTTGACTTTATACTTGGTGGAGTGGGAATAGTAAATTATATGGGTTTAGTGTTCAGCACATTCCATGACTTTATACTTGGTGGAGTTGGTATAGTAAATTATGTGGGTTTAGTGTACATCACCTTCCCTGACTGTATACTTGGTGGTGTGGGAATAGTTAATTATGTGGGTTGACTGTCCAGCACTTTTCCTTATTTTATACTTGGTGGAGTGGCAATAGTAAATTATATGGGTTTAGTGTCCAGCACTTTCCCTGACTTTATACTTGGTGGAGTGGGAATAGTAAGTTATATGAGTTTAGAGTCCAGCACCTTCCCTGGCTGTATACTTGGTGGAGTGGGAATAGTCCATTATATGGGTTGACTGTTCAGCACCTTCTCTGACTGTATACTTGGTGGAGTGGGAATGGTAAATTATATGGGTTTAGTCTCCAGCACCTTCCTTGACTTTATACCTGGTGGAGTGGGAATAGTAAATTACATGGGTTGATTGTCCAGCACCTTACCTGAGTTTATACTAGGTGGAGTGGGATTAGTACATTATGTGGGTTTAGTGTCCAGCACCTTCCCTGATTGTATACTTGGTGGTGTGGGAATAGTAAATTATATGGGTTGACAGTCCAGCACCTTCCCTTATTTTATACTTGGTGGAGTGGGAATAGTAAATTATATGGGTTTAGTGTCCAGCACTTTCCCTGACTTTATACTTGGTGGAGTGGGATTAGTACATTATGTGGGTTTAGTGTTCAGCACCTTCCCTGATTGTATACTTGGTGGTGTGGGAATAGTAAATTATATGGGTTGACAGTCCAGCACCTTCCCTTATTTTATACTTGGTGGAGAGGGAATAGTAAATTATATGGGTTTAGTGTCCAGCACTTTCCCTGACTTTATACTTGGTGGAGTGGGAATAGTAAGTTATATGAGTTTAGTGTCCAGCACCTTCCCTGGCTGTATACTTATTAGAGTGGGAATAGTACATTATATGGGTTGACTGTTCAGCACCTTCTCTGACTGTATACTTGGTGGAGTGGGAATCGTAAATTATAATGGTTTAGTCTCCAGCACCTTCCTTGACTTTATACTTGGAGGAGTGGGAATAGTAAATTACATGGGTTGATTGTCCAGCACCTTACCTGACTGTATACTTGGTGGAGTGGGAATAGTAAATTATATGGGTTGACTTTCCAGCACCTTCCCTGACGTTATACTTGGTGGAGTGGGAATAGTAAATTATATGGGTTTAGTGTTCAGCACCTTCCCTGACTTTGAACTTGGTGGAGTGGGAATAGTAAGTTATATAGGTTGACTGTCCAGCACCTTCCCTGACTGTATACTTGGTGGAGTGGGAATAGTAAATTATATGGGTTTAGTGTCCAACACCTTCCCTGAGTTTATAGTTGTTGGAGTGGGCATAGTAAATTATATTGGTTGGCTGTTCAGCACCTTCTCTGACTGTATACTTGGTGGAGTTGGGATTAGTAAATTATATGGTTTTACTGTTTAGCAGGTTTGTAGAGTATATAGTGTTTGGAGTGGCAATATTCATTTATATGTGTTTAGTGTCCAGCACCTTCCCTGACTTTTTACTTGGTGGAGTGGAAATAGTAAATTATATGCGTTGACTTTCCAGCACCTTCCCATATTTTATACTTGATGGAGTGGGAATAGTAAATTATATGGGTTTAGTGTCCAGCACCTTCCCTGACTTTATACTTGGTGGAGTGGGAATAATAAGTTATATGGGTTTAGTGTCCAGCACCTTCCCTGACTGTATACGTGGTGGAGTGGGAATTGTAAATTATATGGGTTGACTGCCCAGCACCTTCTCCGACTGTATACTTGGTGGAGTGGGAATAGTAAATTATATGGGTTGGCTGTCCAGCACCTTCTCTGACTGTATAATTGGTGGAGTGGGAATGGTAAATTATATGGGTTGACCTTCCAGCACCTTCCCTGACTTTAACTTGGTGGAGTGGGAATAGTAAATTATATGGATTTAGTGTACAGCACCTTCCTTGACTTTATACTTGGTGGAGTGGGAATAGTAAATTATATGGGTTTAGTGTTCAGCACATTCCATGACTTTATACTTGGTGGAGTTGGTAAATTATGTGGGTTTAGTGTACAGCACCATGCCCGACTGTATACTTGGTGGTGTGGGAATAGTTAATTATGTGGGTTGACTGTCCAGCACTTTCCCTTATTTTATACTTGGTGGAGTGGGAATAGTAAATTATATGGGTTTAGTGGCCAGCACCTACCATGACTTAATACTTGGTGGAGTGGGAATAGTAAAGTATATGGGTTTAGTGTCCAGCACCTTCCCTGACTTTATACTTGGTGGAGTGGGAATAGTACATTATGTGGGTTTAGTGTCCAGCACCTTCCCTGATTGTATACTTGGTGGTGTGGGAATAGTAAATTATATGGGTTTAGTGTTTAGCAGGTTTGTAGAGTATATAGTTTTTCGAGTTGGAATAGTAAGTGATATGAGTATAGTGTCCGGCACCTTCCCTGGCTGTATACTTGGTGACGTGGGAATAGTAAATTATATGGGTTGACTGTCCAGCACCTTCTCTGACTTTATACTTGGTGGAGTGGGAATGGTAAATTATATGGGTTTAGTGTCCAGAACCTTCCTTGACTTTATACTTGGTGGAGTGGGAATAGTAAATTATATAGATTTAGTGTCCACCACCTTCCTTGACTTTATACTTGATGGAGTGGGAATAGTAATGTATATGGGTTTAGTGTTCAGCACATTCCATGACTTTATACTTGGTGGAGTTGGTATAGTAAATTATGTGGGTTTAGTGGCCAGCACCTTCCCTGACTGTATACTTGGTGGAGTGGGAATAGTAAGTTATATGAGTTTAGTGTCCAGCACCTTCCCTGGCTGTATACTAGGTGGAGTGGGAATAGTAAATTATATGGGTTGACTGTCCAGCACCTTCCCTGAGTTTATACTAGGTGGAGTGGGAATAGTAAATTATATGGGTTTAGTGCCCAGCACCTTCCTTGACTTTATACTTGGTGGAGTGGGAATAGTAAATTACATGGGTTGATTGTCCAGCACCTTCCCTGAGTTTATACTAGGTGGAGTGGGAATAGTAAATTATATGGGTTGACTTTCCAGCACCTTGCCTCATTTTATACTTGGTGGAGTGGGAATAGTAAATTATATGGGTTTAGTGTCCAGCATCTTCCCTGATTTTATACTTGGTGGAGTGGGAATAGTATATTATATGGGTTTAGTGTTTAGCAGGTTTGTAGAGTATATAGTTTTTGGAGTGGCAATATTAATTTATATGTGTTTAGTGTCCAGCACCTTCCCTGACTTTTTACTTGGTGGAGTGGGAATAGTAAATTATATGGTTGGCTGTCCAGCACCTTCCCTTATTTTATACTTGGTGGAGTGGGAATAGTAAATTATATGGGTTTAGTGTCCAGCACCTTCCCTGACTTTATACTTGGTGGAGTGGGAATAGTAAGTTATATGGGTTTAGTGTCCAGCACCTTCCCTGACTGTATACGTGGTGGAGTGGGAATAGTAAATTATATGGTTTGGCTGTCCAGCACGTTCTCTGACTGTATAATTGGTGGAGTGGGAATGGTAAATTATATGGGTTGACTGTCCAGCACCTTCCCTGACTTTAAACTTGGTGGAGTGGGAATAGTAAATTATATGGATTTAGTGTCCACCCCCTACCTTGACTTTATACTTTGTGGAGTGGGAATAGTAAATTATATGGGTTTAGCGTTCAGCACATTCCATGACTTTATACTCGGTGGAATTGGTATAGTAAATTATCTGGGTTTAGTGTCCAGCACCTTTCCTGACTGTATACTTGGTGGTGTGGGAATAGTAAATTATATGGGTTGACTGTCCAGCACTTTCCCTTATTTTATACTTGGTGGAGTGGGAATAGTAAATTATATGGGTTTAGTGGCCAGCACCTTCCCTGACTTAATACTTGGTGGAGTGGGAATAGTAAATTATATGGGTTTAGTGTCCAGCACCTTCCATGACTTTATACATGGTGGAGTGAGAATAGTACATTATAGGGGTTTAGTGTTCAGCACATTCCATGACTTTATACTTGGTGGAGTTGGTATAGTAAATTATGTGGGTTTAGTGTCCAGCACCTTCCCTGACTGTATACTTGGTGGTGTGGGAATAGTAAATTATGTGGGTTGTCAGTCCAGCACTTTCCCTTATTTTATACTTGGTGGAGTGGGAATAGTAAGTTATATGGGTTTCGTGGCCAGCACCTTCCATGACTTCATACTTGGTGGAGTGGGAATAGTAAATTATATGGGTTTAGTTTCCAGCACCTTCCCTGACTTTATACTTGGTGGCGTGAGAATAATAAATGATATGGGTTTAGTGTCCAGCACCTACCCTGATTGTGTACTTGGTGGTGTGGGAATAGTAAATTATATGGGTTGACAGTCCAGCACCTTCCCTTATTTTATACTTGGTGGAGTGGGAATAGTAAATTATATGGGTTTAGTGTTTAGCAGGTTTGTAGAGTATATAGTTTTTCGAGTTGGAATAGTAAGTTATATGAGTTTAGTGTCCGGCCCCTTCCCTGGCTGTATACTTGGTGGAGTGGGAATAGTAAACTATATGGGTTGACTGTCCAGCACCTTCTCTGACTGTATACTTGGTGGAGTGGGAATGGTAAATTATATGGGTTTAGTGTCCAGAACCTTCCATGACTTTATACTTGGTGGAGTGGGAATAGTAAATTACATGGGTTGATTGTCCAGCACCTTAACTGAGTTTCTACTAGGTGGAGTGGGAATAGTAAATTATATCTGTTGACTTTCCAGCACCTTCCCTTATTTTATACTTCGTGGAGTGGGAATAGTAAATTATATGGGTTTAGTGTCCAGCATCTTCCCTAATGTTATACTTGGTGGAGTGGGAATAGTAAATTATATGGGTTTAGTGTCCAGCACCTTCCCTGACTTTAAACTTGGTGGAGTGGGAATAGGAAGTGATATGGGTTGACTGTCCAGCACCTTCCCTGACTTTATACTTGGTGGTGTGGGAATAGTAAATTATATGGGCTTAGTGTCCAACACCTTCCCTGAGTTTAAAGTTGTTGGAGTGGGCATAGTGAATTATATGGGTTTAGTGTCCTGCACATTCCCTGACTTTATACTTGGTGGAGTGAGAACAGTAAATTATGTGGGTTTAGTGTCCAGCATCTTCCCTTACCGTATACTTGGTGGTGTGGGAATAGTAAATTATATGGGTTTAGTGTACAGTACCTTCCCTGACTTTATACTGGGTGGAGTGGGAATAGTAAGTTATATGGGTTTAGTGTCCAGCACCGTCCCTGACTGTATACGTGGTGGAGTGGGAATAGTAAATTATATGGGTTGACTGTCCAGCACCTTCTCCGACTGTATACTTGGTGGAGTGGGAATAGTAAATTATATGGGTTGGCTGTCCTGCACCTTCTCTGACTGTATAATTGGTGGAGTGAGAATGGTAAATTATATGGGTTGACCTTCCAGCACCTTCCCTGACTTTAAACTTGGTGGAGTGGGAATACTAAATTATATGGATTTAGTGTACAGCACCTTCCTTGACTTTATACTTGGTGGAGTGGGAATAGTAAATTATATGGGTTTAGTGTTCAGCACATTCCATGACTTTATACTTGGTGGAGTTGGTATAGTAAATTATGTGGGGTTAGTGTACAGCACCTTCCCCGACTTTATACTTGGTGGAGTGGGAATAGTTAATTATGTGGGTTGACTGTCCAGCACTTTCCCTCATTTTTTACTTGGTGGAGTGGGAATGGTAAATTATATGGGTTTAGTGGCCAGCACCTTCCCTGACTTATTACTTGGTGGAGTGGGAATAGTAAAGTATATGGGTTTAGTGTCCAGCACCTTCCCTGACTTTATACTTGTTGGAGTGAGAATAATAAATTATATGGGATTAGTGTCCAGTACATTCCCTGACTTTATACTTGGTGGAGTGGGAATATTACATTATGTGGGTTTAGTGTCCAGCACCTTCCCTGATTGTATACTTGGTGGTGTGGGAATAGTAAATTATATGGGGTGACAGTCCAGCACCTTCCCTTATTTTATACTTGGTGGAGTGGGAATAGTAAAATATATGGGTTTAGTGTTTAGCAGGTTTGTAGAGTATATAGTTTTTCGAGTTGGAATAGTAAGTTATATGAGTTTAGTGTCCGGCACCTTCCCTGGCTGTATACTTGATGGAGTGGGAATAGAAAATTATATGGGCTGACTGTCCAGCACCTTCTCTGACTGTATACTTGGTGGAGTGGGAATGGTAAATTATATGGGTTTAGTGTCCAGAACCTTCCTTGACTTTATACTTGGTGGAGTGGGAATAGTAAATTACATGGGTTGATTGTCCAGCACCTTCCTTTATTTTATACTTGGTGGAGTGGGAATAGTAAATTATATGGGTTTAGTGTCCAGCATCTTCCCTGATGTTATACTTGGTGGAGTGGGAATAGTAAATTATATGGGTTTAGTGTCCAGCACCTTCCCTAACTTTAAACTTGGTGGAGTGGGAATAGGTAGTTATATGGGTTGACTGTCCAGCACCTTCCCTGACTGTATACCTGGTGGAGTGGCAATAGTAAATTACATGGGTTGACTGTCCAGCACCTTCCCTGAGTTTAAAGTTGTTGGAGTGGGCATAGTGAATTATATGGGTTTAGTGTCCTGCACATTCCCTGACTTTATACTTGGTGGAGTGGGAACAGTAAATTATGTGGGTTTAGTGTCCAGCATCTTCCCTTACTGTATACTTGGTGGTGTGGGAATAGTAAATTATATGGGTTTAGTGTCCAGCACCTTCCCAGACTTTATACTTGGTGGAGTGGGAATAGTAAGTTATATGGGTTTAGTGTCCAGCACCATCCCTGACTGTATACGTGGTGGAGTGGGAATAGTAAATGATATGGGTTGACTGTCCAGCACCTTCTCCGACTGTATACTTGGTGGAGTGGGAATAGTACATTATGTGGGTTTAGTGTCCAGCACCTTCCCTGACTGTATACCTGGTGGAGTGGGAATAGTAAATTACATGGGTTGACTGTCCAGCACCTTCCCTGAGTTTAAAGTTGTTGGAGTGGGCATAGTGAATTATATGGGTTTAGTGTCCTGCACATTCCCTGACTTTATACTTGGTGGAGTGGGAACAGTAAATTATGTGGGTTTAGTGTCCAGCATCTTCCCTTACTGTATACTTGGTGGTGTGGGAATAGTAAATTATATGGGTTTAGTGTCCAGCACCTTCCCAGACTTTATACTGGGTGGAGTGGGAATAGTAAGTTATATGGGTTTAGTGTCCAGCACCATCCCTGACTGTATACGTGGCGGAGTGGGAATAGTAAATTATATGGGTTGACTGTCCAGCACCTTCTCTGACTGTATACCTGGTGGAGTGGGAATAGTAAATTATATCGGTTGACAGTCCAGCACGTTCCCTTATTTTATACTTGGTGGAGTGGGAATAGTAAATTATATGGGTTTAGTGTCCAGCACTTTCCCTGACTTTATACTTGGTGGAGTGGGAAAAGTAAGTTATATGAGTTTAGTGTCCGGCACCTTCCCTGGCTGTATACTTGGTGGAGTGGGAATAGTAAATTATATGGGTTTAGTGGCCAGCACCTTCCATGACTTAATACTTGGTGGAGTGGGAATAGTAAATTATATGGGTTTAGTTTCTAGCACCTTCCCTGATTGTATACTTGGTGGTGTGGGAATAGTAAATTATATGGGTTGACAGTCCAGCACCTTCCCTTATTTTATACTTGGTGGAGTGGGAATAGTACATTATATGGGTTTAGTGTCCAGCACTTTCCCTGACTTTATACTTGGTGGAGTGGGAAAAGTAAGTTATATGAGTTTAGTGTCCGGCACCTTCCCTGGCTGTATACTTGGTGGAGTGGGAATAGAAAATTATATGGGTTGACTGTCCAGCACCTTCTCTGACTGTATACTTGGTGGAGTGGGAATGGTAAATTATATGGGTTTAGTGTCCAGAACCTTCCTTGACTTTATACCTGGTGGAGTGGGAATAGTAAATTACATGGGTTGATTGTCCAGCACCTTAACTGAATTTCTACTAGGTGGAGTGGGAATAGTAAATTATATGGGTTGACTTTCCAGCACCTTCCCTTATTTTATACTTGGTGGAGTGGGAATAGAAAATTATATGGGTTTAGTGTCCAGCATCTTCCCTGATGTTATACTTGGTGAAGTGGGAATAGTAAATTATATTGGTTTAGTGTCCAGCACCTTCCCTGACTTTAAACTTGGTGGAGTGGGAATAGGAAGTTATATGGGCTGACTGTCCAGCACCTTCCCTGACTGTATACCTGGTGGAGTGGGAATAGTAAATTACATGGGTTGACTTTCCAGCACCTTCCCTGACTTTATACTTGGTGGTGTGGGAATAGTAAATTATATGGGTTTAGTGTCCAACACCTTCCCTGAGTTTAAAGTTGTTGGAGTGGGCATAGTGAATTATATGGGTTTAGTGTCCTGCACATTCCCTGACTTTATACTTGGTGGAGTGGGAACAGTAAATTATGTGGGTTTAGTGTCCAGCATCTTCCCTTACTGTATACTTGGTGGTGTGGGAATAGTAAATTATATGGGTTTAGTGTCCAGCACCTTCCCAGACTTTATACTTGGTGGAGTGGGAATAGTAAGTTATATGGGTTTAGTGTCCAGCACCGTCCCTGACTGTATACGTGGTGGAGTGGGAATAGTAAATTATATGAGTTGACTGTCCAGCACCTTCTCCGACTGTATACTTGGTGGAGTGGGAATAGTAAATTATATGGGTTGGCTGTCCAGCACCTTCTCTGACTGTATAATTGGTGGAGTGGGAATGGTAAATTATATGGGTTGACCTTCCAGCACCTTCCCTGACTTTAAACTTGGTGGAGTGGGAATAGTTAATTATATGGATTTAGTGTACAGCACTTTCCTTGACTTTATACTTGGTGGAGTGGGAATAGTACATTATGTGGGTTTAGTGTCCAGCACCTTCCCTGATTGTATACTTGGTGGAGTGGGAATAGTAAATTATATGGGTTGGCAGTCCAGCACCTTCTCCAACTGTATACTTGGTGGAGTGGGAATATTAAATTATATGGGTTGGCTGTCCAGCACCTTCTCTGACTGTATAATTGGTGGAGTGGGAATGGTAAATTATATGGGTTGACCTTCCAGCACCTTCCCTGACTTTAAACTTGGTGGAGTGGGAATAGTAAATTATATGGATTTAGTGTACAGCACCTTCCTTGACTTTATACTTGGTGGAGTGGGAATAGTAAATTATATGGGTTTAGTGTTCAGCACATTCCATGACTTTATACTTGGTGGAGTTGGTATAGTAAATTATGTGGGTTTAGTGTACATCACCTTCCCCGACTGTATACTTGGTGGTGTGGGAATAGTTAATTATGTGGGTTGACTGTCCAGCACTTTTCCTTATTTTATACTTGGTGGAGTGGCAATAGTAAATTATATGGGTTTAGTGTCCAGCACTTTCCCTGACTTTATACTTGGTGGAGTGGGAATAGTAAGTTATATGAGTTTAGAGTCCAGCACCTTCCCTGGCTGTATACTTGGTGGAGTGGGAATAGTCCATTATATGGGTTGACTGTTCAGCACCTTCTCTGACTGTATACTTGGTGGAGTGGGAATGGTAAATTATATGGGTTTAGTCTCCAGCACCTTCCTTGACTTTATACCTGGTGGAGTGGGAATAGTAAATTACATGGGTTGATTGTCCAGCACCTTACCTGAGTTTATACTAGGTGGAGTGGGATTAGTACATTATGTGGGTTTAGTGTCCAGCACCTTCCCTGATTGTATACTTGGTGGTGTGGGAATAGTAAATTATATGGGTTGACAGTCCAGCACCTTCCCTTATTTTATACTTGGTGGAGTGGGAATAGTAAATTATATGGGTTTAGTGTCCAGCACTTTCCCTGACTTTATACTTGGTGGAGTGGGATTAGTACATTATGTGGGTTTAGTGTTCAGCACCTTCCCTGATTGTATACTTGGTGGTGTGGGAATAGTAAATTATATGGGTTGACAGTCCAGCACCTTCCCTTATTTTATACTTGGTGGAGTGGGAATAGTAAATTATATGGGTTTAGTGTCCAGCACTTTCCCTGACTTTATACTTGGTGGAGTGGGAATAGTAAGTTATATGAGTTTAGTGTCCAGCACCTTCCCTGGCTGTATACTTATTAGAGTGGGAATAGTACATTATATGGGTTGACTGTTCAGCACCTTCTCTGACTGTATACTTGGTGGAGTGGGAATCGTAAATTATAATGGTTTAGTCTCCAGCACCTTCCTTGACTTTATACTTGGAGGAGTGGGAATAGTAAATTACATGGGTTGATTGTCCCGCACCTTACCTGACTGTATACTTGGTGGAGTGGGAATAGTAAATTATATGGGTTGACTGTCCAGCACCTTCCCTGACGTTATACTTGGTGGAGTGGGAATAGTAAATTATATGGGTTTAGTGTTCAGCACCTTCCCTGACTTTGAACTTGGTGGAGTGGGAATAGTAAGTTATATAGGTTGACTGTCCAGCACCTTCCCTGACTGTATACTTGGTGGAGTGGGAATAGTAAATTATATGGATTTAGTGTACAGCACCTTCCTTGACTTTATACTTGGTGGAGTGGGAATAGTAAATTATATGGGTTTAGTGTTCAGCACATTCCATGACTTTATACTTGGTGGAGTTGGTATAGTAAATTATGTGGGTTTAGTGTACATCACCTTCCCCGACTGTATACTTGGTGGTGTGGGAATAGTTAATTATGTGGGTTGACTGTCCAGCACTTTTCCTTATTTTATACTTGGTGGAGTGGCAATAGTAAATTATATGGGTTTAGTGTCCAGCACTTTCCCTGACTTTATACTTGGTGGAGTGGGAATAGTAAGTTATATGAGTTTAGAGTCCAGCACCTTCCCTGGCTGTATACTTGGTGGAGTGGGAATAGTCCATTATATGGGTTGACTGTTCAGCACCTTCTCTGACTGTATACTTGGTGGAGTGGGAATGGTAAATTATATGGGTTTAGTCTCCAGCACCTTCCTTGACTTTATACCTGGTGGAGTGGGAATAGTAAATTACATGGGTTGATTGTCCAGCACCTTACCTGAGTTTATACTAGGTGGAGTGGGATTAGTACATTATGTGGGTTTAGTGTCCAGCACCTTCCCTGATTGTATACTTGGTGGTGTGCGAATAGTAAATTATATGGGTTGACAGTCCAGCACCTTCCCTTATTTTATACTTGGTGGAGTGGGAATAGTAAATTATATGGGTTTAGTGTCCAGCACTTTCCCTGACTTTATACTTGGTGGAGTGGGATTAGTACATTATGTGGGTTTAGTGTTCAGCACCTTCCCTGATTGTATACTTGGTGGTGTGGGAATAGTAAATTATATGGGTTGACAGTCCAGCACCTTCCCTTATTTTATACTTGGTGGAGAGGGAATAGTAAATTATATGGGTTTAGTGTCCAGCACTTTCCCTGACTTTATACTTGGTGGAGTGGGAATAGTAAGTTATATGAGTTTAGTGTCCAGCACCTTCCCTGGCTGTATACTTATTAGAGTGGGAATAGTACATTATATGGGTTGACTGTTCAGCACCTTCTCTGACTGTATACTTGGTGGAGTGGGAATCGTAAATTATAATGGTTTAGTCTCCAGCACCTTCCTTGACTTTATACTTGGAGGAGTGGGAATAGTAAATTACATGGGTTGATTGTCCAGCACCTTACCTGACTGTATACTTGGTGGAGTGGGAATAGTAAATTATATGGGTTGACTTTCCAGCACCTTCCCTGACGTTATACTTGGTGGAGTGGGAATAGTAAATTATATGGGTTTAGTGTTCAGCACCTTCCCTGACTTTGAACTTGGTGGAGTGGGAATAGTAAGTTATATAGGTTGACTGTCCAGCACCTTCCCTGACTGTATACTTGGTGGAGTGGGAATAGTAAATTATATGGGTTTAGTGTCCAACACCTTCCCTGAGTTTATAGTTGTTGGAGTGGGCATAGTAAATTATATTGGTTGGCTGTTCAGCACCTTCTCTGACTGTATACTTGGTGGAGTTGGGATTAGTAAATTATATGGTTTTACTGTTTAGCAGGTTTGTAGAGTATATAGTGTTTGGAGTGGCAATATTCATTTATATGTGTTTAGTGTCCAGCACCTTCCCTGACTTTTTACTTGGTGGAGTGGAAATAGTAAATTATATGCGTTGACTTTCCAGCACCTTCCCATATTTTATACTTGGTGGAGTGGGAATAGTAAATTATATGGGTTTAGTGTCCAGCACCTTCCCTGACTTTATACTTGGTGGAGTGGGAATAATAAGTTATATGGGTTTAGTGTCCAGCACCTTCCCTGACTGTATACGTGGTGGAGTGGGAATTGTAAATTATATGGGTTGACTGCCCAGCACCTTCTCCGACTGTATACTTGGTGGAGTGGGAATAGTAAATTATATGGGTTGGCTGTCCAGCACCTTCTCTGACTGTATAATTGGTGGAGTGGGAATGGTAAATTATATGGGTTGACCTTCCAGCACCTTCCCTGACTTTAACTTGGTGGAGTGGGAATAGTAAATTATATGGATTTAGTGTACAGCACCTTCCTTGACTTTATACTTGGTGGAGTGGGAATAGTAAATTATATGGGTTTAGTGTTCAGCACATTCCATGACTTTATACTTGGTGGAGTTGGTAAATTATGTGGGTTTAGTGTACAGCACCATGCCCGACTGTATACTTGGTGGTGTGGGAATAGTTAATTATGTGGGTTGACTGTCCAGCACTTTCCCTTATTTTATACTTGGTGGAGTGGGAATAGTAAATTATATGGGTTTAGTGGCCAGCACCTACCATGACTTAATACTTGGTGGAGTGGGAATAGTAAAGTATATGGGTTTAGTGTCCAGCACCTTCCCTGACTTTATACTTGGTGGAGTGAGAATAATAAATTATATGGGTTTAGTGTCCAATACATTCCCTGACTTTATACTTGGTGGAGTTGGAATAGTACATTATGTGGGTTTAGTGTCCAGAAACTTCCCTGATTGTATACTTGGTGGTGTGGGAATAGTAAATTATATGGGTTGACAGTCCAGCACCTTCCCTTATTTTATACTTGGTGGAGTGGAAATAGTAAATTATATGGGTTTAGTGTCCAGCACTTTCCTTGACTTTATACTTGGTGGAGTGGGAATAGTAAGTTATATGAGTTTAGTGTCCAGCACCTTCCCTGGCTGTATACTTGGTGGAGTGGGAATAGTACATTATATGGGTTGACTGTTCAGCACCTTCTCTGACTGTATACTTGGTGGAGTGGGAATGGAAAATATAAGGTTTAGTCTCCAGCACCTTCCTTGACATTATACTTGGTGAAGTGGGAATAGAAAATTACATGGGTTGATTGTCCAGCACCTTACCTGAGTTTATACTAGGTGGAGCGGGAATAGTAAATTATATGGATTGACTGTCCAGCACCTTCCCTGACTGTATACTTGGTGGAGATGGAATAGTAAATTATATGGGTTGACTGTCCAGCACCTTCCCTGACTTTATACTTGGTGGAGTGGGAATAGTAAATTATATGGATTTAGTGTCCAGCATCTTCCCTGACTTTAAACTTGGTGGAGTGGGATTAGTAAGTTATATGGGTTGACTGTCCAGCACCTTCCCTGACTGTATACTTGGTTGAGTGGGAATAGTAAATTATATGGGTTGACTGTCCAGCACCTTCCCTGACTTTATACTTGGTGGTGTGGGAATAGTAAATTATATGGGTTTAGTGTCCAACACCTTCCCTGACTTTATAGTTGTTGGAGTGGGCATAGTAAATTATATGGGTTGGCTGTTCAGCACCTTCTCTGACCGTATACTTGGTGGAGTTGGGAATAGTAAATTACATGGTTTTACTGTTTAGCAGGTTTGTAGAGTATATAGTTTTTGGAGTGGCAATATTAATTTATATGTGTTTAGTGTCCAGTACCTTCCCTGACTTTTTACTTGGTGGAGTGGGAATAGTAAATTAAATGGGTTGACTGCCCAGCACCTTCCCTTATTTTATACTTGGTGGAGTGGGAATAGTAAATTGTATGGGTTTGGTGTCCAGCACCTTCCCTGACTTTATACTTGGTGGAGTGGGAATAATAAGTTATATGGGTTTAGTGTCCAGCACCTTCCCTGACTGCATACGTGGTGGAGTGGGAATTGTAAATTATATGGGTTGACTGTCCAGCACTTTCCCTTATTTTATACTTGGTGGAGTGGGAATAGTAAATTATATGGGTTTAGTGGCCAGCACCTACCATGACTTAATACTTGGTGGAGTGGGAATAGTAAAGTATATGGGTTTAGTGTCCAGCACCTTCCCTGACTTTATACTTGGTGGAGTGAGAATAATAAATTATATGGGTTTAGTGTCCAATACATTCCCTGACTTTATACTTGGTGGAGTTGGAATAGTACATTATGTGGGTTTAGTGTCCAGAAACTTCCCTGATTGTATACTTGGTGGTGTGGGAATAGTAAATTATATGGGTTGACAGTCCAGCACCTTCCCTTATTTTATACTTGGTGGAGTGGGAATAGTAAATTATATGGGTTTAGTGTCCAGCACTTTCCTTGACTTTATACTTGGTGGAGTGGGAATAGTAAGTTATATGAGTTTAGTGTCCAGCACCTTCCCTGGCTGTATACTTGGTGGAGTGGGAATAGTACATTATATGGGTTGACTGTTCAGCACCTTCTCTGACTGTATACTTGGTGGAGTGGGAATGGAAAATATAAGGTTTAGTCTCCAGCACCTTCCTTGACATTATACTTGGTGAAGTGGGAATAGAAAATTACATGGGTTGATTGTCCAGCACCTTACCTGAGTTTCTACTAGGTGGAGCGGGAATAGTAAATTATATGGATTGACTGTCCAGCACCTTCCCTGACTGTATACTTGGTGGAGAGGGAATAGTAAATTATATGGGTTGACTGTCCAGCACCTTCCCTGACTTTATACTTGGTGGAGTGGGAATAGTAAATTATATGGATTTAGTGTCCAGCACCTTCCCTGACTGTATACTTGGTGGAGTGGGAATAGTAAATTATATGGGTTGACTGTCCAGCACCTTCCCTGACTTTATACTTGGTGGTGTGGGAATAGTAAATTATATGGGTTTAGTGTCCAACACCTTCCCTGACTTTATAGTTGTTGGAGTGGGCATAGTAAATTATATGGGTTGGCTGTTCAGCACCTTCTCTGACCGTATACTTGGTGGAGTTGGGAATAGTAAATTACATGGTTTTACTGTTTAGCAGGTTTGTAGAGTATATAGTTTTTGGAGTGGCAATATTAATTTATATGTGTTTAGTGTCCAGTACCTTCCCTGACTTTTTACTTGGTGGAGTGGGAATAGTAAATTAAATGGGTTGACTGCCCAGCACCTTCCCTTATTTTATACTTGGTGGAGTGGGAATAGTAAATTATATGGGTTTGGTGTCCAGCACCTTCCCTGACTTTATACTTGGTGGAGTGGGAATAATAAGTTATATGGGTTTAGTGTCCAGCACCTTCCCTGACTGCATACGTGGTGGAGTGAGAATTGTAAATTATATGGGTTGACTGCCCAGCACCTTCTCCGACTGTATACTTGGTGGAGTGGGATTAGTAAATTATATGGGTTGGCTGTCCAGCACCTTCTCTGACTGTATAATTGGTGGAGTTGGAATGGTAAATTATATGGGTTGACTGTCCAGCACCTTCCCTGACTTTAAACTTGGTGGAATGGGAATAGTAAATTATATGGATTTAGTGTCCACCACCTTCCTTGACTTTATACTTGGTGGAGTGAGAATAGTAAATTATATGGGTTTAGTGTTCAGCACATTCCATGACTTTATACTTGGTGGAGTTGGAATAGTACATTATGTGGGTTTAGTGTCCAGAAACTTCCCTGATTGTATACTTGGTGGTGTGGGAATAGTAAGTTATATGAGTTTAGTGTCCAGCACCTTCCCTGGCTGTATACTTGGTGGAGTGGGAATAGTACATTATATGGGTTGACTGTTCAGCACCTTCTCTGACTGTATACTTGGTGGAGTGGGAATGGAAAATATAAGGTTTAGTCTCCAGCACCTTCCTTGACATTATACTTGGTGAAGTGGGAATAGAAAATTACATGGGTTGATTGTCCAGCACCTTACCTGAGTTTATACTAGGTGGAGCGGGAATAGTAAATTATATGGATTGACTGTCCAGCACCTTCCCTGACTGTATACTTGGTGGAGAGGGAATAGTAAATTATATGGGTTGACTGTCCAGCACCTTCCCTGACTTTATACTTGGTGGAGTGGGAATAGTAAATTATATGGATTTAGTGTCCAGCACCTTCCCTGACTGTATACTTGGTGGAGTGGGAATAGTAAATTATATGGGTTGACTGTCCAGCACCTTCCCTGACTTTATACTTGGTGGTGTGGGAATAGTAAATTATATGGGTTTAGTGTCCAACACCTTCCCTGACTTTATAGTTGTTGGAGTGGGCATAGTAAATTATATGGGTTGGCTGTTCAGCACCTTCTCTGACCGTCTGCTTGGTGGAGTTGGGAATAGTAAATTACATGGTTTTACTGTTTAGCAGGTTTGTAGAGTATATAGTTTTTGGAGTGGCAATATTAATTTATATGTGTTTAGTGTCCAGTACCTTCCCTGACTTTTTACTTGGTGGAGTGGGAATAGTAAATTAAATGGGTTGACTGCCCAGCACCTTCCCTTATTTTATACTTGGTGGAGTGGGAATAGTAAATTATATAGGTTTGGTGTCCAGCACCTTCCCTGACTTTATACTTGGTGGAGTGGGAATAATAAGTTATATGGGTTTAGTGTCCAGCACCTTCCCTGACTGCATACGTGGTGGAGTGGGAATTGTAAATTATATGGGTTGACTGCCCAGCACCTTCTCCGACTGTATACTTGGTGGAGTGGGAATAGTAAATTATATGGGTTGGCTGTCCAGCACCTTCTCTGACTGTATAATTGGTGGAGTTGGAATGGTAAATTATATGGGTTGACTGTCCAGCACCTTCCCTGACTTTAAACTTGGTGGAGTGGGAATAGTAAATTATATGGATTTAGTGTCCACCACCTTCCTTGACTTTATACTTGGTGGAGTGAGAATAGTAAATTATATGGGTTTAGTGTTCAGCACATTCCATGACTTTATACTTGGTGGAGTTGGTATAGTAAATTATGTGGGTTTAGTGTCCAGCACCTTCCCTGACTGTATACTTGGTGGTGTGGGAATAGTAAATTATATGGGTTGACTGTCCAGCACTTTCCCTTATTTTATACTTGGTGGAGTGGGAATAGTAAATTATGTGGGTTTAGTGGCCAGCACCTTCCCTGACTTAATACTTGGTGGAGTGGGAATAGTAAATTATATGGGTTTAGTGTCCAGCACCTTCCATGACTTTATACTTGGTGGAGTGAGAATAATAAATTATATGGGTTTAGTGTCCAGCACATTCCCTGACTTTATACTTGGTGGAGTGGGAATAGTACATTATGTGGGTTTAGTGTCCAACACCATCCCTGCCTGTATACTTGGTGGTGTGGGAATAATAAATTATATGGGTTGACAGTCCAGCACCTTTCCTTATTTTATACTTGGTGGAGTGGGAATAGTAAATTATATGGGTTTAGTGTCCAGCACTTTCCCTGACTTTATACTTGGTGGAGTGGGAATAGTAAGTTATATGGGTTGACTGTCCAGCACCTTCCCTGACTGTATACTTGGTGGAGTGGGAATAGTAAATTATATGGGTTGACTGTCCAGCACCTTCCCTGACTTTATACTTGATGGTGTGGGAATAGTAAATTATATGGGTTTAGTGTCCAACACCTTCCCTGAGTTTATAGTTGTTGGAGTGGGCATAGTAAATTATATGGGTTGGCTGTTCAGCACCTTCTCTGACTGTATACTTGGTGGAGTTGGGAATAGTAAATTATATGGTTTTACTGTTTAGCAGGTTTGTAGAGTATATAGTTTTTGGAGTGGCAATATTAATTTATATGTGTTTAGTGTTCAGCACCTTCCCTGACTTTTTACTTGGTGGAGTGGGAATAGTAAATTATATGGTTGGCTGTTCAGCACCTTCCCTTATTTTATACTTGGTGGAGTGGGAATAGTAAATTATATGGGTTTAGTGTCCAGCACCTTCCCTGACTTTATACTTGGTGGAGTGGGAATAGTAAGTTATATGGGTTTAGTGTCCAGCACCTTCCCTGACTGTATACGAGGTGGAGCGGGAATTGTAAATTATATGGGTTGACTGTCCAGCACCTTCTCTGACTGTATAATTGGTGGAGTGGGAATGGTAAATCATATGGGTTGACTGTCCAGCACCTTCCCTGACTTTAAACTTGGTGGAGTGGGAATAGTAAATTATATGGACTTAGTGTCCACCACCTTTCTTGACTTTATACTTGGTGGAGTGGGAATAGTAATTTATATGGGTTTAGTGTTCAGCACATTCCATGACTTTATACTTGGTGGAGTTGGTGTAGTAAATTATGTGGGTTTAGTGTCCAGCACCTTCCCTGACTGTATACTTGGTGGTGTGGGAATAGTAAATTATATGGGTTAACTGTCCAGCACTTTCCCTTATTTCATACTTGGTGGAGTGGTTAATAGTAAATTATATAGGTTTAGTGGCGAGCACCTTCCCTGACTTAATACTTGGCAGAGTGGGAATAGTAAATTATATGGGTTTAGTGTCCAGCACCTTCCATGACTTTATACTTGGTGGAGTGAGAATAATAAATTATATGGGTTTAGTTTCCAGCACATTCCCTGACTTTATACTTGGTGGAGTGGGAATAGTACATTATGTGGGTTTAGTGTCCAGCACCTTCCCTGCCTGTATACTTGGTGGTGTGAGAATAATAAATTATATGGGTTGACAGTCCAGAACCTTTCCTTATTTTATACTTGGTGGAGTGGGAATAGTAAATTATATGGGTGTAATGTCCAGCACTTTCCCTGACATTATACTTGGTGGAGTGGGAATAGTAAGTTATATGAGTTTAGTGTCCAGCACCTTCCCTGGCTGCATACTAGGTGGAGCGGGAATAGTAAATTATATGGGTTGACTGTCCAGCACCTTCCCTGAGTTTATACTAGGTGGAGTGGGAATAGTAAATTATATGGGTTTAGTGTCCAGCACCTTCCTTGACTTTATACTTGGTGGAGTGGGAATAGTAAATTTCATGGGTTGATTGTCCAGCACCTTCCCTGAGTTTAAACTAGGTGGAGTGGGAATAGTAAATTATATGGGTTGACTTTCCAGCACCTTGCCTTATTTTATACTTGGTGGAGTGGGAATAGTAAATTATATGGGTTTAGTGTCCAGCATCTTCCCTGATTTTATACTTGGTGGAGTGGGAATAGTAAATTATATGGGTTTAGTGTTTAGCAGGTTTGTAGAGTATATAGTTTTTGGAGTGGCAATATTAATTTATATGTGTTTAATGTCCAGCACCTACCCTGACTTTTTACTTGGTGGAGTGGGAATAGTAAATTATATGGGTTGACTGTCCAGCGCTTTCCCTTATTTTATACTTGGTGGAGTGGGAATAGTAAATTATATGGGTTTAGTGTCCAGCACCTTCCCTGACTTTATGCTTGGTGGAGTGGGAATAGTAAGTTATATGGGTTTAGTGTCCAGCACCTTCCCTGACTGTATACGTGGTGGAGTGGGAATAGTATATTATATGGGTTGACTGTCCAGCACCTTCTCCGACTGTATACTTGGTGGAGTGGGAATAGTAAATTTTATGGGTTGGCTGTCCAGCACCTTCTCTGACTGTATAATTGGTGGAGTGGGAATGGTAAATTATATGGGTTGACTGTCCAGCATCTTCCCTGACTTTAAACTTGGTGGAGTGGGAATAGTAAATTATATGGATTTAGTGTCCAGCACCTTCCTTGACTTTATACTTGGTGGAGTGGGAATAGTAAATTATATGGGTTTAGTGTTCAGCACATTCCATGACTTTATACTTGGTGGAGTGGGAATAGTAAATTATATGGGTTTAGTGTCCAGCATCTTCCCTGATTTTATACTTGGTGGAGTGGGAATAGTAAATTATATGGGTTTAGTGTTTAGCAGGTTTGTAGAGTATATAGTTTTTGGAGTGGCAATATTATTTTATATGTGTTTAATGTCCAGCACCTACCCTGACTTTTTACTTGGTGGAGTGGGAATAGTAAATTATATGGGTTGACTGTCCAGCGCTTTCCCTTATTTTATACTTGGTGGCGTGGGAATAGTAAATTATGTGGGTTGACTGTCCAGCACTTTCCCTTATTTTATACTTGGTGGAGTGGGAATAGTAAATTATATGGGTTTAGCGGCCAGCACCTTCTCTGATTTAATACTTGGTGGAGTGGGAATAATAAATTATATGGGTTTAGTGTCCAGCACCTTCCCTGACTTTATACTTGGTGGAGTGGGAATAGTACATTATGTGGGTTTAGTGTCCAGCACCTTCCCTGACTGTATACTTGGTGGTGTGGGAATACTAAATTATATGGGTTGAAAGTACAGCACCTTCCCTTATTTTATACTTGGTGGAGTGGGAATAGTAAATTATATGGGTTTAGTGTCCAGCACTTTCCCTGACTTTATACTTGGTGGAGTGGGAATAGTAAGTTATATTTTATTTATTTATTATTTTATTTAGAAGTTTTCTATAGCGCTAACAAGACCCGAAGGTATCAGAGCGCTTCACAGTAGTGGGCATGAAAAAGAGAACAACATGAAACAAACCCAATAAAAGCAATCGGCGACAGACAATTTGGAAAGAAGAAAAGTTCGGACAGCAGGGCTTCTCAGTACTGGATTCAACAATACCGCATGGATTCTGAGACGTTTGCAGCTCCAAGTTATCCATAACCAAGGGAGCGGATCAGGCACAAGGATTTAAGTTGGCTCTTGAATTCTGCATAGGACGGTAGAGTTCTGATGTGCGGGGGGATGGCGTTCCATATTTTGGGGGCATTTCCTGAGAAAGAGCAGTCCGCAGTTCTCTTCCTTCTGGTTTTTGGTAGGATGAGCAGCAGGGAATTAGAGCTTCTCAAATTTCTGGCTTGGCCTGCTTTTTTGAGCTTGTTAGCCAGGTATTCCGGTTTGCCGGTGTGGAGGGCCTTGTGGGTTAGGCAGGCCGTTCTGAAGGTACTTCGCATTTCCACAGGGAGCCATTCGAGTTCTTTGAGAGCCGGGGAGATGTGATCATATTTTTTGCAGCCTGTGATCATTCTTGCTGCCGCGTGAAGTTTTGTTTTTAGTGGAGCCAGGTGGGATTTGGGGATGCCTGTTAGGATTGAGTTTCCATAGTCCAGTCTTGATAGAACTAGAGATTGCGTGGCTAGTTTGAGGTCCTTGTTGGGAATGTAAGGTTTAATTTTGTTCAAAAGTCTGAGGTTGAAGAATGCGCTTTTCGCCGAGTTCTTAATGTGATTTGTCAGGGTTAGTTTAGGGTCTAAGGTGAAGCCCAGGGATTTAACGGAGTCGGCTAGCGTGAGGTTACCCTTGAGAACATCGATCGACTTTAGCCACTCGGTGATTTGGGGGTTATCTTCTTTGTTTGAGATGAGGAGTGTTTCTGTCTTATCGGGGTGGAGTTTCAGGTGATTCTTTGTCAGCCAGTCTTGAACTTCATTTAGGACATCGTTGAGTATATGTATATGTATATGTATATATGTATATATGTATATGAGTTTAGTGTCCAGCACCTTCCCTGGCTGTATACCTGGTGGAGTGGGAATAGTAAATTATATGGGTTGACTGTCCAGCACCTTCTCTGACTGTATACTTGGTGGAGTGGGAATGGTATTTTCCCTGAATTTATAGTAGGTAGAGTGGGAATAGTGATTTATATGGGTTGACTGTCAAGCATTTTGTGAGAGTATATACAATGATATTAACAGTAATTAAATACATATTATACAGTAAAAGGTATAGAAAAAAATCATTAATTATTATAATTGATAGTAAGTGAAATTAAATTAATCAGACTCAAAGCATGTTTTAAATATTTTATTATGTTCAAAAGAGGGTAATAAAATGAGAAAATAATTTTATTGACATTTTTTAATGTTAAGTACACATTTTTATTTTGATGATATATAGTTTAATAACATATTTACATTATAGTCACAGTTGTATATTGGTGAAAAAAATGTGTATTGTAAACACATTTTTAATACAATCATTTTTAAGAAAAGTAATATTTATTCAGTGTACATTTGTTTGTTTATTTCACATTTGTTATTGTAAACATAAAGATTTATTTTACAAGTCATATAGAACAATTTTTTTAATAAATTTTTTAATACAGTGTTTGTATTTGTAATTTTTTTTTTAAGCAAACATATTCATATACATCACCAAAAAAAGTAGGTATTGTTGACATTGATATATAATTTACAATTGTTTTTTCTGAAAGAAATTAATATTATTAATACATAAAATATTAATAATAAGAATTTTTACAGAGGTAACGTATTATTACACAGGTAATGTTTTTAGGTACATTATTTGTACATACAAAGAGTAAATAATAGTAACATTTATTACAGTATTTAATATTCATACAGTCATGTAAGTAATTTTTATTGAAGTGTTTTTTTGTTTTTTTAATAAAAAGTAATTGAAAATAACATATAGTACTTTGTAAATAATTTTTATAACATTCTTAAAATTTTTTTAAATAAAATAAAATACAATAGTTAGACAATATTGACTGAAACATGTATTAAATAATTTTAGAAGGTTATTTAATGTTAATATGAATGGGACTATTTGTTTGTTGGGGACTATTTTGTAACCGTGCTATGTTATTTTGGGTCATTTCGACGTGGAAGAGCTCGCTGTTGGAGGCTGCTTCGCATGTGGAAGGGTAAGTTTAATTTAAAGTATTTTATTTAAGTTAGATGTATAGTTTGAGTGTTTGTGGAGTGCGTGTAGGTTTTCTAGGCGGTAGTTACGGTTTTCGTTTTGGTTCCGGTTTACTCGCTTTGGGCGTACTATGTTGAGGTAGGAATAGGGTTATAAATGTTAATTAAATGATATGTGTCATGTTTAATAATGTTTGAAAATGTATGTTGGGGTGCATTGTGTGTGGATGGGTATGTTTTTTTCTATTTTGCAGGTACTTCGCGTGGATACCGTTTTTGGGAGAAGTTTGCGTTTTTTTTTAGTAAGAAGTGTGTCGATTATTATTTATTCTTTTTTAAACACACTTTCTTACATTTTCTCATTTTCAAGGAGCGTTTCTTTCATTTTTAAACTATTTTCGGGTTTTTAATGGTTTACCGTTGGATCGATTATGGAGAAGATTCGTTATGGATGTGTTTTTATTTTTTATTTTTACATTTGGTTTCCTTGGAGCGTTTTTTTAGTTTTTGATAACTATTTTCGGGTTTTTAATGGTTTTCGACTGAATGGTATTGGAGAAGAATGTTTTTGGATTTGTTGGCATTTTTTCATGGGTTGCTTTGCATGGTTTGGATGGATTACTACTATGGAGGGATTTCTTTTGTTAGGAAGGTTTGTCTTCAACAACAAAGTGAGTACGTTTTCTTCATGTATTTTTTGGGTAGGATTGGTATTTTATTAGTTTAATTATTTTATGTTATATGCTAGAAATTATAAGGAAAATGTTCAGATATATTTAAATAAATGTATTAAATATATTTGACAATTTTTTTACAGTTTCTAACATGTATTTAAATTATATATTTTATTTAATATTTGCTCAGTATAGGTATATAGATATGTTTAAAGAATTGTTTTTGCTATCATAGACAGATATTGTAGGCCTCTGGTAGTTGGGTATAGGGTTACCTGGTCTTGTAAGGTATTGTACATTTTTTTAGTTTGTTTAGTTAGGTTAGGGCCAATTAGTGTTACAGATTGCTCCATTCGGAGTTCTTGGTAACTTTCTCCTTTTGTAGTGATTGGAGGAGTTTATGTAGTGTTGGGGTACCTCTGCCTGTACTTGCTTGGAAAGCATTGTGCCATCCTACGACAGTGTTGTTACATTTAGCCTGTATATTTACGGTACTTAGGTAGACGTTCCACCAGGGAATTTGAAATTTTGGTTGCCTTCTGTGTCCTGATCTGTGTAGCCTTCATACCCATGTGTCTTCGAAGTAATCTAGCAGAGGGCTTAGTTTTGTTTCGTTTTATTTATAATAGGGGCTGTTTATTAGTAGGTTGTAATGTTCTGCTACGTCTGTAACATGAATGTAGACTAGTGCAATTAGTTTTTTTACCTGGTATTAAAAAGTGCTGTCATTGCAGTATTGGGAGCTTAGGGCAGATTTTTGTATATGTTTCCATACACATTGGTTAAAGTGGTAGTAGCAACCTTGTATTGCTGTGTGAGGGTAGGTTTTTAGAATTGCATTTATCATTGCTTTTTCAAAGTCAATGATAACTTTTTGGGGAAGTAATTATTTGTTTGTTCTTTTATTTTATTTAGTAGCTCAACATAGGTTGTTTGGTGTTTGTTGCGTAGTAGGGTATATATGAAAGGAATATTGCAGTTCTGATAGTGTCCATGGATGGTGTATAATAGATAAATAGGTTTTGGGCATACTGAGAATGTACCATCCATCATCCATGTTTCGCATTGGTGTAATTTCACCATATTGTCTGCTGTAGCAAACATTATAATTCTTTTTTCATTAGATGCATTGTCGTATAGGATGAAAGGTTCGTCATTAAGAGTTATTCTCAGTTCAGGGGGGAATTTGAACTTGCTCAAAGGTTTTTGGGGCAGATGAAGTAGCTGCAGTTGTTCTTTTTTGCCTATCTATTGCCCTTTTTAGATATTCGATGGCAGGGACTTGGATTGATGCATGTTGGGGTAGAAATGTTAAGTGTTCTTTAAGGATTGTTTCAGAAGGGATGTCTGTGATAGTACTTGCTTCTTTTAGTGAGTCAAGCATTTGTCTAATTTCTATTTGTTATGTTATGTTATGTTATGTTATGTTGTCTTGTAAAGCGCATGGCTACCCCAGCAATGGGGCGTCCCAGCGCTGTAGACCACTGGGGAACCCGTCCTGGCTTTCCCTGTGAGATCATCCTTGCTGGGTATCTCCAAGGTGAAAGCAGGCATCCCCGGTGTATGTGGGGGGCCGTTGTGGAGATGAGGCAAGCTAATGCCCAGAGTTGCAGAGTGTGATCCCTGGTTAGAGTAGGCACCGAAGCGAGAATTGTCGAGTCCGCTGACCCTGGTCCACGACCCTGCCGCGTCAGGAATTGAACCCTGGTCCCGGGCCGTCCTCTGCTTCCGGGTCTGCTGCCTCTAACCAGTGAGCCACACCACTCCACGTTTCTGTCACGTTGGGAGGGTGGTTATGTTCTGTGGTAGTGGTTACAGTTGTTACCTATGTTATAGCTCGACCATAACATTTATTACTGTAATATTTGCTGCATTTCCAAAACACTTTCATTTCATGCTGTTTTTCTTGTGTATATGTATAGCCCATATAACAAAGAAGCATTTTGCCTTTCTGTGAACTTATAAATTTGGCTCCTTCAGTCATTTTTCTTTTTTCTTTCTACAGTAAATAAATGTTGCATAGAGATATATTGGGGCCCATTAGGATGTCGGGCGGATTGCCCCCACCAGGCTGGCGGTGGCTACTGCCACCCCCCACCCCTCCTTCACTTTGGGGGCCCCCTGCAGGCCCCCAAAGTGAAGGAGGGGTGGGGGGTACACACGGGGGGTACCTGTGGTACTCCCCTGCATTTGCATATACAATGCGGCAGGCACCGCGCGGTGCCTGCCGCTTTGTGTATGCAAATGCATACATCCATTTATAGCATTGTGGCGGGCGGTGCAGAGAGCACTACCCGCCACAATGTTATAAATGCAGGATGCGCCCGCCACTGTGGCGGGCACATCCTAATACTCCCCACGGGACCCCCGCCCTTATGGCAGGCGGTCACGATTTCTGACAGGACCACCCGTCATCCTAATGGGGCCCTTAGTATTGTTTTACGTTCATCATTTGCATTTATAACATTTTCATTATATATTTACCTGTTTCTTAGTTGTTTGGAGGGTTGTGCTGTGTGTTTGGATGCTTTACTTCTCTTTATTTTGTCGATGGTTCTGTTGGGAAAAGAAAATGAGATTTATTGTATATGTTTCGTTTTGTATTACTGGATTTCTTTCCATATGGATGTTTCCTTGCTAGTTTTTCTTTTAAAAGTTGTCTCTGTTATTTTAGTTTATATTCTTACTTTTGTTTTAGAGTTGATAGAGTTGTAAAAGTTGGGCTTTTTTTCTGTAATTTTGATATATCTGCAAGACATGGTAAGAAGGAAAGAAAATGTTTCAGTTATTGTTGTTTAATTTTTCACTTTTAGTTTTTAGTGCTAAGTTTAGTAGCTATTATAAGGTAGTGTACTTACTTTTGTTTTGTATATCCTTCTTCTGAATGTAGCAGCTTTCTCTTCTGGTGAAAATCTGGCAGAGTTTCCCCTTCTTCACGTTTTGTGGCACAAAGTGCTATCTTATTGTCTCTTTTCTTTCTTTTTATAGTGTTTCTATAATGTGTTGGTTATTTTGATTGGTCTGCCTAATTATTTGGTGTTTTATATTGGTTGCTTGAGAGTGTTTGAATTTTTTGGGGAGTTATGTGGTTTATATGGAAGACGGCAATTATTGTTTTTTTTATTATCGGGGAGCTTTTTTTTCTTTTTTTTATAAATCTTTTATAGTGTGAGATGTATAATGTTTTATATGTTAATATGATGTGAATGTATTGTATTTTCGAAATGTTATTTTTTATAAATTTTTTCATGTTTATTTATTCTGGGCCCGATTCACAGAACTAACTTAAGAGAAAATCCTAAACTTACTACTTTTGGTATTCACAGAAGTTAGGATTTTGTCTTAAGACAGACTTAAGACAGACTTAAGACAGACTTAAGTTAGGATTCTGTCTTAAGTCTGTCTTAAGTCTGTCTTAAGACAAACTTAAGACAAACTTAAGACAAAATCCTAACTTCTGTGAATACCAAAAGTAGTAAGTTTAGGATTTTCTCTTAAGTTAGTTCTGTGAATCGGGCCCTATTAATTTTATATAATTATGGTGAGTTATGTTACTATTTACCATGTTTTTTCGTGATATATTGTGTTTTTTATGATGTATAGAGAAGTCGATAAACTTATTTTGCAATATTTTAGTGGTTTATATATTTTTTTCCGATATTTTTGCTTATGTCTTTATATGTGTTGAAAGTCGTTATATATTGTTTGCGATATTTTTTTGGGTCGATAATGTTGTCGATTTTTTTTAGTTGCGATATTGTGGAGTCGATATTTGTGTAGTTTCTTGTTTAAGTATTGGTAGTCGATATTTTTGTGGTCAGGTAAGAGGAAGATGAATGGTGTGAGTGCTGGGGAACAGCGTGAGTGCAGTGTGATCGCTGTGAGTATAGCGTGAGCGGTGAAAGTGTCAAGTGAGTGGAGTGTCATGTGCGTGCCACATGTGAGGGTGAGCGGTGTGCTCGTGTGAGTGCAGGGTAGGAGGAGGGTGAATGGCGTGAGTGCATGGTGAGCAATGTGAGTGCAGTGTGATCGATTTGAGTGCTTATGTACAAGCCCCTTACACAACCAGAGAGTCACTTTTTGCAAAACTCCAGTGGCGTAAACGCCTTCGCCATATTTATAAGACTGTTTATGGCTTAATGCTGCCTTGTAAATAATACCCCTATTCATGCAGCACTTAGCTTGAAGGGTGAGTGCAATGAGTGTTGCAGTGGGCATTCCACTGCAACACCCATTGCTTTTTGACACTGTCCCATATTTACACGGTATGGGGCAGAGACAAAGATACCGTCAGGGAATGCTTGCTCTTAAACAGGTGATACGAGGAGAAATATTTTATTTATCCTAGTATATTGCATTCTGTAGCACACATAGATCAAGCAAATTGCCTATTGGGATTTTTTATGTGCAGGAAGGTGTCCCTTCCTGCACATAAAGAATTCACCCCAATAGCGCAGGCACTCTAGCAAAATGGTGCTAGAGTGCCTGTGCTGGCACCAGGCCGCATTTCTAGCACCAGCGCTAGGGGTAATGCAGGAGTGGGCTGCATTCTGTAAACATGGCGCACACCTGCATTTTGAGACTGGAGGAGAGTGGTGTTACCAAATTTGGATTAACACAGTGCTCTGCCGAATCTAGGGGCATATTACCAAGGCAGGCGAAATGAAATTATAGACGCTTTTGCGGCCGTTTTCGACCGCAAAGCGGCGATAATTTCATTGCCCTATTAGCAAGCTTTCGCTAAAATCAGTTAGCGACAGCTTTTAGGTGATAGCGAGCGGGTTGGGGCCCGCTTTGCATGTGAGCGATATCTATTGCTAATGACATGCAAAGTGGGCGTACCCAACCTGTTAGTGACTGAAAGCAGTCGCTAACATCACTATCGCCTATTAGCAAGGCAGGCATAGCGATAAAAAGATTCCACCCTTTCCTCCACCCATCGTTCATCCATCCATCCACCCATCCTTCATTCATCCACCCTTTCATCCATTCATTCATTCACCCACCATTTCATCCGTCCATCCATACAGCCTGCCACCCTTTCCTCCACCCATCATTCAACCATCCATCCACCCATTCTTCAATCATCCACCCTTTCATCCATCCATTCATCCACCCAGCATTTCACCCGTCCATCCATACAGCACTGCACCCTTTCCTCCACCCATCATTCATCCATCCACCCACCCATTCTTCATTCATCCACAATGTCATCCATCCATTCATTCACCCACCATTTCACCCGTACATTCATTCAGCCTTCCACCCTTTCATCCACCCATCATTCATCCATCCATCCACCCATTCTTCATCCATCCACCCTTTCATGCATCTATTCATCCACCCACCCTTTCACCCGTCCAGCCATACAGCCTTCCACCCTTTCATCCACCCATCATTCATCCACCCACCTTTTTGCACCTACAAGCATCCACCCACACATCATCATGCGTTCACCCATCCATCCATCCATCCATTCAGCCACGTTTGAGTTCTTTTTTTGTGTTCAATAAGTTTATTATTTTAAAAAGTATAAGAAGTAGTTAAATACAATACATAGTGATACAGTCAAAATCCATAGACAAAGTATTGATGAGTAAATCAAGTACAAATAATTCCCTCAAAACAACAGAAATGCAAAATATAAGAAACTCATAACGGGAATATCTGTGAGCCAAAGTGTCCGTAAAAAGGTATCACTATCGTGAATGGAAGAAGTAAAAAGAGAAAAAAAGGAAAAAAAGAAGACAGAGAAAGTGGAAAAGAAGATAGCAAAAAAAAGGAAAAGAAAGAGAAAGGGAAGGAGAAGGAAGGATCCACTGCAGTACTACAAACAGACATTACACAAGTAACAAACAACAATCAAGTAGAGGACACAAAAGGATATTGGGCAACCAAACCCTTCGAAGGCAAATCCATATAAGCATCTAGGGCTTTCCAAACATTACTAGAAATCGTAGGGGTAAGATGAGCCACATCGACTGAAATGTGTGCGCTACGTAAAAAATAAACCCATGCCCACCATGTATGATATGAGACGGAGGAAAAAGACTTCCACTCCATAAGGATCACCTTAATAGCAACCGTCAACAAAAGGTCAAGCAATTGCAAATCAAGGGCATCCAAAGGCAAGGGTACTCAGGAAGCCAAAGGGCCCAAAAGAATCATGGGGAAGGAAAGCTGAAAATCAGTATTGAAAATTAATATGAGGTGTTTATTTATGAGATCCCAGAAGGGTTGTAAAAGAGAGCAGGTAAAGAACATATGCAAATAATCACCAGTAGCCAGGCCACAGCTCCAACAGAGATCATCATCTTTCAAGTGTAGTGAATGCAAACGCACAGGAGTCCAATAGAGAAGGTTGAGAGAATGTTTTTTAGATTGGATTAAAGAAGGGGCAATCTTATCACGGAGAGAAAATTTACCAATCAGTCGCCAGGTTTCTGGCAAAATATGGTCGGTAAGATCCTTATCAAAATGATGTAACCACTTTTGTTGGGTAACAGTAGGTAAGGCAGAGGAAGTAGAAGACAGAAATTTATAGATTTTAGAAGCTATATGACCAGAACGAAGCCACAAGGAAAATAACATAACAGTAGGAGAAACGGGTTCCAGGCGTACTTTAGCAAGAGCTACTTTGATTTTTAGCAAAGTATAGAAATCCAAATTGGAGAGCGAGCACTGTTGAGCTAAAGAGGAAAAGGGAAATGGATCATTATTGGAGTCATACAGATGACAAACCAAAGTTATTCCTTTAGAGGACCAGTAAGGGATCAACACAGGATCAATATCAAATTTTAATCTAGGATTACGCCATAAAGAAGACCACTTCGATTTATGGATCGGGGTAGCCATCTTCTTATCCACAGACTTTACTGCTGCAATAGTATCTAAGATAATGGAGCGGGAAAAGGGAATAGATAAGGTGGATGTGGTTAAAAAAGAAGAAAGTGGTAAGGGAAAGGAGAGATGTTGCTCAATGAAAACCCAGGAAGGCGTGTGCACAGGAGACGAGGAAAACCACAAAGCACCTTGGGAAGCTAAAAAAGCAGTCTGGTATCTTTCCCAATCAGGAAAATTACAACCACCCATCTCATAAGGTTTCCTCAAAGATTTATACGCAATTCTAGCCCTATTATCACTCCAAAGAAACTCAGAAGTAATGGAGTCAATCTCACGAAAAAAGGAAGAGGACAATTTCACCGGCAGCATAGAGGAAACAAAGTTAATAATAGGAGTAACCATAATAATAATAATAATAATCCACATTTGTAAAGCGCACAATCACCCGTAAGGGTCTCTAGGCGCTGGGGGGCGTCGGGAAGATTAAGCAAGCTATTGCCCAGAGTCACATGGTGCTGGGCTAATCTGCTGCCGGTGCCGGGGATCGAACCGTGATCCCCAGATTCCGGAGTCAGTCACCCTGGCCGCGGCGCCACACCTCTTCCTTGCCGCGGCGCCAACCATCATTTTGAGAGTTTGGATACAACCCCACCAAGAGATGTACTTAGTGGACCAGGTATCTAGAAGTTGACGAACTTTGAGAAGAGTCTGCGCTTCATTATGTGCCACCGTATCATAGAGCATACCACAAAACCAAATCCCTAGATATTTGAGATGTTTAGATTGCCACTTGAAGCCAGCGGTACCCATATGTGCAGGAAAACAATAAGCATTTACGGGAAACATCTCAGTCTTATCTCTGTTAAGCGTATAACCAGAGACCTGAGAAAACCTAGCAATAATATCTGTAAGCGCGGGAAGAGCTGAAGCAATATCATCCGAAAAAATAAGAACATCATCCGCATAAGCCACTGTTTTTATGCGATGCGGGCCAAAAGTAAATCCCTTGATATCTGGATGTAGGTCAATGAGTCTAAGAAGAGGATCAATAGCTAATAAAAACAAAAGCGGGGATAAAGGACAACCTTGACGGAGATTAAAAAACTCAGAAGTGGCCCCATTGACACGGATATTAGCTCTCGGTTGGGCATATAAGGACATAACCATGTTAACAAAAGAGTCACCAAGATTATGGGCACGAAGAACAGCATGAAGAAAAGGCCAAGATACCTTGTCAAAAGCCTTTTCGGCATCTAAGGTGAGAGCTGCCGCTGGAAGCGTAGATCGTTTAGCTGTACCGAGAATGTGAGAAAAGGTCTCTAGCAAGCCTACCCTTCACGAAACCCGTTTGAGAGGAATGAACTAAATAGGGAATATAGGATTCCAACCTCTTGGCAAGAATCTTAGCAAAGATTTTAGCCTCCATTTTAAGAAGGGAAATAGGGCGAAGGTTTTTAGGGTCTGAGATATCTTTTCCGTTTTTCGGAATTACGACAATAGTAGCATCTGCCGCAGTACCAGAAACCGCGCTCTCGTGAATAAATACCTCAAAAACAGCTTTAAGATGAGGGACCATAGAAGAAAGAAAGGTCTTGTAAAACAGGATGGGAAAACCATCCGGCCCAGGAGCTTTGCCAGACCGGGTTGACTTGATAGCATTGATAATTTCAGCAGATGTGATGGGGCCACCCAATTTCTCTCCATCCGCAGAAGAGACAGATTGTAGAGGGATAGTTTTTAAAAATTCCTGACAGGCTTCAAAGGATGATTGGTTGGTAGGGGTATAAAGAGAACTATAAAAGTCTCGAAACACTTCAAGAATTTCTTTAGTTTGAAATTTTTTAACCCCAGATCTATCAGTGATAGCAGAGATTTGAGAGGATTTAAAATTAGAGTCCTGGAATTTCAAAGTTGCGGCAAGAATCTTACCAGCTCTATTCTTCAAGAGTAACCTCTTGGATTTCTGGGCACGGACCCCAATATGAGCCCGTTTGGTAACGACAGTGTTATAGGAATATTTCAAATTCTTAATGGATTGCAACAGTTGTTTATCATTAGTACGTTGAAAAAGAAGCTCTTGCTGTTTAATACTGTCTGCTAACTCAGCAAGTTCACTTTTGATGTCAGCATTTCTTTTTGCCATAACTTTAATAATGTGTCCTCGGAGAGTACATTTAAAAGCGTCCCATAAGACCACCGGAGAGCTAACTGAGCCTTCATTATCAGAGAAGAAATGTTCAATCTCATCTTGTATGTTTTGAACTTGATCAGCATCATGGAGAACTTCCGTGTTAAGTGTCCAAGAGGAAGGTTTACTCTTAGGAGCGAGATTTAGGAGAGAAAAAGAAACAGCCGCATGATCAGAGATAAGAATAGGGTGAATGTACGGAGAAGATGAGTGTTGTACTAAAGATGAATGCACTAGGAGATAGGAAAAGCTAGAATGAGGAGAGGAAAAGAAGGTAAAATCACTACCTGTAGGGTTATGGAGGCGTCAAATTTCTTGGAGATTGGCAGAAGAGCACATATTCAACAATTGTTTGTGAGATCTAGGAGGGCGGAAAGAGAAAGCCGAATTTCTATCTAACACTGGATCAAGTGGTAAATTAAAGTTGCCACCAACGATCAAATTACCATTATGTGGAGTAAGAGTTAATTGTTTAATGATCTTTTGCCAAAAAGAAGGATCATCAGCATTTGGGGCATAAATGTTCAAAACATAAAGATCAGCAGAGCCATTAGACAAACGAGACAGCAACCATCGTCCCTCAGAGTCATGCTCAACAGAATTGACTGACAACCCAGATTTTTTAGAAATAAGTGTTATGACCCCATTCTTTTTGCCAAGGGCATCCGGACACATCACATCAAGAACCCATTCTTTCCGTAATAACAATGCTTCTTTATAGGAGACCTTTGTTTCTTGTAAGAAGACTAAATCTGAAGAGAGAGATTTACAATAATCAAGAACCTTAGCCCTCTTAACCGGATGGTTTAATCCCTTAACATTAAGGGAAACTATATTCAACCCAGACACAGGTTAGCATAGAAATAAAAACCGAGCAAGACACATAGTAGGGAGAGTAAGATGACAAACAAAACACAGATCAAGGACCAACTGAGCAGCAGAAGAGCGCACTACACGAGGATCCAGAAGAAAAAAGGGGAAGAAAGGGAATGAAGAGAGGAAGAGGAAAAGGAAAGTAGAAAGAGAAGTATCAGAAAAGAATAGAGAGAACAGAGAAAAGAGACCCACCAGGGGAGGTCTAGAGAGGACCAAATGCATACCAGGGGAGACATGGATGCGGGAGCAAGCAGACTGCCGGGAAGCATCCAATAATCAAGTTAAAAATAACAACCCAAGAATAGCGTGAAAAGTAGGTGATAGTTAAAAAGGGTAATAAAGGAAGCAGAGCAATGTAGAAAAAGAGCAAAAGAAAAGTGAAAAGGTCATAAGAGGACTGTGGGTTAAGTAAAAAATAGAAAAATAAAAGTGCAATAGTAAGAAAAATGAAAACATCATGAAATATATAAGCAAGCAATCATCATAAAAAGAAGGCAATCTAAAAAGCAAACAGACAACTAAATGGAAAAAAAGGAAACAAGTACACTGTCATGTACTAAAAGTACAAAGTACACAGAGTGATCATATAAGAAATGCTATAAGAGAGAAACATAATGCAAAACTGCGAATCAGAAATGGGTAGTAGAAATCAGTAAAAGAGCTGAACGATATAAGGAACTATATACAGAAGATATAAACCATCAGTAAAGTAAGGAAACAGATGAATCAGCATAAATAATGCCTAATAAGTACTATAATAGTAAACATCATGAATGAATATGAACTAGAAATAACAATAAATAGAAATTCATCACAAGTGCAAGCAAAAAAGACGTATAATGAGACCGTTAGATAGAGGGAACAGTGAGTTTATAAAGTATTGGACCGAGGATAAACTGAACGTACATCATAGGCACAGAACCAAAAGATATAGAGCAACATATGATCAAGAGACACAAGGAGAAAGGAATCATAGAAGAAAATATGAACAGAAGAGAAAGAAAAACTGGCATTGTGCGAAGTACTGTGAAAGTGTGTAGCAGGAAATCCAACAAGCAAACGATGTTCAGCATACAAAGATAGAAGGAATAAGACCTGTGACTGTAGGCAATAATGAAACAGAAATATTGCAAAGAAACTTTACAACAAAGCGAGGAAGGAATAATTGTGGCGTATAAAAAAGAAGTATATACAAAGAAAACCATATAATAGGAATGAAAAACCAAAACAACATATAAGGTGAGCGAAAATGCAGGGAAGGAAAGGCAATAAGGCAATACGGCGCGAGGTATTATCACGCGAGGAAAAGACGAGGAGGCGAAAAAATCTGACAAAAATTATAACAACTAGGAAAAGACAAAAAAGCACCACAAAAGACGAATGGCAAAGATAGTGACACTGGACCACCATCAAAGAACACTAAAAGAGAAGAATAATAACTGAGAACACAAAAAGAACAACTAACGCAGATGAAATACTATAAAAAGAAGAAGAGACCAAAACTTCAGGGAGAACAAAGAAACCTATAGGCTACGAAGAAAAACATAGGTAGCCATGATGAAAGAAATACGAATAACAAAACACCTGAGAAGGTGAGATGAGTCAAAGGCAACACGTAGAATTGAAACAGTTACATGGTGCAGACAGAAATATGTAAGGATTTACACAAAAAAGAAACATAAAAAGAATCAAGTTCCAGAAGATCCAGGAGCAGAAGACGAAGGACCAGGAGCAAACAAAGAGTCCATCTGTGTCTCAGACTGGTTATCCAAAAAGGAAGAAAGATCAGCAGGTTCGTAAAAAATACGATAGCGACCCTTGAAAGTGATACGGAACTTGGAAGGACCAGCAAAAGAAAAGGGAATGTTCATGTCCAGAAGACGTTTGCGCAGATTTAGAAATCCTTTCCTTCGAATTACAGTGTCTATAGCAAAATCTTGTGAGATAGAAATCCGATGTCCTTCCCAAGTCACCGATTTAACCTTCCTCATATGAGCCAAAATTTGTTCCGAATGCTGGTGACGCAGCGGTTTACAAATTACCGCCCATGGATATGTGGAAGATTTGGGTGTGAACGTAGGAACTCGATTGGCTCTCTCAATTTCAAAGTCTCTCTGAAAGGAGATTTGTAAGGTAGAAGGAAGCCAAGTGGATAGAAAATCAATCATTGAGGAGGCTGATTGTTCCGCATCTTCAGGAAGACCAATAATACGTAAATTACTCCTCCGATTACGATCTTCTTGCTCTGTGAGATCTCTACGCAACGCTGCCATTGAACGTTCCATCTGGTGGAAAGCCTTCGAATGTTGATGGGTATTATCCTCCACTACACTAATACAGGATTCTGCAGTTGTAACTCTGAGAGATAAAGCTTTAAAGTCATTCCTGATAGCTGCAACCTCAACCTGTAATAAATCAGTATTAGTCTTGGTAGATTGCGCAACATCATGTACAGCATTAAGTCGCGCCAAAATAGCATCCAGAGTGGTATTAGAATCCTTCTGAGAAGACTCAGGAGTGGGGGACTGTTGTTTAGACCTTTTTAGAATCCCTTTAGAGTCTTTAGTAGTGGGGGAAGGGCCCATGGGGCCTCATTTATGAAATGTGACGCATCGCTGCGTGAAAACAGCGATGCGTCACTTTTCACTGCGCTCTCCCTGCGACATGATTGATGCGTCATATTTATAATATGACGCATCATGTCGCAAGGAGTTACAGATACGTCAGTATTTCTGACGTATCTGTAGGCGCAAAAGTGACGCATTGCTGGAGTGTGTCACAAAAGTGACGCAACTCCAGCAATGCTTCCTATCACATGGGGAAAGCCCCATGTGAAAGGGCTTGCATCAGTCTTACGCCTGCTGTGAGGCAGGCGCAAGATTTTGACGCAACAGCGTCCTAAAAGTGACGCAGTGAAATCTCATAGATTTCACTGCGTCACTATTACGAGGCTTTTTGCGGGTGAACGCCCCCTCTGCATACATTATACCTGACGCAGGTATAATGTAGCGCAGGGGTTTACAAAGTGACGCATCTGCTTAGATGCGTCACTTTGTAAATAGTGCACATCAGGAGGCAAGTTTTACGCCGCCGATGCGTCACAAAAAGTGACGCATCGGAAGCGCAAAACTCACGCAAGGCATGGTGTCTGCCATAGGGGCAAGATTAATAAGTGCACCAAAAAATGTAGCAGAATAGGAATGCGTAGAGGAAAAAACCAAAAAAGAAAGGCCAAATGCGACACAAATGGCACTTCAGCAAGTCACACCAAAAATAAACACAGTATGCTCAAAAAAGTTCAGAGTATGGCCGTGACATTTAGAGCACAAAATGGCGGCTAGAAGCAGCTGAGGTACTTGAAAAAAGCATGGAAGGTACTACAAGAGCGCAGAAGGAACAATGGGGCATATTATCAAGGGGCTTTATCTCCGCTTTTTTGGCTTTAAAAGCCAAGAAAGCGGAGATAAAATTATCTCCCTATTACCAAGCTGCCGCTAACACCAGTTAGCGACAGCTAATAGGAGATAGTGACCATCTTGGGCCCCGCTTTGCATGTCAGTGATATTTATCACTAATGACATGCAAAGTGGGCGTGCCAAGATGTTAGCGACTGAAAACAGTCGCTAACATCGCTATCTCCTATTACCAACTTTTGGAGATATTCGCGCTAAGCGCGAATATCTCCAAAAGCTAACACCTGCCCTGAGCAGTTCTTAGCCATGTTATCCAATGGGAGGTGGATAACATGGCTAAGAGCATTTGCTCGATAATGCATGAATATCGCTGACTTTTCAGCGATATTCATGCATTGCGGCCGTTTTTTTATCGCATTTGCGATAAACCTTGCTAATAGCAAGGTTTATCTGCGATAAAAATCGCCGATTTGCGGCGATAATTTTTGTCTCTAAATAAGTTAGAGACAAAAATTATCTCTATTGGTTGGTAATATGCCCCAATGTCTTTATAGTGAGAGGTAACCTCTATAACAGGTTACACAGCGCAAACACTCCAGGTGAGATAGGGAATCATAAAAAGACAGCAGAGGGAGATAAGGAATGTCATTGAGAAATCCACAGAAGCCAAAAAGCTTATGTCTGCGACTGCAAACAGTGAAACACTTCCGAGGAATCAGCAATATATATAGAAGTAGAAAAAACTCACCTCATACCGAAGTCAAATAGGAGTGAAGTTGTAGTACATTGCGCCTGTGAGAAGAAATACGAGCGTCGCCACCGGAAAAACAAAATGGCGGCCGCTCGCAGCAGCTCCAATAGCGAGGCTTCCACACAAGGAAAAGAGCAGTTCCAGCCTTTTTCAGCAAATGTAGTGTGCAGGAAAACGTTCACGGCACATTCCGAAGCATTATTACAGATTCGGGAGTGAAAAACGGCATCGAACAGGATTCCAAAATCGTCCCGACAGCCGCTGTGGTTCCCGAGCTCAAGCGCGATGCGCCATCTCGCCGTGGCGCGCAAGCCACGCCCCACCCAGCCACGTTTGAGTTCTGACACACATGTGACATCGCTGTTGTCTTGTCCAAATGTACTGCGCGTTTTTTTATAACTTATTATGATCATGTAAAGTTGCAACGTTTGAATGACACCGCACTCAAATTCAACATCGCGCTTGTCTTTCTTTTGAGTGACATCGCACTCAAATATAACATAGCACTTCTGTCCACATGAATATAATAACGTAACATAGTGCTGAAAATGTCAAATTTCAATCACTGAAAATACATCGCACTGAAAATGTCAAATGTCAATCCCTCAAACGTTCATGTTGATAGAAACCTTTGAGTGACATTGCACTGAAAATTTCAAATTTCAACCTCGCGCTTGTCTTTCTATTTTTGCGATGTCACTCAAAAGTTCATGTTGATAAAAACGTTCATGACATCTCACTGAAATGTAACATTGCGCTTCCTTCCACTTTTCAAAAGTCAGTAAAAATAGCATATTGCGTTGTGAACGTTTACATCGTAAAGTTGCGATGTTGATGCTTACGTTGCTATACCTTATGATGTAAACGCCAAAGCCTTGCGATGTAAAGGTTACTGCGATGTGGTAATTGCGTTGTATTGTGCTCGCGAACTAATCACTTCGTTCTGATGGGTGTTCGCCGCTCTGCCAGTTTCTTACACATATGCCCCTTGGAGTAACTCACTTTCAGAAACAATGGTTCCTGTGGACTGGTATTATCTGTTATGATATAATTCCTACTTTTAAACATTATTTCAGTCCGTTCCCCTACTTCTTTCTTTCAAAGAAGCATCCCGGGACGGCAAGAATAGACCAACTTAAAAACGATGGGGCACATTTACAAGCCCCTTGCACCTCATTTACGCTGCAGTTGCGTCACTTTTGTGATGCAGCGGAGGCGCAAATTCTGCGCCATGGTGCGGGGTACTTACAAGTTGACGCATCTGGGAGATGTGTCATGTTGTAAAGCCCTGCTTCACTCAGTCACTTTTAGGCCAATGCTGCGTCAAAACCCTGCGCCTGCTTGAAGCAGGCGTAAGGCTTGACGCAGCATTGGACGAATAGGCCCCCACAGAGCATTGCTGGAGCTGCGTCGCCGTTTTTTCCTCGTGGTGCGCCGCATTGTAAATGCAGCGCATCATGGGTGGCGGAGCTGCGGCGCACAATTACTGGTGCAACCCTGCTGATATGCAGGGATGCACCAGTAATTGTAAATCTGCCCTGATAACTTTCTTTCAGCTTTCAGGGGCGGCTCACACTTCTCTGTTGAACTCCAGAGGCTGCAGCAGCCCCTCCCTGAGCTCTCACAGACTGAGGGCAGGCCCATTGTCATTCCGATTGAGGCTGATTATCCCCTTTCTAATGACAAAGCGCCACCTTCTGCCTTTAGAATATCATGCTGAGTTTGTGATTACAGAGGAGCTTTCCCCAGACAGAGTATTGTGGGGAACTTTACATGTGAAATTTGTCAATGTTATACTCAGAGTGAACTGGCCAGGAACAATGAAGGGACAGAAGAGGAGACAGGAAAGTAGAGGTGATGGGGCGGGAGAGGTGACCAGGCAGGAGAAGAAATGGGCAGGAGAAGTGACGGGGCAGGAGAAGTGAAGGGGCAAGTAGAAGTGACAGGGAAGGAGAGGCAACAGGGAGGGGGAGGTGACGGGGCAGGAGAGGTGACCGTGCAGGAGAAGAAATGGGGCAGGAAAAGTGACGGGCAGGAAAAGTGACGGGGAAGGAGAGGTAACAGGTCAGGAGCAGTGAGGGGCAGGAGAGGCGACAGGAAAGGAGAGGTGACGGGGCAGAAGAAATGATGGGGCAGGAGAAGTGACGGGGCAGGAGCAGTGATTAGGCATGTGCAGGAGCGGTGAACGACAGGAGCAGTGATCGGACAGGAGCATTGACTGGATTGGGGCAATGAACGGATAGGGGCAATGAACGGAGAGGAGCAGTGAACGGGGCAGGAGAAGTGATGGGACAGGAGAAGTGATGGGACAGGAGAAGTGATGGGGCAGAAAAGGTGATCGGGCAGGAGTGCTGACCGGCAGGTACAGTGAATGGGCAGGAGTGCTGACCGGGCATGAGTGCTGACAGGCAGGAGGAGTGAATGGCAGGAGCGGTGACTGGGCAGGAATGGTGACCGGGCAGGAGAGGTGATGGGGAAGGAGAGGTGACGGGGCAGGAGAGGCAACAGGAAAGGAGAGGTGACTGGGCTGGAGAGGTTACCAGGCAGGAGAGGTGACCAGGCAGGAGAGGTGACTGGGCAGGAGAGGTGACTGGGCAGGAGAGGTGACTGGGCAGGAGAGGCAACAGGAAAGGAGAGGTGACTGGGCAGGAGGGGTGACCTGGCAGGAGAGGCGACCGGGCAGGAGAGTTGCCCGGGCCGGAGTGGTAACCGGCAGGAGTGGTGACCGGGCAGGAGCAGTGAACGGCAGGAGCAGTGAATGGGCAGGAGCGGTGATGGGGCAGGAGCGGTGATGGGGCAGGAGCGGTGACGGGGCAGGAGCAGTGACGGGGCAGGAGCAGTGACGGAACAGGAGAGGCAACAGGAAAGGAGAGGTGACTTGGCAGGAGTGGTGACCGGGTAGGAGTGGTGACCGGGCAGGAGTGGTGACCGGTCAGGAGTGGTGACGGGGCAGGAGAAGTGACTGGGCAGGAGAGGTGATGGGGCAGGAAAAGTGACAGGGCAGGAGTGGTGATTAGGCATGAGCAGGAGCGGAAACCAGGTGGGAGCGGTGAAAGGACAGGAGCGGTGAATGTGACAGGAGCGGTGAATGAGGCAGGAGCGGTGAATAGGGCAGGAGCAGTGAACAGGGCGGGAGCAGTGAACGGGGCAGGAGCAGTTAATGGGGTAGGAGCAGTGACGGGGCAGGAGAAGTGACGGGGCAGGAGAAGTGACGGGCAGGAGCGGTGATCGGGCAGGAGTGCGGACCGGACATGAGCAGTGAACGGCAGGAGCAGTGAAAGGCCAGCAGTGGTGACCGGGCCGGAGTTGTGACCGGGCAGGAGTGGTGATTAGGCATGAGCAGGAGCGGTAATCTGGCGGGAGCAGTGAAAGGACAGGAGTGGTGAACGGGGCAGGAGCAGTGAACGGAGCAGGAGCAGTGGACGGGCCAGGAGCTGTGGACGGGCCAGGAGCAGTGGACGGGGCAGGAGCAGTGAACGGGGAAGGAGCAGGAACGGTGAATGGGTGGGAGCGGTGAATGGGTAGAAGCGGTGAATGGGTAGGAGCGTTGGACGGTGCAGGAGCGGTGATGTGGCAGGAGCAGTGACGGGACAGGAGTGGTGATGGGGCAGGAGAAGTGACGGGGCAGGAGCCGTGACGGGACAGGAGCAGTGACGGGGCAAGAGAGGCAACAGGAAAGGAGAGGTGACTGGGCAGGAGAGGTGACCGGGCAGGAGAGGTGACCAGGCAGGAGTGGTGATGGGGCATGAGAAGTGATGGGGCAGGAGAGGTGACGGGGCAAGAGAGATGATGGGGCAGGAGAAGTGACAGGGCAGGAGTGGTGATTAGGCACGAGCAGGAGCGGTAACCGGGCGGGAGCGATGAAAAGAGAGGAGCAGTAAACGGGGCTTGAGAGGTGAACTGGGTCGGAGCAGTGAACGGGGCAGGAGCAGTGAATTGGGCAGGAGTAGTGAACAGGGCAGGAGCAGTGGACGGGGCAGGATCAGTGGATGGGGCAAGTGCAGTGGACGGGGCAGGAGCAGTGATGGGGTAGGAGAAGTGACGAGGCAGGAGAAGGGACGGGGCAGGAGAAGTGACACAGCAGGAGAAGTGTCAGGGCAGGAGAAGTGACGGGGCAGGAGCGGTGAATGGGTAGGAGCTGTGAATGGGTAGGAGCGGTGGACGGGGCAGGAGCGGTAGACGGGACAGGAGCGGTAGACGGGGCAGGAGCGGTGACGGGGCAGGAGAGGTGACGGGGCAAGAGCGGTGGCAGGGCAATAGCGGTTATGGGGCAAGAGCAGTGAAGGGCAGGAGAAGTGACGGGGCAGGAGAAGTGACGGGCCAGGAAAAGTGACGGGCCAGGAAAAGTGAAGGGCAGGAAATGTGACAGGCAAGAGAAGTGATGAGGCAGGATAAGTGACTGGGCGGGAGTAGTGATTGGGCAGGAGCAGTGATTAGGCATGAGCAGGAGTGGTAAATGGGTAGAAGCAGTGAAAGGGCAGGTGTGGTGAACAGGCAGGAGCGGTGAATGGGCAGGAGCGGTGAATGGGCAGGAGTGGTGACGGGGCAGGGGATATGACAGGGAAGGAGCGGTGGTGGGGTAGGAGAAGTGACTTGTACTTATGTTCCTTGCCTATTTATTTATATACTATTGCATGACATCCACTGATGTGTCTGCAAAGCATACCTGTTGCCCCGAATTTGTGTCCTGAATTTTGACCGCTTGTCCTGAATTATTTTTGTCCTGAATTTTGACCCCTTGTCCTGCATTTTTACACTCACCATCCTGAATTAGCGCCCATGCCTTTGTTCCTGCTTATATTTTGCGTGCTTTATATAAACCTGTTTTCCCTATGAGTATTTGATTTTTCTTGAATTAATCCTCAAATAAACATGTTTAACCATTGTTTGAATTAAAACACGTTATAAGCTGTAACTGGTCAGTGAAATGCTAAACGTACAAAAAATTTGAATGTTTTGTGATTTCTAACCACACCCCTGACTCCGGCCACTGATTCAATCTTCGATTATTCCCGCCCTTGATTCTCCACCACAGTTCCCCTACTTTTTTTCCCTACTTCGACCACTGTGTAAAAGGGTTAGTGTGCTGTCAGAAGGCAAAGGACCACCAATACCAATGACTGAATATATCACATAAAATGTTATAGTATAAAGGAGGAAGCAGTTTATATAGTATCAAAAAAATGAGATGCAGAGCTGACAGCTGCGGCTCTGAGAAACCACACGGTGGACCGACCCGCTGTTTGGGAGAACTCTCCCTTATTTAAGGACCCGCTTGTACACCCAATTAATAGTGATGACAGCACCTACAGGGCACGCAATAACCAGATATAATCCCATATATTGAATGCAACTGGAGCTCCTAAACCTGAATACATTGCAAACAGAGAGTTCTGATGTTACACTATTAGCCATCTCTTGCTATAGTGTTTTCTTCACCTGAAACGCTGTGCAATCTCATACGATCAGCTCCTCCCTTCTACTCACAACTGTGTTCCCGTTGGGTCCCATTGTGAGTATCTTTTTCTACTTCTTTCACCCACGGCTGGCACACACCTTTCACGGGACTGCGCAAAACCATCAGATGTCCCTACAAACCTTGGTCCTGATGAGCCCCTACACTGCACAGAGGGTCGAAACGTCGTCCACACAAAGCAAAAGCGAACCTTTAAAAAGCGCATATCATTGTATATAGCTGCTGCATATTTCGTATCTACTTGATGGTCGACTTTTAAAGAACTGTGGTAACCTTGTAAAAATATTGTCACAATTTAGCACTGTTATTTGAGGTTCCCTTTTTCACTGGGACACCACGCACAATTGTTTATTTAATTTGTCTCTTTTCTTTATACTCCCTTAAATACTATAAAATTTGATGTGATATATTCAATCATTGGCATTGGTGGTCCTTTGCCTTCTGACAGCACACTCTTTGAGATTTCACTGCGGTCACTTCTAGGACACCGTTGCGTGAAAATCTTGCGCCTGCCTCACAGCAGGCGTAAGACTGACGCAGGCACTTTCATATGGATGCATTGCTGGAGTTGCGTCACTTTTGTGACACGCGCCAGCAATGCGTCACTTTTGCGCTTACAGATACATCAGAAATACTGTCGTATCTGTAACTTCTTGCGACATGATGCGTCATACATTAAATATGACGCATCAGGTATGTCGCAAGGAGTGCACACTGAGAAGCCCGGTATTTTTAACACTTATTTGTGCATACTTCAAAAAGCAATTATAAATAGCACTTATAAATATGTTTTAGGGCTACATTAATGATTCATGACTAATAATTACAGAAAACAAAGACAGAAAGGTCAGGCTACAAATGAATACATACCATTTTATTTACAGCCTTATTTAGTGTCAAGGGGAGGCCTTTACAGACTCCTTAAACAAATGGCCGGTATTTTTCTTAAAGAAAGGTGGCATCTCTACTCTAGATGCATTTTCTAATAATGCATTCACCCACTGCGCATTCAAGCCATCCTTGGAGCAGGGTTGACGAGGTAATGCCGAAGGTGGCCCTCTGTCGGCAGTCAGTAGAATTGCAGTTAATAATCTGACGGAAATCTCGAATGAGGTCTTTGTAAAGAAGATATGGTAAATATATCTACCCATAATGCATTGCACAGAAGACCAACAGACGCCACAGCCAATGATAGTTGTCTATAAGATTAGAAGATAAATGTAGTATCTATTTTTTCACATATTAGATTGTATTTTTTTTTTACCACGCTTAACAACATTAAATAAAACACCGTCCTATTTGTCTTCAGTTAAACAAATTATGTACAAAGGCGAATACACAATCTAATAATATTACATTGTATTCTGTTTTTCCCGTACTCAGTTGAACTTAGTGTGTCATTGAAGGGGAAATAACATTTCAATTTTTGGACGGTCTCATTGCTAAGTGAGACCTCTTGAAAAGTATCTTTAAAGGAAGATACCGTAGACCGATGCCTGGCATAGTCTACACCATGGGTAATCATAAACTTACTCTCGGGGACCGAGTTAACGGTGTGGTTTGTGGCCGAGGGTCGCACCAGTGGGGGCGGGGTCATTCGGGGGCGGTGCTAGAGGGGTAAAAAAAGACCACTGTCGTTTCAAAACATTACTAGACAGTGCTGTATTTCCAAAGCAGATGTAATTACATGCAGCACATGTTTATAGTAATTGTTTATTAGCAGACAAGAGCAATCTTAAGTGGGATTGAATTTCAATTTGGGGGCAGATTTATGAGGCCTTTGTGCCACGTTTACGCCGCTGTTGCATCACGCAAGGCGGCGTAAACGTGGCGCATCCCTACGAACGATTTACAATGTGACGCATCTAGGCAGATGCGTCACGTTGTAAAGCCCTGCGCCGCTTGTGGGCGTTCCGGCGCAGGGTGGGCGTTCCGGGGCAGGTGCGCCTCGCAAAAGTGGCTGAGTCACTTTCAGGCCAATGCTGCGTCAAAAGCCTGCCCCATGTGAAAGGGCTTGCGTCAGTCTTACGCCTGCTGTGAGGCAGGCGCAAGATTTTGACGCAACAGCGTCCTAAAAGTGACGCAGTGAAATCTCATAGATTTCACTGCGTCACTATTACGAGGCTTTTTGCGGGTGAACGCCCCCTCTGCATACATTATACCTGACGCAGGTATAATGTAGCGCAGGGGTTTACAAAGTGACGCATCTGCTTAGATGTGTCACTTTGTAAATAGTGCGCATCAGGAGGCAAGTTTTACGCCGCCGATGCGTCACAAAAAGTGACGCATCGGAAGCGCAAAACTCACGCAAGGCCTCATAAATGAGGCCCATGGTGTCTGCCATAGGGGCAAGATTCAATAAGTGCACCAAAAAATTTAGCAGAATAGGAATGCGTAGAGGAAAAAACCAAAAAAGAAAGGCCAAATGCGACACAAATGGCACTTCAGCAAGTCACACCAAAAATAAACACAGTATGCTCAAAAAAGTTCAGAGTATGGCCGTGACATTTAGAGCACAAAATGGCGGCTAGAAGCAGCTGAGGTACTTGAAAAAAGCATGGAAGGTACTACAAGAGCGCAGAAGGAACAATGGGGCATATTACCAACGTTAAGCGATATTTATCGCTAACGATGCTTAGCAACAAATTTTGTAACGCTAAGCATCATCAGAAATTATCGCAGATAAACCTTGCTATTATCAAGGTTTATCGCAAATGCGATAAAAAACGGCCGCAATGCATGAATATCGCTGAAAAGTCAGCAATATTAATGCATTACCGAGCTAATGCTCTTAGCCATGTTATCCACCTCCCATTGGATAACATGGCTAAGAACTGCTCAGGGCAGGTGTTAGCTTTTGGAGATATTCGCGCTTAGCGCGAATATCTCCAAAAGTTGGTAATAGGAGATAGCGATGTTAGCGACTGTTTCCAGTCGCTAACATCTTGGCACGCCCACTTTGCATGTCATTAGTGATAAATATCACTGACATGCAAAGTGAGGCCCAAGATGGTCGCTATCTCCTACTAGCTGTCGCTAACTGGTGTTAGCGACAGCTAGGTAATAGGGAGATAATTTTATCTCCGCTTTCTTGGCTTTTAAAGCCAAAAAAGCGGAGATAAACCCCCTAGATAATATGCCCCAATGTCTTTTTAGTGAGAGGTAACCTCTATAACAGGTTACACAGCGCAAACACTCCAGGTGAGATAGGGCATCATAAAAAGACAGCAGAGGGAGATAAGGAATGTCATTGAGAAATCCACAGAAGCCAAAAAGCTTATGTCTGCGACTGCAAACAGTGAAACACTTCCGAGGAATCAGCAATATATATAGAAGTAGAAAAAATCACCTCATACCGAAGTCAAATAGGAGTGAAGTTGTAGTACATTGCGCCTGTGAGAAGAAATACGAGCGTCGCCACCGGAAAAACAAAATGGCGGCCGCTCGCAGCAGCTCCAATAGCGAGGCTTCCACACAAGGAAAAGAGCAGTTCCAGCCTTTTTCAGCAAATGTAGTGTGCAGGAAAACGTTCACAGCACATTCCGAAGCATTATTACAGATTCGGGAGTGAAAAACGGCATCGAACAGGATTCCAAAATCGTCCCGACAGCCACTGTGGTTCCCGAGCTCAAGCGCGATGCGCCATCTCGCCGTGGCGCGCAAGCAACGCCCCACCCAGCCACGTTTGAGTTCTGACACACATGTGACATCGCGCTTGTCTTGTCCAAATGTACTGCGCGTTTTTTATAACTTATTATGATCATGTAAAGTTGCAACGTTTGAATGACATCGCACTCAAATTCAACATCGCGCTTGTCTTTCTTTTGAGTGACATCGCACTCAATTATAACATAGCACTTCTGTCCACATGAATATAATAACGTAACATAGTGCTGAAAATGTCAAATTTCAATCACTGAAAATACATCGCACGGAAAATTTCAAATGTCAATCCCTCAAACGTTCATGTTGATAGAAACCTTTGAGTGACATTGCACTGAAAATTTCAAATTTCAACCTCGCGCTTGTCTTTCTATTTTTGCGATGTCACTCAAAAGTTCATGTTGATAAAAACGTTCATGACATCTCACTGAAATGTAACATTGCGCTTCCTTCCACTTTTCAAAAGTCAGTAAAAATAGCATATTGCGTTGTGAACGTTTACATCGTAAAGTTGCGATGTTGATGCTTACGTTGCTATACCTTACGATGTAAACGCCAAAGCCTTGCGATGTAAAGGTTACTGCGATGTGTAATTGCGTTGTATTGTGCTCGCGAACTAATCACTTCGTTCTGATGGGTGTTCGCCGCTCTGCCAGTTTCTTATACATATGCCCCTTGGAGTAACTCACTTTCAGAAACAATGGTTCCTGTGGACTGGTATTATCTGTTATGATATAATTCCTACTTTTAAACATTATTTCAGTCCGTTCCCCTACTTCTTTCTTTCAAAGAAGCATCCCGGGACGGCAAGAATAGACCAACTTAAAAACGATGGGGCACATTTACAAGCCCCTTGCGCCTCATTTACGCTGCTGTTGCGTCACTTTTGTGATGCAGCGGAGGCGCAAATTCTGCGCCATGGTGCGGGGTACTTACAAGTTGACGCATCTGGGAGATGTGTCATGTTGTAAAGCCCTGCTTTACTCAGTCACTTTTAGGCCAATGCTGCGTCAAAACCCTGCGCCTGCTTGAAGCAGGCGTAAGGCTTGACGCAGCATTGGACGAATAGGCCCCCACAGAGCATTGCTGGAGCTGCGTCGCACTTGCGACGCAACTCCAGCAATGCGCCGCCTTTACGGCACAGATGCGTCATGCATCTGTGCCGTTTTTTCCTCGTGGTGCGCCGCATTGTAAATGCAGCGCATCATGGGTGGCGGAGCTGCGGCGCACAATTACTGGCGCAACCCTGCTGATATGCAGGGATGCACCAGTAATTGTAAATCTGCCCTGATAACTTTCTTTCAGCTTTCAGGGGCGGCTCACACTTCTCTGTTGAACTCCAGAGGCTGCAGCAGCCCCTCCCTGAGCTCTCACAGACTGAGGGTAGGCCCATTGTCATTCCAATTGAGGCTGATTATCCCCTTTCTAATGACAAAGCGCCACCTTCTGCCTTTAGAATATCATGCTGAGTTTGTGATTACAGAGGAGCTTTCCCCAGACAGAGTATTGTGGGGAACTTTACATGTGAAATTTGTCAATGTTATACTCAGAGTGAACTGGCCAGGAACACTGAAGGGACAGAAGAGGAGACAGGAAAGTAGAGGTGATGGGGCGGGAGAGGTGACCAGGCAGGAGAAGAAATGGGCAGTAGAAGTGACGGGGCAGGAGAAGTGAAGGGGCAAGTAGAAGTGACAGGGAAGGAGAGGCAACAGGGAGGGGGAGGTGACGGGGCAGGAGAGGTGACCGTGCAGGAGAAGAAACGGGGCAGGAAAAGTGACGGGCAGGAAAAGTGATGGGGAAGGAGAGGTAACAGGTCAGGAGCAGTGAGGGGCAGGAGAGGCGACAGGAAAGGAGAGGTGACGGGGCAGGAGAAGTACTGGGGCAGGAGAAGTGACGGGGCAGGAGCAGTGATTAGGCATGTGCAGGAGCGGTGAACGACAGGAGCAGTGATCGGACAGGAGCATTGACTGGATTGGGGCAATGAACGGATAGGGGCAATGAACGGAGAGGAGCAATGAACGGGGCAGGAGAAGTGATGGGACAGGAGAAGTGATGGGACAGGAGAAGTGATGGGGCAGAAAAGGTGATCGGGCAGGAGTGCTGACCGGCAGGTACAGTGAATGGGCAGGAGTGCTGACCGGGCATGAGTGCTGACAGGCAGGAGCAGTGAATGGCAGGAGCGGTGACTGGGCAGGAATGGTGACCGGGCAGGAGAGGTGATGGGGAAGGAGAGGTGACGGGGCAGGAGAGGCAACAGGAAAGGAGAGGTGACTGGGCTGGAGAGGTGACCAGGCAGGAGAGGTGACCAGGCAGGAGAGGTGACTGGGCAGGAGAGGTGACTGGGCAGGAGAGGTGACTGGGCAGGAGAGGCAACAGGAAAGGAGAGGTGACTGGGCAGGAGGGGTGACCTGGCAGGAGAGGTGACCGGGCAGGAGAGTTGCCCGGGCCGGAGTGGTCACCGGCAGGAGTAGTGACCGGGCAGGAGCAGTGAACGGCAGGAGCAGTGAATGGGCAGGAGCGGTGATGGGGCAGGAGCGGTGATGGGGCAGGAGCGGTGACGGGGCAGGAGCAGTGATGGGGCAGGAGCAGTGACGGAACAGGAGAGGCAACAGGAAAGGAGAGGTGACTTGGCAGGAGTGGTGACCGGGTAGGAGTGGTGACCGGGCAGGAGTGGTGACCGGTCAGGAGTGGTGACGGGGCAGGAGAAGTGACTGGGCAGGAGAGGTGATGGGGCAGGAAAAGTGACAGGGCAGGAGTGGTGATTAGGCATGAGCAGGAGCGGAAACCAGGTGGGAGCGGTGAAAGGACAGGAGCGGTGAATGTGACAGGAGCGGTGAATGAGGCAGGAGCGGTGAATAGGGCAGGAGCAGTGAACAGGGCGGGAGCAGTGAACGGGGCAGGAGAAGTTAATGGGGTAGGAGCAGTGACGGGGCAGGAGAAGTGACGGGGCAGGAGAAGTGACGGGCAGGAGCGGTGATCGGGCAGGAGTGCGGACCGGACATGAGCAGTGAACGGTCAGCAGTGGTGACCGGGCCGGAGTTGTGACCGGGCAGGAGTGGTGATTAGGCATGAGCAGGAGCGGTAATCTGGCGGGAGCAGTGAAAGGACAGGAGTGGTGAACGGGGCAGAAGCAGTGAACGGGGCAGGAGCAGTGGACGGGCCAGGAGCAGTGGACGGGCCAGGAGCAGTGGACGGGGCAGGAGCAGTGAACGGGGAAGGAGCAGGAGCGGTGAATGGGTGGGAGCGGTGAATGGGTAGAAGCGGTGAATGGGTAGGAGCGTTGGACGGTGCAGGAGCGGTGATGAGGCAGGAGCAGTGACGGGACAGGAGTGGTGATGGGGCAGGAGAAGTGACGGGGCAGGAGTCGTGACGGGACAGGAGCAGTGACGGGGCAAGAGAGGCAACAGGAAAGGAGAGGTGACTGGGCAGGAGAGGTGACCGGGCAGGAGAGGTGACCAGGCAGGAGTGGTGATGGGGCAGGAGAAGTGATGGGGCAGGAGAGGTGACGGGGCAAGAGAGATGATGGGGCAGGAGAAGTGACAGGGCAGGAGTGGTGATTAGGCACGAGCAGGAGCGGTAACCGGGCGGGAGCGATGAAAAGAGAGGAGCAGTAAACGGGGCTTGAGAGGTGAACTGGGTCGGAGCAGTGAACGGGGCAGGAGCAGTGAATTGGGCAGGAGTAGTGAACAGGGCAGGAGCAGTGGACGGGGCAGGATCAGTGGATGGGGCAAGTGCAGTGGACGGGGCAGGAGCAGTGATGGGGTAGGAGAAGTGACGAGGCAGGAGAAGGGACGGGGCAGGAGAAGTGACACAGCAGGAGAAGTGTCAGGGCAGGAGAAGTGACGGGGCAGGAGCGGTGAATGGGTAGGAGCTGTGAATGGGTAGGAGCGGTGGACGGGGCAGGAGCGGTAGACGGGACAGGAGCGGTAGACGGGGCAGGAGCGGTGACGGGGCAGGAGAGGTGACGGGGCAAGAGCGGTGGCAGGGCAATAGCGGTTATGGGGCAAGAGCAGTGAAGGGCAGGAGAAGTGACGGGGCAGGAGAAGTGACGGGGCAGGAAAAGTGACGGGCCAGGAAAAGTGAAGGGCAGGAAATGTGACAGGCAAGAGAAGTGATGAGGCAGGATAAGTGACTGGGCGGGAGTAGTGATTGGGCAGGAGCAGTGATTAGGCATGTGCAGGAGTGGTGAATGGGTAGGAGCAGTGAAAGGGCAGGTGTGGTGAACGGGCAGGAGCGGTGAATGGGCAGGAGCGGTGAATGGGCAGGAGTGGTGACGGGGCAGGGGATATGACAGGGAAGGAGCGGTGGTGGGGTAGGAGAAGTGACTTGTACTTATGTTCCTTGCCTATTTATTTATATACTATTGCATGACATCCACTGATGTGTCTGCAAAGCATACCTGTTGCCCCGAATTTGTGTCCTGAATTTTAACCGCTTGTCCTGAATTATTTTTGTCCTGAATTTTGACCCCTTGTCCTGCATTTTTACACTCACCATCCTGAATTAGCGCCCATGCCTTTGTTCCTGCTTATATTTTGCGTGCTTTATATAAACCTGTTTTCCCTATGAGTATTTGCTTTTTCTTGAATTAATCCTCAAATAAACATGTTTAACCATTGTTTGAATTAAAACACGTTATAAGCTGTAACTGGTCAGTGAAATGCTAAACGTACAAAAAATGTGAATGTTTTGTGATTTCTAACCACACCCCTGACTCCGGCCACTGATTCAATCTTCGATTATTCCCGCCCTTGATTCTCCACCACAGTTCCCCTACTTTTTTTCCCTACTTCGACCACTGTGTAAAAGGGTTAGTGTGCTGTCAGAAGGCAAAGGACCACCAATACCAATGACTGAATATATCACATAAAATTTTATAGTATAAAGGAGGAAGCAGTTTATATAGTATCAAAAAAATGAGATGCAGAGCTGACAGCTGCGGCTCTGAGAAACCACACGGTGGACCGACCCGCTGTTTGGGAGAACTCTCCCTTATTTAAGTGATGAAGCAAAGCTTCGCATATTTTGCGGACTTGCTGTACTCAAGAACCTCGTTTATGTGTAACAAGATAATAAGTGTACGTCTTACTAACATTTATATTAAGTTTGAGTAAAGTTTATGAAGCTTGCTTACGTGTATTTCTAATGCATTTAATCCGTGTACTTAAAAATGGCCGCCGCTTGTATTTTAGTTACTGCGCATGCGTCAGCCACACTCACGTGTCCTGACGCGTCTGCAGAAGTGGAGGGAAATTTATGCGCATGCGTAATACATAGCTGTGCCCATCATGTGGTACTGCTCGTGCCACTGCTCTTGTGATTGTTTCCATGTAGCTAACATATAGATTGCATAAGTATATTTCTTGATGATAAGTTAGAAGTACAAACCCTGTGATGTGTTTTCATGATGACATTATTATGTATTAATTTGTTTTCGCTTACTTTTCATGTACCGCGGGGAATGGGGGTCTGAGAGAGAGGAGAGCCATATTGGAGGTCCCTTCTGCGCCTGCGCAAACTCTGAGGCACAGTGGACCTTGACTGATGGAACACAGCCAGTTGGCAGTGATGTGCAGGATGTTCCTGAGAAAGTCACCTCTGCCCTGCGAGAACAGCGAATGTGGCTCCTTATATGTTACAATGTAATATTGTGCTACTGTTTGCCGTGTAGCTTCTCATGGGAACCCCAATCTTACTAGGCGGTACCCAAGCATGCAAATACAGGCTTGAAATATTGTATTGTGATTGGTGTGTTACCCAAATCCTACCTTAGGACCAATCCGAATTGAGGGATTCTGACACTTTGCAACATTGGGGGGTGGTACACTGCCCCAAAACGTATATCTACCCTGGGTTCACCTAGGGAATCGTCCGACTTGTCTGGTTTAGCTGACCTGTCACTGACCCATCGTACTCAATAGGTGACTGAAGATACAGAGAGCTGCAGAGCACTCTGTCCGAATTCGACCATAGACTAAGGTTTTACTGAACCTTAAAGTGCTGGCGAAGCACTTTGCTGGGAGTTCGCCAACCCAATCGGGGTCTTGATCGATAGCTGCAGAGCGGGTGGAGCGCAGGCGTTGCTTCCGAACTGTGGGTTCCGGTCCTGTCCTGAGTGGTCCTGTCCTGAGGGTTTGCTGTCCTGTCCTGAGGTCCTGTCCTGATTCCTAATCTGAGGGTATCCTGTCCTGTCCGGGGTGTCCAGTCTGCACCTGCTGTCCTTTGAGGGGTATCCTTCCTTGAGGGTTTCCTGTCCTTAACTGACCCATGGCCAGGGTTTGGTTTCCACACCAGTCTAGGTAAATACTGTTCTAAGTTCTTTAAAACTTGCACCTTTCTATATTTCTACCTTTGCTTTAATAAAGCGATACCTTGGCATATGTTATTTTTCCATGTCTTTCCGCAACTATTGAAAGTCATTTGCATTTTTCTCATAAATTTGTTCTTATGTCTTCTCACTTGCTAGAAATTATGGGGTATATTACCAACAACTAGCGATAATTTTTGTCTCTAACTTGTTTAGAGACAAAAATTATCGCCGCACATCGGCGATTTTTATCGCAGATAAACCTTGCTATTAGCAAGGTTTATCGCAAATGCGATAAAAAACGGCCGCAATGCATGAATATCGCTGAAAAGTCAGCGATATTCATGCATTATCGAGCAAATGCTCTTAGCCATGTTATCCACCTCCCATTGGATAACATGGTGAAGAACTGCTCAGGGCAGGTGTTAGCTTTTGGAGATATTCGCGCTTAGCGCGAATATCTCCAAAAGTTGGTAATAGGAGATAGCGATGTTAGCGACTGTTTCCAGTCGCTAACATCTTGACACGCCCACTTTGCATGTCATTAGTGATAAATATCACTGACATGCAAAGCGGGGCCCAAGATGGTCGCTATCTCCTATTAGCTGTCACTAACTGGTGTTAGCGACAGCTTGGTAATAGGGAGATAATTTTATCTCCGCTTTCTTGGCTTTTAAAGCCAAAAAAGCGGAGATAAACCCCTTGATAATATACCCCTATATTTTGCATTGCAGTTTGTCATTTTCTGATATGGTCTAGAACCTCCTTACCTAGACTGTTCAAAGGCCCGTTCACTTTAAGTTTAGCGTGTTACTCTTTATAGGCCTTCCTATAGTTACCCATGCATAGTCTGTCCATGCTTGAAGATTTTGAGATTGTGTAGTATTCTTCATTTATATTCAATAGCAATTTTCAATGATTACCCTGTCATTATTTCTCTATAGTTATATCATTTACATTTTATTAGTCATTGAATGTCTCATTCTCGTGTATTTGATGCAAGAAAACAATGAACTTTAGATAAACATTTTAAAACTTCCCGTTGTCCGTGGTCATTTCAACAGTATTGAATGTTATTGGTTGGGTTTGTATTTTTGCTGCCTTTCCTTTTACAGCTAGCTCCCTGATTCATTGTGGTCATTAGGTACCCGCATCGGTGGATGGTAAGTCGGGTGCACTGAGAAACAATAGTAGGGAACACACACAAATTGGTAGAGCTTGTGAAGTCACCTGGTCAATGTATATGGTGATTTGAAAGTATATGGGCCCTGAAGCCGGAAACGGCGAAAACTATTGGTCGGGTGACCTCGCGCGCTCTATCAGTTTTTCTGGTAAGCAGAGGATGGTTAGGGACTAGCTAAAGGTTAGGCAGGATTAGTTAGACTAGTTGAGTCGGAAGCTGCTAGTACATTAATGCTGCTAAAAGAGCGGCTGTTCTAAGAGACCTGATCAATCTCTTGTGAATACGCACAAATAATATCTTGTAAAAACAATTCATGAATTGCTGTATTGTTATTATTCTTGTTCTTATATTGTTATATGTATTAATCCATGCGTTTGTCAACCGTTTAGTTTCTTGTTGTCCGAACTCCCCGGGGAATTGAAAGGGCAAGTGGTGAATAGAATCCATTGTCCTGAGGTCACAGGCTCGAGGAAAGTTAGGTGCAGGTTAAGATAACCGGGAAGCACTAACTAGGGTTTTCTGAATACATGTGTGAATAAATGTCAGTAACGGGGTTCATTGGCAAAATTCCCATAGTGGCGTAACCTAGTAAGGGTCACATCGGAAGAGTAGCAGGTTCCTCGGAGCTAGCGTGAAAGCAGAGGGGTCCGCTGGGAAACCTTAGACTCGGAACATATCCCGGAAAGAAGTGGATGAGTTTAGGGGAATAACAGGTTCACCGATGCTAAAGTGAAGGGTAGGCGGAAGAGATCTACTCGCAGCGTGTGAAAAGTAAATGGAAGCAGTTTACTTGCAGTAAAATAATTCTTTCTCTGTCTAGACACTTGAGCACTGTGGCGAATGTGTATTCGTTGTAAAATAACCAAGCACTGAGCACTTTAAAAGAAAGAAAGTTTCCGTTACCTTGTGAAGGGAGCGAGTCAGTCGCGAAGCGCCTCTGACGTCACTCTGTGCCGCGCTGGGATTGGTGGAAGCAGCGGGCGGGTAGCGGAGCTGGAATTGTAAAGGAGGGGTGAGCGCCGGAGCGTGGGAACTGTCTCACGAAGGGGCCGCGCACCCATTGGCGGAGATTATTTAGAGTCGCGCACCCATTGGTTGCACGGATTTCTGAAGCGCGTTCTGATTGGAGGTAGTTTGTAAACAAAGTTTAGCGTAGAAGTCGTATGTGGCACTCGCAGACTACAGGCACTCGACCTGATCCAAGACACCTAGGGTTTGAAAGGGATCAGTGGAAGACTAATAGATACGATATTATGTACGGAACAAAGAGAAAAATGTCCCTTATAAGTAAGGTGAAAAATTATTTCAAAACGGACAAACCGATTAAATCTAGAGAAGGTGTTCTTGTCCCACCACCCAATACTCCTGCCTCATTCATGATGTTTGACCGAGGGTACAACACCTGTGTGTGGTTGGAGAATTGGGTGAAGTACACAAAAGATGACGGAGTATTGGCTTTTTCGTTAGAAGGCACTTTCAATGGTAGGATCTTATTTAATTTAAGAACCCGAATGAATGAACTGCATCCCAGACCGAGACTAACGCAGTATGAAGCATTAGAGGAATGGGAAATAGAGGCTTTTGAAAGAGAAAGACCCCGAATGGACAAAGGACTGACCAAATGGTACCCCAGGCAAAAACAGGAGTCCAGGGATAAAAGGATGAAGCAGTGGAGGCAGAGTATGATTGTTGAGGGTCTGTTTCTCATGATGCCGGCATGTCATAATCCTGCAGCGGGTGAGAAAAGTACCGAAAAGTGTAAGCATTGGGGGGCCCTTGGGGAGTCAGATGATGAATTGTTAGATGACATCTGTACCAGAAGTCCGCCACCTTATAATGAGGGGGCCCGTCCTTCCAGTGTAGGAGATGCTCCCCGTCGCCATTTCCTAAAGGAAGAAGACCGATCCCTAGGACTGGGAGGGGGTGGTCAGGTATTGCCCTATTTTGAGAAACCCGAACCGGCGGAAACAAAGGATATATATCCCAAAGTGCCCGCAAGCCAGGAAGAAAAATATTCACGCACGAAAGTTTTCTTTCCCAAAACCCTGTATGAAAGCGAAGAGAAACCATCGAGTTCAGGACTGCCTTTTGTTCAACCTCCATATGAGGAAGAGCGCAGGTGCTTTAACACCGGAACCTTGTTCCCAAAACCGAATTATGGTGGGGGACCAAGTGAAACGCATCCTACTGCCCCGAGTTTTACTCCTCCATTGACCCCACAGATATTACATGACACGACTTTAAGAAGGATACTAGTGGAAAAGGAGCAAGAGGCTCTAGCTAGGCAAAGGACAGAAATAATTCAGAAAATCTCCCAGTTAAATACCAGTCCTGAGGCGTTGACCATTCCAGTAACTATTGGACCAGTGGTTCCGTTATACGGAAATGGTCAGGGAAATCCGATTACTCCAGTTATGACCCCAGTCATGGCACCCCCGAGACAGGAACCGATAATCATAGATGATCAGTCCAGTGAGTGCGAGTCTGAAGTTGCTTTCTTGGACTTGCCAAACAAACAGACCGGAAAGGGAATGCAGCAGAGGCATAACCCTTTTAATGCGAAAGAAATTAAATTAGAATCAGCAACAGGTACTAGGAGTGTGTCTTTGGTAACTCCGGATGAAATTGAAAGTTGGAGTCGCGAACTAGAGAAACAGACTCCGCAAACGAAACCTTTAGACCTCTACAAGCTGAGGGTAGAAATAGAAGAATTAATGGCAGGAAATGTGGGGTTGGATCGATTGAATACCTACTCTGAAGAAGAATTGTCGTTTATGTGTAAGAGCTTTACAAGAAACACCAGAGTGCTCCACGAAAAACTGACAGACACCGCAGCCAGTATGGGGGTAGATATTTCAAAATCCAAGCCCTTGCAGAAACCGTACAGAGCAGACTTCTCAGACAAAGATATAGAACACCTGAATGTGGCAGGGAAAAAGTTGCAGATAAAAGAATTATTGGGGGTACTGCAAAAATGGGGAGATGTGGAAAGATGGAGAAGCAGGTGGGCGAGAAAGAAAGAAGAGGCTCGCTCCCGACAAGTGACTCCTGAGTTTGCTTTAAGGGAGGTAGAAAAACCTGAGCAGTTATGCCCCATGCGCGAAGTACCTGGAGGGAAATATGTGCATGTCCCTTGGTCCCGACAGGATATTGTGTCCTTTACGAATGATTTTCCAAAATTACGAGAGAAACCAGTAGACTGGTACAGGCAGGTGGAAAGGTTCGTGAAGGTACAGAAGTGTCTGTGGAAAGACCTGGATGGGTTTTTCGACATTGTGGTTCCGGTAGATTTATGGACCCAGTGTAAAATAGCCATAGACTGGCCTAGTGAAGAGTACCCAAGGAATAAAGAAACAGGGGAGCCATCGAAGGATGTCATGCGAAAATATGAGCAGGTAATTCAGCATTTGAAAGAAAAAGTACCTGCAAAGGAAACTGATTGGACCAAGATAGATAGGACAACACAGGAAAGGGACGAGACAGTGCACTCCTTCTATGAGAGGTTATTGCAGGTGTTCAAAACATACAGTGGTATTGATAACATCGAGATGAAAGACATGACGCATTTTATTTACAGGTTTGTAAATGGTTTAAGACCCGAAATTTGTCAGTGGATAAAAGATAATAAAATCTGTTGGCACACAAAAAAAATGGATGAGGTCCTGCGGTACGCAAAGTACTGCGAGGACGAGATGGCAGAAAAGAAAAAGGCTCTCAAGGAGAAGGTGATGTGGGCTCAAGTGAAGCTCGCAGAACAGCAGGAAAAACAGTTGAGTAACATGGTTAAAAATGCTGAGAACAAAAGTCCTGGAGGTGGGGGTGGAGGAAAGCCCCGGCCCAAATTTAGCAGGGAAGAGGCTATGAAGAAATTTCCCTGCCATCAGTGCGGCGAAATTGGACACTGGCGTAACGAGTGTCCCTATTTACTAGATGATAATGCCAAAACCCCTGATTTAACTCCACAGACGCAGAAAGAAAGACCAAGAAAGACTCAACCACAGGTAAAAACAGTTCAGGTGCCCCGAGCACCAAAGCAGGTATACAGGGGAAAACAGGCAGAGGGTGAGGAGATAGAAGTTTGGGAAAGTGGTGAGAACAGAAATACAGCAACTTCGCAGTATCTGCTGAATGATACCTTCCTTTGTAATGATCAGTACTGACGGGGCCTGAGAGGGGAGGACGAGGAGTGTGTACTTGGCGCTTCCTTGCCGGTAGACCAGTCTGGACCATACATTGAAGGAAAGGTTGACGGGAATGATGTCACCTTTCTGTTGGACACTGGCGCTACCCGTTCTACTGTAAGAACAGTGGACGTTCCAAACCTACCCCTCTCGGGAGAAAATATCCAAGTAGTAGGTGTATCTAATCAATTGATTAGTACTCCTGTTACCGAACCCATGGAGATTTCAATTGGAAATTTTAAACAAATGCATAGGTTTGTTGTCTGTGACACCAGTCCAGTGAATCTACTGGGTCGTGATTTGCTGTGCAAAATGAACTGTACCATCTTTTGCACACCAAAAGGTGTTGAAATTCAGACCCCGGATGAAGATGGCATTTATAAACTATTGTTGCTCAGACCTGACTCAGAAATTAAACGATTGACCCTGCAAGACTTGCCCAAAGAACTCCAAGAAGCAGTAAAGCCAGAAGTGTGGGACTTCACTGGAAAAGATGTAGGATTAATGAAGGATGTAGATCCCATACAGATAGCCATCAAGGACAATGCAGTATACCCTAACACTAAGCCCTACCGAATGAATGCTGAAGTGAAAGCCGGTGTCACTCTGGAAATACAAAAATTACTAGAAGGAAACATCATACAGGAAGTGATGAGTAGCCCATGCAACTCACCGATTATGGGTATCAAGAAGCCTAGTGGCAAGTACAGGGTAGTGCAAGACCTGAGAAAGGTAAACAAAATTGTAGTTCCCTGTTGCCCTATTGTCCCGAACCCAGCAGTGATATTGTACCAGATTCCTTGGGATGCTGAGTGGTTCACTGTGATTGATTTGTGTCATGCATTCTTTTCAATACCCCTGCACCCCGACAGCAAATTTCTTTTCTCATTTGCCTTCGAGGGTCACGTGTATTGCTGGAACCGGGTCCCTCAAGGGTATACAGAGAGCCCCTCTATCTTTAATCAGATCTTGAAAAAATGTCTAGAGACTTTGATCTTACCTGGGAACTCTGTCCTAGTGCAGTACATAGACGACCTCCTGCTGGCGTCTAAAAGTCATAGGGACTGTGTAGTTGACACCATTGCCCTACTAAATCATCTGTGTGAGAAAGGGCATAAAGTGGCCCCTGACAAACTACAGTTCTGTGCTAAATCAGTGAAATATCTAGGACACCAGATAGAAAAGGGTGTCAGAAAAGTCACATCAGAAAGAGTGAGAATAATTCAAAAGATGCAGTTGCCCCGTACTCAAAAAGACATCAGAATGTTCCTGGGTGTACTAGGATACTGCAGGCAGTGGATTCTGGGATTTGCAGTCTTAGCCAGGCCTTTGATAAAAATGACCAAGAGAGGAATGCCAGATATTGTAGAATGGGACGATGAAAGCCTAATGGCCTTCACAAGACTGAAAAACTGTCTGTGTACAGCCCCTGCGTTGGGAATGCCAGATTATTCTAAAGAGTTTGCCCTATTCTGTGACACTCGCGATAATTGCGCATTGTCAGTCCTAACTCAAGAACATGGCACGACCAGAAGGCCTGTGGCCTATTTTTCTGCCACCTTGGACCCAGTAGCTGCTGGGTTACCAGGCTGTCTGAAAGCAGTAGCTGCTACCTGCGCAAGTTTAGAACAGAGTGAGTCCATTGTCATGGGACATCCTGTGACCGTGTATGTTTCACATGGAGTGGTAATTCTATTGACCAGAACCAAAACGCAGTATCTCACCCCTAGTCGGCTGACTAAATACGAGAGGATTCTTGTGGGTGCAGCAAATGTAAGCATTGTTAGGTGCGGTATTTTGAACCCTGCCACTTTACTCCCAGACCCCCTGGAAATGGAAGGTGGGGATGATGATGAACATGACTGCATTGATCTGACAGAATTCAGCACCAAACCACACCCAGACATAAAAGAAACGCCATTGCCTGAACATGATAAAGAACTGTTTGTAGATGGTTCCTGTCTAAGACATGAACTAGGAGGCCTGAGTGCTGCCTATGCAGTAGTCTCCTTAACAAAAATTGAAGAAGCAGGTTACCTATATAACATAAAGTCTGCACAAGTAGCCGAATTGATTGCTATGATAAAAGCTTGCCAAATTGGGAAAAATCTACGCATAACAGTGTATACTGACAGTCAGTACTGTTATGGTGTTGTGCATGACTTTGGCCAATTGTGGCTACAGAGGGAATTCCTGACTTCCTCAGGTACTCCCATTCGAAATGGAAAAGTTGTTCATGACCTTTTAGAGGCCATCCAGTTACCCAAGGAACTGGCAGTGGTAAAATGCCTTGCTCATAAGAAGAGCATGGACAAAGTAACACTGGGAAACGATTATGCTGATCGAGTGGCCCAATGGTGCGCCAGAGATCACTATATCGTTAATCCTAAACGAGGGGGAATCGGAGCCAGCTGCCAACTTCAAGTGTTTGAAGAAGTGCCTTCTTGGGATGAAGTGAGAGAGTGGCAGGAGGCGGCCCCTTGGCAAGAAAGAGAGAAATGGAAGGAGGATGGGTGTAGACCGAGACGTGTGGATGGTGTCATCTTAGGCCCAACTGGGATGCCTGTATTACCCCGACACTTGCTTGGCACAATGGCAAGATTAATAAACGAGGGATCACACATTGGTAGGGATGCCATGATTCTGGTATTTCAACAGACTTGGTACAGTAAGAAGTTCAGGAAAGTAGCAGAGTCCCTCTGCCAGAGGTGCCTGTCATGTCAACAAATGAACCCAGGCAAGAGGACAATGGTTGAACTGAGCAAAATTGGGAGATCAGGGGGTCCCTTTGTAAGGATACAGATTGATTTCATCACCATGCCCCGTTGTGAAGGGAAGCGATATGTCCTTGTCATTGTTTGCGTATTTTCAAAGTGGGTAGAAGCTTACCCTACTCCCCAAAGTGACGCACTGACAGTAGCGAAGTGTTTACTAAAAGAACTGATACCTAGATTCGGGGTGCCATTCATTATTGAATCAGATAAGGGTGGACATTTTCAGAATGAAATACTGGCTGAACTCTGTAAGGCCTTTGGAATAAGGCAGAAACTTCATTGTGCATACCACCCAGAGGCTTCTGGAATAGTGGAGCAAGTAAATGGAACTATCAAAAACAGACTAGCAAAGCTGACTGATGCAACTGGCATGACCTGGGTGAAGGCCCTGCCCCTGGTCCTGATGGGACTGAGAAGTGTTCCTGACCGCAAGACAGGCCTAAGTCCTCATGAAATCATTATGGGAAGAGTGATGAGACAAGCATGGGTGCCAGGAAGCAAACTGTTGAGTATTACTGATGATTTGGTGCTTGAATACTGCAGAAGATTGGGTGACCAAGTGCGTTCTATCTCTCGCCAGATTGGAGACGACGGCATCCTCAATCCAACGACTCCTCTCCACAACTTGGTTCCAGGAGACTGGGTCAAAATAAAGAAGCACACTCGGTCAAGCTGTCTGGCACCAAGGTGGGGAAAGAAACGCCAAATAATCCTGGTAACAACCACTGCAGTGAAGTGTGCAGGCATTCCCCAGTGGATCCACGCTGGCCACACCCAGAAGGTATTACCAGACGAGGAACCTGAAGAAGAAGGGCGTCCAGCAGAGGACTCTGCAGGAGCCAGACCAGAAGTAGCTGACAACGAACAGCCCAGCACCAGTCAAGCTGCAGGAACAGCAGACGTTGGCCCAGGAGTAGTTGACTACGAACTGCCAAGAATCCAGCCTGCTGAAGAGGTCCAGGAAACTGAGCCAGGAGTAGCTGATGACGAGCTGCCAAGCATATGGCCAGAAGAATGGATACCATTGATTGATCTGACCGAGGATCCCATCCGAACAAGAGAGCGACTTTGTGAAGGTAGAGAGTGGACTAGTCAGGAAAAGCAAGGCACAGGCGAAGAACCTCAGCCGCTTGAGATTCACATCAAAACTGAGGAAGGAGAAGGTCAGACAGGGACAGAACAGGTGTTCGATAAACCTCCACTCACTCCTGATGTGGATAAGGGACAGCTTAGACATAGAATAATAGTTCGAGCAGAAGAAAATCAAGAGATCGAAGTGCTTGAACAGGATCAGATAGAGTTAGAAGAACGGGTTCAGGAAACAGAAACAGAAACAGAAACAGAGACAATAGAAAGCCAAAAACAAAATATTCCTGAACAAGGCCAGATTAGTAACCAGGCAGAAGAACTAGATGCTAGCCCTGGAACTAGCCAGATAGGGGAAGAAGAAGAAAGTGAAGCAGAATTGCCACAAGTTAAAGAGAACAAGAGGATAAGAGAGGAAAGCGAAGTCCAAGTACCAACTAAGAGACACAAGAAAAGAAACAACCTTGAGCCTAGGTTCGTAAAGAAATTGAGGCTAAGGATAAAGACGGTGGAAGAAAAACGTGCAGAAGCAAGGAGAAGTGCACGGATAGCAGAGCAAGAAGAAAACTCTTCCAAAAGAAGGAGTGAACGAATAAAAAGACAAAACAAAAAGTACAAGTCACCTGAATGGACACTCGTTTTGGAAGAACTTGAAGATCTTGATATAACTGACGTAAGCGACGGAGAGCCCGTCCCTGAGTACTCGGCTGAAGAAGAAGACGAACCACCGTGAATTTGCACAAAGTAAGCTAGTTGTGTAAAGACACAAAGAGGGGTCGAGAAACTTCTTCTGAGCCGAAATGTCTGATTCAACTGTGAATGGTAGACCTAGTTGCAGTCGTTGCAAGACGTGCTGCAAGGTGTGTGTATGTAGTATAGTAGTACTGATAGTGATCTGGATAGGTCTAACAATCTTTATACCGTTTACTGTAAGTAAAGATACTAACATTGTCCCTACTGAAATTGTAAATACTGACAGTGAGGAGTTGACAACACAGAGTGTAGCGAGACATGAGAGAGCACTGAGACAAACAAAACAAGACTTAGAAGCATCAGATAAGGGAGGACTACATTATCATGGAATTAAGAACAGGACACACTTAAATGTTTTTGCGAACTTGTTAATACACTATGTAGAGACTATGGAAATTGAGGATTGCTATGTCTGCATGAAGCTACCTACTTCTGTAGCTGAAGGCGTGACATTCCACACTTGCCATTGACATATGGAATCTCCTGTAGCATTTTAGCTAGTTTATTTTACAAAAGAGGACCGTTACAGTACTATTACTCTAACAATGACGTGATCTTTTCTGAACTTCCTATACGTGGGAACTTGAATCCTGTACATACCAAAAGCGACACCATAAGATATATGGGAGACTACTTTTTGACTATAGGTAACATTGACATAGCTGATGCACACAGAGATAACTTGACTTGTTCTTTGCGTGAACAGGAAAAGATGTTCCTGAACATGGCAGAGAAAAGGAGGATTAAAATACAAAAGAAGGCTAATGACGAAAGTCAGAAAAAACCAAAGTGGGCTGAGAACATGGAAGGCACCTCAAATGGTGGGGCGGGACCTGCTCTGTTGCTGGATTTTGAAAAGAAAGGCAAGCTATGTCTTCACCGCGAGAAGACTAGCTATTATAATAATGTTTTCATTGGTTCCAGTGAATGCGAACATAATTACAAGGTAATTGGAGGTTGGGGTTTCAAAAATGGGTCAGAGCCTGTGTTTCCTGGAATTTATTATATTTGTGGGGACAAGGCTTATTTCAAATTGCCGGATCACTGGTATGGAAGCTGCTATTTTGGCATTGTCTTTCCGAAAATATACCATGTGAATGGAAAAGCTGGAAGCAATGAAGATACTAATGGCTTAGCGCGTAATAAAAGAGAAAGTATAGGTGAAATTATGGGTAGTATTTTCAGTGCACTGATACCTGGAGTGGGAGTGGTTCTGAACTGTTGGATTTAGGTAGCCTGGCCTAGGGCAAGACTAACATTCAGAGGCACAGTGTAAAGGTTGCAGACCACCCAAAAGTACTTCCACGCAATAGCACTCAAAAAGAAAACACTACACCAAAATTATATGAAAATACGTATCGCTTTATATAAAAATAATATGCTCTTTGTTGTCAAATATAAATAGCTCACATATAGGTAGTTCAAAACATTTCAAGTCACCTTTAAGATCAGCAGTTATACTTTTTAAATTTCTAGCAGATTATCACGTTGTCTTTAAAACAGTTGTTATATTCTTGAACTCCTATCACCCTTTTGCATTAAGATAACTGTACCTTAGAATCAACTAGGCTAGATATACTCCGCTAGAGTCTTGGGAGAGAACTACACCTCACTATAAGCAAGAGCAAATATCATTACAGTATTAACATTTAAACTGCTAAGCAATTAGTCGGCCAGTTTCAACATTACAGTTCATTTGTCATTAAACCAGTTTCAAAGAGAATCACAATGCAGTTTCTTACAGTTGAACTAAGACGGTTCAATTAGGGAATGACTGTACTCAGCTTACTTAAATCAGGCCAGAGCCTCACTCTCATTTACATGAAACACATTTAGCTTCTCTACTACTTCTCTGAGTATTCTTGGTTTAGATTCACCTTCATCAGCATTTAATTAAGCTCCCACAGTGGTGGAATAGGAATATCTTGTAGTACACTATACTCAAAATATCCAGTCACTGAAGGTTTCCTTAAGTCAATTACCAGCGTCACTCTCCCCCTTTCAGAACTCCTCCTTACTTGTTTTTACCAGGCGGATGTGCAGACAGTCCGGTTTCAGGGGACAAGATCGATCTGGCGTGAGGGGCTGAAGGAAAACAAGGCTAGGGAAGCTCCCACTCCTCAGCTGACTCCTCAGCGTGAGCCTGCTCTTTTCGTGCTACTTTCGCGCTAAAATACCTTCCAGGCAGACCCCAACCCTCTTCACCGCTGCCAGGCCTCCTCGCCCTCCCTCCCTGCTCAGGCCGACTCTTCCACACGGCGCCCAAGCAGGAGGAAGCGACCTGACAGGCAGCGAGCTGAGGAACCCTCCGGCGCCTTCCCTCAGCGCAGCTCGAAGGAAACACTCCTCCGGTGCGCATGCGCGGGAGCGCTCTCGCCGAGGCTACCTCCCACGGGATCTGCTCCGAGGAGAGACGCTGCTCGCTGGGGCCTGCTCACTTCACGGCCCCTCCTTCCGGGGATATCTTCACAGACGGGGCGTGCGCAGTAACGCCTCTGGTTCCTTTCAGGACAGGCGACGCGTCTCCAGCGCGATCAATGCCCCTGGGGTCCCGCTCACAAAGGGAAGCCTCTCTAAGCTTCCCAGGCTCAGTGGATCCCGGGGGGGTGCTGGCCCAGAGCGCGATCGATGAAAACCCGGTCACGGTTCACCTCACACCTTCTCAGCTGGCAGAGGGGATGGCCACACACCACAGGACCAGTCACTGGTAGGGGATGCTATCAGTTGTTTAATGAATGAATTCCCTTCCTTCACCAAAACGAAGAAGAGAGAAAAAAGGGGGGGGGGCTCCTTCAGAATAAAGCCAGGTTGTACTCTCTCAGCACCAACCCCCTATTCCTCCTTACTGGGCAGACTAGGGGCACGGGGGAACTCTCAGCTCAGCTCCCAGGACTACTAAAGTTAACCCCTTAATCTATCTGCCCAGGATCAGCAGGATGAGCTAACTTGGCTAGGACAACAGGATCAAGGAGGGGGAAAACCTTGACAGAGGGCTACTCTTGTAGAGGGAACCACCCTTCAGAATCCTACCCCCACTAGACCTCAGCCTTCACTCTAGCTGCTCCTCACTGACAGACAAAATGGCTGTCCAGCATTCCGCCTTATATAGGCTGCCCTCTCAGTGGTCCAGAATGGACCAGAAGGTTCTGGAATGCCCTATGTTAGGCTATGGCCAAGTTCTGTTGGTGACAGTTGGGGCAGTTGGTGGCCACCATTTTAGGTGGTGCCAACTTTCCTGTCAGAACAGGCCTCTGGGCCTAAGGTAAAAGACCATGAGGGGGAGAAAGAACACCTATCCCCCTGGCCAACACCTACAAAAAGTCAGTAGACACAAAAATTAATAAGGGTATGAGGGGCAAAAAGGGGACAAAATAAATAAAAATTAGGAGGGACTTCGCCAAAAAACCAGACAGGTCTAACACGCGTCCCCCCCAGCTGAAAGTGGGGAGAACTACCCAACCCCTTGGGAGTCCTCACCACTAAGGCGGAAATACCTGGAGAGACCGTCTGCATTGGCGTGGTCCACTCCAGGCCGATGTTCCACCCGAAAGTCCATTCCCTGTAGGGAGATGGACCACCTCAACAACTTGGGATTTTCCCCCTTCATCTGCATTAGCCAACGAAGGGGTCGGTGGTCAGTCTGAACCAGGAAGTGCGAGCCAAAGAGGTATGGCCGCAGCTTCTTCAGAGCCCACACCACCGCAAAAGCTTCTCTTTCAATGGCACTCCACTTCTGTTCCCGGGGAAGCAGTCTCCTGGATAAGAAGACTACAGGTTGATCCAGGCCCTCTTCATTGAGTTGCGATAACACTGCCCCAATGCCATGTTCGGATGCATCTGTTTGCACAATAAACTCCTTGGAGAAATTGGGAGCCTTCAGGACCGGTGCTTCGCACATTGCCTGCTTCAACTTTTCAAAGGCTTGCTGACAAGCCTTTGTCCAAACTACCCGTCGAGGTTGTTTCCTAGAGGTGAGCTCTGTGAGGGGCGCTACAATAGTGCCATACCCCTTCACAAAGCGACGGTAGTAACCTGTGAGGCCCAGGAAAGCTCGGACCTCAGTCTGTGTCTTGGGGGGTTCCCAGGCCATGATTGCCTCAATCTTCGCCTATAGGGGTTGCACGGACCCCCTACCCACCAAGTGTCCAAGGTACACAACCGACCCCTGACCAATCTGGCATTTACTGGCTTTGATGGTCAATCCAGCTTGTTTCAGCGCCTGGAGAACTGCTTGCAAATGTTGCAAGTGGTCCTCCCAACTGCTACTGAAGACAGCAATGTCATCCAGGTAAGCAGCCGAGAAACCCTCCATTCCAGAGAGGACCTGGTTCACCAGTCGCTGAAATGTGGCAGGGGCGTTCTTGAGCCCAAAGGGCATCACACAGAACTGGAAGTGTCCCTCAGGCGTGGAGAAGGCTGACCTTTCCTTTGCTCCATCTGTCAAGGAGATCTGCCAATACCCTGAAGTAAGGTCGAAGGTACTTAGGTATTGGGCAGCTCCTAGCCGGTCAATTAACTCATCCGCCCTGGGGATTGGATGAGCATCAGTTTTGGTAACTGAGTTCAGTCCTCGGTAATCCACACAGAACCTCAGTTCTGGTGTGGTGCCCGGTGGGGCGGCTTTTGGGACTAGCACCACCGGACTGGACCAAGGGCTGCTGGACGGTTCTATCACTCCTAGCTCTAACATCTTGGCAACTTCGCCATGGATGCTAGCCTTCACCTTGTCCGACAGCCTATAGGTCTTGGATTTCACTGGGGGGCTGTCTCCTGTGTCCACATCATGGGTACACAGGTGGGTTCTTCCCGGGACAAGGGAAAACAGTGAAGAGTACTGCCCCAATACCTGTCGGCAATCCTCTCGTTGCTCAGGAGTGAGAGACGGGGAGAGAATCACTCCCTCCACCGACCCATCCTTCTCTTGACATGAAAAGAGATCTGGGAGAGGCTCGCTTTCCGCTTCCTCAGCACCATCAGTCACCATCATCAGGATGACCTCTGGCCTCTCATGGTGGGGTTTGAGGCGATTGGCATGCAGCACCCGTAGGGGCTGCCTCGGGGTCTTAAGATCCACCAAGTAAGTGGCCTTACCCTTTTTCTCCAACACCTCAAAGGGGCCTGTCCAACGATCCTGAAGGGCACTTAGCTCTCCAGGTTCCATCACCCAGACTTTCTGGCCAGGCTCCAACTCCACCGGGTGAGCATTCTGATCATACCATTCCTTCATGACTGCCTGACTGGCCTCCAAGTTGTCAGCAGCCTGCTTCCACAACTTGGCCATCTGGCTTCTGAAGGCCAACATGTAGCTCACCACATCCTGGGGAAGTTTTCTGGGAGACTTCTCCCATCCTTCCTTCACCAGGCTGAGAGGCCCACGCACCGGGTGCCCATACAACAATTCGAATGGGCTGAAGCCCACTCCTTTCTGCGGCACCTCTCTGTAGGAGAACAGTAAGCAAGGTAGGAGGATATCCCACTTCCTCCGTAGGCTCTCTGGCAGACTTCTTATCATGCCCTTCGGGGTCTTATTGAACCTCTCAACCAGTCCATTGGACTGGGGGTGATAGGGAGTGGTGAACCGGTAGGTCACCCCACACTCCTTCCACATGGTTCGCATGTAAGCAGACAGGAAGTTAGTCCCCCTGTCAGACACAACCTCCTTCGGGAATCCTACCCTAGTAAAGATTCCCATCAGGGCCCTAGCTACCACAGGTGCAGTAACAGTCCTCAGAGGAATGGCCTCTGGGTACCGTGTGGCATGATCCACCAGAACCAGGATGAACCTGTGACCAGCTGTTGTTGGTGGATCCAATGGCCCTACAATGTCGATGCCCACCCTTTCAAAGGGGGTGCTAACGACAGGAAGTGGTTCCAGGGGAGCCTTTAGCTTCACCCCTGTCTTCCCACTGGCCTGGCAGGATACACAGGTCCTACAGTATGTGTTGGACGCCACTTTCATCTGAGGCCAGTAAAAGTGGAGGACAAGCCGTGCAAAGGTCTTGTCCTGGCCTAAGTGTCCTGCCAGTGGTATCGCATGAGCCAATTCCAGCAGAAAGGCTCGGTATTGCTGCGGGACCACCAAGGCCCTTGATGAGCCAGGTAGAGGTACCTTGGGTTCACTGTAGAGGAGGCCATCCTCCCAGTAAATATGATGGTGTCCCGTAGCATCACCTGCTGCCTGGGCTTCAGCCTGACGCCTCAGTCCCTCAAGGGTAGGGCACTCCCTCTGCCCCTTACAGAATTCCTCTCTGGTAGGACCTCCCTCCACATGCCATTCAGCAGGGATGGGTAAATCCGCCAGAGAGTCTACTCCCCCCTCCACGGACTCCTGGCCTACCACTGCAGGTGGCCGATCTGTCTCATGGGGCGTGGAAGCCGAAGCAGGCTGTCCCTGTCTCCGTTTCTGACCCTTTTTGGCAGCGGGTTGGGCCATTGTTCCAGGCTCCAACCCAGGCGAACTCCCTCTCCGGGCAGTCGCAGACCGTGTGCTTACACAGGCCCAGTCAGGTGTACCCAGCATCGCAGAATGCGTCCGGTATTCCACCTCTCTCCAAGTGTTGTGCTCCATGTCATTCCCCAACAGACAATCAACTGGCACGGCAGGGCTTACGGCAACTCGAAGTGAACCTGCAACCCCTTCCCACTCAAAGGGAACCTCAGCCACTGGATAGTGGCCCATTCTGCCGTCAGCCATCGCGGCGGGGTGGAGTACATTAGGAACAACCTGCTCTGGAGACACCAGTTGACTTCTCACCATAGTCATACTGGCTCCTGTATCTCTCAGAGCCTCCCCTCTTTGGCCATTGATGGTAACCCATTGCCCATACTTGATAGTATTTGGGGGCACCTGGATCTTTGGCACCATCTCCCGCTCTCCCAGGGACACTAAGGTGACACCCGCCCACTCACCCCCCTTATCTAAGGGCAACTCCTCCCCGAGCGCTACACTAGCTACTCCCGGTGACTTTCCTCCGGTGGGAGGGGGTGGTCTCTTTGGGCATTTGACATCTCCCTTATAATGTCCAACACCACCGCATTCAAAACAGTGGAGAACCCTTGGCTGCTGGCTTTGGCCAGGATTAGGGTTTCTGGGCGGGTTTGCCCTAGGGGTGAAACCTGCTCCCTTACCTTGGAAATTATTTTGGGGACCTTTGGAGAACTCCTTCTTTTTATCTCCTCCCTCTTTCTTCTGGGGGGCGCCCTGTCCGGCTTTTTGAGAATCCCCTCCAGTCCCCTTGGAGGATACCCGGGTACTTGCCCAAGTGTCTGCCTCCTCTGCAAGCTTCCGGGGATCGGTCAGCTTGCTGTCCACCAGGTGTTGGCGCAACTCGGGAAAACATTTCTCGAGGAGGTGTTCTTTCAAAAATAGATTGTACAGCCCCTCATAATCTTTTACCTCGCTGCCCTTGACCCAACCCTCTAAAGCTTTCTTGGCGTAGTCTAGAAAGTCTACCCAATTCTGGTTACTCATTTTGTGACTTCCCCTGAATTTTTGTCTGTACCTTTCAGGGGTAAGTCCAAACTTTTTCACCAGTGCCACCTTCATGACAGGGTAGTGGGTTTGCTCATTCTGCTCCAGAGCCAACAAAGTGTCTCTGCCAGCAGGTGGCATGTATTTGTACAGCCCACCTCCCCAGTGAGTTTCTAGGATCCCGTGAGCCCTTAAAGAAACTTCGTAGGCAGCTAACCATTTGGCAATGTCATCACCTGAGGTGTAACTAGCGATGACATCTTTAGGTAAGTAGGGTCTGGATTCCCTGGTGTCTACTTTCTTTTCGCTGCCACCATGGTCTGGAGTGGGAGGCCTTTGTATTAGGACCTGTAGGTCCATCTCCTTGAGGGTTCGCTCATGAGCTAACCTCCTTTCCTCCCTTTGCATATCCATCCTAGCTAACTCCAGCCTCATTCTTCTCTCCTCCCTCCTATCTTCTAGCTCGGCTTCGGTTAACCCCTTCTCCGAGACGCTGCTGCCCGCCCTGGGAGGTGTCTTGGAACCTGTCAGTAGATTTCCCCCCTCCGCTTGGTACAGCATTCCAGTCTCAACGACAGTGTCCCTGTCACTCCCTTCTGACACTGGTACCTCCCCGGAATGAGCCTCCACCCATGCCCGTATGCTGGTCTGCAGCTCGCCTTTCTTGGCACCCTTGTTGAAAAACACACCTTGCTGCTGACACCAGTCCTTTAGTTGGGTCACAGTATAGTTATCCAGCTCTTCCACATTTATCTCCATTTCTGCTAGAGTATAAACTTTTCACACAGGAGGAAACCAAAAGTGTCCTAGGGTCAACCTCCACCCACCACCAGAAATAAATTTAGAAAAAACAAAAATGTAAATTAGGAGGGCCGCAAGGAGAAAACTCCTGGTGTAGGTTTAGTGTATTGCGTTGAATTACTAGTGAGTAGCTGCAACCAAGTCCGCGTTCCCACCGCTAGGCACCAATATGTTGGAATTAGGTAGCCTGGCCTAGGGCAAGACTAACATTCAGAGGCACAGTGTAAAGGTTGCAGACCACCCAAAAGTACTTCCACGCAATAGCACTCAAAAAGAAAACACTACACCAAAATTATATGAAAATACGTATCGCTTTATATAAAAATAATATGCTCTTTGTTGTCAAATATAAATAGCTCACATATAGGTAGTTCAAAACATTTCAAGTCACCTTTAAGATCAGCAGTTACACTTTTTAAATTTCTAGCAGATTATCACGTTGTCTTTAAAACAGTTGTTATATTCTTGAACTCCTATCACCCTTTTGCATTAAGATAACTGTACCTTAGAATCAACTAGGCTAGATATACTCCGCTAGAGTCTTGGGAGAGAACTACACCTCACTATAAGCAAGAGCAAATATCATTACAGTATTAACATTTAAACTGCTAAGCAATTAGTCGGCCAGTTTCAACATTACAGTTCATTTGTCATTAAACCAGTTTCAAAGAGAATCACAATGCAGTTTCTTACAGTTGAACTAAGACGGTTCAATTAGGGAATGACTGTACTCAGCTTACTTAAATCAGGCCAGAGCCTCACTCTCATTTACATGAAACACATTTAGCTTCTCTACTACTTCTCTGAGTATTCTTGGTTTAGATTCACCTTCATCAGCATTTAATTAAGCTCCCACAGTGGTGGAATAGGAATATCTTGTAGTACACTATACTCAAAATATCCAGTCACTGAAGGTTTCCTTAAGTCAATTACCAGCGTCACTCTCCCCCTTTCAGAACTCCTCCTTACTTGTTTTTACCAGGCGGATGTGCAGACAGTCCGGTTTCAGGGGACAAGATCGATCTGGCGTGAGGGGCTGAAGGAAAACAAGGCTAGGGAAGCTCCCACTCCTCAGCTGACTCCTCAGCGTGAGCCTGCTCTTTTCGTGCTACTTTCGCGCTAAAATACCTTCCAGGCAGACCCCAACCCTCTTCACCGCTGCCAGGCCTCCTCGCCCTCCCTCCCTGCTCAGGCCGACTCTTCCACACGGCGCCCAAGCAGGAGGAAGCGACCTGACAGGCAGCGAGCTGAGGAACCCTCCGGCGCCTTCCCTCAGCGCAGCTCGAAGGAAACACTCCTCCGGTGCGCATGCGCGGGAGCGCTCTCGCCGAGGCTACCTCCCACGGGATCTGCTCCGAGGAGAGACGCTGCTCGCTGGGGCCTGCTCACTTCACGGCCCCTCCTTCCGGGGATATCTTCACAGACGGGGCGTGCGCAGTAACGCCTCTGGTTCCTTTCAGGACAGGCGACGCGTCTCCAGCGCGATCAATGCCCCTGGGGTCCCGCTCACAAAGGGAAGCCTCTCTAAGCTTCCCAGGCTCAGTGGATCCCGGGGGGGTGCTGGCCCAGAGCGCGATCGATGAAAACCCGGTCACGGTTCACCTCACACCTTCTCAGCTGGCAGAGGGGATGGCCACACACCACAGGACCAGTCACTGGTAGGGGATGCTATCAGTTGTTTAATGAATGAATTCCCTTCCTTCACCAAAACGAAGAAGAGAGAAAAAAGGGGGGGGGGCTCCTTCAGAATAAAGCCAGGTTGTACTCTCTCAGCACCAACCCCCTATTCCTCCTTACTGGGCAGACTAGGGGCACGGGGGAACTCTCAGCTCAGCTCCCAGGACTACTAAAGTTAACCCCTTAATCTATCTGCCCAGGATCAGCAGGATGAGCTAACTTGGCTAGGACAACAGGATCAAGGAGGGGGAAAACCTTGACAGAGGGCTACTCTTGTAGAGGGAACCACCCTTCAGAATCCTACCCCCACTAGACCTCAGCCTTCACTCTAGCTGCTCCTCACTGACAGACAAAATGGCTGTCCAGCATTCCGCCTTATATAGGCTGCCCTCTCAGTGGTCCAGAATGGACCAGAAGGTTCTGGAATGCCCTATGTTAGGCTATGGCCAAGTTCTGTTGGTGACAGTTGGGGCAGTTGGTGGCCACCATTTTAGGTGGTGCCAACTTTCCTGTCAGAACAGGCCTCTGGGCCTAAGGTAAAAGACCATGCGGGGGAGAAAGAACACCTATCCCCCTGGCCAACACCTACAAAAAGTCAGTAGACACAAAAATTAATAAGGGTATGAGGGGCAAAAAGGGGACAAAATAAATAAAAATTAGGAGGGACTTCGCCAAAAAACCAGACAGGTCTAACATGAACACTCACAGAATTTGCAAATTATCTACTATAGTGGATGTCTTGTCTACTGAGACAGCTCATGGATTTCTGCTGGTCAATACCGAAATGGTTGCGATCAGATCAATGGTTTTGCAGAATCGACTTGCTCTTGACACCTTATTAGCAAAAGAGGGCGGATGTTGAAGGCGCAACATTGTTGCACTTATATTCCGGACAAAAGTGTACAGATCAAAAGATATGTGAAAAACATTACTAATTTGACAAAGGAACTCAAACCACTCGAGGTTGATAGTGCCTGGAAGAGACTGGTAGATGGTCTCTCAAATGTAGGTCATTGGCTTGCTAGCGTAGGTAAAAGCTTATTGTTCAAGATACTGATGCCAATTGGAATTATAGGTCTTATCTTATTTCTCATTTTTATCTGTTGTAAATGCCGCAAGCGCACCAAAAAGCACGAGGTAAATGCAAGAGGGTTGAAACGAAGTGTGGATGAGATTGAATTGGAGGAAGTGAATGATCAGATATACAAGAAGGTGAAGACTTCTCACCCTACCAGAACTGAAAGAGAGAAGTTGGAACGATTGTTGGAAGAGATAGAGCTGTATAAAGTGTGAAAGAAAGTTGGCATCTGGTTCCATTTAGTTTATGATGATAGTAAATATCATCAAAGAGGGGATTGATGAAGCAAAGCTTCGCATATTTTGCGGACTTGCTGTACTCAAGAACCTCGTTTATGTGTAACAAGATAATAAGTGTACGTCTTACTAACATTTATATTAAGTTTGAGTAAAGTTTATGAAGCTTGCTTACGTGTATTTCTAATGCATTTAATCCGTGTACTTAAAAATGGCCGCCGCTTGTATTTTAGTTACTGCGCATGCGTCAGCCACACTCACGTGTCCTGACGCGTCTGCAGAAGTGGGGGGAAATTTATGCGCATGCGTAATACATAGCTGTGCCCATCATGTGGTACTGCTCGTGCCACTGCTCTTGTGATTGTTTCCATGTAGCTAACATATAGATTGCATAAGTATATTTCTTGATGATAAGTTAGAAGTACAAACCCTGTGATGTGTTTTCATGATGACATTATTATGTATTAATTTGTTTTCGCTTACTTTTCATGTACCGCGGGGAATGGGGGTCTGAGAGAGAGGAGAGCCATATTGGAGGTCCCTTCTGCGCCTGCGCAAACTCTGAGGCACAGTGGACCTTGACTGATGGAACACAGCCAGTTGGCAGTGATGTGCAAGATGTTCCTGAGAAAGTCACCTCTGCCCTGCGAGAACAGCGAATGTGGCTCCTTATATGTTACAATGTAATATTGTGCTACTGTTTGCCGTGTAGCTTCTCATGGGAACCCCAATCTTACTAGGCGGTACCCAAGCATGCAAATACAGGCTTGAAATATTGTATTGTGATTGGTGTGTTACCCAAATCCTACCTTAGGACCAATCCGAATTGAGGGATTCTGACACTTTGCAACATTGGGGGGTGGTACACTGCCCCAAAACGTATATCTACCCTGGGTTCACCTAGGGAATCGTCCGACTTGTCTGGTTTAGCTGACCTGTCACTGACCCATCGTACTCAATAGGTGACTGAAGATACAGAGAGCTGCAGAGCACTCTGTCCGAATTTGACCATAGACTAAGGTTTTACTGAACCTTAAAGTGCTGGCGAAGCACTTTGCTGGGAGTTCGCCGACCCAATCGGGGTCTTGATCGATAGCTGCAGAGCGGGTGGAGCGCAGGCGTTGCTTCCGAACTGTGGGTTCCGGTCCTGTCCTGAGTGGTCCTGTCCTGAGGGTTTGCTGTCCTGTCCTGAGGTCCTGTCCTGATTCCTAATCTGAGGGTATCCTGTCCTGTCCGGGGTGTCCAGTCTGCACCTGCTGTCCTTTGAGGGGTATCCTTCCTTGAGCGTTTCCTGTCCTTAACTGACCCATGGCCAGGGTTTGGTTTCCACACCAGTCTAGGTAAATACTGTTCTAAGTTCTTTAAAACTTGCACCTTTCTATATTTCTACCTTTGCTTTAATAAAGCGATACCTTGGCATATCTTATTTTATCATGTCTTTCCGCAACTATTGAAAGTTATTTGCATTTTTCTCATAAATTTGTTCTTATGTCTTCTCACTTGCTAGAAATTATATTTTGCATTGCAGTTTGTCATTTTCTGATATGGTCTAGAACCTCCTTACCTAGACTGTTCAAAGGCCCGTTCACTTTAAGTTTAGCGTGTTACTCTTTATAGGCCTTCCTATAGTTACCCATGCATAGTCTGTCCATGCTTGAAGATTTTGAGATTGTGTAGTATTCTTCATTTATATTCAATAGCAATTTTCAATGATTACCCTGTCATTATTTCTCTATAGTTATATCATTTACATTTTATTAGTCATTGAATGTCTCATTCTCGTGTATTTGATGCAAGAAAACAATGAACTTTAGATAAACATTTTAAAACTTCCCGTTGTCCGTGGTCATTTCAACAGTATTGAATGTTATTGGTTGGGTTTGTATTTTTGCTGCCTTTCCTTTTACAGCTAGCTCCCTGATTCATTGTGGTCATTAGGTACCCGCATCGGTGGATGGTAAGTCGGGTGCACTGAGAAACAATAGTAGGGAACACACACAAATTGGTAGAGCTTGTGAAGTCACCTGGTCAATGTATATGGTGATTTGAAAGTATATAGGCCCTGAAGCCGGAAACGGCGAAAACTATTGGTCGGGTGACCTCGCGCGCTCTATCATAAGGACCCGCTTGTACACCCAATTAATAGTGATGACAGCACCTACAGGGCACGGCAATAACCAGATATAATCCCATATATTGAATGCAACTGGAGCTCCTAAACCTGAATACATTGCAAACAGAGAGTTCTGATGTTACACTATTAGCCATCTCTTGCTATAGTGTTTTCTTCACCTGAAACGCTGTGCAATCTCATACGATCAGCTCCTCCCTTCTACTCACAACTGTGTTCCCGTTGGGTCCCATTGTGAGTATCTTTTTCTACTTCTTTCACCCACGGCTGGCACACACCTTTCACGGGACTGCGCAAAACCATCAGATGTCCCTACAAACCTTGGTCCTGATGAGCCCCTACACTGCACAGAGGGTCGAAACGTCGTCCACACAAAGCAAAAGCGAACCTTTAAAAAGCGCATATCATTGTATATAGCTGCTGCATATTTCGTATATACTTGATGGTCGACTTTTAAAGAACTGTGGTAACCTTGTAAAAATATTGTCACAATTTAGCACTGTTATTTGAGGTTCCTTTTTTCACTGGGACACCACGCACAATTGTTTATTTAATTTGTCTCTTTTCTTTATACTCCCTTAAATACTATAAAATTTGATGTGATATATTCAATCATTGGCATTGGTGGTCCTTTGCCTTCTGACAGCACACTAACCCTTTTACATTGCTATTACGCACAGTATTAATATCATAACAGATAATACCTGTCCACAGGAACCATTGTTTCTGAAAGTACTTTGCCTACCCTGGTTCCTCAGTGAGTAGGGTTCCCCTGTTTTTTGTTCTTGGCCCTTGGAGTAACTCAACATTGTATTGATAGCTGGCATAGTGTTCCAGATATAAGTTAAACTATTGCTATTATGGCATCAATCTGGGATGGAGAGTGGAATAAATAAGTAATGTGCTGCTTCTGAAACAAACTTTCAATCTCCTTATTAGGGTTGCTAGCTGATCGATTTTATACTGTCAACTAAATCCGGTGGGCCTCATTTATGAGGCCTTGCGTCAGTTTTGGCGCTTCAGATGCGTCACTTTTTGTGACGCATCGTCGGCGTAAAACATGCCTTCTGTTGCGCTCTATTTACAAAGTGACGCATCTAAGCAGATGCGTCACTTTATAAACCCCTGCGCTACATTATACCTGCGTCTGGTATAATGTATGCAGGGGGGTGTTCCCCCACAAAAAGCCTTGTAGAAGTGACGCAGTGAAATCTTTGAGATTTTGCTGCGTCACTTCTAGGACACCGTTGCGTGAAAATCTTGCGCCTGCCTCACAGCAGGCGTAAGACTGACGCAGGCACTTTCACATGGGGCTTGCCCCATGTGAAAGGATGCATTGCTGGAGTTGCGTCACTTTTGTGACACGCGCCAGCAATGCGTCACTTTTGCGCTTACAGATACATCAGAAATACTGTTGTATCTGTAACTTCTTGCGACATGATGCGTCATACATTAAATATGACGCATCAGGTATGTCGCAAGGAGTGCACACTGAGAAGCCCGGTATTTTTAACACTTATTTGTGCATACTTCAAAAAGCAATTATAAATAGCACTTATAAATATGTTTTAGGGCTACATTAATGATTCATGACTAATAATTACAGAAAACAAAGACAGAAAGGTCAGGCTTCAAATGAATACATAACATTTTATTTACAGCCTTATTTAGTGTCAAGGGGAGGCCTTTACAGACTCCTTAAACAAATGGCCGGTATTTTTCTTAAAGAAAGGTGGCATCTCTACTCTAGATGCATTTTCTAATAATGCATTCACCCACTGTGCATTCAAGCCATCCTTGGAGCAGGGTTGACGAGGTAATGCCGAGGGTGGCCCTCTGTCGGCAGTCAGTAGAATTGCAGTTAATAATCTGACGGAAATCTCGAATGAGGTCTTTGTAAAGAAGATATGGTAAATATATCTACCCATAATGCATTGCATAGAAGACCAACAGACGCCACAGCCAATGATAGTTGTCTATAAGATTAGAAGATAAATGTAGTATCTATTTTTTCACATATTAGATTGTATTTTTTTTTTACCACGCTTAACAACATTAAATAAAACACCGTCCTATTTGTCTTCAGTTAAACAAATTATGTACAAAGGCGAATACACAGTCGAGTATTATTACATTGTATTTCGTTTTTCCCTTACTCAGTTGAACTTAGTGTGTCACTGAGGGGGAAATAACATTTCAATTTTTGGATGGTCTCATTGCTAAGTGAGACCTCTTAAAAAGTAACGTGAAAGGAAGATACCGTTGCCTGGCATAGTCTACACCATGGGTACTCATAAACTTCCTCTCGTGGGCCGAGTTAACGGTGTGGTTTGTGGCCGAGGGTCGCACCAGTGGGGGCGGGGTCATTCGGGGGTGGGGCTAGAGCGGTAAAAAATGACCACTGTCGTTTCAAAACATTACTAGACAGTACTGTATTTCCAAAGCAGCTGTAATTACATGCAGCACATGTTTATAGTAATTGTTTATTAGCAGACAAGAGCAATCTTAAGTGGGATTGAATGGCAATTTGGGGGCAGATTTATGAGGCCTTTGTGCCACGCTTACGCCGCTGTTGCGTCACGCAAGGCGGCGTAAACGTGGCGCATCCCTACGAACGATTTACAACGTGACGCATCTAGGCAGATGCGTCACGTTGTAAAGCCCTGCGCCGCTTGTGGGCGTTCCGGCGCAGGGTGGGCATTCCGGGGCAGGTGCGCCTCGCAAAAGTGGCTGAGTCACTTTCAGGCCAATGCTGCGTCAAAAGCCTGCGCCTGCTTGAAGCAGGCGTAGGTCTTGAAGCAGCATTGTTAAGATGGGGCACCCCCGAGCCTTGCTGGAGCTGCGTCGCGCTTGCGACGCAACTCCAGCAATGCGCCACCTTAACGGCACAGATGCGTCACGCATCTGTGCCGTTTTTGCCCCATGGTGCGCCGCATTGTAAATGCGACGCACCATGGGTGGCGGAGCTGTGGCGCACTGTGGCGCACATTAACTGGCGCATCCCTGGGGATGCGCCAGTTAACATGAATCTGTCACCTTGAAATGCAAATCTTAAAAAAAAAAAGAAACATTTTTCTTTTACACATGGCATTTTAATTAAAAGAATTTTGGGTAGGGCAGGTGGGAGAGGAGCACGTCATGGCAATATGTCTGGGACATCGTGGGCTGTGGGAATGCGGAAAGGACGTAAGGCGGTCTGAATGACTGTTTTTCAGTACAGAACCTTGCAATTGTCAAACACCTTCAACGTAAGTCCCTGCTGCAAAAGCCAGTCCTTCCCCAAGAACAAATCAATACATACTGCAAAACAGGTGTTCACCCCTTTTGCATCCATGTCATTTAAGTGAGGTCAATGTAAAAAATGGAATGTCAGTTATGTCACCCATTCTACCCTGCCACTTTGGCGAATCCACCTTCATGGAAATATGTTCAGATGGTTTGGCGGGAGTTGGAGGTGATAGAGCGCGCGAGGTCACCCAGCCAATGATTTCGCCGTTTCCGGCTTCAGGGCCCATATACTTCAATTCACACTATTCATTGACCAGGCGACTTCACGGGCTGCTACCAATTTGTGTGTTCCCTAATGTTATTACTCAGTGTACCCGACTTACCATCCACCGACACGGGTACCTATGAACTCAATGGATCAGGGGCCTAGCTGTAAAAGGAAAGGCAGCAAATGCAAATTCAAATGACATTCAATGCTATTGTAAATGACCACGGACAACTGGAAGTTTTAAAAGCTTTATCTAAAGTTCGTTTTCATCAAGCATTAAACTTACAAGAATAAGGCAATCAATAACTAAGATAATGAAAAGTACATAACTATAGAGAAATAAAGTCAGGGTAATCATAGAAACGCTAATATGAGATGCAACAAATAACACTATGCATTCAGGGCAAGGATTCTTTAGACAAACTAAGTAAGGCTGTTCTAGACCATATCAGAAAATGACAAACTGCAATGCAAAATATGATTTCTAACAAGTAGGGGAACATAGGAACAAGTTATGAAAATGTGCAAATGATTTACGTTTCAATAGTTGCGGCAAAAGCATGGAAAATCAACATGTGCAAAGGTGTCTCTTTATTAAAGCAAAAGACAGAAAAATAGAAAGGTGCAAGTTTTAAAGAATTTAGAACTGTATTTACCTAGACTGGTGTGGAAACCAAACCCTGGCCACGGGTCAGTTAAAGACAGGAAACCCTCAAGGAAGGATACCCCTCAAAGGACAGCAGGTGCAGAATTGGACACCCAGGACAGGACAGGATACCCTCAGATTTGGAATCAGGACAGGACCCTCAGGACAGGACAGCAAACCCTCAGGACAGGACCGCTCAGGACAGGACCGCTCAGGACAGGACCGCACCCGCAGTTTGGAAGCAACGCCTGCGCTCCACCCTCTCTGCAGCTATCGATCAAGACCCCGATTGGGTCAGCGAACTCCCAGCAAAGTGCTTCGCCAGCACTTTAAGGTTCAGTAGAACCTTAGTCTATATTCAATTTCGGACAGAGTGCTCCGCAGCGCTCTGTATCTTCAGTCACCTATTGAGTACGATGGGTCAGTGACAGGTCAGCTAAACCAGACAAGTCGGACAATTCCCTAGGTGAACCCAGGGTAGATATACTCTTTTGGGACAGGGTACCACCCCCCAATGTTGCAGAGTGTCAAAATCCCTCAATTTGGATTGGCCCTAAGATAGGATTTGGGTAACACACCAATTATAACACACTATTTGGATGCTTCATTTACATATCTGGGTACCGCCTAGCGAGATTGGGGTTCCCATGAGAAACTGCAGAGAAATACAATGACAACTGTACAATGTAACGGAACAGGGACAAAATGACTTCGTCCAGCCGAGTTCGCAGGTCAGTTCTCAGGAGCATCTTGCCCATCACTGCCAACTGGCGGTGTTCCATCAGCCAAGGTTGTCGGTGCCCCAGAAAGTCGCACATGCGTAGAAGGGACCTCCAAGATGGCTTTTGGTGCAGTTAGACCCCCATTCCCCGCGGTACATGAAAAGCAAGCGAAAACAAATTAATACATACAAATATCATTATGAAAACACATCACAGGGCTTGTACTTTCAACTTATCACTAAGAAATATACTTAGGCAGTCTAAATGTTAGCTACATATCAACAGTCACAAAAGCAGTGGCACGAGCAGTACCACGTTATCGGCGAAACTATGTATTACGCATGCGCATAAATTTCCCTCCAATTCTGCAGACACGTCAGGACACGTGAGTGTGACTGACGCATGCGCAGTAACTAAATACAAGCGACGGCCATGTCTTAAGTACACGGATTAAATGCATTAGAAATACACATAGGCAAGCTTCATAAACTTTACTCAAACATAAAATAAACGTTAGTAAGACGTACAATTATTATTTTGTTACACATAGACGAGGTTCATGAATACAGCAAGTCGCAAAATATGCGAAGCTTTGCTTCATCAATCCCCTCTTTGATGATATTTACTATCATCACAAAATAAATGGAACCAGATGCCAACTTTCTTTCACACTTTATACAGCTCTATCTCTTCCAACAATCGTTCTAGCTTTTCTCTTTCAGTCTTGGTAGGGTGAGAACTCTTCACCTTTTTATAGATCTGATTATTCATCTCTTCCAATTCGAGCTCATCCACACTTCGTTTCACCCCTCTTGCATTCACTTCATGCTTTTTGGTGTGCTTACGACACTTGCAGCAGACAAATATGAAAAATAGGATGAGACCTATGATTCCAATTGGCATCAGTACCTTGAACAATAAGCTTTTACCTAAGCTAGCAAACCAGTGACCTACATTTGAGAGACCATCTACCAGTCTCTTCCAGGCACTATCAACCTCGAGTGGTTTGAGTTCCTTTGCCAAATTAGTAATGTTTTTCACATATCTCTTGATCTGTACACTTTTATCGGGAATATAAGTGCAACAATGTTGCGCCTTCAACATCCGGCAGACTCCGCCCTCTTTTGCCAATAAGGTATCAAGAGCAAGTCGATTCTGTAAAACCATTGATCTAATCGCAACCATTTCGGTATTGACCAGCAGAAATCCATGAGCTGTCTCAGTAGACAACACATCTACTATAGTAGACAATTTGCAAATTCTGTGAGTGTTCAGAACCACTCCCACTCCAGGTATCAGTGCACTGAAAATACTACCCATAATTTCACCTATACTTTCTCTTTTACTACGCACTAAGCCATTAGTATTTTCACTGCTTCCAGCAACTCCATTCACATGGTATATTTTCGGGAAGACAATGCCAAAGTAGCAACTTCCATACCAGTGATCCGGCAATTTGAAATAAGCCTTGTCCCCACAAATATAATAGATTCCAGGAAACACAGGCTCTGACCCATTTTTAAAACCCCAACCTCCAATTACCTTGTAATTATGTTCGCATTCACTGGAACCAATGAAAATGTTATTATAATAGCTAGTCTTCTCGCGGTGAAGACATAGCTTGCCTTTCTTTTCAAAATCCAGCAACAGAGCAGGACCCGCCCCACCAGATGAGGTGCCTTCCATGTTCTCTGCCCATCTTGGCTTTTTCTGACTTTCGTCATTAGCCTTCTTTTGTATTTTAATTCTCCTTTTCTCTGCCATGTTCAGGAACATCTTTTCCTGCTCACGCAAAGAACAAGTCAAGTTATCTCTGTGTGCGTCAGCTATGTCGATGTTACCTATAGTCAGAAAGTAGTCCCCCATATATCGTATTACGTCACTTTTGGTATGTACAGGATTCAAGTTCCCACGTATAGGAAGTTCAGAAAAGATCACGTCATTGTTAGAGTAATAATACTGTAACGGTCCTCTTTTGTAAAATAAACTAGCTAAAATACTACAGGAGATTCCATATGTCAATGGCAAGTGATGGTATGTCACGCCTTCAGCTACAGAGGTAGGTAGCTTCATGCAGACATAGCAATCTTCAATTTCCATAGTCTCTACATAGTGTATTAACAAGTTTGCGAAAACATTTAAGTGTGTCCTGTTCTTAACTCCATGAAAATGTAGTCCTCCTTCATCTGATGCTTCTAAGTCTTGTTTTGTTTGTCTCAGTGCTCTCTCATGTCTTGCTACACTCTGTGTTGTCTGCTCCTCACTGTCAGTATTTACAATTTCCGTAGGGACAATATTAGTATCTTTACTTACAGCAAAGGGAATGAAAATTGTTAGTCCTATCCAAAGTAATATCAGTACAACTATACTACAGACACATACCTTGCAGCATGTTTTGCAACGACTGCAACTAGGGCTACCATTCACGTTTGAATCAGACATTTTGGCTCAAGAGAAGTTTCTCAACCCCTCTTTGTGACTTTACACGAGTATCTTACTTTGTGCAAATTCACGGTGGCTCTTCTTCTTCTTCGTCAGAGTACTCAGGGACGGGCTCTCCGTCGCTTACGTCAGTTATATCAAGATCTTCAAGTTCTTCCAACACAAGTGTCCATTCAGGTGACTTGTACTTTTTGTTTTGTCTTTTTATTCGATCACTCCTTCTTTTGGAAGTACTTTCTTGTTGCTCTGCTATGCGAGCACTTCTCCTTTCTTCTGCACGTTTTTCTTCCACCGTCTTTATCCTTAGTCTTAATTTCTTTACGAATCTAGGCTCAAGATGCTTTCTTTTCTTAAGTCTTTTGATTGGCACTTGAACTTCGTTTCCTTCTCTTGCCCTTTTGTTCTCATTAACTGTTGGCAATTCTGTTTCAGTTTCTTCTTCTTCTATCTGACTAATTCCAGGTCTCGTATCTGTTTCTTCTGCCTGGGTACTAATCTGGCCTGGTTCAGGTGAATTTTGTTTTTGCTTTTCAAATGTCTCTGTTTCTTGTTCCTGACCACGTTCTTCTACTTCTGTCTGATCCTGTTCAAGCACTTCGATCTCTGGACTTTCTTCTGCTCGAACTATTACGCTATGTCTAGTCTGTCCCTTCTCAATATCAGGAGTCAGTGGAGGAGTATCAATTTCTTGCTCTGTATTCCTCACTTGTTCAGCATCGGGCACTGGCTCCGTATCATTCACTTGTTTTGTCTCTATCACGTGCTCTGTCCCTGTCTGACCTTCTCCTTCCTCAGTTTTGATGTGAATCTCAAGATCCTGAGGTTCTTCGCCTGTGCCTTTCCTTTCCTCTCTAGTCCACTCTCTACCTTCCCAAAGTCTCTCACTGGTTCGAATAGGGTCTTCAGTGAGATCAATCAATGGAATCCATTCCTCTGGCCATATGCTCGGCAGCTCGTCTTCAGCTACTTCTGGCTCAGCTTCTTGGACCCCTTCAGCAGGTTGGGCTCTTGGTAGTTCGTTGTCAACTATTCTTGGGCCAACATCTGCTGATTCTACAGCTTGACTGGTACTGGGCTGTACGTCGTCAGCTACTTCCGGTCTGGCTCCTGCAGAGTCCTCTGCTGGACGTCCTTCTGCTTCAGGCACCTCGTCTGGTGGTACCTTCTGGGTATGGCTGGCGTGTATCCAACGCGGAACCCCTGCACACTTGACTGCTGTGGTAGTTACCAGGATTACCTGACGTTTTTCTCCCCACCTTGGCTCCAGGCAGCTCTTCCGAGTATGCTTCTTTATCTTCACCCAGTCCCCTGGGACCAGTTTGTGGAGAGGAGTCGTTGGATTGAGGATGGCGTCTTCTCCGATCTGGCGAGAGATAGAACGCACTTGGTCACCCAATCTTTTGCAGTATTCAAGCACCAAATCATCAGTAATACTCAACAGTTTGCTTCCTGGCACCCATGCTTGTCTCATCACTCTTCCCATAATGATTTCATGGGGACTTAGGCCTGTCTTGCGATCTGGAACACTTCTGAGTCCCATCAGGACCAGGGGCAGGGCCTTCACCCAGTTCATGCCAGATGCATCACCCAGTTTTGCTAGTCTGTTTTTGATGGTTCCATTTACTTGTTCCACTATTCCAGAAGCCTCTGGACGGTAGGCACAGTGAAGTTTTTGTGAAATTCCAAAGGCCTTACAGAGTTCGTCGATCACTTCATTATGAAAATGTCGGCCTCTATCTGATTCAATAGTGACTGGCATTCCGAACCTAGGTATCAGTTCTTTTAGTAAACACTTAGCTACTGTTATTGCGTCATTTTGGGGAGTAGGGAAAGCCTCCACCCACTTGGAAAATAAACAGACCATGACAAGGACATATCGCTTCCCTTCACACCGGGGCATGGTGATGAAATCAACCTGTATTCTTACAAAGGGACCCCCGGAACTCCCAATTTTCCCCAGTTCTACCACAGTTTTCTTTCCTGGGTTCATCCTTTGACATGACAGGCACCTCTGGCAGAGGGACTCTGCTACTTTCCTGAACTTTTTACTGTACCAAGTCTGTTGGAACACTAGAATCATGGTGTCCCTACCAATGTGTGATCCTTCATGTATCAACCTCGCCATTGTGCTAAGTAAGTGTCTAGGTAACACAGGCATACCAGTTGGGCCCAAAATGACACCATCCACACGCCTTGGACGACATCCATCTTCCTTCCACTTCTCTCTTTCTTGCCAAGGTGCCGCCTGCTGCCACTCTTTCACTTCATCCCATGTAGGCACCTCTTCAAACACTTGAAGTTGGCAGCTGGTTCCTGGCCCCCCTTGTTTTGGATTTACGATATACCGATCTCTGGCGCACCATTGGGCCACTCGATCAGCAAAATCATTTCCCAGTGATACAAGGTCTATGCTCTTCTTATGAGCAACACATTTTACCACTGCCAGTTCCTTTGGCAACTGGATTGCCTCTAAAAGGTCTTGAACAACTTTTCCATTTCGAATAGGGGTACCCGATGAAGTCAGGAACTCCCTCTGTAGCCACAATTGGCCAAAGTCATGCACAACCCCATAACAGTACTGACTGTCAGTATATACTGTTATGCGTAGATTTTTCCCAATTTGGCATGCTTTTATCATAGCGATCAATTCGGCTACTTGTGCAGACTTTATGTGATATAGATAACCTGCTTCTTCAATTTTGTCTAAGGAGACTACCGCATAAGCAGCACTCAGGCCTCCTTGTTCATGTCTTAAGCATGAACCATCCACAAATAATTCTTTGTCATGCTCAGGCAATGGTGTTTCTTTGATGTCTGGACGTGGCTTGGTATTGAATTCTGTTAAATCAATGCAATCATGTTCATCATCCACCCCCCCTTCCATATCCTTTGGGTCGAGGAGTAAGGTGGCTGGGTTCAGAATACTGCACCTAACAATGTTTACATTTGCAGCACCCACAAGAATCCTCTCGTATTTAGTCAGCCGACTAGGGGTGAGATACTGAGTTTTTGTTCTGGTCAACAATATTACCACTCCATGTGGAACATACACAGTTACCGGATGTCCCATGACAATTGACTCACTCTGCTCTAAACTGGCACAGGTAGCAGCTACTGCTTTCAGACAACCTGGTAATCCAGCAGCCACTGGATCCAGGGTGGCAGAGAAATATGCCACAGGCCTTCTCGTTGTGCCATGATTTTGTGTCAGGACTGACAACGCGCAATTATCACGAGTGTCACAGAATAGAGCAAACTCCTTGGAATAGTCTGGCATTCCTAATGCAGGGGCTGTACACAGACAATCTCGCAGTTTGGTGAAGGCTGTTAAGCTTTCATCATCCCATTCTACAATATCCGGGGTACCTCTCTTGGTCATTTTTATCAAGGGCCTAGCTAGGACTGCAAATCCCAGAATCCACTGCCTGCAGTATCCTATCACTCCCAGGAACATTCTGATTTCTTTCTGAGTACGGGGTAACTGCATCTTTTGAATTATTCTCACTCTTTCCGATGTCACTTTTCTGACACCTTTTTCTATCTGGTGCCCCAGATATTTTACTGATTTTGCACAGAACTGTAATTTGTCAGGGGCCACTTTGTGTCCCTTCTCACACAGGTGATTCAGTAGGGCAATGGTGTCAATCACACAATCCCTATGACTTTTAGATGCCACCAAGAGGTCGTCTATGTACTGCACTAAGACAGAGTTTCCAGGTAAGACCAAAGTTTCCAAACATTTTTTCAAGATCTGATTAAGGATAGAGGGGCTCTCTGTGTACCCTTGAGGAACCCTGTTCCAGCAATACACGTGACCATTGAAGGCAAATGAGAAAAGAAATTTGCTATCTGGATGCAAGGGAATGGAAAAGAATGCATGACATAGGTCTATCACAGTGAACCACTCAGCATCCCAGGGAATCTGTTACAGAATCACTGCTGGGTTCGGGACAATAGGACAGCAGGGGACCACTATTTTGTTGACTTTTCGTAGGTCCTGCACTACTCTGTACTTGCCACTAGGCTTCTTGATGCCCATAATCGGGGAGTTACATGGACTACTCATTACCTCCTGTATGATGTTTCCTTCTAGCAATTTCTGTATTTCTAGAGTAACACCAGCTTTCACTTCTGCATTCATTCTGTAGGGCTTAGTATTGGGGTATACTGCATTGTCCTTTATTGCTATCTGTATGGGGTCCACATTTTTCATTAACCCTACATCTTTCCCAGTAAAGTCCCACACCTCTGGCTTCACTGCTTCTTGGAGTTCTTTGGGCAAATCCTGTACAGTCATTCGTTTAATCTCTGAGTCCGGTCTGATCAGCATTAATTTATAAATGCCGTCTTCATCTGGGGTCTGAATTTCAACGCCTTTTGGTGTGCAAAAGATGGTACAGTTCATTTTGCACAGCAAATCACGTCCCAGTAAGTTTACTGGACTGGTGTCACAAACGACAAATCGATGCATTTCCTTAAAGTTTTCAATTGAGATCTCCATGGGCTTGGTAACAGGAGTACTAATCAATTGGTTAGATACACCCACTACTTGGATGGCTTCTCCCGAGAGGGGTAGGTTTGGAACGTCCACTGTTCTCACAGTAGAACGGGTAGCGCCAGTGTCCAACAGAAAGGTGACATCATTTCCGTCAACCTTTCCTTCAATGTATGGTCCGGACTGGTCTACCGGCAAGGAGGCGCCAAGTACGCACTCCTCGTCCTCCCCTCTCAGGCCCCGTCAGTACTGGTCATCACAAAGGAAGGTATCATTTAATAGATACTGCGAAGTTGCTGCATTTCTGTTCTCATTGCTTTCCCAGACTTCTATCTCATCTCCCTCTGTTTGTTTTCCCTTGTATACTTGTTTTGGTGCTCGGGGCACCTGAACTGTTTTTACCTGTGGTTGAGTCTTTCTTGGTCTTTCTTTCTGCGTCTGTGCAGTTAAATCAGGTGTTTTGGGGTTATCATCGGGCAAGTAAGGACACTCGTTACGCCAATGTCCAATTTCGCCGCACTGATGGCAGGGAAATTTCTTCATAGCCTCTTCCCTGCTCATTTTGGGCCGGGGCTTACCTCCTCCCCCACCCCCAGGACCTTGGTTCTGAGTGTTTTTGACCATATTACTCAACTGTTTTTCCTGCTGTTCTGCGAGCTTCACTTGGGCCCACATCACCTTCTCCTTGAGAGCCTTTTTCTTTTCTGCCATCTCGTCCTCGCAGTACTTTGCGTACCGCAGGACCTCGTCTACCTTTTTGGAGTGCCAACAGATTTTGTTATCTTTTATCCACTGACAAATTTCAGGTCTTAAACCGTTTACAAACCTGTAAATAAAGTGCGTCATATCCTTCATCTCGATGTTATCTATACCACTGTATGTTTTAAACACCTGCAACAGCCTTTCATAATAGGAGTGCACTGTCTCATCCCTTTCCTGCGTTGTTCTATCTATCCTGGTCCAATCAGTTTCCTTTGCGGGCACCTTTTCTTTCAAGTGCTGAATTACCTGCTCATATTTTCTCATGACTTCCTTCGAAGGTTCCCCTGTCTCTTTATCTCTTGTGTACTCCTCACTAGGCCAAGCTATGGCTATTTTACACTCGGTCCATAGATCGACCGGGACCACAATGTCGAAAAACCCATCCAGGTCTTTCCACAGGCATTTTTGCACCTTTACGAACCTTTCCACTTGCCGGTACCATTCAACCGGCTTCTCGCGCAGTTTCGGGAAATCGTTAGTAAAGGACACAATATCCTGCCTGGACCATGGAACGTGCACATATCTCCCACCTGGTACTTCACGCATGGGGCATAATGTTTCGGGCTTGTCTACTTCTCTCAAAGGGAACTCAGGGGTAGCTTGTCTAGATCGAGCCTCATCTTTCTTTCGTGCCCACCTGCTTCTCCATCTTTCCACGTCTCCCCATTTTTGCAAAACTGCAAGCAATTCTTTAATCTGTACCTTCTTCCCTGACACATTCAGGTTCTCTAAATCCTTGTCTGAAAATTCAGCTCTGTAAGGCTTTTGTAGGGGCTTGGATCTTGAAATATCTACCCCCATACTAGCTGCGGTGTCTGTCAGCTTTTCGTGGAGCACCCTGGTACTTCTGGTAAGGCTTTTAAACATAAACAGCAATTCTTCTTCAGAATAGGTGTTTAATCTGTCTAACCCCACATTTCCTGCCATCAATTCCTCTATTTCTACCCTCAGCTTGTAGAGGTCTAAAGGTTTCGTTTGCGGAGCCTGTTTTTCTAAATCACGACTCCAACTTTCAATTTCTTCCGGGGTTACCAAAGAAACACTCCTAGTACCTGTTGCTGATTCTAATTTAATTTCTTTCTCATCAAAAGGATTATGCCTCTTCTGCACTCCCTTCCCGGTCTGTTTGTTTGGCAGGTCCAGGAACACAACTTCGGACTCGCACTCACTGGACTGATCGTCTATCAGTAGGGGCTCTTGCCTCGGCGGGGCCATTATTGGGTTCATAACTGGAGGGTTCAGACCTCCTTGATTATTCCCGTACAACGGAACTACTGGTCCGATTGTTACCGGAATAGTCAAAGCCTCAGGACTGGCATTTAACTGGGAGATTTTCTGAATTATTTCCGTTCTCTGTCTAGCTATGGCCTCTTGCTCCCTTTCATCTAGTACTCTTCCTAAGGTTCGGTCGGGTATTATCTGTGGGGTCAGGTGAGGGGTAAAACTCGGGGCAGTAGGATGCGTTTCACTTGGTCCCCCACCATAATTTGGTTTTGGGAACAAAGTTCCTGTGCCAAATGACCTACGCTCTTCCCCATATGGAGGCTGCAAGAAGGGCACTCCTGCACTTACTGGCTTTTCTTCGTTCTCATAAAGAGGTCGGGGTAAGAAGGCTCTTTCACGGGAATATTTTTCCTCCGGGCTCACGGGCATACCAGGATATATATTTCGTACCTCCGCGGGTCCGGGATTCTCAAAATAGGGCAGTACCTGACCACCTCCCCCCCTACATAGGGATCTGTCCTCCTCCTTAATAGATGGACGCTGGGGATTCTCTCCTGCACTGGAAGGTCGGGTTCCCTCATTATAAGGTGGCGGGCTTCTCGTAAAGAGGTCATCTAATAATTCATCGTCTGACTCCCCAAGGGCTCCCCAATGCTTACTCTTTTCTGTCCTTTTCTCTCCCCCAGAAGGGTTGCCTGCTGGCATCATGGGAAACAGACCCTCAACAATCATGCTCTGCCTCCACTGTTTCATCCTTTTATCCCTGGTCTCTTGTTTCAGCCTGGGGTACCACTTGGTCAGACCTTTGTCCATTCGGGGTTTCTCTCTTTCGAAAGCCTCAATCTCCCATTCCTCTAATGCCTCATACTGCGTTAGTCTCGGTCTGGGATGTAATTCATTCATTCGGGTCCTCAAATTAAATAAAATCCTGCCATTGAAAGTACCGTCTAACGGAAAAGCCAATATTCCGTCATTTTTTGTGTACTTCACCCAATTCTCCAACCACACACAGGTATTGTACCCTCAGTCAAACATCATGAATGAGGCGGGAGTATTCGGTGGCGGGACATTAACGCCCTCTCTAGACTTAATCGGTTTGTCCGTTTTAAAATAATTCTTTACCCTACTTACAAGGGACATCTTTCTCTTAGCTCCGTACATGATATCGTATCTATTAGCTTTCCACTGATCCCTTTCAAACCCTTGGTTTCTCGGATCGGGTCTAGTCTCTGGACAATATGAGTGCCACATACGATTTCTACGCTTAACTCTGTTTACAAAGTCACCTCCAATCAGAATGCGCCTTGCAATTCCGTGCGACCAATGGGGTGCACGCGTTCAAATTTATTTTTGACCAATGGGTGCGCGGCCCCTTCGTGAGACAGTCCTCACTCCTCAGCGCTTCACCCCGCCTTTACAATTCCTGCCCCGCTACCCGCCCGCTGTTTCTACCAATCCCAGCGCGGCACGGAGTGACGTCAGAGACGCTTCGCGGCTGACTCCCTCCCTTCACAAGGTATCGGAAACTTTCTTTCTTTCTAAAGTGCTCAGTGCTTGGTTATTTAACAACGAATACACATTCGCCACAGTGCTCAAGTGTCTAGACAGGACAGATTTCTTTTACTGCAAGTAAACTACTTCCATTTACTTTTCACGCGCTGCGGGTAGATCTCTTCCGCCTACCCTTCACTCTAGCATCGGTGAACCTGTTATTCCCCTAAACTCATCCACTCTTCCGGGATATATCCGAGTCTAAGGTTTCCCAGCGGACCCCTCTGCTTTCACCCAAGCTCCGATGATCCTGCTACTCTTCCGATGTGACCCTTACTAGGTTACGCCACTATGGGAATTTTGCCAATGAACTTCGTTACTGTCATTTATTCACACATGTATTCAGAAAAACCCTAGTTAGTGCTTCCCGGTTATCCTAACCTGCACCTAACTTTCCTTAAGCCTGCGACCTCAGGACAATGGATTCTATTCACCACTTGTCCTTTCAATTCTCCGCGGAGTTCGGACAACATAAAACAATACGGTTTACAAATGCATGGATTAATACATATAACAATATAAGAACAAGAACAATAATGAAAAAACAATTCATGAATTTCAAAGCAGCGTATCCACAAGAGAATGATCAGCTCTCTCTGAACAGCCGCTCTTTTAGCAGCATTAACGTACTAGCAGCTACCGACTTAACTAGTCTAACTAGTCCTACCTAACCTTTAGCTAGTCCCTAACCATCCTCTGATCTACCAGAAAAACTGATAGAGCGCGCGAGGTCACCCAGCCAATGATTTCGCCGTTTCCGGCTTCAGGGCCCATATACTTCAATTCACACTATTCATTGACCAGGCGACTTCACGGGCTGCTACCAATTTGTGTGTTCCCTAATGTTATTACTCAGTGTACCCGACTTACCATCCACCGACACGGGTACCTATGAACTCAATGGATCAGGGGCCTAGCTGTAAAAGGAAAGGCAGCAAATGCAAATTCAAATGACATTCAATGCTATTGTAAATGACCACGGACAACTGGAAGTTTTAAAAGCTTTATCTAAAGTTCGTTTTCATCAAGCATTAAACTTACAAGAATAAGGCAATCAATAACTAAGATAATGAAAAGTACATAACTATAGAGAAATAAAGTCAGGGTAATCATAGAAACGCTAATATGAGATGCAACAAATAACACTATGCATTCAGGGCAAGGATTCTTTAGACAAATTAAGTAAGGCTGTTCTAGACCATATCAGAAAATGACAAACTGCAATGCAAAATATGATTTCTAACAAGTAGGGGAACATAGGAACAAGTTATGAAAATGTGCAAATGATTTACGTTTCAATAGTTGCGGCAAAAGCATGGAAAATCAACATGTGCAAAGGTGTCTCTTTATTAAAGCAAAAGACAGAAAAATAGAAAGGTGCAAGTTTTAAAGAATTTAGAACTGTATTTACCTAGACTGGTGTGGAAACCAAACCCTGGCCACGGGTCAGTTAAAGACAGGAAACCCTCAAGGAAGGATACCCCTCAAAGGACAGCAGGTGCAGAATTGGACACCCAGGACAGGACAGGATACCCTCAGATTTGGAATCAGGACAGGACCCTCAGGACAGGACAGCAAACCCTCAGGACAGGACCGCTCAGGACAGGACCGCTCAGGACAGGACCGCACCCGCTGTTTGGAAGCAACGCCTGCGCTCCACCCTCTCTGCAGCTATCGATCAAGACCCCGATTGGGTCAGTGAACTCCCAGCAAAGTGCTTCGCCAGCACTTTAAGGTTCAGTAGAACCTTAGTCTATGGTCAATTTCGGACAGAGTGCTCCGCAGCGCTCTGTATCTTCAGTCACCTATTGAGTACGATGGGTCAGTGACAGGTCAGCTAAACCAGACAAGTCGGACAATTCCCTAGGGGAACCCAGGGTAGATATACTCTTTTGGGACAGGGTACCACCCCCCAATGTTGCAAAGTGTCAAAATCCCTCAATTTGGATTGGTCCTAAGATAGGATTTGGGTAACACACCAATCATAACACACTATTTGGATGCTTCATTTACATATCTGGGTACCGCCTAGCGAGATTGGGGTTCCCATGAGAAACTGCAGAGAAATACAATGACAACTGTACAATGTAACGGAACAGGGACAAAATGACTTCGTCCAGCCGAGTTCGCAGGTCAGTTCTCAGGAGCATCTTGCCCATCACTGCCAACTGGCGGTGTTCCATCAGCCAAGGTTGTCGGTGCCCCAGAAAGTCGCACATGCGTAGAAGGGACCTCCAAGATGGCTTTTGGTGCAGTTAGACCCCCATTCCCCGCGGTACATGAAAAGCAAGCGAAAACAAATTAATACATAAAAATATCATTATGAAAACACATCACAGGGCTTGTACTTTCAACTTATCACTAAGAAATATACTTAGGCAGTCTAAATGTTAGCTACATATCAACAGTCACAAAAGCAGTGGCACGAGCAGTACCACGTTATCGGCGAAACTATGTATTACTCATGCGCATAAATTTCCCTCCAATTCTGCAGACACGTCAGGACACGTGAGTGTGACTGACGCATGCGCAGTAACTAAATACAAGCGGCGGCCATGTCTTAAGTACACGGATTAAATGCATTAGAAATACACATAGGCAAGCTTCATAAACTTTACTCAAACATAAAATAAACGTTAGTAAGACGTACAATTATTATTTTGTAACACATAGACGAGGTTCATGAATACAGCAAGTCGCAAAATATGCGAAGCTTTGCTTCATCAGAGGTATCAGGGCACCCAAGGTGGATTGCAGTTTAAGGTTTCCCTTCCCCATATTCATTTCCCTGCCTCATCTTCACTTCCCTGCCTCATCTTCATTTCCCTGCCCCATCTTCATTTCACTGCCCCATCTTCACTTCCATTCCGTTCCCTCACCTCTTTCCATCCCTCCCCAGTCACCTCCCCTCCCTTTCCATCCCCTCTCCCCTTATCTCTTTCCCCCCCCCCTTGTCTCCCACTCACTTTCTATTTGTTTCTCGGACTCCTATTCAGCGTGCTTCATTGCTGTGCCGGCACAAATTAAGCACGTTTGCTTTCAGTCCCCCGAGTTCAGGTGTAGCCCACGCCCACCCCCAGTAGCTAAACTGCAGGACATAGAAGATGGGGCTCTGCTATCCAGGGGACACGTGCACGGCGATTGTTTATGCAGCGAAATGCAACAGAGTCGACCCACTGTCTTAAGAACAGGCCCCGCACCTACCGGCTGGACCATCAGCAAGTGTGCTCTTACTTCAGGTGGCGCTTGTGAGGCAGCCCGGCGACAATCCTCCTTTTTAAGGGCCCAGGCCCTTCCTGTGCCGCTGTAACAATCATTCATTCGGGGTCAGAGGTCTCAGGCTCCTGTTCCAACAACAATGCAGGTCTCTGCATGGAGCAGGTAATGTCAGACCCCTCTTCCTGCTGGTGCATCTCTCTCCCTAGTGCATCATTATTCTGTTCTGTAGTGATGGTGTTAGGCCAGACACAGCAAGAGCAGTGAGATGAAACACTACATCAGCCTGTATGACTCTACAGGCCAGGTAATGCCCCCCTAGTCTCAGGAGAGCAGCTGCATTTTTTACGTACTTTGAGAAAGGGAGAGCGAGAGGAGAAAAGACAGACGGAGAGAGAGAGAGACAGTCGAGGGGACGGAAAACAGGAGTGAGGTGAAACACACAAAGAGAAGGAAGGGTGACATAGAAAAAGAACAGATGAACAAGAAAAATGGACGCAGAAGTGCCAGAAGACAAGATGAGAAAGGAGGACAAGAAGAAAATATATAGAGGGGGAGGGAGAAAGAAAGAAAAATTCAGAGTGCTAATCGAGACGAGGAGCAGAGAGTAGGAGACAGAGCTCCGACATCGTACGTCAGGAACCGGCCTAGTTAGTTGTTCGGGAGTCGGGCTGCATCCAGGCCGGATGCCTCGCGTGCATGCTCCATATGTAATTAATTAAAATGTTTGTGTCCGAGGCTGGAAGCGAGGGGCTGACTGAGGGCTCCAAGAATGCTGCCGAGCAGCGGAGCGCAGGAGGCAGGGATGACATTTGCTTCCGATATTTAGCCAACCATACATAACAAAAGCAAAAAGTGAAATATGACCATGGTTCACTTACCTGCAGTTAAACTATCGAGGCTGAAGACGACTGCAGTGAAGATTCTCCGTGGCTGGGGGCAGCGAGGACTTCAGTGAAGATTCTCCTGGAACGCGATGAAGGTGTCGATTCTCCGGGGCTGCTGCAACACGAGGAAGATTCTCCGGGGCTGCTGCAGAGAGGGACGTCGACGTCGTCCCCATTGACACAGGAAGCTCCTTAACAGGTCCTTTAAAAGTCAGCTGTAACAGCGCTAGTTACAGCTGACTTTTAAAGGGCCTGTGCTTCGCGCCGGGTGCTGGGGGTGACGTCACAGGGGCGCAGTCCAATCAAAGACAACCATAAGCAAAGAAGATGGCCGCAGGCGCATACGTTGTGAATACGTATTCAATACGTATTCACAACGTATGCGCCTGCGGCCATCTTCTCTGTTTAGCTTTAAACTTTAAACATGAAGGACATGCACGGCAACAGGGTCCACGGGCCGCCAATTAAGGCCAGGCGGGCCGCCAGCGGCCCGCGGGCCGTACTATGAGTACCCCTGGTCTGCACTATGCTAAAGAGGTGCCCCTTCTAACAATAGCGGGTGGGCGCAAAGGGCCTGATAATATGCTGTTGAAAATTTCAATAGAAGCCCATGTTCACACCAGAACCTGGGCTCCAATGGGAATTCACAAGGGCATAATATCAAGCCCATTATTGCTGCTTCAGTGGCAGTTTCTTGATAATATGCCCCTAAATTCCTGCGCTAGGCCAGAGGATTATTATCATCGCTACTCCTCCTCACTAATATCGCGAATCTGCCTTTGCACTATTTTCCCATGTTGTTTGTCAGCCACGCCTACTTTGCATCTCATTATCGATGCGTAGTGAGTGGTGACAGAAACGTGAGATAAATCAAGGATACACGCCCTAGCGGCACTAAAGCGGCGATAAATCTATTGCCAACCCTAGATAATATGCCCCCTGGGTCTGTAAAGTATGACAGTTGAACCCCGATTTAAGATAAAATCCCAGGATGTTGACATCACCAATAAGCTATTTTTATCGCTTTCGCAATGTTTCACCTCAGTTTAACGTCTGCTAAATTCCTGAGTTAGGCATACCTGACATGGGAGGTGGATTATGGAATTAAGGGCAAAGCACACTCAGCGATAATTATCGCCAGCCCGTAGATAATATGCCCCCCAGTTTCCAATCTGTGACATGTTTATTTTTCTCAGCGTGCCAGGCCCCTTGTTCTCGTTTGGCCATGCCAAGAACATTCGTTTCACAACCTCTTCCCTAAGTGAACTGAGGAAATGTTGTTCTACAATCTGGGGCGTAGCTGGCATTGGTGCAGCCGGTGCAGTGGCACCAGAGCTCATTGAACCCTGATAGTTTCTGTATTGTTACTACAATAACAGTCAGGGGGACATTTTTCTTATTGGCACCAGGACACTTGGTATCCTTGTTATGCTACTGCCCACAAGGTATTTTTTAGACATGAAGGGGCAGATTTACGTTTCCTGGTACATCCCTATCAAATCAACAGGGATGCGCCGTTAAAGATGCGTGACACAAGTTTACCCTTGCACCACCACATATGCACCGCAGTTACCATGCGGCGCATCATGGTGCAAGGATAAACAGATGTGTGTCGCATCTGCAGGCGTAAGTTTGGCGCAGTGCTGGAGTTGTGTCGCGGGCGCCTTTGACACAGCGGGGTCGGAAAAGTGACTGAGTGAAATCTTATAGATTTCACTCAGGCACTTTTCCGAGGCGTTCCTTCGCCGGAACGGCCAGCCTGCGCTGGTACGCCCTCATGTGGCGCAGGGCTTTACAATGTGACGCATCTCCCCCGCAGTCACGTTGTAAATCTCCCGGAGCATGCTGCTAGCTTTACGCTGCCGCTGCTTCACAGAAGTGACGCAACGGCGGCGCAAAAGTGGCACACAGGGCTTGTAAATCTGCCCCATGATGTCCTCTGGGTGCCTTTTGTATCCTGTGCCTTCTCCTACCAGTGTTTGAATACAAAATAAGTCCCAACGCACTGCAAAATAAACCCACAACACTAAGGGGGAGATTTACAAGAAAGTGACGCATCTGTAGAGATGCGTCACTTTCCCAGCGCTACTCTGAGAAACACTTGCGCCACCATGGATGCACTCTATTTACAATTCGGCGCACCATGGCGCAAGGACTGACAGATGCGTCAGAAATTCTGACGCATCTGTTGGGGCAAAAGTCATGCATTGCTGGAGTCGTGTAGCAAGAACAACGCAACTCCAGCAATGCATTTTGAGGCTTATTCCCACTACACTGTGTCACTCATTTAATTTCATTTAAAATCTTTATTCGATCTATTAAAAAAGATTATAAAAGCCCATATGCGTCGTATCAACTCCTTACGCCTGCTTTAAGCCAGCGGTAGGTTTTGACGCAGTGGCGTCATAGAAGTGACGTAGTGAAATCTAGTACATTTCACTGCGTCACTTTTATGAGGCTTTCTTGCTTGGGAACGCACACCCTGCATGCATTATACCTGACCCAGGTATAATGTGATGCAGGGCTTGAGTCACGTTGTAAATTGGGCACATTTTACATGCCGCTGCTGCGTCACAAAAGTGATGCAACAGTGGCGCAAAAGTTGCGCAAAGGGCTTTTAAATCTGCACCTAAATATGTAAACATGCACATTTAAATTTCTTGCATTGTCTGTGGGGTCACCTCCCCTCCCTCACGCCCACCTTTTAACAATTTAGGGGCAGATTTATGTTGGAATGCGCCACGTTTGCGTCACGCAACTGCGGCGTAAACGTGGCGCATCCCTACGACCCATTTACAACGTGACGCATCTAGGCAGATGCATCACGTTGTAAAGCCCTGCGTCACTTGTGGGCGTTCCAGCGTAGGGTGGGCGTTCCGGTCCAGGTACGCCTCGCAAAAGTGGCTGAGTGAAATCTATAAGATTTCACTCAGTCACTTTCAGGCCAATGCTGCGTCAAAACCCTGCGCCTGCATGAAGCAGGCGTAGGTCTTGACGCAGCATTGTAAAGATGGGGCACCCCCGAGCCATGCTGGAGCTGTGTCGACGCAACTCCAGCAATGCGCCACCTTTACGGCTCAGATGCGTCACGCATCTGTGCCGTTTTTGCCCCATGGTGCGCCGCATTGTAAATGCGGCGCACCATGGGTGGCGGAGCAGCGGCGCAAAATCCCTGGGGATGCGCCAGTTATCATAAATCTGCCCCTTTATTTTCTAGCTCTGTTTGGCTACTGACTAAAGGGATATTCGTCAGGCTGCCATATTTGCAGTCTGGCCTCTTTCCTCATAGTGCAGGAGGAAGGTGGTGCCAATACTGAACATGCACATGATATTTCTGGCCTCCCATCAACAACAGCCTGAGCATGTCCAGGTGAAGCACAGTGACCGTACTGCATGGTGAAACATTGCAGACCTTGTTCAAGTACTTGAAGACATAAGCACACGTCTTTCCTTCACTGGACAAACAGCAAAATTATACATTAGCCTTTCTCTCAAATAGAATACTTTGCTATACAGATCCTCTGACCCTCTGCTTCTTCACTGGACAAGCGGCAAAATTATTCATTAGCCCTTCTCTCAAAGAGTTCACTGTGCTGTACACAGCCTGTGACCCTCTGCCACTTGAACCTATAACCCATGCCTGGCTGCTCCTCACAGCATGCATTTGCACCTCATGACCCTCTGCAGTCTGCAGCCTGTGACCTTATTTACCACCTCCACTTATGTAATTCATTTGCACCCTGTGACCTTCTGCAACTCCTCCTCCTTGCAGTTGGTCCTTTAACACCGATCGCTAAGGGGGCGTGGCCTGACAGATGGCCGGCTAGTTGCGCTCGAGCTGAGCTCCAGCTCCTGCATAAATCCTGGCGGAACCGGTGAAAATGTCAATCAAAATTGTGTCGCAACATCCCTAGACCTCGGCGAGTTGAAGAACGTCAGTCTTCCATGGTGAAAAACTGTAGAAAACGATCATCGCGAATAATGAGCCAAGCGGAGTTCCTAACCTAAGGATGGCTGTGCCTGACCAGAGCACGAAAAGTGGCCCTGGCAATTAAGGTCAATGGTGCTCCATCCGATGTCAGAAACTGAGCCCCAGCCACGAATCCTGAACCCTGACAAAGCCTGACCCCTCTGTGGGACAGTAGTGTGGCTGGTATCGGTCTGCGGAGCCGGGGGAGGCCGGAGGAAGAGTAGGCCTGATGGGGCGGGCTGCGCCGCTCCTGCGCTGAATGGAGTCGGAAGTGTTTGCAGCCCTCCTAGGCCTTGCGCATTACCCAGAATGACCAACGTCGCGCTGGAAGACTCCAGGAGAACCGTGGAGCCTAAGATCGGTGTCCCCAGCAGGCTGCACGTCTTCTGGTGCCGCAGAGCCAGCCACGCAGGGGGAAATCCTGCCCTGCTTGTGAGGTAAGCTGAGCTGTAGCGAGATAGATGGGTGTAGATGCGACGAAGAACTGGGACATGAGTGAGCAGCCGGGCTGAGGAGGGGCCTAAGTCCCGATCACAATTCTGGAACCAGCACAGCGACGCAGGTGGACTCCTCAAAGGGGGGGCACCATTGGGGTCCCAAAGGTGAGGAGTGAGACGGCCGAAACACAGGGGGACCAAAAAGGCTGATCAACAGTGGCTAAATGTAAATGTAAATGTACAGGAATTTATATAGCGCAAATCACCGAGCGATTTTTAAGCGCTTGCTTAGGGAACCCGTCCTGGTATTCCCCTGTGAGATAACCCCGGCAGGGTATCCGCAAGGTGAAAGCCAGGCATCCCGCCGCGAGGGGCCGTTGTGAAGGAGTGAAGACCCTCAAAATAGAAAAACAGGGACAAAAAATGCCAAAGATAAGGGGGCAGATTTATGAAGGCCTTGCGCCGCCGGTGCGTCACTTTTTCCCATGTTAAAAATGACGCACCGGCGGCGCAAGGCCTTCATAAATCTGCCCCAAGGTGTAAAAAAGGCACAACATCACAGGAGACGAGGCATAAAATAACAAAGCACTCTACGAACGCTGATAATATTATGACCTAGGGGCCTTAAAAACTGTTGGTGCAAATAAGTGTAGGCAAAACTGATAGCTGAGCCAAGCGGCACACAGAAAGAACAACCATGGTGTACAGGACGACTAGGGTGCCGAAGAGGATTGAGAGTGAGATCCAGTAATACTTTAGGGAAGAAAGTATTCCTACCTTGGCCTACCTGAAGGCGACAAAATAAGGCCCTATAAACTGAAGGGCAACAACACAAAGAAGGCAAAGAGACACTAGATATAGAGGCCGCTACCCAGTCAGGTTCGGGAGCTCCCCTCAATTGTAGGAGGTCTGATAGACACAAAACGACTGGAGCAGTGGTGGTCAGAGATCAACCTGGATGACCGGGGCAAAGAGACATATACACTAACGGATAGAACTGGAGTGGCTTCCCCCATAGTACCCACGTCAATTGGGAATAAGTGCCTAACAAGAAATAAACAAAGCGATTAGCACACGGCCAGATTATGGTAAAAGATGAGCCGTCGAGAGGAGAACAGACCAACAAAATAGGGCAATACACAGTGCTGGTTCCAGCAGACACAGACCAGCCCAGAAGAGACCCTGAAAGTGCGACCAGCCAAGGAGCTATGGCACAAGACAATGCGGATATATTGGGGTCCATTAGAGACTCCCGGGTGGCGCTAGAGACAAAGATGAACACAATGGCGATGGACATAAACCACCTATGCCTAGATCTGTGGAAGGTGGCAGAAAGAGTAACAAACACTGGGGAAGAAGTGGTGACACTGCACGAAGAAGTTGAGAGTCTCCGTACGACAGTAACCTTGTTACAAGAGCAGACAAAGCGAGTAGAGTATGCCGAAGGGTGATCAAGGAGAAACAACCTTAGATTTGTAGGATTTTCAGAGCAAGCAGAAGGGCCGGCAGCAGGTATATTTTTGGAAAAGTGGATTGGATCAGCCTTTAACGATATGAGACTCTCTAAATGTTTTGCTATTGAAATAGTCCACGTGCCCCTGGTCCCCCGCCGAGCCCGGGATCACCACTTTGAGCCCTGATTGCACGTCTGTTTAACAATAGAGGCAGAGATATAATACAGCAGCATATCCATGAAAATGGCCCGCCTAAAAATGAAGATCACAACATTCACATTTACCCTTACTACACAAGAAAAGTACATTATCTTAGAAACTGATTTTTGGGAGTCGAGCGACGACAAAGAAACCTTAATATTAAATAGCTTGATATTTCCAGCGAGACTCCGAGTGCAATATGGGGACAGGGCACAATTCTAGGATTCACCTCAAGATGCGACAGACTGGATGGACTCGATAGTTCTGGCCGGACAAGACCAGAGTCAGGGATGGCGTGAACAACTGAGAAGGAACAGACGGCAGTGAGGCCAGCGTTCAGATCCTGAAGAGCAAAGTCCCATGCTGCAAGAAACATCGGATCTGGGTTGCATCCTGGTTGGAGCAGATGGAACGTTAAGGAATGAATGAGCATACCACTTCAGAACCAGTATTTCCCACTCTGTCTGGTGCAAGAAACCCAATCACAGTCTGAAAGCACTTCGGGTTAGGGTGGGGAGGGCATCCAGGGTGAATTAAAGTGGCTGAAAGAGCCAATTCTAAGCTGGGAGGGGACACACTGAACTTGTAAGTAGATAAGCTGAAAAAGGGGCACAATCTAAGACTGAAATTGGATGAGGGGCAGAACTCTCTGTGGGGGAGAGTGTTGGGGGTGAAAGTGAAGAATATGCGGACTGGGGAGAAGGGACTAAGACAATTCTGATACTACGTGCTTCTCCCATTTAAACTTGGAGGGCACCCGAGCTGCTGGACACACAGGCACGGCCTTGCTAAGCCAGTAGAGGTCCAGCGAGGTGTTGCGGTGCTTGGCAGACTGGCCATATACTAGAGACTGTGGAACAGACTAATAAATCTTTCTTTTCTAAAGTTACCGGGAGGAAACTAGGGTGGGGGAGGAGAACGATTTGGGGTGGAGTCCCTGATCGTTAGACACCAGTTGGGCTACGGGAATGAGATACTACTGCCTGTGGGTGGGGGGAGGTGGGAGTTGGGGAAGTTACAGTCATGTTACTAAGTTCAAAACGGACGGTCCAAAAAGATGTTCTGCCAAACAAACAAAAAGATTAAGGGAGGTCACTGACCTGCACTATACTAAAATAGAGCCCCGTTAGAAATTAATGAGATACCCCTCGACGATTTAGCATCATGAAGGGTGAAAGACAAAATTACAAGTTCATAACATGGAATGTCCGAGGGCTCAATAATTTTGTGAAACGTACTCGTATTGTAGCATATTTAAAAAGGTCTGCAGTTGCTATAGCCTTTTTACAGGAAACCCACCTATGGGGAGCTAGTCTCAAATATGTACAACGACGCTGGAGAGGTCAGATATATGCAACGTCAGGGGAGCACTGATGTGAGTGGCACCGGGTGTCCCCTTCAAATCGGTAAGGACTAGTCTAGATTCAAATGGGAGCTACGTGGTGGTGGAAGGAACACTTGATGGCCGAAATATATGCTTGATCAATGTACATGCCCCTAATAGTGATGACGGAGACTTTTTGGGGTCAGTGCTTAGACAGACACACATCACACCTGTTATGGAACACATTGTCAAAGGGGGTTACAACTGTGCTTTAGATGGAACGACAGACAGGTACCTGCTGAAGCCAGAGGCTAAACCGAAAACGAGAGAGGCCATGCACCAGATGCAAATTAATTACAACCTCATAGATATCTGGCGGCTTTGCAACCTGGCACCAAATAGCCTATTCCGGCCACACCCCAGTGACTAATACATATAGCCGACTAGATTATTTTTTTATACAGACAGTGGCTGTAAAAAGAGTAGAAGAGGCACAATTACTGGCTCGATATTTGTCAGATCATTCCTCGTTACTAATAGAATACACATTAGGTAGACCTCAATCCAAAATACCACTGTGGAGAATAAATACTGAGGCGCTCACTGACCTGGTTTATAAGGCAACAGTAGGAACTGAAATGAAAGGATATTTTTATATAATCTGGAATACAGCGAATAGCAGGGCAGTAGAATGGGAGGCAATGAAAGGAGTACTCCGAGGAGTACTCAGAGGAGTATGCATGTCAACAGAGGCATGCGTCAAGAAAGTGCTAGAGCATGACTTACAGAGCCAAAACAACTGGCCACATTAGAAAAACTACTACCCACAGATTTAGAGGGACCCCAAAAATTGACTGAACAAAGAAAGAAGGTAGGAGGACTGTGGGATAGACTAGACAAATATAATAGAAATAAAAGTAGAAGACAGTGGTACACAGAAGGCGATAAAATGGGTTAGGTCCTGGCACGCCTCATTAGCATGGAGACACAACCCCAACCAATACTGGCAATACGGGACGGCCAAAATCAGTTGGTCTATACGCAACATGAAATTAATAAGTATTTGCAACCCATCTAAATAAAATATATACAGAGCCTCCGAACCCATCTCAAACCCAGATCATAGAAACATACCTGGAGGGAATAGAAATGCCTAGCCTGGATCCCGAAGCTCAGGAAGTACTGGGTGCACCAAAAACGGACACTGAAATAAAGAGTGTGATAGTCGACTTTGAAAACACCTAAGTCAACGGGCATGTTCTGCCTTACAGATGAATTCTATAAAGAATACTTGAAGACAGTGGCGTCTAGATTGACTGAGGCAACAGAGAGTGGTGAACAACCAAATTCAATGCGCGAAGCATTAATACTAGTAATTCCTAAACCGGGGAAAGACCTAACACTGCTGAACTCATATAGACCTATATCTATGCTGAATGTAGACTTAAAAATTATACGCCACATGCTTGCAAGCAGACTACTCTAGGATCTCCCCCAGCTGATACATGAGGATCAGTCAGGATTTATAACCCGCAGAAATACCCTAAGGAACATCCGCCGACTTGCACATATAATGCTGACACTGGAAAGGGGCACAAAGAGGAGCGCAATGGCCTTTTTGGACATTGAACAAGCGTTCCACTCGGTTTGATGGGAATATATTTGGCAAGTACTCTAGAAAATGGGCTTGGGCACGCGGTTAGTAAAATGGGTCAAATTACTCTATACAAAGCCAGTGGCAAGGGTCCGTACAGGGCGGTATGTGTCTGATGCTAGAAAGTTGCACAGAGGGTGACCTCTCTCACCTTCATTATTTGCCTTAGCAATGAAACCTTTAGCATGCCAGCTGAGATCAGTGGTGAAATGGCATTGCATAACGATTGGACAAACAGAGCATATATAGTGTCAATAAATGCAAACGACGCATTAGTGTACCTGAGCCACCCAGCCCATTCTACCTTAATTCTACTTCAGGCCCTAGAAAAATTTGCTGAAGCCTCAGGCCTAGGCATTAATACATCCTATTCACGGCTATATCCAGTAGGGAAAGTCGAGGGAGGGGAAGTGTCCCGCGGTTGGAGCACCCATGGGAACTAGAATTAGTCCGATATCTAGGAATAAACGTTGCCAGAGAGAAAGACATTTCTTACTAACAAAATATGGGAAGGATAGTCAAGGGATTGCAAGGGAGTGAGCACTTCTGGAATACATTGAAATTGTCTTTGATGGGAAAAGTAGCACTGATAAAAATGGTGGTACTGCATAGGTGCCTTTATGTTATGCAGGGGTCCTTTTATGAATTTCCACATAAAGTATTCATAGAACTGTTTTTTCTCCTTACACAGTTATGGAATCAGAAACACTGCAGAGTAGGACTGGAGGTAATAAAACATCAGTGGGATAGGAGAGGGCTGGAATCCCAGATCTGGAAAAATACTATCTGGCGTCACAACTCCAACGTGCCATATCATGGCCGGATACGGACCCCTACTGGGAAAAAACTCTAATCGCAGGCTAACCCTGGATGCCCATCTATGTTACGCTCGTGTAGTTTGCGTAGTTTTGCTACTTCGCGCTATGCGAATTACACGTTGCACAGTACAAAAACATGTAGCGTAGTGTAGTTGGCATTTTATGATCGCTTACGGTCCTTAACATCAAGTTGGCGACCGCGAGCAAGAAAAATGACATCCCAGCGAGGCTTTTTCCTCATTCGTGATCAGCAACATCAAGTTGGCGATCGCAAGCGTGGAAAATAAACCTCCCGGTGAGATTCTCAATGCGGGGAGGTCAGGTTTCTCATTGCGAGTGGTCGCGTATGCTCGCGACCGCTCACATTGAGAAACTATCAGTCCGCGTTGAGAAAGCTGCCGCTCGAGTAAAAATCTACTAGAGAGGCAGAAAACGACAGCTCGCACTGTGCAAGATGCTGTTCTCATTGATTGCACAGTGCGGACAAGCATCCGGCACTGTGCAATCATCGCGAACAGTTCACTATGCACTTTGCGTAGCTACGGGTAGCGCTACTACTCAAACTACGCCCAGGTCACCAACAGCAGGCAGCAGATGGGAGCTCTCCTCCTGAAAGAAAGGAGATTACAAGGAACATAACCCCCCTTGATCCACTTAATGGCCATACTATGGAATAGGACAGTAAAAATGATTATTAAGCGAGAGCCCGATGCACCACTTGTTGACATCTGGATTATACCACAGTTTGCCCACGTAGAACAATCGAGAAATCAAAGGAGGGGGGGGCTGTCTGATGCTGTCAGATTTTTAACCAGGAAATAGGTTCATTACTTACCAGGATGCGGTAGATACATTCGAACCAGGAGATGGGCAATTGTTACAGTATGCAAAGATGGCAGCCACGGACCGGCATCTTTGAGTGACATTCCCTGAAGCCCCGGAACGCTTACAAAGTTTGATCACTATGATCACAGTGGCGGGCGGGAAAAGGTTTGTAACTCACCTATTTAGGGGTTGAGGGAAGATAAAAGAGGCAAGCTCCTTAAGATTGAGGAGAGGTGGCAGTTGGCCAGTGATAAACTGCCAGCAGACAGAATGGAAAAAAATACATAAAGAAGTCCGTAGAGTATCGGTATGTGCCAGGTTTAAGCAAATACAATACAATATTGTTCACATGTCATACCTTAGGCAATTACACACCATAAATGCAACAAGAGACCCGCGTTTTCCCCGATGTCAGCACACACAGGCTGACCTCCTACATATGGTCTGGCATTGCCTCAAAACGCAAGCATATTGGACTGAAAAACTGAAACAACTTAACAGGGTAGTGAGTCGGACTTGTCTCCTGGGACTGATACCTAGGAATTCAAAACTTAGGAGGAGCACATGGCTAAGAGGTGAATAGCAATACACTGGTTAACCCCCAGGGCCCAAATATAGAGAAATGGAAGAAAGACCTGAAGGAATGGTCAACGGCGGAAGAGGAACACATGAGAAAAACTAGAAGAGACAAAAAGTGTTTTAGCACTTATTTGTGCATACTTCACAAAGCAATTATAAATAGCACTTATAAATTTGTTTTAGGGCTACTTGAATGATTAATGACTAATAATTACAGAAAACAAAGGCAGAAAGGTCAGGTTACAAATGAATACATACCATTTTATTTACAGCGCACTGTGAAGCCCGGTAATTTTAGCACTTATTTGTGCATAATTCAGAAAGCAATTATAAATAGCACTTATAAATATGTTTTAGAGCTACATTAATGATTCATGACTAATAATTACAGAAAACAAAGGCAGAAAGGTCAGGTTACAAATGAGTACAAACCATTTTATTTACAGCCCTATTTAGTGTCAAGGGGAGGCCTTTGCAGACTCCTTAAACAAATAGCCGGTATTTTTCTATAAAAAGGTGGCTTCCCCACTCGAGATGCTTTTTCTAGAAATGCATTCACCCACTGTGGCAGAAACCACTCGGGGCCGCCGTTTGTTTTTTAATTTTGATTTTAGTTCTTTTTTTAACCATCTGCATTTGGCCCTCGGTGGTTTTTGTTTCCTCTTCTGAGGAGGTCTGTCCTTCTCTTTCCCTTTTTTCCTCTGCCCTGTCCTTTGCTTCTTTGATGATGTTATATATATCTGTAGGGATAAGAGTACAATCTGAATCTATTTCCCTGTCTTCCACTTGTGAGTCTATGTCTGACATCCCTTTAACTTTCTTTCCACTTTCCACTATTTCTGTCATTTGAGTTTCCTCTACTACCTGTGTACTTTCCTTGGTTTGTTCCTGTTCTGCCTGTGGGGTAGGGGTAGGTGCAACCTGTATTACTTGTTTTTTTGTGCTGGGTGTTTCCCTGGTGCACTAACTGTCTTAAAGATTAATGATGCCACTACTGCGGCGTAAGGTTTACTATCCCCTGGCTGGTGATGTTTGGCAGCTGCAGATGCCGCATATGAGAATCTTTGCTTTGGGCATGCTCTATAAAGGTGCTCTTTGGATCCACATAGGTTACAAGATTTGGGGGCATTACATTCGGTGTGTTTGTGGCCTATGTCCCCACAGAACTTGCAACCCTCATTTTTGCATTCTTCTATAAGGTGGCCAAAACTTAAACAGTTCCTACAATATTGTGGTTGGCTTGGGTAATTTAAATAGCCTCTGTTTGGGCCCAATGCAAAGGTTTGTGGGAGGTGGGTCACCCCCCCAGCAGGGTTTGGTTTAAGTATCACAAAAAACTACCTCTTGCCATTCCAAATTCCAAACTTATTTCTCTGTAATATACTTCCCCTCACCTTTGCCCAAGACCTATTTAAAAAAATATTCAATCTCCCATGTAGACTCATGGGCATTATACATTTGGACAATTACTGGCACCTCCTTTGCTGCTGCCATAGCAGTAATGTTAGCCCCCTTGAGGTTCTCATGTGAACACATGAGTGACACACCCAGTAAAAAAAAATCATATTTCAGCTCTGTAAAAAACGTAATTTAAAAAAAAACCTCTAACTTTGTTTTGCTGTACACATTTTAAATCCTTAGCAGTACATTTGAATACTTTTTCAAGTATTTCCTTCACTACATACTCTAGATCCTTTGGGGCAGATTTATGAAGCCCTTGCGCCACGTTTACGCCGCTGTTGCGTCACGCAAGGCGGCGTAAACGTGGCGCATCCCTACGAACGATTTACAACGTGACGCATCTAGGCAGATGCGTCACGTTGTAAAGCCCTGCGCCGCATGTGGGCGTTCCGGCGCAGGGTGGGCGTTCCCGGGCAGGTGCGCCTCGCAAAAGTGGCTGAGTGAAATCTATGAGATTTCACTCAGTCACTTTCTACATCACTTCCTTACGCCTGCTTGAAGCAGGCATAAGGGTGACGCACAATGCATAGTATAGGTGGCTCCTGTGCATTGCAGGAGTCATGTCGCACTTGCGACATGACTCCTGCAATGCGCCGCCCGTACGTCGAGAGATGCGTCACGCATCCTCACTTCCTTGCACCATGGTGCGCCGCATCATAAATGCGGCGCACCATGGGTGGCGTAGCAGTGGCACATGTTAACTGGCGCATCCCCAGGGATGCGCCAGTTAACATAAATCTGCCCCTTAGTACCTCTGTACTCTTCTTCTATTTTGATTTTTATGGCAAGCTCCCCATACTGGAGTGTTTGTTTTGCCAAACCCCAATGGTGTTAACAGGGGATTTCAACTGCATCATAAACCTCACAGACAGATGTGGGAAGAAAAATTGCTACGAAATTGCAAAATGTCTGAAAAACATGTGTAATGATTTGCAAAAGGGTCAAAACAAAGGTTCACTTGGGAAGCAGAAAGTGGCAAAGTCAAATCAAGAATTGATTTCATTTTCACCTACAAAAATATAAAAGCAAGGAATTATGAAACAAACGAGAGTGGTATGTCAGACCACAAAATCTTGAAAGCAACCGTTGAAATCTCAAACGTGTGTCAAATGGGGAGGGGTGTGTGGAAAATGAACATCTTGTTATTACAAGATGAAAATATATGTAAAAATTACAGTGATCTGTACAACAACTTAAAAACCAGAAAGGAAAGTTTCCCATCCTTAGCAGAATGGTGGGAAGAGGTAAAAAACCAAACAAAACTTTTTTTCAGAAAACAGAGCATGATCAAAGGCAAGGAAAAGTTTCAAAAATTGGATGAAATACAACAAAGAATGATCACTCTAGAAAACCTGGAAAGGGTGGAATGGAAGTAGGGGAGGAAAGAGAAAAAACAAAAACAGAACTGAAAGAATGGCTGAAACAACGAGGGAAAGAACACATTTTTTACTCCAGGTTCAAGATCTTTGAGGAAGATGAAAAGCGCTCACGGTTCTTTTTCAAAAAGGCACAGTAAGTGCAAAAGGTAATTAATGAACTAAAAGACACAAATGGACAAACACAAAAGGGCACAGAGAAAGTAGGGAAAATAACAACAGCCTTTTTTCCCAATTGTACAAAAAAGAGACATCAGATATAAGTGCATGTGAAGATTTTCTAGGGTCTTTGCAGAGCTCTTTATCCCCAGAGGAACAAAGGGGCATATTATCAAGACAGGAGATAAAATTATCGCCGCTTTGTTCCAATCGAAGCCGGCATCTTTGAGTGACATTCCCTGAAGCCCCGGAACGCTTACAAAGTTTGATCACTATGATCACAGTGGCGGGCGGGAAAAGGTTTGTAACTCACCTATTTAGGGGTTGAGGGAAGATAAAAGAGGCAAGCTCCTTAAGATTGAGGAGAGGTGGCAGTTGGCCAGTGATAAACTGCCAGCAGACAGAATGGAAAAAAATACATAAAGAAGTCCGTAGAGTATCGGTATGTGCCAGGTTTAAGCAAATACAATACAATATTGTTCACATGTCATACCTTAGGCAATTACACACCATAAATGCAACAAGAGACCCGCGTTTTCCCCGATGTCAGCACACACAGGCTGACCTCCTACATATGGTCTGGCATTGCCTCAAAACGCAAGCATATTGGACTGAAAAACTGAAACAACTTAACAGGGTAGTGAGTCGGACTTGTCTCCTGGGACTGATACCTAGGAATTCAAAACTTAGGAGGAGCACATGGCTAAGAGGTGAATAGCAATACACTGGTTAACCCCCAGGGCCCAAATATAGAGAAATGGAAGAAAGACCTGAAGGAATGGTCAACGGCGGAAGAGGAACACATGAGAAAAACTAGAAGAGACAAAAAGTGTTTTAGCACTTATTTGTGCATACTTCACAAAGCAATTATAAATAGCACTTATAAATTTGTTTTAGGGCTACTTGAATGATTAATGACTAATAATTACAGAAAACAAAGGCAGAAAGGTCAGGTTACAAATGAAAACATACCATTTTATTTACAGCGCACTGTGAAGCCCGGTAATTTTAGCACTTATTTGTGCATAATTCAGAAAGCAATTATAAATAGCACTTATAAATATGTTTTAGAGCTACATTAATGATTCATGACTAATAATTACAGAAAACAAAGGCAGAAAGGTCAGGTTACAAATGAGTACAAACCATTTTATTTACAGCCCTATTTAGTGTCAAGGGGAGGCCTTTGCAGACTCCTTAAACAAATAGCCGGTATTTTTCTATAAAAAGGTGGCTTCCCCACTCGAGATGCTTTTTCTAGAAATGCATTCACCCACTGTGGCAGAAACCACTCGGGGCCGCCGTTTGTTTTTTAATTTTGATTTTAGTTCTTTTTTTAACCATCTGCATTTGGCCCTCGGTGGTTTTTGTTTCCTCTTCTGAGGAGGTCTGTCCTTCTCTTTCCCTTTTTTCCTCTGCCCTGTCCTTTGCTTCTTTGATGATGTTATATATATCTGTAGGGATAAGAGTACAATCTGAATCTATTTCCCTGTCTTCCACTTGTGAGTCTATGTCTGACATCCCTTTAACTTTCTTTCCACTTTCCACTATTTCTGTCATTTGAGTTTCCTCTACTACCTGTGTACTTTCCTTGGTTTGTTCCTGTTCTGCCTGTGGGGTAGGGGTAGGTGCAACCTGTATTACTTGTTTTTTTGTGCTGGGTGTTTCCCTGGTGCACTAACTGTCTTAAAGATTAATGATGCCACTACTGCGGCGTAAGGTTTACTATCCCCTGGCTGGTGATGTTTGGCAGCTGCAGATGCCGCATATGAGAATCTTTGCTTTGGGCATGCTCTATAAAGGTGCTCTTTGGATCCACATAGGTTACAAGATTTGGGGGCATTACATTCGGTGTGTTTGTGGCCTATGTCCCCACAGAACTTGCAACCCTCATTTTTGCATTCTTCTATAAGGTGGCCAAAACTTAAACAGTTCCTACAATATTGTGGTTGGCTTGGGTAATTTAAATAGCCTCTGTTTGGGCCCAATGCAAAGGTTTGTGGGAGGTGGGTCACCCCCCCAGCAGGGTTTGGTTTAAGTATCACAAAAAACTACCTCTTGCCATTCCAAATTCCAAACTTATTTCTCTGTAATATACTTCCCCTCACCTTTGCCCAAGACCTATTTAAAAAAATATTCAATCTCCCATGTAGACTCATGGGCATTATACATTTGGACAATTACTGGCACCTCCTTTGCTGCTGCCATAGCAGTAATGTTAGCCCCCTTGAGGTTCTCATGTGAACACATGAGTGACACACCCAGTAAAAAAAAATCATATTTCAGCTCTGTAAAAAACGTAATTTAAAAAAAAACCTCTAACTTTGTTTTGCTGTACACATTTTAAATCCTTAGCAGTACATTTGAATACTTTTTCAAGTATTTCCTTCACTACATACTCTAGATCCTTTGGGGCAGATTTATGAAGCCCTTGCGCCACGTTTACGCCGCTGTTGCGTCACGCAAGGTGGCGTAAACGTGGCGCATCCCTACGAACGATTTACAACGTGACGCATCTAGGCAGATGCGTCACGTTGTAAAGCCCTGCGCCGCATGTGGGCGTTCCGGCGCAGGGTGGGCGTTCCCGGGCAGGTGCGCCTCGCAAAAGTGGCTGAGTGAAATCTATGAGATTTCACTCAGTCACTTTCTACATCACTTCCTTACGCCTGCTTGAAGCAGGCGTAAGGGTGACGCACAATGCATAGTATAGGTGGCTCCTGTGCATTGCAGGAGTCATGTCGCACTTGCGACATGACTCCTGCAATGCGCCGCCCGTACGTCGAGAGATGCGTCACGCATCCTCACTTCCTTGCACCATGGTGCGCCGCATCATAAATGCGGCGCACCATGGGTGGCGTAGCAGTGGCACATGTTAACTGGCGCATCCCCAGGGATGCGCCAGTTAACATAAATCTGCCCCTTAGTACCTCTGTACTCTTCTTCTATTTTGATTTTTATGGCAAGCTCCCCATACTGGAGTGTTTGTTTTGCCAAACCCCAATGGTGTTAACAGGGGATTTCAACTGCATCATAAACCTCACAGACAGATGTGGGAAGAAAAATTGCTACGAAATTGCAAAATGTCTGAAAAACATGTGTAATGATTTGCAAAAGGGTCAAAACAAAGGTTCACTTGGGAAGCAGAAAGTGGCAAAGTCAAATCAAGAATTGATTTCATTTTCACCTCCAAAAATATAAAAGCAAGGAATTATGAAACAAACGAGAGTGGTATGTCAGACCACAAAATCTTGAAAGCAACCGTTGAAATCTCAAACGTGTGTCAAATGGGGAGGGGTGTGTGGAAAATGAACATCTTGTTATTACAAGATGAAAATATATGTAAAAATTACAGTGATCTGTACAACAACTTAAAAACCAGAAAGGAAAGTTTCCCATCCTTAGCAGAATGGTGGGAAGAGGTAAAAAACCAAACAAAACTTTTTTTCAGAAAACAGAGCATGATCAAAGGCAAGGAAAAGTTTCAAAAATTGGATGAAATACAACAAAGAATGATCACTCTAGAAAACCTGGAAAGGGTGGAATGGAAGTAGGGGAGGAAAGAGAAAAAACAAAAACAGAACTGAAAGAATGGCTGAAACAACGAGGGAAAGAACACATTTTTTACTCCAGGTTCAAGATCTTTGAGGAAGATGAAAAGCGCTCACGGTTCTTTTTCAAAAAGGCACAGTAAGTGCAAAAGGTAATTAATGAACTAAAAGACACAAATGGACAAACACAAAAGGGCACAGAGAAAGTAGGGAAAATAACAACAGCCTTTTTTCCCAATTGTACAAAAAAGAGACATCAGATATAAGTGCATGTGAAGATTTTCTAGGGTCTTTGCAGAGCTCTTTATCCCCAGAGGAACAAAGGGGCATATTATCAAGACAGGAGATAAAATTATCGCCGCTTTGTTCCAATCGAAGCCGGCATCTTTGAGTGACATTCCCTGAAGCCCCGGAACGCTTACAAAGTTTGATCACTATGATCACAGTGGCGGGCGGGAAAAGGTTTGTAACTCACCTATTTAGGGGTTGAGGGAAGATAAAAGAGGCAAGCTCCTTAAGATTGAGGAGAGGTGGCAGTTGGCCAGTGATAAACTGCCAGCAGACAGAATGGAAAAAAATACATAAAGAAGTCCGTAGAGTATCGGTATGTGCCAGGTTTAAGCAAATACAATACAATATTGTTCACATGTCATACCTTAGGCAATTACACACCATAAATGCAACAAGAGACCCGCGTTTTCCCCGATGTCAGCACACACAGGCTGACCTCCTACATATGGTCTGGCATTGCCTCAAAACGCAAGCATATTGGACTGAAAAACTGAAACAACTTAACAGGGTAGTGAGTCGGACTTGTCTCCTGGGACTGATACCTAGGAATTCAAAAATTAGGAGGAGCACATGGCTAAGAGGTGAATAGCAATACACTGGTTAACCCCCAGGGCCCAAATATAGAGAAATGGAAGAAAGACCTGAAGGAATGGTCAACGGCGGAAGAGGAACACATGAGAAAAACTAGAAGAGACAAAAAGTGTTTTAGCACTTATTTGTGCATACTTCACAAAGCAATTATAAATAGCACTTATAAATTTGTTTTAGGGCTACTTGAATGATTAATGACTAATAATTACAGAAAACAAAGGCAGAAAGGTCAGGTTACAAATGAATACATACCATTTTATTTACAGCGCACTGTGAAGCCCGGTAATTTTAGCACTTATTTGTGCATAATTCAGAAAGCAATTATAAATAGCACTTATAAATATGTTTTAGAGCTACATTAATGATTCATGACTAATAATTACAGAAAACAAAGGCAGAAAGGTCAGGTTACAAATGAGTACAAACCATTTTATTTACAGCCCTATTTAGTGTCAAGGGGAGGCCTTTGCAGACTCCTTAAACAAATAGCCGGTATTTTTCTATAAAAAGGTGGCTTCCCCACTCGAGATGCTTTTTCTAGAAATGCATTCACCCACTGTGGCAGAAACCACTCGGGGCCGCCGTTTGTTTTTTAATTTTGATTTTAGTTCTTTTTTTAACCATCTGCATTTGGCCCTCGGTGGTTTTTGTTTCCTCTTCTGAGGAGGTCTGTCCTTCTCTTTCCCTTTTTTCCTCTGCCCTGTCCTTTGCTTCTTTGATGATGTTATATATATCTGTAGGGATAAGAGTACAATCTGAATCTATTTCCCTGTCTTCCACTTGTGAGTCTATGTCTGACATCCCTTTAACTTTCTTTCCACTTTCCACTATTTCTGTCATTTGAGTTTCCTCTACTACCTGTGTACTTTCCTTGGTTTGTTCCTGTTCTGCCTGTGGGGTAGGGGTAGGTGCAACCTGTATTACTTGTTTTTTTGTGCTGGGTGTTTCCCTGGTGCACTAACTGTCTTAAAGATTAATGATGCCACTACTGCGGCGTAAGGTTTACTATCCCCTGGCTGGTGATGTTTGGCAGCTGCAGATGCCGCATATGAGAATCTTTGCTTTGGGCATGCTCTATAAAGGTGCTCTTTGGATCCACATAGGTTACAAGATTTGGGGGCATTACATTCGGTGTGTTTGTGGCCTATGTCCCCACAGAACTTGCAACCCTCATTTTTGCATTCTTCTATAAGGTGGCCAAAACTTAAACAGTTCCTACAATATTGTGGTTGGCTTGGGTAATTTAAATAGCCTCTGTTTGGGCCCAATGCAAAGGTTTGTGGGAGGTGGGTCACCCCCCCAGCAGGGTTTGGTTTAAGTATCACAAAAAACTACCTCTTGCCATTCCAAATTCCAAACTTATTTCTCTGTAATATACTTCCCCTCACCTTTGCCCAAGACCTATTTAAAAAAATATTCAATCTCCCATGTAGACTCATGGGCATTATACATTTGGACAATTACTGGCACCTCCTTTGCTGCTGCCATAGCAGTAATGTTAGCCCCCTTGAGGTTCTCATGTGAACACATGAGTGACACACCCAGTAAAAAAAAATCATATTTCAGCTCTGTAAAAAACGTAATTTAAAAAAAAACCTCTAACTTTGTTTTGCTGTACACATTTTAAATCCTTAGCAGTACATTTGAATACTTTTTCAAGTATTTCCTTCACTACATACTCTAGATCCTTTGGGGCAGATTTATGAAGCCCTTGCGCCACGTTTACGCCGCTGTTGCGTCACGCAAGGCGGCGTAAACGTGGCGCATCCCTACGAACGATTTACAACGTGACGCATCTAGGCAGATGCGTCACGTTGTAAAGCCCTGCGCCGCATGTGGGCGTTCCGGCGCAGGGTGGGCGTTCCCGGGCAGGTGCGCCTCGCAAAAGTGGCTGAGTGAAATCTATGAGATTTCACTCAGTCACTTTCTACATCACTTCCTTACGCCTGCTTGAAGCAGGCGTAAGGGTGACGCACAATGCATAGTATAGGTGGCTCCTGTGCATTGCAGGAGTCATGTCGCACTTGCGACATGACTCCTGCAATGCGCCGCCCGTACGTCGAGAGATGCGTCACGCATCCTCACTTCCTTGCACCATGGTGCGCCGCATCATAAATGCGGCGCACCATGGGTGGCGTAGCAGTGGCACATGTTAACTGGCGCATCCCCAGGGATGCGCCAGTTAACATAAATCTGCCCCTTAGTACCTCTGTACTCTTCTTCTATTTTGATTTTTATGGCAAGCTCCCCATACTGGAGTGTTTGTTTTGCCAAACCCCAATGGTGTTAACAGGGGATTTCAACTGCATCATAAACCTCACAGACAGATGTGGGAAGAAAAATTGCTACGAAATTGCAAAATGTCTGAAAAACATGTGTAATGATTTGCAAAAGGGTCAAAACAAAGGTTCACTTGGGAAGCAGAAAGTGGCAAAGTCAAATCAAGAATTAATTTCATTTTCACCTCCAAAAATATAAAAGCAAGGAATTATGAAACAAACGAGAGTGGTATGTCAGACCACAAAATCTTGAAAGCAACCGTTGAAATCTCAAACGTGTGTCAAATGGGGAGGGGTGTGTGGAAAATGAACATCTTGTTATTACAAGATGAAAATATATGTAAAAATTACAGTGATCTGTACAACAACTTAAAAACCAGAAAGGAAAGTTTCCCATCCTTAGCAGAATGGTGGGAAGAGGTAAAAAACCAAACAAAACTTTTTTTCAGAAAACAGAGCATGATCAAAGGCAAGGAAAAGTTTCAAAAATTGGATGAAATACAACAAAGAATGATCACTCTAGAAAACCTGGAAAGGGTGGAATGGAAGTAGGGGAGGAAAGAGAAAAAACAAAAACAGAACTGAAAGAATGGCTGAAACAACGAGGGAAAGAACACATTTTTTACTCCAGGTTCAAGATCTTTGAGGAAGATGAAAAGCGCTCACGGTTCTTTTTCAAAAAGGCACAGTAAGTGCAAAAGGTAATTAATGAACTAAAAGACACAAATGGACAAACACAAAAGGGCACAGAGAAAGTAGGGAAAATAACAACAGCCTTTTTTCCCAATTGTACAAAAAAGAGACATCAGATATAAGTGCATGTGAAGATTTTCTAGGGTCTTTGCAGAGCTCTTTATCCCCAGAGGAACAAAGGGGCATATTATCAAGACAGGAGATAAAATTATCGCCGCTTTGTTCCAATCGAAGCCGGCATCTTTGAGTGACATTCCCTGAAGCCCCGGAACGCTTACAAAGTTTGATCACTATGATCACAGTGGCGGGCGGGAAAAGGTTTGTAACTCACCTATTTAGGGGTTGAGGGAAGATAAAAGAGGCAAGCTCCTTAAGATTGAGGAGAGGTGGCAGTTGGCCAGTGATAAACTGCCAGCAGACAGAATGGAAAAAAATACATAAAGAAGTCCGTAGAGTATCGGTATGTGCCAGGTTTAAGCAAATACAATACAATATTGTTCACATGTCATACCTTAGGCAATTACACACCATAAATGCAACAAGAGACCCGCGTTTTCCCCGATGTCAGCACACACAGGCTGACCTCCTACATATGGTCTGGCATTGCCTCAAAACGCAAGCATATTGGACTGAAAAACTGAAACAACTTAACAGGGTAGTGAGTCGGACTTGTCTCCTGGGACTGATACCTAGGAATTCAAAACTTAGGAGGAGCACATGGCTAAGAGGTGAATAGCAATACACTGGTTAACCCCCAGGGCCCAAATATAGAGAAATGGAAGAAAGACCTGAAGGAATGGTCAACGGCGGAAGAGGAACACATGAGAAAAACTAGAAGAGACAAAAAGTGTTTTAGCACTTATTTGTGCATACTTCACAAAGCAATTATAAATAGCACTTATAAATTTGTTTTAGGGCTACTTGAATGATTAATGACTAATAATTACAGAAAACAAAGGCAGAAAGGTCAGGTTACAAATGAATACATACCATTTTATTTACAGCGCACTGTGAAGCCCGGTAATTTTAGCACTTATTTGTGCATAATTCAGAAAGCAATTATAAATAGCACTTATAAATATGTTTTAGAGCTACATTAATGATTCATGACTAATAATTACAGAAAACAAAGGCAGAAAGGTCAGGTTACAAATGAGTACAAACCATTTTATTTACAGCCCTATTTAGTGTCAAGGGGAGGCCTTTGCAGACTCCTTAAACAAATAGCCGATATTTTTCTATAAAAAGGTGGCTTCCCCACTCGAGATGCTTTTTCTAGAAATGCATTCACCCACTGTGGCAGAAACCACTCGGGGCCGCCGTTTGTTTTTTAATTTTGATTTTAGTTCTTTTTTTAACCATCTGCATTTGGCCCTCGGTGGTTTTTGTTTCCTCTTCTGAGGAGGTCTGTCCTTCTCTTTCCCCTTTTTCCTCTGCCCTGTCCTTTGCTTCTTTGATGATGTTATATATATCTGTAGGGATAAGAGTACAATCTGAATCTATTTCCCTGTCTTCCACTTGTGAGTCTATGTCTGACATCCCTTTAACTTTCTTTCCACTTTCCACTATTTCTGTCATTTGAGTTTCCTCTACTACCTGTGTACTTTCCTTGGTTTGTTCCTGTTCTGCCTGTGGGGTAGGGGTAGGTGCAACCTGTATTACTTGTTTTTTTGTGCTGGGTGTTTCCCTGGTGCACTAACTGTCTTAAAGATTAATGATGCCACTACTGCGGCGTAAGGTTTACTATCCCCTGGCTGGTGATGTTTGGCAGCTGCAGATGCCGCATATGAGAATCTTTGCTTTGGGCATGCTCTATAAAGGTGCTCTTTGGATCCACATAGGTTACAAGATTTGGGGGCATTACATTCGGTGTGTTTGTGGCCTATGTCCCCACAGAACTTGCAACCCTCATTTTTGCATTCTTCTATAAGGTGGCCAAAACTTAAACAGTTCCTACAATATTGTGGTTGGCTTGGGTAATTTAAATAGCCTCTGTTTGGGCCCAATGCAAAGGTTTGTGGGAGGTGGGTCACCCCCCCAGCAGGGTTTGGTTTAAGTATCACAAAAAACTACCTCTTGCCATTCCAAATTCCAAACTTATTTCTCTGTAATATACTTCCCCTCACCTTTGCCCAAGACCTATTTAAAAAAATATTCAATCTCCCATGTAGACTCATGGGCATTATACATTTGGACAATTACTGGCACCTCCTTTGCTGCTGCCATAGCAGTAATGTTAGCCCCCTTGAGGTTCTCATGTGAACACATGAGTGACACACCCAGTAAAAAAAATTCATATTTCAGCTCTGTAAAAAACGTAATTTAAAAAAAAACCTCTAACTTTGTTTTGCTGTACACATTTTAAATCCTTAGCAGTACATTTGAATACTTTTTCAAGTATTTCCTTCACTACATACTCTAGATCCTTTGGGGCAGATTTATGAAGCCCTTGCGCCACGTTTACACCGCTGTTGCGTCACGCAAGGCGGCGTAAACGTGGCGCATCCCTACGAACGATTTACAACGTGACGCATCTAGGCAGATGCGTCACGTTGTAAAGCCCTGCGCCGCATGTGGGCGTTCCGGCGCAGGGTGGGCGTTCCCGGGCAGGTGCGCCTCGCAAAAGTGGCTGAGTGAAATCTATGAGATTTCACTCAGTCACTTTCTACATCACTTCCTTACGCCTGCTTGAAGCAGGCGTAAGGGTGACGCACAATGCATAGTATAGGTGGCTCCTGTGCATTGCAGGAGTCATGTCGCACTTGCGACATGACTCCTGCAATGCGCCGCCCGTACGTCGAGAGATGCGTCACGCATCCTCACTTCCTTGCACCATGGTGCGCCGCATCATAAATGCGGCGCACCATGGGTGGCGTAGCAGTGGCACATGTTAACTGGCGCATCCCCAGGGATGCGCCAGTTAACATAAATCTGCCCCTTAGTACCTCTGTACTCTTCTTCTATTTTGATTTTTATGGCAAGCTCCCCATACTGGAGTGTTTGTTTTGCCAAACCCCAATGGTGTTAACAGGGGATTTCAACTGCATCATAAACCTCACAGACAGATGTGGGAAGAAAAATTGCTACGAAATTGCAAAATGTCTGAAAAACATGTGTAATGATTTGCAAAAGGGTCAAAACAAAGGTTCACTTGGGAAGCAGAAAGTGGCAAAGTCAAATCAAGAATTGATTTCATTTTCACCTCCAAAAATATAAAAGCAAGGAATTATGAAACAAACGAGAGTGGTATGTCAGACCACAAAATCTTGAAAGCAACCGTTGAAATCTCAAACGTGTGTCAAATGGGGAGGGGTGTGTGGAAAATGAACATCTTGTTATTACAAGATGAAAATATATGTAAAAATTACAGTGATCTGTACAACAACTTAAAAACCAGAAAGGAAAGTTTCCCATCCTTAGCAGAATGGTGGGAAGAGGTAAAAAACCAAACAAAACTTTTTTTCAGAAAACAGAGCATGATCAAAGGCAAGGAAAAGTTTCAAAAATTGGATGAAATACAACAAAGAATGATCACTCTAGAAAACCTGGAAAGGGTGGAATGGAAGTAGGGGAGGAAAGAGAAAAACCAAAAACAGAACTGAAAGAATGGCTGAAACAACGAGGGAAAGAACACATTTTTTACTCCAGGTTCAAGATCTTTGAGGAAGATGAAAAGCGCTCACGGTTCTTTTTCAAAAAGGCACAGTAAGTGCAAAAGGTAATTAATGAACTAAAAGACACAAATGGACAAACACAAAAGGGCACAGAGAAAGTAGGGAAAATAACAACAGCCTTTTTTCCCAATTGTACAAAAAAGAGACATCAGATATAAGTGCATGTGAAGATTTTCTAGGGTCTTTGCAGAGCTCTTTATCCCCAGAGGAACAAAGGGGCATATTATCAAGACAGGAGATAAAATTATCGCCGCTTTGTTCCAATCGAAGCCCATGTTAGATGTGAAGACATCTAACATGGGCTTCGATTGGAATTCCATAGAGCATATTATCAAGACCATTATTGCCGCTTTATCAGCAGTTTTCTGCTGATAAGGCGGCGATAATTATATCTGTCTTGATAATATGCCCCAAAATGTTCTAACCACCCCCATTTCAGGAGAAGAACTCTTCCAAATCATTCAGGAAGCCCCAAAAGGATCAGCCCCTGGGCAAGACGGCCTTCCATGGGAGTTTTACAAAGCTTTCTGGGGGCTTATTGCAAAGGATTTTTGGAGTCTGTTGAAAGAATGCTTGGAAACATTTTTTTTACCCCCCTCCTTTCCACAGGGCATCATCAAACTGCTGGAGAAAAAGGGGGACAGTTGGACATCAACAATTGGAGGCCAATCACCCTCTTGAATGTGGACAGTAAGATCCTAAGTAAAGTCCTGGCCTCCATCGTGCACCCAGACCAAACATGTGCGGTCCCAGGAAGGAAAATCTGGGACAGCTTGACCATCATTAGAGACACCTTGTGGTTAGCGAAATACACGGGGAATCCACTAGCTATCTTGGCCCTTGACTTCCAGAAAGCCTTTGACTCCCTAAGTCATGAATACCTTTTCAAAGTACTCAGGAAAATGGGATTCCCAGAAGGTTTCATTAAAACTATTAGCTTAATATATACAGGATGTGAAAGCCAGGTCCTTATAAATGGTACACTATCTGAGGGATTCCACATAGAATCAGGGGTCAGACAGGGATGCCCCTTATCACTGGCACTCTTTGTATGTGCAATTGAACCTCTGCTATGTGCCATCAGGTAGGACAAGTGCATAACTGGCCCTCTGGTACTGGGCAGCCAAGGCAAACAGGTCAAATGTGTAGCATACGTGGACGATGTCACCATTCCTTGCACTGACGCTAGATCCATAAATAGAACTTTCCTTATAACCCAACTCTTTTCCCTAGCAGCTGGGCTACAGGTGAATGTGGAGAAAACGCACTGCATGACGGTGGGACAATGGGACAAACTGTCTCAGCTCCCAGTGAAACCTTCCAAAGACCCAGTAAAAATACTGGGGATTCTTTTTTCACAGGACATGAAGGGAGAAATAAACTGGGAGACGATCCAGACAAAGCTCAAGCAGAAAATGGCGCTCTGGACGACAAGAAAACTTTCCCTGGAAGGGAAAGTCTTGGTGCTGAAAGCAATATGTCTACCAATCCTGATGTTTATTGCCATGATTTTCCCTCCATCATACATGTGGACAAAAGTGACACAAAGGCTTTTTGCAAACTTCTTTTGGGGTCAAAAATTGAAAAACTAAAAAGAGACACAGTTTTCAAACTACCCACAAAAGTAGGTAAAGACCTGCCAAACCTCCATGACTTCCTGATGTCACATTTTGTTAAAAACGTACTGGGCAATGCAAAGAAAGACTCACATGTGGCTGCCTACACACTGTTTGCTACAAGTTTCATCTTATCAAGAGTGGGCATTTGTAAACTGGACAATACAAAGCCTTTTTTACTAGAACCACCCCCTGCGTACAAAGGCATCAAACCTTTCTTCAAGAAGCTGGAAGAGAGGCAAATTCAAGCGAAGGACATCACACCCCAGATGGCCTTAAGCAAAGAACTGAAAGAAACTGACTCAGTGACAATGGTAAACAACTTATCAGAGATGCAATCAGGGAAGGTTTGGGAGATGGTGAACCACAAAGACTTGACAAACACCCAGAAAGACTTGGCATGGATGATGGTATCCAAATGCCTACCAGTGAAGCAATTCCAACATGCAAGGGAACTGGCAAAAACAGCAAGATGTCCAACACCAGGCTGTGCAGCAGATGAATCCCTGATGCACTTCATTTGGAACTGCGGCGGAGCACAAAGCATGTGGAAGGCAATGGGACAGCTCATTACAGAATTAACAGGACAGGCATCCCTGTCCTATGAACTGGTTCTCTATGGTTTGGGCATGAACTGCAATGCAAATAAAGAAAAGACGCTATGGAGAATAATAAACTGCGTGAGAGAGGCGATGTGGGAAAACACTAAAATGTTCTCTTTCACTAAAATGTTCTCTTACATGTGCATAGACACCCATAGATTTGGACAAAAGTGGGCAAAGGAAACCTGGAAAATCAGGAGTTGGTCTGGATGGGTAAAATGAGAAATCTTGATGGAAAACCACCAAAGATAGCCTACGTGCGCTTCTTTGAGAATGGTTAAATGTACAGCACCCAAATATAAGGGACTGCTTAAAATGTAAACCTGACAAATAATTTTAAATAAAGTATATTTTTACAACAACAAAAAAAGTTGCATTTAGCGTGGCACTGAAGGGGGAAATTTCATAAAATTTGTGGATGGTCTTTGTTATGTGAGTACTTAATAAAAGTAATATGGAAAATTACAACGTGATGGTCCATTTAACGAGTGCGGACTGGCAAGTGTGCGCAATGGGCTTGATTAAAAGATAAATCAAGGATGCATGTCCTCGCGGGTTCTTGTTTATAATGCAATTGAATTATCGCCACTTCTTGTCCGAAAACGGGCGCTAAAGCGGCGATAAATCTATTGCCAGCCCTAGATAATATGCCTCTAGGTTTGTAAAGTATGACAGTTGAACCCCGATCTAAGATAAAATCACAGCATGTTGTCATCACCAGTAAACAATGTTTCACCTCATTTTAACGTCTGCTAAATTCCTGAGTTAGGCATACCTGACATGGGAGGTGGAATATGGAATTAAGGGCAAAGATCCTTCTCACCAAGATCATTGCCGTTTTGGGTGGGACATCGCTGTTTTTAGGCAATGTTTGGCCATTTGTCCGCTATCGCTGGAATATTTATCGCCATAGCCCTGAGTGTTGGTAATGCACTGCTAGCTTGGCAAGATATTCCAGCGATAGCCAGCGATAAAAAAACGCGATAAGCACACTCAGCGATAATTATCGCCACCCCTAGATAATATGTCCCCCCACCCCCGTTCCCTATCCATGACAAGTTTATTTTTCTCAGCATGCCAGGCCCCTTGTTCTCCGTTTGGCCATGCCAAGAACATTCGTTTCACAACCCCTTCCCCAAGTGAACTGAGGAAATGTTGTTTTACAAGTTGGGGCAGAGCTGGCATTGGTGCAGCTGGTGCAGTGGCACCAGAGCTCATTGAACCCTGATAGTTTCTTTATTATTACTACAATAACAGTCAGGGGGAATTTTTCTTATTGGCACCAGGACTCTTGGTATCCTTGCTATGCTACTGCCCACAAGGGATTTTTTAGACATATGGGGGCAGATTTACGTTTCCTGGTGCATCCCTGCAAATCAGCAGGGATGCGCCGGGAAAGTTTTTTTTTTTAATTAATCTGTTTATTGCGTTTCAACAAAAGGCAGAACAATAAAAACATTACAAGAAATGAGGCAATCGCATGTGGTACACGGGTAGTCTGCAGGTCAAAAAGCATAGCAGTACACAGGGCTGCAATAAGTCAGAGAAGGTATCATATATCATATCAAACTGGAAAAAAAGGACACATCCAGCAGAGAGGGATCCACCAGTCACGTCCCATGTTCACCTCGCAACATCTCTTTATCCTAATGACAGCTCTTCATACACACTTCTCATCGTCTAGAGACGTATCAGGGACAGCACTGAAAGCGTCCACCACGGTCTCAACTCCCACATCATCCTCACCATCAGTAGCTGCAGCCTGCCTGGTTGGGAGAAACGTACCATCCAGTATCGCTGCCCAGAAGTTTTTGGGTCTGTTCTTGGGGGGTAGCAGCTCATTGTATAGTTCAGTTTGGGTGCAACAATATACCAATTCTCTCTTCCACACACTTAGAGCAGGGCGGGTGCCTCTCATCCAAGCCTTCGCTATAAAACGCTTAGCCATAAGGAACGCCATGTCAGCTAGTCTACACTGTGAAGGGCGCAGGGGTTTCGAATAGCCTAAGAGGGCCAATAGTGGGTCCGGAACTACGGTAAGGCCAGCAGTTCTATTGAGCTCAGTATAAACCGACTGCCAAAAGGAGAAGATCACAGGACATGACCACGCAACATGCAGGAAGTCTGCCAGGGGGCCCTGCAGCGCTCGCACTCCGGGGACTCACGGAGTTTGTATATGTGCAGCCTCTCGGGTGTGTAATATGTTCTGTTCAGGAACTTGAAGTGTGTAATCCTATGGCGGCCGTTAAGAGAGATTTTCCGAACACTAGCGCAGCAATAGCTCCAAAGCTCTTCATTCATATCAGTGCCCAGGTCGTGCTGCCAGGCCAATCACGGCTTTGTGTATTCAGCGTACAGCTCCAACTGCGCTGTACGATAGAGGGTGGAAACTAATTTCATAGGAGATTTGGCGGTAACCACATAATCAAAGGTAGCCACCATCACTGGCTCCGCCATGTCAGCCCTAAGAAGTTCTCGTAGAGCGCTGCGTACCCTGTGGAAGTGGAAGCGTGCCATCAAGAAAGGGTCCGCAACTCCAAGGGCCACCTCGTCCCACGTACATACCGTGCCACCGGTGAATAAGTCGCCCATATTGTGAATGCCAAGTCGACGAAGGGGTAAGATTACCCCCTTTTCCCTGCAGGGAGCTAGTCAGTAGCACCACTCAAGACTTGCGCTCGGGGCATACAGCAACGAACATGCCTGTACGTTTGTCATGAAGTGCCAGGCATGGATAACTGATAATAAGGAATCTAAGAGGCCCTTACGGCGATCCCGAAACTGCATTAAGAGGGCTGGTAGGGGCGTCGGATCAGCAACTATCCGTTCGATACGGAGATAAGGAGCATCCGATGGCCATGAATCCACGAATAAGCGTGGGCAGCCTGCGCAGCGCGATATTAGAGTTCGAAGTCAGGGGCGTTCAGGCCGCCCAACGCATATGGCCGTCATAAAATATGGCAAGCTACCCTGGGCTGTTTACCTGCCCAAGCCAGTCGCACCATCAAAGATTGGAGTCTACGAAAAAAGTGGACGGGAAGAACCATCGGAATGGTGTTGAATAGAAAAAGCAGGCGCGGGAGCACCACCATTTTCATTAATGCGATGCGTCCCAGAAGTGACAGCGGGAGGGAAATCCATTTCTCAACAGCATCCTCGAGCTTAGATACAGCGCAGCCATAGTTTTCCCTAAAAATAATGTCTGAGTCCATGTGGACACGGATACCGAGGTACTGCACTGTTTCCGTAGTCCACTGTAGTGGGTACTCAGGCTCAAACTCTGCCGTAACCGCTGTCAGTGGGAACATGATCGATTTTGTCCAGTTGACCCGAATGCCGGAGAGGGAGCCAAACAGGACCACCTCCCGCAATACCGAAGAAAGATGAGTAACGGGGTCTCTAACATAGATGAGCGTGTCGTCCGCGTATGTAGAAACAATGAGATTATACGTGGGAAAGCGGATACCTCGATGGCTATGATATTCGCGTAGGGCACAGGCCAGGGGCTCAGCCACCAATGCATAGAGTATTGGAGACAGCGGATAACCCTGTCTAGTTCCCCTGCCCACCACTATGGAGTCCGAAGTCAGCGGACCAATACCTATGCGGGCTGTGGGTTTATAGTACAGTACCGAGAGGAGCTGCAAAAATAAAAGGCCAACACCCATTCTGCGTAGGACGTGGTGTAAGAATGTCCACTCCACGGAGTCGAACGCCTTCTCCACGTCTAAAAGTACAGCAACAGCGGACACCTCCGGACGAGTGTGTTGGAAGGCAGCAAAGACTGTTCTGATTTTATAAATAAGGTTGCGAGTAGGGACGAAGCCAGACTGTTCCGGGGCCACCAGTGACGTGACCATAGGTTGTAAGCGGTTAGATAGCAGCCTAGCAAATATTTTTGTATCCACATTCATAAGGGAGAGCGGGCGGTACGAGGCACACTCATTAGGGTCCTTTCCCGGCTTGAGAATTGCCACTATAATCGCCTCCCGCATAGAGGGCGGCATGGAGCCCGAATTGGCCATGTCGTCAAACAGACTAAGCAAGTGAGGGATCAAGAGATCTGAAAATGCTTTATAAAATGCCACCGTGAGGCCATCGCTGCCCGGCGCTCCCCCACTTTTCATGGAAGATAGCGCCAGCACCGCCTCATCTCTGTCAAAGGGACGAGCCAGAAATTGACGGTGTAGATCAGAGAGCCACGGTAGCTCGATATGAGAGGGGTAATCCACAATAAGTTCCTCTGGAGCAGGCCCCCTCGAGGCGTACAGTGCTGCGTAATAGTCCTGAAAACAAGCCGTGATCGTGGCGTTCGACAGCGGGGGATCCGAGTCCTGCGACCTCATCACTGGAATGGAAGTGCGTTCCCTGCCTCGCCTAGCTAAGCGGGCCAACACCGCACCGGGGCGTTCTCCCTCACAGTAAGTCCTAGCAATAGCATACTTCCCTAAATGTTTAATCTCCAAATCCGCCTCGTCATTATATTCCCTAAGGACCCCAGCGATCTCTCTGTCAATAGTGGCACCACCAGACTGCAATCTCAACGCCTCCAAGTCTCTAAGTTTACGTTCCAAAAGCTCAAGGCGACTACGGATCGACTTTAACACCCCACCATGTTTGGAGATAGTAACCCCTCTGGTATATAATTTAAACGCTTCCCACACCGACTGGAACGAGTACACAGAGCCCACGTTAGTCTCGAAGAAAGTTTCTAGCGCCCGGCGAAAGGTGGAATCTGCCGAACTGGCATGGAGCAGGAAAGCAAAAGTGGCGAGTGATCCGAGTAGGTTCGCGGTAGGATCTCACACGAGCGCACACTTTGAAAGAAAGAGGCGGACACTAACCAGTAATCTATCCTCGTATGTATATCATGTGGGGCTGAGTAATGAGTGTATCCACCCTGCGCTGGATGTCGGTGATGCCAGACGTCAATCAAATCAAGATTTTCCAATTGCGCAGATAGTGTACGCACAGGGGCCGAAGGCGCCCCCGGTGGGCCATCCGATCTGTCCAGTGCAGGATGTCGAGTAAGATTAAAGTCTCCCCCCCAAAAAAAGTACCCTGTCAGCATGTGTGTGAACCTTCTGTGCCAGGTCCGAGTAGAAGCTAGGGAGCTCGAAGTTGGGGCCATAAGTATTCACTATACACATATCCATACCCTTACCAGAGCAGTTCATGATCGTGAAGCGTCCATCACATTCGGTTTCTATCGGTGACCAAGTGAGGGAGGACTTAGGATTAAACCAAGTGAGGACCCCTCTGGCATGAGTGGTAAAGCCTGCAGCGTGAACATTATCGCGGAGCCCCCTATAACAAAGGATGTGACTATCGCGCGGGAGGTGGGTTTCCTGCAATACCGCAATGTCTACCCTGTGTTTTGCCAGATACTGGAGGATCCTACGGACTTTGCGGTGATTGTTCAGGCCCGCACGTTTCAGGTAAGGAACCACAGTGCATCAGGAGCTGCTTCCCCCCCATTGTTAAAAAGCAGCTTCTATTGCTAACCGTTTCTAACACTGCTTGGCTTTAATCGCCTCTAAACCATTCGATGATTATCAAATAAAGAGGCAGGCGCTGGGAATTGGAAAGCAGGAAACAGGTTTTAATTCTCTCCGGAGCAGAACACGTCAGATCGGACAAGTGGGGTATCGTCTCGAGGTGCTCTAACCGCATCTCTGAGGCCTGGCCTCTTATACACAGGTTTATTGCTTTATTACATACAACACATTCTTGGCAATACTTTGATGTTCGGAAAGACATCCTCGGAATCCCCGCTTCAGGCCCGTTCCCACACATATCTACAGTAGAAGTCCCCACCCCAATCTCAGCAGGTGATGGCTATCGCGCAGCTGGACATTCCGCTGGGAACACAAATATGTGTGATCGGTTGGATCTTGTGATGTGAGGACATTGATTAATCTCAGCCCCTTTGAAGAGAGGCGAGTTTCTACTGTAGGGGGCAATAAACTGCATCTGCAGGGCTAGCTGATGGCCTGGGATCAGCTCGGACAATCGGGCATGGAGAAAGGAGGTTATCAAAGGACCCGTTCGCATGAAAGGGATGAAAGGGTATGTGGGTTCGGCACGGGATGTGGCTCCGGGGCTGGGTCGCGCTGAGGAGGTTTTATGACTCTAACATGTGCTTGGGGGTTGCCAGCGCGCGGGGGATGATCGCAAGGTCGGGGAGACGTGCAGGCGATCGGCAATGTTATGAGAGTGGCCACAGTCTTAAAATGGCTGCCGTTTACGCGCCCGCAAAAAGGCCTAAATGGGACAAGATGGCGCTGGTAATGTTCACTCCGTAATCTAATATTCAACACCTGTCATGTCTCCGGCCATAGTGAACATGAAAACATTGTGTCTGCCATGTACAATACTAAGTCGTGGGACAACATTTGCCTTGTACTGTCACTCCATCCGGTCCACCTGCCGCCTCAAACAACAGTGCCAACGCACAACAATACATAAAAGAAGGACCCCCAAAAACGTCACACCATCCCCCACCCACGCTTGCCCTACCCCAACAGACAGTCACCCACCCCCCACTCAATCCACACAAACAGAACAATCTCGAACATCCCACACATCCATACAGCAGAACCCCCCCACCCCCCCAAAAAAGAACCTTGGAAGTAGTGGTAATCACGCGGGGGCAGATGTACCGACAAAAATCGTGCTAGGGACACAAAACAATATTAGCACAGACATTGCCCCCTGTCCCCCCCCACCCCCCCACCACCGAACTCTAAATAAAGAGTGGTATCAATACCACATCAAGCTCAGTTGGAAAAACAAAAAGAGGGACCACCAGTGGAAAGGATCGTACAGTTCAAAGGTACCTCAGCGTTAGCATCACAAAAGGTAGCAAGCCAAGCAGGAGGTCAAAGAAAGCTTCAGCAAGCCATACTGAACATAAAAGGTCAAATGTCAAGCCGTTATAAGGCACAGAAATTAGAATGTCATCATATAGGGTCTTAGGGCAAAAAGAGCCCAAATCCAGCAAAGCAGAGCAGGTAGTACCTGAAGAGCGGATGCCAGTTCCTCCAGTCACAGCTTCGTGAGGGCCCCAGGACCAGAGACATACCTGCCAACAAGAGGGACAGTAGGCTATAGGTTCCAGACACCCCCATATCAGTCAACAGAAACACCACGAGGGGCAACCAGGCGCCAGCCAGTCCGTAGCGCGCAGCAATCACTCCTGATCGTCCATAGAACCCCCATTCAGATCTTCTCTCTCCGGCCTAGGCGATCGCCTCTCCCTCTGCCAGTCTTTCAGAGCCTTCTGGAGTGCCTTGGGATCCGTAAAGATCTGGGATCTCCCCTGTCGATTGACACGCAATTTCGCTGGGTACAGCATCGCATAGCCTGCACCCAGATCACGCAGCTGTCGCTTCATTGGGGCAAACTGCTTCCGGGCTTCCTGCACCCGAGAAGTAAAGTCAGGGTATATGGACAGGGTGGAGCCCTCATACTGTAAGGGCTGCTTCTCTCTAGCGAGTTTTAGGGCAACATCCCGATCTCGATTATTCAATAGTTTGGCTATGATGGGTCACGGGGGGGCACCTGGTTTGGGTCTGGGCCCCAAAGAGCGATGCGCCCTTTCAACGACGAACATGTGGGGGAAGACGCCGTCACCTAGTAATTTCTTCAGTAAACCCTCCATGAACAGTTCCATGTTACCAATTGGGGTACTCTTCGGAAGGCCCGTAACGCGCAGGTTACATCGGCGCGAGCGGGCCTCCAAGTCCTCAGTTTTGTCCAGGAGTGACTGCAGAGCCCTGCCCATCTGCTGGCCATCAGACTCCAGTGTGGTGTGGGCCTCCTCCACCTCAGTGAGGCGTCGCTCCGACATATCCAGTCGTTCCGCATGCTTATCCAGCCTCTCAGCCATGCGGTCCATACGATAAGTTAGTGCGTCCAATTTCCCGCCTATGGCAGTCATGCCCCCCTGAAGGTTTTTTTCCATGGCTAGGAGGATCTCTCGCAGGTCTTGCTGTTGCGCCTCCTCAGTCACATCCTTATCCGCCGCTCCACCACTCCCGGCATCATCCGCCATTTTCGAGCCCTTCTGGTTGAAGGAGAGGTTGGGCTGCGATCTATCCGGGCGCCCCATTTTGACCAGGGGAGCTCCACCAGGCCCCAGGCACAGGTCTACCGCCGAGATGCAGCAGTCTATGGGTGAAGTAATACCGCAGGAGAGGAGGTAGGGCCCACCGCCCCAACGCGGTCCGTAAACCGCCAGGAAGTAGGCCCACACACGCAGGGCGAGAGTGGCAGCACCCAGCGTCAGGGCCTCCAGGCGCAGGCGGACCACTCCCAGGGCCACTGGACCACCACAGCAGTATCGGCACGCCCGACTCGTTCTCACAAGCCACAGGACCCGGTCCAGATTCCACAGTCGAGACCGGAGCAGTCACGCTCTTTCCAGCGCTCCAGGGCGCCACTCGTAGATCTCCAAATGAGCAGGATTGATTCAGGATAGTCGTTCTGAGCGGAGGAGCTCCGGACTTAGGCAGCCATTTTGGTTGCCAGCTACCTCCGCCCCCCCAATGCGCCGAGAAAGATGTGTGACACAAGTTTACTCTTGCACCACCCCATATGCACCGCAGTTACCATGCGGCGCATCATGGCACAAGGATAAACAGATGTGTGTCACATCTGCAGGCGGAAGGTTGGCGCAGTGCTGGAATTGTGTCGCGGGCGCGACGAAATTCCAGCACTGTGCCAATCCGGTCTATCTTCTGCATGGTGCATCATACCTTACGCCTGCTTCAAGGAGGCGCAAGGTTTTGACGGAGCGGGGTCAGAAAGTGACTGAGCGAAATCTTATACATTTCACTCAGGCACTTTTCCGAGGCGTTCATGCGCCTGAACGCCCACCCTGCGCTGGTGAGCCCACATGTGGTGCAGGGCTTTACAATGTGACGCATCTGCCCCTCAGTCACGTTGTAAATCTCCCGCAGCATTCCGCTAGCTTTACGCTGCTTCTGCGTCACGGAAGTGACGCAACGGCAGCGCAAATGTGGCACACGGGGCTTGTAAATCTGCCCTGTGATGTCCTCTGGGTGCCTTTTGTATCCTGTGCCTTCTCCTACCAGTGTTTGAATACAAAATAAGTCACCGCGCTCTGCTGAATAAACCCACAACACTAAGGGGGAGATTTACAAGAAAGTGACGCATCTGTAGAGATGCGTCACTTTCCCTGCGCTACTCCGAGAAACACTTGTGCCACCATGGATGCGCTGTATTTACAATTTGTAATCCACAAAAATTTGCCCCCTCTCCAGTTATTTTACATTGAGGACCAAATACACTCTTATTTTAATTCGGTCCGGTATATTTATTCATACCTTTTAATTATATTCTTTTGTACAAACACAGTTTCGAATGGCAGAAACAGAATACACCAAACAAACAATTACTGACAAAACTCATTAAATAAACAATTAGCACCGAAACATATTTACAAAATCAACGAACAATAAATAAACACAATACATCCAACATTCAATATACATTGCAGTGCAAGTTTTTGCAATATACAGGATCAAATCAATGATCAAACTTCATAACATAAGCAGAAGTTACTACATTCAAATCAGGAATAGAGGAATATATCACAATTCTCCTGAAACACTTCAGTTGTTACAATTCGCTCTTGCTGAAATAGCCGACGCGTTTCAAGTTTGGACCATGAGTGTCCAAACCATCTTCAGGGCTTTGTATTATTCTGTTGGGATGCAGAAAAACGTAGTTTTAATACAACCAAGTCGCCTCTATTTATAAAACATACTCCACCGTTTGGATAAAAACAAATGTACCTGTGTGATGCTATGTAGATTAACTTCTATCACTAGGCACGACTCTTTTCCTCAACTGCCAAGCAGTGCTCTATATTCAGCGAGCAACAGTCTGTGAAACAAACAACATATTGCCTAGCTTTACTCATTGCGATGCCAGGAGTTTAAGGCCACCTATTCCTAGTTGCAACAATTGTTTTTCATACCTTGGACTGCGCTATCTTGCGTGTCACCGAGGGGCGGGAAAATATCTTGTTCGTTCTTCTTAAGGTCCTAATAAAATGACATATGACTTGTTTTTAGATAAACCTTGACTGTCAACTAAGACAAATAAGTACGCGTTATTTTCTAAACCCATTCCGTACCTTAAAATCATGTAATGGTGGCAGTCAAGGGCCTTTGTTTTCTTTCTTTCTTTTTCTTTAAGTCCTCCACGTCTACCTGTTTGTATAACGTACTTATGAGTACACATTGTTTATAAAGATTCACATATTTGTAAATACAGCGGCGGCCTGCCTACAGAAACAGGTCTGCATACCTGAATCTTCGGTAGCGCAAGGCGTCGCCCCTCGCCTCCTGTCTACGGCCCCGTCCGGGGCTGTAGGAAAAACGACCTCGCCTCCTGATTAGTGCTTGGCGGGTTCCACTTCGGATAACAAATATCCCGTTTCTGTTTAGGAAAAATGAGGCGCGTTATTGAACGCATCGCGTTCAGCGCGGGTTGAAAAAAGAAATTTTGCACTGGCGCGTGAATTACATTACCTGCATACGCAGTGCGCTCTTTTTCTGGTGTGCTCCTCGGTTGCTACTAGCTCAAGTGTGTAGCTGGCCGCCATGTTGTCTAGCTATAAAACGACCTACTCGTGAAGTCATTGCATTATGGGAATTGTAGTGTGTTTGGAATTTAGAAATTGTGAATCAAATTGCGTGGGTGACAAATTGGTTTGTGGGGGTGCTTATGTTGTTTAAACAGATAAAGCAAGTGATGTCATTAATTCTCAAACGGAATACATATTTTAACTCCAGAATTTTTGCTGCAAACTTTGCGGAGATAACCGAGCAGTGTGATGGAAAGTCTCAAATTCTTGACAATTCAGTCATATTATTTAATCCAGTCATAGTACAATTAAATTTAAGAATGAGGTATGCTTCTTTTTCAAGTAGCATCCTTTCAATGTCCGCAGGGCGTTGTACATTGCTCATTGTGTGGAGGACAGACCACCTGAAGTCGGTTTCGCTATGTGACATCTCAATGAAATGTTCAACTATAGGTGCTGTGAGTATTTTCTTTTTAATTCTCGACCTGTGTTGTCCTATTCGGAGATTAACCTGCTGGTTTGTTTTGCCTATGTAAATTTTTTGACAAGGGCAAACGATCACATAGATCACGTTTTTGGTTTTGCAATTCGAAAAACTAAGATGTCGCCACTTAACTCCTTTGTGCTGGAACTCATTCCCTTCGATCGTATTTCCACATGCAACACAATTGCCGCATCTGTGGTGGCCCTCTAATGGTTTCATGTCCCATAGTGCTCGAAGGTCATGTTTTGGCTGAGATTTTGGAAGATCTGCTCTCACTATTTGTTCCCCCACGCTTTTATTCTTTTTATATGCGAAGATGGGTCGTGGAAAGGGGCATTCCAAATTTTCTAGCAGGTGCCAGTTTTTGAGCACCGCCTGTCTGAGATTATGCGTATCTGGCCCGAAGGTTGTAACGCAAACTAGTTTATCTAGTTCCTTCTTCTCTTTAACCTGTAGTAGAGTTTCTCGAGGGGTACATCTGGCCCTCTTGAGGGAATTCTTCAGCAGTTTTCGCGGGTAACCCCTGTACGTCATTTCATTACAGAACGCCTGGGCATGATGGTCATAGTCAGATATCTTGGAGCAATTTCTCCGGATGCGCAACATTTGCCCGTAAGGCAAATTGGCCTTCAAGCTTCTGGGGTGGTAGCTTTTGTGGTGCAAAATTGTGTTTTTATCAGTCAATTTTTTGTGTAAGGACGTCTTTAATTTACTATCCTCACAGGTAACCTCAACGTCCAAGAATGTCATTCTGGTGGTACTTGTCTCGATGGAGAATTTGATATCCCTGTGCCTGTTATTGATCCAGCCATGGAACGCCAAGAGGTCCGTCTGGCTCCCCTGCCACAGGAGCCAGACGTCATCTATGTATCGCCACCATTGTTTGATGTTACATTTGTATGGATTATTATTCTCTATGAATAGAGACTCATACTGTGCCATATAGAGCACTGCCATTTCTGGGGCATAAGGACACCCCATGGCAGTGCCCTTGATTTGCATATAAAACCGCTCATTGAACGTGAAGTAATTCTTTTGTAAAGCTATTGCTGCAAGCTTTAAAATGAAGCTGGTTGGCACTCTGGGTGGCTTTTCCCTTTTCTCTAAGAATAGTTCAATTACCTCTAATGCCTCATCTTGAGGTATTTGTGTATATAAGGACGTGACGTCCATGGTTGCCATAATTTGTGTAGTTGGGTCAAAGGTCAATCCTTCTACTTTAAGTAGGAAATCTGTAGTATCTCTGAGATACGATTTTACCTCCGTCAAGAAGGGCTTTAAAAAGAAATCCACATATTTGGATATTGGTTCCAAACAGGAATCGCAGCCCGAAACAATTGGGCGCCCTGGTGGTTCGGCTAGGTTCTTGTGTATTTTTGGGAGTAAATATAGGACCGGTATTCGTGGAAATTTTTTATTCAAAAAGTCGAATTCTTTACTCCCCAAGAAACCTTCCTCTTTCCCTTGCATTAACACTTGACTGATTAATCCTTGGATCTGCTTTGTGGGGTCCTCATTGAGGGCTCGATACCATTCAGTGTTGTTAACCTGTTTCAAACCCTCAGCGACATATTTTTCGCGGGGCCAGATGACAACTGCTCCTCCCTTATCCGCCTGCTTAATGACAAGCGAGGGATCTTTTTTCAGACTACATATTGCTTGTAATTCTCCCCTGCTGATATTGGGAGGTACATACTTCTTAGTTCTTTCCATTTTATTTATTGAAGAAAGCATGATTTGTTCAAATGCTAGTATTTGCTTTGGAATGTTTTGCTGTGGGACAAATTTGGATTTATTTCTTAGCCCAGTTGTCTCAGTATTTTGAAGAGCCGGCTGATTATAAAAGAAAGCCTTTAACCTGGGTTTCCTACAAAACTCCAGCGTTTCTATCTTCAATTTTGTGTAGTCTGTTCGTTTACAGGGAACGAATTTTAAGCCAAGATTAAGTAAGGATTCTTCCTGTTTTGTCAGTGTTCGTTCAGAAAGATTGACCACTACATTTGGGTTGCTTATGACTGGTAGAACCGTTTGCGCGTTCGCATTTGCCATGGGACTTTTGACTTGATTCTTCCTTGTTGGCCCTGGTCTAAAAAAGCAACCTGTTTGCGTGAATTATTCCCTCTTGCGTCCGGGTCTGAGGAATCTGATGACGAAGTCTCAGAGAAGGTGGTAAACCGATTTCGAGATCTACCTTGGTAGTCGTTCAACGCCCTGCGTGACTCGGCCTGAGTGTAGTAATCCTCTTTCAAAAAGGGGTATACTTGTTCAATTTTAAACGATTTGGTATCTTTCTCGTATTTCAAACTTTTATTATTTATTGTAATATCCTTAAAGACCTGTATGTCTTTTTGGATTTTGTCAAGAAGAGTCTTGGCATCAGTGACTGCTGGGTTATCCGCAATAGCTTTTGTTAGCTCCTCTATTTCCTCTAGTTCTTTTTTACACAACCTTTGTGCCGTCTCGATGGTATGGACCATCAAGTCCCGGCTACATTTAGTATTAATGTAGCTGAATCCCTTTTTGTATTCAGCGTCGTCTACAAAAATAACTGGTATGTTCTTAACCTGGAGACCCCAGGGAATAGTTCCACCCTGAAGGTGTTTTAGCAAGAAATAGCCATGCAATTCAGTTCTTACGTGTTTTTTGCAAAGTCTAGTAAGTTTTTCAGATTCATTTTGTTGTTTAGCGGTGGTACTTAAAGAGATAGATCCAAACGGTGCAGAGGCTATGAGAGACTGGATATGACTCTCACTAAAAGATAGTGTATCTTTCTCTGCCATACTATTCGAAGGAAAACACTGTCCTTCACAGCTGCTACTTATGTATTCACGCCCCTATGCCTCTCGCGGATCTGGTATCCGCTCTAAATTGAACACAAAAAGGAGGTAGACCCTTAGTGGGGCTGAAGGAGGGCTGGGTCCTATATACTTGTAATCCACAAAAATGTGCCCCCTCTCCAGTTATTTTACATTGAGGACCAAATACACTCTTATTTTAATTCGGTCCGGTATATTTATTCATACCTTTTAATTATATTCTTTTGTACAAACACAGTTTCGAATGGCAGAAACGGAATACACCAAACAAACAATTACTGACAAAACTCATTAAATAAACAATTAGCACCGAAACATATTTACAAAATCAACGAACAATTCAGCTACATTAATACTAAATGTAGCCGGGACTTGATGGTCCATACCATCGAGACGGCACAAAGGTTGTGTAAAAAAGAACTAGAGGAAATAGAGGAGCTAACAAAAGCTATTGCGGATAACCCAGCAGTCACTGATGCCAAGACTCTTCTTGACAAAATCCAAAAAGACATACAGGTCTTTAAGGATATTACAATAAATAATAAAAGTTTGAAATACGAGAAAGATACCAAATCGTTTAAAATTGAACAAGTATACCCCTTTTTGAAAGAGGATTACTACACTCAGGCCGAGTCACGCAGGGCGTTGAACGACTACCAAGGTAGATCTCGAAATCGGTTTACCACCTTCTCTGAGACTTCGTCATCAGATTCCTCAGACCCGGACGCAAGAGGGAATAATTCACGCAAACAGGTTGCTTTTTTAGACCAGGGCCAACAAGGAAGAACCAAGTCAAAAGTCCCATGGCAAATGCGAACGCGCAAACGGTTCTACCAGTCATAAGCAACCCAAATGTAGTGGTCAATCTTTCTGAACGAACACTGACAAAACAGGAAGAATCCTTACTTAATCTTGGCTTAAAATTAGTTCCCTGTAAACGAACAGACTACACAAAATTGAAGATAGAAACGCTGGAGTTTTGTAGGAAACTCAGGTTAAAGGCTTTCTTTTATAATCAGCCGGCTCTTCAAAATACTGAGACAACTGGGCTAAGAAATAAATCCAAATTTGTCCCACAGCAAAACATTCCAAAGCAAATACTAGCATTTGAACAAATCATGCTTTCTTCAATAAATAAAATGGAAAGAACTAAGAAGTATGTACCTCCCAATATCAGCAGGGGAGAATTACAAGCAATATGTAGTCTGAAAAAAGATCCCTCGCTTGTCATTAAGCAGGCGGATAAGGGAGGAGCAGTTGTCATCTGGCCCCGCGAAAAATATGTCGCTGAGGGTTTGAAACAGGTTAACAACATTGAATGGTATCGAGCCCTCAATGAGGACCCCACAAAGCAGATCCAAGGATTAATCAGTCAAGTGTTAATGCAAGGGAAAGAGGAAGGTTTCTTGGGGAGTAAAGAATTCGACTTTTTGAATAAAAAATTTCCACGAATACCGGTCCTATATTTACTCCCAAAAATACACAAGAACCTAGCCGAACCACCAGGGCGCCCGATTGTTTCGGCCTGCGATTCCTGTTTGGAACCAATATCCAAATATGTGGATTTCTTTTTAAAGCCCTTCTTGACGGAGGTAAAATCGTATCTCAGAGATACTACAGATTTCCTACTTAAAGTAGAAGGATTGACCTTTGACCCAACTACACAAATTATGGCAACCATGGACGTCACGTCCTTATATACACAAATACCTCAAGGTGAGGCATTAGAGGTAATTGAACTATTCTTAGAGAAAAGGGAAAAGCCACACAGAGTGCCAACCAGCTTCATTTTAAAGCTTGCAGCAATAGCTTTACAAAAGAATTACTTCACGTTCAATGAGCGGTTTTATATGCAAATCAAGGGCACTGCCATGGGGTGTCCTTATGCCCCAGAAATGGCAGTGCTCTATATGGCACAGTATGAGTCTCTATTCATAGAGAATAATAATCCATACAAATGTAACATCAAACAATGGTGGCGATACATAGATGACGTCTGGCTCCTGTGGCAGGGGAGCCAGACGGACCTCTTGGCGTTCCATGGCTGGATCAATAACAGGCACAGGGATATCAAATTCTCCATCGAGACAAGTACCACCAGAATGACATTCTTGGACGTTGAGGTTACCTGTGAGGATAGTAAATTAAAGACGTCCTTACACAAAAAATTGACTGATAAAAACACCATTTTGCACCACAAAAGCTACCACCCCAGAAGCTTGAAGTCCAATTTGCCTTACGGGCAAATGTTGCGCATCCGGAGAAATTGCTCCAAGATATCTGACTATGACCATCATGCCCAGGCGTTCTGTAATGAAATGACGTACAGGGGTTACCCGCGAAAACTGCTGAAGAATTCCCTCAAGAGGGCCAGATGTACCCCTCGAGAAACTCTACTACAGGTTAAAGAGAAGAAGGAACTAGATAAACTAGTTTGCGTTACAACCTTCGGGCCAGATACGCATAATCTCAGACAGGCGGTGCTCAAAAACTGGCACCTGCTAGAAAATTTGGAATGCCCCTTTCCACGACCCATCTTCGCATATAAAAAGAATAAAAGCGTGGGGGAACAAATAGTGAGAGCAGATCTTCCAAAATCTCAGCCAAAACATGACCTTCGAGCACTATGGGACATGAAACCATTAGAGGGCCACCACAGATGCGGCAATTGTGTTGCATGTGGAAATACGATCGAAGGGAATGAGTTCCAGCACAAAGGAGTTAAGTGGCGACATCTTAGTTTTTCGAATTGCAAAACCAAAAACGTGATCTATGTGATCGTTTGCCCTTGTCAAAAAATTTACATAGGCAAAACAAACCAGCAGGTTAACCTCCGAATAGGACAACACAGGTCGAGAATTAAAAAGAAAATACTCACAGCACCTATAGTTGAACATTTCATTGAGATGTCACATAGCGAAACCGACTTCAGGTGGTCTGTCCTCCACACAATGAGCAATGTACAACGCCCTGCGGACATTGAAAGGATGCTACTTGAGAAAGAAGCATACCTCATTCTTAAATTTAATTGTACTATGACTGGATTAAATAATATGACTGAATTGTCAAGAATTTGAGACTTTCCATCACACTGCTCGGTTATCTCCGCAAAGTTTGCAGCAAAAATTCTGGAGTTAAAATATGTATTCCGTTTGAGAATTAATGACATCACTTGCTTTATCTGTTTAAACAACATAAGCACCCCCACAAACCAATTTGTCACCCACGCAATTTGATTCACAATTTCTAAATTCCAAACACACTACAATTCCCATAATGCAATGACTTCACGAGTAGGTCGTTTTATAGCTAGACAACATGGCGGCCAGCTACACACTCGAGCTAGTAGCAACCGAGGAGCACACCAGAAAAAGAGCGCACTGCGTATGCAGGTAATGTAATTCACGCGCCAGTGCAAAATTTCTTTTTTAAACCCGCGCTGAACGCGATGCGTTCAATAACGCGCCTCATTTTTCCTAAACAGAAACGGGATATTTGTTATCCGAAGTGGAACCCGCCAAGCACTAATCAGGAGGCGAGGTCGTTTTTCCTACAGCCCCGGACGGGGCCGTAGACAGGAGGCGAGGGGCGACGCCTTGCGCTACCGAAGATTCAGGTATGCAGACCTGTTTCTGTAGGCAGGCCGCCGCTGTATTTACAAATATGTGAATCTTTATAAACAATGTGTACTCATAAGTACGTTATACAAACAGGTAGACGTGGAGGACTTAAAGAAAAAGAAAGAAAGAAAACAAAGGCCCTTGACTGCCACCATTACATGATTTTAAGGTACGGAATGGGTTTAGAAAATAACGCGTACTTATTTGTCTTAGTTGACAGTCAAGGTTTATCTAAAAACAAGTCATATGTCATTTTATTAGGACCTTAAGAAGAACGAACAAGATATTTTCCCGCCCCTCGGTGACACGCAAGATAGCGCAGTCCAAGGTATGAAAAACAATTGTTGCAACTAGGAATAGGTGGCCTTAAACTCCTGGCATCGCAATGAGTAAAGCTAGGCAATATGTTGTTTGTTTCACAGACTGTTGCTCGCTGAATATAGAGCACTGCTTGGCAGTTGAGGAAAAGAGTCGTGCCTAGTGATAGAAGTTAATCTACATAGCATCACACAGGTACATTTGTTTTTATCCAAACGGTGGAGTATGTTTTATAAATAGAGGCGACTTGGTTGTATTAAAACTACGTTTTTCTGCATCCCAACAGAATAATACAAAGCCCTGAAGATGGTTTGGACACTCATGGTCCAAACTTGAAACGCGTCGGCTATTTCAGCAAGAGCGAATTGTAACAACTGAAGTGTTTCAGGAGAATTGTGATATATTCCTCTATTCCTGATTTGAATGTAGTAACTTCTGCTTATGTTATGAAGTTTGATCATTGATTTGATCCTGTATATTGCAAAAACTTGCACTGCAATGTATATTGAATGTTGGATGTATTGTGTTTATTTATTGTTCGTTGATTTTGTAAATATGTTTCGGTGCTAATTGTTTATTTAATGAGTTTTGTCAGTAATTGTTTGTTTGGTGTATTCTGTTTCTGCCATTCGAAACTGTGTTTGTACAAAAGAATATAATTAAAAGGTATGAATAAATATACCGGACCGAATTAAAATAAGAGTGTATTTGGTCCTCAATGTAAAATAACTGGAGAGGGGGCAAATTTTTGTGGATTACAAGTATATAGGACCCAGCCCTCCTTCAGCCCCACTAAGGGTCTACCTCCTTTTTGTGTCGTATTTACAATTTGGCGTACCATGGGGCAAGAATTGACAGATGTGTCAGAAATTCTGACGCGTCTGTTGGGGCAAAAGTCATGCATTGCTGGAGTCGTGTCACAAGAACGACGCAACTCCAGCAACACATTTTGAGGCCTATTCCCACTACACCGCGTCACTCATTTAATTTCAATTAAAATCTTTATTCGATCCATTAAAAAAAGATCATAAAAGCACATATACATCGTATCAACTCCTTACGCCTGCTTTAAGCAGGTGTAAGGTTTTGATGCAGTGGCATCATAGAAGTGACGCAGTGAAATCTTGTACATTTCACTGCGTCACTTTTATGAGGCTTTCTTGCTTGGGAACGCACACCCTGCATACATTATACCTGACGCAGGTATAATGTGATGCAGGGTTTGAGTCATGTTGTAAATTGGCCACATTTTATATGCCGCCGCTGCGTCACAAAAGTGACGCAACAGCAGCGCAAAAGTGTCGCAAAGGGCTTGCAAATCTGCCCCTAACATGCAACATGCACATTTAAATTTCTTGCATTGTCCGTGGGGTCACCGTCCCTCCCTCACGCCCACCTTTTAACAGTTTAATTTCTAGCCCTGTTTTGCTACTGACTAAAGGGATTTTCGTCAAGCTGCCACATTTGCAGTCTGGCCTCTTTCTCTCCTCAGAGTGCAGGAAGAAGGCAGTGCCAGTACTGAGCATGAACATGATAATTCTGGCCTCCCATCAACAACAGCCTGAGCATGTCAAGGTGAAGCACAGTGACCGTACTGCATGGTGAAACATTGCAGACCTTGTTCAAGTACTTGAAGACATAAGCACACGTCTTTCCTTCACTGGACAAGCAGCAAAATTATTCATTAGCCCTTCTCTCAAATAGTTCACTGTGCTGTACACAGCATGCATTTGCACCTCGTGACCCTCTGCAGTCTGCAGCCTGTGACCTTATTTACCACCTCTACACCTCCACTTATGTCATTCATTCGCACCCTGTGACCTTCTGCAACTCCCCCTCCTTTGTGTAGGGATGCCTCCCTCATCATTCCTAAATAGATGCAGTTGGTCCTTTAACACCGATCGCTAGGGGGGGGGGGGCGTGGCCTGACAGATGGGCGGCTAGTTCTGCTTGTGCTGAGCTCCAGCTCCTATTAAGGGAATCCTGCATGCATCCTGGCGGAACCGGTGAAAATGTCGATCAAATTGTGTCGCAACATCCCTAGACCTTGGCAAGTTCAAGAATGGCAGTCTTCCATGTTGAAAAACTGTAGAAAACGATCACCGTAAACAGTAAGCCAAGCGGAGTTCCTGACCTAAGGATGGCTGTGCCTGACCAGAGCACAAAAAGAGGCCCTGGCAATTAAGGTCAATGGTGCCACGGCCGGTGTCAGAAACTGAGCCCCAGCCACGAATCCTGTGCCCTGACAAAGCCTGACCCCCCCCTGTGGGACCGTAGTGTGGCTGGTATCGGTCTGCGGAGCCGGGGCAGGCCGGAGGAAGAGTAGGCCTGATGGGGCGGGCTGCGCCGCTCCTGCGCTGACTGGAGTCGGAAGTGCGTGCAACCCTCCTAGGCCTTGCGCATTACCCAGAATGACCAACGTCGCTCTAGACTAGAAGACTGCAGGAGAATCGTGGAGCCGAAGATCGGTGTCCCCAGCAGGCACCGCGTCTTCTGGTGCCGCAGAGCCAGCCACGCAGGGGGGAAATCCTGCCCTGCTGGGGAGGTAAGCTGAGCTGTAGCTAGATAGATGGGTGTAGACACGACGAAGAACTGGGACATGAGTGAGCAGCCTGGCTGAGGAGGGGCCTAAGTTCCGATCACAATTCTGGAACCAGCACATCGACGCAGGCAGACTCCTCCGGGGCACCATTGAGGCCCCAAAGGTGAGGAGTAAGACGGCCGAAACACCGGGGAACCAACAAGGCTGATCAACAGTGGCTAAGGTGTGAAGACCCTCAAAATAGAAAAATAGGGAATAAAAGCCAAAGATAAGATGTAAAAAAGGCACAACATCACAGGAGATGAGGAATAAAATAACAAAGCATTCCACGAACGCTGATAATATTATGACCTAGGGGCCTTGAAAACAGTTGGTGCAAATAAGTGTAGGCAAAACTGATAGCTGAGCCAAGCGGCACACAGAAGGAACAATCATGGTGTACAGGACGACTAGGGTGCTGAAGAGGATTGAGACCCAGTAATACTTTAGGGAAGAAAGTATTCCTACCTTGGCCCACCTGAAGGCGACAGAATAAGGCCCTATAAACTGAAGGGCAACAACAAAAAGGAGGCAAAGAGACACTAGATATAGGGGCCGCCATCTAGTCAGGTTCAGGAGCTCCCCTCTATTGTAGGAGGTCTGATAGACAGAAAACAACTGGAGCAGCGGTGGTCAGAGATCAACCTGGAAGACTGGGACCAAGAGATATATACACTAACGGATAGAACTGGAGTGGCTTCCCCCCTAGGACCCACGCCAATTGAGAATAAGTGTGTAACAAGAAATAAATCAAGCGATTAGCACACGGCCAGACTATGGTAAAAGATTAGCCGTCGAGAGGAGAACAGACGAACAAAATAGGGCAATACACAGTGCTGGGTCCAGCAGCAACAGACCAGCCCAGAAGAGACCCTGAAAGTGCGACCAGCCGAGGAGCTATGGCACAAGAGAAATGCAAAAACAAGAGTTGATGGACAGAATGCAGAACAATGTCATACATTCACCCCAGTACATAGATCTGGGCCTAAATCCATCATTTTTTTTGCACTCCACACCACCCCAGTTCAGACATGGCCATATGCAAATCAGCCTTGACCCTGTGCCTCATGGAAACAGTCCAGCCCGAACTGCCAAGCCATGTCTTTCCTGGACCGGAATCAAGCATCCTAGGACCTGATTCTGGCTATCAGCCGTCTTCAGCCAGGATAGCTTGACTCCAGTGGTGTGGAGAGCATGGGACTCACGTCTGAGCATACCCATCCCACTCGGGGTGACAAATGCAAAAACAACAGTTGATGGACAGAATGCAGAACAATGTCATACATTCACCCCAGTACATAGATCTGGGCCTAAATCCATCATTTTTTTTGCACTCCACACCACCCCAGTTCAGACATGGCCTTTTGGGAACAGTCCAGCCCGAACTGCCAAGCCATGTCTTTCCTGGACCGGAATCAAGCATCCTAGAACCGGTTTCTGGCTATCAGCCATCTTCAGCCAGGATATCTTGACTCCTGTGGTGTGGAGAGCATGAGACTCACGTCTGAGCATACCCATCCCACTCGGGGTGACAAATGCAAAAACAACAGTTGATGGACAGAATGCAGAACAATGTCATACATTCACCCCAGTACATAGATCTGGGCCTAAATCCATCATGTTTTTGCACTCCACACCACCCCAGTTCAGACATGGCCATATGCAAATCAGCCTTGACCCTGTGCCTCATGGAAACAGTCCAGCCCGAACTGCCAAGCCATGTCTTTCCTGGACCGGAATCAAGCATCCTAGGACCGGATTCTGGCTATCAGCCGTCTTCAGCCAGGATAGCTTGACTCCAGTGGTGTGGAGAGCATGGGACTCACGTCTGAGCATACCCATCCCACTCGGGGTGACAAATGCAAAAACAACAGTTGATGGACAGAATGCAGAACAATGTCATACATTCACCCCAGTACATAGATCTGGGCCTAAATCCATCATTTTTTTGCACTCCACCCCACCCCAGTTCAGACATGGCCATATGCATATCAGCCTTGACCCTGTGCCTCATGGGAACAGTCCAGCCCGAACTGCCAAGCCATGTCATTCCTGGACCGGAATCAAGCATCCTAGGACCTGTTTCTGGCTATCAGCCGTCTTCAGCCAGGATAGCTTGACTCCAGTGGTGTGGAGAGCATGGGACTCACATCTGAGCATACCCATCCCACTCGGGTGACAAATGCAAAAACAACAGTTGATGGACAGAATGCAGAACAATGTCATACATTCACCCCAGTACATAGATCTGGGCCTAAATCCATCATTTTTTTGCACTCCACACCACCCCAGTTCAGACATGGCCATATGCAAATCAGCCTTGACCTTGTGCCTTTTGGGAACAGTCCAGCCCGAACTGCCAAGCCATGTCTTTCCTGGACCGGAATCAAGCATCCTAGAACCGGTTTCTGGCTATCAGCCATCTTCAGCCAGGATATCTTGACTCCTGTGGTGTGGAGAGCATGGGACTCATGTCTGAGCATACCTATCCCACTCGGGGTGACAAATGCAAAAACAACAGTTGATGGACAGAATGCAGAACAATGTCATACATTCGCCCCAGTACATAGATCTGGGCCTAAATCCATCATTTATTTGCACTCCACACCACCCCAGTTCAGACATGGCCATATGCAAATCAGCCTTGACCCTGTGCCTCATGGGAAAGGTCCAGCCCGAACTGCCAAGCCATGTCTTTCCTGGACCGGAATCAAGCATCCTAGAGTGGGCTAAAGAACGGTGATGGATTCAACCCAGATCTTTTGACTGGGTGTGAGTGTTTGATTGATTCAGATGCTCCGTCCATCACCACCCCCTTTTGTACCGCTTTTGGCCGCCATAAGTGTGGCAGGGTATGCTCAGACGTGAGTCTCTTGCTCACTTTGCCACTGGATTCAAGCAAGCCGGGCTGAAGACGGCTGGAATGCCAGATACCGGTCCTCGGAAGCTTGTTTCCGGTCCAGGGAAGACATGGCTTGGCAGTTCGGGCTGGACTGTTCCCATGAGGCACAGGGTCAGACTGATTTGCATATAGCCATGTCTGAACTGGGATGACAGAGTGGGCTAAAGAACGGTGATGGATTCAACTCAGATCTTTTGACTGGGTGTGAGTGTTTGATTGATTTGGATGCTCCGTCCATCACCATCCCCTTTTGTACCGCTTTTGGCCGCCATAACGGTGGTAGGGTATGCTCAGACGTGAGTCCCTTGCTCACTTTGCCACTGGATTCAAGCAAGCCGGGCTGAAGACCGCTGGAATGCCAGAAACCGGTCCTCGGAAGCTTGTTTCAGGTCGAGGGAAGACATGGCTTGGCAGTTCAGGCTGGACTATTCCCATGAGGCACAGGGTCAGACTGATTTGCATATAGCCATGTCCGAACTGGGGTGGCAGAGTGGGCTAAAGAACGGTGATGGATTCAACCCAGATATTTTGACTGGGCGTGAGTGTTTGATTGATTCGGATGCTCCGTCCATCACCACCCCCTTTTGTACCGCTTATGGCACAAGAGAAGGCGGATATATTGGGGTTCATTAGAGACTCTCGAGTGGCGCTAGAAACAAAGTTGAACACAATGGCGATGGACATAAACCACCTACGCCTAGATCTGTGAAAGGTGGCAGAAAAAGTCACAAACACTGAGGAAGAAGTGTTGACACTGCAGGAAGAAGTTGAGAGTCTCCGTACGACAGTAACCTTGTTACAAGAGCAGTCAAATCGAGTAGAGGATGCCGAAGGGTGATCAAGAAGAAACAGCCTTAGATATGTAGGATTTTCAGAGCAAGCAGAAGGGCCGGCAGCAGGTATATTTTTGGAAAAGTGGATTGGATTGGCCTTGAACAATATGAGACTCTCTAATTTTTTTGCGATTGAAAGAGGCCACGTGCCCCTGGTCCCCCGCCGAGCCCGAGATCTTCGCTTTGAGCCCTGATTGCACGTCTGTGTAACAATAGAGGCAGAGATATAATACAGCAGCATATCCATGAAAATGGCCTGCCTAAAAATGAAGATCACAACATCCATATCTACCCTTACTGCACATGAAAAGTACATTATCCTAGAAACTGATTTTTGGGAGTCAAGCGACGACTAAGAGACCTTAATATTATGTATAGCTTGTCATTTCCAGCGAGACTCTGAGTGCAATATGGGGACAGGGCACAATTCTAGGATTCACCTCAAGATGCGACAGTCTGGATGACTCGGTAGGTCTGGCCGGACAAGACCAGAATCAGGGATGGCGTGAACAACAGAGAAGGAACAGACGGCAGTGAGGCCAGCGTTGAGATCCTGAAGAGCAAAGTCCCATGCTGCAAGAAACATCGGATCTGGGTCACATCCTGGTTGGAGCAGATGGAACGTTAAGGAATGAATAAGCATACCACTGCAGAACCAGTATTCCCCACTCTGTATGGTGTAAGAAACTCAATTACAGCCTGAAAGCACCACGAGTTAGGGTGGGGAGGGCATCCAGGGTGAATTGAAGTGGCTGACGGGGCCAATTCTAAGCTGGGAGTGGACACACTGAACTTGTAAGTAGATAAGCTGAAAAGGGGGCAGAAGCTAAGACCGAAATTGGATGAGGGGCAGAACTCTCTGTGGGGGGAGAGTGGTGGGACTGGAAGGGAAGAATATGCGGACTGGGGAGAAGGGACTAAGACAATTCTCATACTACTTGGTTCTCCTATTTAAACTTGGAGGGCACCCCAGCAGCTGCACACAGGCACAGACTTGCTAAGCCAGTAGAGGTCCAGCGAGGTGGTGCTATGCTTGGCAGACTGGCAATATACTAGAGACTGTGTATTTGGAACAGACTAATAAATCTTTCTATTGTAAAGTTACAGGGAGGAAACTAGGGTGGGGGAGGAGAACGATTAGGGGTGGAGTTCCTGATCCTTAGGCACCGGTTGGGCTACGGGAATGAGATACTACTACCTGTAGGTGGGGGGAGGTGGGAGTTGGGAGTTGGGGAAGTTATAGTTATGTTGCCAAGTTCAAAACGGGCGGTCCAAAAAGATGTTATGCCAAACAAACTAGAAGATTAAGGGAGGTCACTGACCTGCACTATACTAAAATAGAGCCCCGTTAGAAATTAATGAGATACCCCTCGACGATTTAGTGGCATGAAGGGTGAAAGACAAAATTACAAGTTCATAAAATGGAATGTCCAAGGGCTCAATAATTTCTATTCAGATCCAATATTCAAAGTCATAAAATCCAATTAATAAAAGCATCCTGCCGGGCTAATATTCATGGATCATTAGATTTCAATTATGTTTTCCTTTTGGTCCATCAAATCCAAAAGGACTGAACGCTGCATTTTTGTATTGCAATACTGATCCATGTATTGGGACTAGGGGAACATTTATCCCGCAGTAAACTACAGAATTTTGTGATGCACATTGAATAAGTGGAGATTACAACTGATGGACCAAAAGGAAAACATAATTGACATCTAATGATACATGATTATTAGCCCTGATGAAGTTCAAGACACCTTGAACGAAACACGTTGGCTGGATGCTTTCATTCATTGAAATTTATGACTTTGAATATTGGATCTGAATAAAGCAGGGATTTGCTTAATGGACCGAGAGACTCATTAATTAGTCTGTTTATGGGTGCACAATTCCACTCTTTGTTCTGTCAAGATTTTGTCTTTTTTTTAAGCATGAGCGGATTTTGCGTATTGGCAATCCGCGGATTTGCGGATTTGCGGATTTCGAAAATACGCAAAATCCGCGGATCCTAGCGTATTTTTTTTGTTTTTGTGTTTGCACGGGTTTCTGCAAGTTCGCGAGGGTTTTATTGTACAAAACGCTCGCGAACGTGCAGAAACCCGTGCGAACACAATGTGCCTACTCATGGGTATTGCGCTCGTGAAAGTCAAGGATGCAAAGTCTATCCAGCATCACAGCTGATTTTCCACGGTAGATTTGGGAAGAAGGCACACCTGTCCAGCCTCGACGACGCTCACGATTGTTTTTGGGCTAATGAATGAGTCACTGAATTTGAGCATCAACTAGTTCGAGCGACCATGTGTGTGTTACTATGCAATCGCCCCGAAGGGCACAGGGGTCCCTTGAGTGAGCTGGGGTATTTTACAATGGCGCCAGCAAGCTGCCAGCGCCGTTGTAAAATAGTTACAAAGTTAGCTTGCACAGGAAGCACTTAGATAAAATAAAGCAGCACCTGCTCAGTTTTATCTAGTGGTTCCTGTGCAAGCTAACTTTGTAACTATTTTACAACGGCGCTGGCAGCTTGCTGGCGCCATTGTAAAATAGTTACATGAGTGGGGGTTCAACTTTTGAACCCGTTACGTCCGCGGATTTTTTTTTCGGATTTTATGGGAAATCCGCAAAATACACGGATTGCGGATTCCCCACAAATCCGAAAAATCCGTGGACGTAACGGATTTTCCGCTCATGCTTACTTTTTTTGCAGTAGTACCATACAACGACTGGTATTGGAAGAGGAGTGCACAGGCCATACTATTTCGAACTATATGTGAGGTACAGTGGAGTGGTCCGCCATTGACTTCTTGCTTTTGTTTATAAATATACAAGGGTCAACATTTTGCATTCACACCCCCTATAAAATGAGTACAGTAAATATTATGACAAGAGTTAACTCACATATCTGTTCCAACATCTTGCTATAGATCCACCCCATATGCTTTCAAGATGTGCATTATGTCAGGGCCTTCGACCAGGTGTGGTGGCGCATTTTCTGTCCCTGCCTCTGGGTGTGACTGTGCTAGCAGCTTGAAATAGTAAGCCAGTTCGAGTCTCCACAACCAATGAAGGTGTCTTAATAGAAGCATATCAGGGCCTGCAGTTTGCCACAGATAACACCTCCCATCCATATTCTATTAGTGCCCTTGTCTGTAAGGCAAGAATCACCTCCAGCAGGTCAGACCAGCAGTACGCTTGAATGCATAACACAAATACACTGACACACACATTCTCACTTGCACACGTTCTCACTATGGGCCAGATTCATCAACGTAAAATCGGCTCGCAAAGGGCCAGATTCTGAGAATCTGGACCTTTGCGAGCGCAATTTTTGCATTTGGGATTCATCATCCCAAATGCAAAAATCGCTAATATAGAATTCGCAATTTTGCGAGGAATTGCATTTAAGGAATCTCTATTTGAGATTCCTTAAATGCAATTCATGAAACACTTAAAAATTGCGAATTCGCAATTTTGGGCCACTATTTACCGCGAAGTCAAACCTCCTGGTAAATAGCGGAAACTTTGAAAAATGCACTTAAGTGCATTTTTCTAAGTTGTATGTTACACACACACATGTTCTTGGGACGTGTGTGTGCGTAACACCAGCGCCCAATATCATTTCATGGGTGCAACAGGGTGTCCTTTGGACACCCCTGCACTCTTGAAATCGCAAACTCAAAATGCGAATCGCTAATAGCGATTCGCACATTGATATGTCTTCCCATTCATTCCTATGGGCCTTTAGGCCCATAGGAATGAATGGGGAGTTATTCCTTATTTGCGATTAGCAATTAGCTAATCGCAAATAAGGAAGCTGTAGGAATCGCAAAATAATTTGCGATTTGTACATGAATCCCGTTTTGCGAGTCTGTAATAGCGATTCCTTAATAATCGCTATTACAGACTCGCAAAACGGGACTTTGATGAATCTAGGGGTTTATCTCTTGCACTCTTTTGTACATTTGTACTCTGTCACATTCGCACACAGACACACTGCCATTCACACTTCAATCTGCTTTTAATGTTTTGGAAAAGGTTGCCCTCCTGCTTCTGCCATACCTGCCTTGCCTTCTAGTGAAGCTTAAGAAAAACATATTCTCTATTCAAAATAATAATATATTGCCTTGTCAATGTTTGTTACAAGTATGATTTGAATTAAAAGTACACTTCCTTGAAATAGCTGTACGGGTCTTATATTTAGTTTCATGTGTGGTTCAGCAGTTACAGGAAATGTATGATAACAGGCTGAGAGGTTTGTCCGTGTGAGTGCAGGGTGAGAGGAGGAAGTGCAGGGTGAGTGATGTGACTCCAGGCTGAGTCCTGTGCTTGTCTGCGTGGTGTGAATGCTGTACAAATGTGAGTGAAGGGTGAGCTGGGCGAGTCACAGGAGTACCTCTGTGAGTGCACAGTTAGAGATGTGACAGTGTGAGAATAGGGTGAGTGGGAGTGACTGCCGGGTGAGTGATGAGACATTTGAGTTTGGGTGCGGGTGAGAGTGCAGGGTGGAAGGAATGAATGCACTGTGAGTGATGTGCATGTTTGAGTAAGATTACAGAGTGAGCAGTGGGAGTGACAGGTGAGTGAAGTATTATGTGCGTGCAGGGTGAGTAGTGTGCTAGTGTAAGTGCAGGGGGAAAATAGTGAGTGCATGGTGAGTGGTGTGAGTGCAGTGTGGTCAGTGTGAATGCAGGGTAAGTAGAGTGAGGACAGCGTGAGTTCATGGCAAGAGGCATATGTGCAGTGTGGTAGCTGTGAGTGCAAGGTGAGTGGTGTGCTCGTGTGAGCGCAAGTTAAGGGGAAGATGAATGGTGTGAGTGCTGGGTAACAGCGTGAGTGCAGTGTGATCGATGTGAGTATAGCGTGAGCGGTGAAAGTGTCAAGTGAGTGAAGTGTCATGTGCGTGCAGGGTGAGCGATGTGCTTGTGTGAGTGAAGGGTAGGAGGAGGGTGAATGGCGTGAGTGCATGGTGAGCAATGTGAGTGCAGTGTGATTACTTTGAGTGTGGGGTGAACATGAAAGTGAAGGGTGAGCGGTGAGAATAAGGAGGGTGTTGTCTGAATGCCGGATGTAATCCCAGACACCTGAAGGCTTATGTACAAGCCCCTAACGCCACCAGAGAGTCACTTTTTCCAAAACTCCAGTGGCGTAAACGCCTTCGCCATATTTACAAGACTTTTTGTGGCTTAATGCTGCTTTGTTAATAATACCCCTATTCATGTAGCACTTAGCGTGAAGGGTGAGTGCAATGACTGTTGCAGTGGGCGTTCCGCCGCAAAACCCATTGCTTTTTGACACTGTCCCATATTTACACGGTATGGGGCAGAGCCAAAGATACCGCCAGGGAATGTCTGCTCTTAAACAGGTGATAAGAGGAGAATTGTTTTATTTATCCTCGTATATTGCATTCTGCAGCACACATAGATAGAGCAAATTGCCTGTTGGGATTTTTTATGTGTAGGAAGGTGTTCCTTCCTGCACATAAAGAATTAACCCCAAAAGCGCCGGCACTCTAGCAAAAGTGTGCTAGAGTGCCTTTGCTGGCACCAGGCAGCATTTTTAGCACCAGCGCTAGGGGTTTTGCAAGAGTGCGCTGCATTCTTGTAACCATGGCGAACCCCTGCATTTTGAGACTGTAGGAGAGCGGTGTTACCAAATTTGGATTACCACAGCGCTCTGCCAGTTTCTTATACATATGCCCCTAGGAGAAACTCACTTTCAGAAACAATGGTTCCTGTGTACTGGTATTATCTGTTATGATATAATACTGTGTGTAATAGCAATGTTAAAGGGTTAGTGTGCTGTCAGAAGGCAAAGGACCACCAATACCAATGACTGAATATATCACATTAAATTTTATAGTGTATAACGGAGGAAGCAGTTTATACAGTATCAAAAAAATGAGATGAAGAGCTGACAGCTGCGGCTCTGAGAAACCGCGCGGTGGACGACCCGCTGTTTGGGAGAACTCTCTCTTTTTTAAGGACCCGCCTTGTACACCCAATTAATAGTGATGGCCTCACCTACAGGGCACGGCAATAACCAGATATAATCCCATATATTGAATGCAACGCTAGCTGCTAGGCCCGAATACATTGCCAACAGAGAGTTCTGATGTTACACTATTTGCAATCTCTTGCTGTAGTGTTTTTTTCACCTGAAACGCTGTGCCATCCCAGACGATCAGCTCCTCCCTTCTACTCACAACTGTGTACCCGTTGGGTCCCATTGTGAGAATATTTTTCTACTTATTTCACCCACGGCTGGCACACACCTTTCACGGGGTTGCGCGAAACAATCAGATGTCCCTTCAACCCAGGTCCTGATGAGCCCCTACACTGCACAGAGGGTCGAAATGTCATCCACACAAAGCAAAAGCGAACCATTAAAAAGTGCATATCATTGTATAGAGCTGCTGCATATTTCGTATATACTTGATGGTCGACTTTTAAAGAATTGTGGAAAGCTTGTAAAATATTGTCACAATTTAGCACTGTTATTTGAGGTTCCTTTTTTCACTGGGACACCACACACAATTGTCAGTCAGTCAAAATACTTTATTCGGTTTATATTAAAACCATAAAAGTATGCTAAAACGTTTCATATCCAAAAGTTATGAAACCATGAATTAGATTAAAAGTATGTTCACAAAATACAAAATTTTAAATACACGATACACGATACACATAATCAATTAATTTTGGGTAAATTACACAGGACCACATTATGGGACTAAGGCATACAAACATTCAGTTAATTCAGATTGGTGCATTAGAACAGGTTATGTGTAACTTGTTTTTCCTCTTAATTCTAACGGCCGCCGTAAGGAAACTTGCAACATTAAACGTTTCCCACACATTTGATAATAGCTGCAAATAATGAAGGCTGCCTTAACTTGTAAAAAACCTGAGTTAGCCAAGATTGGGAGGATAAAATGCTTCCGGACTTCGATAAGGTGCTCACAAAAGAATATAAAATGCGTTGTGTCCTGTACAGAAAAATCGTCACATGAACATACCCCCAAGTCTTCCACCCTCTTCCAACCAGGTGACTCTACAAGGATGAAATGAAATTGGTTCAGTCTGAATCTAGTCAGTAAAAATCGATGATTGGGGTTTGTGACGATAACCAGATATGGTTCAATAGTTAATGTGGTCTTTCGCAATTGGTGAGCCCTTACAGTCGGCTTTGCCAGCTCCCTTTCTTCTCCATCCATTGCAGCCATTAATAAATATGAGTCCTTGACCCACTTGACATCCCCCTTCGTCAATTTATCAGGTGAATTATGTATCTCAGGGGGCCCAATTTCACTGCCAAGTTACAAACATATCTGAGCCAGGGGATACGATGTCCATAGTCACGAGCTAGACAATCTTTTAAGATTTCCCGATTTAGCTCTAATTCCGGCTTTAACCAGGTCAGGATCCATTTTAAAAGAAGTGCCATGGCTATTGAATCCTCCACAAATACAGCTCCAAACTCCTGATGAACAATATAGCTAGCTGTTGATTTTGGGACCGATAAAATATTTCTAAAAAACATATCCTCCACTACCTGAATAGCCTTCACATTCCTAATTCCCCAAATGTCAGCACCATACATAGCAAGTGAGACGCATTTAGCTCCGTATATTTTCAGAAGGGCTTGCATTGGTCTGCCCCCCAATTTACGTGCAAAGCCCAGGACAGCAGTTGTCGAACTGGCCCAAACGTTTCTTTTAGCTTGAATTTGTGGTGTCCATGAGTCTTGATCGTCAAATATAATTCCCAAGTACGGGAAGGTAGTTACCCCAGACAATACGTTCCCCTCACAAAAGAAACTTTTAACCCTTTTAGTTTTAGAACCAATTGTCATTATATGGGACTTGGAAAAGTTCACGCTGAGGTCTAAGGATTTCATGAAGGCCGCAAAGGAATTTAAATGTAATTGTAGCCCCACCGCAGTCCGTGCTACAAGAGCGGCATCTTCCGCATAGAGGAGTGCTGGAATCAGGCGTTTCCCCGCACACGGGACGTCTTTGCAAGCTTCACATAAAACAGGATCCAAATTATTAATATAAAGAGTGAAAAGTAGGGGGGCCACAATGCACACCTGCCTGATAACATTGGCAATACGTATTCCTCCAGTACAATTGCCCTTCTGGTCATACCTCACGGTGGCGGATAAGTCCCTATGCAGGTCTTCAAGGAAATAAACATTATTTTTTTCGACTCCTACTTCCTGGAGCATAACCCATAATTTGGACCTATTCACTTGGTCAAAGGCCGAGGAAAGGTCCATGAATGCCAGAAAGAGTGCACCTTTCTTAGCAACGTGTATTTCCCGATCAGTAGATGTGCCCCTACCTTTTCTAAAACCATATTGCAGGTCTGAAAGTGTTTTCCTTTCCACAAGCCATCCCGTGAGTTGACTCAGCACCACCCTTCCAAGTACCTTAACTGCTGCATCAATGAGTGAGATCGGGCGATAACAACAAGGATTCCCTCTACTGCCTTTTTTAAAAATTGGTACTATTACTGACTTGGACCATGTTTTAGGTAAATCCGATTGACAGGCCTTGTTAAAAACGTTACACAATATCTTTGACCATGTCTTGATATCAGATTTAAAGAGATCGGCGGGCACGCTGTCCGGTCCCGTGGCGTTATTGCTCATCATCTGATTTATTGCCTCTGACACCTCTAACTCAGAAAAAGATAGAACATATGCCTCAGACCTGAAATCATGATTTACACATCATGATATACTTGTTTAAAATTATTGTGCCAGGCCTGCTCCTGAATGCCACAGTCAAGCTGACTATTTGGTGAGTCCTGGAAGAAAGGCTTATTGACCACATTTCAAAATTTGGCACTACTATTGATGACATCCGTGGACAATAACTCATTCCAGGCCTCCTTTCTAATCTCCTTTTTCCTGTTCAATTGTACCATTTTGTACATTTTCCTTAATGCAGCTATGGTTGACTTTTCCAGTGGTTTTGATTTTAGGGCAGCGAACAGCTTCCGGTGGGCTACTGAACAATTATGGTCAAACCATCTCTCCCCCACCTTGTCCTGACTTTTACCTGGCCGTTTAAGATCGTGGGCAATCTGGGCACAAATTTGGTGTAAGCCACCATAACGTCATCATCCCCATTTCCCTCGTTCATGCAGATAGACATTTCATGACCAATCGTGGCCAGCAAGTTGGCATGGAAATCCTGGGGTACCACCCGACACCATTTTAGTGTACAGGCTTGGTCTGTGGGCCGAATGTCTGCTTTACCCACGGTGCCGTTAATATTTTCTACTTTCTTTAAATCATCCGCCAGGGTCAGTGTAACAGGATTATGGTCACTAAACGAAGACCAAGATACAGTATACCCACTTGCCCTATCGACCAATACTGCACTAATGAATATGTAATCAATAACTGACCCAGTGCCACTGCCCTTAAAGGTTGGACCTGTTGGACCCTCATCAGAAGACTTTGGATAAATCAGATCATTATTATCTGCCACAAGTTCCTCGAGATAGATTCCCTGCAATGAATGTTCAAAATGTGTTTCTTGGTCTGCTGGTCCTAAGCTATCTCACACATAAAGTAAAGTAAGTAAAGTAAAGTAAAGTAAAGTCCACATTTGTAAAGCGCACAATCACCCGTAAGGGTCTCTAGGCGCTGGGGGGCCGTCAGGAAGATTAAGCGAGCTATTGCCCAGAGTCACATGGTGCTGGGCTAACCTGCCGCCCGAGCCGGGGATCGAACCGTGGTCCCCAGATTCCGGAGTCAGTCGCCCTGGCCGCGGCGCCACTCCTCTCCCTTAACAGTCTTCATCACAACAATGTACAATTCTCGCTATATAATCGAGAAAATGATATAGACTGACTAAATGTTCATTAATAAATAATCTTTCAAAAGAATTATAGAAATTTACAATAAGCCAAATACCCGCATCAATAGTCACAATTTGTACTGCCAGACAATAGGGTGAGTCTGTCTCCAGTTTGGTATAAGTGCCAGCAATTTCCAAGGAAATCAGAGTCAATAGCCCACCCTTCGCCCTCCCCATAGGTGAAGCTTTTGCCAGTAACCAATAAGTTGTGAAGCCGTCCAGACAGAACAAATTATTGGTATCCCAAGTTTCCTGTAACCCAATGATGTCACACTCAGTTAGACAAGCCCTCCACTTAGCATCATCAGACTTATTCTTTAGGCCTGTGATGTTCCAGCTAAGTATCTTCGTCCCAACTTGTTTTTTTCTTTTAGGGATACCTGTCACTGATAGAACCATGTCATGTAGGTCCTCCAAGGCCGTGGCAAAAAGCTGAGGCTGTGGCTAGGCCAACAGAGAGCAGCAAGAGGCACCGCAAGGCATCACAAGAGGCACTCACAGGCAGCTTGCACCAGTGGCTACGGCTAGGGGGTAGACGGAAGTAGTAACATAACCATAAACACTACAGTAGCCAGTTCTGGATCCATCGCCATTAATCCACGGTAACTGACTCCTGCCTCCGCCCCCACCAGTCCTGACCACAGACCGCAGGGGCACAGGGGTGCAGGGTTCAAAGGAACCAGCGACGCAAGGGTAAGGGTAAGGGTAACCCCCCGTGAATGAAAAGAAAAGAAAAGAAACAGGAGCAGGAGCAGGAACAGAAGCAGGAAGACAGGAGTTCACCATGAGATCCGGGAGATCTAGGGATGCTTTCGTACCCCCGAACCCCACCAAAAGATCTAGGAGAGCAAACAAGGGCAATAAGAAATCCTTCACAGACTTTATGAACACTGGCAAAGACGAACTGAGGAAAGGGGAAGTGAAAGGTGAAAAAGAAGGAGGAGGGGAAAACGAGCGGCTGATCCCCCTGACCCCCTTTCTCCCAAATCATCTCAGCCCTGAGCTCTCACGAAACCTCAAAGGGCCAAGCTTCCAACCCAAAATGTACTCAAAATTCTCATTCATAAAGGACGCTGGTGCGGTTCTTTGCTTGAACACTGGGAAGGTCAACAACCTGCCAATTCCGATACTACCGGTCTCCTACGCATCAGAACAAGAGATTCAGATAGAGTTAACAAAAGAGCCAATAAGAGGGTTGAAGAGAAAGCCTCCTCCAGAGGCGATGGACGACGAAGACGGCGAAGTAAGAGAAAAAGAAGACAGCGATGACAGGGAATGCCTTCTCACTACACAGACTGAAAACCACTGTGAAAACTACAGCGAGTTCCACGGAGGGGTGACCTCCACAACCTCTATGACCATTAGAAAGCGGGCCCCTGATTTTGACCCCGACCTAATTCCAGCCCAGGTGCAAGAATTAAAAACAAAGGCATATAAGAGCAAGCAGCAAGACTCCACCCAGAGTGCCCTGAGCACGGGATCTACAACAAACTGGACCCTGAAGGACACCACTAAACCAATCGGAGTAAAATCTTTCCCAGAAGACTGGCGCAACATCGCCAGTGATTCTGAGGAAAATCCAGGGACACAAATGGCTCCTAAGGTGCCCAACATACCTGACGTACCAGATGCCCTTGCAACACCGGTATCAGTACCCAGTATACTAAGTGACCTGAATCCATGGAATTTGGGTCCTGGAACAACGGCAGGACATGGCACCCCCGGTCTACCACAGGATCTTATGAGTGAGAAAAAACACCCACATTACAAGATCTTAGGAAAGAGCAATCAAAATTTAGCAAACGCATACGCACGATCTCTAACCAAGATGACAAAATAAAGGGGCTGCCTTTTCCCGGAGAGCTCTCCACGGCACTAGAGCCGCACGTACCTCCGGCACAAGACCATTATCCAGTACAATTCGAGCAACCTCTAACTACTCCCCGAGGACACCTTCCAGCACTGTTCAGCTCAGCCCCCATCCCACAAAAAGCTATGGACCCAGAGATCTCGTACCCACGCAAGAAGAGTGGGAGGAATTGGTTACCTTTTACACTACACCGCCTCATACGGTTCCAAAAGAAGCAGCAACAGGCCCAAATCACAACGCCTCACAACCCAGCACCACGACTATAACACCGCAAGCTAAGGAAGATATATGGGAATCTCTCCTGCACACAATGCAACTGTCCGTGAATGCTATCCAATACCAATCGGACAAAATGGACCTCCAGCTAACAGTTCTACACTCATTATCAGTCTTTGTCTCCAACATTGATAATAAGTTAGATGAATGGAACAGTCTGGTTAAAAGGGCACAAGAGGAAACAGCATTGATACAATCAAACTGTCCTGGCATAGTAATTGTGGATAAGTTGGCTACACTCCCCGCAACAATGGATAACCTCCTTATAGGTATCAGGGATGCTATAAAAGAAAACAGTCCTCCAACGGGTCAACTTGAGAAGAATAACAGTGCAGGGAAAATAAACGACAAGGGAACTCTGTCCCCAACTGAGGTCCTCTGCCCCCAAGTACAAAAAGAAAATCGGGCAAGGGAGAAGGAAAACACAATGCTTCCAAGAGCACAAGGACACACCAGGGAAGGAGATCTCCTATCATCAACAAATACTGACCTAGTAGCCACTCGGGAATCCAACCAAAAGGATGACCCGCCGGAACATGGGTACTCCCCCAAGTGGGGCAGAAAACAAAGGAGGAAGGGCCGTAAGCAAACGCTAAACACCCGGGGTGAAGGTAAAGTCAAAAACAACCAAGTATCCATTTTGCTTCCAGACCCAATGCTTGACAAATCGGTTCTAATGAGCCCTGAAACAGACACGGATATGGACTCATGCCCCTTCCCCAACCAGGAACAGTGGCACACGATCCGAAGAAAAAAGAATCGGAAAATAAATACTTCCAACATGACGACTCTAAAAAAAGCAGACGGCCCCGCCCTGAAGAGTGGTGCAAAAGTTATAATATCTTGCAGTAGCGAGGATCTGAACGGACGTGGGTAAGAAGTTATCACCAATTTGAGCGACACAAGAAACAAAAAACCTCCTCCTAATATAGGCAATGGGGCCCAATTAGATCATCCCCCAGAAGCCACACAGATAGAAAGTTCACCAAACCAGGCCTTAATAGGAGCAGATGAACCAAAAGCCCCTTACCAGAGAAAGCCAGTAGAAGAACCCATTAGGGTCGAGACCACCCCCATAACCTCACAGAGCGGCCCTAGCAGGAATAAGGTGCATTTAGGTAACCCCATAATCTTATTGATCCCGGAATACACTTCAAGAGGTGCTTTTGATCTTTTGATATCCTAAACAGGGGCAACATACTACGCTTGCTAAAATCCATTGACAGTTTAACAAACATATCCACCAACGATCTGGAGTCAGTGGAATTCATAATCTCACGGGAACATCCAGGGGTGGAAGTTACTAAAACAGTATGGGCCTCAATAGAGTTGGCTGAGAGTGTGCTTAATGAACAAGCGAAGCCTACTAACTGGGGCATAATACTTCGCCCATTTGTAAAACCTAGATACCCAGATCCCTTGGCATGTGACTTATTATAACGGAATGCGCAAAATCAGGCTAACCAGGACCCTCAAACGCTCTCTGTACTGCGAGGGGCTCGCAGCAAAACCCCGGACAGTCTAGAATTAAAAATAGAAGGGGCTAGAAAACAATATGCTCCGAAAGAGGCAACTAATCTAGACTGGACATGGGTGTCCAGGACCATAAACAACAAACCGGAAAAACACTGACATGACAAATCCGTAACTGGGAAACCACATAAAAAATTTAAATTCTGCTCCTGGAACATTAACGGCCTAGAGGATAAGCTTATGGACCCGGAACTAAAACTTTACATGCAAAGCTTCGACCTCATATCGCTGCAAGAAACTTGGTCAGACTCTCCTCCACCACTTCCAGGCTTTACCAAAAACTTCTTCCCTCCAACCCAGTCTGCAAGATTAGGACAAAAAAAAGGAGGCCTGGTTACTTATAATTCATTAAGAAGAACGCGCACAGTTGTGCCGCTACCATACAATTTAGACCCTCCGAACACAACGCTAGCACTACGAATCTCCACTCGAGAACAGGGAAAGATAGAGGAAATAATTCTAATAAACCTTTACCTACATCCCTGAGGCAAGAAGCAAGGTTCCCATCAACTGAAAGAAGAGCTCATAAAGTTATTAACCGCTGAGAATACAAATAGTCTGATTGTTAGTGGCAACTTTAATCAGAACATGCTCAATAAAACGGCCACAGAAGTCAGTACCGATGAGGATCCATTTTATTTGGAACAATATTCTCAGGACAATTCTTCAGAGGGAAGAAGCACAAAAGCAGCGCAGCGACTTTTAGCAACATTTGAAGAACTAGGTCTTCGAGCGCTCAATGGGAGATTCCCAGGGGATCGTCCCCAAGCGGCAACATTTCACAGTACAACGACCAGTTCAACAATTGACTTCACCTTCCTCTCAGGTAATTTGTTTCAATTAACAACTGATTTCCACATCGGATTACTTGACTACAGCGATCACTTACCACAAGAAGTGACACTAGAGGCCTTCGCAATACTAAGTCCAGAATGTGCTATTGGGGGAAACATCACTTACAACGAAACTTTTTCAACGCACTACCATTACAACGCGGTCATTACAACGCAAACCATTACAACACATTGCGCTGGGGGGCGCTCTAGGATAGGGAATACGCTTAATTTACTATCCAACACCTTCCCTAGTGTCCACGGGGACTGGAGTTGGAATAGTAAATTAAACTATTCACTATCCAGCACCCAAAAGCGCTATGCGTTGTAATGGTATGCGATATAAAAACCGCATTGTAAAGGCAGGTGTTGTAATAGCCTGCGTTGTAACGTCATACATCCTGCTATTGGGCATGAACTAGTTTACACAGGAAATGATAGGCGGTTAAAGTGCTGAACCGATGATCCTCCGGGCCTCCTGCTCTATGCCAAACAAGAACTTGGCGAAGCCCAAAATGAAACAACTGACCCAATCGTCATCTGGGAGAAATTTGCAGAAAAATTACGCAATAATATGGGAAAAAGACAGAGGAAAAACCAGCTCGAAGGAGGGTGCAATGCTGCAAATCAAACGCGGTATCATAATCACACCTTTACAAACAACGTTCATCTAAAAAAATCTAAAAACTCTTATTGGCCAAAAGTTACAAAGGGCAAGGATAGACCCTGCTGCCATGGATAACCTGAGGTTGTTAAAACGTGACCGCAGGAGGCTGGTCTGGCTACTTAAGTGTGAAGCAGAAGAGTCCCTGCGGGCCAAACCTAACAACAGCGCCCAATTCTGGAGAAAGATCAATAATTTGTCTATGGTGCCGAGTCATGGTATCAATTCTCATGTTCGGAAGATGACTGGGTAACCTTTCTTAGCTCGCACTTCAATTGTATTGACACTAACATCCAAGGAATGCTCAAACTCACAAACGACACAGAGGATCGATTAACACCACGTCGTAAATGCCTCGACCTCCAGCAGCTAGACCACTCAATTGTAATTAAGTGTGCACTGATCTGTAATAGAATCTCAAAGGGAGGACGCGAGGGGGCCTCGGGACCAAACGGGATACCCCCCATACTGTTCAAGCAAGATCCGGATTATTGGGCAGCCGCCCTTAAACCAATGTTCGTCAAGATTCTACAGACATCACTAATTCCAACATCATGGAGGGGAGCCATTATCTCTCCTATCTTTAAAAAGGGAGACCAAAGCGATACACAAAAACTATCGGCTAGTGGCCCTTCTTGACAATGAGGCAAAATATTTTGCAGGTCAGCTTCTAGAAGAATTATTATCTTGGGCAGCCGATGTTTCAGCAATCCCATACAACCAAACAGGTTTTTGCAAAGGTATGGACACCTCTACTAATATTCTAGCACTTTCTTTATTAATTGACGCAGCGCTAGAAGCGAACCATCCACTCTACCTGTGTTATATTGACTATAGCTCAGCTTTTGATCATGTCAACAGAAACCTACTGTGGGAAAAGTTACAGAAGCTGAACATTCCTCCGCTGCTTTTGAACCAACTAATTCTTCTACACAGCGAGACATGGGTGCAAGTTAGGCTGGGCACTGGTGAGTATCTTACAAAAAAGATCCCAACACACACAGGAGTAAAACAAGTCTGTGTACTTGCCCCAACACTTTTTTATCTTTTTATGGGAGAGCTACCTATGTTGTTCAATGAATGCAATTCGCACACCCCAAAGCTAGGGGGCTCACAGATCTCTAATTTATTCTACGCTGATGACTTGCTACTCATCAGCCGGACCCCTGTCGGCCTCCAGTGGCCTCTGGACATTACCTCAAGATACTCCGTGGCGAACATGTTTACCATCAACCGCGAAAAATCAAAAGTTATGTGCATTAACCTTTCCAAAAAGAAACCAACACAAAACTGGCTCTTGTCATCTACAAAGCTAGAAATGGTCTGTGAATATCGAAATCTGGGAGTCATCATTGACCACAAGGGAAATTTCATGCCGCAGTGTGAAGCCATAAAAAGGAGAGGACTAACCATTGCAGCAAGCCTTAGAAATCTAAAAAACACGGTTTCTGGCCCAAGCTTACTTCCGCTTATAAAGGTGATACAGGCCAAGTTAATCCCAGCCATTACTTATGGCAGCGAATCTATGAGAGGGAGGGATGCTCCTTTAATAGACAGAACAGTGGCAAAAGCAATACGTATGATCTTCGGCCTTCCAAGGTATTCATCGCCTGCCCAAATGATATTAGAGCTCGAGTTACAAAAAGAAGAGTTGGCACGCAAGGGAGCGTACATAAAAACCAGGCATAAAATAAACAGGGGAGACCCGAATACCCTAAATGCTCTCCTGTGGAAGGAACTTCAAAATAAAGAAACATGCTTGCCAAGGCGGTACCTCTAGGCCGCTATTGAGGACCTCGGCTTACAGGAACTCTGGGAACTTCCAGGCTCTACAGCAGTCTTTAAAAAGGTGGTCAATAAGACAGTCCGGAAGGAATCACTGTTGCAGGACAAAGCCTCTCTATCAGAGCGGGCTCAAGGCTGGCTTACACTTCAATCGTACACTACGTCCTTGCCTCAAACCTATCTTCAGATAGGTTTCACTAAAAAAATAAAAGAGAAGTTCCTGAAATTTCGCCTAGGGCTGCTGCCGTCAGCGGCCCACCTACCTCCATGGTTACGGCCACACTTACCAACAACATGCCGTCTCTGTGGGAATGGCAAGGAAAACATAGTCCATTTGATCACTACCTGCACCAAGCTCGCCCAAGATCGACGCGTCTTCCTGCGACCACTTTTCAACATTCACAAGATACGAACCTGCAGGCAAGCAGTGCTTGCCTGCTTTAAAGGAGACGATATCCAACTGAGCTGCAGAACGGTAACATTTCTTGAAAAAGCAGAGGCCCGCTTTAAAACTTTGAAGGAAACCGAACAAATCTACTAGTACCGTAAAAAGTCTAAAGGATGAACCCCATGGAACCCCTGATGACCAACCACTAGAGTGACACCCTGACTCTCCCACATATCGCCTACCATCAATTACACAATAGGGACATTCCGAACTGTTATTATAATTTAATATTGGCATTTTATTATACATCCGTTTGGCCGGCATTGATGGAGAACCTTCTTTTTTTAAAAACTTTTTTATGATAAATAGACCGTTTAACACGATGTTAAGCTTCTTTTAATCGTGTTATTGTTATCTCACCATGCATTTTGCTTTTTGTTTTATGGACGGAACTTTTGTTTTAACATGTTTAAATTTGACTTATGTTTTATAAATTGAACTTTCTCTATATTGTAAAGGTTTTAAATAACCATGCACAATAAAGTATCTACCAAGTATCTATCTACGTGCATGTCAGTGGCAGACCCACTATCCACAGTAATATTTGTTGGGGCTGACGAACACAGTCAATCTATCTCCTCCAGGCTTGTGAATGTCTCAAATCTATTGTGGGTAGGAACAGTAAACTCATAAATACCCTGGGTTTGTATTCTATCTATTGACTCAACCCTGCTTCCCGCAGTTGGTAATGTGTTTCGGTAGAAGTACCCTAGGGGTAAAATACTAATGCCAGCCCCACTTAAGTTCCTAGTTCCAGCCCTCTCTAGGATTAATTTCACAATTTGCGGAGAACCAAAATTTAGTATTACGCAATCGCCTCTGCTAGTTTTGACAGAGTCCCCTATCCAGGTGATTCTACGCGTCATCTTAAAATCCCTGAATACGCAACTGCCCAGTCCTGTTAAATTATCCAAGTGATGGAGGGCTTTATTCCTGAGGGAGGTCCAATGTTCCTCCATTCCAGATTGCAGTGGTGGAACATTTGACAGAATGACAGTATACGGCGTGGCCTCTGGGGGAAGATTAAACCGAGTAGCTCTATTTTGTCTGTGGTGTACTCCCCGGTCCACCCTTAGATTTGGATCCTCATTTGAATCAAGCCTTCGCCACCCGTTGGCCTGTGGGACACACATACTGCCACTCACTACTGGGGGGCTTGAATGACAGTATTACAGCCTCTACCAGGCGCCCCGGAAGGCTTATTTGGCGTAACGACCAGTTCCCAAGTCTGGTTAATGGACCCAATTAGCCTCCCACCAACCGTAATACTTTGAGACGGGAGCAAGTGCTTTTCAATTTTACTCAATCTGCTATCTATTTCCTCGAGTTTAATGGAGATAGGCTTCAGTAGAGTCAGTAATTTTTGTTTGAGTTTAGCTACTATTCGGTCTTCCAGGTCTACCAGGTCACATTGCGCCTGCCCAAGGGAACCCTGAGGTTTAACATTTCTCGGGCTAGGTACACTTGGGGGAACAACCTCTAGGACACAACCTTTCCGCCCAAGAGGGCCTCTGGTTTTTAACTCCTTGCTAGGCTGATGTGAAGTAACTGGTATACCTCCTGCCTTCCTTTTTTTCGCTATGGCACTAGCAGTGACAGTATCCCCCACTTGTTTAAAATTGAAATAATTGTTGCTGGCGAGTTAGGATTTTAGAGGGAGAGGGTTGACTACGGACAGATGTCTCTACCAGATAGGAAGAGTCATCTAACGCTGCCACTGGTGATGTAATTACCGGTTGATGTATCTGGACCTCATGAACATTCTTTTTTTCTCTAGGTACCGCTGTATCTGTTAACAACAAAGGACCAATTTGAGAAACTCCAACAGGGGCCCGATCAAGATCTTTTGGGTCAACGCTATTTCATGAATTAATACTGATTCGGCCCTAATAAGAAAGGCATCAAGAGTGCCCACCACCCCAACTCCCCCCACCCCCTTAGAATGTCCCTTGTTCATTATTGACAATTATTCTAATCGCAAATATTCTAGGACAGCACAACTATTTAGAGTTCAAAATGCCAATACCCTAACCCAAGTCCTTTAGCCGCTTGAAGATCGTAATTAAAGGGGGGTGACCCAGCCCAGCCTCTTCCAGCCGCTGACGGGCGCGGACACACAAATGTTTATTTAATTTGTCTCTTTTTTTTATACTCCGTTAAATACTATAAAATTTGATGTGATATATGCAATCATTAGTATTGGTGGTCCTTTGCCTTCTGACAGCACACTAACCCTTTTACATTGCTATAATGCACAGCATAAATCTCATAACAGATAATATCAGTCGACAGGGACCATTGTTTCTGAAAGTACTTTACCTACCCTGGTTCCTTAGTGAGTGGGGTTCCCCTGTTTTTTGTTCTTGACCCTTGGAGTAACTCAGCATTGTATTGACAGCTGGACTAGAGTTTCAGATATAAGTTAAACTATTGCTATTATGGCATCAATCTGGGATGGAGAATGGAATAAATGATTAATGTGCTGCTTCTGAAACAAACTTTCAATCTCCTTATTAGGGTTGCTAGCTTATCGATTTCATATTGTCAACTAAATCCGGTGTGCCTCATTTATGAGGCCTTGCGTCAGTTTTGCGCTTCCGATGCGTCACTTTTTGTGACGCATCGGCGGCGTAAAACATGCCTTCTGTTGCACACTATTTACAAAGTGACGCATCTAAGCGCTTCACTTTGTAAACCCCTGCGCTACATTATACCTGCGTCAGGCATAATGTAAGCAGGGGGGCGTTCCCCCGCAAAAAGCCTCGTAGAAGTGACGCAGTGAAATCTATAAGATTTCACTACGTCACTTCTTGGACACCGTTGCATGAAAATCTTGCGCCTGCCTCACAGCAGGCGTAAGACTGACGCAGGCCTTCCAAGCCCCATGTGAAAGGATGGATTGCTGGAGTTGCGTCACTTTTGTGACACATTCCAGCAATGCGTCACCTTTGCGCTTACAGATACGTCAGAAATACTGTCATATCTGTAACTTCTTGCGACATGATGCATCAGACATTAAATATGACGCATTGGGTATGTCGCAAGGAGTGCGCACTGAGAAGCCCGGTATTTTTAGCACTTATTTGTGCATACTTCAGAAAGCAATTATAAATAGCACTTATAAATATGTTTTAGGGCTACTTTAATGATTCATGACTAATAATTACAAAAAACAAAGGCAGAAAGGTCAGGTTACAAATTAATACATACCATTTTATTTACAGCGCACTGAGAAGCCCGGTAATTTTAGCACTTATTTGTGCATAATTCAGAAAGCAATTATAAATAGCACTTATAAATATGTTTTAGGGCTACATTAATGATTCATGACTAATAATTACAGAAAACAAAGGCAGTAAGGTCAGGTTACAAATGAGTACATACCATTTTATTTACAGCCCTATTTAGTGTCAAGGGGAGGCCTTTGCAGACTCCTTAAACAAATGGCGGGTATTTTTCTATAAAAAGGTGGCTTCCCTACTCGAGATGCCTTTTCTAGAAATACATTCACCCACTGTGGCAGAAAAAATAAACTACAAAGGGGCAGATTTATGATGCCCTTGCGCCTCCTTGCGCCGCCATTGCGTCACTTAATGTGACGCAACGGCGGCGCAAACAATGCGCCCTATTTACAACGTGACGCATCTAGGAGATGCGTCACGTTGGAAAGCCCTGCGCCATAAGGAGGCGTTCCTGCGCAGGGGGGGGGCGTTCCTGCGCAGGAACGCCTCCTAAAAGTGGCTGAGTGAAATCTATGAGATTTCACTCAGTCACTTTCTACGTCAATTCCTGAAGCAGGCGTAAGGGTGACGCACCATGCATGGAAGAGGTGGCTCCTGTGCATTGCAGGAGTCATGTCGCACTTGCGACATGACTCCTGCAATGCGCCGCCCGTACGCCGAGAGATGCGTCACGCATCTTCACTGCCTTGCACCATGGGTGGCGGAGCAGTGGCGGACTGTGGTGCACGTTAACTGGTGCATCCCTGGGGATGCGCCAGTTAACATAAATCTGCCCTAAAGAGGAGACATGATGTCACAGGCTGTCTAACAGGGGCTGTGCTTTAGCCATCCTTGGAGCAGGGTTGACGAGGTAATGCCGAGGGGGCCCTCTGTCGGCAGTCAGTAGAATTGCAGTCAATCATCTGACGGAAATCTCGAATGGGGACATGGTAAAGAGGATATGGTAAATAGATCTACCCATAATGCATTCATGGAAGACCAACAGCGGCCACAGCCAATGATAGTTGTCTATAAGGTTAGACCATACATTTTGTATCTATCTTTTCACATATTAGATTGTATTTTTTGTTTACCACGCTTAACACCATTAAATAAAACACCGTCGTATTTGTCTTAAGTGAAATAAATTGTCTACAAACGCGAAAAGTGGTTGACGACGGTCTAGCGCTTAATACAATTAATTCTCTCCGTATTCAGTCGCACTTTGTGTGGCGCTGAAGGAGGTGCCTAAGAGGCCTTATTGAAAGTAATATGAAAGATTATAACAGTGATAAATTGCCAGCATGAGAAGACGTGAAGTGGCGTATAATCTAGAAGTGCGCAATGGGCTTGATAATACTGTCTAGACAATTTCAGTAGAAACCCGTGTTCACTCCAGAACATGGGTTTCTAAGGGCATTCACAAGGTCATAATATCAAGCCCCATTTCTTGATAATATGCCCCTAAATTTCTGCCTTAGGTCAGAGGATTATCGTCATTGCTACCCCTCTTCGCTAATATCGCGAACTATCAGTCTGATTCATCATTCTCCCGTTTTGCGAGCCCCTAATAGCGATTCATAAGGAATCGCTATTAAGGACTTGCAAAACGGGATTCATGTAGAAATTGCATAAAGAAATGTGATTCCTACACATTCCTTATTTGCGATTAGCAAATTGCTAATCGCAAATAAGGAATAACTCCCCATTCATTCCTATGGGCCTAAAGGCTCATAGGAATGAATGGGGAGTTATTCCTTATTTGCGGATAGCAATTTGCTAATCGCAAATAAGATAGCGATTTCAAGGGTGCCAGGGGTGTCCTGTAGCACCCCTGAAATGTAATCTACATTGGTGTTGCGCACACACATGTCCAAAGGACATGTGTGTGTGTAACATGCAACTTAGAAAAATGCATGCATTTTTCTAAGTTTTCGCTATTTACCACGAGGTTTGACCCCGCGGTAAATAGCGGCCCAAAATAGCGATTTCGGTATTTTAAAATGGTTCATGAATTGCATTTAAGGAATCTCAAATAGAGATTCCTTAAATGCAATTCCTCGCAAATATGCGAATTCTTTAATAGCGAATTTTGCATTTGGGATGATGAATCCCAAATGCAAAAATTGCACTCGCAAAGGGCCAGATTCTCAGAATCTGGCCCTTTGCGAGCGCAATTAAGCTTGATGAATCAGGCTGTATCTTCCCATGTTGTTTGTCAGCCACGCCCACGTAGCATCTCATTGTGGATGCTTAGCGAGTGGTGACAGAAACGGGAGATAAATCAAGGATACATGCCCTCGCGGATCCTTGTTTATAATGCAATAGAATTATCGCCGCTTCTCGCCCGAAAACGGTCACTAAAGCGGCGATAAATCTATTGCAAGCCCTAGATAATATGCCCCTGGGTCTGTAAAGTATGACAGTTGAACCCCGATCTAAAATCAAATCACAGCATGTTGACATCACCAGTAAGCTATTTTTATCGCTTTCGCAATGTTTCACCTCAGTTTAACGTCTGCTAAATTCCTGAGTTAGGCATACCTGACATGGGAGGTGGATTATGGAATTAAGGGCAAAGATCCTTCTCACCAAGATCATCGCCGTTTTGGGTGGGACATCGCTGCTTTTTAGGCGATGTTTGGCCATTTGCCCGCTATCGCTGGAATATTTCTTGCCATAGCGCTGAGCATTGGTAATACAGCGCTAGCTTGGCAAGATATTCCAGCGATAGCCAGCGATAAAAAAAAGCGCAATAAGCACACTCAGAGATAAATATCGCCAGCCCTAGATAATATGCCCCCCAGTTCCCTACCGGTGACATGTTTATTTTTCTCACCGTGCCATGCCCCTAGTTCTCCATTTGGCCATGCCAAGACCATTCGTTTCAGAACCCCTTCCCTCAGTGAACTGAGGAAATGTTGCTCTACAAGCTGGGGCGTAGCTGGCATTGGTGCAGACGGGGCAGTGGTGCCGGAGCTCATTAAACCCTGATAGTTTCTGTATTATTACTATAATAACAGTCAGGGACATTTTTCTTATTGGCACCAGGACACTTGGTATCCTTGCTATGCTACTGCCCACAAGGGATTTTTTAGACATGTGGGGGCAGATTTACGTTTCCTGGTGCATCCCTGCAAATCAGCAGGGATGCGCCGGGAAAGATGCGAGACACAAGTTTACCCTTGCACCACCACATATGCACCGCATTTACCATGCGGCGCATCACGGCGCAAGGATAAACAGAAGTGTGTCGCATCTACAGGCGTAAGGTTGGTGCAGTGCTGGAGTTGTGTCGGGGGTGCGACGCAAATCCAGCACTGTGCCAGACCGGCCTATCTTCTGCATGGTGCGTCATACCTTCCGCCTGCTTCATGCAGGCGCAAGGTTTTGCCGCAGCGGGGTCGGAAAAGTGACTGAGTGAAATCCTATAGATTTCACTCAGGCACTTTTCCAAGGCGGTCCTGCGCCGGAACGCCTACCCTGCGCTGGTTCGCCCACATGTGGCGAAGGGCTTTACAATGTGACGCATCTCCCCGGCAGTCACGTTTTAAATCTCCCGCAGCATGCTGCTAGCTTTACGCTGCCGCTGCGGAACGAAATAACAAAGCACTCCACGAACGCTGATAATATTATGACCTAGGTGCCTTAAAAACAGTTGATGCAAATAAGTGTAGGCAAAACTGGTAGCTGAGCCAAGCGACACACAGAAGGAACAATCATGGTGTACCGGACGACTAGGGTGCTGAAGAGGATTGAGACCCAGTAATACTTTAGGGAAGAAAGTATTCCTACCTTGGCCTACTTGAAGGCGACAGAATAAGGCCCTATAAACTGAAGGGCAATAACACAGAGGAGGGAAAGAGACACTAGATATAGGGGCCGCCATCCAGTCAGGTTCGGGAGCCCCCTCAATTGTAGGAGCTCTGATAGACACAAAGCGACTGGAGCAGCGGTGGTCAAAGATCAACCTGGAAGGAATATATGACATGACGTTAGACCAGGGCCAAGAGATACCTTGCACCATCAGAACGTCACTTTTTGTGACGTTCCGTGGCGCAGAAGCCTGCGTGATATTTATCAAGCAGCACTAAGCCACTTTATTTGGCTTAATTCTGCCTGATAAATATCAGTCCCTTTAAGGCAGTGTTCTGATTTAAAGGGGCGTGCAATGGGTGTTGCTGGGGGCGTTCCCAGCAACAACCATGGCCTTTTGACACTGCCCCAGATTTACGAGAAATCGTAAATCTGAGGCAGTGCCAAAAGCTTACGCCTCCCCAGGGGAGGGTAGGGGAGGCACAACAGAGAGAAATATCTTTATTTCTCCTCGTTTTTCCTTTTTCTATGTGTGCTGCATTTTCCAACACACGTACACAGAGGAAAAGCCTCTTGTGATTATTTTTGTACAGGAAGGTTTCCCTTCCTGTACAAAAATAGTCATCCCCGCAATGTAGGCACCCTTGCACCATTGTGCTAAGGTGCCTGCGCTGGCGCACGCAGCCCATTGTTCGCTGTCGCAGGGGAAAGGACAGGAATGTGCCATATCTTATAGATACGGCGCATTCCTGCCTTTTTCTATTGCTCTAGGGAAGAGCAGCAGGAAGGCCTGCTGCGCCTCCCTACGGCAAAACCTCATAAATGAGGCCCATATACTCTAACGGATAGAACTGGAGTGGCTTCCCCCGTAGGACCCACGCCAATTGAGAATAAGTGCCTAACAAGAAATAAACAAAGCGATTCGCACACGGCCAGACTATGGTAAAAGATAAGCCGTTGGGAGGAGAACAGACCAACAAAATAGGGCAATACACAGTGCTGGGTCCAGCAGCAACAGACCAGCTCAGGAGAGACCCTCAAAGTGCGAGCAGCCAAGAAGCTATGGTAAAAGACAAGGCAGATTTATTGGGGTTCATTAGAAACTCCCGGGTGGCGCTAGAGGCAAAGATGGACACAATGGCGATGGACATAAACCACCTACGCCTAGATCTGTGAAAGGTGGTGGAAAGAATCACAAACACTGAGGAAGAAGTGGTGACACTGCAGGAAGAAGTTGAGAGTCTCCGTATGACAGTAACCTTGTTACAAGAGCAGTCAAATCGAGTAGAGGATGCCGAAGGGAGATCAAGGAGAAACAACCTTAGATTTGTAGGATTTTCAGAGCAAGCAGAAGGGCCAGCAGCAGATATATTTTTGGAAAAGTGGATTGGATCGACCTTTAACAATATGCGACTCTCTAAATTTGTTGCTATTGAAAGAGGCCACGTGCCCCCGGTCCCCCTCCGAGCCCGGGATCATCGCTTTGAGCCCTGATTGCAGGTCTGTTGAACAATAGAGGCAGAGATATAATACAGCAGCATATCCATGAAAATGGCCCGCCTAAAAATGAAGATCACAACATCCACATTTACCCTTACTACACAAGAAAAGTACATTATCTTAGAAACTGATTTTTTTTTAGTCAAGCGACGACTAAGAGACCTTAATTTTAAATATAGCTTGATATTTCCAGCGAGACTCCGAGTGCAATATGGGGACAGGGCACAATTCTAGGATTCACCTCAAGATGCGACAGACTGGATGGACTCAATAGGTCTGGCCTGTCAAGACCAGAATCAGGGGTGACGTGAACAACAGAGAAGGAACAGACGGCAGTGAGGCCAGCGTTGAGATCCTGAAGAGCAAAGTCCCATGCTGTAAGCATACATCGGATCTGGGTCGCATCCTGGTTAGAGCAGATGGAACGTTAAGGAATGAATGAACTTACCACTTCAGAACCAGTATACCCCACTCCGTCTGGTGCAAGAAACCCAGGGGCATATTATCAAGGGGGTTTATCTCCGCTTTTTTGGCTTTAAAAGCCAAGAAAGCGGAGATAAAATTATCTCCCTATTACCTAGCTGTCGCTAACACCAGTTAGTGACAGCTAGTAGGAGATAGCGACCATCTTGGGCCCCACTTTGCATGTCAGTGATATTTATCACTAATGACATGCAAAGTGGACGTGCCAAGATGTTAGCGACTGGAAACAGTCGCTAACATCGCTATCTCCTATTACCAACTTATGGAGATATTCGCGCTAAGCGCGAATATCTCCAAAAGCTAACACCTGCCCTGAGCAGTTCTTAGCCATGTTAACCAATGGGAGGTGGATAACATGGCTAAGAGCATTAGCTCGGTAATGCATGAATATCGCGGACTTTTCAGCGATATTCATGCATTGCGGCCGATTTTTATCGCATTTGCGATAAACCTTGGTAATACCGAGGTTTATTTGCGATAAAAATCGCCGCAGCTCAGCGGTAAATTTTTGTCTCTAACCAAGCAATAGCGATAATTATTGCTATTGCTTGGTAATATGCACCCCAATCACAGTCTGAAAGCACCCCGGGTTAGGGTGGGGAGGGCATCCAGGGTGAATTGAAGTGGCTGAAAGGGCCAATTCTAAGCTGGGAGTGGACACACTGAACTTGTAATTAGATAAGCTGAAAAGAGGGCACAAGCTAAGACCGAAATTGGATGAGGGGCAGAACTCTCTGTGGGGGAGAGTGTTGAGGGTTGAAGGGAAGAATATGCGGACTGGGGAGAAGGGATTAAGACAATTCTGATACTACGTGGTTCTCCCATTTAAACTTGGAGGGCACCCTCAGCTGCTGCACACAGGCACGGCCTTGCTAAGCCAGTAGAGGTCCAGCGAGGTGGTGCGGTGCTTGGCAGACTGGCCATATACTAGAGACTGTGGAACAGACTAATAAATCTTTCTATTGTAAAGTTACAGGGAGGAAACTAGGGTGGGGGAGGAGAACGATTTCGTGTGGAGTCCCTGATCCTTAGACACCTGTTGGGCTACGGGAATGAGATACTACTGCCTGTGGGTGGGGGGAGGTGGGAGTTGGGGAAGTTACAGTTATGTTGCTAAATTCAAAACGGGCGGTCAAAAAAGATGTTATGCCAAACAAACAAAAAGATTAAGGGAGGTCACTGACCTGAACTATACTAAAATAGAGCCCCGTTAGAAATTAATGAGATACCCCTCGACGATTTAGCGACATGAAGGGTGAAAGACAAAATTACAAGTTCATAACATGGAATGTCCGAGGGCTCAATAATTAGAAGCGGCACTACCCACAGATTTAGAGGGACCCCAAAAATTGACTGAACAAAGAAAGAAAGAAGGAGGACTGTGGGATAGACTAGACAAATATAAGAAAAATAAAAGTAGGAGCTTCTTGTAGGATATGGAGGTACTCTCTTCAGTTGAGAGTGATCATAATCCTCTTTCTCTTACCCTCCGTCCTCTGTGGATTGGGAACCCGGGGGTGCTTACGTCTCACTTGGCGCCTGCCCATCAGGAAGTATATCCTTCCAACTGTGGTAGACGTTTAAAATGGAGTAAGCTTATCATGGATGAAGAGAAAGTGTTAGCTATTGCGGCACTCTAAGATACTGTTCAGTCCAACTTGGAATCGATGATTCCCCAGTCTGAGGATGTCTCATTGCTTTTTTGTGATACTACCAAGGCCCTGAGTGACCTCTTCATTCTCCCAAGCAAGGCCCCTCGAATCGGCAAGAGCAAGAACTTGTCGAAGCCATCGGGTTGGTACACTAAAAAATGCAGGGAGAAGAAAAATTCACTGATTGGTGCGGTCAAAAGCAAATCTTTGACTGCCATAAGACTGGCAAGGAAAGAGTACTCCCAGACTACGTCTGCAGCAAAGAGAGAATGGGAGGATAGGTTCTGGGCGGATCTCATGAAAGCAAGCTCGGATAGGGACGCTAGAAGCTTCTGGAACCTCATAAGATCTAGGGATAGGTCAGTTAGCACCTTGATGACGTGTAACATCCCTGCCCAGAACTGGTTCAACCACTTTGTGAACCTCTATTCCTCTGCCGAGCCAACTACCCACACCATCCTCTCTTTGGCTGTGTATCCAGGGGGTTCTGAGAGAGAGGTGGAAGATGTAATTAAAACATTGGCGCCTTTGAAAGCAGCAGGGCCTGATGGGTTACTGTGCGAATTACTACGTGCAAATCCCAAGGAGTGGGGGAAGTTACTTGCATCTTTGTTAAACGCCATTAGTAAAGGTGCGCCCGTACCCGAATTCTGGAAGGGGGCAGAGGTTGTCCCGATTTTTAAAAAGGGGTGTCGGGACAACCCTGCCAACTATAGGCCAATAAGTCTCATTGACTCATCCCAAAAAGTGGCATGGAAGGGGATTCTGGGAAGGGTGCTCCAGTAGGTGGACGACAATAACATCTTGTCGGATCTCCAGGCCGGATTCCACTCTGGTACTGGGACCATTGAACAGGCCTTCAGACTGGCCCTCTTATATTGGAAGGTGGTGGTGCTGGGCAAAGGCAGTCTTTACTTGGCCTTTATAGACCTTAAGACTGCATTTGACCTGGTTCCCAGGGAGGAGTTGTGGAAGGTTCTGTCAGAACTGGGGTTGCCTGCGCATATTCTCTCTCTCCTTGTAAAACTACATGCTGGCAATTTTGCACAGGTCTGCTGGGGCACGAAGGGTGAGAAAACTGACAGGATCCCTGTGGGAAGGAGCGCCCGCCAGGGATGCGTGTTAGCCCCCACCCTGTTTTCCCTCTACGTAAACGGTGTGGTTGAGCATATGCTAAGAATCCCCTCTGACGCTCCATCCCTGGTGGGTAAACGTACCCCAACACTGCTTTTTGCAGACGACACTCTGCTTTTCTCAAAGTCTCCCATGGGTCTTCCAGGAGTTTTGTTTGTTGAGGGGATTGGTAATCAATACCGACAAAACCAAGTTTTTGATTATGAATCCCCCCAAGAAATTGGGGCGACCTCCGGCTTTGAATTCCGTCCCACTGGAGAGGGTATCTGAGTTTGACTACCTGGGTATCCGCCTTAATGATTCTTTTACTTGGAACCCGCATATCCAAAAAATGCTCCTCGGTCACAAAAGGGTGGGAGGTGCTTTACTTAAGGAACAACGCTCCTCCACAAGCAAACCTATAGCCCCAGTAGTGGAAATATATAAAGCCAGAGGGGTCAGCGCTGCCCTATATGGGGCGGAGCTGTGGGGTACCTGCAGCCTGGATGTTTTGGCAAAATCGGAGAGCAAATTTCTGAAAGACCTGATGGCTCTCCCATGGAGTACACCTACTGTATCAGTGCTACTGTATCTAGGCTGCAGATCAATCAAGGACCAAGCGCAACTCCGCCCCCTGCTTTTATGGGCCCGGCTGTGGCGGGTGCCTGAACTAGCCCCTTATGCGGAAGCGCTATCAGAGGTTATGGCCTTGTTAGGCTGGTCTAGGATCAAATGGTTGAGGGATGTTAAATGGTTACTAGAGGAGATAGGGATAGGTGAGGTATGGGCATTGAGAACCGCCCCACCCAAAGCTATGATCAAGAAGCTGTACTGGAACTGGTTTTCCTCCAAACTACATTCAGATCCACGTCATTGTAACTCTACTGTAGCTTTTGTGAGGATCAAAGATGTGGTGGCCTATGAACCCTATCTAGACATCATTTCCATCCCCTTTGACCGTTCCCTGTATTTTAAGTTTAGAGTGGGGACTCTTCAAGTAGGTGAACTAGTTGCCCGCTGGAAATCGTCTTACCAATCTTCCCCGTTCTGCTCGCGTTGCCCCACCCGAGTAGAGTCGGTAGCCCACATTCTTTTTGAATGTCCGGACTACCGTGCACCTAGGAGCCGCTGGCTAAAAGCCTTATGTAGACTCTTAGGCACCCGCCAACACAAAGTGGCGCTGCGTATTTTAATGTCTGACACATCCACCTTGTTTGTCTGTGCTGTGTCAAAATTCTTAAAGTGGTCATGGTTGATTCGTGTAAGAAGGCTTTCCTTGTCAATTTAATTCTGTTTTAACTGTTTTAAATATTTTCCTTTTGACCTAAATTCTTTGTGTAAATAGAATGAGATTGTTATAAATGCTGTGTTTTATATTTGTTGTACAAGCTTTTATGATATTTTTATATCGAAATAAAGCCTATCAATCAATCAATCGGAAGCGGCACTACCCACAGATTTAGAGGGACCCCAAGTTCAAGTTCGAGTTCAAGTTCGGGCATTTGTATAGCGCACTACTCACCCAGAGGGTCTCAAGGCGCTTGGGGAAGGGGTTCATTATTTGTCGAATAGCCAGGTTTTAAGTTCTTTTCTGAAGGAGATGTGGTTTTGAGTGAGGCGGAGGTGAGTGGGGAGTGAGTTCCAGGTCTTGGCAGCAAGGAAGGAGAATGATCTGCCACCCATGGTGGATTTTCGGATGCGCGGGACTGCGGCGAGGGCTTGATAGGACGATCTTAGTTGGCGGGTGGGTTTGTAGAAGGACAGTCGGGTGTTGAGGCATTCGGGTCCTAGATTGTAGAGGGCTTTGTGTGCGTGGGTGAGAAGGCGGAAAGTAATTCTTTTGTTTACGGGAAGCCAGTGGAGGTCTTTTAAGTGTCCGGTGATGTGATCTTGGCGAGGGATGTCTAATATGAGTCTCGCTGATGCGTTTTGGATGCGTTGGAGTTTTTTTTGTAGTTTTGTTGTGATTCCGGCGTAGAGGGTGTTCCCATAATCCAGTCGACTCGTGACCAGTGCGTGGGTGACAGTCTTCCTTGTCTCGAGGGGGATCCAGCGGAAGATCTTTTTGAGAATGCGAAGTGCGTTGAAGCAGGAGGATGAGACTGCGTTGACTTGTCTGGACATCGAGAGAGAGGAGTCTAGGATGAAGCCCAGGTTACGTGCATGGTCTGTGGGAGTGGGTGCTGTGCCCAAAGCGGAGGGCCACCAAGAGTCGTCCCAGGCAGTGGGTGAAGATCCTAGGATGAGCACCTCGGTTTTGTCTGAGTTGAGTGTTAGGCGGCTATGTTTCATCCATTCGGCTACTTCTTTCATGCCTTCGTGAAGATTGGTTTTGGCGGTGTTGGGGTCTTTGGTGAGGGAAAGTATTAACTGGGTGTTGTCGGCGTAAAAGATGATGTTGAGGTTGTGTTGACGTGCGATGGAGGCAAGAGGACTCATGTAAACGTTGAAGAGGGTGGGACTGAGTGAAGATCCTTGTGGTACGCCACAGATGACTTCCGTGGCCTCTGAGTTGAATGGGGGAAGTCAAACTCTTTCAGTTCTCCCAGCGAGGAAAGAGATGATCCAGTCCAAGGCTTTTCCTTGTATGCCGATGTTGCTGAGGCGTTGTATGAGGGTGCTGTGGCAGACTGTGTCGAAAGCGGCGGAGAGGTAGAGTAGAATGAGGGCCACAGTTTCTCCGTTGTCTAGTAGTGTTCGGATGTCGTCGGTCGATGCGATGAGGGCGGTTTCGGTGCTGTGTTTGGCTCGAAATCTGGATTGAGATGGATCGAGGGAGTTGTTGGATTCAAGGAAGGCAGCGAGTTGGCTATTGACGGCTTTCTCAATGACTTTGGCCGGGAATGGGAGGAGGGATATGGGTCGGTAGTTTTTAAGTTCCGAGGGGTCTGCTGTGGGTTTCTTCAGAAGGGCGCTGAGTTCGGCGTGTTTCCAGCTATCTGAGTTGAACGAGCAGTTGATGACGTCACGGAGATGGGGTGCGATGATGGAGTCAGCTTTGTTGAAGATGTAGTGGGGGCAAGGGTCGGTTGGCGAGCCAGAGTGGATTGAGTTCATTAGGCGGGTGGTGTCTTCAGTGGTGATTGGGTTCCAGTTGCTAAGGTTGTTAGTTGGCGAAGTAGGATCAGAGGGGGGTGGGAGGGGCTGATCGCTGGGGGTATTCTCGAAGCTGTTGTGGATGTCGGCAATTTTGTTGTAGAAGAAGGAGGATAGCGCATCGCAGAGGTCTTGGGAGGGGGTGATGTCGTTAGATGCAGCGGTGGGGTTGGTGAATTCTTTGACGATGTTGAAGAGTTCCTTGCTGTTGTGAGAGTTGTTGTCGAGGCGATTCTTGAATGCTGATTTCTTGGCGGATCGAATCAGTTGGTGGTGTTTGCAGGTGGCTGCCTTGAGGGTGGCCATGTTGTCGGTGGTTGGATTTTTTCTCCATGTTTTCTCCAGGGTGCGGCGTAGTTTCTTGGATTTTTTAAGGTCATCGTTGAACCAGGGAGCCTTTTTGCTGGCTGATTTGATCTGGTGCTTTTTCAGGGGTGCTAATTCGTCAGCACTGTGGGTGATCCATTGCTTGAGATTGGTGGCCGCTTGGTTTGGGTCCAGTGAGAGGGAGGGAGGGTTTTGGTTTAGTGATGTGAGGAGTTGGTCGGAGGTGATTTTGTTCCAGTTTCTCCGAGGAATAGGTTGTGGGCGGTTGTGGTTCAGGGTGGTTTTGTAGCTGAAGTGAACACAGCTGTGGTCCGTCCAATGGAGAGCTGTGGTGCGATCGAAGGAGATATGCTTGCTGGAAGTGAAGATAGGGTCGAGTGTGTGTCCGCCTGCAAGGGTGGGGGTGTCAACAAGTTGTTTGAGTCCGAGGTTGGCCAGTTTGTCCAGAAGGGTGGTGGTGTTGCTGTTGTGTTTGTTTTCAAGGTGATAGTTGAGGTCTCCCAGTAGAATGTAGTTCTTGGAGGCGAGGGCATGTGGGCTGACGAAGTCCGTGATGTCATCGCTGAGTGCGGGTACCTGGAGGCCTGTAGATGAGGGTGCCTCTAAGTGTGGTCCTGGGGTCGGTGAGGATCTGGAAGTGGAGATGTTCTGCGTTTGCAAGATTATCGTCGGAACTGGTCGTGATCTTGATGGTGTTCCTGTGGATGATGGCGATGCCTCCTCCTGTTTGATTGATGCGGTCTTTTCGGATAATCTTGTAGGCGTCCGGTATGGCTATGGCGATGTCGGGTGCTGATGATGTGTTCATCCATGTTTCTGTGAGGAAGGCGATGTCCGGTGACGCAGTGTCGAGTAGGTCCCAGAGTTCAGTTGCGTGTCTGTGGACCGAGCGGGTGTTCAGCAGGATGCACTTCAGGTGGTTAGAGTCGGAGCTGTGTGTGGAGGAAGTGGGTTTGGTGAGGGTCCTGAAGCAGTTGAACTTGCAGGAGAGGCAGGCGAATGGGCCGTGGGTACGTCCTGGGATGGCTTCGCAGCATTGTGGTGTGCGTCCGGTGTTGAGGGCGAGGAGAGTTGCGGCATCATATGTGATTCTAGAGGGTTGGGTACTGCGGGGAACAGGGGGTCTGGCACTGGGCGCGGTCCAGGCGCGGACGGGCGTAGACGGGCTTACCTTTGGCGCACCTTCGCGTGCATGGGGCACGACCGCTGCGCGTGAACGCTGCGTGGAAAGATATCAGTCATATAGGATAGTGGAGGGGGGAGGGGCGAGGGCGGAGCAGCTGGGAGTCGGGAGGCGGGGTCGAGGGCCGGCCTGAGAGGCACAACAAACTAACAATCAACAAGATGGCTGCAAGCCACACTAGGGAACAGGACGAGATTGGGCACGATGTAGGAGGCAATCTACTGGGCAGCGCAATCAGGCAAACAAATCACAAAGCGAGTGACACAGCAATATCAAAAGGCACAGACTAAAATTAAAAGACGGTCTGTTCAGCAAGCGCTGCGGCGATTTAGTGCGCTCAGTTCTGGCTAATTGCAAAGCGCTTGTCACAGCAATAGTACAGGCACAATAAGCAGTAAATACACTGCGCTCAGTTCTCAAAATGCTCTTAGCTATGGCAATGCTGTGTGGGCGCTACGATACCACGTGGTGGTGTAGAGCAGGGAGCTGCGAGGGAGCGACCGCTTCAGAGAGCCTCTGGGTGGTCAGCCCCAAAAATTGACTGAACAAAGAAAGAAGGTAGGAGGACTGTGGGATAGACTAGACAAATAGAAGAGAAATAAAAGTAGAAGACAGTGGTACACAGAAGGCGATAAAACGGGTTGGGTGCTGGCGCGCCTCATTAGCATGGAGACACAACCCCAACCAATACTGGCAATACGGGACGGCCAAAATCAGTTGGTCTACACGCAACATGAAATTAATAAGGTATTTGCAACCCATCTAAATAAAATCTATACAGAGCCTCCAAACCCAACTCACACCCAGATCATAGAAACATATCTGGAGGGAATAGAAATGCCTAGCCTGGATCCCGAAGTGCAGGAATACTGGGTGCACCAAAAACGGACACTGAAATAAAGAGTGTGATAGTCGACTTTGAAAACACCTAAGTCAACGGGCATGTTCTGCCTTACAGAGGAATTCTATAAAGAATACTTGGAGACGGTGGCTTCTAGATTGACTGAGGCAACAGAGAGTGGTGAACAACCAAATTCAATGCGCGAAGCATTAATACTAGTAATTCCTAAACCGGGGAAAGACCTAACACTGCTGAACTCATATAGACCTATATCTATGCTGAATGTAGACTTAAAAATTAAAAGCCACATCCTTGCAAGCAGACTACTCTAGGATCTCCCCCAGCTGATACATGAGGATCAGTCAGGATTTATAACCCACAGAAATACTCTAAGGAACATCCGCCGACTTGCACATATAATGCTGACAATGGAAAGGGGCACAAAGAGGAGCGCAAAGGCCTTTTTGGACATTGAACAAGCGTACCACTCAGTTTGAAGGGAATATATTTGGCAAGTACTCTAAAAAATGGGCTTGGGCTTGCGGTTCGTAAAATGGGTCGAATTACTCTACACAAAGCCATTGGTCCATATGGGGCGGTATGTGTCTGATGGTATAAAGTTGCACAGAGGGACGCGGCAAGAGTGCCCGCTCTCACCTTTATTATTTGCCTTGGCAATTGAACCTTTAGCATGCCAGCTAAGATCAGTGCTGACAGGGCATGGCATAACGATTGGACAAACAGAACATACAGGGCCCAATTCACAGAATGAACTTAAGACTCAATCCTAAACTTACTACTATTTTGGTATTCATAGAATGCACTTACTACTTTTGACATTCACAGAATGAACTTACTACTTTTGGTATTCACAGAAGTTAGGATTTTGTCTTAAGTGTGTCTTAAGACAAACTTAAGACAAACTTAAGACAGACTTAAGACAAACTTAAGACAAAATGCTAACTTCTGTGAATATCAAAGTAGTAAGTTCATTCTGTGAATGCCAAAAGTAGTAAGTGCATTCTGTGAATACCAAAATAGTAGTAAGTTTAGGATTGCATCTTAAGTTCATTCTGTGAATCGGGCCCAGTCATTATATGCAGACGAAGCGTTAGTGTACCTGAGCTTCCCGACCCATTCTACCCCAATTCTACTTCAGGCCCTAGAAAAATTTGCGGAATCCTCAGGCCTTGGCATTAATAAATCCAAATCACAGCTATATCTAGTAGGGAAAGTCGAGGGAAGGGAAGTGTCCCGAGGTTGGAGCACCCATAGGAACTAGAATCAGTGTCAGATATCTAGGAAGACACGCTGCCAGAGAGAAAGGCATTTTTACGAACAAAATATGGGAAGAATAGTCAAGGGATTGCAAGGGAGTGTGCACTTCTGGAATACATTGACATTGTCATTGATGAGAAAGGTAGCACTGATAAAAATGGTGGTACTGCCTAGGTGTCTTTATGTTATGCAGGGGTCCTTTTATGAAATTCCACATAAACTATTAATAGAATTGGATGTTCTCCTTACAGAGTTATGGAATGGGAAATGCTGCAGGGTAGGACTGGAGGTAATGAAACAGCAGTGGGATAGCGGAGGACTGGAAATCTCAGACCTGAAACTATACTATCTGGTGTCACAACTACAACTTATCATATCATGGCTAGACTCGAACCCCTCCTGGCAAAGAACTCTACTCGCAGTCACCGACAACAGGCAGCAGCTGGGAGCTCTCCTCCTGAAAGAAAGGTGACTACAAGGAACATAACTCCCCTTGATCAATTTAATGGCCAGACTATGGAATAGGACAGTAAAAATTATTATTTTAAGAGAGCTCTATGCACCACTCGTTGACATCTGGATCATACCACAGTTTGCCCACGTAGAACAGGCAATGACGATCGAGAAATCGAAGGGGGGGCTGTCTGATGCTGTCAGATTTATACCCAGAAAATAAGCTCATTACTTACCAAGATGCAGTAGATACATTCGAACAAGGAGATGGGCAATTTTTACAGTATGCAAAAATGGCAGCCACGGCCAGGCAACTTTGGTTGGCATGCCCTGTAGCTCCGGAACACTCAAACATTTTGGTCACTATGATTATAAGGGAGGGCGGGCGAAGGTTTGCAACCCACCTATTTAGGGGTTGAGGGAAGATCAAAGAGGCAAGCCCCTTAACATTGAGGAGAGGTGGCAGGAGGCCAGTGATAAACTGATAACAGACAGAATGGAAAAAAATACATGAAGAAGTCGTTAGAGTATTGGTATGTGCCAGGTTTAAGCAAATACAATACAATATTGTTCACCTGATATAACTTTCACCCAGGCTACTACACACCATAAATGCAACAAGAAACCCACGTTGTCTCCATTGTCAACACACACAGGCTGACTTCGTACATATGGTCTGGCGTTGTCCCAAAATGGGAAAAATTAGATGAGGCAAAAAGTTACTGTAAATGTTGCAAGCATGACGAGTTAGGAGGCATTAGATCAAATCCCACCCTCACAACAAAAACCACATGGGGGGAACACCAAGAAATGAACAGCACACATAGTCAGGAAGTAAGAGTTAGTGACAACTAAAGACATATCTAAAGCATACATCAAAGAGATTGGCAAACAGGAAGCCGGTAGAGGGAGGCGGGGGAGTTGGGAAATGATGTCCTTTAATACATGCATGCAAAAAGTGAAAAGTGTGAGCTGAAATCTGCAACATCGGTTAATTGAACTGAAATATTGGTGACATAGCTTTACATGTTCGATACAAGCCTGTAAATAGATGTTGTTTACTTGTGAAAATAATAAAGAAAAGTTTTTTTTTTAAACTGACTGTGAATCCAATCACTTATTTATACAGAGAAGGTGACGATTTCAAGGGGTGAGGGTGTACTCAGCTTTTAAAATTTGCACGATCACGGGAGCTGACGACGATGATGACGAAGCGAAATAAAAGCAGTCATGTGCATCAGGGTGAACTCTTAACTCTCCTGTTAACCGGGCAGGATGACATGTTTATTTACATGAAAAACTATGTGGGGAAAAAAGTAGAAGCGGGCGCCGTGATCATGCACGGCTTCCGTGAATATTAAATTAAACGGGTGCTGTGATCAAGAGAGGCGTCTGTGCATAAAAATATTTGCAATGCCAATGTCCCGACTGCATGAAAGTGAAAGCACGCATGGTGCGCAGAATGTGAGCGGAGCAAGTAGTCGTGTTAGAAGTAGGAGAAACTCAACTAAGAAAATAGTGCTTCCAAGTCTAAATAACATGTACTGTGTAACAACTGAAGTAAAGGGGTCAGTAGCCATGGGAGGTTACAAATGAAGAAAAGGCGGTACTAAGGAGGGACTAAGAAGCCTATTAAGGAATCATAAGCCGGTATTTACAAAGGGCAAATACACAAACCACTGAAAAATATGGACGGGGAGTGGACAGGGCTTCTCTTCCATACTCGACTAGAGTAGCTCGTCAGAGCAGCACTTACGTATTGACTCAGGCTCGACCCAAAAACAGTATGAGAAATGTGATGTTGCATGCAATCGGGGCAGGATCAAAGGTGGGGCTACAAAAGAAAATATTCTATACTTTTTTTGGTCTTCGACCTTCAGATAGATAATGTGCACCTTACATGAGAAATGAAAATGAAAAGTTATTAGGAAATGCACTATAGTACATTATGAAACCTCTATTAGTTAATCCACTATTAAATGGTAGTAATTTTGATAATTATCGGATCTGTGACTTTGACTTTGAAGTGAAGTCAATTTGCATTGCATATGCAAATTTCAGAAAAGGTCCAACTGGCTTCTAAGGAAGCAGGAGGAGGGATACTAGAGTGCTGGTATCTTTTTTGCTCACTGTGGGGCTGATTCACAGAACTAATCTGAGACAAAATCCTAAAATTACTATTTTGGTATTCACAGAAGGCACTTACAATTTATGGTTTCACAGAAATCACTTACGACTACTAACTTTACCTCCGCACTTGGGCCCGAATTTCCTCACCTGGAGCGGAAGTTCTGCACCCGGAGTGGGATTTCCGTCTCCGGGCCGGAATCTCCGAAATTGTAACGGAACCCATTATTTCATACAGGAAATGACATACAGGAAGTTGGAGACAAGAAATACATCACAGGAAGTTGTTGGCAGCCATTTTGTGTTCATTCTGAGTGATCCCCCCTCACTGATCAGATCCTCTGCCATTCTGCTGCTCTTTTCGATCTTATTTCCACCAAAATGGCCGAGGGTTATGAAGAGAAAGCACCCCCTTTCAGTGAAAGGGAGTTAGACATCTTAGCTGAGGGGGTGATACTCAAATATCCTCAGCTATATGTGGGGCCAGAGCACCAGCTGAGTAATGCAGCGAGGCCAGACTACGGGCCGACATTGATGAGTGCTGCAGTACAGGGGCGTTCACGCTAGGAATGCGAGGGCATGCAGCAAGCGCTGGGATAACCTAAAACACCAGGCCCGGCACAAGGTCGAAGAGCTACTGGGCCAGTCTTCCCAGCAAAATGTGCATCGTCCTCACTTCTCGCCACTGTACACGAGGGCAGCAGAGACCTGGTAAGTGCATTATATGCAATATGTGTCTGGAAGTATGATGTGAGTAAAGATAGAGCTGTACCATTTTGTGTCCCAAGCCTCCTTTCATCTATTTTGTGTCTATGCAGCAGTCATCATGAAGCAAAAGGCTCACTGTAGCGCGTTGACTGTACAGGGCAGAGTGCATTCTGGTAGTTGTAGTTTCATCATGACATCTGGGGATTTGAGCCACACAGTTGCATTTTTACAGAAATTTGCACTGCCTGCACCACTAACAGTGAACCAAGGGAATCATAACTGATGTGTGCATTGGATGAGGAATGGTACAGATGCTGTCCAGTGTGTGTATGAGTGGCCAATGGGTTTTGGATGCTGTGACTTGCATTGCTTTCGTTGAGTTTGGGTTCTGATTGAGACAGCTCATCATGTGCTGTGGAGTCAAGATAGACTTTGTGAGACCCTTGCCTCACTCTTAAGTGTTTCCAATTTTGCCAAGTGTGTCCCCAGACATACGTCTTACCCACAGTGGCTTGTATGCCATTTTTCATGTACAAGTACCTGTAACAACAAGCCACTACTGTTCACCAGTACACAGCACTAACTGATCAGTCTCCAAAGCCAATATGTGGCACTGGATTGTCAGCTTTTGTGAGGGAATATCAAAAGCTTAGACTCACAACTTAGCAAACCTAATTGGCCAGATTCTATATGGATGTGTGACCACCAATCGGCATTTGTGTTGTCCCATACAATGCTACACAGCAGATAATATTTATCCAGACGTAAAAGTGCATACAATCCACATCACAGGCCCTTTTCAAGATCATCTAGACTTTCTCTGATCTCCTTTTACAGACTGGGTTTGGAACCTGCCCATGTAGCAGTGACAGGACACACAAGTCACAAGAATACCAAAGTTGAGGGTTGGCCACTACAGATGTGCAAGCCACCACAAATCTCGTGAGATGTCCATGTCAGACTCAAACCAGGAGATGACAGTGAACATACACATAATTTAAGCTGATAAACATTGACAACTGTATAATGTGATCAGAGGAGAACAAAGTCTTTCCGTGGCTCATCTAGGTATGTGTCTTGTACTGGCGTGTACAACAACTACATAATGATTTGTCTTACATTTCAGTTGGCTCAGCTGGCCTAGAGGACCTGGTTGGGAGCAGGCCATCTGTGGTGCACGAGAGGTCATGACCTGTTTCCATTAGTGAGGAAGAGGACGATGAGGTGGGACCCTCAACATCAGGAGGCAGGGGAATTGCTCCCACCCGGACTGACCAGGAAGACAACTCAGGTGCTACGGACCGGGTGGAGGCTGGTGACATTGAAGGGGGGGGGGGTGAAGACTGGACACCTCTGGCCAGGGGGGTGCAGAGCTACTCTTTCCCGGACCATTCACCTATAAGTTTTGGCGAGGTGTCCCCGGGGAAGGCCACTACAAAACCTGGGCCTGCCATCAGCTCCTCCCTAACTTTAGAGGCCCCCATTCCATTGGTGCCTCCAGCTGCATCCCCTGCAACCTGTCTCCCTCATCGTAGCTGCCAGGTTGATACTATTGACACCGAACTTGAGGCACCACACCCATAATGTTCAACCCAACCCTCTACCTGTGCTGTTCCTTCTGTGACAGTACCCGATGACTTGATGTGCGTATGTGTAGGTCAGCCAGACATGTTCTCTTCCATCATGCAGCAGATGTGTTTAGAGGTGCACTTGATGCAAGAGGAAATTTCCCAAGCTCTGGCCACCCTCACTGCCAGTGTGAATTCCCTGACTGCAAGCCATGCCGTCTTTTGTGTCCCAACCTCCTTCCCACACCGCTGTCAATGTCTCCCCCTGTCCATTGCCCCACACTGTTTCCCCCGTAATCCTCGTGTGTCCAGACCCGTGTGGCGCCTCTTCCTACACCGGCCAGGCAGGGGCCCGCATTGGACTCAGAGGATCTGGACATTGTGGTAATAGAGGTAATAGAGGGTGACCAGAAGGACACTTGACCTGTTGGACGGATTTTTCTTCTTTGTAGAGAATTATTTACTTTTCCCCTTGTAAATAGACTGGTTTCCCTGACACTTCCTGACCTGTTATATTTATGCTGCCCCACCCCAATCCAAGTTCCCTTCTTCTGCAGTTAGAACGAAATTTGTTTTCTTTGCTCCCTTCCAAATGGACTGTTGTTGTTTTTCTAACCTCACACTTTTTTTCACAGAAAATCTTATTTTCAATCATACTTTCTCTATCTTGTTTAACTTCATTGTGAATGTCTGATACAAAATATGGACATGTATTTTGGAAGTCATCTGTTCTGCACATGATGGCTTGCTGCAATGACGGGGTTAGACTTGTACATGTGTCATACGCTCACATGCATCCTCACATCTAGGCTATCAAAATTGGTGAACATTAGCCTATTATCAATCAATCAATCAATCAATGAAGACATTTGAAAAGCACATTACTCACCCGTTAGGGTCTCAATGCGCTTCAGTTTGCCGTAGGAGGATGGGGAGGGTGTTCCAGGACTTGGTGGCTAGGTAGGAGAAAGATCTGCCACCGGTGGTCGCTCTCCTAATGAGGTGGACGGAGGCAAGGGTGAGGTCGGCGGAGCGGAGCTGGCTGTTTGGGGTGTAGAAGCTGATCCGTTTGCTGAGGTATGCTGTCCCGGTGTTGTGGAGAGCTTTGTGTGCGTGGGTGAGGAGCTTGAAGGTGTTCCTCTTGTTGACAGGAAGCCAGTGCAGGTCTCTCAGGTGGGGTGTGATGTGGCTGTGGTGAGGGATGTTGAGGATCAGGAGGGCGGAGGCGTTCTGAATGCATTGCAGTCTTTCAGCAGTTTGGCTGGGGCTACCGCGTAGAGGGCATTTCTGTACTCCTGTCTGCTGCTGACGAGGGCCTGGATGACCGTTCTTCTGGTGTCGATGGGGATCCACTTGTAGATCTTTCGGAGCATGCGAAGGGTGTTGAAGCAGGTTGATGAGATGGCGTTGACTCGCTTAGTCATGGAGAGTGTAGGGTCGAGGATGAATTCCAGGTTGCGTGCGTGGTCGGTGGGTGTTGGAGCTGCTCCTAGGGCGGTCGGCCACCAGGAGTCGTCCCAGGGTGAAGGCGTGGAGCAGAGGATGCGGACCTCCGTCTTATTCAAGTTCAGCTTCAGACGGCTGTTCTTCATCCATTCGGCGACAGATTTCATACCTTCGTGGAAGTTAGTTTTGGCGGTGAGAGGGCCCTTGGTGAGGGAGAGGAGCAGTTGTCTGTCGTCTGCGTAGGAGATGATGTTCAGTCTGGCGGCGTGGGTGAGTGGGGCCATGTAGATGTTAAATAGTGTCGGGCTGAGGGAAGATCCTTGGGGTACGCCGCAGATGATCTTGGTGGCTTCGGATTGGAAGGGAGGGAGGCAGACGCTCTGTGTTCTGCCGGAGAAGAAGGAGGTGGTCCAGTCCAGTGCTTTGCCTCGGATTCCTGCGTCGTGGAGGCTGGTGCGTAGGGTGGGGTGGCAGACAGTGTCGAAGGCATCTGACAGGTCCAGCGTATGAGGACTGCAGTCTTGCCGTTGTCCAGCAGGGCCCTGATGTCGTCGGTGGCGGCGATGAGGGCCGTTTTTGTGCTGTAGTTGCTGTGGAAACTGCACTGGGACGGGTCCAGGACGTTGTTCTCCTCTAGTTAGCGGGTCAGCTGTTTGTTGACAGTTTTCTCAATGACCTTCGCCTGGAATGGGAGCAGGGAGATGGGCCAGAAGTTCTTGAGGTCCTTGGGGTCTGTTTTGGGCTTTTTGAGCAGGGCGATGATCTCGGCGTGCTTCGAGCTCTCCGGGAAGGTCGCGGTCTCAAAGGAGATGTTGATGGCTTTGCGGAGGTGGGGTGCGATGGTGGCGCTGGCTTTGTTGAAGATGTGGTGGGGCACGGGTCTGATGGGGAGCCGGAGTGGATGGTGCTCATGACTTTGATGGTGTCAACGTCGTTGATGTTGGTCCAGGTGAGAAGGGGGTTGCCATGGGTGGAGGTCGTGGGATCGGAGGTGTTGTTGGCTGTCGTGGAGGCCTGGTTGTCAAAGCTGTTGTGGATGTCTGTGATTTTGCGGTGGAAGAAGGAGGCCAGGGAGTCGCACCGGTCTTGCGATGGTGGGATGTCGTTGGTGCTGGTGCTGGGGTTGGAGAGTTCCTTCACAATGCTGAAGAGCTCTTTGCTATTGTGTGCGTTGTTGTCGAGGCGGTCCTTGAAGAAGTATTTTGGCGGATCTGATGTGGGGATGATGTTGGCGCATGGCATTCTTGTGGGCTGCTTGGTTCTCTGGTGTCTGTTCGTGGCGCCATTTCCTCTCCAGCTGTCGGCAGTTTTGCTTGGAGGTCTGGAGGTCTGCAGTGAACCAGCTAGCAGTCTTGTTGGTGCAACTGTTGGAGCGATTCTTCATCGGGCGAGGGGTTTGGCACAGTCTTTGATCCAGCGTCTGAGGTTGCTAGCGGCGGGGTTGGGGTTGGTGGGGTCTGTGGGTGGTCATTGGGCGATGGCGGCGTGTAGCTGGTCTTTGATGATTTTGCTACAGCAACGGCAGTGGAACTGTTGGGTGCATGGTGTGCTTATCGAAGGAGAGGTGGATGCAGTGGTGGTCGGTCCAGTGGAGTTCGGTGGTGTGGCTGAATGAGACATGGGAGCTTGCGGAGAAGATGGGATCGAGCGTGTGTCCAGCGGAGTGGGTGGGAGTCGTGACAAGCTGTTTGAGTCTGAGGTTGGCGAGGTTTTCGAGCATGGTGGTGGAGTTGGTGTTGTTGTTGTTCTCGAGGTGGAAGTTCAGGTCCCCGAAGAGGATGTAGTCCATGGACGCAAGGGCGTGTGTGCTGACGAAGTCGGCGATGGAGTCGCTGACCTGTGGCCGGGGTCCAAGGGGGCATGTAGATTGATACATTAATAGAGTTTCTCGGAGGGTGATGTTGGGATCAGTGTGGATCTGGAAGTGTAGGTGTTTGGTGGTGTTGAGGGTGTCGCCGGAGTTGGTTGAGACCTTGAGGGTGGGCTTGTGGATGATGGCGATTCCACCTCCTACTACGTTGGTGCGGTCTCTGCGGGTGATCTTGAAGCCGTCCGGGATGGCTATGGCGTAGTTGGGTGCTGAGGAGTCCTTCACCCAGGTCTCTATCAGGAAGGCGATGTCCGGGGAGGACGTGTCGAGCAGGTCCCAGAGTTTGACTGCGTGTTTGCGTGCGGAGCGGGTGTTCAGGAGTAATCATCTTCGGGGGTTGCGTCCTGTCCTGGTGGGTGGGTTGGCAGGTCTGTTGCTGTTGAAGCTGCAGTTCCGGCAGCATAAGCGTCCATAGGTGCACTTCGGGCGGCCTGGAAGCAGGAGTGTGCTCCTCCGGTGTTATGTGCATGGAGGGCGCTGGCATCGTTGCAGAGTTGGGCGTCGTGGTGTTCGCGGGGTCAGGGGTTCTGGTGCTCGGTGCGGTCCAGGCCCATGACATGATACGCAACAGAGTTTTGACTTGTGAAGAGAATTTCTTTTTATTTACACATTTTCAAACTGCTCAAAAAGTTCCTTGGATGTGATCAATGGGGATCGTGCTTGCGACTTCACAATTTCAAAGGTGAGGATTGCGATGAGGGATCATGTCTGTGTTGTCACTGAGGTGCAGGTTGGTGTGATTCATATGCCTGTACAGGGTGAAGCTCATGTGCTGGAGCGGATGGTATCTGTACACTTGGTGTTTGTGCGTGGACAGGGGGTTGTTGTGCAGGTGGTGGTAGTGCCTGTTCAGGGGTTGGCGGTGGATGTGCAGGTGGATGGAGTACCTGGATAAGAGGGTGGTGGGTGTGTACCCATGCTGTGGTCCTGTGTAGTTTGTGGTACAGTTGTATGGGTGTGATGTGCTGCAGGCAGATGTGATGGCTCTCCTCCCTGCGTTGATCCTGAACGGAGACTTTCGATCACTTTCATCATGCCCTCCCTCATCTTCATGGCCAAGCCATGGTGTCATTAACTCTCTTCCCTTTGGATAGATATGATGCCTCTGATATTCTTGGACATTTCTTGCCAAGATCTATCCATCCAATTCAAAACGAGGGTCTGTTTGTTCATCAACTGAGGCAATCGACGCAGGGCTTCAGACATGCCTGACAGGGTGGCCCCATGGCACGAATGTCGTGCCTCATATGTGCCTGCTGTTGGAAGAAGTTCTGCTCCCAATTGGCACCATGGCCATGTTCAGTCCGTCTCAACAGGGGTCGCCAATGGATGAGACCACCAGGTCCAACAGCAGGGAGAATGGTGCCCTGGTGATACCTTCACCACAACAGGGTTGGTACTTCTCTCAGATGGTGAAAAGAATGCTCGGAACACACTGTATAGGGAGGCATGTGTAGGGGAACCACCACATCTGTCCCGGATATGAGGGCTGTGAGGGAGTGATGTCTATGTTGAGGGGAGGTGTGAGCTGTGGTTGGTTAGCTCTATGCTGGGGATAGGCACTCTTTTGTTTTGTAGGATGCTGAGGCACTTTGATGGGCAGAGGGTGTGAGGCCTTTCACAATATGGGCGATGTGGGAATATTTCTGTCCATGGCATCAGATTCTTTATCCTCTGAGAGGATGAACAGATAGTCACCATCATCGTCCAATCCAGGAAGAGGTGTGGCGCCGCGGCCAGGGCAACTGACTCCGGAATCTGGGGATCACGGTTCGATCCCGGCACCGGCGGCAGGTTAGCCCAGCACCATGTGACTCTGGGCAATAGCTTGCTTAATCTTCCCGACGGCCCCCAGCGCCTAGAGACCCTTACGGGTGATTGTGCGCTTTACAAATGTGGATTATTATTATTATAATCCTTCATCCTCCTCAGGTACTTCCGCCTCCTCCTCTTGCCCAGTACTTGCAGCCAACATAACTGTCAGGAGGAGCAGTGGATTTTCTCCTTTGATGCCCATCACCCAACACTGATGGAAGCTCAATCCTCATCATCATCATCACCTTGCAACAGGATAAGTCATTGACCTAGTATATGGTCTGGTGCAACACAAGGGTTGGTTCTACTGTACTTTGCATCAACAGATGATGCACATGTGACCTGGTTTGGGTACCCCTACAAGTGACAGCTCACACCATAGCACTGAGGGGTGAAATGGACATCTACATTGCACAAGCAAACTCACCAGCTCCAGCCACGGCTTTGTGTCCCTTTGCGATCCCCCATGCTGTCAACTGATGAACCATGATCCTCATAGGTTTTGTTGACAAAGCAGTCCCCGATCCAGCAGCTGTAGAGGGAAGTGACTCCATTCTCAATCATCTGCATTACTAATTTACAAACAGGCACATGTGACACTTATGATATGTATGTAACTTTGTAAACCCCATTTGCAGGTTCTATGCAAAAGGCATTTTGATCTTAGTCATGGTTTTGATAGGGAAACACTTCACGCCACAATTACCTAATGGACATGTGCAAGAGGGTTTCACTGCTGCAGCCAGGATGTCTTGCATTCCCTGGCATGGTGTTGTAGGCTCCACTGGTGTCATCCTGTCAGCTGCTGTGATGAGACATACATGTCCATATTTCAGTAAACCAAATGGTAGCTATGAGCTAACATGTATATGTCATTCTCAATTACCATTGATAGGATATTCCTGGACAATGTGTAGCATGTTTACCTCATGGACTTTGCATGTGGGCCCCTGCTCACATGCAGCATTTACCAGCTGTTACCTCCACACCGCACTGACATCAATGAGATGACACATCAACAGACAAACGTGTATGAGAAGGTTACTGATATTTGAAGGAAGGGGAGATATAATCAGGACGCCACCGCTTTACATTGATTACACCTTCACTGTTAAGACTGACATGTCTCATGAGTATGATGTTGTCTATTGACAAGTTGAAAGGATTGTACATCCACAGGCTGACCAGTTTCACATTTGTACATCAGTTCAAACATTGCATTGCAGAGTTCATATGTGAGATGTGCAATAGTCAGGTACATTTTGTGTGTCAATTATGCTTCCCTACCCATGAAGCCAAAAAGCTCATTTTGGATTGAAAGATCACACATTTGTAACGTCCATCCTTTGAGTGTCCTCTGTTCCCATAATCCATTTACTACATCCTGATAGAACTAAGCTGAAAACGGATGATGTCTTGTACAGCAGACATCCTAACCTCATATGTTGTACACTTACTTATGTAGGTGTATACAGTAGAAGAGGACACAAGCAGAATGCAACATTTGACTCAGATCCCACATTGTGGGTAAGTTGTGAAGATTTGATGGCTGCCACCTACACTGGATTTGTGTTGTGCCTTTCAGCCAAGAGATTTTATAATGTAGCTTCCTGAAGATTCACTGTAGCATCCCATACATCCATCACAAAAGTACACAACTGGCATCAGTGCGACCCTTATCCACACCAATTTCAATATGATTGGTCCATTGGATTTTTGCTAGGGAGTTTTCATATTATTGAATTACAATTTAGTTATGTCTAGTACAATCAATATGATACTACATACTATTTGTATGTCCATTCAGCACTCACTTGTCATACATTTTGTGTCATCCTTTTACTAGCCACCATGGTGTGATATGGTATGTGGTTAAATGCCTTATACAACACATACAGTGGAGATTATGGATGAGCACAAGCAATGTGGGCCCTACCGTTACAGAAGTGTGTAGCTGTAATTATCATGAGTGATCACACATTCAACTTGAGCATAGTGGGGGATGATAAGCACTTGAAATCGCCATCAGAACCAAATGCGGAGATTCCAGTCCGGAGGTGGAGATTCCGCACCCTGAGCGGAAGTTCCACATCCGGAGCGGAGATTCCAGCCCGGAGACAGAAATTCCAGTCCGAGTGCAGACGTAAAGTTAGTAGTTATAAGTGATTTCTGTGAATACCAAAAGTAGAAAGTTTAGGATTTTGTCTCAGATTAGTTCTGTGAATCGGCCCCTATGAGTGCAAAATAGTACCCCTGTCCCCCGTGAGGACCTGTGGTCAGCTTCTAGAGCCCGGTAACGTTAGGCTCCCCAGCTACTCTACATTTCCTGGCTTTTGGGTGGATTAATGCTGGAGGACTAACAATGCTCCTAACATCCTTCACAGCCCTGTAAATCTCCCAGACCTCTGGGGAGGGGATTTATGTTTAGGTAGACACACCTGAACATAACTTCACTTTAGCTCTTGAGAGGAACTTGACAGTGTTTCTGGCACGGCAGACAATCGTTGTCTGCTGGATGGTATCCAGACGGTAGGTAACGTTTCTAATGGAGTCGCCATTCTGATCAAGGGGAAGCATTTCACCACTGACAAGGTCACCGAGAAGCCACTGACAAGGTCACTGAGCAGGTGGCAGAGTGCTGTTAATGGACGGCTGCCGCTGATCCCATGAGGCTTATCAATGTCTACGGGCCCGGAGAAAAGTGAGAGGCTTGGGATGCTCAGGATGAAACTCGTGACCTCCAGGACCATCCTGATCGGTGGTGATTTCAACTGTACAGTAGAGATGGGTCAGAATCTGCGGGGATGGACGTGACATCCAGGCTGTTGGTGGAGATGTTAGGTGAGGCGTCCCTCCAGGATGTCATCAGGAATATGGGGCCGAATGCCAGGAAAGTGTCCTGGAGTTGGCCAGACACATCGTTGCGTTCACGGATCAACCTCCTATTCACCTACACAACAGTAAAGCCTGGGGCAAAGCTCCATGGTTGCCATCCACTTCTCCGACCACAGAGCAGTCAATTTTGATGGTGGAACTCACAGGTAAGTTCCTCGCTGGCCCAGGGTGGTGGAAACTGAACTGCTCATTGCTGGAAAACGAGGAGTTAGTGATGAACCTTAAAGTCGCAGATGTAGAGTGGAGGGACATGAGGGACTTCTTTCACTCTTCCAGCGAGTGGTGAGAATGGGTGCTTCTTCTAGGTTGCAAGCAGAGCCAGTGCATGGGAAAAGAAGAGTGCATTCAGGAGGCCGCAGAGCAAGCTGAAGCAACTGTACGAACTTGAGCTCAGGGAATGGGATGCGGATGACAAACTGAAGAAAACCCGAAAAGGGCTCACATGGCACTTTAGGGAAGAATCAAAGAAAATCATTTTCCGGACCAGAACCGAGAACCTTGACAAGGACGAGAAATGCAACTCGTTCTTCTTCAAGAAACTTCACTTGACCCACACACCGCTGGAAGAGCTGTGGGACTCGGAGGGAAAACTCCAAAGTGAGAAAGAGCAAGCCAGAAGAGTCGTAACAGAGTTTTATTGCAAACTCTACTCCCTGAAGTAGTCAGAGAGATCCAAAGCGGATAGTGTCCTGGAGGACATCTTGAAGACAATGGGTCCAGAAGAGAGAGAGAGGGCCTGAATGCACCCTTCACCCTGAAAGAGGTGCACTTCGACGCTACAACCCCCAAGAGGGGCAAGACGCCTAGAAATGACGGTCTCCCAGTGGAACTTTATGGTGAACTATGGGAGCTGATCGAGCCGGACTTTATGGACCTCCGAGAGGAAAAGGTGGGCTAGGGCAGTATGCCACAATCCCTGCATGAAGGCATGATAACACTTTTGTACAAACAGAAGGGAGAGAGAGAAGATCTCAAGAACTGTAGGCCCATCTCACTCCTTAATGTGAACTACAAAATCCTCATGAAGGTGATGGCCAACCACCTAAAGAAAATGAAAGTGAAGATAGTTCACCCTGACCCGTCCTGTGGAAATACCAGGTTGGCAAATTGCAGGCAGTCTAGTCCTGGTCCGGGACACGATCGAGTAAGTCAAGAGATGCAAAGTTCTGATGGCCTTGGTCAGCCTGGATCAGGAAAATGTGTTCACCCGTTTCTCATGATTTCATGGACCAGACACTCAGAGCACTGGGACTGGGAGATATTTTCTGTGACGTCATGACCACAATGTATAGAAACATCTCTAGCACAGCGTTGGTTAATGAATGGAAAACCAACCCCTTCCCCGTCCTGTTGGCTGTAGAGGCAGGGCTGCCCATTCTCCCCTCTTCAGTTCATCTGTGAGATAGAGCTCCTTGCCGAACGCATCTAATAGAACAAGAACATCAGAGGAGTGACAGCCCAAAGAAGCAACAGAAAGGGCGAAGTGAAGTGTTCCCGCTACATGGACTACTTCTAAGTCATCTTTGCAGATGGACCAATTGTGAGAGAACTAGAGAGGACTTGTATCGAGTTTGGAAAGGCATCTGGAGCAAAGATCAACAGTGCTAAGTCAGAAACCCTACTCTTCTGCCACTGTACCCCCCACCCGAGACCCACTGCCATTCCCCTTCAAGCAGGTGAAGGTCCTTTGAGTCTGGGTCAGCAGAGAAGATGTTGCAGAGAAGATATGGGAAGAGAAACAGGCAAAGACAAAGCAGAAGTTGGGGCTCTGGAGCCTCTGGAAGCTGACAATAGAAGGTAAGTCTTTGATCCTACGGAACGAGACTCTGCCAGTGCTACAGTACGTCACTGAAGTGTGGCCGTTGCAGACCAGTACTGCCAAGGCGATCAAGAGAATTAACTTCTACTCTGTCTGGAGGTTGAAGATGGACAGAGTGAAGAGGGAGGTGATGTTCAAGACCCCTGACAAGGGAGGCAAGGGAGTCCCAGACATCGCCACCAACATGAAGGAAATCTTCGTATGCCACTGCGTGAGGAGCATCCTGAGGACCGAAGTTGAGAGCCATGCTGGCTCTCTGATGGCATGTTTCTTCCTGTTGCCAACATGGAGCGGCCTCAGATGGGCAGAATGGTTGAGCGCCATCCTCTACAACTTGGACACCCGTGATTCTACAAGGAAGTGGAAAAGTTTGTCAAGGAGTTTGGTATGGACGCTGCTGCGCCAGCCAAGTGGACTCCAAAGATCGTCCAAAGCCAGATAAGTGCGAGGGACATCAGCAAACCGATCAACACCCTCCCCTCTGCCACAGCAGACCACATGTGGGAGAACATTGCCTCCAAGCGCCTGACCAACCAGCACAAAGACATCGCCTGGATGGCTATCCAAGGAGGACTGCCGGATGTATGACATTACAACGCATGCTTTTACCACGCATGCCTTTACAACGCGGTTTTTACAACGCATGCCTTTACAACGCATAGCGCTTTGGGGTGCTGGATAGTGAATAGTTTAATTTACTATTCCAACTCCAGTCCCCGTGGATAGTAGGGAAGGTGTTGGATAGTAAATTAAATCTATTCCCTATCCTAGAGCGCCCCCCAGCGCAATGCGTTGTAATGGTTTGCGTTGTAAAAGTTGCATCGTAAAGGCACTGCGTGGTAAAAGTTGCATTGTAAAGGATGTTTCCCAGGACTGCCAGTGAGAGCGTTCATGCACACAAGAGGGTTCAACCGATACAAGTTTCTCCTTGATAGGGTGCACCACGGACGATAAGACCTACCATCTCTTCTGGGAGTGCGCATACTCACAGAACCTACTGAAGGCCCTTGGCTCGGAGCTCAGGGCCTGGATACAATATTATGCATCAGCATGGACTTGGTGATGTTCGGTCTGTTCCCAGGGACAAACATACTTAGGGACCTCCAGGACTGCTGGAGGCTCCTGTGTTGCTTAAAAGATGTCCTTCTGTTTGCCAGAAAGCCTGGTAGTAGGGAGGAAGGAGACTATAATCCTGGCGTGCTGAAAGATGAGCCACAGTCTCCTGCGTGACCACGCTGCAAAAACGAAGAAAAAATAGGACACAAAGGGGTTCTCTTGTACCCTTACAAAGAAGGGGAGCCTGGAAGGCTCAGACAACGAAGAAGACAATGCAACACCTGAGGACCCAAAGGGGTGCCCCTGCCCTTACCTGGGGGTGGGGGTCCAGAGTACCTGGGGTGGGTGGTCCAGAGGGGACACTTACCTTTTTTGTTGTTTTTCTCTTTAATCCAGAACCGGATGGCAACAGGGGAGAGGATAATGCAGATGAAGACAGGAGGAGTAAATGCAGTTATTTACTCTATGTATTTGACTAAAGTGACCTTTTCCCTGACAGGGAAAAGGTCAATGTGATAGCTTTGTTGCCAATGGCTTATGAATAATAGGGTGTTGTGGAAGGTAGCAATTGATATATCTGAACCAGAAACGAGGCCCTGACAAAGGAAACAAGCATTTGCAATGCATTCGTTCTTGCCTTTGGGACCTTAAAAGTATTTAGCCATGCAGCACATTGACATGGGTGTTATATCCATTGTTCTCATTTAGCCTTACACAATGCCTTGTACGTGAAACACTAATTCGGCCAAGGTTTAAAATTGCTATGTGTGATGTTTTCATAATTTCACTTTAAATATAAGTGACATTTCAATGACTATGAATGCCACTTTCTTGTGAGGACAATCACGCAATGAAGGCAAGGGAATCATATAAATATTAGAAATTATACCCATTTGAACATAGTTGCAAATATTTCAGATTGCTTATGCGTGATATTTTCATAGATTTACCGCATTAATGAGAGTCATTCAACAACTAAATGTGTAATATTTAGAGTTGCCATTTCTAGCAACCAAAATCATGCAATGAAGTCCATGGAAACAGACAAATATCAGAAATCACACTTATTTTAGCAACAAAAAATTCAAACTCAACAGAAGGTGGATTTGAAGCTAATATTTAATTTCTAAATTATCAGCGCCCTCAACCCCAATCTCAGCTCCAGTTAGTGGCTGAACCACATGTAAAAACGGGATCTCTGTGACAAAAGCAGCAACCCAATGAACTATCCGCATACAATACAGTTCAATAAGATACGATATGCTGGTAGACTTTCTTTGCAGTACGTGCGTCAACCATCTGTGCTTAATGGTGAGAGTGACAACTGCCAGTAGACAAAACTCTGACCTCTCTCCAGCGGGAACATTAATCACCTGACTCATCTCTGACTTAGCAAGTCTGACTCAGCTGGGAAAATAAAGGTTGCTGCTTCGTACCTACTGCCACTGTCAAGCATGAATATTAAACCCTTTGCACTAATAAATCAGCAACATTGTTAGTTTAATAAGACAAAACATTCACCTTCGATGGCCCTGCCTTTACAGCACAGACAACTTTAGTGTGCCCAATAGCATGGCTCTATGCCGTGTTGGAGCCTCCTCCTCAATCTCATACCAAACATTTTTAGGTCGAGCCTAGCGCAGCGCGCATGCGCTACAGTAGAATCGACCTCCTGGAATCACTTCTGCTTTCTTTAGCTTTTGTAAAAGGTTGTGCGTGTGGTGCTCACACACGATTGACCTTTGCGTCTGGCTTTAGTACACAATTGGCCGAAGGCGTGTGGAGGTACCAGCTTCTTGGTAAATGTTTACTTCCAGAGCATTTTGCTGTCGGGAGCCAGCAGCAGCGCACAGGGGCCATCTGTTTTTAATTAGCATGGCCGCGCTTGTTGTTCTGTGTAGGCCGAGATCTTCCAGCCTGTAGAGGGAGCCGTGCCGGCTCTGCTGCTCCATCCGCCTACTCTTGCACTTCGGCTCGCTCTCTTTGTCTGACATTTGCTCTTTGCACAGTCTACATCCAGGCAGCGGCGGTGGATCATTGTGGGAGACTTGGAGGTCCCTCCCTGTGCTCTCGGCAGGGGCTGTCATGAGCTGGGGGCTCTCAAGTTCTGGGCAGCGGTCAGGCCCGCAGGGCACGACAGCAGCCGCCCGACCGTCCGACTTCAATCTGCAGACAATCATCATCAGCTCCCGCAGTGGGGGCAAGACCAGCCTGATGGAGCGCTTCACCGACGACACCTTCTGCAAGGCCTGCAGTCCACCGTGGGTAACAGCCGCTCCCAGCCTCGCTGACGAGGAAATGCCAGTACGACCGCCCTTCCCACTGCTGTGCATTAATAGGGGTTGAGTTTGGAATCTTTAGGCTTTGTTAGTTTCTTTAGGATCTCTTTTCAGATGAGGCTTGTTGCTTTTATACGTATATCTCCACATGTCCGGTGCCTGCATAAGTACCTCATCTAGTCCTGTTTTTACGTCAGTCTTGACCTTGTTGTTTTGTCTTTCTGACTTGAGTAACAGAATACAAATGAGAACACAGGGCTTGATAAGCTGCCCACGCCTGAAATGGGACAGCCTGGTTCTCTGATCATTGCCCTATCTGCTTGTTTTTTCACAACCTAATTAATCACTTCTATCTGTCCCTCCATAGAATTATAATTTACCATCCGGAAACGAGATAGGGCTGACTTCTCGCTGAATCAAGTCATTGCAATTTTGCTATGACAAAAAGTCATATATTTCCAGTACACGAGTGGACACGCTGGCCTACGAAAATATAAACGTAATTATTGTTAATTAACGGGCAGCCTAATTCAAGGGCTCCCTCTGAAGTCTCTACTTCTATTGCAACACTGTTTTAAATAAAAGTTAGCCCCTAGTTTGAGCATGTGTAGCTCACCTATGACCGCTTAATCGTAAATCTGTAGATGCGTCTGAATGCTACCCCACCCTATAGGTGGTGCAAGGAGGCGCAACGAGGAGAAATGTTTTATTTTCTCCCCGTTTTTTCCTCTTTTAATGCGTGCTGCATTCTACATTCTACAGCACGCATTGAAAGAGGAAAAAGCCTTTAGTGATTGTTTTTGTGCAGGAAGGTGCCCCTTCCCGCACAAAAACAATCTCCCCATGGTTAAAGTTGAACTGAGGTGCAGCACTGGTAAAGGGCAGTTTGAACGCAAACAGCTGTTCAAAACAAGGAAAAAGAAGTGCAACAACGTGATGAAATAAAACAGAAGGCAATACTATAGGTAACAGGGCCAGCTGCCAGGGATGGGAACCGGAACCCCCACCGAAAGGCGGGACAAACAAGAGAATTAGCCATTGAAAGGGAGGGGATGTCTAAAAGCACACAAAGGAGCTGATGGTAAGCCATAAGCATTATCAATGTCCCTAGAGGAGATACAGCATGTCTCGCAGCGTATGTACCCTGACTCTTGGCTCAACCTAAACAAGCATTTGCAATGCAATAGGTCTCGCATTAGGAAAGTTTGAGCAATTGGTCTTGTAAATGGCATTTTTTTTATTTATGTGTTGCTTTCGAAAATAGCTAAATGAATAGCTTTGTCATTTACAATGACAATAGTTATAACTTTCGCAAATGTGACACCTATAACCTGGGGTTGCGCTGAGTGATGCTGTGGTGCTGCTGAGTGGTGCTGTGGTGGTGCTGAGTGATGCTGTGGTGGTGCTGAGTGGTGCTGTGGTGGTGCTGAGTGATGCTGTGGTGGTGCTGAGTGGTGCTGTGGTGGTGCTGAGTGGTGCTGTGGTGGTGCTGAGTGATGCTGTGGTGGTGCCGAGTGATGCTGTGGTGGTGCTGAGTGGTGCTGTGGTGGTGCTGAGTGATGCTGGAGTGGTGCTGAGTGATGCTGGGGTGGTGCTGAGTGATGCTGTGGTGGTGCTGAGTGGTGCTGTGGTGGTGCTGAGTGGTGCTGTGGTGGTGCTGAGTGATGCTGTGGTGGTGCTGAGTGGTGCTGTGGTGGTGCTGAGTGGTGCTGTGGTGGTGCTGAGTGATAATGTGGTGGTGTTGAGTGATGCTGTGGTGGTGCTGAGTGATGCTGTGGTGGTGCTGAGTGATGCTGTGGTGTTGTTGAGTGATGCTGTGGTAGCGCTGAGTGATGCTGTGGTGGCGCTGAGTGATGCTGTGGTGGTGCCGAGTGATGCTGGGGTGGCGCTGAGTGATGCTGGGGTGGTACTGAGTGATGCTGGGATGGCGCTGGGTGGTGCTGTGTTGGTGCTGAGTGATGCTGTGGTGGTGCTGAGTGGTGCTGTGGTGGTGCTGAGTGGTGCTGTGGCAGTGCTGAGTGGTGCTGTGGTGGTGCTGAGTGATGCTGTGGTGGTGCTGAGTGGTGCTGTGGTGGTGCTGAGTGGTGCTGTGGTTGTGCTGAGTGGTGCTGTGGTGCTACTGAGTGGTGCAGTGGTGGTGCTGAGTGGTGCTGTGGTGGTGCTGAGTGGTGCTGAGGGATAATGTGGTGGTGTTGAGTGATAATGTGGTGGTGCTGAGTGATAATGTGGTGGTGCTGAGTGATGCTGGGGTAGCGCTGAGTGATGATGTGGTGATGCATAGGGCAGAAAGGCACAAAAAACGAGTCTAACAGAGGGCAGAAGGGCAGAAAAACAAGGGAAAAACTAACAGAGGGCAGAAGGGCACAAAAACAAGTCTAACAGGGGGCAGAAAGGCACAAAAAACGAGTCTAACAGTGGGCAGAAAGGCACAAAAATCCCCCAATACCGCAAGCAGCTGCCCACAGACACGTGGTTCAGTGAGTATTAAAATATTTCACACATTTATGTTCATGTTTGAGTTTTCTCTCTACAAATAAAGAAATTTACTGAAGATGTTCATGTAAAAGATATTGTCATAGCAATACATTATTGAAGGTATTCATTTAAAATTTGGAGTCTGCATTTGTTTTAAACGGTGTGGCACCGGTACAAATAAAGCCCTTGAATAACTGTGTGAGCACTGACAGGAACACAAAGTTAGGCCACACACATAGTGAAGTTAAGGGGCTAGCCGCACTGCACACTTCCCTCGTACATTTTTGGGGTTAAAAAATCCTGCACGTTGCAGTCACTGAGCGTCTGGTACATGTGGCTGCAGGCAAGGAGTAGGCAGTGACAGTTGATCCAGTGAATTCTTGCATCCTTTCCTCCACTTTCATATGTAAATGTAGGTGGCGCCACTTGGAATCGCTCTGCAGGAATCGCGACGTGTGTTTAAGACTTTGCCTGCAGTTTAAGGCGGTGGGTGTGGGGTGTTAGCAGTAAAAGCAATGCTAAATAGCTAAAGGAGGAGGCAACAGGGGGAGGGGAGACAGAAGGGGACGATAACACGACCTATGTTTAAGATAAGGTATGCTGTTGATGTGGGGGGTTAGCAGTAACAATATGCAAATTTAAATGTTTGGTTTTATATTTCTGAGGATGAAATACTGTTATAAATGTTAATGTAATCCATGTTTGAAACGTTTATTCAACTCAACACATAAAGCGCTTTCTTAACGTTCTTTCAACTCAAAATATAAAGCGCTTTGTTATGGTTGTTTCACCTTTTTTACTTCCAACAGTGTGGCACCGGTACAAAGCAAGGACCGGAATAACTGTACCCATTTAAAAAAAAGAAACATGCGTGCTAAAAACTGTAAAAGCTTCACACACTTTTGCTTTATTTCACCGCCATGAAAGAAAAAAAAAACAAACGCACGTGCAAGCAAATACCTTTATTGAAGATATTCCTGTTAAAATTGCATATTGGTAGTCTTTATTATGGTCAGTTTAAACAAATGGACAGAACGAAAGACTGCAATAGTTGGGAAAGGAAACCTTAGTAAAAAAAACATAAATCTAAATGTGTAGCGAAAGGGAAAATGGAAACGAAGGTGTCTGCATGGGAACGTCTGCCAAGTATAGCGTCAAGGGGGGTTGTTGTGGGGACAATTGTGCATCAGTTGTAGTGGCACCACGGCCCCCAACAGAGGTAACGGTCCAATGATGTACTCTGCAGCTTCACCAGTGTACGGCTCACTGCCTGCACCAGGACAATTGCCTTAACACCCTATACACCGCGACTACAGCCTATTAGTGCAGCAGGTGCAGTAGCACCGGGTGTATAGAGCCATAAAGGGGCGACTGGACAGCGAAAATGCTGTACTCTACTAGATTTACAGCATTGAATGGGGCCATTCACCCTGCCTGCACCAGGACTCACGGGCAACCTTGCTACGCTATTGTACATAGCATGGTGTTCTATTTGGTGCACACAAACGCGAGACCCGCCCGTCAGGTTTTTACATAAAAATACACTTGTTGCCTTTCAGATCCTCCCACAGTTCCAGAAAACCGAGCTGACCCTTGCACGCTGATGAGATGTTATTATGCACTGAGAAAGAGTGAATATTTTAAAATCAAACAGAAACCCTCCCTCCACAGCAAAAATGCAAAGAAAAAAGGCAACGTCCTTTTTATGAAACCATATTTGACCCCGCAGAACCAAATATCAGCCCGTGTTTGCAGCTTTGCCTTCGATCCACTAATTGTCCAAAATTAAAATAAACATGTTCTACAAACGGCAATAAAAATATACGAGTAACAACTGGCTGACAGGCAATCACTCTTCTAAAACTGTAATAGTCTAGCGAGGGAGAGAGTGAGAATCATTGAATCACGTTAAAATTAATAACCGTAAAAACGATGCGTGTTGAAGCGCCAGCCCGACCGCAGTGTAAGAATTGTAATAATATACAGGGAGAGAGTGACAAGCAACATGGCAAGAAAGAGAGGAGTACAGAGTGGGGGCAGAGTGTGAGAGATGCGCATAGCAGAGAGACAAGGAGAGGGGGGGGCAATGTGGGGCAAGAGGGAGAAAGAGGAAGGTGAAGTGCCGTAACCCTGACATCTGAGATGCCTGTCGTGAGTGGCCCTAGTGGGGGTCTCATTGGCTGCAGGGGTGCAGGCATATGCGTCCCGCGGGCCTGAGGCATAGAAGTGTTTGCCAGACAGAGGAAGGGCCGCAGTGGCCCTACGTGGTTTTATATGCATAGAAATCCGGGGGAAAAAAGCTGCAGCTATTGAACTGAACGATGCGTGTTCAAGCGCCAGCCCGCCCGCAGTGTAGAAATGGTAATGATATACAGAGGGAGAGAGTGGGAAGCATTTAATCACGTCGAAATTAGCAACAATAAAAATGAAGCGCCAGCCCGACTGCAGTGGCCCAACGTGCTTTTATTTGCAGACAGATCCAGGTGATAGAAGCTGCAACTATTAAACTGTCTGGATATTTCGTGCTTTATTTCCACTGGCATGGAGCATGCAATGTTAGACGAAGTGTTCTGAAAAGAACTGTATTCTTTGTCTAAATAGTAAAAACAAATCATTGTGTTAATGGTAAATAGAATACTAAAGACGCACTGGCACACTAGGTATATTTAATAAGTTAAGATGTACTTACACAAAAAAGAAAACTGGAAACAGCACGTGTTGCACAGAATATGTCTCTTTGAGCATCGATATGTCTCTGGGCGCATGAAAGAGAAACTGTTCTGAACAGTGGCTTGTGTTGACTTTAAATAAGGAAAATGTGAGACACGTCCTTGCGGCCGTGAAAGTGAAAGTACCGCCGGCCCTGGGCAGCAACAGCAGTGGTGAATAATTAGGGGGGAGGAGAAATGCCTGAGGCCGAGCGCATGCTGGGGGAAGCTTCAGATGCCTGTGGGAGGGAGGCTGATGGCTTTGATGTGGACGCGCGTTCCGCCCCAGTGCACCACACGAACTGTAGGAAATCCGCGATGGTTTCAGACCTTGGTTTAGCCTCTATACTCTCAACCTATTATCCCTTGCGGGATTAATAGGACGAGACCTAAAAAAAGTATGGGGCACTGGTAAGGGAAATTAGTAAAATTTTTGGTAGGTCTTATAATGAAATTAGATCGCAATGAAATTGTTAGGGAAGAATTATTACATTTGTTTTCGGTTAGGTTGTTCTCTGTGTGGCATTGATGAGAGAACATTTCATGCCTGAAATTGTCTTAGTTTCAATAGAAGTAAATGGAAAAAAATCCACTCTCTACCACTTTCCTCTTCAAAAATGTTGGCATGTATGGTGATGCAGCGGGATTACCAGCTTGGGTTAGTCTAAAACACCATACTCACCTGGGCCTATAAAACATTCATACATAAACTGGCAATCACAGCTAGTGATAAGGACTTAGGGGCATATAAGCAAGGTGGGCGATATGTGATTATCGCCGCTTTAGCGGCTGTTTTCGGCCGCTAAGCGGCAATAATCCTATCGCCCTATAAGCAAGCTGTCGCTAACAGCAGTTAGCGACAGCTTGTAGGCGATAGCAAGCGGTTTGGGGCCCGCTTTGCATGTCAGCGATATTTATCGCTAATGACATGCAAAGTGGGCGTACACAACCTGTTAGCCACTGAAAGCTGTCGCTAAATTGCTATCGCCTATTAGCAAGGCAGGCGTAGCGATGGAAATATTTGCGCTTAGCGTGAATATCTCCAAAAACTAACGCCTGTTCAGACCAGATCTTAGCCATTATATCCAATGGGAGTTGGATATTATGGCTAAGTCCCCATTGGCGATAATGCGTGAATATCGCTGGATTACCAGCGATATTCACGCATTTTGCCGCTAACCCCTGAAATTTTATCGCATTAGAGATAAACGTTGCTAAAAGCAAGTTATCTCTGCGGTAAAATCAGGCGAAGCACAGCGATAGAAAAAATTTCGCTAAGCCCATTTAGAGATAAATATCGCTAGTTGTTGGTAATATGCCCCTTAGTTTTACCTTGAAATAAGTTTTACCTTTACACTGTTTCTTACCAAATCTTAACACCTCAGTTCTCGATTTCCTCTGGTCAATAGATCAGGTTGTTAGCATAATAGGTATAAAAACATTTACCTTTATTTCTTTGAATGACCACAGACTCGGAAGAGTTTTAAAAACTTTATCTGTGCAATAATATTGTGATTCAAATACCAAAACATGTCAAACACCAACTTATCAAGGAGAATATAATGATCAAAGCAAAACATAAAGACTTAGTAAAATCTCATGACGTGAGTACCTGGGAAGGGTGGAAAAGGAAAACGGTACCAGGACATACCACACAGATTTATATTTACCTAGAATGGTGTGAGGACCAACCCCTGTCCGAGGAGCTGGAAAAGGGACTCCCAAGTAGGCAGGAGCCAACAGTTCAGGACAGGTTCAGGACAGGACAGGTAACCTCTTCTAAGTGCAACACCAGCGTTACACCATCTCTGGTGATACTCTCCTTTCCCCTTCTGGATGGACAGAATCTTCTCTTAACCACATTTCATATTAATTAATCTACAATGTATACAACATTTGTCTTTTTCTTCTTCCCCTCTCCAGGTCAAGAGGTGATGTTCTCTAGCGCCTTGCTGGTTAAAAAGTCCTTGGCTGAGGTTCAATGTCACAGCACGGAGTTTGACAGAGTCCAGTGCGCTTGCGCATAGGCAGGCAAGATGCAGATTTCAGGACCCTCCAGGCCCAAATACGAACTAATACCAAAGTCAAACAAAAACATGTTAGAATACGAAAATAAATGAATGCACTGTATACCACTTATTCCTACTTTAATTCCCTTAATTTATTTTAACTAGTGCATTAGCAGTTTAGTAAGACATGCGAGGTTTAGTTTAAGCATAGCCATGTGCATTAACATGTGAGGTTCAAAGCCGCCATCTTTAATACAACTGCGCAGTTACAAAGATTTCCCACCAAAGGCAAAGAATGTCATACTACATAGATGCAGTAGACGTATGCGCAAAAGATTCCCGCGTTTTTGGCAGCCATATTGAACCACTCGCATTACTTGTTAGTAAAGCACATTGGAATGCTTCCCCTAGATGAATTAAATGTTGAGTAGTGCAATTATCAGTATTCACAAAACATGTTGGTTATTTTATTACATGATATTCGAGAGGATTGAATCTGAACAAGTTTCTTACGTATGAAACCTTGCTCCATAAATGGTAAACCTGGGATTGCTCCAAAATGCTACAACTCCCTGAACCAGGCATAACAAGGAGAAATATCATTATTGTTCCTTCTTACTTCGTGTTTCTATGCATGCTGGAATGCAGCACACATAGGAAGAGGAATATGCCTTTAAAGAGTGTTGTTGTGCTGGAAGACATACCTTCCTGCACAAAAACAATCCTGCCTGTGACGTAGACTCCCTTTCACCATGATGCAAGAGTGCCCAGCGTTGACACTAGGCAGCATCTTAGTAGATTTGGTGCATTCCTGCTGTCTCCCTTTCATGCAATACAGCACAGCAACCTTGCTTGCTGCCCTGCGTGAAAAATTAGAAATGTTAATATTTATATTTCAACACCTCATCAGAGGTAGTTACCACAATATATATGTGCTGTTTCAGTGCACTTTATCAAGAATATGTGCACTGGAAAGTAGCACAAAATCTTGATAAAATCATCAGGAATAGATTTATGAACAAGTGGCACAATGCAGCACAGCAACTTCGAGCAGGGGGCAAAATAGAACACAGCACTATCTACTATTTTGGGGGATCAGTGGTGACTTATTTGAAGGCGGTGAGTCGTGGGGGTTGGGGGGAATGAATAAAAAATTAAAATACGGGTCACAAGGGGGAATGAATTAAAAATGAAAATACCTCTCTGGTGCTCGCCGTCGCAACCGCCTCATCTGGGTCCTCTTCTGTCTGCTTCAATGCAGCGTTGTGATTGGTCTGAGTGCCGTAGATCGGTGCTCATCCAGAGACTGAGAGGTTGGGCATGTTCTCCGTGCAGGCTGTAATACAGCCTGCATGGAGAACATGTAAAGTGCGCATGACAGTTTGGCCGGCCCGAGATGGTCAGCCAACGTCTCATGCGCACTTGGAGTGGGCAAACCCCTCCTCCCCTGCTCTGTGAGCAGAGCAGCCATGTCCCCACCCAGCTGAGCAAAGGGAAAAATAAAATTATATTAACAATGAGTTATTATCATTTTATTTTTTCCTTTTTCAATCTGCTCAGTGGGGCGATGCTTCTCCGCCTTAGCGGAGGAGCCGCCACTGTGGGGTATTGCTGCTGTCCTCCCTTATGCTGTGCTCAAACAGGTTGTGGCATGGTGAGCACCAAGCGACCAAGATTATCACTAGTGGAGCACCATATACGAAACAGTCAAGATAGCCCAAGTGGCAGTGGGGATGAAAAAATACAACCTTGCCCTGCTTGGCATCAGCCAGACCAGATGGACACAGTCCAGACAGAAAAGACTGGCAACAGGAGAAATGCTGCTGTATTCTGGACATGAGGAAGAAAATTCAACACATACTCGAGGAGTAGCACTGATGCTAATGCCAGCAGCCAGCAGCACTCTGATTGGGTGTGAAGCCCATGGCCCCAGGATCATCACAGTGACCTTCTGCACAAAGGAAAAGGGGATCAACATGAATGTTATCTAGTGCTGTGCATCTACACAATGAAAGCAAAGAGTTAAAAGAACAGTTTACAGCAAACTCCAGTGCATCCCAGAGGAATGCCTTGAGAGAGACATCAACATACTGATGGGGAACCTCAATGGCAAGATTGGAAACGACAACACTGAGTAAGGAGAAGGTGGGCAACCATGGCCTTGGCGACATGAATGAGAATGGTAAAAGGTTCGCAGATGTCTATGCCCTGAACCGTCTGGTGACAGGTGGTTTTGTATTCCCACACAAAAGAATACATAAGACAACATGGGTGTCATCAGATCATTCAAAGGAGAATCACATCACCCCTGTTTGCGCTGCCAAGACTTTTCGGAGGTCCCTGCAGGATGGGAGAGTAGCGGTCCTGGTGTCAGATCATCTCTTTGTAATGGCCTGGCTAAAGTTAGGCTAAAGCTGAAGAAAGCATGGATGGGACTGACAAACCAACACCAGCGAAGCAACATCCCCCTTTCTAGATGCTCAGAAACTGAAGCCCATATTCATCAATATTTCATGCAATGAAATGCTGCTAGGCACCTTGCTGCGCTGTGTGAAAGGGAGAGGGCAGGAATGTGCCGCATTTAAGACTTTACGGCACATTCCTGCTTCCAGAATTGGTGTAGTTCTCAAATATCGCTGTGTAACAGGCTGTCGAAACACAAGCAACTGACAGAGGGAAAAAGCCCAATTCCTTTCTCATGCGATAGCTGTGCAGGTCTGACAATATCATGACTTCTAGCTTCTGCAATTAAGATTACATAAGGTTAATACAATATACAATTGACACTAGTCCTGAAGATGGTCTCAGAAAGTTATATCTAGGAGACCGAAACGTCGACCAGCGCCTCATCCTTGCTCTTTTGTAATTGACTGAGATTTTGGATAGGTGACATTAGGATCTACAGAGTTACTTATTAACATATTTTCACTGTACCTGCAGACCTAATCGCTTTCAATTAGTCATATTTGTATATGAAATCAATGACCTTTTTACTACCTGATACATTTTATTTTCTTATACACCTCTTGTGTTTGTTTTCTATGTTTATGTTTATTGTGTGTATTTTGTTAACTTGTGGTTATATATAACCAATAATCATATTTTGAAGAATTAATTTCTTGAAAGGATCATTAATTTATCCTACAAAGTTAGCTGAATCATCAATTGTTGGTAAAACAAATTCCCTTGAAGGCACCTATACCCCTCTACATACATAGATTGGCCTTCAAAACCTAAATTGTGGGGGCGTGGCTAGCAGCCGATCATGGTGGCTGCGTAGTTGAAGAGCTCCGAGGGTAAATCAGCCCTTTCCATCAATCCGCATATAATAATCCGAAATTTATAGCACTCCGAGGACCTGTCCCGAGGTCTAGGACCACGCGGAGACGACCAGTGAAACCCCAAATTAAAATCGGTACCGGAATCCAACTGAAACAGAAAGCGGACCGTAGCGGCCTACAGGGAGCACAGAGACCGCGGCCTAAAGTTGCTCAAAGCCCGGGGTGCGGCGGAGCTGAGGAGAGACTCGGCAAAAAGAACGCGGAAATCGGCCGTCACACCTAGCGCTATCACAACCGGAGCGCTGCGGGGAGCCCCGAAGCAACCAGGGACACACAAACAATGGCACAGGAGGCGGCGGGAGTGCGCTGAGGCCCAGCGGCTCTGGCCCCAAGGAAGAGTGACACCCTTGGTGAGCGGTGAGGCGCCCTCAACACGGCTGGGGAGATCGAGAGTGGTGGAGTAATCCTTTCCTCTCCCCCAAATAAGGTGGGCAACGAGGGGCAATAATAACTGATGACGGCCTACCTCCCAGAGAAAAAACGGGACCTAAATTAGTTTGCATCCCCCAAGAAACGAGGGGAGGGGTGCGGAGGTACATAGCCAGTGCCGCTCGGGTGGGGAAAGTGGCACTGCCTTTTAATACACACGGGACACTCCTGGAAGACACCGAAACGGAGCGTGGCACACAATAACCTGCAGAAACGGCGTTGGGGTGGGGGTGAGAGCAGACGGCACTACTGATCACCTGGTATTACAGCACACGATCCTCACACTTGTGCCGAGGTGGACCTGAGGCGAGTGGGGGCCCCTGCCTCCCCCCCATCTCACATGGTGGCTACCCGAACACGAAGTAACCCGACAGGAGCAATTAGGCATTATGGGTGCCAGCACTCACTTACTGGGGCACAACTTGAGAAACAGTACTACCAGGATGGGTCAGCGGCAAAACGGGGTAAGCAGAGGCGTGCCGAGCATAAGACCCACTAAGACCAATTGCTAGGAGTCAAAAGTACACGCGAACAACCACCATATCACACCAATACGTCAGTCCTAGTGTTTGGGTCGACGGACAATAACTTACGGACCCTGTGAGCGAGAGGGGGCCTGCCACTGAGCGACGGACTGCCTAACACACCAGCAAATGCGCCATGTCGGGAAGAGGCGCACGGAATCACACCACGCAGGCCAAACTTGACAAATATGCACACGACAAGGGCTCCCCGGCCCTGACAGAGGGGCGCATATCCGCAGGCAAGATGGCGGACGACGAAGGGGCGAAGAAGATTACACTTGAAGACATAATGAAAGCATTGGCGAATGTCCAAACTACTGTGGGGACGATCTCAACAGATATAACACTGCTACGAGCGGATTTCCAGAAAATGACCGACAGTCAAGGAGGTAGAAGTAGTCACTATCAGCCAGATTCATGAAAGACAATTCGGCTCGCAAAGGGCCAGATTCTGCGAATCTGGCCCGTTGCGAGAACAATTTTTGCATTTGGGATTCATCATCCCAAATGCAAAAATCGCTATTAGCCAAATCGCATATTTGCGAGGAATTCCATTTAAGGAATCTCTATTTGAGATTCCTTAAATGCAATTCATTAACCATTTTTAAATTGCGAATTCGCAATTTTTGGTCGCTATTTACCACGAAGTCTGATTTTGTTGTAAATAGCGAAAAAATTAGAAAAAGCACTTTAGAGCATTTTTTTCAATTGCATGTTACACACACACATGTCCTTTGGACATGTGTGTGCGCAACACCTGTGTAAATTTGCATTTCTGGGGTGCTACAGGGTGTCCTTTGGACACCCCTGGCACCCTTGAATTCGCATCCTTATTTGCGATTAGCTAATTGCTATTCGCAAATAAGGAATAATTTGCGATTAGCAATTAGCTAATCGCAAATAAGGAAGCTGTAGGAATCGCAATAAATATTGCGATTCCTATATGAATCTCGTTTTACGAGTCTGTAATAGCGATTCCTTATGAATCGCTATTAAAGACTCTCATAACGGGTCTTTGATGAATCTAGCTGCAAGTCCCTAGTAGAAGACACATCAGAACTGCAAACAGCCCTAGCCCGGATCGAGGCGGAAAACAAGCTTCTAAAAGAAAGGATTGATGACCAAGAAGGGCGCTCAAGAAGGAATAACGTGCGCATCCTCGGTATTCCAGAGACTGAAGGCAGACAAGCAATGGACCTGTATGTGGAGGAGCTGATTAAGGCGAGACTACAGCCTAAGGGACTATCCAGTTTCTTCTCAGTGGAGGGGGCGCACAGGGTCCCCGGCGGCAGGCCAAAACCAGGAGTGGCCCCGAGACCGGTGCTAGCCAGACTATTTAACTTTAGTGACAGAGACGTGATCCTACAAACAGCAAGGATCTCGCCACCAATCAAAGTACAAAACTCAACAATTGCCTTCTTCCCGGACTACACAGCCGAGGTCTCTCGTCGAAGGAGAAACTTCATGGAAGTAAAAAAGGCACTAAGAGCACAAGAGTTGCCCTACTCCATGCTGTTTCCAGCAAGGCTCAGAGTAGTGGGTGAGGGAATAACATGGTTCTTTGAGACACCGGAAGTGACATATGACTGGCTCGAGGGATGGAGACAAGTGGAGGGACCCCGCCGTGGGAATAAGATCCACCGCCGCCGGACGGAAGTAGAGGACCCCGGAATGCAGACATCCAAACGACCAGACTCGGACCGTTCGCCGGGGGCGGATATGGAGGAAACTGACCCCGATTTGCACGCCTGAACACTGGATTCTCGAGACACTAACTGTTAACATTGACGATACTGGTCGGGCCGGCAGAGGACACTGGACTAAGGCGGGCCTTGGAGAGCAGGAAGGGCTGTTGCTCCCATTGGACCTCTTACCCCGACAAGCAAGTACAATTGTTAAAGGGGGGGAGAAGCACTCTGCTAAGTTGGGGTGGCGGGCGGTTGCAAGTCCGTTAAGCAGGGAGGCAGGGAGGGTGAGAGGGACGAGGGGTAGGGCGGTTCGTATATTGTTTTATTTGGTGGTTGTTTACGTTGGCAAGACTGGCATGCTCAGAGTCGGAATGGTTGGCAAATCCACTTCTAAGTTCAGAGAGCTGCAACTCATCTTTTCTACACACTATACCCATGACACTCGATACACAACCTGACACCTCTTGCGACATATCACAGGAGGTCCTGTTGGCCCCCCTGAGAGTAGTGACATGGAACGTGCGAGGCCTGGGTGATAAAATAAAAAGGGGGCTGGTACTACAGGCACTGAAATGCCAAGGCCCGGCACTTGTACTGCTACAAGAGACACATCTCACGGGAACAGCATGTAAGGTAATGGACAGATGGGGGTACAGAATCATAGTACACTCAGAATCCTCTTCAGGATCTAAGGGCACAGGCATCCTGGTACGGAAAGCATCTTCATTTATAGTTCTGCAGACTAAGGTGGATGATCAGGGGCGGTTTGCAGCAGTACAAGGTCACTGGGAAGGCAGGCTTTTGAATATAGTTTCAGTATATATATCACCAGCGCTTCACTCAGTGGCACTCCCAGCCTTGGGTGAATTCCTTCTCTCCCTACCTGAAGGCGACCTCATCATAGCGGGTGATTTCAACACTACTACAGACGCAAGCATAGATAGATTCCCTGCGCGAACACAAACAGCCGGACTTTCCAGTTTCCGCAGCTTCATAGACGCTATGGGGTGGGTGGACGTTTGGAGACACACACATCCCACTGCCCGGCAATATACATATCACTCCACTGTTCACAACAGTCTGTCCCGGATAGATTACTTCCTGATGCTGGGCGCCAGACTCCAAAACATTGAAGAGGTAGAGATAAGACCCAGAGGCATATCAGATCACTCACCGGTACTACTTACCCTCTCCTGCCAGAAGAAATTCCGCCAGAGGCTGTACCCCATTTACCCTAACTACCTTAAAGTACCGAGCATTAAAAAAGAACTTAAGAAAACCACTAAACACTATTTCGAAGAAAACACGGCATCAGTAGACTCGCCGTCAATAGTATGGGAAGCGTACAAACCGGTACTGAGAGGTCAAGCGATTGCCTCTATTACTGGGTACACAAAGACACAGCGGAAGGAATTGGTAGAGTTAGAGTTGGCTCTGCAAACAGCAGACACTGCGCACACGGCAGACCCCTCACCGGAAACGACACACACCCTAAACCTCTGACAGCAACAATATAGGGATCATCTAAGAAACCGAACGATCGACAACATTACGGCGACACAACATAAAATATACGTTGTGGGAGACAAAGCTAGCAAGATGCTGGCATGGTTGGATAGGAGAGGGGGCGGTACTAGAGGCATACAGCAGCTGCGGATGCGGGAGGGATGCCTTCAGACACACCCAGAACACATTGTACACATGCTAGCAGACCACTTTAAAGAGGTCTATACTCAGACTCTGGAACTGACGGAGGCCGAAATAGAGGACTCCCTCAGACCTGTAGAGGTACCAACCCTTACGCCAGAGGCGACATTAGAATTGGAGGCAGACCTCACTATTGAAGAATTGCAAATTGCAATCCTTTCAATACAATCAGGAAAAGCATTGGGACCCAACGGGATATCCATAGAATGGTGCAAGCAAATGGCCGAGACTGTGAGCGCGCCTCTATTGGCAATGTATAACGAAAGTCTAGACAAGGCCGAGCTTCCACTAGACCAGAGAACAACGACGATAGTGGCGATCCCAAAACCCGGTAAACCTCTAACAGAATGTACCTCCTACCGCCCGATATCCCTGCTAAGTGCAGAAGCCAAAATATTAGCCAAAGTACTGGCAATCAGAATGATGACCCACCTCCCACAACTGATCCACCCGGACCAATCGGGTTTTATGCCCAACAGAAACGCGGCCCTCAATCTCCGACGGGTACATGGGGTATTGGCACGGGCCTCCTCATTGTCAGATCCGGCGGTGATACTGTCATTAGATGCGAAAATGGCATTTGATATGGTGGAATGGAAGTACTTATTTGCAGTCCTACTACGTATGGGATTTGGTCCTAAATTTATTGCATGGATACGACTTCTATACAATAAACCTGTGGCTCGGGTTACAGCCAACGGCCACATCTTGCACGAAACAGCGCTGGCAAGGGGGACACGCCAAGGCTGCCCCCTGTCACCGCTGTTATTTGCTCTGGCTTTGGAGCCTCTAGCAACACTGATAAGGACGACCCCGATGTTAAAAGGCATTAGCTGGAGGGAGGGTTGGGAAGACCGTCTTTCACTCTACGCCAATGACATGTTAATATATCTTACAGACCCGGAACGTGGCATATCAGAGCTTCTTAATATTTGCGAACTCCTTGGCAGAGTGTCGGGTTATACAATAAACTGGGCCAAATCAGTCCTCTATATACTGAAGGGTCCGGCACCGACACTCCCCGACAATTGCCCGCTGGTGTTGGCGGGGGGCTCCTTTAAATATTTAGGAATTTATATCACTGATGATGCAGCAGACGTTTTCGCTAAGAATTTGGCACCCCCTCTGGAACGCTTCAAACGTGATGTAGCGCATTGGGCATCCTTGCCCCTTACACTCCTGTGTAAAGCGGCATTATACCAAATGATGGCTCTGCCCAGATTTCTCTACATCCTCGACAATGCACCCTATCCGGTTCCGCCCCGATATTTTAAACAGATAGCGGCACAGGTATCATTCCTTCTTTGGGGTCACCGCCCAGCACGCATAGCACAAGTGAAATTACATAAAAGTTGGTACGAAGGAGGGATTGCACTCCCAAACTTACAAATGTATTACTGGGCAGCACAACTCAAAGTCATTAACCAATGGATCCACGCACCTCACGACGACCCAGCATATCGAGCAGATAGGGCACAGTTGGGCTAGCCTCGAAATTGGGGGGACCCACAAAGCCAACGGTCACAGTGTCGTACACGGCACAGAAGAGACTGGGCTGGAAGGGAGTTATCACTAAACTCACCTCGCTGTGGGATACCAAAGCCTTAGGCCACCTGCGGAGAAGTAAGGGATTTGCACAATGGGATAATATAAGCATATCCACGGTGGGAGATCTATGGGACAATGGAACAGTAAAGCCCTTTGCCCAACTCCAGCAACAATACAACCTAGGCCCAACTGAGAAATATAGATACATACAGATAAGGCATGCACTGTTGGCGGTACTCCCGCCAGACCCTGATGTCCCTGAGGCCTCCCCGCTGGAGGATCGTTAGCTCACTGACCACATGTACAAACAAGTCACCTCACTTACATGCCAAAAATTGTTGAATAACGTGCCAGACCCCGTGACTACACTACGGGGGAAATGGGTAACGGAGGTGGGTGACATGGATGAGTCGGAGTGGCTGGAGGCCCTGGCGTCACCTAAAGAGGTGGGAATTTTTGCTAAGCTTAGACTAGTACAGCTCAAAATCCTGCATCGCGTATACTACACCAGAACTATCCTACACAAACTACAAAGAGCACAACATCCGTACTGTCTTCGGAGATGCGGGGAAGAGGGTACTTTTCTCTACACCATATGGGAATGTCCAGCAATCATTAATTATTGGCGTCAAGTGTTGCGCACAATATCTCAAACAATGGAGGTTTCGCTAGTGCCGGAACAGCGTAGATGCTTGCTGAATGTGTGGGTGCCCAACGACCTCACCCGCCACGGACAAACTTGGGTCACATTAGGCCTCATGATTGCTAAGAGGGATATCGCACAGAAATGGGGGGCGGCAGAGGTACCCTCACTAGCGGCCTGGTGCAGAAACATGGACCATGCTATGATTACATAACGTACAGTATACAAGGCGAGAGGTAGCTCACGCAAATGGACTAAAATCTGGGCGGCCAGGAACACTTTCCGAGGGGACATTTGTGATCCAGTAGTGGAGTCTGATACAGACAGCTCAGATGAAGAATGAAGAGGTGGGTGGGGACGGGGGAGGGATTACATAGTCATGGATACTGTCAAAACGTATATTATGTTTAAATGCTTCATGTAACCATTCGAATTGAAAATGAGTATATTGAAAGGATAAGAGACTTCTCTGTTAACTGCCAGAATTGCCGACTCTATATAAGTTTCAATAAAAACATTAAAAAAATAAAATTAAAATAAAAAACCCTAAATTGTTTGTTAATAAAAACCTTTTACGCTCTGGTCGATACCTATTACCACCAATGACCCCTAAATACTTTGTAAAAGCTCTGTACCAATTTCTCCAAGGTACAGGAGGATCTCCAGGAGTCTGAAGAAATGGAGGAGGAGATCCAACATTCTGCATAGTTGCCATGACACTTACATCTAGAAAAATATTACTTTAAATTAAAAAAAAATATATCAGTCTGAATGTAAAATGAACATAAATTATTATGTGAAAACAATTGTCACTTCTAATAAGGTGTGCACATCACGGACATGCATATTCTTCCCAAATGGTTTGATAGATCAAACTGTATATGTGACTTTCTTCAGTAGATTGTTACTTCGGACTGCGTGCAAATCACTTGTAGAAGATGTACAATTCTCCTTGTTCAGTTGAATATTGCACTGCTTAGAAATTCCAATTTTTTAACAAAAAACCTTCACTGAAGTAATTTTCTTTTTTCTTTTTTTTAAATGGATCGAAAATCATTTCTGTACATTTTATAACACAAATGATTTTCTTCCTGAAAAGCTTTTACTAGTAGCAAAAATAGCATTCTAGTTGTTCTTTTCTAGAATGCACCACTTCCTGGATAAACTTTTAGACACAAACTAGTAACTTCCTGTGATGTTTTAATTAACAGCAAGGGTAGTGTTCTAGTTGTTCTTTTCCTCAACTGCACCATTTCCTAGAAATGTTCGTCATTTTAGTTAGCTTTCCATTCACTGATGACGCGTGACACGTGTGAAACTGAAGCTTGTGAATGGCAATAAAGACGATAGAACGGCTGGTTCAACTGAAGGTAAAGAAACCTTTTACTTTTCTAAAATTTGTATCATAAAAATGATTTGGGAAGAAACATTGAAAGATAAACAGACATGTGTCTCGTTTTTCCCAAGTGACAAAGCTGAGTTACATGCTTCACTGGTTTACACGCTGTGCACTGTTGACATTTAGATTTGGCCTCAGTCTACCACGCGCTGCTCTCACGCACTTCGAATCGTGCAATGTACAGTTTCATGTGCGCTTCTTTTCAAAACTTTAAATTGGTTCATGTAAGACTTTAAATTGGTTCATGCGCAGTTTGGCGTGCGGTGCTCTAGAAAGGTACTATCAAAGTAAAAATCTGTTAGATTTACGCAGATTTAAGCAGACACTCAATATAACAATACCGAGCCTGAACACTAATCAACAACTAACATACATTCCTCTCTCAAAAGAACACAATTCTCCAGAGCAAAATAGCGCGATGATTCATTTTGTTTTCTTCAAACCATAGATAAGATTACAGTTCAAAAGTCGCTAAGTCAAAGTCTTAATCCAAAAAATATACAGGCCTCATTCTTCCCAACACAAAGCTTGTGCTTCTTCTTGCGTGGATCCTTGGCTGTGGCTAAATCATTGCCAAATTGTAATGAAGTATAATGTAATAATGGTCTTTAGTCAGAAATACTTCAAGTACTGTGCTTATTAGCCACAGCTCCAGCAGTCCCAGAGTAACTGTCTAACATAGAATGACTTAGCTAGAAACCCACACAGGACATTCTACATTCCAATGACATAATGCTGTGATGCAATGAACCCAAGACCACCACAGACTTGCCAATCGACTACAGCAGATCAATCAAGGAAGAAATACAGCAAGCCATTGTTGTGTAGTTCCTAATAATCCGTAGGACGTGCACATTGTTTGGACAACATAAACTAGGGGCTTGGTGTGAAGACTGATTCCGGACACCCCCGCAAGATGTGTTTGCCTATAGATCAGCTGGCTCACAGTGCCACCTTGAGCCCCCCTAACCTATCAGGGAGTGAATGGTTTCTGGCAACCATTGACCATAACAACCCTGAACCCTCGGGTATCGTGGAAACAGTACAGAACCTTACGCTCAGTCACTCGTGCTCACATATTCTCAGAGCAATGTACACAGTGGGATGTTTTCAATAATATTTATGGAACCAGCGTTATTCTTGCATAAAATACGTGTGCTGCAATGATTAGTGGATGGAAGCAGATGAACGTGATTACAAGCAACAAAAGTGTAAATACTAGGTAGAGTTCTGCCATGGGGCTAAAACAATGTGTATATGCAGGCATATACAAAAACAGGCAGTAATCGAGCATACTCTTATGATGCAAACCCTACTCTAAGTGTTCCTAGAGTGTGGGTAGGTGTGAAGCCAAGAATCCCCCCAAGGTACAATCCAACCCCATCACCTGATGTGAGAGAATGAAGGACCTCCTCTACCAATCTATCGGGATGCTCATCGTTTATAATAGAAACAAGCCTTCCAAAATATGCATAGAATAGTGATGTTATGGATATATAGATAGCCCTGGCGCCCCGTGGATGAAGATAGTGATGACATTTGTACGTAGTGTGAACGAGACCTTGTACATGATGTTCAGGGTTTTGTGATAATTTTGTGCCAAGGTAGATGTAAAAACAAGTTTAGTTCCAGAGAAACTAATGCAACATTGTTGTGCGTGCAAATGTGTGCAAAATGTCATTTGTGAGGACAATGTAGGAAATAAGCTGCTTCGCTACATAGACCTAACTCGGGAACATAACACCCACTCCATATACTAGGGGTCGATAACTAAAAAGGTAAAAAAAAAGCGAGCAGACAATTTAAAAAAATCATAACAACTACTCTTAAAAATATCTAAAAGCGGGCTTTCCACTAAAATATGTATTAAAAGTTTTAAAGTCACTGTCTTATTTGAGATTCCAAGCACTCAGAAAGACATACAGCCTGATTCATGAAGCGAAATAGCGCCCGCAATGGCTGCGAAAATGCAATTGCGGGTGCAAAACACGGAATCGGCATTCAAGTACGAAATAGCGAATTCGCAAACACAGAATAGCGATTTAAATAGCGATTACGCTATAATAGTCGCAGACTCCGGGTAGTCGAGCATTAGCGATACGGAAATAGCGACCAACCACGGAATCTGCGAAATGAATAGCGAAACGCAATATTGTCTCAATCGGCATTCATGAAAAAAATACAATAGCGAAAAAGCGCTAATTCGCACGTTTGCGCGGCGCAATTTAAGGACAACTCAAAGCAGGTGATAACCATAAAAGCCATGATTAAGTAAAATTTGAAAAACTGTTGGCCAATCACCAACAGGTCCAGGCCTGACCAATCACACATAAGGACATTCAGCAGCAGCATTAGGCCTTCCACAATGCCAGGGATGTACATGGTGGTGAGGCGGCGAAGGCTACAGCGAGCAGCACGGAGGAGACGCATGAGGCAGGAAAGGATTTACCGGCAGCGGGTCACCTTGCTGGGCCAAACCAGAGAACAGATTTATGCTAAATACAGGCTGAATGGGGAAATGATCACCTGGCTGATACAAGAACTCGACCCCATCATGCAGCACCCAACAAGGCGAAACAATTCTGTGCCCACACATGTGCAGGTATTGTGCAGCCTGCACCTCCTGGCCTCCGGCAGTTTCCAGGGCATAGTAGCCGCTGCTGGGGGGATATCCCAGCCCACCATGTCACGCTGCCTCCACACTTTTGTTGACGCCATGCTCAGCCAGCTCCACCGCCACATCACATTTCCCACGAGCCAACAGGAATTGGACCTGACAAAACTACAATTTTACAATGTCGCCCATTTTCCCCATGTCCTCGGCTGCATAGACTGTACCCACGTCGCCATCTGCCCACCAGCTGCCACGGAGTATATGTACCGCAACAGGAAGTCCTACCACTCCCTCAACATACAGATGGTCTGCAATGCCAAGACCATCATCACTGACATTGTGGCCCAGTACCCAGGGAGTACCCATGACTCCTTTATCTTCAGGCACAGCGGACTCCACACACGACTGCTCAGGGGAGAGTTTGGGGAAGGACACCTACTTGGTAAGTACACTTTGTCGACAATGTCACATTGTTATGAAGTAACTGCGCTGCACAGGCAATCAACATCTGCTCCTCTCATTCAGGTGACAGTGGCTACGCCCTACGGGAATACCTCCTGACCCCTTACCTCAACCCTGCCACACCTCAGCAACGGCGCTACAATGTTGCGCACATCCGGACAAGGAACTGTATAGAAAGGACATTCGGCCTGCTCAAGAGCAGGTTCCGTATTCTGCACAAGACAGGTGGGGCGATGTATTACAGTCCTGCAGCGTGCTGCCGCATTGTGGCTGTCTGTGCAATGCTTCATAACATTGCAACCAAGCGCCGGATACCTGTTGACATCTCAGGCAGTGAATCTGAGGGGGACGACCGGCCACCAGCACATGCGCACCATGCACGCGGGGAGAACCCAGCTGAAGGCCACAGACGTCGCAACCACATCACAGCGAACAATTTCTAGCCCACCCTCTTCCCCCAACGCACATATCACAATTGCATGCAAAATGTAATGATTACACAAGGCTAATGTGTGCAGCAAAATAAATGTATTTGTTTCATTCACAAGAAAAAGGTTATGGTTTCAACTATTTACAAATTACAGTATTCCTGCATACTGCAGTGTGAAGAAGGTTCTTGGCAGGCTTAGCGTCAGCCTGTGGCAGTGTCCCTCAGACAGTGTCATTGGCGCCTCCGGCGCGTAATGCCCAGGCGCCTGTGAGGCTCATCCTCATCCTGGGCAGCTGTACCAGGCGTTGCCCTGGTGCTGCGCCTAGGTGGCGGGACCTGCGTGGCAGATTGGCTGCTCACGCTGGAGGCACCCTCACTGGCATCATCTCCCCCTACAGTGGCCGGTAGCACAGGTGTGTGAAGTGCCGTCACGGCGGTGGTTAGGTGCTCCAGGACCCGTGTTATGTCCTCGCAGCACTGGACCAGTTGGTGCTGCTGGGTGAGAGAGCGCCGCGACAACTGGGTGGTGGCATTTGCTGCCACATAATTCGACCTACTATAGGACGACAGCCGGCTCATTAGCTGGTGGTGGCGCCTGCTTGCTACACTGCGGTGCTTGATGAGCGCCGCAGTGTTATCCTCCATGGCTGCAGTCATGCGGCACATGGCCGCCGTCATGCGGTCCATCTTGTCTCCAACTCCCGCCACATTGCGGCCAATTTTGTGCAGCTGGAGCTGGATGGCTCCTTGCTGCTGCGACTGGCGCTGGTGGATTCTGAGCATGCGCCGCTCGACGCTCATACAGGCATGGAGATGCCCATTGCCCCTCCTGCTGCTCGGCCGCTGTGTTGCCGCTGTCGCAGGCCCAGATCTCGTTGCACGAGCTGCAGGTGTTGTCGCAGCAGGTGTTGCTGGTGCGGCAGGAACTGAAGGCACATTGGTGGGGTGCCTGGCTCTGGCTGCCGGTGGGCCGGCAGATGCAGGAGCATGTACGGTGGGGGGCCTGGACTTGGCTGCGAGTGGTGCGGCAGATCCAGATGCAGCTACGGTGGGGGGCCTGGCCTTGGCTGCCGGTGGGATGCTAGTTGCAGGGGCCACAACGGTGGGGGGCCTGGCTGCTGGTGTTGGTGCAGCGGCAGATGCAGGAGCAGGTATGGTGGGGGGCCTGGCTGCTGGTGTTGGTGCAGCGGCAGGGGCTGGTGCCTGTGTTTCGGGTTGTGAGTCCTCCTCCTGGGCCTCCTCATCAATCTGCAGCCTCTCGCTGTCGCTGCTATCTGCGCCACCTGTGAGGGTAAGTGGATACTCATTAGTTGCATGTGACTGTCAGATGTGCAGATGTTACATGCATGCTGGGTGACATTCCCTTGTGGTGTTGGGATCAAATCAGGCCTACATACTCTGCTAACTCTCGCACACCTTAGTATAGAAGTTGGCACGGACACTGGAAAAGGTAAAAGACAAGTTTATTAGGACCCCATGGGGTGGTGATACATTCCTACAGCACCCTTCGGCAATGTAAGAAGTAGCACACCGAACATTGGTGCGCGACCTCTTTTATACAGTTTATTAGCAATAAAAAGATAGGCGGTTACAAGTTACACATTTTAGGTACATATAAGGTCATTTTTGGAACACGGCCAACATGTGGGAGGAGTTTCAACAGCACTGGTCAGTTAGTGTGAACATTCCTAAAGAGTGACCAATTGGTGCGTAATGCGCATGTGCGCTTGACCAGTACTAAAAATAGCCTGTTGCCGAGCAGACTAGTGACCATGGGTATCGAGAAAGGACAAAAGGGCACACTGACCACGAGGCAGCGTGTTCATAGGAAACGGAAGTCAGAGGGATTCAAAATGGCCCCCGTTCGTTTTGGTCAAGTTAACAGAAAAGACCGTGTAGCTGTGCTAAACGCTAACTCAGGAGCTGCCAAAACACGACAGACGGCCCTTTTAGCGTTTAGCAAAAGCTACCTCATAGTGGACGTAGTCAGAATGTTCATCCTCAATGTTAATAGCCATTATTTTCAATACTTCATCATTGATCAGTTTCTCTTGCTTAACAATAGCTCGTTTGGACGGAATACAGGCTGTGATACATACAGAACATAATGTAGGGACACATTGAATACATAGACAAAGAAAAAATAGTACTCCAATAAAAACACAAAGAATCGTTAATAATTTCCAACCCCAAGTACTAAGCAGGGTCCAGAACCAACCAGAAAAGGTCCATGTTCCATTTTCTGGGTGGATCTCAGCAGCTATTTTATGTAATTTTGTAATCGAATCATATACAGAAGGTGAGTTATCTGGTACGTAAACGCAACAACTACTTCCGATGACGCGGCATGCTCCACCTCTATCAGCTAGTATCACATCTAGAACCATTTGATTCTGGAGCGTTACAATTCTGGTAATTTGTAATTCCTCAGTAATATTCCCTAAAGCAGAGGCAGTTTCATTAGCGACGGCTTCCACCACACGTGTAAGCCGCCTTATCTTCCTGCTATTCAGTGCAGCTCCTACGAATGAAAATAACCCCAAATTGAAATCTACATATTGTTGTAATGTGGTATCAGTCTGGTCTATTTCATCAAGATCTATTGTTCGTTTCACTCTATTCAATATGAAATCATGGTACAGAACGTAATCATTGTGATACATGGGAGGAGCAATAAATACAGGTGGTAATACGAAAGCTATATAACACGTTCCTAACCATCCCAATGGTAGACGATGGTATCCCTTATTTCCACAAATGAAATATGTGTTACGTGAAGCTACAAATGCAATTCCAGTTGGTGTATCAAAGGTAAGTGTAATATTACATTCACTGCGGCCTACAGGGATTGTACCTTTATTTCTAATACACAAATCTGCTTTTGTATCAATGACTGTTATTATATGCATGCTCGTCACATTTATAAGTCTTTGATTCGTATATACACGAGGTGTAGAAACATTGTCCGGACGGTACTCTTCCCATTCGAATTTAGTTCCTTCAGCGTGTGGATAGCCATCTTTATCGTTATAGCATATTTTATTCAACCGAAAAAGTAGTCCACCTTTCGTTGGCCATCGCAGAGTAAAAAGAAGAGTGTACCAAGCATGACAAGAACCATTATGAGAAAACGGGAGAGGAATGAGTGGTGTTCCTCCCTTCTTCTGGTGTCCGGGTGGAGTTCTGGACTTTTTAGTTACGTCCAGAGGTGTCAGGGACAACACCCGAAGACCCCGGAGTTCAACCTGTCTTGGTACACAAATAAACAGAAACACGGGCTTCTCGATGGTGGCGTCAAAGACCAAAGGTTTATTACTGCAGGGACACAGAAGTCACAGAAACTACACATGGGCAGTATCTAGGAGCCTGTTCGATTTGTACAAAGAGGGTTGTTCCTTATATACTAAATATTGGGCTTCAGGCAAATTCTTTACATGTTACCACAGTTCTAAACATTCGTGTCTTATACAATAAATATTTGGCGTTGCACAGGAATCGTCAAAAATATCTGATGTCAAAACATTACAAATGAGGGGTTCCCACTAGTCCATCATAATCCCATGTCAATTCTTCATTCAAGACCCGGACCGCCTCATCGTAAACTTCGTTACCACCCCCTACTAAAGGCCCAGAAGGAAAGGAGCAGAGCCAGGTGTGGAAGATAGAAAGACAGGATAAGAAATGTTTGTGGGTCGTAAATGGGCACGGTTACCAGCTTCGGCCGCCTAATCATGATCAGGCCAACGAACACAAGAACCAGTATAGCAGGACTGGCCTCAGGCTGGGGAGGCTGCTCTTGCCGAGTCATGCTGCCACAGCGTTGCTGGCCTAAGGTGCACGTGTCACTTGCAAGGTGATTCGCCGGCCAAAGCCTACGTGTCCTGTAATGAAAAGAGGTCATTGCGTGTCCATTGACTATGTGAGGGCAAGGAATACAAAATGGCTTCCGTGTTCTAAGATGGATGCCATGGGTAGATCACAAATGTGTTGGTAACAGGAGTGCTCTTGCTCGTAGCATAGCGAAAACACCAGGATATACTAAATGGATCATTTGCGGTTCACCGATACCAAAATTATGTATTTACGACAATGTTACAAACACGAGTAAAATCGTCACGGAACCTCAGACCCTCCTTTTGCCCTTACATAGGCAATTACTCAGTCCTATATCAGAGTCAGAGTCCATTTCTATGCTCATTAGGTCAGCGACATGTCGTTGCGTCATCATCCTGCCTCGTGCCTTTTCTCCTAATGCAGGTGGTTTTCTGAAACAGGTTGCAGCGCAGAGACTACACAGAGCGGGACCACACTGGATAATAAGACAGCACGAGAACAGAAACACTAGGATGACACCAATAACCATCAGAACCTTCCATCCCCACGCTGATACCAGAGTCCAAAACCACTCCATGAAGGACCAGTTTCCCTTATCTACGTGTATAGAGTCGGAAATCTTGTGTAGCTTAGAGATTGCTTCATAGACTGTTGGAGCATTATTAGGAATAAAGACACAGCAGCTCGATTGGATCATTCTGCATACCCCACCTCGATCTGCAAGTATTACGTCTAGAACCATACGATTCTGCAACGTCATGAGACGATCCGCCTGAAGCTCAGCTGTTAAGTTACTAAGGGCACCTGCAGTTTCTGTAATAGTAGATTCAACTACCCGTGTTAGTTGGCGAAGATTTCTACTATTGGCCATAGGCCCCCAAAACGGAAGGAAACCTTTGAAGAAGTCTCCAGCTTCTTGACCAGCGGTATCTTCCTTGCTGAAGACACCTCTTGCTAATCTGGGTTTATGATAATCTGAAGAAGCAGTGTATGTCGGGGGTAACAATCGAGCAATATAACATGAACCTGAAAAGTCAGCAGGCAGCCATGTATATGCTCTGTCCTGACAAATGAAGTAGGTACCCCTAGCAGTCAGAAAGGCAGGGGAGGAGTTAGACGGAAATACGTAAGTCTCAACGCACTCACTCTTCCCTAGCTGAGCTCTCGGATTTCTCCCATTTCCTTGCAAACAGACCTGACCTCGGTGAGGCACGACCCAAACTGAAGTGGAGCTTTTACGCTTGCTTTCTCCCAAACTAAGGCGATACTCTGTAGAGTTCCAACTCAGATACACCAGTACTTCATCTCTAGGATAAGATGGAGTATTATTGACGTCTTTAATCATATCAATAATTCCCTGAACTAAAGCTTTGTTGGCTGAGTTGTATTTAGTGGACCGTGGTGGACGCGGAGGATAGGTCTCAAGGGCATATGAAAAAATGGTCTGAAAGGCCTGAAATGATCCATTATAGCTAAAAGGCAAGACTAGATAGGGAATGCCTTTATCCATAGTGTGAGGTATCAAGCCACACACCCAGCAGTTTGTAGTATTAACTATCAGTTGGTGTTGATGCAAGAGCTGTACAAATGTATTATTAATAAATTCTGAGCGTCGAGCTTGTTCGTGTTCAGGAAATGAGTGAAAAGAGTGCATAGAAGAAACCGTAGAAGTAGTAGGATCAAGGGGAGGTACTGTAGTTACTGGCACAAAAATCAAATGTACGCCAAAGACGATTCCACCCACCAGCGTTATCAAAACAATTAAAAATGTAACTGCACATTGCATTAGAAAGCATTTGCTGTGTAGTATTCTGTACAGTCTATTTCTGCGAACATAAATTACATTTTCTCGTTGTAGCTCAGGAAGCTCCATCTTCTACGACCGTTCGCGACCACTGATGATGTGTACGTAGGTGAAAATGCCTCTATCAGCCCTGGGAGTTCCCAGAACTAACAGAAAGATCGACCTTGTGTCAGACCCCTGCAGATTCAACTAGGCACACAGCCACGACCCTACGGCTACCCAGACGGCAAGGCAATTTTAAAACAAAAAGAAACAATACAAAGTATTAGCAAACTTCCTGGCTGGAGGCAATGTATAGAAAATGCAAATCTGAAAAAAGGCAGTTTTCTGCTTTATTGTCCATATCGCGAGAACGTAAGTTGTATCTCAGTTTTGCAGGAGCTGTCTGATCTGGAAACAATGTATTTTCAGCTGACGTTGCAATGTTCACGTTCGCAGATGGCAAATGTTCTTTTGGTGCAGAAGGCAAATGTTCAGGGTTCAAAAGAGCAGTTTCAGGAGGAGAGTCAGAACTTGGTGAATCCGTGATCAGTTCTGCATCGCTGAAAGGTATGAACCTGGGAACTCGTTCCGTTTCAGAGGCACCGATTCCTTTCTTTACCCAGTTGTCGTAAGGAAGTGGCAGAGGCACACGTTTAGCATGTGTCGTGTGGATCCAATGTTTCCTTCCGGCCACACGAATAGCAGTTCTCGTTGCTAACAGGACCTGGAAAGGGCCAATAAATCTGGGCTGAAGATTTTTCGTTCTTGCAAAATTTCGGATGACCACCTGATCACCCGGTTTCAGCTGATGGCCTGGACCCTCCGGTGGCTTTGGCAATGCGTCGAAAACCTGTTGGTGAATAAGACTCAATTTAGCAGTCAAGTCGAAAAGGTAATCAATTAACATTGGGTATTCCAGCTGCTTAAATTCTTTCGGTCTAGGTACCCCCCAAACATTTGCAGGACGACCGAAAACTATTTCGTAAGGACTAAGCCCTACTCTAGAATGTACAGTTGCTCTTGTTGATAGCAAAGCCAAAGGCAATGCATCTGGCCAGGACAAACCCGTGGATGCTTGTATCTTAGCGAGTTTCAGTTTAAGGGTGCCATTGTAACCCTCGACTAAACCCGCGGACTGGGGATGATTCGCACTATGAAATTTTTGCCTAATCCCTAGGCCGGCACACACACTCTGCATAACTTTCCCTACGAACTCACTTCCGTTATCTGACCATACAATCCGTGGCATTCCGTATCGGGGGAAGTATTCTTTAAGAAGAATTTTGGCAGTGGATAAGGCAGTATTGTCCTTCAGTGGGTATGCTTCGATCCATCTGGAAAAAGCACAAACTACCACTAGGACGTATTTCAGGTTATTACAACGGTCCATGTGAATGAAGTCTAGCTGGATCACTTCAAAAGGGCAGGAAGGAGGAGCGAAGTGACCTGCGGGTGTGGGGATTCCCTTGCCAGGATTATGCATCAAGCATACCATACAATTTCTCACCACTCTCTCTGCACACTTACTAATTCCGTCATTCTTCCAGACCGGAGCCAACATCTTACAAATCCCTTTTGAACTGATGTGCGCTGTTCCATGCGCCATCGTCACTACTGCAAGCACATACGCATCAGGCAACATCCAACGCTGTTGTTCCGACAAATCAATCCAACACCCACTCGAGTCCAATTTACCCGTGCTCTCTCTCCATGCACGTTTTTCCTCCTCAGTCGCCTCTTTCTGAATTTCCTTCACGCTTTCCACTGTGTCTTCACACATTCCAGACTCAGAAATCCATCTTGCAGACGTTGCAACATACATTCTACTCATCATATTTCTAGCTGTTTGTTTTGCGATCTCATCAGCAAAAGCATTCCCACGACCAACATCATCCGTGATTGCTTTATGAGCACTGCATTTCACAATCGCAACTTCAGTCGGTAAGGTTAGAGATTCCAACAAGTCATTAACTAGCTGACCATGTTGAATCTTAGTCCCATGGGACGTAATGAAACCTCTTTCTTTCCACAAACGGCCAAAACTATGGGCCACGCCGAACGCGTACTGACTATCTGTGAACACATTCACTCTCTTTCCCTTAGCTAAAACGCACGCTCTTGTTAGCGCGATCAATTCTGCAGCCTGGGCAGAATTTTGACTCACTCTTGCAGTCTCCACAATCGTACTCAAAGTCGTTACGGCATAGGCAGCAGTCACATCACCATTCTCCAATTTGAAGCAAGACCCATCAACATACAACGTGCCATCTGGATCTGACAACGGAGTATTTTTTAGATCGATTCGTCCTTTTGTTTCTTCCTCAGTTCTGAAACAACAGTCGTGTGGTTCGGAATCACTCGACTCTTGGCTAGTCGGCAACAATGTTGCTGGATTCAATACATTGCATCTTTTGATCTGAATATGACTAGCTAATAGTGTCAGTTCATAGCCTGATAATCTAGCACTGGTAAGGTGTTGCGTCTTGGTTCGGTTCATGAGTGTATCCACAGCATGAGGAACCATAACTACTAGCATGTTGTTCATTACTAAACCAGCAGATTGTCGAATGGAAGCTGCAGCTGCGGCTGTAGCTCTCAAGCAACTAGGCAACGCTCTAGCTACTGGATCTAATGTTGATGAAAAATACGCACAAGGGCGTTGTTTATCACCAAATTTCTGCGTCAAAACACTCAATGCACACCCTTCTCTCTCGTGGACATAGAGCGTAAATGGCTTACTGTAGTCGGGTGTACCCAATACAGGTGCTGAACACAGTGCATTTCGTAACTCAGAAAAACTCTGCTGACATTCAACAGACCATGGTACCGGACTCGGAACACCTTTCCTAGTCAAGGCTACTAATGGTTTTGCTAAAAGAGAAAAATTTGGGATCCATTGCCTACAATAGGAGGTAATACCCAAAAAGGCACGCACTTCTCTCTGCGTGCTAGGAACATTCATCTGTGTAATTGCTTTTATTCTCTCTGGGGTCAACTTTCTTCCCTCCTTTGACAAGAGATGACCTAGGTAGGTCACTTCTTGGCAGCAGTATTGCATTTTTGAAGGTGACACCTTGTGATTCAAATCTGACAAGTGATGCAATAAAGAAATCGTAGCTGTTTTGCAAGTTTCCTTGTCATCAGCAGCCACTAGAAGATCATCGACATACTGTACTAAAGCAGAACCACGAGGAAGTACGAAGGAATCTAACTGGCTTTTTAATGCTTGACTGTAAATGGATGGGCTTTCACAATAACCTTGTGGAGCGCGTTTAAATCTAAAACTTCGTCCTCCTAGAGAAAAACCGAAAATATCTCTGCTTTCCTCGGCTATCGGAATGCTGAAAAAGGCATTTTTCAAGTCGACAACTGAAAACCATGCTGCTGTAGCGGGAATCAACGTTAACAATGCAGTAATGTCTGGTACCACAGGAAACTGTGGGATCACAATTTTATTAACCTCTCTAAGATCAATTACGAACCTATATACTGGAGGCTTTGTAGGGTCAGTTCGTTTCAAAATAGGCAGTACAGGACTATTACAGACATTACCTCTAGTCTCTTCTACAACATCTTTCTTGATCAGGTCTTGTACTATCAGTAGGAGCGCACGCTCACCTTCACTAGAGATTCTGTATTGTGGAATTCGTGGAAGTTTGACATTTGCTTTCAAAGTTACTACATAGGGTGGAATTTCCAATAGACCTACATCGTTAGGACCAGTCGCCCAAAGAGTATCAGGGAGTGAACGCAGCTCTGGTGGGAGCGCATCCATCGACAAGTACATCGGGGAGATGATTCTTTTACCCAACGTAAGCTGTACTCCCGCTGGAGAACAGTACAATGTCGCGTACAGGCGTTTTAACAAGTCTAAACCAAGCAGATTTTCGTTACAACCTGTCGTCAAAATCAGGGGTGCTTTCAATTGACGGGGTCCAACAGAAATAGACACAGGACCAGAAACAGGGTTGTGAACAGGGGCGCCCGAAAAACCTACTGAAACGTTTGTTGAGCCAGACAAAGGTGCGCCAGGGAGTTTTGCATGTATGATAGAACTTTTTGCTGCACCAGTATCCAACAGAAACGGTTCGACTATACCTGATGTTGCTACTGCGACATAAGGCCCACTCTGATCTACTGGTACTGATACTACTCCCTCTCTTTGTCCATGGCTGTCCTAGTATTCACTTTGCTGACCTTCCTCACTAGCTTCATAATAGTCTTCAACATGATACTGTGGAGACCTATTCTGTTGGGCAGATTGTCCATTTCGCTGGTCGAAATAATTAGAGGGGCGATCACTTGTCTGTGGAGGCATAGCACCTCGTCCTCGACCTCTAGAGTTTTGCATAGAACTACCACGACCTCTCTGAGCTGCCGCATCATTATTTTGCGTTCGAACTGGACACTCACTTTTGTAATGACCTTCCTTTTTGCAATAAGCACATTGATTCCACTGGTATTGTGGCCTTTGAAAGTTATAATCCGTTCTTTGATATGACCCCTGCTGCATATTAGTCTGATTCATGCGAGGCGGATAAGCTTGTTGTAAAAGTACTTTAGTTTTTAAATCTTTCGTCTTTTTATCTGATTTTTCCTTCTCTTCTTTATCCCTATTTTCATAGTACTGAGCAGTCGCAAGTATTTGCGCAGTCGTAGAGACAGCCCACGCACTTTCAGAATTCTTTAATTTACTACTAAGTTCTGGCAACAGATTGTGCACAAATTTATCGACAAATAATCTCTGGCCTCCTTCTGTGCTCATATCCTGACCACTATGATCCACGAAAGTCTCCTCGAATCTTGTGAAAAAGTCGGAGACGCTTTCGTCTTTCTTTTGTTTGCACGCGGACAATTTGTCCCAGTTAACGCGCAATGCTGGCATCAAGGTTTTCATTAAATCGATTATTCTACCAGGCAAATTAGCAATTAAAGGTTCAGGTTTGGAACCACCTATTTGTTGACCATCCGCTGCAATTATAGCTACCCAGTCACCACCTAGGGCAACTGGATGATTCTCTTTACGAATTTTAGCCCAAATTGGTTGCGGTACTACATTACCAAACAGCAGATCTATGTCAGTCAAATTTAATACACAAGCGTCAACTGTTTGAGCTAACTCTTTGTAGTACCCTGCAGGATTTTTACGCGGATCTGGCAAAGCCTGTTTTACTGCTAACACTTCAGCTCGCTTCCATGGAATATGTATCCATACTCTCTGGAATTGGGCCGGAGCGGCTGCAATACCAAGCGGTGCATTAGCTTGCACAGCTTCGCGCCAAATTGGTGGAACCTCTCTCATTGGATATTGACGATTTCGTTTCGTACTACGTTTCTCTAACTCTCTCGGTGAAAGAAGGGATGAGTCGGATCTATAACTTAGAACCAGTTCCATCGCTTCTTTTATATTTTGTCCAACTATCATACCTGTAGCAAACTCTTTCTGAACATTAATTAATTCTCCCAGATTTGATTCAGGGTCATCCTCTTCCAATTCCTCATGTAGAAGGAAACACATTTCATCGAACACATATCGTTGTGTCGGTTCGTTCCATTGCATAAATGTATCTAATACATTTTGTACATTATATCTTCCAACTTTCGAAACCCATCTAAGAGCAGTGGAATCTAGTATTCCTCTTTCTTCAGTACTGGGAAGCTGACTACGTCTCTGCACAGAGTCAGAGGTAGGAGTCTTAATCAGAGTTTTATAGAAGGGAGATAGAATATTAGAGACAGAATCAGTGATTCTTCGACGAACAGAAAGCGGAGTCATAATATTAGCAGAGGCAGTGAATAGAGTAGCAGTTGGAACAGATAGATCAGGAACAGTAGGAGTAGCAGGAAAAATAGCTTGTGAAGTAGCAGGTGTGAGCGACACAGGCATAGGTAAAGAAGTCGGCAACCCTAGAAGAGGGGTTGTCGAAGGAACATTAATATTGACCACAGGAGGTACAGGAACTTGATTCAGGGGAGCGAGAACAGGGACACCAGGTTGTCCAGCAACCGGTAATTGAACATTCGGTATAGGTGGAGCCGTAGCACCTTGTGCATACGGTGGGGGTGATCGTAACAAGTAAGACAACAGGGGATCCTTTTCAGGGTCCTCTACTATCTTAGCCGTACTCGATGGTAAAGCAGGATAGCACTTGTCTATCGCTAAATTACGCTCTCTATCGGCCACCTCCATCGCTTTCTCAGACTCGTTGAGTTGCAGCTGCCTAGCAGACTGTTCTAAAGTCAACTCTTGCTCTTTCTGTTCTTTCTTCAACTTTTTAATTTCTCTCTGTTTAGATTCTTTTCGCCAATAACGGAAAGAATCAAACATTGCCGGCCGGGCTTTCTTCTTAAACAACCTTCTTTCTAGATTATCGAGAATTTCAGGTTCAAAACTACCATGTAGTGGCCAACTAAGGACACCATCTTTTTCTGTATAGCGGATCCATATCTCGTTATAAGAGATAGGGCCCACACCAAATTTGCAATATAGATCATAAAGGGGAGTTCCAATCGGAGGAACCAAACACGAGTCCTCCAACTGGGAATCACTGTTGCAACTAAAACAAGACAACATACGATTTTTCCGACTTACCATTTTATAATCCGGAACACAAGACAAACAAAACACAAAAAGATGCGCACTTGAACCGAGAACTTAGGCCTACCAGAACTGATAATTGTATCGATACCTGAACTGAACAGAATGATTATCGTAACTAGAATAACCAGTGATAACCTTACAGAACTGAACTGAACTGAGAACTAAAAGGATTATCCAAATAGGAGCAACCCTCACAAAATAACCAACTAGCAACCACTAAATACTTAACTGAGGCACTGAAGACGTCACCAAGGAGAAACCCGTCACGTTTCGCCGTACTGAGGACTGCACCTCGGGTCCAAGACAGGGCGACGGTCAAGGCAACGGACCACTGCAGCCGTCTGAACGGGAACCCTCGTGGAAGAGGACGTCGGGGCCACTTTTGCGATATGCCGGGATCGATGAAGTGGGGCGCCTCCCTCTGAAATCTTCACACGAAGCTCCTCGAATTCTTCAGGCTTTTGGACAGGTACCGAATGACGTCGCCCCACGTTGGGCGCCAATTGGAGTTCTGGACTTTTTAGTTACGTCCAGAGGTGTCAGGGACAACACCCGAAGACCCCGGAGTTCAACCTGTCTTGGTACACAAATAAACAGAAACACGGGCTTCTCGATGGTGGCGTCAAAGACCAAAGGTTTATTACTGCAGGGACACAGAAGTCACAGAAACTACACATGGGCAGTATCTAGGAGCCTGTTCGATTTGTACAAAGAGGGTTGTTCCTTATATACTAAATATTGGGCTTCAGGCAAATTCTTTACATGTTACCACAGTTCTAAACATTCGTGTCTTATACAATAAATATTTGGCGTTGCACAGGAATCGTCAACAGTATCTGATGTCAAAACATTACAAATGAGGGGTTCCCACTAGTCCATCATAATCCCATGTCAATTCTTCATTCAAGACCCGGACCGCCTCATCGTAAACTTCGTTACCACCCCCTACTAAAGGCCCAGAAGGAAAGGAGCAGAGCCAGGTGTGGAAGATAGAAAGACAGGATAAGAAATGTTTGTGGGTCGTAAATGGGCACGGTTACCAGCTTCGGCCGCCTAATCATGATCAGGCCAACGAACACAAGAACCAGTATAGCAGGACTGGCCTCAGGCTGGGGAGGCTGCTCTTGCCGAGTCATGCTGCCACAGCGTTGCTGGCCTAAGGTGCACGTGTCACTTGCAAGGTGATTCGCCGGCCAAAGCCTACGTGTCCTGTAATGAAAAGAGGTCATTGCGTGTCCATTGACTATGTGAGGGCAAGGAATACAAAATGGCTTCCGTGTTCTAAGATGGATGCCATGGGTAGATCACAAATGTGTTGGTAACAGGAGTGCTCTTGCTCGTAGCATAGCGAAAACACCAGGATATACTAAATGGATCATTTGCGGTTCACCGATACCAAAATTATGTATTTACGACAATGTTACAAACACGAGTAAAATCGTCACGGAACCTCACGGGCAACATTCCACATACCCAACAATTGGACGTGTTGGTCATATTATGAGTATGATGCAGAATCTTAATAAAGCTGTTGTTCAAATAAGTCTGCCTATGTCTTTCTTCGTGAAAAGGCAGAGTGAAATGAAAATGTTCAGATGGACTTGGAGTGGTGGGCAGCAAATGTTCTCGTACAGGAAACAACAGTTCTATAGTCCAGGCTAATACTGCGATCACCACTACGGTCAAGACAAACAAAACAGCACCAAGAATTCTCCCTCTTCGTGTCGAAGGAGATGCCATAGTTCACAAAACAATACTCTTCAAAAACAACACTAAGCCGGAAAAATAAAAACGATGGTTCTGAACCGAGGCTGCCGTTGATTTGTTCTCCGGGATTCAAGACGGGTGTCGCTACACTGGGCAGAACTGATCCCCCCCCCTTGATATTCCCGGCTTCCGTTTCACAAACCTCAGAGCGGTTACCAACCAGTTTCAAAAACACAAAAGGAATCTTATTTCCTGGGGCGTAGATTATACTTCACTTTATCAGAAACAACGTGGTCCGGGAAGGCTCCCTCCAATTCATCAGGCGTGACAGCTGGGCTCTTTTCTGTATCCAAAATCTTTCTGTAGTCGGATAGCACCACAGGGCTCACCAGATCCGGAGAGACACGACGGCAGTGCGTTGAATGTATCCACCGCTTCTTGTTGGTGACTCTCACAGCAGTTCGCGTAGCCAGCAGCACTTGCTCAGGGCCATGCCATCTCGGTTCCAAACTGCTGGATCGCTCAAAGACTTTGACCATCACGTGGTCCCCAGGGCGGAGATCGTGAGCCTCACCAGTGGAGTTATCAGGGAGCGCCTCTCGAACCTGTTGATGAATAGAAAGCAAATCATTTGTTAATCGTGCCAGATAATCGTTCATCATTATACAAGGCATATCATGTATCAAACGAGGTTTTGGAACTCCCCAAATATTCATAGGCCTTCCAAACACCACTTCGTAGGGTGTGAGGCCAGATCGAGAATGTGGCACTGATCGAATGGACAGCAATGCCAAAGGCAAAGCATCCGGCCATTTCAGAGATGTAGATGCCACTATCTTTGCTAACTTCAGCTTCAGAGTTGCATTGTATCGTTCTACTAAACCTGCTGATTGCGGATGAAAGACAGCATGGAATCGTTGCTTGATTCCCAATCCTTTCAGGACATATTCCACTACTTTTCCAATGAAATGAGGGCCATTATCACTCCACATAAGTTTACAAACACCGTAGCGCGGGAAGTACTCTTTCAGTAACACCTTAGCTGTTGTCAATGCTGTATTGTCTTTCGTAGGGTAAGCCTCAATCCATTTGCTGAAGGCACACACCACTACTAGGACATACTTGAGATTATTACAGCGCTCCAGCTGGATGTAATCCATTTGTAGTACTTCGAATGGTGCAGTAGGTGGAACAAACCCACCTTTAGGAGTATGAGTCCCTTGTCCAGGATTGTGCTGCAAGCATATCAGACAGGTCTGCACTACTCTCTTAGCCGTGCTAGCAATGTCAGCATTTTCCCAAACTCGTGCAAGCAATTTAGTAATTGCGAGAGCTCCAATGTGTGCCAGCCCGTGTGTCATTTGCACCATTGTTTGTAAATAGGCCATGGGTAGTTTCCATCTCTCCATATCTTTACTACGCCAGCAACCCTCATCATCTAATACTCCTTCAGTGGCCCATTTCACAAGTTCTGCCTCTGATGCTGACTTCTGTATATCTAGTATTTCTTCTCTAGCATCATGCCACCGCTCAGCTTGTGACTTCACCACATACATGGGGAAATTATTTTGCAGCATAGCGGTCTCTCTTGCAATACGGTCTGCAAAAGCATTGCCTTGTCCTATTTTGTCCGTCACCTTTTTTGTGTGCACTGCACTTGACTATTGCAACTTTCTCTGGGCATAACAGTGCATTAAGGAGATCGCGTACCAATTCTCCATGCATGATGTGTACTCCGTGTGAAGTCAGGAATCCTCGTTCCTTCCAAAGTAGGCCAAAATCATGCACTACTCCAAAAGCGTAACGACTATCCGTGTAAATGTTCACACATAGTCCAGCACTTAACTCACATGCCTTCGTTAAGGCTATCAACTCAGCCGCTTGAGCCGATTTTTGGGGTATCCGTGCTGCTTCTACCACAGTCTTAAGTGTCGTGATCGCATACGCTGCGGAAGTCGTACCATCTGGCAACCTCACGCACGATCCATCAACCCACAGTTCCCCATCTACATCTGGAAATGGCGTATCCTGTAAGTCGATACGACCCTTTGTCTGTTCCTCAGTCAGAAAAACACAATCATGTTGTTCTTCCTTCTGGGTCTCAGCAACAGGATCCGGCAGTAAAGTAGCAGGATTCAGTGTCGCACATCGTTTTAGTGTGATGTGAGGCGCCAACAACGTTAGCTCATATCCTGTCAAACGGGCACTGGTTAGATGCTGCGTTTTCGTTTGATTCAGTAACGCATCTACCGCATGGGGAACTAGCACCAACAATTTGTGTGACAAAACTATTCCCTCACTTTGTCGTATCGCAACTGCTGTTGCTGCAACTGCTCGAAAACATCCGGGCAATCCTCGAGCCACAGGGTCGAGTACCGCCGAGAAGTATGCACAAGGCCTCTGTTTGTCTCCGTGTGTCTGCACTAACACTGACAATGCGCACCCATCCTTCTCGTGTACATATAATGTGAAAACCTTCGTGTAGTCAGGTGTACCTAACACTGGTGCAGAACAAAGAGCTTGTCTCAATTGTTCAAAAGCATTCTGACATTCATCCGTCCATTCAATGGGAATCGGTATATCTTTAGACAACAATGCTAACAATGGTTTAACAATATGCGAAAAACCCAATATCCATTGCCTACAAAAAGACGTCAAACCTATAAAGGCGCGAACATCCTTCTGAGTGCGAGGAACTGGAGTATCTAGAATTGCTTGAATTCGATCTGGTGTCAATGCACGGCCCTCCTTAGACAAAAGATGACCGAGGTAGGTCACCTTTGGTCTACAATATTGTAGCTTTTTCTTCGAAACTTTATGATTATGTTTGGCCAGGAAGGAAAGCAAGGAAAAGGTACTCTTCTCACATTGTTCTGGTGTGTCCGCAGCAAGTAAGATATCATCTACATATTGAATGAGAACCACTCCATCTTGTAATTCAAAGGAATCAAGCTGTCTTTTTAATGCCTGACTATAAATGCTAGGACTTTCAGTATAGCCTTGAGGAACTCGACAGAATCTGCACGATTTATTATTTAATGTAAAGCCGAATAGATATCGACTGTCAGGATGTACAGGGATCGAAAAGAAGGCATTCTTCAAATCAATGACTGTAAAAGTAGTTGCCGTCGGTGGAACCAACGTAAGCAATGTGGTGATGTCAGACACCACCGGGTACTGAGGCACTACTATCTTGTTTATTTCCCTCAAATCAATAATGAAACGGTAAACCTTAGCATCTGTATCTCTTTTAAGGATCGGTAAAATTGGGCTATTGCAAACATTGTAAGGAACTTCCTCGACTACTCCTGCCGAAATCAAATCATTTACAATGTGTATTAAAGCAAGTTCACCTTCTCTAGAAATCTTATATTGCGGGACACGTGGTAGAGAAACTCCCTCCTTTACAGTAATACGTACTGGAGGGATTAGCATCTGCCCCACATCCGTGTCAGAAGTGGCCCACAACGTGTTTGGTAAGGAGGCCAATACTTCAGATTCATGGAGAAAACACACTCGCTCAAAGTCTGGGTAATTCTCATTCAACACAACTCGCACTCCTTCTGGGGCACAGCGAATAGTAGCTCGAAAATGTTTTAACATATCTAGTCCAATAATATTATCTGGTGTATTTGGAGACAACAAAAAGGGACAAGGGGCAGCAAATTTATCAACATGAAATGCAACTGGTTGAGACAATGGGCTAGAAGTAGGTGTTCCATCGAACCCTATTGCTGTAATTACCTCGCCAGACAGGGGAGCCCTTGGAACCAAGTATTTGGACAAAGCGCTACGAGTAGCTCCTGTATCGACCAGAAATTGATCAGTGGAACCCAGAACATGTGCTTCTATGTATGGACCCCTTTGATCAACTGGTACCTCAACCGATTCCACCCCCCATCCTACGCAATCCTATGCATAATGCTCATCCCGTGGTTCGGCAGGACCACCCTCATTTATCTGATATTGATTGCGATTATCAAACGTATTATAATCGGACTGACCACGACCCCTTGCTCCATATCCTCCACGATCATTCGTGCCATAACCTCCTCTTGACCCTCCATAATAATTCCTAGATCTCCCACTTCCTCGTCCCCTCAAAGTGCGCTGCTCTCGAAACACCGGACAGTCTGCAATCCAATGCCCAAACTGTTTGCAGTATGCACATTGATTCACAGAAATGTCAGAGCGAGGGGGAGGAGCATTACTGTATGATCCTCGCCCCCCTCTATTGTTCCCTCTCGTAGCCTGAACCTGAGCTAACATTACCTTCGTTTTCAATTCCTTCGCCTTCTTTTCACTACTTTCTTTCGCCTCCAATTCCTGTCTTTCATAATATTGAGCCATAGTCAATAAAGAAGCAGGGGTTGCTGTGGTCCATGAACTTTCACTCGCTTTTAATCGTTTCGCAATCTCCGGTAGGAGATTAGCTACATACTTATCAACGAATAAATGCCTGCCAGTATCTTCTGTCAATAATTGACCACTGTAATCATGGAACGCTTCCTCGAAGCGAGAGAAAAAATCGGAAACTGATTCTTCCGCTTTCTGCTTACAAGAGGCTAATATAGTCCAATCAATCTTTTTAGCGGGAGCAAGAGTCTTTAGTTTTGTTAGTATGGCCCCTGGAAGGTCTAATATTAATTGACACGGCTTACATGCTGGTTCTCTATCTAAATCAGCCTGAACAAGATCTTTCCAAGTGGCCCCGAGAGTCGTGAGGTCATCAAACCTACGAATTACTCTCCACATATCAGGGGGCAATATCAACCCGAAAAATAGATCAATATCAACTAACGTCATGATACATGAAGAAATTGCACTTTCAACATTTTCATAAAAAGCCGCAGGGTTTTTACGGGGATCAGGTAAAGCATTCTTAAGCGCCATGACATCTGCTCTATTCCAAGGCGTATAAACCCAATTATATACAAAATACCCTTTCGCGTCTTTGGATCTTTTATCATCATCTGTGCCATCCCCTTTATGAGGGACATATAAAGGCGCAGCTTCTCGCATAGGTCTAACATTAATCACAGCGATCTTATCTGTTTCAAAAATAGGGCATTCTTTGGATATCCCCGTCGCTCCGGACGGAGACGAATTCTTCGACTTTTCCAACTCCCGTAGTCGTGTCGCCTCATTACGCAGTTCAATCAAACGCTTGAAGAAGTCGTCCGCATCTGAAAGAACAAAAAGACCTTTACGAAAATACTCACGACCCTTGGATATCTCCTTTGGTTCTAACTCGAGAGAATATTTTCTATACCGCTCAACAACTTCATCTCCAAACTGATCTAAAAAATACAGTCGTTCCTTATCAGGCCACTGTTCCATTTGTTCAGTAACGTCAGAAATAGTAACAGTATTAATATTTAGTTTTCGTGCAAATGAACGTAATTCCGCAGCTCGTTCCGCATGTAACCTGGTACGCTGTGTTCGATCACTATCCTCGTCTGATCCCTCGCTCGGAGCCGTTGGTGCGACGTACGGGGGCGGACAACGATCTAGTAATGAAAAATCATCCGTTTCATTAGTAAGGACTGGATAGAGAGGACGCCTGATAGGAAATTGACCATTAACCTGTAAATTGCGTTCTCGTCTCTCCCTCTCTTTCTTTTCCTGTAATTCCTTCTCCTGTAGCTGTAAAGCTTTGTCATGTGCAGCCTTCCGCTGCACTTTCTCCGCCAAGGCTTCCTCACGCTTCGCTCGTTCACGCACCTCTTTCTCCCACATACGCACACAATCAAACATATCTTGTCTAGACCTTCGCTGAAACAAACACTGCTCTACATATTGTACCTTTCGAAGGTCAAACGACCCATATAGCGGCCACTGTAATTCATGATCAGTTTTAGTATACTTATGCCATAATGTACTATACATTATTGGTGGAATACCGAATTTGACATACATTTCACGATTTGGAGTCCCCTCTGGGGGAGCCGGCTGTTTTGCACTTAATCGATAATTGGTACCATTTTCAGAACAGCACATCCTACGGAGTGTGCTAAAAACAGGCATGTTTCAAAAAGTACCACGAAAACGCGATACTACAAAAATGCCACCTAACACGGTGCACTGTTCAAATCAAATAAATCAGAGAAATATCCCTACATGCCTGCCTATGTGAGGTGCACTTCACATATTCAAATTCAAATTCAAAGATTCAAAACGTTAGCTAACAAATTCAAATTCAAATTCAAAGTTTCAAAAAGCCATAGTAAGTGTCAGTAGACTACCTCACCAATCAAAAGCTTACCAATTTTCTTTCAAACGTCCAAAGTCCAACTGCCAAGTTCTGTGGTCAAATCAGCCAAAACGGCACATCACGACAATCCAAGATCAGAATCTCAGTCGAAGACCGGCGCCACCTGGAAGGTCAGATCGGAAGGACGGGAAAACACACCGTGGGTGCCGAGACTCGGGTCACTCAGTGGCAGCGTACGCGTCCATGGCGAGTTTCCTGACCTTCGTCACGACCTCTCCTTCGGGCATCCGAGTCGCCGATGAGTCCCTTCGTGGTCGCCAATTGTGGTGTTGGGTTCAAATCAGGCCTACATACTCTGCTAACTCTCGCACACCTTAGTATAGAAGTTGGCACGGACACTGGAAAAGGTAAAAGACAAGTTTATTAGGACCCCATGGGGTGGTGATACATTCCTACAGCACCCTTCGGCAATGTAAGAAGTAGCACACCGAACATTGGTGCGCGACCTCTTTTATACAGTTTATTAGCAATAAAAAGATAGGCGGTTACAAGTTACACATTTTAGGTACATATAAGGTCATTTTTGGAACACGGCCAACATGTGGGAGGAGTTTCAACAGCACTGGTCAGTTAGTGTGAACATTCCTAAAGAGTGACCAATTGGTGCGTAATGCGCATGTGCGCTTGACCAGTACTAAAAATAGCCTGTTGCCGAGCAGACTAGTGACCATGGGTATCGAGAAAGGACAAAAGGGCACACTGACCACGAGGCAGCGTGTTCATAGGAAACGGAAGTCAGAGGGATTCAAAATGGCCCCCGTTCGTTTTGGTCAAGTTAACAGAAAAGACCGTGTAGCTGTGCTAAACGCTAACTCAGGAGCTGCCAAAACACGACACCCTGGATGGCTGTGGATTTGCGTACTTTGGAACCTTTCTGGCTGCATTGTGGTACTACTACATTGTGGACATACTACATCTCCCACAATGCCTCAGGGCATTTCCTGATGCACTACATAGGCATGACTAAGGGCCAATGAGTGAGCCTATTTGGTCAGGGACGGTCATAGGGGACAGGGTCGCAGTCGCATGCCACTTACCTTGGGTGTCTTGGGTGGGGCGGGAGGAGTCCAGAGGGGTCACGCCAACGCACGCCTCCCTCTCCAAGGTGTCCTCAACCTGGTCCTCCAGGGGTGTGTTGGGTGGGACTGTCGGTCCGCCACCTCCAGTGCCCGATGCCTCACCAAGGCGCTCCGCCACCCTCTCCTTGGCACGACCTCAGAGGTCGTACCAGCGCTTCTTTAGCTCCTCCAAGGACCTATCGGCCACACCCACCGAGTTGACGCTGGCGGCTATACCCAGCCAGATCCTCCGCTTGTCCTGCTCTGGGACCTTTCTGGAGTTGGTACCAAAGAGCCGGTCATGGTTGGCCACCACCCCTTCAATTAGGTTCTCGAGCTCCTGCTCGGAGAACTTGAGCTTGCGCTTTCGTCCTGCGCTGTTGCTGGGGCCAGGGACAGGTTCCTCAGACATGGCGGTCGCTATTTCTGGCGTTTCTGGAGTCGCTATCGCTGGTTAGGCGTCTGCTTTCCGACGTGCTCACTCGTAGGATAGCGTCACTGTGGTGTTTGGGGGTGGGAACTGCCTGCTTCCTGGATGTGATGTCATCACGGTGCTCGGAATGCGTCTTCCCGTTTTCCCGATCGCGCGAGAATGCGAGTCGCAATCCCGATCGCACGGGATTGCGAGTCGCAATCCCGATCGCACGGGATTGCGAGTCGCAATCCCGATCGCAGGTAGCCGGGAATAGCGATTTTTCTGCGTTTTTAGTTGGTCGCTAACGGATTTAGCGCCCGCGTGCGAGTCGCTATTTTTTCCCCGAAAAGTACATGAATGCCGTTTTGCGTTTCCTCAATTGCGAGTCGCTATGAATCGCTATTAGGGACACGCAAAACGGCCCGTACATGAATCAGGCTGATGGTGCCTAGAAAAATAAAAAGCTGTGTAGGGACAGTTTGTTTTGAAAGAGGCCAAATTGTTCCAACATGGAAAAGGCCAATTGTTTATGTGGTCCGAGTGGTAGATGCAACATTGCTGCAGCCCATATCCGCAGACGTTCCCAGAGGCACACCTCGAAGCATGATTATGGAGCAAAGGGGATTCCATCCAGTCCCACAGCAGCCGCTGAGGGAGGTGTCGTATCCCACAAGTCATCTGCAGAGCCGTTGTTCACATCACTAATAGCTGAAGCATCCTAGTATGCATTTATCATCTGGGGCTATAGAGAGCCCGGCTGCAAAATCGCCTCCATCTTGTGAGGCTCTGCAGGCCGTTCAGCGAATCCGCCATAACCTGCCCGTTACAGTGGACATCATCAGCTTCAACTAACAGGAGAGTTCCCTGCCGCCACTGAGGCACTCTCCCATGAGCCGGAAAGGTGAGGAATTACCCTGTACAGAGCGCAGCAGAAGGAGACCAGGCTGCGGACAAGATGATGGCCCGGTGATACCTAGGACCGAGACTGCAGTTTCCTTGCAGGCCTGCCTGCCTACACCGGCCCACGTTAGAACTGGAAGGGCTGTGGCTCGGTCCTGCAGATTGAGACTGCGGCTATCCCCAGGTGACACCCCGAAGATGGACCGGGAAGCAGAGGACTGGCTGGCAGTGTTAAGAGTAGCGGCGCGGGCAGGGCTGCGATCCTGAGGTGCTGTGGTGGAGGAGCGGGCACCCACTGCTCTGCCGAGGCATGGCAGAGAGCCTTGTGGATCTGGATGGAGTGCAGAAGGCGCCACCGAAGCGAAGTGGAGCGGCTGGCCAAGGGCTGGGGGCTGGCAGGAGGGCGAGGTCAGCCCACGTCACCTGGGTGGAGGAGGCAACTAGGCCAGGAGGAAGAAGCTGCCCGGGGCTTTGGGCATTGAGACCCCATAGCGTATCAGGTGAGAGGAGCGGTTGGGGGCACTGAGCAGAGATCACTGTGCGCCCTTCCTAAGTGTGCATATCAGTGGGAGAGAGACAGCCTGATAGGAAGCTGCGAGAGGAAACTGCCCTGCCCTTTTTGGTGGTATCAGTGGCCCGGGCTCTGTGTTGCAGCCTGGGCACGGCAAACTTATCCTGCTAACCAGGGCACGAGCAAGGCTGCTAGAAAGTCGGCACTTGCAGGTGGGGTCCCCTTTGATAGTGGGTGTGCATGGGGGCCCCCTGATCAATTGAAGTCCTGCAAAGTAGTGAGTGGAAGGCATGGTCCACTCTCATTGTTCAATGCTGCGGGAGGGCCGAGCAGACTGGTGGAAACGCCCCACCCCACGGGGAAAGCACGGACGCGCCTAGCTTCCCCCCTCTTCGGACCAAGAGCCAAGGACACCGGGGGCCATAGGGACCTCCCCCTGTACAGTGGATGCCAGGAGTGGAATGAGGGGAGTGAGGCAGTGTGCTGGACTGGTCCCCCCGCAAAAAAAAGCCGGGTGGTTTGGGTGCCTTACTCACCTGTGAGACAACCAGCCCCTTGGCCCTCCGGAGGGGTGCAGGTACCTGGCCCTTGGCAGCGGGGGGGCCCACATGATTGGGGCATGTGGTAGGGCCCAATGGCTAGGGGCCTACTCAATGAAGTTATTGACGCCTGGGGGAGGCTGAGTGGCACACAGAAAAAGAGAAGCACTGAGCTCCTTGCTATCCGTGCTGGATGGGCTGCGTTTGTCCAAGGGGCCCATGCGCCTTAGTGGAGACCACTGAGAAGGGTCCCACCCGAGAGAGCATGGCCAGAGTGCCCATACTTGACTAAGCGGCACTAAGGGGACATGGGGAGACCAGACTCCTGACAACCCAAACTGTCATTTGACCAACACCATCCTCCCAAGAACACTGAACCACCAATGGAAGAGCGGCCGGACCCAAATGGGAGCGCTACAGCTGCGCCAGAACCGGACATTCGCGAAATGTTCAGCGAGCTTAAGCAATCCCTCACAGCCATTGACCAGAAAACTGACACTATGGCCGACAGGTTGGACAGACTAAGAGTCAAGGTCTCCAGCCATGAAGAGCGCATTGGGCAGGTCGAACAGCATACGTCGGCACTCGTGGACGACGGAGCAACGGTACGTGAAAAACTGTTAAGCATGGGAAAAGTTCTGGAAGTTATAAAAAACAAGAGCGAAGACTTAGAGCCCGGAACGAGGAGTAACAATTTGCACATTACTGGAATTCCAGAATCATCCACAATGTCTTATGTTGAGGACTATGTTGGGGCAATGTTGAAGTCCACTTTTGGGAACTCCCTGTCTGTGGTTTGTATAGTGGACAGGGCCCAAAGGGCCCTCTGCTCCCTCCTGGAGCCCCCCTAGGCGATAATTGCATGCTTGCTCAACCACTACTAGAGGGACACTGTGCTACGTAAAGCCAAAGATCAACAAGAAATCAGATTCCAAGGAAACCCTGTATTATTTTTTCCGGACTTTACCCTCACTTTACAAGCGACAAGAAGAGAGTTTGTACCTATTAAAAGGATGCTACAGAAACAGGACATTTAGGGGCATATTATCAAGGCCCTTAACTCCAAAAAAGCAGAGATAATATTTTCGCCCTGTTAACAACGCAGTTCTAACATGCATTAGCGCTTAGCAGCCTTGTTACAGATGCCTCGCTTTGTATCTCTAATGAGATGCAAATTGGGTGTCTCTGGGAAGTACAACCTTGCAAATATCGCTGATGTGCACCTCGCGATATTTACAAGGCTGCCCAGCATTTTAGCAGATGTTAGTTTTAAACCAGTGATGTTCCCTGCAAAACGGCGATAACCTCGCTATCTCTGGAATTTTTATCTCCCTGGAGAAATGCGTTGTTAATAACGCGGTACCAGGGCGATAAATTCCAGAGATACCCTGCGATAAGAAATTTATCGCTAAGCACGGCCAGCGATAATTATCGCTGGCCGTTGATAATATACCCCTTAGTACTCCCTCCTCTACCCAGCAAGACTTCTTATCTTTTACGCTGGGAAAACCTCATACTTCACCGACCCTAAATCAGCTGCCAGATATGTGCTCAACCTGTGCCCCACTAAATCGTCACCGTGCCCAGACAGATCGGCGAGAGAAGATGACCGCCTCAGCGAAAATGATTGAGGTCATTGAGTCGGCCGAACTTGAGAACTCCTGCTTGTGAACTGAACTCTTTTTACCTTGCTTTTCTATTTCTGTAGTAATGTGATTCTCATGATGTACTCTATTTGAACTGCACTGCAAAACATTGACTAATTTTATCTGCTGCACAGGAAGCGGGACTCTCTGGCTTCTTTTTTGCTGACCGGCCACCCAGCTCCCATTGCTGGGAATTGCTGGGCCACTAGTGACTCCCCTGCAGTGATGATTCCTAAACTGTCGCTTATCACTGGTCTTAAGTGGCCTTGTTGGTGGTGGGGTGGTTGTAAATCAGCCTAGTTGGGTGGCTGTAATGGGGGTGGGGTGTTTTTTGGGGTATGTTAGTTCTTCAAGTGGCTTTTTCCCTTCTTTCTTCTTTCTGCTCCCTCCCTCCCCTTGTCCGGCTGGCCTCCCCGCAAGATGCGTCTTTGAGAAGTATGCCTGCTGGGTCAATGTAAGACCACTATGGCTATAATGGGTGCTCCTGCTATGAATGAGACCGCACTCAAGGCAATTACCTGGAATGTCCGGGGTTTAAATAGTAGAAGGAAAGTAAGACTAGTAGCGGCCTATCTTAACCAGCAGGGAGCGGAGATATGCTTCTTGCAAATATTGCAGCTGACTGAGAATAACACTGCATGCCTGCAAGTGGGGTGGATCGGGGAGAATCATATAGCATGGTACTCGAACTATGCCAGCAGAGTGGCGATCCTCATGAGGAAAGGGTTGCTATGGAGCACGCGCAAGGCTCTCTGCGACCCACAGGGGCGATATGTAATGCTTGCGTGCACCGAAGGAAGCCACCCAATTAGACCACTATCAGTCTACGGCTCTAATGTAGGCGATCCAGACTTTTGTAGTGAGGTTGGGAGGCTGGCTGACACATTGGGACCAGGCGCGATTATCTGGGGTGGGGATTTTAATATTATTTAAGACCCAGACAGAGACAGATCGAGTTGCGTTCAGTGACCCCATCCCAGGGTGCCAGCACAGCTGCAAAGTATTATGGAAGACTATGGACTAGTTGATGCATTGCGCCACCGACACGCATATAGCAGGGAGGGCATTTATGTCTACTTAGCTGGCCCCACTTGTACCAGGATAGATTACTGGCTTGTCTCAAAAGACATTTTAGCTGAGGTCACTGAAACCTCTCACCTAGCAAGAACCCTATCTGATCACTCTCCAGTACTACGCAAGTTTTCCTTGCCGGGTGCCCCCAGTAGGGAGTTCAACTGGCAAGTCCCCTCAGGAGCTCTGCGTAACCAGGTGTTCCGTGAGGCAATCCGAACCGTGACAATAGAATACTTTGCGCAGAACAAGGGCATGGTGCAACCCCCCTCTACCCACTGGGAGGCATACCAGTCTGTAATCAAAGGGGAGTGCATTGCGAAGCAAGCGGGGATTCTCCAGTCACTTTTAGGATATCTTCAGCGCCTCGAGGGATAGATAGCTGTACAAGGAATTCTTTGCTGATGCCAAAAATGATATTTTAGGAATGATCAGGGACAAGGTTGCCGAGTTTTAGGAAGCTGCTTTAAGAGAGACCCACTATCTGGGAAAAGAAACCAGAGCCAGGCAGTATGGCATGGGAGACTGGAGTAAACACTTGCTCGCCTCCTTAAGAAATCCTGGGCCAGTGACTATATTAGTGAATTACATTGGATGGTCTTACGGCTTCTTTTTATAAAGAATTTGCACCATTGCTGGCACTGCATCTTATAAACATGAATGACAAGTCTCTAGAGCGAGGCGTCATCCCCCCAGACTTTTGGAAGCACTTATTGTCCCTGATTTGAATCCTGAAAAAACCCCGCAAATGTGCAGTTCCTACAGACCGCTGTCAATGATCAACCTAGATACTGAAATTCTGGCTAAACTCATTGCATCGTGACTGCTCCCCTTTTTGCGTCTGATACTCAGACCTGACCAGTGCGGCTTTGTCCCTGGAAGAAATACACATCCCACAATTGCGCACATTTTTTGCGACTATGCAGGAAATAGATTCATTGATCCCAGCGGCGGCAGTATTTCTTGACACCACCAAGGCATTTGATACTCTAGAGTGGCTGCATATGTTTGCTCTCCTAACCCGATTGGGCATCAGCCCCAAATTTTAAAAACGTATTGCTCCATTATACTCATCCCCAACAGCACGGCTCCGGATAAATGGAATTGTCTCACCACCTTTCTCCGTGTCTCGGGGTACTCGAAAGGGGTGCCTTCTGTCTCTGCTAATATTTGCTTTCGCCATGGAGCCACTGGCCGCTCGTCTGCAACACCATCATGCACACAGAGGCCTGGCATTCGTACCCAGAGTGGTTCTGGTGTCTCTGTACGCTGATGACATGACATTATATCTCAAGCGCCCGGCAGAAAATGTAGACCCCGCATATCAGGGAAATTACACAATTTGGCGGCCTTTCTGGGGTAACTATTTATTGAGGGAAATCAATCATTTTTCCACTAAGGGCGGCCACAATGCTATTTCAGTCAGAATACCCACTGGGATGGGCTGACGACCCAGTGAAGTATCTTGGGATCTGGCTCAGCCAAAATGTTGAAGAATTATGGCAATGCAACTATGGGAGACTCACAGACTGGCTTGAGAGCCGGATGGGGCAATGGATCTCCTTACCGCTGCCCTCTTGCTGAGCGTTTAGCAATTGCTATAGTGATTGATCTCCCTAAGTTCCTGTATGTATTTGTTAATCTCCTGCTTCCTCTCACTGCGGCGTACAAGCACAGATTGCGTTCTAATTTGATATAGCTCGCTTGGGTGGACAAACAACCTAGAGGATCATGGGAAACCCTAACACTGCCTTTTGCGCAAGGGGGACTAGGAGCCCCAGACATGGAGCTCTATTACAACTGCTCCCAAGCCCAGTTCGGCTTACACTGGATCTTTCCCACCCAATTTATGGCACATACGGCATCGGAACACGACCAGGCTTCCCCCACACTGTTGCATATGGTACTAAATCGCGAACTAGACAGTGCTCTGAGGTAGACACTCTCAGTTGCACGGTATGGGCTTGGGGAGAGCTGGGCCAAAGGGCACACTTGGTGGAGATGTATGCTCACTCTGTGCCCCTGCCGCGTCACCCGGGTGTGCCTTTCTTAGAGGTCACAGGAGCGTGTCAGAGATTGGACAAACTCCGTATTCATACAATGAGGGATGTCTTCCCCGAGGGGATCTTCACATTGCCTGAGGGTGTTCTTGCAAGGGAGGATATTGGATTGCTCGAAAGAATTACATATTTTCAGATCAGCACGGCACTTCGAGCGAGATATGCTTCGTTCCCGGCAGCACCCCGCACGCTTCAGGTCCTCAAGGAGTTCTTAAACAACCCATCACAATGTAAACTCATCACGTGCCTATACGCGGGTATGCAGCATGAGGCGCCAATATGTGTACCGGCAGCACGTAATGTTTGGGAGGAGCCCCTCTGAAGGATGAGCAATGGGCTCATTGCTGCGCGCAGGCTAGAGACTTATCTCCTAACTATAGATTGAGGTTAATCCACTTCAAGTTTCTCCACCGCATTTACATAAGAACCACGACCCTAGTCAAGACAGTGTTGAGAGGACGTTGAACTGTTGTGACCCCAAGGAACTGCCCAAGGTGAGTAGAGAGGGACCCCACGGCAAGCGTGTGAAGTGTGGAAACACAACCGAATGTTCCTTACAAGGCTATGTGCAAGTTACGGAGAGCTACCCCATCCGTAGATACACCAGTTCCTATGTTACCTACACCAGGGAAGCCGGGTGTATAGGTGTAAAGTGGTGTCGGAAACCGCTGTCGAACCCAATGGAGGACTTCAGTAAAGTGCCGCTGATGGAATAGGAGAAAATGTCTGTGGGAATCCAAATGTGGATTCTTGACGAGGAGTACCTGAAAGCAGAAGAGATAGAGTCTACGTAACTCAGGCGTGACTAGGAGACTTGGAATATGCAGGCCCTCCGATGTCAGGTACTTGAGGATGGATGACAAGGACCTTGACTCTGCAGCTGTGAGGACCAGGGACGCTAAGGAGGACCAGGAGCCATGCAAGAGCTGTCCCACAAATAATGTCGAGCGCTGAGGGGTCGGTGTCCGGTGGAAGCTCCAACAAGTCTTGGCAAAGGCAAGCCATGCTGGAATCAAAAAAGTAGCAACGTTGGGACCAGCAAGGTCCAGGGGACTCATCAAAGGCAGGGGAGTCAGGGCAGGCTCGAGCAATCAGGGGAGTCCAAAAGAAACAAGTGTGACCCTTAAGTGGACCCACAGGCTGGAGGCACAGGAGTTGCGAGAGGACCTCAACCAGCTCACCAAAAGATGCAGGCCACGGTGCACATGATGCAGTGTGGCTGAAGATTCTAGTCACAGAAGATGCTTGAGGTTGGGGCTACTTGGAGCCCGAAGATCTTCTTGCAAAGAAGCCAATAAGCCTTTGCAACTGCAAGTTGGACGCTGTTACCCAGGGGTTCGGTTATTGCAATGCCCATGAGGACTACTGGCCTCAAACCTGGGAAGAGGGTAGAGCAGGCCTCGGAGCTGAGGAAAACCACCAATTGTGTTGCAGAGCCCACAGAGTCAGAGGAGCTCAGTATCTGCATACTGGTTAACTTAGTTGCAGTGCAGGGGAATGACTCCTTCACTTCAAGGGAGATTACTTCGGTTGTCTTTGATGCGTTCCAGGCCTTGGAAGGTTCCTGTAGGATGCACAGGCACAGACAATGCAGCAGACTGGAAGGGAGACTAAGTCAGTCACAAACGAAGTTCAGCAAAGTCCAGAGTGCCCAGACGGTAGAAGTGCAGTGGTGTCTGATCTGAATCTTATCCCACGACTAATCTAGGAACCTACACCCAGGTAAGCCCTTAAGTACCCTAGGGAAAGGGTTGGGAAGATTCAGGGTAACCTCTCAGGGGAGGATCTGGATGGAGGGGAGGTTACTCCCATATCTTTTGTCCAGTTTTGCACCAGAATGGGAGCCAATGGCTCCCAGAACTGGACTATGCACAGGGACACCAAATGTGCCCCTCAAACAGACTCTCAGATGCAGGCAAGCCCACCCACCTGGTACCAATACACTAAATCCTGTCTGGTAGGTGGTTACACCTCCCTGTGACATGATGCCTATTGTTCCACCTTTCTCTGCTTGAGCTTAGCTCAGCAGCAGGAGGGCAGAAATGCGTCTCTGCTTGGCAGCAACCATTTTGTGCTCTCCGGGTCTAGAAGGCTTGTACCGGAAACACTGAGGGCCTCATTTATGAGGTTTTGCCGTAAGGCAGCACGGCAGGCCTCCCTGCTGCACTGCCCTACGGCAAAAGAAAAGGGCAGGAATGCACTGTATCTATAAGATATGGTGCATTCCTGTCCTTTTCCCCTGTGCTTGCGCACAATGGGCTGCCGTGCGCCAATGCAGGCACCTTTGAACCATGGTACAAGGGTGCCTCAATCGCAGGCATGATTATTTTCGCACAGGAAGGGAAACCTTTCTGTACAAAAATAATCAAAGAAAAAAGAAACAGAAAAAAGAAAAATGAAGAGAAAAAAAGACATTTCTCCTCGTTGAGCCTCCCTTACGCCTCCCCCAGGGAGGCGTAAGCTTTTGGCACTGAATCAGATTCATGATTCCTGGTGCAGTGTCAAAAGGTCATGGATGTTGCAACACCCATTACACACCCCTTTAACACAGCGCACTGCCTGATAAATATCACGCAGGCATCTGCGCCACCAGTACGTCACATAGGTGATGTACTGGTGGTGCAGGGGTCTTGTAAGTCTGCCCCTCAGAGCCTAGCAGAGGGCTCTTCCAGTTATAGAAAATAGAAAGTAAGATCCAGAAATCCTGAGACTGGACATATATCCCAAATACTTTGTGGAGGAAAAGTTTGCTCAAGGCTCTGGACCTCCCCAGCCTCTAAAGAATAATAGTGATTAAAATGTTTGTAAGCATGTATTCCTCCTTTTCCAATGTTCCATTTTGCTCCCATCAAATAAAATACAGCAAAAACAAGTTAGTTTGAGTGAACAAGGGGGCATATTACCAAGCCTGGCGATATTAGATTATCGCCGCTTTAGCGGCCGGCGGCGATAATTACATCGCCCTATTAGCAAGCTGTTGCTAACTGATGTTAGCGACAACTTTGAGGCGATAGCGAGCGGTTTGGGGCCCCACTTTGAATGTCAACGATATTTATCGCTAATGACATGCAAAGTGGGCGTACCCAACCTGTTAGCGACTGTAAGCAGTCGCTAACATCGCTATCGCTTATTAGCAAGGCAGGCGTAGCGATGGAAATATCTCCAAAAGCTAACGCCTGCTCAGACCAGTTCTTAGCCATTAAGGCCTAGATGTATCAAGCTTTTTGCAAATCGCAAAGGCCGTAATTTGCAGATTTTTGGCCTTTGCGAATCGCAAACAGTCTTTTTGCATGTTTGGCATGTATCAAAAATTCGCAAATTAAGGGATCTTAAAAATTTGCGATTCCTTATTTTGCCATAGCATTTAAGGAATCGCAATTTTGCGATTCCTTAAATGCTATGTATGTAGCATTTTTGAATTGCGAATTTTGGTTAAGAAATGGCAAGTTACCACCAACTTGTAGTTGATGGAAATTAGCGAATTCTTCCAAAAATGCACAATTTGGCATTTTTTAAGGTGGCATGTGACGTACACACATGCCCATAGGGCATGCATGTGCGCAATATGCACACACATGTACATTTCAGGGGTGCAGCAGTGTGTCCTTGAGACACCCCTGCTCCCTTGAAATTATTCTCAATTTGCGATTAGCAAATTGCGAATCGCAAATTGAGATTAATTACACAATCATTCCTATGGGCCTCCTGGCCCATAGGAATGAATGGGAAATTATTCCTTATCTGCGAATTCGCAAATTGTGAATTCGCAAATAAGGAAGATTAAGAAATCTCAAAAAAATAGCGAATTCTTACATACATCCCATTTTGCGATTTCTAAATAGCGATTCCTTAAAAATCGCTATTTAGAAATCGCAAAGGGGTATGTTGATACATATCCAATGGGAGGTGGATATTATGACTAAGACCCTATTGGCGTTAATGCATGAATATCGCTGTATTCTCAGCGATATTCGTGCATTTCGCCGCTATCGCCGGATATTTTATCGCTTTAGAGATAAACGTTGCTAATAGCACGTTATCTCTGCGATAATATCCGGTGATGTTTGGCGAGAAAAAAAACTTGCTAAGCTCATTTAGCAATAAATATCGCTAGTTGTTGGTAATAGGCCCCAAGATTCCTTTTATTGATGGTTTCCACTAAGTTTCCTCCATTTTTATTCATTTGTCAGATATATGTTATACAGATTTTTTAGAGTCAGAAAAACAGAACAGCCGACATGTGTTTCGCCCTGTGTGGCGAGTAAAGCCAGGGCTTTCTCAAGGCTATTTTCGTTCTTTCAAGGCAGCACGAGTATCGCAATTAATTATTTCATTTTCACATAATATGACAGGCATCATCAGCAGTAGAACACGTTTTTAAGGCAGTCGTCAACATCCTGCATGTCACCGGATAAATCCTCAGCTCTTCCAGTGCTTGGAATCATACCTCCCACACTGTTTACAGTGTGGGGGTATGATTCCAACATGTTTGATTTGTTGCAGTAGTTTTCGAGATTGTCATCGCGTAATTAAGCGGTGCCCCTCTATATAGTTTATGGCTGCTTCACTGACGACCCGGGAGAATGGACTCCATGGGCTGCAGAGGTGTCCTGCTCATGGAGGGGCACCCTCTCACTTAGAACCAAGCACCCTGCCTTCAGGATTGCAAAGGCCTGCTATAGGGGCGACGTATAGGTTTTAAGTGCAGTGACCCAAGATATAGAAAACCTACATCTTTAGTAAGTGGTGCTAGCACCAACTTACACAGACTGCAATGGCAGGCCTGTAGTTCCATTTTGAATGGTCTCTCATGAATGGCATAATACATGCTTCAGCCCATGGGAGACCTCTTAGGTACCTATGCCCTAGTTACCTTAGTTTCATATACGAGGGACTGATAAGGGTACCCCAGTATTCAATCTGGGATGTGCCTAAGTACTGAACACAACAATTTAGGGAGAAAGCAGATAGACTGGGGTTCTGATTACTGTATTCCAGTCAGACTAGTCAAAATACAACAAAGCACCAGGCAAAAAGTGGGGGTGACCATGCAGAAGGATCATACCTTCCGACACTCCTGCCCTCCACTAGTCCAGCCCCACCTGCATACACCTCGAGAAGAGATAGAGCCACAACATCAATCAACTCCTCAACACAGTCACCCTTGCACCACGGCGCAAGTGTGCCTGCATTGGCGCATGGCTGACATAGTGCGCCAGTCAGTTGGTCTAGGGGCACTGTTGACCCAGGAGACAGAACCTGGCACGTGGGTTCCTTTGGCGTTCGCAAGCAAGTCCCTCACCGCGACTGAAACCCGCTACTCCCAGATCGAGCGAGAGGCACTCGCAATTAAATGGGCCTGCAATCACTTCCACCTGTACGTGAGCGGAAACCCGTTTCGAGTGGTCACAGACCACCAACCACTCCTACCACTTTTCAAAGGCACAGCACCACATCCTCCCCAGGAATTGAGAGATGGGCAATCCAGCTGCAACAATGTCAAATGGAGTTGGTCTACCGGCCTGGCACCAAAAACCCGGCGGACTTCCTATCTCACCACCCAGCGGCAGAGCAACCAACCAGTGAAGAACAAGAAGTGTTGACGGAAGATTTCGTCAACATGGTGTCACAGTGGTCATGCCATCAGGCGCTCTCACTAGATGAAGTGAAAGAACACCTCCGAAGAGACGTCTGCCTCCAGCGTGTGTCAAGTGCACTGAACGGTGGATCTTGGGCCCAGTTCCTCAGAGACCTCCAAGGGTGGAGTGAGACTGATCGCAGTCGTCTTGGGAAACTCTGGAAAGTAAGAAACGAATTCAGCCTGACAGAAGATGGATTCATCCTAAGAGGCTCGCACATTGTGATACCTCTCAGTTTGCAAGAACGAGCAACAATCCTAGCACATGAAGGGCACACTTTTTATGGACACCTAATTTCTCTGCTGTACTTGCCCTCTATGTGTTTCAATTCAAGCCATGACTGAGCTCTGCGTCTGCCCCCCCAACCCCCAACCACCGCCCCACCCCTCCAGTGCAATACTCGTCATGCCCAAGCAGACGTTTCCACAGACCTGAATTGTAAAATGAGTCTAATGAGCACCGCTCTAGTGAAGTGGAAAGCCAAATAGAAACACAGCCCAATGGAGACAGAGGAATTTGCAGAAATATTACTCAATGTGGTGACAGTAAGACAAGCTCATAGCAGTTAACAGAGGTAACACACTATAATCACAAAAATCTTTTGTCAGTTACTAGTGTCACTGGAGGATGTCGTCTTTGCTTCTGTGGGTCTGTTGTGTTCATTGGAAGGATGTAAGTGCCGTTAAGCGCTGGTTTCGGTTTTCACTTAGGCTCATATCCCCTATATGTATCAACTGTTCACTCAACCTTTGCTCGTATTTTGCTATTCTGGTAATTTTATTTATTATGGATGTGGTCAAACATGCTCATGATTACAGCGTTAACATTAATGGTGGTTAGGCAAAATAAGCATAGCATAAAGAATGCCGCTTATTCGATGTTTGTGGCGATAAAGGTTCAAAGGGAGAATAGAAATGAAAAAAATAAAAAAAGACTTTGAAATTCCATGGGCCTTTTGGTTTTGTCTTCTACTTTGCACAGCTGCCAAGGTTTCAGATTGCTTATGTGTTACATTTTCATAATTTTAGCCTACTTATGAGTGACATTCGACGGCTATGAGTGATACTTTCTCGCATGCAAAATCATAGCAATAAATAAGAGGGAAATGTGTAAATCTCAAAAAAGGCACCTATTTGAGCAACAAGAACCTCTTAGAACAACTTAAAACTGCTGCAAGGCAGCAGAAATGGAAGGGCACTAACTAAGGGGCATATTATCAAGGACCGGTGTTAAAATTGTCGCCGTTTTATCGTCAGGAAACTGCCGATAAAACGGCGATAATGGGCTTGATAATACGCCCTTGTTAGTTGTTAATTCCCATAGAAGCCCATGTTCTTGTGTTAACATCGGCTTCTATGGGAATTAACAAGGGCGTATTATCAAGCCCATTATCGCCGTTTTATCGGCAGTTTCCTGCCGATAAAACGGCGATAATTTTAACACCTGTCCTTGATAATATGCCCTTAACTGCGCAGGATGGGCTCCTAGTGATAAATAAATGGCAAATTGCCAGTAAGGTTTAACCGGTTTATTGAAGTAAAAGAGAAGTGCACCATAGCTGCAGACCCAGGACCCCAGCGAACAAACAGCCAATGTTCTAGATGGCAAGTACAATTAGTACAGAGCTGTGTTTCTGTTTAATATGGCCCATAAATGCTTCACTTCAGAGATCGGCGTATAGCCACATATTAACCCTCTGCGCTACTATATAATGAGTGAAAACTGTCACCAAACTAAATCCTGATTGTAACGGGGGCCATCAAACATGCCCCGAGGAGAGCTCCCAACTAATTACATGTGACCCCCCCTCTTGTTTCCCCAGCCGCAGCAGGACCCCGTGTGGTCGGACCCAGAGAGAACCAGCCCCGACGAAGAGGATGAAGAGGACTGGGGGCCCTTTAAGTGGACACGAAGTATGTTGGGGGAGGAGCCTAGCCAGGTACTTGAGGACGTCCTTGACAGCACCCAGGTGTGTTATTACACCGGAGGAGCGGTCAGCGTGAAGGAGAGAGGAGAGGCGGGAAGCAAAGGGGAAGAGTGGAAGAACGGAGACGAGCGGAGAAGTGCGGAGAGCGACCTGGACCTAGAGTGGATCGCGAGACCCCTGGGAAGCCGAGGAGACCGCTGAGAGAACGGACCGACTTCCATCTGAAACAGCAGCGCCCGGAGGCCAACCCAGCGCTCCGCCCAGCCGTACGCCAGGAGGGGTACGGCTAACAGAGGTGCGTGAACGCTTCCTGGGGTGGTGGCGGAAAGGGCGAAGCCGGCCTTAAAATCCCCTCTGTATATATCGTCTTGGCCCCCCCCCTCTTCCCTTCTCACTCATCCTCACCTTCCCAATCACACGTCCATCTAGTTCGAGTGCACCTGGGGTAACACGCACGTCCCTCACTCTTACCTGTCACGTTGTGCTAAAAAGCAGCTCAGCTAGAATACTTACGATTGCCTCATTTTGTTTGTTCCCCCCCCGGTCCAGGGCGAGAGCGGACGCCACGGAGCCTCCGGAGCCGAACAGAAGGAGGAGCCCCGTCCGACGGAAGGAGGAGGGCGTCATCCGAAAGACTCGCCGAGAGAGGAGCCGGTCACCCCGTAGGGGATATACCAGAAAGAGTTGTACTGATACTATGCTCATGAAAATAAATAGTACAGCCACAAAAACTCGTTTGCTTCCATTTCCGAGTCCCGCCCTTACAGTGGTGGAGAATGCGGGCATAACCCCCGTCTGTACGAACAAGATGGATGAAGTTATACAAGCCCTGGTGCATGGGCAGGAGAGACTGGAACGCATAGCCGAGCAGCAGCTACGGGCTGCTGAAGCCGACAGGGAAATAATCAAGGCTGCTGTTGTTGCCCGGGCCCTGGATCCTCCTCTAGGCTCCAGCCCCGGGGCGGTTAGCACAGCTCCTCACAACCTAGGAGGGGTATCCCTTCAGAAGTACCAGCCCGGGGAGGATCCGGACGCCTTCCTACTGAACTTCGAGAGGGCCGCACGAGCGTGCGGGTGGCCAGGAGCGAAGTGGCCTTTTTTTCTGGCGCCTCTATTGGTTGGTGAGGCTCAAGCGGCATATCAGGTGGCGAACCCCCGTGGCGACACTCCCTACACCGAAATCAAAAAAATAATTTTGGACCATCTAGGCCTAGACAAAGAGGCTTATAGACTGAGGTTCAGAAGGGAGAGAGGAGTGCCGGGGGAAACGCCAAAAACACTGTTTGTACGCCTGAAGATGGCCGCGGATAAATGGTTGAAACCCACGGAGAGCACCAAGGAAGAGATAATGGACCGGATATATCTCGAGCAGTTTCTGGAGGCCCTTCCTTTTTCAACCCAACGCTGGCTAAAACAACACCACGACCTAACCGCCACTCAGGCCGTTGAAATGGCGAACACGTTTTCCCGGGTACAACAGAGACCGCCGGGCCTGGGAGAGTCTGAGAGACCGAAAATCCATGGCAAAATCGAGAAAAGACCAGGGAAAGCACCCGAACCACCGAAACAGAAGACCTGGAGACCCGAGCCCTTGCCGCACAGCGGACCGCAGTGTTTCGATTGCGGGACGTGGGGTCACATCGCCCGGCATTGCCCCCGTAGAAAGCAGGAGGAAGAACCCATGGAGGTCGGGTACCTGCCACGCACTGTGTTGTATTCAGCGGAGATGGGACGAGCCTATCGAGTGAGTATGAAGGTGAACGGTAACCCTGTGAAAGCTCTTCTCGACTCTGGATGCCGCCAGTCGGTAGTCCAAGCCCACCACGTGCTGTCTCACCAGATAAGGCCCAAGGAGAAGGTGTACATTCGGTGTGTACACGGGGACGTAAAACCCTACCCAGTAGCCATCCTCCCGTTAGTACCACCTAGAGGGGAACCCTATCGAGTCCGAGTGGGTGTCTTGTCCTCCCTCCCAGAGGACCTGATAATAGGGACAGACAACCCGGCTTTCCTGGACATGTTCAAACAAAGCATAGGACACATATCACCATCATTGAGACGGACCCCCATAGATGCCTTGGTGTCCCCGGAACCATGGACCCTAGACAAAAGCTTTCAGTATGCCCAGGCCAATGATGCCACGTTGTTCAACGCATGGGAAAAGCCACACCAAACCCAGGATCAGGATCCTATACTATATCCCCGCCTTTTCATCAAGAACGACTTATTGTACAGACAGGGGAAGGAGTGGGACCCCGAACAATTCGTGGTACCAGTACCCTTTAGGGAGCAAGTACTGTTCTATTCACACTCCCATTTAGTAGCAGGACATACAGGGGCCGAAAAAACGACCCAGAATCTGTTGAACTGCTTCTACTGGCCCAGCATATACAAGGACGCAATGACGTATTGTCAGGAATGCGAAGTCTGCCAAAAAAGGAACATGACCAGACCCCCCTCAGTTCCGTTACAACCTCTCCCCATCATAGGGGTTCCCTTCGAACGGATTGGGATGGATCTTATAGGGCCCCTACCAAAAACAAAGAAGGGTCACCAATATGTCCTTGTGGATGTAGATTATTCTACTAGATTCCCCGAAGCGTTTCCTCTCAAATCAGCCACCACGAAGAACGTCGCAGAAAAGATGCTGGAACTCTTCTCCAGAGTGGGTTTCCCGAAGGTAATATTAACTGACCAGGGGACCCCCTTTGTATCCCGACTAATGAGAGAAGTGTGCGACCTCTTACACATACACCAAATCCGCACCGCTGTTTACCACCCCAAAACGGATGGACTAGTCGAGCGATACAACCGCACGCTAAAGACAACCCTACGGAAAATGCTGGAAGTGAACAGTACTGAGTGGGACCAAGTACTACCCTTAGCCCTCAATGTCATTCGAGGGCAAAAACAAAGCAGTATGGGTTTCTCTTCTTTCGAACTGCTTTATGGTCGTCAACCCCGTTCCCTGTTGGATATGACTAAAGAGGCGCGGGAGAAAGAGACCCCGGAGGAGGTAGCCAAGACCCTGGAGTACGCCCGGAACCTCAGGTCCAAACTAGGAAAACTACGGGATTTGGCGTTTGCCAACTTGGAAAAGAGCCAGGAGAAACAGAAGGCCTTTTACGATAAGGGAAAGAAGTGGCGGAAGCTGGTTATAGGAGACTGGGCGCTTGTGCTCCTGCCATCATTGACCCAGAAATTCAAGGCCGAATGGGGAGGCCCATACAAGGTCATGGAAACCATCGGTAAAACAAGTTACCGGCTCCAGATACGGCCAAGGAAGCAGCAGGTTTACCACATAAACCTGTTAAAAAAGTGGCTGGGTAGCCCCCCAACGGAGGTTCATCTGGCCAAAACCTCGACCGGGGACGACTCCAACACCCTAGAGCAACTAGTGATCAATGAGGAGCTGAGGGACTCCGAAAGGCAAGAGCTTCTCAGGACCTTGCAAAAACATGCGACAGTGTTCTCGGACATCCCCGGGAAGACCTCACTAGCCGAACATGGCATAAGAACAGAACCAGGGAAAAGGGTGATGATCAAGCCATACAGGATACCTGAAGCAAGGAGAAAAGGGATCAAACAAGAAGTATCAGACATGTTGAAGCTAGGGGTGATTCGTCCCTCAAACAGCGACTGGTCTAGTCCCATAGTTCTGATCCCAAAACCGGACGGGACCCGACGGTTCTGTATGGACTTCCGCACCCTGAACGACATTTCCACGTTCGATGCTTATCCCATACCGAGAATAGACGAACTCATCGAAAAATTGGGGGAAGCCAAATACATAAGCACCATCGACCTCACCAAGGGGTATTGGCAGGTCCCGCTGAAAGAAGAAGATCGGCACAAAACAGCCTTTTCTACCGACGACGGCAGGTACGAATTTACAGTTCTCCCCTTTGGCCTGCACGGAGCGCCTGCCACGTTCCAAAGGCTGATGAACACCTTACTGAGGGAAATTGCAGACTTTACCTCCGCGTATCTGGATGAAATTGTGGTGTTTAGTCCGGACTGGGAATCTCACATGCGACACTTACACCAGGTGTTAGAAGTCCTAGACAAGGCCGGATTGAGGATTAACGCCAAGAAAACACGAATCGCTTTTCAGAAAGTGAAGTATTTGGGATACATTCTAGGGCACGGCCTCATCGAGCCACAAGTCGAGAAAGTGAGGGCCATTGCAGAATATCAGTTCCCGTCTACAAAAAAAGAACTACGCGCGTTTCTAGGCCTTATTGGCTATTACAGACGGTTTATACCGGGGTTTGCGCAGAAGGCCGCTCCCCTTACAGATGCCCTACAAACCAAGGTTAAGCAAGCGGCTTTGCAGACCCCCACCGCGGCTATGTTGGATGCTTTTGCCACGCTCAAACGCGCGATCACCTCGACTCCGATCCTCACTTCACCAGACTTCACTAGACCCTTTTCCCTGCACACGGATGCCTCGGACTATGGCATCGGGGCTGTCTTGTCACAGCCGGACAAGGATGGGGCAGAACACCCGGTTCTTTTCATTAGTCGAAAGCTGTTTCCAAGGGAACTCAAATATCCGACCATGGAGAAGGAGTGTTTGGCCGTGAAGTGGGCGGTCGAGAAACTGACGTATTACCTGGAGGGACGGCCGTTCACTTTGTACACAGACCATGCCCCCCTTCTCTGGATGGCACGCAATAAGTCCAGTAATGCGAGAGTCATGAGATGGTTTCTGGCACTACAGCCCTTCGCCTTCCGTATCCAACACATGAAAGGGGTCGACAACAAGGGAGCTGACTTTTTGTCGCGCTATCCACTTCCCGATCGGAAGTGTGCAGGGGGGGAGGTGTGTAACGGGGGCCATCAAACATGCCCCGAGGAGGGCTCCCAAGTAATTACATGTGACCCCCCCTCTTGTTTCCCCAGTCGCAGCAGGACCCCGTGTGGTCGGACCCAGAGAGAACCAGCCCCGACGAAGAGGATGAAGAGGACTGGGGGCCCTTTAAGTGGACACGAAGTATGTTGGGGGAGGAGCCTAGCCAGGTACTTGAGGACGGCCTTGACAGCACCCAGGTGTGTTATTACACCGGAGGAGCGGTCAGCGTGAAGGAGAGAGGAGAGGCGGGAAGCAAAGCGGAAGAGTGGAAGAACAGAGACGAGCGGAGAAGTGCGTAGAGCGACCTGGACCTAGAGTGGATCGAGAGACAAGGACGGAGACGGGAGCCGCGAGACCCCTGGGAAGAAGCGTGGCTCAGTGGTTAGAGGTGGCAGACCTGGAAGCTGAGATTGACTGTGGACCAGGGTTCGATTCCCCGCCTCGGCGTGTCTCGGATCAAAATTCCACGGACTCGACAATTCTCGCTCTGGTGCCTACTCAACTCACGGGGTCACACTCTGCGACTCTGGGCAATAGCTTGCTTAATCTCCACTATGGCCCCTCGCGGCGGGATGCCTGGCTTTCACCTTGTGGACACCCTGCCGGGGTTTCTCACAGGGGAATACCAGGACGGGTTCCCTAAGCAAGCGCCGGGACGCTTACGGGCAGCTGTGCGCTTTACAAGTCCAGCACATTTACATTTACATTTACATTTTACATTTTTTTTTGGGAAGCCGAGGAGACCGCTGAGAGAACGGCCCGACTTCCATCTGAAACAGCAGCGCCCGGAGGCCAACCCAGCGCTCCGCCCAGCCGTACGCCAGGAGGGGTACGGCTAACAGAGGTGCGTGAACGCTTCCTGGGGTGGTGGCGGAAAGGGCGAACCCGGCCTTAAAATCCCCTCTGTATATATCGTCTTGGCCCCCCCTCTCCCCTTCTCACTCATCCTCACCTTCCCAATCACACGTCCATCTAGTCCGAGTACACCTGGGGTAACACGCACGTCCCTCACTCTTACCTGTCACGTTGTGCTAAAAAGCAGCTCAGCTAGAATACTTACGTTTGCCTCATTTTGTTTGTTCCCCCCCCGGTCCTGGGCGAGAGCGGACGCCACGGAGCCTCCGGAGCCGAACAGAAGGAGGAGCCCCGTCCGACGGAAGGAGGAGGGCGTCATCCGAAAGACTCGCCGAGAGAGGAGCCGGTCACCCCGTAGGGGTTATACCAGAAAGACTTGTACTGATACTTTGCTCTTGAAAATAAATAGTACAGCCACAAAAACTCGTTTGCTTCCATTTCCGAGTCCCGCCCTTACACTGATCTTGCTTTACAAGAAACATCGTTCACCAGTTATCTTGACATTTTTATTGTTGCTTGAAAAACTTCAGCTTACTGTCAGGTGGTTTTAAGCCCATGTTATCTATGCTACAAACAAGTTCCACAAGTAACAAAAAAAATCTCTGTGAGAAAAAAAGCATTTGCAATGTAATAGGTCTCGCATTTGCAAGGGGTTGAGCTATTGGCATTGTAAATGCCAATGCTTTTTATTTATGTGTTTTGAAAACATGCAAGCATTGCGTAAACACCCACTTTGTACTTATAGTCTCTGCTTATGAGAAGCACATAAATAAAAAGCATTGTCATTTTCAATGCCATTACCTCAAACTCTCGCAAATGCGAGACCTATTGCATTGAATGAATTCGTACTTGTATGGCGTACTCATACCCTGAGGTGTCTTGGCGCTGTACACATACCGCTGTGGAACCCTTCCTGGCTTTTCCCAGTGAAATGCCCACTCCTGGGAACCCCCAAGGTGAAGCTCAGTGCTGCTGGGGCAGTTGTGGAGATTAAGCAAGGTATTGCCCAGAGTTGCAGAGTGGAACCCATGATTAGAATAGGCACCGAGGCGAGAATTATCAGGTCCGAGGAAATTGAGCCCAAGACCCGCCGAGGCGGGAATTGAACCCTGGTTGGAGAACCAAGTGCACGAGGATCTCTCGCGTGACAGGCACAACAAGCAGGAGGATCTCTTGCATGGCAGAGAGTAAAATACAGCGCTTGCTCACGCCACTCTTCACACTTTTTTCGCAAGCTCAGGCGGGCAGAAAAAGTAAAAAAGAAAACTTCATGCAGGAGCCTCTCACTCTTTATAGAAGATAGCAGGTGATCTAGTATGATCAGTAAGTGTTGTCAAGTAAACGAAGCAGTCTTGAGTTGAAAATTAAAAGGAGTTTGAGTGTTGAAATCTGTAGAAGGGTCCAATCTTCTTCCAAGTCGCCAATGAAATGAAGTAGGAGGTGGCAGGTAGATTAAACGTCAGGTTGCTTTATTAAGTGTTAGAAAGGCGAACCCGGGGGAGGCAGAAGGTGTCTGACTGACCACCCCTAGGTCTACCCCTCCTTCAGAGAATGGACCGATCGAGGTCGAGAGGCCTCCGACGGGAGGGCCCTCTCCTAGAATCGTACAGCAGAGTAACCACACCACTACAAATATACACCACACGTAGATAGAGTTTTCCATCTTTATCTGGCAATAAGTATCGTTTCAATATATACAGCAGATCCCGAGATCTGGAAAGTCTCGTGACAAAGGGGCAAGGTAGCGGGACAGTCTTATAGATGGTCGGTGGCAAGGAGACTCTACGCACAGCTCTCAATCCTCGAGCTGGGGAGTTCCAGGAGGTTGGGCCGCGGCAGCGCCAGCGCCAGCAGGCTCCAAGATAGTTCAGCGAGTGTGGACCGCGGCAGCGCCAGCAGGTTCCAAGATGGCTCAGTGAGTGTGGACCGCGGCAGCGCCAGCAGGTTCCAAGATGGTTTAGCGAGTGTGGACCGCGGCAGCGCCAGCAGGTTCCAAGATGGTTCAGCGAGTGTGGAACGCGGCAGCGCCAGCAGGTTCCAAGATGGTTCAGCGAGTGTGGACCGCGGCAGCGCCAGCAGGTTCCAAGATGGTTCAGCGAGTGTGGACCGCGGCAGCGCCAGCAGGTTCCAAGATGGTTCAGCGAGTGTGGACCGCGGCAGCGCCAGCAGGTTCCAAGATGGTGACAGCAAAGATGGACCGCGGCAGCGCCAGCAGGTTCCAGGTAGAACAGCAAGGGGAGTTCGTCTCAGGGTCAGCCGCGATAGCATCAGCAGGGCTTCTCGACTCCGGGATACAACTGCCGTCCTACTCCGGGGCTGGCCCAGATATAGGTCTGGAGTCCTTTGATGTCCGGACCCTCTCGCCTGGGGGTCAGAGGGGCCGGGATGATGGTGTCCAGACACCCAGCAGGGGGGTGGAGCCAGAGCCCAGGGAGGCCAGAGGGCGATCGAAACCAGACATCCGGGGACGGTTGGAGAGCCATCGAAACTCCCCTCTCCTTGTCTCTGGTGGAGTGGCCACTCTACCACCCGGAGGGTTCTTGGTGCCTCGATGGCGGGCTCGCTGGGGTCGTGGCCGCGGCTGGTCCGGGACCACGTGTCTGTGACGTGATGGGCCCAAGATGGCGTCGGGCCTGGAATGAGGGTCCGGGGTGGGCACCGGACCAGTAATGCTGGGGCGGCCCGAGGGTGCCGTGTCAGTGGTGGTGGGCCGCCGGGTGGCGGATCTGGTGGCTTGGAGGGCATGCAGAGGTGTGCCCGAGGCCGACCCGGGCTGGATGGAGGGCCGATGTCGTCCGTGGCCCGCCATGCGGGAGGGGTAGGACCACGCCACGAGGCCGGGTCCAACACGCGTCCCCCCCAGCTGAAGGCAGGGGAGAGTCACCCATCTTCTTGGGGATTCTCCTCGCCAAGGCGGAAGAATCTTTAGAGGCCGCCAGCGTTGGCGTGGTCGTTGCCAGGGCGATGCTCCACGGTGAAGTTCATCCCCTGGAGGGAGATGGACCAACGTAGCAACTTCGGGTTCTCGCCCCGCATCTGCATCAACCACCGCAGGGGCCGGTGGTCGGTCTGTACTCGGAAGTGGGTGCCGAAGAGGTAGGGCCGGAGCTTCTTTAGGGCCCATACGACGGTGAATGCTTCCCTTTCGATGGTGCTCCATCGTTATTCTCGGGCCAGCAGGCGCCGGCTGAGAAGGCCACAGGAAGGTCAACTCCGTCAGAGTTCATTTGGGACAGTACGGCCCCAATGCCGTGTTCCGAGGCGTCAGTTTGGACGATGAACTCTCGGCTGTAGTCGGGGGCCTGGAGCACCGGGGCGGTGCACATGGCAGTCTTTAGTGTCTCAAAGGCTACTTTGCACTCGGGGGTCCAGTGCACCTTCGGGGGTAGTCTCTTGGAGGTTAGTTCTGTGAGGGGCCCCACAATGCTCCCATAGTCCTTTATGAACCGCCGATAGTATCCAGTGAGCCCCAGGAAGGCTCGGACGGCGGTCTGGGTGACGGGGGGCTCCCAGGCCTGGATGGCGTCGATCTTGGGTTGAAGGGGAGCCACTTGGCCGCTCCCAACTTGGTGTCCCAGATAGGTCACGGACCCTTGACCGATCTGGTACTTGCTGGCTATTATTGTTAGTCCGGCCCGTTGGAGGGCTGTCAGGACCTGCCAGAGGTGGGTCAGGTGCTCGTCCCAACAGAGGCTGTACACCGCAATATCGTCCAGATAGGCGGCACTGAACTCTTCCAGCCCGGCCAGCACCCGATTCACTAGTCTCTGGAAGCCGGAGCATTCTTCATGCCGAAGGGCATCACGTTGAAGTGGAAGTGGCCATCGGGGGTCGAGAAAGCGGATCGTTCTTGTGCCCCTGGCGTGAGGCCGATTTGCCAGTATCCGGCCGTGAGGTCGAAGGTGCTGAGGTACCTGGCGGCTCCCAGGCGATCGATCAGTTCATCCGCTCGGGGAATGGGATGGGCGTCGGTCCTGGTGACGGCATTCAGTCCCCGGTAGTCGACACAGTACCGCAGCTCTGGGGGCACCCCGGAGGCGGCGGCCTTAGGGACCAGGACGACGGGACTGGCCCATGGACTGTCTGAGGGCTCGACTACCCCTAGGGCTAGCATCTTGGAAACTTCGGCTTGGATGCAGGCCCGGACTCGGTCGGGGACTCGGTAGGCTCGATGTCGCACGGGCGAACTGTCCCCGGTGTCGACGTTGTGAACACACCACTGGGTGACTCCGGGGGTGAAGGAAAATAAAGTTGCAAATTGACCCAGCAGGTTCTGGCAGTCCTGGCGCTGTTTGGGTGTCAGCGCGGGAGAGAGGGAGACTCCCTCGACTGAGCCATCTTTCTCGGAGGTGCCCAGGAGGTCTGTTAGAGGCTCGGAGTCCTCCTCTGCTCCGTCATCGGTAGCCAACAACAGGCTCAGTTCGGTGCGGACAAAGTGGGGCTTGAGCCGGTTGGCGTGTAGGACCCGGAGGGGGTTCCGGGGGGACTCCATGTCCACTAGGTAGGTGACGGGGCTCTTGCGCTCCACCACTTTGAAGGGCCCCGTCCACTTGTCCTGGAGGGCGCCGGGGTCGACCGGGGACATGACCCAGACCTGCTGGCCCGGCTCGAATTCAATGGATGAGGCATTTTCATCATACCAGCGCTTCATCTCCTCTTGACTGGCCTTCAGGTTGGTTTCGGCCAGCTCCCGGAACTTCCGAGTCTGGTTGCGGAGAGTCAAGAGGTATCGAAAAACATCGGGCGGAGTATCGGAGGCAGCCAGCTCCCAGCCTTCCTTGACCAGGCTGAGGGGGCCTCGCACCGGGAGTCCATATAATAGTTCGAAGGGGCTGAACCCCAGGGACTTCTGGGGTACCTCCCGGTAGGCGAACAGGAGACATGGCAGCAGAACGTCCCATTTGCGACGGAGGGGCTCTTCTAGGACCTTGATCATTCCTTTCAGGGTCCTATTAAATCGCTCCACTAGTCCATTCCCTTGAGGGTGATACGGGGTGGTGAACTTATACGCGACCCCGCACTGTTGCCACAGGGACCGCATATATTTCGATATAAAGTTTGTGCCCCGATCACTGACGACCTCTCGGGGGAAGCCGACTCTGGAGAAGATCCCCATTAGCGCCCGACCCACTACGGGGGCTGTGATAGTCCGGAGGGGGATAGCTTCTGGGTAGCGGGTGGCATGGTCCACCAGGACGAGGATGAAGCGGTGCCCCTGAGAGGTGGGAGGATCCAGGGGCCCCACGATGTCAATCCCTACTCGCTCGAAGTGAGTGGTCACCACGGGAAACGGTTGGAGTGGGGCCTTGATTTTCCCCCCACTCTTTCCGCTGGCTTGGCAGGTCGGACAGGTTCGGCAGTGGTTGTACACATCGCGGCGCATCTTCGGCCAATAAAAGTGGGTCACCAGGCGGCTGTAGGTTTTGTCCTGTCCCAGGTGCCCGGCGAGGGGCACGTCATGTGCCAGGGTTAAGAGAAAGTCTCTGAAGTGGAGGGGGACGACTAGCACTCGGCCGGCCCCCAGCTCGGCGATCTTTTGTTCACTGTACAGGAGGCCCTGGTCCCAATAGATCCAGTGGGACCCCAAGGAGTCTCCTGTGGCTTGCGTGGCGGCTTGTTGTCGGAGTCCCTCAAGGGACGGACATGTCTTTTGTTCCCGCCGGAACTGCTCGTGGGTGGGGCCCCCTTCTTGGCGCCACTGGGCTAGTTCGGGAAGGGGCCCGAGCTCGGGAAGTTCTTCATGGCTGGGGCTCTGCGGCCCCAGTTCGAGTTCGGCCGTGGCAGTGGCGGGTGGCGGAGGTGCTGGCCATTCAGGTTCTTCGGGTTCGTCTTCGGCTGGGACGGTGCCTCGGGTGGACATGGATCGGGTCGTTACGCAAACCCATTCAGGAAGGCCTAGCATCCCCAGATGCTCTCTTCGCTCGATCTGTGCCCAGGGGGAACTTTCCAGGTCGTTCCCTAGGAGGCAGTCCACCGGGGCATCGTCTCGGACGGTGACTTTCAGCAGGCCGGACACTCCTCCCCACTCGAAGGGGATGCGGGCCATCTGGCACAGGCTCTCGGAATTGTCCGCTGACCGGACAGGGCACAGAACGTGGGGCAAGATTTGTTCTGGGGTCACCAGATGGCAGCGGACGGCGGTTATGCTGGCCCCCGTGTCACGGAGAGCCTCGGCCCGGCGTTCGTTGATGGTGACCCACTGGCGGTACTTCTGGGTGTTGATCGGAATCTGGTCTCGGGGGATCATGTCTTTGTCGCCCAGGGAGGCGAGGCACATGGCCGCGGACTCCCATTCTTCTGGTTCCATAGGGACCTCTTCTTTTACCTCCTTTTCTTCGCTCAGAGTAGCCGCAGCGATTTGTCGACCGGGGGGCCCGGTGGGGCCGGGCCCCTGGTTCATGGGGCAGAGAGGATCATTGGCATAGTGACCCAGCCGCTGGCATCTGTGGCACGTAACGTTGGGGCGTGGCCCCGGCCGGGCTGGATGGGCCCCCCTCGGGCTGGAGGCTGGTGTAGAGGAGGCGGGCGAAGACCCCGGCGGGAGGTCTCGGCCTCGGTGGATGCAAGACCCGCCGCCTCGCGGCCGGTGGTTCCCCGGGGACCCTCGTCCGTATTCTCCTGTGGTGTTCCGGTGGACGCGGTTGCTCGCCCACCGATCTGCTTCGACCGCTAGCTTTCGCGGCTCGGTCAACTTGCTGTCGAGGAGGTGCTGTCGTAGTTCAATTAAGCAGTTGTTGGAGAGGTGATCCCACAACATAAGGTCGACCAACTGCTGGTAGGTAGTGACCTGACTGCCTTTGACCCGCCCCTCGAAGGCTCTGCTAAAAAAGTTCACATATTCTACCCAAGTGGTACCGGGGATTTTTTTACAGTCTCGGAACCTCTGCCGTTACATTTCGGGGGTGAGTCCGTAGCGCGTGAGTAGGGCCGTTTTCATGTGTTCATAGGAGGTCATTTCGGTGTCAGGGAGTTCCAGCAGGGCGTCCCTCCCTTCGTTGACGAACTTTCCCCACAGGCCGGCGCCCCAAACCTTCAGGGGCACCCGATGGGCGGTCATGGCCACCTCGTAGGCTTTGAACCATTGCTGGATATCATCGTTCTTGTAGTATTCTTTGACTACATCTTTCGGTAGGTGAACCTTGGTGTCCACGGGAGGGGCCGAGTTCTTGGCCCCGGCCGCGCTATCTTCGTTGCTCTTGGCCTTGATTTCTAGTTCTCTCAGGCCTCGTTCGTGTTCATATGCTAGTCGTTTTTCTTCGAGGTCACGTTGTCTCCGTTTCTCTTCTAGATCCCCCTCCAGCCGTAGTTGCTCAAGGGCTATCTTTCTCTCCGCTAGCGGAGTTCTCCGTCTAGCCGGAGTCGTGCAAGCTCCAATTCGTGTAGCCGGTTGCGCTCTCGTTCTCGAGCGTCTTCATAGATGAGGTCCGCATTTAGTGTTGCGGTTCTTTCCCCCGTCGGGGGTGCACTGGTTTCCTGTTGCATGTTCGGGCTATTCTCCTCTTGGGGTGGTCTGTCTCGGGATTCCACCCAGGCTTGTAGGGCCGATTTGAAGTCCTCTTTTGTGCTCAGGCCAGTGGTAGCGATACCCATGTCTTTACAGAATTGTTTTAGTTCTTTGTGGCTGTATTCTTCTATCTTCTCTTTCTGGAATTCGGCAGGTAGGTTGGTTCCTTGGGTCGACATGGTCTCTGTGTGTTTTTCCGTTGTAGCGGGTAGATCACTCTCCGTACGATTTTGCGTTGGCTCTGATCCCACCGCTGCCACCAATGTTAGAAAGGCGAACCCGGGGGAGGCAGAAGGTGTCTGACTGACCACCCCTAGGTCTACCCCTCCTTCAGAGAATGGACCGAGCGAGGTCGAGAGGCCTCCGACGGGAGGGTCCTCTCCTAGAATCGTACAGCAGAGTAACCACACCACTACAAATATACACCACACGTAGATAGAGTTTTCAATCTTTATCTGGCAACAAGTATCGTTTCAATATATACAGCAGATCCCGAGATCTGGAAAGTCTCGTGACAAAGGGGCAAGGTAGCGGGACAGTCTTATAGATGGTCGGTGGCAAGGAGACTCTACGCACAGCTCTCAATCCTCGAGCTGGGGAGTTCCGGGAGGTTGGGCCGTGGCAGCGCCAGCAGGCTCCAAGATAGTTCAGCGAGTGTGGACCGCGGCAGCGCCAGCAGGTTCCAAGATGGCTCAGCGAGTGTGGACCGCGGCAGCGCCAGCAGATTCCAAGATGGTTTAGCGAGTGTGGACCGCGGCAGCGCCAGCAGGTTCCAAGATGGCTCAGCGAGTGTGGACCGCGGCAGCGGCAGCGGGTTCCAAGATGGTTCAGCGAGCGTGGACCGCGGCAGCGCCAGCAGGTTCCAAGATGGTTCAGCGAGTGTGGACCGCGGCAGCGCCAGCAGGTTCCAAGATGGTTCAGCGAGTGTGGACCGCGGCAGCGCCAGCAGGTTCCAAGATGGTTCAGCGAGTGTGGACCGCGGCAGCGCCAGCAGGTTCCAAGATGGTTACAGCAAAGATGGACCGCGGCAGCGCCAGCAGGTTCCAGGTAGAACAGCAAGGGGAGTTCGTCTCAGGGTCAGCCGCGATAGCATCAGCAGGGCTTCTCGACTCCGGGATACAACTGCCGTCCTACTCCGGGGCTGGCCCAGATATAGGTCTGGAGTCCTTTGATGTCCGGACCCTCTCGCCTGGGGGTCAGAGGGGCCGGGATGATGGTGTCCAGACACCCAGCAGGGGGGTGGAGCCAGAGCCCAGGGAGGCCAGAGGGCGATCGAAACCAGACATCCAGGGACGGTTGGAGAGCCATCGAAACTCCCCTCTCCTTGTCTCTGGTGGAGTGGCCACTCTACCACCCGGAGGGTTCTTGGTGCCTCGATGGCGGGCTCGCTGGGGCCGTGGCCGCGGCTGGTCCGGGACCACGTGTCTGTGACGTGATGGGCCCAAGATGGCGTCGGGCCTGGAATGAGGGTCCGGGGTGGGCACCGGACCGGTAATGCTGGGGCGGCCCGAGGGTGCTGTGTCAGTGGTGGTGGGCCGCCGGGTGGCGGATCTGGTGGCTTGGAGGGCGTGCAGAGGTGTGCCCGAGGCCGACCCGGGCTGGATGGAGGGCCGATGTCGTCCGGGGCCCGCCATGCGGGAGGGGTAGGACAACGCCACGAGGCCGGGTCCAACATTAAGTAGAAGGTATAATACTCCAGCCTCAGCAGTGCAGCCAACACCATCACAAGTCCTGGCTCTGAATAACTGCCTCACTTCAAGTTTCCATCAACATTCCATCACTCAGGACAACCAAGATGAAGTCCCAACATTCTAGTTAAGCTAACACTGATTTACAATAACATCAGTGTTAGATGTAATGCCCAGTACAAGTCAGCATTCTAGTGCTGAGCCTGTATCTACCCTGAACACCCACCCACCACTGATGTCACTGGTCAGGTGACACAGTACTAATAAAAGAGGCCGAGCCCACGTGCTCTGGGCCAGTTGCACCAGACCTCCAGTGTGTCCTACGTCAGTGATTGTGTGCCAGCCAGCATGAGGGCCTAGGGCCCAACACAGCCCTTTACATTGGCGACGAGGCGGAGCTGTGCCCATGAGTGCCAGCTAAATGAAAATTCAAAGTGAAAGGGGAAGAGAGAGCTGCCTGCTGCAAAGGCACACCCCCTGAGAAGAAAACTGGCCGCCGAGAGGCCCTCGTGGCGTGTGACGAGCCCCGGGCCTGGAGGAAAAGAAGAAGAGGTGAACGGAGCCCACACGCACCTCTCCTGCCTGCCGTGGACCGCCCTGCTGTGGCGGTGCCCTAAGAGGACAGAGAAGCCATCGCGGTGCCCACCCGCGGAAGAAAAGGCCCGTCGGCCGAAGGTGAGCCCCGGACTGTACTGCACCAAAAGCGGAGCCCACCCGCGATGAACTTTGAACATTTACTGTGCCCCCCCTAAAATGAGAGCGGCGCCAGATATCAATTGTAAATAAGCAAGGCTCGCGGAGCCCACCCGCGGCCTGCCTGCAGCGTCTGCTGTCCCCCGCCGCGCCACGTGTGAGGAGAGGCGGCCGCGGCGAGGGTGAACGATAATTAATTAAAGCAGCGCCAGCGGAGCCCACCCGCGGCCTGGCTGAGGTGTCCCCTGTCCCCCGCTCAGCGCAGCGTGTGAGGAGTGAAGCTGCCGCGGGCGGGGGGGGGGATAGTGAAAGTAATCAAGCGGAGCCTACCCGCTGGGATCGCCGACCTCGCACTACCAGGGATAGCGCCAAACAAAGAAGAGCGCGAAAAAGGGAACAGTGTCCAGCCCCCCCGCCGCACAGCGTGTGTGAAATGCGGCGGCGGGGCGAGGAATTTCGAAAGAGTGCCCGCAGCGTGAGTGGAGCTGCCGGGCGCCGGAAATGTATAGCGGAGCCCACCCGCAAAGCGCTAACTTCTCCCTGCGCCGTGTGGAATGTGAAGACGGCAGGGGGGAGAAACGAGCGTGACCGATTGAAGCGGCGGGGTTGGAAGGGAAACCACTTACGGCAGGTCGACCCCCCCCCCCCCACCTGCGCAGCCGGGGATGACTGAGGCTTGCTGCGAGGGGTGGGGAGATCGAAAAACTGAAACGCTGGCTGGAGAAAAACTGACTGCCAGAGACAGGAAGGGCTGCCCCTCCCCCCCCCCTCACCCCCAGCACACAACTGGAAGAGTCCCGGTGGATGGGCGCGAGCAGCAACCATTGGGGAAAGTGCCCTGTCCATTAGGGGTGTAAGCATGAAGCCTGCAGCGTCGAGAACCGGCCGAGGTTTGCAAGCCGAGAATTAAAGGAGGCACTGCCATCTAGTGGACAGTCGGCAACATTGCACCATCACAGGAAAAGTATTAGGAAAAAAAGTGCATTTCCCACATGTTTGATCACCCCTCAGCCAGAAGACAGGCAGTAACAAGCGACGGCAGGTGCCAGGTCACCACACAGGATTTTTCATTATAAAGACATTGTGCAGCAACGCTGAAAAGTTTACAAGGATATCAGGGCAGAGCCACAATTGAGTGAATGTGTGAGTGAAGAGGAGGCTTCAAGGATTGCACACAAGCGCACTGGAGGAGTGCGCAGGAAAGCATCAAAGAGCACCACTGGACAAGCGAGGGACACTTAAGAACCCCGCACCAAGTAGCTGCGCAACAGCACAAGGTAACTGTGGAGTAGCAGAAAGGCCTGCACAGGTGACACTGCGTGAAAAGGCGCAGGGGAGCGTCATGCGTGCATGAAGGCAAATGCACAGCAAGGAAGAATTGGCGCCACACGGCACCAAAGGAGTAAGAAGAGGATTGAGAGTGCGACACGACCAGGAGCTGCGCAAAGGAAAAGACGACAGTAGTCAAACGCAGGAAAGCACCAGGAGTGCCCTAAGTGCTCAAAGAGGAGAGCGAGGAACGAAGGTCAGCACTGCGACGCCAGAGGCGCAGGAACTCTCCAGAAAGCGCAAGGAAGACGCCAGGAGACAGCGCAGGAAAGCGCAGGTACTCTCCAGAAAGCTCAAGGAAGACGCCAGGAGATAGCACAGGAAAGCGCAGGTACTCTCCAGAAAGCGCAAGGAAGACGCCCGGAGACAGCGCAGGAATGCGACAGGAGTGCAAGTATTCCACATCCCGCACGACAGGACTGCGCTGCACTGCGCCCGAACGTGCCAGTCTTCAGGAGCGCCAAAAAACACCGTGAAGGTGAATAACGACCAGGAGGAAGATAGCACAGCATGACGACTCATGCCGAAGGTGAATGGCGACCAGGAAAAGATAGCACAGCATGACGACTCATGCCGAAGGTGAAAGCCCACCCAGTATGGTCTCCAAGGAAAGAAAGGAAGCAAATGAGCAGATAGCGACAACCGGTCCAGTCACTAGAAGAAAAGACCAATGTCTGAGAGCCATGCCCAGAACAGAGAGAAAGAGGTGGAGTGCACGCTACCTGGAGAAGACTGGCTGGGAAGACCAAGACAGTACAGTGACCAGATCACGTCGCAAGAAGGAACAGGGAGAAGAAGGGCGTGACGCCAAAATGAAAAGGAAGAAGGAACAGTAGAAAACGTCGCAACGCTAACCCCGGAAGTGAGTGACAAGAAGACAGTGTCCTAGGACTAGGACAAGACCAGGATGACACGTGCAGAGTGCGCGCACTGCATGGGGAAGCCTGGCCAGAGAAGATGAAGAAAAGGGGACCAGGGTACGTCGTGAGAAGAGGTGAAGAGAATAAGGAAGATCGGAGTGGCACACCGCCACCCAGGAAAAGGGAGAAAGGAGAAATCGGAATGGCATGCTGCCACTGCAAGAAGAAGCCACCCCTACGGAAGGAAGCAAGGTGACAAGCACTGGAACACCTGAGTGCAAGGGAAGACAAGCCTGGCAAGAGCACCGGCAGCACAGACCAAAGACAACCACCTACGAGCCATCCATCCACATGGCGATCGCAGAAGAGAGCAAGTTAGACGGTTGGCGACATCTACCTCTGGGGTTTGAGCGGAAGATTGGATGACGAGACTACTCAGGACTCCGGAAGCTGAGGACCTGACCACCTCGCACCAGCCCGTGGCAAACCAGAATCAGAGGCCTCGAGGGACTCTGGTGGCAGCAAGTCCCGCACGGGAGACAGGTCTACCGATGCACGTCTGCAGGACCCAAGAGGATGAAAGCCTCGCGAGCAATGAAGAGAGTCGACAACTCAACCTTCAGGTGGAACTAGGACACGACGGTGAGGCTCATGGAGCGCCCCGCTCACGGCCCGAAGGCTATGGTGGAGCAACACGACTAACAACACCAGTCCAGTGGAAGCCTGGCAAAGAGGTCCTCCCGGATATCTGGTGAGAGAGGAATACCGGAGAGAGGGACATCCTAGTGAGAGGGATGTGTGCACCTACTCTATTCACCTGCCAAGAGTCAACCCTAACGCCTGCCTGGAAAACATCACGAAGCCAGAAGAGAGAACAAGACCAGAAGACTGTCAACACCGGTGTCATCTAGGGATCTCTCATCACCAAAGGAGCGAAACAAAGGCAGGGCTGAGAACAGCAGACAGACAGCACAGACAAAGAAAGAACCCGCCGAACAACTGCGGACCGTGCCTCCGAGAACTGCAAGTCCAGAATACAAGAACTATACTGCCTGCGGTTTGCAAGCAGCCAAAGAGACTAATTTTGAAAACGCAAGTCCAATGTTATTTTCTGTGTTTTCTGTCCCCCACAGGTTCTTGGACTTTTCCTGTTTGGTTTATTTTTTTAACCAATTTGGGAAGGGATGTAATGCCCAGCACAAGTCAGCATTCTAGTGCTGAGCCTGTATCTATACTGAACACCCACCCACCACTGATGTCACTGGTCAGGTGACACAGTACTAATAAAAGAGGCCGAGCCCACGTGCTCTGGGCCAGTTGCACCAGACCTCCAGTGTGTCCTGCGTCAGTGATTGTGTGCCAGCCAGCATGAGGGCCTAGGGCCCAACACAGCCCTTTACATTAGCTATGAGATACTACACACACCTAACCACGATTAATTGACAACAAAGAACCTGAAGTAAACATATGGACTTCTTTTCTTTAGAGCACACAATTAATACCAATAACAATGTAATCAATCCACTAACCTTGGGTTCCGGGCCGGAGTAGCATGCTAATCCCTGTAAGGAGCGTCAATGCCTTGTGATAGGGTAGCAAGCGCAGTTACAACACATGGGACGGAAAATGACAAGTCTCTCATAGACTATGAACTGTAGTTTAAAAGTAAGACCTGTTTGAAAAGTTTGCAACTGTACAGGACCGCCCCTCCACAAGTGAAACATGCCCAGAGACAACATTACACTTATCACCTTTACTCCTTGGGTTCTGCCTTGGAGTCTCTCTACTTGCAATTGCTGTGATAGTATTGCGCTATCGCCGCCGTAAGGTATGCGGATAGATGGGCAGGAACAAAAATGAAGCGAGACCCAGTCCAGTCCTTCAGCACCGCCAACCATTAAAATGAAGGAAGGTCAAGGGTATCAACGCAGACAGGCAAACTTATTGGCCGCCTTTGAATGACAACGAAGCAAACACAGACAGAGGAGAGGCTGTTTTCTAATACGATTTTAGAAACAAGGGAAAATTGGCTGACCATCTTTAATTGGTAAAATAATACATGAGCTGTATATATACTATATATATATACGGGAGTGAGTGAAGAAATTATGAATTTCAGAAACTTTGTGTAAAGTGAACAATACCGTTTTTTCAGAATGCATCGAGCATACTTTATTTAAAATATTAAATTTACAGTCAATTCGTTGATCGGCGTTATCAGTGGCAAAGCAAAACAAGCCCAAACACCCTCATAAAGAAGGCAAAAACCAAAATAATATCCTACCAAAAAAGCCCAACTGCCGGTTTGAGGAAAATTGAATTTTGCCCTGTCATGTGTCCCTACGTGTTCCCCATCGTATGTTATATGTGCATGATCGATATGCATATTTTCCCCCTTGACCGAATAAAGACGCAATTATAGTTGTGTCCAACGTTAGTATGCCAGTTATCTAGTCCTCGTGAAAGCAACGTGAATTAGGCTTCTAGGCCTATGTTGCCAACGTTTTACATTGTGCACGTTAAAATCATCGAGTTGTCTCCGTTTCTAGGCCTCATAGGGCCCGGACACCAGATTCGAGTCTCAAGTCTCCTGAACCACTCCGAGGAGCGATGTAGCCCCTCCCGCATCCCTGACCCTTCACTTACTTCCTGCCAAGCAGCGCGGTGCCCGGCCTGGCCTACCTGCCTGTCTGCCAAGAATATGTTATGCCTCTAGTTATCAGTTCAGCTCCCCGGCTTCACATTCCTAGCTAACGAACCGCATAAACATCTTCATCTATAGTCTAGTCTTTCTGTCTCCATGCAAGAGAATTACTGAATTAGTATCCATAGAAGATTCATAGCACACGCAATACATGTAGAATATATGTATGCACCAGCCTTAGTGACAAGTAGCTTTTGCCCTGATGACATTTAGATTCAAGCAACATGTACTCCAAACACAAGATATCAGATATGCTATAGGTACATGTCGTCCTGACATCCCAGACTTTAGTCTCCTCTTCTAGTGCTAGAAGTCAGAGCCCCCTGCTCTCCCCAGTTACACGTCATGGCCCGTTTGCACGCACCAGTAGGTTAAAGGTTCCAGCTGCCTAGGTAGCCCCCTCCATGTATCCACCCCTTCATGACACTTCTGTGACGTTTACATCACATGTCTCCGTGCACGCCCAGTGCACGCCTTCTTTTTACGCCCATATGTTCTTATCTTCCGTTTGTCACTTGTTACGCCTATTGTATTCAATGCAATTGTACTGTTTTACTATATATACTGTATGATGTTAATATGACATTAGGCTTCCCTCTTTTTCCTGTGTCTGTCCCTTCCTGAACCATAGCAGGTGATGGAACCCGATGGTCCATTGGCTCGAGCCATCTAATTAAAGCCCGTATGACTCAGATACCACGGATTCTGCCTCTTATTTATTGAGCTGTCCTTTTCAGTTAATGCATAGAAAAATAGTACCGATAATTATTTATTTATTTACCACAGGTTGCTATTAAAAAGAATAAAAAGAGTAAAACAAAAAAGGGGGAATTGGGAAATGTAAATATAATGGCGCTGGGGAGGACATTCTGTGATTGGTGAGGGGGAGGAGCGTGGAGCAGGCAGAGTGGCCGACTTTGAAGCTCTGGAACCACGTTTGACCCTTCGCTCCGATACCTTCAGAGTCGGGGACAAAAGTTAACAAAACATGCAGTCGCCAACCACGCAAATGGAAGAATCCAAATGCTGCATTAACATGCAAGCACAGGCAAATAGTAACAGAGCAGGACCCAAGAAATAAATAGTACCCCAAGGAGCAGATCAATAACCATAGCATAATGATACCGTACTTAGTCCCTGTGCCATGGGAAGAATGAAAGAGAAAAAGGAGGGACAAAGAGGAAGGACTGGCCACTAGCAAACAAGGATTTTTAAAGGATATTAAAATAGACAAATGAAAGGCTATGGCAAGCAATAGGTGGAGTTGAACTCCACTAGGCATATACCCTACCCCATATCCTCCTTCTCCATGAATTTCCTCACTACCACTCTCCAACAGTGCACCTCATCTCTCCATAGCCTTTCTCTGGTGTACATTAATTATTTTTATAGTGCTACTCTTAGTTCACTTACAGTAAGTTCTGTGAACTGCATGGAACACATTCTTTGCAGCAGGCACATTAACACTCCGTGCTACCTTACGATGAGCCAAAAATACAACCAGACAAAATTATGAACTCTCACTAGTAGGAACATTAATCACCAGAGTTATCTTGATATTTTTATTGTTGCCTGAAAACTCCCTGATGCACAAGAATGTTGTGCTTTTAAACCAAAAATAATTTTTTAACACAGCGCCCCCCCCACCAAGGTCAACGCCAGCTGTGGCTGCACCAGTCGCACTGTCCTAAAGCCTGTCCTAATCTTAGCAATAAGGCAGGAAAAGCATTTCCAGAAATGGGGTGAGAGCTAACCTCATACCCATTATATGAGGAACAAGATCTATGTTAGTGTTGGTGTGTGATACTTCCCCAAATTCCAGCAAGCAAAACAAGTTAACAGATTTATTGTAGATGATTTAAGGGAAAGTAGACTTCTCCCATGAGAACTTTTTGAAACTTTTGGGACCAAATTTGCTAAAAAACCGAAGACCCTCATGGGCTTTAATGAAATATTTGTGTACTATCATGGTGCACAAGGGAAACCTGGCCTTTCCTTGTAGTAGATCTTGTTTTTGTCAAATGGCTTAAGTCAGAAATTAGTTCTACTATACCAAGGTCTGTATTTGTTCATGAGTGAGCCCCTTATGCCAAGGAGTACATTCAGTATGACAGTGCCAGAATTTTACCATGGATACTTCAGCCACACCCATGGGTACCACTAACAGATGCCTCTAATAAACAAGGCTCTCCATTTTGCCATTCACAGCTCCCATAAAAGGAGTACAGGTAAATCTTATAACAAGAGTTACCTCAAATATCTCTTCCAACATTTTGCTATGGATCCACCCCATATGCTAAGAATTATGTGCATTATTTCAGGGCCAGTGTTCTTCCCTGGGTATGGCTTGGCTAGTGGCTTTCTCAGTAAGACAGTTCGGGTCCCCACAGCTAATGATGGCGTCTTACTAGAAGCATGTCAGGGCCTGCAGTTTGCCATCGGTAACACCTCCCATCCATATTCTATTAGTGCTCTTGCCATAAGGCAAGAATGACCTCCAGTGCCACGAAGGGGGTTGGAAGACTCTTGAATGATGTAATCTATGTTCCTGCTGATGCCACACAGAATGTTCTTAACTTTATTCTATGCTCCGTACAACACTGGTTCTTTTGTGTCATTCAATGTAATGCCTTGCAATGGACATTTGCTGTGAACAGATACCAGACGAAACTACAATGAACTATCCAATATTATATGTCAAGTATTATTATTATTAATTATTAATAACCGATTTATACAGCGCATAGCTGCCCCAGCAACGGGGCGTCCCAGCGCTACCCCAACAATACCCGTAAGTAGTGACAGCCGGGGAGAAGGAAGAGAGTTACGCTAGGAAGAGCCAGGTCTTTATGGCTTTCTGGGAAGCTAGGTGATCTCGAAGCCCTCTAAAAACAGCCGGAAGTGAGTTCCAGAGTTTAGCCACCAGAACTTTAAAAGAACGACCACCAGTTCTGGCTCTTAAAACACTTCATGTGTTTTTTTTATGTTATTTTTTTGCTACAACAAAATAACAATAAAAATATTTCAACAAAAAAAAAAAGAATGACCTTCAGTATGCCTGACCAGGAGCACACTTGTACGCATAACACACATACATTGACACATTTTCTCTCACACACATTCTCACTGAATCACTTGCACTCTTTAGTACATTTGTACTCTGTCACATTCGCACACAGACACCCTACCGCTCACACTTCCATTAGTCAATCTGCTTTTATTGTGTTAGAAAAGCTTGCCCTGCTGCTTCTGCTATACCTGCCTTGCCTCTTAGTGAAGCTCAATAAAAAATATATTGTCTATTATAAAATAATATGTTGCCTTGCCAATGTTTGTTACAAGTATTATGTGAATTAAAAGTACACTTCCTTAGAATTCGTCCAGTAGCACACATCCTTTTTTCCTAGCAACTAGTGGTTAGCGCCAGGTCACCCCAGGGTAACCGTGTGCTCTTCAAGTGCATTTAACATAACATTAACATAACATACAGGGCTTATATGTGGTTTCAGTATTGGAAATGATCAAATCCACATTCTACCATGTAATATCACAGCATCCAACTGATCCCATGAAATGATTGACTTCTTCGGCAACCATAGATTTTATCCAGTAACACTTTGCATTTTGGGTTTTTTAGACCCAACTTAAAAACTACATGTCCCATAATGAAGCATTGTGGTGAATGGAAAGCCAGGGATGGCTGAAGGTCTCACACGATTCTCAATCCATCGCCATACCCCAAAGCCTCTGCCCTAGTCTCTCTCCTTGCTCCATCGGATATTCTCTGTCCACTCTCCCCTCTTGCACCAGCCTCGCTGTTGCTGATGGAATTAAGAAGCATCTAGAACTACCGTAAGAGCAGGTATTCTGTGGGTGCCTTTGTAGAAATATGTGCATATTCATGAGAGGTGTGTAATTTTTATGAGTGCAGAGTAGGAGGTGTGCTCATGTAAGTGCTGGGTGATGGTGAATAGTGTGACTGAGTGCAGCATGAGTGGTGCAAGTGTAGGTTGAAAAATTTGCCAATGTAAGGGTCGGGTGAGCTGCATGAATGCAATGTGACAGGAGGGCCCATGTGAGGGTCGGGTGAGGGGAGTGAGTACAGAGTGGGAGGAGTGATTATAGGCTGTTGTAAGCACTGTAAATGCAGGGTGAGTGGTGTGCCTGTGTGCAGTGCAGGGTGAGCGGCGAGAGTGAAGGGTGATCTGTGAGAATGACTGGTGAGTGCATGATAAGAGGAGTTAGTGCAGAGTGTGTAGGGTGTCCCTATGAGTCCTGGCAGAATATTGTCATTGTGTGCAGGCTGGATGAACAGAGTGCCTGTATGAATGCAGCCTGAGAGGTTTGCCTGTGTGAGTGAAGGGTGAGAGGTGATAGTTCAGAGTGAGCGGGGTGACTCCAGGCTGAGTGCTATGCTTGTTTGCGTGGTGTGAGTACTGTGCAAATGTGAGTGAAGGGTGAGCCTATATGAGTGAGCGATGTGACAGTGTGAAAATAGAGTGAGAGGGAGTGACTGCCGGATGAGTGATGTGTGACATATGAGTTTGGTTACGGGTGAGAGTGCAGAGTGGGAGAAATTAATGCATGGTGAGTGATGTGTATGCTTGATTGAGATTGCAGAGTGAGCAGTGAGAGTGACAGGTGAGTGAAGTATCATATGAGTGCAGGGTGAGTACTGTGCTCATGTAAGTGCAGGGTAAAAAGCGTGAGTGCATGGTGAGTTGTGTGAGAGCAGTGTGATCAGTGTGGGTGCAGGGTGAGAGATATGCTCATGTGACCGGTGGGTAATTGGAGAGAGAACAGGGTGAAGTCATGGCAAGGGGCATATGTGCAGGTTGGTCACTGTGAGTGCAGGGTGAGTGGTGTGCTTGTATGAGCATAGGGTAAAAGAAGGATGAATGGTGTGAGAGCAGTGTGATCGCTGTGTGTGTAGCATGAGCGGTGAAAGTGACAAGTGAGTGGAGTGTCATGTGGTTGCCGAGTGAGTAATGTGCTTGTGTGAGTGCAGGGTAGGAGGAGGGTGAGCAGTGTGAGTGCAGTATGATCGCTTTGAGTGCAGGGTGAACATGAAAGTGAAGGGTGAGCAGTGAGAATGAGGAGGGTGTTGTCTGAATGCAGGATGTATTCCCAGACACCTGGGGGCATATGTACAAGCCTCTAACTCCACCAGAGCGTCACTTTTTCCAACACTCCTGTGGCGTTAACTACTACGCCAAATTTACAAGGCAATTTTTGTGGCTTAGAACCACCTTGAAAATAATGCCCCTATTCAAGCAACACTAAGCGTGAAAGAGGCGTGCAATGAGTGTTGCAGTGGGCGTTTCACTGCAACACCCAGTGGTTTTTGATGCTGCCCCTATATTTACAAGGAATGGGCAGCGCCAAAAATACCACCAGTGAATATGTGGCTTTAAACAGGCGATACAAGAAGAAATATTTAATTTCTCCTCATATATTGCTCTTTCTATGTATGCTGCAAAATGCAGCACACATAGAGCAAATCGCCTGTTAAGATAGTTTATGTGCAGAAAGGTGTCCCTTCCAGCACATACACAATAACCCCTACAGCGCAGGCACACTAACAAAATGGTGCTAGAGTGCCTGGGCTGACATTAGGGAGCATTTTTAGCACCAGTGCTAGGAGTAATGCAGGAGTGCGCTGCATTCTTGTAAACACGGCACATCCCTGCATTTTGAAAATGTCAGAAGGTGGCGTTACCAGATTTGGCGTAGCACAGCGCTCCGCCAGTTTCTTATAGTTACTTCAAGTTACTTACAGTTACTAGTTTCTATAGTATACTTCAAGGTGAGATCCCTGACTGCCTAAAGTCCGGGCTAGTTTTCCCCATTCTCAAGAAACCAACGGCGGACCCTGAGGAGCTGATTGACTTCCGACCAATCACTTAAACCCCTACTCTGGCAAAGCTCATTGAGTAATGTGTACAGGTGCAACTTTATAACCACATTTAGGAATTCCAGCTACTAGATCAACTTCATCGGGCTTCCGTCAAGGCCACATCACCGAAACAGCCATCACTCACATATTTGATGACGCGCTTATCCTACTTGACCGGGACGAATCCTGCTTATTAATCCTACTCGACCTCTCATCAGCCTTTGATACATTCAAACATGACAACCTCCTGGGTGCGTGGCTTGTAATGGCTGCCTAATCCCATTGCTTGACATATGGAGGAGCGATTAAAGTGGATATCTCACATCTTAGGCGGAGAGATCCAAAGCCGACACTAGCTCTCGCATCAAAAAACGAAGCGGAACAAAGTGTGACAAGAAGAGTTCACACCGTTCACTCAATCTGTCGGAATCCTAAAGAGAAATGAGCGGAATCCTGGCCAACTCGTACCTCACAAAATGGCGGCAATGGGTAAGTTTGTGATACAATAAGGAACATGAGCTGCAAATCAAGGCTGCGCTGTCTCATACTCTCGGCTTGGAGCACCTGCTGATTTGAAGGTGGGTGACCATTAACAGCGACGCTCACTTGATTACAATATCATACTCGGAGAAGCCAGACAACATGCTTTCAGACTGACTGCCTGACCCTGCAATGGAGCGTCGAGCTGATCGCAGTGCGCATCTATGTGCCCTCACACCACAGCACATATGAGCGATCCCAGCAATTCCAAAGCGGACGCATAGAGCAGCGCTTACACGCTTGAGCACAATAACATAATCGGAGATGCCGGACAAATTGCGTTCAGACTGACTACGTGACCCTGCAATGGTGCGTCGAGCTGATCACAGTGCGCATCTATTTGCCCTCATACCGCAGCACATATGAGCGATCCTAGCGACTCCAAAGCAGATCCATAGAGCAGCGCTTACATGAGCCTACTCTAGCGGATGACTCTAATTATTCTGAGCTTCTTTATGTACTCAACGCAACAGCAACAGCACGAGTTAGAGTAAAAATAATTTCCCAAAATGGCGGATTAGTGGAGTAGGAGGGAGGAGAATATCGCGCTAAGCTTACAGCGGGCATAATAGGCCTACAGGCTTCTTTGCTGGGATGCGCGAATACCCTCTCTAGACAGGGTTACAAAGTGGAGCTACAATAGTGGAATACAAGTGGAGTAAATGGAATTGCTGAGGGGACTGAGCCAGGACTGAGGACTGAGCCAGATTGAGGTGTTGAACCAGAACTGTGATGTTGAGTCACAAAGTGGAGCTACAATAGTGGAATACAAGCATTAAAGTGGAGTAATTACGATTGCCAAGGGGACTGAGCTAAGACTAAGGACTGTGCCAGATTGAGGTGTTGAGCCAGGACTGTGATGATGAGCTGAGCTAAGGGTTAGGTCTCCAAATAGGCAGTGTACAGGCTGCCTCTCTCCTGCATACACGCAAATAGTGTTTATACAAAAGGACTTTTTACAAAAAACTTTTCACACATAGCACTTTGCCAAGGTGACACGCTACAAGCTAAGACGACACGTTACATATTGCAAGTAAACGCAAGAGGCGCATTTGGGAAAACACTACACGTTATATGCTACACGTTCTGCTCTACACGTAGCATACTGCAATGCTAGCAAGAGGCGCTTTTGGAACAGTGGAATTGCAGTGACATACCAAAACCAAGAATGACAACATACAACAGTGTTGCCAGTGCGGCCAGCATTGCTAGTATTGCTACTATTGCCAGTACTGCCTCAATTGACTGTATTTCTGCTTCTCTAACACATCACAACACGACACTGCAACAACTCCTAAATCTCAGCTAATAATAGCGCCAAGTCACCACGATTCAACCACTAAACCTCGGCACAGATCAACCACATCATCTAAGTCAGCCCAGTGACCCCTTTAATCAGCACAAGATGGTTAACAAAGAACCCAGAGCCTCTTACAGAAAGTCAAAAGCAGAACCAGCTATCTCAGTCTCACTAATCAAGGCCAAATCGGATCTGAATAGCACAATGGACATGGTATTAAAAAAATTGGCTGACGTATAGGACTTGGCAAAATCCACTAAACAAAATACCGATTCCATGCAGCTGGAACTCACCACCATCTGGGCAGACATGAACACAATGAACTCAAAAATCAACGACGCAGAACAAAGAATAAGCGACGTGGAAAATTTGGCTACCGAGGCCGGCAAAGAAATTAAACACCTCCGGGACACAACAAGTGAGCTTAAAAGACATGTGGCTGAGTTGGAAGACCGGAATAGAAGAGGCAACATACGCATTTTTGGAATTCCCTAGGGCTCAGAGGATACTGCGGGCTCCTGCGTGGCTTTTCTGGAATCTTGGATACCCATGCTCACCGGGATAAAATTTCACCATGGCTTGGAACTGGACTAAGCAAATGGGATTCGGATGTTCAACTCCTCAAACAGAAAATATACTCGTCTCATGATATGCAAACCATTACTTTACCAACACACAGAGACCATCTTAACCTTCGCGAGGAAAAACCACCAAATATTGAATAATCTTCACACAAGACTACTCAAAGGAGATGGTCGACACGAGGAAGGGGTTCCTCTAACAACGAGACAAACTGAGATAAAAGAACATCCAATTTTCATTTGCAGGCCCATCTAAGTTTAGAATCTTTGACAATGGCAAGCCATACTTCTTTAAAAAACCCAAATAACTAGCGCAACATCTGGAAGCAGCTCCAATTCAAGAGATGTACCTCTCTGCAGGGAGCTCCAACAAAGGAAACCTTGATATCCTTTGAATTATTGAAATGGTTTTACTTTTTTTCTCATGCTTTTGTAACAGTATAATTGCAATTGCACATTCTTACCTGTAATTGTACGCAGCAGTAAACAGATAAGGACACGCAAATGTTTGATGTAATGCTATATGTTCTTCAAATCACACACTATACTCACATTCAAGTACACTGAATTAAGTGACACTCGTCTCGATGATTATCAAGTTAACAAGTTACATAACAAGAATACTTACCTCTAGCGGTTAACAACACCTAAGTGGTTATAAAATTAACCATAACATCAATACCATACAGTACTGTTGTAATGTTATTTCGTCTAAAGTTTCTACACATGAACAATTTTCAAATTGCTTTCCTCCGGATTGCCGGTTGACGGACCTGCAGTCGCAGCTCCTGCATCCGATTTTCTCAGGGGAGGGGCGGAAGAGGGGGTGAGGAGGGACAGAGGAGGTGGTGAGGAGGGACAGAGGGTAAAAGTATTTGTGGTTGTTTTTCTTTTGTAGTATGTAACTTCTTTTTTTATTACTATATGTTGAAGTGCTAGGTATGCTCTACTTCAGATACATGGTCAGTGACAGGACACTTATGGGCAATGATGTGAAACACCATTTTCAAGTTACCCTCAGTATACCTCTAACAGTCCACAATGCCGCTTTTAAGGGTAGAGGTTCACACCTATTCCATAGGCTGTCCCATATCCACAGCGAACACTACATCTGCCGATGACTCATGCTAAAGATATTGCAGAAGACCTTAATATATCTCCCTAAATGTAAAAGGGCTTAATCACCCAGTTAAGCATAATCGTCGACTACCTGGCCAAGACTTAGGGTGACATCATACTTCTCCAGGAAACTAAACACTCAGAGGAGAATGTAGGCTTTATTAAACACAACTGGATCTCTAATATCTATTGCTCAACTGCAGACCATAATAAAAAAGGAGTCATTACCCTAACAGCCAACAAATCCAATATCACCGCTATCTCACACACACATGATGATGAAGGGAGGATGTTAGTCACACAACTAAAGAGAGGGGATGATTCCATTCATGTTCTCAACATATATGACCCCAACTCCGATGAGCCGAACTTCCAGGAAAAGATTTCAACTACAATTGAGAGCTTTCCCCAAGATGACCTCATCATAGTAGGCGGTGACTTCAATCTGTCTTTAGACCCCATTATTGACTGTCAATCCAAATGTAGATACCAGCCCACACGTTCACACGAGGTTCTCAGCAGAATCTGCTCCAAGTTCAATCTTAAAGACTCATAGCGCCTTCAGCACCCAGATACAAGGGATTATACATTTTATTCAGCCCGCACAATTCCTATACCAGGATTGACTACATTTTAATCGCACTTCAATATACACATCTTATAGACCATACGGATATAGCCCCTACACTAGTATCAGATCGCTCTTGCATTAACACCAAACTAGCAGGTATTCACTCCATTATTCCTCCTAAAAGGTGGCATTTTAGTGATGAAGTACTCTCTGACCCAATAGACAAAAAAAAGATTGAATCTGCTATTCAGGACTACATTAGACATAATGATCTCCCAGGCACAGACACTTTCACAATATGGGATGCGCTTAAGGTGACTATCAGGGGGGTCATCATTGGAATTAAAGCAAGTATCAATAAAAAAGTACATTCAGAGCTAGATAATTTAGAAAAAGAAATTAAACTCCTAGAATCATCTCATGCTAAGATATCCTAGCCCAACTATTTAAGAATAAATATGAATATAACAAAATTGTGAGCAAGCGAGCAGGAGTGTGGATCAACAAATTCAAGGCACTCAAGCTCTGTGAAGGGAATAGAGCAGGTAAACTATAAGCTTCGTACCTCAAACACAAGCAGAGTCATTTCACTCTCCTCAATTAAAGACTCAATAATAATATCCAAACAAAACAAAAAGAGATCCTGTGAGCCTTCCACTCTTTCTATGAGGACATATACAAAAGTAAACAAACAGTAAACTCGGAAGAATTTACCAGTTACCTAGACTCACTAAACCCGCTGAGACTGTCTGAGTCAGAGAATGCGGACGTAGGGAAACCCCTCTCTGAAAAGGGATTTTTTAACTCTATCAAATCTCTTAAAAACAACAAAGTCCCAGGCCCAGACGGCTTCTCAGCCTCCTTTTATAAGGCGTTCAGTGGATCCCTTCAGCCAACCTTATTAAAAGTATTCAATATCATAGCTACAGAGGGACGCATATCGTAATCAATGAAAGAAGCCAATATTATTGTAATACCGAAGGAAGGGAAGGACCCTCTTTTACCAAAAAACTATAGGCCAATTTCATTGATCAATGTGGACTGTAAATTATATGCAAAAATCCTAGCCACAAGACTGAATGAGGTGCTCCCCAAATTAATCAGTAACTCCCAGGTTGGTTTCCTCAGACACCGAATGTCTAATGATAACACTAGATTATTGTGCCACATACTTGAGCAGCCAAAGTTGATGTCCGTTCCCTCAATCGCTATCGCCCTGGACGCTGAAAAAGCGTTTGACATGGTTTCGTGGTCATTCTTGAGACACGGTATGTCGTCCTTTAATCTAGGGGGTTCGTACATAGCCAGGGTCATGGCGATGTATTCGGATCCTACCGCCCAAATAGCAATCAATGGAGCCCTCATGGATACCTTTATACTAGAGCAAGGTGCCAGACAGGGTTGCCCTCTATCACCCTCCCTATTTCTCCTAGCCCTGGAACCACTCATTCAGGTCTTTAAGCGCAATTCCAAAATAAAAGGAATATATTTTGGGGACTCTCCAGTCAAACTAGCCGCGTATGCGGACGATATTCTCATAGTCATGGAGGAACCAAGATCGTCCATTAAGGCACTGATGCACACCATAGAAATGTACTCAACCCTCTCTGGGTATAACTTAAACCGGGTCAAATCCAATGTTAAGGCCCTGAACATCTACTGCACCCGGGAGGTACTGGGAGATTCTGGCCTTACATGGCAACCGGGATTTATCAATTATCTGGGGAGAGAATTCGGTAGCAATTTCTTACAGTCACTCCATCGTAATGAAGCTAACACCCTCCAGAAAATCAAAACCCTCATCGAGGCTTGGTCCCCAAGATTCATCACTTGGTGGAGCAGGATGAGACCATCAAGATGATTTGAATTTGAATTTAAAAACACTTATAAAGCGCACTTTTACCTGGCGGTTTCATGGCACTGAGGACAATATTAGAACTCGGATGGCAGCAGTGGAAGGACTAGGCTGGAAATGCTTGCAAAAAAAGATGAGTTTTCAGTGCCTTGCGAAAATCAGGGTAGAGTGGAATGGAACGAACATTCAAAGGAGGGGAGTTCCAGAAAATGGGGCCGAGGACCGCAAATTTCACCCCCCCATCCTCGTTTTCCTAAACCGGGGAATGGAAAGGAGGTACTGAGAAGAAGAACGGAGCTCTCTGACTGGTGTATAGCTGGAGATAGCCGAATTTATAAAGGCTGGGGCAGTTCCAGCACGGGCCTGAAACGCCGTACAACCCAGTTTGAAAAGGGCCCTCTCCCTGATGGGCAGCCAGTGCAGGTTCTTTAATGCAGAGGTGGCGTGATGGAATTTGGGGAGGCCGTAAATGAGCCGTGCCGCCTTGTGGTGTTGGGTTCAAATCAGGCCTACATACTCTGCTAAACTCTCGAACGCCTTAGTATAGAAGTTGGCACGGACACTGGAAAAGGTAAAAGACAAGTTTATTAAGACCCCATGGGGTGGTGATACATTCCTACAGCACCCTTCGGCAATGTAAGAAGTAGCACACCGAACATCGGTGCGCGACCTCTTTTATATAGTTTAATAGTAATAAAAAGGTAGGCGGTTACAAGTTACACATTTTAGGTACATATAAGGTCATTTTTGGAACACAGCCAGCACGTGGGAGGAGTTCAACGGCACTGGTCAGTTAGTGTGAACATTCCTAAAGAGTGACCAGTTGATGCATAGTGCGCATGTGCGCTTGACCAGTACTAAAAATAGCCTGTTGCCGAGCAGAATAGTGACCATGGGTATCGAGGAAGGACGAAAGGGCACACTGACCACGAGGCAGCGTGTTCATAGGAAACGGAAGTCAGAGGGATTCAAAATGGCCCCCGTTCGTTTTGGTCAAGTTAACAGAAAAGACCGTGTAGCTGTGCTAAACGCTAACTCAGGAGCCGCCAAAACACGACAGACGGCCCTTTTAGCGTTTAGCAAAAGCTACCTCATAGTGGACGTAGTCAGAATGTTCATCCTCAATGTTAATAGCCATTATTTTCAATACTTCATCATTGATCAGTTTCTCTTGCTTATCAATAGCTCGTTTGGACGGAATACAGGCTGTGATACATACAGAACATAATGTAGGGCCACATTGAATACATAGACAAAGGAAAAATAGTACTCCAATAAAAACACAGAGAATCGTCAATAATTTCCAACCCCAAGTACTAAGCAGGGTCCAGAACCAACCAGAAAAGGTCCATGTTCCATTTTCTGGGTGGATCTCAGCAGCTATCTTATGTAATTTTGTAATCGAATCATATACAGAAGGTGAGTTATCTGGTACGTACACGCAACAACTACTTCCGATGACGCGGCATGCTCCACCTCTATCAGCTAGTATCACATCTAGAACCATTCGATTCTGGAGCACCACAATTCTGGTAATTTGCAATTCCTCAGTAATATTCCCTAAAGCGGAGGCAGTTTCGTTAGCGACTGCTTCCACCACACGCGTAAGCCGCCTTATCTTCCTGCTATTCAGTGCAGCTCCTACGAATGAGAATAACCCCAAATTGAAATCTACATATTGTTGTAAAGTGGTATCAGTCTGGTCTATTTCATCAAGATCTACTGTTCGTTTGACCCTGTTTAGTATGAAATCATGGTACAGAACGTAATCATTGTGGTACATGGGAGGAGCAATAAATACAGGTGGTAATACAAAAGCTATATAACACGTTCCCAACCATCCCAATGGTAGACGATGGTATCCCTTATTTCCACAAATGAAATATGTGTTATGTGAAGCTACAAATGCAATTCCAATTGGTGTATCAAAGGTAAGTGTAATATTACATTCACTGCGGCCTACAGGGATTGTACCTTTATTTCTAATACACAAATCTGCTTTTGTATCAATGACTGTTATCATATGCGAGCTCGTCACATTTATAAGTCTTTGATTCGTATATACACGAGGTGTAGAAACATTGTCCGGACGGTGCTCTTCCCATTCAAACTTAGTTCCTTCAGCGTGTGGATAGCCGTCTTTGTCGTTATAACATATTTTATTCAACCGAAAAAGTAGTCCACCTTTCGTTGGCCATCGCAGAGTAAAAAGAAGAGTGTACCAAGCATGACAAGAACCATTATGAGAAAACGGGAGAGGAATGAGTGGTGTTCCTCCCTTCTTCTGATGTCCGGGCAACATTCCACATACCCAACAATTGGACGTGTTGGTCATGTTATGAGTATGATGCAAAATCTTAATAAAGCTGTTATTCAAATAAGTCTGCCTATGTCTTTCTTCGTGAAAAGGCAGAGTGAAATGAAAATGTTCAGATGGACTTGGAGTGGTGGGCAGCAAATGTTCTCGTACAGGAAACAACAGTTCTATAGTCCAAGCTAATACTGCGATCACCACTACGGTCAAGACAAACAAAACAACACCAAGAATTCTCCCTCTTCGTGTCGAAGGAGATGCCATAGTTCACAAAACAATACTCTTCAAGAAAACAACACTAAGCGGGAAAAATAAAAACGATGGTTCTGAACCGAGGCTGCCGTTGATTTGTTCTCCGGGATTCAAGACGGGTGTCGCTACACTGGGCAGAACTGATCCCCCCCCCTTGATATTCCCGGCTTCCGTTTCACAAACCTCAGAGCGGTTACCAACCAGTTTCAAAAACACAAAAGGAATCTTGTTCCTGGGGCGTAGATTGTACTTCACTTTATCAGAAACAACGTGGTCCGGGAAGGCTCCCTCCAATTCATCAGGCGTGACAGCTGGGCTCTTTTCTGTATCCAAAATCTTTCTGTAGTCGGATAGCACCACAGGGCTCACTAGATCCGGAGAGACACGTCGGCAGTGCGTTGAATGTATCCACCGCTTCTTGTTAGTGACTCTCACAGCAGTTCGCGTAGCCAGCAGCACTTGCTCAGGGCCATGCCATCTCAGTTCCAAACTGCTGGATCGTTCAAATACTTTGACCATCACGTGGTCCCCAGGGCGGAGATCGTGAGCCTCACCAGTGGAGTTATCAGGGAGCACCTCTCGAACCTGTTGATGGATAGAAAGCAAATCATTTGTTAATCGTGCCAGATAATCGTTCATCATTATACAAGGCATATCATGTATCAAACGAGGTTTTGGAACTCCCCAAATATTCATAGGCCTTCCAAACACCACTTCGTAGGGTGTGAGGCCAGATCGAGAATGTGGCACTGACCGAATGGACAGCAATGCCAGAGGCAAAGCGTCCGGCCATTTCAGAGATGTAGATGCCACTATCTTTGCTAGCTTCAGCTTCAGAGTTGCATTGTATCATTCTACTAAACCTGCTGATTGCGGATGAAAGACAGCATGGAATCGTTGCTTGATTCCCAATCCTTTCAGGACGTATTCCACCACTTTTCCAATGAAATGAGGGCCATTATCACTCCACATAAGTTTACAAACACCGTAGCGCGGGAAGTACTCCTTGAGTAACACCTTAGCTGTTGTCAATGCTGTATTGTCTTTCGTAGGGTAAGCCTCAATCCATTTGCTGAAGACACACACCACCACTAGAACATACTTGAGATTATTACAGCGTTCCAGCTGGATGTAATCCATTTGTAGTACTTCGAATGGTGCAGTAGGTGGAACAAACCCTCCTTTAGGAGTATGAGTCCCTTGTCCAGGATTGTGCTGCAAACATATCAGACAGGTCTGCACTACTCTCTTAGCCGTGCTAGCAATGTCAGCATTTTCCCAAACTCGTGTAAGCAATTTAGTAATTGCGAGAGCTCCAATGTGCGCCAGCCCGTGTGTCATTTGCACCATTGTTTGTAAATAGGCCAGGGGTAGTTTCCATCTCTCCATATCTTTACTACGCCAGCAACCCTCATCATCCAATACTCCTTCAGTGGCCCATTTCATACGTTCTGCCTCAGATGCTGACTTCTGTATATCTAGTATTTCTTCTCTAGCATCATGCCACCGCTCAGCTTGTGACTTCACCACATACATGGGGAAATTATTTTGCAGCATAGCGGTCTCTCTCGCAATGCGGTCTGCGAAAGCATTGCCTTGCCCTATTTTGTCCGTCACCTTTTTGTGTGCACTACACTTGACTATTGCAACTTTCTTTGGGCATAACAGTGCATTCAGGAGATCGCGTACCAACTCTCCATGCATGATGTGTACTCCGTGTGAAGTCAGGAATCCTCGTTCCTTCCAAAGTAGGCCAAAATCATGCACTACTCCAAAAGCGTAACGACTATCCGTGTAAATGTTCACACATAGCTCAGCACTTAACTCACATGCTTTCGTTAAGGCTATCAATTCAGCTGCTTGAGCCGATTTCTGGGGTATTCGTGCTGCTTCTACCACAGTCTTAAGTGTCGTGATCGCATAAGCTGCGGAAGTCGTACCATCTGGTAACCTCACACACGATCCATCAACCCACAGTTCCCCATCTACATCTGGAAATGGCGTATCCTGTAAATCGATACGACCCTTTGTCTGTTCCTCAGTCAGAAAAACACAATCATGTTGTTCTTCCTTCTGGGTCTCAGCAACAGGATCCGGCAGTAAAGTAGCAGGATTTAGTGTCGCACATCGCTTTAGTGTGATGTGCGGCGCCAACAATGTTAGCTCATATCCTGTCAAACGGGCACTGGTTAGATGCTGCGTTTTTGTTTGATTCAGTAACGCATCTACCGCATGGGGAACTAGCACCAACAATTTGTGTGACAAAACTATTCCCTCACTTTGTCGTATCGCAACTGCTGTTGCTGCAACTGCTCGAAAACATCCAGGCAATCCTCGAGCCACAGGGTCGAGTACCGCCGAGAAGTATGCACAAGGCCTCTGTTTGTCTCCGTGTGTCTGCACTAACATTGACAATGCGCACCCATCCTTCTCGTGTACATATAATGTAAAGATCTTCGTGTAATCAGGTGTACCCAACACTGGTGCAGAACAAAGAGCTTGTCTCAATTGCTCAAAAGCATTCTGACATTCATCCGTCCATTCAATGGGAATCGGTGTATCTTTAGACAACAATGCCAACAATGGTTTAACGATATGTGAAAAACCCAATATCCATTGCCTACAAAAAGACGTCAAACATATAAAGGCGCGAACATCCTTCTGAGTGCGAGGGACTGGAGTATCTAGGATTGCTTGAATTCGATCTGGTGTCAATGCACGGCCCTCCTTAGACAAAAGATGACCGAGGTAGGTCACCTTTGGTCTACAATATTGTAGCTTTTTCTTCGAAACTTTATGATTATGTTTGGCCAGAAAGGAAAGCAAAGAAAAGGTACTCTTCTCACATTGTTCTGGCGTGTCTGCAGCAAGTAAGATATCGTCTACATATTGAATGAGAACCACTCCCTCTTGTAAGTCAAAGGAATCAAGCTGTCTTTTTAATGCCTGACTATAAATGCTAGGACGTTCAGTATAGCCTTGAGGAATTCGACAGAATCTGTACGATTTATTATTTAATGTAAAGCCGAATAGATATCGACTGTCAGGATGTACAGGGATCGAAAAGAAGGCATTCTTCAAATCGATGACTGTAAAAGTAGTTGCCGTCGATGGAACCAACGTAAGCAACGTGGTGATGTCAGACACCACCGGGTACTGAGGCACTACTATCTTGTTTATTTCCCTCAAATCAATAATGAAACGGTAAAACTTAGCATCTGTATCTCTTTTAAGAATCGGTAAAATTGGGCTATTGCAAACATTGTAGGGGACTTCCTCAACTACTCCTGCCAAAATCAAATCGTTCACAATGTGCATCAAAGCAAGTTCTCCTTCTCTGGAAATCTTATATTGTGGGACACGTGGTAGAGATACTCCCTCCTTTACAGTAATACGTACTGGAGGGATTAACATCTGCCCCACATCCGTGTCAGAAGTGGCCCACAACGTGTTTGGTAAGGAGGCCAATACTTCAGATTCATGGAGAAAACACACTCGCTCAAAGTCTGGGTAATTCTCATTCAACACAACTCGCACTCCTTCTGGGGCACAGCGAATAGTAGCTCGAAAGTGTTTTAACATATCGAGTCCAATAATATTATCTGGTGTATTTGGAGACAACAAAAAGGGACATGGGGCAGCAAATTTATCAACATGAAATGCAACTGGTTGAGACAATGGGCTAGAAGTAGGTGTTCCATCGAACCCTATTGCTGTAATTACCTCGCCAGACAGGGGAGCCCTTGGAACCAAGTATTTGGACAAAGCGCTACGAGTAGCTCCTGTATCGACCAGAAATTGATCAGTGGAACCCAGAACATGTGCTTCTATGTATGGACCCCTTTGATCAACTGGTACCTCAACCGATTCCACACCCCATCCTACGCAATCCTATGCATAATGCTCATCCCGTGGTTCAGCAGGACCACCCTCATTTATCTGATATTGATTGCGGTTATCAAACGTATTATAATCAGACTGACCACGACCCCTTGCTCCATATCCTCCACGATCATTCGTACCATAGCCTCCTCGATCATTCGTGCCATAACCTCCTCTTGACCCTCCATAATAATTCCTAGACCTTCCACTTCCTCGTCCCCTCAAATTACGCTGCTCTCGAAACACCGGACAGTCTGCAATCCAATGCCCAAACTGTTTGCAGTATGCACATTGATTCACAGAAATGTCAGAACGAGGGGGAGGAGCACTACTGTATGATCCTCGCCCTCCTCTGTCATTTCCTCTCGTAGCCTGAACCTGGGCTAACATTACCTTCGTCTTCAAATCCTTTGCTTTCTTTTCACTACTTTCTTTTGCCTCTAATTCCTGTCTTTCATAATATTGAGCCATAGTCAATAAAGAAGCAGGGGTTGCTGTGGTCCATGAACTTTCACTCGCTTTCAATCGTTTCGCAATCTCCGGTAGGAGATTAGCCACATACTTATCAACGAATAAATGCCTGCCAGTATCTTCTGTCAATAATTGACCACTGTAATCATGGAACGCTTCCTCGAAGCGAGAGAAAAAATCGGAAACTGATTCATCCGCTTTCTGCTTACAAGAGGCTAATATAGTCCAATCAATCTTTTTAGCGGGAGCAAGAGTCTTTAGTTTTGTTAGTATGGCCCCTGGAAGGTCTAATATTAATTGACACGGCTTACATGCTGGTTCTCTATCTAAATCAGCCTGAACAAGATCTTTCCAAGTGGCCCCGAGAGTCGTGAGGTCATCAAACCTACGAATCGCTCTCCACATATCAGGGGGCAATATCAACCCGAAAAATAGATCAATATCAACTAACGTCATGATACATGAAGAAATTGCACTTTCAACATTTTCATAAAAAGCCGCAGGGTTTTTACGGGGATCAGGTAAAGCATTCTTAAGCGCCATGACATCTGCTCTATTCCAAGGCGTATAAACCCAATTATATACAAAATACCCTTTCGCGTCTTTGTATCTTTTATCATCATCTGTGCCATCCCCTTTATGAGGGACATATAAAGGCGCAGCTTCTCGCATAGGTCTAACATTAATCGCAGCGATCTTATCTGTTTCAAAGATAGGGCATTCTTTGGATATCCCCGTCGCTCCGGACGTAGACGAATTCTTCGACTTTTCCAACTCCCGTAGTCGTGTCGCCTCATTACGCAGTTCAATCAAACGCTTGAAGAAGTCGTCCGCATCTGAAAGAACAAAAAGACCTTTACGAAAATTCTCACGACCCTTGGATATCTCCTTTGGTTCTAACTCGAGAGAATATTTTCTATACCGCTCAACAACTTCATCTCCAAAATGATCTAAAAAATACAGTCGTTCCTTATCAGGCCACTGTTCCATTTGTTCAGTAACGTCAGAAACAGTAACAGTATTAATATTTAGTTTTCGTGCAAATGAACGTAATTCCGCAGCTCGTTCCGCATGTAACCTGGTACGCTGTGTTCGATCACTATCCTCGTCCGAGTCCTCGTTTGGAGCCGTAGGTACGACGTACGGAGGCGGACAACGATCTAGTAATGAAAAATCATCTATTTCATTAGTAAGGACTGGATAAAGAGGACGCCTGATAGGGAATTGACCATTAACCTGTAAATTGCGTTCTCGTCTCTCCCTCACTTTCTTTTCCTGTAATTCCTTCTCCTGTAGCTGTAAAGCTTTGTCATGTGCAGCCTTCCGCTGCACTTTCTCCGCCAAGGCTTCCTCACGCTTCGCTCGTTCACGCACCTCTTTCTCCCACATACGCACACAATCAAACATATCTTGTCTAGACCTTCGCTGAAACAAACACTGCTCTACATACTGTACCTTTCGAAGGTCAAACGACCCATATAGCGGTCACTGTAATTCACGATCAGTCTTAGTATACTTATGCCATAATGTACTATACATTATAGGTGGAATACCGAATTTGACATACATTTCACGATTTGGAGTCCCCTCTGGGGGAGCCGGCTGCTTTTCACTTAATCGATAATTGGTACCATTTTCAGAACAGCACATCCTACGGAGTGTGCTAAAAACAGGCATGTTCCAAAAAGTACCACGAAAATGTGATACTACAAAAATGTCACCTAACGCGGTGTACCGTTCAAATCAAATAAATCAGAGAAATATCCCTACATGCCTGCCTATGTGAGGTGCACTTCACATATTCAAATTCAAATTCAAAGATTCAAAACGTCAGCTAACAAATTTCAAATTCAAATTCAAAGTTTCAAAAAGCCACAGTAAGTGTCAGTAGACTACCTCACCGCTCAAAAGCTTACCAAATATTTTCAAACGTCCAAAGTCCAACTGCCAAGTTCTGTGGTCAAATCAGCCAAAACGGCACATTACGACAATCCAAGATCAGAATCTCAGTCGAGGACCGGCGCCACCTGGAAGGTCAGATCGGAAGGAAGGGAAAACACACCGTGGGTGCCAAGACTCGGGTCACTCAGTGGCAGCGTACGCGTCCATGGCGAGTTTCCTGACCTTCGTCACGACCTCTCCTTCGGGCATCCGAGTCGCCGATGAGTCCCTTCGTGGTCGCCAATTGTGGTGTTGGGTTCAAATCAGGCCTACATACTCTGCTAAACTCTCGAACGCCTTAGTATAGAAGTTGGCACGGACACTGGAAAAGGTAAAAGACAAGTTTATTAAGACCCCATGGGGTGGTGATACATTCCTACAGCACCCTTCGGCAATGTAAGAAGTAGCACACCGAACATCGGTGCGCGACCTCTTTTATATAGTTTAATAGCAATAAAAAGATAGGCGGTTACAAGTTACACATTTTAGGTACATATAAGGTCATTTTTGGAACACAGCCAGCACGTGGGAGGAGTTCAACGGCACTGGTCAGTTAGTGTGAACATTCCTAAAGAGTGACCAGTTGATGCATAGTGCGCATGTGCGCTTGACCAGTACTAAAAATAGCCTGTTGCCGAGCAGAATAGTGACCATGGGTATCGAGGAAGGACGAAAGGGCACACTGACCACGAGGCAGCGTGTTCATAGGAAACGGAAGTCAGAGGGATTCAAAATGGCCCCCGTTCGTTTTGGTCAAGTTAACAGAAAAGACCGTGTAGCTGTGCTAAACGCTAACTCAGGAGCCGCCAAAACACGACAGCCTGGTTCTGTACCAGCTGTAGGCGTCGAAGGGCATAAGCCGGAACGCCGTTGTACAGGATGTTCCCGTAGTCCAGCCGTGACAATACCATTGCCATAGTGATAAGTTTGAGAGCTGGAAGAGAGAAAAATCTGGAGATTTTCCTGATAGTACGGAGAGTGAAGAAACAAGAGTACACCACCGTGCTGATCTGAGAGTGTAAAGTAAGATTTTGATTTACCGTGATCCCGAGTGTTTTGACAGAGTGCGAAGGTGAGGGAGGGGAACCAAGTGAAGGGGGCCAAAACGTGGAAGTCCAGGGACTGGATGCACCACCAGTCAAAATCAGCTCAGTTTTGTCTGGGTTGAGTTTGAGGTGGTTGAAGTTCATCCAGTCCCTGATAAAGATCAAGATTGATTGGAAATTAAGCATAGATTCAGGAGAGTGTGAGAGATTGAAAATCAGCTGGAGGTCATCTGCATAATTAAAGACAGTGACCTCCTGTTGTTGTAGAGCAGAAATAAGAGGGAAAATGTAGAGATTGAATAAAAGAGGGGAAAGAGAAGAGCCTTGGGGGACACCACACTGTACCTTACGTGAAGGAGAGGAAAACCCTTCAAGATGGACGGCCTGGGTGCGGTCCCTCAGGAAGGAGGTGAGCCAGTCCAGGGGAGGCCCCCTGATGCCCGCTGCCCTGACACGGGTGAGAAGGATGGAATGATCAACCGTGTCAAAGGCAGCGGACAGATCCAGGAGGACCAAGGCCTGAGGATGGCCCCCATCCATACCCTCCCTGAGGCTGTCAAGGACCGAGACCACGACCCTCTCGGTGGAGTGGCGGGGACGAAATCCAGCTTGACAGGAGGCCAGGTAGCCAGTGTCCTCAACAAAGGAGCTGAGGACAGAGGCGACTTGGCACTCCAGGATTTTTCCCAGGTAAGGGAGGAGGGAAATAGGACGATAGTTGGTCGGGGGACCGGATCAGCACCGGGTTTTTTCAGGAGGGGGATAATTATAGCTGATTTGTGAAGCTCTGGAACTATGCCAGTCCTGAGTGAACCATTCAGGAATGCCACAGGAGGAGAAGGGCAAGTCCGGAAGATTTCCCTCAGGATAGGCGCTGGGCATACATCCAAAGGGGAGCCAGACTTAACTTTCGCCGCTAGCGAAGATAGCGTCTCGCTGGTCAGTTGAGGGATGTGGGCAAAAATAAGAAAACTGTTAGGGGGGGTTCAGGAGCCGGGGGGGAGTGGGGGAGGTGGGGGTATGTTAGCCTTAATAGCTTCAATTTTCTCTACAAAATAGTTATTTAGGGAATCGCAAAGGGCTTGGGAAGGGGAAGGTTTTAGGGAGGTTCTGTCTGACATGGCCAGCTCATGAACGGTGGAGAACATTTCTCTAGCCTGGTTTTCTGAAGAAAGTATTTTATTAGAGAAATAAGCAGTCTTGGCTGAGAGGATGACCTTTTTATATGCGTTGAGCAGAAATAAATAATGAGTCTTTAAAGTTGGGCAGTAGGAACGCCTCCATGCGCGTTCGGCCTGGCGGGCTGCTAGCTTCTTTCCCTTAAGTTCATCGGTGAACCATTTATTAATGTTGTGAGCGCGTTTCACAGCAACACGTTTCAGGGGAGCTACCTGATTACAGGACCTGGATAGCAAGTCGTTGATGGTGGTAACCTGGGAAGATGGGGAAAGTGTCTCCAGGACCGGGGAAGAATTTAGAAGAGTGAGGCAGAGGGCGGGAATATCGGCCTTGTTCCAGTTGCGAGCCCAGATGTTCCTGGGAAGAGCTGGACGTTTGGGCCGGTGGAGATCTAGAGTAAACGAAATCAAGAAGTGGTCGGACCACAAACATGGTGTGATGATAGGAATGGACACCGTGATGTTCAATTACCAGATTTGATCAAGGACATGGCCCTTGGAATGAGTGGGGGCAGATACGTGAGAAATAAAATTAAGGCTGAGGAGGGACTCTGTGAAAGTCCTGGATGCTGCGTCTTCCGCAGGATCAGAAGGCCAAAAATTAAAATCGCCGAGGACCAAAACAGCAGAGTTGTTAACTGTTAATGTGGCCAGTAATTCCTCAAACTCCGTTAAGAAGTGGGGGGTAATAATAGCCGGACAAGAGAGAATTTGAAAATGGACGTCCGACCGAACAATCAGTGCAACGCCTCCGCCCGCCCTGCCCGGCGGGCGATCGGCCCGCAGGGCATAATAAGAGGAGGGAAGTGCTGCAAGGATGTTGGGAAGGGAATCGGGGCAGAACCAGGTTTCGGTCAGAAATAACAGATCAGGCTTGTGGCAGTCCAGAAAATCGAAAAGTTCTAATTGATGTTTCACGGCTGATCTGGTGTTTAAAAGGTAAGCCAAAATAGCGGCCACTGGACTGGAAGGCTGGTCGGGGACGAGTGAACTGGGGGGCAAAAGTGAGGAAAGGGGACAGGTGGGAGCGATGGGGGGATTGGACTGAGGCCGGGCGAGACCAAGGATGGAAATAGTGGACGCTGAGGCTGCGCTAAGGGTGCCGTGACCGTGGAGTTCCACTGACGAATAGGATAAAAATTGGGCATAGTAAGGTGCCCCTTGCCCCGGCCGGCCGCGGACGGGCGCAGACGGGCTTGCCTTTGGCGCGCCTTCGGCGTGCCGCCGGCGCGCGCGTGCGCATGGAGCGTCGCTTTTGAGTCCTAGGTGCGCGAAAACTAGAGCGCTGCCCTAGGGAATGGTCTGCCCCTCCAAGATGGCGGCCGCAACCTCGTCAGCCCTCCGGATCAAGCGGCACTCAGCCGTGCCGGACCGGGGCTAGGGGAGCGGCGATGGAAGTCAGGAAGCAGCAGTCAGGTAGGAAAATAACCAGAAGCAGTTTTAAAATACAGCACAGTAAAAATAATAAGCGAGCCCACAAGCACCGGCACAGCCGCGAACCAGCTGCCACCAGGTTCGAATGCGTCCCCGCTAGTGAACTATATAATAACCATGCTCCCACTAATACTGTTGGAGGACTTTCACCACAAATTGGACACCCTGATCTCAAAATTTTTATTGAAAGGAAAAAGGGCCAGAATTGGTCTGAAAAAACTCAGATTGGACAAATCCATGGGGGGAGTCAATTTAGCGGACTTTAAACTTTACCAGACAGCATGCCTAGCAAAACAGGGTTTGTATTGGCTAGTTCCATCGGAGGAATATACCCCAGTCTGGCTACAAATTGAAAAATCATTACTTAAAAACCTTGCCCTAGCAACCCTTCTCACCTCAAACTTCACCAACGTCACTTGCTCAAAATCCATATTAAAAAACACAAGATCTGAGGGTAGCGCACAGCGACGTTGAAAAGATGACCGCGATCTGAGAATATCCGTAGAGCCGAGCTATGTTTTCACCTGAAGGGTCCCTTTTCTCACAACGCAGCTGTTCGTAGAGGGGTGCCCAAATGCCCATGCGTCGGAAGCTGCCAGGAACGTTTAGGCAAGTTTCGGTTGATTTTAGGACCGGTTAAACCCTTTTCTTCGCATCTTTATTTTTCCGCCTCAGTGCCTCCAGTATTAGCGGACGCTATTTTGTGCTTTCCCGCTGCGGCGCACAAATAACCGCTATGTTGCCTTCCTCAAAGCCCACATATTGAGCGTTTTGGCATGATGTTTGTGATAAGAAGCAACATTTCATTGTTTATAAATTTTGCGCTTCTGTTCATTTCTTGGAATTTTTTCTCCCGTCATGACGTCTGCATTGCTCCTTCCTCTGCCTCATTTCTAGTCAGCTTATTTATTGCTTTAATCACAGCAAGTCGTTAGTTACAAGGCATGTCTGCTTGGACTTTCTTCAGTGCTTTATAAATGCACACAGTATTGTCCTACTAAATACTGTTTGTCACTAACCTTGGTCCATGGCATTGGTTTTAAAACTTATTTACAATAACCTGCTGGTTGCATCGTCTCTTAGTATCTATCAAGTTGTGGTATTCTTCCCGGACAAAAGGCCCTTCTCACAACTTTTGTGTGAGCCGCTTGTTTGGTACCCTTCTGCCTTTGCTAGACTATATTTATGGTGACTTCGTTATCTCTTCTTGGCATTTACCAGTGGTGCTTTGTGTCCGCAGCACTTACCCTTTTTGCCATGGATCATTCACAGTCTCAAACCTCATGGGGGTGCTGGTGCTTCTTCTGGAGGTCGCAAAGATACATCAGTTAATACTAGTAAGCGACTTAAAAACGATCCTTCCTCTCCAACTAAATCACCTCTTCCCCTCACACTAGAGGATATAATGGATGAACTGCGTCTCATTCACCCCGTTATGTCGGACGCCACCGCTGCCCTCCAAAACATTGAAGAGAAATGGTCTGGCCTTAAATTAAGACTTTCTTTTTGTTTAAATGTGTTTATTATTAACATCGTAGCCATATATACATAAAAGGACGATACTTTTTCTTCGACTTACACAAATACAGTATCTGGACAATTAGTAAACAGAAATATACATTACATAAAATCTGCACTCTCTGTACTTCAATGCATTTCCAATTCCACCATTGGGGACACCACAGGATCACCTCGATATTTATTCCAGTGCGACCATTTCCGGTCCCATTTTTTGGGGCACCCCCTTGCTAGGAAGACTTCTGTTTCCGCCAGCATGCATCTGTCAAGCTCTTTCGCCCACATGTCAACGCGTGGTGTGGTTACTCCCCCCCACTCTCTCGCTATCTCCCGTTTAACTAATGTGTATCCTAGCGTCGTGAATTGCTCGGGAATTGCTTCTCCACTTCCGTGAGGTCGGTTGCCTCCCAAATATTTAACAATCCCAGTTTTGAAGTTAATATAATCTCCTTATGTAAGGCTGTCTGCATGTGCTCCGAGGCCTCCTCCCAGAGGGTACGTATCTTTGGGCAGCTCCACAGAGTGTGGTAAAATGTGGCCTGTTGACTACATCCCCGTAGGCAGAGGTCATCAGGCCTGGAACCTATTTTTGCTAGGGTCTGTCCTGTCATATATGAGCGGTGCAGTATCCTAAGTTAGATCAACCTAAATGTAAGTGTGATGGCCGCCTCTCGAGGGGACATGAGGGCCTCCTGCCAGTCCTCGTCGCTAATCAATCCCAAATCGCACTGCCACCCCTCCCTGAGTCTCAGAAAAGTGTCCAGGAGGTTATTGCATAATTTCTTATATGGGAGAGATAGTGCTTTCGAATTTAAGGGCCCATCTAACAGCCTGTCCTCAAGTGGTGAAGATTCTGGTATGTCTGTAAAGGACGGAAAGGCTGCCGTAAGAGCATGCCGAATTTGCAGATATCTATACATTTCTCCCTGAGCCAGGAGGTACAGTTTCTGGAGGTCCTCAAATGTAAGTATAGCCCCCTTTCTAACCAGATCTTTTACTGCCGAGATACCTATGAGGTCCCACTTGTCAAACCCGGGCTGGTAGCACAGCATGCCCAGTTTCCGTGTATACCAAAGTGACCCTACCTTTGTGAGGATGCCAGCCCACCCCAGGCGAGAATGTACTGTGCGCCAGATCGCTAACGTGTGTAGGGTGGACCCAAAGAATCTCCCCATATTTTTCCTATCACTTGCATACAGGGCCCCCAAGTAGCCGGATCGATCAGTTTGGTATTGGTCAAGAGCATATGCAGGGTCATCCGGGAGACGGTATATCCAATGATTGACAGTTACTAAATGTGCTGCCCAATAATAGAGTTGCAGGTCGGGAAGCGCAATGCCTCCATCACACCAGCTTTTAGTCAGCTTCTTCAATGCCACCCTTGGGGTCTTCCCATCCCACAACAATGTACGGACCACTCCCTCCACCGCTTTGAAATATGAGTCCGGAACTCTGTGTGGGCAGTTGTGCAGGATACACAGGAAGCGAGGGAGGGCCAGCATCTTAAAGAGTGCAGCCCGTCCCAGCAGTGAAAGTGGAAGGGACCTCCAGTGTTTCACGTCCGCTCGCAATCCAGCCAACGGGGGGGCCAAGTTGGAGCTGTAAAAGAGATTTGGGTCTGACGTGACAAAAACCCCCAAGTATCGAAACCCATCCTCCGCCACCACTATGGCACAGCCTACCGGAGGCCTGGGAACCTGGCCCCGCAACATAAACAATATGGACGTATGCCAGTTGATCGCATACCCAGAGTATTTGCCGAAATTTGTGAAGATGTCAAGCACCACCGATATAGATTTGTATGGGGAAGCCAGGTACAGCAGTATATCATCCGGATATAGGGAGATTCGATCTTCTACTTCGTCCGCCCACCTCAACCTTCGGATCATAACATCTCGACGTAACCAAGCCGCAAGGGGCTCCAATAAAAGAGAAAATATCAACGGGGACAGAGGGCATCCCTGTCTAGTGCCTCTTTTTAGCCTAAATGTCTGGGACGTATGACTGTTTACCCTCACTTGTCCCAAAACATCTGTGTATAGCAACCAAACCCAGGCTATAAACTTGGGACCCAGACTCACCCTTTCCAAAACTTCGAACATGTACAGCCATTCTATGGAATCAAAGGCCAGTGAAGCATTGAGAGACAGCAACGCGGTATCCTCCTCAATATATTTCCTACGGGCCATCACAATATGTAGGCGCCTTAGGTTGAGGGCCGTATTCCTTCCAGGCATAAACCCAGACTGATCTCGGTGGATTAATGTTGTGATAACCACCACCAGCCTGTTGGCCAGGACTTTCAGAATAAAGACTTTCTGATGTCGAACAAAAGGTAAGCGACGCACAGGATGTCATTGCCAAGGTCGACAGTCTCACTAAAGAAATTACCCAACTCAAAAAATACTACTGAGGACTTAAAAAATCGAAATCGGCGTAATACCCTACACATTTACAGAATTCCAGAAGGTTCTGAAGGTACTGACATGATCTGCTTCCTGAAATCTCAAGTCTTACAGATTGTTGGCCTTCCAAAATCGATGGATTTCAATATCCAACGAGGCACAGACTAGGACCTCAGAATGCATCTCCTTCTACTAAACCAAGAGGTATCATCGCCTATCTTCTGTTGTATTCTGACCTTATGGCGATCCTTAATGCTGCCAAACAACATAAACAGATGCTATGGTCTGGCCACAAAATCTTTTTTAGTCAGGACGTCTCTAAACCAACAGCAAGTAGACGTAAGGAATTTCTTGATCTCAGACCAGCTTTGAAATCTATGAACGCTCGGTATGGCCTTATAAACCCCTTCTTCTTTCAAAGTGTCTTATAAAGACAGAACATTCTCTTTCGAGGATCCAGCTGACCTTCAGAAGTTCATCCATACTCATCGAGGAGAACTTATGGAACTTAGTAAACATTGAATGATTTGTTATTTGTTCTCTATGCTTATTTTCTTGCTGTAGGATTAAAGTATGGTGTTTGTTATGTTAATCCTCATGTATGTTTCTCATTCATATCTTTTAGATGAAGAGGTGTGGCGCCGCGGCCAGGGTGACTGACTCCAGAATCTGGGGATCACGGTTCGATCCCCGGCACCGGCAGCAGATTAGCCCAGCACCATGTGACTCTGGGCAATAGCTTGCTTAATCTTCCCGACGGCCCCCAGCGCCTAGAGACCCTTACGGGTGATTGTGCGCTTTACAAATGTGGATTATTATTATAGATTCCCCCTGTGCCGTTTTGTTGTTGAAGATTCATGACTTCATCATCCGTATTTCTATAATGTTTGATTCATGTCGTTGCTTTGTTCCCTAATATCTGGTAAATTCCCTTCCTCCTTGTTTCATTCATTTAACATCTTTATTTTTGGAGTTTTTCTCCCTACCTTCTTCATTGTCTTGTTATAGTTGATTTGTTTCCTCTCTGTGTTCTTCCCAGTGGAGTGGCCATCTTAGTTTTAGCCGCCCCACCTCCCACTTTAATGTTTTTTGTTTCCTTGATTGTTATGGCTAAAGCCAACTGGCTTTCTATCATCTCCTCTTTTCTAACTTTTCCCACGTGACTGTTCTCTCTTCCTCTATTGTTCTTCCTTCCCTTCGTTTTTCCTTCTCTTCTTCTTTCCTTGCTCTTTTCTCCCTTTCCTTTTCCCTCCAGTTCTCTCAGCCTGTTCCGGTGGTGGCCATATGGTACAGTTTCTTCTCTTTTTGATGTCTTTTTTGCTATTTTCATCTTTTCATCCTCTCTTTACTCTTATATTCTCTTCTCCTTACCTGTGCGACGTGCACAGCTGACATTTGTCTTCTTTGATCGCGCGTGTGAATGCTCTCTTATACCCCCTCCCTTCTTCCACTTCCTTAACTTCAGCTTTATGTTGTTGTATGCCGCGCAATCGTTTTCAGCAGTGCGCGTGAATGCCCTCACCTAGCCCCTCCTTTCTCCTCCTTCCTCCTTGTCAGCTTCATGTTTTTGCATGGCACTCGGTCACTTGTATTAGTTTCACTTTTGTGTACCAAGTTATCCTCTTCCACAAGTAATGTTTTATTTTTAATTAATATTATTTATAATGTTAAGTTAAAAGTAAGTGCAGGGAGGAGCTTAGCGCGCACCCAAGATGGTCGCGTGAGCTCAGAGCTCCCGGACCTTCGCCACCTCCATCGACTATCCTGCGACTAATCCTGATTTGGACGATGGGCTTTTGTGGTTGAGAACCTGCTGATCACTTATCCGTTTGCGAATTTTGATTTGGTCTCCGGAAACCGAAGATATGGATAGTTGAATATCTGCGGCCTGCTCCATGGCACTGCCCCAGGCTTGCCTACTCTGCCAGCCGGGTAGTAATTGAATAACAACGGCCTGCACTAACCTCCCTTGCCCGGTCTTCTACTTTCAGTTTCGATTCTGACGATCCTACGTCATTGACCTTGCCTTGGTCGCCCTGGTTGCTTGCTTCACTCAACTATTCGCAACATCGCTCGGAGATCCGGACTTTCATTGCTCTTTGCCTAGTGACTGGTCCTCACTTTATTCTCTGAGCTTCTGTGGGCACATCGAGTGTAGCCATTTTCACTAGGTCTCAGAATACCCTCCGGGGCACACGACCTAAGATGGCCACCAAGCCTGAAGCAGAGAGGCGCAAGACCAGACCGGCAGCTCGAGGAGGTTCTGTCCAATCCAACGTCATGGACCGATATACCCTCACTAAGAGCTCTCCGAGCGGAATGGCTAAACCCCCGGCTGGCATTGAGGACAAATCCCTGCTGCGTGATGACCCGTCGTTGAAAGACGTCATTTGCGCCATTGCTGGGATGAAGGCCGCGATGGGACAACAGTATGAGGCCCTAACCCATAAGCTGGACACTGTTGCCATAGATGTCACTCTGATCAGGGCGGATCTTGCCAAAACCAACGAAAAGGTCAAGTCTCTCGACCTGAAGACAACTAGTCTTATCACCGACGTCTCTGACCTACAGACGGAGGTCGGTAATCTGAGATCCGTCCGTGACTATCTCTCCCGTCGCTTGGACGATTTTGAGGGCCGAGCACGACGGAACAACGTCCGACTGGTCGGTGTCCCGGAGAAGACGGAATCGTCAGCTGTGGACCTACTGGTGGAGGACCTTGTCCTAAATCATTTAGCGACCAAGGGCCTGAGCAAGTTTTTTGCAGTTGAACGGGCCCACCGTGTCCCGGGTGGCCCGCCCAAGCTGGGAGCCTCTCCGCGCCCCATCATTGCGCGGATTTTCAACTTTCGTGACAGAGATGTGATACTGCAGGCTTCCCGCACATCAGGCCCCACGGAATATGAGAACGCTGCGGTCAGCTTTTACCCGGACTTCACCCAACAAGTCCAGAAGCAGCGGCTGGGATTTCAAGGAGTGAAGAAGAGACTGAGAGACAGGGACATGAAATATGCCATGCTTTTCCCGGCTCGATTGCGTATCGTCCACAACGATAGAACATTTTTCTTTGACCATCCTGAAGCGGCTAATGACTGGTTGGACTCGCTGCCTACGGGACGAGGGCGATTGGAACAATCGGGATCTTCCGGTGGAGCGGAGGGCGGCCCGACGGAGCAGGAATAGGGAGCGACATCGGCTCCCAGACCGACTTTTGGACTTTCGGCAGTGGTTCGATGCTATACTGATAATGATTGCTACTCCATTGTCTTACTGGGGTGTGGGTGAGGGGCGGGTGAGACTTCCTCCTCTGGGGTTCTTTTCGTAGATTAGTTGTATGTTAGGGCGACAGGCACACTGCGAGTTGGGGTGGCTTTTGAGTCTAACGCAGGGGTGCGGGGTGGGGGGTATGATGTTGTTCTGGGGGTTGAGAAGTTCAGGGATGTGTTTCTTTGTTTTTTTCAAGGCATAATGCTGATGTTCTTCTGTGTTGTGGTGTCGCGGCTGGTGTGGGGGGGGGACTTGGGGTGGACTCTGGGATGGGGGATAGGGGACTACCGATACTGTGTTGGAACGTAAATGGTCTGGGAGACAGAATTAAGCGGGGAGTGGTCTTGCAGTTACTGAGATGCTTGTCCCCGGATGTGGTTTTGCTTCAGGAAACGCACTTGCTGGGTAATACGTGCCACGCCATGAATAGGCGTGGCTACCGTCTCATTGCACACTCAGGTTTCACTTCTGGCTCCAGAGGGGTGGGCATTCTAGTCTGGACCTCCCTCCCCCTCGCTGTTGACGACATTATACTTGATGATAGAGGGCGGTACGCCGCCATTGTGGGGCGTTGGGAGGGTAGGGTGGTTACATTATTTTCTGTTTACATACCCCCGGGCCTTCAAACTACGACCTATGCAGATCTGGGAAGAGTGATTCTGGGAGTCCCCGAGGGTTTGCTTGTAGTCGGAGGAGACATTAATTCAGTAGTATCTGGGATGTGCGATCGTTACCCTCCCCGAGTTCTCGCTAAGTTCCAATCCTGGCTTGGAGACTTCATGGAGGCGCTGGGGCTGACCGATTGTTGGCGCTTACATCATCCTGGGCAACAACAGTATACCTTTCACTCTGGGGCCCACGGCAGCCTTTCGAGATTGGATTATGTTTTGATGCCCTCCTCCCAGACTTCCCGTATAGGGGAGGTGAAGCATCTTGCCAGGGGTTTTTCGGATCATTCCCCACTGTGGTTGGTTGTGAACGCACATGGGGGATCGGAGGGTCGAGAGGCCCCGATCAACCTATGGTACCTCCGTGATCCTAGGATTAGAGCGGAACTACTTAAAACAATCGATCAATACTTTGCCGAAAATGTGGGGTCAGTATCCTCTTCTGTCTCCTTGTGGGAGGCGTACAAAACTGTAATTCGGGGGCAGGCCCTCTCATCGATTGGCAATGTTAAGAGATGTAGACGAGAGGAGGTAGTTCGTCTTGAGACTGAAATTGCCGTTCTTGAGGGAGAGTTTGATGCTGGGGTCTCCCCTGAGAAGCTTCATCTGTTGGACCTAAAACAACACGAGTACAGAGCTCTGGTGACTGATGCAGCGAAAGAGATGAGTCGTGAACAGCAGGGACGTCTGTATGATGTGGGAGATAAGGCTGGGAAGTTGCTTGCTTGGTTGGATAGGAGCGAATGCGCGAGTCGAGTGGTTCCTGTTATAGTTGACGCGAATGGTGAAAGTATCACGGACCCTGCTGGGATTGTTGAGAGGTTCGCCGATTATTTTCGGGTAGTGTACTCCCCTATTGAGGACACTACCCGATAGACCGGAGCAGGACTCCCACATGCTTTTACGCGATATCTCGCTACCATGCTTGTCTGACTCAGAGAGGGACCTGCTGGAAGTTCCGCCCACGGCGGATGAAGTTGCGACCGCTATCCGTTCGATCCGCTCGATCCGCTCCGGGAAGGCCTCGGGCCCTAATGGACTCCCTATAGAACTCTACAAGCTCCGTCCGGATGTGCTGGCACCATATATGCGATCTATGTTTCTGGAATCACTGGCGGAAGGGTTTCTTCCTCCTGACCAGAGATTGGCTTCCATAGTGGTTATTCATAAAGAGGGTAAGCCACGTGACCGCTGCGAATCATACAGGCCTATTTCCCTTATAAATGCTGAACCCAAGATCCTGGCCAAAGTTCTTGCCAATCGTCTGGTGACTGTTATAGGCGATCTGGTTCATCCAGACCAGTCCGGATTTATACCCCATCGCAATACGGCACTTAATCTTCGGCGCTTGCATGGATTCCTCGCGCGAGCGGGGACATTGAGAGAGTCGGCCATCTTGCCGTCTTTGGACGCCACCATGGCGTTTGACACGATTGAATGGCCCTATATTTGGGCAGTCCTTTCCAAATTCGGGTTTGGGCCCACCTTTATCCGTTGGGATTGATTGCTTTATGCTGCTCCCTTAGCCCAGGTAGTGGTAAATGGACGTGTCTCGGCCTCCTTTGCTCTCGGTAGAGGTACGCGCCAGGGCTGTCCTCTGTCCCCACTCTTGTTTGCCCTTGCTTTAGAGCCACTGGCGGCTTGGCTGCGATGGGAGCCATCCATGAAGGGCATTCGATGGTCTCCGGAATTCGAAGACCTTGTATCTCTGTATGCAGATGATATCCTTTTGTACCTCACATCGCCCCGAAAGTCGTTAATCGTCCTTTTCGACGTTTTGACTTCTTTCCGTAAGAATTCCGGCTTAGTTATAAATTGGTCTAAATCTTGCGTTTATGTTCTCTCCGGTGATACTCCTCTCCTGCCCCGTGATTGTCCTATTCCGGTGGTACTAGATGGTTTCAAATATCTGGGAATCTTTGTCACCTTGGACCCCACACTTCGGTATGAGCGCAATCTGCTGCCCCCTCTCAGACGCCTTCGGGCGGATGTCGGGACTTGGAGCAGACTCCCCCTTTCTCCCTTGGGACGAGCTGCGTTGTTTAAGATGATGTCGCTCCCCCGATTCCTTTATGCGCTTCAAAACACGCTTGATGTAGTACCAGCGGATTATTTTCGTGAGATTGAGAGTCTACAGCGGCAATTGTTATGGGGGGGCCGTCCTTGCATCGCCCTCTCGAAGCTTACACTCCCTTGGTACGATGGCGGCATCGCTCTCCCGGACATTCGTCGCTATTACTGGGCCTCTCAATTGGGGGCCATCAACCATGGCACCTACACTCCCCCACTAAACCCAGCTTTTGCGATGGACAGATGGTTGCTACCCGGTGGGGACTACAATAGGGCTCTATATGCGAAAGCAGCTGGCGGAACTCTTACGGGCCCCACCAAAACAGCAGTGCAGGTGTGGCGTAGAGCTACGGCGGCCACGGAATGGGCCGACAGGCCGACCCGGGCTACCCCACTATATGCTTCGGATAAACTGGGCTCCCTTTGGCAATCGAAGGGATTTGATCGGTGGGATCAGTAGGGTAGAAGACGTATGGATCAAGGGCAGGGTCAAGACGTTTGAGGAATTGAAAGTTGAGTATGGGCTGAATGATAAGGAATTCTTCAGATATGCGCAAGTCCGACATGCGGTCTTGTCTGTTTTCCCACTAGGCTCGGACGTGCCGGAGGCATTCCCGCTCGAGGATCGGATTCTGGATGGTCACGTTCCTGATAGCACGATCTCGCTAATTTATAAAAAGTTGATCAATACCAGAACTGATCTACTAGATAGTCTTCGAGGGTTGTGGACCAGAGATGGTCTAGAACTCGATGATGAGGATTGGCAGTCCGCGATTTCTTCCCCGAGGGAAGTGGCTATCCCGGCACGTCTTCGGTTTGTCCAACTCAAAATCTTGCATAGGGTGTATGTGACTGGCCCGCGTCTGGTTCGAATGGGGTTTTCGATGGATGGATTGTGCAGGCGCGGATGCGGTATGGTGGCTACGTTCCTTCATATTATCTGGGAATGCCCTGCTGTGATACGTTATTGGAACCGCGTGCATGAAGTAATGAGTGAGGTCACGGGAGTGCGCTTAATGCCTGAAGCGAGAAGATGCTTGTTGAATGTCTGGGAGCCGAATGACTACAATCAAGCGCAGCTCCGCTGGGCGACCTTGGGCAACATGGTTGCCTACCGTGACATTGCCCAATTGTGGGGCGCACAGAAGCCTCCGACACTTCTGGGGTGGACACAAAACATGGATTGGTGCATGTTTCGAGAAAAAACTGTGTATGTTTCCCGTGGTAAACCAGGCAAGTGGGGAAAAGTGTGGACCCAATGGAACGCATACCGTGGAGATATATGTACTCCCCCAATGTCGGAACTTGATGCTGATTTGTCTTCCTCCCAACCTGACGTTTCCTCCGCAGGAATATAGTTGTTTTGTATATATTTTGGTCTCCTTTCACCCCCCCCACTCCCCCCCCCAATTATTGACTGCACTACTGCTTGATTCTTCTATGTACCCCCCCCACGGGCCACGTGATGACACGTTTTAATGTACTGCCTTGTTTTGTATTGTTCTTTTGTTTTCTTGTTTTAAAATCAATAAAAAGTTTTCAAAAAAAAAAAAAAAGTAAGTGCAGAAGTTCTATTAGGAACCTTATGTGTCAATGCAGGGTTTCCGAACCATTATAGCACTGATTTAGTAAACACCTCGACATACTTTGTGTTAAGAGGGCTTTGTGACACTCTCAGCCTCCTCCTAAAAATACTGGGCACTGCGCACTCCCTCTGCCTGTGCGCCATCATCGCCCTCCTCTTCCTGATCCGGGTTCTATTAACCACACAATTGAGTTTTGTGCTCATACCAAATACATGGCGCAATTTCCATAACTAATGTACATTTTTATTTTTGCCAAAATAGATAAGAGTGCATGTTTTTAGCAATTAACCTCCCTTCCTACCCCGTCCTTACTTGCACCCGCCTCCCACACAGAGGACGCTTCCACCCGCACACTGCCCACGTTTAGTTTGCGTCTTTCCACACAGAGGCCATTCTCACCCGCTGCCCCGTCCCAGCACTTAAAGGGCTTGTATTTCCCGAAGTTGGGAAATAAATATGTAATTAAAGTAGATTGTACATTTTTATTTTTTACAAAATCAATGTGAGTGCATGTTTTTTAGCAAGTAATCTCCCTTTATACCCCGTACTTATTTGCACCCACCTCCCACACACAGGACGCTTCCACCCGCACACTGCCCACGTTTACTTTGTGTCCTTCCACACCTCGACATACTTTGTGTAAAGAGGGCTTTGTTTATTTTATTTATTTATTTATTTATTTATTTATGCGTTTTTATATAGCGCGGACTTTACCCGAAGGCGTCAGAGCGCTTCACATTAGGAACAGAGATGAAACATAATGAGAAACATTACAAAAGAACAGATTGCAAAAACATACGTTACTGACATAAGGTAATAGTGACAATTGTGAGCAAACAAAATACATGAGGTAGTAAAAACTGTGAGCAACCAAAAATACATGAGGTAGTAAAGGTAATAGTGACAATCGTGAGCAAACAAAATACTTGAGTAAAAATTGTGAGCAACCAAAATACATGAGGTAGTAAAGGTAATAGTGACAATCGTGAGCAAACAAAATACTTGAGTAAAAATTGTGAGCAACCAAAATACATGAGGTAGTCAAAAATGCACAAGAGAAAATAAAAGTGACAAGTGTGCTGTTATAAGAGAAACTGAGTATAATTAGAGGTATAGTCCTGCAATAAGTGCTAGACACCCTCAGCCTTCTCCTGAAAATACCGGTTACTGCTACTCCGCCTCTCCAATGCAGATTGCTGCGACTCATGCTGGTTTGCTCGCACTCCCCCCTCCCTTCTCCCCTTCTATTTTTGTCACTTTCGTCACACCCCCGCCCTTCTCGTAACCTCTGCTTGCATTACCTCCTCCTTTGGCCCCCAGTCTTTCTCGTCAGCTTTTTTTTTTTTATTGCTGTGGCTCATGCTGGTTTGCTTGCACTCCCCCTCCCTGTCCTCCGCCCCTCCCCGCCACGTCTCGCGTTAGCCACATGGTTGGCATCCTTGTTGATTTTTAGGTCTCGCCTGTCGATGCGCATGCGCATCGAGCAAGCGAGACTATGGGGGCTTATCCACTCTTTGTCCAACTTGCAAGGAATCGTGGCGATTCCTTGCAGTGCCCGTGACTTTTAAGCTCAATGCGCATGCGCATTGAGCTTAAAAGCGCGTGCACATGCCCCCAGCCGCCTGCCTTGCCTACTCTCCCGCCCCCTCACTTCTTGATTGCACGGCCGCTAGGCCATGCCTCCCCTACTCTCCTCCCCTCGCCGTCTGTTCCCGCACTCCTCCCACAGCCCCGCTCCGCCCCCTCCCCTGCCTGGTCGCGTCGCATTTCTCCTCCCCCCAGCCGCCTGCCTTGTTTATATTTGTATTTAGTCATTTGCATCCTCAGTTTCTTGAAGAGTAACAACTTGCTAGTATGTAAAAAAACTAAAAAACGCTGCATACAATATTACAAGCGAAAACATAAGTATTATTTTTGACCCAGGATCTGTGACTGCGTTATCTTGCTGACGGGACTGCAAAACATGCAGTCTCTTGCGTCACTTCTTAGCCTCCATATGTCCAGGTCTTCTTGAGGAATATCGTCCTATAAGCACACCAACTGCGAAACGTACTAAACATTAGGTTCGACAGTCCCACTTGTGAACAAGTGCTTTGAAAACCAGTCAAAGGAGCAGCTCGTCCCCACCAGTGCAAAGACTGGTAACCGGCGCAGGTCCACCTAAATGCACACAATATAGCCAGTCAGGGCTCCGAGTGCCACTGCCTTACCCACTACAAATTAACATGGAAGCCAAGCCGTTCCAAACGAACGCATACAAAAGCAGTATTTTCTTTCTGCCGCTCGCCAGTCAGACTGCAGGAGTACAGACCAGCCCCCTCCACCAAAGGCCACCCGAGAGGTATACATCTCATTAAGTGCCCGCAATCACTTTGGCGGCAACACTTTGATGACCTCAGTGAGCCTCTTGGTGTAAACATCCAGCCCTTCCATGAGCCCTCACAGAGTCCAGGTCTGCCCGCACATGCCTTTGAAATGTCTCTCAAGGACAGACAACTGCCTACTGGGGTGAGCTAACCCTTTCAATGCCTCTTTGATAAACACCTTTACCTCATCCTGCAGGGGCTCCTCGAGACCCCCTGACATTTCCGCCACTCTTTTAAAGGCAGCTACACAGACTGTTTGGCTTCTGTGTCTGCCTGCTCACTTCCTCTCCTCTTTCCCACATTGCTTTCAACCCCAAATTAAACACAGCAAATTAAGCTTTCAACATCGCCATGCAGACCCAGCCCACAAACATGGTTTATTCTGATCTTTTTTTAATCACACACGTAGGCCCCCGCTCCGCCCCCTCCCCTGCCCGCCGTGTCGCATTTCTCCTCCCCCCTCCCCTTATCTGCCTTCCCTCCGTCTGTTCCCTCTCCCCGCTCCGCCCCCTCCCCTGCCCGCCGTGTCGCATTTCTCCTCCCCCCTCCCCATATCTGCCTTCGCTCCGTCTGTTCCCTCTCCCCGCTCTGCCCCCTCCCCTGCCCACTCTCCCTTTCTATTCTCCTTTACCACTCCACTCTGGACTCCTTCATTTTGTGCTGTTTGACATATTTCTTCTCTCATCCAACTCTTCTGCGGGCTCCCCTCCTTCCCACTGTAGTTTGCAACAAATCCATCCTCCTTAAACCGTGTACACCATTTGCCTTTCACCCCTCCATTCCCTCTCCTGTCGCTCCCTTTAAATTCCCCCCTCCTTCCTTTTACTACCACTTTCCCTCTTTGTCACAAAAAAACCCTTTTATTCACTCGCTTTTCGTCTCTTTCTCCCCTCCTCTCCTCCTATTCTTTTCCCTTACCCTGTCTTTTCTCCCCCTTTTGTCTTTCGAATCCCACTCTCTCTCCCTCCCCTCACCCCCTCTCATTCCCCAACCCATTTCAGAGCTCAGTTCCGGAAGTGCCTCTTGGCAGCCGTGAGCTGCTGGGTAATTGCGCGTTTTGTAGCATTCCCAAAATGCATCTTTGACAGCTTGTCCAATGCTTCAATCTCTCCCCCAAACCTAGTGGGGCAAGTGCTTCGCTGCGCGCCGCAGCGGCGCTCCAGCGCGCCGGTAATGTTTCCAACCCACTGATATATCATAAGCGCCATGTGCTGTTTTGTGGCTGAATTTTTTTTTAAAAAGGGGAGCGGATATTAAACATCATACGGTATGTTAATGTCAAGTACGCCTGGATAAACATTGAAGACTTTGCTCTGACTCCAGCGTGTGGGCTACGAGATAATTAACCTTTTCCAACCATCCCTGTATTTTTTCTGGATGTCCACTTCTACAATGTTAACGGCGGTGCACTGTTCCGTTTGTTGATTCGACTCTGCTGAGATAACACAGCCCCCTCCCCTGCCCGCCGTGTCGCATTTCTCCTCCCCCTTCCCCTTCTCTCTCTTCTCTGACATGCAGTGTGCGGCCCTAACTGAAGTAGTGTAAACCCCGGCGCACAATAGCCAACACCCTCACTCACCCTCAACCCCTCACCCTCACTCACCCTCAACCCCTCACCCTCACTCACCCTCAACCCCTCACCCTCACCCTCACTCACCCTCACCCTCACTCACCCTCAACCCCTCACCCTCAATCCCTCACCCTCACTCACCCTCACTCACCCTCACCCTCACTCACCCTCAACCCTTCACCCTCACTCACCCTCACTCACCCACCCTCACTCACCCTCACTCACCCTCACCCACCCTCACTCACCCTCACTCACCCTCACTCACCCTCACTCACCCTCACTCACCCTCACTCACCCTCACTCACCCTCACTCACCCTCACTCACCCTCACCCTCACTCACCCTCAACCCCTCACCCTCAACCCCTCACCCTCACTCACCCTCAACCCCTCACCCTCACTCACCCTCAACCCCTCACCCTCAACCCCTCACTCACCCTCACTCACCCTCAACCCCTCAGCCTCACCCTCACTCTCACTCACCCTCACTCACCCTCAACCCCTCAGCCTCACCCTCACTCTCACTCACCCTCACTCACCCTCAACCCCTCAGCCTCACCCTCACTCACCCTCACTCACCCTCACCCTCACTCACCCTCAACCCCTCACCCTCACTCACCCTCACTCACCCTCAACCCCTCACCCTCCCTCACCCTCACCCACCCTCAACCCCTCACCCTCACCCTCACTCACCCTCAACCCCTCACCCTCACTCACCCTCAACACCTCACCCTCACCCTCACTCACCCTCAACACCTCACCCTCACTCACCCTCAACCCCTCACCCTCACCCTCACTCACCCTCAACACCTCACCCTCACTCACCCTCAACCCCTCACCCTCACCCTCACTCACCCTCAACCCCTCACCCCCTCACCCTCACTCACCCTCAACCCCTCACCCCCTCACACTCACTCACCCTCACCCTCACTCACTCACCCTCACTCACTCACCCTCACTCACTCACCCTCACTCACCCTCACTCACCCTCACTCACCCTCACTCACCCTCACTCACCCTCACTCACCCTCACTCACCCTCAACCCCTCAACCCCTCACTCACCCTCAACCCCTCACTCACCCTCACCCTCACTCACCCTCACCCTCACTCACCCTCACTCAGCGCAACCACAGCATCTTCACTAAATATATTTAATAAACTTTAAGCTATTGGCAATATAAAATAAAATCCATTTTATTTACGTATTAATTATTAATTGTTTTTTAAAGCCATTGATTTTTTTTATATCAATACATATAAGTCACATATAAGTCCCGTTAATACAAAACATGTTGCTTTACAAATGCTAGAGGTGTCACATTTACAAAAATTATAACTATTGGCTTTGTAAAGAAGAAAGCTATTAATTTAGCTATTTAGAAAAAACAACACATAAATAAAAAACAAAAAAATAAATAACACCTATAGCTCAAACTTTCCTACTGCGAGACCTTTCCAATGCTTGTTGTATTCGGTTGCCAGGTCCCAATTGTGAGTACCAAAGAGCCCCTCTTTGGGCGTGCACTGTGTCATCTGTCGCGATCACAAGCATTCAAAGGCTTTCTGTGCACCTTCATCAAGGTAGAAGAACACACAAGCCTTCAAAGATCTTTTTCTGTCTGCACTGAAGAGAGAAAACATACCTCACACTCTACAGGTGTAATTTCGGCATCATTTGTGCCTTTGTTCTTTTCATTCACAGATTTCTCAGGATTAAAGGTGGGGGCGAACTCGCTTCCCTCCTAGTTTCATTGGTTATTTTCACTTCAAGACAGATATTCTCTTTTCCTTCTCTAATCTTCGAAGGGGGGTGCCTTTCAAGTGCTTCTTTCTCACTGGCAGGGGGGTCCCCATACGCTGAAAGCCTCTGGGATGGCACTCGGTCAGAGGAAAGTGCTGCGGGTGTTTGAAAAACAAGCCTGCAGATACTGGACTGAGCAAGTGATGCAGAAAATATATATTTAGCGCAGAGCCGCCTGAATTGTTGGCAAGGAAACTGAAAAACATGGCAATTTGATGCTTGCTTTCTCCTATAAACGAAGTACCGAGACTGCGCTGCCGTCCGACGTCTGAAGGTGTTAAGTAACGAACGTGCGAGAAAGTCTTTGGCGGCTGCACTGTATCGTATACTGGCCTGCTAATCATTGCCCCCCCCGGTAACGTTTAAGGACTACAGTTTACTAGCAAGCGAGGGTTACATTCAACTAAATAGCGTGCAATATAGGACGCACTAGGAGTGAGATTTCTGCTCTGCCGTGACTCCCTGCTGAATATATAACAAGCAGAGAAAAACACGCCCCGGTTTGGAGGCATTGTTCTGTCTATGAGCTATTCCCAAGGAATAGAGGCGTGCTCCTAAATTATGTGCACTTTTTGGCAGCGGTACAGATTGTATTACGGTACCAACTTTTAAGATTGTATGGGATGGTTATTTGTTTTCCTGAAGAAGGTGGCTATATCTTAGATGCTCACCGAAACGCGTCGATGCTTAAGGAGAAACACATTATAGTTTGAGAGAAAGCAATTCTGACGTAAAGCTGAAATTGTGCTCATCATGTCTTTGTGTCTCCTTATTTACCAATAGGAATCTATTTTTCTTTTTATTCTGTCCCTGTATATTGTATTATGTATATTTTTTATTGTATGGAATTTTAATGTATTGTGAAATGTTTTTGATATTGACCATATTGGTCTTTTCTGCGTCTGCTTTTATCTAATAAATTTGCGAAGTATATTCACCTAATATAAGATTGTTACTTCGCCTCTCTGATTGTTACATATGTGCCCACTGTATTGTGGTCTGTGAATATATGTGAGTAGTTTTACTCAAATTAATGTGCCCAAGGGGATCTTTATTTACTGACATTTCTCCTCCACTTGACCAATTTGTGTGATCCTCGACAGACATCTTCAGGTGCTTTATTTTAATTCCTATAGCTGTGAAAATTGGGAGAGTGTCAGGCAGACTCTCACCGTCAGCCACCTATGATGGTATTGATCAGGGTCTTATTAAGGTGACTGACTAAAACAAGCATTGGCCTAGCCAATAGGTCTCGCCTTTGTGACCTTATAAGTGTTTAGCCATGCAACAGTTGATGTTGTTGCACCAAGCATATTGTGCTGCATAACTAAATACTTATAAGATCCGAAAAGCGAGACCTATTGGCTATGCCAATGCTTGTTTGACTTCTCTTCACTTTCAAGCCTATCCTTATTCAAGCTCCATGGATGAGTGGTCTTCGCATTATCTCATGGAATGTTAAAGGTATTCGCAATCCTGTAAAAAACAACGTGTTTTATCTCATTTAGCAAGATTGTAATGTCAAGTTGCATTGTTGCAAGAAGCGCACCTCAAATTGCAAGATCTGTCTTCACACTAAACAATGGGTAGGAGAAGCGTTCTGCTCCCCGGCAGTGAATAACAAAAATGGCTTTGTTATTTTGTTTCATAAGTCGGTAAATGTTCAGTTACAAAATGAGTTTCACGATAATAATGGTAGATGTTTTTTTTTTTAAATACTACAAAAAAACGTTTGAAAGAGAGGGGGCGCTAATGAGCGCGAAAGCAGCATGGCCGCACCTGAGTGAGGCTCCTGCCTCCTGGGAAATCTATCCGTCAAATATCCTATGCAAATGGACTGTAAACGCTGCCAAAACTTCAGTAAATGAGAAGATAGGTCTTACCCATCATCCGGTCTGAAATACGGACTCATCGGTGGCCCGTTGGCGGTGTGATCTGACTCGGCGGCTGCGACTCGGCTGAACTAGTGGATGGCGTGGAGCATGGCGGCGGCGGACGCCTTCAGGAAACACTGAGGCTCCCCCCGTGGCTACTAGGCCGCCCGCATCCGTCCCCTTCATCGCCGCGACTGAGCTGGGGCTGCCTGGGCCGTCCGCGCGACAGCGCTGACCACCCAGGTCTGTTGTTGCTGGGAGATAGCTGCCTGGTCCCCCCCTCCCCGAGATCACCGCTGGAGAGAGGAGCTTAGTGCCACGGAGTGTGACCCCCTCGGCGGGAAGATTGCGGCTGCTGGCAGGTACGCGGCCGAGAGGCGAATCCAGGGCCGCGACTGCAGCTGAGCGAGCGACTGACTGCGGGGGTGGCGAGGAGGGGCCGCATCTCCCTCTTACATCACGGCTGGTATTGTGGCCTGTGACGGTGCCCGCTGCACCAAAAAGTGTGGCCTTCTCTGCGGCCCCCTGGCGCCACCCGCAGTGAATACCAGACTGTGTGGAGAGCTGTGCGCCCAAGAGCTTCTGCTGTGGATGGCGAGTGCCCTGGGAGCCTTTGACGGGCGCAATACCGCTGGCATGTATACATTGAGTGGCCTGTGAACATAGGGCCTATTGCTGCTGTGTGTGGCGGGGCCCATTGTAACTGGTGAGTGAGATCCTCTCCTTGTCTCTTTACTGACGCCCATGGCGCTACGCGTGCTGCTCAGTGTCGCCAGGGCCCTTCTCTGGACCGATGGGGAGTGTGATGGGAGAGTCTGCTCATGAAGGTGGCGATTACCGACACCATTGAGACTTGTCTCTGTATTTCAGTGTAATTGGAAACTACAGTCCCATAATACCCTTATATCTACACAGCGACTTGCAGTGTTGCGAAGGTGGGCAGTGCAACCAGCTTGAGTCCTTCCTAACAGCCCCGCTGGTGACCTCTAGACTTGGATAAGGTGGCCTGCAGTGACGGTTCGGAGACACTGGTGGGAGTTTGGCGCTAGGGAATTGCGCTCACTACGGAGGGTGCGGATACATCTACAACATTACAGGTCAGCGTGGGCAACGGAATTGAGTATCCCCGTCTTAACGCGATTGTACTACGGAATAGTGGACAGTACTGATAGGAGAGGCCTATGCACGTGGTGTACCCGCGTTAACTACGTGAGACGAGATTGTCGGCAAGTTGTGGGTGGAGGTGACGATTATAGAAGTTCCGTCTGAGTGCGCCTGGAGAGGCCTGTGGACTACCCCCTCGCTTGCTTGTACAATGGGCCGCACGGACTCCAGACAACCGAAATTAAATTTTGAAGCCGGAAAACGATATACTAAACAAGTCCAAGAGGATCAGGAATGGGACGCTATGTCGCAAGCGAGTGGCAGTTCAGGCAATCCATCCACAGACATCAGTAATATCCTACAAGAGATCCGCCAGGGATTCGCCACCGTGGTAGACAAAGTGGATCGCATGTCGTCCAGAATGGATGCTATTGCGCATAAGCTGGATGATCATGAAGACCGCATTAAAGAGACGGAACGGCGGATCTCAGAGGCTGATGATATAAGTGCCCAACACACGACCCAATTGGAAAGAATGGATAAAATACTGCGTACAGTGGGGGCACGAACGAGGACTTGGAAGCTGTGGTGACCTGACCACCAACACAGGGCACTAGGACCCTGTGGGCCACAGGGCAGCGTCCAGGTCACTGGACACGACTTCCTGTGGACGGACAGGAAGAGGGCACTCCAGACCAGGACGACGACGAGGACAGACGTGCAGAGACGCCCTAAGCATGTACACCAATAAAGAATACTGAAACGATACCTGGTGTCCTGTGTATTCCCTGATGGGCGGATGCAGCAGTATATGACAACTGGCGACGAAGGAACTTGACGACACCACGCGTGTGTGTCCCTCGTGAAAGAATAGCTGAAGAACAGGAGCACACCCTGCATCGCCGGAATACGAAGGAAGAGCTGCCCCTTGAGATAGTGCGGTGACGCGGGAGCCCACCCCGACTGACAGCGGACTGGGAGCAGGATCGCTATCTGAGCCCTCACCGGATCGGGTAAGCGCTGGGGAGAAGCGCGCGAAGGAGAAGAAATTGGCGCGAGCTCTCGCGAGAGTCTCGGCGGCCATTTTGGGGTCAGGCGGTCTGAACCAATAGGAGCGTAGCAAAGCGGAGCGGCCATTTTGAAGTCAGGCAAACGAGGATTGGGCACGAAAGATCGCGAGAATTGGCGGCCATCTTAAGGTCAGGCGACCGGGCCAATAGGAAGAGCAGAAAAACGGGCGGCCATCTTAGAAGCAGGCAAAAAGTCGAAAAAAGGCTCAAAGAAAAAAAAAGCTCAGAAATAAGTGGCAAAGAGGTCAAAGAAGAAGTAAAGCAAAGGGGCAAATAAAAATACAAAGGAAAGTACAAGAGGGAGCAAAGGGCAGCCAAGTGAAAGGCAAAGAAAATAAATAAAAGCAACAAAGGCAACAAAAGGAACAAGAAAAGCGAAAATGCCAGAAACAAAACAAAGTGCGCAGTATCGCACACCACTACCGTTCAGTGTATCAGAGCCACAAGTGGGAATACGATGGGAGAAGTGGATTGTGAAATTCGAGCGCTACGTGGAGGCGACCGATGTAGTGGACGGAAAGAAACTAGGACTAGCGGGGGATGAAGTGGAGGACCTCCTCATAACACTGCCCCCGAGCGAAATAAAAACATACGACAAATTGATAAAATGTCTAACGACCAAGTTCGACCCCCAAAGGAACGTCGATTTTGAAAGATATAATTTCAACATGGCATTTCAACAGCTGGATGAGTCCATGGATGATTTCGCAACAAGGCTGAGAAAGCTAGTGGCTCACTGTGAATTTGAAAAATATGACAATGAACAGGCCCTTCGCCTAAGATTGATAGAAGGCTGTCGCGACACAGAATTTCGCACAAGACTACTCAAAGAACCTACCACTGTAGAAAAAATTCTAGATTTAGCGAGAGCGGAAGCTAGGGCAATGGTGCAAGCTAGGCAGATGGACCGGAGAGGAGAACAGATACACCGAATGACAGATACCCGCAAGACGGGCAACTGGAAGAAAGGCGCAAAGGAACAAGGGACAAGGAAAGAAGGTTCTCAATGCTACAGATGCGGTCTGGATTTTCCACACCGAGGAGCATGCCCGGCATTCGGTCAGACATGCAGAAAATGCAACAAAAGCGGCCATTTTGCCACCATGTGCCAAGGGGCACATTTAAAAAATGAACGAGGAAGACGAAGAGCGACAACAAACAGGCATGTACGACACATGGAAGCGACAACAAGAAACTCGTCGGCAGAGTCGGGTGATGAGGAAGAAGAGGAAAGGGCAGCTGGAACGGTGGAACGCCTTTACCTCATGTCCACGGAGGAAGGGCATGAAGAGGAGCACATCAGATTAGTGGATAGGAAGTCAATAAAAAAGACGGATTGGGTGACAATCGACGTAGGGCCCCATCAAACAGAATTTGTGCTGGATAGTGGAGCCACATGTAACATCATGTGTGCTACCGAATATGATAAGATGAAGAAGAAGCCACTTCTTAAACCGTCAAATGTCAAAGTATTCACCTGGGGTGCACAGAATACAGTAACGAACATGGGAAAATTCACGGACACGATGACGCACAAGGGCAAGACTGTCACAGAGGAAATACATGTGCTACGAGGAGACATTCCCGCACCATGTCTACTGAGCAACGTAACGGCAAAGATCATGGGCCTACTAAAGATGATGTATCACATGTCGGACAGAGAGAACATCTTACAAGAGTACCCAAAGCTAACAAACGGACTTGGAAAGCTGAAAGGAAGACAAATAACTCTACACATAAATGAATCAGTCAGTCCAGTGGCCCAGCATCACCGAAGGGTGCCCATCCATCTACAACCTCAGGTGGAGGAAGAAATAAAGGCACTACTAGAACAGGACATCATCGAGCCAGCAGAGGGGCCAACGCCATGGGTATCCCCAATAGTGGCGGTACCAAAAAAGGACGCCGCACAAATTAGAATATGTGTGGACATGAGAATACCCAACACAGCCATCGAACGAGAACGACACCCAGGGCCGCATCGAGATGACATGATAAGTTGCCTGACCGGAATGAGGAAATTCTCCAAGCTCGACCTATGCAAAGGGTACCACCAACTGGAGCTGGACCAGCAGTCCAGATACATAACGACCTTCTCAACGCACCTCGGATTATTTCGATACAAGAGGTTAAGCTTCGGAATATCGTCAGCAGCAGAGATCTTCCAGGAAACGATCAGGCAGATCATCAGACCGATCAAAAACAGTCTGAACTATAGTGATGACATCCTGGTGTTTGGCAAATGTGATGACGAACATGATAAGGCTTTGAGAGAAGTGTGTTCACAGCTGGTAGAGGTGGGCCTAACAGTAAACGAGAAGAAATGTGAGCTGGGCAGAGAAGAACTAGTATTCTTCGGACACATCTTTTCGAAGAAAGGAATGAGACCAGATCGTGGAAAAATAGACACCCTTGAAAAAACAAGAGAACCAAAAGATGTCGCTGATGTGCGCTCATTCCTCGGCCTTGCCAGCTACTGCGCGAGATACATAAAGGACTTCGCGACAGTGAGCACGCCACTGAGAGAATTGACGAAGCAGGGCCAAACATTCGACTGGACCACAGAGTGTCAAAGGGCGTTTGAAGAAATAAGGGCATCAGTAACGGCAGTGGACCACCTAGCCTATTTCGACCCGAGACTATGCACTGAACTGACAGTAGATGCCAGTCCGATAGGCCTTGGCGCGATATTAGCACAACACAAGCCAGGAAAAGACTCACCTCGACAGATAGTGCCTTACGGAAGCAAGGGCTTGTCGGACATTGAGAGGGCATACTCTCAACCAGAAAAGGAGAGCTTGGCGGTAGTGTGGGCATGTGAACACTATCACATGTTCATATACGGAAAACCGTTCACGATAATAACAGATCATCAAGCCCTAGTAACAATATACGGAAACCCAAACGCAAAGATACCACCAAGAATTGAACGTTGGGGTATCAGGCTGATGGACTACAACTTCACGATTGTCCACAAACCAGGGAAAGATCAAAATCCAGCGGACTACATGTCACGGCATCCGCTTCCCTATCAAAAAGGTGGCCCCACAATGGCAGAAGAATATCTAAACTTCATTGTGAGACAGAACACTCCGGCATCAATAACAAATGAAGAACTAGAGCGAGAAACAAAAGGAGACCCGACAATGAAGGCCATCGGAGTGGTGGTACGGCAGCAGAGGTCGAGACACATCAACAGCAACACCATCACAGAAAAAGGAGTCAATAAAGAGGAACTACTGGCATTCAAAAAGATAAGCGAAGAGCTGTCTGAAACGGAAAAGGGAATTCTGATGAGGGGCTCAAGAATTGTATTACCACGTCGGCTAAGAAAGAGAACAGTCGAACTAGCACACGAGTCGCATCGAGGCATTGTAGCGACAAAGAAGATGTTGAGAGAAAAAGTGTGGTTCCCGGGACTGGACAACATGGTGGAGGAAGAGATATTGCACTGTCACACCTGTCAAGTAACAGGACCTCCTGCCAAACCGACACCACTGAAAATGTCGGAACTGCCACCTGCAGTATGGACAGAGCTTGCAACAGACTTTTATGTTTATGGGCCACTGGAGAATGGAAAGTACCTGCTAGTGGTCATCGACGAATTTTCAAGGTTTCCAATAGTGAGGGAAGTATTGTCAACATCGGCAAGTGCTACACTACCAGTGCTAGACGACATATTTGCCGCCTGGGGCTCCCCACAGACACTGAAAACAGATAATGGTCCTCCATTTTCTGGAGAGGAATTCCGTAGATTCCTGGAATATCTGGGGATAATTACAAAGCTACCCCTGTTGAGAGGTAGACCCCCTGGTGCACAGCGTAAACAAGACACACGGGTCTAATGATCTGAAACAAACTTCACCAATGTTCAATCCATATGGTTTACTAGTTCATCAAAATTCAGTATATGTACATTGAATTCATGTATCCAACATCGTGATCCAAATCCACAAGACGTTAGTCATCAACAGAAAGTAGATCTGCAATTTATAAATCCCAATGCATTTCGGGCCAAACCAAAAAAGCCCTTCCTCAGGGGATCACTCTACAAACAAAAAGAAATAGCCATCGTCAAATCCAATTCATATATCATCAATGACCTGCATGCGCAATCAAGTGTCATCTCACAAACATGTTAAGAATAAAAAGTGATCGATAGAACGACCCGATTTCCCATAAGCGTACAATCACAGTAAATGGTGAGACCCCCAGTGTGCAAGTTAACCAACAGGTAAAATCAAGGGGTGAAAAATCACAACGGATGAAAAGGCTCAAAACCTGCTGCGGGCAACCGAAGGTGAAACCCAGTGCATCACAGTATGAAAAACGAAGCGGTGATAAATCAAGTTAAGAAAAAACGTGAGGGACAATTCCCAAGATCCCGCTGACTCGTGCATTAAACACCAAAATCGCCCAGCTATATCATACGCGGTCGTGGACCGTCAAAGTTATATCATAACGGGTAAATGGGTCCCCGGAACAGAGGTACTTACAGAGTATGTTAAGAAAAAGTCGTTAAGTCTGTAAGTACCTCTGTTCCGGGGACCCATTTACCCGTTATGATATAACTTTGACGGTCCACGACCGCGTATGATATAGCTGGGCGATTTTGGTGTTTAATGCACGAGTCAGCGGGATCTTGGGAATTGTCCCTCACGTTTTTTCTTAACTTGATTTATCACCGCTTCGTTTTTCATACTGTGATGCACTGGGTTTCACCTTCGGTTGCCCGCAGCAGGTTTTGAGCCTTTTCATCCGTTGTGATTTTTCACCCCTTGATTTTACCTGTTGGTTAACTTGCACACTGGGGGTCTCACCATTTACTGTGATTGTACGCTTATGGGAAATCGGGTCGTTCTATCGATCACTTTTTATTCTTAACATGTTTGTGAGATGACACTTGATTGCGCATGCAGGTCATTGATGATATATGAATTGGATTTGACGATGGCTATTTCTTTTTGTTTGTAGAGTGATCCCCTGAGGAAGGGCTTTTTTGGTTTGGCCCGAAATGCATTGGGATTTATAAATTGCAGATCTACTTTCTGTTGATGACTAACGTCTTGTGGATTTGGATCACGATGTTGGATACATGAATTCAATGTACATATACTGAATTTTGATGAACTAGTAAACCATATGGATTGAACATTGGTGAAGTTTGTTTCAGATCATTAGACCCGTGTGTCTTGTTTACGCTGTGCACCAGGGGGTCTACCTCTCAACAGGGGTAGCTTTGTAATAGTCCTTAATCTCACGCTGACAGGTTCAGACAGCGTTTACCTCTGGTTGCACGCCTCACCGTTTAAACTTACCGGATATCTGAGTACTAACTGCTGTGCGAATACCCATCCTTCATACTTTGTGAGCCCACTATTATATCTGGGGATAAAGCATCGGAAAATAACTCCTTTGTGGCCACAGGCCAATGGAATGGCAGAACGATTCATGGGGACTATCAAGAAAGCCATCCAGCGGGCAAAATTGACGCAGATATCAATTGGACAAGCGCTTTGTCAAGTGCTCAGAGACTACAGGAATACCCCTCACAGCTCCACTGGCAGGTGCCCAGCAGAGCTGGTGCTAGGGAGATCAAGCAAAACAAGGTTACCTCAGATAGACGCAACGGAAAGTACGACCAGAAGTGACATTGCAGACAGAGATCACCAAGCCAAAAAGAGAATGAAAGAATATGCTGACAAAAGGAGAAATGCAACTGAACACCAGCTGACTGAGGGGGATCTGGTGGTAGTGCGACAGAAACAACAAAGAAAGTCGGACAGCCCATTCTCAAGAGACCCGCTGGTTGTAACTGACGTAAAAGGGTCAATGGTGACTGCAGCTTCTGACAACAGAAGAATAACAAGAAACAGTTCCCATTTCAAGGAATTCAAAGTGGAAGAGGAAGAACGTGCAACAACAACAGAAGACAGAGAGCAAGGAACAACAAGAGAGACAACACCACCAAAAGAGGAAAGCGGAGGACAAGAACAGAGCAGAGAACAAAGACCAAAAAGGGAGTGCAAGAAGACAAGAAGACTACTAGAAGAAATGTAGAGACTCTCTCTCTCTCTCTCTCTCTCTCTCTCTCTCTCTCTCTCTCTCTCTCTCTCTCTCTCTCTCTCTCTCTCTCTCCATCACCATCGGTCTATTATCGCATCGTCATGAGATACTGTGCCATGGACTTGTACATGTGACAAAGACGTTCTGTTTGTGACAAAGGGGGAGATGTGGTGACCTGACCACCAACACAGGGCACTAGGACCCTGTGGGGCACAGGGCAGCGTCCAGGTCACTGGACATGACTTCCTGTGGACGGACAGGAAGAGGGCACTCCAGACCAGGACGACGACGAGGACGGACGTGCAGAGACGCCCTAAGCATGTACACCAATAAAGAATACTGAAACGATACCTGGTGTCCTGTGTATTCCCTGATGGGCGGATGCAGCAGTATATGACAGAAGCGTGCAGTCGGCGCAAGAAAATACACTTTATAGGAATACCAGAATCTACAAATACTGGGCGCATGGAGGAATATATTGAGAGATACTTCTACTGGCGACTGTTGGGCGGGAAGCTTTTTCGTCCCAATTTATTGTAGAACGGGCGCACAGATCCCTTGGACCAAGACCTGCACCTGGAGCCCCACCACGTCCCATAATTGCGAGGCTGCTAAACTATAGAGATAGAGACGTAGCCATCAAAGCAGCGAGGTCTAGGCAATCCCAGTCCTATGAAGGAACTGTCTTCTCCATATACCCAGACTTCACCCCTCTGGTGCAGGAGGAACGACGCAAATTCCTGGATGTAAAGAGGAAGCTTCGTACCGCTCAGATCGACTATGCCCTCCTCTATCCTGCGAGACTTAGGGTGACCCACCAAGGGAAGCAGCACTTTTACACCAACCCGCTGCAAGTGGAAGACTTTTTAAAAATGGTGAAAAGGGCTAATAGAGGAGGAGGTAAACAATAGGCGCAGCTGGGACGGGCCAACGATGATGATGAGGAACTGGTAGAATAACTACAATTCCTATCTGTATTGTACAATTTCTAGATTTAATCTGTGGAGATTGAGATGCCATGCTAATGGAATTGATTACCGGGATGTGAGACCTTTCCAATTAGTCTATTTGCATGTGAGTCTTTTTATTTCCCAGGTCCCGCTCCCCCGAGCCCGGGCCATCCACCATACCACGAAGAAGGCTTGTGGGGGGTGGAGAACCTGCGTGGCTGTCTAGTATTGTCCCCCAACGGGTGTTCCCCTACAAAGGTTCATGATGTAAACATTGAAGGGATATTAGTGGGGGGTTTGGGGCCACCTTCAAGGAAGGGTGGGGGGGGTTCAGGATTCTGGCAAGATTGGGTTGCTTCAGTGGGTGGGGGGTGAGGGGGCGCTGACTTTAGTTAGTTTGATGCACAGTTGGGGGGGCGGGGTTGTTTGGTTTTCGAAAGTTACGCATGACTGTCATGCTTCTTATTTGGTCAATACACGAGAGATGGTGCTGTACAGGGTCCACGGAGAGGTGTGCTGGTGGGGCAAATGGTCGTTGTCACTGCATATATGGGGCACTTTAATGATATGCGGGACCGTGCTGCATTGGACACTGGGGAGGCTGAATGTTTTTTTAAGCACACGATGGAGGTTAATGAGCTGAATATCCTAACTTGGAATGTGAGGGGGCTCGGAGATCCGCGTAAAAAACGCCAAGTTTTATCTTACTTGGACAGGCATAGAGTCCATGTGGCTCTCTTACAAGAAACACACTTTAGCCAACAAAATAACAACACTTTTGCCAGCCGGTGGGCAGCGCAGAGAGTATTCTCTTCATACTCCTCATATGCGAGAGGTACAGCAATACTGATAAAGAAAGGCACGCCATTCACATTAGTTGGGACTAGGTGTGATATGCAGGGGAGATATTGCATCGCCTGGGGGAGGCTGGGACCTGATTCAGTTACTCTGGCCTGTTGCTATGGCCCTAATGTAGATGACCCCCTGTTTTATACAGATTTATGGGCCCAGATTGTGGATATTGGTTCTAATCATTTAATATGGGGTGGTGATTTCAATGTTACCTTTAGCCCAGATATGGACAGATCACATCCTGCCCCCCATCACTTTAACAGGGCTAGAAAAGTAATATACGACTTACTCCAGGAAAACAACTTAATTGACTCCTGGAGACACTCACACCCCTCTCTACAGGAAGGTACACATTTTACTGCCCAGGCCGTGTCATGGGTGAAGCTAGACTATATTTTTCTATCGATGAGCCTAGGCCCTGCCATAACGAAAGTGCAACACTTAGCTAGAACTTATTCAGACCATGCCTCGGTGAGGCTTACTCTTTCCTTGGCGGACTTTGGCCCGCCTCGCAATAACTGGAGACTACAGCCTACTATGCTACTTGATGATGTGTTTCAGGGAGAACTTAGGGAGGAAGTACAAGATTTCTTTTCACAAAATAAAGATACTGTTGCCAGTGTTGAGACCATATGGGAGGCATTCAAGGTTACGCTCAGAGGCTACTGTATAGCGAAAGGGGCTGGTGTGCTCTAAGACATACTGCGTACCCTCGGGTCACCTGAAACTGACCTCCGGACACTGGAGGCATCGCTTGCACGACAACCAAATAAGATCATACTGCTGCAGATTAGAGAGAAAATTACGGAATACACTGATGTTGCCCACAGGGAATCCAAGTTTGGAGGGCGATATTGGACAGCCCGCAGATATGGAGAGGGTGAGAGACAGGGCAAAGCACTGGCTGAAACAATCAGGAAGGCAAGAGGTTCTAATGTTGTACTAGAATTGGAAGGCCTGGATGGGGCGCTGTATAGGGACACCACCAACATACTAAATGCCTTCACAGCACACTACACTAAATTGTATACCACCACAAGATCGGACAGGCTCGATTTGGAGGAATACCTGGGGGATGTTTCCCTGGGGTGGTTGAGTGATACGCAGCAACAGTTTTTGAGCACCCCGTTTGAGCTAGACGAAGTCCGTGAGGCAATTACGCATATGCAGTCGGGGAAGGCCACGGGTACGGATGGCATCCCGACTGAATTCTATAAGACCTACATAGACCTAATGGCCCCAATACTGCAAGAAGTGTATGAAGATGCTCTGAAGGTAGGACACCTCCCCCCCTCTATGAGAGAGGCCCTCATCACCTCACTGCTTAAGCCGGGGAAGCCTCCACAACAATGCGATTCCTATAGGCCCCTCTCATTACTGAATTGTGATGTTAAAATACTTGCTAAACTTATTGCCACGCGCCTCAGCCTACTTATGGAAAATTTAATTTTACCAGACCAGTCTGGGTTTGTACTGGGGAGAGCAACGTCTCACAATCTTAGGACCTTGTTTACAGTTCCTGAACAATGTCTCCTCCGAGCTACCAATGGCAGCCATATTCCTGGATGCTACAAAGGCATTCGATTCCATTGAATGGGACTATGTGTTTGGTGTGATGGCGCGTATGGGCTTTCCCCTTATTTTTCTGTCCTGGATAAAACTGCTATATTGCTCCCCTGTGGCAAAAGTAACCGAAAACGGCAAAGTGTCTCAGACATTCTCGATTTTAAGGGGTACGCGACAGGGTTGCCCCCTGTCGCCCTTATTGTTTGAAATTGCAGTGGAACCCCTAGTGGCGAGGCTGCACCAGCACCATAGAGACAGAGCGTTACAATGCAATATGAGGCAAATTCTCATATGACTCTAAGTTGCTGACATCACGCTCTCTATTAGGGACCTCCTACACAATCTGAACCCCGTCCTTAAAGAATTTATAATTTTTGGGAGGCTTTCGGGTGTACAGATGAACTGGAGCAAATCGTACCTGTTTCCCCTTACCACCGCCACACTTAAATTTCCATTATATTATCCTATTACGTGGTGTGATGATGAGCTGAAATACCTGGGGATACGCGTCGCAAGAGACAGGGCTGAGTTGATGCACCTCAATTATGGGACCACTATGGTCCGAGTCTCGGATAACATATCAAGATGGATTACATTACCGTTATCCATGGCGGGAAGGGCGTCCTCGATCAAAATGGTGATATTGCCTCAGTTACTTTACATGTTTACGAACATTCCGTATCATCCAGGTACCTATTTCTTTAAACGAATGCGGTCAGAACTGACACGCCTGATGTGGGGTGGTAAGAGCCCGAGACTTCAATTGAATGTGCTCACTAGGCCATATGCGCAAGGGGGATTCGGCATCTCCGATTTTGAACTCTACTATTATAGTGCACAAGCGCAATACGCCTTCCTTTGGCTATATACACCACGTTATATGCCGCAAGTGGTAGCAGAGCACTGGCTCACCTTACCGATTCCTATTGCTGGTGCATTCTACATCCCGCAGCTTGGCAGGAATGACTCACCAACGACGGTGCCAAGCACAATCTATGCCTGGTCGCAGCTTCGAAAGATGCTAGATGCCCCGCTGCTCTATTGCCCGCTTCTCCCGTAGGTATATCACCCAGACATGCCCCTGCTTCAAGAGGGCATTTTTCAGGAGGATTCCCATTTGTTGTTGCGAGACATAGCATTGCCTCGCCTTTCCGATGATGATAGAGCCCTACTTGATGCGCCTTTCACTATAGACGAGGTCGCTGTTGCCATACGTTCCCTTCGCGCTGGCAAGGCACTGGGTCCTAATGGTTTGCCCATTGAACTCTATAAGCTACAACCCGACAAAATGGCGCCCTACTTAAGGACTATGTTCCTTGAGGCTTTCGATTCTGGTTCTTTCCCCCTTGATCAGCGACTAGCCACCATCGTAGTAATCCACAAGGAGGGTAAGCCGCGTAATCGCTGCACCTCGTATCGGCCCATTCACTACTTAATGCCGAACCTAAGATACTGGCTAAAATACTAGCTAATCGGTTGATTACGGTGATCAGCGACTTGATCCATCCGGATCAATCCGGCTTCATTCCACACCGGAATACCGCCCTTAATCTTCGTAGACTTCACGGAGTTCTCGCGAGAGCTGGGACTCTAACTGAGCCGGCCATTTTGGCCTCCTTGGACGCCACTATGGCTTTTGATACTATAGAATGGCCTTATCTTTGGGCGACCCTCTCCAAATTTGGTTTCGGTCCGGCATTCATCGCCTGGGTGAAGCTCCTTTATGAAAAGCCCCTCGCCCAGGTGGTTGTTAACGGTAAGGTCTCCGGCGTCTTTACACTTGGGCGTGGCACCTGGCAGGGTTGCCCGCTGTCTCCGTTGCTTTTTGCCCTTGCTCTGGAACCGCTGGCGGAGTGGCTCCGCTGGGAGCCCTCCATGGAAGGCATCAGGTGGACTCCCGACTTTGAGGACAGAATCTCGCTATATGCGGATGACATCCTTTTATACCTTACGTCCCCCCAAAAATCCCTTAATGTGCTTTTTGATGTTCTGACCTCCTTTGGGAAGAACTCGGGTCTCATTATCAATTGGACTAAATCATGCGTCTATGTTCTGTCCGGTGAGCTTCCCCCACTGCCTCGTAGATTCCCGATTCAAATTGCTGATACTGGCTTTAAATACTTGGGGATTTATGTTTCCTTGGATCCCGCAGTTCGCTATGAACACAACTTGCTACTCCTTCTTCACTGGCTCAAACTTGACGCTGCGCGGTGGCGGCAGTTGCCTTTGTCGCCACTGGGTCGCGCGGCTCTTTTCAAAATGATGTCGCTGCCTAGATTTTTGTACGCACTCCAACACTTTTTCGACCCCATTCCATCCGGCTATTTTCGTGAAGTGGAACACCTGCAGAGGCGGCTTATCTGGGACGGGCGTGCGCGCATTGCTCTGTCTAAGCTCACGCTTCCATGGTACGATGGAGGCATCGCCCTCCCAGATATCAAGCGTTACTATTGTGCTTCTCAATTAAGTGCTGTTAACCACGCAACTTACGCTCCCGGTCCTACCCCGGCCTTTGCCATGGACAAGCATCTCTTGCCCTGCGGGAATTTTAATAGAGTGCTATACTCCAAGGGGCTTCATAGTACGCTGACCGGGCCCACTAGAATCGCCGTCAGAGTGTGGCACGATGCGAATGCGGCCTTGGGATGGTGTGACAGGTTGACGCGTGCGACTCCCTTGTATGCTTCCGAAGGTTTGGGCAATCTGTGGCGGACGAAAGGTTTTGATAAATGGGACATGATTGGTCTAAGTAAGGTGGGTGACCTCTGGACTAAAGGAAATGTGAAGACCTTCGAGGTGCTCAAGACGGAATATGAGCTTGGAGAAGGGGAATTTTTTAGATATGCTCAGGTACGTCATGCTCTGCTGTCAGTTTTTGCTGTGGGAACTGCTATTCCCGAATCCTCGCCTCTCGAGGACCGTATCCTGGACGGCCATGTCCCTGATAGTACAATTTCACTGATTTATAAAAAACTGATCAACACTAGAATTGACTTGCTCGCGCACCTCAGGGCTTTATGGATTGCCGATGGGTTGGAACTGGATGACGAGGACTGGCAGTCTGCTTTGTCCTCACCTAAAGAGGTTGCCATACCCGCCCGCCTTTGGTTTGCCCAACTTAAGATCCTTCACCGTGTGTATGTCTCTGGTCCTAGTCTGGTTCGCATGGGTTATTCGTTGGATGGGTTGTGCAAGCGTGGCTGTGGCGTGAGTGGCACCTTCCTTGACATTTTATGGGAATGTTCCGAAGTGGCTGTTTTTTGGTCCCGAGCGCATGCGATTATGGAAAATGTCACGGGGTTCCGCTTCTGCCTGAGGCCTGACGCTGCCTCTTGAATGTATGGGAACCTAACGATTATACTGCTTCTCAAATCTGCTGGGCGACCCTCGGCAACATGGTTGCTAAGAGGGATATTTCACAGCTATGGGGCTCCCATAGATCGCCCACTGTGCTGGCGTGGAAGGAGAACATGGACTGGTGCATGTTTCGGGAAAAGACAGTATACTTGTCCCGGGGCAGACCCAGAAAGTGGAACAAAATTTGGTCACAGTGGAATGCTTATCGTGGAAATATATGTACTCCCCCACATGACTCTACCCCTGATGTCTCCTTGTCCCCCTAACTGGTATTCCCAATGTTTTGTATTGACAGTATATATTGCATTGTTTCCTCGCTGCCCCCCTCCCCCCGCTACTGCTTTCAGCTATACTGTACGTTTTGAACTGTTCGGAGCTGCTCCCACTTGGACTCAAGATTACCATCACTGTATTTTTGCCTTGTGCTTTCCGTTTTATTGTTTGTGGTTCATTTCAATCAAATTTAAAAAAAATAAAAAATAAAAAAAAGGGCATTTTTCGTAAATTTATAGAACGTATACGGGTTAAGACTTGGGGCGATTTATATCATAAAGGGCAATTCCGCACATTGGAGCACATGTTTCAAGGAGTGCAGCAGACACCCTTAGATGTCTTCCTATATATCCGCCTCCGGCAGGGACTTCGCTCTATAACCCCGGAGTTTCCGAGCGAACCCCTTCCCCTTGCACCCTTACAGTTGATACTGCAGGGTGAAACAGCTAAAAACCTAGTACCAAGAATATACAAGACAGTACACACGCAGAGAGAGTGGCCAGTGGTTCCTGCGGGAGCGAGATGGCACCAGGAACTGGGCGTGGCCCTGACGGATAAGCAATGGGAGTTCTGCTCACAACAGACTGAGCGGATCTTGGCTAGTAGCAGGCTCAGAATGATCAACTATAAGTTTCTACACAGAATATATTACACACCTGTTCGCCTCTACAGATACAAGTTACGAGAATCAGACACTTGTGATAAATGCCACGCCCCGGGGGCAGATTTTTTACATTTGGCATGAGGATGTGCTGAGATACAAGTATATTGGAAACAGGTTTTTGAAGCTCTGTCCGACATGATAAATACTTGTCTGGAGCCTTCTCCTGTCCTTTCTCTCTTGGGGTACGTGGAGCCACTGCAGGCCGCACACCGCAAATTTGTTGCTTTGGCGCTCTTGATGGCCAAGAGAAGGGTGGCATGTAGATGGGGCAGAGGAAGAGCGCCTAAGTTCAAGGTTTGGATAACTGACCTAATTTATTGTCAAGAACAACTTGCAACTTACTCTGAGCTGTTACCTATGACATCCAGACCGAGTGATATATGGGCCCCCTTAAAGTGCTACTTATTGACGAATGGCTCCCATACAGCGAGAGCATCTGACCCTGCAGAATAGAATATTGTTAATCCCATTGCTATTGTTTTGACCTGGGTGTACATTGTTTGCACTGATAGAGGTTACGACAGAAGGAGGATGAACGTATGGTATGACACTGGGGGATTAACAAACACCTGGTCAGTCCTAATGCTCTGCTGGTCTGGATGTTATACTTCATTATTTTCTTCCTTTTTGCCTCTTAATGTCAAGTTTGATTCTTGGTGCCTGTTCTGTATATGCCTTCTAGTGGATCTGTCGCCCCTCATGTGTTGCAGTGGTATTTACCATCATTTACAGTGTACTGCCTTGTTTCTCCTTCTCTTAATAAATTGTGAACTGTCGCCTCTAACTGACGCCCATCTGTGAAACTCTGTGTTAATGATCTGTAAATCAACATTGGATACTGTACGTAATACACAATAGACTGACTGATGTATAACCACATGTGTACTGAGTTCTGTTGAAAACTTCAATAAAAAGAGTTTAAACAAAAAAAAAACTTTGAAAGAGGGTCTAAGGGGATTTTTAAAGACCAACTCATAGACATGGCCCCCAAAAAAATCACTTATAACAACAAAGAATGTCTATGAGTCTAATGATTCCGTCAACAAAAGAATCACCTTCCGTCTCCTCACCCACGCACACAAAGCCCTACACGATCAAGGCCCGAGCTACCTCAACAACCGAATCAACTTCTACGCTCCCAAATGCCACCTCCGATCAGCCAGCCACGCCCTCGCCGCCGTCCCCCGCATCCGAAGAGCGACAACAGGAGGATGGTCCTTCTCCTACCTGGCCGCCAAGACTTGGAACTCCCTCCCGACCGACCTGCGCCTGACCCAAGACCACCTCTCCTTCAGGAAGAAGCTGAAGACCTGGCTGTTCGAGCAGTAACGGCACTCCCCCCCCCCCCAAGCGCCTTGAGACCCTACGGGTAAGTAGTGCGCTCTATAAATGTCTTTGATTGATTGATTGATTGATGATTCAATTGTAATTCCTGTTCGTGACACAACTAACAAATCAAAACTCATTGGTGATAAGAAAAATATGTGTACTAGCGTAAACTACAAGCACGGCATAACATCACTAGGGTATGAAAAGTACCCATCAGTTCCCATTCGGTACCGCCCTAGTCATCATATGGGTTCTACTCATACCTAGGAGAGTATGCTGACAACCTCAAGGTGTTGTAGAGGCTGCCGCTAATCCATTGATAGTCAAAGATACTTATAGGGAGTACCAGGATATATGCGTAAGGGTAACTGTTTTGCAGTGCATCAGTGAGTGAAAGTGAATGAAGTGAGATGTTTAAAATTGGAGAGAAGAGAGTAGAAGAAAGGTTTCTTAGTATCTCTCAGTTCTTCCAAAATTTAAAAACAGTGCAAACATTAAGCAGCATAACCATATATCTGCTTATTAAAGATTAACGGTCAACATGTTTCAGCATTTGTGGATACGTCTCTTCCACTGTTTTTTTCAGGACCATGTATTCGCTACTGCAAATTCGTGAAAACTAATCAATTTAAACCATGTCACCTGATCATGTATGAAATCCTCCAGAGAACTGAATATTCAGATCAGAAGAGTTGTCGTGCCAAGGACAGGAAACAAGAGAAAAAAGGACAAACAAACCAAAAATGTCAACAAATTATTGTACATCTTGTTATCACGTGATTGTCATAAAAAAGTATGGGCAAAAACTCATTACTTTGTGGAAGAAATCCGCTTACCTATTTGGTAGAAGGATAATGCATCACCCCACCTGGCTGCAGCTCAGGTAAGTAGGGCACCGCTCTAATAAAAACAATAAGGATGACAAATCAGAGCATTCATAGATAGTATAGTATGCTCTTCTTATGGGTAAGTCATGTGTCGTATGGTGGGACATACATAACTTCGTTGCTCATGGTATAAGCCACTTATTCTCTAAATTTCTTTTAGAATGAAGCATTAAAGCTAAGAAACACAATCGGTGTAAATTTTTATAAAACTCAATCAAACTGCACTCGGGTTGTCAGAGGGAGATGGATTATTCCTCCACAAACTATTATTCAAACACGAGCGCGTGTCACTCTGCCTGTATTTACACGACAGAGTATTCTGTAAGTGTGTTGTACCATTCTGGGACAGGGTGTTTTGGCTTTGATCCAGTGCTGCTCTCAAACAACCCTCCAAACCGTCACGGAATGCTCAGGAGCTTTCACACTCTACTCGTCGGTGGGGCCCATAGCACCGCGAGTCACTCATACACACAAAACACACCGCTCCCAAGATTAGTGAAACCTAGAGGACGAACTGCTGGACAGCGGAGTACCCTAATTCATCTAAACGTTTAATTTCTATACATTATATACATATGCATATTATGGACATCACCATGGTATTTTAAATCATAAGAACGACCTTAATGCACCCCACTAATTTTGATCAATGGATCAGCTAGTAAAGGTTAATTGATGGATAACAAGACCTGCTTAGTTTCCATTTAGTTAACTTTATTTTGCCTCTCAATTATTCTGTCATGACCTTTAAATCTAAATTCTATTTTATTTAGAAAACATTATAAAACATTTCTATTATTATTCAGACAAGAGTGAAAGAATAAATTCAGTTAGCTTACATTTATTAGCGAAATGGTTCAAAAATTAAAAGATTCAAAGATATATTACCCGTATTCTGGAAGCGATTAAAAACAGAAATTAAAACAACACAAGTTCCCAAAAAACAGTCTCTCTATCTTCCTCGATGTCTACCTCCCATCAGGACTCAAATTCCATCAAAAGTTAAAGTCAGGAAAAAGTCTTTTGCACCCAAAAATCAAGCAGTCCAGCAGCATGCCGAGGTGCAAAGTTAAAAACAAAAATAGTTTTTTCTCTCTTCCAAACGGCCTCTTTTATACCCTTTTTCACTAACTATCTAACAAAAAATTGAAACTTTAGGGTCCATACTTAATCCTCATTGGTCCACAGTAGGGGTGGTGAAGGTCACCTCGTCTCCTCATTGTCCGCAATTTTGCAAAGTCACTATCATAATTCTTATACAGTCTTAATTGTTCATGTTTGCAACAGTTTTCCATTTTGTTCTTCCATGTAGTTACTTCCCAACATTTTCCCATGCTCTCAGCTCGAGCATCTCAGCTGGCACCCTTCCGCACTTCCAGGCCACGCTAACCTTGACATTAGCAGCTTAGGCACAGGCTGCTCGCACATCTCTTGAGCATTGTCACGCATGCGTAGAATTACACTCTCTTGGAGTCTCACAAAATGCAATTTTTATTTAGCTCGCATGGGCCATATCGGGAACTATTATGAAAACAAACACAATTAAACGTTAGGTTTCGAAGTTAAACCCTTCTGTTTACCTCCCCCATTCTAAGTTTACCCTCATAGTTATTACCTAGCTTTTATGCTACATATAGGCATTGTTTTCTTACCATTCTCCGTCATTTCTGCCACAATTATACCTTTAAGAAGCAACCATGCATAGCTTTTCAGTATATTATAGCTTTTGCGCACTATATTATTAAGACAGTTTCACATAATTAATATATTATGGTTTGCAACACAAGCAAATTAGTATCCCACGTGTATTTGTGTATGTGCTTTCTATTCTATGTTGCTTAGTTTTAAAACCACACAATTAATACATATTAGACGTTATGGGAAATCTAATTTCATGAGGGGTACACAAAAATGTTTGTCACTTCCTCGTTCCATCAACTTCCCCCTTTGGTGATCTTATCACCAAACTATACCAAAAATGTTTGTAAAATTTCGAATAAACATGTTTCAGGTTCTTTTCAATTAGTTCCTTTTAAACTTTTGTTTCTGCCATTTTCTTTTAGTCCTGGTGCAGTTCCTGTTTAAATTCTTCCAGTTCTATTTCTCCTTTTTCTCATTCTCTTTCTTTACTTTCTTCAATTTTCTTTTTTATAGAATTTTTAAAGTTTCTTCTTTTACATTTACACGCTAATCTTATAACTAATATTACTACTATTATTACAGTCAGTGGAATTATCAATTTCCCTATAAATGACCTACTTATATCTAAAAACCATATCTTTACAGCTGAAAAACTCTTACCAAGTTTCTCAAGAACACCGTCAACCTCCAGTGGAACAATTTCTTTATGCAATTCCGTAATATTTGTAATATATCTCTGAATGTTTGGACTTTTATCCGGAATATAAGTCCAACAGTGTTGTACTTTCAATATTCCACAGACTCCTCCTTCTTTTGCCAATAATATATCAAGAGGAAGTCGATTTTGCATCACCATAGCTCTCATAGCAACCATTTCTGTATTCACCATTAAAAATCCTCCTGCTGTATCTGTTGATAAACGATCTACTATCGTTGACAACTTTCTAATTTTGTTTGCATTAAAAGATATGCCCACTGCTGGTATCAATCTTCCAAACACATCACCTATTATTTCTAAAACACTTTCCCTCCTTTTACGTGTTAATGGTTTACCTATCTCATGAATTTAATTAGTTCCCCTATCTACATGAAATATTTTAGGAAAGACCAAACCTAAATAACAGGTTCCGTACCAATAGTTAGGTCATCTATAATAAGCCTTGTTACCACGGAGATAATATATACCAGGAAAAACTGGATAATTTCCACCTTTAAATCCCCATCCCCCTTGTATAATATATTTATCTTCACATTGACTTGCTCCCACAAAATAAATGTCATACAAAGTGTTATCTCTTCTAATACATATTTTCCCAGTTTGTGGTGTATCTATATTAATTGCCACGTTCACATTATTTCCTTCTATATTTTCATCATCAAAAGTCCACATTGTTGATTTTGCTTTATTTGCAGTTGATGTTCTCTTATTTTGGATTCTCCTTTCCTCTACCATTTCCAAAAAGGCTTTTTCTTCACTATGCATTTTACAAGTCAAATTATGTTTGAAAGCATAATCAAAAGTCAATTCTTGTGTTTCTAAAAAATATTCCCCAAACCTTTGACTGGTATCAGTTTGTTCAGTTCTGGGACTACTTTCAAATATGAAAAAGTATCATCAGAGTTTGAATAATAATATTCTAATTTACCTGTTCTGTAAAACACACTAGATAATACACTACAAGTAACTCCATACGTCAAAAGAAGGTGATGGTAAGTTACACCCTCTGATACAGCTGCAGGCAACTTCATACAAACATAACAGTCACTTGCGTCCATGGTTTTCACATATTCAGACAGTAGTTTAGAAAATGTATTTTTCGAGAAATCACTTATAGAATTATCTTTATGCATCTCAGGATTATATAAATGCTTCATATAATTTTTAATTTCATGACTCTTCACTTTCAAACTCTCATTTGCCTTAATATTTTCAAACACAGGTCTAAACGGAATCACACTTGCTAATATTAACCATATTACCATTAATAATCCTGTACATATTAACCACATTCTATACCATTTTCTAAAAATAGAGCAGTTCGATCTTTGTACATCCTTAGTAGGAATTTTATTTGATTTAATTTTTTTTTTCAAATAGTCTTTCTCACTTCAACAGTGTCTCTCAGTTACATTTTTACTTACAATCTTAAATTTAAATCCCCAAGTTGTTATAGACTTTTCTCTTAACTCTCTTTTTCGGTTCCCAGATTTATTTTGCACAACATTTTCCTTTATTGTTTCTTTTACTCACTTTGGTAATTCAGGTTCTCTTGCTGTTGATTTCCTCTACTGAAGGCAATGCAACATATGTCCATTCAGGTGACTTGTACTTTTGATTTGGTCTCCTTACTTTTTTCGGCCTTTGCAAAATCTCTTTTTTCTCATTCAAAAACTCCTTTTGACTTGTTATCTCATTTACTTGTTCTTCTTGATTCTTTGCTTTATTGATCAGTTTAAATTTCAATCCAGCACTTTACGTGGTCGCTTACCTTGAGGTTCTGAGTTTCCACGTTCCAATTTCCAAGCTTTTTTTCTTGAACTCCTCCTCTATTGTGTTTCATCATCACTGTCATCAGATTCAGTTTCAAATTTATCATCACTTCCTCTTATTTTGAATTTGATAATGTCTGTTTCTTTTACTGAATCTGTATTCTCCTTTACCAATTCATTCACTCTGTCAGGAACTTTTCCATTGCTGGTACTTGGTACTTATCGTGAGTTCTTTCCTTCTCACCAGTTTCGGGACTTACGTTCCTACTTCTAGAGTTTTCAAACTGTCTCTTATAGCTTGATTCACTACCAGTTTTCTCTTTGTCTTGATCAGTGTCCAAACTGGTACTGGGCTCAACCAAATGTCAACTTTCAGGTCGATCTTCAGAATTTGGTATTTCAACAATTTCGTTCTCTACTTCAGATGCTGAGCTAGTATCCGAAATTTCCAGATGTCGACGAACAGGTCGAGCTTCAGTATCTGGAGTTTGATCTTGCTCACTTTCAGAATCAGAGTCAGTAGTGCTTTCTGCCTCCTCTGTTTACAGATTTTCTGGTTTAGGCACACAAATCGTATGACTGGCGTGCACCCACCTCTTCACTCCAGCACACTTAACTGCAATGGTGCTAACCAAGATTACCTGTCTTGGCCTCTCCCACCGAAGAACTAGATAGTATCTTCTCCTGTGCACTTTTATTCAAACCCAATCTCCAGGAACTAGATCTTGAGGGCTGGGTGTTTCTCTTTTGTGATTGCATCATTTCCAACCTGATGGAACACAGAAGTCACTCCATCAGACAGGTTCTTGCAGTTATCCAGTATGATATCATCATTTATAGTAAACAGTTTATCAACTGGTACAAATGCTTGTCTCATTACTCTTCCCATCAGTATTTCATGAGGACTCAATCCTGTCTTTTTATCAGGTGTACTCCTCAGGGCGATCAACACAAGTGGCAAAGCATCAGGCCATTTCAGCCCAGTGGCCAAACACATTTTTGCAATTATGTTCCTTTTTGTTCCATTGACTTGTTCAACTACCCCAGAAGCCTGTGGTCTGTAGCACAGTGTAATTTCTGACGAATGTCCAGTGCTTCACAAATTATCTGAACAAGTTCATTCTGAAAATGTGTTCCACGATCTGATTCAATCGTTACTGGGAAACCGTAACGTGGGATGATTTCTCTCAATAAATGTTTGGCAACTGTCAGTCCATCATTTTTCCTTGTAGGGAAGGCCTCCACCCACCGTGAGAATAAGCAAATTATTACAAGCACATATCTCAACCTATTGCATGGAGGCAACTCTATAAAATCTAACTGCATCCTGGTAAATGGACCTCCCTCCCGTCATATGGTTCCCAAACTCACAACAATTTTTCTTCTTGGTTTCAGTTGTTGACACACTAGACATTGCTGACAAAGACTTTCAGCAATCATTCTGAATTTGGGGTTATACCATGTCTATCTAAACATTCTAATCATGGCGTCCCTTCCAATATGAGCTTGACCATGATACATTCTAGCCATGTCAGAGATCATGTTATCAGGCATTAGACCTTCTTTGCTTGTTTGCTCGTTTGCTGTTTTCCTGAGGAACCTGTTGGACCTTTCAAAGCCCTTTCAAAGCCCTTCACGACTTGCGGAACCCGCTTCGCGGGTCCCGCTGCGCCCCAGAGACCAAGGGGAATCTGTATTGCAGCTGCGTGGGAGGACCAGGGCTGCGAGCGTGCGGGGCAGGACTGCAAATCCCAGAAGCCCCTGCACACCGCGCCTCTCGCCCTCTGGCCGCTCTCCCTGGCCACCACGCCCCGCCTGTAATCTTTAAAGGGCGTCTACGGTTTGTCCGCCGTGGGAGACCTTCTTTGCTTGTTTGCTCGTTTGCTGTTTTCCTGAGGACCCTGTTGGACCTTTCAAAGCCCTTCACGACTTGCGGAACCCGCTTCGCGGGTCCCGCTGCGCCCCAGAGACCAAGGGGAATCTGTATTGCAGCTGCGTGGGAGGACCAGGGCTGCGAGCGTGCGGGGCAGGACTGCAAATCCCAGAAGCCCCTGCACACCGCGCCTCTCGCCACCTGGCCGCTCTCCCTGGCCACCACGCCCCGCCTGTAATCTTTAAAGGGCGTCTACGGTTTGTCCGCCGTGGGAGACCTTCTTTGCTTGTTTGCTCGTTTGCTGTTTTCCTGAGGACCCTGTTGGACCTTTCAAAGCCCTTCACGACTTGCGGAACCCGCTTCGCGGGTCCCGCTGCGCCCCAGAGACCAAGGGGAATCTGTATTGCAGCTGCGTGGGAGGACCAGGGCTGCGAGCGTGCGGGGCAGGACTGCAAATCCCAGAAGCCCCTGCACACCGCGCCTCTCGCCACCTGGCCGCTCTCCCTGGCCACCACGCCCCGCCTGTAATCTTTAAAGGGCGTCTACGGTTTGTCCGCCGTGGGAGACCTTCTTTGCTTGTTTGCTCGTTTGCTGTTTTCCTGAGGACCCTGTTGGACCTTTCAAAGCCCTTCACGACTTGCGGAACCCGCTTCGCGGGTCCCGCTGCGCCCCAGAGACCAAGGGGAATCTGTATTGCAGCTGCGTGGGAGGACCAGGGCTGCGAGCGTGCGGGGCAGGACTGCAAATCCCAGAAGCCCCTGCACACCGCGCCTCTCGCCACCTGGCCGCTCTCCCTGGCCACCACGCCCCGCCTGTAATCTTTAAAGGGCGTCTATGGTTTGTCCGCCGTGGGAGACCTTCTTTGCTTGTTTGCTCGTTTGCTGTTTTCCTGAGGACCCTGTTGGACCTTTCAAAGCCCTTCACGACTTGCGGAACCCGCTTCGCGGGTCCCGCTGCGCCCCAGAGACCAAGGGGAATCTGTATTGCAGCTGCCTGGGAGGACCAGGGCTGCGAGCGTGCGGGGCAGGACTGCAAATCCCAGAAGCCCTTGCACACCGCGCCTCTCGCCACCTGGCCGCTCTCCCTGGCCACCACGCCCCGCCTGTAATCTTTAAAGGGCGTCTACGGTTTGTCCGCCGTGGGAGACCTTCTTTGCTTGTTTGCTCGTTTGCTGTTTTCCTGAGGACCCTGTTGGACCTTTCAAAGCCCTTCACGACTTGCGGAACCCGCTTCGCGGGTCCCGCTGCGCCCCAGAGACCAAGGGGAGTCTGTATTGCAGCTGCGTGGGAGGACCAGGGCTGCGAGCGTGCGGGGCAGGACTGCAAATCCCAGAAGCCCCTGCACACCGCGCCTCTCGCCACCTGGCCGCTCTCCCTGGCCACCACGCCCCACCTGCAACCTTACGGACTTCCCATTTAAGTGAAGGCCATTACCCGCTACGCGGGAGCGAGCGGGAGCGTCCCGGGAGAAGCCCGGGACAAGGGCGGGACCGTCTGTGGCCGTCCGGGGCCGTAGGAGGCCGGGCTGGGCCACTCCTCTAATATCTATTGACCGGGTATTTGACGTAACCTATTTGTTTAGTTTTTTACCTGGAACTGCTGGTATATTGGCAGGTAGCAGGGGGGCTTGATATATGGCTAGTTCTGTAAATACCTCCACCTTGTTGTCTTCTATGGGCGAGGTGGAGACGGCGGTTATGGGCCCCCTAGATACATACTTCAAACGCCTGCCCCAGGACATTGATAGGGAGATTGCTCTGGCGGAAAGACGCGCCGGGCGTAGGCTGTCGATAGAGCTTATGAAAACCCCCCTTGAGAAACACATAGGCCAAAGTTTTCCTTCATTGGTTACCCCGTTATCTTCCATAGTACTGCCAGCTACACATGATACATTGCATGATATATCCGTATCTAATGAGCCACTGGGTACCTCTCCTCTAGACACAGTTTTTACCACTTTATCCTCAGAGCATTTAAATGCTTCTAACCGATCACCGAGGGGGCAAAATGCAATATTAAAAGTCTGTGTTCAAGCACAGGCCATTAAACCTAAACCATGCCCAAAGAGGAAGAGGGTTGCCACTATCAAAAAATCTCAAGTCCAAAACCCCGCAAGGAAGTTTAGGAAGTTGGCCACCAAAATACCCTCAACCCATGTCCCTGTAGAGAATCCCACTGGTGTAATAATGGGGGAGGGAGTAGATGCCTCAATAGGTGCAGATTGCCTAATGATGCCAGCATCAACAGGAATAGAACCTATTACCCTAGTAGCCCCAGGGCAACCGATATCTAAGCCGGAATATCTCTCGGACTTGGAAAAACTAATACGTTCCCTCTTAAATCCCTTTGAGTCCAGACTTAAAAAGATAGCAGAACAACTGAACCATCTTGAGCAGGCTAGTTTAGATAATTTTTTTTCTATAAAATCCTTAATTAAGTCCTGCAACAAAATGGGAGAAAATGGGATAAACCATCAGTTAGCCGAGCGGGAGACAGGTGCCATGGTGGTTGACTTGATACCCCCAACTGCGAGTGGTGCATCTACTCAGCGGAATAATGGGCAGAACAGTAAGAACATAGCTGCACCTTCATCCACTATAAATAATACCAATTGTGGGAAAACCAAGACTAACTGTAACAGCACTGCGGCTAAAGGTAGTAAAGATGGCCCAAAAAACTCTGCTACAGCCGCTAATAAAAATAGTCCACCCCTACCAACCACTACGGAACTTAGACAGGGCACGTTGATAGACGTAGATAAAAATCAAGGTAATAATGCTGTTGGATCAAATGTGCCGTTTGCCTCAGGGATAGTAAGCAGGGGCGGTCCTGTAAGGGATGGTAATACTATAGCCGATGGAAATAATGCTATTATAGCATTGGGAAATGTTGTTCCATCGAGCCTTCCTGTCCCAGAACGTTGTCCACCAAACCCATATGTTAATAAACCTTCCATTCGGATTCCCCTGGTTCAACTCACCCCTGATTCCTATCCATATGTGGCTATTCTCACCAATCTCCCACCCTTATTGGAAGGTCAAAGAGAAACCTATGACATGTTAAAAAATAAAGCCATGCATTGGCTACGGGTCAATAGACCCCTGCCAGGGGGTGTGGACGGCCTGATCATCGGGGTTAGAAGGGTCAACTGGATTGGAAATACCCTAAAAAAGCAGGGGGGTGAGTGTATCATAATTAACTTCCAAGACCCAAGGGTAGTGGGGTTAATTACGAGACCATGGTGGAATATTAGTATTGGTGGGATTGGTGTTGTGGATTTGACCTTTTTTTATCCTAGACCGGTGCCCACTTATTCTGGGGGGAGTAATGAGTCAATGAGAATTAGTCTACCTCCTTGGGTAGAGGCCAGCTCTTTTCCTGCCCCTATTTCACGTCCAAATGACTGTTATAAACAGGTACACAACTCCAATAGTGGGCCAGGGTATATGAGGTGGGGATGTTGACGGAATTCTGTCGAATTCTTTGATTTTGGTGAACAAATGGATAGGGAAAGTATCCTGGAGGCAACACTGTCACCCAATGGGGATGTAACGTGTACTTTAGCCAAAGTGGTCCCTGTTAGGGAATGTGGAAGTATGAGGGGGGGGAATATGGCATGTCAGGAAGACTGGGGGGGTGAATCCAGATCACCACCAAGTTTTGGTATAAATGATGCTAAAGATGCCAACTGTGTAGATACCGTTATAGGAGAGGGCGGTGACTGCGAGACTTTGACTAATTCACCGGTCATGGTAGCTACTGAAAGGGGGCTCAGCAAAGGTGATATCACGGGGAGGTTTCTTTCATGGAATATAGCAGGCTTGGCCTCTAGATTGTTGTCTCAACATTGGATAGATTTTGTTAATGGGTTTGAAATGTGCCTATTCCAAGAGACGTGGGCTTGTGATCCAATTTACCTGCCAGGTTACTTAAATTTTTGTATACCAGCGACTAGAGGCCCCAGGGGCAGACCTACGGGAGGTCTAACAGCCTGGATCAAGCAGAATTCACAAGTTAAAATAAAAGTGATTGATCTAGGCTGTAAGGATATACAATTATTGAGGTTATCACTAGGGAAGGGCGGTGTGATAGATATTTATAACATTTATGCTAGGGGTATAAGTGCTGGGAATTCTCCCACCCTAGAAGCTCTATCCACCTCCCTTGAATCCCAGTCACTTGGAAATAGAGTGGTTGTGGCAGGTGACCTGAATAGGACTTTTGAGCCGTTAGAAAATACTGAATATCCGATAGGACAAGAGGAAGATGCCTTATGGGGTGTCCCAAATCTAAACCTCATACCCGTGAAGCGGTGGACAAAAGATATATTGCTGTTGAATGCGTTATGTTTGGAACATGGTTTGAGGGCCCTTAATGGCAGGACAAAAAGTGACCAAGGAGGAAATTGTTCATTTGACAATGGCCATAATAAAAGTAGGATTGACTATGTCATCTGTAGTCTTGAGTTATGGTGTGGCGTGGGCGACATGGAAATCAAGGGGAGAGTAGAAAGCGATCATAACCCCCTCTGTGTTACCCATTCATGGTGGAGGGCCGCGCCTGCCAGCCTAGTGTCAGGTAGCGAGATCGTACCTGTTATGGCTAATGACTCAAGAAGGGTGAAATGGCCAAACGTGCTGGCCAATCTGGCCACCTTGGACCACATCAACCTGGAGGTGGATAACGCTATCGCCGCCATGGAAACAGTAGATTCTGCAACACCGGGTTCCTCTCTAATAACAGACATACATGACACATTCTTCTCTTTGATAAAACCGCATTTTATCAAATCAGTTAGGGCAAATAGAAAAGCACCTATCAAATTGGCGAGGTGGTTTAACAAGCAGTGTAGGGTAACTAGACTGGAGTTGGGCAGGGCAATCAAAATCAGGGACAAGGCTTTGATTGGCACTGCTAGGAAACAATATAATGACAACATCCGTAAGGCCAAGAAGCTGTGGGATGAGGAGCATTGGGAGGAGTTACTTGAGGCCTCTGGGCAAAAAGATTCCAGACTTTTTTGGAAAATCGTGAAATGGGGCAGAGGTGGTACCCCCAATAACCCCGACAATAATGTTAACGAGGCTTCGTGGGTCGAGTATTTCAAACCCCAGTATGCGGAGAATAGGAATATAATGGTCATAGAACCAATCCCTGTGGTATTTTGCAAGGGAGATTTATTCTCAATCAAAGAATCTGAACTTGTAATTTCATCACTGCAGGGGGGGAAAGCTCCGGGGTTAGATGGAATTCCCTCAGACATTTTCAAACACGATAAGGTTCGGTGGGCAAGATATGCGACTGTGCTGGGAAATGCCCTTGCTAAAGGGGCAAAAATCCCCGATGTATGGAAGGGGGCAATAATAATTCCGATCTTTAAGAAAGGCGATCGGTCACTCCCGGCAAATTATAGACCGATAAGTTTGCTGGCCACTATCCAAAAAGTGGTGGGGAAGATGGTGGTCAACAAACTTATGGCCTGGGTAGATGAGAATAATGCTTTATCCCCCTACCAGGCAGGATTTAGGCGGGCAACCAGCACGGTTGATCAAATTTTTCGCTTCACTATGCTACGGTGGGGGACTGTACTCCTTGGCGAAGGCAGCCTTTATGTAGCATTTGTAGATCTGAGGGCTGCCTTCGATCTGGTGCCTAGGAGCAAGCTGTGGGTTGTTTTGAGTAAGATAGGGGTCCCACTCGAGCTGCTTACACTAATAATGCGTCTCCACGAAAGCAATTACGCTAAAGTCCAGTGGGGGAGGAATGGGGAATCTACCACCAACTTCCCAGTTGAACGGGGGGTACGGCAGGGATGTGCCATGGCACCCCTGCTGTTCTCCTTGTTCATTAATGGTATAGTGGATAGGATGCTGGATGCGAGGGTTGACGCACCTTCGCTAGCGGGCATCAGGGTTCCGATCCTGATGTTCGCTGACGACACCTTGATCGTGTCCAAAACCCCGGCAGGACTCCAGCGAGCCTTGAACGTATTTGATATGTTCTGCAAGGAACGAGGTCTCGAAGTTAATGTAAATAAAACCAAGCTGATGGTCTTCGGGCAAAAGCGCCAATCCCAACCTAGGGTATCTCTGAACAACATCAGACTAGAGGTAGTAAATGTTTTTACATACCTAGGGGTGGAGATATCAAGCAAATTTGGTTGGTCGAGACATATTGAAAAGGCGGTGCTGAAACACCAGCAGATTTCAGGAGCTCTCCGGGTAGAACAAGCTAAATCCAAAACCAGGCCCATCAAACCTGTTCTCATGGTATACGACGCAAAAGCCTTGGGCGCAGCCCTTTACGGGGCTGAAGTTTGGGGCTTTGAGAGGTTTACTACCCTCCAAAGATCTGAGAACAGGTTTCTGAGAGGGATAACTAGCCTCCCCCAAAGTACCCCATTAATACCGCTTGGCCTGGATTTAGGAAGAAGATCGCTTAGCGATCGTGCCCGACTAAGGCCTATTCTCTACTGGAGACGGCTATGGACGACCCCAGAAATTAGACACTATGCTGAGGGGTTCTCAGCCTTGGTTAAATCAGATGTCTTCCACAAAATTACATGGCTAAAAATGCTCAGGGACGTCCTTGCTGAGCTTGGTCTCTCCAAACTCTGGGAAAATCCCCTCGGGGAAGTGTTCCCTAGTAAAACCACTATAAAAGCCAAATATTGGGATTATATTGACCAGATGCTTTGGAGGAGCGCAACCTCAGAATCCATGGGGGGTAGGTTTATGCAAATTAAAACAAGACCTGCCCTAGAACAGTACTGGGACACTATAACTGTTCCGTTAGACAGGAAATTATTTTTCCAGTTAAGGGCAGGTTCCCTCCCCCTGAGGTCATTGACGTCCAGCTGGGGAACTAGTAGTAGTTCGTGTTGCCCGACATGTGGCGCCCCAAACGAAAGTATCGCACATTTTCTATTCCTGTGTGAGGCCTATGTAAAACCGAGAAAATCCTGGTTGGCACCTGTTTGTAGAAACCTTGGTGTGTTAAGTGGTGTCGAGGGGTTGAGAATTATTTGTTCCTCCACCGAATTACCCATTGTAGTAGGAACGGCAAAATACCTGGGGTGGGCTTGGTCCATAAGGCGGAGGGCTCTATCTCCTAATATGCTTTGAATTTTACCTTTTTGCTTGCATGAATTATCATTGCCAGTATCCTGTGGGAGAGAAAGATGAATTTTAAATTGTAAAATGCTGCTAATATGTACGTTAAGAGCTTTTGACTGTATAAATTTGGGCATGGCCCGCAAAGCGGAGGATCTTGCACTTTAACATGCATTTAGCTTTAGCACTTTATGAGAAAGCTTATATTAACTATTATTGGTAAATATTGTATGTGTGTGTATTGTGTATTTTTAACTGTATTTTATTGTCAACGTATGTCTAGAGTTTTAAAATGTATAAACTTATATGTGTGTGCTTTTATGAGTGTATAACTCGAATAAAGCTTTTTCATCATCATTACTGGTCTTTCATCTTTGTAAACCCACATTTCATCCTCTTCTCTTTGTCTGCATCCTGCTTTTAGCCAAATGTCTTTTTCTTCCTCAATAACCTCTTCTTGCATCTGTTTCACTTCCTGCCAGGTTTCAACTATTGTGGTTAGCATTAAAGGACTTGAAACATGTTCTTTTTCCCTGTCCGATTGATAGAAGCAACATATTTAGCACAATATTTGACAATGGAGTCAACAAAACAATTTCCTTCAGTGATGTAGTCATTTCCATTTTTATGAGCAGCAATTTCTTCAGGCAACTGAATTGCATCAATCAACATTTTCACAAATTCTGCATTGCTGATGGGGGATCCTGCAGAAGTTAAATAACCTCTTTGAGACCACAATTGTCCATAGTCATGAACAATCCCAAATCCATATTGACTATCAGTCACTATGGTCACTTCGAATTTCTTTTCCCAGTTTGCATGCTTGTGTCAAAGCAATCAATTCCGCTACTTGAGCAGAACGAACCCCTTTCAGACAAGATGCTTCTAGGATATCTGCCACTGTACAAACAGAATATACAGCACTCAAAACTCCATCTTCAGTTCTTAAGCAAGACCCATCCACAAACATCACATAGTCAGAGTCAGGCAATGGTTCATCCTTAATGCCAGGTCTTGGTTTAGTACAATACTCAAGTACATCCAGGCATTTATGATCAACTTCATCTTTCACCTCCACATCCAGTGTGTCAGGCAACAATGTAGAGGGGTTTACATTTACATATCTGTCTACTGTTACATTGTCTGCACCTAGAATTACCTTTTCGTATTTTGTCATTCTGTTGTTTGTCAAAAACTGAGTTTTTGATCTAGTGAGGAGAATTTCAACCGAGTGTGGTACACACACCTTCACTGGGTATCCCATCACTATACCCTCACTCTGCACCAGACTTACTCTTGTGGCAGCAACTGCTTTCAAGCATCCTGGCAATGCCATTGCAACTGGATCCAACACTGCTGAGAAAAACGCAATTGGTTTTCTCATTTTGCCATGTTTCTGAATTGGAACTGATAATGCACATCCTTCTTGTTCGCTGCAATGCAGTTCAAATTCCTTCTCATAATCAGGCATGCCCAGAGCTGGTGCTTCACACAGACTGGTCTTTAATTGTTCAAATGCCACCATTTTTGTCTGGTTCATCACTATGGGATCCTACAAATCTGCTCTAGTCAGTCTTTGTAAAGGTTTCACAATCAGTGAAAATCCACTAATCCATTGTCGAAAGTACCCTACCATGCCTAGGCACATTCTCACTTGCTTTTGAGTTTTGGGGGGCTTCATTCCTTGAATAATTCTAATTCTTTCTATGGCAACCTGTCTGGTTCCCTTTCCAATCTTGTGACCTAAGTACTGCACTTCTTTCTGGCAAAACTTTAACTTAGATGGGGACACCTTATGTCTTCCTTCTGCCAAATGATTCAGTAAGGCAATGGTATCAGATACACAGGCATCCTTGGTTCCTGACGCGACCAACAGGTCCTCAATGTACTGAACCATTATAGATTTTCCTGGCATCTCTAGACTTTATAAAGTTTTTTTCAACAATTGATTGAAAATGGATGGACTCTCAGTATATCATTGAGGAATTCGGCACCATGCCAAAATACGCTCTCCAAACCAGAACGCAAATAGTGGTTGGCTGTCAGGGTGCAATGGAACAGTAAGTAATGCATTGCATAAATCAATAACTGTGTACTATTCTTCATCATGGGGAATTTGATACAAGATCACTGCTGGGTTTGGTACTATAGGGCAACATGGGACAACTATTTTATTTATGTTTCTCAAATCTTGCACTATTCTAAATGTTCCGTTTGGCTTCTTCAATCCCATTATAGGTGTATTATATGGACTGCTTAATATTTCCTTCAGAATCCCTTGTTCAATCATTTAGTCAATCACAGGAGTTATCCCTTCAATTATTTCCTGTGGCAATTTGTATTGAGGTGTGTTTGCATAATTAATTCCTTCTTTCACAGAAATGTTAACAGGACTCACGTCTTTCATTAACCCAATTTCTTTTCTTGTGAAATATCACTCCTCCTCCTTTACAGTTTCTTTTAAATCATCAGGTATCCTTTCTTTATCAAAAACAGAAAACCTTTCATTCTGCTCGGAATCTATCAGTGACATAGTCATTTTATATAACCTATCCTAATCAGCAATTTGGAACTCTATGCCATCCAGTGAACAATAAATGGCACAGTTTATCTTGCACAGTATGTCCCTGCCAAGTGGATTTACGGGACTGCTGTCACAAACCACAAATCAATGCATTTCTCTGAAATTACCAATTTTAACTTCAACTGGTTACGTAAGGGGTGTTTTCATCTGTCTATTCGCTACTCCTACCACTTAGATGAATTCACCAGAGAAAGGAAGATTTTGGACTTCTACTGATCTAACGGTAGAACGGGTAGCACCTGTATCCACTAGGAAGGTAATGTTCACACCATTCCCTTTACCATTCACAAAGGGACCAGATTGATCTACCTCTAGAGTTGCGCCAAGCACGTACTCCTCTTCCTCTCCTAGGCACCGTCAGCAGCTCTCATCTGACTCATTTCCATCCAACCTCAACCAGTACTGTGGAATTGCATTCACACGGGGTGGTCTTGTTACCTGTGCTCCTCCGTAGAATCCTGTCTCTGCACTGTACTTCAGAAGATTTACACTGTGTGGGAGTGGTGGTTGTGGCACCTGACTCTGCTGGTTAACTACCTGCTGCTGTGGCGAAGTCTGATGATTTACCTCATTCTGCACCTGTGGATCCAATGACGTATTTTCGGGATTAACTTTTGGAGGAAAAGCCTAAAAACCCATCTGTACACCCTATAATTTTGGCCTCAGCTTCCAGCTACTCTCTCCACAGCGCGGGGACACGCCGGGATGGCGTCACCAGGCGCTTTATAAACTCATTTATTATTATTATTATTAGGTAACTTACACTCTTTTCTGCAATGCCCTAACTTGCCGCAGTTGTGACAAGGCCATTTTTTCTTGGCTTCATCTAAATGTAATTGTCCTTTTCCTTTCATCTAATTACCTTTTGGTTTAGCCTGACTTCCATCATTCTCTTGAGTTCCTAACTGGGCTACTTGCTGTTCAGCTACTTTTACTTGTGCCCACATGGCTTTTTCTTAAAGCCTTCTTTGTTTGACTTCAATCACTACAGTATTTTGCATGCCTTAAAACCTCATCCACAGAACAAGATTGCCATCCCACCATGTGGTGTTTTATCATGTCACTTATTTCTGGTCTTAACCCAAACACAAATCGATATACAAAATGACTCATGTCTTTTTCACTCAACTCTTCATACCCACTGTACTGTTTAAACACCAAAAGTAATCTTTCATAATTTGAATGTACAGATTCCTTGGGTTCTTGCAATGTTCGGTCAATCTTTACCCAATCTGTTTCTTTTGGAGGAATTTTGTTTTTCAAAAATGTTATTACTTGATCATATTTATACATTACCTCAGGTCCTGGAGCACCTGTTTTAGGATCTTTTAGACCTGTCTGCCCTTTGGGTGGTCCCTCCTATTTATTATTTAATTTTGTCCCCTTTCTGCCCCTCATATCCCTTAATTTTTATGTCCACTGGATACTTTTGTGGTGTTGACCTGGGGGATAGATGCTCTTTTGCCCTCATAGTTTTTTACCTAAGGCCTAGGTACCTTTTCTGACTAAAATTCATCCAGACCTACAAAATGGTGGATAACAACTGCCATAACTGCCACACCTGAGGCTTGACCCATAGGGAAGAATAGGAACCCTCTAGAACCTTCTGGTCCCTTCTGGACCTCCTAGGGTCAGCCTATATAAGGCCAGAACCAGGGCGGCCATTTTGGAGTGAGTTGCTGAGAGGCCAGCTGGGAGTTTAGACCACAGGTCAAGGAGGACAATGCGCTGAAGGCGGGTTGATGGTCCTTTGGGGCTGCTATCCCCCTCTGTTGATACTGTCCCGTGTGTGTGGATCTGACCCTGTCTAGGTCCTCAATGACTGAAGGCTGCCCCGGGTCCCTCAGAAAATAGGAGCTGCAAGGCGCCCCGATTCCCACCTTTGATAAAGAAACTTTCACTCGTGGAAACCAAAGGTTACCTGAATTTACATAGTGAACAACTGGTGCTCACCGAGAGTCTTTGTATTGAATTCTCTTGCTTGTAAATCGAGTAGTAATGATTTTTCTTCTGTAAACACTGTCTAGTGCTGATTCCTTCTATGCAGAGCTAAATTTATGTACTGTGGTTAAAGAGAACTTTTATAAAACAGCTCGTCTTTTTCCAAACAGGGTGTAGTGTCCTTATTTTTGAGTGGATGGATGCTTGGGTACTGATGAATATGACGGAAACTTAGCACATGTTCCTTGGAGTTAGGCCTACCAACTTAGTGCCAAGCTACCTTATGTGACTTGGGATTCCCTAGGTCCAACATAATTGGTGTCCAGCGGTGGCGGACTTCCCAATTACTACTTTTGTTTTTTCTAAATTCATTCCTGGTGGTGGGTGGAGGTAGCTTCAAATTGCCCCTTGTGAATCTATTCTTTTTGTGTGATTGTCCCTACATTACTTTTCAGCAAAATAGAATTTGCTCTGGAAGAACTGGAAACTTATTCTGTAGCCCAGCTTAGGGACTTTTGTCAAAAGATGGGAGTGTTCTTTAAGCGTGGTGCTAAGAAGGGGGAACTCCAGACCAGTTTGAGGGCTTGGGTGGCAGCACATGGAGAGGAGAAGGAGGAGGAAGAGGGGACGGACCGGGACACAGTCATAGAGGTAGAGGGATTGTTCCATCCTGAGATGGGAAACCTACTTCCAGGACCAATGACCTACTCAAGGGAGGGCAGTAGTGTCTCCGGAGGAAGCTTGACCGAAGCTGAACTAACAGACTGGAGGGAAAAAAGGAAGCTGAAGTGGGAGTTAGCCAGGTTAGAACAGGGGAGGGAGGAACAGAGGATGGCTCATGAGCTTAGACTAAAAGAGCTAGAACTCAAGGCCCTACAGATAGGACTCTCCAACTCTCCAAATGGTGGCAGCGAAACAAGAGAACCAACCAGGGAGTCCAGACCCTACCTACCTAAAGACATAGTTGCCAGCTATAGCCAAGGGGATGACATTGCCAAGTGGCTGGCTGCCTATGAGGTCTCCCTAAGAGCCTATGGGATCCAGGAGAAACACTGGGGGATGGATTTTATAAGTATATGCCTCCCACTGGTCGGGACACATTATTGGCCCTAGAACAGGAGGAGCAGACCCACTACCCACCATGAAGATAGCGTTAATCAAAAAGTTTGGGCTAACCCCGGAGAAGTATCGCCAAAAGTTCAGAGGGAGCCACAAATTAAGCACCAAAACTGGGTGGATTTCCTGGACTATGCGAGGAAGGCATTGCAGGGCTGGATACAGGGCAGCGAGGTGAAGGACTATGAGGGGTTATATGACCTTTTTCTTAAAGAGCATCTACTCGAGAAATGTTTTCCCGAGCTGCGCCAACACCTGGTGGACAGCAAGCTGACCAACCCCCGGAAGCTTGCAGAGGAGACGGACATCTGGGCAAGTACCCGGGTGTCCTCAAAGGGGACTGGAGGGGATTCCCAAAGGGCCGGACAGGGCGCCCCTCAGAAGAAGGAGGGGGGAGATAAAAAGCAGGAGTTCTCTAAAGGTCCCCAAAACAGTTTCCAGGGAAAAGGAACAGGTTTCACCCCTAAGGCTAACCCGCCCAGAAACCCTCATCCTGGCCAAAGCCAGCAGCCAAGGGTTGTCCACTGCTTTGAGTGTGGTGGTGTTGGACATTATAGGGGAGATGTCAAATGCCCAAAGAGACCACCCCCTCCCACCGGAGGAAAAGCCCAGGGAGTAGCTAGTGTAGCGCTCGGGGAGGAGTTACCCTTAGATAAGGGGTGTGAGTGGGCGGGTGTCACCTTAGTGTCCCTGGGAGATCGGGAGATGGTTCCTAAGATCCAGGTGCCCTCAAATACTATAAAGTATGGGCAATGGATCACCATCAATGGCCAGAGAGGGGAAGCTCTGAGAGACACAGGAGCCAGTATGATTATGGTAAGGAGTCAACTGGTGTCTCCAGAGCAGGTGATTTCACATGTACTCCACCCTGCCGCGATGGCTGACGGCAGAATGGGCCACTACCCGGTGGCCGAAGTTCCCTTTGAGTGGGAAGGGGTTGCAGGTTCACTTCGAGTTGCCGTAAGCCCTGCCGTGCCAGTCGATTGCTTGCTGGGGAATGACATGGAGCACAATGCTTGGAGAGAGGTGGAATACCGGACTCATTCGGAGATGCTGGGTACACCTGACTGGGCCTGTGTAAGCACAAGGTCTGCGACTGCCCAGAGAGGGAGTTCACCCGGGTTGGAGCCTGGAACAATGGCCCAGCCCGCTGCCAAAAAGGGACAGACCCGAAGACAGGAGAAGCCTGCTTCGGCTTCCATGCCCCATGTGACAGATTGGCCACCTGCGGTGGTGAGCCAGGAGTTCGTGGAGGGGGAAGTAGTCTCCCTGGAGGACCTACCATCCCTGCTGAGTGGCATGTACATGAGGGAGGGCCTACTAGGAAGGAGTTTTGTAAGGGCCAGAAGGAGTGCCCTACCCTTGAGGGACTGAGGCGACAGGCTGAAGCCCAGGCAGCAGGGAACATTGCAGGACTCTACCATATTTACTGGGAGGATGGACTCCTCTACAGTGAACCCAAAGTACCTTTACCCGGTTCATCCCGGGCCTTGGTAGTCCCTCAACGATACCGAGCCTTTCTGTTAGAATTGGCTCATGAAATACCCTTGGCAGGACACTTAGGTCAGGACAAGACCTTTGCTCGGCTTGTTCCCCACTTTTACTGGCCTCAGATGAAAGTGGCATCCGACACCTACTGTCGGACATGTGTATCCTGTCAAGCCAGTGGGAAGACAGGGGTGAAGCTGAAAGCTCCCCTGGAACCACTTCCTGTCGTTAGCACCCCCTTTGAAAGGGTGGGCATCGACATTGTGGGGCAATTGGATCCACCAACTACAGCTGGTCACAGGTTTATCCTGGTTCTGGTGGATCACGCCACGCGGTACTCAGAGGCCATTCCTCTGAGGACTGTCACTGCACCTGTTGTGGCTAGGGCCGTGATGGGGATCCTTACCCGAGTGGGTTTCCCCAAGGAAGTTGTGTCCGACAGGGGGCCAACTTCATGTCAGAATATATGCGGGCAATGTGGAAGGAGTGTGGAGTGACCTACCGGGTCACCACTCCATACCACCCCCAGTCCAATGGACTGGTAGAGAGGTTTAACAAGACCTTGAAAGGCATGATAAGAAGTCTGCCTGAGAGCCTGCGGAGGAAATGGGACGTCCTCCTGCCCTGTTTGCTATTTTCCTACAGAGAAGTGCCGCAGAAGGGAGTGGGCTTCAGCCCCTTTGAGCTGTTGTACGGGCACCCTGTACGCGGACCTCTCAGCCTGGTGAAGGATGGATGGGAAAAGTCTCCCAGAAAGCCTCCTCAGGATGTGGTGAGCTACATGCTGGCCTTCCGGAGCCAAATGGCAAAGTTGTGGAAGCAAGCTACTGACAACTTGGAAGCCAGTCAGGCAGTAATGAAGGAATGGTACGACCACAACGCTCACCCGGTGGAGTTGGAGCCTGGCCAGAAAGTGTGGGTGATGGAACCTGGAGAGCTAAGTGCCCTTCAGGATCGCTGGACAGGCCCCTTTGAGGTGTTGGAAAAGAAGGGTAAGGCCACCTATCTGGTGAATCTTAAGATCCCTCGACAGCCCCCACGGGTGCTGCATGCCAATCGCCTCAAACCCCACCATGAGAGGCCCGAGGTCATCTTGATGATGGTGACTGATGGTGCCGAGGAAGCAGAAAGCGAGCCTCTCCCTGATCTCTTCTGGTCTCAAGAGAAGGATGGGTCGGTGGAGGGAGTGATTCTCTCCCCATCCCTAACTCCTGAGCAGCGAGAGGACTGCCGCCGGGTATTGGAGCAGTACTCCTCGTTGTTCTCCCTTGTCCCGGGAAGAACCCACCTGTGTACCCATGATGTGGACACAGGAGACAGCCCACCAGTGAAGTCAAAGACCTACCGGCTGTTAGACAAGGTGAAGGCCAGCATCCACGGTGAGGTTACCAAGATGCTGGAGCTAGGAGTTATTGAACCTTCCAGTAGCCCCTGGTCCAGTCCGGTGGTTCTAGTGCCAAAAGCAGCTCCACCAGGCACCACTCTAGAACTGAGGTTCTGTGTGGATTACCGGGGACTGAACTCAGTAACCAAGACTGATGCTCATCCGATCCCTAGGGCGGATGAATTGATTGACCGGCTGGGAGCTGCCCAATACTTGAGTACCTTTGACCTCACTTCAGGGTACTGGCAGATCTCCCTTACAGACGGAGCAAAGGAAAGGTCAGCTTTCTCCACGCCTGAGGGACACTTCCAGTTCTGTGTGATGCCCTTTGGGCTCAAGAACGCCCCTGCCACTTTTCAGCGGCTGGTGAACCAGGTCCTTTCCGGAATGGAGGGTTTCTCCGCTGCTTACCTGGATGACATTGCTGTCTTCAGCAGCAGTTGGGAGGACCATTTGCAACACTTGCAAGCAGTTCTCCAGGCCCTGAAACAAGCGGGCTTGACAATCAAGGCCAGCAAATGTCAGATTGGGCAGGGGTCGGTTGTGTACCCAGGCCACTTGGTGGGTAGGGGAACAGTGCAGCCCCTCCAGGCAAAGATTGAGGCAATCATGGCCTGGGAACCCCCCAAGACCCAGACTGAGGTCCGAGCTTTCCTGGGCCTCACAGGTTACTACCGTCGCTTTGTGAAAGGGTATGGCACTATTGTAGCGCCCCTCACAGAGCTTACCACAAAGAAACAACCTCGACGGGTAGTATGGACAGGGGCTTGTCAGCAAGCCTTTGAGAAATTGAAGCAGGCCATGTGTGCAGCACCGGTCCTGAGGGCCCCAGACTTCTCTAAGGAGTTCATTGTCCAGACAGACGCATCAGAACATGGCATGGGGGCAGTGTTATCGCAACTCAATGGAGAGGGTCTGGATCAGCCAGTAGTCTTCCTATCCAAGAGACTACTTCCCCGGGAACAGAAGTGGAGTGCAATTGAGCGGGAAGCTTTTGCGGTGGTGTGGGCTCTGAAGAAGTTGCGGCCATACCTGTTTGGCTCGCACTTCCTAGTTAAGATTGACCACCGACCCCTTCGTTGGCTGATGCAAATGAAGGGGGAAAATCCCAAGTTGTTGAGATGGTCTATATCCCTACAGGTAATGGACTTCCGGGTGGAACATCGGCCTGGAGTGGACCACACCAATGCAGACGGTCTCTCTAGGTATTTCCGCCTTAGTGAGGAGGACTCCCAAGGGGTTGGGTAGCTCTCCCCACTTTCAGCTGAGGGGGACGCGTGTTAGACCTGTCTGCCCTTTGGGTGGTCCCTCCTATTTATTATTTATTTTTGTCCCCTTTCTGCCCCTCATATCCCTTCATTTTTATGTCCACTGGATACTTTTGTGGTGTTGACCTGGGGGATAGATGCTCTTTTGCCCTCATAGTTTTTTACATAAGGCCTAGGTGCCTTTTCTGACTAAAATTCATCCAGACCTACAAAATGGTGGATAACAACTGCCATAACTGCCACACCTGAGGCTTGACCCATAGGGAAGAATAGGAACCCTCTAGAACCTTCTGGTCCCTTCTGGACCTCCTCGGGTCAGCCTATATAAGGCCAGAACCAGGGCGGCCATTTTGGAGTGAGTTGCTGAGAGGGCAGCTAGGAGTTTAGACCACAGGTCAAGGAGGACAGTGCGCTGAAGGCGGGTTGATGGTCCTTTGGGGCTGCTATCCCCCTCTGTTGATACTGCCCCGTGTGTGTGGATCTGACCCTGTCTAGGTCCTCAATGACTGAAGGCTGCCCCGGGTCCCTCAGAAATTAGGAGCTGCAAGGCGCCCCGATTCCCACCTTTCTCGCCACCCCCAGTGGCGTTTACAGAGCGGCAGGGGGCTGCAGGTGACTACCTCATTGTTGCTGAGTGCACGTCCCAGCTGCCGGCTCGCCAACTGCCCAGCGTGGAGGTGAGGGGGCTCGAGGAAGTCCCTAAGTGGTGGTGTCATCGGTTCCGCTGCTGCGCGGAAAGAGGAGAGCAGTGTTTGCCCTTTGCGCAGGCTCAGCGGTAGCGTGGCCGAGGGGAGTGTCCTAGCTGAGGGAGCGGCCTGTCGTGATCTGCTGGTGGTGAGTGACGGCGTCCCTCTCCCGCGCAAGTCCGGAAGCGCAGCTTCTCACAGAAACACCCTCGTGAGTGAGTAGTTCGAGGGAAGACACTAGCGGAGGCGCGGCGGTGTCTCTGCACGGCGCAGGTCCCAGTGGTGAGTCAGCCAGTGAGAAGAGCAGCCGGGGAGCCGACGGGGATCTTCCGCCTCCCGGAAATCCGTCGCTCCTGGGCCCTTTTGACTGTAGAAGGCAACGTAGGGTGGGGATTGAAATCTCCAACCGGCTACGGACCCAGATCCCCCCCCCACTGAGTTCATCAACCAAGTGCGAAGTAAGTAGGAAGAGGGAGGCTGGGCTGGCTTAGGAAGCCTTTGTTCTCTCGAGGAAGAGGGTCCAGTCAAACACGAGGTGGATAAGGAGGAGAGAGAGAGCCTTTGGAAGGAAACTGACAGTACTGTGAACTAAAACAGGCGGAAGGGGAGGTTTATGTGCTCAGGTGCTAGTCAATCCAGACGGGGGCTAAACTAAGGGAGAAGCCACGGAGGATAACCTGAGGGAAGTGCAATCAGCATTCTTTTAGACAGAGGCAAGGGATCTTGGGTAATAGCGCCTTTTCCCTTCATGAGTAGTTTTACCTAAGGAACTTCCCCCTTGAATTGAGGAAGCTTCTCAAGTAAATCAGAGTTTAATCCCAGAAGGGTCTTGAGCTGTGAACTAAATTTCAGTTATAAATTGAGTGTGAGGAGAGAGTTGAGGGATTCATATTGCCTTGATATTTGCCTCACCACGTTGACAACTGTTGAAATTTCCCTTCAAGTCATCTATGTCAAAGTGAGCCTGGAATTATTGATCTGCTAGATAAAAACGTATTGAGTTGATAAAGAAACTTTCACTCGTGGAAACCAAAGGTTACCTGAATTTACATAGTGAACAACTGGTGCTCACCGAGAGTCTTTGTATTGAATTCTCTTGCTTGTAAATCGAGTAGTAATGATTTTTCTTCTGTAAACACTGTCTAGTGCTGATTCCTTCTATGCAGAGCTAAATTTATGTACTGTGGTTAAAGAGAACTTTTATAAAACAGCTCGTATTTTTCCAAACAGGGTGTAGTGTCCTTATTTTTGAGTGGATGGATGCTTGGTTACTGATGAATATGACGCAAACTTAGCACATGTTCCTTGGAGTTAGGCCTACCCACTTAGTGCCAAGCTACCTTATGTGACTTGGGATTCCCTAGGTCCAACAGGATCTCTCTTGTATTCAGCTTTTGGCCAGTCCACAGTTATCTTACATTCAGACCACAAATCTGCTGGTGCTACTATGTCAAACAATCCATCCAGATCTTCCCATAATACTTTTGAGACTTTCACAAATCTATCAACTTGTCGATACCATTCTACTGGTTTCTCTCGCAATCTTCAAAAATCATTAGTAAATGATAATATATCCTGTCTTGACCATGGAACATGCACATAGCCTCCACCTAGTATTTCTCTCATTGGGAATTCATTCACTACGGGTTCTTTTACTTTAACAGGGAAAGCTAAAGACGTTTTATCACTGCACTCCTCTCTTTTCTTTGCCCACTTGTTCCTCCATCAATCTACATCTCCCCATTTCCTTAATAGTACAATTAGTTATTTTATTTGGGTAATCTCCCTGTAGTATTCATATTGTTTATATCCTTCTCAGTAAAATCTTCTCTGTATGGTTTTTGCAGCATTTTAATTGTTGCAAATTCTATTCCAGATTCATTTGCCAATTCTTCTAATCGGTCATGCACATTTTTAGCCCTCCATGTAATACTTTTACACATGAACATTAATTCCTCATCCTGGTAGCTTTTTAGCCTTTCTGTTCCAATCGTTCCAATAATTAATTCTTCCATGTCTATTTTTAATTTGACAACATCTAAGGGTTTTGGTTCCTGATCTTTTAATTGCAAAGTTTAAACCCAACCAATTCTTTCTATAGTCCTTTCGGGTGTGCCAGTATCTGATTCTGCACCCATAGGAAACTTGTACGGTAGACTCTGATGTCGAGTTAATTCAGGTGGAGTCATACTACTAGTATCCCGAATCTCAGACAAATCTGGGTAAACCTTCTCTCTCACTTTTTGTAAGCTTGGATTAAAAGGGATTGTTATCAATGGTTCTTTTATTCTCTGATTTTCAAACACCGGAATTACTGGACCTATTGTTACGGGTACTGTTACAGCCTTTATATATTCTTTGTAAGTTCTTGTAATTTTTCAGTTATTTAATTAGTAGTTATAATAAATTCAGAAGTACTCGGATTTTCCTCAGATCTCTGTTCCTTTCGTTCAGAACTACCTCTAGTTTCAGAATTTTGCAATGGAGTACCCGAAAATCTGGTCTCCATCAGTGGTGCTTTTGGGCTTACCACAGAACTTGGTTGATAAGGTGGGGGTCTTCTATTTAATATCTCCTCTGTCACCTCATCCTCGGCATCACAGAACTCTTTCTCTCAGTTTCCACATTATTCCTTTTCTCCGTACATTTTCGTCCCACCATCTCAGTAACTGCCCTTACCGGATACATCCCATCACACATATCAGCATTTCTCCAGCTTCTAATTCTACTCTCACGAGTCGTTCCCCATAAACCTCTCAAATTACACCTTGGTTCTCTCATTCCTTCATATCTTTCTCGTTCTAACTCATGCATTTCATCTTCCCATTCGGTCAATGCTACAAATTGAGTTGGTCTAGGTCTTGGTTCATGTTTAGTCATTTTCTCTCTCAAGTTTCTCAACACTGCTGTACTAAAGGAACCTACTTCTGGAAAAGCCAATACTCCATAATTTTTAGTGTATCTTGCACAATTCTCTAGCCAAATACAAGTATAATAACCATATTTTGCCAACATATATGATGTAGGCGTTTTAGGCGGAGGAAGCAATATCCCTTCTCTTGTAACTATTTCTTTGTCTTTCTTGAACATATTATTTATTTTCTTAAACCAGGTAGGTTTCTCTCTTTCTTCTCCGTAATAAAAAAACATTCTCCTGTAAGTTTCTTAAACTCAAATAATCGTTCGCTCTTCCTCAAAATTTTCCACTACACAACCTATCACAGCCCGATTCACACTAATGCACCAATCAGAATGGAATGCGTCACACCCACTTTAACCTATGTTTGCACAGCCCTTGCTAACGCACCAATCAGCGTTCAAACCATTTTGGTCACGCGGACCTATCCCAGCGCGACACTTTTGACGTCAGCCTTGATCCTGCTTCTGCCGCTTCTGCTGACCCCTCCTTTACAAAATGTATCAGTACACTGTATTTATACTTTATACAACTAGAATCAGTTAGTAACCACATAAAACATCTCTATTCGTCTGTTTTGCTAAAACCAATCTGATAGTTTACTCAAATTCACAAGAATTCTGTATTTCCAGTAGACAGCGCTTACCTCTTCTCTACCACTGAATTTTACTTTTACCGATAAAGTAGCACTTCCCCTACCATACCCGTCTCACAAGCTTCGGAACCAAACCTGCTACTCTCCCAGGGATAAGTTTTAGTCGGAATACTCAATTGATTCCTTTGCTTAAGGCCAAGATTTTACAGATTGTCCTTCGCTATACATTCACCACTTACACACGGAAAATGCCCCTAACTTTAACATACGACGATGTTACCACCTTAAAACAAACTATGTACCGTAGCCATGTCTGAACTGGGGTGGCAGAGTGTACTAAAGAACGGTGATGGATCAAACCCAGATCTTTTGACTGGGTGTGAGTGTTTGATTGGTTCAGATGCTCTGTCCATCACCACCCCATTTTGTACCGCTTTGGCCGCCATAAGTGTGGCAGGGTATGCTCAGACGTGAGTCCATTGCTCACTTTGCCACTAGATTCAAGCAAGCCGGGCTGAAGACGGCTGCAATGCCAGAAACCGGTCCTCGGAAGCTTGTTTCCGGTCCAGGGGAGGCATGGCTTGGCAGTTTGGGCTGGACTGTTCCCATGAGGCACAGGGTCAGACTGATTTGCATATAGCCATGTTTGAACTGGGGTGGCAGAGTGGGCTAAAGAACGGTGATGGATCAGATCTTTTGACTGGGTGTGAGTGTTTGATTGGTTCAGATGCTCCGTCCATCACCACCCCCTTTTGTACCGCCATGGAGTAGCTCAGCATAGTAATGACAGCTGGCATACAGTTTCAGATAAAAGTTAAACTATTGCTATTATGGCATCAATCTGGGATGGAAGATGGAGGAAATAAATAATGTGCTGATTCTGCAACAAACTTTCAAGATCCTGATTAGGGTTGCCAGCTTATCAAATTGATACCGGCACCATTGCTACTTTGATGTCCTAGCCAGTACAAAAGTAAGCAAAAGTGCAGGTACTTTAAGTACAGATTTGTGCATAATTCAAACAGCAAATATAAATAGCACTTTTAAATGTGTTTTAGAGCTGCATTAATGATACATGACTAATAAAGTAATAGTTAAAGAAAACAAAGACAGAAAAGTCATGTTACAAATAAATATATACCTTTTTATTTAAAGCCATTTAGTGTCAAGGGGGGGTCTTTGAGGACTCCTTAGACCAATGGCCTGTATTTTTCTCTTAGAAAGGTGTCATCCCTACTCGAGATAACTTTTCACGAAATGCATTCTCCCACTGAGGCAGTTGAAAATACAAAGAGGAGACGGGATGTCACAAAGCAGTTCAAAGCCATCCTGAGAGCAGGGTTGACAACGTCATGCCAAGGACTGCCCTCTGTCGACAGTCAGTAGAACTGCAGTCTTTTAGTCTGAAGGAAATCTCGAATAGAGGCGATGGAAAAGAATATATGGTAAATACAATCTACCCATAATGCACTGAATGCAAGACCAACAGTCGCCACAGCCAATGATAGCTGTCTATAAGCATTGAAGATACATTTTGCATCTCTCTTTTACCAAATGCGTTAGCATTTCTTTATCACGTTCGAGATCATTAACTACACGCTCGAGATCATTAAGTAACGCCGCTCTAATTATATTCAGAAAAAAATTATATAGCATAAGAGATTGAATCATTCATATATTCTTGAATTTCATATTATTCCGTAGTCAGTTGCACTGCGTGTGGCACTGGCGAAGGAACTGATTTACAATTTTTGAAAGATCTCACGCGTCGTAGTGAGATCTGAATCTGATAAAAGGAAGTGTATTGTATGCAGAACACTTAAAGGTTCCTGATGGAAGTCGTTAATGAGCGAACGATGTCAGTGGTATTCTGAATTACTAAATAAATTCAGCTCCGTTAACTTTTAGCGCTTAAGATGAATGAAGCAACAAGATCTACTTTTAGAGCTTGTATTTGTTTATTAATTGACGTTTTAGCATTTCTTTCTCACGCTGGAGATCATGCTATTGCATTTATTCAATCTTATGTTAAAATGTCTTATTTCCGTAGTCAGTTGCACTGTGTGTGGCACTGATGAGGGAAATTAGTAACATTTTTGGAAGATCTCACTGTGGTAAATAAATAATTAATTACCGGTACTATTTTTGACTATAATTAATAAACGGGTTAGCTCAATAAATAAGAGTCAAGATACGAGGTAGCTGGAGTATACAGGCTTTAATTAAGCATAAAGGACTGGAACAGGACAGCCTGCATGGGGATGGGATGGCAGCTGCCGGGGGCAGGAATAAGGCTGAGCGCTAACTTTTAATAACAGTGCACAAGTATATATAGTTAAAACAAAATACATGGTATTCAATGCAGTAGGCGTAGCAGTAGGCGGAGTTTGTAGCAGTCGCGAAAGATAAGGCATAACTGATGCAACAAGAAGGCGTGTACAGGGCGTATACATAGACATGTGATGCAGACGTAACAGAATATGTCATAAGGGGGGCGGAAACATGGAGGGGGCTACCTGAGCAGCTGGGACCTCTAACCTAGTGGTGCGCGCAAACTGGCAATGACGTGTTACTAGGGAGAACTGGGGGCTATGACTTCTGCGCTAGAAGAGGAGACTAAAGTCTGGAGTGTCAGAGCGACATGTACCTAAACACTATCTAGTATCTGATGTTTAGAGAACATGTTGATAGAATCCAAAAGTTATCAGGGCAAAGGCTAATAGATACTAAGACTGGTGCATGCATTATTCTACATGTAGTGTGTGTGCGAGGAATATTCGATGAATATTAATACAGTATTTCTCTTACATGGAGACATAAAGGCTAGACCATGACGGAAACTATTGATGCGATTCAGTAGCTTAGGAATGCAGAGAAGGAGGGCTGGACTGATAACTAGAATCATAACATACTCTTGGCAGACTGGGAGGCAGAGCCAGGCCGAGCCGGGCACTGCGAAGCATGAAGTAAGTGAAGGGTCAGGGATACAGGTGGGGGCTGTATCGCTCCTCGGAGAGGGTTCAGGAGACAGGAGCTGAATCTGAGTCCGGGCCCTTTTGAGGCCTAGAAACGGGGACAATTCAATGAATTAACGTGCACACTGTAAAATGTGGCAACGTAGGTTTACATAGGCCTAATACTCATTGTTTTCACGAAGACTGGAAACTGGCATACTAGAGATGGACACAACTGTAATTGCGTCTTTAATCGATCAGAGGGGAATACATGCATATCGATCATGCACATATGACATAACATGGGGAACACGTAGGCACATATGACATGGCAAAATTTACTTTTCCACATTCCCTCCTTGTGCCCTACGTTTCCATCAGGAAACATCTATATTCATGATACCATCTATCATTTCATACAGCATCATTTGCTCGTCTCGAATTGGCTTGGAACGGGACTTAGGACTAGGAATACAAGAGGTAGCACAAATGCTGCAAATCGCAGGGCCACATTGTATACAGAGGCAGCAACTGAATATGATCATTACTGCAATACCTAGGAATGACAACACTTTCCATCCCCAGGCAGATATGATACTCCAGAGCCAACCGGACCATGTCCAGGTGCCTGGATTCTGGTGTAACTGATGGGCAATTTTGTGAAGTCTGGTTATAGCTGAATAAACAGACGGCGCGTTATTAGGAATGAAAATGCAGCAACTAGATCCGATGACTCTACATGCTCCTCCTCTATCGGCCAGTATGACGTCAAGAACGAGACGATTTTGGAGCACGACAAATCTCATAGCAGATTGCTCTTCGGTTAAGTTACCTAGAGCAGAAGTAGTCTCATTCACTACTGCTTCAAGGGTTCTGGTTAACCTACGTATTAGCTTACTATTCTGGACAGGTCCTATAAAGAAGAAGAAACCTTTATTGAAATCTGTATACTGTTCTAGAGCAGTTTCAGTTTGATCGGCAATTGGGGACTCGATCTCCCTTCTATGTCTAATGTGTACTAGATGTGTGTTTCTATGATAATCAGATGGGGCTAGAAAAACTGGTGGCAGTAGGAAGGCAATGTAACATGTTCCCTCCCAATCGAGGGGCAGACGAACATATGCGGTCTGACCACAAACAAAATAAGAATGACGTGAAGCTTTGAAAATAGATTTCCCACTGTCACTATACTCGACAGTAGTAGTACAATCACTATGTCCTACATGTGCGGAACCATTATTTCTGACACATAATTCGCCTTTGACTGGTAGTACTGAAATAGCAGGTAAGTCTGGAGTAGTATCAGACTGAACATTCAGGACCATAAAATTCGAAGAATAATTACCTAAATTATAAACTTCATTTTCTAGATCTAACCCTGTTCTATGGGAGAGACCTTGCTTGTCTGGAAAACATGTTCTATTCAGAAGGGACATATCATTAGAAGATGACGTTAACATGGACCATGCTCCACACGAACCATTATGTGAAAACGGATAAGGAAAGAGTGGCAGAACTCCCTTCGGTGTCTGGAAAGGGGGGAGTCGACCACACACCCAACAATTGGTGGCATTGCTGGTCTGGTGTGAATAATGTAACATTCTGATGAATGTATTATTGCGCATAGCAAGACGATAGGATAGCTCGTGAGGAGGCAGATCACTAAACGTGTGCTCTACTGTAGCATTAGCAAACTTATTTACATGAGAAATTGGAAAACATAAATGTAATGCATAACTTGTGCAGGTAACCATCAAACTTAGAAACAATAGAAAACTTAGAAAAACGATACATCGGATAGAGTTTTGACTAACTCTCTCACTATGGGGGTCTATCTCATACATGTCAGAAACCTGTCTAACCATTTCACCCGAGGGGGACTTAGACAATTAAACTGGCTGACTTATTTTACTAGACCGGAGCTTGGATTTATACTCCTGCTGCGGAGTTTTCTCAAACAGAGGAACTTTCAGTTCGGGATTTGAATCAATGTCTGATTTAGAGTCTGGTTTCAGGCAGTCTTTCGAAATGGAACAGTCCTTAAAAATGTTCTCGGCAAACTCTTTTTCTCGAAGTCCATGAAATTTCTTGACGTGGGACAGGTGCACCCAGCCTTTGCGGCCTTCCAACTTCACGGCCGTGCGGGTGGTCAGAAGGACAAGTTGAGGTTGTTTCCAGCGGGGCTCCAGCGGACTTGAACGATCAAAGTTCCTAATAAGTACGAGGTTTCCTGGAACGATTTCATGCGGTTTCACCTCGGTATTGTCTGGAAATGTGGCGGCAACCTGTGAACGACAAGAGTGTAGGGCAGACATCAAGGAAGCTAGGTAATCTGTCAGCATATTACTTGAAACATCTGTAATACTGCGGGGTATGGGGGTACCCCACATGTTTGGGGGGCGGCCGAATACGACCTCATAAGGGGACAGACCTGATCTGGAATGTGCAACCATGCGCATATAGAATAAGGCGACTGGCAGAGCTACTAGCCAGTCTACACCTTTCTCTTTACAAACTTTGGCAATGCGGATCTTTAATGTCTGGTTATGTCTCTCTACGAGACCTGCTGCTTCGGGATGGCGCACACAATGGAACTTCCACTGGTACCCTAACAGAAGGGAAACATGCTTCATTAACTCAGATGAGAATGGCTGGCCGTTATCTGAATACACGACCCTAGGGAGTCCATAATGGGGGAAGAATTCACGAACCAACTGCTTGGCAGTGGTCGCAGCTGTGTAATCTGGGACTGGATATGCCTCTGTCCATCTGGACAAAGCGCATACAACTACAAGGACATACTTGAAACCTCGACATTGCTCCATCTGAATATAATCCATCTGGAGGACTTCAAAAGGGTGGTCAGGAGGTTGGAATCCACCTTGTTCCACCGGGACACTTTTACCTGGATTGAATTGACAACATATCATACAAGTACGGACTTTCTGCTTGGCTGCAGCTCGTAAATGCTTGTTGAACCATAGGTTCTGAATACTGTCTAACATAGATTTTTCTCCTAGATGTGCTGGACTATGTGCGGTATTGATAATTACTTGAACCATTGAGTCGGGGAGAAACCATGTGGCTTTTCCCTTCGTCAACCATCCCTGATCTGTCTGGACCCCTCCTTGTTCGGACCATTTCTTGATTTCATCGGAAGTAGCATGTAACTGTATGTCTATGACATCTTGTGTAGGGTCCTTAACTGTCATGCAAGTAGTCTGTTCTGGAGTGGATGTCTGTGTCTTGTTAACTGGAATGTCGGGAGTCTGAGCTGTAAGCTTGGCTGTTCGATCTGCTAGATCGTTACCTTGGGAAATGATGTCAGTGACTTTCGTATGTGCTTTGCACTTCATGATAGCGATAGCTGTCGGTAAATGAATTGCATCTAACAGAGCTTGGATGAGGAGACCATGCTGAATCTTGGTTCCATGAGAAGTCATAAAACCTCTCTCCTGCCAGAGCACTCCGAAGTCGTGTACAACTCCGAATGCGTAGCGTGAATCTGTATATATGTTTACTTTCAGGTTCTTGGCACGTATGCAGGCTTGGGTCAGAGCAACTAGCTCTGCTGCTTGAGCAGACAGGGTGTCGATACGGTGTGTTTCTATAACTTCGGTGTCAGTAGTCACTGCATACGCGGCTACTAGTTCTCCTGTACTAGTTCTCATACATGAACCATCCACATAAAGTGTCAGGTCGGGATTAGGTAATGGAATGTCTGTCAGGTCTTGTCTTGGCTTGGTCATAGTGTTAACAACTTCCACACAGTCGTGTGTGGCAGGATTTGAAGTAACTGACGGTAACAGTGTAGCAGGATTTAAAACGTTGCAGCGTCTTATTTCTATGTGTGGCTGGAACAGTGTCAGTTCATAACCTGTTAAACGTGCAATGGTCAAATGCTGAGTCTGTGTTCGGTTTAAAAGAACTTCCACGGAGTGTGGAACTTGTACTGTCAGGGAGTGTCCTAATACTATGGAATCACTTTGTCTGATTGCTAGGGCTGTGGCTGCAACTGACTTGAGGCACGCAGGCAAAGCCTGGGCTACTGGATCTAATGTGCTCGAAAAATAAGCACAGGGCTTGTATTGTCCTGCTTGATCTTGTGTGAGAACAGATAATGCAGTACCATCACGTTCTGTGACAAAAAGTGTAAAAGGCTTACTGTAGTTCGGTGTAGCTAGAACAGGTGCTTGGCATAAAACTTTCTTTAACTCATTAAAAACAAGTGTATGTTCAGATGCCCAAGGGAGAACAGTCGATACGGCTGCCTCCTGTGTCGTTAACTGCATCAGTGGCTTGGCTAGAAATGCATACTGAGGAATCCATTGTCTGCAGTAAGAAGTGAGGCCAATAAAAGCTCGTACCTCCTTCTGTGTCTTGGGCTGTGGAAGACTCGCTATTAACTGGATACGGTCTGGTGTCAACTGCCTACCCCACTTGGACAGTAAGTGGCCTAAGTAGATCACTTGCTGGACACAGAACTGGAGCTTCGAAGGGGACACCTTGTGCCCCTGCTCGGCCAGGAAATACAGAACTGTAAGTGACGCTCGCTCGCAGTCACGTTCAGAACGGGCTGTGATCAGTAGATCATCGACATACTGGAGCAGGGCAGTGTCAGTTGGCATGTGAATATTGTCTAGTTGTCTTTTGAGTGCTTGACTGTAAATACTAGGACTTTCTGTGAAACCTTGAGGAGCTCGTGTGAATTTATAGCTCCTTCCATTTAAACAAAAACCGAAAAGGTACTGGCTGTCTGGATGAATGGGAACACTGAAAAATGCATTCTTGAGGTCGATTACAGTAAAAAATACAGCTTCAGAATCAATAGCTGTCAATAAGGATGAAATATCTGGGACTACTGGATACTGGGGTATGATACATTTATTAAGTTCTCGAAGGTCAATCACTAATCGATATACTGGAGGTGCATTTGGATCAGTACGTTTCATGACTGGAATGATAGGAGAATTACATACATTGGAGTCAGTTTCTACAATTACTCCTTGAGCAATGAGCTCGTCAATAATTTTGGATAAGGCTGCTACAGCCTCAGGTGGCAATCTGTACTGTCTGATTCGTGGCAGGACTATACCTTGCTTGAGAGTCACACGATGGGGTGTGATTTGCATGAAACCTACATCAGTTGGACCTTGCGCCCATAAATGCTGCGGTACATTAGACAATCTGGGATCAAAATCTCGTAACACATAGTGACCTTTATAATCCCTTAAAAACATGCGTATTCCTTCCGGGGAACAGCAAATAACTGCACCTAATTCTTTCAATGTTTTAATACCTAACAAATTTTCTGGACATGATTTCGTAAGTAACAAATCAGTAGTTCGGGACAATGGACCAACTTCTAGAGTAACTGGCTTTGATATCTCGTTTACAATAGGCTTTCCTGAAAATCCAAGGGAAACAGTTCTAGAGCCTGAGAGCGGAGCCCCTGGAACCTCGTCATGACTGATAGTAGTCCTACTTGCCCCTGTATCAATCAGAAACTTTCTGTCTTTCCCTAATACTTGACTGTGTACATAGGGACCCTCTTGATCTACAGGTATCTCGATGAGAGGCAAGCCTACCTCCCTCTCTAGGCTGTTTCATGAATACGGTTGATACTCTGGATACTCTGTCTGGGCATACTGGTACATCTGCTGTGTAACATGCTGTGTTGCAGCTATAGGCTGCGGTGCTGGAACTGTCTGTTGTGCATTCTGTGGTGACTGAGAAGTCTGTGAAACTTGTTCTTGTCTAGGCGGACGTGGTCTTTCTTTAGTTTTACCAGTGGCTATATTGTGTTTCAGAACTGCACACTCGTTTATAAAATGACCTGGCTGTTTACAATAATTGCAAGTCCCTTTAACGGGAGCTGCAGGATGACTGGCTTGATTCGGACCCCTCTTCTGACTGTCTTGTGGAACAGATTGTGCAACTAGTACTTTCATTTTTGTGTCTTTCATACGTCTCCTTTCGTGTTCTTGCTCTTCCCTGATTCTATTCTGGTGATACTGGAGCATCTGTAACATCTGGGACGGGGTACTAGCTTGCCAAGTACTTTCGACTTTCAAAACTCGATTTTTAACTTGTGGACTTGAATTCTCGACTAGTTTAGTAACAAAAAGATGAGGGTATGACTCGCTACCTGTCTTCAAACCACTGTTGATCATAAAACATTTCTCGAATCTAGAATAAAAATCACTAGTGTCTTCATCCTGTTTCTGTTTGCATGCTGAGATTGCATCCCAATCTTCCTTTTTCGTGGCTAATAATCTTGGCAAAACCTGAATCAATAACTCTGGTAATTCTTTACACTTGTCCCCGAGACCGGTACCTGGTACTCGTATTTTATCTTCAGCTTCTAGAGCTGTCCAATCAATCTTTTTCTCTCCCACCTCCCATTCTTTTTCCTTGAGTTTCTCATATACCCCTGCGGGCAACAGGACCTTCAACATTTTAATGATATCTGGATACGTGTATTCTCCCATACGGAGCATGTCTTTTAATTCTCGATGGAACCCTGCTGGATCTTTGTCGTGACAGGGAATTAATTTCTTCATCTCTAAGAGTTCCATCTTTGTGATAGGGGTGTAAACAAATACTCGTTGCATTTCACCATTTGGTGTCCTAACTGGGTGTACTTCTCGTAACGGATGCTGTCTATCTATGTAAAATTGTTTACTTTCTGGAGGTGAGACGTGAACAAAATGCGGATTCAGAAACGTTCTATATTTGTGGCGTTGTTCTAGAATGACACTAATTAAATCGGTACCTAAACCTTTCCATTTATACTGGAGTAACTCGTTCAGAACATCATGTAACGGACCTGGATCAGAATGTTGTCCCTCATACAGTGTAATGAGGTGCTGGATCATATACATACCCACCAGTCGCTGCTCGGCTGGGGGCAGTTTCAGAAACATTTGTGCCACTATTTCATCTGGAAAAGTGGTAGAATCAGTAATCCATCGGACTGCTGATCGGGCTAATTCTTGTTCATGCATGGTGCTAAGTTCACTATAACCGATACGTGATTTCAGAATGTGATCGGTAGCTTGAAATACTTGCTCTAGAGAACCTTGATCTGGTGCTGGAAGATGAAAGACTTTCTTGTGTTCTAGGCGTAAATGTCGGTCTGGAAATCTAGATTTACCTACATACGCTATTCTGGTGGGATTCTCGTCGTCTACCTCTTCAGTAGAAGAGTCGTTTTCCTTCTCGCTTACTTGTGCTTCTTTGCGTTTCTCGTGTAACCTTATTATTTCTTTACGTATTTTCTTGTACATACTCTCTATACTACTGATTGTCTTGTGTCTACCCTCGGCTATATTATCACTCCACCTCGTCAGGACTTTCATTTCGGTTGGATCTTTAGTCGGACAATCTTGTTCCCTTACTAAACAATTTATTAAAAATTTTAATAGCATGAGCTGGGTCTCAGCTTTCCTTAGAGACATGATTTCGCCAATACTTTCTGGATCATCTCCTGTACGGATGAAACGATATATTCTGTCTAGATCTTCTTTCATATTCGGTAGGGTGTCCAAATACTCGGTCACCCGTCTTACACGCAATGAATATATAACCATATTATCATCGCCTGGGACTGGATCATAGCGGCATTCGGTAAGAGCTCGTCTGATATCTGCAACGGACTGATATTTGGGCGTACGCTGTAACGCACGTTCATGTAACTCGACTAATGTTACACGTTTGTGTGGCGGCGGGGTACCAGGAAGACCTCCCCCCGCGGCCCCTAAACTGGAATCGTCGACTGATACTCTTCGTGCTGGCAGAGTGACCGATGTAGCGGGTACTTGTACTACGGGCTGGACCGGGGGTACCGTAACAGGTGCTGTAACAGGTGCCCCGGTGGCTGGAGGAACAGGAACTACATTATTTACAGGAGCTGGCGGAGCGGGATTTGCATATTCTGGAACTGTGTCGTCCAAATAGGACGAGAGAAAAATATCAGCTGCGGTCGGTTTGTGACGTAGCTTAATCGGAACTAATGGCGGCGGAAAATTACATGGTGCTTCCGGGGTTGCTTTCAGCAAGCCCTCGGCAAGAAGAGGATACATACCCTTAATGAGGGCATTTCTCTGTCTGTCTGACTGTTCGGCTTTAACTCGTTCACCTATTTCGATTAATTCCCTTTCTTGGGCTCTTTCTGAGGATTCTCTACTTAACTCTGACTTTCTGATTTCTTTCTCTGTTCTCCTGTGAGATTCTTTGCGCCATAACTCGATGGCGTCTTTCTGGGACTGTCTGGCTTTCTTTTTCCATAATACTTCTTCTACTCGCATGATGCACTCGGCATCCCATGTACCTGATACAGGCCATCTATATTTCTCTTCTAGATCTTTAGTATACTCGACCCATAAGTTTAGATATAATATGGCACTTATGCCATGCTTATGATACATAAAATGACCTGGACTGTCCCTAGGCGGGACAGGAACTGCTTCCTCGAGCAGACCTTTTCTAGTTTTTAACTGACGTAACTTAGAGAACAGAGGCATGATTAGACTGGAGTCTAGACACAATACTATACACAATGAACACAATAATTACTTGAAAAACAACTCATTCATACCACGACATTGAAAACACATGAAATGTATGGTGTGAAGCAACATGTCAAATAGAGCTGAAATAGCACCTTTCATGGAACCCGCCCAAAGAGACACAAATTTCTCCATTTCCGTAAGATCTCTAGTAGCCGCCTCTCTAATGGGAGGTGTTGTGACCCAATGTTTAAGCTGAAGGTAATGGTAGTGTTCACTCTGCAGGAGTGCAAATTCCTTCCTACACTCATCAAACGTCAAGCCCTCCCCATAACGGAAACAGGTCAGCTATTTTGAGGCAGTCCCCCTCCCTTCAACTGTCAAAGGGCCCCTCATGTAGCGCTGGGGAATTCTGGATTAAAATGAATGGTCGTTTAAGGAGAAGGGAATGAACTCCAACCCCCCCCTTTTTGTAACCTTATCCCAAATAGTCAGCTTTTATTTTTGTTAAATAATTAATACTTAAATAAAAGTTATTGTAATTTATAATGGCAATAGCTTAAACTTTTGTAAATAACTTTTGTGAAGATTATATTCAGTGTATTTTATTGTGACGACAATCCAAGCACAAAAGTGAAATATTAACATCTTTTTGTGACATTTGTAATAAAGCTTGAAACATTGAGAGAACATATTTGAACCAGTTGTTGTTGAATGGTTGCACAGATTGATGCTGTGGTGGCGCTGAGTGATGTTGTGGTGGGGACGAGTTATGCTTTGGCGTTCAGTGATGCTGTTGTAGCCCATAGTGATGTTGAGGTGCCCCTGAGTGATGCTGTGGTGGTGCTGAGTGATGCTGTGGTGATGCGATAGATAGATAGAGTGTAATTATGTGGTGTGTAACTATGTGGCACTGAGTGGTATTTGGAGTGTATGTTGCATTGAGTGCATTGTAATTATGTAGCATATAATTATGTGGCACTGAGTGGTATTGAGTGGAGTGTGTGTTGCATTCAGTAGAGTGTAATTTTGTGGCATGTAATTATGTGGCACTGAGTGGTTTTTGGAGTGCATGTTATATTGAGGGCAGAGTAATTATGTGGCATGTAACTATGTGGCACTGAGTGGTATTTGGAGTGTATGTTGCATTGAGTGCAGTGTAATTATGTTACGGGTAATTATGTGGCACGGAGTGGTATTTGGAGTGTATGTTGCATTGAGTGCAGTGTAATTATTTGGCGTGTAATTATGTGGCAGTGAGTTGTACTTGGAGTGTATGTTGCATTGAGTGCAGTGTAATTATGTGGTGTGTAACTATATGGCACTGAGTGGTATTTGGAGTGTATGTTGCATGGAGTGTAGTGTAATTATGTGGCGTGTAATTATCAATCAATCAATCAATCACTACATTTATAAAGCGCGCTACCCACCCGTGAGGGTCTCAAGGTGCTGGGGGGGGGTACCGCTACTGGTCGAAGAGTCAGGTCTTGAGGAGTCTTTTGAAGGCCAGCAGGTCCTGAGTCTGTCGTAGGTTGGTGGGGAGAGCGTTCCATGTCTTGGCTGCGAGGTGGGAGAAGGATCTGCCGCCGGCGGTGGCTTTCTGTAAACGAGGAACTGTGGCGAGGTCGAGGTTGGCTGAGCGGAGGTTTTCGGGTGGGGGTGTGGAAGCTGAGACGGTTGTTGAGGTATGTAGTTCTGGTGTTGTGTAGGGCTTTGTGTGCATGGATGAGGAGTTTGAAGGTGATCCTCTTGTTGACGGGGAGCCAGTGCAGGCCTCTCAGGTGGGGTGTGATGTGACTGCGTCGGGGGATGTCGAGGATCAGTCGTGCCGAGGCGTTCTGAATTCGTTGAAGTCGTCTCAGGAGCTTGGTTGTTGTTGCTGCGCAGAGGGCGTTCCCGTAGTCGAGTCTGCTGGTGATGAGGGCCTGGATGACTGTTTTTCTCGTGTCGCAAGGGATCCATTTGAAGATCCTGCGTGTCATGCAGAGGGTGTTGAACGCGGACGCGGAGACGGCGTTGACTTGCCTGGTCATGGAGAGGGTGAAGTCGAGGATGACCCCCAGGTTGCGTGCGTGGTCTGTGGGTTCCGGGGCTTGCCTAGCACTGTGGGCCACCATGAGTCGTCCCAGGCTGATGGGGTGGGTCAGAGAATGAGGACCTCCGTCTTGTCTGAGTTTCGCTTCAGTCTGCTGTCCTTCATCCAGTCGGCTACGGCCTTCATTCCTCTGTGGAGGTTGACTTTGGCAGTGTGGGGGTCTTCAGTGAGGGATATGATCAGCTGGGTGTCGTCGGCGTAGGAGATGATGTTGAGGTTATGTTGTCGAGCGACGTGGGCGAGGGGTGCCATGTAGATATTGAACAGCGTCGGGCTGAGGGAGGATACCTGTGGGACGCCGCAGATGATCTCGGTGGATTTCGAGCAGAAGGGTGGGAGGCGGATGCTCTGGGTTCTGCCGGAGAGGAAGGATGTGGCCAAGGCCAGGGCCTTCTCTTGAATTCTGGCATCATGGAGGCGTGCTGATAGGTTGCGGTGGCAGACTGTGTCAAAGGCTGCTGATAGGTCCAGGAGAATGAGGGTGGCTGTTTCTCCTTTGTCCATCAGGATTCTGATGTCGTCAGTGGCGGCGATCTCGGTGCTGTGGTTGCTGCGAAAACCGGATTGTGAGGGGTCCAGGATGTTGTTGTCTTTGAGGTATCGGGTTAGCTGTTTGTTGACAATCTTCTCTGTCACTTTTGCCGGGAACGGGAGCAGGGAGATGGGCCAGAAGTTCTTGAGGTCTTTGGGGTCCGCCTTGGGCTTCTTCAGAAGGGCGTTGATCTCGGCGTGCTTCCAGCTTTCTGGGAAAGTTGATGTCTTGAAGGAGCTGTTGATTGTTTTTTGGAGGTGGGGCACGATGGTTATGCTGGCTTTGTTGAAGACGTGGTAAGGGCAGGGGTCAGATAGGGATCCAGAGTGGATGGAGTTCATGATTTTGATGGTGTCTTCGTCATTGACGTTGGACCAGGCGGTCAGGCGGCTGGTGCGGGTGGTGGACGCAAGGGTGGTGGACTCGGTGGAGGGTGCGAGGGAGTCAGAGTTGAAGCTGTCGTGTATGTCGGCGATCCTGCGGTGGAAGAAGGCGGCCAGGGAGTCGCACAGGTCTTGTGATGGTGGGATGTCATTGGTGTTGGAGCTGGGGTTGGAGAGTTCTTTCACGATGCTGAAGAGCTCTTTGGTGTTGTGTGCGTTGTTGTCTAAGCGGTCCTTGAAGACGGTCCTCTTGGCGGTCCTGATGAGTTAGTGGTGTCTACGGCCGGCATTCTCGTGGGCTGTGTGGCTGTCTGGTGTTCTGAGTGGAGCCATTTCTTCTCCAGCTTCCGGCAGGTGAGCCTGGAGATCCAGAGGTCTTCGATGAACCAAGCGGCTTTCTTGTTGGTGTGGTTGATTGTGGAGGTCTTGAGAGGGGCGAGGGTGTCGGCGCAGTCGTTGATCCAATGGTTGAGGTTGGTCACGGCGGCGTCTGGGTCGGTGGGGTCGGTGGGTGGTCTCAGGGCGAGGGTGGTAGTCAGTTGGTCCTTGGTGATTTTGCCCCAGCAGCGGTGTGGTAGCTGTTGGGTGCGGTGGTGTGTGGTGGGTTTCCTGAAGGTGAAGTGGACGCATCTGTGGTCGGTCCAGTGGGGCTCGTGGTGTGGTTGAAGGAGACCTTGGGGCTGGTGGAGAAGATGAGGTCCAGTGTGTGTCCAGCAGCGTGAGTGGGTTCCGTCACGAGTTGTTTGAGTTGGCGAGGTTGTCGATCAGGGCGGTGGAATTGGCGTTGTTGTTGTTCTCAAGGTGGAAGTTCAGGTCCCCGAGGAGGATGTAGTCCGTGGAGGTGAGGGCGTGGGTGCTGACGAGGTCAGCGATGGTGTCGCTGAACTGTGGTCGTGGTCCGGGTGGTCTATAGATGAGTGTTCCTCTGAGGGTGGTGTCGGGGTCGGTGTGGATCTGGAAGTGCATGTGCTCGGCAGTGGTGAGGGTGTCATCGGTGTTGGGGGAGACTCTGAGGGTGTCTGTGGATGATGGTGATTCCCCCTCCCACTCCGTTGGTGCGGTCTCTGCGGGAGACCTTGTAGCCGTGTGGGATGGCTATGGCGATGTCTGGTGCTGAGGTGGCGTTCAGCCAGGTCTCCATCTGGAAGGCGACGTCGGGGGTGGTTGAGTCTAGGAGGTCCCAGAGTTAGATGGCGTGTTTGCGAGCGGAGTGAGTGTTGAGGAGGATGCAGCGTAGGTGGTTGGGTTCTCTGGTTGGTGGTTTGGTGGGCTGGATGCTTGTGAATCTGCAGTTCCGGCAGGCGAAGGGTCCTTGGGTGCGCTTCGGGTTGGCTCGGTAGCAGGGGTGGTCTCGTTCGGTGCTGAGTGCGTGGAGGGTGCTGGAGTCGAAGTGCAGTCTGGCGTTGCGGGGGGTGCGGGTTCCAGGGGTTCTGGCGCTGGGCGTGGTTATGGCGCTGGGCGTGGTCCAGGCGCGGACGGGCACAGACGGGCTTGCCTTTGGCACGCGAGCGGCACTGCCACTGCGCGCGGCTGTTGCGCGGCCTCCATAAGAGGCGAAGTGGGAGGGAGGAGCCGCTGGGAGGCGGGTGCGGGGTGGCCAATGGCCAAGGGCCAGGATACCACAAGGAAAGGAGGCGGGGCCACAGGGGAGCAGTGGCGGGAAGCGGGGGTCGGGCACAGAGGGCAGGGGCGCAAGGAGCGCCTGAGAGGGCAATACAAAACAAAATACAAAATGAGAAATTACACAAAAGAAAACACAGCAATACAGCGCAGGGGGAAAACACAGCAGAAGAGCACAGGGGGAAAACAAGAGAACACAGTCACCGGATACCAGGGGGGAACCCTCGGCAGCGGCGGTGCAGAGGGCAGAGACTCGGGCAGCTACTAGGAGCCGTGTGGCATGGGGGGGTGACCTGGGGGTCAGTGAGTGGTATTTGGAGTGTATATTGCATTGAGCGCAGTGTAATTTTGGAGCATATAATTATGTGGCAATGAATGGTATTTGGAGTGTATGTTGCATTGAGTGCAGTGTAATTGTGTGGCGTGTAATTATGTGGCAGTGAGTGGTATTGTTTGCAGTGTATGTTGCATTGTAATTATGTAGCATATAATTGTGTGGCACTCTGTGGAGTGTGTGTTGCATTCAGTAGAGTGTAATTATGTGGTGTGTAATTATGTGGCACTGAGTGGTATTTGGAGTGTATGTTGTGTTGAGCGCGGTGTAATTATGTAGCATATAATTATGTGGCACTGAGTGGTATTGTGTGGAGTCTATGTTGTATTAAGTAGAGTGTAATTGTGTGTGAGGGTGCAGAGTGTGTGAGGGTGCAGTGAGTGAGGGTGCAGAGTGTGTGAGGGTACAGAGTGTGTGAGGGTGCAGAGTGTGTGAGGGTGCAGTGTGTGAGGGCGCAGTGTGTGTGGCCTAAAGTAGTGTGAGGGTGCAGTGTTTGTGGACTAAAGTAGTGTTGCCTAAACTAGTGCGAGGGCGCAGTGTGTAAGGCCTAAAGTAGTGTGAGGGTGCAGTGTGTGTGTCCTAAAGTAGTGTGAGGGCGCAGTGTGTGTGGACTAAAGTAGTGTCACGCATACACACATTCAAATACACATACACTGGTGAAGGCTCGCAGACACACAGAAACAAAAAGTACATGCTCTCAGGCATACACATCAGGTGAAACTTCCCCGAGGAAGTCCTTGACATGCCCTTGTGTTTGAGGTTTTGTTGGTGTTTGGTTGCACCTAGTTCCGGGATGTAGTTGTAAGAGAACAGTGTACAGAATAGGGGTGTTGGGGCAGAATGAAGAGGCAGGACAAAATGGACGGGGTTAAAGTGAAGAGAGGGCAAAGAAGGGAGAATGGATTGAGATGCAGATAGAGAACAGAATAAGGAGGGGGAAAAGAAGGAGAGAACTAATCTGAATTGGTAGAGGGGAAGAATAAGATCAAAAGATAGGATGGATGGAGGAAATACAATAGAAAATCCGGGAGAACAAAGAGGGCAGAGTTAGGGGAGAAGGCAACAATGAAACAGAAGAGGACAGTAAGCGTAACCGAATGAGAGAAAAAAGCATGCGTTACTTCTAGCACTTTTGAGAGTAAAATTATCATTTGGTATTACAAGCTCAAAGGTTATTAAAACTCAAATTATTCCCATTGCAATTTCCAAGATATGTTTTTATCTATCTTTTTTTTTTTAGAATAATAAATAAGACTGCAGTCACTTGGGAATCTTGATTTTCTTGGAAGCCAGTCGAGCGGCTGAAAAGCGACAAAAAAATGGTAGAGAAAGAGTAGTGGGGAAGATGTGTTGTGGCTGCCTTCTGTCCCTATGGCGTCGCTGTTCTTTCCTGTGTAGCTTTGTGACAACGACTTGTTAATTTATGTTAGTAGGAGCGCCCAAGCAGATTCCTTTGAAGTGCTTCAAGTCTGATGGTGGCTGCAAGCAACGCAGCATGAGTGCGGAGAGAGGCTCAAACGGTGTGCGATGTGCACGAGCTCACGCACATGCACTGTAGGCAATCCGCCTTTGGGTGCATTTCTGAGAGCCCCTACTTAATATCTCGGCCAAAGCACTGCTAACGCAATGCCTTAGACGAGACCTAAAAACGATAAAAACTCCACAATACTATACGTAAACGTTCACAGTTCAAAAACTACGTTGATTAAAAAGAGTTCCCTGGGTGGATAGCTCTGTCCGGGCTTCCACGGCGTTGTGAGCACACAATTTCAAAAACAGTTGTGGCTGACCGCGGGGTCGCAACCAGCTACAGTGTTGGGAAGACCCGCGAACAGTACCTTTCAGAGATCCAGAGCGAAGGGGCCCTTAAAGTCACTCGCGTTGCACGTCGAGCTCCTTTCTGATGGGATCAGGAGCGCTGGCGCCAACAGGCGTTGGGTGCTGCAGTGCGAAGTGCAGGGGTGCGGCGTGCAGTGCCCCCAGGTCACGGTGCGAGTAGCGGCTTGGCGGCGGTGTCAGATGGCGTCATCGATGAGACCAGGGTCGCGGTGCAAGATTGAGGCGGTGTTCGTCACGGTGTTAGTAGGTCATGGTGTAAGCAGCGGCGTAGTCGTTGCTAAAGTGCTGTTGTCTTCTGACAAACTGGAGTCGATGACACCGGCATTGGTGGGCCAAGGCTGCGGTGTGGGATGAGGGCGGTGCGTAATGTAACTTACGAGCGGTGCCCCTGAACCACGGTGCAAGCAGTGAAGCCAATTTTGGTGAGAGGTGGCGGCAGAGTGCGGTCCCACAGGTCATGGTGCGAGCAGCGGCTCGTTGATGGCGACAGCAGGCATCCTCGGTTAGACCAGGGTCGCGGTGTGGCGTGGCGGTGGTGCCCTCTGCAGTGCCAAAGCTTCAGCTTGAAGCAAGGCGGTACGGAGTGCGGTGCCAACAGGTCGCGGTGCGAGCAGCGGCTTAGTGATGTTGTCCGCAGGGGCCCTCGGTGAGACCAGGGTCGCGGTGCAGCATTGTGGCGGTGCCCTCTGCAGTGCCTTCAGGACACAAGTTCGGCAGGGTCATCAGACGGCGTTGAGTGGTGTTCTTCGGGTGGCAGCACAAAACACACAGTCCCAAGTGCTGCGGGTCGAAGACCCTGAAGACTTTGTTGTTTTCTGAGACTGTGTGAACAGGGGGCAAGCTCTACCTCAAGCCCTTGGGGAGTCTCACCAATTTGGTTGCAGAAAATCCAGTCCAGGCCTTTCACTGCCCAAGACAGAAGCAGCCATTGCAGGTCAGCCCAGCAAAGCATGCAGCAAAGCAGTCATTCCTCTTAGCAGTTTCTCTGGCGCTTCTCCGGTGCAGTCTTCTTGATCCAGGTGAGTTCTAAAATTCAGGGGTCTGGGACCCAGCATTTGTACACAAAAATCCTTTGATCTGCCAGGCAGAGGGTATCGGTGTCCGGCCAGACCCAGTTGGGCCTTCTCTGGCATGAATTCCTGGCAGGAGGTGGAGACGGCTTTGTGAGAGGCAGACCAGGCTCTTTGAGGTGCAAAGAAATTCTTTCCCCTTCCTTCATTGTAGCCCAGATCTAATCATCCCTTTCCTGACCTATCCAGACCATCTGGAACCCCTCTGGCCCCCCAGCCTAATGTCCTCTAAAACCCATAAGGAAATCCACATTCCAACAGAGGCATACGGGATGACCGAGCAAAATAATACCCACTTTTTAAAAGTGGCCTCTATGAACTCAGAATGAAAAGGGCACCCTCACTAAAGACTGCGTCTTTAGACGCTGAGTTGAGGCATACCAAACTCCATTCGCTCATACCTTTCATGGCCTCCGTATGTGGGTGGTACAATCCGTGCGGCATGCCCATGAGTAGGGGTTGACTCCCAAGCCCCAGGAACCCGCAGTGTCCTTTACTGGGGACCTTCAAGTAAGTCACACATCCAATCATAACACAATTTACCACAGGAGCACCAGCACTTTACCACTGATGAGCAGTGCGAAAAGAGCGCAGAAACGTTGTACCAGCAAAAACAGAGTAAAAACCGGGGAGGCAGAAAGCAAAAACTCGGGGAAAACACGCCAAAAGATGCAAAGTCTAACACACAGTAGTGATAAATAGTGCAGTGAAGTGTTGTAAATTACACAGACACAAAGTGTGAAGTGAGGGTTACATATGATCTGAGCTCTAAGCACTAACAAAGCGCTCTGTTATTAAACTGTCACTGCTCAGGAGGAAGAGCGGGAGGGGGCAGGTATTTCCTGCCCTCTCCCTGATTTGAGTATGCAGTGTGGCATTGAGTAATGCCATTGCTATCTTTGGCCTAATAAAGCACTCCAGCTGTAGCAGGGCCCTTGTTTCACCTCCAGGTGGAGGGCGGGCGGTGCTTTATGGCAGGCATGGAGGGAGGGAGGGATGGTCTCAGCTGCAGCAGGCTATATTTTAGTTGGTGTTCTAAATGCCAGCCACTGCTTCTAATTCCTGCTTCCCTTGTGCCCAGCAAGACTCGGGTGAGGGTCAGACCCCGGGGTCACAGAGAACAGACCAGGGGTCCCATCGGTAGAAGTTGTGAGACCTGAGTCCTAAATGACGTCCAATGGCCCCACGTCAGGCCCGAGTTCTGCCTGCGGCATTTGAGGCATGTCTGGACGGCTCTCCCCATGTACATCTGTTGGAGCAGAGCATTCCCTTTCTACAGCAGGAAGGTGGCACACATTAACATGCTAATGCAGCACGTGTGAGGTGTTTACATGTTCCACCCGCTCTAGTACACAGCTGGGCTCGCTGAACGAAGGCACGCAGCTGGGTTACAACAGTAGCATCATCTGCTCGGCTTAGAAGCGGTGGCTCCGCGAGTTGAGGGCAGGTGGGCACTGCCAGGCTACAGGATCACGCTAGACTTCAGAACTGGGTAGTATGAGGCAGAGGTGAGCAGTGGCAGGTGGACAGACATGCGCTAGACTGCAGCCCTAGTGGAATGAGGCAGAGGTGGGCAGTGCCAGGTGGACAGGCTCACGCTAGTCTGTAACGCAGGTAGAATGAGGCAGAGGAGGGCAGTGCCATGCGGTCAGGCTCAGGCTAGACTGAAGACGTTGGTAGAATGAGGCAGCGGTGGGCAGTGTCAGGTGGCCAGGATGCTAGACTGCACCCCTAGATAGAATGGGGTAGAGGTGAGCAGTGCCAGGTGGCCAGGATGCCAGACTGCAGACCTGGAAGAATGAGACAGTTGAGGAAAGTGCCAGGCGGTCACCCTCACACTAGACTGCAGACCTGGTAGAATGAGGCAGAGGTGAGCAGTGCCAGGCATTCAGGATGCTAGACTGCAGTCCTGAATAGAATGAGGCAGAGGTGGGCAGTGCCAGGAGGTCAGGCTCATGCTAGACTGCAGACCGGGTAGAATGAGGCAGAGGTGGGCAGAGCCAGGCGGTTAGGCTCACACTAGACTGCAGACATGATAGAATGCTAGACTGCAGATCTGGTAGAATGGGGCAGAGAGGGGCAGTGCCAGGCGGCCAGGATGTTAGACTGCAGACCTGGTAGAATGAGACAGATGAGGAAAGTGCCAGGCGGTCAGGCTCACACTAGACTGCAGACCTGGTAGAATGAAGCAGAGGTGAGCAGTGCCAGGCAGTCAGGATGCTAGACTGCAGTCCTGGATAGAATGAGGCAGAGGTGGGCAGAGGTGGGCAGTGCCAGGCAGTCAGGCTCTTGCTAGACTGCAGCCCTGGGTAGAGCAATGGGGCAGAGCTGGGCAGGCGGGCAGTGCCAGACAGGCGCTACACTGCAGCCCTGGTAGAATGAGGCAGATCTGGACAGTGGAAGGCAATCAGGCTCACACTAGACTGCATGACTCAATTGAAAAATGGGGCAGAGCTGGGCAGGTGATAAGTGGCAGGCAATAAGGCTTATGCTAGACTGCATCCTTGGATAGAATTGGGCAGAGTTATGTCCATAATGTTTGCGCCTTTGCATTCCAACTCCCTAAAAAAACTTAAACATTGCCACAACTCTCCCCTGGTGAGACTCGATCGCTTCCCACATGCCTTGGGTTGCATTTAGGACAATGAAAAAATATGCCTAACTGCTTACTCGCCCCTCCCCCACCTCTTGTGCACTGAGAAGAGAGCACCCCTCGGGGTAAAAGTTCCATTACAAAGGACTCCTCACCCCCCACAACAGCTTACCCACCACGCTGATGTGTGGCTGCAAGGTACCTACATCGTCGTGTTAGGCGTGCACCTTGAAAACACCGCTGTATCGCCTTTGTGCCCGGCCAAGCAGAGGTCTAGCTGTTCCGTTCCAGGACCTGCTAGTTTGATAACTTGAGGGTACACAGAATGAAAGCAGTGTGCCGTCCTCAGAGTTTCAACCCTCAAATGTGTCTCTCTTTAGTATTCTATGTGGGCATTAGCCCCAAAAAACTGCACCGTTTAGCACAATGCTTCTGCGCTAAAACAATGCAGACTGCAGCTGCGAAGGCAGGTGTCCCTCGAATGTTATTTTCTTGGAAAGCTTGTGAGGCAGTTACCATTGTTAGCAAAACTGCAAGGCGGCACGTGTCCAGTACATTGTTAAAAGAATGTTTTATACCTGCTGCCGCGAGACTGAGTAGGCCTCACACTCTTACACTCGCTCGCCCTAGATCTGGTTACCACTGCTAAACACAATGGACATGATAAGCATTATACAAGCTCTGGCAAAGCCAATAGATATATGGCTTGAATAGGAAAATGGATGTAAGCAGCGACATTAAAAAATGCAACTTATCACATTAAAGAAACCCTACTGATTATCCAAGTGGTGGGAGAAAGTAGCAGGACATGATTGCTTTTTGTATGTAATGAATGTAGGCGATATAAGAGAAACAATTGAGGGCCGTATTCTCAAGGAACTATCACTGAGTTATCGCCACTTTATCACAGCCAAAGTCGCGATAAATTTAATGCACCATTCACAAGCCGGTGCAAACAGCCGACAGCACCACTTTTACCACAATAGCATCCGCAACAAACATCGCCACGGCTGACCCCGGCAACTATGGCTATTGAGATGCAGAGTGGGCGTTCCTGTGCAAAAACCAGAAAAAACATCACTCCGCAACATTCTCAACGAACAGCCAGATCGGCGATAAGAACACAAAACAGGCGATAAGGCGCATTAGCTGCAGGAAATTAACACCTGCTCCGACCTGGTGCAAAGTCGGACCACAACCAGCACCAGTAAGGGAACCAAGCCCTGACCAATACCTGAAGGGCAACAGATGCCACAGAGCCACTGATCATGCAGATCGGAGCCCCAACAGGGCCACAACACCCACCACCACCACCCCCAGGACCCCCTCCCCAGGAACGCCCCCTCCTGAGGCCAAAGACATGCCACATCAATTACAAGGAATCAAATAACAAATAATCTTCCTGATGTCGCACAATCACATTTGTTGACATGCATGCGTCGTCACAAAAATGAGCATCACACATCCACCTTCGAAGTAACAAATAAAATATATTCAAAGACACACAGAACAGAAATGAAGACACATGGCGGCTCCACCCGGGACAATCCGTAGGCCACAGCCTGCGAGACAAAAAATATGATGAGAAGGAGTGTCTTGCGCACATCAAAAGACAGAGAGAGATCAAAGGAGAGAGAGAGAGAGAAAGAGAGGGAGCGAGAGAAAGATCGACAGAGAAAGGGAGCGAGCGAAAGACGGACAGAGAGGGAGCGACAGAAAGATGGACAGTGAGAGGGAGCGAGAGAAAGACAACAGAAGAGATGGACAGGGAGAGAGAGTGCCAACAATGTGCAGCCAGGCCACACTGCTCACCTGCTGCCACTAGTGTGTCTCCAACCATGTGCCGGTATGTAGTGCAGTTCACCAGGTCACACATCTGAAACAGATCCATCATCTGAAACGGAGTCCAGGTACATGAATGGCAAAGTCCATACAATTGCACAAGACATCATCACATGCCCGCCCCTGCGCACCCAGGCAGATGCACCCCAGCCACCCCCCACAGTCCAGCGGTGCATGTCCGCCCCTGCGCACCCAGGCCTCACTGCTCACCTTCCGCCCTTAGCGTGTAGCAATGAGGGCAAACCACGTGACGCTGAAAGGTACATGCCCGGGTCCCGCGAACATGGGACCCTCCACACCATGCAGCCCCGCTCCGCAGGCCACCAGGTCTCACATTTGATGCTGGGTCTTTATTACGCCATGGCAGAGGACATACCAGTGCACTGGGCATCATCACAGGCTGCACACCCGCTCAGCCCTTGAGGTGCCACTAACCCTGTGATCCGGGATGCGACGCCATGTGGTGGTAGGCCCGCGCTGCCCGCTGGCTCTGGCCTACACTGCGGTTCAGCAGGGCACACAAAACCTGAGCATTCCGGGCCGCCGGGACGGGGCATCATCGTAGGCTGCACACTCGCTCAGCACTTAAGGTGCCCCTACCTCAGTGCACCCAAAGTCACCATCACGTGGCGGTGAGCCTTTGCCGGCCGCATTGTATCCGGTACCACCAAGTCTGTTCCCCGCAAGTCATGGATCCTGTATGATTGGGTATCGTGTTGTGGACGCCATCATGTCACCTGCGGTCCTGGTGTATGTGATGTTGCAGGGCCCGAGGCCCTCATGCCCACATTGACACCACATGGATGCACCCCAGTAGAAAGTGGAAATGGTATCGAGCACGTGCGCCTGGCCCTTTTTATTAGCAGTGTCACATGTCCTGTGACACATGTGCTGGATGGGTATGGAGTGGGTATAAAACAGCCATGAGGGAGTGGCTGTGGCATGCTGACAACTAGACCTGTGAGCAGCAGATCACTATGGGGAAGACATGGGACATGTAGCGTTGCCGTCCCCCCTGTGAGCGTAAGCGGTGTGGGCTGGCCTGGCGTATGCCAGTCCAGTGTAAGGGTTTGTAAATGACCCCAGGGCCCTAGGTTAGTTTCCGTACTGGGCTGGACAAGGAAGTGACTCATCCGAGTGTCCCTGTTGTTGTGTCAGCGCCACCCGGACCGCACTCGGCAATGTGTCATCCTGTGACCCCTGTGATATGAGCCACATGGACGGAAGATAAGACCAGTGAGCCTACATTCATCCATACTTCCACACTTGACAGACCTTAGACATCGTTGTGAACATGAATGTTCAATGCACATTCAGTGGAGTGGTGCATCTGGAGCAGTACAGGGCCATGCAAACCCCACATGACGATGTTGGCCCATGGAGGGCCAGCCAGGGTCCTTCAGGGAATGAAAAGTCCAAAGGACGAGTAAGAGTTCAGTCCGCAGTCTGATTGCTGTGTCATTGGCGATCAAACAGCATATGGCAGTCCATGTCGAGGTACAAGGTGAGTGTCGCAGAGTGCATCGGGGGATAGTGGAAGGTAATGATGCAGTGATGCTGAAGCCGGCCCAATGGCAGAGATACATGCTACTGCTTCCTTCTTACCACCAAGGCAGATTCATCCACATCTTTGTCCTCTGCTGTTCCATGTGCCTCATGTGTGGTGGTGTTCTGTCTCCAGCACTGTGTGGCACTGACACTTCAGGGGGCGGAGATGTAGATGGAGTGGTAGCAGCAGCATGCATCAGCGCCTGGCCTTGTGGCAGCAATGCCATGAGGATGGTCCTGAGGTCATTGAGGAACCCAGCTACCTCTCGCTGCCATGCAGCCATGGCAGCAGCTCGTTCCGAATTCGCCCGCACCATGTTCTCCATCAACCTGCGCAAGTTTCCTAACTACCATGTGACATCGCTAGAGCCACTCTGACTGGACAGTTGTCCTATTCTCTGAGTCAGGGCCCCAGCGATGCCAGCCATGGTCCGTTGGAGAGCATGGAGTGGACTGTAGATATCCGTTAGGGACTGTGAGTGGTCCCTGATGGGACTTAGACACCCACGTATGGCATCGATTTTGTCTGCCATGCAGTTGAAGCCCACCCGCACCTGTTCAGCCAGATTCTCCTGGCACCCCAAAACACGGCGTTGGAAGGCCATGTGTTCTTCATGGCGGTCCTGGGAGGCAGCCGTGGTGGTGGGTGCTGTCTACTGTGTGGTCTGTGCAGGGGGTGGGGTCTCCTCGTAGCAGCTGGGCTACCCAGCACCTGAAGGTGGGGTGCGTAGGCTGTCCACAAGCTATTGGAGGGTGTCCGAGTTGAAGCTGTGGTGGTGCTCTTCGTCATCAGAGAAGAGAGGTTGGGACTGCTCTGCAGGAGGTGTTGATTCTCCCTCTGCAATGTAAAGGGGAGATGCAGTTTAACAATGTGCCCATATCTATGGTGTCACATTGTACATGTTTTCATATAGACAGCATGACTGGGTACATTGTGGCTGTTGGGGAGGAGCTGCCTATTTGATGGGGGACAGTGGACATTTCGACAACAGACATGTGTGTGTTTGTACTTGTACATTATCAACTCACATTTCTCTGCAATGCCAAATGTGATTGGCCAGTGTCTGCACCCAAGCGGCACCAGTTGTGTCCTGTGTTCTGTTGTAGGTGTTTTGTGGATCGTGTCACATCGTTGTCAATGTTGAGGTGCTCTGCATGTGATGTGTGTGTGCTACATTTTGGGTGAGCTCTGATTTTGCTGCCCCTTATCCCTCTCATGCAATGTGCCTTTGACTTCTGTGCTTGTACAGTGCAGAGATGTTGCATACTTGGGTACATTGGTCTCTTGTTGGGCTGTGGATGTCTGGTGCATGGTTTGTCCGCAGATGTGCTGTACTTACTTGTGCATGTGTGCCATTGTGCCCATCTCCCCCCGTCCCCCAGTCCCTGTTCGTTACTCACCCTCTTGCTGTTGTGTCCGGTCCTGTTGAGCAGTGTCGGGTCCCCAACTCCTGCCACCGTCTTCGCACTGATGACTGTGGAAACCAATTCCTCCATATCGTCCAGCTCCTCCTGTGGTGCTGGGCTCCCACCTCCAGTCTGCATCACTGCCTTCTGCTTGGCGGTGAGTTTCAGCTTGGTTTTGCGCTTGACATCATTCCAGCGCCTCTTGACCTCGAATATTGACCTCTTCAGCACTTCGATTGAATTCACCTGGTCCACGATGGACTGCCATACTCCATGTTGCCAATTACACAGTGGAGGTCACGAACAATTGTTGATGGTGTTCTACCACCTCCGTTATCAGGATCATGTTTTCCTGCGGATTGAACCTCTCCTTCCTACTCTTATTGTCCTTGCCCTTCCCTGACCCTGACGTCCCAGGCTGTTCCTCCTGGGGGCTTGTGGGGTTCTGGTTCTTCTCCGTACTTGCTCCGGCAATGTCCATTGTATTTTGCTGTTGTTTCGCATTTGTTTGACTGTTTTTTTCTACTTTTATGGTGATATTTCCCGCCTGACACGTGGGAATTGCAGGCCTGTAGCTGCTTTTCGCTGATTGTGTATTGCGATTGGCATCTTCGCAGGTTTTTTTGCATCAGTGTTTCGCATTTTTGAGAACTGGCTTGTTGTCCCACGAGATTCTCATGGGACGAGCGATGTTGTTGCCTTCTAGGCCTGCCAACATTCTTGTGAACATGTTGGATGATTTGGTACTAGAATACTGTAAACCATTGGCTGACGCGGTTAGTTCTGTGTCTCTCTGGGTTGAAGCGGCAACAGCACCGCCACATCAAGATCTCTGCCACGACTTGAGCCCCGGTTACTGGGAGCTCATTAAGAAACATGTGAGAAAGAACTGTCTCGGGCAATGTTGGCATGGTCCAGTCCAGGTGATATAATTGACAATGACAGCAGTCCCGTCGAGATCCGTGTCCCCATGAAAAAACAGCTCCTTTTCCAGAAGAAGCACCAGCAGTGGTTGAAAGGCTATGAAAGAGGGTCAGTCAAGCTGTAGGGGAACACACAGAGTCTAAAGCAGCACTAGAACAATCCGAGGGGGATCTTGGGGAAGAAGAAGTTAAAATCTGGCTTGGAAGAAACTGATGTAGAAGTGGTGAATGTGCCAGATTCAGATCCCGATGAAGGAACTAGTGCAGAGGGACAGCGAGTAGAAGTGAAGGAAAGCTGGCCTAGGAGTAATTCAAGAAAAAGTCTAAGGTGCACATGCATCAAAAATCGCTAAAGTGATTCCTTATTAGCAAAATATAAGGAATCACTATTAAACTATCGCAAAATGAGATACATGTACCGATTCAGTAATTTTTAGCGATCCCTTAAAAATCGCTAACAAAATACCGAATACATGATTGCGAGTCGCTAACCCACAAACTAGCAAATGGCGATTTCGGTATTTGCGACTTCGCTATTTGCGATTTCGGTATTAGCGATTTCGCAAAAAGCCGGGTGCGTTAGAAGCAGGCTGATAACAACACAACCAGGAAGTCATTCAGTCCATGCTTCATTCAGTGCCCTGAGGAGCACAGAGGAGGAGGCAGAGCACTGAAGCTGAGCAGAGACACATCTCTTTCACAGTCCAGCTACAGTCCACATAGCCAGGATGGACAAAAATGCTGCAGGGAACAGTGCCACACAGAGGAAGCTAGTACACAACAAGGTAAGATGCATGCAAGCGCTAATACTATGCGTACTGTATATCCATGCACATACCCTCAGGAAAATCACAGTGTGCATGGAGAAGTCCATTCCACATTTTCCCTCATACACATGAAGCATCATGGGAGTTGTAGTCATGTGAGCCAAGTGGCCATGGATAATCATCAATGCTTAATTAAACATAACAACACTTCATGTCAGACAGTTTGTTTAAATCAGTGATTTATTATGTACGAAGTAGGCCATGTGAGAAACATATTTAGGAACAAACAATACTAACACTGCACTGTTTCACACACAGATGCAGCTCAGGTGGACTCTGAGGACAGTCACCGGCTCATCATCTCTGAAACACCTGCAGAGATGGATGCAGTGACCCCTGCGAAACCTGAATGTACACCACCACTCCCACCAAAATGCAGGAAATGGAATCAGAGCCAAATCCAGCACCCACAACAGTCCCTGGCCAGCCACGTGTCCCCTCATCAGCTCCAACACAAGCACAGCTCCGACTAGGAAATCGGCGCAGGCCCAGGACCCTCATTGCGGCCGATGTAGAACAGGCTCCAAATATATATGGTGGCATTGAGTCACAGATGCTTTGTGTGCAGAGCCTGCAGGGGAGACACATGGGCACCATCAACATGCAAATCTCCAAGCTGGCCAAAAACATGAGCACTATGTTGGACTGTGTGCGTGACCTCACAACAGTTGTTGCGGAGGGGAACCGACAGACAAACCATAGCCTACAGGAGCTCACCCGTGCCGCCCTAAGCGTCGGAGGCATTGCAGAGTTTGCTACGAATGTCAGTAAATACGAGGGTCATAACCAAGCGGAGCAACACCACTGCAGTATTGGCACAGCGCTCTGTGTCTTTATGGATTGATTTGGGCCAGCAACTTGGAAGGGTAGGTGGGCAGTGAGGAGGCATTGCGCCTGAGTAGTGTGACTGTACCAGTGAGCACTAACAGGAGGCGCAGTTTGCGCAGCTAAACATCAACAAGCACCAATCAGGCTGATGTTGCAGAGTCATGCAACAGGAGGCTGGGGGTACGTGGCAAGAGCCGCTAGCCATGTATATACACCTCTTAGGCCATGGTGGCGTAACCATGGTCCATTTCAACATTGTGATTGCCCTCCAGTGCTGTTAACTTGTTTATTTTGACTTAATTAACATATGCAATCACCATCACAATTTTCAATACCTACATCTTTTGTTTGACATGTGCTCATTTCAATAAAACATTCTTAATCCATGATATCTAGTGATGGCTCAATATTACCTAGCCATAAATTATGTTTTGTGATGTGTGCACGTCTCCTCTGACCTTCGGCTGTGTTTGCTGCATGTGCTTGTCGGTGTTGTGCGTGTGGTTGGTCGTCACCATCATTGTCATTCTCGTCCATTTCGATTGGTATGCCTCTTCTTGTGGCAATGTTGTGTACTGTGTAGCATGGCACATACTGCCCCAATCCTGCAGCAAGTTTCGGGGTTGTACTGTATAGCACCACCAGTCTTATGAAGGATCCTGATGCGACTTTTTAGTATTCCGAATGTTCTCTCACACACATTCCTTGTGCTAATGTGTGCTGCATTGTAGCGCTGTTCCTGTGGTGTTGCTGGGTTCAGGTAAGGGGTTAGGATGTATTCGCGCAAGGAGTATGTGCTGTCACATACAGGGTGGGAAGCAAAGGATTAGGCGCAGTAATGCAATCACATTTGGTATAATGAGGTAACAAATAGGTATATGTATGTACCATGTAGGTGTCCCTCTCCAAATTCACCGGCGAGCAGATGCTTGTGGATGCCACTGTGGTAGAATATATACGAGTCATGTGTGCTTCCAGGAAATTGTGCTACGATGTCCGTTATTATATGCTTAGCATTGCACACTACCTGGACATTGATGGATTGGTAAGACTTAATGTTTCGGAAGATGTACTCGTTGGCTAAGGGGGGACAGATGGGGACATGCGTGCAGTCAATGCATCCAATGACATGTGGGAATTGAGCCACCTGGTAGTGCTCCAGTTTGGTCTGATTCAACTCCTGTGGGGTTGTGGGGAAGGTGATGTGGGTATGGATCATTGTCATCATGGCGTCAAGGAATTTCCGGAAGAAGCATGAGAGTGCGCTTTGGGGTACACCTCCGGCTACCGCTACAACCTCCTGGAAACTGCCTGATGCCTGTAGGTGCAGGCTACATAGGACCTGGACGTGTGTAGGTATGGCATTGGTCCTACGGGTCTGGTGCTGTAGTAGGGGTCCCACATCTGCAATTAGGCGCATTATCATTGCACGATTCAGACGATACTAATCTTATATTTCTTCCTCATTTTGGCTCAGCAATGTTATGCGCACTCGGAATACCCTCTCCTGTATCCTCCTCCTGCGCTGGGCTGCTGCATTTATCCTCTTCACTATTTGGGTTGATGCATTGGAAAGTGTGGTTTTGCGGTCGCTTACCGGCTATTTTACCGAATCGCAATTTTTGCGAGGGGAATTTTGCTTGATGCATGTCCAAGTAAGTTCATAAATCACTTGGGGAAGGATCACTTGTCTTGCATAACCTGGGTATACAGGAGACGTTTGTGTATTTCCCAAGATAAAAAACCCTCATGCACGTGTGAAATGGATCGAATTAGCGGTATATCTTGGTTCTCCGCTGTTCATTCACGTGACTGCATAATCATTGGGTTAGTTGTTATGCAACCTCCACCCGGAGGTATTTACCCTTGGTTAAAAGCAGTAGTGAGCAGTGATAAGTGGTATATGAAAATATCTAAAATACTCAGACAGCCAGACTTCTTTTTTATTATTTCTGGATTCGAGTAAGTTGTCAGAAAATATTTAGATGTGCGTATGTTGAATAGTTAGGATTCATATGCACTCAATTTTCGTGATAAAAAAAGGGTCGACATGTTTCAGCCCTTAGTTGCCAGTCTGGTCATGTGGGCTTTCTTCAGGACCGTGTGAAGTGTATTAAAATATCATATATAAGAATTACTTGTTATGATAGAAGTTGTCACAAAGTGACGTACTAGTCCTTTACTTCAGGAAGGTCTTGTAGTACCTGTAAAAATAACACAAAAAACTAGGGGGGAGGGAATGTGGGTTAAGGGACATTGATAACACTTAAGTTACCACAAATTTTTATATCGCAACTGTATACCCAGGTTATGCAGGACAAGTGATCCTTCCCCAAGTGATTTATGAGATTAGATATACTGGAAACTGGACGGATTTCAATTTCCTTCTCCCTCCTGAATTGATTCAATAATGTCCAAGTAAGTTGCCATCTGAAAGGGCACTGGAAGCCATAGCTGTAACACCTGAGTCTGTGCAAAGTGAAAACAAAGGTGAAGGGTCTAATCTGAGAAGGTCTGGAAGAACAATCAATCAATCAATCAGTGACACTTATAAAGCGCGCTACATACCCGTAGGGTCTCAAGGCGCTGGGGGGGGGGGTGCCGCTACTGCTCGAACAGCCAGGTCTTCAGCTTCTTCCTGAAGGAGAGGTGGTCTTGGGTCAGGCGCAGGTCGGTCGGGAGGGAGTTCCAGGTCTTGGCGGCCAGGTAGGAGAAGGACCTTCCTCCTGTAGTCGTTCTTCGGATGCGGGGGACGGCGGCGAGGGCGTGGTTGGCTGATCGGAGGTGGCGTTTGGGAGCGTAGAAGTTGACTCGGCTGTTGAGGTAGCTCGGGCCTTGGTCGTGTAGGGCTTTGTGTGCGTGGGTGAGGAGGCGGAAGGTGATTCTTTTGTTGACGGGGAGCCAGTGAAGGTCTCTCAGATGTCCGGAGATGTGGCTGGTTCGTGGGATGTCGAGGATGAGTCTGGCTGAGGCGTTCTGGATCCGCTGGAGTCTCTTCTGGAGCTTGGCGGTGGTACCGGCGTAGAGGGCGTTGCCGTAGTCCAGTCGGCTGGTGACGAGGGCCTGGGTGACGGTCTTCCTGGTCTCGGTGGGGATCCACCAGAAGATCTTCCGTAGCATGCGTAGGATGTTGAAGCACGCCGAGGAGACGTTGTTGACTTGCCTGGTCATGGAGAGGGAGGAGTCCAGGATGACGCCCAGGTTGCGTGCATGGTCTGTCGGTTTGGGTGCGGTGCCCAGGGCGGGAGGCCACCAGGAGTCGTCCCAGGCGGAGGGTGAGGAGCCCAGGATGAGGACCTCCGTCTTGTCCGAGTTCAGTTTCAGGCGGCTGGTCGTCATCCACTCGGCTACCTCTTTCATCCCTTCGTGCAGGTTGGCTCTGGCGGCGGCGGGGTCATTGGTCAGGGAGAGGATCAGCTGGGTGTCGTCGGCGTAGGAGATTATGCTGAGGTTGTGTTTGCGTACGATGGCCGCGAGGGGGCTCATGTAGACGTTGAAGAGGGTGGGGCTCAGAGAGGATCCCTGGGGGACGCCGCAGATGACTTCGGTGGCCTCTGACTTGTACGGTGGTAGGCGGACTCTCTGTGTTCTTCCGTCGAGGAAGGAGATGATCCATTCCAGTGCCTTCCCCTGGATTCCGGCGTTGTTGAGGCGCTGCACTAGGGTGCGGTGGCAGACCGTGTCGAAAGCCGCGGAGAGGTCTAGGAGGATGAGGGCCGCTGTTTCTCCATTGTCCATCAGGGCTCGGATGTCATCGGTGGCGGCGATGAGGGCGGTCTCGGTGCTGTGATTGGCTCGGAAGCCGGACTGTGAGGGGTCGAGGGATCCGTTCGTCTCGAGGAAGGCGGCCATCTGCTTGTTGACGGTCTTCTCGATGACTTTGGCTGGAAACGGGAGGAGCGAGATGGGGCGGTAATTCTTGAGGTCGGTGGGGTCCGCTGTTGGTTTCTTGAGTAGAGCGCTGAGTTCGGCGTGCTTCCAGCTCTCCGGGAAGATGGTGGTGTCGAAGGATGTGTTGATGATGTCTCGCAGGTGGGGTGCGATGACAGCGTCGGCCTTGTTGAAGACGTGGTGAGGGCAGGGGTCGGTCGGTGATCCGGAGTGGATGGAGTTCATCGTGCGGATGGTGTCTTCGGTGCTGATCGGGGTCCAGGCGTGGAGGGTGGTGGTGGGGGGTGGTTGTTCGGTCATGGTGTGCGTTGGTTGGTTGTTGAAGCTGTTGTGTATGTCCGCGATCTTGTTGTGGAAGTATGAAGCGAGGGAGTTGCAGAGGTCTTGCGATGGGGTGATGTCGTTGTTTCCTGCGCTGGGGTTGGAAAGCTCTTTCACGATGTTGAAGAGTTCCTTGCAGTTGTGTGCGTTGTTGTCCAACCGGTCCTTGAATGCTGTTTTCTTGGCGGCGCGGATCAGCTGGTGGTGTTTCCGGGTGGCGAGTTTGAAGGAGGTCCTGTTGTCTGGTGTCGGTTCCCTTTTCCAGACTTTCTCGAGGGCTCGGCAGTTCTTCTTGGAGCTCTTGAGTTCGTCGGTGAACCATGGGGCCTTCTTGCTGCCGGGTCTGCTAGGCGGGGTCCTCAGTGGGGCGAGCTCGTCCGCGCAGATGCTGATCCACTTCGTGAGGTTGTCGGCGGCCTGGCTGGGGTCCGCTGAGCTGGCAGGAGGGTGCTGGCTCAGGGAGGTGGTGAGCTGGTCTGCTGTGATCTTGTTCCAGCTTCTGCGGGCGGCCTGTTGCTGGTGTTGGTGGGTCGTCGTTCTCTTGAAGGTGAAGTGGACGCAGCTGTGGTCCATCCATTGAAGCTCTGTGGCGTGGCTGAAGCCGATGTCTGTGCTGGAAGAGAAGACTGCGTCGAGTGTGTGTCCGGCGCGGTGGGTGGGGGTGGACACCAGTTGCTTGAGTCCCAGGTTGGCGAGGTTGTCGAGCAGGGTGCTGGTGTTGCGGTCGTTGTTGTTTTCCAGATGGAAGTTGAGGTCTCCCAGGAGGATGTAGTCAGCGGAGGGGAGGGCATGCGGGCTGACGAAGTCGGCGATGTCCTCGCTGAATTGTGTGCGTGGTCCAGGGGGTCGGTAGATCAGGGTGCCTCTGAGGGTGGTGTTCGGGTTGGTGTGGATCTGGAAATGCAGGTGTTCGGCGCTGGTCAGGGTGTTGTCGGTGCTGGTCGTGAGACGGATGGTGTTCCTGTGGATGATGGCGATGCCTCCTCCCATCTGGTTGGCGTTGCGGTCCCTCCGGACGATCTTGTAGCCCTCTGGGATAGCGATGGCGATGTCGGGAGCTGAAGAGGCGTTCATCCAGGTCTCCGTGAGGAAGGCAACGTCAGGGGCTGTGGCGTCTAGGAGGTTCCAGAGTTCGATGGCGTGTCTATGGACGGAGCGGGTGTTGAGCAGGATGCACTTGAGGTGGGTGCTACTGGTGTTCGACTTGGCGGGTGCTGGTGTGAGGCAGGTCCGGATGCAGGTGAACTTGCAGGCGTGGCAGCTGAAAGGTCCGTGGGTGCGTCGTGGAGTGGCTTGATGGCAATCTGGGAGTCGGCCGGTGTTGAGAGCGGTGAGGGTGGCGGCGGAGTACGTCAGGCGGGTCGGTCGGGGTCTTCGTGGGCCAGGGGTCCTGGCACTGGTCGCGATCCGGTCGCGGACGGGCGCAGACGGGCTTACCTTTGGCGCGCCTTCGGCGCACAATCGGCGCGCCCGCTGCGCGTGACCGCTGCGCGTTCGCACGGTCGCCATTTAAGGCGAAGTGCGCGGGTGGGCGGAGCAGCTGGGAGGCGGGAGCGGGGAGGGTACAGAAGAGAAAGGGGCGGGGCTGATGGCGGTGGCGGGAAGCGGGGAGGGAGCGCGGCGAGGAAGGCGGGAAAGGAGGCAGGAATCGAGGGTCAAAAACGAGCACAAGAGGCGGAGAAACACAAAACCTGAACAAAAATGCAAGCACAAATGGCGGTCAAAACAGAAGGAAACTGACAATCTAACACACGGGGAGAAGCAGAGTGGCCGCGAGGCCGTCGGCGAGGCAGCTAGGCACAGCGAGGGGGCACACGCAGCAGCTGGTGGCCGTGCGGCGCGGGGGTGTCCCACAACCTTGTGGGAGGTACTCGTCATCTGAGTGGATATACTCTGCTACTAATGACATCGAGGAGGAACGGAAATATCCGGGACTGATAGTGGAGGTTCTGGTGAGGTGCTTGATCATGATATGAGCCTTTTCCTACATTTGCAATTCCTCACCGAATACGACTGAGTGCTCTGAGAAACTTCATACTGAACGAAACTGAATTTATTTGTTACAATGCGAGACACAATTCTACAATAATTTGTTGTTTGAAAGGAGAACTACTGGCAATACATACTCATGAACTTGATCCTTACATCATTTGAGACATTGAATGAACGGTGATAAGTCATATAAAGAAGATTACCTAGGCCTGAGTGGAAGAAGAATAAGATTAGGGGTTTACAACTAGAAGAACACAAAGTAGGGTAAAGAAAGTCTCACAAAAATTGTATTTATTTCTGTTAAATAAAATAGAAGCTCTGCATAGAGACTGATTTTGCTGTTTTACACAGGTGGAGACCGACAGAAACGATTCTGTAGTTGCTATTTATCGAACCTAACTTGATTTGAATCTAACAAAGAATGGAACCTAATAATTCTAATCATAGACATAGATACATAATAGGTATTCCCAATATACTTGTAGTAAAAGGAATAGTAATACTAATAGTAGGATTACATTCAAATCCCTCTGAGAAGGATGTAAAGGAGACACACACACTTGAAGTGACTACACCTGATACATGTCTATTCCCCTTGTGGGGCCTCAGGAGGGTAAAGAGGTCCTCACCACGGAGGTAGGATGGGATACGTCCTCCCTGTGAATAATTAGCAACACCAACTAAGTATCCCTTCTAGAACCAGTATGGTTCTGTACAGAGAGAGGGGCGTGGTTTCAGCGCCGACCGGGATGGCTGCGTGAGCGAGTTGCTCCGCGCCAAGTCCCGTCTATCCTCCTGAAAACCTTCGCCCCGTGTTGCCTGGCGGCTACAATCGTGGTCCGGAGGGGCCGCTGACCAACTGGGGAGCTTCTGAACCAAGACGGAGTCCTAGATGCCGACTGCGGGAGGATCAGGCAGACGGCTCGTCCTGACGAGACAACAAAGGGAAGATGGCGGCGTCACCGCTTTGAGAGCTCCGAGGGCGGAGCGGTGAGGGGTACCGGACCTGCTACGGGCGCCCGGGAGACCCTCGTGAGCCGGTGTGCAGAGCGGTGGACCGGGGGTGCAAGCTCTGAGCAGCGGAGGTGAGCGACCGGGTGTTACCGGTGTGTGCGGCGCCCCTCCCCCACCTGATCACTCGGCCGGCCGGAGGGCTGGGCCTGGACCCTTGCTGAACTGGTGAAGGCGCTACTGGGCAGTGAGGCCACCCGACCGCTGACTACACCACAGCAGGACCTGTTTACCCGCAGAGGAGGGCGGAGACCTACCGAGGCACTGGGGGGGCGGCCGCCCACGGCACTTGTGCACCCCGGGAGGCGGAGGGACGAAGCGGCGGCTGCCGGACAGGTCCGTGGAGGGGGGCCTCCCGGTGGGGGGCTGCCGGACGCCGGGCCAGCAGCACAGTACTGGCACCCTGTCTTGCGCGGGGCACCACGTGGGCCAGTGAGACAGGGATAAGTGAGCGCTGCCTACCCACGGATCCGACCGCTTCATTGACCGCCTTTCCATTGGAGTTTGCCCCCCCTGGCGCTGGCGGGCTTTGTGGGCGCCCTAAGTGTGACGGTGGGGCAGCGCAGAGCGCACTCCTGGACTGGGGGTTAACGGCTGGCAGTGGTGGGGGAACAGTTGGCGCTGTGTGTCCCCGCCTGACCTGGGGTTTGGACGCCGTCCTCCTGGTGATCAGAGGGGGCTGCTCGAGTGGCTAATCTCCTGCACACAAGATGGCCGCGCAGTGTGGTGGCGGTGCCGCGCTGCCTGAGCAGGGAGGCCGGAGGCTGGAGGACACGGATGGCGGTGCCCCGACGGAGCTCTCCACCCAAGAACAGAGGCTGAACCTCCGCCTGGATGCGATCTTGGCCGCGATCACGGCTACGAAAGATGAGCTGCACCAGGACATTGCGCAGGTGGCGTCGGGGCTTGGCTTGCTGAGGGCAGACCACGCCAAGCTCTCGGACAAAGTGAAGTCTAACGAACAACTGCTCCAGGAGCTGAAACCGGCGGTGGTCACCGCGGAACATAAGCTCGAAGACGTTATTCACCGATTGGCGACACTGGAGCGGCGAGCGGAGGACGCCGAAGGTCGCAACCGGCGGAACAACGTGCGGGTGGTGGGTCTGCCGGAGAAGATCGAGAAGGGCGACGCGGTGGCCTACATGGAGGACTGGTTCAGAACGGTGGTGGCGCCAGAGGGCCTGTCCCCTTTCTTCTCTCTGGAGAGAGCGCACCGGGTGCCGGCCAGGCCGCCCCTGGAGGGCCGTCCGCCTCGACCCATGGTGGTCAAACTGCTGCACTTTAAGGATCGGGATCTGCTGATCCAAAGGGCGAGATCCGAAGGGCCCTTCCAGGTGGAGAACAGTAAGGTGACAATCTTTCCGGACTACACGCAGGAGGTGCAGCGGAGCAGAGCTTCTTTCTTGTCAGTAAAGAAGGAGTTGCGAGAGGAGGGGATCCAATACTCCTTGCTTTTCCCAGCCAAGCTGCGGATCATCGTGGATGACAGGACACACTTCTTCCAAGCGCCCGAAGAGGCTTGGTCCTGGCTGGAGCTGTACCGTGCGGGGACGGATCGTGCGCATAGGCCCACCAGGGATCGGCAACCGCCGGTCAAGGTCAGGAAATCGCAGCGCATCCGCTCCCGGAATAGGCGTCGACGGGCCGAGCGAGAGTCGCAAATACTGGCCGACAGACAGAGCGCACTGGATGCCACGGCGAGCATCACTGGGTCGCAGCGCGAGGACGCATCCAGAGGCTCGGCTTCGGAGGAGGAGGGGGAGAAATCCGGTGGTGACGACTCAGAAGTGGGGGGAGCGCAAGGGCCAGAGGTCACCCCACAGACATCTGATGGTATATTTAATGGATGAGGCCACTGGCTACTGAACATTTTTTTTTTTTTTTGGGAGACCTGGAGCTGTGGACACTACTAACTTCTATTGGACTGCCAGGTATGGGGCGGCGTTTGCAGTGTGGGGCTACGGGTGCGGGGTGGCGGCTCTGTTGTCCTGGTTTGGAGCTCCATAGCCCTCTTTAGACCCTTAAGGTCTTCTGTGGTGACGACCACAGGTTAGCATGGTGTGTTGGGTGTTTACAGTTTGGAACGGGGCTGAAACTGGGTTATTAGGCCCTGTCCTGGGGAGGGGGTTGGTGGGAGTTCAGGGGGATGTTTTGAAGGGGTTACACGATTGCTGCAATGCGGGTTATATTTGTTGGCGGACACCGCTGTTGGGATTGATGCTTTATGGGGACGTTACCTAATCTGAAATGTGTCACATGGAATGTCCGGGGCATTCGGTCTATGGTGAAGCGCCACAGGGTACATGCCTACTTAGTGAGACGGGGCGTCCACATAGCGATGCTTCAGGAAACCCACCTGACGCAGCAGGAGTGCAGGGCGCTACAGAAGAGGTGGCGGGGACCGGTGTTTGGTACAACGTACTCGGCATTCGCCAGAGGGGTGCTGATATGGATTAGGGCGGGCACACCATTCCAGGTTACGGATCAGAGGATCGATTCGGAGGGCCGGTATGTGGTAGTGGAGGGGCGGCTGCATGGTAGGGAGGTGGTGCTGTGTAACATCTATGCCCCCAACGCTGATCAAGCACATTTCTTCGAGGGTTTGTCGCGCTCGCTGGCGCACTATTTGGCAGGCCCTGTATTGCTAGCGGGGGATTTTAACTCCATTACTGATGTGCTGCTAGACAGGTCACACCCGCCCCTAGTAGACTCCCCGGTGCGCCGCCTTGCAACACATAGGCGGGATTGGCAGGAGAAGTGGGGCCTGGTGGATGTGTGGAGGGCGCAACACCCCGGAATCCGAGATTACTCATACTTCTCCGCGCTGCACGACCTGCATGTTAGACTGGACTCGGTGCTGTGCAGCGCCTCACTGGCGAGTGCAGTGACCCACTCAGAGTATCTGTCCAGGACCATCTCTGACCATAACCCCCTGTTGCTCTCTATGCAGTGGCAGCTGGAGAGATCTGCGGTCCCCACGTGGCGACTTCGTCCGGAGACACTGGAGGACCCGGTGTTCTGTGACACGGTCCGCCAGGGTATAGACAGCTATTTTACCGAAGATGTTGGGTCGACGGCGTCCAGGGCGATTGAATGGGATGCGATGAAAGTGGTGGTGAGAGGGGTATGTATGGGGCGGTTTCTGACCGTGAGAGGGACAGTGCTGAAGGATCTTGAGAAGGTGGAGGAAGTGTTGAGACGAGTGGAACGACAGAGACCCGAAAGGCCTGATTTGCAGGAACGATTGTTGTGCGCTAAGGAGGGAGTGGCGACTGAGACAGAGAGATTGAGATGTTTTGATTATAAATTGTATGCTATCAAGGTGCATGAGGAGCGGGATCAAGTGGGCACGCTCCTTGCGAAGCTAGCGGATCCGAGCCCTAGAGGATGCCCGATCATGAGTGTGCGACGGGAGGACGGGGAAGTGGTTCACTCGCAGTCGGCGATCCTGGGGCGCTTTCAGTCCTACTATACGGGACTGTATACCAGCCACCTCGAGGCAGCTGCTGCGGAGATTGAGGATTTCTTGGATCAGGTCACTTTGCCGTCACTAGATGGGGAGGATGCTCGGGACCTGGGAGGCCCCATCACCCTGACGGAAATAAAAGGGGCGATTAATCATATGGCACGGAATAAGACCCCAGGGGTAGATGGACTACCGATAGAGTTCTACGCTAAATTCTCGGAAGAGTTAGCGCCCAGGCTACAGATTGTCTACGCGGAAGCGAGCCGGATGGGGCGGTTGCCTGCCTCTATGAGGGAAGCGCTGGTGGTGCCACTGCCGAAGCCGGGCAGGGATGTGTTAGATGTCGCTTCTTATCGTCCACTGTCTATGCTAACCGTGGACTACAAGATCTTGAGTCGTATTCTAGCCACCAGGCTCCTGCCACTGATGACCTCCCTGGTGCATGGGGATCAGGCGGGATTCATCCCCTCTAGGAGCACATCGATGAATATCCGTCAGTTGGTCGGGATCATTGATAATGCTGCTACGTCGGAACAGGACCCGGTGGTGCTGACGGTCGATATTGAAAAGGCGTTTGACAGTTTAGAGTGGAGTTATCTTGACAGCGTGCTGCAGAAATTCGGAGTGGGGGAAGAGTTCCGAGGATGGACGAGAGTGCTTTATTCCTCGGCTACGGCACGGGTGCGGATAGGGACCATGATTTCTCCGGCGTATCCGGTTTGCAGGGGCACGAGGCAGGGCTGCTCATTGTCCCCTCTGCTTTTTGCCTTGGCGATGGAGCCGCTAGCGGCGCAGGCAAGATCGGGCATCGTCTACGACGGGATTGCACAGGGCCCCGAATCGCACTATATATCGTTGTATGCGGACGACCTGTTGCTGTACCTAGCGGACTCTGGGAGGGCACTGGAAGGTGCGGTGGACATGTTGGGCAGGTTTGGCAGGTTCTCAGGCCTCAGGGTGAATTGGTCCAAGACGTGTGTGTTTCCGTTGCGAAAGGCCACGCTCTGCCCGCAACTCACGAGACCGGTGGTGTGGGAACCCTCTTGCTTCATTTACCTAGGTGTGCGCATCTACCACGACGCAGCGGACCTCCTTGAGGGGAACGTGGGGCGCTGCATCCGGGCGCTGAGGGGCAGTACGGATTTCTGGGCCTCTCTCCCGCTGTCCGTGCTCGGTCGAGTAGCACTGTTGAAAATGGTGGCACTCCCGCGGCTACTTTATTATTTTAGAACGCTGCCGGTGTGGATCCCGCAGGGGGTCTTTAAGGAGTTGAGGACGTTGGTAACTGGTTTTCTTTGGGGCCAGGGTCGCCGGAGGGTGGCTTTGACCACCTTGATACGACCCAAATGCGAGGGAGGGATGGCTGTCCCCGACTTTGAATTGTATTATCTAGCGGCGCAGTTGCAGGTCCTGACACAGAATGTGGCCAGAGAGTTTAGGGGGCCTGATACTGCCCGAGGGGTGGGCGTTCGGAGGCATGTCCTCTCATCTATCGTGATGCAGCAGAGACTGGCGGGAAGGGACCTCACGCTGGAGGAACGGACATTGAGATTATGTTGGAACAGGAACCTGAAGAGGGCTGGGAAGCGCCGGCCATATGCGCCGGAGATTCCGCTGGGAATGCTGACCGCCTTGCCGCACGGGGGGGACTGGTCCCCCTTAGTAACGTGGGAGGACCTGGGCTTGCAGATGGTGGGAGACCTCTATGTGGACGGGACGCTAGCCCCCTTCCGGACTTTACAAGACCAATTCGGCCTGCCGGGTGGCACCTTCCTGTTGCATGCGGCGATCGTAACGGCGATGCAGCGGCATTGGGGGGGGGGGACTGGTGGAACCGGAGGTGACGTTGGTGTGCCAATATGTGGTGATGGCCGCAGGCACCGTAAAGGCGGTGACGTGCCTTCACAGCAGGATGTTAAATGAGGGACTGGTGCCTTTGGCGGAGTTGAAGTCTCGATGGGAGGCCAGTATAGGCAAACAAATCCCGGATACGGTGTGGGGCCAGGTACTGCACAGGACCTGGAAGGCGACGAGGAATGCGAGGTTCCAGCAGGTGCATTTTTTAGTTCTCCACAGGGCGTACTTGACCCCGGAAAGACTACGGCGGCACTTCCGGGTGCTCGACGCCGTGTGCCCGAGATGTCTAGAACCTGAGGTAGATCTGGACCACATGCTGTGGGGGTGCCCGAAACTAGGGGGCTACTGGCCGGAGGTAGGGGAAATCTTGAACGCTGTCACAGATAGAGAGGTGGACTTTGACATGGCTGCCTGTCTGCTTCTTTGGTTCCCGCATACTAAGAAGACCAAAGTGACGAGTAAATTAATTGGGATGGGCTTGATTCTGGCGCAGCGCGAGATCACCTGGCATTGGAAGTCTAAAGAGGGGCCGTCTGTGAGGCGATGGAAGAATGAATTGTTGAAGTGGTCGGGCTGTGAGAGTGTGCTCAGGATGCGTCAAGCGGCTCGAACTGGTAATGAGAAAAGTTTAGACCTGGAGCGGTCCTGGGAGCTGGTAATACAGGCGTTGAGAGATTACATGACTGAAGGCGAGGAGCCTGCCCAGGTATAGGAAGGGATTCATGGGGACTACTTGTTTGACTGTTTCTCCTGGTGGATGTCCATCGTTAGAGCAGGAAGGGGATCCTGAAACCCGCATTAGCAGCAGTTGGTGGGGGGGGGGGGTTAATGGAAGACTCCGAGTGAGGGGAGGGCTGCCGCCCGCCGGCAGCTTCCCGGAACTGGGTAGCCCTGGGTGGTTGATACGGTGATGGGTGAGAAGTGACGATGGAATGGCTTAGGGCTAGATGGAAAAGGTTGGGTGGGTTGTTCTGGGGTAAAAGCAGATTTGATGTGTTATGACTGACCTATGGCCCGGACAGGGCAGGCACTGAGGTACCCACGGAGTACTGGTCAATTGCTGCGCCGCCCAGCCTCCGGGATGTGGGCTAATCGGCTGTGTATTGATTTGCTACTATACTACGTGCTGGGGGCCGTCAGTGTATAGGTCGGCCTACTGAATGGGTTTGTTTCTGTTTCTGCAATAAAAATATTTTCAAAAAAAAAATAAAAAAATGGTTCTGTACAGAGAGTAAGGGGGAGAGAGAGAGACTAGAGGAGGGAGTGTTCCAAATGAAAGGGCACCGTATGAGGTCAAACAACCATAGTCTAGTATCACCCCACAATTTAAGGGGTCTATCCCCTTATGAGACAGTAGGTCTCATACGGGGATAGACCATTGATAAACGTGTGTCCACAAGGCCGCCCTCTCAAGCCCCCCCACTGGAAGCTGGTGCCCTCTGAAATTGGGATAATTCCTTATAGAAAACAGCAGTAAGTATGAGATTTGTTCCAATAAATTCTGCAGTGTGATACATGTAAATTGCATGCCCACTTTGCACTTACGTCTTTGGGGGAAGTGACTTCTTCGCATCCCACCCTGACGAACGCCCAGTACCATCAAAAGCCAATAGCAAGGGCAGAAGCATGTTGGTGTCTAATTTAGGGTCATAGGACCATCACATCTTCCCACCCTACTATGGTATTTTTTAACCTTTTCTCCCACTCCACTAATAAAGGATACCTTAGAAGTGGAGGAGGAATTTTATCTTTAACTTTACGCCTCATACACAATATCTTCACAAGTGCTCCCTGAAATATGGTTGAGCCCACCCCGTGGTGTTGGGCAGAAGCCAGATGATGAAGCATGTCACTATTAGAGAGAGTGAGGGCTCTAATAAGAAAAGGGCTCTCTCTCCCTTCACACCCGTAAAGTGGGGGTGATACTAGACTAGGGTTGTTTGACCTCATACAATGCCCTTTCATTTGCAACACCCCCTCCTCTAGTTGTCTCTCTCCCTCCCCTTTCTATTTGTAAGAAACAATCCTGGTTCTAGGAGGGATACTTAGTGGCATATTATCAAGAACAGAGTTAAAATGATCACAGCTTTAGTGGTAGGAAACTGCCGCTAAAGTGGCGATAATGGGCTTGATAATATGCCCTTGTGAATTCCCATAGAAGTCCATGTTCTCGTGTGAACCTGGGCTTCTATGGGAATTCACAAGGGCATATTATCAACCCTTTATCGCCACTTTAGCAGCAGTTTTCCGCTGCTAAAGCGGCGATAATTTTAATGCAGTTCTTGATAATATGCCCCTGAGTCGTTGTTGCTACACCTGATACTTGTACAATAAAAGGGAGCTCTCTTCAGAAATAGAGGGGGGTTTAGCTTCATTAGGAGAACATCATTTCCATGTTACCTAAGGGAGATTTTCACTAAATGCTTACACTAGACTGTTGAATGAATACATTGACACTATGGAAGCAATAAATTGCTATGTTTGTATGCAGTGGCCTGCTTCCGTTGTGGAAGGCATCCCATACCTTCACTTACCAATGACTTATGGCAATAGTGTTAGTTTGCTTCTTAGTCTATTCTATGGCAAAATTGATTTTGAATATTTTTTTTTCAAATTACGATTTAGGTCTTTCAGAAGTGCTGGTGTTTACGCACATGAATAGATACACAGATTATAAGATTGCTGAAATTATGGGCAGATATTATTTATGTTCCAACTAAAATGTTAGAAGCAGCTCATGCTCATATAAATAACTTAACATGTGCTGTTAATGACATAGAAAAAAAATGTATAGATCAAGTGGAGGATAGATTTAGAACAGTATCAAGGACTACATCAAAGGGAGTGGGAGTACATGCTCAAGAATGGACACTAGAAGAAAGGGAACATCAAGCGGCAGGAAACACTGAATCATTAGCTTTAGATTGGCAACACCGAGGGAGATTGTGTGTATACCACAACAGAACTGATTTGTAGGAAAGAGTGATTGTGATCATACCTTTGTGGTCCGAGGAACTTCAAAGATATTCATTGCTAGAACTTACCCAGTGATAGCTGGAGTTTATTTTGAGTGCAGAAAGAATGCTTATTTGACATTACCTAGTAAATGGGTTGTACATGGTATTTGGTTCCAGTATTTTGTAAGATTATCAAATGGATAATCTCAATAATTCTGTTCCAGAACAGAAGTCGAGACATAAACGTGGAATGAGTGCTGGAGAATTTGTGGGAGACATCTTGGAATCTACTATACCGAATATGGGAGTGATCTTAAATGCTCTCAAGATTCTAAAGTTATCCACAGTAGTTGATAGGTTGCCTACTAGCACAGCTGGAGCTATGTTGCTTGTAAATACCAAAATGGTTGCTATGGTTTTGGAAAATTGATTAGCTTTAGACATACTGCTTGCAAAAGAGGGCAGAGTCTGTCGAATGTTAAAGGTCCAACAATGTGGTACTTATATTCCTGATAAGAGTAGGTACTTACAGAAGTACATATAGAGTATAACTGATACGCACAAATAATTGAATGGCTTGGCACCTTAGGGTGTTTGGGATGCAGTTGAACATGGATTTAATGCCAGATGGTTAGCGAACTTGGGAAGTGGTATACTTGGTGCCATCTTGAAATTGTGAATGGGTACGAATGGTACAGGACAAGGAAGGAAAGATCCCAAAGGAAGGTAGACATGCAGTCAGAAAAAGCCTGAAATGCATATTGTTATGATCTGAAACATCTGGAAGAGTTCAAATAAAAAGGCATTGCAACAAAAGGAGTTTAGATTGTTTCCTCTGTTAAATTCATCTGGTGTAATTATCTATAAAACCAAATGATGAGATTAGAATAATGAGATACTGCGATAACCAACACGTCATAAGAGGAGGTGAATTGGGAGAGCCTAGGTTGCTCCCACCCTGATGAACCTGGTAGGTGTGCATCATAATCCCATGCAGTCTGCACTCACATGTATTTGGTGTAATGAATTAATGAAGATGGGGGTCTGACACTATTAAAAATATTCCAGTAAACTAATGCAATGTATACATTTGTTTAGAATGTAACCAGTAAGATTGTGATATCTCTATAATAATAATTGATTGAAGAGAGTCGTAAATATGTTACATGGGTAGATAATCTAATCTTGTGTGTGCCTTTGAAAATGTAAATGTATATGCGGTAGAACATGAATTGAATTACTATATTAATATATTATAGTGTAATTCATATTGATATTTGCGTTACCAATTTCAAATGAGCGTGCTGAGAAAATGAATTTAAATGTGTAATAGAAACGTGCACATGATGTAACCCGTACACATGTTAACTAAGCTTGACCTGTGGTCAAGAATTTCATGATACTTGAAGTTCACATTTTCAGCTAACACTTGAATTTACGTTTCATTCTTTACTGTAGACATGTTACATGCATTTGTGTTCTCACTGCAGGTGGACAAGGCTTCATAATTGAGGGAAAGGGTGTGAGATGCATGGCTGATGTGTCATCAAAGATTAAAGGAGCCACATTGTAATAAGAGTGAAGTTTATTTCCTAGGGAGAGAATCCCATCCATCTACCAACAGCATCCCTGGGCAACTGCTGATTCCCTTTGAACAAGAACATCCCAGTAATTGTAATGACATCTATGCCCTGCCAGTGACTACATTCTATTGCCACTGAGGAATGATCACACTATCCCCAGCCCAGACACCACAAAGGGTCATTGTTCTTAGTAGATAGTAAGGTATGTGAAGAAGAAGTTGGCAAGAAGAATCGTGATAATAAGCTGGGAGGCAAGTTCTCATGGGAGAAGACGATGAGACCAAGGACATGTGAAATCGTGATGGCACCGGATGCAACAATCTTAGTGCACACCCTCAAATCCACCTATTACCTCCTCCAATGATTCACTTACCAAAGAATTTAGGTGATAAAAACAGTAACGCACTGACCTAGCTATATAAAATTAACTCAGAGTGGAGTTCGAGTAGCCACACTGCGCGAGCCTAGGTGACTCTGCAAAAAAACTCTGCAACACTACGCGGAGTTACGCGAGCATGTGGGGTTGCTTGTCCCACATGCTTGCATAGGCTTCTGCATGCTCGTGAGATGTTTTTGACGTTCGGCAATGCGGATAGCGTATTTGGAAGGAAATATCCCACGAACTTCACCACGCGGTCGCCAATGGGCGCGGCCATCTTGTTTTCCTAGGCTTTGCAAGGTTTCTGGGGGCTTGTTTTTCATCCCTACCTAATCTTTTCGATCCTTTGGGGCAGATTTACAAGCCCCTTGCGCCTCTTTGTGCTGCCGTTGCGTCACTTTTTTTGACACAACGGTGGCGCAAACAATGCGCCCTATTTACAACATGACGCATCTAAGGAGATGCGTCACGTTGTAAAGCTCTGCGTTACATTATACCTGCGTCAGGTATAATGTATGCAGGGTGGGCGTTCCCACGCAGGAAAGCCTCGTAAAAGTGACGCAGTGAAATCTACAAGATTTCACTGCGTCATTTTTAGGACATCACTGCGTCAAAACCTTACACTTGCTTGAAGCAGGCATAAGGAGTGATGCAGTGTAGTGGGAATAGGCCACAAAATGCATTGCTGGAGTTGGGTCGTGCTTGCGACACGACTCCAGCAATGCGAGACTTATAACCCAACAGATGCGTCAGAATTTCTGACGCATCTGTCAATTACTTCCGCCATGGTGCGCCGTATTGTAAATACGGCGCATCCATGGTGGGGGAAGCATGTTTTAGGGTAGCGCAAGGAAAGTGATGCATCTCTATAGATGCGTCACTTTCTTTTAAATCTGCCCCTCAGTTTCTTACAGTTTTCTGATCTTTTTATTTATTATCTATCCCTTTCTTTCCCTAAGTGTATATTTTGCGTTTTATTTCCACTTTTACTGCGTTTTTTAAACTTTTTCTAGTGTTTCATATTACTTGCTTTTACACTTTCTTACTTCTTAACCTGATTTTATTTTTTACTCCTACATTTTCTTTTCCGCCCCCCCCCCCACCCAGAACCATGGCTAAGTCTCCCTCTAGTAGTAAGAGGAAGGGGAATGCGCTTGCACCCAAGAGCTGCCTTCCTTACGCCAGACCGCGCCTGGAAGGGGTGCAGCTTGGGCCCTTTTCACCGAGGTAGAGGTGGCCCCTCTTCTTTTTTTGTACAGCGCCACCTACCCTTAACCTTGGCAGCAGGCCCAGCTCTGGCTGGATACCCCGGTGCATCACCGCTGGTGGGCGAGGGTGCGCCGAGCAGTGTTCACTGCTCTGGGGTCCGGCCCACCCAAAACCAGCTGACTCACTGGTGGTCAGACATCTTGGACCGGGAACAGGACCTGCTGGACCTGCTAGTTGTTGAGGTTGTGGGGCTTGGTTAGTAGTTAATTATAGTGGTATTGTGTGTTCTGTTCTGTGTTATTGTGAATATTATTTGTTCCCAAATAGCAAGGATACTGCTGCTTACATGCAGGTAAGTTACGTTTAAAAACCTTTTGTGATTATTATTCTTCTAGACACTAGACTGGTGCTCGGTGCTACTAATCTTACTTGCTTGCAACTTTGCACTCGCTTGGGCTGATTATGCAAGAGAGTTTAGAGAACTTAAGTTAGGCAATGCTAGAGAGACTCCAGTACTTTCTTTTGTTCTCCTCTCACTAAGATAGTGGTAGATTGATAGGTGGCTTAGTTACTTAGTATTGGTAATTTTTTAGTGATCCGCGTGATGCGTCCTCCGTCACATCACGTGCTGCTGAGTGCTGACCCCAGTACTTAGTAGAACCTTTTGTAGTTTGGTAGTGAGTGAGTAATATAGCAACTAAGTCATCAGCACATCATCAGCAACCAACCAACAATTTGGTGTGTGCAAATTTATGCATGCGTCTATCTATGCATTTTTGAGGACTAAAATAAATGGAAATGCAGACTTAGTGAACAATTGGCCCGTCAAAGGGGGTTGATTCATTGATGATTTCGAATGAGATTGAAGAAGCAAGTATATTTTGTCAATTAATTTCCAATATATTTTGAATAGGTGGGCTAGGTCAGGTGGTATTTAGGTTTAGGATTCGGTAATCAGAATGAAACACTGGATTAATAAATAATAACTAGACGGTACGCGATACTACTAGTCGATCAGATTAGATAGATCAATTGCATTGCAATTTTTGTTTCCAAAAATATTTTCAAAGCATTTTTAAAAATATTTTATTTGTTTCACACCAATCATCATTGTTTGTCTCATTCTTTATTATATCTTACATGATAGGTACCCCGTGGCAAGAAGACAATAGGGTCTGAGGTGGGAGCTGAAGATGCCTCCCAAGGTTAGGATCGCTCCTCTACTGAGGGCTCTGCTGCTGGCCCCAGTAAGTCCTCCTGTTGTTAATATTAATATTTATATTTCCCTAACTTTTACTGCACCTTATTTTTTCCGATTTTTATTATTTCCGTTTCCTAATTCTATTTTTTACCAAATATTCTTTGATCTCTCTATTTCTAAATTCTTGTTATCCCTGCCTCTGACTCTGTACTACTGCAATTAGTCTGTCTGTAGCTTTCCCAGTTAGCCACTCTTGGGGGCATTTTATCAAGGAACGGCGTTATAATTATCGCCGCATTAGCGGCAAAAAACTGCCATGAAAGCGGCGATAATGGGATTGATAATATGCACCTGTGAATTCCCATAGAAACCCATGTTCTGGTGTGAACATGGGCTTCTATGGGAATTCTCTATGGCATATTATCTAGGCCATTATCTCCGCTTTGGCGGTAGTTTTCTGCCGCTAAAGTGCCGATAATTATAAGGCCATGCTTGATAATAGGCCCCTTTATTTTTAAAAAAGTTTTAAAACTCAGATTCACCAATATCTTGAGAGGCTTTTTGCAGATTGCCACCAACAAACTACCCATCTGGATATTTTACTATTTTTGATAGGATAGGACATACTACTACTGTCTACCCTACTCTAGTACCCAATTTGCACTAGTGATGTACGTGGTGTATGTATGTATTGTATTAACTATTTCCAATCTTGCTAGTGAAAAAGAATAAATAGGGGGAGGCGTATATGGCATTTAAAAATGTGTATTGTTTTTTCTAGGCGCACCGAGCAACAGTGGGGGACCAGCGGCGGGGCAGGCGACACCAGCCAGGAGGGAGCAGCGGATGTGGAAGCTGCCACAGGGGTGGGTGAGCCAAAAGCAGTGGCTGGTGGAGGTATAATTATGGGGCATATTATCAAGGGGGTTTATCTCCGCTTTTTTGGCTTTAAAAGCCAAGAAAGCGGAGATAAAATGATCTCCCTATTACCTAGCTGTCGCTAACACCAGTTAGCGACAGCTAGTAGGAGATAGCGACCATCTTGGGCCCCACTTTGCATGTCAGTGATATTTATCACTAATAACATGCAAAGTGGGCGTGCCAAGATGTTAGCGACTGGAAACAGTCGCTAACATCGCTATCTCCTATTACCAACTTTTGAAGATATTCGCGCTAAGCGCGAATATCTCCAAAAACTAACACCTGCCCTGAGCAGTTCTTAGCCATGTTATCCAATGGGAGGTGGATAACATGGCTAACAGCATTAGCTCGGTAATGCATGAATATCGCTGTCTTTTCAGCGATATTCATGCATTGCGGCCGTTTTTTATCGCATTTGCGATAAACCTTGATAATAGCAAGGTTTATCTGCGATAATTTCTGACGATGCTTAGCGTTAAAAAATTCGTTGCTAAGCATCGTTAGCGATAAATATCGCTTAACGTTGGTAATATGCCCCTATATTTCTTACTTATTGACAATAGTTACTCACTCCCTGCAAGGGTGTACACTGTACTGTTGAGAGAGACTAAGTTATTGTGAACAACGGTTGAAGAAGAAGACACCCTTTACTTAGCATTAGCAATAGCATTAGCGGCAGGAGTTGAGTAACTAATGGACTCTTCTGACTTCAACTCAGATGGGAAAGTTTAATGGAGAAGACTAAGGGGCGCATTAGGAAGGCGGGCGGATCACCCCCGCTGGGCCGGCGGTAGCCACTGCCGGCCCGGCGGGGTTGATCTGCCCGCCATCTTGCCATGAATGACCCCCCGCCACATTAGGATGGCTGGGGTGTCTGTGGCGGATGGAAAGACCTTCCGCTGCTTTTCCGCCGGTCGACTCGTCGAGTGGGCGGAAAACCTGTATAATATGGTGGCGGTGTCTGCAAGACACCGCCATCCATATTATGATGCGGTGGTGAGCAGCCTTTCCATGGCAGCTTTGCCGTCCTGGAAAGGCTTGCGGTCTTTGGTATTGGGGGCCCGTAGCGGATCCCCAGGATGTTAGGGGGTGAGGGGAGAACATGGGGGTACATATGGTACCCCCCTGCATTTGCATGCACAAGGTGGCAGGCACCGCGTGGTGCCTGTGACGTTGTGCAAGCAAATGCACAACATGTATTTTTAACATTGCGGCGGGTGCTGCTTACAGCACCGCCCGCCGCAATGTTAAAAATGCGGGATGCTCTCGCCAGTGTGGCCGGCACATCCTAATTTGAATGGCGTGACCGCCGTGACATGGGTGGGCGGTCCCATGCCCCGATGCGGTAACGGGCGGACTTTCGTAATAGGCCCCTAAGAGTCAGACGACCATGATGGATGGGTTGAACAAAAAGGGAAAGAAGGATGGAAGGAGGAAGGATGGGTGAGATGTAATATATGACTGGCAGGGAAGGATGCGCAGGATGCATAGGTGGCTGATAGGGATCGGATGCATGGGTGGTTGAAGGATGGGTGGAAGGTGGAAGAAATGATGCCAGCCTTTGTGGGTGAAACTGTATGGGTGATAGGAAGAATCCTCCGGGGGGTATCATTGGTCAAATGCAAAGGCAAGCAAAGAAGGACACAGAGGTGGTAGTTTAATAAATCGTATGTTGTTGGTAAAACTAAGGTTTGTTGAGTGATTAAGAAGAATGATAGACATGTTTACTTTGAATGGATGGATGCCTAGAGAATATTCAATAACCATAACATAGATGGAAACTAACCCTGTGCAATGAACTGAGATCAGTTTATTACCCATTTACTTAAAAACACATAATTCAAGCAAGAATTCAAATCCACTATGCAACAGAGTTACATACTGTACCCCTAATTCTTTTGCTAAAGCAACTTTACCTTTACATGGTAATAAAAAAAGAGCTTATAATCAATTCACAATAGTGAACTTTGAACAACAGCAGGCAATGAGAGAGGTGATGGTTTTGGGGTCACCCCTTACCCAGGGGAGGGCAAGCAGATGCCTTGAACAAAAAGTGCATATCATGCTGAACAATTCCGTGGTGGTCCCATCCTCCTAGGACCACCCCAAGCAAAGTTACGGGCAAAAATACAATGCCAACCAAAGGCCCAGAAAAGCATTATGGGGAGAGATTCTAGAGGTTAGTGAATATTATAGTATCAGCTCTCAGCTGAGCCCGAGAACCTGCCCCTTGAGGAGTGTTTTGATATTGGATACCATAATGCTTTGCAGGGCCTGTGGTTGGGATTGTATTTTTGTCCATACCTGTGCTTGGGGTGGTCATAGGAAGATGGGACAACCACTTAATCATTTCAGCATGATGTGCTCCTTCTGTTCAAAGCATCTGCTTGTCCTCTCTTTAGGTTAGGAAGAACCACAAAATTATCACATCTCTCACTGCTTGCTATTTTTTTTTCACTTTTGTGAGATGACTATATGCATTTTAGCATGTAAAGATAGAATTATGCATTGGTTATTTAAAGGCACTGCTTGCTATATTTTCATTTTTGTGAGATGCCTATATGTATTTTTGCATGCAAAAACGATTTTTATTTTGAACTAAAGACATGTGAGATTTCTGGTTAAATACAATATTAATACACAACAATGGAGTTCTTACAATAAATCGGGAATAGGCTACTGCAGCTATATTCCCTTGAAAATCAATATTACCTTTAAATGCTACAAAACATATAACCAATTCACAAAATTGCATTAAAAAAACATCAGTTAATAAGAGCTTAATAAATGCAGTCAATGAGAGAGGTGATGATTTTGAGGTCCCCCCTAACCTAGGGGGAGGTCCAAGCAGGTGTCTTGAACACAAAGAGCATATCATGCTCAATGATTGTCGTGGTCCCATCTTCGTAGGGCCACCCCAGGCAAAGTTATGGGCAAAAATGAAATGCCAATCAGAGGCCCAGCAAATCATTATGGGGCAAGATTCTTGGAAAGGGGCGACCGCTCGGTCCCCCCGAACGTATGGATGGGTGCCCGAACCTCCCGGGAAACCATTTTGGGCGGGGTGGGCGTAGCCCGGCTGGTATGCCCGAAGTGGCGTAGCCGGGGCGCGCCTTCCCCCGCCCAAGAGGGGTTGTCCTAGACACCTCGATGGAAGACCACGCCCAGTAGGCGTATCGGGGACGGGTACACGCCCTCCCGCAGAAGGATAAAAGAGCGGGAATCCAGAAGATCGTCCTCTTGTTCCTCGGATCGGAAGGCTGCACCCACTCGTTGCTCGTGAGCCCTCGACGGAACAAGCAGCAATTTTGAATGTGGTAATCTTGTTTTTTCTCTTTCAGTTTCGAGGGCCCACAGATTTCAGGACCTCGTGGATCGACCAAGGGCGGAAGGCTCGAAACCATGCCTAGCAAGACAGCAGGAAAGGGTTCCGAGACAGAGAGGATGTTACGCCTGTTGTCGAATCGGATGGCTTGTATGGACCGAAAGCTCGGACAAGTCCAATCGCTCGGGAGAGGTTTAGCGGAGGTAAAGAAGCAATTGGCCGCATTGAATGATCCAGGTCAGCCAAAAAAGGTTATAGGCCCGGCTTTGCCGGGAATAGTCCCTGGGGGAAGAGGGAAGCGGGTCAAGGAAAGGGCGGTTTCGGGGGGGTCCCAGTTTCAGAGGTACCTCTCATCGCCCCCCTCGTACCGGTCGATAACCCGGTTCAGACCCCTGATGTAGGCCAGCCTATCCCAGTGGTAATCACCTCGATCGAGGACGATGAAATACCCCCAGAATTGGCCGCACAGTTGACGGCATGGCTCAAAACAAAGGTGGGGGGCACAGCGGCCCCGGGAGATCCGCCTGAAGAAGCCAGAGTGTTAATGAAGCAGTTGCGGCAATCGAGAGATGCCGCGAAGGCGAGTGTTCCTCTTGTTCCCCCACAGGTGGCGCCAGGAGTACCAGCAGCTGGTCAAGAAAAGACGGCGGCAACAACAGCCGATCCGGGTAAGCCCGCATTGCCGATTGTGGGGGAGGGCTCGATACCCTCGAGGCGGGAAAAGGTTGCACAGCACATTCCCTTGGCCACGAAAGAGTTAATATGGGGAGACAAGTATGTCAACATGTTTTCATTGTTAACTGACCATCGTGAAATGGAGTATGCTAAAACGCAAAAAGATTTGTGGCACCCTAGTGTCTGGCGCGCCAAGATGGCCGAGTTCAGGGTGGAAGAGACAGTGACGAACTGGGTTAAGGCCTTTTCTATATTTACCGCAGTTATGGGGGAACGTAAACCTGAGGTTATGACTGAGTTGGTTTGCTATCAGAATCGCATTATGGATTTTTATTCAATGTATGAGGGGGAAGAATGGAAAGGCAATGACATGAAGTTCCGTAAAGCAAAAGAATTTGACGCTTCTTTGTCTTGGGATTGTTTGGATTCGGTGTCATGGCACAAGCAACTCCTGCCAGGGGCGACAGGTACGTCCTCGCCAGGCGGGAGCGGGTCCGGAGTGGTCCGCCAAAAGCCCGGGGTGCCCTTTCGAGCAGGCACAGGTGGGGGCTATCAGCCTAGAGTTGGCGGGAATGGCGGAAAAGGAGGGGTCTGTTGGGGCTTCAATCGAGGCAATTGTAACAGACCACAGGGGACATGCAAGTTTAAGCATGTGTGTACCGGCTGTGGGAATTCCTCACACCCGGAAAGTGCATGTAGATCAAAAAATGGCGGGACGGGGGAAAAGGTGGGTCTAAGCAGGATTGAGGTAGACCTTTGTGACCGATTGCCCACACCCGTTGATCTCATGGTTATGATTCCGTGGTTAAACAAATACCCTGATCATGTATCCGCTGGGGTGTTGAGGAAGGGATTCTTACATGGCTTCCACATCCCAGTGGGGGATTTTCGGGGGAACTCCTTTTGTAGAAACCAGTTATCGATACAGCACAACCCAGGCGTGGCAGAAAAGAAAATAGCAAAAGATGTCAGTTTAGGGAGAGTGGCTGGGCCCTTTCATTGCCCGCCGGTGGCCGAGTTCATCTGTTCCCCGTTAGGGGTTGTCCCGAAGAAAGATCCCGGGGAATTTAGACTCATACATAACCTTTCTGCTCCTAGGGGTTCCTCGGTGAATGATGCCATTGACCCAGAAGTTTGTTCAGTACGATATGCATCGTTCGACGATGCCGTGGCCATGTTGAACCACCTAGGCCCTGGGGCGCTGATGGCAAAATGTGATATCGAATCAGCGTTCCGGTTGCTTCCGGTGCACCCGCAGGATCAGCGCCTGCTAGGTTTTACATTTCAAGGAAGTTATTACATGGATAAATGCATGCCCATGGGTTGCTCCATTTCTTGTGCTTATTTTGAAATGTTTAGCTGTTTTTTGGAATGGGCCTTCAACGAGGCTACAGGGCATAGACATGTTATGCATTATCTGGATGACTTCCTTTTCTTGGGGGCAGCTGGGGATACGAACTGCGCACAGGCGCTGTATGATTTCTGCACCCTCATGAATGATTTTGGTGTCCCATTGGCACCAGGTAAGACGGTCGGACCATCTACTTCACTGGAGTTTCTGGGAATTGAGCTCGATTCTGTGGAGGGGTGTTTCCGACTACCAGTAGACAAAGTGATCAAGTTCCAGGCTTCCTTGATGCAATGCCTGGGTGGGGAGAAAGTGACCCTGCACCAGTTACAACAAACAGTGGGTCAGCTTAATTTTGCCTTGATGGTCATTCCTATGGCCCGCCCGTTTTCGCGCTCTATCGCGCAAGCTATGGGTGGTCTCAAAGAGGCTCACCACCGTACGAGACTGTCTGGGGAGGTTCGCCAGGATATGCATATTTGGTTGGCATTTCTGGCGGACTTCAACGGTCGAGTCATCTGGAGCTCCCCGCCAGAGTCTTCGGAGGAATTAGGTCTATGGACCGACTCGGCAGGGAGCGTGGGTTTTGGCGCCATCTTAGGTGATCGATGGTCGGCACAAACATGGCCAACATGGTGGCACTCCAACGGTCTCACAGGTAACATTGGGTTCCTGGAGTTATTCCCCATCTGGGTTGCTCTGATGACATGGGCCGACGACTTCAGGGGCCGCTCAGTGGTGTTTTGGTCCGACAATATGACTGTTGTTGATTGCATTAACCAACAGGCAGCACGCTGCAAAATGATCTTGAGATTGTTAAAACAGATTGTGCTGCTTTGCATGAGATTGAATGTACTGTTCAGGGCAAAACATGTGCCAGGTGTACTGAATCATGCGGCTGATGCACTCTCTCGTTCGCATATACAGGCATTCAGGGGTTATCTGCCCACAGCAGACCTAGAGGCAGCACCATTCCCAGAAGCAATGTGGCTAATCGGTGCCTCGGATTACAAGACCTCGTGGCAGCGAGTCTAGCCCCCAGGACAAGGAAAGCATACGAAGGAGCGTTTCGTTCCTATTGCACATATTTAGGTCCCACGGGGAGTCAGAATTGGGGTCAGGAGGAATCCTTCCTGGGGTACCTGGTTGCACTACGCAGGGAGGGCCGATCAGTGGCAACGGCCGGTAGGCATAGGGCGGCCATTTCCTTCATGGCCCAGGTACACGGTATAAAAGACCCTACAGGTTCTTTTTGGGTGAAAAAAGCCCTTCGTGGCTGGCAGCGCCTTGAGGGTTGCAAGAAAGATACGAGGCACCCGATTGGCTTAGACAGACTGTCTCTGCTTTTAGCAAAGCTGGATGAGACGTGTTCCTCCCATTACGAAACAGTTCTATTCCGGGCAGCGTTCAAATTGGCATTTCATGGGGCCATGAGGGTGAGCGAGCTTGTCGCAAGGAACAAGAGAGATATGGAGGGAGGTTTGTGCAGGGATCACATCCAGATAAGGGGTGATTCGATGGTAATCATGATAGCCAGGTCCAAGACTGACCAGGGGGCTATGGGAGATAGTGTGGTCGTACAGCGCAAGCATGGGTCCCCCGCCTGCCCGTTGAGATGTGTGGAAGACTATTTGGCGCTAAGGGCGGACGCTTGGGGGGGGAGCTTGCTCCGACACAAGGATGGCACCCCACTGACGAGGTTTCAGTTTCAGAGGGTGCTAGCACTGGCAATCGCTGACGCGGGCATGGACCCGTGCGATTTTGGGACCCACTCCTTTCGGATAGGGGCTGCTACAGAGGCTACAGCCAGGGGTCAGAGTGCTGAGGAAGTGAAACGATTGGGCCGTTGGTCCTCGAATTGCTTCAAGAGGTATGTGCGATTGCACATGTTGTAAGTGATCAATTGACATGCACTCACGTTTTCTGTCTTTTGTTTACTTTGCAGTTTCGCGAGCCTGCCAAGCAGGGCGGAATTGGAGGTCGACCCTGCATCAAGGGACCAGCGGTCAGAGATCACCGACTGGAGAGAGGATGGCATGGGTCGTGGGCCACTCATACGTGAGGCGCGCCGGTGACGTATTCAAGGAAGGTGACGCGATTCACGCACCTGGGGAATACGGGTTCAGAGTGGCTTTCCATGGGAAAGGTGGGCTCATTTTTGACAAATTTGAGTCATTTTTCGAGGAACTTTTAGGGCGGCATAGGTCACCGCCATCTGTAGTCATAGTACACCTGGGAGGCAACGATTTGGTGACACTGGGTAGACGAGTGTTACTTGAACGAATCTTGTTGGCTGTTAGCTGGTTGGCTAAAAGAGTCCCGGGGTGCACGATTGCCTGGTCCCACATGATTCCTAGAAGGAGGTGGCAGGGGGGCCTTTCGGTGTCAGCTCTGAACCATTCAGTTAAACGGACCAATAATAAGATTGGTAGATTGTTCCGTTCTGCACAGTTGCATGTCATTCCACATGGGTGTATCCGGGGTGAACAGATGTATCTGAACGATGGGGTTCACCTGTCCAGGGAGGGGAATGATCTACTCATAGGAGACTTTGTTGCATGGCTAAGAAGTTTGAGGAAGCATGACCTATAGGAGGAGTTGGGGGGACCGGATAGTCGGTCAACTATCCGGTCTGTGGCGGTAAGGTCATGATCGGTGAGCAGTAATTTAAAGGTCCCTAGAGTGGGGCGCCGCCCACAATGGATGGGAGCGCCCGGGGGAAGACGGCGATTGGCCCCTTCCACGGGGAGGCGGCACCCACTAAGGATGGAGCGCCTAGGGGGAGATGGCCATGGGCCCCTCCCAGGGGGTGGAGGCGGTTATATGCCCCTCCTTACTAATTTCCCGGGGGACGGATATCCGCGACGGCGGATAGAGAGTGTGGGGTTGGGGGGGAGAGTCCACGCTGTCCTTCCTACAGAGACCTCATACGGGAACTCGGACGACCCTTAAGATGGCGTCGAGTAGAAAGGGGGCCCCCACCACGACAAGGGAAGTTACAGTTGGCAATGAGGGTAGAGCCCTCTGCGCATGCGCCGCTCACACAGTAAGGGCGGGAGTTTGGGAGTAGGGATCTGACACCGGTTAAGACCTTGCCGTTGGCCCTTAATGCTAGGATGTACAATTTGAATTAGAGTGTATGCATTTTCAGGATATTAGCCAAAAGTACATGACTGCATCGAAATGTAATAAATGACAAATTGTACATAATGCATAATGATGAAACTTTTATTTAATGTTTTAAATTTTGTTTCATATTTTAATAAATACGGCCGGGAGGGTGACTCCCTCCCGTCTTCCAAAAGTTCAACTATTGTCCGACTTCCCATCCTTGGGGATATGTGTTGGGAGGGGGTGGCGGCATCCCGGCCATAAGGGTTTAGCTCCCTGCTCCCTCCTCCCTTCCAGAGACAGAGGCTTACGCAGCGCAAGTGGCAGCCTTCCTTGATTTAACCCCATGGCTTCCCTTTCTGTCTTTAATACTGCCACTTACGTGGTGCATGGTGTGACTGCTAGAGGTCTCCATTATGGCCTCATATTCCCGCATGGCGGGTAATACCCGTGCCTTTGACACTGTGCGAGTTGAAGTAATTGAAGTGCACCGCAAGGAGAATTTTTTTTATTTCTAGTGGATGAGATTATTAAGAAGGAATGTAGCATTGCTGAACGTGCTGTGGAGTGTATACAGGATTTTTCTACCAGAGGCATTTATGATGTGACTTTCTCGAGTGACTCTATGTGTCAGAGTTTTTTGCAGCATGTGGCAGATCGGAAGGACAGCAGGTCTTTCAGTGGCCTTACTGTTACTTCCATGTCTGCCCCAAAGGAAATTATTCTTCTGGTACACATTTACAACCCATATACTGATCCAAAGTTTATTCAGGTGTTTTTGGACGTTACTGCAGTACCATCAGGGGTGGGCAAAAAATAAAAAGAATTTGTGGAATTTGGAATGGGAAAAGGAAGTATACAGTCATGTTTAAGGAAGACCCAACTGGTATACGGGGCTTGGCACACCCCCCACAGACTTTCTCCTTGGGGGCAAATAATGGTTTCTTGGTGTATTCAGGACAGTCCCTATTCTGCAGACTTTGCCAGCATTTTGGCCATGCTAAAGAACAGTGCTCCGGCATGATTTGCAGGAATTGTGGGGGCGCAGATCATAAAGCGCAAGACTGTGTGGTCCCAAAAAAATGGAACCTATGTGGCAGTACAGAACATCTGTGTAAGACCTGTCCTAAAGGGAAGTTTTCCTCTGCTTCGGCTGCCCCCGACCCCTGTCGGCCCCACGCGCTGCAGCAGCCCTCTCTGATGCAGGCCAGGATGTTACTGACTCTGAGACTTTGGGGGTTATAGATGGTATAGAGATTGGGAGATGCGGGGTGTCACAGGAGAATTATGAGGAGTATGGGGAGGACCCCTCGCCAGAAATAGACACCGATTTACAGTCGAAACAGGCAGAAGAAAAAGGGGCAGAACGTGTTCAAACCCTCGCCTTAAACAGGAGGCATGGGATAGAAATGCGCGGCGTGCTGGTCTATCACCACCTGAGTCAGTTCCGGCTGCCTCTCAGGGTACTGACCAGGCACCCTCCACTTCCGAGGATTCACTTACGGTGGTGCCTGAGACAATCTTTTTGGTTATTTCCACAACAGTGTAACCAGCTCCTGAACAACAGCGGTTGGTAAAGGCAGCAGAAAAAGCAGCAAAATCTCCAGTTTTGAAAGTAGGCCCTCCTGCTGTGGACAAGAGTCAGGACAACGAAATGGATCATAGTGGGTGGTCTACTTATACGTCAAATAAGAGAAAATCATGTACCTCTAAACAAGTAGCAGATCCCTCTTTACCCACAGGTTCTAAGCATCGTCCTTCCTCTCTGGATCGCTTTCCTAGAGGGTTTGATGCCTTATTAAGCCTCTCTGATTCAGAGGAGGCATATCAGGTTCTGGAAATCACAGATAGTATACTTCTTGATTTGGAGAGTACGCCGAATTTGAAGGCCCTTTTTCGGCGTCCACTCTCCAGAGTTCTGGAGAGGTTTCTAAGACTGGATGTTATGGTTCTGGGGAACATGTTATAAATTAAGCAGTATTGCTGTTTTTTTCCTTTTTCATTATAATGGCCATATCCCTAGCCTCTTGTAATGTGAGAGGTTTGGGGACAGCATTGCGTAGTAAGACAGTCCTTGATTATTTTAGGAATACGTATTTCGATGTTATTTGTTTACAAGAATGTTATCTTTCTTATCAACCAAAATATTTTTCATTTCAGCAATATTAGCCGTATGGGCCTTCGGCATGGTCTGGGGCGCCAACAGGAACAATGGTGAAATCGGTTTTTTTTAAGCATAAACATTGGCATATCATAGAGGAAAAAATACTGTGGCCAGGGAGAGCTATATTGCTGTCCGTGTTAATGGATGGCCTCCCTTTCAAATTGTGTGCTGTGTATGCACCTGCGAGAGAGAGAACAGTTGTTTCAAGTTATCAAACCTTTTCTTGCAGGTGCCACGACAACCCTTCCGGTGGGGGAATTGTAAATGTATTTTGCATTCTAAGGATAGGCAGGGTGCACAGGCGAGTACACACTGGATGTGACTTCTAAACTGTTGGCATCTCTCATTCATGATTTAGATCTCTATGACACTTACAGGAAACAGCATCCTCCTGGTACAGGCTTTACGTGGGAGGCAGATCATGGAAACGCCCGCTCCCGCTTGGACTTTGTGTTTGCATCCAAAACTTGAGCGCAGATAAATGCAGCCTTACACCAGTCCCATTTTCGGATCATCATATTCTGGCTGTCTGGTTCACGACACCAGGCCGGCCTCAAAGGGGCCCTGGCTTTTGAAAATTAAAATAATGAGCTCCTTCAAGACGAAAGCATTTGTGATAGATACATCAAACGCTATCATACATGGGAAAGACAGAAAAACAGGTTTCCAAATAAGTAGAAATGGTGGTGTTGGGGACGCATAAAACAAAAATGTTCTTTCAAGAACAAGGCCGGCTCAAATGCTGCGCTGAATGGGACGCTTTCCAGAAATACCATTGTCGCCTTATTCTTCTCCAACAATTTGGGGAGGCAGGAAAAGATGTGAAAAATGAAATCTGCTTAGTCACACTGGATATGAATAACTGTTTGGCAAAAAGGAATAAGGCTACAATATTCTATTCTAGAGTTAAATACTATCAGGAAAATGAAAAATGTACATCTTTCTTTTTTCAAAAAGCAAAATCCTCCCATAAATTGCTGACAAAGCTAAGTAATGAGCATGGAGATATTTTGCAAGGTATTGAGCATTGCAAACACATGGCTTTTGACTTTTATTCGCACTTATATGCTGTACCACCACATAACCCAGAATTTTGAAGAATATTGTTCAGGACTGGAAGGGGGTCTTAATACTGAACAAGTAGGATTCCTGGAGCAGCTTTTTAATGGGGAGGAATTGCTATCCACATTATAGTCCTCTCCCAGAGGTTCTAGCCCTGGGATAGATGGGCTCACTCGGGAGTTCTACCGCAAATTTTGGGCCCTGTTATGTATAGACTACATGGCGGTTGTCGACAAAAGTTTTACTAATAACACTTTTTCTGCAGATTTCTCCGCTGGGGTCATCACCCTCTTGTACAAAACTGGGGACGAGACCTCCCTGCAAAATTGGTGGCCAATTTCACTTTTGAATGTTGATTACAAGCTCATAGCTAAAGTACTTGTGCGCCGCCTTCCAGGAGTTATGCACTCTTGTGTTCAACCAGATCTAGCTTGTGCTATCAGATGGCGCACTATTGTGGATAGCCTTGGTACCTTAAGAGATGCACTTTGGTACAATCACGAAAGAGCGCTCCCTCTAGGTGTTCTTAGCCTGGACTTTCATAAGGCTTTTGACAACGTTTTACATCAATTTCTCTGTCTGGTTTTAGCAAAAATGCTATTTGCATTTGTTCACATGATACGTACCCTCTACCAAGGCGCTCAGAGTAAAGTTAGCGTTGACGGATTCTATACAACTGTTTTTCCTATTCAAACTAGATTACGTCAGGGGTGCCCAATGTCTCCCATTCTTTTTGTTTGTGTGTTAGAGCCATTGTGTGCAAATTAAGAAAGGACAAACTGGTAAAAGGTGTATTTGTACCTGGTGGTTCTGGGGTACAGAACAATGTCATCGCATACATGGATGATGTGACCGTGTTGTGTGCTACCGCAGCTTCCGTGCGCAGATTTCTTTTGTAGGCTTCTCTTTTACAGGAAGTATCAGGTTTGGGTTTAAACATGGGGAAGAGTGTCTGCCTGACTAAAGGTCCCTGGGATTGACTGGCAAATCTGCCGGTAACTGTTACCACAGAACCCACTAAAATGTTTGGGGGGCAAGGGCATGGGGAAAAAACAGGAAGGCAGTCCAGGCTAAAGTACTAAAGAAACTTTCTCTTTTGTCTTTGCGCAAGCTAACCGCAGAAGGAAAGGTGTTAGTCAGTAAAGCTGTCTTGTTTCCACTGTTACTATACCTTGCTATGGTTTCTCTCCTCAGCACCACACTTTACAGAAATTGCAAACAATACTTTTTACCTTCCTATGGAACTCTAGGATGGAGAAACTAAGTAGAGAGAAAGTTTATAAAACCTGGAAAAATGGGGGAATTAAATTGCCAGATATAAAGACCGTTTTGTTTTATAAGTTGTTATGCTATGTTGTGTCCCGCACAGATGAAGACATGGTTTCAGTCTCTACCTTATTTACACGTTATTTTGTGGAGGCAATGCTCAGACGTTTTGGACTATTTGCCCATTCTAACCTTTCTCCTCTGGCACACAATGCACCGCTATACTACAAGGGGCTTTGCTCCTTCATACAGACTTTGGACACTGAACATTTTGATCGAGAAGTATGCATCCACCCTACCAAACTGAAACAGGAGCTTCAGGAACAAGACCAGCCTGTCGTGTTGGATCTCCTGTCTGAGCCACAGTTTTTGAGGGTGTGGAAGATGGTGGGCCACAGAGACAATATCCACAGACACCGAGACCTGGCTTGGATGGCTGTCCATGGATGCCTCTCTTTAAAAGTCTTTCAGCATCGGCGAGGACTGGCCCACACAGCATGCTGCCCACGCACAAGATGCACAATGAAGATAATGTTTTCCACCTGCTGTGGGGTTGCCTTTATGCCAAAAACCTTTGGGCTTTATTGCAGCCTTTCCTTTTGAGCATTGCAGGTATTTCTGCTTTATCCTTTAATGCCCTTCTTTATGGCCAAGACATTTCTGCAAAACATCCCCCTACTGCGTGGGAACTATTAAACTGTGCTAAAGAGGCCTTATGGGATGCACACAATCTGTTTCCTTACCTCCATAAAGATCTGGATACTAAAGCATGTAGAAATCTTTTTCTTGATAAAGTCATTACTTATGTACATGTAGATCGTGCTACTCTGGGACTGGAAGAATCTAACGCTTTGTGACACACTAAAAACTGGAAAGGTTGGGTCACTTAAACATGTCTCTAAAGAAACTGATGGACTTTGCTTTTTGCCATGCCACCAGGCCATAAGCATTGGCATTTGTATAGACTATCAATAAAATGTATTAGTTCACTTTAGGGGGGGTGGGTGAAACACCATGATTGATAAAAACGTTATCTATTTCAAGTATTACCTTGTTCTTTCAACTCTTGCTGAACATTTTGACGTGTGAAATGTAACTCTCTATGTGTGCCTTTATCAAACTAATAAAGGTTTTTGAAACATGTAATATTTTTCCTTGTCATTTTACCAAGGGTATGGTGAGGATTCTGTTTTTTTAATTGTGGGGAGACAGAATGAAGTTGCGGTCACAGAGTTTTTGATCAATTCCGGGTAATGCCCACCCTTAGTGGAGTCTTCGAGGAGAATGTAAAAGAAAAATAAACCACACAAGAGTAGCAAAGCCAAGGAGAACAGAAGATTAGAATTAAAATATTATAATTAGGCTGTCCTGTTTTCAGTTTCTATTTTTGGTAAATTCTGGTGGGGTTTTTTCAGTGTTTTCAATATCTTAAAAAACAGTTATCAGTGGTTACACATTTTCACGCCACTGAACACAACAGAAAAAGTGTTTTTCTGGTATTTATGGAACGTTTTGCTTTTATCATTGCTTGCTTTCTGCACTGAAAGAACATGGTATATAGACAGTGGGCCCGATTCACAGAAGCAACTTAAGACAAAATCCTAAACGTATTACTTTTGGTATTCACAGTAGTTAGGATTTTGTCTTAAGTTTGTCTTAAGACAGACTTAAGACAGACTGAAGTTAGGATTTTGCCTTAAGTCTGTCTTAAGTTTGTCTTAAGACAAATTTAAGACAAAATCCTAACTTCTGTGAATACCAAAAGTAGTAAGTTTAGAATTTTGTCTTACGTTAGTTCTGTGAATCGGGCCCTCTGTACGAATAGTGTATATGAGGTCCAAAGAGATTTCAGCAAATTAATCTTATTGTAGTACACCATACAATACTTCTTCAGTGAGTCTTTGGTCATGTGCGCTCGTGCTTTCCTTCCCATGTAAACTTCTGTGAAAAGGCCCTCTCAGCATTCATAGCCCCTTGGGCTGAGAACCGTCAGCTAAGGGACACAGTTGGGATGACTCTTTCTTTGATGCCACATAAAGCACGAAATGATAAATATTTGCGTTTTAGTTCCTGGGCATAAGAAAACAGTGCACCAGAATGGACTAAAAAGTCAATAGCATCCCTCATTAACACTGAAGATTGTAAAGATGCTTTCAGCATACCATCTAACAAGTGGCAAGGATCTCCTACAGGGAATCACTTCAGCTTGGGTATAAATTTTGACAGGTCATCACACAATTTTTTTATATACGTAGCTGAATCACTACAAATACAAACAATATCACTCCATTCTTTGTTGGACTTGGAACAAACCTTTTTTGCAGAGCATAACAAGTGACACTGCGTTCCATGTTTTCCAAAAGGCTGGTGTCACGTTTTCACCACTATCCCAGATGCTTGGTGATATATATACTTGTCACTATACCTTGCATTTAATGTTTAAAGCCTGAGGTGTTGGTAATTCACCTACTATCAATACTGACCTACTACAAACTATGGTCTGATGTATTAAGGGTTTTTACCCATTCTTTGTGAGTAAATGTGAAGACACATATTAGGAAAGTAGCCATTTTACCTATCAGTGAAAGAATCAAATGCAGCCAAAATATTGAATGTGAGTTTGACATGTCCTGATTCTCTACAGTTTATAAAATAATTAAATTAAACCTAAAACGTGAAACTAAACCCTGCATCTTTAGACCAAAGGTCATAAAACTGAAAAAAAATAGAAGGACGAAGAAACAATATTTTAGTGGCATCCCTAAAGAACAAAACTCAAGCAGAATAATGTTAGCCAGTCTTTACTGCTAGATTATATAACAAAGTTAAATTTTATTGACCCCTTCAGTAAGAACAAAATGACTCTTTCGCTTTTTTTCCTTTCTTTGAATGGCATTTAGTTTGTGATTGTGCAGGTGTTTTTTCAGTGTTTATATGTTTTCACCGGTGAGGGCTATTTTTCTTTCAGTGGGGTTTTATCAGTTATTATAGGTTTAAGCCTAAAACCCCACAGCCTAATTATAATGCTAGAAGAGCAATGCAAAGACTGATTAATGGAAAAATCACTGGGAAGAGAAACAACAGGACTGTTTTTTTGCAAGGTTTTTGATTCAAGGTTGTATTCTCAGAATAATCTCTTGACTCACAGTAGTTTGCAAGCACAGCATATATATTGTGTATGTATGTTATCAAGCACCTCCATCTGACTCTGAGGCCTACCCCCTACCTATTTTTTTATACAGGAAAACAATGGTTCCAGTGTTAAAATGGAGCAACAATTTAAATAATACACATGCACAATGGCTAAACGTTTGAAAGGGACCAAGTAATGTCTGTAGACAAAGAGAACTCTCTGCACAGTTTGTTCATCTATCTATTGTATATATATAATATAATGAGTGCACACGAAAAAATGGTATAAATCACTTTTCTTAGAAATTCAAAAAAGCGGTATACTTTGTGCAGTGTATCCCCAAGTGAAACATGGAACCATAGGTGATTATATACAGTGAACAATTTTTGGGGAAAAGCGGTTTCCATATGTACAAGAAGTGATCATTCAGTTATACATTGAGCAAGCCTACGTGTATGATGACACTGGCTATTTGATGGTCCTTTCTGTAAGTTTGTCGACAAAGTTTTGACCTTCCACTGGGTATGGGGTCTCCTCAGTACTGTTAATGTGGGTATATCTATAGGAAATAGGGAAAGCATTGGGCCCTGTTAACTGACGCAAATGCGAGAGACTTGAAAAAGGGGATAATATTGAAGGTAAGTAACTAGTTCTAAAAGGGCGCAGCGTAGGTGAATGTGAGGTGTCCCATTTGTGGTGAAGGGAAGGAAAAGTGAACTCACGTGAGAACCCAGCCGGGTACTGCGTTGAGTAATCAAGGAAGGAATGGGACATAGTTAATTCTGCTGTTCACATTAAAATTGGTACATGCAACAGAGTTAAGATTAGTGCTGTATTCGCCTTACCTCACATGGAAGAGGGTACTGTGAAGCTGGCTCTTTCTATGAATTATTGCGGCCTCTTGCTGTCCCTGCTATCCCATTAGCGGTGATGCCTTTAGATTGACACTCATGGATATCGAGTGCTATGGATGGAAGAGGGTATCTATATTAGTAACTGTTAACTCAGAGGTTACCAGAGGGGGAGAGAAACGTGGGAGGGGCAAGGAGGGAGCAATCTCCTAGCTCTGGGTCACTTACTTTGGAATGTTGGAGAATCAATCTCCTTCAGGGTAAACTGCAGGCTGTAGAAAAGGCTGCCGATGCGCCTTCCAGCGTGGCTCTTGTCTTTTATTTCCGACTGTGTCAGCCTGCCATGGGTGGCCTATCTGCTGCATGGTTACACAATCAATCAAAAGTACCTCATGTCATCCGATATATAATCAATGATCATTTGGATCAGAAATTATCTGCCTTGTTTTGGTAGTCAGGGTGAAAGTGAAATTGAGTAGTTGCCATTGATGTAACAGAGTATGGCCCTAATAGAGAAATAAAATAATTGTGTAGTTTTAGACTACAGCTTCCTTACCTTTAGACAGTAGTAAATAAAAATAACGTGAGTCAGCGACACAAGTATGTTTGTCTAGGGCGAAAGCTGACTGAGCCGGCATGCCTACAACAAGGTTAATTTAGCTAAACAAGAGAGAGAAGAAGAAGGCTTGTCTACTCCCTAGTGCCTAGTAGTAGTAATGCCTTAAACTCCCACAAATGTTAGAGGAAGAGGAAGTGGGAGGATACCACAAATGTTAAGTGCTTGCAAGTGCTACTATGCCACTATGTGTGGAATTAATTTTGCGTTTCTGTTTTGCTAAGAGTACTGGTTACAATTGTCCTTTTTCTTTCTTGATACGGCTACTCCTTCCCAACTAAAAGCACAACCAAACAGGAAGGAGTTGGCAGACATGGCCTGGCGCAGGAAGCTGGAGGCAATCTGTAAATAATAGCGGGGCATATTATCAAGGGGGTTTATCTCCGCTTTTTTGGCTTTAAAAGCCAAGAAAGTGGAGATAAAATTATCTCCCTATTACCTAGCTGTTGCTAACACCAATTAGCGACAGCTAGTAGGAGATAGCGACCATCTTGGGCCCCACTTTGCATGTCAGTGATATTTATCACTAATGACATGCAAAGTGGGCGTGCCAAGATGTTAGCGACTGGAAACAGTCGCTAACATCGCTATCTCCTATTACCAACTTTTGGAGATATTCGCGCTAAGCGCGAATATCTCCAAAAGCTAACACCTGCCCTGAGCAGTTCTTAGCCATGTTATCCAATGGGAGGTGGATAACATGGCTAAGAGCATTAGCTCGGTAATGCATGAATATCGCTGACTTTTCAGCGATATTCATGCATTGCGGCCGTTTTTTATCGCATTTGCGATAAACCGTGGTAATACCAAGGTTTATCTGCGGTAAAAATCGCCGCAGCTCAGCGCTAAAATTTTGTCTCTAACCAAGCAATAGCGATAATTATCGCTATTGCTTGGTAATATGCCCCCGCGACGGCTTGTGGTTCTAGCACAGGAGGAGGCGGCAGCAGCTGCAGACTCCTCCAATACCCTGGGCTCCACTGGTACAGCGCCACGGTCTGGCAGCCGCCCGCTGCGCATCATTGAACACTGCTACCCCCCCTGTGGATGCAACTTCAAAGAATTCAAGCGCTGCATGCTCCTCAGGATGGCGCATCTGGAGGAGCGGCTGAAGGTCCTGGAGGGTAAAAAGCAAGCCCGCCACTAGAACTCCGTTGGCTTGCCCCTTTTTAAAAAAAATATTTCTTTTTATTAAAACAAGACATCAATAAATACACCGGTGCATAGTACAGAAGGGGGGTCAATCAACGTCAATATTCAATACAAAAAGTCTTGGTCAGGAGGGGGGGAGTGGAGCCATACATCAATATCAGAAGCGCTTATTCAATTGGGTTATGGGGAAGTTGGAACATCCAGGACTACAGTCGCGGGTGGTACACAAATATTCCCTCTGTATTCATTCCAGGGGCCCCAAATGTCATTCCTTTTCCGAGGACAACCCCTTGCCAGGTAAACAGTTTTTTCACGGAACATACATCAATCCATACTGTCTTTCCATCCCTCTATCGTTGGTGGCCTATCAGAACCCCACATTTGTGCTACATTTCGTTTAGCGATCATGGTTCCCAACGTGACCCCTTGTGTCTGTGCAGTATTTAGATCTGTGGGCTCCCAGATATTTAATAGGTATCTCCTAGCCTCCAGCAGGAGAGCAACCCCTGTAACTTCATGCATTACATTATAAACAGAGCCCCAATAATTCACCATATGTCGACATTCCCAGATGATATGAAGGAACGTCGCCAATTGGCCACATCCCCGCTTACACAAACCCTCCTCCGCTAGACCCATTTTAATCAAACGTGGACCAATAACATAGACTCTGTGGAGTATCTTAAGCTGGACAAGTCTCAATCTTGCTGGGATCGCGACCTCCTTTGGAGAGGAGATCGCCGATTGCCAGTCCTCATCATCAATTTCAAGTCTATCTCGGGTCCACCTCTCCCTCAGATCTACCAGAAGATCAACTCTGTGATTAATCAGTTTTTTATATACCAGGGAAATGGTGCTATCGGGCATATGTCCATCAAGTATACAGTCCTCCAGGGGGGATGCCTCCGGTATCTTCTCCCCCTCGGGGAAGACCGATTGCAGTGCATGTCTGACCTGCGCATAACGAAAATACTCCGTACCACTCAGCTCATATTCCTTCTGTAGGTCAGCAAATGATTTAATCTTTCCCTTCACCAAGAGATCACCTACAGTGGTTATTCCAATCAGTTCCCATTTGAGTTTGAGTTTGAGTTTAAAATATTTCTTAAGCGCGCGTACACCGAGCGGTTTCATGGCGCTGTGAAGTACTAAAACCCTGAGGGGGAGAAAGACAGGAACACAGAAGAGGCTTTATGGTGCGAAGGCTTGTGTAAAAAGAAAGGTTTTGAGTGCCTTGCGGAAGAGTGAGTACTGGGGGCAGGATCTCAGGTGCGCCGGGAGGGAGTTCCAAAAAGCAGGAGCGAGTGTGGAGAATTTGGAGCCTCCTCATTTTTTGCGTTTAAAACGGGGAACTACGAGCAGTTGTTGGGTAGATGAGCGTAGCTCCCTGGGAGGAACATGGGAGTGAATTTCGGAAGTGATAAAAGCAGGGGCTGAGCCGGACCGGGCATTAAAAATGATGCAGCCCAGCTTGAACTGGGCTTGTTCCTGAATGGGGAGCCAGTGTAGGGACTTAAGGAGGGGCGTGACGTGGTGTGATTTGGACAGATTGAATACCAGGCGGGCCGCCTGGTTCTGGACCAGCTGGAGACGTCGCATGTTGTACGCGGGCATGCCACAGTAAAGGGCATTGCCGTAATCCAGGCGGGAAGTGACCATCGCCAGGACTATGAGTTTGAGTGCGGAGGGAGAGAAAAACCGAAAGACTTTGCGGATAGTGCGGAGGGAGAGAAAGGATGAGGATACAACAGAGCTGACTTGGGAATGAAGAGAAAGTTGGTCATTCAGTTTGAATCCAAGAGTTTTTACAGAGGAAGATGGAAGCGGGGGGGGCCTAAGGAGGGGGGCTAGAAGAGAGAGGACCAGGAACTGGAACAACCACCTGTCAGCACCAACTCCGTTTTGTCGGGGTTTAACTTCAGGTGGTTGTGATTCATCCAGTCCTGGATGAAGATCATGACGGACTGGAAATTGGATATTGACTCGGGGGAAGATGATAGGGAAAAAATAAGCTGGAGGTCATCCGCATAGTTTTAGACGGAGACCTCCAGCTGTTGGAGGGCGAAGATGAGTGGGGCGATATACAAATTAAATAGCAGGGGGGAAGGGAGGAGCCCTGGGGAACCCCGCATTGAACCGCACGGAAGTCCGCCGAAAAGTCACCCAATCGCACTGCTTGGGTGCGGTCGCGCAGGAAGGAGGACAGCCAGACCAAGGCCGATCCTTCGATTCCCGCCGCTCTGACACAGGAAAGTAAGATGGCATGATCAACCGTGTCAAAAGCGGCGGAGAGATCAAGGAGGACCAGGGCCTGAGGATGGTTGGTGTCCATACCCTCTCTGAGGTTGTCAAGTACAGATAATACCACGGACTCCGTGGAGTGTGCGGGCGGAAACCAGCCTGCCTGGGGGCTAAAACCCTGTTCTCCTCCACGAAGGTACTCAGTGTACTGGTTACATGGCGTTACAGTACCTTCGCCAAAAAGGGTAAGAGTGAGAGGGGGCGATAGTTAATAATGGTTTTTTGAGGATGGGTAGGATAACGGCCGATTTAAGGGGTGAAATGACAATGCCCTGTGATAGTGAGCTATTAAGAAGGGTGAGGGGTGGCAAAACACAGGCAGAGTAGATCTGTTTCAGGATGTGTGCTGGGCAAGGGTCTAGAGGGGAACCGGACTTAACCAAAGGCAGAAGAGAGAGGAAAGAATCTTCTGTAAGAAGAGGGATGGAGTCGAGGCGTGCTGCCACTGGGGGACACTGGGGGCTGACGAAGGAGGGGGAGGGGGGGTATGTTAGCTTTGATAGTGGCGATTTTGTCAAGAAAGAAAGAATTGAGGGAGTCACAGAGGTGCTGGGAGGGGGAGGGTTTGAGGGTGGCCCTGTCGGAGTATGCGAGGTCGTGCACAATAGCAAAGATTTCTCTAGGGCGATTTTCGGCGGTTAGGATTTTGGAGGAGAAGTAGGCGTTCTTGGTTGCCAAAATAGATTTTTTGTACAAGGCCGAGAGGGTGATGTACTGGTTTCTAAGGATCGGGCAGTAGTCTCACTGCCAGGAGCGTTCCGCCCGGCAGACGTTAAGTTTTTGAACCTTCAGTTCCTCGTTGAACCAGCGATTTGCGTCGTTGGAGCGTCTAGATGATATCAGCCTTAAGGGGGCGACTAATTCGCAGCCAGCTCGCAGCCATGCGTTGATGGAGTCCGCTTGTCCGAGAGATGGCAACCCGTGAAGATCCGGGCTGGATGCGGAGAGTGTGGCGGACAGGGAGGCCACATCCACACGGTTCCACGAGCGCGCCCTGATATTTTTGGGGAGGGAGGGCTTAAGGGCTGGGCTGATGGATAGGGAAAAAGAGATGAGGAAGTGATCGGACCAAGTGCAGGGGGAGATTGCCAGCGAAGTTACCGGGCAATTGAGGGACCAGATCTGATCAAGGATTTGGCCCTGGCTATGGGTTGGGGCGTGAACAGCGGGGACAAAGTTGAGGGAGCGGAGAGACTCCGAGAACTCTTTTGATGTTGAATATTCGGCCGGGTCAGAGGGCCAAAAGGTAAAGTCCCCTAGTACCACGATGGAAGAGTTATTTACTACTAGGGTGGCCACCAAGTCTTGGAAGCTCGGGAGAAAGAGTTGAGAAGAAGGGGGAGGGCGGTACATAAGGACACAAGTGAGCGGGGTGCTGAAAGAAAGTGAACGGGCCACTAAAAAGTCTGATGAGGCAATGGAGGAGAAAGCTGGGTTTGGAAAACGATCTCTCTGCGGGCAATCAGGGCGACGCCACCACCCGGTTTACCGGGGGGACGGTCGGCTCGGAGAGCATAATGAGAGGCAGGAAGCATGGCTAATAAGGAGGGAAGGGAGCTGTCACAAAACCAGGTCTCTGTGAGAAATAAGAGGTCGGGTTTGTGGAGGTCCAGTAGAGTAAAGAGTTCATGGTGATGCTTGACTGCTGACCTGGTGTTGTAAAAGGCAGATAACGCGTTGGGGGGGGGACGAGCTGCTGGAGCAGAGCCTGGACAGATGGTGGGTAACGAGGTTGAGGGATGGGAGTGGGGGGAAGCGTGTGGGGGGGACAGACCCAGCTTGTTGATTCGTGCTATCGCAACAATATCCAGAGGCCACGGGCCTTGAAGACTAGCCAGCTGAGCGGAAGAGTATTGTATGGAGTGGGCAGAGTGGCCGGCCCCTAGCCCCGTTCGGACGCGGACGGGTGCGGACGGGCTTACCTTTGGCGCGCAAACGTCGCGCCCGCTGCGCTCGTCCGCTGCGCGTCCGAAAGAGGCACATGATTTATGGGTGGGTGAGGAGAGGGCGTGGCCTCCGAAAAGGGGGCGTGGCCTGCAACCTCGGCGGGATGGTGGCGAGGAGTGTCTGTCTCTGGTGTCAAGCAGCGTTCAATCTGCTGCAGAAACCAGAGTAGTGGCAGAGGGTGAGTGGTTTAAAATCAAATAATGAGCAGCAACATACAAGTATTTTTAAAAAAGCAGAGAGGCTCCCGGCTTTCGCCTCAGGAGTTAGTACATTCACAAATGGCGGCGCTTGCAATCAGCGAGCCTATGTAGTCTCGGCGGGGGCGTGGCCTCCAAAAAGGGGGTGTGGCCTGCGACCTCGGCAGGATGGTGGCGAGGAGTGTCTGTCTCTGGTGTCAAGCAGCGCTCAATCTGCTGCAGAAACCAGAGTAGTGGCAGAGGGTGAGTGGTTTAAAATCAAATAATAAGCAGCAACATACAAGTATTTTTAAAAAAGCAAAGAGACTCCTGGCTTCCGCCTCAGGAGTTAGTACAATCACAAATGGCGGCGCTTGCAATCAGCGAGCCTATGTAGTCTAGGTGGGGGCGTGGCCTCCGAAAAGGGGGCGTGGCCTGCGACCTCGGCAGGATGGTGGCGAGGAGTGTCTGTGTCTGGTGTCAAGCAGCGCTCAATCTGCTGCAGAAACCAGAGTAGTGGCAGAGGGTGAGTGGTTTAAAATCAAATAATAAGCAGCAACATACAAGTATTTTTAAAAAAGCAAAGAGACTCCCGGCTTCCGCCTCAGGAGTTAGTACATTCATTTATCAAAACCCTTCGTGTTCCATAGTTTGCCAAATCTGTCCGAACCAAAGATTGGGGTAGCCAGAGTCAAGCGGTCTTTGCAACCAAGCGAAGTAGTAACATCATGCCATATGCGCACCGCCACCCTAGTCGGCCCCATCAGGGTTTTTTCCACTGATTTAGTGTACAATGCTCTGCTATAATTGCCCCCTGGAAGCACCCACCTATCCATGGCATAACCGGGATCAATCGCAGATCCATACGTACTATGATTTATAGACCCTAGCTGCGACGCCCAATAATATCTCTTGATGTCGAGGAGGGCGATCCCTCCGTCATACCACGGGAGCGTTAGTTTGGCCAATGCAATACGTGGCATACCGTCCCAGCGTAGTTTACGCTGCAAACCCTCCACTTAGTGGAAATAGCCCGCAGGTACTACATCTAAGGTGTTCTGGAGGGCATAAAGGAAGCGCGGCAGGGACATCCTTTTAAAAAGGGCCGCTCGTCCTAACATCGAAAGTGGAAGTCTCTGCCACCCAACCACGTCACTTTTCAGCCGAGCCAATGGCTGAAAGAAGGTTTTGCTCATACTGGATCATAGGATGATCCATGGAAATATAAACACCAAGATATTTTAACCCTTCCCTTAAAATTTGAATGGGGCAGTTACGAGGCAGAACTGGGGCGTCACCATGTAAAACATACAAATACGATTTTGTCCAATTTATAATCAATCCCGAATTTCTGCCATACGACGCCAACACATCACAGAGGACAATTAGAGACTTCCTTGGAGAGGAAAGATAAAGCAAGATATCGTCAGCGTATAGAGAGATCCGATCCTCAAACTGTGGAGACCAACGAATACCCTTGATCGAAGGCTCCCAGCGGAGCCAAGCCGCTAATGGCTCGAGAGCCAGTGAAAACAGAATTGGGGAGAGTGGGCACCCCTGCCTAGTGCCCCGCCCAAGACAAAATGGTGCCGAGACACGACCATTAACGACTACCTGCACGAGTGGCTCAGTATACAATAAACGTACCCAGCTAATGAACTCCGGACCAAAACCGAACTTAGCCAAAACAGCCCATAATTACGGGCACTCCACCGTATCAAAAGCCATCGTCGCATCGAGTGACGCCACGATAGCAGGCTCCTGCAAGGTATGGGCCCTCGCAAGAACCCCATGCAATCGCCTCAGATTCAAGGCCGTATTTCGATGTGGAATAAATCCCGATTGAGCGGGATGGACGAGCTCACCAATAACTTTTACTAATCTATTGAACAGTATCTTAGCCAATATCTTAGGCTCTGCATTCAGCAATGAGATCGGCCTGTACGAAGCGCAGCTAGTTCTGGGCTTCCCTTCCTTATGGATCACCACAATCAATGCCAGTCTCTGATCTCGAGGGAGAACACCACACTCTCAGGACTCCAAAAACATATCTCTCAAATAGGGGGCGACTCTATCGGGACAGAGTTTATATAATTAGATGGGGAGACCATTGGGACCCATCGCTTTTCCGGTATTTAAGGAGCGCACTGCCAAAGCTACCTCATCGGCGGTAAGTTTACCGTCCATAATATATCGATCCTCTACCGAGAGACACGGAAGCTTAATGTCCCTCAAGAGTAGACACGAATCTTCCTCCGGCCTACCTGAGACGGACGAATAAATATTGCGGAAGTATTCAGCGAAGCGGTCTTCTATCTCCTACGGGTCGGTCACACAAGTCCCGTCCGTAACTTCAACCTCTGGGACGACCCGATCTGCTCTATCTTTCTTGTCCAGCCAGGCAAGCAACTTACCGGCCTTATCACCTAGGTCATACAGACGCCCCTGTTGCTCATGACCAAGAGCCCTCGTGCTGTCAGCGACCAACGTCCTATACTCAAGCTGCTTAAGCTGTAAAACATGCAATCTGGCGCGGGTCATCTCGTGCTCCAGTTCCATTTCTATAGTAGCTATTTCGGACTCAATTCTCACTACGTCCTCCTCCTTCTGCCTTTTAACACCAGCGATCAGGGATAAAGCCTGACCCCTGACTACAGTTTTAAACGCCTCCCACAGGCTTGCCCCTTTTCCAATCTTTTTTTTTGTTGGGTGGGAATTGGGCATTGAGGAAAAGCTGGGGTTTATTATTTATTATTTATTATGGACAATGGAGCGGACACTAGACTCTTGCTTTATTTTTGGACATTGGTTGGGGTTAGGGAGAGGGGTGGGTCAGGTGTTGTGGGAATTTTTCCTTAGGTTATTTTGTTTGGGGAATAAATTATTAATACTTAAAGTTTACATACAATGTACATTTTTGTGTGGGGTTTACTCTTTTACATCACATGATTTCCTTTGCTGCTGCAGGGCATCAGCCAGTTTTTGATTTGAATAATCTGCCAACATTGTAACACACAAACAGATAGATGCGTTACCCTCTCTTGTGAGTGACTTGTCCTACTAGTACTGTCTGTCTCTCCTTCTAGCTTATGCCGTCTGCAACTGGACTCGGAAAGGTGTGGGGGTGAGAATGAGCGAATTAATTTCCATATCATGAATTATGCCTCCTCCAAATGTAGGCAAAGCGATGACTGCATGATGATGATGGTTTGCTTACCCAAGATGCCATGGTGCTGGTGGTATTAGTAGTAGACACTAGCAGTAGTATTTGCAAAAAAAAGAAAATGAGACAGTCAGCCGTCTGAAGGAGACTCTGGAAGGAGTAGTAGAAGTACAGTACACAAATAGACTGCCAAACAAGAAATCATGATGATGATAAGCAATGCTACAGTAAAATAAATCATAATGCTTTTAGGAAGGACCTTAAAACTTGGCTGTTTGCCCTCTAGGCCGCTTTTTTGCTTCTCTGCTCTGCTCACTTCGGTGTTTTATTACTGTGTTGTGTTATTCTGCTGTAGGTCTCATTATTAAAAGCGCCGGGACACTCTTTTTGGGTAGCCGCGCGCTATATAAGAATAAATATAACATAACATAACAATATAACAATGGTGGCGGGGATAGCCTAGTACAAGAAACAAGCTGTAGTTGACTCGACCTATGAAATGAACAAGCGAAACCTTTAGTGCTGTAAGGATGATGAATCGATGGCTGCAATTAATTATGGTGGATTATGTGTCTCTGAAAAAAAAATTGACTTGCAAATACTGAGCATGGGTGGGCAGGCAGAAGAAGATCCTCACCCTAGGTACCTCCCCCTCTGCATGGGACGACTCTTGGTGGCCGGAAGCCCTTGGAAAAGCACCCATCCCGACAGACCACGCACGGAACCTAGGCGTTATCCTGGATTCTTCACTTTCAATGAACAGACAAGTCAGCGCCGTATCCTCATCCTGCTTCAACATTCTTCGCATGCTCAAAAAAACATTTCGCTGGATCCCCACCGAAACAAGGAAAACTGTCACCCATGCTCTGGTCACGAGCCGACTGGACTACGGAAACACCCTCTACGCAGGCACTACCGCTAAACTCCAAAAGAAACTCCAACGAATCCAAAACGCCTCAGCCAGAATCATATTAGACATCCCACGCAACGAACACATCTCTGGTCACCTGAAAAACCTCCACTGGCTACCCGTCAATAAGAGAATCACTTTCCGACTGCTAACCCACGCACACAAATCACTCTACGACATCGGACCAGAATGCCTCAACTCAAGACTGTCCTTCTACACCCCCTCCCGCCAACTACGCTCCTCCAGCCAAGCCCTCGCCACTGTACCTCGCATCAACAAGACCACCATGGGAGGCAGATCCTTCTCTTACCTGGCTGCTAAAACATGGAACTCTCTCCCCACTCACCTTCGCCTCACCCAGAACCACCTAGATTTCAGAAAGCAACTTAAAACGTGGATATTTGACAAGTAATCCTCCTCCCCCTCCTTAGCGCCTTGAGACCCTCTGGGTATGTAGTGCGCTATATAAATTCTCTGACTTGACTTGACTTGACCCTGCCTTGAGTTAGTGTTGCTTTCACCACATCCGCCCCAGCAAGTGTGTGATCAATTATTGGTGTAAATTAATGTAATTTAGTCACACCTCAATATAAATCACACAGCCCTGGGGAAGAGGGTTAGAGTTTGATGAATGGTTGTGAAGGGATATTTGAGGGAAAGGTTTGACAAAGAAAAACACTATACATGGACAACACACAATCTTGGCAGACGACCATAATAATCTGTTAAGGAAGAAAAAGGAAATGCATGCATGATGATGACTTGATGGTTAATGATGAGTAGTACTAGACTAGTAGTACAGGGCAGCAGTATTTGATTAATTATTATTATGCAAATGCCTTGCCTGCCTGCTCCGAGAGAAACCCAAATTACATACATTATATGTTCCATTTTACCGGGCTTCCTTTTAAAGCTAGCAAAGAAAATTAAAAAAGAGTTGTAGGGGTCAAATATATAAGCAAACATAATAAACATCAACACACACAGTCGTAAAATTATTAAAGAGGAAAACATGAATCAAATGAAATAAATGAAGACAATACTATAAGTTACTATGTTATGGTCAAATTGGGAGCTGCATTTTGGCATTACTCTTGGTCCTTCCTTTCATGGACGCTCCGTCCATCAATCTTGGGTGCCACTGCCTGCCTGGTGGATGCGGATTGGTAAGGTAAGTGTGAGTTGTTTTTCCCAGTATAGCACAGGGTAAAGGCCAGCCCGTAAGTCTAGTTGGAAAAAAAAGGGATATTGAAAAATCATGGAGAAAAGTTAAGTTAAAATGCATAAATTAAGGAGGAGTGCAACAAGAACACTTTCAGAGGTGGCATGGCTTAATCATGTCTACTCTGTTTCCAGCAGTAACCTACAACAACAACAGGACAGAGGCAGGCCCGCTGCATCCACCCAACATCCACTTAGCTTAGATTTTGAGCCAGACACATACAGCAACATATCTTTTTCCAAATTAAGGGTCAGATTTACAATAAGTGGTGCATCCCTGCATATCAGCAGGGATGCACCATTTATTGTGCGCCATGTCTCCGCCCCCATGGATGCGCCGCATCTATAATGCGGCGCACCATGGGGCAAAAATGGCACAGTTGCGTCACGCATCTGTGCCATAAAAGTGGCGCATTGCTGGAGTTGCGTCACAAGCGCGACGCAGCTCCAGCAATGCTCTGGGGGGCCCTATTCTAACAATGCTACGTCAATCCTTACGCCTGCTTCAAGCAGGCGCCGGGTTTTGACGCAGCATGGGCCTCAAAGAGACTGAGTGAAATCTTGTAGATTTCACTCAGCCACTTTTAGGAGGAGTTCCTGCGCTGGAACTCCCCCAACTGAGCAGGAACGCCTCGCTCTGGCGCAGGGCTTTACAACGTGGCGCATCTCCCAGATGCGTCACATTGTAAATACCCCGCACCATGGCACATCTTTCGCGCCGCCGCTGTGTCACAAAAGTGACGCAACGGTGGAGTAAAATTTGAGGCAAGGGGCCTGGGCTTGTAAATCTGCCCCTCTGTAATTAAATCAATGCTCCACCGTTAGTCATACCACTACACTCGCTTCCACCACTACAGAGACATGTAGGTCTGTTGTGGTTATTGCTGACTTGTTTACCTTTTAGGCCACTTCATGAAACGCCCCAAGTTATTCCATGAATCATTTCCGATCCTACTGACTGACTGCAAGTATAATATGGTCATCATGGTGTCCAACTCTGTAGTGACCGAGTGAGTCCAGATTCCAGAATAAAAAATGCAATGGATCGGCATGCAATAGTAAAATTTTGTTATTAAACAATAAGAAGGGAAACATTGACTTGAGTCGCTTTTCTGTGTGTAGATTATACTATTACACTTCATGCACAACACCAACACAAACACCAATCACTCGGAGTCAGCGTCCAATGCATGCCATCATTTACCTGTTCTTAAGGGACAGTCACTCTTGGCTCGGAAAGGAGGATAGCTATAATTACTGGTCAGGTTATTTGGAGGGACTTGAGTCTCGAAGAGGCAGGCACAGATTTCTTGTACTATTCTCCATCCAATGTCTGGCTTGAGGGTAATGGTTTTAGAGCGAGTGAGGAGTGGACTGGAACAGGACTCAGAGGAGTGGACTTACTTTTCACTGACTGCACACAGTTGCAACTATAATCCGGCAATAAAAGTGTAAGACGGTGGTAATGAATTTGTTGTGATTCAAACCAGAAAGACAGAGACTCACACAAATAGTAAAAGTAAATAAGCAAGAAAGAAAGTAACAAGTTGAAAGCCTAGTTTTCAGGGAATTAGAGTTCATCCTCAAACTCTGGTGGTTCACCCAGAAGTAGGTCATCTAACATACTTCCATGACCTATGTTGCCGTCATCATCTTCCTGCAGTGCTACTTCAGGTATGGTGTTAGTATGGGCGAATTTTGCAGATCTGCGGTCCGCGAATTTGCGCGAAATCGCTAAAAAATCCGCAGATTTTCCAGCGAAATCACAGATTTTTTTGCAATTGCACTATACTCAACTGGAGTACTTTCTACTGGCTAATCAGTAAGTGCTACCTCGTTGTGTAAATGTATATTGCTTTTCCTACACTGCAGCTGCGTAAAGGGCCAGAAGATTTGTCTCCACTGACCATGTGTGCCTGTAACTTTGCCACCACGTCAAAAGGCGCCGAGGTCCCTTGAGTGAGCTGTCCATCATAGTTGGGAAAGGGCGGGAAAATGTTTTATACCGCTAGTGTGTGGTGCGGGGCCATACGGGCGGGGCTTCTATGCGTGTTCACATGCCTCTTGTGTAAAGGGTCAGAGAGAGAGCAGGGCAGCAGGTGAGGAGAAAGCATCCTCCTGGTCACAGGGACTACACGGGGGTTGCGCTCGAGAAACTCAGGGATTCAAAGACCTCCCTCGAGTATTACAACTAATTGTCGACGGCAGATATGGGGTTAAAGCACACTTGCCCAGCATCGACCATGCTCACTAATGTTTTGGGCTGATTAAAATGTTACTGAATTTGAGCCTCAACTCGGGCACCTGCTTCTTCTGTTAGTGCTTCCTGTTGAGGTTTAATTTTTGTGACAGGAGCCTCGTGCCAGAATGAATCCTGCCCTGCATAGTTATCCACTTAGATGCCACTATGATGGACAAAGCTGTCCATCATAGTGGAGAAAGGGCAGGAAGACGTTTCATACCGCTAGTGTGTGGTGCGGGGCCGAACGGGCAGGACTGCTATGCATGTGTTCACATGCCTCCTGTGTATAAAGGGTCAGACAGCGAGCAGGGCATCGTATGAGGAGAAAGCAGCCTCCTGGCCACAGGAACTACACAGGGATCACGCTCGAGAAACTCATGGATGCATAGACCTCCCCTACAGCTAATTTGTGGCAACAGATATGGAGTTAAAGGCAAGCACATTTGCCCAGCCTCGACCGTGCTAATGTTTTGGGGCTGATTAAAACGTTACTGAATTTGAGCTTCAACTCGGGCACCTGCTTTATTTATATCTGTAAGTGCTTCCTGTTGAGGTTTAATTTTTGTGACAGGAGCCTCGTGCCATACTTGTAACTATTCTCTGACTCTGCTTTAAGGGTCAGAGCAGGGTCAGAGAATAGTTGCAAGTAGGCAACGAGGCGCCGCTCAGGAAGCACTTACAGGGTTACAGCAGGTGCCCAAGTTGAAGTTAATTTCTTTGTAACCCTTATGTAAATGGTTACAAAGAAATTAGCTTCAACTTGGGCACCTGCTGCTGTAACCCTGTTAGTGCTTCATGGAAAATTCGTCCCGCTCGCGGATTCGTGGATTTTTCTGCGATTTCACGAGATTCCTGGATCGCGAAATTGCAGAAAATCCGCAAATTCCGCGAGCGGAACAGATTTTCGGCCCACACTTAGTATGGGGTAATCCGGTGGTATAAAGTGCTGATTCATTTTGATCATGGTTAACTTCTCCACGTTTTGGGTAGAGAGACTGGTCCTTCTCACTGTCAGAACAGCACCAGCAGCACTGAAATCACGTTTAGAAGAGACACTTGTGACAGGGCAAGCCAGATAGTTTATCATCAGCTTGCTGAACACTGGCCATTGGCGCCTTTTCCCATACCAATACATCAATGGGTTTCGATCAATGTAGATCTCTGTTAGGTCATCCAGATAGGCTTGAACCATCCGCTCAATGCTTAGGGTTGCTCCGGTTTACTCAGCCTCTTTTGCCTTTGCCTTTGCCTCAGCACTGGACCTAACAAGCCCTTGCTGTAGAAACCATTCCTGTGCGATTTTGATGGGGCTGATGCTCCTGTTCTTGTTGTTGTTGATGCTGTTCTTGGTATTGTTCGTGGTTTTGACTGCTGTGAGCCAAGCGCACTGCCCTCAGGCTCTGAAGTTAAACTTGATGCTGGCTGCCCTACAGTGCTTATTGTGGGCTGGAGTAGTGGGCATCTAATTTCCAGCCGGTCTTTTTCTAAGCGACTGGCTTCCGCAGCTATCCAGGTTTTGTACTTGGCAACATCCACATCTGGAAAAAAAATCAATGTGTGAGTGTTTAGTACTGCTTTGTACAGTGGATCCAGAATTGTGGCAGAAATGTAATGGTTGGATGACACAATGCCTCTTTGCACCTTCTTAGTTTCAGATCCCTCCCCACTCGCCACCCCGCTCCCGCCTCCCAGCTGCTCCTCCCTCCCACTGGACTCATAGGGCTGTGTCCGCGAGGCGGGGATCTGTGACCCGACCTGACCTGGTCAGAGCCGGTCGCTCCACCCGCCGCGTGGCCCATCCCTGGTGTGCCCGGTCTCCTCCGCCGCCACTGCCCGTTGTGCTTCTGCTGTGCCCTGATCTTCAACCGTATAGTATCTGCCCTGTTGTCATTTCCGTTTTGTGCCAGTAATCTGTTTCTGTAATCTGTGATCTCGTTTTGCCCGTTTCTGTGCCAGTAATTTGTTTTCCCCCCGCATTGTGTCTGCCCCTGCTGTTGTGCCTGTAAATTTTATTTCTGTCCTCGCCATCTTTGCTGCCCCTCCACCCCGCTCCCTGCCGCTGCTCCCCCGCGGCTCCACCCCCGCTCCCCCCAGCATCAGCGATCCGCTCCCCTCCCCACTCGCCACCCCGCTCCCGGCTCCCAGCTGCTCCTCCCTCTCACTGGACTCATAGGGTTGTGTCCGCGAGGTGGGGAGCTGTGACCCGACCTGACCTGGTCAGAGCCGGTCGCTCCACCCGCCGCATGGCCCATCCCTGGTGTGCCCGGTCTCCTCTGCCGCCACTGCCCGTTGTGCCTCTGCTGTGCCCTGATCTTCAACCGTATAGTATCTGCCCTGTTGTCGCTTCCGTTTTGTGCCAGTAATCTGTTTCTGTAATCTGTGATCTCGTTTTGCCCGTTTCTGTGCCAGTAATTTGTTTTCCCCCCGCATTGTGTCTGCCCCTGCTGTTGTGCCAGTAAATTGTATTTGTGTCCTCGCCATCTTTGCTGCCCCTCCACCCTGCTCCCTGCCGCTGCTCCCCCGCGGCCCCAACCCCGCTCCCCCCAGCATCAGCAATCCGCTCCCCTCCCCACTCGCCACCCCGCTCCCGCCTCCCAGCTGCTCCTCCCTCCCACTGGGCTCATAGGGCTGTGTCCGCGAGGCGGGGAGCTGTGACCCGACCTGACCTGGTCAGAGCCGGTCGCTCAACCCGCCGCGTGGCCCATCCCTGGTGTGCCCGGTCTCCTCCGCCGCCACTGCCCGTTGTGCCTCTGCTGTGCCCTGATCTTCAACCGTATAGTATCTGCCCTGTTGTCGCTTCCGTTTTGTGCCAGTAATCTGTTTCTGTAATCTGTGATCTCGTTTTGCCCGTTTCTGTGCCAGTAATTTGTTTTCCTCCCGCATTGTGTCTGCCCCTGCTGTTGTGCCAGTAAATTGTACTTGTGTCCTCGCCATCTTTGCTGCCCCTCCATCCGCTCCCTGCCGCTGCTCCCCCGCGGACCCACCCCCGCTCCCCCCAGCATCAGCGATCCGTTCCCCTCCCCACTCGCCACCCCGCTCCCACCTCCCAGCTGCTCCTCCCTCCCACTGGACTCATAGGGCTGTGTCCGCGAGGCGGGGAGCTGTGACCCGACCTGACTTGGTCAGACACGGTCGCTCCACCCGCCGCGTGGCCCATCCCTGGTGTGCCCGGTCTCCTCCACCGCCACTGCCCGTTGTGCCTCTGCTGTGCCCTGATCTTCAACCGTATAGTATCTGCCCTGTTGTCGCTTCTATTTTGTCCCAGTAATCTGTTTCTGTAATCTGTGATCTCGTTTTGCCCGTTTCTGTGCCAGTAATTTGTTTTCCCCTCGCATTGTGTCTGCCCCTGCTGTTGTGCCAGTAAATTGTATTTGTGTCCTCGCCATCTTTGCTGCCCCTCCACCCCGCTCCCTGCCGCTGCTCCCCCGCGGCCCCACCCCCGCTCCCCCCAGCATCAGCGATCCGCTCCCCTTCCCACTCGCCACTCCGCTCCCGCCTCCCAGCTGCTCCTCCCTCCCACTGGACTCATAGGGCTGTGTCCGCGAGGCGGGGAGCTGTGACCCGACCTGACCTGGTCAGAGCCGGTCGCTCCACCTGCCGCGTGGCCCATCCCTGGTGTGCCCGGTCTCCTCCACCGCCACTGCCCGTTGTGCCTCTGCTGTGCCCTGATCTTCAACCGTATAGTATCTGCCCTGTTGTCGCTTCCGTTTTGTGCCAGTAATCTGTTTCTGTAATCTGTGATCTCGTTTTGCCCGTTTCTGTGCCAGTAATTTGTTTTCCTCCCGCATTGTGTCTGCCCCTGCTGTTGTACCAGTAAATTGTATTTGTGTCCTCACCATCTTTGCTGCCCCTCCACCCCGCTCCCTGCCGCTGCTCCCCGGTGGCCCCACCCCCGCTCCCCCCAGCATCAGTGATCCGCTCCCCTCCCCACTCGCCACCCCGCTCCCGCCTCCCAGCTGCTCCTCCCTCCCTCGCTCCGCCCCCTCCACTCTCCATTAATGGCAGAGCCCGCGTGTACGCGCAGCGGGTGCGCCAAAGGCAAGCCTGTCTACGCCCGTACGCGCCTGGACCGCGCCCAGCACCAGACCCCCTGGCCCCCACAGATGCCATCCCACCCGCCGGACGTACGACTCCGCCACCCTCTGCGCACTCAACACCGGCCGCCTCTCCGGCTGCCACCGAGCCACTCCAGGACGCACCCACGGACCCTTCACCTGCCAATCCTGCAAGTTCTCCTGCATCCGGACCTGCAACTCACCCGCACTGGCCAAGCCGACCAACAACAGCAACCACCTAAGGTGCATCCTGCTCAACACCCGCTCCGTCCACAGACACGCCGTGGAACTATAGAACCTGCTCGATACCACCTCCCCGGACGTCGCCTTCCTCACGGAGACCTGGATGAACGCCTCCTCAGCACCCGACATCGCCATAGCCATCCCGGACGGCTACAAGATCATCCGGAAGGGCCGCGTCAACCAGACAGGAGGAGGCATCGCCATCATCCACAAGAACACCATTCGCATCAAGACCAACTCTGACGACACCCTCACAGCCGCCGAACATCTTCACTTCCAGATACACACCGACCCCAAGACCACACTAAGAGGCACCCTCATCTACAGACCCCCGGGACCTCGCACACAATTCAGCGAAGACATCGCAGACTTCATCAGCCCACACGCCCTCCCCTCCGCCGACTACATCCTCCTAGGGGACCTCAACTTCCACCTGGAGAACAACTACGACAACAACACCTCCAACCTGCTGGACAATCTCGCCAACCTCGGACTCAAGCAACTGGTGAACACCCCCACCCACTACGCCAGACACACGCTTGACCAAATCTTCTCCTCCAGCAAGCACATCGCCTTCAGCCACTCCACCGGACTCCACTGGACAGACCACAGCTGCGTCCACTTTAGCTTCAGAAAGACCACAACTCACCACCTCCCACAACAGGGCCCTCGCAGGAACTGGAACAAGATCACTACCGACCAGCTCACCACATCACTTAACCAGGACCCTCCCGCCAGATCAACGGACCCCAACCAAGCAGCCCTCAACCTCGCACAGTGGATCACCAACTGCGCCGACGACCTCGCACCCCTTAAAACCAATCCCAGCAGAACCAGAAGCAAGAAAGCACCATGGTTCAACGACAACCTCAAGAACTCCAAGAAGAACTGCCGCACCCTCGAGAAAGCCTGGCGCAAAGACCCGACTACAAACAACATGACCGCCCTCAAGCATGCCACCCACAAACACCACCAGCTGATCCACACCCCCAAGAAGACAGCATTCAAGGTACGACTGGACAACAACGGCCACCACTGCAAGGAACTCTTCAGCATCGTCAAAGAGCTCTCCAACCCCAGCGCCGGAAACAACGACATCACTCCCTCGCAAGACCTCTGCGACTCACTCGCCTCGTTCTTCCACAGCAAGATCGTAGACATACACAACAGCTTCGGCGCACAGACCACGCACCCTACCACCGAACCAACGCCCCCCACCACCATCATCCGCGCCTGGACCCCGGTCAGCACCGAAGACACCATCCGCACGATGAACACCATCCACTCTGGATCACAAACCGACCCATGCCCCCTCCACGTCTTCAACAAGGCCGACTCCGTCATCGCACCCCAACTCCGGGACATCATCAACTGCTCCTTCAACACCGCCACCTTCCCGGAGAGCTGGAAACATGCCGAACTCAGCGCCCTCCTGAAGAAATCATTTTCAGGAGGGCTGAAGATGGTCCCCACCGACCTCAAGAACTACCGCCCCATCTCGCTCCTCCCCTTTCCTGCCAAAGTCATCGAGAAGACCGTCAACAGACAGCTGGCCGCCTTCCTCGAGACGAACGGATCCCTCGACCACTCGCAGTCCGGCTTCCGAGCCAACCACAACACCGAGACCGCCCTCATCGCAGCCACTGACGACATCCGAGCCCTGCTCGACAACGGGGAAACAGCGGCCCTCATCCTCCTGGACCTCTCCGCAGCGTTCGATACTGTCTGCCATTCCTAGTACAACACCTTAGCAACGTCGGAATCCAGGAGAAGGCACTGGATTTGATCATCTCCTCTCTCGCCGGAAGAACCCAGAGAGTCCGCCTCCCCCCGTTCAGATCCGAGGCCACCAAAGTCATATGCGGCGTACCACAAGGATCATCACTCAGCCCCACCCTGTTCAACGTATACATGAGCCCCCTCGCAGCCATTGCACGCCAACATAGCCTCAACATCATCTCCTACGCCGACGACACCCAGATGATCCTCTCCATCACCAACGACCGCGCCACCGCCAGAACCAACCTACACGAAGGGATGAAAGATGTAGCTGAATGGATGAAGAACAGCCGCTTGAAACTGAACTCAGACAAGACGGAAGTCCTCATCCTTGGATCATCAGCCTCCGCCTGGGACGACTCCTGGTGGCACCCGGCCCTAGGCAGCGCACCCAAACCAACGGACCACGCGCGCAACCTGGGCTTCATCCTGGACTCCTCCCTATCGATGACCAGACAAATCAACGCCGTATCGTCATCATGCTTCAACATCCTACGCATGCTCCGTAAGATCTTCCGATGGATCCCCACCGAAACCAGGAAGACGGTCACCCAGGCACTTGTCACCAGCCGACTGGACTACGGAAACACCCTCTACACCGGAACTGCAGAAAAAACTCCAACGAATTTAGAACGTCTCAGCACGACTCGTCCTGGACATCCCCCGTCACAGCCACATCTCCGGGCACCTGAAAGACCTGCACTGGCTCCCCATCAGCAAAAGAATCAGGTTCTGCCTTCTCACCCACGCACACAAAGCCCTCCACGACCTAGGCCCCAGGTACCTCAACAGCCGCCTTACCTTCTACACTCCCACCCGCCAACTACGATCGACCAGCCACGCCCTCGCCGCTGTTCCACGCATTCGAAGAGCCACCATGGGAGGAAGATCCTTCTCCTACCTGGCAGCCAAGACCTGGAACTTCCTCCCCATCCACCTCCGTCGTACCCAAGACCACCTCTACTTCAGGAAGCAACTCAAGACCTGGCTGTTCGATCAGTAGCGGACCCCCCCTCCCCCCCAAAGCGCCTTGAGTCCCTCCGGGTGAGTAGCGCGCTATACAAATTTCTTGATTGATTGATTGATTGATTGATTGATTGATAGATAAGCAAATGGTTAAGCTCTCCACCAACTCATATGCTTTTTTTCCCTTCACACCTGCATACATTGCAGACACCGCCTTCAGCTGTTCCTGTAGCATGTGCAACAATGAGATAGCTTGGTCCATAGTACAGTCCTCCTTGCTGACTTAATGTCTGAAGAGCTCGAAAGGAAGTAGCAGCTCTATCAGGCATTTAACTAGGCCCCATTGGTCCATCTCAATGGTCATGCCTTTCACAGTAATAACCCCTCTTTGTATGTAGTAACCCCTCTTTGTATGACATATTCATTGATTGGTCTGTACTGCTTAAAAAGACGTTCAAGCATGTAATAAGTTGAGTTCTAATGCGTTGGCACCTCCTGAATGAGTGCTCTAACTGGCACTCTGTGCTCATGTTGAATGATCCTCAGCTGCTACCGGGCTTTAAAAGAATGGCTGAAATGTGTGCAGATTCTTCTGCAGGTGGTCAGTAAGTTGCCCAAAGTCTTGTATAATGATGTTAATGCAGTGCACCAAACACAGGATCCTGAAAGAGCCACCATCGACATGGCCCTAACTATATTACTGCCATTGTCTGTGGCAACAAAACCAATGTTAAGCCCTCTTGGCTGCAGCCATTCAAAGACCTTGCTGTTAAAGTCTTCCAAAATGTTTGCAGCAGTATAAGATTTCTCCATGTCGAACATGGCTACAGTTGCATGTTTCCGAGTGGCATTAAAAATCCCAGCAGTGTCAACAACACCTGCTGCAGATATCTTTTCTCTAACCCCCTCAAAAGAGATCCAGTATGCAGTGATGCACATGTAATCAATGTCTTGGCAACGGGTCCACATGTCTGTTGTCAGGTGGATAGTGTGAATAGCACTCTGCTGAAAAGCTTGTCCAAGCAATGCCAGCAGGTTGTAATGTAGTGCTGGAACAGCAACTCTGGCAAAATAGGACCGGCTAGGAACCTTCCATTTTGGGCAGATGGCTGTCACAAATTCAAGAAAACCCACCCCTTCCACAAAAGAAAAAGGGAGGGGGTTCAGTGCTAGCAGTTTAGCCAGCTATGCATTGTACAAAGTTGCCGTTGGGTGGTTGCATTCCCACTGCCCCTCCGGCCTAAACAGGCTGAGAATGGTAGCCTGGATTTTTTCTTTTCTGGTGCCACTGATGCAGGTGAGTTGACGCCAGATGCTGTTAGACCCATTGGTGTCTCAACCTGACTCTTACTCTTGTGCCACTGAGATGTTGCTGATGGGGATGTGGGCGATACCACTGCACTGCTTGGGACAGGGCTACTTTGTGTACCAGAGAAAATGTGTTCCTCTTGTTCACCTTCCACCGTGATCGTATCTTCTTCTACTCCCCACCAACAGCAATGGGTGCAGTTTTACATTTTTGGCCGCTACTGTGCCCCTCCCACTGGATCACGTGGTGTTTTTTCAAATGGATTGTTCGACCTCTGGTACCATAGTTTGTACCAAGCTTACCCTGACTAACACCTTGTCCACGAATGGAGCGTATAGCAATGTTCACAACCTTCATGCTAACCAAAAAGAAGTCCCAAACTAGGGAGGCCAACTTTCTGGTACTGCTGCTGATGCCACTTGCAATGCCGGATGAACTAGTAGGTGGGTGTGAAGTTTGACTCTCTGCAGTACCTACTACTGAGGTTGTACTTGTGATGGATGTATATGGCTACCAACAAAGTATGGAAGCTGACGGTGGTGTTGGTGGTATGATCTGTGTTGGTGGTATCCGTGCCACATCCCTCAAAGCAATTTGGGATGGGGTAATATCGGTCTCCACTGGGGCAGGAGTAATGTCCATGATGACTGCCTTGTTATCATCATCCTCCCCTTCTACATCTACCTCCATAACTCAAAGGCTTTCTCAAACCTTCCTTTTCCCTAGCCTTGTCTTGTGGCTTGTTTCACTCTCAGTCTAAGGTGGTGGAATCCAAGTGTCATCTAGATCATCAGAAGGGGGCTTTCAGAAGAAGTTGATCGACTAACCCTCCTTTTCTTTGCTGGTAAACTGGAAGACAATGGATCTTCTGAAAGAGTGGCTTGCTCTTCTTCTTCCTCTGCAGGAAGCTTGATCTCCTGAACTGCCCCTGCTTTGAGAGAAACAACTACTATTGGGGTCGGTTGCTGCTGTTTTGCCCACTTATCTCAGTTCCTTGCTTTGATTGGGCACTACTTTGCAATAACAATAAGTTAATTTCAACATCTTTGCTCATCGGCGTTGTTGTGATTAGACTGGCTGCCTCAGTGACGACAGACATGGGCTAGGGGATAGGTTGGTGGGGTTGGTCCACTGATGCGTGGGTGCTGCTCCCAGCTTGCTCCCTGGACACCGCTGCTGCAGGTGCAATTACTGGTTTCCCAAAAAAGGTCTTGGGTGACATACCAGTCTTGGTAAGTGGCAGTGCCATCTTTCTTGGTACAGGACCTGGTACCTTTCTTTGGGGCCATCTTGAAAATGTCAGCAGCAAGCAGTGGCACATGTTGAAGAGATGTCTGTGGTTACACGTCACATGACGTCGTGCGCAGCAAGACTTCTGTCTGGCAGTACAATGGGTGATGTTGTCTCCTCTTTTGTGCACCTAAAAGTAAAGAAGCAAGAAGAACATCAGTGAAACGTGGCAATCATTGTTGTGGTTCAATTACTACTAGTAGAAACAAACACATATATTATATTTAACTTAGCGTGTGGTTCGTTCCACTTGTTAGTGTTATTAATACTATTACTTTTATTACCTCAGTTATTAAAAAAGCATAACAATACATTGTAGCCATTTGTGAGACTCTGACAACAACACAGGCTTTCATTGTTGGTGTACTGTACAGTACACTCAGGAAAGATAGGAAAAAAGAAGAACAGAAATACAAATTTAACAGACCCAGTTTGACATTGTGCATCACGTGGGATGCAGCATTAAGGAAGCTGCAGCTGAAAATGGATGGAAGCAATAAGCCAAGAGGAACAAAGGAAATACATGCAGGCCTGTGGCAAAAGCACACTAACTACCATCAAAAAATGGCCCCCAGTCACAGGGTCACTCACAACAACCACAAGCAGGAGGCTTTGACAACAATGAACTCAAGCAGGCCTATATGGACACAGACTTTACAAAATGGCTCCAAGCCAGATGCGGAGGCACATCCAAGGCAAATGCTGGCCCGCACACTATTAAAAAAACACTCACACACTGGCCAGACAAAGGAGACATGCTAAACAACACAGCTTCGATAGAACAATGCCAAAAACGAAAATCCACAGGGCTAAAATAAGTTTGCAAGTTACACAACAACCACACACATCAATCAAAGGCATTTATTTACCCCACATGAAAAAAGTGGGGAAAAAAAAAAACACATTTTGCTTTTCAATCTAATGCAATCCATGCACTAAATGATGTTTAAATTCAACAGACGCCACAGAAACAGTTGTTTCATGCATCCATGAGTAGCTCTGGGCCTATTGGTTAGAAAACCCACTGGCAAAATAGGCCACGTAGTGAATCAATTCAAATCAATAATACTGCAAATTTATTAGAAAACGTAGTGAACTGTGCTACATTTATTGCTGGATAAAAGAAGAAAAAATTGCATGCAAAACAACAACCAGCAAGAAGCCATGGCCACTACAAAGAAGGCTTGCAGGCCTAATGGAGCGGCACACTGGCTGCCCCTTCACAAATTGGCCACCAGCCACATGGCCAGGCAATAACAACAAGAAAGGGAAAATAGACAATACAGGTCTGTGGCAAAAGCATACTGGCTGCCTTCACAAAATGACCACCATCCACATGGCCATGCAGGCCACAACAAACAACAAGAAAGAGAAGACAGAAAATGCAGGCCTATGGCAAAAGCACACTGGTTGCCTTCACAAAATGTCCGCCAGCCACATGGCTAGGCAGGCTACATCTATAAGAAAGAGAAGACAGACAATGCAGGCCAATGGAAAAATCACACTGGATGCCTTCACAAAATGGCTTCCAGCCGCATGGACAGGCAGGCCACAACAAAAAGCAACAATAAGCCAAAAGGAACAAAGGAAAGAAGACATGCAGGTCTATGGTAAAATCACTACCACCACCACAAAATGGCCCCAGCTACATGGTCACTCACAACGACAACAAGCAGGAGGCATGGAAAACAATGAACTTAAGCAGGCCTATATGGACACAGACTTTACAAAATGGCCCCTGGCCACATGGGGAGGTTCAGCCAAGGCAAATGCTGGCCACTATTACAAACACTCACACACTGGCAAGACAAGGGAAGGAGGCATGCTAAACAACACAGCTTTACCGCAACAATGCCAAAAACAAAAATCCAGAGGGCAAAAAAAATGTTGCAAGTAAAACCACACACATCCAACAAAGGCATTTATTTAACGCACATAAAAAAGTGAAATACCCCCCTCCAAAATGTTTGCATTTCAATCCAATGCCATCCATGCCCTAAATGATGTTTAAATTCAACAGACATCACAGAAACAGTTGTTTCATGCACCTATAAGTACCTCTGGGCCTACTGACTGAAAGACCTATTGCAGTACATCAGGTCCGATTCGCACCACAACACGATCCACGCCTATGAGATGAACCAACGATCTAAACCTACAAGACGAACCAACCATGCATCCGCATGTCATCCCTGTACTGTACGTCTATGACCGAATCAACAACCGGAACACACGTGTACGTTGCAGATGGTTAGTCAGACACCTAACACACACAAAAAAATCATGAACCTGCGAAAAGAAACACACACATAGGGGATGGATATCTATCTCCAATAGCATTACCTAACCCATAGGGGGTGAATGACCATCACAACCAGCAGTCCTTACCCATAGGGAGGTGGATGGCTATCACTCCCAGAATTGTCAAGCCCATAGGGGGATGGATGGCTATCACTCCCAAAAGTCTCTACCCGTTGGGAATGCTGGTGGTTTTCTGGTGCGAATCGGACCTGATGTCCTACTCCTCCGGATGCTGTGACGTGCTGGAGGTTGTGGCCTGTTAGGCGTGTAGGGAGTACGCATCTTACTTGAGCAGCCGGAAACTGCTGTGAAAATGCTTCCAGAAGACTCCATTCAGCGTTTACGGTGCCGGCTCGTTCGGGAAATGTGTCTGGAATCGGAGCGTAGGCGTCATTCGGGATTTTGACAAATTTGAACATCGTATTTCATCGTTCGGACGGACCGGCTCCCTGACAAGTCGGTCAGCTGGTAACGCTACAGACAGCTCTGGGAAGGCTGTCCGACCGGGAACCGAATCGGCCCCTTAGTTGCAACATTGGTGTTGTTTGTTTGATTGGGGCATTGCACTTACATTGTTTTGTACTTTTCATCGTTTTAAAAAAAATGTAATATGGTGAGTGGCCTGCAGTTTCAGTAGGGGCCTAGTTGTTTTTTGTATGTAATTTTTCTTCTAGTTTTCTCTCATAAAGAGAAATTGAGTCTAACCCCACCTCACTGCAGTGACCAAAAGGTGAGTGTGGGGTTAAACCCCCAGCATTGTGAGGCAAAATGGATAAATGGGGTCTATACCCCCCTCACAGCAGTGTTCAAAAGGTGAGTCTGAGGTTCAAAATACAAGCATGTGCGAACTATCACGTATGATTCCTGGTCCTCAAACTACAAGCAATGGAGTGACAAAGTAATGGTTAGGTGCTGAACAAACACAGATCTGTTGAGGGCAACATTGTTGTGCCTTTAAAAATACCTTTAGCCATGTGCAGACAATCATTGCCCATGGGGGGGAACAATGCCTCAAATGTTCAATTGGACAATGTAAGAAGTAACCATCATGATGCATAAACACGCATTTGTTCGCAAACAGACACACATACAAAGGAACCCACAGAGACCACAGCATTTAGAAGTTCGTGTTCCATAATGTGGCAGCAATGGGAAATAGTAAACATGATGAATGTGCAGACTGACGATGTCAGAGACTCGGAGTCACAGGTCCAGTAGAGAACAAGCATTGGCATAGCCAATAGGTCTCGCCTTTGGGACCTTGTAAGTAAAAACTGAAGTATAAGACTTCACGTTTACATTTACTTCGTATTTAGAATGCAGTAAATGTAAATGTGAAGTTTTACACTTCAGTTTTTTTTTTACTTACAGGGTCCCAAAGTCGAGACCTATTGGCTATGCCAATGCTTGTTGAAACGTGGTTCTGTGCTTGGTTTGCGCTTGGTTCTGTAATTCACACATTGAAGCGTGACAGCTTTCTAGAAATAAACATTTCCCGCCATTTTAAAATACGTGCTGCAGCCTCAGGAACAGGCTTGTTGGGTTGCTCCCGCTAGTCAAATCCTGTCAGTCAGTACGCCACTTCACATGAAAGTACAGTCTTTTTTACCGCCCAAATGACCCACTTTCTTAAGCTATTCTGACACGCATAAATGCAGACAGGTGGGCGGAGTCAACAGTGACAGTGCAGACGCCATATTGAAGAAGTAGTTTCAAAGTTAACTCTAAGTATGCCTAGATAAAGGGTTACTAAAACAAAAGACCACATATGTTTGCTTGGGACAACATAATAACTTTGTCAATACAATACATTTTGTGTATTAGAATTAAATACTCAAACAAAAACCCAAATAAGGTATCTGCCTGTTGTCTATGGTGCAATAATAGACTTTGCATAATTTGTTTTCATTTAGTGGCTTAAGTAGTGCCCTCCCACTACCTGCTGTCTACAAGAGCTAGAGTTTCATAATGGCAGACTAGGTCGCACCGCAAGCAGACTGCTCCAACGCAATTCTCTAGAAGTCTCCAGGAAGAGACTGGCTTGGGAGCCACTGATTGGCTTGTGCTGGAGGAGACCTAAAGGGAGGGAGGCTTGTGACGTCAGGCCTTTAAACCGGCCGGCTAGGGTGCTGCTGAGCCGTGATTGTGCGCGTGCTATGTTACTGGAAGTGTTGCAGAGCAGTTCCACGTCTCGCAAGAAGTGACTGTTGGGAGCGTGTGAGACTCGTGCCACCTTTAGCACCCCACAGTACCTGTAGGACCACCCAGAGCCTTCAGCAGTAGCCCCCACCCCCAGGAGGAGGTCAATATGAGATTTGTCGTGTCTGCTGAGAGAAACCAGGTACGTGGGGGTCTGGTGGCAAATATAAACAAGCAGCTTGACGAGGAGAGGAGGAGGCAGCAGGGGGAGGAGAGAGAGAAGGGTGGCCTGCACCTGTTTCCCTTGCAGGAGCAAGCAGGAACCATCTGTTAATTACAAAGAGATGGTTTCAAAGCTCGCTCCCGCAAGGGAATCGCCAAACGTGCACGCGTTGCCATTGAAAGCAATGCAATGCGTGCACGTTTTTGGCCCAAAAAGTGAATCGATTACTAAAGGTCTCCTGCTATACAGCACATGCGCACTGCGTAGGTGTGACCTAAAAAATCTCTAACCAACATCCACGCAATGCCCCTCAAAGACAAAATAAATACATGGTTACAGATGCACTAACACAACCAGCCAGCTACACACTGCAGAACAAACACAACATGTGTGTGTTTAAGTGTCTTCAGGCTACAACAACACACATGGTGGGGGGTTGAACTCCACTGAGACATATGCGTTTTCAATACAATCGAGAAGTATCCTTGAATTGGGTTCCTGTTGGTGGCAAATTGGGCATTGATAGATGAAAGGGTGCACAACAGACACATGTGAAACAAGCTGGGCGGGACAAGAACCAACACATCAAAAGACAGACCTACTCCAGCAGTACCCATCATCTCCTACGCCGACGACACCCAGCTGATCCTCTGCCTCACCAACGACCCCGCCACCGCCAGAACCAGCCTACACGAAGGGATGAAAGACGTCGCAGAATGGATGAAGAACAGCCACCTGAAACTGAACTCAGACAAGACGGAAATCCTCATCCTGGGATCATCGCCCTCTGCCTGGGACGGCTACTGGTGGCCCCCTGCCCTGGGCACCACTCCCAAACCAACGGACCATGCACGCAAACTGGGCTTCATCCTGGACTCCTCCCTCTCGATGACCAGACAAGTCAACGCCGTCTCATCATCATGCTTCAACACCCTGCGCATGCTCCGCAAGATCTTCTGTTGGATCCCCACCGAAACCAGGAAGACGATCACCGAGCCACTCGTCACCAGCCGGCTGGACTACAGAAACACCCTCTAGGCCGGAACCACAGCCAAACTTCAAAAAAGACTCCAGCGCATCCAAAACGCCTTCACACGACTCGTCCTGGACATCCCCCGACACAGCCACATCTCCGGCCACCTGAGAGACCTGCACTGGCTACCCGTCAGCAAGAGGATCACGTTCAGACTCCTCACCCAGGCACACAAGGCCCTCCACGACCTGGGCCCCAAGTACCTCAACGACCGCCTGACCTTCTACCCGCCCACCCGCCAGCTACGATCGTCCAGCCTTGCCCTCGCCGCCGTTCCACGCATCCGCAAAGCCACCTCCGGGGGAAGATCCTTCTCCTACCTGGCAGCCAAGACATGGAACTCCCTCCCGATCCACCTCCGGCTAACCCAGAATCATCTCTCCTTCAGGAAGCTCCTCAAGACTTGGCTCTTCGAGCAGTAAAGAACCCCTCCCCCCCAGCGCCTTGAGACCCTCCCGGGTGAGTAGCGCGCTATACAAATGCCTATGATTGATTGATTGATACCCTCAAGGCCCCTACACTGTGGTGACAGTATCCTGTCTGATTACCCTCTGTGATGACAAATCTAGATGTTGCCCACACTATGAAGCACATTCAACTGTGCACACTGTGTCATGTTTCTTGACAGATCCACTCACATTACACATACCCAAACACAACTCACTGGGCATGGGCTGTAATGTAAGGCCACTATGTAGGAAGGAGTCTAGCCAGGACACAACTCACAGAGTCATGATCACAGAACCAACACCATGGGCTCAGGCAATGTCAATGAATAACATACTGCCATGAGTTGACTTTACTCATGTGGAAGGTCAGCTGTGTCAAACGTTGGCTTCACACGGCTCTGTCATGTCAGAATAAAACTCGGACATAGAACCAACAATTACAACACACAGAAACCTCTGGTCACATCAGCCTGTGTACAGGAGTGTCTCTCAAGTCATCTGCACATACCCAAAACAAGTTTAGAAAGTTGAAATGATGACACAGATGACATGTTCATCATCAGTACGCTAATCTGGATGTCCAGTGGAGACGGGCCTACAAGGTGTTGATGACTCCCCACCGGCCGCTTCATTTCACTCAGCCCATGTAACCTCCACAATTGACTACACCCTAGTGTCTCTCTCATTCTTCCAAACCATAATAGGCTATTGTCTAGGAGACAAAGGGTACAGTGATCATCGGCCTCAGGAAATCTCAATGTATGCACTACCAGACAAATCAATACCAAATCCAGTTGGAATGCATACATGCCACACAATAAACCTTAAAAGAATCAAGTCATCTATAGCAAATTCCAGGGAGGTGCTCCTGGCAGCAAAACAACAACTAAATGAGCTTAACCACACCACAGGAAATCACACATACATATGGGAAACCTTTACGGCCATGTTTTCAAATTACTACTCATCTGTAGTTCGACACTTCCTGCTCAACGATCCAACAGTCACAGAGAAGGCCACTAGCGCACAAAAGTCGGCCTTGAAAAGCCTTAATAATTTATAAACAAATCACTAAGGACATTGAGGTTATGCCTGGGGGACAAGGACCTACACCAACAGCTCCGGAAGAGCAAGCCGAACTTAGGAAACTTAAATGGGACATAAGAAAATCACAAGAAAATGAACTCTGGGTCAAACTCCATCATGATTCCAATTTTGGGCAACGATAAATACATTTCTACAACCAGCACATGGTGTTCTTAAGACATACCTAACAGAAAATAACTGGACATCCTTTTTAGAATGTCACTTCAATCAACAGGCATCTGGATTAAACATCAGCAAGGACGACCAGCCTGCACCCCAATTTCAAACTGTGATGACTGACGAGGTCGAGGCAATTGAAATTGATGCCGTCATGATCAGGGAACAAATATGCAAAGGGAGGAAAGAAGGAGCACCTGGGCCAAATGGGATTCCACCAGCTCTTTTTAAACAAGATCCAGAATACTGGTCAGAAACCCTAGCTCCTATCTTCTGCTCTGTTAGGCAGACTGGGTATTTGCCCACATCATGGAAGGGCTCCATCATCTCACCAATTTATAAAGCAGGGGACAAAACCCTACCAAAAAACTACCATTTAATTGCATTATTGGATGTAGAGACAAAATACTTTGCGGGGAACCTACTTACTGAGCTACAAGAATGGGCAACAGAGAAAAATATAATTCCCCCTAGCCAAACAGGGTTCTATAGAGAGACTGGAATAACAACCAACCTTTTAGCAATGTCATCACTCATCAATAAACAAACTCTCCACTTTTGCTTTGTGGATTTTAAGGCGGTGTTCGACAATGTCAACCGAGCTAACCTCTGGAGGAAATTGGCTCTCTGGGGGGTTCCTCCGTCCCTCCTGAATCTCCTAATAGAATTACACTCCAACACGTGAATACAGGTCAAGCTCGGCAATGGCTCCCACCTGTCGAGGCGCATACAAACAACTAAAGGCCTCAAGCAGGGGTGCGTTCTCGCACCCTTGGTTTTTAATCTTTATCAGCAGACTTGACAACAGCCCTCACTGCTTGCAATGCGCATGCCACTTGAATTGGAGGAAAAACCATTTCCAGCATGTCTTATGCAGACAATGTTGTTCTAACTAGCCACACCCAAGTAGGTCTACAATGGCTACTCAACACACCGCATGGGTATGCTGATGAAAACTATCTAGAAGTTAACGTTGACAAAACTAAAACTTTGACAATTAATGGCAAAAAACGGTCCCATGTTTGGTCGCTTGGAAAAACGCAATTGCGAACTGCGATGTGTAAAAGTACCTAGGTGTCATTATTGACAAGGGGAGCCAATTTGCAAACCAGCATAAGGCCATCAAGAGGAAAGGAATGGCGATTGTGACAACCCTAAGGCAACTTAAAACAAAACTGACAGGACCAACATTTGCCCCACTTCTCCGTGTTGCGCAAGCAAACATTCCATCATCAGTTACATACGGCAGCGAGGTACTGAGAGGCAGGGACACTTTATTGCTGGATACCACTTTGGCAAAAGCATACAGAGTAATGCTAAACCTTTCGCCATATACCTTGCCAGCACAGATTAGGCTCGAACTTGGTCTAATGAAGCAACGCCTCTCAAGGCGAGGCTCGCACATCAAGTGCTGGCATAAAATTAAGAACTCCGCCAGGAATACATTGAGCCACCAGCTCTGGCAGGAACTGTGCAGCACATCCACCCTGCCGGCTAAAGCATACTTGGAGGAATCACTTGGAGGAATCACTGGCAGTCACTGGACTAGCTGACCTATGGGAAATCCCAGCAACGCACTTGCACTTTAAGCACTTCGTAAATAAGGTTATTAAGAAACTTTCTCTCACAGAAGATAAAGCCACCTTTGCACACAGGAGCCATGCATGGATGACTCTATGCAGCTACAAATCATTTGGGTCACAGGCATACTTTGAACTGGGGTACTCTAGGTCTAAAGAAGCCTTTCTAAAACACAGGTTAGGAATCCTGCCAGCCATACCTCATCTTCCCCCATGGCTGAGAAAGAACTATGGGAACTTGTGCCAGCTATGCGGAGTTGGAATTTAGGACATTGAATATATAATATGCTCCTGCATCAAGCTAAAAGAGGAAAGGGTAGGCCTCCTAAAAACTCATTTTAATGAACGAGGCAAACGTACCCGGAGACAAGCAGTACTCACATGCTTTACCCAAGGGATCCACAACTAAATGGGAAGCTTGTCAAGTTCCTGCTTCAAGTAGCATCTAAGCAAAGGAACAGCGGTACTGTGACCTGTGTATAGACTCCAGAGGCTCCGAGCAAAATGAACTATGGACACTCTGCACTTTCAAATTACTCATGCATGTCTTGATACATAAACATTTTAACAGAGTACCGATCGGAAAGTCAATTAACCAAAATGTTTTATCAGAATGTATTTTTATAATGGTTTTAACTAATCAAAAACAATACATTTTGTACTTACTTACTTACAAGGTGCACAGATGTCAGCCCAACATATGTGCAACAGTGTAGGGCAAAGATGTGAAGATGTGAAAAGAATGTCACATTCCCATTGCCAAATGATTGGGATCATGACAACCTCAAATTACAGTCAATGATGACATGGACACACACTGTAATGGGACACATATACCATGGACCACATGCAGTCCATCACATCACCATGCAACTTATTGTCAACAAACACTATTACAACAGCAACTTCAGGACACTCATCAGCAACATCATGTACATTAAATGCAAATCTACAAAATAACAAAAATAAGCTTTATTCAGCTGGACCAAAAACAAATTGAGATATCATGATTAATCAAAAGGCCAATGGCCAGTCCATACCAACAGTCCTTCATGGTTGATACATGAAAAGTTGTCTCACATTGCTTGCCTGTACTGACATGACTCGGGGACATCCATACGGGCAGGCCAGGCACCTCAGGGACAAGATTAAGGGATACAAGTATGGGTCAGGTGAGGGGTGGTGGGAACAGGAGTCTCTGTGGCAACTGCAGTAGACCTGCCGGATTGGGTGGCTGGGCTCTCTACTGCAGTGGCCATGTCTGAAGGAGTGGGCGGGGGCTCAAATGCAGTAGGCAGGACGTATTGGGGGGACACGGTCTCCACTGCAGTTGCAGGAACAGACTGAGGGTGCGATGTTGTGGGAGTGTTAGTGCCTGTGGTGGCGGGAGGGCCTAATAATCTTGGGGATGGTGTAACGGTGTATTGGGGAACCAGGGACAGGGTATGGCGGGGGAACTTTTTAAGTGGTGGCATGGGGGCTGGAGGACGGAGACTGTGCGGTGGGAGTGTGGGATTGTGGTGGGGTTTCGCTTTTTCTTGTCCTGGGTGATTTTTAGGTGGGGGCCTCAGTGTTCCTGCTCCTGGAGAGGGTGTGCGTGTGTTGGGGCATCTCCTCTCTGTGTGTGGTGACCTCCTCTTCCCCTTGTGAGTTGGGTCAGATAGATCTGTGGGGAAGAGGCCAAGGTCACAGTGGAAGACCTTCTGGGAATGGGGGTTGCAGGTGAGTCAAGGGAAGGGGTTTTGGAGGGAAGTGGTATCTTAGGAATGTGGAGTGCTTGTGGAGGACTGTGTGCTTTTGTACCCTATTCCCTGTGTGTGAGCCATCAGTCCCCTGACTCTGTGTGCTTGTTAGTTTTGGCTTTGACTGACGTTGCTGTGTGCTGCTGGTGTCTGTGGTGATGCGTGCATGTGCCTGTGTGAGTGTGCGTTGGGCAGGTAGGGTAGTGGGGAGTTTGGATGGGGCAGAGGTAGGAGGGCTAACGGACTGTTGGAGGAGGGACACTGCTGCCGTCAGTCAAGAGGCCATTGACTGATTGGTCCACTCTAGGGCAGACATGTGGGATGACATGCCCTCCGTGTTTGACACCAATTACATCAAAAGACTGGTGTGGGCATCGAGGACACTCAGTATCGATGTCTGACCCACATGGATCTGCTTTAGCAAATCCACAGACTCCACACTCAGGACAGCAGGGGAGACAGAGGCAGCGGGTGCGGTGCCTGGACCAAAGGAGACATGCTCCCTAACACAGGAGTCTCCATGGACATCTGGGATGGGAGCAGCTGGGAGGGTGTGGATGGTGGTGGTGGCGGGGACAAACTCGCTAGTTGTGGTCTGTGGTCGAGTCACACCCACCTCCACAAGGAAATCGTCACTGGAGCTGGAGTGTTCCTCAGCTGACATCGATGTTGCTGAGCATCCCTGAGTATGTCTCCCCTCACCCTCCATGCCACTGGGTCCCTCCACCTCCTCCACAGCAGACCCAGTCTCGGCCTCCTCTTTGTCTGTGGAGCTGTCTCCTCCAGTAGCTGTAGATGATGCTGTGAACAAGGAGGAGAAACAGAATCACATCAGGCACCTGCATTGACTCGACAAATGAGTTTAAACACATCATGAAGCAAGCCCTTGCATAATTCAAAAGCCACTGCTAACTTGACAGGCACATATGTGAACCAGGCAATTATCAGTCTGCCAGTGAACCATGCTTCTCATACACATGCTGGCAATGGACCCATCTCTCAGATGTATGTATGATTTCACTTATTACATGGGCAAGCATGCACTACTTTGCCTCTTGTCTGATCTGCAATGATTGTGAGTGTCATGTGTCATTACACACATGTTTCATCTCATGCAGGTAACTCTGTAATTGGCACAGCAAATGGGATGGCCAAAGTCATTGTTGACATGATGAACATACTTCCATCCCCTGACACCATAATGGGCGCATGTCTTGAAAGTCAATGCGAGAATGATGTGTATACAGGACAACAGACAAGTGACAAATCTGCATCCTCCAGATTTTCATGTGGCCCACCATGCCACAAGCCTGTATGGCCAATCGGTCAGTACTGACTCCTGTCACAGGGGCAGGGCATCCTGTCTTAACAGCCAGCACTGTGTCACACTCATGAATTCACTGTTAAAGAAACCTCTGTAGTGGTCAGGTATACCTGTCCATCACATGCTACACACACGTGAAAACATCTGATAATCCCACAGTCACCTCATGAGACAATTGAGTTTGTGGTTCAACAAATATGTATTCATGAATATATTGCATGCAAAGCTGCCTACACAGATATGTTGAATCCACCATTAAGCACAGTCAAGGGTTAACACACATATGTTTAGTCCTGTGTGCATGGATAATTTCCACATATTAGATGTCTGTCCATAAGAAACATATTTGTCACATTTGTAATCCAAAACACTATGCCAGTCCACCCTGACACAGAGTCAGAAACATTATTACTAATTTCACAATGAGCAAACTGTTGGCTGACACACAAGATTAGGCGGCCACAGTGTCTCAGATTGCTGTAGTTTGAATACCTGTCCTTGGTGCATGTGAAGCATGGGATTACCCGGAGCACTAGGCAGGTGACTACACATTTGTTATTCTCATACATTTCATTTGTCTGAGGCCTCAACATGGGTCTTACCTGCTGCATGGGTGTGTAATAAATACCTCAGACACCAATGCTGACCCAGATCAGCGATTCACACATTAATGTATGGGACACACAGAGTACTGGTCATATGTGTCAGTCAATGTGCTGACACATGTCAGACAATTGCCTCACTCATGATTCTCAACTCAATGCACCTATTGCATATGTTGTTCTCAACATCAACCCTGGTCGACAGCAAATACACACAACCCAAGTGACACATGTCACAGGCCAAAAGAGACACACCTGGTCATCAGATGTAATGGGTCATCACCACATTTAGCCACATGAGTATTGTCTCAGTAGAAAGACGAACTGTGGGAGTGTTACCAGGCTGAAGAAGTGTAAATTGCATGTTAGACATAGTTCACTAAAAAGGAATGAACTTACCCCCTCCTTCCTGCTGTCTGGCCTTCAACTGCCTATCTAGGTCAGGGAAGACCACCGTCTGTATCCAGATCATGTGGGGGGTTATTGTCCATCGTCCGCCCCTTCTGTGAGGAGGCGACAGCTTGAGCTGGACTCTGGCAATCCTCCGGGTCCAGCCACGAAGGTCCTGCCACCTCTTCTGGCAGTGGCGGATGTAGCATCTGAAGACTCCCACAGATCTCACTGCCCGGGCGATGGTCTGCCAAATCTCTTGCTTCTGATGGGCATCAACCTGTAAGGATGACAAAGTTAAACCCATGGCTACACATGCAACATGTTTGTTCATCACACAGCTGGGCATACATGTCACTGTCAGAAGGGCATATGATGCATACAGGGGGTGCAATTATGGTCATGGGCAGTTGTCTTGGGTGCAAGGCTGTATTAACAACATAGGAACAGTGCATGGAAATCCTAACTATGAAAAAAATACACTTTGGCATCACTGTACCTGTACAGTACATGTCTCTGCACACTTTGAGACTTACAATTTCTCGGTGTGCATGCTTGCCCTTGGTGATCAGAATGCCAGCAGTGCCAGTCAGATAACATGTACAAATGAAAGGGCAGTGCACTCAACACACCTACTCCCCTGGTTTCCCATACAGCTTGCTGTACGGTGGAAGGAGGCTGTCGAGCAAGGCCTTGTTCTCCTCCTCTGTGAATGCTGGGGCCCTCTCCACAGTCCGTGCCATTGCAGGACCCAGAGGATGCAGAGACAGCAGCAGTGGTTGTTAGAGATGTAATCCTGTGGCATGTCGTGCAGGCAAGTGAAGTCTCTGGGGAACAGACAACCTTATATCTGTGCTGCAGAGGTAGAATCTGTTACATGTGTCCAAAGAGATAGGTACGAGACATTTGCATATTCTGAAATTGGCCAATCCATGACATTGCAAGCATCGTGCATGCCTTCCGCATCGTTCAAATACTCTGCATCATGACACCTTTGACTTTGATACATTGTTGTTGTGAGCCAACAGAATCTGTTTGCACGTGATTTGTACACTTAGCAAAACCGAGTACGTTTCCATGACTGTCAATTGCCAATGCATGCGCCCGGCTTGGTCCGTACGTGTACAACCCGTCTTTTCAATACTCACCTATGTCCGTCTCCATGACAGCTGATAGCCAATGTGAGCACCTGGCTTAGTCCATAAGTGTACGACACGTCTTTTAAATACTCACCCGCGTCCGTCTCCATGACAGTCAATAGCCAATGAGTGCGCCCGGCTTGGTCCCTAAGTGTATGACGCGTCTGTAGAAAACTCACCTGCGTCTGTCACCATGACAGTCAATAGCGAATGCGTGCACCTGGCTTGGTCCCTAAGTGTACGACGCATCTTTAGAAAACTCACCTGCGTCTGTCACCATGACTGAAAACATCCAAAGGATGCCACCCGCAATATTTTGGCAGATACTCAGGTGCTTTACAACAGACAAACAGCCTGTCATACAGTATATAAAATCACATTTCACGCTTCACAACATGTGTGCTTACATGGCTTCACATTTCATAGTGTAGGGAGCACATTGTGGCATACACTCCCTGGATGTGCCATGTTTCATGGAGACAAAAACCATTGTGTGAGATGCACATCATTACTCTGAGCGACAACTTTGCAGATCTCCACCTGAGGCCTGTACACAGTTCCAGGTGCCCATTTTGTGTTCATATGTTACATACACCCTAAATTACAGCTGAAATGGACTGTGTGTAACAAAGTTTTCCTGAACTACCATTGTGAGGTTAATCCAGAGTATGTGCGTATTGTGCTACGCACATGTGTCTTTAGGTATGTGGTAGGTGTAAATCATTTACAACATCCATCTGAATATGGCATGTGAGTTGCTGATGTGTCGGCGTGTCACAGACATTCATGTTTGCCACCATGCAAACTAATCTGGGAGCACATCATTTGAGTTTCATGGGTGTGATGGTACATGTACATCAGACGTTACATGATGACAGTGTCGATGTGGCATTATTAGTTCCCTGTGTGCGGAACTTACAAACACCTGTCATTTGGACAACACATTTATCCTCACTAGTCAGAAGTGTGTCCTTGGTATGTGACATTTGTTCAGATGTACTGTGACAGACCCCATAGATTGTTCACAGCACAGCATTTCACTTGTTGTGTAACGATCTGGGATAAACCAAAGGTGGTGATGGACGGAGCGTTGACAATACAAACACTCACCCCCAGTCAACTGATCTGGGTTTAATCCATCACCGTTTGTCAACGCTCCGTCCATCACAACCTTTGGTTTATCCCAGATCGTTACACAACAAGTGAAATGCTGTGCTGTGAACAATCTATGGGGTCTGTCACAGTACATCTGAACAAATGTCACATACCAAGGACACACTTCTGACTAGTGAGGATAAATGTGTTGTCCAAATGACAGGTGTTTGTAATTTCACTTGTTGTGTAACGATCTGGGATAAACCAAAGGTGGTATAAGCAATCGCAATGGAGCGCACACCGCTAGCCCCTCCTCTGGATCGCCCCTCGGGAATCTGGTACATGGAGTTCTTGAGTGGTTCACCCATGTGGGTGCAAGTAGGTACTTGTAAAACTGATGATCTCTAGACCCGATACATGTCCCGGGTTTTTGGATATCGCCCAAGACATGGCTCGGGTTTCGGGATAACTTCCCTCATCAGTAGAGAAAATAGTTAGGGGTGGAAGAGAAGGCCGCCAAACAACCGTCAATGGCCTCGATGCCCGAACCGGCACGCAGGTGCGTCGTCCAGGAGACCGTCGGCTCAAAGCTCAAGGGAGCCAATTTGTATAAGCAATCGCAATGGAGCGCACACCGCTAGCCCCTCCTCCGGATCGCCCCTCGGGAATCTGGTACATGGAGTTCTTGAGTGGTTCACCCATGTGGGTGCAAGTAGGTACTTGTAAAACTGATGATCTCTAGACCCGATACATGTCCCGGGTTTTTGGATATCGCCCGAGACATGGCTCGGGTTTTGGGATAACTTCCCTCATCAGTAGAGAAAATAGTCAGGGGTGGAAGAGAAGGCCGCCAAACAACCGTCAATGGCCTCGATGCCCGAACCGGCATGCAGGTGCGTCGTCCAGGAGCCCGTCGGCTCCAAGCTCAAGGGATCCAATTTGTATAAGCAATCGCAATGGAGCGCACACCACTCGCCCCTCCTCCGGATCGCCCCTCGGGAATCTGGTACATGGAGTTCTTGAGTGGTTCACCCATGTGGGTGCAAGTAGGTACTTGTAAAACTGATGATCTCTAGACCCGATACATGTCCCGGGTTTTTGGATATCGCCCGAGACATGGCTCGGGTTTCGGAATAACTTCCCTCATCAGTAGAGAAAATAGTTAGGGGTGGTAGAGATGGCCGCCAAACAACCGTCAATGGCCTCGATGCCCGAACCGGCACGCAGGTGCGTCGTCCAGGAGCCCATCGGCTCAAAGCTCAAGGGAGCCAATTTGTATAAGCAATCGCAATGGAGCGCACACCGCTAGCCCCTCCTCCGGATCGCCCCTCGGGAATCTGGTACATGGAGTTCTTGAGTGGTTCACCCATGTGGGTGCAAGTAGGTACTTGTAAAACCGATGATCTCTAGACCCGATACATGTCCCGGGTTTTTGGATATCGCCCGAGACATGGCTCGGGTTTCGGGATAACTTCCCTCATCAGTAGAGAAAATAGTTAGGGGTGGAAGAGAAGGCCGCCAAACAACCGTCAATGGCCTCGATGCCCGAACCGGCACGCAGGTGTGTCGTCCAGGAGCCCGTCGGCTCAAAGCTCAAGGGAGCCAATTTGTATAAGCAATCGCAATGGAGCGCACACCGCTAGCCCCTCCTCCGGATCGCCCCCTCGGGAATCTGGTACATGGAGTTCTTGAGTGGTTCACCCATGTGGGTGCAAGTAGGTACTTGTAAAACTGATGATCTCTAGACCCGATACATGTCCCGGGTTTTTGGATATCGCCCGAGACATGGCTCGGGTTTTGGGATAACTTCCCTCATCAGTAGAGAAAATACTTAGGGGTGGAAGAGAAGGCCGCCAAACAACCGTCAATGGCCTCGATGCCCGAACCGGCACGCAGGTCCGAGCCATGTCTCGGGCGATGCCCAGGAACCCGGGACATGTATCGGGTCTAGAGATTCATCAGTCCAACAAGTACCGACTTGCACCCACCTGGGTGATCCACTATTGAACTACAAGTACCAGAGTCCCGAGGGGCGATCCGGAGGAGGGGCTAGCGGTGTGCGCTCCATTGCGGTGGTTTCTATTAATTGGCTCCCTTGAGCTTTGAGCCGACGGGCTCCTGGATGCTGCCCTGCGTGCCGGTTCGGGCATCAAGGCCATTGACGGTTGTTTGGCGGCCTTCTCCTCCACCCCTAACCATTTCTCTACTGATGAGGGAAGTTGTCCCGAGGCCCGAGCCATGTCTCGGGCGATGCCCAGGAACCCGGGACATGTATCGGGTCTAGAGATTCATCAGTCCAACAAGTACCGACTTGCACCCACCTGGGTGATCCACTATTGAACTACAAGTACCAGAGTCCCGAGGGGCGATCCGGAGGAGGGGCTAGCGGTGTGCGCTCCATTGCGGTGGTTTCTATTAATTGGCTCCCTTGAGCTTTGAGCCGACGGGCTCATGGATGCTGCCCTGCGTGCCGGTTCGGGCATCGAGGCCATTGACGGTTGTTTGGCGGCCTTCTCCTCCACCCCTAACCATTTCTCTACTGATGAGGGAAGTTGTCCCGAGGCCCGAGCCATGTCTCGGGCGATGCCCAGGAACCCGGGACATGTATCGGGTCTAGAGATTCATCAGTCCAACAAGTACCGACTTGCACCCACCTGGGTGATCCACTATTGAACTACAAGTACCAGAGTCCCGAGGGGCGATCCGGAGGAGGGGCTAGCGGTGTGCGCTCCATTGCGGTGGTTTCTATTAATTGGCTCTCTTGAGCTTTGAGCCGACGGGCTCCTGGATGCTGCCCTGCGTGCCAGTTCGGGCATCGAGGCCATTGACGGTTGTTTGGCGGCCTTCTCCTCCACCCCTAACCATTTCTCTACTGATGAGGGAAGTTGTCCCGAGGCCCGAGCCATGTCTCGGGCGATGCCCAGGAACCCGGGACATGTATCGGGTCTAGAGATTCATCAGTCCAACAAGTACCGACTTGCACCCACCTGGGTGATCCACTATTGAACTACAAGTACCAGAGTCCCGAGGGGCGATCCAGAGGAGGGGCTAGCGGTGTGCGCTCCATTGCGGTGGTTTCTATTAATTGGCTCCCTTGAGCTTTGAGCCGACGGGCTCCTGGATGCTGCCCTGCGTGCCGGTTCGGGCATCGAGGCCATTGACGGTTGTTTGGCAGCCTTCTCCTCCACCCCTAACCATTTCTCTACTGATGAGGGAAGTTGTCCCGAGGCCCGAGCCATGTCTCGGGCGATGCCCAGGAACCCGGGACATGTATCGGGTCTAGAGATTCATCAGTCCAGCAAGTACCGACTTGCACCCACCTGGGTGATCCACTATTGAACTACAAGTACCAGAGTCCCGAGGGGCGATCCGGAGGAGGGGCTAGCGGTGTGCGCTCCATTGCGGTGGTTTCTATTAATTGGCTCCCTTGAGCTTTGAGCCGACGGGCTCCTGGATGCTGCCCTGCGTGCCGGTTCGGGCATCGAGGCCATTGACGGTTGTTTGGCGGCCTTCTCCTCCACCCCTAACCATTTCTCTACTGATGAGGGAAGTTGTCCCGAGGCCCGAGCCATGTCTCGGGCGATGCCCAGGAACCCGGGACATGTATCGGGTCTAGAGATTCATCAGTCCAACAAGTACCGACTTGCACCCACCTGGGTGATCCACTATTGAACTACAAGTACCAGAGTCCCGAGGGGCGATCCGGAGGAGGGGCTAGCGGTGTGCGCTCCATTGCGGTGGTTTCTATTAATTGGCTCCCTTGAGCTTTGAGCCGACGGGCTCCTGGATGCTGCCCTGCGTGCCGGTTCGGGCATCGAGGCCATTGACGGTTGTTTGGCGGCCTTCTCCTCCACCCCTAACCATTTCTCTACTGATGAGGGAAGTTGTCCCGAGGCCCGAGCCATGTCTCGGGCGATGCCCAGGAACCCGGGACATGTATCGGGTCTAGAGATTCATCAGTCCAACAAGTACCGACTTGCACCCACCTGGGTGATCCACTATTGAACTGCAAGTACCAGAGTCCCGAGGGGCGATCCGGAGGAGGGGCTAGCGGTGTGCGCTCCATTGCGGTGGTTTCTTCAAACCAAAGGTGGTGATGGACGGAGCGTTGACAATACAAACACTCACCCCCAGTCAACTGATCTGGGTTTAATCCATCACCGTTCTTTAGCTCACTCCGCCACCCCAGTTCAGAATGGTGATGGATTAAACCCAGATCAGTTGACTAGGGGTGAGTGTTTGATTTGCTCAAACGTTCTGTCCATCATCCCCTTTTGTATCGCTGTGTAACGATCTGGAGCAGAAATGTTAGGTGAGGGACACATAGCTGGCATATGTGTCTATGCTCAACAACATACACCTGACTTAATTGTATCCTGCTATGATGTAGCATGTTATATTTAGCATGGTCATTGCCACAAATGTCAGGGAACTGACAATCTTTCTTAGATAACCTGTGTACTGCGGGAGACCAGCTGTCCACAGACCCTTCCCAGACCTTGCAACCATGGCTGAACGTGACTGCAATCAACAGTACGGCTTCACCAGACCACGAATTGGGGCGTAACACAGGCCCCCCCAGCACTCGCATTGCGGGGGGGACCTCCGCGCTCCAGGGGCTCATCTCACTTCATCAAGGAGAATCACAGACTGAGATTCCTCCGGGACTAAAGCCCTCGTGCGCAGGGTGTCGGCGGCCCCCTCAGTGGAAGGGAGACGTGTCTCCTGTTCCGGGATTCCAGGGATTAACAGGGGGCAGATGGAGTCCAAGCTGGGCTCAGCATTGCTCGGAAGTGCGCCCTTTCTACCCCAGAACACTGGGGGAGAAACCTGCAGGATATCCGGAAGACTCGTGCAGAATTCAAAGATTTGGTAAGGAAACTTGAGAGGGCTTCCCTGCCAGGGACGCAGAGGGGCCCCCTCCGAGCTCAATCAGGAGCTCTCCAGTGGAAGTACTGTGCTGAGAGGGCCCCCTAGAGCATGGGGGCCCCTGCACTGCAGAGGCTGCCCTGACTCAGTATATATACATTTGGACGTTTAATGCTAGATTTTCAGCGAGTAGGCGAGATTAGTAACTATTGCTGCATGCAATGTTTTCTTTTAGCGGTATTTTAAATATTTTCTACGTTCCCTCTTTATTAATTGTCTGTGTTAAAATCAGAGATTGTATCTTCAATGGACAGCCTAGTAAAAATAAAAAAACATAAAAAGACTGGAAGCACATCAAGTGTAGATTTTATTTCAATGTGACAAAGCAAAAGTACTGGGCTATTAGCAATCACTTTGTTTGAGCTTGACAACCACTTTAAGGTCAAGCCTACTCGTTTATCTGAGCTGGACAGTTTTTGATGAAATTATGGTCTTTGCAGCAATAGAGCTACAACGTAAGAGCAAGTCTCCTCTAAAGTTCTTCTTGTGTTAAAGGGTTTCTTTCACTTGAGCCAATTTGGCTGCTGCTACTTCAGAAGTTGTTTCCATTTGCTGTCTATGACACGATGCACAAGGTATTAAGACTATATTCTTCTATCTCTGATCTTTTGATTTCGTTTTGGATTTGTTTCTCGATCTACAACACCAGATCAATTAAAGCCCTGCCATCATGTTCTGAACAGTTACATAACCCAGTTAAAAGGGGTGTTGCGAGTCTGTAAACTAAGCACACAATTCTACAAGTAGTGTTTGATTAAATGGACCAGGGGTGTGGTCGCCCAGTCGTTACCCAGCTGGCCATTTCAAAACTATAATTCCTGAAGACTTCTGAGGAGTGAAAACAAGTGAGGTCACTGACAGAAAGAGCGAACCCTGGTAAACAGGGCTGCTGTAAATATGTACAGCATGTTATCAGTGCTTCTTAGCAGGGCTGCTATATATATAAGGCATTGTACCAGCACTTCTCAGCAGGGCTGGTGCTCCAGTAATGGACAGTACCAGTGCTTCTTAGCAGGGCGACTGTACTGATGATAGCCCCAGCACATCTTAACAGGGGTGCTGTACCATTAATTGGCAGTACCAGCACTTCTCAGCCGCAGCAACTCTAGTACAGCACTAGCAGTCCTCCACACACAGTACGGCTACGCCACGAATGGGCAGGACCAGCACTTCTGTACCAGTACTTCTCACCAGGGCTGGTGCTCCTGTAATAGACAGTACCAGCACTTCTCACCAGGGCTGATGTTTCAGTAATGGACTGTACCTGCACTTCTTAGCGGGGCTGCTGTACTGATAGACAGCACTAGCACTACTCAGCAGGGGTGCTGTACCATTACCAGTACCAGCACGTTTCTGCAGCAGCAACTCTACTACTGCACTAGCAGTCCTCCACACACAGGACGGATAATCCGCAAATTTTGTTACAGGGCCGATTTTGCAGCTATGCTGCAAAAACGGCTCTGCAACATAAACGGCCCCCAGGGCCCAAAACCGGCCCCCACCCTTGCGGCCGACCGGGGGATTGCCCGGTGCCCTCAACGGCCAGTCCGGGCCTGGGCAGGACCAGCACTTCTCACAAGGGCTGCTGTATATTTAACACACTGTACCAGGGGCGTAACACAGGAACCCGCAGTCCCAGCGTTGCACGGGGGGTGCTCTAGGGGAACCCCTCACTTCATCAAGGAGAATTAAAACCCTCCCGGCCTCTTAATAAATTAAATGGTGCACTGCACATGGCACGCATGCACGCCTGCGCCCCAAGCCTCTCTCTCATTATAATTAAAAGGGGGCACAAGTTACAGCAGCGCAGTGCGCACGAGCGGGCCCCGGCCAGGCCTCTGCCCTCCTCTGACCTCTGAGCCTCTTCATTCAGGAATAGATGTGTGGGCGCGGGCCCGGTGAGGCTCTGCTGCTGCTCTTTATAAAATATATTAAATAAATGGTGTGGGCAGGTGCGCGTGGCATGCAGTTGTCTCCGCGACGCGTCTGCGCAGTGCGCGGTCTCGGGGGCTGGTGACCAATGAATAAACTGCCTTGCTGGCCCCTGATTGAATTTATTGCGCGCAATGCGGGGCGCGCATTACTAAAAATGCAGCATGCACGTGAGACTTGGGTGTGGCACATCCGATCCCAGGACCCAGCCATGGACGCTACTACGCTGAGAAGGACCATCCCGTCCCGACCATAATAATAATTTAAATTATTATAGCCCCTGGCCTGCCTGACTAGCCTTGCCCTGCTGCCAGTGCCTTCTCTGCTGCTGTGCCCGGAAAGCTCGCAGCTACCTCTGAAGAGTGAAGCTGCAGCCTGCAGGCCAGGGCCAGGCCCACCCAACCCCAGCCCTCAGGTCAGGTGAGTCTAGGCAGGAATGGTCCATGGGTGGTGGAGTCTTAGTGGGTGGCGGGTGGGGATTCGGATGCAACTTATATTTGGAATGATGCGGGCCAACATGGTGAGGCCCGGACGGGAATAAAATGAAAACATAGTGTATCAGTCCGATATGGTTCTAAGCTAAAACGTTGGTGAACTGAGTGTAGAGGGCAGAACCTCAGTGAGGGTGCTGTCGAGTGGGGGATTGGCATAATGTGCATAGCTAGATGCTAGGCAGGGAGTGCTCAGGGTAGTGGGCCGCTTGGATAAGAAATGCAGTATGGATGAATGTAAACATCATAGTGCTGATGTTATTTAAAGGCTGATGTTCTCGCCGGAACGTGGGGACCCAATCACTCCTCTTGCATGGCATATCTTTTCTCTTTTTTTGATACCACAGCTTCTGGGGTCCTGGCGCATCAGGGTAGTGGGGGGGGGGGCACACTAATGGGGCTACATAGAAGGCTGGGGAATGAGCTCATAGTATAGAATTGGATGTATGACGTTAGCACGCATACTTTTACCACGCATACCATTACCACGCAATTTTTACAACGCAGGACCCTTTACCATGAATACCTTTACAACGCAATACACTACAACGCAAGTACTTTTACAACGCATACCATTACAACGTAAGTATAGGTAAGTATATAATATGTTAAAATAATGTAATTATTTAAAAAAAAATTAAGTTAATAAATTATTAGTTTAATATTAAATTTTTAAATTAATTATATTAATTTTTATTTATTAATTTGTAAATATGTTAAAAATACCCCTGTACCCCAAAACCCAAACCCAGCCCTGAAATCTAAAAATACCCCTGTACCCCAAAACCCAAACCCAGCCCTGAAATCTAGAAATACCCCTGTACCCCAAAACCCAAACCCAGCCCTGAAACCTAAAAATACCCCTGTACCCCAAAACCCAAACCCAGCCCTGAAACCTAAAAATACCCCTGTACCCCAAAACCCAAACCCAGCCCTGAACCCTAAAAATACCCCTTTACCCAAAAACTGAAACTGACCCTGAACCCTAAAAATACCCCTTTACCCAAAAACTGAAAACTGACCCTGAACCCTAAAAATACCCCTTTACCCAAAAACTGAAAACTGACCCTGAACCCTAAAAATACCCCTTTGCCCAAAAACTGAAAACTGACCCTGAACCCTAAAAATACCTCTTTATCCAAAAACTGAAAACTAACCCTGAACCCTAAAAATACCCCTTTACCCAAAAACTGAAAACTGACCCTGAACCCTAAAAATACCCCTTTACCCAAAAACTGAAAACTGACCCTGAACCCTAAAAATACCCCTTTACCCAAAAACTGAAAACTAACCCTGAACCCTAAAAATACCCCTTTACCCAAAAACTGAAAACTAACCCTGAACCCTAAAAATACCCCTTTACCCAAAAACTGAAAACTGACCCTGAACCCTAAAAATACCCCTTTACCCAAAAACTGAAAACTGACCCTGAACCCTAAAAATACCCCTTTACCCAAAAACTGAAAACTGACCCTGAACCCTAAAAATACCCCTTTACCCAAAAACTGAAAACTGACCCTGAACCCTAAAAAAAACCCCTTTACCCAAAAACCCAAACATATAACATTTTAAAAATAATTATATACTTACCAATACTTACGTTGTAATGGTATGCGTTGTAAAGGTATATGCGTTGTAAAATCTTTCGTTGTAATGGTATGCGTGGTAAAAGTTTTTGCGTTGTAAAAGTTTCGTTGTAATGGTAGTGCGTTGTAAAAATTGCGTGGTAAACGTTGCATACCTATAGAATTGCTTGTCGCAGCAGAGACTTGTCAGCGGCCTTCCAATTGTTTGTGCCCTCAAGGTGCAGCTGGGTGTTGAGGGCCTGGGGTATTGAGTGGGGGGGTGCAGAGGTGAGACCGGGTAATAGTTTGTTGCGTAAGGAAGAGAGATTAGAATGGAGAGTGGGGCGATACGAAGCAACGGTGAAGAGTAAGAGAAGAAAGTGGGAGACACAACAGAAACAGAGAAGGAAAAGCTGAGTTATAAGTAAGTGGGAGGGGTAAAGACAAACCAGTGAGAGAGATCCGAAGAAAGGAAAAATGGAAGGAGAGATGTGGAGACTGACAGAGAATAAGATTGAGAGGAGTGAAGTGAGGTCGGTGATGGGTGAACAAGTAGAATGAAAGGACAAAGGAGTGAAGAAGAAAGAGGAAAGAAAGAAGGGGGAGAGGCAAGTGCAAGCAACTTTATTTAAAAACACTGCAATAGCTTTGGAAGAACGTTTATTTAAACGCTGCAAGACATTTATGTAAAAAAGAAGTGGCAAGATATTGGAGAGACAGTCTATTAAGCACGCATCAATAACTTAGACACTGGCATCTCTTATATTGCCATTGGATTTAATTTGATTGTGAGGGACTGGAAATGGAGGGGGTAGAGAAGAAATTGGTGAACTCATTGTTTCTTATCTGAAAACATTCAACCTTGCTCCTAGAACACTCAAACATTTAAAATTAAAGGATGCACATTGTCCTCAATGACAACAGAAGTAGCACAAACTCTACCTCTCCCTCCCTCTACCTCCCTCTCCCGTTCTTCCCTATACCTCCCTCTCTCTCTCTCTCTCCCTCCCTCTACCTCCCTCTCCCTTTAGCTCCCTCCCTCTCCCTCCTGCCCTCTACCTCCCTCTCCCTCTAACTCCCTCTCACTCCCTCTACCTCTACTTCCCTCCCTCTAACTCTACCTTCCTCTCCTCCCCCTCTACCTTCCTCTCCCTCTCTCTTCTACCTCCCTCTACCTCTCCCTCTCTGTCCCTCCCTCTAGCTCCCTCTCCCTCTAGCTCCCTCTCCCTCTACCTCCCTTTCCCTCCCTCTACCTCCCTCTACCTGTCCCTCCCTCTCCCTCCCTCCACCTCCCTCTCCCTTCCTCTACCTCTCTGTCCCTCCCTCTCAAATCTCTGTCCTCTCCTCTCTCTCTCCGTCCCTCTGTCCCTCCCTCTCCCTCTCTCTCTACCTCCCTTTACCTCCCTTTTCCTCCCTCTGTCCCTCCCTCTCTCTCTACCTCCCTCTACCTCTACCTCCCTCCCTGTCCCTCCCTCTCCATCTACCCCCTCTCCCTCTCCCTCCCTCTCTCTCTACCTCTACCTCCCTTACCTCCCTCTCTCTCTCTCTACCCCCCTCGCCCTCCCTACCTCTCCCTTCCTCTCTCTCTACCTCTCTGTCTCTATCTGTCTGTCTCTGGCCCTATCTGTCTCTTTCCCTATCTGTCTGTATCTGTCCCTTTCTGTCTCTTTCTGTATCTGTCTCTACGAATAATTGTTCAAATTCTGAATGTGCTTACATCCAGATGCGCAACACCCATTGGGCTCAGAGGGCTTCAGCCCTAGCCCCCCCTTACTCCATTGTGTGTGGCAGCCCGTGCTGGGACAGCTTCCTGGGCGCACACCCGAGTACTTCACAGGTCTTCCATTTGCTTGTTAATGAGGCTTTGTTGTTTTTTTCACCCCTTCTTACATCCACTGCATCTCCACTCTGCCTAGAAATGACAAGGCAAGGTCCGTGGGCCGCCAATGAAGGCCTGCCAGGCCGCTGGCGGCCCGCGGGCCGTACTATGAGTACCACCCATGTAATTAGTTTACACAACTTTAAAATACTTTTAAAATGCTTTGAATTTGTATTTGCTATTTTGTCAGCTAGAAATTATGGCAAACCTAACCACACAACACAATATGGTTTACTCCCATCCAAGATGAACAACAGCAAAGGTGCACCCGATGCCTCTGACCTTTCCCTCCCCACAAGGATCTTCTCGGATTCTCACAAGCAGGAGCACTCACTCTCCCGCCCCCGCTCCCAGGCCCAGCACTTTCACTTTCCATATTATTATTTACATTGATACTAGTTATCTGACATGGGGCTTGACTTCCTTTTGCCTTGCACCAGAGAATCTGGAAAACGAAGCAGACAGAACCAGCAGCAACCCAGTCTACACAGCACCTGCTGCACCCTCTGCTTGAGTGGCTCCCCTCCCCGAATTGTGACACTGCCTAGGACCAGCAGACACCAGAGGTGCAACTGTAGGGCAGGAAGGCCCCACACTCAAAATCGGTGAAACTGTGTCATCAGAGGAAAGCTGTGTGAGGCTGTACATGTTTTAAAGCGGAAAGCATGGACGCCACTGCTAAAAAATGCCAGGGATAGTGAAAGTAACATCCGACTTGTCTGTAGTACGAGTGCCTTAAATCTTGTATTTACATTGTTTACACTACAGAAATGATAAATTAAAACAAACATCTGCATCAATGTTCTTAAGCATCCAAACAGTTTTCTTCCTCAGCCTTCTTTACTTGCCTGTTTTGCAATGCTTACTAATAAAGACATGATGGTAGAAATAGAAATTGCTTCCTCAGTTCACGTTATCATGCACAACCCTTGACAGTCGCTAATGTGTGGCATGCAGATAATTCAGCAGTCTATTTCTCTTGACTTTCTCAGGATACTGAGTTACATCTTGTGTACTTCTCATGTATATTGTCAGTCGTGTTTTTATCGGATTGCAGATTTGGGTTTGTCTTTCAAAGTTTCAAGGTATTGTCCATTAATGTCAATTCTATTTCAGACCCTTCATAGTTATTCTTCAGCCAAAGGCAGTTCCTGAGACAATAGGTTCGCTCCTTGGCATTTTTCTGATTGCTGCCTTAGTTAAATAATCTGCTTTTGACAGTATTGTTACAAATGGCTTCGCTTGTATGTTGTTTATTTCCCCTTTTCTCATTAGAAAATAGAGAAAGACAATATAGAGGCATTTAATTTAAATGTTGGAGGTTTCAAATCAAAATATACAAGATTTTTGGGTGGTAGGGCAAAGTGGTAGGTGGTGAGCCGGTCTGCCAGGGGGGGCCTCCCATGTGCTTTGCAGGGGGGCCCCCTCAAGTTTTGTTACGCCACTGCCACGAATTGAGGAGTTGGCGGAGCAGTTGGCCCCACATTTGCAACCTGGACGGCCATATCCATCAGCGCTGACCCAGCAGATGAAGGTGATGTCAGCCCTACATTTCTTTGCCACGGGAGCCTTGCAGTACACTGTGGCTTCTCTTGGAGGGATGTCCCAGACAATGTTTAGCCGTGTGCTTCGTGATGTCTTGGAGGCAATATTGTATTTTCTGAACCGGTACATCGCATTCCCGACACCACGACAATTTCCTGACATACAGAGTGACTTTTATGCACTGGGAAGGATGCCACATGTCATTGGCTCAATTGATGGGACACATGTGGCTTTGGTACCACCACAAGCACATGAGTAGACATACAGGAACAGAAAACATTTTCACTCCATTAATGCCCTGGTGATATGTCTGCCAGACATGACGATATCACGTGTCTGTGCACATTTCCCCGGCTCGGCACACAACGCTTACATCATTAGGAATAGCAGGATCCCACAGATGATGTCACAGCTGCAGAACCAGCGTGCCTGGCTTGCCTTGTGTGCTTTCTGTATCTTGGAATTCAACCCTCGTTTCAGACCCATGATATGTTTGTTTGTTTGTATGTAGGTGACTCCGGATACCCCAACATGCCGTGGTTGCTGACACCACTCTGGAACCCTGTTACACCTGCAGAGATACTTTATAATGAGGCATATGGGCGGACCAGGGGACTGATAGAGCGGAAATTTGGACTACTGAAAAGCAGATTTCGCTGCCTGGAGCGGACAGGAGGGGCCCTCCAAAATGCACCAGAAAAGGTGTGAAAGATTATCATTGTGTGTTGCATGCTACACAACCTGTCAGTGAAGGAGGAGTTGCCTCTCATCTAAGATGATGAAGACAAGCAGCCGCCAGCAGGGGACGATCCTGGCCCTGGACATGTTGCCAGTGATGATGAGGGTGAGGGGGATGTTCGGACCCTGCTCATCAACAACTTTTTTACATGATTGTGAGTATACAGTGATGAGTTGTCTACTTTTTTTCTTTGCCTGATATGTGTATGTAGTACAATGTCGATGCATACGTGTAGCTACATGCTACTTGACATGTTCCTTGCAGTTATGTGTCCGTTGAGTTAGTATGTTGTCCGAAACAGTGTTGACATGATTCCTAGGTTGCCTTCACAATTCTTGGGAATTGTGTACGGAATGTCTATTTGAAATGTCTGCAGTTATTTTGTTATTTCAATGCTGCTGTATGTCTGTCCTTCACAGGGTCCTTTGGCTGTTGTCTGGTGACATGTGACCTTCAAAACACACAATCCTGTTACAGAGTGCAACATTTCATGGAAACCGGATGCAGTGCCACACACCCAAGTACTGACATTATTGACCCTCTTGGTTACTTTGTCCACACTGTCACGTGAGGTTAACTTGCATCTGTTGTGGAGTTCACATCACATGTTGTGAATGTGTAATGAACCTGTGCTCCACTTTGGGATGTGCTTTGTCTGTATCCACACATCAACATTCATATGCATACTGTACCTGTGGTCTGATTGCCACTGACTCTGAATGAGTGTTGTGTATGTGCATTTCAGTGTGTTTTTAGTTCTCAATAGTGGAGGCCATGAGTATGATAGCTAGGGAAATTTGGGTTGTGTTGACCTAGTAGTGTGTATCTCCCATATGAGTCACATCACCATGACTCACAAAACTGTGTTTACATTGCTGTAGTATTTTTCCTGCACAGTCCTTGTTTAGCAGGTCATCATCTCGATGTCACAAACCAAGTATAATTTACAACAAAGGCAAGTATTGTGTGATTATGAATTTATGTACATGCATGTGTGAGAATACTACAGTAATTGAATGTGCTGTACAGTGTTATCGCAATCCAAAGTTCACAGAGGAGTTAGTAGTATTGTTAGATGAAATTTCCTGAGTAAAGTCCACAGTCATTTGAATCATTGTTCCAACTTAGACCCTCCGACACATGTGTGAGAGTTCAATGACAGTCAACAATGTGAATGGTTTGCACACAATGGAGGATATCAGGAGCAGGTGTTCACTTCCTGGGGGATATGCATGGCCATCTGTCTCTCACTTGTCTTCTTCAGATGACCCCTTCTTCTTTTGAAGGGGAGCCTTAGGTGCAGGCTGCTCTGGTGCCGAGGACTCTCCGCTAGAGTCCTCATCCCTCCCAGTGGCAGTTGAAGATGTTGTTGCAACAGATGTAGTGGGCACACAGGTATGTGTGGTCATATTGTTGGCAGGCTGGTAGAGGCATGTGAGTATGTCTCTGTGCACCACCGTGAGTTCATCAATTTTGTCCATTTTGGACTCAATTTAGTTTCAGTTTATTTATTTATGATTACGGAACTCTCATGAGATCCACATAAAAAGACATAATATACATTCAGAAAAATCATGAGTAAAAAGAAAATACATAATAAAGCATGAACACCGTCAGATATACAGAATAAATCAAATCTCTAAATTGCCACCTAATACAGATTCAAAAAACATTTTAAAAAATTGTACAATTTGAAACAAAACTTTTCATTAGGGGGATTGTTCATGGCAAAAGTGAAATCAGAGGCAGACAAAATATTCAATTGCAGACATATGGGTCTTAGCCATTTACGCCTGAACGACATTAACGCTGGGCAAACAAAAATAACATGCAGCAAATCTTGAGCTTTCATGTGACAGAGGTCACAAACAGCTGATGAACCATACCATCTGGATAGGAGCAATTTCAAAGGAAGTAAATCCTGTCTTACTAAAAACATTAAACGCCTGACACCATGAGGGATGTTCCAATGAACATAGGGTTGTGCTTTCCTCACCAAACAGGAGTCAATAGCTGGACTAATGCCCTTTTTCAGAGTACAGAGCTCTCTATCCAGTCTAAACCCTAGTTCCCAAGAAGTAGATTTCAAAAGGGTTTTTAACTGATATGGCGATAAAGAAAATAAAACAGCTTTATCTAATTGTAATTGACTTACTGCGTATCTACAAATTTTTAGAATAAAAGAATAATCATTAAAATTTCCCAGCAACTCATTTTTTATTAAATGTCTTAACGTGCCTGGCTCACTCATTGCTAGGCTGAAAACCCAGCGCACATTCCTCGCTAGACCTTGAACCCAGCTACTACGTAAGCCAAATTCCTGTCTGAGAGCAGCTGTTGAACTAGCTGTGTTGACAGATAAAAGGCTACGTAAAATATTTCCTTCAGAGGAGTTAAAAAAACTCCAACTTTTTATATCGATTAACTCTATTCCATAGAGTAAGGAAGCTGGGATTTTTGCTCGATAAACATCCAGCAGTATCGAAAAATGCCTTCTGCCTGTGGCCTTATATAAGGACACCAAGCTCTTGCCCTGAACAATAGCTTTCCGGATGTTGTTAGCTATGTGAGCTTTTTCACTTAAGTTACTCATAACAATTTTGCCAAGAAAGGTATAAGATTGCGCAGTTTCCAATTGTTGGCCCCCCACAGTCCAAAGAAAATTCGCAAATTTAGCTTTCTTCCTACCAGACATACACATCACTTTACTTTTAGCAATATTTATCAATAGGTAATGCTTTCCTGCAAACGTATGTAAGGCATGCAGGCGATTGTTCAGCCCTTTAGGCGTTAGGTCAAGGATCAAAATGTCATCAGCATACATGAGGTACACAATTGGGGAACCCCCCAGGATCGGTGCAATACCTGTGCTTGCAGAGAGAACCTGGGGTAAGTCAGCAATATAAAGGGAAGACAGCAGAGGGGCCAATAGGCAACCCTGCTTTAACCCGTTAGCTGTGGGAATAATTCTAGATAGTCCTCTTTCCCCACCCAGCAACACTCTGCACCAAGTATCCGAGTGCAGGGCGCGAACTAATCTAATAAGAAAGGGTGGCATCCCTAAATCGAATAACTTTCCCCACAGTAATGTTCTGTCCACTTTATCAAAAGCTGTGGAGAAATCAATAAAGGCGCCATAAACTCGCCCTCCACGAACTTTAACATATTTCTCCGTTATAACCTGGAGTGCGGTCAAGTTATCTAAGGTACCGTGCTTTTGTCTAAAACCTGTTTGTTCAAAAGGCAAAATTTCGGCCTTAGACACCCAATCGTTAATTAAATTAAGGAGACATTTTGCAAAGACCTTGCCAATGGCATCTAGTAAAGCGATTTATCGATAATTTTGAGGAAGGTCTCTGGCCCCTTTTTTAAATAGCGGAACCAAGATGCTCCCTTGAGGGGACGGAACCGCTAAAAAAGCAAAATTTAAACACTGGATGAAGAATTTTGCTCCATAATTTACTCTGTTGTTTTAGGACAGAAATGGGAACCTCGTCCGGACCCATTGCGCCAGAAGAGCGCATACCCTTGATGGCTAATTCGATATCTTTTTCGGCCGGAGGGTCATATGGAATGATGTCCTCAAAAATGGTGACATTATCCCGTTGCAGGTCATTACTGCTGTATAAATGCTCAATATAATGAACCCAAATCTGCTCATCAATGGCAATTGGCGTGGGACAAGATCTAGTGCCACAACCTTTGCCAATTAGTGACCAGAATACCCTGGCTTGACCCTTATAAGAGGATTCCCGGAGTTTGATCCATAGGGAGTCCTCCTTGTCTCTTTTCAATCTAGCCTTCAACCTTGATCTCCTTCTTTTTAACAATGCTAATTTGTGGTGCCTTTCCTGATTAAATGATAAGTATTGACCCCTGATCAATTTATTTATTTCAATATTTAATTTCCGAAGTGATTCGGGGAATACTATTGATTTTTTAATAGAAAGGACTTTCCTTGATATTGAGGTTACTAATTCTAAGAAATCTGCAAATCCTAGGAGTTCCCTCCCATCCCATTGGGACAAATTCTCAATGGTAGAGATTAAAGTACTCAGCAAACACTCAAAAGCCCGAGAATTCCAGTAACATTTCCCTGAACTGGCTCCAAAGTTCACCAAATCAGTATCTATGTGCCAGGAATCCGACGGGGGAGGCCTGAGAGCAGCTGTAACGATCAACACCTTATGGTCGCTTAATTCAGAATTAACAACCAAAACATCCTTCATGAAAGGGAAAAAGGAACAATCTGCCACTGCATAATCAATGATTGAATCTCCATTTTTTGATTTATGTGTGAACGCTGCAGGGGTATCAGAAGGAAGTCTACCATGTATTATTAGACAATCCACCTTAGAAAGACCTTCCAAGATTAGTTTACCTCTTTTATTGGATTTAATATTCATTGGAAACTGAGCTTGAGGAATATGGAGATATTCTTCCCTAAGCTTATTGCTGAACAGATCAAGGCCACAATTGGAGATCTTACAGTTGAGGTCCCCTAATAAAAGTATATATGGAGGGGGAGAGACATCCATAAGTTTAGATATAAAGGAAAAGAGCAACTTTAAGCCATCATTAAAACGGGTGTCAGGGGGAATGTAGGTATTTATTAAAATAAGCAATTTATTTGGACAATCTTTAAACACATTTTTCAAAGTTAGAGCCTGGAACAGTTTATTAGGCTCTAGATAGTAAGAGAAATTCCAATTAATTTTATTAGAAAGTAGGCAAGCTATTCCACCCTTCGCGTGACCTCTTCTAGAGGGAATTGCACTGCCATCAAAAACCAAATACTCTTTTTCCAACATTAATTTTCCAACCACCCAGGTTTCCTGAAGACAAATTATATCAGCTTCTAAGGAAAGTAAGAATGCCAATTTTTCCTGGCTATTCTTAAAACCTGTAATATTCCAAGAGATTATTTTCAAATCAGTGTTAAAGATTTGGATGCGGTTTAAGAGGAGGGGTAGATTTACTAGAAAGAACGCCAGGCACCAACTCCATTTAGAATTGTCATCCGTCAAAACTTGTTTAGGAGGAGTGGGATTTTTATAGAGAACTTGACGTTCATTTTTAGATATCCATATTTTTAAATCCTCCGTTTTAGTTGAGGACCAATCTGTGGAATTCGAATTGACACCACAGATTGTTGGCAAGTTAGTGGATAATTTGTCACTCCGCTCCTCAACGAAGAATGGGGAAACATCTATCCCTCTAATTTGCAATTCCTCTGCCCAGTGTAAGATATGGTTCAAAACTAATTTAGAATGAAATTTGACCCTTGCCGTTTTCCCCAGAGTGGAATTCAACAGAAGTACCAAATCCAAATCCGAGGTTTGAATTAGTTTTAAGCTTTCAATCTCACGGAAACATTTAAGAAGAGCTGATCTGTTTAAGATAAGGTCAGTATCAAAAAGAGGAATAAAATCTAAAAAACGGTATCTATGTTTTCTTTCTCCCGAATGGACACACAAGCGGCGGGCACAATTAAAGGAAAATCCTGAAATGGCCCAGCCAAGGGGTTAAGAGTAGAAGGTTGAACTTTTACTGGTAATAATGAATTAATGGGTCGAAATTGGTTCAAAGATCCTGCGGAATCAGTAATAATAATCGCTTGATCCTCTGTAGGTGGACCAATTATGTCATTGGGTAGATTAAGAGACAACTCATTCAGGGAAGATTTTTCTAACGAGGCCTCTAAATTATTTTCGAAAATGAGTTTCCTCTGCCTTTTTTTTGAGAACCTTCGGACAGGTTTCCTTTTTTTTTGTCTATTCTTTTTATGCTTAATAGCAACTGCCTTTTCACCATTAATTGGGAGATCAATGCGAGCCTCTTCATCTTTTTTTATATGTGTGGTAAATATAGGAAATACGGAAGGTACTTCTAAATTTTGCGTATCAATAGAGGCAGCCAAAGGTTCTATCTCTTCATCAAGGATAGCGATACAATTGTCTCCAGCAGATGATACATTATCAGCGATGGGATCCACCAGAATGGCCGGGAGCTTATTTCCCTTCCGACCTTCGGGAATGGGGAGTTGATCCATTTGAGCAGAATCTAAAATCGCTATTTCATTTGATAGCCTCTTAACTTCGCTCGAGTGTACCAATACATTGTCGGGCTCAAGATGACACCCGGGAACGGACCCACCTTGGTTATGTAAAAGCACTCTTAGGATTTGGGTTACCGTATCCAGGACGCAATCAGAACCTCCAACAAATTTTTCCAATAAGCGTAAAATTGATGATAACAAAAATTCCAAGGAAAACAAAGATTTAGAGATTAGATTATCACTAACACTCGGAGGGCTCACAGGAATATTATTCAAATTAGTGCCAGAGCACGAGGTGAGGTTTAGCTGGGCTAGAGAAAAATCTGATTTATTAGAGGGGGTACTGTTATGAGGGTGGAGGTTGGAAATTAAAGGGGCTTCATTAGGATTTATATTAGCAATGGCGTTGGCAAGAATGGATTCCGTATGTTTCTTATGGGACACTAAATCAATATCGGGTAAAGTAAAGTCTCCCACCGGAATTACAAGGGTAGAGGATAAGTCAGGAGAGACCGTAGATTTCTCCGTAGTTGGATGTGGTGGTTTAGGCATTATAGGATCAGATAATTTTAAGATGACATTAGAGGCATTTAAGGTAAAACAACCAGAAGCCACAGGGGGGAGTTCCAATTGCCTCTGCGAATCTAACAGAGCGAGAGGCGGACCCTCCACTGTTTCGGAGGAGTAATTCCCAAGATGGAACGAGACAGGAACTTCGATCAGGTTGATATTATCCTTAACAGGAGAAAAAACTGCCTCAGACACTTTACCCTCAAGAGTATCAAAGTTTGAGGCATCCAACACAACTTTATCCTTTACCCTTTCCCATAAACTGAATAGTTGACATTGCCCTTTCAGTTGCAGAGAGGAATTAATTTTATTCCGCAGGGGATTCGATTTTGTTTTAGAGCCTGCGGTAGTGGAAGAATCTAGTTATAGAAGAGATGATTGGTGGGGCAGAGCGAGCAGGGAGAGCGGGCCAGGTGACAGGTATTAGGACTAGCAAGGGCTCCTGGGAACTGGAGTCTTGGTCTCACCGCTCGCAGCCCTGCTACGCAACACGCACCCACAGCAGCCACGGAAAGTACCCCGCTTTTAGGATCAGAGTCCTGGGGTTAAAGTTCACAATGATGCGGGGCCCGCGAAGCGGGTTCTGCGAGGAGTAGGCTGAGACGTAGAGGCACGAGAACGCTGAACAGCAGCCTGATATTCCTGCAGGTAGACAAGGATTTTCAGCAAAGTCCAAACGCTGTTTGGTGGGGCGGAGCGAGCAGGGAGAGCGGGCCAGGTGACAGGTGTTAGGACTAGCAAGGGCTCCTGGGAACTGGAGTCCTGGTCACCACCGCTCGCAGCCCTGCTCCGCAACGCGCACCCACAGCAGCCACGGAAAGTACCCCGCTCTTTAGGATCAGAGACCTGGGGTTAAAGTTCACAACGATGCGGGACCCGTGAAGCGGGTTCCGCGAGGAGTAGGCTGAGACGTAGAGGCACGAGAACGCTGAACAGCAGCCAGATATTCCTGCAGGTACACAAGGATTTTCAGCAAAGTCCAAACGCCAGCTGGATACGATGGATTCTTAAGGCTGTTTGGTGGGGCGGAGCGAGCAGGGAGAGCGGGCCAGGTGACAGGTGTTAGGACTAGCAAGGGCTCCTGGGAACTGGATTCCTGGTCTCACCGCTCGCAGCCCTGCTCCTCAACGCGCACCCACAGCAGCCACGGAAAGTACCCCGCTCTTTAGGATCGTAGGCCTGGGGTTAAAGTTCACGAAGCGGGTTCCGCGAGGAGTAGGCTGAGACGTAGAGGCACAAGAACGCTGAACAGCAGCCAGATATTCCTGCAGGTACACAAGGATTTTCAGCAAAGTCAGCAAAGTCAGTAACTCCAACAACACCAACGGATCTGCAAAGAGCGTGGTGGCTTAAACTGCGGTTTTAAACTATGGCTATGGCGTTGACTGCTTTGCTCACTCACTCATCCGGAGATCAAGCAGTCCACCGAAGCTTGAAGGCCTGGAGGTACAGAGACTTGGAGGCTCACCCCTGCAGACAGCGTTAATGGCAAACAGAAGCCGGAAGCCAGAAGCCCCCCACACTGATCCCTTCGTTCACCTTCGTTCACCTGCACGTCCGCCACACAGCCACACCGCTCGCTGCTCTTACTCCTGCTCCAGAGATGGATCCGGACGTGGACGGGGCTTCAGGGACCAGCTGCTTCAAGAGCCGGCTGTCAGCGCAACGCCCAAAGTCCGCACCAGAAGACCGCACCTCCCGCACACTCGCCGACCGAGAGCCTAAAGCCTAATGGACTCCCGGTACAGAGGCAGAGCAGAGCGGAGCTGGCAAAACGTCCGCGGCAGAGCGGGCAGAGCGGACAGCGGGCGGGCGGCTCCCAAACAGTTCAGCGCGGTTCAGCGCAGAGCACGGTGCACAGCACAAGCTCCTCCTCTTCCTCCAGGACTCCATTCAGGACATGTGTGTCTCCACTCAGGACATGTGGGAGTCCAATCTGGCATGGTGGGCAGCCTGATATTGTTTAATGTCCCTGAAGATCCCCATTACCTGGCCAAAGTCTCCGGTGCATTCTTGGTACACATCTATGATGCGTCCCAAATGTGGATCATCTTGCAGTGCAGCCCCATCTTCAGGCTGTGGCATCACCCTGCCTACCCACACGAGCAGGACCTGCCATTGCAGGCACAGACGACACTGGGCCTCCTTCTGTGTTGGCATTGGTGGTGTTGTCTGCCACCTCCAGAGTGCAGATGTAGCAGGAGTGGTGGCAGGGGGTGCTGATGTTACAGCTGCTGGTGTTGCACGCTGACCCACACCGGAGGGGCCAGGTTGTTTGTAGTAGTCCAAGTAGGATTTACAGACATCCAGACTGGAGAGCTCAGGGTCAACCAGAGTCTGTTCCTGTAGTGTCCCCGGCAGCCCCAGTGGGTGGAAGAGACACACAATGTATTTTGTGGTTCAGTACTCATCAACAGATCACACACATTACAGTTGCTACTGTACTTAATGATGAGTGTATGTACACTGCATTGTCCTCAATTGTCACGAACAAAGATCCATGTTGGTTAAGCACATTATCATGACAAGCTGATGTGTTTTCATGGACACGTTGTATGCCTCCTTCAACCCTGTCCAGGTTACTCCTTGTGTTGCAAGTTTCGATGACAGTGAGGGGAGTGCTGTGTCAAGGATTTTGACAACACTGCATGATGTGGGGGTAGAATGCAGCTCACAACAGCACCTTGTGTAAATGACACCATGCAACAGTGTCAGCTATCTTGCTGTGGTCATTCCATTCACTGTCAAGTGTCCCCTGTCAATGATGTATATGTAGCTTTGTGTGTGTGTTTTGATATGTGCTATGTCTGCATCTCCCCAATTGTTGTAGACCCCAAACAATTCACAGCCAGGGCAGGGAGCCCCCTGGGACACTGCATCCCCAGATAGTGAGTTGACACAATCAGTTGAGTGTGAACGTGTGAGAGGGCCAGTGCCTAGGTGTGACTTGCAGCCAATTCATACATCAGGCCCATGTATCAGCCATCTTGCTAGGGCATTTACTTTCACTGTCATGGAGTGACTGGTCCCAAGGGTAGTATTTGTTCTGGCTGAGAAGGTGTGTGGATAGATGGTATTTGGAGGCATTGCAGGACCTCCTTCTTCCCCAGAGGCCAGGTAATCACCCATGAGGCATGAATCCATTGCAGGGAGTCACAGTTAGCTTTTAGGATGTCAGCCAGTGGTGTACAGGTGTTTGTTTGAGCACAACTTCCAACAGGGCCTTGTGTTCACTACACCAGTTGGCTATGACTACAACTCCCATAATGCTTTTGGATTCACCCACCTTCCATGAAAACCCAACCTTCCTACCTGTGACTCAGCTTCCCTTTGAGGTGGTGTAACAGTGCTGGCACGATGGCTGACAGTGGTATCCTGTTGTTTGAGCAGTACTCCCAACAGGGCCTTGTGCTCCCCACAACAGAGCCCAGTGTCAGCCATCTTGTCAGTACTTTTCCACTCCCTGTGAGGTGAGCATGGTTCAGGGTGGGCTTGATGGGCCATGTGGGATGACGACTATTGGCTATGAATACAACTCCCATCATGCTTTTGGCTACACCTACCTTCCCAGAAAAGCCAACCTTCCTTCCTGTGACTCAGATTCCCTGTGAAGTGGTGTAATAGTGCTGGCAAGATGGCTGACAATGTTTGTAGGTGTTTTGAGGCCAATGCCTTGCTGTTTTTGTTAGTAAGTTTGTACATGTTATAACATAGTTCCATATTACTCTGATATTGCAGGCATTGTGTTTATCTAACTAGCATGCACATCACAGGATAATTAGCTTTCGGTTGCTATGGATTTGCTAACAGTGATTGGTTTCACTGTCCCCTTGACAGTGATGTGTGTATATGTGTATTGCCTCACAATATTGGACAGTTGGTTATGTACTCACCAGGCTCTGGTATTCCTGTTAATCCATGGATGCCCTCTGGTGGAAGGATGGCCGGCACCTTCTCCTCCCAGGAAGGGAAGTGCTTAGGTTTTGCAGGAGGGCCACCACCGGTTTGCTGGCTCAGGGCATGGTCACTGGCAATCAGTTTCTTGACCCTCCTTCACACATTCCTGATATTGTCCATTGTGCACAGGCAAGGTGCTTGTGCATTGACCTTGTTTTTTTTTTTTTTTTTTTTTTTTTTTTTTAAAGACCTTTATTAGCAACAATACCAGCGTCGTTACAAATACCTTAGCAAGCATACAGTTCGTGGCTACCGGGACCAAACAAGTTCTCAGGCAAAGATGTTACACAGCCATGATTGCCGGCATCCCGGGGGCCCGGCGGCGTCATTTAGTGGACTCAGCTCAGCTGTAGTGATAGTAAATTCCCCATCAAGGCAGCACTAATCACAGCACGACTTCTGATTATTCATTAACAACAGCTCGCAGGGAAGGTCTGATGTGTGCAAGGTCAATAGTAGAACGAAAATACCCATAGACCTACCCTAACCCCAACTCCCCACTCTACCCTCCCTCCCCAGTGTGTTCCGTGGAATGCCCAGTCAGTCTGATTCAGAGTAAACCTGCCGGGCAAACGTGTCGTGTAAAAACCATGTCCCGTGTCACTTCCCAACCCACGTCATCAATGGCCTAAGCCTCTAGTGACCCCCCCTGTTAAGCCCTCCCACGTAGGTGACTACTTGTGTGTCCCAGCGCCCCCCTCAGCAATCTCCCCACTGTCTTACCCATAGGGGAGCCCCCCCGTCCGCCCAGCCCTCTATTCCAAAACTTGGTCCTGGAGATCCACCACCTCAGATGTGTCGGAATCACCTTCCTCCCCCTTTCGTAAGTACTCCTTGTAGAGGTCCCAGAAGTTTTTTGGCCTACTTCTAGGTGGCAACAGTTCACTGTACAGCTCAGTTTGGGTACAGCAATAGCGCAGATCCCTCTTCCACCTCGCCACGGTGGGCAGCGGTCCGCGCATCCAGCAGGACGCAACTACTCTCCTGGCGAGCAACAACGCCATATCCGCTAGTCGGCGAAGTGATGGCGGGAGCGGTTTAGAAAAGCCCAGCAAAGCAAGCGCCGGTGTCCTGGGGAGCGTCTCCTCCAGCATTTGATCAAGTTCCGCAAATACCGCATTCCAGAAGTCTCGCACACCGGGGCAGAGCCACGCCATGTGGAAGAAGTCAGCGACCTGGGTGCGACAGCGCTCACATTCCGCCGTGGGCCGCAGGCCATAGCGGTGCAGTCGCTCTGGGGTATAGTACACCCTCTGGAGGAACTTAAAGTGCACCAGCCTGTGCCTGCCATTGAGTGAGATCTTGCGGGTGCTGGAGCAGCAATATCCCCACATGGCATCATCTATGGGTGATAGCAGATCCTCCTGCCATGCCTCTCTGGCTTTAGACTGCATCAGATTCTGGTGTGCTACGCCTAACTTGTTGACCGACGAGAGCAGTTTAGCCGAGGACTTAGTTTTAATAATATAGGACAACTCTGGGATCTCCTCAGGCTCTTCCATAGACGGGCCCAACTCGTCTCGGTAAGCCGATCGCAGTCTGTGGAACTGAAACTGTTGTAGCAGTGTGGGGCTCGCAGTCCTCAAAGCTAACTGACCCCAAGTTTTAAGTGTGCCCTCCTCGAACAGATCCTCCATCCTTTCCAGGCCTAAAGAACGGAGGGACTCTACAACGCCCTTTTCTCTCAAGGGGCTCAACCACAGCGCCCATTCAATCGGCATCAGGGGTGAATACAATCGATCACAATCACGGGCGCGCACCAGTGCATGCCATGCATGGTTAGTCGCCTTAAGGGAGTCAAGGCGCCCGACCGACCGATCAAGCGGAAGACTAATCGTTGCTGGCAGTGGGAGTGGGTCCGCGAACAGTCGCTCCAGGAGCAAGTGCGGTGTACGCGCCTCTCCATGAACCCAGGAGTGCAAGTGGGTAGCCTGTGCTACGCGATAGTATCGTTCCATGTCAGGGGCCCCCAGGCCCCCCATTTCGCAAGGGAGAATGAGTGTCGCCCATCGTATCCTGGGCTGTTTGCCAGCCCACGCCAGCCGAATGAGAACCTGCGTGAGTTGTGTAAAGAAGGCCCTCGAGAGCACCACCGGTAGATTCGTGAATAAGAACAGAAACCGGGGCAGGACAACCATCTTCATTATAGCTATTCTGCCCAATAATGACAGTGGGAGCCTGCACCAAACGTCCACATCCTCCACCAGTTTGGCGAAGGCAACGCCGTAGTTATCACGGACAAGAATTTCCGGGTCGGTGTGTAAGTGGATGCCCAGGTATCTCACCGAGTCAGTCGTCCACTTTAGCGGGTACTCCACAGGGAAGGGCTGCGTCACAGGTGTGAGGGGGAATGCAATAGATTTGTCCCAGTTCACACGTAGTCCTGAGAGCGCGCCGAATCGAACCACCTCTCTGAGGACTGATGCCAGGTTAGCCTCCGGGTCACGGACGTATAGCAAGGTGTCATCTGCGTACGTAGATATGCCTATCTTATAGCTGGGGAAGCTGATCCCCTCCAAGCTGTGGTACTCCCTGATGGCACAAGCTAGCGGTTCCGCCACCAGCGCATAAAGAAGAGGTGATAGGGGGCAGCCTTGCCGCGTCCCTCTGCCGATATGGATCGGTGCGGACACCCTGTCCCCCAGTTTCAGTCTGGCTGACGGTCGGTGATACAGCGCGCCAACCATTTGCAGAAATGGTTCACCCAGACCTAGCTTCCGAAGCACCCGGACCATGAACGGCCATTCGACAGAGTCGAATGCCTTTTCCATATCCAGGAAAATCGCCAGTGCTTTATTCTCCTGTCGCACATGTTGCATGGTACCCAGGACTGTGCGTATATTGTACGTCAGATTTCTACATGGTACGAACCCAGACTGCTCAGGCGCTACCAGTTCCGGGACTAGGAGGGCTAGCCGATTGGCCAGTACCTTCGCGTATATTTTAGCATCCACATTCAGCAGACTGAGGGGCCTGTAGGAGCTGCACATGTTCAATGGCTTCCCCGGTTTCGGGATTGTAACAAGCAATGCCTCCCGCATCGTGAGGGGCATTTCCCCATCCTCGCAAATCTCATCAAAGAGAGTGATCAAATGAGGAAGTAAGATCTCAGCATAGGCTTTATAGAAGCCCACCGTGAGCCCGTCAGAACCCGGAGCGCTGCCCGCCCTCATGCCCGCCAAGGCTTCCAGTATTTCGTCCCCATGAAAGGGGGCCGTAAGGAACTCTCTGTCGGAATTCCGCAAAAATGGCATAGCTATATGCCCCAGGTAGTCGTCTATAGCGTCCTCCACGCCCAGGGACCTGGATTGGTAGAGGTCCGCATAATATCGGCGGAAAGTCGTCAGGATCTGCACCTCATCCGTGACCACGCCTCCCTCGGGGGTGGTCAGTTCTTCTACAACTAGCGGTTTGCGCGAGTTCCGCACCATGCGTGCCAGAAGTGCGCCTGGCCTGTCCCCTTCACCGTAGGCGCGGGCCGTAGCATATTTCCCCATGAAGAGGACCTCTCTGTCCGCCAGTTCCTGGTATTCTGTTAACAGAGGAGCGAATCCTGAGTCAGCCTCTGGGCCAGGGTCTCTGAGCAGTTTATCCTCCAAGTCCGCCAATTTGGCCTCCAGCGCAGTCAACTCCCTTCTAATAGAGCGCAGTGTACTGGAGTGTTTGGACATAGCCATGCCTCTGGTGAAGACCTTAAACGACTCCCAGACCGTAGAGAAGTGATCTACCGAGCCCAGATTCGCAGCAAAGAACCCCTCAATATCCTCCGCCAGTTCACCCCGGAACACCTCGTCAAGCAGGGCAAAGGGGGGGAACCTCCAGGTAAATGCTGGAATACCTTTCCTGGTGGTGGTGATATGCAACAACACAGGAGAGTGGTCAGAGAGGGTGCGTGGCAGCACCTCACATTTGTCGATACTCCGCTGGACCGAAGATGACGCCAACCAGTAGTCTATACGTGTGTGGACATTATGGAAGGCCGAGTAGTGGGTGAAGCCACCGAGCGAGGGGTGCTTCTCCCTCCAGACATCGACCAAGTCTAGTTTAAGCATTTCGGTGGTCATATAGACAGCTGAGGCCACCGGCCTTCGGGCTGGTCCTAAGGAGCGGTCCTTCTCGGGGTCAAAGATAAAGTTAAAATCACCTCCCCACAACAACCCTGGGTGATTGTGCTTCCTACATAGTGCAGACAGGGCTGCATAGAAGTCAGCGTTGACATAGTTAGGGCCGTAAACATTAACAAGCATGAGATCAAGCCCTCTGCCTACACATCTGGACAGGACATACCGCCCCTCAGTGTCTACCTCCACCGGGAACAGTTTCAGTTGTGAGGACGGGTTAACCCAGGTCAGTACCCCTCTAGAGTGTGTTGTAAAGCCAGATGCCACTATGTGTCCCGCCAACCCTCGCGTCTGTAACATCCTGCTATGAATGGGTAGGTGAGTTTCCTGCAACAGGGCAATATCCACCTTATGGCGATGCAGGTAACTGGTAACCTTCCTCAGTTTGCGGTGATCATTTAGGCCCCGTACATTCCACGTCATCAGTTTGAGAGAGTGCGGGGCATGTGTGCGATCAGTCAGGGCGACATTCGACATTGCAAATCAACTGTTCAATCATTAGACCACGGGCAGCAGGGGTAGTCTTCCCCACCAGAAGGGCAGCCACCAAGGGCATCCGATAAGCAGCAACACACAGCGTTACACATTGCGTCCCCCTGAACCATGTACACTCCTTGCCGTGAGCGTTTCCACAACTATGAACACACGAAAACCCCCCCCGAACACCACCCACATACGTCCCACACAACAGACCAAACAGGTGAACCAAAGAACAGCCACCCACCCACCCACAGCCGACCATCCCCAACCCGGTCAGACAGGCCTCATCACCACCCGCCATCCCTCCCTACTCAACAATGATTTCTACTGAACCCCAAGTAGCCCCCGAGGGAGCTAAAAGCCAAAAGCGCAGGGGCAGAGGAATCTAGCCAGCCAACTACTCAGCAGTGAGACCAGAGCTAGTAACCACACGCGCGCTCCCGTCCCGCCCCCCGCCCAGTGTCTTTGAGCCCTGCCAGCTCCAGTCTTCGCAGTTTGTTAAGTCCAGACCCTTATGTGCGGCGGACTACCCCGCAGCCGACCTCCCGCAAATCAGGCAACCCCCCCACCCCCCCAGACCACAGCGCAGATAAACCATCCCGGTAAGAACCAGGTAGATCTCACCCCAAAGTCATATCTCTACGGGGCCGCAGTGACAGCGTGCCACTCCAGCTCCTCCTTGCGCCTCCAGGTCAGAAGCGACGCTCTCGAGTCCGGCTACTCCTGTTCATCCAAGCGGGATGTGTCCTCCAAGTCCTCCCGCGGACTCCTCTGTTTATTGCGGATGTCCTTCTCCCAGTCCTTCAAGGATTTCTTAAGTTCAGCGGGGTCGGTGAAGAAATGGGAGTGACCCTGTCTGTTGATGCGAAGCCTCGCAGGATACAGCATGGCGTAGTCGAGGCCTAGGTCTCTCAGCTGCTTCTTGTAGGGGGCAAACCGCTTTCTTTCCTCCTGTACTCTCGCCGTGAAGTCTGGGAATAGTGAGATGTTCATGCCCTCGTACTGTAGCTTCCCCTTCTCTCTGGCCAGTCGCAACGCCAAGTCCCTGTCCCGGTAATTTAATAGCTTCGCTATAATCGGTCGCGGGGGGAGGCCCGGTTGTGGCTTCGGCCCCAGGGTGCGATGAGCCCTCTCAATAATGAACATAGGGGAGAAGACATCCTCCCCCAGCAGGGTCTGAAGGAGCTTCTCCACAAACGGCTCCATTTTACCGGTACTTGTGGATTCCGCTATTCCCGTAATGCGTAGATTGGAGCGCCTCGAGCGCGCCTCCAAATCCTCCGTCTTATCTTGTATCACCTGAAGCAGTCGGCCAAACTGTCTGCGGTCCTTATCCCACTCCGTTTGGGCCTCTTCCGCCTCTGTAAGTCGTCTCTCCGCCATGTCTAGCCTCTCCGCGTGCTTGTCCACCCTCTCGGACATGCGGTCCATCCGGTACGTCAACGCATCGATCTTGGTGCTGATCTCCGCCATGCTGCCTTGCAGACCTCTTTCCATGCTTCCCAGCATGTCCCGGATCTCCGTGCACAGAGAGTTCTCAGATGCCGCCGGGCGCGGAGGGGTGGTTTGTGCTGTCCCCTCGGCCCCCTTCGCTTTCCTCTGATCGAAGGAGAGCTTGGGCTGCGATCTGTCCCCCTTCCCCATGGTATTTCTAGTAGACATACAGCCGTCCGGCCAGAGTTGTGAGGTCCACCACACGTGATTAGAGACCAGGCTCTGCGGTGGGCGAAGCGTCAGGGGATCCCCACGACCAGGGTGGTACACAGCGGGACCGGCGCCCAAAATGGCGGCCGCGAGCACCGGCTTGCAGATGGCAGTCGCCTCGTGGGCCTCACCCCCGTGCAGTGCCCCCCGCTGGCCGCTTCTCTAGCGGATGGCGGAGCTGCTCCGGTTCCTGGGAGTGAGCACTCACCGTCCCTCCAATGGCCCTTCACCGCGCGGTGGTGGCTAGCTGTGCTTCTCGCCTTCTGGGACGCTCCCACCGCCAATGTGTGCTCCGCACTCCGTGTGCTCCTGCACACCGTGGTTACCGGGTCGGGCCGGTCCTTATTGTTGCTTCCAGCACCGTCCGGGTGCGCGCCAACCAGCAAGGTGTCTTTGTAGGTGGCCGGGACCGCCTCGATCACACTCGCCGCACGTACTGCGACGTAACCCGGGCAGCTCTTCAGCGGAGGTCGGGGATCGCGGCCTGGGCTGCCGCTGCTCCGTCAGCTCCGTCGCCAAGTCTCACCGCTCCCGTTCCCCGCCGGACAAAGGGGTCGCCGTCCCGCCGGGGCTTTGTGCTGAGGTCCGCCACTGTTTTGAACGCCAGCAGGGTAGTTTAGGATAAGTATGCCGGAGTTTGGCGGGTTATCGGCGAGGAGCTCCGCGCTCGCGCGTCTTACATGGACGCCGGCTAGCTCCGCCCCCCCGTGCATTGACCTTGTTGACAATCCTCTCACACATCTTGATTTTCTGGGACATAAGGGTCTGTTGGACCAATGTGCCAAATAACTGTGGCTCTACTCTGAGAATTTCATCTACCATGACTTCCAACTCACTATCTGTGAACTTTGGTATCTTATTTGGGAGCATGGTGATGGGTGGTGGTGACAATGGATCTGTGTGTGAGTGTGAAAATGAGGGTGAGTAAGTATAAGTGAAGCTGGGTGTTTGTGAGTGTGCTTTTAGAGAGGTGCTAGTGGTGTAAAGGTCATGTGGGGGATGAGTTATGAGTGTGTCTCTCAGTGCAGTGTGGTAGTGTTCTCTGCTGGCTGATCTGTGGAATTTGCAAAGGATCATGGTTGGGATTTTGGCCCTTTATGTAGGTAGAGTTGTGGCTGTGTCTGTTTTTTTTTTACTTTGACAAAGCTTGTTTGGTCATTTTCTGTCTATTTCTATTTGCTTTGTTGAGCAGGACGGAGATGTTCAGTTGACCGGGACGGACGCTTACAGCGGCAATTGCGGGGTAGTCCGAGTCTGTCACACTCACATTATACAATGAGGAATCGGTCGCGTACGAGTCTGTTGCCTTGCGCTGATGCTAGGCTACGTGCCATCAATCGCTTACAAGTCTGTCGTGCGGATGCTAGGCTATGTCGCATTGTTCGTGTGAGGGTCGGTCACATTGGGCTCTTTCCCAGATGTTTTGCACAGACAGATTGCTTTCCATACGAGTCGGTCCTCCGTATCGTACTCTGTGCGAGTCATTTGTATTTGACGTGCATAACAGCGTACTTGGCCATTGGCACGGCGTGGGTCTGAGTCGGTCAGAGGTCGGACCAGATCCGTGTCGGGCAGAACGATTTCCGATTGGAATCGAGCCCTTGTGAAATCTAAAATCCAAATGTCCTCAAATCCAATGATATATGATGCAGCAGACACAAAGAATGATCCTTCCAGCTCCAAATTCAAATAAAGAGTGAACAGGAGATGTACAAAGCACTGGGAGGAGCCTGCTGAACAGGAACAGGAAGTTGGAGACTCTGGGACACTTCCTTCCTCTTAAAAAAAAAGAAAAAGGACTCCCTGCACAAAAAAGTACAACCAAATGTCAATCTGAGGAGTTATTTAATCCAAATCATAATTTCGAGAAGGTTTTGATGCTGCCAGAGAGAGATTCTTCTCCAGATTGCAAATTCTGCACTTTCGGGATCACGATCTTCACAAAAGTTCCAACGGAAGTCCGATGGCACGGCCAAATGATGTGTTTGCGATCTCACACTCACTCAGGACTGTGAGGCTGGCTAACAAAGCTCGCGAACAGAGGGGAAATCTCATCAGTGAAAGCAGGCATCCCGGTAAATCAGTCGCATGCACCTAAAAGAAAAAATTGAGCTTGTGAACACCCAAAAAACTCCACTCCTTTGCGGATCGTGGAGTTTTCGGTAACTCGACATTCTACGCAGATTTGCCAAAAATTCACAAACTCTGCGTACGGAGGGGATTTTACGCCCAGGGTTAGAAAAAATACATGTCTCTATCTTGCTTTTTTTACATCAGACACATTGACCCTCTGAGCCACTTTATTTACAGCAGAATTCAGACGGTCATGAAGCATCCTCGTCGTAGCTTTTGTTTTCCAGAGTGGCAACTCTTACTTAAAAGTGCTGTCGTTGAAAGAGTCACTTGAGCTCCGTCGTGATTCTGAGGGACATGTTTCATAAATACCAGTTTGCTATGCATGTATCTCCCAAACAAGGCACATACATACTGATGCCCTTCTATGGGAATTATTTTGATACCTTTGTGGCATTTGTTAACTGGGGCATTCTGTTGCAGCCTGTATGCAGTAGTGGTCTCTACTTCACAAGATTTAACTGCTATGGCCAAGAGTGCCTTGGCAGACCATGAGCCTCATTAATCACCTAATCTGCTGGAGCATCAACGTTATATTTGTGTTCAATATGCTCTCTTTATGTACTTCCATGTTTAATTTATAATTTGTGATTTTTGTTAACGGTTCTCATTGTGATATCCACATAATTTCACTGCACACCATGCCACATAATTCCACTACATATAACTGCACTCGAACATCACACAATTCCACAACAAACAAGTCCACTGCAACCCACATAATTCTACTCCACACCCACATAATTGCAATCCACACAATATAATTGAACATCATGCCACATAATTCCGCTCCACTACATGCCACTCCATGCTACACAATGCCACTCCATGAATATCCACATCATTCCACTCCATGTCACATAATAACAAACCAATAAACCAACTACACATAATTTAAACTGCCCTCCATGCCACAAAATTCCAATTCTCATAATACCACTATGGTACCTAATGCCACTCCACTCCAAAACATATAATTATATTCCACACAACACAATTCAACTCCACATTATTCCACTACACATATTTACATGCCAACCTACATTGCACGCAAACATATTCACACTGCACATATATCCACTCAATTCCAAAACATATAATTACACTCCAACAAAAAATAAAACCTCACAAAATGCCACATAAATCCACACCATGTAATACTACTCCACACTATGCTACATAATAACAATACAAACCATACAACTTAATTACACACACCACACCACTTAATTACACACTATACCACACAATTAAATGCCACACAATTCTGCACCACACAACATAATTACACTCCATATTATACCACTCAGCACCACATAATTACACTACACATAATTACATTCTACTCAGTACAACGTGAATACACACCACACAAATGCACTCTATGCCAGATGCAATCTATTCACATGAATGCACTCCACACCATGACACATTATTCCAAGAAGCAAAAATTCTTTGAACGACACAAAGTTTCTACGCTATTCAATTCCATACATTTCCAATACACATCACATAATTCCAAACCAAAGTACATATTTTAAATACACAACACAATTCCACAACATACCACATACCTCCAATACACACCACACATTTCCACACCATGCCACAAAATTTAACAGCACAGTGAGCACACCACGTAAATCAACTTCCAAACATGCCACTCAACAAAACACAATACCATTTTCGCATAATTAACTCCAGAACACAAATTCTCATTCTCCTTAATTCCAATACATTTAATACACTTTTGTTACTATCCAATGCCACAGCAAACAATTCCAATCCAACACACCTTTCCCTTATACTTCCACCAACCCTGTCATCTCTCCCTCACACATCCACTGACCCTCTCATATCTCCCTCAAACTCCCACTACCCCCTCTCATCTCACAATACCACTGCCCCTGTCATCCGTCACACGTCCTTTCTTCTCTTCATACTTCCTGCTCACACATGCTACCTTCCTGTACCTACTCATGCTGCGCACTGGTCCACCTCTCGCCTCCTCCCTCTGGGTGCTCCTTCCACTTTTCCCTCTTTCTCTCTCTCTCATACTCTCTCATGCAGTTGACTTCAGGTCTTCAAGCAGAGTTTGTTTCCTAGCATTTGCAAACTTTCCGTCCCTTAACCCCTTCCATGCGGCCGCGATTCTGCGCCTGTGCGGCAGAATCGCAAGGGGGCGGGTTTATGACAGCCCTCAGCCGTCACCAGCACGCAAGCGCCGAAGTGCATGGCGGCCGTCATCAGCATGCAAGGGGTTAAACCCACGCTCTCCTCCTCGTCTTGGGGTGTCATCTGCATACACAGGCGCACCCTCTTTATGTGTCTGTGGACTCCTCTCCTCTTCTTTCTCTTTTTCTCATACACTCTTTCAGCTCCTCTATCACAAATTCAAATACCACTTTTTGCACAAACTACATATCCCTCTGTATCTTCCTATCTATCTATTATGGGAAGCTCCCACCCTTATCAATCACCATGCTACATAATTCCACTACTCTAATCCACTCCACTCCACTATGGGTTATATTGTCTTTCTCCGTGTTATAGTATGTGTTTAATAATATCGCTCATGAGTATAGACGGCACCTGAGATTGTCGAAATGTAACTATGCCCTCATACTGAAGGGCACTAGCCCATTCTGATTAATAGTGTTGTAATCGTTCATACGGGTGGCCTGTAATAATAATAATGGTGTATCCGTGTCCGAACTCTACAAACTAGATCTATAAACTACTAAAATGGTGGCCAAATACACCCTCGAGGATAAGAAGTATCGCCTCGACATAGGCATAACTATAAGCTTTGCACTGAAAATTAAGAACAAATATTGCTTTAAACGGATAAACGTATTGTAGGAAATGTCGAGTTATCCAAGTGCAGTAGTCAAGACGATATGGAAATACTATAGGAGGACTACCAATCAGACCGTCAGAAAAACGACTAAAATGGCGGACTAGATTTAACCCATGTCATAATGAGGGAGATAATTGACAATAATTCAATCTAGTTAAGCGGGAGTCTTGTATATATAGCCGGACTCTCGATACTCTCACTCGCAGTAGATCGAACGACGAGTGGAGGTGACAAGGCTACGAAAGCGTCTGTTGAGGTAAGAGGCCATACCATGCACCTCGTTCCTAATCTTTTGGCTAAGACCGGACTTTTAGATAACGGGGCTGGATTTAGTCAGAAAGGTTTTTTGCACTTAATCCTGGTAAAGACCGGCTAACTAGATATCTGCACCGGATATTCTGTAGTAATTTTTATAAAGTCTAAATATTAATAGAGAAAATGACAGATATAAACTGTTGTAACACAAATAAACTCAGGGCAGCATCGACGCTCAAACAGGACTCTAGAGCATCGCTAAAGAGTCAAGCAAGGTGTAAGGTTTTCAGAGTATCAGATGCAATTATTGTGAATACTAAGAAAACCTCCTTCTCTTTGAACCAACAGATTGGTCTCCAACAAAACCTGTAATAAGAACGACTTGGGTCACGAGGGAAAGGAACGAAAAGTCCCCGTTGACTTTTCAAGAAATATAAGAGAAGTCGTGAGGTTGTGGCGCTGAATTTCCAGGTAGAGGATCAGATCATTTCCTAGAGGGTGAAGGAGTTATATGGCGGCCTTGGTGTAGTCATCCGTAAGGCTATAGATCAGGGGTACTCATAGTACGGCCCGCGGGCCTCTGGCGGCCCGGCAAGCCTTCCCTGGCGGCCCGCGGACTGTCCAAACATCGTACCCGTGTTTAAATATATATTTGCTAAAAGACTGTCACCAAACACCCCTGCAGCAGCGCGAGTCAAGAGACTCTGCTGCTCTGTGGGGGCCGGAGCCGGGCGATTCCGTGGAGCTGCAGGGGCCTAAGAGGTGAACAAAACCTCATTAACATGTGAATGGTCTTTTAAAGAGCTATGAAGTGCTCGGGTGCGGCTGTGAATGTGTGTGCCCGGAAGCTGTGTTAGCCCAGGCACACACAGGCAGGATGAAATGGTGGTGTTCAATTTTTGAATATACCAAGGGATAATTATTTTCTTGAATGTATCTCGGACTGTTGTAAACTGTGACATTACCTTTTGGTACTACTAACTTACCCGGGTCCAGTGGCCTATTTCGGGTTAACCCCATTGTTGTATAACTCATGCTCCCAGCTTAGGCGGCACCCGCCGTATATTCAAAACTCCCAGCCGTATCCACTCCTCCCCATACCGACCGGGATGTGAACTGACCACTTACTGGTGTTTCCCCAGGTCCTCGATGTTGCATGTGTCGTCACAATTACTTCCCACTTGCCAGCCCGTGCTAACCGAGTCTCTTGGTGTCTGCTATTCCAGACTGCCGTGCCGTCCCTTTGTTTTACCCATCAACCGCACCTCCGAATCATGTGAGCTGGGTTTTCACATCGGCGGCAATGGGCCAAAATGCACTGGCTCTAACTAATTCACTTCCATGCACTCCAGCCATGGATTTTCCTCGTGCCCACTTCAAATATTCAGGCCCTGCGCCTGACAGGGTGTTCAGGAGAATTATTCCTCACCTCTGGGCGCTGTCCAATAGTGTGATTCTTGTGCTTGTGTTGTCTAACGTTCAAAGGCCCCCCACCAAACCTCGAGATTACACCCAGTCCCAGCACTGAAGCACGTTTGTTATCGGGGCTGCCCTCGACCAAGGGTCTTTCACCAGGCCCACAGTATGCATGTCCTCTCTCTTGTTCACGTTCGGGAGATCCAAGCCAGCGCCCAGAGGGAGAGGGAGGGAGGATGAGGGGGAGAGAGACAGAGGCAGACAGAGGGATGGAGAGGGAGAGTGAGGGAGGGAGACAGAGCGAGGGATGGAGACAGAGTGAGGGAGGGAGACAGAGCGAGGGAGGGAGACAGAGTGAGGGAGGGAGACAGAGTGAGGGAGGCAGACCTCAGAGTGAGGGAGTGGGAAGGAGAGCGAGGGAGAGCGAGGGAGAGCGAGGGAGAGCGATGGAGAGCGAGGGAGGGAGACAGAGGAAGAGCGAGGGAGAGCGAGGGAGGGAGACAAAGGGAGAACGAGGGAGAGCGAGGGATCCAGAACGAGGGAGGGAGAGTGAGGGAAGGAGACCAAGGGAGAACAAGGGAGTGCGCGGGAGAGCGAGGGAGGGAGACAGAGGAAGAGCGAGGGAGGAAGACAAAGGGAGAAGGAGGGCGAGCTAGGGAGGCAGAGAGGGAGAGCGAGGGAGAGCGAGGGAGGGAGACAAAGGGAGAGCGAGGGAGGGAGACCAAGGGAGAACAAGGGAGAGCGAGGGAGTGCGTGGGAGAGCGAGGGAGGGAGACAGAGGGAGAGCGAGGGAGGGAGTCAGAGGCAGACAGAGGGAGACAGAGGGAGAGCGAGGGAGGGAGTCAGAGGCAGACAGAGGGAGACAGAGGGAGAGCGAGGTAGGGAGGCAGAGGGAGACAGAGCAAGGAAGGGAGACAGAGTGAGTGAGGGAGACAGAGCGAGGGAGGGGGGGAGACCTCAGAGTGAGGGAGTGGGAAGGAGAGAGAGGGAGACAGAGGAAAGGAGGGAGAGGGAAGGAGACAGAGGGAGACAGAGGGAAGGAAGGAGAGGGAAGGAGAGAGAGGGAGAGGGAAATAGAGTGAGGGAGAGGGAAACAGAGTGAGGGAGAGGGAAACAGAGTGAGGGAGAGGGAAACAGAGAGAGGGAGAGGTTAACAGGGAGAGGGAAACAGAGAGAGAGAGGGAGACAGAGAGAGAGTGAGACAGTCAGAGTGAGTGAGACAGAGGGAGAGAGGGAGTGAGACAGTCAGAGTGGGTGAGACAGAGGGAGAGAGGGAGTGAGAGGGAGTGAGACAGAGGGAGACAGAGAGACAGAGGGAGAGAGACTGAGAAAGAACGAGAGAGAGAGAGAGAGATGTGTGTATGCCGGGTCTTGTTGCTCGGTGGACGAAGGCGTCCGCTGCAGGGACCAGTGATCAACCTCATGCTACCAGTTTTTTTTGTTGCTCGAGCCCCGCCTCCTCCCCTACTGACCCCGCCCCCACCGGTGCGGCCCTCGGCCACAAACCGCACTGTAAATTTGGCCCCTGAGAGAAAGTTTGTGAGTACCCATGCTATAGATCCAGGTTTTTAGCGATTTTCTAAATTGTTTTTCTTGGGTTTGGAATCTCAGATTTTTGGGCATGAGGTTCCAGGCTTTAGTGGCCAAGTGGTGTAAGGTTTTGCCACCTTTTGTCTTCATGTTGAACCTGGCAGGAAGGATGAGATTGTCGTGGGAGGAACGAAGAGATCTGGACGGATTGTAGTGGGGGAAGCGTTTGGTAAGGTATAATGGGCCGGAGCTATTGAAAGCCCGGAAGGCGACAAGTAGCATCTTGAAGAATATACTCTTGTGAAGTGGGAGCCAGTGCAGAGATCTTAAAGCAGCGGAGATTGAAGATTTCCTTGGCAGCTTTAGGACAAGTCGGGCTGCGGTGTGAAGAACACTTTGGAGCTTGTTGAGTGTGGCCTTTTTAGCTCCAGCAAGGAGACCATTACAGTAGTCCAAGCGAGAAATTATTAGGGCCACTGCTACCGTTTTCCTAGAATCCAACGGTAAAAAGTCAAAGAATTTTTTTAGGGACTTAATAATTCCGAAACATCGGCCCGCTACGGTCCTGACGTGATGATCATAGGATAAATCGGTGTCAAACAGGACACCGAGGTTTCTTGCAGTGGTTACGGTCTGGGGGGGGGGGGGGGCGGCAGAGTTTTCTGGCCACCAGAGGGCCGGGCAGAAGATGGTATTTTTTCCCATGGGGAGGATCTCCGTTTTGCTGGAGTTGCATTTAAGGTGGTTTATATCCATCCATTGGAAGACAGCTTTAAGGCAGTTTTTGAGGTTTAGCTCTGCCTTGGTAGAGTTTTCCTCTAAGGGTACGATGAGTTGAGTGTCATCGGCATACGATGTTACAAGTATGCCGAAGGACTCAATAAGGGATATAAGAGGGATAAGGTAGACGTTAAAGAGGAGGGGGCTCAGGATAGAGCCCTGGGGGACCCCTGAGGAAACTCTCTTCTCTTTGGAGTGGAAGGGACCAAGAGCGATAGTTTGGGATCTGTCGGTTAGAAAGGATTTTATCCAGGATAGGGCCACATCTGAGATCCCTATATCTACCAGTCTGCTAATCAGGATGGCATGAGAGATGGTGTTGAACGCCGCAGTGAGGTCTAGGAGGATGAGGACGACGTTCTTTTTTTGGTCTTGAAGCATTTTTATCGAGTCCGTAAGCGCGATCAGTGCCGTTTCGGTAGAATGATTGGGGCGAAAGCCAGATTGTTGCGGATGGAGTATATTATGAGTTTCAAGATATTTTTTGAGTTCTCTGTATACCATTTGTTCTGTAATTTTTCCCAAAGCTGGGAGGAGCGAGATAGGCCGAAGATTGGTGAGGTCTGACGGGGGTTTGTTGGCTTTCTTCGTCAGGGGTTTAACTAATCCCTGGCGAGGGACAGAACCGGTGCAAAGAGAAGAATTAACAATTTTGTTAATTATAGAATTTACCACCTCGATGAGTTGGTGGAGAATTTTGGGGGGACAGGGGTCCGAGGGCGACCCGGATTTGCACGCCAAGATAACTTCTCTGGTTTGGTCTAGGCTAACCGGAGAGAAACTTTTCAGACTACCCCCAGGGGTTACTTTTTGAGGCAAATCGCATGGGATTTGGGTTGCTTGAGGAGGGGGAAAGTCTTTTTGAATGGCGTTAATTTTTTCCTCGAAATAGTCAGCTATTTTGTTACATAGGTCTTGGGATGGGGGTATTTCAGTTTGTAATGCTTTGGGCTGGGTGAACGATTTCACTATAGAGAACAGTGTTTTTTGTTTCTGGTTGGAATCATTAATAGCATTAATGTAAAAGATTTTTTTAGCTGATTTTATGTTGGAGTGGTAACTTTTCCTTAGTTGAATATATGATAGTCGGTCAGCACTATCATACGTTCTACGCCACTTACGTTCGGCCTTTCTACAAGATAGATGGGATGTGGCTACGTCGGATGTGAACCAGGGGGCGTTAAATTTGGGGTTTTTGTCTGTTCTTCGGGAGCGATTTGGGGGGTCCCGTGCTCTGATTTCCTGAGCAATCCATCTGTGGAAAAGATTTGCGTCGTATTCAACGTCTCCAGTGAGAGTGGGGACCTGAGATTGAGAGATAGGGTCAAGTAAGAAGGCTTCCTGCATCTTTTTCCAGTTGACGGAATTGTCAGGGTGTGAGTTGGATTTACTGGACGTTTGTGAGCGTGAAGTTTTAATGTGGAACGGGATCAGACTATGATCCGTCCATATTTGAGGGACAGGGGGTAGGGTGGTGAGAGAGGTGGTGAGAGAGGGAAAGTTGGAATATACCCCGTCGAGTGTGTGTCCAAGAGTGTGAGTGGGCAAGGTCACATTTTGATGAAGGTTGAAAATTTCTAGGGTCTGTAGAAAGTTGTTGGCCTGTTGGTCGGAATTGGACTCAAGGTGAAGGTTAAAATCCCCAAGTAGGGTGAAATGAGGGTATCTAAGTAAAAGATGACCCAGAGTGTCGCTCAGTGTATCTAGGAACCTGGAGGGATTGCCGGGTGGGTGATAGATAAGTCCCCCTGAGAAGGACGAGGATTCGTTAAGTTTGATTGAGAGACCAAGACCTTCAGTGTCTTTTAAGGGGTCTAAGTTAAAGGTATGACAGGTAAAACTGTTTTTCAGTATTAATGCAACTCCTCCGCCTCTCCCTTTCGGTCTGTCCTGTCTAAAGATGGAAAAACCCTGGGGGAGGGCAATAGCTAAGTCCGGATTGCTATCTTCTGTTAGCCAGGTTTCGGTTATCAAGAGGCAGTCGAGGTCTGAATCGAGGATGAGGTCTCTTATGTCTTGGCTATGCTTACACATGGAGCGTGCATTGATCAGTCCTCCTTTAAAATGCAGTAGGCTAGCCCTGGGGAGGGGAGTGGAGGGGGGTGAATGGGCTGGGGTTATGATGGGAGACCAACGGCAGATTTTACAGCGGAACGAGCCGGTGAAGTTCGACATATCTAGTTGGCAGGAGCAGCTGTTCTTACCACGTAGCCGGTGGAGGTCGCTGGGAAGATAACTGATATACGTGGTGAATTGGGCAGAGTTTCCTGCGCCTGTCGCGGTCTTGGCGCAGACAGGCGCAGACGGGCTTGCCTTAGGCGAGCCTTCGGCGCGCAAACGGCGCTCCCGCTGCGCTCGTCCGCTGCGCTTCCTGTGTATGCACATATCTAACAGAGGGGTGTGTGGCCTAAAGGGGGCGTGGTCCGCGCGCACGCCTGGGCTGATGGCGGCCGCTCAAGTGGGTGAAGAGCGCGACAGCGTTCAAGTCGGCTGTGCGCTGGAAGAGGTTCTGTTCCTGACAGTGGCGCTTTTAAAAACAGCAAAGTAAGTGACACCACACAAACATTAAAATTAAGATAAATGAAGAGAAAAACTCGTACCACCAGCTCCCGGCTTTCCGCCTCAGGACTGGGTATGGAAATAATGGAAGGCGCTAGTTCTCAGCGCTTTTGTAGGCAGGTCGGGGGCGTGGCCTAAAGGGGGCATGGTCAGCGCGCACGCCTGGGCTGATGGCGGCCGCTCAAGTGGGTGAAGAGCGCGACAGCGTTCAAGTCAGCTGTGCGCTGGAAGAGGTTCTGTTCCTGACAGTGGCGCTTTTAAAAACAGCAAAGTAAGTGACACCACACAAACATTAAAAAAATTTTAGGGACTTAATAATTCCGAAACATCGGCCCGCTACGGTCCTGACGTGATGATCAAAGGATAAATCGGTGTCAAACAGGACACCGAGGTTTCTTGCAGTGGTTACGGTCTGGGGGGGGGGCGGCAGAGTTTTCTGGCCACCAGAGGGCTCGGCAGAAGTTGGTATTTTTTCCCATGGGGAGGATCTCCGTTTTTGCTGGAGTTACATTTAAGGTGGCTTATATCCATCCATTGGAAGACAGCTTTAAGGCAGTTTTTGAGGTTTAGCTCTGCCTTGGTAGAGTTTTCCTCTAAGGGTACGATGAGTTGAGTGTCATCGGCATACAATGTTACAAGTATGCCGAAGGACTCAATAAGGGATATAAGAGGGATAAGGTAGACGTTAAAGAGGAGGGGGCTCAGGATAGAGCCCTGGGGGACCCCTGAGGAAACTCTCTTCTCTTTGGTGTGGAAGGGACCAAGAGCGATAGTTTGGGATCTGTCGGTTAGAAAGGATTTTATCCAGGATAGGGCCACATCTGAGATCCCTATATCTACCAGTCTGCTAATCAGGATGGCATGAGAGATGGTCAAGTAAGCTGCAAAAGATATGAATATAGCAACCATTGGATAGTAAGTTGATGAATTCCGGCTCTGAACATTATTAGATAAATAACCCATCGGGTATACCTCAAAACAAAGTGATTGATTAAATTAATTTGCTTAAAACAGGTCAAACGTTTGAGTCATAAGCTTCACGTACTCATAAAGGGACCAGAAAAGTAAAGCAGATGGTCCAGTATTCTGAAAAGATAACGAAGAATACGTAATAACAAGCAACAAGTAAGCTCTCAATATTATTAGTTGGATAACTCTTTGGGTATAGCCCAAAAATAAGTGATTGATCAATTTCATCTACTTAAAACAGGTTAAACGATTGAGTCACAAGATATATGTACTCACAAAGGGACTAGAAAAGTAAAGCAGATGGTCCAGTATTCTGAAAAGATAATGAAGAATACGCAATAACAAGTAACAAGCAAGCTAGGGATTTTGGTAAGAGTATAATCTCAAATGTTGTTTGGTAAATACACGACACGTTAGAGTAGGAAACTTATCTCATTTGAAATCAGAGTCTAATTGTATGCATTCTTCTTTTAGAAAAGAAAAATCCTGTTTTTAAACAAAAAGTTCAGTCCTGAGGAAGGTGTTTTCAATCCAAACTCAAAGCACCGAAACGCGTCGACAGAAGGACTCCAAATGTTTTATTTTAATTTTATTTTATGAAATTTAATTGATTGTAATGTGATTGATGCATGTAATACTTGATAACTCATAGATTAGTCTATAATCTGTATAGAATAGGTACGCACATCTAACCTGAGTTACTGTATATATCCTGTTTTTAAATTGTTTTTTAACTTGTGTATTGAATTCTGAATTTCAAAAAATAAATTAATGAGAAATGAGGAATTTGTAGAATTCTCAGTACTTTATACTCTTTAACCATGTCGTGTTTAGAACAATTGAGTGCTTTTGTTATTTGCCAAATGGTTTAGTTTAAACGGAAGAACACAGAAAGGAAATCTCTTTTTGCATAGTATATGGAAGGGACCATACTTCATGAAGGAAACCGCTACCTAATGGTTCATAACGACCAATGGCCACATATTTCATACAATTCGTGAATTTATACAAAGCAAAAGGTAACGTTATTAAACCGTGGATAAGCCACGTTGCAGCAGTGGCCTCTGCCACAGAAAAAGGCAAGGACTCTAACCTTTCAATATGCAACAAAGAAAAAGATGCATCACGCATGGAAAGCAAGCGCTGCTTGTCAGTCAAATTAAAAGGGGCAAAGAGAGATGAAACGTTCATGTAGGTCCATGGCACTTTTCCAGCCTTCAACGTTTGTAAGGTCCATGCAAATTGCATGATAGAACGCAATTGATTTTGGCCATGGTATAATACAGACACTTCATCCTGTACAATATCCACAACAGAGGACACAATATTATCTAACGTGTAAATGCGGGAAGAAAGCATGTTAATACTATTATACACTACTGCAAGCACTTTCTCAAGATTAGCTTGATCAATCGCTCTAAGGCGTGTCGCTGCCTCAACCTGTGATGTTTTCCAGATTTCATTGTAAATAGCATATATCCATCTTTTAGACCTACCGCTAGCCGGGCCTTTTATGAAATCATTTAAATCTACATCTTCATTCAGTTTGGAAAGATGACTTTTAACTGCAGGCAGTGTAGAATGTTTCAGCCAATTCTGACATAACTTGCTTACCGAATAAGTCGTGACAGTATGGACCATGTCAAAACGGGGATCAGACCTAACCTGTCTAAAGCCATCTGATAAACCCAGAAAACGGTGTTGGCAAGAATCAGGACTACGGTGCTAAATCAGCCAACCTTTTGGATCCAAACTGGATATGTTGAAGGAAGAATTAAGTAAAAGGGCCTGTAATTCACCAATGGACAATTGAGTAAAATTACTCCAGCCACTATATTCCTCCAAATCTGGGATGGTTGGGGTATTTAATTTTTTAGAAGTAGCCAATCCAAAGCAAGTGGTTTGGGAAATTGTTTCATTCAAAAACAATATATGATTCGGGATGAGACATGCACGGTGCAAAGCCTCTACGCCTTGTACCTGCCAGGCTCTTGAACCCCAAACCGATTTAAGGTCAATCGTTTCCTTCCACAGTTCCTATCCTCCAGTAACTAACTGATCAAGGAAGGACGTTGAATACAATAATTTTGTATCGGTAAGTCTAACCTTGGACATTGGCTTCTTTGAAATTTTAAAATAAAAAGACTCGGGACTGGACTGATTAAAGTCAGTAAAATAAGTGTACTTCCTTAGAAAAGTTTCCGAACTGCCTTGGCTAGGTGCTGGGCAATGTTCCCACTGTGTAAAATTAACAGTATTCCTCCTGGAAGATGTTTTGTGTAAGAAATGATTGCCAAAATGTTGGAAGCAAAACAAATCACCATAATTAGCGGATTCTAAGTATAAATCCTCAGCATCAAAGGCAGCATAGTATTGCAAATCTGAAAACAAACTTTCTACTGCATGAACATCCCAATCATCAGAACGTATGTTTTGTTTCACTACATCCCCCATGTTCACTCTAAGGACATTAGGAACATTAACCACTTCAGTAGGGCCATGAATTTGAAATCTAACTGCATCCCACACAATTCCATCAAGGACTGGCCAGGCGGTGATGTTAACAAATGTCAAGTCTCTTTTCAATCTGTGTGCAGAATGTGACGAGGAAAGTGGGGCCAAAGTTCCATTGAGATGTCTAATGCATGTTCTCTCCTCGACATAGTGTCCATTGATGAGTCAAAAAAAATAAAACACAAAACCAATTGACATAAAAAGGTAAAATGAAGACAGTATAAGCCAAATATATGTCCAGGGCGGAATTAAAAAATGTTTTTTAAATAACGTGGCATAAACTGCAAAATGTGTGGGCTTCTGTGAGGCAACGGAAACAGTGTCAAATGAAAATCTTGATTCTGTGGCCAAACGATTTTGTAAGTCAGGCATCGATAAGTCAGTTGGTTAAGTGTAATCGATATCATCATGGTCTGTACCTGGCAAAGTACTTAATAAAGGACTGGAAGGGGCAGGTAATTCAATGGCCACCTCAGGCTCAGGATTTGATGTAGTTGCCAAAACTGAATTTCTCACCATAGAAGGCCAGGATACAGCTGGTGTCATACTAAGAAGAATCGGCCATTCTGTGTACCTTGACATTGTCAATGGAAATAAACCTGTTTTCCTTTCGACCTGGAAGAGGGGGTAAAATGACTGTTCTTGTGCCCTTCACGCCAAGGACTGGGACCGGAGCTCGATAGGAAGGTCCAAATTCTTTCTTGTTTGCGATCTTCTCTCGAACCAGTTCTCCAACTTGGGGTAGCCAGCCAACTACCAGGATCTGCAACGCAACATCCGATGTGGAGGGCAATTGTTCCTTTGCAAGACTGTCTCTGGTCTTTTGTAGATCCTGTAAAACATTGCAAAGTTCATCTGCGTCAAAGGTTGTGGCGCGAACCACACAGTCTAGACCGTCAAGGTCACGGACGTACATCTTGATGCCAAAGAGCATTTCGTATGGGGTCCGCCCACCCAGAGACCTTCTAGGGAGATTATTAAGAGCACGCTGTACTCCATTGAGATGGGCCAGCCAGTTTCTGCCAGTGCCTATAACTCGAGCTGTCAAAGATTGCTTTAGGTTGCGGTTCATTCGCACAACTACACTGTTACCCTCAGGTCTGTAGGGAGACGAAAACTTGACTTGGACCCCCATCGGACTCATGGCATCCTTGTACGCCTTAGAGGCGAAAGCCGGACCCTGATCCGAATGGAAGGTACCACAGGCAAAAATTCCCAAAAAGACACGCAAATCTCTGATGACAGTCCGTGAATCAGCGCTGCGATGGGGCCAAACCCATACAAAGCGTGTGCATGAATCTACTGCTACTAAGATGTACTTATACGCAGTATCAGAGGAAAAGGGACCGCAGTGATCCAAATAAACACATCCGAGTGGTTTATTTGAGATGTACAACTGTGCCTGTGGCGGACGCGCAGCAGTAGAAGGTTTAATCTGCTGGCATATGTCACATTGAAGGACATAGTCTCGCGTCTGTTTGTACAGTCCCCGCCACCAGAAACGTTGTTGTAATTGAGTTACAGTGGCTGAGACGCCCGCATGCGCAGACGCCACACCTTCATGAGCCGCTGTAATCAAGTCAGCCCTGCGATCCGAGTTGGGAATCAAGCGTTCGCCAACATCAGGTATTTTCACAAAAGGAACCTTGTCGGGACTTAAGTGGTATGTGTACTTCGAAGGGAACCCCGTAGGATGTTTACCTCCCTTCTCAGTGGCAGCTATTGCCGCCAAGACGTCATTATCGATCTTACTTTTGGACCGTGTAACTGCTGCAACTAAATACTTAGATACCGCTGATATCGCAGCTTCATCAGCAAGCGAGTTACCGACAGCGTGAACTCCCACACGCTGGTGGCCGAGAGTATGAATTACAAAAACAAGAGGCAGTTGAGATTTTAGCTCAGCTACTCGAACCCAGATCATCTTGTGTTTTATTGTGCTACCCTTGGAATCACGAAATTCATTCTGAATCCAAAAGAACAAGTTCTCATTGTAAGACTGGACACAGTAGTAAGAATCACTCACAATAAGAGTTGTCACACTGGGATCTCCGTACTCTAACGCTAGTAAAAGAGCACGAAGCTCTGCTAATTGTGCGGTGCAGTCCCCTAGAGTCTGCGATTGTACCACCCTAGACTTGAACTCATCGTTCACCATGGCACCGACCACAATAGCGCAAGCGGAAACGTAGGCATGTTTAGAGCCATGCGCAACCTGCGCTGAACCATCAGTGTAAATGATGCAATGGAAATCCTCCAAAGGTCGCATCGCAAGAGGAGCGGGATGAACGAATTCATACTGCAAGTACTCCTGCGAACGCAATGAGGCGTCAAAAATAAACGTGACATCCGTGGACATCAAGGAAGCAGCCCATTGAATCCACCGAGGGTGCAAAGCTTTTGAATTTGGTACACTGGCTTTCGTAACTGCCTCCAAGTGAGGGCATGGTGTAACAACCAACATGTGTTTTCCCTGTGACAGCGCATGTTCCTTAAGAATCGCCATCTGCACAGCTGTTAAAACTTTCTCCAGAGTGTAAAAACTTTCAGCCGAAGTGTACAAGTGTGACGTGTAAGCAATAGGTACTGTATCCCCCTCATTAAAAGTCAGGTACGTGAAACCCACCGCCCCAGGAATAATCCTTATCACCAGGTTAGTGTGGTAATCACGAGTCAGCAGAAATTTAGAAGCTAGCAGATCAGCCTGCAAATATTGCAAAACGGCTGAGTGCTCAGGCAGCCAGCATGATTTGGAAAATGTAGGTTGTATCAAAGCATACAAAGGCTTGATACGCTGGGCATATTCCGGAATGTATGTCCTTCCGAAATTTAAAAAACCCAGTAAAGACTGAAATTTTTTCAGTGTTGTTGGAGCGCGCAATTGTGCGCATTTATCCAGGAAGTGAGGAGCCAAACCTCTACCTTCAATATTGAGCTCATAGCCCAGGAACAACACTGTATACTCTGCAATGTGCGATTTCGCAAAGTTAAACATGTAACCCATATCTGCAAAGTTACAAATTATACTGTTGACTCGACACAGATGCTCCCAAATTTCGTCGTCTGTGAGATAAATGTCATCCACATAAGAACAAGCATCTGGATCGATTCTCTCTAAAAGAGAGACAATGCGGGCAGTGAAAATTCCAGGACTTTTCTTATAGCCCATTGGAAGACGCCGGAATTGTTTATGAACCCCAGCCGCAGTTAAACTGGTCCATTGGGAACTCAGACCGTCCAGTCTATGGGCATAAAAACCGTTGGAAATGTCAAGCGTCGTTTTAAAACGCTTACGCACAAGACTATCTACGAGGGCAGAGCCGTGAGTATTCTGTACTGCACAGTTACGGCAATGCGAGTTTAAATGCCTGTAATCTAAAACCAAACGAAACGTACCGTCTGGTTTTGTCACAGTAAAAAGGGGGTTATTCATCGGAGACACACACGTTTCAATTACACCTTGATATTCCAATTGTTCAAGGATCGCCGCGACGGAAGCCTTGGCTTCTCGACGGATGGGATATTGAGGTTGAGGCTGCGGCTGAGACCGCAAAGGAATCTCGTGGCTTGGGGACAATTTATCCCAACCACACTGGTTGCGGGACAGAGCCGGCGCTAGAGCCAGAGCCCACTCTTCTGCAAAATGTTGCGCATGCTCTTTCGAGACAGTGTTCGCGAAACTGGGGAGGATCACCTCCTCCCCTCGCGGCGCTGCAAGCACAAAAGGTGGGGGCCAGTCAGCCTCCGAAAGCAAAATGTCATATGTAGACGAAAGGTTTTCGCAAAACACCCCTTTAATAGTGCGTTGTATGTCTCCTTCAATTAACAGGACAATTTCAAAAAGTCTATCAGGGGGAGCTACTCTTGTGTCTGCCGTTTCTATCACAACATAAACGTCAGTCGCTGTCACCTTCAGTAGTGGACGCAGCGCCTCTCTGACTATGGTAATCTCCGCCGCGCTGTCCAGCAAGGTCAGAGCCCACGTCAGATTCGGAAGCCGCGTTCTCACTATCTGTGGCATATCGATGCGCTGTTAAAGCCGCGACTTTCTTCTTCGCAAACTGTGGTCTTTTTGGCGTCGAGTCTTCCTGCTTCCCTGTGCCTTCAGTCTGGCGGGGCTGGCCACGTCCTTGTTGGCCACCACGTCCCGTCCCGCCTCCTCCTCCACCGGTCTTCGGGGCCGATGAGTCCTGAAAGGAATGAGGAGAGCGTTGATCAGAAACCTGAAATCTATCGGGTGATTTAATCAATGCGCGATCGCGCAAATCATAAACTCGTTCTGTTGGCGCAGGTTGCTGAACCGCAGGATAAGATTCCTGTGTTTGCTGTTATTGCTTTCCCTGTTTCTGTTTTTTAGGCCAATTTTGTTTCTTGGACTTGGGCTGGACATCTGCCTCAGCAGACTGCCCTTTTGGTTGTTTCTTCTCCTTAACCGCGAAATACTTTAAACCCTTACTTGTGCAACCAGTTGTTTTATAAGCGGCCACTGCAATCTTCGCCAAATGGCGGGGTCTTTCGGCCTCGGGTAAAGCTGCCAAAGCATTAGACACCTGAAAGTTCACTGCGTCCCCTTTTACATTGGAGAGAATGAGATCGCTAACAATCTCAAAAGAACCACACAGGCGCATACCCAATTCAACCGCTGCCTCCGGTCCGTGATCATCCTGAACACGTTTAATGAACGTAGGCAGTTGTGTCATTGAAGGGGTGCCGAAGCACCTTGCATAAACAGCCGCAAAAGTTTTCCCCCAGCTTTCACAATCAACGAGTTCGGGAGCTAAATCCTTAGGTAAAGTAATTGTCAACATTCTATGTTTATCAGCAAGAGTAGAATTCGAAAACACAGCTTCCAGTTGGTCAAACTTCTCGGCAAGCCAGAAAGGAAAGTCATCCCTGTCGTCTGGGCGTTTACCAAGAACAGAATTCACCATAACTCGATTGAGTTTTAAACCACCATGTTCCGTTCGAACCGCCGGACCCCCCGGGGGACCACCCGGGAGATGACGACCGATGTATTGCACTAATGCACGAATCACAGCAATCGAGACAACATGTAGTCTACGAACCTCTGCCAAGGTACAATTGCCGTGTTGAGGATGAGGAGTAAATCCAGCCAAAGCAGGCCAATTAGTGCCTGGAATGGACAAAGGACCTAATCTTGCAGCGGACAAAGAATGGGGTAGGGCGCCACCAAACCAAACGCGATGCTGCCAATGATCAATAGGTATTTCCAGTGCCCTGTACGGTGTATATTCAGCCGGTACAGGCGAGGGGGTGTAGGTGTGGAACACACCAGAATTTGCGTCCACTGCCGGAAACGTGACCCACGAATAAAACAGTTCGAACGGGTACGCCGGATCCGCCGACACCACCAAAATCACAGCCAAGCCATCCACTGGGACTTGGAAAGTCTGTAAATGGTTGCGCACCACGATGCGACTATGCATCGGGATGTCCACAGCCTGTGCCATGATTCACCGGAACTACAGAAAAACAAAGTAAACTTTGTAGCACAACTGGGTAGTAATTAAAAGAAACCGTTTTAGATAGATTCAAGCTTGAAAAGACCTATTGCAAAAATAGGTAGGTTTTTCCGACACCACCATTTTCCGGAAACGACAGTGAAGGGGTTAAGGATTGAATGAAAGACTACTCAAGTGTCATGATATAAGACCACCGAAACGTTGGGCGCCATGTGGCAGGGTTTCTGTTCTCCCACAGAACTGTGCACAGAGGTCGGAACCTCGGCGAATTAGGGTGACCCAAAACTCACCTCAGTACCCAACAAACCCCTTACCAAGCTAGCTACAGTGTGTCATTGGTCATAACAAAACTCCCAATGCTTAGACAAACCAGAACATGAACTTACAATACCTCAGGTTACATGGAAAACATGAACACTCTTTTGTTATACAATCATTTCAACCCAGAACGAGGAGTAAATGAGGACACGTGCACGTTTGAAATATTTATTTACTAATGCCGTTTTCTCAAGCGCAGTATCTTAGATAATACAAGGAAACATATTATCAGAAGCAAAGTTATCAGCATAGTTACTAGTCCATAGAAAGCGAATGGTGATAGCATGTTATTATGCTGAAATGAATAAGTGCTAATCACACATAATTCTCACCCTCCCTATCTGATATATTATATTAATATATAGAAGGTCTCTTTGGGTTTTAGCAGGGCGGGCCCATACCTGGAGATCCTAGTATGAAGAGATCACATCTGCTCCCAACAGCTCTCTGCATGCAAAACCGCATCAAGTGTGTTTGTGTGCTCCAAGTGTTGCAATATAAAACGCGCCTAAAGCCAGAACTTGGCAGGAGATGCACTTATGTTATGTCTATTGAGGTGCGGATCAGTTCTCACAACAATCTGTATCGTGTTATTCTTGTTGCTTCAGCACTTACTGTACAGACATAGTTTATTAAGCAAAGCTGATTTGAGAGCAATAACATATTATTCTCATGTAAACTACTAGGCTGAAAGCTAAATCAACAATTATGTATCGTGTGCAAAAGCAGCAAAAGGAAAAAATGGCGTTTAAACATTTAATGAGCCTATGCTAACTTAACACAGTTATCAGATTAAACAGCAGCTATATGACACTGCTACCTGCAGAGACTGTTTTCCAAAAAGCTGGGTGTGGTGTTTTACCACCTCCTACACCAACACCTGCAGTTCACCTGTGCTGAACTTTATTTTTCTTTTCTGGTCAGCACCTTCCCTCTCGGAGTCTTGTGAATCCATCCTGCACTTCTGCTCAGCTCAGCTCAGAACAGCCAGTCAGTGTCTCACAGCTCTCCTGGATGTTCAGTTAGTCTGCACCTGCATGGGTGTGGCCACTTCCTGGTTGTGGGGTGGGGTGGATACACAGGATTGGTTGGTTCCTCTGTTGCTTGGTTGAGGGGTGGGGTGGAGGCACATGATTGGTTGGTAGCTCAATTACTTGTTTTTTTATCTCCGATTCGGTATTTACCGAATCGGTAAATACCGATTCGGTAATTCCCATTCATTCCTATGGGCATCCAGGCCCATAGGAATGAATGGGAATTACCGAATCGGTATTTACCGATTTGGTAAATACCGATTCGGTAAATACCGAATCAGAGATTCCGAATTTTACCGAATCGGTTTTACAGATTTTTTTCCTACATCAGATTTTCCATTTCTAAAATACAGAATTGGTAAAATTCGGTATTTTAGAATCGGTAAAACAGATTTACCTACATCTGGCCCTAAGTGATTTGGCCAGAATCATAGGCTGTTGAGCGTTGCTGCAGAGACTCGAACCCGGTTCTCCAGTTTCGAGGTAGGCCGCCCTAGCGATAAGGCTACATCCTCTCCCCAATATCAATTAAGATGTTTGTCCTGTTTCCCAGCTGCACCTTAGACTCACTTATCATTTGCAAGAATCTTTAGAGACAGAGTTGGCAACACTTTTGAAACATGATATCATTGAAAGTTCCAGAGGCCCTATGCTATAGGTTTCGCCCATTATATTTGTACCAAAAAAGGGACAGTAGTGGAGCTGTGAAGATTTGTGCTGAAAAGCGCCAGCTAAACAGAGCCATTGAAAGGGAGACACACCCTGGTTCTCATATAGCAGACATGATCCTTCAACTGATTAGGGCTAACGTCTTTTCCCGTCTTGACCAATTCAAATGGTACCACCAACTCGAGCTAGAAGAGAACTGCAGGTATATAACCACTTTCTCCACTCATGTTTGTTTGTTCAGATACAAGAGACTGGGTTTCGGAGTATCCTCAGCTGCTGAAATACTTCAGGATGTTATACGCAGAGTAATCCAAAATGTTACACATGCTTTCAAATACAGTGACAACATATTGGTCTTCGAAAGAACTCAGAAAGAATACGATAAAGCCCTTACTTAAGTTGGCCAGTTACTTGGTGATGCAGGTCTCTCGTTTCATGCAGCGAAATGTGAACTTCACAAAACCAAACTTGAGTATTTGGGCACAAATATTTGGTGGGGGAATGACTCCAGATCCAGACAAGATGCAAGCACTGTCATTCATTTTCCTCCCACCCCCACAAGATGTTACCATGCTGTGATCCTTTCTTGGCATGGCCAGTTATTTCTCAAGATGCATTTGCAATTTTGCCACAGTGATTGCCCTACTGAGAGACTTGACAAAGTGGAATGTTCCTGTTTGGTGGTCTTCTGACTGCGTTTATTCAGATACAAGAGACTGGGTTTCGGAGTATCCTCAGCTGCTGAAATACTTCAGGATGTTATACGCAGAGTAATCCAACATGTTACACATGCTTTCAAATACAGTGACAACATATTGGTCTTCGAGAGAACCCAGAAAGAATACGATAAAGCTCTTACTTAAGTTGGCCAGTTACTTGGTGATGCAGGTCTCTCGTTTCATGCAGCGAAATGTGAACTTCACAAAACCAAACTTGAGTATTTGGGCACAAATATTTGGTGGGGGAATGACTCCAGACAAGATGCAAGCACTGTCATTCATTTTCCTCCCACCCCCACAAGATGTTACCATGCTGTGATCCTTTCTTGGCATGGCCAGTTATTTCTCAAGATGCAATCGCAATTTTGCCACAGTGATTGCCCTACTGAGAGACTTGACAAAGTGGAATGTTCCTTGGTGGTCTTCTGACTGCGTTGAGAGTTTCAAAGAAATAAAGCATGCATTTCAGAATGCAACTGGAATGGCCTACTTCGACCCCAAACTACACACTAAAGTCAAGGTTGATGAAAGTCCGATGGGGCAAGAGCAATCCCTACTCAACACAACAGCCATCCAAATGCTCAGAGGAACATAGCGGCCTATGCCAGTTGAAGTCTGTCAGAAACAGAACGTGCTTACTCTCAGCCGGAGAAGGAGAGTTTAGCGGTGGTGTGCGCCTGCAAAAATTTTTATGTATTCCTCTATGGAAAACAATTTACTCTTATCACAGACCACAAGGCATTACTCACAATTTATGAAAACCCAAAGGCTAAGATGCCCCCTTGCATTCAAAAGGTGGAGGTTGAGGCTGCAAGAGTACGACTATGAGATTATAACACAAATCTGGGAATGATCAGAACCCAGCAAATTACTTTTCACTAGCACCGCTACATTGTCTTAGTGGAACATCCAGGACGGCTAAAAAATATTTCAATTTTATTGTGAGGTCCAGCACACAAGCGGCTCTGTCTGGATCAAATCATTGCTGCCAGTTACACAGACAAAGACACGAATATTGTCAAAGAACCCATTGAGACACAATCATGGAGGCGATGCACACAGCTTCTCGCCGATGATATTGAATTCCAAAAGTTGAAAAACGTAAAGAATGAGTTAGCAGTCACCCAAGAAGGCATAACACTGAGGGCCCGATTCACAGAACTAACTTAAGACAAAATCCTAAACTTACTACTTTTGGTATTCACAGAAGTTAGGATTTTGTCTTAAGACAGACTTAAGACAGACTTAAGTTAGGATTCTGTCTTAAGTCTGTCTTAAGTCTGTCTTAAGACAAACTTAAGACAAACTTAAGACAAAATCCTAACTTCTGTGAATACCAAAAGTAGTAAGTTTAGGATTTTGTCTTAAGTTAGTTCTGTGAATCGGGCCCTCAGAGTTTCGAGTATCGCCGTACCTGAGAGCCTAAAGCAATGGTTCATCAAGTTGGCCCATGAAGGACACCGTGAAATTGCAGCCTCAAAGAGAGGATTGAGAGACAGAGGGCCCGATTCACAGAACTAACTTAAGACAAAATCCTAAACTTACTACCATTTTGGTATGCCTTCTGTGAATACCGAAAGTCTTAAAATTAGGATGTTTCTCAATTTAGTAGTAGTAAAGTTGGGACTCCTAACTTTAGGACTCCTAAATGCCTTCTGTGAATACAGAAAGTCTTAAAATTGTGATTTTTCTCAACTTTACTACTACTGAACTGATGCAAATCCTAATTTTAAGACTTTCGGTATTCACAGAAGGCACTTAGGAGTCCTAATGTTAGGACTCCTAACTTCTGTAAATACCGAAATGAGTAAGTGTCTTCTGTGAATACCAAAATTAGTAAGTGCCTTCTGTGAATACGAAAATGGTAGTAAGTTTAGGATTTTGTCTTAAGTTAGTTCTGGAATCAGGCCCAGAGTGTAGTTCTCTCGACTAGCTGAGCGAGTAGAAAAGGAATTGAAAGCATGCCACATCTAGAATTGCCTGTCAGGTAAGGTGACGCAGCACCCAGTCACCATGTCAGACCTTCCTGGCCATGCCTGAGAGAGAGCGTTAGTTGACTTTTTCGGATCATTAGGAGATGGACAGAAGCTCATGGTCATCATAAGTGAATATTTACAGTTACCTTTGTTGGGAACACTGACTTCCATATCATGACCGTGGGTTTACATGCGGTGCTCTGCATCATATGGGCATTGGATAACTCTTTACAGAATGATGTGGCTATCCCTGTGACCCTCTTTGCTGATGATCTCTGTGATATACCCCGTAGCCTGTAGGCTAGCTGATACTCTAGCTATATTGAGCCTTACTGTTTATATTGTTGGAACCCCCTATGGTTCTCAATGTATAATGTCCCCCTGGCCTGTACAATTGTTAAATATGTTGGTGTGCACGTGTTTCCCAACCCGTTTGTGTCTCATGCTCAGAGGCCATTATGCCTCATGTCCGGATAACCATTGGTGCCTCTTTCCTCCCGAATTCTCGCAAGACTTCGGAGACACATGCCAGGCTCTCTGATTTTGTCACAGTCCAGGCACCACAATAAATACCACACCTGAACCATGAGGCGTTGGTTATCTTTGCACCCGATAGAGAGAGACTGCCTCTCCTTGCTCCCACTCTCCTGGAGGACCCTTGCTTGGCAACAGGGAGACCACCCAATGCTCCCAACTTACCTGAGACTCCTGTGAGGTCATGAGACCATCGTCCATCAGAGAGGCGCTTTTCTTCTACAAGTCTTGCACCGAAATTGTCTTAACAGCGCATCAGGGAACCTGCAAGAAAGACAAGAAAAACCAGGGTTAAGTACAAGACTCGGAATTAAAATAGAATGTTCTTGTGACAACATAAAGACTGCGAAGTGTGTTGAGCAGACTGCTTCTTACTTAAAACTTGAGCTGATTTTTGTGTGGTGATATTTTGCAATCGCATGAATCACTGAGAACTCTCCAAGGGAGATTCCGGAATATTTATACAAGGAATTGGTTATCGTGATATTCTACGCTGTAATAGAACAGACTACATGTAAGGGAACACACTGATATATGTAATCGAATGTGTAATATGCACGCATGAATTTAAATATGTTTAATCATACACTCATTGTTTATTATTTTTAACGCAATCCATTAACGCTCCTCAGATGACATTGTCCAGGGGCTTAAAGAGCTGGTTAAAATGTCACTCAAGAAGATTCGTACCAGATCCAGAAGACACTAGTCTCTTTCTTTCTTATTTTATCCAAACCCCTTCCCTTCAGGGGCATCGCTCTCCCTGGAGTGAGTAGAGATACAGCATTGTCTCCGTGGAAAAGTACTGCAGGTGAGTGGTGTGACACTCGACAACTCATGATAAAAGTCAGAGAAAGGCTTGATGACATCTTTGCAACTTGTGGCATCCCCCAGATGCTCAAATCCAATAATGACCCGCCCTTGAACACCAAAGAGTTTCTTGTACGACTCAACGTCAAATATCAAAGCAGTACACCCCTCTGGCCCCAAGCCAATGGTGTAGTCGAAAGATTTATGGGCACCCTTAAGAGAGTAATTCAGCGAGCGTTCATGGAAGGAATCAACTTAAGCCAAGCTATATGTGAGGCCCTCTGGGCCTATCGATCAACTCCTTACCCCACAGCAGGTGAGAGCCCAGCTACTTTGTTGTTTGGAAGAGCCATCATAATAAAACTACCTCAATGGACAACCGATTGATCAGTGAATGCTGACAAACTTCGTACCACCGACACTACTCATAAGAGTAAAATGAAGGCGTATGCTGATCAGCGCTGCCATGCCCAGGAAACAGTCTTTGACAAAGGAGACTGGTACTGGTAAAGCAAAAACAGCAACGAAAGACAGACATCCCTTTCACCATTGATCCTATACAGGTGGTGGGCTGCACACGACTCCAGGTGTCAGCACATCGCCCTGGGAAGTCCATCATTTGGGAAGGTCATATTTTAAAAATTTACCTCAACACTCACCAGCTCCTAAAACTGCATCGGAGGTGACCATGTCTGCAAATCCGGCTCTCCCGCCTGAGCCCGTGCATCAGTTGCCTGATAGGGATGAACCTCATTCACCTCGGATCACCCGAGCTGGCAGACGAGTGCCAGCTCCTCACCGACTAATGGAGGAGATGTGATTTCAAATGCTGCCTTCCACTTTTAATCTGATGAAGTTGGAGATGTAGCATATTGATGCTATATGCACTAAGACTCTTGGGGGCAGATTTACAAGCCCCTTGCGCCACTTTTACGTCACTTATCCCATGTTAAAAGTGACGCAACAATTGGCTGTCTTCGAAAAAGGGCTTTTTTAAGTGCATTACATGTAGAGCGTGTAAGTTTGGTATCAACACTAATTCCTATGTAAATGCTTTCTCAGAGGTTCCCATTCCATTGAAAGGACACTATACATGCAGAACCGAATATGCCGTTTATGTTTTAAAATGCATATGCGGCCTTAGATATGTAGGAAGCACAAAACTTCAGGTACATGCACGGATTTTGCAACACTTAAGAGCCACAGTCAATGCTGATCCAACATACCCAGTTGCCCGATACGTCAGGACAGAACACAATAATAATCTGAATGTTCTACAATATTTTGTGATCGACAGTGTCTTACCGAACAAGAGAGGAGGCAATAGGGAAAAAACCCTCAGACAATTGGAAACCAAATATATAATAGAATTTGATTCCAAGAGCCCGAGAGGTCTGAACATTTGTGAGGATCTACATCATTATTTATAGGGCAATTTTTACATTTTTTTCATCTTGGTTTTCAATTATCCTTCTTCATGTGTATATATATGAATATGATATCTGGTTGCAACTATTTATTGAACATAATCTTTTTAGTCTTTTTATCTAGATGATTTTTAGTTGGTCCTTTGGTCAGTTTATATGCATTTTATCATGAATTTATGAGACGTTGTTTTATGGATGATTGGTTTTATGCTATTTATTGGCACACTTGCACTAATTATTTATTGTCTCGATGAAGACTGGAAAGAAAAAAAACCTAATTGAATAAGATGTTGACCAACAGTATGATTTCTTTTTTTCCATCTCTACCTCATGGCAGTATTCTATAAAGTTCAAATGGTTTGCATTTTAATCCAATGAACTAATTTCCACTATCTCATCGAATCAATTCTTGTATTCTAGTTTGGTTCCTCTTCTGTGTCCCTCTCCCGCCCCAACTGTTCAACCCTTTGACATTCTACCCAGCTGGGTTAGTCTGGACATAGCAGGATTGTCAGATGTCATGTTAGGTCAATTTAGGGTTGGACCAAGAGTGATTTTTCTGATATATCATATCACTATTTTAAGTTATATCTATTTGCACTTTTTCACATGCACTTTAGGAGGTCACTGTTTAAATAGGGTACGGACCCCTTGTGAGAAATTTATAAATACAGGAACCTGTTTGGCGCACGTTAGGATGTTTCAAAAAAACAATGATTATAATTTTCATGGTTCAAGTCTATTCGATAATTAAATTTGCATTGTTCAGTTATTAATGTTTTTGTTCTTGACACCATGTATTAATATTGGTATGTATTCTTGTGCATACATGTTGAATAATTGTCATCACAAATGAGTGTCAATGTTACAATTTGGTTCCTATGTATTTATGCAGATATTATTTTATCGTTTTTGCAAATTCACATTTGGCCCCAGCCAGTGTTTGTATTGATACATATGTGGATGTAAAAGTCTTTCTTCCATGTAGGTGTATCAACCATGTGACCTCCTATCACAGGATTGGTGGTTGGTGTGTTTAAAATATATATAAAAAACGTTGGGTCACTTAACACTTAAGTTCCAGTAAGCAAGGCGACTGTGCTCGCCGAAACGTGTCTGGATATAGCACATGGCATTTCACAAGAAAATTTGAAAAATAAATACCTGCCTCTAGAAGAAAAGCAAATGTCCGTTTCTTGTTTCCGTATATATATATATATATATGTATATATATATATATATATATATATACATATATATATATATATATATATATATTCTTGTAGATTCTGCATCCAGCGTGCTTTTACCACAGAATAACGGACCACCACGCAGCAAGTAAATATTTCAGGAAGTTTTATTCTCTCCTCTCACGTCCTTTCTCTTGCATGACGCGTTTCGGTTATCAAGTAACCTTGATCACATAGCGACTATGCAGTAACCTCCACATTAAATACTTATTTTTTACAACCATTTGTACCACGTGGTGATGAAAAGTGAAAAAATACTATTGCGGACAATACATTTTTCTTTTTAGTATGCTTTACAACTTTCCACTATTGTTAATGGCATTGACAATTGATAGTTGTTGTTTCGACAAGCCATATCATATGAATGTGCAAAATATATGCCATAAATATTAAATAATTAATAAATATGAACAAATGCAATTTTCATAATAATTTAAAACCATCTAAAATTCATTTTATTTTAGAGTATTAAATATAGCAGCTTCAAACAATTCATATACTGTTGTGCAAAATCTGCGCTTTGGTTTATTTAAAATTCTAAAATACCAAAATTATTAAAGAATATCAGCATAAAATGCTTTAAAACCAAAGAAATGTGCAAAATTGCGCAAATACAGTACCTAGAGGAACATCCGCCTACATGTGCAAAAAATGTTTTTGCTTGTCGATAATTATCCTCAACACCATTAAATTAATATGGCATACTCAATATCCTATAACCTTATATGATTCTGAGTCCGAGCCCGGGCCCAGAAACCATATACGTTGTATGTATTAGTCCAAAAAGTGCTCTGTGTTTATACAAAATAATGGATAAAATGTAAGTGTATTTAAAATTTCTTAGGACTGAGAGATCGGCTTCTGCGTTAGCATAAAAACTTTAAGTGTCACTGTTACCGTATTTTACTGTGTACCTCTTAATTTCATAGAAATGTGTGCATGTCTTCCGTGTTATTCAATCCATTTGGAGATTTACTATTTAGATTTAAAATATACCTCGTCTCCAATTGTCTTAAAAGCTTTTCCCTGTCCCCACCTCTTTTAGGTACCGGTACCGCATCAATAACAAAGTAACTCAAGCAATTAATGTTTTTGTCATGTATTGCTTTAAAATGCCTTGCTACCGGAGGATAGGTGGGATCACTATTGATGATTGCGCGTATATGCTGCAATATTCTTACATGCACTGGTTTGATAGTGCTGCCCACATACCTGAGCCCACATGTGCAGGTAAGTATATACACAGCAAATTCTGTGCGACAATCATAATTGCCTTTAATCTTGTATTCCTCATCCCTGAAGGGAGTGTTATACTTAGTAGTGTTCACACCAAAATTGCAGGCCCGACATGTTGTACATTTGAAGAAACCATGTTTGGGTGGCAACCACATAGATGCAGGAGCCCCTGCTACCGGTGGTTGCGACACATATGCGGCCATGTTCTTACATTTTCTAAAAGTAACCTGTAGTTTTTCTGAAAGGTCTTATTTTAAAATGTTGTCAGTTAAGACAATTGGCCAGTTTCTATTTAAGATAGCTCTTATCTGACGTTCTTGTCTACTGAACGTAGTGATCACTCTTGGTGCCTCTTTACTATTTACAGTTTCATTATCTTCCTCGATATCTGGGGGTAAAAGATCTATTCGAGGTTTTGCATCTGCCTTACTGGTAGCTTTCTTAAGCATATCCTCTGTGTATCCTCTAACTCGCAACCTTTCTAGACTTGCGGTTTTGCATTTTTCATATTCATCGGGGGTACTGCATATTCGTTTTAAGCGCAATACTTCCCCGTAGGGTATGCTGGCAATTAGCTGTTTTGGGTGCGCACTGGATGCGTGGAGGGTCGCATTGCCTGCAGTTGGCTTTCTATATGCCGTCGTAATTAGTGTGTTGTCAGACACCTGTACTTGAACATCTAAGAATTCAATTGTGCTCTTACTGCAGTGAGATGTGAAGTACAGGTTGTAATCATTCACATTCAGTTTTTCAACAAAGTCTTTTTTGCACTTTGACTATCCCCCCTCCACACAATAAAAACATCATCTATAAAGCGTACCCATAGACAGACTCTTAGTTCCATTTCTAGTTGGTATTCTTTCCAGAGGACCTGCCTTTCCCAGAACCCAACGTGCAAGCACGCGTAGCTCGGGGAAAAGCAGGCCCCCATTGCCACCCCTCGTTTCTGTCTAAACACATCCTTGCCAAAGGTAAAGAAATTGTTATTTAAACACCAAGTGATCAATGACATGAGCATCTTACTATGAAGGACATATTCTGCTGGACGTGTATCTAAAAAGTATTTTATGCCCTTTAGACCTTGTTCATGATTAATGCTGGTGTATAGCGACTCAATGTCTAGAGTTAGTAGCATTAAATCATCAGTCCATAACATCTTGTCAATCCGTTTCAGGAAGTCGCCAGTATCTTTTATATATGACGGCATACCTTTTACCAGTTCTTGTAGATAAAAGTCTATATATTGTCCTATTTGCTCCGTCATGCCATTGATGGCTGATATTATTGGGCGACCTGGTATGGGTGTTTCTCCTTTATGTAGTTTCGGCAGCAGATATAAATATATGGTTTCTTTCAGTTAGTTTATTCCACAAGGTTACATGTTCTGGAGAGCAGTCTTGTTTTGTAGCCAGGTATGACAATTTGTGTTGCGCTCTAATTAAATATTAGTCCAAGTCTATTAATAAATAAGTGCATATATTTTTCTTTTTCCTTTTCTCATTACTCATTGTTTCTATTTTTTAGTAACACCACTGAATTGTGGAGTTTAATTGTAGGTCTAACCATCCCCTGTAGACGGACAACTTTCTGAAATGCATTTTGGGCATAAAACAATGTATACATTCAGGGACATTTTGAAAACTGTGTTGACGATTAAATGAAAGCAGGCCTTAAAGGCCATGATCAGTAAATGAAACATATACCATGTTGTGACAATTAACAAAATGGGGAAGGGATAAAAAGATTTTGTAGTATCCTGCATATGTATTGTAATGTATTTTCCACCACCTGCTCAGCTAGTGCCTGTACTGTGAACACAATAGAATGTTGGAGTCTTATGAGCCTCGGAATGTTGGTACTAACCAAAGAGGGGAAATAAGAGGAGCACTCTAGTACTCAATGTGTCAAGATTAATCTGCTTATATACCAAGGGTGCTCTCTGCAGACTGTGTTGGCTGCACAGTGTGTGAAATACTCTAATGAAATGTAAGCGAAGCCTACATGCGGAGTGCACTGTTCCTAGAGAGAAAAATTCTCACAATTTCTGACAAATTTCGTATTCTAAATAATATGTAATCAGCCTTTTTCTTTTCCCAAGAAACACATTTATTTACAAAAGAATATATTCTAACCTGTAACCATTATTTTCAATTGGTTCTTGTTAGCTGACTGAATTTTTTTATACAAGACAAAACTTCTTTTGAATGCCTTAGTTTTAACTGTACATGACTTTTCAACATAAATGTATGTAACCACTCATAGTGTTCCTTTGTACATAATCATGTAGAAACGTTACATCCTTTCAATACTCGGTCACTAGACTTGCGAAGAAGCGTCGCCCTATGCATTTCGGGAAGCCCTGTTCCCTTCTTCAGGGGCGAGTGTCTGTAAAAATAAATTATAAGAACATAAGCTGTCTATACCTCATTTTATATTCTGACATGATCTGCCATGTTTATATTATACACATGCGGGGGATACTGATTATACATTTTAGCAATACAACACATGACCAATATTAGTTTCTGATAATATGGACCTGATTCTGGGCAATAGTGGAGTCTAGCGGTTTATCTGTTGTAAAAAAATGTTGGGACACAGAGAGGTGAAGTGACAGTTAGGCATGGGCTGAGCAGCAGATAGGCTGCTCCTGGTGGGGGTCTCCTGCAGAACATAACTACCTGTTATACTACGTGTTACCTGCTTGAATAAATCTTACTAAATTACTACTTCCTGTGTGGACCTTCATCACTACAGATTTGTGTTAAAATTATCAACAAGATTGCCTTAACTGAGGCATGATCCACATAATGAGGCGGTGCATTCGTGGGACTATTTGTCTGAAAGAAATGGCATGGCTACATATTGGAGTTCAGAAATTAAAGGAGGGCCCCGCACAGACTAATTGGGGACTGGGGGGAATAGTAAATCTCAAAAGGACAAGGGCGTCCCCACACAAAGAAACACACAAATTGAGTATTTTACTCAAAAGCCAGCATCACTTGTGATTCTAAGTTTTAAATTGTTTTTATGAAATGTATAATCATGTTTTTTAATAATTTGTATACTGTATCAAGATCAATCCTGTTTTGAAATGCAATAAATGTATAACAGAAACTCATTGTGTGGATACATCTTTGTCTCTTAAAATTACTGTTCAAATCTAATTATTTTGAATTGGTTTGAAAAACATTTTTTAATTACTTTAAATTGGTTCCTTTTGGTGTCATTCAGTCTCGTAGAGTCTTATGCTTATGTTTGAATTAAATGTATAGTTTTAAATATGTTGTTCACTAAAGTCTGGGGAATTATAGACACATAGGAACGTTAACAAACAAACTCTGCCCCTTTTAGTTGAAGTACGCTATAAGAAATTGGATTTCAAATCCTGTAACTTTACCTTTCCCGCCGAAATTACGGCATGCTGGCTTTTGAGTAAAATACTCAATTTGTGTGTTTCTTTGTGTGGGGACGCCCTTGTCCTTTTGAGATTTACATATTGGAGTTCAGCACCCTCGACAGAGAGTGCTCCCAGACACACTGAGAGCAGATAAAAGGGATTAAACACAGTATCAAAGAGAATCAGGCCTTTTAATCCAGGAACCATTAGCAAATGAGTGGCAACACTTGGATCCAGTATCCCATAAATTATAGGTAAAGGGAAGGCAGCATAAAGGTTGCAGGAGCAATAAGTGGCAGCAGGGTCATGAGAAGCCAAGAGTGATATGCAACATTCACATTATTTGATTTTTAAACTGTGTCCCGCAATAGTTGGGAATATGGACAGGTGAGATTATAAATCTGGTTTGGTTAATTTAACTGATCTCAAATATGCTTTTTAAAATACCCCTCGAGGTTAAGACACCTGCTGCAGTGGTCCTCGACAGTTATTGTCTCTTTATTTTAGTTTTCCATCAATCAATCAGAACATTTGTAAAGAGCACTACTTACCCGTGGGGGTCTCAAGGCGCTGGGGGTTGGGGGGGTTAGGGGGGGAGGTTGCTGCTACTGCTCGAATAGCCAGGTCTTGAGGAGTCTTTTGAAGGTTAGCAGGTCCTGGGTCTGCCGTCGGGATGGGTAGGGTGTTCCAGGTCTTGGCGGCGAGGTGGGAGAACGATCTGCCGCCGGAGATCGGGCTTCCGATGCGGGGGACGGTGGCGAGGTCGGCAGAGTGGAGCTGTCGGTTGGAGGTGTAGAAGCTGAGTCGTCTGTTGAGGTATGCTGGTCCGGTGTTGTGGAGTGCCTTGTGTGCGTGGGTGAGGAGCTTGAAGAAGATCCTCTTGTTGAGAGGGAGCCAGTGCAGGTCTCTCAGATGGGGTGTGATGTGGCAGCAACGAGGGATGTCGAGGATCAGACGTGCAAAGGCGTTCTGTATGCGTTGCAGTCGTTTCAAGAGTTTGGCTGAGGCTCCTGCGTAGAGGGTGTTTCCATAGTCTAGCCTGCTGCTGACGAGGGTCTTGGTGACGTTCTTCTTGTTTCGATGGGGATCCACCTGTAGATCTTGTGGAGCATACGGAGGGTGTTGAAGTGGGAGGACGAGATGGCGGTGACCTGCTTTGTCATGGAGAGAGTAGAGTCGAGGATGAACCCAAGTTTGAGCGCATGGTCGGTAGGTGTTGGATGGTTCCCAATGCGGTCGGCCACCAGGAGTTGTCCCAGGCCGAGGGCGTGGAGCTGAGGATGAGGACTTCCGTCTTGTCCGAGTTTAGCTTCAGTCTGCTGTTCTTCATCCACTCAGCGACGTCCTTCATTCCTTCGTGGAGGTTGGTTTTGGCAGTGACGGGGTCCTTAGTGAATGAGAGGATGGGGACATTTGCATACCATTACCTTATCCCGCCGTGAGGGCAACGGCTTGTGCACTCTCTGACAGCGGGTCCCAGCAGGTGCCGTGAGGGGAACGGCAGCTCGAGAACACCGCCCGCACCGACCACAATCACCGCGGGGCCGGAAGACTCCAACTCCCAGGTGCCCCGGCGGTTAGGTCGCGTCTCTGACACCAGCACTGCGCCCGGAGGCGCAGAAAAGGACGGAACGCCTCTCGCCCCGTGAGTCGCGCCCGGGCTAAGCCTAGGACAAGGGCGGGGAAGTCCAGGGCAGGACGAGGCTGGGCTGGGCCACAAACCCTGGCCCGAGGAAGCTGGGTCCTACTCTGACCCTACTCATTGAAGACACAGTGAGATTTCATTTTAGTCACCCTTCTGATATATGGTTCTAATTTGCATCATAATACATATCTCCTAATTGTTAGTGGAGGTGCAATATTTCTAAACCAATTGGGGATTGTTTCATTGTAAGTAGTAATATGTCATCCTTAAGTGCTCCACCTGTTCTTGGTACTTTGGATAACTACTTAGTAAAAGTGGTTAAGAAGATTAACACTGAAAGACGACAGTCCTTGGGGTTAAGCAGTGAATTTCTGCCACTTACCATGTGTTCCCCTCCTTCGGTCGGCCTTGACCAAGGCGACGGTAGCGTTAGTGATAACAATGACCCCCTTGTTTTGGAACTGCCTGAACCGGTTGAGTTGGAATTAGAGGCTCTATCAGATCCTATTGTACAGGATCCTCCAACCCCTGCACCTAGAGTAGTTAGACAATGTAGAAAAACACAGTTGAAACGCATAGGTACCCGTTCAACAAGAAACAAGACAGTCACACCCACTACACCTATTAAAAACCTAGACAAGGCAGTTGATACATTAGTAGGACCCAGTACCATTAAACTGGATGACGAACAACTTAACCAACTAGTGGGCCTTATTGATTTAAAGATAAGGGGCATTATAAAACCTTTAGTGGCTAAATTGGAGCGTATGTCCGTTGAAATAAAAAGATTGGGGGGTCTTTTGGACAAACATAAGGGTGCACCGGGTGCGCCTGATGGCGCTCCTGGTTTAGGCAAGGACAGCGGTGAAGGTCCGGTCACACCACTAGTATGTCCTGCAGTACCCATAGAGTCTTTGGCTCCTTTAAATATCCCTATTCAGGTGCCAAAAGTGACTGGTGCCATTTTTAAGGTCAATGCGGGCCCCAAGGTCCCAGAAGGGAGATCAGGCCATCACCCACAGCCCCTCAAGAAGAGAGAGTTAGCTTTAAATTTACCAGTCGAGGCAAGCCCACATACTATCATTCTGGTGAATGTTCCGAAGATCAAGGAGGGGCAAAATGAACATTGGTCTTCAATAAAAAACAAAACATTGTTCTATCTCTCCAGTAAAACAGATCTGGGAGAATACCTGGATGATAACATCTTGATGGTCAGAAGGGTCCCTTGGGTGGGCAATACAAAAAAAAGCTTAGAGGGAGACTGTGTGGTCGTAAGCATCAGTTCCCCTAGGTTGGTCGAGGACATACTGAGACAGGCGGGGTCATCTAGAATTGAAAATGATTATGTAAATCTTCTCCCACTAGGTTTTTTCTATCCACCACCTCAAACCAGGCAATTAAACAGTAACTTAGGTAAAAGGAGACTGCCCTATGAGTTTGCGGTCCCCGTTTTAAATAGATTTGATACCTTTTCGAACCTGGATGACAATGAATGACTAGGTAGACACACTGTCAATCTTGCTCCTCTTGTTGCATCGACTGTCCCTGAAGCCACGACAATGGTAGTATCCACAGGTTCTAGGGATTTCAATACATCCATAATGGCAGATACTCCAGGCTATCAAGATCGCTCTCTAAAATTAATGACCTGGAATGTAGCTGGTCTTAAAAATAAGATAGATGATCCAATATGGAGAGAGTCCATTAGTATGTATGATATAATTGGCCTTCAGGAGACGTGGGACACGGGTGACATCTTGAGCCTGGATGAATACGCGTGTTACCACATTCCTGCAGTCAAATCTAACATGGGGAGGGCGAAGGGTGGCTTGGTTATCCTAATTGCAGCCACTATTCAAGGGGTACATACACAGCAAGATACCGGTTCACGGAATATTCTGGATGTACAAATTTGTTTGTGTGGGGTGGGTAAGATTCTAATTGTTAATTTTTATAACTCGTATGATAGAGTCACTACGACCGAGCACCTGGGTATATAAAATTTGTTTTTGGAAAATTATAGGGATACAAATGATAGCCATTGTTTTCTCGTATTTATGGGAGACTTCAATATCCATGGATGTCCAGACAAATGTCCGTCCTTAGATCTATTCGGCCCTGTTGAACAGGGAGACGTCCATTTTGAACATTCTGATCAGGGCGGTCTTCTTGAGATAATTCTGGCAGACAATGGTTTGATGCTCCCAACATTGCGGGACAAGTAGATACCCACATTTAAGGGGAATGGTTGTCATTTATTTATTTATTTATTTATTTATTTATTATAGAGTTTTGTATAGCGCGAACAAGACCCGTGGGTATCAGAGCGCTTAACATAGAGTAGGTGAAAAACATAACATATATATTGACAGTAAAAAGAGTCACAGACATGAGGTAGATGAAATGCAAACATTCTTGACATATGTGCTAGTGTTGATACTAGTGAGTTGCAGCTCCAATTGTGTCAAAATTAAAGTATATACACATAGGTGAGGTAGATAGTTATAAATCCCTGAGGGATGCGGTTATAAGGTCATCTAAAGATAACGTTCTGAGGTAAGTTTTGGATCGTTACATAACCTAGAATTAACAAATCTTTATAGTATTGATAGTTCTTCGCCTTCCTGATGTCATAAATGATCTGAAGTAAAGCAGCAAGAGATCAGGGTCATTCATTCATTGATTATATTTTCATCAGTTTAACACTGGGAGATAGGATTTCTGAATATTCGCCCGTGTGGTCACACCTCAGTGACCACAATCCAGTAGCTCTGAGTCTGTCAGATCTGGCCTTGAAGTCTATGACAATGTTAAATAGAATGGACAAATCAGACATTCGCCTGATAGATCAGGCCCGCAGACTCAGATGGAGTAAGGTTATACCGGGAGACTTCCATTCTAATCTATTTTCCATAGTAGGTTCTGAGCTGGAAACCTGTCTGAACCTGGAGGCAGAGGATGAGGAAGTTTTAGCGGCTTACTCAACTATCTGTGCCCAGGTTTCTTTAGATCATAGTCAAACAGGGAAAGCTAAGGTACCGGCTGACCAAGGCTAGTTTGATCACAACTGTTCAGCAGCTAACCAAAAATTAAAAGCTGCCTTAAATTGCAAACCAGTGAACAGGGCCACGGTAGCCCTATTAAGGAAAAGCTATGAAAGATCCCTGGACATAAGAAGACGGGAGATCAGGGTAGCTGCCTGGGAAGATCTAACCTCAGTTGACGTGCTCAAAAATAGTGCCAAATTCTGGGCCGTCGTTAATAAACCTTTTTTTCAGGACTCCTGTAACGACCATTTAGATTGTGGTATCCAGGAACAGGGATGGTGCTCTCATTTTAAGTCAGTTTATGAAGGGGGAAATAGTGGGGAGGGGAGCACAGCGACCCCTTCCCTAAATCCCTATACTTTAAAGGTATCTGAGCTAGAGGTAACAGAGGCGATCGGGAAGATGACCAGTAATAAGGCTCCGGGTCCCGATGGCGTCCCTGCTGACCTCTTCAGATCCGATGTCAAGACATGGGCCAGAATCTTAGTCAATGTTTTTAATAGGGTTTCTATGGCAGATATTCCGGACACTTTTAAAAACCCTGTCATAGTACCGATTTTTAAGAAAGGAAACAGGGAGAGGCGTGGCCAAGATGGCGTCGGAGTAAGACGCTTCTCCGAGCCTCTCCGGCGCCGATCCAACATAGCTACTCATAGCTAGGTGCCACGGGAGCGGACTGACCCCAAAAGGTTGGCGAGGGTCTCCACCTCTGAGCGGAGTGATCCGGTGCCGTCGGCGGAGCGCGGGGACGCCTGTGGCGGCTGCTGGAGCGGAGGCGTTGTGAGTCCTGGGAATCCCCCCGCCTTGCGTAATCTGAGGCCCGTCAGGTGAATCGGGGAGGCCGCGGCGGCGGCGGGGGCCCACCCGCTGCCCGACCGGGGAGTTTGTTTTCCCCTTACACAGGCTGACGTGGTCGGGCCGCACGGCCAGCGGAGGGCGGCGCACCATCCCGGAAAGCTCCGGAGATCTTGGGCGCTCCCGGCAAGAGGGGCGGAAAGGGCCCGGAGCCGGAGGTGCAGGGAGGCTCCGCAGTGCAGGCCGGTGGGGCAGTGGAGGCTCCGGGCGCATACCGGGCGCCAAGCACATCGGAGGAGCGCTGTTGAGCTCGGGCCCGGTGCAGGGAACTGGGCCTGGCATAGTGGAGAGGCGTGAGAGGCGCTCCGGAGGACCGAGCCTGATAGGTGCCATTAGTGACGACACGGCTGCCGGCAGAGTGGAGGAGACCTGGGGATTGCAGCCTGCGCAGGCCTGAGTGAGATGCAGACCTGGGGTGGCTGGGTGCCTGCTTTGAAGCGCTTGGAAGTATGGGTGGCCTGATGACGCCCCGCAATTTTCCCTGGAGCTAGGAACCCGCAGACCTCGGTCCCTTGCTGTGGACTGGTGCAGGGCTGGTGGCGACGCTGAAGGTCTGCGCCTAGAGGTCTGGAGGTGGCTGAGCAGGGAGCGTGACGCCGCCATTTTGTCTGGATCTTCTGTTGGTTCTGAGTGTCTCTCGCCTGCGCCTGGATTGCTGGTGCCTGCGTTGCCCTTCTATGCCATCTCCTCAAGGACTTGCCGTTGGAGGCTGGGGACTCCCTGTTCCTTGGCTTTGGAGTGATTCTGTCAGCTGGTGTCCCGGCGATCGTGGGTTCTCTGGGGGCTTCCTGCCTGGCGGAAAGAGGAGGGTACTGAATTGCCTTGCGGGGGACGGTTACTGCGCTTGAAGGCCCGGTGGTCCCATAACACTTGCCTCTGAGGGTACTTGGTGGAGAGTCCGCCGGGAAGGGGGTTGCCCGGCATCATGTCTAACCCAGCCCGCAAGGGGCGAGTGGTGAAGGATGGAGCATCTAAGTCCTCACAGCAGCCGGCTTCCCCCGGATCCAGTGGTTCGCCGAGATTGTCGGATGATGAGGCCCCGGCTACCAAGGCCTTTATGACCGAACTTTTTGCCTCCATCAAGGAAGATATCTCCGAGCTGCGGGCGCAGCTGGCGTCCGACCTCCGGGAGGTAAGGAGAGATGTAGATGGGATTGGCGAGAGGGTGGCGACTCTAGAGGACCATGATTTGAATACGGCCAATGATGTGCACTTACTCCAGCAAGATGTCCTCCCGCTCACGGAGCAGAACCTGGACCTGCAGTCGCACACGGAGGACCTGGAAAACCGATCCCGTCGGAATAACATCCGCATCAGGGCGGTGCCATGGGATGGCGAGGCGGGAGACCTGCGTGGATATGTGCAGGAACTGTTTCTGCAGATCTTGGACGAGGAGGATGTGAAGGACATTAGAATGGATAGAGTCCATTGAGTTGGCTTGCCCAGGAGAGGGTGGGGGCCCCCCGGATATCCTCGTCTGTGTACATGATTTTCAGGTGAAGGAGCGCATCCTTTGTAAAGCCAGAGCCATCGCATCACTGCAGTTTAGGGACCATCGTCCTCAGCTGTTTCAGGACTTGGCAGCCTCTACACTCCAGAAAAGGAGGGATTTTCGACCAGTGACTTCCTTTCTGCGGGAACGCAACATCGCATATTCCTGGGGCCATCCCTTCCGGATCATCTTCAGATGGCAGAATCGACTGGCGCAGATACGCTCCCTCCAGGAGGCAAAGGATCTCTTAGGTTTGAATGATGCTGCACCGTCACAGGGACCGGACGTGTCCCCTTCTCGGCGGCGCCGTCGATCCTCCTCATGGCACAGAGTGGGGTCCTCCCCGGATCGGGGGCGACCGGATCGCAATACCAGACTGCAGGAAAGGGGGAACGCGGTGGCTTCGGTAGCCTCACCGATGCTGCCGGTGTCGCTAGCGAGTTCGGGAGCGGCATGACAGAGATTTGATTAATGGCGGATCGGCGCTGGAGGGGCGTCGGCCCCCTGGTCTGAGAGTATGGATGTACTTTTGGAGAAGACTCCCCGGACCATGCCCTTGGGAGGTACCGAGTTGATCTCCCTATCCTGTCCCCGGAGTGGACAAATCTCCGCGAACTTTGGACTACTGGGACTGATGAGTATTATCCTCGATGGTTTTGTTTTGTTTACATTATCACTGTTCCCTTTTCTTTCAAGGGGGGGTTGAATGTTGGGGGGGTGGGGGAGGGGAATGTTGGTGGCGACTGAAGCGGTTGGTGGCGCGTGTGGTGGGAAAGGAGGGGAGTGAGTGTGACGGGAGGGGAGCAGCTTGATGCCTTGGCGGCCTTGTTTGAGGCTGCTGGTCAGTCTGGTGGTGCAGGGGGGCGGTCGCTGGGTCACTTGCCATTGTTACTTTTGCACGTAGGGTCGGAGCCTGTGGGGTGGGGGGTGCCAGTGATGGCTACAGAGAGTTCTGGTTTATGGGATAGTCATGCCTGTTAGTATAGGGACATGGAATGTTAAGGGCTTGAATTCGCCACAGAAAAGGCAGAAGGTTTGGAAGTATGTGGTGGATCACCAGTTGGATGTTGTGGGGCTACAGGAGACGCATTTGGCACGTAAGGACGAAATGCGCCTTCGACATAAGGCATATCCCATTATCTATAGGTCGTCGGCGCCCACAAAGCATAGGGGGGTGGCTCTCCTCTTTCGCTCTACGTTGCACTTCCAACCTCATGACGTATGTAGTGATAAGGATGGTCGCTGGCTGAGGGTGAAGGGGCTTGTTCGAGGGAGGCTCTGTACTTTTGTGGTGGTGTACATCCCCAACGCTGGTCAAAATCAATTTATGCAAGGTGTGCTGCAACGTATGGGTGACTTTGCGGAAGGGAACCTGTTCCTCTTAGGGGATTTTAACCTGGTGTGGGATGCGAATGTGGATAGCTCTGGGACTCATAGGGCACACGCGGGGGTGTTTTCTCCCTCCTCGCAGCAGTTGGTGAGTGAGCTGGGGCTAGTGGACGGTTGGCGTTTCTTCCATCCTACGTCCCGAGATTACACTTTTTTCTCGCATGTCCATCATTCATATTCACGACTGGATCACATTTTTCTTAGCCAGGCACTTAGAGGTGATGTCCTTGACTCCGTCATTCTTCCACTCTCGGTTTCTGACCACTGTCTACTAGTGCTTAGCCTCCGGTGGTTGTCGCCTCGTGATGGGCAGCGGAAATGGTACTTCCCAGCCTCAGTGGTGCGGGACGATGTCTCTAGTACGGCGCTGCGAAAAGCCATCAGGGAATTTTTCGAGCTGAACCCAGTGTCGGATACCTCGGTCTCTAACACTTGGGATGCATTGAAGGCGTCCATCAGGGGCACGTGCTTGGGCCTCAATGCGGCTCTTAATAAAGCGCGGCGCAAGGATAGGGAAGACCTGGAGGCCGAATTGGCGGAACTTGAACGGGCTCACAAGCTTAACCCTTCTAGGGTGACCCTCAGGCCCTTGACCGCAATTCGAGGGAAACTGAGAGCCAATTATAATAACAGGGCCGAATTGACGCTATTGAGATTGGGTAGGCAATCTTACTCTTGCGGAAACAAGGTGGGGAGACACCTGGCGCGTCAGCTACGGGATAGGCGGGAACGTGAATATATCGGAGGGATTCGAGACTCTGCGGGTGGGATGCATCACCGGGACGAGGAGAAGGCGGCCATTTTTGGCCGTTTTTATGCTGACCTTTATGCTGGCGATGTGCTGGACGCGAGGTCTCAGAGGGAGTATCTGCAGCGCTTAACCCTTCCCCAAGTGTCCAAAGAGTGGAACGACGTCTTGGAGGCGCCGATTACCAGGGAGGAGGTGCTCGAGGCTATCGGGAACTTGAAATTGCACAAGGCCCCCGGGCCGGATGGCTATACTGCCGTCTTTTATAAGACGTACGCCTCTGAACTTTGTGACTTTTTGGTGGTCCTTTTTAACAGTATGGCTGACTCCGGTTCCTCGAAGGGTTCCCTAGCCGAGGCGGTTATAACGGTCCTACCAAAGCCGGGGAAAGACCCCACTCGGTGTGCCTCATTTCGCCCCATAGCGCTCCTTAACCTGGATGCGAAGTTATACTCGGCGATTCTGGCGCATAGACTGCAGGACCTGTTGCCGGCAATCATACATCCTGACCAGTCCGGGTTCATCAAGGGGCGCCAGACTCACGACAATACACGCAGAGTTGTCCATCTCATTGAAAAGGCGGACAGATTTCGCATACCGGCGGTCCTGGTGGGGCTGGATGCCGAAAAGGCATTCGATCGTGTAGACTGGCGCTTCCTGTTTTATACAATGGCGGCTTTTGGCTTTTCGGAAAAGTTTATCACCATGGTGAAGGCTAACTTCTGCAGTCCTAGATCTCGAGTGGGAGTCAATGGCCACTTGTCTGCATTCTTCCCGCATACCAGAGGTACTAGGCAGGGGTGTCCCCTTTCCCCCCTCTTGTTCGCGCTCAGCATTGAACCCTTGGCGGCGGCGGTGAGGGAACATGAGGGCATACGGGGCATTCCGTTCACGGGAGAGCAACATAAGATCACGCTCTTCGCGGACGACGTGCTTCTTTCTGTTGCGGAACCGGAACGTTCGCTGCCTTGCCTTAGGGAGACCTTGCTGCAATATGAAGAGGTGGCCGGTTTCAAGGTTAACTATAGCAAGTCGTATATCCTGAATCTTACTCTTTCACAGACGGACGTAGAACGAGTGCGCTCGCTGACACCCTTAGCCTGGGCTGCGGGCTCGATTGTCTACCTGGGGGTACACTTGACTTCGACTGTGGGCAAACTATTCGCAGCCAATTTCCCCCCCTTGTTAGCAAAGACTCGAGCCGAATTGGACAGGTGGAAACCTAAATTTCTGTCTTGGCTGGGTAGGATCCATGCAGTGAAGATGGTTCTCCTCCCCAAATATTTGTATTTGTTTCAGGCGCTGCCCATCCCCTTGGAGGGTGACTTTTTTCGGCGTCTTAGGACGCAGATACTGCGATTTGTGTGGCAAGGGGGCCGAGCACGCTTGTCCTTTGCGCTATTGCGTAGGCCAAGGTCCGAGGGCGGAGTGGGACTTCCCGACCTCCAACTTTATTATAAAGCAGCACAATTGAGGGTCTTGGTGGAGTGGTCGCAGCAAACGTCGGAGAAGCACTGGCTGCACATGGACCGGAGTGTGGCGGGGAGGACTATATGGGATCTAGCTTGGAAGCCTAAGAAAGACCGTCCCTTAAACGCCTACATAAGTACACCTACGGGTACAGTGCTGAAGGTATGGGACACCCTTGCCGGGGACGAACGTTGGACTACGTTCCCCTCGCCCTTCACGCCCTTGCACTACAACCCGGCCTTCCCGCCGGCGCATCGGGAGGGGGCTTTCGACGCATGGAGGGAGGGAGGCTGTAGGGCCCTGACTCACCTGTTCCATGGTCCGGTTCCCCTCACTTTCGCTAACTGCGTGAGGGACTATGGGGTTCCCCAGACGGACCGTTATCGTCATGCACAGCTGCTCCACTGGGCCACGTCCCCAGGGGTGCTAGAGGCGGCCACGATACCACCTTCCCCATTTGAGGCTTTTCTACTGCGGACGTCTGCAATGAAGGGGGTCATTTCCTTCCTGTATCAACAACTGCTTAAATCGGCTGTCTCACCTAGACCAAGATACATGGAGCAGTGGGAGGAGATCCTGGGAAGGGATATCTCAGACGCTGAATGGTCAGCATTGTGGCGGGATATGACGGCGTTTAATCATTCGCTTCACCTTAGGGAAGCCCACCTTAAGACCCTTATGCAATGGTATTTATGCCCGACACGGCTCCATCGCTTCTACCCGGCCTCCTCCGATCAATGTTGGAGGGGCTGTGGGTTTCTTGGGGATTTTCGCCACATCTGGTGGGACTGCCCAGTGATTCGGCCCTATTGGGTGGAGATCCTCTCGCATATTAAGGATATTCTTCAGTATCCCATAGAGGATTCTATGGCCACCGTCCTACTAGGCTTACGAGAACCCGGCCTCGAGCACCAGACCAGAGCGGACAAGAAGATTCTGTGGCTCTGCCTGGGTGCTGCCAAGATTACACTGGCGGCTGCCTGGAGACAGAAGGAGGCGCCGGCAATATCGCTGTGGCACGCACGATTGTGGAGGCTTCTGAGTTTGGAGAGAATGGCGGATATATTCCTTGGTAACTTTAAGAACTTCCAATTTCAGTGGGGTCCCCTGGTGACTTTCCTATCTAAAGGCTTACCGTCCGCTGTTTGTCCGGCATCCTTGAGGTCACTCCATCTATTTCAGATCTAATCTTGTTACCGGACGGAGGTTTGGAATGAATGAGTCGCCACCGTGGGGGGAAGGAATGGGAGGGGGGGGGAGTTCTGTTTTCCGGGTTTATGGTTCACTGAGGTAAATAGAGATGGATATATGACCTGGTTGACTGGGCTATGTCGACCTATGGACATACCGGCTATGTTATGTAATGCACAACTCCACGACTGATCTATAGCATTGAGTGGCTACTACTGTATGTATACGTTCCGATCTGGCTTTACCTATGCTCTTGCATAACATTGATGCTTTATGTCCCCAGAATGTACCCACCAGGAAGACATCGTACTGCGCCTTGGTGAATCTCTTATGTGTGATATGTTTTTCTCAAAATGAAAATAAAAATTTTACAAAAAAAAAAAGAAAGGAAACAGGGGGGACCCAAGTAGTTATCGCCCCATTTCCCTTATCGACGCCGCAGTTAAAGTGCTAGGGCGAGTGGTCCTTGGTAAATTACCAACTTGGTTGGAGGACACAGAAACCCTTTCATGCTTACAATATGGGTTCAGGAAAGGTCGAGGCACAGTAGATCAGTGCCTCAACCTTTATCTGTTAATAGGGAAACACACTATTGGTAAACGGGGCACCTTGTATTTGGCATTTATGGACCTTTCCTCGGCCTTTGACCGGGTGAATAGGTCCAAGCTCTGGGAACTACTCCTCAAGATAGGAGTTGACAAAAATATTGTGTATTTTCTTGCTGACCTACACAGGGACCTTACAGCCACAGTTAGGTACGACCGCCTGGGAAATAGCACAGGCAAGATTGCGATCATTAATGGTGTAAGGCAGGGCTGTATTTTAGCCCCCTTACTCTTTACTTTATAGATTAATGAACTAGGGGTCACCCTAACTGAGGCATGTAAAGATTTACCAAGGGCCGGTAAATTCCCCATTCCGGCATTATTATATGCCGATGACGCTGCATTAATAGCACGTACAGCTGTGGGGTTGCAATGTCTTTTAAATTCATTTTCTTGTTTTATGACGGGTCTGAACCTAAGTGTAAACTTTCCTAAATCTCATGTAATGATTGTGGGGAGTAAACCGAAAAAAATTAAGACAATGATTTGCGAAGAAAATGTTTTATCCAGGGTGACTAGATTTCCCTATCTGGGGGTAGTTTTTGATGATAATTCTACTTGGTTAGTTGCAAAACGAAATGCCTTCGCCAGGTCCATTTTGGCAGTACGGGATTTTGCTCGCAAATTGGGTGTGAAGCCTAAGGAGGCAGTGTTGAAAATCTATGCTGCTATGCTTACATCTCTCCAGTAAAACAGATCTGGGAGAATACCTGGATGATAACATCTTGATGGTCAGAAGGGTCCCTTGGGTGGGCAATACAAAAAAAAGCTTAGAGGGAGACTGTGTGGTCGTAAGCATCAGATCCCCTAGGTTGGTCGAGGACATACTGAGACAGGCGGGGTCATCTAGAATTGAAAATGATTATGTAAATCTTCTCCCACTAGGTTTTTTCTATCCACCACCTCAAACCAGGCAATTAAACAGTAGCTTAGGTAAAAGGAGACTGCCATATGAGTTTGCGGTCCCCGTTTTAAATAGATGTGATACCTTTTCGAACCTGGATGACAATGAATGACTAGGTAGACACACTGTCAATCTTGCTCCTCTTGTTGCATCGACTGTCCCTGAAGCCACGACAATGGTAGTATCCACAGGTTCTAGGGATTTCAATACATCCATAACGGCAGATACTCCAGGCTATCAAGATCGCTCTCTAAAATTAATGACCTGGAATGTAGCTGGTCTTAAAAATAAGATAGATGATCCAATATGGAGAGAGTCCATTAGTATGTATGATATAATTGGCCTTCAGGAGACGTGGGACACGGGTGACATCTTGAGCCTGGATGAATACGCGTGTTACCACATTCCTGCAGTCAAATCTAACATGGGGAGGGCGAAGGGTGGCTTGGTTATCCTAATTGCAGCCACTATTCAAGGGGTACATACACAGCAAGATACCGGTTCACGGAATATTCTGGATGTACAAATTTGTTTGTGTGGGGTGGGTAAGATTCTAATTGTTAATTTTTATAACTCGTATGATAGAGTCACTACGACCGAGCACCTGGGTATATAAAATTTGTTTTTGGAAAATTATAGGGATACAAATGATAGCCATTGTTTTCTCGTATTTATGGGAGACTTCAATATCCATGGATGTCCAGACAAATGTCCGTCCTTAGATCTATTCGGCCCTGTTGAACAGGGAGACGTCCATTTTGAACATTCTGATCAGGGCGGTCTTCTTGAGATAATTCTGGCAGACAATGGTTTGATGCTCCCAACATTGCGGGACAAGGAGATACCCACATTTAAGGGGAATGGTTGTCATTCATTCATTGATTATATTTTCATCAGTTTAACACTGGGAGATAGGATTTCTGAATATTCGCCCGTGTGGTCACACCTCAGTGACCACAATCCAGTAGCTCTGAGTCTGTCAGATCTGGCCTTGAAGTCTATGACAATGTTAAATAGAATGGACAAATCAGACATTCGCCTGATAGATCAGGCCCGCAGACTCAGATGGAGTAAGGTTATACCGGGAGACTTCCATTCTAATCTATTTTCCATAGTAGGTTCTGAGCTGGAAACCTGTCTGAACCTGGAGGCAGAGGATGAGGAAGTTTTAGCGGCTTACTCAACTATCTGTGCCCAGGTTTCTTTAGATCATAGTCAAACAGGGAAAGCTAAGGTACCGGCTGACCAAGGCTGGTTTGATCACAACTGTTCAGCAGCTAACCAAAAATTAAAAGCTGCCTTAAATTGCAAACCAGTGAACAGGGCCACGGTAGCCCTATTAAGGAAAAGCTATGAAAGATCCCTGGACATAAGAAGACGGGAGATCAGGGTAGCTGCCTGGGAAGATCTAACCTCAGTTGACGTGCTCAAAAATAGTGCCAAATTCTGGGCCGTCGTTAATAAACCTTTTTTTCAGGACTCCTGTAACGACCATTTAGATTGTGGTATCCAGGAACAGGCATGGTGCTCTCATTTTAAGTCAGTTTATGAAGGGGGAAATAGTGGGGAGGGGAGCACAGCGACCCCTTCCCTAAATCCCTATACTTTAAAGGTATCTGAGCTAGAGGTAACAGAGGCGATCGGGAAGATGACCAGTAATAAGGCTCCGGGTCCCGATGGCGTCACTGCTGACCTCTTCAGATCCGATGTCAAGACATGGGCCAGAATCTTAGTCAATGTTTTAATAGGGTTTCTATGGCAGATATTCTGGACACTTTTAAAAACTCTGTCATAGTACCGATTTTTAAGAAAGGAAACAGGGAGAGGCGTGGCCAAGATGGCGTCGGAGTAAGACGCTTCTCCGAGCCTCTCCGGCGCCGATCCAACATAGCTACTCATAGCTAGGTGCCACGGAAGCGGACTGACCCCAAAAGGTTGGCGAGGGTCTCCACCTCTGAGCGGAGTGATCCGGTGCCGTCGGCGGAGCGCGGGGATGCCTGTGGCGGCTGCTGGAGCGGAGGCGTTGTGAGGCCTGGGAATCCCCCCGCCTCGCGTAATCTGAGGCCCGTCAGGTGAATCGGGGAGGCCGCGGCGGCGGCGGGGGCCCACCCGCTGCCCGACCGGGGAGTTTGTTTTCCCCTTACACAGGCTGACGTGGTCGGGCCGCACGGCCAGCGGAGGGCGGCGCACCATCCCGGAGAGCTCCGGAGATCTTGGGCGCTCCCGGCAAGAGGGGCGGAAAGGGCCCGGAGCCGGAGGTGCAGGGAGGCTCCGCAGTGCAGGCCGGTGGGGCAGTGGAGGCTCCGGGCGCATACCGGGCGCCGAGCACATCGGAGGAGCGCTGTTGAGCTCGGGCCCGGTGCAGGGAACTGGGCCTGGCATAGTGGAGAGGCGTGAGAGGCGCTCCGGAGGACCGAGCCTGATAGGTGCCATTAGTGACGACACGGCTGCCGGCAGAGTGGAGGAGACCTGGGGATTGCAGCCTGCGCAGGCCTGAGTGAGATACAGACCTGGGGTGGCTGGGTGCCTGCTTTGAAGCGCTTGGAAGTATGGGTGGCCTGATGACGCCCCGCAATTTTCCCTGGAGCTAGGAACCCGCAGACCTCGGTCCCTTGCTGTGGACTGGTGCAGGGCTGGTGGCGACGCTGAAGGTCTGCGCCTAGAGGTCTGGAGGTGGCTGAGCAGGGAGCGTGACGCCGCCATTTTGTCTGGATCTTCTGTTGGTTCTGAGTGTCTCTCGCCTGCGCCTGGATTGCTGGTGCCTGCGTTGCCCTTCTATGCCATCTCCTCAAGGACTTGCCGTTGGAGGCTGGGGACTCCCTGTTCCTTGGCTTTGGAGTGATTCTGTCAGCTGGTGTCCCGGCGATCGTGGGTTCTCTGGGGGCTTCCTGCCTGGCGGAAAGAGGAGGGTACTGAATTGCCTTGCGGGGGACGGTTACTGCGCTTGAAGGCCCGGTGGTCCCATAACACTTGCCTCTGAGGGTACTTGGTGGAGAGTCCGCCGGGAAGGGGGTTGCCCGGCATCATGTCTAACCCAGCCCGCAAGGGGCGAGTGGTGAAGGATGGAGCATCTAAGTCCTCACAGCAGCCGGCTTCCCCCGGATCCAGTGGTTCGCCGAGATTGTCGGATGATGAGGCCCCGGCTACCAAGGCCTTTATGACCGAACTTTTTGCCTCCATCAAGGAAGATATCTCCGAGCTGCGGGCGCAGCTGGCGTCCGACCTCCGGGAGGTAAGGAGAGATGTAGATGGGATTGGCGAGAGGGTGGCGACTCTAGAGGACCATGATTTGAATACGGCCAATGATGTGCACTTACTCCAGCAAGATGTCCTCCGTCTCACGGAGCAGAACCTGGACCTGCAGTCGCACACGGAGGACCTGGAAAATCGATCCCGTCGGAATAACATCCGCATCAGGGCGGTGCCATGGGATGGCGAGGCGGGAGACCTGCGTGGATATGTGCAGGAACTGTTTCTGCAGATCTTGGACGAGGAGGATGTGAAGGACATTAGAATGGATAGAGTCCATTGAGTTGGCTTGCCCAGGAGAGGGGGGGGCCCCCCGGATATCCTCGTCTGTGTACATGATTTTCAGGTGAAGGAGCGCATCCTTCGTAAAGCCAGAGCCATCGCATCACTGCAGTTTAGGGACCATTGTCCTCAGCTGTTTCAGGACTTGGCAGCCTCTACACTCCAGAAAAGGAGGGATTTTCGACCAGTGACTTCCTTTCTGCGGGAACGCAACATCGCATATTCCTGGGGCCATCCCTTCCGGATCATCTTCAGATGGCAGAATCGACTGGCGCAGATACGCTCCCTCCAGGAGGCAAAGGATCTCTTAGGTTTGAATGATGCTGCCCGTCACAGGGACCGGACGTGTCCCCTTCTCGGCGGCGCCGTCGATCCTCCTCATGGCACAGAGTGGGGTCCTCCCCGGATCGGGGGCGACCGGATCGCAATACCAGTCTGCAGGAAAGGGGGAACGCGGTGGCTTCGGTAGCCTCAGCGACGCTGCCGGTGTCGCTAGCGAGTTCGGGAGCGGCATGACAGAGATTTGATTAATGGCGGATCGGCGCTGGAGGGGCGTCGGCCCCCTGGTCTGGGAGTATGGATGTACTTTTGGAGAAGACTCCCCGGACCATGCCCTTGGGAGGTACCGAGTTGATCTCCCTATCCTGTCCCCGGAGTGGACGAATCTCCGCGAACTTTGGACTACTGGGACTGATGAGTATTATCCTCGATGGTTTTGTTTTGTTTACATTATCACTGTTCCCTTTTCTTTCAAGGGGGGGGTTGAATGTTGGGGGGGGTGGGGGAGGGGAATGTTGGTGGCGACTGGAGCGGTTGGTGGCGCGTGTGGTGGGAAAAGAGGGGAGTGTGTGTGACGGGAGGGGAGCAGCTTGATGCCTTGGCGGCCTTGTTTGAGGCTGCTGGTCAGTCTGGTGGTGCAGGGGGGCAGTCGCTGGGTCACTTGCCATTGTTACTTTTGCACGTAGGGTCGGAGCCTGTGGGGTGGGGGGTGCCAGTGATGGCTACAGAGAGTTCTGGTTTATGGGATAGTCATGCCTGTTAGTATAGGGACATGGAATGTTAAGGGCTTGAATTCGCCACAGAAAAGGCAGAAGGTTTGGAAGTATGTGGTGGATCACCAGTTGGATGTTGTGGGGCTACAGGAGACGCATTTGGCACGTAAGGACGAAATGCGCCTTCGACATAAGGCATATCCCATTATCTATAGGTCGTCGGCGCCCACAAAGCATAGGCGGGTGGCTCTCCTCTTTCGCTCTACGTTGCACTTCCAACCTCATGACGTATGTAGTGATAAGGATGGTCGCTGGCTGATGGTGAAGGGGCTTGTTCGAGGGAGGCTCTGTACTTTTGTGGTGGTGTACATCCCCAACGCTGGTCAAAATCAATTTATGCAAGGTGTGCTGCAACGTATGGGTGACTTTGCGGAAGGGAACCTGTTCCTCTTAGGGGATTTTAACCTGGTGTGGGATGCGAATGTGGATAGCTCTGGGACTCATAGGGCACATGCGGGGGTGTTTTCTCCCTCCTCGCAGCAGTTGGTGAGTGAGCTGGGGCTAGTGGACGGTTGGCGTTTCTTCCATCCTACGTCCCGAGATTACACTTTTTTCTCGCATGTCCATCATTCATATTCACGACTGGATCACATTTTTCTTAGCCAGGCACTTAGAGGTGATGTCCTTGACTCCGTCATTCTTCCACTCTCGGTTTCTGACCACAGTCTACTAGTGCTTAGCCTCCGGTGGTTGTCGCCTCGTGATGGGCAGCGGAAATGGTACTTCCCAGCCTCAGTGGTGCGGGACGATGTCTCTAGTCGGCGCTGCGAAAAGCCATCAGGGAATTTTTCGAGCTGAACCCAGTGTCGGATACCTCGGTCTCTAACACTTGGGATGCATTGAAGGCGTCCATCAGGGGCACGTGCTTGGGCCTCAATGCGGCTCTTAATAAAGCGCGGCGCAAGGATAGGGAAGACCTGGAGGCCGAATTGGCGGAACTTGAACGGGCTCACAAGCTTAACCCTTCTAGAGTGACCCTCAGGCCCTTGACCGCAATTCGAGGGAAACTGAGAGCCCATTATAATAACAGGGCCGAATTGACGCTATTGAGATTGGGTAGGCAATCTTACTCTTGCGGAAACAAGGTGGGGAGACACCTGGCGCGTCAGCTACGGGATAGGCGGGAACGTGAATATATCGGAGGGATTCGAGACTCTGCGGGTGGGATGCATCACCGGGACGAGGAGAAGGCGGCCATTTTTGGCAGTTTTTATGCTGACCTTTATGCTGGCGATGTGCTGGACGCGAGGTCTCAGAGGGAGTATCTGCAGCGCTTAACCCTTCCCCAAGTGTCCAAAGAGTGGAACGACGTCTTGGAGGCGCCGATTACCAGGGAGGAGGTGCTCGAGGCTATCGGGAACTTGAAATTGCACAAGGCCCCCGGGCCGGATGGCTATACTGCCGTCTTTTATAAGACGTACGCCTCTGAACTTTGTGACTTTTTGGTGGTCCTTTTTAACAGTATGGCTGACTCCGGTTCCTCGAAGGGTTCCCTAGCCGAGGCGGTTATAACGGTCTTACCAAAGCCGGGGAAAGACCCCACTCGGTGTGCCTCATTTCGCCGCATAGCGCTCCTTAACCTGGATGCGAAGTTATACTCGGCGATTCTGGCGCATAGACTGCAGGACCTGTTGCCGGCAATCATACATCCTGACCAGTCCGGGTTCATCAAGGGGCGCCAGACTCACGACAATACACGCAGAGTTGTCCATCTCATTGAAAAGGCGGACAGATTTCGCATACCGGCGGTCGTGGTGGGGCTGGATGCCGAAAAGGCATTCGATCGTGTAGACTGGCGCTTCCTGTTTTATACAATGGCGGCTTTTGGCTTTTCGGAAAAGTTTATCACCATGGTGAAGGCTAACTTCTGCAGTCCTAGATCTCGAGTGGGAGTCAATGGCCACTTGTCTGCATTCTTCCCGCATACCAGAGGTACTAGGCAGGGGTGTCCCCTTTCCCCCCTCTTGTTCGCGCTCAGCATTGAACCCTTGGCGGCGGCGGTGAGGGAACATGAGGGCATACGGGGCATTCCGTTCACGGGAGAGCAACATAAGATCACGCTCTTCGCGGACGACGTGCTTCTTTCTGTTGCGGAACCGGAACGTTCGCTGCCTTGCCTTAGGGAGACCTTGCTGCAATATGAAGAGGTGGCCGGTTTCAAGGTTAACTATAGCAAGTCGTATATCCTGAATCTTACTCTTTCACAGACGGACGTAGAACGAGTGCGCTCGCTGACACCCTTAGCCTGGGCTGCGGGCTCGATTGTCTACCTGGGGGTACACTTGACTTCGACTGTGGGCAAACTATTCGCAGCCAATTTCCCCCCCTTGTTAGCAAAGACTCGAGCCGAATTGGACAGGTGGAAACCTAAATTTCTGTCTTGGCTGGGTAGGATCCATGCAGTGAAGATGGTTCTCCTCCCCAAATATTTGTATTTGTTTCAGGCGCTGCCCATCCCCTTGGAGGGTGACTTTTTTCGGCGTCTTAGGACGCAGATACTGCGATTTGTGTGGCAAGGGGGCCGAGCACGCTTGTCCTTTGCGCTATTGCGTAGGCCAAGGTCCGAGGGCGGAGTGGGACTTCCCGACCTCCAACTTTATTATAAAGCAGCACAATTGAGGGTCTTGGTGGAGTGGTCGCAGCAAACGTCGGAGAAGCACTGGCTGCACATGGACCGGAGTGTGGCGGGGAGGACTATATGGGATCTAGCTTGGAAGCCTAAGAAAGACCGTCCCTTAAACACCTACATAAGTACACCTACGGGTACAGTGCTGAAGGTATGGGACACCCTTGCCGGGGACGAACGTTGGACTACGTTCCCCTCGCCCTTCACGCCCTTGCACTACAACCCGGCCTTCCCGCCGGCGCATCGGGAGGGGGCTTTCGACGCATGGAGGGAGGGAGGCTGTAGGGCCCTGACTCACCTGTTCCATGGTCCGGTTCCCCTCACTTTCGCTAACTGCGTGAGGGACTATGGGGTTCCCCAGACGGACCGTTATCGTCATGCACAGCTGCTCCACTGGGCCACGTCCCCAGGGGTGCTAGAGGCGGCCACGAGACCACCTTCCCCATTTGAGGCTTTTCTACTGCGGACGTCTGCAATGAAGGGGGTCATTTCCTTCCTGTATCAACAACTGCTTAAATCGGCCGTCTCACCTAGACCAAGATACATGGAGCAGTGGGAGGAGATCCTGGGAAGGGATATCTCAGACGCTGAATGGTCAGCATTGTGCCGGGATATGATGGCGTTTAATCATTCGCTTCACCTTAGGGAAGCCCACCTTAAGACCCTTATGCAATGGTATTTATGCCCGACACGGCTCCATCGCTTCTACCCGGCCTCCTCCGATCAATGTTTGAGGGGCTGTGGGTTTCTTGGGGATTTTCGCCACATCTGGTGGGACTGCCCAGTGATTCGGCCCTATTGGGTGGAGATCATTTCGCATATTAAGGATATTCTTCAGTATCCCATAGAGGATTCTATGGCCACCGTCCTACTAGGCTTACGAGAACCCGGCCTCGAGCACCAGACCAGAGCGGACAAGAAGATTCTGTGGCTCTGCCTGGGTGCTGCCAAGATTACACTGGCGGCTGCCTGGAGACAGAAGGAGGCGCCGGCAATATCGCTGTGGCACGCACGATTGTGGAGGCTTCTGAGTTTGGAGAGAATGGCGGATATATTCCTTGGTAACTTTAAGAACTTCCAATTTCAGTGGGGTCCCCTGGTGACTTTCCTATCTAAAGGCTTACCGTCCGCTGTTTGTCCGGCATCCTTGAGGTCACAGTGCGGATAGTGGACATGGGGACAGAGGTCTCAGTGGTTGTCGGGGCGGTCATGACAATGAAGCTGTCGTGGTTGTCTGGGATCTTGCGATGGAAGAAGGTGGCAAGGGAGTCGCACAGGTCTTGCGAAGGTGGGATGTCGTTGGTGTTGGAGCTGGGGTTGGAGAGTTCCTTCACGATGTTGAAGAGCTCTTTGCTCTTTGCGCTTCTGCCTAGGCAGTCTTTGAAGGAGGATGAGACGACGTTGACTTGTTTGGTCATCAAGAGTGAGGAGTCTAGGATGAAGCCAAGGTTACGTGCGTGGTCTGTGGGAGTGGGTGCTGAGCCCAGATCCACGGGCCACCAGGAGTCGTCCCAGGCAGAGGGGGATGATCCTAGGATGAGCACTTCCGTTTTGTCTGAGTTAAGTTTGATGCGGCTGTTTTTCATCCATATGGCTACTTCTTTCATGCCTTCGTGAAGATTGGTTTTGGCGGTGTTGGGGTCTTTGGTGAGGGAGAGGATCAGCTGGGTGTCGTCAGCGTAGGAAATGATGTTAAGGTTGTGTTGACGCGCGATGGAAGCGAGTGGACTCATGTAAACGTTGAAGAGGGTGGGACTGAGTGAAGATCCTTGTGGTACACCGCAGATGACTTCCGTGGCTTCTGATTTGAATGGGGGAAGTCGGACTCTCTGAGTTCTTCCAGCTAGGAACAAGATGATCCAGTCCAAGGCTTTTCTTTTTATGCTGATGTTGCTGAGGTGTTGTATGAGGGTGTTGTGACAGACAGTGTCGAAGGCGGCGGAGAGGTCGAGTAGAATGAGGGCCACTGTTTCTCCGTTGTCCAGTAGTGTTCGGATGTCGTCTGTAGCTGCGATGAGGGCGGTTTCGGTGCTGTGTTTGGCTCGAAATCCGGACTGTGGGGGGTCGAGGGAGTTGTTGGATTCGAGGAAAGCGGCGAGTTGTCTATTGACGGCTTTCTCAATAACTTTAGCCGGGAATGGGAGGAGGGATATGGGTCGGTGGTTTTTAAGTTCAGAGGGGTCTGCTGTGGGTTTCTTCAGGAGGGCGCTGACTTCGGCATGTTTCCAGCTTTCTGGGAAGGTAGCGGAGTTGAAGGAGCAGTTGATGACATCACGGAGATGGGGTGCGATGATGGAGTCTGCTTTGTTGAAGATGTGGTGAGGATATGGGTCGGGTGTCGAGCCAGAATGGATGGAATTCATTAGGCGGATGGTGTCTTCAGTGGTGATTGGGTTCCAGGCGCTGAGGTTGTTAGAGGGCGGTTTAGGTTCTGAGTGGGTGGAGAGGATTGTTCGTTGGAGCTGTTTTCGAAGCTGTTATGTATGTCGGCAATTTTGTTGTAGAAGAAGGAGGATAACGAGTCGCAGAGGTCTTGGGAGGGAGTAATGTCGTTTGAGGCTGCGGTGGGGTTGGTGAATTCTTTGACGATGTTGAATAGTTCCTTGCTGTTATGGGAGTTGTTGTTGAGTTGAGTCTTGAAAGCTGACTTCTTGGTGGATCGAATCAGCTGGTGGTGTTTGCGGGTGGCTGCCTTGAAGGTGGTCATGTTGTCGGTGGTTGGGTTTTTCCTCCATGTTTTCTCGAGAGTGCGGCATAGCTTTTTTGATTTCTTAAGGTCATCGTTAAACCAGGGGGCCTTTTTGCTGTCTTGTTTGGTGTGATGATTTTTCAAGGGTGCTAATTCGTCGGCGCTGTGAGTGATCCATTGTTTGAATTTGATGGCAACCTGGTTTTGGTCTGATGAGAGGGCGGGTGGGTTTTGGTTGAGCGATGAGAGGAGTTGGTCGGTGGTGATTTTGTTCCATTTTCTACGGGGGATAGGTTGTGGGGGGTTGTAGGTCGGGGTTGTTTTGTAGCTGAAGTGAACACAACTGTGGTCCGTCCAATGGAGAGCCGTGGTGGGATCGAAGGAGATGTGTTTGCTGGAGGTGAAGATTGGGTCTAGAGTATGTCCGGCAACATGGGTGGGGGTGTCAACAAGTTGTTTGAGACCGAGATTTGCTAGGTTGTCAAGAAGGGTGGTGGTGTTGCAGTCGTTTTTCTTTTCCAGGTGGAAGTTGAGGTCTCCTAGTAGCATGTAGTTTTCGTAGGCGAGGGCATGAGGCGAGGGCATGTGGGCTGATGAAGTCAGTGATGTCTTCGCTGAATTGTTTACGGGTTCCTGGAGGCCTGTAGATGAGGGTGCCTCTGAGTGTGGTCCAAGGGTCGGTGTGGATCTGGAAGTGGAGGTGTTCGGCGGTTGTAAGGTTATCGTCGGAGTTGGTCGTGATTTTGATGGTGTTCTTATGGACGATGGCGATGCCTCCTCCTGTTTGGACGATGCGGTCTTTTCGGATGATCTTGTAATTTTCCGGAATGGCTATGGCGATGTCGGGTGTTGAAGAAGCGTTCATCCATGTTTCAGTAAGGAAGGCGATGGCCGGTGATGTAGTGTTGAGTAGATCCCAGAGTTTGGTGGCGTGTCTGTGGATCGAGCGGGTGTTCAGCAGGATGCATTTCAGGTGGTTGGAGTCGGAGCTGTGTTTGGAAGTCGTGGATTTGGTGGGAGTCTTGCTGCAGGCGAACTTGCAGGAGTGGCAGGCTAAGGGACCGTGGGTACGTCCTGGGGCAGCTTCGTGGCATTGTGGTGTGCGTCCGGGGTTAAGGGATAGGAGGGTAGCGGCGTCATACGTTATGCGGGAGGAGTGCGATTTGCAGGGGACAGGGGGTCTGGCGCTGGGCGCGGTCCAGGCGCGGATGGGCGTAGACGGGCTTACCTTTGGCGCACCTTCGGCGCGCATGGGGCGCCTCCGCTGCGCGTGGACGCTGCGCGCGGAATCATCTGTCATCTGTGGATGGAGGAGAGGGAGGGGCAAGGGCGGAGCAGCTGGGAGGCGGGAGCGTGTTCGAGGGCCGGTCTGGTAGGCACAACAAACAAACAAACAACAAGATGGCTGCAAGCCACGAGAGGGAACATGACGAGATTGGGCACGATCTAACAGGCAAAATCGACTGGGCAGCACAATCAGGCAACAATTAGCAAAGCGAGTGGCACAGCAAAATAATAAGGCACAATACAATGTAAATGACGGTCTGTTCAAATAATAAGGCACAATACAATGTAAATGACGGTCTGTTCAACAAGCGCTGCGATGATTTTACTCAGTGCGCTCAAGTCTAGTAATAAGCGTTGCTATGGCAGTGCAAGGTAAGCGCTACGATACCACGTGTGGGGGGAACAGGGAGCAGCGAGGGAGCGACCCCTTCAGAGAGCCTCCGGACGGTCACAGCGCTGAAGCTGCGAAGGCAGAGCCTACCCTCTCTGTGGGAGGGCAGAGCAGCTGGGAGGCAGGAGCGTGTTCGAGGGCCGGTCTGGTAGGCACAACAAACAAACAAACAACAAGATGGCTGCAAGCCACGAGAGGGAACAGGACGAGATTGGGCACGATCTAACAGGCAAAATCGACTGGGCAGCACAATCAGGCAACAATTAGCAAAGCGAGTGGCACAGCAAAATAATAAGGCACAATACAATGTAAATGACGGTCTGTTCAAATAATAAGGCACAATACAATGTAAATGACGGTCTGTTCAACAAGCGCTGCGATGATTTTACTCAGTGCGCTCAAGTCTAGTAATAAGCGTTGCTATGGCAGTGCAAGGTAAGCGCTACGATACCACGTGTGGGGGGAGCAGGGAGCAGCGAGGGAGCGACCGCTTCAGAGAGCCTCCGGACGGTCACAGCGCTGAAGCTGCGAAGGCAGAGCCTACACTCTCTGTGGGAGGGCGGAGCAGCTGGGAGGCGGGAGCGTGTTCGAGCGCCGGTCTGGTAGGCACAACAAACAAACAAACAACAAGATGGCTGCAAGCCACGAGAGGGAACAGGACGAGATTGGGCACGATCTAACAGGCAAAATCGACTGGGCAGCACAATCAGGCAACAATTAGCAAAGCGAGTGGCACAGCAAAATAATAAGGCACAATACAATGTAAATGACGGTCTGTTCAACAAGCGCTGCGATGATTTTACTCAGTGCGCTCAAGTCTAGTAATAAGCGTTGCTATGGCAGTGCAAGGTAAGCGCTACGATACCACGTGTGGGGGGAGCAGGGAGCAGCGAGGGAGCGACCGCTTCAGAGAGCCTCCGGACGGTCAAGGTCCGGACGGTCAAGGTGAATTGGATGCAGCGATGGTTGGTCCAGTGTAGTTCGTGGGTGTGGTTGAAGGAGGCGTGGGAGCTTGCGGAGAAGATGGGGTCAAGCGTGTGGGCGGCGGAGTGGGTGGGTTTGGTGACGAGTTGTCTGAGTCCGAGGTTGGCGAGGTTGACGATCAGGGTGGTGGAGTTGCAGTCGTTGTTGTTCTCGAGGTGGAAGTTCAGGCCCCCGTCAGGAAGGTGACTTCTGGGGAGGTTGAGTTGAGTAGGTCCCAGAGTTCAACGGCGTGTCTGTGGGCGGAGCGGGTGTTGAGAAGGATGCATCTGAGGTAGTTGCGTTCTTTCACAGAGGGTGGCTTGGTGGATCTGATGCTGGTGAAGCTGCAGTTCCAGCAGGAGAAGGGCCCGTGGGTGCGCTTCGTGGCAGCCAGGAAGCAGGTGTGTGATCAGCCGATGTTGAGTGCGAGGAGGGTCCTGGTGTTGTAGCGGAGATGGGTGTTGTGAGATTCGCGGGGCCAGGGGTTCTGGTGCTGGACGTGGTCCAGGCTCGGACGGGCGTGCCTTAGCGTTAGCAATAAAGCTCATAGTTAGGAGCGGATTTCAAATGGGGGAACGCAATGCTGCCTATCCTGGCCTTGTTCACAAAACCTGAGATACTGCTGAGATCAGTACACAATCGGTATGTGCAGATCAGCACCCATGAGATCCAGTTTTGTCATCATACACTGAGACAGAATCAATGGAATAATGTGCTGTAGCATTTCCATCTTGAAGGGAATTTTGCTCACATGCTTGTTCGGAAATTTCAAATTGATCACAATACGAAATTCTCCCTTCACCTTAGGTAACAACAAAATGATCGAATATGCTCCCTTTTTCCCATTGGTCGGGAGGTACTGGAACAATTGCCTTTTTCAATGCGAGAGACTGTATACCCTTCATGAATGCCATTCGTTTGGCCCTGTCCTTTGGAAGAGGTGTGGAGATGGTCTCCGTGAATATTGGAAGGTATTTGAGAATTCTATATCATACAACATCCAGATGATTCCTAGGACCAATTTGGCCATTTTCGTCAGCTGCCAAATTGTCCGAAAGTTCTGAAGCGTTGTGCATGTGTGCTGCACTGTACAGCACGCATGCAAAGAAGGAAAAGGTTTGAAGTGAGTCTCAGCATAGTCGTTTGTACTGGAAGGGTACCCTTCCATTACAAAATCTATGCTAGACTCACTGAGACACCCTTGTGCCCTGGTGCAAAGGTGTCTCCGTGGTGCACGGTAGCTGATTTCAGCACCAGAGCTAGGGAGAGGGGCAGAGAGTGCCTTATTTTAGTAAATTTGGTGTTCTCCTCCTCTCTTATTGTCACGCAGCGCAGCATTTACAGTTGCTGCACTATGCTGTGTGAAAAGTAGTAAATCTCCCCCAAAATGCTTGTCAAGATTTGTATAACAATGCAAGGGCAGATTTGTGTCGCCTTGTGTGACTTTGTAAAATCAATTAACATAACACAGCTCAAGGCTGCTTCATGTTGAAAAATCTCTACTGGCTCCCCATTTACCAACAAATTGCCTTCAAGACGGCCTATATTATCTTTAAATCTCTCCATGGCCACAATCCTCAATTCATCAACAACCTTCTGGCCAGGTACATCCCCTCCCGCAACCTCCGCTCCGCAAACCTCCATCTTTTGACCACCCCCTCCTTCAAACTCCACCACCAGGGAGGACGCAGGTTTGCGACTCTGGCATCTAGACTTTGGAACTCCCTCCCTCTGGAGATTCGGTCCTGCAACAAACTCCTAGATTTTAGAAGGCTGCTCAAAACGTGGCTATTCACACAGGCCCACGTATAGTCCTCTGCAGGCCCCGGCACATGCTAGACTCAGCGCCATGAAACCTTTTGGTGTACGTGCGCTCTACAAGATACTATTAACATAACATAACATAACATAACATAATGAGGAGAAATGTCTTAATTTCTTATAGTTGCATACTCTCTCCGTGTGTCCTGCGTTCTGCAGTACACATGAAAAGAGGAATATGCCTCTGACTATTGTTTTTGTTTTTGTTCAGCAAGGTAGACCTTACAGCCCAAAATCAATCCTGCCCATGACTCAGGCACCCTTTCACTAGGGTGCAAAGGTGTATGTGCTGGCACAAGGCTGCCCGAAGTGCACCAGCGCTATGAGAGAGAAGAAGTGTGCCTTATCGTAGTAACTTGAGTTGCCTTGCTGTATTTAAGAGCTGAAAGGTTTGTAAATCTTCACCAAGTCTCTGACATGGAAGTCAAAATCCTTAAGCTTGGAAGGCAGCAGGCTATATTTCAAGAAGTCTTCACAAAGTCAGACTGACATTGTACAAGATCTCGCTGAAGCTTTTGGTTTTGGTGGGAAAGCTCTGAGTGTCAGGCTGTATCTGACAATGGTGTCTACGAGGCAGGATACTTTCTTGTCAAAAGTCCACTGAATCAGAATTGCTGCTGCGGAGAAACTCCAGGTGGGAAAAGCCTATATCAGTCAGTCAGTCAGTCAGTCAAAAGTACATTATTCGGTTCAAATCAAAAACCATAAAAGTATACACACATTAGAAATCGAGATCATAGTACATTGTTAAAAACAAACAAGACATGATAAATATAAATATAAAAAAGACCCTAAAAAAAAGATCCACTATTTACAACTAGGCAAGTAATTTTTTTCCCTAGTCTCATAGCTATTGTTAAAAAACATGCCACATTAAAAATTTCCCAAATATTTGACAGCAACTGGAGGTACATAAGGGCCGGTTTAACTTGTCTAAACCCTTTGTGTTTGATCAGGGGTATAATGAATTTTTTCCGTATTTCCACAAAGTATTTACAGAAAAACATGAAATGTGCAGTGTCCATTATAGAAAACCCATCACAGGGACAAATGTCTAGATCTTTCATTTTAGTCTAAGTTGGTCATGTAGTAAGGAGCAGATGAAATGTATTCAACCTGAACCTAGTCAAAAGAAAACGATGGTTATTATTATTCACCATTTTCAGGTATAATTCAATATCCATGGAACTGATTAAGAGCTGGTGGGCCCTCATGGTCACCTTACTCAGTTCCATTCCTCCCTTACAGAACTTTTATTCAACATAAAAGTATCTTTGGTCCATTTCAAGTCTCCCTTAACCAGTTTTTGGGGCTGGGTAAACAATTCTGGGCGACCTAATAGATCAGCTAATGTTTTAACATATTTCAGCCAAGGGATGGATGAACTATGATCCAAAGTCAAACAATCACTCAAAATCTCATGATTTAAAACCAATGCCGGATTTAACCATGATGTTATCCACCTTAATAGCGGTGCCACAGCTATACGGTCTTCCAAATAACCAACCCCAAGTTCCTGATGTACAATATAACCTGGGGATGATTGGGGCACTGATAAGATATTTTTCAAAAACTTATCTTCAGCAATCTGTAGGTGTTTTACGCTTTTAAAACCCCACAGGTCTGCTCCGTACATAGCTATGGATACACATTTTGCGTCGTAAACTTACAAGGCGGCTTCCAATGGTTTCACCCCTAATTTACGGGAAAAATCTAAAACGGCCGAGATAGATCTTACGAAAACATTTCGTTTAGCGGCCATTTGGGGCAGCCAAGTGGAGCTGTCATCAAAGATAACCCCCAAATATGGGAAGCTCGTGACTCTGGATAGCCTGTTACCATCACAAAACAGGGTTTTCAATTTTTTACTTTTACTACCCACCGCCATTACATGAGATTTAGCATAATTGACACTAAGGTCCAGTGCATTCATAAAATTATAAAATGAATCTAAAAGACGTTGGAGGCCTACTGTTGTACGTGCTATAAGAGCAGCATCATCTGCGTAAAGCAGAGCAGGTATCATAAATTTGCCTGCCCTTGGTATATCCTTACTTACTGCCCCCAAAACTGTCCCCAAGTCATTAATATAGAGAGTGAAAAGCAAGGGGGCTAAAATACAGCCTTGCCTAACCCCATTCATAATCCTTATCTTTCCGGTACAGTTCCCTTTATAATCATATCTAACTGTAGCCGTGAGATCCCTGTGTAGGTCAGCTAGGAAGTACACAATGTTTTCATCTATATCAAGCTGTAATAACAAATCCCACAATTTGGACCTGTTCACTCGGTCGAAGGCCGAGGACAGGTCCATAAAAGCTAGGTACAGAATACCATTTTTAGCAATAGTATATTTTCCAATTATTAATTGGAGATTAAGACTTTGGTCTATTGTACCCCTCCCTTTTCTAAATCCATACTGCAAAGGTGAAAGGGTATTTGTGTCTTCCAGTTTCTCTGTTATTCTACTCAGTATAACTCGGCCAAGGACTTTTACCGTGGAATCAATAAGGGAGATCGGTCGATAATTTACAGGATCTCCCCTATTACCTTTTTTAAAAATGAGAACAATAACTGATTCCGCCCACGTAGGAGGGATACCAGATTTACTAATACGGTTAAAAACGTTAGCTAAGATTTTAGACCATGTCTTGATGTCTGACTTAAAGAGGTCAGCCGGAACACCATCGGGGCCAGGAGCCTTATTATATATAGGTCATTTTCCGGATGGCTTCAGCTACCTCTATTTCTGTGACTGACAAAATATATGTGTGTAAGGCAGGAGTGCACACAACCTCACAGCCTGCAACCCCCCTTCATAGACTGTTTTAAAATGAGTAAGCCATTGATGCTCTTGAATACCACAGTCAAGCTGGTTGTTACAGGGATCATTAAAATATGGCTTTTTAACAACTTCCCAAAATTTAGCACAATTTTTTAGGACATTGATTGAAGTTAACTCCTCCCAGGCGGCCTCTCTAATTTCACATTTCCTGACTTCCACTGCTCTTTTGTATGATTGCCTTAAGGAAGCCACGAGTAACTTGTCGATTGGCAATCCTACGTTTTTGATTGGCAACTGAGCATTTACGGTCAAACCAACCAACTTGCTCCTTCACCCTACCTGATAACTTGAGATCCGATGCTATTTGGGTACAGATTTTTAAAAAAGCATCAAGGACCTCTTTATCCCCCGTTTCAAGGTCCATACATTTTTCCATATCCAGCCCTCTGGTTTTAAAAAGATTATCTATAAAGTCCCGCTGAACCACCCTTTCCCATCTAATCCTACGTCCCTGATCTGTTGGTCGGATGTCGTGCTTATCCACCCTTTTATAGTGATTCACAGATGTTTTAAACGGATTGGTAATAATCAGGGTCACTGGGTTATGATCGCTAAAATGTGACCTGGATACAGAGTATTCCCAGATACAGTTCCCCAAGGTAAGACTTATAAAGATATAATCAATGGTTGAGCGACTGAAGTTATTCTCAAAGGTTGGGATCTCTACTTCCTCCCTTTGAGGTAGCATCAACCCATTACTCGCCAAGATATTCTCAAGGATCGCTCCTTGGGCAGTATGCTCAAAATGTATCTCACCTTGATTTTTAGGACCTAATTTATCAAATAAGAGACACTTATCTGGGCACCCATGATATTAAAATCTCCCAATACAATTACCAAACAATGATTATTTAAGACTGCAATTTGCCTAGACAAAAATATTTCCAGGGTCGACAAATGATCAATAGGAGTTACTCTGTCATAAGAGTTATACAAATTGACAATTAAAACATTACATTCCCCTTTGCAAACAATTTGGACTGCTAGACAGTAAGGTGAACCCCTTACTAGCTGCGTATGAATCCCCGGGATGGTTGCCGAAATTAAGGTGACTAGACCCCCCTTTGCTCTCCCCGTTGCAGATGATATAGCTGGAAGGCAGTGAGAGGAATAACCATCTAGGGTGGGGGTGTTCGTAGTATCCCAAGTTTCTTGTAACCCGATGATATCGAAGGTCCCTAAGAATTTTCTCCATATTGGGTCCTCTACTTTGTTTATTAGGCCCGCTATATTCCATGACATGCACTTTAAAATTGAGTTTCTAGGTGGAATATCTTGTTTATTTGTCTGGTTATTGATACTAGTTTCGTTTAAATCCTCATTCCCTGTGACCCCGGTAAACAATGCAGACTCCCCAGACCTTGCCTCTGGTTTCATGCTTTCCTGGTTAGTCAAAACATATTCAAAGTTAAGATTTTCATGACCCGTTCCTGATAAATTATTACCATTTTGTCAATCAACCCACCCCAGATTTGACATCACTTCAAAACGAGTAAAGGTTGGAACGTTATAAAGGTTTCCCTGCTGGTGAGGCAAAGAGAAGGGGTCAAGTCAGAGAATGGGAAGATTGTGATAACGACTTACTTCTGGATTGATGCCGAAATGAATGCCAGGTGGTCTCGGGTAGAAAAAAGTCAAGTCGACTACACCAAGGCCAGCGCTACTAGTGCCTAAGTTCTGCCTGGAAATTAGCTAAGCTACCCTGGGGTCCTTGAAATTAACTACTACACAATCCCCCTCAAAGCGCTTAAGACTACTACCTACCCAACCTATCCTTCTGACACCGAGAATCAGCCCATCCACTTCCCTGGGCAGTGGTCTATTAATCCTTAACCAGTGCATTGTTTTTTTTTCAGCATCTGGAAGGATTCTTGCTGCCCAACCAACAATGGTGGTACGTTGGTAAGGATGGCAACAAAGGGGTAGCAGTCTGGGGGCAGGTTCATGGGAGGTATTCTGCGGGGCACTTTAGGAGGAATTGTGTCGGGTAGGCTAGAGGGGAGAGGAACAGGGCAAGTCGATGGAATTTGAACTAAAGCGTTGGAATTTTTGGATCCAGGATTCCCAGTTTTGGATCCATCATTAATGCCCGTGACCTCAATAGCTGAGCGCTTCTTGGGTTGGGATGTGTTTGCCCGTGAGTGGTCTAAGGGGTGGGGAATGATCTTGTGAATTTGACCTGAAAGACGAGGCCCCCCTTTAGTAGTAATAACAACAGGAGAAAGGGGCTCTGGAACAGGTACCCCACTTGCCAACCCGCTTGGATTAGAGAACTCATATAAAGTGTTAGAGGTTGACGTATCAGCTTAGGCACCCCCTTTATTACTGTCCCCCGACCTAAAGTGTGTTTTAATTAAGGATTTAGTTGAAAAGAAGTTGTCTAAGGTAGCTTGTTCAAAACAGTCTAATCGATCCGCTAACCTTTTAACTCGTTCTACAATGGGGGTCAGTAGAGACTTCATCAATTTCTCTATCTGCGTGAGTAAGGGTGAATCTGGGGATAAAATCTCAGCAGGAGCTATCGTCAGAGAGTCACTCGGGTTAGATGCTGAATTACCCGAGGTCACCCCATCCTTAACAGCTTGAGCCCCACCTGAACCAGCCCCTTTAGGCTTACAGGAAGCTCCCGGTCCTATACCAAGTTTCCTGATTTTCTTAGGATGTTTAGGGTGACAACCCTTCCGCGGACTAGTATTTCTTTTCCTTTTGATATGAGGGTTTTTGGAAGCTGCATGGGGTAACACACCTAATAGGGCAGGATTTTCCTCGTCAGTAGAAGTAATATTTAAAGTAGTAGGCATAGGGGGAGGCAAGAGGGTAAAGACAGCGACCGATGGGTCATTTCCGGTCTGGAAGTCAAAACCTAACGTACCTTCCACCCCGACCAGACTGGGTGACTGTGATGAAGCATGTGGCATTCCTACTGAGACTGGCACGGTTAAAGGTGGCGAAGAAGGGACCGATGCCAGACAACCCAGGGGTGGCCGCTTCTCTAAAGGAAGTTTAAGGAGTTCAATAGATTGCCTACGCTCAGCGCGTCTCTCAGCTAGGGCAATCTCTTTATCAATATTGTGAGTGGCCCTAGTAAAATACTTGTCTAAGGGACCCAAGACTGTCACCCCTACCGTGGGCGGGAGGGAATTCAATAGGGGAGTAGTTGGGGGTGAAGACATACTTAGTGGTCTATACAGCTCAAGGGGTGGGCAAAAACAATGTAGACCGCAACGGGCCCTCTCAAGGCACAGAGGGAAACTTAAACTGCGGTCAGTCTACACAGCTACACAAAATAACAGTTTGCCTCGCCTTAAGCAGTATGGTCCATTAGACGATGCTGGATGACAGAGAGAGGGCCCAGCCCAGCCTCCTTGGGCCCCTGACGGCAACAGACGGCCTGCCCTTGTTCCGGGCTTCTCCCGGGCTTCTCCCGCGCGCTCCCGTGCAGCTGTGTGCTGATCCTATTATGAGGGGTGGAGAGAGGGCGGGGGCGTGGCAGCAGGGAGAGCGGACCAGGTGTGTTAATGGTCAATGCAGGGACTCCTGGGATACGGAGTCCCTGCTGCCCAGCTCGCAGCCCTGCTGCAGTTCTGTCCTTGCCCCTAATGCTCCGCTCCAAGTACAAACAAACACCCTCCTCAGGCTGCCGAAGTGGGACCCGCAAAGCGGGTCCGGCGAGCAGTTCTCACACCCAAGGGAGGTAATAGCGATAAGGGATCCAACAGGCAGCTCCTCCTCCGCACGCAGTTCAAAATTACAAGAAGTGTCCCACAGAGGCTGGAAACGCCACTGCTCTTCAGTGCTCGAGGGCGGGGGGCGTGGCAGCAGGGAGAGCGGACCAGGTGTGTTAATGGTCAATGCAGGGACTCCTGGGATACGGAGTCCCTGCTGCGCAGCTCGCAGCCCAAGCCTACATCGTCAGACCACAAATGTTACACCTTAGGTGGATAGGCTGGGGTGCTTTGTCCTAGTCCTTCTGTGGTGTGGAAGTCAAAAACATTTCTAAGTCCCATATTTTTAGGAGTGGTAGGAGAAGTCCGGTAAAATAGGGCAAGGGCCCTAGAACCTTAGAAACAGGACTTGAGAGTCTGCACGGCCTAGGTCAGACCAAGTTGGACTGCCCAGCAGGGCACGTTAGAGAAAAGGCCTCTTGCAGCTGGTTGAGGCTGAGGAGCTACACAGGAGTTCAGCCAACAGGCCCTGAGAGTCCATTGCTCTGTCCTACGGTTCAAGGGGGAGCAGGCCCAGTGATTCAGGGCACCTCTCAGTTCACAGACAGGAGATCCAGGGCTAGATGTAGGTAAATAGGTTTTACCGATTCTAAAATACAGAATTTTACCAATTCGGTATTTCAGAATCGGTAAATCCTATTTAGGTAATTATTCGGTAAAAAATACCGAATCAGTAAGATTCGGTATTTACCGATTTGCCGATTCGGTATTTGCCATTCATTCCTATGGAGGCCCATAGAAATGAATGTCAATTACCGAATCGGTAATTACCGAAAAATTCAAGGGTGGCAGGGTGTCACTTTGACACCCTGTTGCACCCCTGATTAGTGCTGGTGTGCACATGTGGCATACATACATGCCCTAAGGGCATGTATGTCTGTCACATGGCACAGGTGTAAATGCACATTTATGCATTTACATAGGAATTCCTTATTTACCACCAACGAATCCTTTGAGCCCAAAAGCACTGGTTGAAGTACTTCCTACATTTCATTTACTGATTCGGTAAATACTGAATCGGTAAATACCGGTTTGTTATTTACCGAATCGGTAAATGTGCCCCCTACATAGGAAAAGGCTTTTACCGGTCGGTAACGGCCGATTTTGGCTGTCACCGACCGGTAAAAGCCTACCTACATCTGGCCCCCAGTCCTCTTATGTTCTTCAGATCCAGAGAGTGTCCTAAAGTGAGTGACTAGAGATGCCATGTTTGTCCCTGGCACTAGCTAGTGGGTGGGGGTGATTTCTGGGCCCACCATAACCAATGGGATAAAAGTTTCTGGGGCAAACCCTACCCACGTTTTCAGTAGTTTCTGGTTGCATTGCTGCAAACATGTACAAAATGCAATGTGTCAGGGTATTTAAAGATGGCATAAATCTTCAGCCATACTAAACTTGGGCTCTGTAGGTTGGGGGAAGGGGAGGCATTGTGGAGAGTGTACTATGGTAATCTCAGTATCCTCAAACAATTAACACTAAAACGTTAACACTGGTGGCTCCCTATGCAACAATGTTTGTTAGTGCCCCCCCCATGACGACTTCTGCCATGGATTCTCTCACCACCACCCTTTATCAGTACCCCTCTAGTCTCCAGAACCACTGTCTCTCGGATTCATTTATTACTTTTTATTTTCGGAGTTTAATATAGCACTAGCTGGACCCGAGGGTATCAGGGTATCAGAGTGCTTCACAGCAAGTAACTTATATACCAACAGGCAGTACAGAGATTGTGGAAGAACGTAAGCGTTCGCGACAGATATAGATCGAACGATGGAGGGTGCAGGTCAAACAAGACAAATATCCTATAAGGTTTCTTGATCAGAGTCAGTGTCACAGGGCACATAATTAAAGTTAGGTGAAGTGCAGGCTAAGGTACTTCCTTGGGTCCTATCGGTTCCCTGGAGAGCGGTTGAGGAAGAGGACTTTGAGCAGGTTTTTGAATTTTGGGAACAAGGGAATCGTTTTAATGTGGGTGGGTTGGAGTTCCAGATTATGGGCGCTTTACCAGCAAAAGGCCTGGCCGCGTTTTTTTGCTTGCGTTTTTTCAGTGGGATGAGTAGCAGAGTGTTGGAGCTCCTGAGGTTCCTTGACTGGCCGGCCCTTTTGAGTTTGGCGGCCAGGTATTCCCGTTTGCCTGTGTGAAGGGCTTTGTGCCTGAGGCAGGCTGTTCCGAAGCTGGCTCGCTTTTCAATTGGGAGCAATTTTAGTTCTCTGAGTGCGGGCGAGATGTGGTGGAATTTCTTAGTTCCGGTGACCATTCTGGTTGCAGCATTAAAGATTGTTTCGAGGGAGGCGAGGTGGGTTTTTGCTGTACCAGTCAGGGCTGCAATCCCATAATCGAGTCAGGAGAGAACCAGTGGCTTGTTGAAGGTCCTTGGGTGGTAGGAAGGGTTTTATTTTGTGCAATAATTTCAACTTGAGGAAGGCACTTTTAGCGGATCTTGTAATGTGTTTGTTCATGTCCAGTTTCGGGTCTAGGGCGTTACCTAGAGATTTTACTGAACCCACCAGGGTGAGGTTACCATTGAGGGCGTCATTAGCTTTAAGGCATTGTGCAATTTAGGAGTTTTTTTCTTTGTTGGAGATGAGGAATATTTCCGTTTTCTCTTGATTGAGTTTTAGGTGGTTACTTGAGAGCCAATGTTGTACCTCTGTGAGAGTGGCGTTGAGTCTCTGGATGTCGTCAATGGAGGTGATTTCCAGATATAACTGCGTGGCGTCGGCATATAGGTGAAAAGGGATGTTGGATTTTGTTTCAAGGCAAACCATCAAGGCCATATATCATTACAGAGCCATGGTGGACGATATACCTGGGGTAAAATCAATAAACTTTTCAGAGAAAAGGGGTCAAAGTACCCTCACAGTGCAGGTATTCACTTACTTCCAAACTCGATTGACCCTGTGTGCCACGTCCTGTCAGTGATTCAAACCCCAAAAATTAGGGCAGACACATAAAGTGAGCAAGCACGTCAATTTAAAGCGTGCTGTCATCAATATAGAAAGAGGACTGGCCATGGATTTAAGCAATAAGTCCGGACGCCAATTCTTCATATTGTGCCACAACTAGAATAAAATTGGAAAGATGTTGTTCTTCTTTTATGAGGACATGGCAAAAATGAGGAAAACACAGCTGCATGTCTGTTTCATTGACTTCAGCGCTGCGTTTGATAACTTGGAGAGGTCCAAACTGTGGTCTAAGTTAGCCAGATGGGGCATCCCTAACAACCTTCTATCAATGATAACGCTCCTACATACCAACACCTGGGTTCAAGTCAAATTCGGCTCAGGGACCCATCTCTCAAGAAAAGTCAAAACATCCAAAGGTCTTAAACAGGGCTGCGTGCTTGCCCCCATGTTATTCAACTTATTTATGGCGGACTTAACCCAGGCACTTATTAACTGCAATTCACACGCACCCAGACTAGGGGGCACTTCACTATCCAATCTACTTTACGGGGGGGACGTAGTCCTACTCAGCCACACGGCAGTTGGTTTGCAACATCTCTTCAACTGTCTGGAGGTCTACATAGAAGAAAATAGTCTCTCAATAAACTTTTTAAAAAACAGGACCATGACAATCAATAGGAAACGAAAAAAGAGCAACCTATGGCACCTGGGCTACAAACACATTGAAACAGCGGAGGCTTATAAGTATCTGGGAGTCTACATAGACAAAGAAGGATCATTCAGCCGTCAACAAGAAGAGATCAAAAGGAAAGGGATGATCCTTGCATTGACCATGAAAGGTTTATCAGCTAATCTACTTGGCCCTACCCTGAGCCCTCTCCTAATGGTAGCACGGGCTAAAATCCTACCTTCTATTACCTATGGTAGCGAAGCACTTCGAGGGGGAGCTAGCAATCTTCTGGACAAAACGCTTGTAAAAGCATATAGAATGATGTTCAGCCTCCCGTCATATACCTCACTGGTGCTAATTCGACTGGAGTTTGGTCTGATAAAGCAAACCTGGGGCAGCTACGGAACATTCATCAATTGCTGGCACAAGATCAGGAGATCAAACCCCAACACATTAAATCACCTCCTGTGGCAAGATATTCAACAGAGGGAGAATTCGCCCACCAAGACTGTATCTTCAGGAGGCACTGACAAACACAGGCCTTTTGCCCATATTGGACACACACTGTCAAGTTGCTGAAAATACACTCATTGCTGGAGGACACAGCGACTTTTTCTGTCAGAGCGCATTCTTGGATGACTCTGAATTCATACAAGATCCTAGCCCCACAACAATATTTTAACTTGGGATACTCAAAAGCACTGAAATTAAAATTCCTAAAGCTTCGTCTTGGAGCGTTTCCAACTACGCAGCATCTTCCTCCGTGGAAAAGAGTGCAGACCTTCACACTATGCAGACTATGCAAAAACGGCGAGGGGGACATCATACATACTGTGGTATTCCATTACATGTCATGTTAGAACTCATGATGTCAGTGGAATCTCTGTGTAGATTCGGGGAATTCGTTCTGGGCTGCGGTAGGAAGAAGACGTGTCTCTTCGTGTCTCTTCCTATGGGTGTTAAGCTGTTCCGCTATGAAATAAATCTACATCCTCGAACCCAACCATCTCCTTGTGTTGATTTATAACACAAATACTGGCGACGATCGGGATCAGCAATTCCGAAGTTAATGGAAGCGGAATTACAGCGGAACAGCGTTCACATGAACAACTGCCACCTTCATAAGAAATTAACGGCTTTTCACCAGATTGGGTAAAGTACTGCCACTCGACTGTGTTTTTTTTTTTCCTCTTTCCTGAACTGCTTAGCGGGGTTTTTCTAACATTTAACCCATACTTTCCACCCGCTCACCTGTTAACCGTTAAACATTTCAAATCAGCCGAGCATTCCAGCGCTCTCGAGGAAGACTCCTCGCTCGTCATTGCTTGACGTTCGCCTCCCTCAGCTACGGAAGCAAGACGCTAAGCATTGTGGGTTCTAACCTTCAACCCCAGTGACGCGCTGACGTCACAGGCGTGCCGCCATTTTGAAATTTATCGAAAATCATCGGCAATACAGGAAATTCTTCGGACATCACAGGTTTTTACCTCTTTATGTGTTTTATTCACAGTTCGAGTGGGCAGTTACTCAACAACGAATTGAAGGTACTAAATACTTACCATTTTTACATACTTTAAGAATCCATATTATTTATTTCAAATTTGATTAAAAAAAGAAATGTCGAACATTGCTGCCCCCCCACATTTTCTACAAACAGCTGGAGATCCTAACATCGAATGGGACTTGTGGTTTCCTATGTTTATGGCATATGTAGACGTCCTAGAAAAGGAGGGGTGTTCTGCTAAACGCAAACTAGCCCTTTTGCGACATTGTTTGGGAGGGGCAGGAATTAAAGAATTTGACAATCTACCTCCGATAGAAGATGCAGGTGACATTGATGTTGTTGAAAAAGCAACTAGGCAAATGAAAATCCGCTTTGGCAGGAAAATAAATACTGTCATGGAGAGGTTTAAGTTTTACTCTCGCATTCAAAAACAAGATGAGTCCATAGAAGACTATGTTTCGGCACTACGCTCTTTAGCCTGTTATTGCTCATTCGAAACAATTTCCTATGAACAGGTTCTTAGAGACCAGATCATGATGCGAACAAAGAGCAAGAAAATTCAAGAAAGACTATGGCTTGGAACAGAAACCACTCTTAATGCTGTTATTAACATAGCCAAGGGTATAGAACAATCAGAGTTGTTTGTATCAGAAATTAGAGGCTCAAATGTCAAATCCTCGGTTCCTGAGCCTGAAGTTTCCTTGGTTAAAAACCAATCTAACCCTAATTTTTCTTCCAGGAATGTTTTGAGGAAAGATAGCGAGAAAAAATCCAGTGAAGTCAAAACTTACCCAGATAACAGATTTGGCCAAAGGAAAATTATTTCATGTTACCGTTGCGGTAGTCCCAACCATGTTGGCAATTATAAAGTTTCCCTGCATGGGACAGAGTATGTGTGAAGTGTAAACGTAAAGGTCATTTTGGCAATGTTTGTCGTTCGACACAAAGAGTGAATTATATTTCACCAGAGGAAGAGGAAGTTCTCAATAGCTTCAATTGCATCCTTTCTGTGGATGAGGTTGAACTGGATGAATTTCCCTCTTATCCCATTCTGGTTGATGGCATGTCCATTGAGCTAATGATGGATTCGTGTTCACGATATTCCATCATTGGATTAGATTTGTTTAAAAGCTTCTGGGACAATAGGGAACTTTACGTTCCAGACATTCATCCTGGAGGTTACTCAGGCAAGAAAATAGATTTGGAAGGGTACTTCTGGGCCAAACTTCAAGTTAAAAATCGTGTCACCAATGGGAAAGTGTATGTAGCCACTAAAGGAGTAGCTATTTTAGGATGGCCACACCAACGTGAATTAGGCATCAAACTAGATCCTAATGCCAACCCTCCTGTGTGTTTCATAGAGCCAGAAGTAAACTTACTTTCCAATATGAATGATTCTTGTTTCATAGGCAATATTAAAAACAAGTTTCCCAATGTTTTTAAAGATACTCTTGGCAAGTACACAGACTTCAAACATAGGATTATACTCAATGAAAATGCTGTGCCAGTTAGACACAAAGTAAGGAATGTTCCTTTAGCCTACAGGGATAAGCTCAAAGGGATTTTAGATGATCTAGTTTTAAAGCATATCATCGAACCTATTGAGTCATCTCCCTGGGTTTCCCCCGTTGTTTTATCCCTCAAGAGTTCTGGGGATCTCCGTCTCTGTGTGGACCTTCGTAGCCTGAACCAGGAAATATGGGTTGATAAACACCCCTTACCGAATATTCATGAATTGATTTCCTCTTTGTCTGGTGCCACTGTATTCTCTACGATAGACTTGGCGAGTGCATATCACCAAGTGGAGCTCCATGAAGAGTCCAAGAAATTAACAGCATTTGTAACTCCAGAGGGCATGTTTCAATACTTAAGAATGCCCTTTGGATTAGCCAGTGCTGCTTCCGTCTTTCAGAGACTCATGCGAGATGTACTAAAGAACTGTAGTGGTGCAGTGGCTTTCCAAGATGATATTTTGATTTTTGGTAAGGACTGTGATGAACATGATTTGAACTTATATTCTGTTCTTAATTGTATACAAGAGAAAGGTTTAACCTTAAAGTTATCGAAATGCAAATTTAGACAGTCTAAAGTTGAATACTTAGGCCATGAGATTTCAGAGAATGGTATAAAGCCCAAACTCAGCCATGTTAAAAGTATTCTATCTGCTCCTATTCCCACTTCCAAGGAACAGTTACTATCCTTTCTTGGTCTTACAGAATTTTATGGGAAATTTGTTCAGAATTACTCCATGTTAGTACACCCTTTACGCTCCTTGCTCAAGAAACAAGCAAAATTCGAATGGGGAAAAGACCAGCAGGAGTCTTTTGATGTACTTACTAGGAAAATTGTATGTGCTCCTTTTCTCAAACCATATTCAGTCAATAAGGAATGTATACTCTGTGTAGATGCCAGCAATATAGGCCTAGGCGCAGTTTTGATGCAAAAAGACAATTCAGGTGAATATGTTGTCTCCTATGCTTCAAGGTCTCTTCGTGGTTCAGAAGTTAATTGTTCCACGATAGAGAGGGAGTTACTGGCATGTACCTGGGCCACCCAACATTTCCGTCAGTTTATTTGGGGTACCAAATTTTCACTAAGGACCGACCACAAACCTCTGGTCACCATGCTATCTGCCGGTGGTGGTAGGACCCTTACCGCTCGCCTAGCGAGACTTGCCGCAAAGCTGCAGGAATATCGATGTGTTGTCACCTATGTTCCGGGTCGCCTTAACGTCCATGCAGATTGCATGTCTCGTTTTCCCGTTAATGATGGTCCAACTGTAGATCACTCTGAAGAATGTGATGTGGCTTTTACCATGGGTGATGTTAACATCATTGTTAATGATAATCAGTCTAAACTGATTTCTCAGGCTGCTTGGACTAAAGCTTGGGATCAGGATGATATTCTGAAGGAGGTAAGGTTGTTCTTAAACAAAGGATGGCCTGAAGAGAGGAAACTTAGTGGTGAACTAGCTTCTTTCTTTAAGGTAAAGGATGAGTTGATGGATGATGGTGCAATGATTTTTAGAGATGATAAAATCATTCCTCCCTTGGGCATACGAGATATGATTTGTGATCTGGCTCATGAAGGTCATTTAGGGATGTCGTCCACCAAGAGAAGGATCAGAGAATTTTATTGGTGGCCTAGTATGGACAACATGATTGATAAATGGGTAAGGAATTGTTCCCCTTGTTCCTTGAGTGATAAATCCGTGAAACCTATTTCTGTGAGTCCTACTCCTGTCGAGTTTGTTCAAGGTCCGTGGCGCAAATTAGGTGTAGACATCATTGGCCCTTTCTGTTATCAGTCGGGCAAAGAGATGTTTGCCATTGTTCTGGTTGATTATTTCTCCAAGTGACCGGAATTAAAAATTGTGGAGAAGGTAAATTCTGATGTAATTGTCGACTTCCTTAATGAGGTTTTCTCCAGAGAAGGTCTACCTGAAGAACTTGTTACTGATAATGGTCCACAGTTTGTTAGCGAAATTTTTTCATCATTCCTCTCTAGTTGTGGTTTCCAACTATTTTCCTCAAGCCAACGGACAAGTTGAACGTTTTAATAGAGTAATTAAAGAATCTTGTCAGTTGGCTTTGCGTAGTGGTTTGAAATGGAGGAAAGCCCTCCAAGCAACCTTATTCACGTATCGCTTTTACCCTAATACTGTAACTGGATTGTCACCTTTTGAAATGTTGCGCTGTAGAAAGCCTGGTTCGAAGCTTATGCCTTGGTGGTTGCGAACTGAAAAAGGTGACTATCTAGAATTAGATTTGAAGGCAGTCAGAGAGAGAGTCAATAAATACCAGGCTAAGATGTCCCGTGTCCCAGCACGTAATGTGGGCCTACCCAAATTAAGTGTTGGTGATTTTGTGAGAGTGAAGTTCGGTGGACAAATCCGCAAAGGTTCTCCCAGATGGTCTGGTCCTCTCAGGGTTATTGAACTCTTCAGCAAAGCTGTTAGGGTGGAAGATGGAAAAATCTGGAATTTAAGACGCATATCTGTGTGTAGATCTGATGACTTGAAACACTTCTCTGAATGTAGTTCCACTGATTCCAATTCTTTCTCTTCACTTCCAAGCGTTCCTCCCTCTAATGACTCTCATATGGAGAACGACAAATCTGAGCTTTGTGGTACTCATGAAGCCTTTGATCATTTGTCTTTGAATAAGAAAGTTAATGTTGACAATATTTCTAATGATGATATCCTTAATGGTTCTACTTTTAGTGAAAATGCAACCAAGAATACTATTCCTGTGAATGTTGATCAGGATATTGTTGCAGACAACTTGGTTAATAGAGACCATACTGATTGTGCTCTTCCTGCCTGTGATCAAAGGTCAATTACTTCACGTTGTAGTTCACGTGTCAGATGTATTCCTATGAAATTCAAGGATTTTGTTCGGTTCTGATTTTTTTTTCTTCTTCTTCTCTGTTTTTTTTTGTTTGTTGTGTTTTCTTTTAATTTTGTTTTTTTTAAGGGGGGGAGGTGTGTGGTATTCCATTACATGTCATGTTAGAACTCATGATGTCAGTGGAATCTCTGTGTAGATTCGGGGAATACGTTCTGGGCTGCGGTAGGAAGAAGACGTGTCTCTTCGTGTCTCTTCCTGTGGGTGTTAAGCTGTTCCGCTATGAAATAAATCTACATCCTCGAACCCAACCATCGCCTTGTGTTGATTTATAACACATACCATCTGCACTTGTATGGAGATTCTTCAAGAAAGAAGGCAGCTGCTAAAAGCTCCCTCTAACCAAAGAGGTATTTGGACAAGGAGACAAGCAGTCTTGGCATGTTTTGACCCTGCATCGCCACAATTGAACACTAGACTAGTTAAATTCCTGGAAGTGGTTCGGGCTAAAATGCCAAACTGACTCTTAAGCTGCAGGGTATTGGAACATTGGGCTACAAATTTTACTAGGGGGATGACTAACTGTCACCGCTGATCGCACTTTTCTCACAGGTTGCTTCTGCTTGGCTAAAATTACATTTTAAAACTGCAAAGCTACGGAAGTGTTTTAGATCTTCAATACCATGACACTTATGATGGAGCATGAATATTTTAAATTCGGTTTTATTTTGTATGTATTGCAATCGTTTTAAGTAACTCTGCACTCTTTTATGAGGATGTCATATGACTCAAAAAATAAAAAGAGTATCGGAAAAGGAACATTGCAAGTCGGATTTGAAACAGGATGTAGGGGTCCTTAAAATTTGCTGTCATCTTGGAATGGTAAAATTTGAGAAATGAGGTACAGAAAAGTGGAGAGAAGGGAAAGGAGCCCGTTTCCCAAGATCTCACAATATAAACATGTGCACAAACCATTATTATTATAGGCCATGCGACACAGTTTACATATGCTATTGCACACTAGGGGCCCGATTCACAGAACTAACTTAAGACAAAATCCTAATTTTACTACTTTTGGTATTCACAGAAGTTAGGATTTTGTCTTGAGTTTGTCTTAAGACAGACTTAAGACAGACTTAAGTTAGGATGTTGTCTTAAGTCTGACTTAAGTCTGTCTTAAGACAAACTTAAGACAAAATCCTAACTTCTGTGAATAACAAAACTAGTAAGTTTAGGATTTTGTCTTAAGTTAGTTCTGTGACTCGGGCCCTAGGTTACCAAGAATATTATTTTTACAGAAGAACTATATCCAACACAGAAAGCGGTCAGGATAAAAAAAATGCTTAATCTAGAGACAAACATCTCGGCATACATTCAAAACTTAGGGACATATCAGCAACAACCGGCGATAATTATCGCTATTATCGCTAAGCGCACTTAGCGCTAGGATAATTATTGGCGGCTATCGCTGAGATAGCGTGCTATTAGCAACGCTTATCTTAAAAGGGATACAATTCCAGGTGCAAGCTGCCAATTGTGCGATTATCGCTGGAAATACAGCGATAATCGTACAACATTTGGAGATAGCTTGCTGATAGGGCAACGCAGACTTAGCCATTATATCCACCTTCCATAGGATATCATTGATATATTTTTATCGCCCTATTAGCAAGCTGTGGCTAACAGCAGTTATCGACAGCTTGTAGGTGATAGCTACAGGTTTGGGGCCCGCTTTGCATGTCAGCGATATTTATTGCTAATGCCCCTATGTTGACTCTTAACCAGTTCAATCACCTGCCATCATAAATCAGAGGGGGTATGGTTATGTTGCAAAAAATGAGACACCAAAGGTCCATGCTCATTTTGGCACTGAATGCGACTTTTATGTTGGGGAAGGCGTTGTATGGTCTGCCCAACATAAATGAGGTCGCATGGACACCAGATGGCGTACACCACATTCTGCAAATTACAATTGGTGTGGTCACGCAAATCATGTTTGATGTTACCATGTATGAACTGTTTAATGTTCAATGTAGAGTCACACATAAGGCAATTCCCACATCGGTAATGGCCCATGATCTTATTAAGGCCCCATAAAGTAGTCAAAACATGGGAGCTCTTTGTAGGTAAAGCAGCACGGACCTAATGGTCACGTATATTTTTACCTCATTTAAAAGAAAATAGCGGCATTTCTTTGGAAATTCCAAATGCTTGTACCAAGGGCCAATAGTGTTTCACAATCTTTACAATTTAGTTACTTTTGGTCCCAAAAGTGGTGACACAAGGTACACGTTCAGATGTTTTTGGAGCAAGTGGTTTCAACAGAAACTCACAGTGGTTATACCACGCCTGCTTTAGCGACCGTTTAATCAGTCACGATGTTCCAGTTTTTTGGCATGTATTTCGGCCTCTCTGAAGTAGTCCTCCCTGAAATGGCAGTTCCTGACCAAAAGATATGATTGTGCAGGTCAGCGTCCATGAGATCCAGTGTCATCATCACACACTGAGACTGACTCAATTAAATGATGTGCTGTAGAGTCTCCATCTTGAAGGAAGTTTTGGGCACATGCTTGTTCAGAAATTTCAAACTGATCACAATGCGATATCCTCCCTTCACCTTAGGTACCAAGAAAAGGATCAAATATACTCCCTTCCCTCATTGGTGAGGAGTTACCGGAACAATTGCCTTTTTCAACAGGAGAGACTGAATACCCTCCAGAATGCTATCTGTTTAGCCATATCCCTCGGAAGAGGGTTGGAGGTGGTCCCCAAAAACATTGGAAGGGTTGAGAACTCCATCTGATACTCCACTCGGATGATCTCAAGGACCAATGTTTCCATTGTCATCTGCTGCCACGCTGTCCCAAAGGTCTGAAGCCTGCCACCAACCTCTGGCAGGAAGCCATCTCCCCCTGGGACGCGGCATAATCAAAGTCGCTGATTCAAGGTGTTTGACTCCAGTCTCTGCTTCTTTTGGTGATTGGAACAGAAATACTTGCCTTGGAACGTCGGACCCCCATTAGAATCCTGTTGTCTTTGGGATGCTTGCCAAAAGGATTTAGAAGAAAAGAAGGAACTTTTATCCCGCTGCTGGTGTTGCTTTTGCAACGATAAGGAATATTTCCTTTCTGTATGAATTCTATTACGTTTATCCTCTAGTTCTTCACCAAAAAGACATTGGCACATAAATTGTATTTTGAGGGCTGCAGTATGCTGTGCAGAATCCGTATTCCATCCATTTAAATACAGATTTCAGCAAGCCGCAATGGATGCCCCACATGACAAGACAGAAGCTCGAGCAGTCAGAAGAAATTCCGACAAAACCTCCTGAGCCATATGGTCTGGGATGCCCGCCAACCCTTCCACCATCAATCCCAATGGTAGGAGACAGACACAGTTTGAGCTTTTGGAAGGCAGGGGAGCCTCACGACTCCCCCGGCCGTATTTATTAAAATATGAAACAAAATTTAAAACTTAAATTAAAACGTTTCATTTTTATGTACAAAATTCAACTTCCATTACACTTGATGAAGACAGGTATTGAGGATAACCTTAACAAATCTCTAATACAAAGATTTCCTAGCCGAGTCTAACATCATGGCATCGTGCATTGCATACGAATTTTGTACATCCTATCGTTAAGGGCCAACGGCAAGGTCTTAACCGGTGTCAGATCCCTATCACCAAATCCGCCCTCTCGTAGTGGCGCATGCGCAGAGGGCTGTACCCTCGTAGCCAACCGTAATTTCCCTTGCCTGGGGGCCCCTTTTCCACTCGGTGCCATCTTAAGGTCGTCCGAGATCCCGTGCGGGGTAACCGTAAGAAGGACAGCGTAGTCTCCCCCCCTTTCCCCGCACTCTCTTCCGCCGCAGCGGCTATCCGGCCCCCGGGAAATTCCTGGGAGGGGCTTATAGCCGTCTCCCCCTGGGAGGGGCCAATGGCCGTCTCCCCCTGGGCGATCCCATCCGTATTGGGCGTCGCCCCCCCATGGGAGGGGCCAATGGCCGCCTCCCCCCGGGCGCTCCCATCTGTACTGGGTGGCGCCCCCACCAGGGACCTTGAAAATTGCTCACCGATCATGACCTTACCGCCCGACCAAAAAATCAATAAATACGACAGTTTTTAAAGAACCTAATAACTGGGAAAAATTCATACCAAATTGTCACAGAATTAGGTGCATTTCCTCCCTTTTCTCCGTCCCCGCGGAGCAGGAGACCCCCTATTACATTTTAGAACAGGAGAACCAAACGGAGCACATGAAACTGTTTATTACAAATCTACAAAGGAGAAAAGGCCTATCAACATGTCGTCCCTTGCGTAAACAAGTTTGGACTCAATCTGGACACGCCGTTACGTGCCCTACTCCAACGTGATCACCACTTATTCTTCCTCCCGAACTTCTGCCTCAGGGGCTGGTGGGTGGGTCAAAATTGCTGCTTGTTCCCTTGAGGGCTCACGAGCGACGAGTGGTGCAACCTTCAGAGCGCGGGAACAAGAGGACGACTTCTACGATTCCGAGCCTTTTATCCTCTGTCAGGAGGCGGGGCGGTCTTCCCTCCCGCCCTACGTGCGCGGACTTCCGGACGGGAAAGTCTAGGACAACCCCTCCTGCGGCAGGGGCGTGCTCCGGCTACATCACTATGGATATACCAGCTGGGGCACGCCCCACGCCTGCACGGGTTCTCGGGCGGGCGGGGCACCCAGCCATAAGTGCGGAGTGACCGAGTGGTCCCTCCTTTCCAGGAGTTCAGAGCATTCACCGGCCTTCTGCGTGGTATTGAACAGTTCCTTGAAATCCGTGAGGAGTGGATGGGTAACACAGGTGCCATAAATACCGGACCTTAAAGCCAGATGTGATCCAGAATATACCTTCTTTAAGAGAGGTATCAACCTTCTTCTTCTGCAGCATCTTTTAACAAACTTCCTTAGACAAGGAAGAGCTTCCAACCAAACTCACAACCACTAATTCCACATGCACCACATCAGGCATCATGTCCCCCATATTCTCCAATGGATATAGCTTTGACATAAAGCGTGGGGCAGAAATTTGCTCCGTGTTTCCATTCATTCAGGTTAACATCTGAAGCAAACAGATGGATGGGCAATGAGATGCTGGAAGTTTTCTGGAATTGAGGCAACATCATCCTTGGATGAAGAAGGAGAAGCCTCTTCCTACGGAAACCACATATTATCTCTGACATGAGAAAACAGTTGAGGAAGCATGTATCTTTGAACATATTTGCCTTTATGTTTCAATGCCACCTGTGATGAGTCATCTCAATCACAGGTACATCAGAATAAATACTCTCATGGCCGGCAGTAGAATGGGAGATCTCCTTCTTCTTCAACTATGTAGAGTCTCCAAAATCGATTTTTTAAATCTGGTTTCATCCCCCCCAGAACGAAACTTCTTGAAACAGGGAGAAGGTGAAAAGGACCCTACTTAAATATAAGGAAGGAGAACAATGGCTCCTCCTATGCTTTCCCATAGTCAAACATGCAGCCTGCATGTAGTGAAACAAACTTAAGAATGCCCTATTACCAGCTAAAATACACTGAAATACTCAGGATGATTTATCCGGTAAAATCCACTTGAAACGCTTTCATGATGACAGCTCAGTCGGTCCTACTCGGGCTGAAATACAGTTGCGGATAGTATGGCATGGGGGTGGTGGAAAGGAAAGGGGACAGGGTTTGAAAATATTTTTTCTTAAAAGCACTTACCTGTTCTGCCGGCCGCTTCTCTCTGCCGCTTCTCTGCTCTTCCTGACTCCAGTCCGGAAGAAGCTGCAGGAGGCACCTAGGCACACAGGCTCCCCTGAGCCAATCACAACGCTGCAATAAAGTGTTGTGATTGGTCTGAGCGTAATGGATCGGCGCACAGATCGGGTCAGGGATCCTGTGTATCCTTCCTACCAGGCTGTGGTGGGGAATATGTAAAGTGGGCAGCATGACTGCGTGGCTGTCGAAACAGCTGGCCAAGCAACCATGCGGCCTTAGTGGGAAGAGTCCACTCCACCTCTCTGAACCACCAGCCCCACGGCAATCAAAAATAACATGATAATAACCATCAGTTATTACTATTTTATTTTTCCATCTTTCAGTGCTCTAAGAGCAGTGGGGTGACGCTCCTCTGCTTCAGTGGGTGACCCGCCACTGCTGAAATAACAAAGTAGGCATAAATTGTGAAGTAGAAATAAACCATGTGTAGTAGAAATTACCCAACATGCGTGCGTTCGAGGGTATCATACAATACAGAGAGAGAAGGTCAGATTTTTAGGAAGCCAGCACTGCGCCAGGAAAGGGGGGCCGCACGTATGGCAGGGCTCTGGCCCCGCTTCCCCTGCAACCTCGGTGGTGGGGTGTGCCCCTCTGCGGCGGCGTGATGACGAGGCGGGCGCGCCCCACCACCTATTGGTGCCGGCTCCCGCAGTGACCCGGAAGCAATCTAATTGCTTCCCGGTCAAAGGAGGGGAACCAGAGGGGGCGGGCCGGTTGGAACTGGTCTGCCCCCATAGGGGTTAAAAGGACGGGAGAGCACGGTAGGCGCCCTCTTGTCCCCCCGCGCTCGACAGGCTTGCACCGTGCCCTCCTAGGGGCAGATTAATCTTTCCCACCCACCAGCCCCTGAAGGAGATTCTTGGTTTTGTGTGTGATTGGTGTTACCAATTTAGGTTCGTTTTGCACTGTAACTGTTTGTTGGTGTGTTTTTTCCTTAGGCCTTTTTTCCCATTTCCAGGCTATAGTATTAAGTTATGCTCATTGTTGCACAGTAATGTAGTGTGGACACTCTTTTTCCTTAGGCCTATTTCCCGTTAACAGGTAACATAATTGTCGTATTTATTGATAGTCCTTGGTCAGGCGGTAAGGTCATGATCAGTAAGCAGTCAATTTAAGGTCCTAAGGGGGCGTCACCATTCTTGAATGGGGTCGCCCAGGGGGAGGGGCCATGTGGTCTCTCCTAGAACTCCAGGAGCGGTACATCCGCTTGGTTGGATGGGTGCGGGGGAGGAAGTCACGCTATCTTTGGGCTGGTTAGTCATCCCGCACGTGCACTATGACATCCTTAAATGGCGCAGAGTGCAAGGGCCCCCCTGTTGGTTAATGGAATTCACAGAGTGTACAGGGGTAACCGGGAGGGGGGAAGTACACTCTCGGTAAACGGGCCCTCTGAGCATGCGCACTCATACGTGAGGGCGTATCTGGTTAATAAGGATTTGACACCGGTTATCGACCTTGCCGTAGGCCCTAAAGTTAGGATATGCAGAAAATTAATAAGTAGGATGTTAGATTCGGTGAGGAAACATGCTGTATTAGACATTTGTTAAGGTTAGCCCTTTGATACTTGTCTACATGGATTGTAATCTAATGTCGAATGTTCTGCATAAAAATGCTTGTGTAAATATTGTTTATTTCAAAATTGTAATTTGTTTTCATGTTTTAATAAATACGGCCGGGGGGTCGTGAGGCCCCCCGCCTTCCAAAGAAAACTCCTTGCATGTCCATTTGCTTTAATTGTTTAATTGTGGTGGTGAACAAGACAGGGAGGGGGTGGTCGCTAGTCTCTGACCATACTGAATTCAGACACTCCCACGTCGCGGATTAGATCTACCCAAGCCCAGCCCAGCAGGGGAAGAGACTTCACCCGATGTCAATGGAGGCAAAAGCCCCGCGGATGCCTCAGCGTCCCCCATTCTTAATACCGGTCCAAACAGGAAACAAAACAGGAAGTGCTCAGGTGAGGTTTTGTTCTTATAGCCCTTGCTGGAGGGTAGATGACGTTAATAAAGAGTTTCCTGTTTCTGGTTGGGACAATTCTCATTAGAGATGACAGGGTCGAGGACAAGGGATGTGGTGGCAATAGAGACTTGTGTATTTTAGTGCTATGAGGTGGTCCCAGCCAGTGTCAGAAAGCACTATGAATATTCAACTTAATCATCTTAAACATGGATTACATACAGTAAGACACTGACAGCTATGAAAATGCACAAAATGTTTTAAGATAAAATGGTGATTCCAAAATATAGATTTTAGTAATACTCAGACTGCATGTAGGATTATTGTTTTTATATAACTGTACCTTAAAAGCACACACTTCACAGCTCAGCTGGTAACACTCTTGCACTGCTATTCAAAAAGAATAAATCTTTGACATCAAAGCTTCAAGTGATTCCATCAATTAAAGAAAGTACCGACTCCCAAGCACCTTTTAGATTTGTAGATTGACCAGTTGCACACATTTGCATTTCTTTCAGGGAAGCAGGCAGCCTTGCAACAAGGCTCGTTCCTTGTTTAGCTGTCTGCCGGCCTTCCGTTTCACAGCACAGGAGACGCTCTGAATGACAGCTCTACTGAAGCATTTAAACTATTGGATTTTTTACCCCTCCCAGTTTTTGTTAAGAGTTATGATCATTTCGATCCCTTGTTTGTATTTTTGATGGTTAAAAATGCGAATTAATTTTCCTTATAGAATCACCATCCCCCTGATGAAGGGCCGACATGGCCCGAAATGCATTGGGACTTGGGATGCTCTAAATGATGACACTATGTAATGTCGCCCGACTATGACGTCAGTAGAAGAAATAACAAACAATCAGCCTCGCTTAAGACATATGGGCCTCATTTATGAAGGCCTTGCATCACTGGTACGCCACTTTTTCCCATTTTAAAAGTGACACACCGGCGGTACAATACCTTCATAAATAAGGGCCATATGAGTTTTTATTTATTCAATATTCTTTCAAGATTTATAAATTGTGGTTCAAGAATCCACGCTCCAAATTCGCACAAACATTTATTATGTCTGATAAATGTTCTCATTCAGCTCTAGTTGGTGAGGAGACTTTACCCCAGATGTATATTTTCTATGCGGCACTACATGGTGTAGACCGCTTCTGTAAAGAACAATCATATATTAGGGATTTAACATATATTTGGGAGAAATCAGTGAAATCAGAAACTCGCAGTTGTAGAATTAATGGGGCTCTTTAGGAACAGAATGGATAGCCACTGGTGCATTTGGGCATGGATGGGTCCAGATAGGCAAGCTTTAGGAGGGCCTGTTGTCCACACCTGCAGAGTGTTAGCTTCTAACAGCTGTGCAAAGCACCTCACAGCATATGAGACAACAGCACCAGTCACGGATCAACTTAAGGCAGACCAACAAAACCGAGCAAAACTAAACCAAACAATTTAAATAATACATATGAGGACAGGCAAAACCAAGTCCAAGAAAGAAAATCCCAAAAAAGCAAATCAGCCGAAATAAAAAATATGACGGCAAGGTCCAGGCATCCCTTGGGGCTGGATGGTCAGGGACAAGAAAAGAAGCAGATGTCAAAATGAAACAAGATCTTGCTCACAATTTAAATTAGCAGCAAATCCCAAGCGTTAGAAGAGAACCCATATCACGCCTGCTATGCACCAGCAGCCAAAGATGGAGGAGCCACAGTTTATGCCTCAACCCACAATGAAACGTCATCATCCTGTTTTAAGGTGTATTACAAGTTGTAAGAAAAAACATAAATAAAAAATACATTAATGCATACTTACACAGAAGGGCTTTGGGCCAGCCCTCTTCATCCATTGATCTGTTCAACTGTCATTCATATTTTTCTTCTGCACACCACATTATACAGCATAGGACAGTGATTCAGCCTACTTCAGCTATTGGCTCTTTTGCACTGGGAGGGAACCTTTGATTCTTGAATGTTTAAACTAAGGGGCATATTAGCAAGAACCTCGTTAAAATTAACGCTGTTTTAGTGGCAGGAAACAGCCGCTAAAACAGCGATAATGGGCTTGCTAATATGCGTTATAGAATTCCAATAGAAGCCCAGGTTAGATGTCCTGCACATCTAACCTGGGTTTCTATTGGAATTCTATAACGCATATTAGCAAGCCCATTATCGCCGTTGTAGCGGCAGTTTCATGCCGCTAAAATGGCGATAATTTTAACGAGGTTCTTGCTAATATGCCTCTATGTCTTTTAAGTTACATTAATTCAAAGGCAATAGTATATTTTCTTTGCTCCGTTAGGATCACATTTTTCTGTGATTGTGGTAAAACAAAAAAGGGCTTCTGTACATGTACACCTGCTTACTAGGAAACACTTGTGCTCTTACACTAAAATCGGACTCAATGCTTAGTTATCCTTAATTTGACATTTGTATTGCAAATTCTCTTCTTTTAATTTTTGTGGCTTGTGTTTACTGTAAAAAAATGAACCATTGCAGAGGCTTGCAAATACAGATCTATTGGCTTTGCTAATGCTTCTCTAAAAGTGGTAGAGTACTTGGTAACACAGTGTATAACATAGCTGCACAGATGAGAATCAACTCAAAATTCAAATAAAGGTTACTGGCAAGACAAATTACATCAGGATAGCCAGAATAAATAAAGGAACACTGTGTCAGAAAAGCAATTGGTTCAGCAGGCTGATCTGGACATTGCCTGAATTCTGTTTTCATGCAAACATACATTTTATGGCTGGTCATGCTGGGTACTGTATATCGGGTATGATTAGATGACAAGATAATACATATCTTGCAGCCTTTTTAGTTCAATTTCTAAGGGGTATATTATCAAGAACGTTGTTAAAATTATCACTGGTTTAGCGGCAGGAAGCTGCAGCTAAAGCAGCGATGAGGGGCTTGATAATATGCCTTTGAGAATTCCAATAGAAGCCCATGTTCACACCAGAACATGGACTTCTATTGGAATTCACAAGGGCATATTATCAAGCCCATTATCGCCGCTTTACAGCAGTTTTCTGCAGCTAAGCCGGCGATAATTTTTAACGCCGTTCTTGATAATATGCCCCTTAGTTCTCTTAGGATGCTGCATTTTTTTCTCCAGTTAGATTTTATTTTCAAATCGCTTCCGAAAGTAATATATGTTCATGTGATAGTATCTCAGCTTATAGAGTGTATAAGAAAATGCCTCACAGCTGGTACTTATTCTGTTGTCAGTCTGGGTTTACAGAAAGGTCTGCCTGGGTTTGCACATGTGTGTCTGGAGTTGTTTCGCTCTCCAGCTTGTGAGCAAGAAGCCTTTACCTAATAATTGTGTGTGCCAGCTAACTGTACAAAGGCTGAGAATATCAGTCCATCTGTTTGTTTTGTAAAAACAAAAAAGAGACAATGAAAAAATGTGCGACCCGGTGTTGCATGCATAAATGGGTTTGCGAACCCGTTTGCGTATGCAAAAACATATTGGACCATGTACATAGCCTATTTAGTGAATCGCAATTTTTTTGCGACTCGCTAAATAGGTTTTGCAACTCGCTATTAGGAAGGGGTGTTCCCTCCAAATACCGGGTCTCAAAACAATGTACTAATGTTTTGCAACTGCAATTGCGGTTGCAAAACACTCCAAATTACCATCTACTTCAAGTAGGTGGTAATGCATTTGCAAATGGGAAGGGGTCTCGATAGGACCCCTTCCCATCTGTAAATGCATGCAAAATATTTTTAAGGGCAGGCAGTGGTCCTGTCCCTGCCCTTAAAAAAAAAACGAAAACATTTCATTTTTTTTAAAAAATGCATCCCTTTTTCTATAAGGTAAACAGGCTGCATTTTAAAAAAAAAAGCTGCTTTATTAAAAAGCAGTCCCAGAGATGTTGGTCTGCTGAGCCCAGCTGGCTACCATCCCTGGGAAGGCTGGCATTCACAATGGGCTCGCAAATTGCTAGAGAGGTTCATTAATATTAATGAGCCTCGCAATTTGCGACCTCATTGGGAATCCCAAAACAGTGTAAATACACTGTTGTACATTTCATTCAGCACCTCGCAATTTGCGACTCTCAATGTGTCACAAATTGCACGGTGCTAAATGAAAGGGTTGTACATCTGCCCAATAACTGTAGAGGACCACTGAAGCAGGTGTCTTAACCTCGAGGGGTATTTTAAAATGCAGCACATTTGAGACCAGTTAAATTAACCCAACCAGATTTATAATCTCATCTGTCCATATTCCCAATTACTGTGGGACACAGTTTAAAAATAAAAATTATGTGAACGTTGCATATCACTCTTAGCTTTTCATTACTCTGCCATTTATGGTTCCTGCAACTTTTATTCTGCCTTCCTTTTACCTATAACTTATGGGATACTGGATTCAAGTTTAACCACTCATTTGCTAATGGTTCCTGGAATGCACAGCCAGATTGTATTAGAGACTGTGGTTAATCCCTTGTATATGCTCTCAGTGTGCTGTCTGGGAGCACTCTCTGTTGAGGGTGCAGACTCCCATCAGTGGCCATGCCATTTCTATCAGACATACATTCCCCCAGATGCACCACCTCATTACGCAAATCCTGCCTCAGTTCAAGCAATCTTGTTGATAAGTGTAAACACAATTCCATTTATCGCTTCCCCATTTTGTTAATTGTCATGACATGTTATATGTTTCATTTACTGATCCAGGCCTTTAAGACCTACTTTTATTTTATTAACAACACAATTTCCATAATATCCCTGAATGTATACTTTTGTTTTATGGCTCCAATGCATTTCCCAAAGTTGTCCTTCATCAGGGGGTGGTTAGACCTCCAAATAAATTCCACAACTCAGTGGTGTAACTAGGAATCAGAAACAATGAGTAAGCAGAAAAGAAAAAGGAAAAATACATGCACTTATTTATAAATAGACATGAGCCATTAGTTAAGTAATGCACAACGCAAATTGTCATAATGACTATAAAACAAGACTGCTCTCCATATCATTGAACCCTGTGGTATAAACTAGCTGAAAGAAATCTTAGATATGTTCATTAAAAAGCCAGGGGTACACATAATTTAGTGTTGACTAAAGTACTCTGAAGTGTAAAAATGGCACCAGATATAACATACTGGTTGCATCCCCATACAAGTGGGGATGTCTCCCGGGCACAGGTTAGAAAGTCCTTTATTGATGTTTCAACTTTTATTGCGTTGTTCAATAAAACGCACAACTTCCGTTGTTGACTTCAATTTTTAATTATATTGTTACATCACAATACTATATCTTCATTTTTCAAGAAGTTCAAACTGCAATTCCCAGAATGCAGTATTACTGGTGTGCAAGCTTCATTAATTAATGTATTTCGGCTGATAGGCCTTCGTCTGGGGATGATCTACAAATTAAATGTGGGCCGGTATGAGGTAATCAAGAAGAAGAATACCACTGAAAAAAGATTTAAAGAAGATGTAAAAGAACCTTAACCCGATAGAGTTGTGGGAAATGTCCATAAGAATCATGACATGAATCCTACAGAACATTTCAAAGAAATTTTGCAATCTATCGTCCACAAAGCCTTTGACGAAGGGATCATCAATGAAAAGGTCAAAAGATACCTAATACAAATGACCCCCAGGAGTCCGACATGTACATGTACATGGTACATGTACATGTACATGTATGTACATGTACATGGTACAGTGGTATAAATGTGATGCAACCAGTTTGATATAATTACACTCCGGTTCAGAGAGTGATACCCTGGAGCACGGTACACCCTGACAACCATAGCTCGAGCAAGAGGCAGTGCACATACAGATTTCTATATAACATAAAACCACGTAAGACCGTATATGCTGAATGGTTGATCTTAAAGGTGCATTCACCCTACGAGTATCAGCCTAGCTTCAGCCGAGTCAAAGCTTGATACAAAGCTGATGAAGTGTCAGTATTTTTTTGTATGATATTTGTTTGGAAAATATGAGGATGGCAAAACAGCTGTAATTGAGGAGTCCAATCAGTATAAGCATATTCAAAGGTTGTGTACACACATAATGAAAAGATAGAGAGGTGTGATACCTCATTTGCAAATACGATTATCTCTTGTTGTATCACTTAGAATCATGAGTGTACACTAGTATGTTTAATTGTAAGGGTATTGTAGAAAATGTAGGTAGTGTATATATATGTACATTTGTATGTTTGTTTGTGAAATTTATATATCTATGTATTATTGTTTGTGTTTTTTTATAAATGTTTTGTGAAATCAATTGATGTGCCAGAGACCTGCCCAGTGGCATATGTATATAACTGAATTATTGATATTTGTTGGTCGAAAAAACGATTGATAAACGTCAGGGTAATTAATTGAGCCTTGTACGCAAATAAATGAGAGATTTATCCATCCTTACTTTTCTGTTTTTCATCTTTTAGATGTATCATGCCCATGTATAGGAGGGTCATTTGGGCATATCCCCCCCCTTTTTAGTATCTTGGCAAGACAGCTGCAGCTGTCTTAATGGCAGACCTAAAAAGAAAGTAGGATCTGCTTTCGTGTTTACCCCCATTTTTTGGTGGTGTTATGCTATTTCTGACTAGTCTGAATAGGATCCTGCTAATCAGGACCCCAGTCTCTGTGCGTTCTCCCGTAAATTGGTTATGTAAGTATTAAGGTACCTCCCAGATTGGCTGCTGCTTTACCCTTAAAAGTCCCTAGCATATGGTACTGAGGTACCCAGGGCATAGTACAGCAGGATGTATGTCACTACAACGCATGCTATTACAACGCATGCTATTACAGCACGTTTTTTACAACGTAAGTACCATTAAAACAAACGTTTTTACAATGCATACCATTACAACGCGAAATAATAATAGTAAAGGGAAACTACCAGTACAACGAAAACAAATATAACGCATACCAATGCATTGCATATAAAAACATTTTTTGTAAAATAACTCCTGGGACGGGATGCAGGGAAAATAAGGGTTTTGGGTGGGGCAGTGTATTAAAATATAGTAAAGAACGGAACGTAAATTATGAAAAATTGCGTGTTATTTTTACATTTTAATACTCGAGTATTAAAATAAGTACTTGAGTATTACACGAATATTAAAACTTTTAAATTCATTTTAAATAAAGGCAATTCAAACGATTTTTAAAACATATTAATTAAAAATTAATATATGGTAAACGCAAAAATGTAAGTATTAATAATACAAACACATAGCCGCCATTTTAGAAAGAAAGCCAAAAATTAGTCCTACAACTCTTTTCATGAAACAAACACCAAGGCACTCAAACCAAAATGGAGGACAAAACGCAATATGAAGCACAAAACACACACTTTTAATGAGGTAATTTAAATTAGACGTTTTCACAGCAAATAAATCTTTTAAAAAAACACAATTTAACGATGCTTTTCACAAAAATTAAGATGACACTCACAAAAACCTATAAATACGAGTAAGACACCATTTTGAATTCAGTAGTTATTCAACTACCAGAGAGAGCAGTCGCTACTTACTAACCCTCTGACCTCTTGCCACAGGGAAGAACTCTAGCCAAACAGATACAAGTCCTTTCGTACACACAAGTAAGTTTAAGTTGAAACACATGTAAACATACCTTTTTTTAAATAAATTCTTAATTTAATAATAAATTTAAAACATTATTATGTTTCAGATTTCTGCATACTTTACCATCACTTTTAAAAATCTTTTCCACATTTGAAAAACGTGGCAAGAGATGTAAGTACGTTTAGAATTTTAAAAAAAATTTAATGAATTTTTATGCTTTCACATGCAACAATGTTCATGTTATTTTTTCTTTAAAAAACTGTGAATAGTATATCTCTCTTTCAAAAAAATTGTGTTATGACTAAACCAATTAAAAATATTTAGTTAGCTAAACATTTTTGCATTTCCATTTTTTCAGCTTACTGAATAATTTTTAAAGACAAAACATCATGGGCCAGATGTAGGTAGGGTTTTACCGGTCGGTAACGGCCGAATTCGGCCGTTACCGACCGGTAAAAGGAATTTGAGATGTAGGGGGCAGAATCGGTAATTTTACCGTTCTGTAAATTTACCGATCTGTAATTTTACAGAATCTGTAAATATACCGGTCGGTAAATTTACAGAACGGTAAATTTACAGATTCTGTAAAATCGATATGTAGGTGGGACTCTGATGAGTCCCACAAGGCCTAAGAAATCGGTATTTTACCATCAAATTCAATTTGATGGTGAAATACCGATTCAGGTGAGCATGCAAATGTGTGCATGCACACCTGTGCCATATGGCAGGCAGACCTGCCCTTAGGGCAGGTCTGCCTGCCATATGGCCCCCGAACCTTTTTTGGGGGTGCTAGAGGGTGTCAAAGTGACACCCCCTGCACCCTTGCCAAAAATCTGTATTTACCGATCGGTAAATACCGACCTGTAATGCCCCATTCATTCCTATGGGCTTCAAAGCCCATAGGAATGAATGGAGCATTACAGGTCGGTATTTACCGAATCGGTAAATACCGACTTTTAAAGAATCGGTAAATCCACATCTGGATTTACCTACATCTCGGTACATCTATTTTACCGACTCTTAAATACCGAATCGGTAAAATTCGGTATTTAAGTGTCGGTAAAATAGATTTACCTACATCTGGCCCCATATCCTTTAAAGATTAAAAGAAAAACGAACACAAGTGATAATATCTACATAAACTAAGGTAACTAATTAAAAATATTATTAATTATATCTTTTTTTCAGAGATTCTGTTGCTTATCTTCAAAAACTGTAAACCCATGTTTATAGTAAAAAGAAATATGTTGAAATGTTTTTCATATTTTGAAACACTATTTTTACATATGACTAAATGTTTATAGTAACAAAGAGATTTTTCCATAACAGTAATAGGGTTTTTAAAATAGGAAATAACATGTAAATTATCTTTATGTCCCTCAACAGATAAAACAACAGTTTTATAAACTTTGAAAAAAGAAAAAAAGACTATCATTAATCGACCTTTCAAAGACTCAACAAACCAAAAACCAAAGCACTAAATCAAATAAGGTAAATACATTTCAAAAAGCACCCGTAACCTGTTTTTAATTAACCTCTTTGTAATCCACAAACAGCGACCGTACCTTTATGTACCACACTATACTATAAAATGCTTTAACTATATTTTTTAACAGATTGTGAAAACCCAACCCAACATACAGAAACCACAAAGAAAATCAAGAAAAGTTATCAACCAGCCAAAACTAAAGTACCAAAGGTAAGACACGTGAAATACCTTCAAAAACATTTTAATCATTAGACTTCTCCAGAAAAATGAACTTCAAAGAAAAGCAATGCAAATATGTTTTTAAATTGATAAATGCTTTGAAAATGTTTAAAATGCAACTGCATATTATGCAAACAGAAACGTAAATTAATCAATAAGCAGAACAATAAAGTAAAAAAAAGCATGTTTTTTATCGACATCATCAAAAGAATATGTTGAAAAAAGCAACACGAAAAAAATGTTTATCTTTACATTCTAAATAGACCAACATTTGAAAAACAAAGCCCTGCAAAGAAGAACAAACGAAAATACATTTTCGTACACAGTGTCTACAAATCCAAATTAAAAAGGTAAATCTATGACAATCAAATTAATATGTGCTCAAAAAACCACTGTAGTTTTCCCTAAAATTACATAAAGGATAGTGAACGTGTTTAATAAACTATTCTAACTCCAGTATGGTGTAGCAGTAGGGAAAATGTAAGATAGTGTAGGGGTATAATTTACTATTCTAACTCCTGGAAGGTGTAACAGTAGGGTAAATGATGGACAGTGTAGGGGTTTAATTTACTATTCTAACTCCAGGAAAGTGCAGCAGTAGGGAAAGTGATGGATAGTGTCGGGGTTAAATTTACTATTCAAACTCCAGGAAGGTGCAGCACTAAGGAAAGTGTAGGATAGTGTAAGGTTTTAAATTTACTATTCTAACTCCAAGAAGGTGCAGCAGTAGTGAAAATGATGGGTAGAGTAGGGGTTTAATTTACAATTCTAACTCCAGTAAGGTGCAGCATTAGGGAAAGTGATGGATAGTGGAGGGGTATCATTTACTTTTCTAACTCCAGGAAGGTACAGCAGTAGGGAAAGTGATGGATAGTGTAGGGGTTCTATTTACTATTGTAAGTCCAGGAAGGTGTAGCACAAAGGAACGTGTAGGATAGTGTAAGGGTTTTAATTTACTATTTCTAACTCCAGGAAGGTGCAGCAGTAGGGAAAGTGATGGATAGAGAAGGGTTTTAATTTACTATTCTAACTCCAGAAAGGTGCAGCAGTAGGTAAAGTGATGGATAGTGTAGGGGTTCAATTTACTATTCTAACTCCAGGAAGGTGCAGCAGTAGGGAAAGTGATGGATAGTGTGGGGGTTTAATTTACTATTCTAACTCCAGGAAGGTGCAGCAATAAGGAAAGTGATGGATAGTGTAGGGGTATAATTTACTATTCTAACTCAAGGAAGGTGCAGCAATAAGGAAAGTGATGGATAGTGTAGGGGTTTTCTTTACTATTCTAACTCATGGAAGGTGCAGCAGTAGGGAAAGTGATGGATGGTGTAGGGGTTCAATTTACTATTCTAACTCCAGGAGGGTGCAGCCGTTGGGAAAGGGATGGATAGTGGAGGGATATAATTTACTATTCTAACTCCAGGAAGGTGCAGCAGTAGGGAAAGTGATGGATAGTGTAGGGGTTCTATTTACTATTGTAAGTCCAGGAAGGTGCAGCACAAAGGAAAGTGTAGGATAGTGTAGGGGTTTTATTTTACTATTTCTAACTCCAGGAAGGTGCTGCAGTAGGGAAAGTGATGGGTAGAGTAGGGGTTTAATTTACTATTCTAACTCCAGAAAGGTGAAGCAGTAGGTAAACTGATGGATAGTGTTGGGGTTCAATTTACTATTCTAACTCCAGGAAGGTGCAGCAGTAGAGAAAGTGATGGATAGTGTAGGGGTTTAATTTACTATTCTAACTCCAGGAAGGTGCAGCAATAAGGAAAGTGATGGATAGTGTAGGGGTATAATTTACTATTCTAACTCAAGGAAGGTGCCGCAGTAGGGAAAGTGATGTATAGTGTAGGGGTTCAATTTACTATTCTAACTCCAGGAAGGTGCAGCTGTAAGGAAAGTGATGGATAGTGTAAGGGTATAATTTAGTATTCTAACTCCAGGAAGGTGTTGCAGAAGGGTAGGTGATGGATAGTGTAGGGGTTATAATTTACTATTCTAACTCCAGGAAGGTGTAGCAGTGGGGTAGTAATGGATAGTGTAGGGGTATAATTTACTATTCTAACTCCAGGAAGGTGCAGCAGTAAGGAAAGTGATGGATAGTGTAGGGTTTAAATTTAATATTCTAACTCCAGGAAGGTGCAGCAGTAGGGTAAGTGTTGGATAGTGTAGGGGTTTAAATGACTATTCTAACTCCAGGAAGGTGCAGCACTAGGGAAAGTGATGGATAGTGTAGGGGTTTAATTTACTATTCTAACTCCAGGAAGGTGCAGCACTAGTGAAAGTGATTGATAGTGTAGGGGTTTAATGTACTATTCTAACTCCTGGGAGGTGCAGCAGTAGGAAAAGTGATGGATAGTGTAGGGGTTTAATTTACTATTCTAACTCCAGGAAGGTGCAGCAGTAGGGAAAGTGATGGATAGTGTAGGGGTTTAATTTACTATTCTAACTCCAGGAATGTGCAGCAGTAGGGAAAGTGATGGGTAGTGCAGGTGTTCAATTTCAATTCAATTCAAAATATCTTTATTCGATTGTTAGGTGCAATCATAAAAGTACAGATAAAAGTTGCATAATTACAATGTTAAAAAGAAGATACACATATACAAACACAGGAATTCATTAAATTCATAGAAGTCAAATACAGGGGGGAGAAACAATTACAATTATAAAGTGCAGTTATATGACCATACGATTCCTAATGATCATCACATTTTTTAAATGCAAAGTTGTTGTTGCTACAGATGCATGATTGTCTAGGGCTTGGATACTAATCATCGCTGCACGGCAATGACGAAGTCCTAATTCTCTTAAAAATGGCAATAAAACATTTTTCCTCATTTCTTCATACAGTTTACAAAATAGGAATACATGGATGGTACTCTGGGGTGAGATATTATCACAAGGGCAAAGAGGTAGATCGTGCGTCAAATTATTAATCATAGGGAAACTGAAGCGCTCATAATTATTAGTTACAAAGATTAAGTAGGGCTGAATCTTAAAAGTTGCTAAAACTAATTGATGCTGCCAGACAGAAGGTTTTAAGACCGCCGCAGCAATCCTGTGGGAATCCAAGAGGGCTAGACACTCCTTCCTCAAATCTTTTCGTGAGATTTCTGAAATATCCATGGGATTCAGAAAATATTCTTCTCTCTCAATGTCTTTTAAAACAATAAAAACATACTTCACCCATGGTATTTTAGTAGCACCCTCCAATTTCAAAATGCCTGTCAGGACATCTCTGTTTAAGTGTGTTGCTTCTTGGGTCCAGAGTCTGTGCCATAACAGCACTGGCTCTATTTTAATCAAGTCTGTGATGTAACAAAGTCCTAATTCTGAGTGACAATTAAAATTGGAGGAGCTTTTGGGGAGTGCCAGAATATATTTAAAAAGGAATTTTCAGCAACCGGGATAGGTGCGGAATTTACAAAACCCCAAACCCCACTAACATAGGTAGCACCAGCTACACATTTGGCTTTATAGATTTGAATCAATTCTGCAGGGGTCTAGTCCCTAATTTACTTGAGAAGATTTTAAGAGCAGCGGTCGATCTAAAAAGCTCAAGCTTTTTAACAGAAACAGCTTGGGTCCACATCTCATTTTGGGCAAAAAGTTTCCCAAGATAAGAAAAATGCTTGGCAAATTCGAGCTTCTGTCCCGCTATAAAAATTGGCCTCCTAGATTTGTTTTGCCTACCACAATACATAGTGAAAGTCTTTGATGTATTGACTTTCAGGCCCAACTCATTCATAAAGCGGGAAAAGCTGTCAACCACCCGCTGTAAGCCCACTTGAGTACGTGACATAAGTACAGCGTCGTCAGCTGTACAGCGTAGTTACTATTCTAACTCTAGGAAGGTGCAGCAGTAGGGAAAGTGATGGAGAGTGTAGGGGTATAATCTACTATTCTAACTCCAGGAAGGTGCAGCAGTAGGGAAAGTGATGGATAGTGTAGGGGTTTAATTTACTATTCTAACTCCAGGAAGGTGCAGCAGTAGGGAAAGTGATGGATAGTGTAGGGGTTTAATTTACTATTCTAACTCCAGGAAGGTGCAGCAGTAGGGAAAGTGATGGATAGTGTAGGGGTATAATTTACTATTCTAACTCCAGGAAGGTACAGCAATAACGAAAGTGATAGATAGAGTAGAGGTACAATTTACTATTCTAACTCCAGGAAGGTGCAGCAGTTGGATAAGAGATGCATAGTGTAGGGATTGTAAGTGATGTTTTTAAACTTTTAAACATTTTACAAATACATGACATTACAAAATCTGTTTCTCTTTCTTTTCAGATAATGTCTACTGAAAAAACTGCCTCCTACATTAAATCCAACAAAGGGAATCGTTTATTGAAACATGCAGGATATATTGTAAAGAGAGAATAAGTGAACCGCGAAGACATTGGAGGTGTGTGCAATATTACTCAAGCCATTGCAGAGGCAGAGCGGTTACTCTTGGTGAGACAGTCATTAAGACAACAGACCACAACCACTCTGCCTCTGCAATGGACATTTAGGTTCGTTAAACTATCAACGAAATGAAGGAAATTGCATGCACCTCCAATGACACTTCTGGTTCTATTTTAAGAGAGGTTGCACAGCATGTCCCCAGTCATGTAGCTAGCAGTATGCCTATAATTCGCAATCTGATAAGGATCATTCCAAGACAAAAGCAGACAAGTAACACACATACAACCACTCCTCATACCTTTTCTGATATTCACATTCCTCCTGAACTTACTGTATCTGTTTCCAAAGAACCTTTCATCCTGCATGACAACCAAAACCCTCAAAAACGTATTCTTATCTTTAGTACATCCCGCAACCGTGTCAAATTAGAGAATAGTGAAATTTGGATGATGGATGGGACGCTTAAAAGTACGCCCCATCCATTCACTCAAATTTACACTGTTCATCATGGGGGGGGAAGAATGAAGCTCGGCAGCCCAAGATCAGCTTCGAGAACAAACGCCCGCCTAAGCAATCTGTGACTGCAGCAGATGGAGGTGAGTCGTCGTCGCAAGGAGTGCCGGCAGACATAGACTTTGGAGCACTGATCATGGAAGTGAGGTCCAGCCTGAAAAGTATCGACACCAAACTTGATGCCATGGCCTCACAGCTCGAGTCGGTGAAATCCAAAGTGGATGCCCATGAGACCAGGTTGGATTGCTTAGAGAACAGGCAAACTGAATGCTGTGAATTCCAACAGCAGGCCAAGCAACACATCACGGACCTGGAGAGAGAACTGGAAACTCTACGGGCTAAGTCGGATGATTTGGAAGCACGTTCCCGTAGGTCCAACGTCCGAATAACGCGTATTCCGGAGACAACAAACATTGGCAGAATGGAGGTGTATGTGACGGATCTGCTGCACGAACTCTTTGATCCGGCCCTCTCGTCGGTGTTCACGGTCGAAAGGGCGCATAGATCACTTGGCAAGAAACCACCGGTGGGTGCGCCACCTCGGCCTATCCTTGCTAAGCTGCTAAATTACCAAGACAGGGATCTTATCTTGCGTCTGGCCAGAGAAAAGGGTAAGATCACACATAAGGGCAACAACATTTCCTTTTTTCCAGACTTTACCCCTCTGGTGCAAGCGGCCCGTAAAGAGTTCATGCCGGCTAAGAAACTGTTGGTGCAAGCCGGTGTACAGTACTCGCTGTTGTATCCGGCGAAACTAAAGGTGGTGTATGATAATGCCACACACTTCTTCACGGATGCGCAGTCCGCGCTCAAGTTTGCCAAACACATCAACGGTCCGGGGGCGAGACGGAAATCGCCCAGGTTGGAAGAACAGTCTGCGCACCTCAGTGATAATGACTGATTGAGCTGCGGTTGTAAGTACTGTGATGTATCTGCTTGGTTCACTCGCGGCTAGATTCGTTGCTCTGATGGCCCCAGCACCCCCTACTATGGGACAGGTATTGACTTTGGCATGTTTCGTGATCTGGCGGGACTCCACCTGCATTTCTGTTGCTATCAAGGCCTTGCTACCTGTATAGATATTGCTGGGGGACTGTTGATTGATCATAGGGTGGGGGTACCCTTCGGGCTCAGGAGCTAATCACTCGCATGTAGCCACCCTGTTTCCACAGGGGTGTACGCCAGGAGCACCACGCCCCCATGGGGGGTCTCCCACTGTTTTTGATGTTGGGTTTTCGCCACGCTTTGCGTGTCTTTAACAGGGATATGTCACAACCTGATTGGGGGGTTGGTGAGGGAGGGGGGAGGTGGGGGGTGTTCGATGAGTTGTTGTTTTTAGTTACGAACTGGTGCACTGTTAACTGCTCTATATCTTCCTCTTTGCGCAGGTGGTTGTTGTGTGTGACTGGTGCGGCACTGGGGGTGCAGGGGGGGGAGAGCCTGGTGGGAAACATACTGCTTCTACGGCGCTTCAGGGATGGGGGGGGTTAGACTATGGACTTGGAACATTCGAGGCCTTGGGGATTATAAAAAAGCCCAATTGATGCATAGTATGTTGGCTAGACATAATATAGATGTTTGTTTTCTGCAAGAAACTCACCTTAATACAACCCCTTCGCCCAGATTGAAACATTCAAGATGGTCAAATATATATTCAGCTATATATTCTAACTATGCAAGGGGGGTAGCTATTCTTGTCCGTAGAGGGTTGGATTGGCGGGAACACACTTGTGTGCTGGATAAAGATGGGCGGTATGTTATACTACATGGTTCCTTGAACGGACGACCGATAATACTATCTGCCATTTATGGTCCGAATGTGGATGATCCAGACTTCTTTAGACACGTCTGGGCACAAATTGCATTGTTGGACTGCCACTCGATTGTTGTGGGTGGTGATTTTAATGTTGTGCTGAATGATGACATGGACCGGAGAGGTGCGAGCAGGCCCACACATGCTAGAGCGCGCCAGGCTGTCCTGGATGTAATGGGGGAGGGGTTGTTATCAGATGTGTGGAGGGTCAGACACCCGGAGGAGAAGGTGGGAACTTGTTACACATGCCATCAATCTGCTTGGTCCCGACTGGACTTCTGGCTGGTGTCGCCGGAGGTGGCGACGTGGGTGACGCGGGCTGACATCCAAGCTAGGTCACTCTCCGATCACGCCCCCTGCATGCTGGAGTTGTGTGTGCCCGATACCATTCACCGAGCGTTCACATGGCGCCTGCCCCCTCACGCCCTCACAGACCTGGTGTTCACTGAGGAAATCCGAGCGGATATTGTTAAATATTTTGCAGAGAATGAGGGTTCGGCTTCCTCTGAGGCCATTGTATGGGACGCCTTCAAAGCGGTTATCCGGGGTCAGTGCATAGCGAGACAGTCGGGGGTGCTGCGTTCTATCCGCCAGACGCTAGCCGGGTTAGAGCGGGAGTTGAAGGATCTGGACCTGGCCTTCTGCCAGGACCCGACTTTGGAGATTGCCGGTAGCTTGAAGACCAAACTACTTGCCTTTAATGAGGAGGCGCACCGGGAGGTGAAGTTCCTGTGAAGACAGGCAGAGGCCCGCAGATATGGGGAGGGGGACAGGCCCAGTAGAACCCTAGCTAGGTTAATAGCTCCCCGTACACAGTCGCACTACATACATACCATTCGGGACAGCACGGGCTCTCTAGTTATGGGACAGGAGGCAGTACACACGCCTTCACTGACTTCTACGCGTCCTTGTATGCGTCCAGACAGCCCAGTGCCCCAGCGTCCCTGGAGGGTTTCCTAGATTCTATAGCCCTAGTTTGGTTTAATGAGCATCACAGGCAGTACATGGACCTCCCAGTTACCGCTCAAGACATTGCTCAGGTAATAAAAAGCATGCCGGTCAATAAAGCCCCTGGCCCTGACGGCTTGACGACGGCCTTCTACAAAACATACGTGGAGGAGCTGGCGCCGAAACTGCACTCTGTGTTTGTAGAGGCCATGGAACTAGGCTCCCTACCGGACTCCATGAGAGAAGCCTTAATCATCACATTATTGAAACCCGACAAAGACGAACTGTCCCTGGACTCCTATAGGCCCCTCTCCCTGATTAATGTGGATGCCAAAATTTATGCCAAGGTCATCGCAGACAAATTGCAGCCACTGTTGCCCATCATAGCACTCCCGGACCAATCTGGGTTTATACCTGGCCGGGCCACGTCGCACAATCTTAGGACCATCTTCTCTGTCCTACATTACCTACACCCCTCTGTTCAGGCTGCAGTGGTGTTCTTGGACGCCACCAAAGCGTTCGACTCCCTGGAGTGGCCTTACTTGTTCAAAGTTTTGGGTAGGATGGGATTCAGCCGGAACTTTATCACTCTAATTCAGCTACTGTATGACGCACCCAGAGCTAGGGTGAGTGTGAATGGCCTCGTGTCTGCACCCTTTGCCATCTCTAGGGGGACCAGGCAGGGGTGTCCGCTGTCTCCTCTTCTCTTCGCTATTGCAATGGAGCCGCTAGCGGCCAGGGTTCGGCAGCACCACACGCGAGGGGGATTGGATTTAGCTCCCGTAGCCTACTGATATCACTGTATGCAGAAGACGTCACCCTGTATATCATCAACCCCACCGACAATATGAACCCATTGCTCCGCGAATTTGTGCGATTTGAGGGATTGGCGGGAGTGTCAATTAATTGGTCGAAATCTGTGGCGTTCCCTCTGACTGACTTGACCGGTCGCCCACCACCGGATTATCCTCTGCGTTGGGAAACCGACGCGGTTAAATATCTGGGAATCTGGATCAGTAGGGATATACAGGAATTGTGGTCTCTTAACTTTGGTAGGGCGGTGGACTGGCTGGAAAGGAAGATAGAGGTCTGGAACAAGCTCCCTCTCTCCCTGGTTGCGAGAATAGCACTGGCCAAGATGGTGGTTCTCCCCAAATTTTTGTATCTTTTCGTCAATATTCCGCTGCCAATGACTGCGCAATTTCACGCACGAGTCCGATCTCTGCTACTGACTCTGGTGTGGGCCGGAGGACAGGCGAGAGCTTCCTGGGACTTACTCACGCTCCCACTGCGGCAGGGCGGCCTTGGAGCACCTGATTTGAAGTTGTATTCCCTCTGTGCACAGGCACAATTTTTACATTTCTGGGTCTTCCCCACTCCCTACCAGCCACATGTGGCGGTAGAGCTAGCAGCTGTAGCCCCGTCGCCGCTACGCGTGGCACTCTATGGTAAGGTCTCGCGCCCATCGACAGATGTGGACACTGTGGAAATGATTCGCTGGTCCTGGCGCGAGCTACAGCATAGAGCGGGACTCTCCTTATTATATGCGCCGGCTATCCCCCTGCGGGGAAACCCGATGCTACCTTGTTTGTGTGCCAGAGGTGATGCCCTCACTCTCCGCGGGAAGCGCTTGCACACCTTTGCGGATATATATCCTGATGGCACTTTTGGAGAGCTGAGCGCTGGTGAGGACGCCCCACCTGAAACCTTTGCGGACGCGCTTCTATACCACTTTCTTCGGGAGTCTTGTAAGAAACTGTGGCCCCAGTTCCCGGAGGTGCCGCCGACACTCGATGCACTTCAAAACCTACTTTCGAGACCCTCCCCCAAAAAACTAGTGTCTAGACTATACGTTTGCATGCAGGAGCAGGCCCCGATCACTGTACCTGCGGCCAGGCAGGCTTGGGCTGCTGAGCTAATCGATCCTTTGACGGATGAGATTTGGGACTACTGCTGTAGGCAACTTACGGCGTTGTCGCCGAATTATCGATTGCGGCTCATCCACTTTAAGTTCTTACACCGATACTATCGCACGCCGGTACTGCTGCACCGCATGGGCATCCGAACCGATGCGTCTTGTTGGAAATGTGGCGGGATGGACGCGACTTTCCTACACGTGGCATGGAGTTGCCCTAGGTTAGACGAATACTGGTCAGACATATTCACTGCCATTAACCAAATCCTACACAGAACTGATACACCTTCTCCGCTGCTGGGCCTGTTGGGCTATGTTAAGGACACAGAACCCTGTGACAGGAAGTTACATGCGCTGCTGCTCCTATACGCCAAGCGATAGGTGTCACTGCACTGGGGGCGGAGGGCTCTGCCATCGTTCACTGCGTGGGTTAAGGATGTGACTTATGGTCATGCACAGCTCACTCACTACTGGGAGACGATGCCAACCGCTTCTAGGCCCAACGACATCTGAGAGCCCTTCCTGCAATGGACTAGGGAGCGTGCGGGCTCGGACGCTTCCGGGAGATCGCCTGAAGTGGGCGTCTCGGATGATATGGGGTAGAGGCTTGAGGATGGGTGCGCGCTAGCGCTGCCCTGAGGATTTCTGCCTGTGCCGGTTTGCTTTGAGGCTGAGGTGCGCTTCGCGACCACTATCATCTGAAGCCCCCGACACTACACTCTCTGGCTGCTGCCGCCCTTTCCTGGGGCCACACGACCCTGTGTTTCACCCTGGTGCTCCTTCCGCCTCCCCCCCCCACCCCTTCTAGCGGACGAGATCTGGCGACCACCCCGCCACTACCCCTGCCTGTGGTTGATGTCTTTTTATAGTTGCTAAGCACGGGAGCGCACGACCCTCTGTATGTGTGAAGAGATGTGTGATTGTCATGGCAGACTTGCACCGATGTTCGTTGTTTTTTTCCCTTCTTCGTTGTTTGTTGGGGTGGGCTGGGCGAAAAACAGTGTCCGTAGACGTATCTCTTCGAACTGCCGCTCCAACAGGCTGTGGCCTGTTGTCCTCTACTGAGTTACGGGGCAGCACTGACAACTTGGGTTCCGTTTGGTTGTCTACGGCGCTGACAAAATGTAAGACCATTTGCGTGCTGATGTTGAACTGCTTACATCCTGCTCCTTACTATATCCTGTGTTTCGAATATGTGCCATACGACCCGCCTGGTTATACCATTGCTTCTGTTTCATGCTGTGTTTGCAATGTCTGCCTGCATAGCGGCCTGCCTCCGGGTTGTTGGCGTGACGCAGTGTAACTTTTATTTGTCATACCAATAAATGTCTTGCACCAAAAAAACAAAACAAAAAAAAAAAAAATTACACTGTTCATGCTAAAATTAATAACAATGTTATTCCCTTAGTCTAAAATTTGCTACCTGACAAACAATCTGCAACCTACACTGAACTTTTGTCAGTGATTAAAAGCAAAACATCAAACAAAAGTCCTAGGAAAATAATTGTTGATTACGAATTTGCAATGATTAATGTGATTACCAAAACGTACACGGATACCCAAATTCAGGGATGTTTTTTCCATTTTTCCCAGGCTTTTTGGCGTAAATGACAAAAAACATCCCTGGTTGCAGATTATTCATCGGATAGCAAACTACAATTTGAACTTAAAAAACTAACAGCTCTTTGCTTTGTTCCTCCTGAGAGTGTAGACGAGTACTACACTGCAATTACAGAATCTGATTTTTTTAATGAAAACGAAGAGAAATTGGCACCCTGACTAAATTATTTTGAAGACAAATGGATTGGGCATCTAAGCAGGGATGGTTGCAGGAGCAAGCCGCGTTTCCATTTGGAGTGGTGGAACTACTACACGAGCTGCTTAGAAGGAGAAGCAAAGACAAACAATGCCATAGAGGGATGGCATAACTCCTTCAACCATACAATTGGCAAACCACACCCCAACTTTTATCATTTTTTGGAAACTTTGAAGAAGGAGCAAAGTTTTCAAAAAATTAGAATTTCCCAAACATTAACAGGTAGTCTAAACCCACGCATCTCTAAAAAATCCAAGGAAATGTCTGAGAGACTATTGGGTATTTTACAACAGTTTTCGTTGTGCGTGGCTTTAAACTACCTTGATAATGTTGCTAGCATACTGTATTTTTAACTAATAAAACAACTTTACTTTCCTGCTCTGCCCTAAATTCAACTTACTTCTAATTACAATTGGCATTTTACTAAAAAAAAATTCTAAATTTTAATGTCGGGTCTCCTTACCTTTAGATGTCTTCTATCTTCCTGTGAATCCATTCTTATGTTAAATGAACCAAGACAACCACTCAATTGTTTCAAAAATGATTTCAATTTTTTTTCAATGAAACAATGTCCAAAAATGTTTTTTTTTTAAGACTAAGGGGCCTATTATGATGTCGGGCGGATTGCCCCCGCCAGGCTGGCGGTAGCCACAGCCAGCCAATCCGCCCGACATCCACACTAGTTTTCCCCCCGTCATTTTAGTATGGCAGGTGGACCTCGGCGGACGGAAAGACCGTCCGCCGCTTTTCCTCCTCGGTCGACTTGCGGCCGGGGCGGAAAAGGAATAATATGGTGGCGGTGTCTACCAGACACCGCCAGCCATCTTATGATGGGCATTTTTCAATGCCTTTCCGTGGCGGCAATGCCGCCATGGAAAGGCATGCGGAGTCTGGGGGGGTTGGGGGTGCACATGGGGGGTACCTATGGTACCACCCTGCATTTCAATGCACAACATGACAGGCACCTTGTGGTGCCTGTCATGTTGTGCATTGAAATGCACGACGTGCATTTTTAGCAGTACGGCGAATGCTAAAAATGCGGGAAGCGCCCGCCACTGTGGTGGGCGCATCCTAATATGTGGGACGGGACCCCCGCCCTTATGGCGGGTGGTCCCATGCACCGGTAGGATGACGGGTGGACTTTGTCCGCCCGTCATCCTAATTGACCCCTAAGTTCCAAAAATCCATTCCAAATGTGTAATATCCAAACAGTAGAAGATCAAATACCAATTTTCCTTCAAACGATCCACAACTCAAGTCTTCTTTTACCTTCTTTTTCCAAAAGCGAACTCCAAACCAAAAAATCGATTTGTCTCCAAAGTTTTAACCAAGAAATCCACGAACCTTCCTCTATCTTCTTATCACGATTCCAAAAAGGCAAAAACATCCATCCCAAAAACCCATCCTTGAAAATAACTTTTCCAAATACCTTTTCCAAAATTCCATTTCCCAAAAAACAACGTCTTCAAAATCCAAAATCCGGGTACTCGATCTTCTTCTTCTTTTTCTTTACACATGGATTTTTAATTTAAACAATGCTCACACATTTGCAAACTTTAAAAATACACTTATTAAAACATTACTAAATCATAAAACAATTTTAATACTCTAAACAGGCGACCCGACAATGGCATACACTAGCTACATAATCGGTGACATGCTGTAAAACTATAAAGTATGTTCATATTAACACATGCAACCTCTCCTTATTCTCTCTTTACAATATATATAGTCCTAAACATGATTATTTACATTTAATAAAGTTATAAATGTTTCCTACCTGAGCGCAGATCTGCTTCCTGCTGCTTTGTCCAACGACGCTCTCCAAAATGGCCGCGACCTTCACGTTTACGCTCCTACGTCATCTGGAGTAACAAACAACAAAAAAGGACAATTTAATAATGTTATACATTATTGAACATTTATTTAATGCAAAATAATTTTTCTACATGTGATGTACACATTTATTTATATTACAAAAAATTTCATAAAATTTAATACATTATTTTTTATTTCAAAATATGTTTTTTAATAACTATAAATTATAACCATTATGCCTTCCGTCTCTTACTATATTTTAAAATGTTATTACTACATTTTATATTTTTTCACTGCTCTCTTAATTATTTTAATAATGTTCTTACCTCTAATCTTGTTCCTATTACTTCTGCTCTGATCCGCATCCAGTTAGAAATGTACTTGTAAAGGTGATCCGCGGCAAACATAAACTTTGCTATGGAAATAAAAGAAGGACAATTTAACCCATTGAACTCAATGGAAAAGCGTGGGAATTTTTTTATAAAAACATACTTTATTGTTTTTCCAAGTTACTATCATTGTTTCACTGATTTCTTTTAAAACTATACTGTAAATATATATTGAATACAATTTAAATGCCTTTTAAAACTACTTTTATCGGTTAAATTTATTTTAGTATTAAATCTGTTTTATTAGCTGTTTTCAGGAACAATCATCATAAACAAAAATCGCCTACAACCCAATGGGGCGGCTCGGAAATATGATTCTGTGCATTCGAGTCAATGAGAACGGTGATACTTCAGGTATTTAACACAGCAAGCCGCCTACAACCCAAAAGGGCCGGCCGCATCTTAAATCGAAAGGGAAGGGTGAGAGGGGTGAAAGTGTGCCTTTCGGGCACCATGCATCCGTCCAAATGAACGATAACGTACCATTAGGCTCCAGCAACAAACTAACCCCTGGTATCAGCTACCCCAATACCCAAAGCTGCGGAGCTGTGTTTCGAGGGACAGGGCAAGCCCAAGTCTGTCAGTCCCAGTGTCCCAGGGCTACGTTGCATGCTCCATCAGGGAACACCCGACCAATGTGCCACCCAGAACGCTCTCAGGCCAGACTCGTCAAAATGGGCTATGCCACTTTATAGGCCACATTGTCAGACAACTAAGAAACAAGAAACTAGAAATAAAAAACTCCTGACCCTACCCCTCCCCCCAAGCCCAACATTCCCCCCCCACCCCACCCTCCTCCCCAGGTCCAGTTCCAACTCTTCCCGCAACAGAGGGTGGTTTCCCTCAAATCTCCTCAGCTCTCAGTCTGGGACAGATGCAGTAGGCGCAGGTACTTATGACACGTGACTTCCCTAAATTCCGTGGCTAATAGGGATAGGAACGGCTGTCACAATTCCGCATATCTTGCCCCCTCCCCAGCCTTGATCAGGGACAATTTTTCCATGCCAAGAACCGCCCAGAGGCGATAAAGCCACCCCTGAAATGTGGGAATGTGTGTGGTCCAGTAAGACATGATGTTCTGTAATGCTGACCCAATAGCAATGGCGATCAGTCTGCCCCTACGGGACCGTAAAGGGTATGTGATGGGATTGGGTAGACCCAGTAGGACATAGGAGGGGAAGCGAGGGATTTCAGTATCAAAATGGGCGTCAACTTCATCCAACACTGATTTCCAGTACTCCTGGAGATGGACACATTCCCAAAGAAGATGGACCAATGACCCTCTCTCTCCACATCCGCGCCAGCATGTCGCCTCCCTTTTACGGTCCATCACGTGCAGCCTCTCAGGAGTGTAGTACCAATATGTTACTGTTTTAGTGAGTGTGTCAGTGAGTGTCGCGCGCTCTAGTAAATACTGTCCCATTCTTTGGTGCTGAGGGCGCGCCCAGCGAGCCCTACGTGAATTATACACCTGGAGTATCGGTCTAGAAGCATGCTATATAGGTCAGAAATTAGGTGTTTATCCGTAGTCCTTGTGATCAGCCAATATTCGTATGGCCGCAGTCGCCGATCGCCCTCCTTAAATTTATTTCAAATTGATTTTTTTAAAGAATTTTTTTAATAAATACTATTAATTCAAGAGTATTATTTTACAATACTTGCATATAATTAATTATTAAATTTACAAATAATAAAATATACACATAAAATTAGTAAATTATTTACTAATTAATGCTAGAGTATTTATTAAAATACTTGTATATTAAAACTAGAGTATTTAACAAATATAAATACATTATTACCATATTTATTTTTCCCTTTAATTTTTAAATATTTAAATAATAATTAAGTATTACTTTTCATTACTTTTATTTTAATATTTAATAAAATTACAAATAATAATATTTTAATTTCATTTTTTTTACAAATTTATATTTTTATAAATACTATCAATAATAAAAAGGAGTATTAAGGAGTATTAATTCAAGAGTATTATTTTACAATACTTGCATATTATTAATTATTACATTTACAAATATTAATATTTACTCATAATATTAGTAACTATTTTACTAATTAATACTAGAGTATTTATTAAAATACTTGTATATTAAACTAGAGTGTTTAACAAATAAAAATAAATAATTACAATATTATTTATTTCCTTTAATTTTTAAATATTTAAATAATAATTAAGTATTACTTTTAATTACTTGTATTTTAATAATTAATTACATTACAAATAATAATATTTTAAATTTAATTTTTTAATTAGTAACTTAGTTACTTATTAATAAATAAATTAAAAATGATATTAATATACATAATTTATTCTCCTTTTTTAAATATTCTTTATAATTAAATAATAAATAAATCAATTAAAAAATAAATAATTTAATAAAAATCAAACAGTATACTTTCTGTTAATTAATAACAATACTTACGTTGTAATAGCACCTGCGTTGTAATAGCACCTGCGTTGTAATAGCATGTGTTGTAATAGCATGCGCGGTAAAGGCACCTGCATTGTAATAGTTGCGTTGTAATAGCACTGCGTTGTAATAGTTGCATTGTAATGGATGTTTCCCAGTACACCATGGGTCCCCCAGGGGCTGAAGCATGTATTGTGCCACCCATGGGAGACCACTCAAACTCTGACTACAGGCCTGCCAAGGCAACCTGTGAACACTGGTGCTAGCACCACTTACAAAAGATATAGATTTCCCTATCTCTAACGTCTATCTCTAACGTCACTGCACTTTTAGCCTATCAGTCACCCCTAAAACAGGCCTTTTCAATCCTGAAAGCAGGGATCTCGGTTCTAAGTGTGAGGGTGCCCATGCACGAGCAGGACACCCCTGCAGCCTTTGGAGCCCATTCTCCCGGGTTGTAAATGCATCAGCCTTAAGATATATAGTGTTCATGCATCATTACGTGATGGCTAACTCTAAACTGGATGTAAGGAACCCCGTCATGTTTGGTATCAAACATGTTGGAATCAAACCCCCACTCTGTAGAAGGTTTGAGTGATATGATGCCATGCACTGTGAATCTCCTCCAGGAGGCCCTCAGTGCTCCAGGTACCAGTCTTCCCGAACCTGACAGCAAGTTAGGGCTGCTGCCTACCAGAGACACAAGCCTGCCTTCCTACTGCTGAGCCAAGCTCGAGCAAGGGCAGGTAGGACAATAGACATCCTGTCACAGGGAGGTGTGACCACCTCCTAGACAGAGTTTAGTGTATTGGGCAGGATGGGGGTGCTTGCCAGCACCACTGAGACTGCTTGAAGGGCACACTTGATGCCCTCCTTGCATACTCCAGTTCAAACCAGTTCAGGGAGCCATTGCCCGCTATGGCGTGAAACTGGACAAAGGACATGGGAGTATCCTCCCCACTATCCAACCCCTCTTTGGGAGGGACCCCTGAATGATTCCAATCCTTTCCTAAGGGTACTTAAGGGCTCACCTGTGGGTATTTCCTTAGATTAGTCGTGGCATTCGATTCAGTTCCAACTCCGCAATATCTTCATCTGCCTGGACACTCTGACCATGTCATGCTGACCGAGAAGGACTGACCGCATCGAACTACACTTTGGGATACCAAGACTGCAACCAGGAAGGCTCCGTCTGCTCCAAATCTCATCATCCCGCAAGTCTGTTGCCTAAACCGTGTCCGTGCTCCATACAGGCCCCCTCCAGGTCCTGTGGAAATCAAAGACATCAGAAGGAATCTCCCTTTGAGTGAAGGAGTCACTCCCCTGCATCTGCAAGGACCACAACGCAACAGATTGCTGATCCGGGGCTCCTTTGGACTCCAACCAGCTCCGTAACACAGGTGATGGCTCTGCAACTCCCTCGAGGCCTGCCCTTCCCTCAGACAGAGTCTTAGGCTAGTATCCCTCGCCAGCACCGCTGGAACCGAGTCCCTTTGCACTGTGTTGGCTGGCCGTTGCTAAGGCTAGTAGACTCTCATCTGAGATCTTCGGTCCTCACAAGGAACTTCTTTGATCCAAGTGGGCTCCCTTTTTTGCTTGGGGCCTGCTCCGACTCCCCTCCTATTGGTGAGTCTCTTGGGCCTTGCTGGGCCTAAACTCTGCACCTTTTTGCTTGCCACATTGGTTGTAGTTGCCAAGGCTTGTTGGTGTTCTCTCCGTAGACCGACCCCTCATCTATTGACATTCGACATGGGACACCTCATGAATGGCTCTTGATCTTCCACAGCATCACTGGGTCCCCCCATCTGCAGCTCAAAGGTTATCGTCAGCTTTCCTGCAACACCTGACAGTGGTGGTCATTCGTCTTCCGTGCCCCTGGTCACTCCTGAGTGGCATAAACTCTGTCCCTTCTGCTTGCAGGTACTTCTACATCTTGAACCTACCTTCGGGTTCCACCGGACACTTTCACCTTCTTCACCAGCAGCATCTGATGACACCCAACTGGTAGTGACACTGTCTCAGCCTCCGGAAGAGGCCTCAGCCAACTTTACAGCCTGTCTGAGCGGATTAGCGGGATGGATGAATACAAACTGTCTACGACTCAACGCTAACAAAACTGAACTCCTGGTGTTGGGGAAATCTCCATCCATTTGGTCATCAGCATGGTGGCCTAAAGAACTTGGCACCGTTCCTAAACCATTGGAACGGGTCAGGAATTTAGGGGTCAAATTGGATGCAACTCTATCCTTTGATCACCATACCAGAGGGATAGCAGGTAAATGCTACGGGATTCTTAAGATCTTACGCAAGACCTTGGATTCGCTTCCTGCTAACAGCAGGAAAAGGTTAATCCATACACTGGTGACGCCCCATCTCGACTACAGCAACGTGTTATACTTAGGTCTGAGTAGGAAATGCCTTCATAGGTTTCAATGTGTTCAAAACTCAGCAGCTAGATTGGCTCTTAACCTCTCTAGAAGATCCTCAGGGAAACAAGCCTTAGCGCGACTCCATTGGCTCCCCATACGGGAGCGCATCCTATTTAAAAGCATGTGTATGACCCACCGCATTGCTTATGAGAGAGGTCCCGTCTATCTTCAAAAACTACTCACCAAGTACTACCCTAATCGTTATTTACGATCTCAAGGCCGTATGCTCTTTCAGGTGCCCAGAATCCAGCGGGCACGGATGGGTGGTCGGTCATTCAAATATTTGGCCAGCAAACAGTGGAATGACCTCCCCATTGAGCTCCGCATGGAGACATCTGAAGGAAGCTTCAGGCGCAAACTGAAAACCTACCTCTTTCCTAAATTGTGAGATCCTTCACCCTTCCTTTAGCGGTTCTTCTTTTCTCTGGGGTGTTGTTCTAGTAATTGGTTTTTAAAGCGCCGGGACACACTGTTTCCTAGTGTAACCAGGATCTATATAAATGTTATTATTATTATTTTTATTATTATTATCTTCCTGAAATCCTCCATTGAGTTCAACGGCGATTCGCGACGCCACTTTACACCTGTGCACCCTTCTTCCCTGGTGTAGGTACCCTAGTTGCTAAGGTTTCCACGGGTGGGCTGGCTCTCCAACCTGCTGTCTTCCACAGGGTTTCTTCAGGGTCCACAGGGAAGGGTCTCTCGTCTTTAAAATTGCAACCACGACCTACTGATTGACTCAAACAGAGCACGAGGTTGTGTTCCCACTCTGCACACGACCTCGGTAGGGTACCTGGTTACTTACCTTGGGTAGTTCCTTGAGTCCCCAGCACTTCTAACTCTTCTGGATACGGTCTTGACTTGGTTCGGGGTTCACAACCCACTATCTTAGTAAATGGTTTGGTCCATCTTGGGTGATCACGGTGCATTTAGTGCTACTTACCTGTTTTCTTTGTTAAGTATTGTGTGCATTGAGTATGTCTCCGGGTAGGAGAAATTTGTATGTGTTTGTGACTACTTTATGATAAATACCTATTTTTATAAGGACACTGTGTGGTTCTTTTTCACTTAATCTGTATCAATAAGATTACGTTCTGGTGAAACAAGCTGCCTTACACTCCTTCTGGACCAAGCCTGAAGGCTGCTCTCTACAGCTACCACTTAGAGAGCTTCCAAAGGTTGTCCATGTCCACTAAAATCACCATGAGGGTTGTCTGGATTAGTGCAGGGTGCTACACTTACATAAGTGAGCACCATATACTAAGCCAGCTTCTCACAGGGGTAATATCTGATAACTTGTTTTTCTACATGTTCATTACTGCACTAGTTCTAGTGGCAAAAAGTGTCACACAGTGGACCACGCTTAAACCACTTACATGTCACACAGAAGCACAACTAAAACATGGAAATGGCACACACATGCGAACTGAAAACTTGGCAGCTATGCAAACCCCTTCAGGGATTTATACGTTAATCTCAGTATAATTTATGAGGAACTGGCATAGGGTAGCACCATAAGTCTTCTTGCTGCTCTGCCCTACACCAATGTGAAAGGGCAGAAATGAATTGTATTTATGAAATACAGTGCATTCTGTCCTTTCCTCCTGGGCTGGCACACAGTTTGCTGCCTAGCGTCAACTAGGCACAGGGAGTCTATGTTGGCAGCAGGATTTTTTGTGTAGGAAGGGGCACCTTCCTGCCAAAAACAATCTCAAGAGGCGGTTTCCTTTTTCTATGTGTACTGCACTAGTCTGTTCTAAATTTGGTGCTTTGGAGAACGCAGTGATTACTTATCCGTAATCGTTATTACTCCCAATCCTACTCATTGTTAATCCAGGCACCATTACACACTCATTAGTGGTGCCTGGATTCAGTCGGCGTGGTCGTCTGCCCCTGCACCAATAACCACGTCAGAGGTCTGAAGCTTCCTTGGGATGGCCACTTACTGCGGGTGGTTTACACCGAACCTAGCCCCATTAGCGAAACTGCTATGCAGTATGCACCCTGAGGAAGAAGGATGCAGCCTGGAAGTGGGACCGAAAAGAAGAAGACGCCTTCCAAAAGATCAAAGCGGTGCTCCTCGGGAAAACCACTGTGGCGTACTTTGACACCACAAGCATGATAGAACTCTGGGTGGACACCAGTCCAGTAGGATTCAGAGCACTCCTGACCCAAGAAACGGAACCAGGAAAATGGACCCCATTTGCATTTGCAAGCAAGGCTCTCACGCCACATTTCCACTTATACGTCAGCGGACATCCCTTATGAGTGGTGACCGACTACCAGCCACTTGTTCATCTGTTGAGAGGTACCGCACCACATCCCCAGCCCCGGATTGAGTGCTGGACAATACAGCTGCAGCACTACCACATGGAGCTAGTATACCGCCCTGGAGCGTAAAAATCCCGTAGACATTTTGTCACAGCATCCACAAAGCAGATGGAGACTGTGGTGACCAAGAACACAAGAGAGAAGAATATGTCGACATGGTGTCTCAATGGGGTTGTCCGAGAGCTCTCACTCTTGATGAGATCAAACAAGAGACCAGCAACGACGCAGTACTGAAGTCGCTCCAAAAGAGATCCAGGGAAGACTTTCTACATGGAGCACATGGATGGAATGCATTAAATAGAAACTAGCTAGGGAAATTTTGGAAGGTGTGAGATGAGCTAAGTGCTGCAGCAGATGGAGTGATACTGAGAGGCTCTGACAAGTAATTCTGGCAAGTCTGCAAGAACGAGCCACCTTCCTAACACATGAAGGACATCAAAGGACTACGCAGATGAAGTCTCGCATGAGGGGAGAAAGTGTGGTTCCCAGGACCATAAGCCTCTGTCAACACATTAGTAAGGAACTTCAGGCCATGCCTGCTCACCAGCAGCCAAGAATCATCCGCTCCAGTGATAACTGAAGATCCAGCCACATACCCGTGGTCACGCATAAGCTTGGATTTCGGGAGCTTCCCAGCCGGGTAACTGCGGTGGCGATCGACAACTTCAAAAAGTATCCAGTAGTCAAAGTAATTGCGTCAACATCTCTTGCTGACCTCCAACCAGTCCTAGAAAATACATTCACACTATTCGGTTTGCCTCAGGAGATCAAGTCTGACAATGGGCCACCGTTTCAGAGGACAGAATTCAAGAACACGCTGGGGCTGCAAGGGGTTCATCACCACTGCATCACTCCCCAATGGCTGCAAGCCAATGGAAAAGCGGACTCTCAATAAGGTCCTGCGAATTGCAGTTTCTGAGCAGGCAGATCCAGAAGCGGCGCTGCCCAAGTTCCTGCACAAATACCACAGCCCTCCGCACTGCACGACACAAAGATCTCCCTGGTCCCTGATGCTAGCCGGGCCCCAACGGAACACCATACCAGCTGCTGATAGCTGGGCTCCAGAACAACATGACCCCGCCAACACCCAAGCGCTAAGAGTAATGACCAACGAGCGGGCCAACTAGAAAAGGAGAGCCAAAACCAGAAACATTGTGCCAGGATGCACAGTACTAGTAAGGAACCACAGCAGCGGAGGGAAGTTCTGCACAGCATATGAGACTGGGACATGGAGCGTGTTGAAGATCAACGGAACCGGCTCAAAAAGGCAATGGGCCCGATTCACAGAATAAACTTAAGACTCAATCCTAAACTTACTACTATTTTGGTATTCACAGAATGCACTTACTACTTTTGGTATTCACAGAATGAACTTACTACTTTTGGTATTCACTTTTGTCTTAAGTTTGTCTTAAGACTGTCTTAAGTGTGTCTTAAGTTTGTCTTAAGACAAAATCCTAACTTCTGTGAATACCAAAAGAAGTAAGTTCATTCTGTGAATGCCAAAAGTAGTAAGTGCATTCTATGAATACCAAAATAGTAGTAAGTTTAGGATTGAGTCTTAAGTTCATTCTGTGAATCGGGCCCGATGAGACTATCACCCGCAATGTATCCTGGTTTAAACAAGTGCATGACTCTGACTCAAGCCAAATGTATTCCAGCGGGCAGACGGTGGAGAAAAAACTGCGAAGACCTATTGCCTGGTCCGGCTGAAGAACAAGCCCACCGTCACCTGTAGCGGCAGAGGTAGAGACGATTGTGACCCCCACTATTTCATCACCGAGTGACACTAGTGACTCGAGCAGATTGTCCCCCAAGGTACGACTTGAGACCCAATCCAAAACCAAGTCAACAGGTCACAGACTTTATATGTTGATTTTGATTGTTATGTTTGAATACTGACTTTGGATGGGATGTAGCTGTCTAGATGCCCCCAGGGTATTGCCCACAGGCCTTTAGCCCGGAAGGACATGTACACATTGTATCACTCTCTGGCCAGGCATGGCTAGAGAGTATAAAATAAACAGGCAGAAGTGACTCGAGTCTTCCGGCCCAGACCAGTATACCGAGGGGTTGTGCAATTATTAATGTCTCAAATCTGAGGCCCAATAGTCTCCAACAGGCCCCGTTACATAAGGCAAGGCAGTGATTTGTGCTGATTCGTCTTATGCTATTTAAAGCCACGCAGAGTGGCTCTGCTTTGCCTCATAGATATGAAAGGATTACGTGCAAGTCAAACAAGCATTTGCAATGCAATGCGTCTCGCATTTATGCGAATTTGAGCTATTGACATTGCAAATAGCAATCATTTATATTTTTGTTTTCGTTTTTCAAACATAAATAAAAGGCATTGTCATTTACAATGGCAATAGCTTAAACTTGTGTCAATGCGAGACCTACTTCATTGCAAATGCTTGTTTTTTTGGGGAAATCAAGCACTGTGTGTGAGACAGTTAAAGACAATGATCAGTTAGGAATGTGAGGTCTCTTGTGCATTAGGACCATCTTTCTACTGTGTCACTAGCACTACAATGTGGTTTCCTACCACAAACTAGTGGTTTACAAATTAATTAAAGAATCACACAGGGGGCTGTTAAAGTGACAGGCTGTGTGGTGTACGAGTGACAGTAACATAATGTAACTTCTGAGCTTTTGCCCTGTTACTAGAAAGTAGCACATCCAGTCCGATGCCCCTTCAGTCACATTCTCACCCTGTCAGGCTGCTGGCCCTGCAGACTGTATCCCACAGCTCAAGCCCTTGCGCCAAGAGACCGGATGCAGCTTTTCTATGTGCTAGGTGCCTGTACTTTCAGCCGACAGGGAGCGATCTCGCGACAAGGCTCCTAAGCCCTCTGACGGCTCGCACACAGCATCCCTTGAAAGCCCATTAGAAGAGCCCTTTCAGCACTTATATTGAAAGGGCTTGTGCTTGTTAAATCTGCGGCAGGTCAAGTCATGGCGGATGTTTGCCCAGACGCTATTTTTTCAGCTGGTGCCATAGCACATTTATTTCTTTCAAGTCACGACTGTGTGAGAATGGAGAAAGTAACAATGAACTCTGGGAATGTCAGAAATACAAATACGTGGGAAACAGATGCCACCTTCAACACCTTTCAAGTAACAATCGCTCGTCATTGGGGGAAGGCAGCGCTGTTTATATTTGCATCGTGCTTCCACTTTAAGTGAAAGTGAAAGCATGATGCAAAAATAAACACGGGGCGCCCTGTCTTCCTTTGGGAGGCCCATGGGGACTGGATTTCAGGGCTTGTTTATATAACACACCTCTGAGATAAGAAACTGCTTCACAACAGCTGTGAAGAAGGTCCGGGTGGGCCGGCCCAAAAAGCCAAAGGGAGGCAACCCAGAAAGCTCATTTCCAATAGCAGCCCACCGTTTAGCATAAACGGTGACGCCAGCTAATGGAAATGAGGAGCGGGGCTTCAAGCCCTTTTCTAAAAGTCCCCATTAGCAATAAATCTCACCAATCGAGCTGTGCATGTGCGCGCAGCAACACTAGGCTAGACCTAAAAAAGTGAGGCTTGTAAATGAGGCCCCTTATCCGAGACCCCCGATCAGCACAGTGATAGGTGTATTCCTATTACCAGCAACTCGGCTCAGAGCCATGTAGTTTCTTGATGCCCATGACAGTTAGGGCTGGAGAGTCATTCACCTCTTTTGAGTCTGTGCCCTGTGATTTCAGCTGTCCTGGGCTGGTGTCCCCTCAGCCCCCGGGCATTCACAGGCCTCTGAAGTTTACCGGTGACGGCGGTCTTTACTGTGAGGGTTGGTGGAGGCGGCAGGGGGGCAGGGAAGTGGAGTTAGAATGGAGTGGGTCCTGGGAACAGGCAGTGCACTGAACTGTGCTTAATCCTAGATTACATGATACCACGAGGCGCTCGCGCTGCCGCAGCTCCCTTCTAGGCGGCTGCAGAGCTTCCTCTGGGATGAAAATGCCACCTTCCTGAGGCGGATTACCTGGGCACCAGCAGAGTGACCCTGCGTGTGTTTGAGGTTGCGGAATCGCTTGATCTTCTCGGTGGGGGAGGGAAGCAGCGGATCACAAAATGGCAGCCGGCGTGCTGCCGGAGACTTGGTGATATGAAGCTGCTCCAGGGAGTTAGGGCTGCCAAACGCTCGCTGATTCCTGGCAGAGCCTCCCGCTAACGTTTCTGGGTGGGTGGCGCACAATTCACGGCGGCGGCTCCCCCTCAAATCACTCTACTTGAAACCTGCCTGGTCCTAAGATGGAGGCCGCTGGCGACCTCTGGGTGTTGACTGGCACCATGCGAGGCCTGCTTTAGACCTGCCTCAGACCTGCCTCGGCCTCTCGCGGGACCTGCGGTCTCCCCCGCTAATTTCTTCGCCTGCTTCCCGATTGGCCCCCGGGTTGGGACTGTGTTCCTTCTGTATTGCCGACAGGGCCCAGCAACACCGGGCTGACCTGCATTCACCCCCAAATAGCCCCTGGCTGAGCAGCTTCTACGGGGTGGGCCTTGCCCTGGGGGGACCTGGCCCTCGTGCCCCACGACATCAGCGACTGCTACTGTATGGCATAGGGATTCCGCTCAGATCCACTGCTACTATTGGGTGGCTGCTGCTCGTGGACAAGTCCGGCCAATGACAAGCTTTAGCGGTCCCTCCTTGCTGCGTGGTGATTACAAAGAGCCATCTAATCCCCACCCATTCAGCGTGAGGCATATTTGTAAGGAGTTCTTCACCCCCATGCTGACCCCTCGCCTGGGAGCCTGGCAGCACTTCCTTGCCTTCATTCACTAATGCATTGAGAGTGAAATGGGCTGGTTCCACCCTCTGCATTTGGGGGCATCCTGGAGTGTGCAAATTGACATTATCCCACAGATCTGGTCCAGGAACTCTCCTCTTAACATCACCCATGTGCCACTGATAAAACATTACCATCGGACAATAGATCAAGTGCAGCAACAGCGCGGGCAGCTGCAACATTTCTTCCTATCTATTTAAAGGGCACATTGAGTGCCCTGGCTGCCTTTCCCTCATTTACAGCTGCGCAGCAAGTAGTGCCAGCTGCACCTTTTAGGCCTTTTACAGCTGCCTAGCAAGTAGTGCCAGCTGCACCGTTTAGGCCATTAACAGCTGTGCAGCAAGTAGTGCCAGCTGCACCGTTAGACCACTCTATCCGTGGGGACAGTTCTGATTGAGTGATGCCCCTTTCCCTCACAGCTGCGCAGCACTTAGTGGCAGCTGCAACGCTTACGTTTGTGTAAGTGCACATCCTTTGACTTTCGCTGCATTGGCAGCAACCCTGATATTCTGGATACAGGGATTCTGAGCCTCCCTCTGAGATTGCCAGTTGGCCAGGGAGGGTGGGAGGTTTGCTGGGCGCCAGGCCCTATTACGATTATGTGGTCCTAGGAAATGTTTTTCATGTAGTATGATTTACGCACCCTGTTCTGAGTACCTCTAAAGATGGTTTCATAAAAAGCCAAAGGGAGGCAACCCAGAAAGCTCATTTCCAATAGTAGGCCACCGTTTAGCATAAATGGTGACGCCAGCTAATGGAAATGAGGAGCGGGGCATCAAGCCCTTTTCTAAAAGTCCTCATTAGCAATAAATCTCACCGATCGAGCTGTGCATGTGCGCGCAGCAACACTAGGCTAGACCTAAAAAAGTGGTCTTGCATATTTTGGTTTTGCTAGTGAGATTTTGTTCCACCCTGTGCTTTATGCCCCTAATGTTAGTGATTCTCAGGAGATTAGGATCCAATATTAGTCTGTTGAGATTATGGGCGTACAATGCGGTTGGTGCCAAATGTGGTTTTTGCTACAGGCTGATGCTAAGAACAGTGATCACCAGTGGATACTGGGTGTTCGTTTATGATCTGTTTTACTTTTACTAAATTTGCTTTGTGATGGTTCTGACAGTGGTCCAGTTGGCCCTGTCACATGTATACAATTCCCTTGTAAATATTATCTAGTGCCAGGTGGCATCATGTATACCTAGATGAAGTGCCCAACAAATACCAGCGGAATCACAGAGAGTCCCATGCCCCCCATCTTCTTCTCCTAACAATCTGTTCCTAATCACCTCACCTCCCGGATGGCACATTAGTCCAGATATCTTCACCCGACGTCTGAAATATGTGCCCCCTTTATGTCCTTATACTTCTCCTCACCACACACTTTCCTAGTAACGTCCTTCTCTTTTCCCCCCACCCTGCTCCTCCTCATTTTCCCAACATGGCCACCACTCGAGTTAAGGCTGGAATTAATTGCTACAAAATCATTTATCCTCCCAACCAGACTAAAGCTTCAGTACAAGATTGATGCATAACACTATTGAACGTTTCCCTGATTCCCTTATTGTTGATCAATTTTACAATGGTCGCTTTGGGAGGCTCAAAAACGATTTAATTTTCTTCACTCATGACACCCCCTCTTGGTCCACCAGCTTATATAACTCCCTTAACGTCACCTCCTCCTCCTCTATCCCTCACGGGAAACAACAAAAAATGTCCGCCTCTGCGTATTTCAACGGCTCCCTCACTATCTCACTCTATAACAACGGTACTGTCATGATCCAAGGCAAAGACACCTGTCTCTCTCTCTTTGACCACCTCTTCTCCTCCCTACTCCCCTCCTCTGCGACCGGGTCATCCCCTGACTCTTCATTTAGCTCCACCCATTACTCCACTTCTGCTCCCTTGACCCCCCTAAACTCCAATAGGCTGCACCCCCGAGAAGCACATCTTCCCTCCCCCTTTCCTGTGCCCCCCTCTCCCATTCCTCCTCCCCCACAGTATGCCCCCCATTCATCACTTCAGCCTTATAATACGCTCCTCATCCAATCTGCTCCGTCACGGTACTCCAAGCTCATCTCCTCCCACCTATTCCTACCTGCCACCCTCCTTTTTAGTCCACCTCTCCTCCAACCTTCTCCCCAGTCAACTTTCATTACACTCCCCTTATTCCTCCCTCTCCCCCTCTTCTCTACCCCCTCCTCCCCTCGCTATTTACCCCGATTTCTCCACAAACCGATTGCATTTCTCTCCTTCCCCGCACTCCTGCTATGCTATCCCCCCTCGGTAACCCTTTCCATTTCCCTCTCTCAGGCCCAACAGAACCATTTCCTTTCTTCAACTTCCCTTTCTCCCAACCCCCCTCACTCTGACAGATGCCCGTTCCCTCACAGCCACCTCTCCTAGCTGACAGGACCTCTCCAACCACCTCCCCTCTTTTCCACCCTAACCTCCTACATCCCTATGATGTAGGAGGTTAGGTTCCACACAGTCCTCCCCTCTTCTTCTACCCCACCGCCTTGATCCGCACCCATCTCCCCCTAAATATGTCCTTAATTCCTTTCCTTCCTGCAACGCCAACAAAGACAACCCTCCCTTCATCTCTGATACACCAACTCCCGCTCTCAACCTCCACTTTTCCCCACCTACGAACCCTATACCCCAACTCTACTCCTGTCCCCAACCTCTCCCTGCCCTTCACCACCAATTTCACCCCCCCACGTTTCCATCGAGCCACCCAACCTTCTATGCTCTGCCCTACTCTCTCTGGAAAATAATCTAGGCTCTCTTATCACCTCCATCTCCCAGCTTGTAGCTACCCTTCCACTTTTAAGCTCCAAGATCTCCTCTCTTCCATACACCTAAACTCCTTTGGAAAACTCTCACCTTCCCACAAGATGCACCATGCCCCCTCACCCCAGTATAGCCAAGCATAACCAGTTGTCTGCAAACATCCTTACCTCACACAAGCCCTTGAACGCCACCCTTCTTCAACTTGCATCTCCGAGTAACCCAACTATCTACACTATTCCGACCATCTCCTCTGTCAGAACCAAGCATTCACCTAAACCCTCTCGAGCACCCCTGTATAAGTACAATATCCCTATCACCCTTCATTGCCCAAGTGCCCGGTCACCAAAATAGTCTTGGCAGATCTGCAATAAAACACAAACTTGAAATCTCCGATACCATCACCCTTCACAATATTGACATGCTCTTCCTAACAGAGACCTGGTTCAACGATACCTCTCAGTCTATGTTTGATCTCCTATTACACACAGGCTATTCTATTTTTAGGAATGACAGAATTGATAAAGTTAGGGGAGGTGTTACAAACATCATTAGAAACTCCCTTCAACTTAAGGCTTTTCCTATCAGCTCCTTCCGCACTTTTGAATGCCTATCTCTTGAGCTTCAATTACACCACTGCTCACCCCTCAGATTCCATGGCATTTATCGCCTGCCTGGTAGCGGCCCTTCATTTATGGAGGAACTCACTGACTTCATCAGCGACCAATATTAGCAAAGTGACAATCAGACCTTCGTGGGTGACTTCAATCTCCACTGGTGCTTACCGCAAGACTCTTCCGTGAATTTGCTGCCCACCTTCCTCTCTGCAAACGATCTTATCCAACACTGCACAGAATCAACACACTCTAAGGGCTCAATCCTGGACCTTGTTATTTCTAAAGCAGGCATGCTTTCTATCGCTACCCCAATTCATGTAGACTGGTCGGACCACCTCCTCATCCCATTCTCTCTTCACCTATCACACTTCATAACTCTTGGCCAACCTAAGAGGGCTACCTCCTGAATCCGTGACATTAAAAATATGGTCATCGGTTCTCTCTGTGAATCAGCTTTGCTGTCACTTCCAAGGCTATACCCGAACCTAGATGTTGACGACCTCACCTCCCAATGCCTCACAGTCCTTGCAGTCGAAATCCATAATGTCGCTCCTCTCCAAAGCAAAAATAAAAGGCCCATTCCCTCAGCACCCTGGTTCAACAAATCCCTCTATGAAGAAAGGAAGCACCTAAGATTCCTGGAGAAACAATAGAGGCAAGCGCCCTCCACTGATAATTTGGCCACGCTTCGTTCAGCAAGATCCAAGTACTACAAGCACATCTACCTTGGGAAAGCGTCGCACTTCAGAACCCTCCTAGACTCAGCGAAAAATAGACCCAAAAAACTATTTGATCTCATCAAGAATACTAACTGCTCTCCCACAACCTCCAAGTTGGAGGATTCTACGAAGAAAGCAGCAGATTTCACTGTATTCTTTGATCAAAAAGTGAAATCACTTGTGGATCAGGTTGTTCATCCTACCCCTCCAGAGAAGCACAAATCACTAGCCATTTGGCAGAACTTTGACCCCATCTCTGAAGATGCCCTTCTCAAATGCATTCTCGAAACAAAGCCGTCCAACCATGCTCTTGACCCCATCCCCAGTGCCATTGCCATTGACTTCTATACCCATTCTCTTCCCTATTGGACCACTCTGTTCAACCTCTCCCTCTGTTAAGGCTCCCTTCCTGTCCCCTTCAAAACTGGGCAGGTCACCCCTCTGCTCAAAAAACCCACCACTGATGCGAATGACCTCAACAACTTCTGCCCCATCACTAACCTACCCTTTCTTGTGAAGATCACAGAAAGATGTGTAGCGAAACAACTCACTCGCCATATCAAGGACAATGATCTTCTTGAAAATTTTCAGTCCAGCTTCATCCAAAACTGCAGCACTGAAACAGCCCTGCTGCAAGTGATTGATGACGCGCTGTGGACACTCGATTTGGGGTGGTCTTGTCTTCTTATTCTCCTTGACCTTTCTGCAGCCTTTGACACTGTCAATCACAACACTCTCCTCAACACTCTTCAACTGAGAATGGGCATGGAGGGCACTGTGCTTAAATGGTTTGCTTCCTTCCTCTCTGTTTGATCCCAAATGATCAAAATAGCGAACAGTCTTTCATCTTCTTTGGCGGGAGGTCAAGGTCTTCCTCAAGGTTCTATACTTGCACCCACATTGTTCAATCTCTATTTAGAACCACTGGGAAATCTCTTAAGGAAATCCGGGTTCCACTATAATCTCTATGCAGACAACACTCAAAACTACCTCAAGGTTGTCTCTACTCACGATCTCTCCATCCTAAGCTCTACTCTGGACTCCATTCAAAACTGGATGTCAATACTTCAACTGATTCTGAATCCCTCCAAAACTGAATTCCTCCTCCTCTCCTCCTCACTTTCTCCTCCCCCGGTTCAATCATGGATGGATCAGATTAATCTACTTAACAATAAACCCATCATTGTCGACAGCGCAAAATCCCTGGGTGTCATACTCGACAAAAAACTCAATCTAATCTCCCACATAAACTCCATTGCAAAGTCTGCTCGATATCAACTGCGCCTTCTTTGGGGAATTTGTCGCTTCTTCCCGGAGCAAGACCTTAAAACCCTGGTCCAATCGCTGGTCCTCTCCAGACTGGACTACTGCAATTCTCTTCTCACTGGCCTTCTCAAATCCCACCTGTACCCCCTTAAATCTGTTCTCCAGTCAGCAGCTCGCTTCATTTATGGGGCCAAAAGAAGCGACCACATCACACCCATGTTATCCACCCTCCGCTGGCTTCCCATCGAGGCAAGATCTATCTACAAGACTGCCTGTATCATCCACAAAGTCTTGCACTACTCCTCTCCTCGCTACCTGGCGAATAAACTGAAACTCTCTGGAGGCTCTGGATCATCAGGTAATGCAGAAAATTTACTGCTTGAACCTCCCACTTTCAAGAAGAAAGATCGATAGCCCAATCCTTTTCAGGCAACGCAGTGAGAATCTGGAACTCACTTCTGCCTCAGCTCCGGACAACCACCTCCTCCCAGGCCTTCAAAACTGACCTCAAAGTTCTCCTCCTTCAAAGACACTTCCAAATGTAATTCACACCCTCTCTATTATCTGAAGGAAGACCTTCTATTATAGAGAATCCTTTTCTCCATGACTATGTAAGTGCCTTCCCAGTGTGTTCTGCCATTTATTGCAGTATTATCCTTCTACTTGTGTTTGGTACCCTTTTGTAACATGCACACATCACTTTTCTCTTGTAACACACTGTTTGCTACCTCTTACATTTTGTTTGCTTTAGATACTTACACAAGTGCCACTGTTGCCTACGTAACGTGTAGAGACGCTCTCTAGTCTATGCGCGCTACATCACGACGTAGCACGCGAGGCAGCCATTTTGCGGCTCGTAGCGCGAGTCAGGGAGATCATCGGAGACCACCGACGCCCGGCGCTCTCCTGCTGAGTGTATAGGCACAAATAAATACTTGCTTCCCACTAAGGCTGCCTCACGAGTGGTTCCTCCAGTGTAAACAGCAACTTTACAGTGGCGACGAGGCCGGGATCCCAAGGAATAAGGAAAAAACGAGGATTAGACAAGAAAGAAGGACCCAGCATAAGGAAAGGAGTGGAGCACACATAGACCAGAGGGCCACCACGAAGAGCAACAGGAGGGTCAAGGAGAAACCACACACGGGAAAAGCAGCAGGAGAGCATGGCAGAGGCTCAGGGCCATGTAGAGAGAGCAGCAGAAGGAAACAGAAGAGTACCAGGTACAGGGGGCAGAAGGTGACAAGAGCGGGGAGTCAGGAATTGCCCCCCCAGTAAACCCAGAGTACAAGGGAAAAAAGAGACTGAGGAAGGGACAGCTAGTGGTGGCCAATCCAGGAGAAGCACCCGCACTCTATTGAGGCCCTGGCGGAGTCAGCGAGGAGCGGAGAAGGGGGCGCAGAGGGACCCCAACCAAACCAAGCGCACGGTGAGGGCGCAAGCGCGCCGTGCAGCCCGAGAGGTCCAGGGACAGAACCAGAAAGACACGCCGAAATGAGTGCGCAGGCGACCCCGATCCCGTTCTTGCCCAAACCAGGAGATCCTCTAATGAAGTGGGAGGACTGGAGAGAGTACTTCATGAACTACATAGAAGCCCTGGAAGATGAGAACAGAGAAGCCTTCCCCAGTAAAAGGAAGAGGAGGACACTCCTGCACAACTTAGGTATGGAAGGGTTTAGGGTATTCCAGAATCTTGTGCCCACACCCAGGCAAGCAGCAGATGACGACGTATTCAGACACGCAATAGAAGACCTGAACAACCACTATCGACCAGCAGTGTGCACACCCATTGATAGATACAATTTCCAGCAGAGGAAACAGGAAGCTGGCGAATCGATAGACGACTACGTCGCCGCGCTAAGGAAGCTGGCGATAACGTGTAAATTCGGTGTCATGCACGACGAATTCATAAAGGACCAGATAGTCATGCACACCACCAATAAGACAGTTCAGGACAAAATATGGGTGAAAGGAGACGCCACGCTTAAGGAGGTGATCGCCATGGTGAAAAAGGCAGAACTGTCAAAAAGGTGCGCCAACGCAGCAAAGAGAGAACCTGCCCTGAGGCCCATGGTGAACAAAGTAGATGATGCGGAACCAACTGGAAGGAACAAAGCCATGATGGCAGAAGGTAAAGGACCAAATAGATGGACGGGGAAACCCATGCAGCAAAGGAAGCCAAACAGAGAAAGCACAAGCGCGTGCTACCGGTGCGGAAGCCAGTCCCATGCGGCCCATGACAAACGATGTCCTGCATTGCGAGCAAAATGCATGTTCTGTGGCATAGTGGGCACTACGAGAAGGTATGCCGCCGCAAGATGAGAAGACCCACGTTGAAGTATGTGGCGCAAGATCAGGAGGAGGAAGAAGATAGAGAACAGGACGAAGAAGACAACGTACTGTGTGTGGAAGGTCAGGTACTGGGCATCGATTGCAGACGCTCCCGTAAGCCACAATGTGACATGATGATTGGAGGAGTACAGATTAAAATTGTAGTGGACTTGGGTTCCCCATATACCATAGTCCAAAGGGCAGTATGGAATGAGAATTTCAAACCCAGCCTGGGCCCACGACTAGAACCACTGGATATAAGACCAGTCACGTACACAGGAGAACCCATTCCAATGGTCGGTTACAGAGTCCTAACTTTCGAGTTCAAAGGGCGGAGTGCGGAGTGCAAATTGTACGTAGCAGAGAAGGGGCCGTCGGTCCTAGGGTGGGTGGACCAAGGTGACCTAGGTTTTCAATTGGATCCCGGAGGAGACACACAAGTGCTAATGACAGCCCCATAGCGCTGGCCGGACGTTGAGAAGATGAAGATCGAATTTCCTAAGGTATTCAGCGGGAAGGTCGGCAAATTGGAAACATTCACGCATCGGATAGACCTCAAGGAGAACTCCACGCCAATTTCCCACAAACTAAGGAACGTACGGGAAACATCCTTTACAACGTAACTTTTACCACGCAGTGCCTTTACGATGCAACTTTTACAACGCAAACCATTACAACGCATTGCGCTGGGGGGCGCTCTAGGATAGGGAATAAGTTTAATTTACTATCCAACACCTTCCCTAGTGTCCACGGGGACTGGAGTTGGAATAGTAAATTAAACTATTCACTATCCAGCACCCCAAAGCGCTATGCGTTGTAAAGGTTTGCGTTGTAAAAACCGCGTTGGAAGGCATGCGATGTAAAAGCATGCGTTGTAATGTCATACATCCGGAACGTACCCATAGTGTTAAGAGAAGCGGTACAGCAAGAGCTGCACAGACTGGAGGAGAACAGAATCATTGAACCAATAAATTGCTCAGAGTGGCTGGCGCCCCTAGTGGTAGCAATGAAACCTAATGGCAAGGTCCGTCTCTGTGTGAATCTAAGAGAGCTGAATAAATGCATAGTTGTAGAAAAATTCCCGCTACCACGCATCGAAGAGATGTTGGCAAAGACTAAAGGAGTAAAGTGGTTCTCCACTATTGATCTCACTTCAGCATTTCATCAAATAGCTCTGCACCCAGCGAGCCGGAAATTGACATCATTTATAACACCCTTCGGATGTTACTAATTCCGCCGCATGCCCTTTGGTCTCGCGTCAACGACGGCAGTATTCCAGAAATTGATGCACCGCCTATTTAAAGACATTGAAGGTGTGCAGTACTTCCAGGACGACATATTGGTGATGGGAAAAGATCTAAAGGATCATGATAGGAAGCTGGACATGGTGCTTCGAGTCCTTGAAAACAATGGCCTAACTGCTGAGTGGGAGTAGTGCCGACTCAGAATGACCTCTGTCACATACCTGGGGCACGAGATCAGAGAACACGGCATCACGCCCAAACGGGCCAATGTGAAGGCAGTTTGTGACACCCCGGCACCGAAAAGCAAAGAAGAGGTGAGATCCTTCTTAGGGATGGCTGAATACTACAGCAAATTTGTACAACGTTTTGCCACCAAGACGCACCACCTGAGGCAACTCATTAGGGACAAAACAGAGGAGACACAAAAAGAATTTAATACCCTGAAAAATGACATCAGCCATGCAATACCCCTACAAGGATATGACCCCCCCAAGAGCGGTCAGTGTTGACAACGGATGCCAGCGAAAAAGGACTGGGAGCAGTCCTTATGCAGGAAAGGAAAGATGGAACAATGGACACCCTCAGCTTCGCATCAAGGTCTCTATCTCCCATCGGACAAAAATTTAGCGTAATAGAGAAGGAGATGCTAGCAGTAGTGTGGGCCATGGGGAAGTTCTGCCAATTCCTATGGGGCACGAGGTTCCAACTCAAGACTGACCACAAGCCCCTGGTCAAAGTCCTCACATCGAGTGGACATGCGAACGCCACGCCACGCATCGCCAAGATGACGTTGAAACTACTAGAGTACAGGTACGATGTGGAATACATACCAGGAATAGGAAACAAGGTGGCGGACTACCTTAGTAGAACTTCAGCAATGGAAGAAGCCTCCGGCAAGGCGGAAGAGAGTAAGGAGATGGTAGCCTTAACGGAAGATCCGGAGAGAGTAATAAGTAACCAGGAGTGGACTGAAGCGTATGGAGAAGACCAGGACATCGGAGAGGTCAAGGAATGCATACTACAGGGATGGCCAGAAAAGAAACATTTACGGGTGGCACTCAGGAAATTCTATTAGGTGCGGGAGGAACTGTCAATAGGGGACAAAGGGATATTTTTGTACAGAGGTGACAAAGTAGTCCCACTGACAACACTGATACCCCACCTGTTAGCGGTACTACACGAGGGGCACCTGGGAATTGTAAAGACGAAGATGAGAACGAAGCAAATGTACTGGTGGTCAGGAATGGACATCCAAGTGGAAAGATACAAAGGGACTGCGACCAGTGTCAAAGGGCAGACAAAACCCTGACCCCCTAAGACCAGCTTTAGGGAAGTTTGCCAGCCTGATAAATCCCTGGTCCACTCCTGGGACCTATATAAGACATCCAGGGCATGCCAAAATACCTTTGTGTCCTCGTCGACAGGTACTTGAAGTGGCCGGAAGTGCACATACACGAAGAGATGGACACAGAAACAGTGCTCCGATTCCTTACATCTATCTTCCTCAGAGAAGGTATTCCCAGATCCATACTGAGCGACAATGGACCACAGTTCACCTCTGAGAAGTGGTACAAGTACACAGAGAGGAATGGCATCAAAGCCAAACACACCTCCATATACCACCCAGCCGGTAATGGTCAAGTAGAGCGGTTCAATAGGGTCATAATGGGATCCATACAAGCCGCCATCACAATGGCAAGGATTGGGAAAAGGAGGTCCAAAGTATGATGTGGACCTACCGCATCACCCCCACGAGCACGGGGTATAGCCCCTTCCAGTTCCTGAGAGGGCGAGACCCCTTCACCAAAGACAACCTGCGTGGAAGGAGAAGACAGTAACAAGCAAGTGGTCTCCAGCGATGGTGCAGCACAATCTAGAGAAAGCCCAAAGGATATACGCTGAACATTATAACCGGAGAAGGAATGTGAAAGAAACAGCCCTTGAGAGAGGGGAATGGGTTAGAGTCAAACTAGCCGTGCTGCAAAAAAAAGGGGACAGCAAATACAGCCAACCCCTACAAGTAAAAGAAGAATACGACAGAGCAGCGTTGCTCAGCGACGGAAATGTATGGTCCCAAGACCGCATGTCCAAATGTAATAAGATTCTACAAGGGTCCCATGAAGATAATGGGAGGACATCACAAGACCGGATGCCACAGGAGAATGAGGAAACTACCCCTGAAAGAGAAGAGAATCCAGGAGCAGGTGGAAACAGCGAGGAGTTGGGGACAGTGACATCCCCATGGCAGGAGAACACTTAGGAGAGGAGAGTGAGACCCCGAGGAGAGAAAGGCCCTGTACTCAAGGGGATAAGGCGGTGAGCCCAGCAGAGAACAGTCCCAGGGAAGTTCCATCTACTCTGGTAAGGCGTACACGAGCAGGTAGAGTGGTGGTGAGGCTCACCCGATTTCGAGACTTTGAACTGGGAGTAGCAAAATAGCTTACTCTAGAAATAGACTACGTTTTCCGTTGGTATGCAAAAGGGGGAGTCGCGCTCTAGTCTATGCGCGCTACGTCACGACGTATCGCGCGTGGCGGCCATTTTGTGGCTCGTAGCGCAAGCGCGAGTCAGGGAGATCATCGGAGAGCACCGCACACCCGGCGCTCTCCTGCTGAGTGTATATGTACAAATAAATACTTGCTTCCCACTACGGCTGCCTCACGAGTGGTTCCTCCAGTGTGAACAGCAACCTTACATAACGTTTGTTCTTGTGTTTGAGTGTCTGCCATTTATTGCAATACTATACCTACTTGTACTTTGTACGCTTTTGTAACCTACACACGTCACTTTTTCCTCCTGTATTGCACCGTTTGCTACTTCTTTTATTTTTTTTGCTCACAATTGTCACTTTTGCCACATGTAACTTAACGTTTGCTATTCCAATTTGTTCACTTGTAATTTTCTCCTTGTGTATCAGTTCTGTTCCTATTGTGAAGCGCTCTGACACCTTCGGGTAGAGTCCGCGCTATGTAAAAACACATAAAATAAATAAATATGTCCATAGAGCGCAGTTCGAAGCCAGCCTGAAGGCAGGGTTGACAAAGTAATGCCTAGGGCGGCCCTCTGCCGGTGGTCATCAGAATTGCAGTCTTTGGTCGGAAAGCAATCTCGAATGAGGACATTATAAAGGAGATATGGTAAATAAATCTACCCAAAATGCATTGCGTGAAAGACCGTAACTTCGGCCACAGTGATGAATAATTGTGTAAAAGCATTACATTTTCATTTTGTCTAGGTTTTTTTAACTTATGAATTAGCATTCTTTTATCACACACTTGGACATTATATGTTGCCGCTCTAACTGACTTAGGTTATTAATTCTGTGGGGTCCACATGGGCCACCTTCTTAATTGCTAACATTTTAGTCAACTTCGTGTTATACAAAACCTCCTGATTCAGTAGCACTTTGTGTGGCGCTGATGAAAGGAAATTTTTGGAAGGTTTCGATCAATATCGAAACCTGAAAGTCAAGTTAAAAATAGATTTAAGACGTAACAGCAACATGAGTGTTGTCTTACTAAATATTGAATGTTGATTGCGATAGTGTGACTTTGCACTGAATAAAATAGATTTCTTGGTAAATTTTGTAATCTATTTAAACATATTTTGTTTAGCGTTGTTAATTGATTACAGCAGTATTTTGTTCTGGAAATGATGTGAAAGAGGGGTAGCTCATAAGGTGAGGGCAGTGGGTGTTTTGCGATTTCAGGCTTTAGTGTGAAAGAGGAGGGATATAAGGGGAGGGCAATGGGTGTTGTGCAACCTGCTGTCTCCTAATTACAAGGGTGGCGTAAATGGGAGAAATGCTTTATGTCTCCTTGTTTTTGCTGTCCAGTCTTAACCCGTTCCATGCTGCCCCGCGTGACGGTGGATGTGTGCGGAGTACGGCCAGGGGCCGTCCAAACCCCGCCCACTGATTAAAATGTCCGCACCACAGCGGAATTCGCATCGCGGTCAACAGGTTAAACAGGTGAAGCAAGGAGAAATGCTTTATTTCTCCTTGTTTTTGCTGTTTACATGCGCGCTACCTTGTGCAGCACACATAGAAGGTCCCCCTTTCTGCACATAAACAATAATTTTGAAAACATGCCGTTTTGCAACTTCTGTGAGTGCTGCACACACAGAAGTTACAAAACGGCATTCAAAGATTGGTTATATGCAGAAAGGTGAACCTTCCTGCACATAAACAATCTTCCCCCCACCCCAACGCAGGCACCCTCCAAGGGTGCCTGCATTGGGGCTTGGCAGCTGTACTCTGCACAAGCGCTAGGGAAAATGCAGGTGTGCACCACATTCTTGTGAATACGGCACATCCTTGCGTTTTCAGAATGGAGAGGCATGGCGTTATCAGTGTTTGCTTAACGCCACGCTTTTCAATTCTGCTGTAAATATACCCCTAAATTCTCTATCACAGGCCGAAGTTCCTTAAAAAAATGTATGAAAACTGATGCTGCATAAAATTGGGGCGGAATGAAAGGTGTGGCTGAAAAACAAAATAATCTGTTAGTTATTTTGGTCTTTCACGTTCAGGTAGCTACATTTAAAATACAGTGCAGCTTAAATAATTAAAAAAAAGTTAAGTTAATGGGGGGAAAGGCACTTTAGTACATTATGAAACTTCTTTAGTTAATGCCTGTGTGTAACCAAAGAGTCACAGAATTGTGCGACTGAGCACATTCGCAGTTTGTTTGGTGCAGTGGGGAACGCACTGTTTACTTACCCGTAATCCTCATTACTCTCAATCTTACTCGTCCTTAATCCAGGCCCCACTAATGAGGATTATCACCAATCAGAAACAGGAAACAAATCAGGAAATGCTTAACTAACTCCACCCACTCCTCCAGCTAGGGCACTTCCTGTAGTACCAAGCAGCACAAAGGCCTGATACGGGGGCCGTGGGTGGTAGTATGACTGAGTCAAGGACAAGTAGGACTAGGAGTAATACAGAAAGAAATTGAGTTCAAACAGAGTTATCTAAAACCAACATCAGTAACACACCAGCACCAAAGTTCTTAAATGCTGCTTGAACACAATTCAACAGGTAATGTCTGATGAACATGTGCTAAGAAGCCCACATGGCAGTTGGCAGATCTCCTCCAAAGGACACCCTTGATCTCTGCTCAAGAAGCCCCCATAGTGGAGCGAGTTTTCACATTGGCAGGAACAGGGACAGCAGCACCCTGATAAGTCAATTTAATAGTATCGTGTATCCACCAACTAATGGTAAACTTAAATGCCTTCTTGCACGTCCACACATACCAAAAACCACAAACAAGGAGGCGGAACGCCGGAAGGCATCAGATCTGTTGATTTAAACCGAAAAGGCACGCTTAACATCAACAGTGTGCACAACCCCTTGTACAGGAGATTGGCTGCTTTGGGGCCATGTCAGGCCTAATGATAAACTGGGGCAAGTCGGTCCTGTTCCCCATCACGGACGCAGCCTTATCAGGCAAGACCGAGTACCCGCTGCCGAGGGCAGACAACACTACTAAATACCTTGGGTTAACCTCCACAGAGACAAAGGACAAGTCATACTCTTAAATTATGGGCCTGTGGTTGAGCAGCTTACCTCACAGGTTGAGAGGTGGATGCAGCTGCCCCTGTCTATGGCAGGCTGCATAGCGCTAATCAAAATTACTATTCCCACTCCTGAGAGTACAACAGTGGGGAAAGTAATGATTTAAAATTCAAATAAGATTAAATTAATTATCAATACCATTAAAAAATGAATTAAAAATAATGACCAATTAATAAAAACGAATTACCATTAAAAAAATTAATTACCAATTAATAATTCATTATCAATTAATTATCAATACATATAAATAAAAATTAATATTTACTTTATTACAATTAAATTAATTCCCACCCAATTCCCCTATAAACCCACAACCCGCAGTGGAAAAGTAAATTTTGCCATGTTATATGTGCCTACGTGTTCCCCATGTTATGTCATATGTGCATGATCGATATGCATGTATTCCCCTCTGATCGATTAAAGACGCAATTACAGTTGTGTCCATCTCTAGTATGTCAGTTCCCAGTTATCGTGAATACAACGAATATCAGGCCTATGTAAAGCTACGTTGCCACGTTTTACAGTGTGCACGTTAATTCATTGAAAAGTCCCCGTTTCTAGGCCTCAAAAGGGCCCGGACTCAGATTCAGCTCCTGTTTCCTGAACCCTCTCCGAGGAGCGATACAGCCCCCACCTGTATCCCTGACCCTTAGCTTACTTTCATGCCTCACAGTGCCCGGCTCGGCCTGGCTCTGCCTCTTAGTCTGCCAAGAGTATGTTATGTTTCTAGTTATCAGTCCAGCCCTCCTTCTCTGCATTCCTAAGCTACTGAATCGCATCAATAGTTTCCGTCATGGTCTAGCCTTTATGTCTCCATGTAAGAGAAATACTGTATTAATATTCATAGAATATTCCTCGCACACACACTACATATAGGATTATGCATGCACCAGTCTTAATGTCTGTTAGCCTTTGCCCTGATAACTTTTGGATTCTATCAACATGTTCTCTAAACACGAGATACTAGATAGGCTTTAGGTACATGTCGCTCTGACTCTCCAGACTTTAGTCTCCTCTTCTAGCACAGAAGTCATAGCCCCAGTTCTCCCTAGTAACACGTCATTGCCAGTTTGCGCGCACCACTAGGTTAAAGGTCCCAGCTGCGCAGGTAGCCCCCTCCATGTTTGCGCCCCATTTATGACATATTCTGTTACGTTTGCATCACATGTCTATGTATACGCCCTGTACACACCTCTTGTTACACCCACTTTATGCCTTATCTTTCGCGACTGCTACAAACTCCGCCTACTGCTACGCCCCCTGTATTGAATATAATGTATTTTGTTTAACTATAAATGTTGTGCACTATTATTAAAGTTTGCTAGCCATTCCCAGATCCTGCCCCGGCAGCTGCCGGGCCCTGCCATCCTATTCCCGTACAGGCTGTCCTGTTCCAGTCCTTTATGCTTAATTAAAGCCTGTCAACTCTAGCTACCTCGTATCTTGACTCTTATTTATTGAGCTATCTGTTTATATTGTATCCAGTCAAAAATAGAACCGGTAATTAATTATTTATTTACCACATAATGGCGCCCGAACAGGAACTTGCCCTTTCCCCGCGCGCCGGAGAAGCCACGCAAGCCCCCTGACCCTCTGCAGCCGTGACGGAACCATCCTGCGCACCGGCAGATATTTCTGCTTTAAGTATCCCTCAGATCCACGGAGGAGACGGAGGTTGCGGTCCAGCATCCAGACGAGGCGGTGGAGGGACGCGGCGAGTCCCGACCAGAGCCCAAGCCGAGAGTCCAAGGTCTGAGGTATCCGGAGGCCCACCTGTAACTGAAGTCCGAAGTTCGTCCGTCCGTCGTCGTAGCAGTCCAGTCCAGTCCGAGGCCTTCCGTTCTTGCTGCCCGGTGAGTACCGTTGCTGGGGTAGTATCTAGACAGGGTCAATTAATTTGTCTCTGGTCCGTGGGTTTGGGTACGCAGATCCAACACGAAGTGTCCACTTAGGTGGATGCGGGTCCTGACGTGTCTCTTTATGGGACCGGTAAAGTTTCGTACTGTTTCAGCAGTGCATCTAGTCTGTTCTAGTAAGTTCTGTTCTCGAGAAATTCATGTGTTCTGTTCTCAGTATTTCAGGTAGTATCTTGTCCGAACTGTTATTCTAAATGTTATTCCATGTGTTTTCAATGTCGTGGTATGAATGAGTTGTTTTTCAAGTAATTATTGTGTTCATTGTGTATAGTATTGTGTCTAGACTCCAGTCTAATCATGCCTCTGTTCTCTAAGTTACGTCAGTTAAAAACTAGAAAAGGTCTGCTCGAGGAAGCAGTTCCTGTCCCGCCTAGGGACAGTCCAGGTCATTTTATGTATCATAAGCATGGCATAAGTGCCATATTATATCTAAACTTATGGGTCGAGTATACTAAAGATCTAGAAGAGAAATATAGATGGCCTGTATCAGGTACATGGGATGCCGAGTGCATCATGCGAGTAGAAGAAGTATTATGGAAAAAGAAAGCCAGACAGTCCCAGAAAGACGCCATCGAGTTATGGCGCAAAGAATCTCACAGGAGAACAGAGAAAGAAATCAGAAAGTCAGAGTTAAGTAGAGAATCCTCAGAAAGAGCCCAAGAAAGGGAATTAATCGAAATAGGTGAACGAGTTAAAGCCGAACAGTCAGACAGACAGAGAAATGCCCTCATTAAGGGTATGTATCCTCTTCTTGCCGAGGGCTTGCTGAAAGCAACCCCGGAAGCACCATGTAATTTTCCGCCGCCATTAGTTCCGATTAAGCTACGTCACAAACCGACCGCAGCTGATATTTTTCTCTCGTCCTATTTGGACGACACAGTTCCAGAATATGCAAATCCCGCTCCGCCAGCTCCTGTAAATAATGTAGTTCCTGTTCCTCCAGCCACCGGGGCACCTGTTACAGCACCTGTTACGGTACCCCCGGTCCAGCCCGTAGTACAAGTACCCGCTACATCGGTCACTCTGCCAGCACGAAGAGTATCAGTCGACGATTCCAGTTTAGGGGCCGCGGGGGGAGGTCTTCCTGGTACCCCGCCGCCACACAAACGTGTAACATTAGTCGAGTTACATGAACGTGCGTTACAGCGTACGCCCAAATATCAGTCCGTTGCAGATATCAGACGAGCTCTTACCGAATGCCGCTATGATCCAGTCCCAGGCGATGATAATATGGTTATATATTCATTGCGTGTAAGACGGGTGACCGAGTATTTGGACACCCTACCGAATATGAAAGAAGATCTAGACAGAATATATCGTTTCATCCGTACAGGAGACGATCCAGAAAGTATTGGCGAAATCATGTCTCTAAGGAAAGCTGAGACCCAGCTCATGCTATTAAAGTTTCTAATCAATTGTTTAATAAGGGAACAAGATTGTCCGACTAAAGATCCGACCGAAATGAAAGTTCTGACAAGGTGGAGTGATAATATAGCCGAGGGTAGACACAAGACACTCAGTAGTATAGAGAGTATGTACAAGAAAATTCGTAAGGAAATAATAAGGTTACACGACAATCGTAAAGCAGCACAAGTAAGTGAGAAAGAAAACGACTCTTCTACTGAAGAGGTAGACGACAAGAATCCTTCCAGAATAGCGTATGTAGGTAAATCTAGATTTCCAGACCGACATTTACGCCTAGAACACAAGAAAGTCGTTCATCTTCCAGCACCGGAACAAGGTTCTCTAGAACAAGTATTTCAAGCTACCGATCATATTCTGAAATCACGAATCGGTTATAGTGAACTTAGTACTATGCATGAACAAGAACTAGCCCGATCAGCAGTCCGATGGATTACTGATTCTACCACTTTTCCAGACGAAATAGTGGCACAAATGTTTCTGAAACTGCCCCCAGCCGAGCAGCGACTGGTGGGTATGTATATGATCCAGCACCTCATTACATTGTATGAGGGTCAGCATTCTGATCCAGGTCCGTTACATGATGTCCTGAACGAGTTACTCCAATATTAATGGAAAGGTTTAGGTACTGATTTAATTAGTGTCATTCTAGAACAGCGCCACAAATATAGAACGTTTCTGAATCCGCATTTTGTTCATGTCTCACCTCCGGAAAGTAAACCGTTTTACATAGATAGACAGCATCCGTTACGAGAAGTACACCCAGTTAGGACACCGGATGGTGAAATGCAACGAGTATTTGTTTACACCCCAGTTACCAAGATGGAACTCTTAGAGATGAAAAAATTAATTCCCTGTCACGACAAAGATCCAGCAGGGTTCCATCGAGAATTAAAAGACATGCTCCGTATGGGAGAATATACGTATCCAGATATCATTAAAATGTTAAAGGTCCTGTTGCCCGCAGGGGTATATGAAAAACTCAAGGAAAAAGAATGGGAGGTGGGAGAGAAAAAGATCGATTGGGCAGTTCTAGAAGCTGAAGATAAAATACGAGTACCAGGTACCGGTCTTGGAGAGAAATGTAAAGAATTACCAGAGTTATTGATTCAGGTTTTGCCTAGGTTATTAGCCACGAAAAAGGAAGACTGGGATGCAATCTCTGCATGCAAACAGAAACCAGACGAAGATACTAGTGATTTTTATTCTAGATTCGAGAAATGTTTTATCATTAACAGTGGTTTGAGGACAGGTAGCGAGTCATACCCTCATCTTTTTGTTACTAAATTAGTCGAGAATTCAAGTCCACAAGTTAAAAATCGAGTATTGAAAGTCGAAAGTACCTGGCAAGCTAATACCCCGTCCCAAATGCTCCAGATGCTCCAGTATCACCAGAATAGAATCAGGGAAGAGCAAGAACACGAAAGGAAACGTATGAAAGACACGAAAATGAAAGTGTTAGTTGCACAATCTGTTCCACAAGACAGTCAGAAGAGGGGTCCGAATCAAGCCAGTCATCCTGCAGCTCCCGTTAAAGGGACATGCAATTATTGTAAACAGCCAGGTCACTTTATAAACGAGTGTGCAGTTCTGAAACACAACATAGCCACTGGTAAAACTAAAGAAAGACCACGCCCGCCTAGACAAGAACAAGTTTCACAGACTTCTCAGTCACCACAGAATGCACAACAGACAGTTCCAGCATCGCAGCCTATCGCTGCAACACAGCATGTTACACAGCAAATGTACCAGTATGCTCAGACAGAGTATCCAGAGTATCAACAGTATTCATGAAACAGCCTAGAGAGGGAGGTAGGCTTGCCTCTCATCGAGATACCTGTAGATCAAGAGGGTCCCTATGTACACAGTCAAGTATTGGGGAAAGACAGAAAGTTTCTGATTGATACAGGGGCAAGTAGGACTACTATCAGTCATGACGAGGTTCCAGGGGCTCCGCTCTCAGGCTCTAAAAATGTTTCCCTTGGATTTTCAGGAAAACCCATTGTTTTTTTTTTTTTTTTTTTTTAAAAACCTTTATTGGAGTAAGCAAGAAAATACAAGGATGGGCCTACAACCACACGGGCTGGCCGCTAAAGAGGAGTCGAAATACAAGATACCTGCCCGCAGAGGCAACAATCGACCAACAATGCAATACTCCCCACAAAATACAGGACAAAACAGATTTTATTTTATATGAAAGAACAAGCACACAACAAGGCGAAAGTATAGTACTGTCAGTCAGCCCAAAGGACGTAAAGGGGGTATAGCAGCAGGAGAACATAAACGGAGCACCAAGCTCCAAGGAGATCGGGGGGGGGGGGGGAGGGGCGAGGAGATCAGAGGGGAGAACCGGAAACACCAGCACAACCCCTATATAAAGGGTTCCAGGAACGCTCGCCTAGGGAGACAGGGTAATCTCAGCAGTGCCTACAAGGGGAGGAGTACAAATGTCGCCACGGTAGTCATTCCATTGACCCCAAATCTTCGTCCACGCCCTGGGTCTGCCCCTGGCCACATAGACAGTCTTCTCACGGAACATGGACCAGTCCATATTATCCTCCCATTTCGAGACGTCAGGGGGCCTAGAGGCCCCCCAGAGTTGCGCGATATCCCGCTTCGCAACCATATAACCCAGGGTGGCCCATCTGGTCTGGGCCACCGAATAGTCGGTGGGTTCCCAAACATTCAAAAGACAGCGACGAGGTTCCGGACACAAGGACACACCTGTCACCACAGCCATCACTTCAAGCACAGCCGTCCAATAAGCAGCCACCATCGGGCACTCCCAAAGAATATGCAAAAAAGTTGCACTCAAACCACAGCCACGCTTGCATAACCCGTCGGAGGAAAAGCCCATCACCACCAGACGCGGTCCCGTAACGTACACCCGATGAAGGATCTTAAGTTGAACCAGACGGAGACGAGCCGGAATAGCCACCTCCTTCGGGGAGGAGAGGGCCGATTGCCAGTCCTCATCATCAAGTTCCAACCCATCGCCCACCCACGCTTCCCGAAGTCGGACCAGTAGGTCGGCCCGATTATTAATCAACTTTTTATAGATCAGGGAGATAGTGCTATCAGGAAGATGCCCGTCAAGGATACGGTCTTCAAGGGGGGAAGAATCAGGCGGAATCTCACCAGGAGCAAATACCGAAGCAAGGGCGTGTCTGACCTGTAGATAACGAAAGAACTCCCGACCATGCAGGCCATAGTCAGCCTGGAGGGCCTGAAACGACCGCACAGAACCCTTAGAGTACACATCCCCCACCTTACTAATCCCAATCACATCCCAACGGTCGAAACCCTTGGTAGACCAGATACCGCCCAGACGTTCCGAAGCATAAAGCGGTGTCGCCAACGTCAAGCGATCTTCCCAGCCCAAGCTCACATTCGCAGCGCGCCACACAGTCAAAGCAATCAATGTAGGTCCCACAAGATGGCGCCCAGCGGAGCGAGAGTAAAGCACTCTGTTAAAATCACCTCCCGGGAGCTGAAGTTTATCCATCTCGAACGCCGGATTACGACCCGGCGAAAACATAACGTGATTGATAGCAGACAGGTGGGAGGCCCAATAATATCTCTTAATGTCGGGGAGCGCCATGCCCCCGTCAAACCACGGGATGGAAAGTTTCGCGAGAGCAATGCGCGGACGCCCATCCCAAATAAGCTGTCTCTGAAGACTCTCAATCTCCCGAAAATAGGTCTTAGGGATAGGATCGTAAAAGTTCTGGAGAGCGTAGAGAAATCGCGGCAATGACATCATTTTAAACAGGGCCGCCCGACCCAGAGGAGATAAGGGAAGTTTACGCCAGCGGGCAACGTCCAAACGTAGTCTAAGCAACGGGGGAAGGAGATTACGATCAAAGCGAAGGGACGAGTCCAAAGTAACAAAAATCCCCAAGTATTTGAAGCCATCCTGGGCCACCTGAATGGGAAGTCTACTCGGCAACGGAGGCAAGACACCAGATAAAACATATACACAGGACTTGGTCCAGTTAATTACAAGGCCCGAGTTAGCACCAAAGGACGCGAGAACGTCAAATAAAACGGATAAAGACTTACGAGGGGAGGTAAGATACAAGAGGATATCGTCCGCATAAAGCGAGACACGGTCTTCAAAGTCCGGGGCCCAACGAATCCCTTTAAGGGACGGTTCCCACCGAAGCCAGGCCGCCAATGGTTCAAGAGCGAGTGCGAACAGCAGCGGAGACAAGGGGCAACCTTGGCGGGTGCCCCTGCCCAAGGAGAAGGGAGCCGACACCCTACCATTCACCACAACTTGCGCCAGAGGTTCCGCGTACAACAATTTAATCCAGCTAATAAACTCGCACCCGAATCCGAATTTCTCAAGAGTCGCCCATAAATAGGGCCACTCCACAGTATCGAAGGCCATAGAGGCATCCAAGGACGCCAAAATGGCCGGTTCCGTCAACAGCCCCGCCCTCGCTATCACGCCGTGAAGGCGACGTAGATTCAAAGCAGTGTTGCGATGCGGGATAAAGCCAGATTGATCTGGATGGACCAAGTCACCAAGAACCGACAGAAGACGGGACGCCAAAAGTTTCGCCAAAACCTTGGGTTCAACATTTAACAGGGATATAGGCCTATATGAGGAACAAAGGTCCCGCGGTTTACCATCTTTGGGGATGACGACTATCGTCGCCAGACGCTGATCGTAGGGAAGGATGTTCCGCTCTCGGGATTCTAAAAACATATCGCGGAGATACGGCGCCATCTTATCGGGACGTAACTTGTACAACTCAATAGGCAACCCGTTCGGGCCCAATGCTTTGCCCGAGCGGAGCGAACGGATAGCAATAGCTATCTCATCAGCCGTAAAAGGGGAGTCCAAAGCAATACGGTCCAAGTCGGAGACACAGGGCAGAGTTATATCACGCAACAGAAGGCGAGAATCAGCCACATCCCTCACAGACACGGGAGCATACACAACACGGAAGTATTCGGCAAAACGGTCAACAATAGCAATCGGGTCAGTCACATTCTCACCACTCGCAGACTGAATCACGGGCACCACACGATTAACTCTTTCTTTCTTGTCCAACCACGCTAGGAGTTTTCCCGCTTTATCACCCACATCATATAACCTGCCTTGTTGTTCTCGAAACATCACCTTTGCAGCGTCCGTGACCAGGGATTTATAGGCAAATTGTTTCAAACCCAGGGCGTGAAGTTTCTCAGGTGTGACACCAGAATCCAGTTCGTCCTCCAAAGCCGAAATCTCCCCCTCAAGGTCTACCACCTCCCTCTTCCCGGCTTTCTTAGCTTCAACAATCAAGGAAAGGGCCTGTCCACGAATCACCGTTTTAAAGGCTTCCCACAGGGACACAGCCGAAGAGCCCGACCCCTCGTTGTCCAGGAAATACGCATCCATGGACTTGAGCAAGAGGCTACGGGTCTCAGGGGAGGAAAGGTACCATGGGTTAATGGGAGCTACTCGGCCCGCTGCCTCCACCCCAACCTCAAAACGAAGCCAGAGCGGCGAGTGGTCAGAGATACCCCTTGGCAAATGCAAAATCTCACTGACCGCCGACGACTGGGCCGCAGGCATCAGGAAATAATCCAGCCGAGACAAACTGCCATGTGCCCCAGAGTGGAATGTGTATTGAAGCTGAGTGGGATGCAACAGTCGCCAGCAGTCCACAAGGCCAAAGGTATCTAGAAACCCACCCAACCACTGCTGAGCAGCCGGAGTATCCCTAGGGGGATGGCGATCGTGAAGGCCGGAAAGCACCGAATTAAAATCACCGGCCAGGAAGAGAGTACTATTAGGAAGATCTAACAAGACGCGGCCCAAATCAGTGAAAGTAGAAGTCTGCAAACCCGGGGGGACATAAACATTGAAGAGAGATAGGGTGCGGCCCTCATATCTACCCACCAAGACCGCATACCTCCCTCGGTCATCTTGAATCACCTCATCAATTGCCAGGGGGAGGGAGGTTCGAACAAGGATACCCACACCCCTGGAACCAGAGGTAAACCCCGAGTGTGCCACAAGGCGGTAGCCCCACCTATTCATTGCATAACAAACATTTCCAATCAAATGAGTTTCTTGCAGGAAAACAATGTCCGGTGATAAACGTCGTATACATTTCAAAACCACACTGCGCTTAATACGATCTCCCAGACCGTTAACGTTCCAGGAAACGAATTTTAACCCTCTACCCCCCATCCCATCCACCCGATCCAAGACCCCACGTCCATGAGCACGACATCAGAAACAGCAGCAAACACAGGAGCAATCCGCCTTGAAAACAACACACAGAAAAAAAAGAACTTCCCAACCCCCCTCCCCCAAACTGAAAAGGAACACCCCCCACCCTGCACCCCTGCAAAAAGCTAAAGAGCCACCCCAACCTGCAGTGTGCCTGTCGCCCTAGGACCCCTATTCTACACAAAGACCCCGGAGGAGGAAAGGCCCCCGTTCCACCCGCCCCCCGACCACACCAAGAACTAAAAGGAACAAACTAGGAAAACCCATTGTTAACGAGATTTCCAAACCAGTTTCTCTAGAAGTTGGTCCATTGTCCCGAACTACTGATTTGTTACTTACGAAATCATGTCCAGAAAATTTGTTAGGTATTAAAACATTAAAAGAATTAGGTGCAGTAATTTGCTGTTCCCCAGAAGGAATACGCTTGTTTTTAAGAGACTTTAAAGGTCACTATGTATTACGTGATTTTGATCCAAGATTGTCTATGTTCCGCAGCATTTATGGGCGCAAGGTCCAACTGATGTAGGTCTTATGCAAATCACACCCCATCGTGTGACTCTCAAGCAAGGTATAGTCCTGCCACGAATCAGACAGTACAGATTGCCACCTGAGGCTGTAGCAGCCTTATCCAAAATTATTGACGAGCTCATTGCTCAAGGAGTGGTTGTAGAAACTGACTCCAATGTATGTAATTCTCCTATCATTCCAGTCATGAAACGTACTGATCCAAATGCACCTCCAGTATATCGATTAGTGATTGACCTTCGAGAACTTAATAAATGTATCATACCTCAGTATCCAGTAGTCCCAGATATTTCATCCCTATTGACAGCCATTGATTCTGAAGCCATATTTTTTACGGTAATAGACCTCAAGAATGCATTTTTCAGTGTTCCCATTCATCCAGACAGCCAGTACCTTTTTGGTTTTTGTTTAAATGGAAGGAGCTATAAATTCACACGAGCTCCTCAAGGTTTCACAGAAAGTCCTAGTATTTACAGTCAGGCACTTAAAAGACAACTAGACAACATTCACATGCCAACAGACACTGCCCTGCTCCAGTATGTCGATGATCTACTGATCACAGCCCGTTCTGAGCGTGACTGCGAGCGAGCATCACTTACCGTTCTGTATTTCCTAGCCGAGATGGGGCACAAGGTGTCCCCTTCGAAGCTCCAGTTCTGTGTCCAGCAAGTGATCTACTTAGGCCACTTACTGTCCAAGTGGGGTAGGCAGTTGACACCAGACCGTATCCAGTTAATAGCGAGTCTTCCACAGCCCAAGACACAGAAGGAGGTACGTGCTTTTATTGGCCTTACTTCTTATTGCAGACAATGGATTCCTCAGTATGCATTTCTAGCAAAGCCACTGATACAGTTAACGACACAGGAGGCAGCCATATCGACTGTCCTCCCTTGGACCCAGGAACATACACTTAGTTTTAATGAATTAAAGAAAGCCTTATGCCAAGCACCTGTTCTAGCTACACCGAACTACAGTAAGCCTTTTACACTTTTTGTCACAGAACGTAATGGTACTGCATTATCTGTTCTCACACAAGATCAAGCAGGACAGTACAAGCCCTGTGCTTATTTTTCGAGCACATTAGATCCAGTAGCCCAGGCTCTGCCTGCGTGCCTCAAGTCAGTTGCAGCCACAGCCCTAGCAATCAGACAAAGTGATTCCATAGTATTAGGACACTCCCTGACAGTACAAGTTCCACACTCCGTGGAAGTTCTTTTAAACCGAACACAGACTCAACACTTGACAATTGCACGTTTAACAGGTTATGAACTGACACTGTTCCAGCCACACATAGAAATCAGACGCTGCAACATTCTAAATCCTGCTACACTGTTACCGTCAGTTACTTCAAATCCTGCCACACATGACTGTGTGGAAGTTGTTAATACCATGACAAAGCCAAGACAAGACCTGACAGACATTGCATTACCTAATCCCGACCTGACACTTTATGTGGACGGTTCATGTATGAGAACTAGTACAGGAGAACTAGCAGCCGCGTATGCAGTGACTACTGAAACCGAAGTTATTGAAACACACCGTATTGACACCCTGTCTGCTCAAGCAGCAGAGCTAGTCGCTCTGACCCAAGCCTGCATACGTGCCAAGAACCTAAAAGTAAACATATATACAGATTCACGTTACGCATTCGGAGTTGTACACGACTTCGGAGTGCTCTGGCAGGAGAGAGGTTTCATGACTTCTCATGGAACCAAGATTCAGCATGGTCTCCTCATTCAAGCTCTGTTAGATGCAATACATTTACCGACATCTATCGCTATCATGAAGTGCAAGGCACATACGAAAGTTACTGACATCATTTCCCAAGGTAATGATCTAGCAGATCGAACAGCCAAGCTTACAGCTCAGACACCAGACAGTCCAGTTAACAAGACACAGACATCCACTCCAGAACAGACTACTTGTATGACAGTTAAGGACCCTACACAAGATGTCATAGACATACAGTTACATGCTACTCCTGAAGAAATCAAGAAATGGTCCGAACAAGGAGGGGTCCAGACAGATCAGGGATGGGTGACGAAGGGAAAAGCCACATGGTTTCTCCCCGACTCTATGGTTCAAGTCATTATCAATACCGCACATAGTCCAGCACATTTAGGAGAAAAAGCCATGTTAGACAGTATTCAGAACCTTTGGTTCAACAAGCATTTACGAGCTGCAGCCAAGCAGAAAGTCCGTACTTGTATGATATGTTGCCAGTTCAATCCAGGTAAAAGTGTCCCGGTGGAACAAGGTGGATTCCAACCTCCTGATCACCCTTTTGAAGTCCTCCAGATGGATTATATTCAGATGGAGCGATGTCGAGGTTTCAAGTATGTTCTTGTAGTTGTATGCGCTTTGTCCAGGTGGACAGAAGCATATCCAGTTCCAGATTACACAGCAGCGACCACTGCCAAGCAGTTGGTTCGTGAATTCTTCCCCCGTTATGGACTCCCTAGAGTCGTGTATTCTGATAACGGCCAGCCATTCTCATCTGAGTTGATGAAACATGTTTCCCTTTTGTTAGGGTACCAGTGGAAGTTCCATTGTGTGCGCCATCCTGAAGCAGCCGGTCTCGTAGAGAGACATAATCAGACCCTGAAAATCCGTATTGCTAAGACATGTAAAGAGAAAGGTGTAGACTGGCTTGTTGCCCTGCCAGTTGCTTTATTCTTTATGTGCATGGTCGCACATTCCAGATCAGGTCTGTCTCCTTATGAGGTCGTATTCGGCCGCCCCCCAAACATGTGGGGAACACCTAGACCCCGCAGTATTACAGATGTTTCCAGTAATATGCTGACAAATTACCTAGCTTCCTTGATGTCTGCCCTACACTCTTGTCGTTCACAGGTTGCCGCCGCATTTCCAGACAACACTGAAGTGAAACCACATGAGGTCATTCCAGGCGACCTCGTGTTGGTCCGGAATTTTGATCGTTCAAGTCCGCTGGAGCCTCGCTGGAAGCAACCTCAACTAGTCCTTCTGACCACCCGTACGGCCGTGAAGTTGGAAGGCCGCAAGGGTTGGGTCCATCTGTCGCATGTCAAGAAATTTCATGGACTCCAAAACAAGACTTTTAATGACATTTCTACAGACATTTCCATTTCCAGAGACTGCCTGAAACCAGACTCTAATCCTGACATTAAGTCAAATCCAGAACTGAATGTTCCTCTGTTAGAGAAAACTCCGCAGCAGGAGTATAAATTAAAACTCCGGTCTAGTAAAATAAGTCAGCCAGTTTAATTGTCTAAGTCCCTCTCGGGTGAAACGGTTAGACAGGTATCTGACATGTATGAGATAGACCCCCATAGTGAGAGAGTTAGTCAAAACTCTATCCGATGTATCATTGTTCTAAGTTTTCTTCTATTTCTAAGTTTGATGGTTACCTGCACAAGTTATGCATTTCATTTATGTTTTCCAATTTCTCATGTAAATAAGTTTGCTAATGCTACAGTAGAGCACACATTTAGTGATCTGCCTCCTCACGAGTTATCCTATCGTCTTGCTATGCGTAATAACACATTCATCAGAATGTTACACTATTCACACCAGACCAGCAATGCTACTAATTGTTGGGTGTGTGGTCGACTCCCCCCTTTCCAGACACCGAAGGGAGTTCTGCCACTCTTTCCTTATCCGTTTTCACATAATGGTTCGTGTGGAGCATGGTCCACGTTAACGTCATCCTCCAATGATATGTCCCTTCTGAATAGAACATGTTTTCCAGACAAGCAAGGTCTCCCCCATAGAACAGGGTTAGATCTAGAAAATGAAGTTTATGATTTAGGTAATTATTCTTTGAATTTTATGGTCTTAAATGTTCAGTCTGACACTACTCCAGACTTACCTGCTATTTCAATACTACCAGTCAAAGGCGAATTATGTGTCAGAAAGAATGGTTCCGCACATGTAGGACATAGTGATTGTACTACTACTGTCGAGTATAGTGACAGTGGGAAATCTATTTTCAAAGCCTCACGTCATTCTTATTTTGTTTGTGGTCAGACCGCATATGTTCGTCTGCCCCTCGATTGGGATGGAACATGTTACATTGCCTTCCTACTGCCACCAGTTTTTCTAGCCCCATCTGATTATCATAGAAACACACATCTAGTACACGTCAGACATAGAAGGGAGATCGAGTCCCCAATTGTCGATCAAACTGAAACTACTCTAGAACAGTATCAAGACTTTAATAAAGGTTTCTTCTTCTTTATAGGACCTATCCAGAATAGTAAGTTAATACGTAGGTTAACCAGAACCCTTGAAGCAGTATTGAATGAGACTACTTCTGCTCTAGGTAATTTAACCGAAGAGCAATCTGCTATGAGATTTGTCGTGCTCCAAAATGGTCTCGTTCATGACGTCATACTGGCCGATAGAGGAGGAGCATGTAGAGTCATCGGATCTAGTTGCTGCATTTTCATTCCTAATAACGCGCCGTCTGTTTATTCAGCTATAACCAGACTTCATAAAATTGCCCATCAGTTACACCAGAATCCAGGCACCTGGACATGGTCCGGTTGGCTCTGGAGTATCCTATCTGCTTGGGGATGGAAAGTATTGTCATTTCTAGGTATTGCAGTAATGATCATATTCAGTTGCTGCCTCTGTATACAATGTGGCCCTGCGATTTGCGGCATTTGTGCTACCTCTTGTATTCCTAGTCCTAAGTCCCGTTCCAAGACAATTCGAGACGAGCAAATGATGCTATATGAAATGATAGATGGTATCATGAATATAGATGTTTCCTGATGGAAACGTAGGGCACAAGGAGGGAATGTGGAAAAGTAAATTTTGCCATGTTATATGTGCCTACGTGTTCCCCATGTTATGTCATATGTGCATGATCGATATGCATGTATTCCCCTCTGATCGATTAAAGACGCAATTACAGTTGTGTCCATCTCTAGTATGTCAGTTCCCAGTTATCGTGAATACAACGAATATCAGGCCTATGTAAAGCTACGTTGCCACGTTTTACAGTGTGCACGTTAATTCATTGAAAAGTCCCCGTTTCTAGGCCTCAAAAGGGCCCGGACTCAGATTCAGCTCCTGTTTCCTGAACCCTCTCCGAGGAGCGATACAGCCCCCACCTGTATCCCTGACCCTTAGCTTACTTTCATGCCTCACAGTGCCCGGCTCGGCCTGGCTCTGCCTCTTAGTCTGCCAAGAGTATGTTATGTTTCTAGTTATCAGTCCAGCCCTCCTTCTCTGCATTCCTAAGCTACTGAATCGCATCAATAGTTTCCGTCATGGTCTAGCCTTTATGTCTCCATGTAAGAGAAATACTGTATTAATATTCATAGAATATTCCTCGCACACACACTACATATAGGATTATGCATGCACCAGTCTTAATGTCTGTTAGCCTTTGCCCTGATAACTTTTGGATTCTATCAACATGTTCTCTAAACACGAGATACTAGATAGGCTTTAGGTACATGTCGCTCTGACTCTCCAGACTTTAGTCTCCTCTTCTAGCACAGAAGTCATAGCCCCAGTTCTCCCTAGTAACACGTCATTGCCAGTTTGCGCGCACCACTAGGTTAAAGGTCCCAGCTGCTCAGGTAGCCCCCTCCATGTTTCCGCCCCATTTATGACATATTCTGTTACGTTTGCATCACATGTCTATGTATACGCCCTGTACACACCTCTTGTTACACCCACTTTATGCCTTATCTTTCGCGACTGCTACAAACTCCGCCTACTGCTACGCCCCCTGTATTGAATATAATGTATTTTGTTTAACTATAAATGTTGTGCACTATTATTAAAGTTTGCTAGCCATTCCCAGATCCTGCCCCGGCAGCTGCCGGGCCCTGCCATCCTATTCCCGTACAGGCTGTCCTGTTCCAGTCCTTTATGCTTAATTAAAGCCTGTCAACTCTAGCTACCTCGTATCTTGACTCTTATTTATTGAGCTATCTGTTTATATTGTATCCAGTCAAAAATAGAACCGGTAATTAATTATTTATTTACCACACCGCTCCTAATAATAAAAACACAATTACCATAATTATCAATTAATCAATTAATAAAAATTAATTACCAGTTAATAACAATTAATTACCAATTAATCATTAATTATCAATCAATTAATATCAATACATATAAATAAAAATGTATATTTAATTTACTATAATTAAATTACTTCCCACCCTATTCCCCTATAAACCCAACGGAATTAAATTACGCAAAAATTAAATTACATAACATTCATTACTTAGAAAAAATAAACATACATTACCAAAATAATTCATCATTTTAACATATATACTACCATACCTAACACAATTTTTTTTCGATATTATGGAAATCGATATTTTAAGTTCGATATTATGGAAATCGATATTTCCTACCCTAATTTCGATATTCTGTCCCATCTATATTTTAGTAATTCGATATTCGGTCCTGTCTATATTTAGGATTCTATATTTTGGTCGTTTACCCACTGGTTCCATCTGGATGTTCGCATACCCTACATGAAACCCGGCCGGGAACTACCAGCCCCTACGCCACTGGAAACTTTACTCCCAAAGGGCATATCACTAGATCCGCAGGACATTCAACCCCTCTCTACCACCTGTTGGGCTTGGCGTAAACTCAACACTATGCTAGGTGATGGCCCTCTGTATTCTCCGGCTACTCCCCTATTAAATAACCCATTCCTCCAACTCCCCTTTGAAAAGCTGGTGCAGACCACCCTCGCCAAGTTAGGATTAGATACCTTTGGCTCTCTACTTCCAGAGGGTCGGACAAGTACATTGTCGGACATAGCAGCACTCCCAGGGATGACCTACATGGATAATATCGTAGTCGCTAGGCTACTGGGGACACTCTGCTCCACCGTCACTAGTTTTCCATCCCCATATGCAGAATTCACCCTTCTTACTTTGCCTATTACCGATAAGGAAGGAACGCACTTGGTTACTAAATTATACAAAGCCTGTATGAAGTTAAAAAAGGTACAGGACAGAGGGGTCCAACAACGGTGGGAGGAAGATCTGGGACACTCTCTCACAGATAAGGAATGGACCTTCTGCCTTGACCGAATCTAGAAAATCTCCCCGAACAATAGGCACAAGCTCCTCCACTTTAAATGTATTCATAGTATTTACATCACTCCCTGGCAACTGGCCATATCTGACCCCTCCAAGTCATCCAACTGCTCTAATTGCAACACGCAAGTTGTTGACTTTGCCCACATGGCCTGGTCCTGTCCTCAAATACTGCTGTACTGTATAGAGATATTTCAAACAATAGCAAGAATCATAGATGGCCCTCTCCACGTCTAGGCCTACTGGGCCTGGTCAACCGCATTAAGCCTTGCTACCGTAGATTCGTATCCATTGCCCTGCTGCTGGCCAAAAGAGAGATCATGGTGCATTGGGGGGCAAAAACTAGGCCCACAAAAACGGCATGGGCACACAGCATTTCCTACTGAAGTCTAAAAACCGAGATCTATGCCACACTTCAGCCTCCAACTTCAAGACCAAAGGATATATTTTGTGTTTATCACACATACTGCAACAGACCCTCAACGCCTCCCAAGCTCATTCACCAAGTCCACAAGGAACACCCAAGAGTGTAGAGGCCGGGCCAGTTCCCGATGTTGTTTGAACTCCTGACACAGTAACACCAATTCCCCTATTAGGTCTACCACCAAGGCAGATGCCTTAGCAGACAAACTGTAATAAGTCGCTACCAAGATAGCTAAACTAGCCGCTCAGCTACTCTGAGGAATGGAACCACCCCATCCCCCCCCATCTTTCCAATTGTCGGTATCAGATTGCTATTTCTTTAGGTATAGAAGGCGATTGTATTGATTTAAGTCATGTCAATGTCTTTCTATTCTTGAATTTTTTTATTGTTCTTTGTCTTCATTATCAATTGAAACTTTACAAAACAAAAAACAACAACAGAGTGCAACAAACAATCTTTCTCAGAAGAAGGAGGAGCATAGATAGTAGGAGGAATCAATTCTTGAGAAGAGTTTAAATTTGATTGAACCATAGGAAGGAAAACATGATCCAACTGTAAAACAACAGCGTCCTCAAGAAAGCGCAGAAACTGAGGGAAACAGCATAAGGCAGAGAGTTCATCCAGGCGCTTTGTTGAAGTAATAGCCACCAAAAGGCAAATTTAAAAAACTAAGGGGTATATGTCCAAGCCCCTATCGCCACCACAACATCACTTTTAACGACGTTGTGGTGGGGATAGGGGCTTAGCCTTATTTACAAGGCAGCGCTAAGCCACTTAACGTGGCTTAGCGCTGACTTGTAAATAAGGCCCTGTTAGAAATGGGATTTCTGGCTAGCTCAGACTTGCGCCAAAGCAAGTCAGAAACCACCACTCTAGTCAGGATAAGGGAGTTATACTTCTAAAATAACCCCTACTCACCCCCTTGGTAGCTTGGCACGAGCAGCCAGGTTTATCTTAGAGGCAGTGTCTAAAGCATTTGCACATAACTGACAGTAAAACAGTGTATGCACTACAGAAGGACACCACACCAGTTTAGAAAAATATCCAGGGGCAGATTTACAAGCCCCTTGCACCACCCTTACGTCACTTTTTCCATGTTAAAAATGACGCAAAAGTGGCCCAAGGGGCTTGTAAATCTGCCCCCCAATTTTTATATACTTAAGACAACACCAAATACGATAAAAATCCACAATACTATACTTTAATATCGTCACTTATCAAAATATGCTTTAAAAATAGTTCCTCGATGTCGCTAGCTCCGCCCAGGGCTATAACAACGTCGTGAACAACAAATCCAAAAACAGTTCTGGCTGACTGCGGGGTTGCAGGCCAACGACAGGGTAGGGCAGAACAGCAAACAGTACTTTTCAGAGATGCAGGGCGATGAGGCCCTTGAAGTCACTTGCGTTGCAGGTCGAACTCCTTTCTGATGGAATCCAGAGTGCTGGAGCCAACAGGCATCGGGTGCTGCAGTGTGGCGTGCAGTGCACCCAGGTCGCGGTGCGAGCAGCGGCTAAGTGGCGTCGTCAGATGGTGTCGTCGGTGAGACCTGGGTACATCTCGATACACAAATACTGATTTGTGACCTTAAAAGCAGCAGCATCGTCATTGGTTTGCAATTCCACTCCCTTAGGGGTGCAATAGATGGTACAATTGAGTTTACACAGGAGATCCCTCCCTAGTAAACAAACAGGACTCGAATCACACACCGCAAACTGATGTCTATCTCGAAACGTTCCTATCTTCACAGGAATTAGTTCTGTCAAAGGGCTTGTCATTTTCCTATTTGCAACACCTACAACTTGGATCGTTTGTCCCGAGAGGGGAAGGTTGGGGATGACTGCAGATCTCACAGTAGAACGGGTAGCACCAGTATCTACCAAAAAGGTGGTAGGGTGACCATCAACATCAGCTTCCACAAATGGTCCCCTCTGGTCTACCTCTAAGACTGCCCCAAGTGTGCAGTCTTCCTCCCCCCTCAGGCACCGTCATGCCAACGGGTCTAGGTAGCGGTCATCGCTGTCATCAAAGAGAGACATCTGCTGATATGTGCAAGTCACTGAAAGGATCTTCGGTGGCTGCGGAACCTGCACTCGCGGAGCCGAAGTCCCCACTTTCATCGATCTGGGCTTCATTACTGTTGTCACTACCTCAGGTAGAGGCGCCTGAGCTACCTCCTCCTCCTGCTGTATCTGATTCGTAGGATTAAAGGGACACTCGCGTCTCCAGTGTCCAATCTGATGACACTGATGACATCCGTAGTCTTCTTCAGAGTTGCCGAATCTACTCTAGGTTTGGAGTCCTCTCCGTTTCCCTTTTTCTGACCATTCTGTTTCCTCCCCAGCATACCTCCTCCCTTATCGGCAGCTTGCATCTGTACTAGCATCAATTTGTCCTTAAGCTTTTTATGCTTTGAGTCTATCTCATCGCTGCAATGCCTAGCATACCTCAGTATTTCATCCAGTGGCTTGTTCTGCCAACAAATCAAATGCTGCTGAATCATAAGACAAATCTCAGGTCTCAATCCTAGGACAAACTTCAAAACTAACTGTCCCATGTCTTTAGGGTCCATTACATCCAACCCACTGTACTGCTTAAAGACTTGTAACATCCTTTCATAATACTCATGGACTGTCTACTTTGGTTCCTGAACTGTCCGATCTATCTTCACCCAATCAATATCCTGTGGTGATACCTTAGACTTCAACCACATGATCACCTGTTCGTACTTCTTCATGACAATTGGGGATGTACCATTTGTCACAGCATCTCTGTCTGGTTCGGAAGTGGGCCATTCAATAGCAATATTGCATGCTACCCACAAGTCTCCCGGAACCACAATATCAAACAATGTGTTCAAGTTAATCCACAACACCTTTGAAATCTTGACAAACCTCTCAACCTGCTTGTACCATTCGACTGGGCTTTCCCTCAACTTCGGGAAGTCATTTGTGAATGCTGCTAAATCCCCTCTACTCGAAGGCACGTGCACCTACCCTCCATTAGCTACCTCTCGCAAGAGGTAGTTCCCTATTCCTGGTGTTCCCCCTCCAGGAGGAGGTGTCTCTGTCACACTCCTTTTAATGATCTTTTTCTTGGACCATCTTTCTTCCCACTTGTCAAGCCTCATCCACACTCTCATTCCTATGATCAACTCTCTAATGTGAGTCCTCAGTCCAATTATTCTCTTTTCATCTAAATCTTGATCAGTGTACTCTAATCTGTGGCCACCCTGTAACATTTTCGTTTTAGACAAGTCCACTTCATATCTATTTGCCAATTCAGTCAACTTCTCATGTGCTGATCTTGCTTTGCGGGTCATGTCTTTTGCTACAAACTACAACTCGTCTGGCTCATAAAGGTCCACTCTCTCTATGGGAAGGTTTCCTTCTACAATCTCGTCCACTTCTGCTTTTAACCGCATTACATGTAACCTCTTTACCTTTATTGCCGCCTTAAGCGTGTCTTGACTAGATGAGCCACCCGACTCCCTGAATTTACTATCTTGTTCTCGGCACCTACTCATTTCAGATGTACCCCTAGGAGTCATCCTATTCTGAGTCATCCTGTTATCGGCACCCCCATTGTCCCAATCCTCTTGCCCTGACACTCTGATTCGCTTCGGGTGAATCCCACATCCTCAGGTCAGGTCTTAACTCGGCTAAGGATTTCGGCCTCAGACTGCTCAGATCCATGAGTCCCCTTATGAGTCTGCCGTAGCTGGCAATGGGGTACTCGATTCTACAAGTCTTGGTGTTTTAACCAATTTACCCAGGACACTACCTTTCGACCTCTACCTGAAGTGAATCTCCATTTCTCACCGGTTCTGGGTGATACACTGACACAATGGGACCAATGGTAACAGGTACTTTAAGAGCATCCGGTAACCTCTGAGAACTGGCACTCTCTGCCTTCTGCATTTCCCCTATCGAGAGCTTTCCCTGCGGTTCCTTAGCTCCCTCTATCCGGGCAGATTTCTCTCCCTCTGACTCCGGATTGTATGGGGGTGGTCTTTCAGATAACATCCTTTCTATCAAGCTGTCATCGGTATCACTGTCAACATCCTCAGCACCCTTTTTTCTGTGTGCCCCACGACTTGACCAACAGTGGATACAATTTATCCCCCTCAATTGTCTGTACTCTCCATCTCTTCTCCAATGCATCCCATCGCGCATCTTGGAAAGCCCTAACTGACCTCTTCACTCTTTCCTGTCTTCTGTCCCTGTTCCTTTCGTGTGCTGCCCTTATCCATGCATGTAATGCCTCAAACTGGGTCGGTCTGGGTAAAGGTCGCATTGAAGCCACAATCGATTTCAACTGATACAACAATTTAAATCTAAAAGTTCCATATCGGGGAAAGGTCAATTGTTCATTGCCTTCAGTCATTTTGCACCAGTTCTCAAGCCACAATATGGTATGCAAACCCACATTCGTAGCCATGTAATGAGCTGGAGTATCCTCGGGCGGAGCCTCTTCCCCCCACCCGGGGCTCTAATTTATTTTCTCTCCTAAACAAATCTCGCAAAACTTTAAATCATTTCATTATGAAACCAACGTCTCTCTGTTTACAGCGCTCTTTCGCTTCCTGATGACAATCCACCAATCCCAGCGCGGCTTCACACCAACCGCCCTATCCCAGCGCGGCACCCTTTTGACATCACTCGTCCCCCGCTCGCAGCAGTCCCCCTCCTTTACAGTCCGGTTCTCACTCATGCATACGTCCCATCCACACACTGAAATAACTACTTGTACATCCAAGCAATTACATTGCTGATTGTACGTCCACAGTCTGACTGTATGTCCAAAGTCGTGTAATTGTCTCCCGAAAACTGGCAACTGTCTGTCCATGAAAAGACCGGACATTCACCTAAACTGATAGGTTACACACACTCAGCAACTCACGACCAGCGTCAGTTACTCACTCACACACATACATTCCCCCTATCTCGGTCCAGCAGGCAATCAATGGTACCTCACGATTCCCTTAACAATGGGCGACAATTACGGTTTGCTTAAGCTACTCCTTGAGCCTAAGACTTTCCCGGGCTACGCGCGCTCACAGCCTGATTTCCTTTCATACAACAGGCATTCCAACTCCACAAGACATTACAACACAAGACAAGACCAACATAAACACCTCAATCTAACAACACAAAACCCTATTCATACTCACTCTCCGCGAACTGCTGCTTTCGCCGCAACGCGATACGAAAGGGGATGATGGACGGAGCATTTGAACAAATCAAACTCTTACCCCCAGTCAAATGATCTGGGTTTAATCCATCATCATTCTTTAGCTCACTTCACCACCCTAGTTCAGACATAGCCATATGCAAATCAGTCTGACCCTATGCCTCATAGGAACAGTCCAGCCCAAACTGCCAAGCCATGTCTTCCCTGGACTGGAAACAAGCATCCTGGGACCAGTTTCATAATCCTAATCAACCAAGCTATCTTGAATCCAGTGGTAGAGTGAGCAAGTGACCCACATCTGGGCATACAAAGCAATACCAAAGGAGATGAAGGACGGAGCATTTGAGCAAATCAAGCACTCACCCCCAGTCAACTGATCTGGGTTTAATCCATCACCATTCTTTAGCTCACTCCACCACCCCAGTTCAGACATGGCCATATGTAAATCAGTCTGACCCTGTGCCTCATGGGAACAGTCCAGCCCAAACTACCAAGCCATGTCTTCCCTGGACCGGAAACACGCATCCTGGGACCAGTTTCAGATTCATAATCCTAATCAGCCCAGTTTCTGGTGTTAGCATGGACTTCTATGGGAATTCACAAGGGCATATTATAAAGCCCATTATCGCGGCTTTAGCGGCAGCTTCCTGCCGATAAAAGCGGCGATAATGTATCGCCCTTTCTTGATAATATGGTCTTCTTATTCTAATCTAGATCTCCCCTTACTCTAGAGACTAACATCCACCTGCTACCAACTGGGAAGGCTTGGATTCTTTACTAGATTTTCTTACCAATATTTACAATCTTAGGTCAACTAGATCTTTATTGCCTGCTAAGAAGTTTGAAGGGGAGAACAACATTAATTATAACAACTTTTAGAATGAACCAAATTAACTCCAATCCAAGAACCACTAACTACCGAATAAAGTTTTAGGAGTTTTATTACAAAGCAAAAAACAACTCAATATACAAGCACCTCAGCAAGAGGTTTAAGAAATAGACTGGCACTAATACAAACATAATCCTATGCAAGAGTGTCATATGACTTAATATGATGGGCAGAGTTTATTCTAAAAGCATTAGGCAAACGATAACAGATCCAGCTTGAAGCTTTAGCTGCATTCATTCAAAAGGAAAGAAAAGAAAGTTAGTCTGTCCCTACACTAACACTAAATGACATCCGTCCTTAGCATCAACCCCAGGCGTCAGGTGTCAGCCGTGAAGACTTTCTAAGAAGTCTATGTTGGTTGAAGTTCCAAACTTGTTGGCCTGTCTCCTCGGGCACTCGGGTGGTGGCTGAAATCTCAGCTAAATTCAAAATTTTAAATTCTTCACTCCTTCATAAGTTTAAATCATGTATGGGTTTATTCATTCATTCATTGATGTTTCCTTCACATCCAATTACCCAATATTCACAATTTGATGCTTGGTAATTTCTCATAAAACATCCATTTTCACATAATCATGGCTGTTCCCAATGCATTTCGGCGCCTTCGCGCCTTCGTCAGGGGTTAACTCTGGAAAATAATAATGTTTGTTCAAATGTTTGTGGGACCTTGTGGAGTGTGCCTACACCTTTCTAAAGCTAACTGGCTTTACATTGAGTTGTTCTATAGCGCTTATCTCAAAAGCTAACGTGGCTCGTAGCGTGCATAATCTTTAACTTTTTGTGCCGTCTATCGTTCTACTCGTATACCGCATATTATCCCCATATCGCCTCTTGTGTTTTATATGTGATTAAGGAAGCCTGTTGATTCCTCATATTGATCTTTACTTGCAGGTCGTGTCGGGCTGTTAGACCAGTGTACGCGCTGTTGTTTGGCTGTTGTGTAAACGAAAACCTTTGTGGCGTCTCTCTGTGTGTTACACGCAATGTTCGTGCTATTGAACGCTTGGTTTTCTATTGAGTCCTGCGTGTGTTTGGAAACTTACTTTATGCTATCTACTTTCGAATCTCTGTGGTGTATTGAACTTTTACGCAAATAAGCGCTTTAATGTTAAGCTATAGTGTGAATTCTTACCGGTCTGTCGACTTGTACGTCTCTCCTCCCTCCTTCATGTGTGTTCACCATGCTCTCTCCTATGCTGTTACGTGTGCGCGTAATGACGTGCTTGTCACTTTTAAAGTGATGCTCGCCTGTATTTTACATGTTGCTAATAAAGTTCTCGCTTTCGAACTACTGATGACGTTATGCTTTCAGCCCATTAATGCTTTGTTCTAAAAAATTATGAATATGTACTACGTTGCTAGGGTATTATCTGTCCTGTGTATTGGTAAATTAAAGCGCTTACATGTGTATGTGTTGGGGATTAGGGAGCTACGCTGTTCAGTTCTTAGTTACAATTGCGTCCTGCGGTCGCATCGTGATCAGTATGTTCATACATCTATCATGTTAACATAAATATGTGTTTAAAAATTACGTTCATAGATAACAATCTGTAGTGTAGTTCCTATTATCCCAATAGGCTCTGCGCATTGGAATAATATCTTCAATAGTATAGACGTAGGACTGTGGTTAACTAGGTCTTCTACTGATGATATTAGACTTAAAGTTTTGTGTTTGCCAGCTAGCTCAGAGTTCACTAGAAACTTTCGCGAATAGACAAGGAGGAGTTTAACCTCCCTGGATAGACAAGAAGGGATTTAGTTTCTGACAACCATAGAACATGACAACTTTGCTCTCCCCTAGTCAAGAGTATATCTCCAGAGTCCTGTGAAAACAAAAGACAACTTATTTTACTCAGTCAGTACGTGCATTCTTAGTTTCACCAGATTGTACAGAAAAGGAAGAGACGGGCGTGTTCAATAAAAAAGGTGTTATTTATTGATCAGTCTCTTTTCTCGTACAAGAGAAATGAATCGCTATTATTGCAATACTTATAGTTAAGTAAAGTGCATACAGTAAAAACAGAATTATAAAATAATACTGTAAAAGCATTGATATGGTTTCTGAGCCATATGATACTTAAAATGGATAAAATAGATACATACATATATACATTGACTAATCGTACTCAACTGGTGCTTCTAACCACGCCTACCCCGGTGTACCTGACCTAAGCCTAATACGTGGGCGGGAGTAGATAAGTAGCAGTTTAAGTTAAGTTTGGTTTGCCAAGGGTCTGACTCAAGAATTCTCTGCAAGGGTTATTCAGTTCAGTACCTGGGAATTAGAAGGCTGGAGGGCTGGTATCTCTATCTCAGGGCTTGATATCCCAGCTGCCTGCGAGGGCGGCTGGAAGCGCCGGGCTGGATTTCTCGGCAGGAGAAAAGGCAGCGTCTCTCTCTCAGCGCGTCAAAAGGGAGGGGCAGCGTCTGTGGGCTTCGCTGTTAGCTGGGCTCCTCGGCAAGTCTCGCTGCTCCAATCTTGTCACCACCACCGTGTGCTTGCTTAAGGCAATGTCGGTATTATTTATACCTGAAAGGTGCCGAGATTGACGTAAGGATGGACATAAATACGTCAATAAGGATGTCATATTAACTGGTCGTTCGCACATTCTTTACTGAAGTTCTCGGTGAAATCAAAACAATGGCTGCGGGGATTTCCCAGGTCGCTGTAGGTTTGATTTGGTTTGAGAACTCCGTATGCCTATTAGGGGGCTGGAGAAACAGTGCTTGCCTAATGAGATGGGATGCGCTATGACCTAATCAGATAACGGGCTTCTGTGCCGTTGTATGGCTAATCAGATAACGTGCTTTTGTGCCGTTGAATGGCTGCTAGTTAATTATTAACCAGACAAGGGTCAGAAATAGGGGGATCGATACAGTACCCATAGGAAATACATCACACCCAGTCCGCGGAATCTATGTCCATATTTACTAATCTAGGCATAGTAAACAAAACTAGAAGTGCATGTGTATACCGAACCACCCCAAAATAAAATCATATGTATTTCGAAAACTGGAAATGTGAAATACACGAAAGATAAGTATAGTTACTATATGCACTCAAGCAGTATAATAATGCAAAATCTATTACGCATATTTTTAAATCAGCATGAATAAAATGCGAAAATTACACATGAAATGGCTCTTAATACAGAAGAAAAAAAAATGTGAAACCATTTCATCACAAAATATAAAATACTTGTGAACATGCTAGAGGGTAGCTAATGTCTCTAGAGTACCTAAAATAGAAATTTAGTTCTCTAAGAATAGTTCTACTTTAAGCAGAAGATAAGTGTCCCAAAAAATTGTAAATATTTTTGGATTTGGAAAAAAAAAGACGAAGGCCAAATTCAGGGTGTAGGGAACGCCGTGTGCTAGCTTGCTCAAAGTCATTCTTTCTGCTCTGGTGAAAACATCATATCATTTAGACTTTCGAAAAAACTGTCAACTGCTTCTTGCGAAAGTTCCACTAACTCGGAAAAAGTTGTTATCATGCATTCATGAGCATGATTGCCTTCATTGATGGTTTGATCAGCATAGCTGACAGAAGGTCGTACCTGATCGATGCTGCTTTCATCTTGTACTTCACTACCCCTCAATCGTAGTGGTGAAGTCTCCACGAATGCCGTCATCAGGATTGGTAGCCTCTGGGGACAGCACAATGCATGAGCCGTTACCGGACTCAACAAAGTCTCAGCATCCATTGGCACATCCGATTGTAGTGTCAGACAGGTGTCCAACACGCATTCTTCACCGCATAGCAAGCACCTTAATACAGGCATAACACAACGTTGCCACAAGGGTCTAAATGAAAGAAACCAAGTCATGTTCAGGTCTCTTAGCCGGGCTAGTCCAAGGACTTTAGTTATGCGGTCCCTGTAGCGTATGGCTAGGATCATTTCTTCCATTGTCGCTGGTGTCTTGTCTGTGACACGGTTTGCCATAGCGAAGTAACAGGATCAAAAATAGGATGCCTGCCACTAGTCCCAACAGGAGAGGAAGTCCGCCAAAGATGGAATGGACAAAGTCAGGAAAAATACCCAGGATGGCTTTGAATGGGGTCAAAGCTCCTGAAAATACACTTGAGATACCACTGGTATCAGAAATATTTAAGATTTCGTTCAGTATTTCTGCGAAATGTATGGGGGAATTAGTTGATAACAGTGAATGAATCTCTGCCGTTGTCCTTGCAACTTGGAGATCATACGTTTCTTTTGATGACGTTAACTGGGTTGGCGTCTGTAGGGGCACAGTCTTCATTCTGCTTAAAGTATCAATTCGAATAGAAGCAATTTTCAAGCTGGGCCATAACCTTGCCTCCCTGTCTGGAGCATCGTTCGGGAACAATACTCTCTCACAACACATGACCCTGGTAGTCACGCTAACGAGATAAGGTTTCCCGGGCAGCAAACTGTAACATCTGCGATCTACTATTAGAATGTAACTCCCGTTCGAGAGTCTCCTAAAGAATGGTTCTATTTGTGTTGCAGGTGTGCCTAGCTGGTGACATGAAAGGTTATTTGAAGTCCCTTCACAGGCTCCATGCAAACTAATACCCTGACACAGAAGTGTACCGCTTAGTGACCTCGCACAATTATTGCCACTAAGAAACACACTTTGGCCTTTATTACTAACACATGCGTGTGTATAGGGCAAGTTCCATGTTGACTTAATGTACCCTTTACCCAACCTTTCATACTGGCCTGCCTGTATATATTTTTGGCAGTATTGAAACTGGAAAGTTGTTATCGGAATATTAATTATCCCATGTATTATCCATTCAATGACAGGTCGTTCTGACATTGTCAATGGTAATCTCTCAAGTTTTTCAATGCTCAGAATTGTATAATCAGCACCCTTCTGTGCCAAACTGATTTGTTTATCAGTGAGGTTAAAGATATTAAATAATGACGGTGTGTTGATTAAACGCCAAGGCACATAGCCTGAACGCAGATTTTGTAACGTCCAGCCAAGCTGTACAATAGGACGCAATTGGGACTGACCGTGTTGTAACATCAGTAAGTTTTGCGATATTATATCGATTGCTGAAGACACAATACTGTCCAGTGAATATATTCTGGAAGATAGAGTCATTAACCCATTGTCCACAACAGAAAGTGATTTTTCCAAATTAACACGGTCAATTTCCCGTATTTTCTCTGCTGTCTCAATTTGAGTTTCTTTCCAGGCTTCGTTATAAGCTGCATATATAGAGGCCGCTATGAAACGTTTTTGACGCTGTTTGCGTGGTCCCATAATGAAATCACGCAAGTCAGCACCTTCTTTAAGTAAAGTTAGGTGTTGCTTAATTTCTGCCAGTGTGGAGGTTTGTAGCCATTGAAGGCACAGCTTTCCCACACTGTACGTAGTAATTATCCCTGGATGTTGTCTTTGGGAATATCTAGGGTCTGGCCTGGTCAATGTGAACCCCTGTGTTTTGTTCAGGAATCTGTCTTGACAGTTATTTGTATCTGTGGGCCAGATCAACCATTGTTTCCATTCAGGATGTGTTCTGTTTTGGTTTAAAATATGGTTTACGTCTATCTCAACATCTATAGAGCTATTACTGTTCGTTGTTGGCTTTGGAATAGACGGTTTGTTTAAGTCTTTAATTTTGGCTAGGCCAAGACAGGTAGTTTGTTGAATAGTATCATTCAAAAATATAATTTGTTCTGGGATCATGCAGGCTCTAAACAATGATTCTATACCTTGTACTTGCCAATCTTTTGTACCCCAAATAGTTTTTGCTTCAATGTTATTGTTCCAGAATTCAAAGCCAAATGTATTCATTTGTTCAAAAAATGAATCTTAATATATCAATTTTGTGTTTGTAAGCATGGTCTTCACTCCTGTCTTATTTGACAATTTGAAATAGAATGTTTCTGCATTACTAGTGTTAAACCCTGAAAAATATGAATATTTATCATAAAATGTTTTCGAGCTACCTTTTGGAGGAGTAGCACAATGTTCCCATTGGTTATAATTTAAAACATTTCTAGGTTGTGCAGATTTATGTAGATAATGGTTACCATAGTGGTTATAGCAGAACATTTGATCATAATTAGATGAACCCTGCAAATAATCATGTTCTGTAAATTTAGCAGACATCACTAGGTCAGACATCATATCATTAATACTTTCAAAGTCCCAATCATCAGCAAATGTGCTTGGTTTCACAAAGTCACTTAATGAAATCTTAAATTGATGTGGATACTTCAGGATTTCAACCGGGCCATAGATTTCATAATCAGTATTGTCCCATGCTACCCCGCCGGGTATAGGATTGGCTGTGAAGTTTACTGAAGAAAGTTCTCTTTTCTCGACGTGTGAAGATGTGTGTGGTTTAAGGACCAAGTTGATTTTCTGGCTTGCTGTGTCCATTTTAGCATATTTTCCCTCAATGAAATGTCCCAAGCATAGTACCATGAAGAGCCAAAGTATGAGGACAAATGCACCTAATGCCACCCAAATTTCAATCCATGGAGAAATCAGATAGGTTTCTTTCAGTTGTTGAAAAAGTTCCTTAGCTTTATCTTTAAAAGTTTTTGTTGATGGCTGTTTCTCAGATTCACTATCATCTTCAGAGAAATCATCGAAGTTGATGAAGTAGCCGGATGCTGTTCTGTCAATTGTTCCAATTGCTTCTGGATTACTTTTTGCTTTTGGAGTTTGCTTTGTTTCATCAGCATAGTCATTTGTTACTTCATTGTAGGTCGGTGTGTCTTGACTAAATGTTTTTATTTGGGTTTTTAGAGGTTTAAGTTCCATTGCTTTGTTGCATAGTCCTTGTTGATTTACTGTAGAGTTTTCAAATGTGATTAGTCTCTCAGTTTGAACCTCTGTATTTGTAGCAAACTTTGGTGTTCTACTACTTTTTGGGAGTCCACTTGGCCTACTATTTGTTATCGGCCACATGATTGTGGTTTTACCAGGTCGATGGATACAACTCGGTTCTCCTTTTTACCAGCAAGGGGCGGTAGTACTACTGATCTTGTCCCGTTGACAGACAAGACAGGAACTGTTTTTCTGTAAGAAGGCCCAAATTCCTTCTTTACCGCGATCTTCTCTCTGACTAGATCCCCGACTTTTGGAATCCAGACAGGCCTTGCTGGGACAGGTGGTTTCTCTTCAGTGGTCGTTGGCTGCTGTTTCAACTTTATGTTGCTCAGGTTTTTTCTTGTTTCATTTAAGTCCTGTAAAATAGCCAAACGATCTTTGATATCAAAGCATTTATCTTTAACCACTGAAGTCTGACTATCAAGGTCCTGGATCAACATTCTAGTCCCGAACAATAGTTCGTACAGACTGAGACCTTTCACAGAATTTCTTGGCAGGTTATTTAGACTACGTTGGACACTTATTAAATGTTTGACCCACCCAGCTCCCGAACCTAATACCTTTTCCGTTATAGATTGCTCTATGCCTTGGTTTTTTCTTTACACCATCCCGTTTCCCTCAGGAAGGAAGTGAGAAGAGTCCTGCTATGCAATGCTCATTTGGCCACGCATCTCCCATAAGCTCGAGAGCTAAAGAAGAAACATTGGTCAGAACGTAGCATGCTCCTAGCGTATATGCCATTATAGACTCGCAAATCTTTGTATAACAGTCCAGACGTCAGCCGAGCGCTGAGGGTCTATATTTATAAGTGAAAATAGTCTTTACATGTTAATATTACGCAATTGTTCATAATGGGAACTTTCTTATTGTTGTTGTTTATTACAATCTGGGGCGAAGCGCCATGGTAGCACGCCGTCTCGGTCGCCACTGCGATCTCTGTTGCAGTCTAGGCAGTTTTTTGCAAACATGTGATGGTGCAGACTCATGTACACTGATTGTAATTCATCTAGAGAATCTTTAAGCTTGAGGTGTCTAAGACCCTCACCCATATGTGCGTCTGCTATTAACAAGCCTCTCCTGTCCATGTTTGGAATTACTCTGTCCCCCACTCCAGGGATTCGAGCAAAAGGTACGGAGTTTGCATCGATTATGTATGTATAATTGAGTGGATAGTTGATCGGTAGCGCTGAGCAGTCGCCTTTTAATGACGTTTTCACCGCCAGCATTGTTTCCCCGTCAATGTATTTTACTGAACGCTTTTTTCTAGCTACGGAAGCCGGTTTAGTTGCTACCACTGTGGCTGTCTCAGCCAATGAATTCCCTGCAACGTGAACGCCATCACGCTGATGACTCAGTGAGTGTATCACGTGAGTTTTTGGTAGTTCTTTCTGCAAAAGAACTATTTGTTCCCAAAGCACTTTTTGCTTTATTGTTGCACCTGTGTCATCTTTGTAATCGTTCTGAATCCATTTCTGTAAATCGTTGTTGTATGTTTTGACGCAGTAATACGAATCGCACACTATAAGTGTCGGGAATTCGCGATCGGCATTATCTAGCGCCATTTTCAACGCTATTATTTCAGTTTGTTGTTCTGAATTATTCACCACTGAGTGTTTTTTTGTCAATAGAGGTCTCAGTTTTCCTCCGCGCCACACTTCTTTTGTAACTTCACATGTGGCGTTGTATGCTTGTTCTCCCCATACTGAGGGTTGAGCATATCCGTCTGTATAGATTACACAGGCGTACTGTCGTAAGGGCAGAATGTCGATTGGCAGAGGGTATTCTCTCTCATATTCTAGATATTTTAATTCTTTCAATTCTGGATCAAAATAGTATTTTACTTTGTCCGTAGTAATAGAATTTACCCATTGTATCCATTCTGGATTCAATGCTGTAGTCGGCAAATTACATGGAGTTGTTAATGCCTCAAAAGCTGATTCTGCTGTTCTGACTGTGATACGTCTACCGTCAGCTTTGTCTTTTTCTCTTGCTACAGCCGTTTGAACCGCATGAACAATGTTTTCCTTAATACTGAACCTCTTTTCAGATTCTGTGTACAAGTGTGATTTGTATGCAATTGGTACCTTTTCTCCCTCATTAGAGGTCAGGTATGTGAATCCGCATCTTCCTGGGATGACTCGAATCACAAGGTTGCGTGTGTTATCACGTGTTTGTAATTTTGTTTTAACTAACATGTCTGTTTGTAAGGATCTCAAAATTTCTGTGTGTTTGTGAGTCCAATTGATTCTTTTAAAATCTGGTTTTATTAGATCATAAAGGGGTTTGACCCTCTCTGCGTAATTTATAATGTAAGTTCTTCCGAAATTTAGGAAGCCTAGAATTGATTGTAAGTTTTTTATTGTTCTAGGTGCTTGGATTACAGCACATTTCTCTAGGAAATTGTCAGCCAGGCTTTTGCCTTCACTTGATAGTTCATATCCTAAAAACAGGACAGTTAGATGGGCAATTCTTGACTTTTTAAAGTTGAATTTGTAACCATCTGCTGCGAACCCAAGTATTATGGTGTTCACTCTCTTCAAGTGAGTATCCAAGTCATCATCTGTTAGATAAATGTCGTCGACATAAGATAATGCCTCGTCATCATATATTTGTAGTAATTCTGTTACTCTCGCTGAGAATAACCCTGGGCTGTTCTTGAACCCCTGGGGTAGTCAACAGAAAATTTTTTGGGGAGCCATTTATTGAGAACGCCGTCAAATATCTGCTCTCTGGTGCTATGTTTTGACAAAAGAATCCATTAGAGATGTCTAATGTTGTTTTGTACTTTTTGCGCACTATGTTATTCATTAGTGCAGCACTATGCGAGTTTTGTACTGCAAAAGTTTTGCAACATGAGTTAAGGTGTCTGTAATCCAAAACAAGACGATATGAATTGTCTGGTTTGGAGACAGGAAACAAAGGATTGTTCATTTGTGAGGTGCAAGTTTCAATCACCCCCTGGTATTCAAGTTGATCTAGGATCTCTTTTACCTGTTTTTTAGCTTCTTGCTTAATTGGGTACTGCCTCTGTGCAGTAGGTTGTGATTTTAACTGGATTTTGTGAGTAGGAGAGTCCTCATCCCATCCCACATGATTTTATATAAAGCAGGAGCTTGAGCTACTGCCCACTTTCTTGCAAGTGTATATTTTTTATGAATTGGAATATGATTTGAGAAGGCAGGCATAATTATTTCTTCGCCATGAGGGCACTCCCTGACAAACTCTGGTGGCCAGTCTTTTTCAGCTAGAAGTGTAGTGTAGTTTTATTTGTGTTCCCCTGATGAGGGGTCAGCTGTGGAATTTTTAATAGCTGGTTGGACTGTTGAAGTCCGCATTACATAATGGACTAATTGTCTAAGTATTTTAATTAGCTGTTTTAGCTGTGCTAAAAGATCTGGTGCAGACATTTCTTCCATGTCTGGATGTGGTGTGTATCCGGCTAGGACCGGCCACGTTGCTCCTGGTCTACCTAGTGGACCGAGCCTGGTGATGTGATTATTATGTTTTAGGGCGCCATTAAACCAGAGCAGGTGCTCTTGGTATTTGAGTGGTATTTCCACCTCCTCGAAAGGAGTGTACTCATTCGGAGGTTCCTCTATTTTGTAATAGTGGAAGTCCTTTGTTACAGCGTTTGCTGCTGGAAAGTTTATCCATGAATAGAATACCTCTGTCTGCCGATATTCGTGTGCCTCAATTACGAATATGACTGTGCCACCTCTCGGTGTCAGTCCGTTTTCTATAAGTTTTAAAGCTATAGTTTTTCTTATGTTGACCGGGATTAGTATTATATCCGGGTCATTTTGTAGCAGAGTATTATCAGCTGCTATGAGTTCAGCTGCTATTCTAGCTGTCTCTCTTCCTTCTTCAGTGTCTGACATTTTACTGTTAGGAAGGTTATTTTGTTTGTTTGCAGATCAGGTTTCTACGGAAACAAAGATTAGATGCACAATATTTTAGAACAGTGTATCCTTCAACGTTGAATAAACCAAGAACCATACTTAGGAGTCTCCTCCTGCGAAGTTTGGCGGATATTTAACCTTTCACCCACTCCAGACGTCTTTGGAGTATTATGGGAAAAAAAGGGTCTGAGTGAAAAAGCACGACTGAGTTACTCTAATGTCTTGCGTTAGTTTTATCGCCTATCCAAACATTTGGGCGCCATGTAGTGTAGTTCCTATTATCCCAATAGGCTCTGCGCATGGAATAATATCTTCAATAGTATAGACGTAGGACTGTGGTTAACTAGGTCTTCTACTGATGATATTAGACTTAAAGTTTTGTGTTTGCCAGCTAGCTCAGAGTTCACTAGAAACTTTCTCGAATAGACAAGGAGGAGTTTAACCTCCCTGGATAGACAAGAAGGGATTTAGTTTCTGACAACCATAGAACATGACAACTTTGCTCTCCCCTAGTCAAGAGTATATCTCCAGAGTCGTGTGAAAACAAAAGACAACTTATTTTACTCAGTCAGTACGTGCATTCTTAGTTTCACCAGATTGTAGAGAAAAGGAAGAGACGGGCGTGTTCAATAAAAAGGTGTTATTTATTGATCAGTCTCTTTTCTCGTACAAGAGAAATGAATCGCTATTATTGCAATACTTATAGTTAAGTAAAGTGCATACAGTAAAAACAGAATTATAAAATAATACTGTAAAAGCATTGATATGGTTTCTGAGCCATATGATACTTAAAATGGATAAAATAGATACATACATATATACATTGACTAATCGTACTCAACTGGTGCTTCTAACCACGCCTACCCCGGTGTACCTGACCTAAGCCTAATACGTGGGCGGGAGTAGATAAGTAGCAGTTTAAGTTAAGTTTGGTTTGCCAAGGGTCTGACTCAAGAATTCTCTGCAAGGGTTATTCAGTTCAGTACCTGGGAATTAGAAGGCTGGAGGGCTGGTATCTCTATCTCAGGGCTTGATATCCCAGCTGCCTGCGAGGGCGGCTGGAAGCGCCGGGCTGGATTTCTCGGCAGGAGAAAAGGCAGCGTCTGTCTCTCAGTGCGTCAAAAGGGAGGGGCAGCGTCTGTGGGCTTCGCTGTCAGCTGGGCTCCTCGGCAAGTCTCGCTGCTCCAATCTTGTCACCACCACCGTGTGCTTGCTTAAGGCAATGTCGGTATTATTTATACCTGAAAGGTGCCGAGATTGACGTAAGGATGGACATAAATACGTCAATAAGGATGTCATAAGAACTGGTCGTTCGCACATTCTTTACTGAAGTTCTCGGTGAAATCAAAACAATGGCTGCGGGGATTTCCCAGGTCGCTGTAGGTTTGATTTGTTTTGAGAACTCCGTATGCCTATTAGGGGGCTGGAGAAATAGTGCTTGCCTAATGAGATGGCATGCGCTATGACCTAATCAGATAACGGGCTTCTGTGCCGTTGTATGGCTAATCAGATAAAGTGCTTTTGTGCCGTTGAATGGCTGCTAGTTAATTATTAACCAGACAAGGGTCAGAAATAGGGGGATCGATACAGTACCCGTAGGAAATACATCACAAATCATAAATAACAAGCAAATTCGACTCTGTCATTGAGTCATTGAGACCTTGAGGCCTCAAGGTGCCCAAATGGTATATCCAAAAGTTCTCTCTTTTCAATAATGTCTTTTTGTTGTCCATCCCTTCTTTTTTTACCACTTGCTCTAATATACAGGTTCTCAATTGATTGATTTGATGCTGTGCCTCCCAAAAATGGGTTGTAATGGTTGATTGCATCATTTTTGTTCGGATATTGCTCTTGTGTTCATTTAACCTTACTTTGAGTTTCCTTTCTGTTTGGCCAACATATCCTTTGCCACATGGGCATTTTAGTAGATTTATGATGTTGGTTGTGTCGCATGTTCCATTTACTCTTAGGTTAATTTTGTTACCCCGTGTGGGGTGAGTGATGTTATTTCCCTTAATAATATTGTTGCAGTTGCTGCAATTTTGACACGGTTGTGTGCCCTTGTACACCTGGGGCATTTGACCTATTTTGGATGGTTTCCGTATTTCTCCTATATTCTTTGATCTCGTATATGCGAATAGAGGTTCCTTTTGGAATGTATCTTTGAAGTCCGGTTCCGCTTTTAGTAGAGCCCAATGTTTCTTTATTATTTTCTTGAATTGATAACTCTTGTTGGAGTATTTAGTCACACATGTTATTCGATTTTCTGTGGTTTGTTATCTTGTTTTCAATAGATCCTCTCTCGTTTTTATTTCTATTCTTTTTGCTGCCTGCTGTAATATTTCTTTTGGATATCCTCTGTTTTTGAATCGTGTCATCATTTGCTGTGTTTGTGTTTTGAATTGTTCTGATTCCGAGACTACTCTTTTGACCCTCAGAAGTTGAGAATAGGGTAGATGTTTAATTAAGGATGCAGGGTGATAACTTTCATATCGCAATATGTTGTTCCGATCTGTTGGTTTTCTAAACAAATTGGTGGCAAATCCTGTGTTTTTTTTTGTGATTTCTACATCTAGAAACTGAATCAATTTATTCTGTATTTCCAATGTAAATTGGATTCTTTCTTCGATGGTGTTGAGTTGTATTATTTGGTTCTCTAGTGTTTCCTTAGAACCTTGCCAAACTATAAATATGTCATCGATGAGGCGGACATATAATTGAATCTGTTTTGCCCAAATTTCATTTAGCAAAATATTGGTTTCTTCGATATCACTCATAAATATATTTGCTTACGTAGGGGCTGCACAATTTCCCATTGATGCTCCGCTCTTTTGTAAGTACCAGTTGTCTTTGTGTGTGAAATAACTGTGCATCAAGGTTAACTCCATTAATTCCATCAGAAATATTTTCATTTCTTCCCTATAGTCACTCTGTAGTAGTGCCTTTTCAACTGCTTCTAGGCCTTGTCTGTGTGGTATTGAGGTATATCGAGCTTTCACTTCTATAGTTGCCATGAAAACTTGTTTATTTTCTGTGATCTGGGTGGTGGATAATTTCATTAGGAAGTCTGTGGTGTCTCTGATGTATGATCTTGTTGATGTGACTAACGGTTGCAGATATTTATCAAGAAGTTTACCCACTGGTTCATGTACACTTTTTCGAGTGGACACGCTGGGTCGGCATGGAGGTTGATGCAGGTTCTTTTGTACCTTTGGTACCATGTAAAAGTTGGGACTTATTGGGTGTTCTTGTGAGAGGTATTTATCTGCCAAAAAGCAGATAAAGGGGGCGCCCCAGTAATATTGGACAGGACATATTACGAAACGCGAGTAAATACACACTTGGAGGATGCTAACCTTTATATGCAATTAGAGTTTAACCCAACTAACGAGATACAGAAAACCTTAGAACAGATTTTACAAAGAGCAGTAGAAAAAGGAACCATCCAAGAAAAGGTTAAAAAATACCTCACCCAAGAACACCCAATAAGCCCCAACTTTTACATGGTACCAAAGGTACATAAGAACCTGCATTAACCTCAATGCCGACCCATCGTGTCCACTCGACAAAGCGTACATGAACCAGTGGGTAAACGTCTTGACAAATATCTGCAACCATTAGTCACATCAACAAGATCATACATCGGAGACATCACAGACTTCCTAATGAAATTATCCACCATCCAGATCACAGAAAATCAACAAATTTTCATGGCAACCATAGATGTGAACGCTCTATATACCTCAATACCACACAGACAAGGCCTAGAAGCAGTTGAAAAGGCACTACTACAGAGTAACTATAAGGAAGAAATGAAAATATTTCTGATAGAATTAATGGAGTTCACCTTGATGCACAGTTATTTCACACACAAAGACAACTGGTACTTACAAAAGAGCGGAACATCAATGGGAAATTGTACAGCCCCTACGTACGCAAATATATTCATGAGTGATTTCGAAGAAACCAATATTTTGCTAAATGAAATTTGGGCAAAACAGATTCAATTATATGTCCGCTTCATCGATGACATATTTATAATTTGGGAAGGTTCTAAGGAAATACTAGAGAACCAAATAATACAACTCAACACCATCGAAGAAAGAATCCAATTTACATGGGAAATACAGGATAAATTGATTCACTTTCTAGATGTAGAAATCACAAAACAAAACACAGGATTTGCCACCAATTTGTTCAGAAAACCAACAGATCGGAACAACATATTGCGATATGAAAGTTATCACCCTCCATCCTTAATTAAACATCTACCCTATTCTCAACTTCTGAGGGTCAGAAGAGTAGTCTCGGAACCAGAACAATTCAAAACACAAACACAGCTAATGATGACACGTTTCAAAAACTGAGGATTTCCAAAAGAAATATGACAGCAGGCAGCAAAAAGAATAGAAACAAAAACCAGAGAGGATCTATTTAAACCAAGATTACAAACCACAGAAAAACTAATAACATGCGTGAGTAAATACTCCAACAAGAGTTATCAATTCAAGAAAATAATAAAGAAACATTGGGCTCTACTAAAAGCGGAACCGGACTTCAAAGATACATTCCAAAATGAACCTCTATTCGCATATACGAGATCAAAGAATATAGGAGAAATACTGAAACCATCCAAAATAGATCAAATGCCCCAGGTGTACAAGGGCACACAACCGTGTCAAAATTGCAGCAACTGCAACAATCTAATTAAGGGAAATAACATCACTCACCCCACACGGGGTAACAAAATTAACCTAAGAGTAAATGGAACATGCGACACAACCAACATCATATATCTACTAAAATGCCCATGTGGCAAAGGATATGTTGGCCAAACAGAAGGAAACTCAAAGTAAGGTTAAATGAACACAAAAGCAATATCCGAACAAAAATGATGAAATCAACCCTTACAACCCATTTTTTGGAGGGACAGCATCAAATCAATCAATTGAGAGCCTGTACATTAGAGCAAGTGGTAAAAAAAGAAGGCATGGACACAAAAAGACATTATTAAAAAGAGAGAACTTTTGGATATACCATTTGGGCACCTTGAGGCCTCAAGGTCTCAATGACAGAGTCGAATTTGCTTGTATTTATGATTGTTATCTATGAATGTAATTTCATATACATATTTATGTTAACATGATAGATGTATGAACATACTGATCATGATGCGACCGCAGGACGCAATTGTAACTAAGAACTGAACAGCGTAGCTCTCTAATCCCCAACACATACACATGTAAGCGCTTTAATTTACCAATACACAGGACAGATAATACCCTAGCAACGTAGTACATTTTCATAATTTTTTAGAACAAAGCATTAATGGGCTGAAAGCATAACGTCATCAGTAGTTCAACAGCGAGAACTTTATTAGCAACATTGTAAAATACAGGCGAGCATCACTTTAAAAGCGACGAGCACGTCATTACGCGCACACGTAACAGCGTAGGAGAGAGCATGGTGAACACACATGAAGGAGGGAGGAGAGACGTACAAGTCGCCAGACCGGTAAGAGTTCACACTATAGCTTAACATTAAAGCGCTTATTCGCGTAAAAGTTCAATACACCACAGAGATTCGAAAGAAGATAGCATGGAGTAAGTTTCCAAACACATGCAAGACTCAATAGAAAACCAAGCGTTCAATAGCACGAACATTGCGCGTAACACACAGAGAGACGCCACGAAGGTTTTCGTTTACACAACAGCCAAACAACAGCACGTACACTGGTCTAACAGCCCGACACGACCCGCAAGTAAAGATCAATATGAGGAATCAACAGGCTTCCTTAATCACATATAAAACACAAGAGGCGGTATGGGGATAATATGCCGTATACGAGTAGAACGTAGACGGCACAAAAGTTAAAGATTATGCACGCTACGAGCCAGGTTAGCTTTTGAGATAAGCGCTATAGAACAACTCAATGTAAAGCCAGTTAGCTTTAGAAAGGTGTAGGCACACTCCACAAGGTCTCAATGACAGAGTCGAATTTACTTGTTATTTATGATTGTTATCTATGAATGTTATTTCATATACATATTTATGTTAACATGATAGATGTATGAACATACTGATCATGATGCGACCGCAGGACGCAATTGTAACTAAGAACTGAACAGCGTAGCTCTCTAATCCCCAACACATACACATGTAAGCGCTTTAATTTACCAATACACAGGACAGATAATACCCTAGCAACATAGTACATTTTCACAATTTTTTAGAACAAAGCATTAATGTGCTGAAAGCATAACGTCATCAGTAGTTCGACAGCGAGAACTTTATTAGCAACATTGTAACATACAGACGAGCCTCACTTTAAAAATGACGAGCACTTCATTACGCGCACACGTAACAGCGTAGGAGAGAGCACGGTGAACACACATGAAGGAGGGAGGAGAGACGTACAAGTCGCCAGACCGTTAAGAGGTCACACTATAGCTTTACATTAAAGCGATTATTCGCTTAAAAGTTCAATACACCACAGAGATTCGAAAGAAGATAGCATGGAGCAAGTTTCCAACACACGCAAGACTCAATAGAAAATCAAGGGGCAGATTTATGATAACTGGCGCATCCCCATGGATGCGCCAGTTATTTTGCGCCGCAGCTCCGCCACCCATGGTGCTTCGCATTTACAATGCGGCGCACCATGGTGCAAACACAGCACAGATGCGTGACGCATCTGTGCCGTAAAGGTGGCGCATTGCTGGAGTTGCGTCGCAAGCGCCACGCAGCTCCAGCAAGGCTCGGGGGTGCCCTATCTGTCCAATGCTGCGTCAAGCCTTACACCTGCTTCAAGCAGGCGCAGGGTTTTGACGCAGCATTGGCCTGAAAGTGACTGAGTGAAATCTTATAGATTTCACTCAGCCACTTTTGCGAGGTGCACCTGCCCCGGAACGCCCACATGTGGCGCAGGGCTTTACAACGTGACGCATCAGCCTCGATGCGTCACGTTGTAAATTGGTCATAGGGATGCACCACGTTTTACGCCGCAGTTGCGTGACGCAAACGTGGCGCATTACCAACATAAATCTGCCCCCAAGCGTACAATAGCACGAACATTGCACGTAACACACAGAGAGACGCCACAAATGTTTTCGTTTACACAACAGCTAAACAACAGCGCGTACACTGGTCTAACAGCCCGACACGAACCACAAGTAAAGATCAATATGAGGAATCAACAGGCTTCCTTAATCACATATAAAACACAAGAGGCGATATGGGGATAATATGCGGTATACGAGTAGAACGATAGAGGGCACGAAAAGTTAAAGATTATGCACGCTACGAGCCACGTTAGCTTTTGAGATAAGCGCTATAGAACAACTCAATGTAAAGCCAGTTAGCTTTAGAAAGGTGTAGGCACACTCCACAAGGTCTCACAAACATTTGAACAAACATTATTATTTTCCATAGTTAACCCCTGACGAAGGCGCGAATGCGCCGAAATGCTTTGAGAACAGCCATGATTATGTGAAAATGGATGTTTTATGAGAAATTACCAAGCATCAAATTGTGAATATTGGGTAATTAGATGTGAAGGCAACATCAATGAAGGAATGAATAAACCCATTTATGATTTAAACTCATGAAGGAGTGAAGAATGTTAAATTTTGAATTTAGCTGAGATTTCAGCCACCACCCGAGTGTCCGAGGAGACAGGCCAACAAGTTTGGAACTGCAACTAACATATATTTAAGAATACACTCCTGAGTAGGGAGTGATTTCTTGGAGCACGGATTACCAGAATTAAACATTTTTTTTTAAAAAGAGCAGTGCGCGACCAATCATAATAAGACTTCCTAAGAAGTACATTCACTTTCCATCGGTAAGTAGCCTAAGCCACTGAGCTCGTTCAAAGATGCTCCTTCTATTCTCCTGCCTAGTTTCCTCTAATCCCAAGACCCTACAACATCTCCAACTGAACTCCAAGACTGCCTAACCCAAGACTGACTCTCCACCCTCGGGACACTTTCCCTAATACAAAATCCACAAAACAGTTGACACGCCTCAGCCACTCCCTTTGAGGCAGATACTAGTGTATGGATTTTTCCAGTCTGGCTCTGTCTTCATCCAAAACCGTTGCTTGGGTCCCAGGCACCTTCCTCGCCAAATGTTGCAGTCGTGTATTCCAAGGCTCTCCCTTCATTGAATGAAATGAAATGAAAAGAACATTTATAAAGCGCGATAGCTACCCTGAGGCGTCCTAGCGCTGCAGACAAAATGCGCGTGAGGGAACATGGGGAGCCTGTTCTAGTTGTCAAACAGCTGAGTTTTTAGCTTTTTACTACTCCTACTATCCTAACTTGTAAACAATGGCTCATTCTACCTAATAAGCTCCATGGCCTTGCACCTGCAACAGAAACACATGAGAAATAACCTTGTACAAGCTCCAAATTACACTTTGAAATTCAACTGAAAAGGAAAGCCTTTTCCCAAAGACGATTTAGGCCTGCATCTTGAGTCATGCTAAGAAAATACAGTTAGGCTTCTACTGGTTTTTCATGTCCAAGGCTTTTGCACATTGAAAAGCATTTCTAACATAACATCAGAATCAGGTTATTTGATAATCACTTTAAAAGGCATTAATTCTTATTACACTTCTAAAACAATATTATTCTCATCAGGTTAGAACATCACACGTTCATTAATACACAATTCTACACACGCAACTTTAATATGGCACGGTAACCTAATGCAACATTTAATACGTGAATCAATAATCTTCTCAACATTACCTAACGCATTTCTCAGTTAAGGTACTACATTAGTCTTCAAACGACATGAATATTCCTAACCTACATAAATTGATTAATTACTATGGGCCCAATTCACAGAATGAACTTAAGACTCAATCCTAAACTTACTACTATTTTGGTATTCACAGAATGCACTTACTACTTTTGGCATTCACAGAATGAACTTACTACTTTTGGTATTCACAGAAGTTAGGATTTTGTCTTAAGTTTGTCTTAAGACAAACTTAAGACAGACTTAAGACAGACTTAAGACAAAATCCTAACTTAAGTCTGTCTTAAGTCTGTCTTGAGTTTGTCTTAAGACAAACTTAAGACAAAATCCTAACATCTGTGAATACCAAAAGTAGTAAGTTAATTCTGTGAATGCCAAAAGTAGTACGTGCATTCTGTGAATACCAAAATAGTAGTACGTTTAGGATTGAGTCTTAAGTTCCTTCTGTGAATCGGGCCCACAATCTCTAATAATCACACATTAGTATAGTCCTCTAAATATGCGGGTGCTGATTACTGGAGATTATGATGCACCCCTACAACTTTCAGAATAACATGGCGCTCTATCACTACCAAAAGAGAACAACTGACGGTCGGCATTGAAAAATGTAAAAGGATTTTTTTATAAACAAGGGCGAACAGGGAGATGTAATTATAATGGAGCTGGGGAGGGCGTTGAAGCTGAGGAATAGAGTTTGAGTCTGTAGGGAGGCACAACATCCTGTGATTTGTACGAGGGAGAGGGGTGGGAGGTAGCAGGCTGAATGGGGCAATGAAGAGGATATGACGCAATGGCTAGAGCGGCCGACTTTGAAGTTCAGGAACCAGGTTCGAGCCTACGCTCCAATACCTTCCAAATGTCAGACAAAAGAAAATAAACATGCAGTTGCCAAACACGCAAATGGGAGGGACAAATACTGCATTAGCATGCAAGCACAGGCAAACAGTAACAGAGCATGAACCAAGAAATAAATAGCACCCCAAGGAACAGATCAACAACCATAGCATAATGATACTGATAGAGCGCGCGGGTCACCTGACCAATAATTTCGCCACTTCTGGCTTCGGGCCCATATATTTCAAATCACCATATACATTGATCAGATGACCTCACGGTCTGCTATCAGATATTTGTGAGTTCCTTTCGTTATTCTTCAGCGTACCCGACTTACCATCCACCGACACGGGTACCTATGACCACAATGGATCAGGGAGCTAGCTGTAAAAGGAAAGGCAGCAAAATACAAACCCAACAAATGACATTCAAAACTCTTTGTAAAATGACCACGGACAACTGGAAGTTTTAAAATCTTTATCTAATTTAGTAAGATTCAGAAATCATCAAATTCACAGTAAGTAAGCAATCGATAATCAGAATAACAGAAAGTACATAGCTAAATAGTAAATAAGTCAGTGCAACCATTTATAAACTAATGGAATCCAGGACACATTTCAAAATGAAGGATCAGGAATTAGAACGTTTAAGATGAATCACTAAAGATGGGATAGGCTTCAATTCGTCATCTGATTCTCCCAGGGGCCCCCAATGTTTGGTCTTTTCTGTTCTTTTTCCCCCCCCAGGAGGATCTTCTGCGGGCATCATGGGAAACAGTCCCTCAACAATCATGCTCTGTCTCCATTGTTTCATCTTTTTATCTCGGGTTTCTTGTCTCAGTTTTGGGTAATACTTTGTCAGTCCTTTATCCATTCGTGGCTTTTCTCTTTGGAAAGCCTCAATCTCCCATTCCTCTAATGCCTCATACTGCGTTAGTCTCGGTCTGGGATGTAATTCATTCATTCGGGTTCTTAAATTGAATAGGATACTACCATTAAAGGTACCTTCTAACGGAAAGGCCATTATTCCGTCGTCTTTTGTGTATTTTACCCAATTTTCTAACCACACACACGTATTGTACCCTCTGTCAAACATCATGAAAGAGGCGGGAGTATTTGGTGGTGGAATAACAATGCCCTCTCTAGTTTTAATCGGCTTGTCCTTTTTGAAGTAATTCTTTACCTTATTTACAAGGGACATTTTTCGCTTATTTCCGTACATAATATCGTATCTATTAGCCTTCCACTGATCCCTTTCAAAACCTAAGCTTCTTGGATCAGGTCTAGTCTCTGTAGAATACGAGTGCCACATACGATTTCTACGCTTAACTTTGTTTACAAAATTACCTACAATCAGAATGTGTCTTGCAATTCCGTGCGACCAATGGGGTGCACGCGTTCAAATATTTTCGGCCAATGGGTGCGCGGCCTTTTCGCGAGACAGTTCTCACGCTTCGGCGCTCACCCCTCCTTCACAATTCCAGCCCCGCTACCCGCCCGCTGTTTCTACCAATCCCAGCGCGGCACAGAGTGACGTCAGAGACGCTTCGCGACTGACTCCCTCCCTTCACAAGGTAACGGAAACTTTCTTTCTTTCTAAAGTGCTAGTGCTTGGTTATTTTACAACGAATATACATTCGCCACAGTGCTCAAGTGTCTAGACAGGAAAGAGTTATTTTACTGCAAGTAAACTACTTCCATTTACTTTTCACACGCTGCGGGTAGATCTCTTCCGCCTACCCTTCACTCTAGCATCAGTGAACCTGTTACTTCCCTAGACCCATCCACTCATTCCGGGATATATCCGAGTCTAAGGTTTCCCAGCGGACCCCTTTGCTTTCACCCAAGCTCCGATGAACCTGCTACTCTTCCGATGTGACCCTTACCAGGTTACACCACTATTGGAATTTTGCCAATGAACCTCGTTACTAACATTTATTCACACATGTATTCAGAAAAAGCCCTAGTTAGTGCTTCTGGTTTTCTACCTAACCTGCACCTAACTTTCCTTGAGCCTGCGACCTCAAGGCAATGGATTCTATTCACCACTTGCCTATTCAATTCCCCGGGGAGTTCTGACAACACTGAACAACACGTTTTACGTACGCATGGATTAATACATATAACAATATAAGAACAAGAATAACAATTTCCAAACAATTCATAAATTTCAAAAGCAGCGTATTCTCAAGAGAGTGATCAAGTCCCTCGGAATGGCCGCTCTTATAGCAGCAATACTGTTTAGCAGCTACCGGCTTGGCTAGCTTAACTAGTCCTACCTAACCTTTAACTATTCCCTAACCATAACTCTGCTACCAGAAAATACTGATAGAGCGCGCGGGTCACTGACCAATAATTTCGCCACTTCTGGCTTCGGGCCCATATATTTCAAATCACCATATACATTGATCAGATGACCTCACGGTCTGCTATCAGATATTTGTGAGTTCCTTTCGTTATTCTTCAGCGTACCCGACTTACCATCCACCGACACGGGTACCTATGACCACAATGGATCAGGGAGCTAGCTGTAAAAGGAAAGGCAGCAAAATACAAACCCAACAAATGACATTCAAAACTCTTTGTAAAATGACCACGGACAACTGGAAGTTTTAAAATCTTTATCTAATTTAGTAAAATTCAGAAATCATCAAATTCACAGTAAGTAAGCAATCGATAATCAGAATAACAGAAAGCACATAGCTAAATAGTAAATAAGTCAGTGCAACCATTTATAAACTAATGGAATCCAGGACACATTTCAAAATGAAGGATCAGGAATTAGAACGTTTAAGATGAATCACTAAAGATGGGATAGGCTTCGATTAGGACTGGTATTCTAGAATTATCTCAAGGGAATGAGACAGGAGTTCGGGACATTTATAACTATAGGAGAGTCTATGAAGAGAGACACACTATGCTTTAAGGCAAAAGTTCTTTAGACAATTTAAGCAAGGAGGTTCTAGACCATATCAGGAAATGACAAACTGCAATGCAAAATATAATTTCTAACAGGTAGGGTAACATAGGAACACGTTATGGAATAAATGCAAATGACTTTATGATTCAATGGTTGCGGCAAAAGCATGGAAAATTAACATATGCAAAGGTATGTCTTTATTAAAGCAAAAGACAGAAAAATAGAAAGGTGCAGTTTCAGGAGATTCTGAGTGATATTTACCTAGACTGGTGTGGAAACCAAACCCTGGCCACGGGTCAGTTAAGGACAGGAAAACCCTCAAGGAAGGATACCCCTCAATGGACAGCAGGTGCAGAATGGACACCCAGGACAGGACAGGAAACCCTCAGATTAGGAATCAGGACAGGACCTCTCGGACAGGACCAGCACCCGCAGTTCGGAAGCAACGCCTGCGCTCCACCCTCTCTGCAGCTATCGATCAAGACCCCGATTGGGTCAGCGAACTCCCAGCAAAGTGCTCCGCCAGCACTTTAAGGTTTAGTAAAACCTTAGTCTATGGTCAAATTCGGACAGAGTGCTCCGCAGTACTCTGTATCTTCAGTCACCTATTGAGTGCGTTGGGTCAGTGACAGGTCAGCTAAACCAGACAAGTCGGACAAATTCCCTAGGTGAACCCAGGGTAGTTATACTGTTTTGGGACGGTGTACCACCCCCCAATGTTGCAAAGTGTCAGAATCCCTCAATTTGGATTGGTCCTAAGGTAGGCTTTGGGTAACACACCAATCAGAATAGACTATTTGGAGGCCTAATTTACATCTCTGGGTACCGCCTAGCGAGATTGGGGTTCCCATGAGAAACTGTACGGCAAACAGTAGCGCAACACACAATGTATCATATAAGGAGCAACTTTCTCCGTTCTCGTAGGGCAGAGGTGGCTTTCCCATGAGCATCTTGACTGTGGCTGCCAGCTGGCTGAGTTCCACTGTCCAATGTTGCCACCTTTCAGTGCTCCACGAGTATGCGCAGAAGGGACCTTCAATATGGCTCCCAACCGATTCGGGCCCCCATTCCCCGCAGTACATGAAAAGTAAGCGAGAACAAATTAAAACATAGAAATACACGTATGTAAACACATCATTGGGTTTGTACTTTAAACTTATCATTATAAAAATATACTATGCAGTTTAATTGTTAGCAACATATACACTCTCACAAGAGCATCACCACGTTATTCACGAAAACGGTGTATTACGCATGCGCACCCTTTCCCACCAAAACTTATAACTACGTCAGGTCACGTGAGTGTGACTGACGCATGCGCAGAAGAGATTTTCAAGCGGCGGCCATGTTTTAGAGACATGGATTAGTTGTATTAGAAAACACATACGCAAGCTTCCTCTACCTCGTTCGAATATAAAAATAAAAGATTAGTAAGACGTACGAAATATTAATTGATTACACACGGGCGAGGTTCATGACTCGAGCAAGTCGCGATGCGATGCTTGCTCTATCAATCCCCTCTTTGATGATATTTACTATCATCACAAAAAAAGAATGGAACCAGATGCCAACTTCTCACACCTTATACAGCTCTATCTCTTCCAACAAGCGATTTAGCTTCTCTTTCTCATTTTTGGTAGGGTGAGAATTTTTCACCCTTTTGTATATCTGATTATTCATTTCCTCTAATTCAAGCTCATCCACACTTCGTTTCACTCCTCTTGCATTCACTTGATGCTTTCTGGTGTGCTTACGACATTTGCAACAGACAAATATGAAAAATAGGATAAGACCTATAATTCCAATTGGCATCAGTACCTTGAACAATAAGCTTTTACCTAAGCTAGCAAGCCAATGACCTACATTTGAGAGACCATCTACCAGTCTCTTCCAGGCACTGTCAACCTCGAGTGGTTTGAGTTCCCTTTCCAAATTAGTAATGTTTTTCACATATCTTTTGAGCTGCACACTTTTGTCCGGAATGTAAGTGCAACAATGTTGCGCCTTCAACATCCGGCAGACTCCGCCCTCTTTTGCTAATAAGGTGTCAAGAGCAAGTCTGTTCTGCAAAACCATTGATCTGATCGCAACCATTTGGGTATTGACCAGCAGAAATCCATGAGCTGTGTCAGTAGACAACACATCCACTATAGTGGACAATTTGCAAATTCTGTGAGTGTTCAGAACCACTCCCACTCCAGGTATCAGTGCACTAAAAATACTACCCATTATTTCACCTACGCTTTCTCTTTTACTACGCACTAAGCCATTAGTATTTTCACTGCTTCCAGCAACTTCATTCACGTGGTATATTTTCGGGAAGACAATGCCAAAATAGCAGCTTCCATACCAGTGATCCGGCAATTTGAAATAAGCCTTGTATCCACATATATAATAAATTCCAGGAAACACAGGCTCTGACCCATTTTTAAACCCCATCCTCCAATTACCTTGTAATTATGTTCACATTCACTGGAACCGATGAAAATTTTATTATAGTAGCTAGTCTTCTCGCGGTGAAGACATAGCTTTCCTTTCTTTTCAAAATCCAGCAACAGAGCAGGTCCCGCCCCACCATTTGAGGTGCCTTCCATGTTCTCAGCCCATTTTGGCGTTTTCTGTCTCTCGTCATCTGCCTTTCTTTGTATTTTTATTCTCCTTTTCTCTGCCATGTTCAGGAACATCTTTTCCTGTTCACGCAAAGAGCAGGTCAAGTTATCTCTGTGTGCATCACCTATGTCGATATTACCTATAGTCAGAAAGTATTCACCCATGTAGCGAGTAACGTCACTTTTAGTATGTACAGGATTCAGGTTCCCACGTGTAGGAAGTTCAGAAAAGATCACGTCATTGTTAGAGTAATAGTACTGTAATGGTCCTCTTTTGTAAAATAAGCTTGCTAAAATGCTACAGGAGATTCCATATGTCAGGGGCAGGTGATGGTATGTCACGCCTTCAGCTACAGAGGTAGGTAGCTTCATGCAGACATAGCAATCTTCAATTTCCATAGTCTCTACATAGTGTATTAACAAGTTTGCGAAAACATTTAAATGTGTCTTGTTCTTGACTCCATGATAATGTAGTCCTCCCTCATCTGATGCTTCTAAGTCTCGTTTTGTTTGTTTGAGTGCTCTCTCATGTCTTGCTACACTTTGTGTTGTTAGTTCTTCAGTCTCAGTATTTACAATCTCAGGAGGGTCAATATTAGTATTTTTGCTCACCGCAAAAGGAATGAAAACTGTTAGTCCTATCCAAACTAATATCACTATAATTATACTACATACACATACCTTGCAGCATGTTTTGCAACGGCTGCAGCTAGGTCTACCATTCACGTTTGAATCAGACATTTTGGCTCAGAAGAAGTTTCTCGACCCCTCTTTGTGACTTTACACGAGTAGCTTACTTTGTGCAAATTCACGGTGGCTCGTCTTCTTCTTCGGCAGAGTACTCAGGGACTGGTTCTCCGTCGCTTTCGTCAGTTATATCAAGATCTTCAAATTCTTCCAAAACGAGCGTCCATTCAGGAGACTTGTACTTTTTGTTTTGTCTTTTTATTCGATCACTCCTTCTTTTGGGAGTGTCTTCTGGTTGTTCTGCTATGCGAGAACTTCTCCTTTCTTCTGCACGTTTTTCTTCCACCGTTTTTATTCTCAGTCTCAATTTCTTTATGAATCCAGGCTCAATATGCTTTCTTTTCTTAAGTCTTTTAGTTGGCACTGAGACTTTGTTCTCTTCTCTTGCCCTTTTATTTTCATTAGTTTGTGGCAATTCTGCTTCTTCTATTTCCCTTCCTATCTGACTAGTTCCAGGGCTTGCATCTATTTCTTCTGCCTGGTTACTAATCTGGCCTTGTTCAGGAGAGTCTTGTGTTTGCTTATCAAATGTCTCTGTTTCTGTGTCCTGAACACGTTTTTCTAATCCTATCTGATCCTGTTCGAGCACTTCGATCTCTTGATTTTCTTCCGCTCGAATCTCTTTACTAGGTCTAATCTGTTGTTTTCCCACTTCTGGAGTTTGGGGAGGTGTATCAATTATTTGCTCAGTCCCTGTCTGACCTTCTCCTTCCTCAGTTTTGACGTGAATCTCAAGAGTCTGAGGTTCTTCGCCTGTGCCTTGCTTTTCCTCTCTATTCCACTCTCTACCTTTCCAAATTCGCTCTCTTGTTCTGATTGGGTCTTCGGTGAGGTCAATCAAGGGTATCCACTCATCTGGCCATATGCTTGGCAGCTCGTCATCAGCTACTTCTGGACCAACTTCTGGGAACCCTTCAGCAGGCTGGACTCTTGGTAGCTCGTCATCAACTACTCCTGGACCAATGTCTGCGGACCCCTCAGCTCGACTGGTACTTGGCTGTACGTCGTCAGTTACTTCTGGTCTTGCTTCTGCAGGCCCCTCTACTGGACGGTCTTCTTCTCCAGGCTCCTTGTCGGGTTGTACCTTCTGGGTGTGGCTGGCGTGGATCCAATGGGGAACACCTGCACACTTCACTGCTGTGGTCGTTACCAGGATCACTTGGCGCTTCTCTCCCCACCTTGGTTCCAGGCAGCTCGACCGAGTATGCTTCTTTATTTTGACCCAGTCCCCGGGAACCAGTTTGTGGAGAGGAGTCGTTGGATTGGCGACGGCGTCTTCTCCGATCTGGCGAGAGATATAACGCACTTGGTCACCTAATCTCTTGCAGTATTCAAGCACCAAATCATCAGTAATACTCAACAATTTGCTTCCTGGTACCCAAGCTTGTCTCATCACTCTTCCCATCAGGATTTCATGCGGGCTCAGGCATGTCTTTCGGTCTGGAATACTTCGGAGTCCCATCAGAACCAGAGGCAGGGCCTTTACCCAGGTCATGCCAGATGCATCACACAATTTCGCTAGTCTTGTTTTGATAGTCCCGTTTATTTGTTCCACTACTCCAGATGCCTCTGGACGATATGCACAGTGGAGTTTTTGCGAGATCCCAAAGGCCTTACAGAGTTGGTCGATCACATCATTCTGAAAATGTCGGCCTTTATCTGATTCAATAGTGACTGGAACCCCGAATCTAGGTATCAGTTCTTTCAGTAAACACTTTGCTACTGTCAGTGCGTCACTTTGGGGAGTAGGGTAAGCTCCCACCCACTTTGAAAATAGGCAGACAATGACAAGGACATAACGCTTCCCCTCACAACGTGGCATGGTGATGAAATCAACCTGTATTCTCACAAAGGGACCCCCTGACCTCCCAATTTTCCCTAGTTCCACCATTGTTCTCTTGCCTGGGTTATGTTATGTTATGTTATGTTAAAATATGTTTATATAGCGCTCGGCTACTCTAAAAGAGTGTCCCGGCGCTTTCCACATGAAGCTACAGTGTATAACAACATAACAAGAAAAAAAACAAAAGCCCAGGGGAGAACAAAGAAGAAAATCCACCTAAACAGAAAGGTTAAAAAGCCAAGTCTTCAAATTCCTTCTGAATTGAAGCAGGGTGGGAGTGCTGCGAAGTTCCAGTGGAAGCGAGTTCCACAGCTGGGAGGCCTTGAGGCTAAAGGAGCGCCCCCCAATCCGGGCCTTCCTCACGCGAGGAACCACAGCCGTGAAAAGGGATTCCGAGCGCAGTGAGCGAGCAGGGCGATAGAAAGCCAATCTCTTCTGAAGATATCCTGCGCCTGAGCCAGACAGAGCTTTATGCACCAGCGTCAAAGATTTGAACATAATCCGTTTACGGATCGGGAGCCAATGCAGCGTCCGCAGAAGGCCAGATGCCCGTGCGCGTCTATGCAGACCAAAGATTGCGCGCGCTGCAGAGTTCTGTGTCACCTGCATGCGCTGGACCAAGTACTCTGGAAGGCCCAGGAAAAGAGCATTGGCATAGTCTAGCCTGGATCCGATAAGCGCCTGCACCGTAATCCTTCTATGCTCCGCAGAAAGAAGTGGAAGAAACTTGCGGAGCCTTTTCAGAATGCCGAAACAGGCGCCAACCAGGCCAAGAACATGCGATCTGAGAGAAAGCTTGTTGTCAAGCTTAACGCCTAGATTTTTGGCCACCAGGGATGATTGTGCCGGCGGACACATGGCGGCCGGCCACCACTGCCGCCACTCGGGATCGGTGACACAGCCGAAGAATAATACCTCCGACTTACTGGAGTTGGCCTTTAGACTGTTCCGCTGGAACCAGCCAAAGACCATATCCAGACAGTCCCGAATTCTCTCCCCATCAAATGGCTGGTCTTTAGCACATGTGAAAAGGAGTTGCGTGTCGTCGGCATAGGACACGATCTGGGCTCCGTCAGCCTCCACCGCTGCCGCCAAGGGGGACATAAAGATGTTGAACAATGTCGGGCTCAACACAGATCCCTGTGGAACCCCAACTCCCAATGGCGGCATCTCGGCGGAGCTCTGGGAAACCCAGACCGTCTGGCGGCGACCCTCCAGAAAAGATGAAAACCATCTGAACACCGTCCCCCTTAGGCGAAAAGTAACAAGGACCCCCTGTTAATACAACTGAATATGTTATACAGGGAAATTAGACAATGTGAAAAAATAACCATCAAATATGATATCACCAGGGAGATAACGACAACACAAGGCGCAACATACAAATTAAAAGTACAAAATATTGCTTTATTGTTAAGTAAATATACTCAGGATAAAAACATTTGAAATCAATTATATAGCCAAATAATACACTTGACCTATTCTAATTAAAAAACAACACTAGTTAACATACAAAATAAAAATATCAATGACACAATTAATAAATTCATAAGGTAGTGGCAAACAATAATAATCTTCGACGCGCGTTTCGGCGTTTGAGCAAGAACGCCTTCTTCAGGAGCCACAATTAAAATCTGAAAAACATATATAAGGAAGATTAAAAACACCATTAGGGGAGAAGCACTAGCCTCTCTACATGATTTTATTACATAAACATATGACCATTGGGGGAGAAGCACTAGCCTCTCTACATAGTTTTAGTACGTAAACATGTGACAATATTGTGAACCACCTTGCATATCACAGAAATTCCCTGCTTAGTAGCCAAGCTGTAGCGCTACATAAGTTACAACTATACATAATAATATTTGAGCAGTGTTGTAGTTAAATCCTAACCAGGTCCTTCGTGATACTCAGACCTGGACCAATTACTGTTACCTAATCAACATGTATGGAAAATCAGGGGAATCTTATTTCACACCGGGGTTTGCGTGACACTATTTTTTGAGGCAGCAAACAGGTAATGACAAAAAGGACAGTCTAATTTATCAATCCTTGGTAATACACTTGATTCTAGCTACATTGTCCTTACCAGGAGATCACGAGTTTTGCTTGTTTCCAAATGATGGCTGGAACACAAGGGGGACCCTCTTTTCCTAATCTTGGGGGTAGTTGATGGACCCCAATCCGTATTGCTATATCTTATCAATCCAGCTAAAATATTAAACAACAAATTGAACAAATATTTTCTGCCTTTGTGGTATTAAGTTGGATTTATTTCTGCACATGAATGATTTTAGTTATACAGGTCTTACCTAGTATTGGTTAGGAAAGTGCATTAGGGTCGACGTGAATAGAAATATCCAATCATTAACAGTGCTGGAAATCACAAAAGATAAAAAGGGAAACCGAACTCATTACCTCATCACATATGGACATGAAGTAACTACCACTGTATCATTGCATAATGGGTACAGAATCTTACCTACAGAGTGTAACCAAAGGGGTTGCTATTTTCAAGGCAAACGGCTCTTCTTTGATATGGTGCTCGTTGCTTTAGATAATTTCTTTTTTATAAAAAACTGTGGGTATAAGATTACAGCAAACCTACCATCAGTATTCTTATTAGAAATTTAAATTTCCAGAACAGTGTCAACAGTTTGCACGACCACATTGTCGAATCTAGTAACAGCCCGTGAATTTACTCTTCTTGTCACCCAGCTGCAGGGACGCTATCAGCGGGCGATTTGATTTACACGATTCAATACTACCGCAACGACCAAATGCTCCTATAATATAAGGTAGGAAAGTGCTCTTCACTCTATTGTGCGCATAACCCGACCCATAAGAAAAACAAATATCTAAACTTACGGGTAAGCGGCACTAAGTGGGAATGCGGTCAAGAAAATTTACCGGATACGGCATTCAAGCTAACTGCCTCAAGCGCACAAATGAATTAGATAAATAGGGAGCGCCACAACTTACCAGCGAATGGTAAGCCGGGTTGATAGTATTAAAAGTCACACGGGACCACAGTCAGTTGATCTGTTCCCTTAGCGATATCTTTTTGACAAGAGAGAAAAAATACACAACTAGAATTACAGCTAAACACACATACTGTTGTGTGGCTTCTTTGTAAGAAATTCAGTAAGTCCAACGTTCGCTTACCGAAAATAAGCTGGTATGCAGCGTTCACATCAACCCGCGGGCGGTCCAAACGATGGATTCCTGGCGTCCCGCGGCAGTTGGAAATAATGATCGATTCGCGGACAAACCTGCCCGTCATTAAGTAGGCATGCCGTAATTGTCCCTCAAAGGAGATTGGTTGGCCGGAAGACACTCCTATATCTCGAGTGTTCTATGTTACTGAAATATAGAAAGTGGACTATGCGGACCATGTGGACCATGTGACCGGGTCAATTAACTAGATATAGAAAAAGGACTACCTGGTACGAATGCCCAGGGAACAACGTGATGTGTATTATGCATACTCTCAGTTATGGGGACATAGAAATAGGACTCCGTAAAACATGTAGCCGGATAACTCAACTGGATACAGAAAAGGGACTACGTGGCATGGATACACTGCAACCCGCGTGATATGCACCGCTATGTTGCAATCTGTATATACAAAACCATATTTTGGAGAGTGTAAATTATTGGGCATAACACAAACCAGTAGTTAACAATAACATTACCATTGTTGTCAGGGGATCGCCGATATCACAACAAGCATGAAAACTATCTTTACAGTGAAAATCATTTCACTATGGACCATCAAGTCATCAAAATTTTGGGATGTTCAAAAAATGTGTCTCCCATATGGAATGCAAGGGCGAACTATATAAAGTTAAAATAAAGATAAAAATTGGAAGTTTCAGTTACAATGGATTATAGTGGACTCTAACAAATGGAAGTAAGTTTTGTAACTATTTTGTTAAAAATGTCCTACCTACACTTACGGGCAGATCGCATTCTCCCACGGGATATCATTATTTAATCCTTTTTTGTGCGTGTCCAAAACAAAAATCCAAAAGACTTCACGTTTTTTCCTTATGGCGCACCCTCCTTTACTGTCTGGAGTTTTAATTTTTTCTAGGATGCGCCAATGTACATCCTCTGGTTTGTGATTTAAATCCAGAAAATGTTTCACTAGTGGTGCGTTCAGTTTCTGCGTTTTGATTGCTGATCTATGTTCGGTGAGACGTGTTTGGATGGATCTACACGTCTCACCCACATATCCCATACCACATGGGCAGCAGATGAAATAGACCACATTCGTGGTTTTGCAATTCCACAGATCATGAGCCTTGGAGGTGTAGCCGTTATGGGTAAATGACTCACCACCCAGAATGGTCTTACAACATTTGCAAGAGGAGCATGGGACTGTACCCCGTACTGGTAAATTAGTCAATAATGATCTTTGGGTTTGCTCGCCATTCTGTCTAGAATTGAATTTTGAATGGACTATTTTATCTTTTAAGTTCCTATTTCTCCTATGTGCAAATAGGGGTTTGATTAAGGCAGAAGTGGAGGATGGGTTGCAATTCAAGATATGCCAATTGGCATTGATGATTTGCCTAATCCGTTCATTCATAGTTGAGTGTGTAGTGACACACACAATGCGTTCATTTGCTTGCTGTTTTTTTCACGAAGAGATCCACCTCCAATTTGTTCACATTTACTCGAATGAGAAGGTCTAAAAACTCAACTTGGTTCTCATTATAGTGAGCAGTGAATTTGAGATTACCGTCTGTTAGGTAATCTCAAATTCACTGCTCACTATAATGAGAACCAAGTTGAGTTTTTAGACCTTCTCATTCGAGTAAATGTGAACAAATTGGAGGTGGATCTCTTCGTGAAAAAAACAGCACGAAATACTTTACTGCACTTCAGCAGTTTTCATCCGAAATGTCAAAGAGAGAGCATCCCCTTTTCGCAATTCCTGAGGGTGCGCAGGAATTGCACAAATTTACAAGATTATGACAAACAAGCAGCAATTATGCGAAAAAAATTCTGTGAGCGTGGATATCCGCACAGACTGATACGGAATTCATATAAACGTGCGAGATTCTTTGATCGTGATGCGTTACTTATCCCCAAAGACAAGCAAGCAAATGAACGCATTGTGTGTGTCACTACACACTCAACTATGAATGAACGGATTAGGCAAATCATCAATGCCAATTGGCATATCTTGAATTGCAACCCATCCTCCACTTCTGCCTTAATCAAACCCCTATTTGCACATAGGAGAAATAGGAACTTAAAAGATAAAATAGTCCATTCAAAATTCAATTCTAGACAGAATGGCGAGCAAACCCAAAGATCATTATTGACTAATTTACCAGTACGGGGTACAGTCCCATGCTCCTCTTGCAAATGTTGTAAGACCATTCTGGGTGGTGAGTCATTTACCCATAACGGCTACACCTCCAAGGCTCATGATCTGTGGAATTGCAAAACCACGAATGTGGTCTATTTCATCTGCTGCCCATGTGGTATGGGATATGTGGGTGAGACGTGTAGATCCATCCAAACACGTCTCACCGAACATAGATCAGCAATCAAAACGCAGAAACTGAACGCACCACTAGTGAAACATTTTCTGGATTTAAATCACAAACCAGAGGATGTACATTGGCGCATCCTAGAAAAAATTAAAACTCCAGACAGTAAAGGAGGGTGCGCCATAAGGAAAAAACGTGAAGTCTTTTGGATTTTTGTTTTGGACACGCACAAAAAAGGATTAAATAATGATATCCCGTGGGAGAATGCGATCTGCCCGTAAGTGTAGGTAGGACATTTTTAACAAAATAGTTACAAAACTTACTTCCATTTGTTAGAGTCCACTATAATCCATTGTAACTGAAACTTCCAATTTTTATCTTTATTTTAACTTTATATAGTTCGCCCTTGCATTCCATATGGGAGACACATTTTTTGAACATCCCAAAATTTTGATGACTTGATGGTCCATAGTGAAATGATTTTCACTGTAAAGATAGTTTTCATGCTTGTTGTGATATCGGCGATCCCCTGACAACAATGGTAATGTTATTGTTAACTACTGGTTTGTGTTATGCCCAATAATTTACACTCTCCAAAATATGGTTTTGTATATACAGATTGCAACATAGCGGTGCATATCACGCGGGTTGCAGTGTATCCATGCCACGTAGTCCCTTTTCTGTATCCAGTTGAGTTATCCGGCTACATGTTTTACGGAGTCCTATTTCTATGTCCCCATAACTGAGAGTATGCATAATACACATCACGTTGTTCCCTGGGCATTCGTACCAGGTAGTCCTTTTTCTATATCTAGTTAATTGACCCGGTCACATGGTCCACATGGTCCGCATAGTCCACTTTCTATATTTCAGTAACATAGAACACTCGAGATATAGGAGTGTCTTCCGGCCAACCAATCTCCTTTGAGGGACAATTACGGCATGCCTACTTAATGACGGGCAGGTTTGTCCGCGAATCGATCATTATTTCCAACTGCCGCGGGACGCCAGGAATCCATCGTTTGGACCGCCCGCGGGTTGATGTGAACGCTGCATACCAGCTTATTTTCGGTAAGCGAACGTTGGACTTACTGAATTTCTTACAAAGAAGCCACACAACAGTATGTGTGTTTAGCTGTAATTCTAGTTGTGTATTTTTTCTCTCTTGTCAAAAAGATATCGCTAAGGGAACAGATCAACTGACTGTGGTCCCGTGTGACTTTTAATACTATCAACCCGGCTTACCATTCGCTGGTAAGTTGTGGCGCTCCCTATTTATCTAATTCATTTGTGCGCTTGAGGCAGTTAGCTTGAATGCCGTATCCGGTAAATTTTCTTGACCGCATTCCCACTTAGTGCCGCTTACCCGTAAGTTTAGATATTTGTTTTTCTTATGGGTCGGGTTATGCGCACAATAGAGTGAAGAGCACTTTCCTACCTTATATTATAGGAGCATTTGGTCGTTGCGGTAGTATTGAATCGTGTAAATCAAATCGCCCGCTGATAGCGTCCCTGCAGCTGGGTGACAAGAAGAGTAAATTCACGGGCTGTTACTAGATTCGACAATGTGGTCGTGCAAACTGTTGACACTGTTCTGGAAATTTAAATTTCTAATAAGAATACTGATGGTAGGTTTGCTGTAATCTTATACCCACAGTTTTTTATAAAAAAGAAATTATCTAAAGCAACGAGCACCATATCAAAGAAGAGCCGTTTGCCTTGAAAATAGCAACCCCTTTGGTTACACTCTGTAGGTAAGATTCTGTACCCATTATGCAATGATACAGTGGTAGTTACTTCATGTCCATATGTGATGAGGTAATGAGTTCGGTTTCCCTTTTTATCTTTTGTGATTTCCAGCACTGTTAATGATTGGATATTTCTATTCACGTCGACCCTAATGCACTTTCCTAACCAATACTAGGTAAGACCTGTATAACTAAAATCATTCATGTGCAGAAATAAATCCAACTTAATACCACAAAGGCAGAAAATATTTGTTCAATTTGTTGTTTAATATTTTAGCTGGATTGATAAGATATAGCAATACGGATTGGGGTCCATCAACTACCCCCAAGATTAGGAAAAGAGGGTCCCCCTTGTGTTCCAGCCATCATTTGGAAACAAGCAAAACTCGTGATCTCCTGGTAAGGACAATGTAGCTAGAATCAAGTGTATTACCAAGGATTGATAAATTAGACTGTCCTTTTTGTCATTACCTGTTTGCTGCCTCAAAAAATAGTGTCACGCAAACCCCGGTGTGAAATAAGATTCCCCTGATTTTCCATACATGTTGATTAGGTAACAGTAATTGGTCCAGGTCTGAGTATCACGAAGGACCTGGTTAGGATTTAACTACAACACTGCTCAAATATTATTATGTATAGTTGTAACTTATGTAGCGCTACAGCTTGGCTACTAAGCAGGGAATTTCTGTGATATGCAAGGTGGTTCACAATATTGTCACATGTTTACGTACTAAAACTATGTAGAGAGGCTAGTGCTTCTCCCCCAATGGTCATATGTTTATGTAATAAAATCATGTAGAGAGGCTAGTGCTTCTCCCCTAATGGTGTTTTTAATCTTCCTTATATATGTTTTTCAGATTTTAATTGTGGCTCCTGAAGAAGGCGTTCTTGCTCAAACGCCGAAACGCGCGTCGAAGATTATTATTGTTTGCCACTACCTTATGAATTTATTAATTGTGTCATTGATATTTTTATTTTGTATGTTAACTAGTGTTGTTTTTTAATTAGAATAGGTCAAGTGTATTATTTGGCTATATAATTGATTTCAAATGTTTTTATCCTGAGTATATTTACTTAACAATAAAGCAATATTTTGTACTTTTAATTTGTATGTTGCGCCTTGTGTTGTCGTTATCTCCCTGGTGATATCATATTTGATGGTTATTTTTTCACATTGTCTAATTTCCCTGTATAACATATTCAGTTGTACTAACAGGGGGTCCTTGTTACTTTTCGTCCATTTTCCCACAGCTTGTCTGTGCAGGGCTTCACTTTCCATTGTTGTTATCGATTGTAACATATTTGAGCAGTGTGTAGTAATTTCCTTCCTCTTGAATTTTGATCCATTTCTGTAGCCATGGCCAATATGAAAACTTTCGGATTTACTGATGAAGAATTCGAAACTTTGGTTGGGACCACTATTCCAACCACTAACAGCAATATATCTAGTAGAGGCCAGGATGAAGGTAAGAAATTATCGGACCTAAAAAAGAAACTTATTCGCATGGAGGCCCATGGGGAATTCATGTTGGCATATCTAAAAACAGGAATCATCCCCAATGGTCTGCGTGTACGAAATACACCAGGTCTTTTCGTGCACCACAGACCATTTTTAGAAAAATGGAGCCTAATAGCAAATCGTTGTTCCAGAGATCTGATGATACTTATTGTGGCTACAGCAAAGGAATTAGCTTTAGACATAAAAAAAGAAATAGACGAGCTAGAAGAAAAATTGAAGCAATTGACTGGAGTTGAGGAAGCCATCAAAAAAATTGAAGAATATAATAAGGATTTAGAGTCGTTCAGTAATTACCTCAATAAGCGTAAAACAGATAAACTGAACAGAGAGAAAAGGTTCTATTCAGAAGAAGTGGCATACCCCTTCTTGAATAAAGATTTCTACCAACAGAATCATTATAATGACGAGTCCAGAAATGCACCACAAAGAATTAACAATTTCACCGACTCCTCAGATTCAGAAGGAGAAGGTACTAGCAATGCCTGCTACGAACCAGATGGTGGCTTCAACACTTATTCCAACTCCAGACCCCAAAGACGCCCTTTTTTATCGAACAGGGGGCCTCGACGGGGTCGCCCCAGGGTAAGATTTCAGAACCAAGGACAAACTCGAGGGCATTTCCAAATGAACCAACATTTGCAACAATCTACACACCAACAAATCCAACACCAACAACATCCACAACAGGAACCACAGTTCATCAGAGAAACCCGCAACAGGCAATATTGGGGACAGGGGATGTAATCCCCATTTTTAATCTGTCCTCAAATAAGTTGGATGGTTATAGTGAAGCCCTGTTATCGAAGGGATTATCTTTTGTTCCCCACTCTTTTGTGAATATCTTTGAGCTACATAAAGATATAATTGCTCTTTTTAGAAAAATTAGATTGAAAAAATTCTTTCTTAATAAAGAGGATGACTCAGATATTTCTGTACCTAGACAGACTGCAATCTCCCTCCCCTCCACATTTACGCCCGGACTAGATCAAGTGGGGCCTGAAGTCGCAGCATTTGAGCTGGTCGTAATGAAAAAATTGGAAAAGACATTAAAATATATACCTCAACCTAAATATAATCTCACCTTAAATGAATTTTGTGCCCTTAAAAACCTTTCTGACAATAAAGAACTAACCATCAAAAGTGCTGATAAGGGTGGGGGCATTGTGGTTCTTAACTCTAATGACTATGAACATAACATGAAGAGAATGTTGAGTGACAGTTCCACATACTTACAGATTAAAAGCAATCCTATTAATACTACCATTAAAAAAATTACTATTTTGACTAATGGTGCATTATCTGATGGGGACATTAGTGTCAAGGACCATGAATTTCTAAATACACACAAGTTCAAAACTGCTTGTATTTATGGTCTACCAAAGATTCATAAGAATCCGGAAGACCCCCCATATAGACCTATTGTGTCTACCCTGGGGACTCCAACAGAACCCCTGTCGAAATTTGTAGATCATTTTCTCCGTCCCCATATTCCAGAAATCAAATCGTATGTTAAGGATACCTGCCACATGATTAATTTAGTTGAAAATCTAGACTTCATTCAAGGAAGGGATATACTTGTAACCCTCGACATAGAATCCCTTTATAGTAACATTCCCATTGATGAAGCCATTAAAGCTACAGACTGGTTCATAGACAAACATAATATCACATGCCCCAAAAACTTTTTAATAGACTGTTTATTCATTGTTTTGACAGACAATTTTTTTGAATTTGGTGAAAATGTTTTCCGCCAATTGAGAGGTGTCAGTATGGGTGCGTCGGTTGCCCCATCGATAGCGAATATATACATGTCCAGATTCGAAGAACGCTTCATAGACAATGAGGTAGCACCATTCTTTGAGTCAATTTCCCATTGGTCCAGATATATCGATGACATCTTTTTTATCTGGACCAATGGGAAAGATACGCTCCTTGAGTTCTTGGAGTGGATTAACCTAACAGACGGTAATCTCAAATTCACTGCTCACTATAATGAGAACCAAGTTGAGTTTTTAGACCTTCTCATTCGAGTAAATGTGAACAAATTGGAGGTGGATCTCTTCGTGAAAAAAACAGCACGAAATACTTTACTGCACTTCAGCAGTTTTCATCCGAAATGTCAAAGAGAGAGCATCCCCTTTTCGCAATTCCTGAGGGTGCGCAGGAATTGCACAAATTTACAAGATTATGACAAACAAGCAGCAATTATGCGAAAAAAATTCTGTGAGCGTGGATATCCGCACAGACTGATACGGAATTCATATAAACGTGCGAGATTCTTTGATCGTGATGCGTTACTTATCCCCAAAGACAAGCAAGCAAATGAACGCATTGTGTGTGTCACTACACACTCAACTATGAATGAACGGATTAGGCAAATCATCAATGCCAATTGGCATATCTTGAATTGCAACCCATCCTCCACTTCTGCCTTAATCAAACCCCTATTTGCACATAGGAGAAATAGGAACTTAAAAGATAAAATAGTCCATTCAAAATTCAATTCTAGACAGAATGGCGAGCAAACCCAAAGATCATTATTGACTAATTTACCAGTACGGGGTACAGTCCCATGCTCCTCTTGCAAATGTTGTAAGACCATTCTGGGTGGTGAGTCATTTACCCATAACGGCTACACCTCCAAGGCTCATGATCTGTGGAATTGCAAAACCACGAATGTGGTCTATTTCATCTGCTGCCCATGTGGTATGGGATATGTGGGTGAGACGTGTAGATCCATCCAAACACGTCTCACCGAACATAGATCAGCAATCAAAACGCAGAAACTGAACGCACCACTAGTGAAACATTTTCTGGATTTAAATCACAAACCAGAGGATGTACATTGGCGCATCCTAGAAAAAATTAAAACTCCAGACAGTAAAGGAGGGTGCGCCATAAGGAAAAAACGTGAAGTCTTTTGGATTTTTGTTTTGGACACGCACAAAAAAGGATTAAATAATGATATCCCGTGGGAGAATGCGATCTGCCCGTAAGTGTAGGTAGGACATTTTTAACAAAATAGTTACAAAACTTACTTCCATTTGTTAGAGTCCACTATAATCCATTGTAACTGAAACTTCCAATTTTTATCTTTATTTTAACTTTATATAGTTCGCCCTTGCATTCCATATGGGAGACACATTTTTTGAACATCCCAAAATTTTGATGACTTGATGGTCCATAGTGAAATGATTTTCACTGTAAAGATAGTTTTCATGCTTGTTGTGATATCGGCGATCCCCTGACAACAATGGTAATGTTATTGTTAACTACTGGTTTGTGTTATGCCCAATAATTTACACTCTCCAAAATATGGTTTTGTATATACAGATTGCAACATAGCGGTGCATATCACGCGGGTTGCAGTGTATCCATGCCACGTAGTCCCTTTTCTGTATCCAGTTGAGTTATCCGGCTACATGTTTTACGGAGTCCTATTTCTATGTCCCCATAACTGAGAGTATGCATAATACACATCACGTTGTTCCCTGGGCATTCGTACCAGGTAGTCCTTTTTCTATATCTAGTTAATTGACCCGGTCACATGGTCCACATGGTCCGCATAGTCCACTTTCTATATTTCAGTAACATAGAACACTCGAGATATAGGAGTGTCTTCCGGCCAACCAATCTCCTTTGAGGGACAATTACGGCATGCCTACTTAATGACGGGCAGGTTTGTCCGCGAATCGATCATTATTTCCAACTGCCGCGGGACGCCAGGAATCCATCGTTTGGACCGCCCGCGGGTTGATGTGAACGCTGCATACCAGCTTATTTTCGGTAAGCGAACGTTGGACTTACTGAATTTCTTACAAAGAAGCCACACAACAGTATGTGTGTTTAGCTGTAATTCTAGTTGTGTATTTTTTCTCTCTTGTCAAAAAGATATCGCTAAGGGAACAGATCAACTGACTGTGGTCCCGTGTGACTTTTAATACTATCAACCCGGCTTACCATTCGCTGGTAAGTTGTGGCGCTCCCTATTTATCTAATTCATTTGTGCGCTTGAGGCAGTTAGCTTGAATGCCGTATCCGGTAAATTTTCTTGACCGCATTCCCACTTAGTGCCGCTTACCCGTAAGTTTAGATATTTGTTTTTCTTATGGGTCGGGTTATGCGCACAATAGAGTGAAGAGCACTTTCCTACCTTATATTATAGGAGCATTTGGTTGTTGCGGTAGTATTGAATCGTGTAAATCAAATCGCCCGCTGATAGCGTCCCTGCAGCTGGGTGACAAGAAGAGTAAATTCACGGGCTGTTACTAGATTCGACAATGTGGTCGTGCAAACTGTTGACACTGTTCTGGAAATTTAAATTTCTAATAAGAATACTGATGGTAGGTTTGCTGTAATCTTATACCCACAGTTTTTTATAAAAAAGAAATTATCTAAAGCAACGAGCACCATATCAAAGAAGAGCCGTTTGCCTTGAAAATAGCAACCCCTTTGGTTACACTCTGTAGGTAAGATTCTGTACCCATTATGCAATGATACAGTGGTAGTTACTTCATGTCCATATGTGATGAGGTAATGAGTTCGGTTTCCCTTTTTATCTTTTGTGATTTCCAGCACTGTTAATGATTGGATATTTCTATTCACGTCGACCCTAATGCACTTTCCTAACCAATACTAGGTAAGACCTGTATAACTAAAATCATTCATGTGCAGAAATAAATCCAACTTAATACCACAAAGGCAGAAAATATTTGTTCAATTTGTTGTTTAATATTTTAGCTGGATTGATAAGATATAGCAATACGGATTGGGGTCCATCAACTACCCCCAAGATTAGGAAAAGAGGGTCCCCCTTGTGTTCCAGCCATCATTTGGAAACAAGCAAAACTCGTGATCTCCTGGTAAGGACAATGTAGCTAGAATCAAGTGTATTACCAAGGATTGATAAATTAGACTGTCCTTTTTGTCATTACCTGTTTGCTGCCTCAAAAAATAGTGTCACGCAAACCCCGGTGTGAAATAAGATTCCCCTGATTTTCCATACATGTTGATTAGGTAACAGTAATTGGTCCAGGTCTGAGTATCACGAAGGACCTGGTTAGGATTTAACTACAACACTGCTCAAATATTATTATGTATAGTTGTAACTTATGTAGCGCTACAGCTTGGCTACTAAGCAGGGAATTTCTGTGATATGCAAGGTGGTTCACAATATTGTCACATGTTTACGTACTAAAACTATGTAGAGAGGCTAGTGCTTCTCCCCCAATGGTCATATGTTTATGTAATAAAATCATGTAGAGAGGCTAGTGCTTCTCCCCTAATGGTGTTTTTAATCTTCCTTATATATGTTTTTCAGATTTTAATTGTGGCTCCTGAAGAAGGCGTTCTTGCTCAAACGCCGAAACGCGCGTCGAAGATTATTATTGTTTGCCACTACCTTATGAATTTATTAATTGTGTCATTGATATTTTTATTTTGTATGTTAACTAGTGTTGTTTTTTAATTAGAATAGGTCAAGTGTATTATTTGGCTATATAATTGATTTCAAATGTTTTTATCCTGAGTATATTTACTTAACAATAAAGCAATATTTTGTACTTTTAATTTGTATGTTGCGCCTTGTGTTGTCGTTATCTCCCTGGTGATATCATATTTGATGGTTATTTTTTCACATCACCGTCCCCCTTAGGCCGATGTCATGAAGCCTAGCGAGAAGCGCCTCATGAGGGACGGTGTCGAAGGCCGCCGACAGGTCCAACATGACTAGCATGGCCTTGCCACCCACATCCAAGGTCTCCCTGATGATCTCAGAGACCTCCACCAACGCCGTTTCCGTACTAAAATTCGGACGGAACCCGGATTGGGACGGATGGAGCAAGTTGTTAGATTCTAAAAAGCTCGACAAGACACCATGAACATGTTTCTCGGTGATCTTAGCCAGGGCCGGGAGCAGTGAAATTGGCCTATAATTGGCCAAAACCTCGGCATCAAGACCAGGCTTTTTCAGGAGGGGGATCACCATCGCCCTTTTCCAGGAGCGAGGGACGCTCCCCTCACGCAAGGAGGCATTGAGGATGGGGTTGACCAGAGGATTCACCACTGCCGCCATCCCGGCCAAGAATTTGGCAGGGCAGGGGTCAAGCGGGGAACCAGATTTGAGACTGGCCAGCAGGGCCCGGGACATATCACTGGAGACAGGTGGAAAGTCAGCCAGTACTGCCGTAGGCAGGGACGATGTTCCAAGTCCTGCCCCGGGGCCACAGCAACCCTCCACAACGCTCTCCGAGAAGGAGGCCTGAATAGCCTTAATCTTGTCGGTGAAAAAAGTGGCAAGATCACATGCCCACGCATCCGAAGAAACAGGCGGGGGAGAATAGGAGGAAGGGGCCGTGAACTCCTTCACAATCGTGAAGATCTCCTTACAGGAGTTCGCCGCCGTCTCAATCCTCCTGGCAAGATATTCCCGCTTGGCACCCAAAATATCACGATGATAGGCCTTCACCGCCGATCTATAGACGAGTTTGGCCTCCCCATCATATCTGAGGCGCCAGGCCCGTTCAGCAACCTTGCATTGACTGCGAGCCAGACGTAGCGCCTCCGTAAACCACGGTGCCAACTGCCGTATCACCGAGGACCGAGGGGTCACCCTTGGTGCAAGATCATCTAACCTCTCAGTCAGCCATAACTGCAGGGCCTCAGTATCTCTTTCTAGATCCCCCGAGAGGGGGCAGGGATGTTCCGTGAGCGCCTGCTCCAACATATCTGGCGTCACTCTGTGCAGCGCTCTCGAGGCCGTTCTGGGCACCGTGGGGGCACAGATGTCTGACCGCCCATTTTCCAACACGGAAAACCCAATCAGACTGTGATCCGACCAGAGCACCGGCCGAGTTTCGATGTCAACAATTGGGACAGAAGAGAACACTTGATCTAGAGTATGCCCTCTCTCGTGTGTGGGCCCTGACACAAACGGTGTCAGGCCGAGCGGAGATGTAATATCCAGCAGTTTGGCCCCATTCGGATCGTCCGTGACATCGAGATGAAAGTTGAAATCGCCTGCCAGCAGGCAGTGCTGTGCAGAGAGCGCCAGCTCCGAGATGGCTGTCTGTAGATCCTCCCAAAAGGAGCCCACCGGGCCAGGGGGTCTGTAGACTAACAGACCCTTAAGTGCTTGAACTGGAGACAGTCTGAGCGTAAAGCCCAGGGATTCAGAGCCCTCAATGGGGTTAACCGGAAGAACAGAACAGGAAATGTTCTTCCTCACCACCACCGCAACTCCGCCCCCTCTGCCCTTCGCCCTGTCTTGGCGGAAGATATTATAGGATGGAGGGATCGCAGAGAAGACGTCCGGGTTGGACGCCTCTCCCAACCAAGTTTCGGTCAGGAGTAGGCAGAGAGGATTATCCCTCACAAGAAGATCGTAAATGTGCTGAGCATGTCCTCCTACCGATCTAGTGTTCAGCAGCAGACATAGATGTTTCGCATGCACTTTGGATGTTCTAGGGGTGCAGCAACGTGACCCAGTGGGCGACCAGCCACACGCTGGGCAACGACGTTTACCCTTGTGTCGGCTGGGGAACACCGAGCGACACAGGCAAGATGTAATACGCAAGGACCGAAGCATAGCAGAGGTATAATGTATCATCCTCCCAGCTCCTGGTCAGAGTCCGCTGCCGCCTCGCCGCCTCCGAGACGCTGACGGGCGCAGACGGGCAGGACTCTGGCACGACTCAGGCTAAGCGAGGGCGTACACCTGCGCGTTCCGCTGCGCGGAAGGGGGCGACTTTAAGTAGGCTCTCCCGTCACCCTGCGCGCGCGAGTCCGCTCAAAGATGGCGGCCGGCGCTAAGAGTAAAGCCCCAATCCAAAATGGCGCCCAAAAACGATCCCCAGAGCCCGGACCCACCAAAGTGGTGGTGCTTGTAGGCACAGAAGTGCACTTTTAAATGCAGAGAGAGAGGCCAGAGGGCGCGCGCTACAAGCGGAAGCAGCAGGAGGCAGTGCGGTATAAAAACAAGGTGAGCGCTAAGCAGATACAAACCCAGCTGAAGGCGAGGGAAAATAGTTAAAATACACAGCGCTAGTGCAGCGCGAGCTAAACGAGGTGGTAGGTGTCATCTTTTGACATGACAGGCACCTCTGGCAGAGGGACTCTGCTACTTTCCTGAATTTTTTGCTGTACCAAGTCTGTTGGAATACCAGAATCATGGCGTCCCTACCAATGTGTGATCCCTCATGTATCAGTCTAGCCATTGTGCCAAGCAAGTGTCTGGGTAACACAGGCATACCATTTGGGCCCAAGATGACACCATCCTCACGTCTTGGTCTACACCCTTCTTCCTTCCACTTCTCTCTCTCTTGCCAGGGTGCCGCCTGCTGCCATTCTCTCACTTCATCCCATGTAGGCACTTCTTCAAACACTCGAAGTTGGCAGCTGGTTCCGGGCCCCCCCCCGTTTTGGATTTATGATATATCGATCCCTGGCGCATAATTGTGCCACTCGATCAGCAAAATCATTTCCCAATGATACAGGGTCAAAGTCCTTCTTATGGGCAACACACTTGACCACTGCCAATTCCTTTGGTAATTGGATTGCCTCTAAAAGGTCTTGAACAACTTTTCCATTTCGAATAGGGGTACCTGATGAAGTCAGGAACTCCCTTTGTAGCCATAATTGGCCAAAGTCATGCACAACCCCAAAACAGTACTGACTGTCAGTATACACAGTTAGGCGTACGTTTTTCCCAATTTTGCAAGCTTTTATCATAGCGATCAATTCGGCTACTTGTGCAGACTTTACTTCAAATAAATAACCTGCTTCTACAATTTTGGTTAAGGAGACTACCGCATAGGCAGCACTCAGGCCTCCTTGTTCATGTCTTAGGCATGAACCATCCACAAACAATTCCATGTCATGTTTAGGCAAAGGTGTTTCTTTAATGTCTGGGCGTGGTTTTGTGCAAAATTCTGTTAAATCAATACAGTTGTGCTCCTCTTCCTCCCCGTTTTCCATATTCATTGAGTCGGGAAGCAGTGTAGCGGGGTTCAGAATGTTGCACCTGACAATGTTTATATTCGCAGCACCCACGAGAATCCTCTCGTATTTAGTCAGCCGACTAGGGGTGAGATACTGAGTTTTCGTTCTTGTTAACAAAATTATCACTCCATGTGGAACATACACAGTTACAGGATGTCCCATGACAATGGATTCACTCTGCTCTAAACTTGTGCAAGTAGCAGCTACGGCTTTCAGACATCCTGGTAATCCAGCAGCCACTGGATCCAGGGTGGCAGAGAAATATGCCACAGGCCTTCTGGTTGTGCCATGTTCTTGGGTTAGGACTGACAACGCACAATTATCGCGAGTGTCACAGAACAGGGCAAATTCCTTGGAATAGTCTGGCATTCCCAACGCAGGGGCTGTACACAGACAATCTCGCAATTTTGTGAAGGCTGTTAAGCTTTCATCATCCCATTCTACGATATCTGGTGTTCCTCTCTTGGTGCCCCAGATATTTCACTGATTTGGCACAGAACTGTAATTTTTCAGGGGCCACTTTATGTCCCTTCTCACTCAGGTGATTCAGTAGGGCAATGGTGTCAATCACACAGTCCTTATGACTTTTGGACTCCACCAAGAGGTCGTCAATGTATTGCACCAAGACAGAATTTCCAGGTAAGACCAAAGTTTCCAAGCATTTTTTCAAGATCTGATTAAAGATAGAGGGGCTCTCTGTGTACCCCTGGGGGACCCTGTTCCAGACATGCACGTGACTGTTGAAGGCAAATGAGAAAAGAAATTTGCTGTCTGGATGCAAGGGAATGGAAAAGAATGCATGACATAGGTCTATCACAGTGAACCACTCAGCATCCCAGGGAATCTGGTACAGAATCACTGCTGGGTTTGGCACAATAGGACAACAAGGAACCACTATCTTGTTTACCTTTCTTAGGTCCTGCACTACTCTGTACTTGCCACTAGGCTTTTTTATGCCCATAATCGGTGAGTTGCATGGGCTACTCATTACTTCCTGTATGATGTTTCCTTCTAGCAATTTTTGTATTTCCAGGGCAACACCTGCTCTCACTTCTGCATTCAATCTGTAGGGTTTAGTATTAGGGTATACTGCATTGTCCTTGATGGCTATCTGTATGGGGTCTACGTTTTTCATTAATCCTACATCTTTTCCGGTAAAGTCCCATACCTCTGGCTTCACTGTTTCTTGGAGTTCTTTGGGCAAATCCTGCATAGTCATTCGTTTAATTTCTGAGTCCGGTCTGATTAACATTAATTTATAAATGCCGTCTTCATCTGGGGTCTGAATTTCAACACCCTTTGGTGTGCAAAAGATGGTACAGTTCATTTTGCACAGCAAATCACGTCCCAGTAGGTTCACTGGACTGGTGTCACAAACGACAAATCTATGCATTTCTTTAAAGTTTCCAATTGAGATCTCCATGGGCTCGGTAACATGAGTACTAATCAGTTGATTAGATACACCCACTACTTGGATGGCTTCTCCCGAGATTGGTAGGTTTGGATCGTCCACTGTTCTCACAGTAGAACGGGTAGCGCCAGTGTCCAACAGAAAAGTGACATCATTTCCGTCAACCTTTCCTTCAATGTATGGTCCGGACTGGTCTACCGGCAAGGAGGCGCCAAGTACGCACTCCTCGTCCTCCCCTCTCAGGCCCCGTCAGTACTGGTCATCACAAAGGAAGGTATCATTTAGTAAATACTGCGAAGTTGCTGTATTTCTGTTCTCATTGCTTTCCCAGACTTCTACGTCATCACCCTGCGTGGATTTTCCCTTAAATACTTGCTTTGGTGCTCGGGGCAACTGAATCGTTTTTACCTGTTGTTGGGTCTTTCTTGGTCTTTCATTCTGCGTCTGTGGAGTTAAATTAGGTGTTTTGGAGTTATCATCGGGCAAATAGGGACACTCGTCTCGCCAGTGTCCAATTTCTCTGCACTGGTGGCAGGGAAATTTCTTTTTAGCCTCCTCCCTGCTCATCTTGGGCCGGGGCTTGCCTCCACCCCCTCCCCCAGGACCTTTGTTCTCGTTAGATTTTGCCATTTTATTCAATTGTTTTTCCTGCTGTTCTGCGAGCTTCACTTGAGCCCACATAACCTTCTCCTTGAGAGCCTTTTTCTTTTCTGCCATCTCGTCCTCACAGTACTTGGCGTACCGTAGGACCTCATCCATCTTTTTAGTATGCCAACATATTTTGTTATCTTTTATCCACTGACAAATTTCGGGTCTTAAACCATTTACAAACCTGTAAATAAAATGTGTCATATCCTTCATCTCGATGTTGTCTATACCGCTGTATATTTTGAACACCTGCAACAGCCTTTCATAAAAGGAGTGCACTGTCTCGTCTCTTTCCTGCGTGGTTCTATCTATCTTGGTCCAATCAGTTTCCTTTGCTGGCACTTTTAGTTTCAAATGCTGAATTACTTGTTCATATTTTTTCATCACTTCTTTCGATGGTTCCCCTGTGTTGCCATCTCTCGGGTATTCCTCACTAGGCCAAGCTATGGCTATTTTACACTCGGTCCACAGATCTACCGGGACCACAATGTCGAAAAACCCATCCAGGTCTTTCCACAGGCATTTTTGCACCTTTACGAACCTTTCCACCTGCCTGTACCAGTCTACTGGCTTTTCGCGTAATTTGGGGAAATCGTTAGTAAAGGACACAATATCCTGCCTGGACCATGGAACGTGCACATACTTTCCACCTGGTACTTCGCGCATAGGGCATAACTGTTCTGGTTTTTCAGCTTCTTTTAGCAAGAATTCGGGAGTTGCCTGCCTAGACCTGGCCTCATCCTTTTTCTTGGCCCATCTGGCTTTCCACCTTTCCACATCTCCCCATTTCTCCAGTACTGTCAATAGTTCTTTGACCTGCGCTTTCTTCCCCGACATATTCAAGTTTTCCAAATCTTTGTCTGAGAAATCTGCCCTGTATGGTTTTCGCAGCGGTTTCGATCTTGAAATATCTATTCCCATGCTAGCAGCCGTGTCTGTCAGTTTTTCATGAAGCACTCGGGTATTTCGAGTGAGACTCTTGCAGATAAACAGCATTTCGTCTTCAGAGTAGGTATTTAATCTGTCTAATCCTACGTTTCCTGCCATCAATTCCTCTATTTCTATTCTCAGCTTGTAGAGATCTAAAGGTTTCGTTGGAGACGCTTGTTTTTCCAATTCTTGACTCCATCTTTCGATTTCTTCAGGAGTCACCAATGTGACACTTTTCGTACCTGAGGTCGATTCCATTTGAATTTCCCTCGCATTAAAAGTATTATGTCCTTTCTGTATCCTTTTTCCAGTCTTTCTAATGGGCAGATCTAGCAGCGAGACCTCCGACTCGCACTCACTGGTCTGGTCATCTATAATTAATGGCTCTGGTCTGTTCGGTGCAATGACAGGAGTAATTACGGGAGGTTTCGGACTTCCTTGACGGTCCCCGTACAATGGAACAACGGGTCCGATAGTTACTGGGATCGTTAAGGCTTCGGGACTTGCATTTAGCTGTGACATTTTCTGTATTATCTCAGCTCTCTGATTTCCTAATGCTTCTCGTTCTTTTTCTTCTAACAACCTGTCCAGAGTGTTTCCATGTAACACCTGCGGGGTCAGAATGGGAGCATAACTCGGGGCAGTGGGATGTGTCTCACTTGGCCCTCCACCATAATTAGGTTTCTGAAACAGACTTCCTGTGCCTAGAATTCTCTGATCTTCCTCATCCCGGGGCTGCAATCGTGGCATGCCTGAACTAAAGGATCTCACCTGGCCTCCATGGGGGGGACGAGAGCAAAAATCTCCTTCACGTGAATATCCCGTTTCCCCACTCACGGGTCTCCTGGGGTAAATACTTCTGGTTTCTACGGGTCCCAGATTCTCGGTATAAGGAGGAATTATATAATCCCCTCCTACACTTGCGGACCTGACCTCCTCCCTTTGTAGGGGTCTCCGGGGAATATCTCCTGCACTCGAAGGTCGGTGTCCTTCATTATAAGGAGGCGGACTTCTCATGCACATGTCATCTAACAATTCGTCATCTGATTCTCCCAGGGGCCCCCAATGTTTGGTCTTTTCTGTTCTTTTTCCCCCCCCAGGAGGATCTTCTGCGGGCATCATGGGAAACAGTCCCTCAACAATCATGCTCTGTCTCCATTGTTTCATCTTTTTATCTCGGGTTTCTTGTCTCAGTTTTGGGTAATACTTTGTCAGTCCTTTATCCATTCGCGGCTTTTCTCTTTGGAAAGCCTCAATCTCCCATTCCTCTAATGCCTCATACTGCGTTAGTCTCGGTCTGGGATGTAATTCATTCATTCGGGTTCTTAAATTGAATAGGATCCTACCATTAAAGGTGCCTTCTAACGGAAAGGCCATTATTCCGTCGTCTTTTGTGTATTTTACCCAATTTTCTAACCACACACACGTATTGTACCCTCTGTCAAACATCATGAAAGAGGCGGGAGTATTTGGTGGTGGAATAACAATGCCCTCTCTAGTTTTAATCGGCTTGTCCTTTTTGAAGTAATTCTTTACCTTATTTACAAGGGACATTTTTCGCTTATTTCCGTACATAATATCGTATCTATTAGCCTTCCACTGATCCCTTTCAAAACCTAAGCTTCTTGGATCGGGTCTAGTCTCTGTAGAATACGAGTGCCACATACGATTTCTACGCTTAACTTTGTTTACAAAATTACCTCCAATCAGAATGCGTCTTGCAATTCCGTGCGACCAATGGGGTGCACGCGTTCAAATATTTTCGGCCAATGGGTGCGCGGCCTTTTCGCGAGACAGTTCTCACGCTTCGGCGCTCACCCCTCCTTCACAATTCCAGCCCCGCTACCCGCCCGCTGTTTCTACCAATCCCAGCGCGGCACAGAGTGACGTCAGAGACGCTTCGCGACTGACTCCCTCCCTTCACAAGGTAACGGAAACTTTCTTTCTTTCTAAAGTGCTAGTGCTTGGTTATTTTACAACGAATATACATTTGCCACAGTGCTCAAGTGTCTAGACAGGAAAGAGTTATTTTACTGCAAGTAAACTACTTCCATTTACTTTTCACACGCTGCGGGTAGATCTCTTCCGCCTACCCTTCACTCTAGCATCAGTGAACCTGTTACTTCCCTAGACCCATCCACTCATTCCGGGATATATCCGAGTCTAAGGTTTCCCAGCGGACCCCTTTGCTTTCACCCAAGCTCCGATGAACCTGCTACTCTTCCGATGTGACCCTTACCAGGTTACACCACTACTGGAATTTTGCCAATGAACCTCGTTACTAACATGTATTCACACATGTATTCAGAAAAAGCCCTAGTTAGTGCTTCTGGTTTTCTACCTAACCTGCACCTAACTTTCCTTGAGCCTGCGACCTCAAGGCAATGGATTCTATTCACCACTTGCCTATTTAATTCCCCGGGGAGTTCTGACAACACTGAACAACACGTTTTACGTACGCATGGATTAATACATATAACAATATAAGAACAAGAATAACAATTTCCAAACAATTCATAAATTTCAAAAGCAGCGTATTCTCAAGAGAGTGATCAAGTCCCTCGGAATGGCCGCTCTTATAGCAGCAATACTGTTTAGCAGCTACCGGCTTGGCTAGCTTAACTAGTCCTACCTAACCTTTAACTATTCCCTAACCATAACTCTGCTACCAGAAAATACTGATAGAGCGCGCGGGTCACCTGACCAATAATTTCGCCACTTCTGGCTTCGGGCCCATATATTTCAAATCACCATATACATTGATCAGATGACCTCACGGTCTGCTATCAGATATTTGTGAGTTCCTTTCGTTATTCTTCAGCGTACCCGACTTACCATCCACCGACACGGGTACCTATGACCACAATGGATCAGGGAGCTAGCTGTAAAAGGAAAGGCAGCAAAATACAAACCCAACAAATGACATTCAAAACTCTTTGTAAAATGACCACGGACAACTGGAAGTTTTAAAATCTTTATCTAATTTAGTAAAATTCAGAAATCATCAAATTCACAGTAAGTAAGCAATCGATAATCAGAATAACAGAAAGCACATAGCTAAATAGTAAATAAGTCAGTGCAACCATTTATAAACTAATGGAATCCAGGACACATTTCAAAATGAAGGATCAGGAATTAGAACGTTTAAGATGAATCACTAAAGATGGGATAGGCTTCGATTAGGACTGGTATTCTAGAATTATCTCAAGGGAATGAGACAGGAGTTCGGGACATTTATAACTATAGGAGAGTCTATGAAGAGAGACACACTATGCTTTAAGGCAAAAGTTCTTTAGACAATTTAAGCAAGGAGGTTCTAGACCATATCAGGAAATGACAAACTGCAATGCAAAATATAATTTCTAACAGGTAGGGTAACATAGGAACACGTTATGGAATAAATGCAAATGACTTTATGATTCAATGGTTGCGTCAAAAGCATGGAAAATTAACATATGCAAAGGTATGTCTTTATTAAAGCAAAAGACAGAAAAATAGAAAGGTGCAGTTTCAGGAGATTCTGAGTGATATTTACCTAGACTGGTGTGGAAACCAAACCCTGGCCACGGGTCAGTTAAGGACAGGAAAACCCTCAAGGAAGGATACCCCTCAATGGACAGCAGGTGCAGAATGGACACCCAGGACAGGACAGGAAACCCTCAGATTAGGAATCAGGACAGGACCTCTAGGACAGGACCAGCACCCGCAGTTCGGAAGCAACGCCTGCGCTCCACCCTCTCTGCAGCTATCGATCAAGACCCCGATTGGGTCAGCGAACTCCCAGCAAAGTGCTCCGCCAGCACTTTAAGGTTTAGTAAAACCTTAGTCTATGGTCAAATTCGGACAGAGTGCTCCGCAGTACTCTGTATCTTCAGTCACCTATTGAGTGCGTTGGGTCAGTGACAGGTCAGCTAAACCAGACAAGTCGGACAAATTCCCTAGGTGAACCCAGGGTAGTTATACTGTTTTGGGACGGTGTACCACACCCCAATGTTGCAAAGTGTCAGAATCCCTCAATTTGTATTGGTCCTAAGGTAGGCTTTGGGTAACACACCAATCAGAATAGACTATTTGGAGGCCTAATTTACATCTCTGGGTACCGCCTAGCGAGATTGGGGTTCCCATGAGAAACTGTACGGCAAACAATAGCGCAACACACAATGTATCATATAAGCAGCAACTTTCTCCGTTCTCGTAGGGCAGAGGTGGCTTTCCCATGAGCATCTTGACTGTGGCTGCCAGCTGGCTGAGTTCCACTGTCCAATGTTGCCACCTTTCAGTGCTCCACGAGTATGCGCAGAAGGGACCTTCAATATGGCTCCCAACCGATTCGGGCCCCCATTCCCCGCAGTACATGAAAAGTAAGCGAGAACAAATTAAAACATAGAAATAAACGTATGTAAACACATCATTGGGTTTGTACTTTAAACTTATCATTATAAAAATATACTATGCAGTTTAATTGTTAGCAACATATACACTCTCACAAGAGCATCACCACGTTATTCACGAAAACTGTGTATTACGCATGCGCACCCTTTCCCACCAAAACTTATAACTACGTCAGGTCACGTGAGTGTGACTGACGCATGCGCAGAAGAGATTTTCAAGCGGCGGCCATGTTTTAGAGACATGGATTAGTTGTATTAGAAAACACATACGCAAGCTTCCTCTACCTCGTTCGAATATAAAAATAAAAGATTAGTAAGACGTACGAAATATTAATTGATTACACACGGGCGAGGTTCATGACTCGAGCAAGTCGCGATGCGATGCTTGCTCTATCAATACCATACTTACTCCCTTCTCGATGGGAGGAATGGAAGAGAAAAAGGAGGGACAAAGAGGCAGGACTGGCCACTAACAGGCAAGGATTTTTAAAGGATACTGAAATAGACAAATGAAAAGCAACAGCAAGTAATAGGCGGGGTTGAACTCAACTAAGCATATACAACAGTTCACTAACTTACAGCGCATGTGCTGTCTAGGTTCTACTTAAAAAGGGGGTCATTTCTGATAAAAAATGTATTACGTGTTCGTTACTGCACTGTTCCAGGGGCAAACAAGTGTCAAGCAGTGTGTCACACTTAAACAACTAAAATGTCACACTGAAGCATACAAAAACATGGAAATGTTACACACATGACAACTGAAACCTTGGCACCTATGCAAACCCCTTCAGGGCTTAATAGAGACCTTGTCTGAGAATCACTATCAGTACAGTGATGAGCAGGGGAGCAACTAGGCCAAAACTTTGTAGGAGCTAAGACTCCCAGCCACGGCCAGTTTGAGCACTGGTGGTGGTGTTACAACAATCTTCTTTGGTGCTCTCCTTCCCCATTTCCTCCTTCTCCATGAATTCCCTCACTACCCCTCTCCAACAGTGCACCTAATCTCTCCATAGCCTCTCTCTGACATACATTTAATATTTTTATAGTGCTACTCATAGTTCACTCACACTCAGTTCTGTGATCTGCATGGTACCCGTTCTTTGCAGCAGGCACATTAATCATCCGTGCTACTTAACGATGAGTCAAAACTACAACTAGAAAAAATTATGAACTCTCACTAGTAGGAACATTAATCACCAAAGTTATCTTGATATGTTTATTGTTGCCTTAAAACTACTTGTTGCACAAGGACATTGCTGTGCTTTTTAAACCATAAATACATTTTAAACACAGCGACCCCCACCAAAGTCAACCCTAGCTGCGGCTTCACCAGTCGCAGCGCCCTAAAGCTCGTCCTGCTCCCTGCAATGGGGCAGGAGAAGCATTTCCAGAAAGGGGATGAGAGCTAACCTCATACCGATTATATGAGGAAAAAGATCTATGTAAGTGGTGGGGTATGAGACTTCCCCCAAATTCCAGCAAGCAAAACACGTTTACAGATTTCTTGTAGATGATTTAAGGGAGAGTAGACTTCTCCCCTGAGAATTTTTTGAAACTTTTGTGATCAAATTTGCTAAAACCCCACAGACCCTTATGAGCTTTCATGAAATATTGGAGTACTTTCATGGTGCACCTGGGAAGCTTGGCCTTTCCTAGGAGTAGATCTAATTGTTTTCAAATGTCTTAAGTCAGAAATTACTTCCACTATTCTTGTGTGAGCCCCTTGTGAAAAGGAGTACATTCAATATGACAGTGCGAGAAATTTACCATGGATACTTCAGCCACAGCCATGGGTACCTCTAAAAATTCCCTCCAATATACAAGGGTCATGACAGAACATAGAGTGGAATTGGGCACCCGTAAACAGTTTCATTAATGAGTCTCTCGGTCCACTAAGCACATTTCTGCTTTATTCAGATCCAATATTCAAAGTCATAAAATCCAATTAATAAAAGCATCCTGCCAGGGCTAATATTCATGTATCATTGGATTTCAATTATGTTTTCCTTTTGGTCCATCAAACCGAAGGACTGAACGCGGCATTTTTGTCTTGCAATACTGTATTGGGACTAGGGGAACATTTATTCCCGTAGTAAACTACAGAATTTTGCGATGCACATTGAATAAATTGAGATAACAACTGATGGATCAAAAGGAAAACATAATTGACATCTAATGATACATGAGTATTAGCCCTGATGAAGTTCAAGACACCTTGAACGAAACACGTTGGCTGGATGCTTTTATTCATTGAAATTTATGACTTTGAATATTGGATCTGAATAAAGCAGGGATTTGCTTAATGGACCGAGAGACTCATTAATTAGTCTGTTTGTGGGTGCACCATTCCACTCTTTGTTCTGTCAAGAGTTTGTCTCCTTTTGCAGTAGTACTATACAACGACTTGTATTGGAAGAGGAGTGCACAGGCCATACTATTTTGAACTATATGTGAGGTACAGTGGCGTAGTCCGCCATTGACTTCTTGCTTTTGTCTATAAATATACATGGGTCAACATTTTGCATTCACCCCCCCAATAAAATGATTGCAGGACATCTTATGACCAGAGTTACCTTAAATATCTGTTCCAACATCTTGCTATAGATCCACCCCATATGCTAAGAATGATGTGCATTATGTCAGGGCCTTCAACCAAGTGTGGTGGTGCATGTTCTGTGTCCCTGCCACTGGGTGTGACTGGGCTAGCAGCTTTCTCAGTAAGACAGTTCGAGTCTCCACAGCCAATGATGGTGTCTTAATAGACGCATGTCTGGGCCTGCAGTTTGCCCCACATAACACCTCCCATCCTTATTTGGATGTATGACGGTACAACGCATACCGTTACAACACGTACCTTTACGACGCAGGTTTAACAACGCAAGTCGTTACAACGACTTGCGTTGTGGGGCGCTGGATAGTGAATAGTTTAATTTACTATTCCAACTCCAGTCCCCGTGGATAGTAGGGAAGGTGTTGGATAGTAAATTAAACTATTACCTATCCTAGAGCACCCTACAGCGAAAGTCGTAGTAATGGCTTTCGTTGTTAAACCTGTGTCGTAACGGTACTTCGTTGTAAAAGTTCCGTTGTAAAGGACGTTCCCCTCCTTATTCTATTAGTGCCCTTTTCTGTAAGGCAAGAAGCACATCCAGCGGGTCAGACTAGCAGTACGCTTGAATGCAAAACACAAATACACTGACACACACATTCTCACTTGCACACGTTCTCACTAGGGGCCCGATGTAGGTAATTCCGATTTACCTACTCTTAAATACCGAATCATACCGATTCGGTATTTAAGAGTAGGTAAATTGGAAGTAGGCAGATGTAGGTAATTTTTCTTTTTCAATTCGGTAAATACCAAATCAGTGTTTGCCATTGATTCCTATGGGCCTTGAAGCCCATAGGAATCAATGGCAAATACCGATTCGGTAATTACCGAATCGGAAAATACCGAATCCTGCCAGGGGGAACGGGGTGTCATTTTTACACCCTGTAGCACCCCAATGTCAGGCTTGTGTGCCATGTGGCACACAGACATGCCCTAAGGGCATGTCTGTGTGTCACATGGCACAGGTGTACATGCACAGATGTGCATGTACACCTGAATCCGTTATTTACCATGCAATAGTATTACATGGTAAATAACGAATTCTTAGGGGCCTGTGGCACTGTATAAAGCGCCACCTACATCTGCATTTACAGATTCGGTATTTTTTACCGAGTCTGTATTTACCAATTCGGTAATTTTACCGATTCGGTAAATACAGATTCGGTAAAAATACAGAATCTGTAAATACATGCCCCCTACATTGGAAAAGGCATTTACCGGTCGGTAACGGCCGAATTTGGCCGTTACCGACCGGTAAATGCCTACCTACATCGGGCCCCATATCTCTTGCACTCTTTTGTACATTTGTACTCTGTCACATTCACACACAGACACACTGCCATTCACACTTCTATTAGTCAATCTGCTTTTAATGTTTTGGAAAAGCTTGCCCTGCTGCTTCTGCCATACCTGTCTTGCCTTTTAGTGAAGCTTAAGAAAAACATATTCTCTATTAAAAAATAATAATATATTACCTTGTCAATGTTTGTTACAAGTATGATTTGAATTAAAAGTACACTTCCTTGAAATAGCTGTACGGGTCTTATATTTGGTTTTATGTGTGGTTCAGCAGTTACAGGATTTGAAATGTATGAATACAGGCTGAGAGGTTTGTCCGTGTGAGTGCAGGGTGAGAGGAGGAAGTGCAGGGTGAGTGGTGTGACTCAGGCTGAGTGCTGTGCTTGTTTGCGTGGGGTGAATGCTGTGCAAATGTGAATGAAGGGTGAGCTGTGCGAGTCACAGGAGTACCTCTGTGAGTGCACAGTTAGCGATGTGACAGTGTGAGACTAGGGTGAGAGGGAGTGACTGCCGGGTGAGTGATGAGCCATTTGAGTTTGGGTGCGGGTGCAAGTGCAGGGTGGAAAGAATTAATGCACTGTGAGTGATGTGCATGTTTGAGTAAGATTTGAGTGAGCAGTGGGAGTGACAGGTGAGTGAAGTATTATGTGAGTGCAGGGTGAGTAGTGTGCTAGTGTAAGTGCAGGGGGAAAAGAGTGAGCGCATGGTGAGTGTTGTGAGTGCAGTATGGTCACTGTGAGTGCAGGGTAAGTAGAGTGAGCACAGCATGAGTTCATGGCAAGGGGCATAAGTGCAGTGTGGTCGCTGTGAGTGCAAGGTGAGTGGTGTGCTCGTGTGAGCGCAAGGTAAGGGTGTTGTCTGAATTCAGGATGTAATCCCAGACACCTGAGGGCTTATGTACATGCCCCTAACGCCACCAGTGAGTCACTTTTTCCAAAACTCCAGTGGCGTAAACGCCTTCGCCATATTTACAAGACTTTTTGTGGCTGAATGCTGCCTTGTAAATAATACCCCTATTCATGCAGCACTTAGCTTGAAGGGTGAGTGCAATGAGAGTTGCAGTGGGCGTTCCGCCGCAACACCCATTGATTTTTGACACTGTCCCATATTTACACGGTATGGGGCAGAGCCAAAAGTACTTCCAGGGAATGCCTGCTCTTAAACAGGTGATACGAGGAGAAATGTTTTATTTATCCTCGTGTATTGCATTCTGCAGCACACATAGATAGAGCAAATTGCCTGTTGGGATTTTTTATGTGCAGGAAGGTGTTCCTTCCTGCACATAAATAATTCACCCAATAGCGCAGGCACTCTAGCAAAATGGTGCTAGAGTGCCTGTTCTGGCACCAGGCAGCATTTTTAGCACCAGTGCTAGAGGTAATGCAGGAGTGCGCTGCATTCTTGTAAACATGGCGCCCCCTGCATTTTGAGACTGTAGGAGAGCGGTGTTACCAAATTTGGATTAACACAGCGCTCAGCCAGTTTCTCATACATATGCCCCTTGGAGTAACTCACTTTCAGAAACAATAGTTCCTGTGGACTGGTATTATCTGTTATGATATCATACTGTGCGTAATAGCAATGCAAAAGGGTTAGTGTGCTGTCAGAAGGCAAAGGACCACCAATACCAATGACTGAATATATCACATCATATTTTATAGTATATAACGGAGGAAGCAGTTTATACGGTATGAAAAAAATGAGATGCAGAGCTGACAGCTGCGGCTCCTAGAAACCACAGCGGGGACCGACCCGCTGTTTGGGAGAACCCTCTCTTATTTAAGGAGCCGCTTGTACACCCAATTAATAGTGATGGCCTCACCTACAGAGCACAGCAATAACCAGATAAAATCCGATATATTGAATGCAACAGGAGCTGCTAAGGCCCGAATACATTGCCAACAGAGAGTTCTGATGTTACACTATTTGCAATCTCTTGCTGTATTGTTTTTTTCACCTGAAACGCTGTGCCATCCCAGACGATCAGCTCCTCCCTTCTACTCACAACTGGGTACCCCTTGGGTCCCATTGTGAGTATCTTTGCTACTTCTTTCACCCACGGCTGGCACACACCTTTCACGGGGCTGCGCAAAACCGTCAGATGTCCCTACAAACCTTGGTCCTGATGAGCCCCTACACTGCACAGAGGGTCGAAACGTCGTCCACACAAAGCAAAAGCGAACCTTTAAAAAGCGCATATCATTGTATATAGCTGCTGCATTTTTCGTATATACTTGATGGTCGACTTTTAAAGAATTGTGGAAACCTTGTAAAAATATTGTCACAATTTAGCACTGTTATTTGATGTTTTTTTCACTGGGACACCACGCACAATTGTTTATTTAATTTGTCTCTTTTTTTATACTCCGTTAAATACTATAAAATTTGATGTGATATATTCAATCATTGGTATTGGTGGTCCTTTGCCTTCTGACCGCACACTAACCCTTTTGCATTGCTATTACGCACAGTATTAATCTCATAACAGATAGCACCCGTCGACAGGAACCATTGTTTCTGAAAGTACTTTACCTACCCTGGTTCCTTAGTGAGTAGGGTTCCCTTGTTTTTGTTCTTGACTCTTGGAGTAACTCAGCATTGTATTGACAGCTATCAACGATTTTCAGATATAAGTTAAACCATTACTATTATGGCATCAATCTGGGATGGAGAGTGGAATAAATGAGTAATGTGCTGCTTCTGAAACAAACTTACAATCTCCTTATTAGGGTTGCTAGCTGATCGATTTTATACTGTCAACTAAATCCGGTGGGCCTCATTTATGAGGCCTTGCGCCAGTTTTGCGCTTCCGATGCGTCACTTTTTGAGACGCGTCAGCGGCGTAATCATGCCTTCTGTTGCACACTATTTACAAAGTGACACATCCAAGCAGATGCGTCACTTTGTAAACCCCTGCGCTACATTCTACCTGCTTCAGGTATAATGTATGCAGGGGGGCGTTCCCCCGCAAAAAGCCTTGTAGAAGTGACGCAGTGAAATCTAGGAGATTTCACGGTGTCACTTCCAGGACACTGTTGCGTGAAAATCTTGCTCCTGCCTCACAGCAGGCTTAAAACTGATGCAGGCCCTTTCACATGGGGCTTGCCCCATCTGAAAGGATGGATTGGTGGAGTTGCGTCACTTTTGTGACACACTCCAGCAATGCGTCACTTTTGAGCTTACAGATACGTCAGAAATACTGTTGTATCTGTAACTTCTTGCAACATAATGCGTCATACATTAAATATGTCACATCAGGTATGTCGCAAGGAGTGCGCACTGAGAAGTTATGCATCACTGCTTTCACGCAGCGATGCATCATTTCTTATAAATGAGACCCGGTATTTTTAGCACTTATTTGTGCATACTTTAAAAAGCAATTAAAAATAGCACTTATAAATATGTTTTAGGGATACATTAATGATGCATGACTAATAATTACTGAAAACAAAGCCAGAAAGGTCAGGTTACAAATGAATACATACCATTTTATTTACAGCCCTATTTTGGGGCAGATTTACATTATTATTGTGCGCCATGCTGCAGCCTCCATGGATGCGTCGCATTTATAATGCGGCGCACCATGGCTCTAAAACGGCACAGATGCATCACGCATCTGTGCCATAAAAGTGGCGCATTGCTGGAGTTGCGTCGCAAGCGCGACGCAGCTCCAGCAATGCTCTGGGGAGCCCTATTCTGCCAATGCTACGTCAAGCCTTACGCCTGCTTCAAGCAGGCGCAGGGTTTTGACACAGCATTGGCCTAAAAGTGACTGAGTGAAATCTTGTAGATTTCACTCAGCCAATTTTAGGAGGCGTTCCTGCGCAGGAACGCCCCCCCCTGGGCCTGAACACCTCCTTATGGCGCAGGGCTTTACAACGCGACGCATCTCCCAGATGCGTCCGTTGTAAATACCCCGCACCATGGCGTAGGATTTGCGCTGCCGCTGCGTCAGAAAAGTGACGCAACTGCGGCGTAAAATCGGCGCAAAGGGCTTGTAAATATGCCCCTTACTGTCAAGGGGAGTCCTTTGCAGACTCCTTAAACAAATGGCCGGTATTTTTCTATAAGAAAGGTGCCTTTCTAGAAATGCATTCACCCACTGTGGCAGTAAAAATAAAATACAAAGAGGAGACGTGATGTCACTGGCTGTCTAACAGGGGCTGTGCGAAGCCATCCTTGGAGCAGGGTGGACGAGGTAATGCCGATGGCGGCCCTCTGTCGGCAGTCAGTAGAATTGCAGTCAATCATCTGACGGAAATCTCGAATGAGGACATGGTAAAGAAAATATGGTAAATAGATCTACCCATAATGCATTGCATAGAAGATCAACAGCTGCCACAGCCACTGATAGTTGTCTATAAGATTAGAAGATCCTTTTTTATCTATATTTTTACATATTAGATTGCACTCTTTTTTTTTTACCACGCTTAACATCATTAAATTAGACACCGTTCTATTTGTCTTAAGTACAACAAATTATGTACAAAGACGAATACTCTAAGTATTGTTTCGCATGTTTTCTCCGTATTCAGTCGCACTTTGAGCGGCACTGAAGAGGAAAAGTGCAAGTAATTTTTGGAAGGTCTTATTGTTATATGAGGCCTTAATAAAGGTAATACAGAAAGTTTTCAACATGGATGATTGAACTGCAGAGCGGATATCAAATCCGACAGCGTGCTGTTGATTAAATCACAGTATTTAGACATCGTCAATTAATTATAATAATCGGGTTCTCAATGTTTCACCTCAATTTAATGTCTGCTGGTAATACAGCAGTAGCTTGGCAAAATATTCCAGCGATAAAAAGAAGCGCGCTAAGCACACTCAGTGATAATTATCGCCAGCCCTAGATAATATTCCCCCCAGTTCCCCATCCGTGATATGTTTATTTTTCTCAGCGTGCCAGGCACCTTGCTCTCCGTTTGGCCATGCCAAGAACATTCGTTTCACAACCCCTTCCCTAAGTGAACTGAGGAAATGTTGTTCAACAATAGTATTACTACAATAAGTCAGAGGGACATTTTTCTTATTGGCACCAGGACACTTGGGGGCATATTTACGTTGCCTGGCGAATCTCTGCAAATCAGCAGAGATGCGCCAGGAAAGATACGACACGCAAGTTTATCCTTGCGCCACCCATAATGCGCCGCATTTACAATGCGGCGCACCATGACGCAGGAATAAACAGATGCGGGTCGCATCTTAGGCGTAAAGTTGGCGCAGTGCTGAAATTGTGTTGCGAGCGGTACGCAACTCCAGCACTGTTCCAACTTGCCCTATTTCTAACGTGGTGCGTCAAGCCCTACGCCTGCTTCAAGCAGGCGCAGGGTTTTGACGCATCAGCGTTGGGAAAGTAACTCAGTGAAATCTTGTAGATTTCACTGAGTCACTTTTCACGGGCGTTCCTGCGACGGAACGCCCCCCCCCCCCCCCCCGAGTGGACACGCCCACATGAAACCTGACGCAGGTTTCATGTGGCGCAGGGCCTTACACCGTGACGCATCTCCATAGATATGTCACGTTGTAAATGCCTCGCAGGGATGCGCCATGTTTACGCCGCCTTGCGTGACGCAACAGCGGCGTAAACGTGGCGCAAGGGGGTTGTAAATATGCCCCTACGTATCCTTGCTATGCTACTGCCCACAAGGGATTTTTTAGACATGAGGGGGCAGATTTACGTTTCCTGGCGCATCCCTGCAAATCAGCAGGGATGCGCCGGGAAAGATGCGTGACACAAGTTTACCCTTGCACCACCACATATGCGCCGCAAGTTAAACCCAGATCTTTTGACTGGGTGTGAGTGTTTGATTGATTCAGATGCTCCGTCCATCACCACCCCCTTTTGTACCGCTTTCGGCCGCCATAAGTGTGGCAGGGTATGCTCAGACGTGAGTCCCTTGCTCACTTTACCACTGGATTCAAGCAAGCCGGGCTGAAGACGGCTGGAATGCCAGAAACCGGTCTTCCGAAGTTTATTTCCGGTCCAGGGAAGACATGGCTTGGCAGTTCGGGCTGGACTGTTCCCATGAGGCACAGGGTCAGACTGATTTGCATATAGCCATGTCTAAACTGGGGTGGCAGAGTGGGCTAAAGAACGGTGATGGATTAAACCCAGATCTTTTGACTGGGTGTCAGTGTTTGATTGATTCAGATGCTCCGTCCATCACCACCCCCTTTTGTACTGCAAGTTACCATGCGGCACATCACGGCGCAAGGATAAACAGATGTGTGTCGCATCTGCAGGCATAAGGTTGGCGCAGTGCGGGAGTTGTGTCGCGGGCGTGACGCAATTCCAGCACTGTGTCAACCCGGCCTATCTTCTGCATGTTGCGTCATACCTTACGCCTGCTTCAAGCAGGCTCCAGGTTTTGACGCAGCGGGGTCGGAAAAGTGACTGAGTGAAATCTTATAGATTTCACTCAGGCACTTTTCCGAGGTGTACCTGGGCCTGAATGCCCACCCTGCGCTGTTACGCCCACATGTGGTGCAGGTCTTTACAATGTGACTCATCTCTCTCGCAGTCACGTTGAAAATCTCCCGCAGCATGCCGCTAGCTTTACGCTGCCGCTGCGTCATGGAAGTGACGCAACGGCAGCGCAAAAGGGGCACACAGGGCTTGTAAATCTGCCCCGTGATGTCATCTGGGTGCCTTTTGTATCCTGTGCCTTCTCCTACCAGTGTTTGAATCCAAAATAAGTCACAACGCACTGCTAAATAAACCCACAACACTAAGTGAGAGATTTACAAGAAAGTGACGCATCTGTAGAGATGCGTCACTTTCCCTGCGGTACTCCGAGAAACACTTGCGCCACCATGGATGCGCTGTATTTACAATTCGGCGTACCATGGCGCAAGGATTGACAAATGCGTCAGAAATTCTGACGCATCTGTTGGGGCAAAAGTCATGCATTGCTGGAGTCGTGTCGCAAGAACGACGCAACTCCAGCAACGCATTTTGATGCCTATTCCCACTACACTGCGTCACTCATTTAATTTCATTTAAAATCTTTATTCGATCTATTAAAAAAGATCATAAAAGCACATCTGCATCGTATTAACTCCTTACACCTGCTTTAAGCAGGCGTAAGGTTTTGACGCAGTGATGTCATAGAAGTGACGCAGTGAAATCTTGTACATTTCACTGCGTCACTTTTATGAGGCTTTCTTGCTTGGGAACGCACACCCTGTATACATTATACTTTAACACCGATCGCTCGGGGGGGAATGGCCAGACAGATGGAATGTCGATCAAAATTGTGTCGCAGCATCCCTAGACCTCGGCGTGTTGAAGAAGGGCGGTCTTCCATGGTGAAAAACTGTAGAAAACGATCACCGCGAACAGTGAGCGAAGCGGAGTTCCTGACCTAAAGATGGCTGGGCCTCATTTATGAGGCCTTGAGTCAGTTTTGCGCCGCCGGTGCGTCACTTTTTGTGACGCACCAGCGGCGTAAAAAATGCGCCTTGTTGCGCCATATTTAAAAAGTGACGCATCTAGGTAGATGCGTCACTTTTTAAACCCCTGCGCCACATTATACCTGCGTCAGGTATAATGTATGCAGAGGGGACGTTCACCCGCAAAAAGCCTCGTAAAAGTGACGCAGTGAAATCTATGAGATTTCACTGCGTCACTTTTAGGACGCTGTTGCGTCAAAATCTTGTGCCTGCCTCACAGCAGGCGTAAGATTGACGCAAGCCCTTTCACATGGGGCTTTCCCCATGTGAAAGGAAGCATTGCTGGAGTTGCGTCACTTTTGTGACACACTCCAGCAATGCGTCACTTTTGCGCCTACAGATACGTCAGAAATACTGACGTATCTGTAACTCCTTGCGACATGATGCGTCATATTATAAATATGACGCATCAATCATGTCGCATGGAGAGCGCAGTGAAAAGTGACGCATCGCTGTTTTCACGCAGCGATGCGTCACTTTTCATAAATGAGGCCCGGCTGTGTTTGACCAGAGCACTAAAAGCGGCCCTGGCAATTAAGGTCAATGGTGCCATGTCCGGTGTCAGAAACTGAGCCTCAGCCACGAATCCTGCACCCTGACAAAGCCTGACCCCCCCCTGTGGGACCGTAGTGTGGCTGGTATCGGTCTACAATGCACTACCATTACGACGCAACTCTTACAACGCAAGTCATTACAACGAATTGCGCTGGAGGGCGCTCTAGGATAGGGAATAGTTTAATTACTATCTAACACCTTCCCTACTATCCACGGGGACTGGAGTTGGAATAGTAAATTAAAGTATTCACTATCCAGTGCCCCTCAACGCAAGTCGTTGTAACGACTTGCGTTGTAAAAGTTGCGTCATAATGGCATGCGCTGTAAAAGCATGCGTTGTAATGACATACATCCGGGAGAAGGGACTAAGACAATTCTGATACTACGCCCTCCTGCTTCTGGCATACCTGCCTTGCCTTTTAGTGAAGCTTAAGAAAAACATATTCTCTATTCAAAAATAATAATTGTTAGACGGACCGGGAGGGTCGGCCGAGGATACGGGGAGAGGTCTCCGGGGAGAGCCGTCTCCAGTGAATCGTACAGACAAGTAACTTCCCCCCCACAGACGGACACCACACAATGATAAAGTTCAACGATACTTTATAGACAATTCTTCAAGTACGGTAGAATGGTACAAGGAGGTCTGGACTCAGGGGTCCCCTCTATTCTGGTCTCTGTTTGGGAAAAGGGTAGCGGGACAGTCTTGTTACCAAAAAGATGGAAAATAGCTCTCAATCCTCGAGCTCGGTGGTGTAGATGAACGGGCCGCGGCGGAGCCAGCAGGTCCCGAGATGGATGAAGGAAGACGACGGTCCGCGGCAGAGCCAGCAGGTCCCGATGAAGGTGGTGGTTACAAACGGTCCGCGGCCACGCCAGCAGGTCCCGACGATGATGAAGGATAGGGTGGTTCCCAAAGCCGCGGCAGCGCCAGCAGGCAAGACGAGGGTGCACAAGACAGAGCTACGGCAGCGCCAGTAGTCCGTCAAGGATGAGTTCTTCTTTGCGTCTCTCGACTCCAAGATACAACTCCCGTCCTGCTCTGGAGCTGCCCCAGTTATAGGGCTGGTGTGCTTTGATGTCCGGACCCTCGCACTTGGAGGTCGGGAGGTCCGGGATGAGGGGGTTCAGACACCCAGCACGGGGGTGGAGCCAGCGCCCGGGGAGGCGATGGGCGAGCGGCACTTGGTGGGGGAGAGCCATCGACACCTCCTGCTCCCATTGACTGACCAAGTAGCCCGCTCACCTCCTGGGTGGATGTTGGTGCCGGAATGTCTGAGGCCTGGCCAGGCCCAGGGTTGAGGTCGATCGGGGGCCAGGCGGCCTCGTGGTGGAGTGTCCAAGATGGCGCCCAGGATGGGCGCGCAGGCCGGTAGTGGGTCGGCCTACGCGGTCAACAGGTTCGAGTGTAGGGGTCCCTGCGGGGACGGTGGACGTGCAATGGTGGTGTGTGGTACCTGCGTGGCTGGTTCGGGCCTGGTTGGGCCGGGGGAGAGCGGCCCTTCGTGTGGCCTGTCCAACATGCGTCCCCCCCAGCTGAAGGCGGGGAGAGTTACCCATTCTCTTGGGGACTCTTCTCGTCAAGGCGGAAGAACCGGGACAGGCCATCTGCGTTGGCGTGATCGGGCCCAGGCCGATGTTCAACTGTGAAGTCCATCCCTTGTAGGGAGATGGACCAGCGTAGTAACTTCGGGTTTTCCCCCCGCATCTGCATCAGCCACTGCAGGGGTCGGTGGTCGGTCTGTACCCGAAAGGGTGTGCCAAAAAGGTAGGGCCGGAGCTTCTTGAGGGCCCATACCACCGCGAAGGCCTCCCTCTCTATGGTGCTCCAGCGTTGTTCCCGTGGTAGGAGTCGCCGGCTGATGAAGGCCACCGGCTGGTCATGGCCTTCGGTGTTCACTTGGGACAGGACTGCCCCAATGCCATGGTCGGAGGCATCCGTCTGGACGATGAACTCCCGGCTGTAGTCGGGGGCCTGGAGCACAGGGGCGGAGCACATGGCGGCTTTCAATTGTTCAAATGCAGCTTGACACTCTGGGGTCCAGTTGACTTTCTGGGGCTGATTTTTTGACGTGAGCTCTGTGAGGGGCCTCACGATAGTACCATAGTCTTTCACGAACCTTCGGTAATAGCCCGTGAGGCCCAGGAAGGCTCGTACCTCGGTCTGGGTAGTGGGGGGCTGCCAGGACTGGATGGCGGCAATTTTTAGCTGCAGAGGGGCCACCAGGCCGCTTCCCACCTGGTGCCCGAGGTAGGTTACAGACCCTTGCCCAATTTGACATTTGCTGGCCTTGATCGTGAGGCCAGCTTGCTGAAGGGCGTGCAGTACTGCTCGGAGGTGGTGGAGGTGCTCGGACCACTGGTTGCTGTATACAGCGATGTCGTCTAAGTAGGCGGCGCTGAATCCTTCGAGCCCCGCCAGGACCTGATTGACGAGCCGTTGGAACGTTGCTGGGGCATTCTTCATGCCGAAGGGCATGACTGTGAAATGGTAATGGCCATCGGGCGTGGAAAAGGCAGAACGTTCTTGTGCCCGGGGTGTGAGGCCGATTTGCCAGTAGCCCGCCGTCAGGTCGAAGATACTGAGGTAGCGGGCAGCTCCCATGCGGTCGATTAGTTCATCTGCCCGGGGGATGGGATGTGCGTCTGTCCTGGTGACCGCATTCAAGCCCCGGTAGTCGACGCAGAACCGGAGTTCTGGTGTGGTGCCGGGGGCAGCTGCTTTGGGGACCAGTACTACAGGGCTGGCCCAGGGGCTGTCTGAGGGCTCGATGACCCCGAGCGTGAGCATTTTGGCTACTTCCTCCTGGATGCAGGCCCGTACCCGATCTGGCACGCGGTAGGCCCGGTGGCGGATAGGGGGGCTGTCCCCCGTGTCCACATCGTGCGTACACCAGGAAGTGACACCTGGGGTGAGGGAGAACAGGCTGGCGAATTGTGACAGGAGAACTTGGCACTCCTGGTGTTGCTCTCGGGTAAGGGCCTCTGAGAGTCGGACCCCATCTACGGAACCGTCTTTCTCCCGCGTTCGTAGGAGGTCCGGGAGGGGCTCGGAGTCCTCTTCAGCCCCATTGTCTGTGGCCATCAGGAGGCTGAGTTCTGTCCGTACAAAGTGCGGTTTCAGTCTGTTAGCGTGGAGGACCCGGAGGGGGTTCCGGGAAGATTCCAAGTCGATGAGATAGGTAGCCGGACCCTTGCGCTCGACCACTTTGAAGGGCCCTGTCCACTTGTCTTGTAGGGCGCAGGGTTCGGTGGGGGACATCACCCATACCTGTTGCCCAGGTTCAAATTCGATGGAGGAGGCATTCCGGTCATACCACCTTTTCATGTCCTCCTGACTGGCCTCTAGGTTGGCTTTTGCTAGTTCTCGGAATCGCCGGGTCTGGTTGCGGAGTGTTAGGAGGTAGCGGAAAACATCTGGTGGGTTCTTTAGAGGGGGCATCTCCCAGCCTTCCTTAACTAGGCTGAGCGGCCCGCGCACGGGGTGTCCATATAGCAGTTCAAATGGGCTGAAGCCCAGGGACTTCTGGGGAACCTCTCGATATGCGAAGAGAAGGCACGGCAACAGTACATCCCACTGGCGACGGAGGGGCTCTTCCAACCCCCCGATCATCCCTTTGAGCGTGCGGTTGAACCGCTCAACGAGTCCGTTTCCTTGAGGGTGATAGGGGGTCGTGAACCGGTAGGTAACCCCGCACTGTTGCCAGAGAGATTTCATATATTTCGAAATAAAGTTCGTGCCTCTGTCACTGACGACCTCCCGGGGGAAGCCCACCCGGGAGAAGATCCCCATCAGAGCCCGGCCGACTACCGGGGCTGTCACAGTCCGCAGGGGAACAGCCTCCGGGTAGCGGGTGGCGTGGTCCACTAGCACCAGGATGAATCGATGGCCTTGTTTTGTGCGCGGGTCCAGGGGCCCTACGATATCGATTCCGACCCTCTCGAACGGGGTGGTGACCACGGGAAAAGGTTGCAGGGGGGCTTTCAGTTTGCGGCCGCTCTTCCCACTGGCTTGGCACGTGGGGCAAGATCGGCAATGCTGGTGTACATTGTCCCTCATTTTGGGCCAGAAGAAGTGGGTCACCAGGCGGCTATAGGTTTTGTCTTGACCCAAGTGTCCTGCCAGGGGGACATCGTGGGCCAGGTTTAGCAGAAAGTCTCTAAAACGGAGGGGTACCACTAGGACTCGGCTGGCCCCCAGCTCCGCGATTCTTTGCTCACTGTACAGCAGATCATTGTCCCAGTAGACCCAGTGAGTTCCGGAGGTATCCCCTGCGCTTTGGGCTAGCGCTTGCTGGCGGAGTCCCTCGAGGGAGGGACAGGTCTTTTGTTCTTGGCGAAATTGTTCTTGCGTGGGCCCCCCCTCTTGAGGCCACTGGTCGAGGTTAGCGAGGTCTGGAGGTTGAGCTGGTTCGGGGGGGACGTCACGGTCGGTGGTTTCGGCGGGGGCGACCGGAGGCGGTGGCGCCGGCCATTCGAGTTCCTCTGGGCGGGTGTTGGCACGGGCGGTCATGGACCGGGTGGTGACGCACGCCCAGTCCGGGACGCCCAGCATCCCCAGGTGCTCTTTTCGTTCGACTGCTGCCCATGGAGAGCTTTCCAGGTCATTACCCAGTAGGCAGTCTACGGGGGCATCATCTCGGACCGTCACCTTCAACATGCCGGAGACCCCTCCCCATTCGAAGGGGACGCAGGCCATCCGACACAGACTTTCTGAGTTATCGGCTGAACGTACAGGGCAGAGAATGTTTGGTAAGTATTGTTCGGGGGTCACCAGGTGACAGCGGACGGCTGTTACACTGGCCCCAGTGTCACGAAGGGCTTCAGCCCGGCGTCCATTGATGCCCACCCATTGGCTGTACTTCTGGGTATTAGCGGGTAGGGGGACCCGCGGGACCATGTCTCTCCCCCCTAGGCAGGCGAGAGCCATGGCGGCTGGCTCCCATTCTTGGTGTTCCTGTTCATATTCTTCTTGTTCCTCTGAGATCCGTTCCTCCCCCAGAGCAGCAGCGGCTACTTGGCGGGGTCTTGGGCTCTGGTACTGGGGGCAGTTTGGGTCGTTTGCATAGTGTCCGACTCGTTGACATCGATGGCAGGTAACATTGGCTCGATGTCCCGGTCGCGCTGGGGTGCTGCCCCGGTTGGCCGGGGGGGTGGGGCTGGTAGTGGGGGTGACCGGAGCGTTGCTTCTTCCGCGTCCTTGGCCTCCACCTCCTCGGGGACGGTGCTGACCATTGTTGTTCCGGTTCTGTTCGGAGGACCCATTTCGACTCACTCTGGTGATCTCCCACCGGTCTGCTTCGGCTGCGAGCTGCCGGGGATCCGTTAACTTGCTGTCGAGGAGGTGCTGGCGAAGTTCAATGAAGCAATTGTTCGACAGATGCTCCCATACCATAAGATTGAACAGTTGTTCGTAGGTTGTGACCTTGCTTCCTTTGATCCAGCCCTCGAAGGCTCGGCTAAAGTAATTGACATAGTCCACCCAAGTGGTACCTGGGATGCGGGTGCAGTCTCGGAACCTCTGACGGTACATCTCGGGTGTGAGGCCATAGCGGGTGAGGAGTGCAGCTTTCATATGGTCATAGGAGGTCATCTGCTGGTCCGGGAGTTGCAGCAGGGCGTCGCGGCCCTCATTGAGGAATCTCCCCCACAGACCGGCCCCCCAATCGCTTCTATCGATCCGGTGTGCAGTCATAGCGATTTCATAGGCCTTAAACCATTGCTGGATGTCGTCCTCTCGGAAGTATTCTCGAACGACATCCTTGGGGATGTGTACCTTCTTCTCTGTTGCCCCTGGAGTGTGGGGTTGCTCGGGCACCCCTGTTTCTTTATTCTGTTTGCGTAGGTCGATTTCAGCTAATTTCCGCTCATGTTCATATGCCAGTTTCTTTTCCTCGAGCTCCCTTTGTCTCTGTTTCTCCTCTCTTTCTTCCCGGAGACGCAGGTGCTCTAAGTTGATTTTCTGTTCGGCCAACTTTAGTTCAACGTCCATTTTGAGCCGGGCCATTTCCAGCTCGTGTAGTCGGGTTCTTTCTCGTTCCTGGATCTCGTCTGGCGAGAGACCCGTTCTTCGTTCTTCAGGGGCCATGGGGGTTTGTGCTGCGATGTCTTGATCGGGGGTTCCGGCAGCCCCGGTTTCTGCCCAAGATTCCAGGGCCTGCTTAAAGTCATCTTTGGTATTTAGTCCGGTGGTAGCGATACCTAATTCGATACAGAACTGTTTAAGTTCACGATGGCTGTACTCGCCCAATTTCTCCATCTGGAATTTCTCCGTTGATCCGCTGTCTTTAGTTGACATCGTGATTCGCCGTGGGGTGAGCTACTCTCTGTACGGTTTATGCGGTGATTCGGATCCCGTCGCTGGCCACCAATGTTAGACGGACCGGGAGGGTCGGCCGAGGATACGGGGAGAGGTCTCCGGGGAGAGCCGTCTCCAGTGAATCGTACAGACAAGTAACTTCCCCCCCACAGACGGACACCACACAATGATAAAGTTCAACGATACTTTATAGACAATTCTTCAAGTACGGTAGAATGGTACAAGGAGGTCTGGACTCAGGGGTCCCCTCTATTCTGGTCTCTGTTTGGGAAAAGGGTAGCGGGACAGTCTTGTTACCAAAAAGATGGAAAATAGCTCTCAATCCTCGAGCTCGGTGGTGTAGATGAACGGGCCGCGGCGGAGCCAGCAGGTCCCGAGATGGATGAAGGAAGACGACGGTCCGCGGCAGAGCCAGCAGGTCCCGATGAAGGTGGTGGTTACAAACGGTCCGCGGCCACGCCAGCAGGTCCCGACGATGATGAAGGATAGGGTGGTTCCCAAAGCCGCGGCAGCGCCAGCAGGCAAGACGAGGGTGCACAAGACAGAGCTACGGCAGCGCCAGTAGTCCGTCAAGGATGAGTTCTTCTTTGCGTCTCTCGACTCCAAGATACAACTCCCGTCCTGCTCTGGAGCTGCCCCAGTTATAGGGCTGGTGTGCTTTGATGTCCGGACCCTCGCACTTGGAGGTCGGGAGGTCCGGGATGAGGGGGTTCAGACACCCAGCAGGCGGGTGGAGCCAGCGCCCGGGGAGGCGATGGGCGAGCGGCACTTGGTGGGGGAGAGCCATCGACACCTCCTGCTCCCATTGACTGACCAAGTAGCCCGCTCACCTCCTGGGTGGATGTTGGTGCCGGAATGTCTGAGGCCTGGCCAGGCCCAGGGTTGAGGTCGATCGGGGGCCAGGCGGCCTCGTGGTGGAGTGTCCAAGATGGCGCCCAGGATGGGCGCGCAGGCCGGTAGTGGGTCGGCCTACGCGGTCAACAGGTTCGAGTGTAGGGGTCCCTGCGGGGACGGTGGACGTGCAATGGTGGTGTGTGGTACCTGCGTGGCTGGTTCGGGCCTGGTTGGGCCGGGGGAGAGCGGCCCTTCGTGTGGCCTGTCCAACAATAATATATTGCCCTGTCAATGTTTGTTACAAGTATGATTTGAATTAAAAGTACACTTCCTTGAAATAGCTGTACGGGTCTTATATTTGGTTTCATGTGTGGTTCAAGCAGTTACAGGATTTGAAATGTATGAATACAGGCTGAGAGGTTTGTCCGTGTGAGTGCAGGGTGAGAGGAGGAAGTGCAGGGTGAGTGGTGTGACTCAGGCTGAGTGCTGTGCTTGTTTGCATGGGGTGAATGCTGTGCAAATGTGAATGAAGGGTGAGCTGTGCGAGTCACAGGAGTACCTCTGTGAGTGCACAGTTAGCGATGTGACAGTGTGAGACTAGGGTGAGAGGGAGTGACTGCCGGGTGAGTGATGAGCCATTTGAGTTTGGGTGCGGGTGCAAGTGCAGGGTGGAAGGAATTAATGCACTGTGAGTGATGTGCATGTTTGAGTAAGATTTGAGTGAGCAGTGGGAGTGACAGGTGAGTGAAGTATTATGTGAGTGCAGGGTGAGTAGTGTGCTAGTGTAAGTGCAGGGGGAAAAGAGTGAGCGCATGGTGAGTGTTGTGAGTGCAGTATGGTCACTGTGAGTGCAGGGTAAGTAGAGTGAGCACAGCATGAGTTCATGGCAAGGGGCATAAGTGCAGTGTGGTTGCTGTGAGTGCAAGGTGAGTGGTGTGCTCGTGTGAGCGCAAGGTAAGGGTGTTGTCTGAATGCAGGATGTAATCCCAGACACCTGAGGGCTTATGTACATGCCCCTAACGCCACCAGTGAGTCACTTTTTCCAAAACTCCAGTGGCGTAAACGCCTTCGCCATATTTACAAGACTTTTTGTGGCTGAATGCTGCCTTGTAAATAATACCCCTATTCATGCAGCACTTAGCTTGAAGGGTGAGTGCAATGAGAGTTGCAGTGGGCGTTCCGCCGCAACACCCATTGATTTTTGACACTGTCCCATATTTACACGGTATGGGGCAGAGCCAAAAGTACTTCCAGGGAATGCCTGCTCTTAAACAGGTGATACGAGGAGAAATGTTTTATTTATCCTCGTGTATTGCATTCTGCAGCACACATAGATAGAGCAAATTGCCTGTTGGGATTTTTTATGTGCAGGAAGGTGTTCCTTCCTGCACATAAAGAATTCACCCAATAGCGCAGGCACTCTAGCAAAATGGTGCTAGAGTGCCTGTTCTGGCACCAGGCAGCATTTTTAGCACCAGTGCTAGAGGTAATGCAGGAGTGCTCTGCATTCTTGTAAACATGGCGCCCCCTGCATTTTGAGACTGTAGGAGAGCGGTGTTACCAAATTTGGATTAACACAGCGCTCAGCCAGTTTCTCATACATATGCCCCTTGGAGTAACTCACTTTCAGAAACAATAGTTCCTGTGGACTGGTATTATCTGTTATGATATCATACTGTGCGTAATAGCAATGCAAAAGGGTTAGTGTGCTGTCAGAAGGCAAAGGACCACCAATACCAATGACTGAATATATCACATCATATTTTATAGTATATAACGGAGGAAGCAGTTTATACGGTATGAAAAAAATGAGATGCAGAGCTGACAGCTGCGGCTCCTAGAAACCACAGCGGGGACCGACCCGCTGTTTGGGAGAACACTCTCTTATTTAAGGAGCCGCTTGTACACCCAATTAATAGTGATGGCCTCACCTACAGGGCACGGCAATAACCAGATAAAATCCGATATATTGAATGCAACAGGAGCTGCTAAGGCCCGAATACATTGCCAACAGAGAGTTCTGATGTTACACTATTTGCAATCTCTTGCTGTATTGTTTTTTTCACCTGAAACGCTGTGCCATCCCAGACGATCAGCTCCTCCCTTCTACTCACAACTGGGTACCCGTTGGGTCCCATTGTGAGTATCTTTGCTACTTCTTTCACCCACGGCTGGCACACACCTTTCACGGGGCTGCGCAAAACCGTCAGATGTCCCTACAAACCTTGGTCCTGATGAGCCCCTACACTGCACAGAGGGTCGAAACGTCGTCCACACAAAGCAAAAGCGAACCTTTAAAAAGCATCATCGTATATAGCTGCTGCATTTTTCGTATATACTTGATGGTCGACTTTTAAAGAATTGTGGAAACCTTGTAAAAATATTGTCACAATTTAGCACTGGTATTTGATGTTTTTTTCACTGGGACACCACGCACAATTGTTTATTTAATTTGTCTCTTTTTTTATACTCCGATAAATACTATAAAATTTGATGTGATATATTCAATCATTGGTATTGGTGGTCCTTTGCCTTCTGACCGCACACTAACCCTTTTACATTGCTATTACGCACAGTATTAATCTCATAACAGATAGTACCAGTCGACAGGAACCATTGTTTCTGAAAGTACTTTACCTACCCTGGTTCCTTAGTGAGTAGGGTTCCCTTGTTTTTGTTCTTGACTCTTGGAGTAACTCAGCATTGTATTGACAGCTATCAACGATTTTCAGATATAAGTTAAACCATTACTATTATGGCATCAATCTGGGATGGAGAGTGGAATAAATGAGTAATGTGCTGCTTCTGAAACAAACTTACAATCTCCTTATTAGGGTTGCTAGCTGATCGATTTTATACTGTCAACTAAATCCGGTGGGCCTCATTTATGAGGCCTTGCGCCAGTTTTGCGCTTCCGATGCGTCACTTTTTGTGACGCGTCAGCGGCGTAATCATGCCTTCTGTTGCACACTATTTACAAAGTGACACATCCAAGCAGATGCGTCACTTTGTAAACCCCTGCGCTACATTCTACCTGCTTCAGGTATAATGTATGCAGGGGGGCGTTGCCCCGCAAAAAGCCTTGTAGAAGTGACGCAGTGAAATCTAGGAGATTTCACGGTGTCACTTCCAGGACACTGTTGCGTGAAAATCTTGCTCCTGCCTCACAGCAGGCTTAAAACTGATGCAGGCCCTTTCACATGGGGCTTGCCCCATGTGAAAGGATGGATTGGTGGAGTTGCGTCACTTTTGTGACACACTCCAGCAATGCGTCACTTTTGCGCTTACAGATACGTCAGAAATACTGTTGTATCTGTAACTTCTTGCAACATGATGCGTCATACATTAAATATGTCACATCAGGTATGTCGCAAGGAGTGCGCACTGAGAAGTTATGCATCACTGCTTTCACGCAGCGATGCATCATTTCTTATAAATGAGACCCGGTATTTTTAGCACTTATTTGTGCATACTTTAAAAAGCAATTAAAAATAGCACTTATAAATATGTTTTAGGGATACATTAATGATTCATGACTAATAATTACTGAAAACAAAGCCAGAAAGGTCAGGTTACAAATGAATACATACCATTTTATTTACAGCCCTATTTTGGGGCAGATTTACATTATTATTGTGCGCCATGCTGCAGCCTCCATGGATGCGTCGCATTTATAATGCGGCGCACCATGGCTCTAAAACGGCATAGATGCATCACGCATCTGTGCCATAAAAGTGGCGCATTGCTGGAGTTGCGTCGCAAGCGCGACGCAGCTCCAGCAATGCTCTGGGGGACCCTATCCTGCCAATGCTACGTCAAGCCTTACGCCTGCTTCAAGCAGGCGCAGGGTTTTGACACAGCATTGGCCTAAAAGTGACTGAGTGAAATCTTGTAGATTTCACTCAGCCAATTTTAGGAGGCGTTCCTGCGCAGGAACGCCCCCCCCTGGGCCTGAACACCTCCTTATGGCGCAGGGCTTTACAACGCGACGCATCTCCTAGATGCGTCCGTTGTAAATACCCCGCACCATGGCGTAGGATTTGCGCTGCCGCTGCGTCAGAAAAGTGACGCAACTGCGGCGTAAAATCGGCGCAAAGGGCTTGTAAATATGCCCCTTACTGTCAAGGGGAGTCCTTTGCAGACTCCTTAAACAAATGGCCGGTATTTTTCTATAAGAAAGGTGCCTTTCTAGAAATGCATTCACCCACTGTGGCAGTAAAAATAAAATACAAAGAGGAGACGTGATGTCACTGGCTGTCTAACAGGGGCTGTGCGAAGCCATCCTTGGAGCAGGGTGGACGAGGTAATGCCGATGGCGGCCCTCTGTCGGCAGTCAGTAGAATTGCAGTCAATCATCTGACGGAAATCTCGAATGAGGACATGGTAAAGAGAATATGGTAAATAGATCTACCCATAATGCATTGCATAGAAGACCAACAGCTGCCACAGCCACTGATAGTTGTCTATAAGATTAGAAGATCCTTTTTTATCTATATTTCCACATATTAGATTGTACTCTTTTTTTTTACCACGCTTAACATCATTAAATAAGACACCGTTCTATTTGTCTTAAGTACAACAAATTATGTACAAAGACGAATACTCGTGTATTATTACCAATCGATTACATGTTTTCTCCGTATTCAGTCGCACTTCGAGTGGCACTGAAGGGGAAAAGTGCAATTAATTTTTGGAAGGTCTTATTGTTGTATGAGGCCTTAAGAAAGGTAATACAGAAAGTTTTCAACATGATTGAACTGCAGAGCGGATAACAAATCCGACAGCGTGCTGTTGATTAAATCACAGTATTTAGACATCGTCAATAAATTATAATAATCGGGTTCGCAATGTTTAATCTCAATTTAATGTCTGCTGGTAATACAGCACTAGCTTGGCAAAATATTCCAGCGATAAAAAGAAGCGCGCTAAGCACACTCAGTGATAATTATCGCCAGCCCTAGATAGTATTCCCCCCAGTTCCCCATCCGTGATATGTTTATTTTTCTCAGCGTGCCAGGCACCTTGTTCTCCGTTTGACCATGCCAAGAACATTCGTTTCACAACCCCTTCCCTAAGTGAACTGAGGAAATGTTGTTCAACAATAGTATTACTACAATAAGTCAGAGGGACATTTTTCTTATTGGCACCAGGACACTTGGGGGCATATTTACGTTGCCTGGCGAATCTCTGCAAATCAGCAGAGATGCGCCAGGAAAGATACGACACGCAAGTTTATCCTTGCGCCACCCATAATGCGCCGCATTTACAATGCGGCGCACCATGACGCAGGAATAAACAGATGCGGGTCGCATCTTAGGCGTAAAGTTGGCACAGTGCTGAAATTGTGTTGCGAGCGGTACGCAACTCCAGCACTGTTCCAACTTGCCCTATTTCTAACGTGGTGCGTCAAGCCCTACGCCTGCTTCAAGCAGGTGCAGGGTTTTGACGCATCAGCGTTGGGAAAGTAACTCAGTGAAATCTTGTAGATTTCACTGAGTCACTTTTCACGGGCGTTCCTGCGACGGAACCCCCCCCCCCCGAGTGGACACGCCCACGTGAAACCTGATGCAGGTTTCATGTGGCGCAGGGCCTTACACCGTGACGCATCTCCATAGATATGTCACGTTGTAAATGCCTCGCAGGGATGCGCCATGTTTACGCCGCCTTGCGTGACGCAACAGCGGCGTAAACGTGGCGCAAGGGGCTTGTAAATATGCCCCTACGTATCCTTGCTATGCTACTGCCCACAAGGGATTTTTTAGACATGAGGGGGCAGATTTACGTTTCCTGGCGCATCCCTGCAAATCAGCAGGGATGCGCCGGGAAAGATGCGTGACACAAGTTTACCCTTGCACTACCACATATGCGCCGCAAGTTAAACCCAGATCTTTTGACTGGGTGTGAGTGTTTGATTGATTCAGATGCTCCGTCCATCACCACCCCCTTTTGTACCGCTTTCGGACGCCATAAGTGTGGCAGGGTATGCTCAGACGTGAGTCCCTTGCTCACTTTACCACTGGATTCAAGCAAGCCGGGCTGAAGACGGCTGGAATGCCAGAAACCGGTCTTCCGAAGTTTGTTTCCGGTCCAGGGAAGACATGGCTTGGCAGTTCGGGCTGGACTGTTCCCATGAGGCACAGGGTCAGACTGATTTGCATATAGCCATGTCTAAACTGGGGTGGCAGAGTGGGCTAAAGAACGGTGATGGATTAAACCCAGATCTTTTGACTGGGTGTCAGTGTTTGATTGATTCAGATGCTCCGTCCATCACCACCCCCTTTTGTACTGCAAGTTACCATGCGGCACATCACGGCGCAAGGATAAACAGATGTGTGTTGCATCTGCAGGCGTAAGGTTGGCGCAGTGCGGGAGTTGTGTCGCGGGCGTGACGCAATTCCAGCACTGTGTCAACCCGGCCTATCTTCTGCATTTGCGTCATACCTTACGCCTGCTTCAAGCAGGCTCCAGGTTTTGACGCAGCGGGGTCGGAAAAGTGACTGAGTGAAATCTTATAGATTTCACTCAGGCACTTTTCCGAGGCGTACCTGGGCCTGAATGCCCACCCTGCGCTGTTACGCCCACATGTGGTGCAGGTCTTTACAATGTGACTCATCTCCCTCGCAGTCACGTTGTAAATCTCCCGCAGCATGCCGCTAGCTTTACGCTGCCGCTGCGTCATGGAAGTGACGCAACGGCGGCGCAAAAGGGGCACACAGGGCTTGTAAATCTGCCCCGTGATGTCATCTGGGTGCCTTTTGTATCCTGTGCCTTCTCCTACCAGTGTTTGAATCCAAAATAAGTCACAACGCACTGCTAAATAAACCCACAACACTAAGTGAGAGATTTACAAGAAAGTGACGCATCTGTAGAGATGCGTCACATTCCCTGCGGTACTCCGAGAAACACTTGCGCCACCATGGATGCGCTGTATTTACAATTCGGCGTACCATGGCGCAAGGATTGACAAATGCGTCAGAAATTCTGACGCATCTGTTGGGGCAAAAGTCATGCATTGCTGGAGTCGTGTCGCAAGAACGACGCAACTCCAGCAACGCATTTTGATGCCTATTCCCACTACACTGCGTCACTCATTTAATTTCATTTAAAATCTTTATTTGATCTATTAAAAAAGATCATAAAAGCACATCTGCATCGTATTAACTCCTTACACCTGCTTTAAGCAGGCGTAAGGTTTTGACGCAGTGATGTCATAGAAGTGACGCAGTGAAATCTTGTACATTTCACTGCGTCACTTTTTTGAGGCTTTCTTGCTTGGGAACGCACACCCTGTATACATTATACCTGACGCAGGTATAATGTGATGCAGGGCTTGAGTCACGTTGTAAATTGGCCACATTTTATATACCGCCGCTGCGTCACAAAAGTGACGCAACAGCAGCGCAAAAGTGTCGCAAAGGGCTTGTAAATCTGCCCCTAAATGTGTAAACATGCACATTTAAATTTCTTGCATTGTCCGTGGGGTCACCGCCCCTCGCTCACGCCCACCTTTTAACAGTTTAATTTTCGAGCTCTGTTTGGCTACTGACTAAATGGATATTCGTCAGGCTGCCACATTTGCAGTCTGGCCTCTTTCTCTCCTCAGAGTGCAGGAGGACGGTGGTGCCAGTACTGAACATGCACATGATATTTCTGGCCTCCCATCAACAACAGCCTGAGCATGTCCAGGTGAAGCACAGTGACCGTACTGCATGGTGAAACATTGCAGACCTTGTTCAAGTACTTGAAGACATAAGCACACATCTTTCCTTCACTGGACAAGCAGTAACAATATACATTAGCCCTTCTCTCAAATAGAATACTTTGCTATACAGAGCCTGTGATCCTCTGCTTCTTCACTGGACAAGCGGCAAAATTATTCATTAGCCCTTTTCTCAAATAGTTCACTGTGCTGTACACAGCCTGTGACCCTCTGCCACATGAACCTATAACCCATGCCTGGATGCTCCTCACAGCATGCATTTGCACCTCCTGACCCTCTGCAGTCTTTAACACCTCCACTTATGTCATTCATTCGCACCCTGTGACCTTCTGCAACTCCTCCTCTTTTGTGTAGAGAAGCCCCCCTCATCAATCCTAAATAGATGCAGTTGGTCCTTTAACACCGATCGCTAGGGGGGGAATGGCCAGACAGATGGAATGTCGATCAAAATTGTGTCGCAGCATCCCTAGACCTCGGCGTGTTGAAGAACGGCAGTCTTCCATGGTGAAAAACTGTAGAAAACGATCACCGCGAACAGTGAGCGAAGCGGAGTTCCTGACCTAAAGATGGCTGGGCCTCATTTATGAGGCCTTGAGTCAGTTTTGCGCCGCCGGTGCGTCACTTTTTGTGACGCACCAGCGGCGTAAAAAATGCGCCTTGTTGCGCCATATTTAAAAAGTGACGCATCTAGGTAGATGCGTCACTTTTTAAACCCCTGCGCCACATTATACCTGCGTCAGGTATAATGTATGCAGAGGGGACGTTCACCCGCAAAAAGCCTCGTAAAAGTGACGCAGTGAAATCTATGAGATTTCACTGCGTCACTTTTAGGACGCTGTTGCGTCAAAATCTTGTGCCTGTCACAGCAGGCGTAAGATTGACGCAAGCCCTTTCACATGGGGCTTTCCCCATGTGAAAGGAAGCATTGCTGGAGTTGCGTCACTTTTGTGACACACTCCAGCAATGCGTCACTTTTGCGCCTACAGATACGTCAGAAATACTGACGTATCTGTAACTCCTTGCGACATGATGCGTCATATTATAAATATGATGCATCAATCATGTCGCATGGAGAGCGCAGTGAAAAGTGACGCATCGCTGTTTTCACGCAGCGATGCGTCACTTTTCATAAATGAGGCCCGGCTGTGTTTGACCAGAGCACTAAAAGCGGCCCTGGCAATTAAGGTCAATGGTGCCATGTCCGGTGTCAGAAACTGAGCCTCAGCCACGAATCCTGCACCCTGACAAAGCCTGACCCCCCCTGTGGGACCGTAGTGTGGCTGGTATCGGTCTACAATGCACTACCATTACGACGCAACTCTTACAACGCAAGTCATTACAACGAATTGCGCTGGAGGGCGCTCTAGGATAGGGAATAGTTTAATTACTATCCAACACCTTCCCTACTATCCACGGGGACTGGAGTTGGAATAGTAAATTAAAGTATTCACTATCCAGTGCCCCTCAACGCAAGTCGTTGTAACGACTTGCGTTGTAAAAGTTGCGTCATAATGGCATGCGCTGTAAAAGCATGCGTTGTAATGACATACATCCGGGAGAAGGGACTAAGACAATTCTGATACTACGCCCTCCTGCTTCTGGCATACCTGCCTTGCCTTTTAGTGAAGCTTAAGAAAAACATATTCTCTATTCAAAAATAATAATATATTGCCCTGTCAATGTTTGTTACAAGTATGATTTGAATTAAAAGTACACTTCCTTGAAATAGCTGTACGGGTCTTATATTTGGTTTCATGTGTGGTTCAAGCAGTTACAGGATTTGAAATGTATGAATACAGGCTGAGAGGTTTGTCCGTGTGAGTGCAGGGTGAGAGGAGGAAGTGCAGGGTGAGTGGTGTGACTCAGGCTGAGTGCTGTGCTTGTTTGCGTGGGGTGAATGCTGTGCAAATGTGAATGAAGGGTGAGCTGTGCGAGTCACAGGAGTACCTCTGTGAGTGCACAGTTAGCGATGTGACAGTGTGAGACTAGGGTGAGAGGGAGTGACTGCCGGGTGAGTGATGAGCCATTTGAGTTTGGGTGCGGGTGCAAGTGCAGGGTGGAAGGAATTAATGCACTGTGAGTGATGTGCATGTTTGAGTAAGATTTGAGTGAGCAGTGGGAGTGACAGGTGAGTGAAGTATTATGTGAGTGCAGGGTTAGTAGTGTGCTAGTGTAAGTGCAGGGGGAAAAGAGTGAGTGCATGGTGAGTGTTGTGAGTGCAGTATGGTCACTGTGAGTGCAGGGTAAGTAGAGTGAGCACAGCATGAGTTCATGGCAAGGGGCATAAGTGCAGTGTGGTCGCTGTGAGTGCAAGGTGAGTGGTGTGCTCGTGTGAGCGCAAGGTAAGGGTGTTGTCTGAGGTAAACATCGTTTACAACGATGTTTTCACAACGCGGTACCTTTACACCGCGGCTGTGACAACGCAAGTCGTGGGCTGGAGGGCGCTCAAGGTCTAAAAATAGTTAATTTACTATCCTAACACCTTCCCTAGGGTCCACGGGGACTGGTGTTAGAATAGTAAATTAAACTATTCGAAATCCGCGCCCCCCAACGCAAGTCGTGGTAACGACTTGCGTTGTCACGGCCGCGTTGTAAAGGTATGCGTTGTGACGGTACGCGTTGTACCGTCATATATCCGTTGTCTGAATGCAGGATGTAATCCCAGACACCTGAGGGCTTATGTACATGCCCCTAACTCCACCAGTGAGTCACTTTTTCCAAAACTCCAGTGGCGTAAACGCCTTCGCCATATTTACAAGACTTTTTGTGGCTGAATGCTGCCTTGTAAATAATACCCCTATTCATGCAGCACTTAGCTTGAAGGGTGAGTGAAATGAGAGTTGCAGTGCGCGTTCCGCCGCAACACCCATTGATTTTTGACACTGTCCCATATTTACACGGTATGGGGCAGAGCCAAAAGTACTTCCAGGGAATGCCTGCTCTTAAACAGGTGATACGAGGAGAAATGTTTTATTTATCCTCGTGTATTGCATTCTGCAGCACACATAGATAGAGCAAATTGCCTGTTGGGATTTTTTATGTGCAGGAAGGTGTTCCTTCCTGCACATAAAGAATTCACCCAATAGCGCAGGCACTCTAGCAAAATGGTGCTAGAGTGCCTGTTCTGGCACCAGGCAGCATTTTTAGCACCAGTGCTAGAGGTAATGCAGGAGTGCGCTGCATTCTTGTAAACATGGCGCCCCCTGCATTTTGAGACTGTAGGAGAGCGGTGTTACCAAATTTGGATTAACACAGCGCTCAGCCAGTTTCTCATACATATGCCCCTTGGAGTAACTCACTTTCAGAAACAATAGTTCCTGTGGACTGGTATTATCTGTTATGATATCATACTGTGCGTAATAGCAATGCAAAAGGGTTAGTGTGCTGTCAGAAGGCAAAGGACCACCAATACCAATGACTGAATATATCACATCATATTTTATAGTATATAACGGAGGAAGCAGTTTATACGGTATGAAAAAATGAGATGCAGAGCTGACAGCTGCGGCTCCTAGAAACCACAGCGGGGACCGACCCGCTGTTTGGGAGAACACTCTCTTATTTAAGGAGCCGCTTGTACACCCAATTAATAGTGATGGCCTCACCTACAGGGCACGGCAATAACCAGATAAAATCCGATATATTGAATGCAACAGGAGCTGCTAGGCCCGAATACATTGCCAACAGAGAGTTCTGATGTTACACTATTTGCAATATCTTGCTGTATTGTTTTTTTCACCTGAAACGCTGTGCCATCCCAGACGATCAGCTCCTCCCTTCTACTCACAACTGGGTACCCGTTGGGTCCCATTGTGAGTATCTTTGCTACTTCTTTCACCCACGGCTGGCACACACCTTTCACGGGGCTGCGCAAAACCGTCAGATGTCCCTGCTGCATTTTTCGTATATACTTGATGGTCGACTTTTAAAGAATTGTGGAAACCTTGTAATGCAAAACACAAATACACTGACACACACATTCTCACTTGCACACGTTCTCACTAGTGGCCCGATGTAGGTAATTCCGATTTACCTACTCTTAAATACCGAATCATACCGATTCGGTATTTAAGAGTAGGTAAATTGGAAGTAGGCAGATGTAGGTAATTTTTCTTTTTCAACTCGGTAAATACCAAATCAGTGTTTGCCATTGATTCCTATGGGCCTTGAAGCCCATAGGAATCAATGGCAAATACCGATTCGGTAATTACCGAATCGGTAAATACCGAATCCTGCCAGGGGGAACGGGGTGTCATTTTTACACCCTGTAGCACCCCAATGTCAGGCTTGTGTGCCATGTGGCACACATACATGCCCTAAGGGCATGTCTGTGTGTCACATGGCACAGGTGTACATGCACAGATGTGCATGTACACCTGAATCCGTTATTTACCATGCAATAGTATTACATGGTAAATAACGACTTCTTAGGGGCCTGTGGCACTGTATAAAGCGCCACCTACATCTGCATTTACAGGTTCGGTATTTTTTACCGAGTCTGTATTTACCAATTCGGTAATTTTACCGATTCGGTAAATACAGATTCGGTAAAAATACAGAATCTGTAAATACATGCCCCCTACATTGGAAAAGGCATTTACCGGTCGGTAACGGCCGAATTAGGCCGTTACCGACCGGTAAATGCCTACCTACATCGGGCCCCATATCTCTTGCACTCTTTTGTACATTTGTACTCTGTCACATTCACACACAGACACACTGCCATTCACACTTCTATTAGTCAATCTGCTGTTAATGTTTTGGAAAAGCTTGCCCTGCTGCTTCTGCCATACCTGTCTTGCCTTTTAGTGAAGCTTAAGAAAAACATATTCTCTATTAAAAAATAATAATATATTACCTTGTCAATGTTTGTTACAAGTATGATGTGAATTAAAAGTACACTTCCTTAAAATAGCTGTACGGTCTAATATTTGGTTTCATGTGTGGTTCAAGCAGTTACAGGATTGGAAATGTATGAATGCAGGCTTAGAGGTTTGTCCGTGTGAGTGCAGGATGAGAGGAGGAAGTGCAGGGTGAGTGGTGTGACTCAGGCTGAGTGCTGTGCTTGTTTGCGTGGGGTGAATGCTGTGCAAATGTGAATGAAGGGTGAGCTGTGCGAGTCACAGGAGTACCCTCTGTGAGTGCACAGTTAGCGATGTGACAGTGTGAGACTAGGGTGAGAGGGAGTGACTGCCGGGTGAGTGATGAGCCATTTGAGTTTGGGTGCGGGTGCAAGTGCAGGGTGGAAGGAATTAATGCACTGTGAGTGATGTGCATGTTTGAGGAAGATTTGAGTGAGCAGTGGGAGTGACAGGTGAGTGAAGTATTATGTGAGTGCAGGGTGAGTAGTGTGCTAGTGTAAGTGCAGGGGGAAAAGAGTGAGCGCATGGTGAGTGTTGTGAGTGCAGTATGGTCACTGTGAGTGCAGGGTAAGTAGAGTGAGCACAGCATGAGTTCATGGCAAGGGGCATAAGTGCAGTGTGGTCGCTGTGAGTGCAAGGTGAGTGGTGTGCTCGTGTGAGCGCAAGGTAAGGGTGTTGTCTGAATGCAGGATGTAATCCCAGACACCTGAGGGCTTATGTACATGCCCCTAACGCCACCAGTGAGTCACTTTTTCCAAAACTCCAGTGGCGTAAACGCCTTCGCCATATTTACAAGACTTTTTGTGGCTGAATGCTGCCTTGTAAATAATACCCCTATTCATGCAGCACTTAGCTTGAAGGGTGAGTGCAATGAGAGTTGCAGTGGGCGTTCCGCCGCAACACCCATTGATTTTTGACACTGTCCCATATTTACACGGTATGGGGCAGAGCCAAAAGTACTTCCAGGGAATGCCTGCTCTTAAACAGGTGATACGAGGAGAAATGTTTTATTTATCCTCGTGTATTGCATTCTGCAGCACACATAGATAGAGCAAATTGCCTGTTGGGATTTTTTATGTGTAGGAAGGTGTTCCTTCCTGCACATAAAGAATTAACCCCAAAAGCCCAGGCACTCTAGCAAAAGGGTGCTAGAGTGCCTTTGCTGGTAGCAGGCAGCATTTTTAGCACCAGAGCTAGGGATAATGCAAGAGTGCGCTGCATTCTTGTAACCATGGCAAACCCCTGCAGTTTGAGACTGTAGGAGAGCGGTGTTACCAAATTTGGATTCACACAGCGCTCTGCCAGTTTCTTATGGATGTATGACGTGATAACATATCTTTTGCATGATTTAAAGGTAAGGGACTTGACATGAGCACTTTAGTTATATACTTGTCTATCGCGCCACAGCACGATGTATTTGATCGAGTAAAAGCACGCCTTTGTGTGACATTATGAACAACATTTTTTAACCAACTATCAAGTTTAGGTAATTCATACCTTTCTCCTCGCTCATACTGCTGATCATTATCACTTATGTCATTATTTTTGATAACAGTTTGCATGTTTCACAAACGTTTAAATTGACAATGTGAAATGTTTATCCACATGTATAATAGGATCCTATCCTCATACTGAGTTCATTTGATCTTTTACGTTTAGATTCCCCTGAAGAAGTGCACCAAGTGCACGACATGCATCGGGAACGTTTTTGAAAAAAATCATGGATTATAAAATCATATGAATATTGTGAATATGAATTTAACTTGGAAGTTAATGACAACAATTATCTTCGAATAAATACATCACTGATGAGAATTTCACCTTGATTGTGATCAAATATTTTTACAAGTATTGCACGCATAAAAGCGGACTTAAGTTGTGCCCAGTGGGTCGTCCCCTACACAGAGGACGCTTCAAATCTTCATGTACAACACTCCAAGGGGGAGAGAGTGATATCACAGGAGCACGCTACAATAGCACAAACCAAACACGATAAAGCCTGTGCGCTAACCAAAAGCTTTCGTTTTTCTACATTTATCTCACCTCAAAAAACGCAGCACGGCAAAACAACTAGATTTAAAGAAACATGGCAACATATGATGAAATACCCAGATTAACAGAAACATAAGCAGACACGTTTGCATTCTTAGACGATGATGCAACCAAGATCTATGCTCTCATCAATGAGGATACCAGCCCGTCAACAAACAAAAGAAATAAAGAAAACAATTTAAAACAATTGATATATCTGACGAAAAGAGAGATAAATCAGCGACTCCACGCGAGTACCCTAATAAAGTATCATAGAGCACAGAGAATTCCCAGAGGTCTGAAAGTGCCATTAAAACCATTATTGTGCAGAAATAATCCGAAATTTGTAGAGCGTTGGTACGCAATATTGAACAAATGTTCCTTGGATCTAATTTTACTAATAATTGAGGAGTTATCCAGAGTTGTAGAAGACCTACATAAAGATATAGCCATCATCAAAACAGAATTAGAAGAAATGACATCCAAGGAGGATTGGCAAAAAACTCTGGACGACATTCAAATACAATTGGAGAAATATACAGAAGAAATTAACAAACGCAAGATTCGTAAATATAGGAGAGACACCATAGACTATAAAATGGGTGAGGTCTACTCATGGGCAGAAATTTACACAAAAAGACGCCAAAATAAAGCTCCACAATCTAATACTGAAACATCTTCATCCGAAGATGAACAAAGCAATCAACAACAAAAAACCAATGAACAACCTTCAACATCCAGAGGACAATCAACCAACATAATGGAGTCTTTTTTAGAATCAGGCCGCCCAGTAAACACAGACCCAGGAGGGGAAAAAGACAAAGGAAGCACAACTCCACCAGCCAAACAGCCAGTCCAACTGAATCGTCGGAACAAACCGAGGAAAAACAATTAGTCATAAACATTTCAGACTATCAACTGAATTAATATTGGGTGGATGCACAGCTCAAAGGTTGGTTCAATGTCTCTCCAAAATTTAGAAGGGGTTCTGGTGCACCAGAAGGGTGACGTCGAGGGTCCCACGACGTCTATACAATAGTGGAATAGTGAGACTAGACAAAGTCTGGAATCATCCCCTGTGGGCACACATTAGATCGTCTTCTAAGTAAAGAAGACTTCTTTAGCAATTTTTCTCAAGTGTTCATTTTATTTGAAGTTGTCTTTCAAATCATATTAGTAGCTTTTTATCTTTTTCCAAACAATTTGATAACATCAGGCAATGTCCATTTCAAAATCACCAATGCATTTCGGGCATTAGGTTCATGCCCTTCATCAGGGAGACGACACTATAAAAAATATATGGTGAATGACCGTTAGTGGGCGGTAAAATAACGAATGAACAAACAATTGAGGCAACATGATTGAGCTAATTAACATTCGGTAAAACATGATGTGCTGGTCGGTTAATCATTTGATAATATCATGAACAAATTATCACAACCATGATGATACTCATATGCAAAACAATCTACATGATGGACAAAATCCGTGTCACTTACATGCCTTTCCGAGTATAGGGTTCACAATCTGTAACAAAAGGAGAGTGCAGAAACTGGTTTACTATTTGTTCGGTGTGTGGGGTCTGAAAGCGTGGTGGTGTGCGAGAAAAAGCGGGAGTGAAACTAACCTGAAATGGTTGAATTCAAGGTGTAGGTAATCCAATGTTCGTTTCAGTGAATGCGGCACGAAGGGGTCGGTCGCGCTACTAAATTCAAAGGGAGAGATCTCCGATCATGTGAGCAATCACATGACTACCAGGGTGGAAAAAAGACTCAGCGAGAATGTTAAGTTCCACTCACAAAAGAGAGGATGAAATTCAGGATTGGGTGCCTTCACCCGGGCGGTTAGCAGATGGTCGCAGGGTCTAAATTACCGGCTAAAATTGTAATGTGCAATGTACAGAAAAGAAATAAAAAAATAAAGTACAAAAGGGAGGAAAAAATAGAAGGTCAGGATAACGTGGCAGAGTGGGGACTCGATCCACAGTCTGTTAATTGGAAGGAATGTAAGACTGAGGGATTAGTGTGTTGCGCCACCATGATGGTGGGAGACATCAACAAGTTAATGACCCTAAGGCTAGTGAAGGTTGTAGGGTGTGTGTGGTGATAAGTGTCAAATGTATAATATACAAACGCTGTAGGCACAATAAATGATCATAAGAGCAATTGGTTACAGGTAACATGCAAGTTCAATTCTTTCATTCAAGCCCGTAGGCTTCTGGGTTGAAAGTTTCTGAATCCACTGGTTTTCTCTGCGGAGAAGGTAGTTGGAGTTGTCACGACCTTCAATTTTAGGAACGATTTCCAAAACAATGAATTTGATCTGTGAAACATTATGTTTCTCTTCCGTGAAGTGAGATGATAAAGCAGATTTGGTGTTTTTTAGTCTGATGTTTGACTTATGTTCTGTTAGGCGCACTTTTATGCGCCGCTCTGTCTTGCCCACGTACATCTTGCCGCACGGGCAACGTATCCCATATATTAGGTTGCTTGATTCACAGGTTGCGTTCACCTTGAGTTTGATTCGGTGACCTTTAGATGGATGATTAATGCTGCTACCTCTAATAATGCTATTACAGTGGCCGCAGTTGAGGCATGGTCTCGTACCTATGTAAGTAGTCTCATCTGTCATAGGATTTTGTAGAATTTCCCCCAAGTTTTTAGCTCTGTTGAAAGCAAACAGAGGTGGTTGGCTAAATGATTGGTTGAAATCAGGTTCGAGATTTAGAATTGACCAGTGTTTGCGGATGATTTGTTTGTATCTTTTGCTAGCAGTAGAAAATTTTGATACTGCCACTATGCGTGACTGATCCTTTTTTGGTTTGTATGTAAGCAAGGTAGTTCTGTCAATATTGTCGATTCTCTGTCTAGCTTGATTCACGACTGTTGGCGGATATCCTCTTACTAGGAACTTGCTGGTCATTTCTTCTAGTCGTACCTCCAAAGTTGTTTCATCTGATGCAATTCTCTTTACTCTAGCCATTTGCGAAAATGGTAAGTTCTTAATAAGGTTTGGTTCATGGAAGCTTGAGTGTAGCAGCATGTTATTTCTATCCGTGGGTTTCACGTATAGATCCGTTGTGAATCCTGTGGGAGTTCTTATTACTTTCACATCCAGAAAGTTGACTTCAGTGTTGGATGTAACCCATGTCAACTGGATCCGTTGGTCGATATCATTGAACTTCGTCAAGGCCTTGATGAGATTTTCCTCCGTGTTGGTCCAAACGATGAAGAGATCATCGATGTATCTCACGATCATTTTAAGGTTGTCCATCCATTCACTGTTGGATAAAATATGCTGATTCTCATACCACTGCATGAAAATGTTGGCATACACGGGCGCTGCCGAATTGCCCATTGCCATCCCGGTGAGTTGTTGGTACCAGGTGGTGTCTGTTTTGAAGTAGCTGTGATATAGTATAAAGTGCATCAGCTCCATGAGGAAGGTTTGAAATTCTATATCCAATTCCGTTTGAAGTAGGGCCGCTTCCATTGCTTCAATGCCCATATTGTGAGGTATGCTGGTATACAGACTCCGTACGTCTGCAGTGCATAAAATGATGTCTTCAAGAGGGGTTACAATAACCTGTTGGAGTTTTAAGAGAAATTGTGACGTGTCCTTAATGTATGTTTGCATAGTTTGTACCGTAGGCTGCATGTATTTGTCCAATAGTTGTCCGATGGGTTCATGGAGACTGCCTCGTGTTGACACGATCGGTCGCATGGGTGGATCAAATGTGTTCTTGTGGATCTTTGGGACCAGTCTGAGGGTAGGGCTTCTGGGGTGGAGAGTTATCAGAAAGTTCTTCGTTCTTTCATTGATTATGCCATTTGTAAATGCTGTATCAATCAGAGATTTGAGATTTTTTGAGTATTCTGAAGTTGGATTGTGGTCCATTCTTTTGTAAGTGTTAATATCCGTGATGTGTTCCATCACCTTAGCATTGTACATATCGCTGTTCATGATTACGATGGCTCCCCCTTTGTCTGCTTTAGTGAATTTAATCAATTTGTTAGAAGCCAATTTTCTTAGAGTGTCTAAATCCTTCTGGGTGGTGTTGCGATTTTTAGGTTTTTTGTGTTTTATCTTATGCAGGTCTTGTTTCACAAGATTCTCGAATAAATCCAAGGTCTTGTGACTGGTCGGCGCTTGGAAGGTGCTATGAGGTCGTAGTCCACGTAGTTGATCACTGTCAGGCTGTGGTCGATCCGGCAAGGTGTTATCAAAAAAATGTCTCAATCTGAGTTTACGCATGAGTTTAAAGAAACTCACTTCCAGTTCCAGGTTATCAGTGGTGGCTGTTGGTACAAACGATGTGCCCTTCTGTAGTAGTGCCAATTCATATGAGCTGAAGTTGTGGTCACTAATGTTGATAACTAGTTGTTTTGCGGTAGATTCTTCTTTGTTCTTCTCTCCTTCTCCTTGTCCTTCTCCTTGGTTGTAGCTGATGTGCTTCGTGTGGTGGGTGGGTCCCTTTCTTTGTCTTTTCCTTGTCCCTCTCCGGGGTCTCCTTTTTGGGCTTGGCCCTGGTCTAAAAAAGGATTTGTATCAGAGGTTTTGCTGGTGGTCGGTTCCTCCATTGGTGTTTTGTCTTTAGGGATGCCGGTAGATTGAGGTTTACGTGGTCTCTGTGTATCACTATCTGTGGACGATGTATCAGTGTTGGAGTTGTATGGACGGTTTCTGCGTTTTTGTGCATAGATATCTGCCCATGTGTAGACTTCCCCAAGGCGGTAGTCCAGGGTATCTCTTTTATATTTACGAATTTTACGTTCGTTAATTTCCTTGGTATGGCGGTCTATTTGGTTTTTGATATCTTCCAGTGTGTTTTTCAATTCGTCCTCCGTCATCATTTTAGCTAGTTCAGTAGATGTTTCCTCAATCTCCGTGCTGAGTTCTTCTAAAATATTAGATAATTCCTGAATTATTAGCAAAATCAAATCTAGTGAACACTTGTTCAATATTTCGTACCAGCGTTCTTGAAATTTCTTGGAATGTTTACAGAGGGATGGTTTAAGTGCTATTCTCAGGCCTCGTGGTATGCGTGCGTTCCGATGGTATCTAATGAGTGTACTTGCATGTAGTTGTTGATTAGTTTTTCGTTTCGTGAGATATAGTAAATGTCTTATATTTTGCTCTTTAGATCTGCTTGTGCTTTCCTGCGTAAGTTCTTCCCTGATTAAGGAGTAAATTTGATCCGCATCTTTAGTTTCAAAGGCAAACGTGGAAGCCCTAGCTTCCGTACTTTTCGTGATATCGTCATAATTGCTCATAGTTGGTTTGAAACGTCGAGGTTAGGTGCGTGCCATCCGTCCCGTGGACTCTAGATAGACAATAATGAATTAATATTGGGTGGATGCACAGCTCAAAGGTTGGTTCAATGTCTCTCCAAAATTTAGAAGGGGTTCTGGTGCACCAGAAGGGTGACGTCGAGGGTCCCACGACGTCTATACAATAGTGGAATAGTGAGACTAGACAAAGTCTGGAATCATCCCCTGTGGGCACACATTAGATCGTCTTCTAAGTAAAGAAGACTTCTTTAGCAATTTTTCTCAAGTGTTCATTTTATTTGAAGTTGTCTTTCAAATCATATTAGTAGCTTTTTATCTTTTTCCAAACAATTTGATAACATCAGGCAATGTCCATTTCAAAATCACCAATGCATTTCGGGCATTAGGTTCATGCCCTTCATCAGGGAGACGACACTATAAAAAATATATGGTGAATGACCGTTAGTGGGCGGTAAAATAACGAATGAACAAACAATTGAGGCAACATGATTGAGCTAATTAACATTCGGTAAAACATGATGTGCTGGTCGGTTAATCATTTGATAATATCATGAACAAATTATCACAACCATGATGATACTCATATGCAAAACAATCTACATGATGGACAAAATCCGTGTCACTTACATGCCTTTCCGAGTATAGGGTTCACAATCTGTAACAAAAGGAGAGTGCAGAAACTGGTTTACTATTTGTTCGGTGTGTGGGGTCTGAAAGCGTGGTGGTGTGCGAGAAAAAGCGGGAGTGAAACTAACCTGAAATGGTTGAATTCAAGGTGTAGGTAATCCAATGTTCGTTTCAGTGAATGCGGCACGAAGGGGTCGGTCGCGCTACTAAATTCAAAGGGAGAGATCTCCGATCATGTGAGCAATCACATGACTACCAGGGTGGAAAAAAGACTCAGCGAGAATGTTAAGTTCCACTCACAAAAGAGAGGATGAAATTCAGGATTGGGTGCCTTCACCCGGGCGGTTAGCAGATGGTCGCAGGGTCTAAATTACCGGCTAAAATTGTAATGTGCAATGTACAGAAAAGAAATAAAAAAATAAAGTACAAAAGGGAGGAAAAAATAGAAGGTCAGGATAACGTGGCAGAGTGGGGACTCGATCCACAGTCTGTTAATTGGAAGGAATGTAAGACTGAGGGATTAGTGTGTTGCGCCACCATGATGGTGGGAGACATCAACAAGTTAATGACCCTAAGGCTAGTGAAGGTTGTAGGGTGTGTGTGGTGATAAGTGTCAAATGTATAATATACAAACGCTGTAGGCACAATAAATGATCATAAGAGCAATTGGTTACAGGTAACATGCAAGTTCAATTCTTTCATTCAAGCCCGTAGGCTTCTGGGTTGAAAGTTTCTGAATCCACTGGTTTTCTCTGCGGAGAAGGTAGTTGGAGTTGTCACGACCTTCAATTTTAGGAACGATTTCCAAAACAATGAATTTGATCTGTGAAACATTATGTTTCTCTTCCGTGAAGTGAGATGATAAAGCAGATTTGGTGTTTTTTAGTCTGATGTTTGACTTATGTTCTGTTAGGCGCACTTTTATGCGCCGCTCTGTCTTGCCCACGTACATCTTGCCGCACGGGCAACGTATCCCATATATTAGGTTGCTTGATTCACAGGTTGCGTTCACCTTGAGTTTGATTCGGTGACCTTTAGATGGATGATTAATGCTGCTACCTCTAATAATGCTATTACAGTGGCCGCAGTTGAGGCATGGTCTCGTACCTATGTAAGTAGTCTCATCTGTCATAGGATTTTGTAGAATTTCCCCCAAGTTTTTAGCTCTGTTGAAAGCAAACAGAGGTGGTTGGCTAAATGATTGGTTGAAATCAGGTTCGAGATTTAGAATTGACCAGTGTTTGCGGATGATTTGTTTGTATCTTTTGCTAGCAGTAGAAAATTTTGATACTGCCACTATGCGTGACTGATCCTTTTTTGGTTTGTATGTAAGCAAGGTAGTTCTGTCAATATTGTCGATTCTCTGTCTAGCTTGATTCACGACTGTTGGCGGATATCCTCTTACTAGGAACTTGCTGGTCATTTCTTCTAGTCGTACCTCCAAAGTTGTTTCATCTGATGCAATTCTCTTTACTCTAGCCATTTGCGAAAATGGTAAGTTCTTAATAAGGTTTGGTTCATGGAAGCTTGAGTGTAGCAGCATGTTATTTCTATCCGTGGGTTTCACGTATAGATCCGTTGTGAATCCTGTGGGAGTTCTTATTACTTTCACATCCAGAAAGTTGACTTCAGTGTTGGATGTAACCCATGTCAACTGGATCCGTTGGTCGATATCATTGAACTTCGTCAAGGCCTTGATGAGATTTTCCTCCGTGTTGGTCCAAACGATGAAGAGATCATCGATGTATCTCACGATCATTTTAAGGTTGTCCATCCATTCACTGTTGGATAAAATATGCTGATTCTCATACCACTGCATGAAAATGTTGGCATACACGGGCGCTGCCGAATTGCCCATTGCCATCCCGGTGAGTTGTTGGTACCAGGTGGTGTCTGTTTTGAAGTAGCTGTGATATAGTATAAAGTGCATCAGCTCCATGAGGAAGGTTTGAAATTCTATATCCAATTCCGTTTGAAGTAGGGCCGCTTCCATTGCTTCAATGCCCATATTGTGAGGTATGCTGGTATACAGACTCCGTACGTCTGCAGTGCATAAAATGATGTCTTCAAGAGGGGTTAGAATAACCTGTTGGAGTTTTAAGAGAAATTGTGACGTGTCCTTAATGTATGTTTGCATAGTTTGTACCGTAGGCTGCATGTATTTGTCCAATAGTTGTCCGATGGGTTCATGGAGACTGCCTCGTGTTGACACGATCGGTCGCATGGGTGGATCAAATGTGTTCTTGTGGATCTTTGGGACCAGTCTGAGGGTAGGGCTTCTGGGGTGGAGAGTTATCAGAAAGTTCTTCGTTCTTTCATTGATTATGCCATTTGTACAACTATTGGACAAATACATGCAGCCTACGGTACAAACTATGCAAACATACATTAAGGACACGTCACAATTTCTCTTAAAACTCCAACAGGTTATTCTAACCCCTCTTGAAGACATCATTTTATGCACTGCAGACGTACGGAGTCTGTATACCAGCATACCTCACAATATGGGCATTGAAGCAATGGAAGCGGCCCTACTTCAAACGGAATTGGATATAGAATTTCAAACCTTCCTCATGGAGCTGATGCACTTTATACTATATCACAGCTACTTCAAAACAGACACCACCTGGTACCAACAACTCACCGGGATGGCAATGGGCAATTCGGCAGCGCCCGTGTATGCCAACATTTTCATGCAGTGGTATGAGAATCAGCATATTTTATCCAACAGTGAATGGATGGACAACCTTAAAATGATCGTGAGATACATCGATGATCTCTTCATCGTTTGGACCAACACGGAGGAAAATCTCATCAAGGCCTTGACGAAGTTCAATGATATCGACCAACGGATCCAGTTGACATGGGTTACATCCAACACTGAAGTCAACTTTCTGGATGTGAAAGTAATAAGAACTCCCACAGGATTCACAACGGATCTATACGTGAAACCCACGGATAGAAATAACATGCTGCTACACTCAAGCTTCCATGAACCAAACCTTATTAAGAACTTACCATTTTCGCAAATGGCTAGAGTAAAGAGAATTGCATCAGATGAAACAACTTTGGAGGTACGACTAGAAGAAATGACCAGCAAGTTCCTAGTAAGAGGATATCCGCCAACAGTCGTGAATCAAGCTAGACAGAGAATCGACAATATTGACAGAACTACCTTGCTTACATACAAACCAAAAAAGGATCAGTCACGCATAGTGGCAGTATCAAAATTTTCTACTGCTAGCAAAAGATACAAACAAATCATCCGCAAACACTGGTCAATTCTAAATCTCGAACCTGATTTCAACCAATCATTTAGCCAACCACCTCTGTTTGCTTTCAACAGAGCTAAAAACTTGGGGGAAATTCTACAAAATCCTATGACAGATGAGACTACTTACATAGGTACGAGACCATGCCTCAACTGCGGCCACTGTAATAGCATTATTAGAGGTAGCAGCATTAATCATCCATCTAAAGGTCACCGAATCAAACTCAAGGTGAACGCAACCTGTGAATCAAGCAACCTAATATATGGGATACGTTGCCCGTGCGGCAAGATGTACGTGGGCAAGACAGAGCGGCGCATAAAAGTGCGCCTAACAGAACATAAGTCAAACATCAGACTAAAAAACACCAAATCTGCTTTATCATCTCACTTCACGGAAGAGAAACATAATGTTTCACAGATCAAATTCATTGTTTTGGAAATCGTTCCTAAAATTGAAGGTCGTGACAACTCCAACTACCTTCTCCGCAGAGAAAACCAGTGGATTCAGAAACTTTCAACCCAGAAGCCTACGGGCTTGAATGAAAGAATTGAACTTGCATGTTACCTGTAACCAATTGCTCTTATGATCATTTATTGTGCCTACAGCGTTTGTATATTATACATTTGACACTTATCACCACACACACCCTACAACCTTCACTAGCCTTAGGGTCATTAACTTGTTGATGTCTCCCACCATCATGGTGGCGCAACACACTAATCCCTCAGTCTTACATTCCTTCCAATTAACAGACTGTGGATCGAGTCCCCACTCTGCCACGTTATCCTGACCTTCTATTTTTTCCTCCCTTTTGTACTTTATTTTTTTATTTCTTTTCTGTACATTGCACATTACAATTTTAGCCGGTAATTTAGACCCTGCGACCATCTGCTAACCGCCCGGGTGAAGGCACCCAATCCTGAATTTCATCCTCTCTTTTGTGAGTGGAACTTAACATTCTCGCTGAGTCTTTTTTCCACCCTGGTAGTCATGTGATTGCTCACATGATCGGAGATCTCTCCCTTTGAATTTAGTAGCGCGACCGACCCCTTCGTGCCGCATTCACTGAAACGAACATTGGATTACCTACACCTTGAATTCAACCATTTCAGGTTAGTTTCACTCCCGCTTTTTCTCGCACACCACCACGCTTTCAGACCCCACACACCGAACAAATAGTAAACCAGTTTCTGCACTCTCCTTTTGTTACAGATTGTGAACCCTATACTCGGAAAGGCATGTAAGTGACACGGATTTTGTCCATCATGTAGATTGTTTTGCATATGAGTATCATCATGGTTGTGATAATTTGTTCATGATATTATCAAATGATTAACCGACCAGCACATCATGCTTTACCGAATGTTAATTAGCTCAATCATGTTGCCTCAATTGTTTGTTCATTCGTTATTTTACCGCCCACTAACGGTCATTCACCATATATTTTTTATAGTGTCGTCTCCCTGATGAAGGGCATGAACCTAATGCCCGAAATGCATTGGTGATTTTGAAATGGACATTGCCTGATGTTATCAAATTGTTTGGAAAAAGATAAAAAGCTACTAATATGATTTGAAAGACAACTTCAAATAAAATGAACACTTGAGAAAAATTGCTAAAGAAGTCTTCTTTACTTAGAAGACGATCTAATGTGTGCCCACAGGGGATGATTCCAGACTTTGTCTAGTCTCACTATTAGACTATCAACTGAACCAGATGGAACTAAACAGCTTACAAAAAGGTTCATCGTTTGTGCCTACCTGTCATACAAACTAGAATTGGACGTTAGTTTATTTAAACTAATGCGAAACCTTCGCCTAAGAAACTATTTTGAGAACGTTGTACCGCAACCTTCTACAGAATCAGACAATCAACTCAAGGGTTTAAAACCCCGGAGTACTTTTCAACCACAAGTGAGTCACAACACGCTAGACAACTTTGAAAAAATAGTACAGAATGACATCAATAAGTTAAACTTCAGGAGAAAAAGCAAAATGCAAAATTTGTCAAAAAAGGAATGGCATACTCAGCGGAACTTGGGGAGGAATCCTGCCATCATATGTCAACGTGCAGATAAAGGAGGAGCCCTGGTTGTTATGAATTCATCATTTTACAGAACTCAAGTACAACAGCATGTATATGATGATGAAACATATATGAAATTGAGCCAAGATCCGACCCAAGAGTACCAAGATCAACTGAAACAAATCTTACAGAGAGCCCAAGACGAAGGCACGATCACCCACAGAACCAAAAAAATCTCACACAGGATAATCCTAAAACACCAGTGATTTATATGCTTCCCAAAATGCATAAACATCCCACCAATCCACCATTTCGACACATAGTGTCCACAAAAGGGAGCATACACGAACCCATTGGGAAATTTTTGGACACTCATTTACAACCATTCATAATCAAGATGAACACATATATCAAAGACCCAACGGATTTCATTAACAAGATTTCCACTATACAATTACAAGAGGACCAAGAGATCTGGATGTGTACCATCGACGTCAAGTCCCTTTACACCTCAATCCCGCACAATTTAGGATTGGAATCAATAGAGGAAATTCTCATGACATCAAACCTTGAGAGAAACTTTCAAATATTCCTCATGGAATTACTCACCTTCACTTTATATCAAAGTTACTTCAGATGGGAAGATGAACCTTTCCTACAACTCACGGGAACATCGCTGGGCAATTGTGCCGCACCAGCGTACGCGAACAGTTTTATGAACATTTTCGAGAACAGATACATCTTGAACCAAGACTCCTGGAAACAACATGCTCGAGTATTTTTTAGATTCATCGATGACATCTTTGTACTCTGGGAAGGGACATCACAAGACCTTTTATCATCAGTTTACAACTCAATGAGATAAATGATCGTATTCAATTTACCCACACGATAGACAACAAAACTATCGCATACCTAGATGTTCAACTTACATGAAACAGAGACAAGATTGAAACAACCCTATACAAAAAAACAACAGACCGGAACAATTTGCTCCACTACAAAAGTTTTCACCAAACATCTCTGAAAAACAATCTTCCCACATCACAACTATATAGAGTGAAAAGAATAGTATCTGATGAACACGAATTACAAAGACAATTGCAAAATATGATCACAAGGTTTGAAGAAAGAGAATATCCTAAACCGATTTTGGATAAAGCACTAGAAAAATGCACAACCAAAACCAGAAAAGACCTTTTACAAACTACTCCAAAACCAGAAACACTGAAAACAGTGATAGTATCCAAATTCTCGACTATGAGCCACCACTACAAGAAAATAATTAAAAAGCATTGGTCATTACTTACCAACGAACCAGATTTTCGAAATTTCGTCGCTCACCAACCCACATTTGGATATACCAGAAGCAAAAATATACAAGACATCTTAAAACAAAAGGGAGCCACAGAAACAGGCAATTACAATGGAACTATACCTTGCTATAATTGCAGTTGTTGCAATAACATAATAAAAGACAACACCATGACACACTCAATGAGAGGAACAACCATCAAATTAAAGACCAGAGCGACCTGTGATTCTCAACATGTAATATATTATCTAAAATGTCCATGCGGACTCATTTATGTGGGAAAAACAATCAGAAAAATCAAAACACGAATATCAGAACATAAGAGCAATATAAGAACCAACAACTTGAGATCTAGTGTGGCCACACATTTCAATGAGAGACAACACAACATCAGTCAATTGAAATTTGCAGTACTGGAAACCATCGTTAAAACCCCAGGCAGAGACCTGAATCAAACACTGTTACAAGGAGAAAACCACTTGATATACTTCTTGAATGCCATGAAACCGAATGGGCTCCATGACAGAGTAGAATTCTCTTGCTATTTATAGATCGAGGACTTCATGCAATAATTTTCTGAACTTTATTCGCTACAGCAAGTTTTTTATAATTTGCTCCAAATAAGACTGTGTAACCTATTTGCATATACATGTTGCATAATGTCAGATCAATCTGATTGATCATGTCATCACTGTTAGCATTTACTCCTTTCCCATATCTTTTAACGCACCCCGTTAACATTACCCTAATAAGTGGCACCTACAGCAAATTATCACAGATCCTCCATTAGACACATTAATACACGTTTTTCACTTTAAGATAGCGCTCACTTTCAATCATCAACCACCAGTCCTACTTTTATTTCCACATACACTCATCAAGGATGAATCGCGGGTTCTATCTCGGAACCCGACTAAAACACGGGAGACACCAGTTAGCATTCCTTTTGCATGTTTTATAGGTTGGAGATTTGACACGAGCACTTTTTCACCCCTTCAAGTGAATTAACACAGAGTCTTTATTAAACACAGTATTTCACCATTTCAAGATGGTACTCACTTAAAATCATCACCCTCCTGTCCTATATCTACCTCCAAACACACTCACCACGGATGAACAGCGGCTCGATTCGGAACCCGATCAGAACACGAGAGACACCAGTTAACATATCATTTGCATGATTTAAAGGTAAGGAACTTGACATGAGCACTTTAGTTATATACATGTCTATCGCGCCACAGCACGATGTATTTGATCGAGTAAAAGCACGCCTTTGTGTGACATTATGAACAACATTTTTTAACCAACTATCAAGTTTAGGTAATTCATACCTTTCTCCTCGCTCATACTGCTGATCATTATCACTTATGTCTTTATTTTTGATAACAGTTTGCATGTTTCACAAACGTTTAAATTGACAATGTGAAATGTTTATCCACATGTATAATAGGATCCTATCCTCATACTGAGTTCATTTGATCTTTTACGTTTAGATTCCCCTGAAGAAGTGCACCAAGTGCACGAAATGCATCTGGAACGTTTTTGAAAAAAATCATGGATTATAAAATTATGTGAATATTGTGAATATGAATTTAACTTGGAAGTTAATGACAACAATTATCTTCGAATAAATACATCACTGATGAGAATTTCACCTTGATTGTGATCAAATATTTTCACAAGTATTGCACGCATAAAAGCGGACTTAAGTTGTGCCCAGTGGGTCGTCCCCTACACAGAGGACGCTTCAAATCTATCCTTGTAGAGTCACCTGGTTGGACGAGGGTGGAAGACTTGGGGGTATGTTCATGTGATGATTTTTCTGTACAGGACACAACGCATTTTATATTCTTATGTGAGCACCTTATGGAAGTCCGGAAGTGTTTAATCCTACCAATCTTGGCTAACAAAGGTTTTTTACAAGTTAAGCCAGCTCTTCTTTATTTGCAGCAAATGTGTGGGAAACTTTTAATGTTGCAAGTTTCCTTACGGCGGCCGTTAGAATTAAGAGGAAAAACAAGTTACACATAACCTGTTCTAATACACAAATCTGAATGAACTGAATGTTTGTATGCCTTAGTCCCATAATGTGGTCCTGAGTAATTTACCCAAAATTCATTGATTATGTGTATCGTGTATTTAAAATTTTGTATTTTGTGAACATACTTTTAAACTAATTTATGGTTTCTTAACTTTTGGATATGAAATGTATTAGCATGCTTTTGTGGTTTTAATATAAACCGAATAAAGTATTTTGACTGACTGACAATTGTGCGTGGTGTCCCAGTCATAAAAAGAACCTCAAATAACAGTGCTAAATTGTGACAATATTTTACAAGGTTTCCACAATTCTTTTAAAGTTGACCATCAAGTCTATACGAAATAAGCAGCAGCTATGTACAATGATATGCGCTTTTTAATGGTTCGCTTTTGCTTTGTGTGGATGACATTTCGACCTTCTGTGCAGTGTAGGGGCTCATCAGGACCTTGGGTTGTAGGGACATCTGATGGTTTCGCGCAGCCCCGTGAAAGGTGTGTGCCAGCCGTGGGTGAAAGAAGTAGAAAAAGATACTCACAATGGGACCCAACGGGTACCCAGTTGTGAGTAGAAGGGAGGAGCTGATCGTCTGGGATGGCACAGCGTTTCAGATGAAGAAAACACTATAGCAAGAGATAGCAAATAGTGTAACATCAGAACTCTCTGTTGGCAATGTATTTGGGCCTAGCAGCTCCTGTTGCATTCAATATATGGGATTATATCTGGTTATTGCCGTGCCCTGTAGGTGAGGCCATCACTATTAATTGGGTGTGCCAAGCGGGTCCGTAAATAAGAGAGAGTTCTCCCAAACAGCGGGTCGGTCCACCGCGCGGTTTCTCAGAGCAGCAGCTGTCAACTATTCTTCTCATTTTTTTGATACTGTATAAACTGCTTCCTCCGTTATATACTATAAAATTTGATGTGATATATTCAGTCATTGGTATTGGTGGTACTTTGCCTTCTGACAGCACACTAACCCTTTTACATTGCTATTACGCACAGTATTATATCATAACAGGTAATACCAGTCCACAGGAACCATTGTTTCTGAAGGTGAGTTTCTCCAAGGGGCATATGTATAAGAAACGGGAAACAACCTTTACAACGCAACTTTTACAACGAACTACCATTACAACAAATTTTTTACAACGCAAAAACTTTTACAACGCATACCATTACAACGCAAGATTTTACAACGCAAGTACTTTTACAACGCATACCATTACAACGTAAATATTGGTAATTCATACCTTTCTCCTCGCTCATACTGCTGATCATTATCACTTATGTCTTTATTTTTTATAACAGTTTGCATGTTTCACAAACGTTTAAATTGACAATGTTAAATGTTTATCCACATGTATAATAGGATCCTATCCTCATACTGAGTTCATTTGATCTTTTACGTTTAGATTCCCCTGAAGAAGTGCACCAAGTGCACGACATGCATCGGGAAAGTTTTTGAAAAAATCATGGATTATAAAATCATGTGAATATTGTGAATATGAATTTAACTTGGAAGTTAATGACAACAATTATCTTCGAATAAATACATCACTGATGAGAATTTCACCTTGATTGTGATCAAATATTTTTACAAGTATTGCACGCATAAAAGCGGACTTAAGTTGTGCCCAATGGGTCGTCCCCTACACAGAGGACGCTTCAAATCTTCATGTACAACACTCCAAGGGGGAGATAGTGATACCACGGGAGCACGCTACAATAGCACAAACCAAACACAATAAAGCCTGTGCGCTAACCAAAAACTTTTGTTTTTCTACATTTATCTCACCTCAAAAAACGCAGCACGGCAAAACAATCAGATTTAAAGAAACATGGCAACATATGATGAAATAACTAGATTAACAGAAACACGAGCAGACACGTTTGCATTCTTAGACGATGATGCAACCAAGATCTATGCTCTCATCAATGAGGATACCACCCCGTCAACAAACAAAAGAAATAAAGAAAACAATTGAAAACCATTGATATATCTGACGAAAAGAGAGATAAATCAGCGACTCTACGCGAGTACCCTAATAAAGTATCATAGAGTACAGAGAATTCCCAGAGGTCTGAGAGTGCCATTAAAACCATTATTTTGCAGATATAATCCGAAATTTGTAGAGCGTTGGTACGCAATATTGAACAAGTGTTCCTTGGATCTAATTTTACTAATAATTGAGGAGTTATTCAGAGTTCTAGAAGACCTACATAAAGATATAGCCATCATCAAAACAGAATTAGAAGAAATGACACCCCAGGAGGATTGGCAAAAAACTCTGGCCGACATTCAAATACAATTGGAGAAATATACAGAAGAAATTAACAAACGCAAGATTCGTAAATATAGGAGAGACACCATAGACTATAAAATGGGTGAGGTCTTCTCATGGGCAGAAATTTACGCAAAAAGACGCCAAAATAAACCTCCACAATCTAATACTGAAACATCTTCATCCGAAGATGAACAAAGCAATCAACAACAAAAAACCAATGAACAACCTTCAACATCCAGAGGACAATCAACCAACATAATGGAGTCTTTTTTAGAATCAGGCCCCCCAGTAAACACAGACCCAGGAGGGGAAAAAGACAAAGGAAGCACAACTCCACCAGCCAAACAGCCAGTCCAACTGAATCGTCAGAACAAACTGAGGAAAAACAATTAGTCATAAACATGTCAGACTATCAACTGAACCAGATGGAACTAAACAGCTTACAAAAAGGTTCATCGTTTGTGCCTACCTGTCATACAGACAAACTAGAATTTGACGTTAGTTTATTTAAACTGATACGAAACCTTCGCCTAAGAAACTATTTTGAGAACGTTGTACCGCAACCTTCTACAGAATCAGACAATCAACTCAAGGGTTTAAAACCCCGGAGTACTTTTCAACCGCCAGTGAGTCACAAGACGCTAGACAACTTTGAAAAAATAGTACAGAATGACATCAATAAGTTGAACTTCAGGAGAAAAAGCAAAATGCAAAATTTGTCAAAAAAGGAATGGAATAATCTGCGGAACTTAGGGAGGAATCCTGACATCATATGTCAACGTGCAGATAAAGGGGGAGCCCTGGTTGTTATGAATTCATCATTTTACAGAACTCAAGTACAACAACATGTATATGATGAAGAAACCTATATGAAATTGAGCCAAGATCCGACCCAAGAGTACCAAGATCAACTGAAACAAATCTTACAGAGAGCCCAAGACGAAGGCACGATCACCCACAGAACCAAAAAATATCTCACACAGGATAATCCTAAAACACCGGTGATTTATATGCTTCCCAAAATGCATAAACATCCCACCAATCCACCATTTCGACCCATAGTGTCCACAAAAGGGAGCATACACGAACCCATTGGGAAATTTTTGGACACTCATTTACAACCATTCATAATCATGATGAACACATACATCAAAGACACAACGGATTTCATTAGCAAGATTTCCACTATACAATTACAAGAGGACCAAGAGATCTGGATGTGTACCATCGACGTCAAGTCCCTTTACACCTCAATCCCGCACAATTTAGGATTGGAATCAATAGAGGAAATTCTCATGACATCAGACCTTGAGAGAAACTTTCAAATATTCCTCATGGGATTACTCACTTCACTTTATATCAAAGTTACTTCAGATGGGAAGATGAACATTTCCTACAACTCACGGGAACATCGATGGGCAATGTGCCGCACCAGCGTACGCGAACAGTTTTATGAACATTTTCGAGAACAGATACATCTTGAACCAAGAATCCTGGAAACAACATGCTCGAGTCTTTTTTAGATTCATCGATGACATCTTTGTACTCTGGGAAGGGACATCACAAGACCTTTTATCATCAGTGAACCAACTCAATGAGATAAATGATCGTATTCAATTTACCCACACGATAGACAACAAAACTATCGCATACCTAGATGTTCAATTTACACGAAACAGAGACAAGATTGAAACGACCCCATACAAAAAAATAACAGACCTGAACAATTTGCTCCACTGCAAACGTTTTCACCAAACATCTCTGAAAAACAATCTTCCCACATCACAACTATATAGAGTGAAAAGAATAGTATCTGATGAACACGAATTACAAAGACAATTGCAAAATATGATCACAAGGTTTGAAGAAAGAGAATATCCGAAACCGATTTTGGATAAAGCACTAGAAAAATGCACAACCAAAACCAGAAAAGACCTTTACAAACTACTCCAAAACCAGAAACACTGAAAACAGTGATAGTATCCAAATTCTCGACTATGAGCCACCACTACAAGAAAATAATTAAAAAGCATTGGTCATTACTTACCAACGAACCAGATTTTCGAAATTTCGTCGCTCATCAACCCACATTTGGATATACCAGAAGCAAAAATATACAAGACGTCTTAAAACAAAAGGGAGCCACAGAAACAGGCAATTACAAAGGAACTATACCTTCCTATAATTGCAGTTGTTGCAATAACATAATAAAAGGCAACATCATGACGCACCCAATGAGGGGAACAACCATCAAATTAAAGACCACAGCGACCTGTGATTCTCAACATGTAATATATTATCTAAAATGTCCATGCGGACTCATTTATGTGGGAAAAACCATCTAAAAAATCAAAACACGAATATCAGAACATAAGAGCAATATAAGAACCAACAACTTGAGATCTAGTGTGGCCACACATTTCAATGAGAGACAACACAACATCAGTCAATTGAAATTTGCAGTACTGGAAACCATCGTTAAAACCCCAGGCAGAGACCTGAATCAAACACTGTTACAACGAGAAAACCACTGGATATACTTCTTGAATGCCATGAAACCGAATGGGCTCAATGACAGAGTAGAATTCTCTTGCTATTTATAGATCGAGGACTTCATGCAATAATTTTCAGAACTTTATTCGCTACAGCAAGTTTTTTATAATTTGCTCCAAATAAGACTGTGTAACCTATTTGCATATACATGTTGCATAATGTCAGATCAATCTGATTGATCATGTCATCACTGTTAGCATTTACTCCTTTCCCATATCTTTTAACGCACCCCGTTAACATTACCCTTTTAAGTGGCACCTACAGCAAATTATCACAGATCCTCCATTAGACACATTAATTCACGTTTTTCACTTTAAGATAGCGCTCACTTTCAATCATCAACCACCAGTCCTACTTTTATTTCCACATACACTCATCAAGGATGAATCGCGGGTTCTATCTCGGAACCCGACTAAAACACGGGAGACACCAGTTAGCATTCCTTTTGCATGTTTTATAGGTTAGAGATTTGACAGGAGCACTTTTTCACCCCTTCAAGTGAATTAACACAGAGTCTTTATTAAACACAGTATTTCACCATTTCAAGATGGCGCTCACTTAAAATCATCACCCTAATAATAATAATAAAGGGGTTTATAGAGCGCATGGTGACGCCATCCCGGCGTATCCCCGCGCTGTGGAGAGAGGCAGACGAGAGGAAGAGGGCTGAAGACCTAAAGAGTGTACAGGTAAGTTTTTAGTAACCCTCCTGTCCTATATCTACCTCCAAACACACTCACCACGGATGAACAGCGGGCTCGATTCGGAACCCGATCAGAACATGAGAGACACCAGTTAACATATCTTTCGCATGATTTAAAGGTAAGGGACTTGACATGAGCACTTTAGTTATATACATGTCTATCGCGCCACAGCACGATGTATTTGATCGAGTAAACGCACACCTTTGTGTGACATTATGAACAACATTTTTTAACCAACTATCACGTTTAGGTAATTCATACCTTTCTCCTCGCTCATACTGCTGATCATTATCACTTATGTCTTTATTTTTGATAACAGTTTGCATGTTTCACAAACGTTTAAATTGACAATGTGAAATGTTTATCCACATGTATATTAGGATCCTATCCTCATACTGAGTTCATTTGATCTTTTACGCTTAGATTCCCCTGAAGAAGTGCACCAAGTGCACGAAATGCATCGGGAACGTTTTTGAAAAAAATCATGGATTATAAAATCATGTGAATATTGTGAATATGAATTTAACTTGGAAGTTAATGACAACAATTATCTTCTAATAAATACATCACTGATGAGAATTTCACCTTGATTGTGATAAAATATTGCACGCATAAAAGCGGACTTAAGTTGTGCCCAGTGCGTCGTCCCCTACACAGAGAACGCTTCAAATCTTCATGTACAACACTCCAAGGGGGAGAGAGTGATACCACGGGAGCACGCTACAATAGCACAAACCAAACACGATAAAGCCTGTGCGCTAACCAAAAACCTTCGACTCTACAAGGATGAAATGAAATTGGTTCACCCAACACCATTTTAGTCTATGGGCTTGGTCTGTGGGCCGAATGTCGGCTTTACCCACGGTGCCGTTAATATTTTCTACTTTCTTTAAATCATCCGCCAGGGTCAGTGTAACAGGATTATGGTCACTAAACGAATACCAAGATACAGTGTACCCACTTGCCCTATCGACCAATACTGCACTAATGAATATGTAATCAATAACTGACCCCGTGCAAGATGGCCGCTTAAGGACCTGCTCGGCCGGCCGTCCCATCCTGACTCGCCATCCGGCACAAAATCCTGAGCCCCGTCCCCACCGTCTGGTGGGGGACCATCGGCTGTGCCACTTGGTGAAATGTTGGAGAATTTGAGTGACCCGGCGACCGAGAAACGTCGTCTGAACCTTTGCGGCCTAGTGGGTGATGGGACCGAGACCCTGAGTGTGGCCCTGCCCGCCTTGGAGATCAACAACACCGGCGAGGGGGACCGAAAGTGGCTGGTCGATGACCTGCCTGCTGACCCTGCGACACATCCACGGAGTCATAAGGCCCCATTAACCATCTGCATGACCCAGTGCTGACTGTCGTGACGGGAGTGATCCACAATCGTCTGGTTTTGGTGCGCATCGGAGAAGATATATGGCTGGGCCATGGTCGGGAGGAGGAGGTAGTGCCTTTCGTCTCTGGTGATCCTGTTGTACGTGAGACCAACTGGCCGGTCTCCGAAGTGGCAGGGGGGACTGTGTACTGCACACGAGAATTTCAACAGTGTGTCGGACTCAGACGACACAATGGCGGACCCCGATAAGCCACAATCAAAATCTGTGAAAGGGACCAGGCAGCTCCAATCTAATAAACTGGATCGATAAAACTTGCCCAAGGGTTCCCCGATCGAGGTGAGGCGGAACCCGGCGGGAGGTCAGGAGGGTGATCCCGCCGGTGAGGACCCGACGATGAAAGATCTGATGACCACGATCACCGGGGTTCAGTACTCCCTGAGCAAGATGGACAACAAGTTGGACACTGTTTTCATCGAGGTGGGACTTATTAGGGCCCATCTCACTAAGACTAGTGAAAAAGTCAAGTCACTGGAGGTCAAGACATCGAGCCTCATGGAGGATGTCTTGGAGTTGCAGCAGGAAATGCGGGAACTTAGGGCGGCCAGGACTCAGGTCGATCGGAAACTGGATGAATACAAGGGGAGTGCGAGGCGCAACAACGTGCATATCCTCAGCGTACCGGAGAAATCGGAAGGCCTGACTCTGGATTTCTTTGTGGAGGATCTCATCCTCAAACACCTTAAGCCCAAGGGCCTTAGTAACTTTTTCACTGTGGAGCGGGCGCACAGGATTCCTGGGGGACAACCGAAGCCGGGGGTGGCTCCCCGCCCCATGATAGCACGGTTGCTGAATTTCCGGGACAGGGATGTCATCCTGCAGACGGCGCGGCCTTCGTGCCCATTGGCCTTTGAGAATGCCTCTCTGTTGTTTTTCCCCGACTTTACTCAACTCGTGCAGAAACAGCGACAGAGCTTCATGGCGATCAAGCGGCGGTTGAGAGACTTGGAAATTAAATACTCAGGGCCCGATTCACAGAACTAACTTAAGACAAAATCCTAAACTTACTACTTTTGGTATTCACAGAAGTTAGGATTTTGTCTTAAGTTTGTCTTAAGACAGACTTAAGACAGACTTAGGACAAAATCCTAACTTAAGTCTGTCTTAAGTCTGTCTTAAGACAAACTTAAGACAAAATCCTAACTTCTGTGAATACCAAAAGTAGTAAGTTTAGGATTTAGTCTTTAGTTAGTTCTGTGAATCGGGCCCTCAATGTTGTTCCCGGCTCATCTCCGGATTGAGCGCGGTGGTAAGACTTGGTTCTTCGACAATCCGGAGGTGGCGGTGGACTGGCTGGACCGGGTCCGAGGGTCAGAGTCTGGGACTCGCGCCCAGGCGGAGAATGAGGAACAATGACTTTATTGAACTGTGGTCGAGCAGACTTGACATTGGTGGCGCTGCTGTTGGTCTGGCAGGGGCGCCTTTTTGTTCCCCCTGCTTTTAGTGTGTTGTGGATTTAGTTTGCATTTTTCCATGAGGGGGAGAGATATCGAGTCTGGGGGGGTGTAGGCGGCCTGTTGTAAGGTCCTCCTCCGTTTTCTACTTTTAGATACCTGTAGTTAGTAGTGGGGAGACAGGCACACTGCTAGTTGGGGGTGAGCGCAAGCTGTATGCAGGGGTGCAGGGTGGGGGGTTGGGGGTCAGTGTTTTGTTATTTTTGGTGGTGTGTTGTTTTTGTTTTTTGTTTTTTGTTTTTGCATCGGGTGTCATCGCATGTTCCGGACTTTCTGAATGATCATTATGGCTTCCAATAGGCCGGGCTTGGGTTTTCCAAACTCAGTTGGAATGTGAATGGTTTGGGTGATAAGATCAAGCGAGCTATGGTGGGGCAACTGATACGACGACACTCGCCAGAAGTGGTATTACTGCAAGAAACTCACCTTATGGGCAAGCGATGTATGGCACTGCACAGAGGGGGCTACAAACTGGTGGCACATGCTGGTTTCACTACTGGGTCCAGAGGGGTGGGAATCCTGGTGAAGAACTCGTTCCCTTTCACTATTCAGGCAATCTGGACCGACAATCGGGGACGCTATGTAGGCATCTCGGGGCTGTGGGAGGGTAGAACAGTTACGTTTCTGTCTGTCTATTATCCCTCCAGATCTGCAAGCTGATACCTTCCGTGACCTGTGTAAGATCTTCCTTATTTGCCAGTTGGGTGGCTTTGGTGCTGGGGGGGACTATAACGCAGTAATGGGTGGAGAGATTGATAGGCACCCCTCCCGTGTCTTGTTGCAGTCCCGTAGATGGTTGTCAGATTTTATTGCTACCACTGGCCTGGTTGATGGGTGGAGATTCAGACATCCCGGGGACACTGACTACACGCATGTTTCTGCTGCGCACCATTTTCTCTCGCGGATTGATTATGTGTTGTTGCCTGCGCCGCAGGTGGGGTGGATCCAGGAGGTGCGACACCTGGCTAGGGGGTGTCCGTACATTCACCGATTTGGCTCCGACTTCAGCTGGGACAGGGTGATGTGGCTAGGGTAGCCCCGATCAGTGCATGGCATTTGAGGGATCCCGACACTAGGAAAGAAATTGTGCGTGTCACGGATCGTTACTTTCAGGCGAATGCCAGTACGGTTGACTCGAAGTGTTCGCTATGGGAGGCCTATAAAACTGTGGTCAGAGGGGAGGCACTTTCTCTCATTGCCGGGCAGAAGAAGAAGTGCAGGGCGGAGATTGATAAGGTGGAGGTGGATCTGTTGGACCTGAAGAGGGAGGTGTCCTCTGGCGATGACCTGGGGGGTTTGCACCGCCTTCGGCTCCTTCAAGACAAATACAGGAGTCTGGCACGTGACATGGCCAAGACGCAGCACACAGACACTCAGACCAGAATTTATGAACATGGCGACAAGGCCGGCAAACTGATTGAGTTGTTGGAGAAAGGGGAGTGGACGAGACGTCTTGTGCCGGAGCTGCTGATTTCCGGTTTGGGCAAAATGACGGATCCCCATCTGATAGTGGATGAATTTGCCCGGTATTATGAAGAGGTGTATAAGAGGGAAGGGAAATATACCATGAGTGACAATGCTGACATGATACGGGACATTCCGATGCCCGCCCTGTCGGACGAGCATAGAGCATTTTTGGACTCCGCCTTTACGAACGATGAGGTGGCAGCGGCCATTAGAGAGGTTCACTCTGGGAAGGCTCAGGCCCTAATAAACTTCCCATAGAGCTATACAAGCTGAACGCTAACAGGCTGGCTCCGTTTTTGAAGGATATGTACATGGAAAGTAGGGATAAGGGTAGTCTGCCTTATGATCAGCGCTTCGCAAATATTGTGGTGATTTATAAAGACGGTAAACCGCGTCTTGAGTGCCCTTCCTATCGGCCGATTTCACTTCTGCATGTTGAACCTAAGTGTTGCCCAAACTACTCGCTGCTAGGTTAGTGAAAGTCATTACATCCTTGGTGCATCCGGATCAGTCTGCTTTTATGCCACGCCGGAATACAGCTCTTAATCTTCGTAGACTGCATGGTGTACTGGGTGGCACGTCGCACATACATGAACCGGCGGTTCTTCTGTCATTGGATGCCCCTATGGCTTTTGATAGAGTGGAGTGGCCTTACCTTTTTGCGGTCTTGGACAAACTGGGGTTTGGTACTGACTTTGTTCGATGGGTTCGCATGTTGTTCTCTGGTCCTCTGGCCCGAGTGGTCATTAATAATCGGCGGTCGGGGGATTTCCCTTTGGGGAGGGGCACTCGGCATGGTTACCCCATTTCCCCGCTCTTGTTTGCTTTGGCTCTTGAGCCGCTCGCGGCATGTGTGAGGTGGGACAGGTCGATTAAAGGATTGCGATGGACGTCGGACTGGGAGGATAAGATTTCACTCTATGCAGATGATATCCTCTTGTATTTGACATCCCCCAGGCATTCACTGATTGTCTTTTTGGATATTTTGGCGATCTATGGGAGGTACTCCAGCTTCGCTATTAATTGGGCTAAGTTTGTCCTCTTCGTGTTGAGCGGGGATCCGCCTAACGTTCCAGCGAACTGTCCGGTGAAGTTGGAGTTGGTGGGCTTTCGCTATCTGGGTATCTATATATCAAAGGACCCCAAGGTGCGATATAATGCTAACTTGGTGCCCCCCTTGGCCAGGCTTCATGGTGACGTGGCGAGATGGAAATCGCTGCTGCTCTCCCTGTTGGGTCGAGCGGTTTTGTTCAAGATGCTGGCTCTTCCGTGCTTCCTGTATGCCCTTCAGAACACCCTTGATCCGATACCTCCCTCGTATTTTAATGAGGTCAAATCTCTTCAGCGTCAGCTCCTTTGGGATGGGAGACCGCGGATCGCGCTTTCTAAATTGATGTTGCCATGGTACGACGGGGGGATCGGTTTGCCTAACATCCGGAAGTACTACTGGGCTTCCCAGCTGGCACCCATCAACCATGCCATTTATGGCTCGCCGGTTGATCCGGGGTATGCGATGGACCGCGGCCAAGTGCCGGGGGGTGAATACACCAGAGTTTTATATGCTAGACGGAGACAGTTTCCTTTGGTGGGACCACCAGCGATCGCGGCGCGAGTATGGCATAACCGTTCTCTTAAGTGGGACGGGAAGATTACTTTGGCGACTCCGCTGTGGAACTCGGAGGGTTTGGGCAGCTTATGGAAATCAAAGGGCTTTGATCTTTGGGACCTTATCGGGATCTCAAAGGTGAAGGATTTATGGGGTAGGAATGGGATCCTTACATTTGAAGAGTCGCAGGCTAGACGCCAGTTGCAGAAGCGTGAGCGGTTTTATTATCTGCATATGAGGTATGCATTGGTGGCTGGCATTCCCCGTGGTGTTACGCCCTCTGTGGCCTCTCCGCTCCACCCTCAAAAAGTTATTTGGACCGAGGCGTGCCAACAAGCCTTTGACTCCCTGAATAAAGCTATGTGCACAGCTCCAGTTCTCAAGGCCCCGGACGTTTCCAAAGAATTCATCGTCCAAACAGACATGTCTGAGCATGGTATTGGGAAAGTGTTATCGCAGCTCAATGAAGAAGGTCTGGACCAACCTGTGGTTTTCCTTTCTAGGAGACTACTCCCCCTGGAACAGAGGTGGAGTGCAATTGAGCGGGAAGCTTTTGCGGTGGTCTGGGCCCTGAAGAAGTTGCGGCCATATCTATTTGGTTCGCACTTCCTTGTTCAGACAGACCACCGGCCCCTCTGGTGGCTCATGCAAATGAGGGATGAGAATCCCAAGTGGCTAAGGTGGGTCCATATCCTTACAGGGAATGGACTTTAGGGTGGAAAACCGACCTGGAGTGGACCATGCCAACGCTGACGGTCTCTCGAGGTTTTTCCGCCTTAGTGATGAGAACTCCCAAGGGTTTGGGTAGCTCTCCCCACTTTCAGCTTAGGGGGACGCGTGTTAGACCTGTCAGCCATTTTGGGTGGTCTCCCCTTATTTTTGTTTTTGGTCCCTTTCTGCCTCCCATAATTTTTGTCCACCAGTCCTTTTTGTGTGGCCTTAGGTTTCCGGGTGCCCCACCACTGCTAACCAGTGCTGAGGTACGGGTGTGCCTTTCTAAAATGGTGGATCGAGAGGGTTCCTAAGATGGACGCCTGTCAGGAATGACCTCAGAGAGTTTGGGCTATAGGATAGTATTAGAGGGTTCTAGAACCTTCCAGTCCACTCTAGTGAACTGGGCCTAGGCTATGTAAGGGAGGACGCTGGGCAGCCATTTTGTCACTCGGAGTCACTTGTCATCACTTGACTAGTCACTGCTGGGCTGGCCGGAGTACAGACAACTGCGACAGGGGGATTGTGTCACAGGCTACTCTGATTGTTCCTAGATGCTGCGAGATAGTCATGGGTGCTGCCCTCCTCCCTGTTGATCTGACCCTGCTTATGTGAGGAGATCTGTGAACCTCACAAACCAGTGCGGCCATTCGTCAGGAAATCTTATTCACGTCAACTGCTGGCGAGTGTGAACTTGGCCAACCCCAGAGACCTTGGACGTGGACCCAAAGAACAACACGGAACAGGGGTCCTTTATTACAATTTCTGAGAAAGGGTGATCTCAACTTCAGGCCTTGCCTGGTTAGGCCGGGTTGAGGTGTACCTTGTGCCAAGTGCTGTGGACAACTAAGAAGGGACAGCACTATAGTGTTCAGAGCTTCCCCTCTTTGCCCTTCTGACATTCCTGAGGCGCAGGGGTGCTAAATGGTTACTGAGTCGCTGACCCGGGTGCTGGGAAGAGCCAGGCGATCCCAGCCTGAGGCGTGTGGAAGGCGTAGCGACGCAAAGTTCTGTGGAAGATGCTGGGCGGGGCCGTTGAGCGACCGGTCCCCTCCCGCCAGGCGTGTCACCTCACAGTTCGAGTCGAGTCTCTTCAGAAGCGGAAACTGCAGCTGCCCTTGGGCGCCGGGTGCTCCGGTGATCAGAAGTAGACACTCGGAGACCCGACTTGAGAAGCCGTCATATCTCCGCTCAGCCGCCACCCCCGCCCCGCCTCAGGTGAAGTGTGAAGAACCTAAGCGGGCGGACGGGGGAAGCGCGGCCTAGCCAACTTGCTTCCCGGAAGAAATAACGAGGGTGCCGATCGGGCGCACAGGTATCTGTGGGGAGGTACTGAGGAGGGAGGAGCAGAAAGGAACAAGGCCTACAAGGAGGGGGCGAACTGAAGAGATTGGGGTGCCACGAACGTGCCCTAAGCAAATCCACCCTCCAGTAAATTGTGACTGACTGAATCGAAGAGTAGGCCTTAGACTCTGATTTTTCCCCCTTTCAAAAGCCTCCTAGAAACATCAAGGGAGTTGGGAAAGGCGGCGCAATCTGCATAAGAAATTTGTAATGTCTCTCCTCTGAACATTTTCTTCAAATTGGCTCAGTTCACCGGAAGCCGGTCCAAGCTTTAAATTTACTTACTACTGATTAGCATGTTCCTATTGATCTATAAGTGAATGTATTCAGGAATCTAATGCTGATTATTACTGATTACTGTGAGGAAGTATGTTACGATTTTTCAATGAATATGATTAATCGTCCAAGTGCATTGCTGAAAGATTTATGATAATTGACAGTGAAACTTACATACAATTCCTTCCTCAAAACAACGAGATAAAGTTTCACCATTTTATAACTAACCTATTGGTGTGGTGTAATTTTTGGTGGGTTTGCGCTGGGGTGTTGTAGAGTGTGTAATGCAAGCACGACACGTATGCCTTTGAGATTTAGCCTTCCGCTAGGGCCTCACTACCTACCGCCCCCCTGGAACCGGGGCCGGCAACCTCGGTTCCAACATGTTGGTACTCAGTGGTGGGATTAGGATTTGTGCTTGCGTACACCCTACAGCAGCTCAGTGTGCACCACGCACCTTACACCTAATTGTTCTTGCTGTCTGGCAATTTTTTCTCCCAAAATGAGTCTCTTGTTTTGGCATTTTTGGCTTTTCCAAAATCCTTTCTTGTGGTCATTGTAGCTCTTATTTGACACCTTTCTGTCGAGTAACCTGAACAAATGTTTGAGGTCCCGTCTGGCAAAATGGAGTTCGAGGTGGCTGAGTTAGAGACTTACTCAGTGACACAGCTTAAGTAATTTTGTCAGGAGAAAGGGGTGTTCTTCAGGCGTGGTGCGATGAAAGCAGAACCTCAAACCAGCTTGTGAGCATGGGTAGCAGCTCACCCAGATGGCGGGAGGGATTAGGAAGGAGGGGAGCCTGACACCATCGCAGAGTTAGACATGCTGTACCAAACCAAAGAAGGGAATATGTTACCAGGTCCTGGGACACCTTCAAGGGTGGGCAGTAGTGTGTCTGGAAGGAGCCTGTCTTCAGCAGAATTAGCGGACAGGAGGGAGAAGAGACAACTAGAATTGGAGCTAGTCCGATTAGAAAAGGAACGGGAAGAAAGGAGGTTTCTCCACGAGCTAACTTTAAGGGAAATGGAGCTAAAAGCCCTACAGATAAGGACCTCCAGTAATCCCATTGGTGGCAGCATACCTAAACAAGTTATGAGGGAGCCTAGACTTTACTTGTCCAAAGACGTAGTCGCTAGTTTTAGTTTAGGGGACGACATTGGAAAATGGTTGGCTGCCTGCGAGGTCTCATTGTGAGCCCATGGAGTTCCTGAAAGTCACTGGGGGGGTGGCCTGTACAAGTACATGCCTCCCGGGAGGAACAGACCAATTACCACACCATGAAGATTGCCTTGGTCAGGAAGTTTGGGCTGCCCCAGAAAAATAGAGGCAGAAGTTCTGGAATAGCCAAAAGCTCCCCACACAAAACTGGGTTGATTTTTTGGATTCCGCTAGAAAGGCATTACAGGGCTGGGTGCAGGGCAGTGAGGTTACTGATTACGAGTGGTTGTATGATCTGTTCCTAACGGAGCACCTCCTCGAGAAATGTTTTCCGGAGCTGCGCCAACACCTGGTGGACAGCAAGCTGACTAACCCTAGGAAGCTTGCGGAGGAGGCCGACACCTGGGCTAGGACTAGAGTGTCTACAAAGGGTTCTGGGGGGGACTCCCTAGGAGCTGGACAGGGATCTTCCCAGAAGAAAGAGGGGGGAGATAAAAAGGAGTTCTACAAAGACCCCCAAAATAGTTCTCAATGGAAGGAGTCAGGTTCCCCAGCCAAATCTGGCCACCAGAAACCCACCTATTCTGACCGTAGTCAGCAGCCCAGAATTGTCCAATTCTATGAGTGCGGCGAGGTTGGACACTATAAGGGAGATGCCAAGTGTCCAAAGAGAGCGCACCCCAGGGGTAGCGAGTGTAGTGATCGGGGAGGAGCTGCCCTTAGACAAGGGGGTGAGTGGGCAGGGTTGACCTTAGTGTCCCTGGGAGACAGCGAGATGGTTCCTAAGGTCCATGTGTCACCAAATACCATCAAGTATCGGCAATGGGTCACCATCAATGGCCAGAAGGGGGAGGCTCTGAGGGACACAGGTGCCAGCATGAGCATGGTGAGAAGACAGCTGGTGTCCCCAGAGCAGGTGATTCCCAATGTACTCCACCCCGCTGTGATGGCTGACGTCAGGGTGAGCCACCATCCTGTGGCTGAGGTTCCCTTTAAGTGGGAAGGGGTCACAGGCCTTCTTCGAGTTGCGGTGAGCCCTGCTGTGCCGGTCGACTGTCTGTTGGGAAATGACCGTGAGCACAATGCTTGGAAAGAGGTAGAGTTCCAGACACATATACGTAGATGCTGGGATCACCTGATTGGACCTGTGCAAGCGCGCGGTCCGCGACTGCCCGGAGGGGGAGTTTGCAAGGGCTGTAGCCTGGAACAAAGGCACAGCCAGCTGCCAACAAGGGGAAGATCCGGGGACGGGAAAAACCTGCCTTGGCGTCCACACTCCGTGAGATGGATGGGGCACCTGAGGTGGTGGTTCCGGAGTCCACAGAGGGGGATGTTGACTCCCTGGCGGACTTACCTATCCCAGCGGAGTGGCAAGTGGAGGGAGGACCTACCAGAGAGGAGTTTTTTCAAGGGCAGAAGGAGTGGCCTACCCTTGAGTGACTAAGGCGACAGGCCGAAGCACAGGCAGCAGGCAATATTTCAGGGAACTTTCACATCTACTGGGAGGATGTCCTCCTCTACAGTGAGCCCAATGCTCCGGTGTATGGGTCATCCCGAGCTTTGGTAGTTCCCCAGTGCTACTGAGCCGTCCTTTTAGAGTTGGCTCATGAGATTCCTTTGGCAGGACACCTGGGCCAAGACAAGACCTTTGCCCGGCTTGTTCCACACTTCTATTGGTCTCTATTGGTCTCCGATGAGGGTTGCGTCCGACACTTTTTGTAGGACATGTGTGTTCTGTCAAGCCAGTGGGAAAACAGGGGTTAAGCGGAAGGCTCCCCTGGAACCACTGCCTGTTGTTAGCACCGCCTTTGAAAGGGTGGGCATTGACATTGTCGGGCCATTAGATCCACCTACCTCAGCCGGTCACAGGTTTATCCTTGTACTGGTGGATTATGCCACCCGGTACCCAGAGGCTATTCCTCTGAGGACCATTACTGCACCTGCGGTTGCCCGGGCCCTGATGGGGATTTTTACCCGAGTGCGTTTCCCCAAGGAAGTTGTGTCTGACAGGGGGGCCAACTTCATGTCAGCCTACATGCAGGCTATGTGGAAGGAATGTGGAGTTACTTACAGGTTCTCCACTCCTTACCACCCCCAGACCAATCGTCTGGTGAAAAGGTTTAACAAAACCTTGAAGGGTATGATCAGGAGTCTGCCTGAGAGCCTGCTGAGGAAATGGGACATCCTCCTGCCCTGTTTGTTGTACTCCTACAGGGAAGTGCCACAGAAGGGGGTGGGCTTCAGCCTCTTTGAACTTCTGTATGGGCACCCTGTCAGAGGACCTCTCAGCCTGGTGAAAGATGGATGGGAAAGGACTCCCAGGAGGCTTCCCCAGGATGTGGTGAGCTACATGCTGGCTTTTCGTAGCCAAATGGCTAAGTTGTGGAAGCAAGCTTCTGACAACCTGCAGGCCAGCCAGGCAGTTATGAAAGAGTGGTACGACCACAATGCTCACCCCGTGGAGTTGGAGCCTGGCCAGAAGGTGTGGGACATGGATCCTGGAGAGCTTAGCGCCCTCCAGGATCGCTGGACAGGCCCCTTTGAAGTGGTTGAAAAGAAGGGAAAGGTCACTTATTTGGTGGACCTTAAGACCCCCAGGCAGCCCAATCGGGTGCTCCATGTCAACCGCCTCAAGCCCCACCATGAGAGGCCCGAGGTCACCTTGATGATGGTGACTGATGGAGCAGAGGAGGAGGAAAGTGAGCCCCTCCCTGACCTATTTGCGTCTCAGGAGAAGGACGGCTCAGTGGAAGGAGTGGTCCTCTCACCATCTCTGACTCCCGAACAGCAGAGGGACTGCCGCAAAATTTTGGAGCAGTACTCCTCACTGTTCTCCCTTATTCCGGGAAGGACCCACCTGTGTACCCACGATGTGGACACAAGGGACAGCCCACCTGTGAAGTCCAAGTCCTACCGGCTGTCTGATAAGGTGAAGGCCAGCATCCACAGTGAGGTCACCAAGATTCTGGAGCTGGGAGTGATTGAACCTCTGACAGCCCCATGTCCAGTCCGGTGGTATTGGTACCAAAAGCTGCCCCACCGGCCACCACACCGGAACTAAGATTCTGTGTGGATTACAGAGGGCTGAACTCAGTGACTAAGACTGACGCTCATCCAATCCCAAGGGCGGATGATCTCATTGACCGGCTGGGAGCTGCCTGATATTTGAGTACCTTCGACCTCACATCAGGGTACTGGCAGAACTCCCTGACAGATGGAGCGAAGGAGAGGTCTGCCTTCTCTACCCCTGAGGGACACTACCAGTTCGGAGTGATGCCCTTTGGCCTCAAGAACGCCCCTGCTACTTTTCAGCGGTTGGTGAACCAGGTCCTCTTTGGTATGGAGGCATTTGCTGCTGCTTATCTTGATGACATCGCTGTCTTCAGCAGCAGCTGGGAGGACCACCTGTGTCACCTCCAGAAAGTACTTCAGGCCCTGCAGCAGGCTGGCCTGACGATCAAGGCCAGCAAATGCCAAATCGGGCAGGGGTCGGTGGTGTACCTAGGTCACCTGGTGAGTCGGGGAAAGGTGCAGCCACTCCAGGCCAAGATTGAAACCATCATGGCCTGGAAACCCCCCAATACACAGACTGAGGTTCGAGCTTTTCTGGGCTTCACTGGCTACTACCGCCGCTTTGTCAAGGGATACGGGACCATTGTGGTTCCCTTGACTGAGCTTACATCTAAGAAACACCCTCGAAATGTTATTTGGACCAAGGCGTGCCAACAAGCCTTTGACTCCCTGAAGAAAGCTATATGCACAGCTCCAGTGCTCAAGGCCCCGGACTTTTCCAAATAATTCATTGTCCAAACAGATGCGTCTGAGCATGGTATTGGGGCAGTGTTATTGCAGCTCAATGAAGAAGGTCTGGACCAACCTGTGGTTTTCCTTTCCAGGAGACTACTCCCCCGGGAACAGAGGTGGAGTGCAATCGAGTGGGAACCTTTTGCGGTGGTCTAGGCCCTGAAGAAGTTGCGGCCATATCTGTTTGCTTCGCACTTCCTTGTTCAGACAGACCACCGGCCCCTCCGGCGGCTCATGCAAATGAGGGGTGAGAATCCCAAGTTGCTAAGGTGGTCCATATCCTTACAGGGAATGGACTTTAGGGTGGAACACCGACCTTGAGTGGACCATGCCAACGCTGATGGTCTCTCGAGGTTTTTCCGCCTTAGTGATGAGAACCCCCAAGGGATTGGGTAGCTCTCCCCACTTTCAGCTGGGGGGGACGCATGTTAGACATGGCAGCCTTTTTGGGTGGTCTCCCCTTATTTTTGTTTTTGGTCCCTTTCTGCCTCTCATAATTTTTGTCCACCAGTCCTTTTTGTGTGGCCTTAGGTCTCCGGGTGCCCCACCACTGCTAACCAGTGCTGAGGTACGGGTGCGCCTTTCTTAAATGGTGGATAGAGAGGGTTCCTAAGATGAACGCCTGTTAGGAATTACCTCAGAGAGTTTGGGCCACAGGATAGTATTAGAGGGTTCTAGAACCTTCCAGTCCACTCTAGTGACCTGGGCCTAGGCTATATAAGGGAGGACGCTGGGCGGCCATTTTGTCACTCGGAGTCACTTGTTGTCACTTGACTAGTCACTGCTGGGCTGACCGGAGTACAGACAACTGCGACAGGGGGATTGTGTCACAGGCTACTCTGATTGTTCCTAGAGGCTGCGAGATAGTCATGGGTGCTGCCCTCCTCCCTGTTGATCTGACCCTGCTTATGTGAGGAGATCTGTGAACCTCACAAACCAGTACGCCCATTCGTCAGTAAATCCTATTCACGTCAACAGCTGGCGAGTGTGAACTTGGCCAACCCCAGAGACCTTGGACGTGGACCCAAAGAACAACACGGAACAGGGGTCCTTTATTACAATTTCTGAGAAAGGGTGATCTCAACTTTAGGCCTTGCCTGGTTTGGCCGGGTTGAGGTGTACCTTGTGCCAAGTGCTGTGGACAACCAAGAAGGGACAGCACTATAGTGTTCAGAGCATTCCCTCTTTGCCCTTCTGACATTCCTGAGGCGCAGGGGTGCTAAATAGTTACTGAGTCGCTGACCCGGGTGCTGGGAAGAGCCAGGCGATCCCAGCCTGAGGCGTGTGGAAGGCGTAGCGACGCAAAGTTCTGTGGAAGATGCTGGGCGGGGCCGTTGGGCGACCGGTCCCCTCCCGCCAAGCGTGTCACCTCACAGTTCGAGTCGAGTCTCTTCAGAAGCAGAGGCTGCAGCGGCCCTTGGGCGCCGGGCGCTCCGGTGATCAGAAGTAGACGTTCGGAGACCCGACTTGAGAAGCCGTCATATCTCCACTCAGCCGCCACCCCCGCCACGCCTCAGGTGAAGTGTGAAGAACCTAAGCGGGCGGACGGGGGAAGCGCGGCCTAGCCAACTTGCTTCCCGGAAGAAATAACGAGGGTGCCGATCGGGCGCACAGGTATCTGTGGGGAGGTACTGAGGAGGGAGGAGCAGAAAGGAACAAAGCCTACAAGGAGGGGGCGAACTGAAGAGATTGGGGTGCCACGAACGTGCCCTAAGCAAATCCACCCTCCAGTAAATTGTGACTGACTGAATCGAAGAGTAGGCCTTAGACTCTGATTTTTCCCCCTTTCAAAAGCCTCCTAGAAACATCAGGGGAGTTGGGAAAGTCGGCGCAATCTGCATAAGAAATTTGTAATGTCTCTCCTCTGAACATTTTCTTCAAATTGGCTCAGTTCACCGGAAGCCGGTCCAAGCTTTAAATTTACTTACTACTGATTAGCATGTTCCTATTGATCTATAAGTGAATGTATTCAGGAATCTAATGCTGATTATTACTGATTACTGTGAGGAAGTATGTTACGATTTTTCAATGAATATGATTAATCGTCCAAGTGCATTGCTGAAAGATTTATGATAATTGACAGTGAAACTTACATACAATTCCTTCCTCAAAACAACGAGATAAAGTTTCACCATTTTATAACTAACCTATTGGTGTGGTGTCATTTTTGGTGGGTTTGCGCTGGGGTGTTGTAGAGTGTGTAATGCAAGCACGACACGTATGCCTTTGAGATTTAGCTTTCTGCTAGTGCCTCACTACCTACCGCCCCCTGGAACCGGGGCCGGCAACCTCGGTTCCAACATGTTGGTACTCAGTGGTGGGATTAGGATTTGTGCTTGCGTACACCCTACAGCAGCTCAGTGTGCACCACACACCTTACACCTAATTGTTCTTTCTGTCTGGCAATTTTGTCTCCAAAAATGAGTCTCTTTAATTGGCATTTTTGGCTTTTCCAAAATCCTTTCTTGTGGTGATTGTAGCTCTTATTTGACACCTTTCTGTCGAGTAACCCGAACAAATGTCTGAGATCCCGTCTGGCAAAATGGAGTTTGAGCTGGCTGAGTTAGAGACTTACTCAGTGACACAGCTTAAGTAATTTTGTCAGGAGAAAGGGGCGTTATTCAGGCGTGGTGCGAAGAAAGCAGAACTTCAAACCAGCTTGTGAGCATGGGTAGCAGCTCACCCAGATGGCGGGAGGGATTAGGAAGGAGGGGAGCCTGACACCATCGCAGAGTTAGACATGCTGTACCAAACCGAAGAGGGGAATCTGTTACCAGGTCCTGGGACACCTTCAAGGGCGGGCAGTAGTGTATCTGGAAGAAGCCTGTCTTCAGCAGAATTAGCGGACAGGAGGGAGAAGAGACAACTAAAATTGGAGCTAGTCCGATTAGAAAAGGAACGGGAAGAAAGGAGGTTTCTCCACGAGCTAACTTTAAGGGAACTGGAGCTAAAAGCCCTACAGATAAGGACAGCCAGTAATCCCATTGGTGGCAGCATACCTAAACAAGTTACGAGGGAGCCTAGACTTTACTTGTCCAAAGACGTAGTCGCTAGTTTTAGTTTAGGGGACGACATTGGAAAATGGTTGGCTGCCTGCGAGGTCTCATTCCGAGCCCATGGAGTTCCTGAAAGTCACTGGGGGGGTGGCCTGTACAAGTACATGCCTCCCGTGAGGAGAGATGCCCTTCTAGCCTTAGAAAAGGAGGAACAGACCAATTACCCCACCATGAAGATTTCCTTGGTCAGGAAGTTTGGGCTGCCCCAGAAAAATACAGGCAGAAGTTCTGGAAAAGCTCCCCACACAAAACTGGGTTGATTTTTAAGGATTCCGCTAGAAAGGCATTAGAGGGCTGGGTGCAGGGCAGTGAGGTTACTGATTACGAGTGGTTGTATGATCTTTTCCTAAAGGAGCAACTCCTCGAGAAATGTTTTCCGGAGCTGCACCAACACCTGGTGGACAGCAAGCTGACTAACCCTAGGAAGCTTGCGGAGGAGGCCGACACCTGGGCTAGTACTAGAGTGTCTACAAAGGGATCTGGGGGGACTCCCAAGGAGCTGGACAGGGATTTTCCCAGAAGAAAGAGGGGGGAGATAAAAAGGAGTTCTCCAAAGACCCCCAAAATAGTTCTCAAGGGATGGATTCAGGTTCCCCAGCCAAATCTGCCCACCAGAAACCCACCTATTCTGACCATAGTCAGCAGCCCAGAATTGTCCGATTCTATGAGTGCGGCGAGGTTGGACACTATAAGGGAGATGCCAAGTGTCCAAAGTGAGTGCACCCTCCCACGGGAGGAAAAACCCCAGGGGTAGCGAGTGTAGTGATCGGGGAGGAGCTGCCCTTAGACAAGGGGGTGAGTGGGCAGGGTTGACCTTAGTGTCCCTGGGAGACAGCGAGATCGTTCCTAAGGTCCATGTGTCACCAAATACCATCAAGGATCGGCAATGGGTCACCATCAATGGCCAGAAGGGGGAGGCTCTGAGGGACACAGGTGCCAGCATGAGCATGGTGAGAACTCAGCTGGTGTCCCCAGAGCAGGTGATTCCCAATGTACTCCACCCCGCTGTGATGGCTGACGTCAGGGTGAGCCACCATCCTGCGGCTGAGGTTCCCTTTGAGTGGGAAGGGGTCACAGGCCTTCTTCGAGTTGCGGTGAGCCCTGCTGTGCCGGTCGACTGTCTGTTGGGAAATGACCTTGAGCACAATGCTTGGAAAGAGGTAGAGTTCCAGACACATATACGTAGATGCTGGGATCACCTGATTGGACCTGTGCAAGCACGCGGTCCGCGACTGCCCGGAGGGGGAGTTCGCAAGGGCTAGAGCCTGGAACAAAGGCACAGCCAGCTGCCAACAAGGGGAAGATCCGGGGATGGGGAAAACCTGTCTTGGCGTCCACACTCCGTGAGATGGATGGGGCACCTGAGGTGGTGGTTCCGGAGTCCACAGAGGGGGATGTTGACTCCCTGGAGGACTTATCTATCCCAGCGGAGTGGCAAGTGGAGGGAGGACCTACCAGAGAAGAGTTTTTTCAAGGGCAGAAGGAGTGGCCTACCCTTGAGGGACTAAGGCGACAGGCCGAAGCCCAGGCAGCAGGTAATATTTCAGGGAACTTTCACATCTACTGGGAGGATGTTCTCCTCTACAGTGAGCCCAATGCTCCGGTGTATGGGTCATCCCGAGCTTTGGTAGTTCCCCAGTGCTACTGAGCCGTCCTTTTAGAGTTGGCTCATGAGATTCCTTTGGCAGGACACCTGGGCCAAGACAAGACCTTTGCCCAGCTTGTTCCACACTTCTATTGGTCTCCGATGAGGGTTGCGTCCAACACTTTTTGTAGGACATGTGTGTTCTGTCAAGCCAGTGGGAAAACAGGGGTTAAGCTGAAGGCTCCCCTGGAACCACTGCCTGTTGTGATCACCGCCTTTGAAAGGGTGGGCATTGACATTGTCGGGCCATTAGATCCACCTACCTCAGCCGGTCACAGGTTTATCCTTGTACTGGTGGATCATGCCACCCTGTACCCAGAGGCTATTCCTCTGAGGACCATTACTGCACCTGCGGTGGCCCGGGTCCTGATGGGGATTTTTACCCGAGTGCGTTTCCCCAAGGAAGTTGTGTCTGACAGGGGGGCCAACTTCATGTCAGCCTACATGCAGGCTATGTGGAAGGAAAGTGGAGTTACTTACAGGTTCTCCACTCCTTACCACCCCCAGACCAATGGTCTGGTGAAAAGGTTTAACAAAACCTTGAAGGGCATGATCAGGAGTCTGCCTGAGAGCCTGCTGAGGAAATGGGACATCCTCCTGCCCTGTTTGTTGTACTCATACAGGGAAGTGCCACAGAAGGGGGTGGGCTTCAGCCTCTTTGAACTTCTGTATGGCCACCCTGTCAGAGGACCTCTCAGCCTGGTGAAAGATGGATGGGAAAGGACTCCCAGGAGGCTTCCCCAGGATGTGGTGAGCTACATGCTGGCTTTTCGTAGCCAAATGGCTAAGTTGTGGAAGTAAGCTTCTGACAACCTGGAGGCCAGCCAGGCAGTTATGAAAGAGTGGTACGACCACAATGCTCACCCCGTGGAGTTGGAGCCTGGCCAGAAGGTGTGGGACATGGAGCCTGGAGAGCTTAGCGCCCTCCAGGATCGCTGGACAGGCCCCTTTGAAGTGGTTGAAAAGCAGGGAAAGGTCACTTATTTGGTGGACCTTAAGACCCCCAGGCAGCCCCATCGGGTGCTCCATGTCAACTGCCTCAAGCCCCACCATGAGAGGTCCGAGGTCACCTTGATGATGGTGACTGATGGAGCAGAGGAGGAGGAAAGCGAGCCCCTCCCTGACCTATTTGCGTCTCAGGAGAAGACGGTAGGGTAGGGAGGACGGTGGCAGTGTCCCCCCGACCTGCTGACGCTAAGTGCTGTAAGCTGTTTGAATGTAGCATTTAAATTTTAATGACAGCAACTGTTGGCAACTGTTGGCAGCAATACTAGCTAAGCAAATTTCTATTCTGGAATTAGGTAATTGTTTTTGCGAGCTTTATAATTTTAATGCTACTATCTTTAGCCCTTCATGCCGGTTGTCTAAAGCGCGGAGATACTCCTTCGGGAGTCTATTCCTAGCGCTATATAAACCCGCAAATAAATAAATAAATAAGGACGGCTCAGTGGAAGGAGTGGTCCTCTCACCATCTCTGACTCCCGAACAGCAGAGGGACTGCCGCAAAATTTTGGAGCAGTACTCCTCACTGTTCTCCCTTATTCCGGGAAGGACCCACCTGTGTACCCACGATGTGGACACAAGGGACAGCCCACCTGTGAAGTCCAAGTCCTACCGGCTGTCTGATAAGGTGAAGGCCAGCATCCACAGTGAGGTCACCAAGATGCTGGAGCTGGGAGTGATTGAACCTCTGACAGCCCCATGTCCAGTCCGGTGGTATTGGTACCAAAACTGCTGCCCCACCGGCCACCACACCGGAACTAAGGTTCTGTGTGGATTACAGAGGGCTGAACTCAGTGACTAAGACTGACGCTTATCCAATCCCAAGGGCGGATGAGCTCATTGACCGGCTGGGAGCTGCCTGATATTTGAGTACCTTCGACCTCACATCAGGGTACTGGCAGATCTCCCTGACAGATGGTGCGAAGGAGAGGTCTGCCTTCTCTACCCCTGAGGGACACTACCAGTTCCGAGTGATGCCCTTTGGCCTCAAGAACGCCCCTGCTACTTTTCAGCGGTTGGTGAACCAGGTCCTCTTTGGTATGGAGGCCTTTGCTGCTGCTTATCTTGATGACATCACTGTCTTCAGCAGCAGCTGGGAGGACCACCTGTGTCACCTCCAGAAAGTGCTTCAGGCCCTGCAGCAGGCTGGCCTGACGATCAAGGCCAGCAAATGCCAAATCGGGCAGGGGTCGGTGGTGTACCTAGGTCACCTGGTGAGTCGGGGAAAGGTGCAGCCCCTCCAGGCAAGATTGAAACCATCATGGCCTGGAAACCCCCCAAGACACAGACTGAGGTTCGAGCTTTTCTGGGCTTTACTGGCTACTACCGCCGCTTTGTCAAGGGATACGGGACCATTGTGGTTCCCTTGACTGAGCTTACATCTAAGAAACACCCTCGAAAAGTTATTTGAACCAAGGCGTGCCAACAAGCCTTTGACTCCCTGAAGAAAGCTATGTGCACAGCTCCAGTGCTCAAGGCCCCGGACTTTTCCAAAGAATTCATTGTCCAAACAGATGCGTCTGAGCATGGTATTGGGGCAGTGTTATCGCAGCTCAATGAAGAAGGTCTGGACCAACCTGTGGTTTTCCTTTCCAGGAGACTACTCCCCCGGAACAGAGGTGGAGTGCAATCGAGCGGGAACCTTTTGCGGTGGTCTAGGCCCTGAAGAAGTAAAGGCCATATCTGTTTGGTTCGCACTTCCTTGTTCAGACAGAACACCGGCCCCTTCGGTGGCTCATGCAAATGAGGGGTGAGAATCCCAAGTTGCTAAGGTGGTCCATATCCTTACAGGGAATGGACTTTAGGGTGGAACACCGACCTTGAGTGGACCATGCCAACGCTGATGGTGTCTCGAGGTTTTTCCGCCTTAGTGATGAGAACCCCCAAGGGATTGGGTAGCTCTCCCCACTTTCAGCTGGGGGGGACGCATGTTAGACCTGTCAGCTTTTTTGGGTGGTCTCCCCTTATTTTTGTTTTTGGTCCCTTTCTGCCTCTCATAATTTTTGTCCACAAGTCCTTTTTGTGTGGCCTTAGGTCTCCGGGTGCCCCACCACTGCTAACCAGTGCTGAGGTACGCGTGCGCCTGTCTAAAATGGTGGATAGAGAGGGTTCCTAAGATGAACGCCTGTCAGGAATTACCTCAGAGAGTTTGGGCCACAGGATAGTATTAGAGGGTTCTAGAACCTTCCAGTCCACTCTAGTGACCTGGGCCTAGGCTATATAAGGGAGGACGCTGGGCGGCCATTTTGTCACTCGGAGTCACTTGTTGTCACTTGACTAGTCACTGCTGGGCTGGCCGGAGTACAGACAACTGCGACAGGGGAATTGTGTCACAGGCTACTCTGATTGTTCCTAGGGGCTGCGGCCATTCGTCAGGAAATCTTATTCACGTCAACTGCTGGCGAGTGTGACTTGCCCAACCCCAGAGACCTTGGACATGGACCCAAAGAACAACACGGAACAGGGGTCCTTTATTACAATTTCTGAGGAAGGGTGATCTCAACTTCAGGCCTTGCCTGGTTCGGCCGGGTTGAGGTGTACTTTGCGCCTAGTGCCGTGGACAACCAAGAAGGGTCAGCACTACAGCGTTCAGAGCTTCCCCTCTTTTCCCTTCTGACCTTCCTGAGGTGCAGGGGTGCTAAATTGTTACTGAGTTGCTGACCCGGGTGCTGAGGCGTGTGGAAGGCGGAGCGACGCGAAGTTCTGTGGAAGGGGCCGTTGAGCGACCGGTCACCTCCCACCAAGCGCGTCACCTCACAGTTCGAGTCGAGTCTCCTCAGAAGCGGAGGCTGCAGCGGCCCTCGGGCGCCTGGTGCTCTGGTGATCAGAAGTAGATGCTCGGAGACCCGACTTGAGAAGCCGTCCTAACTCCGCTCAGCGGCCCCCCTCGCCCACCTCAGGTGAAGTGTGAAGAACCTGAGCGGGCGGACGGGGGAAGCGCGGCCAAGCCAACTTGCTTCCCAGAAGAAATAACGAGGGCGCCGATCGGGCACACAGGTATCTGTGGGGAGGTACTGAGGAGGGAGGAGCAGAAAGGAACAAGGCCTACAAGGAGGGGGCGAACTGAAGAGTTTGGGGTGCCACGAACTTGCCCAAAGCAAATCCACCCTCCAGTAAATTGTGACTGACTGAATCAAAGAGTAGGCCTTAGACTCTGATTTTCCCCCCTTTCAAAAGCCTCCTAGACACATCAGGGGAGTTGGGAAAGGCGGCGCAATCTTCGTAAGAAATTTGTTATGACTATCCTCTGAACATTTTCATCAAATTGGCTCCATTGACTGGAAGCCGGTCCAAGCTTTAAATTTACTTACTACTGATTAGCATGTTCCTATTGATCTATAAGTGAATGTATTCAGGAATCTAATGCTGATTATTACTGATTACTGTGAGGAAGTATGTTACGATTTTTCAATGAATATGATTAATCGTCCAAGTGCATTGCTGAAAGATTTATGATAATTGACAGTGAAACGTACATACAATTCCTTCCTCAAAACAACGAGATAAAGTTTCCCCATTTTATAACTAACCTATTGGTGTGGTGTCATTTTTGGTGGGTTTGCGCTGAGGTGTTTTAGAGTGTGTAATGCAAGCACGACACGTATGCCTTTGAGATTTAGCCTTCAGCTAGTGCCTCGCTACCTACCGCCCCCCGGAACCGGGGCCAGCAACCTTGTTTCCAACAGTGTACTATACGGTCCACCCTTAGATTCGGATCCTCATTTGAATCAAGCCTTCGCCTCCCGTTGGCCTGTTTGACACACATACTGCCTCTCACTACTGGGGGGGCTTGAATGACAGTATTACAGCCTCTACCAAGCGCCCCGGAAGGCTCATTTGTTGCGACGACCAGATCCCCGGTCTAGTCAATGGACCCAATTAGCCTCCCACCAACCGTAATACTTTGAGACGGGAGTAAGTGCTTTTCAATTTTACTCAATCTGCTATCTATTTCCTCTATTTTAATGGAGATAGGCTTCAGTAGAGTCAGTAATTTATCTTCGAGTTTAGCTACTATTCGGTCTTCCAGGTCTACCAGGTCACATTGCGCCTGCGCAAGGGAACCCTGAGGTTTAACACTTCTCGGGCTAGGTACACTTGGGAGAACAACCTCTTGGACACAACCTTTCCGCCCACGAGGGCCTCTGGTTTTTAACACCTTGCTAGGCTTATGTGAAGTAACTGGGATACCTCCTGCGTTCCTTTTGTTTGCTATGGCACTAGCGGTGACAGTATACCCCCCTTTTTCACCCTGAACTAATCGTTGCTGGCGAGTTAGGATTTTAGAGGGAGAGGGTTGACTAGGGACAGATGTCTCTACCAGATAGGAAGAGTCATCTAACGCTGCCACTGGTGATGTAATTACCGGTTGATGTATCTGGACCTCATGCACATTCTTTATTTCTCTAGGTACCGCTGTATCTGCTAACAACAAAGGACCAATTTGAGAAACTCCAAAAGGAGCCCGATCAAGATCTAGAGACAGTCTCTTTTGGGTCAACTCTATTTCATGAATTAATACAGATTCGGCCCTAATAAGAAAGGCATCAAGAGTGCCCACCAACCCAACTCCCCCCACCCCCTTAGAATGTCCCTTGTTCATTCTTGACAATTATTCTAATCGCAAATATTCTAGGAGAACACAACTATTTAGAGTTCAAAATGCCAATACACTAACCCAAGTCCTTTAGCCGCTTGAAGATCGTAATGAAAGGGGGTAGACCCAGCCCAGCCTCTTCCAGCCGCTGACGCGTGCGGACACACAATTGTTTATTTAATTTGTCTCTTTTTTTTATACTCCGTTAAATACTATAAAATTTGATGTGATATATTCAATCATTGGTATTGGTGGTCCTTTGCCTTCTGACAGCACACTAACCCTTTTACATTGCTATAACGCACAGTATAAATTTCATAACAGATAATACCAGTCAACAGGAACCATTGTTTCTGAAAGTACTCTACCTACCCTGGTTCCTTAGTGAGTAGGGTTCCCCTGTTTTTTGTTCTTGACCCTTGGAGTAACTCAGCATTGTATTGACAGCTGGACTGGAGTTTCAGATATAAATTAAACTATTGCTATTATGGCATCAATCTGGGATGGAGAGTGGAATAAATGAGTAATGTGCTGCTTCTGAAACAAACTTTCAATCTCCTTATTAGGGTTGCTAGCTTATCGATTTTATACTGTCAACTAAATCCGGTGGGCCTCATTTATGAGGCCTTGCTTCAGTTTTGCGCTTCCAATGCATCACTTTTTGTGACGCATCGGCGGCTTAAACTATGCCTTCTGTTGTGCACTATTTACAAAGTGACGCATCTGCTTCACTTTGTAAACCCCTGCGCTACATTATACCTGCGTCAGATATAATGTATGCAGGGGGCCGTTCCCCCGCAAAAAGCCTCGTAGAAGTGACGCAGTGAAATCTATGAGATTTCACTGCGTCACTTCTTGGACTCCGTTTCGTGAAAATCTTGCGCCTGCCTCACAACAGGTGTAAGACTGATGAGGCCCTCCAAGCCCCATGTGAAAGGATGGATTGCTGGAGTTGCGTCACTTTTGTGACACATTCCAGCAATGCGTCACTTTTGCGCTTACAGATACGTCAGAAATACTGTCGTATCTGTAACTTCTTGCGACATGATTCGTCAGACATTAAATATGACGCATCAGGGTATGTCGCAAGGAGTGCACACTGAGAAGTCCGGTGTTTTTAGCACTTATCTGTGCATACTTCGGAAAGCAATTATAAATAGCACTTATAAATATGTTTTAGGGCTACTTTAATGATTCATGACTAGTAATTACAGAAAAGAAAGGCAGAAAGGTCAGGTTACAAATGAATACATACCATTTTATTTACAGCCCTATTTAGTGTCAAGGGGAGGTCTTTGCAGACTCCTTAAACAAATGGCGGGTATTTTTCGATAAGAAAGGTGGCTTCCCTACTCGAGATGCATTTTCTAGAAATGCATTCACCCTCTGCGGCAGAAAAAATAAAATACAAAGAGGAGACGTGATGTCACAGGCTGTCTAACAGGGCCTGTGCGAAGCAATCCTTGGAGCAGGGTTGACGAGGTAATGCCGAGGGCGGCCTCTGTCGGCAGTCAGTAGAATTGCAGTCAATCATCTGACGGAAATCTCGAATGGGAACATGGTAAAGTAGATATGGTAAATATATCTACCCATAATGCATTGCATAGAAGACCAACAGCGGCCTCAGCCAATGATAGTTGTCTATAAGGTTAGACCATACATTTTGTAACTATCTTTTCACATATTAGATTGTATTTTTTTTTACCACACTTAACATCATTATATTAAACACCGGCGTATTTGTCTTAAGTGAAAAAAAATTCAGGAAACGCGAATCGAAACTTTTGAACACTCATTTCCAAAATACATTTCATTTTCTCGTATTCAGTTGCACTTTGTGTGGCACTGAAGGAGGAATGTACGTTCAATTTTTAGGTGGTCTCTTTCGTATATGTCAAAGAGGCCTTAATAAAGGTCTAATGATATATTATAATAGAGGTAAATTGGGTGCGTGAAGGGGTGTGTAATCGAGAAATGCGCAATGTGCTTTATAATATAGCCTAGATAATATCAATAGAAACCCATGTTCACTCCAGAACATGGGTTTCTAAGAGCATTCACAAGGTCATAATATCAAGCCCCGTTTCTTGTTAATATGCCCCTAAATTCCTGCGATAGGCTAGAGGATTATCATCATTGCTACCACTCCTCGCTAATATCGCGAAATATGTTCTCATGTTGTTTGTCAGCCACACCTACCTTGCATCTCATTGTCGATGCGTAGCGAGTGGTGACAGAAACAGGAGATAAATCAAGGATACATGCACTCGTGGGTCCTTGTTTAGAATGCAATAGAATTATCGCCACTTCTCGCCCGAAAACGGTCACTAAAGCGGCGATAAATCTATTGCCAGCCCTAGATAATATGCCCCTGGGTCTGTCATGTATGACAGCTGAACCCTGATCTAAGATAAAATCACAAGATGTTGTCATCACCAGTAAGCTATTTTTATCGCTTTCGCAATGTTTCCCCTCAGTTTAACGTCTGCTAAATTCCTGAGTTAGGTATACCTGACATAGGAGGTGGATTATGGAATTAAGGGCAAAGATCCTTCCACCAAGATCATTGCCCTTTTGGGTGGGACATCGCTGTTTCTAGGCGATGTTTGGACATTTGCCCGCTATCGCTGGAATATTTATCGCCATAGCGCTGAGCGTTGGTAATACAGCGCTAGCTTGGCAAGATACTCCAGCGATAATAAAAAGCGCGATAAGCACACTCCGCGATAATTATCGCAAGCCCTAGATAATATGCCCCCCCCCCCGTTACCCATCCATGACATGTTTATTTTTCTCAGCGTGCCAGGACCCTTGTTCTCCGTTTGGCCATGCCAAGAACATTCGTTTCACAACCCCTTCCCTAAGTGAACTGAGGAAATGTTGTTCTACAAGTTGGGGCGTAGCTGGCATTGGTGCAGCTGGTGCAGTGGCACCAGAACTCATTGAACCCTGATAGTTTCTGTATTATTGCTACAATAACAGTCAGGGGGACATTTTTCTTATTGGCACCAGGACTCTTGGTATCCTTGCTATGTGTTAGACCTGTCTGCCCTTTGGGTAGCCCCTCCTATTAATTATTTATTTTGTCCCCTTTTTGCCCCTCATAACCTTTTTTATCTTTTTATGTCCACTGGATTTTTGTGGTATTGACCTAGGGGTTAGATGCTCTTTTGCCCTCGTAGTCCTTTTTCTTGAGGCCTTGGCGCCTTCCTGACTAGATTCACAACCCACAAAATGGTGGACAGCAACTGCCACAACTGCCACCTTAGGGACTGGACCCATAGGTTAGTATAGGAATGTTCCAGAACCCCCTTGACCCTTCTAGACCTCCTGGGGTCAGCCTATAAAAGGCAGAATGTTGGGCAGCCATTTTAGATGCTGTTGGTGAGGAGTGACCAGAGAGCCAGGAAGAGCCTAGCGAGGAGTGAAGCGTTAGAGTGGGGAGGCAAGCGCACTGTCAGGAGATAGGCTGACCCTATATTCAGCGTCCCTACCTTGTCGACGAAGCCCCCTGCCTACTGACTGAGCCCTGGCAGCTCTACTTTATTTGTAGACTTCTGACGCCATCAACCTTCCCTTATGGGAACGTCGTAAATTGGCTAGGGAAGTTGGTTGGAACAGGTCTTGAATACAAAGGGGATTGTTCCACCTATGCTCTCTCCTCCTCTGGGGTGTCCCCGCCTGAACTGCCATCCTAAAGGTTGCGGGTTAAACCCTTCCTCACCCCTTCCATGAGGGAAGTATTGGTCGTAAGAAATTAAAACCTACCCGGTAGTGCTGGCGGGCGTCATCGCCGACATCGATCTACTGCCTCTGATTCCCTGCGCGGGGATCGGAATCATACCAGAGCCGGGATCCCAGTGTATCGAGGCTCCAGCCGGAGCGTGAGTGGAGACCGGACGAGTCCCTCTTCAACGCGGTAAGACCGTGAGAGGGGAAGCGGAGCCCTGAGCCTGAATGGGCTTCGGTGTTGAAAGGGGGGAGGGGTGAGCCCGCTGAACCTGTCTTCAAAGACTGCCGGGCACAGATTAACATTAGACGGAAACGGGGGCCAGTTAGTCAACAACAGGTTCTGGGGCATCTCCTCTATGAACTGTGTTGACAATTCAATTCTCCTAACGCTACGAGTTTGTGACATCAAAAGTAACTTATCGTATCTACTAGTGGGGATTTTCACTGAAAGGCCGAATAACTGGTGAAACAGATTGGGACTGTGAGAGTTCACGCTTCAAGCTGGACCTTATGACCTAAAAGGGCTGGAGGTGAATAAAAGAACAATCTGCTTGTGGAATTTCAGAGCTCCAATCTAATAATTCTTGAAGATACTGTACTACTAAGAGAATTGTTGCCTGTAACCCCAGGTTCATTATCATAGTTAGATCACTTGGTAAATGAACAAGCTGACCTGATTGAAAGGAATGTTGATGTTTGCTGAAATCTAAATCTAGGAAGCATAATTTTGTTTAACTAAGGTGCAGGAGTTGATAAGGAATTAAGGGAAATAGATGTCAGAAATGTTGTGATGAAACAATCCTGCTGCTAATTACATGTGACGTTATTTTATGTGCTGAAGCTAAAAGCCTATAGTAACCAAGAGGAAGCAGAGAAGTTTTATAAAGCAAGCCGTATTTTTCTAACCTTGGTGTAGTGTCCTTATTTTGGAGTGGATGGACGGTATGTTACTGAGGGGTGTGACGCAAACTTTGCATAAGTACCTGTGAGTTAGGCCTTCCCTCTTAGTGCCAAGCTACCCTATGTGACTTGGGTGTTCCCTAGGTCCAACACTATGCTACTGTCCACAAGGGATTTTTAAGACATGTGGGGGCAGATTTACGTTTCCTGGCGCATCCCTGAAAATCAGCAGGGATGCGCCGGGAAAGATGCGTGACACAAGTTTACTCTTGCACCACCACATATGCGCCGCAGTTACCATGCGGCGCATCATGGCACAAGGATAAACAGATGTGTGTCACATCTGCAGGCGTAAGGTTGGCGCAGTGCTGGAGTTGTGTCGGGGGCGCGACGCAATTTCAGCACTGGTGCAATCCGGTCTATCTTCTGCATGCTGCGTCATACATTACGCCGGCTTCAAGCAGGCGCAAGGTTTTGACGCAGTGGGGTCGGAAAAGTGACTGAGCGAAATCTTATACATTTCACTCAGGCACTTTTCCGAGGCGTTCCTGCGCCTGAATGCCCACCTTGCGCTGGTACGCCCACATGTGGTGCAGGGCTTTACAATGTGACGCATCTCCCCCGCAGTCACGTTGTAAATCTCCCGCAGCATGCCGCTAGCTTTACGCTGCCGCTGCGTCACGGAAGTGACGCAACGGCGGTGCAAATGTGGCACACGGGGCTTGTAAATCTGCCTTTTGTATCCTGTGCCTTTTCCTACCAGTGTTTGAATACAAAATAAGTCACAGCGCACTGCTAAGTAAACCCACAAAACTAAGGGGGAGATTTACAAGAAAGTGACGCATCTGTAGAGATGCGTCACTTTCCCTGAGCTACTCCGAGAAACACTTGTGCCCCCATGGATGCGCTGTATTTACAATTTGGCGCACCATGGGGCAAGAATTGACAGATGTGTCAGAAATTCTGACGCATCTATTGGGGCAAAAGTCATGCATTGCTGGAGTCGTGTCACAAGAACGAAGCAACTCCAGCAACACATTTTGAGGCCTATTCCCACTACACTACGTCACTCATTTAATTTCAATTAAAATCTTTATTCGATCTATTTAAATAAATCATAAAAGAACATATGCATCGTATCAACTCCTTACGCCTGCTTTAAGCAGCGTAAGGTTTTGACGCAGTGGCGTCATAGAAGTGACGCAGTGAAATCTTGTACATTTCACTTCGTCACTTTTATTAGGCTTTCTTGCTTGGGAACGCACTCCCTGCATACATTATACATTATACCTGACGCAGGTATGTGATGCAGGGCATGAGTCACGTTGTAAATTGGTACAAAAGGGGGTGGTGATGGACGTAGCATCTGAATCAATCAAACACTCACACCCAGTTAAAAGATCTGGGTTTAATCCATCACTGTTCTTTAGCCCACTCTGCCACCCCAGTTCAGACATGGCTATATGCAAATCAGTCTGACCCTGTGCCTCATGGGAACAGTCCAGCTTGTTTCCGGTCCAGGGAAGGCATGGCTTGGCAGTTCGGGCTGGACTGTTCCCATGAGGCACAGGGTCAGACTGATTTGCATATAGCCATGTCTGAACTGGGGTGGCAGAGTGGGCTAAAGAACGGTGATGGATTAAACCCAGATCTTTTGACTGGGTGTGAGTGTTTGATTGATTCAGATGCTCCGTCTATCACCACCCCCTTTTTTACCTCTTTTGGCCGCCATAAGTGTGGCAGGGTATGCTCAGACGTGAGTCCCTTGCTCACTCTGCCTCTGGATTCAAGCAAGCTGGGCTGAAGACGGCTGAAATGCCAGCAACTGGTCCTCGGAAGCTTGTTTCCGGTCCAGGGAAGGCATGGCTTGGCAGTTCGGGATGGACTGTTCCCATGAGGCACAGGGTCAGACTGATTTGCATATAGCCATGTCTGAACTGGGGTGGCAGAGTGAGCTAATGAACGGTGATGGATTAAACCCAGATCTTTTGACTGGGTGAGAGTGTTTGATTGATTCAAATGCTCTGTCCATCACCACACCTTTTTGTACTGCTTTTGGCTGCCATAAGTGTGGCAGGGTATGCTCAGACGTGAGTCCCTTGCTCACTTTGCCACTCGATTCAAGCAAGCAGGGCTGAAGATGGCTGGAATGCCAGAAACCAGTCCTCGGAAGCTTGTTTCCAGTCCAGGGAAGGCATGGCTTGGCAGTTCGGGCTGGACTGTTCCCATGAGGCACAGGGTCAGACTGATTTGCATATAGCCATGTCTGAACTGGGGTGGCAGAGTGGGCTAAAGAACGGTGATGGATTAAACCCAGATCTTTTGACTGGGTGTGAGTGTTTGATTGATTCAGATGCTCTGTCCATCACCACGCCCTTTTGTACCACGTTGTAAATTGGCCACATTTTAAATATCGCCTCTGCGTCACAAAAGTGACGCAACAGCGTGCAACATTGTTGCAAAGGGCTTGTAAATCTGCCCCTAAATATGTAAACATGCTCATGTAACCCATTCGCTGCGGCGGCAATTCCGCCGCAGCGCTAGGTAGGAGGGGGCCACGCGGTACTCGCATGCTCGTGACGGAACCGCTCCGTCACGAGCCTCGGGTGAGCTGTGCTTGTGACGGAGCGGTTCCGTCATGGCCCCGCCCACTCAATAGAACGGGCCATGCAGGCGCGTAATCAGCGCCGCACAGGCGCGGCAGCCGGGCCGTGACGGAACCGCTCCGTCACCAGTACAGCCCACCCGAGGTTCGTGACGGAGCGGTTCTGTCATGAGCATGCATTAGGTTAAATTTCTTGCATTGTTGCATCGGAGGTTAGCGAGATTTTAAATTGTGCGCATTATATTTTGCTTTGCGCCAGATATTTGTATTTTAGGTTGCTCTGAGGCACTCACCTGTCCCTGCCCCTTCGTTTCCCACAGCGCTGCAGATTACATGCTGACGCTGGGGAAACACTGAGCATTGCCGCCATACTGGGTGGGGGAAAGGGTGGCGGTCGAGTTGTTGGCCGCTTCCGCCCTCCCGAGAGTATTTAAATTCACCGCCTGCAGAAGCCAGCTGATTACTAGTTCGAGGCACCTCTGAGGCGGAAAGCCAGAGGTTAGCGAGATTTTAAATTGTGTGCATTATATTTTGCTTTGCGCCAGATATTTGTATTTTAGGTTGCTCTGAGGCACTCACCTGTCCCTGCCACTTCGTTTCCCACAGCGCTGCAGATTACATGCTGACGCTGGGGAAACACTGAGCATTGCCGCCATACTGGGTGGGGGAAAGGGTGGCGGTCGAGTTGTTGGCCGCTTCCGCCCTCCCGAGAGTATTTAAATTCACCGCCTGCTGAAGCCAGCTGATTACTAGTTCGAGGCACCTCTGAGGCGGAAAGCCGGAGGTTAGCGAGATTTTAAATTGTGTGCATTATATTTTGCTTTGCGCCAGATATTTGTATTTTAGGTTGCTCTGAGGCACTCACCTGTCCCTGCCACTTCGTTTCCCACAGCGCTGCAGATTACATGCTGACGTTGGGGAAACACTGAGCATTGCCGCCATACTGGGTGGGGGAAAGGGTGGCGGTCGAGTTGTTGGCCGCTTCCGCCCTCCCGAGAGTATTTAAATTCACCGCCTGCAGAAGCCAGCTGATTACTAGTTCCAGGCACCTCTGAGGCGGAAAGCCTGAGGTTAGCGAGATTTTAAATTGTGTGCATTATATTTTGCTTTGCGCCAGATATTTGTATTTTAGGTTGCTCTGAGGCACTCACCTGTCCCTGCCACTTCGTTTCCCACAGCGCTGCAGATTACATGCTGACGCTGGGGAAACACTGAGCATTGCCGCCATACTGGGTGGGGGAAAGGGTGGCGGTCGAGTTGTTGGCCGCTTCCCGCCCTCCTCTACACCGGATATAAGGAAGATGTTCTCCCGTCCGCGCCGGGACCGGGCCGAGGGCCAGAACCCCTGGCCCAGACGGGATTGCAAGTTATACATCATACTCTGCCAGTGACCTGCTACATCTAAGGTCAGTCCCATGTAACACCTGCCTCCGATATAACCCGGAGAACATCTCCCAAAATGGAGTCACCACTTGCCCCGGCTGTATGTCTCCTTTACCATTCATCACCAATATAGCCCGAACCAAACAAGGTTAATTTAATAAGGCGAAAAAGAATGTCATTGCACTCATTAACGTTAGATCCTTAGGAAAACACAGGCAGGAAATTCATGATCTAATTATAGATAATGGCATAGACACGCTATTCGTTACGGAAACATGGATGGACGCAGAATCTGGCCCAGATTTGGTAATTGCCATCCCACATGGATACACTATACACCGATTTGATAGACAGGGTAAGAAAGGAGGAGGACTAGCGGTCATCACGAGACATTGTTTCTCAGTCAGAATATTCCCCATTGCATCCAAATGCTGTGAAGCATTTCAATTTGCTATCAGGATGACGCCTTCATACAATCTTAAGGGAGTACTGATTTACAGACCACCCGGCCCACGTTCCGCTTTCCTGGCCAACCTTAACTCATTGATTGAATCCGTGGTGACCGAGGATTCTTTCTTAGTGTTGGGAGATCTAAATTTTCATTTGGAGAAACAGGAGGATACCGATTCCCAAGCATTAATCAGAGATCTTGCAAGTTTGGGATTAGTTCAGCTCGTTAACGGCCCAACACATGAGGCTGGCCATACGCTGGACTGTATCTTCTCTAATATACAGGGTATTATTGTTACGGACATTCTACCTCCAACTTGGTCTGACCATTTTGTTATTCTCTGCACCCTACCTATCAGCGTTTCTTCCCCAATTAATCAGATATACAATACTCAAGAACCTTTTAGAGTATGGAAAGATATCGACAATGTAGCCTTGGCCGAGTTGTTGATTAAGTCATGCCCTAGTATATCCACGGACCCTAATCTAGCCACTAAACAATTTACCGACTGGATAGGGAATGCTATGAATGTAATAGTACCTTTTAAGACCCTATCTAGTAACAGAAAGACACCTTCGTCCCCCTGGTTCACAGAAGAACTCAGGAAAAAAAAACAAGAATGCCTTAGGCACGAAAGGCAATGGCGAAGATCCTACGATCAAGAGAGTAAAACCCTATATAAAAACATTTAGTCTACCTATAAAAAATTGATCAATGAATCCAAGAAGAAGTTTTTTGGGGATCAAATTGATTCCTCAAAAAACTCCAGTAAACAACTATTTGAGGTGGTGAAGCAGTTGGCCGGGAAGCTTACAGACACGGCCCCCTCTCCATCGCAGGCTCTGTGTGACTCCTTGGCCGACTTCTTCTTCACCAAAGTCAATGACATTTACTCTGAGTTTTCAATCAAAGACACCTCCCCCTCACTTTCTATTCAAATTAGCCCTCCCACTTGCTCACTCTCCCAATTTGAAGGAGTAGAGGAGAAGCAAATAAGGGATATCATAAGATCTATAAAGACGGGCTCGGCCCATGACCCCTGTCCTCCTAAAGTCTACCTACCAGTGATTGATATCGTCTGCACTACCATCATGCAAGTAAGCAATACTATCCTTAGGTCAGGGAGATACCCGAACATGCTTAAAAACACTCTATTAAAACCTCTCCTGAAAAAACCATCTTTGGATAAAGAGGTGTTGAAAAATTATAGACCGATCGCAAGCCTCCCATTTCTCGCCAAAGTGCTTGAAAGGGTAATGAACACTCAGCTTGCTGATTATCTGGAGCAAAATAAACTGCTAGATGACACGCAGTTCGGGTTTCGGAAACTCCACGGCACTGAGACGGCCCTCATTAAAGCTGCAGATGATATCCGAACAATCAGAGATCAGGGAGGGACAGCCGTCCTTATAATGATGGACTTATCGGCCGCCTACGACACGGTCGATCATTCTATACTGATCGACCGTGTCGGAAATGTAGGCATCCGATCCAGTGCGAAGGAACTTATTACTTCGTTCCTATCGAGCAGAACTCAAGCAGTCACGCTGGGACCTTTTAAGTCACCAGAGCTTGCACTACCATGCGGTGTTCCCCAGGGCTCATCGCCAAGTCCAACACTGTTTAATATCTACGTGTTGGACTTGGCGAGAGTGATTAAATCCTATCACATGAGCCTTACTTCCTATGTTGACGACACCCAGCTGGTGCTCGCGATCAACAACGATGGGGATCAGGTAGCGGCTCTGTTTTAAGAGGGTATGTTGGCCATTAAGAACTGGATGCAGGCCAACTGCTTGAGGCTAAACTCTGAAAAAACGGAGGTGGTCATCTTCGGTAAGATCACTCCACAATGGTCCCCTGAATGGTGGCCCACTTCGCTGGGAACTCCACCTACACCGTCAGTTAAGGTCAGAAACCTAGGCATAGTTTTTGATGAGAAACTCAACTTTGCAGCACATGCAAACCAAACTGCTGCCAATGCCTATCACAAACTAAAACTCATCAGGAAAATAATCCCATTTTTATCTGATAGTGCGGGAAAAACAGTGGTTAGCACACTAGTGCTCTCCTCCCTGGACTACTGTAATGGTTTATTTGCCAATGCACAGTCCAGGGTGATTTCCAAACTTCAAATGATCCAAAATGCGGCTGCCAGATTACTTTCAAGGACTCCAAAATTTTAATCTGTCAGCCACATTATTAGGAGCTACCACTGGCTGACAATAAAAAATCGCATTAAATTCAAAACACTCTGTTTAACATTCAAAGCTACTCCTAATACGGGCCCAAGATTCCTGCAAGAGCAGTTTTCCATTTACTGCCCGACCAGAAAGTTGAGATCGATGCAATTACAACAGTTGGCAGTACCCCGCACAAGAACGGTTACCTGGGGAGACAGGCGTTTCACAGTATCTGCTGCCAGACTTTGGAATTCGCTCCCGTTAACCATACGAATGGCACACTCCCTGCTTCAGTTTAGGAAACTGGTGAAGACATGGTTGTTTAACCAGTAAGAAATCTCTTGCCTCAACGCTTTATCACCCAGAGACCCGTCTAAGTAATCTTAGCGCCAAGACGCCTACGGGCAAACGCACGCGCTCTACAAGTTGTATTAATAAATAAATAAATAAATAATAAATTGTCCATGGGGTCACCGCCCCTCCCTCATGCTCACCTTTTAACAGTTTAATTTTCTAGCTCTGTTTGGCTACTGACTATAGGGATTTTTGTCAGGCTGCCACATTTGCAGTCTGGCCTCTTTCTCTCCTCAGAGTGCAGGAGGAAGGCAGTGCCAGTACTGAACATGCACTTGATAATTCTGGCCTCCCATCAACAACAGCCTGAGCATGTCCATGTGAAGCACAGTGACCGTACTGCATGGGGAAACATTGCAGACATAAGCACACGTCTTTCCTTCACTGGACAAGCAGCAAAATTATTCATTAGCCCTTCTCTCAAATAGTTCACTGTGCTGTACATAGCCTGTGACCCTCTGCCACTTGAACCTATAACCCATGCCTGGCTGCTCCACACAGCATGCATTTGCACCTCGTGACCCTCTGCAGTCTGCAGCCTGTGACCTTATTTACCACCTCTACACCTCCACTTATGTAATTCATTCGTACCCTGTGACTCCCCCTCCTTTGTGTAGGGATGCCCTAAATAGATGTAGTTGGTCCTTTAACACAGATCACTAGGGGGGCGTGGCCTGACAGATGGCCGGCTAGTTGCGCTCGCGCTGAGCTCCAGCTCCTATTAAGGGAATCTTGCATAAATTCTGGCAGAACCGGTGAAAATGTCGATCAAAATTGTGTCGCAAGTTACATCCCTAGACCTCGGCGAGTTCAAGAACGGTAGTCTTCCATGTTGAAAAACTGTAGAAAACGATCACCGCAAACAGTGAGCCAAGCGGAGTTCCTGACCTAAGGAAGGCTGTGCCTGACCATAGTACGAAAGGCGGCCCTGGCAATTAAGGTCAATGGTGCCACGTCCGTTGTCAGAAACTGTGCCCTGACAAAGCCTGACCCCCCCGCCCCCGTGGGACCGTAGTGTGGCTGGTATCGGTCTGCGGAGCCGGGGGAGGCCGGAGGAAGAGTAGGCCTGATGGGGCGGGCTGCGCCGCTCCTGCGCTGACTGGAGTCAGAAGTGCGTGCAGCCCTCCTAGGCCTCGCGCATTACTCAGAACGACCAATGTTGCTCTAGAGGACTACAGGAGAATCGTGGAGCTGAAGATCGGTGTCCCCAGCAGGCACCGCGTCTTCTGGTGCCGCAGAGCCTGCCACGCAGGGGGGAAATCCTGCCCTGCTGGGGAGGTAAGCTGAGCTGTAGCGAGATAGATGGGTGTAGACACAACGACGAAATGGGACATGAGTGAGCAGCCTGGCTGAGGAGGGGCCTAAGTCCCGATCACATTTCTGGAACCAGCACAGCGATGCAGGCGGACTCTTCCGGGGCACCATTGGGGCCCCAAAGATGAGGAGTGAGACGGCCGAAACACCGGGGGACCGACAAGGCTGATCAACAGTGGCTAAGGCAGGGGTCTCCAACCTTTTGTGTAGTCAGAGCTACTTCTGGCAAGTGAAAATCGTCGTGAGCTACTGAACCCAAGGCAACTTGCGCATTTTTCCGAGAGACCCCCACACCCAGTTTCATAGACTTTAAGCCTAATTTCATCTCTGCCCCATTTTACCTTCTGTTCCCCTCCCTGCCCGTGCCTCTCTGCCCATTCTGCCTTCTGTTCTTAGCTGCCCCTATATTTCTGTATTCTGTATTTTGCCTCTGTGCCACTCTCTTTTGTGCCTTACTGCCCTCTGTTTCACTCGTTTTCCCCTTGTTTTTTGTGCCTTTCTGCCCTCTGTTCCACTCGTGTTTGTGCCTTTCTGCCCTCTGTTTCACTCATTTTCCCCTTGTTATTTGTGCCTTTCTGCCTTCTGTTTCACTCGTTTTCCCCTCGTTTTTTGTGGCATTCTGCCCTGTTTCACTCATTTTCCCCTCGTTTTTTGTACCTTTCTGCCCTGTTTCACTCGTTTTCCCCTCGTTTTTTGTGCCTTTCTGCCCTCTGTTTCACTCGTTATCCTCTTGTTTTTTGTGCCTTTCTGCCCTCTGTTCCACTTGTTTTTTGTACCTTTCTGCCCTCTGTTTCACTCATTTTCAACATTATTCAACATTATTCAACATCACATTAAAAAAATATACAGAATCCAACGTCACTAAACTATCTATCTGCTCGTCCATTGAGCTTACCTGCGGTCGTAGTCACGTCTCTGCTCCGTACTGCTCCTTGCTGATAACGATGACGTCACAGGAGTCAGACTCTCACGAGAAGAGTCTGCAGCTCCAGAAGAGGAGCGTCATCCTCTTCGCCCGCGCCCACCCCCACCTTTGCTCCAATCCGAGCGGCTGGTTTGGGTGAGGGCGGCCAAATGGAGCCGGAAAGGCTCATAGCCCATGAAGGGCTTCACAAGCTACTCCCGGGGTCTCCGCGAGCTACCGATAGCTCGCGATCGACCGGTTGGAGACCCCGGGGCTAAGGAGTGAAGTCCCTCAAAATAGAAACACAGGGAAAAACTGCCAAAGACAAGATGTAAAAAAGGCACAACATCACAGGAGACGAGGCATAAAATAACAAAGCACTCCACAAATGCTGATAATATTATGACCTAGAGGCCTCACTCGTTTTCCCCTTGTTTCTTGTGCCCTTCTGCCCTTTGTTTCACTCGTTTTCCCCTCATTTTTGTGCTTTTCTGCCCTCTGTTTCACTCGTTTTCCCCTCGTCTTTTGTGCCCTTCTGCTCTGTTTCACTCGTTTTCCCCTCGTTTTTGTGCCCTTCTGCCCTCTGTTTCACTCGTTTTCCCCTCGTTTGTTGTGCCCTTCTGCCCTGTTTCACTAGTTTTCCCCTCGGTTTTTGTGCCCTTCTGCCCTGTTTCACTCGTTTTCCCCTAGTTTTTTCCCTTGTTATTTGTCAATCAATCAATCAATCAATCAGAGCATTTGTATAGTGCACTACTCACCCGGAGGGTCTCAAGGCGCTGGGGGGGGGGTCCGCTACTGCTCGAATAGCCAGGTCTTGAGCTGCTTCCTGAAGGCGAGGTGGTCCTGGGTCAGGCGGAGGTGGGTCGGAAGGGAGTTCCAAGTCTTGGCGGCCAGGTAGGAGAAGGACCTTCCTCCTGTGGTGGCTCTTCGGATGCGGGGGACGGCGGCGAGGGCGTGGCTGGTCGATCGAAGCTGGCGCGTGGGAGAGTAGAAGTTGAGGCGGCTGTTGAGGTATCCTGGTCCTTGGTTGTGTAAGGCTTTGTGTGCGTGGGTGAGGAGGCGGAAGGTGATTCTCTTGTTGATCGGGAGCCAGTGCAGGTCTCTCAGGTGTCCGGAGATGTGGCTGCGGCGGGGGATGTCCAGGATGAGTCGTGCTGAGGTGTTCTGGATCCGCTGGAGTCTCTTCTGGAGTTTGGCGGTGGTTCCGGCGTAGAGGGAGTTGCCGTAGTCCAGACGGCTGGTGACGAGGGCCTGGGTGACCGTCTTCCTGGTCTCGGTGGGGATCCATCGGAAGATCTTGCGTAGCATTCGCAGGATGTGGAAGCACGACGAGGAGACGGCGTTGACTTGTCTGGTCATGGAGAGGGAGGAGTCCAGGATGAAGCCCAGGTTGCGTGCGTGGTCAGTTGGTTTGGGTGCGCTGCCCAGGGCGGGGGGCCACCAGGAGTCGTCCCAGGCGGAGGGTGAGGATCCCAGGATGAGGACTTCCGTCTTGTCTGAGTTCAGTTTCAGGCGGCTGTTCGACATCCATTTGGCTACTTCTGTCATCCCTTCGTGCAGGTTGGCTCTGGCGGTGGCGGGGTCGTTGGTGAGGGAGAGGATCAGCTGGGTGTCGTCGGCGTAGGAGATGATGTTCAGGTTGTGCTGGCGTGCGATGGCTGCGAGGGGGCTCATGTAGACGTTGAAGAGAGTTGGGCTGAGCGAGGAGCCTTGAGGGACGCCGCAGATGACTTCGGTGGCCTCCGATCTGAACGGGGGGAGGCGGACTCTCTGTGTCCTTCCGGTGAGGAAGGGGATGATCCACTCCAGTGCCTTCTCCTGGATTCCGACGTTGCTGAGGCGCTGTACTAGGGTGCGGTGGCAGACAGTGTCGAAGGCCGCGGAGAGGTCCAGGAGGATGAGGGCCGCTGTTTCTCCATTGTCGAGCAGGGCTCGGATGTCGTCTGTGGCTGCGATCAGGGCGGTCTCGATGCTGTGGTTGGCCCGGAAGCCAGACTGCGAGAGGTCGAGGGAGCCGTTCATCTCGAGGAAGGCGGCCAGTTGCTTGTTGACGGTCTTCTCGATGACTTTGGCCGGAAACGGGAGCAGCGAGATGGGGCGGTAATTCTTGAGGTCGGTAGGGTCTGCTGATGGTTTCTTGAGTAGAGCGCTGAGTTCGGCGTGCTTCCAGCTCTCCGGGAAGGTGGCGATGTCGAAGGAGGTGTTGATGATGTCCCGCAGGTGGGGTGCGATGACAGTGTCGGCCTTGTTGAAGACGTGGTGAGGGCAGGGGTCTGTCGGAGATCCGGAGTGGATGGAGTTCATCGTGCGGATGGTGTCTTCGGTGCTGATCGGGGGGTCCAGGCACGGAGGGTGGTGGTGGGGGGCGGTGGTTCGGTCGTGGCGTGCGTCGGTTGAGTGCTGAAGCTGTTGTGTATGTCCGCGATCTTGTTGTGGAAGTAGGAGGCGAGGGAGTTGCAGAGGTCTTGCGAAGGGGTGATGTCGTTGTTTCCGGCGTTGGGGTTGGAGAGCTCTTTCACGATGTTGAAGAGTTCCTTGCTGTTGTGTGCGTTGTTGTCCAGTCGTTCCTTGAATGCAGTTTTCTTGGTGGCGCGGATCAGCTGGTGGTGTTTTCGGGTGGCGAGCTTGAGGGCAGTCATGTTGTCCGGTGTTGGGTCTGTGCACCAGGTTTTCTCGAGTGCTCTGCAGTTCTTCTTGGAGCTCTTGAGTTCGTCGTTAAACCATGGGGCTTTCTTGCTGCCGGGTCGGCTCGGCGGGGTCTTCAGCGGGGCGAGTTCGTCTGCGCAGTCGCTGATCCATTTCGTGAGGTTGGTGGCTGCTTGACTGGGGTTCGTTGTGCTGGTGGGAGGGTTCTTGCTCAAGGACGTGGTGAGCTGGTCAGCAGTGATCTTGTTCCAGCTTCTGCGGGGAGCCTGATGCTGGTGATGGTGGAGCGTGGTCCTTCTGAAGCTGAAGTGGACGCAGCTGTGGTCCGTCCATGGGAGTCCCGTGGCGTGGCTGAAGGCGATGTCCTTGCTGGAAGAGATGATCGGGTCGAGTGTGTGTCCGGCGTAGTGGGTGGGGGTGGTCACCAGCTGCTTGAGTCCCAGGTTTGCGAGGTTGTCCAGCAGGGTGGTGGTGTTGCGGTCGTTGTTGTTCTCCAGGTGGAAGTTGAGGTCCCCGAGGAGGATGTAGTCGGCTGAGGGGAGGGCGAGCGGGCTGATGAAGTCGGCGATGTCCTCGCTGAATTGTGTGCGTGGTCCCGGGGGTCTGTAGATGAGGGTGCCTCTGAGGGTGGTCTTGGGGTTGGTGTGGATCTGGAAGTGCAGGTGTTCGGCGGGTGCGATGGTGTCATCGGTGTTGGTCGTGATGCGGATGGTGTTCCTGTGGATGATGGCGATGCCTCCTCCTGTCTGGTTGACGCGGTCCCTCCTGCCCTTCTGCCCTCTGTTTCACTAATTTCCCCTCGTTTTTTGTGCCTTTCGGCCCTCTGTTTCACTCGTTATCCCCTTGTTTTTTGTGCCCTTCTGCCCTGTTTCACTCGTTTTACCCTCGTTTTTTGTGCCCTTCTGTCCTGTTTCACTCGTTTTCCCCTCGTTTTTGTGCCTTTCTGCCCTCTGTTTCACTTGTTTTTGCTTCATTTTTTGTGCCCTTCTGCCCTCTGTTCCATGCGTTTTTTGTGCCTGTGCCTGGCGTGTCAGTGTAGCACCAGGAATTATTCAATATTATTCAACATCACATTAAAAAAAATAACAGAATCCAACGTTACTAAACTATCTATCTGCTCATCCATTGAGATTACCTGCGGTCGTAGTCACGTCTCTGCTCCGTACTGCTCCTCGCTGGTAACGATGACGTCACAGGAGTCAGACTCTCACGAGAAGAGTCTGCAGCTCCAGGAGAGGAGCATCATCCTCTTCGCCCGTGCCCACCCCCAGCTTTGCTCCAATCCGAGCGGCTGGTTTGGGTGAGGGCGGCCAAATGGAGCCAGAAAGGCTCATAGCCCATGAAGGGCTTCACAAGCTACTCCCGGGGTCTCCGCAAGCTACCGGTAGCTGGCGATCGACCGGTTGGAGACCCCGGGGCTTAGGAGTGAAGACCCTCAAAATAGAAAAACAGGGAAAAACAACCAAAGATAAGATGTAAAAAAGACACAACACCACAGGAGACGAGGCATAAAATAACAAAGCACTCCACGAATGCTGATAATATTATGACCTAGGGGCCTTAAAAACAGTTGGTACAAATAAGTGTAGGCAAAACTGATAGCTGAGCCAAGCGGCACACAGAAGGAACAATCATGGTGTACAGGACGACTAGGGTGCTGAAGAGGATTGAGACCCAGTAATACTTTAGGGAAGAAAGTATTCCTACCTTGGCCCACCTGAAGGCGACAGAATAAGGCCCTATAAACTGAAGCCAACAACAACACAAGACCTGTTCCTGTGGTGACAGGATTACTCTGGTCAAGCCCCACCTATATTCATATTAGTATTATTAACTGAAGGACAACAACACAAAGGAGGCAAAGAGACACTAGATATAGGGGCCGCCATCCAGTCAGGTTTGGGAGCTCCCCTCTATTGTAGGAGGTCTGATAGACACAAAACGACTGGAGCAGCGGTGGTCAGAGATCAACCTGGAAGACCAGGACCAAGAGATATATACACTAACGGATAGAACTGGAGTGGCTTCCCCCGTAGGACCCACGCCAATTGAGAATTAATGCCTAACAAGAAATAAACCAAGGGCCTGATTCACAGAACTAACTTAAGACAAAATCCTAAACTTACTATCATTTTGGTAATCACAGAAGGCACTTACTCATTTTGGTATTCACAGAAGGCACTTACTCATTTCGGTATTCACAGAAGTTAGGAGTCCTAACTTTAGGACTCCTAAATGACTTCTGTGAATACCGAAAGTCTTAAAATTAGGATTTTTCTCAATTTAGTAGTAGTAAAGTTAGGACTCCTAACTTTAGGACTCCTAAATGCCTTCTGCGAATACCGAAAGTCTTAAAATAAGGATTTTTCTCAGTTTAGTAGTAGTAAAGATAGGACTCCTAACTTTAGGACTCCTAAATGCCTTCTGTGAATACCGAAAGTCTTAAAATTAGGATTTTTCTCAATTTAGTAGTAGTGAAGTTAGGACTCCTAATATGGGGACAGGGCACAATTCTAGGATTCACCTCAAGATGCGACAGTCTGGATGGACTCGATAGGTCTGGCCGGACACGACCAGAATCAGGGATGGCGTGAACAACAAAGAAGGAACAGACAGCAGTGAGTTTCTATAGAGTATGGGACCCCCTCTGTGAATAGTTTTATGACCGGGGAAAAGAGAGGAATATACTATAAGAACAAAATTACCAGTGTTCCCCCATGGTCAGTACATAATTCCTTTTCTGGCTTAGCTCTCAAAATATTTCAATTGACATTTACATTTAATACAGGAACAACAACATATTGTCTTACATTTAAATGTCTTTTATTTCTTTTTTATACATGTGAGTTTTATCAAAATTATTTAAAACAGTTTTTTACTTATTTTGAATCTTATTTCATACTGATCATCAATTCATTGACATTTGTATTCAATCCAATCATTATAGAAAGTGCATAAGTGAATATCATAATTTATATAATCCAAAATATGCTATTTATTCTAAAAATAGGTGAGCAAAAAGACAATAACCCTGTTACACACACCAACTAACAAGCATATCATTCATACCGTTTCACACTCATACATATCCAAAAAAAAACACAATATCTAAGTTTGGGATAACGCAGATCTTGTAGGTTTTCTAACGCCAGGTCTACGCGCGTTTCGGTGGATTACAACCACCTTCCTCAGGACCAGTTTAGAAATGGCTTACTCCTTTCATCCTTGGGTGAGTGCAGGGTATCTTTTCCAATATTATTGAGAATCAGTTTTGACCTTTTCCAACATTATTTTCAATGGCACACTGTGTTGAAAGTCCAATATTCCAAGCACTAGTCTGACGACAATGGCCTAGTGAGGCCAGCGGTGAGATCCTGAAGAGCAAAGTCCCATGCTGCAAGAAACATCGGATTTGGGTTGCATCCTGGTTGGAGCAGATGGAACGTTAAGGAATGAATGAGCATACCACTTCAGAACCAGTATTCCCCACTCTGTCTGGTGCAAGAAACCCAATTACAGCCTGAAAGCACCCCGGGTTAGGGTGGGGAGGGCATCCAGGGTGAATTGAAGTGGCTGACGGGGCCAATTCTAAGCTGGGAGTGGACACACTGAACTTGTAAGTAGATAATCTGAAAAGGGGGCAGAAGCTAAGACCGAATTTGGATGAGGGGCAGAACTCTCTGTGGGGGGAGAGTGGTGGGGCTGGAAGGGAAGAATATGCGGAGTGGGGAGAAGGGACTAAGACAATTCTCCTACTACATGGTTCTCATATTTAAACTTGGAGGGCACCCAAGCTGCTGCACACAGACACGGCCTTGCTAAGCCAGTAGAGGTCCAGCGAGGTGGTGCGGTGCTTGGTAGACTGGCCATATACTAGAGACTGTGTATTTGGAACAGACTAATAAATCTTTCTATTGTAAAGTTACAGGGAGGATACTAGGTTGGGGGTGGAGAACGATTTGGGGTGGAGTCCCTGATCCTTAGGCACCTGTTGGGCTACGGGAATAGAGCCCCGTTAGAAATTATTGAGATACCCCTTGATGATTTAGCGACATGAAGGGTGAAAGACAATATTACAAGTTCATAACATGGAATGTCCGAGGGCTCATAAAATCCAATTAATAAAAGCATTCTGCCAGGGCTAATATTCATGTATCATTAGATTTCAATTATGTTTTCCTTTTGGTCCATCAAACCATAGGACGGAACGCGGCATTTTTGTATTGCAATACTGATTCATGTATTGGGACTAGGGGAACATTTATCCCCGCAGTAAACTACAGAAATTTGTGATGCACATTGAATAAATTGAGATAACAACTGATGGACCAAAAGGAAAACATAATTGACATCTAATGATACATGATTATTAGCCATGATGAAGTTCAAGACAGCTTGAATGAAACACGTTGGCTGGATGCTTTCATTCATTGAAATTTATGACTTTGAATATTGGATCTGAATAAAGCAGGGATTTGCTTAATGGACCGTGAGACTCATTAATTAGTTTATGGGTGCACCATTCCACTCTTTGTTCTGTCAAGATTTTGTCTTTTTTTGCAGTAGTACCATACAATGACTGCTATTGGAAGAGGAGTGCACAGGCCATACTATTTTGAACTATATGTGAGGTACAGTGGCGTGGTCCGCCATTGACTTCTTGCTTTTGTCTATAAATATACAAGGGTCAATATTTTGCATTCACACACTCTATAAAATGAGTACAGGAAATCTTATGACAAGAGTTCACTCAAATATCTGTTCCTACATCTTGCTATAGATCCACCCAATATGCTTTGAATGATGTGCATTATGTCAGGGCCTTCAACCAGGTGTGGTGGGGCATGTTCTGTGTCCCTGCCGCTGGGTGTGACTGGGCTAACAGCTTTCTCAGTAAGACAGTTCGAGTCTCCACAACCAATGAAGGTGTCTTAATAGAAGCATGTCAGGGCCTGCAGTTCGCCACAGATAACACCTCCCATCCATATTCTATTAGTGACCTTGTCTGTAAGGCAAGAATCACCTCCAGCAGGTCAGACCAGCAGTATGCTTGAATGCATAACACAAATACACTGACACACACATTCTCACTTGCACACGTTCTCACTATATCTCTTGCACTCTTTTGTACATTTGTACTCTGTCACATTCACACACAGACACACTGCCATTCACCCTTCTATTAGTCAATCTGCTTTTAATATTTTGGAAAAGCTTGCCCTCCTGCTTCTGCCATACCTGCCTTGCCTTTTAGTGAAGTTTAAGAAAAATATATTGGGCCCGATTCACAGAATGAACTTAAGACTCAATCCTAAATTTATTACTATTTTGGTATTCACAGAATGCACTTACTACTTTTGGCATTCACAGAATGAACTTACTACTTTTGGTATTAACAGAAGTTAGGATTTTGTCTTAAGTCTGTCTTAAGTTTGTCTTAAGTTTGTCTTAAGACAAACTTAAGACAAAATCCTAACTTCTGTGAATACCAAAAGTAGTAAGTTCATTCTGTGAATGCCAAAAGTAGTAAGCGCATTCTGTGAATACCAAAATAGTAGCAAGTTTAGGATTGAGTCTTAAGTTCATTCTGTGAATCGGGCCCAGTCTCTATTCAAAAATATTAATAGTTTGCCTTGTCAATGTTTGTTACAAGTATGATTTGAATTAAAAGACACTTCCTTGAAATAGCTGTACGGGTCTTATATTTGGTTTTATGTGTGGTTCAGCAGTTACAGGATTGGAAATGTATGAATACAGGCTGAGAGGTTTGTCCCTGTGAGTGCAGGGTGAGAGGAGGAAGTGCAGGGTGAGTGGTGTGACTCCAGGCTGAGTGCTGTGCTTGTTTGCGTGGTGTGAATGCTGTGCAAATGTGAGTGAAGCGTGAGCTGTGCGAGTCACAGGAGTACCGCTGTGAGTGCACAGTTAGCGATGTGACAGTGTGAGAATAGGGTGAGAGGGAGTGACTGCGGGGTGAGACATTTGAGTTTCGGTGCGGGTGAGAGTGCAGGGTGGAAGGAATTAATGCACTGTGAGTGATGTGCATGTTTGAGTAAGATTACAGAGAGAGCAGTGGGAGTGACAGGTGAGTGAAGTATTATGTGAGTAGTGTGCTAGTGTAAGTGCAGGGGGAAAAGAGTGAGTGCATGGTGAGTGGTGTGAGTGCAGTGTGGTCAGTGTGAGTGCAGTGTAAGTAGAGTAAGAACAGCGTGAGTTCATGGCAAGGGGCATAAGTGCAGTGTGGTAGCTGTGAGTGCAAGGTGAGTGGTGTGATCATGTGAGCCCAAGTTAAGGGGAAGGTGAATGGTGTGTGTGCTGGGTAACAGCGTGAGTTCAGTGTGATCGCTGTGAGTATAGCATGAGCGGTGAAAGTGTTAGTGAATGAAGTGTCATGTGCGTGCAGGGTGAGCCGTGTGCTCTTGTGAGTGAAGGGTAGGAGGAGGGTGAATGGCGTGAGTGCATGGTGAGCAATGTGAGTGCAGTGTGATTACTTTGAGTGCAGGGTGAACATGAAAGTGAAGGGTGAGTGCTGAGAATAAGGAGGGTGTTGTCTGAATGCAGTATGTAATCCCAGACACCTGAAGACTTATGTACAAGCCCCTAACGCCACCAGAGAGTCACTTTTTCCAAAACTCCAGTGGCGTAAACACCTTCGCCATATTTACAAGACTTTTTGTGGCTTAATGCTGCCTTGTTAATAATACCCCTATTTATGCAGCACTTAGCATGAAGGGTGAGTGCAATGAGTATTGCAGTGGGCATTCCGCCGCAACACCTATTACTTTTTGACACTGTCCCATATTTACATGGGATGGGGCAGAGCCAAAGATAACGCCAGGGAATGCCTGCTCTTAAACAGGTGATAAGAGGAGAAATGTTTTATTTATCCTCGTATATTGCATTCTGCAGCACACATAGATAGAGCAAATTGCCTGTTGGGATTTTTTATGTGTAGGAAGGTGTTTCTTCCTACACATAAAGAATTAACCCTAAAAGCGCAGGCACTCTAGCAAAAGGGTGCTAGAGTGCCTTTGCTGGCACCAGGCAGCATTTTTAGCACCAGCGCTAGAGGTAATGCAAGAGTGCGCTGTATTCTTGTAACCATGGCGAACCCCTGCAATTTGAGACTGTAGGAGAGTGATGTTACCAAATTTGGATTAACACAGTGCTCTGCCAGTTTCTTATACATATGCCCCTTGGAGAAACTCACTTTCAGAAACAATGGTTCTTGTGGACTGGTATTATCTGTTATGATATAATACTGTGCGTAATAGCAATGTAAAAGATTTAGTGTGCTGTCAGAAGGCAAAGTACCACCAATACCAATGATTGAATATATCACATCAAATTTTTAAGTATATAACGGAGGAAGCAGTTTATACAGTATCAAAAAAATTAGATGAAGAGCTGACAGCTGCAGCTCTGAGAAACCACGCGGTGGACCGACCCGCTGTTTCGGAGAACTCTCTCTAATTTAAGGACCCGCCTTGTACACCCAATTAATAGTGATGGCCTCACCTACAAGGCACGGCAATAACCAGATATAATCCCATATATTGAATGCAACAGGAGCTGCTAGGCTTGAATACATTGCCAACAGAGAGTTCTGATGTTACACTATTTGCTATCTCTTGCTATAGTGTTTTCTTCATCTGAAACGCTGTGCCATCCCAGACGATCTGCTCCTCCCTTCTACTCACAACTGTGTACCCGTTGGGTCCCATTGTGAGTATCTTTTTCTACTTCTTTCACCCACGGCTGGCACACACCTTTCACGGGGCTGCGCGAAACAAATCAGATGTCCCTACAACCCTAGGTCCTGATGAGCCACTACATTGCACAGAGGGTCGAAATGTCATCCACACAAAGCAAAGCGAACCATTAAAAAGCGCATATCGTTGTATATAGCTGCTGCATATTTCGTATATACTTGATGGTCGACTTGTATTGAATTGTGGAAACCTTTTAAAATATTGTCACAATTTAGTACTGTTATTTGAGGTTCCTTTTTTCACTGGGACACCACACACAATTGTCAGTCAGTCAAAATACTTTATTCGGTTTATATTAAAACCATAAAAGCATGCTAAAACATTTCATATCCAAAAGTTATGAAACCATAAATTAGATTAAAAGTATGTTCACAAAATACAAAATTTTAAATACACGATACTCATAATCAATTAATTTTGGGTAAATTACACAGGACTACATTATGGGACTAAGGCATACAAACATTAATTTAATTCAGATTGGTGCATTAGAACAGGTTATGTGTAACTGTTTTTTTCTCTTAATTCTAACGGCTGCCGTAAGGAAACTTGCAACATTAAACGTTTCCCACACATTTGATAATAGCTGGAGATAAAGAAGAGCTCGCTTAACTTGCAAAAAACCTTTGTTAGCCAAGATTGGGAGAATAAAACACTTCCGGACTTCAATAAGGCGCTCACAAAAGAATATAAAATGCGTTGTGTCCTGTACAGGAAAATCGTCACATGAACATACCCCCAAGTCTTCCATCCTCTTCCAACCAGGTGACTCTACAAGGATGAAATGAAATTGGTTCAGTCTGAATCTAGTCAGTAAAAATCGATGATTGGGGTTTGTGACGATAACCAGATATGGTTCAATAGTTAGCGTGGTCTTCCGCAATTGGTGAGCCCTTACTGTCGGCTTTGCCAGCTCCCTTTCTTCTCTATCCATTGCAGCCATTAATAAATATGAGTCCTTGACCCACTTGACATCCCCCTTCATCAATTTATCAGATGAATTATATATCTCAGGATGACCCAAATTCATGGCCAAGTTACAAACATATCTGAGCCAGGAGATACGATGTCCATAGTCAAGAGCTAGACAATCTTTCAAGATTTCCCACTTTAGCTCTAATTCCGGGTTCAACCAGGTCAGGATCCATTTTAAAAGAAGTGCCATGGCTATTGAATCCTCCACAAAGACAGCTCCACACTCCTGATGAACAATATAGCTAGCTGTTGATTGTGGGACCGATAAAATATTTCTAGAAAACTTATCCTCCACTATCTGAATAGCCTTCACATTCCTAATTCCCCAAACGTCAGCACCATACATAGCAAGTGAGACACATTTAGCTCTGTATATTTTCAGAAGGGCTTGCATTGGTCTGGCCCCCAATTTATGTGCAAAGCCCAGGACAGAAGTTGTCGATCTGGCCAAAACGTTTCTTTAGCTTGAATTTGTGGTGTCCAAGAGCCTTGATCGTAAAATATAATTTCAAAGTACGGGAAGGTAGTTACCCCAGACAATACATTCCCCTCACAAAAGAAACTTTTAACCCTTTTGGTTTTACAACCAATTGTCATTATATGGGACTTGGAGAAGTTCACGCTGAGGTCTAAAGATTTCATTAAGGCCGCAAAGGAATTTAAAAGTAATTGTACCCCCACCGCAGTCCGTGCTAAAAGAGCGGCATTGTATAGATTAGTGCCGGAATCAGGCATTTCCCCACACGCGGGACGTCTTTGCAAGCTTCACATAAAACAGGATCCAAATTATTAATATAAAGAGTGAAAAGTAGGGGGGCCAGAATGCACCCCTGCCTGACACCATTGGCAATACGTATTCCTTAAGATTAATTGCCCTTCTGGTCATACCTCACGGTGGCCGATAAGTCCCTATGCAGGTCTGCAAGGAAATAAACGATATGCTTGTCGACTCCTAATTTCTGGAGCATAACCCATAATTTGGACCTATTCACTTGGTCAAAGGCAGAGGAAAGGTCCATGAATGCCAGAAAGAGTGCACCTTTCTTAGCAACCGTGTATTTCCCGATCAGTAGATGTAAGTTGAGGCATTGATCTGACGTGCCACTACCTTTTCTAAAACCATATTGCAGGTCTGAAAGTGTTTTCCTTTCCACAAGCCGTCCCGTGAGTTGACTCAGCACCACCCTTGCGGACGCGCTTAGAGGGACAAGACCAGTCTCCCCTAACCCTCGAACAAAGCGCCTGATAAAGGGCTCATTCTGAAATGTTATCTTTGTGCTTTTAACCTTTACTGCTTTTAATTTTGGCACATCACCTGCACTGCGCTCCTCACAATCCGGCAGTAGCGTCTTCCCTGGTCCACCGTGGATTCTTCCGTTTGTTGTGGAGGGAAACACGACGCGAAACCGGAAGTGCTGGCAGACTCCTTTTCCGGGTTTTGCAGTTAGCAGTCTAGCTGCTGACACTGCATAAATTCGGATGATAGCTCCAACGCGCAGCGGACATGCTTAGAGGGACAAGACCAGTCTCCCCTAACCCTCGAACAAAGCGCCTGATAAAGGGCTCATTCTGAAATTTTATCTTTGTGCTTTTAACCTTCACTGCTTTTAATTTTGGCACATCACCTGAACTGCGCTCCACACAATCCGGCAGTAGCGTCTTCCCTGGTCCACCGCGGATTCTTCCATTTGTTGTGGAAGGAAACACGACGCGAAATTGGACGTGCTGGCAGACTCCTTTTCCGGGTTTTGCAGTTAGCAGTCTAGATGCTGACACTGCATAAATTCGGATGATAGCTCCAACGCGCATGGATTAAACCCAGTTCTTTTGACTGGGTGTGAGTGTTTGATTGGTTCAGATGCTCCGTCCATCACCACCCCCTTTTGTACTGCTTTGGGCCGCCATAAGTGTGGCAGGGTATGCTCAGACGTAAGTCCCTGGCTCACTTTGCCACTGGATTCAGGCAAGCCGGGCTGAAGACGGTTGTAATGCCAGAAACCGGTCCTCGGAAGCTTGTTTCCGGTCCAGGGAAGGCATGGATTGGCAGTTCAGGCTGGACTGTTCCCATGAGGCACAGGGTCAGACTGATTTGCATATAGCCATGTCTGAACTGGGGTGGCAGAGTGGGCTAAAGAACGGTGATGGATAAACCCAGATCTTTTGACTGGGTGTGAGTGTTTGATTGATTCAGATGCTCTGTCCATCACCACCTCCTTTTGTACCGCTCCCAATAAGTTGGTCAGATCATTTCCTTATTAAATTTTACCTAACCCTCCCACCTCATCTTTCGGCCTCTACCAGTCCACCAACCTCACAGTGTAGAAACTGGAAAAAACTGGATATTACTTCCTTCAACACTGTACGGGACTCTAATCTGCCTTGTTCCTTGCAACAAGTAAACCAGCTATCGGTCTCAGTGGAAAACTGGCTAACGGATGCCATAAACACACGCCTACCCCTCACTAACAAAAACATGTTCAACCATCGGCCACCTGCCCCATGGTTCAACGAATCATTGAAAAGTGAAAAGACTAACTGTAAATTACTGGTGAGAAAATGGAGAAAGAACTACACTTCCCTATCTAAGTCTATCTACAAAAATGCCTTAAAAAACTACCATAAGCTCTGTAAATTAGCTTGCGCAGAGCATGTTTCCACTACCATTATAAATGCTGCAAAGTGCGCCAAAACACTTTTCAACACGGTTAAAGAGCTTGCCGGTTCCAAAACTCAAGCTCAACCTTCCCCGCTAATCAAGCCCAAATGTGTCGCCCTGGCCGCCTTTTTTGTTCAAAAAGTGGATGCCATCTACCAAGATATTGTACTAAAACACGCAAGAAATCCCTCTGAGGACTCCCCTCCTCTACCTTCTCCAGACAACATTAACCTCCTCCTTAATCAAACTGAAATACAGGCTTTCCGTGATCCCGCTTTTCAAACCTGGCCTTTACTTACGATTGAAAACGTAACAAAACTCATACATAATATTAAATCGGGATCACCAAATGACCCCTTACCCATTTCAATACTAAAACAATTTAGTTCTTCCTCACTCTCTGTGATAGCAAATCTCCTCAATGCATCATTGCAAGAAGCAACTATTCCATCTACATGGAAGCATGCCATGATACATCCCCTACTGAAAAAAGCAAATGCTGACCCTGATATGTCCAGTAATTACCGACCTATATCTCTACTTCCTGTCTTTTCAAAGATTCTTGAAAGACATATTCATTCGCATCTTACACAGTATGTATCAACACATGGGCTCCTTCACCCATCCCAATCAGGCTTCAGGGCTGGTTTCTCTACAGAAACCACCCTACTCGGGGTCACCGAAAACATACGTCACCATCCGGACAATGGGGACACCGTGGCGCTTATTTTGCGCTGCTTTTGATACGGTATCTCACACTGTATTGATAAACACACTAAGATCACAGGGCGTTGACGGACTTGCATTGAGTTGGCTTCCTGCCTTTCTCTCAAATCGTACTTTTCAAGTCTTCTCACAAATAGCATGTTCCGAAATCCACTCCTTTGCCCATGGGGTGCCTCAGGGATCCATCCTCAGCCCTGTGCTGTTTAACCTGTATATAAGACCTCTGGCAGAGATAGCAGAAAACTCCGGCTTATCACTCTTTTCCTACGCCAATGACTCTCAAATCATCTTCTCCCTCTCCTCACATAACGCAATCTCAAACACTCCCTCTATCCTTAAAACTGGTTTGAACAATATAGCATTTTGGATGCAACAACATTTTCTCAAATTAAATGGAGAAAAAACGGAGATAGTAGTGTTAGGAAAAAACAGAGGGGCATATTATCAAGGGGGTTATCTCCGCTTTTTTGGCTTTAAAAGCCAAGAAAGCGGAGATAAAATTATCTCCCTATTACCTAGCTGTCGCTAACACCAGTTAGCGACAGCTAGTAGGAGATAGCGACCATCTTGGGCCCCACTTTGCATGTCAGTGATATTTATCCCTAATGACATGCAAAGTGGGCGTGCCAAGATGTTAGCGACTGGAAACAGTCGCTAACATCGCTATCTCCTATTACCAACTTTTGGAGATATTCGCGCTAAGCGCGAATATCTCCAAAAGCTAACACCTGCCCTGAGCAGTTCTTAGCCATGTTATCCAATGGGAGGTGGATAACATGGCTAAGAGCATTAGCTCGGTAATGCATGAATATCGCTGACTTTTCAGCGATATTCATGCATTGCGGCCATTTTTTATCGCATTTGCGATAAACCTTGGTAATACCAAGGTTTATCTGCGATAAAAATCGCCGCAGCTCACCGGTAAAATGTTGTCTCTAACCAAGAAATAGCGATAATTATCGCTATTGCTTGGTAATATGCCCCAAAGATCTTTGGAACTCCCTGCATTGGCCATGTGAAATGGGTGATCTCCCATCCCCCTCCACCCAAGTCTGAAATCTGGGCATCATGATTGACAACCAACTCAGTATGCATCCGCAATCAGTCAAGGTTGCAGCCACGTGCTTCACCATTCTTAAATGGTTAAGGAAAATTTCTTGGATGCTCCCTGAATCCACTAGGAAACTCGTAGTCAATGCTTTAATTACATCTAGGCTTGATTATGGAGATGTACTCTACCTTGGCTCAAATAAAGCTGTAGTCCATAGACTACAAATGGTACAGAATGCTGCCATCAGACTTTTGTGCAATGTCCCAAAATTCACTTCCGTTTCTATCTACTGACGTAAGTTACATTGGCTAAAAGTCGAAAATCGAATAAAATATAAGGCCCTGAGCTATATGCACAAAATCAAATCTTGCTGCGCTCCTGTTCAGTCTCTGGCCAGTCCGTACGCGCCTCATCGTAATCTCCGCTCTGCTACTCAAGGGAGGTTCATCACCCTCAAATTCAAGCTAGCCCGGATGGGGGGTAGATCGTTTTCTCACCTTGGCCCCTCGCTCTGGAACACATTACCCCAGGCACTCCGAACTGAGACAAACTACACCCAGTTTCGTAAATCCTTAAAAACCTGGTTTTTCGACAAATAACTGTGTAGTCTCTTCCTTTCTCCCTCTGAGCACTGTTTTTCGCTCTGCGCCGGGAAACCCTTTTTGGGTAGCTGATGCGCACTATAAATTTAGAAACTAAACTAAACTAAACTACCTTAACTGCTGCATCAATGAGTGAGATCGGGCGATAACAACAAGGATCCCCTCTACTGCCTTTTTTAAAAATTGGTACTATTACTGACTTTGACCATGTTTTAGGTAAACCTGATTGACAGGCCTTGTTAAAAACGTTACACAAAATCTTCGACCATGTCTTGATATCCGATTTAAAGAGATTGGCGGGCACGCTGTCCGGTCACGGGGCCTTAGTGCTCGTCATCTGATTTATTGCCTCTGACACCTCTAACCCCGAAAAAGATAGAACATATGTGTTGGACTTGGCCTTTTCCCCCCAAAATTTTTCGCTTTTGACCCCCTCATCTAGATTGTCTCCCCCATGGGATTAAACCTGTATAGGCCATGAGTGGTGTGAGACTCCTTTTGAAAAATGTAATTACCTGACATAATGTGAGCACTTGTAAAATCCCCCATTTTAAAACTGCACCCCCATTTTGGAAATGTACCTGACTGAAATGTATTGTTTTTAAAATGGATGCCATGGCCATGGGTTTTGCCACTGGACTGACATAGGTCAGCAGTCTAGATAATATTACCCAGCTACCCCTAGCTTTTGGAGGGAAAGCCTGGCACCCAGGGTGCTCACCCCCTCCCCTAGAACCAGTTTAGGCTAGATGTGCCAACATTCTAGAAGGTCCTGGCACTGCCTGGGAGGAGGGTATAAATAGGGTGAAGTGTCACCAGAGAGTCAGTCAGCGCTGGGACAAAGAAGAGAGGGGAACTGCTGTGAGGTGCTACCGCCACATGGGCCTGTGAGCTGGGCCCTGCACCCCTATAAACCCCCCCCTCTGCTGTCCCCATGGGCCCCTGACAAGGGAGGGCCCCTACCCAAGGTCACTGACGCTATTTGACCGGGTACCACGCCAGCGCTGTGTGAAGAAGCGCCCAGGAGGTGAGGAGTGTGCCCCTGAGGAATTGCTGTGGGACTGTCTGCCCCTCTGAAGCACCCTGGGGAAGATTGTGCCCCCAAAGGAATTGTTGCTGGCTGAGGTGGTGTGAGGCCCTTTGGAAGCGCTGGGCTGTGAGGTGCCTATGGTGAAGGGCTGTGGACAGCTGACTGGCGTAAACTGTAGTATCGCCCCCTAAGCGCTGGGTGTCTAAAGACTGTTGCTGCCTGAGGAGGATTGTGCCCCCAAGGGATTGGTGTGGCCCCCGAAGTGCTGTTGGCCCTGAGGACTGTGTGGGCTGAGGGTGAGCTGTCCTCCGAGAAAAGCGCCCCCTTCCAGTGATAGCGCTGTGCCTGTTGTGTGGCCTGAGGAAGTTGTTGACTGAATAGCGCTAAGGGAGCTTACCCCTCGTTGTGGAGCGCTCTGCGTGAGGAGCCGGTGGAATCCTGTGAATAGCGCCGGTTGAGGAGGCGCGCTCTCGCCGCTACATAGAGAATTAATCAAAAGGGAGCCTACCCCTTTATTACCGCCAAAAGTCACTGCCGTGGCCCGGCGCTGTGAGGAGAAATAGCGTTGGAGGAGCCAACCCTCGTTTTGGCGCTTTCCGCCATATAATTAATTAATTAAGAAGGGAGCCTACCCCTTACTGGTGCCGTCGTCACCGCCGCAGCCCGGTGTCGCCAGGGAGACCCCCGCCGTGTTTGGCATCGTCGCGGCGGCCCCCGGTACCAGGAGAGGGCCGCCGAAGTGAAGGAAGGGCCGCGCTCGGCCCTGAGGCCGCCGACTCCCGCATCACGTGACGGGGGGGCCAGGCTGCATCATCGGCCCGCCCCCGCCGCGCACGGATTGGCCTGCGCGGCCGTGACCTCTGAAGGCCGCGCAGGGATTGGCTGTTGGCCGGGGAGGCCCGGAGAAGCGGAATCCGAGCCCCGGGTCCCCGTGAGGTAGGAGGGGGACCCGGGTGAAGCGCTGTTGTGGGGCCCCCGTGGACGAAGGGGGAGCCCCGAGGATTGAACAACCGGAGCGGGAGCTCACCCCGCCGGTCTGTGCCCGTGGACGAAGGGCCGTTGCCGGGAGGACGTGCCGCTGAGGGAGGTGGGGCCGGGGCACACTGTCGGTGCCAGCCTTGCCGACCCGGAAGAGGCGTCGCGAGGGAGGACTTCGTTGTGCGACCTGCGGCGCTCGAGGGTGTCTATTCCCCCTGGGGGTGCCCCAGAGGGAGCCCAGCTCTCGGGAGGTGGGGGCATCGAGGCACATGATCGGTGCCTGCCTCCGCCCCGGCCTGGAAGCCAGTGAAGCCTTGCTGCTACTGGCAGTACCGAAGGAAGAGCTCTGGAAAGCTGGTGAGTGGGAGCTCGAGCGGAGCAACCCTGGGAGGGACCTACAGGACTTCCAAGTCCCGGAGGGGACTCCATCAGTAAAAGACTCACCAACCGGTACGCAGCTGCCGTGGGGACCGAACCAAACCCAGTAAGGTGCCCGGAGTAAAGGTTATTGGGGAGGACATGGTCCCCCCAGTGTGATTAGGGGGCCCATGAGGAGGGAGGAGGCCCGGTGGTCCCTTTACTGCTGTTGAAGGTCTGTTGCCCCCCCCCCCCTACTCCCATACTCCTGTTCCGGGCTAATGTGTTTGGGCCCTAATGAGATGTGCATTCTGGGTTGAGGGGTTGTCTGCCCCTTGATTAAGGCCTGCCCCACCAGATAAACGCGGGATTGCCCTCATTGAATACTATTGGGGTGGAGAGTATCAATCCCCCCCTGTGAGCTAAGGAGACATATGCCCCAGGTGCTCCTGTTGAGACCTCTTGTGGATACCTAGGCCTCCCCCTAGAAATCCTACTTAACTGTGTGATGCCAAGGTTATAATTCCCCACGGTATTGCCTCTTTTGTAGTGGTGTAGAGGGGATTTTCACTGGAAATGTTGTGACCTGAGCCTACGGTCATTATTGGCATTACTACAGCCAAGGTATACTGATGTTTTACCCTTGAAGGTGGATTGTATGTTGTGGTGCCCTTTTATTGCAGGTGTGCCCCTATGCTGGCCTGATGAGTTATTCCAGGCCCCTGTTTATGCCCTTGTTAATGAGCCTGCCGTACTGATTTCTTACAGGTGCTCCTGACTAGTATGTGCTGTAATGCTCTGTTGTTGTTCTTCCTTTACAGGGGTGGGGATTGGCGTTGTAATGCATGAGGTGTATTTATGCATAATGTGGTATCTTACATTTTCAGCCAACCCCCTAAGGATGAGAGCCTGAGTTGGCCCCGCCAGATTGGGCTCCAGGTCTAATGTTTTATTAACCATCCTTTTTCCTTACAGCTATGGACTATGGACTCAACCCTTTTTATCCCATGTAAATAATCCCCCTCTGAAGTACTTGGCTCTGGTGCCAGTTGGCGCCGTGTTATGATGACACTGTTGATGCATTTTTGCCTTGCAGGTTGGAGATACTAAACTGCTTAATTTCCAACTCAAACTGGTGTCCTGCCTCTTTTGTGGTGTGCCTGGTGTGTTGACTGAGGGTACTGCATGAGTGCTTCACATGTCCTCCAAGTTTGGCCTGCCCGCTTGATGCCATGCTACCCCCTTTGAGACTTGGGCAACCCCCATTTCCAACAATATGCCTCAGACCTGAAATCAGGATTTACACAGATATCCTCCCTATCATATACTTGTTTAACACCTTGGCTGCTAAGGGGTTTTCCCCTCCGGTGCTGACAAGTCATATTTATCATTGTTTATGACAAGGTCAGCTCGTCATAAGCACAGCGCAGGTAAAACCCATGACGAGCTGACCTTGTCATGAGCATGGAAGGGGTTAAAATTATTGAGCCAGGCCTGCTCCTGAAAGCCACTGTCAAGCTGACTATTTGGTGAGTCCTGGGAGAAAGGCTTATTGACCACATTCCAAAATTTGGCACTACTATTGATGACATCCGTGGACAATAACTAATTCCAGGCCTCCTTTCTAATCTCCTTTTTCCTGTTCAATTGGGCCATTTTGTACGTTTTCCTTAATGCAGCTATGGTTGACTTTTCCAGTGGATTTGATTTTAGGGCAGCCAACAGCTTCTGGTGGGCTACTGAACAATTATGGTCAAACCTTCTCTCCCCCAACTTGTCCTGACTTTTACTTGGCCATTTAAGATCGTGGGCAATCTGGGCAAAAATGTTGGTGCAAGCCACCATGACGTCATCATGCTCATTTCCCTCGTTCATGCAGATAGACATTTCATGACCAATCGTGGCCAGCAAGTTCGCATGGAAATCCTGAGGTACCACCCGACACCATTTTAGTCTACGGGTTTGGTCTGTGGGCCAAATGTCTGCTTTACCCACGGTGCCGTTAACATTTTCTACGTTCTTTAAATCATCCGCCAGGGTCAGTGTAACAGGATTATGGTCACTAAACGGAGACCAAGATACAGTATACCCACTTTCCCTATCGACCAATACTGCACAAATGAATATGTAATCAATAACTGGCCCAGTGCTACTGCGCTTAAAGGTTGGAACTGTTGGACCCCATCAGAAGACTTTGGATAAATCAGATCATTATCTGCCACAAGTTCCTCCAGATAGAGTCCCTGCAATGAATGTTCAAAATTTGTATTTTCTTGGTCTGCTGGTCCTAAGCTATCCCACACGTAACAGTCTTCATCACAACAATGTACATTAAAATCACCCAAAATAATAACCGAATACGATTTAGTAGAATTCTCGCTATATAATTCAAGAAAATGATATAGACTGACTAAATGTTCATTAATAAATAATCTTTCAAAAGAATTATAGAAATTTACAATAAGGCAAATACCCGCATCAATAGCCACAATTTGTACTGCCAGACAATAGGGTGAGCCTGTCTTCAGTTTGGTATGAGTGCCAGCAATTTTCAAGGAAATCAGAGTCAATAGCCCACCCTTCGCCCTCCCCATAGGTGCAGCTTTTGCCGGTAACCAATAAGTTGTGTAGCCGTCCAGACAGAACGAATTATTGGTATCCCAAGTTTCCTGTAACCCAATGATGTCACACTCAGTTAGACAAGCCCTCCACCTAGCATCATCAGACTTATTCTTTAGGCCCGCGATGTTCCAGCTAAGTATTTTCGTCCCAACTTGGGATTTTCTTTTAGGGATACCTGTCACTGATATAACCATGTCAGTGGCTGACCCACTATCTACAGTAAAATTTGTTGGGGCTGACGGAACCAGTCAATCTATCTCCTCCAGGCTTGTGAATGTCTCAAATCTATTGTGGGTAGGACAGTAAACTCCTAAATACCCTGGGTTTGTATTCTATCTATTGACTCAACCCTGCTTCCCGCAGTGTATAATGTGTTTCGGTAGAAGAACCTTAGGGGTAAAATACTAATGCCAGCCCCACTTAAGTTCCTAGTTCCAGCCCTCTCTAGGATCAATTTCACAATTTGCGGGGAACCAAAATTTAGTATTACGCAATCGCCTCTGCTAGTTTTCACAGAGTCCCCTATCCAGGCAATTCTATGCATCATCTTTAAATCCCTGAATAAGCAACTGCCCAGCCCTGTTAAATTATCCAAGTGAAGGAGGGCTTTATTCCTGAGGGAGGTCCAATGTTCCTCCATTCCAGATTGCAGTGGTGGAACATTTGACAGAATGAAAGTATAAAGCGTGGCCTCTGGGGTAAGATCAAACCGAGTAGCTCTATTTTGTCAGTGGTGTACTCCCCGGTCCACCCTTAGATTCGGATCCTCATTTGAATCAAGCCTTCGCCTCCTATTGGCCTGTTTGATACACATACTGCCTCTCACTACTGGGGGGGGGGGGCTTGAATGACAGTATTACAGCCTCTACCAGGCGCCCCGGAAGGCTCATTTGGTGCAATGACCAGATCCCCGGTCTGGTTAATGAACCCAATTAGCCTCCCACCAACCGTAATACTTTGAGACGGGAGTAAGTGCTTTCCAATTTTACTCAATCTGCTATCTATTTCCTCGAGTTAAATGGAGATATGCTTCAGTAGAGTCAGTAATTTTTCTTTGAGTTTAGCTACTATTCGGTCTTCCAGGTCTACCAGGTCACATTGCGCCTGTCCAAAGGAACCCTGAGGTTTAACACTTCTCGGGCTAGGTACACTTGGTGGAACAACCTCTTGGACACAACCTTTTTGCCCACGAGGGCCTCTGGTTTTTAACACCTTGCTAGGCTGATGTGAAGTAACTGGGATACCTCCTGCCTTCCTTTTTTTCGCTATGGCACTAGCGGTGACAGTGTCCCCCCCTTTTTCACCCTGAACTAATCGTTGCTGGCGAGTTAGGATTTTAGAGGGAGAGGGTTGACATGGGACAGATGTCTCTACCAGATAGGAAGAGTCATCTAACGCTGCCACCGGTGATGTAATTGCTGGTTGATGTATCTGGATCTCATGCACATTCTTTCTTTCTCTAGTTCCCGCTGTATCTGTTAACAACAAAGGACCAATTTGAGGACCTCCAACAGGGGCCCGATCAAGATCTAGAGACAGTCTCTTTTGGGTCAACTCTATTTCATGAATTAATACCGATTTGGCCCTAATAAGAAAGGCATCAAGAGTGCGCACCACCCCAACTCCCCCCACCCCCTTAGAATGTCCCTTGTTCATTATTGACAATTATTCTAATCGCAAATATTCTAGGACAACACAACTATTTAGAGTTCAAAATGCCAGTACACTTACCCAAGTCCTTTACCCCTGGAAGATCGTAATGAAAGGGGAGGTGACCCAGCCCAGCCTCTTCCAGCTGCTGACGGGCGTGGACACACAATTGTTTATTTAATTTGTCTCTTTTTTTTATACTCCGTTAAGTACTATAAAATTTGATGTGATATATTAAATCATTGGTATTGGTGGTCCTTTGCCTCCTGCCAGCACACTAACCCTTTTACATTGCTATAACGCACAGTATAAATCTCATATCAGATAATACCAGTCGACAGGAACCATTGTTTCTGAAAGTACTTTACCTACCCTGGTTCCTTAGTGAGTGGGGTTCCCCTGTTTTTTGTTCTTGACCCTTGGAGTAACTCAGCATTGTATTGACAGCTGGCATAGAGTTTAAGATTAGTTAAACTATTGCTATTATGGCAACAATCTGGGATGGAGAGTGGAATAAATGAGTAATGTGCTGCTTCTGAAACAAACTTTCAATCTCCTTATTAGGGTTGCTAGCTTATCGATTTTATACTGTCAACTAAATCCGGTGAGCCTCATTTATGAGGCCTTGCGTCAGTTTTACGCTTCTGATGCGTCACTTTTTGTGACGCATCTGCGGCATAAAACATGCCTTCTGTTGCGCACTATTTACAAAGTGACGCATCTAAGCAGATGCTTCTCTTTGTAAACCCCTGCGCTACATTATACCTGCATCAGGGGGGGCGTTCCCCCGCAAAAAGCCTTGTAGAAGTGACGCAGTGAAATCTTTGAGATTTCACTGCGTCACTTCTTGGACACCGTTGTGTGAAAATCTTGCGCCTGCCTCACAGCAGGCGTAAGACTGACTCAGGCCCTCCAAGCCCCATGTGAAAGGATGGATTGCTGGAGTTGCGTCACTTTTGTGACACATGCCAGCAATGCGTCACTTTTGCGCTTACAGATACGTCAGAAATACTGTCGTATCTGTAACTTCTTGCGACATGATGCGTCAGACATTAAATATGACGCATCGGGTATGTCGCAGGGAGTGCGCACTGAGAAACCCGGTATTTTTAGCACTTATTTGTGCATACTTCAGAAAGCAATTATAAATAGCACTTATAAATATGTTTTAGGGGTACTTTAATGATTTATGACTAATAATTACAGAAAACAAAGGCAGAAAGGTCAGGTTACAAATGAATACATACCATTTTATTTACAGCCCTATTTAGTGTCAAGGGGAGGCCTTTGCAGACTCCTTAACAAATGGCCGGTATTTTTCTATAAGAAAGGTGGCTTCCCTACTCGAGATGCGTTTTCTAGAAATGCATTCACCCACTGTGGCAGTAATAATAAAATACAAAGAGGAGACGTGATGTCACAGGCTGTCTAACAGGGGCTATTCGAAGCCATCCTTGGAGCAGGGTTGACGAGGTAATGCCGAGGTCGGCCCTCTGTCGGGAGTCAGTAGAATTGCAGTCAATCATCTGACGGAAATCTCGAATGACATGTAAAGAGGATATGGTAAATTATCTACCCATAATGCATTGTATAAAAGACCAACAGCCGCCAAAACCAATTACAGTTGTCTATAAGATTAGAACATATATTCTGTATCTATCTTTTCATATATTATATTGTATTATTTTTTTACCAGGCTTAACATCATTAAATAAACCACCGTTCTATTTGTCTTAAGAAAACAAGTTATGTACATAGAAGACGAACACACTCTATGGCACCAATCATATTTGCTCAGTTTGCCATAATCAGTTGCACTTTGTGTGGCGCTGATAGGTTAAACCGCATAAAATTTTTGGAAGGTCTTATTGTTGTATAAGGCCTTAATTAAAGTACAATAGAAGTTAACAACAACACGGATCGGTGGGAATTCCCATTGGCATAATCCTAAAGTCTTTATTCTTGAGTTCTGCTGCTAAAGTGACTGATGTTTCTTGAAAATTATCATCTGAGATAGGTCAAAAAATCATAACGATCGCTACTCATTCTCACTAATATCGCAAAGCTGCCTTTGCAATATGTATTCTTGTTATTTGGCGTCGATGTTTAGTGAGTGGGGACAGAAACGGGAGATAAATCAAGGATACACGCCCTACCAGGTCCTTGTTTGTAATGCAATAGAATTATCACCGCTTCTCGCCCGAAAACGGGCACTAAAGCGGCCATAAATCTATTGCCAGCCCTAGATAATATGCCCCCTGGGTCTGTAAAGTATGACAGTTGAACCCCAATCTAAGATAAAATCACAGGATGTTGACATCACCAGTAAGCTATTTTTATCGCTTTCGCAATGTTTCACCTCAGTTTAACGTCTGCTAAATTCCTGAGTTAGGCATGCCTGACATGGGAGGTGGATTATGCAATTAAGTGCAAAGATCCTTCTCACCAAAATCATTGCCATTTTGGGTGGGACATCGCTGTTTTTAGGCGATATTTGGCCATTTGCCCACTATCGCTGGAATATTTATCGCCATAGCGCTAGGCGTTGTGCTTGGCAAGATATTCCAGCGATAGCCAGCGATAAAAAAAAGCGCGCTAAGCACACTCACGATAATTATCGCCAGCCCTAGATAATATACCCCCCAGTTCCCCATCCGTGACATGTTTATTTTTCTCACCGTGATGTCCTATGGGTGGCTTTTGTATCCTGGGCCTTCTCCTACCAGTGTTTGAATACAAAATAAGTCACAATGCACTGCTAAATAAACCCACAACACTAAGGGGGAGATTTACAAGAAAGTGATGCATCTGTAGAGATGTGTCACTTTCCCTGCGCTACTCCAAGAAACACTTGTGCTACCATGGATGCGCTGTATTTACAATTCAAAAGAGGAGTTAGGTCCGTAGTGGGGCTGAGGGAGGGCTGGACCGTTATACAATGTACATACCGAAGGATGCCCCCTTCTCACACTACTTCCAATATTACTTATTCACTGACCGAATACACACATTCATTAAATCCGGTCTGGTATGTTTATTTATACCTTCTACTCATTTTGTTTTTTGAAGAATTTTTTTTTGAATGACAGAGAAAAATACACATTTCAAGAATTATTTACATTCATATTCAGTTAACACAATACATATAAAGTTGACATTACCATATACAAAACATATATTTACAAACACCTCAAAAAACTCAAAAACATCCAACTAAACAACAATTCATCATTTTGGAATTCATGCAGTTCAATAAATCAATTATTTGATTCCGATTCCTAAACAGAAAACGATTTCATAACAAGAGCAAAGTGTCCATATAATTCAATCAAAAACGGCATAGAATGCGATGCTTGGCTCTTGGTAGATATGCCGACGCGTTTCAGGTTCGGGTCAAAAGTCCCCAAACCCTCATTAGGGCTCTGTTAGTTATCTGTTGAGGATGCAGAAAAACATAAGGTTTTAATGACCATTCAATTCCTTCAGTCCTCTACTACACCGTTTGGGCAAGTTATGTGTTTACCTGTATTGTTCTGAGGGTGACCACTGGTGGCTGCTGATGCTCCCTGCACTCCTATCTTCAACTCTAGGGGAGTGTCTGGTGATCAATAACATGTTTTGCTTATTCATGCTCTATGCTTATAGAGTGATAGAACATTTTTTGACATTCCATTTAACCAATATTAGAAAGATTCGTACCTCCGTCTGCGCGGGCTGGCGCTGCTGGAGGAGAGGAAGAAGTTTCTGTCTCAGCTTGCCTGTTCGTCCTAATTGTAAAAGCACATTGTTGTTTTAGCTACGTTCTTATTTATGCTTGGTATACTGCGTGGGTGCATACACATTTGTCATCCCCTACCTCAAGGGTCTTCCACTATCGTGCTGCAGCAAGGCTGCTTCGTCTGTTTCGGCCACACCGATCCCTTCCACCTAGTTTAAACAGAGCGGACATTTAGTCTCCTATTTTCTTATTTCAATCTGTTTACAAACGCCTTTGCGTTGTTTTTACCCGCATGTCAAGGTCACTTGTTCCTACCTTTCGCTTCCTTTATCAGCGACAACAAGGGTCGGGTCCTTTAAGTCAAGCTCCCCACCGGGACTCGGTAGGAGACCAACTGTTCTGGGAACAAAAGAGGGTGGACGCTGTAAATTATAACCCGCGTTCCCTGTTTAGTAAACCTACAGCAAAGGCTAGCGCTATTTCATTAGGAAAATACCTGATTGTTTCTATTATGCTCCGCTTAGTGGGACCGTTGTTGCTGTCTTCCTCACTGGCCGTTTATTCCTACGATCGCCATTTTGAAAATATTAAAACATGCGTCATTGCGCATGGTGCATTATGGGAATCGTAGTATGTAAACGGCCGGGATACATGGTTGTACACTACTCTCACTAATTTTAGTGTTTATTAGGGTCAGACCTAGTTAATGTTTAGGTGTGACTGACTTGTTGTCTGGATACCAGAAGGGACCTGTAAACAAAGTTTCAGTTTATACCACACCGGAGTTCTTTGTGCGGCGTGTTAATTTAAACTGGAGCATATACCATGTAACAAATTTTAAGACATGCATCGTTACACATGATGCATTTTGGGCGCATTAATTTTAGGGAGATCAGAATACATGATCGCAAATTGCTCACATAGATTCTAGTGAAAGGGGAATTTATTATGGTAGGACCCAGTTGGCAATTAGGTGTAGCTCGCCATATGAATGGATCAATGTTATTCACAACGCAGTTCTTTGTACAGCATATTTCCATGAGCATGTACGATGCAGCAGTATGGCACCAAGTTTCAGATTCTCGACAGCTCTGACATGCTGTTCAAGCCTGTCAGTATACAATTAAATTTTAGGATCAAATATGATTCCTTTTCAAGTAGCATCTTGTTGATATCGGCAGAGCGCTGCACATTATTCATTGTGTGAAGCACTGACCATTTAAAGTCGTTCTCATTGTGGGACATTTCAACAAAGTGCTCAACCATAGGGGCAGTGAGCACCTTCTTTTTGATTCTGGACCTATGCTGGCCTATGTGGAGGTTGACCTGTTGATTTGTCTTGCCAATGTAAATCCTGCTACAGGGGCAAATGACTACGTAGATTACGTTTTTTGTTTTACAATTCGAGAAACCCAGGTGCTTCCATTTCACTCCCTGGTGTTGGAATTCAATCCCTTCGATTGTATTCACGCATGCGACACAATTGCCGCATTTATGATGCCCCTCGATTGGTTTCAAATCCCACAGGGCGAGGAGATCATGCTTAGGCTGGGGCTTGGAGAGATCAGCTCTTACAATCTGTTGTCCCAAACTCCGGTTCTTTTTGTACGCGAAAATGGGGCGTGGAAAAGGGCACTCCAAATTTTCCAAGAGATGCCAATTTTTTAGCACTGCTTGCCTCAATTTGCGCGTGTCTGGCCCAAAAGTGGTCACGCAAACTAATCGATCCAACTCTTTCTTTTCCTTAGTCTGCAGTAGTGATTCGCGCGGAGTGTATCGAGCTCTTTTATATGAATGCTTTAACAGCTTCCTTGGGTACCCTCGATAGAGCATTTAATTACAGAATGACTGGGCATGATGGTCATAATCACCTATTTCGGAGCAATTTCTCCGAATGCGTAGCATTTGGCCATATGGTAGATTTGCTTTCAGGCTTCTCGGGTGGTAACTCTTATGGTGCAAGATGGTGTTCTTGTCCGTTGGCTTTTTATACAACGATGTTTTTAGGACCCCATCCAAACAGTACAATTCTACATCCAGAAATGTCATTTTGGTGGTACTTGTCTCAATGGAGAACTGAATGTCCCTATGTCTGGAATTAATCCATTCGTGAAACGCCAATAGTTCGGTGTGGCTCCCCTGCCACAGGAGCCACACATCGTCTATATAGCGCCACCATTGTATGATGTTCGCAATGTATGGATTGTTATTTTCCAGAAACATGGTCTCATATTGTGCCATGTAGAGCACTGCCATTTCTGGGGCATAAGGGCACCCCATGGCAGTGCCCTTAACTTGCATATAGAACCGGTTGTTAAACACGAAATAGTTATTTTTCAATGCTATTGCTGCAAGTTGAAGTATGAATGAAGTGGGCACTCTGTGGGGCCTGTCCCTTTTATCTAGATACAACTCGATTACCTCAAGTGCTTCCTCTTGAGGAATTTGTGTGTAAAGTGAGGTAACGTCCATAGTGGCCATTATTTGGTTTAATGGATTGAATCGAGTTCCTTCCACCTTGCATAAAAAATCCGTAGTGTCCCTAAGGTATGATTTCACTCCCTTCAGAAAGGGCTTTAGGAAAAAATCCACGTACTTAGATATGGGCTCCAGACAGGAGTCACATCCCGACACAATCGGGCGCCCTGGTGGATCGGCTAGGTTTTTGTGGATTTTCGGTAAAAGGTAGAGGACTGGTGTCCGGGGGCATTTTTTATTTAAAAATTCAAACTCTTTACTCCCCAAAAAACCATCCTCTTTGCCGTGGGCCAACACTTGATTAATTAGTCCCTGAATCTCACTTGTTGGGTCCCCATTCAGTGCTCGGTACCATGTGGTGTTACTTACTTGTTTTAAACCCTCTGCGACATATTTATCGGGAGGTCAGATCACGACTGCACCCCCTTTGTCGGCCTGTTTCACGACCAGGGAGGAATCCTCCTTAAGACTTTGTATTGCCTGCAACTGTCCCTTACTCATATAGGAGGGGACATACTTTTTTGTTCTCTCCATCTTGTTGATGGAAGATAACAGGATTTGTTCGAATGCCTGTATTTGTTTCGGAATGTTCTTATATGGGACAAATTTAGATTTGTTCCTTAACCCTGTCACCTCAGTGTTCACAGGTGCCGGTTGGTTAAAAAAGAAAGATTTTAGTCTTAATTTCCTACAAAAGTCAAGTATTTTGATTTTCAACTTCGTGAAATCAGTGTATTTACATGGGACAAATTTCAAGCCTAAATTTAATAGAGATTCTTCGTTGTCTGTGAGAACCCGTTCAGATAAATTGACGACCACGTTTGGTTTCTCTACGATCTGTAAAACCGTTTGCGTGTTCGCATTTCCCACGGGAATTTTTGCCTGCTTCTTGCCTGTTAGCCCCTCTCTAAAAAAGCAACCTGTTTACGTGAGTTGTTTCCTCTTGAGTCAGGATCTGATGATTCCGATGATGAAGTTTCGGAGAAGGTGGTGAAACGATTTCGTGATCTCCCTTGATAATCGTACAGCGCTCTGCGCGACTCTGCCTGGGTATAGTAATCCTCTTTTAGAAAAGGGTATACTTGCTCAATTTTGAAGGACTTAATGTCCCTCTCGTATTTTAGGCTTTTGTTGTTAATTGTTATATCTTTAAAGACCTGTATGTCTTTTTCAATTTTGTCGAGAAGAATCTTGGCGTCAGTGACTGCTGAATCGTTAGCTATGGCTTTTGTTAGTTCGTCTATTTCTTCCAACTCCTTCGCGCATAGCCTTTGTGCCGTCTCGATGGTGTGGACCATGAGGTCCCGGCTACATTTCATATTGATAAAGCTGAATCCCTTTTTGTATTCAGCGTCTTCCACAAAGATGACAGGTGTGTTCATAACCTGGGGCCCGATTCACAGAACTAATTTAAGAGAAAATCCTAAACTTACTACTTTTGGTATTCACAGAAGTTAGGATTTTGTCTTAAGTTTGTCTTAAGACAGACTTAAGACAGAATCCTAACTTAAGTCTGTCTTAAGTCTGGGGCGTGGTTTCGGCGCCGACCGGGATGGCTGCGTGAGCGAGTTGCTCCGCGCCAAGTCCCATCTTTTCTCCTGTGAAACCCGGCCCCACATCACCTGGCAGCAGAATGCGGGGTCCTGGAGGGTCGCCGACCTGGTGGGGAACGTCTGGCCCCCGTCGGGACCCTGAGCGCCGAGTGGGAACGGACCTGGCGATCGGCTCGGCCTGGCTGGACCAAGAAGGCAAGATGGCGGCGCTGACGGAGTGAAGGCTCCGGGAGCTGAGCGGGGAGAGGTGCGGGGCCGTTTGAAGGCGCCTGGAGGACCCTCGTGAGGCGGCGAGCCGGGGAGCGGACAGAGAGTGCGGGCCCTGAACGGTGGCAGAGGTCGGCGCGGAGTACTGGACATAGCGGCGCCCCTCCCCCGCCTGCTCCCCCGACCGGCTGGAGCGCTGGATCTGGGCTCGCGCTGCGCGGCCGAAGGTGCTGCGGGCGTGCGGGGCCGCCCAGCCGCTGAGTGCGCCGCAGCGGGAGCCGCTGAGGCACAGAAGGGAGCGGTGAGTCATCGGGGCGCTGGAGGTGCGGCCGCCCACGGTGCTTGAACACCCCGGGGAACGGGCAGGCTGGGCGGCGGCTGGAAGATCGGTCGCCAGAGGTGGGCCCACCCAGTGGCAGGCAAAGGTGCGCCGGAGTGGCACCGTGGGGTGCGATGTGACTAGGGTGGCCAGTCCATTCCAGCCCAATTAGGGACGCTCCACAACACTGAAAGGAGGGCTGAGTCTATACTTCGGGCGATTGAACGCTCTCCAGCAGAGATTTCCGGGTCATGCAGAACTGACATAGATAAACTACCATTTTATGCCCTGTACTTTGCCGGTTGAGTGCCTTGCTTTCTGGAAGACACAGCTGCCTATCCCCGCTTTGCGCATCATAACAAGCACCTCCCGCCATTTTAGATCGACCCTCTCCAGATAAGGGGGCATGTGATGACCTTTCTGACACTTGCTGGAACAACAGGCTGCCACAGGGCCCGTCCTGGCACAGCGGAGAAGCTTGGTCGCCCTGGCTAAGACCCACAGGGACCGGTGCTGCTGGGGGCAGAGGGCTCGGTCTACCTGGGGACACGAACTCCCGGCTGCCCGCCTGCTAGGAAGGGCTTGCAACCTCCGGACCGGAAGCTGGCAGCTGAACGAAGGACGACTGGCTCCGCATAGACACGCTTGACCTGGGGATAGGAGAACTACGCTTGCTTGGTTGTCTCGTTGGGCGACACTGGGCGGGCCCGGGCTCGGAACGACTGGAGGAGCTGCCACCACCGGCCTTCTTCAGTGGGAGCTGTTCGAGTGGCGGGCGTCCCGCGCTCAAGATGGCCGCGCAGGGAATTGGAGTCGCCGCACCACAGGAGCGAGGAGACGGGAGGTCGGAGGTGGCGGATGACGGTTTCACGACAGGGCCCTCGTCGCAGGAACAGAGGCTGAATCTCCGCCTTGATGCGATATTGGCCGCGATCACTGCCACAAAGGATGAGCTGCACCAGGACATAGCGCAGGTGGCGACGGGGCTTGGCCTGCTGAGGGCGGACCACGCCAAGCTCTCTGACAGAGTGAAATCCAACGAACAATTGCTCCAGGAGCTGAAACCGGCCGTGGTCACGGCGGAGCATAAACTTGAGGACGTTATTCGCCGCCTGGCCATCCTGGAGCGTCGAGCAGAGGACGCGGAAGGACGCAACCGACGGAACAACGTGCGGGTGGTGGGGCTCCCGGAGAAAATCGAGAAGGGTGACGCAGTGGCCTACATGGAGGACTGGTTTCGGACGGTGGTAGAACCGGAGGGCCTGTCCCCCTTCTTCTCGCTGGAGAGAGCGCCCAGGGTGCACGCCAAGCCGCCCCTGGAGGGCAGACCGCCCCGACCGATGGTGGTCAAACTGCTGCACTACAAGGACCGGGATCTGCTGATCCAAAGGGCGAGATCCCAAGGGCCCTTCCAGGTGGATAACAGCAAGGTGACGATATTTCCGGACTACACGCAGGAGGTGCAGCGGGGCAGGGCTTCTTTCCTGTCGGTAAAGAAAGAACTGAGAGAGGAAGGGATTCAATACTCCTTGCTTTTCTCAGCCAAGCTACGGATCATCGTTGATGACAGGACTCACTTTTTCCAAACACCCGATGAAGCATGGTCCTGGCTGGAACTGTATCGTGCAGGGACGGATCGTGCGCACAGGCCCGCCAGGGATCGTCAGCAGCCGGTCAGGGTCAGGAAGTCACAGCGCATCCGCTCCCGGAATAGGCGCCAACGGGCCGAGCGAGAGGCACAAATGCTGGCCGATAGACAGAGTGCGTTGGAGGCCACGGCGAGCATCACGGGGTTGCAGCGTGAGGACGCTTCCAGAGGCTCGGCTTCGGAAGGAGAAGGGGAGAAGACCGGTGATGAAGACTCGGAGGTGGGAGGAGCGCAGGGGCCGGAGGTCACCCCACAGACGTCGGATGGTATATTTAATGGGTGAGGCTTGTGGCCGCTGAACGTTTTGTAGGGCCTGGACGCTCCTGACTTCTATTGGACTGCCAGGTATGGGGCGGCATTGGCAGTATGGGGCTGTGGGCGCGGGGTGGTTGCTCTGTCGTCCTGGTTTGGGGCTCCATAGCCCTCATCAGACCCTTAAGGTCTTCTGTGGTGTCGACCACAGATTAGTGTGATGTGTTGGGTGTTTAAGGTTTGGAACGGGGCTGAAGCTGGGTTACTAGGCCCTGTCCTGGGGAGGGGGTGGTTGGGAGTTGAGGGGCATGTTTTGAAGGGGTTGTACAATTGCTGCAATGCGGGTCACATTTATTGGCGTGCGCCACTGTTGGGATTGATGCTCTATGGGGACGTTACCTAACCTGAAATGTGTCACATGGAATGTCCGAGGTATTCGAAATATGGTTAAGCGCCACAAGGTACATGCCTACTTGGTGAGGTGGGGCATTCAGATAGCGATGCTTCAGGAGACTCACCTGACGCAGCAGGAATGTGGGGCGTTACAGAGGAGGAGGCGGGGACAGGTGTTTGGCACGACTTACTCGGCATTCGCCAGAGGGGTGTTAATATGGATTAGAGCGGGCACGCCATTCCAAGTCACGAGTCAGAGAATAGATCCGGAGGGTCGGTATGTGGTGGTGGAAGGACGGCTGTGTGGTAGGGAAGTGGTGCTGTGTAACATTTATGCCCCCAACGCTGATCAAGCACGTTTCTTTGAGGGTTTGTCGCGCTCACTGGCGTATTATTTGGACGGCCCTGTATTGCTGGCGGGAGATTTTAACTCCATTTCAGATGTGCTGTTGGACAGGTCACACCCGCCTTTAGTGGACTCCCCAGTGCGCAGACTTGCGACTCATAGGCGGGACTGGCAGGAGAGGTGGGGCTTGGTGGATGTATGGAGGGCGCAGCACCCCGAAACTCGAGATTACTCCTACTTCTCCGCACTGCATGATCTGCATGTTAGACTGGATTCGGTGCTGTGTTGCGAGTCACTCGCGAATGTGGTGATTCACTCTGAGTATTTGTCCAGGACCATTTCGGACCATAACCCCCTGTTGATCTCTATGCAGTGGCAGCTGGCGAGATCGGCGGTCCCTACGTGGCGACTTCGTCCGGAGACGCTGTAGGACCCGGCGTTCTGTGACACGATCCGACAGGGCATAGACAGCTATTTTACGGTCAATGCGGGGTCGACAGCGACTAGAGCGAATGAATGGGATGCGATGAAAGTGGTGGTGAGGGGGGTGTGTATGGGACGGTTTCTGACCGTGAGAGGAACGGTGCTGAATGACCTCGCGAAGGCGGAGGAAGTGCTGAGAGAGGTGGAGCGGCAGAGACCCGAGAAGCCGGAGTTGCAAGACCGTTTGTTGCATGCTAAGGAGGAAGTAGCGACTGAGACGGAGAGATTGCGGTGCTATGATTATAAATTGTATGCTGTGAAAGTGCATGAGGAGCGAGATAAAGTGGGCACGCTCCTTGCGAAGTTGGCTGATCCGAACCCTAGAGGGTGCCCGGTTATGAGTGTGCGACGGGAGGATGGGGAGGTGGTCTATTCGCAGTCAGCGGTCCTGGAGCGCTTTCAGTCCTACTACACGGGACTGTACACCAGCCACCTCGAGGCGGCGGCCACGGACATTGGTAATTACTTAGACCAGATCCCTTTGCCGGTACTGGATGGGGAGGATGCCCGGGATCTGGGGGGCCCCGTCACCCTAGCGGAAATCAGAGGGGCGATTAGTCATATGGCACGGAACAAAACCCCTGGGGTAGATGGATTGCCGATCGAGTTCTACGCCAAATTTATGGAAGTGTTGGCACCCAGACTGCAGGTTGTGTATGCGGAGGCGAGACAATTGGGGCGGTTGCCTGACTCTATGACAGAGGCGCTGGTAGTGCCGCTGCTGAAGCCGGGCAGGGATGCATTGGATGTCTCTTCTTATCGTCCGTTGTCTATGCTAACCGTCGATTACAAGATCTTGAGCCGAATCCTGACTACCAGGCTCCTACCGCTGATGACCTCTTTAGTGCATAGGGATCAAGCGGGATTCATCCCCTCTAGGAGCACTTCGATGAATATCCGTCGGCTGATCGGGGTCATTGATAGTGCTGCTACGGCGGAACCGGGCCCGGTAGTGCTGACGGTTGATATTGAAAAGGCGTTTGATAGCCTGGAATGGGATTTTTTAGATGGCGTGCTGTTGAAGTTCGGGGTTGGGGAAGGGTTCCGGGGTTGGACGAGAGTGCTCTATTCCTCGGCTAAGGCGCGGGTGCGGCAGGGGACCTTGGTCTCCTCGGTTTATCCGGTCTGTAGGGGCACGAGGCAGGGCTGCTCGCTATCCCATCTGCTCTTTGCCCTAGCGATGGAACCACTAGCGGCGCAGGCAAGATCGGGAGTTGTCTTCGACGGGATTGCGCAGGGACCTGACTCGCATTATATATCATTATATGCCGACGACTTGTTACTGTACCTAGCGGACTCTGGGAGGGCACTGGAAGGCGCGGTGGACATGTTGGGCAGGTTCGGGTGACTCTCAGGCCTCAGGGTGAACTGGAATAAGACCTGTGTGTTTCCGTTGCAGAAGACCACGCTCTGCCCGCAGCTCCCGAGACCGGTAGTGTGGGAACCCTCTTGTTTTGTTTACCTGGGGGTGCGCATCTACCATGACGCAGCGAACCTCCTTGAGGGGAATGTGGGGCGCTGCATCCGAGCACTGAGGGGCAGTATGACCTTCTGGGCCTCTCTCCCGCTGTCTGTGCTGGGTCGTGTTGCGCTGTTGAAAATGGTGGCACTCCCGAGGCTCCTCTATTACTTTAGAACGTTGCCGGTGTGGATCCCGCAGGGTATCTTTAGAGAGCTGAAGACGTTGGTGACTGGCTTTCTCTGGGGCCACGGTCGCCGCCGGGTGGCATTGACCACCTTGACGAGACCCAAGTGTGAGGGTGGGATGGCTGTCCCCGACTATGAGTTATACTATCTGGCAGCGCAGCTCCAGGTCCTGACGCAGAACGTGGCCAGAGAATTCAGGGGGCCCGATGACGGCCGGGGGGTCGGTATTCAGAGGCATGTCTTGTCGTCTATCGTGATGCAACAGAGACTGGCTGGTAGGGACCTCACGATGGAGGAAAGGACACTTAGATTGTCTTGGAATAGGAACCTGAAGAGGGCTGGGAAGCGCCGGCCATACGCACCGGAGATTCCGCTGGGAATGCTCACTGCCTTACCGCACGGAGGTGACTGGTCCCGATTATTAGAGTGGGAAGACCTGGGTCTGCAGATGGTAGGAGACCCCTATGTGGACGGGACACTGGCCTCATTCCAGACTCTACAAGAGCAATTCGGCCTGCCGAGTGGTACCTTCCTGTTGCATGCGGCGGTTGTCACGGCGATGCAGAGACACTGGGGGGGTGGACTGGCGGAACCGGAGGTGACGATGGTGTGCCAGTATGTGGTGATGGCAGCGGGCACCGTCAAGGCGGTGACCTGCCTCCACAATAGAATGTTGAATGAAGGTCTAGCCCCGCTAGTTGAGTTGAAGTCGCGTTGGGAGGCCAGCGTCGGTAAACAAATCCCGGACTCCGTATGGGGTCAGGTGTTGCACAGCACCTGGAAAGGGACGATGAATGCGAGATTCCAGCAGGTGCATTTCTTCGTGCTCCATCGGGCATATTTGACCCCGGAGAGGTTACGTCGACACTTCCAGGTGCTTGATGCCATGTGCCCATGATGTCTAGAGCCGGAGGTGGATCTGGACCACATGCTGTGGGGATGCCCGAAGTTGGGGGACTACTGGTCTGAGGTAGGGGACCTCCTGAATGCTGTCACGGATCTGGAGGTAGACTTTGACATGGCCGCATGCCTGCTTCTTGGGTTCCCGCACACCAAAAAGACCAAGGTAACGAGCAAATTCATTGGGTTGGGCTTGATACTGGCACAGCGCGAGATCACTTGGCATTGGAAATCTAAAGAGGGGCCGTCTGTGCGGAGGTGGAGGAATGAATTGGTGAAGTGGTCTGGCTGTGAGAGTGTGCTGAGGATGCGCCAGGCGACTAGAACTGGTAACGAGAAGAGTTTGGAACTGGCGCGGTCCTGGGAGCTGGTAGTGCAGGCGTTAAGAGACTACTTAACTGAAGGCGAAGAGACGGATCAGCTATAGGAAGGGATTCCGTGGGACTACTTGTTTGTCAGAACTTCCTGATAGTTGTCACCATGGAGCAGGAGGGGCATGGTGGAACCCGCATTAGCAGCAGTTGGGGGGGAGGGTACTGGGAGGGAGTCGTAGGAGGGGGTGGTTTGCCGGCCAGCGGCAGCCTCCCGGAACCGGATGGCCCTGGGAGGTAGTCGTGATGATTTAGTGGAGTGACATTGGAGTGGCCTAGGACTAGATGGAGAGGGTGGGTTGGTTGTTCTGGGGTAAAAGCAGAAACGAAGTGTTCCACTTGACCTGTGACCCGCATAGGGCATGCACCGAGGTACCTCCAGTGAACTGACTTATTGAAGCGCCGCCCAGCCTCCGGGATGTGGGCTAATCGGCTGTGTATTGTATTGCTATCACACTGTATGCTGGGTGCCGTTGGTGTATAGGTTGGCCTGTTGGATGTGTTTATTCCTGATTCTGCAATAAAAATATATTTACAAAAAAAAGTCTGTCTTAAGTCTGTCTTAAGTCTGTCTTAAGTCTGTCTTAAGACAAAATCCTAACTTCTGTGAATACCAAAATTAGTAAGTTTAGGATTTTGTCTTAAGTTAGTTCTGTGAATCGGGCCCATAGAGCCCCCAGGGGATAGTTCCACCTTTCAAATGTTTTAATAAAAAATAACCGTGAAGTTCAGTTCTTACGTGTTTTTTGCAAAGCCTGGTAAGTTTCTCAGACTCGTTCTGTTGCTTCCCGGTGGTGCTTAAAGCAATTGAGCCAAACGGAGAGGAAGCTATGAGGGACTGGATATGGCTCTCACTGAAAGAGAGTGTATCCTTTTCTGCCATACTATTTGAAGGATATGTGACTGTGAGAAGTTGGCCTGATGTGCAGTGCTCACTATTCTAGTGATCACTATATATCAGTCCAAACAACCCTTATTGATGATTGGTTGTAAGTCAACCTTATAGACCAGCTATCCTAGTAGCATGGATACGAGCAGTCTAAGGCTAAGACTCTAGAGGGCGTGTTAAGCCAGCTGTTTTACCATCACATTACCTCTTGAACCCCAAGTGAAAGGACACCACACAAGTTGTTATGAAAATAAACCGTGTATTTATTTATAACAAGACTACCCTGGCTCTTTATGAGACAGGGAGCTAAGCACACAACAAAACTCTTATAAAAATACTTTAAGTTGCACAATTTACACAAATGCCCGAGGGGCACGAAAAACCATATACTACAAAAGTGGAATGCGAATTACTAGCAGGTAAGTAACGATTCTCAGAGGCTTTAGAAACGCTAGGCCTACAATACTGAACACTCAGGTTAGGAGCAGGAGGCCTAGGGACACCACGTGCAGAGTGGGAACTCTCAAGGCGGGAAAAAGCCTATGGAAGCTAGAATTCACAAAGTTACTGTTCTCGGGCGAACCCGACTAGCTGGGACGAAAACGGGAGTGGATCCGAACACTTGGAGTGTTGGACTATGGTGGGGCACCGGAGTGCTGGATTTACCTAGCCCAGGGGCTGCGGCTGCATAGGGTTCAAGTTGCGTCGGAAACCCACGTTGACGGACCAGGAGCCTGAAGAAGAAGTTGCTGGCAGGCGGCCAGTGAAGAAAAGTTCGAAGAGATCCAAGCCTTGATCAGGGAAGAAGAAAACCTGAAAGCAGAGGGGACCAAGTTCTGAATCACTAGCCAGTGATTAAGTGGGCACTAGGATGGCACCGGGCGAAGTCACCGCAGTCAGGTGAGTGGGCGCTGCTGGGCTCTGCAGTCTCTCGGACCAGGAGGCGTTGTCGGCGACCAGGATGGAGGTGCGAGCTGTCCCACGAAGGTTCTTGCTGTCGACGTCGCTGGACCCAGGATTGGGGCAACAAGTCTTGGCAAATGCAAGGCCCACGCGGTGGACCTAAAATGGCGTCTTGAGGGGACCAGGAGGGTCCCAGGTGCTTCTCTGAAGAAGGGAAGCAAGGGCCAGTCTGGAGCACCCAGACCAGCAGTGTTGATTGTCGTGGAGCGTCGTGAAGGGGCCACTAGCCAACGGGCAAGCGACCTGGACAACGCGGTGGGCAGCAACAAGCAGAAGGGCCCCACGCAGATCTCGTGGATGCAAGGGGGCTGGACTTCGGTGCTGGAGCTGCTCAGGGTCGGGGCTTCTCTTACCCCAAAGCACTCGGTCGAGGGTCACTCGGATGTCGTGCTGGACAAGCGTCGTGCAGTTCAGAAGATGGCCGGTCCCTCGAGGTCTCGTCGCACCCACGGATCACAGCTGGGCTGATGATGTAGGTTGAGGTCAGAGGTGCCAGGGAAGCCGGTTCTCGTCGTGATGAAGCAGTCTTGATCCGATGGAGAGACTGGCAACAAACCGCAAAGCTTGGTTGGTGCCTGCTGCTGCAGGGTGACTACTCCTTAGTCACAAGGGAGAATCTTGGGAAGAAGTCTTGAGTTCCTTTCGTGGAAAGTAGTTTCAGGATTCAAAGATGATCTAATTTGGAAGGGGGCCTGTTCCTACCTTTATCCTGCAAAAGGGGGCTGGCACGCGACTAAGTCCTGCCCTATGGGTGGGACTAGGAGGGGGGTGGTTACACCCCTCTCCTTTGGCGGGCTTTTCCCTGCTCAGGGTCTGGTGTGCCCCTGGAACTGGTTCAAGCCGGCATATGCACAGTGAGCACCGGGGTGCCACTTGCAGTCACCTTCCTCTAAAGCCCTGCCTACCTAGAATACACAAAACCCTGTCTGGGACGGTGCTGGCACCGCCCCTGGCAGGAAACCCTTTGTCCTTGCCTCCTGCTCTGGGAGGACTCCCAGCAGCAGGAGGGCAGACTTGTGTCTCGGTGGCAGCATCCATTTTGTGGAGCTAAGGCTCTGTCTGACTTTAACCGGGGTTATAGGTTACATACATGTCGTGTCCCTCTAGAAGGGTGGTATGCTAACCCCGTCGCCAGAATTGGCGAGGGGGTAGTATTCCAATTCGTATGACACCTTACTCGACATGTTTTGATAAAGCGATACCAGAGTTGGCATATAACCGCGAGGATTATAATGCACTTAAGAGTATATGGTATGCGATATCATGGAAACGGCTAAGGGATAGATCCCGAAAGCCGCAGACAGGCTCAGCTCATGCCAGAGCACCATCTCACACGATTCCAAGCACTCTGCCTTCAGGATTGTCAAGGCCTGCCATAGGAGTGACTGATAGGAGATCTGTGTGTCCATTTTAGGGTTAGATATAGGTATACTATATCTAAAGCAAAGGGTGATTACACCACCTTGCCCCAGCTGTCAAGCAGCCAGTTGTGTCAGATTTGGATGGCCAGCCAGGGGTGGCATAATACATGCTGCAGCCCCTGGTAGGCCCTGGGTACACCTATGCCCTGGGTACCTAAGGTACACTGTACAGGGACTGATAAGGTGACTCAGTATCCAATTGGATATGTACCTAGGGTACATGGAATCCATTTTACAGAGAGAGCAGTAGGCCTGGGGCCCTGAATAGCAGGGTCCCAGGTCAACTAAGTCAGAAAACCAGCAAAACACCAGGCAAAAAGTTGGGGGCAACCATAGTCAGGGATCTACCTTCCTACATAACCCCCCCCCCCCAAACGAAAGGAGATAAGGCTATCCTTGACCAGGTAAGCCTATATTGCCTAAGTGGCCATATAAGGAAGTACCAGCACTGGCATGGTTACCCCCTATCTCATGGTCCACTAAGCAATCCCTCACCCTAATGGTATCTGAGGGTCTCCACCATAGGGAATCTCTACCTGTGGTGTGTTTTGGCAAAGTAAAAGACTGGTGCTGGGATGGAGTACTGAAGTGAGACTCCACTAATGTTGGGCTCAACTTCCTCCAATCACCATCTACCATGTGTGCCTTTCTTTCCAGGACTGAGTTGCTATGAGCTCTCAGGGTCAACCTCTGGCTGCCTAAAGCTGGAGGCTGGGTCCCTCTGTTTGGCTTACTGGAGGGACAGGTCAGGTCGGGGGCCCTCAGGTCCCAAGTTTGGCTGTGCCCAACAGTGTCCAGCTGTGGGAGGTCCCTAACTAATTTTAAGGGGGATCCCTCAGGAGTTTGTTTTATTTTCACTTGGCTAGGACTACTAGCTTCAGTGCCCTTAATCTGCTGATTGGGGAATTCTTTTGGACAGGGGGCCCTTTGGGGTCCAACACTGGCCTCCCTGACCTCTACAGCCCTGGGCTGACTGAGGCAGGGTAGAGAGGGGCAGGTTACCTGCTCCAGACTGGGTCCCACCTTAGAAGGGTCCACTGACATCAGGGTTCTGCCAGGCTAGGCCTGACTACCTCTGTGGCAGTTTCCTCACAAGGGGTCAGATCAGTTCCCTGAGGAGGCTGATCCTTTCCTAAAGTCTGGTGGGAGGGAGATTTCTCTTCCTCCTCAATGCTCTCTGTCTGAGTGGAGTGATCCATAGTTTCAGGCTTCACAACACTATCATCTGTCTGAGTTTGAGCTGTGGCCATCACAACTCTCCCAACCTTTTCAGGAGGGGGCTCAGTTTGGGTGTGGGCTGTTACCATTACAGCCTTGACAACCTGTTCTGGGAAGGAAGTTGTCTGTGATTGGGTTGTGACTGGCACAACCCTCCTGACCTGTTCAGGGAGGACATCTTGGACTGGGGCTGTGGCTATCACTGCCCCACTAACCTTACCATGGATGTTTACCATTTTAGAATGGGTTTCTTGCTCTACTTCAGCCCAGGCTGAGAGCTCTAAATCATTCCCCAGTAGGCAATCTACAGGCAAGTTTGGTGACACTGCCACTCTCTTGTGGCCAGTGACACCTCCCCAGCTGAGATTAACCACTGCCATGGGATGATCTCTCTGTACTCCATCAATATTGGTCACCTGGTATGTGGCACCAGGTAAAAGTTGCCTTGAGGGGACTAGACTCTCAGTCACCATGGTGATGCTAGCCCCTGTATCTCTATAGGCCTCAACTTTTATACCATTGATGAGGGGTTCCTGTCTGTACTTGCCCAAAGTGTTGGGACAAGTCGTGAAGTTGGCAAACCTTCCAGTTGCCAGTCTCACAGACAAGAGTATCTAAGTTTGGGGACCTGGTTAGGCCAGAGTCTCCAGGAACTCCCAAAGTAAATGCACCCAAATTCTTGGGGGCACTCCCACCACCTGGGGGATTACTACTAGTAGTAACAGGAGGTTTGGGAATGTTACTTGGGGGTATGTTTTCCTTATTGTTATTCTTGGGGCAAGTGCTGTCAGTTTTCAAATGACCCACCTGTTTACAGGGATAACAATAAGGTTTCTTCTGGTTGTTGGAAGGATTCTGGGACCCACCCCCCTCAGAGGATTTTTGGGGCCCTGATGTGGTTTGATCTGTAGATTTATTCCCATCCTTCTCTTGAGGCTTGGTTGATTCCTTTTTCTGGTCACCACCTTGGTTCTTGGGCCTGATCCTGGTTCTGACCCATTTGTCTGCCCTCTTACCCAATTCTTGTGGAGAGGTCAGATCAGAGTCTACCAGGTGCTGGTGTAATAACTGGTTCTGACAATTATTTAAGACTTGCTCTCTCATAATAAGATTATACAATCCTGTGAAGTCAGTAACCTTGCTACCCAGCAGCCAGCCTTCCAAAGCCTTAGTGGCACAATCAACAAAGTCTGACCAGTCCTGAGACTGAGTTTTCTGGGTGTCTCTGAACAGCAACCTGTACTGCTCAGTGGTTAAGCCAAACCCATCAACCAGTGCATTTTTCAGGACCTGGTAATTGTTAGCATCCTCCACTCTTGTAGTGAGGAGCTTATCTCTACCTTTACCATCAAAGGAGAGCCACAGTATAGCTGCCCACTGACTCTGGGGAATGCACTGCACAGTGCAGGCCCTCTCCAAAGCAGCCATCCATTTCTGGATGTCATCCCCTTGTTTAAAGGGGGGCACTATTTTTGTCAGGTGTTTAGTATCTAAACCCTTCTCTCTATCTCTTGGGAGATTGCTGCCACCAGTGGGAACTATCCCACTCATCTGCTGCTCTCTAGCAAAGGCAAGCTTTTCTTTGGCCAGGGCAAGTTCTTCCCTTTCAATCCTCAGAGCAGCCTGTCTCATTCTTGCTTCATGCTCTATTCTCTGGGGGGAAGTCAATCTCCTCTGGGGAGAGTTCCTTCTCCTCTGAGAAGAGGCATTAGAGTGCAGAGATCTATTGGAGTCCCTAGAAAGAGATCTATCTCTCCTAACTCCAAGGTTAGGCCCACTTCGGGTCAGTACTGGGGGTCCCCCAGATCCTAGCCCAAGTAAGTCTAAGTTGGCCCTAGTTAGCCTTCTGACTACCTCAAGACCTTTGTCTATCTCATCCCCAGAGAGTTCCTCTTGATCCTCCTCCTCAACTGCATTTGCAGTGTTGGGGAGGTCTGGATCCCCAGAGGTACCCTCTAAGGCTGGCATATTCCCATCTAGCTGAGAAATCTTTCTCGCATTATAAGTCTCTAAGAGACCTATCAGAAAGGGAATGGTGGGGTTAGACCCCTGTTTCAGTTTCCTGGAGGTACACACTTGTCTCATCTCCTGGAAACTGAGGGGCATATTACCAACAACTAGCGATAATTTTTGTCTCTAACTTGTTTAGAGACAAAAATTATCGCCGCACATCGGCGATTTTTATCGCAGATAAACCTTGCTATTAGCAAGGTTTATCGCAAATGCGATAAAAAACGCCCGCAATGCATGAATATCGCTGAAAAGTCAGCGATATTCATGCATTATCGAGCAAATGCTCTTAGCCATGTTATCCACCTCCCATTGGATAACATGGCTAAGAACTGCTCAGGGCAGGTGTTAGCTTTTGGAGATATTCGCGCTTAGCGCAAATATCTCCAAAAGTTGGTAATAGGAGATAGCGATGTTAGCGACTGTTTCCAGTCGCTAACATCTTGGCACGCCCACTTTGCATATCATTAGTGATAAATATCACTGACATGCAAAGTGGGGCCCATGATGGTCGCTATCTCCTATTAGCTGTCGCTAACTGGTGTTAGCGACAGCTTGGTAATAGGGAGATAATTTTATCTCCGCTTTCTTGGCTTTTAAAGCCAAAAAAGCGGAGATAAAACCCCTTGATAATATACCCCTGAGAGCTGCATATCTTGAAGTGACCTGTGGAGGGTCAATGCTCACCAGGGGAGTCTCAGTGGACTCTCCATGGTTAGACATGCTTTTCTAGTGAGGTGTAAGTGGTGCACTTACCTACACTATATGTTTGCCTACTGATCCCTTGCTAGAGTTGTAGTTTAGGGTGTGCTAGGCCCTAGGAGCTACAACAGCTGGTTCAGTAGAACTCAGAGTATTCTAAGCTAAGTTATATGTACCTCAGTACTTATGTGATCTTTCAAATGATATTCTTAGGATATGTGTGGTAAAACAACAGCAAGCTCAAATCCCAACCGCTGCTCACCAATGTGAGAAGTTGGCCTGATGTGCAGTGCTCACTATTCTAGTGATAACTATATATCAGTCCAAACAACCCTTATTGATGATTGGTTGTAAGTCAACCTTATAGACCAGCTATCCTAGTAGCATGGATACGAGCAGTCTAAGGCTAAGACTCTAGAGGGCGTGTTAAGCCAGCTGTTTTACCATCACATTACCCCTTGGACCCCAAGTGAAAGGACACCACACAAGTTGTTATGAAAATAAACCGTGTATTTATTTATAACAAGACTACCCTGGCTCTTTATGAGACAGGGAGCTAAGCACACAACAAAACTCTTATAAAAATACTTTAAGTTGCACAATTTACACAAATGCCCGAGGGGCACGAAAAACCATATACTACAAAAGTGGAATGCGAATTACTAGCAGGTAAGTAACGATTCTCAGAGGCTTTAGAAACGCTAGGCCTACAATACTGAACACTCAGGTTAGGAGCAGGAGGCCTAGGGACACCACGTGCAGAGTGGGAACTCTCACGCGTAAGGCGGGAAAAAGCCTATGGAAGCTAGAATTCACAAAGTTACTGTTCTCGGGCGAACCCGACTAGCTGGGACGAAAACGGGAGTGGATCCGAACACTTGGAGTGTTGGACTATGCTGGGGCACCGGAGTGCTGGATTTACCTAGCCCAGGGGCTGCGGCTGCATAGGGTTCAAGTTGCGTCGGAAACCCACGTTGACGGACCAGGAGCCTGAAGAAGAAGTTGCTGGCAGGCGGCCAGTGAAGAAAAGTTCGAAGAGATCCAAGCCTGGATCAGGGAAGAAGAAAACCTGAAAGCAGAGGGGACCAAGTTCTGAATCACTAGCCAGTGATTAAGTGGGCACCAGGATGGCACCGGGCGAAGTCACCGCAGTCAGGTGAGTGGGCGCTGCTGGGCTCTGCAGTCTCTCGGACCAGGAGGCGTTGTCGGCGACCAGGATGGAGGTGCGAGCTGTCCCACGAAGGTTCTTGCTGTCGACGTCGCTGGACCCAGGATTGGGGCAACAAGTCTTGGCAAATGCAAGGCCCACGCGGTGGACCTAAAATGGCGTCTTGAGGGGACCAGGAGGGTCCCAGGTGCTTCTCTGAAGAAGGGAAGCAAGGGCCAGTCTGGACCAACCAGACCAGCAGTGTTGATTGTCGTGGAGCGTCGTGAAGGGGCCACTAGCCAACGGGCAAGCGACCTGGACAACGCGGTGGGCAGCAACAAGCAGAAGGGCCCCACGCAGATCTCGTGGATGCAAGGGGGCTGGACTTCGGTGCTGGAGCTGCTCAGGGTCGGGGCTTCTCTTACCCCAAAGCACTCGGTCGAGGGTCACTCGGATGTCGTGCTGGACAAGCGTCGTGCAGTTCAGAAGATGGCCGGTCCCTCGAGGTCTCGTCGCACCCACGGATCACAGCTGGGCTGATGATGTAGGTTGAGGTCAGAGGTGCCAGGGAAGCCGGTTCTCGTCGTGATGAAGCAGTCTTGATCCGATGGAGAGACTGGCAACAAACCGCGAAGCTTGGTTGGTGCCTGCTGCTGCAGGGTGACTACTCCTTAGTCACAAGGGAGAATCTTGGGAAGAAGTCTTGAGTTCCTTTCGTGGAAAGTAGTTTCAGGATTCAAAGATGATCTAATTTGGAAGGGGGCCTGCTCCTACCTTTATCCTGCAAAAGGGGGCTGGCACGCGACTAAGTCCTGCCCTATGGGTGGGACTAGGAGGGGGGTGGTTACACCCCTCTCCTTTGGCGGGCTTTCCCCAGCTCAGGGTCTGGTGTGCCCCTGGAACTGGTTCAAGCCGGCCTATGCACAGTGAGCACCGGGGTGCCACTTGCAGTCACCTTCCTCTAAAGCCCTGCCTACCTAGAATACGCAAAACCCTGTCTGGGACGGTGCTGGCACCGCCCTTGGCAGGAAACCCTTTGTCCTTGCCTCCTGCTCTGGGAGGACTCCCAGCAGCAGGAGGGCAGACTTGTGTCTCGGTGGCAGCATCCATTTTGTGGAGCTAAGGCTCTGTCTGACTTTAACCGGGGTTATAGGTTACATACATGTCGTGTCCCTCTAGAAGGGTGGTATGCTAACCCCGTCGCCAGAATTGGTGAGGGGTTAGTATTCCAATTCGTATGACACCTTACTCGACATGTTTTGATAAAGCGATACCAGAGTTGGCATATAACCGCGAGGATTATAATGCACTTAAGAGTATATGGTATGCGATATCATGGAAACGGCTAAGGGATAGATCCCGAAAGCCGCAGACAGGCTCAGCTCATGCCAGAGCACCATCTCACACGATTCCAAGCACTCTGCCTTCAGGACTGTCAAGGCCTGCCATAGGAGTGACTGATAGGAGATCTGTGTGTCCATTTTAGGGTTAGATATAGGTATACTATATCTAAAGCAAAGGGTGATTACACCACCTTGCCCCAGCTGTCAAGCAGCCAGTTGTGTCAGATTTGGATGGCCAGCCAGGGGTGGCATAATACATGCTGCAGCCCCTGGTAGGCCCTGGGTACCTAAGGTACACTGTACAGGGACTGATAAGGTGACTCAGTATCCAATTGGATATGTACCTAGGGTACATGGAATCCATTTTACAGAGAGAGCAGTAGGCCTGGGGCCCTGAATAGCAGGGTCCCAGGTCAACTAAGTCAGGAAACCAGCAAAACACCAGGCAAAAAGTTGGGGGCAACCATAGTCAGGGATCTACCTTCCTACAGTGACCCTTCCACAATTATAGTAATCTTTATACCCCTGCAAACTCTCGCGGATATGGTATCCGCTCTATATAGCGCAAAAGAGGAGTTAGGTCCTTAGTGGGGCTGAGGGAGGGCTAGACCGTTATGCAATGTACATACTGAAGGATACCCCCTTCTCACACTACTTCCAATATTACTTATTCACTGACCGAATACACACATTCATTAAATCCGGTCTGGTATGTTTATTTATACCTTCTACTCATTTTGTTTTTTGAAGAATTTTTTGGGGAATGACAGAGAAAAATACACATTTCAGGAATTATTTACATTCATATTCAGTTAACACAATACATATAAAGTTGACATAAAGATATACAAAACATATATTTACAAAAACCTCAAAAAACTCAAAAACATCCAACTAAACAACAATTCATCATTTTGGAATTCATGCAGTTCAATAAATCAATTATTTGATTCCGATTCCTAAACAGAAAACGATTTCATAACAAGAGCAAAGTGTCCATATCATTCAATCAAAAATGGCATAGAATGCGATACTTGGCTCTTGGTAGATATGCCGACGCGTTTCAGGTTCGGGTCAAAAGTCCCCAAACCCTCATCAGGGCTCTGTTAGTTATCTGTTGAGGATGCAGAAAAACATAAGGTTTTAATGACCCTTCAATTCCTTCCGTCCTCTACTACACCGTTTGGGCAAGTTATGTGTTTACCTGTATTGTTCTGAGGGTGACCACTGGTGGCTGCTGATGCTTCCTGCACTCCTATCTTCAACTCTAGGGGAGTGTCTGGGGATCAATAACATGTTTTGCTTATTCATGCTCTATGCTTATAGAGTGATAGAACATTTTTTGACATTCCATTTAACCAATATTAGAAAGATTTGTACCTCCGTCTGCGCGGGCTGGCGCTGCCGGAGGAGAGGAAGAAGTTTCTGTCTCAGCTTGCCTGTTCGTCCTAATTGTAAAAGCACATTGTTGTTTTAGCTACGTTCTTATTTATGCTTGGTATACTGCGTGGGTGCATACACATTTGTCATCCCCTACCTCAAGGGTCTTCCACTATCGCGCTGCAGCAAGGCTGCTTCGTCTGTTTCGGCCACACCGATCCCTTCCACCTAGTTTAAACAGAGCGGACATTTAGTCTCCTGTTTCCTTATTTCAATCTGTTTACAAACGCCTTCGCGTTGTTTTTACCCGCATGTCAAGGTCACTTGTTCCTACCTTTCGCTTCATTTATCAGCGACAACAAGGGTCGGGTCCTTTACGTCAAGCTCCCCACCGGGACTCGGTAGGAGACCAACTGTTCTGGGAACAAAAGAGGGTGGACGCTGTAAATTATAGCCCGCGTTCCCTGTTTAGTAAACCTACAGCAAAGGCTAGCGCTATTTCATTAGGAAAATACCTGATTGTTTCTATTACGCTCCGCTTAGTGGGACCGTTGTTGCTGTCTTCCTCGCTGGCCGTTTGTTCCTACGATCGCCATTTTGAATATATTAAAACATGCGTCATCGCGCATGGTGCATTATGGGAATCGTAGTATGTAAACGGCTGGGATACATGGTTGTACACTACTCTCACTAATTTTAGTGTTTGTTAGGGTCGGACCTAGTTAATGTTTAGGTGTGACTGACTTGTTGTCTGGATACCAGAAGGGACCTGTAAACAAAGTTTCAGTTTATACCACACCGGAGTTCTTTGTGCGGCGTGTTAATTTAAACTGGAGCATATACCATGTAACAAACTTTAAGACATGCATCGTTACACATGATGCATTTTGGGCGCATTAATTTTAGGGCGATCAGAATACAGGATCGCGAATTGCTCACATAGATTCTAGTGAAAGGGGAATTTATTATGGTAGGACCCAGTTGGCAATTAGGTGTAGCTTGCCATATGAATGGATCAATGTTATCCACAACGCAGTTCTTTGTACGGCATATTTCCATGAGCCAAAGCATGTACGATGCAGCAGTATGGCACCAAGTTTCAGATTCTCGACAGCTCTGACATGCTGTTCAAGCCTGTCAGTATACAATTAAATTTTAGGATCAAATATGCTTCCTTTTCAAGTAGCAACTTGTCGATATCGGCAGAGCACTGCACATTATTCATTGTGTGAAGCACTGACAATTTAAAGTCGTTCTCATTGTGGGACATTTCAACAAAGTGCTCAACCATAGGGGCAGTGAGCACCTTCTTTTTGATTCTGGACCTATGCTGGCCTATGTGGAGGTTGACCTGTTGATTTGTCTTGCCAATGTAAATCCTGCTACAGGGGCAAATGACTACGTAGATTACGTTTTTTGTTTTACAATTCGAGAAACCCAGGTGCTTCCATTTCACTCCCTGGTGTTGGAATTCAATCCCTTCGATTGTATTCACACATGCGACACAATTGCCGCATTTATGATGCCCCTCGATTGGTTTCAAATCCCACAGGGCGAGGAGATCATGATTAGGCTGGGGCTTGGAGAGATCAGCTCTTACAATCTGTTGTTCCAAACTCCGGTTCTTTTTGTACGCGAAAATGGGGCGTGGAAAAGGGCACTCCAAATTTTCCAAGAGATGCCAATTTTTTAGCACTGCTTGCCTCAATTTGTGCGTGTCTGGCCCAAAAGTGGTCACGCAAACTAATCGATCCAACTCTTTCTTTTCCTTAGTCTGCAGTAGTGATTCGCGCAGAGTGAATCAAGCTCTTTTATATGAATGCTTTAACAGCTTCCTTGGGTACCCTCAATAGAGCATTTCATTACATAATGACTGGGCATGATGGTCATAATCCCCTATTTCGGAGCAATTTCTCCGAATGCGTAGCATTTGGCCATATGGTAGATTTGCTTTCAGGCTTCTCGGGTGGTAACTCTTATGGTGCAAGATGGTGTTCTTGTCCCTTGGCTTTTTATACAACGATGTTTTTAGGACCCCATCCACACAGTACAATTCTACATCCAGAAATGTCATTTTGGTGGTACTTGTCTCAATGGAGAACTGAATGTCCCTATGTCTGGAATTAATCCATTCGTGAAACGCCAATAGTTCGGTGTGGCTCCCCTGCCACAGGAGCCACATGTCGTCTGTATAGCGCCACCATTGTACGATGTTCGCAATGTATGGATTGTTATTTTCCACAAACATGGTCTCATATTGTGCCATGTAGAGCACTGCCATTTCTGGGGCATAAGGGCACCCCATGGCAGTGCCCTTAACTTGCATATAGAACCGGTCGTTAAACACGAAGTAGTTCTTTTTCAATGCTATTGCTGCAAGTTGTAGTATGAATGAAGTGGGCACTCTGTGGGGCCTGTCCCTTTTATCTAGATACAACTCGATTACCTCAAGTGCTTCCTCTTGAGGAATTTGTGTGTAAAGGGACGTAACATACATAGTGGCCATTATTTGGTTTAATGGATCGAATCGAGTTCCTTCCACCTTGCATAAAAAATCCGTAGTGTCCCTAAGGTATGATTTCACTTCCTTCAGAAAGGGCTTTAGGAAAAAATCCACGTACTTAGATATGGGCTCCAGACAGGAGTCACATCCCGACACAATCGGGCGCCCTGGTGGATCGGCTAGGTTTTTGTGGATTTTCGGTAAAAGGTAGAGGACTGGTGTCCGGGGGCATTTTTTATTTAAAAATTCAAACTCTTTACTCCCCAAAAAACCATCCTCTTTGCCTTGGGCCAACACTTGATTAATTAGTCCCTGAATCTCACTCGTTGGGTCCCCATTCAGTGCTCGGTACCATGTGGTGTTACTTACTTGTTTTAAACCCTCTGCGACATATTTATCCCGAGGCCAGATCACGACTGCACCCCCTTTGTCGGCCTGTTTCACGACCAGGGAGGAATCCTCCTTAATACTTTTTATTGCCTGCAACTGTCCCTTACTCATATTGGAGGGGACATACTTTTTTGTTCTCTCCATCTTGTTGATGGAAGATAACAGGATTTGTTCGAATGCCTGTATTTGTTTCGGAATGTTCTTATATGGGACAAATTTAAATTTGTTCCTTAACCCTGTCACCTCAGTGTTCACAGGTGCCGGTTGGTTAAAAAAGGAAGATTTTAGTCTTAATTTCCTACAAAAGTCAAGTATTTTGATTTTCAACTTCGTGAAATCAGTGTATTTACATGGGACAAATTTCAAGCCTAAATTTAATAGAGATTCTTCGTTGTCTGTGAGAACCCGTTCAGATAAATTGACGACCACGTTTGGTTTCTCTACGATCTGTAAAACCGTTTGCGTGTTCGCATTTCCCACGGGACTTTTTGCCTGCTTCTTCCCTGTTGGCCCCTCTCTAAAAAAGCAACCTGTTTACGTGAGTTGTTTCCTCTTGAGTCAGGATCTGATGATTCCGATGATGAAGTCTTTGGCTCATGGAAAGATGCCGTACAAAGAACTGCGTTGTGGATAACATTGATCCATTCATATGGCGAGCTACACCTAATTGCCAACTGGGTCCTACCATAATAAATTCCCCTTTCACTAGAATCTATGTGAGCAATTTGCGATCATGTATTCTGATCGCCCTAAAATTAATGCGCCCAAAATGCATCATGTGTAACGATGCATGTCTTAAAGTTTGTTACATGGTATATGCTCCAGTTTAAATTAACATGCCGCACAAAGAACTCCGGTGTGGTATAAACTGAAACTTTGTTTACAGGTCCCTTCTGGTATCCAGACAACAAGTCAGTCACACCTAAACATTAACTAGGTCCGACCCTAATAAACACTAAAATTAGTGAGAATAGTGTACAACCATGTATCCCGGCCGTTTACATAGTACGATTCCCATAATGCACCATGCGCGATGACGCATGTTTTAATATATTCAAAATGGCGATCGTAGGAACAAACGGCCAGCGAGGAAGACAGCAACAACGGTCCCACTAAGCGGAGCGTAATAGAAACAATCAGGTATTTTCCTAATGAAATAGCGCTATCCTTTGCTGTAGGTTTACTAAACAGGGAACGTGGGCTATAATTTACAGCGTCCACCCTCTTTTGTTCCCAGAACAGTTGGTCTCCTACCGAGTCCCGGTGGGGAGCTTAACATAAAGGACCCGACCCTTGTTGTCGCTGATAAAGGAAGCGAAAGGTAGGAACAAGTGACCTTGACATGCGGGTAAAAACAACGCGAAGGCGTTTGTAAACAGATTGAAATAAGAAAACAGGAGACTGAATGTCCGCTCTGTTTAAACTAGGTGGAAGGGATCGGTGTGGCCGAAACAGACGAAGCAGCCTTGCTGCAGCACGATAGTGGAAGACCGTTGACGTTGGGGATGACAAACACCATATGGTACCGAGCACTGAATGGGGACCCAACGAGTGAGATTCAGGGACTAATTAAGCAAGTGTTGGCCCAAGGCAAAGAGGATGGTTTTTTGGGGAGTAAAGAGTTTGAATTTTTAAATAAAAAATGCCCCGGACACCAATCCTCTACCTTTTACCGAAAATCAACAAAAACCTAGCCGATCCACCAGGGCGCCCGATTGTGTCGGGATGTGACTCCTGTCTGTAGCCCATATCTAAGTACGTGGATTTTTTCCTAAAGCCATTGCTGAAGGAAGTGAAATCATACCTTAGGGACACTACGGATTTTTATGCAAGGTGGAAGGAACTCGATTCGATCCATTAAACCAAATAATGGCCACTGTGGACGTTACGTCCCTTTACACACAAATTCCTCAAGAGGAAGCACTTGAGGTAATCGAGTTGTATCTAGATAAAAGGGACAGGCCCCACAGAGTGCCCACTTCATTCATACTACAACTTGCAGCAATAGCATTGAAAAAGAACTACTTCGTGTTTAACGACCGGTTCTATATGCAAGTTAAGGGCACTGCCATGGGGTGCCCTTATGCCCCAGAAATGGCAGTGCTCTACATGGCACAATATGAGACCATGTTTGTGAAAAATAACAATCCATACATTGCGAACATCGTACAATGGTGGCGCTATACAGACGACGTGTGGCTCCTGTGGCAGGGGAGCCACACCGAACAATTGGCGTTTCACGAATGGATTAATTCCAGACATAGGGACATTCAGTTCTCCATTGAGACAGGTACCACCAAAATGACATTTCTGGATGTAGAATTGTCCTGTGTGGATGGGGTCCTAAAAACATCGTTGTATAAAAAGCCACCGGACAAGAACACCATCTTGCACCATAAGAGTTACCACCCACGAAGCCTGAAAGCAAATCTACCATATGGCCAAATGCTACGCATTCAGAGAAATTGCTCCTAAATAGGGGATTATGACCATCATGCCCAGTCATTCTGTAATGAAATGCTCTATCGAGGGTAACCAAGGAAGCTTTTAAAGCATTCATATAAAAGAGCTTGATTCACTCCGCGCGAATCAATACTGCAGACTAAGGAAAAGAAAGAGTTGGATCTATTAGTTTGCGTGACCACTTTTGGGCCAGACACGCACAAATTGAGGCAAGCAGTGCTAAAAAATTGGCATCTCTTGGAAAATTTGGAGTGCCCTTTTCCACGCCCCATTTTCCCGTACAAAAAGAACCGGAGTTTGTGACAACAGATTGTAAGAGCTGATCTCTCCAAGTCCCAGCCTAAGCATGATCTCCTCGCCCTGTGGGATTTGAAACCAATGGAGGGGCATCATAAATGCGGCAATTGTGTTGCATGTGTGAATACAATCGAAAGGATTGAATTCCAACACCAGGGAGTGAAATGGAGGCACCTGGGTTTCTCGAATTGTAAAACAAAAAACGTAATCTAGGTAGTCATTTGCCCCTGTAGCAGGATTTACATTGGCAAGACAAATCAACAGGTCAACCTCCGCATAGGCCAGCATAGGTCCAGAATCAAAAAGAAGGTGCTCACTGCCCCTATGGTTGAGCACTTTGTTGAAATGTCCCACAATGAGAACGACTTTAAATGGTCAGTGCTTCACACAATGAATAATGTGCAGCGCTCTGCCGATATCGACAAGATGCTACTTGAAAAGGAAGCATACTTGATCCTAAAATTTAATTGTATACTGACAGGCTTGAACAGCATGTCAGAGCTGTCGAGAATCTGAAACTTGGTGCCATACTGCTGCATCGTACATGCTTTGGCTCATGGAAATATGCTGTACAAAGAACTGCGTTGTGGATAACATTGATCCATTCATATGGCGAGCTACACCTAATTGCCAACTGGGTCCTACCATAATAAATTCCCCTTTCACTAGAATCTATGTGAGCAATTCGCGATCATGTATTCTGATCGCCTTAAAATTAATGCGCCCAAAATGCATCATGTGTAACGATGCATGTCTTAAAGTTTGTTACATGGTATATGCTCCAGTTTAAATTAACACGCCGCACAAAGAACTCCGGTGTGGTATAAACTGAAACTTTGTTTACAGGTCCCTTCTGGTATCCAGACAACAAGTCAGTCACACCTAAACATTAACTAGGTCCGACCCTAATAAACACTAAAATTAGTGAGAGTAGTGTACAACCATGTATCCCGGCCGTTTACATACTACGATTCCCATAATGCACCATGCGCGATGACACATGTTTTAATATATTCAAAATGGCGATCGTAGGAACAAACGGCCAGCGAGGAAGACAGCAACAACGGTCCCACTAAGCGGAGCATAATAGAAACTATCAGGTATTTTCCTAATGAAATAGCGCTAGCCTTTGCTGTAGGTTTACTAAACAGGGAACGCGGGTTATAATTTACAGCGTCCACCCTCTTTTGTTCCCAGAACAGTTGGTCTCCTACCGAGTCCCGGTGGGGAGCTTGACGTAAAGGACCCGACCCTTGTTGTCGCTGATAAAGGAAGCGAAAGGTAGGAACAAGTGACCTTGACATGCGGGTAAAAACAACGCGAAGGCGTTTGTAAACAGATTGAAATAAGAAAACAGGAGACTGAATGTCCGCTCTGTTTAAACTAGGTGGAAGGGATCGGTGTGGCCGAAACAGACGAAGCAGCCTTGCTGCAGCACGATAGTGGAAGACCCTTGAGGTAGGGGATGACAAATGTGTATGCACCCACGCAGTATACCAAGCATAAAAAAGAACGTAGCTAAAACAACAATGTGCTTTTACAATTAGGACGAACAGGCAAGCTGAGACAGAAACTTCTTCCTCTCCTCCGGCAGCACCAGCCCGCGCAGACGGAGGTACGAATCTTTCTAATATTGGTTAAATGGAATGTCAAAAAATGTTCTGTCACTCTATAAGCATAGAGCATGAATAAGCAAAACATGTTACTGATCCCCAGACACTCCCCTAGAGTTGAAGATAGGAGTGCAGGAAGCATCAGCAGCCACCAGTGGTCACCCTCAGAACAATACAGGTAAACACATAACTTGCCCAAACGGTGTAGTAGAGGACTGAAGGAATTGAAGGGTCATTAAAACCTTATGTTTTTCTGCATCCTCAACAGATAACTAACAGAGCCCTGATGATGGTTTGGGGACTTTTGACCCGAACCTGAAACGCGTCTGCATATCTACCAAGAGCCAAGCATCGCATTCTATGCCGTTTTTGATTGAATGATATGGACACTTTGCTCTTGTTATGCAATCGTTTTCTGTTTAGGAATCGGAATCAAATAATTGATTTATTGAACTGCATGAATTCCAAAATGATGAATTGTTGTTTAGTTGGATGTTTTTTGAGTTTTTTGAGGTTTTTGTAAATATATGTTTTGTATATGGTAATGTCAACTTTGTATGTATTGTGTTAACTGAATATGAATGTAAATAATTCCTGAAATGTGTATTTTTCTCTGTCATTCCCAAAAAATTTCTTCAAAAAACAAAATGAGTAGAAGGTATAAATAAACATACCAGACCGGATTTAATGAATGTGTGTATTCGGTCAGTGAATAAGTAATATTGGAAGTAGAGTGAGAAGGGGGCATCCTTCAGTATGTACATTGTATTTAAAATTCGGCGCACCATGGCGCAAGGATTGACAGATGTGTCAGAAATTCTGACGCATCTGTTGGAGAAAAAGTCATGCATTGCTGGAGTCGTGTCTCAAGAACGACGCAACTCCAGCAACGCGTTTTGAGGCCTATTCCCACTACACTGCGTCACTCATTTAATTTAAATTAAAGTCTTTATTCGCTCTATTAAAAAAAGATCATAAAAGCTCATATGTATCGTATCAACTATGTTTTGACGCAGTGGCATCATAGAAGTGACGCAGTAAAATCTTGTACATTTCACTGCATCACTTTTATGAGGCTTTCTTGCTTGGGAACGCACACCCTGCATACATTATACCTGACGCAGGTATAACGTGATGCAGGGCTTGAGTCACGTTGTAAATTGGCCACATTTTATATGCCGCCGCTGCGTCACAAAAGTGAGGAGTGAGGCTGCCGAAACACCGGGGGAACAACAAGGCCCGATCAAGAGTGGCTAAGGAGTAAAGTCTCTCAAAATAGAAAAAGCGGAAAAAGGCCAAATTTAAGGCGTAAAAAAGGCACAACATCACAGGAGGCAAGGCATAAAATAACAAAGCACTACATGAACGTTGATAACATTAGGACCTAGGGGCCTTAAAAACAGTTCCTGCAAATAAGTGTAGGCTAAACATGTAGCTGAGCCAAATAGCACACATAAGGAACAATCATGGTGTACAGGACGAGTAGGGTACTGAAGAGGATTGAGACCCAGGAATACTTTAGGGAAGAAAGGAGAAACAAGCAACCAGTATTCCTACCTTGGCCCACCTAGAGGCGACAGACTAAGGCCCTACAAACTGAAGGGCAACAACACAAAGGGGGCAAAGAAACACTAGATATTGGGGGCGCAATCCAGTCAGGTTGGAGATCCCTCCTCAAATGTAGGATGTCTGATAGACACAAAACAACTGGAGCAGCGGTGGTCATAGATCAACCCAGAAGACCGTGGCCAAGAGATATACACACTAATGGATAGAACTGGAGTGGCTCCCCCCCCCCCATTTGGACCTCCGACATTTGAGAATTTATGCCTAGCAAGAAATAAACAAAGCGATTAACACACGGCCAGACTACGGTGAAAGATAAGTTTTTGAGAGAACAGACCAACAAAATAGTGCAATACACAGTGCTGGGTTCGGCAGCAACAGACCAGCCCAGAAGAGACCCTGAAAAGGCGACCAGCCATGGAGTGGCACAAGACAAGGCAGATATATTAGAGGCCAGAAGAGACTCCTGGGTGGCACTAGAGACAAAGATGGACACAATGCCGATGGATATAAACCACCTACGCCTAGATCTGGAAAGGGTGGCGGAAAGAGTCACAAACACTAAGGAGGAAGTGGTGACACTGCGGGAAGAAGTTCAGAGGCTCCATCTGACAGTAACCTCATTACAAGAACAGTCATATCATTTAGAAGGCAGAGTAGAGGATGCCAAAAGGCGATCAAGGAGAAACAACCGAATATTTTTTGGATTTCAAGGAGAAAGCACAACGGCCAGCAGCAGATATATTTTTGGAAAAGTCGATTGGATCGGCCTTTAACAATATGAGACTCTCTAAATCTTTTACTATAGAAAGAGCCCACCGGGCCCTCGGTCCCCCGCTGAGCCCTGGATCACCGCCTAGAGCCCATATTGCAAGTCTATTTAACTATAGAGACTGCAGCATATCCGTTCAAATGGCCCGCCCAAATATGAAGATCGCGACTTCCAGATTTACCCTGACTACAGCAGAAAAGTACAGGATATTAGAAACTGATTTTTGGGAGTCAAGCGATGACTAAGAGACCTCAATATTAAATATAGCTTGATATTTCCAGCGAGACTCCGAGTGCAATATGGGGACAGGTAACAATTTTCAGATTTACCTCAAGATGCAACAGACTGGATGGACTCGATTGGTCTGGCCGGACAAGACCAGAATCAGGGATGGCGTGAACAACAGAGAAGGAAGACACAGCAGCGAGGCCTGAGTCGAGATCCTCAAGAGCAAAGACCCAGGCCGCAAGAAACATTGGAACTGGGTTGTATAGTGATTGGAGCAGACGGAACATTAAGGAATGAATCAGCAGCGATACCACTTCAGAACCAGTATTCCCCACACTGTCTGGTGCAAGAAACCCAATCACAGTCTGAAAGCACCCCGGGTTAGGGTGGGGAGGGCCTCCAGGGTGAATTGAAGTGGCTGACGTGGCCAATGTGAAGCTGGGAGTGGACGCACTGAACTTGTAAGTAGATAAGCTGAAAAGGGTGCACAAGCTAAAACCAAAATTGGACGAGGGGCAGAATTCTCTGTGGTGGGGAGCTGTTGAGGGGTGGAAGGAAAAAATATGCGGACTGGAGAGAAGGGACTAAGACAATTCTGATACTACGCGGTTCCGCCATTTAAACTTGGAGGGCACCCCAGCACCTGTGCACAGGCACAGCTGTGCTAAGCCAGTAGATGTCCGGCGAGGTGGTGTGGTGATTGGCAGACTGGCCTATACTAAAGACTGTGGGCCAAATTCACAGAATGAATTTAAAACTCAATCCTAAACTTACTACTATTTTGGTATTCACAGAATGCACTTACTACTTTTGGCATTCACCAGAATGAACTTACTACTTTTGTTATTCACAGAAGTTATGATTGTGTCTTTAGACAAACTTAAGACAGACTTAAGTTAGGATTTTGTCTTAAGTCTGTCTTAAGACTGTCTTAAGTTTGTCGTAAGTTTGTCTTGAGACAAACTTAAGACAAAATCCTAACTTCTGTGAATACCAAAAGTAGTAAGTTCATTCTGTGAATGCCAAAAGTAGTAAGTGCATTCTGTGAATGCCAAAAGTAGTAAGTGCATTCTGTGAATGCCAAAATAGTAGTAAGTTTACGATTGAGTCTTAAATTCATTCTGTGGGCCCGATTCACAGACTGAATTTAAGACTCAATCCTAAACTTACTACTATTTTGGTATTCACAGAATGCACTTACTACTTTTGCCATTCACAGAATGAACTTACTACTTTTGGTATTCACAGAAGTTAGGATTTTGTCTTAAGTCTGTCTTAAGTCTGTCTTAAGTTTGTCTTAAGTTTGTCTTAAGACAAACTTAAAACAAAATCTTAACTTCTGTGAATACCAAGAGTAGTAAGTTCATTCTGTGAATGCCAAAAGTAGTAAGTGCATTCTGTGAATACTAAAATAGTAGTAAGTTCAGGATTGAGTCTTAAATTCATTCTGTGAATCGGGCCCTGTGTATTTGGAATAGACTGATAAATCTTTCTTTTGTAATGTTACAGGGAGGGAACTAGGTTGGGGGACGAGAATGATTTGGGGCAGATTCCATGGTTCTTAGGCACCTGTTGGGCTACAGGAATGAGGTACTACTGCCTGTGGGTGGGGGAGGAAGTTACATTTATGTTGTCAAGTTGCGGTCCAAAATGATGTTATGCCAAACAAACTAGGAGATTAAGGGAGGTCACTGACATGCACAATACTAAAATAGAGCCCTCGTTAGCAATTAATTAAATACCCCTCGACGATATAGCAACATGAAGGGCGAAAGACAAAATTACAAGTTCATAACATGAAATGTATAAGGGCTCAATAATTTTGTCAAACGTACTCGTATAGTAGTCTATTTAAAAATGTATGGGGTTGCTATAGCCTTTTTTGCAGGAAAGCCACCTATGCGGAGTTAGCCTCAAATATGTACAATGACGCTGGAGAGGTCGGATATATGCAGCGTCCAATTCAGGTTCTGCCAGGGGAGCATTGAGCTGAGTGGCACCGGGTGTCCCCTTTAAATCGGTACGGACTAGCCTAGATTCAAATAGGAGCTACGTGGTGGTGGAAGGAGCACTTGATGGGCTAAATATATGCTTGATCAATGTACATGCCCCTAATATTGATAACAGGGATTTTTTGGGGTTGGTTCTTAGACAGATACACCTCCCAAACCGGGGAAAGACTAACACTGCTGAACTCATATAGACCTATATCTATGCTGAACATAGACGGAACAATTATAAGTCACGTGCCTACGAGCAGAATACTCTAGTATCTCTCCCAGCTGATAAACAAAGATCAGTCAGGATTTATATCCCGCAGAAAGACTCAGAATCAAAAGAATAAGAAAGATGCTTTATTCGATTTTTGCAGAAACATAAAATCATAAAAGCAGCAATTACACATAATAAATTTCATACAAATATAAAGGTTAAAAAAAGGAAATTACAATTATACTATTGCGATAACAATGCTAAACCCTTTCAGTACTACAACTAGCAAGTCATAGAGTTCAGTTTCCTCACAATTCTCTTAAAAAAAACAGACATAATTGCAATGCAGAGTTCATTTTCCAATTGTTGTAGCAATAAGTAAGCTGGGCGGCATTGCCGCCATAAGCCCTGCTTCAAATACTGCTTAATCCCCTTTATGCGTTCATTCTCATAGTATTTACAAAATAAAACCACGTGAAAGGTGGATTGCGATGAAAGATTATCACAAGGGCAAAACCCCAAATTCCTCGACCAATCATTTTTAGATGGAAATGTTACCAGGCGATGGAATATTTCAAATCTAAACCTGGTCAGGATGTATCTATCAAAACCCTTTATGCAATTAAGCAGATACGGTTGAATAGTGTAACAGGCCAAGGGCATTTGGTGTTGAATCACAGATTTTTTGTTAATTTCCCCTGATAATCTGAGCAGTTCAAAATGATTCATACATAACATTTTCAGTTCCTTTCTAGGTATCATGCAGATTAGCTCAGGATTGTCATACAGTTCCGGTCTATGTAAATCCATTAACGTTTTTCTGACATAGTCAAGCCATGGGATATTTCTTGAATGGTCCAACGCCATTACATCCTTAATGATTTCTCGATTAAGGCCCAAGGTAGCTGAGGACCAGGCTCTCTGCAAGAGTAAAATAGGTTGTAATTTTATAAGGTCTGTAATGAACTAAGGGCCATATTATCAAGAAAGGGCGATACATTATCGCCGCTTTTATCGGCAGGAAACTGCCGCTAAAGCGGCGATAATGGGCTTCATAATATGCCCTTGTGAATTCCCATAGAAGCCCTGGTTCTGGTGTTAACCTGGGCTTCTATGGGAATTCACAACAGCATATTATCAAGCCCATTATCGCCGCTTTAGCGGCAGTTTCCTGCAGATAGAAGCGGCGATAATGTATCGCCCTTTCTTGATAATATGGCCCTTAATTCCTAATTCTACATGACAATTAAAAACTGAAGTACTCCGAGGAAGTGCTAAAATTTAACTTAAAAAGTTATTTTCCCTACAATTTGTATGGAAGCTACATTCTGAAAACCCCAAATACCCGCCCCATAAAGTGCTATACTTCTGCATTTTGCTATGTATATTTTAAGAGGATCTCCGGTGGTCTTTTTCCCAATTTTTGTGCAAAATTCATTAGTGCTGCAATCGAGCGTTTAAACAGCAGGCTCTTGCTCTTAAAAGCCGGGCCCCAGTAGCCCTACCCATCGAGAAGCACCCCCAAGTAGGAAAATGATCTAGTATGTTCAATAGAAACATCGCCCACTTGGATAGATTTACATTTAGCCCGTCCTTTCCCACACATCATCACAAAGGATTTCTTTGCATTGAGATTCAGGCCCCTATGGGCCATAAACTCAATGTATTTGGAAAGTGCTTTCTGAGTGCCTATCTTGGTCCTGGCCATTAACACTGCATCATCCACGTAGAGAAGGGAGACAATCTGCTTATTGTTGTATCTTGGCGAGTCTACTAAGCCGCCCCCCAGTTCCTCCTCCAAAGCGTTCGTATATATGGAGAAGAGGAATGGGGCCAAGACGCAGCCCTGTCTGACTCCCCTCTCCACGCGGAAGGGCTTGGTGCATTCTCCCCTTAGGCCATATCTCACCTTTGCAGTGGCTCCTGCATATAATTGTCGTAGGAATTGCACAATAGCGGGTTCCACCCTTATGTCCTCTAAAATTTCCCATAGCTTGTTGTGGTCTACACAGTCGAAGGCTGCTGTGAGGTCAACATATATAGCATATAGACACCCAGGGCCTCATTTATGAGGCTGTGCTTCACTTGTACGCCGCCGGTGCGTCACTTTTTGTGACGCACCAGTGGCGTAAAAATTGTGCCTTGTTGCGCAATATTTACAAAGTAGATGCGTCACTTTGTAAACCGCTGCGCCACATTATACCTGCAGCAGGTATAATGTATGCAAGGGGGGTGTATTGACGCAAGAAAGGGTCATAGAAGTGACGCAGTGAAATCTATGAGATTTCACTGCGTCACTTCTAGGACGCTGTTGCATCAAAATCTTGCGCCTGCCTCACAGCAGGCGTAAGACTGGTGCACGCCCTTTCACATGGGGCTTGCCCCACGTGAAAGGACACATTGCTGGAGTTGCGTCACTTTTGTGACACACTCCAGCAATGCGTCACTTTTGCGCTTACAGATACGTCAGAAATACTGACATATCTGTAACTCCTTGCGCAATGATGCGTCATACTGTAAACATGAAGCATCATTGGTGTCGTAAGGAGGGCGCAATAAAAAGTGACGCATCGCTGTTTTCACGCAGCGATGCATCACTTTTCATAAATGAGGCCCCCTGTCTGTGCCTGCGTATATTTTCACAACATTTTAAACTTGCTCCACAGTGCCCATCCCCTCCCTAAAACCATACTGAACCGGACTCAGAATGTTATTATCATCTGCCTAGGTTTGTAATTTATTTAACACCACCCTTCCTGCGATTTTCATTAGTGAGTCCCAAAGTGATATAGGCCTATATCTGGCTGGGCTCTCCAGGTCCCCTTTTTTGTAAATGGGTATAATTACCGATTCGGACAAAGTTTTTATAAGTCCTTTTGAGCAACAAGCCATTAAGACACGTATCAGAAATGGGGCCCAAAGATCAGTAGTCAGTTTAAATATATCGTTTGGTATCCCGTCGGGACCCTGGGCTTTATTTCCTTTGCTCTTATTAATTGCCAGTAACACTTCCTCAAGAGTAAACTCAATGGGGATCGGAAGGTGGTCAGGATTGCATCCCTCCAACTCTCTATTCTCTAAGTACCTTGTAACGTTGCCAACCTCTTTATTATATACCTCCAAGATAAAATCGATCCAAGTGTTTTCATCGATCGCGATTTCTATTCTCGAGGTATCATTTGTAGAGAAGAAGGGAGCATTCACTGCCTGCCAGAATGAGTGGGAATCTGTACGTTGGGCGGCCTCGTACAGGTTAACCCATGCTGTTCTTTTATTCCTTTTTTACGTTGTTTCCTAGCTGTATTGTATGCCTTCCTGCAAGCTCTGATTACCTCGCCATCCCTTATTGGTGTACCAAGTGCAGCCTTAAGAAGGGAGTATGTTTTGGTACACTGGGTATCAAACCACCCATTACTCTTGATTTGTCTCTTTTTATTCGATATAGAGAGGGAATTTTGTATAACAGCGGTAATCTGCATAAAGGCATCTAGAGTCTCAACAAGAGGGGTCGCTTCATCTAGACATACTAGGATTGGTGTTAAAGCCTTTGATATTATATCAGCATTCATTATAATAGGGTCTTTTTTACCCCACCTTAGTGAAAATCCATTTTGGCAAGCCAGTACAATTTCTTGAGACCATGCCAAGCACTCTATGGTAGAGGAATCAGTAATGTCAGGTAATTTGAGATACAGGCTAAGTGGCAAATGGTCACTGGGACCATTGGGGCAAATCATGAATTTTTCCACCCGATTGGCATATCGGGTAGGAAGAATAATAAAATCGATCACAGTTTTAAATCCTCGACCTATATAAGTTGGACTAAAGTTAACATTTGGGCAGCACGTCATGTTTGCAAAACCAAGATCGAACATGGCTATAATATCATACATTTTTTCCCCTCTTTCTGTGTGGACAAAATGTTTCAAATGACCATTTTCTTCAAATTAATTTTCCCCAAAGCCACACGCATTCAAGTTACTGACACTTATATTGAAATCCCCTCCCCAAATCAAGATTACATCTGTTCCATTTCCAGTGGTTTGATCACTTAAATCTTCAGTAAATGTTTTTATCATATCCACAAAGTTAGCTTTATCTATATTATTGTAGAAGTTTACAACCAGCAACTTTACAGGTCAGTGTAAATAGATAGAAACCATTTGGTAGTAAGCCGTACTCTTTAACATTTTGATACTCTGCACCCTCAACATGTTAGATATGTAAACACAAATACCCCCTTTGTGTCTCCCATGATGAGACCGCACCGCAGGAATATGGAATGTTTTATAGCCGTCCAGATGCTTTTCATTTATAAGCCAAGTTTCTTGGATACACATTATATCAAAATTATGAATGAAATCACCCCAGACATTATTGGAAACTTTAGACTCAAGGCCACAAACATTCCCAAAAACTATTCTGACAGGCCCGAAAATAGACGCGGACCTGGAGGCTAGCTCACAGGCCTCGTCATTAATAATCTTTGTTGCCCCCATCCTAAAGGGAATCTCCACGTGTTCTCCAGTCTTAGTAACCAAGCCCACGGAATTCCCTACTCTGGGTAAAGCTTGTTCACTACATGTAGTTGCTAATGTCATACGTTGGTCCTCATTTCTATAGGGGTCTAAACCAGCATTATAGATCTCGTCTTTAATGATCGCTGGAACTACAATTTGTGACAAATTAACCTTGCTCTGGGACTCTGGTGCAACCCTATTTATATACTGTATACAGAATATATTTGCTTTCTGTCCGAAACTACCCGTTTTATAGGTAATATTGTGAAGTCAATCCACATCCTCAAGCTGTCGCAAGGAATCAAATCGGTTATTACCGCTACATTATAACTCAGATTGTTATTAGAATGGCAATGTCCCATCGAGGGATTTTGCCTCCCTAGAAAACGTGAGCGATAAAAGAAACCGAATGGGAAGATTTTTATTCCGTCCATTCTTAGATCAACTGACCCCGTGCGTTTTAAAATTTCGTTGACCAGGGCGGAAGAACTCAGGGTCAAGACCACACAGTCCCCCGTCCAGGTCTTTCTTTCCCGGCCCACCCATGACACACGCCTCACCATTTTAAATGCCTCAAACATATCCTTCGCTAGGCCAGTCTTTAATCCCAATTGATGAATGGACTTGTTCCGCAGGGTAGCCCAGGATTCTTTGTCAGGATCATTTATAGGTGGGACATTTGCCAAAATTATAGTATAGGGGGCTGTGGCAGGTGGAAGATTTAGGGTAATCGGTTCTTGGCGCACTATTTGGATAGAGGGCTTTAATGACCTTTCATGTAAATGCGCGTTAGTAAGTGATATCCTCCCTTTGTTATCTTTATCTGTGCGTCCTACCCCCTCTTTTCCATCATATCTATTATGCCTTGATAGAATACCCTCTCTGGAGGTTATTACTGGGGCTGCGAGCACCCTGGCTCTGTGTGAAAGAAGGCTGCCTACATATAATTTCAACACCCTCATTTGATGATCTAGATCCGGGGTCTCCAACCGGTCGATCGCGAGCTACCGGTAGCTCGTGGAGACCCCGGGAGTAGCTCGTAGAGCCCTTCATGGGCTATTAGCTTTTCCGGCTCCATTCGCCCGCCCTCCCCCAAACCAGCCGCTCGGATTGGAGCTAGGCTGGGGGTGGGGGCGGGCGAAGAGGATGACGCTCCTGTCTTGTCGTGAGAGTCTGACTCCTGTGACGTCATCGTCGGGTGCAAGCGCGGATCAGAGACGTGACTTCAACCGCAGGTAAGCTCAATGGACGAGCAGATAAATAGTTTAGTGACGTTGGATTCTGTTTTTTTATGCATGTGATGTTGAATAATGTTGAATAATTCCCGGTGCTACACTGACACGCCAGGCACAGGCACAAAAAACACGTGGAACAGAGGGAAGAAGGGCACAAAAAACCAAGGGAAAACAAGTGAAACAGAGGGCAGAAGGGCACAAAAAACAAGGGGAAAACGAGTGAAACAGAGGGCAGAAGGGCACAAAAAACAAGGGAAAATGAGTGAAACAGAGGGCAGAAGGGCACAAAAAAATGAGTGAAACAGAGGGCAGAAAGGCACAAAAAACCAGCGGAAAACGAGTGAAACAGAGGGCAGAAGGGCACAAAAAACCAGGGGAAAACGAGTGAAACAGAGGGCAGAAGGGCACAAAAAACCAGGGGAAAACGAGTGAAACAGAGGGCAGAAGGGCACAAAAAACAAGGGGAAAACGAGTGAAAGAGAGGGCAGAAGGGCACAAAAAACCAGGGGAAAACGAGTGAAACAGTGGGCAGAAGGGCAAAAAACCAGGGGAAAACGTGTGAAACAGAGGGCAGAAGGGCACAAAAAACAAGGGAAAAACAAGTGAAACAGAGGGCAGAAGGGCACAAAAAACGAGTGAAACAGAGGGCAGAAAGGCACAAAAAACGAGTGGCACAAAAAACAAGGGGAAAACGAGTGAAACAGAGGGCAGAAGGGCACAAAAAACAATGGGAAAACGAGTGAAACAGAGGGCAGAAAGGCACAAAAATGAGTGTCGCAGAAGGACACAAAAACGAAGCAAAAACGAGTGGAACAGAGGGCAGAAGGGCACAAAAAGCAAGGGGAAAACGAGTGAAACAGAGGGCAGAAAAGCACAAAAAACGAGGGGAAAACGAGTGAAACAGAGGGCAGAAAGGGATATGGGCAGTATGGGCTCTGATGAAATTAGGCTTAAAGTCAATGAAACTGGGCGTGGGGGGTCTCTCGGGAAAATGCGCGAGTTGCTTCGGGTTCAGTAGCTCACGACGATTTGCACTGGCCAGAAGTAGCTCTGACTACACAAAAGGTTGAAGACCCCTGATCTAGATGCTAATTCAGTTAATTTATTTAACTTATTCATAATGGAAACTTGTCCGCTTCTAGCTGTGCTAATCTTTCCTCTAATTTTCCAATAAGCGCTTGGAAGGTGGAGGCCAAATCTGAAAAAAGGGACTTAAAACCAAAGGGGCGATTATTATTTTGTGCTTTGGTACTGTTTTTTGCCTGGGTTACCCATTTTCTTTCTCTGGTTGCCCCCATATTGAGCCTGCTTTGTACCATTGTTACAACTGGTGCCTTATTGTTTAATATTTCAGACGTTATATGGATCACAGGCGGTAAGCTAATAAGTGGAGCTTTCTTTTCCTTCATGCAAGTTCTCCTACATGGAGGGAGTTTAGCAACATCTTGATCGTCTGATGAAATCTCGTACCCTCCTCTTAGAATACAGCCGTTATTTGGCTCATTTAAAGTCTTACTAGTATTTTGTGTTCCCGATGACTTTGTCCCTTGATAGCTAGCATTCTTACTTGAGTCCCCTGTAATCAATGCTTCTTTAGCCTTAATCAGAGCGTCTTCAACACTGGATATTTGTTTATCAATAGCCCCCACTGCGCCCGTCAGGTAGTTAATTAGCGAAATGTTATTTAGTTTTGACTTATCTGATGGTAGTCCTTATTAGATTTATTTAACTTTCTTTTGCCCATCAGTGAAAGATTAATCCTTCCTTGTGCGCAAGTAGAAGCACTATATCAACAGCCTGAGTCAAGTATCAATAAAGAGCCTTTTAACAATACTAGTATCCTTATGTGAAAATGTTCCAAAGTCCTGGTAACAAAGAGCCAAGCAACAGGGCCCAGCCCAAACTCTTCCGGGCTGTGACGGGAGAGGACAGGCCCGCCCTTGGCCCAGGCGAGCCCTCGCGCGTCCCGTGCCGCTGGGGCTCCTGGGTGCTTTTGAAGGCTAGCAGCGAACCTCTCGCGGCTCTTCCCGCGAGACCGTACTGCCTCCTGTGGGATGTAGTGCCCTGGCAGTCAGGGGTCCTCGAGAGCAGCGAGGCGGGTGTTACAATGGAGCAGTATGTCCTCGGGCACGGCAGCAGCAGAACAACCAAGGTGAGGAGCTGGGCAACAAAAGAAAGGCAGCAAGGGAGTCCCGCACCGTGGGGGCTCCCGGGTACTTTTGAAGGCTAGCAGCGAACTTCTCGCATCTCTTCCCGCAAGACCGCACTGCCTCCTGGGGGATGTAGTGCCCCGGCATTTTGCAGTCTGCCAGAGCAGTGAGGCAGGTGGTACAATGGAGCAGTATGTCCTTGGGCATGGCAGCAGCAGAACAACCAAGGTGAGGAGCTGGGCAACAAAAGAAAGGCAGCACTCTAAGGAACATCTGCCGACTTGCACATATAATGCTGACACTTGAAGGGGACACAAAGAGGAGCGCACTGGCCTTTTTGGACATTGAACAAGCGTTTGACTCGGTTAGATGGGAATATATTTGGCAAGTACTCCAAAAAATGGGCTTGGGCTTGCGGTTTTTAAAATGGGTCAAGTTACTCTATACAAAGCCAATGGTCCGTACGGGGCGATATGTGTCTGATTGTATAAAGTTGCACAGAGGGACACAGCAAGGGTGCCCGCTCTCACCTTTATTATTTGCCTTAGCAATGGAACCTTTAGCATGCCAGCTGAGATCATTGCTGACAGGGCATGGCATAATGATTGGACAAACAGAACATATAGTGTCATTATATGCAGACGAAGCATTAGTGTACCTGAGCCACCCGACTAATTCTACCCCAATTCTACTGCAGACCCTAGAAAAATTTGCGGAAGCCTCATTCCTAGGCATTAATAAATCCAAATCACAGCTATATCCAGTAGGGAAAGTCGAGGGAAGGGAAGTGTCCCGAGGTTGGAGCACCCATGAGAACTAGGGGACATATTACCAAGGGCCTTATCGCCGCTTTGGCGGCACTTTTAGCCCTAAAGCAGTGATATTTTATCGCCCTATCAGCAAGCTGTCGCTAACAGCAGTTGGCGACAGTTTTCTGACGAAAACCACCGGTTTGTGTGCCGTTTTGCATGTCAGCGATATTTATCGCTAATGACTTGCAAAGTAGGCGTTCCCAACCAACAGACCTGAAAAACAGCTGCTAACAGGCCTATCGCCTATTAGCAAGGAGGCACTAGCCCCGGTAAGCGACGTAAAATGTAGCGCTAGCCGGGGTCATAGCCGTTTTTTTAACACCTGCTAATATCAGGAGTTAGCAATACCTAACATGGGGAGGGGGTCTATTATGCTGATACGACCACAGGGTCGTATCAGCAAGGTTTTCCAACTTCCCCATACAACATCGCTGGTTTTCTCGCGATGTTGGCCCTTCCCTCCCGCTATTGCTGGAATATATATCACCATGGCGCTAATTGTTGCTAATACAGCGTTAGCGTGGTGATAGATTCCAGCAATAGCTGGGGATGGAAATATTTGCACTAAGCGCGATCTGCGATATTTTTTGCAGCTTCTTGATAATATGCCCCTAGAATCAGTGTTGGATATCTAGGAATACACGTTGCCAGAGAGAAAGGCATTTTTTACGAACAAAATATAGGAAGGATAGTCAAGGGATTGCAAGGAAGTTTGCACTTCTGGAATACATTGAAATTGTCTTTGATGGGATAGGTAGCACTGATAAAAATAGTGGTACTGCCTAGGTGGCTTTATGTTATGCAGGGGTCCTTTTATGAAATTCCACATAAACTATTCATAGAACTGGATGTTCTCCTTACACAGTTATGGAATGGGAAATGATGCAGGGTAGGACTGGAGGTAATGAAACAGCAGTGAAATAGCGGAGGGTTGAAAATCTCAGACCTGGAACTGTACTATCTGGCGTCACAACTACAATACGTCGTATCATGGCTAGACACGGTCCCCTCCTGGGAAAGAACTCTACTCGCAGTCACCTACAGCAGGCAGAAGCTGAGAGGTCTCCTCCTGAAAGAAAGGAGACTACAAGGAACATAACCCCCCTTGATCAATTTAATGGCCAGACTATGGAATAGGACAGTAAAAATTATTATTAAGAGAGAGCCCTATGCACCACTCGTTGAGATCTGGATCATACCACAGTTTGCCCACGTAGAACAGGCAATGACGATAGAGAAATGGAAGGGGGGGGCGGCTGTCTGATGCTGTCAGATTTATACCCAGAAAATAAGGTCATTGCTTACCATGGTGCAGTAGATACATTCGAAATAGGAGATGGGCAATTTTTACAGTAAGCAAAAATGGCAGCTACGGCCAGGCAACATTGGTTGACATTCCCTGAAGCTCCGGAACACTCAAACATTTTGGTCACTATGATTACAATGGCGGGCGGGCAAAGGTTTGAAACCCACCTATTTAGGGGTTGAGGGAAGATAAAAGAGGCAAGCCCCTTAACATGGAGGAGAGGTGGCAGGAGGCCAGTCATAAACTGATAACAGACAGAATGGAAAAAAATACATGAAGAAGTCCATAGAGTATCGGTATGTGCCAGGTTTAAGCAAATACAATACAATATTGTTCACCTGATATAACTTTCACCTGGGCGACTACACACCATAAACGCAACAAGAGACCCGCGTTGTCTCCAATGTCAGCACACACAGGCTGACTTCGTACATATGGTCTGGCGTTGCCTCAAAATGAGAAAAACTAGAAGAGGCAAAAAGTTACTGTAAATGTTGCAGGCATGAAGATTTAGGAGGTATTAGATGAAATCCCACCATCACAGCAGCAACCACATGGGGGAACACCAAGAAATGAACAGCACATATAGTCAGGAAGTAAGAGTTAGTGACAACTAAAGACATATCTAAAGCATACATCAAAGAAATTGGCAAACAGGAAGCCGGTAGAGGGAGGCGGGGGAGTTGGGAAATTATGGGGCATATTACCAACCAATAGAGATAATTTTTGTCTCTAACTTTTTATTTTTATCGCAGATAAACCTTGCTATTAGCAAGGTTTATCGCAAATGCGATAAAAAACGGCCGCAATGCATGAATATCGCTGAAAAGTCAGCGATATTCATGCATTATCGAGCAAATGCTCTTAGCCATGTTATCCACCTCCCATTGGTTAACATGGCTAAGAACTGCTCAGGGCAGGTGTTAGCTTTTGGAGATATTCGCGCTTAGCGCGAATATCTCCAAAAGTTGGTAATAGGAGATAGCGATGTTAGCGACTGTTTCCAGTCGCTAACATCTTGGCACGCCCACTTTGCATGTCATTAGTGATAAATATCACTGACATGCAAAGCGGGGCCCAAGATGGTCGCTATCTCCTATTAGCTGTCGCTAACTGGTGTTAGCGACAGCTTGGTAATAGGGAGATAATTTTATCTCCGCTTTCTTGGCTTTTAAAGCCAAAAAAGCGGAGATAAACCCCCTTGACAATATGCCCCTATATCCTTTAATACACACATGCAAAAAGTGAAAAGTGTGAGCTAAAATCTTCAACAATGGTCAATTGAACTGAAATATTGGTGGCATAGCTTTACATGTTCGATACAAGTCTTGAAATAGATGTTGTTTACTTAATGAAAATAATAAAGATTTTTTTTTAAACTGACTGCAAATCCACTCACTTATTTATACAGAGAAGATGTTCATTTCAAAGAGTGCGGGTGGTCTCTGCTTTTAAAATTTGCACGATCACGGGAGCTGACGACGATGATGGCGAAGCGAAATAAAACCAGTCACGTGCGTCAGGGTGACCTCTTAACTTTCCTGTCAGCCGGCAGGATGCCATGTTTATTTACCTGAAAAACTATGTGGGGAAAAAGTGGACGCGGGCGCCATGATCATGCACGGCTCCCGTGAATATTAAATTAAGCAGGCGACGTGATCAAGAGCAGCGCCCGCGCATAAAAATATTTGCAATACCATTGTCCCGACTGCATGAAAGTGAAAGCACACATGGTGCGCTGAATGTGAGTGAAGCAAGTAGTCGTGCTAGAAATAGGAGAAACTCAACAAAGAAAATAGTGCTTCCAAGTCTAAATAACTTGTACTGTGTAACACCTGAAATAAAGGGGCCAGTAACCATTGGAGGTTACAAATGAAGAAAAGGCGGTACTAAGGTGGGATTAAGAAGCCTATTAAGGAATCATAAGCAGGCATTTACAAAGGACAAACACACAAACCACCGAAAAATATGGACGGGGAGTGGACAGGGCTTCTTTTCTATACTCCACTAGAGTAGCTCTCCAGAGCAGCACTTGCGTATTGACTCAGGCTCGACCTAAAAACAGTATGAGAAATGTGAAGCTGCATGAAATCGGGGCAGGATCAAAGGTGGGGCTACAAAAGAAAATATTCTATACTTTTTTTTGCCTTCGACCTTCAGATAGCTACATTTAAAATAATGTGCACCTTACATGAGAAATAAAAATGAAAAGTTATTAGGAAATACACTGTAGTACATTATGAAACCTCTATTAGTGAATGCACTGCAGATGTATGTGTGGCTAAGATCAAGTTTAGTATCTGTTCCTATTGTTTTAAACCACTATTAAATGGTAGTAATTTTGATAATTATCGGATCTGTGACTTCGACTTTGAAGTGAAGTAAATTCGCATTGCAAATGCAAATTTTGGAAAAGGCCCAACTGGCTTCTAAGGAAGCAGGAGGAGAGATATCAGCGTGCTGGTATCTTTTTTGTTCACTGTGGGGCCGATTCACACAACTAATCTGAGACAAAGTCCTAAACGTACTATTTCGGTATTAACAGCAGGCACTTACGATTTATGGTATTCACAGAAATCACTTACGACTACTAACTTTACCTCTGCATTCGGGCCGAATTTCCTCACCCGGAGCGGAAGTTCCGCACCCGGAGTGGGATTTACGTCTCCGCGCCGGAATCTCCGAAATTGTACCAGAACCCATTATTTCATACAGGAAATGACATACAGGAAGTGGGAGACAAGAAATACATCACAGGAAGTTGTTGGCAGCCACTTTGTGTTCATTCTGAGTGATCCTCTCTCACTGATCAGATCCTCTGCCATCCTGCTGCTGTTTCCGACCTTATTTCCACCAAAATGGCTGAGGGTTATGAACAGAAAGCACCTCCTTTCAGTGAAAAGGAATTAGACATCTTAGCTGAGGGGGTGATACTCAAATATCCTCAGCTATATGGGGTGCCAGAGCACCAGCTGTGTAATGCAGCGCCGGCCAGACTATGGGCCGACATTGGTGAGTGCTGCAGTACAGTGGGCGTTCACGCTAGGAATGCGAGGGCATGCAGCAAGTGCTGGGATAACCTAAAACACTGGGCCCGGCACTAGGCCGAAGAGCTACTGGGACAGTCTTCCCAGCAACATGTGCATCGTCCTCATGTCTTGCCACTGTACAGGAGGGTCCTGCATACTCAGCTGGAGGAGCATGAGCAGCAGAGACCTCGTAAGTGCCTTATATGTGGAAGTATGATGAGAGTGAAGACAGAGCTGTACCATCGTGTGTCCCATGCCTCCAATCACCTATTCTGTGTCTATGCAGCAGTCATCATGGAGCAAAAGGCTCACTGTAGCCCGTTGACTGTACAGGGCAGAGTGCATTCTGGGAATTGTAGTTTCATCATGACAACTAGGGATTTGAGCCACACAGTTGCATTTTTACAGAAATTTGCACTGCCAGCACCACTAACAGTGAACCAAGGGAATCATAACTGATGTGTGCATTGGATGTGGAATGTTACAAATGCTGTCCAGTGTGTGTATGAGTGGCCAGTGAGTATTGGATGCTGTGACTTGCATTGCTTTCGTTGAATTTGGGTTCTGATTGAGACAGATCATCATGTGCTATAGAGTCAAGATAGACTTTGAGAACCTTGCCTCCCTCTCAAGGGTTTCCAATTTTGCCAAGTGTGTCCACAGACACATGTCTTACCCACAGTGGCTTGTATGCCATTTTTCATGTACAAGTAGCTGTGACAACGAGCCACTACTGTTCACCAGTGCACAGCCCTACCTGATCAGTCTCCAAAGCCAATATGTGGCACTGGATTGTCAGCTTTTGTGAGGGAATATTAAAAGTTTAGACTCACAACTTAGCAAACCTAATTGGCAAGACCCTATATGGATGTGTGACCCCCAATCGGCATTTGTGTTGTCCCATACAATGCTACACAGCAGATTACATTTGTCCAGATGAAAAAGTGCAGGCAATCAATATCACAGACCCATTTCAATATCATCTAGACTCTCTCTGATCTCCTTTTTTAAACGGGGTTTGGAACCTGCCCATGTAGCAGTGACAGGACACACAAGTCACAAGAATACCAAAGTTGAGGGTTGGCCCCTACAGATGTGCAAGCCACCAAAAATCTTGTGAGATGTCTAAGTCAGACTCAAACCAGGAGATGACTGTGAACATACACATAATTTAAGCTGATAAACATTGACAACTGTATAGTGAGATCAGAGGAGAACAAAGTCTGACCTTTGCTCATCTAGGTATGTGTCTTGTACTGGTGTGTGCAACAACTACATAATGATTTGTCTTACATTTCAGTTGGCTCAGCTGGCCAAGAGGACCTGGTTCGGAGCAGGCCATCTTTGGTGCACCGGTGGCCATGACCTGTTTCCCGTGGTGAAGAAGAGGACAATGAGGTGGGACAACATTAGGAGGCAGGGGAATTGCGCCCACCCAGACTGACCAGGAAGACAACTCAGGTGCTACGGACTGGGTGGAGGCTGAGGACATTGAAGGGGGGGTGAAGACTGGACACCTCTGGCAAGGGGGGGGGGTGCAGAGCTACTCTTCCCCTGACCATTCACCTGTAAGTTTTGGTGAGGTGTCCCGGGGCAGGCCACTACACAACCTGGGCCTGCCATCAGCTCCTCCCTAACTCTAGAGGCCCCCATTCCATTGGGGCCTCCAGCTGCATCCCCTGCAACCTATTACCCTCATAGTAGCTGCCAGGTCGACACCATTGGCTCCGAACTTGAGGCACCACACCCCTAATGTTCAACCCAACCCTCTACATGTGTTGGTCCTTCTGTGACAGTACCAGAGGACTTGATGTGGGTATGTGAGGGTCAGCCAGACATGTCCTCTCGCATCATGCAGCAGATGTGTCTAGAGATATGCTTGATGTGAGAGGAAATTGCCCAAGCTCTGGCCACCCTCACTGCCAGTGTCAATTCCCTGACTGCAGCCATGTCGTCTTTTGGGTCCCAACCTCCTTCCCACACCACCGTCAATTTCTCCTGCTGTCCGTTGCCCCACACTGTTTCCCCCGTAATCCTCGTGTGTCCCGACCAGTATGGTGCCTGTTCCTACACCGGCCAGCCAGGAGCCCGCATCGGACTCAGAGGATCTGGACATTGTGGTAATAGAGGATGACTAGAAGGACATTTCACCTGTTGGACAGATTTTTCTTCTTTGTAGACAATTATTTACTTTTCCCCTTGTAAATAGACTGGTTTCCCTGACACTCCCTGACATGTTATATTTATTTTGCCCCACCCCAATCCAAGTTTCCTTCTTCTGCAGTAAGAACGTAATTTGTTTTCTTTCCTCCCTTCCAAACGGACTGTTGTTGTTTTTCTAACCTCACACTTTTTTTTTCATAGAAAATCTTATTTTCAATCATACTTTCTCTATCTTGTTTAACTTCATTGTGAATGTCTGATACAAAATCTGGACATGTATTTTAGAAGTCATCTGCTCTGCACATGAGGGCTTGCTGCAATAACGGGGTTACACTTGTACATATGTCATACACACACATGCATCCTCACATCTCTAGGCCCCCAAAGTTGGTGAACATTAGCCTATTATCAATCAATCAATCAATCAAGACATTTGAAAAGCGTGTTACCCGTTAGGGTCTCAAGGCGCTGGGGGTGTGCTGCTACTGTTCGAACGCCAGGTCTTGAGTAGCCTCCTAAAGGTTAGTTGGTCTTTGGTTTGCCGTAGGAGGATGCGGAAGGTGTTCCAGGACTTGGCGGCTAGGTAGAAGAAAGATCTGCCACCGGTGGTCGCTCTCCTGATGCGGGGGGCGGAGGCAAGGGTGAGGTCGGTGGAGTGGAGCTGGCAGTTCGAGCTGATCCGTTTGCTGAGGTATGCTGGTCCGGTGTAGTGGAGAGCTTTGTGTGAGTGGGTGAGGAGTTTGAAGGTGATCCTCTTGTTGATGGGAAGCCAGTGCAGGTCTCTCAGGTGGAGTGTGATGTGGCTGTGGTGAGGGATGTCGAGGATCAGGCAGGCGGATGCATTCTGAATGCGTTGCAGTCGTTTCAGCAGTTTGGCCGGGGCTCACGCGTAGAGGGCGTTTCTGCTGATGACGAGGGCCGTTCTTCTGGTGTCGATGGGGGGAAACATCCTAAACAACGAAGTCAGAACAATGACTAACCGGAACAATGAAGCTTGAACAACGAAAACTCACATTCAACCAAGGCTGGAACAATGAAGGTCAGAACAACGAAGGTCAGAACAACGAAGGTCGGAACAACGACTTTTCAGAACACCGAAGAATTTCTGTGTTGAAAAACGGCTGTTAAAGTCCAGCACAGAGAATAATTGTCAAAGCTGTGGACAGGATTGCAGTCGGGTCACGGACAGTAAAAGTAGCATCAATGATCGAGATAAACTCCTAATTCACTCACGACAGTAGCGGCGAAACCATTATCTGTGATATTGTTTGTGCTTGTGTTGAAAACAGGCTATTAAAGTACTGTAAAGAGGAAAAGGATACTTGTTAACGCTGTGGGCAGAATTGGATTTGGCTCGCGGACCACAATGGTAACGTAAATGTTATTTCACTCACCGCCGATAAAACTGTGCCCTCCTGGAAGGAAGTTCAACAGGGTTGTGTGCAGGGCCGCAAATAAAAAGAAGGAATGCGCCACGTGAAGCGTGCACGGCAGTGAGAGAGCGTGTTGCTCCTCGTTAAACAGCAGATAAATGCCTCGCATGAATAACAAAGAAGAGAGTCAAGACTACGTGAAAAACCTCAAAGAGTAGAGAACTCATCTTTGTTGAGAATCATTCTTGAAAGAAAGTCAAAGGGAATCAAGTAAACCATAACGAATAATAGTTATATGGACATACAAGCATTACTTGCATAGTAAGTAAATAGGTCAAAACAAGGTCACATTTAAATTTAGAGGTTAATAAACATTAACACGGGCGTGTGTGAAAAAAAAGACTATGCATTAAAATATACGTAGAATAAAATATAAAAAAATGGGTAAAGAGCAATTTAAAATATATCGTGGAAGTATGGTTAATACAATGCTGCCATCTAATGGACAGTCATGAGCTGATACTTTTCGTGGTTTAGGAAGTCATTGTAAAAAAGTTGCGGTACAGCATAGCTCGTTGTAAAGCGTTTGTGGATAAGGAAGTCGTGGTTAAGGCAGTAGTTGTTTAGACATACAACCGTCAATGGGGATCCACTTGTAGATCTTTCGGAGCATGCGGAGGGCGTTGAAGCAGGAGGATGAGATGGCGTTGACTTGCTTGGTCATGGAGAGTGTAGAGTCGAGGATAAATCCCAGGTTGCGTGCGTGGTCGGTTGGTGTTGGAGTTGCTCCTAGGGCGGTCGGCCACCAGGAGTCGTCCCAGGCCGAAGGCGTGGAGCAGAGGATGAGGACCTCCGTCTTGTCCACGTTCAGCTTCAGATGGCTGTTCTTCATCCATTCGGCAACGGCTTTCATACCTTCGCGGAGGTTGGTTTTGGCTGTAAGAGGGTCCTTGATGAGGGAGAGGATCAGTTGTGTGTCGTCTGCATAGGAGATGATGTTGAGGTCGTGCAGTCTGGCGACGTGGGCGAGTGGGGCCATGTAGATGTTAAACAGCGTCGGGCTGAGGGAGGATCCTTGGGGTACGCCGCAGATGTTCTTGGTGGCTTCAGATCAGAAGGGAGGGAGGCGGATGCTCTGTGTTCTGCCGGAGAGGAAGGAGGTGGTCCAGTCCAGTGCTTTGCATCGGATTCCTGCATCGTGGAGGTGGGTGCGTAGGGTACGTGGCAGACAGTGTCAACGGCAGCTGACAGGTCCAGGAGGATAAGGGCTGCAGTCGCGCTGTTGTCCAGCAGGCCCCTGATGTCGTCGGTGGCGGCGATGAGGGCCCTTTCGGTGCTGTAGTTGCTGCGGAAACCAAACTGGGATGGGTCCAGGACGTTGTTCTCCTCTAGGTAGCGGGTCAGCTGTTTATTGACTGTTTTCTCGATGACCTTCGCCTGGAACGGGAGCAGGGAGATGGGCCAGAAGTTCTTGAGGTCCTTGGGGTCTGCTTTGGGCTTCTTGAGCAGGGCGTTGATCTCGGCATGCTTCCAGCTCTCCGGGAAGGTCACGTTCTCGAAGGAGATGTTGCTGGCTTTGCGGAGTTGGGGTTTTATGGTGGCTCTGGCTTTGTTGAAGATATGGTAGGGGCACAGGTCTGATGGGGAGCCGGAGTGGATGGTGCTCATGACTTTGATGGTGTCGTCGTCGTTGATGTTGGACCAGGTGAGAAGGGGATTGCCGTGGGTGGAGGCCGTGGGGTTGGAGGTGTTCTTGGCTGTCGTGGAGGCCTGGTTGTCAAAGCTATTTTGGATGTCTACGATTTTGTGGTGGAAGAAGGAGGCCAAGGAGTCGCACAGGTCTTGCGATGGTGGGATGTCGTTGGTGCTGGTGCTGGGTTGGAGAGTTCCTTCACAATGGTGAAGAGCTCTTTGCTATTGTGTACGTTATTGTCGGGGCGGTCCTTGAAGGAGGTATTTTTGGCGGATCTGATGAGGTAATGATGTTGGCGCATGGCGTTCTTGTGCGCTGCTTGGTTCTCTGGTGTCTGTTCGTGGCGCCATTTCCTCTCCATCTGTTGGCAGTTTTGCTTGGAGGTCTGGAGGTCCGCGGTGAAGCAGCTGGCAGTCTTGTTGGTGCGACTGTTGGAGGGATTCTTGATCGGGGCGAAGCTGTTGGCGCAGTCTTCGATCCAGCGTCTGAGGTTGCTGGCAGCAGCGTCTGTGGGGTCTGTGGGTGGTCTTCTGGTGAGGGTGGCGTGTAGCTGGTCTTCAATGATTTTGCTCCAGCAACAGCGGGGGAACTGTTGGGTGAGGTGGTACGTGGTGGGCTTATCGAAGGAGAAGTGGACGCAGAGGTGGTCGGTCCAGTGGAATTTGGTGGTGTGACTGAAGGAGACGTGGGAGCTTGCGGAGAAGATGGGATTTAGCGTGTGTCCGGCGGAGTGGGTGGGAGTCATGATGAGCTGTTTGAGTCCGAGGTTGGCGAGGTTGTCGAGCATGCTGGTGGAGTTGGTGTCGTTGTTGTTCTCGAGGTGGAAGTTCAGGTCCCCAAGGAGGATGTAGTCCGTGGAAGCGAGGGCGTGTGTGCTGACGAAGTCAGCGATGGAGTCGCTGAACTGTGGCCGGGGTCCAGGGGGCCTGTAGATCAGAGTTCCTCGGAGGGTGGTGTTGGGATCAGTGTGGATCTGGAAGTGTAGGTGTTCGGCAGTGTTGAGGGTGTCGTCGGAGTTGGTTGATACCTTGAGGGTGGACTTGTGGATGATGGCGATTCCACCTCCTACTCCGTTGGTACGGTGTCTGCGGGTGATATTGTAGCCGTCCGGGATGGCTATGGCGATCTCGGGTGCAGAGGAGTCGTTCATTCACCTCAGACATGCCTGACAGGCTGAACCCAATGGCACGAATGTCCGGCCTCACATCTGCCTGGTGTTGGAAGAAGTTCTGCTCCCACTGGGCACCATGGCCATGAGCAGTCCCTCTCAACAGGGGTCGGCCATGGATGTGACCGCCAGGTCCAACAGCAGGTGGGAGGGTGGCATGTGGAAGCCTGTGGACAGGAGAATGGTGCCCAGGGGATACCTGCACCACAACAGGGTTTGTTACTTCTCTCAGATGGTGAAGAGAATGCCTGGAACACACTGTATAGGGAGGAGTGTGTAGGGGAACCACCACGTCTGTCCCGGATATGAGGGCTGTGAGGGAGTGATGTCTACATTGGGGTATGTATGAGCTGCGATTGGTTAGCTCTATGCTGGGGACAGGCAATCTTTCATTTTGTAGAAGGCTGAGGCACTTTGCTGGGCAGAGGCTGTGAGGCCTTTCAAAATATGTGCAACACGGGAATATTTCTGTCCATGGCATCAGACTCTTTATCCTCTGAGAGGATGAACAGATAGTCACCATCATCGTCCAATCCTTCATCCTCCTCAGGTGCTTCCTCCTCCTCCTCTTGTGCAGTACTTGCAGCCAACATAACTGTCAGGAGGAGCAGTGGATTTTCCCCTTTGATGCCCATCACCCAACACTGATGGAAGGTCCATCCTCCTCCTCATCATCATCACCTGGAACTTAGAGGTTGCAACAGGATAAGTAATTGACCCAGTATATTGTCTTGTGCAACACAAGGGTTGGTTCTACTGTACTTTGCATCAACAGATGACTCACATGTGACCTGGTTTGGGTACCCCTACAAGTGACAGATCACACCATAGCACTGAGGGGTGAAATGGAGATGTACATTGCACAAGCAAACTCACCAGCTCCAGCCACAGCTTTGAGTCCCTTTGTGATCCCCTGATGTCAACTGCTGAACCATGATCCTCATAGGTTTTGATGACGAAGCAGTCCCCGATACATCAGCTGTAGAGGGAAGTGACACCATTCTCAATCATCCGCATTACTAATTTATAAACAGGCACATGTGACACTTATGATATGTATTTAACTTTGTAAGCCCATTTGCAGGTTGATCTTAGTCATGGTTTTGCTAGGGAAACACTTCACACCACATTTACCTGATGGACATGTGCAAGATGGTTTCACTGCTGCAGCCAGGATGTCTTGCATTCCCTGGGATGGTGTTGTATGCTCCACTGGTGTCCTCCTTTCAGCAGCTGTGATGAGACATACATGTCCATATTTCAGTACACCAGATGGTAGCTATGAGCTAACATGTATATGTCATTCTCAATGACCATTGAGAGGATATTCCTGGACAATGTGCAGCATGTTTACCTCATGGACTTTACATGTGGGCCCCTGCTCACATGCAGCAATTCCCAGCTGTTACCTCCACACAGCAATGACATCAATGAGATGACACATCAACAGACAAACGTGTATGAGAAGGTTACTGATATTTGAAGGAAGGAGAGTTATAATCAGGATGCCACCGCATAACATTGATTACACCTTCACCGTTAAGGCTGACATGTCTCATGAGTATGATGTTGTCTATTGACAAGTTGAAAGGATTGTACATCCACAGGCTTACCAGTTTCACATTTGCACATCAGTTCACACATTGCATTGCAGAGTTCATATGTGAGATGTGCAATAGTCAGGTACATTTTGTGTGTCAATTATGCTTCCCTACCCATGAAGTCACAAAGCTCATTTTGGATTGAGAGATCACACATTTGTAATGTCCATCCTTTGAGTGTCCTCTGTTCCCATAATCCATTTACTACATCATGGTAGAACTAAGCTGAAAACGGATGATGTCTTGTACAGCAGAAATCCTAACCTCATATGTTGTACACTCACTTATGTAGGTGGATACAGTAGAAGAGGACGCAAACAGAATGCAACATTTGACTCAGATCCCACATTGTGGGTAAGCTGTGAAGATTTTATGGTTGCCACCTACACTGGATTTGTGTTGTGCCTTTCAGCCAAGAGATTTTATAATGTAACTTCCTGAAGATTTACTGTAGCATCCCATACATCCATCACAAAAGTACACAACTGGCAATAGTGCGACCATCATCCACCCCAATTTCAATATGATTGGTCCATTGGAAATTTGCTAGGGAGTTTTCATATCATTGAATTACAATTCAGTTATGTCTAGTACACTCAATATGACACTAGATACTATTTGTATGTTCATTCAGCACCCACTTGTCATACATTTTGTGTCATCCTTTCACTAGCTCCCATGGTGTGATCTGGTATGTGGTTAAGTGCCATATAAAACACATACAGCGGAGATTAAAGGCACATTTCATGGGCATGGACATTCAGGTACATTATTCTTGGGTTTACTTACCATGGCCCTGCATCTGCTCAGTGTGTGGTCCCTGACCAGATGTCACAGACAACCTTGTAGGAGAAGTCTCTGTGGGTCTTGGAATCTGGGAGGAAATCACTGGACCTACAATGATAAGGGTGTTTGGAACTTTATATTTCTGCTGCCACATGTGATTTACTCTATTTCAGACACAAAGGATGAGCATAAGCAGTGTGGGCCCTACCGTTACAGAAGTGTGTAGCAGTAATTATCATGAGTGATCACACATTCAACTTGAGCATGGTGGGGGATGATTAGCACTTGAAATCGTCATCAGACCCAAATGTGGAGATTCCGGCCCGGAGGTGGAGATTCCGCACCCTGAGCGAACGTTCCGCAACCGGAGCAGAGATTCCAGCCCGGAGACAGAAATTCCTGTCCGAGTGCGGACGTAAAGTTAGTAGTCGTAAGTGCCTTCTGTGAATACCAAAAGTAGTAAGTTTAGGATTTTGTCTCAGATTAGTTCTGCGAATCGGCCCCTAGGAATGCAAAACAGTACCCCCTGTCCCTCCTGAGGACCTGTGGTAAGCTTCTAGAGCCCGGTAATGTTAGTCTCCCTAGCTACTCTACTTTTCCTGACTTTTGGGTGGACTAATGCTGGAGGCTCTAACAATGCTCCTAAAATCCTTCACAGCCCTCTAAATCCCCCAGACCTCTAGGGAGGGGATTTAGGTTTAGGTGGAAACACCTGAACATAACTTTACTTTAGCTCTTGGGAGGGACTTGACAGTGTTTCTTGCACGGCAGACAATTGTCTGCTGGGTGACAGCCCAGGTATCCAGATGGTAGGTAATGTTTCCAATGAAGTCACCATTCTGATCAAGGGGAAGCATTTGACCACTGACTAGGTCACCGAGCAGCCACTGACAAGGTCACCGAGCAGGTCCCATGAGGCTTATCAATGTCTATGCCCCGGAGAAAACTGAGAGGCTTGGGATGCTCAGGATGAAACTTGTGACCTCCAGGACCATCCTGATCGTTGGTGATTTCAACTGTACAGTAGAGATGGATGGACCAACTGAGTCAGAATCTGCGGGGGTGGACGTGACATCCAGGCTGTTGGTGGAGATGATAGGTGAGGCGTCCCTCCAGGATGTCATCAGGAGCATGGGGCCGATTGCCAGGAATGTTTCCTGGAGTAGGCCGGACACATCCGTGCATTCACGGATCGACCTCCTATTCACCTCCACAACAGTAAAGCCTGATCAAAGCTCCATGGTTGCCATCCACTTCAGTGACCATATAGCAGTCAATTTCGATGGTGGAAATCACAGGTAAGTTCCCCGCTGGCCCAGGGTTGTGGAAACTGAACTGCTCATTGCTTGGAAAACGAGGAGTTAGTGATGAACCTCAAAGTCGCATATGTAGAGTGGAGGGACATGAGGGACTTCTTTCACTCTTCCAGCGAGTGGTGAGAATGGGTGCTTCTACTAGGATGCAAGCAGAGCCACTGCGTGGGAAAAGAAGAGTGCATTCAGGAGGCCGCAGAGCAAGCTGAAGCAACTGTACGAACTTGAGCTCAGGGAATGGGATGCAGATGACAAACTGAAGGAAACCCGAAAAGGGCTCACATTGAACTTTAGGGAAGAATCCAAGAAAATATTTTTCCGGCCGAGAACCTTGACAAGGCGAGAAATGCAACTCGTTCTTCTTCAAGAAACTTCACTCGACCCACACACCGCTGGAAGAGCTTTGGGACTCGGAGGAAAACCTCCAAAGTGAGAAAGAGCAAGCCAGAAGAGTCGTAACAGAGTTTTATGGCGAACTCTACTCCCTGAAGTCGTCAGAGAGATCCAAGGCTGATAGTTTCCTTGAGAACATCTCGAAGACAATGGGTCCAGAAGAGAGAGAGAGAGGGCCTGAATGCGCCCTTCACCCTGAAAGAGGTACACTTCACCGCTACAACCTCCAAGAGGGGCAAGATGCCTAGAAATGACTGTCTTCCAGTGGAAGTGGAACTTTATAGCAAACTATGGGAGCTTATCGAGCCGGACTTCCTGGACCTCCCAGAGGAAATGGTGGGCAAGGGCAGTATGCCACAATCCCTGCGTGGAGGCATGATAACACTTTTGTACAAACAGAAGGGAGAGAGAGAAGATCTCAAGAACTGTAGGCCCATCTCACTCCTTAGTGTGAACTACAAAATCATCATGAAGGTGATGGCCAACCACCTAAAAAAAGTGATAGTGAAGATAGTTCACCCTGACCAGTCCTGTGGGATTTACAAAAAACACAGTTGATGGACAGAATGTAGAACAATGTCATACATTCACCCCAGTACAAGGATCTGGGCCTAAATCCATCATTTTTTTCACTCCACACCACCCTGGGTTAGACACTGGCTATATGCAAATCAGCTCTGACCGTTTGCCTCATGGGAAAAGTCCAGTCCGAACTACCAAGCCATGTCTTTCCCAGACCGGAATCAAGCATCCAAGGACTGGTTTCTGGCTATCAGCCTTCATTCAGCCTGGATAGCTTGACTCCAGTGGTGTGGAGAGCCTGGGACTCACGTCTGAGCATACCCAGCCCACTCGGGGTGAAAATTACAAAAAACACAGTTGATGGACAGAATGTAGAACAATGTCATACATTCACCCCAGTACAAGGATCTGGGCCTAAATCCATCGTTTTTTTCACTCCACACCACCCTGGGTTAGACACTGGCTATATGAAAATCAGCTCTGACCCTTTGCCTCATGGGAAAAGTCCAGTCCGAACTACCAAGCCATGTCTTTCCCAGACCGGAATCAAGCATCCAAGGACCGGTTTCTGGCTATCAGCCTTCATTCAGACTGGATAGCTTGACTCCAGTGGTGTGGAGAGCCTGGGACTCACGTCTGAGCATACCCAGCCCACTCGGGGTGAAAATTACAAAAAACACAGTTGATGGACAGAATGTAGAACAATGTCATACATTCACCCCAGTACAAGGATCTGGGCCTAAATCCATCGTTTTTTTCACTCCACACCACCCTGGGTTAGACACTGGCTATATGCAAATCAGCTCTGACCCTTTGCCTCATGGGAAAAGTCCAGTCCGAACTACCAAGCCATGTCTTTCCCAGACTGGAATCAAGCATCCAAGGACCGGTTTCTGGCTATCAGCCTTCATTCAGCCTGGATAGCTTGACTCCAGTGGTGTGGAGAGCCTGGGACTCACGTCTGAGCATACCCAGCCCACTCGGGGTGAAAAATACAAAAAACACAGTTGATGGACAGAATGTAGAACAATGTCATACATTCACCCCAGTACAAGGATCTGGGCCTAAATCCATCGTTTTTTTCACGCCACACCACCCTGGGTTAGACACTGGCTATATGCAAATCAGCTCTGACCCTTTGCCTCATGGGAAAAGTCCAGTCCGAACTACCAAGCCATGTCTTTCCCAGACCAGAATCAAGCATCCAAGGACCGGTTTCTGGCTATCAGCCTTCATTCAGCCTGGATAGCTTGACTCCAGTGGTGTGGAGAGCCTGGGACTCACGTCTGAGCATACCCAGCCCACTCGGGGTGAAAATTACAAAAAACACAGTTGATGGACAGAATGTAGAACAATGTCATACATTCACCCCAGTACAAGGATCTGGGCCTAAATCCATCGTTTTTGTCACTCCACACCACCCTGGGTTAGACCCTGGCTATATGCAAATCAGCTCTGACCCTTTGCCTCATGGGAAAAGTCCAGTCCGAACTACCAAGCCATGTCTTTCCCAGACCGGAATCAAGCATCCAAGGACCGGTTTCTGGCTATCAGCCTTCATTCAGCCTGGATAGCTTGACTCCAGTGGTGTGGAGAGCCTGGGACTCACGTCTGAGCATACCCAGCCCACTCGGGGTGAAAATTACAAAAAACACAGTTGATGGACAGAATGTAGAACAATGTCATACATTCACCCCAGTACAAGGATCTGGGCCTAAATCCATTCCTGTCCTGTGGGATACCAGGTTAGCAAATTGCAGACAGTCTAGTCCTGGTCCGGGACTCGATTGAGTACGTCAAGAGATGCAAAGTTCTGATGGCCTTGGTCAGCCTGGATCAGAAAAATGTGTTCACCCATTTCCCATGAGTTCATGGACCAGACACTCAGAGCACTGGGACTGGGAGATATTTTCTGTGACGTGATGACCACAATGTATAGAGACATCTCTAGCACAGCGTTGGTTAATGAATGGAAAAGCAAACCCTTCCCCGTCCTGTCGGCTGTGAGGCAGGGCTCCCATTCTCCCCTCTTCTTTTCATCTGTGTGATAGAGCTCCTTGCTGAATGCATCCAATAGAACAAGAACATCAGAGGAGTGACAGCCCATGAAGCAACAAAAAGGGCAAAGTGAAGTGTTCCCTCCACATGGACTACGTCTCAGTCATCTTTGCAGATGGACCAATTGTGAGAGAACTAGAGAGGACTTGTATCGAGTTTGGAAAGGCGTCAGGAGCAAAGATCAACTGCGCCAAGTCGGAAACCCTACTCTTCTGCCACTGTACCCCCCAACCGAGACCCACTGCCATTCACCTTCAAGCAGGTGAAGATCCTTTGAGTCTGGTTCAGCAGAGACGGTGCTGCAGAGAAGATATGGGAACATAGACTGGCAAAGACGAAGCAGAAGCTGGGACTCTAGAGCCTCTGGAAGCTGACAATCAAATGTAAGTCTTTGAGCCTATGGAACGAGACCCTGCCAGTGCTACAGTACGTCGCTGAAGTGTGGCCATTGCAGACCAGTACGGTCAAGGCGATCAAGAGAATTAACTTCTACTTCATCTGGAGCTTGAAGATGGACAGAGTGAAGAGGGAGGTGATGTTCAAGACCCATGACAAGGGAGGCAAGGGAGGCCGGACATCGCCACCAACATGGAGGAAATCTTTGTATGAGGAGCATCCTGAGGACCAAAGTTGAGAGCCATGCTAGCTTTCTGATGGCACGTTTCTTCCTGTTGCCAACTTGGAGCGGCCTTAGATGGGCAGAATGGTTGAGCGCCGTCCTCTACAACTTGGACACCCCGTGATTCTACAAGGAAGTGAACATGTTTGTCAAGGAGTTTGGTCTGGAGGCTGCTGAGCCAGCCAAGTGGACTCCAAAGATCGTCCAACGCCAGATACGTGCGAGGGACATCAGCAAACCGATCAACACCCTCCCCTCTGCCACAACAGACCACATGTGGGAGAACATTGCCACCAAGCGCCTGACCAACCAGCACAAAGACATTGCCTGGATGGCCATCCAAGGAGGACTGCCAGTGAGAGCCTTCATGCACACAAGAGGGTTCAACCGATACAAGTTTCTCCTTGATAGGGTGCACCACGGACGAAAAGATCTACCATCTCTTCTGGGAGTGCGCACTACTGACCTACTGAAGGCCCTAGGCTCGGAGCTCAGGGCCCGGATACAAATATTATGCATCAGCACAGATTCGGTGATGTTCGGTCTGTTCCCAGGGACAAACACACTTTGGGACCTCCAGGACTGCTGGAGGCTCCTGTGTTGCTTGAAAGATGTTCTTCTGTTATCCAGAAAGCCTGGTAGTAGGGAGGAAGGAGACATTAATCCTGGCGTGCTGAAAGATGAGCAACAGTCTCCTGCATGACCACGCTGCAAAAACAAAGAAAAAATTGGACACAATGGGGTCCCCTTGTAACCTTACATAGGAGGGGGGCCTGGAAGGCTCAGACAAAGAAGAAGACGACGACAACACCTGAGGACCCAAAGGAGTCCCCCTGCCCTTACCTGGGGGTGGGGGTCTAGAGGGGCCACTTACCTTTTCTGTTGTTTTTCAGTTTAATTCAGGAACCAGATGGCAACAGGGGAGAGGATAATGCGGATGAAGACAGGTGGAGTAAATGCAGTTATTTACTGTATGTATTTGACTAGAGTGACCTTTTGCCTTCACAGGGAAAAGGTCAATATGATAGCTGTGTTGCCAATGGCTTACGAGTAATAGGGTGTTGTGGAAAGTGGCGATTTATATATATGACCCAGAAACGAGGCCCTGACAAAGGAAACAAGCATTTGCAATGCTTCGGTCTCGCCTTTGGGACCTTAAAAGTATATAGCCATGCAGCACATTAACCTGGGTGTTATATCCATTGTTCTCATTTAACCTTACACAATGCTTTGTACGTGAAACACTAATTCTGCCAAGGTTTCAAATTGCTATGTGTGACGTTTTCATGATTTCACTTTAAATACAAGTGACATTTCAACGACTATGAGTGACACTTTCTCGCGAGCAAAATCAAGCAATGAAGGCAAGGGAATCATATAAATATCAGAAATGACACCCATTTGAGCATAGTTGCTAATGTTTCAGATTGCTTATGCGTGATATTTTCATAGATTCAGCGGATTAAGGAGAGTCATTCAATAACTAAATGTGTGACATTTAGAGTGGCCATTTCTAGCGACCGAAATCATACAACGAAGTCCATGGAAACAGACAAATAACAGAAATCACACTTATTTTAGCAACAAAAAAGTCAAACTCAGCAGAAGGTGCATTTGAAGCCATTATTTAATTTCTAAATTATCACCGCCCTCAACCCCAACCTCAGCTCCAGTTAGTGGCTGAGCCACATGTAAAAACGGGATCTCAGTGACAAAAGCAGCAACCCACTGAGCTATCCGTGTACAATACAGTTCAATGCCATATGATATGCTGGTAGACTTTCTTTGCAGTAGCTGTATTAACCATCTGTGCTTAATGGTGAGAGTGAAAACTGCCAGTAGACAAAACTCTGACCTCTCTCCAGCGGGAACATTAATCACCTGACTCATCTCTGACTTAGTAAGTCTGACTGTGCTGGGAAAATAAAGGTTGCTGCTTCGTACCTACTGCCACTGTCAAGCATGAATATTAAAGCCTTTGCACTAATAAATCAGCAAAACTGTTAGTTTACTTAGACAAAACTTTCACCTTCGATGGTCCTGCCTTTATAGCACTGGCAACTTTAGTGTGCCCATTTGCATGGCTCTATGCCGTGTTGGAGCCTCCTCCTCAATCTCATAACAAACATTTTTAGGTCAAGCCTAGCGCAGCGCGCATGCGCTGCAGTAGAATCAGCCTCTTGGAATCACTTCAGCTTTCTTTAGCTTTAGTAAAAGCTTGTGCGTGTGGTGCTCACACACGATTGGCCTTTGCGTCTGGCTTTAGTATGCAATTAGCCAAAGGCGTGTGGAGGTCCCAGCTTCTTGGGAAATGTTTACTTCCAGAGCATTTTGCTGTCGGGAGCCAGCAGCAGCGTGTAGGGTCCATCTGTTTTTAATTAGCGTGGCTGAGCTTGTTGTTCTGTGTAGGCTGAGATCTTCCAGCCTGTAGGGGGAGCCGCGCCGGCTCTGCTGCTCCAGCCGCCTGCTCTTGCACATTGGCTCGCTCTCCTTGTCTGCCTTTTGCTCTTTGCACAGTCTGCATCCAGGCAGCGGCGGTGGATCATTGTGGGAGACTTGGAGGTCCAGCCCTGTGCTCTCGGCCGTGGCTGTCATGAGCGGGGCCACCGCATGTGGCCATCGACTCCCAGGCCAGGCTGCAGCAGAGGGGAGCCATGGGTAGTGCTGGGGGCTCTCAGGCTCCGGGCAGCGGTCAGGCCCGCAGGGCATGACAGCAGCCGCCCTGACCGTCCGACTTCAAGCTGCAGGCCATCATCATTGGCTCCCTCAGGGTGGGCAAGACCAGCCTGATGGAGCGCTTCACTGACGACACCTTCTGCAAGGCCTGCAAGTCCACTGTGGGTAACAGCTGCTCCCAGCCTCGCTCAGCGCAGCCCGAGATCGTTATCTGGCGAGGAAATGCCAGTACGACCGCCTTTCCCACTGTCGTGCATTAATAGGACACGAGTTTGGAATCTTTGGGCATTGTTAGTTTTTTTAAGACCTCTTTTCAGATGAGGCTTGTTGCTTTTATTCGTATATCTCCACATGTCCGGTGCCTGCGTAAGTGCCTCATTCAGTCCTGTTTGTACGTCAGTTTGGACCTTGTAGTTTTGTCTTTCTGACTTACGTAACAGGATACAAATGAGAACGCAGGGCTTGGTAAGCTGCCCACGCCTGACATGGGACAGCCTGGTTCTCTGATCATTGCACTATCTGCTTGCTTTCTCACAACCTAATTAATCACTTCTTTCTGTCCCTCGATGGAATTATAATTTTCCATCTGGAAACGAGACAGGGCTGACTTCTCGCTGAATCAAGTCATTGCAATTTTGCTACGGCAAAAATTCATCTTTTTCCAGTACACGAGTGGACACGCTGACCTACGAAAATATAAACGTAATTATTGTTAATTAACGGGCAGCTTAATTCAACGGCTCCCTCTGAACCCTCTACGTATATTGCAACACTGTTTTAAATAAAAGTTAGCCCCTAGTTTGAGCATATGTAGCTCATGCATAACCGTTTATTGCGTGTTTTGCTGTCAAGCCTCAAAGCCGAAGCTGTCCTTATTTTTGTGAAACAGTGGCAAAAAGTATACATATGAATTTCATGTCATATAACAAGCTATAAATGGGCCCGATTCACTGAACTAACTTAAGACAAAATCCTAAACTTACTACTTTTGGTATTCACAGAAGTTAGGATTTTGTCTTAAGTTTGTCTTAAGACAGACTTAAGACAGACTTAAGTTAGGATTTTGTCTTAAGTCTGTCTTAAGTTTGTCTTAAGACAAATTTAAGACAAAATCCTAACTTCTGTGAATACCAAAAGTAGTAAGTTTAGGATTTTGTCTTAAGTTAGTTCTGTGAATCGGGCCCCAAGAGTTCATATAATGAAAGCTAGCAGAACCTGAGATACTGTGACTTGAGATATTTTTATTATTCTGCAAAGACTACATAAATACGTGTGTACTTGGTAAGAGAAATGCATTTTCGTTCGTTTTATTTTCAAATAAGTTCTCCAGAAATCTTTAAATTGTCTTGGGTATAATTCTGCTCCTCGAGCAGTGAAAGGTTTGCAAACAGAACTTGCGTAATATGAGATGGAGCGGCATTGTTTTGCTGACCACACTTGAGCCAAAATAGACATTGCATTGTTGTGGTGCTAAATTGATATACAGATGAAACTTTTATGTGAGGGGCACACCATTTATTGCAACACTAAGCACTGCACGTGTGTCAGTGTTGTATCCAAGGACACTGCAAGTAAATTCAATGACGCTATTTGCGAGAAAAATTAAACACCAAGGGGCAGATTTACAAGCCCCCTGGCCACCAGTACGTCACTTTTCGTGACGTACTGGTGGCGCAGGGGGCTGCTCCATATTTACAAGGAGAGGAAAAGCCACCCTGCGTGACTTTTCCTCTCCTTGTAAATATGGACCCTTCACACGCAGCAGTTTGTGTTGAAGGGGCGTTCCATGGGTGTTGCTATGGGTGTTCCCAAGCAACACCCATGGAACAAGACACATTTCCATATTTATGAGAAATCGTAAATCTGGAGATGCGTCTGAATGCTACACCACCCTAGAGGTGGCGCAAGGAGTCGCAACGAGGAGAAATGTTTCAATTTCTCCTCGTTTTTTCCTCTTTCAGTGCGTGCTGCATTCTACAGAACGCATTGAAAGAGGAAAAAGCCTAACGCATTGAAAGAGGAAAAAGCCTTTAGTGATTGTTTTTGTGCAAGAAGGTGCCCCTTCCCGCCCAAAAACAATCTCCCCATGGCGCAGGCATCCTTGCACCATGGTGCAAGGGTACCTGCGCCGGCGCTTGGCAGCTGATTGTGCGCCAGCGCAGGGGAGAGCACAGGAATGCGACATATTCTTGTAAATATGTTGCATTCCTGTGCTCGGAAAGTGCCGCAGAGTGGTGCAGCCAAAGGGCTTGCGGTGCCACGCTGCGGCACTTTCTTGTAGATCTGCCCCCAAGTAAGCTATTAAAATGTTTGTCAGGGTTTTTGTTTTATGGGTACTGGTGAACCAATTCTGACACTCGACACAGCACAAAACGTTGGGTTGCACAGTTGGCCACATGAACTACAAGCAAAAATGTTTTTTTAAAACATTCAAGCCTTTTTGATTGGACAAAAGAAAATGCAGATCGTATGTTTAGAAATAGCACATACTCACAATTCCTTGTGGTTATTGTCTGTTGTAGGACATTTTTAATGGGACACACGGTGAAGTTGAGTACACCTTCATGGACTATGTGCTAATGTAGAGCATAGAGCCTGGATTTATTTGTCTGTCAAATTCAGTTGGATTTTTATGTCGGTTTCGGTCATGTCCGCAGGCTAAACTGTTTCAGTGACAGAAGGGTGCGCACCACTCCACTCCCCCATACAAGTGTAGTAGGCTTTTCTGTTACACCACTGCAGCCTCCTTTCACTCTTCCCAAACTCAATCCCTCTCACTGTCCCACCTTTCTCGCCCAACTTTGTCTTCTCATAAATGTTTCCTGAGGCAAGTATGCATTCCTGAATCGAACTGCACAACCCAGTGTGTAGCAATTGTATAGTTCTTCAATCCCCAGTGGCACAGCTCCCAGGATAATGTGCTACATGGCTAAACACATAAGGTTCCACAGGCGAGACCTATTGGCTATGCCAATGCTTGTTAAGGTTGGCAGCACCAGATTATTAAATTAATATCTGACTCACCCGAGCCTCTTGATAGTCAGAATGATTCACTGAGAGGAGCTGCCGGTGGACACTGCGGAAACCGCTAGCCTGTCTCTGCTTCAGAGTCAGACAGCGAGCCATGCTGCAGTGCCTCAGCCTGTGCTACCTGCTCTCACTACAAGACTCACGCTGGTGTGGTAAGTCCACTGCATAAGTTGGGCACTGCCTGGGCAGGGCGCAGCAACAGCACATGTTGAGGTTAGGAGGAGGTAAGAAGATCGAATTCTCGAACACCGGCTTCCTCCTTTCACCCTGGGCCATGCAGCCAGGAATCCTTGGTGCCGTGCGGCCCAACTGGTATAGCATGTGTCGACCAACAAACACACACTGCCACTTCGAGGCTCGAAAATGAAAATTGTAAGCAATGGGCGGAAGCCATTTTAGGCAGCCTGCTGTGTTTGCGCCCTACCTGCTTGCGGCAATGGGGAGAGGTGGAAGAGGCAGAGTGCGCCGTGCTGAAATAAAGGTGTGCATGTGTTACATCCTGCAAAATACTTCACTTCTCCTTTAATTGCATGAGACTATATTCATACAGTTCTGGTTCTCAGAACTTTCCTGGTAATGCATTCTATCTCTCTCTGTCAGTTGTACTTGGACCTTGAAGCTGTATACTTGATGCTGTGCTGCTGAATAAAGCTTCTTCAATTAAATGCCTTTTATTGGATTATTACAAAATTTGGCGACGAGGACTCCAGCCATCTACAGCACAGGAGCGGAGTGAACCCCATTTTCATCAATTTTAGACTTTCTGCTGGATTTCCGTGGATTTTATACATTTGCCACCTCCCCGAAATCATCCCACTTGGAATTGCTCCTTTTCAACCTTTATTCCTGGGTTTCCTGAGCCTACTGCGAAAATTGCGAGACTTTTCCGACTTCATTTCATCAATTTAAAGAATTTGCATCTTTCAATCGCTGCTCGAGCCTCACCGAAGCCCGTTTCTGGTTACCAGGATACGAAGACGCTGAGCCTTCATAGACGTCATCCAACGCGTCTCCTATTGCCAAGGTACCGATCTGTTGCCTGGACACCGAGACGCAACACACCACGGAGCGTCATAGTCTCAACACGTCAGTCAACAAGCCAGCACGTATTCTTTCCAGCTACTGGTGCGCATTGAAACGCACTCTACACGCAGCGTAACGTCCTACGTCACACGCTGCGTGCAACGTAACTCCATCTTGTTTTGTTTCCAGTTACCTAGCAACCCTTCGCCGATCCTACACGGAAACTTCAGTTATACGCGAAGGTTGCCAACGCTTTAATTAATATTATACAGACGCGCCATTCAATCAATTTCTCACGGAAATCCTACTTTTTCATCGCTGTTTACAGCGTTTACTACAATTTAATTTTATTTTGTGAGATTTCATTTATCGCTAACATTCTGCCACCGTGTCATGAAGGAAGGTACTTTATTCGTGTTAATTACTTAAAGAAACTTTACTAATTTCTACAAGTGACTTTGAATTAAGGCGTTATTTGATTAATATCACTTCATTTACTATATTTACAATATTTTCTATGTTTTACTAAATTTGTGCATATTGATATACTACACTATTTTACAAGTTCTGTAGCAATTACTTTAATTTTAACTCTGTCTTTGGAAATGCAGTTTGATCCTCCTGCTAAATTTTTGCAAATTAAAGGTGATCCTCCTTTGCCTTGGGCAAGATGGAAGGAGGAGTTCTTCAACTATATGAAAGCCATTGACGGAGAGCGAATGGGTTCTGAAAGGAAAAAGAGCATTTTATTACATTGTATAGGATCAGAAGGACAAGAGATTTTCAGAACTCTGCCCCCCATTTCTACTCCTTCTGGCAGTGGTGATAGTCTCAATGTTTATTCTGAAGCTCTTGCCAGATTAGAGAAAAGATTTAAACCCACTGCTAATATTGCTCTTAATAGATTTAAATTTTACACCAGAGCACAGAAACAAGATGAATCTTTCGATGACTTTCTCACATCTCTAAGAGCCCTAACATTACGTTGTAATTTTGGTACAATGGCTGATGAGATGATACGTGACCAAATTATAGTCCACGTTAAGAATAAGAAAGTCCAAGATAAGTTATGGTGCCTTGGTGATCCCAGTTTGGAAGAGAGTATTGCCATTGCTAAATCTACAGAAATGTCTGAAAAATGGATGGACATTGTAGATAAACAAAGTGCCAATGCTAGTAAAACTAATGTTGAGGAAGAAGTATGCTTAGTCAAGTCCAAGAACGAAGCAAAGAATAGCAATACCTCACAATCCACTATTAAAAATTGGTCAAATAGTAATTACAGGAAACCTGATGTTAGTAGCAATTTAGTTTCCTGTTATAGGTGTGGCAATAAGGCACATGTTGCTTCTTTCCCAGGATGTCCTGCTCTTAATAGAACTTGCAACATTTGTGGTAAATTGGGACACTTTAGTAATGTCTGTAGGGAGAGACGTTTTAACTCACAAGGAAGAACAGGACAATCACGTGTTATTCCCAATTATCCCACTCCCATCAAAGTTTCTTCAGTTAATGATTCTGAACTTACCCCACAAGAGATTTCCAGAGGTTACGTTGTGTCCATATTACAAAAGGGTACCATTGTTTTTACTAGCAAGAAATCTCCCAAATGCAATTTTAACATACTTGGGGTTGATCTAGAATTGATGGTAGACTCTGGTTCCCCATGGACCATCATAACTAAACAATATTTTGATGAAAAATTACAGGAAGTGTGTGATTTTACCAAATTACAATCTTCTGACATTTTAGCTGAAAACTTTAATGGAGGCGATATTTCAATTGAAGGATTTTTAAATGTGCATTTGACTTTTAGAGGTAGATTTGCCTATATTAAATTGTACATAGCGTCCAAAGGTGTAAATGTTCTTGGGTGGCAAGATCAATGGGAACTTGGTATCAAACTAAATCCACGAGCCAAAGATCCCATTGAACTGTGTAGTGACCAAGAGATGGTTAATAGTATTTCTGAACGGGAAGAAGATGTTATCTCATTTTGGAGTAAAAAATTTGATAAAGTATTTTGTGATCAATTAGGAAAATTGAAAGGTTTTGCACACAAAATCGTTTTAAAAGACAATACTATTCCTGTGAAACAAAAATTGAGAGGTGTACCCCTCAATGTCAGGTCTGAACTAAAAGACATGTTAGATGATCTGTTGAAAGATAATATAATTGAACCTATTGAGTCATCTGAGTGGGTTTCACCCATTGTTCTCGTACGAAAACATGATCAAAAGTTAAGAGTCTGTATTGATTTGAGAGCTCTTAATTCTAACATAGTTATAGATTGCCATCCACTTCCCAATATCAACGAATTAGTTTCACTTTTTGATGGTGCGCAGATCTTTTCCACCCTAGATCTTAGATCAGCGTACCATCAAATAGAGTTAACGGAAGAATGTAGGAAACTCACTGCTTTCATCACACCCATGGGTCTCTTTCAGTGCAGAAGAATGCCATTTGGGTTGGCTTCTACCGCTTCTGTATTCCAGAGGGTAATGTTCCTAATTTTTAGAGATCTAGATTCTTATGTTAAATGCTTTCAGGATGACATCCTAATTTTTTCGAAAAATGATGCGGAACATTCTGTTCATCTCAATGAAGTGTGTTCCAGACTACAAAACTATGGTCTTACCCTTAAAGCACACAAGTGCAAGTTGTTTAAGAAATCTGTGGAGTATTTGGGGCACACTCTTTCAGGAGAAGGATTAATTCCTAAAAAATCAAATGTAGAGGCCATACTTAATGCTCCTGCTCCCATTAATAAGGAACAGCTTTTGTCTTTCTCAGGCATGTGTGAATATTACAGCAAATTTGTTGCTAACTTTGCTACAAAAATGGAACCCTTGAGAAAACTTTTAAGACAAAAGAATGAATTTGTTTGGAACACAGAACAAGAAAACGCCTTTTCAGAAATTAAAAAGGATATTGTAGGTTCCCCGACTTTGAGACCCTTTAGAATGGGAAAGAAGTGTATAATCACTACAGATGCAAGTTTATATGGTTTAGGTTGTGTACTTTCCCAAACTGATGGTATGTCAGAATGGAATGTAGCATTCTCATCCAGGACACTGAGTGAGACAGAGCGCAGATATGCAGTCATTGAGCGAGAACTACTGTCGTGTGTATGGGCTATAGAACACTATAGAATATATATCTGGGGCAGTAAGTTCATTCTGAGGACTGATCATAAGCCCCTTGTAAATATTCTATCAGTGGGAGGAGGTTGGAATTCCACAGCAAGGATCGCACGTTTGACATCCAGATTACAAGAATACAGCTTCACAGTGGAATACATTCCTGGAAAGAAAAATGTGACGGCTGATTGCTTATCACGCCTGCCTTGTCTTACTTTAATTGACAGTGTTAAAAAGGGTGAAGATTTGGATTTTGTGTGTGGTTTGCAGGACTTCGTGGATTCACAGTATCAAGGGATCACTGAACAATTTTGGTTTAAATGTCAAGAAGAAGATGAAAAGTTTCTTACTTTGAAGAAATATTTGTTAGAAGGTTGGCCCAACAAAATCAATGTTAGAGAAGATATAGTTCCATTCTTCAATGTTGCTGATGAATTATTCTGTGATGGTGATCTTGTGTTCAAAGGTGACAAGTGTGTTCCACCTATTGGTGTTCAAGAGTTGATACTCAAGTTGGCGCACAAAACCCATCCCGGTATTTCTGCCATGAAGCGTTTAATTAGATTGAATTTCTGGTGGCCTGGTCTGGATAGATTCGTAGATCGGGTGGTTAGAGATTGCAGTGAGTGTTGTGACAAAGACAAAATGCTAAAAGTTGTTGTTCCACCTCTCAAGCCGGTAACTTGGCCTGAGGTTCCATGGAGTAAAATTGCCTTTGACATATCTGGTCCATTCAATAATTTGCCTGAATCTTCTCGCTTTGCACTTGTGAATATTGATTACCATTCTAAGTGGCCAGAAGTAAAATTTGTGTCAAAAATTACTTCTGAGGTCATAATTTTGTTTTTCCAAGAAGTATTTTCTAGAGAGGGTTGTCCTTCCACATTAGTGTCAGATAATGGAGTACAATTAGTCTCATCAGAAATGCAGTCATTTTTACAATCTTGCAACATAAAGCACATTAGGACATCACTCTACGAGCCACATGAGAATGGTCAGGTTGAACGTTTCAACCGTGTATTAAAGAACTTTGTCATTGATGCCATTAAGGAAAAAGGCAACTGGTTGAATATTCTCAGAGAGAAGCTTTGGCATTATCGCATAACTCCACACACCACCACTGAGATCAGTCCTTTTAAGTTACTCAAAGGAAGAGACCCTGCTTCTGTTATTTGTCCTTGGTGGTTCAAAGAAAAATGTAAAGCCTTTTGTGAGGAGGTTGTTGATGTCAAACTTGTTGCGGACAGAGTAGCTTCTAAACAAAGTAAATCTGCCCTGTGGTACAACAAAAGGTGGAGAGCTAAGGAACATGGTTTGGCAGTGGGTGATTGGGTCAAAATTCTGAAACCTTCCTTTATTAGCAAAGGAATGAGCAGATATAGTAGACCTATTCAAGTTAAAAATGTTTTCCAAAATTCTGTTATCACGCAAGATGGTAAGGTCTGGAATGTGAGCAAGATTGCGAAGTGCCCAATCCAGTATGATGTGAATTCCCACTTTTCCTGTCACAATTCTGCACCAAGTCTATGTTCTAAAACCCCTACTGACACCATTGCTACCAGAATCAAATTAGGTTCCCGCAATCGCAGGAAACCTCTTTCTTTACGAGACTATGTATAATAATATGCTCCGCAAAGCTTTGCCTTGTTCTATTATGATTTTGTATATATGTTAATCACCTTGTTCATTTTGTTTATGGGGAAGATGTGTTACATCCTGCAAAATACTTCACTTCTCCTTTAATTGCATGAGACTATATTCATACAGTTCTGGTTCTCAGAACTTTCCTGGTAATGCATTCTATCTCTCTCTGTCAGTTGTACTTGGACCTTGAAGCTGTATACTTGATGCTGTGCTGCTGAATAAAGCTTCTTCAATTAAATGCCTTTTATTGGATTATTACAGCATGCTATGTCACGAAGCACGTCACTGTAGTCACAGTGCTGTGAGGCGCACTGGTGCCGTGCATAATTCATAACTCACGCAGGTAAACACGGTCTTTAAAAACACAAACATAAGGTTCTTGGAAAATGGAAATATTGTCCAACATGTTATTCACTTTATGTCCTTTACAGTACTCACACGCTGCAATGGTGAATGAGCAGGGTGCAGAGGAGAATAAACCGACACGACAAAAGAAAAGCATGCAGCAGTAGAGACGAGGCTGCGGCGGTCGCACTGATTATAACTAAAATGTTACCTGCGGGCGGGGGCCTCCTGAAGCTGCCACCATGGTTAAAGTTGAACTGAGTTGCAGTGCTGAAAAGGGAATTTTGTGCACGAAGAGCTGTTCAAAACAAGGAAACAGAAAAAGAAGTGCGACAACTTGATGAAATAAAACAGAAGGCAATACAGGTAACAGGGCCATCCGCCAGGGATGGGAATCCCCCACCGAAAGGTGGTATAAACATGAGAATTAGCCAATGAAAGGAAGGGAATGTCTAAAAGCACAAAAAGGAGCTGATGGGAAGCCATAAGCATTATCAATGTCCCTAGAGGAGATACAGCATGTCAACAAGAGCAGCGCATGCGCCCTGACTCTTGGCGCAACCTAGAAAAAAGTATGAGGCACTGGTAAGGGAAATTAGTAACATTTTTGGTAGGTCTTAAAATGAAATTAGATCGCAATGAAATTGTTAGGGAAGAATTATTATATTTGTTTTCGGTTAGGTTGTTCTCTGTGTGGCGTTGATGAGGGAACGTTTCATGCCTGAAATTGTCTCAGTTTCAATAAAACTAAATGGATAAAAATCCACTCTACCACTTTCCTCTTCAAAAATGTTGGCGTGTATAGTGATGCAGCGGGATTACCAGCTTGGGTTAGTCTAAAACACCATACTCACCTGGGCCCATAAAACATTCATACATAAACTGGCAATCACCGTTGGTGATCAGGACTTCGGGGCCTATTACCAACGCGGGCGATATGTGATTATCGCCGCTTTAGCGGCCGTTTTGGCCGCTAAGCGGCGATAATCCTATCTCCCTATTAGCAAGCTTTCACTAACAGTAGTTAGCGACAGCTTGTAGGCGATAGCGAGCGGTTTGGGGCCCACTTTGCATGTCAGCGATATTTATCGCTAATGACATGCAAAGTGGGCGTACCCAACTTTTTAGCGACCGAAAGCAGTCGCTAACATCGCTATCGCCTATTAGCAAGGCAGGCGTAACAATGGAAATATCCGCGCTAAGCGCGAATATCTCCAAAAACTAACACCTGCTCAGACCAGTTCTTAGCCATTATATCCAATGGGAGTTGGATATTATGGCTAAGTCCCCATTGGCGATAATGCGTTAATATCGCTGGATTACCAGCGATATTCATGCATTTCGCCGCTAACGCCTGACATTTGATCGCATTTGAGATAAACGTTGCTAATAGCAAGTTATCTCTGCGATAAAATCAGGTGAAGCACGTCGATAGAAAAAATTTTGCTAATCCCATTTAGAGATAAATATCGCTAGTTATTGATAATATGCCCCTTAGTTTTACCTTGAAATAAGTTTTACTTTTACACTGTTTCTTACCAAATCTTAACACCTCAGTTCTCGATTTCCTCTGGTCAATAGATCAGGTTGTTAGCATAATAGGTATCATGACATTTACCTTTATTTCTTTGAATGACCACAGACTCGGGAGAGTTGTAAAAACTTTATCTGTGCAATAATTTTGTGAGTCAAATACCAAAACATGTCAAACGCTAACTTATCAAGAAGAATATAATGATCAAAGCAAAACATAAAGACTTAGTAAAATCTCATGACGTGGGTACTTGGGAAGGGTGGAAAAGGAAAACGGTACCAGGACATACCACACAGATTTATATTTACCTAGAATGGTGTGAGGACCAACCCCTGGCCGAGGAGCTGGAAAAGGGACTCCCAAGTATTCAGGAGCCAACAGTTCAGGACAGGACAGGTAACCTCTTCTAAGTGCAACACCAGCGTTACACCCCTTTCTGGTGATACTCTCCTTTCCCCTTCTGGTTGGACAGAATCTTCTCCCAACCACATTTCATATGAATTCATCTACAATGTATATAAAATGTGTCCTTTTCTTCTTCCCCTCTCCGGGTCAAGAGGTGATGTTCTCTAGCGCTTCGCTGGTTAAAAAGTCCTTGGCTGAGGTTCAATGTCACAGCACAGAGTTTGACAGAGTCCAGTGCGCTTGCGCATAGTCAGGCAAGATGGAGATTTCAGTCACCCTCCAGGCCCAAATACGAACTAATAACAAAGTCAAAGATAAACATGTTAGAATACGAAAATAAATGAATGCACTGTATACCACTTATTCCTACTCATTCCCTTCATTTACTTTAACTATTGCATTAGCAGTTTAGTAAGAAATGCGAGGTTTAGTTTAAGCATAGCCATGTGCATTAATGTGTGAGGTTCAAAGCGGCCATCTTTAATACTACTGCGCAGCTATAAAGATTTCCCACCAAAAGCAAAGGACGTCATACTACATAGATGCAGTAGACGCATGCGCAAAAGATTCCAGCGTTTTTGTCAGCCATATTGAAACACTCAAATTACTATGTTGAGAAGTGCAATTATCAGTATTCACAAAACATGTTGGTTATTTTATTACATGATATTCAAGAGGATTGAATCTGTGCAAGTTTCTTACGTATGAAACCTTGCTCCATCAATGGTAAACCTGGGATTGCTCCAAAACATCGCTTGTTTTCACGCGCTAATGTTCACTATTACCGTCTATCGCCAGTTTGGCCATCGCCTGTTAGTTGAGCATTGATAATACCCCGGTAACAGGCCGATGCAAATCGGCGATAGACGGCGATAGGATTTTGAGCGCTAAACATATTTATCGCAATTCTTAGATAATATGCCCCAGAATCTCTTACCTAGAAACCCACACAGGACATTCTGCATTCAAATGACATAATGCTGTGATGCAATGAACCCAAGATCACCACAATATCTCCCTTCTTTACAATAAATGAAAACAGAACAAATAGTAAATTAAAAGATATTGCAACAATACATCAATTAAATAAATATATAGGAGTACATATATAATAAAAGCGAAATATCAATCACAAACCTCAAAGGTTTAATAATGTTCCGTTTACTACTCCTACCCTCAGGTTCTGGATGAAAAGAACACCTGGACTCAGAAACATCAATATCAAAAGAGGAAGATGAAGAAGGAACAACACGAAAATGCAAAGACGATTTAAATGGAACACAAAGATTGTGAGGAGAAGCATCATGGGAATGCACCTTCACCACTCTGACCTTATTCCACCATTCATTTCGGCTAGTTCTCATTACATTCACTGTTGCAACCTCAATTCTGACAGGAGGTTTCAATTTCGACAATCCCTTAGGAACATGATTGGGATCTTTGACACAAACCCAGTCTCCTACACACAGTTCTCTTTCTACAGATTTTACTCTGTGCACAGTGTCATAGTGACTTTTCATTTTACCCTGAAATTCTTCGACTTTGGGTCTCACAACTCTGTCTATATTTAACATGTGCTCACTTTTATTCTGACATTCTCGTAACCAGGCAGGACACAACGTAGAAGCAGGTGGGCGTCCTTGCAATATTTCAAATAGTGAGAGACCTGAAACAGCATTTGGACAACATCTATGTGACCACAGCATTTCTTTAACAGCTTTACAGACATCAAACTTGTTCTGAATAGCCCATTGTATATACTCTACTAGTTTGCGATTAATTTTTTCTACCAGACCGTTTGCCTGTGGATGATATAAAGCAACACACTTGTGTTTGATAGCATTGTTGTCAAGAACATTTTTCATTTCTTTTTAAACAAATTGGACACCATTGTCCGAGACAATTACTTTAGGAAAACCTTCTCTTAAAAATATATATATTTTTAAACTTGATGACATTAACTGTGTTTGGCTCTTCCTCAAATTTTACTTCCCACCATTTGCTGTAATAATCAACAACCACAATAGCAAATCTTAACTTCCATCAAAGGGTACCAAAAGGACCAATGACATCTATGTCAAGCTTGGATCAAACGGTATTTGGTAATTCAACAGGCTGAAGGGGAACTGCCTCAGTTTTAAGACCTTTATCACTAGGGGCACAAACCACACATCCCCGAACACTGGCGACAATGGCAGAATCCATCTCAGGCCACTAATAACTATCTCTGATTTCCTTGAAATGAAATTAAATGAAATGAAAAAGGTTCTTGATAAAGCGCACTGTGACAAAGCGGCTTCCTGGCGCTAGAGGTGATAAACTGAGGGAGACAGGGGAAGCCAGAACTGTTTAGCAAGAATAGGCAATGGAAAACAAGTGGGTTTTTAGGGCCTCATGGAATTGGGAATAAATGGTGATGGATCTGATAGGTAGAGGGAGACTATTCCAAAAGAACATTGAATCTGGTGCCTTCGGTTTTGGATCTACGGAACCGAGGTACATTGGAGAGGAACTGATTAGAGGAGCGGAGGGAACGGTTGGGGATATAGAGAGTGATGAGAGAGTTAATGAAGACTGGGCCGATGCGGGCTCAAGCCATGAAGACCAGACAACCCATCTTAAAGAGCGATCTCTGAGAGATGGGGAGCCAATGAAGTGTTTTCAAAACAGGGGTGATGTGGGAAGACTTGGGGAGGTGAAGAATAAGGCGGGCGGCCTGGTTCTGGACAGCCTGTAGGCGGCGAAGTTCATACGCTGGAATGCCCACGTACAGGCTGTTCCCGTAATCGAGACGGGAAAGAATCATGGCCAAAATAATGAGCTTAAGGGCATCAGAAGAAAAGAAACGGGACACCTTTCGGATGATTCGGAGGGAAAGAAAACAGGAGGAGACAACCGAGCTGATCTGGGCATGCATAGAGAGGTCCCGACTGACTCTAATGCCCAAGGTCTTTGCCAAGGCCGCTGGTAGAGGTGGAGGGCCAGAGATGGAGGGCCAAAAGGCAGTCGACCAAGGGGAGGAAGAAGAGCCAGTCAGGACCAACTCCGTCTTGTCCAGATTAAGCTTCAGTTGATTCCGATTCATCCAATCTGAAATAAAGACCAGGGTAGAGGGAAATTTGGGTGGGGAGTGCAAGGGAGAAGAAAGATCAAAAACGAGCTGGAGGTCATCCGCGTAGTTATACATGGAGACCCCCATATCAAGAAGGGAAAGAATAAGAGGACGGATATAAGGGTTAAAAAGAAGAGGGGACAGAGAGGAGCCTTGGGGAACTCCACAGGGGACCAAGCGGGAGGGGGCGAAGTAACAGGAAAGATGAACCGCCTGAGTTCGATCTTTAAGAAAGGAGGCGAGCCAAGAGAGGGCAGTACCTCGAACGCCCGCTGCGCTGACACGGTCGAGAAGGATGGCATGGTCGACCGTGTCAAACGCAGCGGACAGATCGAGGAGCACCAGGGCTTGGGGCAAGTTCGAATCTGCCTTACTCTTTAGCTCGTCCAAGACGGACAGGACAACAGACTCGGTGGAGTGAGCCGGCCGGAAGCCCGCTTGGTGGGAGGCCAAGAGGTGGTTGTCCTCGATGTGGGAAGAGAGACAAGAAGTGATGTAGCTCTCCAAGATCTTTCCGAGGTACGGGAGAAGGGAAATAGGCCTAAAATTAGAAGGGTGGGAAGGGTCTAGGCCAGTTTTTTAAAAAAATAGGACGAACTATAGCGGATTTGAAATATTTGGGGACAGAACCAGAGGAAATGGAAGAATTAAGAAGAGAGAGAGGAGGGTCAGGGCAATGGGTGAAGAATACTTTCAGAAAGCGGGCTGGCGCACAGTCGGCTGGGGAACCGGACTTCACTTTCTGGAGTAGAGCCAAGAACACGTCCAAGGAGATAGGGGGAAACTGATTAAGATGAGTGGAGGACAGAGGGGGGACAGAAAAAGGAGGGGACGGATAGACAGAGGGAATATTAGATTTGATCTTGGCAATCTTCTCCAGGAAGAAGTCATTGAGAGAAAGGCAAAGGTCTTGGGAAGGGATAATGTTCAAATTGGCTCTGTCGGATGCAACAAGATTGCGAACTATAGAGAAGATCTCCTTGGGCTTATTGGTTAAGGTTTGGCTCAGATGTCCTTCATGACCATACATAATGATCCTCTCCCTCAATGAAACAGGTGGAATAAATTTGTCTCTCCGTACCAACATCCCCTTTTCTTCAATTGACAATTCATCTGCTACTTTAAAATAAGGTTGTACATCTTGAGGTAGAGCTTTTTCTTTAGGCAAACAACTCATAACATACTTCCTAACACTTTCCAATTCCATATCTTTTAAGGATTCAGAAACCCACTCATGTTCAGTAAAACTAATGGCATGCCAAATATCAACACTTGCAATTAAACATTCTTCATCATTTTCTTCACAGTTTTCAGGGTAATCAGTAAAACTTAACGGTGACCGAGATAAGTAATCCGCTCTCATATTTTTTCCACCTGGGATGTATTCAACAGTGAAATAGTATTATAAGAGTTTAGAACTTAATCTTGGTATTCTTGGAATGTGGTCTTTAATAGTTGTCCGACTCAAAATACTGACTAATGGTTTGTGGTCAGTCTTGAGGACAAATTTTCTTCCCCAAATAAAGCATTTACATCTTTCAACTGCCCAGCAACAACTCAAAAGCTGCTTTTCAATGACAGAGAACATGTTTTCATTAGACCTCAAAGATCTAGAAGCAAAACCAATTGTCACTTCAATTTTGCCCTTCTTATGTGCAATGGTAGCACCCAATCCGTCATTACTAGCATCAACAGTAATGTTACATTCTTGTGAGGGATCGAACGGTGCAGGAACTCCAGCTGAAATAATTTCTTTTTTCAAACCTTCAAATTCTTCCGTAAGTTTTTTCCCATGCAAATTTGTTCTCTTTCTTCAACAATTCTCTTAGCATGACAGTTTTGGTCGAGAAATTATGAATACATTTCAAATAAAATTCACAAAGTCCTAAAAATGAAGCCACATTTTCCTTAGTTTTGGGAGTAGTAGCTTTAGTTATAGCATCAATCAAACCAAGTCTAGGTTCAACCCCTTTCTCAGAGATCACGTGACCCAGATACTCTATTGTATTCTTTGAAAACTCACACTTACCCCGATTTGCTACAACACCAAACTTTTGTAATCTTTCTATAACTGCACACATGCGTCTGTCATGAATGAATTGATTTTCTCCTGCTATTAAAATATCATCTTGGAATGTTATCACCCCTTCAATTGCTTCCAATACATTCTCTAACACACGTTGAAAAACAGCTGCCGCCGATGCAAGGCCGAAAGGCGTCCGTTTAAATTGTTAGGAACTCATTGGAGAAACGAAAGCCGTAAGATGTCGTGATGACTCCTCAAGCACCATCTTATGATAGACAGATGCTAGGTCAATCTTTGAAAATAACCTAGCACCTGAAAATGTACTAATGATATCGTCAATCTTAGGTAATGGGTGAGAGTTAACCCAAAAAACCTTCTTAAGACTTCTCAAGTCTACACACACTCTCAATTGCCCATTCTTCTTCCTTGCGATAACTAATGGACTTAACCACAAAGATGACTCGATAGGTTCTATCACACCTTCATCACACAGTTTTTTAAAGAATATCTGCTAAATCTTGACGCACGCTAAAAGGCAAATCCCTCAATTTGTGTTGTACAGGTGTAACATCATCTTGTACTTTAATCTTATGCTTGAATCCCTTTATTTTTCCTAATTTGTCACCAAATACTGTAGGAAACTTGTCAACCCATTTGGTACTGTTTTCATGTTTCTCAAATAACCCCCTGTTATTAAAGAAACTTGCACATTTCTGCCAGGTCTAAGAGTCATCCCAAAAAAACCCTGGTGATACCATTCAAGAATGTTTAGACCTTTCTTGACGACATATACCTTTCCAAAAATGGTACGACCCTTAAATTTGAGCTGACCCTCAAAATACCCTGACAACTCAATTTTTCTTCCAACATACGTTACCAGATTCCTATCTGGAGGGAATAACATTCGTTTACCCCATACTTCTACTTCATCAAACAGTTAATCAGTTATCCTTGTCATTCTGGCACCAGAATCAATAAGAAGTCTTAGATCTTTTCCATCTACTTCGATGTGTTCGTAAGGGTCTACACAATCAGATTAATCATCCTGTATAACTACAATCATATGTCTAATTCCTCTTGAGCTATTTTGCTGTTCCTCCAAGATGTCACACAGATCTCCATCTGGAACAAAATAAATTTTGTCCCTGGGTGTTTGACAAATTTGAGCAAAATGCCCTATCTTGTTACATAACTTACATTTCACATTTCTCACAGGGCAAGGTCTACCATTTGGTCCATGGTTTGAATTACCACACCTAAAACAAATGTTTTTCTGTGAAAATAAACTATTTTTGTACTCTTTCTTTTTAGTAAATTTTTAAAAACTAATATTTAGCCTAAAAACTGTGTTTTCATTCACTACAGACACACCACCTGTTTATTTACCGGTGAGTTATCTAAGTGCTTTGCGTGAAACCTCAATACCCTTTACTATATCGATGGTTTCTATGAGATTGGGATTTCTCAACGTGAGAAGTTTTTCCGGTACTTTTTTATCCCAACAGTGTACCACTATTTGGTCATGTATAAGTTGATCTGCAATATTTTTAAATTCAAATTCTGCAGCTAACATATGTAAAACAGCAACATAAGTATCTATAGATTCAACTCTTAACTGTTCTCTTGTAAAAAAACGTATGTCTGTTAACAATCAAACTTGGTTGTACATCAAACTGTTTTTCTAATTTCTTTACAGCTAATTCATATTCATCTAAATCTTCTTGATCATGCGGAATGATATAGGGTGGGAGATGTTCATATATAGATTGGCCTTCAAAACCTAAATTGTGTGTTAATAAAAACCTTTTACGCTCTGGTCGATACCTATTACCACCAATGGCCCCTAAATACTTTGTAAAAGCTCTGTACCGATTTCTCCAAGGTACAGGAGGATCCCCAGGAGTCTGAAGAAATGGAAGAGGAGCTCCAACATTCTGCATAGTTGCCATGACACTTAAATCTAGAAAAATATTACTTTTAAACTAGTTACTTTAAATAAAAAAATATATATCAGTCTGAATGTAAAATGACATAAATTATTATGCGAAAACTATTGTCACTTCTAAAAACGTGTGCACATCACGGACATGCATATTCTTCCCAACTGGTTTGATAGATCAAACTGTATATGTGACTTTCTTCAGTAGATTGTTACTTCGGACTGCGTGCAAATCACTTGTAGAAGATGTACAATTCTTCTTGTTCAGTTGAATATTGCACTACTTAGAAATTCCTTTTTTTAACAAAAAATCTTCAATGAAGTAATTTTCTTTTTCTTTTTTCTTTTTTTTTTAAATGGATCCAAAATCATTTCTGTACATATTATAATACAAATGATTTTCTTCCTGAAAAGCTTTCTTAGTAGCAAAAATAGCATTCTAGTTGTTCTTTTCTAGAATGCACCACTTCCTTGATAAACTTTTAGATACAAACTAGTAACTTCCTGTGATGTTTTAATTAACAGCAAGGGTAGTGTTCTAGTTGTTCTTTTCCTCAACTGCACCGTTTCCTAGAAATGTTCGTCATTTTAGTTAGCTTTCCATTCACTGATGACGCGTGACATGTGTGAAACTGAAGCTTGTGAATGGCAATAAAGACAATAGAATGGCTGGTTCAACTGAAGGTAAAGAAACCTTTTACTTTTCTCAAATTTGTATCATAAAAATGATTTGGGAAGAGACATTGAAAGATAAACAGACATGCGTCTCGTTTTCCCCAAGAGACAAAGCAGAGTTACATGCTTCACTGGTTCACACGCTGTGCACTGTTGACATTTAGATTTGGCCTCAGTCTACCACGCGCTGCTCTCGCGCACTTTGAATCGTGCAATGTACAGTTTCATGTGCGCTTCTTTTCAAAACTATAAATTTGTTCATGTAAGACTTTAAATTGGTTCATGCGCGGTTTGGCGTGAGGTGCTCTAGAGAGGTACTATCAATGTAAAAATCTGTTAGATTTATGCAGATGTAAGCAGACACTCAATATAACAATACCGAGCCTGAACACTAATCAACAACTAACATACATTCCTCTCTCAAAAGAACACAATTCTCCAGAGCAAAATAGCGCGATGATTCATTTAGTTTTCTTCAAACCATAGATCGGATTACAGTTCAAAAGTCGCTAAGTCAAAGTCTTAATCCAAGAAATATACAGGCCTCATTCTTCCCAACACAAAGCTTGTGCTTCTTCTTGTGTGGATCCTTGGCTGTGGCTAAATCGTTGCCAAATTGTAATGAAGTATAATGTAATAATGGTCTTTAGTCAGAAATACTTCAAGTACTGTACTTATTAGCCACAGCTCCAGCAGTCCCAGAGTAACTGTCTAACATAGAATCTCTTAGCTAGAAACCCACACAGGACATTCTACATTCCAATGACATAATGCTGTGATGCAATGGACCCAAGATCACCACAAACTTGCCAATCGACTACAGCAGATCAATCAAGGAAGAAATACAGCAAGCCATTGTTTGGACAACATAAACTAGGGGCTTGGTGTGAAGACAGATTCCGGACACCCCCGCAAGATGTGATGGCCTATAGATCAGCTGGCTCACAGTGCCACCGTAAGCCCCCCTAACCTAACACGGAGCGAATGGTTTCTGGCAACCATTGACCATAACAACCCTTAACCCTCGGGTATCGTGGAAACAGTACAGAACCTTTCGCTCAGTCACTCGTGCTCACATATTCTCAGAGCAATATACACAGTGGGATGTTTTCAATAATATTTATGGAACCAGCGTTATTCTTGCATAAAATACGTGTGCTGCAATGATTAGTAGATGGAAGCAGATAAACGTGATTACAAGCACCAAAAGTGTAAATACTAGGTAGAGTTCTACCATGGGGCTAAAACAATGTGTATATGCAGGCATTTAAAAAACAGGCAGTAATCATGCAAACCCTACTCTAAGTGTTCCTAGAGTGTGGGTAGGTGTGAAGCCAAGAATCCCCCCAAGGGAAGATCCAACCCCATCACCTGATGTGAGAGGATGAAGGACCGCATCTTGGTCACAAACTGGACACCCCTCAAGGGATGGCAGACCGACACATGGTGATTCCTTAGCATAAAAGGATCCTCAGTGTCAGCGGAAGTACCTCCTCAACCAATCTATCTTCATGCTCATCGTTTATAATAGAAACAAGCCTCCCGAAGTATGCATAGAATAGTGATGTTATGGATATATAGATAGCCCTGTCGCCCCGTGGATGAAGATAGTGATGACATATGTACGTAGTGTGAACGAGACCTTGTACATGATGTTCAGGGTTTTGTGATAATTTTGTGCGAAGCTAGATGTAAAAACAAGTTTAGTTCCAGAGGAATTAATGCAATATTGTTGTGCGTGCAAACGTGTGAAAAATGTTATTTGTGAGGACAATGTAGGAAATAAGCTGCTTCGCTACATGGGCCTAACTTGGGAACATAACAGCCACTCCATATACTAAGGGTCGATAACTAAAAAGGTATCAAAAAGCGAGCAGACAATTTAAAAAAATCGAAAAAACTACTCTTAAAAATATCTAAAAGCGGGCTTTCTAATAAAATATGTATTAAAAGTTTTAAATTCACTGTCTTATTTGAGATTCCAAGCACTCAGAAAGCCATGGCTTGTTTTGGGACAGTTTGTTTTGAAAGAGGCCAAATTGTTCCAACACGGAAAAGGCCAATTGTTTATGTGGTCCGAGTGGTATACGCAACATTGCTGCTGCCCACATCCGCAGACGTTCCCAGAGGCGCACCTCGAAGCATGTTTATGGAGCAAAGGGGATTCCATCCAGTCCCACAGCAGCCGCTAAGGGACGTCATCCGCAGAGCCGTTGTTCACATCACTAATAGCTGAAGCATCCTAGGGAGGCTCTAAGTATGTATTCATCATCTGGGGCAATAGAGAGCCCGGCTGCAAAATCGCATCCATCTTGTGAGGCTCTGCAGGCCGTTCAGCGAATCCGCCATAACCTGCCCATTACAGTGGACATCATCAGCTTCAACCAACAGGAGAGTTCCCTGCCGCCACTGAGGCATTCTCCCACGAGCCGGAAAGGTGAGGATTTACCCTGTACAGAGCGCAGCAGAAGGAGACCAGGCTGCGGACAAGATGATGGCCCGGTGATACCTAGGACCGAGACTGCAGTTTCCTTGCTGGCCTGCCTGCCTACACCGACCCACGTTAGAACTGGAAGAGCTGTGGCGTGGTCCTGCTGATTAAGAATGCGGCTATCCCCAGGTGACACCCCGGAGATGGACCGGGAAGCAGAGGACAGGCCGGCAGTGTTGAGAGTAGTGGCGCGGGCAGGGCTGCGATCCTGAGGTGCTGTGGTGGAGGAGCGGGCACCCACTGCTCTGCAGAGGCATTGCAGAGAGCCTTGTGGCTCTGGGTGGAGTGCAGAAGGCACCACCGAAGCGAAGTGGAGCGGCTGGCCAAGGGCTGGGGGCTGGCAGGAGGGCTATGTCGGCCCACGTCACCTCAGTGGAGGAGGCAACTAGGCCAGGAGGAAGACGCTGCCCGGGGCTTTGTGCATTGAGACCCCACAGTGCATCAGGTGAGAGGAGCGGTGGGGGGCACTGAGCAGAGATCACTGTGCACCCTTCCTAAGTGTGCATAACAGTGGGAGAGAGACAGCCTGATAGGAAGCTGCGAGAGGAAACTGCACCGCCCTTTTTGGTGGTATCAGCGGCCCGGGCTCAGCAGCCTGTGCTGAGCCAGCGGCCCGGGCTCAGCAGCCTGGGCACCGGCAAACTTATCCTGCTAACCAGGGCACGAGCGAGGCTGCTGGAAAGTCGGCACTTGCAGGTGGGGTCCCCTTGGATAGTGGGTGTGCATGGGGGCTCCCTGATCAATTGAAGTCCTGCGAAGTAGTGAGTGGGCGGCATGGTCCACTCTCTCATTGTCCAATGCTGCGGGAGGGCCGAGCAGACTGGTGGACACTCCCCACCCCACGGGGAAAGAACGGAGGCGCCTACCATTCCCCCTCTGTGGACCAAGAGCCAAGGACACCGGGGGCGATAGGGACCTCCCCCTGTACAGTGGATGCCAGGAGTGGAGTGAGGGGAGTGAGGCAGTGTGTTGGACTGGTCCCCCCGCAAATAAACCGGGCCGTTTGGGTGCCTTACTCCCCTGTGAGACAACCAGCCACTTGGCCCTGCGGAGGGGTGCAGGTACCTGGCCCTTGGCAGCCGGGGGGGAGGGCCCACGCGATCGGGGCATGTGGTGGCGCCCAATGGCTAGAGGCCTGCTCACTGAAGATCTAGACACCTGGGGAGGCTGAGTGGCACACAGAAAAAGAGAAGCACTGAGCTCCTTGCTATCCGTGCTGGATGGGCTGGGTTTGTCCAAGGGGCCCATGCGCCTTAGTGGGAAGGGTCCCACCCAGGGAGAGCACGGCCAGAGTGCCCATACGTGACTAAGCGGCACTAAGGGGACATGGGGAGACCAGACTCCAGACAACACAAACTGTCATTTGACCAACATCATCCTCCCAAGAACACTGAACCACCAATGGAAGAGCCGCCGGACCCAAATGGGAGAGCTACAGCCGCGCCAGAACCGGACATTCGCAAAATGTTCAGCGAGCTTAAGCAATCCCTCACAGCCATTGACCAGAAAACTGACACTTTGGCCGACAGGTTGGACAGACTAAGAGTCAAGGTCTCCAGTCATGAAGAGCGCATTGGGCAGGTCGAACAGCACACGTCGGCACTTGAGGACGACGGAGCAACTGTACGTGAAAAACTGTTAAGCATGGGAAAAGTCCTGGAAGTTATAAAAAACAAGAGCGAAGACTTAGAGCCCAGAACGATGAGTAACAATTTGCACATTACTGGAATTCCAGAATCATCCACAATGTCTTATGTTGAGTCCTATGTGGGGAGATGTTGAAGTCTACTTTTGGGAACTCCATGCCTGTGGTTTGTATAGTGGAGAGGGCCCAAAGGGCCCTAAGCTCCCTCCTGGAGCCCCCCTAGGCAATAATTGCATGCTTGCTCAACCACTACTAGAGGGACACTGTGCTACGTAAAGCCAGAGATCAACAAGAAATCAGATTCCAAGGAAACCCTATATCATTTTTTCCGGACTTTACCCTCACTTTACAAGCGACAAGAAGAGAGATTGTACCTATTAAAAGGATGCTACAGAAACAGGACATTTAGGGGCATATTATCAAGTGCCTTAACTCCAAAAAAGCAGAGATAATATTTTTGCCCTATTAACAATGCAGTTCTAACATGCATTAGCGCATGTTAGAAGCCTTGTTACAGATGCCTCGCTTTGTATCTCTAAGGAGATGCAAATTGGGCATCTCTGGGAAGTACAACCTTGCAAATATCGCTGATGTGCACATCGCGTTATTTACAAGGCTGTCCAGAATTTTAGCAGATGTTAGTTTTAAACCAGCGATGTTCCCTGCAAAACGGCGATAACCTCACTATCTCTGGAATTTTATCGCCCTGGAGAAACGCGTCGTTAATAACGCGCTACCAGGGCGATAAATTCCAGAGATAGCCTGCGATAAGAAATTTATCGCTAAGAACGGCCAGCGATAATTATCGCTGGCCGTTGATAATATACCCCTTAGTACTCCCTCCTCTACCCAGCAAGAATTCTTATCTTTTACGCTGGGAAAACCTCATACTTCACAGACCCTAAATCAGCTGCCAAATATGCGCGCGACCTGTGCCTCACTAAATCGTCACCGTGCCCAGACAGATCGACGAGAGAAGATGACTGCCTCAGCGAAAATGATTGAGGTCATTGAGTCGGCCGAACTTGAGAACTCCTGCTTGTGAACTGAACTCTTTCTACCTTGTTTTTCGGTTTCTGTAGCAATGTGATTCTCATGATGTACTCTATTTGAACTGCACTGCAAAACATTTACTAATTTTATCCGCTGCACAGGAAGCGGGACTCTCTGGCCTCTTTTTTGCTGACCGGCCACCCAGCTCCCATTGCTGGGAATTGCCGGGTCCCTAGTGACTCCCTTGCAGTGATGATTCCTACACTGTCGCTTATCACTGGTCTTAAGTGGCCTTGTTGGGGGTGCGGGGTTGTAATTCAGCCTAGTTGGGTGGCTGTAATCGGGGTGAGGGTGTTTTTTGGGGTATGTTAGTTCTTCAAGTGGCTTTTTCCCTTCTTTCTTCTTTCTGCTCCCTCCCTCCCCTTGTCCTGCTGGCCTCCCCGCAAGATGCGTCTTTGAGAAGTATGCCTGCTGGGTCAATGTAAGACCACTATGGCTGTAATGGGTGCTCCTGCTATGAATGCGACCGCGCTCAAGGCAATTACCTGGAATGTCCGGCGTTTAAATGGTGTAAGAAAAGCAAGACTAGTAGCGGCCTATCTTAACCAGCAGGGAGCGGAGATCTGCTTCTTGCAAATATTGCAGCTGACTGAGAATAACAGTGCATGCCTACAAGTGGGGTGGATTGGGGAGAATCATATAGCATGGTACTCGAACTACGCCAGCAGAGTGGCGATCCTCATGAGGAAAGGTTTGCTATGGTGCACACGCAAGGCTCTCTGCGACCCACAGGGGCGATATGTAATGCGTGCGTGCACCCTAGGAAGCCACCCAATTAGACCACTATCAGTCTACGGCCCTAATGTAGGTGATCCAGACTTTTGTAGTGAGGTTGGGAGCTGGCTGACACATTGGGACCAGGCGCGATTATCTGGGGTGGGGATTTTAATATTATCTTAGACCCAGACAGAGACAGATTGAGTTGCGTTCAGTGACCCCATCCCAGGGCGCCAGCACAACTGCAAAGTATTATGGAAGACTATGGACTAGTTGATGCATTGCGCCACCGACACGCATATAGCAGGGAGGGCATTCGTGTCTACTCGGCTGGCCCCACTTGTAACAGGATAGATTACTGGCTTGTCTCAAAAGACATTTTAGCTGAGGTCACTGAAACCTCTCACCTAGCAAGAACCCTATCTGACCACTCTCCAGTACTACTCAAGTTTTCCTTGCCGGGTGCCCCCAGTAGGGAGTTCAACTGGAGAGTCCCCTCAGGAGCTCTGCGTAACCAGGTGTTCCGTGAGGCAATCCGAACCGTGATAATAGAATACTTTGCGCATGACAAGGGCATGGTGCAATCCCCTCTACCCTCTGGGAGTCATACCAGTCTGTAATCAAAGGGGAGTGCATTGCGAAGCAAGCGGGGATTCTCCAGTCACTTTGAAGATATCTTCAGTGCCTCGAGGGATAGATAGCTGTAAAAGGAATTCTTTGCTGACGACAAAAATGAGATTTTAGGAATGATCAGGTACAAGGTTGCCGAGTTTTAGGAAGCTGCTTTAAGAAAGACCCACTATCTGGGAAAAGAAACCCGAGCCAGGCAGTACGGCATGGGAGACTGGGTTAAACACTTGCTGGTCTCCTTAAGAAACCCTGGGCCAGTGACTATATTAGTGAATTACAGAAAACAGACAGTGACGTGGCACTAGGCCAAACTGCTGCACAGGCGGAGATGATGTCCTTCTACTCCTACTTTTACACAAACCATTCATCCCGATCTTACCGCTTTCTTTGATTCAACTCAGCTGCTCTGGCTAGACAGCGGCCACCGCAATTATCTGGATGAACCCTTCTCAGCTGAGGAGGTGATTGGAGTAATCCGTGCTCGACCAGGAGATAAGGCCCCGGGACTGGATGGTCTTACGGCTTCTTTTTATAAAGAATTTGCACCATTGCTGGCACTGCATCTTATAAACATGAATGACGAGTCTCTAGAGCGAGGCGTCCTCCCCAGACTTTTGGAAGCACTTATTGTCCCTGATTTGAAGCCTGAAAACCCCCCGCAAATATGCAGTTCCTACAGACCGCTGTCAATGATCAACCTAGATACTAAAATTCTGGCTAAACTCATTGCGTCGTGGCTGCTCCCCTTTTTGCGTCTGATACTCAGACCTGACCAGTGCGGCTTTGTCCCTGGAAGAAATACACATCCCACAATTGCACACATTTTTTGTGACTATGCAGGAAATAGATTCCTTGATCCCAGCGGCGGCAGTATTTCTTGACACCACCAAGGCATTTGATACTCTAGATTGGCTGTATATGTTTGCCCTCCTAACCCGATTGGGCATCAGCCCCAAATTTTAAAAACGTATTGCCCTATTATACTCATCCACAACAGCACGGCTCCGGATAAATGGAATTGTCTCACCACCTTTCTCCGTGTCTCAGGGTACTCGACAGGGGTGCCTTCTGTCTCTGCTAATATTTGCTTTCGCCATGGAGCCACTGGCCGCTCGTCTGCAACAATATAATGCACACAGAGGCCTGGCATTCGTACCCAGAGTGGTTCTGGTGTTTCTGTACGCTGATGACATGACATTATATCTCAAGCGCCCGGCAGAAAATTTAGACCCCGCAGATCAGGGAAATTACACAATTTGGCGGCCTTTCTGGGGTAACTATTTATTGGGGGAAATCAATTTTTTTTTAACTCAGGGTGGCCACAATGCTATTTCAGAATACCCACTGGGATGGGCTGACGACCCAGTGAAGTATCTTGGGATCTGGCTCAGCCAAAATGTTGAAGAATTATGGCAATGCAACTATGGGAGACTCACAGACTGGCTTGAGGGCCGGATGGGTCAATGGATCTCCTTACCGCTGCCCTCTTGCTGAACGTTTAGCAATTGCTATAGTTATTGATCTCCCTAAGTTCCTGTATGTATTTGTTAATCTCCTGCTTCCTCTCACTGCGGCATACAAGCACAGATTGCGTTCTAATTTGATATCGCTCGCTTGGGTGGGTAAACAACCTAGAGGATCATGGGAGACCCTAACACTGCCTTTTGCGCAAGGGGGACTAGGAGCCCCAGACATGGAGCTCTATTACAACTGCGCCCAAGCCCAGTTCGGCTTACACTGGATCTTTCCCACCCAATATATGGCACATACGGCATCGGAACACGACCAGGTTTCCCCCACACCGTTGCATATGGTACTAAATCGCGACCTAGACAGTGCTCTGAGGTAGACACTCTCAGTTGCATGGTATGGGCTTTGGGAGAGCTGGGCCAAAGGGCACACTTGGTGGAGATGTATGCTCCCTCTGTGCCCCTGCCGCGTCACCCGGATCTGCCTTTCCTAGAGGTCACAGGAGCGTGTCAGAGATTGGACAAACTCCGTATTCATACAATGAGGGATGTCTACCCCGAGGGGATCTTCACATTGCTTGAGGGTGTTCTTGCAAGGGAGGATAGTGGATTGCTCGAAAGAATTACATATTTTCAGATCAGCGCGGCACTTCGAGCGAGATATGCTTCGTTCCTGGCAGCACCCCGCACGTTTCAGGTCCTCAAGGACTTCTTAAACAACCCATCACAATGTAAACTCATCACCTACCTGTACGCGGGTATGCAGCATGAGGCTCCAATATGTGTACCGGTAGCACGTAATGTTTGGGAGGAGCCCCTCTGAAGGATGAGCAATGGGCTTATTGTGCGCAAAGGCTAGAGACTTATCTCCTAACTATAGATTGAGGTTAATCCACTTCAAGTTTCTCCACCGCATTTACATAAGAACCACGACCTGAGTCAAGACAGTGTTGAGAGGACGTAGAACTGTTGTGACCCAAGGAACCACCCAAGGTGAGTAGATAGGGACCCCACGGCGAGCGTGTGAAGTGTGGAAACACAACTGCATGTTCCTTACAAGGCTATGTGCAAGTTACGGAGAGCCACCCCACCCCTAGATACACTAGTTCCTATGTTACCTACACCAGGGAAGCCGGGTGTATACGTGTAAAGTGGTGTTGGCAACCACTATCGAACCCAATGGAGGACTTCAGTAAAGTGCCGCTGCTGGAATAGGAGAAAGTCTCTGTGGGAATCCAAATGTGGATTCTTGAAGAGGAGTACCTGAAAGCAGAAGAGACAGAGTCTACGTAACGCAGGGGTGACCAGGAGACTTGGAATATGCAGGCCCTCCGATGTCAGGTACTTGAGGATGGATGACAAGGACCATGACTCTGCAGCTGTGAGGACCAGGGACGCTAAGGAGGACCAGGAGCCATACACGAGCTGTCCCACAAATAATGTCGAGCACTGAGGGGTCGGTTTCCGGTGGAAGCTCCCACAAGTCTTGGCAAAGGCGAGCCATGCAGGAATCAAAGAAGTAGCAACGTTGGGACCAGCAAGGTCCAGGGGGCTCATCAAAGGCAGGGGAGTCAGGGCAGGCTCGAGCAATCAGGGGAGTCCAAAAGAAACAAGTGTGGCCCTTAAGTGGACCCACAGGCTGGAGGCACAGGAGTTGCGAGAGGACCTCAACCAGCTCACCAAAAGATGCAGGCCACGGTGTACATGATGCAGTGTGGCTGAAGATTCTAGTCACAGGAGATGCTTGAGGTTGGGGCTACTTGGAGCGCGAAGATCTTCTTGCAAAGAAGCCAATAAGCCTTTGCAACTGCAAGTTGGACGCTGTTACCCAGGGGTTCAGTTATTGCAACCCCCATGAGGACTACTGGCCTCAAACCTGGGAAGAGGGTAGAGCAGGCCTCGGAGCTGAGGAAAACCACCAATTGTGTTGCAGAGCCCACAGAGTCAGAGGAGCTGAGCATCTGCATACTGGTTAACTTAGTTGCAGTGCAGGGGAATGACTCCTTCACTTCAAGGGAGATTACTTCGGTTGTCTTTGATGCTTTCCAGGCCGTGGAAGGTTCCTGTATGATGCACAGGCACAGACAATGCAGCAGACTGGAAGGGAGACTAAGTCAGTCACAAACGAAGTCCAGCAAAGTCCAGAGTGCCCAGACGGTAGAAGTGCAGTGGTGTCTGATCTGAATCTTATCCCACGACTAATCTAGGGACCTACACCCAGGTAAGCCCTTAAGTACCCTAGGGAAAGGGTTGGGAAGGTTCAGGGTACCGTCTCAGGGGAGGATCTGGATGTGGGGAGGTTACTCCCATATCTTTTGTCCAGTTTTGCACCAGAATGGGAGCCGATGGCTCCCAGAACTGGACTATGCACAGGGACACCAAATGTGCCCCTCAAACAGACTCTCAGATGCTGGCAAGCCCACCCACCTGGTACCAATACACTAAATCCTGTCTGGTAGGTGGTTACACTTCCCTGTGACATGATGCCTATTGTTCCACCTTTCTCTGCTTGAGCTTAGCTCAGCAGCAGGAGGGCAGAAATGCATCTCTGCTTGGCAGCAACCATTTTGTGCTCTCCGGGTCTAGAAGGCTGGTACCAGAAACACTGAGGGCCTCATTTATAAGGTTTTGCCATAAGGCAGCACGGTAGGCCTCCCTGCTGCACTGCCCTACGGCAAAAGAAAAGGGCAGGAATGCACTGTATCTATAAGATATGGTGCATTCCTGTCCTTTTCCCCTGTGCTTGTGCATAATGGGCTGCCGTGCGCCAACGCAGGCACCTTTGAACCATGGTACAAGGGAGCCTCAATTGCGGGGATGATTATTTTCGCACAGGAATGGAACCTTTCTGTACAAAAATAATCAAAGAAGCTTTTTTCTCTTGCTGTGTGTGCTGCAGAATGCAGCACACACAGAAAAAAGAAAAATGAGGAGAAATATAGACATTTCTCCTCGTTGAGCCTCCCTTACGCCTCCCCCAGGGAGGCGTAAGCTTTTGGCACTGCCTCAGATTTATGATTCCTGGGGCAGTGTCAAAAGGTCATGGATGTTGCTGGGAATGCCCACAGCAACACCCATTACACACCCCTTTAACGCAGAGCACTGCCTGATAAATATGACGCAGGCATCTGCGCCACCAGTACGTCACATAGGTGATGTACTGGTGGTGCAGGGGTCTTGTAAATCTGCCCCTCAGAGCCTAACGGAGGGCTCTTCCAGTTATAGAAAAATAGAAAGTAAGATCCAGAAATCCTGAGACTGGACATATATCCCAAATACTTTGTGGAGGAAAAGTTTGCTCAAGGCTCTGGACCTCCCCAGCCTCTAAAGAATAATAGTGATTAAAATGTTTGTGAGCATGTATTCCTCCTTTTCCAATGTTTCAATTTGCTCCCATCAAATAAAATACAGCAAAAACAAGTTAGTTTGAGTGAACAAGGGGGCATATTACCAAGCCTGGCGATATTAGATTATCGCCGCTTTAGCGGCCGGCGGCGATAATTACATCGCCGTATTAGCAAGCTGTTGCTAACTGATGTTAGCGATATCTTTGAGGCGATAGCGAGCGGTTTGGGGCCCGCTTTGCATGTCAGCGATATTTATCGCTAATGACATGCAAAGTGGGCGTACCGAAACTGTTAGCGACTGAAAGCAGTCGCTAACATCGCTATCGCTTATTAGCAAGGCAGGCGTAGCGATGGAAATATCTCCAAAAGCTAACGCCTGCTCAGACCAGTTCTTAGCCATTAAGGCCTAGATGTATCAAGCCTTTTGCAAATCGCAAAGGCCGAAATTCGCAGAATTTTGGCCTTTGCGAATCGCAAACGGTCTTTTTGCATGTTTTGGCATGCATCGAAAATTCGCAAATTAAGGGATCTCAAAAATGTGCGATTCCTTATTTTGCCATAGCATTTAAGGAATCGCAATTTTGCGATTCCTTAAATGCTATGTATGTAGCATTTTTGAATTGCGAATTTTGGTTAAGAAATCGCAAGTTACCACCAACTTGTAGTTGATGATAATTTGCGAATTCTTCAAAAAATGCACAATTTGGCATTTTTGAAGGTGGCATGTGACGCACACCATGCCCATAGGGCATGCATGTGCGCCATATGCACACACATGTACATTTCAGGGGTGCAGCAGGGTGTCCTTGAGACACCCCTGCACCCTTGAAATTATTCTCTATTTGCGATTAGCAAATTGCGAATCGCAAATTGAGATTAATTACACAATCATTCCTATGGGCCTCCTGGCCCATAGGAATGAATGGGAAATTATTCCTTATCTGCGAATTCGCAAATTGCAAATTCGCAAATAAGGAAGATTAAGAAATCTCTCAAAAATAGCGATTTCTTACATACATCCCATTTAGCGATTTCTAAATAGCGATTCCTTAAAAATCGCTATTTAGAAATCGCAAAGGGGTATGTTGATACATATCCAATGGGAGGTGGATATTATGGCTAAGACCCTATTGGCATTAATGCATGAATATCGCTGTATTCTCAGCGATATTCGTGCATTTCGCCGCTATCGCCGGATATTTTATCGCTTTAGAGATAAACGTTGCTAATAGCACGTTATCTCTGCGATAATATCCGGCGATGTTTGGTGATAAAAAAAACTCGCTAAGCCCATTTAGCGATAAATATCGCTAGTTGGTAATCCTTTTATTGATGGATTTCCACTAAGTTTCCTCCATTTTTATTCATTTGTCAGATATTTGTTATACAGATTTTTTAGAGTCAGAAAAACATAACAGCCGACAAGTGTTTCGCCCTGTGTGGCGAGTACAGCCAGGGCTTTCTCAAGGCTATTTTCGTTCTTTCAAGGCAGCACGAGTATCGCAATTAATTATTTCATTTTCACATATTATGGCAGACATCATCAGCAGTGGAACACGTTTTAAAGGCAGTCGTCAACATCCTGCATGTCACCGGATAAATCCTCAGCTCTTCCAGTGCTTGGAATCATACCTCGACACTGTTTACAGTGTGGGGGTATGATTCCAACATGTTTGATTTGTTGCAGTAGTTTTCGAGATTGTCATCGTGTAATTAAGCGGTGCCCCTCTATATAGTTTATGGCTGCTTCACTGACGACCCGGGAGAATGGACTCCATAGGCTGCAGAGGTGTCCTGCTCATGGAGGGGCACCCTCTCACTTAGAACCAAGCACCCTGCCTTCAGGATTGCAAAGGCCTGCTATAGGGGCGACGTATAGGTTTTAAGTGCAGTGACCCAAGATATAGAAAACCTACATCTTTAGTAAGTGGTGCTAGCACCAACTTACACAGACTGCAATGGCAGGCCTATAGTTCCATTTTGAATGGTCTCTCATGAATGGCATAATACATGCTTCAGCCCATGGGAGACCGCTGAGGTACCTATGCCCTAGTTACCGTAGTTCCATATACGAGGGACTGATAAGGGTACCCCAGTATCCAATCTGGGATGTGCCTAAGTACTGAGCACAACAATTTAGGGAGAAAGCAGATAGACTGGGGTTCTGATTACTGTATTCCAGTCAGACTAGTCAAAATACAACAAAGCACCAGGCAAAAAGTGGGGGTGACCATGCAGAAGGATCATACCTTTCGACACTCCTGCCCTCCACTAGTCCAGCCCCACCTGCATACGCCTCGAGAAGAGATAGAGCCACAACATCAACCAACTCCTCAACACAGTCACCCTTGCACTATGGCGCAAGGGTGCCTGGATTGGCGCATGGCTGACATAGTGTGCCAGTGAGTTGGTCTAGGGGCACAGTTGACCCAGGAGACCGAACCTGGCACGTGGGTTCCTTTGGCGTTCGCAAGCAAGTCCCTCACCGCGACTGAAACCCGCTGTTCGAGCAGTAGCGGCACCCCCCCCCCCTCCCAGCGCCTTGAGACCCTACGGGTGAGTAGTGCGCTCTACAAATGACCTGATTGATTGATTGATTGAATCATCCTAAGAGACTCGCACATTGTGATACCTCTCAGTTTGCAAGAACGAGCAACAATCCTAGCACATGAAGGGCACCAAGGCGTCGGGCGAATGAAATCCCGAATGAGAGAGAAGGTATGGTTCCCGGACCTAGAGGACCACGTTGAATCCGTAGTGCGCAACTGCCGAGGGTGTCAACTGACCGGGAACTCAGAGGCTCCTGCACCTGTCATAACTGAAGAACCGGCGCCATCACCATGGGCCTGGCTGTGTCTTGACTTTGGGAGCTTCCCAGATGGGAGAGTCACCGCCGTCATAGTGGACAGCTACACCAAGTACCCCCTGGTGGAGGTGCTCTCATCCACATCCTTTAACAACCTCCAACCAGTCCTGGAGAAGGCCTTCGCTCTGTTCGGAATTCCCCACGTCATCAAAACTGACAATGGGCCCCCATTCCAGGGCAGCGAGTTTCGAGAGTTTTTAACACATCTTGGGATCAAGCACCATCGCATAACACCCCAGTGGCCGCAAGCAAACGGCGAAGTAGAATGGTTCATGCGAACCATTAACAAGGTGCTGTGAATTGCAACAGCGGAAGGCAAGGACCCTGAGAGCACTCTGCAACGGTTCCTAAGGGACTATCGAAGTACACCTCACTGCACGACACAGGTGTCACCGTGGTCACTCATGTTATGTGGAAAAGTAAATTTTGCCATGTTCTGTGTCCCTACGTGTTCCCCATCCTATGTTATATGTGCATGATTAATATGCATATGTATTCCCCATGTTCGATTAAAGACGCAATTACAGTTGTGTCCATCTCTAGTATGCCAGTTTCCAGTTCTCGTGAATACTACGAGTATTAGGCCTATGTAAAGTTACGTTGCCACGTTTCTCAGTGTGCACGTTATTTCATTGAAAAGTCCCCGTTTCTAGGCCTCAAAAGGGCCCGGACACCAGATTCAGCTCCTGTCTCCTGAACCCTCGCTGAGGAGCGATACAGCCCCCACCTGTGTTCCTGACCCTTCACTTACTTCCTGCCTCACAGTGCCCGGCTCGGCCTGGCTCTGCCTGTTAGTCTGCCAAAAGTATGTTATGATTCTCGTTATCAGTCCAGCCCTCCTTCTCTGCATTCCTAAGCTACTGAATCGCATCAATAGTTTCCGTCATCGTCTAGCCTTTACGTCTCCATGTAAGAGAAATACTGTATTTATGGTCATTTAATATTCTTCAACACGCACTACATGTAGAATAATGCATGCACCAGTCTTAGAGTCTGTTAGCCTTTACCCCGATAACTTTTGGATTCTATCAACATGTTCTTTAAACATCAGATACTAGATATTGTTTAGGCACATGTCGCCCTGACTCTCCAGACTTCAGTCTCTGCTCCTAGTGCAGAAGTCATAGCCCCCAGCTTCTCCTAGTAACACGTTATTGTCAGTTTGCGCGCACCATTAGGTTAGAGGTCCCGGCTCCTTAGGTAGCCCCCTCCATGTTTCCGCCCCATTTATGACATATTCTGTTACGTTTACATCACATGTCTATGTATACGCCTCCTGTTACACCTACTTTCACCCTTATCTTTCGCGACTGCTATTGACCACACCCACTGCTCCGCCTATTGTATGTATTGCAATTGCAACTGTTTTAGTATATATGCTTGTGCACTGTTATTAAATGTTACGCCAGCGCGCTCATTCCAGATCCTGCCCCCAGGCAGCTGCCATCCTATTCCTGTGCAGGTTGTCCTGTTCCTGTCCTTTATGCTGTATTAAACCTGCAAACTCCTACTACCTCGAATCTTGACTCTTATTTATTGAGCTATCTGTTATTGCTATGTCCAGTCAAACCTAGATCCGGTATTATTTATTTATATACCACATAATGGCGCCCGAATAGGGACTTGCCCTTTCCCCACGCGCCGGTGAAGCCACGTATGCCCCCTGATCCTCTGCAGCCGTGACGGAACCATACCGTGCACGTGCAGATATTTCTGCTTCAAGTATCCCTCAGGCCCACGGAGGAGACGGAGGTTGCGGTCCAGCATCCAGACGAGGCGGTGGAGGAACGCGGCGAGTCCCGACCAGAGCCCAAGCCGAGAGTCCAAGGTCCGAGGTATCCGGAGGCCCACCCGTAACAGAAGTCCGAAGTTCGTCCGTCCGGCGTCGAAGCAGTCCCGTCCAGTCCGAGGCCTTCCGTTCTTGCTGCCCGGTGAGTACCGTTGCCGGGGTAGTATCTAGACAGGGTCAATCTAATTGTCTCTGGTCCGTGGGGTTTGGTGGTACACAGATCCCAAAACGAAGTGTCCACTCCGGTGGATGCGGGTCCTGACGTGTCTCTTTATGAGACCGGTAAGTTTCGTACTGTTTCAGCAGTGCATCTAGTTTCTGTTCTAAGTCAGTTCTGTTCTCGAGAAATTCATGTATTCCGTTTTCCGTATTCCAGGTAGTATTCTGTTCGAACTGTTATTTTAAATGTTTTTCATGTATTTTAATGTCGTGGTATGAAAGTGGTGTAATTATCGTTATTGTATTATTGTGTTCATTGTGTATTGTATTGTGTCCAGATTACAGTTCAGTCATGCCGTTATTTTCCAGACTACGTCAGTTAAGAACTAGAAAAGGTCTGTTAGAAGAAGCAGTTCCTGTCCCGCCTAGGGACAGTCCAGGTCACTTTATGTATCAGAAGCATGGCATAAGTGCCATATTATATCTAGATTTATGGGTAGAGTATACCAAACAGTTAGAAGAAAAGTATAGATGGCCCGTATCAGGTACATGGGATGCCGAGTGCATCATGCGAGTAGAAGAAGCATTATGGAAAAAGAAAGCCAGACAGTCACAGAAAGATGCCATCGAGTTATGGCGCAAAGAATCTCATAAAAGAACCGAAAAAGAAATCAGAAAGTCAGAATTAAGTAGAGAATCCTTAGAACGAGCCCACGAAAGGGAATTAATCGAGATAGGTGAACGAGTTAAAACTGAACAGTCAGATAGACAGAGGCATGCCCTTATTAAGGGTATGTATCCTCTTCTTGCCGAGGGCTTGCCAAAAGCGACCCCGGAGGCATCCAGTAATTTTCCGCCACCATTAGTTCCGACCAAGCTACGTCACAAACCGACCGCAGCTGATATTTTCATCTCGTCCTACTTGGACGACACAGTCCCAGAATATGCAAATCCTGTTCCGCCAGTCCCTGTAAATCATGCCATTCCTGCTCCTCCAGACACCGGAGTACCTGCTACGGTACCCCCGGTCCAGCCTACATTACAACTTCCCGCCACTCTGCCAGCACGAAGAGTATCAGTCGATGATACCAGTTTAGGGGCCGCAGGAGGAGGTCCTCCTGGTACCCCGCCACCACACCAACGTTTAACGTTAGTCGAGTTACATGAATGTGCGTTACAGCGTACGCCCAAATATAAGTCCGTTGCAGATATCCGACGAGCTCTTACTGAATGCCGCTATGATCCAGTCGCAGGTGATGATAGTACGGTTATATATTCCATACGTGTAAGACGGGTGACCGGGTATTTGGACACCCTACCAGATATGAAAGAAGATCTAGACAGAATATATCGTTTCATCCGTACAGGGGATGATCCAGAAAGCATTGGCGAAGCCATGTCTCAAAGGAAAGCTGAAATCCAGCTCATGATATTAAAGTTTCTGATTAATTGTTTAATAAGAGAACAAGATTATCCGTCCAAAGATCCGAGCGAAATGAGAATCCTGACAAGGTGGAGTGATAATATAGCGAGGGTAAACACAGAACTATCAGTAGTATAGAGAGTATGTACAAGAAAATTCGTAAGGAAATAATAAGGTTACACGAACAACGTAAAGCAGCACAAGTAAGCGAGAAAGAGAATGACTCTCCTACAGAAGAGGTAGAGGACGAGAATCCCGCCAGAATAGCGTATGTAGGAAAATCTAGATTTCCGGACCGCCATTTACGCCTAGAACACAAGTCAGTTTTCCATCATTCAGCACCAGAACAAGGTTCTCTAGAACAAGTATTTCAAGCTACCGATCACATTTTGAAATCACGAATTGGTTATAGTGAGTTAAGTACTATGCATGAACAAGAACTAGCCCGATCAGCAGTCCAATGGATTACTGATTCTACCACTTTTCCAGACGAAATAGTGGCACAAATGTTTCTGAAATTGCCCCCAGCCGAGCAGCGACTGGTGGGTATGTATATGATCCAGCACCTCATCACATTGTATGAGGGTCAACATTCTGATCCAGGTCCGTTACATGATGTCCTGAACGAGTTACTCCAGTATAGATGGAAAGGTTTAGGTACCGATTTAATTAGTGTCATTTTAGAACAGCGTCACAAATATAGTATGTTTTTGAACCCGCATTTTGTTCATGTCTCACCTCCAGAAAGTAAACCGTTTTACATAGATAGACAGAACCCGCTACGAGAAGTACACCCAGTCAGGACAGCAGGTGGTGAAATGCAACGAGTATTTGTTTACACCCCGATTACAAAGATGGAACTCTTAGAGATGAAGAAATTAATTCCTTGTCACGACAAAGATCCAGCAGGGTTCCACCGAGAATTAAAAGACATGCTCCGTATGGGAGAATACACTTATCCAGATATTATTAAAATGTTAAAGGTCCTGTTGCCCGCAGGGGTATACGAGAAACTCAAGGAAAAAGATTGGGAGGTGGGAGAGAAAAAGATCGATTGGGCAGTTCTAGAAGCTGAAGATAAGATACGAGTACCAGGTACCGGTCTTGGAGAGAAATGTAAAGAATTACCAGAATTGTTAATACAAGTTTTGCCCAGATTAGTAGCCACTAAAAAGGAAGACTGGGATGCAATCTCAGCATGTAAACAGAAACAAGATGAAGACACTAGTGATTTTTATTCTAGGTTCGAGAAATGCTTTATTATAAACAGTGGCCTCAAGACAAGTAGCGAGTCATACCCTCATCTTTTTGTTACTAAGTTAGTCGAGAATTCAAGTCCACAAGTTAAGAATCGAGTTTTGAAAGTCGAAAGTACATGGCAAGCTAGTACCCCGTCCCAGATGTTACAGATGCTCCAGTACCACCAGAATAGAATCAGAGAAGAGCAAGAACACGAGAGAAAACGTATGAAAGACACGAAAATGAAAGTACTAGTTGCACAATCTGTTCCTCAAGACAGTCAGAAGATGGGTCCGAATCAAGCGAGTCATCCTGCAGCTCCCGTTAAAGGGACATGTAATTATTGTAAACAGCCAGGTCATTTCATAAACGAGTGTGCAGTTCTGAAACACAATATAGCTACTGGTAAGACTAAAGAAAGACCACGTCCGCCTAGACAAGAACAAGTTTCACAGACTTCTCAGCCACAGAATGCACAACAGACAGTTCCAGCACCGCAGCCTATTGCTGCAACACAGCATGTTACACAGCAGATGTACCAGTATGCTCAGACAGAGTATCCAGAGTATCAACAGTACTCATGAAACAGCCTAGAGAGGGAGGTAGGCTTGCCTCTCATCGAGATTCCTGTAGATCAAGAAGGTCCCTATGTTCATAGTCAAGTACTAGGGAAAGACAGAAAGTTTCTGATTGATACAGGGGCAAGTAGGACGACCATCAGTCACGCCGAAGTTCCAGGGGCTCCGCTCTCAGGCTCTAGAAATGTTTCCCTTGGATTTTCAGGAAAGCCTATTGTAAACTAGATATCTAAGCCAGTTACTCTACAAGTAGGTCCATTGTCCCGTACTACTGATCTATTACTTACAAAGTCATGTCCAGAAAATTTGTTAGGCATTAAGACACTGAAAGAATTAGGTGCAGTTATTTGCTGTTCCCCAGAGGGAATACGATTGTTTTTACGTGACTTCAAGGGTCACTATGTATTACGAGATTTTGATCCGAGATTGTCTAATGTCCCGCCGCATCTATGGGCACAAGGTCCAACTGATGTTGGCTTCATGCAAATCACACCCCATCGTGTGACTCTCAAACCAGGTGTAGTCCTGCCACGAATCAGGCAGTACAGATTGCCACCTGAGGCTGTAGCAGCCTTATCTAAAATTATTGACGAGCTCATGGCTCAAGGAGTAGTTGTAGAAACTGACTCCAATGTATGTAATTCTCCGATCATTCCAGTCATGAAACGTACTGATCCAAATGCTCCCCCAGTATATCGATTAGTGATTGACCTACGAGAACTCAATAAATGTATTATTCCCCAGTACCCAGTTGTTCCAGATATTTCTTCCCTATTGACAGCCATTGATTCCGAAGCCACATTTTTCACAGTCATAGACCTCAAGAACGCGTTTTTCAGTGTCCCCATTCATCCAGACAGCCAGTTTCTTTTCGGATTTTGTTTAAATGGAAGGAGCTATATGTTCACACGAGCTCCTCAAGGTTTCACAGAAAGTCCTAGTATTTACAGTCAAGCACTTAAGAGACAACTAGACAACATTCACATGCCAACTGACACTGCCCTGCTCCAGTATGTTGATGATCTACTGATCACGGCCCGTTCTGAACGTGCTTGCGAGCGAGCATCACTTACAGTCTTGTATTTCCTTGCCGAGATGGGGCACAAGGTGTCCCCTTCAAAGCTTCAATTCTGTGTACAGCAAGTGATCTACTTAGGCCACTTGCTGTCCAAGTGGGGTAGGCAGTTGACACCAGACCGTATCCAGTTAATAGCGAGTCTTCCTCAGCCCAAGACCCAGAAGGAGGTACGTGCTTTTATCGGCCTTACTTCTTATTGTAGACAATGGATTCCTCAGTATGCATTTCTAGCTAAACCACTGATACAGTTAACGACACAGGAGGCAGCCGTATCGACTGTCCTCCCTTGGACATCTGAACATACACTTAGTTTCAATGAGTTAAAGAAAGCTTTATGCCAAGCTCCAGTTCTAGCTACACCGAACTACTGTAAGCCTTTTACACTTTTTGTCACAGAACGTGAAGGTACAGCATTATCTGTTCTCACACAAGATCAAGCAGGACAATACAAGCCCTGTGCTTATTTTTCGAGCACATTGGATCCAGTAGCCCAGGCCCTGCCTGCGTGCCTCAAGTCAGTTGCAGCCACAGCACTAGCTATCAGACAAAGTGATTCCATAGTATTAGGACATTCCCTGACAGTACAAGTTCCACACTCCGTGGAAGTTCTTTTAAACCGAACCCAGACTCAGCACTTGACAATTGCACGTTTAACAGGTTATGAATTGACACTGTTCCAGCCACACATAGAAATCAGACGCTGCAACGTTCTAAATCCTGCTACACTGTTACCGTCAGTTAATTCGAATCCTGCCACACACGACTGTGTGGAAGTAGTTAACACTATGACTAAGCCAAGACAAGATCTGACAGATATTCCATTACCAGATCCCGACCTGACACTTTATGTGGATGGTTCATGTATGAGAACAAGTACAGGAGAACTAGTAGCCGCGTATGCAGTGACTACTGACACTGAAGTTATAGAAACACACCGTATTGACACCCTGTCTGCTCAAGCAGCAGAGCTAGTTGCTCTGACACAAGCCTGCATACACGCTAAGAACCTGAAAGTTAATGTTTACACAGATTCACGCTACGCATTCGGAGTTGTACACGACTTCGGAGTGCTCTGGCAGGAGAGAGGTTTCATGACTTCTCATGGAATCAAGATTCAGCATGGTCTCCTTATTCAAGCTCTGTTAGATGCCATACATTTACCGACATCTATTGCTATCATGAAGTGCAAAGCACATACGAAAGTTACTGACATTATTTCTCAAGGTAATGATCTAGCAGATCGCACAGCCAAGCTTACAGCACAGACTCCAGACATTTCAGTTAATCCAACACAGACACATACTCCAGATCCGACTACATGCATGACAGTTAAGGACCCTACTCAAGATGTCATAGATATCCAGTTACATGCTACTCCCGATGAAATCAAGAAATGGTCCGAACAAGGAGGGGTCCAGACAGATCAGGGATGGGTAACGAAGGGTAGAGCCACATGGTTTCTCCCCGACTCTATGGTTCAAGTCATTATCAATACCGCACATAGTCCAGCACATTTAGGAGAAAAAGCTATGTTAGATAGTATCCAGAACATTTGGTTCAACAAGCATTTACGAGCTGCAGCCAAGCAGAAAGTCCGTACCTGTATGATATGTTGCCAGTTTAATCCAGGTAAAAGGGTCCCGGTGGAACAAGGTGGATTCCAGCCCCCTGACCACCCTTTTGAAGTCCTCCAGATGGATTATATTCAGATGGAGCGATGTCGAGGTTTCAAGTATGTCCTTGTAGTTGTATGCGCTTTGTCCAGATGGACAGAGGCATATCCAGTCCCAGATTACACAGCCGCGACCACTGCCAAGCAGTTGGTTCGTGAGTTCTTCCCCCGTTATGGACTCCCTAGAGTCGTGTATTCTGGTAACGGCCAGCCATTCTCATCTGAGCTTATGAAACACATTTCCCTGTTGTTAGGGTACCAGTGGAAGTTCCATTGTGTACGCCATCCAGAAGCAGCCGGTCTCGTAGAGAGACATAACCAGACCCTGAAAATCCGTATTGCCAAGATTTGTAAAGAGAAAGGTGTAGACTGGCTAGTAGCTCTGCCAGTCGCTTTGTTTTATATGCGCATGGTCGCACATTCCAGATCAGGTCTGTCCCCGTATGAGGTCGTATTCGGCCGCCCCCCTAACATGTGGGGTACACCTAGACCCCGAAGTATTACAGATGTTTCAAGTAATATGCTGACAGATTACCTAGCTTCCTTGATGTCTGCCCTACACTCTTGTCGTTCACAGGTTGCCGCCGCATTTCCAGACAATACCGAGGTGGCACCGCATGAGATCGTTCCCGGAAATCTGGTTCTTGTGAGGAACTTTGATCGTTCAAGTCCGCTGGAGCCTCGCTGGAAGGAGCCAAAACAGGTCCTCCTGGCCACCCGTACTGCCGTCAAGCTGGAAGGCAGGAAGGGCTGGGTCCACCTGTCACATGTGAAAAAGTTTTATGGATTAAAGACTGTTTCCAAGAACATTTCCCAGGATTTGAAAGACTGCCAAAGTACTGTTCTTAAGGACTGTCCCGCAAAAGACTATGATACAAATCCCTCCCTGTTAGAGAAAACTCCGCAACAGGAGTATAAGCTAAAATTAAGGTCTAGTAAAATAAGTCAGCCAGTTTGATTGTCTAAGTCCTCCCCTAGGTGAAACGGTTAGACCGGTTTCTGACATGTATAAAATAGACCCCCATAGTGAGAGAGTTAGTCAAAACTCAGTCCGATGTATCGTTTTTCTAAGTTTCATATTGTTTTTCAGCCTTATGACTACCTGCACAAGTTATGCTTTTTATTTGTGTTTTCCAGTTTCTCATGTAAATAAGTCTTCTAATGTTACAGTAGAGCACACGTTTAGTGATCTGCCTCCTCATGAACTATCTTATCGTCTTGCTATGCGTAATAATTCCTTTATCCGCATGTTACATTATTCACACCAGACCAGCAATGCCACTAATTATTGGGTGTGTGGTCGACTCCCCCCTTTCCAGACACCGAAGGGAGTTCTGCCACTCTTTCCTTATCCATTTTCACATAATGGTTCGTGTGGAGCATGGTCCACGTTAACGTCATCCTCAACAGATATGTCTTTTCTTAACAGTACATGTTTTCCAGACAAGCAAGGTCTTCCCCACAGAACAGGGTTAGATCTAGAAAATGAAGTTTATAATTTAGGTAATTATTCTTCGAATTTCATGGTCTTGAATGTTCAGTCTGATACTACTCCAGACTTACCTGCTATGTCAGTACTACCAGTTAAAGGCGAATTATGTGTCCGAAAGAATGGTTCCGTACATGTAGGACATAGTGATTGTACTACTATTGTCAAGTATAGTGACAGTAGGAAATCTATTTTTAAAGCTTCACGTCATTCTTATTTTGTTTGTGGTCAGACCGCATATGTTCGTCTGCCCCTCGATTGGGAGGGAACCTGTTACATTGCATTCCTACTGCCACCAGTCTTCCTAGCCCCACCTGATTATCATAGGAATTCCCACCTAGTGCATACTAGACACAAGAGAGACCTCCCGATTGTCGATTATACTGAAACTGCTCTAGAACAATACATAGATATCAATAAAGGTGTCTTTCCCTATTTAGGTACTGTCGTGAATAGTAAACTGATACGTAGATTAACCAGAACCCTTGAAGCAGTAGTGATTGAGACTACTTCTGCTCTAAGTAACTTGACCGAAGAACAATCCTTTATGAGAATTGTCGTGCTCCAGAATCGTCTCGTCCTTGACGTCATACTGGCCGATAGGGGCGGGGCATGTAGAGTCATCGGATCTAGTTGCTGCATTTTCATTCCTAATAACGCGCCGTCTGTTTATTCAGCTATAACCAGACTCCATAAAATTGCCCATATGTTACACCAAGATCCAGGCACCTGGACATGGTCCGGTTGGTTCTGGAATATAATTTCCGCCTGGGGATGGAAAGTATTGTCCTTTCTAGGTATTGCAGTAGCGATCATATTCAGTTGCTGCCTCTGTATACAATGTGGCCCTGCGATTTGTGGCATTTGTGCTACCTCTTGTATTCCTAGTCCCAAGTCCCGTTCTAAATCCAGTTCCAAGAAAATTCGAGACGAGCAAATGATACTGTATGAAATGATAGATGGTATCATGAATATTGATGTTTCCTGATGGAAACGTAGTGACAAGGAGGGAATGTGGAAAAGTACATTTTGCCATGTTCTGTGTCCCTACGTGTTCCCCATCCTATGTTATATGTGCATGATTAATATGCATATGTATTCCCCATGTTCGATTAAAGACGCAATTACAGTTGTGTCCATCTCTAGTATGCCAGTTTCCAGTTCTCGTGAATACTACGAGTATTAGGCCTATGTAAAGTTACGTTGCCACGTTTCTCAGTGTGCACGTTATTTCATTGAAAAGTCCCCGTTTCTAGGCCTCAAAAGGGCCCGGACACCAGATTCAGCTCCTGTCTCCTGAACCCTCGCTGAGGAGCGATACAGCCCCCACCTGTGTTCCTGACCCTTCACTTACTTCCTGCCTCACAGTGCCCGGCTCGACCTGGCTCTGCCTGTTAGTCTGCCAAAAGTATGTTATGATTCTAGTTATCAGTCCAGCCCTCCTTCTCTGCATTCCTAAGCTACTGAATCGCATCAATAGTTTCCGTCATCGTCTAGCCTTTACGTCTGCATGTAAGAGAAATACTGTATTTATGGTCATTTAATATTCTTCAACACGCACTACATGTAGAATAATGCATGCACCAGTCTTAGAGTCTGTTAGCCTTTACCCCGATAACTTTTGGATTCTATCAACATGTTCTTTAAACATCAGATACTAGATATTGTTTAGGCACATGTCGCCCTGACTCTCCAGACTTCAGTCTCTGCTCCTAGTGCAGAAGTCATAGCCCCCAGCTTCTCCTAGTAACACGTTATTGTCAGTTTGCGCGCACCATTAGGTTAGAGGTCCCGGCTCCTTAGGTAGCCCCCTCCATGTTTCCGCCCCATTTATGACATATTCTGTTACGTTTACATCACATGTCTATGTATACGCCTCCTGTTACACCTACTTTCACCCTTATCTTTCGCGACTGCTATTGACCACACCCACTGCTCCGCCTATTGTATGTATTGCAATTGCAACTGTTTTAGTATATATGCTTGTGCACTGTTATTAAATGTTACGCCAGCGCGCTCATTCCAGATCCTGCCCCCAGGCAGCTGCCATCCTATTCCTGTGCTGGTTGTCCTGTTCCTGTCCTTTATGCTGTATTAAACCTGCAAACTCCTACTACCTCGAATCTTGACTCTTATTTATTGAGCTATCTGTTATTGCTATGTCCAGTCAAACCTAGATCCGGTATTATTTATTTATATACCACAGTTAGCTGGGCCACGAAGAGATATGTTTCCAAGAACCGAGGGTTGGTCCCACCAGTCCTATGACCCAGCAAAGACACAGGCAAGGAGACATCATACAAACGACAAGGCGAGCATAAGACGCAGGGCAAAAGTCTGTGTGTTGCACCCTGGATGCTCGGTGTTGATCAGGAACCGCTGGAACACTGGGAAATTCCGAACACCGTATGAACCTGGGGTGTGGGTGGTAAAGTCAGCCAGCGGGACCGCTGTACAGCGGAACGAAACAGTGAGACTGTGAAAAGAAACATATCGTGGTTCAAACGGTTCAAACACAAGATCAATCCCCACCAGACCGGGCAGAAGAATCGGGAGCAAAGTTGGATGATGCTGACGACGAGATCGAGGATGAGGCGTCCTGCACCTCAGGAAGACCACAGGTACCTGAGGCTCTCAGTCCGGACCAGCTACCGGTGGACAGCATGCGGTCGAGCCCACATGTCCCTCGTGACATGCCCCGTCACTCGTATGGTCTCCGGCCCAACCCAAGGCCTATCCGAAGACTAGCGGACTTCATGTGCTAGTTTGCATTGACTTTATTTTGTTTTAAAATCCAACCTGATAAGGGATGTAGCGTTCTAGTGGTTAGCCTCGAGGGACGAGCTACCGGAAGTACCACCACACTATGTATCACTCTCTGGCCAGGCGTCGCCAGATAGCTATGAATAAATGGGTCGGGGTCGCTCGTGGCTTCGGGTCCCAACCAGCAACCTGGGTGGGCGTGCTCTTTACTGTGGTATTTATAATGTCGAACCTGTAGGCCCTGTCCGGTAACTACACTGCCTGGTATCTCCTGTGGTAACCCGTAGTCCCGCTCCCCAGCCGCGACACCCTCCTCCTTGCACCCATCTCCTCTCTGCCTTGCACCCATCTCCTCTCTGCCTTGCACCCATCTCCTCTCTACCTTGCACCCTTCTCCTCTCTACCTTGCACCCTTCTCCCCTTTGCCTTGCACCCTTCTCAGCCCCACCTTGCCCCCCCCTGCTGACGCCCACAGGGTGCATTCTAACAAGAGTGCTTACCTGAGGGCACCATTGTGCTGCCTCATCCCTTCTCATATGAGCTTTGCCCTGGAGAATGCTCTCTCTGGGGGGCCCCACTCCCACCCTTGTCAGGGTCCTGAGCAGTGCTCTGTGCTGCCTTCTGCTCTCTGGGGCCCCCACCCCATCCTCTTTCCGGGCCTGGTGCACAGGTGTGGGCTCTCTTCATTTACTGAAGAGAGTGCCCCCCCCAGGGGTGTTACGCGATGGTGCGTGATCCCAAGATGTGTTAAGAACTCTCGAAACTCGCTGCGTTTGTTACGCCCCTGGCTTGTGCAAGGGCCCGTGCATTGCTGTACAGACGCACACAACCCCTGCCGGCCAAACAGGACAGCCGTGAAATATAGGTGCTGCGTCCAGAGGAGGTGGCTGCAGCACGTTTGAAAGACAGCATTGTGACGTAATGTAATGTAAAAAACAGCTTAAATATATCACAAAATTGGTATGGGGTGGCCTCTTTCAACAGGTCTGATGTTTGAGCGACTAATGCAACCAGTGCTGGGCTCTGTGTTTGACCTCAAGGTCACAGGTGTGAATCCCCCGATGACGGACATGTGAAAGCCTGGGAGGGCTGGGAAGGAGTCAGACGCTAATAGATAAGTACCAAAAGAGAGTTTTCAGGACATGTGTTTCAACGCACACATGGGCATATTACCAACAGTTAGCGCTAACCGACCTTAGCGTTAGTCTTTTAACTCCGCGCTTCGCCTAATATTATCGCTGAAATAACGTCCTATTACCAACGTTTATCTCAAAAGCGATAATATTGCAGGCGTTAGCGTGAATATCGCTGGAAAACCAGAAGTGTTCACGCATTAGCGTGCAAATGCTGTTAGCCATGTTATCCACCTCCCACTGGATAACATGTCTAAGAACTGGTATTTGCAGGCGTTAGCATTTGGCGATATTCGCGCTTAGCGCGAATATTTCCATCGCTTCGCCTTTCTTGGTAATAGGCGATAGCAAGGTTAGCGACTGCTTTCAGTTGCTAACCGGTTGGGTATGCCCACTTTGCATGTCATTAGCGATAAATATCACTGACATGCAAAGCGGGCCCCAAACCTCACTATCGCCTACAAGCTGCTGCTAACAGGTGTTAGCGACAGCTTGGTAATAGGGCGATGGAATTATCGTCGCTTAGCGGCCGAAAACGGCCGCGATAATTCAATATCACCACCCTTGGTAATATGCCCCACACTTTTTATGGACATCTAATTTCTCTGCTGTACTTACCCTCTATGGGGCAGATTTATGTTAACTGGCGCATCCCCAGGGATGCGCCAGTTAATGTGCGCCACAGTGCGCCACAGCTCCGCCACCCATGGTGCGCCGCATTTACAATGCGGCGCACCATGGGGCAAAAACGGCACAGATGCGTGACGCATCTGTGCCGTTAAGGAGGCGCATTGCTGGAGTTGCGTCGCAAGCGCGACGCAGCTCCAGCAAGGCTCGGGGGTGCCCCATCTTAACAATGCTGCGTCAAGACCTACGCCTGCTTCAAGCAGGCGCAGGCTTTTGACGCAGCATTGGCCTGAAAGTGACTGAGTGAAATCTTAAAGATTTCACTCAGCCACTTTTGCGAGGCGCACCTGGCCCGGAACGCCCACAAGCGGCGCAGGGCTTTACAACGTGACGCATCTGCCTAGATGCGTCACGTTGTAAATCGTTCGTAGGGATGCGCCACGTTTATGCCGCCTTGCGTGACGCAACAGCGGCGTAAACGTGGCGCAAGGGCCTCATAAATCTGCCCCAAAGTGTTTCAATTCAAGCCATAACTGAGCTCTGCGTCTGTCCCCCCCCCCCCAGTGCACTACTCGTCATGCCCAAGCAGACGTTTCCACAGACATGAATTGTAAAATGAGTCTAATGAGCACCGCTCTAGTGAAGTGGAAAGCCAATTAGAAACACAGCCCAATGGAGACAGAGGAATTTCCAGAAATAGTACTCAATGTGGTGACAGTAAAACAAGCGCATAGCAGTTAACAGAGGTAACACACTATAATCACAAAAATCGTTTGGTCAGTTACTAGTGTCACTGGAGGATGTCGTCTCCGCTTCTGTGGGTCTGTTGTTTTCATTGGAAGGATGTAAGTGCGGTTAAGCGCTGGTTTCGGTTTTCACTTAGGCTCATATCCCCTATATGTATCAACTGTTCACTCAACCTTTGCTCGTATTTTGCTATTCTGGTAATTTTCTTTATTATGGATGTGGTCAAACATGCTCATGATTACAGCTCTGACATTAATGGTGGTTAGGCAAAATAAGCATAGCATAAAGAATGCCGCTTATTCGATGTTTGTGGCGATTAGGTTCAAAGGAAGAATAGAAATTTAAAAAAAAATAAAAGACTTTGAAATTCCATGGGCCTTTTGGTTTTGTCTTCTACTTTGCACAGCTGCCAAGGTTTCAGATTGCTTATGTGTTACATTTTCATAATTGTAGCCTACTTATGAGTGACTTTCGACGGCTATGAGTGATACTTTCTCGCATGCAAAATCATAGCAATAAATAAGAGGGAAATGTGTAAATCTCAAAAAAAGGCACCTATTTGAGCAACAAGAACCTCTTAGAACAACTTAAAACTGCTGCAAAGCAGCAGAAATGGAAGGGCACTAACTAAGGGGCATATTATCAAGGACCGGTGTTAAAATTATCGCCGTTTTATCGGCAGGAAACTGCCGATAAAACGGCGATAATGGGCTTGATAATACGCCCTTGTTAGTTGTTAATTCCCATAGAAGCCCATGTTCTTGTGTTAACATGGGCTTCTATGGGAATTAACAAGGGCGTATTATCAAGCCCATTATCGCCGTTTTATCGTCAGTTTCCTGCCGATAAAACGGCGATAATTTTAACACCTGTCCTTGATAATATGCCCTTAACTTCGCAGGATGGGCTCCTAGTGATAAATAAATGGCAAATTGCCAGTAAGGTTTAACCGGTTTATTGAAGTAAAAGAGAAGTGCACCATAGCTGCAGACCCAGGACCCCAGCGAACAAACAGCCAATGTTCTAGATGGCAAGTACAATTAGTGCAGAGCTGTGTTTCTGTTTAATATGGCCCATAAATGCTTCACTTCAGAGATCGGCGTATAGCCACATATTAACCCTCTGCGCTACTATATAATGAGTGAAAACTGTCACCAAACTAAATCCTGATCTTGCTTTACAAGTAACATCGTTCACCAGTTATCTTGACATTTTTATTGTTGCTTGAAAAACTTCAGCTTACTGTCAGGTGGTTTTAAGCCCATGTTATCTATGCTACGAACAAGTTCCACAAGTAACAAAAAAAGATCTCTGTGAGAAAAAAAGCATTTGCAATGTAATAGGTCTCGCATTTGCAAGGGGTTGAGCTATTGGCATTGTAAATGCCAATGCTTTTTATTTATGTGTTTTGAAAACATGCAAGCATTGCGTAAACACCCACTTTGTACTTATAGTCTCTGCTGATGAGAAGCACATAAATAAAAAGCATTGTCATTTTCAATGCCATTACCTCAAACTCTCGCAAATGCAAGACCTATTGCATTGAATGAATTCGTACTTGTATGGCGCACTCAAATCAAATCAAATAAAACTTTATTCGGATAAGAAAATTTACCCATAAAAGTGCATACAAGTCGCATCAATTATACAAAATAAAAACAACAAATTCCTACAATTAATACATCTAGAATGAAATGAGTAGAAACTAAGTTAATACATTAAAAAGAAAATCTATCCTTAAAATAAGAGAAAAAGGGATACTAAACACAATATAATTTCTGGAACTTGTTACACGGTAGTTTAGACAGTACTTTAAATATAAAATTACTCGTAATCATTTCGGAATTTAATACATGATTTTAAAAAACAGAGTATAGGGACAATTGAAAGTTCTGTGTCCAGACATTGTAAGGCTTGGAGCGCCGGACGGCATTGGCGCAATCCCATGTATTTTATTAAAGGTACAATCCAATTTCTCCGTGGGTGGTCATAGAGATTACAAAAGAGCATTACATGGAGAAGTGTTTGGTCAGACTGCCCGTCGCAAGGACAAGAAGAGAGATTTTTGGACCAATCATTAATCTTGGGGAAGGACACTAAGCGGTGGTAAATACCGAAACGAAACCAGGTCAGCAAAAATTTATCATAATATGAGATAGATGTTAACAATAGATAAGGCTGAATCCCCCAAGAGCTTTGCACTGCTAAGAGTTGGACATTTGTCGGCTTAGACATCTCTCTTGCCATTCGGAGCTCACGCAGATGGAATAAGCATGCGTTTTTCAGGGTGGCTCGTGATATGCCCATGATGGTTTCGGGATGAGTAAAATAAGAGTCTAAATTTAAATCAATGAGACATTTTGAGACATAATCCAGCCATGTTATGCTCTTCCATCTTTCTAGGGCAAGACAATCCATAATAAGAGAGCGAGTAAGCTTACATTCCTCTGTGTGCCATATGCGCTGCCACAGTAAGATCGGTTGGATGGCAATAATGTCAGATATATAGTCCATGCCTAGTTCCAGGTGGCAACCGTAGATCGGAGAGCTCTTGGGGACCGCTAAAAGATACCTTAAAAAACAGTTTTCCACCTTTTGAATACATGCGGTGGCGGTAAAACCCCATATTCCTGCTCCGTATAGAGCTACTGAGGAGCATTTGGCATGCTAGATCTGCAGCAGTTCGCGTGCCGGACGCTGGCCTAAATTCCGGGCGAACGTTGTCATGGCCGTTACTGTTCTCAGGAATGACAGTTTTCTACTTTCAATAGCTGGTCGCCAGTTTTGGTTATTGTCAATCAAAATTCCCAGATAGGGGTATGTTTTTGTGCAATCTAACTTGGTGTTGTTTATATATATACCCTTTGTATGACTGGTAGCTTTCCCAACATGCATAATAAAGGTTTTCTTATTATTAACCTTTAGGTCTAGGCTATCCATAAATTGGCAGTATCTGTTGACCAGCAATTGTAGTTGACATGGGGTCCGCGCCATTATGAATGCATCGTCTGCATAAAGCAAAGCTGGAATAGGACGGTGGCCAATCATGGGGAGATCCTGACTGCCCTCTAGCATTGCCACCTCCAAACCATTTGTGTACAGGTTAAAGAGGAAGGGAGCCAGCACACAACCCTGTCTGACTCCCCTCACCACATCAAAAGACCTGGTTAACTCCCCCACCATGCCATAGCGGACTTTAGCTGATACTCCTGAGTAAAGGTCTTGCAGGAAGCGGATTAGAGGGGGGTCTACGCCTATTTTAATGAGGATGTTCCACAGCTTACAGTGAGACACGCAGTCGAACGCTGCCGACAAATCGACGTATGCCAGATGAAGTTTACCCCTTTTCGCCCCCACGTATTTGCCCGCTAGTAGGGACAGGTTTAATGCTTGTTCTACCGTCCCCATACCCTCACTACATCCATACTGTAGGTCTGACAGTATTTGATTTTCAGCTGCCCAGCTCTGAAGTTTTGGAGGACTATCCGCCCTGCTACCTTGCCCGTTGCATCTAATAAAGAAATGGGACGATAACAGGCTGGGTCGTTTCGATCCCCTTTCTTGAAAATAGGAAGAAGGATTGAGGATTTCCATGTAGTGATTGGGCCTGTTACGTTAACTGCTTCAAAGACCCTAGTCAGGATAGGGGACCATAAATCCAAATTGTGTCTGAATATATCAAGAGGAACCCCGTCAGGGCCAGGGGCTTTCCCACATTTTGATAGTTTTAGTGCGGTCACTACCTCCTCGTTGGAGAAACTGAGGTTGCTTCCATCTCGGGGTACCACGGGCACCTGTGTGGGTGCGGCTGTTCCCCCAAAAATAGCTGAAAGATGGGTGACCCAAGCGCCCTCATCTACTGCCACCTCGATTCTCGGGTTCAAATCAGGATTTGTTAGGAAGGGAGTTTTAACTGTACGCCAGAATATGGTTGAGTATGGCGCACTCATACCCTGAGTTGTCTTGGCGCTGTACACATACCGTTGTGGAACCCTTCCTGGCTTTTCCCTGTGAAATTCCCACTCCTGGGCACCCCCAAGGTGAAGCTCAGTGCTGTTGGGGCCGTTGTTGAGATTAAGCAAGCTATTGCCCAGAGTTGCAGAGTGGAACCCATGATTAGAATAGGCACAGAGGCGAGAATTATCAGGTCCGAGGAAATTGAGCCCAAGACCCGCCGAGGAGGGAATTGAACCCTGGTTGGAGAACCAAGTGCACGAGGATCTCTCGCGTGACAGGCACAACAAGCACGAGGATCTCTGGCATGGCAGAGAGTAAAATACAGTGATTGCTCATGCGACTCCTCACACTTTTTTCGCAAGCTCAGGCGGACAGAAAAAGTACAAATGAAAACTTCATGCAGGAGCCTCTCACTCTTGATAGAAGATAGTTCTAGTATGTTCAGTAAGCGTTGTAAAGTAAACATAGCAGTCTTGAGTTGAAAATTAAAAGGAGTTGGAGTGTTGAAATCTGTAGAAGGGTCCAATCTTCTTCCAAGTCGCCAATTAAATGAAGTAGGAGGTGGCAGGTAGATTAAACGCCAGGTTGCTTTATTTAGTAGAAGGTATAACACTCCAGCCTCAGCAGTGCAGCCAACACCATCACAAGTCCTGGCTCTGAATAACTGCCTCACTTCAAGTATCAACATTCCATCACTCAGGACAACCAAGATGAAATCCCAACATTCTAGTTAAGCTAACACTGATTTACAATAACATCAGTGTTAGCTATGAGATACTACACACACCTAACCACAATTAATTGACAACAAAGTACCTGAAGTAAACATATGGACTTCTTTCCTCTAGAGCACACAATTAATACCAACAACGATTTAATCAATGCACTAACCTTGGGTTCCGGGCCGGAGTAGCATGCTAATCCCTGTAAGGAGCGTCAATGCCTTGTGAGAGGGTAGCAAGCGAAGTTACAACGCATGGGACGGAAAATGACAAGTCTCTCATAGACTATGAACTGTAGTTTAAAAGTAAGACCTGTTTGAAAAATTTGCAACTGTACAGGACTGCCCCTCCACAAGTGAAACATGCCCAGAGACAACATTACACTTATCACCTTTAATCCTTGGGGTCTGCCTTGGAGTCTCTCTACTTGCAATTGCTGTGATAGTATCGTGTTATCGTCGCCGTAAGGTATGCGGATAGATGGGAAAAAACAAAAATGAAGCAAGGCCCAGTCCAGTCTTTCAGAACCGCCATTCGTCAAAATGAAGGAAGGTCAAGGGTATCAACGCAGACAGGCAAACTTATCGGCCGCCTTTGAATGACAACGAAGCAAATACAGACAGAGGAGAGGCTGTTTTCTAATACGATTTTAGAAACAAGGGAAAATTGGCTGGCCATCTTTAATTGGTAAAATAATACATGAGCTGTATATATACTAGAAGTCAGTAAAACATCCTAAACAGGAGTGAGTGCAGACATTATGACTTTCAGAAACTTTGTGTAAAGTGAACAATACCGTTTTTTCAGAATGCATCAAGCATACTTTATTTAAAATATTAAATTTACAGTCAATTCGTTGATCGGCGTTATCAGTGGCAAAGCAAAACAAGCCCAAACACCCTCATAAAGAAGGCAAAAACCAAAATAATATCCTACCAAAAAAAGCCCAACTGCCGGTTTGTAGTAATCCAGGAAACAGCTTGAATTTAAAAGGTTTATTCAACAGCACAGCATAGGTTCCTTGTACAGCTACATTAAGGTTAAACTGACAGAAAGTCCAGAATGCTACATCAGGAAAACTCTGTTCAGAACATGGATTACAAGTAGGAACATAACATGTCGCATGCAGTTAAAGGAACAGTCTTACAAGACTAAATGATAAATAAAACTATATCAGAATGTAACACATCCCCCTCAATAAGAAAACAACATAAATGTGTATTATACAAAATCTTGTAAAGAAGTGGGTCTTCTTCTGACACGTGTATCATCTTTGACTCTTGAAGCCACTGAGTCAGAGCAAGAATTGTCGTTTGTTTCAGCACTGTCTAAAATACCATAAGACTGCAACAGAACATCATTCTGCATAGGACATTTGGCAACTTTGTTCACGTTCCAAACTTTGCCATCTTGAGTAATGACAGAATTACTGAAAACCTTTTTAACTTGCATGGGCCTGCCATACTTACTCAAGCCTTTGCTGACCATGAAAGGTTTCAAGATCCTGATCCAATCACCAACCTCTAGAATATGCTCTTTGGTTTTCCATCTTTTATTGTACCACAAAGCCGACTTGCTTTGCTTGCAACTAACCCTGTTGGCAATTTTTTCAATGTCAACTACATCTTTTGTCAATTTTTTCCTTTCTCCTTAAACCACCAGGGACAAATATTTGAAGCAGGATCTCTTCCTTTAAGAAGTTTGAAAGGACTAACTTCCGTGGTGGTATGAGGAGTTATGCGATAAGTCCAAAGCTTCTCTCTAAGCACATTTAACCAATTACTTTTCTCCTTGACAGCATCAGCAACAAAACCCTTTAAAACTCGGTTAAAACGCTCTACCTGTCCGTTCTCATGTGGTTCATAAAGAGATGTCCGAATGTGCTTGATATTGCAACCTTTTAAAAATGATTGCATCTCAGCTGAAACTAACTGTACACCATTGTCAGACACTAAAACAGAGGGAGACCCTTCTCTCGCAAAAACTTCTTTGAAAAAGGAAATAACCACCTCAGAAGTAACTTTAGCCACAAATTTCACTTCTGGCCACTTAGAGTGATAATCTATCATGACTAGTGCGAAACGTGAAGACTCTGGCAAAATATGGAAAGGGCCTGAAATATCAAAAGCTATTTTATACCAGGGAAATTCCGGCCATTGCACGGCTTTGAGGGGTGGAACATGCAATTTCAGCATTTTGTCATTGACACAACACTCACTACACTCCCTCACTGTGCGGTCAACAAATCTGTCCATCCCTGGCCACAAAAAGTCTAATCTTATCAAGCGCTTCATGGCCAAAATCCCGGGATGGATTTTATGCGCTAATTGGGGTATCAGTTCTTGTATACCAACTGGTGGAATACATTTACCAGATTTGAAAATCAAATCTCCTTCGCACCATAACTCATCTGCCACATTGTAAAATGGAAGTAAATCATCTCTGATATTGGATTTGTTGGGCCAACCCTCAAGGAGAATTTTTTTTAACCAAACAAATTTTTCATCATCCTCTTGACATTTCAACCACAATTGTTCAATGATGTCCCGATACTGAGGAGAAACAAAATCAGACAAACTTAACACAAAATCAACCTCCTTGAGACAATCGACTTGATCAACTGTACTTCCACAAGGAAAGCGTGACAAACAGTCAGCAGTAAAAAAAAGAATTCCAGGGATATATTCCACTGTGAAGTTGTATTCCTGTAATTTTGATGCCAGGCGTGCAATTCTTGCCGTGGAGTTCCACCCTCCACCAACCGATAAAATATGTACAAGCGGCTTATGATCCGTTCTTAAAATGAACTTACTGCCCCATATGTAAATTCTATAATGTTCAATAGCCCAGACACAAGAGAGCAACTCTCGTTCAATGACAGCATACCTGCGCTCGGTCTCACTCAATGTCATAGAAGAAAAAGCCACATTCCATTCTATGGCACCATCTGTCTGAGACAACACACACCCAAGACCATACAGGCTTGCATCAGTGGTAATGATACATTTTTTTCCCATTCTAAACGGTTTTAAAGTTGGCGAATTTACAATATCATTCTTAATGTCAGTGAATGCTTTTTCCTGTTCAGCTTTCCAAACAAACTCATTACTTTGTCTTAATAACCTCCTTAGTGGTTCCATTTTAGTAGCAAAATTTGCAACAAACTTACTGTAATACTCGCACATGCCCGAGAAAGACAGCAATTGTTCTTTGTTACTTGGAGAAGGAGCTTTAAGAATAGCCTCCACATTAGATTTTTGGGGAATCAAACCTTCCCCTGACAATGTATGGCCCAAATACTCTACAGATTTAGTAAACAATTTGCATTTGTGTGCTTTGAGGGTAAGACCAGATTTTCCCAGTCTATTACACACTTCGCTTAAGTGTGAGGCATGCTCAAGCTCATCCTTGAAAAATATCAAGATGTCGTCTTGAAAACATTTAACAAAGGAATCAAGATCTCTAAAAATTTGGAACATAACCCGTTGAAAAACAGAAGCAGCAGATGCTAACCCAAATGGCATTCTTTTGTACTGAAAAAGACCCATGGGAGTGATGAAAGTCGTGTATTTTTTAGATTCCTCAGTGAGCTCAATTTGATGGTACGCAGATCTGAGATCTAATGTGGAGAAAATCCGCGCACCATCAAATAGAGAAACAAGCTCGTTTATATTAGGAAGGGGATGACAATATATAATTATATTGGAATTTAGTGCCCTCAAATCAATGCAGACTCTCAATTTTTGATCAGGCTTTCGTACTAAGACTATAGACGAAACCCATTCTGATGACTATTTGCTGTGGGTTTGAATCTTTTTTCCAATCTATTGAGCGCTTCAGTATAAACATTCATGGTATCCCCACTACCCGTAGGAACTGATAACTGTAGCAAAGTTCTGAAAATTTCCCGTCCTTCAGAACCTAAACAATGCAAAAGAATGCTTCTTTTCCTTTCCGCACCCATTCGCTCCCCATCAATAGCCCTCATATAATTGAAGAATTCCTCCTTCCATCTAGACCAAGGCATGGGAGGATCTCCCTTAATCTGTAAAAATTTAGCAGGAGGGTCAAACTGCATTGTACTAATATATGTAAAGCGAACAGTACGAAGAATATATAGTATAACTAGTATGATAAAAATAAAATTGAATGTAAAATTATTTACGCAGAAAGAGAGAAAAAAAACGATAATAACCACAGTGTAGTACAGACTGTAACTGTAAAACAATACTTGTGATAAATACTTCGAAATGAATGAAAGTTTAAACTATTATCACATGAGTCATATCTTTCCAACACAAGGCAGTAAATAAAGAAAGAATATGCTCAGAATGTGTGGTCTACTTTCATTTTAAGCTTTCTGGTGATGGCACAATTACTAATGAAGAATATCACAGTACTATATATTTAAGTCAATGTGCAGTCGTGCACATCGACGATGTCGAAGTAAGTTAAACACGAATATAAATCACTGCTAAAGAATGTGCTGTCGTGCACATCGACGTTGAGGAGACGAAACAATGTTTACAAACAACGTTGTGTATATTTCATTGCCGTGCGCATCGGCGTGGTTGAAATGTTGTCAAGGTTACCAAAAATGCGCTGCCGTGCGCATCGGCGTGAAGAGTTACACATAGAAATCCAAAATGGCCGCTGCGTGATGACGTTGTACGTGAAACGTCAAGCGTCAGGATCAAGGTGCAATGGTGCGTTACGTCAGGTTGCCAGGGAGTCTTCACGAAGAAGCTGGCTCGAATGCTGGTTCCGACGGTGAATGGAAGGTGAGCGCGCAGGCACACGCGATGTCACCCGCTGCACACACGATGTTTAAGAGTAAACAAATTGAGATCGTAACAGTCAAAAGGTGAATGGGGTAAAATAGTCACCTTTTTAGCAATGTTGATGAAGTCCGGAATCAGGACAGGAGAGAGTGTGGCAGCGTCAACCAAACGCACAGGGTTATCAATAATAGTCCAAAGGTAATCAAGCAGCGGCAACTTGAAAGATGCTTGTCTTACAAAATCACTTGAAATTAAAGTGAAAAGGTCTCAAATCACGCAGAAAACTTCCAAAAGAAATGCTCCTCAAGTAGAAATGATGTAGAAGGTCTCTTCTTACACCAGTTTGAAGGGAAACCAGAACAAACGTGGAAAGCAATCCAAAATAGCATAAAAATTACAAATTGGGTCCAAAACTCCGCTCCTGTGCTGTAAATGGCTGGAGTAAGGTTGTCCTCGTCGCCAAATTTTGTAGTAATCCAGGAAACAGCTTGAATTTAAAAGGTTTATTCAACAGCAGAGCATAGGTTCCTTGTACAGCTGCATTAAGGTTAAACTGACAGAAAGTCCAGAATGCTACATCAGGAAAACTCTGTTCAGAACATGGAATACAAGTAGGAACATAACATGTTGCATGCAGTTAAAGGAACAGTCTTACAAGACTAAATGATAAATAAAACTATATCAGAATGTAACACGGTTGTTATTAAAAAGAGTAAAAAGAGTAAAACAAAAAAGTGGGAATTGGGAGATGTAAATATAATGGCACTGGGGAGGACATCCTGTGATTGGTGAGGGGGAGGAGGGTGGAGCAGGCAGAGTGGCTGACTTTGAAGCCCTGGAACCACGTTTGATCCTTTGCTAGTTCGCTCTGATACCTTCAGAGTGGGGGACAAAAGTAAAAAAAACATGCAGTCGCCAAACACGCAAATGTAAGAAACCAAATGCTGCATTAACATGCAAGCAGAGGCAAACAGTAACAGAGCAGGACCCAAGAAATAAAAAGTACCCCAAGGAGCATATCAATAACCATAGCATAATGATACCGTACTTAGTCCCTGCGCCATGGGAAGAATGAAAGAGAAAAAGGAGGGACAAAGAGGTAGGACTGGCCACTAGCAAACAAGGATTTTTAAAGGATATTGAAATAGACAAATGAAAGGCAATGGCAAGCAATAGGTGCAGGAGAAACATTTCCAGAAAAGGGGGTGAGAGCTAACCTCATACCCATTATATGAGGAACAAGATCTATGTTAGTGTTGGTGTGTGATACTTACCCAAATTCCAGCAAGCAAAACAAGTTAACAGATTTATTGTAGATGATTTAAGGGAAAGTAGACTTCTCCCCATAGAACTTTTTGAAACTTTTGGGATCAAATTTGCTAAAAAACCGAAGACCCTTATGGGCTTTAATGAAATATTTGTGTACTATCATGGTGCACAAGGGAAACCTGGCCTTTCCCTGGAGTAGATCTTGTTTTTGTCAAATGTCTTAAGTCAGAAATTAGTTCTACTATACCAAGGTCTTTATTTGTTCATGAGTGAGCCCCTTATGCCAAGGAGTACATTCAATATGACAGTGCCAGAATTTTACCATGGATACTTCAGCCACAGCCATGGGTACCACTAAAAGATGGATGTACGTCTTTACAACGCATGCTTTTACAACCATGCCTTTCCGACGCAAGTTTTACAACGCAAGTCGTTACAACGACTTGCGTTGGGGGGCGCTGGATAGTGAATAGTTTAATTTACTACTCCAACTCCAGTCCCCGTGGATAGTAGGGAAGGTGTTGGATAGTAAATTAAAACTACTCCCTATCCTAGAGTGCCCCCCAGCGCAAGTCGTTGTAATGCTTGTGTTGTAAAAGTTACGTGGTAAAGGTACTGCGTGGTAAAAGTTGCGTTGTAAACACTGTTCCCCCTAAATGATCCCTCTAATATACAAGGATCACCATTTTGCCATTTACAGCTCCCATAAAAGGAGTACAGGAAATCTTATAACAAGAGTTACCTCAAATATCACATCCAACATTTTGCTATAGATCCACCCCATATGCTAAGAAAAATTGCATCATGTCAGGGCCTGGGTTCTTCCCTGGGTATGGCTTGGCTAGTGGCTTTCTCAGTAAGACAGTTCGAGTCCCCACAACTAACGATGGCGTCTTACTAGAAGCATGTCAGGGCCTGCAGTTTGCCATCGGTAACACCTCTCATCCATATTCTATTAGTGCCCTTTCAAGAATGACCTCCAGTGCCACGAAGGGGGTTGGAAGACTCTTGACAGATGTAATCTATGTTCCTACTGACGCCACACTGAATGTTCTTAACTTTATTCTATGCTCCGTACAACACTGGTTCTTTTGTGTCATTCAATGTAATGCCTTGCAATGGACAATTGCTGTGAACAGATACCAGATGAAACTACAATGGACTATCCAATATTATATGTCAAGTATTATTCTTATCAATTATTATTAACCGATCTATACAGCGCATAGCTGCCCCAGCCATGGGGCGTCCCAGCGCTACCCCAACAATACCCGTAAGTAGTAACAGCCCGGGAGAAGGAAGAGAGTTACGCTAAGAAGAGCCAGGTCTTTATGGCTTTCCGGAAAGCTAGGTGATCTCGAAGCCCTCTAATAACAGCCGGAAGTGAGTTCCAGAGTTTATCCGCCAGAACTTTAAAAGAACGACCACCAGCTCTGGCTCTTAAAACACGTCATGCTTTTTTTTTACTGTTATTTATTTGCTACAACAAAATAACAATAAAAATATTTTAAACCAAAAAAAAGAATGACCTTCAGTATTCCTGACCAGGAGCACACTTGTACGTATAACAAACATACATTGACACATTTTCTCTCACACACATTCTCACTAAATCACTTGCACTCTTCAGTACATTTGTACTCTGTCACATTCGCACACAGACACCCTACCGCTCACACTTCCATTAGTCAATCTGCTTTTATTGTGTTAGAAAAGCTTGCCCTGCTGCTTCTGCTATACCTGCCTTACCTCTTATTGAAGCTTAATAAAAAATATATTGTCTATTATAAAATAATATGTTGCCTTGGGATCACTGAAAGAATATCGACTACCACAATATCGAGTACCCAAAATATCGAGGAGAAAATATCTACTACAAAAATATCGAGTTTGTATGTACAAACAGGTAAGTACAAAAATATCGACTACAAAATATCGTTTACAAAAATATCGTTGTAAAAAATATCGACTTTACTAAAAACAATGTTTAATTACATTAATATAAAAATTTAATTACTAAAATATAATTAACAATACTTAACATAACTTTTAATAATTAAATATTTAATGAAAGTAAAAAAAAAATATTTTTTTAATCATATTTCTTAAAACATATATATATAGTAACAAAATTTAATTAAATAATAGGCAATATTGTATATGTACCCCAAAAACCCAAAACTGACCCTGAACCCTAAAAATACCCCTTTACCCAAAAACTAAAAACTGACCCTGAACCCTAAAAATACCCCTTTACCCAAAAACTAAAAACTGACCCTGAACCTTAAAAATACCCCTTTACCCAAAAACTAAAAACTGACCCTGAACCCTAAAAATACCCCTTTACCCAAAAACTGAAAACTGACCCTGAACCCTAAAAATACCCCTTTACCCAAAAACTGAAAACTGACCCTGAACCCTAAAAATACCCCTTTACCCAAAAACTGAAAACTGACCCTGAACCCTAAAAATACCCCTTTACCCAAAAACTGAAAACTGACCCTGAACCCTAAAAATACCCCTTTACCCAAAAACTAAAAATTGACCCTGAACCCTAAAAATACCCCTTTACCCAAAAACTGAAAACTGACCCTGAACCCTAAAAATACCCCTTTACCCAAAAACTGAAAACTGACCCTGAACCCTAAAAATACCCCTTTACCCAAAAACTGAAAACTGGCCCTGAACCCTAAAAATACCCCTTTACCCAAAAACTGAAAACTGACCCTGAACCCTAAAAATACCCCTTTACCCAAAAACTGAAAACTGACCCTGAACCCTAAAAATACCCCTTTACCCAAAAACTAAAAACTGACCCTGAACCCTAAAAATACCCCTTTCATTTAACATAATTACCAATTAATCAATTAAATAAAATTAATTACCAATTACATTTTAATTAATTAACAAATATTTTTTAATTAACAATTAATTAAATATTACTACCAATTATTAAATTAACATATTTAATTAATTATAATTAAATTACTTCCCACCCTATTCCCCTATAAACCCACAACCCGCTAGAGAAAATACATTATTTTAATTGACATAATTAGCAATTAATCAATGAAATAAAATTAATTACCAATTAAATTTTAAATAATTAACATATATTATTTAATTACCAATTAATTAATTATTACTACCAATTAATAAATTTACATATTTAATTAATTATAATTAAATTACTTCCCACCCTATTCCCCTATAATCCCACAACCCGCTACAGAATTAAATTACACAATAATTAAAAAAATAATTAAAAATAATTATAAAATAAATTGACACTTTTCACACATATTATAACATAAACACACTATAAATAATTAAATATTATTTAAAAAACTATATTTTTTACTATCTAGATTATATACTTGGATATTTTCACTGTCTATATTATTTACAGTCGATATTACTTCACTTACCTTAAAAACGATATTTTGGCTGTCGATATTCTGTCTAGTCGATATTTTCTCCAAACGATATTTAAAACTCGATATTCTGTCCAGACGATATTTTGGAGTCGATATTATGTCTGTGCACCGTTGCCTTGCCAATGTTTGTTACAAGTATTATGTGAATTAAAAGTACACTTCCTTAGAATTCGCCCAGTAGCAAACATCCTTTTTCCCTAGCAACTAATGGTTAGCGCCAGGTCACCCCAGGGTAACCGTGTGCTCTTCAAGTGCGTTTAACATAACATAACATAACAAACAGGGCTTATATGTTGTTTCACGTGTGGATCAGGCAGTTACACTATTGGAAATGATCAAATCCACATTCTACCATGTAATATCACAGCATCCAACTGATCTCATGAAATGATTGACTTCTTCGGCAACCATAGATTTTATCCAGTAACTCTTTGCATTTTGGGTTTTTGAGACCCAACTTAAAACTACAAGTCCCATAATGAAGCATTGTGGTGAATGGAAAGCCAGGGATGGCTGAAGGTCTCACACGATTCTCATTCCATCGCCATACCCCAAAGCCTCTGCCCTAGTCTCTCTCCTTGCTCCTTCGGATATTCTCTGTCCACTCTCCCCTCTTGCACCAGCCTCGCTGTTGCTGATGCAGTTAAGTAGGCATCTAGAACTGCCGAAAGAGCAGGTATTCTGTGGGTGCCTTTGTAGAAATATGTGCATATTCATGAGAGGTGTGTAATTTTTATGAGTGCAGAGTAGGAGGTGTGCTCATGTAAGTGCTGGGTGATGGTGAATAGTGTGAGCGAGTGCAGCATGAGTGGTGCAAGTGTAGGTTGAAGAAAATTGCCAATGTAAGGGTCGGGTGAGCTGCATGAATACAATGTGACAGGAGGGCCCATGTGAGAGTCGGGTTAGAGGAGTGAGTACAGGCTGTTGTAAGCACTGTAAATGCAGGGTGAGTGGTGTGCCTGTGTGCAGTGCAGGGTGAGTGGCGCGAGTGAAGGGTGATCTGTGAGAATGACTGGTGAGTGCATGGTAAGAGGAGTTAGTGCAGAGTGTGTGGGGTGTCCCTATGAGGTCCAGCAGAATATTGTCATTGTGTGCAGGCTGGATGAACAGAGTGCCTGTATGAATGCAGCCTGAGAGGTTTGCCTGTGTGAGTGAAGGGTGAGAGGTGATAGTTCAGAGTGAGCGGCGTGACTCCAGGCTGAGTGCTATGCTTGTTTGCGTGGTGTGAGTACTGTGCAAATGTGAGTGAAGGGTGAGCCTATGTGAGTGAGCGATGTGACAGTGTGAGAATAGGGTGAGAGGGAGTGACTGCCGGATGAGTGATGTGTGACATAGGAGTTTGGGTACGGGTGAGAGTGCAGAGTGGGAGAAATTAATGCATGGTGAGTGATGTGTATGTTTTATTGAGATTGCAGAGTGAGCAGTGAGAGTGACAGGTGAGTGAAGTATCATATGAGTGCAGGGTGAGTACTGTGCTCATGTAAGTGCAGGGTAAAAAGCGTGAGTGCATGGTGAGTTGTGTGAGAGCAGTGTGATCAGTGTGGGTGCAGGGTGAGAGATATGCCCATGTGACCGCTGGGTAATTGGAGAGAGAACAGCGTGAGGTCATGGCAAGGGGCATATGTGCAGGGTGGTCCCTGTGACTGCAGGGTGAGTGGTGTGCTTGTGTGAGCATAGGGTAAAAGAAGGATGAACGGTGTGAGTGCAGTGTGATCGCTGTGAGTGTAGCATGAGCGGTGAAAGTGACAAGTGAGTGGAGTGTCATGTGGTTGCTGAGTGAGTAATGTGCTTATGTGAGTGCAGGGTAGGAGGAGGGTGAGCAGTGTGAGTGCAGTATGATCGCTTTGAGTGCAGGGTAAACATGAAAGTGAAGGGTGAGCAGTGAGAATGAGATGGGTGTTGTCTGAATGCAGGATGTATTCCCAGACACCTGGGGGCATATATACAAGCCTCTAACACCACCAGAGCATCACTTTTTCCAACACTCCTGACTACTACGCCACATTTACAAGGCAATTTTTGTAGCTTAGAACCACCTTGAAAATAATGCCCCTATTCAAGCAACACTAAGCGTGAAAGAGGCGTGCAATGAGTGTTGCAGTGGGCGTTTCGCTGCAACACCCAGTGGTTTTTGATGCTGCCCCTATATTTACAAGGAATGGGCAGCGCCAAAAATAACACCAGTGAATATGTGGCTTTAAACAGGCGATACAAGAAGAAATATTTCATTTCTCCTCATTTATTGCTCTTTCTATGTGTGCAAAATGCAGCACACATAGAGCAAATTGCCTGTTAAGATAGTTTATGTGCAGGGGGCGTGGCTCTGCCACCGAAGAAAATGGACGGGTGAGCTCTGAGCTCCGAGGCGGCCTTCCCCGATAATCCTGCTATCCCTTATCCTGATGACCCTGATGCCCTGGATTTAACCGCATCCCCACCCACGGACAGTGTGGCCTGATCGGGGGCGGAGAGGTCGACCCAGCGGCGGTGTGGGGCTGTGCCGCGCCCGAGGTCTCGCGGGCAGCGCCGGCCATCTTTTGTGGCCTGTGCACTCTGCCGCATCCCTGGCGTCGATTACGCAGGAGTCCGACCTGCGGTGGGGGCGGGCCGGCCGCCGGCCGCCAAGGAAGTCGGAGCCGCGGATTCACGTACAGTCGGCGACGGCGGTGCCTGGGCTGCCTTGAAGTGGAGCAGCGGAGGGACCTGATTGGAAGCGCCCGCAGGTGAGAGGGCTGGAAGTCTCCTGTGGCTACGGGGGCCTGCTGGGCGCTGGACGCGGGACGCGGGATCGGGTGTGCCCGATCCTGCAAGGCCTTGCAGAGAGTGCTTTGCCAGCACTGGATACTTGCCCTGCAAAGCCGGAGTGCCCTGCCGACGGCGGGAGGCCTGAAGGGTCGGCGCTGCGGGCCCCCGAAGCGGCCTGATCCTGTGGTACCCTACTGGCTGCTGCTGGCGTGGGGAGCTGGGGCCCGGACTGGGGGCCTAAGAACATAGCGAGGCCTGCACCCGGGGGGCAGCTCTCGCCTGGTGTGCATATCTTCGACCCTCCCATGGCTGGGACCGGGGCAGCCCGCCACTGACGCCGCCATACCACAGAGGACGCACTGACTGCCGCCTGCCAGGTGCCTTGCTCCTCGAACCGGAGGGGCGGCTCGCCCTTGGGGCCTCCTCGCGGCTACTGTCCTGGGCTGCAGTGCACGTCGGCCTGGTGCTGGTGGTGGGGTGCTGGACTTGGAGGCCCTCGGCACCGACACGTGCGCGACACGAGGAGTGTCCCTTGGGCTTGCAGGCTTGTGTGCTGGCCCGCCGGCGCAGCATGCACCCTCGGCGGATTTGATTGGGGGGACGCCCTGCACCTGCTATCGGGGAGAACTGAGACCGGCTACCATCATGGGGAAGCGCCTAAAACCTGCTCCGGACGCTGCGGGGGAAACGGTGAACAGTCAGGACTCCACAATGAACAATGGATCGGCGACGGGCCTACCGCAGGGCCAACTGGAGCAGATCTTGAAGGCCATCGCCGACACCAGAGAGGCCTTGCACCATGACATCGGTCAGGTATCCATGAATTTGGGGCTTCTGCGTGCGGACCACGTCAAACTAGCGGACCGGGTCAAGCAGGCCGAGATTCGGATGGACGCACTGGAACCCACGGCCAAGGCGACTGAGGCTTCGCTGGGGCAGCTGCAACAATGGGTGCACCTGCTGGAACAGAGGGCGGAGGATGCAGAGGGACGCAACCGCCGCAATAATATACGCGTGGTAGGCCTGCCTGAAAAAATTGAAGGGGCAGACATGTTGGGCTATCTGGAGTCCTGGCTGCGTGACGTGGTGGTCCCGGAGGGTCTGACGCCGTTCTATACTCTGCAGCGTGCCCACCGGGTGCCGGCTCGGCCCCCAGCTGAGGGTCGGCCTCCTCGGCCGGTGGTGGCGTGCTTGCTGCACTACAGGGACCGTGATCTTATTCTGCAAAGGGCGCGGGCACTGGGGCCCTATAAGGTGGACAACGCCCAGGTTTCCATCTACCCGGACTATTCTCTTGAGGTTCAGAGGCAGCGCTCAACCTTTCTGCAAGTCAAGAAGGCTCTTCGGGAGGAGGGTATCCGTTACTCTCTCTTGTTCCCCGCCCGCATGCGGATCATGATGAAAGGTAAATCCTCCTTCTACGATTCTCCCGACGAAGTATGGGACTGGCTGGAATTATACAGGACCGGTGCGGATGCTCATCTGACATCTGGGGAGCCGTGGAGGGCGGCACCGAGATCTAGGCGGAACAGGAGACCCAGGAGACGACCACCGAATGCTCGGACACCCTCCATTTCACAGACTGAGCTGGAACGCAGGGAGGCCCTCCGGGCGGTCTCTACCATTTCCAAGACAGTGGGATCGACGTCAGCGATGGAGTCGGGCTCCCGTGGGGGCTCTGAGGAGGTGGCTTTGGAGGAGTCGGGCGCTGGTGGCCCCGGGCCGCCCCATGCCACACCTGGAACTGCAGATGACTTACTAGACAAATTATCCAAATCCCCCCCCCCCCCCCCCCCCCCCCGAAGTGGTATTGTATAGGCTGCTGTGTTCCTGATTTGTGTTTGGGGTAGAGACATGTAACCCGGGCAGGCATGGAACTGTTGTTGGGCGGCTGCCTTGCGCACTTAGTGGCTCCTGCCGCCGACGGGGTGGGGATGTGGGGCACCTAGGGCACACTGGGGAGGGCCGGTCGGGAGGTGTATGTAGCTTGCGGTCCGTTGGAAATAGCGACAAGCCACCCCCCCTATCTCACACCTATTGTGGGACTCTGGTAGTTACCAGAGACTGTTCTTCCTGGGATTTTGACTTTTGGATGGGTTTCTACTGTTTGGGGCCTTTTCTGGGGATGGGTGGGACGCGGGACTGTTGGGTGGTCTTAGGGTTCTGGTTTTGGGGTGTTGTCAGTGTGTCTAAGATTTTTTCTTTATTCAGAACTGTACTTGCTATTGTGAATGGGGACCTTACCTGAGCTGTATTGTGTGACCTGGAATGTGCGGGGACTGAATTCCATGCTGAAACGTCACAAGGTGCATGCCTATCTTGTTCATAGGGGGATTCAGGTAGCCTTCCTGCAGGAAACCCATATTGACCAAACAGAGGGTCGGGCTCTGCAGCGCAGGTGGCGTGGACAGCTGTTTTACACAGTATACCCGGCCTTTGCAAGGGGAGTTTTGATTTGGGTGCGGGCGGGGGTTCCCTTCCAACCCTTGGTGACAGTGATCGATCCTGAGGGGAGGTTTGTGGCTGTATAGGGCCGCCTAGATGGGAGGGACGTGACGCTCTGCAGCGTCTACGCCCCGAATGTTGAACAGCCTGCCTTTTTTGCGCGATTGTCCGGGAAACTGGCGACAGTCCTAGCCAATACGGTCCTACTAAGGGGGGATTTTAACTCTGTATTGGATGTGGAATTAGATAGATCTCACCCACCACTGGCGCAGGCGGCAGCTCACAGGCTAGCGAAGAGTAGGGGAGAGTAGCAAAGTAGCTGGGGCCTGGTTGATGCATGGCGAACTCAACACCCTACAGTGAGGGATTTTTCATTTTACTCCCCCCCACACGCTCTGCATGTTTGCCTTGACAGCATTCTCTGCTCACCGGATGCTCAGTGCTTAGTCCGCCACAGCGAATACCTGGCTAAAACGATATCCAACCATAACCCTTGCTTGGTGGTGGTCCAATGAACGCGGCAACGCCAAGCTATCCCGACGTGGCGGTTAAACCCGTTGGCGTTGGAGGACGCGGCATTTAAGGCCGATGTATGCATTGGGGTGGAAGGCTATTTCGATGCTAACGTGGGCACAGCTTCAAGTAGGGCGCTAGAGTGGGACGCCTTTAAGGCGGTAGTTCAGGGCGTCTGTATTTCGGCTACCGCGGGAGTCCGTAAGACCCTCCTGCAGGATGTTGCGCGAAGCGAGGATCGCTTACGCGAGGAGGAACGACATAGTCACATGACTCCTGAGGCTCAGGGAGCCGTTTCGGCCGCGCGGGAGGAAGTGGCGTCAGCGATGGAGAAGCTGCTCTGCTTTGACTATAAGGAGTTTCTTGTTCGAGCTCATGCTGAGCGAGACAAGGTGGGCTCGCTGCTCGCCTGGTTGGCCAGTCCTGGGACCCGAGGCACTCCGATTGTAGCTCTGGCCACCCCGGAGGGACACATGGTTTATACTTAATCGGAGATCAACGATCAATTCTTGACATATTATGCGCACCTTTATAGGAGCAAGATGCCACGTGCGCCTGTGGAGCTGGATGAGTTCCTATTAGCAGCGCGGCTGCCCCAGCTCGACCCGGAACACGCGGACCGCTTGGGCGGGGATATCTCTAAAGGAGAGATCCGGGTGGCCATCAAACACATGGCTCGCCGCAAGACCCCTGGCACGGATGGGCTACCGATTGAATTTTACGCAGCCTACGCGGATGCACTGATACCGCGATTACAGGCGGTTTACCGGGAGGCCTGGGACACCGGGGTCTTGCCTGCGACTACTCACGAGGCTTTGGTGGTACCCTTACTGAAGCGTGACGGCGATGCTGGCTCCCGTTCGGCCTACCGCCCACTCTCCATGCTCACAACGGACTATAAGATACTGAGCAAGGTTCTCGCGACACGGCTTCTGGCCCACATGCGCGCCTTGGTGCACTCAGACCAGGCGGGCTTTATTCCCCAGCGCACCACCGCCACCTGTGTGCGTCGGCTGTTTTGGGTCATGGGGGGCAATGCTGCTGGCCACCCGTGTGCCGCTGTCCTTTCGATTGACATCGAGAAAGCATTTGACAGCGTTGAGTGGCCATACCTGCTCCGGGTACTGGAGGCCTTTGGACTGGGCGAACGATTTGTGAAGTGGACTGCCTTGCTTTATGCCGCGGCCACTGCCCGAGTCAAGACAGGGGCCACCATCTCTGCCCCATACAGAGTAGGTCGGGGGACTCGACAGGGATGCTCCTTGTCCCCCCTACTATTTGTGCTCGCTATAGAGCCCCTGGCCGCTCACGCCCGTATGGGTCGAGCGTATGAAGGCCTTCCACTGAGAGGCGACACCCATTAGATCTCTCTCTATGCAGACGACTGTTTGCTGTTTTTAGCGGACACTGACGATTCCCTGAGTGGGGCCGAGCGCTTGCTCTCGGATTTTGGCCACCTTTCAGGACTGAGAGTCAACTGGGGGAAATCTTGCCTCTTCCCGCTGACACCAGGGATGGATGACTCCCAACCGGAGGGCGAACTGCGATGGGAATACCATTGCCCCCCTTATCTAGGTACGCACATCTATCATTCATCGTTGGCCCTCCTGGAGGGTAACGTCGATAGAGCGATTCGGAGTTTGCGAGGCTGCATGGGATTCTGGCGGACGCTGCCGCTTTCGGTCACGGGACGAGTGGCGTTACTGAAAATGGTAGCACTTCCCCGTTTATTATATCTGTTTCGCACTCTGCCGATCTGGATCCCGGCGTCGGTTTTTAACAGACTCCGCTCCCTAATCTCTGGGTTCATCTGGGGGTCGGGTAGACGGCGTGTTGCGCTGGCCACGTTGATACGCCCCAGGGCAGACGGGGGACTTGCGGTCCAGGATTTCGAGTGGTATTACTTGGCGGCGAAGCTGCAGTGGCTTACCCAGGCAGTGGCTCTAGAATTCCGAGGTCCAGAGGGAGTAGTGGGCAGGCTATTTCCAAGACATTTCAAAAAGGGGGTGGTGATAGACAGAGTATCTGAATTAAGCAGAACACTCCTACCCAGTCAAAAGATCAGGGCTTGATCCATCACCGTTTTTAGCTCACTGCACCATCCCAGTTCAGAACCTGGCTACATGCAAATTAGTCTGGCCCTGGCCCAGTGCATCATGGGAACAGGGCAGACCAAACTACCAAGCCAATTCTTTACTGGGAAGGAAACAAGCTTCCGGGGACCGGTTTCTGGCATTGCAGCCATCTTCGGCCCGGCTTGCTTGAATCCTGATGGTGCAATGAGCAAGGGACTCACATCTGAGTATACCCTTCCACACTTGTGGTGGCTAAAACGATTCAAAAAGGGGGTGGTGATAGACAGAGTATCTGAATTAAGCAGAACACTCCTACCCAGTCAAAAGATCAGGGCTTGATCCATCACCGTTTTTTAGCTCACTGCACCATCCCAGTTCAGAACCTGGCTACATGCAAATTAGTCTGGCCCTGGCCCAGTGCATCATGGGAACAGGGCAGACCAAACTACCAAGCCAATTCTTTACTGGGAAGGAAACAAGCTTCCGGGGACCGGTTTCTGGCATTGCAGCCGTCTTCGGCCCGGCTTGCTTTCAATCCTGATGGTGCAATGAGCAAGGGACTCACATCTGAGTATACCCTTCCACACTTGTGGTGGCTAAAACGATTCAAAAAGGGGGTGGTGATAGACAGAGTATCTGAATTAAGCAGAACACTCCTACCCAGTCAAAAGATCAGGGCTTGATCCATCACCGTTTTTTAGCTCACTGCACCATCCCAGTTCAGAACCTGGCTACATGCAAATTAGTCTGGCCCTGGCCCAGTGCATCATGGGAACAGGGCAGACCAAACTACCAAGCCAATTCTTTACTGGGAAGGAAACAAGCTTCCGGGGACCGGTTTCTGGCATTGCAGCCGTCTTCGGCCCGGCTTGCTTGAATCCTGATGGTGCAATGAGCAAGGGACTCACATCTGAGTATACCCTTCCACACTTGTGGTGGCTAAAACGATTCAAAAAGGGGGTGGTGATAGACAGAGTATCTGAATTAAGCAGAACACTCCTACCCAGTCAAAAGATCAGGGCTTGATCCATCAACGTTTTTTAGCTCACTGCACCATCCCAGTTCAGAACCTGGCTACATGCAAATTAGTCTGGCCCTGGCCCAGTGCATCATGGGAACAGGGCAGACCAAACTACCAAGCCAATTCTTTACTGGGAAGGAAACAAGCTTCCGGGGACCGGTTTCTGGCATTGCAGCCGTCTTCGGCCCGGCTTGCTTGAATCCTGATGGTGCAATGAGCAAGGGACTCACATCTGAGTATACCCTTCCACACTTGTGGTGGCTAAAACGATTCAAAAAGGGGGTGGTGATAGACAGAGTATCTGAATTAAGCAGAACACTCCTACCCAGTCAAAAGATCAGGGCTTGATCCATCACCGTTTTTTAGCTCACTGCACCATCCCAGTTCAGAACCTGGCTACATGCCAATTAGTCTGGCCCTGGCCCAGTGCATCATGGGAACAGGGCAGACCAAACTACCAAGCCAATTCTGTACTGGGAAGGAAACAAGCTTCCGGGGACTGGTTTCTGGCATTGCAGCCGTCTTCGGCCCGGCTTGCTTGAATCCTGATGGTGCAATGAGCAAGGGACTCACATCTGAGTATACCCTTCCACACTTGTGGTGGCTAAAACGATTCAAAAAGGGGGTGGTGATAGACAGAGTATCTGAATTAAGCAGAACACTCCTACCCAGTCAAAAGATCAGGGCTTGATCCATCACCGTTTTTTAGCTCACTGCACCATCCCAGTTCAGAACCTGGCTACATGCAAATTAGTCTGGCCCTGGCCCAGTGCATCATGGGAACAGGGCAGACCAAACTACCAAGCCAATTCTTTACTGGGAAGGAAACAAGCTTCCGGGGACCGGTTTCTGGCATTGCAGCCGTCTTCAGCCCGGCTTGCTTGAATCCTGATGGTGCAATGATCAAGGGACTCACTTCTGAGTATACCCTTCCACACTTGTGGTTGCTAAAACGACTCAAAAAGGGGGTGGTGATAGACAGAGTATCTGAATTAAGCAGAACACTCCTAACCAGTCAAAAGATCAGGGCTTGATCCATCACCGTTTTTTAGCTCACTGCACCATCCCAGTTCAGAACCTGGCTACATGCAAATTAGTCTGGCCCTGGCCCAGTGCATCATGGGAACAGGGCAGACCAAACTACCAAGCCAATTCTTTACTGGGAAGGAAACAAGCTTCCGGGGACCGGTTTCTGGCATTGCAGCCGTCTTCGGCCCGGCTTGCTTGAATCCTGATGGTGCAATGAGCAAGGGACTCACATCTGAGTATACCCTTCCACACTTGTGGTGGCTAAAACGATTCAAAAAGGGGGTGGTGATAGACAGAGTATCTGAATTAAGCAGAACACTCCTACCCAGTCAAAAGATCAGGGCTTGATCCATCACCGTTTTTTAGCTCACTGCACCATCCCAGTTCAGAACCTGGCTACATGCAAATTAGTATGGCCCTGGCCCAGTGCATCATGGGAACAGGGCAGACCAAACTACCAAGCCAATTCTTTACTGGGAAGGAAACAAGCTTCCGGGGACCGGTTTCTGGCATGGCAGCCGTCTTCGGCCCGGCTTGCTTGAATCCTGATGGTGCAATGAGCAAGGGACTCACATCTGAGTATACCCTTCCACACTTGTGGTGGCTAAAACGATTCAAAAAGGGGGTGGTGATAGACAGAGTATCTGAATTAAGCAGAACACTCCTACCCAGTGAAAGGATCAGGGCTTGATCCATCACCGTTTTTTAGCTCACTGCACCATCCCAGTTCAGAACCTGGCTACATGCAAATTAGTCTGGCCCTGGCCCAGTGCATCATGGGAACAGGGCAGACCAAACTACCAAGCCAATTCTTTACTGGGAAGGAAACAAGCTTCCGGGGACCGGTTTCTGGCATTGCAGCCGTCTTCGGCCCGGCTTGCTTGAATCCTGATGGTGCAATGAGCAAGGGACTCACATCTGAGTATACCCTTCCACACTTGTGGTGGCTAAAACGATTCAAAAAGGGGGTGGTGATAGACAGAGTATCTGAATTAAGCAGAACACTCCTACCCAGTCAAAAGATCAGGGCTTGATCCATCAACGTTTTTTAGCTCACTGCACCATCCCAGTTCAGAACCTGGCTACATGCAAATTAGTCTGGCCCTGGCCCAGTGCATCATGGGAACAGGGCAGACCAAACTACCAAGCCAATTCTTTACTGGGAAGGAAACAAGCTTCCGGGGACCGGTTTCTGGCATTGCAGCCGTCTTCGGCCCGGCTTGCTTGAATCCTGATGGTGCAATGAGCAAGGGACTCACATCTGAGTATACCCTTCCACACTTGTGGTGGCTAAAACGATTCAAAAAGGGGGTGGTGATAGACAGAGTATCTGAATTAAGCAGAACACTCCTACCCAGTCAAAAGATCAGGGCTTGATCCATCACCGTTTTTTAGCTCACTGCACCATCCCAGTTCAGAACCTGGCTACATGCCAATTAGTCTGGCCCTGGCCCAGTGCATCATGGGAACAGGGCAGACCAAACTACCAAGCCAATTCTTTACTGGGAAGGAAACAAGCTTCCGGGGACTGGTTTCTGGCATTGCAGCCGTCTTCGGCCCGGCTTGCTTGAATCCTGATGGTGCAATGAGCAAGGGACTCACATCTGAGTATACCCTTCCACACTTGTGGTGGCTAAAACGATTCAAAAAGGGGGTGGTGATAGACAGAGTATCTGAATTAAGCAGAACACTCCTACCCAGTCAAAAGATCAGGGCTTGATCCATCACCGTTTTTTAGCTCACTGCACCATCCCAGTTCAGAACCTGGCTACATGCAAATTAGTCTGGCCCTGGCCCAGTGCATCATGGGAACAGGGCAGACCAAACTACCAAGCCAATTCTTTACTGGGAAGGAAACAAGCTTCCGGGGACCGGTTTCTGGCATTGCAGCCGTCTTCAGCCCGGCTTGCTTGAATCCTGATGGTGCAATGATCAAGGGACTCACATCTGAGTATACCCTTCCACACTTGTGGTTGCTAAAACGACTCAAAAAGGGGGTGGTGATAGACAGAGTATCTGAATTAAGCAGAACACTCCTAACCAGTCAAAAGATCAGGGCTTGATCCATCACCGTTTTTTAGCTCACTGCACCATCCCAGTTCAGAACCTGGCTACATGCAAATTAGTCTGGCCCTGGCCCAGTGCATCATGGGAACAGGGCAGACCAAACTACCAAGCCAATTCTTTACTGGGAAGGAAACAAGCTTCCGGGGACCGGTTTCTGGCATTGCAGCCGTCTTCGGCCCGGCTTGCTTGAATCCTGATGGTGCAATGAGCAAGGGACTCACATCTGAGTATACCCTTCCACACTTGTGGTGGCTAAAACGATTCAAAAAGGGGGTGGTGATAGACAGAGTATCTGAATTAAGCAGAACACTCCTACCCAGTCAAAAGATCAGGGCTTGATCCATCACCGTTTTTTAGCTCACTGCACCATCCCAGTTCAGAACCTGGCTACATGCAAATTAGTCTGGCCCTGGCCCAGTGCATCATGGGAACAGGGCAGACCAAACTACCAAGCCAATTCTTTACTGGGAAGGAAACAAGCTTCCGGGGACCGGTTTCTGGCATGGCAGCCGTCTTCGGCCCGGCTTGCTTGAATCCTGATGGTGCAATGAGCAAGGGACTCACATCTGAGTATACCCTTCCACACTTGTGGTGGCTAAAACGATTCAAAAAGGGGGTGGTGATAGACAGAGTATCTGAATTAAGCAGAACACTCCTACCCAGTGAAAGGATCAGGGCTTGATCCATCACCGTTTTTTAGCTCACTGCACCATCCCAGTTCAGAACCTGGTTACATGCAAATTAGTCTGGCCCTGGCCCAGTGCATCATGGGAACAGGGCAGACCAAACTACCAAGCCAATTCTTTACTGGGAAGGAAACAAGCTTCCGGGGACCGGTTTCTGGCATTGCAGCCGTCTTCGGCCCGGCTTGCTTGAATCCTGATGGTGCAATGAGCAAGGGACTCACATCTGAGTATACCCTTCCACACTTGTGGTGGCTAAAACGATTCAAAAAGGGGGTGGTGATAGACAGAGTATCTGAATTAAGCAGAACACTCCTACCCAGTCAAAAGATCAGGGCTTGATCCATCACCGTTTTTTAGCTCACTGCACCATCCCAGTTCAGAACCTGGCTACATGCCAATTAGTCTGGCCCTGGCCCAGTGCATCATGGGAACAGGGCAGACCAAACTACCAAGCCAATTCTTTACTGGGAAGGAAACAAGCTTCCGGGGACTGGTTTCTGGCATTGCAGCCGTCTTCGGCCCGGCTTGCTTGAATCCTGATGGTGCAATGAGCAAGGGACTCACATCTGAGTATACCCTTCCACACTTGTGGTGGCTAAAACGATTCAAAAAGGGGGTGGTGATAGACAGAGTATCTGAATTAAGCAGAACATTCCTACCCAGTCAAAAGATCAGGGCTTGATCCATCACCGTTTTTTAGCTCACTGCACCATCCCAGTTCAGAAGCTGGCTACATGCAAATTAGTCTGGCCCTGGCCCTGGCCCAGTGCATCATGGGAACAGGGCAGACCAAACTACCAAGCCAATTCTTTACTGGGAAGGAAACAAGCTTCCGGGGACCGGTTTCTGGCATTGCAGCCGTCTTCAGCCCGGCTTGCTTGAATCCTGATGGTGCAATGATCAAGGGACTCACATCTGAGTATACCCTTCCACACTTGTGGTTGCTAAAACGACTCAAAAAGGGGGTGGTGATAGACAGAGTATCTGAATTAAGCAGAACACTCCTAACCAGTCAAAAGATCAGGGCTTGATCCATCACCGTTTTTTAGCTCACTGCACCATCCCAGTTCAGAACCTGGCTACATGCAAATTAGTCTGGCCCTGGCCCAGTGCATCATGGGAACAGGGCAGACCAAACTACCAAGCCAATTCTTTACTGGGAAGGAAACAAGCTTCCGGGGACCGGTTTCTGGCATTGCAGCCGTCTTCGGCCCGGCTTGCTTGAATCCTGATGGTGCAATGAGCAAGGGACTCACATCTGAGTATACCCTTCCACACTTGTGGTGGCTAAAACGATTCAAAAAGGGGGTGGTGATAGACAGAGTATCTGAATTAAGCAGAACACTCCTACCCAGTCAAAAGATCAGGGCTTGATCCATCACGTTTTTTAGCTCACTGCACCATCCCAGTTCAGAACCTGGCTACATGCAAATTAGTCTGGCCCTGGCCCAGTGCATCATGGGAACAGGGCAGACCAAACTACCAAGCCAATTCTTTACTGGGAAGGAAACAAGCTTCCGGGGACCGGTTTCTGGCATGGCAGCCGTCTTCGGCCCGGCTTGCTTGAATCCTGATGGTGCAATGAGCAAGGGACTCACATCTGAGTATACCCTTCCACACTTGTGGTGGCTAAAACGATTCAAAAAGGGGGTGGTGATAGACAGAGTATCTGAATTAAGCAGAACACTCCTACCCAGTGAAAGGATCAGGGCTTGATCCATCACCGTTTTTTAGCTCACTGCACCATCCCAGTTCAGAACCTGGCTACATGCAAATTAGTCTGGCCCTGGCCCAGTGCATCATGGGAACAGGGCAGACCAAACTACCAAGCCAATTCTTTACTGGGAAGGAAACAAGCTTCCGGGGACCGGTTTCTGGCATTGCAGCCGTCTTCGGCCCGGCTTGCTTGAATCCTGATGGTGCAATGAGCAAGGGACTCACATCTGAGTATACCCTTCCACACTTGTGGTGGCTAAAACGATTCAAAAAGGGGGTGGTGATAGACAGAGTATCTGAATTAAGCAGAACACTCCTACCCAGTCAAAAGATCAGGGCTTGATCCATCACCGTTTTTTAGCTCACTGCACCATCCCAGTTCAGAACCTGGCTACATGCAAATTAGTCTGGCCCTGGCCCAGTGCATCATGGGAACAGGGCAGACCAAACTACCAAGCCAATTCTTTACTGGGAAGGAAACAAGCTTCCGGGGACCGGTTTCTGGCATTGCAGCCGTCTTCGGCCCAGCTTGCTTGAATCCTGATGGTGCAATGAGCAAGGGACTCACATCTGAGTATACCCTTCCACACTTGTGGTGGCTAAAACGATTCAAAAAGGGGGTGGTGATAGACAGAGTATCTGAATTAAGCAGAACACTCCTACCCAGTCAAAAGATCAGGGCTTGATCCATCACCGTTTTTTAGCTCACTGCACCATCCCAGTTCAGAAGCTGGCTACATGCAAATTAGTCTGGCCCTGGCCCAGTGCATCATGGGAACAGGGCAGACCAAACTATCAAGCCAATTCTTTACTTCTTTAATTCTTTAAATAACGGTGATGGATCAAGCCCTGATCTTTGGACTGGGTAAGAGTGGTCTGCTTAATTCAGACACTCTGTTCATCACCACCCCCTTTTCTGAATCGTTTTTGGCCACTATAGGTGTGGCAGGGTATACTCAGACATGAGTCCCTTGCTCACTGCTCCATCAGGATTCAAGCAAGCCGGGCCGACGACGGCTGAAATGCCAGAAACCGGTCCCCGGAAGCTTGTCTCCTTTCTGGTGAAGAATTGGCTTGGTAGTTTGTTCTGCCCTGTTCCCATGATGCACTGGGCCAGGGACAGACTAATTTGCATATAGCCAGGTTCTGAGCTGGGATGGGGCAGTGAGCTAAATAACGGTGATGGATCAAGCCCTGATCTTTGGACTGGGTAAGAGTGGTCTGCTTAATTCAGACACTCTGTTCATCACCACCCCCTTTTCTGAATCGTTTTTGGCCACTATAGGTGTGGCAGGGTATACTCAGACATGAGTCCCTTGCTCACTGCTCCATCAGGATTCAAGCAAGCCTGGCCGACGACGGCTGAAATGCCAGAAACCGGTCCCCGGAAGCTTGTCTCCTTTCTGGTATAGAATTGGCTTGGTAGTTTTGTCTGCCCTGTTCCCATGATGCACTGGGCCAGGGACAGACTAATTTGCATATAGCCAGGTTCTGAGCTGGGATGGGGCAGTGAGCTAAATAACGGTGATGGGTCAAGCCCTGATCTTTGGACTGGGTAAGAGTGGTCTGCTTAATTCAGACACTCTGTTCATCATCACCCCCTTTTCTGAATCGTTTTTGGCCACTATAGGTGTGGCAGGGTATACTCAGACATGAGTCCCTTGCTCACTGCTCCATCAGGATTCAAGCAAGCCGGGCCGACGACGGCTGAAATGCCAGAAACCGGTCCCCGGAAGCTTGTCTCCTTTCTGGTGAAGAATTGGCTTGGTAGTTTGGTCTGCCCTGTTCCCATGATGCACTGGGCCAGGGACAGACTAATTTGCATATAGCCAGGTTCTGAGCTGGGATGGGGCAGTGAGCTAAATAACGGTGATGGATCAAGCCCTGATCTTTGGACTGGGTAAGAGTGGTCTGCTTAATTCAGACACTCTGTTCATCACCACCCCCACCCCCCCATTTCTGAATTATTTCCAAGACATGTCATCTCCTTTATAATCCTAGGCCAGAAATTGGACCTCACCCAGCTCACACTGGAGGAACGTACGATTCGTAGCTGTTGGCTTCGTTGCCATAGGCTCTCCGGTACCACTCGCCCATATGCCCCTGAGATCCCGCTAGGGATGTGCACGGCCTTTCCGCACGGCGGCGACTGGTCTGCGCTGGCGACCTGGGAGGAGCTCGGCTTGCAAATGCTCGGTGATCTTTACAAAGAGGGGTCGCTGCTCAAGTTCCAAGAGCTGCGAGATGCTTACGACCTCCCAAGAGGTGACTATCTGCTGCACGCCTCGATGGTGGCCTGTATTCGAAGACACTGGAAGAGAGGGCTCACCGAACCACCGACATCAGAGTGCTGTCAATATGTGGTCATGGCTGCTGGTACTTACAAGGCCGTCACCTGCCTTTACCGGAGGCTGTCGACTGAAACCCTACAGCCCCTGGATGGGCTGAGAGCCAAGTGGGAAGGTGATATCGGGCGACCGATCCCTGAGTCGACGTGGCCGCAGCTATTGCGGCGGGCATGGAAGGGCACTAGGAATGCCAGGTTCCAGTTGATCCAGTTTTTCAACCTACACCGAGCATACCTAACGCCAGTTAAGATTTCGCAATATTTTGAAGGTGCATCTTCGCTCTGTCCTAGATGTGGGACAGCGGAAGCGGACTTCGCAAACATGTTTTGGTCCTGTGGTGAGCTAGCTGGTTACTGGGAAGCGGTGATGACCTGCCTGAATGCTGTCACGGACCGGCAGATTGACGCAGATATGGGCGCTTGCTTATTGTTATGGTTCCCTCACACCCCCCGTACTCGCGTTACCAGTACGTTTTACGATTTGGGCTTGATACTAGCCAAACGAGAGATCACCATGCACTGGAAATCTAGCCAGGGACCCAGCTACTTGCGTTGGAGGACCACTCTGGTGCGGTGGGCGAAAGCGGAGAGCGCGTTGCGGCTGCAACAGGCCAGGCGCCTAGATAATGACAAGGCATTGGAGGTGGCTAGAGCGTGGGAGGCCCTAGTGATTGTGCTCCAGCTGCCTGAGAGCGAACTGAGCGAAGATGAGAAGGTAGTGACACCGTAGGGATATTGTTTTAAGGGGTACCCCACTTCCAGCGAGGCACGCAATAACAACAAGTAACGATAGAGGTTCTGAGAGATCGGATCCCCCATTGATATGCACTACTTACCTTTTACTATTGTTCTTATCAGGGAGGTAACTCACTGTTGGCGCTCAGCTGCTTGAGAGAGAGGACAACGGCACACTGACTAGGGGGGTGGGACACAGGGAGGGAACGGTTTGAGGGAATGTTATATATAAAAGGCGTCTTGTCGGAACTGCACTGTTATCCTAAAATGTCGGCTATTACCACATTGTTTTATCCTTTGTACTGAACTAATTTCGAACTTGACTGCCAATAAAAATTGTTTTTACAAAAAAAAAAAGACAGTTTATGTGCAGAAAGGTGTCCCTTCTGGCACATACACAATAACCCCTACAGCGCAGGCACACTAACAAAATGGCGCTAGAGTGCCTGCGCTGACATTAGGGAGCATTTTTAGCACCAGTGCTAGGAGTAATGCAGGAGTGCGCTGCATTCTTGTAAACACGGCACATCCCTGCATTTTGAAAATGTCAGAAGGTGGCGTTAACAGATTTGGTGTAGCACAGCGCTCCGCCAGTTTCTTATAGTTACTTCAAGTTACTTACAGTTACTAGTTTCCATAGTATACTTCAAGGTGAGATCCCTGACTGCCTAAAGTCCGGGCTAGTTTTCCCCATTCTCAAGAAACCAACGGCGGACCCTGAGGAGCTGAATGACTTCCGAACAATCACTTACAACCCTACTCTGGCAAAGCTCATTGAGTAATGTGTACAGGTGCAACTTTGTAACCACATTGAGGAATTCCAGCTACTAGATCAACTTCAATCGGGCTTCCATCAAGGCCACATCAGCGAAAAAGCCATCACTCACATATTTGATGACGCGCTTATCCTACTTGACCGGGACGAATCCTGCTTATTAATCCTACTCGACCTCTCATCAGCCTTTGATACATTCAAACATGACAACCTCATGGGGGCGTGACTTGGACGGCAGCAGTAATGGCTGCCTAATCCCATTGCTTGACATATGGAAGAGCGATTAAAGTGGAAATTTCACATCTTAGGCGGAGAGAACCAATGTCGACACTAGCTCTCGTATCAAAAAACAAAGCGGAACAAAGTGTGACAAGAAGAGTTCACACCGTTCGCTCAATCTGTCTGAATCCAAAAGAGAAGTTTCTGGAATCCTGGCCGACTCGTACCTCACAAAATGGTGGCAATGGGAAAGTTTGTGATACAATAAGGAACATGAGCTGCAAATCAAGGCTGCGCTGTCTCATACTCTCGGCTTGGAGCACTTGCTTATTTGAAGGTGGGTGACCATTAACAGCGACGCTCGCTTGATTACAATATCATACTCGGAGAAGCCAGACAACATGCTTTCATACTGACTACCTGACCCTGTTAAGGAGCGTCGAGCTGATCGCAGTGCGTAACTATGTGCCCTCACACCCCAGCACATATGAGCGATCCCAGCAATTCCAAAGCGGACCCATAGAGCAGCGCTTACACGCTTGAGTACAATAACATAATCGGAGATGCCAGACAAATTGCGTTCAGACTGACTGCGTGACTCTGCAATGGTGCGTCGAGCTGATCACAGTGCACATCTATTTGCCCTCATACCGCAGCACATATGAGCGACCCTAGCGACTCCAAAGCAGATCCATAGAGCAGCGCTTACATGAGCCTACTCTAGCGGATGACTAATTATTCTGAGCTTCTTTATGTACTCAATGCAACAGCACGAGTTAGAGTAAAAATCATTTCCCAAAATGGCAGATTAGTGGAGTAGGAGGGAGGAGAAGATCACGCTAAGCTTACAGCGGGCATAATAGGCCTACAGGCTTCTTTGCTGAGATGCGCGAATACCCTCTCTAGACAGGGTTACAAAGTGGAGCTACAATAGTGGAATACAAGTGGAGTAAATGGAATTGCTGAGGGGACTGAGGACTGAGCCAGATTGAGGTGTTGAACCAGAACTGTGATGTTGAGTCACAAAGTGGAGCTACAATAGTGGAATACAAGGATTAAAGTGGAGTAATTACGATTGCCAAGGGGACTGAGCTAAGACTAAGGACTGAGCCAGATTGAGGTGTTGAGCCAGGACTGTGATGATGAGCTGAGCTAAGGGTTAGGTCTCCACACAGGCAGTATACAGGCTTCCTCTCTGCTGTATACACGCAAATAGTGTTTATACAAAAGGACTTTTTACAAAAAACTTTTTACACATAGCACTTCGCCAAGGTGACACGCTACAAGCTAAGACAACACGCTACATACTGCAAGTAAACGCAAGAGGCGCATTTGGGAAAACACTACATGTTATATGCTACACGTTCTGCTCTACACGTAGCATACTGCAATGCTAGCAAGAGGCGCTTTTGGAACAGTGGAATTGCAGTGACAAACCAAAACCAAGAATGACAACATACAACAGCGTTGCCAGTGCGGCCAGCATTGCTAGTATTGCCACTATTGCCAGTACTGCCTCAATTGCCAGTATTTATGCTTCTCTAACACATCACAACACGACACTGCGACAACTCCTAAATCTCAGCTAATAATAGCGCCAAGTCACCATGATTGAACCACTAAACCTCGGCACAGATCAACCACATCATCTAAGTCAGCCCAGTGACCCCTTGAATCAGCACAAGATGGCTAACAAAGAACCCAGAGCCTCTTACAGAAAGTCAAAAGCAGAACCAGCAATCTCAATCTCACTAATCAAGGTCAAATCGGATCTGAATAGCACAATGGACATGATATTAAAAAAATTGGCTGACGTATATGACTTGGCAAAATCCACTAAACAAAATACTGATTCCATGCAGCTGGAACTCACCACCATCTGGGCAGACATGAACACAATGAACTCAAAAATCAACGACGCAGAACAAAGAATAAGCGACATGGAAAATTTGGCTACTGAGGCCGGCAAAGAAATTAAACACCTCCGGGACACAACAAGTGAGCTTAAAAGACATGCGGCTGAGTTGGAAGACCGGAATAGAAGAGGCAACATACGCATTTTTGGAATTCCAGAGGGATCAGAGGATACTGCGGGCTCCTGCGTGGCTTTTCTGGAATCTTGGATACCCATGCTCACCGGGATAAAATTTCACCATGGCTTGGAACTGGACTAAGCACATGGGATTCTGATGTTCAACTCCTCAAACAGAAAATCTACTTGTTCCATGATATGCAAACCATTACTTTACCAACACACAGAGACCATCCTAACCTTCGCGAGGAAAAACCATCAAATATCGAATAATCTTCACACAAGACTACTCAAAGGAGATGGTAGACACGAGGAAGGGGTTCCTCCAACAACGAGATAAACTGAGAGAAAAGAACATCCAATTTTCATTTGCAGGCCCATCTAAGTTTAGAATCTTTGACAATGGCAAAAACCCCAAAGAACTAGCACAACATCTGGAAGCTGCTCCAATTCAAGAGATGGACCTCTCTGCAGGGAGCTCCAACAAACGGAAACCTTGATATCCTTTGAATTATTGAAATGGTTTTACTTTTCTCATGCTTTTCTAACAGTATAATTGCAATTGCACATTCTTACCTGTAATTGTACGCAGCAGTAAACAGTTAAGGACACGCAAATGTTTGATGTAATGCTATATGTGTCGGGTTTGTAACCAATATTCCACGGGAGCGAAGAAGAATCCCCACACCTCCAAGGCACAGAAGCAAGAACGTGAAATGAGACACACACTCTTGTCTACTGTCCCCTAAAAGTATGAGGGAATTTACCCTAGGAGTGTCCACCACTCTCCTCATACGAGGGGGGGGTTAAGCAGGGTACAGCAGGAATAGTCGTAGGTGGATGTCCAGGCTAGAAAACAAAATATGCAGTACACATAGATCATTCCTTCACTAACCTTTAAGCAGGAATCATTGACATGCGTGATTATACAAGTGTGCTTACCCCAATTGTAGTTTAGGCAGGCTTTCTCGAGGAGTTCAATGAATGGATGCCAATATGATGAGCCACGAGTAGTGGGGCATAGAACCCTCGAGGGACATACACACCAGACCAACTCACAAAAATAAACAAAAAATAAATGGGGACTGTGAGGAGCACCGGCCGGCTGCCGAGGGCTGAAACAGCGGAGCAGTGCACACACACACGAGGTGAGACACCCGGCCCTCAAGGGAAACAAGGGCGGAGCGCTCACACTCTCAGGAAGGGTTTCAACAAGCAAAGAAACTCGCCAGGTATTTCAATCATACAAGCGAAGCCAGAAACAAGATACGAGCAAAAGAACGCCCGCTAAATGCGTGTGTAAAGCAAGGGAGGTCGCGAGCAACTCTCGCGTAGAATATCAGGAAATGCCGTAGCTCGGCAAAGAACACTCTCACTCACGAACACCCATCCAGGAATAGAAGGGACCAGGGAATGAAGGTCCAGAAGCTGAGTAAGGTCCAAAGGTACACGGAGAGTCAGCAAGACGCCGCCAAACCTCGCGCCAGGAATCAGGAAGTGAAAAGGTGGGGGCGTGGTACCAGAACAGTAAGCCAAGCAAAGGCTACGTTCTGCTGTGCCTCTTTTCACTGGTTAGGGAGCGTCTCCAAAGAGCCGGTTGGTGGGGAGTAGGGACCGGGTAAAAAGAGCATAGCTCCATAACCTCGCATGCCAATGCTATCGAGTCCTAACAATATGTTCTTCAAATCACACACTATACTCACATTCAAATACACTGAATTAAGTGACAGTAGTCTCGTTGATTATCAAGTTAACAAGTTACATAACAAGAATACTTACCACTAGCGGTTAACAACACCTAAGTGGTTATAAAATTAACCGTAACATCAATACCATACAGTAATGTTCTAACGTTATTTCATCTAAAGTTTCTACACATGATCAATTTTCAAATTGCTATCCTCCGGATTGCCGGTTGACGGACCTGCAGTCGCAGCTCCTGCATCCGATTTTCTCAGGGGAGGGGCGGAAGAGGGGGTGAAGAGGGAAAGAGGGTAAAAGTATTTGTGGTTGTTTTTCTTTTGTAGTATGTAACTTCTTTTTTTATTACTATATGTTTAAGTGACAGGGATGCTCTACTTCAGATACATGGTCAGTGACAGGACACTTATGGGCAATGATGTGAAACACCATTTTCAAGTTACCCTCAGTATACCTCTAGCAGTCCACAATGCCGCTTTTAAGGGTAGAGGTGCACACAGTGAACACTACATCTGCCGATGACTCATGCTAAAGATATTGCAGAAGACCTTAATATATCTCCCTAAATGTAAAAGGTCTTAATCACCCAGTTAAGCATAGGATAATCTTCGACTACCTGGCCAAGACTTAGGGTGACATCATACTTCTCCAGGAAACGAAACACTCAGAGGAGAATTTACGCTTTATTAAACACAACTGGATCTCTAATATCTCCTGCTCACCTGCAGACCATAATAAAAAGGAGTCCTTACCTTAACAGCCAACAAATCCAATATCACCGCTATCTCACACACACATGATGATGAAGGGAGGATGTTAGTCACACACCTAAAGAGAGGGGATGATTCCATTCATGTTCTCAACAGATATGGCCCCAACTCCGATGAGCCCAACTTCTGGGAAAAGATTTCAAATACAATTGAGAGCTTTCCTCAAGATGACCTCATCATAGTAGGAGGTGACTTCAATCTGTCTTTAGACCCCATTATTGACTGTCAATCCAAATGTAGATACCAGCCCACACGTTCACACAAGGTTCTCAACATAAGACTCATAGCACCTTCAGCACCCAGATACAAGGGATTATACATTTTATTCAGCCACGCACAATTCCTATACCAGGATTGACTACATTTTAATCGCACTTCAATATACACATCTTATAGACCAAACGGATATAGCCCCTACACTAGTATCAGATCACTCTTGCATTAACACCAAACTAGCAGGTATTCACTCCATTCTTCCTCCTAAAAGGTGGCATTTTAGTGATGAAGTACTCTCTGACCCAATAGACAAAGAAAAGATTGAATCTGCTATTCAGGACTACATTAGACATAATGATCTCCCAGGCACAGACACTTTCACAATATGGGATGCGCTTAAGGTGACTATCAGGGGGGTCATCATTGGAATCAAAGCAAGTATCAATAAAAAAATACATTCAGAGCTAGATAATTTAGAAAAAGAAATTAAACTCCTAGAATCATCTCATGCTGAGGCGTTAGAAATCAAAGATATCCTAGCCCAACTATTTAAGAAAAAATATGAATATAACAAAATTGTGAGCAAGCAAGCAGTAGTGTGGATCAGTAAATTCAAGGCACTCAGGCTCTGTGAAGGGAATAGAGCAGGTAAACTATTAGCTTCGTACCTCAAACACAAGCAGAGTCATTTCACTCTCCTCAATTAAAGACTCCGATAATAATATCCAAACAAAACAAAAAGAGATCCTGTGAGCCTTCCATTCTTTCTATGAGGACATATACAAATGTAAACAAACAGTAAACTCGGAAGAATTTACCAGTTACCTAGACTCACTAAACCCACTGAGACTGTCTGAGTCAGAGAATGCGGGCGTAGGGAAACCCCTCTCTGAAAAGGGATTGTTTAACTCTATCAAATCTCTTAAAAACAACAAAGTCCCAGGCCCAGGCGGCTTCTTAGCCTCCTTTTATAAGGCGTTCAGTGGGTCCCTTCAACCAACCTTATTAAAAGTATTCAATATCATAGCTACAGGGGGACGCATATCGGAATCAATGAAAGAAGCCAATATTATCGTAATACCGAAGGAAGGGAAGGACCCTCTTTTACCAAAAAACTATAGGCCAATTTCATTGATCAATGTGGACTGTAAATTATATGCAAAAATCCTAGCCACAAGACTGAATGAGGTTCTCCCCAAATTAATCAGTAACTCCCAGGTTGGTTTCCTCAGACACCGAATGTCTAATGATAACACTAGATTATTGTGCCATATACTTGAGCAGCCAAAGTTGATGTCCGTTCCCTCTATCGCTATCGCCCTGGACGCTGAAAAAGCGTTTGACACGGTTTCGTGGTCATTCTTGAGACACTGTATGTCGTCCTTTAATTTAGGGGGTTAGTACATAGCCAGGGTCATGGCGATGTATTCGGATCCTACCGCCCAAATAGCAATCAATGGAGCCCTCTTGGATACCATTATACTAGAGCAAGGTACCAGACAGGGTTGCCCTCTATCACCCTCCCTATTTCTCCTAGCCCTGGAACCACTCATTTAGGGCTTTAAGCGCAATACCAAAATAAAAGGAGTATACTTTGGGGACTCTCCAGTCAAACTAGCCGCATATGCGGACGATATTCTCATAGTCATGGAGGAACCAAGATCGTCCATTAAGGCCCTGATGCACACCATAGAAATTTACTCAACCCTCTCTGGGTATAACTTAAACCGGGTCAAATCCAAAGTTAAGCCCCTGAACATCTACTGCACCCGGGAGGTACTGGGAGATTCGGGCCTTACATGGCAACCGGGATTTATCAAATATCTGGGGAGAGAATTCGGTAGCAATATCTTAGAGTCACTCCATCGTAATGAAGCTAACACCCTCCAGAAAATCAAAACCCTCATCGAGGCTTGGTCCCCAAGATTCATCACTTGGTGGAGCAGGATAAGATCATCAAGATGATGATTACCCCACTAGTGAACTATATAATAAACATGCTCCCCCTAATACTGTTGGAGGACTTTCACCACAAATTGGACACCCTGATCTCAAAACTTTTATTGAAAGGAAAAAGGGCCAGAATTGGTCTGAAAATACTCAGATTGGACAAATCCATGGGGAGAGTCAATTTAGCGGACTTTAAACTTTACCAGACAGCATGCCTAGCAAAACAGGTTTTGTATTGGCTAGATCCATCGGAGGAATATACCCCAGTCTGGCTACAAATTGAAAAATCATTACTTAAAAACCTTGCCCCAGCAACCCTTCTAACCTCAAACTTCACCAACGTCACTTGCTCAAAATCCATATTTAAAAACACAAGATCTGAGGGTAGCGCGCAGCTACGCGAAAAGATGACCGCGATCTGAGAATATCCGTAGCGCCGAGCTACGTTTTCACCTGAAGGGTCCCTTTTCTCACAACGCAGCTGTTCGTAGAGGGGTGCCCATGCGCCGGAAGCTGCCAGGAACGTTTAGGCAAGTTTCGGTTGATTTTAGGACCGGTTAAACCCTTTTCTTCGCATCTTTATTGTTCCGCCTCAGTGCCTCCAGTATTAGCGTCCGCCATTTTGTGCTTTCCCGCTGCGGTGCACAAATGCACAAATAACCGCTATGTTGCCTTCCTCAAAGCCCACATATTGAGCGTTTTGGCACTGCTCCACTTCAGCATCCATGATGTTTGTGATAAGAAGCAACATTTCATTGTTTATAAAGTTTGCGCTTCTGTTTATTACTTGGAATTTTTTCTCCCGTCATGACGTCAGCATTGCTCCTTCCTCTGCCTCATTTCTAGCCAGCTTATTTATTGGTTTAATCACAACAAGCCGTTACAAGGCATGGCTGCTTGGACTTTCTACAGTGCTTTATAAATGCACACAGTATTGGCCTACTAAATACTGTTTGTCACTAACCTTTGTCCATGGCATTGGTTTTAAAACTTATTTACAATAACCTGCTGGTTTCATCGTCTTTTAGTATCTATCAAGTTGTGGTATTCTTCCTGGACAAAAGGCCCTTTTCACAACTTTTGTGTGAGCTGCTGGCTTGGTACCCTTCTGCCTTTGCTTGACTATATTTATGGTGACTTCGTTATCTCTTTTTGGCATTTACCAGTGGTGCTTTGTGTCCGCAGCACTTACCCTTTTTGCCATGGATCATTCACAGTCTCAAACCTCATGGGGGTGCTGGTGCTTCTTCTGGAGGTCGCAAAGACACATCAGTTAGTACTAGTAAGCGAATTAAAAACGATCCTTCCTCTCCAACTAAATCACCTCTTCCCCTCACACTAGAGGATATAATGGACGAACTGCGCCTCATTCACCCCGTTATGTCGGAAGCCACCGCTGCCCTCCAAAAAATTGAAGAGAAATGGTCTGGCCTTAAATTAAGACTTTCTTTTTGTTTAAATGTGTTTATTGGTTAACATCGTAGCCATATATACATAAAAGGACGATACTTTTTCGACTTACACAAATACAGTATCTGGACAATTAGTAAACAGAAATATATATTACATAAAATCGGCACTCTCTGTACGTCAATGCATTTCCAATTCCACCATTGGGGACACCACAGGATCACCTCGATATTTATTCCAGTGCGACCATTTCCGGTCCCATTTTTTGGGGCACCCCCTTGCTAGGAAGACTTCCGTTTCTGCCAGCATGCATCTGTCAAGCTCTTTCGCCCACATGTCAACGCGTGGTGTGGTTACTCCCCCCCACTCTCTCGCTATCTCCCGTTTAACTAATGTGTATCCTAGCGTCGTGAATTGCTCGGGAATTGCTTCTCCACTTCCGTGAGGTCGGTTGCCTCCCAAATATTTAACAATCCCAGTTGTGGAGTTAATACAATCTCCTTATGTAAGGCTGTCTGCATGTGCTCCAAGGCCTCCTCCCAGAGGGTACGTATCTTTGGGCAGCTCCACAGAGTGTGGTAAAATGTGGCCTGTTGACTACATCCCCGTAGGCAGAGGTCGTCAGGACTGAACCTATTTTTGCTAGGGTATGTCCTGTCATATATGAGCGGTGCAGTATCCTAAGTTGGATCAACCTAAATGTAAGTGTGATGGCCGCCTCTCGAGGGGACATGAGGGCCTCCTGCCAGTCCTCGTCGCTAATCAATCCCAAATCGCACTGCCACCACTCCCTGAGTCTCGGAAAAGTGTCCGGGAGGTTATTGCATAATTTCTTATATGGGAGAGATAGTGCTTTCGAATTTAAGGGCCCATCTAACAGCCTGTCCTCAAGTGGTGAAGATTCTGGTATGTCTGTAAAGGACGCAAAGGCTGCCGTAAGAGCATGCCGAATTTGCAGATATCTATACATTTCTCCCTGTGCTAGGAGGTACAGTTTCTGGAGGTCCTCAAATGTAAGTATAGCCCCCTTTCTAACCAGATCTTTTACTGCCGAGATACCTATGAGGTCCCACTTGTCAAACCCGGGCTGGTAGCACAGCATGCCCAGTTTCCGTGTATACCAAAGTGGCCCTACCTTTGTGAGGATGCCAGCCCACCCCAGGCGAGAATGTACTGTGCGCCAGATCGCTAACGTGTGTAGGGTGCACTCAAAGAATCTCCCCATATTTTTCCTATCACTTGCATACAGGGCCTCCAAGTAGCCGGATCGGTCAGTTTGGTATTGGTCAAGAGCATATGCAGGGTCATCCGGGGGACGGTATATCCAATGATTGACAGTTACTAACTGTGCTGCCCAATAAGTTGCAGGTCGGGAAGCGCAATGCCTCCATCACACCAGCTTTTAGTCAGCTTCTTCAATGCCACCTTTGGGGTCTTACCATCCCACAACAACGTATGGACCTCTCCCTCCACCGCTTTGAAATATGAGTCCGGAACTCTGTGTGGGCAGTTGTGAAGGATACACAGGAAGCGAGGGAGGGCCAGCATCTTAAAGAGTGCAGCCCGTCCCAGCAGTGAAAGTGGAAGGGACCTCCAGTGTTTCACGTCCGCTCGCAATCTAGCCAACGGGGGGGGACAAGTTGGAGCTGTAAAAGAGATTTGGGTCTGACGTGACGAAAACCCCCAAGTATCGAAACCCATCCTCCGCCACCACTATGGCACAGCCTGCTGGAGGCCTGGGAACCTGGCCCCGCAACATAAACAATATGGACGTATGCCAGTTGATCGCATACCCGGAGTATTTGCCGAAATTTGTGAAGATGTCAAGCACCACCGATATAGATTTGTATGGGGAAGCCAGGTACAGCAGTATATCATCCGCATATAGGGATATTCGATCTTCTACTTCGTCCGCCCACCTCAACCTTCGGATCATAACATCTCGTCGTACCCAAGCCGCAAGGGGCTCCAGTAAAAGAGAAAATATCAACGGAGACAGAGAGCATCCCTGTCTAGTGCCTCTTTTCAGCCTAAATGTCCGGGACGTATGACTATTTACCCTCACTTGTCCCAAAATATCTGTGTATAGCAACCAAACCCAGGCTATAAACTTGAGACCCAGACCCACCCTTTCCAAAACTTCAAACATGTACAGCCATTCTATGGAATCAAAGGCCAGTGAAGCATCAAGAGACAGCAATGCGGCATCCTCCTCAATATATTTCCTACGGGCCATCACGTTATGTAGGCGCCTTAGGTTGAGGGCCGTATTCCTTCCAGACATAAACCCAGACTGATCTCGGTGGATTCATGTTGTGATAACTGCCACCAGCCTGTTGGCCAGGACTTTCGGAATAAAGACTTTCTGATGTCGAGCAAAAAATAAGCGATGCACAGGATGTCATTGCCAAGGTCGACAGTCTCACTAAAGAAATTACCCAACTCAAAAATACTACAGAGGACTTAAAAAATCGAAATCGGCGTAATACCCTACACATTTACAGAATTCCAGAAGGTTCTGAAGGTACTGACATGATCTCCTTCCTGAAATCTCAAGTCTTACAGATTGTTGGCCTTCCAAAATCAATGGATTTCAATATCCAACGAGGCACAGACTAGGGCCTCAGAATGCATCTGCTTCTACTAAACCAAGAGGTATCATTGCCTATTTTATGTTGTATTCTGACCTTATGGCGATCCTTAATGCTGCCAAACAACATAAACAGATGCTATGGTCTGGCCACAAAATCTTTTTTAGTCAGGACGTCTCTAAACCAACAGATAGTAGACGTAAGGAATTTCTTGATCTCAGACCAGCTTTGAAATCTATGAACGCTAGGTATGGCCTTATAAACCCCTGCTTCTTCAAAGTGACTTATAAAGACAGAACATTCGCTTTCGAGGATCCAGCTGACCTTCAGAAGTTCATCCATACTCATCGAGGAGAACTTATGGAACTTAGTAAACATTGAACGATTTGTTATTTGTTCTCTATGCTTATTTTCTTGCTATAGGATTAAAGTATGGTGTTTGTTATGTTAATCCTCATGTATGTTTCTCATTCATATCTTTTAGGTTCCCCCTGTGCCGTTTTGTTGTTGAAGATTTACGACTTCATCATCCGTATTTCTATAATGTTTGATTCATGTCGTTGCTTTGTTCCCTAATGTCTGGTAAGTTCCTTTTCTCCTTGTTTCATTCGTTTAACATCTTTATTTTTGGAGTTTTTCCCCCTACCTTCTTCATTGTCTTGTTATAGTTGATTTGTTTCCTCTCTGTGTTCTTCCCAGTGGAGTGGCCATCTTGGTTTTAGCCGCCCCACCTCCCACTTTAATGTTTTTTGTTTCCTTGATTGTTATGGCTAAAGCCAACTGGCTTTCTATCAACTCCTCTTTTCTAACTTTTCCCACGTGACTGTTCTCTCTTCCTCTATTGTTCTTCCTTCCCTTCCTTTTTCCTTCTCTTCTTCTTTCCTTCCTCTTTTCTCCCTTTCCTTTTCCCTCCAGTTCTCTCAGCCTGTTCCGGTAGTGGCCAAATGGTACAGTTTCTTCTCTTTTTGATGTCTTTTTTGCTATTTTCATCTTTTCATCCTCTCTTTACTCTTATATTCTCTTCTCCTTACCTGTGCGACGTGCACAGCTGACATTTGTCTTCTTTGATTACGCGTATGAATACCCCCTCCCTTCTTCCACTTCCTTATCGTCAGCTTTATGTTCTTGTATGCCGTGCAATCGTTTTCAGCAGTGCGCGTGAATGCCCTCACCTAGCCCCTCCTTTCTCCTCTTTCCTCCTTGTCAGCTTCATGTTTTTGCATGGCGCGCGGTCACTTGTATTAGTTTCACTTTTGTGTACCAAGTTATCCTCTTCCACAAGTAATATTTTATTTTTAATTAATATTATTTATAATGTTAAGTTAAAAGTAAGTGCAGAAGTTCTATTAGGAACCTTGTGTGTCAATGCAGGGTTTTCCGAACCATTATAGCAGTGATTTAGTAAACACCTCGACATACTTTGTGTTAAGAGGGCTTTTTGACACTCTCAGCCTCCTCCTATAAATACTGCTCACTGCGCACTCCCTCTGCCTGTGCGCCATCATCGCCCTCCTCTTCCTGGCCCGGGTTTTATTAACCACACAATTGAGTTTTGTGCTCATACCAAATACATGGCGCAATGTCCATAACTAATGTACATTTTTATTTTTGCCAAAATAGATGAGAGTGCATATTTTTAGCAATTAACCTCCCTTCCTACCCCGTCCTTAATTGCACCCGCCTCCCACACAGAGGACGCTTCCACCCGCACACTGCCCACGTTTAGTTTGCGTCTTTCCACACAGAGGCCATTCTCACCCGCTGCCCCCGTCCCAGCACTTAAAAGGCTTGTATTTCCCGAAGTTGGGAAATAAATATGTAATTAAAGTAGAATGTACATTTTAATTTTTTACAAAATCAATGTGAGTGCATGTTTTTAGGTCTCGTGACCTATCAATGCGCATGCGCATTGAGAGAAGCGAGACTATAGGGCTTTAAACAAAGTTTAACTAACTGTGGCGATTTGGTGCTGTGCCCGTGCGCTTTTAGGTCAATGCGCAAGCGCATTGACCTAAAATGCGCGTGCACATCATCAAATCGCCATCTGTTCCCAAAGCCACACTCCTCCCACACCTTTGAAGTGAAGCTTAGCTTCACTTCAAAGGCCCCGGCTGCTTCACACCCTCATGCCGCTCTCCCCGCTCCGCCCCCTCCCCTGCCCGCCGTGTGTCTTCCCTTCGGTGTCTTAAGTTGTTGTGTGCAATCTCAACAATGACCTGGACCTATTGTCTGTTTTAGTTATATTTTTGTGGGTAACAAAGTTGCTGTTTCATAGATGAGTCTGTAAACATATAGTCTGTTCATTAGACCAGTTTTCATTCTTGTGAGAATCAGTACCGCTTCATATGCATCTCCAGTCTGGTTGCAAAGAGCACTGCCAGGAACCAATCATAGCAGCGTTAGTGTGATTTTAGTGCATCAAACTACTATAGCACTTTATTGCGTAAAAATGTTTATTTCTAAAGGTTTTTTTTGTTAACAGTTTTACATACTAATATTGCACGTCATCTAATAACCCTCTTCACACTCTATTATGAATCCAGAGCAGGAGAGTCTGGCCTGAATTCCCTCTTGCCTTAACTTTCCCTGCATGCCTCCTCTCTCTGGCTATAGCCTACTCTGTTTAACGTAATCATTTAATGTATTTATCCAAATTGCCAACGCGTAATTTCATGAGCCTCATCCTTGCCGCCTTTGAACCCTATCCGTATGATCATTATTCTTGTTTGTCGCCCTGCCCTTTGCTTAGTCACTATACCTGTCTTCTGTTTCATGCTCCCCCTCTGCCCTTTCTGTCCTGAGAGCAGTTTACTTGGCAGTGGAAGACGGTACTTGAAGGTAATCATCAGAAGTCCTTCCCAAGCTGCCCTCGTATCCTTGTCATTCCTCTCTCTACCTGTACTGGAGCTCGAAGCCATCTCCTCTGCGTTCGGCTCCGTTCTGATTACCTCTGAGTCCTCCACATCACCTGTTCTTTCACTTTCGCTTTCTCGTTATATGCCCATATACATCTCCCCTCACACTCACCCTCACTCACCCTCACCCTCACTCACCCTCACCCTCACTCTCGCTCACCCTCACCTTCACTCACCCTCACCCTCACCCTCACTCACCCTCAACCCCTCACCCTCACCCTCACTCACCCTCACCCTCACTCACCCTCAACCCCTCACCCTCACTCACCCTCACTCACCATCACTCACCCTCACCCTCACTCACCCTCACCCTCACTCACCCTCAACCCCTCACCCTCACTCACCCTCATTCACCCTCACCCTCACTCACCCTCACCCTCACTCACCCTCACCCTCACTCACCCTCAACCCCTCACCCTCACTCACCCTCACTCACCCTCACCCTCACTCACCCTCACCCTCACCCTCACCCTCACTCACCCTCACTCACCCGCACCCTCACTCACCCTCACCCTCACCCTCACCCTCACTCACCCTCACCCTCACTCACCCTCACCCTCACTCACCCTCACCCTCACCCCCACTCACCCTCAACCCCTCACCCTCACTCACCCTCACCCTCACCCTCACTCACCCTCACCCTCACTCACCCTCAACCCCTCACCCTCACTCACCCTCAACCCCTCACCCTCACCCTCACTCACCCTCAACCCCTCACCCTCAACCCCTCACTCACCCTCACTCTCACTCACCCTCACTCACCCTCAACCCCTCACCCTCACCCTCACTCACCCTCACCATCACTCACCCTCACCCTTACTCACCCTCAACCCCTCACCCTCACCCTCACTCACCCTCACCCTCACCCTCACTCACCCTCAACCCCTCACCCTCACCCTCACCCTCACTCACCCTCAACCCCTCACCCTCACTCACCCTCAACCCCTCACCCTCACCCTCACTCACCCTCACCCTCACCCTCACTCACCCTCAACCCCTCACCCTCAACCCCTCACCCTCACTCACCCTCACCCTCACCCTCGCCCTCACTCACCCTCAACCCCTCACCCTCACTCACCCTCAACCCCTCACCCTCACTCACCCTCAACCCCTCACCCTCAACCCCTCACCCTCACCCTCACTCACCCTCACAACACATATTGTGTTAAAATAGGTGTCACATTTGCGAAAGATAAAACTATTGGCATTGTAAATAACAAAGCTATTAATTTCGCTATTTTCAAAACAAGCACATAAATAAAAAATGTGTCCTTTACAATACCAATAGCTCAAACTTTCCTAATGCGAGACCTATTGCATTGCTGTGCTTCTCTCCCCTGCTGCACTCTCCTGCTCTCTAGAGATGTGGCCTAACGACCAGAGCTGCCATCTAAGTCACGTAAATACAAAACATGTTGCATTCCAAATGCTATAGGTGTCACATTCGCGAAAGTTATAACTATTGGCATTGTAAATGACAAAGCCATCAATTTATCAATTTTAAAAACCAACAAATAAATAAAATATGTCATTTACAAGACCAATAACTCCAACTTTTCTAATGCGAGACCTATTGCATTTCCAATGCTTGTTTAGCAAGTAATTTCCCTTTATACCCCATACTTATTTGCACCCACCTCCCACATACAGGACGCTTCCACCCACCCACTGCCCACGTTTACTTTGTGTCCTTCCACACCTCGACATACTTTGTGTAAAGAGGGCTTTGTGACACCCTCAGCCTTCTCCTGAAAATACCGGTTACTGCTACTCTGCCTCTCCAATGCAGATTGCTGCGACTCATGCTGGTTTGCTCGCACTCCCCCCTCCCTTCTCCCCTTCTGTTTTTGTCACTTTCGTCACACCCCCCGCCCTTCCCGTAACCTCTGCTTGCATTACCTCCTCCTTTGGCCCCCAGCCCTTCTCGCAGCTTTTTTTTAGGTTTCGCCTGGCGTCCGCTGCGCAGCAGCGTTCACGCAGGCGAAATCTGTTGAGCTACACTATGTGGCAATGTCCCGCCTTAGTCTACCATTGGCTAGCTCCATAAATGGAGGCTAGCCATTGGCAGACATTGTTGTCCGTCACTCTTTCCCCCGTCCGGACGCGAATCGGGGGCGTTCCCGTGCCTTTTTTAAGTCCCGCCCCCTTTTTTCGTCACCCGCCCCTTTTTTCGTCATGGCATTCGTCACGGCATTTTGTTTTTTTGTTTATTACGAGTATGAGAGGTAAGACCTTTTTTTTAATTTATTTTTAGTAACTGCTAATGCTAATGTGTGTTTAATGCTGACTTTACTGATAATGTGCGCTTATTTCCGTCGTGCCTGGCTGTCGTCTCCGTTTCCCGTCGTCCATGTATTCCTTTCCTATACTTTTAGAGGGAAAGTGGTTCAGACAGGTATGTATGCTGCTGTTTTTCAGTTAAGGTAAGGCATTTTGTTTATTTTGCTAATCTTATTTCTTTGTTTTTCAGGTCCAATATGGCCCGTGGCGTCTCCGTGCAGCTGTGTGCACTGCTGTGCAGGAAGTGGTTCCGACGGGTATGTATGCTGCTGTTTTGCTGTTAGAGGTAAGCCATTTTGTTTATTTTGCTAATCTTATGTTTATTTCTTTGTTTTTCAGGTGCAATTTGGCCCGCGGCGTCTCCGTGCAGCTGTGTGCACCGTTGTGCACGAACTGGTCCCGATATGCTGCTCTTTTGCTGTTTGAGGTAATATATCTTTTTGATTTTGCTAATCTTACGTTTTTTTCTCTCTTTTCTAGGTACAACATGGCCCGTGTCGTCTCCGTGCAGCTGTGTGCACTGCTGTGCACGAAGTGGTTCAGACAGGTATGTATGCTGCTGTTTCTCAGTTAAGGTAAGGCATTTTGTTTATTTTGCTAATCTTATGTTTATTTCTTTGTTTTTCAGGTCCAATATGGCCCGTGGCGTCTCCGTGCAGCTGTGTGCACTGCTGTGCAGGAAGTGGTTCCGACGGGTATGTATGCTGCTGTTTTGCTGTTAGAGGTAAGCCATTTTGTTTATTTTGCTAATCTTATGTTTATTTCTTTGTTTTTCAGGTCCAATATGGCCCGTGGCGTCTCCGTGCAGCTGTGTGCACCGTTGTGCACGAACTGGTCCCGATATGCTGCTCTTTTGCTGTTTGAGGTAATATATCTTTTTGATTTTGCTAATGTTACGTTTTTTTCTCTCTTTTCTAGGTACAACATGGCCCGTGTCGTCTCCGTGCAGCTGTGTGCACTGCTGTGCACGAAGTGGTTCAGACAGGTATGTATGCTGCTGTTTCTCAGTTAAGGTAAGGCATTTTGTTTATTTTGCTAATCTTATGTTTATTTCTTTGTTTTTCAGGTCCAATATGGCCCGTGGCGTCTCCGTGCAGCTGTGTGCACTGCTGTGCAGGAAGTGGTTCCGACGGGTATGTATGCTGCTGTTTTGCTGTTAGAGGTAAGCCATTTTGTTTATTTTGCTAATCTTATGTTTATTTCTTTGTTTTTCAGGTCCAATATGGCCCGTGGTGTCTCCGTGCAGCTGTGTGCACTGCTGTGCAGGAAGTGGTTCCGACGGGTATGTATGCTGCTGTTTTGCTGTTAGAGGTAAGCCATTTTGTTTATTTTGCTAATCTTATGTTTATTTCTTTGTTTTTCAGGTCCAATATGGCCCGTGGCGCCTCCGTGCAGCTGTGTGCACCGTTGTGCACGAACTGGTCCCGATATGCTGCTCTTTTGCTGTTTGAGGTAATATATCTTTTTGATTTTGCTAATCTTACGTTTTTTCTCTCTTTTCTAGGTACAACATGGCCTGTGTCGTGTCCGTGCAGCTGTGTGCACTGCTGTGCACGAAGTGGTTCAGACAGGTATGTATGCTGCTGTTTCTCAGTTAAGGTAAGGCATTTTGTTTATTTTGCTAATCTTATGTTTATTTCTTTGTTTTTCAGGTCCAATATGGCCCGTGGCGTCTCCGTGCAGCTGTGTGCACTGCTGTGCAGGAAGTGGTTCCGACGGGTATGTATGATGCTGTTTTGCTGTTAGAGGTAAGCCATTTTGTTTATTTTGCTAATCTTATGTTTATTTCTTTGTTTTTCAGGTCCAATATGGCCCGTGGCGTCTCCGTGCAGCTGTGTGCACCGTTGTGCACGAACTGGTCCCGATATGCTGCTCTTTTGCTGTTTGAGGTAATACATCTTTTTGATTTTGCTAATCTTACGTTTTTTTCTCTCTTTTCTAGGTACAACATGGCCCGTGTCGTCTCTGTGCAGCTGTGTGCACTGCTGTGCAGGAAGTGGTTCCGACGGGTATGTATGCTGCTGTTTTGCTGTTAGAGGTAAGCCATTTTGTTTATTTTGCTAATTTTATGTTTATTTCTTTGTTTTTCTGGTCCAATATGGCCCGTGGCGTCTCCGTGCAGCTGTGTGCACCGTTGTGCATGAACTGGTCCCGATATGCTGCTCTTTTGCTGTTTGAGGTAATATATCTTTTTGATTTTGCTAATCTTACCTTTTTTTCTCTCTTTTCTAGGTACAACCTGGCCCGTGTCGTCTCCGTGCAGCTGTGTGCACTGCTGTGCACGAAGTGGTTCAGACAGGTATGTATGCTGCTGTTTCTCAGTTAAGGTAAGGCATTTTGTTTATTTTGCTAATCTTATGTTTATTTCTTTGTTTTTCAGGTCCAATATGGCCCGTGGCGTCTCCGTGCAGCTGTGTGCACTGCTGTGCAGGCAGACAACTTGGAGCCGCATCTCTTTCAAAGTAACACCATGCTTTGTAATTCAAGTTAGGGCAAAGTCGCACATCCCCACTAACGATTCTACAAAGTGACAACATCGGCAATCCTTTCATTCTTAGGGACAGACTCTTCCTATCTACAATTAACATCTTCGTCTAGCCTGTCTAGCCTCTTTCGGAGTTTCACGTAAGACATTGTATTTTTGTATTATTTAATAATATTTCAGTGAACGTGTCACTATTAAATGTCTTTTGTTGTTGTTTCTTTATAAGTATCTGCTGAAGCGGTATTGGACGAGACATCTGTGAATTTTGACTACCTTGAAACTACATTGTGCTGTATTGCATGATATTGGGTATACAATGTGTTCCCTAATTATGCATGCTACTTTATCTTCAATTAATAAAGTTTCAAGGAATTTGAACGTGATGCTTTTTACGAAAGTGCTGCTGTTAGCTTTTTAGGGTGTGTACCTTATTTCAATACGGCAGTGTGGGCACGTTTTTATGGTAAAAGGCAGATGGTGCTATCTTCTGTCAAGCTTACAGGTAAGTGTGACCTTTTTTTAATGTTGTTAAAAAAATCTTTTTCATTCCGTTGTAATGTTTTTTTTCTTTTGCATTTCTATGTATTCACTGTCCGTGTCGTTTTTGGGTAAGTGTGCACTTTGCCGAACTTTATTGTTATCCAATTTTATTGTACTTTTTGTTTATTAGATTTTTACGTTTGTTATTTTTTGGCTAATATATAGGCTACTATTTATTGTATTTACTATTGACTGTTTTGGGCGAAACTGCTGTTCGTATCATTTTCCGGAGGGAAATACAGCATTTGAATACGTCAGGGTGAGCCACGTTTTACATTTAATTAGCGGTAAGGGCCATCTTTCCCAGACTTCGTAGCTTAAGGTAAGTGCTGTTTTGTGCGAATGTTTCCGTGAAATTGGTGACATTAGATGCATTTTTTTTTTTTGTACAGGCGACTGCGCAAGACTTGCTCATTGGGGCACCCAGGTAAGTGCTTTTTGCCTAACATATTGCCCAGTAAGTATAGCCATTTTGACTCTGCTTCTAATCTATTTTCAATTCATGCACTTTTTATGCTTATCCCGTGTCGTGTCGTGCCTGGCTGTGGTCTCCGTTTACAATTGTGCATGGACTCCTTTGCCCGGTATTTATGCTGATCTTCGCGTCTAAGAGGTAGAGGTAAGCCATTTGGACTCCGCTTCTAATGTGTATTTTTTTGTACATTCACTTATTAAGGATTGATTATCCCCTGTCCTGCGCCGTGTCCTGTCGTGCCTGGCTGTTGTCTCCGTTGACCGTCGTGTGATTTCTAAACTTCAACATCCGTGCTGCTGTGACATACTGGTAAGTGTGATTTTTGCCTCACTTTATTGTTATCCAATTTTTATTGGACTTGCATTTTGTTTCTTTTAATTTTACCGTGGACATTTCTGGTTAATATATAGCCTACTCTTAATTGTATTTCATATTGCCTGTTTTGGACAAAACTGCTGTTGTTGTCATTCGATGGGGGGGTGTAGTAGAGCATTTGAATACGTCAGGGTGGTGCACCTTTTAAAGTTCATTAGCGTTAAGCACCATCTTTTCCAGACTTCGGAGCATGAGGTAATTGCTATTTTGTACCAATGTTTGATTGAAATTGTCAACATAAGATGTATTTGTTTGCTTTTCATTTACAGGCGACTGCAAAACAAATGTTCAACGGGACAACATATTTGTGATCCGATTCCTATTGTGCTTGTTTTGTTTGTATTTTTTACTTTTCAATTTATTGTACATATTAGTTTAGGTTTTATTACAATGAATACTTTCTGTTTTCATCGAAACTGCTGTTCGTTTACTTTTGGGGGAATGTCCCGCATTTTAGAACCTCAGTGTGGGACATGTTTTTAAATTAATTACAGGCAACCGCTATCTTTATCACTGTTCAGAGCTTAAGGTGGGTGCTGTTTAGACAAATGTTTTATTGAATTGGTCACTGTTAGATGTATTTGCCTGTATAATTTTCCTTTATAGGCAACTGCAAAAGAGTTGTTCAACGGGACATCCCCGTAAGTATGCATTTTCCAGAACGTATTTGTTATCCGCTTCGTATTTTTATTTTTTTGGGGGCTTGTATTTACTGTTTTCCTTTGCAATGTATTGTACATATATCGTTTCGTATTTCTTACATTGAGTGTTTGCTGTTTTCATCGGAAATGCTTTTTGCCTCGTTTTGGCGGCAATGTACCGCTTTTGAATACATCTTCTTTCAGAGAGTTCGGAACTTAAAGTAAGTACTGTTCATGGTGTCTACAGGAAAAACATAGTTAAGGCATTTTGTTTATTTTGCTAATCTTACGTTTATTTCTTTGTTTTTCAGGTCCAATATGGCCCGTGGCGTCTCCGTGCAGCTGTGTGCACTGCTGTGCACGAAGTGGTTCAGACAGGTATGTATGCTGCTGTTTTTCAGTTAAGGTAAGGCATTTTGTTTATTTAGCTAATCTTATGTTTATTTCTATCACTCACTGCTGCACTCTCTCCTCAGCCTCTTACTGCACCATCCCTTCACTCTCTCCTCAGCTCCACTATACCGTCTCTTCACTGTTGCACTCTCCTCAGTCTCTCACTGCACCATCCTTTCACTGCTGCACTCTCTCCTCAGCCTGTCCCTGCACCATCTTTTCACTGATGCACTCTCTCCTCAGCCTCTCCCTCCACTGTCCCTTCACTGCTGCACTCTCCTCAGCCTCTCCCTGCACCGTCCCTTCACTGCTGCACTCTGTTCAGCTCCCCATTGCATCGTCCCTTCACTGCTGCACTTTCCTCAGCCTCTCACTGCACCATCCCTTCACTGCTGCACTCTCCTCAACCTCTCACTGCACCATCCCTTCACTGCAGCACTCTCTCCTCAGCCTCTTCCTGCGCCATCGCTTCACTGCTGCACTCTCTGCTCAGCCCCCCATCCAGGTTGCAGCCCTCACTCCTCCACTGCACCATCACTCACTGCTGCACTCTCTCTCAGCCTCTCACGGTACTATCCCTTCACTGCTGCACTCTCTTCAGTCTCTCACTGCACCATCCCTTCACTGCTGCACTCTCTCCTCAGCCTCTCCCTGCACCGTCCCTTCACTGATGCACTCTCTCCACAGCCTCTCCCTGCACCGTCCCTTCACTGATGCACTCTCTCTACAGCCTCTCCATGCACCGTCCATTCACTGATGCACTCTCTGCTCAGCCCCCCATTGCATCGTCCCTTCACTGCTGCACTCTCCTCAGCCTCCCCCTGCACTGTCCCTTCACTGGTGCACTCTCCTCAGCCTCTCACTGCATTATCCCTTCACTGCTACCCTCTCTCCTAAGTCCCACTGTACAATCCCTTCACTGCTGCACTCTCTGCTCAGCCCCCCACTGCACGTCCTTTTAATGCTGCACTCTCCTCAGCCTCTCCCTGCACCGTCCCTTCACTGCTGCACTCTCTGCTCAGCCTCTCCCTGCACTGTCCCTTCACTGATGCACTCTCTCCTCAGCCTCTCCCTGCAACGTCCCTTCACTGATGCACTCTGTTCAGCTCCCCATTGCATCGTCCCTTCACTGCTGCACTTTCCTCAGCCTCTCACTGCACCATCCCTTCACTGCTGCACTCTCCTCAACCTCTCACTGCACCATCCCTTCCCTGCAGCACTCTCTCCTCAGCCTCTTCCTGCACCATCGCTTCACTGCTGCACTCTCTGCTCAGCCCCCCATCCAGGCTGCAGCCCTCACTCCTCCACTGCACCATCACTCACTGCTGCACTCTCTCTCAGCCTCTCACGGTACTATCCCTTCACTGCTGCACTCTCTTCAGTCTCTCACTGCACCATCCCTTCACTGCTGCACTCTCTCCTCAGCCTCTCCCTGCACCGTCCCTTCACTGATGCACTCTCTCCACAGCCTCTCCCTGCACCGTCCCTTCACTGATGCACTCTCCTCAGCCTCTCCTTGCACCGTCCCTTCACTGATGCACTCTCTGCTCAGCCTCTCCCTGCACTGTCCCTTCACTGATGCACTCTCTGCTCAGCCTCTCCCTGCACTGTCCCTTCACTGATGCACTCTCTGCTCAGCCTCCCATTGCATCGTCCCTTCACTGCTGCACTCTCCTCAGCCTCTCCCTGAAACGTCCCTTCACTGCTGCACTCTCTCCTCAGCCTCTCCCTGCACCATCCCTTCACTGCTGCACTCTCCTCAGCCTCTCCCTGCACCGTCCCTTCACTGATGCACTCTCTCCACAGCCTCTCCCTGCACCGTCCCTTCACTGATGCACTCTCTGCTCAGCCTCCCATTGCATCGTCCCTTCACTGCTGCACTCTCCTCAGCCTCTCCCTGCAACGTCCCTTCACTGCTGCACTCTCTCCTCAGCCTCTCCCTGCACCATCCCTTCACTGCTGCACTCTCCTCAGCCTCTCCCTGCACCGTCCCTTCACTGATGCACTCTCTCCACAGCCTCTCCCTGCACCGTCCCTTCACTGATGCACTCTCTCTACAGCCTCTCCCTGCACCGTCCCTTCACTGCTGCACTTCCTTCAGCCTCTCCCTGCACCGTCCCTTCACTCATGCACTCTCTGCTCAGCCTCTCCCTGCACTGTCCCTTCACTGATGCACTCTCTGCTCAGCCTCTCCCTGCACCGTCCCTTCACTGATGCACTCTCTCCTCAGCCTCTCCCTGCAACGTCCCTTCACTGATGCACTCTGTTCAGCTCCCCATTGCATCGTCCCTTCACTGCTGCACTTTCCTCAGCCTCTCACTGCACCATCCCTTCACTGCTGCACTCTCCTCAACCTCTCACTGCACCATCCCTTCCCTGCAGCACTCTCTCCTCAGCCTCTTCCTGCGCCATCGCTTCACTGCTGCACTCTCTGCTCAGCCCCCCATCCAGGCTGCAGCCCTCACTCCTCCACTGCACCATCACTCACTGCTGCACTCTCTCTCAGCCTCTCACGGTACTATCCCTTCACTGCTGCACTCTCTTCAGTCTCTCACTGCACCATCCCTTCACTGCTGCACTCTCTCCTCAGCCTCTCCCTGCACCGTCCCTTCACTGATGCACTCTCTCCACAGCCTCTCCCTGCACCGTCCCTTCACTGATGCACTCTCCTCAGCCTCTCCTTGCACCGTCCCTTCACTGATGCACTCTCTGCTCAGCCTCTCCCTGCACTGTCCCTTCACTGATGCACTCTCTGCTCAGCCTCTCCCTGCACTGTCCCTTCACTGATGCACTCTCTGCTCAGCCTCCCATTGCATCGTCCCTTCACTGCTGCACTCTCCTCAGCCTCTCCCTGAAACGTCCCTTCACTGCTGCACTCTCTCCTCAGCCTCTCCCTGCACCATCCCTTCACTGCTGCACTCTCCTCAGCCTCTCCCTGCACCGTCCCTTCACTGATGCACTCTCTCCACAGCCTCTCCCTGCACCGTCCCTTCACTGATGCACTCTCTGCTCAGCCTCCCATTGCATCGTCCCTTCACTGCTGCACTCTCCTCAGCCTCTCCCTGCAACGTCCCTTCACTGCTGCACTCTCTCCTCAGCCTCTCCCTGCACCATCCCTTCACTGCTGCACTCTCCTCAGCCTCTCCCTGCACCGTCCCTTCACTGATGCACTCTCTCCACAGCCTCTCCCTGCACCGTCCCTTCACTGATGCACTCTCTCTACAGCCTCTCCCTGCACCGTCCCTTCACTGCTGCACTTCCTTCAGCCTCTCCCTGCACCGTCCCTTCACTCATGCACTCTCTGCTCAGCCTCTCCCTGCACTGTCCCTTCACTGATGCACTCTCTGCTCAGCCTCTCCCTGCACCGTCCATTCACTGATGCACTCTCTCTACAACCTCTCCCTGCACCGTCCATTCACTCATGCACTCTCTGCTCAGCCCCCCATTGCATCGTCCCTTCACTGCTGCACTCTCCTCAGCCTCTCCCTGCACCGTCCCTTCACTGGTGCACTCTCCTCAGCCTCTCACTGCATTATCCCTTCACTACTACGCTCTCTCCTCAGTCCCACTGTACAGTCCCTTCACTGCTGCACTCTCTGCTCAGCCCCCCACTGCACCGTCCTTTTAATGCTGCACTCTCCTCAGCCTCTCCCTGCACCGTCCCTTCACTGCTGCACTCTCTGCTCAGCCTCTCCCTGCACTGTCCCTTCACTGCTGCACTCTCCTCAGCCTCTCCCTGCACCGTCCCTTCACTGGTGCACTCTCTGCTCAGCCCCCATTGCATCGTCCCTTCACCGCTGCACTCTCCTCAGCCTCTCCCTGCACCATCCCTTCACTGACGCACTCTCTGCTCAGCCCCCCATTACATCGTCCCTTCATTGCTGCACTCTCCTCAGCCTCTCACTGCACCATCCCTTCACTGCTGCACTCTCTTCAGTCTCTCACTGCACCATCCCTTCACTGCTGCACTCTCTCCTCAGCCTCTCCCTGCACCGTCCCTTCACTGATGCACTCTCTCCACAGCCCCTCCCTGCACCGTCCCTTCACTGATGCACTCTCTGCTCAGCCTCTCCCTGCACCGTCCATTCACTGATGCACTCTCTGCTCAGCCTCCAATTGCATCGTCCCTTCACTGCTGCACTCTCTTCAGCCTCTCCCTGCACCGTCCCTTCACTGGTGCACTCTCCTCAGTCTCTCACTGCACCATCCCTTCACTGCTGCACTCTCTCCTCAGCCTCTCCCTGCACCATCCCTTTACTGATGCACTCTCTCCTCAGCCTCTCCCTGCACCGGCCCTTCACTGATGCACTCTCTCCTCAGCCTCTCCCTGCACCATCCCTTTATTGCTGCACTCTCTCCTTAGCCTCTCCTTGCACCGTCCCTTCACTGCTGCACTCTCCTCAGCCTCTCACTGCACCGTCACTTCACTGCTGCACTCACTCCTCCTCCCCACTGCACCGTCCCTTCACTGGTGCACTCTCCTCAGCCTCTCACTGCATTATCCCTTCACTGCTACGCTCTCTCCTCAGTCCCACTGTACAGTCCCTTCACTGCTGCACTCTCTGCTCAGCCCCCCACTGCACCGTCCTTTTAATGCTGCACTCTCCTCAGCCTCTCCCTGCACCGTCCCTTCACTGCTGCACACTCTGCTCAGCCTCTCCCTGCACTGTCCCTTCACTGCTGCACTCTCCTCAGCCTCTCCCTGCACCGTCCCTTCACTGGTGCACTCTCCTCAGCCTCTCCTTGCACCATCCCTTAACTGATGCACTCTCTGCTCAGCCCCCATTGCATCGTCCCTTCACTGCTGCACTCTCCTCAGCCTCTCCCTGCACCATCCCTTCACTGACGCACTCTCTGCTCAGCCTCTCCCTGCACTGTGCCTTCACTGCTGCACTCTCCTCAGCCTCTCCCTGCACCGTCCCTTCACTGGTGCACTCTCTGCTCAGCCCCCATTGCATCGTCCCTTCACTGCTGCACTCTATGCTCAGCCCCCCACTGCACCGTCCTTTTACTGCTGCACTCTCTGCTCAGCCCCCACTGCACCGTCCTTTTACTGCTGCACTCTCCTCAGCTTCTCCCTGCACCGTCCCTTCACTGCTGCACTCTCTGCTCAGCCTCTCCCTGCACTGTCCCTTCACTGATGCACTCTCTCCTCATCCTCTCCCTGTACTGTCCCTTCACTGCTGCACTCTCCTCAGCCTCTCCTTGCACCGTCCCTTCACTGATGCACTCTCTGCTCAGCCCCCCATTGCATCGTCCCTTCACTGCTGCACTCTCCTCAGCCTCTCCCTGCACCATCCATTCACTGACGCACTCTCTGCTCAGCCCCCCATTGCATCGTCCTTTCATTGCTGCACTCTCTGCTCAGCCCCGCCCCCCTATCCAGGCTGCAGCCCTCACTCCTCCACTGCACCATCACTCACTGCTGCACTTTCTCCTCAGCCTCTTATGGTACCGTCCTTTTACTGATGCACTTTCCTCAGCCTCTCACTGCACCATCCCTTCACTCTCTCCTCAGCTCCACTATACTGTCCCTTCGAACTCTCTCTCTCACTACCTCTGAAAAAGTAGAGCTAACTCTCCCAGGAGGGGGTTAATTCACAGCGCTGAAATGCTTCAGCTGCAGTGGGAGGCAAAAGATCTCCTCTACTAAAACTGAAAGCGTGTCTAACTTTTTGTAAGGCGAAACCGTTGCATTGTAAATGCTTGTTTTAATTGCTGTGAGTCATGCTGGTTTGCTTGCACTCCCCCTCCCTATCCTCCGCTCCTCTGTGGTTCTCAAAATCCGGACCCCGTTGTTCTCCCGATATCGAGGTCCAATACCCGTGTCACGAAACCTCCACGTACCGAGACGATTTTTGTGTCTAGGAACCGATAATGATTAGGACATCATTCCTATGTATTTGCGTTACAATCGAGGGTTGCCAACACCCCTAAATCACAGTTTCCGTCCCATCCCTTAAACTCCATTTTGTGAACGGCATCCATCTTGCATCTTGCCCTCATGATAAGTCAATTAAAGGTCGAGCTTGATCCAAATAGACACGTCCACCTTTCGTGACTTTCCCCTGACCTGTCCCAACTGACTCCACTGTCTTCGGCCAAACCTGTTTAGGCAGCTCCTCGCCCAGTGGCCGAATGCGATAGCATCTACGCATAACATTCCACGAACCATTCACTACATACAGACCATGCTTTCTGCAAACATGCACCTGTCCACATTCCTTGTTTATGGCCAGGTTTATGACTGGGTTACACCTTTCTTTATTGAGGTTTCATCGATATCTGATGGGAGTTCCAGGCCTAACTGGGTAATCTATCAACGAACTGGACATCTAAAATATGGGCTTGCTTACATGACTTCGCTCTTTGTATTATTGTAGAAATATGTATATTGCCATACCATAAACTCAAGAATTCTTGCTTGAAGCCATGTATCTTGTATATAAGGAGAAGGCTGGTTCTGTAAAAACGAACAGTCTCCCAAGAACCTACTCTCCGTGTGGTGTACTTCTGGGACACGTGTTACTTGGTAGCTACCAATAAAACTTGATCTTTGACTGCGACTAGAAGACTCCGTGTTTCTGTGGTCCGGAACAAGGGAGAACTCAGAGGTCTTCGGGTGTTATCCCCTGACACCAGCGGGTTCCTAAAAACCCGTTACCTCAGTTGGCGCCCAACGTGGGGCGATATCAAGCGGTGACGGTCCAAGCCAGATGTTCGTGAGGAGCTTCGTGTGAAAATTCCGGAGGACGGCCAGCCACTTCAGCGTCCCCTGTATGTCGACGTGGTTCCGAAGGTCTTTGCTGCGAGGTTCCCCGCGTCCCGACGGCTACGAAGGACTGCTGCCCTGACTATCGCCTTGTTTTGGACCCAGTGATCCTTGGTAGAGCGAAACGATAGACGAGTCTTCTAGCGACGTCATCGATCTTCAAATACTTCAGTTAAGTATAAGTGGAGCGTCTCCCAGTCCTTAGTTTGTCCTTAGTTTTTGGTATCCTTGAGATACGACTTGATTTGGTACTTGCAAGCCCCAAAGCCGAAGGACTCGTGTATTCACGAGAAATATCGTAACAGATAATCCTTTGAAGTTTGAAGCTAGACTAGTGAGCGAAGATGCCTGGTTTTAGCAGACTTGGAAACTTGTTTTGTCTTGGTTGTAGTAAGGACTCCCAATTGGAAGATTCTTGTCCGGTTCCTCCAATTGGAACTCCAACGTATGAACTCTATGTGAAGAACGGCGTAGGTCCTATAACATATAATGAGGTATGGATAAAATACACCCGCAAGGATGGTGTTTTAAAATGGCCCCAATATGGTAGTTTCGACCAAGAAATATTAGATAACTTAGAGGTCAAATTGTTCAAGAAGAAAGCCCGGCCGGCGATGTTTGACTCTTTCCGCTTAAGGCGCAAAGAAGCCAAACAGAAAGAAATAAGATTAGCAAAAAAGAATAAAAGAGGTATGTCAATGGTGCAAGCTGCCGTTGCATACAGAGATAACGAGGAAGAGCAGGAGAGCGAACAGATGCTTAGGAGCAAGAAACTAGCGATAGATAAATGTTACCCGATGCTGCCAAATAGAGGAAAAGGTCAAAAGGAAGGATCCGAGAATGATCCATTAATGTCCCACCTATTAAATTCTCCGCCACCCTATGCACAAAATGCCACAGCACCTCCGCAACCTTTAGTTGCACCTTTGGTAGCTGTAATACAGGCTCCTTTACCGCACCCACCGGCTACTCTTCAGCTGGCTCCTGTTTCTTTGGCACAGCCTCCTCAAGGCTCACCGATCACATCTACTTCTCCTACCGTTCCTTCTAAAATTTCGCCTAGCGCACCTTCTAGTCTCTCTGATACTCGTTCTACGAACATTTCTGTTTCTGCTTTGCGTGACTCTGTTCTACTACCAGTTATTCCTCCACTTTCACCTTCCGTCTGGCATAAAATGGCCAGCATTGTTGCTAACTTTCCTTCACCACTTTTTCGGTCGCCTAAAACGACCCCTAACACGGAACAAAGACAATTACGAAGCCAAATGCCTGATTATCAGGAAAGGGAGTCATTGAATAAGTTAGCACGAAATTGGGCTATGGATACAGCGAGATATGATGTAGAGTCTGTCATGAACGTCTTCCGTCAATGGGATGAACCAACGCAAAGATACGTCTTTGAGCAGATGTGTGTTTTCCTGTGTGAGGATTTGGAAGATAATGGTCAGAAGAGCAACCAGCAAGAGTTGTGTAGTGTGCGATTTAATTTTGGGGAGGGTATGATAGTTGGTCCCGATGTTGAAAAAGCAGTTGAGATATTATTATCACATCGAAGTACGGGTGGTAATTCTGGGTCATCCTCTGACAGTGGTACGTCTAGTAGGAAAAGAGCGAGACAGTACCCCATGAGAGAGGTTCCTCCGGTTTGGAGGGAAGGTGATGCAAACGCAGTTCCACCGGTTCTGCCTCATTTCCAGCGTGTATGGGTACATGTCCCCTGGAAAAGATCCGAAGTTTTAGCACTCAAACAGACACTACCCGATCCCCGTAAAAACCCGACTGGGTATTATAAGGAGTTGTCCCAAACTGCAAGCTCATGTATAATGAATTTAGCGGATATAGACATGTTGTTTGGGAACGTTGTTCCACATCCTTTATGGAGTAAGATACGTCATACGGATCATGACCAAGAATTAGGTGACTCATGGGCGAACATTGCGACTACAGATGCTAGACAAATCGGTGGTTTCAAGCCTGAGCCGTTAATAGCTGAACTTCCTGGTAGAATTATTGCGTACATGAAGACAATTATGCCTGATGTACGTGTAAACTGGGACAAGCTATCCGCGTGCAAGCAGAAGAAAGACGAGAATGTGTCTGACTTCTTCACGAGATTTGAGGAAACTTTCACTGACCATAGTGGTCAGGATATGGCTACCGAGGGTGGCCAAAGACTGTTTGTAGACAAGTTTGTACACAATTTGCTTCCTGAATTGTGTGCTAAACTAAAAGACTCAGAAAGTGCTTGGGCTGTCTCTACGTCAGCGCAGATTTTAGCAACAGCCCAGTACTATGAAAATAGGCGTAAAGACGAGTTAGACAAGGCAGACAAAAAGACGAAAGATTTGAAAACTAAAGTTCTTCTCCAACAGGCCTATCCGCCTCGTATGGCTAGCCAGCCCAATTATCAACAGAATCAGCAGTACTCTAGAGACGCGCAAGGAAATGAGCTTTCCCATCAGCGTCCTACGTATGGCCCGAATCAATGTGCGTATTGCAAAGAAGAGGGTCATTTTAAAGGTAATTGTCCGGCTCTTGCACGACGTTTAAACGGTGCCCAAGGTGTAAGGGGAAGAGGTGTTCAGCATGCCTCTAGAGGTAGAGGCCGTGGAAATTTCACTCAGAATATAACTTCTTTTCCGCCTCAGAAATCCATGAATAGCTTTGATCAACAGAGTAATTCATCGTCCAAGTCAGCTCAGTACTATGCTGACGACTATTACACTGAACACGACAATGAGGGTAACGATCGCTAGGACAGCCATGGACAAAGAGAGGGAGTTGTTTCAGTTCCAGTAGATCAGGATGGACCTTATGTCGAGGTAATTACCTCAGGAGTGTCAGAGCCATTTCTGCTGGATACTGGTGCTACAAAAAGTTCTATTATGCACTCAAAACTTCCTGGCGCACCTTTGTCTGGCGAAATGAATGTCTCAGTAGGCTTCTCTGGCGCCCCTGTTAGAAACCCGATCTCTAGTCCTGTTTCCCTTTCTGTTGGCCCCTGTGAATTAGAAGCACCCCTCATTCTTACAACAGGTTGCGGTGAAAATTTGTTAGGATTGGATTTGCTAAAGAGGTTGTACGCGACTTTGTACTGTTCTCCCTCGGGAGTACAGCTTACTTTAGGGAAAAAAGTCATTTCTCCAATGTACTTGTCAAAAGAAGGTATCCCAACCGAATTGTCATCACTACCGGATATACTGTGGGCTAATGGTTCCAACGATGTAGGTCGTTTAGAGATAGCACCGTATGTCATAACTTTGAAAGCCAACGTCAGATTGCCACGTATTCCCCAATACAAAATATCTAACGAATGCGAGAAGGCATTATTAACGATCATTTATGATTTGATCGATAAAGATGTTATCGAAGAAACAACAGGAAACGTTTGTAACAGTCCAGTTTTACCGGTCTTAAAACGTACTGATCCTTCACAGCCCCCTGTGTATAGGTTTGTGATTGACCTCCGAGAAGTAAATAAGGTAGTTATACCGCAGTTTCCAGTCGTCCCCGACATTACTGCTTTATTGACAATGGTTCCAGCTTCAGCAGCTTGGTTCTCGGTGATTGACCTGAAGAACGCTTTCTTCAGCGTCCCGATCGCCGAAGAGAGTAGAGACCTTTTCGGCTTCAATTTAGGAGGACGAAGCTTCCGCTTCAAATGCGCTCCTCAAGGCTACTGCGAAAGCCCATCAATATTCAGTCAGGCTCTGAAAACACAACTAGACACAATTGTACTGCCAGATGGGTCAACATTGATTCAGTACGTAGACGATCTACTGATCGCTGCAGACACTGAAGAGATTTGCAAGGAAGCTACGTTGTCGCTATTACGTCACCTATGTGACATGAAGCACAAAGTCTCCCTTTCAAAACTGCAATTTTGTTGACAAGAGGTAACCTACCTAGGTCACATCTTATCGAAGGAGGGAAGGAGACTGACACCAGAAAGAATACAGGCAATCACAGAACTAAGTGCCCCAAGGACACCAAGGACATCGTACTGTAGACAATGGATACCGAATTTCTCACTACTAGCCAAACCCTTACTGTCACTACTCCGCAAAGACACGCCTAATCCTATGCCTTGGTCTGAAGATTGTCAGACGAGTTTCCACGAGTTGCGCGATGCATTGTGTTCGGCTCCTGTGTTGGGAAACCCCAACTACAGTAAGCCTTTTACATTGTATGTCCACGAAAAAGAAGGTTGTGCATTATCAGTCTTAACGCAACTCTTTGGGGACAAACAGCGCCCATGCGCGTATTTTTCGGCAACTCTGGATCCAGTGGCTAAGGCACTGCCAAGTTGTCTAAGAGCAACAGCCGCAGCAGCTGTCTGCATTCGACAGTCTGCTGGATTAGTCATGAATAACACTTTGATCGTTATGGTTCCGCATGCAGTAGACATTTTGCTAAATAGGACAAAGACACAACACCTTACTAGCGCTCGACTATCCAGTTACGAACTTACCCTGCTAGCAAGTCACATCCATATAAAGAGGTGTGATACACTCAACCCCGCTACGTTATTACCCATCCCGACAGAGACAGACAAGATTGACAAACATGACTGCTGTTTCAGGACCGAGGAAGAGACAAAAGGGAGAGTAGACTTACAAGACACTCCCCTTCCCGAATGCAATGATACTCTATGGGTTGATGGTTCATGTTTCAAGTTGCCGAATGGTGATACGACTACAGCATATGCCGTAACGACGTTACACACCATTGTAGAGACTGCACGCATTTCCCACAGTTCTGCACAAGCTGCAGAGTTGATAGCGCTTACTAGAGCATGTGTGCTGGCGAAAGGAAAGCGAGTGAATGTGTACACTGACAGCCAATATGCCTTTGGTGTGGCTCACAGTTTTGGGAGATTATGGCGTGAACGTGGGTTCCTTACGTCCCATGGTGCAAAGATACAACATGGCCAGCTAGTCAATGAGCTCCTTGAGTCACTCACCTTGCCCCTACAAGTCGCCATTATAAAATGCAGTGCACACAAAAAGATTCAGGATGATGTTGGCCGGGGGAATGCATTGGCAGATGAGGTTGCGAAAGAAACTGCAAGGAACACAATGAGTCGGATGTATGTCATGGGTCCCGCTAGATGGATTGCTGATGTGGGAATGTGTGAGGACACCATTGAAAGCATAAAATCGATACAAGCCGAGGCCACTGAGAACGAGATGAATGAATGGAGAGGAAGCACAGGTAGATTGGATGCGAATGGTTGTTGGGTCGAATTATCGGAACACCAGCGATGGTTATTACCTAATGCATACGTACTTGCAGTAGTAACGATGGCTCACGGAATGGCACACATCAGTTCGAGAGGAATATGTAAACTATTGGCCCCAGTATGGCAGAATAGCAATATCCCAAAATGTGCAAAGAATGTGGTCGAAAAGTGTATGGTATGTTTGAAGTACCCAACTCCAGCTGGTCATTTTGCGCCTCCAACGTACCCTTTCGAGGTTTTGCAGCTCGATTTCATCCACATGGAGAGGTGCAACAATCTGAAATACGTTCTCGTTGTTGTTTGCGCCTTTTCAAGGTGGGTGGAAGCTTACCCCCTTAAGGACAACACCGCCTTATCAACTGCCAAAGCCCTTGTCAAAGAGTTCTTCCCTAGGTTCGGTATGCCTAGAATCGTCTGGAGTGATAACGGAAGTGAATTCGTAGGATGCGTGATGAAGAGAGTGTGTGAGTGTTTAGGCATCCACCAGAAATTCCACTCTGCAAATCACCCCCAATCAGCTGGATTAGTAGAGTGCTACAATGGCACTCTAAAACTCAAACTAGCCAAGATCCAAGCCAGTACAGGTCTTAAATGGCCTGACGCCCTGCCTCTAGCACTTTTGTCAACCAGGACGACTGTCCACTCCAGGTTAGGACTTAGCCCCCATGAGATTGTGTTTGGCCCCCAGCCAACGTCTGGGGCGTGCCAAGACCCAAGAAACTAAGCAAGATAGAACACCCCGTACTGCTTGACTATTTGTGAGAATTGACAACTAAATTGCGTGTTTTACACCAACAGGTTCACAGTTCTTCTCCACCAGCCTCTGACGATCCAGGTCACCTCATCGAACCCGGTTCGTGGGTTTTGTTGCGGAATTTTCAGCGCACCAACAACGGACAACCGAGGTGGACCGGACCGCACCTAGTACTACTTTCAACAAGATCTGCTGTGCGAGTGGAAGGCAAGAAGAACTGGGTACATGGGACCCACTGCAAACGGGTCCCTCTACCCCTTCCATACGACCGGTGGGTCAACAAAGGACTTGCCGACTCTGAGACAGAATCCGTACCTCGCTTCATCCCTTTCAGCGATGTCCGTTTGAAAGAAACTAGTACCGAAAAGGAGAGTGATCATATTTTGCAAGGACTTGTGTCATCATCTATGCAATTGGACACTACTGAACCTGAAACGCTGTTTGAAGATCACACCGTACCTGGGAAACGACGATACAACCTGCGGTCTAGACAAAAGAACTAATAAAAGTTTGATCTAATGTAATTTCCTTTTTTCCCTAAGAACTATTTTTGGATTTTCAGCTCTCTCGTCCCAAGGGAACTAGCTCATTTTTGATTTTTCGAACCGCCATCCGGTTCTGCTGCTAGGGTCGCGGTTGAAGTCTGGGGAGTGCAACTGGGAAGTTCTAGGTCCACGGTTCTGATTGGTCCACGGGAGTTACCCCGGACTGAGCAGAGCGCGCTCCCTGGGAGAATCAATCAACCACCGCGGGCAGCAACTAGAGGATGGAGTTTCCAAGGGTAGAGAGACCTGTCAAGCTCACGAACTTCAGAAAACAGTTATGCACGATACTGTCCAGAAGAAGATTCCTGATACTATGTGTTTTAATGTTATGTAGCATACTTGTGTTTTTTACTAGTTATACACTATTCGTTTTTAAAGTTACCTTTTCGAATGACACCCAGCCACCACCTCCTCCCACTATTTCTCCACACTACTTTCACCCTTTACCTGAACACGAGTCTGCCCGAAGACTCGAATTTGTAAACAACTCATTCATCCAGCTTCTACACCAACACCAGTCCATAATGAACACGTCAAACTGTTGGATATGCGGACTTATGCCACACACAACCGATAAGGGGATCCCATACTTCATTTTGCCATTCAGCTACTATGGTTCTCTGTGGGCTTTCCAGACCATGTTCTTATTCGCCCTAGAACCATACCCGACCCGTTCCGCTGCGAGCGATTCCAGTAACAAGGCACTAATTGCAGGGATAAGGAACATGAGTAGGGATATCGACACATATCTGACAATGCCCAAAGATGAACTGAGTCCCTACACCCGTCGGAACGTGACTAAACATGGGGTTTACCTGGTCATGAGCCAGGCAGCACAGAAATCTCGCCCAGTTTGGATAGTTCCCCACCGAGGTCACTTATGCTTACAGGGTATTGGTAGGAACCCCACAGCACAGTTAGGAAAGAGCATTTGCACGGAAACATATGTATTTACTTCCCGAACTTCCCCTATACTTTTGGCAGCCAAAGGCACGTATTTCGTTTGCCGCGACCAAGCCTACACGTGGTTACCCCCTGATTTCTCAGGTACATGTTTTATTTCATTTCTGCTGCCTCCCACCTATACGGCCCGAGCAGATTACCATCGGACAAGGACAGCTAGAGGTGTCGTGAGTAAAGACGACACCGCGGGTCAGGAATTCGCTGACTTCGCAAAGGGTTTTCTGCCATTTTGGGGGCCCATGGCGAACAGCAGGAATATTCGCCAGCTAGCACGGATAGTTGAATCCGCCGTGATTACTACGGCCGGAGCCCTTGGCAATTTGACAACAGAGCTTCAGTCGGATCGACTTATGATCCTTCAGAACCGAATTGCCTTAGACATCATACTCGCCGATCGTGGTGGTGTGTGTAGAGTCATCCAATCCAGTTGCTGCATATTCATCCCTGATAACGCACCGACAGTATACCAGGCCATCTCCAAACTGCACGAAATATCTGGTTCCCTTCACATTGAGAAAGGGGATTGGTCCCTGCTGGGGTGGTTCTGGGAACTGATCACTGCCTGGGGATGGAAAACTTTGATTTTCATTGGGATGATCTTGGCACTTCTGTTCATGTTTTGCTTGTGTGTACAGTGTGCTCCTGCACTATGTGGCCTCTGTGCTACCTCGTGTGTACGGAAGCCTGTGTCGCAGGACGAGCTGAGTAACAGAATGATGCTACAGCAACATCTCCACGAATTTCTTCATACCGATTTGGAGTCAGATTAGCATGAGTTATTGCCTTATATGAGGGCAAAAGGAGGGTCTGTGGTTCTCAAAATCCGGACCCCGTTGTTCTCCCGATATCGAGGTCCAATACCCGTGTCACGAAACCTCCACGTACCGAGACGATTTTTGTGTCTACGAACCGATAATGATTAGGACATCATTCCTATGTATTTGCGTTACAATCGAGGGTTGCCAACACCCCTAAATCACAGTTTCCGTCCCATCCCTTAAACTCCATTTTGTGAACGGCATCCATCTTGCATCTTGCCCTCATGATAAGTCAATTAAAGGTCGAGCTTGATCCAAATAGACACGTCCACCTTTCGTGACTTTTCCCTGACCTGTCCCAACTGACTCCACTGTCTTCGGCCAAACCTGTTTAGGCAGCTCCTCGCCCAGTGGCCGAATGCGATAGCATCTACGCATAACATTCCACGAACCATTCACTACATACAGACCATGCTTTCTGCAAACATGCACCTGTCCACGTTCCTTGTTTATGGCCAGGTTTATGACTGGGTTACACCTTTCTTTATTGAGGTTTCATCGATATCTGATGGGAGTTCCAGGCCTAACTGGGTAATCTATCAACGAACTGGACATCTAAAATATGGGCTTGCTTACATGACTTCGCTCTTTGTATTATTGTAGAAATATGTATATTGCCATACCATAAACTCAAGAATTCTTGCTTGAAGCCATGTATCTTGTATATAAGGAGAAGGCTGGTTCTGTAAAAACGAACAGTCTCCCAAGAACCTACTCTCCGTGTGGTGTACTTCTGGGACACGTGTTACTTGGTAGCTACCAATAAAACTTGATCTTTGACTGCGACTAGAAGACTCCGTGTTTCTGTGGTCCGGAACAAGGGAGAACTCAGAGGTCTTCGGGTGTTATCCCCTGACACCAGCGGGTTTCTAAAAACCCGTTACCGCCACGTCTCGCGTTAGGCACATGGTTGGCATCCTTGTTGATTTTTGTATTCGGTTGCTCGGTCACAATTGTGAGTGCAAACGAGCTCCTCTTTGGGCGTGCACTGTGTCATCCGTCGCGATCACAAGCATTCAAAGGCTTTCTGTGCACTTTCATCAAGGTAGAAGAACACACAAGCCTTCAAAGATCTTTTTCTGTCTGCACTGAAGAGAAAAAACATACCTCACACTCTACAGGTGTAAATTTGGCTTCATTTGTGGCTTTGTTCTTTTCGTTCACAGATTTCTCAGGATTAAAGGTGGGGCCGAACTCGCTTCCCTCCTAGTTTCATTGCTTGTTTTCACTTCAAGACAGATAATCTATTTTCCCTCTCTAGTCTTCGAAGGAGGGTGCCTTTCAAGTGCTTCTTTCTCGCTGGCAGGGGGGTCCCCATATGCTGAAAGCCTCTGGGATGGCACTCGGTCAGAGGAAAGTGCGCCGGGTGTATGAAAAACAAGCCTGCGGATACTGGACTGAGCAAGTGATGTAGAAAATCTATATTTTGCGCAGAGCCGCCTGAATTGTTGGCAAGGAAACCGAAAAACATGGCGATTTGATGCTTGCTTTCTCCTCTACTTGACCAATTTGTGTGATCCTCGACAGACATCTTCAGGTGCTTTACTTTAATTCCTATAGCTTTGAAAAGTGGGAGAGTGTCTGGCAGACTCGCTCCGTCAGCAACCTATGATGGTATTGATCAGGGTCTTATTAAGGTGACTGACTAGAACAAGTATTGGCCTAGCCAATAGGTCTCGCCTTTGTGACCTTATAAGTGTTTAGCCATGCAACAGTTGGTGTTGTTGCACCAAGCGTATTGTGCTGCATAACTAAATACTTATAAGATCCCAAAAGCGAGACCTATTGGCTATGCCAATGCTTGTTTGACTTCTCTTCACTTTCAAGCCTATCTTTATTCAAGCTTCAGGAATGAGTGGTCTTCGCATTATCTCATGGAATGTTAAAGGTATTCGCAATCCTGTAAAAACCGTGTTTTATCTCATTTAGCAAGATTGAAATGTCAAGTTGCATTGTTGCAAGAAACGCACCTCAAATTGCAAGATCTGACTTCACACTAAACAATGGGTAGGATAAGCGTTCTGCTCCCCGGCAGTGAATAACAAAAATGGCGTTGTTATTTTGTTTCATAAGTCGGTAAATGAGTTTCACGATAATAATGGTAGATGTTTATTTTTTTAATACTACAAAAAACCGTTTGAAAGAGAGGGGGCGCTAGTGAGCGCGCAAACAGCATGGCCGCACCTGAGTGAGGCTCCTGCCTCCTGGAAAATTTCTCTGTCAAATATCCTATGCAAATGGACGGTAAAGCTGCCAAAACTTCAGTAAATGAGAAGTTAGGTCTTACCCATCATCCGGTCTGAAATGCGGACTCATCGGTGGCCCGTTGGCGGTGTGATCTGACTCAGCGGCTGCGACTTGGCTGCACTAGTGGATGGCGTGGAGCATGGCGGCGGCGGACGCCTTCAGGAAACACCGAGGCTCCCCACGCGGCTACTAGGCCGCCCGACTCCGCCCCCTTCATCGCCGCGAATGAGCTGGGGCTGCCTGGGCCATCCGTGCGACAGGGGAAACAACCTTTACAACGCAACTTTTACAACGCACTACCATTACAACGAAACTTTTACAACGCAAAAACTTTTACAACGCATACCATTACAACGCATGTTTTTACAACGCAAGTAATTTTACAACGCATGCCATTACAACGTAAGTATTGGTAAGTATATAATTATATTTAATATTTTATATGTTTGGTTTTTTTTAAGTTTTCAGTTTTTGGGTAAAGGGGTATTTTTAGGGTTCAGGGTCAGTTTTCAGTTTTTGGGTAAAGGGGTATTTTTAAGGTTCAGGGTCAGTTTTCAGTTTTTGGGTAAAGGGGTATTTTTAGGGTTCAGGGTCAGTTTTCAGTTTTTGGGTAAAGGGGTATTTTTAGGGTTCAGGGTCAGTTTTCAGTTTTTGGGTAAAGGGGTATTTTTAGGGTTCAGGGTCAGTTTTGGGTTTTTGGGGTACAGGGGTATTTTTAGGGTTCAGGGACAGTTTTGGGTTTTTGGGGTACAGGGGTATTTTTAGGGTTCAGGGACAGTTTTGGGTTTTTGGGGTACAGGGGTATTTTTAGGGTTCTGGGTTAATTTGGTTTTTTTTGGGGTACAGGGGTACAGGGTAAAAAAACATTTAAATTAATTAAATTAAATTAAATTAAATTATATTAATTACAATTAAATTAAAATAAAAAAAATATTATATACTTACCAATACTTACGTTGTAATGGTATGCGTTGTAAAGGTATTTGCGTTGTAAAAACATGCGTTGTAATGGTATGCGTTGTAAAAGTTTTTGCGTTGTAAAAAATTCGTTGTAACGGTATGCGTTGTAAAAGTATGCGTTGTAACGTCATACATCCGTGCGACAGCGCTGACCACCCAGGTCTGTTGTTGCTGGGAGATAGCTGGCTGCATCTCCCTCTCACATCGCGGCTGGTATTGTGGCCTGTGACGGTGGCCACTGCACCAAAAAGTGGGACATTCTCTGCAGCCCCCCTGGCGTCTGCTGTGGATGGTGAGTGCCCTGGGAGCCTTTGACGGGCGCAACACCGCTGGCATGTGTATATTGAGTGGCCTGTGAACATGGGGCTTGTTGCTGCAGTGAGTGGCGGGGCCCATTGTAACTGGGGAGTGAGATCCTCTCCTTGTCTCTTTACTGACTCCCACGGCGCTACGCATGCTGCTCAGTGTTGCCAGGGCCCTTCTCTGGCCCGATGCGGAGTGTGATGGGAGAGTCTGCTCATGAAGGGGGCGATTGCCGACACCATTGAGACTTGTCTCTGTATTTCAGTGTAATTGGAAACTACAGTCCCATACTACCCTTATATCTACACAGCGACTTGCAGTGCTGCAAAGGCGGTCAGTGCAACCAGCTTGATCATGGGTAAAGTCCCTCCCAACAGCCCCGCCGGTGACCTCTAGACTTGGATAAGGTGGCCAGCAGTGACGGTTCGGAGACACTGGTGGGGGTTTGGCGCTAGGGAATTGTGCTCACTACGGAGGGTGCGGACACATCTACAACATTACAGGTCTGCGTGGGCAACGGAACTGAGTATCCCCGTCTTAACGCGATTGTAATACGGAATGGTGGATAGTACTGAGTCTTCCTGATAGGAGAGGCCTATGCACGTGGTGTACACGCGTTAACTACGAGAGACGAGATTGTCGGCAAGTTGTGGGTGGAGGTGATGATTATAGCAGTTCCGTCTGAGTGCGCCTGGAGAGGCCTGTGGACTACCCCCTCGCTTGCTTGTACAATGGGCCACCCGGACGCCAGACAACCGAAATTGAATTTTGAAGCCGGAAAATGAAATACTAAACAAGTCCAAGAGGATCAGGAACAGGACGCTATGCCGCAAGCGAGCGGCAGTTCAGGCAATCCATCCACAGACATCAGTAATATCCTGCAAGAGATCCGCCAGGGATTCGCCACCGTGGTAGACAAAGTGGATCGCATGTCGTCCACAATGGATGCTATTGCGCAAAAGCTGGATGGTCATGAAGACCGCATTAAAGAGACGGAACGGCGGAGCTCACAGGCTGATGATATAAGTGCCCAACACACGACCCAATTGGCAAGAATAGATAAAATACTGCGTATAGTGGCGGCCAAGAACGAGGACTTTGAAGCGCGTAGTCGGCGTAATAACATACGCGTTACAGGAATACCAGAATCTACAAATACTGGGCGCATGGAGGAATATATTCAGAAACTTCTACTGGCGACTGTTGGGCGGGAAACTTTTTTGTCCCAATTTATTGTAGAACGGGTGCACTGATCCCTTGGATCAAGACCTGCACCTGGAGCCCCACCACGTCCCATAATTGCGAGGCTGCTAAACTATAGAGATAGAGACGTAGCCCTCAAAGCAGCGAGGTCTAGGCAATCCCTGTCCTATGAAGGAACTGTCTTCTCCATATACCCAGACTTCACCGCTCTGGTGCAGGAGGAACGACGCAAATTCCTGGATGTAAAGAGGAAGCTTCGAACCGCTCAGAACGACTATGCGCTCCTCTATCCTGCGAGACTTAGGGTGACCCACCAATGGAAGCAGCACTTTTACACTAACCTGCAGCAAGTGGAAGACTTTTTAAAAATGGTGAAAAAGGCGAATAGAGGAGGAGGTAACCAAGAGGCGCAGCTGGGATGGGCCAACGATGATGATGAGGAACTGGTAGAATAACGACACTTCCTATCTGTATTGTACAATTTCTAGATTTAGTCTGTGGAGATTGAGATGCCATGCTAATTGAATTGATTACCAGGAGGTGAGACCTTTCGAATTAGTCTATTTGCATGTGAGTCTTTTTATTTCCCAGGTCCCGCTCCCCCGAGCCCGGGCCTTCCACCATACCACGAAGAAGGCTTGTGGGGGGTGGAGAACCTGCGTGGCCGTCTAGTATTTCCCCCAACGGGTATTCCCCTACAAAGGTTCATGATGGAAACATTGAAGGGATGTTATTGGGGAATGGGGCCACTTTCAAGGAAGGGTTGGGGTGGTTCAGGATTCTGGCAAGATTGGGTTGCTTCAGTGGGTGGGGGGTGAGGGGGTGCTGACTTTAGTTAGTTTGATGCACAGTTGGGGGGTGGGGTTGTTTGGTTTTCGAAAGGTACGCATGACTGTCATGCTTCTTCTTTGTTCAATACACAAGAGATGGTGCTGTACAGGGTGCACGGAGAGGTGTGCTGGTGGGGCAAATGGCCGTTGTCACTGCATATATGGGGCACTTTAATGATATGCAGGACCGCGCTGCATTGGACACTGGGGAGGCTGAATGTTTCTTTTTATGCACACGATGGAGGTTAATGAGCTGAATATCCTAACTTGGAATGTGAGGGGGCTCGGAGATCCGCGTAAAAAATGCCAAGTTTTATCTTACTTGGACAGGCATAGAGTCCATGTGGCTCTCTTACAAGAAACACACTTTAGCCAACAAAATAACAACACTTTTGCCAGCCGGTGGGCAGCGCAGAGAGTATTCTCTTCATACTCCTCATAAGCGAGAGGTACAGCGATCCTGATAAAGAAAGGAACGCCATTCACATTAGCTGGGACTAGGTGTGATACGCAGGTGAGATATTGCATCGCCTGGGGAGGCTGGCACCTGATTCAGTTACTCTGGCCTGTTGCTATGGCCCTAATGTAGATGACCCCCTGTTTTATACAGATTTACGGGCCCAGATTGTGGATATTGGTTCTAATCATTTAATATGGGGTGGTGATTTCAAAGTTACCTATAGCCCAGATATGGACAGATCACATCCTGCCCCCATCACTTTAACAGGGCTAGAAAAGTAATATACGACTTACTCCAGGAATACAACTTAATTGACTCCTGGAGATACTCACACCCCTCTCTCCAGGAAGGTACACATTTTACTGCCCAGGCCGCGTCATGGGAGAGGCTAGACTATATTTTTCTATCGATGAGCCTAGGCCCTGCCATAACGAAAGTGCAACACTTAGCTAGAACTTATTCAGATCATGCCCCGGTGAGGCTTACTCTTTCCTCGGCGGACTTTGGCCCGCCTCGCAATAACTGGAGACTACAGCCTATTATGCTACTTGATGATGTGTTTCGGGAAGAACTTAGGGAGGAAGTACAAGATTTTTTTACACGAAATAAAGATACTGTTGACAGTGTTGAGATCATATGGGAGGCATTCAAAGTTACGCTCAGAGGCTACTGTATAGCAAAAGGGGCTGGTGTGCTCAAAGACATACTGCGTACTCTCGGGTCACTTGAAACTGACCTCCGGACACTCGAGGCATCGCTTGCACGACAACCAAATAAGACCATCCTGCTGCAGATTAGGGAGAAAATTACGGAATACACTGATGTTGCCCACAGAGAATCTAAGTTTCGAGGGCGATATTGGACAGCCCGCAGATATGGAGAGGGTGAGAGACCGGGCAAAGCACTGGCTGAAACAATCAGGTAGGCAAGAGGTTCTAATGTTGTACTAGAATCGGAAGGCCTGGACGGGGCGCTGTATAGGGACACCACCAACATACTATATGCCTTCACAGCACACTACACTAAATTGTATACCACCACAAGATCGGACAGCCTCGATTTGGAGGAATACCTGGGGGATGTTTCCCTGGGGTGGTTGAATGATACGCAGCTACAGTTTTTGAGCACCCCGTTTGAGCTAGACGAAGTCCGCGAGGCAATTATGCATATGCAGTCGGGGAAGGCCATGGGTATGGATGGCATCCCGATTGAATTCTATATAGACCTATATAGACCTAATGGCCCCAATACTGCGAGAAGTGTATGAAGATGCTCTGGAGGTAGGGCACCTCCCCCCCTCACCTCACTGCTTAAGCCGGGGAAGCCTCCACAACAATGCGATTCCTATAGGCCCTTATCATTACTGAATTGTGATGTTAAAATACTTGCTAAACTTATTGCCATGCGCCTCAGCCTCCTTATGGAAAATTTAATTTTACCAGACCAGTCTTCTTATATATCCGCCTCCGGCAGGGACTTTTCGCTCTATAACCCTGGAGTTTCCGAGCGAACCCCTTCCCCCTGCACCCTTACAGTTGATATTGCAGGCTGAAACAGCTAAAAACCTAGTGTCAAGAATAAACAAGACAGTGCACACACAGAGAGAGTGGCCAGTGGTTCCTGCGAGAGCGAGATGGGACCAGGAACTGGGCGTGGCCCTAACGGATAAGCAATGGGAGTTCTGCTCACAACAGACTGAGCGGATCTCGGCTAGTAGCAAGCTCAGAATGATCCACTATAAGTTTCTACACAGAATATATTGCACACCTGTTCGTCTCTACAGATACAAGTTACGAGAATCAGACACTTGTGATAGATGCCACGCCCCAGGGGCGAATTTTTTACATTTGGCATGGGGATATGCTGAGATAGAAGTATATTGGAAACAGGTTTTTGAAGCTCTGTCCAACATGATTAATACTTGTCTGGAGCCTTCCCCTGTCCATTACGTGGAGCCACTACAGGCCGCACACCACAAATTTGTTGCTTTGGCGCTCTTGATGGCCAAGAGAAGGGTGGCATGTAGATGGGGCAGAGGAAGAGCGCCTAAGTTCAAGGTTTGGATAACTGACCTAATTTATTGTCAAGAACAACTTGCAACTCACGCTGAGCTGTTACCTATGACATCCAGACCGAGTGATATATGGTCCCCCTTAAAGTGCTACTTATTGACGAATGGCTCCCATACAACGAGAGCGTCTGACCCTGCAGAATAGAATATTGTTAATCCCATTGCTATTCTTTTTATCGGGGTTTACAATGTTTGCACTGATAGAAGTTATGACAGAAGGAGGATGAACCTATGGTATGACACTGGGGGATAAACAAACACCTGGTGAGTCCTAATGCTCGGCTGGTATGGATGTTATACTTCATTATTTGCTTCCTTTTTGCCTCTTAATGTCAAGTTTGATTCTTGGTGCCTGTTCTGTATATGCATTCTAGTGGATCTGTCACCCCTCACGCCTGACCAGCCTGACGATCTCAGTAGCGGTCGCTCCCCACGCTCCCTGCTCTCCTTTGGTATCGTTGGGCTGCGCTCTTTGCTCTGATCTGCTCATTTAAAAACTGCTGACTGCTGTCCGTCATAGGGGTGTCCTGCGATAAGCATTGTTGAGCATTAGAAATAATTATAGCGCTTTAGCTGACTTAAGCACTGTTTAATTCATTTGTGCAGTCCCAGTTGTAGCGCTCGCTGTGTAGCTTTGACTGGAAATTGCTTTGCTTGTTTTGTGCATCGATATTTGTAGCGCTTTCATCACAGATTGTATGTTATTTAATTTGTCTTTGTGCCCCAGCCTGCTTCTAGTTTCACTTTTGCTGCCATTTTGTGTTTGTTGTGCCTTCGGAGCCCGTCCTCTACTCCCCGCCCCCACCTCCCAGCTGATCCTCCATCGCCCCTCCCCCTCCCACTATCCACATATGACAGATGCCTTTCTGCGCAGCGTTCACGCGCAGCGGTCGCGCCCCATGCGCGCCGAAGGCGCGCCAAAGGTAAGCCCGTCTACGCCTGTCCGTGCCTGGACCGCACCCAGCGCCAGACCCCCTGCCCCCCGTAAGACCCACTCCGCCCGCTTAATGTACGACACCGCCACCCTCTCAGCACTTAACCCCGGCCGACTCCCAAACTGCTACCAAGCCGCCCCAGGACACACCCATGGACCCTTCACCTGCCACTCCTGCAAGTTCGACTGCATCAGGACCCACACCAAATCCACAAACTCCAAACAGAGCTCAGACACTAACCACCTAAAGTGCATCCTGCTCAACACCCGCTCGGTCCACAGACACGCCATTGAACTCTGGGACCTACTCGACACTGCATCGCCGGACATCGCCTTCCTTACAGAAACCTGGATGAACACCTCATCAGCGCCCGACATCGCCATAGCCATCCCGGACGCTTACAAGATCATCCGAAAAGACCGCACCAACCAAACAGGAGGAGGCATCGCCATCGTTCATAAGAACACCATCCGAATCACAACCAGCTCCGACGATAACCTCACCACCGCCGAGCACCTCCACTTCCAGATCCCAGGACCACACTTAGAGGCACCCTCATCTACAGACCACAAGGAACCCGCACACAATTCAACGAAGATATCACTGACTTCATCAGTCCACATGCCCTCACCTCTGAGAACTACATCCTACTGGGAGACCTCAACTTCCACCTGGAAAAGACAAACGACAGCAACACCACCACCCTTCTGGACAACCTGGCCAATCTCGGACTCAAACAACTTGTTGACACCCCCACCCACCTTGCCGGACACACGCTTGACCCTATCTTCACCTCCATCAAACACATCTCCTTCTATCACCTCACAGCTCTCCATTGGACGGACCAGAGCTGCGTTCACTTCAACTGAAAAAAGACCGCAACCTACAACCCCCCACAACACGCTCCCCGAAGAAACTGGAACAAAATCACAGCGGACCAACTCTCCACATCGCTTAACCAAAACCCTCCTACCAAATCATCGGACCCAAACCAAGCTGCCACCAAACTCACACAATGGATCACCCACAGCGCTGACGAATTAGCACCATTGAAAAACCACCAGATCAAACAAGGTAGCAAAAAGGCCCCCTGGTTCAACGAGGACCTTAAGAAATCCAAGAAGTTATGTCGTACTCTCGAGAAAACCTGGAGAAAAAACCCAACCACTGACAACCTGACCACCTTCAAGGACGCCACCCGCAAACACCACTAATTGATCCGATCCACCAAGAAATCAGCATTCAAGGATCGACTCGACAACAACGCCCACAACAGCAAAGAACTATTCAACATCGTCAAAGAATTTACCAAACCCACCGCCGGCACTAACGACATCACTCCCTCCCAAGACCTCTGCGACTCTTTATCCTCTTTCTTCCACAACAAAATCGCCGACATCCATAACAGCTTTGAAAACCAGTCCGAAGAACAATCCACTCCACCCACCTCCGAACCAATACAGAACTCTCACAACCTTTGCGCCTGGAACCCAAACACTACTGAAGAGACCATCCACCTGATGAACTCCATCCACTCAGGATCGCCAACTGACCCATGTCCCCACCACATTTTCAACAAAGCAGACTCCATCATCGCACCCCATCTCCGCGATGTCATCAACTGTTCCTTCAACTCCGCTACCTTCCCAGAAAGCTGGAAACATGCGGAACTCAGCGCCCTTTTGAAGAAACCCACAGCAGACCCCTCTGAACTTAAGAACTACCGCCCCATCTCACTCCTCCCATTCCCTGCCAAAGTCATTGAGAAAGCCGTCAATAGTCAGCTCGCCGCCTTCCTGGAATCCAACAATTCCCTTGACTCCTCACAGTCCGGATTCCGAGCCAAACACAGCACCGAAACGGCCCTCATCGCAGCTACAGACGACATCCGAACACTTCTAGACAACGGAGAAACAGTTGCCCTCATCCTACTTGACCTCTCCGCTGCCTTCGACACAGTCTGTTCGCACCCTCACACAACGCCTCAGCAACGTCGGAATACAAGGAAAAGCTTTGGACTGGATAATCTCGTTCCTCGCCGGGAGAACCCAGAGAGTCCGACTCCCCCCATTCAATTCAGAGGCCACCGAAGTCATCTGCGGGGTACCACAAGGTTCATCTCTCAGTCCCACCCTCTTCAACGTTTACATGAGTCCCCTCGCATCCATCGCGCGACAACACAACCTCAACATCATCTCCTACGCAGACGACACCCAGCTGATCCTCTCCCTCACCAAAGACCCTAACACCGCCAAAACGAACCTACACGAAGGAATGAAAGAAGTAGCCGAATGGATGAAGAACAGCCGTTTAAAACTAAATTCGGACAAAACGGAAGTCCTCATCCTAGGATCATCCCCCACTGCCTGGGACGACTCATGGTGGCCACCGGCCCTGGGTACAGCACCCATACCTACAGACCACGCACGTAACCTGGGCTTCATCCTAGACTCCTCCCTCTCAATGACCAGACAAGTCAACGCCGTCTCATCTTCATGCTTCAACGTCCTTCGCATGCTCAAAAAAATCTTCCGTTGGATCCCCACCGAAACAAGAAAGACTATCACCCACACACTGGTCACTAGCCGACTGGACTATGGAAACACCCTCTACGCCGGAACCACTGCCAAACTACAGAAAAAACTCCAACGCATCCAAAACGCCTCAGCCAGACTCATATTGGACATCCCCCGTCAAGCTCACATTACCGGTCACCTGAAAGACCTTCACTGGCTCCCCGTCAACAAGAGAATAATGTTCCGTCTCCTCACCCACGCACACAAGGCCCTCTACGACCTAGGACCCGAATGCCTCAACACACGACTTTCCTTCTACACACCCACCCGCCAACTGCGATCAGCCCTCGCCGCAGTTCCGCGCATCCATAGATCCACCATGGGAGGAAGATCCTTCTCCTACTTAGCGGCCAAAACCTGGAATTCTCTCCCCACTCACCTCCGCCTTACACAGAACCACCTTTCCTTCAGAAAGCAGCTAAAAACCTGGCTATTCGGTAAGTAATGCACACACCCTCCCCCAAGCGCCTTGAGACCCTCTGGGTGAGTAGTGCGCTATACGAATTTCTGAACTTGAACTTGAACCTCATGTGTTGCAGTGGTATTTACCCTCATTTACTGTGTACTGCCTTGTTTCTCATAATTTGTGAACTGTCGCCTCTAACTGACGCCCAACTGTGTAACTCTGTGTTAATGATCTGTAAATCAAGTCGGATACTATACGTAATGCACAATAGACTGACTGATGTATGACCACATGTGTACTGAGTTCTGTTGAAAACTTCAATAAAAAGAGTTTAGAAAAAAAAAAGAACAAAAAAAAACGTTTGAAAGAGGGTTTAAGGGCATTTTTAAAGACAAACTCATAGACATGGCCCACAAAAAAGCACTTATAACAACAAAGAATGTCTATGGGTCTAATGATTCAATTGTAATTCCTGTTCGTGACACAACTAACAAATCAAAACTCATTTGTGGTAAGAAAAATATGTGTACTAGTGTAAACTACAAGCACAGCATAACATCAAGAGGGATAAAAAGTACCCGTCAGTTCCTATTCGGTACCGCCCTAGTCATCATATGGGTTCTCCTCATACCTAGGAGAGTATGCTGACAACCTCAAGGTGTTACAGAGGCTGCCGCTAATCCATTGATAGTCAAAGATACTTATAGGGAGTACCGGGATATATGTGTAAGGGTAACTGTTTTGCAGTGCATCAGTGAGTGAAAGTGAATGAAGTGAGATGTTTAAAATTGGAGGGAAGAGAGTAGAAGAAAGGTTTATTAGTATCTCTCAGTTCTTTCAAAATTTAAAAACAGTGCAAACATTAAGCAGCATAACCATATATCTTCTTAATAAAGATTAACGGTCAACATGTTTCAGCATTTGTGGATACGTCTCTTCCACTGCTTTCTTCAGGACCATGTATTCGCTACTGCAAATTCGTGAAAACTAATACATTTAAACCATGTCACCTGATCATGTATGAAATCCTCCAGAGAACTGAATATTCAGATCAGAAGAGTTGTCGTGCCAAGGACAGGAAACAAGAGAAAAATGGACAAACATACCAAAAATGTCAACAAATTATTATACACCTTGTTATCACGTGATTGTCTTAAAAAAGTATGGGCAAAAACCCATCACTTTATGGAAGAAATCCGCCTACCTATTTGGTAGAAGGATAATGCATCACCCCACCTGGCTGCAGCTCAGGTAAGTAGAGCACCGCTCTAATAAAAACAATAAGGATGACAAATAAGAGCATTCATAGATAGTATAGTATGCTCTACTTTTGGGTAAGTCATGTGTCGTATGGTGGGACATACACAACTTCGTTGCTCATGGTATAAGCCACTTATTCTCTAAATTTCTTTTAGAATGAAGCATTAAATCTAAGAAACACAATCGGTGTAAATTTTTATAAAACTCAATCAAACTGCATTTGGGTTGTCAGAGGGAGATGGATTATTCCTCCACAAACTTTTATTCAAACACGTGCGCATGTCACTCTGCCTGTATTTACACAACAGAGTACCTCGCGCTGCATCATGATTTTAAGCCGGGATTTTAAAAAAAACATGTTAGTGTATACTTGATATCTTACTGGTGCAGTCATAGCAAAATGAGTTACACTGCAATTGAATTTCTTGCCTCAATTCAAAAAAGCAAAAGAACCAACGCCGTCTGCATGGATTTCGAAAAATTCGTGGAGCGTGCTGGGACACGCATGTCTCTCTAAATGTCTAAATGACAGCATACCTTGTGCTGTCATTGCACTGTACCAAACAAAGGATAGACCGTTCATAAACTTACCAAAGAAAGAACAGGATACTTCGCTCTTTGACAATGAGTGATACGCTGACGATAAAATCGGCAGACAAGGGCAGTGCTATTGTCCTTCTTGACACCCCTACTTATTGTAGTGAATGTTTAAGGCAACTTCAAGACACAAAATCGTACCTTCCTCTTACAGAAGACCCAACTGAACGATTATCCGACACCATCGGTCATATGGTAGAAGAGGCGGTTACGGAAGGATGGATTACACCGCAAGAAGCCCAGTTCCTCCGTACCACACATCCCACCATGCCCTACTTCTACGTGTTACCTAAAGTCCATAAGCCACAACGACCTCCCCCTGGACGCCCTATAATATCGGGCATCGGTTCTATTTTAGAACCCTTGTCCACTTTTGTTCATCATTTTCTGAACCCTATGGTCAAAGGAATGCCTACGTTTCTTCAAGACACAAAGGACGTACTACAATTGTTACCGGATATTGAATTCAATACATCTACAGATCTTTTAGTATCATTTGACGTAGAGTCGCTTTACACCTCGATCCCCCAAAATGACACCTTGGAAGTAGTGGGTAGCCTTCTGCAAGAGAGAGATTTACAGTCAATAACACCTGTCCATTTTATCATGAACCTTGCTCATCTGGCATTGAAGGAAAATTTCTTTAAGTTCGGGGAGACTATCTACCTACAAACATCTGGGAGCAGCATGGGAAGTGTCTTCGCTCCCAGCTTAGCAAATCTGTACGTTCATCATTTCGAACAGCAACATGTGTTGACACCCACCAATCCTTTCCTTGGGTCATTACGGATATGGAAGCGATTCATCGATGACATTTTTGTTGTCTGGCGCGGTACGGCCGAACAACTGCTTATTTTCCATCATTGGTTGAACATAAGAAATTAACATCTCCGGTTCACTGTCGAACACGATACACATCAGCTTGCATTCCTTGAACTTTTGATCACGGCTACTCCTACTGGCCTGGGATCAGAACTTTACAAAAAACTGATGGCTCGAAACTCTGTATTGAGTTATGAAAGCTGTCACCCAAGATCCTTAAGGAACAATTTGCCATTTCGCCAATTTTTAAGGATCCAGAGAAATTGCTCCAACAAAGACACTTTCAAAGAACATGCACATAACCTGGAAGAACAGTCAGTAGCCAGGAAATATCCAAAGAAAATTATACGACAATCCAAAAAACGTGCTTCTAACAACAACCGTGAAGCCCTCCTGGAACCTTCTATCCCCAAAGAGAAATCCAATAGAATGACCTTTGTCAACATATTTAACACCAAGTCCAACCAGGTACAAAAAATAATCCAGAAACATTGGTCGATTCTAAACACCGGAGATCAACTCCCTCCTCCCCTGTTTGCATTTAAACGGGGACCCAATTTGAAGGATAAACTAGTGCATACTAGACCGAAAAGCAAAGAAATGCGAGCAGTAGGCACCTTATGGAACTTGCCAGCAGTGGAAGGACATCATCCATGTGGCATGTGGGCAGCATGTCCTCAGACCAGCAAGTCTTTAAGTGTGGACATTGGCACCAATCGACCCTGGCACCAGAAGAAATGTACGAACTGTAACAGTCAAAATCTCATCTATCTAATTACATGCCCGTGCCAATTGAGGTATGTAGGCATGACCACGAGGAGGGTTAAAGTTCGTATTTCTGAACATAAAAGCACGATTCGGTGCCGCAAACAAGCGACTCGTCTTACTGCTCATTTCTTACAAGCTGGACATGGCCCAACAGAATTCACCTGGACGGTTTTAGAGCAACCATTCAATCCAGAGCACGTGGCAGACGTCAGCAAATACCTATTTGCCAAAAAACAAAAATGGGTATACAAACTTAACACCAATAAAGAAGGATTGAATGAAGACATACCATGGATGTCATTATGAGAGTCGTTACATCCTACTTAGATTGACATATACATCACAGACCAATATTGGTCTCTAGGGGCCAGATGTAGGTAATTCCGATTTACCTACTCTTAAATACCGAATCATACCGATTCGGTAATTAAGAGTAGGTAAATTGGAAGTAGGCAGATATAGGTAATTTTTTATTTTACAATTACCGATTCTGTAAGATTCGGTATTTACCGATTCGGTAAATACCGAATCGGCATTTCCCATTGATTCCTACGGGCCTTGAAGCCCATAGGAATCAATGGGAAATACCGAATCGGTATTTACCGAATCGGTAAATACCGAATCCTGGCAGGGGGAACGGGGTGTCACTTAGACACCCTGTAGCACCCCAATTGCAGGCTTGTGTGCCATGTGGTACACATACATGCCATAAGGGCATGTCTGTGTGTCACATGGCATAGGTGTACATGCACAGATGTGCATGTACACTGGAATTCGGTATTTTACCACCCAATAGGATTGGGTGGAAAATTAAGAATTCCTACGGGCCTGTGGCACTGCAAACTGTGCCACCTACATATGGATTTACAGAATCGGTATATTTACCGATTCGGAAAAATACCGAAGTGGTAAATTTACCGAATCGGTAAATATACCGATTCTGTAAATTCCGAGCCACCTACATGTCAAAAGCCAAATACCGGTCGGTAACGGCCGAAATCGGCCGTTACCGACCGGTATTTGCCTTCCTACATCTGGCCCTAGATCTTCTAATTAGAAATAAGACGAACAATAAGACCCTCACACTGAAATCTATAAGACTAAATGCGGAGTGAATCCGCTATGAAACAACGATAATTTAACTATAGCTTGTGCATTGTATTGCGACTCTTTCCTTTTTTGAGTCGCAGTATTGCATAGTATAGTGATTGACCGCTTGATGATCCAGTTGAGGTTTTATTTTTATTTTTTATTTTTATTTTTGGTGCTTATTATCCGAGGTACCAAAACAATAGAGTTGCTCTTTTTCTATGAGTATTATACCGTCAAAGATGATTGGTGTGATCAATTTAGGTCAGACTAGCTAAAAGAAAAAAGATAATTAAAAAAACTTTACTATACCTTTGATCATACAACAAATGCATGATTCTATACTATATTTCCCATGCTGTGTAGCGAGATTAACAGTCACGTGATGGGGGGCTACTCCCCTAAACACTAGAACCGGACTGTGCTGTTACGTTATTGATGCTGTGACAACTGAATGATGCATCCAATATGACCTTTTGCATCAATCAGGAGATGCAAAATTTAGAAACTCGATTATATTACAGAGCATCGATTTCTCTTAGGTCAGACCAGCGAAAAAACTTTATTTAAAAAAAAACTTTTTTAAAAAAAACTTTTAAAAAAAACATTAAAAAAAATAATTATTGAATAGCGAGCTGAAGAGTCACGTAATAGGGGGCTCGTACACCAACACCGGACGGTGCTGTCACGCCATTGACGCTGTGGCAACTGAATGATGCATTAAATATCACCTTTGCCATCATTCAGGATATACACAATTTACAAACTCGATTATATGATAAAACTTACAGGCATCTGAAGGTCATGAACTACATTTCCCAAGTAGCTGAGCGAACTTGATAGTCACTTGATATGCCCGACACGATCTGGCAATAAAAATGGATCCCGAGCGCGGCGTTTCACCTCCCCAGTCAGCTCGGAGGGATGCCAAGGAGAACCGACGGACAGGTTGGTTCTCGTATATATGCCTGTTAAGAGTATCTGATATTATTGCCTGGCTTTAAAAATGGGGCGGCTGATGTGGGTATAGATCTTTGCTACAATGGCACCATATAGATACCGAGAGACAGATGTGTGTGATAGAGCGCTTTACGGGCAATTAGAAATCAGAGTAGACATTTTTTTATATCGGGGCAAGACATTTAATTGTAGCATAACTAACTTTGCTATAATTTCACCAGCGATATATCTAGCAGAATCCAACATGCTTTATAAATCTTGGCTCAAGATTGTGTTGTAGCGCGAGGTACGCTGTCATTTAGACACTTAGAGAGCCATGCGTGTCCCAGCGCGCTTCACGAAGAATTAGAAATCCATGCAGACGGCGTTGGTTCTTTTGCTTTTTTGAATTGGGGCAAGAAATTCAATTGCAGTGTAACTAATTTTGCTATGACTGACATCGATTAGACACTAACATGTTTTTTTTTAAAATCCCGGCTTAAAATCATGATGCAGCGCGAGGTAATCTGTTGTGTAAATACAGGCAGAGTGACACGCGCACGTGTTTGAATAATAGTTTGTGGAGGAATAATCCATCTCCCTCTGACAACTTGAGTGCACTTTGATTGAGTTTTATAAGAATTTACACCGATTGTGTTTCTTAGATGTAATGCTTCATTCTAAAAGAAATTTAGAGAATAAGTGGCTTATACCACGAAGTTGTGTATGTCCCACCATACGACACATGACTTACCCATAAGAAGAGCATACTATACTATGTATGAATGCTCTGATTCATCATCCTTATTGTTTTTATTAGAGCGGTGCTCTACTTACCTGAGCTGCAGCCAGGTGGGGTGATGCATTATCCTTGTACCAAATAGGTAAGCGGATTTCTTCCATAAAGTAATGGGTTTTTGCCCATAAATTTTTATGACAATCACGTGATAACAAGATGTACAATAATTTGTTGACATTTTTGGTTTGTTTGTCCTTTTTTCTCTTGTTTCCTGTTCTTGGCAAGACAACTCTTCTGATCTGAATATTCAGTTCTCTGGAGGATTTCATACAGGATCAGGTGATATGGTTTATATTTATTAGTTTTCACGAATTTGCAGTAGCGAATACATGGTCCTGAAGAAAGCAGTGGAAGAGACGTATCCACAAATGCTGAAACATGTTGACCGTTAATCTTTAATAAGCAGATATATGGTTATGCTGCTTAATGTTTGCACTGTTTTTAAATTTTGGAAGAACTGAGAGATACTAATAAACCTTTCTTCTACTCTCTTCTCTCCAATTTTAAACATCTCACTTAATTTACTTTCACTCACTCATGCACCTCAAAACAGTTACCCTTACACATATATCCTGGTACTCCCTATAAGTATCTTTGACTATCAATGGATTAGCGGCAGCCTCTGTAACACCTTGAGGTTGTCAGCATACTCTCCTAGGTATGATTAGAACCCATATGATGACTAGGGCGGTACCGAATGGAAACTGATGGGTTCTTTTTATACCCTAGTCATGTTATGCTGTTTTTAAATACTACAACTTTCCTTTTGTAATCTTTATGGCCCAAGTGGCATTGACTTAACCTTTTGGAATGAATTTTCCACACTTCTTTGTTCACAAGGGACTGATGATTTAATTGTGGGGGGTGGCTGTAACCAACTCATGGATCCCTTTTTGGATCGGAAATCACAAACCAGATATGTACCCAATAAGATGCAGAAAACCTTTTATAAAGCTATTTCTTCCAGAGATCTAATAGACACCAGGAGACTTTTTCACTCTGACACACTAGAATTGTCCTTATTTTCCCCCGTTCATGCATCGCACTCCTAAATTGATTATATTTTTCTCACTCAACATGCCTTACAATTCATGACTAATTCAGAAATAGGCTCTATTCTCATCTCAGATCACACCCCTTTAATTTTGGACATGGATTACCCCTCACTCCCCTTCCCCCCCTCTTTAGTCGCTGACACTTTAATAACTCCCTCCTCTTAGTCTCACAGGTTGTTTAGCAATTTACGCCATTCATGGAGGAATTATTTCATAATAATCTTCACTCCAATTCTCAATTTCACTTTATTTGGGATGCCTTCAAGGCTGTCGCCAGAGGCTTTATTATTGACTTTGTTTCTCGGAAGAAGAAAAAAGCCTTTTCACAGTCGACCCTCAACCTTAAAAAAAATTAAAGATCTCGAACATCAATATTTTACCATAAACCCTACTGACACACTTTCTTCTCTTATGAAAACAAACATGCAATATAACAAGCACTCTTGGGACTCCGCATGTAATAATCTCCTCAAATTTAATGCAAAAATGTACGGTGGGCTGAACAATGCAGGCAAATCCCTTGCAAATTATCTTAAAATCAAAAAGCAAAAATCCAGAATCATAACCATTACTGATAACTATGGAGTTCGTCAATCCACTGATGATAAAATCCTTGACTGTTTCGTCCAATATTATTCTTCCCTATACACTCCAGAGTCCTGTCCTTCTTGCGTACAAATTGACTCTTTCTTTCAAACTATTCCTAAGTCTCCTTATAATTTTACAGATCTTTCATCCCTTGACATTCCCATCTCAGAAAAGAAAATAATTAATGCTGTTACTCTCCTACCCACAGACAAAACACCCGGTCTGGATGGCTTCACTGTTCGGTTTTATCTCCACTTTAAAAAAAATTAATACCACACTTACTTTCATTGACCAACCATTTTCTTATCAAAGGAGAGTCCAGGGGATCTTTTACACAGGCAATGCTATGCTTAATCCCTAAAAAAGATAAGGACCCCACCCTTTGTAAAAATTATAGGCCCTTCTCCTTAATAAATACAGACTGTAAAATATATGCCAAAATGTTAGCCATTCGCATTAACAAAGTTATCCCTGACCTTATTAATATCTATCAATCTGGGTTTGTCAAAGGTAGATCAATTACTGATAATTTGAGAACTCTCCTTAACATCATCCATCTTGCCTCAAAAATGGACTCCCCAGTCGCAGCTATCACAGTGGATGCTGAAAAAGCGTTTGATAGGGTAAGCTGGGACTTTATGTTTGGAGCATTGAGATGGCATGGTTTTAGCCCCCCTATTATTCAATATATTCAATTGTTGTATTCTGCCCCCTCTACTTCTATTTGGGTTAATGGTTCTCAATCTAAATATGTTTCTCTTGGTAGAGGCACGAGACAAGTTTGTCCCCTTTCCCCACTTCTTTTTATTCTCGCTTTAGAACATTTTCTAGAAAAAAATCCGCGTTCACCATCTTATACAGGCTTCAAATTTCAGAATATTGTTATTAAATTTACTTCTTATGCTGATGATATCCTACTCTACATTTCTAATCCATCCACCTCCCTAACCACTCTTTTCTCTTTATTACAAGAATATTCCTTAGTCTCTGGATACAAATTACCCAGGCCACCTTCTTTGAAGGCAAGATTGCGGCAGCAGCCAACTCAGCGAAGGAAACTTACCGCATAGTTCGGCTCCTCACCAAAATCCAGGACCCTCCCCCCCCCCCGACCCTGAAGGCATGAGATGCAATCAAATGGCCAACTTCTTCTCCGCAAAAATTGAGAAAATACTCACCTCACTCCCCGCACCTTCCGCCTCCCTCCATCCTATTGCACTCCCCCCCCAGCCAGAGGCTCCTTGCCTGCGAACTTTTGATCAGATCTCCACGGAAACCTTTTTAGAAACCCTGAAAGCTGTAAAAAGTGGCTCACCAGCGGACCCTGCTCCAATCAGTAAATTGAAACTGGTTGCCCCTACAATTGCCCAACCCTTCACCAATCTAATAAACGCCTCCTTTAGGAGTGGTGCCGTACCAGCTAACTGGAAAAAGGCTACGGTTAAAGCCCTCCTAAAGAAACCCCACCTGGACCCTCTAGACCCTTCCAACTTCAGGCCGATTTCACTTCTTCCAGGGATTAGTAAAGTGGCTGAACGAATAGCTAACAAACAGCTATCCTCCTTCTTGGAGTCCAATCACTTATTACGCGACTCCCAGACTGGCTTCAGACCGGGCCAAGGCACCGACACCGCCTTGCTCGCAGTTGTCGAAGAGGCGAGAGCCATCATTGACGCAGGAGGATCAGTGGCAGTGATCCTCCTCGACCTAAGTGCCGCCTTCGACACGGTGGACCACTCCATCTTGGTCCACCGGCTGAGCCAGCTGGGAATCACCGACTCAGCCCTCGCATGGATTAAATCCTTCCTTGAGGGAAGATCATTTCAGGTATCAGACGGCTGTTCCACGTCTAAACCCCTGCCTATGTGGTGTGGGGTCCCTCAGGGCTCCTCCCTCAGCCCCACACTTTTTAATGTCTATATGGCCCCCCTTGACGACATCATCACTCCCTTCGGTGTCAAGTCAGTGATGTACGCTGACGACACCCAGCTGGTGGTGTCCATTAACCACTCTGACTCTAGCCTAGGAAATCTTGCCAGTTGCCTAGAAGGGATCTCACAATGGATGTCGGACTCTAGACTCAAGCTTAACGGCGACAAATCCAAAATCCTCCTACTGGGCAACCGACACAAACTACCCGTAAACCTTCCTTGGCCAGCCTGCATGGGCACCTACCCTACTCCCAAAACAGAAGTTAAAAGTCTAGGTATCTGGCTCGACCAGGACCTTAATTTCAAAATTCAGGCCAGGAAAACATCAGGGACTTGCTTCGGACTAATCCGTATGGCCCGTAAGATCCTCCACCTGATCCCTTTCCAATCCAGGAAGTTACTGATGCAGGGACTGGTTAACTCAAGACTTGATTATGGCAACATCCTATACTTGGGAGCCCCTGCATCAGTCATTCAAAAACTCCAGGTGGCCCAAAATGCCGCAGCCAGAGTCCTCACGGGAACCAAAGCACGGAACTCCGCGAAACCTGCCCTCAGGAGCCTTCACTGGCTCCCAGTCAAAGAGCGCATTACGTTCAAAACACTCTGCATAGCGCACAAAATCCTACAGGATAAAGGCCCCCCTATACTCAGATCCCTGATGAAACCTCACAAAGCCAGCCGTCACTTAAGATCTGATTCACTGGCACTGGCCTCCATCCCGAGAATAAAAAAGGCAAGATCGGGCGGCCGCAGGTTCGCCTATAACGCGCCTAAACTGTGGAACTCCCTTCCACTACCCATGAGGAGTGAACAGAACTTACTATCATTCCGAAAAAAATTAAAAACCTGGCTCTTTCCCTAAACACCTTCCTGCACCGACCCCACTTGGAATAAACTTGGTCCTCTCAGCGCTGGGATGCCCAAGGGTAGCTATGCGCTCTATAAATCCTCATCCAAATCCAAATCCAAATATTGACACTTCTGAAGTTTTACCTCTAAACAAATTTTTTCTCTCCCATATGTTTCATGGTTCTGACCTTGAATGGAAACCCAGGAATATCAAGTGTTTAGGCATCCTTTACGCTAACACTATTAGAGAAACTATTAAAATTAATCATACGGACATACTTAAAAAGATCTCTGTACTCATTGAACGTTGGTCCCCTCTTTTTTTATCCTGGTGGGGGAGGCTAGCAACTATTAAAATGATGCTCCTCCCCATCGTTAATTTTTATCTTTCGATGCTCCCTATTTCTCTCCCACTTTATTTCTTTAAAACCATAAATCGCCTACTAACAAAATTTTTATGGAACAATCGCAATGCTAGGATTTCTCTTTTCCATCTCCAACAACCCAAAGATTGAGGTGGAGTCAACTTTCCTATCCTTAATCGATATCACTCTGCTTTCACTTTAAAACAAATCTTGCCTTTTTTAAGAGACTCTTTTTGTTCTCCCGTAACAGCTTGGAGTTCAATTGAGCTAGCACAATTCGCACCCTTTTCATGCCTTACAGCTATTCTCTTATCTCAGCCCCCGAAGCATTTTCACCCCCCCATATTTAAACACTGCAAAGCACTTGCTTTTTTGTTGTCTCGTTCCTTTCTTTCACATGGTGATTCTCACTCCCAAACTCCGATTTGTTATAATAAATTCTTAAAGACTAATAATAGAGTGCTGTTCTGGAAGGAATGGATTGATAAAGGTATCATTACTTATGACCATTTACTTAAAGATAACTCCCTGAGGGACTTCTCAGATATTCGTGACTCATTGGACATTTCCAACACACATTCTTCCCAATACCCCTTGCTGAAAAATGCCATAGCCTCTATTATTTCTCAAAATAACCCCCCGACCACTACTGCTCCGACCCTCTCTCCTCACCCAGACTTTCTATTCCTCTAAAAGCTGCTGCCATTTATAAGCTACTTTCCCATCCATCTGTCGATAGGTCCAAGTCTAAACTAGAACTCCTATGGGAAAAGGATCTACCTCAGAAATTCTCCTTCCAGGTTTAGGACTCTATATGGTCTAAAATACAGACCGTTTCCCGCTCAGCCAGCACCACACTTTGGGCCCGATTCACAGAATGAACTTAAGACTCAATCCTAAACTTACTACTATTTTGGTATTCACAGAATGCACTTACTACTTTTGGTATTCACAGAATGCACTTACTACTTTTGGCATTCACAGAATGAACTTACTACTTTTGGTATTCACAGAAGTTAGGATTTTGTCTTAAGTTTGTCTTAAGACAAACTTAAGACAAAATCCTAACTTCTGTGAATGCCAAAAGTAGTAAGTGCATTCTGTGAATACCAAAATAGTAGTAAGTTTAGGATTGAGTCTTAAGTTCATTCTGTGAATCGGGCCCAGACTTTATACTTTTTATAGCAGATTCTTTTTCACCCCATCCGATTTACATAAATTCAGATTACTTGAATCCAAAAATGTTGGCCCTGCTCATATGTTGATAGTGATTTTCTTCAAATGTTTTTTCACCGCCCATTGGTTAAATCCCTTTGGTCTCGCATCTGATCAAAACTAAATGGCATTTTAGCCACAGACTTTCTTTTTGAGATCTTTCATATCTTTTTGGGTGGTTCCTCACCTTTATGGATTGTTCAGTGTAATGTATGTACATTTATAGATTTGTATATAGCCATTTAATTTCAGATCATCACAACTAACTGAAAGGATACTTCAAAAAATTCGTACAGTGCCTGGTGGAACCTGTTATGTCATCATCATAGGCTTGACCGTGCCTTTGCCACCACAATACCTCTATTAATTAAAAAGGACTTGTTATGGTTACCTTTAACTGATTTTCTTTCTAGACATGTTCCTTGAATGTTCCCTTTTTTCCTTTCCAATATTCCATTGTTATTATTAATTAACATTTCACTTTTACTTGTTTATGTAATTTTCATTATTGAATCTGTATTTCATGTTGCCCTTCTTCTCCCCTTTCCCCTTTCTTTCTCTCTCTCTCTCTCCTTCCCCTCTTTCCCACAAAACAAAATACATTTAAAAGCTTTTTTCCTTGGTATAGTTTCTATATGCCTGTTTGGGATTGAATTGCATATATGTTTATTTTTTCTTCTTCTTTTTAATGCCATATGTTTCTGTAATGATGTTTTACCACACTTATCATATTCAATAAAGGTTTCTAAACTTTAAAAAAAACACAAGATCTGCATTGCTGAAAGTGGATAAACAATTAGACACAAACATTCAAAGATTCCATCTCGAGTCCCTTTGGGATAACCATAACATTTTATATAAAGGTAATTCACTACACAAGGAAACCTGGATTGATAGAGGCATCTTTTTCCCATACCAAATGTTCGACTCAGGGTACCCCTTAACTTTCAAAGAAATACAGGCTAGATATAACCTAGACCCCCTGGAGTTTTATAACTTCTTAAAAATAAAAGCAGCACTAACAAAAGCTATCCTCTTGCCATTACCACTTTCCCTGCCAAAATACGTGGTGAGAATAAATAGATTAGAGCATCAGGTTTCTTGGATCTACGAATTAATCCGCCCACAGCAATCTACCCTCAATAAGAGGCTTGTATCCTTCTGGGATTCACACTCCGCTTCCCTGATCTCTGAGGCTGACTGGTCCAAAACTTGGAGCTCTGTCTCAAGGAATAAACTTTCACCAGCCCTTTCCCAGACATAGGTTTGGCTTCTACATAAGGCCTACTGGACACCAGCCCAGCTACATTCACAAAAGATATGTGAAGATCCTAACTGCTGGAATTGTAATTAAAAGATAGGAGACCTAGCCCATCTATTACTTTTCTGCAAGTGTGTTGTACCATTCAGGGATAGGGGTTTTGACTTTGATCCATGCCTGCTCTCAAACAACCCTCAAAACTATCACGGAATGCTCAGGAGCTTTCACACTCTACTCGTCGGTGGGGCCCTTGGCACCGCGAGCCACTCATGCGCACAAAACACACTGCTCCCAAGATTAGTGAAACCTAGAGGACGAGCTGCTGGACAGCGGAGTACCCTAATTCATCTAAAAGTTTGATTTCTATACATTATATACATATGCATATTATGGACATCACCATGGTATTTTAAATCATATGAGCGACCTTAAGGCACCCCACTAATTTTGGTCAATGGGTCAGCTAGTAAAGGTTAATTGATGGATAACAAGACCTGCTTAGTTACCATTTAGTTAACTTTATTTTGCCTCTCAATTAATCTGTCATGACCTTAAATCTAAATTCTATTTTATTTAGAAACAATTATAAAACATTTCTATTATTATTCAGACAAGAGTGAAAGAATAAACTCAGCTTACATTTATTAGCGAAATGGTTCAGAAATTAAACGCTTCAAAGACATATTACCCGTATTCTGGAAGCGATGAAAAACAGAAATTAAAACAACACAAGTTCCCAAAAACCAGCCTCTCTATCTTCCTCGATGTCGACCTCCCATCAGGACTCAAATTCCATCAAAAGTTAAAGTCAGGAAAAATGTCAAAGTCTTTCGCACCCAAAAATCAAGCAGTCCAACAGCATGCCGCGGTGCAAAGTTAAAAACAAAAAAGTTTTTTCTCTCTTCCAAACGGCTTCTTTTATACCCTTTTTCACTAACTATCTAACTAAAAATTGAAACTTTAGGGTCCATACTTAATCCACAGTAGGGGTAGTGAAGATCACCTCGTCTCCTCATTGTCCGTAATTTTGCAAAGTCACTGTCATAATTCTCATACAGTCTTAATTGTTCATGTTTGCAACAGTTTTCCATGTTGTTCTTCCATGTAGTTACTTCCCAACATTTTCCCATGCTCTCAGTTCGAGCATCTCAGCTGGCACCCTTCCGCACTTCCAGGCCACACTGACCTTGACATCAGCAGCTTAGGCACAGGCTGCTCGCACATCTCTTGAGCATTGTCACGCATGCGTAGAATTACACTCTCTTGGAGTCTAACAAAACACAATTTTTATTTAGATCGCATGGGCCATATCGGGAACTATTATGAAAACAAACACAATTAGCTTTTGAAGTAAAACCCTTCCGTTTACCTCCCCCCATTCTAAGTTTACCCTCATAGTTATTACCTAGCTTTTAAGCTACATATAGGCATTGTTTTCTTACCATTCTCCGTCATTTCTGCCACAATTATACCTTTAAGAAGCAACTATGCATAGCTTTTCAGTATATTACAGCTTTTGCGCACTATATTAGTAAGATAGTTTCACATAATTAATATATTATGGTTTGCAACACAAGCAAATTAGTATCCCACGTGTATTTGTGTATGTGCTTTCTATTCTATGTTGGTTAGTTTTAAAACCACTTAATTAATACGTATTTGATGTTATGGGAAATCTAATTTCACGAGAAGTACACAAAAATGTTTGTCACTTCCTCGTTCCATCAACTCCCCCCTTTGGTGATCTTATCACCAAACTATACCAAAAATGTTTATAAAATTTCGAATAAACATGTTTCAGGTTCTTTTCAATTACTTCATTTTAAACTTTTGTTTCTGCCATTTTCTTTCAATCCTGGTACAGTTTCTCTTTAAATTCTTCCAGTTCTATTTCTCCTTTTTCTCGTTCTCTTTCTTTCTTCAATTTTCTTTTTTATAGAATTTCTAAAGTTTCTTCTTTTCTTTACAAGCTAATCTTAGAACTAATATTACTACTATTATTACAGTCAGTGTAATTATCAATTTCCCTATAATTGACCTACTTATATCTAAAAAACCATTTCTTTACAGCTGAAAAACTCTTACCAAGTTTCTCAAGAATACCGTCAACGAGGAGTTACGCTAGCAACCAAGATGGCCGCGTAAGCTTCCGGCTCTGCCGAACTCCGCCGGCAGCTGGAATATCCTGCCTTCAATCCTGACTTCACACCTGATTCCCTTGTTTATGAAGTTTTGCTGCTTCTACCGGTGCAATCCCGAGTTTTCTACCTCATCGGTCGACGAAGATACGCCGTGTCTCCATTCTCGGCCTAACATCGTGTGGAAGCCGGGACCTCGATTTCTAACCTATCCGGTCTGGAAGTGATCAACAACGGCCGTGAGACCTGGACTGAGCCCGGTCTCCCGAAGTGTGCCGTTAATTGCTACTCTTTGGTGACGGTCCTGTGATTGATCTACACCGAGGACACACCAGCGTGTTCCACCGGATGCCGTGGTGGGGGTCTGGCGCCCGAAGACCTTGCTGACCTCCCGGGGTCGACGGGAAGGGGCCCTCGCTGACGGCAAAGGTGTGTTCTGCTATACGAGGAGCGCCCACTGTTTGACATTTGACTTGCGTGGCCTGTTCCCCCGGAGTGGCCGGCCTCCGGGGCTCAAATCCGGCTCTGCCGCCTTCTGTGAGGGGATGGAGCGGATGGAAGGCACGCCATCGCTGCGGGCCGTCATGGCCGCCATTGAGGCGCTCCATTCGCGTACTAGCGCTGTATTCCGGACACTGATCGTGAAAGTGGACGGTATCCTGGAACCGGAGGATGACCCTCTGCTGAGTTCTCCGCGGGCTGTAGTGCCAGCGGGGCATCAAATGTCTGGACTCGAGGTCCCTGTGCCGATAACGGCTTTCCTGAGCCCTGGCGGTTCCGAATCAACGACCCTCAAGCCTGTGTTTAATGCCAGCGTCTCCTGTTCGATTCTGTTTCCTCATGCTACATCTATGGACGCTCTCCGGTGTGGTAACAAGTTCTTCAGTGACTTTTTAGGAAACGTGCTGTTCCTGGAGGCATTTCCTTGTCCTATTCATGAACATTTATCCTGTATTCGACTCTACTGCACTGCCGAGAACTCTCATGGACGCTTTGCCTTTTTTCTCAAGATGGCGGCTCGAGGGAAGGAGACTCTTAAGGAAGATCGTACTGGCCAGGGCTGAATTTTACTGCTTCGATCCGATATTATAGTTTTCAGCAATGCCGGGGTTGTGCCTATAATGTAACGGGAGTTGGGTGGCTATTGACTATACTCCCCCGACTGGTTTGAATATTTTGCTGAAATGTTGGCTTTATTGTGTCTGGGGTGGTCGCTGTTGGCGGGGGCATGGGAGACCGGAAGTGTGTTTGGTTTCTCCTCCTCCACTTTTTCTCTCTTTCCCTTCTTTTAGGGTAGCTCTTGGGCGACAGGCACGCTGCTAGTGGGTTAGGCCGTAGCAATTGCAGGGGTGTAGGGTGGGGGGTTAGGGGAGTTTTTTTTTATTTTTCCTTTGTTTTGTTCTATGGCCCTTTTGTCTTTCCCTTTTTTCCTTTTAAGAGAACTGGGCTGTTTATTCTTCACGGATCCTTTCTTGTTCGGGTGTCTATACTGGCCATCATTATCCTGTATCGTTGCGGATGGGGGAGGTTGTGGCGGGGTTGTTTTCGATCGTATCTTTGACTGTTTATTTTTCCTAATTGTTGTGTATAGTCGTGATTCAACGTGGGTTCCTTATGATGATTCCTGTATGCATAATCCCCCGCCTGTCCCTTTCCCGCATTGTACTGTTTGACGCCTGATATTTGTAATGCCTACTCTTGTCTTACTGTTAAAATAAAAAAATATATTAAAAAAAAAGAATACCGTCAACCTCCAGTGGAACAATTTCTTCATGCAATTCCGTAATATTTGTAATATATCTCTGAATGTTTCGACTTTTATCTGGAATATAAGTGCAACAGTGTTGTACTTTCAATATTCCACAGACTCCTCCTTCTTTTGCCAATAATATATCAAGAGGAAGTCGTTTTTGCATCACCATAGCTCTCATAGCAACCATTTCCGTATTCACCATTAAAAATATTCCTGCTGTATCTGTTGATAAACGATCTACTATCATTGACAACTTTCTACTTTTGTTTGCATTAAAAAGATATGCCCACTGCTGGTATCAATCCTCTAAACACATCACCTAATATTTCTACACTTTCCCTCCTTTTACGTGTTAATGGTTTACCTATCTCATGAATTCCATTAGTTCCCCTATCTACATGATATATTTTAGGAAAGACCAAACCTAAATAACAGGTTCCGTACCAATGGTTAGGTAATCTATAATAAGCCTTGTTACCACGGAGATAATATATACCAGGAAAAACTGGATCATTTCCACCTTTAAATCCGCATCCCCCTTGTATAATATATGTATCTTCACATTGACTTGCTCCCACAAAATAATTGTCATACAAAGTGTTATCTCTTCTAATACATAATTTCCCAATTTGGGGTGTATCTATATTAATTGCCACGTTCACATTATTTCCTTCTATATTTTCATCATCAAAAGTCCACATTGTTGATTTTGCTTTATTTGGAGTTGATGTTCTCTTATATTGGATTCTCCTTTCCTCTACCATATCCAAAGAGGCTTTTTCTTCACTACGCATTTTACAAGTCAAATTACGTTTCAAAGCATAATCAAAAGTCAATTCTTGTGTTTCTAAAAAATATTCCCCAAAACTTTGACTGGTGTCATTTTGTTCAGTTCTGGGACTACTTTCAAAGATGCAAAAGTATCATCAGAGTTTGAATAATAATATTCTAATTTACCTGTTCTGTAAAACACACTAGATAATACACTACAAGTAACTCCATACGTCAAAGGAAGGTGATGGTAAGTTACACCCTCTGATACAGATGCAGGCAACTTCATACAAACATAACAGTCACTCGCATCCATAGTTTTCACATATTCAGACAGCAGTTTAGAAAATGTATTTTTCGAGAAATCACTTATAGAATTATCTTTATGCATCTGAGGATTATATAAATGCTTCATATCATTTTTCATGTCATGACTCTTCTCTTTCAAACTCTCATATGCCTTAATATTTTCAAACTCAGCTCTAAACGGAATCACACTTGCTAATATTAACCATATTACCATTAATACTCCTGTACATATTAACCACATTCTACACCATTTTCTAAAAATAGAGCAGTTCGATCTTTGTACATCCTTAGTAGGCATTCTATTTTATTTTTATTTTTTTTCAAATAGTCTTTCTCACTTCAACAGTGTCTCTCAGTTAAATTTTTACTTACAATCTTAAATTTCAATCCCAAAGTCGTTCTAGACTTTTCTCTTAACTCTCTTTTTCGGTTCCCAGATTTATTTTGCACAGAACTTTCCTTTATTGTTTCTTTTACTCACTTTGGTAATTCAGGTTCTCTTGACTGCTGTTTATTTCCTCTATTGAAGGCAATGCAACATATGTCCATTCAGGTGACTTGTACTTTTGATTTGGTCTCCTTACTTTTTTCGGCCGTTGCAAAATCTCTTTTTTCTCATTCAACAACTCCTTTTGACTTGTTATCTCATTTACTGGTTCTTCTTGATTCTTTGCTTTATTGATCAGTTTAAATTTCAATCCAGCAATTCCCTTAGGCCAATTGTCTCCTTTACGTGGTCTCTTACCTTCAGGTTCTGAGTTTCCACGTTCCAATTTCCAAGCTCTTTTTCTTGAGCTCCTCCTCAATTGTGTTTCATCATCACTGTCATCAGATTCAGTTTCAAATTTATCAGCACATCCTCTTATTTTGAATTTGATAATGTCTGTTTATTTTACTGAATCTGTATTCTCCTTTACCAGTTCATTCACTCTGTCAGGAAATTTTCCATTGCTGGTACTTGGAAGCTCATCCTTATCGTGAGTTCTTTCCTTCTCACCAGTTTTGGGACTTATGTTCCTACTTCCAGACTTTTCAAACTGTCTCTTATAGCTTGTTTCACTACCAGTTTTCTCTTTGTCTTGATCAGTGTCCAAACTGGTACTGTGCTCAACCAAATGTCAACTTTCAGGTCGATCTTCAGAATTTGGTATTTCAACAATTTCGTTCTCTCCTTCAGATTCTGAGCTAGTATCCGAAATTTCCAGATGTTGACAAACAGGTCGAGCTTCAGTATCTGGATTTTGATCTTGCTCACTTTCAGAATCAGAGTCAGTAGTGCTTTCTGCCTCCTCTGTTTGCAGATTTTCTGGTTTAGGCACACAAATCGTATGACTGGCGTGCACCCACCTCTTCACTCCAGCACACTTAACTGCAGTGGTGCTATCCAAGATTACCTGTCTTGGCTTCTCCCACCGATGAACTAGACAGTATCTTCTCCTGTGCACTTTTATCCGAACCCAATCTCCAGGAACTAGAACATGAGGGCTGGGTGTTTCTCTTTTGTGATTGCATCATTTCCAACCTGATGGAACAGAGAAGTCACTCCATCAGACAGGTTCTTGCAGTAATCCAGTATGATATCATCATTTATAGTCAACAGTTTATCAACTGGTACAAATGCTTGTCTCATTACTCTTCCCATCAGTATTTCTTTCATGAGGACTCAATCCTGTCTTCTTTATCAGGTGTACTCCTCAGGGTCATCAAAACAAGTGGCAAAGCATCAGGCCATTTCAGCCCAGTGGCCAAAAACATTTTTGAAATTATGTTCCTTTTTGTTCCATTGACTTGTTCAACTACCCCAGAAGCCTCTTGACTGTAGCTGACGAATGTCCAGTGCTTCACAAATTATCTGAACAAGTTCATTCTGAAAATGTGTGCCATGATCTGATTCAATCGTTACTGGAAACCTTAACGTGGGATGATTTCTCTCAATAAAAGTTTGGCAACAGTCAGTCCATAATTTTTCCTTGTAGGGAAGGCCTCCACCCACCGTGAGAATAAGCAAATTATTACAAGCACATATCTCAACCTATTGCATGGTGGCAACTCTATAAAATCTATCTGCATCCTGGTAAACGGACCTCCCTCCCGTCCTATGGTTCCCAAACTCACAACAATTTTTCTTCGTGGATTCAGTTGTTGACACACTAGACATCGCTGACAAAGACTTTCAGCAATCATTTTGAATTTGGGGTTATACCATGTCTATCTAAACATTCTAATCATGGCGTCCCTTCCAATATGAGCTTGACCATGATACATTCTAGCCATGTCAGAGATCATGTTATCAGGCATTACTGGTCTTTCATCTTTGTAAACCCACATTTCATCCTCTTCTCTTTGTCTGCATCCTGCTTTTAGCCAAATGTCTTTTTCTTCCTCAATAGCCTCTTCTTGCATCTGTTTCACTTCTTGCCAGGTTTCAACTATTGTGGTTAGCATTAAAGGACTTGAAACATGTTCTTTTTCCCTGTCCGATTGATAGAAGCAACATTTTTAGCACAATATTTGACAATGGAGTCAACAAAAAAATTTCCTTCACTGATGTAGTCATTTCCATGTTTATGAGCCGCACATTTCACAACAGCAATTTCTTCAGGCAACTGAATTGCATCACACAACATTTTCACAAATTCTGAATTGCTGATGGGGGATCCTGCAGAGGTTAACTATCCTCTTTGAGACCACAATTGTCCATAGTCATGAACAATCCCAAATCCATATTGACTATCAGTCACTATGGTCACTCGAATTTCTTTTCGCAGTTTGCATGCTCCTATCAAAGCAATCAATTCCGCTACTTGAGCAGAACGAATCCCTTTCAGATAAGATGCTTCTAGGATATCTGCCACTGTACAAACAGAATATGCAGTACTCAAAACTCCATCTTCAGTTCTTAAGCAAGACCCATCCACAAACATCACATAGTCAGATTCAGGCAATAGTTCATCCTTAATGTCAGGTCTTGGTTTAGTACAATACTCAAGTACATCCAGGCATTTATGATCAACTTCATCTTTCACCTCCACATCCAGTGTGTCAGGCAACAATGTAGAGGGGTTTACATTTACACATCTGGCTACTGTTACATTGTCTGCACCTAGAATTACCTTTTCGTATTTTGTCATTCTGTTGTTTGTCAAAAACTGAGTTTTTGATCTAGTGAGGAGAATTTCATCCGAGTGTGGTACACACACCTTCACTGGGTATCCCATCACTATACCCTCACTCTGCTCCAGGTTTACACTTGTGGCAGCAACTGATTTCAAGCATCCTGGCAATGCCATTGCAACTGGATCCAACACTGCTGAGAAATACGCAATCGGTTTTCTCATTTTGCCATGTCTCTGAATTAGAACTGATAATGCACTTCCTTCTTGTTGGCTGCAATACAGTTCAAATTCCTTCTCATAATCAGGCATGCCCAGAGCTGGTGCTTCACACAGACTGGTCTTTAATTGTTCAAATGCCGCCATTTCTGTCTGGTTCATCACTATAGGATCCTTCACATCTGCTCTAGTTAGTCTTTGTAAATGTTTCGGAATCAGTGAAAATCCACCAATCCATTGTCAAAAGTACCCTACCATGCCTAGAAACATTCTCACTTGCTTTTGAGTTTTGGGGGCTTCATTTCTTGAATAATTCTAATTCTTTCTATGGTAACCTGTCTGGTTCCCTTTCCAATCTTGTGACCTAAGTACTGCACTTCTTTCTGGCAAAACTATAACTTAGATGGGGACACCTTATGTCCTCCTTCTGCCAAATGATTCAGTAAGGCAATGGTATCAGATACGCAGGCATCCTTGGTTCTTGACGCGACCAAAAGGTCATCAATGTACTGAACCAATCCACATTTTCCTGGCATCTCTAGACTTTCTAAAGATTTTTTCAACAATTGATTGAAAATGGATGGACTCTCAGTATACCCTTGAGGAATTCAGCACCATGCCAAAATACGCTCTCCAAACCAGAACGAAAATATTGGTTGGCTGACAGGGTGCAAAGGAACCGTAAGTAATGCATTGCATAAATCAATAACTGTGTACCATTATGCATCATGGGGAATTTGATACAAGATCACTGCTGGGTTTGGTACTATAGGGCAACATGGAACAAATATTTTATTTATGTTTCTCAATTCTTGCACTATTATGTTCCATTTGGCTTCTTCAATCCCATTATAGGTGAATTATATGGACTGCTTAATATTTCCTTCAGAATCCCTTGTACAATCATTTTGTCAATCACAGGAGTTATCCTTTCAATTTTTTCCTGTGTCAATTTGTATTGAGGTGTGTTTGGATAATTAATTATTTCTTTCACAGAAATGTTAACAGGACTCACGTCTTTCATTAACCCAATTTCTTCTCCTGTGAAATCCCACTCCTCGTCCTTTACAGTTTCTTTTAAATAATCAGGTATCCTTTCTCTATCAAAAACAGGAAACATTTCATTCTGCTCGGAATCTATCAGTGACATAGTCATTTTATATGCAAAAACAACAGTTGATGGACAGAATGCAGAACAATGTCATACATCCACCCCAGTACAGACATCTGGGCCTAAATCCTTCGTTTATTTGCTCACCACACCACCCCAATTCAGACATGGCCATATACAAATCAGCCTTGACCCTTTGCCTCATGGGAACAGTCCAGCCTGAACTGGCAAGCCATGTCTTCCTTGGACCGGAATCAAGCATCCTAGGACCGGTTTCTGGCTATCAGCCGTCTTCAGCCAGGATAGCTTGACTCCAGTGGTGAGGAGCGCACGGGACTTACGTCTGAGCATACCCATCCAACCCGTCATTTTATATATCCTATCCTAATCAGCAGTTTGGAACTCTATGCCATCCAGTGAACAATAATTGGCACAGTTTATCTTGCACAGTATGTCCCTGCCAAGTGGATTTACGGGACTGCTGTCACAAACCATGAATTGATGCATTTCTCTGAAATTACCAATTTCAACTTCAATTAGTTACGTAAAGGGTGTTTTAATCTGTCTATTTGCTACTCCTACCACTTGGATGAATTCACCAGAGAAAGGAAGATTTTGAACTTCTACTGATCTAACGGTAGAATGGGTAGCACCTGTATCCACTAGGAAGGTAATGTTCACACCATTCCCTTTACCATTCACAAATCGACCAGATTGATCTACCTCTAGAGTTGAGCCAAGCACGCCCTCCTCTTCCTCTCCTAGGCACCGTCAACAGCTCTCATCTGACTCATTTCCATCCAACCTCAACCAGTACTGTGGAATTGCATTCACACGGGGTGGTCTTGTTACCTGTTCTCCTCCGAAGAATCCTGTCTCTGCACTGTAGTTCTGCAGATTTACACTGTGTGGGAGTGGTGGTTGTGGCACCTGACTCTGCTGGTTAACTACCTGCTGCTCTGGCGAAGTCTGATGATTTACCTCATTCTGCACCTGTGGATCCAAAGACGTATTGTCGGGATTAACTTTTGAAGGTAACTTACACTCTTTTCTCCAATGCCCTAACTTGCCGCAGTTGTGACAAGACCATTTTTTCTTGGCTTCATCTAAATGTAATTGTCCTTTTCCTTTCATCTAATTACCTTTTGGTTTAGCCTGACTTCCATCATTATCTTGAGTTCCTAACTGGGCTACTTGCTGTTCAGCTACTTTTACTTGTGGGCTTTTTCTTAGAGCCTTCTTTGTTTGGCTTCAATTTCATCGCTACAGTATTTTGCATGTCTTAAAACCTCATCCACAGAACAAGAGTGCCATCCCACCATGTGGTGTTTCATCATGTCACTTATTTCTGGTCTTAACCCAAACACAAATCGATATACAAAATGACTCATGTCTTTTTCACTCAACTCTTCATACCCACTGTACTGTTTAAACACCAAAAGTAATCTTTCATAATATGAATGTACAGATTCCTTGGGTTCTTGCAATGTTCGGTCAATCTTTACCCAATCTGTTTCTTTTGGAGGAATTTTGTTTTTCAAAAATTGTATTACTTGATCATATTTATACATTACCTCAGGTCCTGGAGCACCTGTTTTAGGATCTCTCTTGTATTCCGCTTTTGGCCAGTCCACAGTTATCTTACATTCAGACCTCAAATCTGCTGGTACTACTATGTCAACAATCCATCCAGATCTTCCCATAATACTTTTGAGACTTTCACAAATCTATCAATTTGTCGATACCATTCTACTGGTTTCTCTCGCAATCTTCGAAAATCATTAGTAAATGATAATATATCCTGTCTTGGCCATGGAACATGCACATAACCTCCACCTGGTATTTCTCTCATTGGGAATTCATTCACTACAGGTTCTTTTACTTTAACAGGGAAAGCTAAAGACGTTTTATCACTGCTCTCCTCTCTTTTCTTTGCCCACTTGTTTCTCCATCAATCTACATCTCCCCATTTCCTAAATAGTACAATTAGTTATTTTATTTGGGTTAATCTCCCTGCAGTATTCATATTGTCTATATCCTTCTCAGTAAAATCTACTCTGTATGGTTTTTGCAGCATTTTAATTGTAGCAAATTCTATTCCAGATTCATTTGCCAATTCTTCTAATCGGCCATGCACATTTTTAGCCCTCCATGTATTACTTTCACACATGAACATTAATTCCTCATCCTGGTAGATTTTTAGCCTTTCTGTTCCAATCGTTCAAATAATTAATTCTTCTATGTCTATTTTTAATTTGACGACATCTAAGGGTTTTGGTTCCTGATCTTTTAATTGCAAAGTTTTAACCCAACCAATTATTTATATAGTCCTTTTGGGTGTGCCAGTATCTGATTCTGCACCCATAGGAAACTTGTACGGTAGACTCTGATGTTGAGTTAATTCAGGTGGAGTCATACTACTAGTATCCCGAATCGCAGACAAATCTGGGTAAACCTTCTCTCTCACTTTTTGTAAGCTTGGATTCAAAGGGATTGTTATCAATGGTTCTTTTATTTTCTGATTTTCAAACACCGGAATTACTGGACCTATTGTTACGGGTACTGTTACAGCCTTTATATTCTTTGTAAGTTCTTGTAATTTTTCTTTCAGTTAGTTAATTCGTAGTTCTCATAAATTCAGAAGTACTCGGATTTTCCTCAGTTCTCTGTTCCTTTCATTCAGAACTACCTCTAGTTTCAGAATTTTGCCTTGGAGTACCCGAACATCTGGTCTCCATCAGTGGTGCATACGGGCTTACCACAGAACTTGGTTGATAAGGTGGGGGTCTTCTATTTAATATCTCTTCCGTCACCTCATCCTCGGCATCATAGATCCCATAACTCTTTCTCTCAGTTTTCACATTATTCCTTTTCTCCGTACATTTTCGTTCCACCATCTTAGTAACTGCCCCTACCGGATACATCCCATCACACATATCAGCATTTCTCCACCTTCTTATTCTACTCTCATGAGTCGTTCCCCATAAACCTCTCAAATTACACCTTGGTTCTCTCATTCCTTCATATCTTTCTCGTTCTAACTCATGCATTTCATCTTCCCATTCGGTCAATGCTACAAATTGAGTCGTTCTAGGTCTTGGTTCAAGTTTAGTCATTTTTTCTCTCAAGTTTCTCAACACTGCTGTACTAAAGGAACCTACTTCTGGAAAAGCCAATACTCCATCATTTTTAGTGTATCTTGCCCAATTCTCTAGCGAAATACAAGTATGATAACCATATTTTGTCATCATATATGACGCAGGCGTTTTAGGCAGAGGTAGCAATATCCCTTCTCTTGTAACTATTTATTTATTTATTTTCTTAAACCAGGTAGGTTTCGCCCTTTCTTCTCGGTAATAAAATTCCATTCTCCTGTAGGTTTCTTAAACTCAAATAATCGTTCGTTCTTCCTCAAAATGTTCCACTACGCCAACCTATCACAGCGCAATTCACACTAACACACCAATCAGAATGGAATACGTCACACCCACTTTAACCTATGTTTGCACAGCCCTTGCTAACGCACCAATCAGCGTTCAAAACGTTTTGGTCACGCGGACCTATCCCAGCGCGACACTTTTGACGTCAGCCTTGCTCCTGCTTCTGCCGCTTCTGCTGACCCCTCCTTTACAAAATGTATCGGTACACTGTATTTATACTTTATACAACTAGAATCAGTTAGTAACCACATAAAACATCTCTATTCGTCTGTTTCGTAAAACCAAAGTGATGGTTTACTCAAATTCACAAGAATTCTGTATTTTCAGTAGACAGCGCTTACCTCTTCTCTACCACAGAATTTTACTTTTACCGATAAAGTAGCACTTCCCTCTACCTTACCCTTCTCACAAGCATCGGAACCAAACCTGCTACTCTCCCAGGGATAAGTTTTAGTCGGAATACTCAATTGATTCATTTGCTTAAGGCCAAGATTTTACAGATTGCCCTTCGCTATACATTCACCACTTACACACGGAAAATGTCCCTAACTTTACATAGTCAAATCTATACATTTCTTATCCAAACCAACCTTTAGCAACCAGACTCCTGCTACCAAGAAAACTGATCCAGCGCTGCTCTCAAACAACCCCCCAAACCATCACAGAATGCTCAGGAGCTTTCACACTCTACTCATCGGTGGGGACCATAGCACCGCGAGTCACTCATACACACAAAACACACTGCTCCCAAAATCAGTGAAACCTAGTGGACGAGCTGCTGGACAGCGGAGTACCCTAATTCATCTAAAAGTTTAATTTCTATACATTATAGACATACGCATATTATGGACATCACCACAGTATTTTAAATCATAAGAACGACCTTAGGGCACCTCACTAGCTTTGGTCAATGGATCAGCTAGTAAAGGTTAATTGATGGATAACAAGACCTGATTAGTTTCCATTTAGTTAACTTTATTTTGCCTCTCAATGATCCTCTCATGACCTTTAAATCTAAAATCAATTTTATTTAGAAAAATGTATAAAACATTTTGTTAGACCTGTCAGCCCTTTGGGGGGGTGCCTCCTATTTTTTTTCTTTCTTCTCTCCTTTGTACCTCCACATTTTTCTTTTATTTTTTCGTCCACTACAATTTTTGGTGTTGTCCCTAGAGTTCTGAGTGCCTTTTTCCCTATATCTTTTTGAGGCCTAGGTGCTCTTTTAACATGGTGAAAATATAGATACACAAAATGGTGGCTTGTAACTGCCACATTTTTACCTCAGAGACCTGAGCCATAGGACTACACTGGGAAGGTTCTAGAACCTTCCAGCTGATTCCAGTAGCCAGGGCCCAGTCTATATAAGAGTCAGAACCAGGGCGGCCATTTTAGAAGTGACCAGAGAGCTTGAGTAGAACCTGGTTAGGAGTGAAGCGGTAGTGTGGGGAGGAAGGCGCACTGAGTGGGAGACACGGTGAAGTTCCGTCCCAGTCAGCTGTGAGGAGGCTGAAGCGATGGGGCCGGATTCATCACCGTTCAGCTGCCGCGTGACTCGCGCAGGTCGCGCGATTGAGTGTGGTGACCGGGACAATCTTCTGAACACCCGGTAAGGCCTGAAATGAAGTGCGGGGCCCCAGGAGCTGAGGGTGCCTCGCGTCTATCTTAAGAATTGTGGCGGGAGGGGAGAATCGGCATTACCCGGCCTGCCAGTGATAAAAAGGAATTCTGACAATAAATAGTGCCTACGAAGTTACACACAGGCTGGGAACAATCTACAACTGTTAACCTGCGCTGCAAGCAATATCTCTTCAGTGCAAGATTCATTGATGTTAGTTCCTGCTTTGTTTATTTACAGTCGCTTGTGTGAAAGCGAATCCTGAAGGAGGCTTTATTTACCACTATTGAGAGCTGAGGTAACAGGGTGAATTCAGGAATAGATAAGCATTGGTTAGGGGGGATTGCCTTTTGAATGCAGAGTTATTTAGAGCCTAAGAGGTCACTGGGACAATCTGACAACCCACTGTAATTCCAGATCAAACTATATGGTTGGAGGAACTGACAAAATACCTTGCCTGTCTTTATTTAGATGCCCCATGGTGAACTCAGATACTGGTGGGCCAATTGGAAGGTTTGCGGGAACACTGTAGCCTACTGCCAATAATAACACTGATCTCTCCAGAGTAAGGTACAGTCGTGAAGAATTGCAGAGAACCTGTCTAATTGTTATTTGCTTCAATTAAAACTGTGGGTTATTCTATGCATATATATGGCCAAGTATTACTACTGAGCAATGTTCCCTCTAATTTTTTTCCTCTGTGTGCGGCAGTGTAAGCTCTTTGTGCACTGCAGCTTAGGCTATGTGCGCCGGGAACCAGACCGCTCGTGTGGGTGCAGCGCCAAATATCACTCCAAATATTTGCTTTAAAAAGTGAAATGACGGTGCATTTCCACACCTGCAGCATCACATGAAGGGTATAAAGGCAGGTGTTCAATTTAGATACACACACCATGACATGAATTGGTTACACAGGCAAGTACACTTTGGGTTTAGAAAAGCATAGGACTGCAACGATGGTACCTTAAGATTATACTAAAGATCCTCAACTCGAGCACTGTTCATAGGGTGGGAAAATGTTGGGAGCCTATACAAGATCACATATATACAATACACATGGATATGGCACAAGAATAATCTGGTTGTGGGCGGCTTGGAGACGCCTTTAAATACACAAAGTGCAAGCACAACGACCCCAGAGCCTTTTCTTATTTTCCGGCTCCTGAAACTACTGAGCTTAAACACGGAGTTACATAAAAACATGTCTCAATACTGCCCCGCGCATTGGCTTGCAATGCCAAAGGAGTGCGTAGTAATTACAAGGAGACTGACCCAGCATCACCCATCTTGTCAATGAGTTGCCTTACACAGTGTTTGGTTAAAGTTAGAACACCCTTTCAAGCACTAACACAGTAAATTGTATACATGGCTGTCTGGTCCTAAGTGTAGGTGTTGGAAATCTGACTGCTGAGAGCAATTGAAGTATATGAGCAGCGTCAACATCATTCAATATCTATAATGCAATCTACTTATGTATATACTGAGTAGATGGTAAATACCAATGCAGAACCCTGATTGTCTGGTGTGCTTGACAGTTGAGAGCTGTAGGAAATAAAATCTTGTGTAGAAAGATGGCATCTACAAACGTGCAATTTGGCCCCACATGAGGCAAGATCATATTAGGCCGTCAGGGTCAGCTTCTCAATTTGAGTGGAGGAGTGTCGCCCCAGAGCTGAAAAATAAAATTTAATAAAGCTTATTTATTATTGCTTTCTTTTTCAGCAACCCGTCCCTAACTAAATGTCAGGATCAGGTGAGGCTAGTGTTGCTGAGTGTCAGCAGCATGGAGCTGAGGGTCAGCAGCAGGGAGCTGTGCGCGTTAAAATGTGCATACGGCCAGCCAGAAATGCACATTTTAAAGATCTCTAACCTAGCTGTTTTAGACAGCTGGGTTAGAGAAAGTGCAGGCCTTCAGTGCTCTTAGGAATGCTGAGAGAGCCTGCTCTATCCAATCCTGGTGCTGCTTTCATGCTGTGAAAGCAGTGCCAGATTGGGTAGTGCAATTTCCTGCATCCGGAGCTTCCTGGAAGACACCCAAGGTAGGAGGACGTTGCACTGCGGAGGTAAGTGTATTTCTTTTATTTATTTGTTTGTTTTTGTGAACCCCACCACCCTCAGTACAAGCCAGCCGCCACTGGAAGCAATAGTAGGAATATGCAAAGAAGGAGTCATCATTAAACAAATTCTAGAAAAGAGACCAAGGCTGAGGAGTCCAATAGAAAAGAAAATTTCCTGAAAAAAAGAACAAGCCCATTGACCATTCAGATAGAAGTTATAGCGCTCAGAGTGGACCATCCTACTTTCAGTGGAAATGCACCATGCACACTGGTAAGCCGAATGGCAAACTTGATAAAACCAGGTTGAAGAATAAAACTACCTGACAAAATGCTTTAAGAGGTAACTGCGCTGGAAGAAAATGGTCTACCCACTTGGACACTCTGCCATATGTCGGCGGTCGTTTAGTGAATTGCATAACTCTTTTTATTCACAAATAGACTAAAAACATAGGAGCATCTATTGAAAATCTCAGGTGTCTCTTCTGCTATTACAGGGCTCTTCGACCTCCAATAGCCTCAACAGATGAGGAAGGCTTCTTAAAAAGGATCAAACAATACAAGGGTTCTATAGGGTATGTTTAGGGATGAGTGTATCCGAGCAGCAAAGGAAAAACTTTAACTTTCAATAAGAAATTAAGCATATCCTAATCAGTTGACTCACTGCTGCTCTAATAAAGATATCACTGGTTTCCCGAATGCAGTGGCAGCTGGTTGTCTTTGAAAGTGATGGAGTAAAATACTTACACTGAACTCCAGCGATCATGTCTGACTTCTTGTGGGGACTTTGTGGTAGGGTTTTTTTACCCTGAAAATGGTTTTAAAAAGGGGGTTAAATAGTGCATTTTAAAGCAAAAAAAACATAGGTTCTATAGGGGCGATGATGAAATATTCCAGTACTTTCAGGGTCTGCCTCAGCCCCCTCAGTCATCCTCCTGTCATTATCAGGGGAAGCTGGTGATCTGAAGTAGACACTGGTGACCTGACATGCGCACTGCAGTGTTTCTGCAAAAAACAATAGTGCCATGAACACTGATAAAAAAATTTAGAGAAAATATGGTTAGTGGCCAGGGACAAAATGTGGCGACTTATAGGTGGCAAGCATTGACATTAATTGGTCCTAACAATTGCTTCTGCAGAATAATTAAAGTGCCTCTACTTTGAATTAAAGTGCTGATGCCTCCAAGCAAGCAAAGCAAGTGAACCGAACCCTCAATAGAACAGCTTCCTTGTCTCTTCCATCCATGCACCTATCTATTCATTCTTTTACCCTTCCATCCACCTACTTGCATCCACTATTTCACCTTTAGATTCTGTCATCCATTCATTCTTTCATCCATCATTCAAACTTTCCACATTCTATCCATTTATCCATCCAATTTGCCATCCATCTATTATGCCATCCATCTGCTCATCCAGCCAGTCTAAAAACCAACCATCCACTCTGCCACCCATCGATTCATTCACTCTGCCATCCATCCTCCACCATCCATCCTCCACTCTGTTATTTTACCATCACCTCTGCCATTCATCATTCAACTGCTATCCTTTCATCAATTCATTAACTGTTCCATTCATCCACTCGGCCATCCATCAGCCTACTCTGCCATCCATTCATCCTCCTATCCTCTCTTCCATCCAGCCATCAATCCACTCTGTCATTCACCCTCTCTGCCATCCACTCCGCCACCCATTCACCATCCTTCCACTCTGCCACCCATCTATTCATCAACTCTTCTATCTATCCATTCAACAACCCATCCACTCTGTCATTCATTCATCCATCAATCCATCTACTCTGCTATTCATCCACTCTGCCATGCATCAATCCCCTCTGCCATCCATCCATTCTGCCATCCATCTGCTCATTCATCCATAAATGCATCCACTCTGCCATCCATCCTGCCATTCATTCATCACTCCATCCACTCATTCATCAATCCATCCACTCTGCTATCCAATCATGCATTCAGTCACTTTGCCTTTAATCCATTCACACTGCCACGCATCCATCCATTTACTTTGCCATCCACCCATACATTTATTCACTTTGCCATCCATCTATTCACCCTGCCATCCTTTCATCATTCATCCACTATGACTTCCATTCACAGATATTTTTGCCCACTCATCCATCACTTTACTCTATCCTCCTTTCAGCTGTCCCTCCACCTATTCATTCACTCAACGATGCATCCCCTTGCTCTGCCATCCTTTCACTTGTCCATCTACCTATCCATTCACTCACACGCCCATCCACCCATCCCTTTACTTTACTATACTTTATGTGTCTATCCATCATCATTCACTTCTTCTTTCACCCACTCATTCATCCAAATATCCATTCATCCTCCTACTCCTTCATCCCTACTTCCTTTTTTTCACCCTTTTCTTGCAATATTCCTTCTTTCTTTCTTTCCATGTTCTACTTACCCAGCTGTCGGTTTTCGTCGCCCCTACTTGCTATTTTATTCAGGCTGTATCCTGCATTAAGGATGAGCTTTTGACTGCCGAGTCTTATACAGAAGTAGCCCTTAAAGAATGACAGCCGTACGTGTGGGGGTGGTGGGTGTACATCACATTCAGTGACTATGTGCCCAAATAAATCCTCAGCTGGCCACCAGTGCCACGCAGCTGCTGCCGGCCGCAACCAAAATTGTGATGCCTGGGGCGGACCTCTCCCACCGCCCCCTCCCCCCGCGGCACCCCCTAGCTACGCTAGTATTCTTGTTAACTGCAGTGCACACCGGCGCTGTAATTAACAAGAATACTATCTGACAGGCCCACATTCAGCCCCGCAGCTGCCCACTATTAGCTAAAGAACTGCAGGGTCAAACACGTCGTGTGCTTTCAGATGATTCTGAAACCACACATTGTGTATGACCCTGCATTCCTTTTGCTGATAGTGCGGGGCTGAATGTGCGCCTTTGACATAGTATTCTTGTTAATTTCAGCGCCCGTACGCACTGCAATAAGCAGGAGAACTATTTCAAAGGCGCACATTCAGCCCCGTAGATGCCCACTATTAGCACAGGAAAGTAGTCAAACACAACGTGTTTTTCAGAATCATATGAAAGAACACGTTGCCCTTTAGATTGCCACATTCCTTTTCTTAATAGTGCACTGCGGGGATGATTGTGGGACTTTAAAAGTATTCATGTTAATCGCAGCAAATGATGGCGCTGTGATTAACATGAATACTTTCACAAAGTCCCACAATCTGCCCCGCAGTGCACTATTAAGAAAAGAAAAAAGGCTGCAGGTTCCACTTGCTCGTAAACCCGAGCCTTCCCTACCCATACAGGGCATAAGGGAGACACTTTCCTGGCTCGGCTGTGTCTTCCTCACTCTTGTCTCCAGCTCTGCCTCCTACAATCCGGCAATTACCATTTTTCGCGCCGCTCACCTTTCGTTTTAAAGCTGTGTAATGTGTGTGCGCTCTACAATTGGGACACGGCGCACTCGGGTGACTTCAGTGCGCGCGCGCTCACCCGCGCACGTTCTTGGGAACAGTGCTACTGAGCTCCTTTCATTTGGGGGAGAAATGTATCCTTTATGCTAATTGTATTTGTGAATGTGCTAACAATCAAATGCAGAGTTATTATATGAACAAAATCTAAACACTGCTAAGAAACCAAGAGAAACTACGAAGAGAATTTTATAAAACAGCCCGTATTTTTCTAAACTGGTGTAGTGTCATTTATTTTCAGTGGTGGAGCGCTGGGTTACTGTGAGTGAGTGATGTAAGCACAACACAATTGCCTTTGGAGATTAGCTGTTCCTACTCTGTGCCAGGCTACCCTATGTGTACTGATAATCCCAGGTCTAACACATTTCTATTATTATTCAGACAAGAGTGAAAGAATAAATTCAGTTAGCTTACATGTTCATTTTTGCAACAGTTTTCCATTTTGTTTTTCCATGTAGTTACTTTCCAACATTTTCCCATGCTCTCAGCTCGAGCATCTCAGCTGGTACCCTTCCGCACTTCCAGGCCACGCTGACCTTGACATCAGCAGCTTAGGCACAGGCTGCTCGCACATCTCTTGAGCATTGTCACGCATGCGTAGAATAACACTCTCTTGGAGTGTTATTATGAAAACAAACACAATTAAACGTTAGGTTTCGAAGTAAAACCCTTATGTTTAACTCCCCCCATTCTAAGTTTACCCTGTTAGTTATTACCTAGTTTTCAAGCTACATAGAGGCTTTGTTTTCTTACCATTCTCTGTCATTTCTGCCGCAATTATACCTTTACGAAGCAACCATGCATAGCTTTTCAGTAGACTATAGCTTTTGCGCACTACATTAGTAACACAGTTTCACATAATTAATATATTATGGTTTGCAACACAAGCAAATTAGTATCCCACGTGTATTTGTGTATGTGCTTTCTTTTCTATGTTAGTTAGTTTTAAAACCGCACAATTATTACGTATTAGACATTATGGGAAATATGATTTCACGAGGGGTACACAAACTTTTTTGTCACTTCCTCGCTCCATCAGCTTCATCTCGTATCTCTTTACATGCTCCCTCGAAAGGGAACTATCCACGCTAACATTTGGCTATCTCGGGGTAAATTCAGTAAATGACAAACATAGAGCGCTCTAGACCTACTCCTGACAGCAGTGGTTAAGATAATAATAATAATATCCACATTTGTAAAGCGCACAATCACCCGTTAGGGTCTCTAGGCGCTGGGGGCCGTCGGGAAGATTAAGCAAGCTATTGCCCAGAGTCACATGGTGCTGGGCTAATCTGCCGCCGGTGCCGGGGATCGAACCGTGATCCCCAGATTCCGGAGTCAGTCGCCCTGGCCGCGGCGCCACACCTCTTCCTCTCATACGAAACAATTGGAAAGACACGCGAAAAAGCTTCTTACAAGTGCTGGTTTAACTGGATCATCAATCTAAGGGGAGCCAACAACATTGTCCTTCAGAGCTCACCATGCACCCCCCCCTAAACACGTGGTATAGCCTAGATCTATACTTTAAATCACATATACCACCATGAATTACATTTCTGGGAGGTGTCACCCACATTCCACACAAATGAGATGCCCTCATTCTGATCATTGTACTTAAAAAGGTATAATTACTACAATGCATACCTTGTGCCATTAGATACATGCTAGTAGCTACTCACCCTTGGCCCGATTCACAGAACTAACTTAAGACAAAATCCTAAACTTACTACTTTTGGTATTCACAGAAGTTAGGATTTTGTCTTAAGTTTGTCTTAAGACAGACTTAAGACAGACTTAAGTTAGGATTTTGTCTTAAGTCTGTCTTAAGTCTGTCTTAAGACAAACTTAAGACAAAATCCTAACTTCTGTGAATACCAAAAGTGGCAAGTTTAGGATTTTGTCTTAAGTTAGTTCTGTGAATCAGGCCCTATGAGATTTCACGGTGTCACTTCTAGGAAACTGTTGCGTGAAAATCTTGCTCCTGCCTCACAGCAGGCATAAGACTGACGCTGGCCCTTTCACATGGGGCTTGCCCCACGTGAAAGGATGGATTGCTGGAGTTGCGTCACTTTTGTGACACACTCCAGCAATGCATCACTTTTGCGCTTACAGATACGTCAGAAATACTGTTGTACTGTTGTATTTGTAACTTCTTGCAACATGATGCGTCATACATTAAATATGACGCATCAGGTATGTCTCAAGGAGTGCGCACTGAGAAGTAATGCATCGCTTCTTTCACGCAGCGATGCGTCATTTCTTATAAATGAGGACCGGTATTTTTAGCACTTATTTGTGCATACTTCAAAAAGCAATTAAAAATAGCACTTATAAATATGTTTTAGGGATACATTAATGATTCATGACTAATAATTACTGAAAACAAAGCCAGAAAGGTCAGGTTACAAATGAATACATACCATTTTATTTACAGCCCTATTTAGTGTCAAGGGGAGTCCTTTGCAGACTCCTTAAACAAATGGACGATATTTTTCTATAAAAAGGTGGCATCAATAATCGAGATGCCTTTTCTAGAAATGCATTCACCCACTGTGGCAGAAAAAATAACATACAAAGAGGAGACGTGATGTCACAGGCTGTCTTAACGGGCTGTGCGAAGCCATCTTTGGAGCAGGGTTGACGAGGTAATGCCGAGGGGGCCTTCTGTCGGCAGTCAGGAGAATTGCAGTCAATCATCTGACGGAAATCTTGAATGAAGACATGGTAAAGAGAATATGGTAAATAGATTTACCCATAATGCATTGCATAGAAGATCAACAGCCACCACAACCAATGATACTTGTCTATAAGATTAGAAGATCCTTTTTATCTATATTTTCACATATTAGATTGTACTTTTTTTTTTTACCACGCCTAACATCATTAAATAAGACACCGTCCTATTTGTCTTAAGTAAAACAAATGATGTACAAAGACGAATACGCTATTTGTTGTAGCTGGATTCAATATGTTACATCTTATTCCCGTATTCAGTCGCACTTCGTGTGGCACTGAAGGGGATAAGTGTAATTAATTTTTGGAAGGTCTTATATGGCCTTATAAACGGTAGCAAAGTAAGGTACTGTTAATTAAATCACAGAATTATGACATCGTCAATAAATTATTATAATCGTGTTCGCAAAGTTTCATCTCAATTTATCGTCTACTAATTTCCCGAGATAGTCGTACCTGTAATGGAAGGTGGACTATGGAATTAAAGGCAAAGATTTGGCAAAATTTTCCAGCGATAAAAAGAAGCGCGCTAAGCACACTCAGCGATAATTATCGCCGGCCCTAGATAATATTCCCCCCAGTTCCCCATCCGTGATGTGTTTTTTATTCTCAGCGTGCCAGGCCCCTTGTTCTCCGTTTGGCCATGCCAAGAACATTCGTTTCACAACCCCTTCCCTAAGTGAACTGAGGAAATGTTGTTCAACAAGCTGGGGCGTAGCTGGCATTGGTGCAGACGGTGCAGTGGCACCAGAGCTCATTGAACCCTGATAGTTTCTGTATTATTACTACAATAACAGTCAGGGGGACATTTTTCTTATTGGCACCAGGACACTTGGGGGCAGATTTATGAGGCACTTGCGCCACGTTTACGCCGCTGTTGCGTCACGCAAGGTGGCGTAAACGTGGCGCATCCCTACGAACGATTTACAACGTGACGCATCTAGGCAGATGCGTCACGTTGTAAAGCCCTGCGCCGCTTGTGGGCGTTCCGGCGCAGGGTGGGCGTTCCGGGGCAGGTGCGCCTCGCAAAAGTGGCTGAGTGAAATCTATAAGATTTCACTCAGTCAGGTTTCAGGTTTTAAAGTCTTTATTTCGATTTAAAAGAATCATAAAAGACAATTTTACAGGCAATAATTAATTGAATAACATTTTAAATACACATACATTAAAAAAGGCAAATTAGCATTAAAAAAATGAATTAAACAATTTATAGACAATCCTGAATTAAATTCCCTAATACAAATTTCCCCAGATAAAATGGGATTACAGGTACATTTTTACTATCCAAGTTTAGGCTACTGTTTTGTCCTGAGTATCCACGCCCAACCCAAATATTTGGCAATACACACTGTGATGATTTCCTGAGTGTTACTTTTTAATACATAGATTGCCTCTTCTGACTTTCTTATGGGCAGACTCTGAAAAAGTGGTTTTAGCCATTTGGTCCTTGGTGCGTGGTATTTGGGGCAAGCGAACAAAAAATGACCCTCTGTTTCTTTCTGACCCGGACACCATTTACATTGGTCCGTAATACTAGAGGACCAATTTTTCGTGAAGGTATTCAATGGCAAAGTGCCCACCCGAAACTGGTGGAAAAGTTTCCTGTCTAAGGATTTAGAGACCGTATCCCAGTAGTGTTCACGTGTGGGGTCCAACTTAAAACAAAGAAACCTACCAGTAAGACTAGCAGAACATGATGCATTTATTCTATTCAGGCGAAGCGTGGACCAGTACAATTCCTTAAATGCCTGTTTAGTTGGAAAAGTGCTAACTGCTGGGGAAAACCAAAGATGCTCTAGGCCCATGTCCGTCAGGATTGATTTGACCGTTTGAAACCAGGGGATTTTTTCCGATCCACTGATTGCCCTTACTTCTACTGCCCCATTTACAAATAAGGTGAGGTCGGGCGAGGTCCATAAACGCCTCCAGAAGGCAACCAGTCTGAATCTGGCCAACTCGTTAATTGGGGGGCATCCCATATCCAAACAGAGGGGGATTGATGGGGACGACTGTGGCAAACCAACCAGATTGCGAAGAAACTTGCACTGTGTTTTAAACAGGCCCTGCAAATCCATATGACCCCACAAGTCCGCACCATATAGGATTGCAGGGTTGATTTTGGCATCGTAGATTTTGAGGGCAGGTGTGACCCGCTTGGTTATGGTTTTCCTTTGCTCACTCAGTAGACAGCCTGTAAGTCGTGCAAGTTTAAGGTTTTGGGCCTCAACTTGTGTTTTCCATTTCAGGCGACTGTCTAGCATTACCCCCAAGTATGTCATATTCTCGACTTGGTCCAACTTGACCCCTCCCATACTAACTGTGCTTCGGACGGTGCGGTTCTTACTTAAGACCATAAATTTGGTTTTCCCGACGTTCACCTTAAGGTCGCTGATGACACAGAACTCCTCAAAGCGGTCCAGAGCCCGCTGTAGGCCGCTACGTGTTCTGGAGAGGAGTAAGGTGTCATCAGCAAAGATGAGCATTGGGAATCGCTGTCCTGCCAGCATGGGAGCATCGGTTGGGGTCGATTGAAAGAATTTTACAACTTGGTCAATAAACAAAAGGAAAAGGGTTGGGGCCAAAACACAGCCCTGGCGGACACCACGGGTGACTGGGAAGAGTTCTGTCACCTGGCCCTGGGCACCCCATCTTACCCTAGCAAAATTGTCCTTATGCATTTTGATTATCAAATCAAGCAATTCCGTTGGCATCCCTAGAGACTTCAGGACTCCCCACATTTTCTCCCTCGGTACAAGATCGAATGCGGACTTCAGATCGATGAACGCAGCAAAGATGGTACCGCCGCCAAGCAGCACCACCTTCCAGTAGATCAAACAAAATCTGAACACCTGGTCGATGGTGCTGGTTCCCGATCTGAAGCCCGCCTGCATTGGGGATAGGATGTCCTCCATCTCAATCCATCCTTGGACCCTACCCAGGACCATGCGAGCGATAAGTTTTTGTATACAGTCAATAAGACTAATCGGGCGATAATTACCCGGACTAGACCTATTGCCCTTTTTATAAATCGGCAGGATCTCCGCCCCCTTCCATGATTTAGGTATGCCTGCACCTGCAGCAATGGAATTTGCCACCATGGCGATATATGGTACCCACAGGGCAGGGTTAGCTTTAAAGAGGTCAGCGGGTATAAGATCCATACCTGGCGCTTTCCCTCGCGTGGTACAGTGTAATGCAAGCTCGACCTCGCCTTCTGTAAAAGTGATGGTCTCGCTCAGAGTGTTAGGGTAGGGAATCTTTTCAAAAGTACTGGATGGCGTAGGGTTAACAGCACGGAACTGAGTTGCATAAAAGGTAACCCATTCATTGGGGGGTACATGGTTTGTTGGGATACGACCATCCGCATCCTTCCCCCACTTAACTATCTCCCAAAATTTGATGGGATTGCTAGACATGGAGGCTATCAGGAGGTCGGACCAGTGTTTATCCTCCCACTCCCTTTTAGCCTCCCCTTGTGCTTTCCTATAGGATGACCTGGCGGCTCTCACCAACCCGGCATTCCGGGACTTAACAGCATTAACTAAGGCTGTATGTGCTTCCCTGCATTTTTTATTATACCATTTGCTAGGGCGAATAGGTACCAGGTTTTTTCCCTGTCGGAGAGGTTGTGAAAGGAGAATTTTTAGGTCCTCGAAACAACGATTATGGAGACTTAAAATATGATCAGCTGCTCTGGTTTTGTCCCCCAAGTCAACGTGAGTCAGCATTTCATTGAGAGTACTGTTAGCCACACTAATAATCTTGTTTCTCAGAAGGTCGTCCCCCTCAATTTTGGACCATTTAACCCTCTTCCTATCATTCGTTAAGTAGGCCTCCCCCGTCTGTGAGATACCAGGTTCCTCTAATCTTACTAGCCCTGGCACCTTTAATTGGAGAATCAGGGGATTGTGGTCACTTTCAGGGCGGGGAATTACCTCCATATCCAGCATCAGAGACCAATCTGCTACTTTTAGTAGAATGTAATCAATGCGGCTTCTTCTCAGCCCGTTGTCAAAAGTACAGCTGGCTCCCTGGTCTGATTTAGTTCGACCATTACAGGCCCTGAAGCCACTGTTAAGACAAAAGGCCGTCCAATTTACCGCAGCCTCTGTGGCGGGTACTGATTTTACAGACGTCAGCTCAGGTATACCCCATACTGTGTCCTCCGCAGAGCCCCAGCAATCCCCAGGGTCTAGTAGAGGTTCAAAGCAGCAATTTAGGTCCCCTGCAATCAAGATGACATTGGAACAATCGAGGGCTGCCAAAGCAGATTCTAGTACCCCCAACAATGGTGGCGTACGTCCGCCTGGCAGGCCTCGTGCGTATATATTTACCAATATCAGGTCCTGGTGACCATTCCTTCGCAATCTAACAATCAGGATGTCCGGATTAGGTACACTTATCTCCGTGAGACAATAGCCCAAGGATTGTCGCACCCAGATCAGTAACCCCCCGCAGGCTCGCCCTTTGGTGTTCCCAGTAGCACTTTGGGTAGCTGCTTTATAAAAGTTTACATAGCCCTGCTTATAGACTGTGTCCACAGACCAGGTTTCCTGGAGTAGTATGACATCAAATTTATCCATGAACTCAAGCCAGTCACTAGAGTGGACGCGGTTTTTAATCCCAGCAATGTTCCAGGACGCTATGGCCAGAGTTTCTGATGTAACAGCAGAGGGGGCCACCACTGCAGGGACTACATGCGAATCCTGACCCGTCCCAGCTTTCAATCCATTTGCTGACCCCCCCATGAGGCCATAATCAGCCAACTGCAGAAAGGATCCCCCTTCCCTTGAAGGTGGTGAATTTTTCCCTGGTGAAGGTGGGGCCCTTTCCCCCTCCTCTACCATGACTGTAAATTGAGTAGGCACCAGGCCCTGCCTCTTACCCCCTTCCCCAGAGTCGACTTTATCTACAGATTCCGAGGTTTGGGGTGGTTTACGGAGTCAATCAATTTCCTCCAGATCGGACAGGGGACCAAAGCGGTTGAATAAAGGTGGAAAGATTGGTAGGTGTAGTGTCCTGGGGTTATTCATAACAATGGATCGTCCCTGTCTCGGGGCTTTTTGGGAGAGAGCCTGTCGTTGTGGATAGAAATAAGAAAGGTCAAGGGTTTGGACGTCCCCCTGTCTGGCAAACCTGGCTTCACGGCAAATTGTGTCCACCACCCATGGGTCCCTAAACGATATTAAAATACAATCACCCTCCAAGTCCTTAGGACTCTGGCCCACCCAGTCGACCCTCCTTACAAATAAGATTTCTGTTGGCGAAGATGGGGGCAAAGGTCTATTTTTGTTCAGCCAAAAAGTAACCTTATTTCGTAGGTCTTCATGGGTCTCCCTGTTACCCGATGGCAATGGGGCAACGCCAGTCAGCACCATAGTATAAGGTGTTGCCTCTATGGGGATGTCAACCCGCGGCGTGGGATGTCTGGAATGCTTCCTTGCCAGGGGATTTGGGGCATTTTGGGGATTAATACGGGGCCTGTGGGGTGGGAAACTCTGAGTGGTGGGATTGGGTTTTACCTGAGCGGGTAATTTAGTTGGTTGCTGTCTAGTGGGTGTTTTGTTCGTAGGCTTTGGCTTTTGAGGGTGATGGGGAGCAGCCTTTAGTACCTTGTTTGGAGAATTTTTATGGGCACTCCCTTTATTTAAGCTAGGGTTATCCGTTGCTAGTCCTGATGGATTATGATTGTTATTAGCTAGGCTCGGTGAAATCAAGATTGTTTTTGGGGCCAGAGATGGATGGATATGTTTGGCCAAACCAGAATCTATGTCCGATAAGGACAATAGTATTGCAGAGTTCGCATTAACTACGGCCTCTAAAGAATTTATTTGCGATAACATTAATCTAGTCCTCTCCAAAACAGGTGATAGGAGGTTTTTCATTAAGACCTCCATCTTTGCCAGCAGGGATTCATCACTGCTCAGACATGTTGGACAGGGGTTTGAGGAACCTAGAGAAACAAGGGAGGGGCATAGAGTGTTAGGCAGTGTATTTGTGCATTGAGTTCCACTTGGGTGCCCTGTGCCTGGTTTACGAATACCAACGGGATCTTTTAATTTCGGCATCTTGCATTCTCTCCCTCCCTTGTAACTGGAGTCTTGTTTTCTTTTCCTAGAACCCTTGTTTATGTCTTTAGAATCTGTGTGGACTGGTGTATTAGAATCTGCTTTGGATATATCAGGGATTGAATCAGCCGAGTCAAAACTTAAATTAGTCGAATAGCTATCCTGAGTATCATTTTCTCCTGTTACTTCAGGGTCATCCAGGGGATGTTTGGGGAAAAGTGTGGTGTGATCAGGAGGATTAAGTTCCTCGCTATCCATATGGACAATAGCTTCCGTGGTGTCTAGGTGCATGCAATTAAAAGCTGCGTGTGTGTGAGCTGGTGGTACGGGGCTAGGAACCTTGGCCAATCTACCTATAGAAGAGCGTTTTCCACTAACTAGATCTAAGGAAAGACGCTTTTCCACCATTGCAATTTCTTTTTCCAGGATGCCCGAGGCTCGCGTAATGAAAGCGTCTAGTGGGCCAGAAACCACACCAGTTGGGGTTTGGGTTTGAACATTACGTGTTTTACCGGATCTCAAAACCATGATATCGGAATACGTCCCAGCTTCTATAGGAAAACCTAATAACAATCTTTATACAGATGTAATGAAAAACTGGATAGGCTGGATAGGCCACCCTGATGGACGATACCAATATACAGGAACCCAAAACCCCCACCTGGTACACTTCAACCAATCTTACTATAACCACACGGCGGACCAGAGCTTTTGGGCCGGGGGCCGTCCTCTGCCGTCCTCGAACGGCCTCAAACGGCCCGCTCTTTGCCCGGTCTTCGCCCCGGTCGCTCCCGCGCGCGCTCCCGCGCGGCGTTTGGTGTCCGTATTTGTATGTTCTAAGTCAATGGGCGGGGTTGGAGGAGGTGGGGCGGGGTGGTCAGGGAGAGCGGGGCCAGGTGGTGCGGCCGTTTACACCGGGACTCTTGGGAGAATGAGTCCCGGGTTCCGCTCGCAGCCCTGCAGCCTTTCAGCCCCCACCGAAGCGCCAACCAACGAGAGAGGTCCGAAGCGGGACCCGCGAAGCGGGTACCGCGAGCCGTAGACAGGGAGCCTTCCCAAGCAGCAAACAGCAGCAACACACACCAGGTATTCCACGAGTGTCCCACGCAGTGCAGGGTCCTTCCCTCTTTTCTGTTGGAGGAGGTGGGGCGGGGCGGTCAGGGAGAGCGGGGCCAGGTGGTGCGGCCGTTTACACCGGGACTCTTGGGAGAATGAGTCCCGGGTTCCGCTCGCAGCCCTGCAGCCTTTCAGCCCCCACCGAAGCGCCAACCAACGAGAGAGGTCCGAAGCGGGACCCGCGAAGCGGGTACCGCGAGCCGTAGACAGGGAGCCTTCCCAAGCAGCAAACAGCAGCAACACACACCAGGTATTCCACGAGTGTCCCACGCAGTGCAGGGTCCTTCCCTCTTTTCTGTTGGAGGAGGTGGGGCGGGGCGGTCAGGGAGAGCGGGGCCAGGTGGTGCGGCCGTTTACACCGGGACTCTTGGGAGAATGAGTCCCGGGTTCCGCTCGCAGCCCTGCAGCCTTTCAGCCCCCACCGAAGCGCCAACCAACGAGAGAGGTCCGAAGCGGGACCCGCGAAGCGGGTACCGCGAGCCGTAGACAGGGAGCCTTCCCAAGCAGCAAACAGCAGCAACACACACCAGGTATTCCACGAGTGTTTCACTCAGTCACTTTCAGGCCAATGCTGCGTCAAAAGCCTGCGCCTGCTTGAAGCAGGCGTAGGTCTTGACGCAGCATTGTTAAGATGGGGCACCCCCGAGCCTTGGTGGAGCTGCGTCACGCTTGCGACGCAACTCCAGCAATGCGCCACCTTTACGGCACAGATGCGTCACGCATCTGTGCCGTTTTTGCCCCATGGTGCGCCGCATTATAAATGCGGCGCACCATGGGTGGCGGAGCTGTGGCGCACTGTGGCGCACATTAACTGGCGCATCCCTGGGGATGCGCCAGTTAACATAAATCTGCCCCTTGGTATCCTTGCTATGCTACTGCCCACAAGGTATTTTTTAGACATGATGGGGCAGATTTATGTTTCCTGGCGCATCCCTGCAAATCAGCAGGGATGCGCCGGGAAAGATGCGTGACACAAGTTTACCCTTGCACCACCACATATGCGCTGCAGTTACCATGCGGTGCATCAAGGCGCAAGGATAAACAGATGTGTGTCACATCTGCAGGCGTAAGGTTGGCGCAGTGCTGGAGTTGTGTCGCGGGTGTGACGCAATTCCAACACTGTGCCAACCCGGCCTATCTTCTGCATGGTGCGTCATACCTTACGCCTGCTTCAAGCAGGAGCCAGGTTTTGACGTAGCGATGGCGGAAAAGTGACTGAGTGAAATCTTATAGATTTCACTCAGGCACTTTTCCGAGGCGTTCCTGCGCCTGAACGCCCACCCTGCGCTGGTACGCCCACATGTTTCGCAGGGCTTTACAATGTGACTCATCTCACTCGCAGTCACTTTGTAAATCTCCCGCAGCATGCCGCTAGCTTTACGCTGCCGCTGCGTCATGAAGTGACGCAATGGTGGCGCAAAGTGGCACACAGGGCTTGTAAATCTGCCCCATGATGTCATCTGGGTGCCTTTTGTATCCTGTGCCTTTTCCTACCAGTGTTTGAATCCAAAATAAGTCACAATGCACTGCTAAATAAACCCAGAACACTAAGTGAGAGATTTACAAGAAAGTGACGCATCTGTAGAGATGCGTCACTTTCCCTGTGCTACTCCGAGAAACACTTGCGCCACCATGGATGCGCTGTATTTACAATTCGGCGTACCATGGCGCAAGGATTGACAAATGCGTCAGAAATTCTGGCGCATCTGTTGGGGCAAAGGTCATGCATTGCTGGAGTCGTGTCGCAAGAACGACGCAACTCCAGCAACGCATTTTGAGGCCTATTCCCACTACACTGCGTCACTCATTTAATTTCATTTAAAATCTTTATTCGATTTATTAAAAAAATCATAAAAGCACATATACATTGTATCAACTCATTATGCCTGCTTTAAGCAGGCGTAAGGTTTTGACGCAGTGGTGTCATAGAAGTGACGCAGTGAAATCTTGTACATTTCACTGCGTCACTTTTATGAGGCTTTCTTGCTTGGGAACGCACACCCTGCATACATTATACCTGACGCAGGTATAATGTGATGCAGGGCTTGAGTCATGTTGTAAATTGGCCACATTTTATATGCCGCCGCTGCGTCACAAAAGTGACGCAACAGCAGCGCAAAAGTGTCGCAAAGGGCTTGTAAATCTGCCCCTAAATGTGTAAACATGCACATTTAAATTTCTTGCATTGTCCATGGGGTCACCGCCCCTCCCTCACGCCCACCTTTTAACAGTTTAATTTTCAGGCTCTGTTTGGCTACTGACTAAAGGGATATTCGTCAGGCTGCCACATTTGCAGTCTGGCCTCTTTCTCTCCTCAGAGTGCAGGAGGAAGGCGGTGCCAGTATTGAACATGCACATGATATTTCTGGCCTCCCATCAACAACAGTCTGAGCATGTCCAGGTGAAGCACAGTGACCGTAGTGCATGGTGAAACATTGCAGACCTTGTTCAAGTACTTGAAGACATAAGCACACGTCTTTCCTTCACTGGACAAGCAGCAACATTATACATTAGCCCTTCTCTCGAATAGAATACTTTGCTATACAGAGCCTGTGACCCTCTGCTTCTTCACTGGACAAGCGGCAAAATTATTCATTAGCCCTTTTCTCAAATAGTTCACTGTGCTGTACACAGCGTGTGACCCTCTGCCACTTGAACCTATAACCCATGCCTGGCTGCATTTGCATCTCGTGACCCTCTGCAGTCTGCAGCCTGTGACCTTATTTACCACCTCCAACTTATGTCATTCATTCGCACCCTGTGACCTTCTGCAACTCCTCCTCTTTTGTGTAGGGATGCCCCCCTTATCATTCCTAAATCGATGTGTAGTGATCCAGAATCACGGTCAGCAGTCTAGTGGTTTGTAAGCCAGCACACTGAACACCCACCCACCACTGATGTCACTGGTCAGGTGACACAGCTTTAATAAAAGGGGCCGAGCGCACGTGCTCTAGGCCAGTTGTACCAGGTATCTGACTGTGTCTGCGTCAGTCCTTATAAGCAATGAGGGCCCAGGGCCCCCAACATTACATTGGCGACGAGGGCGGACGCTAGCCACGCGTGCCGCAGCTGAAACACCCCGGAAAGAAGCAGGGAAGTGCCCATGTGCAGAGCAATCCCCTGGAGTAGCGGCGCCGGCCGCCGAGATGCCTGCAGGGCGTAAGCCGAGCTCTGGGCCTGCCTGCAGGCACGAAGGTGACCGGGAGCCTACCCCACACCTTTGAGCCCAGCCTGCAAGGCCCCCTGCGTGGGTTGATGAAGAGCGGACCGACCGGAGCCCACCCGCGTCGGCCGCGAATGCGCCCCTGCCTGGGGTGAAGGAAGAGAGCCGTGCAGAGCCCACCTGCATCGGCCGCCACCGCTCGGTGAAACCTCCGCGGAGCCCACCCGCGTGGAGGAGGAAGCCCCGTCGGCCGAACACAAAACTGAGCGGAGGGGGCCGCGCAAGCATAAATCGACCCCCGTGACTGTACCATAAGCGGTGCCCACCCGCATGGCTGTGGCGCCCTGCCGAGCGCCGACAATGAACGAAAAATTAAAGCGGAGCCCACCCGCATTGACCAGCGCGCCTCGCCGGGCGTAATTGCAGCCACCTTAATGTTCAAATAAAGCAAGGCTCGCGGAGCCCACCCGCGGCCTGCCTGTGGTGCCTCCTGTCCCCCCGCCGCGAGGGTGAATGAACTGGCACCAGAGAGCACGCCCGCAGCGTGAGGGAAGCTGCGGGGCACCGAAAAGTGAAGTGGAGCCCACCCGCAGCAGACCGGAAAACACCAACAACCTTCCACACCGCGCCGCGTGTGAACAGTGGGGCTGCGGTGGCAAAGCGAAGAAACCACGGGCGGCATACTGCCATGCAGAGCGGCACTGAACAAACCCCCTCCCGCGCAGCGTGCAAAGTAGGAAAGCTGCCGGGGTGAGAAGAAGGCCAAGACAAGAGGCAGTGAGGCGGCCCCGCCTTGTAATCAAGAACCGAAATCACAAATGCCCCATCAATCCAGAGATCCACAGCGCCCTGCTCAAGCCCCAGCGCAGCGCTGAAATAGGCAAGGGGAGCCGGTAAACCAAGCCACGAGTAAAGAGGCGGCCGTGGACAGAGAGCGAGGGGCTAGCTGTGAGGAGACAAACACACAAAGTGACAGTGTGAGCCCAGCACCGCCCGACCAAGTGAAAGCATACATAATAAAAGTAGTGGTACTCACCGGCGGTACCATGTAGTGGCCGTAGGGTCAGGAAGCAGGAGACTGTTGGGAGGCCGGAAAAGAGTACCTGAGACGAGGTATTTCAACTTTCTCTGCCCTCAAGGACCCCTGCGGCAGCAGAACACCAAGACGAGCACCACGGAACAGAACGAGGGGCCCGATTCACAGAACTAACTTAAGACAAAATCCTAAACTTACTACTTATGGTATTCACAGAAGTTAGGATTTTGTCTTAAGTTTGTCTTAAGACAAATTTAAGACCGACTTAAGACAGACTTAAGTTAGGATTTTGACTTAAGTCTGTCTTAAGTCTGTCTTAAGACAAACTTAAGACAAAATCCTAACTTAAGTCTGTCTTAAGACAAACTTAAGACAAAATCCTAACTTCTGTGAATACCAAAAGTAGTAAGTTTAGGATTTTGTCTTAAGTTAGTTCCGTGAATCGGGCCCGAAGTTCCAGAAGCTAGAAAAACGGCCGGGGCCTACCATAACCAAACCCTGCAGTGCCATCTAGTGGCCAAAACACATCATCGCGCCCACCAATTGAATAATCAGTGTGAAGGCTGCAATAACGTGAAGAAGAATGAGGCAAAAAGCAAAGCAGATCCAGGCTGCCTAGAAGAAGCGAATACCACAGCAGCACATGACTGAAAGGCGCAGTCCACTAGGGGAAAAGAAAGAGAGGTCACTGCAGCCCTGCACTAGTGACCCCAAGTGCGCCACAGCAAAGCAGACTCCCAGCAAGGGACAACGGGCTGCAAAGCACGCAAGGAGCCAAGCAAGGAACAAAGGTCTGCACGGCGCAGGAACGCGCCAGAACCGCAGGAACACGCCAAGAGGCGCAGGAACGCGCCAGAACCGCAGGAACACGCCAAGAGGCGCAGGAACGCGCCAGAAGCACAGAACCACACCACACCCACAGGACAGCACAGCACTGCGCCAGGAGTGCCAGAAGTCAGGAGCGCCTAGTGACGCTGCCCAGCGACACACCAACGCCACAGACCAGCACTGTGCAAGACCGCGCAAGGAGTGAGGGAACTCCCCACAACAGGACAGCACAGCATTGCGCAGGACCGCGCACGGAGTGAAGGAACTCCACGCCATCACGACTGAGTGACGCAGGGATCGCGTCCTCAGAGACCTGCCAGTAGGTCACAGCGAAGATGACTTGCCAGAAAGTCACCGCCAGATGCGGACCAGTCAGTTGGTCGCCCGAAAGAAAAGGAGAAGATGAGACCAGTCAGTTGGTCACCCGGAAAGAAAAGGAGAAGATGACCAGTCAGTTGGTCACCCGGAAAGAAAAGGAGAAGATGACCAGTCAGTTGGTCACCCGGAAAGAGAAGGAGAAGATGACCAGTCAGTTGGTCACCCGGAAAGAGAAGGAGAAGATGACCATTCAGCTAGTTGCCCGGAAAAAGAAAGGAGAAGCTGGCAGTCAGAAGATCACGACTGCGAAGACATGCCAGAAGATCAAAGGCATAGCAACTGAATAGATCAAGAAGAGGTCCATGGACGGGACCCAGAAGAGGTCTGATGACACCGACCCGAAGTAAAGAAGGAGCGACAGGAAGAAAGGTGCGATGCCTGGTTTGGCCATTGGAAGAAGAGGAGGCGTGTCCTAAGGGTAGGACGCAGCCAGGGAGATTCGTATGGAGTGCACGCCACACGGAGATGGCCTGGGTGGTTGAAGAAAAGAAGAGGGACCGACTACGTCGTGAAAGGAATGGAGGAGAAGAAGGGAAGTGAGTGCCACGGTGCCACTAGAAGATCACAAGAAGTGAAGAGGTGTGACCAGTCAACTCACACACCCATCAGACGAGGATGGTGACATGCACCAGAACACCGGAGTGCAACAGAGAACAAGGCCTGGCATGAACACCGGCGGCACAAGTCAAAGATATCCACCTACAAGCCATCCATCCATGTGGCGATCGTAGAAAAGGGCAAGTTTGGACTGTTGACAACATTCTACCTTTGGGGTTGAGCGGAAGATTGAATGGCGAGAGTGCTCACACATCCGGCTGAGGAACTGACCACTCCACATCAACCCGTGGCAGCCCAAGAAGCAAAGGCCTCAAGGGACTCTGGTGGCAGCAAGTCCCGCAAGAGAGACGGATCCACGACGGTGCGTCTGCAAAACCCACTGAGAGGGAAGCTTCGCGTGCAAGAAAAGAGTCAACAACGTAACCTTCAGGTGGAACTAGGACACAACGGTGAAGATCGTGGAGCGCCCCGCTCACGGCCCGAAGGCTATGGTGGAGCAAAATGACCGATAACACCAGTCCAGTGGAAGCCTGGCAAAGAGGTCCTCCCGGACATCTTGTGAGTGAGGAATACCGGCGAAGAGGGGCATCCTAGTGAGAGGGATGTATGCACCTACTCCTTTCATCTGCCCAGAAATACTTTGAAGCCTGCCTAGAGACATCACCAAGGACCAGGACTGAAGAGGAGAACCGAGAAGACAAACAATACTCGGATCACGTTACCCTTCTATCTAAACTACCAACTGTCACCAGTGGTGCCAAGGAAAGGCAAGACCGAGAACAATGTCCAAGCGGTGCAGATAGGCGATAGGACCCGCTGAACAACGGCAAACCATGCCACAGTGACTCGTGAGTCCTGGATGCAGCAACTACACCATCTGCAGCTTGCAATCCACCAAAGAGAGACTCTTCAAATCATAGAGTCCAGTGTTACATTTGTATGTACATTTTCTATCCCACAGGTTGAACTTTAACGTGGGGTTTGCAAATTGTACTTTTTCTCCCACAGGTTGGACTTTCATTTGTTTTCATTTTCCCCCAAGTTTGGGAGGAATGTAGTGATCCAGAATCACGGTCAGCAGTCTAGTGGTTTGTAAGCCAGCACACTGAACACCCACCCACCACTGATGTCACTGGTCAGGTGACACAGCTTTAATAAAAGGGGCCGAGCGCACGTGCTCTAGGCCAGTTGTACCAGGTATCTGACTGTGTCTGCATCAGTCCTTATAAGCAATGAGGGCCCAGGGCCCCCAACATTACACGATGCAGTTGGTCCTTTAACACCGATCGCTAGGGGGGGCATGGCCAGACAGATGGAATGTCGATCAAAATTGTGTCGCAGCATCCCTAGACCTCGGCGAGTTGAAGAACGGCAGTCTTCCATGGTGAAAAACTGTAGAAAACGATCACAGCGAACAGTGAGCCAAGCGGAGTTCCTGACCTAAAGATGGCTGTGCCTGACCAGAGCACGAAAAGCGGCCCTGGCAATTAAAGTCAATGGTGCCACGTCCGGTGTCAGAAACTGAGCCTCAGCCACGAATCCTGCACCCTGACAAAGCCTGACCCCCCCTGTGGGACCGTAGTGTGGCTGGTATGGGTCTGCGGAGCCGGGGGAGGCCGGAGGAAGAGTAGGCCTGATGGGGGCGGGCTGCGCCACTCCTGTGCTGAATGGAGTCGGATGTGCGTGCAGCCCTCCTAGGCCTTGCACATTACCCAGAACGACCAACGTCGTGCTGGAAAACTCCATGAGAATCATGGAGCCTAAGATCGGTGTCCACAGCAGGCACCGCGTCTTCTGGCACCGCAGACCAGTCACGCAGGGGGGAAATCCTGCCCTGCTGGGGAGATCAGCTGAGCTGTAGCGAGATAGATGGGTGTAGACGCGACGAAGAACTGGGACCTGAGTGAGCAGCCCAGCTGAGGAGGGGCCTAAGTCCTCACAATTCTGGAACCAGCACAGCGACGCAGGCGGACTCTTCCGTGAGAGGGCGGGCACTATTGGGGCCCCAAAGGTGAGGAGTGAGACAGCCTAAACACAGGGGGACCAACAAGGCTGATCAACAGTGGCTAAGGAGTGAAGACCCTCAAAATAGAAAAACAGGGAAAAAAGCCAAAGATAAGGTATAAAAAAGGCACAACATCACAGGAGACGAGGCATAAAATAACAAAGCACTCCACGAACGCTGATAATATTATGACCTAGGGGCCTTAAAAATAGTTGGTGCAAATAAGTGTAGGCAAAACTGATAGGTGAGCCAAGCGGCACACAGAAGGAACAATCATGGTGTACAGGACGACTAGGGTGCCGAAGAGGATTGAGACCCAGTAATACTTTAGGGAAGAAAGTATTCCTACCTTGGCCCACCTGAAGACAACAGAATAAGGCCCTATAAACTGAAGGGCAACAACACAAAGGAGGCAAAGAGATACTAGATATAGGGGCCGCCATCCAGTCAGGTTCGGGAGCTCCCCTCAATTGTAGGAGGTCTGATAGACACACTGGAGCAGCGGTGGTCAGAGATCAACCTGGAAGACCGGGGCCAAGAGATATATACACTAACGGATAGAACTGGAGTGGCTACCCTCGTAGGACCCATGCCAGTTGAGAATAAGTGCCTAACAAGAAATAAACAAAGCGATTAGCACACAGCCGGACTATGGTAAAAGATAAGCTGTCGAGAGGAGAACAGACCAACAAAATAGGGCAATACACAGGGCTGGGTCCAACAGCAACAGATCATCCAGAAGAGACACTGAAAGTGCGACCAGCCAAGGAGCTATGGCACAAGACAAGACGGATATATTGGGGTCCATTAGAGGCTCCCCGGTGGCGCTAGAAACAAAGATTGTAGGAGAGTGGGGTCTGCAATCCTATGGTCACCCCAGATTTTTGCTTTTTGCTTCACTGGTTTACGGCTTTCCCTGGCTGTGGGCCTGCTAATCAGACCCACAGCCTAGCTGTTCTCTCTCTAAATTGACAAGCATGTACCTTAGGTGCATTTACCAATTGGTACTGGGCCACCTTATCAGTCCCTGTACAGCATACCTTAGGTATCCAGGGCATAGGTGTACCCAGGGCCTACCAGGGGCTGAAGCATGTATTATGCCACCCCTGGCTGGCCATCTAAATAGACACAACTGGCTGCACGACAGCTGGGGCAAGGTGGTGTAATCACCCTTTGCTTTAGATATAGTTACCTATCAGTCACTCCTATGGAAGGCCTTATCAATCCTGAAGGCAGAGTGCTTGGAATTATGTGAGATGGTGCTCTGGCATGAGCTGAGCCCGTTTGCAGCTTGCGGAACCAAGTCCTAATAGCTGTTCCATGATAACGCTATACCATATACTCTTAAGTGCATTATAATCCTCGCGGTTAAATGCTAACTCTGGTATAGCATTATCAAAACATGTCGAGTAAGGTGTCATACGAATTGGAATACTACCCCCTCGCCAATTCTGGCAGCGGGAGTAGCATTCCACACTTCTAGAGGGACACGACATGTATGTAACTGAGAACCCCGGTTAAAGTTAACTCAAGCCTTGGCATCACAAAATGGATGCTGCCACCACAGACACAAGTCTGACCTCCTGCTGCTGGGAGTCCTTCCAGCGAGGGCGGCTTGGACAAAGGGTTTCCTGCCTTGGGAGGTGCTAGCACCACCCCAGACAGGATTTTGTGTATTGGGTAGGGTAGGCTTGAAAGGAATGAGACATGCCCGGGACACACAAGGTGTCCTGTGCATACACCGGTTCCAACCAGTTGCTGGGGCATCCCAGCCCCAGCTCTGGCGGGAAGCCGGACAAAGGATTGGGGGTGTAGCCACCCCCCTTCCTGGTCCCACCCAGGGGAGGGACCTAGTCAGTAGTGCAGCCCCCTTTAGCAGGATAAAAGTAGGAGCTGGTCCCATTGCAAATCAGATTATCCTGAACAACTTTACAAGAAGAAACTCTGGACTTCGACGTTCTGCTCCACAGAAGACTGAAGAATCTCCCTTGTGGGCTAGGAGTGTCCACCCTGCACAAGCAGGCACCATCTAGCGTCCAGCGGCCTCCCTTTGTCGTCTTCCTCCCCGGATCCAGACTTCAGAGCCCGACGAGACCCTGATTCCCAGACCTCTCCGACCTCAACCCACATCTGCAGCAAAGCTGAGACCCGTGGGTGCGACGAGACACGTGGGACCGGCCATCTTGGAAGAGACTGCACTTCGCTTCCAGCATGACTCCCGAGGTAAACTCGACCAAGTGCTTTGGGGACTGAGAAGCCCCAGCCCCGAGCAGCTCCTGCACCGAACCTCCGCCCTCCAGCATCCACGAGATCTGCGTGGGGCCCTTCTGCTTTGTTGCTGCTCGACGCGTTGTCTGGTCACTTGCCGGCTGGCTTGTGGCCTCCCAGACGACGAACCTTTGAAACTTTGCTGCTGGTCTGGTTGCTCCAGACTGGCCCTTGCTCCCTTCCAAAAGAGGGTCACCTCGGACTCTCCTAGTCCGCACCAGACGCTTTCTTCACTCACCGCGTGGGTTGCCTTTGCCAAGGCCTGTTGACGCCGATTCTGGATCCAACACTTCCGACAGCAAGAGCCTGCGTGGGGCAGCTCGTGCCTCCATCCTGGTCATCGAAGACACCTCCTGGTCCATGTGGCTGCAGAGTCAAGCGTCCACTCTTCACCTGATCGCGACGACGACATCTGGTTCCTTCCTGGTTCCACCCCAGTCACTGGCTAGTGACTGTGAACATTGTCCCCTCTGCTTTCAGGTCTCCTTCTTCAACAATCCACCCTGGGATTGTACCGGACATCTTCCTCCTGGTCGCCTGCAGCATCTTTTCTTTCAGGCTCCATTGACTTCAACGTGAGAACCCGACGCACTTTGAACCCTATGCACCCGCGGCCCGTGGGTGAGGTAACAAGAGCATTTCGGTACTCAAGGGTAGTTTAACTGTCCTAGTCTCCAGTTCCACAGTCATATTAGTCCTACCTAGTCAGGATTGTCCGTACTCACCTTTTTCTTGAACAGTACTGTCCATAGACGTTGTTACGCATCTCGCATGTGAGTTCACATTCTGCACACACGTTCCGTGGGCCTCCTAGTACTTACCTAGTGTTAGGGTAGCGTGGCCCCCCCGATCCTACAGCCTCTGGACAGCTCCATTCTTACTATCGACTTTCACATTGCACTTACTTAGTATATGGTTTGTCGTGCCCCTAGGGCACCATTGTAATTTTGTGCAACTTAACGTATTTTTCATAAGAGATTGTCATGTGCTTAGCCCTCTGACCTCACAAAGAGGTCAGAGGTGTTGTTATTAATAAATAGAACGTTTATTTTCATAACAACCTGTGTGGTGTCCTTTCATCTGGTATTCAAGGGGTTTTATTTTGGTAAAACAGCTGGCTTCACATGCCAAAAGAGTTTAGCCTAAGACTGCTTTGTCCATGCTACCATTAGGATAGCTGGTCTATAAGGTTGACTTACAACCAATCACCATAAGGGTTGTTTGGACTGATACAAGGTGATCACTAGAACTAGTGAGCATCATATATCTGGCCAACTTCTCACATTGGTGTGCAGCGGTTGGGATTTGAGCTTGCTGTTGTTTTTACCACGTATAATCTTGCAATATCATTTGAAAGCTCACATAAGGTACTCTAGGTACATATAACAAGCTTAGAAATACTCTGAGTTCTACTGAACCAGCTGTTGTAGTAGAAAGGGCCTAGCACACCCTGACTACAACTCTTAGCAAGGGATCAGTAGGAAAACCCATAGTGTAATTAGGTGCATCACGTACACCACACTAGAAGCATGTCTACCCATGGAGAGTCTTCAGAGACTCCCCTAGTGGTTAGTGACCTTCCACAGGTCCTTTCCAGATATGCAGCTCTCAGTTTCCAGGAGATGAGACAATTGTGTACCTCCAGGAAATTGAAACAGGGTTCAAACCCTACAGCTCCTTTTCTGTTAGGTCTCTTAGAGACCTATGATGCCAGAAGGGCTGCTAACACAGACCCCTCTAATCCAGATAGGAGTATGCCCCCCTTAGAAGGTACACTTTGTGATTCAGACCTCCCCGAAGCAGTAGATGTAGAAGAGGAGGAGGAAGAAGAGGAAGTCTCTGGGGATGAGGCAGACAAAGGTCCTGAGATAGTCAGCAGACTTACAAGGGCCAACTTAGACCTGCATAAGGAAGGATCTGGGGGACCTCCAGTTCTGACACTAAGCAGGCCTAACTTTGGAACTAGGAGAGATAGATCTCATTCTAGGGACGACAATAGATCTGTGAACTCTCATGGCTCTGCTCATAGGAGAATGACTTCTCCCCAGAGGAGAATGACTTCCTCTCAGAGGAGAGAACATGAAGCAAGGATGAAACAAGCTAATCTGAGGATCCAGAGGGAAGAACTTGCCCTTGCCAAGGAGAAGCTTGCCTTTGCTAGAGAGCAACAGTTGAGTGGGGCAGTCCCCACTGGTGGCAGCAATATCCCTAAGGATAAAGACAGGATTTTTGATAACAGAAACCTGAGCAAAATAGTGCCCTCCTATAAGACAGGAGATGATATCCACAAGTGGATAAGTGCTTTGGAGAGAGCCTGCAAAGTACAGCAGGTACCCCAGAGTCAGTGGGCAGCTATATTGTGGCTCTCCTTTGAAGGTAAAGGTAGAGATAAGCTCCTCACTGTCAGAGATGAGGATGCTAATGATTACACTGTTTTTTTATCCTGCCAAAGCGCATTGGGTCGCGCCTACCTTCCTGGACTTTGTGTGGTCTCTGCTAACTTCTACCCACTCCTTGCAGCACCCGCTCCGCGGGTGCCGCTGCGCCACACCAACGCGAGGAGGAACACTGCGGGAGACCGGGGAAAGACTTTCTCGGCGTCGGCGGAGGGCTGCAGGGCTGCGAGCGTGACAGGGACTCCAATTCCCAGGAGTCCCTGACAGACCGTGGTCAACTTCCGGTCCGCTCTCCCTGCCGGACCGCCCCGCCCACCGGAGAGCATTTTTAAATCCCCGGCTGACAAGCCTTCACTGGGACACTGTTTTTTTATCCTGCCAAAGCGCATTGGGTCGCGCCTACCTTCCTGGACTTTGTGTGGTCTCTGCTAACTTCTACCCACTCCTTGCAGCACCCGCTCCGCGGGTGCCGCTGCGCCACACCAACGCGAGGAGGAACACTGCGGGAGACCGGGGAAAGACTTTCTCGGCGTCGGCGGAGGGCTGCAGGGCTGCGAGCGTGACAGGGACTCCAATTCCCAGGAGTCCCTGACAGACCGTGGTCAACTTCCGGTCCGCTCTCCCTGCCGGACCGCCCCGCCCACCGGAGAGCATTTTTAAATCCCCGGCTGACAAGCCTTCACTGGGACACTGTTTTTTTATCCTGCCAAAGCGCATTGGGTCGCGCCTACCTTCCTGGACTTTGTGTGGTCTCTGCTAACTTCTACCCACTCCTTGCAGCACCCGCTCCGCGGGTGCCGCTGCGCCACACCAACGCGAGGAGGAACACTGCGGGAGACCGGAGAAAGACTTTCTCGGCGTCGGCGGAGGGCTGCAGGGCTGCGAGCGTGACAGGGACTCCAATTCCCAGGAGTCCCTGACAGACCGTGGTCAACTTCCGGTCCGCTCTCCCTGCCGGACCGCCCCGCCCACCGGAGAGCATTTTTAAATCCCCGGCTGACAAGCCTTCACTGGGACACTGTTTTTTTTATCCTGCCAAAGCGCATTGGGTCGCGCCTACCTTCCTGGACTTTGTGTGGTCTCTGCTAACTTCTACCCACTCCTTGCAGCACCCGATCCGCGGGTGCCGCTGCGCCACACCAACGCGAGGAGGAACACTGCGGGAGACCGGGGAAAGACTTTCTCGGCGTCGGCGGAGGGCTGCAGGGCTGCGAGCGTGACAGGGACTCCAATTCCCAGGAGTCCCTGACAGACCGTGGTCAACTTCCGGTCCGCTCTCCCTGCCGGACCGCCCCGCCCTCTAATACTTCCTATATCTAGGGTTACATCTCCCGCAGCGCGGGACGCAGCCCGGGACAAGACCGGGCTAAGAGCGGGCCGTTTGAGGCCGTTCGAGGACGACAGAGGACGGCCCCGGCCCATACCCCCTTATCGGTTTATTCCCCACATCCAAGGTAGGCGGGATACTTAACCGCTGTTGTTGTCATCTACTAAAAACTGATTACCAAGTCTTGAAACTTGCACTGATTGATGGGGTTGGCTTAACCACTGAGCAATACAGGTTGTTGTTCAGGGATACCCAGAAAACTCAGACTCAAGACTGGACTGACTTTGTTGATTGTGCCACTAAGGCTTTGGAGGGCTGGTTACTGGGAAGTAAAGTTACTGATTACACAGGATTGTATAATCTAATTATGAGAGAGCAAATCTTAAATAATTGTCAGAACCAGTTGTTGCATCAGCACTTGATTGACTCAGATCTGACTTCTCCCCAAGAATTGGGAAAGAAGGCAGACAGATGGGTCAGGACAAGGGTCAAGCAGCAGAACCAGAACCAGGGTGGTGGCCGGAAGAAAGCAGACCAAAAGGGTAATGATAATAAGCAAAATGACCAGAAGTCTTCAACAGGGCCCCAACAACCTAAGGAGGGTGGGTCCAAAACTTCCCAAAAGAAGAATGATGGTCCTAAGAAACCATGGTGCCAATACTGTAAAAGTAAGACTCACTGGTTTAGTGAGTGCACCCAAGAAAGGCCAAACTCCTACCACTACTGTCCCTAAGACACCTGCACCCCCTAGTACAGTTAGTAGTGGTAGTGCACCTCCCAAGGCTATAGTTGGGTTAACCCTGGGAACTGAGGTGGGTTCTGACTTAGTTAGAATACCAACTCAGGCAGTTCTTGTTTGTACTGGGGACATGGATATGACCCCTACTGTAAGTCCTAGTACTCTAGGCAAATACAGAGAAACGCCTTTAATCAATGGAAAGATGGCTCAGGCCTACAGGGACACATGTGCCAGTGTCACTATGGTGACACCAACATTTGTGGACCCTGACCAGATCATGCTAGGTACAGATTACCTAGTGACCAATGCTAGCAATGTCACTACCAATCACAGTATGGCAATTGTTAATTTCTCCTGGGGAGGGGTAACTGGCCTCAAAAGGGTTGTAGTTAGTTCAGACCTACCAGTAGATTGTCTTTTGGGCAATGATTTGGAATTCTCACTGTGGTCAGATGTGGAGTACAGGACTCATGTAGAAATGCTAGGTCTCTCCTCACATGTGCTTGCTGTGACTAGGTCACAGGCCAAGAAATGCCCAGTTGAACTAGTGCTGGATCCTGGAAGAATGTACCAGACACTACCCAAGAGAAAGAGCAGTAGGGGTAAGGCTGAGCCTTCCCCCCTGCCTCAGGTTGAGGATCAGCTCTCTCAGGAGACTGACCCCAAGACCCCAGAAGGAACTGTCCTAGAAGAGCTTGAACCTGAAAAGGTTGAGTTTCTTGGGACAGGGGGACCTTCCAGGGTAGACTTGAGGCAGGCCCAATTAGACTGTTCCTCTCTTGATCCCCTCAGACAGCAGGCTGCTGCTGAGGCTGCAGGGAATGCTACAGGTGTCCAAAAGGTATATTGGGATGATGGACTCCTATACTCTGAGGCAAGAGACCCCAAACCTGGTGCTACCAGGAGGCTGGTCATCCCCTTGTCTCTTAGAGGTTTCCTTCTCACCTTAGCCCATGAGATTCCCCTTGCAGGTCACTTAGGCCAGAACAAGACTTGGGACAGGCTTGCCCCACACTTTCACTGGCCTCATATGTCTGAGGACACTAAAGAGTTTTGTCGCTCATGTGTCACCTGCCAAGCCGGTGGCAAATCAGGTGGCACCACAAAGGCACCCCTCATACCACTACCTGTGGTGGGGGTACCCTTTGAGAGAGTGGGGATAGACATTGTTGGACCAATGGACCCCCCAACAGCATCTGGGCACAGATTTATACTGGTGATAGTGGATCATGCCACCAGGTATCCAGAAGCTATTCCCCTTAGGACCACTGCAGCTCCTGTTGTGGCCAAGGCCCTACTTGCAGTTTTTACTAGAGTGGGGTTTCCTAAGGAGGTCATCTCTGACAGAGGTACTAACTTCATGTCAGGATACTTGACTGCCATGTGGAAGGAGTGTGGTGTAAATTACAAATTTACCACACCCTATCACCCACAGGGCAATGGGCTTGTTGAAAGGTTCAACAAGACCCTCAAAGGGATGATAAAAGGGTTACCAGAAAAGCTTAGGCGAAAATGGGACATCCTTTTACCCTGCCTTCTGTTTGCTTACAGAGAGGTCCCACAGAAGGGGTTTGGTTACAGCCCTTTTGAGCTTTTGTTTGGACATCCTGTAAGAGGACCCCTATGTCTTGTGAAGGAAGGATGGGAGTTACCTCTCAAAAAGCCTAAGCTTGACATAGTGGACTATGTACTTGGTCTCCGCTCCAGGATGGCAGAGTAAATGGAGAAGGCATCCAAAAACCTGGAGGCCAGCCAAGAACTTCAAAAAGCTTGGCATGACCAAAAGGCTGTCCTAACTGTTTACCATGCAGGACAGAAGGTGTGGGTGTTGAAGCCAGTGGCCCCAGCAGCTCTCTAAGACAAATGGTCTGGACCCCATACCATCATTGAACAAAAGGGAGAGGTCACCTACCTGGTGGACCTTGGAACTCCCAGGAGCCCTCACAGAGTACTTCATGTGAACAGGCTCAAAGCATTTGTTGACAGGGACGACCTGAGCTTGCTCATGGCCACAGATGAGGGGCAGGAGGAAGAGAGTGACCCTCTCCCAGACCTGCTCACTCAGAACCCTGATGATGGGTCAGTAGATGGTGTAGTCTTTTCTGACAGCCTCTCTGAACATCAGCAAAAGGATTGCAAGCAGGTCCTTAAATCCTTTAGACAAATGTTTTCTCTGACCCCCAGTCAGACAAACTGGTGCACACATGAGGTGGACACTGGAGACAGTCTGCCTATAAAGAGTAAAATCTACAGGCAACCTGACCACGTCAGGGACTGCATAAAACAAGAAGTACAAAAGATGTTGGAATTGGGAGTCATTGAACCCTCAGAGAGCCCTTGGGCTAGTCCTGTAGTTCTAATACCAAAGCCTCACACTCAGGATGGTAAGAGAGAGATGAGGTTTTGTGTAGACTACAGGGGTCTCAATGCTGTCACTAAGACAGATGCCCATCCAATACCAAGGGCAGATGAACTGATAGATAAGTTGGCTTCAGCAACATTCTTAAGTACATTTGACCTAACAGCTGGTTATTGGCAAATCAGGTTAGCTGAGGATGCCAAGGCCAAGACAGCATTTTCTACCCCAGGAGGTCATTACCAATTTGTGGTGATGCCCTTTGGTTTGAAAAATGCACCTGCCACTTTTCAAAGGTTGGTGAACCAAGTTCTCACTGGGTTGGATGACTTCTGTGCAGCATATCTAGATGATATTGCTGTCTTTAGCTCCACCTGGGAGGATCACCTGATCCACATGAGGAAAGGTTTGGAGGCTCTGCAAAAGGCAGGCCTCACTATCAAGGCTACTAAGTGCCAGATAGGGCAGAGTCAGGTTGTGTACCTGGGCCACCTTGTGGGTGGAGGCCAGGTTCAACCATTGGAGAGCAAGATACAGGCCATAAAGGACTGGGCTCCTCCAACCACCCAGACACAGGTCAGAGCTTTCTTGGGCCTGTCTGGTTACTATAGGAAGTTTGTCAAGAATTATGGGTCCATAGTGACACCACTTAATGACCTGACAAGCAAGAAAATGCCAAAGAAAGTTCAGTGGACAGTTAGCTGTCAAAAGGCCTTTGATGACCTAAAGCAGGCCATGTGTACTGCACCTATTCTCAAGAGTCCTGACTACTCCAAAACCTTCATTGTCCAAACAGATGCATCTGATTTGGGTGTGGGAGCTGTTCTTTCTCAACTGAATATTGATGGTCATGACCAGCCCATTGCTTTTATAAGCAGAAGGCTGACCCCTAGAGAGAAACGTTGGTCAGCTATAGAGAGGGAGGCCTTTGCTGTGGTTTGGGCCCTGAAGAAGTTGAGGCCCTACTTGTTTGGAACTCACTTCAAGATTCAGACCGACCATAAGCCCCTCCTATGGCTAAATCAGATGAAAGGTGAAAACCCCAAACTTCTTAGGTGGTCCATTTCCCTACAGGGGATGGACTTTACAGTGGAGCACAGACCAGGGACTGACCATGGCAATGCAGATGGTCTCTCCAGGTATTTCCACTTAGAACAGGAAGACTCACCTGGTCAAGGTTAGTTTAATGTCCCTAAGTTTGGGGGGGTGTTATGTAGGAGAGTGGGGTCTGCAATCCTATGGTCACCCCAGATTTTTGCTTTTTGCTTCACTGGTTAACGGCTTTCCCTGGCTGTGGGCCTGCTAATCAGACCCACAGCCTAGCTGTTCTCTCTCTAAATTGACAAGCATGTACCTTAGGTGCATTTACCAATTGGTACTGGGCCACCTTATCAGTCCCTGTACAGCATACCTTAGGTATCCAGGGCATAGGTGTACCCAGGGCCTACCAGGGGCTGAAGCATGTGTTATGCCACCCCTGGCTGGCCATCTAAACAGACACAACTGGCTGCACGACAGCTGGGGCAAGGTGGTGTAATCACCCTTTGCTTTAGATATAGTTACCTATATCTAAACCTAAAATGGACACATATATTCCTATCAGTCACTCCTATGGAAGGCCTTATCAATCCTGAAGGCAGAGTGCTTGGAATTATGTGAGATGGTGCTCTGGCATGAGCTGAGCCCATTTGCAGCTTGCGGAACCAAGTTCTAATAGCTGTTCCATGATAACGTTATACCATATACTCTTAAGTGCATTATAATCCTCGCGGTTAAATGCTAACTTTGGTATAGCATTATCAAAACATGTCGAGTAAGGTGTCATACGAATTGGAATACTACCCCCTCGCCAATTCTGGCGACGGGGGTAGCATTCCACCCTTCTAGAGGGACACGACATGTATGTAACTGAGAACCCCGGTTAAAGTTAACTCGAGCCTTGGCATCACAAAATGGATGCTGCCACCACAGACACAAGTCTGACCTCCTGCTGCTGGGAGTCCTTCCAGCGAGGGCGGCTTGGACAAAGGGTTTCCTGCCTTGGGAGGTGCTAGCACCACCCCAGACAGGATCTTGTGTATTGGGTAGGGTAGGCTTGAAAGGAATGAGACATGCCCGGGACACACAAGGTGTCCTGTGCATACACCGGTTCCAACCAGTTGCTGGGGCATCCCAGCCCCAGCTCTGGCGGGAAGCCGGACAAAGGATTGGGGGTGTAGCCACCCCCCTTCCTGGTCCCACCCAGGGGAGGGACCTAGTCAGTAGTGCAGCCCCCATGAGCACGATAAAGGTAGGAGCTGGTCCCATTCCAAATCAGATTATCCTGAACAACTTTACAAGAAGAAACTCTGGACTTCGATGTTTTGCTCCACAGAAGACTGAAGAATCTCCCTTGTGGGCAAGGAGTGTCCACCCTGCACAAGCAGACACCATCAAGCGTCCAGCGGCCTTCCTTTGTCGTCTTCCTCCCCAGATCCAGACTTCAGAGCCCGACGAGACCCGGATTCCCAGACCTCTCCGACCTCAACCCACATCTGCAGCAAAGCTGAGACCCGTGGGTGCGACGAGACACGTGGGACCGGCCATCTTGGAAGAGAATGCACTTCGCTTCCAGCACGACTCCCGAGGTAAACTCGACCAAGTGCTTTGGGGACTGAGAAGCCCCAGCCTCGAGCAGCTCCTGCACCGAAGATCCGCCCTCCAGCATCCACGAGATCTGCGTGGGGCCCTTCTGCTTTGTTGCTGCTCGACGCGTTGTCTGAGTCAGAAAAGGGGGTGGTGATGAACAGAGTGTCTGAATTAAGCAGACCACTCTTACCCAGTCCAAAGATCAGGGCTTGATCCATCACCGTTATTTATCTCACTGCCCCATCCCAGCTCAGAACCTGGCTATATGCAAATTAGTCTGTCCCTGGCCCAGTGCATCATGGGAACAGGGCAGACCAAACTACCAAGCCAATTCTTCACCAGAAAGGAGACAAGCTACCGGGGACCGGTTTCTGGCATTTCAGCCTCTTCGGCCCGGCTTGCTTGAATCCTGATGGAGCAGTGAGAAAGGGACTCATGTCTGAGTATACCCTGCCACACCTATAGTGGCCAAAAACGATTCAGAAAAGGGGGTGGTGATGAACAGAGTGTCTGAATTAAGCAGACCACTCTTACCCAGTCCAAAGATCAGGGCTTGATCCATCACCGTTATTTATCTCACTGCCCCATCCCAGCTCAGAACCTGGCTATATGCAAATTAGTCTGTCCCTGGCCCAGTGCATCATGGGAACAGGGCAGACCAAACTACCAAGCCAATTCTTCACCAGAAAGGAGACAAGCTACCGGGGACCGGTTTCTGGCATTTCAGCCTCTTCGGCCCGGCTTGCTTGAATCCTGATGGAGCAGTGAGAAAGGGACTCATGTCTGAGTATACCCTGCCACACCTATAGTGGCCAAAAACGATTCAGAAAAGGGGGTGGTGATGAACAGAGTGTCTGAATTAAGCAGACCACTCTTACCCAGTCCAAAGATCAGGGCTTGATCCATCACCGTTATTTATCTCACTGCCCCATCCCAGCTCAGAACCTGGCTATATGCAAATTAGTCTGTCCCTGGCCCAGTGCATCATGGGAACAGGGCAGACCAAACTACCAAGCCAATTCTTCACCAGAAAGGAGACAAGCTACCGGGGACCGGTTTCTGGCATTTCAGCCTCTTCGGCCCGGCTTGTTTGAATCCTGATGGAGCAGTGAGAAAGGGACTCATGTCTGAGTATACCCTGCCACACCTATAGTGGCCAAAAACGATTCAGAAAAGGGGGTGGTGATGAACAGAGTGTCTGAATTAAGCAGACCACTCTTACCCAGTCCAAAGATCAGGGCTTGATCCATCACCGTTATTTATCTCACTGCCCCATCCCAGCTCAGAACCTGGCTATATGCAAATTAGTCTGTCCCTGGCCCAGTGCATCATGGGAACAGGGCAGACCAAACTACCAAGCCAATTCTTCACCAGAAAGGAGACAAGCTACCGGGGACCGGTTTCTGGCATTTCAGCCTCTTCGGCCCGGCTTGCTTGAATCCTGATGGAGCAGTGAGAAAGGGACTCATGTCTGAGTATACCCTGCCACACCTATAGTGGCGAAAAACGATTCAGAAAAGGGGGTGGTGATGAACAGAGTGTCTGAATTAAGCAGACCACTCTTACCCAGTCCAAAGATCAGGGCTTGATCCATCACCGTTATTTATCTCACTGCCCCATCCCAGCTCAGAACCTGGCTATATGCAAATTAGTCTGTCCCTGGCCCAGTGCATCATGGGAACAGGGCAGACCAAACTACCAAGCCAATTCTTCACCAGAAAGGAGACAAGCTACCGGGGACCGGTTTCTGGCATTTCAGCCTCTTCGGCCCGGCTTGCTTGAATCCTGATGGAGCAGTGAGAAAGGGACTCATGTCTGAGTATACCCTGCCACACCTATAGTGGCCAAAAACGATTCAGAAAAGGGGGTGGTGATGAACAGAGTGTCTGAATTAAGCAGACCACTCTTACCCAGTCCAAATATCAGGGCTTGATCCATCACCGTTATTTATCTCACTGCCCCATCCCAGCTCAGAACCTGGCTATATGCAAATTAGTCTGTCCCTGGCCCAGTGCATCATGGGAACAGGGCAGACCAAACTACCAAGCCAATTCTTCACCAGAAAGGAGACAAGCTACCGGGGAGAGGTTTTTGGCATTTCAGCCTCTTCGGCCCGGCTTGCTTGAATCCTGATGGAGCAGTAAGAAAGGGAATCATGTCTGAGTATACCCTGCCACACCTATAGTGGCCAAAAACGATTCAGAAAAGGGGGTGGTCACTTGCCGGCTGGCTTGTGGCCTCCCAGACGACGAACCTTTGAAACTTTGCTGCTGGTCTGGTTGCTCCAGACTGGCCCTTGCTCCCTTCCAAAAGAGGGGCACCTCGGACTCTCCTAGTCCTTACCAGACACTTTCTTCACTCACCGCGTGGATTGCCTTTGCCAAGGCCTGTTGACGCCGATTCCGGATCCAACACCGCCGACAGCGAGAGCCTGCGTGGGACAGCTCGTGCCTCCATCCTGGTTGTCGAAGACACCTCCTGGTCCAGGGGTCTCAATGCTGTCACTAAGACAGATGCCCATCCAATACCAAGGGCAGATGAACTGATAGATAAGTTGGCTTCAGCAACATTCTTAAGTACATTTGACCTAACAGCTGGTTATTGGCAAATCAGGTTAGCTGAGGATGCCAAGGCCAAGACAGCATTTTCTACCCCAGGAGGTCATTACCAATTTGTGGTGATGCCCTTTGGTTTGAAAAATGCACCTGCCACTTTTCAAAGGTTGGTGAACCAAGTTCTCACTGGGTTGGATGACTTCTGTGCAGCATATCTAGATGATATTGCTGTCTTTAGCTCCACCTGGGAGGATCACCTGATCCACATGAGGAAAGGTTTGGAGGCTCTGCAAAAGGCAGGCCTCACTATCAAGGCTACTAAGTGCCAGATAGGGCAGAGTCAGGTTGTGTACCTGGGCCACCTTGTGGGTGGAGGCCAGGTTCAACCATTGGAGAGCAAGATACAGGCCATAAAGGACTGGGCTCCTCCAACCACCCAGACACAGGTCAGAGCTTTCTTGGGCCTGTCTGGTTACTATAGGAAGTTTGTCAAGAATTATGGGTCCATAGTGACACCACTTAATGACCTGACAAGCAAGAAAATGCCAAAGAAAGTTCAGTGGACAGTTAGCTGTCAAAAGGCCTTTGATGACCTAAAGCAGGCCATGTGTACTGCACCTATTCTCAAGAGTCCTGACTACTCCAAAACCTTCATTGTCAAAACAGATGCATCTGAGTTGGGTGTGGGAGCTGTTCTTTCTCAACTGAATATTGATGGTCATGACCAGCCCATTGCTTTTATAAGCAGAAGGCTGACCCCTAGAGAGAAACGTTGGTCAGCTATAGAGAGGGAGGCCTTTGCTGTGGTTTGGGCCCTGAAGAAGTTGAGGCCCTACTTGTTTGGAACTCACTTCAAGATTCAGACCGACCATAAGCCCCTCCTATGGCTAAATCAGATGAAAGGTGAAAACCCCAAACTTCTTAGGTGGTCCATTTCCCTACAGGGGATGGACTTTACAGTGGAGCACAGACCAGGGACTGACCATGGCAATGCAGATGGTCTCTCCAGGTATTTCCACTTAGAACAGGAAGACTCACCTGGTCAAGGTTAGTTTAATGTCCCTAAGTTTGGGGGGGTGTTATGTAGGAGAGTGGGGTCTGCAATCCTATGGTCACCCCAGATTTTTGCTTTTTGCTTCACTGGTTAACGGCTTTCCCTGGCTGTGGGCCTGCTAATCAGACCCACAGCCTAGCTGTTCTCTCTCTAAATTGACAAGCATGTACCTTAGGTGCATTTACCAATTGGTACTGGGCCACCTTATCAGTCCCTGTACAGCATACCTTAGGTATCCAGGGCATAGGTGTACCCAGGGCCTACCAGGGGCTGAAGCATGTGTTATGCCACCCCTGGCTGGCCATCTAAACAGACACAACTGGCTGCACGACAGCTGGGGCAAGGTGGTGTAATCACCCTTTGCTTTAGATATAGTTACCTATATCTAAACCTAAAATGGACACATATATTCCTATCAGTCACTCCTATGGAAGGCCTTATCAATCCTGAAGGCAGAGTGCTTGAAATTATGTGAGATGGTGCTCTGGCATGAGCTGAGCCCATTTGCAGCTTGCGGAACCAAGTTCTAATAGCTGTTCCATGATAACGCTATACCATATACTCTTAAGTGCATTATAATCCTCGCGGTTAAATGCTAACTTTGGTATAGCATTATCAAAACATGTCGAGTAAGGTGTCATACGAATTGGAATACTACCCCCTCGCCAATTCTGGCGACGGGGGTAGCATTCCACCCTTCTAGAGGGACACGACATGTATGTAACTGAGAACCCCGGTTAAAGTTAACTCGAGCCTTGGCATCACAAAATGGATGCTGCCACCACAGACACAAGTCTGACCTCCTGCTGCTGGGAGTCCTTCCAGCGAGGGCGGCTTGGACAAAGGGTTTCCTGCCTTGGGAGGTGCTAGCACCACCCCAGACAGGATCTTGTGTATTGGGTAGGGTAGGCTTGAAAGGAATGAGACATGCCCGGGACACACAAGGTGTCCTGTGCATACACCGGTTCCAACCAGTTGCTGGGGCATCCCAGCCCCAGCTCTGGCGGGAAGCCGGACAAAGGATTGGGGGTGTAGCCACCCCCCTTCCTGGTCCCACCCAGGGGAGGGACCTAGTCAGTAGTGCAGCCCCCATGAGCACGATAAAGGTAGGAGCTGGTCCCATTCCAAATCAGATTATCCTGAACAACTTTACAAGAAGAAACTCTGGACTTCGATGTTTTGCTCCACAGAAGACTGAAGAATCTCCCTTGTGGGCAAGGAGTGTCCACCCTGCACAAGCAGACACCATCAAGCGTCCAGCGGCCTTCCTTTGTCGTCTTCCTCCCCAGATCCAGACTTCAGAGCCCGACGAGACCCGGATTCCCAGACCTCTCCGACCTCAACCCACATCTGCAGCAAAGCTGAGACCCGTGGGTGCGACGAGACACGTGGGACCGGCCATCTTGGAAGAGAATGCACTTCGCTTCCAGCACGACTCCCGAGGTAAACTCGACCAAGTGCTTTGGGGACTGAGAAGCCCCAGCCTCGAGCAGCTCCTGCACCGAAGATCCGCCCTCCAGCATCCACGAGATCTGCGTGGGGCCCTTCTGCTTTGTTGCTGCTCGACGCGTTGTCTGAGTCAGAAAAGGGGGTGGTGATGAACAGAGTGTCTGAATTAAGCAGACCACTCTTACCCAGTCCAAAGATCAGGGCTTGATCCATCACCGTTATTTATCTCACTGCCCCATCCCAGCTCAGAACCTGGCTATATGCAAATTAGTCTGTCCCTGGCCCAGTGCATCATGGGAACAGGGCAGACCAAACTACTAAGCCAATTCTTCACCAGAAAGGAGACAAGCTACCGGGGACCGGTTTCTGGCATTTCAGCCTCTTCGGCCCGGCTTGCTTGAATCCTGATGGAGCAGTGAGAAAGGGACTCATGTCTGAGTATACCCTGCCACACCTATAGTGGCCAAAAACGATTCAGAAAAGGGGGTGGTGATGAACAGAGTGTCTGAATTAAGCAGACCACTCTTACCCAGTCCAAAGATCAGGGCTTGATCCATCACCGTTATTTATCTCACTGCCCCATCCCAGCTCAGAACCTGGCTATATGCAAATTAGTCTGTCCCTGGCCCAGTGCATCATGGGAACAGGGCAGACCAAACTACCAAGCCAATTCTTCACCAGAAAGGAGACAAGCTACCGGGGACCGGTTTCTGGCATTTCAGCCTCTTCGGCCCGGCTTGCTTGAATCCTGATGGAGCAGTGAGAAAGGGACTCATGTCTGAGTATACCCTGCCACACCTATAGTGGCCAAAAACGATTCAGAAAAGGGGGTGGTGATGAACAGAGTGTCTGAATTAAGCAGACCACTCTTACCCAGTCCAAAGATCAGGGCTTGATCCATCACCGTTATTTATCTCACTGCCCCATCCCAGCTCAGAACCTGGCTATATGCAAATTAGTCTGTCCCTGGCCCAGTGCATCATGGGAACAGGGCAGACCAAACTACCAAGCCAATTCTTCACCAGAAAGGAGACAAGCTACCGGGGACCGGTTTCTGGCATTTCAGCCTCTTCGGCCCGGCTTGTTTGAATCCTGATGGAGCAGTGAGAAAGGGACTCATGTCTGAGTATACCCTGCCACACCTATAGTGGCCAAAAACGATTCAGAAAAGGGGGTGGTGATGAACAGAGTGTCTGAATTAAGCAGACCACTCTTACCCAGTCCAAAGATCAGGGCTTGATCCATCACCGTTATTTATCTCACTGCCCCATCCCAGCTCAGAACCTGGCTATATGCAAATTAGTCTGTCCCTGGCCCAGTGCATCATGGGAACAGGGCAGACCAAACTACCAAGCCAATTCTTCACCAGAAAGGAGACAAGCTACCGGGGACCGGTTTCTGGCATTTCAGCCTCTTCGGCCCGGCTTGCTTGAATCCTGATGGAGCAGTGAGAAAGGGACTCATGTCTGAGTATACCCTGCCACACCTATAGTGGCCAAAAACGATTCAGAAAAGGGGGTGGTGATGAACAGAGTGTCTGAATTAAGCAGACCACTCTTACCCAGTCCAAAGATCAGGGCTTGATCCATCACCGTTATTTATCTCACTGCCCCATCCCAGCTCAGAACCTGGCTATATGCAAATTAGTCTGTCCCTGGCCCAGTGCATCATGGGAACAGGGCAGACCAAACTACCAAGCCAATTCTTCACCAGAAAGGAGACAAGCTACCGGGGACCGGTTTCTGGCATTTCAGCCTCTTCGGCCCGGCTTGCTTGAATCCTGATGGAGCAGTGAGAAAGGGACTCATGTCTGAGTATACCCTGCCACACCTATAGTGGCCAAAAACGATTCAGAAAAGGGGGTGGTGATGAACAGAGTGTCTGAATTAAGCAGACCACTCTTACCCAGTCCAAATATCAGGGCTTGATCCATCACCGTTATTTATCTCACTGCCCCATCCCAGCTCAGAACCTGGCTATATGCAAATTAGTCTGTCCCTGGCCCAGTGCATCATGGGAACAGGGCAGACCAAACTACCAAGCCAATTCTTCACCAGAAAGGAGACAAGCTACCGGGGACCGGTTTTTGGCATTTCAGCCTCTTCGGCCCGGCTTGCTTGAATCCTGATGGAGCAGTAAGAAAGGGAATCATGTCTGAGTATACCCTGCCACACCTATAGTGGCCAAAAACGATTCAGAAAAGGGGGTGGTCACTTGCCGGCTGGCTTGTGGCCTCCCAGACGACGAACCTTTGAAACTTTGCTGCTGGTCTGGTTGCTCCAGACTGGCCCTTGCTCCCTTCCAAAAGAGGGGCACCTCGGACTCTCCTAGTCCTTACCAGACACTTTCTTCACTCACCGCGTGGATTGCCTTTGCCAAGGCCTGTTGACGCCGATTCCGGATCCAACACCGCCGACAGCGAGAGCCTGCGTGGGACAGCTCGTGCCTCCATCCTGGTTGTCGAAGACACCTCCTGGTCCACGTGGCTGCAGAGTCAAGCGTCCACTCTTCACCTGATCGCGACGACGACATCTGGTTCCTTCCTGGTTCCACCCCAGTCACTGGCTAGTGACTGTGAACATTGTCCCCTCTGCTTTCAGGTCTCCTTCTTCAACAATCCACCCTTGGATTGCACCGGACATCTTCCTCCTGGTCGCCTGCAGCATCTTTTCTTTCAGGCTCCATTGACTTCAACGCGAGAACCCGACGCACTTTGAACCCTATGCACCCGCGGCCCGTGGGTGAGGTAACAAGAGCATTTCGGTGCTCAAGGGTAGTTTAACTGTCCTAGTGTCCAGTTTCACAGTCGTTTTAGTCCTACCTAGTCCGGATTGTCCGTACTCACCTTTTTCTTGAACAGTACTGTCCATAGACGTTGTTACGCATCTCGCGTGTGAGTTCACACTCTGCACACGCGTTCCGTGGGCCTCCTAGTACTTACCTAGTGTTAGGGTAGCGTGGCCCCACCGATCCTACAGCCTCTGGACAGCTCCATTCTTACTATCGACTTTCACATTCCACTTACTTAGTATATGGTTTGTCGTGCCCCTAGGGCACCATTGTAATTTTGTGCAACTTAACGTATTTTTCATAAGAGATTGTCATGTGCTTAGCCCTCTGACCTCATAAAGAGTTCAGAGGTGTTGTTATTAATAAATAGAACGTTTATTTTCATAACAACCTGTGTGGTGTCCTTTCATCTGGTATTCAAGGGGTTATATTGTGGTAAAACAGCTGGCTTCACATGCCAAAAGAGTTTAGCCTAAGACTGCTTTGTCCATGCTACCATTAGGATAGCTGGTCTATAAGGTTGACTTACAACCAATCACCATAAGGGTTGTTTGGACTGATACAAGGTGATCACTAGAACTAGTGAGCATCATATATCAGGCCAACTTCTCACAAAGATGAACACAATGGCGATGGACAGAAACCACCTACGCCTAGATCTGTGAAAGGTGGCGGAAAGAGTCAAAAACACTGAGGAAGAAGTGGTGACACTGCAGGAAGAAGTTGAGAGTCTCCGTACGACAGTAACCTTGTTACAAGAGCAGTCAAATTGAGTAGAGGATGCCGAAGGGGGATCAAGAAGAAACAGCCTTAGATATGTAGCATTTTCAGAGCAAGCAGAAGGGCCGACAGCAGGTATATTTTTGGAAACGTGGATTGGATCGGCCTTTAACAATATGAGACTCTCTAATTTATTTGCTATTGAAAGAGGCCACGTGCACCTTGTCCCCCACCGAGCCCGGCATCACCGCTTTGAGCCCTGATTGCACGTCTGTTTATCAATAGAGACAGATATACAATACTGCAGCATATCCATGAAAATGGCCTGCCTAAAAATGAAGATCACAACATCCACATCTACCCTTATTACACAAGAAACGTATATTATCCTAGAAACTGATTTTTGGGAGTCAAGCGACGACTAAGAGACCTTAATATTAAATATAGCGTGATATTTCCAGCGAGACTCCGAGTGCAATATGGGGACAGGGCACAATTCTAGGATTTACCTCAAGATGCAACAGTCTGGATGGACTCGGTAGGGCTGGCCGGACAAGACCAGAATCAGAGATGGCGTGAACAACAGAGAAGGGACAGATGGCAGTGAGGCCAGCGTTGAGATCCTGAAGAGCAAAGGCCCATGCTGCACGAAACATCGGATCTGGGTCGCATCCTGGTTGGAGCAGATTGAACGTTAAGGAATGAATGAGCATACCACTTCAGAACCAGTATTCCCCACTCTGTCTGGTGCAAGAAACCCAATTACAGCCTGAAAGCACCCCGGGTAAGGGTGGGGAGGGCATGCAGGGTGAATTGTAGTGGCTGACGGGGCCAATTCTAAGCTGGGAGTGGACACACTGAACTTGTAAGTAGATGAGCTGAAAAGGGAGCAGAAGCTAAGACCGAAATTGGATGAGGGGCAGAACTCTCTGTGGGGGGAGAGTGGTGGGGCTGGAAGGGAAGAATATGTGGACTGGGGAGAAGGGGGAAAAATCCTTTACAACGCAACTTTTAAAACGCACTACCATTACGACGCAACTCTTACAACGCAAGTCATTACAACGAATTGCGCTGGAGGGCGCTCTAGGATAGGGAATAGTTTAATTACTATCCAACACCTTCCCTACTATCCACGGGGACTGGAGCTGGAATAGTAAATTAAACTATTCACAATCCAGCGCCCCCCAACGCAAGTCGTTGTAACGACTTGCATTGTAAAAGTTGCGTCGTAATGGCATGCGTTGTAAAAGCATGCGTTGTAATGACATACATCCGGGAGAATGGACTAAGACCATTCTGATACTATGTGGTTCCCCTATTTAAACTTGGAGTGCACCCCAGCTGCTGCACACAGGCATGGCCTTGCTAAGCCAGTAGAGGTCCAGCGAGATGGTGTGGTGCTTGGCAGACTGGCCATATACTAGAGACTGTGTATTTGGAACAGACTAATAATTCTTTCTATTGTAAAGGTGTAAAGGTACAGGGAGGAAACTAGGGTGGGGTGGAGAACGATTTGGGGTGGAGTCCCTGATCCTTAGGCACCTGTTGGGCTACGGGAATGAGATACTACTACCTGTGGGTGGGGGGAGGTGGGAGTTGGGGAAGTTATAGTTATGCTGCCAGGGTCAAAACAGGCGGTCCAAAAAGATGTTATGCCAAACAAACTAGGGGGCAGATTTATGTTGGGAATGCGCCACGTTTGCGTCACGCAACTGCGGCGTAAACGTGGCGCATCCCTATGACCCATTTACAACGTGACGCATCTAGGCAGATGCGTCACGTTGTAAAGCCCTGCGCCACTTGTGGGCGTTCCGGCGCAGGGTGGGCGTTCCGGGGCAGGTGTGCCTCGCAAAGTGGCTGAGTGAAATCTATAAGATTTCACTCAGTCACTTTCAGGCCAATGCTGCGTCAAAACCCTGCGCCTGCTTGACGCAGGCGTAGGTCTTGATGCAGCATTGGTCAGATAGGGCACCCCCGAGCCTTGCTAGAGCTGCGTCGCGCTTGCGACGCAACTCCAGCAATGCGCCACCTTTACGGCACAGATGCGTCACGCATCTGTGCCGTTTTTGCCCCATGGTGCGCCGCATTGTAAATGCGGCGCACCATGGGTGGCGGAGCTGCGGCGCATGATAACTGGCGCATCCCTGGGGATGCGCCAGTCATCATAAATCTGCCCCTAGATGATTAAGGGAGGTCACTGACCTGCACTATACTAAAATAGAGCCCCCTTAGAAACAAATGAGATACCCCTCGACGATTTAGCGACATGATGGGTGAAAGACAAAATTACAAGATCATAACATGGAATGGCTCAATAATTTTTATTCAGATACAATATTCAAAGTCATCAAATCCAATTAATAAAAGCATCCTGCCAGGGCTAATATTCATGTATCATTACATTTCAATTATGTTTTCGTTTTGGTCCATCAAACCAAAGGACTGAACGTGGCCATTTTTGTATTGCAATACTGATCCATGTATTGGGACTAGGGGAACATTTATCCCCGCAGTAAACTACAGAATTTTGTGATGCACATTGAATAAATTGAGATAACAACTGATGGACCAAAAGGAAAACATAATTGACATCTAATGATACATGATTATTAGCCCTGATGAAGTTCAAGACACCTTGAACGAAACACGTTGGCTGGATGCTTTCATTCATTGAAATTTATGACTTTGAATATTGGATCTGAATAAAGCAGGGATTTGCTTAATGGACCGAGAGACTCATTAATTAGTCTGTTTGTGGGTGCACCATTCCACTCTTTGTTCTGTCAAGATTTTGTCTCCTTTTGCAGTAGTACCATACAACGACTGCTATTGGAAGAGGAGTGCACAGGCCATACTATTTTGAACTATATGTGAGGTACAGTGGTGTGGTCTGCCATTGACTTCTTGCTTTTGTCTATAAATATACAAGGGTCAACATTTTGCATTCACACCCCCTATAACATGAGTACAGGAAATCTTATGAAAAGAGTTACCTCAAATATCTGTTCCTACATCTTGCTATAGATCCACCCCATATGCTTCGAATGATGTGCATTATGTCAGGGGCTTCGACCAGGTGTGGTGGTGCATTTTCTGTGTCCTTGCTGCTGTGTGTGACTGGGCTAGCAGCTTTCTCAGTAAGACAGTTCGAGTCTCCACAACCAATGAAGATGTCTTAATAGAAGCGTGTCAGGGCCTGCAGTTTGCCACAGATAACACCTCCCATCCACATTCTATTAGTGCCCTTGTCTGTAAGGCAAGAATCACCTCCAGCGGGTCAGACCAGCAGTACGCTTGAATGCATAACACAAATACACTGACACACACATTCTCACTTGCACACGTTCTCACTATATCTCTTGCACTCTTTTGTACATTTGTACTCTGTCACATTTAGACACAGAAACACTGCCATTCACACTTCTATTAGTCAATCTGCTTTTAATGTTTTGGAAAAGCTTGCCCTCCTGCTTCTGCCATACCTGCCTTGCCTTTTAGTGAAGCTTAAGAAAAACATATTCTCTATTCAAAACAAATAATATATTGCCCTGTCAATGTTTGTTACAAGTTTGATTTGAATTAAAAGTACACTTCCTTGAAATAGCTGTACGGCTCTTATATTTGTTTTCATGTGTGGTTCAAGCAGTTACAGGATTGGAAATGTATGAATACAGGCTGAGAGGTTTGTCCGTGTGAGTGCAGGGTGAGAGGAGGAAGTGCAGGGTGAGTGGTGTGACTCAGGCTGAGTGCTGTGCTTGTTTGCGTGGGGTGAATGCTGAGCAAATGTGAATGAAGGGTGAGCTGTGCGAGTCACAGGAGTACCTCTGTGAGTGCACAGTTAGCGATGTGACAGTGTGAGACTAGGGTGAGAGGGAGTGACTGCCGGTTGATTGATGAGACATTTGAGTTTGGGTGCGGGTGCGAGTGCAGGGTGGAAGGAATTAATGCACTGTGAGTGATGTGCATGTTTGAGTAAGATTACAGAGTGAGCAGTGGGAGTGACAAGTGAGTTAAGAATCATATGAGTGCAGGGTGAGTAGTGTGCTAGTGTAAGTGCCGGGGGAAAAGAGTGAGTGCATGGTGAGTGGTGTGAGTGCACTGTGATCGCTGTGTGTATAGCTTGAGCGGGGAAAGTGTCAAGTGAATGGAGTGTCATGTGTGTGCAGGGTGAGCGGTGTGCTCGAGTGAGTGAAGGGTAGGAGGAGGGTGAATGGCGTGAGTGCATGGTGAGCAATGTGAGTGCAGTATGATTACTTTGAGTGCGGGGTGAACAGGAAAGTGGAGGGTGAGCAGTGAGAATGAGGAGGGTGTTGTCTGAATGCAGGATGTAATCCCAGACACCTGAAGGCTTATGTACAAGCCCCTAACACCACCAGAGAGTCACTTTTTCCAAAACTCCAGTGGCGTAAACCCCTTCGCCATATTTACAAGACTTTTTGTGGCTTAATGCTGCCTCGTTAATAATACCCCTATTCATGCAGCACTTAGCTTGAAGGGTGAGTGCAATGAGAGTTGCAGTGGGCGTTCCGCCGCAACACCCATTGCTTTTTGACACTGTCCCATATTTACACGTTATGGGGCAGAGCCAAAGGTAATGCCAGGGAACACCAGCTCTTAAACAGGTGATACGAGGAGAAATGTTTTATTTATCCTCGTATATTGCATTCTGCAGCACACATAGATAGAGAAAAATGTCTGTTGGGATTTTTTATGTGTAGGAAGGTGTTCCTTCCTGCACATAAAGAATTAGGGAAACAACCTTTACAACGCAACTTTTACAACGCACTACCATTACAACGAAACTTTTACAACGCAAAAACCATTACAACGCATGTATTTACAATGCATGTTTTTACAACGTAGATACCTTTACAACGCATACCATTACAACGTAAGTATTGGTAAGTATATAATTATATTTTAAATGTTATAGGTTTGGGTTTTTGGGTAAAGGGGTATTTTTAGGGTTCAGGGTCAGTTTTGGGTTTTTGGGCAAAGGGGTATTTTTAGGGTTCAGGGTCAGTTTTGGGTTTTTGGGTAAAGGGGTATTTTTAGGGTTTAGGGTCAGTTTTGGGTTTTTGGGTAACGGGGTATTTTTAGGGTTCAGGGTCAGTTTTGGGTTTTTGGGTAAAGGGGTATTTTTAGGGTTCAGGGTCAGTTTTGGGTTTTTGGGTAAAGGGGTATTTTTAGGGTTCAGGGTCAGTTTTGGGTTTTTGGGTAAAGGGGTAATATTAGGGTTCAGGGTCAGTTTTGGGTTTTTGAGTAAAGGGGTATTTTTGGGGTTCAGGGTCAGTTTGGGGTTTTTGGGTAAAAGGGTATTTTTAGGGTTCAGGGTCAGTTTTAGGTTTTTGGGTAAAGGGGTATTTTTAGGGTTCAGGGTCAGTTTTGGGTTTTTGGGGTACAGGGGTACAGGATAAAAATAAAGTAAAATTAAATTTAAATTAAATTAATTAAATTAAATTAAATTAAATACAATTAAATACAATTAAATTAAATTATATTAATTTTAATTAATTTACATTAAAAAAAATATTATATACTTACCAATACTTACGTTGTAATGGTATACGTTGTAAAGGTATTTGCGTTGTAAAAACATGCTTTGTAAATACATGCGTTGTAATAGTTTTTGCGTTGTAAAAATTTCGTTGTAATGGTAGTGCGTTGTAAAAATTGCGTTGTAACGTCATACATCCAAAGAATTAACCCCAAAAGCGCAGGCACTCTAGCAAAAGGGTGCTAGAGTGCCTTTGCTGGCACCAGGCAGCATTTTTAGCACCAGTTGCTAGGGGTAATGCAAGAGTGTGAGGTTCCGTAAAAATTATTACGACGTTCTGGGCATTACCGAATATGGACGAGTTTGGTATCCACGAACCGTAAATGGTGAGTTCGGTAAGTGTACGCATTTTCGCTACACTACCTGATAGGGTTCGCCTAATATTACGTGTTCTTCATCTGAACCCTCAGGTTCCATTTTAGATACGGCATCCATTTTTTTTTCTTGCCCTCACGTAGTCAGCGCGCAGGTAACTGTACGCCCCCTGACCTTCTAGTTCCCAAGCCTTGCGGAAGACGCATATTCCTTTCATGCGTCTTTATGGCCAGAGGAATGACACAGCGAAGGCAGATGGCTCAGCTTGAGGGTAATCTGGTCATGCCGGTCTATTGTGACAGCCGTGCAGGCGATGGGATCCAGCTCTTTGATGCTAAGATCATGCTTCCGATATTGCCCACACACTCTTTTCTCTACACGTGTCTGACTTCCTTGCAGCTGCTCTTGTCTCTTCTTCTTGGTCATTTACAACTCTAATGGGTGTGCCTAATGGTGGGAAGATGTGCTTTTACAGTTGGGAACCGGCATTGCTACTGTAATTATGTTCCGGGATTCTGAACACATGAAAGCGACCCTTTAGAAGTTTACTGTGGGAACTGGATTATAATCTTTTGTTCACATGTTGTGCAATGGCAACATTCTGTATAAAAGAGAGCGACCTACATATGCAATTTGAAGCAGACTCGCAGAACCTACATGCCGATGTACTTCTAATGACTCCTGTTTCCCTGCAGTAAATAAACGCTGATCTTTGACGCCGAAGGAAGTGTCCCGTGTCTCTGTCATTGTGCGCCGAAACAGGTATCCCATGAAGGTTATAGGTGTTGTTCCCTGGCACCGCTGGTTCTGTTAAAAGTCCAGTCCTTCAGTTGGCGCCCAACGTGGGGCGACATCAGTGGTACCGGTCCAAAGCCTGACGATCGTGAGGAACTTCGTGTGAAATCTCCGAGGGAAGGTGCACCCCGCTTCATCGATCCTGTTGTCGAAATAAGTGGCCCGAAGATTTTCCCTGCGAAGATTCCCGCCTCCTGATGGCTGCGACGGACCGATGCCCTGACTGTCGACCTGTCTTCAACGCCCGGCGCAGACCTTACGTACAAGCGAGACGATAGACGGGCCTTCCTGGTGACGCCATTGAAGTTCTGAGTTAAGTATTTGTGGGTCGCTCCCAGTCCTTAGTGGTTGTTCTAGCTTCTTGAAGCTTTGTTGTAGCCTATTAAAGCTTTGTTGTTCTAGCTCATTGAGCTTTGTTGTAGCCTTTTAAGGCTTTGTTGTATTGCATGGTTCCATTGCATTTGTGGTTCTTAGTTGTGGTTCTTAGTATTTTATTTGACAGTTGCAATTGCCAAAAACCGAGGGTTTTGTCTTACACGAAGATTTAGCACTTCGGTAACCCTTGAAGTTTGATACTAGGTTAGTGTGCACGATGCCTAGCCATAGTGGTTTGTTTGGTATCTTCAAATGTTGCGCAATGGATTCCCGGTTGGAGGACTCGTGTCCGATACCTCCAGTTGGAACTCCGATATATGAGCTCTACAGTCGACATGGTGTGGGTCCTATTATTTATAATGAATACTGGGTCCTTCTCCTTCTGTTCGTAATCGTATCCCTAACACTGTTGCTACCCTTTATTCACCGCTTTCTGGTCAGTTATTCCCGTCTGATCTTTCCGAAACTCCTCAGAGACGGAGTCAGATCCCTAGTGGAAGGGAGAAAGAAACGTTAGTGACTATGGCACATAGATGGATAAGACACCCTGCTAACTACACTCCACGTGTGGTCTTCGACACGTTTTCTCAGTTTAATGAGCCTACGCAGAGATTCGTGTTCGAAGAAATGTGTAACTTTTTGAGGGAAGAATGGTATAACGATGATCTAGATAACGTACCGCCCGATATAACTGAACTCCAGAGTCACTTTTCGAACGGTATGATTGTAGGGGGTGATGTACGACGTGCCTTGGAACGTTTGTTAGCGTTCAGATCCACAGTGCATTCTCGAGTGTCATTTGATGATGCCACTGAGAATTGGAAAGCGGCTCCTGGTCAGTATCCTATGAGAGAGGTTCCGCCACTTTGGGTGCCTGGTGATCCGCAAGCTAACCCTGCGATTTTACCGCATTTTCGAAGAGTGTGGATACACCTCCCATGGAAACGATCGGAAGTTTTGCAAGTGAAGCAATCCTTGCCTGATCCGCGTAAGAATCCGGCTGGTTATTATAAGGAGCTATCCCAATTGGTGGAAGCTTCTGTTATGAACCTTGCCGACATCGACATGTTGTTTGGTAATGTCGTACCACAACCAGTTTGGGCGAAAATTCGTCAAGCAAACCACACAAATGAGTTAGGTGGTGATTGGGCTGCACTGATAGCGGCTGATGCATTGCAAGTCGGTGGGGCTAAGCCTGAGCAGTTGATCTTGGATTTACCTCAGAAAATCATTACGCTCATGAAAACTCTCATGCCAGCGATGAAGGTGAACTGGGATAAGTTATCAGCTTGTAAGCAAAAGAAAGACGAGAGTGTCTCGGATTTCTTCACAAGGTTTGAGGAAGCGTTTATCGACCACAGCGGTCAGGACATGGGCGCTGAGGGAGGCCAGCGGTTATTTGTCGACAAGTTCGTGTCGAATTTGTTGCCTGAACTATGCAACAAATTGAAGAATTCAGAAAGTGCATGGGCGGTTTCAACCACTGCACAGATATTAGCAACGGCTCAATACTATGAGAATAGGGAAAAGGAAGAAAGTGATCGTGTAGATAAGAAAACGAAGGAGCTCAAAACGAAGGTTTTGTTGCAGCAAGCGTATCCTCCACGATCAAACCAAAATGATTCACAACAGCAGTATAGACCGCGAGCACAGCCCGATAGGATGCAGTCGCGTTCTGACAACTCTGACTATAGATCTTCACTTGGGTATAATCAGTGCGCATATTGTAGAAGAGAGGGACACATAAAATATGATTGTCCTGCTTTACGGGACCGTCTAAATGGTGTGTCGACACGAGGAAACCGTGGTGGTGGTCCTCAACAGGCATCACGAGGTAGAGGTCGTGGTTCACCCCAAAATCAGATTGATCGCCATCAAAATCAATTAGACACGAATAATTGTTTTGACCAGCGAAATGCGGGGTCGGTTCGATCTGCACAATATAATGTGGACGATTATTACGTGGAACATGAGACTGTTGCAAATGACCATTACTAGGACAGCCACCGGCAAAGAGAGGGAGTAGTATCAGTTCCGGTTGATCAGAGTGGACCTTACGTTGCAGTGGCTACATCGGGCGTAGTTGAGCCTTTTCTGTTAGACACTGGTGCGACGAAAAGTTCCATCATGCATTCGAAACTCCCTGGCGCACCTTTGTCTGGCTTAACGAACGTTTCCGTTGGATTCTCTGGCGTCCCTGTTAGCAATCCTGTCTCTAGCCCTTTGCCCCTTACAATTGGCCCTCGTGAGCTAGAGGCTCCACTGATTCTGTCTACCGGCTGTGGTGAGAATCTATTGGGTCTGGATTTGTTGAAACGACTATATGCGACTTTGTATTGCTCTCCCGAAGGAGTGGAGCTTACATTAGGTCTGAGAGTGATCTCTCCTATGTACTTGTCGATCGATAAATTCCCACCGGAATTGAGTTCCCTTCCTGCGTCTCTATGGGCCACAGGTCCCAATGATGTGGGTCTGTTAGACATTCCACCTTATGTGATTCAATTGAAACCAAATGTGCGATTACCACGTTTACCTCAATATCGTATCTCTCTTGATGGTGAGCGAGCGCTGTTAGCAATCGTTCATGATCTAATTAAGAAAGGGGTTGTTGAAGAAACTCGTGGAAACGTGTGTAATAGCCCTGTATTGCCTATTTTGAAACAAACTGACCCATCCAAACCTCCTGTGTATCGTTTCGTAATAGATTTGAGAGAAGTAAATAAAATAGTGATTCCACAATTTCCGGTGGTCCCTGATATCACGGCCTTACTAACAATGATTCCAGCCTCTGCCTCCTGGTTCACGGTGATCGATCTAAAGAATGCTTTCTTTAGTATCCCGATTGCTGAGGAAAGCAGAGACCTATTCGGATTCGCATTAGGTGGTCGCAGTTTTAGGCTAAAACGCGCTCCACAGGGCTACTGTGAGAGTCCGTCAATCTACAGTCAAGCACGTAAAAGTCAGCTTGATGCCTTTGTTTTACCGACGGGTGCGGCTTTGATTCAATACGTTGACGACCTTCTAGTGGCAGCTGATACAGAAGCTATTTGCAAAACGGCTACAGTATCATTATTGCATTATCTGCATGACTTACATCACAAAGTATCACCTTCTAAGCTACAATATTGTTGTCAAGAAGTTACCTATTTAGGTCACTTATTGTCAAAAGAAGGGAGAAGGTTGACCCCAGAGAGAATCGCAGCGATTTCCAGAATGACTGTGCCAAAAACCCAGAGAGATGTTCGTGCCTTTTTAGGTATTACGTCCTACTGCAGACAATGGATTCCAAATTTTTCATTGTTGGCGAAACCATTGATAGCCCATACATGCAAGGATGTTTCATCTCCTTTGCCTTGGACTGAAGAGTGTCAGAAAGGTTTTTCTGAATTGCGTGATGCGTTGTGTTCGGCTCCTGTGTTGGGTACTCCTGACTACAGTAAGCCGTTTACACTATACATTCACGAGAAGTATGGTTGTGCATTGAGTGTTCTGACACAACCTTTTGGTGGCAAACAACGCCCATGCGCCTATTTTTCTTCGACTTTAGACCCAGTAGCTAGAGCCTTGCCGAGTTGTTTAAGAGCAACAGCGGCAGCTGCGGCGTCCATTCGACAGTCCGCAGGTCTGGTCATGGATAATATGCTTACGGTGATGGTCCCGCATGCAGTTGACACTCTTTTGAATCGAACGAAGACTCAACATTTGACGAGCGCAAGATTGTCTGGATATGAGTTGACGTTACTGGCCAGTCATATACGGATAAAACGATGTAATGTGTTGAATCCAGCAACATTGCTGCCGATCGACACAGAGTCAAGTGGTGAAGCACTACATGACTGTTATCTAAAAACTGAAGAGGAAACAAAGGGTCGTTTTGACCTAAAAGATACTCCATTGGCAGATCCCGATGGTACTTTGTATGTGGATGGTTCCTGTTTTAAGTTGCCGAATGGTGATGTGACTGATAGAGCGCGCGAGGCCACCCGACCAACAGTTTTCGCCGTTTCCGGCTTCAGGGCCCATATACTTTTCAAATCACCATATACATCGATCAGGTGACTTCACGAGCTCTATCAGGTTGGAGAGCGTGTGTTCCCTGCTACCAAATTTCGGTGCACCCGACTTACCATCCACCGATGCGGGTGCCTAATGACCACAATGAATCAGGGAGCTAGCTGTAAAAGAAAGGCAGCAAAATACAAACCCAACCAATAACATTCAAATACTGTTTAAATGACCACGGACAACTGGAAGTTTTAAAATGTTTATCTAAAGTTCAATATTTTCTTGCATGAGGTACAGTAAAATAAGGCAATCAATAACCAGGATAACATAAATCACATAAGCATGAAGAAATAATGACAGAGTAATCATCAAGGTACTAATAAAATGTAGCGAGAAAATACTATGTAAGTCAGTATTATCTAAACAGGGATAGGCTAAGTGTGTGTGACTATAGGAGAGCTTATAATGAATAACACGCTTCACTTAAGGTGAATGGGCCTTTGAACAATCTAGGCAACGAAGTTCTAGACCATATCAGAAAATGACACACTGCTATGCAAAATATCATTTCTAACAAATGAGAAGACATAGGAATAAACTTTAGGGAAAATATAAATGACTTTCAGTAGTTGCGAAAAGGCATGGAAAATATCACATATGCAATGTTGAACTTTATTAAAGCAAAAGTTAGAAATTCAGAAGGTGCAAGAATTTCAAGAGGTTCAGAGCAATATTTACCTAGAAAGGTGTGGAAACCAAACCCTGGCCACGGGTCGGTTAAGGACAGGAAACCCTCAAGGAAGGATACCCCTCAAAGGACAGCAGGTGCAGAATGGACACCCAGGACAGGACAGGATACCCTCGGAATAGGAATCAGGACAGGACCCTCAGGACAGGACAGCAAACCCTCAGGACAGGACCCTCTTCAGGACAGGACCGGAACCCACAGTTCGGAAGCAACGCCTGCGCTCCACCCGCTCTGCAGCTATCGATCAAGACCCCGATTGGGTCAGCGAACTCCCAGCTAAGTGCTTTGCCAGCACTTTAAGGTTCAGTAGAACCTTAGTCTATGGTCAAATTCGGACAGAGTGCTCCGCAGCGCTCTGTATCTTCAGTCACCTATTGAGTGCGTTGGGTCAGTGACAGGTCAGCTAAACCAGACAAGTCGGACGGTTCACTAGGTGAACCCAGGGTAGATATACAGTTTGGGGACAGTGTACCACCCCCCAATGTTGCAAAGTGTCAGAATCCCTCAATTTCGATTGGTCCTAAGGTAGGGTTTGGGTAACACACCAATCACAATACGCGAATTGAAGCCTTCATTAACATATTTGGGTACCGCCTAGCAGGTTTGGGGTTCCCATGAGCTAACAGTAGCGCAATATTACAATGTATCACATAAGGAGCCACATTCGCTGTTCTCGCAGGGCAGAGGTGACTTTCTCAGGAGCATCTCGCCCATCACTGCCAGCTGGCTATGTTCCATCAGCCAAGGTCCCTCGTGCTGCCGAATGTCGCACAGGCGCAGAAGGGACCTCCAATATGGCTCTCCTCTCACTCAGACCCCCATTTCCCGCGGTACATGAAAAGTAAGCGAAAACAAATTAATACATAATAATGTCATTAGGAAAACACATCACAGGGTTTGTACTTTTAACTCATCATCAAGAAATAAACTTATGCATTTAAATGTTAGCTACATTGAGACGGACACAAGAGCAGTGGCACGAGCAGTACCACATGATAAGCACAGCTATGAATTACGCATGCGCATAACTTTCCCTCCACTTCTGCAGACGCGTCAGGACACGTGAGTGTGGCTGACGCATGCGCAGTAACTAAAATACAAGCGATGGCCATTTTAAAAGGACACGGATTAATTTCATTAGAAATACACATAGGCAAGCTTCGAGAACTTTGTTTTAAACAAGATAAGTGTTAGTAAAACATACTTTGTTACCTTATTACACATATATGAGGTTCTTGATTTCGGCAAGCCGCAAAATATGCGAAGCTTTGCTTCATCAATCCCCTCTTTGATGATATCTACTATCATCACAAATTATAATGGAACCAGATGCCAACTTTCTTTCATACTTTATAAAGTTCTATTTCTTCCAGCAACCGCTCTAACTTTTCTCTTTCAGTTTTAGCAGGGTGAGAAGTCTTCACCTTTTTGTATATCTGATCATTCACTTCCTCTAATTCAATCTCATCCACACTTCGTTTCACTCCTCTTGCATTTACCTCGTGCTTTTTGGTGCGCTTGCGGCATTTACAGCATAAGAAAATGAAAAGTATAATAAGACCTATAATACCAATTGGCATCAGAATTTTGAATAATAAGCTTTTACCTATGCTAGCAAGCCAATGACCTACATTTGAGAGACCATCTACCAGTCTCTTCCAGGCACTATCAACCTCGAGTGGTTTGAGTTCCTTTGCCAAATTAGTAATGTTTTTCACATATCTTTTGATCTGTACACTTTGGTCCGGAATATAAGTGCAACAATGTTGCGCCTTCAACATCCGGCAGACTCCGCCCTCTTTCGCTAATAAGGTGTCAAGAGCAAGTCGATTTTGTAAAACCATTGATCTGATCGCAACCATTTCGGTATTGACCAGCAGAAATCCATGAGCTGTTTCAGTAGACAGCACATCTACTATAGTAGACAATTTGCAAATTCTGTGAGTGTTCAGAACCACTCCCACTCCAGGTATCAGTGCACTGAAAATACTACCCATAATTTCACCTATACTCTCTCTTTTACTACGCACTAAGCCATTAGTATCTTCATTGCTTCCAGCTTTTCCATTCACATGGTATATTTTTGGGAAAACAATGCCAAAGTAGCAGCTCCCATACCAGTGATCCGGCAATTTGAAATAAGCCTTGTCCCCACAAATGTAATAAATTCCAGGAAACACAGGCTCTGACCCATTTTTGAAACCCCAACCTCCAATTACCTTGTAATTATGTTCGCATTCACTGGAACCAATGAAAACATTGTTATAATAGCTAGTCTTCTCGCGGTGAAGACATAGCTTGCCTTTCTTTTCAAAATCCAGCAACAGAGCAGGACCCGCTCCACCAGATGAGGTGCCTTCCATGTTTTCTGCCCACTTTGGCTTTTTCTGACTTTCGTCATTAGCCTTCTTCTGAATTTTAATTCTCCTTTTCTCTGCCATGTTCAGGAACATCTTTTCCTGCTCACGCAAAGAACAAGTCAAGTTATCTCTGTGTGCGTCTGCTATGTCAATGTTCCCTATAGTCAGAAAGTAGTCTCCCATATATCTTATGGTGTCAGTTTTGGTATGTACAGGATTCAAGTTCCCACGTATAGGAAGTTCAGAAAAGATCACGTCATTGTTAGAGTAATAATACTGTAACGGTCCCCTTTTGTAAAATAAACTAGCTAAAATGCTACAGGAAATTCCATATGTCAATGGCAGATGATGGTATGTCACGCCTTCAGCCACAGAAGTAGGTAGCTTCATGCAGACATAGCAATCTTCAATTTCCATAGTCTCTACATAGTGTATTAACAAGTTTGCGAAAACATTCAAATGTGTCCTGTTTTTCATTCCATGATAATGTAGTCCTTTCTCATCTGATGCTTCTAAGTCTCGTTTAGTTTGTCTCAATGCTCTCTCATGTCTTTCTACACTCTGTGTTGTCAGCTCCTCATTGTCAGTATTTACAACTTCAGTAGGGACAATGTTAGTATCTTTACTTACAGCAAAGGGAATGAAAATTGTTAATCCTATCCAGATAACTATCAGTACTACTACACTACATATACACACCTTGCAACACGTCTTAAACCGGCTGCAACTAGGACTACCATTCACTGTTGAATCAGACATTTTAGCTCAGTAGGAGTGTTCTCACCCTTCTTTTTTTTACTTTTTACACAACTAGCTTACTTTGTGCAAATTCACGGTGGCTCGTCTTCCTCTTCAGCTGAGTACTCTGGGACAGGTTCTCCGTCGCTCACGTCAGTTATATCAAGATCTTCAAGTTCTTCCAAAACCAGTGTCCATTCAGGAGACTTGTACTTTTTGTTTTGTCTTTTTATTCGCTCACTCCTTCTTTTGGAAGAGTCTTCTTCTTGCTCTGCTATTCGAGCACTTCTTCTTGCTTCTGCACGTTTTTCTTCCACTGTCTTTATCCTAAGTCTCAATCTTTTTACAAACCTAGGCTCAAGGTTGTTTCTTTTCTTTAGTCTCTTAGTCGGTACTTGGACTTCACTTTCTTCTCTTATCCTCTTATTCTCTTTAGCTTGTGGCAATTCTGCTTCACTTTCTTCTTCTTCTTCCCTTATCTCGCTAGTTCCAGGGCTATCATCAATTTCTTCTGCCTGGTTACTAATCTGGCCTAGTTCAGGAATATTTTGTTTTTGGCTTTCGATTGTCTCTGTTTCTGTTTCTGTTTCTGTTTCCTGAACCCGTTCTTCTAACCCTATCTGATCCTGTTCAAGCACTTCGATCTCTTGATTTTTTTCTGCTCGAACTATTACTCTATGTCTAGTCTGTCCCTTATCCACATCAGGAGTTAGTGGAGGCGTATCAAACACTTGCTCTGTATCCTGCACTTGTTCAGTATCGGGCACTTGTTCAGTCTTATTCACTTGTTCTGTATCAATTACGTGCTCTGTCCCTGTCTGACCTTCTCCTTCCTCAGTTTTGATGTGAATCTCAAGATTCTGAGGTTCTTCGCCTGTGCCTTGCTTTTCCTGACTAGTCCACTCTCTACCTTCACTAAGTCGTTCTCTTGTTCTGATAGGATCTTCAGTCAGATCAATCATCGGTATCCATTCTTCTGGCCATATGCTTGGCAGCTCGTCTTCAGCTACTCCTGGCTCAGTTTCCTGGACCTCTTCAGCAGGCTGGATTCTTGGCAGTTCGTAGTCAACTACTCCTGGGCCAACGTCTGCTGTTCCTGCAACCTGACTGGTGCTGGGCTGCTCGTTGTCAGTTGCTTCTGGTCTGGCTCCTTCAGGGTCCTCTGCTGGTTGCCCTGGTTCTTCAAATCCTTTGTCTGGCAATACCTTCTGGGTGTGTCCGGCGTGGATCCACTGGGGAACACCTGCGACTTTCACTGCAGTGGTTGTCACCAGGATTACTTGGCGTTTCTTTCCCCACCTTGGTGCCAGACAGCTTGATCGAGTGTGCTTCTTTATTTTGACCCAGTCTCCTGGAACCAAGCTGTGGAGAGGAGTCGTTGGATTGAGGATGCCGTCGTCTCCAATCTGGCGAGAGATAGAACGCACTTGGTCACCCAATCTTCTGCAGTATTCAAGCACCAAATCATCAGTAATACTCAACAGTTTGCTTCCTGGCACCCATGCTTGTCTCATCACTCTTCCCATAATGATTTCATGGGGACTTAGGCCTGTCTTGCGGTCTGGAACACTTCTCAGTCCCATCAGGACCAGGGGCAGGGCCTTCACCCAGGTCATGCCAGTAGCATCTGTCAGCTTTGCTAGTCTGTTTTTGATAGTTCCATTTACTTGTTCCACTATTCCAGAAGCCTCTGGGTGGTATGCACAATGGAGTTTCTGCCTTATTCCAAAGGCCTTACAAAGTTCAGCCAGTATGTCATTCTGGAAATGTCCACCCTTATCTGATTCAATAATGCATGGTATTCCGAACCTAGGTATCAGTTCTTTTAGTAAACACTTCGCTACTGTCAGTGCATCACTTTGAGGAGTAGGGTAAGCTTCTACCCATTTTGAAAATACGCAAACAATGACAAGGACATATCGTTTCCCTTCACAACGGGGCATGGTGATGAAATCAACCTGTATCTTTATAAAGGGACCCCCTGACCTCCCAATCTTGCTCAGTTCAACCATTGTCCTCTTGCCTGGGTTCATCTGTTGACATGACAGGCACCTCTGGCAGAGGGACTCTGCTACCTTCCTGAACTTTTTGCTGTACCAAGTCTGTTGAAATACCAGAATCATGGCATCCCTACCAATGTGTGATCCTTCATGTATCAATCTTGCCATTGTGCCAAGCAAGTGTCGGGGTAACACAGGCATACCAGTTGGGCCCAAAATCACACCATCCACACGTCTCGGTCTACACCCATCCTCCTTCCATTTCTCTCTTTCTTGCCAAGGAGCCGACTCCTGCCACTCTCTCACCTCATCCCATGTAGGCACTTCCTCAAACACCTGAAGCTGGCAGCTGGTTCCTGGCCCCCCTCGTTTTGGATTTACAATATACCGATCTTTGGCACACCATTGAGCCACTCGATCAGCATAATCGTTTCCCAGTGATACTCTGTCCATGCTCCTTTGATGAGCGGTGCATTTTACCACTGCCAGTTCTTTGGGCAACTGAATGGCCTCTAAAAGGTCATGAACAACTTTTGCATTCCGAATGGGAGTACCGGAGGAAGTCATGAATTCCCTCTGTAGCCATAATTGGCCAAAGTCATGCACAACGCCATAACAGTACTGACTGTCAGTATACACTGTTATGCGTAAATCCTTCCCAATTTTGCAAGCCATTATCATGGCTATCAATTCGGCTACTTGTGCAGACTTGATGTTATATAGGTAACCTGCTTGTTCAATTTTTGTGAAAGACACTACTGCATAAGCAGCACTCAAGCCTCCTAATTCATGTCTTAGACAGGAACCATCCACAAATAGTTCTTTATCATGCTCAGGCAATGGTACTTCTTTTATGTCTGGGCGTGGCTTGGTACTGAACTCTGTTAAGTCAATACAATCATGTTCATCATCATCCCCACCTTCCATTTCCAAGGGGTCGGGGAGTAAGGTGGCAGGGTTCAAAATACCGCACCTAACAATGCTTACATTTGCTGCACCCACAAGAATCCTCTCGTATTTAGTCAGCCGACTAGGGGTGAGATACTGTGTTTTAGTTCTGGTCAATAGAATTACCACTCCATGTGAAACGTACACGGTCACAGGATGTCCCATGACAATGGACTCACTCTGTTCCAAACTTGCACAGGTAGCAGCTACTGCTTTCAGACAGCCTGGTAACCCAGCAGCTACTGGGTCCAGTGTGGCAGAGAAATAAGCCACAGGCCTTCTGGTCGTGCCATGTTCTTGAGTCAGGACAGACAATGCGCAATTATCGCGAGTGTCACAGAAAAGGGCAAACTCTTTGGAATAATCTGGCATTCCCAACGCAGGGGCGGTACACAGACAATTCTTCAATCTTGTGAAAGCCATTAGACTTTCATCGTCCCACTGTACAACATCTGGCATTCCTCTCGTTGTCATTTTTATCAAGGGCCTGGCTAAGGCTGCAAATCCCAGAATCCACTGCCTGCAGTACCCTAATACACCCAGGAACATTCTGACCTCTTTTTGAGTACGGGGCAACTGCATTTTTTGAATTATTCTCACTCTTTCTGATGTGACTTTTCTGACACCCTTTTCTATCTGGTGTCCTAGATATTTTACTGATTTCGCACAGAACTGTAGTTTGTCAGGGGCCACTTTATGCCCTTTCTCATACAGATGATTTAGGAGGGCAATGGTGTCAACTACACAGTCCCTGTGACTTTTAGACGCCAGTAGAAGGTCGTCTATGTACTGTACTAACACAGAGTTCCCAGGTAAGATCAAAGTCTCTAGACATTTTTTCAAGATCTGATTAAAGATAGAGGGGCTCTCTGTATACCCCTGAGGGACCCGGTTCCAACAATACACGTGACCCTCGAAGGCAAATGAGAAAAGAAATTTGCTGTCGGGGTGCAGGGGTATCGAAAAGAATGCATGACACAAATCAATCACAGTGAACCATTCAGCATCCCAAGGAATCTGGTATAATATCACTGCAGGGTTTGGGACAATAGGGCAGCAAGGAACTACAATTTTGTTAACCTTTCTCAGGTCCTGCACTACCCTATACTTGCCACTAGGCTTTTTGATGCCCATAATCGGTGAGTTGCATGGGCTGCTCATCACTTCCTGTATGATGTTTCCTTCCAATAATTTTTGGATTTCCAGAGTGACACCTGCTTTCACTTCAGCATTCATTCGGTAGGGCCTAGTGTTAGGATATACTGCATTGTCCTTGATGGCTATTTGTATGGGGTCCACATCTTTCATCAACCCCACATCCTTTCCAGTGAAATCCCACACCTCTGGCTTTACGGCTTCCTGTAGTTCTTGGGGCAAGTCCTGCAGGGTCAATCTTTTAATTTCTGAGTCAGGTCTAAGCAACAATAATTTATAAATGCCGTCTTCATCTGGGGTCTGTATTTCAACACCTTTTGGTGTGCAAAAGATGGTACAGTTCATTTTGCACAGCAAATCACGTCCCAGTAAATTTACTGGACTGGTGTCACAGACGACAAATCTATGCATCTGTTTAAAATTTCCAATTGAAATCTCCATTGGTTCGGTAACAGGAGTACTAATCAATTGATTAGATACACCTACTACTTGGATATTTTCTCCCGAGAGGGGTAGGTTTGGAACGTCCACTGTTCTTACAGTAGAACGGGTAGCGCCAGTGTCCAACAGAAAGGTGACATCATTTCCGTCAACCTTTCCTTCAATATATGGTCCAGACTGGTCTACCGGCAAGGAAGCGCCAAGTACGCACTCCTCGTCCTCCCCTCTCAGGCCCCGTCAGTCCTGATCATTACAAAGGAAGGTATCATTCAGCAGATACTGCGAAGTTGCTGTATTTCTGTTCTCCCCGCTTTCCCAAACCTCTATTTCTTCATTTTCTGCCTGTCTTCCCCTGTATACCTGCTTGGGTGCTCGAGGCACCTGAACTGTTTTTACCTGGGGTTGAGTCTTTCTTGGTCTTTCTTTCTGCGTCTGTGGAATTAAATCAGGAGTTTTCTCATTAACATCGACTAATTGGGGACACTCGTTTCGCCAGTGTCCAATTTCGCCGCACTGATGGCAGGGAAATTTTTTCATAGCCTCTTCCCTGCTAAATTTGGGCCGGGGCTTTCCTCCACCCCCTCCCCCAGGACTTTTGTTCTCAGCATTTTTAACCATGTTACTCAATTGTTTTTCCTGTTGTTCTGCGAGCTTCACCTGAGCCCACATAACCTTCTCCTTAAGGGCCTTTTTCTTTTCTGCCATCTCGTCCTCGCAGTACTTAGCGTACCGCAGGACCTCATCCATTTTCTTAGTATGCCAACAGATTTTATTGTCTTTTATCCACTGACAAATTTCAGGTCTTAAACCATTTACAAACCTGTAAATAAAGTGCGTCATATCCTTCAGGTCGATGTTGTCAATACCACTGTATGTTTTAAATACCTGCAATAACCTCTCATAGAAGGAGTGCACTGTCTCGTCCCTTTCCTGTGTTGTTCTATCTATTTTTGTCCAATCAGTTTCCTTAGCGGGCACCTTTTCTTTCAAGTGCTGAATTACCTGCTCATATTTTCGCATGACTTCCTTTGATGGCTCCCCTGTTTCCTTGTTTCTGGGATACTCTTCACTGGGCCAATCTATGTTTATCTTACACTGGGTCCATAAATCTACTGGAACCACAATGTCGAAAAACCCATCCAGGTCTTTCCACAGACATTTCTGTACCTTCACGAACCTCTCCACTTGCCGGTACCAGTCAACTGGTTTCTCTCGTAATTTTGGAAAATCGTTCGTGAAGGACACAATATCCTGCCTAGACCAAGGAACATGCACATATTTCCCTCCTGGAACTTCGCGCATGGGGCATAACTGCTCAGGTTTTTCTACCTCTCTTAAAGCAAACTCGGGAGTCACTTGTCGGGAGCGAACCTCTTCCCTCTTTTTCGCCCACCTGCTTCTCCATCTTTCCACATCTCCCCATTTCTGCAGTACCCCCATTAATTCTTTAATCTGCAACTTCTTCCCTGCCACATTCAGGTGTTCTATATCTTTGTCTGAGAAGTCTGCTCTGTACGGTTTCTGTAAGGGCTTGGATTTTGAGATATCTACCCCCATACTAACTGCTGTTTCGGCCAGTTTTTCGTGGAGCACTCTGGTGTTCCTTGTAAAGCTTTTACATATGAACGACAATTCTTCCTCAGAGTAGGTATTCAATCGATCCAACCCCACATTTCCTGCCATTAATTCTTCTATTTCAACCCTCAGCTTGTAGAGGTCTAAAGGCTTTGTTTGCGGAGTCTGCTTCTCTAATTCACGACTCCAACTCTCAATTTCATCCGGAGTTACCAGAGAGACATTCCTAGTACCTGTTGCTGTCTCTAATTTAATTTCTTTTGTATTAAAAGGGTTATACCTCTGCTGTGTTCCCTTTCCAGTCTGTTTGTTTGGCAATTCCAAAAACGCAACTTCAGACTCGCACTCACTGGACTGATCATCTATAATGATCGGTTCCTGTCTCGGGGTTGCCATGACTGGGGTCATAACTGGAGTAATCGGATTTCCCTGACCATTTCCGTATAACGGGACCACCGGTCCAATAGTTACTGGAATAGTCAATGCCTCAGGACTGGTATTTATCTGAGAAATTTTCTGAATTATTTCTGTTCTTTGTCTAGCTAGAGCCTCTTGCTCCTTTTCCACTAGTACCCTTCTTAGAGTTGTGTCATGTAATATCTGGGGGGTCAATGGAGGAGTAAAACTCGGGGCAGTAGGATGCGTTTCACTTGGTCCTCCCCCATAATTTGGTTTCGGGAATAAAGTTCCAGTATTAAAGGACCTGCGCTCTTCCCCATATGGAGGTTGAACAAAAGGCAGTCCCGAATTCGAGGGTTTCTCATCGCTTTCATACAAGGGTCTGGGGAAAAAAGTTTTTGTACGTGGATATTTTTCTTCCTGACTTGCGGGCACTTTGGGATATATATCCCTTGTTTCTGCCAGTTCGGGTTTCTCAGGATAGGGTAATACTTGACCACCCCCTCCCAGTCCCAGGGACCTGTCTTCTTCCTTTAGGAAGTGGCGTCGGGGAACATCTCCTACACTGGAAGGTCGGGTTCCCTCATTGTAAGGTGGCGGACTTCTGGTACAGATGTCATCTATTAGTTCATCATCTGAATCCCCCAGGGCCCCCCAATGCTTACATTTTTCAGTACTTTTCTCACCCGCTCCAATGTTATGACATGCCGGCATCATGGGGAACAGACCTTCAACAATCATGCTCTGTCTCCATTGTTTCATCCTTTTATCCCTGGACTCTTGTTTCTGCCTGGGGTACCACTTGGTCAAACCCTTGTCCATTCGGGGTCTTTCTCTTTCAAAAGCCTCAATCTCCCATTCCTCTAATGCCTCATACTGCGTTAGTCTCGGTCTGGGATGCAGTTCATTCATTCGGGTTCTTAAATTAAATAAGATCCTACCATTGAAAGTACCATCTAACGGAAAAGCCAATACTCCGTCATCTTTTGTGTACTTCACCCAATTCTCCAGCCACACACAGGTATTGTACCCTCGGTCAAACATCATGAATGAGGCAGGAGTATTGGGTGCTGGGACAAGAACACCTTCCCTAGATTTAATCGGTTTGTCCGTTTTAAAATAATTTTTCACTTTATTTACAAGGGACATTTTTCTCTTAGTTCCGTACATAATATCGTATCTATTAGTCTTCCACTGATCCCTTTCAAACCCTAGGTGCCTTGGATCAGGTCGAGTTCCTGTAGTCTGCGAGTGCCACATACGACTTCTGCGCTAACTTTGTTTACAAACTACCTCCAATCAGAACGCGCTTCAGAAATTCGTGCAACCAATGGGTGCGCGACACAAAATAAGCTCCGCCAATGGGTGCGCGGCCCCTTCGTGAGACAGTTCCCACGCTCCGGCGCTCACCCCTCCTTTACAATTTCAGCTCCGCTACCCGCCCGCTGCTTCTACCAATCCCAGCGCGGCACAGAGTGACGTCAGAGGCGCTTCGCGACTGACTCCCTCCTTTCACAAGGTAACGGAAACTTTCTTACTTTTAAAGTGCTCAGTGCTTGGTTATTTTACAACAAATACACATTCGCCACAGTGCTCAAGTGTCTAGACAGAGAAAGAATTCTTTTACAGCAAGTAAACTACTTCCATTTACTTTTCACTCGCTGCGGGCAGATCTCTTCCGCCTACCCTTCACTCTAGCATCAGTGAACCTGTTATTCCCCTAAACTCATCCACTTCTTTCCGGGATATATTCCGAGTTTAAGGTTTCTCAGCGGACCCCTCTGCTTTCACGCTAGCTCCGAGGAACCTGCTACTCTTCCGATGTGACCCTTACTAGGTTACGCCACTATGGGAATTTTGCCAATGAACCCCGTTACTGTCATTTATTCACACATATATTCAGAAAACCCTAGTTAGTGCTTCCCGGTTATCCTAACCTGCACCTAACTTTCCTCGAACCTGTGACCTCAGGACAATGGATTCTATTCACCACTTGCCCTTTCAATTCCCCGGGGAGTTCGGACAACAAGAAACAAGACGGTTGACAATTGCATGGATTAGTACATATAACAATATAAGAACAAGAATAATAACAATACAGTAATTCATGAATTATTTTTACAAGATATTATTCGTGCGTATTCACAAGAGATTGATCAGGTCTCTTAGAACAGCCGCTCTTCTAGCAGCATCAATATACTAGCAGCTTCCGACTTAACTAGTCCAACTAATCCCTGCCTTACTCTCAACTAGTCCCTAACCATCCTCTAGCTACCAGAAAACTGATAGAGCGCGCGAGGCCACCCGACCAACAGTTTTCGCCGTTTCCGGCTTCAGGGCCCATATACTTTTCAAATCACCATATACATCGATCAGGTGACTTCACGAGCTCTATCAGGTTGGAGAGCGTGTGTTCCCTGCTACCAAATTTCGGTGCACCCGACTTACCATCCACCGATGCGGGTGCCTAATGACCACAATGAATCAGGGAGCTAGCTGTAAAAGAAAGGCAGCAAAATACAAACCCAACCAATAACATTCAAATACTGTTTAAATGACCACGGACAACTGGAAGTTTTAAAATGTTTATCTAAAGTTCAATATTTTCTTGCATGAGGTACAGTAAAATAAGGCAATCAATAACCAGGATAACATAAATCACATAAGCATGAAGAAATAATGACAGAGTAATCATCAAGGTACTAATAAAATGTAGCGAGAAAATACTATGTAAGTCAGTATTATCTAAACAGGGATAGGCTAAGTGTGTGTGACTATAGGAGAGCTTATAATGAATAACACGCTTCACTTAAGGTGAATGGGCCTTTGAACAATCTAGGCAACGAAGTTCTAGACCATATCAGAAAATGACACACTGCTATGCAAAATATAATTTCTAACAAATGAGAAGACATAGGAATAAACTTTAGGGAAAATATAAATGACTTTCAGTAGTTGCGAAAAGGCATGGAAAATATCACATATGCAATGTTGAACTTTATTAAAGCAAAAGTTAGAAATTCAGAAGGTGCAAGAATTTCAAGAGGTTCAGAGCAATATTTACCTAGAAAGGTGTGGAAACCAAACCCTGGCCACGGGTCGGTTAAGGACAGGAAACCCTCAAGGAAGGATACCCCTCAAAGGACAGCAGGTGCAGAATGGACACCCAGGACAGGACAGGATACCCTCGGAATAGGAATCAGGACAGGACCCTCAGGACAGGACAGCAAACCCTCAGGACAGGACCCTCTTCAGGACAGGACCGGAACCCACAGTTCGGAAGCAACGCCTGCGCTCCACCCGCTCTGCAGCTATCGATCAAGACCCCGATTGGGTCAGCGAACTCCCAGCTAAGTGCTTTGCCAGCACTTTAAGGTTCAGTAGAACCTTAGTCTATGGTCAAATTCGGACAGAGTGCTCCGCAGCGCTCTGTATCTTCAGTCACCTATTGAGTGCGTTGGGTCAGTGACAGGTCAGCTAAACCAGACAAGTCGGACGGTTCACTAGGTGAACCCAGGGTAGATATACAGTTTGGGGACAGTGTACCACCCCCCAATGTTGCAAAGTGTCAGAATCCCTCAATTTCGATTGGTCCTAAGGTAGGGTTTGGGTAACACACCAATCACAATACGCGAATTGAAGCCTTCATTAACATATTTGGGTACCGCCTAGCAGGTTTGGGGTTCCCATGAGCTAACAGTAGCGCAATATTACAATGTATCACATAAGGAGCCACATTCGCTGTTCTCGCAGGGCAGAGGTGACTTTCTCAGGAGCATCTCGCCCATCACTGCCAGCTGGCTATGTTCCATCAGCCAAGGTCCCTCGTGCTGCCGAATGTCGCACAGGCGCAGAAGGGACCTCCAATATGGCTCTCCTCTCACTCAGACCCCCATTTCCCGCGGTACATGAAAAGTAAGCGAAAACAAATTAATACATAATAATGTCATTAGGAAAACACATCACAGGGTTTGTACTTTTAACTCATCATCAAGAAATAAACGTATGCATTTAAATGTTAGCTACATTGAGACGGACACAAGAGCAGTGGCACGAGCAGTACCACATGATAAGCACAGCTATGAATTACGCATGCGCATAACTTTCCCTCCACTTCTGCAGACGCGTCAGGACACGTGAGTGTGGCTGACGCATGCGCAGTAACTAAAATACAAGCGACGGCCATTTTAAAAGGACACGGATTAATTTCATTAGAAATACACATAGGCAAGCTTCGAGAACTTTGTTTTAAACAAGATAAGTGTTAGTAAAACATACTTTGTTACCTTATTACACATATATGAGGTTCTTGATTTCGGCAAGCCGCAAAATATGCGAAGCTTTGCTTCATCATGACGACTGCGTATGCTGTAGTAACATTGAGTACGATTGTAGAAAGCGCAAGATTGAGTCCGAATTCGGCTCAGGCTGCTGAGCTGATCGCATTGACAAGAGCGTGTGTGTTGTCTAAAGATAAACGGGTGAATGTGTTTACAGATAGCCAGTATGCGTTTGGTGTGGCGCATAGTTTTGGGCGATTGTGGAGAGAGAGAGGATTCCTTACGTCGCATGACACGAAGATTCAGCATGGTCAGCTTGTGAATGACCTTTTAGATGCACTCACATTGCCTAAACAGGTGGCCGTAATCAAATGTAGTGCGCATCAGAAAGTGACGGATGATGTGGGTCGTGGTAATGCGTTTGCTGATGAGACGGCTAAAGAGACAGCTAAAGATTTGACGAATCGAATGTATGTTACGAGTTCAGTGAGATGGCCAACAGAGACTAGTATGTGTGAAGACACGATTGAGAGTGTGAAGGTAATACAGAATGAAGCCACTGAGACGGAAAGGACTAAATGGAAAGAGAGCATGGGAAGATTGGATGAGAACGGATGTTGGGTTGATTTGTCAGAAAAGCAGAGATGGATGTTACCGGATGCATATGTGCTCGCTGTCGTTACAATGGCTCATGGTACAGCACACATAAGCACAAAAGGCATATGCAAGTTGTTGTCTCATGTATGGAAGAATGATGGGATTACTAAGTGTGCAGAGAGAGTGGTTAAGAATTGTATGGTGTGTTTGATGCACAATCCCGGTAAGGGCACTCCCACTCCACCTGGCCATTTTGCCCCTCCTACGTACCCTTTCGAAGTTATCCAGTTGGACTTCATCCACATGGAGAGATGCAACAACTTGAAATACGTGTTGGTTGTGGTATGTGCATTCTCCAGATGGATTGAGGCTTACCCCCTTAAGGATAATACTGCCTTATCCAAGGCAAAAATTTTGCTCAAGGAGTATTTTCCCCGATATGGAATGCCTCGGGTTGTATGGTCAGACAACGGAAGTGAGTTCGTGGGAAGTGTGATGAAGAGTGTGTGTCGTGGCCTCGGTATAAATCAAAAATTTCATAGTGCCAATCATCCACAATCAGCGGGCTTGGTGGAAGGATACAATGGCACCCTAAAACTAAAATTGGCTAAAATTCAGGCAACAACTGGTTTATCATGGCCCGATGCTTTGCCTCTAGCTCTCCTATCGACCAGGGCAACTGTACACTCACGAGTAGGGCTTAGTCCATACGAGATTGTGTTTGACCGTCCTGCTAATATATGGGGAGTCCCAAGGCCTAAAGAGTTTGATAGAATAGAATATCCAATGTTGATTGATTATCTTTATGATCTGACTGCTAAATTGAGTTTGATTCATCAACAGGTCTTTGAGGCTCTGCCGTCACGAACAGAGGGTCCTGGTCATCGGCTTCAACCAGGGGACTGGCTCCTTGTCCGCAACTTCGGACGAAAACGGAACCTTGAGCCGAGATTTGTGGGACCATACCAGGTGCAACTAGCTACGAGGACGGCAGTTCGGCTGGAGGGACGGAAGCACTGGGTACATGCTACCCACACCAAAAGAGTCCCGCTTCCTTTGCCGTCGGACACCTGGATGAGAAGAGGTCTTTCTTCATCTGAAACCGACACTCCACAACGCTTTGTCCCATTCAGCGAAGCTCAGCTTGTATCTGACGCCCTTGTTGATTCCCCTCAAACAATTTCCTCTCCGTCAACTCTGGAAAATTCGAGTACTGAACAATCATCTGAACAATCGAACACTCGTTTGCCATCCAATTCACTATTTGAAGATCAAACTCGCGCTGGGAGCAGCCGATACTTTCTTCGTCCACGCACAAGACACTAAATAAAAAGATTTTTTTGTTTTTAGGTTTCACACTTGCCCTGAACATAGTGGACATTGTATATTGTGTATTTTTTTCCCTTTTCGTACAGCCAAGAACATTATAATAAATTGAAAGTTCAATTTAGCTAGAACCTATCATCCAGGTTGGCCGTAGGGCCGTGCGGGTACTTTCTTCTGTTTAGCAGCTATCGACACTAGGTCGGTTTCTTTTGTCGATTTCTGGGAACTCCTGGGAATTGATAATCGCTACTCAGAACGAAGTGCGTCAAGAACGTCGCGGACGGTCGTTAGGGGATGGAATCGTCATTGTCTGAGCTGTCGAAAAGAGAGAAAATGTTGGCGCAAAGATCTGCATTAGGTAAAATGTTTCGTACAAAATGGTTTTTGCTACAGGTTTTCATATTGTTCCTGACTGTATCTATGTTACTGGTGGGGGGAGTATATTTTGGGTCCCAATTCTTACTGCCTTCTACTATACCTACTTTTCCATCTCATGTGCTAAATTTCGTTTCAACTGTCTCTCCACATTCCTTTCATCTTCTGCCTCAACACGAACAAGCCAGACGTGCGGAATTTAGAAACAACTCCTTTATTCAACTCTTGCATCAGCATCAGTTAGTGGTAAACACTACCAATTGTTGGGTGTGTGGGTTAATGCCACATACCATGGATAAGGGTATTCCGTACTTGGCGCTGCCTTATAGTTCCCAAGGGTCAGCTCGAGCATTGCAAACTATGTTCCGTAGCGCACTAGATTCCTACCCCCATCGAGAACCACGCTTAGCAAACTTTGGTCCTGGCCCATACCACAAGACTCTGGCGAGAGCTATTGCTGATTTAGATAGAGATATTTTCGACGCATCGCTTATCCCAGAGGAGGAGGTGCGAGCATATAAGGAACTAAGTGAGGCTGAGTATAGTGTATAAGTGGGTGATAGGCAGCTTAAAAGCTCATCACCGATATGGATTGTACCTCACCTTGGTAACTTCTGCCTGAAAGGTCTTGGTCGAAATCCGAGAGCTCAGTTTGGGGAGAGTGCGTGTACTGAGACATATGTCTTACCAACGCTCTCATCCCCTGTCTTCCTAACTGCCAAGGGTACCTATTTTGTATGTTATGATCGAGCCTATACGTGGTTACCTCATGACTTCTCGGGTACCTGCTACATTGCAAATCTTTTGCCTCCGACTTTCACTGTGGCCTCAGATTATCACAGAACTAGAGTTGTGAGAGGTGTTGTCAACAAAGAAGATACTGCCGGTCAAGAAGCAGGAGACTTCTTTAAGGGTTTCCTACCATTCTGGGGCCCTATGGTCAATAGCAGGAACCTGAGGCAGTTAACTCGTGTAGTAGAATCAACTGCCAACATAACTGCAAGTGCCCTTGGTAATTTGACAGCCGAGCTTCAGGCGGATAGACTGATGACGTTACAGAACCGTATGGTTCTAGACGTTGTTCTAGCAGATAGAGGTGGTGTTTGTAAGGTCATCCATTCGAGCTGCTGCATATTCATACCTGATAACGCTCCAACGGTTTATCAAGCCATCTCTAAGTTGCACAAAATTTCGGAGTCCATACACGTGGACGAAGGAAATTGGACGCTTCTGGGATGGTTTTGGGGCCTGATATCGACTTGGGGTTGGAAGATTCTGATGATCATAGGGGTTGTTGTGACGTTTCTATTCACGTGTTGTCTTTGTGTGCAGTGTGGTCCTGCCTTATGTGGTCTCTGTGCCACAACGTGTATAAGACAGCCAGTTGTCACCAAAGAAGCATTGATGGATAGAATAATGTATCAACAACATCTAAATGATCTGATGAATATCGAAATCAATTATGATTCCGACTAGTGCTTGCCTACATGAGGGCAAAAGGACCGTCTGAGGTTCCGTAAAAATTATTACGACGTTCTGGGCATTACCGAATATGGACGAGTTTGGTATCCACGAACCGTAAATGGTGAGTTCGGTAAGTGTACGCATTTTCGCTACACTACCTGATAGGGTTCGCCTAATATTACGTGTTCTTCATCTGAACCCTCGGGTTCCATTTTAGATACGGCATCCATTTTTGTTTCTTGCCCTCACGTAGTCAGCGCGCAGGTAACTGTTCGCCCCCTGACCTTCTAGTTCCCAAGCCTTGCGGAAGACGCATATTCCTTTCATGCGTCTTTATGGCCAGAGGAATGACACAGCGAAGGCAGATGGCTCAGCTTGAGGGTAATCTGGTCGTGCCGGTCTATTGTGACAGCCGTGCAGGCGATGGGATCCAGCTCTTTCATCCTACGATTATGCTTCCGATATTGCCCACACACTCTTTTCTCTACACGTGTCTGACTTCCTTGCAGCTGCTCTTGTCTCTTCTTCTTGGTCATTTACAACTCTAATGGGTGTGCCTAATGGTGGGAAGATGTGCTTTTACAGTTGGGAACCGGCATTGCTACTGTAATTATGTTCCGGGATTCTGAACACATGAAAGCGACCCTTTAGAAGTTTACTGTGGGAACTGGATTATAATCTTTTGTTCACATGTTGTGCAATGGCAACATTCTGTATAAAAGAGAGCGACCTACATATGCAATTTGAAGCAGACTCGCAGAACCTACATGCCGATGTACTTCTAATGACTCTTGTTTCCCTGCAGTAAATAAACGCTGATCTTTGACGCCGAAGGAAGTGTCCCGTGTCTCTGTCATTGTGCGCCGAAACAGGTATCCCATGAAGGTTATAGGTGTTGTTCCCTGGCACCGCTGGTTCTGTTAAAAGTCCAGTCCTTCAAGTGCACTGTATTCTTGTAACCATGGTGAACCCCTGCAGTTTGAGACTGTAGGAGAGCAGTGTTACCAAATTTGGATTAACACAGCGCTCTGCCAGTTTCTTATACATATGCCCCTTGGAGAAACTCACTTTCAGAAACAATGATTCCTGTGGACTGGTATTATCTGTTATGATATAATACTGTGTGTAATAGCAATGTAAAAGGGTTAGTGTGCTGTCAGAAGGCAAAGTACCACCAATACCAATGACTGAATATATCACATCAAATTTTATAGTATATAAGGGAGGAAGCAGTTTATACAGTATCAAAAAAATGAGAAGAAGAGCTGACAGCTGCTGCTCTGAGATACCGCGCGGTGGACCGACCCGCTGTTTGGGAGTACTCTCTCTTATTTAAGGACCCACCTTGTACACCCAATTAATAGTGATGGCCTCACCTACAGGGCACGGCAATAACCAGATATAATCCCATATTTTGAATGCAACAGGAGCTGCTAGGCCCGAATACATTGCCAACAGAGAGTTCTGATGTTACACTATTTGCTATCTATTGCTATAGTGTTTTCTTCATCTGAAACGCTGTGCCATCCCAGACGATCAGCTCCTCCCTTCTACTCACAACTGTGTACCGTTGGGTCCCATTGTGAGTATCTTTTTCTACTTCTTTCACCTGAGGCTGGCACACACCTTTCACGGGGCTGCGCGAAACCATCAGATGTCCCTACAACCCTAGGTCCTGATGAGCCCCTACACTGCACAGAAGGTCGAAATGTCGCCCACACAAAGCAAAAGCGAACCATTAAAAAGCGCAAATCATTGTACATAGCTGCTGCTTATTTCGTATATACTTGATGGTCGACTTTTAAAGAATTGTGGAAACCTTGTAAAATATTGTCGCAATTTAGCACTGTTATTTGAGGTTCCTTTTATGACTGGGACACCACACACAATTGTCAGTCAGTCAAAATACTTTATTCGGTTTATATTAAAACCATAAAAGCATGCTAATACATTTCACATCAATCAATCAATCAATAGAGACTTTATTTCGGTTTTGATTCAAACCACAAAAGTACATATACAATATTAGCAATTTAAAACACAATAGTTCTAAACATGATGGATAAAGTGCAAGAGTGAAAAAAATAAAGCGTATTCCATACAAAGAAGTTCATTATAAAGACAATTCAGTCAGCAAGGACCATCACTAGTCCAAACAATTTCTCAACTTAACAGACAATTTTAAAAATTCAGTAACTTGTAGAATACTGTCACTATGTAAAAGTTGCAGATACATTAATGCTGGTCTGATCTGGTTAAAATTGAGTTTCCTTAAAAGATCTACCTGATAGAGTTTGCGCGGGTATTCATAAAATTTACATAAAAATATAAAATGCAGCATATCCTGTGGAGACTTTCCGTCACAGCCACAGGATGCAGCAGATTTATTAAAAATATCATTTTTTGGTCTAATCAGCAGATGATGGAAGAGATTTAACCTAAACCTTGTTAACAGGAACTTCTCATGGGACGTCAGTGAGCCCGTCAAGTAGGGCTCCATCGTTTCACATGTTTTTAGCATAACAAATTTTCTTACACTAGGTTTCAGGAGCTCCTCTCCTTCTCTTTTAACCTTTCTGTCCATAAGGAAGGCTCGCTTAATTACCTCCACATCGCCCTTTACAATCCCGCTCGGGTGTTCAAACAAATCCAAACGGCCGAGTATGGAAAAACTAGATTTCAAATATTTTAACCAAGGGGTACCCATTGCCTTAGCCTGAGACAGGTAATCTCTCACGATCAAGTGTGTCAGTGGTATGTCCTGATTCAGCCACAGTGTTAGCCAACAGGTCAGCGGGCGTAAAGAAAAATTGTCACCTAAGTATTGCGACCCTAACTCTTCATGTACTACAAAGTTGGATGTACCTCCTGGGACACACAGGAGACGTTTCATAAAAGAGTTTTTCAGCAATCTGCAGCTGCTCTCCGGTCACATAGCCCCATAATTCACTGCCATAAACGGCAGTTGCCACTGATTTTGCATTGTACAATTTCATCATGGCATTATTATGTTTCTTCCCCAGTTTCGATGCAAAGTTAAAAATAGAAGCATTCACCCTTACCAATTCCCTATTCTTTTTATCAAGCTGGGGACCCCAACTAAGTTTGTTATCAAAAAGGACCCCAAGATACAAGAATGATTTAGCAATGGGGATTGCTACATCATCTATTTTAAATAAAAAGTTCCTTCTTGGTTGTTGGACAGATTTAGAGTTATTGACCAGAAGGTCTCTATCTGTCATGAATATTTTAAAAGCATTTAATAGAGCTTGAAGACCCCTCTTGGTTCTAGAAATTAGAACCGCATCATCTGCGTATAAAAGAACAGGAATACCCTGCCTGCCAACTCTGGGGCAGTCAGCCTTCACATTCTGCAGTACATTATCGAGCTCATTAATATAAAAGTTAAAAAGAAAGGGGGCGAGAATGCATCCTTGACGCACCCCCTTTCTGATGTCAAAGTTACCAGTTATGCACAGATCTTGAGAATACCTAACATTGGCACTGGTGTTGCTGTGTAAATCAACAAGGAAGTTGACAATCCTGCTGTCAACACCATTATCCCTCATGGACTGCCACAGTCGAAAGCGGATGACAGGTCCATGAAGGCAAGGTGGACAGTACCCCTTTGAACAACAGTGTACTTGCTTAATATTAAAAAGAGGTTAAGGCACTGCGTAATAGTAGAGCGTCCACTGCAGAAACCATACTGAGAGATGGACATGATATTATTTTCCAGCGCCCAGTCAGAAAGTCTCTGCAGTAGAATTCTGCCCACTATTTTAACCATAGAGTCAATTAATGAAATAGGTCTATAACAAAGTGGGCTACCCTTGTCCCCTTTCTTAAAAACTGGCACAATCGTGGAAACCCCCCATGATTGTGGGCAGCCAATTTTAGCAGCTGCGTTAAAGACCGACTCTAATATGGGTGCCCAAAAACTCGGTTCAGACTTATATAAATCTGGAGGGATCCCATCAGGGCCAGGAGCTTTCCCGGCTGTAAGTCCCACTACACCCTCAGTGACCTCACCTCTATCAAACCTAATAATATCTCCACTATTGCAAGGAGAAAAATTAAAATTATCATTCGTAGTACAGAAATACAATTGTTTAAAATGTGTTTCCCACTCCTCCTTTGTTATGCAGCATTCCAGACCATCCCCCGGGTCCTGCACCAGGAAAGGCCTCTTTACTATCGCCCAGAATCTAGAGCTACACTTCAGGATAGAGGGATCAAGAATCTCACCCCATGCTTCTTCTCTTAAAAATTCCTTGCGTTTTGTAATAACGGATTTGTATTCTTTCCGGCACTGTTGAACATTCTACTTTATTCTGGGATTAGCTGCCAGGGCTAACCTTAAATTGCGTGCCGCCTTAGAGCAGTCATGATTAAACCATCTTGGTCCCCCGATCTCTGTATTCTTTACTGGAACTGACATCATGTGGGACACCTTGTCCGATAGGCTCTGAAAAGCACTAAGGAGCTGGCTCGGGTCAGACCCTTCTTGAGTGCAATTCGCAATTTCCTCTATACAATTGACCTTGATGTTTTTATACAACAAGTCTGGGGTAATCATAGACCATTTAAGACGCCGTCTCCCATCAGTTGTGCTCAACCTGCCTGTGATACAATTCCGTCCTTCCTTAGCCACCCAGGGTCCCTTCAAGTGTCCAGTCAATGGGTTATGATCACTAAATTCACTATGTTCAATAGTGAAAGAGTCCACAAAAGGCCCTTAAAGGTTGGGATCTCAAAACACTTTAAAGGATCCCTCAATGCCATAGTTAACGATAAATCTAAGTCATTCAGTAAATCGTTAAAAACGTCCCCCTCCGCCGTATGTTCCAAATGCAAGCCCTCGGAGCGATCACAATGCAAATCCGTAACGCTTTTCAGCAGAGGGTCACCGCAAGGATGGACATTAAAATCGCCCATAATCATAGGGTTATGGAGACATTCCTTCATTGAAGTACTGATAAATACATTTAGTGCTGATATTGGGCTAGAAACTGAACATAAATTGACAGCGTTATAAAAATTCACCAAACCAGCCAAACAGTTATCTCCATTCAATACTTAACCAATAATTCCTAATTTGCCTGTTAAAACTCTATGGGGCATATTAACGAGCAATAGCAATAATTATCGCTATTGCTTGGTTAGAGAAAATGTCTGATGCATATGAAATTTTAAAAATACTTGATTGAACTGAATCTGGTAACTGACTGATTTTAAAAGCTCCGGATTTTAACATTGTTTACAGCTAATAGATATTTGCTGTGTGTTATAGTGCCGCTATAGCGCCGCTAACAGAGATAATATCCCTCAGGGCAAAATTCAAAAGTACCTTAGCCTGGGCTCGATCACCTGTCCTGCCCGCCCCGGTCCGACTCGGCAACCAGTGCCGTAGAGCGGAGGGCGGGTCAGGCAGAGCCAGGCCACCTCCTACATCGAGCGGTCAGCGCTCTAGTTGATGCGCGCTGAGGAGTACTTAGCCCCCTCGTCACAGAAAGCGCGCAGCGGTCGCGCGCAGCGAAGCGCCTGAGACGCGCCAGAGAGAAGCCCGTCTGCGCCCGTCCGCGACAGGACGGGACCAGGGGCCATGGCAGACCTCGCTAGTACACATAAGGTAACTAGAATAAGTTACACCTCACGGGCTTTAACAACTGTGCGTGATAACCTATGTGTATCTATCTGTCCAAATTACCACCAATGTAGTCCTGAAGGACCTTTTACATGTAGATATTGCCGCCATCAGTTTACGCTAGACAAAGACACTTCCTCCATACAACAAATCACCAAACATTACCCTGCTGTTCTTCAGGGAGGAAAAAACGTATTATGTAATGTACGATCTTTGGCCAAGCATTATATTGAAGTTTGGGATCTTATCTCGAATTATAGGCCAGACATGTGCTTTTTAACGGAGACATGGCTCAAACCTCACTCTACTCCAGCTATTACGCTTGGCATACCGGATGGCTATAACATCATAAGATTAGATAGACCCTTAAAAACCGGTGGGGGTATAGCCATTGTATTTAAGGACAGTATTCTAGTCTCTGTTCTTGATCAAATCTGTAATATGGATTTTGAAATGCTGATTTTTAGGTTTGGCTCATCGGCCAAACACTGTAGGAAAGGTGCTTTGGTCTATCGCCCCCCAGGCCCTATGAAGAACATATCCAAACAGTTATTGGAAGCACTGGTTCCCTATGTATGTTCAGATAAAGATTTTCTGTTGGTGGGAGACTTCAATATACATAGTGAAGAAACCAACAATAGTGAGGTACAATCCTTTCTGGCCGATCTATCCCTAATGGGACTAAAACAGTGTAATTCTGGCCCGACTCACCAAGCAGGACATACTTTAGATATGATTATATCTAATTTTTCTGGAATTAAATGTCAGCCTCCCTTGCCATGCCTTTGGACAGATCATTTTGTGCTAGAATTTTCTATGCCTGAGAGGGCTGTCTGTTCTATTCCTACGGTGCAAATTCCTCCTAAACGGAGGCAATGGCATAAAATTTCCAACACCAATTTTCAAAGGGAATATTGTCCTCCTTTTATTCAGTCCACAGATGATATAAACTCTGCTCTCACACAGTGGAATTCAGCCATTGAAACCACAGTACATCTAATTGCCCCGTTAAAAACCTTTAAACAACGTTTAGCAAGGAAACAAGAGGTCTGGTTCTCGGAAGAGCTACGTAACCTCAAACAGAGAGCTCGAAAGATAGAAAAAATATGGAGGAAGTCCCATCTGGATGAGGATAAAGTCGACTATCAAAAGGCTTTGAGTATATACCACAAAGCTATAAGATCTGCACGTAAGAGCTATGTCACCACCCAGCTGGAGACAGCTGGTAATGACTCTAAAGTACTATACCAGATTGTTAATACTTTCTTAAAACCTTCAGCATGTGAGAGCATAGACATGGCGTCCCAACATCTGTGTGATAGCATATCACACTTCTTCACTGAAAAAATTGATGCCATCTATGATAAAATAAAGGCACACACCCCTGTTAGGACTGATCCTGGAAATATAACCTTGGTGCCTACTACGCCTACCAATTTGCACTCATTTATGGATTTCCCTGAAATTACCTTACAAGAGGTTTTGAAGTTGTCCATGGATATCAAAAGCGGGAGTCCAGCAGATCTTCTCCCAGCTAGGCTCATGGGTCCTCTGGGGGCAACCCTCGGTTCTGATATACAGAAACTTGTAAATCTTTCACTTAACACCGCTAAAGTCCCTCAGGAATGGAAAATGGCCTTGGTCAGACCTATTCGGAAAAACACATCACTTCCTTGGACTAATATGTCCAATCTGGGACCAATTTCCTTGTTACCTTTTTTGGGGAAAATTATTGAGAAACATACCAACAAACATCTCTCAACTTACCTGGAGCATTCTAACAGCCTCGATCCATCACAGTCAGGTTTCAGGCCAAAATACAGCACTGAAACTGCCTTGCTGTCGATAACAGACGATCTACGTATGTACCAGGACGATGGTTTTTCAGTTGTCCTGGTACTACTTGATTTATCGGCAGCGTTCGATACCATATCTCATAACATACTGATCGAACGCCTGTCTGTGAGTGGAATCGGTGGTAGGGCACTGGACTGGATCAAAAGCTTCCTCTCGAATCGCACCCAACGTGTAATCATGGGTGACTTTAGATCTGAAGAGGTTAAAATCACCAAGGGGGTTCCACAAGGCTCGTGCTTAAGTCCGACCCTATTCAACACCTATGTGGCCCCCTTGGCAGAAATAACCAGAGCTTTTGGTTTTAGCCCAGTGTCATACGCTGATGATACCCAGCTACTTTTCCCTTTTAAACATCTTACCCCTGAGATTATACAATCTTTCTCTGATGGGATGAAGGCAGTAGCGCAATGGATGTCCCATAATTTTCTACAATGTAATGTTGGGAAAACAGAGGTGATGCTCTTTGGGAAAGCCAAAATCCAATGGTCTCCTGATTGGTGGCCTTTAGACCTAGGCCCAATCCCTGAACCCAAATCTATAATTAAGAATTTGGGAGTACGGCTGGAACCTGAGTTGACCATGAAGCAGAATGTAAATGTAACAGTGGGAACTTGTTTCCACGTGATAGGTCTCCTCCGCAGGATATTTCCTTTTCTGCCTGATTCTTATAGAAGAACCTTAGTCCAGGCGTTGGTGATCAGCCGTCTGGATTACTGCAACGGTCTTTTAGCAGGAGCCAATGAAGAGGTTCTTGACCGTTTGCAGGTAATACAGAACACGGCGGCCAGATTGGTGCTAAATGCACCCCCCAGATCCCCATCTAAGCCTTTACTGCGTAAACTCCATTGGCTGCCCATACGTTTACGAGTCAAGTTTAAGACTTGTTGTATTATTCATAAAAGCCTCCACGATTTAGGACCTGAATATCTGTCTACTAAATGTGCTGCATATAACCCCATTCGTACCCTTAGATCCAGCCAACAGTTGTTGTTAAAAGTACCTAAAATTAATAAGACCCGACTCGGTGGCAGGGCCTTGTCGATAGTGGGTCCCACATACTGGAACATGCTCCCTCTGCCATTAAGGCAATGTTCTGATCATCTGCATTTCAGGAAAAACATGAAAACGTTCCTGTTTAGCCTAGTTAGCTAATTTAGTTTTTTTCTATAAAATCTCAGTTCCAATCATACTGCCACTGCTATTGCTCCATCAGATTAGATGCCAGAAGCGCGGAGATACTCCCCCGGGAGTCGATTCATAGCGCTATATAAACTTGCAATAAAAATAAATAAAATAAGAGACAAAATTTTACCGCTGAGCTGCGGCGATTTTTATCGCAGATAAACCTTGGTATTACCAAGGTTTATCGCAAATGCGATAAAAAACTGCCGCAATGCATGAATATCGCTGAAAAGTCCGCGATATGCATGCATTACCGAGCTAATGCTCTTAGCCATGTTATCCACCTCCCATTGGATAACATGGCTAAGAACTGCTCAGGGCAGGTGTTAGCTTTTGGAGATATTCGTGCTTAGCGCGAATATCTCCAAAAGTTGGTAATAGGAGATAGCGATGTTAGCGACTGTTTCCAGTCGCTAACATCTTGGCACGCCCACTTTGCATGTCATTAGTGATAAATATCACTGACATGCAAAGTGGGGCCCAAGATGGTCGCTATCTCCTACTAGCTGTCGCTAACTGGTGTTAGCGACAGCTAGGTAATAGGGAGAACATTTTATCTTCGCTTTCTTGGCTTTTAAAGCCAAAAAAGCGGAGATAAACCCCCTTGATAATATGCCCCTAAGTATTTTACAGGAGAGTGCAACAGAAATAAACGTCACCAGGCCCCCCTTAGGTCTACCCCTGCTGGATGCTGTCGCAGGAACATAGAAGGCCTTGTACCCTCGAGAAAGTGGTCACAATCTACTGACCAAGTCTCCTGCAGACAAATGATCTGAAACTGCTTAATATACCTAATCCAGTTACAATCCACCATCTTTATGGCCAGTCCCGCAATGTTCCAAGAAATTACATTATTTCCACTTGTTTTCACCTGTGCAATTTCCATATGACTCACTTCAGCTGATCTTACAGATTCCTGGCCCTCAAACTCCTTACGTCAATCGCATGCCTCAAGGCCTGAGAGCAAATCATATCTATTCTGTGTTTCCACAATGAACCCATTCCTGCTATGGTTAGCAACATTATATAGATATGGTGCTTTCGGAGCCGGAGCCTGAGTTTGGATCAGTGGCCTAAAATTCCTGTAATTAGGCGGGGCCTTAATCAAGTGGGTGTTAAAATATCCAAGTGGACGAACACATATACTGTTCACATTATACACTAATGAGGATGCTCTTAATAATACTGTGGCCACATGTTGGGGAAATATTTAAAGTTAACAACAATGCAATCCCCACTATTTGTCTTTCTAGATGGGCCAATCCAATTTACCCTTCTAACTGATAGTATTTGGTCAGTGTATGCGATTGGAAATCCACAATTTGTATTCAACCAAGCAACTGTTTTATTTTTTAATGATTCGTGGGATTCCCCATGGGACTGGTCAGAATGGTCATCAGTAGTTGGGACATTAGTCAGAACAGCCACATAGGGTGCACAATCGTGTTGGAGATTAATATAGCGACTTTTCCTTATTTGTCTAAGATCAGATCTGCCATCAAGATCTTTTGTGGGCTGAATAGTCAGATCAGTTTTTGATGGGGGTTCAGGTGGAGCGTTTTCCACTGCAGAAACTTGCCGACAAGTCTGCTGTACCTTCTCTCTCCTGAGTCCCTGCCCCATTACCACTGCCTTAGGTCTGGCAGGCGAGGCTGATGCCAGGTGTGCTGAAAACAGTCCACCTAGACTATCGACCTCCAAAGCCAAGGTATCCAGCTTACATATCAAGGGTCTCATCAGCTCTTCCATTTTTTTCATCAATTTTTCCTTCTAAAGTGCTAATTAGTAGGGCAAGTTGCTCAAAATGTGTTTTAATACCACCCTCATTATTTCCCTCAGATAGACAGGGTCCCGTGGCAGAGCCATTACTGACTAATTCGGCTGTGTCAGTTCTTTTTTTGCTATGCCTCCCCCCTCGTTTCAGTTGTACTTTTCTGCAGTTTCTCACCGGTCTCGGTGCTGGCGGTGGCTGCTCTATTTCCTCGCTAGAGGTATCTGGCTCGTCATCATGCCTCTCTGCATGCACCTGAACTATAGCCGTTATAACATCCCTATCACTAATATCAGAGTTATTGGGCATAGCTGTGTCCACCACTGGGAGAGGCACCTCTTCCTGTAACAGTGGAGGGCTCCCCTGACCTAGAGAGGCTCTTCGATCATTATTAATCTGATTCACCTTTTTAACCAAGTAGTTGTCCATGGTACCCAACCCAGAGACAGTTTTATTAGTTTTACCTCTAGACATCGAGTCGGCTTATTGCTACACTCAAATGCAGGCTAATTTAATGGAACAGTCCTCAAGCTTTCAGCGCACTTTACACATACACCTAAAATTAAAATATAAAGTCTCACTTCAATACGAATAGTCCTTCACTAAAAGACCAAAGTCTGTGGCCCAGCCCAGTCTCTTCCGGCCTCTGAGGGCACAGAGGGCCCACCCTTTGCCCGGGCTTAACCTGGCACGACCCGTGTGAGATCCCACGACGTGGGGGCTCTCTTCTCTTTTAAGCGCCTCCGGGCACGGTGCAGTGCAGGCGGTGGCGGCTTCCGCCGCAAGGGCTCACGGGAGATGTAGTCCCCAAGTCCGTCCACGCTGCACTGATGGCCGGGTGCAGCAGCGGGATGGAAGCGCCAGTGGGACCAAGAGGAATCAGGTATGCCCCTCCGGTATGCCCCCAAAGATCTGCCACAGAGCCCCGCTCCACCGGGCCTCTCTTCTCTTTTAAGCGCCTTCGGGCGCGGTGCAGTGCAGGCGGTGGCGGCTTCCACTGCAAGGGCTCACGGGAGATGTAGTCCCTCAGTCCGTCCACGCTGCACTGATGGCCGGGTGCAGCAGCGGGAAGGAAGCGCCAGCGGGACCAAGAGGAATCAGGTATGCCCCCCCGGTATGCCCCCAAAGATCTGCCACAGAGCCCCATTTCATATCCAAAAGTTATGAAACCATAAATTAGATTAAAAGTATGTTCACAAAATACAACATTTTAAATACACGATACACATAATCAATTAATTTTGGGTAAATTACTCAGGACCACATTATGGGACTAAGGCATACAAACATTCAGTTGCGATTCAGATTTGTGTATTAGAATAGGTTATGTGTAACTTGTTTTTCCTCTTAATTCTAACGGCCGCCGTATGGAAACTTGTAACATTAAAAGTTTCCCCCACAGTTGCTGCAAATAAAGAAGAGCTGGCTTAACTTGTAAAAAACCTTTGTTAGCCAAGATTGGGAGGATAAAACACTTCCGGACTTCGATAACGTGCTCACCAAAGAAATAAAAATGCGTTGTGTCCTGTACAGAAAAATCGTCACATGAACATACCCCCAAGTCTTCCACCCTCGTCCAACCAGGTGACTCTACAAGGATGAAATTAAATTGGTTCAGTCTGAATCTAGTCAATAAAAATCGATGATTGGGGTTTGTGACGATAACCAGATATGGTTCAATAGTTAATGTGGTCTTCCGCAATTGGTGAGCCCTTACCGTCGGCTTTGCCAGCTCCCTTTCTTCTCTATCCATCACAGCCATTAATAAATATGGTATGTATGACATTACAACGCATGCTTTTACCACGCATGCCTTTACAACGCGGGTTTTACAACGGACGTATGATATTACAACGCATGCTTTTACCTCGCATGCCTTTAAAACGCGGTTTTTACAACGCATGCCTTTACAACGCGTAGCACTTTGGGGTGCTGGATAGTGAATAGTTTAATTTACTATTCCAACTCCAGTCCCCGTGGACACTAGGAAAGATGTTGGATAGTAAATTAAATCTATTCCCTATCCTAGAGCGCCCCCCAGCGCAATGCGTTGTAATGGTTTGCGTTGTAAAAGTTGTGTCGTAAAGGCACTGCGTGGTAAAAGTTGCATTGTAAAGGATGTTTCCCTTTTACAATGCATGCCTTTATAACGCATAGTGCTTAGGGGTGCTGGTTAATGAATAGTTTCATTTACTATTCCAACTCCAGTCCCCGTGGATAGTAGGGAAGGTGTTGGATAGTAAATTAAATCTATTCCCTATCCTAGAGCGCCCCCCAGTGCAATGCGTTGTAATGGTTTGTGTTGTAAAAGTTGCGTCGTAAAGGCACTGCGTGGTAAAAGTTGCGTTGCAAAGGATGTTTCCCATAAATATGAGTCCTTGACCCACTTGACATCCCCCTTCATCAATTTATAAGGTGAATTATATATCTCAGGACGGCCCAATTTCATGGCCAAGTTACAAACATGTTTGAGCCAGGGGATACGATGTCCATAGTCAAGAGCTAGACAATCTTTTAAGATTTCCAGATTTAGCTCTAATTCCGGGTTCAACCAGGTCAGGATCCATTTTAAAAGAGGTGCCATGGCTATTGAATCCTCCAGAAAGCCAGCTCCACACTCCTGATGAACAATATAGCTAGCTGCTTATTGTGGGACCGATAAAATATTTCTAAAAAACCTATCCTCCGCTACCTGAATAGCCTTCACATTCCTAATTCCCTAAATGTCAGACCCATACATAGCAAGTGAGACACATTTAGCTCCGTATATTTTCAGAAGGGCTTGCATTGGTCTGGCCCCCAATTTACGTGCAAAGCCCAGGACAGCATTTGTTGATCAGGCCAAAACTTTACTTTTAGCTTGAATTTGTGGTGTCCAACAGCCTTGATCGTCAAATATAATTCCCAAGTACGGGAAGGTAGTTACCCCAGACAATACGTTCCCCTCACAAAAGAAACTTTTAACTCTTTTGGTTTTACAACCAATTGTCATTATATGGGACTTGGAGAAGTTCACGCTGAGGTCTAAGGATTTCATGAAGGCCGCAAAGGAATTTAAAAGTAATTGTAGCCCCACCTCAGTCCGTGCTTAAAAAGCAGCATCGTCCGCATAGAGGAGTGCCGGAATCAGGCGTTTCCCCACACACGGGACCTTTTTGCAAGCTTCACATAAAACAGGATCCAAATTATTAATATAAAGAGTGAAAAGTAGGGGGGCCAGAATACACCCCTGCCTGACACCATTGGCAATACGTATTCCTTCAGTACAATTGCCCTTCTGGTCATAGCTCACGGTGGCCGATAACTCCCTATGCAGGTCTGCAAGGAAATAAACAATATTTTTGTTGACTCCTAATTTCTGGAGCATAACCCATAATTTGGACCTATTCACTTGGTCAAAGGCCGAGGAAAGGTCCATGAATGCCAGAAAGAGTGCACCTTTCTTAGCAACCGTGTATTTCCCGATCAGTAGATGTAAGTTGAGGCATTGATCTGACTTGCCCCTACCTTTTCTATAACCATATTGCAGGTCTGAAAGTGTTTTCCTTTCCACAAGCATTCCCGTGAGTTGACTCAGCACCACCCTTGCAAGTACCTTACTTTTCAAGGACGCGTTCACATCCCCGTAAGATTGGCCGATATTCCATATCTTCCTCTCCTGTTTCTTGTTGCTGTACTCGGTCAGAAGCGCTTTGAGACCTGTCGGTGAGTTGGCGCGATATAAAACCCAGATACAAATACAAATACAAGTACCTTAACTGCTGCATCAATGAGTGACATCAGGCGATAAAAGCAAGGATCCCCTCTACAGCCTTTTTAAAAAATTGGTAATATTACTGACTTCGACCATGTTTTAGGTAAACCCGATTGACAGGCCTTGTTAAAAACATTACACAATATCTTCGACCATGTCTTGATATCAGATTTAAAGAGATCGACGGGCACGACGTCCGGTCCCGGGGCCTTATTGCTCGTCATCTGATTTATTGCCTCTGACACCTCTAACTCCGAAAAAGATAGAACATATGCCTCAGACCTGAAATCAGGATTTACACAGATATCCTCCCCATCATATACTTGTTTAAAATGATTGTGCCAGGCCTGCTCCCGAATGCCACAATCAAGCTGACTATTTGGTGAGTCCTGGAAGAAAGGCTTATTGACCACATTCCAAAATGTGGCACTACTATTGATGACATCCGTGGACAATAACTCATTCCAGGCCTCCTTTCTAATCTCCTTTTTCCTGTTCAATTGGGCCATTTTGTTCATTTTCCTTAATGCAGCTATGGTTGACTTTTCCAGTGGATTTGATTTTAGGTCAACCAACAGCTTCCGGTGGGCTACTGAACAATTATAGTCAAACCATCTCTCCCCCACCTTGTCCTGACTTTTACCAGGCCGTTTAAGATCGTGGGCAATCTGGGCACAAATTTTGGTGTAAGCCACCATGACGTCATTATCCCCATTTCCCTCGTTCATGCAGATAGACATTTCATGACCAATCGTGGCCAGCAAGTTGGCATGGAAATCCTGAGGTACCACCCGACACCATTTTAGTCTACGGGCTTGGTCTGTGGGCCGAATGTCTGCTTTACCCACGGTGCCATTAATATTTTCTACTTTCTTTAAATCATCCACCAGGGTTAGTGTAACAGGATTATGGTCACTAAACGAAGACCAAGATACAGTATACCCACTTGCCCTATCGACCAATACTGCACTAATGAATATGTAATCAATAACTGACCCAGTGAGGAGGAGCCGCGCCCGCGACCAAGATGGACGCTTAAGGACCGGCTTCGCCGGCCGTCCCATCCTGACTCGCCATCCGGCACAAAATCCTGAGCCCCGTCCCCACCGTCTGGTGGGGGACCATCAGCTGTGCCACTAGGTGAAATGTTGGAGAATTTGAGTGACCCGGCAACCGAGAAACGTCGTCTGAACCTTTGCGGCCTACTGGCTGACGGGACCGGGACCCCGAGTGTGGCCCTGCCCGCCTTGGAGTTCAACAACACCGGCGAGGGGGACCGGAAGTGGCTGGTCGGTGACCTGCCTGCTGACGCTGCGACACATCCAGGGAGTCATAAGGCCCCATTAACCATATGCATGACCCAGTGCCGACTGTCGTGACGGGAGCGACCCACAATCGTCTGGTTTTGGTGCGCATTGGAGAAGATATATGGCTGGGCCATGGTCGGGAGGCGGAGGTAGTTCCATTCGTCCCTGGTGATCCTGTTGTATGTGAGACCAACTGGCCGGTCCCTGAAGTGGCAGGGGGACTGTGTACTGCGCACAAGAATTTCAACGGTGTGTCGGACTCAGACGACACAATGACGGCGAGAGCGGACCCCGATAAGCCTCAATCAAAATCTGTGAAAGGGACCAGGCAGGTCCAATCTAATAAACTGGATCGATAAAACTTGCCCAAGGGTTCCCCAATCGAGGTGAGGCAGAACCCGGCAGGAGGTCAGGAGGGTGATCCCGGCGGTGAGGACCCGACGATAAAAGATCTGATGGCCGCGATCACCGGGGTTCAGTACTCCCTGAGCAAGATGGACAACAAGTTGGACACTGTTTCCATCGATGTGGGACTTATTAGGGCCGATCTCTCTAAGACTAGTGAAAAAGTCAAGTCACTGGAGGTCAAGACGTCGAGCCTCATGGAGGATGTCTTGAAGTTGCAGCAGAAGGTGCGGGAACTTAGGGCGGCCAGGACTCAGGTCGATCGGAAACTGGATGAATACGAGGGGCGTGCGAGGTGCAACAACGTGCGTATCCTCAGCGTACCGGAGAAATCGGAGGGCCTGACTCCGTATCTCTTTGTGGAGGATCTCATCCTCAAACACGTAGCCCAAGGGCCTTAGTAACTTTTTCACTGTGGAGCGGGCGCACAGGATTCCTGGGGGACGACCGAAGCCAGGGGTGGCTCCCCGCCCCATGATAGCACGGGTGCGGAATTTCCGGGACAGGGATGTCATCCTGCAGACGGCGCGGACTTCGGGCCCATTGGCCTTTGAGAATGCCTCTCTGTTGTTTTTCCCTGACTTTACTCAACTCGTGCAGAAACAGCGACAGAGCTTCATGGTGATCAAGCGGCGGTTGAGAGACTCGGAAATTAAATACTCAATGTTGTTCCGAGCTCGTCTCCGGATTGAGCGCGGTGGTAAGACTTGGTTCTTCGACAATCCTGAGGTGGCGGCGGACTGGCTGGACCAGGTCCGAGGGTCAGAGTCTGGGACTCTTGCCCAGGCGGAGAATGAGGAACAATGACTTTATTGAACTGTGGTCGAGCAGATTGACATTGGTGGTGCTGCTGTTGGTCTGGCAGGGGCGCCTTTTTGTTCCCCCTGCTTTTAGTGTGTTGTGGATTTAGTTTGCATTTTTCCATGAGGGGGGAAGATATTGAGTCTGGGGGGGTGTAGGCGGCCTGTTGTAAGGTCCTCCTCCATTTTCTACTTTTAGATACCTGTAGTTAGTAGTGGGGAGACAGGCACACTGCTAGTTGGGGATGAGCGCAAGCTGTATGCAGGGGTGCAGTGTGGGGGTTTGGGGGGCAGTGTTTTGTTATTTTTGGTGGTGTGTTGTTTTTGTTGTTTGTTTTTTGTTTTTGCATCGGGTGTCATTGCATGTTCCGGACTTTCTGAATGATCATTATGGCGTCCAATAGGCCGGGCTTGGGTTTTCCAAACTCAGTTGGAATGTGAATGGTTTGGGTGATAAGATCAAGCGAGCTATGGTGGGGCAACTGATACGACGACACTCACCAGAAGTGGTATTACTGCAAGAAACTCACTTTATGGGCAAGCGATGTATGGCACTGCACAGAGTGGGCTACAAACTGGTGGCACATGCTGGTTTCACTACTGGGTCCAGAAGGGTGGGAATCCTGGTGAAGAACTCATTCCCTTTCACTATTCAGGCAATCTGGACCGACAATCGGGGACAGTATGTAGGCATCTCGGGGCTGTGGGAGGGTAGAACAGTTACGTTTCTGTCTGTCTATTATCCCTCCAGAGCTGCAAGCTGATACCTTCCGTGACCTGTGTAAGATCTTCCTTACTTTGCCAGTTGGGGCTTTGGTGCTGGGAGGGACTATAACGCAGTAATGGATAGAGAGATTGATAGGCACCCCTCCCGTGTCTTGTTGCCGTCCCGTAGATGGTTGTCAGATTTTATTGCTACCACTGGCCTGGTTGATGGGTGGAGAATCAGACACCCCGGGGACACTGACTACACGCATGTTTCTGCTGCATACCATTTTCTCTTGTGGATTGATTATGTGTTGTGCCTGCGCCGAAGGCGGCGTGGATCCAGGAGGTGCGACACCTAGCTAGGAGGTGTCCGATCATTCGCCGATTTGACTCCGACTTCAGCTGGGACAGGGTGATGTGGCTAGGGTAGCCCCGATCAGTGCATGGCGTTTGAGGGATCCCGACACTAAGAAAGAAATTGTGCGTGTCACGGATCGTTACTTTCAGGCGAATGCCAGTACGGTTGACTCGAAGTGTTCGCTATGGGAGGCCTATAAAACTGTGGTCAGAGGGGAGGCGCTTTCTCTCATTGCCGGGCAGAAGAAGAAGTGCAGGGCGGAGATTGATAAGGTGGAGGTGGATCTGTTGGACCTGAAGAGGGAGGTGTCCTCTGGCAATGACCTGGGGGGTTTGCACCGCCTTCGGCTCCTTCGAGACAAATACAGGAGTCTGGCACGTGACATGGCCAAGACGCAGCGCACAGACACTCAGAGTAGAATTTATGAACACGGCGACAAGGCCGGCAAACTGATTGCGTGGTTGGAGAAAGGGGAGTGGACGAGACGTCTTGTGCCAGAGCTGCTGATTGCCGGTTCGGGCAAAACGACGGATCCCCAACTGATAGTGGATGAATTTGACCGGTATTATGAAGAGGTGTATAAGACGGAAGGGAAATATTCCATGAGTGACAATGCTGACATGATACGGGACATCGATGCCCGCCCTGTCGGACGAGCATAGAGCATTTCTGGACTCCGCCTTTACGAACGATGAGGTGGCGGCGGTCTTTAGAGGGGTTCACTCCGGGAAGGCCTCAGGCCCTAATGGCTTACCATAGAGCTATACAAGCTGAACGCTAACAGGCTGGCTCCGTTTTTGAAGGATATGTATATGGAAAGTAGGGACAAGGGTAGTCTGCCTCATGATCAGCGCGTCACAAATATTGTTGTGATTTATAAAGACGGTAAACCGCGTCTTAAGTACCCTTCCTATCGGCCAATTTCACTTCTGAATGTTGAACCTAAGGTGTTGGCCAAACTACTCGCTGCTAGGTAAGTAAAAGTCATTACATCCTTGGTGCATCCGGATCAGTCTGGTTTTATGCCACGCCGGAATACAGCTCTTAATCTTCGTAGACTGCATGGTGTACTGGGTGGCACGTCGCACATACATGAACCGGCGGTTCTCCTGTCATTGGATGCCACTATGGCTTTTGATAGAGTGGAGTGGCCTTACCTTTTTGCAGTCTTGGCCAAACTGGGGTTTGGTACTGACTTTGTTCGATGGGTTTGCATTTTGTTCTCTGGTCCTCTGGCCCGAGTGGTCATTAATAATCGGCGTTCAGGGGATTTCCCTTTGGGGAGGGGCACTCGGCAGGGTTACCCCCTTTCCCCACTCTTGTTTGCTTTGGGTCTTGAATCGCTCGCGGCATGGGTGAGGTGGGAGAGGTCAATTAAAGGGTTGCGATGGGCGTCGGACTGGGAGGATAAGATTTCACTCTATGCAGATGATATCCTCCTGTATTTGACATCCCCCACGCATTCACTGATTGTATTTTTTGATATTTTGGCGATCTATGGGAGGTACTCCGGCTTCGCTATTAATTGGGCTTCCTTGTTGCCTAAAGACTTTGCCAGCACAGAACGCCTGCCAGGAGAATACTTTTGTGACGTTCCTGCCACCCGCCCTGCACCTCGCAGCACCCGCTTCGCGGGTGCCGCTTCGCCTCGCTGTATCAGGGGCAGCACGTCAGAAGTGAGAAGATGAAAGGCGGACTCGGGCAATTGGTATCCCGCGGGGCTGCGAGCGTAGCAGGGACTCCAACAATCAGGAGTCCCTGCGTGACCGATAGCCAGCTTCCGGTCCGCTCTCCCTGCTGGCCCGCCCACCGCCCACCTGAGGATCATTAAAAACTTCCCTCACCTTGCACTCGTGGGATCCTTGTTGCCTAAAGACTTTGCCAGCACAGAACGCCTGCCAGGAGAATACTTTTGTGACGTTCCTGCCACCCGCCCTGCACCTCGCAGCACCCGCTTCGCGGGTGCCGCTTCGCCTCGCTGTATCAGGGGCAGCACGTCAGAAGTGAGAAGAGGAAAGGCGGACTCGGGCAATTGGTATCCAGCGGGGCTGCGAGCGTAGCAGGGACTCCAACAACCAGGAGTCCCTGCGTGACCGATAGCCAGCTTCCGGTCCGCTCTCCCTGCTGACCCGCCCACCGCCCACCTGAGGATCGTTAAAAACTTCCCTCACCTTGCACTCGTGGGATCCTTGTTGCCTAAAGACTTTGCCAGCACAGAACGCCTGCCAGGAGAATACTTTTGTGACGTTCCTGCCACCCGCCCTGCACCTCGCAGCACCCGCTTCGCGGGTGCCGCTTCGCCTCGCTGTATCAGGGGCAGCACGTCAGAAGTGAGAAGAGGAAAGGCGGACTCGGGCAATTGGTATCCAGCAGGGCTGCGAGCGTAGCAGGGACTCCAACAACCAGGAGTACCTGCGTGACCGATAGCCAGCTTCCGGTCCGCTCTCCCTGCTGGCCCGCCCACCGCCCATTACGCCCCCTACATCTTAGTATCTATCTCCCGCAGCGCGGGACGCAGCACGGGGTGAAGACCGGGCAAATACCGGGCCGTTTCAGGCCGTTACAGACCGAGTAAGACCGGACCGGGCTACCTCCCTTGGCTGTTCTTGCTACGGTATCCAGTTCAATTGTGTCTTATTTATCCCTAAGTACTCACAAAATGACGTCCTTGCGCGAAACATGGAGTAGGTCCACTAAGCCTGTGAAAAAGGCTACAGGGACCCTGGATGACTTTATCAAAAGGACTAACACTTCTATTGACAATGAGATTACAAAACTACAGCATAGAGTGTCCCTGGAGTTGGAGACAGCTAGAAGGCTGTCCATAGACATAGCATTAAGGAAAAAATCTTCGTTAGGCAGTATTGCCTTTTCCAAAACTCCTGAGCGCACTACCTATTATTACTTTGGCCGAATTGCACCCTATTCCAGAGAAAACAGCTCCCTCTGTTAACCTTGACCTAGACCCCTCACAGTTATCTATCAGTGGTGTATCTGAAAACATAACGATTTCGGATTCACTAGTGAGGGATGTTGAGGGGGAGAAGGTTCAGGGGAAAGCAGTTTCTAAGAATAACCAGGGAGTCATTAAGGCAATACCTAAACAAAAGAGAAAACGGAAAAATCTGTCTGTGTATGCCAGGAAAAAGGCAAAGGTAGCTTTAAGCCAGTGCATTACAGGGGGGGCCTCACAATCAACTATTGCAGTTAGTAAGTCTGACCAGACGCTTCCGTCTGTGCAAATCAGTAATGACAACATAGAAGCGTTTAAATTCAGATTTAAGGATTGACTACCCCATTGTCGAGGGCGAGAAAACTTCCATATCCATGGCTGAGCCAGAGGGGGGTAAAGAAGAGTTTCTGAAACTCGTATGGGAAACTCTTAAAAAACACCTCAGGCCACTAGAAGTTAAGCTAACCTGTATTGAGAATCAGCTTCTTGAGGTGGAAAAAAGTATTATCACCCTATCCAGCTTAAGCCTTAATGGCAGTGATGTACCTGTAATTCCCACACTGGCTACAACCAGGGCCCCTGTGATACCCTTAAAAACGAAACCATCTAGCACACAGTATCCAAAAAAGGGTGTGGGAAAAAATATAAATACAAACCCGATAACGAGTACTGTAGTAAATCCCAATGCCACACCTTTGAACTTGCCAACTGTTAATACTGCTAACAAACCATCTTTGAAGGGTCCTGTACAAAGCAAGAAATCACAGATAGTAAATGTTGTCGACACTCATCCCCCTGTCCCCAAAACTCCAGGCCCACAAAAGTCTCCAACTGACATACCTCCCCCTACACACACTACTCTGGGTCTAAATAAATTCCTTGCTGATAGATCTTCTGCAAACAGAACAAATAAATCTAATTACCAAACAACCCATGCCTATGACAACTTTAAGGGAGGATACATAGATCTGCCCCCTGATGCTAGTCCTTATGTAGTTGTCCTTACTGGGGTGCCTGAACTAGAAAACCAATTTGAAGAAAACTTTTTATCTCTAAAAAATAAGGTGATTTATTGGCTAAATTCAAACAAACCTGTTTCGAACCATATGAAAAGTAGAATCCTTATGGTCCGCAGGGTACCATGGGTAGGTCCTATAGTTAAATCAATTATGGGTGACTGTATTGTTATTTCATTCGAGGAACCCCATAGTGCCCAGCAGATCTGTACATGGAAATCATATGCAGGCACTTCATCTATTGAAGCCAGGCCCTTATCTTTTTTCTACCCCCTACCGAGGCCCTCCAACTACGGGTCCAATTGGAACACTGCTAAACATTATTCCGGCTATGTACCCGATTTGGCCAGACAGGGTGTTCGTAATGTGTGGAATGGAATTCCCACTTTCAATAGGTTTAGCAGTTTAGATGCAATTGATTGACTTGAGACCTCGCCAAATTGCATTTTTAAGTCACATGGCTCCTACTGTTCACCTGATGATGGGAATACTTGCCCCAGAGATAGAAATAGTGAGAAACCACAGAATGGGGGAGAGGGAGACAAAAACTATTGTAAAATGTGGGAGTCCCAGAATACGGAAAGTATTGCAGTAGCGAACCCCCAGTGTCACGAAGTGGACGAGGGTTGTCTTGGTGATGAAATCAGCATTGCAGCAGGGGTTCTGGCCACAGAAACAGAGAACCAAATTGCTGACTTACAGCTAGATGGTGTAAATCTTCTGTTGGTACCAGTGTTGTCCATCGATGATTCTATCCGTCCTGGTAGTGGGTTAATTCCAACGTTACTTGTTTTGTCATGGAATATTGCGGGAGTCGGCAAAAATCTGATGGATCCGGATTGGGCTGCTTATGTTGACTCCAGCGATTTCTGTCTATTGCAAGAGACATGGGTGATGGATATTCCCCACAGGATAGGATATAAAACCTTTCGTACAGAGGCAGTTCAGTCTAATAGGGGGAGGCCGTCTGGGGGATTGATCATATGGGTCAAACCCTCATTGAAAATAAAGGTCGAACCAATAGACACAGGAACCCCTGACATTTTGGCATTAAAACTTGTAAACTTGAATGGGGACGAATGTTACATTGTCAATGTTTATAATAAACCCCTTGGTCATTCCAAAGTTTCTCCTACTCTGGAAACTTTAGATGGCCTGTTGAAAAGGGTGGTTGGTGATGTCCCTGTGATTCTGGGTGGTGACCTAAATTGCAACTTTGAACACGTTCTTGGGCTTACTGATGTCTTTGAGGATGAAGATCAAGCATATAATATTCCCCAGCTTGAGACTTCAAACTGTGTTAAATGCTCTACTCTGGCCGTCCAATTAATGAGGCTAACTGCAGATCATGGTCTCAGAGCTTGTAACGGCCGCCTCCCCTCTGATTTAACAAAACAGCCAACTTTCGCGAAGTCTAAAAGTAATTTGGACTTTATACTTGTCTCATTAAGCATTTGGCATTTTATGGTTGATTTTAAGGTGGCAAACAGGGATGAGAGTGACCACTATCCCCTTGAACTTCATATTGATGCACTTATGTTTAGTGACACCTCTGCTTTAACATCTATTGAGGCTTCCAACCCTAAAATGTGTGAGCAGGTACATGTTAACAATAACAGACGTGCATTAAAATGGCCGTACATTCTAGCCCAGGGCAAGGCCTTAGCATTGGTTTATTCATTATTTGGGACTATGTTCGGGCCCATAGTTGGTCAACCCTTCTTACCCGACCATTATGATCATTTTATTGCATTACATAAGATTTTCTTTAATGAGTTAAAAACCTGTCTGTCCAAAATGCCAAAGAAAAAGCAACAAAATGTACGAGTGGGATGCCATGGTAAACTATGGTATGACCATTCATGTAGGGTGGCTAAGAGGGAGCTCCTGTTTGCTATTAAAAATAAATCAAAGGAAGATGTCAGACTTGCAAGGGAAGTGTACAAGCATGTCAAAAGGACTTCAAAAAAATCATGGGAAGAGTCGATTTGGGCTGACATGCTGGTTGCTGCCAAATCTAAGGACAATGTTGGCTTTTGGAGGTTGGTTGCAAATGAGGACACGCATGTAGAGCTGTGAAGGTCGCGTTTCTAGATGAATTGACTTGGGTGACGCACTTCACATCTCTTTACAAACAATATGATAGTGGTGTAGATGAGATTCCATGGCTGCCTCCACCTATTGAATGCCTTGATTTTACATTAGATGAAACAAAAAGGGCAATCAATGAACTAAAAAACAGTAAAGCTCCTGGCCCTGACAAAATACCGGGCGACTTGTATAAACACGAAATTGAAGTATGGGCTCCATACATAAACCGTTTGTTCAATGTTCTATCTAATAATTGTCAATTTCCTGATAGCTGGCGTGCAGCAGAAGTTGTTTTAATTTTTAAAAAGGGAAATAGATCTGTGCCTTCGAATTACAGACCAATTAGTCTAATGGATACCCTGCAAAAACTCTATGCCAAACATTTATTATTTCGGATAAATGACTGGCTGGAGGAAAAATCAATACTTTCAAAATTTCAAGCCGGTTTTAGGAGCAAGACCAGTACTATAGACCAGGTCTTCAGATTTTGTTGTATATATTGGAAATATGTACACATTAGGAAAGGTCATTTGTATGTAGCTTTCGTAGATCTGAGAGCGGCATTTGACCTTGTCCCTCGCAACTTGCTCTGGAGATCCCTAAGCGAAGCCGGTTTGCCAGGGTGTCTTTTGGTTCAAATAGTCGAGTTACATGCTGGGAATCATGCCAACATTAGGTGGGGCCCAAATGGTGAACTGACGCGTAATATTCCAATTGAGCGTGGTGTCCGTCAAGGATGCGTCTTGGCCCCCACCTTATTTTCTTTATTTGTTAACGATATCCCTGATCATTTGAATGGTTGTACCAATGATTCACCTCAGCTTAATGGTGAAAGGGTGCCTGCGTTGCTCTTCACGGATGACACCATTTTAATATCCCAAACCAAGAAGGGCCTCCAGGCACTCCTTTCTTCATTTAGTAGCTATTGTGTGATGAAAGGTTTAGAGATAAACGTTGACAAAACCAAGTGTATGGCATTGAATCCCAGTAAACCGGATAGAGGGACCCTGACTTTAAATGGTCAAATTTTAGGAAGTGTTGATAACTTCTCCTATCTGGGGGTTGTACTTGACTCAAAGTTAACATGGAAGGCCCAAATTGAGAAAAGCAAGGTGTTGTATGCCCATAATGTCAAGCCAGTTATTAACAAACGTAATGCTAGTACAAGTAAGAGTGTGACTCCTGTGCTTGAACTTTTTAAATTTAAAATCCAATCTGCTGCCCTGTACGGGGCTGAGATATGGGGACCTTGGGCAAGGGATAGTTTCCATGGTCTGGATAATAAATGTATGAGAACAATTGTAAGGGTTCCCACTAGTACACCGTTGATCCCTCTTCAATTTGATTTGAATTTTAAAAGAACTGACAATTTTACTACTATTAGATCATTAATGTTCTGGATAAGGATATGGTCTACCCCAGAACTATCTGAATATAGGAATGGCCTTCGAGAGATATTGGACCTAGATTCTTTTCACTCCATTGTATGGCTTAGACATATTAAAAATGGTTCTCAATTCTGGGCTTGTCCCAGTTGTGGGAGAATCCAGATAACTTACCACCATTCGCCAAGTCCATGGTAAAGCTAGCCTTCTGGTCTTATATGACTAATAGGTTAGTGAATGAAAATAGAACTGGGTCCTTAATCCAAGAATTTTTAACATTTAAAGATGAACCCTCCTTTGAAGTCTTCTTGGACGAAATAGAGCCGCCTCTTGCGAAGTCTCTATTTTTGAAATTCAGGTAAGGGAATCTCATGCTGAATTCTAATATTTAACGTTGGTCCAAGAAAAAACTGGAATGTCCAAATGTTACACATGGGAAATGTTCTATGTGTTTAGATTCTTGTACGGAGAATGAGGTCCACATGCTGTTTATATGTAAATCATATTCAAAAGCGCGAAAGAGATGGATCAAACCCATGTGCACTCTCCTAGGAACAAGATCTTGTACTACGGCATATAGGATTATAAAAACGAATACTTCCCAGCTTATTGTATTTAGTATTAGTAGGTTTCTTTATTCTGTGTACATTGTTCGCAGGAAATTTGGTCAGATACCCTGAGTAGTAATCCTGTATATGCCTATATTCCAGTTGCTAAATGAAATGGAGCAATTTGTGTTTTTTAACGAGGATGCAGGAAACGAATTTTGTACTGTATTTTAAGAGATAATTTCTTTTAAAGCACTTGTGTATGCACATTATAATGATCCTCTGTTCTATGCATGTATATATGTGCGTCTTTTATGGCCAACTGGCCGAAATATATAAATAAATAAATAAATTAATTAATTGGGCTAAGTTCGTCCTCTTCGTGCTGAGCGGGGATCCGCCTAACGTTCCAGCGAACTGTCCGGTGAAGTTGGAGTTGGTGGGCTTTCGCTATCTGGGTATCTATATATCAAAGGACCCCAAGGTGCGATATAGTGCTAACTTGGTGCCCCCCTTGGCCAGGCTCGTGGAGACGTGGCAAGATGGAAATCGCTGCTGCACTCCCTGTTGGGTCGAGCGGTTTTATTCAAGATGCTGGCTCTTCCGTGCTTCCTGTAGGCCCTTCAGAACACCCTTGATCCGATACCTCCCTCGTATTTTAATGAAGTCAAATCTCTTCAGCGTCAGCTCCTTTGGGATGGGAGACCGCGGATCGCGCTTTCTAAATTGATGTTGCCATGGTACGACGGGGGGATCGGTTTGCCTAACATCCGGAAGTACTACTGGGCTTCCCAGCTGGCACCCATCAACCATGCCATTTATGGCTCGCCGGTTGATCCGGGGTATGCGATGGACCGCGGCCAAGTGCCGGGGGGTGAATACACCAGAGTTTTGTATGCTAGCCGGGGACGGTTTCCTTTGGTGGGACCACCGGCGATCTCTTAAGTGGGACGGGAAGATTACTTTGGCGACTCCGCTGTGGAACTCGGAGGGTTTGGGAAGCTTAATGAAATCGAAGGGCCTTGATCTTTGGGACCTTATCGGGATCTCACAGGTGAAGGATTTATAGGGTAGGAATGGGATCCTTACATTTGAAGAGTCGCAGGCTAGACACCAGTTGCAGGAGCGTGAGCGGTTTTGTTATCTGCAGATGAGACATGCGTTGGTGGCTGGCATTCCCCACGGTGTTACGCCCCCTGTGGCCTCTCCGCTCGACCCTCGAAAAGTTATTTGGACCGAGGCGTGCCAACAAGCCTTTGACTCCCTGAAGAAAGCTAAGTGCACAGCTCCAGTGCTCAAGCACCCGGACTTTTCCAAAGAATTCATCGTCCAAACAGACATGTCTGAGCATGGTATTGGGGCAGTGTTATCGCAGCTCAATGAAGAAGGTCTGGACCAACCTGTGGTTTTCCTTTCTAGGAGACTACTCCACCGGGAACAGAGGTGGTGTGCAATCGAGGGGGAAGCTTTTGCGGTGGTCTGGGCCCTGAAGAAGTTGCGGCCATATCTGTTTGGTTCGCACTTCCTTGTTCAGACAGACCACCGGCCCCTCCGGAGGGGTGAGAATCCCAAGTTGCTAAGGTGGTCCATATCCTTACAGGGAATGGACTTAAGGGTAGAACACCGACCTGGAGTGGACCATGCCAACGCTGACGGTCTCTCGAGGTTTTTCCGCCTTAGTGATGAGAACTCCCAAGGGATTGGGTAGCTCTCCCCACTTTCAGCTGGGGGGGACGCGTGTTAGACCTGTCAGCCTTTTTGGGTGGTCTCCCCTTATTTTTGTTTTTGGCCCCTTTCTGCCTCCCATAATTTTTGTCCACCAGTTCTTTTTGTGTGGCCTTAGGTCTCTGGGTGCCCCACCAATGCTAACCAGTGCTGAGGTACGGGTGCGCCTTTCTAAAATGGTGGATCGAGAGGGTTTCTAAGATGGACGCCTGTCAGGAATTATCTCAGAGAGTTTGGGCCATAGGATAGCATTAGAGGGTTCAAGAACCTTCCAGTCCACTCTAGTGACCTGGGCCTAGGCTATATAAGGGAGGATGCTGGGCGGCCATTTTGTCACTCGGGGTCACTTGTCGTCACTTGACTAGTCACTGCTGGGCTGGCCAGGGTACAGACAACTGCAACAGGGGAATTGTGTCACAGGCTACTCTGATTGTTCCTAGGGGCTGCGGCCATTCGTCAGGAAATCTTATTCACGTCAACTGCTGGCGAGTGTGAACTTGGCCAACCCCAGAGACCTTGGACGTGGACCCAAAGAACAACACGGAACAGGGGTCCTTTATTAAAATTTCTGGGCAAGGGTGATCTCAACTTCACCCCCGCCCGCCTCAGGTGAAGTGTGAAGAACCTGAGCGGGCGGACGGGGGAAGCGCGGCCAAGCCAACTTGCTTCCCGGAAGAAATAACGAGGGCGCCGATCGGGCGCACAGGTATCTGTGGGGAGGTACTGAGGAGGGAGGAGCAGAAAGGAACAAGGCCTACAAGGAGGGGTCGAACTGAAGAGATTGGGGTGCCACGAACTTGCCCTAAGCAAATCCACCCTCCAGTAAATTGTGACTGACTGAATCGAAGAGTAGGCCTTAGACTCTGATTTTCCCCCCTTTCAAAAGCCTCCTAGAAACATCAGGGAAGTTGGGAAAGGCGGCGCAATCTGCATAAGAAATTTGTTATGACTCTCCTCTGAACATTTTCATCAAATTGGCTCCCCGGTCCAAGCTTTAAATTTACTTACTACTGATTAGCATGCTCCTATTAATCTAATGCTGATTATTACTGATTACTGTGAGGAAGTATGTTACGATTTTTCAATGAATATGATTAATCGTCCAAGTGCATTGCTGAAAGATTTATGATAATTGACAGTGAAACGTACATACAATTCGTTCCTCAAAACAACAAGATAAAGTTTCACCATTTTATAACTAACCTATTGGTGTCATTTTTGGTGGGTTTGCGCTGGGGTGTTGTAGAGTGTGTAATGCAAGCACGACAAGTATGCCTTTGAGATTTAGCCTTCAGCTAGTGCCTCGCTACCTACTGCCCCCCGGAACCAGGGCCGGCAACCTCGGTTCCAACAGTGTACTCCACGGACTACCCTTAGATTCGGATCCTCATTTGAATCAAGCCTTCACCTCCCATTGGTCTGTTTGACACACATACTGCCTCTCACTACTGGGGGGGCTTGAATGACAGTATTACAGCCTCTACCAAGCGCCCCGGAAGGCTCATTTGGTGCAACGACCAGATCCCCGGTCTGGTGAATGGACCCAATTAGCCTCCCACCAACCGTAATACTTTGAGACGGGAGTAAGTGCTTTTCAATTTTACTCAATCTGCTATCTGTTTCCTCGAGTTTAATGGAGATAGGCTTCAGTAGAGTCAGTAATTTATCTTCAAGTTTAGCTACTATTCGGTCTTCCAGGTCTACCAGGTCACATTGCGCCTGCCCAAGGGAACCCTGAGGTTTAACACTTCTCGGGCTAGGTACACTTGGGAGAACAACCTCTTGGACACAACCTTTCCGCCCACGAGGGCCTCTGGTTTTTAACACCTTGCTAGGCTGATGTGAAGTAACTGGGATACCTCCTGCCTTCCTTTTTTTCGCTATGGCACTAGCGGTGACAGTATACCCCCCTTTTTCACCCTGAACTAATCGTTGCTGGCGAGTTAGGATTTTAGAGGGAGAGGGTTGACTAGGGACAGATGTCTCTACCAAATAGGAAGAGTCATCTAACGCTGCCACCTGTGATGTAATTACCGGTTGATGTATTTGGACCTCATGCACATTCTTTATTTCTCTAGGTACCGCTGTATCGGTTAACAACAAAGGACCAATTTGAGAAACTCCAAAAGGAGGCCGATCAAGTTCTAGAGACAGTATCTTTTGGGTCAACTCTATTTCATGAATTAATACAGATTCGGCCCTAATAAGAAAGGCATCAAGAGTGCCCACCACCCCAACTCCCCCCACCCCGTTAGAATGTCCTTGTTCATTATTGACAATTATTCTAATCGCAAAAATTCTAGGACAACACAACTATTTAGAGTTCAAAATGCCAATACACTAACCCAAGTCCTTTAGCCGCTTGAAGATCGTAATGAAAGGGGGGTGACCCAGCCTAGCCTCTTCCAGCCGCTGAAGCGTGCGGACACACAATTGTTTATTTAATTTGTCTCTTTTTTTTATAATCCGTTAAATACTATAAAATTTGATGTGATATATTCAATCATTGGTATTGGTGGTCCTTTGCCTTCTGACAGCACACTAACCCTTTTACATTGCTATAACACACAGTATAAATCTCATAACAGATAATACCAGTCAACAGGAACCATTGTGTCTGAAAGTACTTTACCTACCCTGGTTCCTTAGTGAGTAGGGTTCCCCTGTTTTTTGTTCTTGACCCTTGGAGTAACTCAGCATTGTATTGACAGCTGGACTAGAGTTTCAGATATAAGTTAAACTATTGCTATTATGGCATCAATCTGGGATGGAGAGTGGAATAAATGAGTAATGTGCTGCTTCGGAAACAAACTTTCAATCTCCTTATTAGGGTTGCTAGCTTATCGATTTTATACTGTCAACTAAATCCGGTGGGCCTCATTTATGAGGCCTTGCGTCAGTTTTGCGCTTCCGATGCGTCACTTTTTGTGACGCATCGGCGGCTTAAAATATGCCTTCTGTTGTGCACTATTTACAAAGTGACGCATCTTCACTTTGTAAACCCCTGCGCTACATTATACCTGCGTCAGATATAATGTATGCAGGGGGGCGTTCCCCCGCAAAAAGCCTCGTAGAAGAGACGCAGTGAAATCTATGAGATTTCACTGCGTCACTTCTTGGACACCGTTGCGTGAAAATCTTGCGCCTGCCTCACAGCAGGCGTAAGACTGATGAGGCCCTCCAAGCCCCATGTGAAAGGATGGATTGCTGGAGTTGCGTCACTTTTGTGACACATTCCAGCAATGCATCACTTTTGCGCTTACAGATACGTCAGAAATACTGTCGTATCTGTAACTTCTTGCGACATGATGCGTCAGACATTAAATATGAAGCATCAGGTATGTCGCAAGGAGTGCGCACTGAGAAGCCCGGTATTTTTAGCACTTATTTGTGCATACTTCGGAAAGCAATTATAAATAGCACTTATAAATATTTTTCAGGGCTACTTTAATGATTCATGACTAGTAATTACAGAAAAGAAAGGCAGAAAGGTCAGGTTACAAATGAATACATGCCATTTTATTTACAGCCCTATTTAGTGTCAAGGGGAGGTCTTTGCAGACTCCTTAAACAAATGGCGGGTATTTTTCTATAAGAAAGGTGGCTTCCCTACTCGAGATGCCTTTTCTAGAAATGCATTCACCCTCTTTGGCAGAAAAAATAAAATACAAAGAGGAGACGTGATGTCACAGGCTGTCTAACAGGGGCTGTGCGAAGCCATCCTTCGAGCACGGTTGACGAGGTAATGCCGAGGGCGGTCTCTGTCGGGAGTCAGTAGAATTGCAGTCAATCATCTGACGCAAATCTCGAATGAGGACATGGTAAAAGAAGATATGGTAAATAGATCTACCCATAATGCATTGCAAAGAAGAGCAACAGCGGCCACAGCCAATGATAGTTGTCTATAAGATTGGAACATACATTTTGTGTCTATCATTGGACATAATAGATTGTGTTTTTTTTTTACCACCCTTAACATCTTTACATAAAACACCGTCCTATTTGTCTTAAGTTTAGGCCCTTCTACAGCCTGACGACACATTAACCCGGAGTATGCGCCCCCTTTTTGCCCTCTTATTTCTCCTCACTACCGCTCTCCCAGTAACACCCCTCTCATCTTTCTCCCACCCTCCTTCGCCTCATCTTCTCAACATGGCCACCTCTCGAGTTAAGTCTGGAGCCAATTGCTACAAAATCAATTATCCTCCCGACCAGTCTAAAGCTACAATAAAACGACTGAAGCATAACACTATTGAACGTTTCCCAGACTCCCTTTTTGTCGATCAATTTTACAATGGTCGTCTTGGGAGGCTCAAAAACGACTTAATCTTCTTCACTCGCGACACCCCCTCTTGGTCCAACAGTTTTTACAATTCCCTTAACGTCACCTCCTCCTCCTCTATCCCATATGGGAAACAACTAAAAATTTCCCCCTCTGGGTGCTTCAATGGCTACCTCACTATCTCACTCTATAACAACGGTACTGTCATGATCCAAGGCAAAGACTCCTGTCTCTCACTCTTCGACCACCTCTTCCCCTCCTTACTCCTCCTCCCTGCAACCGGGCTTCCCTTTGACTCTCCTTCCAACTCCACCCATTACTCCCTTTCTCCTCCGCCAACCCCACCTCACTCCAGTTGGCTGCACTCTCGAGAAGCGCAGGTCGGCCCTCTTCCCTCCCCCCCTAATTACCTCATCTCCTATTCCTCTCCCCCACAGTATGTACCCTCCCACATTACTTCAGCCCTACCACTAGCTAACACGCTCCTCGTCCCATCTGCACTATCACGGTACTCCAATCTCTTCTCCTCCCCCATACTTCTTCCCATCACCCCCTTCTTCTCCTCCCCCATACTTCTTCCCATCACCCCCCTCTTTAGTCCATCTCTCCTCCAACACTCTCCCCCAATTAACTTTCCCTATGCTCCCCTTAGCCCTCCTTCCATCCCTCCTCTCCAACCCTTCATCCCCTCATCACTCACCCCGTTTTTGCCACATTCTCACTGCATCTCTCTCCTCCCTCCTACTCCACCAGTTCTGCCGCACTACTCCCTCTCCCCTCATAGTAACCCCTTCCATCTCCCTTCCTCGGGCCCAGCAGAACCACTTCCCCTCCTCAATTTCCCTCTCTCTCAACCCCCCTCACTCGGCCAGATGACAGTTCCCTCACTGCTACCTCTCCTAACGGACAGAACCTCCGCAACCACTGCTCCTCTTTTCCTCCCAAACGTCCTACATTCCCATGACGCCACACAGGCCTCCCCCCTCCTTCTCCCCTACCGACGTGTTTCTCACCTTTCTCCCTCTAAATTTATCCTTAATTCCTCTCCCTCTGGCAACACCAACAATGACAACTCTCCCTTACCCCCCAATTCACCTACTCCCGCTCCCAACCTCCACCTTTCCCCACCTGTGAACGCCACCCCCCGACTCACCTCCTGTCCCCCACCTCTCCCTGCCTTCCACCACCAATTCCACCCCCCCTTATTTCAATCGAGCCACCCAACCTTCCATGTTCTACCTCTTTCTCACTGGAAAATACGCTAGGCTCCCTGATCACCTCCATCTCCCAGCTTACAGTTGCCATTTCACTTCTATGTAAATGTATTGCGATTTATATAGCGCACTTATCACCCGAAGGCATCAAGGCGCTTGCCTTGGGAACCCGTCCTGGTATTCCCCTGTGAGATAACCCCAGCAGGGTATCCACAAGGTGAAAGCCAGGCATCCCGCCGCGAGGGGCCGTAGTGGAGATTAAGCAAGCTATTGCCCAGAGTCGCAGAGTGTGAACCCATGAGTCGAGTAGGCACCGGAACGAGAATTATCGAGTCCATGGAATTTTTTAGCCCAAGACCCGCCGAGGCAGGGAATTGAACCCTGGTCCAGGACCGATCTCAGCTTCTGGGTCTGCCGCCTCTAACCCCTGAGCCACACTTCTCCACTATGCTCTAAGATCTCCACCCCTCCATGCACCTCTACTCCCTCCCAACTTCCCCGGAGTTGCACCTCGCCCCCTCACCCCAACACAGCCAAGCTCAACCTTTCGTCTGCAAACGTCGTTAACTCGCACAAGCCCTTGAACGCCACCCTTCTTCAACAGGCATACCCTAGCAACCCCACTGTCTACACTATTCCGACCATCACCTCTGTCAGAACAAAGCGTCCACCTAAACCCTCCCGAGCACCCCCGCAAATGTACAATATCCCGATCACTCTTCAGAGCACAAGTGCCCCCGTCACCAAAACAGTCTTGACAGAGCTGCGCTGTATTCTTCACAACTGCAGATCTGCAGTAAAACACAAACTTGAAATCTCCGACACCATCACCCTTCACAATCTTGACATGCTCTTCCTGACAGAGACCTGGTTCAAAGATACCTCTCACGCTATTTTTGATCTCCTAATACCCACAGGTTACTCCATATTTAGGAATGACAGAACTGAAAACATGGGGGGAGGTGTTGCAGTCATCTTCAGAAACGCCCTCCAACTTAAGGCGTCTCCTATCAGCTCCCCCCACACCTTTGAATGCCTTTCTCTTGAACTTCAATTGCAACACCGTTCACCGCTCAGATTCCATATCATTTACCACCCGCCTCGTAGTGGCTCTTCATTTATAGAAGATCTCAAAGACTTCATCAGCGACCAATACTCTCAAAGTGACAATCAGACCATCGTGGGTGACTTCAATCTCCACTGGGGCGCACCGCATGACTCCTCTGCAAACTCACTGGCCACCTTCCTCTCTGCAAATGATCTTATCCAACACTGCACCGAGTCAACCCACTCCAAAGGCGCAATCCTGGACCTTGTTATTTCTAAAGCAGGCATGCTTTCTACTACTACCCCAATTCATGTAGACTGGTCAGACCACCACCTCATCCCATTCTCCCTTCAACTTTCACACTCTATAACTCTTGGCCAACCCAATCCTGGTTCCGTGATGCCAAAAACATTGATATCGGTCCCCTCTGTGAATCAGCCTTGCTATCTCTTCCAAGACTAGACCCGAACATAGCTGTTGACGATCTCACCTCCCAATGCCTCACAGTTCTTGCAGCTGAAATTAATAACGTTGCTCCACTCAAAAGCAAAAGGATAAGGCCCACTCCCTCAGCACCTTGGTTCAACAAATCCCTTTATGATGAAAGGAAGCAGCTAAGATTCCTGGAGAAGCAATGGAGACAATTGCCCTCCAATGACAATTTAGCCATGCTTCGCACAGCAAGATGCAAGTACCACAAACACATCTTCCTTGATAAAGCGACGCACTTCAAAACCCTCCTTGACTCCGCCAAAAATAGACCCAAAAAACTATTCGATCTCATCAAGACTCCGAGCTGCTCTCCCCCAACCTCCAAGGTGGAGGATTCTTCAAAGAGAGCAGCGGATTTCGCTGTTTTCTTCGATGGAAAAGTGAAAGCACTTGTGGATCAGGTTGCTCATCCTACACCTCCAGAGGAGCGCAAATCCTTAGCCATGTGGCAGAGCTTTGACCCCATATCTGAAGATGCCCTTCTCAAGTGCATACGGGAAACAAAGCCCTCCAACCATTCTCTTGACCCTATCCCCAGTGCCATTGCCTTTGACTTCTATACCCATTCCCTTTCCTATTGGACTACCCTGATCAACCTCTCCCTCTGGCAAGGCTCCCTTCCTGTCTCCTTCAAAACTGGGCAGGTCACCCCTCTGCTTAAAAAGCCCACTGCTGATGCGAATGACCTCTACAACTTCCGCCCCATCACTAACCTTCCCTTTCTTGCGAAGATCACAGAAAGATGTGTAGCAAAACAACTCTCTCGTCATATCAAGGACAATGATCTTCTTGACAATTGTCAGTCCGGCTTCATCCAAAACTGCAGCACTGAAACAGCCCTTCTGCAAGTGGTTGATGATGCGCTGAGGATACTCGACTCAGGGGGGTCCTGTCTGCTAATTCTCCTTGACCTTTCCGCAGCCTTCGACACTGTTAATCACAACACCCTCCTCAATATTCTTCAACAGAGAATGGGCATGGAGGGCACTGTGCTTAAGTGGTTTGCATCCTTCCTCTCTGACAGATCTCAAATGATCAAAATAGCGAACAGTCTCTCTTCTCCTGTGGCGGTGGGTCAAGGTGTTCCCCAAGGCTCGATACTAGCACCAACATTGTTCAATCTCTACTTAGAACCACTGGGAAACCTCCTAAGCAAATCTGGGATTCACTATCATCTCTATGCAGACGACACTCAACTCTACCTCAAGGTTGCCTCCACTCATGATCTCTCCATCCTAAGATCTACTCTTGACTCCATTCAAAACTGGATGTCAACTCATCAATTGATTCTGAATCCCTCCAAAACTGAATTCCTCCTCTTCTCCTCCTCACTCTCTCCTCCCCCGGTTCAATCATGGATGGATCAGATGAATCTACTAAACAATAAACCCATCATTGTCGACAGTGCAAAATCCCTTGGTGTCATTCTAGACAAAAAACTCAATCTAACTCCCCACATCAATTCTATTGCAAAATCTGCTCGCTACCAACTGCGCCTTCTTTGGGGAATCCGTTGCTTCTTCCCGGAGCAGGACCTTATAACCTTGGTGCAATCGCTGGTCCTCTCTAGACTAGACTACTGCAATTCTCTACTTACTGGCCTCCCCAAATCTCACCTGTCCCCACTTAAGTCTGTCTTCCATTCAGCAGCTTGTTTCATTTATGGGGCCAAAAGAAGCGATCACATCACACCGATGTTATCCACCCTCCGCTGGCTTCCCTTCGAGGCTAGAGCTATTTATTTTATTTTATTTATTTATTCAAATTGTATAGCGCAATTATCACCGATAGGTCTCTAAGCGCTTATGGTGTAAACAGCCGAATCAATACAGAGGAGAAGATCACCCAAATCATGCCAAGCCCCAAGCTTCTCGGAACAGAATCGTTTTTAACTTGCGCCTAAAAGGCAGTAAGTTTGGTTCTTTCCTCAAGCAGAGCGGTAGTTTATTCCAAGCTGCCGGTAGAGTAGTAGAAAGAGCACGCCCACCATAGGTGGTCGTGCGGTAGCGAGGACAAACTAGAAAAGACTCCTCAGATGAGCGTAGTGTTCTTTTGGGGAGGTAGTGTCTCAGCTTATCTTTGATGTATCTAGGAGCATTGCCATAAACTGCCTTATGCGCAATGCACATGCCCTTAAATAAAATCCTTTGCCTAATTGGAAGCCAATGTAGTTGGCATAGGAGAGGGGAAGCATGTTCTCTTCTAGCCTTTCCAAAGATCAACCTCGCAGCATCATTCATTACAATCTGTAATCTTGAGAGTTGCTGCTGAGGGAGTCCAACATAAAGGGAGTTTCCATAATCGAGGCGCCCTAAGATTGTTGCAGACACTACCGTTCTCAAGGTAGAGAAAGACAGCATCTGCGAGATTTTCCGCAATTGCCTAAGAAGGCCGACGCATGTACCCACCACCGACGACACCTGATTCTTCATTGACAGTTTCCCGTCAATGTGGATGCCCAGGCTTTTCACCACCGCAGCTGGTACCGGAGTCCTCCCCAGCTCCTTAGGCCAGAGGCAATCGTTCCAAGGGTTTCCCGAGATGGTTATGGGCAACACCTCAGTCTTCTCTGGGTTAATTTTTAAGGAGTTGGAGGACATCCAGTTGCTTGTGAACTTTAAGATGTTATGTAATCTATCCTGGGCTCCAGATGTATCTTCAATTTGTATAATGATCTGGGTGTCGTCGGCGTAGTTGTAGACTTGGCAATCCATATGGTTAAGAGCATAAATCAGAGGCTGGAGATATATATTAAAGAGGAGCGGTGAGAGAGCTGACCCCTGCGGAACTCCGCAGGTTAAGGCTGCTGCAGTGGAGACCAAGTCCGACAGCTCGACCCTCTGCGATCTTCCCTGCAGGAAAGAGGTCAGCCAGCCTAACACAGTCCCCCCAATGCCCAGATCTCTCAGCCGCTTCAACAACAGTTTATGGCACACCGTGTCAAACGCGGCCGAGAGATCTAAGAGCACCAGGGCTCCAGGGATCTTCTTGTCAGCTCTACATCGTAGTTCATCCAAAATGGAAACCATCACCAGCTCAGTGCTGTGGTGTTTACGAAAACCAGCTTGATTTTGCTCTAGCAAGTCCCAGGTCTCCAAATGTTGTGACAGGAGTGCTAGGACGTGCTGCTCGATTACTTTAGCTAAGAAGGGAAGTTGGGAAATGGGCCTATAATTCTTCAAAGTTTTTACATCAGCCCCTGGCTTTTTTAAAAGCGGAATCAGCCGAGCTTCTTTAAAGGACGTCGGCACCTGTCCAGTTTCCAGCGACTTGTTTAAGAGAGTAAGGACATCTCCTTCACAGCCTAAAATAGCGACCTTAAAGACGCTAGGGGGGCAGGGGTCTGCCTGGGAACCTGAATTAACTCTTTCCACCAGACTGGAGAGCCTCTCCTTAGTAATCAAGGGGAAGGTCTCGAGTTGTTGGCGCACGTCCTGAGTAGTTGGCAGAGTACAGGGTGGACAGTCAAAGATAGGGGTCCGTGCTATCTCATCCTGGAGATCCTCTATTTTACTTGTGAAGAAATCTTGGAAATTCTGACAGTCATCCTGGGAGAACTCCGGCTTTTGTTCTTTAACATTTTTCAGTTCATTAAGAACTTTGAAGATTTCTTTCTGTGGGATCCGGGCTGTCGCTATCCTAGTTTCAAAAAAGACTGCTTTACAAGACACGATAGCTTTTTTATACAATGCTAATTCTTGTACATAGCTTTTACGTGCCACCGAGCAATAATCCTTCCTCCACGCTCTCTCCAGTCTCCGAAGGGCTTGTTTCTTGGCTCTTAAGGTCTCATCAAACCAAGGTGCCCCTGGCCCTCTGTCCGCCCATTTCACCTTTTCTGCTGGAGCGACCACGTCCATGGCTCTCATTAATTTATCAGTAAGCTTTTGACTGCCCACCTCAACGTTTTCGTCGGTCATATTTAGGGCGGTGGCATTCGCTAGGTGTTCAATCAAATCTGTCTTATTGATGTGATTCCATCTCCTAACGGTTTTCCATTTCATTTTCTGCCTATATGTCCCCTTGCCAAGCTTCTTGTGACCTGTAATTAAAAAGTGGTCTGACCACACACACGGCACAGAGGTGGGTTGCCCTGATGCAGAGTCAGTGGTCCATACCAAGTCCAGAGTATGGCCTTTGGAATGCGTAGGGCCAATTACCAATTGCGACATTCCTATAGCCCCGAGGGCCTCTTCTAAAAGAAGAGCCTGCCCTTCCTTTGGGGAGAGCTCCCAATGGAAATTGAAATCTCCCATGATCAACAGATTTTTATAACGGGATCTAAGTCTATCTACAAGACTGCCTGCATTACCCACAAAGCCTTGCACTCCTCATCTCCCAGCTGCCTGGCGCATAAACTGAAACTCTCTGGTGGCTCTAGACGTTCACGCAATGCGGAGAATCTACTGCTTGAACCTCCCACTTTCAAGAAGGAAAGAACAATGGCCCAATCCTTTTCAGGCAACGCAGTGAGAATCTGGAACTCCTTTCCACCTCAGCTCCGGACCACCGCCTCCTCCCAGGCCTTCAAAAGGGACCTCAAAGTTCTCCTCCTCCAGAGACACCTCCAAAAGTAATTCACGTCCTCTTGCTATTTGTGAGGAAGACTTCCCACTACTGATAATTTCTACTTTCCATGACCATGGAAGTGCCTTCCCAGTGTATGCCTGTGATTGGAGGGTCTGCCTTTTTGCAGTATTTTCCATGTACTGGTGTTCGGTGCCCTTTTGTAACATGCACACACCACTCTGCCCTTGCAACACACGGCTGCTACCTCTCACATGTCTTTACCTTTGATACTTGCACAAGTGCCACCTTGCCCACGTAACGCTTGTTCCTGAGCCTGAGTGTCTAGCACTTATTGCAGGACTATACCTCTAATTATACTCTGTTTTCTCTTATAACTGCACACTAGTCACTTTCATTTCCTCTTGTGCACTTTTGACTACCTCATGTATTTTGGTTGCTCACAATTTTTACTCAAGTATTTTGTTTGCCCACAAGAACACTGGAATAGGCATTCTCATAAAAAACAAAGAAATGTCAATCCTTGATACTAAAATTATACAGCCAGGCAGGGCTATGATGGTCACCATACAATACAGAAACACCACCTTTAAGGTCTGTAATATTTATGCACCAACCGACAAGAATGAAAGAATGTCCCTGTTTGAAATGCTCCCACTTTTTATTGCAGGTGCAAACTCAATGGGGTTAACAGGGGATTTCAACTGCATCATAAACCTCACAGATGTGGGAAGAAAAATTGTTACGAAATTGATAAGTCTGCAAAATGTCTGAAAAACGTGTAACGATTTGCAACTGTCAGATACAGGGGAAAAATCAGGGTCAAAACAAAGGTTCACCTAGGAAGCAGAAAGTGGCAAAGTCAAATCAAGAATTGATTTACTTTTCACTTCCAAAAATATAAAAGCAAGAAATTATGAAACCAACGAGAGTGGTATGTCAGACCACAAAATCTTGAAAGAAACCGTTGAAATCTCAAACATGTGTCAAATAGGGAAGGGTGTGTGGAAAATGAACTTCTTGTTATTACAACAGGAAAATATATGTAAAGATTACAGTGATATGTACAACAACTTAAAAACCAGAAAGGAAAGTTTCCCATCCTTAGCAGAACGGTGGGAAGAGGTAAAAAAACAAACAAAACTTTTTTTCCGAAAACAGACCATGATCAAAAGCAAGGAAAAGTTTCAGAAATTTTATGAAATACAACAAAGAATGATCACGCTAGAAAACCTGGAAAGGGGTGGAATGGAAGTAGGGGAGGAAAGAGAAAAAACAAAAACAGAACTGAAGAATGGCTGAAACAACGAGGGAAAGAACGCATTTTTAACTCCAGTGTCAAGATCTGTGAGGAAGATGAAAAGTGCTCAAGGTTCTTTTTCAAAAAGGCACAGCAAGTGCAAAAGGTAATGAACGAACTGAAATACACAAATGGACAAACACAAAAGGGCACAGAGAAAGTAGGGAAAATAACAACAGCCTTTTTTTCCCAATTGTACAAAAAAGAGCCAGCAGATATAAGTGCATGTGAAGATTTTCTAGGGTCTTTGCAGAGCTCTTTATCCCAAGAGGAACAACATTTTCTAAACACACCCATTTCAGGAGAAGAACTCTTCCAAATCATTCAGGAAGCCCCAAAAGGATCAGCCCCTGGGCAAGACGGCCTTCCATGGGAGTTTTACAAAGCTTTCTGGGGGTTTATTGCAAAGGATTTGTGGAGGTTGTTGAAAGAATGCTTGGAAAAATGTTTTACCCCCCTCCTTTCCACAGGGCATCATCAAACTGCTGGAGAAAAAGGGGGACAAGCTGGACATCAACAATTGGAGGCCAATCACCCTCTTGAATGTGGACAGTAAGATCCTAAGTAAAGTCCTAGCAGGAAGATGCAGAAAGGTGCTGGCCTCCATCGTGCACCCAGACTAAACATGTGCGGTCCCATGAAGGAAAATGTGGGACAGCTTGACCATCATTAGAGACACCTTGTGGTTAGCGAAAGACAGGGGGAATCCACTAGCAATCTTGGACCTTGATTTCCAGAAAGCCTTTGACTCCCTAAGTCATGAATACCTTTTCAAAGTGCTCAGGAAAATGGGATTCCCAGAAGGTTTCATCAACACTATTGGCGTAATATACGCTGGATGTGAAAGCCAGGTCCTTATAAATGGTACACTATCTGAGGGGTTCCAAATAGAATCAGGGGTCAGACAGAGATCCATAAAAAGAAATTTCCTTATAACCCAAATCTTTTTCCTAGCAGCTGGGCTACAGGTGAATATGGAGAAAACGCACTGCATGACGGTGGGACAATGGGACAAACTGTCTCAGCTCCCAGTGAAACCTTCCAAAGACCTGGTAAAAATGCTGGGGATTCTTTTTTCCCAGGACATGAAGGGAGAAATAAACTGGGAGAAGATCCAGACAAAGCTCAAGCAGAAAATGGCGCTCTGGGCGACAAGAAAACTTTCCCTGGAAGGGAAAGTCCTGGTGCTGAAAGCAATATGTCTACCAATCCTGATGTTTATTGCCATGATTTTCCCTCCATCATACAGGTGGACAAAAGTGATACAAAGACTTTTTGCAAATTTTTTTTGGGGGGTCTAGAATGGAAAAACTAAAAAGAGACACAGTTTTCAAACTACCCACAAAAGGAGGGAAAGACCTGCCAAACCTCCATGACTTCCTGATGTCACATTTTGTTAAAAACGTACTGTGGATTGCAAAGAAAGACTCAAATGTGGCTGCCTACACACTGTTTGCTCCAAGCTTCATCTTATCAAGAGTGGGCATATGTAAACTGGACAATACAAAGCCTTTTTTTTACTAGAACCACCCCCTGCGTACAAAGGCATCAAACCTTTTTTCAAGAGGCTGGAAGAGAGACAAATTCAAGCGAAGGACATCACACCCCAGATGGCCTTAAGCAAAGAACTGAAAGAAACTGACTCAGTGACAATGGTAAACAACTTATCAGAGAAGCAATCAGGGATTTTTAGGAGATGGTGAACCACAACGACTTGACAAACTCCCAGAAAGACTTGGCATGGATGATGGTATCCAAATGCCTACCAGTGAAGCAATTCCAACATGCAAGGAAACTGGCAAAAACAGCAAGATGCCCAACACCAGGCTGTGCAGCAGATTAATCCCTGATGCATTTCATTTGGAACTGCGGCGGAGCACAAAGCATGTGGAAGGCAATGGGACAGCTCATTAAAGAATTAACAGGACAGGCATCCCTGTCCTATGAACTGGTTCTCTATGGTTTGGGCATGAATTGCAATGCAATAAAGAAAGGACGCTATGGAGAATAATAAACTGCGTGAGAGGCGATGTGGGAAAACAGGAACCTTTCCTTGTACAAACACCAAGCAATCACGGAAAAAGAATGGCAAAAACTTGTTTTCAATAAAATGTTCTCTTACATGTGCATAGACACCCATAGATTTGGACAAGAGTGGGCGAAGGAAACATGGAAAATCAGGAGTTGGTCTGGATGGGTAAAATGAGAAATCTTGATGGGAAACCACCAAAGATAGCCTGCGTGCGCTTCTTTGAGAATGGTTAAATGTACAGCACCCAAACATAAGGTACTGCTTAAAATGTAAACCTGACAAATAATTTGAAATAAAGTATATTTTTTACAACAAAAAACAACTTTGTGTGGCACTGATGGGGAAAGGTCTATTAAAGTTTTGGATGGTCTCATTGCTATATGGCAAAGAGGCCTTATTAAAAGTAATATAAAATATTCGACAACGATAAGTTGCGCGTGAAGTGGTATGTTATCTAGAAGTGGGCAATGGGCTTGATAATATGCCCTAGACGATTTCAAAAGAAACCCATGTTCACTCCAGAACATGGGTTTCTAGGGGCATTCAGAAGGTCATAATATCAAGCACATTATTGAAATTTGTGCGTTAGGTCAGAGGATTATTATCATTGCTAACCCTCCTCGCTAATATCGCGAAGCTGCCTTTGCGATATTTTCCCATGTTGTTTGTCAGCCACGCCTACTTTGCATCTCATTGTCGATGCATAGCGAGTGGTGACAGAAACGGAAGTTAAATCAAGGATGCATGCCCTCGCGGGTCCTTGTTTATAATGCATTAGAATTATCGCATCTTCTCGCCCGAAAACGGTCACTAAAGCGGTGATAAATCTATTTCCAGCCCTAGATAAAAGGCCCCTGGGTCTGTAAAGTATTACAGTTGAACCCCGATCTAAGATCAAATCACAGCATATTGACATCACCAGTAAGCTATTTTTATTGCTTTTGCAATGTTTCACCTCAGTTTAATGTCTGCTAAATTCCTGAGTTAGGCATACCTGACATGGGAGGTGGATTATGGAATTAAGGGCAAAGATCCTTATCATCAAGATCATTGCCGTTTTGGGTGGGACATCGCTGGTTTTTAGGCGATGTTTGGCCATTTGCCCGCTATCGCTGGAATATTTATTGCCATAGCGCTGAGCGTTGGTAATACAGTACAAAAGGGGGTGGTGTTGGTAATACAGCGCTGGCTTGGCAAGATATTCCAGCGATAGCCAGCGATAAAAAAAAAAGCGCAGTAAGCACACTCAGCGATAATTATCGCCAGCCCTAGATAATATGCCCCCCAGTTCCCCATCCGTGACATGTTTATTTTTCTCACCGTGCCATGCCCCTTGTTCTTTGTTTGGCCATCCCAAGAACATTTGTTTCAGAACCCCTTCCCTAAGTGAACTGAGGAAATGTTGCTCTACAATCTGGGGCGTGGCTGGCATTGGTGCAGCCGAGGCAGTGGCGCCGGAGCTCATTGAACCCTGATAGTTTCTGTATTATTACTACAATAACAGTCGGGGACATTTTTCTTATTGGCACCAGGACACTTGGTATCTTTGCTATGCCACTGCCCACAAGGGATTTTTTAGACATGTGGGGGCAGATTTACGTTTCCTGGTGCATCCCTGCAAATCAGCAGGGATGCGCCGGGAAAGATGCGTGACACAAGTTTACCCTTGCACCACCACATATGCACCGCATTTACTATGCGGCACATCACGGCGCAAGGATAAACAGATGTGTGTCGCATGTACAGGCGTAAAGTTGGTGCAGTGCTGGAGTTGTGTCGGGGGTACGACGCAAATCCAGCACTGTGCCAGACCGGCCCATCTTCTGCATGGTGCGTCATACCTTCCGCCTGCTTCAAGCAAACGCAAGGTTTTGACGCAGCGGGGTCGGAAAAGTGACATAGTTAAATCTTATAGATTTCACTCAGTCACTTTTCCAAGGCGTTCCTGCGCCGGAACGCCCACCCTGCGCTGGTACGCCAACATGTGGCGCAGGGCTTTACAATGTGACACATCTCCCCAGCAGTCACGTTTTAAATGTCCCGCAGCATGCTGCTAGCATTACGCTGCCGCTATGGGACAAAATAACAAAGCACTCCATAAACGCTGATAATATTATGACCTAGGGGCCTTGAAAACAGTTGGTGCAAATAAGTGTTGGCAAAACTGGTAGCTGAGCCAAGCGACACACAGAAGGAAGAATCATGGTGTACAGGAAGACTAGGGTGCTGAAGAGGATTGAGACCCAGTAATACTTTAGGGAAGAAAGTATTCCTACCATGGCCACCTGAAGGCGACAGAATAAGGCCCTATAAACGGAAGGGCAACAACACAAAGGAGGCAAAGAGACTCTAGATATAGGGGCCGCCATCCAGTCAGGTTCGGGAGCCCCTCTCAATTCTAGGAGCTCTGATAGACACAAAGCGACTGGAGCAGCGGTGGTCAAAGATCAACCTGGAAGGAATATATGATATGACGCTAGACCGGGGCAAAGAGATACCTTGCACCATCAGAACGTCACTTTTTGTGACATTCCGTGGCGCAGAAGCCTGCGTGATATTTATCAGGCAGCAGTAAGCTACTTTTTTTGGCTTAATTCTGCCTGATAAATATCAATCCCTTTAACGCAGTGTTCTGCGTAAAAGGGGCGTGCAATGGGTGTTGCTGGGGGCGTTCCCAGCAACAACCATGGCCTTTTTACACAGCCCCAGATTTACGAGAAATCGTAAATCTGAGGCAGTGCCAAAAGCTTACTCCTACCCAGGGGAGAGGTAGGGGAGGCGCAACAGAGAGAAATATCTTTATTTCTCCTTGTTTTTCCTTTTTCTATGTGTGCTGCATTCTCCAACACACGTAGACAGAGGAAAAGCCTCTTGTGATTATTTTTGTACAGGAAGGTTTCGCTTCTTGTACAAAAATAGTCATCCCCGCAATGAAGGCACCCTTGCACCATTGTGCTAAGGTGCCTGCGCTGGCGCACGCAGCCCATTGTTCACAGGTGTAGGGGAAAGGACAGGAATGCAACATATCTTATAGATACGGCGCATTCCTGCCTTTTTCTATTGCCCTAGGGAAGCGCAGCAGGAAGGCCTGCTGCGCCTCCCTACGGCAAAACCTCATAAATGAGGCCCATATACACTAACGGATAGAACTGGAGTGGCTTCCCCCGTAGGACCCACGCCAATTGAGAATAAGTGCCTAACAAGAAATAAACAAAGTGATTACCACGCGGCCAGACTATGGTAAAAGATAAGCCGTTGAGAGGAGAACAGACCAACAAAATAGGGCAATACACAGTGCTGGGTCCAGCAGCAACAGACCAGCCCAGAAGAGACCCTCAAAGTGCGACCAGCCAAGGAGCTATGGCACAAGACAAGGCAGATTTATTGGGGTCCATTAGAGACTCCCGGGTGGCTCTAGAGGCAAAGATGGACACAATGGCGATGGACATAAACCACCTACGCCTAGATCTGTGAAAGGTGGCGGGAAGAGTCACAAACACTGAAGAAGAAGTGGTGACACTGCAGGAAGAAGTTGAGAGTCTCCGTATGACAGTAACCTTGTTACAAGAGCAGTCAAATCGAGTAGAGGATGCCGAAGGGCGATCAAGGAGAAACAACCTTAGATTTGTAGGATTTTCAGAGCAAGCAGAAGGGCCGGCAGCAGATATATTTTTGTCAAAGTTGATTGGATCGACCTTTAACAATATGAGACTCTCTAAATTTGTTGCTATTGAAAGAGGCCACGTGCCCCCGGTCCCCCGCCGAGCCCGGGATCATCGCTTTGATCCCTGATTGCAGGTCTGTTTAACAATAGAGGCAGAGATATAATACAGCAGAATATCCATGAAAATGGCCCACCTCAAAATGAGGATCACAACATCCACATTTACCCTTACTACACAAGAAAAGTACATTGTCTTAGAAACTGGTTTTTTTTAGTCAAGCGACGACTAAGAGACCTTAATATTAAATATAGCTTGATATTTCCAGCGAGACACTGATTGCAATATGGGGACAGGGCACAATTCTAGGATACACCTCAAGATGCGACAGACTGGATGGACTCGATAGGTCTGGCCTGACAAGACCAGAATCAGGGATGGCGTGAACAACAGAGAAGGAACAGATGGCAGTGAGGCCAGCGTTGATATCCTGAAGAGCAAAGTCCCATGCTGCAAGCAAACATCGGATCTGGGTCGCATCCTGGTTGGAGCAGATAGAACATTAAGGAATGAATGAATATACCACTTCAGAACTAGTATTACCCACTCCGTCTGGTGCAAGAAACCCAATCACAGTCTGAAAGCACCCCGGGTTAGGGTGGGGAGGGCATCCTGGGTGAATTGAAGTGGCTGAAAGGGCCAATTCTAAGCTGGGAGTGGACACACTGAACTTGTAAGTAGATAAGCTGAAAAGGAGGCGCAAGCTAAGACCGAAATTGGATGAGGGGCAGAAATCTCTGTGGGGGAGTGTTGGGGGTGGAAGGGAAGAATATGAGGACTGGGGAGAAGGTACTAAGACAATTCTGATACTACGTGGTTCTCCCATTTAAACTTGGAGGGCACCCCAGCTGCTGCACACAGGCACGGCCTTGCTAAGCCAGTAGAGGTCCAGTGAGGTGGTGCGGTACTTGGCAGACTGGCCATATACTAGAGACTGTGGAACAGACTAATAAATCTTTCTATTTTAAAGTTACAGGGAGGAATCTAGGGTGGGGGAGGAGAGAGATTTGGGATGGAGTCCCTGATCCTTAGACACCTGTTGGGCTGCGGTCATGAGATACTACTGCCTGTGGGTGGGGGAAGGTGGGAGTTCGGGAAGTTACAGTTATGTTGCTAAGTTCAAAACGGGAGGTCCAAAAAGATGTTATGCCAAACAAACAAAAAGATTAAGGGAGGTCACTGACCTGCACTATACTAAAATAGAGCCCCTTTAGAAATTAATGAGATACCCCTTGACGATTTTGCGAAATGAAGGGTGAAAGACAAAATTACAAGTTCATAACATGGAATGTCCGAGGGCTCAATAATTTTGTGAAACGTACACGTATTGTAGCCTATTTAAAAAGGTATGCAGTTGCTATAGCCTTTTTGCAGGAAACTCACCTATGGGGAGCTAGTCTCAAATATGTACAACGACGCTGGAGAGGTCAGATATATGCAACGTCAGGGGAGCACTGATCTGAGTGGCACCGGGTGTCCCCTTCAAATCGGTAAGGACTAGTATAGATTCAAATGGGAGCTATGTGGTGGTGGAAGGAACACTTGATGGCCGAAATATATGCTTGATCAATGTACATGCCCCTAATAGTGATGACGAGGTCGTTTTGGGGTCGGTACTTAGACAGACACACATCACAACTGATATGGAACACATTGTCGCAGGGGATTACAACTGTGCTTTAGATGGAACGACAGACAGGTACCTGCTGAAACCAGAGGCTAAACCGAAAACGAGAGAGGCCATGCACCAGATGCAAATTAATTACAACCTCATAGATATCTGGCGGCTTTGCAATCTGGCACCAAATAGCCTATTCCTGCCACACCCCGGCGACTAATACATATAGCCGACTAGATTCTTTTTTTATACAGACTGTGGCTGTAAAAAGAGTTTAAGAGCCGCAATTACTGGCTCGATATTTGTCAGATCATTCCTCGTTACTAATAGAATACACATTAGGTAGACCTCAATCCAAAATACCACTGTGGAGAATAAATACTGAGGCGCTTGCTGACCTGGTTTATAAGGCAACAGTAGGAAATGGAATGAAAGGATATTTTGATATAAACTGGAATACAGCGAACACCAGGGCAGTAGAATGGGAGGCAATGAAAGGAGTACTCAGAGGAGTATTCAGAGGAGTACTCAGAGGAGTATGCATGTCAACAGAGGCATGCGTCAAGAAAGTGCTAGAGCATGACTTACAGAGCCAAAACAACTGGCCACATTAGAAGCGGCACTACCCACAGATTTAGAGGGACCCCAAAAATTGACTGAACAAAGAAAGAAGGTAGCAGGACTGTGGGATAGACTAGACAAATATAATAGAAATAAAAGAAGAAGACAGTGGTACACAGAAGGCGATAAAACGGGTTGGGTACTGGTGCGCCTTATTAGCATGGAGACACAACCCCAACCAATACTTGCAATACGGGACGGCCAAAATCAGTTGGCCTATACGCAACATGAAATTAATAAGGTATTTGCGACCCATCTAAATAAAATATATGCAGAGCCTCCAAACCCAACTCACACCCAGATCATAGAAACATACCTGGAGGGAATAGAAATGCCTAGCCTGGATCCCGAAGCTCAGGAAGTACTGGGTGCACCAAAAACGGACACTGAAATAAAGAGTGTGATAGTTGACTTTGAAAAAACCTAAGTCAATGGGCATGTTCTGCCTTAAAGATGAATTCTATAAAGAATACTTGGAGACGGTGGCTTCTAGATTGACTGAGGCAACAGAGAGTGGTGAACAACCAAATTCAATGCTGGGACGCCCCCGGGCAACAATCGCGCTCTATAAATCCACATACAAATACAAAATACAAATGCGCGAAGCATTAATACTAGTAATTCCTAAACCGGGGAAAGACCTAAAACTGCTGAACTCATATAGACCTATATCTATGCTGAATGTAGACTTAAAAATTATAAGCCACATGCTTGCAAGCAGACTACTCTAGGATCTCCCCCAGCTGATACATAAGGATCAGTCAGGATTTATAACCCGCAGAAATACCCTAAGGAACATCCGCCGACTTGCACATATAATGCTGACACTGGAAAGGGGCACAAAGAGGAGCGCAATGGCCTTTTTGGACATTGAACAATCGTTCCACTCGGTTTGATGGGAATATATTTGGCAAGTACTCTAAAAAATGGGCTTGGGCACGCGGTTAGTAAAATGGGTCAAATTACTCTATACAAAGCCAGTGGCAAGGGTCTGTACAGGGCGGTATGTGTCTCATGGTAGAAAGTTGCACAGAGGGTGACCTCTCTCACCTTTATTATTTGCCTTAGCAATGAAACCTTTCGCATGCCAGCTGAGATCAGTGGTGAAATGGCATGGCATAACGATTGGACAAACAGAGCATATAGTGTCAATAAATGCAAACGACTCATTAGTGTACCTGAGCCACCCAGCCCATTCTACCTTAATTCTACTTCAGTCCCTAGAAAAATTTGCTGAAGCCTCAGGCCTAGGCATTAATACATCCAATTCACGGCTATATGAAGTAGGGAAAGTAGAGGGAGGGGAAGTGTCCCACGGTTGGAGCATCCATGGAAACTAGAATTAGTCCGATATCTAGGAATAAACGTTGCCAGAGAGAAAGACATTTTTTACGAACAAAATATGGGAAGGATAGTCAAGGGATTGCAAGGAAGTGAGCACTTCTGGAATACATTGAAATTGTCTTTGATGGGAAAAGTAGCACTGATAAAAATTGGTGGTACTGCATTGGTGCCTTTATGTTATGCAGGGGTCCTTTTATGAAATTCCACATAAAGTATTCATAGAACTGGTTTTTCTCCTTACACAGTTATGGAATCCGAAACACTGCAGGGTAGGACTGGAGGTAATAAAACAGCAGTGGGATAGGAGAGGGCTGGAATCCCAGATCTGGAAAAATACTTTCTGGCGTCACAACTACAACATGCCATATCAACCCTCCTGGGAAAGAACTCTAATCGCAGGCTAACCCTGGGTGGCCAACTACGTTACGCTTGCGTAGTTTGCGTAGTTTTGCTACTTCGCGCTATGCGAATTACACGTAGCACAGTGCAAAAACTTGTAGCGTAGCGTAGTTGGCAATTTATGCTCGCTCACGGTCCTCAACATCAAGTTGGCGAACGCGAGCGAGCAAAATGACATCACGGCGAGACTTTTTCCTCATTCGTGATCAGCAACATCAAGTTGGCGATCGCAAGCGTGGAAAATAAACCACCCGGTGAGATTCTCAATGCGGGGAGGTTAGGTTTCTCATTGCGAGTGGTCCCATATGCTCGCGACCGCTCACAATGAGAAACTATCAGTTGAGAAAGCTGCAGCTCGAGTAAAAATCTACTAGAGCGGCAGAAAACGACAGCTCGCACTGAGCAAGATGCTGTTTTCATTGATTGCACAGTGCGGACAAGCATCCGGCACTGTGCAAGCATCGCGAACAGTTCACTATGTAGTTTGCGTAGTGCTAGGCGTATCTCGCGTTGTGCGAAGTGCACTTTGCGTAGCTACGCGTAGCGCTACTACTCAAACTACGCCCAGGGCACCAACAGCAGGCAGCAGCTGGGAGCTCTCCTCCTGAAAGAAAGGAGATTACAAGGAACATAACCCCCTTTGATCCGCATAATGGCCGTACTAGGGAATAGGACAGTAAAAATGATTATTAAGCGAGAGCCCTATGCACCACTCGTTGACATCTGGATTATACCACAGTTTGCCCACGTAGAACAGGCAATGACAATCGAGAAATCAAAGGAGGGGGGCTGTCTCATGATGTCAGATTTTTAACCAGAAAATAGGTTCATTACTTACCAGGATGCGGTAGATACATTTGAACCAGGAGCTGGGCAATTTTTACAGTATGCAAAGATGGCAGCCACGGCCCGGCATCTTTGAGTGACATTCCCTGATGCCCCGGAATGCTTACAAATTTTGATCACTATGATTACAGTGGTGGGCGGGAAAAGGTTTGTAACTCACCTATTTAGGGGTTGAGGGAAGATAAAAGAGGCAAGCTCCTTAAGATTGAGGAGAGGTGGCAGTTGGCCAGTGATAAACTGCCAGCAGACAGAATGGAAAAAAATACATGAAGAAGTCCGTAGAGTATCGGTATGTGCCAGGTTTAAGCAAATACAATACAATATTGTTCACATGTCATAACTTAGGCAATTACACACCATGGACCTCATTTATGAGGCCTTGCGTTAGTTTTGCGCTTCCGTTGCGTCACTTTTTGTGACGCATCGGCGGCGTAAAACATGCCTCCTGTTGCGCACTATTTGCGCCACTTTGTAAACCCCTGCGCTACATTATACCTGCGTCAGGTATAATGTATGCAGAGGGGGCGTTCTCCCGCAAAAAGCCTCGTAATAGTGACGCAGTGAAATCTATTAGATTTCACTGCGTCACTTTTAGGACGCTGTTGCGTCAAAATCTTGCGCCTGCCTCACAGCAGGCTTAGGACTGACGCAAGCCCTTTCACATGGGGCTTTCCCCATGTGAAAGGACGCATTGCTGGAGTTGCGTCACTTTTGTGACACCCCAGCAATGCATGACTTTTGCGCTTACAGATACGTCAGAAATACTGACGTATCTGTAACTCCTTGCGACATGATGCGTCATACTGTAAATATGAAGCATCATTGGTGTCGCGAGGAGGACGCAGTGAAAAGTGACCCATCGCTGTTTTCACGCAGCGATACGTCACGTTTCATAAATGAGGCCCCATAAACGCAACAAGAGACCCGCGTTTTCACCGATGTCAGCACACACAGGCTGACTTCCTACATATGGTCTGGCATTGCCTCAAAACACAAGCATATTGGACTGAAACGCTGAAACAACTTAACAGGGTAGTGAGTCAGACTTGTCTCCTGGGACTGATACCTAGGAATCCAAAACTTAAGAGGAGCAGACGATTTCTGATTCTGCGACTTACGATGGCTAAGAGGCAAATAGCAATACACTGGTTAACCCCCAGGGCCCAAATATAGAGAAATGGAAGAAAGACCTGAAGGAATGGTCAATGGCGGAAGAGGAACACATGAGAAAAACTGGAAGAGACAAAAAGTTACCGGAAGTGTTGCAGGCATGGAGGATGATGATTCACGAGGTATTGATAGAGCGCGCGAGGCCACCCGACCAATAGTTTTCGCCGTTTCCAGCTTCAGGGCCCATATACTTTCAAATCACCATACACATCGATCAGGTGACTTCACGAGCTCTACCAATTTGTGTGTGTGTGTTCCCTGCTAATATTTCTCAGTGCACCCGACTTACCATCCACCGATGCGGGTACCTAATGACCACAATGAATCAGGGAGCTAGCTGTAAAAGAAAGGCAGCAAAATACAAACCCAACCAATAACATTCAAATACTGTTTAAATGACCACGGACAACTGGAAGTTTTAAAATGTTTATCTAAAGTTCGTTTTCTTCATGCATCAAGTATACAAGAATGAGACAATCAATGACCAAGATAATGTAAATTATGTAGCTATATAAGAATAATGATAGGGTAATCATTGAAATACTGATATAAAATGCAAGAGAAAAATACTATGCAATTCAGTAATATCTAAACATGGGCAGACTAAGTATGGGTACCTATAGGAGGGCCTATAAGGAGTAACACGCTTCACTTAAAGTAAAGGGGCCTTTGAACAGTCTAGGCAATGAAGTTCTAGACCATATCAGAAAATTACAAACTGCAATGCAAAATATAATTTCTAACCAGTGAGAAGACATAGGAACAAACTTATGAAAATATGTAATTGACTTTCAATAGTTGCGGAAAGGCATGGAAAATATAACATATGCAATGATGAACTTTATTAAAGCAAAAGTTAGAAATTCAGAAGGTGCAAGATTTTAAGAGTTTCAGAGCAATATTTACCTAGAATGGTGTGGAAACCAAACCCTGGCCACGGGTCAGTTAAGGACAGGAAACCCTCAAGGAAGGATACCCCTCAAAGGACAGCAGGTGCAGAATGGACACCCAAGACAGAACAGGATACCCTTGGAATAGGAATCAGGACAGGACCCTCAGGACAGGACAGCAAACCCTCAGGACAGGACTTCTTCAGGACAGGACCGGAACCCACAGTTCGGAAGCAACGCCTGCGCTCCACCCGCTCTGCAGCTATCGATCAAGACCCCGATTGGGTCAGCGAACTCCCAGCTAAGTGCTTCGCCAGCACTTTAAGGTTCAGTAGAACCTTTAGTCTATGGTCAAATTCGGACAGAGTGCTTCGCAGCGCTCTGTATCTTCAGTCACCTATTGAGTGCATTGGGTCAGTGACAGGTCAGCTAAACCAGACAAGTCGGACGGCTCCCCAGGGGAACCCAGGGTAGATATACAGTTTGGGGACAGTGTACCACCCCCCAATGTTGCAAAGTGTCAGAATCCCTCAATTTGGATTGGTCCTAAGGTAGGATTTGGGTAACACACCAATCACAACATAGCGTTTCTAGCCTACATTTGCATAGAAGGGTACCGCCTAACTAGATTGGGGTTCCCATGAGAAATGGTGCAGAAATACAATGGCAATTTTAACAATGTTGCACTGTGAGAACATATGATTGGTTCAGCCGAGTTTTCAGGTCGTTTCTCAGGAGCATCTTGCTCATCACTGCCAACTGGCTGTGTTCCATCAGTCAAGGTCTGCTGTGCCTCGGCAAGTCGCGCAGGCGCAGAAGGGACCTCCAAGATGGTTCTCGGTACAGACAAAACCCCATTCCCCGCGGTACATGAAAAGTAAGCGAAACACAAATTAATACATAGTAATGTCATTATGAAAACACATCACAGGGTTTGTACTTTTAACTCATCATCAAGGAATAAACTTATTGCATTTAAATGTTAGCTACATTGATACAGGCACATGAGCAGTGGCACGAGCAGTACCACATGATAAGCACAGCTATGAATTACGCATGCGCATAACTTTCCCTCCACTTCTGCAGACGCGTCAGGACACGTGAGTGTGGCTGACGCATGCGCAGTAACTAAATACAAGCGGCGGCCATTTTATAAACACGGATTAATATAGTTAGGAATACACATAGGCAAGCGTCATAAACTTTACTCAAACTTAATATAAATGTTAGTAAGACGTACATTGATTACCTTGTTATACATAAACGAGGTTCTTGACTTCGGCAAGCCGCAAAAATATGCGAAGCTTTGCTTCATCAATCCCCTCTTTGATGATATTTACTATCATCACAAAATATAATGGAACCAGATGCCAACTTTCTTTCACACTTTATAAAGTTCTATCTCTTCCAGCAATCGTTCTAACTTTTCTCTTTCAGTTCTAGTAGGGTGAGAAGTCTTCCTTTTAAGTCTCGTTTTGTTTGTCTCAGTGCTCTCTCATGTCTTTCTACACTCTGTGTTGTCAACTCCTCACTGTCTGTATTTACAACTTCAGTAGGGACAATGTTAGTATCTTTACTTACAGCAAAGGGAATGAAAATTGTTAGTCCTATCCAGATGACTATCAGTACTACTAAACTACATATACACACCTTGCAACACGTCTTGAAACGGCTGCAACTAGGTCTACCATTCACTGTTGAATCAGACATTTTGGCTCAGAAGGAGTTTCTCGACCCCTCTTTTTTGGCTTTACGCAACGAGCTTACTTTGTGCAAATTCACGGTGGTTCGTCTTCTTCTTCAGCTGAGTACTCAGGGACGGGCTCTCCGTCGCTCACGTCAGTTATGTCAAGATCTTCAAGTTCTTCCAAAACCAGTGTCCATTCAGGAGACTTGTACTTTTTGTTTTGTCTTTTTATTCGTTCACTCCTTCTTTTGGAAGAATTTTCTTCTTGCTCTGCTATCCGAGCACTTCTTCTTGCTTCTGCACGTTTTTCTTCCACTGTCTTTATCCTTAGCCTCAATCTTTTTACAAACCTAGGCTCAAGGTTGTTTCTTTTCTTCAGTCTCTTAGTCGGTACTTGGACTTCACTTTCTTCTCTTATCCTCTTGTTCTCTTTCGCTTGTGGCAATTCTTCTTCACTTTCTTCTTCTACTTCCCCTATCTGGCTAGTTCCAGGGCTAGCATCAAATTCTTCTGCCTGGTTGCTAATCTGGCCTTGTTCAGGAATATTTTGTTTTTGGCTTTCGATTGTCTCTGTTTCTGTTTCTGTTTCCTGAACTCGTTCTTCTAACCCTATCTGATCCTGTTCAAGCACTTCGATCTCTTGATTTTCTTCTGCTCGAACTATCACTTTATTTCTAATCTCTCCCTTATCCGCATCAGGTGTTAGCGGTGGTGTTTCGAACACCTGTTCTGTCCCTGTCTGACCTTCTCCTTCCTCAGTTTTGATGTGAATCTCAAGCGGCTGAGGTTCTTCGCCTGTGCCTTGCTTTTCCTGACTAATCCACTCCCTACCTTCACAAAGTCGTTCTCTTGTTCTGATGGGATCTTCGGTCAGATCAATCATCGGTATCCATTCTTCTGGCCATATGCTTGGCAGCTCGTCTTCAGCTACTCCTGGCTCAGTTTCCTGGATCTCTTCAGCAGGCTGGATTCTTGGCAGTTCGTAGTCAACTACTCCTGGGCCAACGTCTGCTGTTCCTGCACCCTGACTGGTGCTGGGCTGCTCGTTGTCAGCTGCTTCTGGTCTGGCTCCTGCAGGGTCCTCTGCTGGTTGCCCTTCTTCTGCAAATTCTTTGTCTGGTAATACCTTCTGGGTGTGTCCAGCGTGGATCCACTGGGGAACACCTGCGACCTTCACTGCAGTGGTTGTTACCAGGATTACTTGGCGTTTCTTTCCCCACCTTGGTGCCAGACAATTTGATCGAGTGTGCTTCTTTATTTTGACCCAGTCTCCTGGAACCAAGCTGTGGAGAGGAGTCGTTGGATTGAGGATGCCGTCGTCTCCAATCTGGCGAGAGATAGAACGCACTTGGTCACCCAATCTTCTGCAGTATTCAAGCACCAAATCATCAGTAATACTCAACAGTTTGCTTCCTGGCACCCATGCTTGTCTCATCACTCTTCCCATAATGATTTCATGGGGACTTAGGCCTGTCTTGCGGTCAGGAACACTTCTCAGTCCCATCAGGACCAGGGGCAGGGCCTTCACCCAGGTCATGCCAGTAGCATCTGTCAGCTTTGCTAGTCTATTTTTGATAGTTCCATTTACTTGTTCCACTATTCCAGAAGCCTCTGGGTGGTATGCACAATGCAGTTTTTGCCTTATTCCAAAGGCCTTACAGAGTTCAGCCAGTATTTCATTCTGGAAATGTCCACCCTTATCTGATTCAATAATGTATGGTATCCCGAATCTAGGTATCAGTTCTTTTAGTAAACACTTCGCTACTGTCAATGCGTCACTTTGGGGAGTAGGGTAAGCTTCTACCCATTTTGAAAATACGCAAACAATGACAAGGACATATCGCTTTCCTTCACAACGGGGCATGGTGATGAAATCAATCTGTATCCTTATAAAGGGACCCCCTGATCTCCCAATTTTGCTCAGTTCAACCATTGTCCTCTTGCCTGGGTTCATCTGCTGACATGACAGGCACCTCTGGCAGAGGGACTCTGCTACCTTCCTGAACTTCTTACTGTACCAAGTCTGTTGAAATACCAGAATCATGGCATCCCTACCAATGTGTGATCCTTCGTGTATTAATCTTGTCATTGTGCCAAGCAAGTGTCGGGGTAACACAGGCATACCAGTTGGGCCCAAAATCACACCATCCACACGTCTCGGTCTACACCCATCCTCCTTCCATTTCTCTCTTTCTTGCCAAGGAGCCGACTCCTGCCACTCTCTCACTTCATCCCAAGTAGGCACTTCCTCAAACACCTGAAGTTGGCAGCTGGTTCCTGGCCCCCCTCGTTTTGGATTTACAATATACCGATCTTTGGCACACCATTGGGCCACTCGATCAGCATAATCGTTTCCCAGTGATACTTTGTCCATGCTCTTCTTATGAGCAGCACATTTTACCACTGCCAGTTCCTTGGGTAACTGGATGGCCTCTAAAAGGTCATGAACAACCTTTGCATTCCGAATGGGAGTACCTGAGGAAGTCATGAATTCTCTCTGTAGCCACAACTGGCCAAAGTCATGCACAACTCCATAACAGTACTGACTGTCAGTATACACTGTTATGCGTAAGTTCTTCCCAATTTTGCAAGCTTTTATCATAGCAATCAATTCGGCTACTTGTGCAGACTTGATGTTATATAGGTAACCTGCTTCTTCAATTTTTGTTAAAGAGACTACTGCATAAGCAGCACTCAGGCCTCCTAGTTCATGTCTTAGACAGGAACCATCCACAAATAATTCCATGTCATGCACAGGCAATGGCGCTTCTTTTATGTCTGGGCGTGGTTTAGTACTGAACTCTGTCAGGTCAATACAATCATGTTCATCATCATCCCCACCTTCCATTTCCAAAGGGTCGGGGAGCAAAGTGGCAGGGTTCAGAATACCACACCTAACAATGCTTACATTTGCTGCACCCACAAGAATCCTCTCGTATTTAGTCAGCCGACTAGGGGTGAGATACTGCGTTTTAGTTCTGGTCAATAGAATTACTACTCCATGCGAAACATACACAGTCACAGGATGTCCCATGACAATGGACTCACTTTGTTCTAAACTTGCACAGGTAGCAGCTACCGCTTTCAGACATCCTGGTAACCCAGCAGCTACTGGGTCCAAAGTGGCAGAGAAATAGGCCACAGGCCTTCTGGTCGTGCCATGTTCTTGAGTCAGGACTGACAATGCGCAATTATCGCGAGTGTCACAAAATAGGGCAAACTCTTTGGAATAATCTGGCATTCCCAGCGCAGGGGCTGTACACAGACAGTTTTTCAGTCTTGTGAAAGCCATTAGGCTTTCATCGTCCCACTCTACAATATCTGGCATTCCTCTCGTGGTCATTTTTATCAAAGGCCTGGCTAAGGCTGCAAATCCCAGAATCCACTGCCTACAGTAGCCTAGTACACCCAGGAACATTCTGACATCTTTTTGAGTACGGGGCAACTGCATCTTTTGAATTATTCTCACTCTTTCTGATGTGACTTTTCGGACACCCTTTTCTATCTGGTGTCCTAGATATTTCACTGATTTTGCACAGAACTGTAGTTTGTCAGGGGCCACTTTATGCCCTTTCTCACATAGATGATTTAGGAGGGCAATGGTGTCAACTACACAGTCCCTATGACTTTTAGACGCCAGTAGAAGGTCGTCTATGTACTGCACTAAGACCGAATTCCCAGGTAAGATCAAAGTCTCTAGACATTTTTTCAAGATCTGATTAAAGATAGAGGGGCTCTCTGTATACCCTTGAGGGACCCGGTTCCAGCAATACACGTGACCCTCGAAGGCAAATGAGAAAAGAAATTTGCTGTCGGGGTGCAGGGGTATCGAAAAGAATGCATGACACAAATCAATCACAGTGAACCACTCAGCATCCCAAGGAATCTGGTACAATATCACTGCAGGGTTCGGGACAATAGGGCAGCAAGGAACTACAATTTTGTTTACCTTTCTCAGGTCTTGCACTACCCTATACTTGCCACTAGGCTTCTTGATGCCCATAATCGGTGAGTTGCATGGGCTGCTCATCACTTCCTGTATGATGTCTCCTTCTAATAATTTTTGTATCTCCAGAGTGACACCTGCTTTCACTTCAGCATTCATTCGGTAGGGCTTAGTGTTAGGATATACTGCATTGTCCTTGATGGCTATCTGTATGGGGTCCACATCTTTCATTAACCCCACATCTTTTCCAGTGAAATCCCACACCTCTGGCTTTACTGCTTCCTGGAGTTCTTGGGGCAAGTCCTGCAGGGTCAATCTTTTAATTTCTGAGTCAGGTCTGAGTAACAATAATTTATAAATGCCATCTTCATCCGGGGTCTGTATTTCAACACCCTTTGGTGTGCAAAAGATGGTACAGTTCATTTTGCACAGCAAATCACGACCCAGTAGATTCACTGGACTGGTGTCACAGACGACAAACCTATGCATCTGTTTAAAATTTCCAATTGAAATCTCCATTGGTTCGGTAACAGGAGTACTAATCAATTGATTAGATACACCCACTACTTGGATATTTTCTCCCGAGAGGGGTAGGTTTGGAACGTCCACTGTTCTTACAGTAGAACGGGTAGCGCCAGTGTCCAACAGAAAAGTGACATCATTTCCGTCAACCTTTCCTTCAATGTATGGTCCAGACTGGTCTACCGGCAAGGAAGCGCCAAGTACGCACTCCTCGTCCTCCCCTCTCAGGCCCCGTCAGTCCTGATCATTACAAAGGAAGGTATCATTTAGCAGATACTGCGAAGTTGCTGTATTTCTGTTCTCCCCGCTTTCCCAAACTTCTATCTCCTCTCCCTCTGCCTGTCTTCCCCTGTATACCTGCTTGGGTGCTCGAGGCACCTGGACTGTTTTTACCTGGGGTTGAGTCTTTCTTGGTCTTTCTTTCTGCGTCTGTGGAGTTAAATCAGGAGTTTTTGCATTATCATCTAATAATTGGGGACACTCGTTTCGCCAGTGTCCAATTTCGCCGCACTGATGGCAGGGAAATTTCTTCATAGCCTCTTCCCTGCTAAATTTGGGCCGGGGCTTTCCTCCACCCCCTCCCCCAGGACTTTTGTTCTCAGCATTTTTAACCATGTTACTCAATTGTTTTTCCTGCTGTTCTGCGAGCTTCACCTGAGCCCACATCACCTTTTCCTTAAGGGCCTTTTTCTTTTCTGCCATCTCGTCCTCGCAGTACTTAGCGTACCGCAGGACCTCATCCATTTTCTTTGTATGCCAACAGATTTTATTATCTTTTATCCACTGACAAATTTCAGGTCTTAAACCATTTACAAACCTGTAAATAAAGTGCGTCATGTCCTTCAAATCGATGTTATCAATACCACTGTATGTTTTGAATACCTGCAATAACCTCTCATAGAAGGAGTGCACTGTCTCGTCCCTTTCCTGTGTTGTTCTATCTATTTTTGTCCAATCAGTTTCCTTTGCGGGCACCTTTTCTTTCAAATGCTGAATCACCTGCTCATATTTTCGCATTACATCCTTTGATGGCTCCCCTGTTTCCTTATTTCTTGGGTACTCCTCACTGGGCCAGTCTATGGCTATTTTACACTGGGTCCATAAATCCACCGGAACCACAATGTCGAAAAACCCATCCAGGTCTTTCCACAGACATTTCTGTACCTTCACGAACCTCTCTACCTGCCTGTACCAGTCGACTGGTTTCTCTCGTAATTTTGGAAAATCGTTCGTAAAGGACACAATATCCTGTCTAGACCAGGGGACATGCACATATTTCCCTCCTGGAACTTCGCGCATGGGGCATAACTGCTCAGGTTTTTCTACCTCCCTTAAAGCAAACTCAGGAGTCGCTTGTCGGGAGCGAACCTCTTCCCTCTTTTTCGCCCACCTGCTTCTCCATCTTTCCACATCTCCCCATTTCTGCAGTACCCCCATTAATTCTTTAATCTGCAACTTTTTCCCCGCCACATTCAGGTGCTCTATATCCTTGTCTGAGAAGTCTGCTCTGTACGGTTTCTGTAAGGGCTTGGATTTTGAGATATCTATCCCCATACTAACTGCTGTTTCGGTCAGTTTTTCGTGGAGCACTCTGGTGTTCCTTGTAAAGCTTTTACATATGAACGACAATTCTTCTTCAGAGTAAGTGTTCAATCGATCCAACCCCACATTTCCTGCCATTAATTCTTCTATTTCTACCCTCAGTTTGTAGAGGTCTAAAGGTTTCGTTTGCGGAGTTTGTTTCTCTAATTCACGACTCCAACTCTCAATTTCATCCGGAGTTACCAGAGAGACATTCCTAGTACCTGTTGCTGACTCTAATTTAATTTCTTTTGTATTAAAAGGGTTATGCCTCTGCTGCATTCCCTTTCCGGTCTGTTTGTTTGGCAAGTCCAAGAATGCAACTTCAGACTCGCACTCACTGGATTGATCATCTATGATTATCGGTTCCTGTCTCGGGGGTGCCATGACTGGGGTCATAACTGGAGTAATCGGATTTCCCTGACCATTCCCGTATAACGGGACCACCGGTCCAATAGTTACTGGAATAGTCAATGCCTCAGGACTGGTGTTTAACTGGGAGATTTTCTGAATTATTTCTGTCCTTTGTCTAGCTAGAGCCTCTTGCTCCTTTTCCACTAGTATCCTTCTTAAAGTTGTGTCATGTAATATCTGTGGGGTCAATGGAGGAGTAAAACTCGGGGCAGTAGGATGCGTTTCACTTGGTCCCCCACCATAATTTGGTTTCGGGAAAGCTCCAGTGTTAAAGGACCTGCGTTCTTCCTCATATGGAGGCTGAACAAAAGGCAGTCCTGAATTCAATGGTTTCTCTTCCTTTTCATACAGGGGTCTGGGAAGGAACATTTTTGTGCGTGAATATTTTTCTTCCTGACTTACGGGCACTTTTGGATATATATCCCTTGTTTCCGTCGGTTCGGGTTTCTCCAAATAGGGTAACCCGTGACCACCCCCTCCCAGTCCTAGGGACCTGTCTTCTTCCTTGAGGAAGTGGCGTCGGGGAGCATCTCCTACACTGGAAGGTCGGGTTCCCTCATTATAAGGTGGTGGACTTCTGGTACAGATGTCATCTATCAATTCATCATCTGATTCCCCCGGGGCCCCCCAATGTTTACACTTTTCAGTACTTTTCTCACCCGCTGCAGGGTTATGACATGCCGGCATCATGGGAAACAGACCCTCAACAATCATGCTCTGCCTCCACTGTTTCATCCTTTTATCCCTGGACTCCTGTTTCAGTCTGGGGTACCACTTGGTCAAACCCTTGTCCATTCGGGGTCTTTCTCTTTCAAAAGCCTCAATCTCCCATTCCTCTAATGCCTCATACTGCGTTAGTCTTGGCCTGGGATGCAGTTCATTCATTCGGGTTCTTAAATTAAATAAGATCCTACCATTGAAAGTACCATCTAACGGAAAAGCCAATACTCCGTCATCTTTTGTGTACTTCACCCAATTCTCCAACCACACACAGGTATTGTACCCTCGGTCAAACATCATGAATGAGGCAGGAGTATTAGGTGGTGGGACAAGAACACCTTCTCTAGATTTAATCGGTTTGTCCGTTTTGAAATAATTTTTCACCTTACTTACAAGGGACATTTTTCTCTTGGTTTCGTACATAATATCGTATCTATTAGTCTTCCACTGATCCCTTTCAAACCCTAGGTGCCTTGGATCAGGTCGAGTTCCTGTAGTCTGCGAGTGCCACATACGACTTCTACGCTAAACTTTGTTTACAAAATACCTCCAATCAGAACGCGCTTCAGAAATTCGTGCAACCAATGGGTGCACGAGCTTACACAGCCTCGACCAATGGGTACGCGGCTTCAAATACTTTCAGCCAATGGGTGCGCGACTCTAAATAATCTCGGCCAATGGGTGCGCGGCCCCTTCGTGAAACTGTTCCCACGCTCTGGCGCTCACCCCTCCTTTACAATTCCAGCTCCGCTACCCGCCCGCTGCTTCTACCAATCCCAGCGCGGCACAGAGTGACGTCAGAGGCGCTTCGCGACTGACTCCCTCCCTTCACAAGGTAACGGAAACTTTCTTTCTTTTAAAGTGCTCAGTGCTTGGTTATTTTACAACAAATACACATTCGCCACAGTGCTCAAGTGTCTAGACAGAGAAAGAATTGTTTTACTGCAAGTAAACTACTTCCATTTACTTTTCACTCGCTGCGGGCAGATCTCTTCCGCCTACCCTTCACTCTAGCATCGGTGAACCTGTTATTCCCCTAAACTCATCCACTTCTTTCCGGGATATATTCCGAGTTTAAGGTTTCTCAGCGGACCCCTCTGCTTTCACGCTAGCTCCGAGGAACCTGCTACTCTTCCGATGTGACCCTTACTAGGTTACGCCACTATGGGAATTTTGCCAATGAACCCCGTTACTGTCATTTATTCACACATGTATTCAGAAAACCCTAGTTAGTGCTTCCCGGTTATCCTAACCTGCACCTAACTTTCCTCGAGCCTGTGACCTCAGGACAATGGATTCTATTCACCACTTGCCCTTTCAATTCCCCGGGGAGTTCGGACAACAAGAAACTAAACGATTGACAAATGCATGGATTAGTACATATAACAATATAAGAACAAGAATAATAACAATACAGCAATTCATGAATTCCAAAACAGCGTATTCACAAGAGAATGATCAGGTCTCTTAGAACAGCCGCTCTTCTAGCAGCATCAATATACTAGCAGCTTCCGACTCAACTAGTCTAGCTAATCCCTGCCTTACTCTCAACTAGTCCCTAACCATCCTCTAGCTACCAGTAAAACTGATAGAGCGCGCGAGGCCACCCGACCAATAGTTTTCGCCGTTTCCAGCTTCAGGGCCCATATACTTTCAAATCACCATACACATCGATCAGGTGACTTCACGAGCTCTACCAATTTGTGTGTGTGTGTTCCCTGCTAATATTTCTCAGTGCACCCGACTTACCATCCACCGATGCGGGTACCTAATGACCACAATGAATCAGGGAGCTAGCTGTAAAAGAAAGGCAGCAAAATACAAACCCAACCAATAACATTCAAATACTGTTTAAATGACCACGGACAACTGGAAGTTTTAAAATGTTTATCTAAAGTTCGTTTTCTTCATGCATCAAGTATACAAGAATGAGACAATCAATGACCAAGATAATGTAAATTATGTAGCTATATAAGAATAATGATAGGGTAATCATTGAAATACTGATATAAAATGCAAGAGAAAAATACTATGCAATTCAGTAATATCTAAACATGGGCAGACTAAGTATGGGTACCTATAGGAGGGCCTATAAGGAGTAACACGCTTCACTTAAAGTAAAGGGGCCTTTGAACAGTCTAGGCAATGAAGTTCTAGACCATATCAGAAAATTACAAACTGCAATGCAAAATATAATTTCTAACCAGTGAGAAGACATAGGAACAAACTTATGAAAATATGTAATTGACTTTCAATAGTTGCGGAAAGGCATGGAAAATATAACATATGCAATGATGAACTTTATTAAAGCAAAAGTTAGAAATTCAGAAGGTGCAAGATTTTAAGAGTTTCAGAGCAATATTTACCTAGAATGGTGTGGAAACCAAACCCTGGCCACGGGTCAGTTAAGGACAGGAAACCCTCAAGGAAGGATACCCCTCAAAGGACAGCAGGTGCAGAATGGACACCCAAGACAGAACAGGATACCCTTGGAATAGGAATCAGGACAGGACCCTCAGGACAGGACAGCAAACCCTCAGGACAGGACTTCTTCAGGACAGGACCGGAACCCACCGTTCGGAAGCAACGCCTGCGCTCCACCCGCTCTGCAGCTATCGATCAAGACCCCGATTGGGTCAGCGAACTCCCAGCTAAGTGCTTCGCCAGCACTTTAAGGTTCAGTAGAACCTTTAGTCTATGGTCAAATTCGGACAGAGTGCTTCGCAGCGCTCTGTATCTTCAGTCACCTATTGAGTGCGTTGGGTCAGTGACAGGTCAGCTAAACCAGACAAGTCGGACGGCTCCCCAGGGGAACCCAGGGTAGATATACAGTTTGGGGACAGTGTACCACCCCCCAATGTTGCAAAGTGTCAGAATCCCTCAATTTGGATTGGTCCTAAGGTAGGATTTGGGTAACACACCAATCACAACATAGCGTTTCTAGCCTACATTTGCATAGTAGGGTACCGCCTAACTAGATTGGGGTTCCCATGAGAAATGGTGCAGAAATACAATGGCAATTTTAACAATGTTGCACTGTGAGAACATATGATTGGTTCAGCCGAGTTTTCAGGTCGTTTCTCAGGAGCATCTTGCTCATCACTGCCAACTGGCTGTGTTCCATCAGTCAAGGTCTGCTGTGCCTCGGCAAGTCGCGCAGGCGCAGAAGGGACCTCCAAGATGGTTCTCGGTACAGACAAAACCCCATTCCCCGCGGTACATGAAAAGTAAGCGAAACACAAATTAATACATAGTAATGTCATTATGAAAACACATCACAGGGTTTGTACTTTTAACTCATCATCAAGGAATAAACTTATTGCATTTAAATGTTAGCTACATTGATACAGGCACATGAGCAGTGGCACGAGCAGTACCACATGATAAGCACAGCTATGAATTACGCATGCGCATAACTTTCCCTCCACTTCTGCAGACGCGTCAGGACACGTGAGTGTGGCTGACGCATGCGCAGTAACTAAATACAAGCGGCGGCCATTTTATAAACACGGATTAATATAGTTAGGAATATACATAGGCAAGCGTCATAAACTTTACTCAAACTTAATATAAATGTTAGTAAGACGTACATTGATTACCTTGTTATACATAAACGAGGTTCTTGACTTCGGCAAGCCGCAAAAATATGCGAAGCTTTGCTTCATCAGTATTAGTTCAAATCCCACCCTCAGAGCAAGAACCACATGGGGGAACACCAAGAAATGAACAGCATACATAGTCAGGAAGTATGAGTTACTGACAACTAAAGACATATCTAAAGCATACATCTAAGAAATTGGCAAACAGGAAGCCTGTAGAGGGAGGCGCGGGAGTTGGGGGTGTTGAAATGATGTACCTTAATACTTTTATATTGCTATAACGCACAGTATAAATCTCATAACAGATAATACCAGTCGACAGGGACCATTGTTTCTGAAAGTACTTTACCTACCCTGGTTCCTTAGTGAGTGGGGTTCCCCTGTTTTTTGTTCTTGACCCTTGGAGTAACTCAGCATTGTATTGACAGCTGGACTAGAGTTTCAGATATAAGTTAAACTATTGCTATTATGGCATCAATCTGGATGGACGGTGGAATAAATGAGTAATGTGCTGCTTCTAAAACAAACTTTCAATCTCCTAATTAGGGTTGCTAGCTTATCGATTTCATACTGTCAACTAAATCCGGTGTGCCTCATTTATGAGGCCTTGTGTCAGTTTTGCACTTCCGATGTGTCACTTTTTGTGACGCATCAGCGGCGTAAAACATGCCTTCTATTGCACACTATTTACAAAGTGACGCATCTAAGCAGATGCGTCACTTTGTAAACCCCTGCCCTACATTATACCTGCGTCAGACATAATGTATGCACCATGGTTTAACGACGAACTCAAGAGCTCCAAGAAGAACTGCAGAGCACTCGAGAAAACCTGGCGCAGAGACCCAACACCGGACAACATGATTGCCCTCAAGCTCGCCACCCGAAAACACCACCAACTTATCCACGCCAACTAGAAAACCGCATTCAAGGAACGACTGGACAACAACGCACACAACAGCAAAGAACTCTTCAACCCCAACGCCGGAAACAACGACATCACCCCTTCGCAAGACCTCTGCAACACCCTCACCTCCTACTTTCACAACAAGATCGCGGACATACACAACAGCTTCAGCACTCAACCGACGCACGCCACGACCGAACCACCGCCCCCCACGACCACCCTCCGCGCCTGGACCCCGATCAGCACCAAAGACACCGTCAACACAATGAACTCCATCCAATCCGGATCTCTGACAGACCCCTGCCCTCACCACGTCTTCAACAAGGCCGACGCTGTCATCGCACCCCACCTGCGGGACATCATCAACACCTCCTTCGTCACCGCTACCTTCCCGGAGAGCTGGAAGCACGCCGAACTCAGCGCCCTACTTAAGAAGCCATCAGCCGACCCCACCGACCTCAAGAACTACCGCCCCATCTCGCTGCTCCCATTTCCGGCAAAAGTCATCGAGAAGATCGTCAACAAGCAACTGGCCGCCTTCCTCGAGACGAACGGCTCCCTCGACCTCTCGCAGTCTGGCTTCCGGGCCAACCACAGCACCGAGACCGCCCTGATCGCAGCTACCGATAACATCCGAGCCCTGCTCGACAACGGAGAAACAGCGGCCCTCATCCTCCTGGACCTCTCCGCGGCTTTCGACACTGTCTGCCACCGTACCCTAGTACAGCGCCTCAGCAACGTCGGAATCCAGGAGAAGGCACTGGAGTGGATCATCTCGTTCCTCGCCGGAAGGACACAGAGAGTCCGCCTCCCCCCGTTCAGATCGGAGGCCTCCGAAGTCATCTGCGGCGTTCCTCAAGGCTCCTCGCTCAGCCCAACACTCTTCAACGTCTACATGAGCCCCCTCGCAGCCATCGCACGCCAGCACAAGCTCAACATCATCTCCTACGCCGACGACACCCAGCTGATCCTCTCCCTCACCAACGACCCCGCCACCGCCAGAGCCAACCTACACGAAGGGATGACAGACGTTGCCAAGTGGATGATGAACAGTCGCATGAAACTGAACTCTGACAAGACGGAAGTCCTCATCCTGGGATCTTCACCCTCTGCCTGGGACGACTCCTGGTGGCCCCCCGCCCTGGGCAGCGCTCCCAAACCCACGGACCACGCACGCAACCTGGGCTTCATCCTGGACTCCTCCCTCTCCATGACCAGACAAGTCAACGCCGTCTCCTCGTCGTGCTTCAACATCCTGCGCATGCTACGTAAGATCTTCCGATGGATCCCCACCGAGACCAGGAAGACGGTCACCCAGGCCCTCGTCACCAGCCGCCTGGACTACGGCAACTCCCTCTACGCCGGTACCACCGCCAAACTCCAGAAGAGACTCCAGCGGATCCAGAACACCTCAGCACAACTCATCCTGGACATCCCCCGCCGCAGCCACATCTCCGGACACCTGAGAGACCTGCACTGGCTCCCGGTCAACAAGAGAATCACCTTCCGGCTCCTCAACCACGTACACAAAGCCCTGCACAACCAAGGCCCAGGATACCTCAACAGCCGCCTCAACGTCTACGCTCCCAAACGCCAGCTTCGATCGACCAGCCACGCCCTCGCCGCCGTCCCTCGCATCCGAAGAGCCACCACAGGAGGAAGGTCCTTCTCCTACCTGGCCGCCAAGACTTGGAACTCCCTTCCGACCCACCTACGCCTGACCCAAGACCACCTCGCCTTCAGGAAGCAACTCAAGACCTGGCTGTTCGAGCAGTAGCGGACCCCCTCCCCCCAGCGCCTTGAGACCCTCCGGGTGAGTAGTGCGCTATATAAATGCTTTGATTGATTGATTGATTGGGGGGGCATTCCCCCGCAAAAAGCCTCGTAGAAGTGACGCAGTAAAATCTATGAGATTTCACTACATTACTTCTTGGACACCGTTGCGTGAAAATCTTGCGCCTACCTCACAGCAGGCGTAAGACTGACGCAGGCCTTCCAAGCCCCATGTGAAAGGATGGATTGCTGGAGTTGTGTCACTTTTGTGACACATTCCAACAATGCGTTACTTTTGCGCTTACAGATACGTCAGAACTACTGTCATATCTGTAACTTCTTGCGACATGATGCGTCAGACATTAAATATTACGCATTAGGTATGTCGCAAGGAGTGCGCACTGAGAAGCCCGGTATTTTTAGCACTTATTTGTGCATACTTCAGAAAGCAATTATAAATAGCACTTATAAATATGTTTTAGGGCTACTTTAATGATTAATGACTAATAATTACAGAAAACAAAGGCAGAAATTTCAGGTTACAAATGAATACATACCATTTTATTTACAGCGCACTGAGAAGCCCGGTAATTTTAGCTCATATTTGTGCATAATTCAGAAAGCAATTATAAATAGCACTTATAAATATGTTTTAGGGCTACATTATTGATTCATGACTAATAATTACAGAAAACAAAGGCAGAAAGGTCAGGTTACAAATGAATACATACCATTTTATTTACAGCCCTATTTAGTGTCAAGGGGAGGCCTTTGCAGACTCCTTAAACAAATGGCGGATATTTTTCTATAAAAAGGTGGCTTCCCTACTCGAGATGCCTTTTCTAGAAATGCATTCACCCACTGTGGCAGAAAAAATAAAATACAAAGAGGAGACGGGATGTCACAGACTGTTTAAGAGGGGCTGTGCAAAGCCATCCTTCAGGTTCCATACCATATACCACCCGCCTGGAAATTGCTCTTCCTTCATGGAGGAATTCATTGACTTCATTAGTGACCAATATTCACAGAGCGACAAGCAGATCTTCCTAGGTGATTTCAACCTCCACTGGGGCTCTTTGGAAGACTCGGCTGCCAACAAGCTTGCAATCTTTCTTTCCACTAATGATCTTACACCACACTGCTCGGAATCTACACATGCCAAGGGCTCAATTCTGGACCTTGTGATTTCCAAATCAGACCAGATTACCACTGCTTCACCCATTCTTGTGGACTGGTCTGACCATTTGCTCATTCCCTTCTTTTTTAACCTCTCTCACATTTTAACTCTTGGCCAACTCAAAAGAGCCGCTACGTGGTTCCGCAACACAAAAAACATTGATCTTGAGACTCTATGTGATTCTGCTATGCAGTCTCTTCCTAGTCTAGACCCCAATATGGATGTCAACAATCTCACTCCCCTTTGCCTCTCAATCCTCGCAGTCGAAATCGACAACGTTGCTCCACTCCAAAGCAAAAGGAAAAGACCCACCCCATCAGCTCCTTGGTTCAACAAAGCTCTCTACAACGAAAGGAAAAACCTCAGAATCTTAGAAAAGCACTGGAGACATTCTCCATCCACCCCCAACCTCTCTCTTTTACGTTCAGCAAGATCCATTTACCACAAACACATCTTCCAGGAAGAAACATCACACTTCAGATCCCTCCTGGATTCAGCTAAAAACAGACCCAAAAAACTTTTCGACCTCATCAAAATCCCAAATTGTTCTCCCCAAACCATCAAGCCTGAGGATGCATCAAAGAAAGCAACTGAGTTCGTTATATTCTTCGACCAAAAGGTAAAATCTCTGGTGGAACAGGTCACCCACCCCACCCCCATCGAGGTGCGAAAATCCTTAGTCACTTGGCAGAACTTTGCCGCCATCTCAGAGGTTGATCTCCTCAAATGCATCCGTGAAACCAAACCCTCCAACCATTCCTCTGACCCCATTCCCAGTGGCTTCGCCGTTGATTTCTATACTAACACTCTCTCCTACTGGACCAGGCTAGTCAATCTCTTCCTCAGTCAAGGATCCCTCCCAAGTATCCTCAAAACAGGACAGGTTACCCCCCTTCTAAAAAAAACCCTCTGCAGATGCAAATGACCTCAATAACTTCCGCCCCATCACCAATCTCAATTTTCTTTCAAAGATCACAGAAAAATGTGTTGCAAAACAAGTGTCCCAACACATTATGGACAATAATCTCCTCGACATGTTCCAGTCTGGCTTTATTCAAAACTGCAGCACTGAAACAACCCTGCTGCAAGTGATCGATGATGCGCTACATATTCTTGATTCAGGGGAATCATGCCTTCTGATTCTTCTTGACCACTCTGCAGCTATTGACACTGTTAATCACACCACCCTCCTTAACATTCTTCAACAGAGAATGGGCGTGGAAGGCACAGTACTCAAATGGTTTGCCTCTTTCCTCACAGACAGATCCCAAATGATCAAGATTGCAAACAGTCTCTCTTCTCCACTGGTGGTTGGTCAAGGCGTTCCTCAAGGTCCTATCCTTGCTCCCACTCTCTTCAATCTCTATCTGGAACCATTAGGGAACCTTCTAAGCAAATCTGGACTCCTCTACCATCTCTAGGCTGATGACACCCAAATCTACCTCAAGGTGTCTTCCCCTCATGATCTCTCACTACTCAGCTCTACTCTCAACACTATTCACAACTGGATGCTAGTTCACCAACTCATTCTCAATCCCTCCAAAACGTAATTCCTCCTCATATCTAACTCTCTCTCGCCACCTCCTGTTCAAGCCTGGATGGATCAATCAAATCTACTCAACAGTAAACCCATCATTGTGGACTGCGCTAAATCCCTAGGTGTCATAGTAGACAAAAGACTCAACCTAGTCTCACACATCAACTCCATGGCCAAGAGCGCACGTTATCAACTGCGACTCTTGTGGGGGATTCGTCAGTTCTTCCCGGAGAATGACCTAAAAACCTTGGTCCAATCGCTGGTTCTCTATAGACTTGACTATTGCAATTCTCTTCTGACTGGCCTTTCCAAATCTCACCTCTCCCCCCTCAAATCCGTCCTCCATTCAGCAGCTCGCTTCATCTCAGGGTCCAAACGAAGTGACCTGTTGTACACTATGTTGTCCTGCCTCTGGCCGTGGAACGTGGAATCTGGAATCATGCACTACGTGCAGATGGTTCCAGATTCCCCTCATTCCGACTAGGCGGTTGCTGAGGCAGGAGGTCTTATACTTTGTTCTAAGCTCCAATAAATCCTGCCTTTATTCACTTACCTGGCCTCCGGTGTCCAATCCATCTACGATATTTTGGCGACGATCCTGCGAATCCCGTTTCCTGCGACCTGCCCTCTGCCATCGCGTCTTCCCTGCGGCTGGTGCTGGACTCCAGGTGCTGCTGGGCTTCTTCTACGACTCGGCGCTCATCCCTGAACTTTCCCGCTGATATCCTGATGGTGCCGTGAGTCTGCTCTTGTTTTCCCCATTTAGGGAAGGAAATTGTTTTTACCTGTCAACGGTCAGTTGCGGCCTTTCCCGAGTCCTTGTTGCCAGGCGCCACAAAGCATCGCGCGCATCTTTGCTCGCGCTGAGACTTCATAGTCGTGCGCGCACCACGTCATCACGTCCCCACGTATGAACAGCACGCACGGCGCCCATTTTAGACAGCTTTCAATTTGCCAACCACGACGTGAAGTTTCCTGCCAACCACGTCGCAAAGTACTGTTTTAACCGCTCCAACTACGATTGGAAGCGGTGCAAGATACTTATATCATCAGCCTTCACGTCCTATCCTTAGAAGTAGCAAAATATCGACTAATTTTATGAAAACCAGGAAAATGGAATAAAGTAAAGGAAAGAGAAAAAAAAAAAATTTGTTTTTTTTCTCTCATTTGTTTCATTATATTCCAAGCTGATAAATTATATCTTGCACTTTTCCAAGGAATTGATTCATCAAATTCAGCCGCTTCAAGTTAAATTGATCTGACTATCCATTGGTTGAATTTACAACTTCTCCTGCCTCAGCCTAATTCCGCATTGATTTACAATTTCATACTACTATGGTCACGACAGGTAATTCCACCATTGCACCTCCTCCTCCATTTCTGGCCGAAGGAGATACACCTATCTTAGAATGGGAAGAATGGATTGGTGTTTCTGAAAATTATCTTGAAGCCATTGATGGCCTTAGATTTCCCTTGTCTCGGAAGAAAGCAATCTTACTAAACTCTCTAGGCAAGGGAGGTCAACATGCATTCAAGTTTTTACCTGAATTACGTGGTGCAGATGGTGAACTGGTTGATAATCCATATATGGAAGCGAAAATGAGACTTGAGAAGTACTTCGGAAAGAAGGTTAACATTGTCATGCAGAGACACAAGTTTTACACTATGCCTCAAAAAGATAAAGAATCCAAATGGTTACACGTCTTAGAGAACTTTCGCTGAAGTGTGACTTTGGACCCATGACTGATCAGATGATCAGAGATCAACTAATCGTACAATGCAAGAACAAAAGGATGCAGCAAAAACTTTGGGCTGCGAAAAATCCAAACCTAACGGAAGCCATAGCGATTGCAAAGGTAGTGGAAGAAGCCGACAAATGCATGGAAGAAATGCACAGTTTGGAAGCAAAGAAGGATGATTCCATATATGTCGTGAACAAAGTGGATAAGAGTCTCACTTCCACGGACGTCAAGTCTAAAACCTTTGTTTCAAGTGATGTTAAACCCAAATTCTCGAATTTCAGACAGAGAAACAGAAATACTGTTTCAGTTGGGAAGAGTAAATTTATGGGTTGTTTTCGCTGCGGTAGCATGACTCACGCAGCTGATTTTGCAGGTTGTTTTGCCAGAGACAAAACCTGTATGAAATGTGGAAGGAAGGGCCATATTAGCAAGGCCTGTAGGGCACCTTCCATTAATAAGGTTGCTTTTGTTGATGATGACTATGTTCCTAATGAAATGTCTTTATGCATTGAAGGGTGTGATGATGTGGGAACATGCCTTTGCGTTGGTCTTCAGAGGCCAAAAGCCAATTTTGTTGTAAATGGGGCTACCATAACGTTACTTGTTGATCCAGGATCTATGCATTCCATATTTCCTATGTCTTTATTCAAGAAACACTGGCCCGATGTGACGCTCCAGGTGAGTGACATCATTCCAAAAGGGTACAGTGGACAAATTATCAACATTATGGGCGTTATGGATGCTTCATTTGAATTTAAAGGCAGATGTTCTTCTGGTAAGGTATATATTTCAGATGACGGTCCGGCAATTTTAGGCTGGATACAACAATACGATTTACACATTATTTTGGACCCGCGTTCAGCAGAAAGTGTCTTAGTAATTGATGAATTCCACAGTATTGATGTCATTTTAGATAAGTTTGCTGATGTCTTTCGCACAGATTTGGGCAAGTTGGATGGTTACATGCATGTCATAAAGCTGAAAAAGGATGCCTCTCCTGTAAGACATCCTCTCAGGAGAATACCCATTGCCATTCGTAAGGAAGTGAAGGATATGTTGGATGACATGCAAAAAACAGGATATTATAGAGCCTGTAGAAGTGTCAGAGTGGCTTTCGCCTGTGGTGGTCACTAAAAAAAAGATGGAAAACTGCGTTTTTGTTGGACCTTAGGTCCCTTAACCAGAATATTGTGGTGGATAAGTTCCCGCTCCCTAACATTTCTGAGATGGTGCTGTTAATGGACAAGGCAAAATTCTTTAGTAAGCTGGACCTCCGCTCAGCATACCACCAGGTAGTTCTTCATCCTAAGTCCAGGGAACTTACTGCTTTTATTACTGTTGAGGGAGTATTCCAATTTAAAAGATTACCCTTTGGGTTGGCTTCCGCAGCCAGTGTGTTTCAGCGCATGATGCATTCTTTGTTTGGAAGCTTAAAGCAAGTCCATTATTTTCAGGATGATGTTTTAGTAACAGGGATTAATGAATCTGTACATAATGACAATCTAGCCAAGGTGTTGCATATCTTTTCTGATGCGGGCCTCACCCTTAGAAAAGATAAATGTCAATTCCTGTTAACAGAAATAGATTATCTAGGATACACTATATCACATTCAGGTGTCAAACCCAAGGAAGACTTGTTAAAAGCCATCAGGTGTGCTCCCCTTCCCTCAAACAAAGAACAATTGAAATCATTTCTGGGGCTAGTGGAATATTATTCCAAGTTTGTCCACAACTTCTCTCACAAAACTGAAGCATTGAGACTACTTCTCAAGAAAGGTGTACAATTTGACTGGGGTCCACTACAATCGGATTCGTTTGAAACAATCAAGTTAGAGATTGTCAATGCAGGTATTCTTTCCACATTTGAACCGGGTAGAGATACATTTGTGACTGTCGATGCAAGTGCTTATGGCATTGGTGCTATTCTCTCTCAGAGAAGGTGTGACTCAGAGAAAACAGTAGCTTTCGCTTCACGCACCCTAACGGCTTCAGAACGCAATTATGCGGTCATAGAACGTGAGGCGTTGGCTGCTGTTTGGGGTGTGTCGCACTTTCGTACGTATGTATGGGGCTCACACTTTTCATTGAGAACGGATCACAAGCCTCTCCTCAAAATACTTTCGCCCGGGGGTGCCAGTAAAGGTTCTCCTCGTCTCATGAGGTTTGCTGCAAAGTTACAGGAGTATGATTTCTCTTTACAGCACATCTCTGGTTGAAAGAATGTCCAAGCGGATTGCTTGTCCCGCCTTCCCGTTGATTGTGGATGGTGCTATGACTTTGATGATGAGACTGTGTGTTTGGTGGATGATTTCAATGATGCGTGCTCAAATGGTTTTAATTCTATTTCTAGAGAAGAGTGGCATCGGGCAGTTTTAGCCGATTCAGATTTTGCAGAACTCATCACCGCCATTCGCCTGGGGTGGAAACGTGAGGGCGACATTAAACCTGCTTTGCGTAGTTTTGTACAGGTACAGGAGGAGCTCAGTGTAGGTAGCTCTGATGATTTTGTTTTGCGAGGTGAAAGATTTATACCTCCCAATCCCTTGAAGAAGAGGTTGTTTACTCTGGCCCATGAAGGTCACCTTGGTCAGAGCATGACTAGTAAACGCCTCAAGACAAACTTTTGGTGGCCAGGTCTAGATGATGATGTAAGGCATTGGGTTGAGAACTGCCTGATGTGCAAAGAGAGTGAAAAGAGATTAAAGGTGCATTCACGTCCCTTAGGGTCTATCTCCAGCTGTGATGATCTACCTTGGAGCAAAGTCTGTTTGGACTTTATTGGTCCCATGGACTACTTGCCTGCTGATTGTCCGTTTGCGACAGTTTTAGTGGATGTATGTTCACGATGGTTGTGCGTTGAGTTCATGAAAAACATAACCACTGAAAGTGTGATTGGGTATCTTAGGTCGGTCTTTATGAAAGAAAGCTTCCCTTGTATATTATTGACAGACAACGGTACACAATTGACATCCTCCTCCATGCAGATTTTTCTATCCAATCACGGCATTAGGCACATGCATACATCCTTGTATAATCCACAGGGGAACGGCATTGTGGAGCGCATGAACAGGCTAATCAAGGGTGTCATTCAATTGGCTGTGCAAGGTCAACGAAATGTTCGTAGTGCTGTGGAAGAAGCTGTTTGGTCCTACAATACCACAGTTCATAGTGTTACCAATACAGTTCCCTTTGAAAGCATGAGAGGTAGAATTTCCAAAACTAAGATGGTCCCTCAGTGGTTGTTAGAACTTAAGTCTCAAGGATTTGAATACCCTGGTGTTAGTCCCATGAATGACAAATGTTGCTTCAAGGGGAAGGTTGGTAGAGTCGATGTTGGTGACTATGTCAAAATAAAGTTAGGTAGGAAAGAGTCCGGGGCGAACAAATTTTCAGACCCTTTTAAGGTGAAAGAGGTGCACAAGTGGCATGTTGTTCTTGAGAATGGCCAGAATTGGAACTTTAGGAGAATTGCTCTATTTGCGAAAGGGAGTGGTGGTGTTGCCAAGAATGTAATTGATGTTGAGTCTGATTCTGAGAGTGCTTCCTGCTCCAATGGTCCTGGAATCGTTGTCAATCCCAAAATCATCCCTAGTGGGTTTGGGCGAGTTAAGGAGCAAGTCAGGGTGCCTGCACAAGTGGATCCTCGCTCCTCAAGACAGCGTAGTACTCCCAGGAAGTATGATAACTTTGTGTTATATTAATCTTTTCTTACATTTATCTTCTTCCTTGCTAATTGTTCTCATTGATTGATTTTGCGCATGTTATATTACAGGTTTATGATTTTGTGACGTATGACCTATATACTACTAGTTTATGATTTTGCAATGTGTTCATGATTTTTGCAATGTGTTCATCGTATTCTTTCTGGTTATTGTTAACCTTCCTTGCATAGGTTATATACACACTTTCCCGGTGTGTTTCCGCCTTACAATGTACCCCTGTTCCAAGTGTAAAGTTTACATGCTCTCTTCCATGTCATTACTGTATATTCATATGGTTTATTCTTTGTTCATTAAGAAGAGAGGATATGTTGTACACTATGTTGTCCTGCCTCTGGCCGTGGAACGTGGAATCTGGAATCATGCACTACGTGCAGTTGGTTCCAGATTCCCCTCATTCCGACTAGGCGGTTGCTGAGGCAGGAGGTCCTATACTTTGTTCTAAGCTCCAATAAATCCTGCCTTTATTCACTTACCTGGCCTCCGGTGTCCAATCCATCTACGATATGACCACATCACTCCTATCCTGTCTTCTCTCTGATGGCTTCCCATTGAGGCTAGAGCTATCTACAAAACAGCGTGCATCACCCACAAAGCTTTGCACTCTTCCTCCCCTCGCTATCTGGTGAATAAACTCTCAGGGGCAGATTTATGTTAACTGGCGCATCCCCAGGGATGCGCCAGTTAATGTGGGCCACAGTGCGCCACAGCTCCGCCACCCATGGTGTGCCGCATTTACAATGCGGCGCACCATGGTGCAAGGCAGTGAAGATGTGTGACGCATCTTTCGGGTGTACTGGCGGCGCATTGCTGGAGTCATGTCGCAAGTGCGACATGACTCCTGCAATGCACAGGGGCCACCCCTACAATGCACGGTGCGTCACCCTTATGCCTGCTTCAAGCAGGCGTAAGGAATTGACGTAGAAAGTGACTGAGTGAAATCTCATAGGTTTCACTCGGCCACTTTTAGGAGGCGTTCGTGCGCAGGAACGCCTCCCCCTGTGCAGGAACACCTCCTCATGACGCAGGGCTTTCCAACGTGACGCATCTCCTAGATGCGGCACGTTGTAAATAGGGCGCCGCCGTTGCATCAAATTAAGTGACGAAATAGCGGCGAGAGGCGCAAGGGCCTCATAAATCTGCCCCAAACTGTCTGGAGGCTCAAGACCTTCTCGGAATGCAGAAAATCTCCTTCTTGAACCCCCTCCTTCAAAAGAGAAAAACTGTTGGCACAATCGTTCTCAGGTAATGCGGTGAGAACCTGGATCTCGCTTCCTCCTTCGCTCCGTGCCATCACCTCCATCCAGATCTTCAAAGCGGACTTCAAATCTCTTTTATTCCAAAGACACTTTCAGAACTAATTCCCTCCTTCTCAGACCCTGCCAGGAAGTTCTTTAGTCTTTGTAAATTTGTCACATATGTTTATATTTTTGCTGTACATCCTGTGTTTGAAATTGTTTTCCTTTTGCCTGCGTTGTTTTGATTCTATGGCCTGCTATTGTTCGCCAGGAAGTTCTTTAGTCATTGTAAAATGTGTCATATTTATTCTTACTTTTGCTTGTACACTCTGTTCAGGCTATTTTTGTTTGTTCTATTCCTGCAACAGTTCTCTCATGTAACGTAACTGGTTCTATTGTACAGTGCTCTGACACCTTCTGGTAAAGTCCGCGCTTTATAAAAATGCATTAACTAAATAAATAAATAAATAAATCCTTGGAGCAGGGTTGACGAGGTAATGCCGAGGGCGGCCCTCTGTCGGCAGTCAGTAGAATTGCAGTCAATCATCTTACGGAAATCTCGAATGAGGACATGGTACAGAAGATATGGTAAATAGATCTACCCATAATGCATTGCATAGAAGACCAACAGCGGCCACAGCCAATGATCGTTATCTATAAGATTATAGCATACATTTTGTATCTATATTTTCACATATTAGATTGTATTTTTTTTTACCACTCTTAACATCATTAAATAAAACACCGTGGGGGCGTGGCCATGATGGCGGGCTGAGAAGACGCTCTCACCGCGAGCTCCCGAGACCCCGGAGCCCCTGCGCCGCCCTGTACCGCTGATCTCCCCCGGATCGAGCGGAGGAGGCGCCCAGTGCGGCTGTGAGTGCAGTGGTGCAGCCGGAAACCTCTGGTGACCCCACAGCTACGGCGGCGCCGCGCCGGAGAAGTCCCCAGGGCGAGAGCCGTTCCCGGAGCCAGCGGAGGCCCGCAGGGTCGGAGGCCGCGACCCGCTGGAGGTACCGCAGAGACTTCGGTGACACAGGGGAGACCGGCGGCTCGAGGGCACATCCATTCCGAGCCACAGGCGAGGCCTGGAAGCGGAGGTTCCAGGCGAGACAAAGGCGCTCTACCCGAGGCGGCGTGAGGGAGGAGCCGGCGGAGTGCTGCCACGCCGGTCCGGGGATCAGGTAGGCCAGGAGGACTGTCTTTGTGCGCCGACCCCCGGACCCCCTCCCAGAGCCCCTGCAGATAGATGGGTGCAGGCGAAGACCGGGGGGAATCCAAGAGTGCCCCGCTGTTCCCTTGCTCGGTGTAAAGGCCCCTGCCTGACCCAGTACCGAGGGCGACAACGCCAGGCCTGAAACGCGGAGCCAGCACACGAGCCGACGGCCCTGACTGGCGCCGGGCCTCTGCCCCCCCGGCCCTTCCCTCCGCGGGACCGGGGCTCAGCAGCGGGGCCGGGATCACCATCGGAGGACCCGTCGAGGACGAGGTACGCCTCTGGGCCCAACACGGACTTGAGCGGTGAGTGCGGTGGCGTGCGCCGACCAGGAGGGGGACCGGCCTGTGACGCCTCTCCCTGTGGCACGGAGGGGTTCGTCCTCGACTCCTGCAGGGGTGCTGCAACTCGAGCGTCAGCCCGGAGAAGAGGCTGGTGTCCTAACAACAAGGTGACCTGCCCCTGGATAGAAGGGGGAATACTCTGCTGCCGCCGCCACTGGACATTTGCCCTTACCCCATGGTGCACTCGGGCCGACCTGCCGCTGAGGGTGGCCTGCTGCACCCTTCCTTGAATCGGCGCCCCTGGGGTCCCAAGGGCTTGTCGGTTGGACTTGGTCTGTGAGGTGCCACCTGGGGGGGTGCGGTTGCGTGAGTTTTAACCCCTGCACCACCATACCCCGCTGTACTTTGTAGGTGCCCCCCCTCCTGCGGCGTGCCCCCACCTCTGAGATGTCGGGCAACAGAGGGGGTAAAAAAGGAGATCGCACCCTACCCGAAATGTTGGCCAGAGGTGCCCCGAGACAGGACAGGAGTCAACCAGCCCCGAGCCCCCCGACTGGCTCTCGAGGCGTGGAGGGGGGGGAGCCTCCAGTAACCAGATCTTTTCTGGAGTCACTGTTCAGCACCCTCAGGGAGGACTTCCAAACGCTGAAACAAGAGGTGGCCGGGGAGGTCCGGGAGGTGAGAAGAGAGGTCGACTCACTTGGAGAACGAGTGTCCACCATGGAAGACGCTAACCACTCCCGAGACGAGGAGATTGCACACCTACAGGAGGAGGTCTTGCGGCTCAGAGACCAACAGATTGACCTCCAGGCCCATGCTGAGGATCTCGAGAACAGGTCCAGACGCAACAACATCAGGGTCCGGGGCGTCCCATCTAAAGAAGAGGGGGAAGACGCAGCCGCCTACCTGAGGGACCTGTTTCGCGACATATTGGGCGAGTCCGGAGACTTCCCGGTGAGAATTGACAGGGCACATAGAGTTGGTCTACCACGCCGGGCCTCGGCGCCGCCCCCAAACATTCTGGCCTTCCTACCGGACTTCCCTTTGAAGGAGCGGATTTTGTGCGAGGCACGGCGACAGCAGCCAGTGTGTTTCCGGGGACATCAAGTAGCCCTGTTTCAGGACTTATAGACAATCACATTGCAGAAACGCAAGTCCTTCAAGATCGCCACGGACTTTTTGCGAGAACACGAGACGCAATACTCCTGGGGCCACCCCTTCAGGCTCATTTTCCGTTGGAACGGGACGCTACATCAGCTTCGGTCCCTCCAGGACACTTGTAGAGTGCTGGGTATCACTGCAACGGATGACGACGCTCCAACGCCTCGCCGCCGACGTGCCTCCAGGGAGGGATGGCAGACAGTTCGAAGGCGATGACCCACGCTCCCGCCTCCACGACCAGACTCACCCACGATCCGAGCTGAAATGGACAGCACAATACGGGAGGTATCCAGAGACACGTCGTCTGGTGATATGGCCTTGACGGCCTGAGCATACTCCGGGGGAAGATCGTATTGGCCTCATCATCATTGCAGGTGCGTGGGTTCTGGGGGGGGCTCCGGGAGGGCATAGGTGGTGGCTGGACGTCCACTCGAATAACTCTCCACGGACTTGTCCATCAGGGACCAGACTGGGACAATGGTGTTCTTTGAACGGTTGGGGTTGGGGTTGAGGGGGGAGGGGAGGGGAGAGGGTAGGCCACTAGACGGGGTGAGGGGAGGTGGGGAGTTGGGTGGTTCGAGGGACGTTTAGAGGGTAGGGAAGGGGGGGTTCGGGGTTTGTGCTTTGCTGTACTGTCCTGCTGCTGCACTTGCTTGGTCCTCACACCACTTTTACAGAGCTCCGGGTACTGCGCTGTGGGGCTGTTGAGTTTGCCGCACCTGGGTTGTTGGGGGGGGCTCAGGGGGGAGGAGAGGGGGGATCTGGGGAGCGCGCTGCATTGTTGAGTATTGTTGTTGCATTTGTTTTGTCTTCGCTTCATGTTTGCAGAAGGTTGAGGAACCGCGATGACCTGCCGCTACAGTTACCACACCCCATACCAACATTTCACACGATCCTTGCTGATGACGGCCCCTGGAGGCAAGTCGAGCTTGTTAAGCGTCACCCTTACGATTATCACTGATGGCCTTGGAGATAGTTACCCTCAATGTGAAAGGGCTGAACAACCCTGTCAAACGGAGAGCGGTGCTATCCCTCCTTGAAAGCACTCAGGCAGACATCTGTCTCCTACAGGAAACACACCTCCTGGCCGGGGACTGCCATAGGCTGCGATCTCCGAAATTCCCAATACATCTTTTCTCCTCTGGGACTACCAAAACGGCGGGGTGGCAATCCTGGTGGCTAGGAAATTCAAGGGGGAGGTCCTACAGAAGGTAGCGGAACAGAAATTGAGACTCCTGGTTTATAGGGTCCGGATGGGAGGTTTGGTGTTCACGATAGGTACGATATATAGCCCCAATGACCACCAAGATAGGTTCCTACAATCTGCTTTAGAGGAAGTTGCGACTACCCCAGATAGGCACATACTTATCGGTGGTGACTTGAATATGGTCTTTGATTCGTCCCTAGATAGATCGGCACAACGACGTCCACAGGTGGGAGAAATCACACAGCGGTCCAAATCCTGCTTAGGCGACCACGACCTACATGACTTATGGCGGCACCTCCACCCTACTGCCCGAGCCTACTCCTACTATTCACACGCACACAAGACATACGCGAGGCTAGATCATTTACTAGTAACGGGTCCGTTTTGTGCACTAGCGACAGCCTCTGACATAGGCGTTCTTACTCTGTCGGATCACGCCCCGGTATCGGGTACTTTTCAGCTATCGCCGGTGTCTCTCCCAAGAGGGGTCTGGCGCCTCCGGGACACCCTGCTGCATAGGCGATCGGTTGTACAACAAATACGAGACTCAATTGGCGACTACCGACGGCACAACGATAATGGCGATACCGCTAGAGCGACGCAATGGGCAGCCTTGAAGGCAGTGCTTCGCGGCGAGTTTATCGCCATCTCCTCGGCGGAAAATAAGGAACGGCAACAAAAAAGGGACGAACTTACGAGCAAGGTGAGGGAGCTGGAGCACGTACATCAGAGGACAGGAGCCCCCAGAGTTTGGAGGCAGCTTAAAGCAGCCCGTAAACAATTTCCGCTCTGGACGTGGACAGAGCGGAATACGCGGCGTTGCGCCTGAAGCACGCATACTATACCGGCGGGGACAGGTGCGGCCGGCTCCTAGCGTGCAAGCTTTGTATTAAACACCAACACCATCGGGTGAAAGAGCTGTCGGTGCCCAAGGAGCGACAGTCACGAACGATGATCAGATTGCAGACGGCTTCCGCCAGTACTACGCGGATTTATATGCGGGCGAGCCCTCCTCGGCACAACCCGAGGCTGACTACCTGGCCTCGGTCGATCTCCCCACCCTTGCCAAGGAACAGGCAGAACACCTGGAGCGGGACATACGGATTGAGGAGGTGATCATGGCAATTTCCCGCCTCAAGCCCGGGAAGGCCCCGGGAACCGATGGGTACACCCCTCTTTTCTATAAAACATTCTGCCAGGAATTGGCGCCGCTGCTGACGCGACTCTTCAACTCCTTTGCTGAGCCGGGAGCTATCCCTCCCGACTTGCTCTAAGCGACAGTGTCGGTTATCCCCAAGCCGGGGAAGGACCGGACGGAATGCAGCTCCTATCGGCCGATCTCGCTGTTAAATGTAGACCTCAAGCTGTACACCGGGATCCTGGCGGCGCGGTTAGCACCTCATCTGCCGGGCCTGGTGAATCCGGATCAGGCGGGGTTTATCCCCGGCAGACAAACAGTTGACAACACCAAGAGAGTAGTCCACATTTTGGAAAAAGCTTCCCGTGTTCCTGGGGAGCGAATGCTCCTCTCGGTTGACGCGGAGAAAGCGTTCGACCGAGTGCATTGGCCATACCTAGAGAAGGTGCTCTGCAAATTGGGTATAGGTGAGAAATTTCTCACTTTGATATTTAATTGTTATAGATATCCATCCGCAGTGGTCCGAGTGAATGGATACAGCTTTCGACCATTTGCGATAGAGCGGGGCACCAGACAGGGGTGCCCGTTGTCGCTGCTACTTTTCGCTCTATATATGGAGCCATTTGTGCAGAGAATTCGGCAGAACCCGGATGCGACTGGGGTCCGGATGGGGAGGTATGTTCACACCGTTAGCTTGTACGCGGACGATGTCATCTTAACGCTTGACGACCCGTGAAGGGCGCTGCCGGCTTGCGTTGCTGAGCTGGAGGCCTTCGCCGCGGTGGCAGGTTTTAAAATAAATGTGGGGAAATCGGCGGCCCTTGACATCTCACTGACCACTGCCACGAGACTCGAGCTGCAGGGCCTCTTTCCCCTGCGCTGGTCTAAGGAACTGGTTCCTTATTTGGGCATTCTGCTAGCGCCCTCTTTACCTGTTATGGTGGCAGCCAACTATGCAGCATTAGGCAGGAAAATTAAGGAAGAGTTGGCCCGCTGGAACAAAGGAACGTTGTCGTTGCTGGGCAGAGTGGCTGCGGTGAAGATGACGCTCTTGCCGCAGGTGCTGTATTTATTTCGGGCCTTACCTCTTCAGCCCCCGAAGGGATGGATCGGACTAGCCCAGGCGGACATCGCACGTTTCGTGTGGCAAGGCCGCAAACCCAGACTCAAGAGAGCCTTATCCACACTGGCGCTGGAGTCAGGTGGTCTCGGAATTCCAGACCTACACAAGTACTTCCAGGCAGCGCAGCTGCGGTATTTAGTGGAGTGGAGCAGGTGGGAATCCGATAAACACTGGCTGTTCCAGGACCAGGCGGTAGCGGGTAGAACCCTGCTGGAGATACTCTTCATGAACAGGGCTCATCGTCCCCCCAATCTCTACGCGTCCTTTATCATACGAGTCCCACTGCGTGTTTGGGACGCCGTGAATATTAAGCACAAGCTCACCACCTTTCCGTCTCCGTTCACGCCACTGGTCGAAAACCCGGACTTTCAACCTGGGATGGAACCTGGAGCCTTCGCGCACTGGCGGAGGGCTAGGTGCAGCGCGCTGTTTCACATATACGGCCCGGAGGGTGCCGTCTCGTTTCAGGATCTCAGCAAAGAATACCGACTGCCTGAGACCGAACGGATGCGGTACCTGCAGGTGCAACACTGGGCGCTTCAGCCGCAGGTGCGTGCCCTAGCTGATAGAAAACTTACTCCCTATGAGACGTGGCTAGCGACGCGCTCCTCGGACTCCAAACTCATCTCCGACTTGTACAAACTCTTGCAGCCACTCCCTTTCCACATCTACAACCCGGGGCGGGAACGCTGGGGACGGGAGCTGGGTAGAGAGTTGAGTCACAAGGACTGGGAACACATTTCCTACCGCGCACGCCATTCAGCATACCACACTGGGCTCACCGAAACCTATACTAAGATATCCACTTACTCGTACTACACCCCCGAGATATTGCATGAAATGAACCGGAGCATAGCGAACACCTGTTGGCGGGAGTGTGGGCAGATTGGTACACTCACACACGTTCTATGGGATTGCCCTCTATTGAGTCCCTACTGGAAGGAGGTCCTGGATGAAATCGATCAGTGCTTTGACATAGAACTCCCTCGCCTCCCGGCCTATGTCCTGTTGGGGTTGCCCAATGGTCTGATGTACCCGCTGCGGTCCAGAAAGGGTAGGCAGATAGCGATCGCCCTGGGTTCAGCGATCCAGAACATACTCATTTACTGGCATTCCACCACACTCCCCACCGTTGTTGGTTGGTTACACAGGCTGTGGCACGTTCTGGGGATGGAGAAGTTGTCACTCATGGTAGCGGGGGAGGTGGATAAGTTTGAGGAGCTGTGGCAGCCTTTCCATACCTTACTACAGTCAGAATTCAAAGAAATTACCTGTCCCCGATATCTTAGACTACTGCGACTAACGTCCCCGGCTAACCCGTCCACCTAGTAGGCCCGGGAGGACTGCTTGACGAGAGAGGTGGGCGCATTGCTGAAGTGATAGAGGTTTGAGACATTCGCACAGCATGGGGGGTGGGGGGATGGGAATTTTGGGCGGCGGGAAGGGAGGGGGGGAGTTGGGGAAGGGGTTGTTGGTTTTTGACAGTGTCGTCACCGCATACACGCTTGGCACCATGCTCTGAAGGATGTTGTAATTGCAGTATATTGCACACTGATGGCGCTCCTGTGGCGGAAACTTTGCACTACCGCTTTTGAGACGACTGTATTCTTTTGTTTGTATTGTTTTCAATAATGCAATAAAATACTTTAAACCTAAATAAAACAATGTCGTATTTGTCTTAAGTGAAAGAAATTGTCTAAACGAAGACGGTATATCTAGCATTTAATATCACTATATTTCTTTTTCTCCGTATTCAGTCACACTTCGTGTGGCACTGAAGGGGGAAAGGACTTTTTTGGATGGTCTCATTGCTATATGACAAAGAGGCCTTATTAAAAGTAATATAAAAGATTATAACAACAGATAAGTTGATTGTGTGTGAAGTGGCATGTTATCTAGAAGTGTGCAATGGGCTTGATAATATGCCCTAGACAATTTCAATAGAAACCCATGTTCACTCCATCACATGGGTTTCTAAGGGAATTCACAAGGTCATAATATCAAGCCCATTATTGCCGCTGCCCCTAAATTCCTGCGTTAGGTCAGAGGATTATTATCATTGCTACCCCTCCTCGCTAATATCGCGAAGCTGCCTTTGCGATATTTTCCCATGTTGTTTGTCAGCCACGACTACTTTGCATCTCATTGTCGATGCGTAGCGAGTGGTGACAGAAACGGGAGATAAATCAAGGATACATGCCCTCGCGGGTCCTTGTTTATGATGCAATAGAATTATCGCCGATTCTCGCCCGAAAACGGTCTCTAAAGTGGCGATAAATCTATTGCCAGCCCTAGATAAAATGCCCCTGGGTCTGTAAAGTATGACAGTTGAAGTCCGATCTAAGATCAAATCACAGCATATTGACATCACCAGTAAGCTATTTTTATCACTTTCGCAATGTTTCACCTCAGTTTAACGTCTGCTAAATTCCTGAGTTAGGCATACCTGACATGGGAGGTGGATTATGGAATTAAGGGCAAAGATCCTTATCATCAAGATCATCGCCGTTTGGGTGGGACATCGCTGTTTTTTAGGCGATGTTTGGCCATTTGTCAGCTATCGCTGGAATATTTATTGCCATAGCGCTGAGCGTTGGTAATACAGCGCTAGCTTGGCAAGATATTCCAGCGATAGCCAGCGATAAAAAAAGAGAAATAAGCACACTCAGCGATAATTATCGCCAGCCCTAGATAATATGCCCCCCGGTGCTCCATCCGTGACATGTTTATTTTTCTCACCCTGCCATGCCCCTTGTTCTCCGTTTGGCCATGCCAAGAACATACGTTTCAGAACCCCTTCCCTAAGTGAACTGAGGAAATGTTGCTCTACAAGCTGGGGCGTAGTTGGCATTGGTGCAGCCGGGGCAGTGGTGCCGGAGCTCATTGAACCCTGATAGTTTCTGTATTATTACTACAATAACAGTCGGGGACATTTTTCTTATTGGCACCAGGACACTTGGGGCCTCATTTATGAAAAGTGACGCATCGCTGCGAGAAAACAGCGATGCATCACTTTTCATTGCGCCCTCCTTGCGACCCCAATGATGCGTCATATTTACAATATGACGCATCATTGCGCAAGGACTTACAGATACGTCAGTATTTCTGACATATCTGTAAGCGCAAAAGTGGCGCATTGCTGGAGTGTGTCACAAAAGTGACGCAACTCCAGCAATGCGTCCTTTCACATGGGGAAAGCCCCATGTGAAAGGGCTTGCATCAGTCTTACGCCTACTGTGAGTCCGGCGCAAGATTTTGACGCAACAGAGTCCTAAAAGTGATGCAGTGAAATCTCATAGATTTCACTGCGTCACTATTACGAGGCTTTTTGCGGGGGAACGCCCCCTCTGCACACATTATACCTGGCGCAGGTATAATGTAGCGCAGGTGTTTACAAAGTGACGCATCTGCTTAGATGCGTCACTTTGTAAATGGTGCGCAACAGGAGGCATGTTTTACGCTGCCGATGCGTCACAAAAAGTGTTGCACCGGCGGCGTAAAAGTGACGCACGGCCTCATAAATGAGGCCCTTGGTATCCTTGCTATGCCACTGCCCACAAGGGAGTTTTAAGACATGTGGGGGCAGATATACGTTTCCTGGTGCATCCCTGCAAATCAGCAGGGATGCGCCGGGAAAGATGCGTGACACAAGTTTACCCTTGCACCACCACATATGCACCGCATTTACCATGAGGCGCATCATGGCGCAAGGATAAACAGATGTGTGTTGCATCTACAGGCGTAAGGTTGGTGCAGTGCTGGAGTTGTGTCGGGGGTGCGACGCAAATCCAGCACTGTGCCAGACCGGCCTATCTTCTGCATGGTGCGTCATACCTTCCGCCTGCTTCAAGCAGGCGCAAGGTTTTGACGCAGTGGGGTCGGAAAAGTGACTGAGTGAAATCTTATAGATTTCACTCAGGCACTTTTCCAAGGCGTTCCTGCGCTGGAACGCCCACCCTGCGCTGGTACGCCCACATGTGGCGCAGGGCTTTACAATGTGACGCATCTCCCCGACAGTCACGTTTTAAATCTCCCGCAGCATGCTGCTAGCATTACGTTGCCGCTGCGGGACGAAATAACAAAGCACTCCACGAACGCTGATAATATTATGACCTAGGGGCCTTAAAAACAGTTGGTGCAAATAAGTGTAGGCAAAACTGGTAGCTGAGCCAAGCGACACACAGAAGGAACAATCATTGTGTACAGGACGACTAGAGTGCTGAAGAGGATTGAGACCCAGTAATAACAATATAAGACTCTCTAAATTTGTTGCTATTGAAAGAGACCACGTGCCCCCGGTCCCCCGCCGAGCCTGGGATCATCGCTTTGAGCCCTGATTGCAGGTCTGTTTAACAATAGAGGCAGAGATATAATACAGCAGCATATCAATGAAAATGGTCCGCCTAAAAATGAAGATCACAACATCCACATTTACCCTTACTACACAAGAAAAGTACATTATCTTAGATATAGATTTTTTTGAGTCAAGCGACGACTAAGAGACCTTAATATTAAATATAGCTTGATACTTCCAGCGCGACTCCGAGTGCAATATGGGGACAGGGCAAAATTCTAGGATTCACCTCAAGATGCGACAGACTGGATGGACTCAATAGGTCTGGCCTGACAAGACCAGAATCAGGGATGGCGTGAACAACAGAGAAGGAACAGACGGCAGTGAGGCCAGCATTGAGATCCTGAAGAGCAAAGTCCCATGCTGCAAGCAAACATCGGATCTGGGTCACATCCTGGTTGGAGTAGATGGAACGTTAAGGAATGAATGAATATACCATATCAGAACCAGTATTCCCCACTCCGTCTGGTGCAAGAAACCCAATCACGGTCTGAAAGCACCCCGGGTTAGGGTGGGGAGGGCATCCAGGGTGAATTGAAGTGGCTGAAAGGGACAATTCTAAGCTGGGAGTGGACACACTGAACTTGTAAGTAGATAAGCTGAAAAGGGGGCACAAGCTAAGACCGAAATTGGATGAGAGGCAGAACTCTCTGTGGGGGGAGAGTGTTGGGGTTGGAAGTGAAGAATATGCGGACTGGGGAGAAGGGACTAAGACAATTCTGATACTACGTGGTACTCCCATTTAAACTTGGAGGGCACCCCAGCTGCTGCACACAGGCACGGCCTTGCTAAGCCAGTAGAGGTCCTGCGAGGTGGTGCGGTGCTTGGCAGACTGGCCATATACCAGAGACTGTGGAACAGACTAATACATCTTTCTATTCTAAAGTTACAGGGAGGAAACTTGGGTGGTGGATGAGAACGATTTGGGGGGAAGTCCCTGACCCTTAGACACCTGCTGGGCTATGGGAATGAGATACTACTGCCTGTGGGTGAGGGGAGGTGGGAGTTGGGGAAGTTACATTTATGTTGCTAAGTTCAAAACGGGAGGTCCAAAAAGATGTTATGCCAAACAAACAAAAAGATTAAGGGAGGTCACTGACCTGCACTATACTAAAATAGAGCCCCGTTAGAAGTTAATGAGATACCCCTCGACGATTTAGCGACATGAAGGGTGAAAGACAAAATTACAAGTTCATAACATGGAATGTCCGAGGACTCAATACATTTGTGAAACGGACACATATTGTAGCCTATTTAAAAAGGTACGCAGTTCCTATTGCCTTTTTGCAGGAAACTCACCTATGGGGAGCTAGTCTCAAATATGTGCAACGATGCTGGAGAGGTCAGATATATGCAACGTCAGGGGAGCACTGATCTGAGTGGCACTGGGTGTCCCCTTCAAATCGGTAAGGACTAGTCTAGATTCAAATGGGAGCTACGTGGTGGTGGAAGGAACACTTGATGGCCGAAATATATGCTTGATCAATGTACATGCCCCTAATAGTGATGACGGGGACTTTTTGGGGTCGGTACTTAGACAGACAGACATCACACCTGATATGGAACACATTGTTGCAGGGGATAACAACTGTGCTTTAGATGGAACGACAGACAGGTACCTGCTGAAGCCAGAGGCTAAACCGAAAACGAGAGAGGCCATGCACCAGATGCAAATTATTGACAACCTCATAGATATCTGGCGGCTTTGCAACCTGGCACCAAATAGCCTATTCCTGCCACACCCCGGCGACTAATACATATAGCCGACTAGATTATTTTTTTATGCAGACAGTGGCTGTAAAAAGAGTAGAAGAGGCGCAATTACTATCTCAATATTTGTCAGATCATTCCTCGTTACTAATAGAATACACATTAGGTAGACCTCAATTCAAAATACCCATGTGGAGAATAAACACTGAGGCACTCACTGACCTGGTTTCTAAGGCAACAGTAAGAACTGAAATGAAAGGATATTTTGATATAATCTGGAATACAGCGAACACCAGGGCAGTAGAATGGGAGGCAATGAAAGGAGTACTCCGAGGAGTATTCAGAGGAGTACTCAGAGGAGTATGCATGTCAACAGAGGCATGCGTCAAGAAAGTGCTAGAGCATGACTTACAGAGCCAAAACAACTGGCCACATTAGAAGCGGCACTACCCACAGATTTAGAGGGACCCCAAAAATTGGCTCAACAAAGAAAGAAGGTAGGAGGACTGTGGGATAGACTAGACAAATATAATATAAATAAAAGTAGAAGACAGTGGTACACAGAAGGCGATAAAACGGGTTGGGTACTGGCGCGCCTCATTAGCATGTAGACACAACCCCAACCAATACTGGCAATACGGGACGGCCAAAATCAGTTGGTCTATACGCAACATGAACTTAATAAGGTATTTGCAACCCATCTAAATAAAATATAATCAGAGCCTCCGACCCCAACTCACACCCAGATCATAGAAACATACGTGGAGGGAATAGAAATGCCTAGCCTGGATCCCGAAGCTCAGAAAATACTGGGTGCACCAAAACGGACACTGAAATAAAGAGTGTGATAGTCAACTTTGAAAACACCTAAGTCAACGGGCATGTTCTGCCTTACAGATGAATTCTATAAAGAATACTTGAAGACGGTGCCTTCTAGATTGACTGAGGCAACAGAGAGTGGTGTACAACCAAATTCAATGCGCAAAGCATTAATATTAGTAATTCCTAAACCGGGGAAAGACCTAACACTGCTGAACTCATATAGAACTAAAAACGAGCGCTGCTAAGGGTGGAAATCGCCGCTTTTCCTAATTGCTATCCTCCTCGGTAGGTGTAGGACACGCCCACTATGAGGCCACGCCCCCTCTTCATCTCCAGTCCATAAAGATGTGCTTATTCAGGAAGCGCAGCGGACGAGCGCAGCCGGCGCCTAAGGCAAGCCCGTCTGCGCCCGTCCGCGCCAGACCGAGCCCGAGGCCCAGGACCCCTGATTCAGCCATTTCCACACCTCTGAGGTACACCCGGGAAGCCCTTCTCAATATCAGGGACTCCATCCCCACTCCCTGTTACAGCACGACCCCTCTAAAGGAGGGACAATCCTGCTGTTCAATCTGCCCCTACAGGCTAACACCGCGACTACCTCCGAAAACCGCGTTGTATCAAGATGGCCCTGCTTAACTGCAGATCACTCCCCAAACATCAAACGGAAATTAATATGATGCTGCAAAATTCGGAGTACGAGGTCCTCTTTCTGACCGAAACTTGGATCAACCCTAACTCAGACCCAGACATGGTGCAAGCTCTACCTGCGGGCTATCTTATTAAACATCATGACAGATCCTCGGGGATTGGAGGCAGAATAGCGATTGTCTATCGTGATTACCTATCCTGTCATTTTAAGGACAGCCCAATCCAGGACTGTGAAAACATTTTGTTTTCAATTCACATACCCCCATCCACAACCCTATCAGGGATACTAGTTTATCGTCCCCCAGGGCAGCAGAAACTTTTCTGCAACTCCCTTTTGGAGTCAACCTCCTCTCTTTCATGCCTGTATCCGAATTTTACGATCCTAGGAGATCTAAATCTCCATCTCGACGACCCCTCAGAGAACACTGCCAAAGACTTAAAAAAAGACCTAGCCTCCCTTAACCTCCACCTGAGAGGTAATCTGCCCACCCACTCCAAGGGCCACCTACTAGACCCAATTTTTACCAACTTGTCGAGTCTAGTAGTGAGCACCCCCTTCCCTGTCCCTTGGTCAGATCACTTCGTAATCCCTTTCAAGATCCTACTTTCATCTGAATCACCGGCTAAAGATCCTCCCCAAGAACCAGCCCGTCCGTGGCAAAAATTGGACACAACCTCTTGGACTCAAGTACTCATCTCTACTACCCCGGGTCTTGACCCAGACCCCTCCAGAGCTGATACCCAACTCCGCGGCTGGATTAGTCAATCCCTTGATAGCATCCTCCCAGTCAAATCCCTCCCCAGTAAAAAGAGAACTCTTAAGTCCCCCTGGTACACGCTGGAACTGCGTGGACTAAGGAAAAGATGCAAAAGGCTCGAACGCCTCTGGAGAAGAGACTGGGCTACTGAAAGCAAGAACGAGTACAGGACTGCTCTCAGACAATATAAAATCTGCATAAAAAACACCCAGGTTTCCTTCTTCGAGAAAAAAATACTAGCTGCTGCCAACTCAGCCAAAGAAACGTACCACATAGTACGCCTCCTTACTAAAACCCCAGAACCCCCACCTTTGCCAGACCCGTCAGGCACGAGATGTAACCAGCTAGCTGAGTTCTTCTCTACAAAAATTCTTAACATCCTCAAATCCCTCCCCCCACCCAACAACCCCCCGCCTCCCATCACCCCCCTCTCCGGTTCAGAGGCCCCCTGCCTCCAAACCTTCGGTCAGATTACCATAGAACTTTGCCTGTCCATTCTGCAATCAGTCAAGAGTGGGGCTCCATCGGACCCAGCTCCTATGAGTAAACTACAACTGGTCGCTCCCACGATCGCCCCTCCCTTCACCAGCCTCATCAATGCCTCCCTGGCACTGGGCATAGTCCCAGACAACTGGAAAAAAGCCACAGTCAGGGCGCTCTTAAAAAAACCTCACCTTGACCCCTTGGAACCATCAAATTTCAGACCCATCTCCCTCCTCCCCGCCACCAGCAAAGTGGCCGAGCGCATTGTTAACCACCAACTGTCTCTCTTCCTAGAAACCAACAAACTTCTGCGCCCCTCTCAGACGGGGTTCAGACCAGGACAGGGAACAGACACCGCCTTACTTGCTGTGGTCGAGGAGGCAAGAACCATCATAGATCAAGGAGGATCAGTGGCAGTGATCCTCCTTGATCTGAGTGCCGCCTTCGACACAGTAGACCATGCGATCCTCATCCATCGGCTCAGCATGGTAGGAGTATCTGGCACTGCCCTGGATCAAATCTTTCCTGGAAGGGAGAACATTCCAAGTGTCTGACGGCACCGCCCAATCAAAAGCACTCCCGCTTCAGTGTGGGGTCCCCCAGGGCTCATCCCTGAGCCCCACACTTTTTAACGTTTATATGTCCCCACTAGAAGATATCACAACACCATTTGGCATAAAAACAGTTATGTATGCCGACGATACACAACTAGTGGTGTCCCATCAACTAATCCAATAAAAGCCTAGACAACCTGGCAGCCTGCCTGGAAAACATCTTCCAGTGGATGTGCGAATCACGCCTTAAACTGAACGGCGAGAAGTCCGAGATCCTCTTCCTGGGAAACCCTCGCAATTTACCTCCATCCCTCAAATGGCCAGACTGCATGGGTCCCCCGCCTACCCCCAAAACAGAAGTCAAGAGTCTTGGCATCTGGCTAGACCAAGACCTTAACTTTAAATCTCAGGACAGAAATACTGCAGGCACCTGCATTGGCCTTATTAAAACAGCGAGGAAGGTTCTCCATCTAATCCCCTTCCAATCTAGGAAGCTGCTAATGCAGGGCCTGGTAAACTCCAGATTGGACTATGGGAACGCCCTTTATCTGGGAGCCCCCGCCTCGGTCATTCATAGACTACAATGTGCCCCAAATGCTGCGGCCAGAATCCTAACAGGGACCAAGTCAAAATGCTCAGCGAAACCAGCCCTCAAAAGCCTGCACTGGCTTCCAGTATAACAAAGGATTACCTTTAAGACTCTCTGCATCTCACACAAGATAATGCACGGCAGAGGTCCACCGATTCTGAGCAATCTTGTCAAACCCCATCAGTCCAACCGGCAACTGAGATCAGATGCCCTCTCCCTTGCCAGCACCCCCAGAATCTACAAGACCCGTTCTGGAGGGAGACTGTTTTCATACAATGCCCCAAAGCTATGGAATTCCCTTCCAATCGGCATCCGCAGAGAACCCAACCTTCTGGCATTCCGTAGACAATTCAAAACATGGCTATTCCCTTAGTCTTCCTCCCCCTCTGGAAACATAGGTCGATCGACAGCGCTGGGACGCCCTAGGGTATCTACGCGCTCTACAAATCCGTTTCCAATTTCAATTCCAATTCCAATCTATGCTGAATGTAGACGTAAAAATTATAAGCCACATGCTTGCAAGCAGACTACTCTAGGATCTCCCCCAGCTGAAATATGAGATTCAGTCAAGATTTATAACCCGCAGAAATACTCTAAGGAACATCCGCCGACTTGCACATATAATGCTGACACTGGAAAGGGGCACAAAGAGGAGCGCAATGGCCTTTTTGGACATTGAACAAGCGTTCCACTCGGTTTGATGGGAATATATTTGGCAAGTACTCTAAAAAATGGGCTTGGGCACGCGGTTAGTAAAATGGGTCAAATTACTCTATACAAAGCCAGTGGCAAGGGTCCGAACAGGGCGGTATGTGTCTGATGGTAAAAAGTTGCACAGAGGGTGACCTCTCTCACCTTTATTATTTGCCTTAGCAATGAAACCTTTAGCATGCCAGCTGAGATCAGTGGTGAAATGGCATGGCATAACGATTGGACAAACAGAGCATACATAGTGTCAATAAATGCAAACGATGCATTAGTGTACCTGAGCCACCCAGCCCATTCTACCTTAATTCTACTTCAGGCCCTAGAAAAATTTGCTGAAGCCTCAGGCCTAGGCATTAATACATCCAATTCACGGCTATATCCAGTAGGGAAGGTCGAGGGAGGGGAAGTGTCCCGCGGTTGGAGCACCCATGGGAACTAGAATTAGTCCGATATCTAGGAATAAACGTTGCCAGAGAGAAAGACATTTTTTACGAACAAAATATGGGAAGGATAGTCAAGGGATTGCAAGGGAGTGAGCACTTCTGGAATACATTGAATTTGTCTTTGATGGGAAAAGTAGCACTGATAAAAATGGTGGTACTACATAGGTACCTCTCTGTTATGCAGGGGTCCTTTTATGAAATTCCACATAAAGTATTCATAGAACTGGTTTTTCTCCTTACACAGTTATGGAATCAAAAACACTGCAGGGTAGGACTGGAGATAATAAAACAGCAGTGGGATAGGAGAGGGCTGGAATCCCAGATCTGGAAAAATACTATCTGACGTCACAACTACAACATGCCATATCATGGCCGTATACGGACCCCTCCTGGGAAAGAACTCTAATCGTAGGCTAACCCTGGGTGGCCAACTACGTTACAATCGCGTAGTTTGCGTAGTTTTGCTACTTCGCGCTATGCGAATTACACGTAGCACAGTGCAAAAACATGTAGCGTAGTGTAGTTGGCATTTTATGATCTCTCGCGGTCCTCAACATCAAGTTGGCGACCGCGAGTGAGAAAAATGACATTCCGGCGAGGCTTTTTCCTCATTCGTGATCAGCAACATCAAGTTGGCGATCGCAAGCGTGGAAAATAAACCTCCCGGTGAGATTCACAATGCCGGCAGGTAAGGTTTCTCATTGCGAGTGGTCGCGTATGCTCGCGACCGCTCACAATGAGAAACTATCAGTCCGCGTTGAGAAAGCTGCCGCTCTAGTAAAAATCTACTAGAGTGGCAGAAAACGACAGCTCGCACTGTGCAAGATGCTGTTTTCATTGATTGCACAGTGCAGACAAACATCCGGCACTGTGCAATCATCGCGAACAGTTCACTATGCACTTTGCGTAGCTACAGGTAGCGCTACTACTCAAACTACGCCCAGGGCACCAACAGCAGGCTGCAGCTGGGAGCTCTCCTCCTGAAAGAAAGGAGATTACAAGGAACATAACCCCCCTTGATCCACTTAATGGCCATACTATGGAATAGGACAGTAAAAATGATTATTGAGCGAGAGCCCTATGCACCACTCGTTGACATCTGGAGTATACCACAGTTTGCCCACGTAGAACAATCGAGAAATCAAATGGGGGAGGGGGGCTGTCTGATGCTGTCAGATTTTTAACCAGAAAATAGGTTCATTACTTACCAGGATGCGGTAGATACATTCGAACCAGGAGCTGGGCAATTTTTACAGTATGCAAAGATGGCAGCCACGGCCCGGCATCTTTGAGTGACATTCCCTGAAGCCCCGGAACGCTTACAAATTTTGATCACTATGATTACAGTGGCGGTCGGGAAAAGGTTTGTAACTCACCTATTTAGGGGTTGAGGGAAGATAAAAGAGGCAAGCTCCTTAAGATTGAGGAGAGGTGGCAGTTGGCCAGTGATAAACTGCCAGCAGACAGAATGGAAAAAAACCATCAAGAAGTCCATAGAGTATCGGTATGTGCCAGGTTTAAGCAAATACAATACAATATTGTTCACATGTCATAACTTAGGCAATTACACATCATAAATGCAACAAGAGACCCGCGTTTTTCCCCGATGTCAGCACACACAGGCTGATTTCCTACATATGGTCTGGCATTGCCTCAAAACGCAAGCATATTGGACTGAAAAACTGAAACAACTTAACAGGGTAGTGAGTTGGACTTGTCTCCTGGGACTGATACCTAGGAATCCAAAACTTAAGAGGAGCAGACGATTTCTGATTCTGGGACTTACGATGGCTAAGAGGCGAATAGCAATACACTGGTTAACCCCCAGGGCCCAAATATAGAGAAATGGAAGAAAGACCTGGAGGAATGGTCAACGGCAGAAGAGGAACACATGAGAAAAACTAGAAGAGACAAAAAGTATTTTTAGCACTTATTTGTGCATACTTCAGAAAGCAATTATAAATAGCACTTATAAATATGTTTTAGGGCTACTTGAATGATTAATGACTAATAAATACAGAAAACAAAGGCAGAAAGGTCAGGTTACAAATGAGTACATACCATTTTACAGCCCTATTTAGTGTCAAGGGGAGGCCTTTGCAGACTCCTTAAACAAATGGCCGGTATTTTTCTATAAAAAGGTGGCTTCCCCACTCGAGATGCCTTTTCTAGAAATGCATTCACCCACTGTGGCAGAAACTAAGCATGGGCGGATTTTGCGGATCCACGATTCACGAATTTGCGAATTCACGGATCGTGGATCCGCAAAATCCGCGGATTTTGCGGATCGGCGGATTTGGGGGCGGGGCTTCCTCGAGTGTGTGGGCGGGGCCAAACGGACGGGGCTTCCATGCGAGTGCACATGCCTCTTGTGTGTATAAAAGGTCAGAGACCGATCAGAGCAGCAGATAAAGATACAGAAGCTCCTGGCCACAGGAACAGCACGAGGATTGCGCTCGTGAAAGTCAAGGATGCAAAGGCCGATGAATGAGTCACTGAATTTAAGCTTCAACTAGGGCACATGCGTAACGGATATCTGTAAGTGCTTGCGGTTGAGGTTTAATTTTTGTGCCAGGACCGTCGTGCCAGAATGAACCCTGCCCTTCATATTTATTCAAGAAGACACCACCGTTTTGTGCCTGCTGTAAATAATTTACGATGGCGCCGGCAAGCTGCCAGCGCCATCCTAAAAAAGTTACTTAATTAGCTTCAACAGGAAGCTCCAATTGGTAAAATAAAGCAGGCGCTCGAGCCCCTACTTTATCTTATCTATTAGAGCTTCCTGTTGAAGGTAATTAAGTAACTATTTGAGGATGGCGCTGGCAGCTTGCCGGCGCCATCGTAAATTAGGCTTGAACTTTTGACCGAGGAATCCGCCGCTCGCGGATTGCGGATTTTCGGTAAATTCGCGAGAGTTCGCGGATCGCGAATTTACCGAAAATCCGCAAAATCCGCGAGCGGAGCGGATTTTGCGCTCATGCTTAGCAGAAACCACTTGGGGCCGCCGTTTGTTTTTTATTTTGATTTTATTTCTTTTTTTAACCATCTGCATTTGGCCCTCGGTGGTTTTTGTTTCCTCTTCTGAGGAGGTCTGTTCTTCTCTTTCCCTTTTTTCCTGTGCCCTGTCCTTGGCTTCTTTGATGATGCTATATATATCTGTAGGGATAAGAGTACAATCTGAATCTATTTCCCTGTCTTCCACTTGTGAGTCTATGTCTGACATCCCTTTAACTTTCTTTTCACTTTCCACTATTTCTGTCATTTGAGTTTCCTCTACTACCTGTGTACTTTCCTTGGTTTAGTCCTGTTCTGCCTGTGGGGTAGGGGTAGGGGCAACCCGTATTACTTGTTTTTTTGTGCTGGGTGTTTACCTGGTGCCTCCATCACTAACTGTCTTAAAGATTAATGGTGTCAGTACTGCGGCGTAAGGTTTACTATACCCTGGCTGGTGATGTTTGGCAGCTGCAAATGCCGCATATGAGAATCTTTGCTTTGGGCATGCTCTATAAAGGTGCTCTTTGGATCCACATAGGTTACAAGATTTGGGGGCATTACATTCAGTGTGTTTGTGGCCCATGTCCCCACAGAACTTGCAACCCTCATTTTTGCATTCTTCCAAAAGGTGGCCAAAACTTAAACAGTTCCTACAATATTGTGGTTGGCTTGGGTAGTTTAAATAGCCTCTGTTTGGGCCCAATGCAAAGGTTTGTGGGAGGTGGGTCACTCCCCCAGCAGGGTTTGGTTTAAGTATCACAAAAAACTTCATCTTGCCATTCCAGATTCCAAACTTATTTCTCTGTAATATAATTCCCCTCACCTTTGCGCAAAACCTATTTAAAAAAACATTCAATCTCCCATGTAGACACATGGGCATTATACATATGGACAATTACTGGCACCTCCTTTGCTGCTGCCATAGCAGTAATTTTGACCCCTTTGAGGTTCTCATGTGAACACATGAGTGACACACCCTGTAAAAAAATATCATATTTCAGCTCTGTAAAAAACATAGGGGCATATTATCAAGGGGGTTTATCTCCGCTTTTTTGTCTTTAAAAGCCAAGAAAGCGGAGATAAAATTATCTCCCTATTACCTAGCTGTCGCTAACACCAGTTAGCGACAGCTAGTAGGAGATAGCGACCATCTTGGGCCCCACTTTGCATGTCAGTGATATTTATCACTAATGACATGCAAAGTGGGCGTGCTAAGATGTTAGCGACTGGGAACAGTCGCTAACATCGCTATCTCCTATTAACAACTTTTGGAGATATTCGCGCTCAGCGCGAATATCTCCAAAAACTAACACCTGCCCTGAGCAGTTCTTAGCCATGTTATCCAATGGGAGGTGGATAACATGGCTAAGAGCATTAGCTCGGTAATGCATGAATATCGCTGACTTTTCAGCGATATTCATGCATTGCGGCCGTTTTATATCGCATTTGCGATAAACCTTGATAATAGCAAGGTTTATCTGCGATAATTTCTGACGATGCTTAGAGTTAAAAAATTCGTTGCTAAGCATCGTTAGCGATAAATATCGCTTAACGTTGGTAATATGCCCCGTAATTTCAAAAAAACCTCTAACTTTGTTTTGCTGTACACATTTCAAATCCTTAGCAGTACATTTGAATACTTATTCAAGTATTTCCTTCACTACATATTCTAGATCCTTAGTACCTATGTACTCTTCTTCTATTTTGATTTTTATGGCAAGCTCCCCATACTGGAGCGTTTGTTTTGCCAAACCCAATGGTGTTAACAGGGGATTTCAACTGCATCATAAACCCCACAGACAGATGTGGGAAGAAAAATTGCTACGAAATTGATAAGTCTGCAAAATGTCTGAAAAACATGTGTAATGATTTGCAACTGTCAGATACAGGGGCAAAATCAGGGTCAAAACAAAGGTTCACCTGGGAAGCACAAAGTGGCAAAGTCAAATCAAGAATTGATTTCATTTTCACCTCCAAAAATATAAAAGCAAGGAATAATGAAACAAACAAGAGTGGTATGTCAGACCACAAAATCTTGAAAGCAACCGTTGAAATCTCAAACGTGTGTCAAATGGGGAGGGGTGTGTGGAAAATGAACATCTTGTTATTACAAGATGAAAATATATGTAAAAATTACAGTGATGTGTACAACAACTTACAAACCAGAAAGAAAGTTTCCCACCCTTAGCAGAATGGTGGGAAGAGGTAAAAAAACAAACAACACTTTTTTTCAGAAAACAGAGCATGATCAAAGGCAAGGAAAAGTTTCAAAAATTTGATGAAATGCAACATAGAATGATCACTCTAGAAAACCTGGAAAGGGGTGGAATGGAAGTAGGGGAGGAAAGAGAAAAAACAAAAACAGAACTGAAAGAATGGCTGAAACAACGAGGGAAAGAACACCGTTTTTTACTCCAGGGTAAAGATCTTTGAGGAAGATTAAAAGCGCTCAAGGTTCTTTTTCAAAAAGGCACAGCAAGTGCAAAAGGTAATGAATGAACTGAAAGACACAAATAGACAAACACAATAGGGCACAGAGAAAGTAGGGAAAATAACAACAGCCTTTTTTCCCAATTGTACAAAAAAGAGACATCAGATATAAGTGCATGTGAAGATTTTCTAGGGTCTTTGCAGAGCTCTTTATCCCAAGAGGAACAAAGGGGCATATTATCAAGACAGGAGATAAAATTATCGCCGCTCTATTCCAATTGAAGCCCATGTTAGATGTGAAGGCATCTAACATGGGCTTCGATTGGAATTCCATAGAGCATATTATTAAGACCATTATCGCCGCTTTATCGGCAGTTTTCTGTCCATAAGGCGGCGATAATTATATCTCCTGTCTTGATAATATGCCCCAAAATTTTCAAAGCACCCCCATTTCAGGAGAAGAACTCTTCCAAATCATTCAGGAAGCCCCAAAAGGATCAGCCCCTGGGCAAGACGGCCTTCCATGGGAGTTTTACAAATCTTTCTGGGGGCTTATTGCAAAGGATTTTTGGAGTCTGTTGAAAGAATGCTTGGAAAAAAATGTTTTACCCCCCTCCTTTCCACAGGGCATCATCAAACTGCTGGAGAAAAAGGGGGACAAGCTGGACATCAACAATTGGAGGCCAATCACCCTCTTGAATGTGGACAGTAAGATCCTAAGTAAAGTCCTGGCAGGTAAGCATGGGTGGATTTTGCGAATTGGCAATCCGCGAACTTGCGTATTTACGGATTCGCAATCCGCAAAATCCGCGAACTCTCGCGAATTTGCGGATTTTTAATTTTTTTTTGTGTTCGCAAGGATTTCTGCCAGTTCGCGAGGGTTCTATACCAGTTCGCAATTGCGAACTTACTTGTCGGCTCGCAACGGCCGCGACTATGTTGTTTCTACATCTGGTTCATCATCACAGGTTCACAGCACCCTCTGTTTCACCACTGCCACCCTCTGGTACACCCATGCCACCCTCTGGTACATCACTGCCACCCTCTGGTTGGTTTATCACTGTAGATTATGGGGGTGAAAAAAAGCAAGCACACCTGCCCTGCTTCAACTGACATGAATTAATTTGGGGTTGATAAATGTGTCACTGAATTTAAACTTCCAGTCTGGCTGGCACCTGCTTCCTTATCTGTAATTTGCTTTCTGTTGCAGTGCACTTTTTTTTCACAGGAACTTTGTGGCCTATAGTTGCAAGTAGGCAACTGAACTCTGGAGGGGCCCCTCAGGAAGCACTACAGGGAATGGTTACTAATGATAAGATTGAACTTTTGCACCTGCTGAGTGCTTTCAGTTTTGTCTGTAATTGCTTTCTGTTGCAGTGTAATTTTTTTAACAGGACCTTTGTTGTATACTTGTAGCTATTCTCTGAGCCTGCTGTGAGGGTCAGAGCAGGGTCATAGAATAGTTGCAAGTAGGCAAATGAACTCTGAAGGGGCCCCTCAGGAAGCACTACAGGGAATGGTTACTAATGATAAGATTGAACTTTTGCACCTGCTGAGTGCTTTCAGTGTTGCAAAAATCCAAATATCCAGCAGCATCCACAAAAAGTAATCCTTCCAGGTCAAGATCCAAATCAAAGTGACCAGCACATGAAGAAAGCACTGGGAGGAGCCTGGTGGACAGGAACAGGAAGTTGGAGACTGTGGGGCACTTCCTTCCTCCCACCCCCACCCCCCAAAATGGACTCCTTGCAAAGAAAAAGTGCAGGCAAATGTCAACCTGAGGAGTTATTCTGATAAAAATCATAATTTTCAAGGTTTATGCTGCCTGCGAGATTGTCGCTGCCCGCCGCATCTACGTGTTCGCAAGTGTTTACTCCCGCGAAATTGTATAGTATTCTAGTTGGCAAGTGCGACCAAGCAAAAAATCCGCTACGCACGGATTTTACGAATTTTCGGCAAGTTCGCGAGAGTTCGCGGATTGCGAATTTACCGAAAATCCGCAAAATCCGCGAGCGGAACGGATTTTACGCCCATACTTACTAGCAGGAAGATGCAGGAAGGTGCTGGCCTCCATCGTGCACCCAGACCAAACATGTGCGGTCCCAGGAAGGAAAATCTGGGACAGCTTGACCATCATTAGAGACACCTTGTGGTTAGCGAAAGACAGGGGGAATCCACTTGCTATCTTGGCCCTTGATTTCCAGAAAGCCTTTGACTCCCTAAGTCATGAATACCTTTTCAAAGTGCTCAGGAAAATGGGATTCCCAGAAGGTTTCATCAAAACTATTGGCTTAATATACACAGGATGTGAAAGCCAGGTCCTTATAAATGGTACACTATCTGAGGGATTCCACATAGAATCAGGGGTCAGACAGGGATGCCCCTTATCACTGGCGCTCTTTGTATGTGCAATTGAACCTCTCCTATGTGCCATCAGGAAGGACAAGTTCATAACTGGCCCTCTGGTACCGGCAGCCAAGGCAAACAGGTCCAATGTGTAGCATACATGGACGATGTCACCATTGCTTGCACTGACGCTAAATCCATAAAAAGAACTTTCCTTATAACCCAACTCTTTTTCCTAGCAGCTTGGCTACAGGTGAATGTAGAGAAAACGCACTGCATGACAGTGGGACAATGGGACAAACTGTCTTAGCTCCCAGTGAAACCTTCTAAAGACCCGGTAAAAATACTGGGGATCCTTTTTTCCCAGGACATGACGGGAGAAATAAACTGGGAGAAGATCCAGACAAAGCTCAAGCAGAAAATGGCGCTCTGGACGACAAGAAAACTTTCCCTGGAAGGGAAAGTCCTGGTGCTAAAAGCAATATGTCTACCAATCCTGATGTTTATTGCCATGATTTTCCCTCCATCATACAGGTGGACAAAAGTGACAAAAAGACTTTCTGCATATTTTTTGGGGGGGTCAAAAATGGAAAAACTGAAAAGAAACACAGTTTTCAAACTACCCACAAAAGGCGGGAAAGACCTGCCAAACCTCCATGACTTCCTGATGTCACATTTTGTTAAAAACGTACTGGGGAATGCAAAGAAAGACTCAAATGTGGCTGCCTACACACTGTTTGCTACAAGCCTCATCTTATCAACAGTGGGCATATGTAAACTGGACAATACAAAGCCTTTTTTACTAGAACCACCCCCTGCGTACAAAGGCATCAAACCTTTTTTCAAAAAGCTGGAAGAGAGACAAATTCAAGCGAAGGACATCACACTCCAGATGGCCTTAAGCAAAGAACTGAAAGAAACTGACTCAATGACAATGGTAAACAACTTATCAGAGAAGCAATCAGGGACGGTTTGGGAGATGGTGAACCACAAAGACTTGACAAAGTCCCAGAAAGACTTGGCATAGATGATGGTATCCAAATGCCTACCAGTGAAGCAATTCCAACATGCAAGGAAACTGGCAAAAACAGCAAGATGCCCAACACCAGGCTGTGCAGCAGATGAATCCATGATGCACTTCATTTGGAACTGCGGTGGAGCACAAAGCATGTGGAAGGCAATGGGACAGCTCATTAAACAATTAATAGGACAGTCATCCCTGTCCTATGAACTGGTTCTCTATGGGTTGGACATAAATTGCAATGCAAATAAAGAATGGACGCTAATGGAGAATAATAAACTGCGTGAAAAAGGCGATGTGGGAAAACAGGAACCTTTCCTTGTACAAACACCAAGCAGTCACGGAAAAAGAATGCCAAAAACTTGTTTTTAATAAAAAGTTCTCTTACATGTGCATAGACACCCATAGATTTGGACAAGAGTGGGCAAAGGAAACCTGGAAAATTCTCAATCATCTGTATTACTACAGATGATTGTGAGACTTATGATATGTATGTAACTTTGTAAGTCCCATTTGCAGGTTTTATGCAAAAGGGGATTTTGATCTTAGTCATGGTTTTGATTCCGCTGATCACACACTCGACCCCGTATTCTCCTCAAGCTCCCACGACTCCTTCAGCAACACCACCACACCCAACAGATCCCCCACCACTGCTGGAGCAAAGTCTCCGAGGACCAACTACAGGCAAACATCACTCTCAGCCCAGCCACCGACCCCTCCACCACCGACGACGCTGCCCGCAACCTCAGACGATGGATCGACAACTGTGCCAACACCCTCGCCCCACTGAAGAAACCCACCTACAGAGACACCAGCAAGAGAGCCAGCTGGTTCACCCCAGAACTCCTAGCCTCCAAGCGAACCTGCCGGAAACTAGAGAAGAAATGGCACAGTGAAAAGATACCGGACAGATACGCAGCCCACAAAGACGCCATCCGCAACCCCCATCACCTCATCAGCTCCGCCAAGCGGACCTCCTTCAAAGACTGCCTCGACAACAATGCACACAAAAGCATGGAGCTCTTCAATATCGTGAAGGAACTCTCCAACCCCAGTTCCAACACCAACGACATCACGCCGTCGCCATCCCTGTGCGATTACCTTGCCACCTTCTTCCACCACAAGATCGCCGACATCCATGACAGCTTCAACATCCAGCCAGCCCCAACAGACATCGACACACCAGACTCTCTGCACACCATCGACCCCCTGCCAGCCTGGGCCAACGTGAACATCGATGACACCATCAAGACCATGAGCACAATCCAGTCCGGCTCCCCATCAGACCCTTTTCCGCACCAGATCTTGCTCCTTCGCACCCCACCTGTGCAATGTCATCAATCTCTCCTTCTAGATCGCGACCTTCCCAGAGAGTTGGAAACACGTCGAGATCAACACTCTACTTCAAAAACCGAAGGCAGACCCGAGAGACCTCAAGAACTTCCGGCCCATCTCCCTGCTTCCGTTCCCAGCCAAGGTCATTGAGAAGATCGTCAACAGACAGCTAACCAGATACCTCAAAGAGAACAGCATCCTGCACCCATCCCAGTCAGGGTTCCGAGGCAACCACAGCACCCGGACTGCCTTCATCGCTGCCACCGATAACATCAGGACCCTGCTGGAAAACAGGGATGTATGATGCTACAACGCGATCAAAATGATCGCGGTACATCTCAACGCATCTTTTAAGTTGCGTTACCTCGACTTGCGCTGTAGGGTGCTGTACTTAGGAATAGTAAGATTTACTATTCCAATTCCAGCCTACGTACGGTAGGGAAGGTGTTGGAATAGTAAATCTACTATTCCTTAGTCTAGAGCGCCCTCCCCCGCAAGTCGTGGTAACGACTTGCATTGTAAAAGACGCGTCGTAATGGCACCGCAGTGTTTTGACCGCGTTGTGAAGGATGCTTACCGGACAACAGTGAGACAGCGGCCCTCATCCTCATGGACCTGTCCGCTGCTTTCGACACTGTCTGCCACAGCACACTACGCGCACGCCTCCACGACACAGGGATCCGAGACATGGTCCTGGAATGGACCACCTCCTTCCTCTCCGGTAGAACCCAGAGCATCTGCCTCCCTCAATTCCGATCCGAAGTCTCCAAGTACATCTGCGGCATACCCCAGGGATCATCCCTCAGCCCGACACTGTTCAACATCTACATGGCCCCGCTCGCACACATCACAAGACAGCACGACCTCAACATAATCTCCAGAGCCGACGACACTCTTCCTCACCAAGGACCCCCTCACTACCAAATCCAACCTCCACAAAGGAATGAAGGCCGTTGCCGATTGGATGAAGAGCAGCCACCTACAGCTGAACACGGACAAGACGGAGGTCCTCATCTTCAGCTCCAACCCTTCAGCCTGGGACGACACATGGTGGCCAATGACACTGGGGGCAGCCCCAAAACCCACGAAATACGCACGCAATCTGGGAGTCATCCTCGACTTAACGCTCTCCATGACCAAGAAAGTCAACGCAGTCTCTTCCTCCTGCTGCAAAACCCACCGTATGCTCCGCGAGATCTACAGGTATTTCCCGACAGATACAAGAAGAACAGTCATCCAGGCCCTCGTCAGTAGCAGACTCGATTATGGAAACGACCTCTTTGCAGGAGCCCCGGCCAAGCTCATCTAACAACTGCAATGCATTCAAAACGCCTCTGCACGCCTTATCCTTGACATACCACACCACAGCCACATCACCCCCCACATGAGAAACCTGCACTGGCTCCCCTTCAACAAGTGGATCTCCGTCAAACTCCTCATCTACGCACACAAGGCTCTCCACAAGACCGGCCCAGCCTACCTCAACAGACGACTCTTCTTCTACATTCACAACGGCCAGCTCCGCTCCGCCGACCTCGCCACCGTCCCTCACATTCGAAGAACAACCACCTGTGGCAGATCCTTCTCCCACCTTGCCGCCAAGACCTAGAACACCCTTCCACTCAGCCTACAACAGACTCAAGACCTGCCAACCTTCAGGAGGCTACTCAAGACCTGGCTGTTCGATCAATAGCACCCCCCCTTTTTTCCCCAACACCTTGAGACCCTCGCTGGTAAGTAGTGCAGCCAGGATGTCTTGCATTCCCTGCAATGGTGTTGTACACTGTACTAGTGTCATCCTGTCAGCAGCTGTGATGAGACATACATGTCCATATTTCAGTACACCAGATGGTAGCTATGAGCTAACATGTATATGTCATTCTCAATGACCATTGATAAGATATTCCAGGACAATGTGCAGCATGTTTACCTCATGGACTTTACATGTGGGTCCCCTCGCATGCAGCAATTGCCAGCTGTTATCTCCACACAGTGCTCACATCAATGAGATGACACATCAACAGACAAACGTGTTTGACAATATTACTGATATTTGAAGGAAGGGGAGAAATAATCAGGACGCCACCGTATTACATTGATTACACCTTCACCGTTAAGACTAACATGGCTCATGAGTATGATATTGTCTATTGATGAATAAAAAGGAGTGTACATCGACAGGCTGACCAGTTTCACATTTGCACATCAGTTCATATATGATAAGTATGGGCGGATTTTGCGAATTGGCAATCCGCGAACTTGCGTATTTACGGATTCGCAATCCGCAAAATCCGCGAACTCTCGCGAATTTAGCGGATTTTTTTTCTGCCGTTTCGCGAGGGTTTTTTACCAGTTCGCAAATGCGAACTTACTTGTCAGGTAGCAACGGTCGCGACCCTGTTGTTTCAACGTTTGGTACATCACAGCACCCTCTTTTTCACCACTGCCACCCTCTGTTTCACCACTGCCACCCTCTGGCTCACCCATGCCACCCTATGGCTCACCCATGCCAAAATCTGTTTCATCACTGTAGATTATCGGGGGAAAAGCACACCTGGCCTGCCTCAACTGACATGAATGAATTAGGGACTGATTGATTAATGTGTCACTGAATTTGAACTTCCAGTCTGGCACCTGCTTCCTTATCTGTAATTGCTTTCTGTTGCAGTCTAATTTTTTTTAGCAGGACCTTTGGCATACTTGTAGCTATTCTCTGAGCCTGCTGTGAGGGTCAGAGCAGGGTCATAGAATAGTTGCAAGTAGGCAACTGAACTCTGGAGGGGCCCCTCAGGAAGCACTAGAGGGAATTGTAACTAATGTTAAGATTGAACTTTTGCACCTGCTGAGTGCTTTCAGTTTTGCAAAAATCGTTTTTCTGCAATTTCGCGCGATTTGCGGGGCGCGAATTCGTGCGAGATCGATTTCGGAAGCCGCGAATTCGTGCGAATACACGATTTGGTTTTTTTGCGGCGTGTTTATTCGCGTGTTTTTTTGCGTGTTCGCAAGCCGCTTGTAGCGCAACGTTTGCGAAGTTACCCTAGCGGTCGTACATGGGAGCGGCCATCTTGTTTGCGTGACGTAATTCCGTTTCCGTGCGCTATGTGTAATCTCGCAAAGTGTGCGGCTCGCTAGTACATGTACGCGTGTGATCGCGGGGAAAATCTCGCGCGAACTTACCCACGTGGTCGTCAACGGGCGCGGCCATCTTGTTTTTAATTCATTGCTTTGGTTCTGGGCATGCTTTCTGTATCCTCTGTCAATCTCTGCCATCCTTTGCTTGTTTGAAGTTTTTTTGGTTCTATTTTACTTATTATCTATCCCTCTATTGTTCTAGCTCTATATTTTTGTGTTTTCTGCTACTTTGGGTTGATTTGAAACTACTTTTTTTTAACTCTTTTCTTTTCTTCTTCCCTATTCTATTTCTTCTTTATTATTTACCTTCCTTTCTGCCCAGACCATGGTAAAGGGAGCCGGGAAGCAGCCCGCGAAGGGGAATGGTCCCGCACCCCGTGCCCGGCTCCCGTGCGGGCGTTTTTTGGGGGAGCAAGTTATAGCTCGGCAAGATCGCTACCGGCTACGGGATCCGGGAGCGCCGGAAGCGGTGGGAGAAGGTGTGCCGGGCCATGTTTGAACACTCTGGGGTCCGGCGCACCTACAACCAGGCCACCCACCGCTGGGCGGATCTCATGGACCGGGAACGTGACTTGCTGGACGTGCTCGGTGTCGAGATCCCCGGGCTTGGTGAGTAGTAGTAACTATTTGTAGCTATTTCATCACTACTCTGTTTTCTCCCGCTCTGTGTGTTATTATATTGCAAATTTTTGTTTTTTACCAAGAGCAATAATGCTGCCGATTACATTGTAGGTAAATTATATTTCAATATCTTCTGTGCATTTCAGGTGCACTGCTCTCCTTCTCAGTAGCCTTGCTACTGTGCTTATTTGTTTTCTATTTTGTGTTCATTTCATTGGCCTGAGAAATTATGTATGAGTGTAGTGTAAAGAACTGCGTAATGCTAGACACTAAGGGTCAGATTTTCAATTACCGGCGCATCCCTGCAAAGTAGCAGGGATGCGCCAGTAATTGTGCACCACGCCACCACCACCCATGGTGCGCCGTATTTACAATGTGGCGCACCATGGGCCCAAAACGTCACAGAAGCCTTACGCATCTGTGCCGTAAAGGTGGCGCATTGCTGGAGTTGCGTGACAATGATGGCGCAGCTCCAGCAATGCTCTGGGGTGCCCTATCTCCCCAATGCTGCATCAAGCCGTACGTCTGCTTCAAGCAGGCGCAGGGTTTGAGTCACGCATCATTGTCCTAAAAGTGACTGATTGACATCTTGTAGATTTCCCTCAGCCACTTTTAGGATGCGTTCCTGCGCAGGAACGCCCTCCCTTGCGCCGGAACGCCCCCTGATGGCGCAGGGCTTTACAACGTGATGCATCTCCCATATGCGTCTGGTTGTTAATATACGCCGCACCATGGCGCCTCTTTTGTTCTGCCGCTGCATCACAAAAGTCACGCAACAATGGAGCAAAAGAGCTGCAAGGGGCTTCTAACTCAGCCCCTACAGACTTAAGTCCAGTCCTTCCTTTGTACACATGGCGATAAGAAGAAATGGTGGTGGTGGATTGATAGTTTGAGTATTCACTGATCTGCAATCACGATGGACTTTGTCTGTCACTTCGCGTGCTGCGGACTGTGAGTTACATAAGAACTTTCCAAGTCGACGGTCCGCAAATCAAGCAATACTAATATCGTAGTAGACCACATGAGATCGGTCAATATATCCCGTGGAATAGTTGTCTATTTGCTATTTCGCCAAAATATTTTGTTTTTGTTCTTTTGAAATGTTTGATTTGGTTGACAACAATCATTCATGGTATCGGGTCTTTCTTTCTTTCATGTTGTACATCAGCTCCCCCCAGGGGCAAGAGGACACAGGAGGAGGTGGTTGCTGCTGCTGTAGAAGGCCAGGATCGGCCAGGCGAGGGCAGTGGCCCCAGTAAGTTTTCATTTTAATATAGAGTACCTATTTTTTCCTAGCGTTCCTCATTCGATTTTTTATAAATCGTCTTTGATCTTCTTGTAGACTGTATCTAAATTCTTATCCTGCCACGACTATGACTCCCTGTGGTATTACAAGATTATTCTCATTAGCCTGTCTATGTAGCTAACTAAGATTGCACATTTGGCAATTCCATTGGACTCCCATTCTAGTCAGCAATAGCTCTATGCACTGAGCCTTCCCTGGAAAAAGGAACATTTTTACTTTAGATTAGACAGTCACAAATTATTACATTGTTTTCTGTTTTTTTTCACATTTCTTTATTCCTAGACCAAATATTATATAGTAGTGAGTGGTGTATTCTAACAATCTTAAATGTACTTTGTAGGTGGAACATCTGGTGGCGGGGCCAGCGCGGAGGTGGTGGTTCTGGATGATGAGGAGGACAACACTTCTGGGGAGGAGGCGGTGCAAGTGCCGGACGACACCAATGTGCCTGTGAGGGTTCACACGGTGGTGGCGGGCAGAGGTAAGCTATATATTCCTTACTTATTGAGATTGAAGACTGCAGAGAGTGCTTTCTGCACGGGTGTATTATAAATCAACCATGTAGTAGCCTCCTCTAAATTTACTTCGACTTAGCTGTGAAGTTTTTGGCGAGAAGAATGCCAATCAGATCTGAGATGAACTTGATGGATGGGATGAACGAAAAGCGAAAGAAGGGTGTAAGTAAGTGTGGAAGGACGAGAAATTTAATGATGACTGGCAAAGAAGAATGATATGTGTTTGCTTGGTCCCCGAGGTGGCTGAGAAGGAAAGAATATGGTATGGTGCATGGCTGGGTGAATGATGAAGCAAGAATGGGTGGAAGGAGAACAGCCTTGGTGGGTGAAACAGAAACTGTATGTGTGCATATACTTTGAATGGATGGATGCCTGGATCATGGTACTATCTGACTCTTAGATAGCATATGTGTATCTAGAGAGAGTAGACGGTCACTGGATGAACTAAGTGTTACTTTGAAGAGCATGTAACACTGCACCCACACGTCCGTTCCAGTGTAGGAAAGGCAAGTAAAAGAAGTTGTAATTTTGTCCAAATACTACCATGAATAGTAGCAGTAGTTTGTATTGCAACTGCAAGCACAGCATATATCCGGTTATTACGGTGGACCCTCCCTACCTCTCTTAATAATTTTAGTTTAGTAGTAGTACGTCATTCATGTGTGGGTGTATCACTGTTCACTCAATAAAAAGCAAAGCACCTAAAGTCATCCCATATGTAATCAAATACATCCCATGTGAAGTGATAGATAATCAGATTATTTAGTTTCTTCTTTTTCCTTCTCTAGTACTCATTTGCACTGTAGGGTGAAAGTTAAATTAATTAAGCAGTAGCCCTTTTACCGATTCGGTAAATACCGATTTTTACCGAATCGGTAAAAAATACATCTGGATTTCCCTACATCTCCCCCTTCATATTTACCGACTCTTAAATACCGAATCGGTAAAATTCGGTATTTAAGAGTCTGTAAATATAAATTACCTACATCTAGCCCTAAGTGCCTCTCAGAGTAAGTGATCCCCCCTTTCCCACCATGGATTTTCTTCAAATCACTTGCAACCAAAATTACACATTCCCACGAGTGTTCTAAGACCCCAGAACTCAGTTGCAAAAATCAAGAACACCCCGAAACACATGCAATCCTGTTGCTAGGGCTAACCCTAACGAACCCTAAGTTACAAAAAGTGCCAAAAGGCTTTCCCGCATGGAAGTTGTCCAAACCAGTTTTATCCGGTATTAGACCTTCCCAGCAATGGCCCCAGAGCCGCCAACCCAGGCAAAAACAAGTAGAAGACCCCCAAACAGCCAAAAAGCAAAAGTACAAAAATGGGGACTTAGTCACTTTCCTGAAAATTTGCAAAATCACTCAGTGCGCGCTCTGCAGCTAGGCCCTAACTCCCCTCTGCCTCCATGGATTCCCTTCAAACCTCTTGCAATGAAAAGTATCCATACCCAGCGTTGCTCCCAGACCCGGAAACCCACCCACAAACACCAGGAAGCCCCCCAAACAGGCTCCCGAAAACGCTACATTGAGCGAAAAGTCAGAAAATGCAAAAACTTTTTCCTCATGGATGTTGTCCAAACCAGTTTTATCCGGAATTAGACCTTCCCAGCAATGGCCCCAGAGCCGTCAAACCAGGCGAAAACAAGTAGAAGACCCTCCAACAGCCAAAAAGCAAAAGTACAGGTGATTAAAGTTGTAATTATATTAACTGTGCAAAACAAAGAAAGACAGAAACACAGGAATAAAAGTGAATAAGTATGAAAAAGAAAAATTTTGATTCATTGGCTCATTTTCAGGGCTCGGTGTCAGGGAAGAAGAGTTCGTCCTCATACTCTGCGAATTCAGGCAGGAGTAGGTCAGTGTCACCTAACACAGAAGAAATTCCCTCATCTAAGTTGCTGTCCTCCTCGTCTTCTTCCGTCGTGCGATCTGGTACTTTGAAATCTGGTGGTATGAGGTGCTCATTCATCTTGATCATTGTTAACCTCTCCACATTTTTGGGCGAGAGGCGGGTCCGTTTGCAAGTTACAATGCCACTAGCAGCACTGAAAACACGTTCAAAAGACACACTTGCGAGTAGGCAAGACAAGTAATGTATAGCCAGGCTGGTGATCTCTGGCCACAATTCTTTTTTCCCATGCCAATACGCCAATGGGTCAGCATTAACATAGACCTCTGTTGAGTCATTCAGATAGTCCTGCACCATCGAATCAAGGTTCTCCACGGTTCCTCCACTTAGCTTACTTTTTGCTCGGACCTTTTGAGTACCAAACCCAAGCTCAGCTAGCCAATCCTCTTCACTATCATCACCCGATATTTCTGTTGTGTCTGGTGCAGATGATCCGGTTGCCGGTGTCTTTAACGGCTGAGAGGTCACTTCTGCCACAGCCACAGGTGCAGAAGTGGAGTCTTTTGACTGGGGATGGCCTGCTGATGCTGATGTACTGCCTTTTCCTTCAATTTTCTTCCGGTCTCTTTCAAACCTCATGGCTGACAAGGCTAGCCAATGTTTGTACTTTGTAACATCTTCATCACCAAAAGGAAATAATGCACTGCCTGTCAGTGCCTTTTTGTAGCGTGGATGCAGAATAGTAGCACAAATGTAATGCTGTTCTGAGTGGATCTTTTAAAGACGTTCATCGCCAAGTAGGCGCTCTAATAATTTCTCCGCCAAAACAAAAGCTTCTTGCTTTTCTTCATCTTTTTGAAACTTAGAAGACACCGCCTTCAGTTTGTGCTCCAGCATGCGCAACAATGGGATAGCTTTTCCCAAATTACAGTCCTCCCTGCTTACTGCACGCGTGAAGACCTCAAAAGGACGAAGCATGTCTGTCAGGCTTTTAACTAGCTCCCATTCCGCCGCATTTAACCTCAGGTCCTTCACAGCTGTACCCAGTGTTAAGAAATATTGATCGAGTACCGTAAACTGCTCATACAGACGCTCAAGCATGTAGAAGGTTGAGTTCCAACGTGCTGGCACCTCCTGGATGAGTGCTTTCACTGGCATTCGACGTTCATGTAGCAGGCGCATCAGATGCTTTCGGGCCTTAAAAGAATGGCTGAAATGGTTGCACATTTTTCGGCAGGTGACCACTAACTGGCATGCTGGACTGTCTTTATCCAAGAATTTTTTAACAACCATGTTTATACAGTGCGCCAAACACGGCACTCTGAAATAGTGACCCAGATCCATGGCCTTAACTACATTGGCGCAATTATCTGTGGAAACATAACCAATGTCAAGTTTTTTTGGGGACAGCCAGTGAAAGACCTTTGTGTTAAACTCATTCAAAATGTTTTGTGCTGTATGACGTTGCTCCAAGCCAAACATGGCTAGTGTTGCATGTTTCCGAGCAGCTTTAAAAACTTGGTCCAGGTCAACACCTGCATTTAGCTTTGCTTTAACCCCTGAAAAAGAGACCCAGTGTGCAGTGATGCACATGTAATCAGTGCCTGCGCCACTGGTCCACATGTCTGTTGTCATATGTATAGTGTGAACAGCACTCTTCTGCAAAGCTGCCCCAATCACCTCCAGCACATGTTCATGTAGTGCTGGAACCGCAACTCGGGCAAAATAGAACCGGCTAGGAACCTTCCATTTAGGGCAGAGCGCTGCCACTAATTCTAGAAAACCAACCCCTTCTACAAAAGAAAAAGGGAGAAGATCCAGCGCTAGCATTTTAGCCAGCTTAGTGTTATACAGACGCGCCGTTGGGTGGTTGCGTTCATATGGCGCGTCTGGAAACAACATTGTTTTAATGTTGCCCTGGACCATTTTACGGGATGATGATGATGACTTCTTCAACCCAGTTACGCTCGCTGATGAAATTTTTCGCATTGGTGTCTCACTCTGTCCCACACTCTTAGTGTGGCGCACAGGGGGTGTGCAGACAGGGGTACTGGGTGTAAGTGAAGTCTGTGACGCTTCTCCCTCCTCGTCATCATCAGATGGAACATCAACGTTTTCTCGACTTGCAATTCGGGCTTCCTTGATCTCCTTTAGTTGCGCAAACCATTGGACAGTGTGCTGTCTCTCAAGATGACCTCTCTAGCCTCCAGTCCCATAGTTGGTACCAAGCTTACCACGACTAATTGCAAGCTTACAAATGCTACAAATGGCTTGGTTTTCCTTTTTTTGGCAAATACTAAAGAAGTCCCAAACTGCGGACTTGAAATGTCTGGGGGGGCCGGAGGAGGCGATACTGGTGGTGGTCATGCTGCTAATGCCAGATGAAGTGGAGGATGCGTATTCATGAACTTTACTACGTTGTGCACTTTGCCCACCATTAATTGAGGTCGAGGTGGATGGAGGTCCCTTCTGGCGAGTAAGAAATATGGAAGCGGTAGGTTGTGGTGTACTAGTTAACTTCAATGGTTGTGGTGTTCCCATTGCCTCCTCGTCGACTTCATCATCACGCTCAGCAGCTTGTCGGGCTAGGGTCAAAATGTCTGTTTGCTGCATGCCCGCTGGGGCTTCAGTGACGTTAGTGATGACTGCGTCGTCGTCGTGAGAGTCTTCAGCAGCAGGAGTATACGCCACTTCTTGTTGAGCGTCATCACACTCCATAACTATGAGAGTTTTGACAACCTTCCTTTTACGCTTAGCTACCTTTGTCAGATCATGGTGAGCCTGAGCCTCACTCTCAGACGGCAGTGGTGCTGGTTCCCAAGTAAGATCCATATCATCAGAAGGAGGTGGGCTTGAAGAAGATGTAGACACCACCACCCTTGATCTTTTCCTTGCTCGGGATGTGGAAGACAATGAATGATCATCAGGAGGAGTGGCTTCCTCGAATGATACCTCGGCTTGATTGTCGATTTCCAGATGTGCCCCTACTTCTGGAGGAACAACTATTGTGGCCACTTGTTGTGCCCCTCCATGCACCTCTGCTTGCTCCTCTCCTTGCGCCGCCTCTCCTTCCACATGTACTTGGGCTTGTACTTGCACATGCGGTTGTTGTTGCGGCTGTGGTTGTTCAACACTCGTCAGATGAGTTACAACAACCTGTGTTGATTGAGGGACATTGCTGCTACTTTCTTGCGATGAGCCAACATCAATGGTCGATGGTGATTGAACAAGTAGATTGGCTCCCTCTGCAGCACTCAAGGGCTTGGACTTAAGTTGGCGTGGGGGTGGTGGCACTGAGCCCAATGAAGCGGGGGTGCTGCTCCCAGCTTGGTCCCCAGCAGATCCCGCTGCTGCTGCAGGCGTACTTTTTTTTTTATTCCCAAAAAATGTGGCGGGCGGCACACCAGTCTGCTTGGTAACTTGCTTCTTCTGCTCCTTTCTGGCATCTTTCTTGCTAGAGGAGCTACCGGGAACTTTTTTGGGGGCCATCTTCTTCAGATGTCACTCTGAACAGCAGGCCGCAGTTGCACAAGTTGCAGAGTTGTCTGTGGCCACACGTGACGTTGTGCTGCACACACCGCAGCAGGACTTCTTCCTGGCACTGGTGGTTTTCTTGTGCACCTAAAAGCAATGGAAGACAGAGGAACATCAGTTATACACCCCAAAAAGTCGAAAAAACACACAAAAATCAACACAATCCCAGCCCATCCATGGCCTCAATGATGTTTAAATTCAAGAAGACACCCCACAGAAAGACTAGGCCCATGCACGACTCACTACCCCTGGGCATAATGGATGAAAGCTAGGCAAAATGGGTGCAGACCTCAGACACTGCCTGTCTTCAAAATGGCCCCTTGAACCCCAAGCACATGTTGCCTGTACCAGCACTCAAGATGGCCACCACCACCACCCTAATGGCCAGTCCACATCAACAGTACACCCCCAAAAAACCGAAAAACACACAAAAATCACCACAATCCAATGTCATCCAGGATGTTTACATTAAAGAGAGTGAGACCCCAAAGGCAGACTCAGTCCATGTACCACTAACTACCCCTGGGCAAAAGGCCCCACCAGCAGCCCCCAAAAAACGACAAAACCCACAAAGTTCAGCACAATCCCAGCCCATCCATGGCCTCAATGATGTATAAATTCAAGAAGACACCCCACAGAAAGACTAGGCCCATGCACCACTCACTACCCCTGGGCATAATGGATGAAAGCTAGGCAAAATGGGTGCAGGCCTCAGACACTGCCTGTCTTCAAAATGGCCCCTTGAACCCCAAGCACATGTTGCCTGTACCAGCACTCAAGATGGCCACCACCACCACCCTAATGGCCAGTCCACATCAACAGTACACCCCCAAAAAACCGAAAAACACACAAAAATCACCACAATTCAATGCCATCCAGGATGTTCACATTAAAGAGAGTGAGACCCCACAGGCAGACTCAGTCCATGCACCACTCACTACCCCTGGGCAAAAGGCCCCACCAGCAGCCCCCAAAAAACGACAAAAACCACAAAATTCAGCACAATCCCAGCCCATCCGTGGCCTCAATGATGTTTAAATTCAAGAAGACACCCCACAGAAAGACTAGGCCCATGCACCACTCACTACCCCTGGGCATAATGGATGAAAGCTAGGCAAAATGGGTGCAGGCCTCAGACACTGCCTGTCTTCAAAATGGCCCCTTGAACCCCAAGCACATGTTGCCTGTACCAGCACTCAAGATGGCCACCACCACCACCCACATGGCCAGTCCACATCAACAGTACACCCCAAAAAAACCGAAAAACACACAAAAATCACCACAATCCAATGCCAACCAGGATGTTTACATTAAAGAGAGTGAGACCCCACAGGCAGACTCAGTCCATGCACCACTCACTACCCCTGGGCAAAAGGCCCCACAAGCAGCCCCAAAAAAACGACAAAAACCACAAAATTCAGCACAATCCCAGCCTGTCCATGGCCTCAATGTTGTTTAAATTCAAGAAGACACCCCACAGAAAGACTAGGCCCATGCACCACTCACTGTGGAGAAGTGTGGCTCAATGGTTAGAGCGGCAGACCCTGATGCAGAGGTCTAGCCCGGGACCATGGTTCAATTCCCCGCCTCGGCGGGTCTTGGGCTCAAAATTCCACGGACCTAATAATTCTCTCCACAGTGCCTATTCCAATCATGGATTCCCACTCTGCAACTCTGGGCAATAGCTTGCTTAGTCTCCACAACGGCCCCCACAACGCTAAGGATGCCTGGCCTCCACCTTGGGGGTGCCCAGGAGTGGACACCTCACAGGGAAAGCCAGGATGGGTTCCACAGCGGTATTCGTACAAGCGCCTTGATTCCCTTGCGGGTGAGTAGTGCGCTATACAAGTATCAATTTACATTTACTACCCCTGGGCATCATAGATGAAAGCTAGGCAAAATGGGTGCAGACCTCAGACACTGCCTGTCTTCAAAATGGCCCCTTGAACCCCAAGCATATGTTGCCTGTACCAGCACTCAAGATGGCCACCACCACCACCCACATGGCCAGTCCACATCAACAGTACACCCCAAAAAAAACGAAAAACACACACAAATCACCACAATCCAATGCCATCCAGGATGTTTAAATTAAAGAGAGTGAGACCCCACAGGCAGACTCAGTCCATGCACCATTCACTACCCCTGGGCAAAAGGCCCCACCAGCAGCCCCAGAAAAACGACAAAAACCACAACATTCAGCACAATCCCAGCCCATCCATGGCCTCAATGATGTTTAAATTCAAGAAGACACCCGACAGAAAGACTAGGCCCATGCACCACTCACTACCCCTGGGCATAATGGATGAAAGCTAGGCAAAATAAGTGCAGGCCTCAGACACTGCCTCTCTTCAAAATGGCCCCTTGCACCCCAAGCACATGTTGCCTGTACCAGCACTCAAGATGGCCACCACCCACATGGCCAGTCCACATCAACAGTACACCCCCAAAAAAACGAAAAACACACTAAAATCACCACAATCCAATGCCATCCAGGATGTTTACATTAAAGAGAGTGAGACCCCACAGGCAGACTCAGTCCATGCACCACTCACTACCCCTGGGCAAAAGACCCCACCAGCAGCCCCAAAAAAACGACAAAAACCACAAAATTCAGCACAATCCCAGCCCATCCATGGCCTCAATGATGTTTAAATTCAAGAAGACACCCGACAGAAAGACTAGGCCCATGCACCACTCACTACCTCTGGGCATAATGGAGGAAAGCTAGGCAAAATAAGTGCAGGCCTCAGACACTGCCTCTCTTCAAAATGGCCCCTTGCACCCCAAGCACATGTTGCCTGTACCAGCACTCAAGATGGCCACCACCACCCACATGGCCAGTCCACATCAACAGTACACCCCAAAAAAAACGAAAAACACACAAAAATCACCACAATCCAATGCCACCCAGGATGTTTACATTAAAGAGAGTGAGACCCCACAGGCAGACTCAGTCCATGCACAACTCACTACCCCTGGGCAAAAAGCCCCAACAGCAGCCACAAAAAATCGACAATAAACACAAAATTCAGCACAATCCCAGCCCATCCATGGCCTCAATGATGTTTAAATTCAACAAAAACAGTTGTATCATGCACCCATAACCAACCCAGGTCCTACTGGATACTGTGGCTACCCACAATATATTGTATTTAATGTTCTGAAAAAGTTCCAAAATTGTAGTTGCAGCAACTGTAATGCCCCAAACAAACTTTCTTGTGAAAGTTGATTTCTAATCCAAAAGTGATCCAAAGAAAGTCAAAAAGGCCTCAAATCCAAATATCTAGCAGCATCCACAAAAAGTAATCCTTCCAGGTCAAGGTCCAAATGAAAGTGACCAGCACTTGAAGAAAGCACTGGGAGGAGCCTGCTGGACAGGAACAGGAAGTTGGAGACTGTGGGGCACTTCCTTCCCCCCCCCCGCCGCCAAAAATGGACTCCTTGCAAAAAAAAGTGCAGGCAAATGTCAACCTGAGGAGTGATTCTGATCAAAATCATCATTTTCTGAAGGTTTATGCTGTTTGCTGGTGGATTTCTTGTGCAGAATTGCAAAATCTCTATTTCGCGAGCGCGAGATTGTTGCTGCTCGCCGCACCTACGTGTTCGCAATTGCGAACTCTCGTGATGCGTGCTGTGCAAGGTGGCAAGCCGCGATTACATAATCGCGGTCACCAAACTCCCGCGGGATCCCGCAGCAAGATCCAAAATGGCGCAGCACTCGCAAAATATCGAGAAAAACAACTCGGCAACCGCTGAATGACGGAAAGTGAACGCCGCGCGCCACGCCGCGCGCCGCAATATTGTATCACCAAGCAAAAAAATCCGCCGCAAGCGGATTTGCGGATTTTTGGCAAATTCGCAAGAGTTCGTGGATTGCGAATTTGCCAAAAATCCGCAAAATCCGCGAGCGGAACGGATTTTACGCCCATGCTTAATATATGAGATGTGTAATAGTCAGGTACATTTTGTGTGTCATTTGTGCTTCCCTACCTGTGAAGTCGGAAAGCTCATTTTGGATTGAGAGATCACACATTTTTAATGTCCATCCTTTGAGTGTCCTCTGTTTCCATAAACCATTTACTACATCAGGGTGAAACTAATCTGACAACGGATGATGTCTTGTACAGCAGACATCCTAACCTCATATGTTATACACTCACTTATCTCGTTGGATACAGTAAAAAAGGAGGCAAGCAGAATGCAACATTTGACTCAGATCCCACATTGTGGGTAAGTTGTGAAGATTTGATGGTTGCCACCTACACTGGATTTGTGTTGTACCTTTCAGCCAAGAGATTTTATAATGTAACTTCTTGAAGATTCACTGTAGCATCCCATATATCGATCACAAAAGTACACCACTGGCACCAGTGCGACCCTCATCCACACCAATTTCAATATGATTTGTCCATTAGAATTGTGATAGGGAGTTTTCATATCATTGAATTACAATCCAGTTGTGTCTAGTACACTCAATATGACACTAGATACTATTTTGATGTCCATTCAGCACTCACTTCTCATACATTTTGTGTCATCCTTTCACTAGCCAACATGGTGTTATCTGGTATGTGGTTAAATACCATTTAAAACACATACAAAATACAGCAGAGATTAAAGGCACTTTCATGGGCATGAGCATTCAGGTACATTATTCTTGGGTTTACTTACCATGGCCCAGCATCTGCTCAGTGTGTGGTCCCTGACCACATGTCACAGACAACCTTGTAGGAGAAGTCACTGTGGGTCTTGGAATCTGGGAGGAAATCATTGGACATACAATGATAAGTGTCTTTGCAACTTTATATTTTTGCTGCCACATGTGATGTACTCAATTTCAGGCATGAAAGAAGAGCACAAGCAGTGTGGGTCCTACCGTTACAGAGGTGTGTAGCACTAATTATCATGAGTGACCACCCATTCAACTTGAGCCTGGGGGGAATGGTAGGCACTTGAAATCGTCATCAGACCCAAATGCAGAGATTCCAGCCCGGAGACGGAAAAGCCTGGGCGAAGCTCCATGGTTGACATCCACTTCTCTGACCACAGAGCCATCAATTTCGATGATGGAACTCACAGGGAAGTTCCCCGCTGGCCCAGGGTCGTGGAAACTGAACTGCTCATTGCCGGAAAATGAGGAGTGAGTGGTGAACCACAAAGTCGCATATGTTGAGTGGAGGGACATGAGGGACTTCTTTCACTCTTCCAGCGAGTGGTGGGAATGGGTAAAGAACTGGTTCAGGAGCTTCTTCCAGGATGCAAGCAGAGCCACTGCACGGGAAAAGAAGAGTGCGTTCAGGAGGCTGCGAAGCAAGCTGAAGCAACTGTATGGACTCGAGCTCAAAGGATGGGATGTGGATGACAAACTAAAGGAAACCTGAAAAGTGCTCAAAGGGCACTTTAGGGAAACATCCACGAAAATCATTTTCCAGACCAGAACCGAGAACCTCGAAAAGGACGAGAAATGCAACTCGTTCCTCAAGAAACTTCACTTGACCCACACACTGCTGGAAGACCTTTGGGACTGTGAAGTGAGAAAGAGCAAGCCAGGAGAGTCATAAAAGAGTTTTATGGTGAACTCTACCCACAGAAGTCGTCATAGAGATCCATCGCAGATATTGTCCTGGAGGACATCTCGAATACAATGAGTCCAGAAGAGAAATAGGTCCTGAGCACGCCCTACACTCTGAAAGAGCTGCACTTCGCCGATACAACCTCCAAGAGGGGCAAGACGCCTAGAAATGACGGTCTCCTAGTGGAACTTTATGTTGAACTATGGGAGCTGATGAGCAGGTCTTGCTTGAACTCCCAGAGGAAATGGTCGGCAAAGGCAGTATGCCAAAATGCCTGTGTGAAGGCATGATAACACTTTGTACAAACAGAAGGGAGAGAGAGAAGATCTCAAAAACTGTAGGCCCATCTCACTCCTTAATGTGGACTACAAAGTCCTTGTGAAGGTGATGGCCAACCACCTAAAGAAAGTGATAGCGAAGATATTTCTCCCTGATCAGTCCTGTGGGATACCAGGTTGGCAAATTGTGGACAGTCTAGCCCTGGTCTGGGACACAATCGAGTACGTCAAGAGGTGCAAAATTCCGATGGCCTTGGTCAGCTTGGATCAGGCAAAGAGACTGAGCTGCAACAGGCAGCCTTGATCTCCCGAAGTCTGATGCCACAGCTCGAAATGGAGCTGGTGTCCCTACAAGCTGATTTCCAGGCCAAGATGGATAAAACTATTAAGGATAGATGGGAGGCTAGTAAACTACAGCACTTCGGTTATGGAGAAAAATGTGGCTCCCTGCTGGCCTGGAAATCTAGAGTAGACAGGGTAAGGAACCATATCATGAGTTTGGTCCAAAGAGGGTCAGGGGCCCTGTTGCAGAAAGATGAAGATATTAGGGAGGAAGCCAGATCCTTCATGCTTGATCTATACCAGGAGGACACTGATTATAGATTAGATGTGGTTAAGGCATGGCTAAATCTGAGAGACCTACCCCAACTGTTTCGAAGCTGACAGGCTGTATCTTTCTACTAGTATCTCGGAGGGTGAGATTAAAGAGCAACTCAAAAAAATGAGTAGGGGTAAAGCTGCTGGCCCAGATGGGCTCCCTGTCGAGATATACCTGGGTCTATCAGATAGGGTAGTGCCGGCTTTAAAAACCCTCTTCAATAAAATATATCTACATGGAGAAGGTATTCCTCCATCATGGTCCGAGGCAAAGGTGTCCCTGATCCTCAAGCAAGATAAAGATCCTCAAAAAATCGAGGCATACAAGCCCATCTGATTATTAAATTCGGATCTCAAGATCTTCTCTGGGATTTTGGCTACCAGGATGGCTAAAATTATTAAAACCATTATACATCCCGACCAGAGAGGGTTTATACCCGGAAGACAGCCTAACGAGCTTACCCTCCTAGCCTTGGGGGTGATAGATGTTGCAACAGAAAAAAAGCTACCACTTACTATTGTTGCAATCGATGCCGCTAACCAAGTCAGCTGGAACTATCGTTGGGAGGCCTTGCGGAGTTTTGGCTTTCCTATTAATTTTATTGATGCTGTCAAATCTCTGTACTTACATCCACGGGCAAAAGTGCTAGTTAACGGGATCCTAACCGAATGGTTTGGTATCTCAAGAGGCACCAGACAGGGGTGTCCCCTGTCACCCTTATTGTTTAATATATACATTGAGCCTTTTGTTTGCTCTCTTAGAGAGGATCCCCTCATCAGGCCATTTAAGATTGCCAACCTGGAATTGAGGTTTGCCCTATATATGGACGACCTTCTCATGTACACGTCTGACCATGTAAAAGCTGTACCAAGGCTGTTTGAATTAGCTGGGGAATTTGATAAGATCTCTGGTTATAAAATTAATAAAGATAAAACTGAAATAATGAGTTGGAACCGCACTAACGTAATAGGGGCGAAGGGCCGGATGAGGTATTTGGGGATTTACCTAGCACAGAAGCTGTTAGATACACCTAAAATCAGCTGGGAGAAGGTTTCCAAGGAGGTAGGCGGTTTGTTGTCACGCTGGGCGAACCTACCACTGAACATATATGGGAGGGTCAACCTCGTAAAAATTATCATTTTGCCTAAGTTAACGTTTCTGTTTAATTCAATTCCACTTTCTTTTAATAACAGAGATCTAGCTACCCTTTAAGGTAAAATCGGTTCATTTATATGGGCCACAAAAACCCCGAGAATAGCTTGGAAAAAGCTCATGAGAGGGTTGAAGATAGGAAGTTTGGCCCTACCTGACCTACTTTCTTATTGTCATGCCTTTATTTTAAACATTTTAGAATGTTAGCTAATAAGGTGGATTCATCTTCTATGGGCCTTTTGTTTCAGGCAATGTTACAGGATGTTCCGCAGGGACAGGAGTTTTTCCTTTATAAATTTGTCAATTTTAAGTTCTACAAAAAGGTAATCTTAAGATCCTGTTGGCCGCACTAAAAAACTGGGGGTACATTAGGAAAAGTCTCGGAATACCGTACTATACAGCACAAGCTCCAATATGGGACTCTCCAGGCACCCCCGAATGTCTCCAGGACCAATTATCACAACCACTTAGACTAGCAGGTATCATGTTGTGGGGAGATCTCCAGAAAGATTCACAACTTATCAGCTGGGACCTAATCTCGAACATAACCAGTGGGATATTGACGAGATTTGAGTTCTATCAACTGTCCGCATGGTGGGTAACACAGCTATGGAGCAACGAGGATTTGAGTATAAGTATTGACTCCATTTCTAGACTAGGTCCATGGAAAGGCGAGGTATCATTCTGTTATAGGGCCCTTATAGATACAGGGGATTGTCTAGACATGGAGTTAATGAAACGCTGGGGCAGTGATCTCTCTGAACATGGGGATGCTTTACGGAAACTCTGGTGTGACTCTTTTACTATGTTACAGGCGGTAGTTAAACCAGCTAATCTCATGAGAAATCATCTATATGCAGCCTATAGAGTGCACTGGACTCCTGGGAAACTATCTAAGGTATCTACGACGATCAACCACTGCCCCAGATGTGAGTATCCAGCTGCTGATGATCGACATATATTTATGGACTGCCCGAAGATCGTCTCCATTTGGACAGAGGTATATGGTTTCCTGGAGGAGGTCCTGTTAGTACAGGTGGAAGTAAGTGTAAGGCTGATTTTTTGGCGACTTTTGCCAGACGACTGTATGAATGCTCAAGCTTCAAAGTTTGTACTCTACCTAGTAATTATTGCCAGGAGCCAAATCTGTAGAGCCTGGAAATCTGAGGCTCCTCCTTCCTTTGCGGATTGCCTAAAGAACATCATTATGATTAGTCAATCTGATATTGCCTGTGATAGCTCTAGTGCCAATAAGATCTGGGCGGCCCTAGAGGTCTGGAGAGGGAAATAAAGATCAGTCCTATGATTATCCCAGAGGCTTGTTGGTCCGGTCTTCCTTAGTAACCTACGGTCCCCCAAGTGTTGTGAACAGGAGTGGGACCAGGATACAGCCGTACCTCTGGGCGAATCCTGCATATCTTTCCGGCCCCCTCCAAGGGCGGTTTCCAAATGGGCATGTCTGAAAAGCATGGAGTAATCCCAACTAGAGCTTTAACGATGGCATGTATGAGGACAAAAAAAAATATTTCTTTCAATTAAGAAAATGAAAAAATTTATTTAAAAAAAAGAAGGAAATCTACGTATGCCACTGCGTGAGGAGCATCCTGAGGAGCGAAGATGAGAGCCATGCTGACTTTCTGATGGTAGGTTTTTTCCTGTTGCCAACATGGAGCAGCCTCAGATGGGCAGAATGGTTGAGCTCCCTCCTCTACAACTTGGACACCCCATCATTCTACAAGGAAGTGGAAATGTTCGTCAAGGAGTTTTGTCTGGAGGCTGCTGCCACAGCCAAATGGACTCCAAAGATCGTCCAATGCTAGAAATGTGCGAGGGACATCAGTGAACCGATCAGCACCCTCCCCTCTGCCACAGTGGACCACATGTGGGAGAACATTGCCTCCAAGAGCCTGGCCAACCAGCACAAAGACATCGCGTGGATGGCCATCCAAGGAGGACTGCCAGTGAGAGCCTTCATGCACACAAGAGGGTACAACCGATACAAGTTTCTCCTTAATAGGGTGCATCGCGGAAGAGAAGACCTACCATCTTTCCTGGGAGTGCGCATACTCACAGGACCTATGAAGGCCCTAGGCTCGGAGCTTAGAGCCTGGATACAAATATCATGCATCAGCACTGACTTGGTGATGTCGGTCTATTCTCAGGGACACACACACTTAGGGACCCCCAGGACTGCTGGAGGATCCTGTGCTGCTTTAAAGATGTTCTTCTGTTTTCCACAAACTGCTTGGTAGTAGGGAGGAAGGAGACATCGATCCTGGTGTGTCGAAAGATGAGCCACAGTCTCCTGCTTGTCCACTCTGCACTGGATGGATCAGATGTAGGCAGTGACGACGAAACATGAGGACACAAAAGGGTCCCCTTGTACACTTACATAGGAGGGTTGCCTGGAAGGCTCAGGCAACAAAGAAGACGACAACACCTGAGGACCCAAAGGGGTCCCCCTGCTCTTACCTGGGGGTGGGGCATCCAGAGAGGCCACTTACCTTTTTGGGTTTTCTCTTTAATCCAGGAACCAGATGGCAACAGGGGAGAGGATAATGCGGATGAAGACAAGTGGAGTAAATGCAGTTATTTACTGTATGTATTTGACTAACGTGACCTTTTCCCTTCATAGGGAAAAGGTCAATGTAATAACTTTGTTGCCAACGACTTAAGAATACTAGGGTGTTATTGAAGGTGATGATTGATATATCTGAACCAGAAGGCCCTGACAAAGGAAACAAGCCTTTGCAATGCAATTGGTCTCGCCTTTGGGACCTTAAAAGTATTTACCCATGCAGCACATTATCCTGGGTGTCATATCCATTGTTCTTGTTTAGCCTTACACAATGCCCTGTACGTGAAACACTAATGCTGCCAAGGTTTCAAATTGCTATGTGTGACATTTTCATAATTTCACTCTAACTGTAAGTGACATTTCAACGACTTTGAGTGACACTTTCTCGTGAGCAAAATCAAGCAATGAAGGCAAGGGAATCATATAAATATAAGACATTACACCCATTTGTGCATAGTTGCTAATGTTTCAGATTGCTTATGTGTGATATTTTCATAGATTCAGTGGATTAATGAGAGTCATTCAACAATGAAATGTGTGTCATTTAGAGTGTTAGGTATCAAGGTGAGAGGGAGGAACAGCAAGGCTAGTTCACTTTCCATGAAATAGCCTCAAAGGACATAGGGATAATGTGTTTGTACGGAAGAAAGAAATATTATTTTGTTTTTAAGCCATCACCCACCAACCTAGTTGGTGGCATGCTTCATCATCAGACTCCACCCAGACAGTCCTTTATTGAGTACGTCTTCTTCTTTCTGTGTAAGAGGAATCGAAGATAGATTGAATAACAGCGGTGTGGGTTTCGTATCTTGCGTTTTTAGCGATGTCCGCTCGCCCCTTGTTGTGGTTCTCTCGTCTTGTTCCTGGTGTTGGTACTCACTGGTCCGTTCCTCCTCTGCCCAATGGACCTGTTGTTAGTTCCTTCGTCATCCTCTTGGTCTCAGGCAACATCCTAAAAAAGGCAGCCTTTGGTTATTTTGAAAGAAGGTTTGGGGTCCGAAGTGATACAGAGGGGGCCACCCAAAGTATGGATTATGGGGTGGGTGGGCAAACGCCATAGTTAGGAAATCTGGTGTGCCCCATTGTTGTTGCCACCGTTGTTGTCGTCCCTTCCCTCTAGAATTGTGTGAGCCTGCTCTGGAATCACTTGAGATTGAGCTGTTATCCCCCAAAGTGTCACTGGATCTGTCTTGCTTTTGGGGAGCAGTGTAGTTATCCTCTGTGTAGGGATACATTTTTGTGTACGAGAATTTTTTTATGTCTTTTTGAAATTTGGTAATTTTTGCCTGTGTGAGGTACTTTTTATATTCTGCCATTTCTTTATTTGATTCGTCAAGTTTTTTCTTGAATGATGTTATCGTTGTTTTGGAATGGCTTTCTGTGGGCTGAATGACTTGCTGACTCTCTACGCCATGGGAGATCCTCTATTTGATCTCTAGGCGACTTTACTCACCTTTTTGTATGTCTCCTCTTTAACTTAATAGAAGGCGTGTCTAAGTCAACTTCAATGCTGGATACTCAGGACGTTTTGCTCTGTTAACACCAAGAGTACGCATTTGTAATCTTTTAACTGTCCGCCACCAATTCGGCAGCATGGCGTGATTCCGCTATTGATTATATGCACATATAGCTTTTACCGCCAGCCAACTACCACGCCATTATTTTAGCATTATAGTTACTACACGGACACAACGGCATTTAAGCACATAAGATACACGTGCATCCTGGGATGCTAATTTCCATTCATTATGTGTTTGTTTGTATTGTTCCCAAAGCACAGAGGGAAGCAGCCTCTTACCCATATTGCACCTTAGCGAGTGTAAGACATAGCGGGTCACTTACACTCAATTCCTGACCCTGCCTTTTTAAATCACTTTGCGAGCACTTCACACACTTATAGGTCCTGAAGAAAGCTGTCTCATTACCAAGGCCTGGCTGAAACATGTTGACCACACAGGATGTGGAAGACCATAGATAACTCCACAACACACCCATTGCCTTTTTTTTAACACTGCCAAGGGCCCGCTTATAAAATTAACTGGTATAGGAATTGGGACCCGAAGACAGTTTTTACTTCACACTCACACGCTATCACTGCACACTCATTCACCACGAAACTAGCTCCGCTGTAAACAGGCGTTGAAGCACACCCGGGACACATTCAGTGTCACCGGTGGAGCCCGATGATGAAGCATGCCACCAACTAGGTTGGTGGGTGAATGCTTTCAAAAGAAACACTATTTCCTTCTTCTGTACAAACACATTATCCCTATGCCCTTTGAGGCTAGTTCCCCATGTCATTTAGAGTGGCCATTACTAGCCACCAAAATCATGAAATAAAATCCATGGAAACAGACAAATATCAGAAATCACACTTATTTGAGCAACAAAAAAGTTGAACTCAGCAGCAGGTGCTTTTGGAGCTATTATTTAATTTCTAAATAATCAGCACCCTCATCCCCAACCTGAGCTCCAGTTAGTGTCTGAACCACATGTAAACAAGCATTTGCAACGCAATGGATCTCACATTAATTAAGTTTGAGATATTGGCATTGCTAAATATTGCAACACCAATTGCAACAAAAGTCTATAAATTGTAGGCCAAATTGTTTTTTATTTATTTTTGTAGCAATGGTGGCATCCTGCGCTTTAGATGAATATGTTTAAAAGTAAAGTGTGCCATACTGCGATTGCTACAATAGTTAATTGTGGATGCATTAACAATTGATGTGTGCACAGATGCCTGGTGGTGTGTGTGCCTGTGGAAATTGTGCACTGATGGCTGGTGGTGTGTGTGCCTGGTGGAAGTGTGCACTCCCGGCTGGTGGTGTGTGTGCCTGGTGGAAGCGTGCACTGACGGCTGGTGGTGTGTGTGCCTGGTGAAAGCGTGCACTGATGACTGGTGGTGTGTGCCTGGTAAAAGCATGCACTGATGGCTGGTGGTCTGTGTGTGCCTGGTGAAAGCGTGCACTGATGTCTGGTGGTGTGTGCCTGATTGTAGCGTGCACTGACGGCTGGTGGTGTTTGTGCCCAGTGAAAGGATGCACTGATGGCTGGTGGTGTTTGTGCAAGGTGAAAGTGTGCACTGATGACTGATGGTGTCTGTTCCGGGAAACATCCTTTACAACGCAACTTTTACTACGCAGTGCCTTTATGACGCAACTTTTACAACGCAAACCATTACAACGCATTGCGCTGGGGGCGCTCTAGGATAGGGAATAGGTTTCATTTCCTATCCAACACCTTCCCTACTATCCACGGGGACTGGAGTTGGAATAGTAAATGAAACAATTCACCCCCAGCGCCCCAAAGCACTATGCGTTGTAAAGGCATGCGTTGTAAAAACCTCATTGTAAAGGCATGCGTTGTAAAAGCATGCGTTGTAATGTCATACATCCGTCTGTGCCTGGTGAAAGTGTGCACTGACGGTGTGGTTGTGTGTGTGGTTGTGTGTGTGGTTGTGTGTGGTTGTGTGTGTATGTGGTTGTGGTTGTGTGTGGTGGTGTGTGTGGTTGTGTGGGAGTGGTTGTGGTTGTGTGTGTGTGTGGGTGTGTGTGTGGTTGTGGTTGTGTGTGTGTTGTGTTTGTGGTTGTGTGTGTGGTTGTGTGTGTGTGGTTGGGTGTGGTTGTGTGTATGTACATGGTTGTGTTGTGTGTGTGTGGTTGTGTGTGTGTGGTTGTGTGTGGTTGTGTGTGTGTGGTTGTGTATGTGGGTGTGGTTGTGTGTGTGGTTGTGTGTGGTTGTGGTTGTGTGGTTGTGTGTGTGGTTGCGTGTGGTTGTGTGGTGGTTGTGTGTGTGTGGTTGTATGGTTGGTTGTGTGTGTGATTGTGTGTGTGGTTGTGTGTATGGTTGTGAGTGTGGTCGATCATTTAATCACACTTGCGCAGTCAACTCAAATGAGTCTGGAAGCGGGGGCGTGGCCAGCTATGAAAAGATGTCGGATGTGTTTTAGAGCTGCTCTACACCATAACCCATGATCTGCCATCGCCTGTACTGATCCTGGCAGTAATTACCCTTACACAGACAGCCCACATTTTACCGACCCCCCCACCCCGGCATCGTTTGAGCCTTTTGCCTGGACCGAAGGCGCAACCATTCACCCATTGTGCCCTTCAGTGACTATCTGCGCCTGTGGGGCCTGGACTGGTACCCCGGGATTACGGGCAAGGCTTGGCTAATTGTGGGCGCTTCTACGAAGGAGGACACATTGTCCACGTGGCCATCCTGAGACTGCAACCACACATCGTAGACACACCATCGGGCTGGCACAGCTGCCTGCCACCCATTGTGAGCGATTGTTGGAGCTGCTTATTGAGGACTGAAAGGCCCACCGGGCCCGCGCACCATGTGGTGGGGGCCAACCTGTGCCCAGCCTCCCAGACCTACACGCCAAGATTACCACCCATTGCACACCGGCAGATGTGGCAGAGTAACATCCCTCAACAGGGCCACCATCGCACCGCCCATGAGGCTGGAGAGACTCCTGGGTACACTGAACCGATCACGGATGCTGCGCCGTCTGTCTCCTCATCCTCTCCTAAAAGAACCAGTGCCTTTGCCCTTCCCACATCTATTGGTTTCGCAGTGAGTACCTTTGCTGGGGGAGCCCAACCTGCACCCAGTGACCCGCCATCCTTCATTGCTTCATCAGCGCCCCTGTGTTTTCAGGGAGTGGGTGGTATGGGCCTGACATGTTGCCGGAGTGCCCCAAAAATCCAGCTCAAACCAATTATAGAGGCCTACTAACATGGCACACCCAGGGAACAGCCAGGTGGCCTGGCTGTTTAGCGGGGCATCTGCCTCTTCTCCCTCCTGTTCCATTTGACCTAGATGGCTACGCATTCTCTATCTTTGCCCCGGTCCACATGTGCAGTAGCGATAGCCGCACTTCTCACACCACACGCTGGCTCCTGCTGCCCGCCGCCCGCCGCCCTTCGCCATTAAGACATAAAGAACATCAGACTCTCCAAGGAAGGGGTCTGAAAGAAGGCTGGCCCCAGCCACTGAGGGCGGAACTAATGTAATGCCGTGATCTTCAGGCGTGGGAGCGGCGAAGGTCCACTATCCTCATCATTAGCTGTCCAACTATCACCCCCCCCCCTCCACTTCACCGTCTGCCACCCCTTGGGCCTGGGAGCTGTCTGGCCTGCTCATAAACCCCCCATCCCATGGTTATGCCTGGATTACACTGGGCGGTGGTGAATTAGCGAGTCAAGGTAAACGTGCTGGTCTAGGGACACAGAAGCCTCTCCTTGTAAGCCACTGCTGCAGAGAGTGCCTCCAATCTACAAAGGTCTGCATGCACAGCCCTCCCCATCCTGTGCCGGACTACAGTACACATCTGGGACTAGTGGCACAACCCAACCCCGGCACAGGGCCCCCAGACGTAGGCCAGGGGGTCGGGCACATATTCAGTGGTCTGGCAACCACTACACGGCGGCGTACCACCTCTTGCCCCCTTCCAGAGATAGCCTTGAAGCGTAGGGCTGCTTTTATTTGGTAATTATTAGCAAGAGAGATTAACGTTTCTTGGCTGTCTCATTTCCATAAACATTCTACATGACCTCTCCTCACCTGTTACTTCATTTTCGTGTTTCTGACTAGAGGAGTTAGAAGCTGCGGGATAAATCCGTCGCAGGCATACATTTTCAATTATCGCGTCGGTATCTGTGCTCGATAATTGAAAACATATGGGCGTTGGTGCGCGTAACAGACACCAATAGGCCATGGGCAGAGCAATACGCCCGCCTTTGGCCTATTGCGTGCTCTGTTAAAAAAAACATGCACTGAAAGCCCAATAACGTAACCCAAAAGGAAAAGCATACGCACAAGCGTGTGCGATTCCAGGGTCCGTTTTCAAACCCCAGACAAAATGGATCTCTGTGACAAAAGCAGCAACACACTGAGCTATCCGCATACAATACAGTTCGATACAATACAATATGCTGGAAGACTTTCTTTGCAGTAGGTATATTAACATTCTGCGCTTAATGGTGAGAGTGAAAAATGCCAGTAGACAAAAGTCTGTCCTCTCTCCAGCTGGAACATTAATCACCTGACATATCTATGATTTAGCAAGTCTGACTGTGCTGGGAAAATAAAGGTTGCGGCTTGGTACCTACTGCCACTGTCAAGCATGAATATTAAAGCCTTTGCACTAATAAATCAGCAAAACTGTTATTTAGTTAGACAAAATTTTCACCTTCAATGGCCCTGTCTTTACAGCACAGACAGAAAACTTTAGTGTCCCGATTTGCATGGCGCTGTGCCGTGTTGGAGCCCGCACCCCAATCTCATAACAAACATTTTTAAGGTTGGCAGCACCAGATTATTAAATTAATATCTGACTCACCCGAGCCTCTTGATAGTCAGAATGATCCACTGAGAGGACCTGCTATGGGCAGTGCGGAACGCACAGCCTGTCTCTGCTTCAGAGTCAGACAGCGAGCCATGCTGCAGTGCCTCAGCCTGTGCTACCTGCTCTCACTATTAGACTCACGCTAGTGTGGTGAGTCTGCTGCATAAGCTGGGCTCTACCTGGCCAGTAGGGTGACCAACCGTCCGTAAATTTCACGGACAGTCCGTCATTTCGGCCGTCTGTCCGTTGTCCGTGAAGGATTCTTTAACGGACGCCATTTGTCCGTAATTTTAACCGGGCACAGCTTCCACCCACCTCCTTTTTTGGCTCTGTTGCTGTTGAGCTCGGGTGTAACAGACTCAGATGCTGTTCCAAAGCTCAGATACCCAGCAGCATTGGAGATGCACAGCGGGATGACAATCCTCACACCTTCAGCCTTTGATGAGCTGTTAAGAGGTGCTTGAAGGTGATTGAGAGGGAGGGGCTGCAGCTTCAGGAGCAGGGGCATCTATTCAGATGCAAACAGCCCTGAATGCATCATGTCTCTGTACTTTAGAGGGGCTTCACAAATTCCCTTTCTGCCCAGGGCCCCAAAAATCCTAGAACCGGCCACGATGATTACACCGAGGCAGCATGTGGTTCTCTTCACAGAGATTAATTGCTGTCACTAAATTGTAATCAAACCTGGGTTCTTCAAACATGCAGTCTATAATGTAATAAAATAAAGAAATGGCACAATCACATCCACACTGATTAACAAAGTATGGAGGACAATCAGTTAAATCAGTTCTCTTGGAGTATCTCCTGTAAGTACTGTACATCACAGTGGGGGATGGCAAAACTAACATTTTGGAAAGAGCCTGTCTTCTAATCGTCTTGTCCAGGAGGGGGTGAAGAGCCCTACTCCACCCTGGAAGGGACCAAGATGATACTAGAATACTGCATGGCCCCCCCCTGTGCCCACCCTGGTGGATCCTGATTCCCCTCCTGTGATGGCTCATGTTCCCCCTCCTGTGATGGCTCCTGCCGCCCCAAGTGATGGCTCCTGCCCCCCAATGATGGCTCCTAACCCCCCAGTGATGGCTCCTGCCCCTCCATGTGGTGGCTCCTGTCTCCCCCCACCCCCGCCTGTGATGGCTCCTGTCCCCCCCTGTGGTGGATCCTGTCTCTGCCCTGGGTGGCTTCTGTCCCAGTCCTGGAATGGCTCCTGCAGTGAGGGTGAAGTTCTCGATGGGCCTCTTCTCAAAAAGGATCAGCTCAAAATTATTATGAAAAGGTGGGCAAGTGAGTAAGTGAAGGGATGGTTGGATGGCTGGCTGGATGAATTAGTGAAAGGGTGAATGGATGAATGAAAGATTGAATACATGGATAATGAGAGAGGATGGATGGATTGATGAGTGCGTGGAAGGATGGAAGAGAGTAAAGGTAAATAGCTGGATGTTTGGGTGGAAGGGTAGCTGGATGGGTAAAAGGGTGGATGGATGAGTGAAAGGAGATGAGTGAAAAGGTGGATGATAAGTGAGTGTGCGGATGGATGAGTGAAATGATCGATGGATTGATAAGTGCAAGGGTGAATGGATGGACGAATGAGTGAAAGGGTGGATGTTGGGATGGATGTATGAGTGAAATGGAGGGTAGATGGACAAAAGGATGAATAGATGAGTGAAGGAGTGAAAGGATAAATGGATGAGAGAAAGGATGGATGAGCGATAGGGTCAATGGATGGATTCATGAGTGGATGAGTAGATGGATGGGTGGGTGGATGGATGGAAGGAAGGATGGCTAAGTGAAAGGGTTGATGGAGAGAGAAAGGGAGGATGGATGGATGACTGAAAGGGTGGATGGGTAGAAGGATGAGTGACTGGGTGAATGGATGAGTAAGTAAACGGATGGCTGGATGGGTGAAAGAGTAAATGGCTGGATGGATGAGTGAATGGATGGATGGGTAGAAGAGTGGATGGATGAGTGTACAGATGGATAGGGTGAAAGGGTGGATGGCGCGATAATGGATGGATGAGTGAAATGATGGATGAAGGGATGGATGAGTGAAATGATAGATGGAAGGATATATGATGGCTAGGTTTACAAACGGTTGAATATGTTTGGATATGGCTGGGCTTAGTTATATACTATTGCGCAACCTCTGATGTGTCTGTAAAACGTATCCAATTGTCCTGAAGTTTTGTCCTGAATTTTGACCTCCTGTCCTGAATTTTTACACTCACCATCCTGTATTTACACCAATGCCAGTTGGTCACCTTACTGGCCAGGGTGCAGCAACAGCACATGTTGAGTGTAGGAGGATGCGAGCAGGTGGTCAAATTCTCAAACACCGGTTTCCTCCTTTAACCCTGGTGAATGAGCAGGGTGCGGAGGAGAATAAACTGGCACGACAAAAGAAATGCATGCAGCAGCAATACTTAGATATGAGGCTGGTGCGGTCGAACTGATTATAACTAAAATGTTACCTGCAGGCGCGGGGCCTCCTGAAGCTGCCACCATGGTTAAAGTTGAATTGAGTTGCAGCACTGATAAAGGGAACATTGTGCACGAAGAGCTGTTCAAAACAAGGAAACAGAAAAAGAACTCCAACAACGTGATGAACTAAAACAGAAGGGCAATAAACAGGGTTGGATTGGGATTAAAAATAGGCCTGGGCACACTAAAAAAAGTGGCCCTCATTTGCATATTGCCTTTTCACAAAACACTGCATCAGTGAAGTTTTATAAAAGGAAGGGGGGAGACGGTCTCTGAGAGAGCAATGTTTTCTTAACTTTACTTAGATCTTAAAAATGCAAAAATTAATTCACACTGGTCAAACACACCTGAAAACAAGTGAGGCCACTTCTGCTAAGGCCCTCTGCCCCGCCTCAATATGCATACATTATTGGGCCGGCCCAGTAAGAGAATGAGAGTGACACCTCTGCCTTTTGATAAAAGGGAGGTAATGAACGCCCATCACCCCCATAAAGGCCACGCAGGCACCCACTGGTCCTCTGGCGGCATCTGAACCACACAGACATAGCCCAAATCGGCCCCAGGCTGTCCAAAAAAGCAGCCCGCAGCTGGAACTCGGATACCGGCCACTCGGCCACTGCCCGTGTGCCCGCCTTGCCAAACCGACCCTGTATACGTAACAGGGCCAGTCGCCGGGGACTAGAACCCCCCCACCAAAAGGTGGGACAAACATAAGAATTAGCAAATGAAAGGAAGGGAATGTCTAAAAGCACACAAAGGAGCCAATGGGGAGCCAGAAGCGTTAGAAATGTCCCTGCAGGAGATACAGCATGTCTCGCAGAGCAGCGCATGCGCCCTGACTCTAGGCTCAACCTAAAAAGAAAGTGTGGGGCACTGATAAGGGAAATTAGTAAAATTTTTGGTAGGTCTCATAATGAAATGAGATCGCAAGTAAATTGTTATGGAAGAATTATTACATTTGTTTTCGGTCAGGTTGTTCTCTGTGTGGCGTTGATGAGGGAACGTTAGTGGAGGTGAAATCCGATAGAGAACATAACAACTATATCTACTTTCAGAACTGTCTGTACTAATGTGGAACAGCTTCATTCTTTCACGTGGAAACTATGATCCTAAGTACATTGGGAGTGGGGGTGTTGGGAGGCGTGGGTGACAAACCTTTATGAAGAAAGTTTTTCTCTATTTTGTTGGCCTTTCACCTACAAGTGACTACATCATCGTTAGAAGCGCATTAATAAACAATATGAGAACTGTGATGCTGCATGCAATGGGCGCAGTGTCAGTGAGCATGGGGGCGGGGTCAAAGGTGGGGTTAAAAAATTGAATATTCTGTAAGATATTTTGGTCTTCCACCTTCAGGTAGCTACATTTAAAATAATGTGCTGCTTAAATGAGAAATAAAATTTAAAAAGTTAAGTTAATTAGTGGGAAATGCACTTCTGTACATTATGGAGGATGCCCTAATTACTTATCGGTAATCCTCACTACTTCTAGTCCTACTCGTTCTCGACCCAGTCATCATTAGGTCGAGCCTAGCGTTGCAGCGCATGCTTTGCGAGGCATGCAGTATTGAATATAGCGTGGAACCTTTGTGAAAGCTCCGCCTTCTCTCCGCCCATCTTTTTCATTGGCTTAGGTCCTAAATGCTGCCTTCCGATTGGTTTTAGGCTTGTTAATCCCTCCTTATGCTCAGCATGTCCTCATTTGTATCCTTCCAAGGCTACAGGCCTCTTTACTTTCAAGACAATTTTTTTCCTGTGTCCCCTCCCCCCCCTCCCGCAGTCCAAGAATTCTCGGCCCCTCACCCACCCCAGCACTCCATTTCGAGCCTCTTTGTCCGCCCGCAGTCCTGTTAACAATGCAATAGGTCTTGCGTAAATGCGTGTCCTATTGCATTGCAAATGCTGGTTTTATCTTTGGCAGCGTGGCTCGCTTTAACTATAGGGCCTGTGCGCCTTTGTTTTCATCGGAGTACCAGGCAATGTCACTGTAGGCGGAGTGGTACTGCTGCGGACATACATGCAGTGTTAGCCGTGGGGTCTGTTGTGCAGACGTTTGTATGCTATGCGCCTGCTCCCACTATTGCCATCCCCCCGGACCCTTGTGAGCACTGCACACCACTGGAAGAAAAGTGAATGTGTCTGCAGGCTCCTGGAAATCAGCTGATCGAGCGTTTGAAAGTGAAAAAGCAACTCTGCTCTTAAGCGAAGCCCCTCTAGAAACATTATCATCGCATCCTGTGATTGGCTACTCATTCGGGCTTGGCATTTTAGTTTTGAATTAACGCATTTGCGGCAGAGTGCGCGCCTCTTTGTCATGTTACAGCCTCCCATGCTTGTCCTGGCTACATTGGATCGCTACATCTCCCGGCGCTTCTAATTTCTTTGGTTTTTCTCAACCCAATAGTGAGCAGGGTCTAACACCAATCAATCAATCAATCAATCATAATATTTGTATAGCGCACTACTCAACCGGAAGGGTCTTAAGGCGCTTGGGGGAAGGGGTCCGCTACTGCTCGAACAGCCAGGTCTTGAGTTGTCTCCTGAAGGCGAGGTGGTCCTGGGTCAGCCGAAGGTGGATGGGGAGGGAGTTCCATGTCTTGGCCGCCAGGTAGGAGAAGGATCTGCCTCTGGCGGTGGCTCTTCGGATGCGTGGTACGGCGGCGAGGGCGAGGCGTGTAGAAGGTCAGGCGGTCGTTGAGGTACTTGGGGCCCAGGTCATGGAGAGACTTGTGTGCGTGGGTGAGGAGCCTGAACGTGATCCTCTTGTTGAAGGGGAGCCAGTGCAGGTCCCTCAGGTGGCCGGAGATGTGGCTGCGTCGGGGGAGGTCCAGGATGAGTCGGGCGGAGGTGTTCTGGATGCGTTGGAGTCTTTTCTGTAGCTTGGCTGTGGTTCCGGCGTAGAGGGTGTTTCCGTAGTCCAGTCGGCTGGTGACGAGGGCCTGGGTGACCGTCTTCCTGGTTTCAGTCGGGATCCATCGGAATCCTGCGAAGCATGCGGAGGGTGTGAAAGCATGATGAGGAGACGGCGTTGACTTGTCTGGTCATCGAGAGGGAGGAGTCCAGGATGAAGCCCAGGTTGCGTGCGTGGTCTGTTGGCTTGGGAGCGGTGCCCAGGGCTGGGGGCCACTAGGAGTCGTCCCAGGCGGAGGGTGATGGTCCCAGGATGTGGACTTCTGTCTTGTCTGAGTTCAGTTTCAAGCGGCTGTTCTTCATCCACTCGGCGATGTCTTTCATCCCTTTGTGTAGGCTGGTTCTGGCGGTGTCGGGGTCTCTGGTGAGGGAGAGGATCAGCTGGGTGTCGTCGGCGATGATGTTGAGGTTGTGTTGGCGTGCGATGGCAGCAAGGGGTCTCATGTAGACGTTGAAAAGGGTGGGGCTGAGTGAAGATCCTTGCAGGATGCCGCAGATGACTTCGGTGGCCTCGGAGCGAAACGGGGGGAGGCGGACTCTCTGTGTTCTTCCGGCGAGGAACGAGATGATCCACTCCAGTGCCTTGTCTCGGATGCCGGTGTTGCTGAGGCGTTGGACTAGGGTGCGGTGGCAGACAGTGTCGAACGCTGCAGAGAGGTCCAGGAGGATGAGTGCCGCAGTTTCCCCGTTGTCGAGCAGGGCTCGGATGTCGTCAGTGGCTGCGATGAGGGCGGTCTCGGTGCTGTGGTTGGCTCTGAACCCGGACTGCGAGGGGTCGAGGGATCCGTTCGTCTCGAGGAAGGCGGCAAGTAGTCTGTTGACGATATTCTCGATGACTTTGCCAGGAAAAGGGATGAGCGAGATGGGGCGGAAGTTCTTGAGGTCGGTGGGACCACACTGTCCAGTGACTGATTTTTTTTCTATGATAGAAATTCCATTTCAAACGAGCATTAGCAATGCATTAGGTCTCGCATTTACCAAAGTTTGAGCTATTGGCATTGTAAATGACGATACCTTTTATTTATGTGTTGTTTTTAAAACAGATAAATAAAAGGCATTGTCATTTACAATGCCAATAGCTTAAACTCTTGCAAATACAAGACCTATTGAATTGCAAATGCATTTGGCGCCCGTGCTATAAATATTTTTAAAAAGCGTTAGGATAGTGTGTGTCCTGCCCACAAGGCATGTAAAAGCTATTTGGGAAAATAGTGGTTAGAGGCTGCAATTAAAGCCTACTGAGTAACAACACTCTTAACATGAGTTGTCGCTATGGGAGGTTACAAAATGAAACAAGGCGGTACTAAGCCTACTGACCAATGAACAGCCACAGTTTACAGTGGACAATGACACAAGCCAATGAAAAATATGTGCGGAGAGTGGGCAAAGCCTCAAGTCCCTAGCTGAGTACTATTAAACGAAAAGGAGTGCCAATACTGTTCTATGATTTAGTCTTGAATCAACTTTTAGTCAGTGGATAAGCCTTGCTGTTGGGAGCCCAGACCCAGTGGTGGTTTTTCCTAGCTGAGTACAGCATGCCTCAAAGAGCAGCACATCCCCTGCCCAGGCTCGACCTAAAAGGGATAGTTGCTCATCTAAACAGATATTTTGCATACCAAAGTGCAAAGGGCACAAATGAAGCCATGACTCTTTTGAGTGATCCTGCCCAAACCATGGGGCATATCAGCAACAGCGGGCGTAAATTATTGCTAAGCGCGCTTAGCACGAGGATACTTCTCGCCGGCTGTGGCTGGATTTTATCGCAGAGATAGCGCGCTATCAGCAATTCATTTCTCCAAAGTAATAAAAATACAAGCAATAGCCGCTAAATGTGGAAATCCAGCGATAATCGTACAGCCATAGGTGATTGCTTGATGATAGGGCAGGGCAGACTTAGCATAATATCCACCTTCCATTGGACATAATGGCTAGGTCAGATTGAAAGCAGGCGTAAGGAAAGTAGCGATAAGCGCGGTTAGCGCTACTTTTCTTATCACTGTGCAGGTTAGTGTGCAGATTGTTAATAGGAGAAATGTCGCTTAGCGACATTTTCCTGGTAATTTCTGTGTGTTACGCCCACATTTCATCTCATTAGCGATGCAAAGCTGGGTGTTGAGGAAACGATTGAAGAAGCATGAAAACACGCGATAGCGTGTCTTTGCCGATAGGGCAATAAAATTAGCGCCGCTTTTCGCTCGAAAACGGACACTAAAGTGGTGATAATTTTACTGCAGGCCTTGTTGCTACAAGTACCTTTGATTAAAAGCAGCAAGACTCCAAAGACTTTTGATGCCGCTTGGTGCAAACCACCTCTAATTCACCTTAAGATTAGCAATCAAAATAACAAGGCAGGCGCTGGCCATTGGAAGGCAAAGAACAAGTTTATTGCTCTAGAGGAGAGTACATCACTTCGGACACCGGGGCTATCGTCAGGAGGTGCTCTAGCGGCATCTCTGAGGCCTGCCCTTTTATATGTTTCTTTCGTCAGTTTTATTGCACGGTCAAACATTCCTGGCATCAGTTTATTACATAGTGAAACTTCCTTGGAATCCCCGCCTTAAGCTAGTTCCCACACAAGTCCAGCAGCAAATGTTCCCCCACCCGGATCTTACAGTTGATCGATATCTTGCAGCTGGACATTCCAACAGGACCTAAAACACATGGGATCAGTCAGATCAAAGGGGTCAGGTCGCCGATTAAATTCTGGCCCCTTTGTTGGTGAAGCAAGTTCTGTCATTACGTGGGCAATAAACTAGGTTCGCAGGGGTTGGTTAGTGCCTGGGACCGGATTGAGTAGCCAGGTGCAGTGGAGGAGGTTATCAGAGGGGCCTGATCGAATGCAGAGGATGAAAGGACAAGTGGGTTTGGTGCGGGAAGTGGCTCTAGGATATTGTCATGCTGACATGGTTTTACGACCCCGGTATGTGTGCTCGGGTTCAGTCAGAGGGCGGGGGGATGAGGGCGGCCGGGGTGATGCGCAGGTGACCAGCAATGTGGGAAATGGCTGCAGAGACTAAAATGGTTGCCGCTTAAACGCTCGTAGGGGCCTTGGTTACACAAGATGGCGCCGGCATATATATATCGTCTTATATTCAACAGTCGCCCATTTGAACATATAGGGGCCAGCTTGTCAGTTTACGTTAATGTCCATAATGTCCTGTACCTCTCTGTCATACATTGCTTTCATGTTTTCGCATCGAGTGTTCAAAGTCTTAGAGTGCAGAGAATGCAAACAAAGAGAACACAGGGGCGGTATCCAATGTATCCCCAGACAACAGCCACATATCACTAAGATCAGAACCAAGAGGACCATCAATATCTTCCAACCCCATTCCTTTAATATGCCCCAAAACCAGTTTCCCAGTGTCCAAGTCTCTGGTTCTTGGTGGATCTCTGATGCCAGCCTGTGGAGATGTTCAATTGCCTTGTAGATTGAAGGCGCACTGTCACGGACGAAAGTGCAGCAGCTGGCATCGATGATGCGGCATGCTCCTCCGCGGTCTGCTAGTACCACGTCTAGAACAAGACGGTTCTGCAAAGCTACCAAGTGGACCGCCTGAAGCTCAGCTGTGTTGTTGGTGAGGATGCCAGCTGTGACGTTCAAGGCTGTTTCTACTGCTAGTGATAGGTGTCGGATGGCTCGGCTGTTTGCCATCGGGCCCCATAGCGGGACGAGTCCTTTTGCTGCATCAAGAAACTGTGATGCGGCGGAGTCTGCTTGTTCTGTGTCTTTGGACCGCCTTTCTCTGTGATGGATTGCAGATGCTGTGTAGGTTGGCGGCAGAACAAAGGCAATGTAGCAAGTGCCCCCCCAGCCTTTTAGGAGCCAGGTGTAGGCTTTGGTACCACAGATAAAGTACACGTTGGATGATACAACAAATGAAGGGGGGTCGGCAGTGTTCAGAGTCTTCGTTATCTGGCAAAAGCTGTGACCTATGATCTTAGTCCCGTGGCCTTCGATGCAGACAAGGCCTGAGACGTTTACCACAGATAGGGCCACTGTCAGTGTTGCGGCAGTTCGTTTCTTCAGATAGGAAAAGTTAGGTCTGGCTGGGTTGTGGTACACCTGCATTTCAATTCTTTCTTTGGCGGGAATGTTCATAGGAAAGGTTGCATTCGAAGTCAGAGGGCAGAAGGGAGCAGATGTTCTCCCGTTTTGTTCAACCAGAACTCATTGTAAAACTGTTTGATGGTCCCATCGGACATGGCATTGTCTTTGTAGCTCTCTTGCAGGAGTATTAACCAGGCAAGGCAGGATCCATGAACAGAGAAAGGTGAAGGGATGATATGAATGGAATGTTCAGTGGCATGAGGTAGCAACCCACATATCCAACAGTTCGTGGCATTTGCGGCAAGATTGTGTTGGTGCAATAATTGTATAAAAGAATTGTTCCAGAACTCTTTGCGCCGCTCTCGGAGGCGCGGTGACAGTGACACCAGATAGTGTTCTTTCTTGGTGGTGGGTTGCATGGTGGGTGACATTGTCCTGTAAGTGGGAGCATTTTCTTCAAGGTACCAGATGGCAACAATCAGCAAGAGGCAGGTGAGAGATGCTGCCACAAGAGTTATTGTCTTTGCACTGTGCAGTTTGGCAAATTTGGAGACGTCGCGGTGGTTCTTCGGTCATCCGGGATCTTCCATCACCTTCAAGAGACTCGACGACTGGCAGAACCACATACTTTCGTCTAGCATATTTCCCGGTAGCCTGGTAGTGTTAGCTACCGATCTAAGACTTTTGACTCAGTTAGTGGCCTGCTTGTCGGAGCACTCTCCTTTAGTCGATCTCAAATTGTACCCCTCCTTGGATGGTACCGTGGGGTCGGGAAACTCTGCCAATTCAAGTGTTTCTGTTTGTGGATAGCAACTCAGGGCTGGTTGGTCTTTGGTCAGGAGCTCCTCTTGGCTGTTCACTTCTCGGGGGCCGTCAGTGTTGGAGGTATCTTCTTGCAGTGGTGCGCATGCACCCAGTTCTTCTTTCCTTCCACTCGAAGGGCAGTTCGGGTGGTAATCAGGACCTGCAAGGGGCCCATCCACCTGGGTTCTAGACTCTTCGACCTCTGGAAATTTCGAGTCAGCATGAATTCCCCAGGCTGGATATCATGTCCTGGGCCCCTGGACACATCTGGAATGGCACGCAGCACCTGTTGGTGGATAAGAGTTAGTTCATTTGTCAATTTGTCCAAGTAATCAGACATTAGTATGTCCAGGACATCGTGGATTGAAGTTGGCTTTGGTGCCGCCCAAATGTTCATAGGCCTGCCAAAGACCACTTCATAGGGGGGGTAGTCGGTGTTTTGTTGGGGTGGAGCGCATTGACAGCAATGCCAGTGGGAGAGCGTCTGGCCGGTTGTGGAGACTATTTTTGCTAGTTTCAGTTTTAGTGTGGCGTTGTGTCTCTCTACCAGGCCCGCTGATTAGGGGTGGAAAACGGTGTGGAACTTTTGCTTGACCCCCAACTCCTTCAATATGTTTTGTATAACTTTTGCTACGAAGTGGGGGCCATTGTCGCTCCATAAAATTCTACAAAGGCCATATCGGGGGAAGAATTCTTTTAGTAACACCTTCGCTGTCGCTAAGGCGGTGTTGTCGCAGGTGGGGTAGGCCTCAACCCATTTACTAAAAGCGCACACGATCACCAGCACGTATTTAAGACCGCGGCACCTTTCTAGCTGGATGTAGTCCATTTGGAGGACTTCAAAGGGATGGTCGGGAACTCCAAACCCTCCCTGCGGTACTGCAGGGTTGTGTTGCAGACGTACTAGGCATTGTTGCACTAGGCGTTTTGCTGATTCTGCTATCTTGCTGTTATGCCATACCCTGGTGATCAATTCGGTCATAGGAGCAGATCCTATGTGTGCGGGTAAATGTGCCATGGTCAATATAGGGATCAGATAGGCATTTGGTAGCAGACATTTGTCCCCGTTTTTTGTCCTCCAGCAGCCTTCCTCGTCTTTTAGTCCCACCCGAGCCCATTCAGTCAGTTCGTCCTGTGTGCCTGTCGTTTGTATGTCCCTTACAGTCATTCTAGCATCAGTCCATTGTTCTGCTTGTGACCTGGTCACGTACATCCGTGTCGTGGTTCTGTCCTGGGCTGTGGTTCGGGCAGTAATGTCAGCTAGTGCGTTTCCCTGGCCAATGAGATCGGTCACTTTCTTGTGAGCCTGGCACTTAATTACAGCTAGCTGCTTGGGGAGGAGGACTGCTTCAGTTAATGCTGAGACTAGATCTCCATGTAGGATGGGTGTGCCGTGTGATGTCAGGAACCCTCTTTCCCTCCAAAGGTGCCCAAAATGCTTACCACTCCAAAGACGTACTGGCTATCAGGGTATATGTTGGCTGTCGTGCCAGCCGCTAAAATACACGCTTGTGTAAGGGCAATGAGCTCAGCTGCTTGGGCGGATCGTTGGGCAATGCGGGCTGTCTCTAGGATGGTTCGGGCTGTGGTTACGGCATATGCTGCTGAGGTGGTGCCGTCGGGAGGTTTGATACAAAAGGGGGTGGTGATGGACGGAGCATCTGAACCAATCAAACACTCACACCCAGTCAAAAGATCTGGGTTTGATCCATCACCGTTCTTTAGCCCACTCTGCCACCCCGGTTCAGACATGGCTATATGCAAATCAGTCTGACCCTGTTCCTCATGGGAACAGTCCAGCCTGAACTGCCAAGCCATGCCTTCCCTGGACCGGAAACAAGCTTCCGAGGACCGGTTTCTGGCATTCCAGCTGTCTTCAGCCCGGCTTGCTTGAATCCAGTGGCAAAGTGAGCAAGGGACTCACGTCTGAGCATACCCTGCCACACTTATGGGGGCCAAAGCGGTACAAAAGGGGGTGGTGATGGACGTCCATCACCACCCCCTTTTGTACTGTCGGGAAGTTTGAGGCATGAGCCGTCTACCCATAGTTCTCCGTCTGGCTCTGGAAAGGCAGTGTCTCGGAGATCAACTCTACTCTTCGTCTGTTCGTCAGTGAGGGTTAAGCAACCGTGCAGTGGAGTCACACCGGGGTTAGTTTCGGGTAGAGGCAACAATGTGGCAGGATTGAGAGTGGTGCATCGCTTCAGCGTGATGTGTGGTGCTAGCAAGGTTAGCTCGTAGCCTGTCAGTCGTGCGCTAGTCAGATGTTGGGTCTTGGTCTGGTTCAGTAGTGTGTCGACTGCATGGGGTACTAACACTGTGATTGGGTTGGAGAGCACTGTTCCCTCACTCTGGCGTATGGATTTGGCTGCGGCCGCCACAGTGCGCAAGCATGCTGGCAGCGCTCTAGCTACTGGGTCGAGGGTGGCAGAGAAGTATGCACATAGGCGATGTTTGTGACCAATTGACTGTGTTAAGACGGACAATGCACATCCCTCCCTTTCATGAGTGTAGAGGAAGAATGGTTTGGAGTAGTCTGGGGTACCTAGAACAGGAGCTGTACAGAGGGCATCTCGTAATTCTTTGAATGCTGACTGGCATTCGGGTGTCCAGGGAAAAGGTGAGGGGGTGTCTTTGGCCAGGAGGAAGAGAAGTGGTTTCACAGTGAGACTAAAGTTTGGTAACCACTGTCGGCAAAATGAGGTAAGGCCTATCAGAGAGCGGACTTGTTTCTGATTCATGGGAATGGGAGTGTCTAGAATTGTCTGGATTCTGTCGGGTGTGAGTCTTCTTCCTTCTTTCGATAAGAGGTGACCTAAATAGGTCACTTGTGGCTGGCAGAACTGCAATTTCTTTCGAGAAACTTTGTGGCCATTGTCTGCAAGGAAGTGTAGGAGTTGGATGGTGGCTGTGACAGCTAGTGGAGTGGTGTCTGCTGCTAGAAGGATATTGTCCACATACTGTATCTACACCACTCCGTCCGATAATTGAACGGCATCTAACTGTCTCTTGAGCGCCTGGCTATAGATGCTCGGGCTCTCTGTGTACCCCTGGGGTGCTCGACAAAATCTACATGAGTGGAATCTTAGAATGAATCTGAAGAGATAGCGACTGTCTTGGTGAATGGGTATGGAGAAGAAGGCATTCTTAAGATCGATAACGGTGAAAGTGGTAGCAGTTGACGGAATCAGGATGGTGGTGATGTCAGAAACTACTGGATACTGTGGAACTACTATTTTGTTTACCTCCCGTAGGTCGATGATGAAGCAGTAGGCTTTTCCATCTCCCTCTCCCTGACTCTTTATGATTGGTGTGGAGAAGCGTGGCTCAGTGGTTAGAGGCGGCAGACCCGGAAGCTGAGATTGGCTGTGGACCAGGGTTCGATTCCCCGCCTCGGCGGGTCTCGGGCTCAAAATTCCACGGACTCGACAATTCTCGCTCCGGTGCCTACTCGACTCACAGGGTCACACTCTGCGACTCAGGGCAATAGCTTGCTTAATCTCCACTACGGCCCCTCGCAGCGGGATGCCTGGCTTTCACCTTGTGGATACCCTGCCGGGGTATCTCAAAGGGGAATACCAGGACGGGTTCCCTAAGCAAGCGCCTTGAGACCTTCGGGTGATTCGTGCGCTATATAAGTCAAATACATTACATTTTTTTTTTTTTTTACATCGGTAGATTGGGACTGTTACAAACATGGCTCACTACCTCTTCCACCACTCCCGCCTCTACAAGTGACTGTATGATTTCGGCCAAGGCTTTCTCTCCCTCTGGCGATATCTTGTACTGGGGTATTTTTGGTAACGTTGCCTCTGGCTGTGTAGTCACATACACTGGGTCGATAATCATTTGTCCTACATCAGAAACAGCCCTAGCCCACAGATGCGAGGGTAAAGTGTCTAGTAGGGATGTGTCTGCCTCAGCAATGGGGTACATGTGTTGGGATGGATTATCTCTCGGGTGTTGGTGATTGTCATATAAGATACCTGTGGCCGATTCTAGGGCCATTCACTCATTGTGCTTGGCCGAATTTGACGGCGGCCATCTTTGATAGGGCTACTTTGATTCGGCGCTCTAGCCTCAGGTATAAAAGCCGAGGCAAAGCGCTGCTCGCGAGAAAGCTTGACTTTGCACTGATACCACAGCCGGCTGGCTGCTTATCTTTTAATCTGTGTTTTTAATAATTTAATATTGCATTGCACTGTTGTTCCTCTGTGTCCGACCCCCCCCGTTTTTTTTCACATTGGAGCCAGCACAGACACCCACAATACCCAGGACAGACACACGATCCCTCCCTAGCATTTTGGGGCATATTATCGTATTTGGGGTGACTGAGATACCTGTGGCCGATTCTAGGGCCATTCACTCATTGTGCTCGGCCAAATTTGACGGCGGCCATCTTTGATAGGGCTACTTTGATTCGGCGCTCTAGCCTCAGGTATAAAAACGGTTAGTCATGACTCCGCGCAGCGGACGCGCACAGCGGGCGCGCCTGAATCGCGCCGGAGTCACGCCAGAGTCCAGCCCGTCTGCGCCCGTCCGCGCACGAACGGGTGCAGGGGCTGGGGCTCCCGGCTGTAGGCTTTCGTATACACAGGATGCATTATACCACTTACAGAGGGGAACCCAGTCATTGGATCCAACCACGCTAGCCTTATTAGAGGAACTGTCTATTCGCGGTTCATGCAGCAGTAAGTCCACCTCCTATTCCCATACCCTGAATCTGGCTAGCCTAAATACTAGATCACTGCAGTGTCATAGTCTTGAGATTTTCACCCTACTCCAAGCTGGAGAAATCGATGTCCTAACATTGACCGAGACCTGGCTCGGGGAAAATTCACTACCAGACATTATAGCCGCAGTTCCTTCAGGTTATGACATACACTGGCATAATCGTATGGGGAATGCCCGTGGGGGAGGAGTAGCTATACTTTTTAAGAAAAACCTAGCTGCAATTAAAATCTTGACAGAAACAGTGGACCTGGCCGATATGCTGGCAGTGAAAATTATGTTTGATAATTTGTGTTTAATCATTCTCACTGTCTATCGCCCGCCAAATTCCACCTCGGCCTTTAACGACCTATTTATGGCCAGCATATCGGATATATGCTCACGTTATAAGAACATAGTAGTTACGGGAGACTTTAATCTACACTGGGACAAGGAGAAAAAGGAACCAGCAGCTAGCTCTTTGGAGACAACAATGTGTTCGCTTGGTTTCAGGCAACTGGTAGACTCCCCTACGCACATAAAGGGCCATATTCTTGACCTGGTCTGGGTTTTGGATCCTAAGATCACCTCAGTAAGAGTTCTCCCTTGTATCTGGTCAGACCACCACCTGATATATTGTGATGTCCCTATTGGCGCAAAACCCCCACAGCCCCCACCAAAATTTAAAAAGACTCGTCAATGGAAAAATGTTGATGCACAAACATTGACTTTGTCGCTCAGGGAATTCACTCAACCCACGGCGCCAGGCGCCGATATAGACCAAGAGTGTAGAGAGCTAATGGGTGATTTAACAAGGGCAATTGATCAGATTGCTCCAGTGAAGTCCCAGAAAATGAATAGTGGTGGGAAGGGAGCCCCCTGGTTCACACCAGCTCTAAGAGAACATAGGAAAGATTTGCGAAATGCTGAGAGAAACTGGAGGAGAAAAAAAGACCCCGAATCCTGTGAACAATACAGGCAGTTGCTTCGGGCCTATAAAAAACATATACACGAATCCAAAGCGACATTCTACGAAAATCGCATTAACAAGGCAGATAATGTTCAGAAGGAAACTTTTAAAATCCTCATGGAACTAAGTAAAAGAACTCAACCTATAGAGACCACCTTCAATTGCGACACCTTTTTGAAATATTTCCTAGAAAAGGTTGAGATTATTTTACAAGATATAACAAGTACCAGAGTTGGCTCCACTGAACCACATCCTGCTAAAACTTCAGGTGGAATGTACTTGTCTAGTTTTCCCCTGATTTATTCATTGAGCCTAGAAACCTTAATGAGGAAAACAAAGTCAGGCTCCCCAGCCGACCCATGTCCTCCTAGTGTGTTCCGCCTAGCCCGCCTCAGCCTAGAAGAACGCATTCTGTCCATGCTAAATAGGTCATTGAACACGGGACAGCTGCCAGCTAGCTTTAAAGAAGCCCGGGTGAAGCCCCTAATCAAGAAAGCTGGGGCCGATCCCAAAGTATTAAAAAACTATCGGCCTATTTCCCAGCTTCCATTTCTCTCTAAGGTGCTTGAGCAGCATGTTCTGAAGTCACTGGCTGCGTTCCTGGAGTCCAACCATCTGCTCCATGACATGCAGGCAGGGTTCCGTGCCCACCATAGCACCGAGTTAGTCATGCTCTCGGTGCTGGACGACCTTAGAGGGTTGGCTGACCGAAAGAAACCAAGCGCCCTGATACTTCTAGACCTATCAGCGGCGTTTGATACCGTCAGCCATACCATACTCCTGGATAGGTTGGCCAGGTTTGGGTTTCGGGGCTCTGCTTACCTCTGGCTGGAATCCTTCCTGTCTGGGCGAACCCAGAGGATTCAGCTGGGAGAGGAGGTATCAGGAGCAGGAGACCTGACATGAGGGGTACCCCAAGGCTCCGCCTTATCCCCCTTATTGTTCAACCTATACCTGCAACCACTAATAAGCACCTTGGTTGAGATGGGCTGTCGGGTGTTTAACTATGCAGACGACACTCAGTTGTTGCTGAGCATAGATGACACCGTACGGGCCCAGTCGCTGGCACAGGAGATTCTTAGGTACACTGTTAACTGGATGTCCAGGAATCTCCTGAAGATTAACCCTGAGAAAACAGAGGTGTTAATTGTGTCATCCACTTGTTCACCCTGGTGTGACCTCTACTGGCCCCAGGAATTAGGGCCCACACCCAAGCCAACAATCGCGGTCAAAAGTCTTGGCATGAGAATAGACGGCGCCCTCTCAATGACCAATCAAATCTCTGCGGTAGTGGGTACTTGCAACGGCATCATAAGACAACTGCGCAAACTTGTTCCACTTCTTTCCCAGTCCATGCTTCGCACGATAGTTTCCGCCACCATACTGTCGAGGCTGGACTACGGAAATGCGCTCTACTTGGGCTTACCTAAAGCCTTAACAAACAGACTGCAGGTAGTCTTAAATGATGCGGCAAGACTAATCTTTAGACTTCCAAGGAGATCACACGCATCCCCGCTGTTGCTGAGTCTTCACTGGCTACCAGTGACGCAAAGGTCGGCTTTTAAGAGTCTCTGTATAGCCCATAAGGCTATCTACGGGCAAGCCCCTTCCTATATCAAGGAAAGACTAGTTATCTACAGGCCCGAAAGAAGCCTAAGGTCCTCCGAGGCTCAGTTGCTTGTATGTTCTGGGTTCAGGCTAGCAACAAAAGGAGGGAGATCCTTCTCGGTCCTACTGCCCAAAATGTGGAATGAGCTGCCTGAGTCTCTCCGCAAGGAAGGAAATCTGCTCCGCTTTAGGAAAGCCCTAAAGACAACTCTATTTAGAACAGCGTTGAGCTCAGTACAGATCTAACTCGCCTCCTGTGACTGCCCGAGCTGTGATGTCATTGCGGTCAAAAGCGCCCTGAGACCTGCCGGTGATTTGGCGCTATATAAACCGACATAAACATAAACAAACAAACATAAGATGACTCGTACTCCGTCTGGCGAACATCTGATAGTCGCACAGAAATGCTTCAGTAGATCGAGACCCATAATGGCGTCTGGGGTGTTGGAGGAGAGAAGGAACGTCGTGTCGATAATATTGTTTTCAAGTTTGAAGGGGATCAGTCTGGACAAAGGGTTGGTGGAGGGCGTACGGTCAAATCCTATTGAGGTTATATGTGAGCCAGACAAGGGTGCCCATGGAATCAGTTGTTTGGATAGTGCACTACGTGTTGCTCCTGTGTCTACCAAAAATTGGCGACGCTGTGCCCAGGACCCTTGTGGTGACATAAGGGCCTTGCTGGTCAACATAGAACTCGACTGGATCCCTCCCTTGCCCCTGGCTATCCTATGCAAAGTCATACATATTGTCGTAATCTGTCTGTTGGCACTGGTTCTGTCTAGGGAGGTCAAACGCGTTCACTCTTCCTGGCATTACTTTGTTAGCTTCGTTCGCATACCCTCTTCCACGTCCTTTTCCTCCCTGTTCATGTGGTATTTCTCTCATCCCTCTGCCTCTACTAGCCCCTAATAAAGCTAGGCACTGGGATTTCCAGTGTCCGTATTCCTTGCAAAATGCACATTGGTCTTGTCCTAAGTCCTGGCGCCGTACATATGGTGTCACTGAGTCATTTATAGGAGGCTGTGTTCTAGGGACATTCTGCTGGCATCCTCCTTTATATGGCTCATGTCCTGTATTCACCCCTTGGAGTTGGGCTATCATTACTCTTTCCTTCAAGTCTTTCTTTTTCTTTTCTGTGGCTCTGTCATTCTCGTTTTTCTGATGCTCATAATACTGGGCCATTTGGAGAATAGCCGCTGGTTTAGAGGCTGCCCAACTACTTTCGCTAGTCTGTAATTTCTGGGATACCTCCGGTAGTAGTCCTTTGACGTAATTCTGCACGTATAAGCGGTGTCCAGTCGCAGTGGACATGTCCTGTCCACTGTAGTTGGAGAACCATGTTTCGAATCTCGAGAAATACTCGGAAACATCCTCTTGTGGTTTCTGGCGGCACGCTGTCACTATGGACCAGTCTCTCTTTTTCAATGTTTTTACTTTCTGCACTATTTTATCGGGGAAGTCCAATACAGCTTTAACTGGTTTTTGGCCAGGATTCCGCTGCTTGTCTAATGTGTCGAGTTATTCCCAGGTTTGACCGAACAACTCTGTGTGGTTTAGCTTCCTGAACTGCTTCGGAACATTGACCGGCAAACATAACCCGAAGAACAAGTCAATGTCGGCAAGTGTCATTATCGTGGACCCCAAAGCGGTACTTAGTTCGGTGTAAAAGGCGGTGGGATTCTTCCGTAAATCTGGAAGAGATTTACGGAATGTCAGGATGTCCTGTCTTTCCCATGGCTGATACACCCAATTGTACACCACCCTCCCTTTAGCGTCCTGGTGATTTATGTTGTCATGAGTCCCTTGTCCTCTAGGGGGGCCCAATACGGGGCAGCCTCTTTTATCGGCATCATGTTATCTGGCTTCTCTATTGAGGGAGTTACTGGCTTCGATGCTCTGTCTGCATCTATCCGCCCTTGTTCTATGAGGTGGCGGAATACTTCTAACGTGGACAAGAAAAGTTCTTCTACCTTGCTGTCGTTCTCGTCTCCTATGTCCACTTTTCCATAAAGAGCCATTAGCCTCCCTGGTCCTACATCCTGGTATTTCTCTTCATAGGCAGTAAGTGCTTAGTAGCAGAAGCGCACAATTAAGAATTGCTTGTGGCTCGCGTCATAAGAATGGCATATGTCTGTCACATACTCTTCTGTTTCTCTCCTATTCACAAGGGTTTTGACTATCTTGTCAATGTTTGCCCGCTCGTGCGTACTTAATCGCGGAACTCTGGGTAACCCTTTTTCTATTGGTCCTATTACCACTAATGTGTTTGTTGATGAGGCACTTGGTGCAAGTGGCTCGATTGGAGAGGAAACGATCGTGGCGTCTCCACTGGTACCTTGCTGTTCTTGTTGCTGTACTACAGAATGATTAGGGGCATAAGGAGGTGGCATGTAGATAATCGGGGGACCCAATAAGAAATCATTGTTTATTCTTTGCTTAGCCGGTAACTCTGGGTACAGAGTTGAAGGCTTTCTAACAGGGCACTGGCCTGATATTTTCGCTTCTTGTTCTCTTTTATCGTTCTCTCTTTCTTTGATATCATCTTCTAACTTTTTACTGTTCTGGAAAGCAGACATTTGTGTTTCCTTATCCTGCCTGGCTTCATCTCTTTTCTTTCTTTGTACTGCTTCTTTTCGCCAGAGGCCGAAGTTGTCGAGCATGGCTGGCGTAGTTTTCTTTTTAAGGAGCGCTATTTCCAAGACTTCTATTTTAGCGAGATCAAAAGATCCTGTCAGTGGCCACTGATTTACCCGGTCCTTTCTAGTATATTTGTGCCATAGTTTGCTGTAAGCAACGATGGCTACTCCATATTTGACATACATGTCCTTGTTAGGGGTGCCTTCCGGCGGTGCTGGATGACTGACCTCTAACAAACGGTCCGGTTCAAAACAATCAAACAATTTTGAGAAGACAGGCATGACGTACAAAGCGGTCAAAATAAATATCTCAATATGTCGTGGGCAAAGGTCCGCACTACCTGTCCTTCGCTGCCTGCAAAGAAGGAATATTCCTATTCTACGCTTGTTTGCAAGCAGGGAATACCTCAAGTACTACCAATAACTTCAAAAAACGGAATACTAGTATTCAAGCGAAGAATTTCAATACAATCAAACAATTATTCTCCGTCATATATCATGACCTTACCCGGATCGTTATGGACAGTTTCTTCGTCGTCCCCTTCCAGCGCCCGTTTGTTCTCTTACTCCAAAGATGCAGTGTACCCGCAAGGTCCCAGTCAGGACCGGTAGGTCACTCTAGAGAGGTCCGTTCGGAACCGGTGAAGTTCGGATGATCGGCCGCCAGACGAGGGTCTCTTTCAGACAGGTGCACTTTCCCGATCGTTGCAGACGTTCACTCCGTCGTTAGGACCGCTCTACCAGACCCACATTTCGCCAGGAGGTGCTCTAGCTGCATCTCTGAGGCCTGGCCTTTTATATGTTTCTTTCGTCAGTTTTATTGCATGGTCAAATATTCCTGGCATCAGTTGATCACAACGTGAAACTTCCTTGGAATCCCCGCCTTAAGCTAGTTCCCACACAAGTCCCGCAGCAAATGTTCTCCCACCCGGATCTTACAGTTGATCGATATCTTGCAGCTGGACATTCCGACAGGACCTAAAACACTTGGGATCGGTCAGATCAAAGGGGTCGGGTCACTGATTAAATTCCCGCCCCTTTGTTGGTGAAGCAAGTTCTGTTGTTACGTGGGCAATAAACTAGGTCCGCAGGGGTTGGTTAGCGCCTGGGACCGGATTGAGTAGCCAGGTGCAAAGGAGGAGGTTATCAGAGGGGCCTGATCGCGCGCAGAGGATGAAAGGACAAGTGGGTTTGGTGCGGGAATTTAATGGATATTGAATTAATAAACAACTGTTGTGCTCATCTTTAAATTAGTCAGACAGTGCCACCATGTGGCAGACTGTTACTATCCCCAGAGCTGACAATTAAGTGCAGCTGCCAAGCACCGTTAATCACCAGATCAAATTAAGCACTGAAAGAAGCAATGCACTGTGCTCCATACACTGCCACAACCACATTCATTTGCCCAACAGCCTGTGGTGTTCAATAGCCTATCTTTGTTGTAGACCCTCTCACAGGGCAGGCCATGACCCATTGTGCACACCCGTTCATCAGCGAAAGAGATAGCAAATTTCTAGGTAGACACAGCCTGTCAAGAGAGGCGACTTCTACAGAAATCAAGACAACTGTGAACCTTTCCCACCCACTCATTTATTGGGATAATGTACCCCCAATTAGGGACTCACTTCAGAGTTTCAAGCTTTCACAATATAAGCTCACCAACATCCATAATGGGTAAAAGATGAGCTGTTTACAAATATAAAATAAAGTACTGTGGAGTCAGAAATGTCTCTTGCAAAGTATAAGGGTGTGCACCCTTTTCCTGAATGACCCAACTCCGTGAGATCTAGTATTCCAAATTTTACTGGCCCAGCTATCACACTAATTCAGTGTGTACCAAGGGCTAGGTCTGTCCTGGTAATTCAAAGGATCAGAAATGGTTATGTGATATTAAGATGCCCGCCAAGCTACTCTCTTGTAATGACTTGGGCTAATATCCATGTCCTGAGTTGCTAAGATAAGAAATGTTAGCAGTGAACCAATTCTTGTTAATAGTTCCAAAACTTTTTCCTGTGTCAGACAGAAGCATGGCCTGCTGAAGTCACTCAATGATCACTCCATGCAGTAATGCAGCCAGTGGTGTGGGCAGCATTTTAAAGACGAATAACCCCCACCCTCAAACCCCACTCAACAGGGAGGTGCTGGTTCTGGCGTAGGATTTGGACGCATTGCTGTTGTAATCTTTCCCCTCTTCTCCCACCCAGTGGTACCTTCCTACCCACCCCCCCTTTTGTATTGGTCCTAACCAGGCAACAGAAGTTCACCTTAGAATTTTGGTGTATGCTTAGGAGCTGGCAACAGAGGATTAATGAATAAACTTGATTCTTAAGTACATTTTATCTGTACCTTTTAATTTTAACAAATTGGTGACGCAGTAACCAGTGCTGTGCAGGGGACAGCTGTCAATCCTCTCCCCTGTTCCTTCAGCCAGCCTTTTTTAATTAGCGTCCTTGACGTTCAAAATCTTTCAGGAAGCTCTCACCTCTTCTTGTGTCTGTACATTGGACCTGTGTCTCCTTTGGCATTTCTGGTGGCGAACAAAGTTTATTTTCTGCCGACGGTGAGAGTGGAGTATTCCGGATATTCATCAGCACAGAGGTGCAGTGGTTCAAGTCAAAGTCAAAAACTTTTATTCGATTAATCAATTTGATAATCATAAAAAGTACATCATAGACACAATAAATATATATACGTAAAAACACATTATTATAATATGATACAAAAAATTCGGTTCAGATAAAAAGGAATCAATTGGGCGATATCTCCATGGCGTTACGGACCTTTAAACATGATTTCAAAAACATTGCTACATTTTTTGCCATATATTGGGAGTCCAGTTGTTGGAGTGCTAGCATGGCTGGGCGACACGTTCTCAACCCCATTTGACGTAGTAATGGCATAATCCAACGTTTGCGCGCTTGTACATAATAGCGGCAGAATAGAATAACGTGGATGGTCGTTTGGGGGGAGACGTGATCGCATGGACAATTTATTAAATCGTGTGACCAATTTAACACTGTAGGAAAAGAAACAAGGCGGTAAAACAAATTGAAACGAAACCTGGTTAATAGGAATTTCTCATGATTCGATGTATAGGAAGTAAGATAAGGCTGAATTTCTAGGGACGTTTGGACCATCAATACATGAGTATTTGTCGGTTTGTGTGCTTCAGTGGTTAGACGTAGTTCTCTCAGATGATTTATACATAGTTGTTTCAGTACTTTTCTACTTATTGGGTCCATGGTGGATGGCTCAGTGAAATGATGAAATAGGTTCAAGTCCTTCAAAAAGTTGGCTACATATGCTAACCATGGAATTCGTTTCCAGGCCGACATTTTCAAACAATCAGAGATTAATGCGCGTGTTAGGTGACATTCTGGCTTAGACCATATACGGTGCCATAGAAGAACTGGTTGGCATTTGATGATATCCGATATAAAGTCCATACCCAGTTCGATATGGCAACCGTAAGTTGGCGCGCTCTGTGGGAGTGCCAAAAGATATTTTGTGAAGTGATTTTGAATCTTTTGGAGATCTTCAGTCTTTATATAGCCCCAAACACCTGATCCATAGGTAGCAATACTCTGGCACTTGGATTGAAAAATCTTAATCAGTTCAGGTGGAGCCGGTTTGCCCAGTTTACTAGAAAAGGAGAGAAGGGCCGAAGTCGCTCTCTGGAAGAGTAATTTCCTACTTGCCAGCGCCCTTTTCCAGGTTAGCTGGTCGTCTATTAAAATACCAAGATAGGGGTATTCCCTGGTTCGCTCCAATTTAATATGATCAATATGTAGATGTTTAGAATTTTTTACCTTTGGGCCTATATTCATGACAAAGGTCTTGGTTTTGTTCACTTTTAGACCCAATGACAACATGTACTTGCAATATTTATCAAGTTGTTTTTGGAGCTGCACCAGGGTTCTGGCAAGTATGACAGAGTCATCGGCATATAATAATGCCGGAATAGGGCGACGATTATTAGAGGGTAGGTCCTGGCACCCCTCTAGCATGGCTGTTTCCAGCCCGTTAGTGTAAAGATTAAACAAGAAGGGTGCCAGGACACAACCCTGTCTGACTCCCCTTGTAATAGGGAATGAAGATGACAGTTCACCTCCCAGACCGTACCTCACGCAAGCGGATGCATCAGAGTACAGCTCACGCAAGAACTTAATTAGTGGGGGGTCAACGCCCATTTCTTCCAGTATGGCCCATAACCTAGCGTGTATCACACAATCAAACGCCGCACTAAGGTCGACGTAGACCAAAAATAAATTGCCCCGTTTAACTTTCGCGTATTTTCCTATCAGTAGGGTAAGATTTAAGGCCTGTTCCACAGTCCCCAGTCCCTCCCGGAATCCGTACTGGAGGTCGGTAATGATGTTCTTGTCTGTCGCCCAATCCTGGAGACGTTCCAGGATAAGGCGACCCGCGACTTTCCCCAGTGAATCCAGGAGGGAGATGGGTCTGTAGCAGGCTGGGTTATTTCTATCCCCCTTTTTAAAAATTGGGAGAAGGATGGAAGATGACCAAGATTCCAAAAGGCCAGTTTGTAAGGTTGCCGTCATCAGTCGAGCAACTATTGGGGACCATAAGTCGATATTGGCGACAAATATATCGAGGGGGACGCCATCAGGGCCAGGGGCCTTTCCAGTTTTAGAGGTAGTTAATGCATGCCTAATCTCACTAAGTGAAAAATGCAAATCAATTGGATATAGATCCACCTTGGAGTTATCGGCTAATGGTTCAGCTTGGCTGGAGCAGTCCGAAGGGGGATCACTAAAGATCTTCGACAAATGAGTCACCCATTCGTCTGCGGTCACAGCCACATCCAGATGTTGGTGGTGATTTTCGGCAGCCAAAAAGGGAGATTTGATAACCTGCCAAAATTGAGAACTATCCCTATTTCTTGAGCTCTCGTGTAATTGGGCCCACAAGTTTTTCTTATAGTCTTTTTTACATTTATTTCGGGCCAGGTTGTACTCAGATCTAAGTTTAGCCACCTCGCTTTTAATTCTGGGTTGGTTATGGAGAGCTTTCTTTAGTGCATTCAATGCTTTCCGGCATGCGGTATTAAACCAACTTGGAGTTAGTTGATTATCAGGTTTATGGGTGCGACGTAATTCGGCCTGAATTATTTTTAAGATTTCCCTGAAGCTAAAAATAGTTAGCTCGGGGGTGGAGTCCACCGACAAACAGTTGTTAATCCATTCGGATGCTTTCGATATGACCTTAGTGGTGGTTAAAGTGGGGTCAATTTTTGACCATTTCACGGAAAAACCGTTAGTTTTGTCCATGGTCAACGATTTCTGAGTTAATTGACTCAACCTTATAGGATTAGGGTCGGTGGAGGTTAAATTAAAAGTAAAGCTATTTGGGAAGTGGTCGCCTGAAATTTCTGAACCTGTAGTAAAGTTAGAGATTGTACCTTTTAAAAAGTATGAACACAAAATAAAATCTATCGTGCTAAAACAGTCCCTACCGTGGAAAGTAGGTTTAAATTCCACCAGGGGATCTACGAGTTCGTTAGCATATGACAGTTCTAAGATCGCTATGCTATCGTTAAGACATTCACCTACGAGAGAATGGGCAAAATGGGTCATTGGGCTATCCTGTTCGTCTAGAATGCCACAAGTGCCATTTTTATGTGTATGGCATAATGGGACATTAAAGTCCCCTCCCCATACTATATTACACTCAGGTGGTAATTTCTTTAAGCGTTGTTCTTTTATAAACACGGAAAGACCTGTAACTATCCTTACACATTCTACAGTAGGCAAATTATTATAAAAATTAATAAAACAATATGAAGTACCATTATTAAAAGAAACCAAAAGTATTTGGTAATTTGAATTAAACTGGAGGATGGAAATATTCCGAACTTGCAAATTATTTGAAACATATATTGCTAAACCGCCCATGTGTCTGCCATGGGTGGATGGGCTCGCTGGGGAGTGGAATGTTTTGTAACCCTGTATGTGGAGTGGAGTAATTGTCCAAGTCTCTTGCAAACAGATTATCTGGTGAGTGGTAACAAATTTCAACCACAGTTCTAATTTAATCTTGGATCGAAGTCCAGCTACGTTCCAAAATAGTACAGATACCCGCAGAGATGATGCTATTATGCGTTTCGGAAGTGGTGTTCTTATTTTGGGCAGTACATGGGCAGAAGAATGGTTGACTACGATATCACATCGTTGCAAAACCTTCACGTTATGTTGTGAGAGAATGTCATTTGGCTCCTTACGCTCTACAGGGGGAGGGGGTATCGCTAGTCTAGGGGGTGAAATTAGGGGGGATGAAGGTGTCAGTGCTGTAGGGGATGGAGGACCCGAAATAGGGGGGTTATTTTTTACCTGGATGTTAACCGATGGTGGTCAATCCACCATCTCAAGGCAATCGAATCTATTGTACATAGGAATACCTCTCCAATCGTGAGATGGCCTCTTATCTCCAGCTCCGTAACCCACCCGTGGAACCCAGTCTGGTTTTCTGTTCCAAGTCCCTACCTGTGTCCAGTTCCATTCTGGACCTGATACATAACTTTTAGCTGGGGGATAGAAGTAGGCCAATCTTTTGGTATCTATACCTTCCAGGGATGTTTGAGAACCTCCAATTGACGAAATATATTCAACCGTTTGGGGGTCTTCAAAAGTAATTATAACACAGTCCCCGGAGATTGTCTTTGGCTCCTTTCCCACCCAGGGAACCCTGCGGACAGATGTAACTCTATTGTTGGCGTAGGGGGGAAGGGGCCTATTGGTTGATAGCCAGTGTAGAACTTTGTTCTTTAAAGACCATCCTGGCTCCTCTGAGTTTAGATGCAGCTCAGGAACCCCAGTCATAATAATAATGTATGGGGTTGCCTCAGGTGGAAGGTGTGCTGGGCGACGACCATGTTGTTTAGTGTTGTAGGCTGCGTTTTTTGTTGCGGGTGTCCTTAGTGGATTCGTTGCATGTGGGTGCGGATTTGTTGGCACTGAAGACAATGATTGTGCTGGTGGAGGTGAATTAGAAACGGTCCCTTTTGTGGCTACTGGGGGTTGCGCTTGTTGCGTATTCGGAATCATGGTTTTTTGTTTCGCCTGCGTTGTGATAGTTACATGCTTATGCTGTTGGAGGGAGTGATGAGTTGTAGAGGGCCCTGCTTTATTCATGCTTACGCGCGTTGTTGCTGGAATTTGGGCCTCTAAGGGGGTAGGAGCTAGAATTGGGTTCTTCTTGGGGTTTGAAACAGATAGTAATGATGCTAGTGTTTTTTCTATATTTTGTAATGCTATTTCAATAGGTTTCAAATGAAGTTTAATTAATGACTGTAACGAAGCCAATAAATGCGAGTCGTCAGTACGTGTGAGTTGGCCGTTACCCATATTGCTACTGATGGAGGAATTGTTAATGTTGGTTGGGAGATTTGACATATCAGCCGGGTTAGCAATCACCTGTTGTTGAAGTGGCGATAAGTGGCTAACAGCTTGATCGGCTGTGGGAGACTGAACCATGGATTGTGTGTGAGAAATAGCTTGAGGCGAGTGATTGATCCTTTTATGTTCCTTTCTATTTTTTGGAATCGCCCCTTCCCTCTGCCCCCTAGTGTTAGGTGAGGGAGAGGGAGAATCCTCCTGAATAGGAATCGTAAAGAGAGGTGGAGTTCTCTCAAGTGATAGGGCTGAACGCGAAGGAGAAGTGAGTGATAATTGGGTAGCAGAGAGATCTATAGTCACTGATAGGTCCACCGTTCCCGGGGCCATGTTGGTAACTAATAGAGTACCGGGATCAGGGTTACGTAGGGGGGTTTTGGCTGCAGCCAGTAATCCCAAAGAGGATCGCCTGGCTGTAGCAAGATCTTGAGAGACCCTCCTTTCTAACAGTAGTACACCTTGGTTGATTGCGTCATTGGCTTTCGCAATGAACTGGTCAATGGGGCCTGTTTTTTGGGCAGCACGGGATGGTTTAGTGCTTCTGGTGTTCCTGGGTGACATGATTGCTGTATCATAGACTATAAACAGTAGGAGACGTTACAACAATATTTTTGCAGACCACAACAGTAAGATATCATGTATATGCCCACTTAATGATAACAACAACGTGTCAATGGGGTGGCCCAGTCCAGTCTTACCCGGTCTTGAACGGGCTTAAACGGGCCCGCCCTTGGCCCGGGCTTCGCCCGGCGTCCCGCGAGACGGGGGTGACTGGGGATTTAAGCGCCTCCTGGCGCGCGATTGACGCAGGTTGCGCCACAAAGGATGGTGGGCAGTGTAGTTTATCCCTTCCCAGCACTGCGCTCCGCTCGGCGGCCTCACCCCGAGGTGTAACAGGGGTCGGGCGGCGGGAGGCGGGTGGGCAGGTTGCACAGCTGAGTAGAATTTGTAAACTGGCGTGAAGTCTTCCCAAAGGGTCCTGGCAGCAGCAGTCCGTCACAGAATGATTCCCCGTGCAGTGGTTCAGTTCTGGCATTCGGGCTCTGTTCCTCAGGGAGTGATTCGGTTGGTGCCTTTTTGGTGCTACGGCACGGAATGGGTAGCGACATCGTTTTGTCCGAGCCTGAGTGTCTCCACACGGAAGGTGCAGCATTGCTCTCCTCGGTAGGAACACTGAGAGGAGTTTCAGTCAGCGTTTTGGTGATGTTGGTCGCTCTCCTCAGCAGTCCGTCACAGAATGATTCCCCCACTCGACCGGGGTGACTGTGGATTTAAGCGCCTCCTGGCGCGCGATTGACGTAGGTTGCGCCGCAAAGGATGGTGGGCAGTGTAATTTATCCCTTCCCAGCACCGCGCTCCGCTCGGCGGCCTCACCCCGAGGTGTAACAGGGGTCGGGCGGCGGGAGGCGGGTGGGCAGGTTGCACAGCTGAGTAGAATTTGTAAACTGGCGTGAAGTCTTCCCAAAGGGTCCTGGCAGCAGCAGTCCGTCACAGAATGATTCCCCCACTCGACCGGGGTGACTGTGGATTTAAGCGCCTCCTGGCGCGCGATTGACGTAGGTTGCGCCGCAAAGGATGGTGGGCAGTGTAGTTTATCCCTTCCCATTACCGCGCTCCGCTCGGCGGCCTCACCCCGAGGTGTAACAGGGGTCGGGCGGCGGGAGGCGGGTGGGCAGGTTGCACAGCTGAGTAGAATTTGTAAACTGGCGTGAAGTCTTCCCAAAGGGTCCTGGCAGCAGCAGTCCGTCACAGAATGATTCCCCGTGCAGTGGTTCAGTTCTGGCATTCGGGCTCTGTTCCTCAGGGAGTGATTCGGTTGGTGCCTTTTTGGTGCTACGGCACGGAATGGGTAGCGACATCGTTTTGTCCGAGCCTGAGTGTCTCCACACGGAAGGTGCAGCGTTGCTCTCCTCGGTAGGAACACTGAGAGGAGTTTCAGTCAGCGTTTTGGTGATGTTGGTCACTCTCCTCAGCAGGAATCCCAGCATCTTGGGGTCTTCGACAAAGAGGGTGCAGTGCAGATTTCTTCAGCGACAGTCTTGAGCAGTGTCTTGCCTGCTACTACTTATGGGTGTTTAGTGTCAAGATTTCTGCAGTGTGGCCCAAATTTGGTGTTTAGTGTCAAGATTTCTGCAGTGTGGCCAAATTTAGGGGCTTATTATCAAGGACAAGCGATACATTATAGCCGCTTTTATCGGCAGGAAACTGCTGATAAAGCGGCGATAATGGCCTTGATATTATGTTCTATGAATTCATCTAACATGGGCTTCGATTGGAATTCATAGAGCATATTATCAAGGCCATTATTGCCGCTTTATCGGCAGTTTCCTGCCGATAAAAGCGGCGATAATGTATCGCCTGTCCTTGATAATATGCCCCTTAGTCTTTTAAGTCATCCATCACGCCATCACGCTGACAGGCACAGCTTGCCTGCAGTTACAATCACGTCAGTCTCTGCTTCCCGTATATCTCTACACTTGTGAAATCTTTAAGGTTATCGTCCTCCTCAGATTTATGGAAGTATTTTCTTTTATATATGAAATAATTTTCGGATTCCAACTACTATTGTAAGAGATTGTGTACTGTAGGTTAACTTATTTGACCAGCACTGATGTGATTCAAATTTATATATCGTTTTAAATTTTCCTGGGAAATATTGTTGCCATTTTCATAAGAACCTCCTTAGTTTATCTCGCACGGGGCAGTAGTAGTTATACCTCCAGATCATAACCAAGTTAATTTGGTCATTATGTCTATTACTAACATGAACCAAACACCTCCTTTCCTGAATGAAGAAGGGGAACCAGAAATTCCATGGGAAAGATGGTTCAAAATGTTCCACTCGTGCTTGATTGCTATAGGAGCTGAAAAGTTCTCATCAGTAAGGAAACAACACATATTGTTGCACAATCTGGGCACGCTAGGGAGGAAAATATATGAAGATCTTGCTGATGGAGGGGAAGAAGGAGGTGAAGGGGATGTGGATGTGTTTACCACTACTTTGAGGAAACTTGGGGCCCATTTCAAAGACAAGGTTAATGTAGTGTTAGAACGCCACAAATTGTTTTAAAGGGTACAAGGAAAAAATGAAAAGGTAACATCCTACATAGCTACGTTAAGGGGACTTTCGGCCACTTGTGAGTTTTTCAAAAGTATGTAATACCAAAGACGTAGGGAGAGAGGTACATGCGGTATATGATCAAACCAATAAAGGTGAGGATAACACATTTATATTCCAGGTACAAAGTAAAGATGAGGTAGTTAGTTATCCAGTATGTGATATGCAGTTGAATGGGAAGAATGTTAAAGCATTTGCTGATTCCTGTTCCCCATACACTCTCATTGAAGAAGAGTATTTTATGAAATTGTTTAAAGAAGGGGAATACATGATTGAAAATTCTGATGTGCATGCAGGAGGGTACAATAAGGATCCTATTCCCCTTGTGGGTATGGTGAAAATGCAAATTACTTTTAAGGACAGAGACACCTATGGTAAAGTCTATATTACTAAGAAGGGAAGTAATGTACTGGGGTGGAGACACCAGAAGGAGTTAGGCATCAGACTTGACCCCAACAATGTTGAATAAGTATTACTAGTTGACAGATCTTTAACAGGTAAAGAAGTATGCAACGAAATTCCTTAAGTATTCTCGGAAAAGAAAGGAAAGTTAAGAAACTACGGGCCAGATGTAGGTGCTTAAATACCGGTCGGTAACGGCCGATTTCGGCCGTTACCGACCGGTATTTAAGAAATGGTATGTAGGGGCATATGTTACAGAATCGGTAAATTTACCGATCGGTAAATTTACCGATCGGTATTTTTACCGATTCTGTAAATATGATATGTAGGTGGGACTCTTCAGAGTCCCACAAGGGCTACAAAATCAGTATTTTACCATCAAATTGTATTTGATGTTAAAATACCGATTCAGGTGTGCATGCACATGTGTGCATGCACACCTGTGCCATATGACAGGCAGACCTGCCCTTAGGGCAGGTATGCCTGCCACATGGCCCCCGAACCTTTTTTGGGGGTGCTAGAGGGTGTCAAAGTGACACCCCCTGCACCCTTGTCAAAAATCTGTATTTACCGATCGGTAAATACCGACCGGTAATGCTCCATTCATTCCTATGGGCTTCAAAGCCCATAGGAATGAATGGAGCATTACCGGTCGGTATTTACCGATCGGTAAATACAGATATTTACCGATCGGTAAAATGGAACATACCCCCCTTCTTATTTACCGATTCTTATTTACCGAATCGGTAAAATTCGGTAAATAGGAATCGGTAAATAAGTTTTACCTACATCTGGGCCCTAATGCATAAAATCAAGCTAAAAGATGATGCGGTTCCAGTAGCACATAAGACTAGGTCCATACCATTAGTAATGAGAGAACCTTTAAAAGGGAACCGGAGAATTTAGAAAGGCTGGGTATAATTCAATCAATAGAAACCTCAGAATGGCTATCCCCGATTGTGATCACTTCAAAAAAGGGAAGTAACGACATCCGCATGTGTGTGGATCTCAGGAACCTCAATTTCAACATCTGGATAGATAGATACCCACTTCCCAAAATTAATGAAATGTTGTCAGTTATAAATAATGCCACATTCTTTTCAGTTTTAGATCTCACATCTGCATACCACCAGGTGGCGCTGCATCCGAACACTCTGGGAGATGCCGGTCCAAAGGGGAGAGGAGGGGATAGAATAACCCACTTGCTGAAAGCAAGCGTTCGGACATATACACAATTTTTTATCTAAAACAGAAATTTACCTGTACTTAATGCTGGATGATCATTGTCCCATTTTTAATGGTCTCAGACCGACCTTTTTAACCGTTTTCTTTTAACTGACCATTTTCTTTCACTATTAATAGCTATTTGTAATGGTTTTTATTAACTGTACAATAAAGCATTTACTTACTTACTTACTGCTACATCCAGACTCTCAAATTCTCACGGCATCCACCACTCCTTTCGGAACATACAAATTCTTAAGAATGCCTTTTGGGTTGGCGTCGGACGCTGCAGCATTTCAAGGATAATGCAACATCTTCTGAAGGATACCAGCAAAACCATCTGTTTCCAGGACGACATTCTAGTCTATGGCTCAGACGAGGAAGAATATAATTGCAATTTAAAAGAGGTTTGCACCAAGCTAAAGGAGGCAGGTTTCACCATTAATTGAGACAAATATAAGATAGGTGTAGCATCAGTGGAATTTCTAGGGCATACATTGTCCAGCGAAGGCATGAAACCAAAAATGGACTTAATTGAGGCAGTTATAGATGCTCCGATTCCTGTCAACAAAGAGGAAGTGAAATCATTCTTAGGCCTAGCGGAATATATGTCCAAATTCGTAAAAAATTCTCCCAAAAAGTTCAACCTATCAGGGACCTTCTAAAGAAAGAAAAAAATTTGAATGGTCGTTCTCTCATAATAAGGCATTTATGGAACTCAAAAAAGCCATGGCTGAAGCTCCTTGCATAGGAAATTTCGATGATTCTAGTGGTACCTTATTACCCATGGATGCCAGCAATAGAGGCATCGGGCCACACTTTCACAAATGCAGGGAGGAAAAGAGAAAATTATAGCTTTCGCTTCACGGACATTTATGGATGCAGAAAACAACTACTCCACTATTGAAAAAGAGGTGATGTCCTGCTATTGGCCCACTAACCATTTTACATTTTTTCTATGGGGCATACCATTTGTACTGAGAACAGATCACAAACCCTTGGTATCTTTGTTCGCATCTAAGGACATACAGTAAAAGCAACACCTTGTATTGGTAAATGGATTGTGTCCTTACAGAATTTCAATTTCAAAATCGAGTATGTTCCAGGCAACAAGAATCTAGTAGCGGACTGTCTTTCACGCTTACCCCTTAACAAACATGGGGAGGAGAGCACAGAAGAACTAGAAGTTTTGCAAGTAAACATTCCTGCCATCCTAGAAGAGGAATGGAACATTCAAATGGCCAGAGATATCATGCTTGAAGAGTTAAAGAACTCATCAGCAAAGGTTGGCTCAAGAAATGTAGTGGTCTCCCAGTAGAGCTACAACCGTTCTGAAACATCAGAGAGGAACTATCTATTACAGGTAACAATGTGACCAGAGCAGGAAGGACTCAGAAATAGCATCTATGAAATGGCTCATGAAGGTCATCTAGGCAGAAGTCTAACAAAAAGTAAGCTAAGTTCAGGATATTGGTTTCCTAATATGGACAGCTGCATAGACATAGAAGGAATGGTTAAGAAATGCCCTGCTTGTGGTCTCAGTGACAAGACCAAGAGTACAAGGAAAATACCACTGCAACCAGTTGAAGTACCAATCAAAGCGTGGGAAAATTTAGGCATGGACATTATTGGCCCCCTTCAAATTTCAGGTCTACAAGAAAGATTTATTATAGTTCTGATAGATTATTTCTCAAAATGGCTCAATATCAAGTTTGTCAACAAAGTAGACACCAAAACAATAATACTTTTCTTGTCGGATGTGTTTATGAATGAAGGTATTCCCCATACGCTCATTAGGGACAATGGGGTATAGTTGTTAGTTTCAGAGGAAATGAAATAATGTCTCAACACATTGGCCATAAAACATATTTGCACACCTCTTTATTGCCCTCGGGCTAATGGGTTGGTGGAGCGCTGCAACAGGATGATCAAAGAGTCCTTACAGTTAGCTATGGTAGCAAGCAAACCCATTGTCGAGTCCATTAAAGACACTATATGGTCATATCATACAACACCCAACAGTGTAACAGGATATCCATCGTTCTGTCTGCTTAGAGGGCGTAAACCAGGGTCCAAATTGACACCCAATTGGTTGTTCGAAGACAACTCTATTGTGAGGGATGACACGACAACCAACGTAAAAATCGACACCATCAGAATCTGGGTCCCCTGCTCCGAGATTGGCTGCTCCGGCCTTTCGGCCATGACCTCTCGCTCTTGTTTTGGCGGGAGTGGAGGCCTGGCCGTGTCTGAGGCGAGGCGCGCGGCGGGAATCAGAAGAGGTAGGATGTTCAGCAAGGTCTATGTGTAGGTGAAGGGTGAACAAAATATGGCATCTTAAGGGTGCCCAGGGGAGAAAGAGAAGTCCCGGGCCAGCTGGTTCCATAGGTATTACTGCAGCTGACCCACCCACTCCTTGTGAGCACCTCAGAACCCACGAGGAGCCCTCGCCATTGACGGGCTCGTTGCAAAACATCCCTTTGTTGGTCTGCGCTGAGAGTGGAGTGAATCTCCTCATACTCTCACAGGCTGGGTTCAAAGCTACTAGCGCTGCTCGCAATTTATTTGCTTAAATCTTTTGTTCCAGAGCTGCCTGATAAAAAAAAAAATAAACGACTGTGAATCATGTTTTTCCTCTGGAGTGGGGCCGAAACTGGTCAGGGCAAAAGTCCCAAAAAAATGACTGAAAAAACCAGCCGCAAAAGTGAATGCAACCGCCTATCTGTTTCCAATTAACGCGACCGAGAGACAGGCTAATGTAAACAAGCGCGGGTGCGATAATTGGAAACAGATGGCGCAGCTGCTCTCACGCAAGGTAAACGCCATACATGCATGAGTGCTCATTGGAAACAGTGCAGTACATGCACAATGTTCCCAAAAATTCCTGAGTGATTCCAAGAGGTCACTCCTAAGCAATGCTTGCGCGCTGCCAAGGCAAGCCTTAAAAAAGCACGTGCTCCTTAAAGATAGGTGGCTTGCACAAACAAATGCACATGCATTTTCAGGCCGAAAATATACATTTTAAATTCTGAAAACTATATCCCCCTCCAATGAGGCCTAGTGTCTCTGCTCTTGTACGCAATGCTCACTCATAACTGTAACACCAGCAGCTCCGCATCGGCCTTCTAGAAATCCTGTACTAACGACTCCAAATGCCCGCCTGCGGCGCTGGGACTCACTGATAGTGTGGTCCTTTTCCCGGGGAGCTGCCCGGTGCCCACTGGGGCGTGCGTAAAGAACTCCTGAACCTCGGAACGGCCTGAGCTGGTGGCGGTGGCAGCGGTGACAAGATGGCGGCAGACGAGGGGCGCGGGCTCGTGTCCCCGAGGTTGCTGTGTCGCTGGTGATGGGAGAGGGCCGACGCTGGCAGTGCCCTGATTGAATATCACCTAGACGTGCTCGGGCGAGTGGTGGAGTGGATGCATCTTGGTGTCATTGGAGTAAAGGATCTCATCGGTCGGACGTGGGATACGACTTGACGAGTGCGGGAGGAAGTGACCCCGGAAGGGTGGGCACCTACCGGAGATTAAACCCTCACACGGGCGGGGACGCAGGCAAGCACTGCTGGTGCTCTTTGAGCCCTGCGGTGCCTCCAAATATACTGAATAATTGTGGCCTGCCATGGCGGTATGGTGACGGTGTGACAAAATGGCAGCACGATGACGCAGTGAGCTTGGGACCTGCCATCGCTTGCAGTCCTACTCTGATCCTGTGTTGTACTGGAGGGCTGAGGGCACGGCCAAGGACTCCTGGAGGTATTCTGGCCCTGCAATATCTTTCGATATATTACGCGACAATCGCCTGAAAGTTAGGCCCGGCAGCGGCCTCACAAAATGGCGGCGAGGTGACGCAGTGAGCCCGGGTCCTGGAACCGCTCGTATTCGGGCCCTGTTTCGGAGACAATGGGGAAACCACAAGGACGGCAGGACGGTGCTGCCCAGCAATCCGGAGGAGAACAGCAGACCCATGAGGATCTGAAGGAGACGGTGGAGACCCAAGACCCACACCTACAGTGCCAATTTGAACGTATTCTGACTGCAATAGCGGAATCCCGTACAGCCCTGCAGCAGGACATTGCACAGGTGGCAACAGGGCTGGGGCTTCTGAAGGCCGATCACTCTAAGCTGGTGGATCGGGTGAAACAAGTGGAAGGGACATTGCAGGAAATCGAGCCGGCCCACAAGGTGCTGGAAGGCAAGATGGTGGATGTCCTGGACCGTCTACAGGCGCTGGAGAAGAGGGCGGAAGATGCCAAAAGTTGCAATCGGCACAATAACATTCGAGTTGTTGGACTACCTGAGAACGTGGAGGGATCGGATATGGTGCGTTATCTGGAGGAGTGGTTGCGAACGACGGTGGCACTGGAGGGTTTATCCTCCTACACGTTAGAACGAACGCATAGGGTGCCTGCGAAGCCCCAGTTGCTGGGGCGGCGACCGTGGCCTGTGGTCGCCAGACTCCTACATTAAAAGGACAGAGATTTGCTATTGCAGAGGGCACGGACTGGAGGCCCCTATGAGGTGGAAAATAGCAGGGTGAATATCTTTCCGGACTATACTATGGAGATTCAACGACTTTGAATGTCCTTCCTAACAGTAAAGAAGGAATTGAGGGGAGAGGGCATCCAGTATTCCTTGATGTTCCCTGCGAAACTGAAAGTCATGTTGGATGGTAACACCATGTTTTATGAAACACCAGAGGCTTCATGGGCATTGTTGGAGGTGTACAGAGCTGGTAATGATCACCCGAAAACGCAGCTAGAGGAACTTGGGAGGGGTTGCCTCAACATAAATCTCAGCGCCTTCGACGTCGGCAGCAGAAGATCAAGAAACCGTCCCATGCTCAAATGGACTTGGAGAAGCAGGGGGCACTGGAAGCGGTGTCAGCAATGTTTGTTAATCCAACGGCACAATCACCAGAGGGTAAGGACGATGATAAGGAGAAGTCTCGATGGGACACGGAAGTCTTGGTAGCTGAGAGTGTTCGACCGCCGCAGGTTATCCCGGCGACGGCTGATGGACTTTTTGGATGAATGACAATGTGTGTGTAGGACAGTTTCCAGCCAGGAATGGCTGGGGGGGATTGTGATTGTTGGCAGCTGAGGGCTGAGGGGCTACTGCTGGGTATATTGGCTATACTGGTGGGGAGATTGTCATCGGGTGGCGAACTGGGGATGAGGGCTGGGACTGGCATCTGGATGATTTTTGGAGATGACCCTGGTGCGCAGAGGGAGAGGGGACAGTGTCGAGCAGGGGGGCTGCAGCAGAGGTCAAGGGTGGGAGCAGGAGAGTTTCCATCGGCACCAAACCTCCCCGATTAGCCCTTAAGGCACACCTGCGGTGACTACCGCGGGGCTTAGTGGTGTGAAGTGTGTGGGATTGGTTTGGATGGGGACTAACAGTTTGGTTTTAGGTCCTGTTCTTGGGGGGTGGGGGAGTTGGGGATGTAGGGGATTGGGTAAGGTTTCGGGGATCGCAGGTGTGTTCGGAGTGAATCTATGACATAATATCGACAGACAGAATATAGACATACAAAAATATCGACACAAAAATATCGACATCAAAAATATCGGAGTTCTATCTACATATAGGTAAGTACAAAAATATAGAGAAAAAATATCGTAGTACAAAAATATCGAAGTTAAAAATATTGTTTTTAAAATGTAATAATAATAATGTAAAAATTATTTAAAAATACATATAATTTAACAAATTATAAATATAAAATAATAACTAATACATATACATTTAAATAAATTAAAAACTCTACATATAAATTAATATATATACTTACTCCACATATTGCAACAGTAGGAAAAGCGTTGGATAGCGTAGCGGTCAAAATTACTATTCCCACTCCAGAGAGTGCAACAGTAGGGAAAGCGTTGGATAGCGTAGGGGTAAAAATTACTATTCCCACTCCAGAGGGTGCAACAGTAGGGAAAGCTTTGGATAGCGTAGGGGAAAAAATTACTATTCCCACTCCAGAGGGTGCAACAGTAGGGAAAGCGTTGGATAGCGAAGGGGTAAAAATTACTATTCCCACTCCAGAGAGTGCAACAGTAGGGAAAGCGTTGGATAGCGTAGGGGTAAAAATTACTATTCCCAATCCAGAGGGTGCAACAGTAGAGAAAGCGTTGGATAGCATGGGGATAAAAATAATTTCACACACTACTGCCCCTTTCATACACAACACACTATACATACAAAAAAACAAAATTAATATAAATATCAATTAATCAATTGAAAACAATTAATATTATTAAATTGATGTAATTATAAATTAACTAATTAACACATATTAATTACCAATTAATAATTAATTACCAATTAATAATTAATTAACAATAACAAAAAATTATAAATATTACTAAATTAACTCTAATTAATTTAATTAACGAATTAATAATAATTAATTACCAATTAATTATTAATTAACAATAACAAAAACGTATTACTACATTAACTCTAATTAATTTAATTAACTAATAATTAATAATTAATTACCAATTAATCATTAATTAATAATTATTTATTAATCAAAAATATTTTTTTTTAAATAATTAATTAAATATAATGAAATTACTTCCCACCCTATTCCCCCATAAACCCACAACCCGCTCTGATACTAAAACACAAAATGTTCACAAAATTACTAACTTCTAAACATACGTTGAAAAACATGTTTAACAAACATATAAAAAACATAATAGCATACATAACACTAAACAAAATTACGATATTAGTAACATACATACCTTAATATCGATATTCTGTCTATCGATATTATTGCACATCGATATTCTATACCATCGATATTAAAACATCGATATTATTGTATATCGATATTTTAATTTCGATATTTTGTCTCTCTACCGTTCGGAGTTATGGGTGGAACGGAGGAGCAGGTGACTAGTGACAATGGGGACGATCCATGATTTGAAATATATAACCTGGAATGTCAGAGGGCTTCACACCATGGCTAGGCGTCACAAGGTTCACGCATATTTAGAAGAAACAATATGGTGAGGGAGGGCCTAAGGGAGTTTACAGACCAAACAAAGACACATTCCCTAACTGAATGTATAAAACACAAAAGTGTCAGAGGGTCTAACAAAGTCTATGTGTGGTTCATTAGACTGACAAAAGTAAGTGTCAACTCATCTAGTGAATGTAAAGATACATTGATGGATACCTGTGATTTCTAACAGGATACCCATCAGTCACCACTCGGAACCGCCCTTCATCATTTGGGATTCCTGTTCACAAATAGGTACACCACCGGTTAAGACTAAAGGTCAGATGGTTTAACCTTAAGAAAACCTAGTGGTGGCAAACGTGGTTCAGAGTGTCACAAACTACCCATCAATATAAAATTAGGGTGACTCACTTGCAGTGCTAGAGTAAAGAAATGTGATAAGTGAGTGAAAACTAAAAAAGGGGTGAGGGAGCATGAATAAGATTAACTTTATTCTGTTCTATGCTCGCTCCACCAATATTAAAAAGAGCAGCATGAGTAGATTTAACAAATATCTACCTAGATGTAAATATGGTCAACATGTTTCAGCAATTTACAAAAGACTAAAGAGTCTATTGCTTTCATCAGGACCGGAATATTAGGGGAAATGCTACTGCAAAGGGTGTCGTGAAATATTAAAAAGTGACTACATATCAACAGTGCTGCGACATGGAAAAAGATTACCTGATTCTCTAGGTGTGTTCTTTGCTTGCAGACGTTATGTATGTCACTGCAAAGAGAAACAAACACAAACAAACGCAAGTAGAATGACCACATACATATAGACGTAGTAATGTGTAATTAATCCACATTTAACAGTGAAACCAGATTTAACTGTAAACCAATGGTTTTAATGCAATACCACATTGGATATATGTTTTAACAACATGAAATGCTTGGATGTAATATTTTCATGTAGCAGTTTGTGCTCCGTCTTACCCTTATTGTGAAGCACATAGCTCCACCCCGCCTGGCAACGGCTCAGGACTCGAGGGAAGCACCGCTCTGATAAAAAGAAGCAAAGAGACAAAGATATGTCATTGCTTCATGGTCGAACGAAAATACAGCACATTGAAAAAGTACCCTGAGAGAATAGTTGGCATAAGGTTTATGTTATGAAGGAACACCGCATGGCGTTCTTATGGAGGCATAGTCAGAAACTAGTTCGCATCCCGGGTTTCTCTCATACTCTGCAATGGGTTGGTATTAGCCATTATTACTAAGCAGGACCCAGGTTTTCCTTTTCCATTCATGGTTGTCTTGATTAATTTCAACAAACCCATGAGAAAAGTGTAAAGAGTAAGGGCTGTACCTTCAGTCAGAAAGGTATATTTGCCGCGTAGCCCAAGCAACAATGTCGTAAATATCTACGCGCAAAGACTGCAGTCGCCTCGATCTAAGGGCCATTCGCAAGGGGGATGTTGTTTATCCTAAGTTTCACGCTTTTAAAAGAAAAGTACTTTCCAAGCTAGACTCGGATAGTACGCGGCTCACCTCTCCGTCGGTACTCCTTCGCCACCATCTGAACCAGCTGGGGAGGTGCCGAACAGGGGTAGAGGCTGCCGTTAAGAGCTGTACGCTGATTGGCTCGCTACCGGCCATGTGATCGGGCCACAAATAGGAGTGCCCGTTGTTTTGAGATTTCAGATACTGTTGTCTTATTGGTAGTTAGATGGTCATGTGAACAAGCCTATCTTTGTAATCAAGTTGTTTATTTGCTAACAAGGGCTGTGTCGGCGGTTGCTAAGAGACAATGCCTGGACTACAGTTAAGACAGTAACTTTATCGATAGTTTCATTGATGGCGAAAACCGATGTGTTATTAGCGTGTTAAATGTCAGCTCTGTTCTGCTACCTTGGAAAGAGGGCAGATATTCTATTATCTACATTTTACAGTAAAAAAACGCGAAATCACTTGTCTCATCTTGATTTTCTCATATTCCATCATGATGAAGATGACATGAGAGGGCAAAACTCAAACGTATTTACAAGACAGACCAAGGTATGTCGTCATTTAGCCCACCTTTATTGGTTCCCAATTTGAACACCCATTTCTGTTCCTTGCGTAAGAGAAAGTTGGTATGGTCTGTGATGTGGGGAGGAATATATGGTTGTTCGAGTACAGTCCAAATAAATGCAGTTGGAGCGTGTTGTTTCTCCAAGAAATGATTGGTGAGTTTAGTTGCCTGTCTCTTACAACGAATCGTGCTTTTATGCTCGGAAATTCGTATTTTAATTTTCCGAGTCGTCATTCCCACATACTTCAGGCCGCAAGGGCAGGTTATGACATAAATCAGCTTCTCGCTGTTACAGTTTGTAAATTTGTTTTGTTTCCAGGGTCTGTTAGTGCCAATATCAATTTCAGTTGTCTTTGATGTTTGGGGGCAGCTTGACATGAACCACATGGGTGGTGGCCTACTACAGGTGGAAGGTCCCACATCGTGCCAAGAGCCCTTGGCAGTCTAGTGTGAGGTCTGGTGTGGACAATACGATCTTTCAAGTTGGGACCCCTCTTGAAGGAAAAAAGTGGTGCTTCAATGGTCTCTTGTCCTGTATTCAATATGGACCAGTGTTTCTTTATTATTTTTTGGATTTGGTTGGACAGTGTCCCGAACGTGCTGACACAGGTTAATCTGTTTGAAGTCTCTTTTGATACTGAAGGTTCCAGAAGAGCCAATCTATTGTTGTTTTTTGCCCGCTTCATTAATTTTTTCATTAGTTGGGTATTTCCTACAGTGAAGCTGATGTTGTAAGGCTTTCGCATGTTTGTTGTAGCCTTCCTTCGTGGAGCAATTTCTCTGTACCCTTAGGAACTGCCCATAGGGCAGATTCTCTCTCAGAGACTTGGGATGGTGGCTGTCAAAACAGAGCAGGGAGTTCTTCGCCATTGGTTTTCTGTAGAGCTCTGATTGAAGGCCTTCCGGAGTGGAAAAGATCCTCAAATCTTGAAAGGCAATCTCAGTTTTACTGGACTCTACAGTGAAACGGAGAAAGACATTCCTGCTGTTTAACCAGTTATGAAAAGCCACTAGATCTTCGTGTGTCCCTTGCCATATCACTAGTATATCATCGATATACCTTTTCCCTACTTTTATCAACGTGATAAACGGGTTGGTGTTACTAAGGACATGCTCCTGCTCAAAGTGATGTACATATAAATTTGCCAAGCTGGGAGCAAAAATGCTCCCCATGCTGGTCCCAGATGTTTGTAAATAAACCGTCTCTTCAAACTTAAAGAAGTTTTTCTTCATGGCTAAGGTCTGTCTACACAGAGAAGATCAGGTAGGAATTCTGAATATTCGCTCAGAGTGTCATCGCTTTTAAGTTCAGATTAAGTTGACAGTTGATTTAAGGCATTTTTCATTTTTCCAACAGCCTTATGAGATTCAGGCAATACTTAACAATAGGTAAGACTTTAGTATTCAATAGCACTCAGACCGATCGTATTGTATAGAAGATTTTTTAACACGAAGTATCGTGATTACTTTGCAGCTGACACAACATAGACATCAATCAGGTACGAGTCATCATTATTTTCAACACCACTCCCCTAACATCCATAAAACAACAGAACACTTATACTATTCCTCTTACTTTCCAGATCAGCCCCTGATGAAGGTACCAAAGGGTACCGAAATGCATTGGGCCAGGAGCGAAAACAGCTGATTTTTGATGAACTGTTAAAACATTGATATAATGCTATTGAATGTAGTATTGTGATGACATGGTTTTTTGAATAAGTAAATTGAATGTAAGATGAAATTTGTGCTGAACTAATCAAAGAAACAGATTATGAAAATAAATAACTGTTTAACATAGTTTGAAATTGTGTAAAAATTCAAATACCTAAGGTGTAGGATCAACACCAAGTGCACAGTGCGCAACTGGATGAGTTCAGTACTCACCTTAACTTAGCTTTCTCAACAGGCGTGACGAACCTTAGCAGTTGCAGCACCATTAGAATAAATTGAAAAATTCCATACCACGTGTGCTCCTCACGCCCTTATTTACTGTACTCTAATTCTTGTCACAAAGCGAGGAAGCACCCCGGTTTCAAAAATGCAATTTGAGAATATTACAGCAATGACGGCAAACAGGGCTAGTACTATGGCATATACTTCTGAACAGGCGGATAAAATATACTCCTTAATACAGGAAGTAAGAACAATGGATGCCCATGGGGGGTCAATCAGCCAGCAGTTGAAACAACTTGAATATTTGACTCGACGTCAACTCAATCAAAAAATGCATGCATCTACACTGGTGCAATACCACAAAGCTCAACGTATTCCAAGAGGTCTGAGACTGTCAATTAAACCTATGTTGTTTCGTTTTAATTTAAATGCAAAATTTATTGAGAAATGGTTTAATATTTTGAACAAATGTTCGCTCGATCTAATCCTTTTGATTATTGAAGAATTATCAAAGACAATACGCGAATTGGAAGAGGAAATTTCTACATTGAAATCCGAACTTGAATCTAGAATGGAAATCGATTCGTGGCAAATGAGCATAGATGGACTAACCCAAAAACTGGAAAAATATAGCAAAGAACTACAGGAAGGCAAATTACGCAAATACAAACGCGACACCATTGATTATAAATTAAATGAGGTGTATACCTGGGCGGAGATCTATGCCCGCCGACAATATCATCCCAAAAAAGCACAAACACCTGCCCACTCCTCTGAAGAGTCTCTGGTAACGGACAAAGAAATGTCAATAACTCGTGGACCAGTCCAGTTGACAACTACGATAACTCAAGGTACACAACAAGCAACAACGAGTGGAAATGTGGCTTTTTTGTCACAGGTACAGAACCAAGGTTTACAACCAACGGAGCTCACCACAGGGACAATACCCAGCGAAAAACAAGGAGAGGAAATGGCAGGAAAATCGCTAAGAAGCGGGAGAACTGTGGTTTGATAATAAACATCTCAACGGTTACACTTACACGACAACAAGAAAAAGTGTTAAACAAAGGTCTTTCATTTGTACCAACCAGTATGGCCAACGAAATGGAAATAGAGGGAGCACTATACAGGTTTATGAGAACTTTGAGATTACGCCACTTTTTCAGTAATATAGTGGAACCCACAACAACGGTAAACACAGAAGACAGTGCACCCTTCAAATCTAAAAGTGTCTACCAACCACCAGTCTCTCACAAAATGCTTGACACCTTTGAAATAATGGGTAAAAAGGATATTTCAGCACTGAACTTTAAATCTAGACAACGTAGCAACTTGACAAGATTTGAGAGACAAACACTACAAAATTTAGCAAATGACCAAACAATTCAAATTCAACCTGCTGACAAAGGAGGAGCAATGGTTGTAATGGATGCAACCTTCTACAACACTAAAGTTGATGATCATGTAGCTGACACTGATACTTACCAACTATTGGACAGGGATCCCATTGGACTACTTCAACAAATGCTTAAAGAACTACTGCAAAGTGCATTAGAACATGAATGGATTGATGCAAAAACACGAGACTATCTAACCACTAACAACCCAAGATGTCCCAAACTGTATATCCTCCCTAAAGTGCATAAACATTTGACCAATCCTCCCTTCAGACCGATAGTCTCGGGGTGCGGGTCAATTTTTGACCCCCTCGGACGATACCTAGATTACTTTTTGCAGAAATTCGTACAGGGATGGCATTCCTATATAAAGGATACTACGGATTTTTTAACAAAAAACACAGCTATAGAAAGAGAGTTCGAAGAGAGTTGGATCCTATGCACGATAGATGTGGTATCGTTGTATACCTCGATACCCCATGCAGCTGGTTTGGAATCAGTTGAATGGGCGCTTCTGCAGATGGAAGATTTATCGACTGACAGATTGTTTCTCCTAAAATTACTGAAGTTTTGCCTTCACAACAGTTATTTCGAATGGAACACAAGACACTATGCACAGATGACAGGAACGTCAATGGGTTTTGCAGGGGCCTCTGCATACGCGAACATCTTCATGGCGCAATTCGAAGCAGAGAACCTGATGCAATCGCAGGCTTGGACAAAAATTAAAATGTACTGTCGTTTTATTGACGACATCTTTCTAATATGGCAAGACACGAAGGAATCACTTCTGGACACAATTCAACAACTCAATGAAGTGAACCCAAGAATTCAATTTAAATATAAGGTAGATAACAGTGCAATGGATTTCCTCGATGTAAGAATAACCAAACATGCCACAGGATTCAATACTCAATTGTACACTAAAACCACAGATCGAAACAGTGCATTGCACTACACGAGCTTCCATCCAAGATCATGAGTGAAAAACTTACCAGTATCTCAGTTTATTCGCATCAAGAGGATATGCTCACAGACTGACACATATAAAGCAAATATAGATCAGTTTGCACAAAGATACAAAGAACGCGGATATCCCAAGACAGACGTAGAACAGAGCATCGAGAGAGTCAACCGAATGGACAGGAGCACTCTGTTCCACCCAAAACACAAACCTAAACAAGACAGAATGGTATTTGTCTCTAAATTTACAACTCAGTCCACCTCGATCAGACGAATCATCAACCAAAGATGGGAACTCTTATCAACGGAAAAAGATTTCAATGGAATTTTTGAGCAACCACCAATGCATGCGTACACAAGAGGTCCGAACATTAGGGAAATACTTAAGCGTAATACATTGGATAACCCACAGACAGAACACAAGGGCACTCTTCGATGTCTCAGCTGCACGCATTGTAATAATGTAACCACAGGCAACACCTTTCCACATCCAACCACAGGCAAACTAATCAAACTTCGCCACACCAGTGACTGCAATGCTCAAAATGTAATATACGGCATCAAATACCCATGTGGCAAGTTATATGTGGGCAAAACAGAGAGGAAAATAAAAATCAGACTAACGGAACACAAAAGCAGAATACGAAACCAGTACTTATCATTACCACTGGCTTCACATTGGAAGGAAGCGAACCATACGATTTCTCAACTACGGTTCCTTATCATTGAGAGAGTGGAGATCAAAGCAGGAATAGACAACAGACAGAAACTTTTGCAACGCGAATTGTATTGGATAAAATCTCTAAAAACCATGCACCCAATAGGGTTAAATGACAGATACGATCTTTCTTGTTACCTTTAGATTAAACATCACTACACCAAAATAATCATGATTACAAAGATGAGAAAGACCTCAATATCATATAGCAGTTAATAACATCATATGCAGAATATACCTTAACTGAATTGACAGACTAACAGTTAAACTCTAGAGTTCTAGATGGTGGTAATATGATGTTTCAGAAAATGTGTTATTGATTGACATTATCATAAGATTGTATTGGGTAATATGCACATAGAATATTATGTATTGCATAAACAGGTTTTTTTGTTGTAAATAGCCTCTAAATGTGAATCTTATGTTTATATTCAATAGTCTTGCTACTATGCTACCATTGAACCTTCACAACGACCAAATATTTGAGCTTCCAAACATCACCAAACACATAGGATTTCATTAGCCCATTATTATATATACATTATGGCACTTGAGTTAGAGTTAACACATCAAAGACTGTTTTTTCTTGACACATAAAACTTAATACATTTGATAATGTTCAGGATCTCCACATCAAATGGCTGAACCACTTTTCATATGAACGGTAACGAGTTTCTACGAGACACCGCCATAGGCAGCCTTTGTTTACACCGCAGCGCCTCAGCTACAGTTAAAGATCGTGATATTCAGCGGAAAATGCACACGAGGTGTACAATTCTCTCGTTCTAATTTATTAGTGGATTTTTTGAACAGTGGGTGATTATATCACTAAACATAACTTTGTACAGGGACCCCAGCATTAACCAAGGTGGCCACCGAGACATTATAAGATGGCGACGCTCAATCACTCATATTACGAACATCTACACAGACGAAAAGTACGTCGTCTATGTTTATCAAACAAGTGAGTAAAAATCCAACGTGAATATGGCGCCGACCTAATGCTGAACCGGCAACACTGATCGACCGCAGGCGGCTCTTTTACGAGCATAAACGAAAGAGATACAGGTATGTTCTCGAGCAGTACAGCCACCCGTTTTGGGGTTAACACGCAGGACCGCCATAACATTAATTTTGTTATGCGTCTTTTTCAGGTTCACAGATCGTAATAAAACAGGTACGCCTGCTTTAAAAATACCACGCCATGGACACGTGTAAAATGTGATCCAAATAGTCTAAGCGCTCCTTATGCTTTTACAGGTCTGTCTACACAGAGAAGATCAGGTAGGAATTCTGAATATTCGCTCAGAGTGTCATCGCTTTTAAGTTCAGATTAAGTTGACAGTTGATTTAAGGCATTTTTCATTTTTCCAACAGCCTTATGAGATTCAGGTAATACTTAACAATAGGTAAGACTTTAGTATTCAATAGCACTCAGACCGATCATATTGTATAGAAGATTTTTTAACACGAAGTATCGTGATTACTTTGCAGCTGACACAACATAGACATCAATCAGGTACGAGTCATCATTATTTTCAACACCACTCCCCTAACATCCATAAAACAACAGAACACTTATACTATTCCTCTTACTTTCCAGATCAGCCCCTGATGAAGGTACCAAAGGGTACCGAAATGCATTGGGCCAGGAGCGAAAACAGCTGATTTTTGATGAACTGTTAAAACATTGATATAATGCTATTGAATGTAGTATTGTGATGACATGGTTTTTTGAATAAGTAAATTGAATGTAAGATGAAATTTGTGCTGAACTAATCAAAGAAACAGATTATGAAAATAAATAACTGTTTAACATAGTTTGAAATTGTGTAAAAATTCAAATACCTAAGGTGTAGGATCAACACCAAGTGCACAGTGCGCAACTGGATGAGTTCAGTACTCATCTTAACTTAGCTTTCTCAACAGGCGTGACGAATCTTAGCAGTTGCAGCACCATTAGAATAAATTGAAAAATTCCATACCACGTGTGCTCCTCACGCCCTTATTTACTGTACTCTAAGGTGGCACAAGCCATGATGAAACTGACCGGCGTGATGCTGTCCAAATCACGAGCCATCAAGAGAGAAGATATGACTTCTAAGGTCTCGTCTTGTGGTATAGATGTATAAAGTGACTCTACGTCAAAAGAGACGAGATGATCGTTCTCGGCATCAAAATCAATGTCAGGGAGGAGACAAAGCTTTTCCACTCCGGAAGGCCTTCAATCAGAGCTCTACAGAAAACCAATGGCGAAGAACTCCCTGCTCTGTTTTGACAGCCACCATCCCAAGTCTCTGAGAGAGAATCTGCCCTATGGGCAGTTCCTAAGGGTACAGAGAAATTGCTCCACGAAGGAAGGCTACAACAAACATGCGAAAGCCTTACAACATCAGCTTCACTGTAGGAAATACCCACCGAAACTAGTGAAAAAATTAATATAATAAAGAAACACTGGTCCATATTGAATACAGGAGAAGAGACCATTGAAGCACCACTTTTTTCCTTCAAGAGGGGTCCCAACTTGAAAGATCGTATTGTCCACACCAGACCTCACACTTGACTGCCAAGGGCTCTTGGCGTGATGTGGGACCTTCCACCTGTAGGAGACCACCACCCATGTGGTTCGTGCCAAGCTTGCCCCCAAACATCAAAGACAACTGAAATTGATATTGGCACTAACAGACCCTGGAAACAAAACAAATTTACAAACTGTAACAGCGAGAAGCTGATTAATCTCATAACCTGCCCTTGCGGCCTGAAGTATGTGGGAATGACGACTCGGAAAATTAAAATACGAATTTCCAAGCATAAAAGCATGATTCGTTGTAAGAGACAGGCAACTAAACTCACCAATCATTTCTTGGAGAAACAACACGCTCCAACTGCGTTTATTTGGACTGTACTCGAACAACCATATATTCCTCCCCACATCACAGACCATACCAACTTTCTCTTACGCAAGGAACATAAATGGGTGTTCAAATTGGGAACCAATAAAGGTGGGCTAAATGACGACATACCTTGGTCTGTCTTGTAAATACGTTTGAGTTTTGCCCTCTCGTGTCATCTTCATCAAAATGGAATATGAGAAAATCAAGATGAGACAAGTGATTTCGCGTTTTTTTACTGTAAAATGTAGATAATAGAATATCTGTCCTCTTTCCAAGGTAGCAGAACAGAGCTGACATTTAACACGCTAATAACACATCGGTTTTCGCCATCAATGAAACTATCGATAAAGTTACTGTCTTAACTGTAGTCCAGGCATTGTCTCTTAGCAACCACCGACACAGTCCTTGTTAGCAAATAAACAACTTGATTACAAAGGTAGGCTTGTTCACATGACCATCTAACTACCAATAAGATAACAGTATCTGAAATCTCAAAACAACGGGCACTCCTATTTGTGGCCCCGATCACATGGCCGGTAGCGAGCCAATCAGCGTACAGCTCTTAACGGCAGCCTCTACCCCTGTTCGGCACATCCCCAACTGGTTCAGATGGTGGCAAACGAGTACCGACGGAGAGGTGAGCCGCGTACTATCCGAGTCTAGCTTGGAAAGTACTTTTCTCTTAAAAGCGCGAAACTTAGGATAAACAACATCCCCCTTGCGAATGGCCCTTAGATCGAGGCGACTGCAGTCTTTGCGCGTAGATATTTACGACATCGTTACTTGGGCTACGCGGCAAATATACCTTTCTGACTGAAGGTACAGCCCTTACTCTTTACACTTTTCTCATGGGTTTGTTGAAATTAATCAAGACAACCATGAATGGAAAAGGAAAACCTGGGTCCTGCTTAGTAATAATGGCTAACACCAACCCATTGCCGAGTATGAGAGAAACCCGGGATGCGAACTAGTTTCTGACTATGCCTCCATAAGAACGCCATGCGGTGTTCCTTCATAACATAAACCTTATGCCAACTATTCTCTCAGGGTACTTTTTCAATGTGCTGTATTTTCGTTCGACCATGAAGCAATGACATATCTTTGTCTCTTTGCTTCTTTTTATCAGAGCGGTGCTTCCCTCGAGTCCTGAGCCGTTGCCAGGCGGGGTGGAGCTATGTGCTTCAACAATAAGGGTAATACGGAGCACAAACTGCTACATGAAAATATTACATCCAAGCATTTCATGTTGTTAAAACATATATCCAATGTGGTATTGCATTAAAGCCATTGGTTCACAGTTAAATCTGGTTTACTGTTAAATGTGGATTAATTACACATTACTACGTCTATATGTATGTGGTCATTCTACTTGCGTTTGTTTGTGTTTGTTTCTCTTTGCAGTGACATACCTAACGTCTCCAAGCAAAGAACACACCTAGAGAATCAGGTGATCTTTTTCCATGTCGCAGCACTGTTAATATGTAGTCACTTTTTAATATTTCACGACACCCTTTGCAGTAGCATTTCCCCTAATATTCCGGTCCTGATGAAAGCAATAGACTCTTTAGTCTTTTGTAAATTGCTGAAACATGTTGACCATATTTACATCTAGGTAGATATTTGTTAAATCTACTCATGCTGCTCTTTTTAATATTGGTGGAGCGAGCATAGAACAGAATAAAGTTAGTCTTATTCATGCTCCCTCACCCCTTTTTTAGTTTTCACTCACTTATCACATTGGGCCACCACTAGGTTTTCTTAAGGTTAAACCATCTGACCTGTAGTCTTAACCGGTGGTGTACCTATTTGTGAACAGGAATCACAAATGATGAAGGGCGGTTCCGAGTGGTGACTGATGGGTATCCTGTTAGAAATCACAGGTATCCATCAATGTATCTTCACATTCACTAGATGAGTTGACACTTACTTTTGTCAGTCTAATGAACCACACATAGACTTTGTTAGACCCTCTGACACTTTTGTGTTTTATTCACGCATATTTAGTCAGGAGAGGGGTACATATAGCTCTGCTGCAGGAGACGCATCTCACTAAATCAGAAGGCATAGCGCTACAACGTAGATGGAGGGGTCAGGTATTTAGTACTACTCACTCAGCATTTGCGAGAGGTGCATTGGTGTGGATCAGGGTGGGGGTCCCTTTTCAGATGCTCCGACACACAATTGATAGCGAGGGTAGATTTGTGGCAGTTACTGGGCGTCTGTACAGTAGGGAATTGACCTTATGCAGTGCGTATGCCCCCAATGTAGAGCAAGCGCGCTTTCTCGATCGTATGTCAGGGGCTCTTGGGCAGTTCCTAGCAGGCCCAATCCTGATGGGGTGGGTTTTAATTCCATAGCAGACCCGACCTTAGATAGATCGCACTCCCCCTTAAGAGAGTCACCGGTGCATAGATTGTCTAGATATAAGCTGGCGTGGCAGGATGAATGGCGATTGGTGGATGTGTGGAGATCGCAGCATCCGCAGGATAGGGACTATTCCTATTTCTCGGCCCTGCATGAACTGCATGTTCGGCTGGACACAGTATTGTGTTCCCCGTAGGTGGGGGCGGTGGTGTATTCGGAGTATCTTACTATTCTATTCTATTCTATTCTGGGTTTGGTGAAGCGCAACAGCTACCCCAGCAATGGGGCGTCCCGGCGCTGAGAGACAAACACACAACCTTACAGGACGGGGGGGGAGGGGAATTAGAAGTGCACTAGGGGGTAGGGAAGAGGAAGGTCTTGATTGCCTTGGGAAAGACAGAGAGACATTCTATGGAGCGTATGCTGAGAGGAAGATCGTTCCATATTTTGCGACCGAGAACCCTAAAGGATCGGCCTCCAGTGCGACAGAGCTTTGTTCTGGGTACTTTCAAAAGAAGTTGTCTAGAGGAGCGTAATTCACGGCCAGGGACATAGGGGTAGGCCAGGTTTCGCAGCAAAGGGGGGTTTCCCTGTTTGACAATTTTAAAGATCGTGATGAGAGCTTTAAATTTGACTCTGTGTTCCACAGGCAGCCAGTGGAGTTTACGGATGGTGGCTCTGGCTGAGCATCTGCGTGGGAGACCGACCAGCGTTCTAGCCGCCGCATTCTGGATTCGTTGGAACCTAGCCGTTTCTGCTTTGTTTGCTCCCAGGAGAAGGACGTTCGCATAGTCCAGGCGTGATAGGATGGTTGCCTGGACAATCAGCTGGCGAACATTTGAATCAAAGAATCCGAGTATAGGCCTAAGGTTTCTTAGGAGACCTATACAGGTGGCTGCCACCTTTTTGGTGTGTGTCCGGAAGCTGAGGTTAGCATCCATCCACACTCCCAGGTTTTTTATACAGTTTTTAGGGAGTGGGGTGGTACCAAGGAATGACGGCCACCAGTGCTCGTTCCATAGGCTGGTGTTTCTGCCAAGGAGGAGCACCTCAGTTTTTCCGGCGTTAAGTTGGAGGTAGTTATCCGTCATCCATTGTGCCACTGCTGCCATGCCCTCTCTGAACTTGGATGCCGTGATGGACGGGCTTTCAGTGAGGGTGACGACCAACTGGGTGTCGTCGGCGTACGATACCAGCGTGAGCCCCCACTCTTTGGCCACAGCCGCAAGCGGCTGGACATATAGGTTGAAGAGGGAGGGGCTCAGCGCTGAGCCCTGGGGAACTCCTTGTGCTATCGGATGGGATTTTGAGAGAAATGGGGGGGCTGATACCTTGAAGGATCTGTCCTTAAGAAAGGAGTGGAACCAGGCTAGGGCGAGGCCAGACACACCGGCCTTCTCCAGACGTTTCAGAAGAATGTCATGAGATACCGTATCAAAGGCTGCGCTGAGATCTAAAAGAATCAGCGCAGCACTTTGACCGGAGTCTAAAATCGTCCAGAGATGTTCGGTGGTGGCCAGTAGGGCAGATTCGGTGCTGTGGCCCGCTCTGAAGCCATTTTGAGATGGGTCCAGGATTCCATTAAGATCCACATGTTTAGAGAGAATGCCATTGACGTGGGCTTCTGCTATTTTAGATATCCAGGGGAGGAGGGATATTGGCCGGAAGCTTCCGGCTTCGAAGGGTCCAGGGTGGGTTTTTTGATTATTGGTGATACCCAGGCTTGCTTCCAAGCTATGGGTACAGAAGCAGAAGTGAAGGAAAGATTAAGAATATCCATCATGGGGGGTAGGAAGAAGTCAATTGAATTCAGGAAGTGAGAGGGGCCCATAGGGTCCGCCGGGGAGCCAGATTTCACTTTCTTACAAAGCTTAATCAAGTCAGTGGCCGTGATGGCAGGGATTTGGGTAAGTGGGGTGATGGTGGAGGTTAGGTCCTTGAGTTCCCCAGAATGAGGAGGGTTCTGCAGGAAAGTTGCGTAGATGTTTTGAACTTTCTCAACAAAGTATGTAGCCAGCTGCTCGCATTGTTCATTGGATGTAATTCTGGGAGAGGGTGACCTGGGGTTTTGTAGTTCTTTGACAAGTTTGAAGATCAATTTAGAGGGGTTCGGGTTGGAACTGATTTTGTCAGCATAGAAAGCTGCGCGGGTAGTGCTGATGGCTTTGTGATAGGTTTTGAGCTTGGATAAATAGTTAGCCTTATCCTTACTGTCAAAGTTTTTTCTCCATTGACGCTCGGCTCTTTTGCAGTCCTTACGCATGGCTTTAAGGGTATCATCGTACCAGGGATTAGAAGGTGTGATTCGTCCTTTAGTTAGCTTGGCTGGGATGAGAGTATCAAGCCCACCTGTGATCCAGGTAGTGAAAGAGGTATAGGTCGTATCTATATCCTGATTGGCTTCACAGTGGAATCCTCCTAAGGTTTCATGAAGAGTAGGAGTGGAGAGCTTGTGCCATGGTCTTTTTAAGCGACGGTTGGATTCAGTTTTGTGCTGTTGTCCTGGGGCTGGGACCGTTAGCTTAATGAGGTAGTGGTCCGTCCATCCCATAGGGGTGGGGACCTCTGTGACTGCCTCTTTGATATTGGTGAAGACCGGGTCCAGGGTATGGCCAGCTGTATGGGTGGGAACATGAATGAGAGAATGAAGCTGCAAAGCCGAAAGATCAGTGAGGAGATTAGCAATAGTGTGGTCGTTAGTTAGATCAAAATGCAGGTTGAGGTTGCCCAGAATCGTGAAGTTGGCGGATTTGGTAATGAGCGCCGTAGACGTCTCAAGAAGGGCGTCAATGAATCTGGAAGCTGGGCCTGGTGGGCGGTAGATGTATAGACCCGATATTGTGAACTGAGGACTAGGGCTAATTTTAAATTGGGCGCATTCACAGTCAGGGAGAGTTTCTTTAGTAAAAGAGCAAGTGAAGTGCTTTTTATAAATTACTGCGATGCCACCGCCTCGAGTTTCGCGGTTTATGGTAGCCAGGTGAAACTCATCTGGGAGCGTAAGGTTAGGGATGGTAGAAATGCCGTCGCGTAACCATGTTTCGCAGAGGAAGAGGATGTCAGGATTTTCATCCAGTAAGAGCGAGTTTACCTCTAGGTGGTGTTTAGAGAGGGATCTGACATTGAGCTGCAGTATCGTCAGAGGCGGGATTGTGGTTCTGTCACGGTATCCCCAAACGCGAGTTGGAGTGTCGGTGGAAAAATGGCAATGGTTGCAATGGAGTTGCGAGTGGCCATGGGTACCTGTAGCATCAGAACATCTTTGACTAAGATTCATGGCAAGGAGTTCCTCACGGTCATAGCGTATGGGCATGTGGGGCCTGGTTGGACCAGGGGGACTGGCGACTGGCGATGTCGTGGCGATGACGGGCGCAGACGGGCTTGCCTTAGGCGCGCGTTCGGCGCGCAAACGGCGCTCTCGCAGCGCTCGTCCGCTGCGCTTCCGGTGACAGCACATGATGTAGGGGGTAGGGGGGTGTGGCCTTCAGGGGGGCGTGGCCTCCGTCCTCGCCGAGATTGGCGTTTTTGTTCAAGATTTGTTTGCCTACGAGTCAGCGCTAGATCCGCTGCTCGCTAGGTTTAGATGAGGGTGAGTGCCCTGGCGCTTAGCTAGCGCGTGGTGAAATTGTTAAAAACACAAGTTATTCAAGTGACACAGGTGAAATATTAGCAGTTCTGAAAGGCTCCCGGCTTCCGCCTCAGGAGTGCGCGATAGTCAGACTTAGGCGCTCGCATTCAGCGCTTTAAGTACAGCGACAGGGGGGGCGTGGCCTTCAGGGGGCGTGGCCTCCGTCCTCGCCGAGATTGGCGTTTTTGTTCAAGATTTGTTTGCCTACGAGTCAGCGCTAGATCCGCTGCTCGCTAGGTTTAGATGAGGGTGAGTGCCCTGGCGCTTAGCTAGCGCGTGGTGAAATTGTTAAAAACACAAGTTATTCAAGTGACACAGGTGAAATATTAGCAGTTCTAAAAGGCTCCCGGCTTCCGCCTCAGGAGTGCGCGATAGTCAGACTTAGGCGCTCGCATTCAGCGCTTTAAGTACAGCGACGGGGGGGGCGTGGCCTTCAGGGGGGCGTGGCCTCCGTCCTCGCCGAGATTGGCGTTTTTGTTCAAGATTTGTTTGCCTACGAGTCAGCGCTAGATCCGCTGCTCGCTAGGTTTAGATGAGGGTGAGTGCCCTGGCGCTTAGCTAGCGCGTGGTGAAATTGTTAAAAACACCAGTTATTCAAGTGACACAGGTGAAATATTAGCAGTTCTAAAAGGCTCCCGGCTTCCGCCTCAGGAGTGCGCGATAGTCAGACTTAGGCGCTCGCATTCAGCGCTTTAAGTACAGCGACAGGGGGGGGCGTGGCCTTCAGGGGGGCGTTGCCTCCGTCCTCGCCGAGATTGGCGTTTTTGTTCAAGATTTGTTTGCCTACGAGTCAGCGCTAGATCCGCTGCTCGCTAGGTTTAGATGAGGGTGAGTGCCCTGGCGCTTAGGTAGCGCGTGGTGAAATTGTTAAAAACACAAGTTATTCAAGTGACACAGGTGAAATATTAGCAGTTCTAAAAGGCTCCCGGCTTCCGCCTCAGGAGTGCGCGATAGTCAGCAGAACTTTATCCGATCATAACCCGCTATTGCTCACCCTGCACTGGACGAAGGAGAGGGCAGACATTCCACTATGACGCTTGAAACCGGAAATGTTGGAGGAATTTGCATTCCGGGGAGCGGTGGAGGAAGAGACTGTGCATTATTTTTCAGAAAATGCGGGCACAGCCACCACGAGGGCAATAGAATGATGTGGGGGCTTTGTATTAGTAAATATGCAGGTGTCCGGAAGACTCTGTTGCAGGAGGTTGAGGAACGGGAGGTGAAACTACGGGAAGCGGAAAAGGCAAGGCCGGAATGCCCTGAGCTTCAGCAGCAGGTGCTGGAGGCAAGAGAAAGTTTAGCTATTGAAGTAGAGAGATTGCGTTGTTTCGATTTTATGACGTATGTTGAGAAGGCGAACAGGGAGGGAGATAAATCGGGAACACTATTAGCGTGGTTGGCGAATCCAGTGCCACGGGGCTCCCCGATTCGGGCCCTGGAGGCTGAAGGGGTGGCCTGATTTATACCCAGAAGGGGATATTGCAAGAGTTTCATACTTATTATGAGAAGCTGTATAAGAGACGATGGAGGGGAGTGACGTAGGCTCCTATCTGGAGGATCTGCGGCTTCCGCTTCCGGAAGAAGAACAGGCGCAGCTCTTGGGGAATATAACGCTGGAGGAGATTCGAAGTGCCATTAAGCAAATGGCATGGAATAAGACCCGGGCATAGACGGATTGCCAGTTGAATTTTATTCGCAATTTCGTGACATACTGGCGCCTAGGCTGTTGGAGGTATATGATGAAGCACGAGAATCGGGCCGGTTGCCGGGAATGATGCGTGAGGCCCTCATAGTCCCATTGCAGAAGCCAGGCCGAGAAGCCACGGATGTGGCGGCGTACTGCCCACTGTCGATGCTGACTGTCGATTATAAAATTCTTAGCCGGATTCTGGCGTCACGCCTGGTGCAGCACATGACTGTCCTAGTATATGGGGACCAGGCGGGCTTTATCCCTACCAGGAACACGGCCGCTAATATCAGGAGACTGTTGAGGGTTCTAGAGGTTGGGCCAGTGTGCTTGCCGGGGGCGGCGGTGCTGTCTGTAGACATTGAAAAGGCCTTTGATAGCTTAGAATGGAAGTACTTATATGAGGTAATGGGAGGATTTGGGCTGGGCGAAGGGTTTGTGCGATGGATGACGATGCTGTACGCCTCAGCGGGGGTGCGTGTGAGGGTGGGGCAGTTGGTTTCCCCCAGATACGAGGTGGCTAGAGGGACGAGACAGGGATGCTCGCTTTCTCCACTGCTGTTCGCCTTGGTGGTGGAACCGTTGGTGGTGCGGGCTAGGCTGGGGCGATGGTACGGGGGGCTTCCCTTCAGGGGGATACAGCAGTATATCTCCCTATATGCAGACGACTTGTTGTTGTTCCTGGAGAACACGGATGAGGCAATGATGGGCGCTGAACGGCTGCTATTGGATTTTGGAAAGGTGTCGGGTCTGTGGGTCAACTGGTCCAAAACATGTCTATTCCTGGCGCTTCCGGGGCGGGCGGTACCTGAGCTACCTTGGAGGGTGAGGTGGGAACCTGTGTGTCTGTCGTATCTTGGGGTTCACATCTATCATGGAGTCGCTGACATTCTGGAAGGAAATGTAGGCCGATGCATACGGTCTTTGAAGGGGAGTATGATCTTTTGGAGTGCTCTACAGCTGTCGGTGGTGGGAAGGATCGCTTTACTTAAGATGCTGGCACTGCCTCGGCTGCTATATTATTTCAGAACGTTGCCTGTGTGGTTACCGAGTTCAGTGTTTGCGACCTTGAAGTCCATGATAGTGGGGTTCGTGTAGGGTTCCGGAAGACGCATAGTCGCCATCAAGATGCTGATGAGACCGAGAGCAGAAGGAGGGTTAGCGATTCCGGATTTGGAATCGTATTATATAGCGGCGCAGTTACAGTTTCTCACGTAGGCGGTAGCAGAGGAGTTCAGGGGACCTGATTCGGCGCGAGGTAGTTGGATCCCGAGGCATGTCCTGTCCTTTATGGTAATGCAACAGCGTTTTTCTCTTAGTGGTCTCACCCTGGAGGAGAAGACCCTGCGGCAATGTTGGAATAGGAGCCAACGGAGGGCGGGAGCGCGACACCCTTATGCACCGGAGATACCTTTGGGCATGCTTACTGCTTTGCCACATGGGGGGGACTGGTCATCGTTATGGGACTGGGAACAGTCTTGGATCCAGGTTCTAGGTGACTTATATGAAGATGGAGTACTTTTGGAGTATCGAGTGTTGCAGGAAAGGTTTGATCTAACTGAGGGGGGCTTCCTTGTGCATGCAGTCTTAGTGAGTGCGATTCAAAAGCATTGGAAGGAAGGTTTGCTGGAGCCTAAGACGACAATGGCATGCCAATATGTGATGATGGCTAGTGGCACATTCAAAGCGGTAGAGTAATCAATAGAGAGAGCGAGGGTTTTGAGCGGCGAGTCCCGACCCCAAATCTATAACCAAGAAAAACAATGTGGACTGGCCCACTATGTGGAAGTAGTGGAATATTAATTAGTATTCCAGGTCACTTGTAAGTGTGGCTTTTCTGCTGGGCACAGTAAGTTTTTGTTTATAAACCCCTCACACACCAACCTGGTTGGTGTCATGCTTCATCATCGGGGTCCAACCAGGCAGCAGAATGCCGCCTGGTTGTGCTTCTACGCCTGATTACAGCGGAGCAGGTGTCATGCAACAGTGTGATGTGGATGAAGGTGAGTAATGAAATACACCTCCGGGAATCCTTGCCCAATATTTTATTCGTGGCGACCCAGGGTGTTAGTTAAAAATAGTGATGCAACTACTTGTAGAAAAATGCGACTACTTAGTTGGCTAGGTGTTGGCGGTCTACATGTTTCAGTCCCAGAGGAAAAATATACGGGACTTTCATCAGGACCTGGAAAAGGTGAGTGAGTGGTAAAAAGTAGTGCCACGTGTAAATCTCTCCTACACACGCGCTAAGGTGTGTGGAAAAAAGTGGAAGGAATTAAAAGTATTAAAAAAGTGCGGCTGTGTTACTTACAGGCACTGCAGGGATGCAGGAAAAATCCTGTGGGGAGGAAAGATACAATATACAACAATGCGTTACGAGAGTCTGCTATGAGGCTATGCCAGCTATGCAAGATAGGGTGATGTGTGGCATGCATGGCAAATGCTGTTACTTCCAGAACAAGTGACAGTCGCTTTAGCGTGGCATGCATTCAATGGGTACTGGCTCTTTCCTCCCCACAGGATTTTTCTCGCATACCTGCAGTGCCTGTAAGTAACACAGCTGCACTGTTTTAATACTTTTAATTCCTTCCACTTTTTTCCACACACCTTAGCGCGTGTGTCGGAGAGATTTACACCTACGCCAGGTATGCCAGGTATAATGTATGCAGGGGGGGGGGCGTTCCTGACGCAAGACAGGGTCATAGAGGTGACGCAGTGAAATCTACAAGATGTCACTGCGCCACTTCTAGGACTCAAATGCGTCAAAATCTTACATCTGTGTCACAGCAGGCGTAAGACTGACGCAGGCCTTTTCACATGGGGCTTGCCCCATGTGAAAGGACACATTGCTGGAGTTGCGTCACTTTGTGACACACTCCAGCAATGCGTCACTTTTGTGCCATACAGATACGTCAGAAATACTGAAGTATCTGTAACTCCTGGCGCCATGATACGTCATACTGTAAATATGACGCATCATTGGTGTCGCAAGGAGGGCGCAATGAAAAGTGACGCATCGCTGTTTTCAGGCAGCGATTTGTCACTTTTCATAAATGAGGCCTTATATACGTATTTTGAATATGCTATAAGTGTGATACATACATATTTTTTTGTCAACTATGTGACTTAAGGTCTTAATGTTGTGTATACATGTTTATATATATATATGTGGAAAGTAATTTATATATCTTTTTTGTATAAAGTTGTGGGTCATTCTGTGTAATATTGTGTGTATTTTTAAATGTTGGTAATGTACTGTTAATGTTTCGTTTTGTCTATGATTGTTGCGGCCCTGATGAAGTTCTCTGTTGGCACTACTGGGAACAAAACTCATTTTTAAGGATTGATTTAATAAAAGAAGCACTTTTTGGAACTACTGCTTACGTGTCTAACTTTGCTACGAGTGCACCTTCCACCTTCTCTTGAAAAATTATGGGGCAGATTTATGTCGGACTTGCGCCACGTTTACGCCGCCGTTGCGTGACGCAACGGTGGAAGAAATGTGGCGCATCTCTGCGACCCATTTACAATGTGACACATCTAGGCAGATGCGTCACGTTGTAAAGCCCTGCGCCACATGTGGGCGTTCCGGCACAGGGTGGGCGTTCCGGGGTAGGTGCGCCTCGCAAAAGTGCCTGCGTGAAATCTACAAGATTTCACGCAGGCACTTGTGCGACACTGCTACGTCAATTCCTTACGCCTGCTTGAAGCAGGCGTGAGGACTTATGCAGCACGTTAAGTATAGGGCACACCCGAGCATCGCTGGAGTCGCGTCACGCTTGCGACCCGACTCCAGCGATGCGCCACCCTTATGTCACGAGATGCGTCACGCATCTGCCTACCCTGGTGCCACGGCGTGCCGCATTGTAAATGCGCCGCATCCACCGTGACGCAAGGGTAGTTTTGCATGACGCATTTGTTCTGGCGCATCCCTACTGATTTGCAGAGATGCACCAGAACTCATAAATATGCCCCAAAGACTCTTGCTGGCATTGGTCTAAACAGATACACTTGATCTTAGCTGCCATCCTGCACAACATCTGAGGCCCGATTCACAGAATGAACTTAAGACTCAATCCTAAACTTACTACTATTTTGGTATTCACAGAATGCACTTACTACTTTTGGCATTCACAGAATGAACTTACTACTTTTGGTATTCACAGAAGTTAGGATTTTGTCTTAAGTTTGTCTTAAGACAAACTAAAGACAAACTTAAGACAGACTTAAGACAGACTTAAGTCTGTCTTATGTCCATCTTAAATTTGTCTTAAGACAAACTTAAGACAAAATCCTAACTTATGTGAATATCAAAAGTAGTAAGTTCATTCTGTGAATGCCAAAAATAGTAAGTGCATTCTGTGAATACCAAAATAGTGGTAAGTTTAGGATTGAATCTTAACTTCATTCTGTGAGTCGGGCCCAAAGTGTGCACCATTAGTACAAACTTTGTATGCCATCACCTTGAACTGATAATATACTTGTAAACAGATGGAACGGCAAGATAGCTATGTTTTCATGCCAATGCATGTTCAACACTATCTTTTCATTATGAAAATGCGTTGCAGCCTGGCAGGCATTGTCCTGCAAAGTTCATAGTTTGTGTCCCTGACAAAAATCTGTTTAAAGGATCTAAGATCAGCTTTGTGTTTAATTTGCCGCCATCTTTGAGACTCTGAAACCCAACTGTTCCGCCTTTCGCTGTCTTTGCTAAAACTATATTATCTGGAAGTGTATTCAGTTTTTCCATGATTACTGTGAAGAGAATTAACTTTTACCTAATGAGTGCCATGTGCGATAGCAACTTGGCTTTTCTTATTTTAGATGCTGTAGGTTGGCATTTTTAAAGGTGACCAAGGTTTACAGCCTGCATGGAGTGGAACTATGAAGCCTTCAAGGATATCTCGACACAGTGGTTGTTATGAGGTCTGATCTTCGCACGTTCCTAGACATAACAAAGATGCAGCTGCGGACAGATTCTGGCTTTAAGCTCGTTTTACATTGCATTACACAGAGCATGCAAACACACTTGATGGTGCTGCGCATGCAGAGAGTTGGTGGAAGATGATGTGATCCCTAACCACTAGGATCTGAGGTATGGGGCCGCCCTGCTAAAACCCAAAGAGACCTTCTTAGATATAATATAATTTACTAGCAAGGGAGGGTGAGAATTAGATGTCTCGTAGTCTTTTTCCCTCAAGCATTTTAACATGCTTTCGCCCTTTGTATTCTATAGACTAGTAACTATGCTGATTACTTTGTTTCTCATAATATGTTTGCTTGTATTAGCTAAGATACTGCGCTTGAGAACAATGCATTAGAAAATAAACCTTTCAAATGTGCACGTGTCCTCATTTACTCCTTGTTCTGGAATGTAAAGATTGTATAACGAAAGAGTGTTCATGTGTTCCGCGTTACCTGAGGTGTTCTAAGTCCATGTTCTGGTTTGTCTAAACATTGGGAGTTTGTAATAACCAATGAGACACTTTAGCTAGTCTGGTAGGGGATTTTGGGTACTAACGTGAGTTTTAGCACACCCTAATTCACTGTAGTTCCAAGTCTCTATGCACAGTTCTGTATGAGAACGGAATCCCTGCGACATGGCGCCCAACCGTTGGTGATCTTATTACATGACACTTGTGTAGTGCAATATTCAGTCCTTAACCCCTTCACTGTTGTTTCCGGTTATCGGTGGTGTTGGACAAACCTACCTATATTTACATAGGGCTTTTCAAGCTTGAATCTTTCTAAACGGTTTACTTGAATTACTACCCAGCTGGGCTACAAAGTTTGCTTTGTTCCTCTTTCTTTCTGTGTCACTATGGCCGCGGTGAACATTCCGCAACATAGTCGCATTGCGGTGCGCAATCCTTTGCAGACTTTTAATGTTCCCGTGGATGGCATGGCCGTGATAATGGTGGTGAGTGCAGAGGTGGCTTACCCATACAAATTTTTTTACGCGTGGGTGACCTTCCCGGCTGTGAACGCAAACACTAATGTGTTCGACACATACACTCCCACTGCTGTGCCAGCGGAATATGCTCCGTATAGGGCACAGGAAGTTCCTATTGATGCTTGGCAGCACCGCGTTTGGTTTGATGGCGCCCTACCCCACTCTTTGACAGCTCCGAGGTTAGGTCCTTTGTCCATTCCGGGCGCAAATTGGCCTGTTTTGGCTGGATTTACACCCCATCCTCAGCACGGGGCGTGTACCGTGGTTGAGTTAAGACGACAACATGTAGTCGCAATTAGCGTGATTAGGTCGTTAGTGCAATACATAACCCGTAATCTCCCGGGCGGGGCCCCAGGTAGTGCGGCTCTTCCTGCCGGACAAGGCAGAATGAAGCTTAGTCCTGTAATGGTCAATGCTGTGATGCGCAAGCGCCCCCAGGATAAGGATGATTTTCCTTTCTGGCTTGCCGAAAAGTTTCACCAGCTAGAAGCAGTATTTCCTAACACGACTCCTTGTGAGAAACACAGGATTCTGACAATTAGCTTGCCAAAAGACTTGACTCCAGAGATTGGTGACTGTATGACATGGGGTGAGACCTTTGCGGCAGTATATGTGAGGTGCTACGGCACTCCGTCTATGACTGTCCTGCCGACGGTCCCTAAACGTGTTCAGGATGAACATGGACCTGAGGCTGCGGTTGAACTGGGTATGCGCCTATGTGGCTCCTTTGATGTGGTTTCCAATCTCATTCTTACCAATGTCAAGGGAGATGTAGTGAACTTTCAGGTGTCCAATGCTTTGCAGGCTATTCCCGATGTCGAGAAACCCCGAAAGTTAGCAAGGATTATTGTGGCGACATATAAGACCGTGGGCTTCAATAGTGTGGGTCTCAAGCCATTTTCTACTAAAGAGAAAAAACAACCACAAGGGCAGAAGTCTGATACTGACGAACAGCCCAAGACCAAAAAACAAAATTGGCCAAAAAAACAGAAACAGGGTAAACATCAACAACAGCAGAGACAGGAGTCTCCTCCTGTGTCTCCATTGCCTGTGCCCCCAGAACGTATTTATGACTTGCGCGATCCCGCGACGATAAAATCACCTGACCGTTTTCAGGTTTCTGATCAACGCTCTCCTCGTTTCTTTCAGGACTCATCGGCCTCATCGACCGGTGGTGGAGGTGGCGGCAGGGGTCAGGTGGCCAGCAGGGACACGACCAGCCCTGCCCGAAAGATGTTAAAGGCAAGCAGGATGAATCTACACCGAAAAGACCCCAGTTTCAGAAAAAGAAAGTTGCCGCTTTAACAGAGAGATATGCCACAGATAGTGAGAATGCAGCTTCGGAATCAGACATGGGCTCTGACCTTGCTGGACAGCGCGGCAAAAATTACCATAGTGCGAGAGGCCCTGCGTCCACTACTGAAGGTGACAGCGACTGACCGGTATGTTGTTGTGGAGACAGCTGACACTAGAGTAGCTCCCCCTGATAGACTTTATGAAATAGTCCTGTTCATTGAAGGTGACATGCAGCGTACCATAAAGGGGGTATTTTGGGAAAATCTTACGACTACCATGACATTTTGTTAGCGGAGGCTGACTGGCCCCACCTTTTGTGCTTGCGGCTCCGAGAGGGGAGGAGGTGATCCTCCCTAGTTTCGCACACACTGTCTCGAAGGAGCATGCGCTGAATTTTGCAGAAGAGTGGGCTAAAGCCCTTGCGCCGGCTCTGTACCGTACACACTGTGGTTGGGATACATTTTCCCCACACCACGAGATTCCTTTACGGTCTATGCCAGAGCCTCAACCTCAATATCCCATTAGACGAGAAGCTAAGGCTTCCTTTGCGGAAATCCTTGAACAATTGGAATATCAAGGAGTGATTGAAACATGTGCGTCACCGATGAATAACCCTCTTTTTACTGTGACCAAGCCTGATGGATCATATCGTTTGGTATTGGATTAACGGCATTTGAACTTGCATTGCCGTACCTGTGCAGTACAGAATACTCACGGCTCTGCCTTAGTGGATAGTCTTGTCCGTAAGCGATTTGAAACCACGCTTGACATATCCAACGGTTTTTATGCCCAGCATTTGGATGGTCTAAGTTCCCAATGCACCAGTTTTACATGCGGCGGTGAACAAAAACAGTTCAAACGTTTACCGATGGGCTATAAGAATAGTCCTGGGGTTTTTGCTGCCCGCATAGTCTCTCTCTTGGAGAGAGTAGACCCCGAAGCTTGTTCGTATGTGGATGATATTTATCTCACGGACGCCGAACTTTGGGAGCATCTGTGTCGTGTAGACCGCATAATTTGTAGCTTTGCGGACTTTGGTTACAAATTCAACTTTGCAAAGTCACACATTGCAGAGTACAGAGTGTTGTTCCTGAGCTACGAGCTCAACAATGAAGGCCGCGGATTGGCTCCTCACTTCCTGGAGAAATGGGCACAACTGTGCGCTCCGACAACTCTGAAAAAACTACAGTCTTTGCAGGGATTTTTGAATTTTGGGAGGACATACATTCCTGAATATGCCCAGCGTATCAAGCCTTTGTATGCTTTGATACAACCTAATTTTACCAAATCATGCTGGCTGCCATAACACTCAGCCATTTTGCAATCTTTGCAGGCTGATCTGCTCGAATCTAAATACCTACTGACTCGTGATAACCACACTAACCTGGTGATAAGAATCATCCCTGGGGCGGTGGGTTTCACTTACCTTACTTTTAACGAAGGAGACACAGTACCTATTGCCTACAAGTCACACTTGTACACTTCGGCTGAAATGCGATTTTCCTCTGTGGAGAAAGTTTTAACAGCGGTGCAGATGGCGATTCTTAAGGAACGTGCTCTGTCACTGGGAAAACGCATGTTAGTTGTTACACCGTTTCCTGCCTTAGAGGCGGTGATGAAAGCCAGTGTACCAAATTCTAAGGCTTTGGACCCACGGTGGATACAATGGACAGCATCATTGACATCTCCGGATGTCACGTTTATTTTTTATGCCTCCTTACAGTCGCAGGAGTTTTTACAATATGAATTCGTTCATCTTGCACCTTTGGCTATACGGCCTTATTATTATTATTATTATTATTGCGAATTTTAATATAGCGCCTGGTTACCATAAGGCATCCCCGCGCTTATCCAGAGAGTAGCAGCGTCACATCAGCACAAGAAATCAGACAGGGAACAAAAAAGTTTTCAGGAGTTTACGAAAACATAAAAAACTTGCTTCCGAACGCAGGTACAGAGGGAGGGAGTTCCACAGGGTGGCCACCCTTATGGAAAATCTTCTTCCACCAGTTCTTTCTTTCCTCACCCTCAAAACCTGCAGCAGGTGTTGATGGTCGGAGCGGAGAGAGCGGGGGGCCTTATAGGATTGGACCATATCCTCAAGGATAGGTGGCCCTTTCCCCTGTAAAAGTTTTTGGGCTATACAAAGTGACTTAAATGTAACCCTCTCTCTGACAGGGAGCCAATGTAGCGCCTTCAGTGCAGGGCGGGCAGACTGACGCCTCGGGACATCCATCAGGATCCTAGCGGCCGCATTCTGCACCTGCTGCAGTTTGTTTAGTGTACCTTCCGGGGCACCCAGAAACAGGGCATTACTGAAGTCCAACCGCGAGATGATAAGCCCCTGAATGAGTAACCTCCTAGAGGCTGCTGGCAGTAGAGGTAAGATCTTCCGGGCTGAGCGGAGCAGGCCAAAACACACGCCTGAGATCTTTTTCGCGTGAGTTTTAAAGGAGAGGTCCTGCTCAAGCCACACCCGAGGCTCTTGATCTCCTGCTTAGGGGTGGGCACGGGTCCCAAACAACTGGGCCAGCTGCTGGGAGATAAAGAAGGCGATGAATTCCCCAGCAGCATCAGTTCCGTCTTCGAGCCGTTAAGCTTGAGGGCTGAGCTACACATCCATGTAAAGATCTTCTCCAAGCATGTGTGCAACCGGTCGGGATGATGGGTCGATTGAGGGAGACCTACTACCAACTGGGTATCATCAGCATAGCTGATGATCTTAATACCCAGAGGCAGTACCACACTCTCCAGGGGGGCCATGTAGATGTTGAACAAAGTAGGGCTCAACGAAGAGCCCTGTGGCACACCGCACTGGAGAGGTACTGAGGATGATTTCTCAGGGCCTTCCCATACCTCAAATGACCGGCCTTCCAAAAAGGAGACGAACCACCTGAGGGCCATCCCGGAGACCCCCACCCTTTGTGGAAAATTAGTACGGTTTGGTGAACATTATCTGCGCCATCTTGCCTTCCCCCCTGATGCCACACTTTTTCGTGCGCGCCCGCCATTTTAAAATGCCTTGATCAGAACAGCCCTTTTTTGCATGCCACTGGCCCCCGACATAGCCCTTCGCCCTCACCAAGCCTGCACGCTGACCAACCCCCCTGCTCGCACCTGCCTTGAATCATAAACCCCTCTTCAGCGCGGCTCTGCCTCAGAACCTCATCCTGTTCCCAGCGCAACACCTCCCTTCTTTCCTTTCATGGTCCCCGGCCCTTTGATGCAAACCCCTTTTTCCCCGTGTGCCCGTTTGTCTTTCTCGTTCCCAGGCCGACACCCAGCTCTGCCGATACTATTCCTTGCCCCTCCCCGTACAATAGAAAGCTTCCCTCATCAAAGGACCCCCGAGTTGATCAAAGCCCCCACCCCATGAGATCCGATCGAACCCCGCATTCCATGAATCGGCGGAATATCCAGCTGCGCGATAATCATCACCTGTTGTGACCAGGGTGGGGACTTCTACTGTAAATGTGTGTGGGAACGGGCCCGAAGGGGGGATTCCGGGAATGTCTTTCCGTACATCAAAGCATTGCCATGAGTATGTAAACTGTAATAAAACCACAAAAACCTGTATATAAGGGGCCAGGCCTCAGAAATGAGTTAGAGCACCTCATGACGATACCTGCTGTCTGTTTTGTTGTGTTCTCCTCCGGAGAGAATAAACCTTGTTTCCTGCTTTCCAGTCTCCAGCGCCTGCCTCTTCATTGATTAATAATTCGTGGGTTACAGAGGCAATACCGCCGGGCAAATATCGATTGTCCCCGACCCTAGGTTTTACAATTGGCGTCCCAAGCGTGGGGCCCATCAGCGACTCGTGGATCCAGTGGGAGAGGTCCCGACGACAGAGTGAACGACTGCAACGATCGGGAGAGCTCTTGCCCAATAGACCCTCGTCTGGCAGCCGATCATCCGAACTTCACTAGTTCCGAACAGACCTATCTCGAGTGATCTACGGTCCTGACTGGGAACCATTAGGAGTGCCGTGAGAAATACGAGAAGAAGAGGACGAACGGGCGCTGGATTCGGAAGACAAGAAACTGCCCATACGGTCCGGGTAAGGTCGTGTAAGCACGACAAACTGCAAAATAATTGATTGATCGTTCGGAAAATACTAGTATTACTCTTTGTTAACTTATTTGGAGATTCACTGTCTGCACGCGGAGAAACAGTAGGCTCTTTCCCTTTTGCAAACAGTGAAGGATAGGTAATGCAGCCGTCGTGCCTATTTTTCTCCCCCACTGATTCTATTATTTATTAACGGTTTTCAGGAGATTCCCTCTCCCACACTGATTAACTGGGTTATTTGACCCCGAACTACTGTTCACGGATTGTCTTCTGGAGATTCTCTGTCTGCAAACAGGAAATAACAGATTCCTCTTTACGGATAGTGAAAGGGTAGAGGACGCAGACTTTTGCGCCCCTGCTTACTCTCCCCATTGATTTTTTTTTTCTAGTTATTTATTATTGGTTGTTCTTTATTATTGGTTGTTCTTTATTATTGGTTGTTCTTTATTATTGGTTGTTCTTTATTATTGGTTGTTCTTTGTTATTGGTTATTCTTTGTTATTGGTTCATGAGGTATTCACTGCCTGCAAACAACGTAGAATAGAAATATTCTGTCTAGTCTTTGCACACAGTGATAAGATAGGCAGTGCTGACTTTTTGTCCCTCGTTGCGAGCCGTCATGTCTGTCTTCTCCCCACTGATTGATAATTGGTTCAGCCCGGACCGTTTATTAGAGGTGGATCATCTAGCTCCGCTGGAAGGTACCCCTAATAAGGACATGTTCATAAACTATGGATTAGTCACCATAGCCTATAATAAATTGTGGCACAGGTATACCAAAGAAAGTCAAGACAAACAGTGGCCACTGGTAGGATCCTTCGACCTTGATAAAATAGAAACGTTAGAAATAGCCCTTCGTAATAATAAGACAACGCCTATTATGCTCGACAGTCTCGGTATGTGGCGAAAAGAGGCCATGCAACGACAGAAAAAAGACGAGGACAGAGCAGGTAGAGGAACATATCGACAGGACAACCCCTGGACGCCACGACCCGAAGGTTATCCCCCGACACTACGCACAGGACGACCAGACTTAGGGCCAGACCAATGTGCTTTTTGTAGATATGTCGGACACTGGAAAGCCCAATGCCCGACTCTACTGAGTGTGAGTAGGGGCAGAGGGCCGACAGGAGTAACAGGCCGACAGAAAGGGAAAAGGCGCGAGACAAAGAAGAATCAGACTCACATGGACAGACCAGATAGAACCACCACGTTCGATTATGCCCGATGGCACAGATTTCGCCAGAACAATTTCAGCGACATGTTCGAGTTTTCCTAGGTCGGACAATGTAAAGACGGGAACCCAGCCTAGCCCTAAATTAACAGACGGAAAAGGATAATTATGGCCAATAACTGTTTTTATGCTTGTCTTTGGATCTCGTATGTCATACTTTTACTGTCTCCCCGTCTGAGTTTGTGTGTACGTAATGTATGAATCTGCGTCATCCCTCTACACGTGCTTTCGTGTTACATAAACTCTGTTAACAGAAATTTAGCTTGAAACAACCTGGAAAGAAAGGAATGGGAAACGAAATCAGTAAGCCACTGATGAACACGAACTTTTATTTTAACATAACAAGCAAGAAACAATAACGCTAGAAACAAGAACGGTAAACTGTAGAAAATGAACGTCAACAGAACATTCGCCCCCCCCCCCATTCTGGAACCTTACAAAGTAGGGCAGGGTTACAACCGGCGGCAACCCATATAAGGCGGGCCCTGCTGCCAACACTTGGTCAGGAAATCTTAACGTATGGGGGAGCCGGAGGAGAGGCAGGGGCCAGCGGAGTCCGGCCACAGCGGCCCTGGGTAGCTGCAGGTAGTCCCGCCACCTGCCTCCCCGGCCCAGCCGCAACGGCCCTGGATAGTTGTAGGCAGTCCCGCCACATGTCCTCCCGGTCCGGCCACCAATGGCCAGAGACCGGGGCCAACTGAGTCCGGCTGCAGCCGATAACCTAAGGAAGCCCGGTCCAGAGAGGAACGAGACACCTCTTCCTTTTCCCCTCCGTGACAGCCGCAGCAGCTCTGGGCGGCGGGATGTCCTGCACGTACCTCCACAACAATTTATCCAAATTGGGCTGGGAGGGAGAGGCGACGCGGACGAGCCTCTCCCACCTCCATAGATAGGAGGTCTCCCAGCCCCCGGCCCAACGCCGAACTCCCCCAGCCAGGCGGCGGTGCCAATACCTGCGTAGCACCGAACATACCATGGTGGCGCCGCAGTACTTGCGCAGCACCGAACGTGCAACGGTGCCCATATTTTCGGAGCACCGAATATGCAATGGCTGCACCGATACTTGTGCAGCACCGAATGTGCGCCGCAGGTGGCCATACTCCCACAGCACTGAGCACGAGACTTGGGGAGCACCGGATGTGGAGAGACCTTCGTGCAGGCCGATGAAAAAGAGCAGCATGGAGTGCACCGGGAGAAGGAGACGGCGCGAACGAGTCTCCCTCGCCCCCCCAGGTGGGGGCATCACAGCCGCACCCCAGCCGAACGTCCCGCTTCCACAACACAGAGTTCCATCCCCTATTTGTCCTCAGAAAGGTCTCTTCCACTCTTGCAGACTCGACGAGAGGGGACCGCTGCAGGGCCTCAAAATGGCGTCTGGGTCCGCTGGAAGGCGGGCATCGGCCGCTAGAGTAACTTTGACCAGCAATGTAACTCGGGCGCTTGCCCACCGGGGCACGAGCCCCCCCCCACCTCCGACAACATCTCCGCAGCCTTGAAGAGTCTACAAAGGTCCCCGGCGGAGCCCTCGGCTCCTGCAGGCTTCCGGTAAGGGACAACTGCCTTGATCGCCAGCGAAATAAACATGACATTGCCACCCCTTCGGTTAGCATGAATTCTTGAACTGCCGAAAAGGACTCTGGTCCAACTGCCGGTTGTAGGAAACATTTTCCCTGATGCTACTTCCGGACTAACCCGGCCCCGCCCAAAATGGCGCCGGTATCGATAGGAACTTACGAACGCCTCGTGGTGTTCCTTTTTACTAATACAAAACTTGATGTTCTGAAACATATATGATCCTTTGTACACTTGACAAGAAGAAAGGAGAGCTCACTCGACGAACATGTAAAAGGATCCCGTTAAAAATGATGATTGCAAATGTACAATGTATTATATTTTTTTATATATATAGCTGATGTATAACCTCGCTTATGACGCACGCACATGGTATGCATATAGGAAATCCGATTGCAACTAGCCTGACTATGCTTCTAAATTATGAAATAAATGCCCCCGAAACCCCCAGCCAATTGATAGACGTTTTAGTTTGCTACAAATGAATTGATAAAACTTTCTAAGGTTTTACACCCTGACAGCCGTCGGAGAAGCACCTGATGGTCTACGGTGTCGAAGGCAGCACTGAGGTCCAGGAGGATCGCTGCCACTGATCCCCCTGAATCCAAAATGCTCCTTGCGTTCTCCACGACTGCCAGCAAGGCGGTATCGGTCCCCTGACCGGGACGGAACCCAGTTTGAGAATTGCCCAGAAGGACGTAGACTCCAAGAAGCGTGAGAGGCGACTATTCACCAGCTTCTCGGCCACCTTACTGATGCCGGGAAGCAGAGATATAGGCCTAAAATTGGCAAGGTCGGCTGGGTCCAAGTTCGGCTTCTTTAAAAGAGCCTTCACAACCGCACCTTTCCAACTAGGGGGTACTACTCCTTGGGCAAACGATAGATTTATGAGGTCCGTCACCGGCCCGCCGTTGATATGAGCCACCTGCTTCAGGTATTTCATGGGAGCAGGATCTTTAGGAGAGCCACTTTTCGTAGATGTTAAAACTGTGAGAACTTCTTCCACAGTAACCGGACCAAAAGAATCCAACTCCACCGGTCGCACCCTGGATTGAAACCCTGGACTGTCCCACGAGGAAACATCCTCGGTTAGCCGGGGAAGGGAGGCAAGGATGTTATCAATTTTGGTTTTAAAGAAGGTGGCCAGCTCTGAGCATTTCTCACGTGGGTCCTCGTGAGTGACCTGAGGTTCGGGAGCTTTCAAAAGTTCTTTGATGACCCTAAACGATTCCTTCGAGGAGTTGGCCGCAGAGCCAATTCTCTCCGTGAAGAATCCAGTTTTAGCTACCCGAATAGCAGACTTGTAGGTACTAAGAGCCGCCCGATATTCTCTACGGCTCGTTTCGCTCCAGTCTTTCCTCCAGGACCGCTCCAGCCTCTTGCAACCCTTCCTTAAAGTTCTCAGTTCAGGTGTATACCAGGGTGCAGATCCTACTCTCTTACCCTTAACAAGTTGTTTTTTTTTGGGAAGGAGAGCATCCAATGAGTTGGTGAACCAGATGTTAAGGTTCTCGTCCGCGGCAAGTGGATTGGGCCCCGGGGGAGGTCGTGACGCCTCCAAATATGCCGCCCAAGTATTCACTGGGAGCCTAGACCAGGCTCTATCCAGGATGGAGGCCCTGGGGGCCAGCGCATCTGAAATATCAAACTGCCACTGGGCAGACACCATAAAGTGGTCTGTCCAGGGTAGAGCCAGCGATGGAAATGCACTGAGGCCCACTAAGTTGGAAAGTATGGGGTCCAACAGGTGGCCCTTAACATGAGTAGCACCCGAGTTGGCCAGGTAAATCCCAAAAGCTTTGAGATCACCTAGCAGATCTACTCCCAGAGGATTAAGAGGATCGTCCAGGTGAATGTTAAAATCGCCTAACATAACGAAATTACCCGTGGAAGAGGCAAGAAGAGCAGTAGTTTCCAAGAGGGAGTTGAGAAAGTTACCCAGAGCGCCCGGAGGACGATAGATAAGCAAACCCGCCATAGATGCGGTAGGGGATAGGCGAAGAGAGAACTGAAGGCTCTCGCAATCGCTCACCCCTCCCTCCTGGACCTTACAGACTAATGAGTCCCTGTAGAGGATAGCAACTCCTCCTCCCCTCCCTACAGGCCTATCCTGGTGTAAAATAAGATAGCCAGGGGGGAGTGCTCTAACTATATCGGGACCCGAGCTGGAGGAGATCCAGGTCTCGGTTAAGAATAACACATCCAGCTCATGGTCCAATATAAGGGAATTAATCTCAATAGCGTGGCTAGGCAACGACCGACAGTTCAGCAGCGCGATGGAAAGCGCTGATTTAGCGGAGATCGTTTTCTGACCCACACTGCACGCCCTGCACGTCAGAAATGGTGGTGATCCTTCCTGGGCATATTTACAAGAGGTCGGGTGGCGCATCCGGCGTGACATGAGGTCTTCCCTGCCATACCTGATACACGAGCGTGGTGGCTCCGACGGATCTTGCATAGGGACCAGCCCTAAGCCTGTCTGGGCCCGGACGGGCACAGACGGGCTGAACTCTGGCGTAACTCCGGCGTCAGTATGGCGTCCCCGCAGCGCGTACCCGCTGCGCGTCAGCATGGCTACCTAAATACTTTCCTCCAGAGATAGAGGAAGGACTTCCACACGCGCTGCCCCACTCACCCAAGATGGCCGCCACAAGTTAGGGCAAGGGACCCGCAAAACGCAGTGCTTCCACAATTAGAGTGCGAGTGAGGGGACAGAGGAGGGGGTGTAAGAGGCCAGGCGAATTAAAACCAAGGGCTAAGTGAAAAAAAAATATATTAAACGCAAAAAGGGAAAACAGGTAGGTTAAAACAGAGGAGCTGCCACAAACAAGCGCCGCGTGAGACACGCTCTCGCCAGAATAGAACGAGCAGCCAAGAACTGCCTACCTAAATACTTTCCTCCAAAGATAGAGGAAGGACTTCCACACGCGCTGCCCCACTCACCCAAGATGGCCGCCACAAGTTAGGGCAAGGGACCCGCAAAACGCGGTGCTTCCACAATTAGAGTGCGAGTGAGGGGACAGAGGAGGGGGTGTAAGAGGCCAGGCGAATTAAAACCATGGGGTAAGTGAAAAAAATAAATATTAAACGCAAATAGGCAAAACAGGTAGGTTAAAACAGAGGAGCTGCCACAAACAAGCGCCGCGTGAGACGCGCTCTCGCCAGAATAGAACGAGCAGCCAAGAACTGCCTACCTAAATACTTTCCTCCAGAGATAGAGGAAGGACTTCCACACGCGCTGCCCCACTCACCCAAGATGGCCGCCACAAGTTAGGGCAAGGGACCCGCAAAACGCGGTGCTTCCACAATTAGAGTGCGAGTGAGGGGACAGAGGAGGGGGCGTAAGAGGCCAGGCGAATTAAAACCAGGGGGTAAGTGAAAAAAAAAAATATTAAACGCAAATAGGCAAAACAGGTAGGTTAAAACAGAGGAGCTGCCACAAACAAGCGCCGCGTGAGACGCGCTCTCGCCAGAATAGAATGAGCAGCCAAGAACTGCCTACCTAAATACTTTCCTCCAGAGATAGAGGAAGGACTTCCACACGCGCTGCCCCACTCACCCAAGATGGCCGCCACAAGTTAGGGCAAGGGACCCGCAAAATGCGGTGCTTACACAATTAGAGTGCGAGTGAGGGGACAGAGGAGGGGGTGTAAGAGGCCAGGCGAATTAAAACCAGGGGGTAAGTGAAAAAAAAAATATTAAACTCAAATAGGCAAAACAGGTAGGTTAAAACAGAGGAGCTGCCACAAACAAGCGCCGCGTGAGACGCGCTCTCGCCAGAATAGAACGAGCAGCCAAGAACTGCCTACCTAAATACTTTCCTCCAGAGATAGAGGAAGGACTTCCACACGCGCTGCCCCACTCACCCAAGATGGCCGCCACAAGTTAGGGCAAGGGACCCGCAAAACGCGGTGCTTCCACAATTAGAGTGCGAGTGAGGGGACAGAGGAGGGGGTGTAAGAGGCCAGGCGAATTAAAACCAGGGGGAAATTGAAAAAAAAAAATATTAAACGCAAATAGGCAAAACAGGTAGGTTAAAACAGAGGAGCTGCCACAAACAAGCGCCGCGTGAGACGCGCTCTCGCCAGAATAGCGAGGCCTTTGGAGGATTTCCATTGCATCATATACACTGATGGTTCGGCGCAGGTTGCGCATGGGTCTAAACACGCATATGTTTCCGCTTGCGCCATTATGGTCGGTGCCATGGTGAACGATGAGTTCAAGTCCAGAGTCGTGCACACGCAGACTCTAGGGGACTGCACCGTACAATTAGCAGAGCTTTGTGCTCTTATTGTAAGTGATTCTTACTACTATGTCCAGTCTTACAATGAAAACTTGTTCTTTTGGATTTAGAATGATTTTCGTGATTCCAAAGGTAGCACAATAAAACATAAAATGATCTGGGTCCAAGTGGCTGAGCTTAAAGAGCAGTTGCCACTCATGTTTGTAATTCATACTCTTGGTCATCAGCGCGTTGGAGTCCACGCTGTTGGCAACTCGCTTACTGATGAGGCAGCGAAATCAGCAGTATCGACATATTTAGTTGCAGCAGTTACACGGTCCAAAAGTAAGATTGATGATGATATCTTGGCAGCTATTGCTGCGACTGAGAAGGGAAGTAAATATCCTATGGGGTTCCCTTCGAAGTATACATATCACTTAAGTCCCGATAAGGTTCCTTATGTGAAAATACCTGACGTTGGGGAGAGGTTGATTCCCAACGCTGATCGCAGAAACACATTGTTCACAGCGGCCCATGAAGGAGTTGCGTCTGCACATGCAGGCGTTTTGGCTACTGTTGCTCAGTTGCAACAACGTTTCTGGTTGCGGGGACTGTACAAACAGACGCGTTATTATGTCCTTCAATGTGTCATTTGCCAGCAGATTAAGCTTTCAACTGCTACGTGTCCGCCCCAGACACAGTTGTTCATTTCTAATAAACCACTTGGGTGTGTTTATTTAGATCACTGCTGTCCTTTTTCTTGTGATACTGCAGATAAGTATGTCTTCGTAGCAGTTGATTCATGCACATGCTTTGTGTGGGTATGGCCTCACCACAGCGCTGATTCACGGACTGTCATATGAGATTTGCGTGTTTTTGTAAGGATTTTTGCCTGTGGTAACTTCCATTCGGACCAGGGTCCTGCTTTCGCCTCTAAGGCGTACAAGGATGCCATGGCTTCGTTGGGGGTCCAAGTCAAGTTTTCGTCTCCATACAGACATGAGGGAAATAGTGTTGTGGAACGAATGAACCGTGACTTAAAGCAATCATTGACAGCTCGAGTTATAGGCACTGGCTGGCCCACCTCAATGGCGTGCAACATGCTCTAAATAATCTCCCTAGAAGGTCTCTGTGTGGGCGGACCCCATACAAAACGCTCTTTGGTATCAAGATGTATGTACCGGACCTTGACGGTCTAGACTTGGTGGCTGTTGCTGCCTCCTTTGACGTAGATGAACATTGCAATGTTTTACAGACTCTACAAAAGACGAGAGACACTCTTGCAAAGGAACATTTGCCCTCCACCTCAGATGATGCATTGCAGATCCCGGTAGTTGGCTGGCCACCCCAAGTTGGAGAACTGGTTCGGGAGAAGATCAAAAACCAGAAAGAATTTGGTCCCTCTTATCGAGCTCCAGCTCCAGTGCTTGGTGCGAAGGGCACAAAGAACAGTCATTTTACCACCACTTCCTGGTCGTAAGGAAAACAGGTATATCTCCATTGACAATGTCAAGATACACAGAGTGGCCGATTCTTCTTAGTATGACACCGGCAGTCTCATGTTCTTCGATAGTGAGAAATTCTGTGTTGGCCTCAACTTTGAGGTTATCAATGTCCCTAATGTGCTTAGAGTTAACATGGGGGATGTAGTTGAACAAAACATACGTTCTGATGATTGGGATGTTCAGGCCGTAGCAGCGCTGTTTTCTGATTTGAAATATTATGCTGCCTTTGATGCTGAAGATTTGTATTTAGAATCTGCTAATTATGGTGATTTAATTTGTTACCAACATTTTGGTAACCACTACCTACATAAAACTAATTCTAGGAGGAGCACTGTAAATTATAAACAATGGGAACATTGCCTGGCTCCCATACGAAGCAGCTCTAGTACCTTTTTGAAAAAGTACACATATTTTACTGATTTTAATCAGTCTAATCCCAAATCATTTTATTTTAAAATGACAGAAAAGTCCACTTCCACGGTTAGATTTACCGATACTAAATTATTGTACTCGAAGTCCTTTCTAGACTAGTTGGCTGTTGGAGGCTACGAGTTATGGAAGAAAACAGTTGACCTTAAATCAGTTTGGGGTTCTAAAAGTTGGCAGGTACAAGGCACTGAGGCGTTGCACCGTGCTTGTCTCATCCCAAATCATATGTTGTTTTTTAATTCTACCATTTCACAGACAACATGCTTTGGATTGGCTACTTCTTAAAAATTAAATACTCCTTCCTTCCCTGATTTGGAGGAATATTCAGGTTGGGGTAATACTACAAAATTTTTGATCAGAGAGTTGCAGACTTTGTTGCTGAATTCCTCCTTTAACATATCCAGTTTGGAGCCCAATGGCTGGTTGCTCTGGCACAGAAGTGCTGACTCGTGCCAACATCATTTTCTGGGTTTAGCAGATGGCTTTACACAGGTCAGAGTCAATCCCCGTTTTGGGAATGACCATTTGTGACTACCTATTCAGTAGGCAAATTATGTCAGAATTGGCTCAAACATCTGCCTTGGCGTCAGTTAAACTGCATTTATCTAAACTGACTGACAATGTGGATCTGAATGATTTCATAAAAGGCCCGGCTAAAGGTAGATCTAAAAGATGGATATATGCTGTTTATAATGAACTCTGGAAAACATCCCAGATTGAGGCGGCTACCCGCCTTAGGGCTATAGATCAAGCTAATTTGGAAAAAGTGCTTGCAGTGGTGGATAATAGCATTAACACGCTTTCTTCCCTCATTTACACGTTGGACAATATTGTGTCATCTGTAGTTGATATTGTGCAAGATGAAGTGTCTGTGTTATATCATGGTCAAAATCAGTTATGCAGTTTGCCTGGACCCTGCAGACACTGAAGGCCGGGAAAGTTCCATGGCATTATATGAATACCACTTCTCTGTGTGCCCCGTTTAATTTGACTGATAAGCAACGTTTACTTTCAATGAAGGATACTTCTTTTTCCATGTTACATATTGAACGTTTGGAATCTTTACCATTTTCTGTGGCAGAGGCCACTACTGCAACGTGGCTTATCCACGGATTAATAACTTTACCGTTTGCTCTTTTCGAATTTAAAAATGGTATGAAGGGGGGGCGTGGCCAAGATGGCGTCGGAGTAGGACGCTTTTCCGTGCCTCTCCAGCGCCGATCCAGCACAGCTCCTGATAGCTCGGTGCTGCCTGTGCGGACTGACCCCAAAGGGGAGGCGGAGGTCTGCGACTTGAGGCGGAGTGGTCCGGTGCCGCCGGCGGGAAGCTGGGACGCTCGTAGCGGCTGCAGGAGCGGCAAAGAAGTGCGGCCTAGAGATCCCCGGCCTCGCGTACCCTGGGGGCCGGCCGGAGGCTCGGGGTGGCCGCGGCTGTGAGGAGGGGCCGCCCGCTACCCACCCGGGGGTTCCCCCCTGCGCCGGACGCCTGGGACGGACCGCATTGTCAGCGGGTGGAGGCGTAACAGCCCGGAGAGCGTAGGAGGTGACGGGCGCTTTGAGCGGTGGAGCGGAGAGGGCCCGGGCCCAGGGGAACGCGAAGGCTCTGCAGAGCAGGCCGAAGGGCTGGTGGGGGCTCCGGCGCCTCCCGGACACTGCACGGACCGGGGATGCACTGTTGGGCTTGGGACCCCGGCATGGCCTGATCTCTTGACGTGGAGGAGGAACGTCTGAGGCACCCTGATGGCCCGGGCCTGGTAGGGGGGCACAGCTGCCTGCGGAATTGAGGCGCTTGGAGTCGATTGCGGCTCCCCCCCCCCCCCCCCCGGCTGACCCCGGCGGGCCGCCTACGCGGGCCTGGGTGAGTGGCTGACACCGGCGTTGCTGAGCTAGGGCGTCTGGGTGGACTGGTGGCGCCCCGCGCCCTTCCCGGAGGCTGAGGGAGGCGGGCCTCGACCCATTGCTGCGGCCTGGGCACGTCTGGGGAGCGACTGTGGAGCGGTGCCTGGAGGGCTGGAAGTGAATTGGACGGAGCACGTGAGGGGGCCGGTTTGGTCGGCTCTCCTGCTGGATTTGGGTGGCCATCGCCTGCACCTGACTGCGTTGCCCTGCTGCGCTCCCCCATCAGGAACTGCTCTAGGGGGGCGGCAAGCTCCCTGTACCTTGGCTTTGGTGAAGCCTGTCGGCTGGACTCTCGGGCTGTGGGACTCGGAATGACGCCTGGTGTCCTGGAGGAGGTCGGGTTTGCAGACGTGCTGCCGCCATTTTGCTTGCCGCGTCCGGCCATCTAGGTGAGTCATCCCCACGCCTACCTCCCTGGTGCCTGGGTTGCCCGCCGCACCCTTCCTCGGGGGCTTTTCAGCTGTCCCCTGGGGCTGCGACGCACGGGGGCCCTCGGGGTACTGACGACCGGGTGCAGAGTGGTTGGTACAGAGTCGTGCTGCCCGGCTGGGCCTTGGAGGTGACTGAGGACTCGTCCGCCCTGGTGTGGGGTTCCTGGCAGTATGGCGAACCAGGCCCGCAAGGGAAGAGTGGTGAAAGACGGAGCATCTAAATCTTCGCAACAGCCGGCTTCCCCGGGGGCGAGTGGGTCACCGAGAATGTCCGATGACGAGGCCCCGGCCACCAAGGCATTCATGACCGAACTTTTTGCTTCCATTAAGGAGGACATCTCCGAGCTGCGGGCACAGCTGGCCTCTGATCTCCGTGAAGTGCGGAGGGATGTTGATGGGATTGGGGAACGAGTGGCGACCCTGGAAGACCATGATTTGAACACGGCCAATGATGTCCACTTACTGCAACAGGATGTCCTTCGTCTTACAGAACAGAACTTGGACTTACAGGCGCACACGGAGGACCTTGAGAACCGTTCCCGTCGGAATAACATTCGTATTAAAGCGGTGCCTTGGGACGGCGAGGCTGGGGACCTCCGTGGCTATGTGACGGACCTGTTTCTACAGATCTTGGCCGAAGACGATGTGAAGGAAATCCAGATGGATAGGGTTCATCGCGTTGGCTTGCCCAGGCGAGGGGGGGGGCCGCCCCCCGATATCCTGGTCTGTGTTCATGACTTTCAGGTGAAAGAGCGTATCCTCCGTAAAGCCAGGGCCATCACTTCGCTGCAGTTTCGGGATCACCGCCCTCAGCTCTTTCAAGATTTGGCGGCCTCTACACTCCAAAAACGGAGGGATTTCAGGCCGGTGACCGCTTTTCTGCGGGAGCGCAGCATCGCGTATTCTTGGGGACATCCCTTCAGGATCATCTTCAGGTGGCAGAATAGATTAGTGCAGATACGCTCCCTCCAGGAAGCAAAGGACCTCTTGGGCTTGGAGGATACTACGCCGTCACAGAGGTCGAATGTGTCTCCGTCCCGGCGGCGTCGACGGTCCTCCTCATGGCACAGAGTGGGTTCTTCTCCGGTTCGGGGGCGCCCGGACCGCAGTTCCAGCCAGCAGGAGAGGGGGAGCGCGGTGGCCTCTGTGGCCTCTGCAACGATGCCGGCGTCTCAGGCCAGCTCTGGGGCAGCGTGAGATGATTTACTCCGCGTGGATCGGCGCTGGAGGGGGCACGGACCCCCCCGGTCTGGGTGAATGGATGTACTTTTGGAGAAGACTCCCCAGACCGTGAACTTGGGAGGAACCGGAGAGGTCTCCCTGTCCTGTCCCAGGAGTGGCCGGAGCTCCGCGAACTATGGACCACTGGGACTGTTGAGTATTGTTTTCAGTTTGTTAATGTGTGGGGTGGTTGGGGACTTGAGGGATAGTAGAGGGGTGGGGGTGGGGGGGGTGCTGGGAAGGGGGTGGCGACCGGGTGCTGTGTTTGCGTGATATGGTCTGCGTTTAGTGTGTCCTCCTCTACGGCCCATTGCATGGGGTTGCCTCCTGGAACGTTCTTTGCCTCATATGGGCCTCTTGGCCCCCTGATAGATTTTGGATACATGCGGGTGGGAATGCTGCGCCTCTTAGACGGGTGGGTCCTTGTACCTCTGGGTTGGACACTAACCTGGCTGATGGTGGCGAGGTGCCTCGCTGTTTGGCCCCTGGGTTGTCTGTTTGGAGGGCCGCCTGGTGTGCTTCGTTCTGGGGGAACTGATTATGCTGTTCTGCTGGGGTGGGGGGGGAGTGGGGGTGACTGGAGGGGAATGCTTGGAGTTTGGCCTGGTTCGGATGAGTGTGGAATGGCGATGTCCCTGGTGGGGGTTGGGGTGGGGTCCTTGCTGCTACGCTCCCAGAGCGATGTCTCCCAACTTCATCATGCCTATTGCTGTAGGGACTTGGAATGTTAAAGGTCTCAACTCCCCGCAAAAGCGTCAAAAGCTCTGGAAGTACCTGTTAGATCATCATCTGGATGTAGTGGCCCTCCAGGAAACCCACCTTGCTAGGAGGGACGAACTTCGGCTTTGTCACCGACAATTTCCCCTCATTTACAGGGCATCTGCGTCCACTAAGCATAGAGGTGTGGCCCTAATGTTCAAGGCGTCCCTCCATTTTCAGCCTCTGGGTGTAAGTAGCGATAAGGAGGGCCGTTGGCTCATGGTGAAGGGGTCCCTGTATGGTCAACAATGTACCTTTGTAGTTGTGTATGTCCCTAATGCTGGCCAAAACGGGTTCCTGCAGGAGCTGTTGGAGAGGGTGGGGAATTTTGTGGAAGGGCACCTATTCCTCCTGGGAGATTTTAATATGGTCTGGGACAAGAGCATGGACAGTTCAGGTGCGCGGCGGGCGGAGTCAGGGGTTTTTTCAGTAGAGACGCAGCGACAAATGGGGGCTATGGGTCTCGTGGACAGCTGGCGCTTCCTACATCCACAGACTAAGGACTATACGTTCTTTTCCTCAGTACATCAGTCTTACTCCCGTATTGATCACATTTTTATTAGCCAGGCGCTTAGGGGAGATGCCCAATTCTCTGATAACTTTTCGATCTCCCTCTCTGATCATGGCTTGGTGACTCTTGGCTTGCAATGGCGTGTGGGTGGGGACGGCTGGCGGAAATGGTACTTCCCGGCGGCACTCACTCGAGATGAGGAATCTTGTAAAGCACTTCGGAAGGCAATCGGAGATTTCATGGCGCTTAACCCGCCCTCAGATACCTCGGTTTATGTGACCTGGGACGCGTGCAAGGCTTCCTTGCGGGGCACCTGCCTCGCTCTCAACGCACACCTCAACAAACTTAGGAGGACGGAGAGGGAGGCCCTGGAAGTGGAGCTTGCCCTTTTAGAACAGGCGCACAAGTCCAATCCCTCCAGGGTGACTCTCCGCCCACTGACGGCGGTGAGAGGGAAATTGAAGGCCCACTATAATAACAGGGCTGAGTTCACTCTCCTCCGCCTCCGCCGCATCTCCTACTCCCAGGGGAATAAGGTTGGGCGGCACTTGGCGCGGCAGCTCCACGATAAGCGCGAAAAAGACTACATTGGGGGAATCCGCGACCAGGCAGGCTCTGTACACCATGGTGATGCGGACAAAGCTGGCATCTTTGGTCGTTTTTACGCCACTCTTTATGCAGGTGACGCCCCCGACTCGGAGGCTCAATCTGCATTCCTGAGGGATCTCCCTTTGCCACAGGTCTCCGCGGAGTGGAACGACATGTTGAGTTCCCCGATTACCAGGGAGGAGGTTCTGACCGCCATTAAGGCGTTGAAACTCCACAAGGCCCCGGGCCCGGACGGCTACACCGCTCTGTTCTATAGGACATTTGCGTCTGAGCTCTGCGACTTTCTGGTCTCCCTCTTTAATTCCATGGCATCGGAGGGCAGGACTTCTGACACGATGGCCGAAGCGTTGATCACGGTTCTCCCCAAACCCGGGAAGGACCGTGCTGAGTGCGCCTCCTACCGGCCGATAGCGCTCCTCAACCTAGACGCTAAACTGTACTCTTCTATTCTTGCGGGGAGGTTACGGGACTTGATGCCGGCTTTGGTGCAGCCGGACCAGTCCGGCTTCATCAAAGGGCGACAAACCCATGACAACTTGCGGCGTGTGGTCCACCTGATCGAAAAGGCTACTAGATTCCGTATTCCGGCGGTCTTAATAGGTCTTGACGCGGAGAAAGCCTTTGATCGCGTCGACTGGGGCTTCCTGCGTCATACTCTCGCTGCTTTTGGGTTTGACCCTCGCTTCCTTCAGATGCTTGAGGCCAATTTTAGCAACCCTATGTCGAGGGTGTTGGTGAATGGCCACAGGTCTGGCAGTTTCCGTCACTCACGGGGTACGCGTCAGGGATGTCCTCTCTCGCCACTCCTCTTCGCTTTAAGTATTGAGCCCTTGGCGCTTGCGATCAGGGAACACGACGGCATCTTGGGCATCCCCTTCGCCGGGGAACAGCATAAAATCTCGCTGTTTGCTGACGACGTGCTACTCTCTCTTAAGGATCCGGAACTGTCATTACCCCATGTTCATACAGTGCTTTCTGTCTTTGAGAAGGTTGCAGGCTTTAAAGTTAATCTTACCAAATCATATATATTGAACTTGACTCTCCCGCCCGCAGGGGTGCAACGGTTGCGGGCACTTACCCCCTTGTCCTGGTCGACCTCCTCGCTGATGTATCTCGGAGTGCACCTGACGTCTACTATAGGTGCCTTATTTTCGGCCAATTTTACACCCATGTTGAGTGTGCTTCGCACTGAACTCGAGAGGTGGAAGCCCAAGTTCATTTCATGGTTGGGCAGGGTTCATGCCCTCAAGATGGTCCTCCTTCCTAAGCTTCTTTACCTCTTCCAAGCATTACCTATTCCGGTGGAGTCAGACTATTTTCGTCGACTAAAATCTATGATGCTGAAATATGTGTGGCAGGGTGGCAGGGCGCGAATCTCCTATGCTGTGCTCCGCCGTCCGTGTTCGGAGGGGGGGGTGGGGTTTCCGGATATGGTCCTGTATTATAAGGCGGCGCAGTTGAGGGTCCTTGTTGAATGGTCGCAACGGCTCTCGGAAAAGCATTGGCTTCATATGGACCGGTGTGTGGCCGGCAGATCCATCTGGGACCTGGCGTGGAAACCCAAGGCTGACCGCCCCAGGAATGCGTACATTAGCACCCCTACCAGCACGGTGTTGAAGGTCTGGGATACACTTAGCGGAGACGACCGGTGGACCACCTTCCCTTCTCCCTTTACTCCTATTCATTTTAATCCAGCCTTCCCCCCGGCATTGTCGGGCGGAACGTTTGAGGTTTGGAGGGAGGGCGGCTGCCGAGCTCTTACTCACCTGTTCCATGGGACAGTGCCACTCACTTTTCATAACTGTATGCGAGATTATGGGGTGCCGCCCACGGAACGCTTTCGTCATCTTCAACTTTTGCACTGGGCGACTTCAACTACAGTTGGGGACGCCGCTGTAAGACCGCTGACGAAATTTGAGGCTTTCATTCTCCGCACGTCTGAGATGAAAGGGACGATTTCCTTCTTATATCGGATGTTACTTGATACTACGGATTCCCCCCGTCCTCGCTACATGGCCCACTGGGAGGCTACCCTGGGTAGGGATGTTTCTGACACCGAGTGGAGGACCCTCTGGCGGGATGTGACGAAGCATAACCACTCCACATCCCTCCGCGAGGCTCATTTTAAACTGATGTTTGACTGGTATCTGTATCCTTCTAGGCTGCATCGGATCTTTCCGACTACTTCAGATAGGTGTTGGCGGGGCTGTGGTGGCTTAGGGGACTTTCGCCACATTTGGTGGGACTGCCCCAGCATTCGTCCCTTCTGGTCTGAGATTCTGTCCCATATTAAAGACATATTGGGCTATCCAATTCCGAATTCCATGGAGTATGTCCTGCTGGGGCTAAGGGATCCTTTACTGGAACATCAAACGAGGGCTGATAAACGCATGGTATGGCTGTGTTTAGGGGCGGCCAAGTTGACGCTAGCGACCGCCTGGAAGAGCCCATCTGCTCCGGCTATTTCATTGTGGCATGCACGGCTGTGGCGCCTTTTGAGTATGGAGAGATTGTCGGATATATTTATGGGGAACTTCAAGAACTTCATATTTACCTGGGGTCCCTTGGTGAGGTTCCTCTCTCGGGGTCTCCCTTCTGCAGTTTGTCCCCCGGCACTTCGTGCACTACACCTATTTCAAGTTTAACCATTCGGTGTGGGTGGTTGTGATGTGTGGATGTTGGTCGCCACCTCCAGGGAAAGGGTGTGGGTGGGGGGGGGGGGACTGGGGGGACGTTGGGGGGTTGTTGTTATTCTTGTTGCGACATGCTTCTATGTGGGAGTGTCCAAGCGGCGCTCCTATTTGACACCAGCTTGCCTTGGGGACGCCTTCTCGAGCCCGATGGACACTCGTTACGGACTTGCCGCACTCATTGCTTTAGTGACCACGAACATTGATATGTGAGGCAACATATCTTATTTGTATGGGGGGCGCTATGGCCGGGTTCCTGGCATCCCCTATGCGGGAAATGTGGCATTATGTCGCCTGTTATGTGGTTCATCTCCTTCTTTCTCCCTTTACTTTTCTACCTTTTCTTTCACTCTTGAGCAAAATACCAAAATAAAACTTTTATTTAAAAAAAATTGTATGAAGTATTTTGCCATTGGTAGATACGAGCCGCTTGGTAGCTCCTATCTACATGAAGCCTAGTCGCTTCCTTTTACATACAGATGCATTAGGGAGGGCAAGGTAGTTTATCTGAAAGGTGAAGAATGCACTGAAACACCAGATCACTCATTAATGTGTAGACATATTCAATTATACGGCTCTTGTAATCAAGAACAGCCTAATTTAGCCTGTGTTTTGAAAGGTACACCACATTCACACTACTGGCAAATGGAAGTTATTTACTTTTAAATAATGAAGATTGCTGTGGGTTAATAAAAGGCATTGCTTATATCGTTACTGTCAGTGAACGTGTGGTTTGCTGTAAAAATGTGTTGTATCCACCCACGCATGGGAACTTGGTTGTTTCCATCTGGCCGAGGGTTCCGACCTTGAAATCAAAGTTCAATAAGATGAGTCGAATAAGGGCTCTATTGTCCCAAAAGGAAGTTGCCCTGACATCAGCTCGTGAAACATTTGTCCTTCACGTAGCTAACACCCGCACTGAGGTGCATGCGCTATTAAATACTGACCTACCATTGCATTTTGGTGAACTGATTCACACAATCTTTAATGCATCCTCCACAACTGGGCTGGCACACTTTTTTAAAGTAGTTAGCAGCGGTCTTGTGCCTTCATTTCAACATATATTTGGTGTCATTCCTGCTTTCTTCCATTCGATCTTTTCCAGCCTATTTGGTGGATTTCCCGTTCTACTGGCATTAGCTGTAGGCGTTATTTTTCTATTTTGTTTTATTCAAAATGGATGCACGTCCTGTGTTCCAAGACAAGCTGTCACAGCTGGCACAGGATGCTTGAATACTATGGTGCGCTGCCGCTCGCAACCTTAAGTGCAGCTTATGGATTATCGTTTCGATCTTCCTATTTTACATGTGTCCAGTTTGTCTTTCATTGCCTGAGTTGCGATTTCGATTGGGCCCTGGATTTGTGTCTCTGCAATATGGTGTCTCCCGATGCTGATTATAACCAGCTCATGAGCCCCTTAGTAGCTCATGAATTGCTTTGTTCTGATGGAGGGATTATGGCCTTTGCAGCGATGCATGGAATGCTGGGTCGTTGGAATACATTTGCAGCGGCGCAAGATTTCTTGGCACACAGCTTCATCGAAAACCCACTGAGTTGCCCTCTGATGGTGCTAGAGGCTCCGGTAATTGAAGAGCATGTATGCTCTTTCCCACTATTGGATTGGATGGCTGACTTATTCTCGGATGAGAACAGTGACTTCCTGTTGGAGGCTGTTGCTGCTTATTTTGCATATTCAGTGCTGGTCTGAGGTCTGTCGATACCCTTATTGACATTGAACATTTGCTGATATTTTTGGGTGGTATGAGAAAAAAAAATGTTGAGCCCCAGACCTATTGACTTTGATTCCAGCGAACACTAAATTGTCATGATTATGAGATTTTGGGGGCATATTACCAACAACTAGCGATATTTATCGCTAAATGCGCTTAGCGACTTTTTTTATCGCTGCCTATCGCTGGATATTTTAGCGGAGAAAACATGCTATTAGCAACGTTTTTCTCCATTGTGCTAAAATATCCAGCGATAGCGGCGAAATGCGAGAATATCACTGAGTATTCAGCGATATTCTCGCATTAGCAACAAAATGCTCTTAGCCATTTTATCCACCTCCCATTGGATAGCATTGCTAAGAACTGGTCTGAGCAGTCGTTAGTTTTCGGCGATAGCGGGAATATTCTCATCGCTACGCCAGCCTTGTTAATAGGCGATAGCGACGTTATCGACTGCTTTCAGTTGCTAATGGTTTGGGTACGCCCACTTTGCATGTCATTAGCGAGAAATATCGCTGAAATGCAAAGCGGGCTCCAAACCGCTCGCTATCGCCTATAAGCTGTCGCTAACTGCTGTTAGCGTCAGCTTGCTAATAGGGCGATCAAATTTTCGCCGCATAGCGGCCGAAAACAGCAACTAAACCCGCAAAAATTGCCTATCAACCCCCTTGATAACATGCCCCTTGGTTTTTTGGGTGACATTTCTTTTCACTTACTCAAATTTGAACTGACTATTGTTCTTGAACTCTGCATTTCAACTATGAGCCCTTTACCTTATCTTATCTTATCAGTGCTCTGATCAAGGGAGGGTGTCAAATAGATATGCTTTGCCTATATACTGTGTTAAGTTAGCATGGGCTCATTAGCAGTTTAAACGCCATTTTCACTTTCTGCTGCTTCTGCACACGACACGTAATTGTTACTTTAGTTTTGAGCCAAGTAGAATGTTTTGCTTCACACGAGAATAATATGTTATTTCTCTGATATCAGCTTTGCTTGGTGAGCTGTGTCTGTACAGTGAGTGCTGAAGCCTTCAAGGATATCTCGACACGGTGGTTGTTATGAGGTCTGATCTTTGCACGTTCCTAGACATAACATACATGCAGCTGCGGCCAGATTTCTGGCTTTAGGCGCGTTTTATATTGCATTACACAGAGCATACAAACACACTTGATGGTGCTTCGCATGCAGAGAGCTGGTGGAAGATGATGTGATCCCTAACCACTAGGATCTGAGGTATGGGGCCACCCTGCTAAAACCCAAAGAGACCTTCTTAGATATAATATAATATACTAGCAAGGGAGGGTGAGAATTAGATGTCTCGTAGCCTTTTTCCCTCAAGCATTTTAACATGCTTTCGCCCTTTGTATTCTATGGACTAGTAACTATGCTGATTACTTTGTTTCTTATAATATGTTTGCTTGTATTAGCTAAGATACTGCGCTTGAGAACAATGCACTAGAAAATAAACTTTTCAAATGTGCACCTGTCCCCATTTACTCCTTGTACTGGATTGGAATGATTGTATGACGAAAGAGTGTTCATGTGTTCCACGTTACCTGAGGTGTTCTAAGTCCATGTTCTGGTTTGTCTAAACATTGGGAGTTTGTAATAACCAATGAGACACTGTAGCTAGTCTGGTAGGGGATTTTGGGTACTAAGGTGAGTATTTGCACACCCTAATTCACTGAGGTTCCAAGTCTCTATGCACAGTTCTGTATGAGAACGGTATTCCTGCGACACCGTAGGAAGGAAAATGTAATCCAACTGTAAAACAACAGCATCCTCTAGAAAACCAAGAAAAGGAGGGGAACAGCGTAGGGCAGAGAGTCCATCCAAGCTCCAGGTCAAAGTAATAGCCATCAAAAAGGCAACTTTAAAAAAAAAAGACAAAAACTTAACATCAATGGTTTCCAAAGGTTCAAAAGGTGGAGCCTTAAGAATCTTGAAAACCCTAGGATCCCATGATGAAATAGGAGGAGGCACGGGTGGAGAAGAAAGAGAAAGACTCTGAAACAACCGGGACACCAAAAGACTTGTGTCAGCAGAGAGTGGCAGAATCTCTGAAAACTCTAATTGCAGCCCATTGAACTTTCAAAGTAGAAAGAGAGTTACCTTTCTCAGAACCAAAAAGAACTGTAGCAAAACATTAGTATGGCAAGTGACAAAAGACAGATTATGCGAAATACACGACTTATCAAAATTAGCCCAGTGCTTAGAATAGGACGAAAGCCCCTCCTGGACCCCGTACCAATGAAGCCAAATGAGAGAAATGCCTTGCCTCTCTAAGGGGCATATTACCAAGGAACGGCGTTAAAATTATCGCCGCTTTAGCGGCAGGAAACTGCCGCTAAAGCGGCGATAATGGGCTTGATATTATGCCCTTGAGAATTCCAATACAAGCCCATGTTCTGGTGTTAACATGGGCTTCTATTGGAATTCTCTATGGCATATTATTAAGCCCATTATCGCTGTTTTAGCGGCAGTTTCCTGCCGCTAAAGCAGCGATAATTTTAAAACCGTTCCTTGATAATATGCCCCGAAATTTCTCTGTTCAACCTCCAAACCCTGAGAGTGAGAGGACCCGGAGAAGGAAGGTCAAGAGACTTCAGCTGGAATGAATCCGGGGCAGACTCCATGGAGGCAACACCACAAGACACTTCAACAAAGGATACCAAGACCACTGGGTCAGAAGAGAAGAACTTCCACCACATGCATCCACCCCTGCCTGACCTTCCCCAGAAACCTCTAGATAAGCGGGAAAGCAGGAAAAGCATACATGAGAAGGGGAGACAATGACAGAGTCAAGGCATTCATGCTTTAAGCCCCCTTTTTGCTCACTCTCGAATGGGAAATGGGAGCAGTGCATCCTCCGTGGATGCGAAGAGATCCACAGCTGGATGACAGGACCTTCTGCAGTTCATCTGAAAGGTCCTCTTGGCCAACTGCAGAGTGAGGAAACTTAGAAACTTGAGACTGAACACATCAGCAGTCGTATTAGCCCACCCTCTGATATGGATCGCTGATAGAGAGAGGAGATAGATTTCTGCCAACTGAGCCAGTGAACATGCAACCAGATTTAGAGACTGACTGTGTGTATAGGGTGACCAACCGTCCATAAATTTCACGGACCGTCTGTAATTTGGATCTCACGTCCGTTGTCCGTGATGATCCCTTTTACGGACGCCTTTTGTTCATAATTTTAGGCTTGAAGGGAGCAGCACTGTTCCCCTGCATGTAGCCTCAATTCTCCTCGGAGCCCAAGAGTAGCTCCACCTAGCCCTTTGTTAGTCTGTATGCCGGCTGATTGCCGCATACAGAATGACAATGGGACAGTGTGAGCTGCAAAGCATGTGGTGGCCTCCCCCAGCCTCCGTCCAGGGCAGCTGGTAAAAGAAGATAAAAAGAAGGGTTTAAACTTCTTTCACGGTCTCATTATTTTAGAACTGATGTATTTTCAATATTATATTCAACGGTCACAGTATTGTCTGAGCAGGCTATGACATTGAACCCCACTACATAGCGCTGGAAGCAGCGCAGAGCTCTCTCCACTGCAAATAGCTCCCTCCAGTTCGCTTCTGATGCGTACAATGGTCCTGTACAGAAAAGTCATCCAACGTTGCACCCCAAACCAAAGCACATGCATCTGTCATCAGAATCTTGTGAGCAGAAGGGTGAATAACCATTCACTTCCAGAGGTTGGGAGTATGGAACCACCACTGCAGCTCTTGGATGACTGTCTGGGAGACTGGTAAATGTATCCCAGGGGAGAATTAGAAAGGGGATGAACTTGCGCAGATGCCAGAGTAATGGACCCAAATGCAACTTCACCCAGGGAACTGTCAACAAGGTGGCTACCATATGATCCTGCACTTCCATCCATTCGTGCAGACTGGCTGATAACTCAGCTAGGAGATTGTGCAATAGGAGCTGAAGCCAGAGTATTTTTTTCAATGGCAGAAATACCTTGCCTTGTATTGTATCAAAGAGGACTCCTATGAATTTAATCTGACTGGAAAGCTGCAACTGACACTTTGGCAAGTTGAGAAGAGAGCCGAGCATAGACATGGTTGGTGTAGTGATCGCCCGATCACCGGTCTAGTGTTTCTGCATTGTCATGCAACCACACTTTACACCCACCCCTCACAGGCATCACCATTCAGGTGACCCTGACAATAAAAGGGGCCGAGCGCAAGTGCTCGTGGCCATTGCTACCCAGTAACCAACTGTGTCTGTGTCATTCATTCTAGTGTGCTTGTGGGCCTAGGGCCCAGCACCCAGACTATCACAGTTGGTATAAAAATGCTGCTCCGTAATCTGCAATGAGGGGACCTGGATCAACCAACTGTCCAGGTAGGAAAAAGGGATATTCTCTGAAGATGGAGGTGAGCTACCAGTGGTGCCACCACTTGGGTGAAAAATCGTGGAAGCCAAACGGGAGAATGCAATACTGCCAATGCTGGCCTTGTACACAAAGCATGAGACGCTGCTGAGATTGGTGCACCATCGATATGTGCAAGTTAGCGTCCAGGAGATAAAGTGCCATCATCACACACTGAGACTGAATCAACGGAATGATGTGCTGTAGCTTCTCCACCTTGAAGGGAATTTTGTGCACATACTTGTACAGAAATGTCAAACTGATCACAATATGATATCCTTCCTTCTCGTTAGGTAGCATGAAAATGATCGAATATACTCCCTTCCCCCATTGGTCGGGAGGTAGCAGAACAATATCCTTTTTCAATAGGAGAGACTGAGGGGCATATATATACAAGCCCCTATTGCCACCACATTATCCCTTTCTTTTATCAACGTCGTGGTGGTAATAGGGGATTAGCCTTATTTACAAGGCAGCATTAAGCCACTTAACGTGGCCTAATGTTGCCTTGTATATAAGCCCCCCTTTCATGGTATGCTTAGCGTGAAAGGGGTGGGCAGTGGGTGTCGTGTTGGGCGTACCTCCGCAACACCCATTGATTGTGACGCTGCCCTCTATGTACAAGGGTGGCATACATAGGAGGCAGCGCCAAAATTAAGACCAGGGAAAACCTCGTCTTAACTTCGCGAAACAAGGAGAAATGCATTATTTCTACTCGGTTTAGCTTTTTCCATGTGTGCTGCCTTGTGCAGTACATATGGAAATAGCAAAATGGCATGGATTGTTTATGTACAGAAAGGTCCCTCTTCCTGTAAATAAACAATCTTAAAAAAATTCCATGTTATGACTTTCGTGTGTGCTGCATTAAGCAGCACACTTGAAAGTGACAATACAGCATTTCAGGATTGTTTATGTGCAGGAAGGGACGCCTTCCTGCCTTCCTACACATAAACACGCACGCACGCTGCACGCAGACACCCTTGCACTATGGTCCAAGGGTACCTGCACCACATGGTTGTAAATATGGTGCAGCCTTGCATTTCAGAAGTGGCAGAGTGATGTGTCAAGCCATGATGGCTAGCGCCTCCCTCTGCCACTATCTTGTACATATCCCCCTGAATACCCTCCAGGAATGCTTTCCGTTTGATTCGGTGCCCTGGAAGAGGCGTGGAGATGGTCCCTGAAAGCATTGGAAGGTTTGAGACAACTAGCTGAGAACCCATCCGGATGATTTCTAGGACACATTTGTCTGTTGTCATCTACTGTCAAGCTATACAAATGTTCTGAAGCCTGCCACTAACATCTGGCAGTAAGCCATATCCCCCTGGGACTCGGCATAGTCTGGTACCCTGATTCAAGGTGTTGGACTCCAACTCGACTTCTGGTGAATTGAATGGAAAGGCTTGCCTTGGAACTTCTGACCTCCATCAGAATTCTGCTGCCTGTGGGATGGTTGGCGAAAGGATTTTAAAAAAAACGAAGGGGCATATTAGCAAGAACTTCGTTAAAATTATCGCTGTTTTAGCGTCAGGAAACTGCCCCTAAAACGGTGATAATGGGCTTGCTAATATGCGTTATAAAATTCCAATAGAAGCCCAGGTTAGATATGCAGGACATCTAACCTAGGCTTCTATTGGAATTCTATAACGCATATTAGCAAGCCCATTATCGCCGTTTTAGCGGCAGTTTCCTGCCGCTAAAACGGCGATAATTTTAATGAGGTTCTTGCTAATATGCCCGAAAATTATTTTTATTCTTCTGCTGGTGTTGCTTTCGGAACGAAAAAGAATGTTTAAGTTCTTTATAAATTCTATGAAGTTTATCCTCAAGTTCTTCACCAAAACGACATTTTCCCATAAAAGCTATTTGGAGGGCTGTAGTACTCTAGGTAGAATCCGTATTCCATCCTTTTAAATACATAGGGGCGGATTTACAACTTTTGGCACATCTCTGCTAATCAGCAGGGATGCGCCAGAACAGTTGCGTCACACCAAACCACTCGTGCGCCACCACTGATGCACCGCATTTACAATGCGGCGCACCGTGGCGCACAGATGGGCAGATGCTTGTCGCATCCCCCGGCGGAAAGGCGGCGCATTGCTGGAGTCGCGTCGCAAGTGCGACGCAGTTCCAGCAAGGCCCGGGATGCCCCTATTTCTAACATGCTGCATCAATCCTTACTCCTGCTTCAAGCCGGCGCAGGGTTTTTGACAGAGCATGGCCATAAAAGTGACTGAGTGAAATCTTGTAGATTTCACTCAGCCACTTTTCGGAGGCGTTCCTGCGCCGGAACGCCCCCCCCCCCCCCCTGTGCCAGAACGCCCACATGTGCAAAAACAACAGTTGATGGACAGAATGCAGAACAATGTCATACATTCACCCCAATACAGAGATCTGGGCCTAAATCCATCGTTTTTTTGCACTCCACACCACCCCAGTTCAGACATGGCCATATGCAAATCAGCCTTGACCCTGTGCCTCATGGGAACAGTCCAGCCCGAACTGCCAAGCCATGTCTTTCCTGGACTGGAATCAAGCATCCTAGGACTGGTTTCTGGCTATCAGCCGTCATCAGCCAGGATAGCTTGACTCCAGTGGTGTGGAGAGCATGGGACTCACGTCTGAGCATACTCATCCCACTCGGGGTGATAAATGCAAAATCAACAGTTGCCCACATGTGGCGCAGGGCTTTAAAACGGATCACTGAAATAATATCGATGACACAAATATAGACTTACCAAAATATTGAGGAAAAATTATAGAATGCCAAAATATCGAATCCCTATCTCCAAACAGATAAGTACAAAAATATTGAATCAAAAATATTGTTGTAAAAAATATAGGCCCCCATTAGGATGACGGGCAGACTTTGTCCGCCCGCCATCCCATCAGAAAAAGGGACCGCCCGCCATAAGGGCGGGGGTCCCGATGGTGGCATTAGGATGCGCCCGCCAAAGTGGCGGGCGCATCCTGTATTTTTACCATTGTGGCGGGCAGTGCTGAAAGCGCCACCCGCCGCAATGGTAAAAATGCACGTCGTGCACTTCAAAGTACAACATGACAGGCACCGCGTGGTGCCTGCCATGTTGCACTTTGAAATGCTCCCCATGTGCACCCCCAAACTCCCGGAGTCCCTGGGGGCCCGCCACGGGACCCCGCAGGGATTCTCCGCATGCGTTCCATGGCGGCAATGCCGCCACGGAAAGGCATTCAAATTGGCCCATCATAATATGGCTGGCGGTGTCTCATAGACACCGCCACCATATTATACCTTTTCTGCCCCAGTCGCCTTGCGACTGGACGGAAAAGTGGCGGACGGTCTTACCGTCCGCCGCCGTCCCCCCCGCCATCCTAATATGGAAACGTTTTTCAGGACAAGGATGGCGGGCGGATCGCCCCCACCAGGCCGGCGGTGGATACCGCCAGCCTGGAAGGGGCGATCTGCTCGCCAACCTAATGGGCCTCATAGTCAGTCAAAATATCGATTTTTTTTTTATGTCTTAAAAGTAATTGGAAATTAATGAAATAATAAATATAATTAACTTAAACATACTTAAAATACTTAAATAACCTCAAAATTAATAAATAAATAATGTAAGTAAAAAAAACATACAATTTAATTTTTTAATACATATATATATATTTGAACATAATATTAATAAAACATATACAATATTTTTACCGTAGGATAGCGGGAGGGTAACATTTACTATTACCACTCCAGTGAGTGCAACAGAGAAAAAAGCGTTGGATAGCGTAGGGGTAAAAATTACTATTCCCACTCCAGTGAGTGCAACAGTAGGGAAAGCGTTGGATAGCATAAGGGTAAAAATTACTATTCCCACTCCAATAAGTGCAACAGTAGGGAAAGTGTTGGATAGCGTAGGGGTAAAAATTACTATTCCCACTCCAGTGAGTGCAACAGTAAGGTTAGCGTTGGATAGCGTAGGGGTAAAAATTACTATTCCCACTCCAGTGAGTGCAACAGTAGGGAAAGCGTTGGATAGAGAAGGGGAAAAAATTACTATTCCCACTCCAGTGAATGCAACAGTAGTGAAAGCGTTGGATAGCAGGAGGATAAAAATTACTATTCCCACTCCAGAGAGTGCAACACTAGGGAAAGCGTTGGATAGCGTAGGAGTAAAAATTACTATTCCCACTACAGAGAGTGCAACAGTAGGGAAAGTGTTGGATAGCGTAGGAGTAAAAATTACTATTCCCACTCCAGTGAGTGCAACAGTAGGGAAAGCGTTGGATAGCGTAGGGGTAAAAATTACTATTCCCACTCCAGAGAGTGCAACACTAGGGAAAGCGTTGGCTAGCGTAGGAGTAAAAATTACTATTCCCACTCCAGAGAGTGCAACAGTAAGGAAGCGTTGGATAGCGTAGGAGTAAAAATTACTCTTCCCACTCCAGTGAGTGCAACAGTAGGAAAAGTAAATACTTCCTATATGAATAAAAAAAGAAAATATATATTAATACCAATTACAAATTAATTAAAAGTAATTACCAATTTAATATAATATAATAATTAATCAATTAAAAATACGAATAAAAATGTATTATTAAAAATAATTGCCTATTAATACAAATGAATTACCAATTACCAATTAATTATTTAAAAATTAAAAAATAATTCAAAATTAATTCAAAATAAATACCAATAAATAAATTATAATATTTAATTAATTACAATTAAATTACTTCCCACCCTATTCCCCTATAAACCCACAACCCGCAACAGAAAATAAATTAATAAAATCAACATAATTATCAATTAATCAATTATTAAAAATTAATTACCAATGATATTTTAATTAATTACCAATTAAAAATTAATTAACAATTAATTCAAAATAAATACCAATAAATAAATTAAAATATTTAATTAATTATAATTAAATTACTTCCCACCCTATCCTCCTATAAACCCACAACCCACTACAGAATTATATTATGCAAAAATGAAATACCATAAAATGAATTACTTAAAATAAATTATAAAATAAATATACACTTTTCACACATATACTAACATAAAAACACTTTAAAAAATGTGATATTATTAAAAAATCGATATTAACTTACTTACCTCAAATTCGATATTATATATTCTGTCCATTCTATATTTTTAGTTCGATATTACTGCAATTCTATATTTTTAACTCGATATTTTGACTGTATACCCTTTACAACGTGGCGCATCTCCCTAGATGCGTCACATTGTAAATACCCCGCACCATGGCGCTGGCTTCACTCCAAAATTGAAGCAACGGTGGCGCAAATGTGCATACGGGGCTTGTAAATCTGCCTCATATTTCGGCAAGCCACAATAGATAGCCCAAATGACAAAGCAAACGCTCAAACAGAGTTAAAAGAAAGGTCAGACAAAAATGTTGTCTGCTTCTTCATAATTTCCAGCAGTTTAGGGCATTAGCCGGCCTCCTGCATGGTCTTGAAATAGTTCCTTAAAATCCATGAGAAGTGACTGAGTCACATAGGCGCCATAAATACCAGACCTTAAAGTCAGATGTGATCCAGAATATACCTTCTTAAGAGAGGGATCAACCTTCTTGACGAAAGCATCTTTTAACACATTTTCCTAAGACATGGAGGAGCGTCCAACCAAACTCACCACCACCGAATCGACATGCAAATCAGGCATCATGTCCTCCATATTCTCCAATGGATACAGCTTTGCCATAGAGTGTGGGACAGAAATTCACTCCAGGTTATTCCATTCTTTCAAGATTACATCTTGGACAAACTGGTGGATGGACATTGAGGTACTGGAAGGTTTCTTAAATTGAGGCAGCACAGTATCCTTGGTCGAAGAAGAGGAATCCTCTTCCTTAGGAAACTCCATATTACCTCTGACATGAGATAACATTTCAGGGAGTGTGTTGTTGCACAGTTTCAGCTCAGGAACAGAACTATACTTGGGACCAAAGGACGTCAGTATGCAGGGACTAAGTGGCAGATTTATGACGGACTTGCGCCACGTTTACGCCGCCGTTGCGTGAGGCAACGGCGCGGAAACGTGGCGCATCCCTGCGACCTATTTACAACGTGACGCATCTAGGCAGATGCGTCACGTTGTAAAGCCCTGCGCCACATGAAACCTGCGTCAGGTTTCATGTGGGCGTTCTGTCGCAGGGTGGGTGTTCCCTCATAGGAAAGCCCCGTAAAACTGACGCAGTGAAATCTACAAGATTTCACTGAGTCAGTTTAACGAGGCTGCTGATTCAAATCCTTACGCCTGCTTGAAGCAGGCGTAAGGAGTGACGCACCACGTTACGTATGGGTGGCCTCTGTACATTGCAGGAGTTGCGTCGCACATGCGACGCTACTCCAGCAATGCGCCGCCCGTACACCACAAGATGCGTCACGCATCTACCCTTCCTTGCACCATGGTGCGCCGCATTGTAAATGCGGGGCATCTGTGGTGCCGCAAGGAGGGAATTGCGTGACGCATCAGTTCTGGCGCATCCCTGCTGATTTGCAGAGATGTGCCAGAACTCATAAATCTGCCCCTAAGTCACCATACTACATCGGCATCTGCTGGTCCGAATCCGACTAGCTGATAGTACCTCACTTGCCCTCCTAACCTTTCCAGAAAGACAAGTGATTAGCACCCCTGAATACAACAGTCCCGACCCTCTCAGGGATTGCAGTGCCAGGTCACACCCTTTCACTCTATCACTCATATTTGTCCCACAATATAATAAAGCTGAGACACGAAAACAGTTTACAATATTTATTTAAATGATCGTGCTCTAGTATGCAATAAGTGGGCCACAAATACTAAGCAGACGCATGACATTGATGTCAGTAGCATATTCAATAAACCATATACAATGAAAAGTCCTGTTATTTTAAATGACAGAATTGCCTAAGCCCATCCTTACTACTAAGGCTAAGTGATTACAGATTATAGATCTCTGGGATTCGGTGGCGGACCCCGTGCCTTAGCACATATAGAAGGTTGTTCTACAGCGCAGTTGATGCAGCCCTTTCGTCTGCTGGTCCTTGGCTCTGTCTGTGTCTTAGAACAGCACACCCCAAGTTATATTACATTATGTGTATGTTCAAAACAGCATCTGGATTTCTGTATTATGTTTAAATACTAGTGTTGGATCATAACTAATAACAATGAGCGATATTTTTAGAACTTTGCTTAGGCTGTTCAGACTAAATCCCAGGAAAACATACTAAAACATGTGCTGACTATATATGAATTATAACATGGCACAAAAACAAGCATGCTGTTTCGTAACACGTGCAAAGCAAAAGCAGCCTACATTATGCAAAATAAGGCTAACATAGGGAAAATTCACATAAAGTTATTACAGTCCACACCAATTTTAACTTATGCTTAACTTTGTTATGCTTGTTTCCCAAATGTCCACTGATTTTGAATGCCGGCTGGAAAACGTGATCTACCCAACTATCACGTATTTGTAGACATCATAGAAATAGGAGTGAGATATCACTCCTTCACCAGACGCACAGCTTGATCCGTGTATTTAACACATATTAACCTTCAATTTCTCCAGATTTGAAAATTATGGGCCTCATTTATGAAAGCCTTGCGCCACCGGTGCGTCACTTTTTCCCATGTTAAAAGTCACGCACCGGCGGCGCAAGTCCTTCATAAATAAGGCCCTATCAGCCTGATTCATGTACGGGCCGTTTTGCGTGTCCCTAATAGCGAGTAATAGCGACTCGCTATTGAGGAAACGCAAAACGGCATTCATGTACTTTTCGGGGAAAAAATAGCGACTCGCACGCGGGCGCTAAATCCGTTAGCGACCAACTAAAAACGCAGAAAAATCGCTATTCCCGGCTACCTGCGTCGGGATTGCGACTCGCAATCCCGTGCGATCGGGAATGCGACTCGCAATCCCGTGCGATCGGGAATGCGACTCGCAATCTCGCGCGATCGGGAAAACGGGACGTCGCTTTCCGAGCACAGTGATGACATCACAACCAGGAAGCAGGCAGTTCCCACCCCCAAACACCACAGCGAGGCAAACCTCCGAGGGAGCAAGTCGGCAAGCAGACGCTAAACCAGCGATAGCGACTTCTCTACCGACTGAAATAGCGACATATCTGCTGCCATGGCTGAGGAACCTGTCCCTGGCCCCAGCAACAGCGCAGGACGAAAGCGAAAGCTCAAGTTCTCAGAGCAGGAGCTCGAGAACCTCATTGAAGGGGTGGTGGCCAACCATGACCGGCTCTTCGGGACCAACTCCAGAAAGGTCCCAGAGCAAGACAAGCGCAGGATCTGGCTGGGAATAGCCTCCAGCGTAAACTCGGTGGGTGTGGCCGATCGGTCATTGGAGGAGCTAAAGAAGCGCTGGTATGACCTCCGAGGTCGTGCCAAGGAGAGGGTGGCGGAGCGCCTTGGAGAGGCATCGGGCACTGGAGGTGGCGGACCGACAGTCCCACCCAACACACCTCTGGAGGACCAGGTCGAGGACACCCTTGAGAGGGAGGCGTGCGTTGGCGTGACCCCTCTGGACTTCTCCCGCCCCACCCAAGACACCCAAGGTAAGTGGCATGCGACTGCGACCCTGTCCCCTATGACCGTCCCTGACCAAATAGGCTCACTTATTGGCCCTTAGTCATGCCTTTGTTGCGCATCAGGGAATGCCCTGAAGCATTGTGGGAGATGTAGTATGTCCACAATGTAGTAGTACCCCTATGCAGCCAGACAGGTCCCAAATTACGCAAATCCACAGCCATCCAGGGAATGTCACCCAGCATGCATGTAACATCAGCACGTCTGACAGTCACATGCAACTAATGAGTATCCACTTACCCTCACAGGTGGCGCAGACAGCAGTGACAGCGAGAGGCTGCTGATAGATGAGGAGGCCCAGGAGGAGGAATCACAACCAGAAAGCCAGGCACCAGCCCCTGCCGCTCAAACAACACCAGCAGCCAGGCCCCCCACCGTAGCTGCATCTGGATCTGCCGCACCACCCGCAGCCAAGGCCAGGCCCCCCACCGTAGCTGCATCTGGATCTGCCGCACCACCCGCAGCCAAGGCCAGGCCCCCCACCGTAGCTGCATTTGGATCTGCCGCCCCACCCGCAGCCAGAGCCAGGCACCCCACAAATGTGCCCCCAGTCCCTGCCTCACCAGCAACGCCTGCTGCAACACCACCTGCAGCTGGTGCCAATAGATCTGGGCCTGCGACAGCGGCAACACCGCGGGCAATCAGCAGGAGGGGCAATGGACATCGCTATGCCTGCATGAGCGTTGAGAGACGCATGCTCCGTATCCACCAGCGCCAGTCACAGCAGCAAGGTGCCATCCAGCTCCAGCTGCACAAAATTGGGCGCAATGTGGCGGGAGTTGGAGAGCGCATGGACCGCATGACGGCGGCCATGGGCCGCATGACTGCAGCCATGGAGGAGAACACTGCTGCGCTGCTCAAGCACCGCAGTGTAGCGAGCCGGCGCCACCACCAGCTGATGAGCCGGATGTCGGCCTATAGCAGGCCGAATTATGTGGCAGCAAATGCCACCACCCAGTTGTCGCGGCGCTCTTTCACCCAGCAGCACCAACTAGTGCAGTGCTGTGAGGACATCACCAGGGTGCTGGAGTACCTAACCACCGCCGTAACGGCACTACACACACCTGCGCTACCGGCCACTGTAGGGGGCGACGATGCCAGTGAGGGTGCCTCCAGCGTGAGCAGCCAATCGGCCACACTGGTCCCGCCACCTAGGCGCAGCACCAGGGCAACGCCTGGTACAGGAGCCCAGGAAGAGGAAGAGCCTCAGAGGCGCTTGGGCATTACGCGCAGGAGGCGCCATTGACACTGTCTGCATAACACTGGCACAGGCTGACGCTAAGCCTGCCAAGTACATGCACACTGCAGTATGACGCAATACTGGTATTTGTAAATAGTTGGACTGATTACCTTTTTGTTGTGAATGAAACAAATATATTTTTTTTGCTGCACACATTAGCCTTGTGTAATCATTACATTTTGCATGCAATTGTGATATGTGGGGTGGGGGAAGAGGGTGGGCTAGAAATTGTTCACTGTGATGTGGTTGCGACGTCTGTGGCCTTCAGCTGGGTTCTCCCCGCGTGCATGGTGCACATGTGCTGGTGGCCGGTCGTCCCCTTCAGATTCACTGCCTGAGATGTCAACAGGTATCCGGCGCTTGGTTGCAATGTTATGGAGCATTGCACAGACAGCCACAATGCGGCAGCACGCAGCAGGACTGTAATACATGGCCCCACCTGTCTTGTGCAGTATACGGAACCTGCTCTTGAGCAGGCCAAATGTCCTTTCTATACAGTTCCTTGTCCGGATGTGCGCAACGTTGTAGCGCCGTTGCTGGGGTGTGGCAGGGTTGAGGTAAGGGGTCAGGAGGTATTCCCGTAGGGCGTAGCCACTGTCACCTGAATGAGAGGAGCAGATGTTGATTGCCTGTGCAGCGCAGTGACTTCATTGCAATGTGACATTGTGGACAAAGTGTACTTACCAAGTAGGTGTCCTTCCCCAAACTCTCCTCTGAGCAGTCGTGTGTGGAGTCCACTGTGCCTGAAGATAAAGGAATCATGGGTACTCCCTGGGTACTGTGCGACAATGTCAGTGATGATGGTCTTGGCATTGCAGACCATCTGTATGTTGAGGGAGTGGTAGGACTTCCGGTTGCGGTACATATACTCCGTGGCAGCTGGTGGGCAGATGGCGACGTGGGTACAGTCGATGCAGCCGAGGACATGGGGAAAATGGGCTACATTGTAAAATTGTAGTTTTGTCAGGTCCAATTCCTGTTGGCTCGTGGGAAATGTGATGTGGCGGTGGAGCTGGGTGAGCATGGCGTCAACAAAAGTGTGGAGGCAGCGTGACATGGTGGGCTGGGATATCCCCCCAGCAGCCGCTACTATGCCCTGGAAACTGCCGGAGGCCAGGAGGTGCAGGCTGCACAATACCTGCACATGTGTAGGCACAGAATTGTTTCGCCTTGTTGGGTGCTGCATGAGGGGGTCAAGTTCTTGTATCAGCCAGGTGATCATTTCCCCATTCAGCCTGTATTTGGCATAAATCTGTTCTCTGGTTTGGCCCAGCAAGGTGACCCGCTGCCGGTAAATCCTTTCCTGCCTCATGCGTCTCCTCCGTGCTGCTCGCTGTAGCCTTCGCCGCCTCACCACCATGTACATTCCTGGCATTGTGGAACGCCTAATGCTGCTGCTGAATGTCCTTATGTGTGATTGGTCAGGCCTGGACCTGTTGGTGATTGGCCAACTGTTTTTCAAATTTTACTTAATCATGGCTTTTATGGTTACCACCTGCTTTGAGTTGTCCTTAATTTGCGCCGCGCAAAAATGCGATTTTGGGGTTTTCCGCTATTGTTTCTTTTTCATGAATGCCGATTGAGAATAAATTGCGTTTCGCTATTCATTTCGCAGATTCCGTGGTTGGTCGCTATTTCCGTATCGCTAATGCGCGACTACCGGGACTCTGCGACTATTATAGCGTAATCGCTATTTAAAGCGCTATTCTGTGTTTGCGAATTCGCTATTTTGTACTTGAATGCCGATTCCGTGTTTTGCACCCGCAATTGCATTTTCGCAGCCATTGCGGGCGCAATTTCGCTTCATGAATCAGGCTGTATGATTCCATGTACTCCCAAAGTTCTTGATCACTTGTTTATTGTCCTTTTGAATTACACGTGAGATGCTTATGTTTTCAACAGTTTCTCATGCGGCAGATATGCCCATCCGGGCCTTTTTCTGTAGCATGCCAGAATACACAAAACATCCGCAGTCACTGATCTTGATGATGATGGCTAGCGCCTCCCTCTGCCACTATCTTGTACATATCCCCCTGAATACCCTCCAGGAATGCTTTCCGTTTGATCCGGTGCCCTGGAAGAGGCGTGGAGAAGGTCCCTGAAAGCATTGGAAGGGTTGAGACAACTAGCTGATACCCTATCCGGATGTTTTCTAGGACCATTTGTCTGTTGTCATCTACGGTCAAGCTATACAAATGTTCTGAAGCTTGCCACTAACATCTGGCAGTAAGCCGTATCCCCTGGGACTCGGCATAGTCTGGTACCCTGATTCAAGGTGTTGGACTCCAACTCGACTTCTGGTGATTTGAATGGAAAGGCTTGCCTTGGAACTTCTGATCTCCATCAGAATTCTCCTGCCTGTGGGATGGTTGCCGAAAGGATTTAGAAAAAAACAAAGGGCATATTAGCAAGAACCTCGTTAAAATTTGCAGTTTTAGTGTCAGGAAACTGTCTCTAAAACGGTGATAATGGGCTTGCTAATATGCGTTATAAAATTCCAATAAAAGCCAAGGTTAGATGTGCAGGACATCTAACCTGGGCTTCTATTGGAATTCTATAATGCATATTAGCAAGCCCATTATCGCCGTTTTAGTGGCCGTTTCCTGCCGCTAACATGACGATAATTTGAATGAGGTTCTTGCTAATATGCCCCAAAATTATTTTTTTCTGCTTCCAGCACATCCCAAGTGTTGCTTTCGGAATGAAAAATAATGTTTAAGTTCTTTATGAATTCTATGAAGTTTATCCTCAAGTTCTTCACCAAAAAGACATTTGCCTATAAAAGTTATTTGGAGGGCTGTTGTACTCTAGGCAGAAACTGTATTCCATCCTTTTAAATACATTGGGACAGATTTACAACTTATGGCACATCTCTGCTAATCAGCAGGGATGTGCCAGAACAGTTGCGTCACGCCAAACCACCCGTGTGCCACCACTTATGCGCCGCATTTACAATGCGGCGCACCTTGGCGCATGGATGGGCAGATGCGTGTCGCATCCCCCGGCGGAAAGGCGGCGTATTGCTGGAGTCGTGTCGCAAGTGCGACACTGCTCCAGCAAGGCTCGGGGTGCCCCCATTCCTAACATGCTGCATCAATCCTTACGCCTGCTTCAAGCAGGCGCAGGGTTTTGACGCAGCATGGCCGTAAAAGTGACTGAGTGAAATCTTGTAGATTTCACTTTTCAGAGGCATTCCTGTGCCGGAATGCCCCCCCGTGCCAGAACCCCCACATGTGGTGCAGGGCTTTACAACGTGGTGCATTTCCCTAGATGCGTCCCGTTGTAAATACCCCACACCATGGCGCTGACTTCGCTCCGCCGCTGCGTCACAAAAGTGAGGCAACGGCGGCACAAATATGCGGACCGGGCTTGTAAATCTGCCTCATATTTCGGCAAGCCACAATAGACAGCCCACATGACAAAGCAAACGCTCGAACAGAGTTAAAAGAAATGTCAGACAAAAATGGTGTCTGCTTCTTCATGATTTCCAGCAGTTTAGGGCATTGACCGGCCTCCTGCATGGTCTTGAAATAGTACCTTAAAATCCATGAGGAGTGACTGAGCCACATAGGCACCATAAATACCAGACCTTAAAGTCAGATGTGATCCAGAATATACCTTCTTGACAGAGGTATCAACCTTCTTGTCTGAAGCATCTTTTAACACATTTTCCTCAGACATGGAAGAGCGTCCAACCAAACTCACCACCACCAAATCGACATGCAAAACATCACGCATCGCGTCCTCCATATTCTCCAATGGATACAGCTTTGCCATAGAGTGTGGGACAGAAATTCACTCCAGGTTGTTCCATTCTTTCAAGATCACATCTTGGACAAACTGGTGGATGGACGATGAGGTACTGGAAGGCTTCTTGAATTGAGGCAGCACAGTATCCTTGGTCGAAGAAGAGGAATCCGCTTCCTGAGGAAAGTCCATATTACCTCTGACATGAGATAACATTTCAGGGAGCGTGTTGTTGCACAGTTTCTGCTCAGGAACACAACTATACTTGGGACCAAAGGACGTCAGTATGCAGGGACTAAGTCACCATACTACATTGGCATCTGCTGGCCCGAATCCGACTATCTTATAGTACCTCACTTGCCCTCCTAACCTTTCCAGAAAAACAAGTGATTAGCACCCCTGAATACAACAGTCCCGACCCTCTCAGAGATTGCAGTGCCACACCCTTTCACTCTCTCACTCATATTTGTCACACAATATAATAAAGCTGAGACACGAAAACAGTTTACAATATTTATTTAAATGATCGTGCTCTAGTATGCAATAAGTGGGCCACAAATACTAAGCAGATGCATATCAATGATGTCAGTAACATATTCAATAGACCATATACAATGAAAAGTCCTGTCATATTATTTGACAGAATTGCCTAAGCCCATCCTATCCACTAAGGCTAAGTGATTACAGATTATAGATCTCTGGGATTCAGTGGCGGACCCTGTACCTTAGCACATATAGAAGGTTGTTCTACAGCGCAGTTGATGCAGCCCTTTCGTCTGCTGGTCCTTGGCTCTGTCTGTGTCTTCGAACAGCACATCCCAAGTTATATTACAAAATGTGTATGTTCAAAACAGCATCTGGATTTCTGTATTATAATGAGCGATGTTTTTAGAACCTTGCTTAGGCTGTTCAGACTAACAGCCTTATTCATCAAGGCCAAATCGGCTCACAAAGGGCCAGATTCTAAGAATCTGGCCCTTTGTGAGTGCGATTTTTGCATTTGGGATTCATCATCCCAAATGCAAAAATCGCAATTTGCTAATTCGCATATTTGCGAAGAATTACATTTAAGGAATCTCTATTTGAGATTCCTTAAATGCAATTCATCATCCAAATTGTTTTTGCGAATTCGCAATTTTTGGCCGCAATTTACCACGAGGTCAGACCTCGTGGTAAATTGTGAAAACTCAGAAAAATGCATTTAAATGCATTTTTCTGAGTTGCATGTTACACACACACATGTCCTTTGGACATGTGTGTGTGCAACACCTGTGTACAATTTCATTTGAATGGTGCTAGAGGGTGTCCTTTGGACACCCCTGGCACCCTTCAATTCGCTATCTTATTTGCGATTAGCTAATTGCTAATCGCAAATAAGGAATACTCCCCATTCATTCCTATGGGCCTTTTGGCCCATAGGAATGAATGGCGAGTTATTCCTTATTTGCGATTAGCAATTTGCTAATCGCAAATAAGGAATATGTAGGAATCGCATTTTATTTTGCGATTCCTACATGAATACCGTTTTGCGCATCCTTAATAGCGATTCGCTATGAATCGCTATTAGGGGCTCGCAAAACGGCCCGTTGATGAATCAGGCTGTAAATCCCAAGAAAAGAACAACATTCTAAAACATGTGCTGACTATATATGAATTATAACGTGCCACAGAAACAATGCTGTTTCGTAACACGTGCAAAGCAAAAGCAGCCTACATTATGCAAAATAAGGCTAACATAGGGAAAATTTCCTTAAAGTTATTACAGTGCACACCAATTTTAACTTATGCTTAACTTTGTTATGCTTGTTTCCCAAATTTCCACTGATTTTGAATGCAGCCTGGAAAATGTGATCTACCCAAATATCACGTATTTGTGGACATCATAGAAATAGGAGTGATGAAGAACCGAGATAACCCACTTACTGGGGTCTCGGCGGCGGGGGAACTGCCCAAATCTTCAATACCTTCCATACTTAGTAAAAGGAGACACAGGAGCCTTCGTCTGCAGGAGGAACCCAGATTTATTTCAATAGCCCGGGCTATGGAACAAAGTCCCAAGCTAGTCAGAGACAAAACCCAGGAGGCTGCTACTTCACTCTGTAGTTTACAAGCCTTTTATACATTTTTTATCCCAGTCTTTTGGCTGTCAGACCATTGTCTAATCAGGGCAGTGTTTACAGTTGATAACCAGATCCAGACGATGTTTGTAGTTAATGACCTGGTCAAGGCTTGGTCCACAGATCATTGTTCACTCGGCTTTGATCACGGCTCAGTCTTTCAGGTCATTGTCCAATTGCCTTGATCAAAGCCTGGTCTTTCAAGTCATTTGTTTATTCACCCTGAATGTCCAGTAGTCAGACCATTGTCTAGATAACCTGATCACGGTGTCAAGGATGTTTACCAGGCTGGGAGCAGGGGATGGAAAACAAGCTTGTTTACACAGGGCGTGGATGTCTCATGGCTTTCTGTTGAACTGCAAAGAATAGGGGGTTGGGTGTGCGACAGTTCCTGGACAGAAATGCAGGCCGCAAGATGTTTTTTGTCGTGTCAGTTTAGATTTTCCTTAGGCATCAGCAGAAATGACCAGGTGGGTCGTGTGGAAGTGTTTGACACGAGATGGCAATGAAAAAATAATGGAATCTCGGTACCGATTATGCTGATCAGAAAAAAACACTTTTCCTCAGTGATATATCACTCCTTCACCAGACGCACAGCTTGATCTGTGTATTTAACACATATTAACCTTCAATTTTTCCAGATTTCAAAATAATGATTCTATGTACTCCCAAAGTTCTTGATCACCTGTTTATTGTCCTTTTAAATCACACGTGAGATGCTTATGTTTTCAACAGTTTCTCATGCGGCAGATATGCCCACCCGGACCTTTCTCTGTAGCATGCCAGAATACATAAAACATCCTCAGTCACTGATCTTATCTCACCCAATGCATTTCGGGCTGTTAAAAAGGGCTTCTCTACAAATAAAAGAACAATGCCATTAGATTCTAAGCTACAGACCTCTCTACTTTACAGTTTAAACCATGAAGTATAGAATACACATTTCATGCCAAATTTGATAACTAACCCCTCGACAGCGTTATTCCCACTAACAGCGTCACTACACACTGCAACGATGTTACCTGGAAAAACCTCTATCAGGCTATATTCATTAATCTTCATTAATCTTCCCCGCTCTAAACTGAAGCCCCCAAGGTGTTCCCCCTCACCTTTAGCCTCACACTTACTTTGTCACTTAATACCTCAAAGTGGCGAAGTGTGGCTCAATGATTAGAACGGCAGACCCTGATGCAGAGGTCTAACCCGGGACTAGGGTTCAATTCCCCGCCTCGGTGGGTCTTGGGCTCAAAATTCCACGGACCTAATAATTCTCGCCTCGGTGCCTATTCCAATCATGGAGTCCCACTCTGCAACTCTGGGCAATAGCTTGCTTAATCTCCACAACGGCCCCCACAACGCTAAGGATGCCTGGCCTCCACCTTGGGGGTGCCCAGGAGTGGATCCCTCACAGGGAAAGCCAGGATGAGTTCCACAGCGGTATTCGTACAAGCGCCTTGCGGGTGAGCAGTTTGCTATACAAGTATCAATTTACATTTTTACATTTAATGCTGACCCACATCACTTTTGTTCCGTGCCTTACTGACTTCTTTCAATTTCTTCCCAGCGTTCTCTTCTTTTACGAGGCAGTTTACCAAATGTGGCTAACTTCCCTCTCTTATAACGTGACTCCGCCCCTCATAATACACTAATCACAACCACCCGGCTGTTATGATGCCTATCCTGAAAACTCCACATCCCATAATTCACTGCTTCAGTCATAGCATGATTGATGAACCCACACTAATTCCAATGTTGGATTTATCAACACATGCACCCAGAGGACACCTCAGAGGTGGCCCCTGAAACAACCTGTTTCAGGGGCACAGGTGGGCTTACTGACTGGGTTTAGGCAGCCTAACACCAGAGACAAATTACGGATCCCTAAGGGTGAGGGCCTTCACTCTCGGGAGGCCACAAACTAGGCCGGCTCTGGGAGGGGGTGATTAGCACCCCTCCCATGAGATGACCTTTAGATTAGCCTGCCCAGGCAACGAAGCTTCAAAACAAGCCCCTCCGCCTAGGGTATGTGACTCTGGTTTCTCTTATAGGACAGGAAGCCAACCCCCATGGGCTGCTCCAACTTTGGCAGGACAGGTGGGAATATTAGTTACATTAGGAGGGGTGCCCAGAGTCAACCAGGACCACCCCTAGAGTGGGACAGGTGAACATGACCCTCTTGTCAAATGCCTCCATCTTGTCTTGGAGAGAATTAACAAACCCGGGTCAGGTTATGCCTACTTCCCAACGGAAGTGGTCATAGGAGGATGTAGTCACACTTAAGGTAAGTAGCCTATTGGCTACTACCTGGCACTCTCTCAAATGCCCCTCGTTAGACCTGTCAGCCCTAGGGTGGTCTTTCCCTGTGATTTTTTTGCCCTTGCCTCATTTTTCCCACCTACTTTGTGTTGGCTTTAGGACTCTGGGCACACTCCCATTGCTAATCAATGCCAGGGTGCAGGTGCTCTCTTCCCCCAACATGGCTGCCACTGACCCCTGCTACTGCAGTGTGGTCTGTATAGGCGCACTCTAGTAGCCAGGAGCTGGCTGGAACCCTTAAACAATATTGCCATACCAGCCTGCCAGCCTGCCCATAGCTAGAATGGGGGAAGCTCCTGGAACCTTCCAGAATAGGGGAGGCGACAACTGCCACTGCCAACTGCCAACTGACACTATATAAAGAAAGGGAGGGAAACTTTCTAGTCAGTTGGGGCATCACTGACCTGGGGAACCCACGCAGGAGTTTTAGGCGGGAGGGCCTAGTGAGGAACCTATGCTACTGGGAGTGACAGGATTTAGGTGCTGCCTCTTAAGCTGGGTGAGGTGTCCTAAGCTAGCCCCCTGATCTGGCCCAGTGGTAGGGAACCCCAGGGTCCATCTGCAGTGACTGAGGAAAATCTCTTCAAGCCTTCAACTCACCCCCCCCCCCCCCTTCTTCCACTTCAAGAAACAACCATCTAAGGGCGCAGAACCATCCAAGCGCCAAGAAAACTGCTTTCCTGTGACCAGAGACTGCTGGGGGATCGACCAGGTACTGGACTGTGCTGCCCTGCGCACCCCCCTGCCTGCAGTAGGCCCTCCTTGCCTCACTGGTCTCCCCCCATGACTGAACTGTTTGCCTACCCTCCTGCCAGCACTGTCTGCTGTTTATTTGGCCACGCGCTGTATACTGTGGCCCTGCACAGCGCTGAGAAGCATCTCCCCCAAAGGGCTGGGCTGCCCTGCACCAAGCACTCTCCTGAGCCATCTGATTTGCCCCCCGAGCGAGCGCTGCGGTGCCTGGGCCCTGCCTTCACGAGGCGCTAGCATCCCCCCACTTACCGCCACGGCCCGGAGCTGTCTGCGCCCCCCTGAGGCATCAAGGAATCACCTCAGAGGACGCGGGAACTCCCCCCTCAGCGGCCCCCATATGCCAGGAGAGGGCCGCCGGAAACCCTGAGAGGCCGCGCTGGGCCGGAAATTAACCTCGCTCGACTGTCCCGGCGCTCTGATGAAGGGACGTGCCATTGATCCCCCCTCGGCGGCCCCCGGTGTCAGGAGAGGGCCGCCGCATCGTAATCACCAGGCCGCACTAGGCCTGAAGCCTACTCCTGCCTGCAGCACGTGACGGGGGACTACGGCCTTGTCATTGGCCACACACCCGCCACTCCGCGCAGCCATTGGCTGCCCAGAACGAGCCTTCTGCCTCGAGGCCCGGCACCCGGGGAAGCGCCGACTCTTCCCGGAGGGGGTCGTGGAGCCCTGGAGCCCCCCTCTGACCGGCCGCCCCCGAGCGCCGCTGCCCAACAGCTGTCCGCTTTCCCCGCGCCGGGCCGAGTGAGGCTACGGGAGGGACGAAGGCCCTTTCGCCTGCAGCAGCATCTTTGCAAGGGCCCCGGAGGGCCGAAGAAGAGAAGTAACCCCCTGGGGAGGAGGGCGGTAGGCCGAGTTGGCCCGAGGTCGCCCCTCCCCCAGGGTTAACTGAGACTGGGCCCTGTTGGCCCCCTGCTAATGTGCCTCAAGAGTTCGGAGGATTAAACACTTTCCATTCTGCACCATATTTACAAGCCTGAAATGTTCATAGTGCACCATATTTACCAGCCTGAAATGTTCATAGTGCACTATATTTACAAGCCTGAAATTTTCATAGTGCACCATTTTTACAAGCCTGAAATGAGAGGGAGATTCACTTCACTGTACTGAATTTTCTTACAGGGGTGGACTTCTATAGTATTCTGATGATCTGATCTAGGTCGCAAGCCGACCTGTATTCACAAGAAGAAAGGCTTGTCACTAATGACTAGAGGCTGTGTTCTTTGGAGTTCCTTGTTAGACTGATAAGTACTTGCCGATATGTTTTATTACCGTCAAGGAAAAGCGTCCATGAGAGGTTTGATGTGTTACTTAAACGCATTACTATAGTCGCTTCTTGTAGGATCCTCAAGGTTAATACAATTACCCCTTTGCCTGTCAGAGACTCTGATGCGACAGGCGGGGTTAGTTAGTGTTTTATTGCTAGATGAGCTGGTTATTATTTTAATGAAATGTTCACCCATTCATAGGAAATGCAACCTGAACGTGATTCATGAAATGTCTTAATGAAATGCTTACCTGAAATGCTAATGAATTAATAATGCATCGCTCTATTTGAAAGCCTATATAAAAGATCTGGATTTCTTTCAAATACAACTACTGGTGTGGTCTCCATTATTGCCCACTGTGTGTTTCATTGGATGAGTGTGTTAAGTAGCTGCTTTACACGCAAGCCCCTGGCTGCCTTCCTGCTCGAGCCATGCTACCCCCCTTGAGAGCTGGTGGTCCCAGTTCTTATACCCCTAAATTCAGTATTTAAGTGGCACCCCTGGGTCACAAACCTTGGATTATGATGTCCTAAGAAAAAAGAGGACACCAAAGAGGCGCAAAAGCGGAAAAGGCTGAAGAGAGCATCTGACTCGCCCCAGCAGACTTCTTTGAAAACTGCACCAAAGTTGACGCGCCCTGCAGCTGTTGACTCCAGAAATTGGGAGGACTGCCTGCCTGTGAAAAAGACTCAAGACCTCCCGATGACAGTGGATCTGTTCTGAATGAACTGCAAAGAAAGGACTCTGAGGCCTCCGGAACTGCCATAATTCGACTCCTGAAGTAACTACTACACCTGCCGCCCCCGACCGAGTTGAAGTGAGCCAACAGTGCAAAGAAGGTTCCTCAGCCATCCAGAGTTTGTTTCCATTGTAGTTTTAACTCTCCTTGCCTCCTCAACTACAGCTGGAGCCTCTGCACGCAGGCCCCCTCAGCCGTGACTAGTCTGGTAAGGAAAAACCTGGGCCCTCATTTATGAAAAGTGACGCATCCTTGCGCAGGCGCAGGGATGCGCCACAATTCCTTACGTCGCGCTGCGTCAGAAGTTTGCGACGCGAATGCGTCACATTAATGGAACGGCGCATCATGTCGCAAGTGATGCCGTAAGCCGGAAAAAAGACACGCAGATGCTGGCGTCCTGACGTACCGGAAAGTCACGCAAGTGCGGGAAAAGTGCCGTAAGTCGCAATCGCGGAACTGACGTAAGCTTACGCATCGCTGCGTCACATTTACGTTGCGTCACAATCTGGAAACCGCCAAAAATACACGCATCCATCCCCCAATTCTCCTGCAAATGGAAAAAATTGTTACCATGGAGCCTGAAGGACACAGCAGCAGCCAAGGGGACCTTCCACATGGCAGCCAGGATGTCCAGCCACATGGCACCCAGGAAGAGCAGCCTGAAACACCCGGAGAAACCCATGTCAAGAGGAAGAGGAAAATTAATTTCAGCGCTGAGGAGAACACCATCCTCATAAATGAGGTCACAGACCACCAGCACCAGCTCTTTGCCAGTTCCAAGTTGCCACTATCAAAAAAAGAGGCAATTTGGCTGTCCATATTGGCAAAGGTCAACTGTGTGGCCCAATCTAAGAGGACAGTCATTGACCTGAAGAAACGCTGGAACGACATAAAGCGCCGGACAAAAGAGAAAATGGCAAAAAAACGCAAAGAAGCTGCGGCGACAGGAGGAGGCAGCCCATCAGTACAGGAAGAGCTGGATGACCTTGAGGAGCGGGTTGCGGCGGTCATCCCAGAGGAGTTGGTGGTTGGCGTCCCAGGACAGGACAGTGCAGAGCATGAGGAACCGCAAGACACACAGGGTAAGTCCCTACAAGGGGAAATGTGCAAAGAAGGTAATGTTGTGCAGTCAATAAAGTAAGGTAGCCGGCTCAATTACAGACGTGTAGTGGAAAGAGTAGTCATGCAATGTCATGAACTGTGAAGGGTCTACAAAAAGTATTGTACCAGGGATTTCAAGTTCAAGTTCGGGCATTTATATAGCGCACTACTCACCCGGAGGGTCTCAAGGCGCTAGAGGGAGGGGTTCATTATTTGTCGAATATCCAGGTTTTCAGTTCTAATCTGAAGGGGATGTGGGTCTGAGTAAGGCGGAGGTGGGTGGGGAGTGAGTTCCAGGTCTAGGCGGGCAGGAAGGAGAATGTTTTTGCCCCCATGGTGGATTTTTGGATGCGCGGGACTGCGGCGAGGGCTTGATTGGATGATCTTAGTTGGCGTGTGGGTTTGTAGAAGGACAGTCGAGTGTTGAGGCATTTGGGTCCTATATTATAAAGGGCCTTGTGTGCGTGGGTGAGAAGGCGGAAAATAATTATTTTGTTGACGGGGAGCCAGTGGAGGTCTCTTAGGTGTCTGGTGATGTGATCTTGGTGCGGGATGTGTAATATGAGTCTAGCAGACGCGTTTCGGCTGCGCAGGAGTTTTTTCTGTAACATTGTGGAATGCATTACCTTGCAGTCTGCATGAACCACAGCTGCTTGAAAAAGAAATCAGAGATAACAGAAGTCTGTGTCCTTGGAACAACTCTTCCAGCATGTAAAAACACCTGTTGGATCTCCCACTCTGATGGGAAGGGGCTGCGGCTACCGCTCAAAGAGACAGGTCATGATGAGTCTTCTGAATGGGAGAGTAGGTCCTGGGTCTGCCGTAGGTGGGCCGGGAGGGTGTGCAAGGTCTTGGCGGCGAGGTAGGACAAGGATCTGCTGCTGGAGGTTGGTCATAGGATGCGGTGGACAGTGGTGAGGGGGAGGCTGGTGGAGTGGCCCTGGCGTGTGGGTGTGTACAAGCTGAGTCTGCTGTACAGGTAGCCTGCTCCGGGCCACTGGAGTGTATTGTGCGTCTGGGTCTGGAGCCTGAAGCTAATCTACTTGCTGATGGGGAACCAGTGTAGGTCTCACATTTGGGGGATGATGTTGCTGCGGTGTGGGACGTTGACAATCAATGAGCCGTAAGTGTATTGGATGCGTTGCTGTACTTGTAGGTGTTTGTCTGGGAATCCTCAGTACAGTGCGTTGCGGTAGTCCAGTCCGCTGCTGCTCAGCGCCTGCGTCACACTAATGTCAGTCTGGGGTGGGGATCCACTTGTAGATCCAGCATAGCATGTGGAGGCAGTTGTAGCATGAGGAGGACATGGCGTCGACCTGCTCAGACATGGAGAGGGAGGAGTACTGGATGTATAGTAATTTGCGTGCATGGTCAGTGGGTGTTGTTGGTGTTCCCAGTGTGGTTGCCCACCAAGAGTCGTCCCAGGCTCAGGGTGTGGGTCCAAGGATGAGGCCCTGTGTCATGTCCAAGTACAATTTCATACTGTTGCACCTCATCCACTTGGTGAGGGAATTCAGTCCCTCGTCGAGGTTTGTTGAGAGGGTGTGTGGGTCCCTGGTGATGGTGGAGGATGAGCTGGGTGTTGTTGGTGTAGGAGATGATGTAGAGGCTGTGATGGCAGCCCACGTGTACGAGGGGGACATGTACATGTTGAACAGTGTTGTGCTGAGGGATGACCCCTGGGGTACGCCGCAGATGATGTTGATGGCGTCCCATTTGATGGATGGGTTATGGACATTCTGGACGCTCTGGGTGCTGCGGGAGAGAAAGGACGTTCTTCAGTGTAGGGCCTTCAATTGGAATCATGATTCTCGGAGGTGTGTCTTCAGAGTGTGATGGCATACCGTGTCAAAGGCGGTTGACCGGTCCAGGAGGAAGAGGGCTGCTGACTTGGTGCTGGCTAGTTGGTGCATGATGTTGTCTGTGCCGGACATGTGGACTGTCTTGCTGCTGTATGTACGTATGAATCTGGACTGGGACGGGTGAAACATGTAGGGGTCTTCCAGCTGGCGCCACAATAGCATGTTCTTCATTACCTAGATGAACTTCGTTGGGAACGTGAGCAGGGAGATGGGCGGTGAGTCCCCGAGGGCCTTGGGGTGTGACTTGTGCGTCTTGAGGAGGGCATTGCTTGTGGCGTGCCTCCATATTTCATGGAATGTTGCTGCATTGAAGAAGATGTAGATGAACTTGTGTAGTTGGGGTATGATCGCTTCCTCTGCCTTTTACAATAAGTGGTGTGGTGATGGTACTGGTGGTGATCCAGTGTACGGAGTTCATGACCTTGTGTGTTGCGTCCTTGTTGACGTAGTACCAGGATGTGCTGCGTTTGGGGCTGGTGGTCCTCGCTGGGGAGGTGGAGTCTGGCAAAGTTGGTGTGGATATGGTGATGAAGCTGTCGTCGATGGCACTAAACGTGCGCTGTGAGAAGATGGACAGTGAGTCCCACACTTCTTGTGAGGGTGGGATGTTGACAACATTTGCGCAGGGGTTTCTCTGTTTAATAACGATGCAGAAGACATCATTGCTGTTGTGTGCATTGGTATCCAGAAAGGTTTGGAAGGAGGAGCTCATTGCCAATCTGTTGAGGTGGGGATGTATACACGTGGCGTCCTTGTGGACTGTGTGGTTGTGCAGTGTGTGTCCATGAAGCCATGTTCACTCCATCTTCCGGCATGTGCTTTGGTAGGTCTGGAGGTAGTCGGTGAACCGGGTGGCTCTGCTGCAGGCGTGGCAGTTGGAGGGCAACGTGAGTGGGGCAAAGGTGTTGGTGCCGTCCTACATACACTGTCATAGTGTTTTGGGCACTGGCGACTGGGTTGGTGGGGTTGTAGTTCGGGCCCTGGCTGAGGGGTGTGACCAGCTGGTCTACGTTTACTTTTACCCAGCATTGGTGAGGCAGCAGCTCTCTGCAGTGGTGTGTGGTTGATCAATAGAAGGTCAAATTGATGCTGCGGTGGTCGGTCGAGTGCAGGTCAGTGGTGTGGTTGGAGGTGACGTGGGTGCCTGTTGAGAAGACGGGGTCCAGCTTGTGGCTGGCGGCGTGGGTTTGGTCCCGAGTAGTCTGCAGCCGGGTCTGGTGAGGTCGTTGATCAGTATGGTGGAGTTGTCGTCGTTGTTGTCCTTGAGGTGTAAGGTCAGGTCCCACAGGATGATGTGGTGCGTGGAGGGGAGTGTGTGGGTGCTGGGGAGGTCATTGATGGAGCAGCAAAACTGAGCACAGGGTTGGTGTGCTGTACACGAGGGTCCTCTGAAGGTGGTGTTGGGTGTCGGTGTGGATGTGTATGTGCAGGTGGTTGGCGGTGTTGATGGTGTTGTCTGCATGGGTGCCGACCTTGAGGGGGGACTTGTGGTCGATGGTGACCCATACACCTAATCAGTCAGCGCAATCCCTGCGTTTCAACTTGTAGCTGTCTGGGATGTCTATGGGGATGTTGGTTGCAGAGGACTAGTCCCACCAGGTCAAGTTTAATGATCACACATCTGGGGCGGAGGTGTCAAGCACATCCCAGAGCCACATGGGCTGTGTTCGTGTGGAGTGGGTGTTGTGGAGAATGCGTCAGAGGTGGTTGGGTCCACTTCATGGGGGTTTGGTGGTTCACTTGCATGTGAAGCTGCATGTGCGGCAGGAGAAGGGTCCCGTGTGTATGTTATTGTGGTGGGCTGGAAGCAACTGTTGTGTTGGATGGCATTGAGTGCATGGAGGGTACCGGCGTAGTACTTGAGTCTGGTGTAGTGGCGTTAGTGGCCACGGATCACTGAAAGAATATCGACTACCAAAATATCGACTACCCAAAATATCGAGGAAAAAATATCTACAGCAAAAATATCGAGTTTGTATGTACAAACAGGTAAGTACAAAAATATCGACTACAAAATATCGTTTACAAAAATATAGTTGTAAAAAATATCGTATTTACTAAAAACAGTGTTAAATTAAATTAATATTAATAATTAATTACTAAAATATACTTAAAATTACTTAAATTAACTTATAATAATTAAATAATTAATGAAAGTTAAATCAATATTTTTTTATTTCATATTTATTAAACATATATACATAGTAATAAAATATAATAAAATAATACCCAAAAACTGAAAACTGACCCTGAACCCTAAAAATACCCCTTTACCCAAAAACTGAAAACTGACTCTGAACCCTAAAAATACCCCTTTACCCAAAAACTGAAAACTGACCCTGAACCCTAAAAATACCCCTTTACCCAAAAACTGACCCTGAACCCTAAAAATACCCCTTTACCCAAAAACTGAAAACTGACCCTGAACCCTAAAAATACCCCTTTACCCAAAAACTGAAAACTGACCCTGAACCCTAAAAATACCCCTTTACCCAAAACTGACCCTGAACCCTAAAAATACCCCTTTACCCAAAAACCCAAAACTGACCCTGAACCCTAAAAATAAAAAAAAAATGTTTTACTATCCATAGTATATACTTACATATTTTCACTTTCTATATTATTTACAGTCGATATTACTGCACTTACCTTAAAAACGATATTTTGGCTGTCGATATTCTGTCCAGTCGATATTTTATCCAAACGATATTTTTTCCTCGATATTCTGTCCAAACAATATTTTGGAGTCGATATTATGTCTGTGCACCAGTGGCCACAAGGGGTCCTGCCGCTGGGCATGGTCGAGGCGCAGATGGCTGCAGACTGGCTTGCTTAAGGTGTGTCTCTGGTGCGCAAGTAGCACAGTCGAGCACAGTTTGTGACATATGGGGATGTGGGAGGGAGGAGCAGCTGGTAGGCGGGAGCAGCAAGTGTGCATGGGGTGGTGGAACAGTGGCACAGAAACCAAAATGGTGTGCAAACAGTGTGTAAAATAGTTATAATGAGGCCACTAATGGGACACTAATATGGTGGAACTGCACACCTGCCAGTGTGTACTCAGCAGCGGCAGCAGGGGCATACAGGGGGAGCTGGGTGTAGGTTGAGCAACATACCAGGAGCAATCTGTATTATCAAAATGTTACGTAATTAGCATGAAGACACAGGAAATGGTCCACACACAAACAACACAGCTGTGATGGCTATGACATGTGGGATGATGGGAGATGGTAAGAAATCCATGTCCCCAATCCTCAGTAATTGTGGCCTGATACCTGTTGCACACATATAGAGTGCATAAAGCCACTTGGACTTGCTACTGTGCTGGAATGAGTCCCCAATATACACCAACAAAACAGACATCAGGACATGCACTCAAGTTGAATGTTGCAAGTGTGCAAGCACTGTCTGGCCATGTGCCATGTTTTTAGACAAACATTTTGAATCCATCAAATGAATCATGCCATGTCATTTTAGGTAACATGAGTGATGATGTGTAGCTTTAACTGTGACATGTTGACACACATCAAACTCAAAAAGGGTAGATGACTGAGAATTGTGCATCTGTACACCATATGTCAGACATGATCATAAACATACATCTATTTTTTATTTCAGAGCATGGTACACATCCTCATGAGCAGGAAGCTATGTTTGAATCAGATGATGACGCCGTGGAAAGTGTACCAAGTGTGGACACAGACGATATCCAGGACCTCTTACTATCAATACAAACTCCCTCTCCCCGCACCAGAAGGCAAACCAGCACAGTGGGATCTCAGCTTGCCCAACCTGGAAGCACTCCTACGCCACCTCCCACAACATCTCTGTCTCACCACTCGCCAAACACGCTGAATTCCTTTGAACAACGTGTCGTGGATGTACAGGGGCAGTTGGCACAGGAGGTGCGTAAAGGCATTGAGAGCATGGCAGGCACCCTAGAGGGAGTGCTCCGTTGCCTAACATCCAATAGTGGCAATGCGGAAACTGGTAGCACCAATGATCCACCACCACGTACTTTGTTTCACGCCATGAATGAGATATCAGAGGTCATGCAGCAGAGGCACAGACAAATGCCTAACACAAGTGGCAGTCCTGGAGTGGCCAACACGCTGAGGGAAATTCAGGTAACCCTTAAAGATATGAATGCTAAACAGGATGCCTACCTGACCAAATTGGCTAACTACCAACGTGATGTAACAGCTGTGCTTGAAAATCAACAACTCATGCTCAGTGCATTCATGCGGTACCTGATGGGCATCGAACATGATGCTGGTACAATCCCATCTACATCAGCAGCCCCTGATGTGTCTATTCCTCCCGTGTCAACTTCACCACTGATTACACCATCAGCTGTGACAACAAACACATCTGATGAAGAAGAGTCTGAAGATTGTCCAGTCCTCCGCAGAACCATGCGTTAGCATTACATATTGTACATGGACTATACATATACACTGGCTGGTGCATATAAAACTGACATTGTACCACAGTAATGATGAACAATAAATTACTGCTAGCCAATGGATGTACAATGAATTATCTGTGGTCTCCCTCCATGAGGTGAACATATGATTTTGACACTCCCTTCTCACACAATAAAAACACTACTCACTCATGCATGTCTCAAATGTCATGTTGATGTATGGACTGTGCATGTACAAACTCAACCCTACTGTATGTGTCCCTTGATCATTATAGTCCTGTCATACCTTGCTAATTGCTAAGTTGTGTCACTTACATCAATGTGCACCCACAACATGCAAAGTCCAACTGGCAAAGTTCATAAAGTGAGTAGTAACGTGTGTACAACAGCATAGCAAATGTGCAACATTACGAATGATTACTTAAGTTCTAATGAGTAACACTACAAGTTTGTACAAGGAGGGGGTGACGGGGAACATCAGATATGCTTGCACGCTAACATGATTGTGGATCAGTCCAAGGTGTATGTATGTGATGATGAAATATCTGACATACCACATGTATGTATGAAAGGAAAACATCAGCAGGTGGCTGGCATCAAAGGCACATCCTAAGGTAAGATGAGTAGCACACAATTCTATTAACTTAAGCATGGGAATAGGGACATGCTTCACACCAGTGATTGAAACAACATCATTCAACACTCACATGGTGTCTCATGTATGAATTCCTACAAATAATTCAGTGCTGCTGCAAAGACTGTGGCCCTCATGCCTCATTGCCTTTGATACACACTTGGTACAGTCTCCTACCACTAGATCATCAAAGTGAATGTCAACCTAGATGAACATAAGCAAGACATACCACACAACACCTTAGCCCAAGTAAGCCACACTACACACCATCCTCTGGTGGCCACATGTCTACATGTTTCACATCACAAACACCGTGATGGACATACTTTAAGGAGCACCCACACACCCCTGCCCACAGCACATCTTCCACAGGGCTGCATCCCCCACAGCACACAAACAGTGACAGTACATGGCCTCCACCATTGGAACATGCACCTCCACAGTAATAGCAAATGCTGAGAGCTACATGACATTAGCAGATACACCCCTGATGACCAAACAGATGTCAAGACCCACAGGCACATCTTTCCACACACATATGCAGTCTAAATCCTTAACCAGAGGGTCATCATGCACCCACTGATGTTCATGGGAACATTGAACATCCCCAATCCTCCGCCATGACAAACAACAGCATCAAGAGGTCCCTCCTACATGCCACAACAACATCCACACAATCCTCAAAGTAGGTCACACTGCCACTCCATATACACAATACATTGCATCATTGCAAGAAACAATGTTCCACAACACACTAGCAGTTACACTCCACTATGGCATGAGGCAAGGTAAAACACCACACTGGAATTTCTCCACCCTTGCAGACCGGAGCAGATGATTCAGCCCAATACATTTCACAGCACAACACACAGAGTACTGATGCTGAGTTCCTCAGGGACTGTCCCTCAGTAACTTTGTCTGCTATGTCTACATGGCTCCGCTTGCTGAGGGCATCAGTGAACATGGACTCTGCATAGTACCCTACGCCTAATACACCCAGCTCTGCCTCTCACTCACCAAGGTACCCAACATTAGAGGATACGATTAACCACAATGGATGCGAGATGTGCCAACAAGTATGTGGCTCAGCTGGACACATCTCCATTTGTTGTCAAAAAAAGTCTTCATAATCCCAAGAAACACTACCACATGGAACTATACCTGGGGGTACCCTGGGCTGGATAAACAGTTCTGCACTCATATGTGCCACACAAACTATACATTGTACAGAACACATCCCTCACGCCGTCATTACGGATTATAGTAGTATCCTCACCATACTTCTTCACCCTCTGCTAACTCTGCAAGTGCATCAAAATTATTGCCAACTGATGCATTGATTGGATCTGCCACACACCCATCATCATCAGCCTGTGCAATGTGAAAGCCCTCAATAACATTATCAAAAATACCCTCAGTACAAAAAAGATGAATGTCCAGACAACCGTAGGTAGACGTTCCCTGTGGCTCACATGATAATACCACTTCCGCCTGCACATACAGGAGCTCTACTGCATCCACACCCATACAGATATACTGACACTCAAGGAGCTCACACACACCTACACAGTCAGCCAGAACCCTGGGCCAGCAAACCTCTACCAAAGAATTTGCTTCTAGGCCCACAAGACATACGTCTGCAATACAGACCTATCCATGGTCACATTTCCCTACATCTACATAGCCAGGCTGTAAACCAGCTTTCTTTTCCACTTGCAGGAAAGACGTGGGTCATACTGGCCCTCAGCATTGGGAAACACTGCAAACATTGAGGTACAGTCTCAATACCAGGTGGCCCAATAAATGACGGCCCTTGTGCCATCTGACCCTCACTTGTTGTGACGTTGTGTGATGCCTAACCCTGCCTAACAGTCATCATCCATCACCAAGGCACATAGTGATGGGATAATGCAGCATGCAGCTAATCCAACCCTTGCACGCATTGATCTGCAGTACAGGCACGTGCAATGGGTGTTGCTGGGTGCCTTCCCAGCAACATCCATTGCCTTTTGACACTGCCACAGATGTAATAGGAACATGAAATGTGAGGCACTGTCCAGAAATTACACAGACCCAGTGCAGGCGTGAAGAAGGCTCAATGTTGACAAATATGATGAATTCTCCTTGTCTCCCCTTTTTCTCACAATGCAGTAGACATAGTAAGAGGAAGAGGCCGTTGTGATGATTGATTAACTGAGAGGTGTCCGTTCCTGTACAAGTCGGATGTTCACAGCAAGGCAGACACACTTGCCCCATTGTGCAAAGGTGACTGCGTTAGCGATGAACAGGACATTGTGCAACAGTGCTGGCGAGAACAACAGGACTGCGCAGTTAATAGCAGATACGGCACGGTCCTGCACTTAATCCTGCAAAAGGGTAGCACTACAGGAAGGCCTGCTGTGCTCCACTACGGAAAAACGTCATGACAGAGGTCCCAGAATCTTTACACATGATTGTTGATCACATGGGCTCACCTGAGACACATTACCTAAAGTCCCTCAAGGGTGAGTATTGGCCTGTATGAATTTGTGATAGGGTAATGAACATTTGGCTTACAATAGCTAACATGTAACGGTAATCTCAGCTATGAGATCATTGTTGACATTCCTTGGCCAGCAAGGGTAAGGCTCATCCAGAGCTGATTTCTCTACTTCATATGCCTACAAGTACAACTTATTGTAATAGAAACAGATATTTTATTAACAAAAATTGTTCAGACTATTTAAATGTTATGCTAAACTACACTACACTATTCTAAAATGTTTATAAAATCCTACACTAATCTAATCTAATGCACTAACATCTACACTTATCTTGTCTAACTGTTCCTATACCTACCTCACACATACTACACAACACACAGATGACCACCCACCCCCTATTCAACAATCACACATCAGGTACACATACACTTAATCTAAACACATACTAATTAACCTACCTAACTAAACAATGATATATTTTTTTTTATTTTGTTTTTTTTTTACATATAAAAATACATTTAACATACACTATACATCAACCCCCACCCACTCCTAATAACTTAACACTTATCCTAACACTATTCCTAAGTACTACAACTATCCTAAATACTATCTAACTATGTTAAAAATGTAAACAATAACAAGGTCCGTAACTTGACATGTGAAATTCCATGTCATGGACAACGACCACAGTTGTTAACTATGTGTTCATTCCTGCTCGTCCATTTGTTCAATGTTGGCCTTCATGTCGGCAACCATGGACAGCAGGGTGGCCAGCTGCAGTTGCATGCCCGCAACCTTCAATGTCAGTTCCTTCTGGCCTTTTTCAAACATTTCCATTTGCCCCTCAATCTTGTTAATTTTGGCCATCAGGAGCACACCGTCGATCTCAGGGGGAGCTGCTGCATGCCCTGTTGCTGTACGTCCAAGTTGCCCTACTGCACCTCCACCTGGACTCGTTGGAAGGGCCTCTGCTGTGGTGGATGGCGATTTTTTAGCAGTGGTTGTCACTGGGGTCATATCTGAGGGATGTCCAGAAGTGGGTTGAGTAGCAGATCCAGAACCAAGACCAGCTGGGGATGCAACCAAACCTGATGTTGAGGGTGCTGGTGTCTGCATGCCTGATGGTCCACTCCCTGTAGGAGATTCAGTGTCCATCTGTGGATGTTGATCTTCACATGATCCTGTTGGTGGTCCGGAGTGCATGTGTGAGGTTTTGGCCTTTTCCTTCCGGCTCCGCGTGTTGGATGGTGGAGTGGGAGTTGGTGATTTCCATGCTCCATCAGCACGTGAGCGCTCATGTCGGCGTCCCATCTGCCTGAATGAGCGACCAACATTCCGTATGTGGCGGTATCTCTCTAGACGGATGCGATACTGCCTCTCCTCATCTTGTGACATGTTTTCTGTAAAGGAGCAATGACATCCACATCAGTCTGCACTAACACATTGACACCTGTACACATGCACATTCATGCAATCTTCGGTAAATTTGTCAAGGGGCTATCGTTAACAGGGCATCAATTTAAAAGCATGGTGGCATCATCATCGATGGTCATACACTGGGATGCTAAGTGATATTGCGTACTACCTAACATGATAAATAATCTACATGACATGTAAGGCCTCAATACATATGAGATGGTGCATTCCAAAGCATTTGTCCTGGCCATGAACCCAATGCTCGCCATTCACATATGCAGGCCCCTTCTCAAAATGATGCCTGTGCATCTGTGTGCAGGCAAGGTTTGTAGAGGCATTGTAATTGTGCTCTTCATACGCAGATACATAGCAAGGTATATGGACCATCATCCCTGTATGCTGCACAAGCCTACACACATGTAAAATGCACAATGGAAACAAAACATGGCCAAATTAGGATTGTGTTTCAAGGAAAGACACAGGTGTGCACTGCAATTGATTTGTGCACCGCCTCCTATCATTTAACTCTTGTACATGGGGTGCTGCTTGGGAGTAAATACGTGCTGCATTTTCACACTACGCAACACACACTGCACAACACTTTCATGTTAGACGCATCTTCACAGGGGACGTCATATAATGGCCAGCATCAAGGCCTGGTATGTGAGTTGACAATGCATGATAAATGATGCTATGGCCATTTATAGACATGTACATCAATGCATATTTAATACTGATGTAAATAGTCAAATCTGCCGGTAGCCCTTTTAGTTGCATAGGTAACTGCATTATTATAGTGCTAATTGATGATGGACTTGCAGCACTGTTGCATCCCTCTAACAATAGCAAGTACTGACACACGTGGGGCACAAGGAAATCCTACTTGTAGGAGGTATGTCTATGTTGTACTAGAATTAGCATGTGTCACGTAGCCATGGTCTACATACACTGACTGTCACGTACCCCAAGTCTCCTTGCTCAGCATGACACTCTTCGACATCTCCATGTGCACACTTGCCACCATTGCATGCACACACCACCACAACATACAAACCTATGCCAATGATACCCATCTGGTACGGTCCCTCACCCATGACCCAGCCCCAAACAAAAACAACCTCCATGAAGGAAAGATAGACGCTGCAGAATGGAAAAAGGTCAGTCAGCGGATACTGTAGACACACAATACAGAGGTTTTCATTCTTGGCAAATCAACATCCGCCAGGGACGACGCCTATTGTTCCACAACAATGGTCACTGCAAGAACACCCACGGAGCATACACCCCACTTGGGATACTTCCAGGTCTACTCACTCACAACTAACAAACAAGTGGACGTCATGTCATCCTTATGATTCTACACCCTGCACATGCTCCGATAGATATTCTGGTGGATCACCACCGGAACGTGTGAGACGGTCACCAAGGCCCTCATCAACAGCCAATTGTACAACGGGAAGCCCCTATACACAGGAACCACTGCCAGACTTCACTTACAATTACTACCCATAGTAAATGCATCGGCACAACTCATCCTCGACGGCCCTCACCACAGCTGCAATTCTACAGGCCATATTGACCAACACTGGGTCACCTTCAACACAAGGATCACGTTATGCCTCCTCACCCACACACACACACAGACACATGACATGAGCCCAGAATGACTCCTCAACCGCCTCTCGTTCTCACGTCCTACCCGCCAACTCCGCTCCACCAGCCTCCCACTGGCCACCATCCCAAGGATTGGCTCATCCACCACTGGACGTAGATCTTCCTCATACCTGGCCACCAAGACATGAAAGTCCCTTGGCGCACAACTACGACTGACCAGGAACATCATACCTTCATTAAAGAACTTAAGAGCTGCCCATTTCATCAGTAGCAGCACACCCCCTCCCTTCAGTGCCTTCAGACCCTCACACCTGAGTATGGTGCTCTATGGAGGTGTAGATGTATTGTTTGATTGTGGTCTAATTTTATGTGATAGATACTTACAGCAGCACAATATTTGTTACTGTGTCCCTTGCACACTGTAACACCTCATACATGTGACCCTTATCATTGAGTAAATGGATTTCCACATGGTGCCATTGAGTCCTTCACACTTCCATGCACATGTGATGTGTAAACATGCTGCATGCAAGAATGATGATTTTGGCACTGTCTGCATACTTGGCATGCATGAGGAGACATGTTAAGCATACAGACAAACATAGTAAGGATTGCACACTCACCAATGGCCTTAGGATCCTTGAAGGACTCCACCTCACCCCTTGTGTATGGTGGTGGACCACCTACAAGGGAAAGACAATAGAGCAGATTCTCAGCGTATGTTGCATATTTCAACACAGTACAGAGATTACATGAGAGTCAGTGGTATCTTCAACATTGGCTTACGATGCATCCCATGAGGCAACCTGATTAATACAACAGTCTCTGGCTAAGTGCTTCACATGTGAAGCACACTCTTCCACTGCATGTATGACACACATGTGATCCCTTGTTTGTGGTGTCACATTGAGATGGCATTTTCCAAATACTTGCACACTTGTCCCATATCGATAATATGTTTGCATTGTGTAGATGTATGTGATTGTGCTTTTATGGGGGACTTCATTTATAATGCAGCACACCATGGTGAACAAACGGCACAGATGCGCGAGGCATCTGTGTGGGAATTGTGGGCCATTGCTGGAGTTGCGTCGCAAGCGCAACGCAGCTCCAGCAAGGCTCGGGGATGCACCATTTGCACAATGCTGCGTCAATACCTACGCCTGCTTCAAGCAGGCGCAGGGTTTTTACGCAGCATTGCCCAGAAAGTGACTGAGTGAAATTTCATAGATTTCACTCAGCCACTTTCATGAGGGGTTCCTGCGCAGGAAGGCCCACCCCCCTGCGCAGGAACGCCTTCTTATGGCGCAGTGCTTTACAAAGTTGTGAATAGGGCACTTTATTTGCGCGGCAGTTGGTCAAATAAAGTGACGCAATTGCGGTGCAAAGAGGCACAAATGCCTCATAAATCTGGCTTTATGTATGTTGCATTTTTGTGTAGCAAATTACGTTAGATATTTAGCAAATTAACACCAACCAGTAGTTGATGGTAAGGTGCTTATTTTTCTATACATGCACAATTTTGCTTTTTGGAAGGTGGCAGGTGATGCACACACATGGCCATAGGGCATGTATGTGCACCATATGCACACACACATATACTTTTGAGAGCTGCAGCAGTGTGTCTTTGAGACACCCCTGCACCCTTGTAATAATTCACTTATGTCGATTAGCAAATAGCTGATTTGCAATAAGTGTATTAATTCCGATTTACAAAAAGGGTTCTCCGCTGGCCCCGTCAAATTATAGACCAATTAGTCTAATTGACGTTACTCAAAAAATCTATGCCAAACTGCTTTTGCAACGCTTGCAAGATTGGATTAGTGAGAACAACATCCTCTCCCACTTGCAAGCCGGGTTCCGTGCCAAAACCTCGACCATTGACCAACTACTACGGCTCCAGGTCCTTTACTGGAAGCACGTGGTGATGGAAGGGGGGAGCCTCTACCTGACATTTGTGGACCTAAAATCCGCATTTGACATGGTGGACAGAAACCAACTTTGGAGCATATTAACAACAATGGGGATACCACCCTATCTATGTCTCCAATTCAAAAGACTCCATGACGGTACCTATGCAAAGGTCCGCTATGGCAAAAACGGCCAGCTAACAAGAGATTTTCCTATTGAGAAGGGAGTTAGGCAGGGATGTGTACTGGCCCCTACGCTATTTTCCCTCTTTCTAAATGGCCTCGTTGATGACTTAACTAGTGTCCAAAACAGTGATGCTCCAAACCTAGCTGGTGGTAAATTTCCTGCACTCATGTTTGCAGATGACACCCTGCTACTCTCAAAAACATCTATGGGGATGCAGCGGGTGTTAGATCAATTTACCAAATTCTGTAGGGACAGGAATCTGGTAATAAACATAGACAAAACTAAGTACATGGTGTTTAATGGCAATACAACTAATTGCCCTTGTCCAACTATGGATGGACAAGCCCTGGAAAGGGTAAATCATTTTACCTATCTAGGCCTGACCTTAAATGATAGAATGAGTTGGGAAACCCAAATGACTAAGGCTAATCTGACTCTTTCTCAGTCTATGGGGGGTATCCTTAAAGTGCAGAAATCTTGTGTTCACAAGCTGGTCAGTGTACCGCTGGAAATATACAAGGTACAAACCAGATCTTCTACCCTCTATGGGGCAGAACTCTGGGGTCATTGTCCAGCGAATGAGATTAGTACAACAGAGAACAAATTCGTTAGACAGCTGCTCTCCTTACCCACTAACACCCCCCTAGTTCCACTAAGGCTGGATACAAATCTGAGGCAATTGCAGAAGTAATTGCCTCACGCCCGCTTCTTTATTGGCGTAGATTGTGGAGTGTCCCGGAGCTTGAGTGTTATAGAGAAGAACTAAAAATTGTTATGGCTCGCCCGGGTGTGGGGAGGATAAAGTGGTTATCTTTTATAAGGGGGCAGGCGTCCAAGATCGGCATGGAGAATCTCTGGTCTAATCCGGAGGACACATGCAAATCTATCTCAAAGAGAACCCTGGCTGAGTCTATAAAACATCATAACCTTGAAGAGGTTCTTCGAACAGCCAGGCCATCTAGTCTCACCGACAGTTTTTTGCACTTCAGAATGTTTACAGTTTTGAGAAAGAATTAGATGCTATAGAACCTGTCTTAGCAAAAAAATTGTTTCTACAATTCAGATATGGTACATTACCCCTTTACTCCTATTCTGATAAATGGAAATTGGGTTTAGCTCGTCCTTGTCCAGGTTGTAATGATCCGAATGAATCTTTAATCCATGTAATCTTGTTTTGTCCTGCTTATTCTGTCAGCAGGAAAAATGGATTATACAGTTATGTGTTAACTTAGGACTGAGGAACTATATAGACTATTTTAGAATTTTAAAAACTGATACTAGTGCATTGATAGTTACTGCCATTGCTAAATTCTTGTTCTCGATGTGGTCACATGCAAATCTATCTCAAAGAGAACCCTGGCTGAGTCTATAAAACATCATAACCTTGAAGAGGTTCTTCGAACAGCCAGGCCATCTAGTCTCACCGACAGTTTTTTGCACTTCAAGAATGTTTACAGTTTTGAGAAAGAATTAGATGCTATAGAACCTGTCTTAGCAAAAAAATTGTTTCTACAATTCAGATATGGTACATTACCCCTTTACTCCTATTCTGATAAATGGAAATTGGGTTTAGCTCGTCCTTGTCCAGGTTGTAATGATCCGAATGAATCTTTAATCCATGTAATCTTGTTTTGTCCTGCTTATTCTGTCAGCAGGAAAAATGGATTATACAGTTATGTGTTAACTTAGGACTGAGGAACTATATAGACTATTTTAGAATTTTAAAAACTGATACTAGTGCATTGATAGTTACTGCCATTGCTAAATTCTTGTTCTCGATGTGGTTAACTAGACGAAGACTGATCCATTTGTAGTAACCCGCTTATTGTGGGTGGATGGCTCTGTCTCAGTAATAACTAGTTTTTTATCTGTCTTAAAGGAAATTTCCTAGCTTCTGTATCCTATTGTTATGTTTTTATTGTTATATTATAACCGCATGTCAACTGATTATTGCAAATATGCTAATTGAGATCTACAATGCATTGGTTGAGTTGTAAACGTATTTTTTTTTCTAACTGTAATGTACTTTTATGGTTCATTAACAAACCGAAATAAAGTTGATTTGATGATGATTAATTTAAAAAATTTCCTATGGCCCTCCTGGGCCATGGCAATGCATATGAAATTATCCCTTAATTGCTAAGGCTAAACATGCTAAGTTGCACATACGAAAGATTAATGGATTCCTAAAATAATAGTGATTTTTCTTAATACATACCATTTGTCAAATCATAAATATGGATTCCTTGCTAATCTCAAGTTTAGATTACCAAAAGGGTTTGTTGATAGATAAGGCCCTATATCTGATGTCACAGCGTTGCAAGGGGATCATCAGTGAGACCCCTGTAGTTTCACAATTGAATAGCTGAACCTTACAATACAGCTGTTAATACATTAAATAAATGTAATTTGACTTACCAATTGTTCCCTCGACCTCGATTCCAAGGTGGTCCAGGAGATCCTGCTCACGGTTGATGACATCAGCCCACCGATGCTTGTACTGTCGGAGGGTCCGGTCCACTCCAAATATTCGCAACATCTGGTACCGGACCCTCTCCCACCTCAGCTTCCTTTCTTGTGTTGGGTAACCCAGCAGTACCCTGCCTCCACTCCCAATCATGTTTGGGAGGTAGTGAACAATCAGTCACAGTAGCCCCCCCATACTCCTGCTCAGTGAGGTTCCGAGACCTGGGTGACATTGTGACAAAGCACAAGCCACGCTGTGTGAATGCTACAAAAAAAATAGTGGCTTTCACAGGAATACCCCTAATAGTTTAAATCCACTAAACAGAACACTATTCCCCCTATTACTAACTTTGAAAACCCCTTAAAACAACACAAATCCCCCTATTAATGAATAATAAAACCCCAAAACAGACAGACACCCCTTTACACACAACACACAGGTAGACAATACTGAACACTACAGAGACAATTTGGACACAGTTAGCAAGACACACACTGTAAAACAACTGCAGGACAGGACAAAACTCTCAAGCACTTTGCAAACACACTCCTACACCTCTCAGAGACTACAAAGGAGTGAAAGAGAAAGCGAAAGTATTGTATAACTTCCTGTTTTGGGGCAGGGCAGGCTGGTTACATCATTTCCTGTTGCGATGCGACTCGTTTCCGTCGATGCGTCATTATTGGCATGCGATTAAAACGTAATTATGTCGCATCGTTGACTTGAAGCATGGTACAGTTAAAATATTTCCCCTTACGGTGCGAGCAGTTCTGGTGGAAGCGTCATTATTGTCATGCGACACAATCTTAATTATGTCGCATCAATGATTTGAAGCATGGGTGACTGATGACATATGACCCTTACGGTGCGACCAGTTCTGGTGGAAGCGTCATTATTGTCATGCGACACAACCTTTATAATGTCGCTTCATTGATTAGATGCATGGCTGATGACATATTTTCCCCTCAAGGTGCGAGCAGTTCTGGTGGAAGCATCATTATTGTCATGCGACACAACCTTTATTATGTCGCTTCATTGATTAGATGCATGGCTGACTGATGACATATTTTCCCCTCAAGGTGCGAGCAGTTCTGGTGGAAGCGTCATTATTGTCATGCGACACAACCTTTATTATGTCGCTTCATTGATTAGATGCATGGCTGACAGATGACATATTTTCCCCTCAAGGTGCAACCAGTTCTGGTGGAAGCGTCATTATTGTCATGCGACACAATCTTAATTATGTCGCATCAATGATTTGAAGCATGGGTGACTGATGACATATGACCCTTACGGTGCGACCAGTTCTGGTGGAAGCGTCATTATTGTCATGCGACACAACCTTTATTATGTCGCTTCATTGATTAGATGCATGGCTGACTGATGACATATTTTCCCCTCAAGGTGCGAGCAGTTCTGGTGGAAGCGTCATTATTGTCATGCGACACAATCTTTATTATGTCGCATCAATGATTTGAAGCATGGGTGACTGATGACATATGGCCCTTACGGTGCGACCAGTTCTGGTGAAAGCGTCATTATTGTTATGCGACACAACCTTTATTATGTCGCATCATTGATTAGATGCATGGCTGACTGATGACATATTTTACTCCCAAGGTGCGACCAGTGTTAGTAGATGTGACTTTATTGGCATGCGTCACAATCTTCATTAATGGCACATTGCAGTTATTATCTGACAATGTTGTTGCATATCTTAAGTGGTGTATGTTTTGACGCTGGCCAAAAGATGCGTGTTTACGCTTAGTGTGAAAGTGTCTCAACAGGAACACAAAATGTTTGTGTGTAAATATTTTATGTTTCTAAATTCGGCTGAGTCAGACTATGACATGTGTTGACCAAAGTCACTTTTGGTCCTTGTGTAACGTGACTTGTGTGCGTGGAGTCCGGAATGCATGGGTCAGATTGTGACGTACGCAGACCCAACGTCACAGTTGTGTGTAGAGTCATGAATGCATGGATGAGATTGTGAAGTATGATACACCTACTTCATTTATGTGCCTGCCACATTAGTTCTATAATGCAAACCTGTGTGAGCACTGAGGTGTACTTTTTCATGGATGGTCATATTTAGCCTCACATCCACTGTGTGACATATTAATGAATGTAATGTTTGTCCTATTATTGAATTACCTCCAACATGACTTAGCTACATACAAGAAATGTTTCTTATTTTTACCTGCTGTGTGATTTCATAATGTGGACTCATCTTCACCTGTGGTTTTATCATTTTCTGCACCACTAAATGGGGATGCCCCATCTCGCTGCTCCCATTTTCAGCAAAAGTCATCGAGAAGACCGTCAACAAGCAACTGGCCGCCTTCCTCAAGATGAACGGATCCCTCGACCTCTCGCAGTCTGGCCCAACCACAGCACCAAGAGGGCCCTGATCGCAGCCACCGATGACATCCCAGCCCTGCTAGACAGTGGAGAAACAGCGGCCATCATCCTCCTAGACCTCTCCGTGGCCTGTCTGCCACCGTACCCTAGCGCAGCGCCTCAGCAACGTTGGACTCCAGGAGAAGGCACTGGAATGGATCACCTCGTTCCTCGCCGGAAGGACACAGAGAGTCCGCCTCCCCCCGTTCAGATCAGTAGCCACCACAGTCATCTGCGGTGTTCCTCAATGCTCCTCGCTCAGCCCAACCCTCTTCAACGTCTACATGAACCCCCTCGCTGCCATCGCACGCCAACACAACCTCTAGATCATCTCCTACACCGACAACACACAGCTGATCCTCTCCCTTACCAACGACCCCGCCACTGCCAGAGCCAACCTACACGAAGGGATGACAGACGTAGCCATGTGGATGAAGAACAGCCGCCTGAAATTGAACTTGGACAAGACAGAAGTCCTCATCCTGGGATCCTCACCCTCCGCCTGGGACGACTCCTGGTGGCCCCCCGCCCTGGCCAGCGCACCCAAAAACGACAGACCACGCACGCAACCTGCCCTTCATCCTGGACTCCTCCCTCTCCATGACCAGACAAGTCAACACAATCTCCTCGTCGTGCTTCAACATCCTGCGCGTGCTACGTGTGATCTTCCAGTGGATCCCCACCCAGACCAGAATGACTGTTACCCAGGCCCTCGTCACCAGCCGACTGGACTATAGCAACTCCCTCTACGCAGGAAGCACTGCCAGACTCCACTACACACTCCAGCGGATTCAGAACGCCTCAGCACGACTCATCTTGGACATTCCCCATCGCTGCCACATCTCCGGAAACCTGAGAGATCTGCACTGGCTCCCGGTCAAGAAGAGATTCACCTTCCGTCTCCTCACCCACGCACACAAAGCCCGACACAACCAAGGCCCAGGATACCTCAACATCCGCCTCAAATTCTACGCTCACACATGCCAGCTTCAATCGACCGGCCACGCCCTCGCCGGCGTCCCACGCATCCGAAGAGCCACCACAGGAGGAAGGTCCTTCTCCTACCTGTCCACCAAGACTTGGAACTCCCTCCGACCCACCTCCGCCTGACCCAGGACCACCTTGCCTTCAGGAAGTGGCTGAAGACCTGGCTGTTCGAGCAGTGGCGGACCCCCCCTCCCCTAGCGCCTTGAGACACTCCGGGTGAGTAGTGCGCTATATAATAGCTTTGATTGATTGATTGATTGTGTACTCCACATACGAGATTGTCATGCAACCTGCAGTGTAAATTTTAGAAAAATAATCATACACAAGGGAGTAAAGGTTGTATGATGTATTTTTATTAGTCCTTACAAAAATCAAAATGCATGCTGAGGATGTTATTTTTCACATTGTTAAAAAAAATTATGCACTATGTCAGCACGTCTGCGGTTGCCTGCTGCTGTGCTTTGGTTTACAGGAGCATGGCCGTCATCCTGGTCATCCTCCGGCATTTGTGGATTTAAATCAGGTCCCTCATCCCAGGGGACTTTTGTGAGCACACATATGTTGTGCAGTATTGCACAAGCCAAAATTAATTTGCACACTGTCTCTGGTGAATACAGCATACGTCCACCAGACTTGTCCAGGCGCCGAAACCTGGCCTTGAGCAGACCAAATGTTCTTTCGACAATGTTCCTGGTCCTGCAATGTGCTTGGTTGTACGCTACTTCCTGTGGCGACTGTGGGTTTCCATAAGGTGTCATCACCCATGGCTGGATGCCATATCCCTGGTCAGCTGTAATGGAATAAATGAGAAGGTACAATGAAATGCTTGTAATGGTTCTGGTCGAGTACAGGCCATATGTTGTGTGTAATATTTCTTTTGACACTGTCCATTGGGCATGGATGTTGCAGAGAACACACCCAGTGACTCACATGCAAGACACCTTTGGCACATAGTTATGCTGGGAAATGGACACAGATTTGGACGGACATGCATTGACTCCCTATATACCTCTACATGACCTTGGCCCTCATTTTTGAAGTACTTGCGCCACTGGTGCATGACTTTTTAATTTTTTTAAAGTTAGGCACCAGCAGCGCATGACCTTAATTAATTATGCCCCTTCTATTGATGTATATGTATATGCTAGTGCAACATTATTCCATCCATGTCCTCATTAAAGCGTAATTGAAGCAATATTAACAGTATGGTAGCATGGATGGTGCATTGTATCATACTCTTTTGCTTACCTACAAGTAGGCCATTGCCATACTGGCCATTCTTGAAGCGGTCATTTATGATGCAGTTCCGGAATATGAAGGCATCATGTACACTGCCAGGGTATTTTGCCAGCACATTGGTAAATAGTCCACGGTGATCCACAATGGCCTGTACATTGATTGAATATGTATGTTTGCGATTTATGTACAAATGTGCTGTTGCTGCCGGAGGTACTAATTGCACATGTGTACAGTCAATGGCACCCAGCACATGGGGTAAGCCTGCTATGTCATAGAATCCTTGCTTGATCTCCATCTGCTGTTGTGGATTGTTGGGGAAACAGAGGTAGCGGGGTGTCAGTTGGATGATGGCATCCAGGACAGTTGGTAGGAATGATGAGAAAGCTGGCTGGGATATTCCTGCCACTTTGGCAACTGTTGTCTGGAAGGAGCCCGACGCTAGCATATGCAACACAGTCAGGAGCTTTGCCTGTGGCGGCATGTTGGTAGGCCTGTTGGTTCCTACCTCTAGCCTTGGTCCAATGAGTCGCAGTAGATGTAGTATGGTCTGCTTCTTGAGGCGAAATAGACTTATGACCTCCTCATTCCTGAGGCCTCTCAGGACACTCCTTTGACGGAATAACCGCTCCTTTCTGCGGCGTTGCCTGGGGGGGGGGGGTTGTGGGGCGGGGGTTTGTGGTTGGATTCCTTGTGCTAGTCGTCTCCGTCTGGCAGCTACTCGCAGCATTTCCTGCGCGTCCGTTTTGCAGGCGCACCAATTCTGACGTAACCGCAACAATGCGCATTTTCCGCAACAGATGCGACAAAAGTGGATAGAGTCATTAATATGGATGCGTCACTTTTGCGCATGTTTCTCCGTCGTAACGCCCACCATGCATACATTAATACTTACGTGTCGCAGGGCATTTTCACGCAGTGGATATCCGTGCGCAGTGGGCTGAAAGTGGCGCATCGTCGGAGATGCGCCACTCCATAAATATGGCGCATGCGTTGCGCCGACGATGCGCCATTATTTTTGACGCACCGGCGGCGCAAGCTCTTCATAAATGAGGGCCCAGATGCCTAAGGCCCTCATAACCTCAGCTGTATAGATAAAAAAAGGAAGAACTCTACCTCAGGAGAAAAACATCGATTTGAGGAGATAGACCAAATATACACCAGCGGATGTGCGTCCACCTACACCGACTGGAGAGGGTGTAAAGCAATAGTCTTTGAAGCCGGTGACCCCAAAGAAACGGCAGTCCTGAAGAAGGTGCTACAATATCAAGTGTCCACAGCACCGAAACGCGTCGACGCACTTTTGTTCTTATATAGAATCCAAGTAGGGTCTGAGGAGCGATAGATACTCATACATGAATGATACTATTGACTGCACTATTGAGATATAAAGAGAGGACCATTGGATCTAAATAATTAGTGTGGCGAAGGAATTTGAAGGCCATAGTGTACAGGGGGTTGTTTTGTATTTTTGTCTGCTATATTAATCTTCTAATATGTTCATGTTTCTGATATATTAATTTTGATAAATGTTACAGTAATTGTCTAATTGCTTACAACAATCACTTATTAATTGTTATGAATTTTTATGAATTTCTGTCTTTTCACTGTATTTGTTCAAAGATTATTCTTTGAAATTTAAGTCGTCCTATGTATATTTTATATTTTTTATTAAAAAGATTGTGAACGTTCAATTTTAGTGTGGAAATTAACTATTTACGAGCATTGGGAGTGACTGGCCTGTAACTACAGGAGAAAGAATGTATGAATGCTTAGACAGATAGGGTGCAAAAACACAGTGTATCTCCACGATAGTGTTTTACCCAGGGATTCCTCTCTGACTGGCTATATTGGACCTTGCCTACCAGACACCTTAACATTGTGGAACTCAGAAATTGCACAATGTCCACTTTTTAAAGTGAAAATAATCCATAGTTAAAAAACTTTCTTACCGGAATGATTTTTCTCTGATGCCTAAACATATATAAAGATACTGGCTATATTTATGAATTTGTGTGGCTCTCCTTCTTGAGTCATGTTGTCATTTATTGGCCATGGTGTGTATTTTGTGAATGTCTTGCGCTCCTCTGTGTTAAGCCTAAGGCTGCTCGACCACACTACTCCCTAATAGAGCACTTTGGGATTGCATAGCAAGTCCCTGTCCACTAGTAAGGGAACCCCAGTAATCTTTAAACAATATATCAGATTAATAAAGTATATCACATAAAGAGCCAGCATCCGTGTCAATAGAGCTAATATGTGGCGATCTGTTTGCCATTGCACACCTCTCCTCAAGAAGGAGCGGCTCATACTGGGCATTATGCAGAAGATGTAAACCCAAAGAACAGTCCTGATAATGGGTCACTAAGGGACTCATCAGCAGTCCAATGTTTGAAGTTGTGGGCATATGCTGTGCCAGGCAAATATCTAGGGCCCATTTTAAGGGGCACCAGATGCAGTGGAACAAGGGTTGCCGGCACAGGTAAAACCAGGCAGGCCGGAATGTTAGCCACCAATCAAGGTCCCGTTCTTGAAACAATTACATTATGTAAATTTGAAGTATGTCTTAATGACACCGCTGGAGTGATGGTAGTTCCAGCAGACTTGCATATGGAACATCCATTGCAGAGAAGCAAAAATAGAGCCACAATTCTGTAAATAAGAGACAACAGCAACAGGAACCTTCCGAACACCCTGGAAAAGATAGAATGAATAAAGGCCGGATTACTCCAAAAATAGTTTGTAATGAACTAACTAGGCCGGTGTAGGAAAGTAGGATCTGCTTTTATGGTTACTCCCACTTTTTGCTTGATGTAATGCTGTTTCTGACTAGTCTGACTGGAACTCTGCTAATCAGGACCCCAGTCTCTGTACTTTCTCCCATAAATTGGTGTGGTAAATACTTGGGTACATCCCAGATTCTACACTGCTGTAACCTTATCAGTCCCTAGTATACGTAACTAAGGTACCCAGGGCATTGGCACACCACGGGTTCCCCATGGGCAGAAGCATTTATTATGCTAACCATGGGAGACTACCCAAACTGTAATTACAGGGTGCCAATTGCAGCCTGTGTAAGCTGGTGCTAGCACCATTTACGAAAGATATAGGTTTACCTATATCTAAGGTCACTGCACTTAAAACCGATACATCACCCCTAAGGCAGGCCTTACAATCCTGAAAGCAGGGTACTCAGATCTAAGTGTGAGGGTGCCCTTGCATGAGCAGGACACCCTTACAGGCTATGGAGTCCATTCTGGCTATGGAGTCCATTCTCCCAGGTTGTAAGTGAGACAGCCATATAACATATAGAGGGCCACAGCGTCATTACGCGATGACCATCTCGAAACTGGCTGTACCGAATCAAATCATATTTGGTATGAAACATGTTGGAATCATACCCCTACACCGTAAATGGCGCGGGAGGTATGATTCCATGCACCGTAATGCTTTTTTGTGAGGCCCTCGGTGCTCCCGATACCTGTCTTCTATACCCAGACAGCAAACTAGAGCTGCTACTGGCCAGAGACACTATTCTGCCCTTCTGCTGCTGAGACAAGCTCGAGCAGGTGAAGGCAAAACAATTGGTATCCTGTCAGAGGGCGGTGTGACCACCTCCCATACAGGGTTTACTGTATTGGGGCAGGGTGAAGGCACTTGCCAGCACCACATAGCCTGCGTGCAGGGCACACTTGGTGCCCTCCATGCATCGTCCAGTTCAAACTAGTTTAGGGAGCCATTGGCTCCTGCTCTTGCACAAATCTGGACAGAGGACAGGGGTTTATCTTCCTCCTTGTCCAGCTCTTCCTTAGGGAGGGACCCCTGAATCGTCTGAACCCTTTCCTTAGGGTATTTAAGGGCTTACCTGTGGGTGGGTCCCTAGATTTGCCATAGGACATGATTATTTTCTGACACTACTTCTTTTTCAACCATCTGGGCACTCTGGACTCCGGTGGACATCGCTCTGGCATCAAGGCTGCAACTGAGAAGACTCCTGCTGTTACTGGTCTTGTTGCCCTGATCGTCTGTCGCAACTTCTGTGCCTGTGCATCATAAAGAAACATTCCATGCCCTAGTGGGCATGCAAGACACCTGAAGGAACCTCCCTTGAAGTGAAGGAGTCACATCTCTGCATCTGCAGGCACCACAACTAAGCTGGCTGGTCCGCTGATCTTGGGCTCCCACAGACTCCGGAAGGTTCAGCAACACAGGTAGTGGTTCTTCACATCCCTCGAGGCCTGCCCTGTCCTCTCACCAAATTTAAGGCCAGTATCCATCGTCGGTGTCGCAGGAACCGAACCCCTGTGCCTGTGGTTCCCAATCTGTGCGCCCCGGCACCCCTGTGCGCCATAAAATCTATTCAGGGGCGCTGTGCAACAAGCACAGTTTCAAAATAACACTTTTCTGGTCCGCTAAATGCCTCTGTATTTATTGCATTTCCAGTCGAGAGTTTACACGTCGTTTGTCATTAAATTCTTGGCGTGTGCTGTCAACTAGTGTCTACTTTTCACATAGCAGTTTAGCAGAGAATCGTCCATAAACGTGGCAGAAGGCATGAAACAAGCCCAAGTTTTGACTTCTGAAGGAGAGAAAGCAGAACAGATAAACCGAGCAGCAGGTACGTTTTCTAGTTCAGAAGGGCTTCCAGCCCTCCTTTCCAAGGCGCACTTACTCATGAGCGAATCTCCGCGTATTATTCTGGGCCAGGTTGTTCAGAGGGTTTAAAACACAGCTGCCTCCACTGGACCCCAGTTCCATGCACAAAATCCTCCGGAGTTGGATGTTTAGTAATGCAGTATCCTTATTCTTTCCCAGGGCGGGTATTTATAAGTCCAGCTCAAAATCTGTTCACGATTCTCCAATATTTCATTTGCAAAGTAATGTCACAGGTGCTAACATCCGGAGCAGATATCCTTTTTCTCCCCATCTGCAAAATAAACCCACACATTTCGTGTTTCACTTCTTTGACTAGATGAGAGTGGTGCCCTGGTAACCAATGCACGCCCTCTTTGTGCCTTTAACAGACCCTGCCAGGGTGTAGTATAACCAAGTCCTTATTAAAGATTGTTCTGTGAGGTCGTATCCAAACCAATACTTTGTTATTCATGTGCACTGTTTATTTGCACACATACAATCAGGTTTATTTAAGTCCACTACAGCACACTGTGAGTGAGTGAATGATAATATCCGTACGATCGTTAGTAAAGTAAAAAGGTTTCAGTTCGCAGTTAGGGAGTTGACAGGATCCTATTTCTCACACAAGTCACATGCAGCATCTCCATAGGGCACATACAAATGCACATGAATACATACACTGGAGCTCCGTGACACACACAACTGAGGTTGGGCAGAAGATCGGCATGGCATTTTAAATAATAGTAGTATCACCAGCATTATTTTTCCACTGAAAATGCGGGCTCCACTGAGCTTGTTAAAGAAATCATAAGCCTTATTATCACGATTTCTTTATTTTAATGAGCTCCGTGAAGCCCACCTTTTTAGTGTAAAAATAATGCTGGTGATACTGATTACTTTAAAGAAAAAGGGGTAACCCTGTGTCCCTCAGAACCTGGGTAATTAATTGTTAATAAAACAAATGGTTCTGTCGGGTGAAAACCAGAAGTGATTTTTGGAATATTCTTGACTCTATTGGAGGAGCCCCCTCTTATGACAACACAATTCAGAACCTCACAATTAATGACTCGAGGTCTTATTCATTGCATTTCCATCTTTATATAAATTAAAGTCATTCAGTTATTTCATGAGTACAAACAAAAAGACTGTCAAAATGAATTCATGTGCAAAAAAGTGACAATAGTGAATAGTGCTCAAGTGGTAAGAGACTTACTATATATGCACAATGAAAGATACAAATCTATACAATCAATATATACATATATACACAGTTATTCTTTCCAAGGCCGTTCTTGACAAATTTCTAGAGATTTTCCAATGTTTCTTTAAGTATTTAAAATCCTAGATGTCAAAAGCCTGTTGTGGGGTGTCGACGTTTCGACACGGCTCAACACGACCTGTTATTCAAGTGGACTGCTGTGCAACACACCTCTGTCTTGAGAAAGACCCGCCGCGACTTTAGACACAAGCGCAGAAGTGTTGAAACGTCGACACCCCACAACAGGCCTTTGACATCTAGGATTTTAAATACTTAAAGAAACATTGGAAAATCTCTAGAAATTTGTCAAGAACGGCCTTGGAAAGAATAACTGTGTATATATGTATATATCGATTGTATAGATTTGTATCTTTCATTGTACATATATAGTAAGTCTCTTACCACTTGAGCACTATCCCTGGCCGAGAGGCTATGATGGGGTGGGGTCCACTTTAGAGAAGAACAACGCCATCACAAACCCGGCTACACTCTCTATGGCACTCCTAAACTGTAGGTCCCTTCCAAAACACGCGGTTGAAATACATTTATTGGGCCAAGATTTGGAACTGGACCTATTGTTTTTAACAGAGACATGGCTGTCACCAAATTCTGGAGCTGATATCGTCGCGGCACTGCCAGATGGCTTCAACATGCAATGTCAACATAGACCTCTTGGAAAAGGGGGCGGGCTAGCAATAATACATAGAGACAGAGTTGGCTGTAGAATAGCAGAGGGTGGTGTTAAAGACTTCGAGAGCACCCATTTTCATCTGCAAATTTCACCAAACAAGTCCTTATCGGGCCTATTGGTATATCGCCCACTAGGCAGCCCGGGTCAATTCATAGACTCACTACTAGAGAATACTATCGCCTTAGCTACCGCTGCACTAACTTTATCTTATTAGGAGATTTAAATTTTCATTTCGATGACCCTTCTGATAAAGGGGCTATGGATCTTAAGCACGAGCTGAAGATTATGGAGCTACAGTTAATTAATGAAGATGCCACACACATAAAAGGGCATCTTCTTGATCCTATATTCACGAATGCCTCACAGCTGGTCTCAAGATCCTCCCTCCCCCTACCTTGGTCCGACCATTTTTTAGTCTCATTTGAGTGGCAAACAAATTTGGACCTCCCACAAATACAGGCCCCACGCACTTTAGAAAGAGTCTGGTCTAAACTTCCGCTAGAAAGCTGGATTAACAGACTGGAACGGACGATTCCCCCATCTGACCCTGACCCCGTGGAGGCGGATCTAAACCTCTCAAAATGGCTCAATGAGTCCCTCGATTTCGTTCTGCCTAAGAAAATAGTGGAAAAAAAGAGCAGGACCTTTAAAAATCCTTGGTACACCCCTCAACTTCGAAACCTAAGAAAGATCTGTAAAAAAGCTGAGCGCAAATGGAGAAAAAATTGGTCCTCCCAGGATAAATCAGAGTATAGAGAAACCATGAGAAATTATAAATTAGCTCGGAAACTGGCTCAAACCACTTACTATGAGGAGAAAATCAGAACTTCCTCTAATTCATCTAAAGAGACATTTAAAATCGTTACCAGGGCACCAACTCCTTCGACGGTGCAAGTGGCATCCGAAGCTAGGTGCAACCAATTGGCCGCCTTCTTTGAAAATAAAATCCTAACTATACTTAAAACTCTACCGCAGAGCGGTCAAGCCTCTGACTGTGCTTACTCTTTCTCCCCCTCCATAAGCCCTTACCTCAACTCATTTGTCCCGATTTCAAGGGAGGACCTCCAAAACATTTCACACACCATAAAGAGTGGCTCTCCCAATGACCCTGCCCCCATGCACATTCTTAATCAGGTAGCTCCCACCACTGCTCCAATAATTACAGACCTTATCAATGCCTCCTTCATCCAGGGAATTGTTCCACCCAGCTGGAAGCGCGCCACGGTTAAAGCGCTTCTGAAGAAACCTGAGCTTGACCCCGCAGAGTTGGGTAATTTCCGACCAATCTCGTTGCTACCGTGTGTCAGCAAAATGGCGGAAAAACTAGCCAACCAGCAGCTTTCTTCTTTCTTAGAAATGAATAAACTGCTCCGTAATTCCCAGACTGGCTTTCGCCCTGGGCAGAGTACAGAGTCCGCCCTACTAGCAGTTGTAGAGGAGGCAAGGCGCATTCTGGATTCAGGGGGATCAACGTTGGTGATCCTCCTGGATCTGAGCGTTGCGTTCGACACGGTGGACCATAAGATCTTAATCTATCGTTTGAGCAATCTGGGAGTGTCAGGTACTGCGCGGCAGTGGCTCACATCTTTCTTGGAGAATCGGACCTTCCAGGTGTGGGAGGGATCAGCACGCTCCAAGACAACCCCGCTCGAGTGTGGGGTCCCACAGGGCTCATCATTGAGCCCTACCTTATTTAACGTCTATATGGCCCCCCTCGAAGATGTGGTGAGTCCTTTTGGGATCAAAATAGTTACGTACGCCGACGACACCCAACTGGTCATCGCGCTTTCCCAAGAAGAACACTGCGCAAAAAACCTTCATACCTGCCTCTCGGAAATCCACTCCTGGATGAAGTTCTCACGTCTCAAATTAAATAGGACTAAAACGGAGCTCATGTTGTTAGGCCACCACACAACATCTCTACCAAAGTCCATCTGGCCTGCCTGCCTGGGACCTGCACCGACCCCAAAGAATGAGCTAAAAAGTCTGGGAGTATGGCTGGAGCAGGACTTAACATTTAAGACCCAGACAAAAAAGACAGCTGGCATTTGCATAGGGTTACTCCGTTCTGCTCGAAAAATACTTCCTCTACTGCCAGAAATTTCAAGGAGGCTACTTATCCAGGGTCTAATTTTATCTAGACTGGATTATAGCAACGCTCTCCTCCTGGCAGCTCCTGAATCGACAATCAACATTCTCCAATGAGTTCAGAACTCGTCAGCGAGACTACTGACTGGCACTTCACGCAGATCGTCAGCTAGACCAGCACTCAAAGCCCTTCACTGGCTACCAATTCGTGAAAGGGTCAAATTTAAAGCCCTATGCATTGCTCATAAGTCCTTACAGGGGAAGGGCCCCCCTATCTTAGAGCACTTTGTTCGCCCATACAAGGCCACTAGATCGCTCCGCTCCAATCATGCCAATCTGGCTATCGTTCAGAGAGTCAGGCGGATGCGGACTGGGGGTCGCCGCTTCTCAGTGAACTCAGCGACCTTGTGGAATGCTCTCCCACTCAGAATTCGGATGGAGCCGAGCCATCCTAAGTTCCGAAAGCTCCTCAAAACCTTCCTTTTTCCCTTAGACCCCTAGCTGCTGACACTGTCTTTGGTATTCTTTGTTCTATAGCGCTGGGACGCTTGCGGGCAGCCATGCGCTTTACAAATCTAATTTAATTTCATTTCATTGTCACTTTTTTGCACATGAATTCATTTTGACAGTCTTTTTGTTTGTACTCATGAAATAACTGAATGACTTTAATTTATATAAATATGGAAATGCAATGAATAAGACCTCGAGTCATTAATTGTGAGGTTCTGAATTGTGTTGTCATAAGAGGGGGCTCCTCCAATAGAGTCAAGAATATTCCAAAAATCACTTCTGGTTTTCACCCGACAGAACCATTTGTTTCATTAACCGGTGATACTGATTACGACAGATCAAACTCAATGTTCCATTTTCTCAGAGTGGGTCTCAGTACCAAAAGCTACTGCAGCAGCTGGCATAAATAAGGGTTTGGGACCAGGCACACAGTTTGTATCACTGGAGCATGTGTGTGCTCTCTGTTGCATCTGCTTCCTTTTCATTGACTTACATGTACTCCACTGCACTTTTGCAGTGGTGTGTGTGCTCCACAGCATGTGCTGAATTGGTGTGGGAGTTGTTACATGTGCTGCGATGGTGTGTATGTGTGTATGTGTGTGCAGGGCTGTATTTTCAGCATATGAAACTATTGTTGTGTGGTTAAAAAAAGTTGCATGAAAACATATTTGGCTATTAATCTTGTATCTTTTCTCCTTTAACGAGTTTTTATTAAACAACTGTTCTCTTTTTTATTTTGTTACAAATATGATTATAATACCTTCATTGCATCCCAATTAATTTAAGGAAGGCAACAGGAAGTACTTCCAAGGCCGGGCTTTCATCCGCCCCACCCACCCACTGGTAAAAAAAGATGGTGGGGAGCCACGGCCAACTGCCAATTAGGCAAAGGGAGCTACGGGTCAAAAAAGTTTGGGATCCACTGCCCTAAGCAACGACTTGCAGTTGCAAGGGCTTGTTGGCTTCCTTCCACCGAGATCTTCAGTCTCCGAGTAGCCCAAACTTCAAGCAGCTCCAGTGCCAAGATCTTTGTCCTCACTACATAACTTTTACTGCGGGCCTGAATCTTTGGTGAGCTGCTCGAGATCCTCGCTTAAAGTAGAGGTTGTTGTTCTCTAGTCTGATTCTTTTCCACGAACGTTCCCTCCCCACCGCCGCACAAACAACAATCTAACTGATACTGAATCCAGAAATCTTTCCTTTGCGATTTCAACATGACCTGAAGTCAATGCGAGATCTTCCAAAAATGTTACTAATTTCCCTCATCAGTGCCACGCGCAGTGGAATTGACTACTGTGAGTAAGAAATGCGAACGCATTAATTACAAGACACATGCAAGTTCTGAAAGTTGATCTTCAGCCTGATTCATGTACGGGCCGTTTTGCGTGGCCCTAATAGCGAATCATAGCGACTCGCTATTGAGGACACGCAAAACGGCATTCATGTAGGAATTGCTAAATCAATAGCGATTCCTACATGTTCTCTATTTGCGAGTAGCAATTTGCTACTCGCAAAAAAAGGAATAACTCCCCATTCATTCCTATGGGCCAAAAGGCCCATTGGAATGAATGGGGAGTATCCCTCATTTGCGAGTAGCAATTTGCTACTCGCAAATCAGATATCGATTTTAAGGGTGCCAGGGGTGTCCAAAGGACTCACCCTTTGTTATGTTTTTTATTTTTCCAGCGCCAAGAAGCCCTTGGGCGTACGTGCGCTTTATAAACTTTTAATAACATAACATAACATAACAAATGCACAATTGAACAGGTGTTGCGCACACACATGTCCAAAGGACATGTGTGTGTGCAACATGCAACTTAGAAAAATGCTTTTAAAAGCATTTTTCTGAGTTTTTGCTATTTACCGAGAGGTCTGACCTCTCGGTAAATAGCGGCCCGAAAGTGCTAAATCGCAATTTTTTATTGTGTCATGAATAGCATTTGAGGAATCTCTATTAGAGATTCCTTAAATGCCATTCCTCGCAAATATGCGAATTCTTAAATAGCGATTTTTGCATTTGGGATGATGAATACCAAATGCAAAAATCGCACTCGCAAAGGGCCAGATTCTCAGAATCTGGCCCTTTTGCGAGCGCTTTTAGCTACATGAATCAGGCTGCTTGTTTCTACTGTCACCGTAGCGTACACTCTAACGATACACATTGTTGTTAATCAGTTGGAACGTATGAAACATTACATGAGAAACGGTTCATCTGTATTCATTGAAATTAATTTTCTAGCTATAAACGTAATCAGAATCTCTTCGTGTGAGATCTTCCAAAAATTAAGAATAATTTCCTTTGTCAGAGCCACACAAAGTGCAACTGAGTTAGGAACAGATACTTAAGAGTGGGAGGAGTCGTTGCAATCCGCCATCCTATATACATTTTTACTTAAAACAATTAGAGCGACATTTTGTAATGATCTTGAGCTTGATAAAGAAATGCTACCACACTTGATAAAAAAGAGATACAAGATGTGTGTTCAATGCTTCTAGACAGCTATCATCGGCAGTGGCTGCTGTTGGTTTTGCATACGGGGCATTATGGGTAGACTGTATTTACCATATCTTCTTTTCCATGGCCTCTATTCGAGATTTCCTTCAGACTAAAGACTGCAATTCTACTGACTGCCGACAGAGGGCCGCCCTCGGCATTACCTCGTCAACCCTGCTCCAAGGATGGCTTCGAACTGCAGACAGCTTGTGACATCACGTCTCTTCTTTGTATTTTATTTATATTGCCACAGAGGGAGAATGCATTTCGTGAAAAGCCATCTGGAGTAGGGATGCACCTTTCTTAGAGAAAGATACCGGCCATTTGTTTAAGGAGTCTGCAAAGCCCCTCCCCCACACTAAATATGGCTTTATATATTTGTAACATTACTTTTCTGTCTTTGTTTTCTTTAATTGTATTAATGCAGCCCTAAAACACATTTACAATTACTATTTATATGTGCTGTTTGAATTATGCACAAATATGTGCTTAAAGTACCTGCACTTTTGCTTACTTTTGAACTGGCTAGGACATCAAAATGGCGATTCGATAAATAGCGATTCGATAAGCTGGCAACCCTAATCAGGAGACTGAAGGGGGCATATTACCAACAACTAGCGATAATTTTTGTCTCTAACTTGTTTAGAGACAAAAATTATCGCCGCACATCGGCGATTTTTATCGCAGATTAGCAAGGTTTATCGCAAATGCGATAAAAAACGCCCGCAATGCATGAATATCGCTGAAAAGTCAGCGATATTCATGCATTATCGAGCAAATGCTCTTAGCCATGTTTCCACCTCCCATTGGATAACATGGTGAAGAACTGCTCAGGGCAGGTGTTAGCTTTTGGAGATATTCGCGCTTAGCGCGAATATCTCCAAAAGTTGGTAATAGGAGATAGCGATGTTAGCGACTGTTTCCAGTCGCTAACATCTTGGCACGCCCACTTTGCATGTCATTAGTGATAAATATCACTGACATGCAAAGCGGGGCCCAAGATGGTCGCTATCTCCTATTAGCTGTCACTAACTGGTGTTAGCGACAGCTTGGTAATAGGGAGATAATTTTATCTCCGCTTTCTTGGCTTTTAAAGCCAAAAAAGCGGAGATAAACCCCCTTGATAATATACCCCAAAGTTTGTTGCAGAATCCGCACATTATTTATTTCCTCCACCCTCCATCCCAGATTGATACCATAATAGCAATAGTTTAACTTATATCTGAAACTGTATGCCAGCTGTCAATTCTATGATGAGTTACTCCTCTTTTTAAAAATTATTTTTATTTGAAAAAGATGGTACATATAAGGACAAATTTAATAAATTATTAAATACATGATGAGAACATTGATATACATTTAATATATTTACATGCATTTTCTAAAAGAAGTTTATTAGCGGGAGCGAGGAGAATAAATATATATATAGGGATAGAAAATAGTTTCAATTAATTAAAGGCGAGCGTCTTTTAGCCATTGCTATCTATTCTCCAATTAGTTACAGGAGCCCACAGGCGTATACCCTTCTTACGCTCCCTCTTGCCTTTATATTCATAGAGGCAAGATTCTATGTTGTGGATTCCTAAAAATCTTGAAAGCCACATCTGAAAGGATGGAGGGTTCGTATCTTTCCATGCCGCAGAAATTAAAATTCTAAATACAGCAACAGATAAAAACATTAGATCTCTTTCAGCGTCCCCCAGACCCAACTTGGAAGCTATACCGAGTAAAATTAAGGTAGGGGATAGGTCGATGGACTGACCTAGCAGCCCCTCCATAAATTTCGTTATCTCTTTTTTAACACTTTATCTAACTGTTTGCAGGAAGAAAACATATGTATAATGTCAGCCTGACTTTCATTACATCTAGGACAATTATCATTTTCGCTTATACCCCAGGCAAATATCTTTGCAGGTGTATGATACAGATTAAAAATAGTCTTGTAGTGTTGTGCGCGAAGATTTGATGCCCGGAATATTTTTTTATTCAATAAGAGGGCAAGATCCAAATTGACATCAGAATCTCCTAATTTTGTCGCCCAATTGGACTCAACCTTCTCAATGTCATCCGGGGTTTGATCCAATAAACAGTTGTATAAAATCTTAATCTTCCTACAACCTCTATTTAATAGCTCAATCATTGGGAAATCTGCTGTACATGGAATCCGAGGCCTGGCTGCCTTAATTGCCCTGGTAACTTGACCATATACCAGCCATTGACTATCTGGAATACCAAATCTTTCCTGCAAGATTTCAAACCCCAGGATTTCGCCTCCTTCCATCACATCTCCCAGGGATCTAAGCCCCAACCTTTTCCACATCAGCAAATTACTATCATTTTTTAGTTGGGGAAAGAGAGACGAGTTATACAGTTGCAAATAGGAATTAACTTTCGGGATATTGAAGATTTTCATAATTGCTTTCCAAGCCTGCCATGCTCCAAGCAATGTCTTCAATCCTGTTTTTTTCTATAAAAGCTTCGTTCCAATTCACACTGAAATAAGTTTATAGCCTTTTCACCCAATAACATCCTATATATCTGGGGAGGACAATGTTGATCTACAAACCCAGATGCTATATTAGGTAAAGATGTAGATTGAAATAAAATAGTCATTTGGGTTAACAGGCAGGTCCAGTGATATAACTTTAAATTTGGTAATCCCATCCCGCCCCTTTCTCTAGGTAGCGCCATTAAGTTTGTAGATTGCCTTACCCTTCCATATTGCCATACAAATCTGATAAACATAGATTCAAGTTGTTTCATGATCCTGTCCTCTATTAATAAAGGGATGGCCCGGAATAAGTAAAGAACTCTAGGGAACATGGACATTTTAAATGCATTCACCCTTCCTATTAATGAGAGGTGTAGCACATCTATTCTTTTTAATTCTGTCTCAATATTGTTAATGAGCGGCAGATAGTTCTCGCTTACAATTTTCTCCACATTGCCATTGATTTTCACCCCTAGATAAAGAGCAGAGTCGACAAATCTATAATCAGTTTTGGCGATATTTTTGGAGCAAATGACCTGCGTTTTTGTTTCATTTAGAAGATAGCCTGACTCTTCCCCAAACAGTTTAGCCATCTGAATCAGGACAGGAAGAGTTTGTTGTGGGTTATTTGTTAACACTGCAAGGTCGTCAGCGTAGGCCAGTATTTTACTTGAATAACCGTTGCATATCACTGGAGCTATCTCTGGACACTCAAGGATACCCTGGATGAGGGGATCAATATACAACGCAAATAGAATAGGGGAACAGGGACATCCTTGCCGAGTTCCTCTCTTTATATGAATAACCCCAGATTTTTCGCCCATTGCTGTCCCCTTAGCTGTCGGTTCTACATACATGGCTTTAAGGGCACCTATAATATTGGGACCAAATCCCCTCGCTTCTAAGATGGCCCAAAGAAAGCTCCAGTCCACGCGATCAAAAGCCTTCTCTGCGTTGAGCAGGATCATGGCGATATCCCCCCCACGGCAGCCTGGGCGTCAAATACAGATATTGCCCTACAAGTATGATTAGTTGTACCCCGACCGGGGACAAACCCATGCTGCCATAGGGATACGACCTCTTTGCCAGAATTTTTGAGTACAACTTGGTATCGGAGTTTATTAGTGAAATGGGTCGGTAGGATCCCGCCTTCTCCGCTGGTTTCCCCTTTTTATGGAAAATTACTATATTTGTCTCTTTCCAAGAGGCGGGTGTTAATCCTGTACACATAACCCCATTAAACAAATCTACCAGAAGCGGAGTGATTTCGGTTTCTATTATTTTGTATACTTCTAAAGGAATCCCATCGGGACCTGAAGCTTTACCAGAGGCTAATTCCCGTAATGCTAATGTTACTTCGAATAATGTAATTTCCTCATCCAATTTTTTTTTGACTGACTCCTCTAGATAGGGGCCCCGGTCTCGTATTCCTTCACCTGGTTTTTTAGTAGGTTCTTCCTGCTCATATAGCTGCTGATAAAATTTCTCAAATACTCTCAGAATGTCCTTGCTTTCTGTATAACTGATCTCGTCCTCTTCTATGCATAAAACAGTAATTATTGCTTTTTCCTGCCTTAACCTGAGGGCAAGCGCTCTCCCTGCCTGCTCACCGGTCTCATATCTTTTAACCCTATTTGACTGATATTCTCTTGTGGCTTTTATAGTTACCTCTTTCTGGAGTGCGGCTTTGATTGTCAGTAAGGCTTCCTGACTTACAGTGGTATTGACCCCTTTGACTATATCCTTCGTATGTTGCTCTTCTACTTTTACTAACTCTTTCATTAAACCCTCGATCTTATTTCTATCTTCCTTTCTTAATCTTGCTGAGCAGCTAATAGTTTCACCCCTCAAAGCCGCCTTAAAGGTTTCCCAAACCGTGTTTCTAGACGCGCTATACCTATTTGCTGCGAAGAATTGTGGGACCCATTTTTTCAAATGATCTATAAATCTATTATCACTAAGGAGCTTTTTCTCAAAAGACCAAGAATTACTTTTTTTTACCCTCTGACCTATATTATATGATAGAATTAGTGGGTTATGGTCAGAGACCACTTTAGGAAGTTTGAGTATGTCAACTTTAGGTAACTCAGAGGATGAGATCAGGAAATAGTCTAACTTCGTGTATTTTTTAGCAGGATTAGAGAAGTATGTAAATCCGGAATCCAAAGGGTTTTTAGCCCCCCATACGTCATGCATCCCATGAGAGCCTAGAAGTGATCGGATAGATTGATAGTCCTTGGGTTTGCGACCTACATATAATTCAGATCCGACCCAATCAGCCGAAATATTAAAATCCCCCGCTATTATCAACGGTGTAGCCCATCGCACAAGTTCAGTTTCTAAAAAATCAAATATTCCAGGTTCATCCTGATTGGAGCCATACGTCACGCATAACGTGAAACCAAGGTCCAATTCAGCAATTACCCATCTCCCATTACTATCCGCCTTCACTTTCCTTGCTTTGCCTAGGGAACCTCGAATCAGTATAGCTACACCCCGGATTGTAGACGTCTGTGTAGAGCAAGCTACTAATTCAAATCCACCCAGGGAAAGTTGGTTACATTTCGACCATGGGAGATGGGTTTCTTGTATACAAATAATATCTATTCTTTCATGCCTTATTAAGAATGCCAATCTCTGCCTCTTCCTCCAATCATTCAGACCTCCCGCATTAATAGTGCATATTCTAATGCTTGCCATTTGATTGTTTATGTCTCTCATCACTTAAATCCTTAATCATGTTGTTGTCCTTCTCATCAAATCTTTGTCCAAAATTGTACCACTTTCCTTTTTTCTCCTTTTTCCACCCATTCACCACCCAAACCCAGCACACATCCCTCCCTCCTCCCCTTCCTCCTAGACCCCTGCCCCACCCGCCCTCCCAACCCCCCCTACTCTCCCCTTTTCGTGAGGCACACAGAACTAGTCTGTGTTGGTGATGGAATACAGTGATCCTAGTGAGGACGCTAACATCAGTTACAACTAACTACAAAATTTGTGGAGCCCAAAACAAATCTACTCAATATAAAAGAAAAAGAGATAACCAAAATATCAGCGTTTCACAACGCTATGCTGCTACCGCTTATAACAGCTCGTTCCTGCATTAAATATCAAAAACATTGACAGTAATAATCATAGGGAGTCCAGATATTCTTGAACTTTTATCTCTGATGAGAAGAATAAAGTCTTGCCCTTATTTACTATTTTCAACTGCGCAGGATTTAACAGAAATGCCTGCAAATTCTTTTCCTGGCAGGGCTTAATCATCCCTCTCAGCCACCATCGCCTCTCCACAGTAGTGTGGCAGAAGTCAGGCCTGACAAAAAAGGATATTCCTTTCGGCATTTCTTTTTGTATTCGGTCTTGCGAGGTCTGATATAGCTTGCCGTAGGACAAAGTTCCCAATGTATATCAATACCGCTCTTGGATAGGCCCCCTCCTTCGTGTTCTTTTTAATTTTAAAAGGTATACAATGGACTCTTTGAACTTCTGTAGACCAGTTCCATCCATTTAGTTCGGGAAAAGCCTGGGCGAATAACTTAATTATGTAAGCCTTAATGTCGGACCCCTCAATTCCCTCCGGAAATTCCAAGTACGCGCAGGTTATTTCTGCGTAGTCTATTTTCCATTTCTTCTCATTTCCAATGGATATCAGTCATCTGTGCGTCATATGACCCAACTTTAGAGACCGCAGCTGCCACCTCTGTCTCAGTAGACACAATCCTATCTTCTAAATTTGCCACTCTGTCACCCGTAGTAGCGCAAACTTTGGATAGTTTTCTGACTACCCCATGCATTTTTTTTCATGGCGGTATGAGCTTTCTGATTCTCCCTGCGGGTTTCCTCCCTGTGAGTAATAATCTCTTGATGTATTCTCTCTAGGAGTGTCATTTGGGCTGATTCCATGGCAAAGCCATCTTGCAATGAACTATCCAGAGGCTGATCCCAGCTTGGCTCATGTTTGTCATTGGTACCTGAAATTTTTTGGGCTGTTGCCGGTTGCTCTAGTTCAGGATCACTTTCCGAGTCTATATAGGAGGAGCCACCATCTTCATCCTCAGACCATTCTTGGCCGTCAGACGCGGAATAGATAAGCCTCACTTGGGGCACTTTCCTTCACAACCCCATTTTGTTCTCCACCTGGTAGAGTGTCTGTATCACATTCTGTACCATTATAACCATTTCTCTGATTTGCTATGACATGTGAAGCTTCAGGGTTTTTTTTCACAGATTCAGATGGAATTACACTTTTAATCTTAGTTTGGAGTGGTTCATTAACAACTTGCTGTGCCTCTTTTGAGTTTACACCCTCCTGGTCTGACACATTAAAGTTTATATTCTCACCCACTTTTTGCAGCTCTCCCTCTTTTGCTATAGTCGAAGATTCTGGGGGGTCTTTAGTGGGGTTAGTAGCTTCACTAGATACAGCACATTCCTGGGTGCAGATTATTACACCCTCGCTGACATTTTTATTTTCAACAGGTTTAACATTATCCACCACTCCTTTCTCCTTACCGGCTTTTGCAAAAAGTTCAGCAATAGAAGTTGTTACTTACCGTGTTCGTACCCCTGCTGGCTGCTGCTGCTGTAGTTGTTTCTTCTTGCTTCGTTCATCCGCAGGGGGTGTATGAATTTCCCCAGGTTCGGCACATTCCTCTCCCCCCGCTGTTTTCTCTTTGTCCTTCTCCTTCTGCTTTCTCCTGGCGCCAAGGGATTTATCCACAGGATTTAATTTAGGGGCCATAACGCTTTGCTGGAAGCGTTTCTTCAATAGTATTCGCGAGGTATCGTCTTTCCTCTCCTGTTTCCAGTTGCTGCCGCTACTCTCGACGTCCACAACGTCTCTCAGCTGAGAGCGCACCCGGCACTTCCCCTGGTCCTTACTCCGCCTCCCGGCGATAGCTAGCCGTTTGCAGCCCGCGAATGCAGCGGAGAAAACGTCTATCAGATCCCGCAGGTCCCGCAAGATCTTTTCCGCGGACCCACGGCAAGCACTTAAAGTAAGTACCGGCTGCATTAACCCAGGTCTTCCTCTGGGAAAAGCACTTCAGCTATCGAGCGGTCACACAGCTCCCGCTAAGCTATCGTCGTCAGCTACACCGTGAGCGGCAAGTCTCTCATTTCTCAATTCCTTCCTCAGCCATATAACAAGCGGCTGCTAGCGCATTAGTTTCCTCGACATTAGTGCTCCGTTTTTAGAAATGCGTCCTCACTGCAGCACTGCTTCGGCCACTAGTGAGCGACCGCCATCTTGCCTCATCGATGAGTTACTCCATTGGGCATATGTATAATTTATTTTATTTAGAAAGTTTTGTTTAGGGCGAACATGACCCTTGAAGGTATCAGAGAGCTTTACAGATGGATGCGACACAAATGAGAGGGGTCAATCATGGCAGAATCATAGCAATAGACAAAAACAGCAAGAGTTACATGACAACATGATAGACAAAAATAGCAATAGATACATGACGACATGATGCACAAATATAGCAATAGTTACATAACGACGGAATAGTGGGCCAAATAATTAGTCAGTAGGATAAGGCAGGAAATACATCAGCATGATAGTATATGAGGTGACTCAGGACCCCTACTGGACTTTAGGACAGGCAAGTATTCATCAGTAGCGCTTTCATTTCCTTTTTGAAGGACACTGTTGATGGAATCAGTCTGATGTCCGTAGGAAGGGCATTCCAGATTCTTGGGGCGATTTCTGAGAACGAAGGAACAGTTGTATGTTTTTTTTGTGTTAATTTCCTTGGTTTAAGTAGAAGGGTGCTAGAGCTCCTGGAGGTACGGGCACCACCCGACAGCTCAGGTTTCTTTGTGAGATAAAGAGGTGTGTTGAAGTGAAGGGCTTTGTGGGTCATGCAGACAAGTTAAAGGTTTATCCTTGCTTTGAAAGGTAGCCAGTTGAGTGTTTTCAGGTCCGGGGAAATGTGATTGTACTTCTTGGAGCCTGTTACTAGCCTGGCGGCCGCATGCAGTGAGTCTCAGAGGGGGGCCAGTCTGTACTTAGGCAGACCGCAGAGTGTTGCACTGCCATATACAACCGTGAGATGACTAATGCTAGTACTGCAGACTTGAGGTCATCGGGGGGAGGAAAGGTTTTAGTTTCCTTAGGGTGCTCAGCTTGATGTTCGCTCCTTTGGTAGAAGCACTACTTTGGTCCTGAATGTTCAAGTTCCTATCCAACACTATACCCAAGGATTTCGTAGAGTCTAGGATATGTGGTGTGCAGTTGAGAGCAGACAGATCTTTCATGTATTCCTCAATGATGGGTCTTTGCTTGGGCGGGTATATAAGGAGGTATTCTGTTTTTTTTTTTAACTTTATTGTGCAAAACAGAAGAATTACAAGTATGGGCCTACAACCCAGAAGCCGGCCGCTAGTGATCGTCAAATAAATAGGCAGTCAGTGAAACAGCAGCAGGTCTCTGGTAGGTCCAACAAAAGTACAGGATACACAATCGGCAACAAGGATGCATGCAGGATACGCGATTTTTTATTTTATAAAAGGAACAATGAAAAACAAAGAGACAAACAACTCAAGGCGCGAAGCATGATAAATGAAGTCGAGCTCCGACTCTGGGGACCTACCAGAACGGATAGGGAATCAGGAGGACATTGACAAACCAATGGGGGGGGGGGGGGAAAGCAGTGGGGAGATCAGGACATTCAACCAAGGAATATGGTATCGAGGAACCTCTGAGGTCAGGGGGACAAGGAAACATCAGGGATATCTGCGAAGGGGGGAGTGCAGATGTCTCCTCGGTACACATTCCATTGGCCCCAAATTTTACTCCACGCCCTAGGCTTGCCCCTAGCCAAATATACCGTCTTCTTCCTGAACATGCACCAGTCCATGTTCTCCTTCCACTTGGACACGGTGGGCGGCCGTTGGGATCCCCAGAGCTGTGCGATGTCCCTTTTGGCAATCATGTTCCCAAGAGCCGCCCACCGGGTCTGGGCAACGTTGTAATCATTCGGCTCCCACACATTCAACAAAAATCTTCGAGCCTCAGGCAACAGAGCGACCCCAGTGACGCACTCCATCACAGCATGCACATGGTGCCAATACGTAGCGACCTCATGGCACTCCAAGAGGATGTGAAGAAAGGTGGCACTCATACCACAGCCTCGCCTACACAACCCATCCGACGAAAAACCCATGGCAACCAAACGAGGACCAGTTACATACACGCGGTGAAGGATTTTAAGCTGAACAAGGCGGAGACGGGCCGGAATGGCAACCTCTTTAGGGGAGGATAGAGCAGACTGCCAGTCTTCGTCATCCAATTCCAATCCGTCTCTAGCCCAGGTCTCCCTGAGGCGCACGAGGAGATCTGCCCGATTGTTGATCAACTTTTTATAGATCAAGGAAATCGTACTATCGGGCAGATGACCGTCATGTATACGATCCTCAAGTGGGGAAGATTCAGGGACCACAGTACCGGCCGTGAAGACCGACAGTAGAGCATGACGCACCTGTGCGTATCTGAAGAACTCCCGCTCACTCAATTCATATTCACTCCAAAGCTCCGCAAATGTTTTCACCGCACCCTTCACCCAAAGATCACCCACTCTGCTAAGTCCAATCATATCCCAGTTCTCAAAACCTTTCGTCTTCCAGAGGCACCCCAACCGTTCCGAAGCAAACAAAGGGGTCACCTGCGTCAATCGATCGTTCCATCCCAGAGCCACATTTGCATCGTTCCACACACGCACTGCAGTTTTAGTGGGTCCCATAAGGTTTCTCCCGCCCTCCGAGAGTAGAGTGCTCTGTTAAAGTCGCCACCGGGCAACAAGTATTTGTCCATAGCGTGGGCAGGATTTGGCCCGGGAGCGTATGTGGCATGGTTAATGACGGACAACTGGGAAGCCCAATAGTACCTCCTGATGTCCGGGAGAGCGATACCCCCATCGTACCAGGGGAGGGTCAGTTTCGAGAGAGCAATGCGCACTCGGCCGTCCCAAACAAGTCTCCTCTGGAGTCCCTCAACCTCCCGAAAATAGCGCGCAGGAATGATATCAGAGGAGTTCTGGAGTGCATAGAGAAATCGGGGTAGGGACATCATTTTGAACAGCGCCGCTCGACCAAGTGGGGACAGCGGCAATCTGCGCCAACGATCCACGTCGAGCTTCAAACGTCGCAAAGGAGGAAGGAGATTATGTTCGTAACGGGCAGCCGAGTCTAACGATATATGCACCTCTAAATATTTAAAGCCAGAGTGGGAGACCTGAATGGGAAACCTGGTCGGTAGGGGAGGAAGACCACCAGAGATAACATATACGCAGGACTTAGACCAGTTGATAATCAACGCGGAGTTCTTGCCAAAGGAAGTTAGGACATCAAAGAGGACGTTAAGGGACTTACGGGGGGAGGTAAGGTACAGGAGAATATCATCTGCGTATAACGACACCCGGTCTACAAAGTCAGGGGTCCAACAAATGCCCTTTATCGAGGGTTCCCATCGAAGCCAGGCAGCAAGCGGTTCCAGGGTAAGGGCAAAGAGCAGGGGGGACAGTGGACACCCCTGTCTAGTACCCCTCCCAAGAGCAAAAGACTGGGAGACTCTACCGTTAACAACCACCCGGGCCAGAGGGTCCGCATACAGTAGCCTCACCCAACTAATGAATCCCGCACCGAACCCAAACGTCTCAAGTGTGGCCCAAAGATATGGCCACTCTATTGTATCAAAGGCCATCGTGGCGTCTAATGAAGCCAAAATAGCCGGTTCAGACAGAAGCTCCGCCCTTGCAAGAACGCCATGAAGGCGACGCAGGTTTAGAGCCGTGTTCCGGTGCGGGATAAAGCCGGATTGATCCGGATGGACCAGGTCACAAATAACAGTGAGGAGGCGGTTGGCAAGAACCTTCGCGAGAATTTTGGGCTCTGCGTTTAGTAGAGAGATAGGCCGGTATGAGGCACAGCGGTCACGAGGTTTGTCCTCTTTGGGAATAACCACTATGGTGGCCAGGCGCTGATCAACGGGGAGGTAGCCAAGGTCACGCGCCTCCGCGAACATGTCACGGAGGTACGGTGCGACCCTGTCCGGGTGAAGTTTATATAATTCTAAGGGCAGGCCATTTGGCCCCATGGCTTTACCGGAACAGAGGGAACGAATGGCAGTTGCTATCTCATCGACTGACAACGATACCTCCATACTCTCCCGGTCCTCTTCGGACAGGCTGGGTAGCATGATATCCCTCAGCAAAAGCCGAGAGTCATCCTCGTCCCTGTCGGACACCGGGGAGTAGACCACACGAAATAGTCAGCAAAACATTCCACAATCTAACCAGGGTCAGTCACCTCCACACCATCGGAATTTTGAATCACAGGGACCACACGATTCGCTCTCTCCTTCTTATCAAGCCAGGCAATCAGCTTACCCGCCTTCTCACCAACGTCATACACTCTACCTTGTTGTTCTCTGTACATCGATTTGGCAGCCTCTGTCACAAGGGATTTGTAATCAAACTGTTTCAAGTTAAGGGCGTGGAGTCTATCCCGGGTGACACCCGTATCCAGGTCGTCTTCTAGGCCCAATATTTCAGCCTCCAGACTCTCGACCTCCCCGTCCCTCGCTTTCTTGGTCTCTGCTATTAACGATAGGGCGTGTCCGCGAATAACAGCTTTAAAGGCCTCCCATGAGGACACCGAGGACGAGACAGACCCCTCATTCTCAAGGAAATAGTGATCTAGTGACTTAGTGAGGCTGGCGCGAATCTTAGGGTTACGCAGGTGCCAAGGGTTGATAGGGGCAACCCGTCCCGCAGTATGTAAGCCCTCGTCAAAAAGAAGCAAAACAGGAGAGTGATCTGAGATACCCCTGGCCAAGTGGCTGATTTCCTCGATGTATGAGGACTGGACAGCGGGCATTAGAAAGTAGTCTAGCCTGGAGAGACTCCCGTGAGCACCAGAGTGAAAGGTATAGTGACGTAGAGTCAGATGCATCAGCCTCCAGGCATCCACCAGACCAAAGGTGTCCAAGAACCCGCCCAACCACGATTGAGACGCGGGAAGGTCCCTGGGGGGGTGACGGTCCATGTCGCCGGAAAGTACCGAATTGAAGTCCCAACCCACAAGGAGAAGACCATCAGGGAGTCCCAGCAGCAACCGACCCACATCAGAAAAAGTAGAGGCCTGGACGCCCGGGGGCACGTAAACAGAAACCAAAGAAAGAGTCTTACCCTCCAACCTACCAGTGAGGGCGATATAGCGCCCCTTGTCATCAGGAGTAACGCTATCGATCTCAAGAGGGAGGGAAGACCGGATCAAAATACCCACGCCCCTAGAACCAGTGGTAAATTCAGAATGTGCTACCAGTCTGTAACCCCATCTATTCATCGCATGACACACATTGCCAACTAGGTGCGTCTCCTGCAGGAGTACCACATCGGGGGACAAACGTCGTAAATATTGCAAAACAACACCCCGTTTTATACAATCACCCAAACCATTGACATTCCACGATATAATATTTAGCCCACTACCCCCCATTCCCAAACATGTTACATGGGGGTCCCCATGAAGAGCAGGACATCAGGATCAGAGAAAGAATTCATACGCCGCCTTGAGCAAGGAAAACACAAACAGAAACACCCCCCCCACCCCCCAACTGGAACCGTTTCAACACCCCCCTCCCTGCACCCCTGCAAAAGAACAAGAAACCACCCCAAAATGCAGTGTGCCTGTCGCCCTAACAACCCCATTCTACAGAAAGACCCCCGTTCCCACCCACCACCCAAATGTGGACTACTACAAGGCAACAGAAATAGAGAGATAGTACCCAGCTGAGCAAAGTCCAATGTTCAGAGATCAAGGACCGAAGAGTCACTTATGAGTAGGCTCACCACCCTCGGCACCGCCAGGGTGCTCCGTACGATCGCCTCGCCCCGGCAGGGAATCCAACCAGTCGCTCACACTGTCTGGTCGATCGAAAAAGCAGGTCAGCTCCTGATATTCCACACGAAGCCTGGTAGGGAAAAGCATGGCGTACTTGAGGCCCAGGTCCTGGAGACGTCGCTTCACTCCCAGAAAACCCATCCGTTGTCGTTGCACAAGTTGCGTGAAGTCCGGGAAAAAGTTAATCGAGGAGTTCTCAAATTTCACTGGGCCATGCACTCTCGACGCCTGCAAAATTGCATCGCGGTCTCTAAAGTGAAAAAGTCTCGCAATAATGGTCCTCGGAGGGGCGCCCGGCTTAGGTTGTCCGCCCGGAACTCTGTGTGCACGCTCCACCGCGAAGAATTTACTCAGGCCATTGGGAGCGAGATGGGTGAGGATCAGATCCTCGATCAGGAGGTCCACAGAGTGAGACTCGGGGTTTTCCGGGACCCCAATGACGCGGATATTATTGCGTCTTTCCCTGTTTTCATAGTCCTCCAGCCGATGGGACATTGGTCATTCACCAATTTCAAATTCCCAAGTTCCGTTTGGAGTTCCACCACATCGGCCTTGAGGCTGGAGGTCTTCAAGTCGAGCGACTTAACCTTTTCATTCGTTTTGGACAAGTCAGCCCGGATCAGGGTGACATCCACCGCCACCGTGTCAATTTTATTAGCCAGGGCTTCGTATTGCTGGCCGATGGTTTCCCTCATACCGGTGATGGCGCCCATAATGTCCTGCAAGGACAACTCGGCAGGAGCGGAAGAGTCGTCTCGGGCGTCCTCCGGGGTTCGGCTGGAAAGCCCAGGGGAGCCTTTAGCTTGGGTGTACCGATCCATAACGTTGGTCTGGACCGGTCCACCACGTAGAGATGGTTTTGTCCTCCTCCTCTCGGCATCACCCCTTCCCACCATACTGGAAACTGTTCTCCGGAGGGGCCCACACGACCTTGTGAAAATGGCCGCCGGCAGTCCGGGCGCCAACGAGACCACAAGAGCTGGCTCGTAGGACCAAGAAAAGGCACGATGTAGTACAAAAGAGTTGAAAGGAGAAAAGTGTCCAGAGGCTAAGTGGGGGCTGGACTGGTTCCCAACCGGGCGAAGCGGTCTCTCGATCAGACCGTGCGGGGATCCGGGAACGAAACCAAAAGTAGAGATGCGGTCTCCAGGGAGGCCCACTGCCGTTGTTGTTCAACTCCGTCCCGGATCCGCAAGTGGCCAAGACCCCGGCACAGCCTCCAGGGGGGCCAGAGAACTTCAAAGTACCATAACTCCGGCCACCGATGTCCGATTTCAATTCCGAGAAGAGTTATGGACTCAGCTGAGGGTCATCTTCGAAGAGCTGTCCAAGAAATCAGGATAGACTCAGGATAAATTGCAAGGAGCGGCGAGGGTCCGGGGAGCTCTGGGCTCACGCGACCATCTTAGATGCCCGCTAAGCTCCTCCTCCGAGGTATTCTGTTTTGAGGGTGTTTAGTTTGAGATGGTTGAAGGTAAGCCAGTTGAGGGTTTTGTGTAAGGTTCCATTGAGTGACTTGATGTTGTCAGGCGAGGAGATTTTCATGTACAGCTGGGTGTCGTCTGCATACATGTGGTATTGGATGTTAGATGCTTTCAGGATTTCAGCAAGGGGTTCAATGATAGGTTAAAAAGAGAGGGTGAAAGCGAGGAGCCTTGGGGCACCCCCAGGGTGACAGGACTGGGATGGGAGTGGGATTGGTTGGATTTAATTCTCTGTGTTCTATTATGGAGAAAGGATGCAAACCATTTTAGTACTGCACCGGACAGCCCCAACCTATGTTCCAGAAGGCTCAGGTGGTTGTCATGTTTGCCCGTATCAAAGGCTGGTGAAAGGTCAAGTAGGATTAACAGGCAGGATTTGTTCCGGTCAAATAGGGTAAGTTCATCTTCAACTATGTAAGGGATGGCTGTTTCGGTGCTGTGGCCTTGACGAAGTCCGATTGAAATTGATCTAGTAGCTGAAATTCCTCAATGTGGTTACATAGTTGTACCTGTACACATTTATCAATGAGCTTTGCCAGAGTAGGGGTGTAAGTGATTGGTCGGAAGTCATTCAGCTCCTCAAGGTTTCTTGAGGATGGGGAAAACTAGCCCAGACTTTAGGCAGTCAGGGATCTCACTTTGAAGTATACTATAGAATCTACTAACTTGAAATAACTATAAGAAACTGGTGGAGCGCTGGGCTACGCCAAATCTGGTAAGGCCACTTTCTGTCAGTTTCAAAATGCAGGGATGCGCCGTGTTCACAAGAATGCAGCACACTCCTGCATTACACCTAGCACTGGTGCAAAAAATGCTCCCTAGTGGCAGCGCAGGCACTCTAGCGCCATTTTCCTAGAGTGCCTGTGCTGTAGGGGTGATTGTTTATGTGCAGGAAGGGACAGTTTTCTGCACATAAACTATCTTAAGAGGCAATTTGCTCTGTGTGTTGCATTTTGCAGCACACATAGAAAGAGCAATATACGAGGAGAAATACAATATTTCTCCTTGTATCGCCTGTTTAAAACCACGTATTCCCTGGCAGCATTTTTGGAACTGCCCACTCCTTGAAAATATAGGCCAGCATCAAAAACCACTGGGTGTTGCAGCGTAACGCCCACTGAAACACTCATTGCACGCCTCTTTCGCGCTTAGTGCTGCCTTAATAGCGGCATTATTTTCAAGGTGGCACTAAGCCACAAGAAGTGCCTTGTAAATATGCCATAGTAGTTAACGCCACAGGAGTGTTGGAAAAAGTGATGCTCTGGTGGCGTTAGGGGCGTGTACATATGCCCCCAGGTGTCTGGGAATACATCCTGCATTCAGACAACACCCTCCTCATTCTCACTGCTCACCCTTCACTTTTATGTTCACCCTGCACTCAATGCAATCATATTGCACTCACACTGCTCACCCTCCTCCTACCCTGCACTCACATGAGCACATCACTCACTCTGCAACCACATGACCCTCCACTCACTTGTCACTATCACTGCTAATGCTACACTCACAGCTATCACACTGCACTCACGCTGTTATCCTGCACTCACACGTTCATCTTTCCCTTACCCTGTGCTCACACAAGCACACCTCTCACCCTGCACTCACAGTGACCTCACTCCACATATGCCCCTTGCCATGAACTCATGCTGTTCTCCCTCAAATTACCCTGCGGTCACATGAGCATACCTCTCACCCTGTACTCACAGTGATCAAACTGCACTCACACCACTCACCATGCACTCACGCTTTTCACCATGCACTTACATAGGCACACTACTCACCCTGCACTCATATGATACTTAAGTCACCTGTCACTCTCACTGCTCACTCTGCAATCTCACTCAAACATGCACATCGCTCACCATGCATTAATTCCTCCCACTCTGCACTTTCACCGGTACCCAAACTCATGCCACATCACTCACCCGGCAGTCACTCCCTCTCACCCTATTCTCACACTGTCTCAATGCTCACTTTGCACTCACATAGGCTCACCCTTCACTCACATTTGCACAGTACTCACACCACGCAAACAAGCACAGCACTCAGCCAGGAGTCACACCCCTCACTCTGAACTTCCACCGCTCACCCTTCACTCACACAGACAAACCGCTCAGCCTGCATTCATTCAGGCACTCTGTTCATCCAGCCTGCACACAAGGACAATAGGCTGCAGTAACTGATAGGGACACACCACACACTCTGTACTAACTCCTCTTACCATGCACTCACCAGTCATTCTCACAGATCACCCATCACTCTCGCCGCTCACCCTGCACTGCACACAGGCACACCACTCATCCTGCATTTACAGTGCTCACAACAGCCTATACTCATGCCTCCCACTCCGTGCACACTCCTCTCACCCGACACTCAAATGGGCTCTCCTCTCACATTGCATTCATGCAGCTCACCGACCCTTACATTGGCACATTTTTCACTCTACACTTGCACAACTCATGCTGCAATAACTCACACTATTCACCATCACCCAGCACTTTCATGAGCACACCTCTTACTCTGCACTCATAAAAATTACACACCTCTCATGAATATGTACATATGTCTACAAAGGCACCCACAGAGTTCCTGCTCTTTTGGTAGTTCTAGATGCCTACTTAATTCCATCAGCAATGAGGCTGGTGCAAGAGGGGAGAGTGGACAGAGAATACGGGATGGAGCAAGGAGAGAGACTAGGCAGAGGCTTTGGGGTATGGTGATGGATTGAGGATTGTATGAGACCGTCAGCCATTCCTGGCTTTCCATACATCACAATGCTTCATTCTGGGACTTGTAGTTTTTAAGTAGGTTCTCAAAAAACCCAAATTGCAAAGTGTAACTGGATAAATCTATGGTTGCCAAAGAAGTCAGGGGCATATTACCAACAACTAGCGATAATTTTTGTCTCTAACTTGTTTAGAGACAAAAATTATCGCCGCACATCGGCAATTTTTATCGCAGATAAACCTTGCTATTAGCAAGGTTTATCGCAAATGCGATAAAAAACGGCCGCAATGCATGAATATCGCTGAAAAGTCAGCGATATTCATGCATTATCGAGCAAATGCTCTTAGCCATGTTATCCACCTCCCATTGGATAACATGGTGAAGAACTGCTCAGGGCAGGTGTTAGCTTTTGGAGATATTCGCGCTTAGCACGAATATCTCCAAAAGTTGGTAATAGGAGATAGCGATGTTAGCGACTGTTTCCAGTCGCTAACATCTTGGCACGCCCACTTTGCATGTCATTAGTGATAAATATCACTGACATGCAAAGCGGGGCCCAAGATGGTCGCTATCTCCTATTAGCTGTCACTAACTGGTGTTAGCGACAGCTTGGTAATAGGGAGATAATTTTATCTCCGCTTTCTTGGCTTTTAAAGCCAAAAAAGCGGAGATAAACCCCCTTGATAATATGCCCCTCAATCATTTCATGAGATCCGTGGGATGCTGTGATATTACCTGGTAGAATGTGGATTCGATCATTTCCAATACTGTAACTGCTTGATCCACACGTGAAACCGAATATAAGCCCTGTACAGAAATTTTAGGGAAGTAAACCTTTAATTCACATAATACTTGTAACAAACATTGATAAGGCAACATATTATTTTTGAATAGAGAATATATTTTTATTAAGCTTCACTAAGAGGTAAGGCAGGTATAGCAGAAGCAGCAGGGCAAGCTTTTCTAATACAATAAAAGCAGATTGACTAATGGGAGTGCGAGCGGTAGGGTGTCTGTGTGTGAATGTGACAGAATACAAATGTACGAAAGAGTGCCAATGATTTAGTGAAAATGTGTGCAAGAGAGAATGTGTGTTTCAGTGTTTGTGTTTTATGTTTGCAAGTGTGCTGTTGGTCTGGCATACTGTAGGTCATTCTTGCCTTTTGGACAAGGACACTAATAGAATATGGAAGGGAGGTGTTACCTATGGAAAACTGCAGGCCCTGACATGCTTCTATTAAGACCCCATCATTGGCCGTGGGGACTCGAACTGTCTTACTGAGAAAGCCGCTAGCCAGTCATACCCAGGGCAGAAACACAGAACACGCGCCACCACACCTGGCCGTAGGCCCTAACATAATGTACCTAATTCTTAGCATATTGGGTGGATCTATAACAAAATGTTGGAAGTGAACTTTAGGTAACACTTGTTAGATTTCCTGTACTCCTTTTAAAGGGGGAATGTATGGCAAAATGCGCCCACTTGCTGGTTCAGCCTGACTGGCTTCCTTCCTAGCCAGAGCCTGCAGCCTCTTTTTACAGAGACCGACCGCCATTGAAACGCATTGGGCACCTGACGCTGTACCCAGCTGCCCTCATGGAACTGGTGGCGAACTGTTGGTGCTATATTGGACCTTGCCTACCAGTCACCTTAACATTGCGGAACTCAGAAATTGCACAATGTCCACTTTTTAAAGTGAAAATAATCCATAGGTAAAAAACGTACTCACCTGAACGATTTTTCTCTGATGCATAAACATATATAAAGATACTGGCTATATTTATGAATTTGTGTGGCTCTCCTTCTTGAGTCATGTTGTCATTTATTGGCCATTGGGTGAATGTCTTGCGCTCCTCTGTGTTAAACCTAAGGCTGCTCGACCACACTACTCCCTAATAGAGCACTTTGGGATTGCATAGCAAGTCCCAGTCCACTAGTAAGGGAACCCCTGTAATCTTTACACAATATATCAGATTAATAAAGTATATCACATAAAGAGCCAGGTTCCTACATTCTCTCATCCGTGTCAATAGAGCTAATATGTGGCGATCTGTGGCTAGCAGCTGATGCGAGCGGACGCAGCCTAGTGAGGCTCCCGGCCCTTGGCCCACTTATCCGCAATATATCCGGATTTAAACGTGGAATCCCCGTGAAACCCGGGTCGACTCCGCGTCTCCCATCGGTGCCTGCTCTGGTTGAGTGGCTGGCAAGCAGAACGGCCACAACCAGCGCTGCGAGCTGTGCAGAGTCCGGGAAGACGAAGCGCAAGATGGCGGCGTAAGGAGGCGGAAGACTGCAGACTATCGCAGTCAGAGGCCTGGGGCGCCACTACATGTAGCCAGCAGAACTGTGAGTTGGGGGTTGCCCCCGAGAAGCGCCCCGGCAGCGGCGGACCGTGAAGGGGCGTGTGTGAAGCCAGGGTGACTCCGGCCCCGTGGAGCCCGAAAATCTACGCCCCGGCTTGTGGGCCTACAGCCCCTCAGACGTTGGCGCGTCGGCGCTTAGGGGTGAAAAGTGTGCGGCGCCCCAAGCAGGCAGCGAGAGAACCGACGAGCCCACGAAATAGGCGGGTCTTCGCCGAGGACCTGCAGTGGTACCGGGACAGCGGCGACGGACGGGGGCTGGGGACCCTGGAGGGGTGAGAGCAGCAACGGAGGACGGTGCACGGAACCTGCCCGGGGAACCGTCTGCCTCGACCCGTGAGGGCTGGTGGGGGACCCGGCCAGCCTCAAACAGGCATTGCTGGACTGCGTGAAGAGCCCTTTGTCCTGGTACTGGGCCCAGCCGCCCCGCAGGTGCACTCCAAGTAGGAAACGGAGCCCTACATCCACCCAGAGGGGCGCTCAGCCCTGCATTAACCGACGGAGCGGTACTCCAGCAGAGAGGTGCGCTAGCGATCGTGAGCCTCACCACCCTCAGCGGCTTTGCATTCGGCCGAGGGCCGCTAGGCCTCCGAACAGGGGAGAGGTGGCGACTGGCTGGCGACCCTATGCCGGTCCAGTGTGCAGCCTAGGCAGTGGGTGGCGACGAGGACTGGCTGCTCCCTTCCCGGAGCGACGACCCGACTCCCCAGCGAGGGGGTCCGCTCCCGCCGGCGAGCGAGGGTGAAGGTTCGGAGGCCCGGTGCGGCGGCTACCGGCACAGCTACCCACGGTGAGAGACGGTATACAGGAGAAACACCCCGGGGCGCTGCTCGGGAGCCAGACCCGAACGACAGCGGCGGACAGGCAGTAGCGGGGCTTCATCACGGAGAAGGGCGGCTACCTACACCCCTTCCACGCAATTGAGGGGGGAACGCACGATCGCAGCAACAGGGCCCCTGGGGCACGACTACCGCTACCGGCGGGTGGACCCCGACCGCGCGGACCACAAGACGCGGCTACCTGAACGGTGACTGCTCCTACTGGAAGCTACGGCCTGGCCGCCTGCTGAGTGGACTATCTATCTCGACCTGCCCGGGCTAGGCCGGCTGTTAACCCGGAGGTGGAATGGGGAAGCCGAGAGGGCCAGAAGGTGATGGGGGGCCGGCCACAGAGGCCTCAGACGACGTGCAACAGCCCCACTCAGAGTTGCAAATGATGCAAGACAAAATCCTAGAAGCTATTGCAGCCACGAAGGACGCTCTGCAGCAAGACATTGCTCAAGTATCGACGGGCCTGGGGCTCCTGAGAGCCGACCATGGGAAACTAGCCGATAGGGTCAAAGAAGCGGAAATCACTCTAAAAGACATTGTGCCGGGACAAAAAGCTCTGGAAGGAAAACTCACGGACGCCCTGGACCGCATCCAGACACTGGAGAGAAGGGCAGAGGATGCGGAAAACCGCAGCCGTCGGAACAATGTACGCCTAGTGGGCCTTCCGGAGAAAAAGGAGGGGACAGACATAATGGGTTACTTAGACAATTGGCTGCGAACAGTGGTGGCGCCGGAGGGACTGTCCCCCTTCTTCACATTGGAGCGAGCACATCGAGTACCTGCCAGGCCCCCGAAACCGGGGCTCCCCCCGCGACCGGTGGTGATCAAATTGCTCCACTACAGGGACAGAGACTGGCTACTGCAGCGAGCGAGGGATGCAGGACCGTTTCAGGTCGATAATAGCAAAGTCACGTTGTTCCCGGACTACACCTTCGAAACTCAAAAACTCCGTGCCTCGTTCCTGTCCATTAAAAAAGAACTACGTACGGAGGGTCTGCAATACTCGCTTTTATTCCCGGCAAGGCTTCGAATTTCAATAGATGGGAAGGCTCTGTTCTTTACATCTTCGGCGGATGCATGGTCCTGGTGGGACTCTTACAAGGCTGGAACGGATGGGGCCCGCTTCAGAGCTGAGGAGGAATTCCAACAGGGCTCGGTGCGACGATCCAAGCGGCTTCGGAAATGTGGACAACACCGGAAAAAAACGACGGAATCACAAACAGAAGAGGAGCGGAAAGCAGCACTGCAGGCGGTGAAGGAGGTATCAGGTGTGGTGTCGCCACAGCTGGGGAGAGAATCGATCTCGGAGGGAAGAAGAACGGGATCGGAAACAGAACTATCGGAGGTGGACAGCACAAGGGGTCCGACAGTAACGCCACAAACAGCAGAAGAAATATTCGGCAGCTAAACCAAGAACCATGGGGGATCTGACAGAGACAGTCTAGCTGGTATGGCGTGTCCGACCACTTGAGCAGGCAGAAGTAAGACTGGACTAACGTGAGTCTGGATGAATATTGAGGGGCGGGGAAATAGGGAGGTGAATTCCATAGCGGAAGCTAGTTCACTCGCCCAGAGGCCCATAAGGCCACCGCAGTACAGACTGCGGAGTAGGAAGTTTTGAGAGCACATTGCTCAATTGTTTGGATGGGGGTAACTCTTTCGCAGTTAGGTCCTGTTCTAGGGGGGAGGGTGTCTGGAGAAGTTGGGGTAACTCGGGACATGGGCTGGGGAAGGGGGGAGGGGCAGAGTTGAGCGGGGACAGAGTGCGGAGGGAGGGGGGGGCGAAACTGTTGGGGACGGGTGGGAAAGGTGTCATTCTTGGTGTCTGGCCACTGTTGGTCAGGGCTCACAACCGACAATATCGGGATAATGGATAGTGTGGGATCGTTAAAATGTGTGTCCTGGAACGTGCGGGGTCTGAACTCAATGACTAAGAGGCACAAAATTCATTCTTACCTGGTCCGCAGGGGGGTTCACATTGCCTTCCTGCAGGAGACTCATCTGACTAAAAAAGAAGGGGCTGCACTACAAAGGAGGTGGAGGGGTCACCTGTTCTATACCACATATTCAGCGTTTGCCAGGGGAGTACTAATTTGGATTCGGGCCGGGGTCCCCTTCCAAGTCACTAAGCACACCGTAGAACCAGAGGGGCGATTTGTAGCTGTTGAGGGATTACTCAGGGGCCGTGTTATCGCACTCTGTGGCGTTTATGCACCGAACGCTGAGCAAGCGGTATACTTCACTAAACTATCCAGGCAATTGGCTACCTACTTCGCTGGACCGGTATTGATGGGAGGGGACTTCAACTCTATTGAGGACACCACCTTAGATAGATCACACCCACCACTACATACTTCCCCAGTACATAGATTAGCGAAACACAGATCGAATTGGCAGGAGCAGTGGGACCTGACTGATGTGTGGCGTATACAACACCCTGTAGAGAGGGACTATTCCTTCTACTCCAGCATGCACGACCTCCACGTCCGTATAGATGCATTCCTATGCTCCCAGCAAGTATTACCGATGGTTGCCCGTACAGAATATCTAACACGCACGATATCGGATCATAACCCCCTGCTACTCACACTGGCTTGGATGAACGGAACTACGCCGATCCCGACGTGGCGGCTCCGCCCAGACACGTGGGATGACCCACCGTTCAGCGCAGACCTAGAAATCAGAATCACCCAATACTTTACAGAGAACAAAGAGACTACCTCCTCAAGAGCCGCTGAATGGGATGCATTCAAGGTAGTGGTAAGGGGACACTGTATAGGGAAATTTGCGGGGGCACGACGGACGTTGGTAGAGGACTTAGACAAGGCTGAACGGACATTGCGGGACGCCGAGAAATCGCGACCCAACCACCCCGAATTACAGGATAGGGTAGGTGCAGCGCGGGAGGCGGTGGCAGTTGAGATGGAGCGCCTACGCAGCTTTGATTACAAATCTTATTTGACTAAGGCTCTTGCTGAAGGGGATAAGACAGGGACACTCCTAGCCTGGCTAGCCAACCCCAATAGGGGCACTACCCCGATACTGTCCCTGAAAGGATTGAGCGGGGAAGTGTACAACACCCAACTAGACATAGTGAGGTGCTTCAGAGACTATTACGACAGCTTATACAGGAGGGGCTTAGAGGCTCGACCCGAGGCGATGGAAGCCTTGTTTACAGAGATCCGGCTGCCTCGGCTAGAACCGGAACATGCTAAAACCATCGGGGGCCCGATCGACCTCGCGGAAATTAGGGGGGCCATAAAGAGAATGGCGCGTAACAAAACACCAGGGATGGATGGGCTGCCTATTGAGTTCTACGGGAAGTATATGGATTTGCTGGCCCCAAGGCTACGAATCATATATAATGAAGCCAAGGAGAAGGGCGAGTTGCCCCACTCGATGCGCGAGGCGATTATGATCCCCTTGCTAAAACCGCGCAGGGATAGCTCAGATCCAGCTTCGTATCGCCCGTTGTCAATGCTGACGACGGATTATAAAATTTTAAGCACGATCCTAGCCACAAGACTGCTAGCCCATATGCAGGGTCTGATTCATAGAGACCAATCGGGCTTTATCCCTACTAGAAACACGTCCCACAACATTCGCAGGCTGCTTAGACTAATAGCGGACCCTCCACCGACCGCAAGAGCCCCTATGGTGCTGTCGGTCGACATAGAAAAGGCTTTCGATAGCCTGGAATGGGACTACCTCTATAAAGTGATGCAGTGTTTTGGTCTAGGAGAGGGTTATATACAATGGACCAAAGTGCTTTATGCCTCGGCAGGCGCTAGGGTGAGAGTGGGAGCTTTAATATCGGATCGCTACGAGGTGAACAGGGGAACAAGACAGGGGTGTGCACTTTCTCCTCTATTATTTGCTCTGGCGATGGAGCCATTTGCGACGCTGGCTAGAAGAGGTGATGCTTACTACGGATTAGAAGCTGGAGGGACCCACCACTATATATCGCTGTACGCAGACGATCTTCTGCTATTCTTAGATAACGCAGAAGAGGCGGTTAAGGGTGCGGAGGAATTACTAATGAGATTCGGAGAACTCTGAGGCTTAAACGTGAACTGGGCGAAAACTTGCCTCTTTCCGCTCCGGAAGGCGGAGAAATGTCCATTGACCAACCTCAATATGCGATGGGAACCTGATTGCCTGCACTATCTCGGGGTTTACATCTACCACGAACCCGCCAACCTATTAGACGGGAATATCGGTCGATGTGTTCGAGCGTTGAAAGGCAACATGTCCTTCTGGGCTACCCTCCCCCTATCCCTGACGGGACGAGTTTCCCTCCTTAAAATGATCGCCCTGCCACGATTATTGTACTTTTTTAGGACCCTCCCTGTATGGATACCAGGAGAAATATTCAAGCGCCTGAAGTCTAGCATAGTGTCCTTCCTATGGGGAGCAGGCAGGCGGCGAAAAGCACTGGCGACTCTAATGCGCCCGAAGGATCGGGGCGGACTAGCGGTCCCAGACTTCGAGCTCTATTACCTGGCTGCACAACTGCAATTCTTCACGCAGGAGGTGGCAAGAGTGTACTGGGGGCCTGACTAAGAGAGAGACATGGGTACCCCCCGCCATGTGTTGGCGTATATAACCCTACAGCAGAAATTACTACTCAGAGGGTTGACCCAAGAAGAAAGGACGCTGCGGCTATGTTGGAACCGCATGCAAAAGCGTGCCGGTCCTGGTCACCCATATGCGCCAGAGATCCCAATAGGAATGATAACGGCGCTCTAGCATGGAGGAGATTGGTCGAACCTCCAGTTGTGGGAGGAGGCGGGTCTACAGATGGAGGGAGACCTATATACCGACGGGGTGCTGACGCCATACCAGACTCTACAGGAGCAATACGATCTCCCACGAGGAGACTATTTACTGCACGCGGCGGTAGTGAGGACTATTCAGGCACATTGGGGGGAGGGACTGATTGAACCTAAAACGTCACCGGCGTGCCAATACACGATGATGACAGCAGGAACGTTCAAGGCGGTTACATGTCTCTACTCCAGAATGAGCACGGAAACCATGCCTTTACTAACACGCCTCAAAACACGATGGGAGACTGATCTACAAAAAGAAATCCCAGACACAACATGGTCCCACTTGGTTCAGAGAGCTAGGAAAAGCACCAGGAACGCCCACTTCCAATTAATACATCTTTACATTCTTCATAGGGCCTACCTCACTCCGAATAAAATAGCACAATACTTTGGCGCAGAAGATGCAGTGTGCCCCAGATGTGCACTAGCAGGTGCTGACTTAATACACATGCTCAGGGACTGTCCACAATTACAAGAATACTGGACAGGGGTGGGGGACACCCTGAACGAGGTTACAGATAGAGTCCTGCACTATGACAGCGCGGTCGTCCTTCTACACTGGTTTCCACACACACGCAAAACCAAACTGTCGAGTAAATTTATAGACATGGGTCTACTTATTGCAAAGAGGGAGCTCACCAAGGGTTGGAAGTCTAGGACAGCACCGACACATCAAAAATGGATGAACGAATTTCTGAAATGGGCTGCAGCGGAGAGCACGCTTAGATACCAGCTGGCCAGGCGTAAAGCAGATGAGAAAGCTCAGGAAGCGGCGCTAGCATGGGAGATTCTAGTCCAGGCGCTCAGGGACAGCACAGTGGAGAGTGGTGAAGAAGAGGTAATAGTAAACTCAGGGACCCCGGGGGAGGCGGTTCTAGACCCAACACTAACACCAGACACACACACCTAATAATGGACTTCATAATCCTGGAACTACCAACTTAACTAAGTTTACGACCATCACATATAGGCACGGACACCAGGGGGGCAGGGAGGGGGGGAAAAGATAAACTAATTCAGATGTTAAGGAGGGTTCATACACCCATAATGGACGATGGGGAACAGAAGGTTTAGAAAAGTTAAAAGCGGAGGGCGGTGGATCGCCGGGAACATCTGTGCCAGGAGACTGAGGCAGCGTGCTGCATGATCATACGCCACCCAATCTCCGGGATGTGGGTTATGAGGCTGTGTACGTAATGTCTAGACGAAGAGAAATTACTTGAGGTCCCGCTGACGCTCCTGCACGTATGTTGTATACCTTGCATTATCCTCTGCAATAAAAACAGTTTTACAAAAAAAAAATATGTGGCGATCTGTTTGCCATTGCACACCTCTCCTCAAGAGGGAGCGGCTCATACTGGGCATTATGCAGAAGATGTAAACCCAAAGAACAGTCCTGATAATGGGTCACTAAGGGGCTCATCAGCAGTCCAATGTTTGAAGTTGTGGGCATCTGCTGTGCCAGGAAAATATCTGGGCCCATTTTAAGGGGCACCATATGCAGTGGAACAAGGGTTGCCGGCACAGGTAAAACCAGGTAGGCGGGAATGTTAGCCACCAATCAAGGTCCAGTTCTTGAAACAATGACATTCCGTAAATTTGAAGCATGTGTTCATGACACCGCCGGAGTGATGGTAGTTCCAGTAGACTTGCAGATGGAACATCCATTGCAGAGAAGCAAAAATAGAGCCACAATGCCATAAATAAGAAACAACAGGAACCTTCCGAACACCCTGGAAAAGATAGAACGAATAAAGGCCGGATTACTCCAAAAATAGTTTGTAATGAACTAACTAAGCCGGTGTAGGAAAGTAGGATCTGCTTTTATGGTTACTCTCACTTTTTGCTTGATGTAATGCTGATTCTGACTAGTCTGACCGGGATTCTGCTAATCAAGACCCCAGTCTCTGTGTTTTCTCCCCTAAATTGGTTTGGTAAGTGTAGGAACTGGGGTCCCAGTTCCCCGGGGGTAGCCTGGCACAAGCAGATAGGCACCCGAAAGCTTAGGTGTTAAGTGACTACACAGCACACGCAACCACTGAGACATTAAAGGCACGCAATGACTGACGCCACTCCAGTGTGTTTGATTAAAAATCAAATAACTTTTATATAAGATTCAGGTTCAGGAGTGGAAAATCACACTATCATTTAGTCATTAAAGCCTTTCATAGGAGGGTAGAAAAGGGAGCAGTTCAATAGATTAGCATTTCATCACTTCACAATAAACTTTTCATTGCATTAGAAATCAGCATGGCTTAAACCAGAATAGCACATTTCATGAAAGAATTAACATGGACAACCATCTCATCAGGCAAGGATTAGCCTATCCTGTAGCAAGAGTCCACAGGTCTTCAGGTAAGTAACCTGGTCAGTAGGCAAGTCAATTACTTTTCACCAAGCAAGGGTGAACATTTCCGAAAACTCCTTAGCAGGAATAATCATATCCTTCAGCAGGAATAAGCAGTGCATTAAATGATAAAACCTTTCATTAAATGTCAACCAGTTGATTAGCGGAGGTGAAACCTTTCAGTGGGTATAAACATCTCCTGGATCAGGACTAAACATTCCCTTAAGCAGAGAGAACCAAGCATTTGGTGTAAATATGCAATTCTTTAAACATATGAAACTTGGCTAGTGCACAAGAACATTTCCTCGACTTTGCATTAGGCAGAGGGAATTCATGCAGCAACGAATAACCTAGGCATTAGGTAAGCTTACACATTAGGCATTAATAACCCTTGGTATCAGGTAAACCAACATTTCTTTAGGTAAGATTGACAGGCCAGTGCAAATCAGGCCGGCATCAGCATTTCCTTAGGCCAGAATAAACCTTTCATTTACCATTGCATTAGGCAGGAACATATAACACTTCGCCCTGCAGGAGTAAAACAGGTAATTGAAGGTATAACATTTCCTCAATCGGAGGGAACACCTCATTCGGCACAAGAACATTTCATGGGGCAATAACTATTTCAGTAGTTACGCAAACATTCCCTCAACCAGGAGCCAACAGGGCATTAAGCTGACTTATTCAGCAAAGGCAGACATTCCATTCTGTAAGTAACCCCTTTAGTAAGCAAATCATATCATTAGGCATAGGTAAACCATTGACCCCGCAGGGTTCTTCCCTCGTGGAACTCAGCTTCTGCTACGAGGCAATCTGGCTAAAACAATTCCACAGCTAGGGACTACTTCCTCCGCAGACCAGTCACTCAATGAGGAATCTGGGGTTCTACTCAGTCAATCAGGGCTACTGCCCGTTTCAGAGGGGGGGCCTTCTGAAAGTAATTAGAACCAACGGGGCCCCAACAACAGTGTTCCCCAGGGGAGGGGTGAACTCAGGGCCTCCTGTGGCCTTCCGCCCTCCTCCCCGGGAGTTACCGGGCTTCTTCGGGCCTACACGGCCCCTTGCGCAGATTCTCTGGTGAGGTGGGAGGACTCTTGCTTTCCCCCAAGCCCTCCAGAATGTGTGGGAGCCGGTCAGGGCCCTATCTGGGCTGTGACGCCAACAGGTGGGGCTCGTGCTGTCTCTAGGGTTCACTTTTGATCTTTGGCCAGCCCGGGCCTGCACTGGCAGGTGGGGGGGGGCTCGGACTCCCTCCGAGCCCTCCCTGATGTCAAGAAGCTGTTCATGGGCCTTCCACAGCCTCCACGGCCCAGGAACCAATCAGGAGGCGTCACATGAGGGACTTGGCCTTAGCGGCCAATAGCAGAGCCGCTCCAGAGGGCGCTGCAACGGCAGCCAATGGCTGCGCGACGATCGACGGGGGCGTGGCTGGTGACGCGGCCAGCGCCCCCCGTCACGGGGGGCTGGTGGTTGGCTTCGCCGGGCCTAGCTCGGCCCTCTCTGAAGTAGCGGCGGCCCTCTTCTGGTACCGGGGGCTGCCGAGGGGGTACTAAGGACGGCGCTTCGCCTGACTCTTCTTCTGGGCCGAGTCCGGCCCACGGTAAGACAGCGGCGGTGCAGCAATAGCGTGTGCTGGGCCCCAGAGCCAATCCGAGGCTCGCTTGACAGGGGCTCGGCCACGCAGCCAGTCAATGCGCGGCAAAGGCTTCAGGGCCTGTCAGGCCTAGCGCGGCCTGAGAGGAATTTCGGCGGCCCTCTCCTCACACCGGGGGCCGCCTCGACAGCGCTGGACAGGGCGGGAAGGCCCTCTACGGGGCTGCGGCGTTGATTCAGGCCCCTGGGCACGCCAAAAAACGGTGTCTTCTCAGCCCACTCCTCCGGACGCAGTGGCGGCCCTCTCCTGGCACCGGGGGCCGCCTGGGGGCAAAACACAGCGCTTCACAGGACGTGGCAGATGAGCGCTTGAGGGGGCAACACAGCGCTCTTCAGAGGGGCCTAGCGCCGGGGGTTTCACCGTGCTTCTCTGGGGGGGCGATTACCACAGCGATAGCACTTCCATGGTACAGCAGATGAGCGCTTAGCAGTTCAGTCAGCAGCTCGAACAGGACGGGCCACACAGCAGTGGCAGGTTAGCGCAGGGACCCAGGTCAGGACAAAGGGGACGCAGGTGCAGCACAGTCCAGTACCTGGTTGATTCTCCAGCAGTCCTGTAGCAGTTAGACTTCTTCTTGGCGCTTGATGGATTTTACGCCCTTGTAAATAGCTGCTGGTTTCTTGTTACTTGAAGGGGGGTTGAGTTGGGGACTGCAGGCAGGCTTCCTCTGCAGGTCACTGTAGATGGTCCCAGGGGTTCCCTACCGCTGGGCCAGATCAGGGGGCTAGACTAGAACACCTCACCCAGCTTAAGAGGCAGCATCTAAATTCTGTCACTCCCAGTAGCATAGGTTCCTAACTAGGCCCTCCCGCCTAAAACTCCTGCGTGGGTTCCCCAGGTCAGTGATGCCCCAACTGACTAGAACGTTTCCCTCCCTTTCCTTATATAGCGTCGGTTGGCAGTTGGAAGTGGCAGTTGGTGTCACCTCACCTGTTCTGGAAGGTTCCAGGAGCTTCTAGGAGGTTCCACCATTCTGGCTATGGGCAGGCTGGCAGGCTGGAATGGCAACAATGTTGGGAGTCCCTGCCAGCTCCTGGCATCTAGAATGCGCCTTACCAAGACCACACTGCAGTAGCAGGGGTCAGTGGCAGCCATGTTGAGGGTAGTCAAGCACCTGCATCTAGCATGGGTTGTAATATAACCCAGGGCATTTTAACCTCACAGGGCCTATACAATTACAGTACAAGGGGGGACATCCGGAATCAGGGGAGCAAAAAGCAAAAAATTTCAGTGAAAAAGGGCCAAGTCCAACACAACTCCCCCCCAGCCAAAAGCCAGGGTAGACCAATCATCACCTTGATGGTCTTCCCTGCTTGGGGCGGAAAAAGGTGGACGCAGGCCCGTTACTTCCATGGCATCTGCCAGCTCTTCACCATTCAAACCACCCCACTGGTGTTCCCTAGTGGGATGTGGCCAGGACTGGCCTCTAGACAGTCCAAAAGTCTCTGGCCCTAACTCTCTCTCAGAGTGGGGGGCAGTAGCCCCAGGCCCGTAGTACCATTTGACCACTCTCCTTCTCCTCCTTGCAACTCCAAACGGCCATTGGTCATCCCACCTGGAGTCCGAACCCTCAGGCTGACCAGCCACCAGGGGCGAGGCTCTCCTCCCCCTACCTCTCCTTCTGGGGTTCCACCCATTCCTCCTAAGCGGGACACCCTCAGAAGACCACTCTCTCCCCAACCTAGAGTCTAGACCCTTAGGTTGAACCGGTGACAGGGGCGAGTCCTCCCTCCCCCTGCACCCCCTCCCAGAGTTCTGCACCCTCCTAACTGGAGTAGTACCCCTGAGAGTCAAATCTGGGGGGACTCTGAACACAGATGTCCCACCCGGCAGGTCCGGCAAATCCTCAACCTGGCCACCCAACCCGGGATCGGCGCCCTGTGGCTGAGCCGGTGACAGAGGAGAGTCCTTCCTCCCTCCGCACCCCCTCCCAGAGTTCCGCACCCTCCCACCGGGAGAAGTACCCCTGGAAGACAATTCGGTAGGGACCTTAATTACAGGTACCCCACCCTCCAGGTCAGGCAACTCCTGAACCTGAAACCCCAGTCCAGGATCTAAACCCTGCGACTGGTCAGAACCCTGAACCACAGGAGCTCCGGTTACTGATGCTCCGGGTTCTTCTGGCACGAGGGGATCCCTTTTACTGGAAGGCACACAGGACAGCCTAGGCTCCCAACCTGGGGTTCACTTAACAAACTCTCCAGGCCCTGTGACTGCGTTTGGGGCACCTCGGGACACCTCCCCGTCTCACTCCCTCCTATAGATGGGATGTGAGGCCCTACAACCCTCTTACTTTCCTGGGACCTAGCTGGGCTTCTCCTCACCTCTCCCGCCTCGCTGGGTCGGAAGATCCCTGCCCCAATCCCTTCAGGATCACTCCCCCGAACCTCGGGTACGCTGCCACCATTAGGAGTTCCTGACGCACTTAATTGTAAAGCTTTCAGCTCCAACTCCTTGAGCTGAAGCTCGTGCGCCAGCTTCCTCTCTTCCAATACTAACTCCCTATTTTCCCTTTCTCTCTCCCTCTCGTGCTCTAGCTTAGCAAGCTCCAATCTCAATCGTCTCTCCTCCCTCCTGTCCTCATACACCTTCGACGACGCACTCCTACTAGATACACTACAGCCTGTCTTGGAACGTCTTCCTGACAACACATTTCCACTTATCACAGTGTTCAGTAGGTCTAGTCCTTCTGGAGCGCCCGCCTCCCCTTGTGTAACCTGTCCTTCCTGTTCCCCATCCCCTCTCCCCTCTGGGTGGGCCCTTACCCCTGCCCTCAAAGTGGTACGGAGCTCCTCCTTTGCGGCTCTCCGCCCAACCGGCAACCCCATCCCCTGACAAAATTCCCATGGCAGTTTGGCCAGCTGGAACTCCATCTTGCCAGGTGGGGACCCAGATAAAAATCAAGGAACGATCCTAGGACGTGGGTAACAATTCTGGGTCAAACACAGGTCTCTACACACATGCTAGACAGTGGGGGCGATTAATTATGCTTGCAGGCACGATAGGTGGGCAGTCTAATTGCGGCACACTCTGTCTCACTGGAGGGTGCTGTATAGTCACAGGTCCTGAATCCCACCGCTGGGCACCAATGTAGGAACTGGGGTCGCCAGTTCCCCGGGGGTAGCCTGGCACAAGCAGATAGGCACCCGAAAGCTTAGGTGTTAAGTGACTACACAGCACATGCAACCCCTGAGACATTAAAAGGCACGCAATGACTGACGCTACTCCAGTGTGTTTGATTAAAAATCAAATAATTTTTATATAAGATTCAGGTTCAGGAGTGGAAAATCACACTATCATTTAGTCATTAAAGCCTTTCATAGGAGGGGAGGAAAGGGAGCAGTTCAATAGATTAGCATTTCATTACTTCACAATAAACTTTTCATTGCATTAGAAATCAGCATGGCTTAAACCAGAATAGCACATTTCATGAAAGACTTAACATGGACAACCAGCTCCTCAGGCAAGGATGAGCGTATCCTGTAGCAAGAGTCCACAGGTCTTCAGGTAAGTAACCTGGTCAGTAGGCAAGTCAATTACTTTTCACCAAGCAAGGGTGAACATTTCCTAAAACTCATTAGCAGGAATAATCATATCCTTCAGCAGGAATAAGCAGTGCATTAAATGATAAAACCTTTAATTAAATGTCAACCACTTGATTAGCGGAGGTGAAACCTTTCAGTGGGTATAAACATCTCCTGGATCAGGACTACACATTCCCTTAAGCAGAGAGAACCAAGCATTTGATTTAAATATGCATTTCTTTAAACATATGAAACTTGGCTAGTGCACAAGAACATTTCCTCAACTTTGCATTAGGCAGAGGGAATTCATGCAGCAACGAATAACCTAGGCATCAGGTAAGCTTACACATTAGGCATTAATAACCCTTGGTATCAGGTAAACCAACATTTCTTTAGGTAAGATAGACAGGCCAGTGCAAATCAGGCCGGCATCAACATTTCCTTAGGCCAGAATAAACCTTTCATTTACCATTGCATTAGGCAGGAACATATAACACTTCGCCCTGCAGGAGTAAAACAGGTAATTGAAGGTATAACATTTCCTCAATCGGAGGGAACACCTCATTCGGCACAAGAACATTTCATGGGGCAATAACTATCTCAGTAGTTACGCAAACATTCCCTCAACCAGGAGCCAACAGGGCATTAAGCTGACTTATTCAGCAAAGGCAGACATTCCATTCTGTAAGTAACCCCTTTAGTAAGCAAATCATATCATTAGGCATAGGTAAACCATTGACCCCGCAGGGTTCTTCCCTCGTGGAACTCAGCTTCTGCTACAAGGCAATCTGGCTAAAACAATTCCACAGCTAGGGACTACTTCCTCCGCAGACCAGTCACTCAATGAGGAATCTGGGGTTCTACTCAGTCAATCAGGGCTACTGCCCGTTTCAGAGGGGGGGCCTTCTGTAAGTAATTAGGGCCAATGGGGCCCAACAACAGTGTTCCCCAGGGGAGGGGCGAACTCAGGGCCTCCTGTGGCCTTCCGCCCTCCTCCCCGGGAGTTACCTGGCTTCTTCGGGCCTACACGGCCCCTTGCGCAGATTCCCTGGTGAGGTGGGAGGGCTCTTGCTTTCCCCCGAGCCCTCCAGAATGTGTGGGAGCCGGTCAGGGCCCTATCTGGGCTGTGACGCCGACAGGTGGGGCTCGTGCTGTCTCTATGGTTCACTTTTGATCTTTGGCCCGCCCGGGCCTGCACTGGCAGGTGGGGGGGGCTCGGACTCCCTCGGAGCCCTCCCCGATGTCGAGAAGCTGTTCCCGGGCCTTCCACAGCCTCCACGGCCCGGGAACCAATCAGGAGGCGTCACATGAGGGACTTGGCCTTAGCGGCCAATAGCAGAGCCGCTCCTGAGGGCGCTGCAACGGCAGCCAATGGCTGCGCGGCGATGGACGGGGGCGTGGCTGGTGACGCGGCCAGCGCCCCCCGTCACGTGGGGCTGGTGGTTGGCTTCGCCGGGCCTAGCGCGGCCCTCTCTGAAGTAGCGGCGGCCCTCTCCTGGTACCGGGGGCCGCCGAGAGGGTACTAAGGACGGCGCTTCGCCTGACTCTTCTTCCGGGCTGAGCCCGGCCCACGGCAAGACAGCGGCGGTGCAGCAATAGCGTGTGCCGGGCCCCAGAGCCAATCCGAGGCTCGCTTGACAGGGGCTCGGCCACGCAGCCAATCAATGCGCGGCAAAGGCTTCAGGGCCTGGTAGGCTTAGCGCGGCCTGAGAGGAATTTCGGCGGCCCTCTCCTCACACCCGGGGCCGCCTCGACAGCGCTGGATAGGGCGGGAAGACCCTCTACTGGGCTGCGGCGGTGATTACGGCCCCTGGGTACGCCGAAAGACGGCGTCTTCTCAGCCCACTCCTCCGGACGCAGCGGCGGCCCTCTCCTGGCACCGGGGGCCGCCTGGGGGCAAAACACAGCGCTTCACAGGACGTGGCAGGTGAGCCCTTGAGGGGGCAACACAGCGCTCTTCAGAGGGGCCTAGCGCCGGGGTTTTCACGGCGCTTCTCTGGGGGGGGCGATTACCACAGCGATAGCGCTTCCATGGTACAGCAGATGAGCGCTTAGCAGTTCAGTCAGCAGCTCGAACAGGACGGGCCCCACAGCAGTGGCAGGTTAGCGCAGGGACCCAGGTCAGGACAAAGGGGGCGCAGGTGCAGCACAGTCCAGTACCTGGTTGATTCTCCAGCAGTCCTGTAGCAGTTAGACTTCTTCTTGGCGCTTGATGGATTTTGCACCCTTGTAAATAGCTGCTGGTTTCTTGTTACTTGAAGGGGGGTTGAGTTGGGGACTGCAGGCAGGCTTCCTCTGCAGGTCACTGTAGATGGTCCCTGGGGTTCCCTACCGCTGGGCCATATCAGGGGGCTAGTCTAGGACACCTCACCCAGCTTAAGAGGCAGCACCTAAATCCTGTCACTCCCAGTAGCATAGGTTCCTAACTAGGCCCTCCCGCTTAAAACTCCTGCGTGGGTTCCCCAGGTCAGTGATGCCCCAACTGACTAGAACTTTTCCCTCCCTTTCCTTATATAGCGTCAGTTGGCAGTTGGAAGTGGCAGTTGGTGTCACCTCCCCTGTTCTGGAAGGTTCCAGGAGCTTCTAGGAGGTTCCACCATTCTGGTTACGGGCAGGCTGGCAGGCTGGAATGGCAACAATGTTAGGAGTCCCTGCCAGCTCCTGGCATCTAGAATGCACCTTACCAAGACCACACTGCAGTAGCAGGGGTCAGTGGCAGCCATGTTGAGGGTAGTCAAGCACCTGCATCTAGCATGGGTTGTAATATAACCCAGGGCATTTTAACCTCACAGGGCCTATACAATTACAGTACAAGGGGGGTCATCCGGAATCAGGGGAGCAAAAAGCAAAAAGTTTCAGTGAAAATGGGCCAAGTCCAACAGTAAGTACATGGGTACATCCCAGATTGTACACTGGTGTAACCTTATCAGTCCCTAGTATATGTTACTAAGATACCCAGGACAGAGGCACACCAAGGGTTCCCCATGGGCAGAAGCATTTATTATGCTAACCATGGGAGACCACCCAAACTGTAACTACAGGCCTCCAATTGCAGCCTGTGTAAGCTGGTGCTAGCACCATTTACGAAAGATATAGGTTTACCTATATCTAAGGTCACTGCACTTAAAACCAATACGTCACCCTTAAGGCAGGCATTACAATCCTGAAAGCAGGGTACTCAGATCTAAGTGTGAGGGTGCCCTTGCATGAGCAGGACACCCTTACAGTCTATGGAGTACATACTCCCAGGTTGTAAGTGAGACAGCCATATAACATATAGAGGGCCACAGCGTCATTAATCGATGACCATCTCGAAAGTGGCTATAACGAATCAAATCATATTTGGTATGAAACATGTTGGAATCAAACCCCTACACCGTAAATGGCGCGGGAGGTATGATTCCATGCACCGTAAAGCTCCTTTGGGAGGCCCTCGGTGCTCCCGATACCTGTCTTCCAGACCCGGACAGCAAGCAAGAGCTGCTACTGGCCAGAGACACTATTCTGCCCTCCTGCTGCTGAGACAAGCTCGAGCAAGGGAAGGCAAAACAATTGGTATCCTGTCACAGGGAGGTATGACCACCTCCCATACATGGTTTACTGTATTGGGGAAGGGTGAAGGCACTTGCCAGCACCACATAGCCTGTGTGCAGGGCACACTTGGTGCCCTCCATGCATCGTCCAGTTCAAACTAGTTTAGGGAGCCATTAGCTCCTGCTCTGGCACAAAACTGGACAGAGGACATGGGTGTATCTTCCTCCTTGTGCAGCTCCTCCTTAGGCAGGGACCCCTGAATCGTCTGAACCCCTTCCTTAGAGTATTTAAAGACTTACCTGTGTGTTGGTCCCTAGATTTGCCATAGGACATGATTAATTTCTGACACTACTTCTTTTTCAACCATCTGGGCACTCTGGACTTTGGTGGACTTCGCTCTGGCTTCAAGGCTGCAACTGAGAAGACTCCTGCTGTTACTGGTCTTGTTGCCCTGATCGTGTGCCGCAACGTCTGTGCCTGTGCATCATACATTCCATGGCCTAGTGGGCACGCAAGACACCTCAAGGAATCTCCCTTGAAGGGAAGGAGTCACATCTCTGCATCTGCAGGCACCACAACTAAGCTGACTGGTCCGCAGATCTTGGGCTCCCACACACTCCAGAAGGCTCAGCAACACAGGTAGTGGTTCTTCACATCCCTCGAGGCCTGCCCTGTCCTCTCACCAAGTTTAAGGCCAATATCCATCGTCGGTGTCACAGGAACCGAACCCCTGTGCCTGTGTTTCCCAATCTGTGCACCACGGCACCCCAGTGCGCCATAAAATCTATTCAGGGGCGCCAAGCAACAAGCACAGTTTCAAAATAACACTTTTCTGGTCCGCTTAATGCCTCTGTATTTATTGCATTTCCAGTCGAGAGTTTACACGTCATTTGTCATAAAATTCTTGGCGTGTGCTTGTCTACTTTTCACATAGCAGTCTGGCAGAGAATCGTCCATAAACGTGGGAGAAGGCAAGAAACAAGCCCCAAGTTTTGACTTCTGAAGGAGAGAAAGCAGAACAGATAAACCGAGCAGCAGGTACATTTTCTAGTTCAGAAGGGCTTCCAGCCCTCCTTTCCAAGGAGCACTTACTCATGAGCGAATCTCCGCGTATTATTCTGGGCTAGGTTGTTCAGAGGGTTTAAAACACAGCTGCCTCCACTGGACCCCAGTTCCATGCACAAAATCCTCCGGAGTTGGATGTTTAGTAATGCAGTATCCTTATTCTTTCCCAGGGCGGGTATTTATAAGTCCAGCTCAAAATCTGTTCACGATTCTCCAATATTTCATTTGCAAAGTAATGTCACAGGTGCTAACATCCGGAGCAGATATCCTTTTTCTCCCCTTCTGCAAAATAAACCCACACGTTTCGTGTTTCACTTCTTTGACTAGATGAGACTGGCAACCTGGTAACCAATGCACGCCCTCTTTGTGCCTTTAACAGACCCTGCCAGGGTGTAGTATAACCAAGTCCTTATTAAAGATTGTTCTGTGAGGTCGTATCCAAACCAATACTTTGTTATTCATGTGCACTGTTTATTTGCACACATACAATCAGGTTTATTTAAGTCCACTACAGCACACTGTGAGTGAGTGAATGATAATATCTGTACGATCGTTAGTAAAGTAAAAAGGTTTAAGTCGGCAGTTAGGGAGTTCACAGGATCCTATTTCTCACACAAGTCATATGCAGCGTCTCCATAGGGCACATACAGATGCACATGAATACATACACTGAAGCTCCGTGACTCACACAACTGAGGTTGGGCAGACGATCGGCATGGCATTTTAAATAATAGTAGTATCACCAGCATTATTTTTCCACTGAAAAGGCAGGCTCCACTGAGCTTGTCAAAGAAATCATGGGGCATATTATCAAGGGGGTTTTTCTCCGCTTTTTTGGCTTTAAAAGCCAAGAAAGCGGAGATAAAATTATCTCCCTATTACCTAGCTGTCGCTAACACCAGTTAGCGACAGCTAGTAAGAGATAGCGACCATCTTGGGCCCCTCTTTGCATGTCAGTGATATTTATCACTAATGACATGCAAAGTGGGCGTGCCAAGATGTTAGCGACTGGAAACAGTCGCTAACATCGCTATCTCCTATTACCAACTTTTGGAGATATTCGCGCTAAGCGCGAATATCTCCAAAAGCTAACACCTGCCCTGAGCAGTTCTTAGCCATGTTATCCAATGGGAGGTGGATAACATGGCTAAGAGCATTAGCTCGGTAATGCATGAATATCGCTGACTTTTCAGCGATATTCATGCATTGCGGCCGTTTTTTATCGCATTTGCGATAAACCTTGGTAATACCAAGGTTTATCTGCGATAAAAATCACCGCAGCTCAGCAGTAAATTTTTGTCTCTAACCAAGCAATAGCGATAATTATCGCTATTGCTTGGTAATATGCCCCCATGAGCCTTATTATCACGATTTCTTTATTTTAACGAGCTACGTGAAGCCCGCCTTTTTAGTGTAAAAATAATGCTGGTGATACTGATTACGACAGACCAAACTCAATGTTCATTTTCTCAGAGTAGGTCTCAGTACCAAAAGCTACTGAAAGCAGCAGCTGGCATAAATTAGGGTTTGGGACCAGGCACACAGTTTGCATCACTGGAGCATGTGTGTGCTCTCTGTTGCATATGCTGCCTTTTCATTGACTTACATGTGCTCCACTGCTCTTTTGCAGTGGTGTGTGTGCTCCACAGCATGTGCTGAATTGGTGTGGGTGTTGTTACATTTGCTGCGATGGTGTGTATGTGTGTCTTAACATGTGAATAAGAGTGAGTAAACGCAATGTCTTCTACATCATTTTTAATGAAGACAAATAGAACCACGGGGCATATTACCGAGATGTGCGTTGCAAAACGCACAACGCACATCTCCGTATCGCCGGCTATCGCCGGATTTCATCGCCTAATTAGCGCGCAATTATCAATGCGCATGAGGCAGGCGATCAGAAATCCGGCGACATGGCACATTAGCGGATAAAAACAAATGTTGTTTTCATGCGCTAATGTGGGCCTTGTTAATATGGGGGGGTGGATTCAGCTTTATGATCCACACCCCCATGTTAACAATGCCTAACGCCTGTTCGGAGCAGGCGTTGGGAGACCTGCTATAAATGAGTTTATCACAGTTTTTTGTCTCCCAACGCCTGCCTTGGTAATAGGGTGTTCCCACCTCCAACCACATTTTACATGTGGTTGGACGTGGGAACGCCCACTTTGCATGTCATTAGCGATGTTTCTCGCTGACATGCAAAGTGGGATCGGGCCAGGCTTTAAAGTGCCCTTGGTAATAGGGCTCTAGCTGTGATACAAGCCCTTGGAAATATGCCCCCACATTATTTAAAGATTTCGAGCGTGAGTAAGAAATGCGAACGCGAACGCATTAATTACAAGACAGATTCAAGCTCTGAACGTTGATCTTGTGCATAAACTCCGACATTACATATTGTTGTTACTCAGTTGGACTGTATGTAACAGCATCTCTCACATAGCAGCATTATTAGCATTTAATCTTCTATTTACAAACGTAATCAGATCTCTTCATATGAGATCTTACTAAACTTATCAATAAAATTCCATCGTCAGAGCCACACAAAATGTGATTCACAAACTTATGTATATAATGCTCATTAAATTGCAATCCGACATGCTATATACATTTTTACTTAAGACAATTAGAACGACATTATGTAATGATCTTGAGCTTGATAAAGAAATGCTACCACATTTAATGAAAGAGGGATACAAAACGTGTGTTCAATGCTTCTAGACAGCCATCATCGCTGTGGCGGCTGTTGGTCTTGCATACAGGGCATTATGGGTAGGTTGTATTTACCATATCTCTTTGCCATGGCCTCTATTCAAGATTTCCTTCAGACAAAAGACTGCCGTTCTACTAACTGCCGACAGAGGTAGGTCCGCCCTGGCATTACCTCGTCAACCCTGCTCTCATGATGGCTTCGAACAGCTTGTGACATCACGTCTCCTCTTTGTATATAATTTATATTGCCACAGTGGGAGAATGCAGGGGCATATTACCAAGCAATAGCAATAATTATCGCTATTGCTTGGTTAGAGACAAAAATTTACCGCTGAGCTGCGGTGATTTTTATCGCAAATAAACCTTGCTATTATCAAGGTTTATCGCAAATGCGATAAAAATCGCCGCAATGCATGAATATCGCTGAAAAGACAGCGATATTCATGCATTACCGAGCTAATGCTCTTAGCCATGTTATCCACCTCCGATTGGATAACATGGCTAAGAACTGCTCAGGGCAGGTGTTAGCTTTTGGAGATATTCGCGCTTCTCCAAAAGTTGGTAATAGGAGATAGCGATGTTAGCGACTGTTTCCAGTCACTAACATCTTGGCACGCCCACTTTGCATGTCATTAGTGATAAATATCACTGACATGCAAAGCGGGGCCCAAGATGGTCGCTATCTCCTACTAGCTGTTGCTAACGGGTGTTAGCGACAGCTAGGTAATAGGGAGATAATTTTATCTCCGCTTTTTTGGCTTTTAAAGCCAAAAAAGCGGAGATAAACCCCCTTGATAATATGCCCCGCATTTCGTAAAATGCCATCTGGAGTAGGGATGCACCTTTCTTAGAGAAAGATACCGGCCATTTGTTTAAGGAGTCTGCAAAGCCCCTCCCCCACACTAAATATGGCTTTATATATTGGTAACATGACTTTTCTGTCTTTGTTTTCTTTAATTGTTAGTCATGTATCATTAATGCAGCCCTGAAACACATTTAAAATTACTATTTATATGTGCTGTTTGAATTATGCACAAATATGTGCTTAAAATACCTGGGGCTTCATTTATGAAAAGTGACGCATCGCTGCGTGTAAACAGCGATGCGTCACTTTTCATTGCGCCCTCCTTGCGACATGCTGGATGCGTCATATTTACAATATGACGCATCATGTTGCAAGGAGTTCCAGATAAGTCAGTATTTCTGACGTATCTGTAGGCGCAAAAAATGACGCATTGCTGGAGTGTGTCACAAAAGTGACGCAACTTCAGCAATGGGCCATTTAACACGGGCAAGTCCCATTTCAATGGCCCTGCGTCAGTCTTACGCCTGCTGTGAGGCAGGCGTAAGATAATGACGCATTTGTGTCCTAGAAGTGACGCAGTCAAATCTCATAGATTTCACTGCGTCATTTCTAGGAGGCTTACTTGCGTCAATACGCCTCCCCTGCATACATTATACCTGGCACAGCTATAATGTGGCGCAGGGGTTTACAAAGTGACGCATCGACCTAGATGCGTCACTTTGTAAATATTACGCAACCTGGCGCATTTTGTAACCTGCTGGTGCGTCACAAAAAATGACGCACTGGCGGCGTAAAAGTGACGCAAGGGCTCATAAATAAGCCCCCTGCATTTTTGCTTACTTTTGAACTGGCTAGGACATCAAAATAGCGATAATGCCTGTATAAATTAGATAAGCTGGCAACCCTAATCAGGAGATTGAAAGTGTGTTGCAGAATCCGCACATTATTTGTTTCGTCCACCCTCAGTAGCGCTTTAATTTCCTTTTTGAAGGACACTGTTGATGGAATCAGTCTCATGTCTTTTGGAAGGGCATTCCAGATTCTTGGGGCGATTCCTGAGAACGAAGGAACGGTTTTATGTTTTTTTTGTGTTAATTTCCTTGGTTTAAGTAGAAGGGTGCTAGAGCTTCGGAGGTACGGACACCACCCGACAGCTCAGGGGCCTCATTTATGAGAAATGACGCATCGCTGCGTGAAAGCAGCGATGCGTCACTTCTCAGTGCGCACTCCTTGCGACATTCCTGATGCGTCATATTTAATGTATGACGAATCATGTCGCAAGGAGTTACAGATACGTCAGTATTTCTGACGTATCTGTAAGCGCAAAAGTGACGCATTGCTGGAGTGTGTCACAAGGGTGACACAACTCCAGCAATGCTTCCTTTCACATGGGGCAAGCCCCATGTGAAAGGGCTTGCGTCAGTCTTACGCCTGCTGTGAGGCAGGCGCAAGATTTTGACGCAACGGCGTCATAGAAGTGACGCAGTGAAATCTCATAGATTTCACTGCGTCACTTCTAAGAGGCTTTTTGCGGGTGAACGCCCTCCCCTGCATACATTATACCTGACGCAGGTATAATGTAGCGCAGGGGTTCACAAAGTGACGCATCTGTTTAGATGCGTCACTTTGTAAATAGTGCGCAACAGGAGGCATGTTTTACGCGGCTGATGCGTGACAAAAAGTGACTACGGAAGCGTAAAACTGACGCAAGGCCTCATAAATGAGGCCCCAGGTTTTTTTGCGAGATAAAATGGTGTGTTGAAGTGAAGGGCTTTGTGGGTCATGCAGACAAGTTAAAGGTTTATCCTTGCTTTGAAAGGTAGCCAGTTGAGTGTTTTCAGGTCCGGGGAGATGTGATTGTACTTCTTGGAGCCTGTGACTAGCCTGGCGGCCACATGCAATGAGCCTCCGAGGGGGGCCAGTCTGTACTTAGGCAGACCGCAGAGTGTTGCACTGCCATATTCCAACCGTGAGATGACTAATGCTTATACAGCGCACTTGAAGTCATCGGGGGGGAAGGAAAGGTTTTAGTTTCCTTAGGGTGCTCAGTTTGAAATTCGCTCCTTTGGTAGAAGCACTAATGTAGTCCTGCATGCTCAAGTTCCTATCCAACACTATATCCAAGGATTTCGTAGAGTCTATGATATGTGGTGTGCAGTTGAGAGCAGACAGATTTTTCATGTTAACCTCAATGATGGGTCTTTGCTTGGGCAGGTATATAAGGAGTTATTCTGTTTTGAGGGTGTTTAGTTTGAGATGGTTGAAGGTAAGCCAGTTGAGGGTTTTGTGTAAGGTTCCATTGAGTGACTTGATGTTGTCAGGCGAGGAGATTTTCATGTACAGCTGGGTGTCGTCTGCATACATGTGGTATTGGATGTTAGGTGCTTTCAGGATTTCAGTGAGGGGTTCAATGAATAGGTTAAAAAGAGTGGGTGAAAGCGAGGAGCCTTGGGGCACCCCCAGGGTGACAGGACTGGGATGGGAGAGGGATTGGTTGGATTTAATTCTCTGTGTTCTATTATGGAGAAAGGATGCAAACCATTTTAGTACTGCACCAGAAAGCCCCAACCTATGTTCCAGAAGGCTCAGGTGGTTGTCATGTTTGACCGTATCAAAGGCTGATGAAAGGTCGAGAGGATTAACAGGCAGGATTTGTTCCGGTCAAATAGGGTAAGCACTTCTTTAACTATGTAAGTGATGGCTGTTTCGGTGCTGTGGCCTTGACGAAGTCCGATTGAAATTGATCTAGTAGCTGGAATTCCTCAATGTGGTTACATAGTTGTACCTGTACACATTTCTCAATGAGCTTTGCCAGAGTAGGGGTGTAAGTGATTGGCTGGAAGTCATTCAGCTCCTCAAGGTTTCTTTAGGATGGGGAAAACTAGCCCAGACTTTAGGCAGTCAGGGATCTCACTTTGAAGTATACTATAGAATCTAGTAACTTGAAATAACTAGAAGAAACTGGTGGAGCGCTGTGCTACGCCAAATCTGGTAAGGCCACTTTCTGACAGTTTCATAATGCAGGGATGCGCCGTGTTTATAAGAATGCAGCACACTCCTGTGTGGCAGCGCCGGCACTCTAGCGCCATTTTCCTAGAGTGCCTGTGCTGTAGGGGTGATTGTTTATGTGCAGGAAGGGACAGTTTTCTGCACATAAACTATCTTAAGAGGCAATTTGCTCTGTGTGTTGCATTTTGCAGCACACATAGAAAGAGCAATATACGAGGAGAAATAAAATATTTCTCCTTGTATCGCCTGTTTAATACCACGTATTCCCTGGCAGTATTTTTGGCACTGCCCACTCCTTGTAAATATAGGGGCAGCATCAAAAACCACTGGGTGTTGCAGCGTAACGCCCACTGAAACACTCATTGCATGCCTCTTTCACGCTTAGTGCTGCCTTAATAGCGGCATCATTTTCAAGGTGGCGCTAAGCCACAAAAAAGTGTCTTGTAAATATGCCATAGTAGTTAACGCCACAGTAGCGATGGAAAAAGTGATGCTCTGGTGGCCTTAGGGGATTGTACATATGCCCTCAGGTGTCTGGGAATACATCCTGCGTTCAGACAACACCCTCCTCATTCTCACTGCTCACCCTTCACTTTCATGTTCCCCCTGCACTCAAAGAAATCATATTGCTTTCACACTACTCACCCTCTTCCTACCCTGCACACACACGAGAACATCACTCACTCTGCTAGCACATGACACTCCACTCACTTGTCACTTTCACCGCTAATGCAACACTCACAGCTATCACACTGCACTCACGCTGTTACCCTGCACTCACGCCGTTCATCCTTCCCTTGCCCAGTGCTAACACAAGCACACCTCTCACCCTGCACTCACAGTGACCTCACCCCACATATGCCCCTTGCCATGAACTCATGCTGTTCTCCCTCAAATTACCCTGCGGTCACATGAGCATACCTCTCACCCTGTACCCACAGTAACCACACTGCACTCACGCTTTTCACCCTGCACTTACATAAGCACACTACTCACCCTGCACTCATATTAAACTTAACTCACCTGTCAATCTCACTGCTCACTCTGCAATCTCACTCAAACATGCACATCGCTCACCATGCATTAATTCCTCCCACTCTGCACCTTCACCCATACCCAAACTCATGTCACATCACTCACCCGTCAGTCACTCCCTCTCACCCTATTCTCACACTGTCACAATGCTCACTTTGCACTCACATAGGCTCACCCTTCACTCACATTTGCACAGTACTCACACCACGCAAACAAGCACAGCACTCAGCCAGGAGTTACACCACTTACTCTGAACTTCCACCTCTCACCCTTCACTCACACAGACAAACCGCGCAGCCTGCATTCATTCAGGCACTGTGTTCATCCAGCCTGCACACAAGGACAATAGGCTGCAGTAACTGATAGGGACACACCACACACTCTGTACTAACTCCTCTTACCATGCATTCACCAGTCATTCTCACAGATCACCCTTCACTCTCGCCGCTCACCCTGCACTGCACACAGGCACACCACTCACCCTGCATTTACAGTGCTCACAACAGCCTATACTCACGCCTCCCACTCTGTACAAACTCCTCTCACCCGACACTCAAATGGGCTCTCCTCTCACATTGCATTCATGCAGCTCACCCGACCCATACACTGGCACATTTTTCACTCTACACTTGCACCACTCATGGTGCACTCACTCACACTATTCACCATCACCCAGCAGTTTCATGAGCACACCTCTTACTCTGCACTCAGATATTGCTGCTCTTTCGGTAGTTCTAGATGCCTACTTAATTCCATCAGCAACGAGGCTGGTGCAAGAGGGGAGAGTGGACAGAGAATATGGGATGGAGCAAGGATAGAGACTAGGCAGAGGCTTTGGGGTGTGACGATGGATTGAGGATTGTATGAGAACTTCAGACATTCCTGGCTTTCCATTCATCACAATGCTTCATTCTAGGACTTGTAGTTTTTAAGTAGGTTCTCAAAAAACCCAAATTGCAAAGTGTAACTGGATAAATCTATGGTTGCCAAAGAAGTCAATCATTTCATGAGATCAGTTGGATGCTGTGATATTACCTGGTAGAATGTGAATTCGATCATTTCCAATACTGTAACTGCTTGATCCACACGTGAAACCGAATATAAGCCCTATACAGAAATTTTAAGGAAGTACACCTTTAATTCACATAATACTTGTAACAAACATTGATAGGGCAACATATTATTTTTGAATAGAGAATATATTTTTATTAAGCTTCACTAAGAGGTAAGGCAGGTATAGCAGAAGCAGCAGGGCAAGCTTTTCTAATACAATAAAAGCAGATTGACTAATGGGAGTGTGAGCGGGAGGGTGTCTGTGTGTGAATGTGACAGAGTACAAATGTACGAAAGAGTGCAAGTGATTTAGTGAGAATGTGTGCGAGAGAGAATGTGTGTTTCAGTGTTTGTGTTTTATGTTTGCAAGTGTGCTGTTGGTCTGGCATACTGGAGGTCATTCTTGCCTTTTGGACAAGAGCACTAATAGAGTATGGATGGGAGGTGTTACCTATGGAAAACTGCAGGCCCTGACATGCTTTTATTAAGACCTTATCATTGGCTGTGGAGACTCGAACTGTCTTACTGAGAAAGCCGCCAGCCAGTCATACCCAGGGCAGAAACACAGAACACGCGCCACCACACCTGGCCGAAGGCCCTAACATAATGTACCTAATTCTTAGCATATTGGGTGGATCTATAGCAAAATGTTGGAAGTGATATTTGAGGTAACACTTGTTAGATTTCCTGTACTCCTTTTATAGGGGGTGTGTATGGCAAAATGCGCCCACTTGCTGGTTCAGCCTGACTGGCTTCCTAGCCAGAGCCTGCAGCCTCTTTTTACAGAGACCGACCGTACAGACTGAATCACAGTTTCAAAATCATGGGCATCAGCAGAAATTTTTCCAGGGGGGGGGCTAACCTGGCAAACGAAGGGGCATGGCTAATGTTAATCAATAGGGGCGGGGCTAAAAAGGCAGACAATCAGGATCGGTTAATGCTCAGGCCAAGCTGAGAAAAAAAAAAGTGTTCAATTCTGCATTTGAAACTGGACAACAATTAGAGCACACTTATGAACCTTAATATCACCCTCTGGCCCCTTAAAACTCATACATACCCACCCCCCTAAAATTAGCCTTCTAGCACCCCAAAACCCATAACCCATACCCGCCCTGACCCCTAAATTGGTCCCCTTGGCACCCCAAAACCCATGCCTGCCCTGAACCCTAAAATGTCCCCCCCTTGCAACCCAAAACCCATACCCACCCTGAACCCTAAAATTACCCCCCTGGTACCCCAAAACCCATATCCACCCTGAACCCTAACATTTCCCCTGGCATCCCAAAACCCATACCCGCCCTGAACCCTAAAATTACCCTTGGCACCCCAAACCTCATACCCACCTTAAACCCTAAAATTATCACTGCCACCCCAAAACCCATACCCACCCTGAACCCTAAAATTACCACACTGGCATCCCAAAAGCTGAACGCTACAGGGCAGATTTACAAGCCCCTTGCGCCACTTTAGCGTCACTTTTAACATGGGAAAAGTGATGCAAAAATGTCCCAAGGGGCTTATAAATCTGCCCCAACAAGCTCACACTACATTTGCATATTCAGCGGGGACTGTCCTGCTTGACGTTTACATGCATGTTAGTCTAAAACAGCGTAACCTAGATATGCAGCCAGTAGGTACTGCTGGTGATGCTGTAGAATGCAATAAAGTTAATGGAACTTACTTAAAAACTGCTGCCTGCTCTTCTGATACTATTCAGTGGAGTCTGGCTGATCAGCAGCACTGTCGTCCTGGCATCCAGCCCCTCCCAAAAGTCTCACTTTCTAGATAGGTGTGGGTCAAATGTCTCCTGGATTCTCCTTGCCTGGGCCTCCTCTGCTTCTTCGTCGGTGCCCTTGGATGCAAAAAGAGACATATCCATGGCCCTGTTCACCATTTATCTGCTGAGCAGCGCCGTGGATGTGTATTCCATACAAGTGCAGACAGCAAGGTGAAAGGGATGGCAGTGCAGGCGACACTTTTCCTTCGTAAAGTAATTCCTGCTGGCGTCATAGCCCTGGGTGTGCTGTCTGTGCACTAGTATGGAATACACATCTATACAAGTGCACAGACAGCAAACCCTGGGCTATGATGCCAGCAGAAATTCCTATACAAAAGAAAAGCGTCACCTGCACTGGCCATCCCTTTCCCCCTGCTGTGCACATCTTCCCACTCCCACCCCATGACAAGGCAGCTAGAAGTGGTCATTTATCATTCTGAGGGGTGTGAATGTTATAAGAATTTGTGTGCCTGTCTGAGACAGCTTCCCGGCACAGCACACACACACAGCCACACCCGAGTACTTCACACAGGTCTTTAAAAGACCATTTACTTGGTAATGAGGCTTTGTTGTGTTTTCGCCCCTACTTAGAGCCCCTGCATCTCCACTCTGCATATGGCTTTGGCTGGATGAATTAGCCTTACCTCCCGAAATTTGAGGGAGACGAGTTGACGTGAGGTTTAAAAGAGGGGTGAACGAAGGATTGAAGACGCATAGTGGTGACCGTGATGGGGCAGACATTTAATGCAGTTTCCTTATCTAATGGGTTTATTGTACAAATCTAATTTGACAGACTCGCAGACAGCAAATGCTGCAGCCTTTCCATGGCGACTGAAAGTTTTTTTCTGGAAGTTGGGTCGACAAGCTGATCGGGTTCATTTCTTCCTTCATGTGGTGGTGATTAGTGGGTTGCAGGGCACCTGCACTTGTCGCCTCTGTCAAAGGTAGCCCCCTGCTTCCATCTGAACGCCGAGCATCACCACCCCCCCCAACTACCGGCACCTGGAGGGGTCGCCGTGATGTCTAGGGTGACCAACTGGCATGGGTGCAAATTCAGGACAGTGAGTGTAAAAATTCAGGACAAAGGGTCAAAATTCTTGACAAAAATTCAGGACAGGAGGTCAAAATTCAGGACAAAAGGTAAAGTTTACAGACACATCAGAGAAGGTTGCGCAATAGTATATAAGTAAGTAAATAGACAACCACTAAAGTACAAGTTAAAATAAGTTTATATTAGGTTCATGGTTTGTCAGTATACAAGAAGCTTTAAGCAAATATGCAGGTCTTTTTGTGGTAACAAAACCGCCCCCACCTTTCCAGCTCCCAGAGAAAACACCTGATGCCCGGTCCGGCCAGTCTGGTCTTGATACCACCCTCCAATGGCGTGCCCCTCATCTTCACATAGACCCTCTCTCATGTGTATTTAATTTCTTCTATAGTGCTACTCATCCCAAGTATGTGGGGCAGAGTTTTGGAGTGTGTTACAACACACACATATTATATAGAGACAATCACTCATATAAATGGGAAAGTCAATGTATAGGAAATGTTGCTTAAGATAATGGGGCTTACAATGTGCAATCATACTTTCATCCTTCATTCAGTCTTTCACCATTCAATCTGTCCTTCCATCTGTGGGCCCAACAATGTCCATATTCATCCATTTATAAACCTATCCATCACGTTTCCTTCCTTCCATCATTTCACTTATCTATCCCTCAATCCACCCTTTTACTCATCCATCATCCATCCATCCACCCTTTCACCCTATCCATCCATACACTCATCCATCCACTCTTCCACCCATCCATCCTTTAACTCATCCATCCAGCCATTCACCCATTCAGTCATCCATTTACCCATCCCCCTTCCTCTTTCAATTCTCCTTTCACTTAGCCATCCATCCTTCCATCCACCCACCCACCCTCCTACTCATCCACTCATGAATCCATCCATTGAATCTATCATTCATCCATCCTTTCACTCATACATCCACCCTTTCACTCCTTCACTCATCTATCCATCCTTTTGTCTATCTACCCGCACTTTCACCCACTCATTCAGCCTTACATCCACCCTTTCACTCATCCGTCCATCCATTCACCCTCTCACTTATCAATTCATCAATCCACCCTTTCACTTATCAATTCATCAATCCATCCATGATTTCACTGATCTATCCACCCATTCACTCGCCCGTCATCCACCCTTTCCCTCATCCATCAATCATTTCAATCATCTATCCAGCCATCCATCCACCCATCCCTTCACTTACTTACTCACTCACGCTTTCACATTAATTATGAGACCTATCAAGAACTCCACCCTCGCTGTAGTTCCTAAAGCAAGGGTGGGGTGGAGCAGGGTTCACTATGCCCCTGCACATAGGCAATCTGAAAAAGTTGGATGGGATGTCCGATTGCGCCTGAAATGACTGTTCTGTACATGGCCCAGTACGAGGAAAAATATGTATATAACAACCATCCGTACCAAGCACACATTCACACATTGGCTACAATACATTGATGATGTGTGGTGTGTCTGGGATGACACTCCTCAGTCGTTAGAAGAATTTCACGACTGGCTAAATAATAGGAGCCCTGATATCAAGTTCAACTTGACATATGATTCGAAATCCCTATCATTTTTAGATGTAGAAATTAAATCGACATCCGAGGGACTGATGTTCTCCCTATTTCAGAAAAAAACTGATAAGAACAATGCCTTACATTTCAAGAGCTACCATCCAAGAAGTTTAAAAAATAACCTCCCCTATGGATAATTCCTTAGGGTGAGACGGAACTGTTCAAGGCTTCAAGATTTTGAAACTCACGGCCATGCATTGGTCCAGAAACTTCAAGAAAGAGGGTATCCACGTAAGCTCCTGAAACACTCTATGAAAAGGGCGAGATGGACACCAAGGGAGAATCTATTGCAGAAGAACCAGAAGGCACTGAAACAACGGATTGTATGTGTGTCCACCTTTGGACCCCACACACATCCAGTGCAAAATATCATTCTCAACAGCAGGCATCTATTTGAAGAAGCAATCCCCAATGTGGGTTCCCCTTGTTTGCGCTAAAGAAGGATCGGAGCATAGGACAGCAGATTACATCCACATGTCCTGAAAGTAAAAAAGATACTCAAAGCACTTTATTTGGTCTCAGCCCTGTCAAGGGGCACCACAAATGTGGAACTTGCTCCGTGTGCAGCCTAACAATGGAAGGTTCTCTGTTTATCGATGCTAAGAAGTGCTGGTGCCATGAAGACTTCACTAATTGTAAGACCAAGTATGCAGTATATGCCATTCAATGTCCATGCAAAAAGGTATATATTGGCATGACCACACATGAGGTATGACAAAGAATCACACAGCACCGTTCAAGAATCAACAATAACACCACAAATGTGGAACTTGTTCCGTGTGCAGCCTAACATTGGAAGGTTCTCTGTTTATCGATGCTAAGAAGTACTGGCGCCATGAAGACTTCACTAATTGTAAGACCAAGTATGCAGTATATGCCATTCAATGTCCATGCAAAAAGGTATATATTGGCAAGACCACACAAGAGGTCCGACAAAGAATCACACAGCACCGTTCAAGAATCAACAATAAAATACTCACAGCACCTTTGGTTTCGCATTTTCTACAAAAAAATCATTCAGTGAATGACTTAAAATGGACAGTCTTGGCAGTGATGAAAACTTCTGTTGGAGGGGGTGGTGACCCTGATGCACGTCTATCCCAGTAAGAAGCGTATTTGATATTGAAATTTGACACAGCGATGTCAGGTTTGAATGAATTAACTGAATTGAGCAATCTGTAATTAACACCAGTCTATGCAAGTGAATTTCGTAACTACTAACTGCGTTGGCCCTATTTGCTCGAGTTGACCATGATGATGAAAAAACCTACTAAGATGAAAAAAACTACAAATAACAACTTCCGATAGGAACATCTAAATAACTACGGCCCCTTTAAAAGTATTACCAACGTCCGCTGCATCTACACGTCAGACGCCCTGTTAGAGTAAACGTCGTCGAAGACCGAGAGAGAGGAGTTCTGTTTCTAAGTAAGTTCAGAGCTGCACGTTTTTTTTTTTAAAAAGCTCGCATTTCCTCTCTTTGCTTTTGCAGACATCAACTAATGCGGCACATATTCAATAGGTGTTATTTACCGTTTCAGCCGAGATGGAAATGATACAGGCCGCTGAGTAAGAACATTTAGTGCCGAGGATTGGCCAGCACTTCCCTACCTCTCCCCCTTCATTCTGTCAACACATGAAGGTAGGCTGTACTAAATGGCGGTTCCTATAGGAATTTAGCGTAGCGTGGAAAAGGGCAATTGATGGTAGACTGACCTTTAATTTTGCATTTACCCACAGAATTCCCACATTTGTCTGGCAAATTCCTACCATAAGTGGCCGTAGATGCTGACAACAAGTAATTGTGAACATTAGTAGAGCAGTCTGAGAATTTAGAAATATTTTTAACAGCTCCTATAACACTGATCCCAATCCCATTATCATTCTTTACAGTGATGGCCACTCCCACTCCGTGTCCTGAGGAGAACCCTTAAATGTTTTAGTGGTTCGAAACGCGTCGATCCTGAGCCTGAGCGAGAAAGGAGGGACGCTTCTAGGGTAATAAAAAATTGTGCCATACTTTCTTCCCCTAGGAGTGTGACCCATTGAGAAGTTTAGTCTCTGGCTCAGTTAGACAAGCAGGCGTCTCTAATGAATTTTTTGTCGGCTTGTCTGTTTATATTCAATACGAAGGACTGGTGCCTAGTAATGAAGTACTTGGAGGCATTGTATAGTTGTGTATTTGGTGTGCATTGTAATTTCTAACATTGATTTTGTGTATTATGTTTAAATGTCCGTATGTGTTTAATATTGTTTGACAATTGATTCTTTTCTATGACATACAAAATTTACTTGAAAACAAGCTTTTTATGAAATATAAAAGACTAAAATAAAATAGTCGTACCACCTAGAATTCCTTGACGAGGTGTGTTAAAACAAAAAATAAAAACCTGTCTGGCCTTTTGCTTTTGTTTGATGTATTAGAGTGGTCCAGGACAGCCAGTGACAGGACCCAAGCCTTTTCTGTTGCCCCGGTCTTGCATATATGGCATTATGGGTAGGTTGTATTTACCATACTTCCTTCCTTCAGACTAAAGACTGCAATTCAACTGACCGCCGACAGAGGGCCGCCCTCGGCATTACCTCGTCAACCCTGCTCCAGGGATGGCTTCGAACTGCAGACAGATTGTGACATCACGTCTTCTCTTTGGGCAGATTTCTGAGGACCTTGCGCCGCAATTGCGTCACTTAATTTGACGCAACGGCGGCGAAACAATGCGCCCTATCTACAACATGACGCATCTAGGAGATGCGTCACGTTGGAAAGCCCTGCGCCATAAGGAGGCGTTCCTGCGCAGGGGGGGGGGGGTGTTCCTGCGCAGGAACGCCTCCTGAAAGTGGCTGAGTGAAATCTATGAGATTTCACTCAGTCACTTTCTACGTCAATTCCTTACGCCTGCTTGAAGCAGGCGTAATGGTGACGCACCAGGCATTGTAGGGGCGGCCCCTGTGCATTGCAGGAGTCATGTCGCACTTGCGACATGACTCCAGCAATGCGCCGCCCGTACGCCGAGAAATGCGTGACGCATCTTCCATGCCTTGCACCATGGTGCGCCGCATTGTAAATGCGGCGCACCATGGGTGGCGGAGCTGTGGCGCACATTAACTGGCGCATCCCTGGGGATGCGCCAGTTAACATAAATCTGCCCCCTTGTATTTTATTTATATTGCCACAGTGGGAGAATGCTTTCCGTGAAAAGCCATCTGGAGTAGGGATGCACCTTTCTTAGAGAAAGATACCGGCCATTTGTTTAACGAGTCTGCAAGCCCCTCCCCCGCACTAAATGTGGCTTTATATATTTGTAACATGACTTTTCTGTCTTTGTTTTCTTTAATTGTTAGTCATGTATCATTAATGCAGCCCTAAAACACATTTAAAATTACTATTTATATGTGTTGTTTGAATTATGCACAAATCTGTGCTTAAAGTACCTGGGGCCTCATTTATGAGAAATGACGCATCGCTGCGTGAAAGCAGCGATGCGTCACTTCTCAGTGCGCACTCTTGCGACATTCCTGATGCGTCATATTTAATTTTTGGCGCATCATGTCGCAAGGAGTTACAGATACGTCAGTATTTCTGACGTATCTGTAAGCGCAAAAGTGACGCATTGCTGGAGTGTGTCACAAAAGTGATGCAACTCCAGCAATGTGTCCTTTCACATGGGGCAAGCCCCTTGTGAAAGGGCCTGCGTCAGTCTTACGCCTGTTGTGAGGCAGGCGCAAGATTTTGATGCAACGGCGTCCTAAAAGTGGCGCAGTGAAATCTCATAGATTTCACTGCGTCACTTGTACGACCCTTCCTTACGTCAACACGCCCCCCTTGCATACATTGGGCCTCATTTATGAGCCCTTGCATCACTTTTACGCCGCCGGTACGTCACTTTTTGTGACGCACTAGTGGCATAAAAAATGTGCCTTGTTGCGCCATATTTGCAAAGTGACGCATCTAGGTAGATGCCTCACTTTGTAAACCCCTGCGCCACATTATACCTGCGCCAAGTATAATGTATGCAGGGGGGGGCGTATTGCCACAAGAAAGGGTCGTAGAAGTGACGCAGTGAAATCTATGAGATTTCACTGCACCACTTCTAGGACGCTGTTGCGTCAAAATCTTGCGCCTGCCTCACAGCAGCCGTAAGACTGACGCAGGCCCTTCTTGCTGGAGTTGCGTCACTTTTGTGACGCACTCCAGCAATGCGTTACTTTTGAGCTTACAGATACGTCAGAAGATCTCGAGCGTGAAAAGTAAGCCAAATACAAGCTCTATCAGGTGATCTTATTGCTATTATGACCGCAGCATGTGCTCTGACGTGACAGATTGTTATTAGTTACAATAAGCTTTCCTACATCCAACGTCTTAAATTCTATATTTAAACATATTCAGATCGCAGTGTGAGATCTACAAGTAATTCCCGAAATATACACCTTTCTTCGTCAGAGCCACACAAACTGCATCTGTGTTAAATAATGAGTATACAGTAAAGCATGCTTATACTTAGAGAAATTGCAATCCGTCATCCTATATACGTTTTTACTTAAGACAATTAGGGCCCGATGTAGGTAATTCTTATTTACCACTTCTTAAATACCGAATTTTACCGATTCGGAATCGTTAAGATTCGGTATTTACCGATTCTGTAAATACTGAATCTGTATTGCCCATTAATTCCTATGGGCTTCAATTCAATTCCGATTTTAGCAAGGGTGCTTAGGGGCATGTCTGTCTGTCACATGTCTAGATGTGCATGCACACATGATTCGGGGTGGTAAAATACCGAATCTGAACTACCTACATGTGCTTTTACAGAATCTGTATTACTGATTCCCGAATCTGTAAATACAGATTTGGTAACATACCTATTCTGTAAAGCATGCTCCTACATTAGAAAGCCCTAATACCAGTCGGACGAAAACCCTAATACCAGTCGGAAACGTCCGACTGGTATTAGGGCTCCTACATCTGGACCCTAGGGCGACGTTATGTAATGATCTTGAGCTTGATAAAGAAATGCTAACACATTTGGCAAAAAAGAGATACAAAATGTGTGTTCAATGCTTCTAGACAGCTATCATCGGCTGTGGCGGCTTTTGGACTTGCATACATGGCATTGTGGGTAGGTTGTATTTGCCATATCTTCCTTCCTTCAGACTAAAGACTGCAATTCAACTGACCGCTGACAGAGGGCCGCCCTCAGCATTACCTCGTCAACCCTGCTCCAAGGATGGCTTCGAACTGCAGACAGCTTGTGACATCACGTCTTCTCTTTGTATTTTATTTATATTGCCACAGTGGGAGAATGCTTTTCGTGAAAAGCCATCTGGAGTAGGAATGCACCTTTCTTAGAGAAAAATACCGGACATTTGTTTAAGGAGTCTGCAAAGCCCCTCCCTCACACTAAATATGGCTTTATATATTTGTAACATGACTTTTCTGTCTTTGTTTTCTTTAATTGTTAGTCATGTATCATTAATTCAGCCCTAAAACACATTTAAAATTACTATTTATGTGTGTTGTTTGAATTATGCACAAATATGTGCTTAAAGTACCTGGGGCCTCATTTATGAGAAATGACGCATCGCTGCGTGAAAGCAGTGATGCGTCACTTCTCAGTGCGCACTCCTTGCGACATTCCTGATGCGTCATATTTAATGTATGACGCATCATGTCGCAAGGAGTTACAGATACATCAGTGTTTCTGAAGTATCTGTAAGCGCAAAAGTGACGCATTGCTGGAGTGTGTCAAAAAAGTGACGCAACTCCAGCAATGCGTCCTTTCACATGGGGCAAGCCCCATGTGAAAGGGCCTGCGTCAGTCTTACGCCTGCTGTGAGGCAGGCGCAAGATTTTGACGCAACGGCGTCCTAAAAGTGACTCAGAGAAATCTTATTGATTTCACTGCGTCACTTCTACGAACCTTCCTTGCGTCAATACTCCCCCCTTGCATACATTGGGCCTCATTTATGAGCCCTTGCGTCACTTTTACACCGCCGGTGCGTCACTTTTTGTGACGCACCAGTGGCGTAAAAAATGAGCCTTGTTGTGCCATATTTACAAAGTGACGGATCTAGGTAGATGCGTCACTTTGTAAACCACTGCGCCACATTCTACCTGCTCCAGGTATAATGTATGCAAGGGGGGGCATATTGACGCAAGAAAGGGTCGTAGAAGTGACGCAGTGAAATCTATGAGATTTCACTGTGCTACTTCTAGGACGCCGTTGCGTCAAAATCTTGCGCCTGCCTCACAGCAGGCGTAAGACTGACGCAAGCCCTTTCACATGGGGCTTGCCCCATGTGAAAGGATGCATTGCTGGACTTGCGTCACTTTTGTGACACACTCCAGCAATGCGTCACTTTTGCGCTTACAGATACGTCAGAAATACTGACATATCCGTAACTCCTTGCGCAATGATGCATCATAATGTAAATATGATGCATCATTGGTGTCGCAAGGAGGGAGCAATGAAAAGTGACGCATCGCTGTTTTCACGCAGCGATGCGTCATTTTTCATAAATGAGGCCCATTACACCTGGCGCAGGTATAATGTGGCACAGGGGTTTACAAAGCTGCGCATCTACCTAGATGCGTCACTTTGTAAATATGGCGCAACAAGGCACATTTGTTACGCCACTGGTGCGTCACAAAAAGTGATGCACCGGCGGCGTAAAAGTGACACACAGCCTCATAAATGAGGCCCCTGCACTTTTGCTTACTTTTGAACTGGCTAGGACATCAAAATAGCGATGATGCCTGTATACATTTGATAAGCTGGCAACCATAATCAGGAGATTGAAAGTTTGTTGCAGAATCCGCACAATATTTATTTCCTCCACCCTCCATCCCAGATTGATACTATAATAGCAATAGTTTAACTTATATCTGAAACTGTATGCCAGCTGTCAATACTATGCTGAGTTACTCCATGAGGCATATGTATAATTTATTTTATTTAGAAAGTTTTGTTTAGGGCGAACATGACCCTTGAAGGTATCAGAGCGCTTTACAGAGGGATGCGACACAAATGAGAGGGGGCAATCATTACAGAATCATAGCAATAGACAAAAATAGCAAAAGTTACGTGACAACATGATAGACAAAAATAGCAATAGATACATGACGACATGATACACAAATATAGCAATAGTTACATAACAACGTAATAGTGGGCAAAATATTTAGTCAGTAGGATAAGGCAGGAAAGACATCAGCATGATAGTATATGAGGTGACTCAGGACCCCTACTGGACTTTAGGACAGGCAAGTATTCATCAGTTGCGCTTTCATTTCCTTTTTGAAGAACACTGTTGATGGAATCAGTCTCATTTCCATTGGAAGGGCATTCCAGATTCGTGGGGTGATTCCTGAGAACAAAGGAACGGTTGTATGTTTTTTTGTGTTAATTTCCTTGGTTTAAGTAGAAGGGTGCTAGAGCTTCGGAGGTACGGACACCACCCGACAGCTCAGGTTTTTTGCGAGATAAAAAGGTGTGTTGTAGTGAAGGGCTTTGTGGGTCATGCAGACAAGTTAAAGGTTTATCCTTGCTTTGAAAGGTAGCCAGTTGAGTGTTTTCAGGTCCGGGGAGATGTGATTGTACTTCCTGGAGCCTGTTACTAGCCTGGCGGCCGCATGCAATGAGCCTCCGAGGGCGGCCAGTCTGTACTTAGGCAGACCGCAGAGTGTTGCACTGCCATTTTCCAACCGTGAGATGACTAATGCTTATACTGCGGACTTGAAGTCATCGGGGGGAAGGAAAGGTTTTAGTTTCCTTAGGGTGCTCAGTTTGAAGTTCGCTCCTTTGGTAGAAGCACTAATGTAGTCCTGCATGCTCAAGTTCCTATCCAACACTATATCCAAGGATTTTGTAGAGTCTATGATATGTGGTGTGCAGTTGAGAGCAGACAGATTTTTCATGTATTCCTCAATGATGGGTCTTTGCTTGGGCAGGTTCACTTCGAGTTGCCGTAAGCCCCGCCGTGCCAGTCGATTGTCTGCTGGGTAATGATATGGAGCACAATGCTTGGAAGGAGGTGGAATACCGGACTCATACTGAGATGCTGGGTACACCTGATTGGGCCTGTGTGACTACCAGGTCTGCGGCTGCTCGGGAGGAGAAGTCGCGTGGGTTGGAGCCTGGAACAATGGCCCACCCAGCTGCTGATGAGAGAACATCTCGAGGACAGGAAGAGCCTGCCTCGATGTCCGTGCCCCGTGAGACGGATAGGCCACCTGTGGAGGTGGACCCGGAGTCCGCGGGGGAGGACATGGTTCAGTTGGAGGACTTACCTATCCCCGCTGAGTGGCGAGTGGAGGGAGGACCATCCAGGGAGGAACTAAGCAAGGGACAAAGGGAATGTCCCACCCTCAAGGGTCTGAGGCAACAGGCTGAAACCCAGGCAGCAGGTAACGAGTCCGGGAACTATCGTGTTTACTGGGAGGATGGTCTCCTCTACAGTGAACCGAAGGCTCCAGATTTTTCGAAAGAGTTCATTGTCAGATGCATCCGACACTGGCATTGGGGCGGTGTTATTGCAACTCAATGAAGAGGGCCTGGATCAACCCGTGGTCTTTCTGTCACGGAGACTGCTTCCCCGGGAACAGAGGTGGAGTACCATCGAGCGGGAAGCCTTTGCGGTGGTCTGGGCACTGAAGAAGCTGCGACCATACTTGTTTGGTTCACACTTCCTTGTTCAGACAGACCACCGACCCCTTCGTTGGCTCATGCAAATGAAGGGGGAAAACCCCAAACTGTTGAGGTGGTCTATCTCCCTACAGGGAATGGACTTTCGGGTGGAACACCGGCCCGGAGTTGACCACGCCAATGCAGACGGGCTCTCCAGGTATTTCCGCCTTAGTGTTGAGGTCTCCCAAGGTGTTGGGTAGTTCTCCCCACTTTCAGCTGGGGGGGACCCGTGTTAGACCTGTCTGCTTCTGAGAGTCCCCTCACCAATATGATTTCTTTTGTTCCCCTGTACATCCCAAAATTTGTCGCTTTTCTTTGTCTGCCAGGACTTTGTATGTGCTGTTTCATGGGGTTAGATGTTCCTTGACGCCCAGTTGCTCACAAGGTTTGTGGCACCTATTTACAAGACAAATGACGAAACCTGTGGCATTACAATCTGGGGTTGTCAACCTGAAGATATGGCCCTAAAATGGTGGACACCCTTTTCCCTCATGTGAGTGACTCCCATTGGAGCCTTCATGAACTTTGGCCTTTGGAGGTTTTGGCGCCCCTTTGTTTGGCGCACTTTTCTGACAGGAATTTCTTTATTTTCTCTCAGGTACACAAAATGGCTGCTCTAGAACCACAGTACGGTGGCTGTGAGTGACCTAAATACACCTCCAAAGGGCCATGTCATTGTCACAGCCAGAGAAGGTTCTAGAACCTTCTGGCTCGTGCCAGCAACCCAGGGCACTGGCTATATAAGGCTCAGTCCCTGGCGGCCATTTTAGATTCGATGGGGGAGTTCCGATAGAAGAGATTCCAGACTTGACACCAGATTGACACCTGCCCTGTTGACCCCTGAGGTGGCTGGTAGCGCGGGCAGTAGAGTAGCAAAGGTCATTGGCATTGATCCTGACTGGCGTTCCAGTTATCTGCATTAGCGGTGACCATGCGCCTGCCCAGCTAGTGCCTCATTACCCCCAAAGACTGTGGCCAATTTCGTGTGCTCCCTGCCCCCTCCGGTGGTGAATTGCGACAGATTTCACGAGTCGCGTGGCGAGAGCAAGTTCGCCGCGACCGCGATCGTCGACTGTGCCCCCTTCGCGACAGGCGCCTCTAGAGGGGAGCTCGGACGTCTACGAGCCCCACCAGCGTAGAGCGCTCCCTGCACGGACTGAAGGTGAAGTGGTGCGCCGGGGCGGGGAAGGCCGGCCTTTGTTGGGCGGGACTAGCGTCCCTGCCACTCTCCAGTGACCCAGAAGCTGTAGCTGTGGGCGGGAACCACCCTGTATGCGGAAGACGGAGGGAGGTCCGGTGAGCCCCTGAGAACCCCTTCGCTGGCGTGAGGAGTGCTAAGCCCTGACTGAATCGCTTTCCGATCACAGCCAATGTGAGGTGGGCCCGTTTCTTCCAGTAGTGTGCAGCGTTGTGAAGGAACTGTGAACCGGCATTGTTTTAACTGAGCGAGAAGGTGGTGTGACCTTGCCAGCAGCCCGTTCGTTAGTCTAAAGACTTTGAACTGGTGCCGCCTGAGTGCTAGCGGTTACAAAGCCTGTAGGCGCGTAGAGACTCCACCGGCAAGCAGAGATCCTTTCCCGGTGACAGCCACGTGCAAATGAAGTGTTCACTGTGTCTCCTTGCATTTTAGACACACGCGCATACTCCCTGAATGAACGTTAAAGAGTCCCAAAACGCATTCTGTGCCCAGAGAAGCCTGTATGCATTGTCATTGAAACCAACACAAACTGTAAGAGTTATCTTTCCAAACTGAAACGTAATGCAAATGTAATGTTCCTGAAATATTTAATTGGTGGCAGCGATACCAGAATGAACATGTGTTTATTATTTAAATGAACCAGTATTTATTCTGCTAGGCGAAAGTGATATTTATTCTATTGATTTGTGATATTTATTACTGATATTTATTCTATTTATTGATGCTATTTATTCCTGATATTATTTATGGTATTACTCATTACAGAATTGAAGCCCAGAATTGTGTGACTAAAAGAAATGTATATGTGCTATCCCAATCATCCCTATTTACAGAGAATTTTTACATAAAGGAATCGTATTTTTCTACAGCAGTGGTGTGGTGTCATTCTTTTTGGTGTGGCTGCGCAGAGAGTTATTATTGGGTCAAAGCCGGCTTAACACTACAGCCTTCACTTGCCTTGTCACTTGAGCCAAGCTACCCCCTTTGTGCTGTGCTTGCCCATCGCAGGTCCAACAAAGAGGTATTCTGTTTTGAGGGTGTTTAGTTTGAGATGGTTGAAGGTAAGCCAGTTGAGGGTTTTGTGTAAGGTTCCATTGAGTGACTTGATGTTGTCAGGCGAGGAGTTTTCATGTACAGCTGGGTGTCGTCTGCATACATGTGGTATTGGATGTTAGATGCTTTCAGGCTTTCAGTGAGGGGTTCAATAAATAGGTTAAAAAGAGTGGGTGAAAGCGAAGAGCCTTGGGGCACACCTAGGGTGACAGGACTGGGATGGCAGAGGGATTGGTTGGATTTAATTCTCTATGTTCTATTATGGAGAAAGGATGCAAACCATTTTAGTACTACGCCAGAAAGCCCCAACCTATGCTCCAGAAGGCTCAGGTGGTTGTCATGTTTGACCGTATCAAAGGCTGATGAAAGGTCGAGTAGGATTAACAGGCAGGATTCGTTCCGGTCAAATAGGGTAAGCACATCTTCAACTATGTAAGTGATGGCGGTTTCGGTGCTGTGGCCTTGACGAAGTCCGATTTAAATTGATCTAGTAGCTGAAATTCCTCAATATGGTTACATAGTTGTACCTGTACACATTTCTCAATGAGCTTTGCCAGAGTAGGGGGGTAAGTGATTGGTCGGAAGTCATTCAGCTCCTCGAGGTTTCTTTAGGATGGAGAAAACTAGCCCAGACTTTAGGCAGTCAGGGATCTCACTTTGAAGTATACTATAGAATCTAGTAACTTGAAATAACTATAAGAAACTGGTGGAGCGCTGTGCTACTCCAAATCTGGTAAGGCCACTTTCTGTCAGTTTCAGAATGCAGGAATGCAACACACTCCTGCATTACCCCTAGCACTGGTGCTAAAAATGCTCCCTAGTGGCAGCGCAGGCATTCTAGCGCCATTTTCCTAGAGTGCCTATGCTGTAGGGGTGATTGTTTATGTGCAGGAAGGGACAGTTTTCTGCACATAAACTATCTTAAGAGACAATTTGCTCTGTGTGTTGCATTTTCCAGCACACATAGAAAGAGCAATATACGAGGAGAAATAAAATATTTCTCCTTGTATCGCCTGTTTAATACCACGTATTCCCTGGCAGTATTTTTGGCACTGCCCATTCCCTGTAAATATAGGGGTAGCATAAAAAACCACTGGGTGTTGCAGTGTAACGCCCACTGAAACACTCATTGCATGCCTCTTTCACGCTTAGTGCTGCCTTAATAGCGGCATTATTTTCAAGGTGGCGCTAAGCCACAAAAGGTGCCTTGTAAATATGCCATAGTAGTTAACGCCACAGTAGCGATGGAAAAAGTGATGCTCTGGTGGCGTTAGGGGCTTGTACATATGCCCCCAGGTATCTGGGAATACATCCTGCATTCAGACAACACCCTCCTCATTCTCACTGCTCACCCTTCACTTTCATGTACACCCTGCAGTCAAAGCAATCATATTGCATTCACACTACTCACTCTCCTCCTACACTGCACACACACAAGAACATCACTCACTCTGCAACCACATGACACTCCACTCACTTGTCACTTTCACCGCTAATAGTTTAACAAAAACGGGGTAACCCTGTGTCCCTCAGAACCTGGGTATTAGTGGTTAAACAAACAAGTGGTTCTGTTGGGTAGAACAAATTCCTTTGAGAACGCTAATCTATGCAAACAAAACAACAGTGAGAGCTCTCTGATACATTTACGTAACTGAAAAATCAATACTCAAGCTGAAAAAACAAATAATATAGCCTGGTGAAGAATTCATACATATATTTAGAATTCAATTTAATATTTGCTGAATTACTTCATTCAGTGACAAAAACAATTAATACAAAGTACGACCACAGTTAAGTGACAATTGGTGAAAAAGGTGCTCAAGTGCTAAGGTATATACACAACAATGAATACAATTATATAAACAGGTGATAGAAAGGCCAACAATTAATTGATCTCCAAAGAATCCTGATGTTTCATAGAGGAGTCATGGAGTGTTCTGGACCTAAAATTGGCTTCGACGTTTCGACCCTAGCGCGCCCCAGTTGGTGGTCGCTGCGGGTCTTTATCAAGACGGAATATGGTCGGAGATAGTCTGCAACATAAAGGCTAAATATCAGAGAGACTGTCGCGTAACTCGAAAGTGAGAAACACTTAGTGGTGAGTCAGTGAGTACTCACATGGTTCAGGGACGATGATTTGCCTGAAGAGTTGCCACACGTATGTTGGCCAAATCTGTGGATTAAGACAGGAGGTAAATCAAAGATCGAATAGTGATTTGGATACTGGTGGGGGTTTTGAATGAAACCCGTGAATGGACGTGATGCCCTGTCGATCAGATGAAAATAGCTAGGCCTTCCATTGATAAGGAAGAGCCACTTTAAAACAGGGCCAAGGCTAGGTGAATGCATAGGTGCCCATTAAAAACTAGAATGACCGTCGGCCCAGGACCGTTGCTCTCGACCATGTCGGAAATGGTGGCTAAACGAAAACAGTTATGGTGTGCAGATCTATAAAGTGTTTTACCCATTAGATCCATTACGCTATCAAAACGCTTAACTATGTACCGCGGGTACAGCCATGTATGGACTAAGGCAGGCAGTCGAGCAGCAGTGGTGATAGAAGTGCCTAAATGAATTGGAGTCGGCATAGGTGGACAGAGCGGTGACGTAAATCGAGTTTAGCCCATTTAAACCATCACGCCATCGGAACATCTCACCGTGTACCGCGGGGGCAGAGTGCAGCTATGCAGAAACTCACCCGTCATGGAGACGATCAAGATGCTTGGTCCACCGTAGCTGAGAGTGAAGTGAATCAAACATTCGCAGAAGCGGTATGACGAAGCGTGTACGTTAGGCACGTTCGTTGCTAGGAGACCGCGTCGGGAAAGGACTGTCCCACGCAAACGGCGTGTTCAAGGAGTTAACTGTTTCAGCGCTGTGGCAGCCTTAGGCGTGAAATTCTCAAAGCGGGGATGTTATGGTGAACCTCTGTGGCAAAGTCACATGTAAGGGAACACACGATTGAAGGGAAAGATTGCGGTATACCATTAACACGCACTGGGGCAGTTTGACATATCACATAATGCATTTTCTACTGTTATCGGTGGCAATGAAAAAATCACACAGTGAGTATGCATTGGTTTGCCTTATCATGAGACTATAGAGAAACTAAGCACAGAGTTGCATGTAAGGGAAACACATTTCCAGCGGAAAAAGTACAGTATCAATACACAATGATGCAGGAGGGGATAACAAAATGGGTTAGTACAGAGTATCAGACAAGTGTGTCTAAACCTATGCTGTATCTCAATTCCTATTGGTGTGTACCTAGAGTAAGCCCATTTGTTTGGATATCTCCTCGTGTTCATTCAGGCCTGCAGCTACAAAGTTTAAAAAGTGTATCCACTTGCATTCCTTTCTGTTTAGAGCAGAGGTTATGGAACCACCTCTAGGACTTGCGTTTATCTTTTCCAAGACTCTCCAGCGTATATTTTCGGGTCCATGATTGTGGGTGATAAAGTGGTCTAGGTGGTTTGACGACATTGTCTTTTATGTTGCGTCCTCTCTTGAATGCGAATAATGGACTCTCATCCATTTTTAGTTCTGTGGCCACTAAGTTCCAGTATTTCAACACTGTCTTTTTGGTGATGTTACTTTTGGAGTGAAAGGTGGTGACACAGACAAGCTTGCTGGCATCCCGTTTAGTTTGGGCTCAGAAGATGTTCCCTCGGGCAATACCATGCCCTCTTCTTGACACATTTGAGTAGGCCCAGTGGACAGCCTCGTTCCCGTAGGCGCTTACCTACCTTATGGTCAATATTTAAGAATGAGGAGGAATTGCACCAAAAGGGAGGACTTCTTCAAAGAGAGTGACACACTCACTAAGCGCCTACGGGAACAAGGCTACCCACTGGGCCTACTCAAACATGCCAAGAAGAGGGCAAGGTATTGCCCGAGGGAACAATTTCTGAGCCCAAAACAAACTAAATGCTCCGTCCATCATCCCCTTTTGTATCGCTTTGTTCGCCCTAAGTGTGGCAGGTTATGCTCAGGCTGATGAGGATTATGAATCCGAAACTGGTCCCAGGATGCTTGTTTCCGGTCCATGGAAGACATGGCTTGGCAGTTCGGGCTGGACTGTTCCCACGATGCACAGGGTCAGACTGATTTGCATATAGCCATGTCTGAAATGGGGTGGCTGAGTGGGCTAAAGAATGGTGATGGATTAAACCCAGATCAGTTGACTGGGGGTGAGTGTTTGATTTGCTCTAACGCTCCGTCCATTATCCCCTTTTGTATTGCTTTGTTTGCCCTAAGTGTGGCAGGGTATGCTCAGACATGAGTCCCTTGCTCACTTGGCCACTGGATTCAAGATAGCCTGGCTGATGAGGATTATGAATCCGAAACCGGTCCCAGGATGCGGGGTCTCCTAGCAACGACAGTGCCTAATGTACACGCTTCGTCATACCGCTTCTGCGTATGTTTGATTCACTTCACTCTCAGCTACGGTGGACCAAGCACCTTCATCGTCTCCACGACGGGTGAGTTTTCGCATAGCTGCAGGTACACGGTGAGATGTTCCGATGGCGTGATGGTTTAAATGGGCTAAACTTTATTTACGTCACCGCTCTGTCCACCTATGCCGGCTCCAATTCATTTAGGCACTTCTATCACCACTGCTGCTCGACTGCCTGCCTTAGTCTATACATGGCTGTACTCGCGGTACATAGTTAAGCGTTTTGATAGCGTAATGGATCTAATGGGTAAAACACTTTATAGATCTGCACACCATCACTATTTTCGTTTAGCCACCATTTCCGACATGGTCGAGAGCAACGGCCTGAGCCGACGGTCATTCTAGTTTTTAATGGGCACCTATGCATTCACCTAGCCTTGGCCCTGTTTTAAAGTGGCTCTTCCTTTTCAATGGAAGGCCTAGCTATTTTCATCTGATCGACAGGGCATCACGTCCATTCACGGGTTTCATTCAAAACCCCCCACCAGTATCCAAATCACTATTCGATCTTTGATTTACTTCCTGTCTTAATCCACAGATTTGGCCAACATACGTGTGGCAACTCTTCAGGCAAATCATCGTCCCTGAACCATGTGAGTACTCACTGACTCACCACTAAGTGTTTCTCACTTTCGAGTTACGCGCAGTCTCTCTGATACTTAGCCTTTATGTTACAGACTATCACCGACCATATCCCGTCTTAATAAAGACCCACAGCGACCACCAACTGGGACGCGCTAGGGTCGAAACGTCAACGCCAATTTTAGGTCCAGAACACTCCATGACTCCTCTATAAAACATCAGGATTCATTGGAGATCTATTAATTGGTGGCCTTTCTATCACCTGTGTATATAATTGTATTAATTGTTGTGTATATACCTTTGCACTTGAGCACCTTTTTCACCAATTGTCACTTAACTGTATGTATATGTGATGGTCGTACTTTGTATTAATCTTTTTGTCACTGAATGAAGTAATTCAGCAAATATTAAATTGAATTCTAAATATATGTATGAATTCTACACCAGGCTATATTATTTGTTTTTTCAGCTTGAGTATTGATTTCTCAGTTGCGTATATGTATCAGAGAGCTCTCACTGTTGTTTTGTTTGCATAGATTAGTGATCTCAAAGGAATTTGTTCTACCCAACAGAACCACTTGTTTGTTTAACCACTTTCACCGCTAATGCTAGACTCACAGCTATCACACTGCACTCATGCTGTTTCCCTGCACTCACACCTTTCATCCTTCCCTTACCCTGTGCTCACACAAGCACACCTCTCACCCTGCACTCACAGTGACCTCACTCCACATATGCCCCTTGCCATGAACTCATGCTGTTCTCCCTCAAATTACCCTGCGGTCACATGAGCATACCTCTCACCCTGTACCCACAGTGATCACGCTGCACTCACACCATTCACCATGCACTCACGCTTTTCACCCTGCACTTACATAAGCACACTATTCACCTTGCACTCATATGATACTTAATTCACCTGTCACTCTCACTGCTCACTCTGCAATCTCACTCAAACATGCACATCGCTCACCATGCATTAATTCCTCCCACTCTGCACCTTCACCCATACCCAAACTCATGTCACATCACTCACCCGTCAGTCACTCCCTCTCACCCTATTCTCACACTGTCACAATGCTCACTTTGCACTCACCACGCAAACAAGCACAGCACTCAGCCAGGAGTCACACCGCCCACTCTGAACTTCCACCTCTCACCCTTCACTCACACAGGCAAATCGCTCAGCCTGCATTCATTCAGGCACTCTGTTCATCCAGCCTGCACACAAGGACAATAGGCTGCAGTAACTGATAGGGACACACCACACACTCTGTACTAACTCCTCTTACCATGCACTCACCAGTCATTCTCACAGATCACCCTTCACTCTCGCCGCTCACCCTGCAATGCACACAGGCACACCACTCACCCTGCATTTACAGTGCTCACAACAGCCTATACTCACGCCTCCCACTCTGTACACACTCCTCTCACCCGACACTCAAATGGGCTCAATGCTTCATTCTGGGTACTTGTTGTTTTTAAGTAGGTTCTCAAAAACCCCAAATTGCAAAGTGTTACTGGATAAATCTATGGTTGCCAAAGAAGTCAATCATTTCATGAGATCAGTGGGATGCTGTGATATTACCTGGTAGAATGTGAATTCGATAATTTCCTATACTGTAACTGCTTGATCCACACGTGAAACCAAATATAAGCCCTATACAGAAATTTTAAGGAAGTAAACCTTTAATTCACATAATACTTGTAACAAACATTGATAAGGCAACATATTATTTTTTAATAGAGAATATATTTTTATTAAGCTTCACTAAGAGGTAAGGAAGGTATAGCAGAAGCAGCAGGGCAAGCTTTTCTAATACAATAAAAGCAGATTGACTAATGGGAGTGTGAGCGGGAGGGTGTCTGTGTGTGAATGTGACAGAGTACAAATGTACGAAAGAGTGCAAGTGATTTAGTGAGAATGTGTGCTAGAGAGAATGTGTGTTCCAGTGTTTGTGTTTTATGTTTGCAAGTGTGCTGTTGGTCTGGCATACTGGAGGTCATTCTTGCCTTTTGGACAAGAGCACCAAAAGAATATGGATGGGAGGTGTTACCTATGGAAAACTGCAGGCCCTGACATGCTTCTATTAAGATCCCATCATTGGCTGTGGGGACTCGAACTGTCTTACTGAGAAAACCGCTAGCCAGTCATACCCAGGGCAAAAACACAGAACACGCGCCACCACACCTGGCCGAAGGCCCTAACATAATGTACCTAATTCTTAGCATATTGGGTGGATCTATAGCAAAATGTTGGAAGTGATATTGGAGGTAACACTTGTTAGATTTCCTGTACTCCTTTTATAGGGGGTGTGTATGGCAAAATGCGCCCACTTGCTGGTTCAGCCTGACTGGCTTCCTAGCCAGAGCCTGCAGCCTCTTTTTACAGAGACCAACCGCCATTGAAACGCATTGGGCACCTGACGCTGTACCCAGCTGCCCTCATGGAACTGGTGGTGAACTCTTGGTGCTATATTGGACCTTGCCTACCAGTCACCTTAACATTGCACAATGTACAATTTTTAAAGTGAAAATAGTCCATAGTTAAAAAGCGTACTTACCTGAACGATTTTTCTCTGATGCCTAAACATATATAAAGATATTGGATATATGTATGAATTTGTGTGGCTCTCCTTCTTGAGTCATGTTGTCATTTATTGGCCATTATGTGTATTTTGTGAATGTCTTGCGCTCCTCTGTGTTAAGCCTAAGGCTGCTCGACCACACTACTCCCTAATAGAGCACTTTGGGATTGCATAGCAAGACCCTGTCTACTAGTAAGAGAACCCCTGGACTCTTTACACAATATATCAGATTATTAAAGTATATCACATAAAGATACAGCTTCCTACAATCTCTCATCTGTGTCAATAGAGCTAATATGTGGTGATCTGTTTGCCATCGCACACCTCTCCTCAAGGAGTGGCTCATACTGTGCATTATACAGAAGATGTAAACCCAAAGAACAGTCCTGATAATGGGTCACTAAGGAATTCATCAACAGTCCAATGTTTGAAATTGTGGGCATCTGCTGTGCCAGGCAAATATCTAGGGCCCATTTTAAGGGGCACCATATGCAGTGGAACAAGGGTTGCCGGCACAGGTAAAACCAGGCAGGCTGGAATGTTAGCCACCAATCAAGGTACAGTTCTTGACACAATGACATTCCGTAAATTTGAAGCATGTGTTCAAGACACCGCTTGAGTGATGGTAGTTGCAGTAGACTTGCAGATGGAACATCCATTGCAGAGAAGCAAAAATAGAGCCACAATGCCGTAAATAAGAAACAACAGCAACAGGAACGTTCCGAACACCCTGGAAAAGATAGAACGACTAAAGGCCGGATTACTCCGAAAATAGTTTGTAATGAACTAACTAGGCCGGTGTAGGAAAGTAGAATCTGCTTTTATGCTTACTCCCACTTTTTTCTTGATGTAATGCTGTTTCTGACTAGTCTGACTGGGATTCTACTAAACAAGACCCCAGTCTCTGTGCTTTCTTCCCTAAATTGGTTTGGCAAGCACTTAGGTACATCCCAGATTGTACACTGGTGTAACCTTATCAGTCCCTAGTATACGGTAGTAAGGTATCCAGGGCATAGGCACAACAAGGGTCCCCCATGGGCAGAAGCATTTATTATGCTACCCGTGGGAAACCCCCCAAACTGTAACTACAGGCCTGCAATAGCAGCCTGTGTAAGCTGGTGCTAGCACAATTTACGAAAGATATAGGTTTACCTGCACTTAAAACTGATACGTCATCCCTAAGGCAGGCCTTACAATCCTGAACCCAGGGTACTTGGTTCTAAGTGTGAGGGGGCCCTTGCATGAGCAGGACACCCTTACAGCCTATGGAGTCCATTCTCTCAGGTTGTAAGTGAGACTGCCATAAACCATATAGAGGACCACAGCGTCATTACGCGATGACCATCTCCTAACTGGCTGTAACGAATCATATCATATTTGGTATGAAACATGTTGGAATCATACCCCTACAACGTAAATGGCGCGGGAGGTATGATTCCATGCACCGTAAAGCTCCTTTGGGACGCCCTCGGTGCTCCTGATACCAGTCTTCCGGACCCGGACAGCAAGCTAGAGCTGCTACTGGCCAGAGACACTATTTTGCCCTCCTGCTGCTGAGCCAAGCTCGAGCAGGGGAAGGCACAACAATTGGTATCCTGTCACAGGGAGGTGTGACCACCTCCCAGACAGGGTTTACTGTATTGGGGCAGGGTGAAGGCACTTGCCAGCACCACATAGCCTGCTTGCAGGGCACACTTGGTGCCCTCCATGCATCGTCAAGTTCAAACTAGTGCTCTGGCGCAAAACTGGACAGAGGAGAGGGGTGTATCTTCCTCCTTGTACAGCTCCTCCTTAGGGAGGGACCCCTGAACCGTCTGAACCCTTTCCTTAGGGTATTTAATGGCTTACCTGTGGGTGGGTCCCTAGATTTGTCATAGGACAAGATTAATTTCTGACACTACTTCTTTTTCAACCATCTGGGCACTCTGTACTTCGGTGGACATCGCTCTGGCATCAAGGCTGCAACTGGGAAGACTCCTGCTGCTCCTGATCTTGTCGCCCTGCTCATCTGCAGCAACTTCTGTGCATGTGCACCATAAAGAAACATTCCAAGGCCTGGTGGGCATGCAAAACACCTGAAGGAATCTCCCTTGAAGTGAAGGAGTCACATCTCTGCATCTGCAGGCACCACAACTAAGCAGACTTATCCGCTGATCTTGGGCTCCCACAGACTGCGGAAGGCTCAGCAACACTGGTAGTGGTTCTTCACATCCCTCGAGGCCTGCCCTGTCCTCTCACCAAGTTTGAGGCCAGTATCCATTGTCGGTGTCGCAGGAATCTAACCCCTATGCCTGTGGTTCCCAATCTGTGTGCAGCGGCACCCCAGTGTGCCATAAAATCTATTCAGGGGCGCCGTGCAACAAGCACAGTTTCAAAATCATGGGCATCAGCAGATATGTTTCCGGGGGGAAACATATCTGCTGATAACAAATTAACCTCCTGGCACCCCAAAACCCATAACCCATACCCGCCCTGACCCCTAAAATTGTCCCCCTGGCACCCCAAAACCCATGCCTGCCCTGAACCCTAAAATGTCCCCCCCTTGCAACCCAAAACCCATACGCACCCTGAACCCTAAAATTACCCCCCTGGTACCCCAAAACCCATATCCACCCTGAACCCTAACATTTCCCCTGGCACCCCAAAACCCATACCCGCCCTGAACCCTAAAATTACCCTTGGCACCCCAAAACTCATACCCACCTTGAACCCTAAAATTATTACTGCCACCCCAAAACCCATACCCACCCTGAACCCTAAAATTACCCCACTGGCATCCCAAAAGCTGAACGCTTCGGGGCAGATTTACAAGCCCCTTGCGCCACTTTTGCGTCACTTTTAACATGGGAAAAGTGACGCAAAAATGTCCCAAGGGGCTTATAAATCTGCCCCTACAATCTCACACTACATTTGCATATTCGGTGGGCACTGTCCTGCTTGAAGTTTACATGCATGTAAGTCTAAAACACCGTAACCTAGATATGCAGCCAGTAGGTAATGCTGCTGATGCTGTAGAATGCATTAAATTTACTGGAACTTACTTAAAAACTGCTGCCTGCTCTTCTGATACTATTCAGTGGAGTCGGGCTGATCAGCAGCACTGTCGTCCTGGCATCCAGCCCCTCCCGAAGGTCTCACTTTCTAGATAGGTGTTGGTCAAATGTCTCCTGGATTCTCCTTGCCTGGGCCTCCTCTGCTTCTTCGTCGGTGCCCTTGGATGCAAAAAGAGACATATCCATGGCCCTGTTCACCATTTATCTGCTGAGCAGCGCCGTGGATGTGTATTCCATACAAGCGCAGACAGCAAGGTGAAAGGGATGGCAGTGCAGGCGACACTTTTCCTTCGTAAAGTAATTCCCGCTGGCGTCATAGCCAAGGGTGTGCTGTCTGTGCACTAGTATGGAATACACATCTATACAAGTGCACAGACAGCAAACCCTGGGCTATGATGCCAGCAGAAATTCCTATACAAAAGAAAAGCGTCACCTGCACTGGCCATCCCTTTCCCCCTGCTCTGCACATCTTCCCACTCCCACCCCATGACAAGGCAGCTAGAAGTGGTCATTTGTCATTCTGAGGGGTGTGAATGTTATAAGAATGTGTGTGCCTGTCTGAGACAGCTTCCTGGCACAGCACACACACACAGCCGCACCTGAGTACTTCACACAGGTCTTTAAAAGACAATTTACTTGGTAATGAGGCTTTGTTGTGTTTTCGCCCCTACTTAGAGCCCCTTTATCTCCACTCTGCATATGGCTTTGGCTGGATGAATTAGCCTCCCCTCCCGAAATTTGAGGGAGACGAGTTGACGTGAGGTTTAAAAGAGGGGTGAACGAAGGATTGAAGATGCATAGTGGTGACCGTGATGGGGCAGACATGATTTAATGCAGTTTCCTTTTCAAATGGGTTTATTGTACAATTCTAATTTGACAGACTCTCAGACAGCAAATGCTGCTGCCTTTCCATGGCGTCTGCAAGTTTTTATCTGGAAGTTGGGTCGACAAGCTGATCGGGTTCATTTCTTCCTTCATGTGGTGGTGATTAGTGGGTTGCAGGGCACCTGATCTTGTTGCCTCTGTCATAGGTAGCCCCCTGCTTCCATCTGAACGCCGAGGATCACCACCCCCCCACCCCAACCACCGGCACCTGGAGGGGTCGCCGTGATGTCTAGGGTGACCAACTGGCATGGGTGCAAATTCAGGACAGTGAGTGTAAAAATTCAGGACAAAGGGTCAAAATTCTTGACAAAATTTCAGGACAGGAGGTCAAAATTCAGGACAAAAGGTAAAGTCTACAGACACATCAAAGAAGGTTGCGCAATAGTATATAAGTAAGTAAGTAAATAGACAACCACTAAAGTAGAAGTTAAAATAAGTTTATATTAGGTTCATGGTTTGTCTGTATACGAGAAGCTTTAAGCAAATATGCAGGTCTTTTTGTGGTAACAAAACCGCCCCCACCTTTCCAGCTCCCAGAGAAAACACCTGATGCCCGGTCCGGCCAGTCTGGCCTTGATACCACCCTCCAATGGCGCGCCCCTCTTCTTCACATAGACCCTCTCTCATGTGTATTTCATTACTTCTACAGTGCTACTCATCCTAAGTATGCGGGGCATAGTTTTGGAGTGTGTTACAACACACACATATTATATAGAGACAATAACTCATATAAATGGGAAAGTCAATGTATAGGAAATGTTGCTTAAGATAATGGGGCTTACAATGTGCAATCATACTTTCATCCTTCATTCAGTCTTTCACCATTCAATCTGTCCTTCCATCTGTGGGCCCAACAATGTCCATATTCATCCATTTATAAACCTATCCATCACGTTTCCTTCCATCCATCATTTCACTTATCTATCCCTCAATCCACCCTTTTACTCATCCATCATCCATCCATCCACCCTTTCACCCTATCCATCCATACACTCATCCATCCACTCTTACACCCATCCATCCTTTAACTCATCCATCCAGCCATTCACCCGTTCAGTCATCCATTTACCCATCCCCCTTCCTCTTTTGTAGTGTAGCTCCTATTTTCCCAATAGGCTCTGCGCATTGGAATAGTACCTACAGCAGTAAAGGCCTAGGCCAGACGTTAACTAGGTCTACTACTGTCGAAACTAGACTTAATTTTTGGGTTTGCCAGCTAAGCTCAGAGTTCGCTAGAAACTTTCTCGAATGTTCAAGGAAGGATGAACTCCCCTGATTAGACAAGAAGGGATTTAGTTTCTGACAACCATAGAACATGACAACTTTGCTCTCCCCTAATCAAGAGTCAATCTCGAGAGTCGTGTGAGCACAAGGCAATTATTTTACTCAGTCAGTACGTGCATTCTTAGTCTCATCAGAAAGTAGAGAAAAGGAAGAGACGGGCGTGTTCAATAAAAGATGTTATTTATTGATCAGTCTCTTTTCTCGTACAAGAGAAATGGATCGATATTATTGCAATACTTATAGTTAAGTAAAGTGCATACATTAGAAGCAATAGTATAAAATAATACTGTAAAAACATTGATATGGTTTCTGAGCCATATGATGTTTAAAATGATTAAAATATATTTACATACACATATACATTTGACTAAACGTACTCAACTGGTGTTTCTAAATACGCCTACCCCGTGTACCTGACCTAAGTCTAATGCGTGGGCGGGAATAGAAAGTTACAGTTTAGTTTAAGTTTGTTTTTGCCAAGTGAATAACTAAAGAATTCTCTAGGAGGGGTTATTCAGTTCTGTACCTGGAATTTAGGATGAATGAGGAATGGTATCTCTTTCTCTGCTCTCGATATTCCAGGCTGCCTGCGAGGGCTGCCCAGAAGCGCCGGTGCTGGGTCTCTCGGCTTGAGATAGCAGCGCGTCTCTCAGCGCGTCAGGAAGGCGGGGCTGCTGCCTGCGGGGTCTGCTTCTGCTCTCGGCTTCGGCAAGTATGGCTGCTCCGTCTTGTCACCACGCGTGTGTTTGCATAGGGCAAGGTCGGCAATATTTATACCTTAAAGGTGCCGAGATTGACGTAAGGATGGACATAGGTACGTCAATAAAGATGTCATACGACTTGCTCGTTAGCACATTCTTTACTAAAGTTCTCTGTGAAATCAAAACAATGGCCGCACGGATTATCCAGGTTGTCATAGGTTTGATTTGTTATGAGAACGTCGTATGCCTTATCAGGGGCTGGAGGAATATCGCTTGTCTAATTAGATCTCAAGCGTTATGACCTAATCAGATAACACGTTCCTGTGCCGTAGTGTGACTGCGTCAGATAACGGTATCTGCATCATGGGGGATTTCTTGCCTCATGGGCTGACTGTTAGTTAACTAGCTAGTAAGTTTAACCAGAATAGGGTCAGGAATAGGGGGATCGAATCAGAACCTATAGAAATACACGACACCCACTCCACGCTAACTATGGTCATATCTACTAATCTATGCATAGTATAACATAGTACAACATACTATAGAGTATAGTGTATACCTTACCACCCCAAAATACATAAATGCATTTCGAAATTTTCAAATATACTGAAAAATTGCAGTCATATATATTGTATGCACTTAAGCTATGAATTAAATGCAAAAGTGAACACGCATTGTTATGCATTATTGATTGTTGGTATATGAGAAATACACATGAAATGGCTCTTAATATGGCTATACAGAAAAAAAGTCGAAACCATTTCATCACATAAAATCTATTGCGAACATACCAGCGGGCAGCTAAAGTCTATAAAGTCTATAAAGTATCTAAAATAGAAATCTTAGTTCTCTAGGAATAGTCTCTTACTTTAAGCAGAAAATCAGTGTCCCGGGAAAAAATATATAGAAAAATATTTTAGGGGCTTGCTGAAAAAAGTTGCTGTCCGTGAACTGGATTGTAATTGTTCATGTGACTTTATTTTTAAAGTTGAAGGCCGAATTCAGGGAACGCCGTGTGCGAGTTTACTCAAAAGTCTCTATTTCTGTTCCGGAGAGAACATCATATCATTCAGGCTTTCGAAAAAACTGTCAACAGCTTCATGGGAAAGTTCCTCTAAGTCGGAAATAGGGGTAACCATGCATTCATGCTCATGATTGTCTCCATTGACATTCTGATTTGCATTGCTGACAGAAGGTCGTACCTGTTCGATGCTGCTTTCATCTTGAACTTCACTACTCTTCAATCGCAGTGGTGAAGATTCCAGGAATGCCGTCATCAGAATTGGCAGCCTTTGAGGGCAGCACAGTGCGTGAACCTTGGTAGGAACCAACAGTGTATCTGCATCCACCGGCGCATCCGATTGTAGCGTCAGACAGGTGTCTAACACGCATTCTTCTCCGCATAGCAGACACCTTAGTACAGGTAAAACACACCTTTGCCACATTGGTCGAAATGATAGAAACCAAGTCATGTTTAGGTCTCTAAGCCGGGATAGTCCCAGGATTTTTGATATCCGGTCCCGGTATCCAATGGCTAGGATCGTATCTTCCATTGTCGCGAGAGTTTGATCTGTGACATGGGTTGCCATAACGAAAAATAAGGACTAGGAATAGGATTCCTGCAATTAGTCCTAGGATCAGGGGAAGTCCGCCAAAAATCGAATGGACGAAGTCTGGAAAAATACCCAGTATGGCTTTGAATGGTGTTAATGCCATCGAAAATACTGTCTTAAATACCTTTGAGACCCCTGTGGTATCAGAAATATTTAAGATTTCGCTCAGGATTTCCGCGAAATGTACGGGGGAATTAGTTGATAATAATGTATGTATCTCTGCAGTCGTCCTTGCGACTTGTAGATCATACGTTTCTTTAGATGACGTGAGCCTTGTAGGCGTCTGAAGAAGCACTGTTTTCATTCTGCTTAAAGTGTCTATTCGAATAGAAGTAATTTTCAAACTGGGCCATGCCCTCGCCTCCCTGTCTGGAAAGGAGCTGGGGAACAAAGAACGTCCACAGCACTTGACCTTCGCCGTCGTAGTGACGAGATAAGGAGTCCCGGGCATAAGACTACAGCATCTGCGGTCTACAATAAGAATGTAACTCCCATTATAGAGTCTTTGAAAGAATGGTTCTATTTCAGTTGCAGGTGCGCCTTGCTGGTGACATGAAAGGTTGTATGAATTCCCTTCACAGGCTCCGTGCAAACTAATACCGTTACACAGAAGCGTGCCGCTTAGTGACATAGCACAATTGATGCCACTAAGAAACACTTTCTGTCCTTTGTTACTGATACATGCATGTGAATAGGGCAGGTTCCATGTTGTTTTAAGGTACCCCTTTCCCAATTTCTCGTACATGCCAGCCTGTATATATTTTTGGCAGTATTGAAACCTGAAGGTTGAGATTGGAATATTTATGATTCCGTGGATTATCCATTCACTGACAGGTCGTTCTGACATTGTCAACGGTAATCTTTCTAGTTTTTCAATGCTCAAGATTGTATAATCAGCACCCTTCTGCGCCATACCGATTTGTCTATCAGTAAGGTTAAAGATTTGAAATAGTGACGTTGTGTTGATTAAACGCCAAGGCACATAGCCTGAACGCAGATTTTGTAACGTCCAGCCAAGCTGTACAATAGAACGCAATTGTGACTGACCATGTTGTAATAACAGTAAGTCTTGCGATAATATATCGATTGCTGAAGACACAATGCTGTCCAATGAAAAAATTCTGGAGGACAGAGTCATTAACCCATTGTCCACTACAGAAAGTGCTTTTTCCAAATTAATACGGTCAATTTCCCGTATTCTTTCTGCTGTCTCAATTTGAGTAACCTTCCAGGCCTCATTGTATGCTGCATATACAGAGGCTGCTATGAAACGCTTTTGACGCTGTTTGCGTGGTCCCAAAGTGAAATCACGCAAGTCAGCACCATCAGTAAGTAAAGTTAGGTGTTGCTTAATTTCAGGCAGTGTGGAAGTTTGTAGCCATTGAAGGCATAATTTGCCCACACTGTAGGTTGTTATTATCCCTGGGTGATGTCTTTGGGGATATCTAGGGTCTGGCCTGTTCATTTTGAAACCCTGTGTTTTATTCAGGAATCTATCTTGACAGTTATTTGTATCTGTGGGCCAGATCAACCATTGTTTCCAATCAGGATGTGTTCTGTTTTGGTTAAGTATATGGTTTATGTCTATTTCTTCATCTGTTTCAGAGTTATTGCTAAACATTGTTGGCTTTGGAATAGACAGGTTATTTAAATCTTTGATTTTGGCTAAGCCAAGACAGGTGGTTTGTTGAACGGTGTCATTTAAAAATATCATTTGTTCTGGGATCATGCAGGCTCTAAACAAAGCTTCTATACCCTGTACTTGCCATTCTTTTGTACCCCAAACACTTTTCAAATCAACATGTTTGTCCCAATAATCAAATCCAAAAGTATTCATTTTTTCAAAGAAAGAATCTGAATATATCAATTTTGTGTTGGTTATCATGGTTTTCATCCCTGTCTTGTTTGACAATTTGTAATAAAATGTTTCAGCCTTAGTTATGTTAAAACCTGAAAAATATGAATATTTGCCATACACGGTTCTAGAGCTCCCTTTTGGAGGTGTAGCACAATGTTCCCATTGATTAAAATTTAAAACATTTCTAGGTTGTGCAGATTTATGCAAGAAATGGTTACCATAATGGTTATAGCAGTACATGCTGTCATAATTTGTAGAACCCTGCAAATAATCATGTTTTGTAAATTTAGCAGACATTACTAAGTCAGACATCATATTGTTTATACTTTCAAAGTCCCAATCATCAGCAAATGAGTTTGGTTTTGCAAAGTCACTCAAGGAGATCTTGATTTGGTGTGGATATTTCAGGATCTCGACCGGACCATAAATTTCATAGTCAGTGTTGTCCCAGGCTACCCCACCAGATATTGGAATTGCTGTGAAGTTGGCTGAAGAAAGTTCTGAAGAAAGTTCTCTTTTCTCGACGTGTGAAGATGTGTGTGGTTTGAGGACCAAGTTGATGTTCTGACTTGCTGTGTCCATTTTAGCATATTTTCCCTCAATGAAGCGTCCCAAGGTAAATACCATGATGAGCCAAAGTATGAGGATAAATGCACCAAAACCCACCCAAAATTCAATCCATGGAGAAACTAGATATGTTTCTTTCAGTTGTTTCAAAAGTTCCTTCGCTTTGTCTTTAAAGGATTTTGATGATGGCTGTGTCTTTTGTTCGCTGAAGCCTTCAGAGGAATCATCGAAGTTGATGAAGTAACCGGATGCAGTTCTGTCAATTGTTCCAATTGGTTCAGGATTTTTGTTTCTTGCATTTTCACTTGGTACTTCTGTATAGATTGGTGTGTCTCTGCTAAATGTCTTTATTTGGGTTTTCAGAGGTCTAAGTTCTATTGCATTGTTGCATAGTCCTTGTTGTTCTTCTGTAGGCGTTTCGAATGTGATGAGCCTCTTTGATAGGACCTCTGTACTGGTAGCAAACCTTGGTGTTCTGCTACTTATTGGGAGTCCACTTGGCCTACTGTTGGTTATCGGCCACATGTTGTGGTTTTACCAGGTCGATGGATACAACTCGGTTCTCCTTTTTTCCAGCAAGTGGCGGTAGTACAACTGATCTTGTCCTGTTGACAGACAATACAGGAACTGCTTTTCTGTAAGAAGGCCCAAATTCCTTCTTTACCGCGATCTTCTCCCTGACTAGATCCCCGACTTTTGGAATCCAGACAGGTCTTGCTGGGACAGGTGGTGATTCTTCAGTGGTCGTTGGCTGTTCTTTCAACTGTATGTTGCTCAGGTCTTTTCTTGTTTTGTTTAAGTCCTGCAAAATAGCCAAACGGTCTTTGACATCAAAGCTTTTTTCTGTTACCACTGAAGTCTGACTATCAAGGTCAGAGATCAACATCCTAGTTCCGAATAATAATTCGTACGGACTGAATCCCTTCAGAGAATTTCTTGGCAAGTTATTTAGACTACGTTGGACACTTATTAGATGTTTGACCCACCCAGCTCCCGAACCTAATACCTTTGCCGTTATAGATTGCTTTATGTCACGGTTTTTTCTTTCAACAATTCCGTTCCCCTCAGGGTGAAATGGACAAGAGTACCGCAATTGCACGCCCATGCTGACCATGGCCTCCTTATAAGCCCGAGAGCTAAAAGCAGGACCATTGTCCGAATGCAGAATGCCAATTGCGTATGTGCCGATAAAGACCCGCAAATCTTTTATAACAGTTCTGGCGTCAGCCGTTCGCTGGGGCCACATCCATATGAATCTCGTGCATGAGTCCACTGCGACCAAGATATATTTATAGTTACCGTCCCTTTGTAAGGGACCACAGTGGTCTAGATAAACACAGGCTAATGGTTTATCCGAGATTAGAAGGGGCGTCTGTGCTGGACGTCTCACAGTTGATACTTTCATTTTTTGACATATTTCACATGCTAGAACATAGTTCCTTGTTTGTCTTCTCATTTGCGGCCACCAGTATCTCTGTTTTAATAATGATACTGTGGCTGAGACGCCAGCATGGGTAGAAGCAAGCCCTTCGTGTGCCGCTATTATTAGTCCTAATCTGTGTTCCATGTTTGGAATTGCCCTATCCCCCACTCCAGGGATTTGAGCAAAAGGAACATTGTTTTCATCTGTTATGTATGAGTACTTTAATGGAAAGCCTTTAGGGAGTGGTTCTATCGAATCCTTTTCAGAAGCGCTGACAGCTTGTAATATTTCGCTGTCTATTTTTGTTTTTGACCGGGTGATGGCAGCTACGGAAGCCGTTTGCACAGCTGCCTTCGCGGCCTCATCAGCCAATGAATTCCCTGCAACGTGAACGCCATCACGTTGATGACTCAGTGTATGTATCACGTGAGTCTTTGGTAGTTCTTTTTGTAAAAGAGCTACTTGTTCCCATAGCATTTTATGCTTGATTGTGCCTCCTTTCGCATCCTTGAAACCATTTTGAAGCCAGATCTGCAAGTATTCATTATAAGATTGAACGCAATAATACGAATCGCACACTATGAGTGTGGGGAATTCTCGATCGGTATTTTCAAGCGCCATCTTGAATGCTAGTAATTCAGCTCGCTGAGCTGTGCAATCTCCTAGAGATTGGGTCTTAGTTAGGGTTGGTTTAAATTTCCCTTCGTGCCAACGACCTTTAACAATCGCGCACGCAGCACTGTAAGCTTGTTTACCCCCTACTGCGGGTTGTGCTGATCCGTCTGTATATATTATACAGCCGTATTGGTCTAGAGGCAGAATTTCGGTTGGCAGAGGACATTCGAATTCATATTGTAGAAATTCTTGTGTTTTTAAGTAAGGATCAAATTCGTACACCACGTCTGTTGCAGCAAGAGAGTTAGCCCATTGTATCCATCTCGGATGGAGTGCTTTCCCATTAGGAATGCTTGCCTTTGTTACCGCCTCTAAGGCTGGTATTGGTGTCACGATTATTATTCGTTTACCTTGTGCCAGGGCTCGTTCTTTTGCTATAGCTGTCTGTGTTGCTGTAAGAATTTTTTCCGTTGGGCTAAATTTCATTTCAGCCTTAGTGTACAAGTGCGATTTAAATGCAATTGGTACCTTATCTCCCTCATTAGAGGTTAGGTATGTGAATCCGTATCTCCCTGGGATGACTCGGATCACAAGGTTGCGTGTATTATCACGGGTTTCTAATTTTGTTTTAATTAGCATGTCTGTTTGTAAGGATCTCAAAATTTCTGTGTGTGCTTGAGTCCAACTGGATCTTTTAAAGTCTGGTTTAATTAGATCGTAAAGGGGTTTGACCCTTTCTGCGTAATTTGCAATGTAAGTTCTTCCGAAATTTAGGAAGCCTAGAATTGACTGTAGGTTTTTTAGTGTTTTAGGAGCTTGGATTACGGCACATTTCTCTAGGAAATTGTCTGCCAGGCTTTTGCCTTCACTTGATAACTCATATCCTAAGAATAGGACCGTCAGATGGGCAATTCTGGACTTTTTGAAGTTGAATTTGTAACCCTCTGCAGCGAAACCAAGTATTATGGTGTTCACTCTTTTCAAGTGAGTCTCCAAGTCATCATCTGTTAAGTAAATGTCATCGACATAAGATAATGCTTCATCATCATATAGTTGTAGTAATTCTGTTACTCTCGCTGAGAATACCCCCGGGCTGTTCTTGTACCCCTGGGCTAACCGACAGAATTGTTTTTGAGTGCCATTTACTGAAAATGCAGTTAAATATCTGCTCTCTGGTGCTATGTTTTGACAAAAGAATCCGTTGGAGATGTCCAAGGTTGTTTTGTATTTTTTGCGCACTATGTTATTCATTAGTGCAGCACTGTGTGAGTTTTGCACTGCAAAAGTTTTGCAACATGTGTTAAGGTGTCGGTAATCCAAAACTAGACGGTACGAATTGTCTGGTTTGGAGACCGGAAACAAAGGATTGTTCATTTGTGAGGTGCAAGTTTCAATCACCCCCTGGTATTCTAGCTGATCTAGTATTTCATTTACTTGTTTTTTAGCTTCTTGCTTAATTGGGTACTGCCTTTGTGCAGTAGGTTGTGATTTTAACTGGACTTTGTGAGGAGGAGAATCCTCATCCCATCCTACGTGATTTTTATATAAAGCAGGTGCTAAGGCCACTGCCCACTTTCTAGCAAGTGTGTATTTTTTATGAATCGGTATTTGATTCGAGAAGGCAGGCATAATTACTTCTTCGCCATGAGGGCACTCCCTGACAAACTCCGGTGGCCAGTCTTTTTCAGCTAGAAGGATGTCATAGCCCTTGGATAGGTTATCCCAAAATAGTCCCCTTATTTTCCTAGTCTTATCTCCCTCTATACGTAATGTTATCTCGTATATTTTGTGGGGCTTGCTAACTCTGGTATCTGCAGTTTCCACTTGAAGGTATTCATTCGTGTCCACTGTCTCCAGATGATTCATAAGGACTTTGCGAGCTATGCTCACCTCTGCTGCGCTGTCTAGCATTGTCTGAGCCCATTCTCCGTTTTTCAGTTGTGTCCTCAGTATTCTCGGCATTGTTAACTACCTTGATACTGGCTACCTTCTTTTTTGGAAATTGTGATTTCTTTTTCAGTTGAGCAGGTTCCTTGTCTTTGGACTTGGCGTGCTCTTCTGATCGTCCTCTTCTTTCCGATTTCTGCGAGGAATTCTGAAAAGATTGAGACGGACGTGTATCAATGTCTTGATATCTATCAGGTTTTTTAATATTATCCCTATTTCTAAGGTTATATCTATTCCCAGAGGGTTCACTCTGAGGTGACCTTTGTCTCGGGTTTGGAGATTTCTCTCTTCGCCTAGGAGACCTTCCTCTGGACTGGAATTTCTTTTCTTTAGGATTGGATTGTTTATTTCCATCCCAGTTCTTTTTTGGTGAATTATTATTAAAAAATATTTTTTCTGGACTTGTAGTCAGTTGCGGTTTTACTGGTATTCCACCTAGACTATCTCTGCCTAGTTCTTCATAGGATTTTTCTATGATTCTGGCAATTTCAGCTGGTTGGTCTGCTATATCTGTCTCTTTTAACCTCTGGCGGATCGCCACGTTTGCTGCTTCACCCTTTATGTTGGCTAGTAATATAGCCGAGACCTGCTTGAAGTCTTTCAGTAATTTCATACCAAGAGTTAAAGCAGGTTCTGGACCGTATTCATCTTGAATTTGTTTTAGCACATCTGGTATTACCGAAATGGATGGAACACCGTGCGTTTTTGTGTAGATTGAAGCAAAGACCGTACCCCAAGTGTCACAGTCCTCAATGTGTGGTGCGATTCCCATTGGGAGACATATAGTCAGAATCCTGTGCTTTTCTAATGGGGTGGTGTCAGGAAACACCGCCTCTATTTGGGTGATTTTCTGTGCCAACCAGAATGGTATCTGTTCCCGTTTAGCTGGAACTTTACCTAGGCAGGATTGGATGTTCTGTGGTGTGATTTTATTTGTGTTCCCCTGGTGAGGGGTCAGCTGTGGAATTTTAATCGCTGGCTGAATTGTTGAAGTCCGCATTACATACTGAACTAATTGTCTGTGAATTTTTAGTAGTTGTTTTAGCTGTATTAATAGCTCTGGTGCAGTCATCTCGTCGATGTCTGGATGTGGTGTGTATCCGGCTAAGACCGGCCACGTTGCTCCTGGTCTTCCTAAAGGACAGAGCCTTGTAATGTGATTATTATGTTTTAGGGCGCCATCAAATAAGAGCAAATGCTCTTGGAATTTGAGTGGTACTTCCACCTCCTCGAAAGGAGTGTACGTTTCAGGAGGTTCCTCTACTTTGTAATAGTGGAAGTACTTTGTTACAGCATTTGCTGCTGGAAAATGTATCCATGTATAGTATACCTCTGTCTGCCGATATTCGTGTGCCTCAATTACGAATATGACTGTGCCACCTCTAGGTGTCAGTCCATTTTCTATAAGTTTTAAGGTTATAGATCTCCTTTTGGCGACCTGGATGAGTATTATATCCGGGTCTGCTGTTTGCATGGTAGCATCAGCATCTGCTATTTCAGTAGCTAATCTAATTGCCTCTCTTTCTCCATCACTGTCTCCCATTTTACTGACAGGATGGTATTATTTTTATTTGCAGATCAGGTTTCTTTATGGAAACAGAGATTAGGTGCACAATATTTTGGAACTGTTTTATCCTTCAACGTTGACTAGACCAAGAACCATACATAGGAGTTCCCTCCTGCGAGGTTTTGGAGGATATAATAACCTTTCACCCACTCCAGACGTCTTTGGAGTATTTGGGAGAAGGGGTCTGAGTGAGAAAGCACGACTGAGTTACTCTAAATGTCTTACGTTAGTTTTATCGCCCTTTCCAAACACGTTGGGCGCCATGTAGTGTAGCTCCTATTTTCCCAATAGGCTCTGCGCATTGGAATAGTACCTACAGCAGTAAAGGCCTAGGCCAGACGTTAACTAGGTCTACTACTGTCGAAACTAGACTTAATTTTTGGGTTTGCCAGCTAAGCTCAGAGTTCGCTAGAAACTTTCTCGAATGTTCAAGGAAGGATGAACTCCCCTGATTAGACAAGAAGGGATTTAGTTTCTGACAACCATAGAACATGACAACTTTGCTCTCCCCTAATCAAGAGTCAATCTCGAGAGTCGTGTGAGCACAAGGCAATTATTTTACTCAGTCAGTACGTGCATTCTTAGTCTCATCAGAAAGTAGAGAAAAGGAAGAGACGGGCGTGTTCAATAAAAGATGTTATTTATTGATCAGTCTCTTTTCTCGTACAAGAGAAATGGATCGATATTATTGCAATACTTATAGTTAAGTAAAGTGCATACATTAGAAGCAATAGTATAAAATAATACTGTAAAAACATTGATATGGTTTCTGAGCCATATGATGTTTAAAATGATTAAAATATATTTACATACACATATACATTTGACTAAACGTACTCAACTGGTGTTTCTAAATACGCCTACCCCGTGTACCTGACCTAAGTCTAATGCGTGGGCGGGAATAGAAAGTTACAGTTTAGTTTAAGTTTGTTTTTGCCAAGTGAATAACTAAAGAATTCTCTAGGAGGGGTTATTCAGTTCTGTACCTGGAATTTAGGATGAATGAGGAATGGTATCTCTTTCTCTGCTCTCGATATTCCAGGCTGCCTGCGAGGGCTGCCCAGAAGCGCCGGTGCTGGGTCTCTCGGCTTGAGATAGCAGCGCGTCTCTCAGCGCGTCAGGAAGGCGGGGCTGCTGCCTGCGGGGTCTGCTTCTGCTCTCGGCTTCGGCAAGTATGGCTGCTCCGTCTTGTCACCACGCGTGTGTTTGCATAGGGCAAGGTCGGCAATATTTATACCTTAAAGGTGCCGAGATTGACGTAAGGATGGACATAGGTACGTCAATAAAGATGTCATACGACTTGCTCGTTAGCACATTCTTTACTAAAGTTCTCTGTGAAATCAAAACAATGGCCGCACGGATTATCCAGGTTGTCATAGGTTTGATTTGTTATGAGAACGTCGTATGCCTTATCAGGGGCTGGAGGAATATCGCTTGTCTAATTAGATCTCAAGCGTTATGACCTAATCAGATAACACGTTCCTGTGCCGTAGTGTGACTGCGTCAGATAACGGTATCTGCATCATGGGGGATTTCTTGCCTCATGGGCTGACTGTTAGTTAACTAGCTAGTAAGTTTAACCAGAATAGGGTCAGGAATAGGGGGATCGAATCAGAACCTATAGAAATACACGACACTTTCAATTCTCCTTTCACTTAGCCATCCATCCTTCCATCCACCCACCCACCCTGCTACTCATCCACTCATGAATCCATCCATTGAATCTATCATTCATCCATCCTTTCACTCATACATCCACCCTTTCACTCCTTCACTCATCTATCCATCCTTTTGTCTATCTACCCGCACTTTCACCCACTCATTCAGCCTTACATCCACCCTTTCACTCATCCATCCATCCATTCACCCTCTCACTTATCAATTCATCAATCCACCCTTTCACTTATCAATTCATCAATCCATCCATGATTTCACTCATCTATCCACCCATTCACTCGCCCGTCATCCACCCTTTCACTCATCCATCCATCATTTCACTCATCTATCCAGCCATCCTTCCACCCATCCCTTCACTTACTTACTCACTCACGCTTTCACATTAATTATGAGACCTATCAAGAACTCCACCCTCGCTGTAGTTCCTAAAGCAAGGGTGGGGTGGAGCAGGGTTCACTATGCCCCTGCACATGGCCAATCTGAAAAAGTGGGATCGGATGTCCGTTTGCGCCTGAAATGGCTGTTCTGTACATGGCCCAGTACGAGGAAAAATATGTATATAACAACAATCCGTACCAAGCACACATTCACACATTGGCTACAATACATTGACGACGTGTGGTGTGTCTGGGATGGCACTGCTGAGTCGTGAGAAGAATTTCACGACTGGCTAAATAATCGGAGCCCTGATATCAAGTTCAACTTGACGTATGATTCGAATTCCCTATCATTTTTAGATGTAGAAATTAAATCGACATCCGAGGGACTGATGTCCTCCCTCTTTCAGAAAAAAACTGATAAGAACAATGCCTTACATTTCAAGAGCTACCATCCAAGAAGTTTAAAAAATAACCCCCCCTATGGACAATTCCTTAGAGTGAGACGGAACTGTTCAAGGCTTCAAGATTTTGAAACTCAAGGCCATGCATTGGTCCAGAAACTTCAAGAAAGCGGGTAAGCTCCTGAAACACTCTATGAAAAGGGCGAGATGGACACCAAGGGAGAATCTATTGCAGAAGAACCAGAAGGCACTGAAACAACGGATTGTATGTGTGTCCACCTTTGGACCCCACATGCATCCGGTGCAAAATATCATTCGCAACAGCTGGCATCTAGTTGAAGAAGCAATCCCCAATGTGGGTTCCCCTTGTTTGCGCTAAAGAAGAATCGGAGCATAGGACAGCAGATTACATCCACATGTCCTGAAAGTAAAAAAGATACTCAAAGCACTTTATTTGGTCTCAGCCCTGTCAAGGGACACCTCAAATGTGGAACTTGTTCCGTGTGCAGCCTAACAATGGAAGGTTCTCTGTTTATCGATGCTAAGAAGTACTGGCGCCATGAAGACTTCACTAATTGTAAGACCAAGTATGCAGTATACGCCATTCAATGTCCATGCAAAAAGGTATATATAGGCAAGACCACACAAGAGGTCCGACAAAGAATCACACCGCACCGTTCAAGAATCAACAATAAAGTACTCACAGCACCTTTGGTTTCACATTTTCTACAAAAAAATCATTCAGTGAATGACTTAAAATGGACAGTCTTGGCAGTGATAAAACATTCTGTTGGAGGAGGTGGTGACCCTGATGCACGTCTATCCCAGAAAGAAGCGTATTTGATATTGAAATTTGACACAGCGATGTCAGGTTTGAATGAATTAACTGAATTGAGCAATCTGTAATTCACACCAGTCTATGCAAGTGAATTTCGTAACTACTAACTGCTTTGGCCCTATTTGCTCGAGTTGACCTTGATGATGAAAAAACTACTAAGATGAAAAAAACTACAAATACCAACTTCCGATAGGAACATCTAAATAAATGCGGCCCCTTTAAAAGTATTAACAACGTCCACGGCATCTACACGTCAGACGCCCTGTGAGAGTAAACGGACGTCAAAGACCAAGGGGCAGATTTATGAAGGCCTTGCGCCGCCGGTCCATCACTTTTTCCGATGTTAAAAATGACGCACCGGCGGCGCAAGGCCTTCATAAATCTGCCCCCAAGAGAGAGTAGTTTGGCTTTTAAGTACGTTCAGAGCTGCACGTTTTTTTTAAAAAAAAGCTCGCATTTCCTTTCTATGCTTGTGCAGACATCAACTAATGCGGCACATATTCAATAGGTGTTATTTCCTGTTTCAGCCGAGATGGAAATGATACAGGCCGCTGAGTAAGAACATTTAGTGCCGAGGATTGGCCAGAGCTTCCCTACCTCTCCCCCTTCATTCTGTCAACACATGAAGGTAGGCTGCACTACATGGCGGTTCCTATAGGAATTTAGCGTAGCGTGGAAAGGGGCAATTGACGGTAGACTGACCTTTCATTTTGCATTTACCCGTAGACTTCCCACATTTGTCTGGCAACTTCCTACCATAAGTGACCGTAGATGCTGACAACAAGTAATTGTGAACATTAGTAGAGCAGTCTGAGAATTTAGAAATATTTTTAACAGCTCCTATAACACTGATACCAATCCCATTACATTCTTTATAGTGATGGCCACTTCCAGTCCGTGTCCTGAGGAGAACCCTTAAATGTTTTAGTGGTTCGAAACGCGTCGATCCTGAGCCTGAGCGAGAAAGGAGGGACGCTTCTAGGACAATAAAAAATTCTACCATACTTTCTTCCCCTAGGAGTGTGACCCGATTGAGAAGTTTAGTCTCTGGCTCAGTTAGACAAGCAGGCGTCTCTAATTAATTTTTTGCCCGCTTGTCTGTTTATATGCAATACGAAGGACTGGTGCCTTGTAATGAAGTCATTGGAGGCATTGTATAGTTGTGTATTTGGTGTGCATTGTAATTTCTAACATTGATTTTGTGTATTATGTTTAAATGTCCGTATGTGTTTAATATTGTGTGGCAATTGATTCTTTTCTATGATATACAGAATGTTCTTGAAATCAAGCTTTTTATGAAATATAAAAGACTAAAATAAAATAGTCTTACCACCTAGAATTCCTTGACTAGGTGTGTTAAAACAAAAAATAAAAACCTGTCTGGCCTTTTGCTTTTGTTTAATGTATTAGAGTGGTCCAGGCCAGCCAGTGACAGGACCCAAGCCTTTCTGTTGCCCCGGTCTTGCATATATGGCATTATGGGTAGGTTGTATTTACCATATCTTCCTTCCTTCAGACTAAAGACTGCAATTCAACTGACCGCCGACAGAGGGCCGCCCTCGGCATTTCCTCGTCAGCCCTGCTCCAGGGATGGCTTCGAACTGCAGACAGCTTGTGACAACACGTCTTCTCTTTGTATTTTATTTATATTGCCACAGGGGAGAATGCTTTTCGTGAAAAGCCATCTGGAGTAGGGATGCACCTTTCTTAGAGAAAAATACCGGCCATTTGTTTGAGGAGTCTGCAAAGCCCCTCCCCCACACTAAATATAGCTTTATATATTTGTAACATGACTTTTCTGTCTTTGTTTTATTTAATTGTTAGTCATGTATCATTAATGCAGCCCTAAAACACATTTAAAATTACTATTTATATGTGTTGTTTGAATTATGCACAAATATGTGCTTAAAGTACCTGGGGCCTCATTTAGGAGAAATGACGCATCGCTGAGTGAAAGCAGCGATGCGTCACTTCTCAGTGCGCACTCCTTGCAACATTCCTGATGCGTCATATTTGATTTTTGACTGATCATGTCGCAAGGAGTTACAGATACGTCAGTATTTCTGACGTATCTGTAAGCGCAAAAGTGACGCAGTGACGCATTGCTGGAGTGTGTCACAAAAGTGACGCAACTCCAGCAATGCGTCCTTTCACATGGGGCAAGCCCCATGTGAGAGGGCCTGCGTCAGTCTTACGCCTGCTGTGAGGCAGGCGCAAGATTTTGATGCAACGGCGTCCTAAAAGTGGCGCAGTGAAATCTCATAGATTTCACTGTATCACTTCTACGACCCTTCCTTGCGTCAACACGACCCCCTTGCATACATTGGGCCTCACTTTTACGCCGCCGGTGCGTCACTTTTTGTGACGCACTAGTGGCGTAAAAAATGTGCCTTGTTGCGCCATATTTACAAAGTGACGCATCTAGGTAGATGCGTCACTTTGTAAACCCCTGCACCACATTATACCTGCGCCAGGTATAATGTATACAAGGGGGGGGCGTATTGACACAAGAAAGGGTCGTAGAAGTGACGCAGTGAAATCGATGAGATTTCACTGCTCTACTTCTAGGACGCCGTTGCGTCAAAATTTTGCGCCTGCCTCACAGCAGCCGTAAGACTGACGCAGGCATTTTCACATGGGGCTTGCCCCATGTGAAAGGACGCATTGCTGGAGTTGCGTCACTTTTGTGACACACTCCAGCAATGCGTCACTTTTACGCTTACAGATACGTCAGAAATACTGACGTATCTGTAACTCCTTGCGCAATGATGTGTCATTATGTAAATATGACGCATCATTGGTGTCGCAAGGAGGGCGCAATGAAAAGTGACGCACCGCTGTTTTCACGCAGCGATGCGTCACTTTTCATAAATGAGGCCCAATGGCTTGCTACATCATTTTTAATGAAGACACATAGAAGGACATTATTTAAAAATACCGAGCGTGAGAAGTAAGACAGATACACGCTGTGACAGGTGATCTTGTTGCTATTATCACCGCAGCATGACCTCTGACGTGACATGTTCTTGTTAGATACAATGGGGCAGATTTATGTTAACTGGCGCATCCCTAGGGATGCGCCAGTTAATGTGCGCCACAGTGCGCCACAGCTCCGCCACCCATGGTGCGCCGCATTTACAATGCGGCGCACCATGGGGCAAAAACGGCACAGATGCGTGACGCATCTGTGCTGTTAAGGTGGCGCATTGCTGGAGTTGCGTCGCAAGCGCGACGCAGCATCAGCAAGGCTCGGGGGTGCCCCACCTTAACAATGCTGCGTCAAGACCTACGCCTGCTTCAAGCAGGCGCAGGCTTTTGACGCAGCATTGGCCTGAAAGTGACTGAGTGAAATCTTATAGATTTCACTCAGCCTCTTTTGCGAGGCGCACCTGCCCCGGAACGCCCACAAGCGGCGCAGGGCTTTACAACGTGACGCATCTGCCTAGATGCGTCACGATGTAAATCGTTCGTAGGGATGCGCCACGGCGGCGTAAACGTGGCGCAAGGGCCTCATTAATCTGCCCCAAAGTATCTAGGGGCAGATTTATGAGGCACTTGCGCCACGTTTACGCCGCTGTTGCGTCACGCAAGGCGGCGTAAACGTGGCGCAGCCCTACGAACGATTTGCAACGTGACGCATCTAGGCAGATGCGTCACGTTGTGAAGCCCTGCGCCGCTTGTGGGCGTTCCGGCGCAGGGTGGGCGTTCCGGGGTAGATGCGACTCGCAAAAGTGGCTGAGTGAAATCTATAAGATTTCACTCAGTCACTTTCAGGCCAATGCTGCGTCAAAAGCCTGCGCCTGCTTGAAGCAGGCGTAGGTCTTGACGCAGCATTGTGGAGATGGGGCACCCCATAGCCTTGCTGGAGCTGCGTCGCGCTTGCGACACAACTCCAGCAATGCGTCACCTTTACGGCACAGATGCGTCACGCATCTGTGCCGTTTTTGCCCCATGGTGCGCCGCATCATAAATGCGGCGCACCATGGGTGGCGGAGCTGTGGCGCATGTTAACTGGCGCATCCCTGGGGATGCGTCAGTTAACATAAATCTGCCCCATACTGTTTAGACTAACTAAATTGTATTGTATTGTATTGTATTGATCCGAGAATATACAACGAACAGCTCTCCGACATCAAAAGTATATTATCTTTCAGTTAACCATATTCAGATCTCAGTGTGAGATCTTCCAAAAATTATCTATAAGAATAAGATCCTTCGTCAAAGCCACACAAAGTGCATTTGAGTTAGGAAGTTCCGAAGCTTGCTTATAGTTTAAAAAAATACAATCCGTTATCCCATATACGTATTCGCCTTAAGACAATTAGAGCGACGTTATGTAATGATCTTCAGCTTGATAAAGAAATGCTAACACATTTGGCAAAAAAAGAGATACAAAATGTGTGTTCAATGCTGCTAGACAGCTATCATCGGCTGTGGCGGCTGTTGGTCTTGCATACTCGGCATTATGGGTAGGTTGTATTTACCATATTCTTCCTTCCTTCTGACTAAAGACTGCAATTCAACTGACCGCCGACAGAGGGCCGCCCTCGGCATTACCTCGTCAACCCTGCTCCAAGGATGGCTTCGAACTGCAGACAGCTTGTGACATCACGTCTTCTCTTTGTATTTTATTTATATTGCCACAGTGGGAGAATGCTTTTCGTGAAAAGCCATATGGAGTAGGGATGCACCTTTCTCAGAGAAAAATACCGGCAATTTGTTTAAGGAGTCTGCAAAGCCCCTCCCCCACACTAAATATGGCTTTATATATTTGTAACATGACTTTTCTGTCTTTGTTTTCTTTCATTGTTAGTCATGTATCATTATTGCAGCCCTAAAACACATTTAAAATTACTATTTCTATGTGTTGTTTGAATTATGCACAAATATGTGCTTAAAGTACCTGGGGCCTCATTTATGAAGAGCTTGCGCCGTCGATGCGCCAAAAATAATGGCGCATCGTCGGCGCAACGCATGCGCCATATTAATGAAGTGGCGCATCTCCGACGATGCTCCACTTTCACCCCACTGCGCACGGAAAACCACTGCGTGAAAATGCCCAGCGACACGTAAGTATTAATGTATGCAAGGTGGGCGTTACCACGGAGAAACACGCGCAAAAGTGACGCATCCATATTAATGATTTTATCCACTTTTGTCGCATCTGTTGCGGAAAATGCGCAGCGTTGCGGTTGCGTCAGAATTGGTGCGCCTACAAAACGGACGCGCAGGAAATGACGCATCGGCACATAGCAAGAGGAGAGGCCACAGTGGACATTGCTGCAACTATCCCCACACCATGGAGGTGGTAATGCTGCGAGTAGCTGCCAGACGGAGACGACTAGCACCAGGAATCCAACCACAACCCCCCGCCCCACAAAATCCACCCCCCCCGCCCCCAAGGCAACGCCGCAGAAAGGAGCGGTTATTCCGTCAAAGGAGCGTCCTGAGAGGCCTCAGGAATGAGGAGGTCATAAGTCTATTTCGCCTCAAGAAGCAGACCATACAACATCTACTGCGACTCATTGGACCAAGGCTAGAGGTAGGAACCAACAGGCCTACCAACATACCGCCACAGGCAAAGCTCCTGGCTGTGTTGCATATGCTAGCGTCGGGCTCCTTCCAGACAACAGTTGCCAAAGTGGCAGGAATATCCCAGCCAGCTTTCTCATCATTCCTACCAACTGTCCTGGATGCCATCATCCATCTGACACCCCGCTACCTCTGTTTCCCCAACAATCCACACCAGCAGATGGAGATCAAGCAAGGATTCTATGACATAGCAGGCTTACCCCATGTGCTGGGTGCCATTGACTGTACACATGTGCAATTAGTACCTCCGGCAGCAACAGCACATTTGTACATAAATCGCAAACATACATATTCAATCAATGTACAGGCCATTGTGGATCACCGTGGACTATTTACCAATGTGCTGGCAAAATACCCTGGCAGTGTACATGATACCTTCATATTCCGGAACTGCATCATAAATGACCGCTTCAAGAATGGCCAGTATGGCAATGGCCTACTTGTAGGTAAGCAAAAGAGTATGATACAATGCACCATCCATGCTACCATACTGTTAATATTGCTTCAATGACGCTTTAATGAGGTCATGGATGGAATAATGTTGTACTAGCATATACATATACATCAATAGAAGGGGCATAATTATTTAAGGTCATGCGCTGCTGGTGCCTAACTTAAAAAATGGGAAAAAGTCACGCACCAGTGGCGCAAGTCCTTCATAAATGAGGGCCAAGGTCATGTAGAGGCATATAGGGAGTCAATGCATGTCTGTTCAAATCTGTGTCCGTTTCCCAGCATAACTATGTGCCAAAGGTGTCTTGCATGTGAGTCACTGGGTGTGTTCTCTGCAACATCCATGGCCAATGGACACTGCCAAATGAAATATTGCCCACAACATATGGCCTGTACTCGACCAGAACCATTACAAGCATTTCATTGTACCTTCTCATTTATTCCATTACAGCTGACCAGGGATATGGCATCCAGCCATGGGTGATGACACCTTATGGAAACCCACAGTCGCCACAGGAAGTAGCGTACAACCAAGCACATTGCAGGACCAGGAAAATTGTTGAAAGAACATTTGGTCTGCTAAAGGCCAGGTTTCGGCGCCTGGACAAGTCTGGTGGACGTATGCTGTATTCACCAGAGACAGTGTGCAAATTAATTTTGGCTTGTGCAATACTGCACAACATATGTGTGCTCACAAAAGTCCCCTGGGATGAGGGACCTGATTTGAATCCACAAATGCCGGAGGATGACCAGGAGGACGGCCATGCTCCTGTAAACCAAAGCACAGCAGCAGGCATCCGCAGACGTGCTGACATAGTGCATAATTTTTTTTAAGAATGTGAAAAATAACATCCTCATCATGCATCTTGATTTTTGTTAGGACTAATAAAAATACATCATACAACCTTTACTCCCTTGTGCATGATTATTTTTCAAAAATTTACACTGCAAGTTGCATGACAATGTCATATGTGGAGTACATAATCAATCAATCAATCAAAGCTATTATATAGCGCACTACTCACCCGGAGTGTCACAAGGCGCTAGGGGAGGGCGGGTCCGCTACTGCTCGAACAGCCAGGTCTTGAGCCACTTCCTGAAGGCAAGGTGTTCCTGGGTCAGGCGGAGGTGGTTCGGGAGGGAGTTCCAAGTGTTGGTGGCCAGGTAGGAGAAGGACCTTCCTCCTGTGGTGGCTCTTCGAATGCGGGGGACACCGGCGAGGGCGTGGTCGGTCGATTGAAGCTGGCGTGTGGGAGCGTAGAAGTTGAGGCGGCTGTTGAGGTATCCTGCGCCTTGGTTGTGTAGGGCTTTGTGTGCGTGGGTGAGGAGACGGAAGGTGATTCTCTTCGTGACCGGGAGCCAGTGCAGATCTCTCAGGTGTCCGGAGATGTGGCAGCGAAGGGGAATGTCCAGGATGAGTCGTGCTGAGGCATTCTGAATCCGCTGGAGTCTCTACTGGAGTCTGGCAGTGGTTCCTGCGTAGAGGGAGTTGCCATAGTCCAGTCGGCTGGTGACGAGGGCCTGGGTAACAGTCTTTCTGGTCTGGGTGGGGATCCACCGGATGATCTCACGTAGCATGCGCAGGATGTTGAAGCACGACGAGGAGACTGCGTTGACTTGTCTGGTCATGGAGAGGGAGGAGTCCAGGATGAAGCCCAGGTTGCGTGCGTGGTCTGTCGTTTTGGGTGCGCTGCCCAGGGCGGGGGGCCACCAGGAGGCGTCCCAGGCGGAGGGTGAGGATCCCAGGAGGAGGACTTCCGTCTTGTCCGAGTTCAATTTCAGGCGGCTGTTCTTCATCCACATGGCTACGTCTGTCATCCCTTCGTGTAGGTTGGCTCTGGCGGTGGCGGGGTCGTTGGTAAGGGAGAGGATCAGCTGTGTGTCGTCGGTGTCGGAGATGATGTTGAGGTTGTGTTGGCGTGCGATGGCTGCGAGGGGGTTCATGTAGACGTTGAAGAGGGTTGGGCTGAGCGAGGAGCCTTGAGGAACGCCGCAGATGACTTTGGTGGCTTCTGATCTGAACGGGGGGAGGCGGACTCTCTGTGTCCTTCCGGCGAGGAACGAGGTGATCCATTCCAGTGCCTTCTCCTGGAGTCCAACGTTGCTGAGGCGCTGCGCTAGGGTACGGTGGCAGACAGTATCGAAGGCCGCGGAGAGGTCTAGGAGGATGAGGGCCGCTGTTTCTCCGCTGTCTAGCAGGGCTCGGATGTCATCGCTGGCTGCGATCAGGGCCCTCTCGGTGCTGTGGTTGGCCCGGAAGCCAGACTGCGAGAGGTCGAGGGATCCGTTCGTCTCGAGGAAGGCGGCCAGCTGCTTGTTGACGGTCTTCTCGATGAATTTAGCAGGAAACGGGAGCAGCGAGATGGGGCGGTAGTTCTTGAGGTCGGTGGGGTCGGATGAAGGCTTCTTTAGTAGAGCGCTGATTTCGGCGTGCTTCCAGCTCTCCGGGAAGGTGGCGGTGTCGAAGGAGGCGTTGATGATGTCCCTCAGGTGGGGTGCGATGACAGCGTCGGCCTTGTTGAATACGTGGTGAGGGCAGGGGTCGGTCGGAGATCCGGAGTTCATCGTGCGGATGGTGTCTTCGGTGCTGATCGGGGTCCAGGCATGGAGGGTGGTGGTGGGGGGCGGTCGTTCAGTCGTGGCGAGCGTTGGTTGAGTGCTGAAGCTGTTGTGTATGTCCGTGATCATGTTGTGGAAGTAGGAGGCGAGGGACTTGCAGAGGTCTTGCGAAGGGGTGATGTCGTTGTTTCCGGCGTTGAGGTTGGAGAGCTCCTTAACGATGTTGAAGAGTACCTTGCTGTTGTGTGCGTTGCTGTCCAGTTCCTCGAATGCATGTTTCTTTGTGGCGTGGATTAGTTGGTGGTGTTTTCGGGTGGCGAGCTTGAGGGCAGTCATGTTGTTTGGTGTTGGGTCTCTGCGCCAGGCTTTCTCGAGTGCTCGGCAGTTCTTCTTTGAGCTCTCGAGTTCGTTGGTGAACCATGGGGCTTTCTTGCTGCGGAGTCTGCTAGGTGGGGTCTTCAGAGGGGCGAGGTCGTCTGCGCAGTTGCTGATCCACTTTGCGAGGTTGGTGGCGGCCTTGCTTGGGTTAGTTGCGCTGGTGGGAGGGTTCATGCTCAGGGAAGTCGCAAGATGGTCGGCTGTGATCTTGTACCAGCTTCTGCGTGCTAGCTGTTGCTGGTGGTGGTGGATCGTGGTCTTTTTGAAGCTGAAGTGGACGCAGCTGTGGTCCGTCCAGTGGAGTCCGGTGGCGTGGCTGAAGGTGATGTCCTTGCTGGATGAGAACACGGGGTCGAGTGTGTGTCCGGCGTAGTGGGTGGGGGTGGTCACCAGCTGCTTGAGACCGAGGTTGGCGAGGTTGTCCAGCAGGATGGTGGTGTTGCGATCTTTGTTGTTCTCCAGGTGGAAGTTGAGGTCCCCGAGGAGGATGTAGTCAGCGGAGAGGAGGGCGTGCGGGCTAATGAAGTCGGTGATGTCTTTGCTGAATTGTGTGCATGGTCCCGGGGGTCTGTAGATGAGGCTGCCTCTGAGGGTGGTCTTGGGGTTGATGTGGATCTGGAAGTGCAGGTGTTTGGCGTGTGCAAGGGCGTCGTCGGTGTTGGTCGTGATGCGGATGGAGTTCCTGTGGATGATGGCGATGCCACCTCCTGTCTGGTTGAAGCGGTCCCTCCGGATGATCTTGTAGCCGTCCGTGATGACGATGGCGATGTCGGGTGCTGAGGAGGCGTTCATCCAGGTTTCTGTGAGGAAGGCGACGTCTGGAGATGTGGTGTCGATCAGGTTCCAGAGTTGGACGGCGTGTCTGTGGATGGAGCGGGTGTTGAGCAGGATGCACTTGAGGTGGTTGCTGCTGGTGCTCGGCTTGGTCGGTGCTGGTGTAGTGCAGGTCTGGATGCAGGTGAACTTGCAGGAGTGGCGATACAGAAAAGGGGGTGGTGATGAACAGAGTGTCTGAATTAAGCAGACCACTCTTACCCAGTCCAAAGATCAGGGCTTGATCCATCACCGTTATTTATCTCACTGCCCCATCCCAGCTCAGAACCTGGCTATATGCAAATTAGTCTGTCCCTGGCCCAGTGCATCATGGGAACAGGGCAGACCAAACTACCAAGCCAATTCTTCACCAGAAAGGAGACAAGCTACCGGGGACCGGTTTCTGGCAAATCAAAATCAACACTTGAGACCAACTAATCACACCAGTGTTTGCTGAATATCCATTTGGGAACTCCAATTAAAATAGAATATCTCCATCACAAAAATAAAGAAAGGACACTCGTTGTACATACAAACCTGATTGCGTCATCAAGTTACCTTAATACACTCCGTGTTTTTTAAATACTATCGTGGCTGCTCCAGAAGAAGGCGCTGGTTCTCCGAAACGCGCGTAGAGATTAAATTAGCCACATTCTTTCTTAAAATTGTGTTTATTTTATGTACCTTTATTTACTTCGTTGGATTATTACATTTTTTTAACATTGTTGTTGCGTATTCTCAATCTATTGAGTTATATGTGTTAAATGTAAATTATGAATGTGTATTATTATTATTCCTATTGTGTCTTAATAATTTGTGAATAAAATTGTACCCCCCTTTTTTACAAAAAACCAATGTTGTAGCTCAGTTAATTTCGACCACTTATTACGCCTTGTTGCCTAGATTGATATATATCATTCACTTATAGAACTAATGTGGCAGGCACATAAATGAAGTTGGTGTATCATACTTCACAATCTCATCCATGCATTCATGACTCTACACACAACAGTGACGTTGGGTCTGCGTACGTCACTATGTGACCCATGCATTCCTGACTGGATGCACAAAAGTGTCGATAGGTCTGCCAACGTCACAATCTGACCCATGCATTCCTGACTCCACGCACAAAAGTGACGTTACACAAGGACCAAAAGTGACTTTGGTCAACACATGTCATAGTGTGACTCAGCTGAATATAGAAACAACAAATATTTACACACAAACATTTTGTGTTCCTGTTGAGACACTTTAACGCTAAGCGTAAACACGCATCTTTTGCCCAGCGTCAAAACATACAGCACTTAAGATATGCAACAACATTGTCAGATAAAAACTGCAATGTGCCATTAATGAAGATTGTGACGCATGCCAATAAAGTCACATCTACTAAAACTGGTCGCACCTTGGGGGGAAAATATGTCATCAGTCAGCCATGCTTCAAATCAATGATGCGACATAATAAAGATTGTGTCGCATTACAATAATGACGCTTCCACCATAACTGGTCGCACCTTGAGGGGAAAATATGTCATCAGTCAGCCATGCATCAAATTTACGATGCGACATAATGAAGATTGTGTCGCATGACAATAATGACGCTTCCACCATAACTGCTCGCACCGTAAGGGTAATATCTCATCAGTCACCCATGCTTCAAATCAATGATGCGACATAATAAAGATTTTGTCGCATGACAATAATGACGCTTCCACCATAACTGGTCGCACCTTGAGGGGAAAATATGTCATCAGTCAGCCATGCATCAAATTTACGATGCGACATAATGAAGATTGTGTCGCATGACAATAATGACGCTTCCACCATAACTGCTCGCACCGTAAGGGTAATATGTCATCAGTCACCCATGCTTCAAATCAATGATGCGACATAATAAAGATTGTGTCGCATGACAATAATGACGCTTCCACCATAACTGGTCGCACCTTGAGGGGAAAATATGTCATCAGTCTGCCATGCATCAAATTTACGATGCGACATAATGAAGATTGTGTCGCATGACAATAATGACGCTTCCACCATAACTGCTCGCACCGTAAGGGGAAATATTATAACTGTACCATGCTTCAAGTCAACGATGCGACATAATTACGTTTTATTCGCATGCCAATTATGACGCATCGACGGAAACGAGTCGCATCGCAACAGGAAATGATGTAACCAGCCTGCCCTGCTCACAAACAGGAAGTTATATAATACTTTCGCTTTCTCTTTCACTCCTTTGTAGTCTCTGAGAGGTGTAGGAGTGTGTTTGCAAAGTGCTTGAGAGTTTTGTCCTGTCCTGCAGTTGTTTTACAGTGTGTGTCTTGCTAACTGTGTCCAAATAGTCTCTGTAGTGTTGTGTATTGTCTACCTGTGTGTTGTGTGTAAAGGGGTGTCTGTCTGTTTAGGGGTTTTATTATTCATTAATAGGGGGATTTGTGTTGTGTTAAGGGGTTTTCAAAGTTAGTAATAGGGGCATTAGTGTTCTGTTTAGTGGATTTATACTAATAGGGGGATTCCTGTGAAAGCAACAATTTTTTTGTTGCATTCACACAGCGTGGCTTGTGCTTTGTCACAATGTCACCCAGGCCTAGGAACCTCACTGAGCAGGAGTATGGGGGGCTACTGTGGCTGATTGTCCACTACCACCCAAACATGATTGGAGTGGAGGCAGGGTACTGCTGGGTTATCCAACCCAAGAAAGGAAGCTGAGGTGGGAGAGGGTCCGGTACCAGATGTTGCGAATATTTGGAGTGGACCGGACCCTCAGACAGTACAAGCATCGGTGGGCTGATGTCATCAACCGTGAGCAGGATCTCCTGGACCACCTTGGAATCGAGGTCGAGGGAACAATTGGTAAGTCAAATTACATTTATTTCATGTATTAACAGCTGTATTGTAAGGTTAAGCTATTCCATTGTGAAACTACAGGGGCCTCACTGATGATCCCCTTGCACCGCTGTGACATCAGATATAGGGCCATATCTATCAACAAACCCTTTGGCAAATCTAAACTTGAGATTATCAAGGAATCGCTATTTATGATTTGCTAAATGGTATGTATGAAGAAAAATCGCTATTATTTTAGGAAATCATTAATCTTCCGTATGTGCAACTTAGCATGTTCATACTTTGCAATTAAGGGATAATTCCATATGCATCGCCATGGCCCAGGAGGGCCATAGGAATAATTTGAAATAAATACACTAATTGCAATTCAGCTATTTGCTAATCGACATTTGTGAATTATTACAAGGGTGCAGGGGTGTCTCAAAGACACACTGCTGCAGCCCTCAAAAGTATATGTGTGTGCATATGGTGCACATACATGCCCTATGGCCATGTGTGTGCATCACCTGCCACCTTCCAAAAAGCAAAATTGTGCATGTTTGGAAAATAATGCACCTTACCATCAACTACAGGTTGGTGTTAATTTGCTAAATCTCTAACATAATTTGCTACACAAAAATGCTACATACATAAAGGCAGATTTATGAGGCAGTTGTGCCTCTTTGCACGGCAATTGCGTCACTTTATTTGACCAACTGCCGCGCAAATAAAGCGCCCTATTTACAACGTTGTAAAGCACTGCGCCTTAAGAAGGCGTTCCTGCGCAGGGGGGGGGGCCTTCCTGCGCAGGAACGCCTCATGAAAGTGGCTGAGTGAAATCTATGAGATTTCACTCAGTCACTTTCTGGGAAATGCTGCGTAAAAACCCTGCGCCTGCTTGAAGCAGGCGTAGGTCTTGACGCAGCATTGTGCAGATGGTGCATCCCCGAGCCTTGCTGGAGCTGCGTTGCGCTTGTGACGCAACTCCAGCAATGGGCCACAATTCCCGCACAGATGCCTCACGCATCTGTGCCGTTTGTTCACCATGGTGTGCTGCATTATAAATGAAGTCCGCCATAAAAGCACAATCACATACATCTACACAATGCAAACATATTATCGATATGGGACAAGTGTGCAAGTATTTGGCAAATGCCATCTCAATGTGACACCACAAACAAGGGATCACATGTGTGTCATACATGCAGTGGAAGAGTGTGCTTCACATGTGAAGCACTTAGCCAGAGACTGTTGTATGAATCAGGTTGCCTCATGGGATGCATCGTAAGCCAATGTTGAAGATACCACTGACTCTCATGTAATCGCTGTATTGTGTTGAAATATGCAACATACGCTGAGAATCTGCTCTATTGTCTTTCCCTTGTAGGTGGTCCACCACCATACACAAGGGATGAGGTGGAGTCCTTCAAGGATCCTAAGGCCATTGGTGAGTGTGAAATCCTTACTATCTTTGTCTGTATGCTTACAATGTCTCCTCATGCATGCCAAGTATGCAGACAGTGCCAAAAGCATTCTTGCATGCAGCATGTTTACACATCACATGTGCATGGAAGTGTGAAGGACTCAATGGCACCATGTGGAAATCCATAAACTCAATGATAAGGGTCACATGTATGAGGTGTTACAGTGTGCAAGGGACACAGTAACAAATCTTGTGCTGCTGTAAGTATCTATCACATAAAATGAGACCACAATCAAACAATACATCTATACCTCCATAGAGCACCATACTCAGGTGTGAGGGTCTGAAGGCACTGAAGGGAGGGGGTGTGCTGCTACTGATGAAATAGGCAGGTCTTCAGTTCTTTAATGAAGGTAAGATGGTCCTGGTCAGTCGTAGTTGTGCGCCAAGGGCCTTTCATGTCTTGGTGGCCAGGTAGGAGGATGATCTACGTCCAGTGGTGGATGAGTCAATCCTTGGGATGGTGGCCAGTGGGAGGCTGGTGGAGCGGAGGTGGCGGGTAGGATCTGAGAACGAGAGGCGGTTGAGGAGTCATTCTGGGCCCATGTCATGTGTCTGTGTGTGTGTGGGTGAGGAGGCAGAACGTGATCCTTGTGTTGACGGTGACCCAGTGTTGGTCAATATGGCCTGTAGAAATGCTGCTGTGGTGAGGGCCGTCAAGGATGAGTTGTGCCGATGCATTTACTATGGGTAGTAATTCTAAGTGAAGTCTAGCAGTGGTTCCTGTGTATAGGGCCTTCCCGTTGTACACTTGGCTTTAGATGAGGGCCTGGGTGACCGTCTCACACGTTCCGGTGGTGATCCACCAGAATATCTATCGGAGCATGCGCAGGGTGTAGAATCATAAGGATGACATGACGTCCACTTGTTTGTTAGTTGTGAGTGAGTAGACCTGGAAGAATCCCAAGTGGGGTGTATGCTCCGTGGGTGTTCTTGCAGTGACCATTGTTGTGGACCAATAGGCGTCGTCCCTGGTGGATGTTGATTTGCCAAGAATGATAACCTCTGTATTGTGTGTCTACAGTATCCGCTGACTGACCTTCTTCCATTCTGCAGCATCTATCTTTCCTTCATGGAGGTTGTTTTTGGTTGGGGCTGGGTCATGGGTGAGGGACCGTACCAGATGGGTATCATTGGCATAGGTTTGTATGTTGTGGTGGTGTGTGCATGCAATGGTGGCAAGTGTGCACATGGAGATGTCGAAGAGTGTCATGCTGAGCAAGGAGACTTGGGGTACGTGACAGTCAGTGTATGTAGACCATGGCTACATGACACATGCTAATTGTAGTACAACATAGACATACCTCCTACAAGTAGGATTTCCTTGTGCCCCACGTGTGTCAGTACTTGCCATTGTTAGAGGGATGCAACAGTGCTGCAAGTCCATCATCAATTAGCACAATAATCATGCAGTTACCTATGCAACTAAAAGGGCCACCGGCAGATTTGACTATTGACATCAGTAGTAAATATGCATTGATGTACATGTGTATAAATGGCCATTGCATCATTTATCATGCATAGTCAACCCACATACCAGGCCTTGATGCTGGCCATGATATGACGTCCCCTGTCAAGATGCGTCTACCATGAAAGTGTTGTGCAGTGTGTGTTGCGTAGTGTGAAAATGCAGCACGTATTTACTCCCGAGCAGCACCCCATGTACAAGAGTTAAATGATAGGAGGCGGTGCCCAAATCAATTGCAGTGCACACCTGTGTCTTTCCTTGCAACACAATCCTAATTTGGCCATGTTTCGTTTCCATGGTGCATTTTACATGTGTGTAGGCTTGTGCAGCATACAGGGATGATGGTCCATATACCTTGCTATGTATCTGCGTATGAAGAGTACAATTACAATGTCTATACAAACCTTGCCTGCACACAGATGCACTGGCATCATTTTGAGAAGGGGCCTGCATATGTGAATAGCGAGCATTGGGTTCATGGCCAGGACAAATGCATTGGAATGCACCATCTCATATGTATTGAGGCCTTACATGTCATGTAGATTATTTATCATGTTAGGTAGTACGCAACATCACTTAGCATCCCTGTGTATGACCATCGATGATGATGCCACCATGTTTTTAAATTGATGCCCTGTTAATGATAGCCCCTTGACAAATTTTTCTTAAGATTGCATTAATGTGCATGTGTACAGGTGTCAATGTGTAAGTGCAGACTGATGTGGATGTCATTGCTCCATTACAGAAAACATGACACAAGATGAGGAGAGGCAGTATCGCATCAGTCTAGAGAGATACAGCCACATACGGAATGTTGGTCGTTCATTTAGGCAGATGGGACGCCGACATGAGCACTCACGTGCTGATGGAGCATGGAGATCACCAACTCCCACTCCACCATCCAACACGCGGAGCAGGAAGGAAAAGGCTAAAACCTCACTCATGCACTCCGGACCACCAACTGGATCATGTGAAGATCAACATCCCCAGATGGACACTGAATCTCCTACACAGAGTGGACCCTCAGGCATTCAGACATCAGCACCATCAACATCTGGTTTGGTTGCACCCCCAGCTGGTCTTGGTTCAGGATCTGCAGGTCAATCCACTTCTGGACATCCCTCGGATATGACCCCAGTGACAACCACTGCTCCAAAATCGCAACCCACCACAGCAGAGGCCCTTCTAACGAGGACAGGTGGAGCTGCAGTACCGCAAGTTGGACGTACAGCAACAGGGCATGCAGCAGCTCCCCCTGAGATCGACGGTGTGCTCCTGATGGCCAAAATGAACAATATTGAGGGCCAAATGGAAATTTTTGAAAAAGGCCAAAAGGAACTGACGTTGAAGGTTGCGGGCATGCAACTGCAGCTGGCCACCCTGCTGTCCATGGTTGCCGACATGAAGGCCACCATTGAACAAATGGACGAGCAGGAATGAACACAGAGTGAACAACTGTGGTCGTTGTCCATGACATGGAATTTCACATGTCAAGTTACGGACCTTGTTATTGTTTACATTTTTAAAATGGTTAGATAGTATTTAGGATAGTTGTAGTACTTAGGAATAGTGTTAGGATAAGTGTTAAGTTATTAGGAGTGGGTGGGGGTTGATGTATAGTGTATGTTAAATGTATTTTGAGATGTATAAAAAAAATATTTTAAAAAAATATATCATTGTTTAGTTAGGTAGGTTAATTAGTATATGTTTAGATTAAGTGTATGTATGCCTGATGTGTGATTGTTGAATAGGGGGTGGGGGGTCATCTGTGTGTTGTGTAGTATGTGTGAGGTAGGTATAGGAACAGTTAGACAAGATAAGTGTAGATGTTAGTGCATTAGATTAGATTAGTGTAGGATTTTATAAATATTTTTGAATAGTGTAGTGTAGTTTAGCATAACATTTAAATAGTGTGAACAATTTTTGTTAATAAAATATCTGTTTCAATTACAATAAGTTGTACTTGTAGGCATATGAAGTTGAGAAATCAGCTCTGGGTGAGCCTTACCCTTGCTGGCCAAGGAATGTCAACAATGATCTCATATCTGAGATTACCGTTACATGTTAGCTATTGTAAGCCAAATGTTCATTACACTATCACAAATTCATACAGGCCAATACTCACCCTTAAGGGACTTTAGGTAATGTGTCTCAGGTGAGCCCATGTGATCAACAATCATGTGTAAAGATTCTGGGACCTCTTTCATGACGTTTTTCCGTAGTGGAGCACAGCAGGCCTTCCTGTAGCGCTACCCTTTTGCAGGATGAAGTGCAGGACCGTGCCGTATCTGCAAGTTACTGCGCAGTCCTGTTGTTCTCACCAGCACTGTTGCACAATGTCCTGTTCATCGCTAACGCAGTCACCTTTGCACAATGGGGCAAGTGTGTCTGCCTTGCAGTGAACATCCGACTTGTACAGGAACGGCCACCTCTCAGTTAATCAATCATCACAACGGCCTCTTCCTCTTACTATGTCTACTGCATTGTGAGAAAAAGGGGAGACAAGGAGAATTCATCATATTTGTCAACATTGAGCCTTCTTCACGCCTGCACTGGGTCTGTGTAATTTCTGGACAGTGCCTCACATTTCATGTTCCTATTACATCTGTGGCAGTGTCAAAAGGCAATGGATGTTGCTGGGAAGGCACCCAGCAACACCCATTGCACGTGCCTGTAACACAGATCAATGCGTGCAAGGGTTGGATTTGCTGCATGCAGCATTATCCCATGACTATGTGCCTTGGTGATGGATGATGACTGTTAGGCAGGGTTAGTCATCACACAACGTCACAACACGTGAGGGTCAGATGGCACAAGGGCCGTCATTTATTGGGCCACCTGGTATTGAGACTGTACCTCAATGTTTGCAGTGTTTCCCAATGCTGAGGGCCAGTATGACCCACGTCTTTCCTGCAAGTGGAAAAGAAAGCTGGTTTACAGGCTGGCTAGGTAGATGCAGGGAAATGTGACCATGGCTAGGTCTGTATTGCAGACGTATGTCTTGTGGGCCTAGAAGCAGATTCATTGGTAGAGGTTTGCTGGCCCAGGGTTCTGGCTGACTGTGTAGGCGTGTGTGAGCTCCTTGAGTGTCAGTATATCTGTATGGGTGTGGATGCAGTAGAGCTCCTGTATGTGCAGGCGGAAGTGGTATTATCATGGGAGCCACAGGGAACGTCTACCTACGGTTGTCTGGACATCATCTTTTTTGTACTGAGGGTATTTTTGATACTGTTATTGAGGGCTTTCACATTGCACAGGCTGATGATGATGGATGTGTGGCAGATCTAATCAATGCATCAGTTGGCAATAATTTTAATGCACTTGCAGAGTTAGCAGAGGGTGAAGAAGTATGGTGAAGATACTGCTATTATCCGTAATGACAGGGTGAGGGATGTGTTCTGTACAATGTATAGTTTGTGTGGCACATATGAGTGCAGAACTGTTTATCCAGCCCAGGGTACCCCCAGGTATAGTCCCATGTGGTAGTGGTTCTTGTGATGATGATGACCTGTTTTGACAACAAATGGAGATTTGTCCAGCTGAGGCACATACTTGTTGGCACATCCATTGTGGTTAGTCGTGTCCTGTGATGTTGGGTACCTTGGTGAGGGAGAGGCAGAGCTGGGTGTATTAAGCGTAGGGTACTATGCAGAGTCCATGGTCACTGATGCCCTCAGCAAGCGGAGCGATGTAGACATAGCAGACAAAGGTACTGAGGGACAGTCCCTGAGGAAGTCAGCATCAGTACTCTGTGTGTTGTGCTGTGAAATGTATTAGGCTGAATCATCTGCTCCGGTCTGCAAGGGTGGAGACATTCCAGTGTGGTGTATTACCTTGCCTCATGCCATAGTGGAGTCTAACTGCTAGTGTGTTGTGGAACATTGTTTCTTGCAATGATGCGATGTATTGTGTATATGGAGTGGCAGTGTGACCTACTTTGAGGATTGTGTGGATGTTGTTGTGGCATGTAGGAGGGACCTCTTGATGCTGTTGTTTGTCATGGCGGAGGATTGGGGATGTTCTATGTTCCTATGAACATCACTGGGTGCATGATGACCCTCTGGTTAATGTGTGTGTGGAAAGATGTGCCTGTGGGTCTTGACATCTGTTTGGTCAGCAGGGGTGTAACTGCTAATGTCATGTAGCTCTCAGCATTTGCTATTACTGTGGAGGTGCATGTTCCAATGGTGGAGGCCATGTACTGTCACTGTTCGTGTGCTATGGGGGATGCAGCCCTGTGGAAGATGTGCTGTGGGCAGGGGTGTGTGGGTGCTCCTTAAAGTATGTCCATCACGGTGTTTGTGATGTGAAACATGTAGACATGTGGCCACCAGAGGATGGTGTGTAGTGTGGCGTACTTGGGCTAAGGTGTTGTGTGGTATGCCTTGCTTATGTTCATCTAAGTTGACATTCACTTTGATGATCTAGTGGTAGGAGACTGTACCAAGTGTGTATTAAAGGCATTGAGGCATGAGGGCCACAGTCTTTGCAGCAGCACTGAATTTTTTGTAGGACTTCATACATGAGACACCATGTGAGTGTTGAGTGATGTTGTTTCAATCACTGGTGTGAAGCATGTCCCTATTCCCATGCTTAAGTTAATAGAATTGTGTGCTACTCATCTTACCTTAGGATGTGCCTTTGATGCCAGCCACCTGCTGATGTTTTCCTTTCATACATACATGTGGTATGTGAGATATTTCATCATCACATACATACACCTTGGACTGACCCACAATCATGGTAGCGTGCAAGCAGATCTGATTTTCCCAGTCACCCCCTCCATGTACAAACTTGTAGTGTTACTCATTCTAACTTAAGTCATCATTCGTAATGTTGCACATTAGCAATGCTGTTGTACACACGTTACTAGTCACTTTATGAACGTTGCCAGTTGGACATTGCATGTTGTGGGTGCACATTTATGTAAGTGACACAACGTAGCAATTAGCAAGGTATGACAGGACTCTAATGATCAAGGGACACATACAGTAGGGTTGAGTTTGTACATGCACAGTCCATACATCAACATGACATTTGAGACATGCATGAGTGACTAGTTTTTTATTGAGTGATAAGGGAGTGTCAACATCATATGTTCACCTCATGGAGGGAGGCCACAGATAATTTATTGTACATCCATTGGCTAGCAGTAATTTGTTGTTCATCATTTCTGTGGTACAATGTCAGTATTATGTGCACCAGACAGTGTATATGTATTGTCCAGGTACAATATGTGATGCTAACGCATGGTTCTGCGGAGGACTGGACAATCTTCTGACTCTTCTTCATCAGATGTGTTTGTTGTCACAGCTGATGGTGGAATCAGTGGTGCAGTCGACACAGGAGGCATAGACACATCAGGGGCTGCAGATGTTGATGGGATTGTACCAGCATCATGTTCCATGCCCATCAGGTACCGCATGAATGCACTGAGCATGAGTTGGTGATTTTCAAGCACAGCTGTTACATCCCGTTGGTAGTTAGCCAATTTGGTCAGGTAGGCATCCTGTTTTGCATTCATTTCTTTAAGGGTGTCCTGAATTTCCCTCAGCCTGTTGGCCACTTCAAGACTGCCACTTTTGTTAGGCTTTTGTCTGTGCCTCTGCTGCATGACCTCTGATATCTCATTCATGGCATGAAACAAAGTACGTGGTGGTGCATCATTGCTGCTACCAGTTTCCGCACTGCCACTATTGGATGTTAGGCAACGGAGCATTCCCTCTAGGGTGCCTGCCATGCTCTCAATGCCTTTACGCACCTCCTGTGCCAACTGAGCCTGTACATCCACGACACGTTGTTCAAAAGAATTCAGCGTGTTTGGCGAGTGGTGAGGCAGAGATGTTGTGGGAGGTGGCGTAGGAGTGCTTCCAGGTTGGGCAAGCGGAGATCGCACTGTGCTGGTTTGCCTTCTGGTGCGGGGAGAGGGAGTTTGTATTGATTCTAACAGGTCCTGGATGACGTCTGTGTCCACACTTGGTACACTTTCCCCGCCGTCATCATCGGATTCAAACATAGGTTCCTGCTCATGAGGATGTGTACCATGCTCTGAAATAAAAAATAGATGTATGTTTATGATCATGTCTGACATATGGTGTACAGATGCACAATTATGAGTCATCTACCCTTTTTGAGTTTGATGTGTGTCAACATGTCAAAGTTAAAGCTACACATCATCACTCATGTTACCTAAAATGAAATGGCATGAATCATTTGATGGATTCAAAATGTTTGTCCAAAAAAATGGCACATGGCCAGACAGTGCTTGCACACTTGCAACATTCAACTTGAGTGAATGTCCTGATGTTTGTTTTGTTGGTGTATATTGGGGACACATTCCAGCACAGTAGCAAGTCCAAGTGGCTTTTTGCACTCTATATGTGTGCAACAGGTATCAGGCCACAATTACTGAGCATTGGGGACATGGATTTCTAACCATCTCCCATCATCCCACCTGTCATAGCCATCACAGCTGTGTTGTTTGTGTGTGGACCATTTCCTGTGTCTTCATGCTAATTACGTTAATTTTGGATAATACAGACTGCTCCTGGTATGTTGCTCAACCTACACCCAGCTCCCCCTGTGTGCCCCTGCTGCCGCTGCTGAGTACACACTGGCAGGTGTGCAGTACAACCATATTAGTGTCCCATTAGTGGCCTCAGTACAACTATTTTACACCCTGTTTGCACACCATTTTGGTTTCAGTGCCACTGTTCCACCACCCCATGCACACTTGCTGCTCCCACCTACCAGCTGCTCCTCCCTCCCACATCCCCATATGTCCCAAACTGTGCTCGACTGTGCTACTTGCGCACCTGAGACACATCTTAAGCAAGCCAGTCTGCAGCCATCTGCGCCTGGACCATGCCCAGCGCCAGGACCCCTTGTGGCCACTAACGCCACTACACCAGACTCCAGTACTACGCCTGTACCCTCCATGCACTCAATGCCATCCAACACAACAGTTGCTTCCAGGCCACCACAATAAAATACACACGGGACCCTTCTTCTGCCGCACATGCAGCTTCACATGCAAGTGAACCACCAAACCCCCATGGAGTGGACCCAACCACCTCTGATGCATTATCCACAACACCCACTCCACACGAACACAGCCCATGTGGCTCTGGGATGTGCTTGACACCTCCGCCCCAGATGTGTGATCATTAAACTTGACCTGGTGGGACTACTCCTCTGCGACCAACATCACCATAGACATCCCAGACAGCTACAAGTTGAACCGCAGGGATTGCGCTGACTGATTTGGTATATGGGTCACCATCGACCACAAGTCCACCCTCAAGGTCGGCACCCATGCAGACAACACCATCAACACCGCCAACCACCTGCACATAAACATCCACACCGACACCCAACACCACCCTCAGAGGACCCTCGTGTACAGCACACCAACCCTGTGCTCAGTTCTGCTGCTCCATCAATGACCTCCCCAGCACCCACACACTCCCCTCCACGCACCACATCATCCTGTGGGACCTGACCTTACACCTCAAGGACAACAACGACGACAACTCCACCATACTGATCAACGACCTCACCAGACCCGGCTGCAGACAACTCGGGACCAAACCCACGCCGCCAGCCACAAGCTGGACCCCGTCTTCTCAACAGGCACCCACGTCACCTCCAACCACACCACTGACCTGCACTCGACCGACCACCGCAGCATCAATTTTACCTTCTATTAATCAACCGCACACCACTGCAGACAACTGCTGCCTCACCAATGCTGGGTAAAAGTAAACGTAGACCAGCTGGTCACACCCCTCAGCCAGGGCCCGAACTACAACCCCACCAACCCAGTCGCCAGTGCCCAAAAACTATGACAGTGTATGTAGGACTGCACCAACACCTTTGCCCCACTCACGTTGCCCTCCAACAGCCACGCCTGCAACAGAGCCACCCGGTTCACCGACTACCTCCAGACCTACCAACGCACATGCCGGAAGATGGAGTGAACATGGCTCCATGGACACACACTGTACAACCACACAGTCCACAAGGACGCCACGTGTATACATCACCACCCCAACAGATTGGCAAAGAGCTCCTCCTTCCAAACCTTTCTGGATACCAATGCACACGACAGCAATGAGGTCTTCTGCATCGTTATTGAACAGAGAAACCCATGCGCAAACGTTGTCAACATCCCACCCTCACAAGAAGTGTGGGACTCACTGTCCATCTTCTCACAGCGCACGTTTAGTGCCATCGACAACAGCTTAACCACCACATCCACACCAACTATGCCAGACTCCACCTCCCCAGCGAGGACCACCAGCCCCAACCGCAGCACATCCTGGTACTACGTCGACAAGGACGCAACACACAAGGTCATGAACTCCGTACACTCTGGATCACCACCAGTACCATCACCACATCACTTATTGTACAAAGCAGAGGAAGCGATCATACCACAACTACACAAGTTCATCTACATCTTCTTCAATGAAGCAACATTCCATGAAATATGGAAGCACGCCACAAGCAATGCCCTCCTCAAGACACACAAGGCACACCCCAAGGCCCTCGGGGACTCACGGCCCATCTCCCTGCTCACGTTCCCAACGAAGGTCATCTAGGTAATGATGAACATGCTATTGGGCTGCGGGCTGGTAGACCCCTACATGTTTCACCCATCCCAGTCCGGATTCATACGTACATACAGCAGCAAGACAGTCCACATGTCCGGCACAGACAATATCATGCACCAACTAGCCAGCACCAAGTCAGCAGCCCTCTTCCTCCTGGACCGGTCAACCGCCTTTGACACGGTATGCCATCACACTCTGAAGACACACCTCCGAGAATCATGATTCCAATTGAAGGCCCTAGACTGAACCACGTCCTTTCTCTCCCGCAGAACCCAGAGCGTCCAGAGTGTCCAAAACCCATCCATCAAATGTGACGCCATCAACATCATCTGCGGCGTACCCCAGGGGTCATCCCTCAGCACAACACTGTTCAACATGTACATGTCCCCCTCGTACACGTGGGCCTCCATCACAGCCTCTACATCATCTCCTACACCAACAACAGCCAGCTCATCCTCTCCATCACCAGGGACCCACACACACCCTCAACAAACCTCCACGAGGGACTGAAGTCCCTCACCAAGTGGATGAGGAGCAGCAGTCTGAAACTGTACTTGGACATGACACAGGTCCTCATTCTTGGACCCACACCCTGAGCCTGGGACGACTCCTGGTGGGCAACCACACTGGGAACAGCAAAAACACCCACTGACCATGCACGCAACTTACAATACATCCAGTACTCCTCCCTCTCCATGTCTGAGCAGGTCGACGCCATGTCCTCCTCATGCTACAACTGCCTCCACATGCTATGCTGGATCTACAAGTGGATCCCCACCCCAGACTAACATTAGTGTGACGCAGGCCCTGAGCAGCAGCGGACTGGACTACCGCAACGCACTGTACTGAGGATTCCCAGACAAACACCTACAAGTACTGCAACGCATACAATACACTTACGGCTCATTGATTGTCAACGTCCCACACCGCAGCAACATCTTCCCCCAAATGTGAGACCTACACTGGTTCCCCATCAGCAAGTGGATCAGCTTCAAGCTCCAGACCCAGACCCAGACGCACAATACACTCCAGTAGCCCGGAGCAGCCTACCTGTACAGCAGACTCAGCTTCTACACCCCCACACGCCAGGTCCACTCCACCAGCCTCCCCCTCACCACTGTCCACCGCATCCTATGACCAACCTCCAGCAGCAGATCCTTGTCCTACCTCGCTGCCAAGACCTTGCACACCCTCCCGGCCCACCTACGGCAGACCCAGGACCTACTCCCATTCAGAAGACTCATCAAGACCTGTCTCTTTGAGCGGTAGCCACAGCCCCTTCCCATCAGAGTGGGAGATCCAACCGGTGTTTTTACATGCTGAAAGAGTTGTTCCAAGGACACAGACTTCTGTATTCTCTGATTTATTTTTCAAGCAGCTGTGGTTCATGCAGACTGCGAAGTAATGCATTCCACAATGTATTTCAAGTGTTTGGTTGGTGTAGTCTTAGGTGTGAGAGAGTATGAGCTGTCTGTCATCAGCAATGGATACAATGTTGAGGCTGTGTTTGTTTTCAAATGGCGCTGAGGCAGCCCTGTTGATGTTGACAAGGGTCAGATACATAGATGGTCCCTCTTGCATTCAGCATTGGAATTACATGATTATAAAGACAAAGGTTGTCAGTCGGATCCTTGGACCTCTTGCTGGGATGAGTGACCCAGTTAAGCGTTGTTCCTTGGAATCCTGCTTCATGTAGTGTAGAAAATCTGTGTGGTGTTAGATTGTGTCGGAGCACACTCACAGCTCTTGGTCCCGGAGGGTGCAGATGTCACCTGTGGCTGTGAATAGGGTGATCTTGGTGCTGTTGTTGATGTGATGAGGACAGGGCTGTAGTGATCCCACAGGTGGCTGTATCTCATGTTGGAGGGGGTGCATTGAGCTTTGACTGGTGTCAAGGTGGGTATGGTAGTTTGGCTGTTGTGTTGGAAGAGGTTTGCGTGGTGCTGCCTGTGGCATCTCCTGTGTACGGCAAAGTTGTTGTAGTGACATTTTTTACTTTATGGTGAACTTTGTTGGACACTTATCACAGGTCTGTAGTGCCAGGGTGATGTCTGTAGCTTTGCAGCATAGGTTGTTTTATTCATGCAGGACCTTGGCGAGTTTGCAGGACTTGCCATTATCGTAGACTATTTTTTTGTGGTACTCCCTCATTACGTCCATGTATGTGTTTTACATTTCAGGGGCCTTATTTATGAAGGACTTGCGCCGCCGGTGCGTCACTTTTTCCCTTTTTAAAAGTGGCGCACCAGAGGCGCAAGGCCTTCATCAATAAGGCCCACAGTGCTGCAGACTCGCTGACGATCCATTTGTATAATTAACTATGGTGCATATTTGCTGGATGTTTATCAGCTGGACTGCGCACCTTGCAATATAGGTGTGCTGCAGTGCATGCATAGGTACAGACCATGAATGGAGGCCTTTGGTGAGATGGTGCACATTCCTGCAAACTATTGATGTTGGATGTTCTTTCACTGCAAGAACACCATTGGTACACTTATGTTTTTCCCAAAGTCGTGACAACATAGATGTGCTGTATTCACTGTATGTCACTACATGTTGTTATTCATGTTATATACGTCATTCATCCAGACGTAGCTGGTCAGCGCTTAAGTCATACATTCATGTGAGGAGCATCATTCAAGTACATCATACCTTGGTGCAGGCCTCTCCCAGTGGCACTGCCTCACCCCTATACCTACCATGATGCAGGTGTGAGGTACTGACACAATTGCCAGATGCTAATGTATTTAAATAATTTGTATGGATTGCACATCACCACTACTGATATTTTTATTTGGATGTGGAGACCCACCATGCATACGTTATACATGATGCTTGTGTAATGTGGCACAGGGCTTCGCATGCTGAGTAACATTCCTGAGTACTTTCCCTTACATATGCAGATGATGTGGCTGAAACCATCATGCACAAAGTAGTACAATGACAGATTTTGGGCCTGCATGGGGTGACTATGAGTAGGGTCTCTTTATTGGTGTCACCTGTCCTTCACAACGACACAGGTGCACAATGCTTGGCATGCGCCAACCCAGGCAAACTTGCACCATGTTGCAGGGGGTCCAGCGGTGCAGGGGATCAGTGTTTGTGTGCATGGAAGGGACACATTACTGCATGATGCAGTCATCTAAAGATTTTTCCGCTTTCTATGTGTCCACTGAATGCAAAAGCTATATGTTGGGTATATCCAAGAGGGAACAGTTTGTATTTCTTGAGGTTGTGCATGCCTTACACAGACCCAGTGGATGCATATATTTGTGGCACAGCGTCATAGTTACAGTTTGACTTTGCTATTGGACATTGTCAATTGGACATGGATGTTTGTGGGTACACCCCCAGCAACAGCCCTGGAATTGCGCTTTCTCACACTTTAATGTGGGAATGGTGCAATGACATGATATGTTGTACTATGTTACATGGCTGTCTGTGGCCTATTATTGTGGGTGTGGCACATTGTGCCACCACTACATGATCAAAATAACATCATGGTATTTCATGAGGGTAGTTGTATATTTGCACCTGCGTGTGGCACTTGACAGGTGCAGCAGTGGGCTGGGACTTCACTTAGAAAATATGTTATTACTTTGACAGGGGTAGGTGTTTACCAAATGTGACATGTGCATGTCCCTGGTACAATACTTTTTGTAGACCCTTCACAGTTCATGACATTGCATGACTACTCTTTCCACTACACGTCTGTAATTGAGCCGCCTACCTTAGTTTATGGACTGCACAACATTACCTTCTTTGCACATTTCCCCTTGTAGGGACTTACCCTGTGTGTCTTGCGGTTCCTCATGCTCTGCACTGTCCTGTCCTGGAATGCCAACAACCAACTCGTCTGGGATGACCGCCGCAACCCGCTCCTCAAGGTCATCCAGCTCTTCCTGTTGTGATGGGCTGCCTCCTCCTGTCGCCGCTGCTTCTTTGCGGTTTTTTGCCATTTTCTCTTTTGTCCGGCGCTTTATGTCGTTCCAGCGTTTCTTCAGGTCAATGACTGTCCTCTTAGATTGGGCCACACAGTTGACCTTTGTCAATATGGACAGCCAAATTGCCTCTTTTTTTGATAGTGGCAACTTGGAACTTGCAAAGAGCTGGTGCTGGTGGTCTGTGACCTCATTTATGAGTATGTTGTTCTCCTCAGCACTGAAATTAATTTTCCTCTTCCTCTTTACATGGGTTTCTCCCTGTGTTTCAGGCTGCGCATCCTGGCTGGCATGTGGCTGGGCATCCTGGCTGCCATGTGGAAGGTTCCCTTGGCTGCTGCTGTGTCCTTCAGGCTCCATGGTAACAATTGTTTCCATTTGCGGGAGAATTAGGAGATGGATGCGTGTATTTTTGGCGTTTTCCGGATTTTGACGCAACGTGAAAGTGGCGCAGCGACGCCTAGGCTTACGTCAGTTCCGCGATTGCGACTTACGGCACTTTTCCCGCACTTGCGTGACTTTCCGGTACGTCAGGACGCCAGCGTCTGCGTGTCTTTTTTCCGGCTTACGGCATCACTTGCGACATGATGCACCATTGCATTAATGTGACGCATCTGCGTCGCAAAATTGTGACGCAGCGCGTCATAAGGAATTGTGGCGCATCCCTGCGCCTGCGCAAGGATGCGTCACTTTTCATAAATGAGGGCCCATGCGTGAGTTTTGCGCTTCCGATGCGTCACTTTTTGTGACGCATCGGCGGCGTAAAACATGCCTCCTGATGCGCACTATTTACAAAGTGACGCATCTAAGCAGATGCGTCACTTTGTAAACCCCTGCGCTACATTATACCTGCATCAGGTATAATGTATGCAGAGGGGGCGTTCACCCGCAAAAAGCCTCGTAATAGTGACGCAGTGAAATCTATGAGATTTCACTGCGTCGCTTTTATGATGCTGTTGCGTCAAAATCTTGCGCCTGCCTCACAGCAGGCGTAAGACTGACGCAAGTCCCTTTCACATGGGGCTTTCCCCATGTGAAAGGAAGCATTGCTGGAGTTGCGTCACTTTTGTGACACACTCCAGCAATGTGTGACTTTTGCGCCTACAGATACGTCAGAAATACTGACGTATCTGTAACTCCTTGCGACATGATGCATCATATTATAAATATGACGCATCAATCATGTCGCAGGGAGAGCGCAGTGAAAAGTGACGCATCGCTGTTTTCACGCAAACAGCGATGCGTCACTTTTCACTGCGTCCTCCTTGCGACACCAATGATGCATCATATTTACAGTATGACGCAACATGGCGCAAGGAGTTACAGATACGTCAGTATTTCTGACGTATCTGTATGGCGCAAAAGTGACGCATTGCTGGAGTGTGTCACAAAAGTGACGCAACTCCAGCAATGTATCCTTTCACATGGGGCAAAGCTCCATGTGAAAGGGCCTGCGTCAGTCTTATGCCTGCTGTGAGGCAGGTGTAAGAAATTGACGCATTTGTGTCCTAGAAGTGGCGCAGTGAAATATTATAGATTTCACTGCGTCACTTCCATGACCCTTTCTTGCATCAGACGCCCCCCCCCTGCATACATTATACCTGGCGTAGGTATAATGTAGCGCAGGGGTTTACAAAGTGACGCATCTAGGTAGATACGTCACTTTGTAAATATGGTGCAACAAGGTACATTTTTTACGCCGCTGGCGCGTCACAAAAAGTGACGCACCGGCGGCGTAAAAGTGACGCACAGCCTCATAAATGAGGTCCCTGGGGCCTCATTTATGAGGCCTTGCGTCAGTTTTGGCGCTGCTGATGCATCACTTTTTGTGACGCATCGGCGGCGTAAAACATGCCTCCTGTTGCGCACTATTTACAAAGTGGCACATCTAAGCAGATGCGTCACTTTGTAAACCCCTGCGCTACATTATACCTGCGTCAGGTATAATGTATGCATGGGGGGCGTTACACCGCAAAAAGCCTCGTAGAAGTGACGCGTCACTTCTAGGACGCCGATGCGTCAAAATCTTGCGCCTGCCTCACAGCAGGCGTAAGACTGACGCAGGCCCTTTCACATGGGGCTTGCCCCATGTGAAAGGACGCATTGCTGGAGTTGCGTCACTTTTGTGACACACTCCAGAAATGCGTCACTTTTGCGCTTACAGATACGTCAGAAATACTGACGTATCTGTAACTCCTTGCGACATGATACGCCATACATTAAATATGACGCATCAGGTATGTCGCAAGGAGTGCGCAATGAGAAGTGACGCATCGCTGCTTTCATGCAGCGATGTGTCATTTCTCATAAATGAGGCCCCTGGTGCCTCATTTATGAGAAATGACGCATCGCTGCGTGAAAGCAGCGATGCGTCACTTCTCGGGGCCTCATTTATGAGAAATTACGCATCGCTGCGTGAAAGCAGCGATGCGTCACTTCTCGGGGCCTCATTTATGAGAAATGACACATCGCTGCATGAAAGCAGCGATGCGTCACTTCTCGGGCCTCATTTATGAGAAATGACACATCGCTGCGTGAAAGCAGCGATGCGTGAAAGCAGCGATGCGTCACTTCTCGGGCCTCATTTATGAGAAATGACACATCGCTGCGTGAAAGCAGCGATGCATCACTTCTCAGTGCGCACTCCTTGCGACATACCTGATGCGTCATATTTAATGTATGGCGCATCATGTCGCAAGGAGTTACAGATACGTCAGTATTTCAGACGTATCTGTAAGCGCAAAAGTGACGCATTGCTGGAGTGTGTCAAAAAAGTGACGCAACTCCAGCAATGCGTCCTTTCACATGGGGCAAGCTCCATGTGAAAGGGCCTGCGTCAGTCTTACGCCTGCTGTGAGGCAGGCGCAAGATTTTGATGCAACGGCTTCCTAAAAGTGACACAGTGAAATCTCATAGATTTCACTGCGTCACTTCTACGAACCTTCCTTGCGTCAATATGCACCCCTTGCATACATTATACCTGGCGCAGGTATAATGTGGCACAGGGGTTTACAAAGTGACGCACCTACCTAGATGCATCACTTTGTAAATATGGCGCAACAAGGCACATTTTTTACGCCACTGGTGCATCACAAAAAGTGATGCACTGGCGGCGTAAAAGTGACGCACAGCCTTATAAATGAGGCCCCTGCACTTTTGCTTACTTTTGAACTGGCTAAGACATCAAAATAGCGATGATGCCTGTATAAATTTGATAAGCTGCCAACCCTAATCAGGAGATTGAAAGTTTGTTGCAGAATCCCCACATTATTTATTTCCTCCACCCTCCATCCCAGATTGATACCATAATAGCAATAGTTTAACTTATATCAAAAACTGTATGCCAGCTGTCAATACTATGCTGAGTTACTCCATGAGGCATATATATAATTTATTTTATTTAGAAAGTTTTGTTTAGGGCAAACATGACCCTTGAAGGTATCAGAGTGGTTTACAGAGGGATGCGACACAAATGAGAGGGGGCAATCATGACAGAATCATAGCAATAGACAAAAATAGCAATAGTTACGTGACAACATTATAGACAAAAATAGCAGTAGATACATGACGACATGATACACAAATATAGCAATAGTTTCATAACAACGTAATAGTGGGCAAAATAATAAGTCAGTAGGATAAGGCAGGAAAGACATCAGCATGATAGTATATGAGGTGACTCAGGACCCCTACTGGACTTTAGGACAGGCAAGTATTCATCAGTAGCGCTTTCATTTCCTTTTTGAAGGACACTGTTGATGGAATCAGTCTCATTTCCGTTGGAAGGGCATTCGAGATTCATGGGGCGATTCCTGAGAACAAAGGAACGGTTGTATGTTTTTTTGTGTTAATTTCCTTGGTTTAAGTAGAAGGGTGCTAGAGCTCCTGGAGGTACGGACACCACCCGACAGCTCAGGTTTTTTTGCGAGATAAAAAGGTGTGTTGAAGTGAAGGGCTTTGTGGGTCATGCAGACAAGTTAAAGGTTTATCCTTGCTTTGAAAGGTAGCCAGTTGAGTGTTTTCAGGTCTGGGGAGATGTGATTGTACTTCTTGGAGCCTGTGACTAGCCTGGCGGCCGCATGCAATGAGCCTCGGAGGGGGGCCAGTCTGTACTTAGGCAAACCGCAGAGTGTTGCACTGCCATATACAACCGTGAGATGACTAATGCTTATACTGCGGACTTGAAGTCATCGGGGGGAAGGAAAGGTTTTAGTTTCCTTAGGGTGCTCAGTTTGAAGTTCGCTCCTTTGGTAGAAGCACTAATGTGGTCCTGCATGCGCATGTTCCTATCCAACACTATATCCAAGGATTTCGTAGAGTCTATGATATGTGGTGTGCAGTTGAGAGCAGACAGATTTTTCATGTATTCCTCAATGATGGGTCTTTGCTTGGGCAGGTGTATAAGGAGGTATTCTGTTTTGAGGGTGTTTAGTTTGAGATGGTTGAAGGTAAGCCAGTTGAGGGTTTTGTGTAAGGTTCCATTGAGTGACTTGATGTTGTCAGGCGAGGAGTTTTCATGTACAGCTGGGTGTCGTCTGCATACATGTGGTATTGGATGTTAGATGCTTTCAGGATTTCAGTGAGGGGTTCAATAAGTAGGTTAAAAAGAGTGGGTGAAAGCGAGGAGCCTTGCGGCACACCCAGGGTGACAGGACTGGGATGGGAGAGGGATTGGTTGGATTTAATTCTCTATCTTCTATTATGTAGAAAGGATGCAAACCATTTTAGTACTGCGACAGATAGCCCCAACCTATGTTCCAGAAGGCTCAGGTGGTTGTCATGTTTGACCGTATCAAAGGCTGATGAAAGGTCGAGTAGGATTAACAGGCAGGCTTCGTTCCGGTCAAATAGGGTAAGCACATCTTCAACTATGTAAGTGATGGCTGTTTCGGTGCTGTGGCCTTGATGAAGTTCGATTTAAATTGATCTAGTAGCTGAAATTCCTCAATATGGTTACATAGTTGTACCTGTACACATTTCTCAATGAGCTTTGCCAGAGTAGGGGTGTAAGTGATTGGTCGGAAGTCATTCAGCTCCTCGAGGTTTCTTTAGGATGGAGAAAACTAGCCCAGACTTTAGGCAGTCAGCGATCTCACTTTGAAGTATACTATAGAATCTAGTAACTTGAAATAACTATAAGAAACTGGTGGAGTGCTGTGCTACGCCAAATCTGGTAAGGCCACTTTCTGTCAGTTTCAGAATGCAGGGATGTGCCGTGTTTATAAGAATGCAGCACACTCATGCATTACCCCTAGCACTGGTGCTAAAAATGCTCCCTAGTGGCAGCGCAGGCACTTTAGCGCCATTTTTCTAGAGTGCCTGTGCTGTAGGGGTGATTGTTTATGTGCAGGAAGGGACAGTTTTCTGCACATAAACTATCTTAAGAGGCAATTTGCTCTGTGTGTTGCATTTTGCAGCACACATAGAAAGAGCAATATACGAGGAGAAATAAAATATTTCTCCTTGTATCGCCTGTTTAAAACAACGTATTCCCTGGCAGTATTTTTGGCACTGCCCACTCCTTGTAAATATAGGGGTAGCATAAAAAACCACTGGGTGTTGCAGCATAACGCCCACTGAAACACTCATTGCATGCCTCTTTCACGCTTAGTTCTGCCTTAATAGCGGCATTATTTTCAAGGTGGCGCTAAGCCACAAAAAGTGACTTGTAAATATGCTATAGTAGTTAACGCCACAGTAGCGATGGAAAAAGTGATGCTCTGGTGGCGTTAGGGGCTTGTACATATGCCCCCAGGTGTCTGGGAATACATCCTGCATTCAGAGAACACCCTCCTCATTCTCACTGCTCGCCCTTCACTTTCATGTACACCCTGCACTCAAAGCAATCATATTGCATTCACACTACTCACCCTCCTCCTACCCTGCACACACACAAGAACATTACTCACTCTGCAACCACATGACACTCCACTCACTTTATTTGCGGGTTTGTATAGCGCTTGATTCGACTCCATAAGGAGTATCTCTGCGCTTTTTGTGGCCACAAATAACAGAAACAGCAGAACAGAAGGCTAAGTGGAAGTCTAAAATGGGAACAGAAAAGTTTTAAGGAGTTTTCTAAAACATAATGGTTCTAAGCATTGTCTGAGAGCTTTTGGAAGACTGTTCCATAAATTTGGTCCAGCCACAGACAGTGCCTTGCCACCATGTCTGACCTTCTTAATCTGGGGGACACACAGTAGACCTTGATCACTGGACCTTAGGGAACGTGTAGGAATGTAAGGGATACATTTATTTTTTAAATATTCAGGTCACTTTCACCGCTAATGCTACACTCACAGCTATCACACTGCACTCACGCTGTTATCCTGCACTCACACCGTTCATCCTTCCCTTACCCTGTGCTCACACAAGCACACCTCTCACCCTGCACTCACAGTGACCTCACTCCACATATGCCCCTTGCCATGAACTCATGCTGTTCTCCCTCAAATTACCCTGCGGTCACATGAGCATACCTCTCACCCTGTACCCACAGTGATCACACTGCACTCACACCACTCACCATGCACTCACGCTTTTCACCCTGCACTTACATAAGCACACTATTCACCTTGCACTCATATGATACTTAACTCACCTGTCACTCTCACTGCTCACTCTGCAATCTCACTCAAACATGCACATCGCTCACCATGCATTAATTCATCCCACTCTGCACCTTCACCCATACCCAAACTCATGTCACATCACTCACCCGCTAGTCACTCCCTCTCACCCTATTCTCACACTGTCATAATGCTCACTTTGCACTCACCACGCAAACAAGCACAGCACTCAGCCAGGAGTCACACCGCTCACTCTGAACTTCCACCTCTCACCCTTCTCTCACACAGACAAACCGCAAGGACAATAGGCTGCAGTAACTGATAGGGACACACCACACACTCTGTACTAACTTACCATGCACTCACCAGTCATTCTCACAGATCACCCTTCACTCTCACCGCTCACCCTGCACTGCACACAGGCACACCACTCACCCTGCATTTACAGTGCTCACAACAGCCTATACTCATGCCTCCCACTCTGTACACACTCCTCTCACCCGACACTCAAATGGGCTCAATGCTTCATTCTGGGACTTGTAGTTATTAAGTAGGTTCTCAAAAACCCCAAATTGCAAAGTGTTACTGGATAAATCTATGGTTGCCAAAGAAGTCAATAATTTCATGAGATCAGTGGGATGCTGTGATATTACCTGGTAGAATGTGAATTCGATAATATACTATACTGTAACTGCTTGATCCACACGTGAAACCGAATATAAGCCCTATACAGACATTTTAAGAAAGTAAACCTTTAATTCACATAATACTTGTAACAAACATTGATAAGCCAACATATTATTTTTGAATAGAGAATATATTTTTATTGAGCTTCACTAAGAGGTAAGGCAGGTATAGCATAAGCAGCAGGGCAAGCTTTTCTAATACAGGTTGATAGGCTTTATTTCGATATAAAAATATCATAAAAGCAGTACAATAAGTATAAAACATAGCAATTGTAACAATTATTTCTATATACACAAGAGGGATGGGCAGGGAAAAGATGTTAAAAACAGTTAAAAAGAGAATTAATTTGACAATGAAAGCCTTCTTGCACGGATAACCATGACCACTTTAAAAATTTTGACACAGCACAAACAATCAAAGTCGATGTGTCAGACATTAAGATGGATTTGGACTGGGCTGTATCTAGAAGGGTTTCTTAACAGGTGCTCAACCACTCCGTTCACATAGAGAGATAACAGAGTGGGGGCTAGCACGCATCCCTGACGGACACCCCTTCCCACTGGAATCCTATTGTTTTTTTCGCCGTTTATGCCCCAACGTACCTGCGCAAAATTACCAGTGTGTAGTTTCACAAGGAGGGACAAAATATAAGGAGGCATTCCCAGTTCAGACAGGACCTTCCACTGCTCCTCCCTTGGTACTTGGTCAAAGGCAGTCTTCAGGTCTATAAAGGCCAAATAGAGACTGCCTTTGCCCAGCACCACCACCTTCCAATACAAGAGAGCCAGTCTGAAGGCCTGTTCTATAGTCCCAGTTCCACAGCGAAAACCAGCTTGGAGGTCCGAAAGAATCTTGTTTTTGTCCACCCACTGGAGGACCCTTCCCAAAATTGCCTTCCCGGCCACTTTTTGGCGGAGTCGATGAAACTTATTGGCCTGTAGTTGGCTGGGTTGTCCCGATACCCCTTTTTGAATATCAGGACAACCTCCGCCCCCTTCCATGATTCTGGTACAGGCACACCTTCAGTAATGGCGTTAAGCAGTGATGAGATCAGCTTCCCCCACTGCTTGGGGTTAGCCCGTAACAAGTCACACGGTATCCCGTCGGGCCCTGCTGCTTTTAGAGGCACCAATGGTTTGATTACACTTTCCAGCTCTCTGGCAGTAAAGGGAACACCCTCAAAACACCCTAAAGGATTAGCTATGCAGAAGGTGGAATTAGATGCTGCCGCAATAGGGGTATAGAGGGAGGAGAAATGGTCGAACCACTTCTGGGCGGGAATATTACACGTCAGCAAAGTGCTGTCTGGCCTATCCCTAGTTCTAATAAGGTTCCAGAAGCTTCTGGCGTCCTTGCCCAAACTTGCTTCCATGAGATCAGCCCAGAACCTGTCTTCCCACTCTATTTTTGCTACGAAAATGGTCTTTGAGTACTCTTTCTTGGCCAGTCTAAATGCAGCCTGGGATTTGCTTTTAACAGCACTGATCAGGGCATTTTTCTTCCCCCTACATTTTTGGGTGTACCAGCCTGACGGTTTGGGCAGGTTCCTACTCTTACCAATACGTGGAGGTTTGTTTGGGAGAATGAAAAGATCGCTCAGAGCCTTGGTTAAGTCACAGAAAAGCGCTGTGACTTCCCCAGACTGATGGGTCATTGCATCCAATTTGGACTGGGCTGTATCTAGAAGGGCCCCGATTGCTACGGTTTTCTCTTCATCTAAGCTAAGCTTGCTCCATTTCAAGCGTCTGCCGCAGTTAGAAGGGTGTACTTCCTGGGAGGCAGGCGCTGAAAAAGATGTAAGGGCCCCCTGGTTCCCACTCCACAAGTTGAAGTTCAAGTTCAGAGATTTGTATAGCGCACTACTCACCCAGAGGGTCTCAAGGCGCTTGAGGGAGGGTGGGTGCATTACTTATCGAATAGCCAGGTTTTTAGTTGTTTTCTGAAGGAGAGGTGGTTTTGTGTGAGGCAGAGGTAAGTGGGGAGAGAATTCCAGGTTTGGGCCGCTAAGTAGGAGAAGGATCTTCCTCCCATGGTGGATCTATGGATGCGCGGGATAGCGGCGAGGGCTTGATTGGATGATCGTATTTGGTGGGTGGGTGTGTAAAAGGACAGTCGTGTGTTGAGGCATTCGGGTCCTAGGTCGTAGAGGGCCTTGTGTGCGTGGGTAAGGAGACGGAACGTTATTCTCTTATTGACGGGGAGCCAGTGGAGGTCTTTCAGGTGACCGGAAATGTGAGCTTGACGGGGGATGTCCCGTATGAGTCTGGCTGAGGCGTTTTGGATGCGTTGGAGTTTTTTCTGTAGTTTGGCTGTGGTTCTGGCGATGTGTCAGACATTAAGATGCGTAACACCACTTTGTGTTGACGGGTGCCTAAGAGTCTACATAAAGGCTTAAGCATCGCTTCCTGGGTGCACAGTAGTCCGAACATTCGAAAAGAATGTGGGCTACCGACTCTATGCGTGTAGGGCAGCGGGCGCAAAAAGGGGAAAACTGGTAGGAGGATTTCCAACTGGCAACAAATTCTCCCACTGGTAGAGTCCCCACTCTGAACTTAAAATACAGGGCACGGTCAAAAGGGATTGAAATCATGTCTAAGTATGGTTCATATACCACCACATCTTTGATCCTCACGAAGGCTACAGTGGAGTTGCAATGGCTTGGATCTGAGAGTAGTTTGGAAGAGACCCAATTCCAATATAATTTCTTAATTGTAGCTTTTGGTGGTGCAGTTCTCGATGCCCAAGCTTCGCCAAGACCTAACTCCAATAGAAGCCTTTTTACATCCCTCAACCATTTAATCCTGGACCAGCCTTCCATGGCCATTACCTCTGATAACGCTTCTGCATAGGAGGCTAGTTCGGGCACCCGCCACAACCGAGCCCAAAGAAGCAAGGGGCAGAGTTGGGCATGGTCCTTGATCGATTTGCAGCCTAAGTCAAGAAGCACTGGAACAGTAGGAGTACTCATCGGGAGAGCCATTAGGTCTTTCAAAAATTTGGTCTCTGATTTGGCCAGTACATCTAGGTTGCATGTGCCCCACAATTCCGCCCCGTAAAGGGCGGCACTAACCCCTCTAGCTTTATAAATCTCCACTACTGGGGCTATGGGTTTGTTTGTGGAGGAGCGTTGTTCCTTAAGTAGTACTCCACCCACCCTTTTGTGACCAAGGAGCATTTTTTGGATGTGGGAGTTCCAACTAAATGAATCGTTAAGGCGGATACCAAGATAATCAAACTCAGACACCCTCTCTAATGGGACAGAATTCAAATTTGGAGGTCGCCCAAGTTTTTTAGGGGGATTCATAATCAAATATTTAGTTTTATCTGTGTTTATTACCAATCCCCTCTGCGAGCAAAAATTCTGAAAATTGTTCAGAAGAATCTGAAGATCCATTGGGGACTTTGAAATAAGGAGGGTGTCGTCTGCAAAGAGCAGTGTAGGAATCCGTTTGCCCGCCAGGGAGGGCGCGTCAGAAGGGTTTCTTAACAGGTGCTCAACCACTCCGTTCACATAGAGAGATAACAGAGTGGGGGCTAGCACGCATCCCTGACGGACACCCCTTCCCACTGGAATCCTATTGTTTTTTTCGCCGTTTATGCCCCAACGTACCTGCGCAAAATTACCAGTGTGTAGTTTCACAAGGAGGGACAAAATATAAGGAGGCATTCCCAGTTCAGACAGGACCTTCCACTGCTCCTCCCTTGGTACTTGGTCAAAGGCAGTCTTCAGGTCTATAAAGGCCAAATAGAGACTGCCTTTGCCCAGCACCACCACCTTCCAATACAAGAGAGCCAGTCTGAAGGCCTGTTCTATAGTCCCAGTTCCACAGCGAAAACCAGCTTGGAGGTCCGAAAGAATCTTGTTTTTGTCCACCCACTGGAGGACCCTTCCCAAAATTGCCTTCCCGGCCACTTTTTGGCGGAGTCGATGAAACTTATTGGCCTGTAGTTGGCTGGGTTGTCCCGATACCCCTTTTTGAATATCAGGACAACCTCCGCCCTCTTCCATGATTCTGGTACAGGCACACCTTCAGTAATGGCGTTAAGCAGTGATGAGATCAGCTTCCCCCACTGCTTGGGGTTAGCCCGTAACAAGTCACACGGTATCCCGTCGGGCCCTGCTGCTTTTAGAGGCACCAATGGTTTGATTACACTTTCCAGCTCTCTGGCAGTAAAGGGAACACCCTCAAAACACCCTAAAGGATTAGCTATGCAGAAGGTGGAATTAGATGCTGCCGCAATAGGGGTATAGAGGGAGGAGAAATGGTCGAACCACTTCTGGGCGGGAATATTACACGTCAGCAAAGTGCTGTCTGGCCTATCCCTAGTTCTAATAAGGTTCCAGAAGCTTCTGGCGTCCTTGCCCAAACTTGCTTCCATGAGATCAGCCCAGAACCTGTCTTCCCACTCTATTTTTGCTACGAAAATGGTCTTTGAGTACTCTTTCCTGGCCAGTCTAAATGCAGCCTGGGATTTGCTTTTAACAGCACTGATCAGGGCATTTTTCTTCCCCCTACATTTTTGGGTGTACCAGCCTGACGGTTTGGGCAGGTTCCTACTCTTACCAATACGTGGAGGTTTGTTTGGGAGAATGAAAAGATCGCTCAGAGCCTTGGTTAAGTCACAGAAAAGCGCTGTGACTTCCCCAGACTGATGGGTCATTGCATCCAATTTGGACTGGGCTGTATCTAGAAGGGCCCCGATTGCTACGGTTTTCTCTTCATCTAAGCTAAGCTTGCTCCATTTCAAGCGTCTGCCGCAGTTAGAAGGGTGTACTTCCTGGGAGGCAGGCGCTGAAAAAGATGTAAGGGCCCCCTGGTTCCCACTCCACAAGTTGAAGTTCAAGTTCAGAGATTTGTATAGCGCACTACTCACCCAGAGGGTCTCAAGGCGCTTGAGGGAGGGTGGGTGCATTACTTATCGAATAGCCAGGTTTTTAGTTGTTTTCTGAAGGAGAGGTGGTTTTGTGTGAGGCAGAGGTAAGTGGGGAGAGAATTCCAGGTTTGGGCCGCTAAGTAGGAGAAGGATCTTCCTCCCATGGTGGATCTATGGATGCACGGGATAGCGGCGAGGGCTTGATTGGATGATCGTAGTTGGTGGGTGGGTGTGTAAAAGGACAGTCGTGTGTTGAGGCATTCGGGTCCTAGGTCGTAGAGGGCCTTGTGTGCGTGGGTAAGGAGACGGAACGTTATTCTCTTATTGACGGGGAGCCAGTGGAGGTCTTTCAGGTGACCGGAAATGTGAGCTTGACGGGGGATGTCCCGTATGAGTCTGGCTGAGGCGTTTTGGATGCGTTGGAGTTTTTTCTGTAGTTTGGCTGTGGTTCTGGCGTAGAGGGTATTTCCATAGTCCAGTCGGCTAGTGACCAGTGCGTGGGTGACTGTCTTTCTTGTTTCGGTGGGGATCCAACGGAAGATTTTTTTGAGCATGCGTAGGGTGTTGAAGCATGAGGATGAGACGGCGTTGACTTGTCTGGTCATCGAGAGGGAGGAGTCTAGGATGAAGCCTAGGTTACGTGCGTGATCTGTAGGTATGGGTGCTGTACCCAAGGCCGGTGGCGGTAGTCAGACAAAATATCGAAATTAAAATATCGATATATAATAATATCGATGTTTTAATATCGATGGTATAGAATATCGATGTGCCATAATATCGACAGACAGAATATCGAGATTAAGGTATGTATGTTAGTAATATCTACATTCTGTTGTTTAGTGTTATGTATTTTATTTTGTTGTTTATATGTTTGCAAAATATGTTTAGAAATGTATGTTTGAAAATTAGTAATTTTGTTAACATTTTGCGTTTTAGTATTAGAGCGGGTTGTGGGTTTATAGGGGAATAGGGTGGGAAGTAATTTAATAATAATTAATTAATTAATATATGTTTGTAAATATTTTTAATTATTAATTAATTGGTAATTAATTAATATTAATTAGTTAATTAATTAATATATGTTTGTAAATATTTGTAAATAAAAATTAATTGGTAATTAATTAATATTAATTAGTTAATTAATTAATATAATTTTGTACATATTTTTAATTAATAATTAATTGGTAATTAAATAATGTTAATTAATTTTGGGTAAAGGAGTCTTTTTAGGGTTCAGGGTTAGTTTTCAGTTCTTGGGTAAAGGGGTATTTTTGGGGTTCAGGGTCAGTTTTCAGTTTTTGGGTAAAGGGGTATTTTTTAGGGTTCAGGGTCAGTTTTCAGTTTTTGGGTAAAGGGGTATTTTTAGGGTTCAGGGTCAGTTTTCAGTTCTTGGGTAAAGGGGTATATTTGGGGTTCAGGGTCAGTTTTCAGTTTTTGGGTAAAGGGGTATTTTTAGGGTTCAGGGTCAGTTTTCAGTTTTTGGGTAAAGGGGTATTTTTAGGGTTCAGGGTCAGTTTTCAGTTTTTGGGTAAAGGGGTATTTTTAGGGTTCAGGGTCAGTTTTCCATTTTTGGGTAAAGGGGTATTTTTAGGGTTCAGGGTCAGTTTTCAGTTCTTGGGTAAAGGGGTATTTTTAGGGTTCAGGGTCAGTTTTCAGTTTTTGGGTAAAGGGGTATTTTTAGGGTGCAGGGTCAGTTTTGGGTTTTTGGGGTAAAGGGGTATTTTTAGGGTTCAGGGTCAGTTTGGGGTTTTTGGGGTACAGGCGTACAGGGTAAAAATAAAATAAATTAAAATTTAATTTAAATCAATTAAATGAAATTAAAAAAAATAAAATTACATTAAATTACTACGTTTTAAATTTATTTTAAATGTATATGTATTACTTTTATTTTTTTAATTATGTTTTAATGTTTTTATTAATATTTGTTAAATTATATGTATTTTAACATTATTTTTACATTATTATTAATACATTTAAAAAAACGATATTTTTAATTTCGATATTTTTGTACTACGATATTATTTTTTCGATATTTTTGTACTTACCTTTATGAAGATAGGATCCCGATATTATTGTCCTCGATATTTTTGTTGCGATATTTTTGTATTGCGATATTTTTGTGGTCGATATTATGTCATACATTCGCCGGTGGCCACCATGAGTCGTCCCAGGCAGAGGAGGTTGATCCTAAGACGAGGACTTCCGTTTTGTCCGAGTTTAGTTTTAAGCGGCTGTTCTTCATCCATTCGGCAACTTCTCTCATTCCTTCGTGTAGATTGGTTTTAGCAGTGTTTGGCTCTATGGTGAGGGAGAGGATCAGTTGGGTGTCGTCTGCGTAGGAGATGATGTTGAGGTTATGTTGTCGCGCGATGGATGCGAGGGGACTCATGTAAACGTTGAAGAGGGTGGGACTGAGTGATGATCCTTGTGGTACGCCGCAGATGACTTCGGTGGGCTCTGAATTGAATGGGGGGAGGAGGACTCTCTGGGCTCTCCCGGCGAGGAACGAGATGATCCAGTCCAAAGCTTTTACTTGTATTCCGACGTTGCTGAGGCGTTGTATGAGGGTGCTATGACTGATTGTGTCGAAGGCGGCGGAGAGGCCACGTAGGATGAGGGCAACTGTTTCTCCGTTGTCCAGTAGCATTCGGATGTCGTCTGTAGCAGCGATGAGGGCGGTTTCGGTGCTGTGTTTGGCTCAGAAGCCGGACTGTGAGGGGTCGAGGAAATTGTTGGATTCGAGGAAGGCGGCGAGCTGGCTATTTATGGCTTTCTCAATGACTTTGGCAGGGAATGGGAGCAGAGAGATGGGGCGGTAGTTCTTAAGTTCAGTGGGGTCTGCTGTGGGTTTCTTCAGAAGGGCGCTGAGTTCGGCATGTTTCCAGCTTTCCGGGAAGGTAGCAGTGTTGAGGGAGCAGTTGATGACATCTCGGAGATGGGGTGCGATGATGGAGTCTGCTTTGTTGAAGATGTGGTGGGGACATGGGTCGGTTGGTGAACCTGAGTGGATGGAGTTCATCAGGCGGATGGTGTCTTCAGTAGTGATTGGGTTCCGGGTGCAAAGGTTGTGAGAGTACTGTTTTGGTTCGGAGATGGGGGGAGTGGACTATTCTTCGGACTGGTTATCAAAGCTGTTATGTATGTCGGCGATTTTGTTGTGGAAGAAAGAGGATAAGGAGTCGCAGAGGTGTTGGGAGGGGGTGATGTCGTTGGTGCCGGCGGTGGGGTTGGTAAATTCTTTGATGATTTTGAATAGTTCCTTGCTGTTGTGGGCGTTGTTGTCGAGTCGATCCTTAAATGCTGATTTCTTGGTGGATCGGATCAATTGGTGGTGTTTGCGGGTGGCGTCCTTGAAGGTGGTCAGGTCGGGTTTTTTCTCCAGGTTTTCTCGAGGGTACGACATAACTTCTTGGATTTCTTAAGGTAATCGTTGAACCAGGGGGCCTTTTTGCTACCTTGTTTGATCTGGTGGTTTTTCAAGGGTGCTAATTCGTCAGCGCTGTGGGTGATCCATTGTGTGAGTTTGGTGGCTGCTTGGTTTGGGTCCGATGATATGGCGGGAGGGTTTTGGTTAAGCGATGTGAAGAGTTGGTCTGTGGTGATTTTGTTCCAGTTTCTTCGAGGAATAGGTTGTGGGGGGTTGTGGGTTGTGGTCTTTTTGTAGCTGAAGTGAACTCAGCTGTGGTCCGTCCAATGGAGAGCTGTGGTGTGATCGAAGGAGATGTGTTTGCTGGAGGTGAAGATAAGGTCGAGCATGTGTCCTGCTAAGTGGGTGGGGGTGTCAACAAGTTGTTTGAGTCTGAGATTGGCCAGGTTGTCCAGAAGGGTGGAGGTGTTGCTGTCGTTTATCTTTTCCAGGTGGAAGTTGAGGTCTCCCAGTAGAATGTAGTTCTCGGAGGGGAGGGCATGTGGGCTGATGAAGTCAAATGCCAAATGTCAAATTCTCTTATATAGCGCACTTATCACCGATGAGGTCTCAAGGCGCTCTGCAGAGAAAAGGCAATTATATTAAGTCAGTGATGTCTTCGTTGAATTGTGTGCGGGTTCCTGGTGGTCTGTAGATGAGAGTGCCTCTAAGTGTGGTCCTGGGGTCAGTGTGGATCTGGAAGTGAAGGTGTTCGGCGGTCGCGAGGTTATCGTCGGAGCTGGTCGTGATTCGGATGGTGTTCTTATGGACGATGGCAATGCCTCCTCCTGTTTGGTTGGTGCGGTCCTTTCGGATGATCTTATAAGCGTCCGGGATGGCTATGGCGATGTCTGGCGCTGATGAGGCATTCATCCAGGTTTCTGTAAGGAAGGCGACGTCTGGCGATGCAGTGTCGAGTAGGTCCCAGAGTTCAGTGGCGTGTCAGTGGAACGAGCGGGTGTTCAGCAGGATGCACTTCAGGTGGTTAGAATCGGAGCTTTGTTTGGAGGAAGTGGATTTGGTGTTGGCCTTGATGCAGGCGAACTTGCAGGAGTGGCAGGCGAATGGTCCATGGGTGTGTCCTGGGGCAGCTTCGCAGCATTGTGGTGTGCGTCCGGGGTTAAGGGCAAAGAGGGTAGTGGCGTCATACGTTATTCGGGTGGAGTGGGATTTGAGGGGGCCAAGGTGTCTGGCGCTGGGCGCGGTCCAGGCGCGGACGGGCGTAGACGGGCTTACCTCTGGCGCACCTTCGGCGCGCATGGGGCACGACCGCTGCGCGTGAACGCTGCGCGCAAAGGCATCTGTCATATGTGGATGGTGGAGAGGGGAGGGGCGAGGGAGGAGCAGCTGGGAGGTGGGAGCGGGGCGGAGAGCCGGGCAGGGAGGCACAAACAACAACAAAACACAAAATGGCAGTCAGCCCAAAAGCGAAACCGGGTTGGGGCACACTATGAGGATAATAACGCGATGTGAATGGCAGTGGAACTGGCACAAGGCACAATCAGGCACAGCAACTAAAATACAGGCAGCACAATTCAGCAGAGCGTTGCAGCGCGCTATGGTAGACTAGCACCACAATAATATGCAAATTAGCGCTCGTGAGATAGGCAAGGCAGCGCAGCACAGTTGATCCGGTAGTTATAGCGTAATGTGGCGATCTAGCACAGCGAGGGTATTCAATAACTAAACAATGCAGGCTGTAGTCTGGCTGTGGGCGCTACGATACCACTTAGTCTAGCAGGGCAGAGAGCAGCATGAGGAGCGACCGCCTCCGAGGTAATCAGGACGGTCACAGCAATTCAGCGGGAGAGTGGAGCCTGACTAACAGTGGGAGGGAGGAGCAGCTGGGAGGCGGGAGCGGGCGGAGAGCCGGGCAGGGAGGCACAAACAACAACAAAACACAAAATGGCAGTCAGCCCAAAAGCGAAACAGGGTTGGGGCACACTATGAGGATAATAACGCGATGTGAATGGCAGTGGAACCGGCACAAGGCACAATCAGGCACAGAAACCAAAATACAGGCAGCACAATTCAGCAGAGCATTGCAGCGCGCTATGGTAGACTATAGCCATGATAATATGCAAATTAGCGCTCGTGAGATAGGCAAGGCAGCGCAGCACAGTTGATCCGGTAATTATAGCGTAATGTGGCGATCTAGCACAGCGAGGGTATTCAATAACTAAACAATGCAGGCTGTAGTCTGGCTGTGGGCGCTACGATACCACTTAGTCTTGCAGGGCAGGGAGCAGCGTGAGGAGCGACCACCTCCGAGGTAATCAGGACGGTCACCTGGGAAAAAATACAAGAGAGAGTGGATTGTGGTCACTCTCAACTGAAGGGAGAACCTCCATATCCTGTAGGAAAGTCCAAAGTTTTGTGTCAAGGAGGATATAATCAATCCTGGACGTATGATTTGCCCTGTTATAAGTGTGGGCTCCGGAAGGATCCGACTTCGTCCTTCCGTTGACAGCCCTGAGACCAAATTCCAAGTTTAAGGAATTAATTTGGATCACCACTTGAGACCATCTCCTGATAGGAGGAATAGTGAGGACTGGAATCCCTCTCCTAATGTCTTCCTCGGCGGTTCCCAAGGTGTCCTCCAATCCAAGGGGCTCGAACGTACAATTTAGGTCCCCTGCGACCATGACTTGAGAACTAGTGGGACGCTGCCTGAGCAGAGACTCCAGCACTGATACTATAGGTGAGTGTGAGCCTCCCTTCGTACCCCTGGCATAGATATTATAGATGTCCAAGATCAGCCCTCTCCTCGGTCCCCTCATTGAGATGCTCAGTAGATCTGGTGAATTTGACACATGCTGAGTAACCTGACAGCCGAGTGAGATGGCAACCCATATAAGGAGACCTCCTGAGGAGACCTTCCCCGAAAGGGGGGACACCGCTGGTACGAAAAAGGATGAATAACCTAACTTGTGGCAAGGCTCCCTACTCCAGGTTGCTTGGAAAATACAAATGGAGTAGCCTTCCACAAGGGTGTTCCAATTGGGTAGAGCAAACTTCCTCAGAATACCCGCAACGTTCCAGCTGAGAATCCTTAGGTCAGGATCCGCCACAGAGGGCTCCCTGCGGGATTCCGGGCCAGATGCTGTCTCCCTCTCGGTGGGTGGCAAAAATGCACTATCTCCTTGTTGAATCCCAACAGGTCGGTTTGGAACCTATGTTGGAGGGCTGCATGCAACGGATGTTAATGCCGGGCTAACAATGCCAGAGCCTGAGTCATAAGGCATCAACGGGGGAACCACCCCAGGGATGTCGTTTCAATATCCTGGCTTCCTTCCAAAAGTACCAGGCCATGGTACTGACTGATAGGGCAAAGGGACGAGGTGATTCTCATGGGGGATAAAGTTGTAATTCCATCTTCCTCCCGGGTGAGTGCCACATGGATTGCCTACAGGTCTCGGGTAGAAGTAGGTCAAATCTACTACCCCTATACCCGCAACGCCAAACCCCGCATTTTGGTTACAAATTATTTGAGCCGCCCTAACATCCTTAAAGTTAACCACCACACAGTCACCCTCAAAGTGCTTATGCCCATATCCTCCCACCCTACCCTTCTAACACCAAGGATCAAACCATCAACCTCCCAGGGAAGGGGTCTATTTATTCCTAACCAATGCATGGATTTGTTTTTTAGCATTTGGTAGGATTCGTGCTGATCAGCCTTCAACGGTGGTACATTGATTAAGATGGCAACACATGGCTGACAGTCTGGTGGTAAGTCCATGGGCGGTGCTCTAGGGACCTCTTTAGGGGGGAGCACATCAGACAGGGCACCAGGAGGAGGAATGGAGCTGATTCTCCTGGGTTGTACTGTCTCAAGATTTTTACTAGTCCCAGGGTTTCTGGTATTGACATGGCCATTTTTGCCAAGAGCCTCCGGGCGCACAAGCTTTTTAACAGGAACACTAGTGGCCTTTTTGGTATTTGGATGGTCTATAGCGCTCAAAGGGCTCATTGGGGCCAATCCGGAGTTCTGAGTGCCCCTGTTTATGGCCGCATCGGGTACAACGTATGCGTTTGGTGCTGCTACCCCTTTGGCCACTTCAGGATCAGTAGGTAGGACCTGAGGGGATATGGGGGTCACCTGAACGACAGAATCCCCCCTGGGTCAGCCTCCCTAATTCTAGAGTGTAGCTTGATGAGGGATTTTGTAGAGCAGAAGTTGTCCAGGGTTGCCTGCTCAAACCTGTCCAACCGCTCTGCCAATCCTTTTACTCTCTCTAAAACCAGGATCAACAAGGATTTTAACATTTTCTCTATAGAGACAATCGTGAGAATCTCATGGGTTCGGGATTCGACAGAGTCTGTAGGCAGATCATTACCAGGGTTGTTTAGTGTAACACCAGGGGATGCGCCCACCGTGACCTCCGGAAAGCTGCTTGCACCCGGCCCTGCTACCTTATGGATCGCACCCTCCCTGATACCAAGTCTCCTGATTTCTTTATAGGGTTTGGGACGACAGTTTTTGCGCGGAGTAGAGATCCTTTTCCTTTTGACAAGAGCAGGTCTATTCACTGCCGGAAAAAACGGAATTGGTAGAGGAAGAGGAGCCCCCTGACTAGGAGGAGTATTAAGAGGGGCAGTGGGGACAGGAACGTTGCTAGGCTGCCAAACCAGTGCATCGTCTTCTATAAGTGGGGCTAAATCTGTCATACTCTCCAGGCTGTCACAGCTGTCCCTAGGTGCAGCAACTCGTGGGTGGTCTAAGAGAAGAGAAACATTCTGCACTGGATCAGGGCCAGTTGCACATGCTGGAGTGACGGCTTGCGCCAAGGAGCCTGCTGGCAACCGCTTCTCTGGATGATTTTTAAGGAGTTCAATGGATAGACGGCGCTCAGTGCGTTTCTCTGCCAGGGCAATTTCCTTGTCTATCTCTTGACTAGCCCTGACAAAATATTTGTCTAAAGGACCTAGTATAGAAACCCCTATGGTAGAGGGTAAGGAATTAGGAGTACACATAGACATTCTGGAATTAACAATAAGTAGGAAATAATGAATAAGTAAATCTTGGTATTGGCAGCTTCTTAGAGAGTCCCGGAAGTATAATGGACCTTGGCACCAGCAGTTAATAAAGTCGAATGGAGGGCGACTTACTGTAACAGAGTCCAGATAACAAGAAGAGGTCCTAAGCTAGATGTTAGAGGGTGGGCCCAGCCCAGCCTCCTGCAGCCCCTGACGGCCACAGACGGTCCGCCCTTGTCCCGGGCTTCTCCCGGGACGCTCCCACGCAGCGGATTGCTTAGGCTGCTATAAGGATGTGGAAGTGGCCAGGGGGCGGGGCAAGCAGGGAGAGCAGGTGAAGTAGATTGGATCGTGCAGGGACTCCTGGGAGATGGAGTCCCTGCGGCACTGCTCGCAGCCCTGCAACAAGTCCTGCCCACGCCTCTGTTGACCTCAGCGCCTCCGCCCCAATGACAAATGAGAAAACTCCTTCAAACCGCGAAGCGGGACCCGCGGAGCGGGTCCGGCGAGCAGTAGGGCAGGCAGGCAGGTCCCGGAGAGAGAAAGACAATGGCTCCTCCTGGTGAAAGTCAATCCAAAACATTGTCCCAAGATGGTAGCAGGGACTGGGCTTTTCACTCTGGCGTGGTCAGGGGGCGGGGCAAGCAGGGAGAGCAGGTGCAGTAGATTGGATCGTGCAGGGACTCCTGGGAGATGGAGTCCCTGCGGCACTGCTCGCAGCCCTGCAACAAGTCCTGCCCACGCCTCTGTTGACCTCAGCGCCTCCGCCCCAATGACAAAGGAGAAAACTCCTTCAAACCGCGAAGCGGGACCCGCGGAGCGGGTCCGGCGAGCAGTAGGCAGGCAGGCAGGTCCCAGAGAGAGAAAGACAACGGCTCCTCCTGGAGAAAGTCAATCCAAAACAGTGTTTCTAATACAATAAAAGCAGATTGACTAATGGGACTGTGAGCGGTAGGGTGTCTGTGTGTGAATGTGACAGAGTACACATGTACGAAAGAGTGCAAGTGATTTAGTGAGAATGTGTGCTAGAGAGAATGTGTGTTTCAGTGTTTGTGTTTTATGTTTGCAAGTGTGCTGTTGGTCTGGCATACTGGAGGTCATTCTTGCCTTTTGGACAAGAGCACTAATAGAATATGGATGGGAGGTGTTACCTGTGGAAGACTGCAGGCCCTGACATGCTTCTATTAAGACCCCATCATTGGCTGTGGGGACTCGAACTGTCTTGCTGAGAAAGCCGCCAGCCAGTCATACCCAGGGCACAAACACAGAACACGCGCCACCACACCTGGCCGAAGGCCCTAACATAATGTACCTAATTCTTAGCATATTGGGTGGATCTATAGCAAAATGTTGAAAGTGATATTTGAGGTAACACTTGTTAGATTTCCTGTACTCCTTTTATAGGGGGTGTGTATGGCAAAATGCGCCCACTTGCTGGTTCAGCCTGACTGGCTTCCTAGCCAGAGCCTGCAGCCTCTTTTTACAGAGACCGACCGCCATTGAAATGCATTGGGCACCTGACGCTGTACCCAGCTGCCCTCATGGAACTGGTGGTGAACTGTTGGTGCTATATTGGACCTTGCCTACCAGTCACCTTAACATTGCGGAACTCAGAAATTGCACAATGTCCACTTTTTAAAGTGGAAATATTGCATAGTTAAAAAACGTACTTACCTGAATGATTTTTCTCTGATGCCTAAACATATATAAAGATACTGGCTATATTTATGAATTTGTGTGGCTCTCCTTCTTGAGTCATGTTGTCATTTATTGGCCATTGTGTGTATTTTGTGAATGTCTTGCGCTCCTATGTGTTAAGCCTAAGGCTGCTCGACCACACTACTCCCTAATAGAGCACTTTGGGATTGCATAGCAAGTCCCTGTCCACTAGTAAGGGAAGCCCTGTAATCTTTAAACAATGTATCAGATTAATAAAGTATATCACGTAAAGAGCCAGCTTCCTACATTCTCTCATCCGTGTCAATAGAGCTAATATGTGGTGATCTGTTTGCCATTGCACACCTCTCCTCAAGAAGGAGCGGCTCATACTGTGCATTATGCAGAAGATGTAAACCCAAAGAACAGTCCTGATGATGGGTCACTAAGGGACTCATCAGCAGTCCAATGTTTGAAGTTGTGGGCATCTGCTGTGCCAGGCAAATATCTAATGTCCATTTTAAGGGGCACCAGTTGCAGTGAAACAAGGGTTTCCGGCACAGGTAAAACTAGGCAGGCCGGAATGTTAGCCACCAATCAAGGTCCAGTTATTGAAACAATGACATTCCGTAAATTTGAAGCATGTGTTCATGACACCGCTGGAGTGGTGGTAGTTCCAGTAGACTTGCAGATGGAACATCCATTGCAGAGACGCAAAAATAGAGCCACAATGCCATAAATGAGAAACAACAGCAACAGGAACCTTCCGAACACCTTTGAAAAGATAGAACGACTAAAGGCCGGATTACTCCAAAAATAGTTTGTAATGAACTAACTAGTCCGGTGTAGGAAAGTAGGATCTGCTTTTATGGTTACTCCCACTTTTTTCTTGATGTAATGCTGTTTCTGGCTAGTCTGACTGGGATTCTGCTAATCTGGACCCCAGTCTCTGTGCTTTCTTCCCTAAATTGGTTTGGTAAGTAATTAGGTACATCCCAGATTGTACACTGGTGTAACCTTATCAGTCCCTAGTATACGGTACTAAGGTATCCAGGGCATAGGTACACCAAGGGTCCCCCATGGGCAGAAGCATTTATTATGCTACCCAGGGGAAACCCCCCGAACTGTAACTACAGGCCTTTCAATAGCAGCCTGTGTAAGCTGGTGCTAGCACCATTTACGAAAGATATAGGTTTACCTGCACTTAAAACCGATACGTCACCCCTAAGGCAGGCCTTACAATCCTGAACGCAGGGTACTTGGTTCTAAGTGTGAGGGTGCCGGTATAGAGTCAAAATATCGAGTTTTTTTTTCCGACTAGACAGAATATCGAGTTAAAAATATAGAATAGACATAATATCGACCAGACAGAATATAGACTACCACAATATCGACTAGAAAATTGTAATATCGAATAGAATAGCAATAATATCAATTCCAAAATATAGAATGGACATAATATCGACTAGACAGAATATAGACAACAAAAATATCGAAATTAAGGTAAGTTAATATTAATTTTTAATTTTTGTGTAATATAATTCTGTAGCGGGTCGTGGGTTTATAGGGGAATAGAGTGGGAAGTAATTTAATTGTAATTAATTAAATATGTTATTTTATTTATTGGTATTTATTTAGAATTAATTATTAATTGGTAATTAATTAAAATATAATTGGTAATTTATTGTAATTGATTAATTGATAAATATGTTAATTTTAGTAATTTATTTTCTGTAGCGCGTTGTGAGTTTATAGGGGAATAGGGTGGGAAGTAATTTAATTATAATTACTTAAATATGTTATTTTATTTATTGGTATTCATTTAGAATTAATTGTTAAATAATTATTAATTGGTAATTAATTAAAATAAAATTGGTAATTAATATTAATTGATTAATTGATCAATATGTTAATTTTAATAATTTATTTTCTGTAGCGGGTTGTGGGTGTATAGGGGAATAGGGTGGGAAGTAATTTAATTATGATTAATTAAATATGTTATTTCATTTATTGGTATTTATTTAGAATTCATTGTTAATTAATTATTAATTGTTAATTAATTAAAATATAATTGGTAATTAATTTTGATTGATTAATTGATAAATATGTTAATTTTAGTAATTTATTTTCTGTAGTGGGTGGTGGGTTTATAGGGGAATAGGGTGGGAAGTAATTTAATTATAATTAATTAAATATGTTATTTTATTTTTTGTTATTCATTTAGAAATAAATGTTAATTAATTATTAATTGGTAATTAATTAAAATATAATTGGTAATTTATTGTAATTGATTAATTGATAATTATGTTACTTTTATTAAATTATTTTCTGTAGTGGGTTGTGGGTTTATAGGGGAACAGCTTTGAAAGTAATTTAATAGTAAGTAATTACATTTTTTAAATATTTTATTTTGTGTCTAATTTTTAAATATTTTTAAAATGTAAATTAAGGTATGGTTAATTGGTAAATAATTAGTATTAGTAGATTATTTTTATTATTAATATATTTTTATTTTAACATTTTATTTATTAATTAATATATTTTATAGAATTGCAAAATATTTTAATTAATTTGTAATTGGTATTAATATTTATGTTATTTATATTTATATATGAAGTATTTACTTTCCCTACTATTGCACTCACTGGAGTGGGAATAGTAATTTTCACCCCTACGCTATCCAACGCTTTCCCTACTGTTGCACTCTCTGGAGTGGGAATAGTAATTTTTACCTCTACGCTATCCAACGCTTTCCCTACTGTTGCACTCTCTGGAGTGGGAATAGTAATTTTTACCCTCCCACTATCCAACGCTTTCCCTACTGTTGCCCTCTCTGGAGTTGGAATAGTAATTTTTACCCCTACGCTACCATCGTTTTCCCTACTGTTGCACTCACTGGAGTGGGAATAGTAATTTTTACCCCTACGCTATCAAACACTTTCTCTACTGTTGAACTCACTGGAGTGGGAATAGTAATTTTTACCCCTACGCTATCCCTACTGTTGCACTCTCTGGAGTGGGATTAGTAATTTTTACCCCTACGCTATCCAATGCTTTCCCTACTGTTGCACTCTCTGGAGTGGGATTAGTAATTTTTACCCTTCCACTATCCAACGCTTTCCCTACTGTTGCACTCTCTGGAGTGCGAATAGTAATTTTTACCCCTACGCTATCCAACGGTTTCCCTACTGTTGCGCTCTTTGGAGTGGGAATAGTGATTTTTACCCTTCGACTATCCTATGCTTTCCCTACTGTTGCACTCTCTGGAGTTGGAATAGTAATTTTTACCCCTACGCGATCCAACGCTTTCCCTACTGTTGCACTCACTGGAGTTGGAATAGTAAGTTTTACCCCTACGCTATCCAACGTTTTCCCTACTGTTGCACTCTCTGGAGTGGGAATATTAATTTTTAACCCTATGCTATCCAACGCTTTCCCTACTGTTGCACTCTCTGGACTGGGAATAGTAATTTTTACCCTCCCACTATCCAACGCTTTCCCTACTGTTGCACTCTCTGGAGTGGGAATAGTAATTTTTTCCCTTACGCTATCTAACGCTTTCCCTACTGTTACACTCTCTGGAGTGGGAATAGTACTTTTTACCCTCCCACTATCCAACGTTTTCCCTACTGTTGCACTCTCTGGAGTGGGAATAGTAATTTTTACCCCTACGCTATCCAACGCTTTCCCTACTGTTGCGCTCTCTGGAGTGGGAATAGTAATTTTTACCCTCCCACTATCCAACGCTTTCCCTACTGTTGCACTCTCTGGAGTAGGAATAGTAATTTTTACCCCTACGCTATCCAACGCTTTCCCTTCTGTTGCACTCACTGGAGTGGGAATAGTAATTTTTACCCCTACGCTATCCAACGCTTTCCTTACTGTTGCACTCACTGTAGTGGGAATAGTAATTTTTACCCCTACGCTATCCAACGTTTTCCCTACTGTTGCGCTCTCTGGAGTTGAAATAGTAGTTTTTACCTCTACGCTATCCAATGTTTTCCCTACTGTTGCACTTACTGGAGTGGTTGTGTATATATATATTGACTGACGTTGAAACCACGAAGTCTTTTCTCACTGTTCATGCTTTTTACTAACACAGCTGAACCCACTCAAACATCTGATCTATATATGCCCTTTTTTGTGTTCATGACACGCTATGTGATCAAGCCTCGTTGTTGGAGGCGAAACGCGTCATGGTGGATTGCAGGTTATAATTTTGGCACAAATAAAGCACTGAAAACTGCACGTATGTGGTGGTTTCGCTCTTTTTCGTTGTCCTGCGCAAAGCAGCTGTGAATAGCGACTTTCTGAATATATATATATTCACTGAAAAAACCATAGGTTATAGACCATATATAGTTAGGAATTAGCATTTAAAAAACCTTATTTTACTCACACAAAACCATTGAAATTCCATATATAGTTAGTTGCACTAACTATATATCGCGCACCCGCAATCCACTGCTGATCATGTCACATATTACATCATTCATGACATGGTCAGTGACATCACTGATGACATCACTGATGACATCTCAAATGACATCACTGATGACATCACTGATGACAACATCCAGTGACTGTGTGTTTCTGTAAAGTTTAAATATGTTTTACATATTGAAGAATGAGTAGATGTATAAGTGTCTGGACGAAGGATTTAGTAGGTGCATGACTGAATGTATAAGTGAGTGATTAAATGTGTCTCACTGAGTGCATGGGTTAGTGACTAAACTGTCTTAATTTGTGCATCATTATGTCTGTTGTTCTGTAAACTGCTGCATGTGTTGATCATTAGCTATACGAGAGGCTATATGTGTTATTAATTGGTTGCCCAAGTATTTCTATGGCAGATTGAGTTTGTGTGGGGGTGGCTGGAAGGTGTGTGACTCTATGCATAGATGTGTCAGCAGTTTATTCACTAGGTGTATGAGTTCAAGAGTGCATGTGGAAACAGCTACATGGGCAGTTGACTGTGTGCATGAGTGTATTGATGAGTGAATGGATATCTCAATGCTACATGTCATAGTAAGTACATATGTAAAACACAGTACATGTGAGAGTTGGCATATATTAATAACTGTGCATGAGAGCCACTGAATGAGTGAGTGGTTGTATCGATCATTGTGAACTTGTATCAGGGATTGTATAAGAGAGTAAATATGTGTTAGTATATGTTTCAATAAGTAAGGTGTGTTTAACTGTATAGTTGAAGAAATGGAGGTGAGATTGTTTCTTTGCATGACTGACTGGGTGTGTGAGTAACTCCATGGATGAGTGGCAGTGTGTGAGTGTCTGTATACACTGAGTGTATCTAAGGTTATATTAGAGTCTGAAGAGGTTTATCGTATTAGCACAAGAATGATGTCAAATGAGATGTCATCAGTGATGTCATCAGTGATGTCATTTGAGATGTCATCAGTGATGTCATCAGTGATGTCACTGACCATGTCATGAATGATGTAATATGTGACATGATCAGCAGTGGATTGCGGGTGCGCGATATATAGTTAGTGCAACTAACTATATATGGAATTTCAATGGTTTTGTGTGAGTAAAATAAGGTTTTTTAAATGCTAATTCCTAACTATATATGGTCTATAACCTATGGTTTTTTCAGTGAATTTTCAAGGTTTTGTAAATGCTAATTCCTAACTATATATGGTCTATAACCTATGGTTTTTTCAGTGAATTTCAATGGTTTTTTAATAGCAAATATCATAAGCTGTCGAATGTCAAGTACGTGGTAAGTGAAAACATTTTCGTGTTTATGCACACTGATCTGCTTTGAATGGTGCCCCCCCCCCTCATTTCTATTAGGAGTACTCTCTCTTTGCAGATAGTGAAAGGTAGTTAACGCAGGCCTTTGCCCCCGTTGTAATCCGTCGTGCCTGCTTCTCTCTCCATTTGATTGATTGTTATCCAAGTATTTACTGTTTTAGAATTAGTTCTCTTTGGTTCATTCTCTATTTACAAACAAACACAGAGTCGCAATACTCTGTTTAGTCTTTGCAGATAACGAAAAATCGTATAAAAAAAAAGAAAAGGAATCGAGCAAAATCAGTAGGCCACTAATGGGATCTCTTTTTGACCTCGCTAAAATAGAAACATTAGGAACAACCCCTCATGACAAATACAAAACTAGTGAGATGAACTGAACTCCACACAATGATGGCTGCAAAACAGCTCGGCTCCGCCACCCACCCCGCCCAAAATAACGAAAAAGAGCGGCTGCCATGATTGGTTGCGGAATGGCCACAACGGAGCTACGAAATGGTGGTGCTCTCATGCTAACCCCAGCTTCAGTCTGAAACATCCAGAAACACTGTAGACTACCAATTCGATCAGTTCCGGTAGCGCCCCAATGTAACCCGGTAGAGAAGAACTAGCCCTCCCCTCTTTGACTGATGGTTCTTGTTGCCTGTCCCTTCTGTTGTCATTTAACAGAAATATTTAGCCTGCTGAAAGGGGTTGTGTTTCGACCGCTGGTTGGTGGAGACATTTTGACTATATTCTGGACCTGCGTTGTCGCGTAATGCGTCATATGACGCGCCGCGTTAGCGCATCCGGAAGTCATCCGGGGCGCGCACCGCGTAACGTAAGCATAACAAGTCATGTGACTTGTTAATAAAACTTTTCATTGGTTCATTTTACTTTTCTTATTCTAATGATGAAAGCCTTGGTCATATCACCTAAAAATTACGCTTTTAATTACTTCCGAACATTATTTTTTCTTAAATATATGTTATAATGTTCCAGGCTAATGTACTTTCCCGGAAATTTTACAACTGTCCTGCAAGTAAAATATATTCTTTTTTCGAGAAAAAGAGCGTTTCTTCGTCCCATGACGGAGCCGTTGAGCAAAAGAGGGTCGACCTGCTGTCTTAGTCGCCGATACGCCTGAATATGAGATTCTTATCGATCACTTTATGTTGCAGGAATAGAAAACACAACAGCCCTTGACCATTTATCTTTACTGCGTTCCTTCGTATTATACCTTTTACCCTTCATGTAATTGGTCTGCTTTATTTCACTTGCCTTTTAATGATTCTAAAACAGTGACTATTATTAAAAACTTTACCAATGTATATACTACTACCATGTTTTCTTTTAAAAACCTTTATTGTGAAAATTTCATTATACAAATACGAGCCTATAACCACGTGGGCCTGCCACGGAGCAAACTGTAATCGTATATGATGAATAGACATTTACACTGTAGAGGAACGTAACGGGCGGGCCATTAGGTTGCAAGAACTAAGGTGTCGAACAGTTACGGAATCGGTGGACGTACATTTTATAATTAAAACACGACAGGGCCAGTTACAATAAAATTATCTAGATATACATTTGCGGGCAAGTACCATGGGTGACGTTAATTCGAATTTTCAACAGTACAGTAATCAATAACACATCAGAACTTAATATCAATAGGGATGTCGAAATATTCAATCAATTCTCGTCCCCGCCCGCCATGTGCTTCAAAACTGCATACGTATCTCGTGATTTCAAGGTTCTGCAACCAGTACACAACAAGGAGTTACGAGTCCCATTTATTCTGGCGCCATTTTGGGCGAGGACGGGCAGGTCCAGGATATAGTCAAAATGTCTCTACCAACCATCGACTATGATGATGTTCATATGCTGTATTCATTAGAGTAACACTCATCTGTCCACATGAAATTAATTTACCACAATCTAAACATGTCATTTTAATCTTTCCAAAGTTCTTCTAAATATTTGGGACCGTTTCCCTTGCCTCTGAAGCTCTCAGTGCCACTTCTTTGATGAATGTACTAGCAGGTATGGGGTTCTCCTCCAAATCTCTCTTTTATGCAGCACTATAATTAATTGGTGCCACCTCTCCATATGACGATGCATGGTATAGTTACCACAACTATATTTTTTTTCGGTTCCTCTGGAGAGTTCATCGTGGCAGATGAAGCGTGTAACGTACCGGGCATTTACCTTTTTTTGCATGTACAGGAAAGGAAAAAAAAATCGAGCGTCCGAGTTCTAAGGTGTCCCAGGGCCATTTTAGTGGACCAGGCCCAAATCCAAAGAACAGGCCGCCATTTTGAGAGTCCTCTTGCAGCCGCCTGTCGCTGTAGCATCAAGAGCAGCCGAAACTCAGCTGAATGGCAACTGAAACGGTAAATGGGCGCCCCACTACATTTCAGCATTGTAGGATGACCACACCAGTACAGCAACTTGCTAGACATCACCTCGGTGCCATACGGATCTCGGCGCCCCACTGCAGATGAAGTGCCTCTCAACTATGAAACCACCACGGTGACATCCGGATCTTGGCGCGTTGTGCTGCCTTCGGCCTATTCGCACATCGGTCCGCTACTGACGCCATCTCACAGGCTAATGGGGTGACCCACGCCGAGTTTCAGCATTGTAGGATGACCACACCCACTTGCTAGACATCACCTCGGTGCCATCCGAATCTTGGCATCTCAACGCCTAGTGGTATCTTCCATACAGAAAATATTGTTACGCTGCCTTTGGCCCCATTCGCACATCAGTCCGCAACTTAGACATCACCTCGGTGCCATCCGGATCTTGGCATCTCAGCGCCTTGTGGTGTCAGTCAGAAAATATTGTTGCGCTGCCTTTGGCCCCATTCGCACATCAGTCCGCTACTGACACCATCTCACAGGCCAATAGGGCGCCCCACGCCGACTTTTACCATTGTACGATGGCCACACCAGTGGCACAACTTGCTAGACATCACCTCGGTGCCATCCGAATCTTGGCATCTCAACGCCTAGTGGTATCTTCCATACAGAAAATCTTGTTACGCTACCTTTGGCCCCATTCGCACATCGGTCCGCAACTTAGACATCACCTCGGTGCCATCCGGATCTTGGCATCTCAGCGCCTTGTGGTGTATTCTCTTCAGAAAATATTGTTGAGCTGCCTTTGGCCCCATTCGCACATCGGTCCGCAACTTAGACATCACCTCGGTGCCATCCGGATCTTGGCATCTCAGCGCCTTGTGGTGTCTTCTACTCCGAAAATATTGTAGAAAATATTGTTGCGCTGCCTTTGGCCCCATTCACACATCAGTCCGCTACTGACACCATCTCACAGGCCAACAGGGCGCCCCACGCCGACTTTTACCATTGTACGATGGCCACACCAGTGCCACAACTTGCTAGACACCACCTCGGTTCCATCCGGATCTTGGCATCTCAGCGCCTTGTGGTGTCTTCAAATCAGAAAATATTGTTGCGCTGCCTTTGGCCCCATTCGCACATCGGTCCGCTACTGACGCCATCTCACAGGCCAACGGGGCGCCCCACGCCGACTTTCAACATTGTAGGATGGCCACAGAAGTGCAGCAACTTACTAGACACCACCTCGGTGCCATCCGGATCTTGGCGCGTTGTGCTGCCTTCGGCCTATTCGCACATCGGTCCGCTACTGACGCAAACTCACAGGCCAACGGGGCGCCCCACGCCGACTTTCAGCATTGTAGGATGGCCACACCAGTGCGGCAACTTGCTACAAACCACCTCGGTGCCATCCGGATCTTGGCATCTCAGCGCCTAGTGGTGTCTTCTATTCCGAAAATATTGTTGCGCTGCCTTCGGCCCCATTCGCACATCGGTCCGCTACTGACGCCATCTCACAGTCCAACGGGGCGCCCCACGCCGACTTTCAGCATTGTAGGATGGCCACACCAGTGCGGCAACTTACTAGACACCACCTCGGTGCCATCCGGATCTTGGCGCGTTGTGCTGCCTTCGGCCTATTCGCACATCGGTCCGCTACTGACGCAAACTCACAGGCCAACGGGGCGCCCCACGCCGACTTTCAGCATTGTTGGATGGCCACACCAGTGCGGCAACTTACTAGACACCACCTCGGTGCCATCCGGATCTTGGCGCGTTGTGCTGCCTTCGGCCTATTCGCACATCGGTCCGCTACTGACGCAAACTCACAGGCCAACGGGGCGCCCCACGCCGACTTTCAGCATTGTAGGATGGCCACACCAGTGCTGCAACTTGCTGGACACCACCTCGGTGCCATCCGGATCTTGGCGCGTTGTGTTGCCTTCGGCCTATTCGCACATCGGTCCGCTACTGACGCCGCCTCACGTGCCAACGTATTTTCTCCGCATTTTACACCCTATGCCGCATAACAGGTCATGTGACTTGTTTATAAAACTTTTCATTCGTTCATTTTACTTTTGGTTTCCTAATGATGGAAGGCTTGATCATGTGACCTAAAAACAACACTTTTCATTGGATGAAAACTTTTTTTTTTCCCAAACGATGAAAGCCCCACCTTGTTTCTGGATGTTTCAGACTGAAGCTGGCGTCAGCATGAGAGCACCACCATCTCGTGGCTCCGTCGTGGTCATTCCGCGAGCAATCATGGCAGCCGCTCCCCACCAGAAGCCTGCAGGAGTCGGAGCCCCCAAAACTTTTGATGAATTCTCAAGGCGGAGGGGACGCTTTCGAGAATGGGGTCCAAGACCTAGCAGACAAGCGTCCGATTTCCAAGGTGTCCCAGGGCCATTTCAGTGGACCAGGCCCAAAAAGGAAACAGCCTGCCGCCATTTTGAGAGTCCTGTGACAGCCGCCTATCGCTGCACCGCAAGAGTGGGCGCAACTCAGCTGAATTGCGGCTTTTGACACAGTGGACCAAAAACGGACGGAATGGCAACTGAAATGGTAAAGGGGCGCCCCACTACAACAGATGACACTCCACCTGGAGAGGCCCGTTCACGCCGCCTCCCCCGGGGCGCTCCACGCCGTTATTCGGGATTTTTGAAAATTCTATGTCTAATAACTTTGGCGTTTGTGGACGGAATTGGCTGAAATTTTCAGGAAAATGCCACATTTTGTTTCTGAGCAGCCCCTGAACATTTTGGGGGGGTTCGTCAAGGGGGAGCCGAGAAAAAAGGGGGGTCCCAAAACGCGTTTTTCCCATGTTAATTTCCATAGGGCGGTTGGCCTCACTTTTAGCCCGAACGGCTGAATGGATTTGCACGAAACTTGGCAAAATTGTAGGGACTGGTAGCCCGATGTGCCTTTTGTAGGTCTCAATATATGTGCTCCAGTGGATTTTGAGAAATTAACGTTTAAAAAAAGATATATGTCTGTAACAGCGGACCTGGCAGCGTCCCAGGACGCGTACTTTACGCGCAACGGAGCTTTGTGAAGCGAAGCTGATTGGTTCTCCGGCGTCTGTCAACATTCCAAACAGTCCGTAGCGGCCGCCATCTTGTCTCTCGGTAGGATCGAGAGACAAGAGGAGGCGAAAGCGAAGGGGCAAATGACCATAAGGGGGAATAGTAGATCCTCGCTGACCCCCTAGGTTTGATGTGGAGGTTTTAAAAGGGCCCCGCGGGGCAAAAAAAAATAAAATAATAATAATCGAACGGCTGAATGGATTTGCACGAAACTTGGCAAAATTGTAGGGACTGGTAGCCCGATGTGCCTTTGCTAGGTCTCAATATATGTGCTCCAGTGGATTTTGAGAAATTAACGTTCAAAAAAAGATATATATCTGTAACAGCGCTCCGCTTCGCGTACTTTTCGCGTTATGGAGGTTTGCGAAGCTGATTGGTTTTTCGGCATCTGTAAACATTCCAAACAGTCCGTAGCGGCCGCCATCTTGTCTCTCGGTAGGATCGAGAGACAAGAGGAGGCCAAAGCGAAGGGGCAAATGACCATAAGGGGGCATAGTAGATCGTCCCTGACTCCCTAGGTTTGATGTGGAGGCTTTGAAGGGGTCTCGCAGGGCAAAAAAAAATATACAGTTTTTTTAGTTTTTTTGCGTGGAGTGCGCCCGGTTCGCGAACCGGGAAGCGTTCTGGGGTGCGTACTTTCTTGAAAATTAGTGAAAAAAGTTAGAGTAAAATAATAATTGTGAGTGATCAGATGTAGGGTAGCTCTGAGAAGAGCTTTTGGGTTTATGGTACATTTAGGTACTTATAAGTAGGTACCAATGCACATTCTTAAATTCAGAGTGAAAACTCTGTTGCCCTCATCTGAGAAGTGAACTCCATCTCCTCTGTAGATATCTTGCATGTAGTAACGCAAGTTATTGTTGTACAGGGAGCCCATTCCATGGTCTCTCATGTAAGCTGAAACAGATTTGTTTACATGCTTCCTCGACTTCTCAATTTGTGGACAAAATTGGTTCGACCACCTCCATTTCTGTCTTTGGCATATATTTGAATATACCAAGGCAGTCTGAGGAAAAAGTGCCATCAATTGCTCAAAGGTGTCCTTTAAAAGCATTTCCAGACCTACCCCAGTCAAAGTGCCCAAATCATTACCTCCACAGTGCACAATTAACAGGTCAGGTTTTGGCAAATGCATAAAGGTTTTCACCAATGGTATCAATTGGTGACATTTTAATCCTCTGTGGCCAAACCACTTAATTTCCACATCTTGTAAATTGAGGTTAGGTAAATTCCTGTTTTCAGCGTACCTTTGAGCCCAATATATGTAACTATGTCCAACAATCCAAACAGAAAACATGGTGAGAGAAGGTTCTGCTGCAGTCAGATGAAGTGTGGCAATGAAATGGCAGTTGAAAAAATGAGAGTGTAAAATGAAAAAAACTGAGGAGTTTCTGTGTTAATGAAGCAGTAAGAGTGATTGGTGGATTTTGATTGCTGAAAACAGAAAGTTAGTGTGCATGGATGAGTTCGTTGAAAGATGTATTTTGAGTGGCGAAGAAAAAATCATTAAATGAAAGAATGCTCTGGATATGCAGGTGCACTGAGAGTTCAGAGTTCAATTGCAACATTGTTGTGTGAGAGGTCTTGCAAGAGGTGGTTGCTATGCAGAAAAAGCAGAGAGGGGGCAGAGGGGGGAAGGGTTTTGCTTTGAAAAAAAGTGAGGGAAGAGTTTTGATTGGGTGACATGAGAGATATGTGTGAGGAATTACAGCATTTCTGTGCTTTTGATAGCTGCAGACTCTGGAGTGCATACCTTTTGCTCTGCTGAAGACAAATTGGTGTGTTTCTGAGACTGTTTTGAAACTCAAAGTATTTGCTAAGGTGAGAAAAGATTTCTTTAATTTAGATAGAAAATAGTGTGCTTTAAGGAGAAAATTATGAAGAAAGTTGTGTTTTTCAAATGTTGCTTTGTCTCAAGTGTTTCACAAATAGATTTTGTTTCTTTGAGAAATTGTAATTGGAGAAAATGTGAAGTATTAGTACTGACAGGGCTTTTATGTGCATAGGAGCTGTGGAGTGTTTTCAAATTATGACTTGTAAATCGTTTTTGAGAAAAAGCAATGGTTTTAATATTGATGAGAAGGAAATAATGGTGTCTGCTTCTTTATAAGGTAATTGAGAGTCTCTGATGTTATTTTTCCCATTTCAATGTAAGAAGTTTGTCTGTGGAGCAAATTGCTTGTAAATATGCTCCCACCTGTGCATGGCAAATTTAGATTTTGAATGTTTCCGTTACATAGGCATGTTAAAGGTGATTGAAACATGCTGCAAAGGCAATCAAAAAATGCTTTTATGTGTCTTAAGGACATTTTAAGTCATTTCCCCATGTGCAGTGTTTTCAAATTATGAGTTGAAAATCGTTTTTGAGGTAAAGGAATGTTTTCAAAATTTATGTGCGCCATATGACCCCAAATTTCTTTTTCAGGGGTGCAGCAGGGTGTTCTTGAGACACCACTGCACCGTCGGAAAAATTCGTAATTTGCGATGAGGTAATTGCTAATCGCAAATTGCACCTTCATTCCTATGGGCCTCCTGCTGCATGGAAATGAATGGGTAATTTGTAATTAGCAAATAGCTCATCGCAAACTAGGAATGGTAAAGAATCGCTATTTATTCCTTAAAGTTCGCTATTTAGGAAATGCAAAAAACTTTGATGATACATATGGCGGTTTATCTCTAACAAGATAAGAAGCATAGGGATAGATTTATGATGACTGGCGCATCACCAGGGATGTGTTAGTCATTCTGTGCCGCTGTTCCGTCACCTATGGTGTGCTGCATTTACAATGCGGCGCATCATGGGGCAAAAACAGCACAGATGCGTGACGTATTTGTGCCGTAAAGTTGGCGCATTGCTGGAGTTGTATCACAAGTGTGATGAAGCTCCAGTAAGGTTGAGGGGTGCCCCTGTCGCAGGGTTTCTGTTCTGACACAGAACTGTGGACAGAGGATTGGAACCTCGGCGAATTAGGGTGTCCCAAAACTCACCTTAGTAATCAAAACCCCTTAGCAAGCTAGGTACAGTGTCACATTGGATATAACAAACTCTCAATGTTTAGACAATCCAGAATATGAACTTATAGTACCTCAGGATACGTGGAACTCATGAACAGTCGGTCGTTATATATTTCTTAGAAACGAGAACATGGAGTTAAGAAGAACACATATGTATTTGAAATGTTTATTTACTAATGCCGTCTTCTCAGGCGTAGTATCTTAGATTATACAAGTACACATATTATCAGTAGCAAAATTACCAGCATAGTCAATAGTACATAAAAAGCGAATGGTGACAGTATGTTAACATGCTGTAAATGAATAAGAGTTAGCAACACTTATAAGCAGCCGCGGGCCGTGGAGGGAGTTACGGTGGGGCAGGGAGGCGGGGAGGGGGAGGGGCAAGGTAGAGAGGGCTCCACCCTGCTTCTCCCCCTCCCCGCCTCCCTGCCTCACCGTAACTCCCTCCACGGCCCGCGGCTGCTTATATCTCACCCTCCCTAATACACATATTATATTATTTGCTAAGAAGGTCTCTTTGTGTTGGTTTAGGGCGTGCCGATACTTTAGTGTCTTAGATTTGAAGGAATCACATCAGCATAGAAAAGATAATCCATATGCCGTGCTTAATATCGCCAACGGCATTGTGCCATAATATTCTAGCATGCGATTGCGGAACAGTGTCAGCAGCTGCAGGGCGGGAGCTTGCACAGGAGGGACATCCATATTTAAAAATGTAAAAAAGCACAAGAGCGTCCGCTGGTAATGCAAGTAAAAATGGGAATCCACGAAGCACAGTGGAAAAATATAGAATGAAAGAAAGCAGGGATGACTCCAAAGATTTTCTCAAATGAAGTCACGAGACCACTGGTAACAATTTTAAAAAAGTGCGCCAGGCCCTTTGTGGAGGACGCGTTAGAGATAGTCCGAACCATCTTGCTGAAATGGAAAGGCGAATCTGTATTTAAAAGGGTCTGCACCTCTGTACGGGTGTTCGCTGTGTGAAGCACGAAAGTTTCACGGGCCGAACTCAAGGCCACCTCTCTCTGAGACAAAATAGCTCTTATTCTTGCCATGCCGTTGAAATGTGCTGCCAAGGTTGGTATTTGTGGCCAGATTGAAAACTCCCTATGTTCATGTGTGGGAGGAAATAGAACATTTCTGCAGCAAATAACCCGTTCATTTACTGTTACGATAAAATGAATACTTTTAATTAACCCAGAACAATCTTCATTATTGAGCATCAAATAACTACCATTTTCCAAGAACTTGAACGTGGGGATGATAGCAGGAACTGGTGTGCCTTGCAACACGCAAGCCATATTTGGTCGGTGTTTGTTGCATGAACCGTGTAACTGTATGTGCCTACACATTAGTGAATGATCTGGCGTCTCAGTGCATTCCTCTCCATTCAGATAAAGTTCTTGATCATCTTTGAAAATCTGTATGTGTATGGAAGCGACCAGACTTCATGAAGAAAACCACTACCTAAAGGTTAATAACGACCTATTGGTATATATTTCATACAATTTGAAAACTTATATAAAGCAAAAGGCAGCGTTATTAAACCGTGGATAAGGCACGTTGCCAAAGCAGTCAACCTTTTGGATTTATACTGGAAATGTTAAAGGAAGAGTTACGGAGTAGGGCCTGTAAATCTTTAATAGACAACGAGTAAAATTACTCCAACCATCATATTCCTCTAACTCCGGGATAGTAGGGGTGTTTAATTTTTTAGAAGTAGCCAATCCAAAGCATTTGGTCTGGGAAATTGTTTCATTCACAAACCACATATGTTTTGGGATGAGACATGCACGGTGGAAAGCCTCAGTGCCTTGTACCTGCCAGGTTCGTGAACCCCAAACTGATGTAGATCCTGGATATTTTTACTCTGTATTACGTTAGCATGGTCTCATTACTGGTTTAAACGCCATTTTTCCTTTTTTGTAACTTCTGCACACGACACTTAGTTGTTGCTTTAGCTTTCAGCCTACCTGCGTCAAGATCTATGCCTGCTTCAAGCAGGCGCAGGGTTTTGATGTAGCTTTGTCCTATCTGATTGTAAATGCGGCACACCGTGGGTGGCAGAGCAGCGGTGCACGTTAACTGGTGCATCCCTGGGGATGTGCTAGTTAATATAAATCTGCCCCTTTACATTTAATTATGTGCAGGGGACACAGAGTAGGTGAGGTTTATCCAAGGTTAAGAAGAGATGAGTCCTGTTCAGTGAAAAATTGGAGATAGGCTTCAGTATATTATATACTTAAGTAGTGTGTTAAGTTTTTGATGACTGTTATTAATTTACTGTTGGGTAATAGTGGTTAATAACATTTTTTATTATATTTTACCACAGATTCAACTGCAGATTATTTCAAGATTTTAGGATGCCTAGCAAAGAAAGAGTAAGAAAGGCTGCAAAACGTCAAAGACAGCAGGACCATGGAATAATGCAGCAGTCCTCTAACAAAAAGATTTGTCAAGTCACCAAGAAAGCACCGGGTAAGAGTCGAAAAACAGTCATAAGAAATATGTGTAGTAAAAAAAATATTACTACAGAAAATGTTTCAGTCCAGAAAAGGAGAAAGAATTCAAATGGTAAGGAAAGGCCAATGAGAAATGTTACTGCTAGAGTAAGAGATAACTCTATGCATGAAAGTAGAAGGAAACAACAGTTTAGGGATATTCGTAAACGAATGTTCCGCCACAGGATAATTTGGAATTTGTTAAAAAATATTAAGAAAGGTCAGCAGAAAGTGTTTTTTTATAAGAGAAAAAAATAGTTGAGAAAGTTATTGATCAGGCATTTGAAATTAAACGTAAGTTATTTATTTTGACAATCAATAGAATTAGGAAGCTAAACAAGGTAATTTATGATTTCAAAAGAAATAGTAGATGGAAGAGAATAGTTAATCGTAGTAATTTTTGTGAAGTTTTTTCTGGAGAATGGATGCATAGTTCAAGCTCTGAGGCATTTTTTAATGAGGAGAGTTATTTCCAGGATAATGATTTGGTGCATGCAGTTGACACCAGTGGTCGAGCTTATGAAGTGAAAGATGGTTGTCCAGTTGAAAAAGAAAAACTTGTGAGAACAGAGATAGAAGAGGTGTTAGGTAATGAGGTTTTAGGGAGACGTCCTAAGGGTCCTGTGTACACCTGGAAGTGTAGTAGTATTTCCAGTGTACGACAGGATTCCATCAATTTGCTTTGTGATTTTATACGGTCATTTAGTAAGAAAAGTTTGAAGCAGAAAATGAAGTTGTTGCAAGAATTAGATCCTTGCAGAGTGAGAGAAGTGATAGGTTTGCATGGTCATTCACTGGCTTGTCTTTCCAGGAGAGTATGCCAGAGTGTTTTTCATCATTTCAGGATGCTAGCAGTGCATCATAATAAAGTGAGGAAATTAGTTAGAATGTTGTATTATGCTAAGAGTCCAGCAATTATGCTTAAACAATTATGCGCTGCTCTTTTGCATGGTTCTGAAATAGATGTGAAGAATATATGTGAAGAAATTGAGTTTTGTTACTTTGGAAGTAAAGAGGAGATTGTTGAAATTGACCAAGAAGAAGAGAGTAATGTGGAAGATAGTGTACAGGTTTCCAGTACAGATAATTTCCAGAGGGAAATTGCGACGTTTGAGGTGAAATCAAGTGAGAGGCCAAATTTCACTTGTGTGTGTTGTCGACGCACTTATTATAAGAATCAGACTAAGTTAGTGGATTTATATGGAAAAAGTGAAAGGGAAAATAATAGTGAATGGAAGGATTTTGCAACATACTTGATGGTAGAAAATTGTTTTGATTTGGGATTGGATCAACGTGTGTTGTAACAAATTAAATCAAAACCAGATGCCTGCTAGAGCAGTTCATAATAATCTGGAATTGGTTGAGATTCCTTCTGAATTGAAGGATTTAAATACTTATGAATCTATTTTGATTCAAAGTATCCATCCCTTTCAGGCTATTGTAAGAATGGAGCCAAAGACAGGGAAATTGCCTCCATCAGATTTACAGAGAGGATTAAAGGGAAGAGTTGTTTATTTGCCTCTAGATTTGAAGAAAAACATTAACACAATTGGAGTAGAAAAAGTGGAAGAGGAACCTCTTGTTATCTTAGTTAATGGGGTTCCGACAAAGAATAAGAAAATATGGCAAGATTTAGTAGATGTTAGGAAAGTCAAAAGGGCAACATTGTATTTGAAAAAATATAATAAATACTATAAAAATGTATATGTTGCAGAAGAGGAAGTAAGTGAGGAAGAGGATAGCGATTTGTGTGCTGGTCAAATTGAGAAAGTAGAACCCTGTACTAGTGAAGAAATATATGAACATTATAGTGTTCATCCTTTGCATTCCAAGGAAGTCATGGGGAATGCTATTGAGTTGTTTCAAATGAAACAAGCGAAAGGGAGTCCCATTAGTGTTTGGGAGGAAAGTTTGGAAGCTCGGTGTTTCCCACAGCTTTTTCCAACAGGTCAGGGAGGAAGATATGATGAGCGACCTCATCAAATTCCTGCTTCTGAATACCGGACTTTGCGATTGTATGCAGGAGATCCTAGGTTTCGACAATGCATTCCTTATTTGTTTCATCTCCTGTTTGAAAGCGATCTGTCTGGACTGTCATATGCAGTGAACCACATCTTGAAAAGTGGTATACACATGCAAAACATCTCGGCAAGTGACTTTATGGATAAAGTCAATGTCCAAGACAGTATTTTGGATTCTCACCTGATTAATCTCATGGCGTGTCAGCGTGGTACTAATGAGTACTGGTACCGTCGTCATGGTGATTTAAAATGTATGCTGAGGAACTTAGGAACTCCCACATGGTTCCTCACTTTGAGCTGTGCTGAGTATGGCTGGGAAGACTTACTTGAATTTCTACGAGAGGCAAATGCTAACGTAGAAAACATCGAATTCAAGACACCCGGAGAACTGTGCTCTTTGGATCCAGTCAATGTATGTAGGTACTTCAATCATAGATTTGAAGGTATGATGTCTTTCATCATGAATAAGAAGAATCCACCTCTTGGAGAGGTGTTGGATTTCTTCTGGAGGAAGGAGTACCAAGCAAGAGGTGCTCCTCATATACATATGTTGCTGTGGATCAAGGATGCACCTAAATTTGGAACGGATGCAGACGACTCAGTGATGAGTTTCATAGAACAGTATTCTACGTGTGCTGTTCCAAACGCAAAGGAGAAAAAAAGCCTAAGAGAAAAAGTTCTACGTTTCCAAAGCCATCGATGTGGAAAGTACTGTCGTGGTAAATTCCGGAACAAAGACAAGTTCTACACCAAATGTCGTTTCGGCTTTCCACGATCGGTGATTTCTAAAGGAAGAGTGAACAGTTTGATGTCTTCGCTGCGACATAATGTGATGAAGAAATCACCTAAAAACACATACAATTTGAAGAGGAACGAAGAGTCTAAGTACATCAACGACTACAACCCGGTGATTTTGTCCATGTGGAATGCTAACATGGATATACAGTTTGTGGCTGATAACTGTATGGCTGTGGCTCGGTATGTGACATCTTACATCACCAAAAAAGAGAAGACAGAATTGAAGGATATGTGGGAGGACATTTCCCATGAAAAGAGCCTCAGCAAGAAGTTGTACAGTTTCAGTCTGAAGATGTTGTCGCATCGAGAAATCGGAGCTTACGAATGTTCTGACCGGTTGTCTTCAGCAAGTCTCTATGCCAAGTCCAGGAGTATCGTTTGGGCGAGTGTTGGTCTTGCTGCAACGCGTAATCGAGTTCTGAAACCTGTGCGGGAAATTGAGTATTTGGCGGAAAAGGAGCCAAACAGTACCGACATTTTGAAGAGCAACATGTTGGATACATATTATCCAAATCGAAGCAGTCACCTCGAGAATGTTTGTCTGTATGAGGTTCTGCAAAATTACATATTCAAGAGGAACATCAAAGAAGATACTGAGAAAGGAGTGTATGCTGTAATAGGAAGTGAGGGGTGTCTGGTCAAGCAAAGAAAATGCCACTTGATAAACCATCGAAAATTGAGTGGCGAATCTCCTGAAAAAAAGGAGTTTTTCTATTTAGCACTTTTGCAACTTTTTAAGCCTTGGCGTGCAGAAGAGGAACTGCTTGGAGATTTCCTTTGTTACGAAGACTCATTCAATGCTGCCAAGGAGACCATAGAATGTCCTGCTTTTCCCAAATATGTAGAAATGTTGAATGTGGAAATTGAGCAGGAAGCAACGATTGCAGCCGAGATTGCCAGAGACAGTTCTCAGGACAGTCAGAGTTCTGCTTCATTGAGTCAGGATCCACTAGGAGGACCTCTTATCGAAAATGAAGCTGCCACTGCTATGAATGAAGTGGAAAGAGCCATGGCACATGCTCAGGAGGATGTGGTTAACTTAGAAGAGTTGGAAAGACAACTCAACGTTGAGCAGAGGAAAATATATGACGAACTTACCATGCAAATTGATCATGGATTAAGTCATGACAAGAAAGAGTGCTCATGTACGTCGTTGAAGCCTGTCCGACTGTACGTGAGTGGAGAAGCGGGAACTGGAAAAAGTTTCCTTATTAAAGCAATTTCATGTTATTTGCAGGAAAGGACAGAGTCATCGCTGTCTTGTGTTGTCACCGCTCCAACTGGACTGGCAGCACATAACATTAAAGGGATTACTTTACATCGTTTACTGATGCTGCCAGTGGAGCATGACAACAAATTAGAATATCACAAGCTATCTGGAGATGCTTGTTTTGAAGTTTCAAGAGTCTTGAGGAAAATGAAACTTCTTATCATTGACGAAGTAAGCATGGTTTCCAATGTCATGCTTGCCTTTGTGCATTTGAGAATGCAAGAAGTTCTCAAAACAGAGTATGATGTGTTATTTGGTGGCAAACACATCATTGTTTTCGGAGATCTTCTGCAGCTGACACCAGTGAAAGGGCAACCTGTGTTCAAAATGCTCACGCATGAAGATACCAGGAAGTGCTTAGGGAGTATTGGCAACGTCAATATATGGTTAAACTTCAATTATGCTGAACTGCATGAAAATATGCGTCAGGCAAAGGATGAAGTTTACAAGACTATTCTACAAGATGTTAGAATTGGAAAAGTGACCGAGCATGGGAAAGAAGCTTTACATGCACGATTACTGACAAATTTATATCCAGACGAAGATGTTGTGCCTGAGAATATTTTTCAGAAAGTTACTGAGAAAAAATCTGGAATATGTTTGATGCCAACTCTTGCAGAATGTGCCAAATTCAACAACAAAATGTTGCATTTAGAAAAGCAAGAGATTGTGAAATTGGAAGCTATTGACAGAGTAGAGCATATGGGATCAACAATTATTTTGTCTGAGAATCTGAAAACAAAATTGGATTCATTAGAGAAGAGTATATCTAAAACTGCGGGTTTTGAAAAGACTCTGAATGTGTGCTTGAACTGCCGTATAATTTTAAGAAGGAATTTACATGTTGAAAGAGGTCTGGTAAATGGATCAATGGGTAATGTTGTTGATTTTGTGAAATACAGAAATAGAGATGGAATTGAATTTTTAAAAATTAAATTTGATGGCATTGAGGAAGTACAGCTAATTGCTCGTTGTTCTGCTAGATTTTTGCTTGTAAAAGACTTATATGTTCGTCGTAAGCAGTTTCCTGTTTGCTTGGCATATGCGGTGACAATCCATAAATCGCAAGGTTTAAGTGTAGATTGTGCATTGGTGAATATTGGCAGTTCTGTGTTCAAGGAGGGTATGGCATATGTGGCATTGTCACGAGTTAGGACTTTATCGGGATTGTACTTGATTGAGTGTGATGTCACAAACATTTGTGCGGATCTAGATTGTGTTAAGGAATACAATAGGTTGAGAAGAGAGTATGCGCCACATTTGCCTCAGTATCCTTTGTTTGAGAAACGTGTGGTAGGCCGGAAACGAAGAAATGTGACCAATACTGGGGAGGTTGTAGCAAAAAGACGAAAAGTCGATGAACCTGAAATTATAAGCAGAAACAAAAAGGATTCTGTTGAAGATGTTGTTGGTTTTCAATTTGAAAACAGTTCTGGTGTCAACTGCTATGCTAATGTAGTGGTAAATGTTTTGTTTTCTCTACAAAATGTAAAAGAAGAGATTGTGGTCAATTCTGATCAAAGATTTTGCAGTTTGTTAAATTCTGTGTTAGAGAAATGTAGCACTGATAGAACAAACATAGAAAGTGTGTCTGAAATTCGAAATCTGTTAGACAGATGTTCAGGCCAAACACAATTCTCTCAAAATAGTCAGCAAGATTGTCAGGAGTTTTTAATGTATATGCTTGATGTATTGCATGATGAAGGTGTAGATGTAGATCACCTGTTTGGGCTTTCTTATCAATGGCAGCATGACTGCGAGAACTGTAGGGTATCAAGTACTACTAGTGTAGACTCAGAAAGATTTATATATTTAACTTTGCCAGACAGTAAATCAGTCTCTTTTAATAAGCTAGTAAAAGCAGCTGATCACAACATGGAGTGTAGCCAATGTAAATCTGAAATGATGTCCACATTATTTATACGAACATATGGCCAGTATGTCATTTTAATGTTCCAACGATGTAGGCCTGATGGAACAAAATTGACAACTTTAATTAAAAATGTTGTAGCTTCGCAGTTGTCAATATCAGGAAGGACTTTTGTAACTGCAGCAATTATATATCATGATGGCCCTTCAATAACATCAGGACATTACACAGCTTATTTAAAGTCTAGAAATGGCTGGTCATTCTGCAATGATTCTGTTTTAATTTTCAAAAAAAAATTGCCATATGACCTTAAAACTCTTACCTGGTGTTTTTAAAACCAACATTTTAGGGAAAGAATCTCGGGATGTGCTCTGAGGAATTTCAAGAAGTTCTCATGGCTCCTACACTATTTGGCCTTGAGGATAAGTGTAGTACAGAGACATAACTTTTTACCATAACACTGGACGTTATTGAGAAATACGTGCACTTTGAATGAGTTCAGAAAAACTATTTTTTTTTATAAGCTAATTGAAGCAGCCAATCAAAACATGGAGTAGAGGGACTGTAAGTCTGCAATGCTGTCTACTGTTTTACATTGCTTTGTGATTAAAAGTGATGTAGAGAATTAAATAATTGTACTAGTCATAAAGGTAGTGTAAGTCTGCTTCATAGTAAGCAGTATCAGTGTGATAGGAAATGTAGAACATGATTGAGCAAGAAGGGGAAGATATTACTAGTCCAGGATTGTGTAAATGATCTTCAACATTTTAATTCTGAAAGTTGCGGAAATGCGAAAAGACGGGATTGGCTAACAAGAAATCCAAGAGTTATACATGGCTCTGACAAGATTTGGCCTTGTGGAATCTTGTGGTAGAGAGCAAGAAGTCATTTATTGTATGTAACATGTTTTTGAAAACGATGGAGGTTTTCTTTCAGAAAGTGGCGGGTTGAAAGTAATAACAGCACAACAGAGTGTAAGCTGTTCATAGGACATCCTTGGCCGTCATGGAAAGTAAGTTAACTTTAAGGAGTTCTGAATTCTGATTTCTAATGTTGTATGGGTTTTTTAAACACAATCATTTTGATTGTGTTTTTTTTTCCCCGCTGTTATATGATGAATACCTTCAAGTCACTGTTTTAGTGAAATTTGATACATTCTGAGAACAGCAAAAATAAACCATTTAACATGTATAATTAATTCTGTTCTGTTTGTATTTATGATGTACATGTAGAACTGTGTAGGAGGCATGGAGAAGGTGAGGCTTCTGTAAGTGTCAAAGTTGTTGCATACAGTGCTCATATTCTACGTAGTCTTTTATATTTCATTACTTTCACTGTTTCTGACTGATCTAAATTTTTTTTTTTAAAAAGAACAGTAAGTATAAGGGAAGGAAACAGACAGTTATGTTAAAAGAAACACAGCTATAGGGAATAAACTAGGGATACTGTTACCCGCAATCCTCTGCTGATGATGTCACTGAGCATGTCATGAATGATGTAATATGTGACATCATCAGCAGTGGATTACGGGTAATAGTATCTCTAGTTTACTCCCTTATAGCTGTCTTTCTTTTAACATAAGTGTCTGTTTCCTTCCCTTATACTTACTGTTCTTTTTTTAAAAAAAAAAATTTTTGGTTCGCTTCCGGTTCGCGTACCGGGGAGCGAACTGGGAAGCGAACTAAGAGAAATAGAGGTTGGCACAGTTGCAAATATTGTACCAATTTTTTAATAACGGGGAGGTAGTTCTGAAAAGAACTTTTTTTAAAATTGTTTTTGTTGTTTTATATTTTTTTTATTATTTTTCTGAACATTTTTTTACTTTTTTTTAATTTTTCTGAACAGTTTTATATTTTTTTCGTTTTTTTTTCGGAGGGGGCAACGAAAACGATTCATTGTAAAGGGCTCAACAGGAGCAAGAAAACAAAAAAAAAGAATTTATTGTTTGGGGAGTTTCGGACAAACATGAGTATGATTGTCAATAGCTCTGTTGATCAGAGTGATGCTACTTTCTGCGTAGCAAATGAATCCACTGCAATGTACGCAGACTTGTTTTACTTCACGAAATCTCGTTTGTATATTTGGCACCATCTCCCTGCCCTCTGGTCCCGTTACTTCCGGTACAACAGATCTTCTGGCCATAATAGGGAGATTATCTAGGTCGTCCTGTTCCTCTTCTTCCTCTTCTTGCTGAATTATAACTTTAGCAGGTGGTCCACTCTTCCTTGGATGTGGTGGAGGTGGTGGGGAAGCACCAGCTGAAGCTAGTAAAGAAGCCATTGCTCACTGGTAACAAAGGGTCTTTCTCTCACAATGATGAAAGTCAGAGTGAGGAAAGAAGGAGGGATTTTCACCATTTGGGAAAAAAAATAGTTCTCAACCAATGAAAAGTGTTCATTTTAGATCATATGACCTAGTCTTACATCATTAGGAAACCGAAAGTGAAATGAACCAATGAAAAGTGTTATTACCAAGTCACATGATCTGCTGTGTGTATGTTACGCGCTTTGCAGGGCCTCCCGGTTTGCTTCCAGAAACCTGTGCTTTGCGACTCGGTAAGCGTATGAGTTCGCTAACGTAGCACGTCATATGACGTATCACGCGACAACGCGAAACGTCATGCGGACGGGAGGCGTCACGATGTTGTTTTCTAACGCGGCAGTTGCGGTAAAGAAACGTTTACCGGCTCGCGGTCTATTTCGCGGCATCAAGGTCAGCTAACGGGAAGCTTCCCGATTCGCGAAGCGGGAACGAAGAAAAAAAAAAATAAAAAAAAAAAGTTATTAATAAACATATAAAATATATTTTTGGATTTAAAGAAGAATACATTTTACAGCTACAGATATTAGCTGTTAAAAAACCAATGAAATTCACTGAAAAAACCATAGGTTATAGACCATATATAGTTAGGAATTAGCATTTACAAAACCTTGAAAATTCACTGAAAAAACCATAGGTTATAGACCATATATAGTTAGGAATTAGCATTTAAAAAACCTTATTTTACTCACACAAAACCATTGAAATTCGATATATAGTTAGTTGCACTAACTATATATCGCGCACCCGCAATCCACTGCTGATCATGTCACATATTACATCATTCATGACATGGTCAGTGACATCACTGATGACATCTCACTTGACATCAATGATCACATCACTGATGATATCATTCATGTGATAATACAATGCATCTCCTCACACTCTAATATAACCTCCGTTACACCCAGTGTTAAATAGAGAGTATCATTTTTGAAACCATTGACACACCAATACTAGTTACTACATACGCACTCACTGATTCCTATGTCTACACACACATTCACTCATACAATCATTCATACATACAATCACTCATCTTTACAACACTATCATATGCACTCATACACCTATACAGACACTCACACTCTGCCACTCATCCATGGAGTTACTCACACACCTAGTCAGTCCTGAAAAGAATCAATCACACTTCCATTTTCTCATCTATACAGTTAAACACAGAACACCTTACATTTTTGAAACATATACTAACACATAGTTACTCTCTTATAGAATCACTGATACAAGTACACATTGATCTGCACAGAGTCACACACCTCCCAGCCAGCCATACACACACTCAGTCTCCCATACAAATACTTGTGCAACCAATCAATAACCCATATAGCTACTTATATAGCTACTGATCAACACGTGCAGCAGCTTGCACAACAACAGACATACTGATGCACACTTTTAGACAGTTTAGTCACTAACCCGTGCATTCAGTAAGACGCATTTAATCACTCACTCATACAGTCAATAACGCACCTACTAAAACCTTCATTCAGACACTTATACATCCACTCATTCTTTAATATGTAAAACATATTTAAACTTTACAGAAACACATAATCACTGGATGTTGTCATCAGTGATGTCATCAGTGATGTCACTGACCATGTCATGAATGATGTAATATGTGACATGATCAGCAGTGGATTGCGGGTGCGCGATATATAGTTAGTGCAACTAACTATATATGGAATTTCAATGGTTTTGTGTGAGTAAAATAAGGTTTTCTAAATGCTAATTCCTAACTATATATGGTCTATAACCTATGGTTTTTTCAGTGAATATATTACCTAGTGGCGGTCGCCAGTAGGTATATATAGTTAGGATTTTTTCTCTATGGGTTTTTTGAAAATTCTATGTCTAATAACTTTGGCGTTTGTGGACGGAATTGGCTGAAATTTTCAGCAAAATGGAACATTTTGTTTCTGAGCAGCCACTGGAAATTTGGGGGGAGTTGGTCCAGGGGGGGCCGAGAAAAAAGGGGGGTCCCAAAACGTGTTTTTAACATTGAGTTTTCCATAGGGCGGTTAGCCTCACTTTTAGCCCGAACGGCTGAATGGATTTGCTCGAAACTTGGCAAAATTGTAGGGACTGGTAGCCCGATGTGCCTTTTGTAGGTCTCAATATATGTGCTGCAGTGGATTTTGAGAAAATAACGTTCAAAAAAAGATATATATCTGTAAGCGCGGACCAGGCAGCGCCCCGGTACGCGTACTTGACGCGTAACGGAACTTCGCGTAGCGAAGTTGATTGGCTCTCCGGTGTCTGTCAACATTCTAAACAGTCCGGAGCGGCCGCCATCTTGTCTCTCGGTAGGATCGAGTGACAAGAGGAGGACAAAACAAAGGGGGAAATGACCATAAGGGGGCATAGTAGATCCTCCCTGACCCCCTAGGTTTGATGTGGAGGCTTTAAAGGGGCCCCGCTAAGCAAAAAAAAATAATTTTTTTTTGTTTTTTTTCGTGGTTAGCGCCCGGTACGCGAACCGGGAAGCGTTCTGGGGAGCGTATCACAATGAAAAATGAATGATAGACTTTTCAAATGCTGTATGTTAATTGATTGTTGGTTTTGTTGATTATTATTATTTTTTTTTTTAAGCTTTTTTTATTGTGTTTCATAATTTATTAAACTTTCTAACATTTCATTGTCAGAAATTTCATAATAATCATGGAATATAGATTGTAGTCTCTGAGGTTGTAAAATGTCCTCATTTGCAAGGAGGTTATCTACTGCTTGTACACATTGCAGTAGTTCTTGGTCCCAAGTTTCATCCATAAATTCAATCTCATTTGGATCAATGATTTCTGTGTTGGACTCTGGAAGGACAATTTCAAATGAAATGTTTTGTTCACTTTCCATTTTTCCTGAAATTTGCATAAAAAATATATATATTAGTAGAGGTAGGGCACTGTTGGGATTAATTTTAGATAGGCAGTTTTTAACAGAGAATTTATCTTTGGGCAGTGTATAGTATCAGAGTGGAAGTAGGAATATAAAAAAGTGTATCTAAATTTATAAGTACTACAGAGGGATAGTATATAACTAACAGAAAAAGTTTGCCATATTAACTTAAAGTGCACAATATACTTCAGTTTTAAAAATAACAACTTACCTTTAAAAAGAAGTTGAAGTTATTAATGAAAATCCTATTGAAATGTACACCAGGAAGTAGTAGTCAAAATGGCTGTGTTTCCTTCTCTTCCTTTATATATATTCGGGTACATAACCAATCAAATGTCAGGTAAAAAAAGTAGAAAATGAAAGTAACATTTTAATTGGTTGTCAATTCCAACACTTCAGATGTGTTTTGTGAAGTAATTTACCTCACGGTATTTAGAGAGGTCTACAGGCTAAATGGCTAAATGGAATTCCAATCAAATTTGTGAAAATGGTAGGGATTGGTATGTAGTATGAGCTAATCTATATTTGGTGAAATTGTCTCAAGTGGCTTTTGTGTGAACTACTTTCCCACCTTTTTTGATGGTGCGCTTCCCAGGAAGCGACCCGGTACGCGAACCGGTGAGCGCCCTGGTACGCGAACCTTAAGCGTAACGGGAGTCCACCATTTTGTGTTTCGGTCGAATTATGATACAAGATGGAGGGCAAATAATGTTCAGAATAGGTAGAAGGGGGCACGGTAGACTTATCTTGACCCCCTAGGTTTTGTGAGGGTGGCTGAGGAGGCCCATATGTGCGAAAAAAAAACATTTTTTTAAAAAATTTCGCGAGGTTAGCTCCCGGTACGCGTACCGGGTAGCGCCCCAGGGAGTGTACTTTGTTGAAAATTAGTGAAAAAAGTTAGAGTAAAATAATAATTGTGAGTGATTAGATGTAGGGTAGCTCTGAGAAGAGCTTTTGGGTTTATGGTACATTTTGGTACTTATAAGTAGGTACCAATGCACATTTTTAAATTCAGAGTGAAAACTCTGTTGCCCTCATCTGAGAAGTGAACTCCATCTCCTCTGTAGATATCTTGCATGTAGTAACGCAAGTTATTGTTGTACAGGGAGCCCATTCCATGGTCTCTCATGTAAGCTGAAACAGATTTGTTTACATGCTTCCTCGACTTCTCAATTTGTGGACAAAATTGGTTTGACCACCTCCATTTCTGTCTTTGGCATATATTTGAATATACCAAGGCAGTCTGAGGAAAAAGTGCCATTAATTGCTCAAAGGTGTCCTTTAAAAGCATTTCCAGACCTACACCAGTCAAAGTGCCCAAGTCATTACCTCCACAGTGCACAATTAACAGGTCAGGTTTTGGCAAATGCATAAAGGTTTTCACCAATGGTATCAATTGGTGACATTTTAATCCTCTGTGGCCAAACCACTTAATTTCCACATCTTGTAAATTGAGGTTAGGTAAATTCCTGCTTTCAACGTACCTTTGAGCCCAGTGAATATAACTATGACCAACAATCCAGACAGAAAACATGGTGAGAGAAGGTTCTCCTGCAGTCAGATGAAGTGTGGCAATGAAATGGCAGTTGAAAAAATGTGAGTTTGAAATGAAAAAAACTGTGGAGTTTCTGTGTTCATGAAGTAGTAACAGTGATTGGTGGATTTTGATTGATGAAAACAGAAAGTTAGGGTGTACAGATGTGTTGTTTGAAAGATGTATTTTGAGTGGTCAATAAAAAATCATTAAATGAAAGAAAGCACTGGATATGCAGGTGCACTGAGAGTTCAGAGTTCAATTGCAACATTGTTGTGTGAATTTGCAAACACCAGAGTTTCTCCAAGAGGTGGTTGCTATGGAAAATAGGCAGAAAGGGCAGAGGGGGAAGGGTTTTCATTTGAAAAAAAGTGAGGGAAGAGTTTTGATTGGGTGACATGAGAAATATGTGTGAAGAATTACACCATTTCTGTGCTTTTGATAGCTGCAGACTCTGGAGTGCATACCTTTTGCTCTGCTGAAGACAAATTGGTGTGTTTCTTAGACTGTTTTCAAACTCAAAGTATTTGCTAAGGTGAGAAAATATTTCTTTACTTTAGATAGAGAATAGTGTGCTTTAAGGAGAAAATTATGATTTATGTGGCGCAAATTGCTTGTAAATATGCTCTCACATGTGCATGGAAAATTTTGATTTTGAATGTTTGTGTTACATAGCCATGTTAAAAGTGACGCAACCATGCTGGAAAGCCAATCAAAAAATGATTTCATGTGTTTTAATGACATTTTAAGTCATTTTCTGATGTGCAGTGTTTAGAAATTATGATTTGAAAATCGTTTTTGTGGAAAAGGAATTGTTTTTAAATTCATGACAAGGATATAATGGTGTATGGTTCTTTATAAGGCAATTGACTGTCCTTGATGTTATTTTTCTCATTTTAGTGTAAGACCTTTCTCTGTGGCGCAAATTGCTTGTAAATATGCTCTCACATGTGCATGGAAAATTTAGATTTTGAATGTTTGTGTTAAATAGCCATGTTAAAAGTGACCAAACCATGCTGGGAAGGCAATCAAAAAACGCTTTCATGTGTTTTAATGACATTTTAAGTCATTTTCCCATGTGCAGTGTTTAGAAATTATGATTTTAAAATCGTTTTTGGGGAAAAGGAATTGTTTATAAAATCATGACAAGGACATAATGGTGTATGGTTCTTTATAAGGCAATTGACTGTTCCTGATGTTATTTTTCTCATTTTAGTGTAAGACCTTTCTGTGTGGCGCAAATTGCTTGTAAATATGCTCTTACATGTGCATGAAAATTTTAATTATCAATGTTTGTGTTACATAGCCATGATAAAAGTGAACCAACCATGCAGGAAAGCCAATCAAAAAACGCTTTCATGTGTTTCAATGACATTTTAAGTCATTTTCTCATGTGCAGTTTTTTGAAATTATGATTTGAAAATCGTTTTTGGGAAAAAGGAATTGTTTTTAAATTCATGAGAAGGACATAATGGTGTATGGTTCTTTATAAGGCAATTGACTGTCCCTGATGTTATTTTTCCCATTTTAATGTCAGACCTTTCTTTGTGGCGCAAATTGCTTGTAAATATGCTCCCACCTGTACATGGAAAATTTTGATTTTGAATGTTTATGTTACATAGCCATGTTAAAAGTGACCCTACCATGCAGGAAAGCCAATCAAAAAACGCTTTTATGTGTCTTAAGGACAATTTAAGTAATTTTCCCATGTGTAGTGTTTTGAAGTTATGATTTGAAAATCGTTTTTGAGGTAAAGGAATGTTGTTAAAATTTAGGTTCGCCATATGCCCCCAAATTTCTTTTTCAGGGTTGCAGCAGGGTGTTCTTGAGACACCCCTGCACCTTTGGAATAAATTCCTAATTTGTGATGAGCAAATTGTTAATCGCAAATTGCACCTTCATTTATATGAGCCTCCTAGCCCATGGAAATGAATGGGTAATTTGCAATTAGCAATTTTCTCAAACAAATTTGGAATGGTAAAGAATCGCTATTTATTCCTTAAAATTCGCTTTTTTGGAAATGCAAAATAGTTATATGATACATATGGCGGTTGATGTCTAACAAGATAAGAAGCTTATGGATACATTTATGATGACTGGTGCAATGAAGTAGAAATCACTTACTTCATTGGTAGGCCTTTACAATAAATTATCTCCTCTGTATTCTTCATCAAGCGTAACTTTAATCTGCAATCCTGAGTAGGCCTCACCTTAAACAAACCTCTGGATAGGCCACATCTTATTGTCATCCTGATTTAATCATTTATAATGCTAGGGACAGATTTATGATAGGTGTATACCTCTTTTGTGCCACTTAGAAAACATTGTCCATGGGGAAATGACTTAAAATGTCATTAAGACACATGAATGTTTTTTTTTAAAACGTTTGCAATTTTTTTGGGTCACTTTCAACATGGCTATGTGTCTGAAACAGTCAAAATCTAAATTTGCAATGCACAGGTGGGAGCATATTTACAAGGAATGTGCTTCATGGGGAAAGGTCTTATAATGTAATATGGGAAAAATGACATTAGAGATACTGAAATGCCTTATAGAGAAGCATACACCATTATGTCCTTGTCATAAATTTGCAAACCATTACTTTTCCCCAAAAACGATTTTCAAATTATATTTTGAAAACACTGCACATGTGGAAATTACTTAAAATGTCAATAATTCAAAATTTGTGATTCCTTAAATGCAATGTATCAAAAAAAAATATGTAAAAAATGATATTAAGGATTTGGAAACTACCACCAACTTCTAGTTTGTGGTAATTTGCGAATTCTTTTCAAAAAGCATTTTTAAAAAAACAAAAAAAAAGGTCCCATATGACGCCCATACATGCCATTAGGGCATGTAGGTGTGCCATGTGCTCCCAAATTTCTTTTTCAGGGGTGCAGCAGGGTGTTCTTGAGATACCCCTGCACGCTTGAAAAAAATCCTATTTTGTGATGAGCTAATTGCTAATCACAACTTGCAACATTAATTCCTATGAGCCTCCTAGCCTATGGAAATGAATGGGTAATTTGCAATTAGCAATTTGCTCATTGCAAATTAGGAATAGTAAAGAATCGCTATTTATTCCTTAAAATTTGCTATTTATAATATGTAAAATATTTTGATGATACATATGGCAGTTCATCTGTAACAAGATAAGAAGCTTAGGGATAGATTTATGATGAGTGGCGCATCACCAGGGATGTGACAGTCATCCTGCGCCACTGTTCCGCCACCCATGTTGTGCTGCATTTACAATGCGGCGCAGCATGGGGCAAAAACGGCACAGATGCGTGACGCATCTGTGCCGTAAAGGTGGCGCATTGCTGGAGTTGTATCGTAAGTGCGATGCAGCTCCAGCAAGGCTCAGGGGTGCCCCATCTATACAATGCTGCGTCAAGACCTATGCCAGCTTCAAGCAGGCGCAGGGTTTTGAAGCAGCTTTCTCCTATCTGATTGTAAATGCGGCACACCATGGGTGGTAAAGCAGTGGTGCACATTAACTGGTGCATGCCTGGGGATGTGCCATTTAATATAAATCTGCACTTTAACATTTGAGTATGTGCAGGGGACACAGAGTCGTTGAGGCTTATCCAAGGTTAAGAACAGATGAGTCCTGTTCAGTGAAAAATTAGACATAGGCTTCACCTGCTCAGCATCGCTGGACATGGCTAAATAATAGCTGCAAAATGTTACTCTTGTTAAATAATTTTACTATTATAATCTGTGAGATTTGTCTCTTACTCTGCAACATCTCATTGTTGTTGTCTTTCTTTAAAGATAAAGACAACCTCAACATGAGCGACAATCTGCAATCAGTTGATTTTGACCTCATCATTGAACTTGTAATTGAAACATCAGTGGATGTTGATCCATTGGATGATTTAAATCCTGAGGATGAAGAAGAGCGTGATGAGGATGCAGATTTGTCCGAATTATATGATATAGGATGGGAAGCTGACCTGCTTAAGCCTTTGGAATTATAAACATTTATTTTTAAAATTTATAATCAATAAAAAGTTAAAAGGTAAACCGTTTAATTTAAAAATAAAGACACCTTCAAAAACAGGTTATGTGTAGTGTCTTCAGTAAAATATTAAAATATGCTCATAAAATTAGATCAGATTCACATATAAAATAGCATAGGTAACATAAATATAAATGTCATTTCTTTTCTGGTATTTCTGTATTGTAAATTTGCAAGGACTAAAAAATCTTCTATTTAAAATGTCAAGTAGTGTGTTAAGTTTTTGATCACTGTTATTGTTTTACTGTTTGGTAATAATGTTTAATAACATTTTTTATTATATTTTTCCTCAGATTCAACTGCAGATCATTTCAAAATTTAAATATGCCTACAAAAATAAGAGAGATAAAGGCTGCAAAACGTCAAAGACAGCAGGAGAAAAAAAAAAACGGAGCAGTCCTCTAACAAAAAGATTTCTCAAGCCATGAAGAAAGCACCGGGTAAGAGCTCTAAATATTTCATAAGAAATATTTCTAATAAAAAAATATTAGTACAGAAAATGTTTCAATCCATAACATGAGAAGTAAATCAAATGGAAAGAAAAGGACAAATGAAAATGTTACTGCTAGAGCAAGAGATAAATCTGTGCATGATAGTAGAAGGAAACAACAGTTTAGGGAGATTCGTAAACGAATGTTCCGTAACAGGATAATTGGCAATTTGTTAAAAAATATTAAGAAAGGTCAACAGAAATTAGTTTTTTATAGGAGAAAAAAAAAAGTTGAGAAAGTTATTGATCAGGCTTTTGAAATTAAACGTAAGTTATTTATTTTGATAATCAATAGAATTAGGAAGCTAAACAAGGCAATTTTTGATTTCAAAAGAAATAGTAGATGGAAGAGAATAGTTAATCGTAGTAATTTTTGTGAAGTTTTTTCTGGAGAATGGATACATAGTTCAAGCTGTGAGGCATTTTTTAATGAAGAGAGTTATTTCCAGGATAATGATTTGGTGCATGCAGTTGACATCAGTGGTCGTGCTTATGAAGTGAAAGATGGTTGTCCAGTTGAAAAAGAAAAACTTGTGACAACAGAGGCAGAAGAGTTGTTAGGTAATGAGGTTTTAGGAAGACGTGCTAAGGGTCCTGTGTACACCTGGAAGTGTAGTAGTATTTGCAGTGTGCGACAGGATTCCATCAATTTGCTTTGTGATTTTGTACGGACATTTAACAAGAAAAGTTTGAAGCAGAAAATAAGGTTGTTGCAAGAATTAGATCCTTGCAGAGTGAGAGAAGTGACAGGTTTGCATGGTCATTCACTGGCTTGTCTTTCCAGGAGAGTATGCCAGAGTGTTTTTCATCATTTCAGGATGCTAGCAGTGCATCATAACAAAGTGAGGAAGTTAGTTAGACTGTTGTATTATGCTAAGAGTCCAGCAATTATGCTGAAACAATTATGCGCTGCTCTTTTGCATGGTTCTGAAATAGATGTGAAGAATATATGTGAAGAAATTGAGTTTTGTTACTTTGGAAGTAAAGAGGAGAATGTTGAAATTGAGCAAGAAGTAGAGGGTCATTTGGAAGATAGTGTACATGTTTCCAGTACAGATAATTTCCAGAGGGAAATTGCGACGTTTGACATGAAATCAAGTGAGAGGCCTAATTTCACTTGTGTGTGTTGTAGACGCACTTATTATAAGAATCAGACTAAGTTAGTGGATTTATATGCAAAAAGTGAAAGGGAAAATAATAGGGAATGGAAGGATTTTGCAACATACTTGATGGTAGAAAATTGTTTTGATTTGGGATTGGATCAACGTGTGTGTACTTATTGTTGTAACAAATTAAAACAAAACCAGATGCCTGCTAGAGCAGTTCATAATAATCTGGAATTGGTTGAGATTCCTTCTGAATTGAAGGACTTAAATACTTATGAATCTATTTTGATTCAAAGTATCCATCCCTTTCAGGCTATTGTAAGAATGGAGCCAAAGACAGGGAAATTGCCTCCATCAGATTTACAGAGAGGATTAAAGGGAAGAGTTGTTTATTTGCCTCTAGATTTCAAGAAAAACATTAACACAATTGGAGTAGAAAAAGTGGAAGAGGAACCTCTGGTTATCTTAGTTAATGGGGTTCCGACAAAGAATAAGAAAATATGGCAAGATTTAGTAGATGTTAGGAAAGTTAAAAAGGCAACATTGTATTTGAAAAAAAATAATAAATACTATAAGAATGTATATGTTGCAGAAGAGGAAGTAAGTGAGGAAGAGGATAGCGATTTGTGTGCTGGTCAAATTGAGAAAGTAGAACCCTCTACTAGTGAAGAAATATATGAACATTATAGTGTTCATCCTTTGCATTCCAAGGAAGTCATGGGGAATGCTATTGAGTTGTTTCAAATGAAACAAGCCAAAGGGAGTCCCATTAGTGTTTGGGAGGAAAGTTTGGAAGCTCGGTGTTTCCCACAGCTTTTTCCAACAGGTCAGGGAGGAAGATATGATGAGCGACCTCATCAAAATCCTGCTTCTGAATACCGGACTTTGCGATTGTATGCAGGAGATGCTAGGTTTCGACAATGCATTCCTTATTTGTTTCATCTCCTGTTTGAAAGCGATCTGTCTGGACTGTCATATGCAGTGAACCACATCTTGAAAAGTGGTATACACATGCAAAACATCTCGGCAAGTGACTTTATGGATAAAGTCAATGTCCAAGACAGTATTTTGGATTCTCACTTGATTAATCTCATGGCGTGTCAGCGTGGTACTAATGAGTACTGGTACCGTCGTCATGGTGATTTAAAATGTATGCTGAGGAACTTAGGTACTCCCACATGGTTCCTCACTCTGAGCTGTGCCGAGTATGGCTGGGAAGACTTACTTCAATTTCTACGAGAGGCAAATGCTAACGTAGAAAACATCGAATTCAAGACACCCGGAGAACTGTGCTCTTTGGATCCAGTCAATGTATGTAGGTACTTCAATCATAGATTTGAAGCTATGATGTCTTTCATCATGAATAAGAAGAATCCACCTCTTGGAGAGGTGTTGGATTTCTCCTGGAGAAAGGAGTACCAAGCAAGAGGTGCTCCTCATATACATATGTTGCTGTGGATCAAGGATGCACCTAAATTTGGAACGGATCCAGAAGACTCAGTGATGAGTTTCATCCAACAGTATTCTACGTGTGCTGTTCCAAACGCAAAGGAGAAGAAAAGCCTAAGAGAAAAAGTTCTGCGTTTCCAAAGCCATCGATGTGGAAAGTACTGCCGTCGTAAATTCCGAAACAAAGACAAGTTCTACACCAAATGTCGTTTCGGCTTTCCACGACCGGTGATTTCTAAAGGAAGAGTAAACAGTTTGATGTCTTCGCTGCGACATAATGTGATGAAGAAATCACCTAAAAACACTTACAATTTGAAGAGGAACGAAGAGTCCAAGTACATCAACGACTACAACCCGGTGATTTTGTCCATGTGGAATGCTAACATGGATATACAGTTTGTGGCTGATAACTGTATGGCTGTGGCTCGGTATGTGACGTCTTACATCACCAAAAAAGAGAAGACAGAATTGAAGGATATGTGGGAGGACATTTCCCATGAAAAGAGCCTCAGCAAGAAGTTGTACAGTTTCAGTCTGAAGATGTTGTCGCATCGAGAAATCGGAGCGTACGAATGTTCTGACCGGTTGTCTTCAGCAAGTCTCTATGCCAAGTCCAGGAGTATCGTTTGGGCGAGTCTTGGTCTTGCTGCAACGCGTAATCGAGTTCTCAAACCTGTGCGGGAAATTGAGTATTTGGCGGAAAAGGAGCCAAACAGTACCGACATTTTGAAGACAAACATGTTGGATACATATTATCCAAATCGAAGCAGTCACCTAGAGAATGTTTGTCTGTATGAGGTTCTGCAAAATTACATGTTCAAGAGGAACATCAAAGACGATACTGAGAAAGGAGTGTATGCTGTAATAGGAAGTGAGGGATGTCTGGTCAAGCAAAGAAAATGCCACTTGATAAACCATCGAAAATTGAGTGGCGAATCTCCTGAAAACAAGGAGTTTTTCTATTTAGCACTTTTGCAACTTTTCAAGCCTTGGCGTGCAGAAGAGGAACTGCTTGGAGATTTCCTCTGTTACGAAGACTCTTTCAATGCCGCCAAGGAGACCATAGAATGTCCTGCTTTTCCCAAATATGTAGAAATGTTGAATGCGGAAATTGAGCAGGAAGCAACGATTGCAGCCGAGATTGCCAGAGACAGTTCTCAGGACAGTCAGAGTTCTGCTTCATTGAGTCAGGATCCACTAGGAGGACCTCTTATTGAAAATGAAGCTGCCACTGCTATGAATGAGGTGGAAAGAGCCATGGCACATGCACAAGAGGATGCGGTTAACTTAGAAGAGTTGGAAAGGCAACTCAACGTTGAGCAGAGGAAAATATATGACGAAGTTACCATGCAAATTGATCATGGATTAAGTCATGATAAGAAAGAGTGCTCATGTACGTCGTTGAAGCCTGTCCGACTGTACGTGAGTGGAGAAGCGGGAACTGGAAAAAGTTTCCTCATTAAAGCAATTTCATGCTATTTGCAGGAAAGGACAGAGTCATCGCTGTCTTGTGTTGTCACTGCTCCAACTGGACTGGCAGCACATAATATTAAAGGGATTACTTTACATCGTTTACTGATGCTGCCAGTGGAGCATGACAACAAATTAGAATATCACAAGCTATCTGGAGATGCTTGTTTTGAAGTTTCAAGAATCTTGAGGAAAATGAAACTTCTTATCATTGACGAAGTAAGCATGGTTTCCAATGTCATGCTTGCCTTTGTGCATTTGAGGATGCAAGAAGTTCTCAAAACAGAGTATGATGTGTTATTTGGTGGCAAACACATCATTGTTTTCGGAGATCTTCTGCAGCTGACACCAGTGAAAGGGCAACCTGTGTTCAAAATGCTCACGCATGAAGATACCAGGAAGTGCCTAGGCAGCATTGGCAACGTCAATATATGGTTAAACTTCAATTATGCTGAACTGCATGAAAATATGCGTCAGGCAAAGGATGAAGTTTACAAGACTATTCTACAAGATGTTAGAATTGGAAAAGTGACCGAGCATGGGAAAGAAGCTTTACATGCACGATTACTGTCAAATTTATATCCAGAACAAGATGTTGTGCCTGAGAATATTTTTCAGAAAATTACTGATAAGAAATCTGGAATATGTTTGATGCCAACTCTTGCAGAATGTGCCAAATTTAACAACAAAATGTTGCATTTAGAAAAGCAAGAGATTGTGAAAGTGGAAGCTATTGATAGAGTAGAGCATATGGGATCAACAATTATTTTGTCTGAGAATCTGAAAACAAAATTGGATTCATTAGAGAAGAGTATATCTAAAACTGCAGGTTTTGAAAAGACTCTGAATGTGTGCTTGAACTGCCGTATAATTTTAAGAAGGAATTTACATGTTGAAAGAGGTCTGGTAAATGGATCAATGGGTAATGTTGTTGATTTTGTGAAATACAGAAATAGAGATGGAATTGAATTTTTAAAAATTAAATTTGATGGCATTGAGGAAGTACAGCTAATTGGTCGTTGTTCTGCTAGATTTTTGCTTGTAAAAGACTTATATGTTCGCCGTAAGCAGTTCCCTGTTTGCTTGGCATATGCGGTGACAATTCATAAATCGCAAGGTTTAAGTGTAGACACTGCATTGGTGAATATTGGCAGTTCTGTGTTCAAGGAGGGTATGGCATATGTGGCATTGTCACGAGTTAGAACTTTATCGGGATTGTACTTGATTGAGTGTGATGTCAGAAACATTTGTGCAGATCTAGATTGTGTTAAGGAATACAATAGGTTAAGAAGAGAGTATGCGCCACATTTGCCTCAGTTTCCTTTGTTTGAGAAACGTCTGGTAGGCCGGAAACGAAGAAATGAGAACAATACTGGGGAGGTTGTAGCAAAAAGACAAAAAGTGAATGAACCTAAAATTACAAGCAGAAACAAAGAGGATTCTGTTGAAGATGTTGTTGGTTTTCAGTTTGAAAACAGTTCTGGTGTCAACTGCTATGCTAATGTAGTAATTAATGTTTTGTTTTCTCTAAAAAATGTAAAAGAAGAGATTGTGGTCAATTCTGATCAAAGATTTTGCAGTTTGTTAAATTCTGTGTTAGAGAAATGTACCACTGATAGAAGAAACATAGAAAGTGTGTCTGAAATTAGAAATCTGTTAGATAGATGTTCAGGCCAAACACAATTCTCTCAAAATATTCAGCAAGATTGTCAGGAGTTTTTAATGTATATGCTTGATGTATTACATGCTGAAGGTGTAGATGTAGATCAGCTGTTTGGGCTTTCTTATCAATGGCAGCATGACTGCGAGAACTGTATGGTATCAAGTACTACTAGTGTAGACTCAGAAAGATTTATATATTTAACTTTGCCAGACAGTAAATCAGTCTCCTTTAATAAGCTAGTAAAAGCTGCTAATCACAACATGGAGTGTAGCCAATGTAAATCTGAAATGATGTCCACATTATTTATACGAACATATGGCCAGTACGTCATTTTAATGTTCCAACGATGTAGGCCTGATGGAACAAAATTGACAACTTTAATAAAAAATTTTGTAGCTTCGCAGTTGTCAATATCAGGAAGGACTTTTGTAACTACAGCAATTATATATCATGACGGCCCTTCAATATCATCAGGACATTACACAGCTTATTTAAAGTCTAGAAATGGCTGGTCATTCTGCAATGATTCTGTTTTAATTTTCAAAAAAAAATTGCCGTATGACCTTAAAAACTCTTACCTGGTGTTTTTAAAACCAAAATTTTAGGAAAATAATCTCGGGATATGATCTGTGGAATTTCAAGAAGTTCTAATGGCTCCTACACAATTTGGCCTTGAGGATAAGTGTAGTTCAGAGACATAACTTCTAATCATAGGATTGGACATCATGGAGATGTATGTGCACTTTAAATGAGTTCAGAAAAACTGTTTCTTTTCATAAGCTAATTGAAGCAGCCAATCAAAACATGGAGTAGAGGGAATGTAAGTCTGCAATGCTGTCTACTGTTTTACATTGCTTTGTGATTAAAAGTGATGTAGAGAATTAAATAATTGTAGTACTCATAGAGGTAGTGTAAGTCTGCTTCATATTAAGCAGTATCAGTGTCATAGGAAATGTAGAACATGACTGAGCAAGAAGGGGAAGATATTACTATTCCAGGATTGTGAAAATGATCTTCAACATTTTAATTCTGAAAGTTGCGGAAATGCCAAATGATGGGATTGGCTTACAAGAAATCCAAGAGTTATAAATATCTCTGACTAGATTTGGCCTTATGGAAAATAGTGGTAGAGAGCAAGAAGTCATTTATTGCATGTAACGTGTTTTTAAAAACGATGGAGGTTTTCTTTCAGAAAGTGGCGGGCTGAAAGTAATAACAGCACAAAAGAGTGTAAGCTGTTCATAGGACATCCTTGGACGTCATGGAAAGTAAGTTAACTTTAAGGAGTTCTGAATTTTAATTTCTGATGTTGTATGGGTTTTTTAAACACAATCATTTTGATTGTGTTTTTTTTTCCCCGCTGTTACATGATGAATACCTTCAAGTCACTGTTTTTAGTGAATTTTGATACATTCTGAGAACAGCAAAAATAAACCATTTAACATGTATAATTAATTCTGTACTGTTTGCATTTATGATGTATATGTAGAACTGTGTAGGAGGCATGGAGAAGGTGAGTTTTCTGTAAGTGTTAAATTTATTGTATGCAGTGCTGCACTTCTACGTATTCTTTCATATGCTGGACTACATCTGCACAATGAGATACCTAAGCAAAGGAAACACAAGTGATGTGATTGTGAAATGAGCAAAATAAATTGCACATATTTCAATTACATCACCTGTGTTTCCTATCATTACGAATCACATTGTGCAGATCAAGTTTAGGTCTGTCCAGGGAAACATAGGAGGTTTCTACTTTGTTGAAGAGTGCAGTGGACATGACTCACTTCATTAGTAGACTTTCACAGATATTATCTCCTCTGTACACTTCAACAAGTGTAAATCTCATCTTGAACTCTGAGTAGGCCTCACCTCAAACAAATCTCTGGATAGGAGACATGTTATTTGCATACTGAAGCGACACTTTTCTGAAACAAGAGCAATGCAAAAGATGCACCATGTTTTAAGATAGGCCTCACTTCATCTGCATCAAGATACTGTTAGTTTAAAATGTATATCTTTAGGATTGTGTAGAGGACCTGGAGAAGCAGAAGCTTCTGTCAGTGTCAAAGTTGTTGAAAAACTATTTGTCCTTCAATATTTTCCCTTGTCTTTTGTAATTTTTAAATACATATTTTAATTTTTTTCAAATGTTGGTTCTCTCTTTCACAGATTGAAAGTATAGAAATAAAATGTGATTAATTTAACGGCAATTACAAGGTAAATAGTTGTACTCTTTTCGTTACATTTCTATCACATTCACCTACTATTAGATCCACTGCTTCACTTCTTTAATCCTCAGTTTCCTGCCTTTGCTACTTTCCTCATTCCTTTCTCTATTACCTATTTACTCAACTCCTTCCACTCTTTTTCTCAGTCCCTCTGTTCTCATAGTTCCTCAGTCTTGTTCACTCACTCCATCTCTATTACTCTTAGTGTCTGTGAATTACTTTCCCAACTTTTTTTTTTTTGGACCGCTTCCCGGGAAGTTGCCCGGTTCGCAAACCAGCAGCGTTATGGCAGTCCACCATTTTGTGTTTCGGTCGAATCAAGATACAAGATGGAGGGCAAATAATGTTCAGAATGGGTAGAAGGGGGCACGGTAGATGTATCTTGACCCCCTTGGTTTTCTGAGGGTGGCTGAGGAGGACCATAGTTCTTCACTCTTGTTCACTCTCTCTGTTTCTATTAATGTCACTGTTTATGACTGATCAAATTTTTTTTTTTTTAAAAAGAACAGTAACTATAAGGGAAGGAAATAGACAGTTATGTTAAAAGAAAGACAGCTATAGGGAGTAAACTAAGGATACTGTTACCTACAATCCACTGCTGTTGATGTTACTGACCATGTCATGAATGATGTAATATGTGACATCATCAGCAGTGGATTGTAGGTAACAGTATCCTTAGTTTACTCCCTAGAGCTGTCTTTCTTTTAACATAACTGTCTGTTTGCTTACCTTATACTTACTGTTCTTTTTTTTAAAAAATATTTTTTTTGGTTAGCTTCCGGTACGCGTACCGGGTAGCGCTCCGGGAGCGAACTAAGAGAAATAGAGGTTGGCAGAGTTCCAAATATTCTACCAATTTTTTTATAATGGGGAGTTAGTTCTGAAAAGAACTTTTTTTTTTATGTTTTTGTTGTTTTATATTTTTTTTAGTATTTTTTGAACATTTTTTTACTTTTTTTGTATTTTCTGAACGTTTTTAAATTTTTTTTGGTTTTTTTTTGGGGGGGGGGAAACAAAAACGATCCATTATAAAGGGCTCAACAGGAGCAAAAAAAAAAAAAGAATTTATTTTTTGGTGCGTTTCGTACAAACATTAATATGATTTTGAATTGCTCGCAAAATCAAAGTGATGCTACTTTCTCTGTAGCAGATGAAAGTGCCACATTCCACGCACACTTGCTTTACGTGCCCAAACAACATTTGGATGTTTGCGATCATCTCCCTCGCCTCTGGTCCCGACACCTCTGGAACCACCGATCTTCTTGCCATTGGGAGGGGATTTTGTTGTTCGTCACGTAGCTGGGCAGCACTATAATTATTTGGGTGCCACCTACTCATATGCCGATGCATAGTATGATTGCCATAACTGTATTTTTTATCAGTGCCCCTTGACAATCTATCACCGCATATGCGGCAAAACACGTAACGTGCATTCACTTTCTTTTGCCCCTCAGGAATTCTGGAGAATTGCCAGATGTAATTCTCCTTTCGATTGTACCTCCTGGGCTCCTCTGGCAAAAACTCATGCTCTTCCTCCTCTTCCTCCTCTTCCTGTTCTTCCTCTTCTTGCAAAATTACTTCTGCAGGTGGTCCTCTCTTTCTTGGATTTGGTGGAGGTGGTGGGCTAGCACCAGCTGAAGCTACTAATGAAGCCATCTCAAAGTCTCAATAAAGGGTCTTTCTCTCACCAAGATGAAAGTCAGAGTGATGAAAGAAGGAGGGGTTTTCATCATTTGGGAAAAACAAAAGTTCTAAACCAATGAAAAGTGTCCATTTTAGATCACATGACCTTGTATTACATCATTAGGAAACCAAAAGTGAAATGAACCAATGAAAAGTGTTATTACCGAGTCACATGACCTGCTATGTTTACATTACGCGGTCGGCGCCGCGCCGCGGATCGCTTCCGGTTCGCGTACCGCTGCGCTTCCGGGTACGCGAACGTAGCACGTAATATGACGTATTACGCGAGAACGCGAAACGTCATGCTGACGCGAAGCGTCACGATGTTGTTTTGTAACGCGAGAGGTGCGCAAAAGGAACGTTTACCAGTTCGCGTACCGGGTCGCGCCTCCGGATTGAGCTAACGGGAAGCTAACCGGTACGCGTACTGGGAGCGAAACAAAAAAAAATTGTATAAAAAACATGTAAAAAATATTTTTCTTTTTAAAGAATAATACATTGTAAAGGTTTTGATATTAGCTATTAAAAAACCAATGAAATTCACTGAAAAAACCATAGGTTATAGACCATATATAGTTAGGAATTAGCATTTACAAAACCTTAAAAATTCACTGACAAAAACCATAGGTTATACACCATATATAGTTAGGAATTAGCATTTAAAAAACCTTATTTTACTCACACAAAACCAATGAAATTCCATATATAGTTAGTTGTACTAACTATATATCACGCACCCGCAATCCACTGCTGATGATGTCACATATTACATCATTCATGACATGGTCAGTGACATCACTGATGACATCACTGATGACATCTCAAATGACATCACTGATGACATCACTGATGACATCTCAAATGACATTACTGATGACATCACTGATAAAATCATTCATGTGATAATACGATGAACCTCTTCAGACTCTAATATAACCTTAGATACACTCAGTGTAAACACAGACTCACAGATTGTCACTCATCCATGAAGTTACACACACTCCTAGACAGTCATGCAAACAATCAATCACACCTCCGTTTCCTTAACTATACAGTTAAACACACCTTACTTATTCAAACATATACTAAAACATATTTACTCACTTATACAATCCTGGATACAAGTTCACAATGATCCATACAGCCACTCACACATTCACTGGCTCTTATGCACAGTTATTTATATATGTCAACTCTCACATGTACTGTATTTTACATATGTACTTAATTTGACATGTAGCACTGAGATATCTATTCACTCACCAATACAGTCATGCACACAGTCAACCGCCCATACAGCTGTTTCCAACATGCACTTTTGAATCCATACATCTATGCACAGAGTCATACACTTCCCAGCCACCCACACACACACTCAGTCTCCCATACAAATGCTTGTGCAACCAATCAATAACCTATATAGTTACTCATATAGCTACTGATCAACACATGCAGCAGTTTACAGAACAACAGACATAATGATGCACAAATTAAGACAGTTTAGTCACTAACCCATGCACTCAGTGAGACACATTTAATCACTCACTCATACATTCAGTCATGCACCTACTAAATCCTTCGTCCAGACACTTATACATCGACTCATTCATAAATATGTAAGACATATTTTAACTTTACAGAAAAATACAGTCACTGGATTTTGTCATCAGTGATGTCATCAGTGATGTCATTTGAGATGTCATCAGTGATGTCATCAGTGATGTCACTGACCATGTCATGAATGATGTAATATGTGACATCATCAGCAGTGGATTGCGGGTGCGTGATATATAGTTAGTACAACTAACTATATATGGAATTTCATTGGTTTTGTGTGAGTAAAATAAGGTTTTTTAAATGCTAATTCCTAACTATATATGGTGTATAACCTATGGTTTTTGTCAGTGAATTTTTAAGGTTTTGTAAATGCTAATTCCTAACTATATATGGTCTATAACCTATGGTTTTTTCAGTGAATATATATATATATATATATATATATATATATATATATATATATATATATACATATTACCTACTGGCGGTCGCCAGTAGGTATATATAGTTAGGATTTTTTCTCTATGGGTTTTTTGAAAATTCTATGTCTAATAACTTTGGCGTTTGTGGACGGAATCGGCTGAAATTTTCAGGAAAATGGCACATTTTGTTTCTGAGCACCCCTTGAAAATTTGGGGGGGGTTCGTCCAGTGGGGGCCGAGAAAAAAGGGGGGTCCCAAAACGTGTTTTTAACATTGAGTTTTCCATAGGGCGGTTGGCCTCACTTTTAGCCCGAACGGCTGAATGGATTTGCACGAAACTTGGCAAAATTGTAGGGACTGGTAGCCCGATGTGCCTTTTGTAGGTCTCAATATATGTGCTCCAGTGGATTTTGAGAAATTAACGTTTAAAAAAAGATATATATCTGTAACAGCGGACCGGTTAGCGCTCTGGTTCGCGGACTTTTCGCGCAACGGAGCTTTGTGAAGCGAAGCTGATTGGTTCTCCGGCGTCTGTCAACATTCCAAACAGTCCGTAGCGGCCGCCATCTTGTCTCTCGGTAGGATCGAGAGACAAGAGGAGGTCAAAACAAAGGGGGAAATAACTATAAGGGGGCATAGTAGATCCTCGCTGACCCCCTAGGTTTGATGTGGAGGTTTTAAAAGGGCCCCGCGGGGCAAAAAAAAACCAAAATAATAATAATCGAACGGCTGAATGGATTTGCACGAAACTTGGCAAAATATTAGGGACTGGTAGCCCGATGTGCCTTTGCTAGGTCTCAATATATGTGCTCCAGTGGATTTTGAGAAATTAACGTTGAAAAAAAGATATATATCTGTAACAGCGCTCCGCTTCGCGTACTTTTCGCGTTACGGAGCTTTGCGAAGCTGATTGGTTCTCCGGCGTCTGTCAACATTCCAAACAGTCCGTAGCGGCCGCCATCTTGTCCCTCGGTAGGATTGAGAGACAAGAGGAGGCCAAAGCGAAGGGGGAAATGACCATAAGGGGGCATAGTAGATCCTTCCTGACCTCTTAGGTTTGATGTACCATTTTGCCAAGTTTGGTGTAATTCCGTTCAGCCATTCAGGCTGTAGACGTATGTAAATGTCCTATGGAAAATTGCATGGGGAAAACACATTTGAAAGTGTTGAAATTTAGAACCAATTAAAATGTTACTTTGGTTTTGTATTTGTGTGTGATGAAAGTTAATTGGTTATGTATATATGTCAAATGAGAGGAAACCACAGCCATTTTGTGATACTACTGTCTGAGGTACATTTGTGAGGAATTTTTGGTGGTGAATTTCTGGTGTTTGATTTACACAGTACTAACACTTCTGCTACTTTTAAAAAGGTGAGTTGTTAATTTGTATGGGGAACTATGTTGTACACTTGAAGATAATTTGAAAAATGTTTTCTGTTATTTATTTGCAGTCCTTCTGTTATACTAAATACTTGATAAAGTTAGTTTTATATTATGTATTACTAAAGACGATAAATGAAAGTGATTATTTTTTTCTGCAATTTACAGCAAGCAATTTCAAAATAAAATGGCTCACAATGAAGAGACTGTGGCAATTTCTTTTGAATTGTCCACTACATTGATTGAAATTGAGAGCACCAATAATGAAATATTGTCACAAGGAGGACATGACTTGTATGATTCCATTAGATTGATTGAAATGGACAGCACCAAGAATGAAATATTGTCACAAGGAGATGACTTGAATGATTCCACTACATTGATTGAAATTGAGAGCACCAATAATGAAATATTGTCACAAGGAGGAGATGGCTTGTATGATTCCATTAGATTGATTGAAATGGACAGCACCAATAATGAAATATTGTCACAAGGAGGAGATGACTTGAATGATTCCACTACATTGATTGAAATTGAGAGCACCAATAATGAAATATTGTCACGAGGAGATGACTTGAATGATTACACTACATTGATTGAAATGGACAGCACCAATAATGAAATATTGTCAGAAGGAGGAGATGACTTGAATGATTTTTTTGATCAATCTCTTGATGGCGAATTTATCGAGTGTTTGGAGACCATAGAGTTACAAGAATCATCATTGCAGACTTTTAATGAGGAGATTCCAGATGAGATGATTGAAGAGGAAATTACTGATGAGGACATGTTACTAGTTGTTTCAAATTTAGAAAATTCTGAAGAATAAATTTATATTTAGAAATCAAAAATTGTTTGAGACATTATTCATTTTTATTTTTAATTTATGAGGTTGTAGCGAAGTGATTGTAGTATAAAATGAGACTTATAGTATAGAGTGCAACATTTTTATGTTACATGGTAAGTTTACTCATATTTACTTCCCTTCTGCCACTATATTATCTCCAATGTGTATTTGACATGTCTTCTTCATCTCCGGCCTCCTTTCTCTCACTGTGTGTCTCCGATGCATCTTATCGCTGGTATTTTGTGTAATTACAGAAGAGAGTAAAATAAAATAGTTTGGAACGTGAAAAGGGGGCAAAGTAGAGTACTCCTCACCCCCTAGGCCTTTTTAGGCGGTCCCAAAAGGATCAGTTTCTGCTTTCCTGAGAGATTATGGTATGAGTTCCATATACCACAATAACTTGCATTACAACATGCAAGATATCTATCTCCTATTACCAACTTTTGGAGATATTCGCGGTAAGCGCGAATATCTCCAAAAAGTAACACCTGCCCTGAGCAGTTCTTAGCCATGTTATCCAATGGGAGGTGGATAACATGGCTAAGAGTATTAGCTCGGTAATGCATGAATATCGCTGAGTTTTTAGCGATATTCATGCATTGCGGCCGTTTATTATCGCATTTGCGATAAACCTTGATAATAGTAAGGTTTATCTTCGATAATTTCTGACGATGCTTAGTGGTAAAAAATTGGTTGGTAAGCATCGTTAGCGATAAATATCGCTTAACTTTGGTAATATGCCCCAACGTCTGTTAACGTTCGATTCGAAGGAAATGAGGAAGTGTTGAAAAACATTGTCTGCGCCATCTTGCCTTTTTTGAAATGCCACACTTTTGTCGTGCACGGCAGCCATTTTAGATGTCTTGACCAGACCCACTCTCTGCACGCTGTCGATTCGTAGCATGGCTCCTCACCCTCGTAAGCATCTCCCCCAGGCACTGGTCACCACCGCTCTCTGTCTTATGCATGGGCAATAAACCTTCCCCCATCTGCGCTGCTCTTCCCTGAGAATCACACTCTGTGCCCGCCCGACACCTCCCTTTCGCCCTATTCACTACCGCACCCTCTGACACTCCTCTTCCTCTGTGTCCGAATGTCCAGGCCGGTCCTAGGCTATCAGCTAGCCCTGCAGATGTAGTTTATGGCCCCAGCTGTAAAGAATCACCCCTCTTCAAAGGAGTTATAGTAGATCAAGGCCCACACCCGATGTGATCCGTCACAGCACACGCGTTCCTACTATCTGAAAACCATCCTGTATTGTGATTGGGGAGGGGACCGAGCCTGAAGCGGAAGATTCCAGGAATGACTCTTTGTACATCAAAGTTTTTACAATTATGTGTCACATTAAAAATATATAGCACTCCAACAAAGTAGTAGGAATATAAAACTTTAATAACATATAAATATATACAACAAAACAAAAACAGTAAAAACATTTAAACAACGAAGAGACCGTGGCAATTTCTTTTTAATTATCCAATAGATTTATTGAAATTGACAGCACCAATAATGAAATATTCTTGTCAGTAGCGGTCTGTTGTGCGAATAGTTCCAAGGCAGCAGAACGCGCTGAAATCTAGATGGCACGAAAGTGATGTCTAGTAAGTTGCCGCCCAGCAAAAAACGGCGTGGGGCGCCGCGGGGGTGAGTGAGTCCAGTAGGCACCACAGCTATTCTTACCGGCATTGCAGAATTACTGCTGGGGACAATGCCTGTGCTGTAGCAGGGTCACAGCAGAAACAAAAAGGATTCTGTTGAAGATGTTGTTGGTTTTCAATTTGAAAACAGTTCTGGTGTCAACTGCTATGCTAATGTAGTGGTTAATGTTTTGTTTTCTCTAGAAAATGTAAAAGAGGGGGAGGCAGTCCAAAGTTCCGTTAAAAGGGCAAAGGAAAGGATCGGTGGTTTGAACTATCAGTCAAAAAGGGGAGGGGGTGCAATAATTTTTCCTACCGGGTCACACTGTGCTTTCACCGGAAGTAAGGTCTGCAGGATTGTAGTAATTCAAAGTGAGGCTGGCGCCAGCATGGGAGCGCCGACGTCCCGCGGATACAGTTTCGTCACTCCACGGGCGATCATGGCAGTCATTCCCCATCGGGGGTCGGAGACTCCCGCGGCTCCTCTAGAATCTTCAAGGTCGTGGAGGACTACGGTGGTGGAGTCAACCAGTGACCGGGCCATTTCTTTATGTTGGGCCCGCTCTTGCCAGGTCGACCGCCATTTTGAGAGTTCGGCAGCTACCGGCGATCGCGGGGTCACATGAGCGGACGGGCTCCACTCTGCCGGGCGAGACGTTGCAGCATGGCCACAGTGGAAGAACCGTTATCTAGGTCGTTCCGAAACTGTGCAGCACTGTAGTTAGGATGCCACCGCCTGGAGCGCTGAGGGTGCAGCTGGGAAGCCTCCACCTGGGGAGGCGGGAGAGGCCTGTTCGCACCGTCTCTCCCTCCCAGTGCACCCCACGGCGTCTCGCTTGAGATTTGTTATGGCCGGACCAGGCGATGAGGACGAGGGGGGGGTCGGAGGCATGTGCAAGACATCCCCCTCCAGTGTTGTCGCAGCCATTATAAAAGAAAGAAGTGTCCCGTCCGTCTTCGGGCCGGGCTTCCGGTGGATGTCGGCCGGACGCCCCTGGCTCTGGCCCCATGAACGGGTTTCTTGGTTTATCGGCTGCAGCCGGATCCCGTCGGCCTCGGCCCCCCGACCGTTGGTGGTCGGACCGGAAGAGCATGTGGCGGGACTACCTGCAACTCTCAAGGGCCACCGCGGCCGGACTGGGAGAGAGAGGGGAGGGTCGAGGAGACATTCCCCCCCCCCTGCAACTGTTCAGCGTTGTAAAGGCAATCCCCTGGCCGGGTCCCGCTGGTCTCGGCCTCTCCTCCGGCTACACCCTACGTTAGGATCTCCTGGCCGAGGCGTGGCAGCAGGACCTGCCTTATATGGGCTGCTCCCGGCTGGGCGTAGCCGGAACCCTGCCCCACCTTGGAAGTTTCCAGAGTGGGGGTGGATGTTCTACTGACTTGCATTTTCCCTAGTCTATCGATTTTTTTGGCGTGGCAGGCGGTGGGACAGCGAGGGGTGATTTGGTTTCTCTTACTGTTTTTCTGGTCTCTCACCACTGGCATATTTTAACGTTTTCTTGTTTCTAGGACATTAATAGGTTTTATCATTACGTTATGTTATCGTTTCTTTGTTCGTTGTTTAATAAAAGTTCATGTTCATCAGTGGCCTACTGATTTTCGTTTTCCTATTTTTTTCTTTCCAGGTTGTTTCATGGTAAAGTTTCTGTTAACAGGATACAGTGATCACTTCGTTATTATTGCATATGTCCTTTTCACTAGGGGTGCTCTCTGGTCGGGCCAGATGACGTATCTCTAGTAAATGGTCCGGGTGAAAAAGGTGCATCAATCAGTGGGGAGTAGATAGGCATGACAGATTACAACGGGGGAGAACGGTCCGCATTACGTACCCTTTCACTACTTGCAAAGATTTTCCTACGTTTATTTGCAAACAGGGAATACCTCCAAAAAGAACTAATTCCCAAACAGTCAATGTTCGGACAATCAATCAATCAATGAGGAATGAAATAGGTACGACGTGTTAAAGGCTTGCGTTACCTACCCTTCACTATCTGCAAAGGGAGATAGAATATTCCTATTCTTCCTCGTTTGCAGGTAGAGAAGATCGTTAAGAGAATTAACTTCGAACAATTCAATGCTCGATTGAAACAATCAACAAGGGGTACTGTGAACACAAATGAACGCCGCTTATATACATACGCATTGCTATTTTCAACAGGTTGTTCCTAATGTTTCTATTTTAGCGAGGTCAAAAGAGATCCCATTAGTGGCCTACTGATTTTGCTCGATTCCTTTTGTTTTTTTACACGATTTTTCGCTATCTGCAAAGACTAAACAGAGTATTGCGACTCTGTGCTTGTTTGTAAATAGAGAATGAACCAAAGAGAACAATCAATCAAATGGAGAGAGAAGCAGGCACGACGGATTACAAAGGGGGAAAGGGCTGCGTTAACTACCCTTCACTATCTGCAAAGAGAGAGTACTCCTAATAGAAATGAGGGGTGGGGGGCAGCAATCAAAGCAGATCAGTGTGCATAAACACGGAAAAAAAAATTCTTACCACGTACTTGACATTCGACAGCTTATGATATTTGCTATTAAAAAACCATTGAAATTCACTGAAAAAACCATAGGTTATAGACCATATATAGTTAGGAATTAGCATTTACAAAACCTTGAAAATTCACTGAAAAAACCATAGGTTATAGACCATATATAGTTAGGAATTAGCATTTAAAAAACCTTATTTTACTCACACAAAACCATTGAAATTCCATATATAGTTAGTTGCACTAACTATATATTGCGCACCCGCAATCCACTGCTGATGATGTCACATATTACATCATTCATGACATGGTCAGTGACATCACTGATGACATCACTGATGACATCTCAAATGACATCACTGATGACATCTCACTTGACATCAATGATCACATCACTGATGATATCATTCATGTGACAATACAATGCATCTCCTCACATTTTAATATAACCTCTGTTTCACCCAGTGTTAAAAACAGAGTATAATTTTTGAAACCATTGACACACCAATACTAGTTACTACATACGTACTCACTGATTCCTACGTCTACACACACATTCACTCATTCACCCATACAATCATTCATACATACAATCACTCATGTTTACAACACAATCATATGCACTCATACACCTATACAGACACTCACACTCTGCCACTCATCCATGGAGTTACTCACACACCTAGTCAGTCCTGTAAAGAATCAATCACACTTCCATTTTCTACTCTATACAGTTAAACATAGAGCACCTTACGTTTTCAACCATATACTAACACATACTTACTCTCTTATACAATCATTGATACAAGTACACATTCAATCAATCAATCAAGACATTTATAGAGCGCACTACTCACCCGTAGGGTCTCAAGGCGCTGGGAGGGGGGGGGGGTGCCGTTACTGCTCGAACAGCCAGGTCTTGAGCTTTTTCCTGAAGGAGAGGTGGTCTTGGGTCATGCGCAGGTCGATTGATCTGTACAGAGTCACACACCTCCCATCCAGCCACACACACACTCAGTCTCCCATGCAAATACTTGGGCAATCAATCAATAACCCATATAGTTACTCATATAGCTACTGATCAACACATGCAGCAGTTTACAGAACAACAGACATAATGATGCACAAATTAAGACAGTTTAGTCACTAACCCATGCACTCAGTGAGACACATTTAATCACTCACTCATACATTGTCATGCACCTACTAAATCCTTCGTCCAGACACTTATACATCCACTCATTCTTCAATATGTAAGACATATTTTAACTTTACAGAAACATAGTCACTGGATGTTGTCATCAGTGATGTCATCAGTGATGTCATTTGAGATGTCATCAGTGATGTCATCAGTGATGTCACTGACCATGTCATGAATGATGTAATATGTGACCTCATCAGCAGTGGATTGCGGGTGCGCAATATATAGTTAGTGCAACTAACTATATATGGAATTTCAATGGTTTTGTGTGAGTAAAATAAGGTTTTTTAAATGCTAATTCCTAACTATATATGGTCTATAACCTATGGTTTTTTCAGTGAATTTTCAAGGTTTTGTAAATGCTAATTCCTAACTATATATGGTCTATAACCTATGGTTTTTTCAGTGAATATATATATATATATATATATATATATATATATATATATATATATATATATATATATATATATATATATATATATATATAACCTACTGGCGGTCGCCAGTAGGTATATATAGTTAGGATTTTTTCTCTATGGGATTTTTGAAAATTCTATGTCTAATAACTTTGGCGTTTGTGGACGGAATTGGCTGAAATTTTCAGGAAAATTGAACATTTTGTTTCTGAGCAGCCCCTGAAATTGCGGGGGGGTTTCGTCAAAGGGGGGCCGAGAAAAAAGGGGGGTCCCAAAACGTGTTTTTAACATTGAGTTTTCCATAGGGCGGTTGGCCTCACTTTTAGCCCGAACGGCTGAATGGATTTCCACGAAACTTGGCAAAATTGTAGATATTGTTTGCTCGATGTGCCTTTGCTAGGTCTCAAGATATGTGGTCCTGTGACTTTTGAGTAAATTAGGTTTAAAAAAAGATATATATCTAGAGCCGCGCCTCGGTACGCGTACCGGGGAGCGCTTCAGGCGCGCCACGCGACTTGCGCACGGCAAGCTGATTGGTTCTCGGGTGTCTGTAAACATTCGAAACAGTCCGCAGCGGCCGCCATCTTGTGTCTCGGTGGGATTGAGACACAAGAGGTGGCAAGAATCAAAAGGGGGAAATTAGCAAAAGGGGGCAGGGTACACCCCCCTGACCCCCTACTTTTGATGTGGGGGCCATAAAAGGCTCCCGCGGGTGAAAAAAAAAAAAAAAACGATTTTCGCGGGGGGGGGGGAGCGCCCGGTACGCGCACCGGGGAGCTTACGGGGGAGCGTACCATGGAGATTAAAAATGACAGACTTTTTAAAAAAAAAAAAGCTTCTTTTTATAAATTGGAGGTAGTTCTGAAAAGAACTTTTTTTTTGATTTTGTTTTATATATATATTTTTTGTTTTTGTTGTTTTATATTTTTTTTAGATTTTTTAAAACAATTTTATATTTTTTTTGGATTTTTGTCAAGGGAAAAACAAAAACAGGGATTCCAAAACTGCTCAACAGGAGCAAAAAAAATTGAAAATTTAGGGACTGGCAGAGCAGCGGTGTTGCTGTTTCTTTAGGGCAATGAGTTCAACACTCTGCTCCCCATAGCAGAGCAGTTCGTCACACTCCGTGCACAAAAATTTGATGCCTGCAAACACCGGCTGAATGTTAGGGACCATTCTTCCACGGGGTGGTCCCGAAGGTGTTGCTCTACCAGTGGAGGTGCTGCCGCCATCTTTTGGTACATTCCGTGCCAGCTCTCTGACACTCTCCCTGGCAAAGTTGTTAGGGTGTCTTCTTTTCACATGCCTGATCAAATTAGCATTACCAAAACTATATTTTTTCAGAGGATTGCCTCTGGATAAACTACTCCCACATATTTTGCAGGTTACTTTGGGAGCGTTGACTTTTTTCTGTCCTTCAGGGATGTCGTAAAATTTCCAGATGAAATGGGTTTTTTTCTTTTGCTGAGGATGGTCCTCATCTAAAAATCCATCTGAATCACTGCTGGATGACTCTCTTGCAGCCTTTGCTGGAGATTAGAAAAGTAGGAGATAGAGTAGACAGAACAGCTCTTGCTCTCTCCAAGTACAAAGCAATAGTGAGAGAAATGGGTGGGTTTCACACAATTTGGAGAAAAAAAAAGTTCTGAACCAATGAAAAGTGTTATTTTAAAGTCACATGGTTTGACGCGCTTACGCTACGCGCCCCGAGGCGCGACCCGGGCGTGTATCGTAAGCGCATCGGGGCGCTTACGCTGCGCGATCGTATGCGCTTCTGGGTGCGCTTACGCGGTGCGTCATAAGACGCATCTCGCGGCTACGCGATACGTGTCTTATGACGCAAGGCGTGGCGGCTACGCGATACGTCACGATGTTGTTTTCGTTTTCGTTCGCGGCAATAGCGCTTCCGGGACGCGTATTAGTACGCGCCCCAGGGCGCGCCGCAAGATTGCGCTTACCCGTGCGTTCACCTGTCCGCGCCCCGGGAGCTTACAAAAAAAAATATTTAAAAAAAAATTATTAATAAACATATAGAATATATGTTTGGATTTAAAGAAGAATACATTTTACAGCTACAGATATTAGCTTTTAAAAAACCAATGAAATTCACTGAAAAAACCATAGGTTATAGACCATATATAGTTAGGAATTAGCATTTACAAAACCTTGAAAATTCACTGAAAAAACCATAGGTTATAGACCATATATAGTTAGGAATTAGCATTTAAAAAACCTTATTTTACTCACACAAAACCATTGAAATTCCATATATAGTTAGTTGCACTAACTATATATCGCGCACCCGCAATCCACTGCTGATGATGTCACATATTACATCATTCATGACATGGTCAGTGACATCACTGATGACATCACTGATGACATCTCAAATGACATCACTGATGACATCACTGATGACATCTCATTTGACATTACTCATGACATCATTCATGTGATGATACGATATATATATATTCACTGAAAAAACCACAGGTTATAGACCATATATAGTTAGGAATTAGCATTTACAAAACCTTGAAAATTCACTGAAAAAAACATAGGTTATAGACCATATATAGTTAGGAATTAGCATTTACAAAACCTTGAAAATTCACTGAAAAAAACATAGGTTATAGACCATATATAGTTAGGAATTAGCATTTAGAAAACCTTATTTTACTCACACAAAACCATTGAAATTCCATATATAGTTAGTTGCACTAACTATATATCGCGCACCCGCAATCCACTGCTGATGATGTCACATATTACATCATTCATGACATGGTCAGTGACATCACTGATGACATCACTGATGACATCTCAAATGACATCACTGATGACATCATCTAGTGTCTGTGTGTTTTTGTAAAGTTTAAATACGTTTTACATATTGAAGAATGACTGGATGTATGGAAGACTGAGTGTGTGTGTGGCTGGCTGGGAGGTGTGTGACTGTGCATATCAATGTGTACTTGTATCAGTGATTGTATAAGAGAGTAAGTATGTGTTAGTATATGTGTGAAAAGTATGGTGTTCTGTGTTTAACTATAGATGAGGAAATCGAAGTGTGATTGATTCTTCACAGGACTGACTAGGTGTATGAGTGCATATGATAGTGTTGTAATAATGAGTGACTGTATGTATGAGTGATTGTATGGGTGAATGAGTGAATGTGTGTGTAGACGTAGGAATCAGTGAGTGCGTATGTAGTAACTGGTATTGGTGTGTCATGATGTCATCAGTGATGTCATTTGAGATGTCATCAGTGATGTCATTTCAGATGTCATTAGTGATGTCATCAGTGATGTCACTGAAGTATGGTGTTCTGTGTTTAACTGTATAGATGAGGAAATGGAAGTGTGATTGATTCTTTACAGGACTGACTTGGTGTGTGAGTAACTCCATGGATGAGTGGCAGTGTGTGACTGTCTGCATAGGTGTATGAGTGCATATGATAGTGTTGTAATAATGAGTGACTGTATGTATGAGTGATTGTATGGGTGAATGAGTGAATGTGTGTGTAGACGTAGGAATCAGTGAGTGCGTATGTAGTAACTGGTATTGGTGTGTCATGATGTCATCAGTGATGTCATTTGAGATGTCATCAGTGATGTCATCAGTGATGTCATTTGAGCTGTCATCAGTGATGTCATCAGTGATGTCACTGACCATGTCATGAATGATGTAATATGTGACATCATCAGCAGTGGATTGCGGGTGCGCGATATATAGTTAGTGCAACTAACTATATATGGAATTTCAATGGTTTTGTGTGAGTAAAATAAGGTTTTCTAAATGCTAATTCCTAACTATATATGGTCTATAACCTATGGTTTTTTCAGTGAATTTTCAAGGTTTTGTAAATGCTAATTCCTAACTATATATGGTCTATAACCTATGGTTTTTTCAGTGAATTTCATTGGTTTTTTAACAGCTAATATCTGTAGCTGTAAAATGTATTCTTCTTTAAATCCCAAAATATATTTTATATGTTTATTAATAATTTTTTTTTAAAATATTTTTTTTTCTTCGTTCCCGCTTCGCGAATCGGGAAGCTTCCCGTTAGCTGACCTTGATGCCGCGAAATAGACCGCGAGCCGGTAAACGTTCCTTTACCGCAACTGCCGCGTTAGAAAACAACATCGTGACGCCTCCCGTCCGCATGACGTTTCGCGTTGTCGCGTGATACGTCATATGACGTGCTACGTTAGCGAACTGGTACGCTTACCGAGGCGCAAAGCGCAGGTTTCTGGAAGCAAACCGGGAGGCCCTGCAAAGCGCGTAACGTAAACACAGCAGGTCATGTGACTTGGTAATAACACTTTTCATTGGTTCATTTCACTTTTGGTTTCCTAATGATGTAAGACTAGGTCATATAATCTAAAATGAACACTTTTCATTGGTTGAGAACTATTGTTTTTCCCAAATGATGAAAATCCCTCCTTCTTTCCTCACTCTGACTTTCATCATTGTGAGAGAAAGACCCTTTGTTACCAGTGAGCAATGGCTTCTTTAGTAGCTTCAGCTGGTGCTTCCCCACCACCTCCACCACATCCAAGGAAGAGTGGACCACCTGCTGAAGTTATAATTCAGCAAGAAGAGGAAGAAGAGGAACAGGAGGAAGAGCACGAAGAGAGGCACTTTTTGCCTGAGGAGCCCAGGACGTCTCACCGGAAAGAAAACTTCATTTGGCAATTTTTTTAAATTCCCAAAGGTCAGAAAAAAGTAAATGCAAGATACGTAACTTGCCTTATATGTCAAGATAGACTGTCCAGAGGGACCGACAAAAAATACAGTTTCGGAAACTACACAATGCATCGCCATATGACTAGGTGGCATCCTAACAACTACAGTGCTACACAGTTTCGTAACGACCTAGATAATCTCCCTATTATGGCCAGAAGATCTGTTGTACCGGAAGTAACGGGACCAGAGGGCAGGGAGATGGTGCCAAATATACAAACGAGATTTCGTGAAGTAAAACAAGTCTGCGTACATTGCAGTGGATTCATTTGCTACGGAGAAAGTAGCATCACTCTGATCAACAGAGCTATTGACTATCATATGCAAGTTTGTACGAAACGCCCCAAATAATAAATTCTTTTTTTTTTTTTTTTTGCTCCTGTTGAGCCCTTTACAATGAATCGTTTTCGTTGCCCCCTCCGAAAAAAAACCCCAAAAAATATAAAACTGTTCAGAAAAATTCAAAAAAAGTAAAAAAATTTTCAGAAAAATAATAAAAAAAATATAAAACAACAAAAACAATTAAAAAAAAAGTTCTTTTCAGAACTACCTCCCCGTTATTAAAAAATTGGTACAATATTTGGAACTGTGCCAACCTCTATTTCTCTTAGTTCGCTTCCCAGTTCGCTCGCCGGTACGGGAACCGGAAGCGAACCAAAAAATTTTTTTTTTTAAAAAGAACAGTAAGTATAAGGGAAGGAAACAGACAGTTATGTTAAAAGAAAGACAGCTATAGGGGAGTAAACTAGAGATACTATTACCCGTAATCCACTGCTGATGATGTCACATATTACATCATTCATGACATGCTCAGTGACATCATCAGCAGAGGATTGCGGGTAACAGTATCCCTAGTTTATTCCCTATAGCTGTCTTTCTTTTAACATAACTGTCTGTTTCTTCCCTTATACTTACTGTTCTTTTTAAAAAAAAAATTTTAGATCAGTCAGAAACAGTGAAAGTAATGAAATATAAAAGACTACGTAGAATATGAGCACTGTATGCAAAAACTTTGACACTTACAGAAGCCTCACCTTCTCCATGTCTCCTACACAGTTCTACATGTACATCATAAATGCAAACAGAACAGAATTAATTATACATGTTAAATGGTTTATTTTTGCTGTTCTCAGAATGTATCAAATTTCACTAAAACAGTGACTTGAAGGTATTCATCATATAACAGCGGGGAAAAAAAAACACAATCAAAATGATTGTGTTTAAAAAACCCATACAACATAACAAATCAGAATTCAGAACTCCTTAAAGTTAACTTACTTTCCATGACGGCCAAGGATGTCCTATGAACAGCTTACACTCTGTTGTGCTGTTATTACTTTCAACCCGCCACTTTCTGAAAGAAAACCTCCATCGTTTTCAAAAACATGTTACATACAATAAATGACTTCTCGCTCTCTACCACACGTTTCCACAAGGCCAAATCGTGTCTGAGCCATTTATAACTCTTAGAATTCTTTTAAGCCAATCCCGTCATGTTGTATTTCCGCAACTTTCACAATTAAAATGTTGAAGATCATTTTCACAATCCTGGACTAGTAATATCTTCCCCTTCTTGCTCAATCATGTTCTACATTTCCTATCACACTGATACTGCTTACTATGAAGCAGACTTACACTACCTTTATGACTAGTACAATTATTTAATTCTCTACATCACTTTTAATCACAAAGCAATGTAAAACAGTAGACAGCATTGCAGACTTACATTCCCTCTACTCCATGTTTTGATTGGCTGCTTCAATTAGCTTATAAAAAGAAACAGTTTTTCTGAACTCATTCAAAGTGCACGTATTTCTCCATGACGTCCAGTGTTATGGTAAGAAGTTATGTCTCTGTACTACACTTATCCTCAAGGCCAAATCGTGTAGGAGCCATTAGAACTTCTTGAAATTCCTCAGAGCACATCCCGAGATTCTTTCCCTAAAATTTTGGTTTTAAAAACACCAGGTAAGAGTTTTTAAGGTCATACGGCAATTTTTTTTGGAAAATTAAAACAGAATCATTGCAGAATGACCAGCCATTTCTACACTTTAAATAAGCTGTGTAATGTCCTGATGTTATTGAAGGACCATCATGATATATAATTGCTACAGTTACAAAAGTCCTTCCTGATATTGACAACTGTGAAGCCACAAAATTTTTAATTAAAGTTGTCAATTTTGTTCCATCAGGCCTACATCGTTGGAACATTAAAATGACATACTGGCCATATGTTCGTATAAATAATGTGGACATCATTTCAGATTTACATTGGCTACACTCCATGTTGTGATCAGCTGCTTTTACTAGCTTATTAAAAGAGACTGATTTACTGTCTGGCAAAGTTAAATATATAAATCTTTCTGAGTCTACACTAGTAGTACTTGATACCCTACAGTTCTCGCAGTCATGCTGCCATTGATAAGAAAGCCCAAACAGGTGATCTACATCTACACCTTCATCATGCAATACATCAAGCATATACATTAAAAACTCCTGACAATCTTGCTGACTATTTTGAGAGAATTGTGTTTGGCCTGAACATCTGTCTAACAGATTTCGAATTTCAGACACACTTTCTATGTTTGTTCTATCAGTGCTACATTTCTCTAACACAGAATTTAACAAACTGCAAAATCTTTGATCAGAATTGACCACAATCTCTTCTTTTACATTTTCTAGAGAAAACAAAACATTAACGACTACATTAGCATAGCAGTTGACACCAGAACTGTTTTCAAATTGAAAACCAACAACATCTTCAACAGAATCCTTTTTGTTTCTGCATATAATTTCAGGTTCATCGACTTTTCGTCTTTTTGCTACAACCTCTTCAGTATTGGTCACATTTCTTCGTTTCCGGCCTACCACACGTTTCTCAAACAAAGGATACTGAGGCAAATGTGGCGCATACTCTCTTCTTAACCTATTGTATTCCTTAACACAATCTAGATCCGCACAAATGTTTGTGACATCACACTCAATCAAGTACAATCCCGATAAAGTTCTAACTCGTGACAATGCCACATATGCCATACCCTCCTTGAACACAGAACTGCCAATATTCACCAATGCACAGTCTACACTTAAACCGTGCGATTTATGGATTGTCACCGCATATGCCAAGCAAACAGGAAACTGCTTACGACGAACATATAAGTCTTTTACAAGCAAAAATCTAGCAGAACAACGACCAATTAGCTGTACTTCCTCAATGCCATCAAATTAAATTTTTAAAAATTCAATTCCATCTCTATTTCTGTATTTCACAAAATCAACAACATTACCCATTGATCCATTTACCAGACCTCTTTCAACATGTAAATTCCTTCTTAAAATTATACGGCAGTTCAAGCACACATTCAGAGTCTTTTCAAAACCTGCAGTTTTAGATATACTCTTCTCTAATGAATCCAATTTTGTTTTCAGATTCTCAGACAAAATAATTGTTGATCCCATATGCTCTACTCTGTCAATAGCTTCCAGTTTCACAATCTCTTGCTTTTCTAAATGCAACATTTTGTTGTTGAATTTGGCACATTCTGCAAGAGTTGGCACCAAACATATTCCAGATTTTTTCTCAGTAATTTTCTGAAAAATATTCTCAGGCACAACATCTTCGTCTGGATATAAATTTGTCAGTAATCGTGCATGTAAAGCTTCTTTCCCATGCTCGGTCACTTTTCCAATTCTAACATCTTGTAGAATAGTCTTGTAAACTTCATCCTTTGCCTGACGCATATTTTCATGCAGTTCAGCATAATTGAAGTTTAACCATATATTGACGTTGCCAATGCTCCCAAATCACTTCCTGGTATCTTCATGCGTGAGCATTTTGAACACAGGTTGCCCTTTCACTGGTGTCAGCTGCAGAAGATCTCCGAAAACAATGATGTGTTTGCCACCAAATAACACATCATACTCTGTTTTGAGAACTTCTTGCATTCTCAAATGCACAAAGGCAAGCATGACATTGGAAACCATGCTTACTTCGTCAATGATAAGAAGTTTCATTTTCCTCAAGACTCTTGAAACTTCAAAACAAGCATCTCCAGATAGCTTGTGATATTCTAATTTGTTGTCATGCTCCACTGGCAGCATCAGTAAACGATGTAAAGTAATCCCTTTAATGTTATGTGCTGCCAGTCCAGTTGGAGCGGTGACAACACAAGACAGTGATGACTCTGTCCTTTCCTGCAAATAACATGAAATTGTTTTAATAAGGAAACTTTTTCCAGTTCCCGCTTCTCCACTCACGTACAGTCGGACAGGCTTCAATGACGTACATGAGCACTCTTTCTTGTCATGACTTAATCCATGATCAATTTGCATGGTAAGTTCGTCATATATTTTCCTCTGCTCAACGTTGAGTTGTCTTTCCAACTCTTCTAAGTTAACCGCATCCTCCTGAGCATGTGCCATGGCTCTTTCCACTTCATTCATAGCAGTGGCAGCTTCATTTTTGATAAGAGGTCCTCCTAGTGGATCCTGACTCAATGAAGCAGAACTCTGACTGTCCTGAGAACTGTCTCTGGCAATCTCGGCTGCAATCGTTGCTTCCTGCTCAATTTCCACATTCAACATTTCTACATATTTGGGAAAAGCAGGACATTCTATGGTCTCCTTGGCAGCATTGAATGAGTCTTCGTAACAAAGGAAATCTCCAAGCAGTTCCTCTTCTGCACGCCAAGGCTTAAAAAGTTGCAAAAGTGCTAAATAGAAAAACTCCTTTTTTTCAGGAGATTCGCCACTCTATTTTCGATGGTTTATCAAGTGGCATTTTCTTTGCTTGACCAGACATCCCTCACTTCCTATTACAGCATACACTCCTTTCTCAGTATCTTCTTTGATGTTCCTCTTGAATATGTAATTTTGCAGAACCTCATACAGACAAACATTCTCGAGGTGACTGCTTCGATTTGGATAATATGTATCCAACATGTTGGTCTTCAAAATGTCGGTACTGTTTGGCTCCTTTTCCGCCAAATACTCAATTTCCCGCACAGGTTTGAGAACTCGATTACGCGTTGCAGCAAGACCAACACTCGCCCAAACGATACTCCTGGACTTGGCATAGAGACTTGCTGAAGACAACCGGTCAGAACATTCGTAAGCTCCAATTTCTCGATGCGACAACATCTTCAGACTGAAACTGTACAACTTCTTGCTGAGGCTCTTTTCATGGGAAATGTCCTCCCACATATCCTTCAATTCTGTCTTCTCTTTTTTGGTGATGTAAGATGTCACATACCAAGCCACAGCCATACAGTTATCAGCCACATGGACAAAATCACCGGGTTGTAGTCGTTGATGTACTTAGACTCTTCATTCCTCTTCAAATTGTATGTGTTTTTAGGTGATTTCTTCATCACATTATGTCGCAGCGAAGACATCAAACTGTTCACTCTTCCTTTAGAAATCACCGGTCGTGGAAAGCCGAAACGACATTTGGTGTAGAACTTGTCTTTGTTCCGGAATATACGACGACAGTACTTTCCACATCGATGGCTTTGGAAACGTAGAATTTTTTCTCTTAGGCTTTTTTTCTCCTTTGCGTTTGGAACAGCACACGTAGAATACTGTTCTATGAAACTCATCACTGAGTCTTCTGCATCCGTTCCAAATTTAGGTGCATCCTTGATCCACAGCAACATATGTATATGAGGAGCACCTCTTGCTTGGTACTCCTTCCTCCAGAAGAAATCCAACACCTCTCCAAGAGGTGGATTCTTCTTATTCATGATGAAAGACATCATACCTTCAAATCTATGATTGAAGTACCTACATACATTGACTGGATCCAAAGAGCACAGTTCTCCGGGTGTCTTGAATTCGATGTTTTCTACGTTAGCATTTGCCTCTCGTAGAAATTCAAGTAAGTCTTCCCAGCCATACTCAGCACAGCTCAAAGTGAGGAACCATGTGGGAGTTCCTAAGTTCCTCAGCATACATTTTAAATCACCATGACGACGGTACCAGTACTCATTAGTACCACGCTGACACGCCATGAGATTAATCAGGTGAGAATCCAAAATACTGTCTTGGACATTGACTTTATCCATAAAGTCACTTGCCGAGATGTTTTGCATGTGTATACCACTTTTCAAGATGTGGTTCACTGCATATGACAGTCCAGACAGATCGCTTTCAAACAGGAGATGAAACAAATAAGGAATGCATTGTCGAAACCTAGGATCTCCTGCATACAATCGCAAAGTCCGGTATTCAGAAGCAGGAATTTGATGAGGTCGCTCATCATATCTTCCTCCCTGACCTGTTGGAAAAAGCTGTGGGAAACACCGAGCTTCCAAACTTTCCTCCCAAACACTAATGGGACTCCCTTTCGCTTGTTTCATTTGAAACAACTCAATAGCATTCCCCATGACTTCCTTGGAATGCAAAGGATGAACACTATAATGTTCATATATTTCTTCACTAGTACAGGGTTCTACTTTCTCAATTTGACCAGCACACAAATCGCTATCCTCTTCCTCACTTACTTCCTCTTCTGCAACATATACATTTTTATAGTATTTATTATATTTTTTCAAATACAATGTTGCCCTTTTGACTTTCCTAACATCTACTAAATCTTGCCATATTTTCTTATTCTTTGTCGGATCCCCATTAACTAAGATAACAAGAGGTTCCTCTTCCACTTTTTCTACTCCAATTGTGTTAATGTTTTTCTTCAAATCTAGAGGCAAATAAACAACTCTTCCCTTTAATCCTCTCTGTAAATCTGATGGAGGCAATTTCCCTGTCTTTGGCTCCATTCTTACAATAGCCTGAAAGGGATGGATACTTTGAATCAAAATAGATTCATAAGTATTTAAATCCTTCAATTCAGAAGGAATCTCAACCAATTCCAGATTATTATGAACTGCTCTAGCAGGCATCTGGTTTTGATTTAATTTGTTACAAGAATAAGTACACACACGTTGATCCAATCCCAAATCAAAACAATTTTCTACCATCAAGTATGTTGTAAAATCCTTCCATTCACTATTATTTTCCCTTTCACTTTTTCCATATAAATCCACTAACTTAGTCTGATTCTTATAATAAGTGCGTCGACAACACACACAAGTGAAATTTGGCCTCTCACTTGATTTCACCTCAAACGTGGCAATTTCCCTCTGGAAATTATCTGTACTGGAAACCTGTACACTATCTTGCACATTACTCTCTTCTTCTTGGTCAATTTCAACATTCTCCTCTTTACTTCCAAAGTAACAAAACTCAATTTCTTCACATATATTCTTCACATCTATTTCAGAACCATGCAAAAGAGCAGCGCATAATTGTTTAAGCATAATTGCTGGACTCTTAGCATAATACAACATTCTAACTAATTTCCTCACTTTATTATGATGCACTGCTAGCATCCTGAAATGATGAAAAACACTCTGGCATACTCTCCTGGAAAGACAAGCCAGTGAATGACCATGCAAACCTATCACTTCTCTCACTCTGCAAGGATCTAATTCTTGCAACAACTTCATTTTCTGCTTCAAACTTTTCTTATTAAATGACCGTATAAAATCACAAAGCAAATTGATGGAATCCTGTCGTACACTGCAAATACTACTACACTTCCAGGTGTACACAGGACCCTTAGGACGTCTCCCTAAAACCTCATTACCTAACACCTCTTCTATCTCTGTTGTCAGAAGTTTTTCTTTTTCAACTGGACAACCATCTTTCACTTCATAAGCTCGACCACTGGTGTCAACTGCATGCACCAAATCATTATCCTGGAAATAACTCTCCTCATTAAAAAATGCCTCAGAGCTTGAACTATGCATCCATTCTCCAGAAAAAACTTCACAAAAATTACTACGATTAACTATTCTCTTCCATCTACTATTTCTTTTGAAATCATAAATTGCCTTGTTTAGCTTCCTAATTCTATTGATTGTCAAAATAAATAACTTACATTTAATTTCAAATGCCTGATCAATAACTTTCTCAACTATTTTTTTTCTCTTATAAAAAACCACTTTCTGTTGACCTTTCTTAATATTTTTTAACAAATTGCCAATTATCCTGTTGCGGAACATTCGTTTACGAATGTCCCTAAACTGTTGTTTCCTTCTACTTTCATGCATAGAGTTATCTCTTACTCTAGCAGTAACATTTCTCACTGGCCTTTCCTTACCGTTTGAATTGCTTCTCCTTTTCTGGACTGAAACATTTTCTGTAGTAATATTTTTTTTACTACAGATATTTCTTATGAATGTTTTTGTACTCTTACCCGGTGCTTTCTTGGTGACTTGACAAATCTTTTTGTTAGAGGACTGCTGCTTTTTTTCATTCACCTGCTGTCTTTGACGTTTTGCAGCCTTTCTCACTCTTTCTTTGCTTGGCATCCTGAAATCTTGAAATAATCTGCAGTTGAATCTGTGGTAAAATATAATAAAAAAATGTATTAACCACTATTACCCAACAGTATCAAAAACTTAACACACTACTTAACATTTTTACATAGAAGAATTTTTTGTACATGGCAAATTTAGAATACAGAAATAGCAGAAAAGAAATGGAATTTATATTCATTTTACCTGTGCTGTTTTATATATGAATCTGATCTAATTTTATGACCATATTTTAATATTTTATTGAAGACACTACACATAACCTGTTTTTGAAGGTGTCTTTATTTTTAAATTAAACGGTTTACATATTTACTTTTTATTTATTATAAATTTATAAAATAAATGTTTATAGTTCCATAGGCTCAAGCACGTCAGCTTCCCATCCTATGTCATACAATTCTGACAAATCTGCATCCTCATCACGTTCTTCTTCATCCTCAGGATTGAAATCATCCAAGGGATCAACATCCACTGATGTTTCAATTACGAGTTCAATGATGAGGTCGAAATCAACTGATTGCTGATTGTCGCTCATGTTGATGTTGTCTTTATCTTTAAAGAAAGATAACAACAATGAGATGTTGCAGAGTAAGAGACAAATCTCAGAGATTATAATAGTAAAATTGTTTAACAAGAGTAACATTTTGCAGCTATTATTTAACCATGTCCAACGATGCTGAGGAGGCAGCCGCGGGCCGTGGAGGGAGTTACGGTGGGGCAGGGAGGCGGGTAGGGGGAGGGGCAGGGTGGAGGGACCTAAAAACTGGCATATGAATAATTGCAGGTAAGTACACAATTTAATTATTCAAACGAATTTCGTAGCGCGCACAGCATCGCAAAATGCGATGCTGTGCGCGCTACGAATTTCGTTTAAATAATTAAATTGTGTACTTACCTGCAATTATCCATATGCCAGTTTTTAGGTCCCTCCACCCTGCCCCTCCCCCTCCCCGCCTCCCTGCCCCACCGTAACTCCCTCCACGGCCCGCGGCTGTGAGGAGGTGAAGCCTATCTCCAATTTTTCACTGAACAGGACTCATCTCTTCTTAACCTTGGATAAACCTCACCGACTCTGTGTCCCCTGCACATAATTAAATGTAAAGGGGCAGATTTATATTCACTAGCACATCCCCAGGGATGCACCAGTTAACGTGCACCGCTGCTCTGCCACCCACGGTGTGCCGCATTTACAATCAGATAGGACAAAGCTGCATCAAAACCCTGCACCTGCTTGAAGCAGGCATAGATCTTGACGCAGGTAGGCTGAAAGCTAAAGCAACAACTAAGTGTCGTGTGCAGAAGTTGCAAAAAAGGAAAAATGGCGTTTAAACCAGTAATGAGCCCATGCTAACTTAACACAGTGTAAAGATATCCAGGATCTACATCAGTTTGGGGTTCACGAACCTGGCAGGTACAAGGCACTGAGGCTTTGCACCGTGCATGTCTCATCCCAAATCATATGTTGTTTGTGAATGAAACAATTTCCCAGACCAAATGCTTTGGATTGGCTACTTCTAAAAAATTAAACACCCCTACTATCCCGGAGTTAGAGGAATATGATGGTTGGAGTAATTTTACTCGGTTGTCCATTAAAGATTTACAGGCCCTACTCCGTAATTCTTCCTTTAACATTTCCAGTATAAATCCAAAAGGTTGGCTGCTTTGGCAACGTGCCTTATCCACGGTTTAATAACGCTGCCTTTTGCTTTATATAAGTTTTCAAATTGTATGAAATATATACCAATAGGTCGTTATGAACCTTTAGGTAGTGGTTTTCTTCATGAGGTCTGGTCGCTTCCATACACATACAGATTTTCAAAGATGATCAAGAAGTTTATCTGAATGGAGAGGAATGCACTAAGACGCCAGATCATTCACTAATGTGTAGGCACATACAGTTACACGGTTCATGCAACAAACACCGACCAAATATGGCTTGCGTGTTGCAAGGCACGCCAGTTCCTGCTATCATCCCCACGTTCAAGTTGTTGGAAAATGGTAGTTATTTGATGCTCAATAATGAAGATTGTTCTGGGTTAATTAAAAGTATTCCTTTTATCGTAACAGTAAGTGAACGGGTTATTTGCTGCAGAAATGTTCTATTTCCTCCCACACATGAACATAGGGAGTTTTCAATCTGGCCACAAATACCAACCTTGGGAGCAGATTTCAACGGCATGGCAAGAATAAGAGCTCTTTTGTCTCAGAGAGAGGTGGCCTTGAGTTCGGCCCGTGAAACTTTCGTGCTTCACATAGCGAACACCCGTACAGAGGTGCAGACCCTTTTAAATACTGATTCGCCTTTGCATTTCCGCGACATGGTTCGGACTATCTTTAACGCGTCCTCCACAAAGGGCCTGGCGCACTTTTTTAAAGTTGTTACCAGTGGTCTCGTGACTTCATTTGAGAAAATCTTTGGAGTCATCCCTGCTTTCTTTCATTCTATTTTTTCCACTGTGCTTGGTGGATTCCCATTTTTACTTGCATTACCAGCGGACGCTCTTGTGCTTTTTTACATTTTTAAATATGGATGTCCCTCCTGTGCAAGCTCCCGCCCTGCAGCTGCTGACGCTGTTCCGCAATCGCATGCTTGAATATTATGGCACAATGCCGTTGGCGATATTAAGCACGGCATATGGATTATCTTTTCGATTCTCCTACTTCACCTGTGTCCAGCCTGTATTTCACTGCCTGACCTGTGATTTCGATTGGGCCATTGATTTGTGTCTCTGCGGACCGGTTTCTCCTGACGTCGACTTTAATCAGCTGATGAGTCCTATCATTACTCACGAGTTGGTTTGTCCTGGCGAAAGGATTATGGCTGTGGCATTGATGCATGGACTAATTGGTCCCTGGAATTTACTGGCGGCAACACAGTCTTTCTTGGAACAGAGCTTTCTTGAAAACCCACCGAGCTGTCCTCTGATGGTGATAGAGGATCCGGTGCTGGGAGAGCACGTATGTTCTTTTCCGCTTTTAAATTGGATGGCTGAACTCTTTTCGGATGAAGACGGTGACTTCCTATTAGAGGCTGTTGCAGCTTATTTTGCATACACAGTTATGTCATAGACCTTTTTCATGTTTGATATGCTGAGTACTAGCATTTCATTGACAATTCATTGACTTATTTGTCAAGTTTTTATTATTCAGCTTGCCTATTGGCTTAAGCCTCGATAAAGTAGTTGGCTGTTTTATTTTTCTTTAGCATTAAATTTTCCTAGTTTTTAATGTTTTACCTTGCGGACCGTCCACATATAAAGTTGCAATCTGCTCTCATGAGATGGCACTTCTATTATCTTATTCAGTTCGTTTCCGGATCATGGGGAGGTGTCATCTAGATCCTGGATATCTTTACACCGTGTTAAGTTAGCATGGGCTCATTACCGGTTTAAACGCCATTTTTCCTTTTTTGCAACTTCTGCACACGACACTTAGTTGTTGCTTTAGCTTTCAACCTAATAGTTCATCGTGATTTACATGAGAATAATATGTTATTGCTCTACTATCTGCTTTACTTGTTAAACTATATCTGTACAGCGAGTGCTGAAGTTTCAAGAACAACACGATACAGAATTGTTATGAGGTCTGATCTCCACGACTTCATACTCATAACATAAGTGCAGCTTCTGCCAATTCTGGGCATGAGGCGGGTTTTATATTGCTTTGCCGAACACACATACACAACACTTGATGCGGTTCACATGAAGAGAGAGCTGGTGTATGCTGATGTGATTCCTTCAAATCTAAGACACTAAAGTATGGGCACGCCCTAAACCAACACAAAGAGACCTTCTTAGCAAATAATATAATATGTGTATTAGGGAGGGTGAGATATAAGCAGCCGCGGGCCGTGGAGGGAGTTACGGTGGGGCAGGGAGGCGGGGAGGGGGAGGGGCAGGGTGGAGCCCTCTCCACCCTGCCCCTCCCCCTCCCCGCCTCCCTGCCCCACCGTAACTCCCTCCACGGCCCGCGGCTGCTTATAAGTGTTGCTAACTCTTATTCATTTACAGCATGTTAACATACTGTCACCATTCGCTTTTTATGTACTAGTAACTATGCTGGTAATTTTGCTACTGATAATATGTGTACTTGTATTATCTAAGATGCTACGCCTGAGAAGACGGCATTAGTAAATAAACATTTCAAATACACATGTGTTCTTCTTAACTCCATGTTCTGGTTTCTAAGAAATATATAACGACTGAGTGTTCATGAGTTCCACATATACTGAGGTACTATAAGTTCATATTCAGGATTGTCTAAACATTGAGAGTTTGTTATATCCAATGTGACACTGTACCTAGCTTGCTAAGGGGTTTTTGATTACGAAGGTGAGTTTTGGGGCACCCTAATTCGCCGAGGTTCCAATCCTCTGTCCACAGTTCTGTGTGAGAACAGAAACCCTGCGACAGGGGCACCCCTGAGCCTTGCTGGAGCTTCATCACACTTGCGATACAACTCCAGCATGGCGCCACCTTTACGGCACAGATACGTCACGCATCTGTGCTGTTTTTGCCCCATGATGCGCCGCATTGTAAATGCAGCACACCATAGGTGGCGGAACAGCGGCACAGAATGACTAACACATCCCTGGTGATGCGCCAGTCATCATAAATCTATCCCTATGCTTCTTATCTTGTTAGAGATGAACCGCCATATGTATCATCAAAGTTTTTTGCATTTCCTAAATAGCGAACTTTAAGGAATAAATAGCGATTCTTTACCATTCCTAGTTTGCGATGAGCTATTTGCTAATTACAAATTACCCATTCATTTCCATGCAGCAGGAGGCCCATAGGAATGAAGGTGCAATTTGCGATTAGCAATTACCTCATCGCAAATTACGAATTTTTCCGAGGGTGCAGGGGTGTCTCAAGAACACCCTGCTGCACCCCTGAAAAAGAAATTTGGGGGCATATGGCGCACATACATTTTGAAAACATTCCTTTACCTCAAAAACGATTTTCAACTCATAATTTGAAAACACTGCACATGGGGAAATGACTTAAAATGTCCTTAAGACACATAAAAGCGTTTTTTGATTGCCTTTGCAGCATGTTTCGGTCACCTTTAACATGCCTATGTAACGCAAACATTCAAAATCTAAATTTGCCATGCACAGGTGGGAGCATATTTACAAGCAATTTGCTCCACAGACAAACTTCTTACATTGAAATGGGAAAAATAACATCAGAGACTCTCAATTACCTTATAAAGAAGCAGACACCATTATGTCCTTGTCATCAATATTAAAACCATTGCTTTTCCTCAAAAACGATTTACAAGTCATAATTTGAAAACACTCCACAGCTCCTATGCATATAAAAACCCTGTCAGTACTAATACTTCACATTTTCTCCAATTACAATTTCTCAAAGAAACAAAATCTATTTGTAAAACACTTGAGACAAACCAACATTTGAAAAACACAACTTTCTTCATAATTTTCTGCTTAAAGCACACTATTTTCTATCTAAATTAAAGAAATCTTTTCTCACCTTAGCAAATACTTTGAGTTTCAAAACAGTCTCAGAAACACACCAATTTGTCTTCAGCAGAGCAAAAGGTATGCACTCCAGAGTCTGCAGTTATCAAAAGCACAGAAATGCTGTAATTCTTCACACATATCTCTCATGTCACCCAATCAAAACTCTTCCCTCACTTTTTTTCAAATCAAAACCCTTCCCCCCTCTGCCCCCTCTCTGCTTTTTCTGCATAGCAACCACCTCTTCGAAGACCTCTGGTGTTTCCAAGTTCACACAACAATGTTGCAATTGAACTCTGAACTCTCAGTGCACCTGCATATCCAGTGCAATCTTTCATTTAATGATTTTTTCTTCGCCACTCAAAATACATCTTTCAACGAACTCATCCATGCACCCTAACTTTCTGTTTTCAGCAATCAAAATCCACCAATCACTCTTACTGCTTCATTAACACAGAAACTCCTCAGTTTTTTTCATTTTACACTCTCATTTTTTCAACTGCCATTTCATTGCCACACTTCATCTGACTGCAGGAGAACCTTCTCTCGCCATGTTTTCTGTCTGGATTGTTGGACATAGTTACATCTATTGGGCTCAGAGGTACGCTGAAAACAGGAATTTACCTAACCTCAATTTACAAGATGTGGAAATTAAGTGGTTTGGCCACAGAGGATTAAAATGTCACCAATTGATACCATTGGTGAAAACCTTTATGCATTTGCCAAAACCTGACCTGTTAATTGTGCACTGTGGAGGTAATGATTTGGGCACTTTGACTGGGGTAGGTCTGGAAATGCTTTTAAAGGACACCTTTGAGCAATTGATGGCACTTTTTCCTCAGACTGCCTTGGTATATTCAAATATATGCCAAAGACAAAAATGGAGGTGGTCGAACCAATTTTGTCCACAAATTGAGAAATCGAGGAAGCATGTAAACAAATCTGTTTCAGCTTACATGAGAGACCATGGAATGGGCTCCCTGTACAACAATTACTTGCGTTACTACATGCAAGATATCTACAGAGGAGATGGAGTTCACTTCTCAGATGAGGGCAACAGAATTTTCACTCTGAATTTAAGACTGTGCATTGGTACCTACTTATAAGTACCTAAATGTACCATAAACCCAAACGCTCTTCTCAGAGCTACCCTACATCTGATCACTCACAATTATTATTTTACTCTAACTTTTTTCACTAATTTTCAAGAAAGTACGCTCCCCAGAACGCTTCCCGGTTCGCGAACCGGGCGCACTCCACGCAAAAAAACTAAAAAAACGATATTTTTTTTTTTTGCCCTGCGAGACCCTTTTAAAGCCTCCACATCAAACCTAGGGGGTCAGGGAGGATCTACTATGCCCCCTTATGGTCATTTGCCCCTTCGCTTTGGCCTCCTCTTGTCTCTCGATCCTACCGAGAGACAAGATGGCGGCCGCTACGGACTGTTTGGAATGTTTACAGACGCCGAAGAACCAATCAGCTTCGCAAAGCTCCGTAACGCAAAAAGTACGCGAAGCGGAGCGCTGTTACAGATATATATCTTTTTTTGAACATTAATTTCTCAAAATCCACTGGAGCACATATATTGAGACCTAGCAAAGGCACATCGGGCTACCAGTCCCTACAATTTTGCCAATTTCGTGCAAATCCATTCAGCCGTTCCATTATTTATTTATTTTTTTTTTGCCCCGCGGGGCCCTTTTAAAACCTCCACATCAAACCTAGAGGGTCAGGGAGGATCTACTATGCCCCCTTATGGTCATTTGCCCCTTCGGTTTGGCCTCCGCTTGTCTCTCGATCCTACCGAGAGACAAGATGGCGGCAGCTACGGACTGTTTGGAATGTTTACAGACGCCGGAGAACCAATCAGCTTCGCTTCACAAAGCTCCGTACCGCGTAAAGTCCGCGAACCGGAGCGCTGCCCGGTCCGCTGTTACAGTTATATATCTTTTTTTGAACATTAATTTCTCAAAATCCACTGAAGCACATATATTGAGACCTACAAAAGGCACATCGGGCTACCAGTCCCTACAATTTTGCCAAGTTTCGTGCAAATCCATTCAGCCGTTCGGGCTAAAAGTGAGGCCAACCGCCCTATGGAAAACTCAATGTTAAAAACACGTTTTGGGACCCCCCTTTTTTCTCGGCCCCCCCTTGACGAACCCCCCCCAAATTTTCAGGGGCTGCTCAGAAACAAAATGTGCCATTTTCCTGCAAATTTCAGCCAATTCCGTCCACAAACGCCAAAGTTATTAGGCATAGAATTCTCAAATGACATCACTGATGACATCACTGATGACATCTCAAATGACATCACTGATGACATCTCATTTGACATTACTGATCACATCACTGATGACATCATTCATGTGATAATACGATGAACCTCTTCAGACTCTAATATAACATTAGATACACTCAGTGTAAACAGACACTCACAGACTGTCACTCATCAATGGAGTTACTCACACACCTAGTCAGTCATGCAAAGAATCAATCACACCTCCATTTCCTCAACTATACAGTTATACACACCTTACTTATTCAAACATATACTAACACATATTTACTCTCTTATACAATCCCTGATACAAGTTCACAATGATCCATACAGCCACTCACACATTCACTGGCTCTTATGCACAGTTATTTATATATGTCAACTCTCACATGTACTGTGTTTTAAATATGTACTTACTTTGACATGTAGCACTGAGATATCCATTCACTCACCAATACACTCATGCACACAGTCAACCGCCCATGCAGCTGTTTCCACATGCACTTTTGAACCCATACATCTAGTGAATCAACTGCTCACACATCTATGCACAGAGTCATACATCTCCCAGCCACCCACACACACACTCAGTCTCCCATACAAATACTTGGGCAACCAATCAATAACCCATATAGTTACTCATATAGCTACTGATCAACACATGCAGCAGTTTACAGAACAACAGACATAATGATGCACAAATTAAGACAGTTTAGTCACTAACCAATGCACTCAGTGAGACACATTTAATCACTCACTCATAGTCAGTCATGCACCTACTAAATCCTTCATCCAGACACTTATACATCCACTCATTCTTCAATATGTAAGACATATTTTAACTTTACAGAAACATACAGTCACTGGATGTTGTCATCAGTGATGTCATCAGTGATGTCATTTGAGATGTCATCAGTGATGTCATCAGTGATGTCACTGACCATGTCATGAATGATGTAATATGTGACATGATCAGCAGTGGATTGCGGGTGCGCGATATATAGTTAGTGCAACTAACTATATAAGCGAATTTCAATGGTTTTGTGTGAGTAAAATAAGGTTTTGTAAATGCTAATTCCTAACTATATATGGTCTATAACCTATGGTTTTTTCAGTGAATAGTGGGCCAATCAGAGATCACCATGTTGATCTGTTAATATCACGAGACCCTTGGTGTTGGAGGAACAGTGAGAGCGAAGCGGGCACTGAAGAAAGCCGTCAGGCTGAAACGCGTCTGCCCCAGCGTTTCGTTTTTTGTGAACAATAGAGCAGCTTTAAAATAAAATGATCTTGAGTCACCGAGCAAGTGTCGGACCTGTCCTTTTGGGATTGGAGTGGTGTGGAGATGTTGGACGGTTTGCAAGTACCGTCCTGCCGGCACGCCTTTCGGTCAGGAGCACCGCGTCAACTTGTCAATCAAAGTGGTATGGTTTCGAGAAGAGACAAACGCGGCGCCCCCCTGTGATGGTTAAGCTATACTCACCTGAGTGCGGAACTGTGCGGGGAGAAAGCATGTGGCGGTCTGTACTGGGCTGCTGCGTGTAAGTGACTCAAGCGAAAACAGTTTTAAAAAACATTGCTGCCTTTACACCATGTACATCGGAGCGGAGTGACTGCCACCACCAGACTGCACGTTTGGGACACCACCCGATGTTGGAGGAATCAGTTCACTGTACCTGTAATCCCCGTGGTAGACATTGAAACTCCGACATGGATCACCAGATGGAAGGGCGGCGGTGGAAGCCAAGGACTTTGGGCCAATCAGAGATCACCATGTTGATCTGTTAATATCACGAGACCCTTGGTGTTGGAGGAACAGTGAGAGCGAAGCGGGCTCTGAAGAAAGCCGTCAGGCTGAAACGCGTCTGCCCCAGCGTTTCGTTTTTTGTGAACAATAGAGCAGCTTTAAAATAAAATGATCTTGAGTCACCGAGCATGTGTCGGACCTGTCCTTTTGGGATTGGAGTGGTATGGATATATATATATATACATACATATATATATATATATATATATATTCACTGAAAAAACCATAGGTTATAGACCATATATAGTTAGGAATTAGCATTTACAAAACCTTGAAAATTCACTGAAAAAACCATAGGTTATAGACCATATATAGTTAGGAATTAGCATTTACAAAACCTTGAAAATTCACTGAAAAAACCATAGGTTATAGACCATATATAGTTAGGAATTAGCATTTAAAAAACCTTATTTTACTCACACAAAACCATTGAAATTCCATATATAGTTAGTTGCACTAACTATATATCGCGCACCCGCAATCCACTGCTGATGATGTCACATATTACATCATTCATGACATGGTCAGTGACATCACTGATGACATCACTGATGACATCTCAAATGACATCACTGATGACATCTCAAATGACATCACTGATGACTTCACTGATGACATCTCAAATGACATCACTGATGACATCACTGATGACATCATCCAGTGACTGTGTGTTTCTGTAAAGTTTAAATATGTTTTACATATTGAAGAATGAGTAGATGTAGAAGTGTCTGGATGAAGGATTTAGTAGGTGCGTGACTGACTGTATGAGTGAGTGATTAAATGTGTCTCACTGAGTGCATGGGTTAGTGACTAAACTGTCTTAATTTGTGCATCATTCTGTCTGTTGTTCTGTAAACTGCTGCATGTGTTGATCAGTAGCTATATGAGTAACTATATGGGTTATTGATTGATTGTCCAAGTATTTGTATGGGAGACTGAGTGTGTGTGTGGCTGGCTGGGAGATGTGTGACTCTGTGCAGATGAATGTGTTCTTGTATCAATGATTGTATAAGAGAGTAAGTATGTGTTAGTATATGTTTGAAAATGTAAGGTACTCTATGTTTAACTGTATAGATTAGAAAATGGAAGTGTGATTGATTCTTTACAGGACTGACTAGGTGTGTGAGTAACTCCATGGATGAGTGGCAGAGTGTGAGTGTCTGTATAGGTGTATGAGTGCATATGATAGTGTTGTAAAGATGAGTGATTGTATGTATGAATGATTGCATGGGTGAATGAGTGAATGTGTGTGTAGACATAAGAATCAGTGAGGGCGTATGTAGTAACTAGTATTGGTGTGTCAATGGTTTAAAAAATTATATTCTGTATTTAACACTGGGTGTAACAGAGGTTATATTAAAGTGTGAGGAGATGCATTGTATTGTCACATGAATGATATCATCAGTGATGTGACCATTGATGTCAAATGAGATGTCATCAGTGATGTCATCAGTGATGTCATTTGAGATGTCATCAGTGATGTCATCAGTGATGTCATTTGGGATGTTATCAATGATGTCATTTGAGATGTCATCAGTGATGTAATCAGTGATGTCATTTGAGATGTCATCAGTGATGTCATCAGTGATGTCATTTGAGATGTCATCAGTGATGTCATTTGAGATGTCATCAGTGATGTCATCAGTGATGTCACTGACCATGTCATGAATGATGTAATATGTGACATCATCAGCAGTGGATTGCGGGTGCGCGATATATAGTTAGTGCAACTAACTATATATGGAATTTCAATGGTTTTGTGTGAGTAAAATAAGGTTTTTTAAATGCTAATTCCTAACTATATATGGTCTATAACCTATGGTTTTTTCAGTGAATTTTCAAGGTTTTGTAAATGCTAATTCCTAACTATATATGGTCTATAACCTATGGTTTTTTCAGTGAATTTTCAAGGTTTTGTAAATGCTAATTCCTAACTATATATGGTCTATAACCTATGGTTTTTTCAGTGAATTTCAATGGTTTTTTAATAGCAAATATCATAAGCTGTCGAATGTCAAGTACGTGGTAAGTAAAAACATTTTCGTGTTTATGCACACTGATCTGCTTTGAATGCTGCCCCCCACCCCTCATTTCTATTAGGAGTACTCTCTCTTTGCAGATAGTGAAGGGTAGTTAACGCAGCCCTTTGCCCCCTTTGTAATCCGTCGTGCCTGCTTCTCTCTCCATTTGATTGATTGGTCTCTTTGGTTCATTCTCTATTTACAAACAAGCACAGAGTCGCAATACTCTGTTTAGTCTTTGCAGATAGCGAAAAATCGTGTAAAAAAACAAAAGGAATCGAGCAAAATCAGTAGGCCACTAATGGGATCTCTTTTTGACCTCGCTAAAATAGAAACATTAGGAACAACCTGTTGAAAATAGCAATGCGTATGTATATAAGCGGCGTTCATTTGTGTTCACAGTACCCCTTGTTGATTGTTTCAATCGAGCATTGAATTGTTCGAAGTTAATTCTCTTAAGGATCTTCTCTACCTGCAAACGAGGAAGAATAGGAATATTCTCTCTCCCTTTGCAGATAGTGAAGGGTAGGTAACGCAAGCCTTTAACACGTCGTACCTATTTCATTCCTCATTGATTGATTGATTGTCCGAACATTGACTGTTTGGGAATTAGTTCTTTTTGGAGGTATTCCCTGTTTGCAAATAAACGTAGGAAAATCTTTGCAAGTAGTGAAAGGGTACGTAATGCGGACCGTTCTCCCCCGTTGTAATCTGTCATGCCTATCTACTCCCCACTGATTGATGCACCTTTTTCACCCGGACCATTTACTAGAGATACGTCATCTGGCCTGACCAGAGAGCACCCCTAGTGAAAAGGACATATGCAATAATAACGAAGTGATCACTGTATCCTGTTAACAGAAACTTTACCATGAAACAACCTGGAAAGAAAAAAATAGGAAAACGAAAATCAGTAGGCCACTGATGAACATGAACTTTTATTAAACAACGAACAAAGAAACGATAACATAACGTAATGATAAAACCTATTAATGTCCTAGAAACAAGAAAACGTTAAAATATGCCAGTGGTGAGAGACCAGAAAAACAGTAAGAGAAACCAAATCACCCCTCGCTGTCCCACCGCCTGCCACGCCAAAAAAATCGATAGACTAGGGAAAATGCAAGTCAGTAGAACATCCACCCCCACTCTGGAAACTTCCAAGGTGGGGCAGGGTTCCGGCTACGCCCAGCCGGGAGCAGCCCATATAAGGCAGGTCCTGCTGCCACGCCTCGGCCAGGAGATCCTAACGTAGGGTGTAGCCGAAGGAGAGGCCGAGGCCAGCGGGACCCGGCCAGGGGATTGCCTTTACAACGCTGAACAGTTGCAGGGGGGGGAATGTCTCCTCGACCCTCCCCTCTCTCTCCCAGTCCGGCCGCGGTGGCCCTTGAGAGTTGCAGGTAGTCCCGCCACATGCTCTTCCGGTCCGACCACCAACGGTCGGGGGGCCGAGGCCGACGGGATCCGGCTGCAGCCGATAAACCAAGAAACCCGTTCATGGGGCCAGAGCCAGGGGCGTCCGGCCGACATCCACCAGAAGCCCGGCCCGAAGACGGACGGGACACTTCTTTCTTTTATAATGGCTGCGACAACACTGGGGGGGGATGTCTTGCACATGCCTCCGACCCCCCCCTCGTCCTCATCGCCTGGTCCGGCCATAACAAATCTCAAGCGAGACGCCGTGGGGTGCACTGGGAGGGAGAGACGGTGCGAACAGGCCTCTCCCGCCTCCCCAGGTGGAGACTTCCCAGCTGCACCCTCAGCGCTCCAGGCGCCCGGAAAACGGTTCTTCCACTGTGGCCATGCTGCAACGTCTCGCCCGGCAGGGTGGAGCCCGTCCGCTCATGTGACCCCGCGATCGCCGGTAGCTGCCGAACTCTCAAAATGGCGGTCGACCTGGCAAGAGCGGGCCCAGCATAAAGAAATGGCCCGGTCACTGGTTGACTCCACCACCGTAGTCCTCCACGACCTTGAAGATTCTAGAGGAGCCGCGGGAGTCTCCGACCCCCGATGGGGAATGACTGCCATGATCGCCCGTGGAGATCCTGCAGACCTCACTTCCGGTGAAAGCACAGTGTGACCCGGTAGGAAAAATTATTGCACCCCCTCCCCTTTTTGACTGATAGTTCAAACCACCGATCCTTTCCTTTGCCCTTTTAACAGAACTTTGGACTGCCTCCCCCTCTTTTACATTTTCTAGAGAAAACAAAACATTAACCACTACATTAGCATAGCAGTTGACACCAGAACTGTTTTCAAATTGAAAACTAACAACATCTTCAACAGAATCCTTTTTGTTTCTGCTGTGACCCTGCTACAGCACAGGCATTGTCCCCAGCAGTAATTCTGCAATGCCGGTAAGAATAGCTGTGGTGCCTACTGGACTCACTCACCCCCGCGGCGCCCCACGCCGTTTTTTGCTGGGCGGCAACTTACTAGACATCACTTTCGTGCCATCTAGATTTCAGCGCGTTCTGCTGCCTTGGAACTATTCGCACAACAGACCGCTACTGACAAGAATATTTCATTATTGGTGCTGTCAATTTCAATAAATCTATTGGATAATTCAAAAGAAATTGCCACGGTCTCTTCGTTGTTTAACTGTTTTTACTGTTTTTGTTTTCTTGTATATATTTATATGTTATTAAAGTTTTATATTCCTACTACTTTGTTGGAGTGCTATATATTTTTAATGTGACACATAATTGTAAAAACTTTGATGTACAAAGAGTCATTCCTGGAATCTTCCGCTTCAGGCTCGGTCCCCTCCCCAATCACAATACAGGATGGTTTTCAGATAGTAGGAACACGTGTGGTGTGACGGATCTCATCGGGTGTGGGCCTTGATCTACTATAACTCCTTTGAAGAGGGGTGATTCTTTACAGCTGGGGCCATAAACTACATCTGCAGGGCTAGCTGATAGCCTGGACAATCGGACACAGAGAAAGAGGAGTGTCAGAGGGTGCGGTAGTGAATAGGGCGAAAGGGAGGTGTCGGGCGGGCACAGAGTGTGATTCTCAGGGAAGAGCAGCGCAGATGGGGGGAGGTTTATTGCCCATGCATAAGACAGAGAGCGGTGGTGACCAGTGCCTAGGGAAGATGCTTGCGTGGGTGAGGAGCCATGCTACGAATCGACAGCGTGCAGAGAGTGGGTCTGGTCAAGACATCTAAAATGGCTGCCGTGCACGACAAAAGTGTGGCATTTCAAAAAAGGCAAGATGGCGCAGACAATGTTTTTCAACACTTCCTCATTTCCTTCGAATCGAACGTTAACAGACGTTGGGGCATATTACCAAAGTTAAGCGATATTTATCGCTAACGATGCTTACCAACCAATTTTTTACCACTAAGCATCGTCAGAAATTATCGAAGATAAACCTTACTATTATCAAGGTTTATCGCAAATGCGATAATAAACGGCCGCAATGCATGAATATCGCTAAAAACTCAGCGATATTCATGCATTACCGAGCTAATGCTCTTAGCCATGTTATCCACCTCCCATTGGATAACATGGCTAAGAACTGCTCAGGGCAGGTGTTACTTTTTGGAGATATTCGCGCTTAGCGCGAATATCTCCAAAAGTTGGTAATAGGAGATAGATATCTTGCATGTTGTAATGCAAGTTATTGTGGTATATGGAACTCATACCATAATCTCTCAGGAAAGCAGAAACTGATCCTTTTGGGACCGCCTAAAAAGGCCTAGGGGGTGAGGAGTACTCTACTTTGCCCCCTTTTCACGTTCCGAACTATTTTATTTTACTCTCTTCTGTAATTACACAAAATAGCAGCGATAAGATGCATCGGAGACACACAGTGAGAGAAAGGAGGCCGGAGATGAAGAAGACATGTCAAATACACATTGGAGATAATATAGTGGCAGAAGGGAAGTAAATATGAGTAAACTTACCATGTAACATAAAAATGTTGCACTCTATACTATAAGTCTCATTTTATACTACAATCACTTCGCTACAACCTCATAAATTAAAAATAAAAATGAATAATGTCTCAAACAATTTTTGATTTCTAAATATAAATTTATTCTTCAGAATTTTCTAAATTTGAAAGAACTAGTAACATGTCCTCATCAGCAATGTCCTCATTAAAAGTCTCCAATGATGATTCTTGTAACTCTATGGTCTCCAAACACTCGATAAATTCGCCATCAAGAGATTGATCAAAAAAATCATTCAAGTCATCTCCTCCTTGTGACAATATTTCATTATTGGTGCTGTCAATTTCAATCAATGTAGTGGAATCATTCAAGTCATCTCCTCGTGACAATATTTCATTATTGGTGCTCTCAATTTCAATCAATGTAGTGGAATCATTCAAGTCATCTCCTCCTTGTGACAATATTTCATTATTGGTGCTGTCCATTTCAATCAATCTAATGGAATCATACAAGCCATCTCCTCCTTGTGACAATATTTCATTATTGGTGCTCTCAATTTCAATCAATGTAGTGGAATCATTCAAGTCATCTCCTTGTGACAATATTTCATTCTTGGTGCTGTCCATTTCAATCAATCTAATGGAATCATACAAGTCATGTCCTCCTTGTGACAATATTTCATTATTGGTGCTCTCAATTTCAATCAATGTGTTGGACAATTCAAAAGAAATTGCCACGGTCTCTTCATTGTGAGCCATTTTATTTTGAAATTGCTTGCTGTAAATTGCAGAAAAAAAAAATCACTTTCATTTATCGTTTTTAGTAATACATAATATAAAACTAACTTTATCAAGTATTTAGTATAACAGAAGGACTGCAAATAAATAACAGAAAACATTTTTCAAATTATCTTCAAGTGTACAACATAGTTCCCCTTACAAATTAACAACTCACCTTTTTAAAAGTAGCAGAAGTGTTAGTACTGTGTAAATCAAACACCAGAAATTCACCACCAAAAATTCCTCACAAATGTACCTCAGACAGTAGTATCACAAAATGGCTGTGGTTTCCTCTCATTTGACATATATACATAACCAATTAACTTTCATCACACACAAATACAAAACCAAAGTAACATTTTAATTGGTTCTAAATTTCAACACTTTCAAATGTGTTTTCCCCATGCAATTTTCCATAGGACATTTACATACGTCTACAGCCTGAATGGCTGAACGGAATTACACCAAACTTGGCAAAATGGTACATCAAACCTAAGAGGTCAGGAAGGATCTACTATGCCCCCTTATGGTCATTTCCCCCTTCGCTTTGGCCTCCTCTTGTCTCTCAATCCTACCGAGGGACAAGATGGCGGCCGCTACGGACTGTTTGGAATGTTGACAGACGCCGGAGAACCAATCAGCTTCGCAAAGCTCCGTAACGCGAAAAGTACGTGAAGCGGAGCGCTGTTACAGATATATATCTTTTTTTGAACGTTAATTTCTCAAAATCCACTGGAGCACATATATTGAGACCTAGCAAAGGCACATCGGGCTACCAGTCCCTAATATTTTGCCAAGTTTCGTGCAAATCCATTCAGCCGTTCGATTATTATTATTTTGTTTTTTTTTTGCCCCGCGGGGCCCTTTTAAAACCTCCACATCAAACCTAGGGGGTCAGCGAGGATCTACTATGCCCCCTTATAGTTATTTCCCCCTTTGTTTTGACCTCCTCTTGTCTCTCGATCCTACCGAGAGACAAGATGGCGGCCGCTACGGACTTTTTGGAATGTTGACAGACGCCGGAGAACCAATCAGCTTCGCTTCACAAAGCTCCGTTGCGCGTAAAGTATGCGTCCTGGGACGCTGCCAGGTCCGCTGTTACAGATATATATCTTTTTTTAAACGTTAATTTCTCAAAATCCACTGGAGCACATATATTGAGACCTACAAAAGGCACATCGGGCTACCAGTCCCTACAATTTTGCCAAGTTTCGTGCAAATCCATTCAGCCGTTCGGGCTAAAAGTGAGGCCAACCGCCCTATGGAAAACTCAATGTTAAAAACACGTTTTGGGACCCCCCTTTTTTCTCGGCCCCCCCTTGCCGAACCCCCCCCAAATTTTCAAGGGCTGCTCAGAAACAAAATGTGCCATTTTCCTGAAAATTTCAGCCAATTCCGTCCACAAACGCCAAAGTTATTAGACATAGAATTTTCAAAAAACCCATAGAGAAAAAATCCTAACTATATATACCTACTGGCGACCGCCAGTAGGTAATATATATATATATATATATATTCACTGAAAAAACCATAGGTTATACACCATATATAGTTAGGAATTAGCATTTAAAAAACCTTATTTTACTCACACAAAACCATTGAAATTCCATATATAGTTAGTTGCACTAACTATATATCGCGCACCCGCAATCCACTGCTGATCATGTCACATATTACATCATTCATGACATGGTCAGTGACATCACTGATGACATCACTGATGACATCTCAAATGACATCACTGATGACAACATCCAGTGACTGTATTTTTCTGTAAAGTTAAAATATGTCTTGAGTGGATGTATAAGTGTCTGGATGAAGGATTTAGTAGGTGCATGACTGACTGTATGAGTGAGTGATTAAATGTGTCTCACTGAATGCATGGGTTAGTGACTAAACTGTCTTAATTTGTGCATCATTATGTCTGTTGTTCTGTAAACTGCTGCATGTGTTGATCATTAGCTATACGAGAGGCTATATGTGTTATTAATTGGTTGCCCAAGTATTTCTATGGGAGATTGAGTTTGTGTGGGGGTGGCTGGAAGGTGTGTGACTCTATGCATAGATGTGTGAGCAGTTTATTCACTAGGTGTATGAGTTCAAGAGTGCATGTGGAAACAGCTACATGGGCAGTTGACTGTGTGCATGAGTGTATTGATGAGTGAATGGATATCTCAATGCTACATGTCATAGTAAGTACATATGTAAAACACAGTACATGTGAGAGTTGGCATATATAAATAACTGTGCATGAGAGCCACTGAATGAGTGAGTGGTTGTATCGATCATTGTGAACTTGTATCAGGGATTGTATAAGAGAGTAAATATGTGTTAGTATATGTTTCAATAAGTAAGGTGTGTTTAACTGTATAGTTGAAGAAATGGAGGTGAGATTGTTTCTTTGCATGACTGACTGGGTGTGTGAGTAACTCCATGGATGAGTGGCAGTGTGTGAGTGTCTGTTTACACTGAGTGTATCTAAGGTTATATTAGAGTCTGAAGAGGTTTATCGTATTAGCACAAGAATGATGTCAAATGAGATGTCATCAGTGATGTCATCAGTGATGTCATTTGAGATGTCATCAGTGATGTCATCAGTGATGTCACTGACCATGTCATGAATGATGTAATATGTGACATGATCAGCAGTGGATTGCGGGTGCGCGATATATAGTTAGTGCAACTAACTATATATGGAATTTCAATGGTTTTGTGTGAGTAAAATAAGGTTTTTTAAATGCTAATTCCTAACTATATATGGTGTATAACCTATGGTTTTTTCAGTGAATTTTCAAGGTTTTGTAAATGCTAATTCCTAACTATATATAGTCTATAACCTATGGTTTTTTCAGTGAATTTCAATGGTTTTTTAATAGCAAATATCATAAGCTGTCGAATGTCAAGTACGTGGTAAGTAAAAACATTTTCGTGTTTATGCACACTGATCTGCTTTGAATACTGCCCCCCACCCCTCATTTCTATTAGGAGTACTCTCTCTTTGCAGATAGTGAAGGGTAGTTAACGCAGCCCTTTGCCCCCTTTGTAATACGTCGTGCCTGCTTCTCTCTCCATTTGATTGATTGTTCTCTTTGGTTCATTCTCTATTTACAAACAAGCACAGAGTCGCAATACTCTTTTTAGTCTTTGCAGATAGCGAAAAATCGTGTAAAAAAACAAAAGGAATCGAGCAAAATCAGTAGGCCACTAATGGGATCTCTTTTTGACCTCGCTAAAATAGAAACATTAGGAACAACCTGTTGAAAATAGCAATGCGTATGTACATAAGCGGCGTTCATTTGTGTTCACAGTACCCCTTGTTGATTGTTTCAATCGAGCATTGAATTGTTCGAAGTTAATTCTCTTAAGGATCTTCTCTACCTGCAAACGAGGAAGAATAGGAATATTCTCTCTCCCTTTGCAGATAGTGAAGGGTAGGTAACGCAAGCCTTTAACACGTCGTACCTATTTCATTCCTCATTGATTGATTGATTGTCCGAACATTGACTGTTTGGGAATTAGTTATTTTTGGAGGTATTCCCTGTTTGCATATAAACGTAGGAAAATCTTTGCAAGTAGTGAAAGGGTACGTAATGCGGACCTTTCTCCCCCGTTGTAATCTGTCATGCCTATCTACTCCCCACTGATTGATGCACCTTTTTCACCCGGACCATTTACTAGAGATACGTCATCTGGCCCGACCAGAGAGCACCCCTAGTGAAAAGGACATATGCAATAATAACGAAGTGATCACTGTATCCTGTTAACAGAAACTTTACCATGAAACAACCTGGAAAGAAAAAAATAGGAAAACGAAAATCAGTAGGCCACTGATGAACATGAACTTTTATTAAACAACAAACAAAGAAACGATAACATAACGTAATGATAAAACCTATTAATGTCCTAGAAACAAGAAAACGTTAAACTATGCCAGTGGTGAGAGACCAGAAAAACAGTCCGAGAAACCAAATCCGAGAAACCAAATCACCCCTCGCTGTCCCAACTCATGCACTCTGAAAGTTCAAAGTTTTGAGGAGTGCTTGTAACATTGTCTGAAGCCTATTTGCAATTGCTTCATCTTCACTATTCTTAAAGTAAGTGGGGGCTGTTGTGATGCGGTGCCACCCTGAACCGCTTGACGGAGGCCCCCGAGGGACGGTGTCATGTCGCGGACTCGGAGGGGGCGCTTGGCTCCGGCCCCCTCCCCAAGTCGTGTTGCCCTGGTGTGGCCTGAGATCGCCCCCGACATAGGTGGCCGGCTCCCGGGGTCAAGCGGAACTTTTTTCCTTTTGGTGACTCTTCCATTCTTCACCTTGTCCCACAATCCGTTTCACCTAAAGACACGCTGTAGTGGGGCACCCCTTTTCCGTTTCATTTGCCATTCAGCCCGCTTTTGCTACACTGTGCCTCTTCCGCTATTCAGCTGTTTACCGCCCGCTCTTTCGACTACAGCGTCTCGCTCACCATGTACTTGAGTTGCTCCCGCTCTTGCGGCGCAGCGATAGGCGGCTGCCACAGGACTCTCAAAATGGCGGCCATCTCTTCAGATTTGGGCGTGGTCCACTAAAATGGGCCTGCGACACCTTGGAACTCGGACGCTTGTCTGCTAGAGCTTGGGCTCCATTCTCGAAAGCGTCCCCTCATCCTTGAAGATTCTACAAAAGTCTTGGGGGGCCCCCGACTCCCGCAGGCTTCTGGTGGGGAGCGCCTAGCATGATTGCTCGTGGAATGGCCACGACGGAGCTACGAAATGGTGGTGCTCTCATGCTAACGCCAGCTTCAGTCTGAAACATCCAGAAACACTGTAGACTACCAATTCGATCAGTTCCGGTAGCGCTCCAACGTGACCCGGTAGAGAAGAACTTGCCCTCCCCTCTTTGACTGATGGTTCTTGTTGCCTGTCCCTTCTGTTGTCATTTAACAGAACTATTTAGCCTGCTGAAAGGGGTTGTGTGCCGTCCGCTGGTTGGTGGAGACATTTTCACTATATTCTGGACCTGCGTTGTCGCGTAATGCGTCATATGACGCGCCGCGTTAGAAAGTTTAATAAATTATTAAACACAATAAACAATCCTTAAAAAATAAAAGTCTATCATTCATTTTTCATTGCAGTACGCTGCCCAGAAAGCTTCCCGGTTCCCGGACCGGGCGCTACCCACGCAAAAAAACAAAAAAAAAATTATTTTTTTTTGCCCCGCGGGGCCGTTTTAAAGCCTCCACATTAAACCTAGGGGGTCAGGGAGGATCTACTATGCCCCCTTATGGTTATTTGCCCCTTTGTTTTGGCCTCCTCTTGTCTCTCGATCCTACCGAGAGACAAGATGGCGGCAGCTACGGACTTTTTGGAATGTTGACAGACGCCAGAGAACCAATCAGCTTCGCTTCACAAAGCTCCGTTGCGCGAAAGGTACGCGTCCTGGAGCGCTGCCCGGTCCGCTGCTACAGATATATATCTTTTTTTAAACGTTAATTTCTCAAAATCCACTGGAGCACATATATTGAGACCTACAAAAGGCACATCGGGCTACCAGTCCCTACAATTTTGCCAAGTTTCGTGCAAATCTATTCAGCCGTTCGGGCTAAAAGTGAGGCTAACCGCCCTATGGAAAAATCAATGTTAAAAACACGTTTTGGGACCCCCCTTTTTTCTCGGCCCCCCCTTGACGAAACCCCCCCAAATTTTCAGGGGCTGCTCAGAAACAAAATGTGCCATTTTCCTGAAAATTTCAGCCAATTCCGTCCACAAACGCCAAAGTTATTAGACATAGAATTTTCAAAAAACCCATAGGGAAAAAATCCTAACTATATATACCTACTGGCGACCGCCAGTAGGTAATATATATATATATATATATATATATATATTCACTGAAAAAACCATAGGTTATAGACCATATATAGTTAGGAATTAGCATTTACAAAACCTTGAAAATTCACTGAAAAAACCATAGGTAATAGACCATATATAGTTAGGAATTAGCATTTAGAAAACCTTATTTTACTCACACAAAACCATTGAAATTCCATATATAGTTAGTTGCACTAACTATATATCGCGCACCCGCAATCCACTGCTGATGATGTCACATATTACATCATTCATAACATGGTCAGTGACATCACTGATGACATCACTGATGACATCTCAAATGACATCACTGATGACATCATCTAGTGTCTGTGTGTTTTTGTAAAGTTTAAATACGTTTTACATATTGAAGAATGACTGGATGTATGGAAGACTGAGTGTGTGTGTGGCTGGCTGGGAGGTGTGTGACTCTGTGCATATCAATGTGTACTTGTATCAGTGATTGTATAAGAGAGTAAGTATGTGTTAGTATATGTGTGAAAAGTATGGTGTTCTGTGTTTAACTATAGATGAGGAAATCGAAGTGTGATTGATTCTTCACAGGACTGACTAGGTGTATGAGTGCATATGATAGTGTTGTAATAATGAGTGACTGTATGTATGAGTGATTGCATGGGTGAATGAGTGAATGTGTGTGTAGACGTAGGAATCAGTGAGTGCGTATGTAGTAACTGGTATTGGTGTGTCATGATGTCATCAGTGATGTCATTTGAGATGTCATCAGTGATGTCATTTCAGATGTCATTAGTGATGTCATCAGTGATGTCACTGAAGTATGGTGTTCTGTGTTTAACTGTATAGATGAGGAAATGGAAGTGTGATTGATTCTTTACAGGACTGACTTGGTGTGTGAGTAACTCCATGGATGAGTGGCAGTGTGTGACTGTCTGCATAGGTGTATGAGTGCATATGATAGTGTTGTAATAATGAGTGACTGTATGTATGAGTGATTGTATGGGTGAATGAGTGAATGTGTGTGTAGACATAGGAATCAGTGAGTGCGTATGAAGTAACTGGTATTGGTGTGTCATGATGTCATCAGTGATGTTATTTGAGATGTCATCAGTGATGTCATCAGTGATGTCATTTGAGATGTCATCAGTGATGTCATCAGTGATGTCACTGACCATGTCATGAATGATGTAATATGTGACATCATCAGCAGTGGATTGCGGGTGCGCGATATATAGTTAGTGCAACTAACTATATATGGAATTTCAATGGTTTTGTGTGAGTAAAATAAGGTTTTCTAAATGCTAATTCCTAACTATATATGGTCTATAACCTATGGTTTTTTCAGTGAATTTTCAAGGTTTTGTAAATGCTAATTCCTAACTATATATGGTCTATAACCTATGGTTTTTTCAGTGAATTTCATTGGTTTTTTAACAGCTAATATCTGTAGCTGTAAAATGTATTCTTCTTTAAATCCAAAAATATATTTTATATGTTTATTAATAATTATTTTTTTTTAATATATTTTTTTCTTCGTTCCCGCTTCGCGAATCGGGAAGCTTCCCGTTAGCTGACCTTGATGCCGCGAAATAGACCGCGAGCCGGTAAACGTTCCTTTACCGCAACTGCCGCGTTAGAAAACAACATCGTGACGCCTCCCGTTCGCATGACGTTTCGCGTTGTCGCGTGATACGTCATATGACGTGCTACGTTAGCGAACTGGTACGCTTACCGAGGCGCAAAGCGCAGGTTTCTGGAAGCAAACCGGGAGGCCCTGCAAAGCGCGTAACGTAAACACAGCAGGTCATGTGACTTGGTAATAACACTTTTCATTGGTTCATTTCACTTTTGGTTTCCTAATGATGTAAGACTAGGTCATATAATCTAAAATGAACACTTTTCATTGGTTGAGAACTATTGTTTTTCCCAAATGATGAAAATCCCTCCTTCTTTCCTCACTCTGACTTTCATCATTGTGAGAGAAAGACCCTTTGTTACCAGTGAGCAATGGCTTCTTTAGTAGCTTCAGCTGGTGCTTCCCCACCACCTCCACCACATCCAAGGAAGAGTGGACCACCTGCTGAAGTTATAATTCAGCAAGAAGAGGAAGAAGAGGAACAGGAGGAAGAGCACGAAGAGAGGCACTTTTTGCCTGAGGAGCCCAGGACGTCTCACCGGAAAGAAAACTTCATTTGGCAATTTTTTTAAATTCCCAAAGGTCAGAAAAAAGTAAATGCAAGATACGTAACTTGCCTTATATGTCAAGATAGACTGTCCAGAGGGACCGACAAAAAATACAGTTTCGGAAACTACACAATGCATCGCCATATGACTAGGTGGCATCCTAACAACTACAGTGCTGCACAGTTTCGTAACGACCTAGATAATCTCCCTATTATGGCCAGAAGATCTGTTGTACCGGAAGTAACGGGACCAGAGGGCAGGGAGATGGTGCCAAATATACAAACGAGATTTCGTGAAGTAAAACAAGTCTGCATACATTGCAGTGGATTCATTTGCTACGGAGAAAGTAGCATCACTCTGATCAACAGAGCTATTGACTATCATATGCAAGTTTGTACGAAACGCCCCAAATAATAAATTCTTTTTTTTTTTTGTTGCTCCTGTTGAGCCCTTTACAATGAATCGTTTTCGTTGCCCCCTCCGAAAAAAACCCCCAAAAAATATAAAACTGTTCAGAAAAATTCAAAAAAAGTAAAAAAATGTTCAGAAAAATAATAAAAAAATATAAAACAACAAAAACAATAAAAAAAAAGTTCTTTTCAGAACTACCTCCCCGTTATTAAAAAATTGGTACAATATTTGGAACTGTGCCAACCTCTATTTCTCTTAGTCCGCTTCCCAGTTCGCTCGCCGGTATGCGAACCGGAAGCGAACCAAAAATTTTTTTTTTTTAAAAAGAACAGTAAGTATAAGGGAAGGAAACAGACAGTTATGTTAAAAGAAAGACAGCTATAGGGGAGTAAACTAGAGATACTATTACCCGTAATCCACTGCTGATGATGTCACATATTACATCATTCATGACATGCTCAGTGACATCATCAGCAGAGGATTGCGGGTAACAGTATCCCTAGTTTATTCCCTATAGCTGTCTTTCTTTTAACATAACTGTCTGTTTCCTTCCCTTATACTTACTGTTCTTTTTAAAAAAAATTTTTTAGATCAGTCAGAAACAGTGAAAGTAATGAAATATAAAAGACTACGTAGAATATGAGCACTGTATGCAACAACTTTGACACTTACAGAAGCCTCACCTTCTCCATGCCTCCTACACAGTTCTACATGTACATCATAAATGCAAACAGAACAGAATTAATTATACATGTTAAATGGTTTATTTTTGCTGTTCTCAGAATGTATCAAATTTCACTAAAACAGTGACTTGAAGGTATTCATCATATAACAGCGGGGAAAAAAAAACACAATCAAAATGATTGTGTTTAAAAAACCCATACAACATAACAAATCAGAATTCAGAACTCCTTAAAGTTAACTTACTTTCCATGACGGCCAAGGATGTCCTATGAACAGCTTACACTCTGTTGTGCTGTTATTACTTTCAACCCGCCACTTTCTGAAAGAAAACCTCCATCGTTTTCAAAAACATGTTACATACAATAAATGACTTCTCGCTCTCTACCACACGTTTCCACAAGGCCAAATCGTGTCTGAGCCATTTATAACTCTTAGAATTCTTTTAAGCCAATCCCGTCATGTTGTATTTCCGCAACTTTCACAATTAAAATGTTGAAGATCATTTTCACAATCCTGGACTAGTAATATCTTCCCCTTCTTGCTCAATCATGTTCTACATTTCCTATCACACTGATACTGCTTACTATGAAGCAGACTTACACTACCTTTATGACTAGTACAATTATTTAATTCTCTACATCACTTTTAATCACAAAGCAATGTAAAACAGTAGACAGCATTGCAGACTTACATTCCCTCTACTCCATGTTTTGATTGGCTGCTTCAATTAGCTTATAAAAAGAAACAGTTTTTCTGAACTCATTCAAAGTGCACGTATTTCTCCATGACGTCCAGTGTTATGGTAAGAAGTTATGTCTCTGTACTACACTTATCCTCAAGGCCAAATCGTGTAGGAGCCATTAGAACTTCTTGAAATTCCTCAGAGCACATCCCGAGATTCTTTCCCTAAAATTTTGGTTTTAAAAACACCAGGTAAGAGTTTTTAAGGTCATACGGCAATTTTTTTGGGAAAATTAAAACAGAATCATTGCAGAATGACCAGCCATTTCTACACTTTAAATAAGCTGTGTAATGTCCTGATGTTATTGAAGGACCATCATGATATATAATTGCTACAGTTACAAAAGTCCTTCCTGATATTGACAACTGTGAAGCCACAAAATTTTTAATTAAAGTTGTCAATTTTGTTCCATCAGGCCTACATCGTTGGAACATTAAAATGACATACTGGCCATATGTTCGTATAAATAATGTGGACATCATTTCAGATTTACATTGGCTACACTCCATGTTGTGATCAGCTGCTTTTACTAGCTTATTAAAAGAGACTGATTTACTGTCTGGCAAAGTTAAATATATAAATCTTTCTGAGTCTACACTAGTAGACCCTACAGTTCTCGCAGTCATGCTGCCATTGATAAGAAAGCCCAAACAGGTGATCTACATCTACACCTTCATCATGCAATACCTCAAGCATATACATTAAAAACTCCTGACAATCTTGCTGACTATTTTGAGAGAATTGTGTTTGGCCTGAACATCTGTCTAACAGATTTCGAATTTCAGACACACTTTCTATGTTTGTTCTATCAGTGCTACATTTCTCTAACACAGAATTTAACAAACTGCAAAATCTTTGATCAAAATTGACCACAATCTCTTCTTTTACATTTTCTAGAGAAAACAAAACATTAACCACTACATTAGCATAGCAGTTGACACCAGAACTGTTTTCAAATTGAAAACCAACAACATCTTCAACAGAATCCTTTTTGTTTCTGCTTATAATTTCAGGTTCATCGACTTTTCGTCTTTTTGCTACAACCTCTTCAGTATTGGTCACATTTCTTTGTTTCCGGCCTACCACACGTTTCTCAAACAAAGGATACTGAGGCAAATGTGGCGCATACTCTCTTCTTAACCTATTGTATTCCTTAACACAATCTAGATCCGCACAAATGTTTGTGACATCACACTCAATCAAGTACAATCCCGATAAAGTTCTAACTCGTGACAATGCCACATATGCCATACCCTCCTTGAACACAGAACTGCCAATATTCACCAATGCACAGTCTACACTTAAACCGTGCGATTTATGGATTGTCACCGCATATGCCAAGCAAACAGGAAACTGCTTACGACCAACATATAAGTCTTTTACAAGCAAAAATCTAGCAGAACAACGACCAATTAGCTGTACTTCCTCAATGCCATCAAATTTAATTTTAAAAAATTCAATTCCATCTCTATTTCTGTATTTCACAAAATCAACAACATTACCCATTGATCCATTTACCAGACCTCTTTCAACATGTAAATTCCTTCTTAAAATTATACGGCAGTTCAAGCACACATTCAGAGTCTTTTCAAAACCTGCAGTTTTAGATATACTCTTCTCTAATGAATCCAATTTTGTTTTCAGATTCTCAGACAAAATAATTGTTGATCCCATATGCTCTACTCTGTCAATAGCTTCCAGTTTCACAATCTCTTGCTTTTCTAAATGCAACATTTTGTTGTTGAATTTGGCACATTCTGCAAGAGTTGGCATCAAACATATTCCAGATTTTTTCTCAGTAATTTTCTGAAAAATATTCTCAGGCACAACATCTTCGTCTGGATATACATTTGTCAGTAATCGTGCATGTAAAGCTTCTTTCCCATGCTCGGTCACTTTTCCAATTCTAACATCTTGTAGAATAGTCTTGTAAACTTCATCCTTTGCCTGACGCATATTTTCATGCAGTTCAGCATAATTGAAGTTTAACCATATATTGACGTTGCCAATGCTCCCTAAGCACTTCCTGGTATCTTCATGCGTGAGCATTTTGAACACAGGTTGCCCTTTCACTGGTGTCAGCTGCAGAAGATCTCCGAAAACAATGATGTGTTTGCCACCAAATAACACATCATACTCTGTTTTGAGAACTTCTTGCATTCTCAAATGCACAAAGGCAAGCATGACATTGGAAACCATGCTTACTTCGTCAATGATAAGAAGTTTCATTTTCCTCAAGACTCTTGAAACTTCAAAACAAGCATCTCCAGATAGCTTGTGATATTCTAATTTGTTGTCATGCTCCACTGGCAGCATCAGTAAACGATGTAAAGTAATCCCTTTAATGTTATGTGCTGCCAGTCCAGTTGGAGCGGTGACAACACAAGACAGCGATGACTCTGTCCTTTCCTGCAAATAACATGAAATTGCTTTAATAAGGAAACTTTTTCCAGTTCCCGCTTCTCCACTCACGTACAGTCGGACAGGCTTCAACGACGTACATGAGCACTCTTTCTTGTCATGACTTAATCCATGGTCAATTTGCATGGTAAGTTCGTCATATATTTTCCTCTGCTCAACGTTGAGTTGTCTTTCCAACTCTTCTAAGTTAACCGCATCCTCCTGAGCATGTGCCATGGCTCTTTCCACTTCATTCATAGCAGTGGCAGCTTCATTTTTGATAAGAGGTCCTCCTAGTGGATCCTGACTCAATGAAGCAGAACTCTGACTGTCCTGAGAACTGTCTCTGGCAATCTCGGCTGCAATCGTTGCTTCCTGCTCAATTTCCACATTCAACATTTCTACATATTTGGGAAAAGCAGGACATTCTATGGTCTCCTTGGCAGCATTGAATGAGTCTTCGTAACAAAGGAAATCTCCAAGCAGTTCCTCTTCTGCACGCCAAGGCTTAAAAAGTTGCAAAAGTGCTAAATAGAAAAACTCCTTTTTTTCAGGAGATTCGCCACTCAATTTTCGATGGTTTATCAAGTGGCATTTTCTTTGCTTGACCAGACATCCCTCACTTCCTATTACAGCATACACTCCTTTCTCAGTATCTTCTTTGATGTTCCTCTTGAATATGTAATTTTGCAGAACCTCATACAGACAAACATTCTCGAGGTGACTGCTTCGATTTGGATAATATGTATCCAACATGTTGGTCTTCAAAATGTCGGTACTGTTTGGCTCCTTTTCCGCCAAATACTCAATTTCCCGCACAGGTTTGAGAACTCGATTACGCGTTGCAGCAAGACCAACACTCGCCCAAACGATACTCCTGGACTTGGCATAGAGACTTGCTGAAGACAACCGGTCAGAACATTCGTAAGCTCCAATTTCTCGATGCGACAACATCTTCAGACTGAAACTGTACAACTTCTTGCTGAGGCTCTTTTCATGGGAAATGTCCTCCCACATATCCTTCAATTCTGTCTTCTCTTTTTTGGTGATGTAAGATGTCACATACCAAGCCACAGCCATACAGTTATCAGCCACAAACTGTATATCCATGTTAGCATTCCACATGGACAAAATCACCGGGTTGTAGTCGTTGATGTACTTAGACTCTTCGTTCCTCTTCAAATTGTATGTGTTTTTAGGTGATTTCTTCATCACATTATGTCGCAGCGAAGACATCAAACTGTTCACTCTTCCTTTAGAAATCACCGGTCGTGGAAAGCCGAAACGACATTTGGTGTAGAACTTGTCTTTGTTCCGGAATATACGACGACAGTACTTTCCACATCGATGGCTTTGGAAACGTAGAACTTTTTCTCTTAGGCTTTTTTTCTCCTTTGCGTTTGGAACAGCACACGTAGAATACTGTTCTATGAAACTCATCACTGAGTCTTCTGCATCCGTTCCAAATTTAGGTGCATCCTTGATCCACAGCAACATATGTATATGAGGAGCACCTCTTGCTTGGTACTCCTTCCTCCAGAAGAAATCCAACACCTCTCCAAGAGGTGGATTCTTCTTATTCATGATGAAAGACATCATACCTTCAAATCTATGATTGAAGTACCTACATACATTGACTGGATCCAAAGAGCACAGTTCTCCGGGTGTCTTGAATTCGATGTTTTCTACGTTAGCATTTGCCTCTCGTAGAAATTCAAGTAAGTCTTCCCAGCCATACTCAGCACAGCTCAAATTGAGGAACCATGTGGGAGTTCCTAAGTTCCTCAGCATACATTTTAAATCACCATGACGACGGTACCAGTACTCATTAGTACCACGCTGACTCGCCATGAGATTAATCAGGTGAGAATCCAAAATACTGTCTTGGACATTGACTTTATCCATAAAGTCACTTGCCGAGATGTTTTGCATGTGTATACCACTTTTCAAGATGTGGTTCACTGCATATGACAGTCCAGACAGATCGCTTTCAAACAGGAGATGAAACAAATAAGGAATGCATTGTCGAAACCTAGGATCTCCTGCATACAATCGCAAAGTCCGGTATTCAGAAGCAGGAATTTGATGAGGTCGCTCATCATATCTTCCTCCCTGACCTGTTGGAAAAAGCTGTGGGAAACACCGAGCTTCCAAACTTTCCTCCCAAACACTAATGGGACTCCCTTTCGCTTGTTTCATTTGAAACAACTCAATAGCATTCCCCATGACTTCCTTGGAATGCAAAGGATGAACACTATAATGTTCATATATTTCTTCACTAGTACAGGGTTCTACTTTCTCAATTTGACCAGCACACAAATCGCTATCCTCTTCCTCACTTACTTCCTCTTCTGCAACATATACATTTTTATAGTATTTATTATAGATTTTCAAATACAATGTTGCCCTTTTGACTTTCCTAACATCTACTAAATCTTGCCATATTTTCTTATTCTTTGTCGGAACCCCATTAACTAAGATAACAAGAGGTTCCTCTTCCACTTTTTCTACTCCAATTGTGTTAATGTTTTTCTTCAAATCTAGAGGCAAATAAACAACTCTTCCCTTTAATCCTCTCTGTAAATCTGATGGAGGCAATTTCCCTGTCTTTGGCTCCATTCTTACAATAGCCGGAAAGGGATGGATACTTTGAATCAAAATAGATTCATAAGTATTTAAATCCTTCAATTCAGAAGGAATCTGAACCAATTCCAGATCATTATGAACTGCTCTAGCAGGCATCTGGTTTTGATTTAATTTGTTACAACAATAAGTACACACACGTTGATCCAATCCCAAATCAAAACAATTTTCTACCATCAAGTATGTTGTAAAATCCTTCCATTCACTATTATTTTCCCTTTCACTTTTTCCATATAAATCCACTAACTTAGTCTGATTCTTATAATAAGTGCGTCGACAACACACACAAGTGAAATTTGGCCTCTCACTTGATTTCACCTCAAACGTCGCAATTTCCCTCTGGAAATTATCTGTACTGGAAACCTGTACACTATCTTCCACATTACTCTCTTCTTCTTGGTCAACTTCAACATTCTCCTCTTTACTTCCAAAGTAACAAAACTCAATTTCTTCACATATATTCTTCACATCTATTTCAGAACCATGCAAAAGAGCAGCGCATAATTGTTTAAGCATAATTGCTGGACTCTTAGCATAATACAACATTCTAACTAATTTCCTCACTTTATTATGATGCACTGCTAGCATCCTGAAATGATGAAAAACACTCTGGCATACTCTCCTGGAAAGACAAGCCAGTGAATGACCATGCAAACCTATCACTTCTCTCACTCTGCAAGGATCTAATTCTTGCAACAACTTCATTTTCTGCTTCAAACTTTTCTTATTAAATGACCGTATAAAATCACAAAGCAAATTGATGGAATCCTGTCGTACACTGCAAATACTACTACACTTCCAGGTGTACACAGGACCCTTAGGACGTCTCCCTAAAACCTCATTACCTAACACCTCTTCTATCTCTGTTGTCACAAGTTTTTCTTTTTCAACTGGACAACCATCTTTCACTTCATAAGCTCGACCACTGGTGTCAACTGCATGCACCAAATCATTATCCTGGAAATAACTCTCCTCATTAAAAAATGCCTCAGAGCTTGAACTATGCATCCATTCTCCAGAAAAAACTTCACAAAAATTACTACGATTAACTATTCTCTTCCATCTACTATTTCTTTTGAAATCATAAATTGCCTTGTTTAGCTTCCTAATTCTATTGATTGTCAAAATAAATAACTTACGTTTAATTTCAAATGCCTGATCAATAACTTTCTCAACTATTTTTTTTCTCTTATAAAAAACCACTTTCTGTTGACCTTTCTTAATATTTTTTAACAAATTGCCAATTATCCTGTTGCGGAACATTCGTTTACGAATGTCCCTAAACTGTTGTTTCCTTCTACTTTCATGCATAGAGTTATCTCTTACTCTAGCAGTAACATTTCTCACTGGCCTTTCCTTACCGTTTGAATTGCTTCTCCTTTTCTGGACTGAAACATTTTCTGTAGTAATATTTTTTTTACTACAGATATTTCTTATGAATGTTTTTGTACTCTTACCCGGTGCTTTCTTGGTGACTTGACAAATCTTTTTGTTAGAGGACTGCTGCTTTTTTCATTCACCTGCTGTCTTTGACGTTTTGCAGCCTTTCTCACTCTTTCTTTGCTTGGCATCCTGAAATCTTGAAATAATCTGCAGTTGACTCTGTGGTAAAATATAATAAAAAATTTTATTAACCACTATTACCCAACCGTAAATTAATAACAGTCATCAAAAACTTAACACACTACTTAACATTTTTACATAGAAGAATTTTTTGTACATGGCAAATTTAGAATACAGAAATAGCAGAAAAGAAATTGAATTTATATTCATTTTACCTGTGCTGTTTTATATATGAATCTGATCTAATTTTATGACCATATTTTAATATTTTATTGAAGACACTACACATAACCTGTTTTTGAAGGTGTCTTTATTTTTAAATTAAACGGTTTACATATTTAAGTTTTATTTATTATAAATTTATAAAATAAATGTTTATAGTTCCATAGGCTCAAGCACGTCAGCTTCCCATCCTATGTCATACAATTCTGACAAATCTGCATCCTCATCACGTTCTTCTTCATCCTCAGGATTGAAATCATCCAAGGGATCAACATCCACTGATGTTTCAATTACGAGTTCAATGATGAGGTCGAAATCAACTGATTGCTGATTGTCGCTCATGTTGATGTTGTCTTTATCTTTAAAGAAAGATAACAACAATGAGATGTTGCAGAGTAAGAGACAAATCTCAGAGATTATAATAGTAAAATTGTTTAACAAGAGTAACATTTTGCAGCTATTATTTAACCATGTCCAACGATGCTGAGGAGGCAGCCGCGGGCCGTGGAGGGAGTTACGGTGGGGCAGGGAGGCGGGTAGGGGGAGGGGCAGGGTGGAGGGACCTAAAAACTGGCATATGAATAATTGCAGGTAAGTACACAATTTAATTATTCAAACGAATTTCGTAGCGCGCACAGCATCGCAAAATGCGATGCTGTGCGCGCTACGAATTTCGTTTAAATAATTAAATTGTGTACTTACCTGCAATTATCCATATGCCAGTTTTTAGGTCCCTCCACCCTGCCCCTCCCCCTCCCCGCCTCCCTGCCCCACCGTAACTCCCTCCACGGCCCGCGGCTGTGAGGAGGTGAAGCCTATCTCCAATTTTTCACTGAACAGGACTCATCTCTTCTTAACCTTGGATAAACCTCACCGACTCTGTGTCCCCTGCACATAATTAAATGTAAAGGGGCAGATTTATATTAACTAGCACATCCCCAGGGATGCACCAGTTAACGTGCACCGCTGCTCTGCCACCCACGGTGTGCCGCATTTACAATCAGATAGGACAAAGCTGCATCAAAACCCTGCGCCTGCTTGAAGCAGGCATAGATCTTGACGCAGGTAGGCTGAAAGCTAAAGCAACAACTAAGTGTCGTGTGCAGAAGTTGCAAAAAAGGAAAGATGGCGTTTAAACCAGTAATGAGCCCATGCTAACTTAACACAGTGTAAAGATATCCAGGATCTACATCAGTTTGGGGTTCACGAACCTGGCAGGTACAAGGCACTGAGGCTTTGCACCGTGCATGTCTCATCCCAAATCATATGTTGTTTGTGAATGAAACAATTTCCCAGACCAAATGCTTTGGATTGGCTACTTCTAAAAAATTAAACACCCCTACTATCCCGGAGTTAGAGGAATATGATGGTTGGAGTAATTTTACTCGGTTGTCCATTAAAGATTTACAGGCCCTACTCCGTAATTCTTCCTTTAACATTTCCAGTATAAATCCAAAAGGTTGGCTGCTTTGGCAACGTGCCTTATCCACGGTTTAATAACGCTGCCTTTTGCTTTATATAAGTTTTCAAATTGTATGAAATATATACCAATAGGTCGTTATGAACCTTTAGGTAGTGGTTTTCTTCATGAGGTCTGGTCGCTTCCATACACATACAGATTTTCAAAGATGATCAAGAAGTTTATCTGAATGGAGAGGAATGCACTAAGACGCCAGATCATTCACTAATGTGTAGGCACATACAGTTACACGGTTCATGCAACAAACACCGACCAAATATGGCTTGCGTGTTGCAAGGCACGCCAGTTCCTGCTATCAGCCCCACGTTCAAGTTGTTGGAAAATGGTAGTTATTTGATGCTCAATAATGAAGATTGTTCTGGGTTAATTAAAAGTATTCCTTTTATCGTAACAGTAAGTGAACGGGTTATTTGCTGCAGAAATGTTCTATTTCCTCCCACACATGAACATAGGGAGTTTTGAATCTGGCCACAAATACCAACCTTGGGAGCAGATTTCAACGGCATGGCAAGAATAAGAGCTCTTTTGTCTCAGAGAGAGGTGGCCTTGAGTTCGGCCCGTGAAACTTTCGTGCTTCACATAGCGAACACCCGTACAGAGGTGCAGACCCTTTTAAATACTGATTCGCCTTTGCATTTCAGCGACATGGTTCGGACTATCTTTAACGCGTCCTCCACAAAGGGCCTGGCGCACTCTTTTAAAGTTGTTACCAGTGGTCTCGTGACTTCATTTGAGAAAATCTTTGGAGTCATCCCTGCTTTCTTTCATTCTATTTTTTCCACTGTGCTTGGTGGATTCCCATTTTTACTTGCATTACCAGCGGACGCTCTTGTGCTTTTTTACATGTTTAAATATGGATGTCCCTCCTGTGCAAGCTCCCGCCCTGCAGCTGCTGACGCTGTTCCGCAATCGCATGCTTGAATATTATGGCACAATGCCGTTGGCGATATTAAGCACGGCATATGGATTATCTTTTCGATTCTCCTACTTCACCTGTGTCCAGCCTGTATTTCACTGCCTGACCTGTGATTTCGATTGGGCCATTGATTTGTGTCTCTGCGGACCGGTTTCTCCTGACGTCGACTTTAATCAGCTGATGAGTCCTATCATTACTCACGAGTTGGTTTGTCCTGGCGAAAGGATTATGGCTGTGGCATTGATGCATGGACTAATTGGTCCCTGGAATTTACTCGCGGCAACACAGTCTTTCTTGGAACAGAGCTTTCTTGAAAACCCACCGAGCTGTCCTCTGATGGTGATAGAGGATCCGGTGCTGGGAGAGCACGTATGTTCTTTTCCGCTTTTAAATTGGATGGCTGAACTCTTTTCGGATGAAGACGGTGACTTCCTATTAGAGGCTGTTGCAGCTTATTTTGCATACACAGTTATGTCATAGACCTTTTTCATGTTTGATATGCTGAGTACTAGCATTTCATTGACAATTCATTGACTTATTTGTCAAGTTTTTATTATTTAGCTTGCCTATTGGCTTAAGCCTCGATAAAGTAGTTGGCTGTGTTATTTTTCTTTAGCATTAAATTTTCCTAGTTTTTAATGTTTTACCTTGCGGACCGTCCACATATAAAGTTGCAATCTGCTCTCATGAGATGGCACTTCTATTATCTTATTCAGTTCGTTTCCGGATCATGGGGAGGTGTCATCTAAATCCTGGATATCTTTACACCGTGTTAAGTTAGCATGGGCTCATTACCGGTTTAAACGCCATTTTTCCTTTTTTGCAACTTCTGCACACGACACTTAGTTGTTGCTTTAGCTTTCAACCTAATAGTTCATCGTGATTTACATGAGAATAATATGTTATTGCTCTACTATCTGCTTTACTTGTTAAACTATATCTGTACAGCGAGTGCTGAAGTTTCAAGAACAACACGATACAGAATTGTTATGAGGTCTGATCTCCACGACTTCATACTCATAACATAAGTGCAGCTTCTGCCAATTCTGGGCATGAGGCGGGTTTTATATTGCTTTGCCGAACACACATACACAACACTTGATGCGGTTCACATGAAGAGAGAGCTGGTGTATGCTGATGTGATTCCTTCAAATCTAAGACACTAAAGTATGGGCACGCCCTAAACCAACACAAAGAGACCTTCTTAGCAAATAATATAATATGTGTATTAGGGAGGGTGAGATATAAGCAGCCGCGGGCCGTGGAGGGAGTTACGGTGGGGCAGGGAGGCGGGGAGGGGGAGGGGCAGGGTGGAGCCCTCTCCACCCTGCCCCTCCCCCTCCCCGCCTCCCTGCCCCACCGTAACTCCCTCCACGGCCCGCGGCTGCTTATAAGTGTTGCTAACTCTTATTCATTTACAGCATGTTAACATACTGTCACCATTCGCTTTTTATGTACTAGTAACTATGCTGGTAATTTTGCTACTGATAATATGTGTACTTGTATTATCTAAGATACTACGCCTGAGAAGACGGCATTAGTAAATAAACATTTCAAATACACATGTGTTCTTCTTAACTCCATGTTCTGGTTTCTAAGAAATATATAACGACCGAGTGTTCATGAGTTCCACGTATCCTGAGGTACTATAAGTTCATATTCTGGATTGTCTAAACATTGAGAGTTTGTTATATCCAATGTGACACTGTACCTAGCTTGCTAAGGGGTTTTTGATTACTAAGGTGAGTTTTGGGGCACCCTAATTCGCCGAGGTTTCAATCCTCTGTCCACAGTTCTGTGTGAGAACAGAAACCCTGCGACAGGGGCACCCCTGAGCCTTGCTGGAGCTTCATCACACTTGCGATACAACTCCAGCATGGCGCCACCTTTACGGCACAGATACGTCACGCATCTGTGCTGTTTTTGCCCCATGATGCGCCGCATTGTAAATGCAGCACACCATAGGTGGCGGAACAGCGGCACAGAATGACTAACACATCCCTGGTGATGCGCCAGTCATCATAAATCTATCCCTATGCTTCTTATCTTGTTAGAGATGAACCGCCATATGTATCATCAAAGTTTTTTGCATTTCCTAAATAGCGAACTTTAAGGAATAAATAGCGATTCTTTACCATTCCTAGTTTGCGATGAGCTATTTGCTAATTACAAATTACCCATTCATTTCCATGCAGCAGGAGGCCCATAGGAATGAAGGTGCAATTTGCGATTAGCAATTACCTCATCGCAAATTACGAATTTTTCCGAGGGTGCAGGGGTGTCTCAAGAACACCCTGCTGCACCCCTGAAAAAGAAATTTGGGGGCATATGGCGCACATACATTTTGAAAACATTCCTTTACCTCAAAAACGATTTTCAACTCATAATTTGAAAACACTGCACATGGGGAAATGACTTAAAATGTCCTTAAGACACATAAAAGCGTTTTTTGATTGCCTTTGCAGCATGTTTCGGTCACCTTTAACATGCCTATGTAACGCAAACATTCAAAATCTAAATTTGCCATGCACAGGTGGGAGCATATTTACAAGCAATTTGCTCCACAGACAAACTTCCTACATTGAAATGGGAAAAATAACATCAGAGACTCTCAATTACCTTATAAAGAAGCAGACACCATTATGTCCTTGTCATCAATATTAAAACCATTGCTTTTCCTCAAAAACGATTTACAAGTCATAATTTGAAAACACTCCACAGCTCCTATGCACATAAAAACCCTGTCAGTACTAATACTTCACATTTTCTCCAATTACAATTTCTCAAAGAAACAAAATCTATTTGTAAAACACTTGAGACAAACCAACATTTGAAAAACACAACTTTCTTCATAATTTTCTCCTTAAAGCACACAATTTTCTATCTAAATTAAAGAAATCTTTTCTCACCTTAGCAAATACTTTGAGTTTCAAAACAGTCTCAGAAACACACCAATTTGTCTTCAGCAGAGCAAAAGGTATCCACTCCAGAGTCTGCAGCTATCAAAAGCACAGAAATGCTGTATTTCTTCACACATATCTCTCATGTCACCCAATCAAAACTCTTCCCTCACTTTTTTTCAAATCAAAACCCTTCCCCCCTCTGCCCCCTCTCTGCTTTTCCTGCATAGCAACCACCTCTTGCAAGACCTCTGGTGTTTCCAAGTTCACACAACAATGTTGCAATTGAACTCTGAACTCTCAGTGCACCTGCATATCCAGTGCAATCTTTCATTTAATGATTTTTTCTTCGCCACTCAAAATACATCTTTCAACGAACTCATCCATGCACCCTAACTTTCTGTTTTCAGCAATCAAAATCCACCAATCACTCTTACTGCTTCATTAACACAGAAACTCCTCAGTTTTTTTCATTTTACACTCTCATTTTTTCAACTGCCATTTCATTGCCACACTTCATCTGACTGCAGGAGAACCTTCTCTCGCCATGTTTTCTGTCTGGATTGTTGGACATAGTTACATCTATTGGGCTCAGAGGTACGCTGAAAACAGGAATTTACCTAACCTCAATTTACAAGATGTGGAAATTAAGTGGTTTGGCCACAGAGGAATAAAATGTCACCAATTGATACCATTGGTGAAAACCTTTATGCATTTGCCAAAACCTGACCTGTTAATTGTGCACTGTGGAGGTAATGATTTGGGCACTTTGACTGGGGTAGGTCTGGAAATGCTTTTAAAGGACACCTTTGAGCAATTGATGGCACTTTTTCCTCAGACTGCCTTGGTATATTCAAATATATGCCAAAGACAAAAATGGAGGTGGTCGAACCAATTTTGTCCACAAATTGAGAAATCGAGGAAGCATGTAAACAAATCTGTTTCAGCTTACATGAGAGACCATGGAATGGGCTCCCTGTACAACAATAACTTGCGTTACTACATGCAAGATATCTACAGAGGAGATGGAGTTCACTTCTCAGATGAGGGCAACAGAATTTTCACTCTGAATTTAAGACTGTGCATTGGTACCTACTTATAAGTACCTAAATGTACCATAAACCCAAAAGCTCTTCTCAGAGCTACCCTACATCTGATCACTCACAATTATTATTTTACTCTAACTTTTTTCACTAATTTTCAAGAAAGTACGCTCCCCAGAACGCTTCCCGGTTCGCGAACCGGGCGCACTCCACGCAAAAAAACTAAAAAAATGATATTTTTTTTTTTGCCCTGCGAGACCCTTTTAAAGCCTCCACATCAAACCTAGGGGGTCAGGGAGGATCTACTATGCCCCCTTATGGTCATTTGCCCCTTCGCTTTGGCCTCCTCTTGTCTCTCGATCCTACCGAGAGACAAGATGGCGGCCACTACGGAATGTTTGGAATGTTTACAGACGCCGAAGAACCAATCAGCTTCGCAAAGCTCCGTAACGCGAAAAGTACGCGAAGCGGAGCGCTGTTACAGATATATATCTTTTTTTGAACATTCATTTCTCAAAATCCACTGGAGCACATATATTGAGACCTAGCAAAGGCACATCGGGCTACCAGTCCCTACAATTTTGCCAATTTCGTGCAAATCCATTCAGCCGTTCCATTATTATTTTTTATTTTTTTTTTGCCCCGCGGGGCCCTTTTAAAACCTCCACATCAAACCTAGAGGGTCAGGGAGGATCTACTATGCCCCCTTATGGTCATTTGCCCCTTCGGTTTGGCCTCCGCTTGTCTCTCGATCCTACCGAGAGACAAGATGGCGGCCGCTACGGAATCTTTGGAATGTTTACAGACGCCGGAGAACCAATCAGCTTCGCTTCACAAAGCTCCGTACCGCGTAAAGTCCGCGAACCGGAGCGCTGCCCAGTCCGCTTTTACAGATATATATCTTTTTTGAACGTTAATTTCTCAAAATCCACTGAAGCACATATATTGAGACCTACAAAAGGCACATCGGGCTACCAGTCCCTACAATTTTGCCAAGTTTCGTGCAAATCCATTCAGCCGTTCGGGCTAAAAGTGAGGCCAACCGCCCTATGGAAAACTCAATGTTAAAAACACGTTTTGGGACCCCCCTTTGTTCTCGGCCCTCCCTTGACGAACCCCCCCCAAATTTTCAGGGGCTGCTCAGAAACAAAATGTGCCATTTTCCTGAAAATTTCAGCCAATTCCGTCCACAAACGCCAAAGTTATTAGACATAGAATTTTCAAAAATCCCATAGAGAAAAAATCCTAACTATATATACCTACTGGCGACCGCCAGTAGGTAATATATATATATATATATACGTATATATATATATATATCCATACCCCTAGAGTATATATATATATATATATATATATATATATATATATATATATATATATATATACTACATTTTTTACTTTCTTATTTTAAAGTTACATTAATTATTTATTAATTTAACATTTATTCAATTATTTTAAGTATGTTTAAATTAATTATATTTATCATTATATTAGTTGTAAATTAATTTTAAGACATTTAAAAAATTCGACATTTTGACAGTATATATTTTTTACAAATGATATTTTTGTACTTACCTGTTTGTAGATAAGCAGTCGATATTCTGGAATTCTATATTTTTACCTCATTATTTTGGTAGGTCGAAATTTTGTCTGTCGATATTCTGTCAGTGATCCGAGGGTGCCCTTGCATGAGCAGGACACCCTTAAAGCCTATGGAGTCCATTCTCCCAGGTTGTAAGTGAGACAGCCATATGACATATAGAGGACCACAGCGTCATTACGCGATGACCATCTCGTAACTGGCTGTAACGAATCATATCATATTTGGTATGAGACATGTTGGAATCATACCCCTACACCATAAATGGCGCGGGAGGTATGATTCCATGCACCGTAAAGCTCCTTTGGGATGCCCTCGGTGCTCCTGATACCAGTCTTCTGGACCCGGACAGCAAGCTAGAGCTGGTACTGGCCAGAGACACAATTTTGCCCTCCTGCTGCTGAGACAAGCTCTAGCAGGGGAAGGCAAAACAATTGGTATCCTGTCACAGGGAGGTGTGACCACCTCCCAGACAGGGCTTACTGTATTGGGCAGGGTGAAGGCACTTGCCAGCACCACATAGCCTGCGTGCAGGGCACACTTGGTGCCCTCCATGCATCGTCCAGTTCAAACTAGTGCTCTGGCGCAAAACTGGACAGAGGACAGGGGTGTATCTTCCTCCTTGTCCAGCTCCTCCTTAGGGAGAGACCCCTGAATCGTCTGAACCCTTTCCTTAGGGTATTTAAGGGCTTACCTGTGGGTGGGTCCCTAGATTTGTCATAGGACATGATTAATTTCTGACACTACTTCTTTTTCAACCAAATGGGCACTCTGGACTTCGGTGGACATCGCTCTGGCATCAAGGCTGCAACTGGGAAGACTCCTGCTGCTCCTGATCTTGTCGCCCTACTCGTCTGCAGCAACTACTGTGCCTGTGCCCTATAAAGAAACATTCCAAGGCCTGGTGGGCATGCAAGACACCTGAAGGAATCTCCCTTGAAGTGAAGGAGTCACATCTCTGCATCTGCAGGCACCACAACTAAGCTGACTTGTCCGCTGATCTTGGGCTCCGACAGACCCCGGAAGGCTCAGCAACACTGGTAGTGGTTCTTCACATCCCTCGAGGCCTGCCCTGCCCTCTCACCAAGTTTGAGGCCAGTAACCATTGTCGGTGTCGCAGGAACCGAACCCCTATGCCTGTGGTTCCCAATCTGTGCGCCGCGGCACCCCAGTGTGCCATGAAATCTATTCAGGGGCGCCGTGCAACAAGCACAGTTTCAGAATCATGGGCATCAGCTGAAATTTTCCCAGGGGGGGCTAACCTGGCAAACGAAGGGCATGGCTAATGTTAATCAATAAGGGCGGGGCTAAAATGGTAGACAATCAGGATCGGGTAATGCTCAGGCCAAGCTGAGAAAAAAAAGGTGTTGAATTCTGCATTTGGAACTGGACAACAATTAGAGCACACTTATGAACCCTAATATCACCCCTGGCCCCTTAAAACTCATACATACCGTGATCCCTAAAATATGCCTTCTGGCACCCCAAAACCCATAACCCATACCCGCCCTGACCCCTAAAATTGTCCCCTTGGCACCCCAAAACCCATGCCTGCCCTGAACCCTAAAATGTCCCCCCCTTGCAACCCAAAACCCATACCCACCCTGAACCCTAAAATTACCCCCCTGGTACCCCAAAACCCATATCCACCCTGAACCCTAACATTTCCCCTGGCACCCCAAAACCCATACCCGCCCTGAACCCTAAAATTACCCTTGGCACCCAAAAACTCATACCCACCTTGAACCCTAAAATTACCCCACTGGCCTCCCAAAAGCTGAACGCTACAGGACAGATTTACAAGCCCCTTGCGCCACTTTTGCATCAATCTTAAAATGGGAAAAGTGATGCAAAAATGTCCCAAGTGGCTTATAAATCTGCCACTACAAACTCACACTACATTTGCATATTCGGTGGGGACTGTCCTGCTTGACGTTTACATGCATGTAAGTCTAAAACACCGTAACCTAGATATGCAGCCAGTAGGTAATGCTGGTGATGCTGTAGAATGCATTAAAGTTACTGGAACATACTTAAAAACTGCTGCCTGCTCTTCTGATACTATTCAGTGGAGTCGGGCTGATCAGCAGCACTGTCGTCCTGGCATCCAGCCCCTCCCGAAGGTCTCACTTTCTAGATAGGTGTGGGTCAAATGTCTCCTGGATTCTCCTTGCCTGGGCCTCCTCTGCTTCTTCATCGGTGCCCTTGGATGCAAAAAGAGACATATCCATGGCCCTGTTCACCATTTATCTGCTGAGCAGTGCCGTGGATGTGTATTCCATACAAGTGCAGACAGCAAGGTGAAAGGGATGGCAGTGCAGGCAACACTTTTCCTTCGTAAAGTAATTCCTGCTGGCATCATAGCCTAGGGTGTGCTGTCTGTGCACTAGTATGGAATACACATCTATACAAGTGCACAGACAGCAAACCCTGGGCTATGATACCAGCAGAAATTCCTATACAAAAGAAAAGCGTCACCTGCACTGGCCATCCCTTTCCCCCTGCTCTGCACATCTTCCCACTCCCACCCCATGACAAGGCAGCTAGAAGTAGTCATTTATCATTCTGAGGGGTGTGAATGTTATAAGAATGTGTGTGCCTGTCTGAGACAGCTTCCCGGCACAGCACACACACACAGCCGCACCGGAGTACTTCACACAGGTCTTTAAAAGACCATTTACTTGGTAATGAGGCTTTGTTGTGTTTTCGCCCCTACTTAGAGCCCCTGTCTCTCCACTCTGCATATGGCTTTGGCTGGATGAATTAGCCTCCCCTCCCGAAATTTGAGGGAGACGAGTTGACGTGAGGTTTAAAAGAGAGGTGAACGAAGGATTGAAGACGCATAGTGATGACCGTGATGGGGCAGCCAATTAATGCAGTTTCCTTTTCAAATGGGTTTATTGTACAAATCTAATTTGACAGACTCGCAGACAGCAAATGCTGCTGCCTTTCCATGGCATCTGAAAGTTTTTTTCTGGAAGTTGGGTCGACGAGCTGATCGGGTTCTTTTCTTCCTTCATGTGGTGGTGATGAGTGGGTTGCAGGGCAACTGCACTTGTCGCCTCTGTCATAGGTAGCCCCCTGCTTCCATCTGAACGCTGACCACCGGCACCTGGAGGGGTCGCCATGATGTCTAGGGTGACCAACTGGCATGGGTGCAAATTCAGGACAGTGAGTGTAAAAATTCAGGACAAAGGGTCAAAATTCTTGACAAAAATTCAGGACAGGAGGTCAAAATTCAGGACAAAAGGTAAAGTTTACAGACACATCAGAGAAGGTTGCGCAATAGTATACAAATAAGTAAATAGACAACCACTAAAGTACAAGTTAAAATAAGTTTAAATAAGGTTCATGGTTTGTCAGTATACGAGAAGCTTTAAGCAAATATGCAGGTCTTTTTGTGGTAACAAAACCGCCTCCACCTTTCCAGCTCCCAGAGAAAACACCTGATGCCCGGTCCAGCCAGTCTGGTATTGATACCACCCTCCAATGGCATGCCTCTCATCTTCACATAGACCCTCTCTCATGTGTATTTAATTTCTTCTATAGTGCTACTCATCCCAAATATGTGGGGCAGAGTTTTGGAGTGTGTTACAACACACACATATTATATAGAGACAATCACTCATATAAATGGGAAAGTCAATGTATAGGAAATGTTGCTTAAGATAATGGGGCTTACAATGTGTAATCATACTTTCATCCTTCATTCAGTCTTTCACCATTCATTCTGTCCTTCCACCTGTGTGCCTAACAATGTCCATATTCATTGATTTATAAACCTATCCATCACGTTTCCTTCCATCCATCATTTCACTTATCTATCCCTCAATCCACCCTTTTACTCATCCATCATCCATCCATCCACCCTTTCACCCTATCCATCCATACACTCATCCATCCAATCTTCCACCCATCCATCCATTAACTCATCCATCCAGCCATTCACCCGTTCAATCATCCATTTACCCATCCCCCTTCCTCTTTCAATTCTCCTTTCACTTAGCCATCCATCCTTCCATCCACCCACCCATCCTTCTACTCATCCACTCATGAATCCATCCATTGAATCTATCATTCATCCATCCTTTCACTCATACAGCCACCCTTTCACCCCTTCACTCATCTATCAATCCTTTTGTCCATCTACCCGCCCTTTCACCCACTCATTCAGCCTTACATCCACCCTTTCACTCATCCGTCCATCCATCCACCCTCTCACTTATCAATTCATCAATCCACCCTTTCACTTATCAATTCATCAATCCATCCATGATTTCACTCATCTATCCACCCATTCACTCACCCGTCATCCACCCTTTCACTCATCCATCCATCATTTCACTCATCTATCCAGCCATCCATCCACCCATCCCTTCACTTACTTACTCACTCACGCTTTCACATTAATTATGAGACCTCTCAAGAACTCCACCCTCGCTGTAGTTCCTAAAGCAAGGGTGGGGTGGAGAAAGGTTCACTATGCCCCTGCACATAGGCAATCTGAAAAAGTGGGATGGGATGTCCATTTGCGCCTGAAATGGCTGTTCTGTACAATGCCCAGTACGAGTAAAAATATGAATATAACAACAATCCGTACCAAGCACACATTCACACATTGGCTACAATACATTGACGACATGTGGTGTGTCTGGGATGGCACTCCTAAGAATTTCACGACTGGCTAAATAATCGGAGCCGTGATATCAAGTTCAACTTGACGTATGATTCGAAATCCCTATCATTTTTAGATGTAGAAATTAAATCGACATCCGAGGGACTGATGTCCTCCCTCTTTCAGAAAAAAACTGATAAGAACAATGCCTTACATTTCAAGAGCTACCATCCAAGAAGTTTAAAAAAAATAACCTCCCCTATGGACAATTCCTTAGGGTGAGACGGAACTGTTCAAGGCTTCAAGATTTTGAAACTCATGGCCATGCATTGGTCCAGAAACTTCAAGAAAGAGGGTAACCGGACACATTCAGACGGAAGACGACGAATGAGGCCCTGGTTGACCAGAACTGTGTACATTTACTTTATTGGCGCTGAGTGACTGATGGGGGGTTTGCTGCTCTTTAACTTTACCCCTCTGCAACTTATAATTTCTGCTTCATATCTTATTGTTTTGCATGGGGGACTCTTGGTCTGGGGTGGTGGGGGCTGGCGACCTGTTGTACGGTCCTCCTCCGTTTTTCTACGTTTAGATCTAGATTGCGGGGGTGACAGTCACACTGCGAGTTGGGGATGTGTACATGTTACGTGCAGGGGTGCAGGGTGGGGGAGTCCTATCCAAGGGTTGGGGGGGTTGGGATGTTGTTTTGTTTGTGGTTTGTGACCGATATATCCAATGGGATCCTTTGAAACATACTCGCTTTACATTGACTAATGGCTTCATCTAGACAGGGCCTGGGATTCTCGGTCCTTAGTTGGAACGTTAACGCCTAGGTGACAGGATAAAGCGCACTGCTGTGAATCAATTTATCAGACGGCGATCACCAGATGTTGTCCTGTTACAGGAAACCCACTTGCTGGGGAAACGCTGTATGGCTCTGCACAGGGGTGGCTATAAGCTAGTAGCACAGGCTGGTTTTACTTCAGGTTCCAGGGGCGTGGGCATTCTGGTTAAAAATTCATTCCCATTTACGATCCAGTCTACCTGGTCTGACAATCGTGGGCGCTATATTGGCGTTTCTGGAGTTTGGGAGGGTAGAACGGTATCTTTTCTCTCTGTCTATGTCCCCCGTCGCTGCAGACCGATACATTTTGTGACTTGGGTCTGATATTTCTTGCTTTGCCCATGGGCCTCATGGTGATCGGTGGCGATTTCAACGCGGTTATGGATGGTGAATTGGATAGACTCCCCACCCGCACGTTGTTGCCCTCCCGCAGGTGGTTGCCTGACTTTCTCTCAGTTTCTGGATTGATTGATGGCTGGCGATTGCGACACCCGGAAGCGGCGGAATACACGCACGCATATGCGGCACACCATTCCCTCTCTCGTATTGACTATGTATTGTTGCCGGCGGCCCATGCCGCCGCGAAATCAGCAAAGTAACACACTTAGTGAGAGGGGTCTCTGACCACTCGCCAGTATGGTTACGTTTGCGTGTCGGACGGGGAGATGTGGGTAGAATCGCTCCCGTCCCCGCCTGGCGCTTGTGCGACCCGATAGTGAAGACGGAACTGGAGCGTGTAACTAACAGCTATTTCAGTCAAAACGAGGGCTTGGTCGCTTCCAGATGCTCCTTATGGGAGGCGTACAAGACAGTAGTTCGGGGGAGGTTCTTTCCCTTGTTGCTGAACAGAAAAGGAAGAGGAGGGCGGAGATAGACAGGGTGGAAGCAGAGCTTTTGACACTAGAGACTGCTGTTTCCTCCGGGGGCGACCCGTGGGCGGATCACCGCCTTGGACTGCTCCGGGATGAATACAAAACTTTGACTCGACACACCGCTAGGGCGCAGCTCGACGCTACTCAGGATAGGATTTATGAGCACGGCGATAAGGCTGGGAAACTGATTGCCTGGCTAGAGAAGGGCGACTGGGGCTCTAGACTGGTCCCGGAGCTGCACATCGTTGGCTCTGTGGACACGTCGGACCCCCAGCTGATTGTAGAGGAGTTTGCCCGTTATTACGCTGAGATTTATACCTCCTCGGGCGCGTTTTCTGAGGCCGATAACTCGGATATGTTGCGTGATATTCTCTTGCCAGTGTTGTCGGAAGATGATAGGAAGTACCTGGACTCTGCTCTCACTAACGACAAGGTGGCAATGGCCATCCGGGGTGTACATTCTGGTAAGGCCTCTGGCCCCAACGGTCTCCCGATTGAATTGTTTAAACCCCATGCCGATAGGTTGGCTCCGTATTTGAAGGGTATGTTTACAGAGAGCCTGGAGCATGGTCAATTGCCTTACGACCAGCGGATTGCCAATATAGTCGTCATCCATAAAGAGGGTAAGCCTCGGTTGGACTGCTCTTCGTGTCGCCCGATCTCGCTGTTAAACGTGGAGCCCAAGGTGTTAGCAAAATTGCTTGCCACGCGCCTCGTGAAGGTTATCCCCACGCTGGTCCATCCCGACCAATCAGGCTTTATGCCTAGAAGGAATACTGCTCTCAATCTCAGGCGCCTTCACAGTGTTTTGGCTAGTGCATCTTATATTCACGAGCCTGCCATATTGCTGTCCCTGGACGCCACTATGGCTTTCGACCGAGTGGAATGGCCCTATCTTTTCGCGGTGCTGGCCAAATTGGGATTCGGCCCCGGCTTCATCGGCTGGGTCCGCCTCCTTTACTCTGCTCCCTTGTGGCGAGTCGTCGTGAACAATCATAGATCTGGTGATTTTTCTCTCGGGCGTGGCACTCGTCAGGGGTGCCCCCTTTCACCGTTGCTGTTCGCACTGGCTCTGGAGCCCCTTGCGGCTTGGGTGCGCTGGGACCGCTCGATAAAGGGGTTGCGCTGGACCCCGGAGCGGGAAGACAAGATTTCGCTTTACGCGGATGCTATCCTGTTGTACCTTACCTCCCCCCGGGCTTCATTGATAGTGTTTATAGACGTTCTCGCCATCTTTAGCAGGTACTCCGGCTTCTTAATCAACTGGGCAAAGTCGGTTTTGTTTGTACTGAGCGGGGATCCCCCTAGGGTGCCCGCGAACTGTCCCGTGAGGGTGGAGTCGACTAGCTTTCGTTATTTGGGAATCCATATCTCTCTGGACCCCACAGTGGGCCATCGTCTAAATTTGTTGCCCCCTTTGGCCAGCTTCGGGCGGACACGGCGCGTTGGAGGGCGTTGCCTCTCTCCATGCTGGGTCGCGCTACCCTTTTTAAAATGATGGCCCTTCCGCGCTTTTTATATGCTCTTCACAACTCTTTTGATCCTGTGCCCCCTCGTATTTCCGTGAGATAGAGTCTCTTCGGCGCGGCCTTCTGTGGGAGGGAAGGCCACGTATAGCTCTTTCCAAATTGATGTTGCCCTGGTACGATGGTGGAATCGGCTTGCCGAATGTTCGCAAATATTATTGGGCATCGCAGCTGGCTCCCATTAACCACGCGATATATGGTTCCCCGGGTGACCCGGGTTACGCAATGGATCGTGACCAGCTGCCGGGGGGGGAGTTCACCCGAGTTTTGTACGCCCGACGTGGCCGTTTTCCGCTGAAGGGGCCTACCTTGTGCTCCACGAGAGTGTGGCACGAGGCTAATGGTGCCCTTCGATGGGCTGGACGTCTGACTTTATCTACGCCGCTGTAGAGCTCTGAAAAGCTTGGGATGCTCTGGAAGTCGAAGGGGTTTGATCGGTGGGACTTGATTGGCATTTCGCAGATTCGGGATATGTGGGGCAAGGACAGAATTTTGACCTTTGAGGAGTTACAGGCCAAGTACCAGTTGTGTGACACTGAGAGGTTTCGCTACATTCAGATTAGCCATGCATTGAACGCGCCGGTGTCTAGCGGAGAGGCGCTGCCTGTGGCTTCCCCTCTGGAGGATCGCCTGCTTGATGGCCTTTTACCTACCAAAGCAATTTCCCTCACATACCCTAAATTGATTAACCATTCGGATGACCCGCTTGGTGCGCCTTCGCGAGCAGTGGGTAGCCGATGGTCTTGTCCTAGATGACGAGGATTGGAGGGAGGCGGTGGCATCCCCTAAGGAGGTGGCAGTTCCAATGAGGCTCCGATTGATCCAGCTTCGGATCTTGCATCGCTCCTATGTGACGGGCTTGGGCCTACAGAGGATGGGATTGACTGAATCGCCTGCGTGCCGCAGGGGATGTGGGCTGCCGGGGTCCTTTATACACATTCTTTGGGAGTGCCGGGAGGTCCGGGAGTTCTGGAACCGTGTACATGCTAAGATGAGTGAAGTGTGGGAGATGCGAGTCGACCCCAAGGCATGGAGATGTTTGCTAAATGTATGGGAACCCATGGACCTGCCGACTCATGGCAGGGTGTGGGTGACTCTGGCGTGCGCAATTGCCAAACGCAACATTGCTCAGCTTTGGGGGGCGGCTCGGGCACCCAGGGTTGGGAAATGGATGGAAGATCTTGATTGGTGTATGTCTCGTGAGAAGTCTGTGTATGTTTCTAGGGGGCGACCCCGAAAATGGGTCAAGATATGGAGAGCCTGGAACGCCTATCGTGGAGACATTTGTGAACTTCCTGAACTTGAGCCGATAACTGTGGACCTGGAGAATGCCTAGGCCTGTTTTTCTAATAATTGTAAAGAACTGTAGAGCGCCTAGAAGTCATTGTCGGAACTTTGCTATTGTGATTTCTGCATTTCGGTCACTGTTTAAATGTGTTTTGTTTCTAATAAAAATAATTTTAAAAAAAAAGAAAGAGGGTATCCGCGTAAGCTCCTGAAACACTCTATGAAAAGGGCGAGATGGACACCAATGGCCTTATTTATGAAGGCCTTGCGCCGCCGGTGCGTCACTTTTTCCCATGTTAAAAGTGACGCACCGGCGGCGCAAGGCCTTCATAAATAAGGCCCCAAGGGAGCATCTATTGCAGAAGAACCAGAAGGCACTGACACAACGGATTGTATGTGTGTCCACCTTTGGACCCCACACGCATCCAGTGCAAAATATCATTCGCAACAGCTGGCATCTAGTTGAAGAGGCAATCCCCAATGTGGGTTCCCCCTTGTTTGTGCTAAAGAAGAATCGGAGCATAGGACAGCCGATTACATCCACTCGTCCTGAAAGTAAAAAAGATACTCAAAGCACTTTATTTGGTCTCAGCCCTGTCAAGGGACACCTCAAATGTGGAACTTGTTCCGTGTGCAGCCTAACAATGGAAGGTTCTCTGTTTATCGATGCTAAGAAGTACTAGCGCCATGAAGACTTCACTAATTGTAAGACCAAGTATGCAGTGTGTGCCATTCAATGTCCATGCAAAAAGGTATATATTGGCAAGCAAAAACAGGTAGTTAGGACCAGGGGACATTTTAAAGACCCAGCTCCAATAGGTTCCCTACAAGCTTACAACAACAAATATATCAGAGGGTCTAGCAAAATAAAGTGTACGCACAAAGTGACCTAACAAGGCAACCAAAATAACCTAAACGTGTGTGTATCTATTCAGGGTCATCCCCACAGTGGTCAGGAAAGGATGCCCATCAGTCACCACATGGAACCGCCCTTCATCATTTGGGGTTCCATCAAGACCACCACTGGGAGAGCCACTCAACTTTCACGGTAGAGGGTCCAGATGTAAATAGGGGACTCCTCCACCGATCAGATAGGTCTTACTGTGGTCTTGCTACTCAGTTTTGAGGATCTTAGCACACATAACAAAGGGGGACTGACGCTGCAGTGCACAAAAGGTGTGAAAATAAACAAATGTGATAATAAAATTGGATGGGGGGTACTAACAATTTTATTAAGGTGCTACCCACTCTTCCAATGTCTAAAAAGTAGTCAATGACAGTCACTATAGTATGGACTGCCCAGATGTTTCATAAGGTCGACATGTTTCAGCAATTAATGATCAGTTCGTCATTGCTTTCTTCAGGACCATATATATTAATAGCTACTGCAAAATAGTGATAATGAAAACAAGAAGGTGCTCAAAATCAAAACTAGATACAGAAATCACCTGACATTGCTAGGTGCTCATATCGTTTCCTTCACTCTTTCCAAGTAGTACGAAAAGCACACACTTGTAAGAGGTATGGTCCTCACCCTACCTGGCCACAGCTCAGGGAAAGGGGAAGCACCGCTCTGTCCGTCGGTACTCCTAGAATCGACAACCTCCCCGATCGGCTCAAACGATATGAACACCTAGCAATGTCAGGTGATTTCTGTATCTACTTTTGATTTTGAGCACCTTCTTGTTTTCATTATCACTATTTTGCAGTAGCTATTAATATATATGGTCCTGAAGAAAGCAATGACGAACTGGTCATTAATTGCTGAAACATGTCGACCTTATGAAACATCTGGGCAGTCCATACTATAGTGACTGTCATTGACTACTTTGTAGACATTGGAAGAGTGGGTAGCACCTTAACAAAATTGTTATTACCCCCCCATCCAATTTTATTATCACATTTGTTTATTTTCACACCTTTTGTGCACTGCAGCTTCAGTCCCCCTTTTGTTATGTGTGCTAAGATCCTCAAAACTGAGTAACAAGACCACAGTAAGACCTATCTGATCGGTGGAGGATTTCCCTATTTACATCTGGACCCTCTTCCGTGAAAGTTGAGTGGCTCTCCCAGTAGTGGTCTTGATGGAACCCCAAATGATGGAGGGCGGTTCCGTGTGGTGACTGATGGGCATCCTTTCCTGACCACTGTGGGGATGACCCTGAATAGATACACATACGTTTAGGTTATTTTGGTTGCCTTGTTAGGTCACATTATATATTGGCAAGACCATACAAGAGGTCCGACAAAGAATCACACAGCACCGTTCAAGAATCAACAATAAAGTACTCACAGCACCTTTGGTTTCGCATTTTCTACAAAAAAATCATTCAGTGAATGACTTAAAATGGACAGTCTTGGCAGTGATAAAAATTCAGTTGGAAGGGGTGGTGACCATGATGCACGTCTATCCCAGAAAGAAGCGTATTTGATATTGAAATTTGACGCAGCGATGTCAGGTTTGAATGAATTAACTGAATTGAGCAATCTGTAATTCACACCAGTCTATGCAAGTGAATTTCGTAACTACTAACTGCTTTGGCCCTATTTGCTCGAGTTGACCTTGATGATGAAAAAACTACTAAGATGAAAAAAACTACAAATACCAACTTCCGACAGGAAGATCTAAATAACTGCGGCCCCTTTAAAAGTATTAACAACGTCCGCGGCATCTACACGTCAGACGCCCTGTGAGAGTAAACGGACGTTGAAGACCAAGAGAGAGGAGTTTTGCTTCTAAGTAAGTTCAGAGCTGCACGTTTTTTTTTTTAAAAGCTCGCATTTCCTCTCTTTGCTTGTGCAGACATCAACTCATGCGGCACATATTCAATAGGTGTTATTTCCCGTTTCAGCCGAGATGGAAATGATACAGTCCGCTGAGTAAGAACATTTAGTGCCGAGGATTGGCCAGCACTTCCCTACCTCTCCCCCTTCATTCTGTCAACACATGAAGGTAGGCTGCACTACATGGCGGTTCCTATAGGAATTTAGCGTAGCGTGGAAGGGGGCAATTGACGGTAGACTGACCTTTCATTTTGCATTTACCCGCAGAATTCCCACATTTGTCTGGCAACTTCCTTCCATAAGTGGCCATAGATGCTGACAACAAGTCATTGTGAACATTAGTAGAGCAGTCTGAGAATTTAGAAATATTTTTAACAGCTCCTATAACACTGATACCAATCTCATTACATTCTTTACAGTGATGGCCACTTCCAGTCCGTGTCCTGAGGAGAACTCTTAAATTTTTTAGTGGTTCGAAACGCGTCGATCCTGAGCCTGAGCGAGAAAGGAGGGACGCTTCTAGGGCAATAAAAAATTCTACCATACTTTCTTCCCCTAGAAGTGTGACCCCATTGAGAAGTTTAGTCTCTGGCTCAGTTAGACAAGCAGGCGTCTCTGATGAATGTTTTGTCCGCTTGTCTGTTTATATGCAATGCGAAGGACTGGTGCCTTGTAATGAAGTAATTGGAGGCATTGTATAGTTGTGTATTTGGTGTGCATTGTAATTTCTAACATTGATTTTGTGTATTATGTTTAACTGTCCATATGTGTTTAATATTGTTTGACAATTGATTCTTTTCTATGACATACAGAATGTACTTGAAAACAAGCTTTTTATGAAATATAAAAGACAAAAATAAAATAGTCGTACCACCTAGAATTCCTTGACTAGGTGTGTTAAAACAAAAAATAAAAACCTGTCTGGCCTTTTGCTTTTGTTTAATGTATTAGAGTGGTCCAGGACAGCCAGTGACAGGACCCAAGCCTTTTCTGTTGCCCCGGTCTTGCATATATGGCATTATGGGTAGGTTGTATTTACCATATCTTCCTTCCTTCAGACTAAAGACTGCAATTCAACTGACCGCCGACAGAGGGCCGCCCTCGGCATTTCCTCGTCAGCCCTGCTCCAGGGATGGCTTCAAACTGCAGACAGCTTGTGACAACACGTCTTCTCTTTCTATTTTATTTATATTGCCACAGTGGGAGAATGCTTTTCGTGAAAAGCCATCTGGAGTAGGGATGCACCTTTCTTAGAGAAAGATACCGGCCATTTGTTTAACGAGTCTGCAAAGCCCCTCCCCCACACTAAATATGGCTTTATATATTTGTAACATGACTTTTTTGTCTTTGTTTTCTTTAATTGTTAGTCATGTATCATTAATGCAGCCCTAAAACACATTTAAAATTACTATTTATATGTGTTGTTTGAATTATGCACAAATATGTGCTTAAAGTACCTGGGGGTTCATTTATGAGCCCTTGCGTCACTTTTGCACCACTGGTGCGTCACAAAAAGTGACGCACCAGCAGTGTAAAAAATGCGCCTTGTTGCGCCACATTTACAAAGTGATTCTGGGCCAGGGACAGACTAATTTGCATGTAGCCGGGTTCTGAACTGGGATGGTGCAGTGAGCTAAAAAACGGTGATGGATCAAGCCCTGATCTTTTGACTGGGTAGGAGTGTTCTACTTAATTCAGATGCTCTGTCCATCACCACCCCCTTTTATGAATCGTTTTGGCCACTATAGGAGTGGAAGGGTATGCTCAGACATGAGTCCCTTGCTCACTGCACCATCAGGATTCAAGCAAGCCGGGCTGAAGACGGCTACAATGCCAGAAACCAGTCTCTGGAAGCTTGTTTCTTTACCAGTAAAGAATTGGCTTGGTAGTTTGGTCTGCCCTGTTCACATGATTGCCTGGGCCTGGGCCTGGGCCAGACTAATTTGCATGTAGCTGGGTTCTGAACTGGGATGGTGCAGTGAGCTAAAAAACGGTGATGGATCAAGCCCTGATCTTTTGACTGGGTAGGAGTGTTCTGCTTAATTCAGATGCTCTGTCCATCACCACCCCCTTTTATGAATCGTTTTGGCCACTATAAGAGTGGAAGGGTATGCTCAGACATGAGTCCCTTGCTCACTGCACCATCAGGATTCAAGCAAGCTGGGCCGAAGACAGCTGCAATGCCAGAAACTGGTCCCCGGAAGCTTGTTTCCTTTCCAGTAAAGAATTGGCTTGGTAGTTTGGTCTGCCCTGTTCCCATGATGCACTGGGCCAGGGACAGACTAATTTGCATGTAGCTGGGTTCTGAACAGGGATGGTGCAGTGAGCTAAAAAAACGGTGATGGATCAAGCCCTGATCTTTTGACTGGGTAGGAGTGTTCTGCTTAATTCAGATGCTCTGTCCATCACCACCCCCTTTTATGAAACATTTACAAAGTGACGCATCTAGGTAGATGCGTCATTTTGTAAACCCTTGCGCTACATTATACGTGCGTCAGGTATAATGTATGCAGGGGGGGTGTTCCCACGCAAGAAAGGGTCATAGAAGTAGATTTTGCGCCACTTCTACGACACAAATGCGTCAATTTCTTACACCTGCCTCACAGCAGGCGTAACACTGACGCAGGTCATTTCACATGGGGTTTTCACGCAGCGATGCGTCACTTTTCATAAATGAGGCCCAATGTATGCAAGGGGGTGTGTATTGACACAAGAAAGGGTCGTAGAAGTGACGCAGTGAAATCGATGAGATTTCACTGCGCCACTTCTAGGACGCCGTTGCGTCAAAATCTTGCGCCTGCCTCATAGCAGCCGTAAGACTGACGCAGGCATTTTCACATGGGGCTTGCCCCATGTGAAAGGACGCATTGCTGGAGTTGCGTCACTTTTGCGACACACTCCAGCAATGCGTCACTTTTGCGCTTACAGATATGTCAGAAATACTGACGTATCTGTAACTCCTTGCGCAATGATGCTTCATAATGTAAATATGACGCATCGTTGGTGTCGCAAGGAGGGCGCAATGAAAAGTGAGGCATCGCTGTTTTCACGCAGCGATGCATCACTTTTCATAAATGAGGCCCAATGTCTTGCTACAAAATTTTAATGAAGACAAATAGAACGACATTATGTAAACATCTCGAGCGTGAGAAGTAAGACAGATACACGCTCTGACAGGTGTTCTTGTTGCTATTATCACCGCAACATGAGCTCTGACGAGACATATTGTTAGATACAATGTATGTGCTGTTTTAACTATCTAATTGCCGTCATATTTTGATCGCTGTGAGTATACATCGAACAGCTCTCCGACATCCAAAATATGTTATGTTACAGTTACACATATTCAGATCTCGGTGCGAGATCTTCTAAAAATTAACAAAATTTTCACCTTCCTTCGTCAGAGCCACACCAAGGGGCAGATTTATGAAGGCCTTGCGCCGCCGGTGCGTCACTTTAACTGACGCAACGGCGGTGCAAACAATGCGCCCTATTTACAACGTGACGCATCTAGGAGATGCGTCACGTTGTAAAGCCCTGCGCCATTAGGCAGACCCCCCAGGATATAGCGGCATGGATTAGCAAATTTAGCGGCACAAAAAAGGAAATTTAGCGGCACAAACATGGAAATTTAGCTGCAATTTTGCGGCATTTTTTTGGGCCATTTTTCCTACAACAAACACAGATATCTTTGTTTTTGAGTTATTTAGCAACATGAAGCTATGAGACTCTATTGCTGCTGCGTTCTGTCCCGAAGGGAGACAAGAGAAGGCACGAGCGTACAGGAGATGTGCACGTGTACGGACAGGAGATGTGCATACCATATGCATGTACATCTCCTGTCCCCGGAGGCTGGCAGCGCCTTCAAACTCTTTTATGCAACAAGACTTCATTTTACTACACAAAATGAACCCCTTCTTCTCAGGTGAAAAAAGTGACATGTGTGCAGGTTACAAAAGCGTACGAAGTACAAATAGAGGTATAATACTGCAATACATGAAGGACACTCAAACACAAGAACAAACGTTAGGTAGGCAATGGTGGCACTTGTGCAGGTATCAAAAGCAAACAAAATGTAAGAGTTAGCAAACAGTGTGTTACAAGAGAAAAGTGACGTGTGCATGTTACAAAAGAGAACCAGACACAAGTAAAGGGGTTGTACTGCAATAAATGGCAGACTCTCAAACCACAAGAACACACTGAGAAGGCACTTCCATAGTCATGGAGGATAGAAATGTACTATCTCTAGGGTTGTCGACTCTGGGTCCGGAGGATGAAACAAGGCTTGATCCTGCGTCCTCGCTAAATACGAATCTTGTTAATGCTCAGTGTGGCCGTAGGGTTAGGTGAAATGCTGGGCTACACACCACCGCCTGTGGTGTGTAGCCCAGCATTTATTCTTACACATCCACCTGAGTGCTAGGCTGATGTTGGTTCTTTAAAAGACCAGCCAGGGTCCTCCCACCCCTAGTTGGCGTAGCCAGCCGAGCAAGCAGCACAATGATGCCTGCTATGTGGGTGTTGGGTGTATAAGTGAGAGCAGTGTGCAGCACAGCGCGAGGGATGCTGATAAGCTGCCTGATAAGCTGTGCTGTTGCTTACATGTCTTCTATTTTCGGAAGCTGCTGCTTTGCTAGTTCTAGCATCAACCTGACACTGCCGGCCCCAGCACCCCACCTGCAGGACCGCACAAGAGACAGATGCTGTGTCTGCATCACTCCCGCTTCAGGACACAACTTCCCAGGGTCGCGCCCTTTAAAGGACTCGCTGCTGACACACACTGGAAATACTGTTTACAAAGAGGCATACCCAGGCACTGAGTCAGGGATCAAGGGAGCTGGAGCGAGGCAGAGCAGGGAGTAAGGGCCGTGGTTTCAAGGCTAATGGTTATTAGTTATAATTGGTGCGTGCATTTGCCACTATTATTTATGGCATGTGCAAAACAGTGGCAGGCTCAAAGAGCTTCAGCCCCCCTCCCTCCCTCGGAGTGTTTGTCAGCCCGGGCTGAGACACCCCCGGGCTGGCGGCCGTCGTGTCTTAAGGCAGCTGCAGGGGGGGGAGGAGGGGGTGTGAAGTACCAACAGCAATAGGCAGAGTGGAGGGCCAGGGGGCTCGGAGGTGTGAAAACCGAAACAATGCCTAGTTAACAAGTGAATGGTCTTTTAAAGACCTGTTAAGTACTCGGGTGGAGCTGCCTTAAGACAAGACGGCCGGCAGCCCGGGGCTGTCTCAGCACGGGCTGACAAACACTCCGGGGAGGGAGGGAGGCTGAAGACCTTTGAGCCTGCCACTGTGGGTAAAACATTCATGCCTGCAGTGTTTTGGGCTCATTTTCTAAATTTCGCGGCCAGTTTTATAAAAATCGCGGCGTTTTTACAAAACTGCCGATTTCGCGATTTTTTTGCAAATCGCGAAATCGCGAAATCCTGGAGGGTCTGATTAGGAGGCTTTCCTGCGCAGGGGGGGCGTTCCTGCGCAGTAACGCCTCCTAAAAGTGGCTGAGTGAAATCTATAAAATTTCACTCAGTCACTGTCATGTATTCCTATAGGTTCTGAATCGATCCCCCTATTCCTGACCCTATTCTGGTTAAACTAACTATCAAGTTAAATAACAGTCAGCCCATGAGGCAAGAAAAGCCCCCATGATGCAGATACCGTTATCTGACGCAGTCACACTACGGCACAGGAATGTGTTATCTGATTAGGTCATAACGCTTGAGATCTAATTAGACAAGCGACATTCCTCCAGCCCCTGATAAGGCATACGACGTTCTCATAACAAATCAAACCTATGACAACCTGGAAAATCCGTGCGGCCATTGTTTTGATTTCACAGAGAACTTCAGTAAAAGAATGTGCTAACGAGCAAGTCGTATGACATCTTTATTGACGTATCTATGTCCATCCTTATGTCAATCCCGGCACCTTTAAGGTATAAATATTGCCGATCTTGCCCTATGCAAACACACGCGTAGTGACGAGACGGAGCAGCCATACTTGCCGAAGCCCAGAAGCAGAGCAGACCCCGCTGGCAGCAGCCCCGCCTTCCTGACGCGCTGCTTTCTCCTGCCGAGAATCCAGCACCGGCGTTTCTGGGCAGCCCTCGCAGGCGGCCTGGAATATCGAGAGCAGAGAACGAGATACCATTCCTCATTCATCCTAAATTCCAGGTACAGAACTGAATAACCCCTCACACAGTGCCTAATTCACAGAATGAACTTAAGACTCAATCCTAAACTTACTACTATTTTGGTATTCACAGAATGCACTTACTACTTTTGGCATTCACAGAATGAACTTACTACTTTTGGTATTCACAGAAGTTAGGATTTTGTCTTAAGTTTGTCTTAAGACAGACTTAAGACAGACTTAAGTTAGGATGTTGTCTTAAGTCTGTCTTAAGTCTGTCTTAAGTTTGTCTTAAGACAAACTTAAGACAAAATCCTAACTTCTGTGAATACCAAAAGTAGTAAGTTCATTCTGTGAATGCCAAAAGTAGTAAGTGCTTTCCGTGAATACCAAAATAGTAGTAAGTTTAGGGTTGAGTCTTAAGTTCATTCTGTGAATCGGGCCCAGAGAATTCTTTAGTTATTCACTTGGCAAAAACAAACTTAACTTAAACTGTAACTTTCTATTCCCGCCCACGCATTAGACTTAGGTCAGGTACACGGGGTAGGCGTATTTAGAAACACCAGTTGAGTACGTTTAGTCAAATGTATATGTGTATGTAAATATATTTTAATCATTTTAAACATCATATGGCTCAGAAACCATATCAATGTTTTTACAGTATTATTTTATACTATTGCTTTTAATGTATGCACTTTACTTAACTATAAGTATTGCAATAATATCGATCCATTTCTCTTGTACGAGAAAAGAGACTGATCAATAAATAATACCTTTTTATTGAACACGCCCGTCTCTTCCTTTTCTCTACAATCTGATGAGACTAAGAATGCACGTACTGACTGAGTAAAATGATTGACTCTCGAGATTGACTCTTGATTAGGGGAGAGCAAAGTTGTCATGTTCTATGGTTGTCAGAAACTAAATCCCTTCTTGTCTAATCAGGGGAGTTAATTCTTTCCTGAACATTCGAGAAAGTTTCTAGCGAAGTCTGAGCTACGCTGGCAAACCCAAAACTTAAGTCTAGTATCGACAGTAGTAGACCTAGTTAACGTTTGGCCTAGGCCTTTACTGCTGTAGGTATTATTCCAATGCGCAGAGCCTATTGGGAAGATAGGAACTACACTACATGGCTCCCAACGCGTTTGGAAAGGGCGATAAAACTAACGTAAGACATTTAGAGTAACTCAGTCGTGCTTTCTCACTCAGACCCCTTTTCCCAAATACTCCAAAGACGTCTGGAGTGGGTGAAAGGTAATATCCTCCAAAACCTCGCAGGAGGGAACTCCTATGTATGGTTCTTGGTATAGTCAACGTTGAAGGATACACTGTTCCAAAATATTGTGCACCTAATCTTTGTTCCATAAGAAACCTGATCTGCAAACAAACAAAATAACCTTTTGGACAGTAAAATGTCAGACAATGAGGATGAAAGAGAGGCAATTAGATTAGCAACTGAACTCGCAGATGCTGATGCTACCATGCAAGCAGCAGACGCGGATATAATACTCATTCCGGTCATCAAAAGGAGATCTATAACCTTAAAACTTATAGAAAATGGACTGACACCTAGAGGTGGCACAGTCATATTCGTAATTGAGGCACACAAATATCGGCAGACAGAGGTATACTATTCATGGATACATTTTCCAGCAGCAAATGCTGTAACAAAGTACTTCCACTATTACAAAATAGAGGAACCTCCTGAAATGTACACTCCTTTCGAGGAGGTGGAAGTACCACTCAAATTCCAAGAGCATTTGCTCTTATTTGATGGCGCCCTAAAACACAATAATCACATCACCAGGCTCGGTCCTTTAGGTAGACCAGGAGCAACGTGGCCGGTCTTAGCCGGATACACACCACACCCAGACATCGAAGGGATGTCTACAGGAGAGCTGTTAATACAGCTAAAACAATTACTAAAAATTCATAGACAATTAGTCCAGTATGTAATGCGGACTTCAACAATTCAGCCAGCGATTAAACTTGCACAGCTGACCCCTCACCAGGGGAACACAAATAAAATCACACCACAGAACATCCAATCCTGCCTAGGTAAAGTTCCGGCTAAACGGGAACAGATACCATTCTGGTTGGCACAGAAAATCACCCAAATAGAGGCGGTGTTTCCTGACACCACCCCGCTAGAAAAACACAGGATTCTGACTATATGTCTCCCAATGGGAATCGCACCACACATAGAGGACTGTGACACTTGGGGTACAGTCTTTGCTTCAATCTACACAAAAACGCACGGTGTTCCATCCATTTCGGTAATACCAGATGTGCTAAAACAAATTCAAGATGAATACGGTCCAGAACCCGCTTTAACTCTTGGTATGAAATTACTAAAAGACTTCAAGCAGGTCTCGGCTATATTATTAGCCAATATAAAAGGTGAAGCAGCAAACGTGGCGATCCGCCAGAGGTTAAAAGAGACAGATATAGCAGACCAACCAGCTGAAATTGCCAGAATCATAGAAAAATCCTATGAGGAACTAGGTAGAGATAGTTTAGGTGGAATACCAGTAAAACCGCAACTGACTGAAAGTCCAGAAAAAATAATTTTTAATAATAATTCACCAAAAAAGAACTGGGATGGAAACAAACAATCCAATCCAAAAGAAAAGAAATTCCAGTCCCGAGGAAGGTCTCCTAGGCGAAGGGAGAAATCTCCGAACCAGAGACACAGGTCACCCCAGAGTGACCCCTCTGGGAAAAGATATAACCTTAGAAATAGGGATAATATTAAAAAAACCTGATAGATATCAAGACATTGATACACGTCCCTCTCAATCTTTTCAGAATTCCTCGCAGAAATCGGAAAGAAGAGGACGATCAGAACAAAGAGAAGAGCACGCCAAGTCCAAAGACAAGGAACCTGCTCAACTAAAAAAGAAATTACAATTTCCAAAAAAGAAGGTAGCCAGTATCAAGGTAGTTAACAATGCCGAGAATACTGAGGACACAACTGAAAAACGGAGAGTGGGCTCAGACAATGCTAGACAGCGCAGCAGAAGTGAGCATAGCTCGCAAAGTCCTTATGAATCATCTGGAGACAGTGGACACGAATGAATATCTTCAAGTGGAAACTGCAGACACCAGAGTTAGCAAACCCCACAAGATATACGAGATAACATTACGTATAGAGGGAGATAAGACTAGGAAAATAAGGGGACTATTTTGGGATAACCTCTACAAGGGTTATGATATCCTTATAGCTGAAAAAGACTGGCCACCAGAGTTTGTCAGGGAGTGCCCTCATGGCGAAGAAGTAATTATGCCTGCCTTCTCGAATCAAATCCCGATTCATAAAAAATACACACTTGCTAGAAAGTGGGCAGTGGCCTTAGCACCTGCTTTATATAAAAATCATGTAGGATGGGATGGGGATTCTCCTCCTCACAAAATCCAGTTAAAATCACAACCTACTGCACAAAGGCAGTACCCAATTAAGCAAGAAGCTAAAAAACAGGTAAATGAAATACTAGATCAGCTAGAATACCAGGGGGTGATTGAAACTTGCACCTCACAAATGAACAATCCTTTGTTTCCGGTCTCCAAACCAGACAATTCATATCATCTAGTTTTGGATTACTGACACCTTAACACATGTTGCAAAACTTTTGCAGTGCAAAACTCACACAGTGCTGCACTAATGAATAACATAGTGTGCAAAAAATATAAAACAACCTTGGACATCTCCAATGGATTCTTTTGTCAAAACATAGCACCAGAGAGCAGATATTTAACTGCATTCTCAGTAAATGGCACTCAAAAACAATTCTGTTGGTTAGCCCAGGGGTACAAGAACAGCCCGGGGGTATTCTCAGCGAGAGTAACAGAATTACTACAACTATATGATGATGAAGCATTATCTTATGTCGATGACATTTACTTAACAGACGATGACTTGGATACTCACTTGAAAAGAGTGAACACCATAATACTTGGGTTCGCAGCAGAGGGTTACAAATTCAACTTTAAAAAATCCAGAATTGCCCATCTGACAGTCCTATTCTTAGGATATGAGTTATCAAGTGAAGGTAAAAGCCTGGCAGACAATTTCCTAGAGAAATGTGCCATAATCCAAGCTCTTAAAACACTAAAAAACCTACAGTCAATTCTAGGCTTCCTAAATTTCGGAAGAACATACATTGCAAATTACGCAGAAAGGGTCAAACCCCTTTATGATCTAATTAAACCAGACTTTAAAAGATCCAATTGGACTCAAACACACACAGAAATTTTGAGATCCCTACAAACAGACATGCTAATTAAAACAAAATTAGAAACACGTGATAACACACGCAATCTTGTGATTCGAGTCATCCCAGGGAGATGCGGATTCACATACCTGACCTCTAATGAGGGAGAAAAGGTACCAATTGCATTCAAATCACATTTGTACACAGAAGCTGAACAGAAATTCAGTAATACAGAAAAAAACATTCGCGCAGTTCAAACCGCAATAGCTAGAGAAAAAGACATAGCTGACGGTAGACATATCAGAGTCAGAACAGCAGAATCAGCCTTTGAGGCACTAACAACACCGTGTAATTTACCAACAACAACATTGAATCCGGAATGGATACAATGGGTGAATTCAATCACAACCGACAAAGTATACTACTACTTTGATCCAGAACTAGAAGAATTAAAAAATCTAAAGTATGAAAAGACGTATCCTCTGCCAATCGACATTCTGCCTCTACGACATTACGCCTGTGTAATCTATACAGACGGACATGCTCAACCCTCCGTTTGGGGAGAACAAGCATACAACCCCACATGTGAGATTACAAAAGAAGTGTGGCGCGGAGGTAAACTAAGACCTCTATTAACAAAAACACACTCAGTTGAAACTAATTCAGAACAACAAACTGAAATAATAGCATTGAAAATGGCGCTAGATAATGCGGATCGCGAATTCCCGACACTTATAGTGTCAGATTCATATTACTGCGTCAAATCATACAACAAGGATTTGCAGACATGGATTCAAAACGGTTACAAAGATGACACAGATGCACCAATAAAGCAGAAACTGCTCTGGGAACAAATAGCTCTTTTACAAAAAGAACTACCAAAGACTCACGTGACTCACTCACTGAGTCATCAGCGTGATGGCGTTCACGTTGTAGGGAATTCATTGGCTGAAACAGCCGCAGCGGCAGCCACTAAATCGGCTCCCGTAGTTCGAAAAAAGCGTACATTAAAATACATTGACGGTGAAACAGTGCTGGCGGTGAAAACGTCATCAAAAGGCGACTGCTCAGCGTTACCGATCAACTATCCACTCAATTATACATACATAATCGATGCAAACTCCGTCCCTTTTGCTCGAATCCCTGGAGTGGGGGATAGAGTGATTCCAAACATGGACAGGAGAAACTTGTTAATCGCAGACGCACATATGGGTGAGGGTCTTGGACACCTTAAACTGAAAGATTCTCTGGAAGAATTACAATCACGGTACTGGTGGCCAGGCATGAGCCTGCATCACACCATGTTTGTAAAAAACTGCCCAAACTGCAACAGAGATCGCAGTGGGGAGAGAAACAGTTTTATACCTCGTCGTATCAAGGCAGATAATATCACCAGTAAAAAGCAGGGCTTGCGATTAACATACACAGGCTAGTTTCCACTTATAATGTAGATCCTCAGCACTCGGCTGACGTCCGGACTGTTATACAAAGATTTGCGAGTCTAAATGGCATATACGCTAAGAGCATGTTACGTTTGACCATTGTTTTCACTCAGGCCCACCAGCCTGGGGGGAAACATGGCCAAATGAGCACAGCCCAGCGGGAATCTTCTCACTTCCTTCCTGAGGGTACGGGATGGTGTAAAGAAAAAACCAAGGCAGAAAGCAATCTATAATAGAAAGGATATTAGGTTCGGGAGCTGGGTGGGTCAAACATCTAATAAGTGTCCAACGTAGTCTAAATAACTTGCCAAGAAATTCTCTGAAGGGATTCAGTCCGTACGAATTATTATTTGGAACTAGAATGATTATCTCTGACCTCGACAGTCAGACTTCAGTGGTTAAAGAAAAAAGCTTTGATGTCAAAGACCGTTTGGCTATTTTGCAGGACTTAAACAAAACAAGAAAAGACCTGAGCAACATACAGTTGAAACAACAGCCAACAACCACTGAAGAATCACCACCTGTCCCAGCAAGACCTGTCTGGATTCCAAAAGTCGGGGATCTAGTCAGGGAGAAGATCGCGGTAAAGAAGGAATTTGGGCCTTCTTACAGAAAAGCAGTTCCTGTCTTGTCTGTCAACGGGACAAGATCAGTTGTACTACCGCCACTTGCTGGTAAAAAGGAGAACCGAGTTGTATCCATCGACCTGGTAAAACCACAACATGTGGCCGATAACAAACAGTAGGCCAAGTGGACTCCCAATAAGTAGCAGAACACCAAGGTTTGCTACCAGTACAGAGGTCCTAACGAAGAGGCTCATCACATTCGAAACGCCTACAGAAGAACAACAAGGACTATGCAACAATGCAATAGAACTCAGACCTCTGAAAACCCAAATAAAAACATTTAGCAGAGACACACCAATCTATAATGAAGTACCAAGTGACAATTCAAGAAACAAAAATCCTGAAGCAATTGGAACAATTGACAGAACTGCATCCGGCTACTTCATCAACTTCAATGATTCCTCTGAAAGCCTCAGTGAATCAAAGACACAGCCATCATCGAAATCCTTTAAAGACAAAGCTAAGGAACTTTTGAACCAACTGAAAGAAACATATCTGATTTCTCCATGGATTGAATTTTGGGTGGGTTTTGGTGCATTTATCCTCATACTTTGGCTCATCATGGTATTAACTTTGGGACGCTTCATTGAGGGAAAATATGCCAAAATGGACACAGCAAGTCAGAACATCAACTTGATCCTCAAACCACATACATCTTCACACGTCGAGAAAAGAGAACTTTCTTCAGCCAACTTCACAGCCAATCCTATACCTGGTGGGGTAGCCTGGGACAACACTGACTATGAAATTTATGGTCCGGTCGAGATCCTGAAATATCCACACCAAATTAAGATCTCATTGAGTGACTTTGTAAAACCAAACTCATTTGCGGATGATTGGGACTTCGAAAGCATTAATAACATGATGTCTGATTTAGTAATGTCTGCTAAATTTACAAAACATGATTATTTGCAGGGTTCTACAAATTATGACAGTATGTATTGCTATAACCACTATGGTAATCACTTTTTACATAGATCTGCACAACCTAGAAATGTTTTAAATTATAATCAATGGGAACATTGTGCAACACCTCCAAAAGGGAGCTCCAGAACCGTTTATGACAAATATTCATATTTTTCAGGTTTTAACACAAGTAATGCTGAAACATTTTATTTTAAATTATCAAACAAGACAGGAACCAAAACCATGATAACCAACACAAAGTTGATATATTCAGATTCATTCTTCGAAGAAATGAATACCTTTGGATTTGATTATTGGGACAAAAATGTTGATTTGAAAAGTGTTTGGGGTACAAAAGAATGGCAAGTACAGGGTTTAGAAGCTTTGTTTAGAGCTTGCATGATCCCAGAACAAATGATATTTTTAAATGACACTGTTCAACAAACCACCTGTCTTGGCTTAGCCAAAATCAAAGATTTAATTAAACCGTCTATTCCAAAGCCAACAATGTTTAGCAATAACTCTGATACAGATGAAGAGATAGACGTAAACCATATATTAAACCAAAACAGAACACATCCTGATTGGAAACAGTGGTTGATCTGGCCCACAGATACTAATAGCTGTCAAGACAGATTCCTGAATAAAACACAAGGTTTCAAAATAAACAGGCCAGACCCTAGATATCCTCAAAGACGTCACCCAGGGATAATAACCACCTACAGTGTGGGCAAAATATGCCTTCAATGGCTACAAACTTCCACACTGGCAGAAATTAAGCAACACCTAACTTTACTTACTGATGGTGCTGACTTGCTTGATTTCACTTTGGGACCACGCAAACAGTGTCAAAAGCGTTTCATAGCAGCCTCTGTATATGCAGCATACAATGAGGCCTGGAAGGTTAATCAAATTGAAACAGCAGAGAGAATACGGGAAATTGACCGTATCAATTTGGAAAAATCACTTTCTGTAGTGGACAATGGGTTAATGACTCTGTCCTCCAGAATTTTTTCATTGGACAGCATTGTGTCTTCAGCAATCGATATATTATCGCAAGACTTACTGTTATTACAACATGGTCAGTCACAATTGCGTTCTATTGTACAGCTTGGCTGGACGTTACAAAATCTGCGTTCAGGCTATGTGCCTTGGCGTTTAATCAACACAACGTCACTATTCCAAATCTTTAACCTTACTGATAGACAAATCGGTATGGCGCAAAAGGGTGCTGATTATACAATCTTGAGCATTGAAAAACTAGAAAGATTACCAATGACAATGTCAGAACGACCTGTCACTGAATGGATAATCCACGGAATCATAAATATTCCAATCTCAACCTTCAGGTTTCAATACTGCCAAAAATATATACAGGCTGGCATGTACGAGAAATTGGGAAAGGGGTACCTTAAAACAACTTGGAACCTGCCCTATTCCAATGCATGTGTCAGTAATAAAGGACAGAAAGTGTTTCTTAGTGGCAACAATTGTGCTATGTCACTAAGCGGCACGCTTCTGTGTAACGGAATTAGTTTGCATGGAGCCTGTGAAGGGAATTCGTACAACCTTTCATGTCACCAGCAAGGCGCACCTGCAACTGAAATAGAACCATTCTTTCAAAGACTCTATAATGGGAGTTACATTCTTATTGTAGACCGCAGATGTTGTAGTCTTACGCCCGGGACTCCTTATCTAGTCACTACGACTGCGACGGTCAAGTGCTGTGGACGTTCTTTGTTCCCCAGCTCCTTTCCAGACAGGGAGGCAAGGGCATGGCCCAATTTGAAAATTACTTCTATTCGAATAGATACTTTAAGCAGAATGAAAACAGTGCTTCTTCAGACGCCTACAAGGCTCACGTCATCAAAAGAAACGTATGATCTACAAGTCGCAAGGACGACTGCAGAGATACATACATTATTATCAACTAATTCCCCCGTACATTTCGCGGAAATCCTGAGCGAAATCTTAAATATTTCTGATACCACTGGGGTCTCAAAGGTATTTAAGACAGTATTTTCGATGGCATTAACACCATTCAAAGCCATACTGGGTATTTTTCCAGATTTCGTCCATTCGATTTTTGGCGGACTTCCCCTGATCCTGGGACTAATTGCAGGAATCCTATTCTTAGTCCTTATTTTTCGTTATGGCAACCCATGTCACAGATCAAACTCTCGCGACAATGGAAGATACAATCCTAGCCATTGGATACCGGGACCGGATATCAAAAATCCTGGGACTCTCCCGGCTTAGAGACCTGAACATGACTTGGTTTCTATCATTTCGACCAATGTGGCAAAGGTGTGTTTTACCTGTATTAAGGTGTCTGCTATGCGGAGAAGAATGCGTGTTAGACACCTGTCTGACGCTACAATCGGATGCGCCAGTGGATGCAGATACATTGTTGGTTCCTACCAAGGTTCACGCTTTGTGCTGCCCTCAAAGGCTGCCAATCCTGATGACGGCATTCGTGGAATCTTCACCACTATGATTGAAGAGTAGTGAAGTTCAAGATGAAAGCAGCATCGATCAGGTACGACCTTCTGTCAGCAATGCAAATCAGAATGTCAATGGAGACAATCATGCGCACGAATGCATGGTTACACCTATTTCCGACTTAGTGGAACTTTCCCATGAAGTTGTTGACAGTTTTTTCGAAAGCCTTAATGATATGATGTTCTCTACAGAACAGAAATAGAGACTTTTGAGCAAGCTCGCACACGGCGTTCCCTGAATTCGGCCTTCAACTTTGAAAATAAAGTCACATGAACAATTTTTCCCACCAGTTCACGGACAGCAATTTTTAGCAGCCCCAAATTATTTTTTACAAAATTTTCGGGACACTTGTCTTCTGCTTAAAGTAAGAAACTATTCCTAGAGAACTAAGATTTCTATTTTTAGATACTTTATAAACTTTAGTTGCCCGCTGGTATGTTCACAAATATTTTATTATGTGATGAAATGGTTTCGAACTTTCTTTCTGTATAGCCATATTAAGAGCCATTTCATGTGTATTTCTCATATACCAAATAAGCAATAATGTCTACAAATGCGTGTTTACTTTAGCGTTTAATTCATAGCTTAAGTGCATACAATATATATGACTGCAATTTTTCAGTATATTTGAAAGTTTCAAAATGCATTTATGTATTTTGGGGTGGTAAGGTATACACACTACTCTATAGTATGTTGTACTATGTTATACTATGCATAGATTAGTAAATATGACCATAGTTAGCGTGGAGTGGGTGTCATGTATTCCTATAGGTTCTGAATCGATCCCCCTATTCCTGACCCTATTCTGGTTAAACTAACTATCAAGTTAACTAACAGTCAGCCCATGAGGCAAGAAAAGCCCCCATGATGCAGATACCGTTATCTGACGCAGTCACACTACGGCACAGGAACGTGTTATCTGATTAGGTCATAACGCTTGAGATCTAATTAGACAAGCGACATTCCTCCAGCCCCTGATAAGGCATACGACGTTCTCATAACAAATCAAACCTATGACAACCTGGAAAATCCGTGCGGCCATTGTTTTCATTTCACAGAGAACTTCAGTAAAAGAATGTGCTAACGAGCAAGTCGTATGACATCTTTATTGCCGTATCTATGTCCATCCTTACGTCAATCCCGGCACCTTTAAGGTATAAATATTGCCGATCTTGCCCTATGCAAACACACGCGTGGTGACGAGACGGAGCAGCCATACTTGCCGAAGCCCAGAAGCAGAGCAGACCCCGCTGGCAGCAGCCCCGCCTTCCTGACGCGCTGGGAGACGCGCTGCTTTCTCCTGCCGAGAATCCAGCACCGGCGTTTCTGGGCAGCCCTCGCAGGCGGCCTGGAATATCGAGAGCAGAGAAAGAGATACCATTCCTCATTCATCCTAAATTCCAGGTACAGAACTGAATAACCCCTCACAGAGAATTCTTTAGTTATTCACTTGGCAAAAACAAACTTAACTTAAACTGTAACTTTCTATTCCCGCCCACGCATTAGACTTAGGTCAGGTACACGGGGTAGGCGTATTTAGAAACACCAGTTGAGTACGTTTAGTCAAATGTATATGTGTATGTAAATATATTTTAATCATTTTAAACATCATATGGCTCAGAAACCATATCAATGTTTTTACAGTATTATTTTATACTATTGCTTTTAATGTATGCACTTTACTTAACTATAAGTATTGCAATAATATCGATCCATTTCTCTTGTACGAGAAAAGAGACTGATCAATAAATAACACCTTTTTATTGAACACGCCCGTCTCTTCCTTTTCTCTACAATCTGATGAGACTAAGAATGCACGTACTGACTGAGTAAAATAATTGCCTTGTGCTCACACGACTCTCGAGATTGACTCTTGATTAGGGGAGAGCAAAGTTGTCATGTTCTATGGTTGTCAGAAACTAACAGCCTGATTCATGTAGGTAAATTGCACTCGCAAAGGGCCAGATTCTGAGAATCTGGCCCTTTGCGAGTGCGATTTTTGCATTTGGTATTCATGATACCAAATGCAAAAATCGCTATGTAAGAATTCGCATATTTGCGTGGAATGGCATTTAAGGAATCTCTAATAGAGATTCCTCAAATGCTATTCATGACACAAAACAAAATAGCGATTTTGGACTTTTGGGGCCGCTATTTACCGACAGGTCAGACCTGTCGGTAAATAGCAAAAACTCAGAAAAATGCTTTTAAAAGCATTTTTCAAAGTTGCATGTAGCACACACACATGTCCTTTGGACATGTGTGTGCGCAACACCTGTCCAAAAGTGCATTTTAGGGGTGCTACAGGGCGTCCTTTGGACACCCCTGGCACCCTTAAAATCGCTATCTTAGTTGCGAGTAGCAAATTGCTACTCGCAAATCCCCATTCATTCCTATGGGCCTCTTGGCCCATAGGAATGAATGGGGAGTATTTGCGAGTAGCAAATTGCTACTCGCAAATAAAGAACATGTAGGAATCGCTATTTAAGTAGCAATTCCTACATGAATGCCGTTTTGCGTGTCCTCAATAGCGAATCGCTATGATTCCCTATTAGGGACACGCAAAACGGCATGTACATGAATCAGGCTGTATATCCCTTCTTGTCTAATCAGGGGAGTTAATTCTTTCCTGAACATTCGCTAGTTAACGTCTGGCCTAGGCCTTTACTGCTGTAGGTATTATTCCAATGCGCAGAGCCTATTGGGAAGATAGGAACTACACTACATCACTTCTTGATTGGAGCTGCGTCCGTGTAAATACGGGGCACCATGGGTGGGGGAGGAGCGGCGCAAGATAACTGGTGCATCGCGCCAGTCATCATAAATCTGCCTCCAAGTGCATCTGAGTTAGAAAATGGGTCTCCCGTAACGCTTGCTTATAGTGTAGGAATATAAATGATTGCAATCCGTCATTCTATATACGTTTTTACTTAAGACAATTAGAGCGACGTTATGTAATGATCTTCAGCTTGATAAAGAAATTCTAACACATTTGGCAAAAAAGAGATACAAAATGTGTGTTCAATGCTTCTAGACAGCTAGGCTGTGGCGGCTTTTGGACTTGCATACTTGGCATTACGGGTAAGTTTTATTTACCATATCTTCCTTCCTTCTGACTAAAGACTACAATTCAACTGACCGCCGACAGAGGGCCGCCCTCGGCATTACCTCGTCAACCCTGCTCCAAGGATGGCTTCGAACTGCAGACAGCTTGTGACATCACGTCTTCTCTTTGTATTTTATTTATATTGCCAAAGTGGGAGAATGCTTTTCGCGAAAAGCCATCTGGAGTAGGGATGCACCTTTCTTAGAGAAAAATACCGGCCATTTGTTTGAGGAGTCTGCAAAGCCCCTCCCCCACACTAAATATGGCTTTATATATTTGTAACATGACTTTTCTGTCTTTGTTTTCTTTAATTGTTAGTCATGTATCATTAATGCAGCCCTGAAACACATTTAAAATTACTATTTATATGTGTTGTTTGAATTATGCACAAATATGTGCTTAAAGTACCTTGGGCCTCATTTATGAGGCTTTGCGTCAGTTTTGCGCTGCTGATGCGTCACTTTTTGTGACGCATCGGCGGCGTAAAACATGCCTCCTGTTGCGCACTATTTACAAAGTGATGCATCTAAGCAGATGCGTCACTTTGTAAACCCCTGCGCTACATTATACCTGCGTCAGGTATAATGTATGCAGGGGGGGCGTTACACCGCAAAAAGCCTCGTAGAAGTGACGCAGTGAAATCTATGAGATTTCACTTCGTCACTTCTAGGACGCCGATGCGTCAAAATCTTGCGCCTGCCTCACAGCAGGCGTAAAACTGACGCAGGCCCTTTCACATGGGGCTTGCCCCATGTGAAAGGACGCATTGCTGGAGTTGCGTCACTTTTGTGACACACTCCAGCAATGCGTCACTTTTGCGCTAACAGATACGTCAGAAATACTGACGTATCTGTAACTCCTTGCGACATGATGCGCCCCACATTAAATATGACGCATCAGGTATGTCGCAAGGAGTGCGCACTGAGAAGTGACGCATCGCTGCTTTCACGCAGCGATGTGTCATTTCTCATAAATGCGTCCTTTCACATGGGGCAAGCTCCATGTGAAAGGGCCTGCATCAGTCTTACGCCTGCTGTGAGGCAGGCGCAAGATTTTGACGCAACAGCGTCTTAAAAGTGACACAGAGAAATCTCATAGATTTCACTGCGTCACTTCTACGAACCTTCCTTGCGTCAATATGCCCTCCTTGCATACATTATACCTGGCGCAGGTATAATGTGGCACAGGAGTTTACAAAGTGACGCATCTACCTAGATGCGTCACTTTGTAAATATGGCGCAGCAAGGCACATTTTTTACGCCACTGGTGCGTCACAAAAAGTGATGCACCGGCGGCGTAAAAGTGACGCACAGCTTCATAAATGAGGCCCCTGCACTTCTGCTTACTTTTGAACTGGCTAGGACATCAAAATAGTAATGATGCCTGTATAAATTTGATAAGCTGGCAACCCTAATCAGGAGATTGAAAGTTTGTTGCAGAATCTGCACATTATTTATTTCCTCCACCCTCCATCCCAGATTGATACCATAATAGCAATAGTTTAACTTATATCTGAAACTGTATGCCAGCTGTCAATACTATGCTGAGTTACTCCATGAGGCATATATATAATTTATTTTATTTAGAAAGTTTTGTTTAGGGCAAACATGACCCTTGAAGGTATCAGAGCGCTTTACAGAGGGATGCTGTAGATTAGAACAATTCCCAACTGGTATCATTTAAAAGACAATTTCAAAGGTGTATGCAATACGCATTACATAAATGAACATTCATGTTCATTTATGTAATGCGTATTGCATACACCTTTGAAATTGTCTTTTAAATGATACCAGTTGGGAATTGTTCTAATCTACAGTATACACCCATCCCAACGTGGTTTATGGGTCCCCTCCTGTCATTCTTACACATATTACAGAGGGATGCGACACAAATGAGAGGGGGCAATCATGACAGAATCATAGTAATAGACAAAAATAGCAATAGTTACGTGACAACATGATACACAAAAATAGCAATAGATACATGACGACATGATACACAAATATAGCAATAGTTACATAACGACGTAATAGTGGGCAAAATAATTAGTCAGTAGGATAAGGCAGGAAAGACATCAGCATGATAGTATATGAGGTGACTCAGGACCCCCTACTGGACTTTAGGACAGGCAAGTATTCATCAGTAGCGCTTTCATTTCCTTTTTGAAGGACACTGTTGATGGAATCAGTCTCATTTCCATTGGAAGGGCATTCCAGATTCGTGGGGCGATTCCTGAGAACAAATGAACAGTTGTGTGTTTTTTTGAGTTAATTTCCTTGGTTTAAGTAGAAGGGTGCTAGAGCTCCTGGAGGTACGGACACCACCCGACAGCTCAGGTTTTTTTGCGAGATAAAAAGGTGTGTTGAAGTGAAGGGCTTTGTGGGTCATGCAGACAAGTTAAAGGTTTATCCTTGCTTTGAAAGGTAGCCAGTTGAGTGTTTTCAGGTCCGGGGAGATGTGATTGTACGTCTTGGAGCCGGTGACTAGCCTGGCGGCCGCATGCAATGAGCCTCCGATGGGGGCCAGTCTTTTACTTAGGCAGACCGCAGAGTGTTCGCTCCTTTGGTAGAAGCACTAATGTAGTCCTGCATGCTCAAGTTCATATCCAACACTATATCCAAGGATTTTGTAGAGTCTATCATATGTGGTGTGCAGTTGAGAGCAGACAGATTTTTCATGTATTCCTCAATGATGGGTCTTTGCTTGGGCAGGTATACAAGGAGGTATTCTGTTTTGATGGTGTTTAGTTTGAGATGGTTGAAGGTAAGTCAGTTGAGGGTTTTGTGTAAGGTTCCATTGAGTGACTTGATGTTGTCAGGCGAGGAGATTTTCATATGCAGCTGGGTGTCGTCTGCATGCATGTGGTATTGGATGTTAGATGCTTTCAGGATTTCAGTGAGGGGTTCAATGAATAGGTTAAAAAGAGTTGGTGAAAGCGAGGAGCCTTGGGGCACCCCTAGGGTGACAGGACTGGGATGGGAGAGGGATTTGTTGGATTTAATTCTCTGTGTTCTATTATGGAGAAAGGATGCAAACCATTTTAGTACTGCTCCAGATAGCCCCAACCTATGTTCCAGAAGGCTCAGGTGGTTGTCATGTTTGACCGTATCAAAGGCTGATGAAAAGTCGAGTAGGATTAACATGCAGGATTTGTTCTGGTCAAATAGGATAAGCACATCTTCAACTATGTAAGTGATGGCTGTTTCGGTGTTGTGGCCTTGACGAAGTCCGATTGAAATTGATCTAGTAGCTGAAATTCCTCAATGTGGTTACATAGTTGTACCTGTACACATTTCTCAATGAGCTTTGCCAGAGTAGGTGTGTAAGTGATTGGTCGGAAGTCATTCAGCTCCTCAGGTTTCTTGAGGATGGGGAAAACTAGCCCAGACTTTAGGCAGTCAGGGATCTCCCTTTGAAGTATACTAAAGAATCTAGTAACTTGAAATAACTATAAGAAATTGGTGGAGCGCTGTGCTACGCCAAATCTGGTAAGGCCACTTTCTGACAGTTTCAAAATGCAGGGATGCGCCGTGTTTACAAGAATGCAGCACACTCCTGCATTACCCCTAGCACTGGTGCTAAAAATGCTCCCTGGTTGCAGCGCAGGCACTCTAGCGCCATTTTCCTAGAGTGCCTGTACTGTAGGGGTGATTATTGATGTGCAGGAAGGGACAGTTTTCTGCACATAAACTATCTTAAGAGGCAATTTGCTCTGTGTGTTGCATTTTGCAGCACACATAGAAAGAGCAATATACGAGGAGAAATAAAATATTTCTCCTTGTATCGCCTGTTTAAAACTATGTATTCCCTGGCAGTTTTTTTGGCACTGCCCACTCCTTGTAAATATAGGGCAGCATCAAAAACCACTGGGTGTTGCAGCGTAACGCCCGCTGAAACAATCGTTGCACGCCTCTTTCATGCTTAGTGCTGCCTTAATAGCGGCATTATTTTCAAGGTGGCGCTAAGCCACAAAAAGTGCCTTGTAAATATGCCATAGTAGTTAACGCCACAGTAGCGATGGAAAAAGTGATGCTCTGTTGGCGTTAGGGGCTTGTACATATGCCCCCAGGTGTCTGGGAATACATCCTGCATTCAGACAACACCCTCCTCATTCTCACTGCTCACCCTTCACTTTCATGTTCACCCTGCACTCAAAGCAATCATATTGCATTTACACTACTCACTCTCCTCCTACCCTGCACACACACGAGAACATCACTCACTCTGCAACCACATGACACTCCACTCACTTGTCACTTTCACCACTATTGCTACACTCACAGCTATCACACTGCACTCACGCTGTTACCCTGCACTCACAACGTTTATTCTTCCCTTACCCTGTGCTCACACAATCACACCACTCACCCTGCACTCACAGCGACCTCACTCCACATATGCCCCTTGCCATGAACTCATGCTGCTCTTCCTCAAATTACCCTGCAGTCACATGAGCATACCTCTCACCCTATACCCACAGTGATCACACTGCACTCACACCACTCACCATGCACTCACTCTTTTCACCCTGCACTTACATAAGCACACTACTCACCCTGCACTCATATGATACTTAACTTACCTTTCACTCTCACTGCTCACTCTGCAATCTCACTCAAACATGGATTTCGCTCACCATGCATTAATTCCTCCCACTCTGCACCTTCACCCATACCCAAACTCATGTCACATCACTCACCCGCCAGTCACTCCCTCTCACCCTATTCTCACACTGTCATAATGCTCACTTTGCACTCACCACGCAAACAAGCACAGCACTCAGCCAGGAGTCACACCGCTCACTCTGAACTTCCACCTCTCACCCTTCACTCACACAGACAAACCGCTCAGCCTGCATTCATTCAGGCACTCTGTTCATCCAGCCTGCACAAATGGCCAATAGGCTGCAGTAACTGATAGGGACACACCACACACTCTGTACTAACTCCTCTTACCATGCACTCACCAGTCATTCTCACAGATCACCCCTCACTCTCGCTGCTCACCCTGCACTGCACACAGGCACACCACTCACCCAGCATTTACAGTGCTCACAACAGCCTATACTCACTCCTCCCACTCTGTACATACTCCTCTCACCCGACACTCAAATGGGCTCTCCTCTCACATTGCATTCATGCAGCTCACCGACCCTTACATTGGCACATTTTTCACTCTACACTTGCACCACTTATGGTGCACTCACTCACACTATTCACCATCACCCAGAACTTTCATGAGCACACCTCTTACTCTGCACTCATACAAATTACACCCCTCTCATGAATATGCACATATTTCTACAAAAGCACCCACAGAATTCCTGCTCCTTCGGTAGTTCTAGATGCCTACTTAATTCCATCAGCAACGAGGCTGGTGCAAGAGGGGAGAGTGGACAGAGAATACGGGATGGAGCAAGGAGAGAGACTAGGCAGAGGCTTTGGGGTGTGGAGATGGATTGAGGATTGTATGAGACCTTCAGCCATAGACCGTGTGGTGGGTTCCCGGTCCCTCCTCCCGCTACTGTCCAAAACAGAGTACTTAGGTAGGACCCATTCAGACCACAATCCTCTCTGCTTCCACCTCAGTTGGGGGGCTGAAAGTCCCCCGGTGCCTACCTGGCGATTACAGCCTGCAGCGCTTGAAGACGCTGAATTCAGGTCATCTCTGGGTGCAGCCATCCTTTCCTATTTCGAAGAGAATGAGGGCACAGCGAGTGACCCGGGGGTAGAATGGGATGCTCACAAGGTGACCATGCGTGGGCATTGCGTGGGCGCCACCTGGAATATCCGTGCGCAGGTGTCGGAATCCCTAACCCGTATTGAGTCTGACCTCCTACACCATGAAAGGGAGGGGGAAGGTACAGGGGAGCACGCACGTACACTGGGGGAGCTGGCTGAGGTGCCACAATTATGCAGCACACACTGCCAGGACACACTCAAAGGCGGACCGGGCTGGCCGCCTGCTAGCCTGACTAGTCCGCAACAGTGACCGCGTGGCCCCGATTGGTGCGCTCTGCTCTCCTACCGGGTTGGTGGTGTACACGCAGCGCGAAATCCACCGAACGCTGACGGATCACTACCGGGAACTCTACAGGTCGCGAAGTGCTGGTCGCACGCCCCAACTAGCGGAGTTTCTGGAGTCGATTACACTGCCTCTTGTTGAGGACAGCCAAAATGAAGAACTCGGTGCACCGCTGACGCTGGAAGAGGTGGGGGATGCAATCCGCGCGCTGGCGTCCGGTAGACGCCGGGGCCAGACGGTCTGCCGGTTGAGTATTACAAAGCAAACGGCGACATCCTGGCGCCTAAGCTCTTACGGGTGTATGCGACATCGGTAGACGCCGGCCGGCTCCCGCCTTCCCTGAGGGAAGCGTTTTTAGTATCCTTACCTAAACCTGACAGGGACCCCATGTCCTTAGGTTCCTACCGCCCGCTGGCGATGCAGAACACTGATTACAAGGTGTTCGCTAAGCTCCTTGCGGAGCGCCTGGCACCGGTGGTTCGATGTTTAGTACACCCGGACCAGAATGGTTTCGTGCCGGCAAGGTCTACGTCCTTGAATCTTAGGAGGTACTTCCGGGTAGCGGCGGAAGCAACATCAGCCTGGCTCAGGGCGGGATGCCTGGTGCTCGACCTGGAGAAGGCTTTTGACTGTCTGGAGTGGGGATACCTGTTGGCAGTGTTGGAGACGTATGGCTTGGATGACAATTTCCTGAAGATGGTGGGGCTTCTGTACAACAACCCTGTGGTCCGTGTCCGGATGGGACCGTATGTCTCGGAGGCGGTGGCGATCGGTAGAGGTACTCGGCAGGGTTGCCCCCTATTGCCGCTCCTTTTCTCCCTGGCGATGGAACCCTTGGCTGCGGCCCTGAGACAACATCTGGCAGATGGCATCCCTCTCGGCGACGGGGTTCACCAGGTGTCATTGTACGACGACGATTTATTGGTCTTTGTCCGTGACGTGAGTCACATACCGGACCTATTGGCCCGTTGCTGAGTCGCTTCGCTGATCTCTCGGGGCTCCGAGTCAATGCGGGCAAGTCGTGCCTGTACGCGTTTGGAGAGGGGGTGGCAGACCCAGAGTATAGCCTCCACGGCACAAGAGTCCACTGGCAGGCGACCACTTTCAAATACCTGGGAAACCAGATTTACCGCCGGCAGGCGGATCTACTGGACGGGAACCTGGGAAGAACGGTGCCTTGCTCAGAGCTCAAGTAGGCTTCTGGTCCACGCTCCCGTTGTCACCCTTAGGCAGAGTGGCCCTCGCTAAAATGGTGATGCTCCCCCGCCTCCTCTAATATTTTGCGAACTTACCAATCTTCCTGCCTGCGTCTTTCTTCTCTAGCCTCAATAGGATCTTGAGGGACTTTATCTGGGGTGCATCTCGGCACCGTTTGGCACTCGGGAAGCTATTTCTGCCCGTGGACAGGGGGGGGTTGGCCGCCCCCTGCTTCGAACACTATTACCTGGCGACGCAGCTCCAGTGGGTCACCCGTTGGCTGGCTGACAGGGGCAGGGAGGATACTGCCACGGCAGACCCACCATACACACTGGAGCGGGTTACTGCCCTTTTCCATCCGCTGGCGGCACCGCCACGAACCACTCCTCCACTGTTGGCGGTAGCGTTCAAGTGCTTTCGCAGGGCCCTGTACCTCACGAGAGGGGTGTGCCCGTATGCGCCGGTGGTGCCCCTAGCGGGCTCGCCCGAAGGTGGGGGGACGCTTACCCACTCCATGCTGAGACAATGGAATGAGGCGGATGTCCAGACGCTGGGCGATCTCTACCAGGATGGTGTATTAATACCCTATGAGACGCTGGTTGCGGACACTGGGCTTCTCCCAGGGGGCTTCCTGACGCATAGGTCCCTAACGACACATATGGAGGCTCGGTGGAGCGACATTGCAGACGAGCCGGCGCAGCATTTGACGGTGCAGTACCTGCACATTATGGGCAGCGGCAGACACTTAGTTAAATGGTTTGCTGCGTCCCTGCGGACGCATTCGGAGCAGGAATTAGCCCCGTTACGGGCGGAATGGGAGAGAGACATGGGGCGAGCATTAGAGGATGGGGAATGGGGTAAGCTCCTCAAAGGCCCGGTCCGTATCCCCAGAAATATGAGGTTCCGCCAAATTCAGGTGTATATGGTGCACAGGGCCTATCTTACCCCCGATTTAATTAATACATACTTCCACAGGATGGACACGTCCTGCCCCAGGTGCGGAGAGGTGAATGCAGATCTCCTCCACATCCTGTGGTGTTGTCTGAGCCTCGGCACCTATTTGAGGGACATTCATGCACTGCTCGCATGGAGCACTGGCTGCGTCATCCCCTGCAATTGGCCCGAGTATCTCCTGCACCTTTTTAAGAGGCCGCCTAAGGACAAAGCATCGTCCAGATTCCTTGACTTGGGGATGGTGACGGCAGTAAGACTCCTCACCAAAAGATGGAAGGCGAGGCACCCACCCATCACAAGGGCGTGAATCCTGTCGCTCTCGTCCTGGGCTCGCGCGGAATGGACAGCCATCAGGAGGGAGGAAGTCATGGGACTTCGTAAGAAACCTATGGCGGACAGGTGGGAACACATGCTATACACCCTACAGGAGGCAGGAGTCGCTACAGAAGAGGGGGCAGTGGGGCACTAAGCTGGCGCGACAGGCGAGAGGGGTGGGGCCGCAGGGAGCGCCGCACCAGACACACTCTCTTGAGCACTGCGCGACAACGAGGCGAAGCAACACCTGGTGAGGAGCCATGCGGGTTTAATGGTGAGAGTGGGGGGAAGGGGGCACACGGGCTGGGGGGGTTGAGAATGGGGGCAAACAATGATGTCGTGCTTTGGTGACAGTGTCACAGTTAGTTGTTCTGTTCTTTTGCACGGGCTTTTTATCTAGGATTGGGTTGCGAAGGCGAACCTTGTCCCCTCCCTTGCTGGGGGGGGGAAGCGTATTCATTCTTGTTCCCCGCCAGAGGACACACCTGGGTGCTTGTATCCCGTATACAAACTGATTACGTGCTCCATCAGTACGTCCTTATTGCCCACACTGTTGATGTAATGCCACCCATGAACAATCGCAAAGTCCATTTGATTGTAACGAAGTGCCTTTTGTATTGCTGAATTTTTTTTAAAAATGCCAATAAACAGATTTCACAAAAAAAATGAGACCTTCAGCCATTCCTGGCTTTCCATTCATCACAATGCTTCATTCTGGGACTTGTAGTTTTTAAGTAGGTTCTCAAAAACCCCAAATTGCAAAGTGTTACTGGATAAATCTATGGTTGCCAAAGAAGTCAATCATTTCATGAGATCAGTGGGATGCTGTAATATTACCTGGTGGAATGTGAATTCGATCATTTCCAATACTGTAACTGCTTGATCCACACGTGAAATCGAATATAAGCCCTGTACAGAAATTTTAAGGAAGTAAACCTTTAATTCACATAATACTTGTAAAAAACATTGATAAGGCAACATATTATTTTTGAATAGAGAATGTATTTTTATTAAGCTTCACTAAGAGGTAAGGCAGGTATAGCAGAAGCAGCAGGGCAAGCTTTTCTAATACAATAAAAGCAGATTGACTAATGGGAGTGTGAGCGGGAGGGTGTCTGTGTGTGAATGTGACAGAGTACAAATGTACGAAAGAGTGCAAGTGATTTAGTGAGAATGTGTGCGAGAGAGAATGTGTGTTTCAGTGTTTGTGTTTTATGTTTGCAAGTGTGCTGTTGGTCTGGCATACTGGAGGTCATTCTTGCCTTTTGGACAAGAGCACTAATAGAATATGGATGGGAGGTGTTACCTATGGAAAACTGCAGGCCCTGACATGCTTCTATTAAGACCTTATCATTGGCTGTGGGGACTCGAACTGTCTTACTGAGAAAGCCGCTAGCCAGTCATACCCAGGGCAGAAACACAGAACACGCGCCACCACACCTGGCCGAAGGCCCTAACATAATGTACCTAATTCTTAGCATATTGGGTGGATCTATAGCAAAATGTTGTGAGTGATATTTGAGGTAACACTTGTTAGATTTCCTGTACTCCTTTTATAGGGGGGGTGCATGGCAAAATGCTGAACCTTGTATATTAGAGGGATCTTTTAGTGGAACCCATGGCTGTGGCTGAAGTATTCATGGTAAAATTCTGAAACTGTTATATAGAATATTCAATGTACTCCTTGGTATAAGGGGCTCATTCATAAACAAATGAAGACCTTTGTATAGTAGAACTAATTTCTGACTTAAGAAATTTGAAAAAAACAAGATCTACTCCAAGGAAAGGCCAGGTTATCCTTGTGCACCATGATAGTACTCAAATATTTCATTAAAGCCCATAAGGGTCTTCGCTGTTTTAGCAAATTGATCCCAAAAGTTTCAAAAAGTTCTCAGGGATGAAGTCTTCTTTCCCTTAAATCATCTACAAGAAATCTGTTAACTTGTTTTGCTTGCTGGAATTTGGGGGAAGTATTACACCCCAACACTTAAATAGATCCTATAATAGGTATTGTTGGGTTTCGATTTAGATACCCATACATAGGTTTCTCAAACCATGCCCTTATATAGGCACAACTCTCATTTGCCCTTATTTAGGCATAGAATCCCAGTCCTTATTTAGGCATTGCCCATGCAAACCAAATACAGTCATGGCCACCTACATCCGTCCATCCCACATCACAGCGAGTTCTTGGAAACCAGACTCTTTAGCCTATGGGACTAGGCCTGCTTGGATTATTGATTTCTCCAATAATTCATTTATTATACATGAACAACGATTTCTTAGGGGTTCATTCATGACATTCCTCTGCCCGACTTTTACGTCAATGCTGGCACTCCTAAACACCTTCAAGGTATAAGTATACATTCACTTACCCTGGCAAACCACGGCTCGGCTACACAGCTCGATATGGCTCACCACTGCAAGTTCAGAAGGAATTTGAGTCCCCGACTGACGCACTGACCAGATGTTGACATCCTCCTCGCAGAGAATCCAGTTCCAGTGTTTCTGACTCCCTTCCAGGGGTGTTAGAGACCGAGACCCGGAAAGAGATTCCAACCTCTCTCATTCTAAGGTAGGGAGCAGACTAGAACCTAGACGTACTCTTGGCAATACCAATACTAACTATAGCTAAACTATACTATTGAAAAACAGCAACTACTTCATACCTCGTACTACACATAGGTTAGGTACACTGGGGTAGAACTAGCTAGAAGCACCAGACGAGTATTCACATTTTAGCCTGTGTTATTTATGTTTGTATTTTATGAATATATGTCACAGCTATAAACCATGCTATTGCAGTATTATTTTATCTTACTGCTAACGCTGTACATATTCTATTTCGCATTCTGTCTTACGATTGTAGCAGTTCATATCTCTTGCATGAGAAATTAGACTGTTCAATAAACCCTTTTATTAAAACGTCTGTCTATCTATTTCTGTGTAACTCTACGGAAAGGAAGCATGCACGATTGACTCAGTGAAACTATTGTTTCCACGATTCTGAGAACTGTTCCGATTCTAAAGGGAAACAAAGTTGTCATGTTTATGCGGTTGTCAGAAACGAATCCCTTCTAGTTCAGTCAAGAAGTTTCTAGTGACCTCTGAGTTAGCTGGCACATACAAGTAATTAAGTTTAATGTACTCAATAGAGGCATACTGACCTCAGTCCTATGCATTAACTATAGTGTATATTATTCCAATGCGCAGAGCCTATTAGGCAAATAGGAACTACACTACAGTATGAGGTTAGATATCACCCCATTTCTGGAAATGCTTTTCCTGCCCCATTGCTAGGAGTAGGACAGGCTTTAGGGAGATACGGCTGGCGCAGCCGCAGCTGGCGTCAACCATGGTGGGGGGTGGGGGGGCACTGTGTTAAAAAATTATTTTTGGTTTAAAAGCACATCTACATTCTTGTGCATCATGGCGTTTTCAGGCAACAATAAAAAATATCAAGATAACTCTGGTGATTAATGTTCCTACTAGTGAGAGTTCATAATTTTGTCCAGTTGGATTTTTTGCTCATCGTAAGGTGTCACGGAGGGTTAATGTGCCTGCTGCAAAGAATATGTACCATGAATTTCACAGAACTTAGTGTAAGTGAACTCTGAGTAGCACTATAAAACTTTTTAATGTACGTCAGAGAGAGGCTGTGGAGAGATGAGGTGCACTGTTGGAGAGTGGTAGTGAGGGAATTCATGGAGAAGGAGGATATGGAGGAGGAGAGTGCCACAAAGGACTGCCGTAACGGCCACCACCAGTGCTCGAGCCGGCCGTGATAGGGAGACTTAGCTCCCCCGAAGATTGGGTCTAGTTGCACCCCTACCCATCACTGTACTGATAGTGTGTCTCAGACAAGGACTGCATTTAGCCCTGAAGGGGTTTGCATAGCTGCCAAGCTTTCAGTTGCCGTGTCGGTGACATTTCCATGTTTTTGTATGCTTCTGTGTGACATTTAAGTTGTTTAAGTGTGACACACTGCGTGACACTTTTTCCCACTGGAACAGTGCAGTAACAAACATGTAATAAAACTGATTATCTGAAATGACCCCCTTTTTAGGTTGAGCCTAGGCAGCGTTTGCACTGTCACATAGCGACCTGTTGTATATGCCTAGTGGAGTTCAACTCCACCTATTGCTTGCCATTGCTTTTCATTTGTCTATTTCAGGATCCTTTAACAATCCGTGCTTGCTAGTGACCAGCCCCGGCCTCTTTGTCCCTCCTTTTTCTCTTTCATTCTTCCCCTGGCGCAGGGATATGGTATCATTATGCCATGGCTATTGATCTGCTCCTTGGGGTACTATTTATTTCTTGGTTCCTGCTCTGTTACTGTTTGCCTGTAGTAGCATGTTAATGCAGCATTTGTCCCTTCCATTTGCGTGTTTGGCGACTTTTGTCCCCCACTCGGAAGGTATCAGAGCTCAGGCTCAAACGTGGTTCATGAGCTTCAAAGTCGGCTCCTCTAGTCATAACGCCATACCCTCTGTATTTCTCCATTCTGCCTGCTCCCCCCTCCTCCCCCTCACCAATAACAGGATGTTGAGTATCCCGTTAGACTTCAACCCTATTCCTCAGCTTCAGCATCCTCCCCAGCTCCATTATATTTACACCTCCACATTCGGTTATTATAATTTTTTACTCTTTTTACAATTTTTAATAAAGACCGTCAGTTGGGCTTTTTTTGGTAGGATATTAATTTGGTTGTTGGCTTCCTTATGAGAGTGATTGGGCTTGTTTTGCTTTGCCAATGATAACGCCGTAGCTTTGATGTTTTAAATAGAGCATGCTGGATGCATTCAGAAAAAACTGGATCATTCGCTTTACACAAAGTTTCTGGAAGTCATAATTTCTGTATATCCCATTTAGGATGTTTTACTGACTTCTAGTAAATATATAGCTCCTGTATTATTTTACAAATTAAAGATGGCCAGACGATTTTTTTTCTAAAATCGTGTTGGAAAACAGCCTCTCCTCCGTCTGTATTTGCTTTGCTGTCATTCAAAGGCAGCCAACATGTTTGACTGTCTGCGTTGACACACTTGACCTTCCTTCATTTTGACGGTTGGTGGTGCTGACGGACTAGACTGGGTCTCGCATCCTGTTTCTTCTTGCCCATCTATCCGCATACCTTATGGCGGGCGCAACATGATACTATCACAACTATTACAAATAGAGACTCCAAGGCAGAACCCAAGGATTAAAGGTGATAAGTCTAATGTTGTTGCAGGGTACGTTACATTGTGGTGGGGTGGTCCTGTTTAGCTGCACATTTTTCCATCAGGTGTTGCTTTTAAACTACGGTTCATAGTCAATGAGAGACTTATAATTTTCCGTCCCATGTGTTGTAACTGCGTTTGCTACCGTCTCACAAGGCATTGACGCTCCTTACAGGGATTAGCATGCTACTCCGGCCCGGACCCCAAGGTTAGTGGATTGATTAAGTCATTATTGGTATTAATTCTGTGCTCTAAAGTAAAGCAGTCCATTTGTTTATATCAGATTCTTTGTTGGCCCGACAGCACGACCTCAACATAGGGGTCGATTCCGATCCAGTAAAAAGTGCTCCAAATTGCCGTTCAGAGAGTTTTTCCCGTATGAATCGTACCCTGCAACGTCCCCCGTATGAACGACGAAGTACGATCCGTACCAGGAGCTGGACTCCGTACGAATTTTACAGGGACCGTACGAATCAAATGCCCGTACAAATCTCTGTCGGAACCCGCTGTACGCGACATCTGTAAGGTTCGCGGCTGCTTTTCCCGAACCGGCAAGTACGATTCGTGTTGGGTACGCACCGTACGACCTTTTTTCTACGGGAGCTAAAAACAGCCATAAAAGCAGAGTTCGCCCCGAAACAGGTACAGAACGCACCCCCCGGTACGGTGCGTACCCCCCATGATCGCTGGGGTACGGTGCGTACCCCTGCGATCACGGGGTGTATGCACCGTACCCCGTGAACTTGGAGTGTACGCACCGTACCCCATGTACCCTGGGTGTATGGTGCGTACCCCATGTCCGATGGGTGTACGGTGCATACCCCCCATGATCGCAGGGGTACGCACCGTACCCCAGTGATCATGGGGGGGTACGCACCGTACGGTGTGTATGTGAATGTGCGCTTTTCCGTACGAATCGCTTTTACCTGACGTGGACCGTACGAATCGCGTCCTGATACCCCGGTCCGGATCGTACTCGTCGAGTCGTACGGTGTGTGTACGAGTCGTTCGGAAACGGCTCCGGATGCGATTCGTATGGACGAGAATTTTACCGGATCGGAATCAACCCCCATAGTCTCCTACACCAACGACACTCAACTGATCCTCTCCCTCACCAAGGACCCCATTACTGCCAAAGCCAACCTCCACGAAGGAATGAAGGCCGTCGCCGACTGGATGAAGATCAGCCGACTGAAGCTGAACTCGGACAAAATGGAGGTCCTCGACTTCGGCTCCAACCCATCAGCCTGGGACGACTCCTGGTGGCCGACAGCACTGGGGGCAGCCCCGACAACCACCGACCATGCACGCAACCTGGGAATCATCCTCGACTCAACGCTCTCCATGACCAAGCAAGTCAACGCCGTCTCCTCCTCCTGCTTCAACACCCTCTGCAAGCTCTGCAAGATCTACAGGTGGATCCCAACAGATACAAGAAAAACAGTCACCCAGGCCCTCGTCAGCAGCAGACTCGACTACGGAAATACCCTCTACGCAGGAGCCCCGACCAAGCTCATCCAACGACTGCAACTCATCCAAAACGCCTCAGCACGACTGATCCTCGATGTCCCACACCACGGCCACATCACCCTCCACCTGAGAAACCTGCACTGGCTGCCCGTCAACAAGAGGATATCCTTCAAGCTCCTCATCCACGCACACAAGGCACGCCACGAGACCGGCCCAGCGTACCTCAACAGGAGACTTTCCTTCTACATCCCTAACCGCCAGCTGCGCTCCACCGACCTGGCACTTGCCACCGTTCGCGCATCCGAAGAACAACCACTGGTGGGATATCCTTCTCCCACCTCGTCACCAAGACCTGGAATACCCTCCCACTGAGCCTACAACAGACCCAAGACTTGCTGACCTTCAGGAGACTTCTCAAGACCTGGCTGTTCGATCAGTAGAGGCCCCCCTCCTCTCCCCAGCGCCTTGGGGCCCTCACCGGTATGTAGCGTGCTCTACAAATGGTTGATTGATTGATTGATTGATTGTTGTCAACTAATTGTAGTTAGGTGTGCCCATTAGTGAGTCAATGTGAAACAAACAAGTGGGTAAAAGGTGCAGTTCGTTACCATTTTATCAAAGCTGCTCATCTCCTAGCTGCAAGCAGCATTGTGTTGCAATTGAAAATATGTGTGGGAGAGCATACATTGTTCACACCCTGATAATGGGCCCCTTTGTTAAATTTGTTAGAACATTCTGCCCTCTAGTGGCAGAATGTTCTCATAGCTTTATAGCCCTTTGTAGCAGGACTATACCGGCTATTAAAGTCCCGTCCCTTGTTAAAGTCACTCGCCTTCGGCTCGGGCGTTTAACGCAGGAGCGGGCCTTTAATTGGCGGTATAGCCCGCTACGGTGGGCTATAAGGCTATATTAGAACATTGGAATGTTGGAAGCTCCATTGAAAAGAATGGAGTATCTCCGGGCTTATAATGGTTGGTATAAGCCTGGAGCTCCAACATTCCAATGTTTCTTTGTTCACAGCTCTGGCTGTGAACAAAGGCTTCAGGGAGCCTGAGGGGATTCCAATCCCCTCGCGCTCCCTTAAGGCTTTCAGGTACATGCATCATTGTTGCCGTTTGCGATTCCTTATATGGGAACATTAAGAAATCGCAAACGGCAATGCATCAATATTTCGCAATTTTTTTAGCGAATCGCAATTAAGGAATCCCTTCCCATTGATTCCTATGGGCCAAAAGACCCATAGGAATGAATGGGAAGACAATCTCAATTTGCGATCCGCAATTAGCTAATCGCAAATTGAGATTGCGATTTCAAGGGTGCAGGGGTGTCCAAAGGACACCCTGTTGCACCCCTGAAATCAATCTATGCACCTATGTTGTGCCCACACATGCCCTTAGGGCATGTGTGGGCACAACATAAAACTTTGAAAAATGCACAAAAGTGCATTTTTCAAAGTTTTCGCAAATTACCATGAGGTTCAATCTCATGGTAATTTGCTCCCTTTAATTGCGAAATCGCAATTTTAAAATGTTTCATGCATTGCATTTAAGGAATCGCAAAATGCGATTCCTTAAATGCAATCGCAATTTGAGAATTCGCAAATATTTGCGAATTCTTAAATTGCGAGGGCCTTGTACCTGCATGCATTCCAAAAAAGGATTTTGCGATCGCAAACGGGCGATTTTTGCAATTCGCACCGTTTGCGATCGCAAAATCCTTTGATGCATGTACCTGTTTGTTTTATTTGTTAGAACATTCTACCCTCTAGTGGCAGTATGTTCCTCTACCTTGTTAAAGGCCCTTGCCTTTGGCTTGGGCCTTTAACGCTGGAGAGGGCCTTTATTAACCGGTATAGCCTATGTGTTACAAGGGTATATAATCTATAACTGTGACTTCGAAAATTTTAATTTATATGTGTGTAGAATGTGAATTGAAAAACTATATTAATATATCATAGTGTAATTTGTATTGATATTTGCGTTAACAATTTCTAATGATCGTGTTGAGAAAATAAATGTAAATGTGCAATAGATATGTGCACATAATGTAAACTGTGCAGATTTTAACTTAGCTTGTATTATGGACCCGAGTTTCATTATACTTGAAGTTCAGGTTTTCAGCTAACACTTGAATTTACCTTTCATTCTTTGCCGTAGAAATGTTGCGTGCATTTGTGTTCCCACTGCAGGTAGACAAGACTTCATAATTGAGAAAAAGAGTCACTGTTCTTAGTAGATAGTAAGATATGTGAAGTAAAAGTTGTTATATTCCCGGGGGTGCAGGGACAGAAAATCAAATAAAAAATATAGAATTGCACAAATTCCAAGTTAAAAAATATTGTGGGTCAGAAATATCGACAGACAAATTCTTGTGGTCAAGAATATTGATTTTAGGTAAGTAATATCGAAGTTAAAAATATCTTAGTGTAAAATATTGTTTGCAAAAATATAGGGCACCATTACGATGGCGGGCGGACAAAGTCCGCCTGCCACCGTAACGGTACACAGGACCGACAGCCAGGGGTGCGGCGGTCCCGCTGTGCCCATTAGGATGCAACCGCCACCCTGGCGGTCACCTCCTCCATATTGAACATTGAGGCGGGCAGTGCTTCAAGCAGCACCCGCCACAATGTTCAATATGCATGTTGTGCATTGGCATGCACAATGTGACAGGCACTGCGTGGTGCTTGTCACCTTGTGTATGCCAATGAAAGGGGGTACCTTTCATAGTGCAGCCCCCACCCCCTTGCCCCAGGGGGCCCGTAACAGGCCCCCAAGGCAAACTCCGCCGGCAATCCGACCAGGCGAAAAGCGGCAGACGGTCTTTCCTTCTGCCGCGGTGCCCCTCGCCATGCTAATATGGCGGGGGTGCAACAGGGCCATTTGGCAGGCGGATCGCCACCGCCAGCCCGGTGGCGATCCGCCCACAATACTGATGACACCCTTAGTTGTTAAAAATATCAATTTGTTATTATTGTTATGTATTTTAGTATATATTTTATATGTATGTGATGTATTTATTTTGCATAGGAATTGTTTGTATATTTAATATATGTGTAACATTTTTAATAGTTATTAATTTTATTTTATTTTATTTTTGCGATTTGTTCTGTAGCGGGTTGTGGGTTTATAGGGGAATAGGGTGGGAAGTAATTTAATTATATAAAATGTATTGATCATTTTTAGTAGTTATTCATTTTTTTAATTTGAATTTTGCGTTTTTAGTTCCATATTGGGTTGTGGGTTTATAGGGAAATAGGGTGGGAAGTATTTTAATTATATGAAATTCATTGAATAATTTTTATTTATTAATATTTGTTTAATTGAGATGTTATAGTGTTAAATGTGCAAAGTAATTTATTATTAATTAATTATTAATTGGTTGTTAATTAAATTTAATTAGTGATTTGGTAATTAGTTATTGTAATTGTGTAATTAATTTTAGGTGTGTGTTGCGTGTTTATAAGTGTGGAAAGTAATTTATTTTTAATTGATGAATTAATAATTATTTAGTAATTAATTGTAATTAATTAATTAGTAATTATGGTAATTGTGTAATTAATTTTAAGTGTTTGTTGTGTCTATAGGAGTAAACAGTGGTAAGTAATTTGTGTTTAGCAAATTATTATATAGATGTTATTTAATGTTAATTATTGAATATTTATTTTGTGTAATTGTTTATTTTGTGCGTGTTGTTTTTACTTTTAAATGGGTGAAAGGTGGGTAATAAATACATTGTAATTATTTAATTATTAGTTGTAGATAGTAATAATTTTACTGTTAAAAATAATATTTACTTGTGTTTTTTTTTAAAGTTTAATTTAGGTGTGTGTTGTGGATATCATAGTGTTAACACATGTGTACTCAATGATTTAATTTTTATTAATAATATATTTTAATTGAGTATTAATTTTGTTAATTATGGAAATAAATGTAATAAATAATGTTGAGGTGTTTTGTTACTGGTGTGGTGTTATAGGGTAAGAAATAAAATAAATACATTTATGCTTTAAATATTTGTTTGTTAACATTTGCGACTTTCAAATAATTATTGTTTATAAATGTATCCATTAATTTATTTTATATATTATTTGTAAGTTTTTGTTATATGTGATTAATATTATATTATGTGTTCTTTTTATATGTTTGATATATTTATTTTATATTTTTTTAAATATTGTTTATTTATTTTTATAATTTAAAAAAAATATTAAATAATGTTTGGGTTTCTTCAATTGTTTAAGTGTTTTTAGTAATTTTTACCCCTCCGCTATCCAACACTTTCCCTACTGATACACTCACTTAAGTGGGAATAGTAATTTCTACCCCTCCGCTAACAAATATTTTCCCTACTTTTGCACTCTTTGGAGTGGGAATAGTAATTGTTATCCCTCCGCTATCCAACACTTTCCCTACTGGTGCACTCTTTGGAGTGGGAATAGAAATGTTTGCCCCTCCGCTATCCAACATTTTCCCTACTGTTTCACTCTTTGAAGAGGGAATAGTAATTTTTTCCCCTCCGCTATCCAACACTTTCCCTTCTGTTGCTATCACTGGAGTGGGAATAGTAGTTTTTACCCCTCCGTTATCCACCACTTTCCCTACTGTTGCACTCATTGGAGTTGATATAGTAAATTTAATTATTCCGCTATCCAACACTTTCCCTACTGTTGCCTTTATTGTTTTGGGAAATGTAAGTTTAATTTTTTTTAATAGTTTAATGTTTTAATTTATTCTAGAATGTTTTTTATTTTAAACACTTGATATATATATATATATATATATATATATATATATATATATATATATATATATATATATATATAATATTTTGATATAATTGAAAAGTTTGAAAATTAAAGAAAGATATTATTTAATAAAATATTTTAAAGTAAATATATGTACATGTAAAAAATTGTTATGTGAGTTTTTTTTAATTACGTTTATCTGTTATATTTGGTTAAAATGTATATTACATGTAATTTAACTTGGTAAAAATATTATTAATTTTTAATATATTTAATACATATTATTTAATTTTATATATATTTTTACATCAATATTTTTTACATCTATACTTTTTACCTTGATATTTTTTCTGAATTATTTTTGTACTCGCATGTTAAGGTATGGGAATTGATATTTTTGCAGTAGATGTATATATTTTTCAATATTTAGAACATCGATGTTCGTGACATCGATATTCTCTTAGTGAACCATTCCCGGGTTAGGCCCATGAAGCAAAGCAGCTCATTCCTACATTGTCCTCACAAATAACATTTCCAGCACCTTTAGCACACATTTTCATGGATGGCAATGTTGGATTAGTTTCTCTGAAAACTAAACTTGTTTTACATCTAGATTCTGGCAACATTATCATAAGGCCCTGCACATCATGTAAAAGATCTTGTTTTGTACCATGTACAAATGTCATCACTATCTTCATCCACGCAGCGACAAGGCTATCAAAATATCCATAACATCACTAATCTCTGAACACTTTGCCAGGCTGCTTTTTATTATAAAAGATGAGCATCCTGATAGATTATTAGAGGAGACACTTCTACTGACACGAACGTCCTGGCATGCTGAGAAATCATCTTGCAGCAGTCTGATATTCCATAAGGGGTGTCCAATCAGTGTCCTTCATTCTTTCCCATCAGGTAATGGGGTTGGATCTTCCCCTGGAGGGTTATTGGCTTTACACCTATACACACTCTAGGAACACTTAGGGCCTCATTAGGATGACGGGCAGACTTTGCCCGCCCGTCATCCCATCGTAAATCGGGACCACTCGCCATAAGGGCGGGGGTCCCGGGTGTGCTATTAGGATGTGCCCACCACAGAGGTGGGCACATCCTGTATTTTCAGCATTGTGGCGGGGTGTGCTCTTTGCACCGCCCGCCACAATGCTGAAAAGGCACTTTCACAGTGCCTGCCGCTTTGTCAATGACAATGAAGGGGGGTACCACAGATACCCCCCATGTCCACCCCCCACCTGTACTTCATTCTGGGGGCCTGCAGGGGGCCCCCAGAGTGAAGACCGAATGCCTTTCCGTGGTGGCATCGCCGCTGTGGAAAGGCACTGAAAAGCACACATTATAATATGTCTGGCGGTGTCTATTAGACACCGCCACCATATTATTCCTTTTCCGCCCCGGAATCTAGAATCTTGCCCCATAATGCTTTGCCGGGCCTTTCGTTGGCATTGCATTTTTGCCCATAACTTTGTTTGGGGTGGTCCTAGGTGGATGGGACCACCACCGAATCGTTCAGCATAATATGTTCTTTGTGTTCAAGGCATCTGCTTGCCCTACCCCTAGGTTAGGGGTGACCTCAAAATCATAACCTCTCTCATTGCCTGTTATTTTTTTAAAGTTCACTTTTGTGAATTGGTTATATGCTTTTTAGCATGTAAAGGTAAAATTGATTTAGCATGGGGTTGTGGGTGCAGTAGCTAACTCTGCTACGTGGCGAGTCAGAATTATTGCTTCAATTCTGTGTTTTTAATGTAATACTTAGTTAACAAATCTCCGCAGCCTCCACTAGCAGAGTGGAGTTCATTGCTCATGGTTATCTGATTGGTGAAGAGCAAAAAACAAGTGAAGAGCGAAAACATACTCTCCCCACTTTGCAGCTACATGCAAGCACAGAAAATGGAGTCTGTTACACAAGATGGAATCAGCAAAGAAAATTGAGTCAATTATGCCAAATGGAGCCAATGGTCAACATATCGTTCTTAATAACAGTATATTCAGTACAATACACTTGTCTTCCCCGGTAAACCAGCACTTAGCGCCAGGATACCAAAGGGTAACCGTGCGCTCTATAAGTGCAAATAACATAACATTCCACCCTTTGACCATTGGCTTTCATAACATATTGGTCTAAGATCAACTGCTTTAGGTAGAAGCATAGATAAGAGATTAGGTACATACTGGATACAACAACATAATGATATCAAGATACATATTGCTAATTTTATCACGCCTAAAACAGAGCGAAGTTTACCAAAATCCGCAACCACCCAAACGACCAATCCCACCACCCTTTTTCTACATCCTGCTTGACATCTTTAGCTAACTTGTGTAAAACCTCAATGTGGGATTAAATTGACTGGAATGATCTGAAAGATTAAAGCAACACATTCCCTCAAAGTCTGAACATCCATGGTCATGTTTCAAAAGTAAATAATCAATTGCAGCTCTGTTCTGTAATATAGCTTTTCTTGCCCCTGTAGATCTAATAATAATTCTGCTAAAGCAACTGATGTATGATTAATATTTTTCACCATCAAACATGCTAATTCACTAACAGTCCTAGAAGTATAAATGGTTAGGCCTGGAATTCTGAATATTGAAGCAGCTAAACTAATATATTCTGACTTAGATAGTAAATTAATTTCAGAATCACAATATTCATTGAGTTTTACAGCTACTCTCGTATTCCGTACATGTGATAATGGATCTATCAGGAATATCATGAGGCCTAATCTAGTAAAGGCATACGGTCCACCTGTGATATTTGCTGGAATGTATGTATATGTAACATTACCACATAAGAATAACCACCCTACAGGCAATTTAACATGCCTGAAATGACTGGCAGCAGATACAAAAAGTTTGCATATCATGTTGATTTGCATATTTTTGCATGTACTTTCATTTCGATTTTTGCATAGAGTTTGTTGTTTCCACGTCATTTGTAACTCAGTTCTTTCAAGTCGTATTTGAGCACATTTACCAATGGTAATGGGGTCACAAGTCAAATTAAAGCAAATGTCGCCTTCAGAGATATTGAACGTTATCACTTGTGTTAGATTTTTCCAACTATCATCAGCAGTTTCTGGACAAAATCGGCAAAACTCATAAGGTAACAAATGAGTTCTCGCATCATGTTTCTTCACTGCCCCGTCTGCATTTGTGACATTGAATGTCTGCAACAGTACATCAACAGGGGTAGGTTTAGCTGCAAAACATGAGGAAATAATGTCCATGGTGCTTTTCATGTTTGTCATGTGAAAGTACAACCTGTTGAGGACTGTCTGTGCAAGATAGGACCACACATTGTCAGGTCGAGTCAGCAGTGCTTAAATCTAAGTTAAATTTAAGTCTTAAATCTGGGTCACCGCTCGATCCATGCCCGGCCAAATTTTTGTCGAGGATGGCGGAGGTAGTTAACTCGCTGGTTAACCCTCTCCTGAATCGCTCCCTCAGCCTAGGTGAGGTTCCTGTGGCGTGGAAGCGGGCTATGGTCATTCCTTTGATTAAGAAGCCCGGTTTGGCTCCTGAGGTCTTGGTCAATTATAGGCCGATTTCTCTTCTTCCGGCTCTAGCCAAGACCCTGGAGAAGCATGTTCACAGCGTGCTTTCCAATTTTCTGGAAACTAACGACCTGCTTCACCCTACTCAGTCGGGCTTTCGCCCCAATCTGAGCACGGAGACGGCGCTGTTGGAGGTTTCTGAGGCCATCAAGGAGATGCTAGATCTGGGTGGTAGAGCGATGTTGATCATGCTCGATCTGTCGGCGGCCTTCGACACCGTCCCCCATGGGAGTCTCCTCTCAAGACTTCATGAGATCGGTCTGAGGGGGACGGTGTTGAGATGGTTTACATCTTTTCTAGCTGGTCGCCGAGAGTCGGTCTGGGTTTCCTCGGCTTCCGCCGAGATGCCGCCGTTGGGAGTCGGAGTCCCGCAAGGCTCGGTACTGAGCCCGACTTTGTTCAACATCTTTATGACCCCATTGGCGGCTCTGGCGGAGTCCTATGGAGCCCAGATCGTATCCTATGCGGATGACACCCAGCTGCTCTTCATCTGCCGGAAAGGGGAGGATTTTGACGGAAAGAGTATCTGTGAGTGCCTTGGGGCTGTTTTTAAATGGCTCCAACTGAACAGCCTCAAGTGCAACTCAGATAAGTCGGAGGTACTCTTTTTCGGTTGTCAATCCGACCCGGACTGGCAGATGTGGTGGCCGACGGACATGTCTCCACCGAACCAGTCTTCGCAGGTGGCAAAGAATCTGGGGGTCAAAATTGACAACGGCCTGACCCTCAGATCTCAGATCCTCACTCTTACAGGCTCGTGCTTTGGACTTCTCCGCATGCTGCGGAAGTTCTTTCCGCTGCTCTCAGAAGATCACAGGAGGATTGCGGTGCAGGCCTTGATTGGTTCAAGATTGGACTATGCTAAAATCTTATATCTTGGCCTGCCCGAATACCTCCTGCAGCGGATGCAGGTGGTCCAAAATGCGGCGGCTCGCGCCATTTTTGGCCTGCACAGGCGAGCGCATGTTTCTGGCCTGTTACAGGCACTTCATTGGCTGCCTATCCGACAGCGGATAGTTTTCAAAACTCTGACTCTTGCCCATAAGGCCTTTTATTCCACTGGGGCTAAATACCTACAGAGGAGGCTCAAGCAATATTGCCCGTCGCGATCTTTGAGATCAGAAACACAGTTTCTTGCCGTTGTTCCCCGTGTGAGGAAGGCTCGACTGGGAGGTCGTTCTTTTATGCTTCGGGCTCCTCAGCTTTGGAACTCTATGCCCTTTTTGTTACGAAGCAACTCCAATCTGCTATCTTTTAGAAAGGCCCTCAAAACCTGGCTGTTTGCTTCTTAGATTTTAAAAAATAATAATAAAGATTTTTTGTGCTCCTTCTGTATTCTTTATGTGTTATGTTTGCTTTTAGGATGTCAATAAAGCGCCGGGATACTCACTGAGTAGCCGTGCGCTATAAAAGTCACAAAATAACATAACATAACATAACAAGTGCTGTTGATTTGCGCAGTCAGCTGGCCACTTCGGAGTACGGGGCTCCCGGTCTCTCCCTGCCCCACTCGAACATGACCAAACACACTCCAGCGAGCACAAGCAGAACACAGACCCACCATGCTGTGATCTAAAAGAACAGAGAACAAACAAGTATTATTCATTCCCGCAAGTAACATTTATCAGCAGGCACATGTTCCCATCTTTTCCCATCTTTTCTGCCCTGGCTTCATGATTAACAGGACGTCGTCCTTTCCTGTTGCAATAACCTCTGCCTGTTCGGGGGGACTATTTGGAGATTCTACCCACACCTTGGCTCCTGGATTCTTGTCGGTAGAGCCAAAGCCACCTTCCCCATGCATGGTGAGAAGGGCTGGGGCAGTCCCCTTCTTGACTATCCCTCCGTATACTGACATGATCACTATTTGAGCGACTCTGTCTCCAGGTTGTTTTATCAAATCAGCGTCTCCACTATTTATTAGGATGACCTTGATTTCACCTGATAGTCTGCATCAATGACCCCACCCACCACTTGAATGCCCTTTAGAGCCAATCCAGATCGAGGGGCAATCAATCCAAAGTTGTCTGGGGGAATCTGGGTACCCACTCCTGTCTCAATGAGTGCTGTATCTCTTGGTTTGAATCTGTACAGTTTCAAAGCATGCAGATCAAGACCTGCAGCCTCTGGTGTCACCCGGTACAGAGCCAAAGCTCCATGAGCGGTCTCCCAGTAGAGAATATTTTAAGAAAGACAGTGGCTCCTGTGGAAAAGATACTCATAGTAATTTTGAAAGAAAAGGCGAAAATCGCATACGTAGGCAGGGATTAATGTGAGATTCCAGATAGAAAGAGACTCAGACACACTGATTCATTTCTTCAATAATTTTATTGAAATTCAAATTGTAGTGAAAAAGTTTTACACATATAGCAACAATTATTTACAGTTGTGTAGTGTGTCCCAAGTGAAATTATGAACCAAAACATGAGAATAACATTTGTGAGGCAAAATGTGCAAGGTTTCAAATAAACGTTGTTGTTTACAAAAGCAACCACTTTCTTTTTTCAAAATACATAACATCTATATGTTGATAGAATGCCAGTTACAATGGTTCGCTTTTCTCATTTGTCGATGGCGTTTCAACCCTAATATGGATGTAGGGTCTCTTCAGGACCTACGATGTGAGGAACATCTGATTTAGGAATTGTTAGAATATTGGTGGTGTGCGTGAAAACCATGTGCAGGTGAATTTAAAATACTCACTAGGAATCCCTAATGAGTGCGTGGACTTTAGCAATTCTGGGGTGCGCAATGGCTGTCCTCTTGGTTTCAGAGCTTGGTTTCTAGAAGATTCATTAGCAGGATGCTGATGTCTTAGTCAACGCGGGTGCTGGTTAGCAGTCACCGCGGATCATGTTGATTTCCATCTTTGATGGATCTGCAACAAAAGAACCGCTTCCGTCAGTTCACGGGAGGTACAATGAGGTCCCTTGTTTTTCCTTTACGATCCCAGTAGAGAATGGTATTGGTGGCTACATGAGGCTAAATCTTCAAGGCTGGAGTTAGCATTAGCATCAAAGGGGTTTCTGCATTTGCTAAGGGTCTATTGTTCAGTATTTGCAATGCCCCATTTAAATGATCTCTTCAATTTTCCAATGACCCATCAGACAACTTTCTCAATTGATCTTTCAACAATCCATTCAAGCGCTCAATCAGACCTGCAGCCTGCGGGTAATACGGAATATGAAAGACCCACACAATGTTGTGTTGTACACAGTAATCCTGCACCAATTTGCCTTTGAAATGAGACCCATTGTCACTTTGAATCTGTAATGGAATTCCATAATACAAAATCAGCAAGTCTAATGTTTTCTGTGTGTTCAACTGAGTAGCATGTTTACATAGAAATTATATCAAATATCTGGAGTATGTGTCTACAGCCATGCACACATATTGACATCGTTAACTAGTTGGTAGGTGCCCAATGCACTCAATCTGTCAGATCTGTGCTGGTAATTTTCCTCTGCCTAGCTGGCCTCTCTCTATCTGTGGTACTGGTCTATGTTGGATACGCTGACAAATAGGACATTGCGAGATCACAGTTTTAATCAGATCTAGGGTAATGTGTATCTCTCTATTCTGTGCCCACCTGCTAGTAATCGTTTCTCCGAGGTGCCCGCACTTCTGATGTGCCCATTTCACAATCCCAACCAGGTCAGAATCTTGTGTTTCCACCTCGGCCTCCAACATCTTAGCTTTTTCATCTGTGAGGGAATTAAACCAGCGGTTGAGTGAGTCGGTGGAACAGTGAGCAACTACATGATACACAGTAACTGTGCTTTGTGGCAGCATGGTCCAGATCTCTTTCCACAGTTTCTTACCACACACTTCCTTTGAATATATCATCCAGGAATGGGCATGCCACGTGGGAAGCCAAGTGGCTAACCCATTGGCAGTGTATATATGACATTTTCCTGGCAATTCTTGTTTCAACGCTTGATACACAGCATATAGTTCTGCGAACTGGCTACTCCTTTCCTCTCCAATAGTGGTCAACAATTTTTTGGTCACAGGATTGTATGACACTGACTTCTAGTACCTTTTAGCCCCTACATACCTGGCTGAACCATCAGTCAACCACACATGCTTCCTGTCCTCTAAGGACAATTCTTCAAATGGCCTACCCCACTTCACAGGAGACTCCTGTTTCTCAGGTACATCATGCAACACCTCTTTATCTCCCATTGAGGCTTGCACCACCTGCTCATGCAACACCGCAGTGCCTATAGGACCTACTTGGGCCCAGCCCTGTATGTACCACTTCCATTTGAATATGCTGGCCTCTCTGCATGTCCTATTCTGTGAGTCTTGGGGGAACTCATCACCCATCACAGAGAAGACGCCCCACTTCAGGTGCAATCCGGCACCTACATTGGCTGCCTGTAGCCAGGCGTATAGAATTTAAAGCTCTCTCCAGGATGCAATTTCTATTTTCGTTTTTTAAATATACGTGGTCCTGAAAATCATCTTTTTATCATAATATTAGTACAACTTGTCAACCACCCTGAGCGGCGTATAGAAGAAGAAAGAAAAGAAAAGAAAGGAAGAAGAAGGGCAAAGAACAAAAGAACAGGACAGAGTCTCTATTCACTGCACTTTGATCCCTGTTCTTTCCTAATCTTCGCGATTAAAGTGTCTGCCTCTTCCCCTGATTTTACCAGATGCATGTGGTTATTCCACATCACCCTTAAATGTGCAGGAAACTTTAGTTGTGCCCTTACTCCCAGTCCATTCAACTCGTCCAGCCTTTTCCCAAGCTCCCATTGTCTAGTAGCTGTCACATGTGAGATATCGGACCTTATTTGAAAGTTGAAGGGGTTGGAACTGTTAAAAGCAATAGATTTTTCTTCCAGTGCTAACGAAAGGATCTGCTCTTTCACTGTATATGTCAAAAAGTTTACTAGAATTTTCCGTGGTTTCTGCCTAGCAGGATTCCTACGAAAGGGATCTCGGTGCACCCTCTGGATTTCCCGTGCCAGGTCCACCGTCTCGTCTCCTTTCAAAACAGTTCCCTTCATTAGCGTTATCACAAACCCCTTCAGGTTGGCCCCTTCCAAAGCTTCAGGCACATTAAGTAATTTGAAGTTATTCCGTCGAAAGTGATTCTCTAACCTTTCGATATCTTCTTTTAGTTCTCGGTTTTGCGCACTTAGCTTCATGACCACTTTATCAGTGGCATGCAGAGAATCCCTTAGCAATGGCATTTCCTTTTCCAGTGCCTCTGTTCTTAAAGTGACATCATCCAGCCTTTTTGCTAAATCTTCACACGAGGCCTGAATAGCTGCCTGGTTCGCTTCGGATGTTAAGAAACGACTAGCCAATTCTGCTTGATTGTTTTCCGAAACAGTAAATCTGTTTGTTATTTCCTCTTTCATAGTCAAGAGAATATCTGCCAACATTGATGAGGTTATTTCTGAGTTAGTGACACTGGGTTTACTAGTGCATATTGAATTTCCCTGCTTCTCGAGCTGACCAAGAGGAGGGTGACATGGTTGAGGGGTATCCCCTTCTTCGGAATTATTGTTTATCAGTTCAGACTACTTATTTGATAGGCTCACATCCGAATGTACACTCGAAACAACTTCATTTTCAATCTCATTTTCAATCTTGATTTCCACCTTATCAGCCTTGTTAGCTTCATTGCTAAGGGAGTTTTTCGTGAGTGCTTTCACAAAATGACTCTTATTTTCTAAACTCCCCTCCAGCGGAAAAAGTTTCTTTTGGTCAGCTGTACATTGCTTAGTGACAGGTTTTTGAGGTACATGTGCAGGTGCAGGTGAGGATGTCGGTGGTTTTGATGACTTTGACGATTTAGATGGTGTCTGAGAAGTGCTGGTGGCCATAACTTTATAGTATGTTTTCAGCGAAGGTGTAAACTTTGTGTAAAGTGGGGCACCTTTCTTAGTTTTTGCTTTCCCTCTGTTTACACCTGTATCCTTTTTATTTGTTGTTCCTAACCTAGACTCCTCTAGGTCTTCATCTGGGCTGCAGGCTTTACCTTTACCTTTGCCTTTGCCTTGCTTGCTGCTTGACCTGACAAGAGGAATAGGAGGAGATTTTCGCGTAGGACACCCAGAGTTTTCTTGCAGAGGGTCTTGTATCAATCTGGCTCTAAGAGCGTATCTGTTGACTTTCCTGCTTTGTGCCTCGCCCTGAGCAGCAGCTTCAGTCTGCTTTACTGAATCCTTCACTTTTACTAATTTTACTAGTTTCACTAGTTTAACCACCCCCTACTTCGCAGCCCCCACAAGTTTACAGATGTCGACATCCATCCATCCACCTACACCCTCAGAAGCCCCCCCTTCCTGCTGTGAGGTAGGACATTTTCTGTAATGGGTAGACTGAGATCGCTCACACCGCTTTGACAGGCGCCCCCGACAAGTACTTCAAAATGTACTTCCGATGATGCCCTTCCACCGGGGTTACTTTGGCTTTGGCTTTTCCCGCTACTACAGTTGAAAGCTTTAGTGATGATAATTTTACTCAAACACTTATGCCCAAAACACCAGAAGCGCGAAAACCGCCACTAGTTTTACTGCTCTCGCTGCTCTCACCGCAGCTCTCACCGCACCCGCCGCCTCCGTTGTAAATATCTCCGTCCCCCAGCCACGGTTCATGGAGCAAAAACAAAGCCTAGTCTCGTCGCTGCGTGCTTGGGCTGCCTCCACCCACCTCGCGCACCAAACGTACTCACTGCGTCCACTGGAGCTACAGTCGATGTCAAAACACTGCGTTATGCCGCCAAACCTCAGTATTTTTTCGTTTTGTTGCCCCGATGTAATCATTTCTACCAGCAGCACATCATGCCGCTCAGGGAACGAAAACAAGCCTCTAAAGCGTCAGGAACCTCATTGACGTCCTTGCATCCCGAGGAGTCGAGCCGCGGCCGTTTAGCTGGCAGCCGCCATGTTCCTCCTCTGATCCTCCTTTTTCAATCCGGCACCTACATTGGCTGCCTGTAGCCAGGCATATAGAATTTAAAGCTCTCTGCCTGGCTTTCAAAATCTTGAAACTCTCCTCCCCATATATTCTGACCAACTTACTGGTACTATACAGACCTATGCGCCACTTGCAGTCTCTGGGGTCATGCCTTGCTGTTGTTCCACGGGTAAAATGCGTGCGTGCTGGGGGACATTCTTTCCACTGCTTGGTAGCCAAACTGTGGAATTCCCTCCCCATGCACACCCACAGCCTGGAGAATTATTTGACAATTAAAAAGGCTATAAAAACTCATCTTTTCCCTGCGGTTTAGGCTCTAGTGTTTTGGTCTGCCTGTAGTAAGCGCTGGGACGCCTCTTTGCCGAGGCAGCTGTTGTGCTACACAAGTCGGTCTAACATAATAGGAATCTCAGGTCTCAAAATCACATTGTGCCCTAGGGTCAATTGCTTAGTATCCACCAGGGCCTAATAAAATGCAAGCAACTGTTTTTCAAAGGGAATGTACCGCTCTCCAGCATCTGGCAATTTCTTTGTCCAAAATCCTAAAGGCACCCTCTTTTTTCCTTGCTTCTGCCACAGACTCTAATTAGCATACAGTCCTTGCACTGTCACATTCAGCTCAACATCCCCCTCATGCACTGGCCACAGATCCAAAGCACGCTGTATAGCCTCTTTTGCTGATTCAAACACAATTTGCTGTTGCTCTCCCCATTCAATTGCATTTTTTCTTTCACGTAACTTTATACAAAGGGGCCAAAAGTGAGGGATGTGCTGTCTCCAAAAACCAAACAATCCAATGATCCACTGGGCTTCCTTCCTATTTCGTGGCACAGCAAATTCATTGATCTTTTGTTTCACCTGGGGCACCACCTCTCTGAGTCCCAGATGCCATTGAATACCCAAAAACCTCAAATTTTTAGAGGGTCATTGTACCTTTGCGAGATTTATCTCCCACCCTTTACTTTGAAAATGCTCCACAATCCTGTCCAACTGAATCTGCACTTGTTCTTGTGTCTCTCCCTCTATCATTACGTCATCAGTGTAATGGCAAAGCTGTACTCCAGGAACAACTGGTACCTCATCTAAATGCTTAGCCACCAGCCGGTGACAGATAGTAGGACTGTGTAAGTACCCCATATGAAGAATTCTGAACGTTAGTTGCCTAGCATTCCATGAGAAAGAGAATTGTTCTTGGCATTCAGGGGCTATTTATATAGAAAAGAAAGCATTGGAAATATCAATAGTCGCATATTAAGTCCCAGGATGCTTTTGTATTTTCTCACTTAAGGTAACAGTATCTGGGACAGCGGCAGTCAAAGGAGGTGTATGCTTGTTCAATTCACGATAATCAACTGTCATGCGCCAAGTATTGTCACTTTTGTGCCCAAGCCACACGGGGCTATTTCAGGCGGTAGTGATTAAAGTCACCACCCCTGCCTCTATCAAGTCCTGTATGGTTGCACTGATCTTCTCATCCCCTCCTGGAAATCTGTACTGTTTCTAATGAATTACCTTAGCAGCCTGGGGCACCTTCACTGGAGGAATCTTCAAGTGACCCACTCTTAGGGTGCCAACTGAAATGTACCTTTTTGATCCAAATTGATAGTACCCATCCTCCAAATTTAGAGTCATTCCCTTCAAGATATCAATTCCAATAATATATTCAGAGAGGGGCACAATCAATACAGTGTACTGTCTTTTGGCATTCTCCCTATTTTCATTTGGACCTTTGTCTGCACTGCTGATGTCGCTTTTGCGCCTAAGCCTGTGATTGTGAAATACGGTAATTTAAACTTTTTGGGATTTCCATATATCAAAGTGGCCTCCGCTCTGGTATCTACTAGTGTTCGGGCCCTCTGGACATTACGATGTTTTCAATTAATTTCTATGTCAATATAAGGTCTGTTAGAAATGGGATTTCTGGTTGACTAAGGTTTGGACCAAAGCCGGGCAGGAACCACCACTCTAGTCAGGATAAGGGAGTTACACTCATAAAATAACCCCTGCTCCCCCCCTTCGTAGCTCGGCACGAGAAGTCAGGCTTATCTTAGAGGCAGTATGTAAAGTATTTGCACAGAACCAACAGTAATACAATGTAAGCACTAGAAAAAGGACACCACACCAGTTTAGAAAAATATCCAATATTTGTATATACTTAAACAAGACTAAAGTACTTTGAAAATAGTTGCTTCACCAGATGTCTTTAAATGGCAAAAATACATTGAAAATACAGTTCGTACGAGTCGGTAGCTCGGTTCGAGTCTACCACGATGCTGAAAACAACAGAGTCTCGTAGTTCCAGCTGACCGCGTCGGTACGGGCCAGCAATAGCGGGAGAGACTCGTTAACAGTCCCTTTCTTAGTGCAGCTCACACGGAAGTGTAAGTCGGTCTTGGCATACATCGCGGTTGTGAGTCAAAGTGGAAGCATTGCACGGTGCGGTGTCCCTCGATGTGCTGCGAGCAGGGGATCGGTGACGATCATCCAGGCAGTGTCGGCGAGACCAAAGCTGGAGGTGCAGGGCGAGACAGTGCTTGAAGCGGTGCTGGCAGGTTGCTGTACAGGTGACAGAGCCAGTCGGGGCGTCCATCGCAGTTACGGTGCAAAGTGGAAGCGGTGCACGGTGCTGTGTCCCTCGATGAGGTGCGAGCATCGGCTCAGTGACGATCGTCCAGACAACGTCGGTGATGCCAAGGCGTGCGGTGCAGGGCGAGACGGCGTGGCCTGCGGTGCCTTCAGGACACAAGTCCAGTGACGGAGTCGATCGCGGTTCCCTCTTCTCTATGGCAACTGAAACAACGGTTCCAGGAGCGATACCTAGAGGTTGGTGAAGTCTTTGCAGTCCCTGAGACTTCTTAACAGGAGGCCAGCTTGGTTTCAGGCCCTTCGAGATACTCAGCACAAGTAGAGAAAGCTCAGTCCAGTCCTTTCACTGCCCAAGGCAGAAGCAGCAGCTGCAGGCCAACCCAACAAAGCAACAGCACAGCAAAGGCGCAGTACTCCTCCTGGCAGCTCTTCCAGCTCTTCGTCTTGGCAGTTTCCTTGATTCCAGCGAGTTCTCTGAAGTCTTTTCTATCCCTGAGACTTTCAGCAAGAGGCAAGCTCTACTTCAAATCCTTGGAGAAAATTCTAACAGCAGGATGATGAAAGCACAGTCCAGTCCTTTCCTTTTTCAAGACAGAAGCAATCGCTGCAGGCCAACCCTTCAACACGCAGCATAGGGGCAGTACTCCTCCTCCAGCTTTCCTAGTTCTTCTTCCTGGCAGGATCCTTAGTTCAGAAGTAATCTAAAACTCTGGGGTCTGGGCCCCAGTATTTATACCAGCAATTCATTTGTCCTCTGAAGGCAGAGGGGCCTGGATCTAGTTCAAACCAGTTTGGGGGTACATTCTGCCAGGGTGCACCTTCTTCCTTTGTCAGTGTGGGCCAGGGTGCTCAGACGCACCACAGGAGGTGCAATCAGCATTATGGAAGGCGAGCTTAGCCCTCTTCAGACCCAGGGGCTACTCCTCCCACCCATCTATGTGTAGATGTGCCTATTCAGCCCTGCTGACTCACCCAGTCTCCCCAGCCCAGGTCACTCACAAACCAGACAGCTAGCACACAAGCTAGCAGAGGCAGGCTGGATGGTTAGGTCAGAAAATACCTACTCTCTAAAAGTGGTATTTTCAAACCCATAATGTTAAAACCAACTTCACTAAAAGATGTATTTTATCATCTTGAGTTCCCTGGGTCAGTTAGGATCATAGGCTCTAATGATCTGCCCATTCTGGCCTATGGACAACAGGTAGCCTTGCAATAGTGAAACACTAAGTAGGCTGTAATTCACTATCAGGACATGCCACACACACCAGGGCATGTCATTCCTTTCACATACAATACACCCTGCCCAAGGGGTTACCTTTGACCAGCAGAGGGGTGACTCACATGTAGCAAAGGGAAGGTTTAGGGACTTGCAAGTAGGTGCACTTGCCAAGTCGACATGGCAGCCCCAGGCTGCGCACAGGCTCTGCGTTGGCAGGCCCGAGTTACACTTTATGAGCTGTTTATGTGGATGGCACAATCCAGTGCTGCAGCCCACCAACAGCATTTGATCTATCGGCCCTGGCACTCCCAGTGCACTTTACTGGGGACCGACACATATATCAAATAGTCCAATCATGGAAACCCCAATCCATAACACATGTTATACAGGAGCACTTGCACTTTACCACTGGACAGCAGTGAGGAAAGTGCGCAGAATCATTACACCAGCAAAAACAGAGTCAAAAACAGGAGGTCAGAAAGCAAAAAGTCAGGGGAAACACGCCAAAAGATGCTAGGTCTAACACATGTCCCCTCCAGCTGAAAGTAAGGAGAACTACCCAACCCCATTGGAGTTCTCTTCACTAAGGCAGAAGAACCTGGACACACCATCTGCGTTGTCGTGTTCTATACGAGGGCGGTGTTCAACCGTAAAGTCCATTACCTGTAGCGAGATGGACCACCTCAGCAGTTTTGGATTCTCACCCCTCGTCTGCATTAACCAGCGGAGGGGTCTGTGGTCCGTCTGAACCCGGAAGTGAGTCCCAAACAGATATGTCTCAGCTTCTTCAGTGCACAGGCCACAGCAAATCCTTCCCTTTATATGGCACTCCACCTCTGTTCCCTGGGGAGTAGTCTCCTGCTAAGGAAGACTACAGGCTGATCTAGGCCCTCTTCGTTCAGTTGTGAGAGCACCGCTTCCACACCATGCTCTGAAGCGTCAGTCTGCACGACAAATTCCTTGGAGAAGTCGGGTGCCTTGAGCACAGGCGCCGAGCACATGGCTGCCTTTAGGGCATCAAAAGCTTTCTGGCAGGACTCAGTCCCGATCATCTTCCTGCGCTGCTTGGTCGAAGTCAGCTCCGCTAAGGGGGCAACAATGGTGCCGTAGCCCTTAACAAATCTCCTATAGTAGCCGGTGAGACCTAAGAATGCTCTCACCTCTGTCTGGGTCTTGGGCGGTTCCCAAGCCAGAATGGTGTCAATCTTCGGTTGTAGGGGCGCCACCTGGCCGCTTCCTACCTGCAGGCCCGGACTGGCAATGTCGGGCACCGGGCAATTCCCCGGTCGGCTGGCAGGGGTGGGGGCCGGTTTTTCGGCAGGGGGCCGGTTTTGCTTCTGGGGCCGGTTTTTGGTCTGACGCGGCGTTACTAGTCAGAAAATAAATCCGAGACAGAAATGTTCATTCAGTACAGCAGACTAGTACTAGTCACTCACACACTACTGCGCTCCGTGCGGGGGTAAAAAAAAAAGCACAATCTCTCTCTGGATTCTTTACTGTTGCAAATGCAATCATTCATAACATCATAATGCATCGGAGCACTGTCTGTGCAGTGTGCACCATCTAATAGGGGTGGGTCGCGCGCAGCTGTCTCATCCGCCGTGACTGCGCTGTCTCAGTTCACCCACCTTAGGGTGGGGCGGCTGGTGGTTGTGACATGCGCATTGGGGTTCGCGCAATAAAAAGTGCGCGTGACCCGGACCGTGACGTGATGTGAGGCCAGGTCGAGAGGACTAGCTTTCCAGAACAACTGAGACTGAGGCACAGGCACCCCATAAATTAATTTATTTCATTCTAGCCCCTGCCCTGCATGCCTGTCCCTCCCTGCTGCCGACTGTCTGCTGCCCGCAGGTGAGTCACTGATGTTGTTTGCATTTTCTGCGTTACTGCGTAGCACCCTGGTCGTCCCTATTTGTGAGCAACTGAGCAGGCCTGCTGTTGGTGAACAGGGCCCAGCGCAGACGACCCGGCGGAGCCGGCTGCTGACGGTTAGGCTGGGCCTGCGCTGCCTGCCTGGCTTGACTAGTTGAGTTGTGTCGTGCCGTGCCTGGGCCTGCTGGCCGGCCCGGACTCCCGGAGCCTATGCTACTTGTCCTACTCCTACCCCCCCCCTTGCAGGCAGCCCTTTGGTTCCTCCTGCCCCGGGCTGACGCCCCAGGCTCAGCTGCACTGCAGCCAAATGAATAAAATAATTAATGAGCACCGCCGTCACCGCAGGTGAGCAGGGCAATCAGAAGGAAAACTCAGCAGTAGAATGACTTCCTGCGATTGGAAGATAGGATGCCTAGAAGTGAGTTAATAAGACTATTTGTGGATTCTTCTCTCGATTACGGAGCGCGCGCTTCCTGGACATGAGGAGCATGCTCTTCAAATGCTATTTACTGCTCGAGTTAATACGACAAAGAGAATTAACAATTAAAGGCAGAAAAGAGCTAGAGTTGCAGAGGTTGGTCATCTAATCTTTATTTAGCATCGAGGGGGTCAGATATTGGCACTAACCTACGTTCAACTCAATCAACTCTATTGCAGAAGAGTTTGAGAACTGCCATTAGACGCGAAGGATTGGCTTTTTCTTCCTTACTGATTCTGCCCTGAAGTTTGGTTTATACAGTGCGGGAAATTAAGGATACTCTACTCAATCGAATCAATATGGTAGTGCTAAGAAAATAAACCTTGTCATGGACCCTCTAGATTTCAGCCAAACTGTAGTTGCCATGCCTATGTACAAGATGAGTATCCAGACACAATATTAATCACAAGGATACATTTGACTTTTTAACGTCTCACCTGAGACAGCGCATGCTGTCGCTTGCGCAACGTTTTGTTTAAGTGGTAAGCCCTGCCATCCATTGCTTACCACTGGTTGACTTCATTGTGACTCTTATTTGCTTTCTTGTTATTCGTTTGTGTATGTGGGCTTTCCTTCGCCTCATGCGATTGTCCCTCTCCAGGAGCATGGCCCACATTCTTGTGTCTTCCCACTGCTCACGTAGTTGGGAACTACTCTTTTTCTTTTTATCTAAGCACTCGACTAGAGTGCATTCCGTGGTGCTTCAGGCTTTTTTCAGAGAGACGATTACTTTCTACTGAGCAACAGCATTTGCTGCAGAGCAAAAATGTCATTTTACAACTGGTATAGTTTCAGTACTTGGCCAAAGCGCCATGTTCAAAAATGGTCCCTGCACCAGAGTCTTTATTTCGTAATCTCTCTACTATGTCCATGAAGAGAGGGATGCTCTGAGGTAAACCTAACAAGAAAACTATGATCCCCAAGGTGCCTCTTTAAGAGTGTTTTTTTTTATTATGTAGAGAAGGACAGGAATCTGAACCTGGTTCTTTCCAGAGAGGTGTGCATGCCATTGATTTCATCTACGCAAAGCATTTTAAGAGGAATTTGTAAAAGGGGCCGGGAGAGATTGTTCTGTAGTTAAAGCTTATTAAAACGTACACTTACACTTTTTTGATATCCAACAACAGCTTGTTATTTACTAAGAATACAGTGCATTAGAAACCAACCATATTACCAAAGATCACCAGTTATGCTACTGGGCACCGTCAGAAAACATTTGAGTAGGTTTAATTTCGCCTACCACCACCACCTTGAACACCACCCTAACAGCCACCAAGACCCTAGCCACACTAACCACCACAACACCCTAACCACCACCACTTCCACCACCCTAACCACCACCACCACCCTTATCACCAGCCCCACCACCACTCTACCCTAACCACCACCACCCTAATCACCATAACCACCACCACAGCCATGCCACCACCCCAACACCCTACCACCACCACCACCCTAACCACCACCACAACCATCTCACCACCCCCACCATTCTAGCTACTGCCACCCTACCCACCACCTCCAATCTACCATCTACCACCCCACCACCCTACTAACACCTCTAGCACCACTCTAACCAGCATCACCCTACCACCACCCTCACCACCAAACTATGCAACCACCACCATCACCATACCAACACCATCAACACCCTACTACCACTACCCTACCAGAATGTTACCACCACCCCACCCATCACCTTGACCACCAACACCACCCTAACTATGACCACACTAACTAGTACCCTATCACCACTATACCAGTGGCCAACCCACCACCCTACCCACAGTCAGCTTAAAGACCATCACCACCCTAACCATCACCACCACCCTACCAACACCCTAACCACCACCCTACCACCATCACACCACCGTCCTACCAACACCATCCTGCCACCACCATTACCCCCTACTACCCACTACCACCCCCTAACCACCACCCTTACCACCACCAGCTAACACCCTACCACTAGGTTGATGCAATTGAATATGTAATGAAATGCGCTGTAAAGTTCACCATTTTGTTCTGTCGTTTTCCAACCCCGCCTATTAGCCGTCGGGATCGCTCGCTGCGCTCCGGACAGGGGCTGGTCTGGCAAAATTTGCCAGGGCTGCTTTCAGTTCCCAGTCCGGCCCTGCCTACCTGGCGCCCCAAGTACACCACCGAACCCTGCCCGATCTGGCACTTACTGGCCTTGATCGCGAGGCCTGCTCCTTGCAGAGCCCTCAACACTTTCTGGAGGTGCTGTAAATGTTCTTCCCAGCTGGAACTGAACACAGCAATGTCATCCAGGTAGGCAACACTGGAATCCTCCAGTCCAGCCAACACCTGATAGACCAACCTCTGAAAGGTGGCAGGGGCATTCTTCAACCCAAAGGGCATCACTCGAAACTGATAATGACCTACTGGGGTTGAGAATGCTGATCTCTCCTTGGTCTCATCAGTTAAGGCAATCTCCCAGTACCCAGACAATAAATCACACGTGCTGAGGAATCTGGCAGCTCCCAACCGATCAATGAGCTCATCAGCTCTGGGGATGGGGTGCGCGTCAATCCTGGTAACGGCATTGAGCCCACGGTAGTTCACACAAAACGCAGTTCTGGAGTGGCACCGGGTGCAGCAGCCTTTGGGGCTAAGACCACTGGGCTGGCCCAAGGACTGCTGTAGGGCTCGATCACCCCTAACACCAACATCTTAGAGACCTCCTCCTTGATGCTGGCTCTGACCCGGTCAGTCAACCTGTAAATATTGTGCCTTACATGAGGGCTGTCACCAGTGTCCATGTCATAGGTACATCAGTGAGTAACACCTGGGGTCAGAGAGAACAGTGGGGCGAACTGTCCCAAGAACTGGCGACAGTCCCCCTGCTGCTCTCTTGAGTCAGTTTAGGGGAGAGAATCACACCCTCCACTGACCCATCATGCTCCTTGGTAGCTAGGAGGTCAGGGAGAGACTCACTCTACTCTTCCACCTCATCATCTGTCGCCAAGAGCATACTCACTTCGGACCTCTCGAAGTGGGGCTTGAGTCGGTTCACATTGAGGACCCGCATTGGGTTCCTTGGAGTCCTCAAATTCACCACGTAGGTACTCACCCAGCTTTCTGCCTCCATATCAAGCTTCCTGGGGTCAGTTAGCTGACTGTCAACTACGTGCTGGCGCAGATCTGCAAAACATAGACTAGAAAAGTGCTCCCATGCAATCAGATTATAGAGCCTCTGAAAATCTGTTACATTACTGTCCTTCACCTAGCCATCCAGCGACCTACAGAACATATCCAACCATTCCAACCAAGTCTTGGACTCAGACTTTTTACTGGACCTAAACTGATCCCTGTACTTCTCAGGTGCGAGCGCATACCTAGTGAGGAGAGCGTCTTTCATGTCAGCATAGGCAAGGTCCCGCCCCTTACCCAAAGCTATCAGAGTATCCCTAGCTTCCTCTGGAGAGAGAGGCCATAACCCCGCTCCCCAGTTCCTCTCAGGGATCCATTCATATGAATAGACGACTCGTACCCTTGAAACCACCTTTGTATGTCATTGCCCTTCTTGTACTCTTTACCTACATTCTTGGGGATGTGTACAATCCTGTCTGTGTGTGCTGAAGAGGTGCTGCCACCATCTGAGCTGGATCTACTCTTTAGCTCCAACTCCTTGATAATTCTCTCAAGATCTAATATCATCTTCTTTTTCTCCATGGCTATTCTTTTGTCTTCCCTCTCACTTTCTATCTTGAGTTTCTCCAACTCAAACTTCCTTGCTTCACGCCTGTCCCCCAGCTCCTCTGGGGAAAAGCTACTGCTGCCTTGCCTAGAAGGTTCCCCCCCCCTCCCAAGAGCACATCCATTCTAGGTACAGGATCCTCTGCCTCTCCATTGAGATCACCAGATTGCCCACTGGCATGTCTGACTGCTACCCAGGCCCTCAGCGCCTTTTGTAGCTCCTCCTTCCTGGTGAGGCCTCTGACCTGGACTTTTAGGTTCTTGCAAATGGTTTTCAATTCCTTTATGTTGTAGGGATTCCAACCTATTCTCCTCAAAGGAAATTTTCATTGATACAATTGACGATGCTCTAGATTCTGGCATGCTCAAGTAGCAAGTTCAATGTTGGCAAGATCAAAAATAGGCCAAAAAGAAAAAGAACACGTATGTGGTATGTAATGGCCTGCGATATGGTAGTAGTGCACACCAATCACTGTAAGTCAATTACAAACACAAGTCCTATCCTCACCGCTGATGTTAAAAATGGGATTTCTGGTTGGCTAAGGTTTGCACCAAAGCCAGGTAGGAACCACCGCTCTAGTCAGGATAAGGGAGTTACACTCATAAAATAACCCCTGCTCATCTCGTTGGTAGCTTGGCATGAGCAGACAGGCTTATCTTAGAGGCAGGGTGTAAAGCATTTGCGCAGAACCAACAGTAATACAATGTAAGCACTACCAAAGGACACCACACCAGTTTAGAAAAATATCCAATATTTAAATATACTTAAACAAGACCAAATGCGATAAAAATCCACAATACAGTGCTTTTAAATAGTTGCTTCACCAGATGTCTTTAAATGGCAAAAATATGTTGAAAACACAGTCGGTAGCTCGGTCCGAGTCTACTGCGATGCTGAAAACAACAGAGTCACGCAGTTCCAGATGACCGCGTCGGTACGGGCCAGCAACAGCGGGACAAACTCGTTAACAGTACCTTTTTTAGTGCGGCTCACACTGAGTTGCGAGTCGGTCTTGGCATCGTCGCGGTTGCGAGGCAAAGTGGAAGCGGTGCACTGTGCGGTGTCCCTCGATGAGGTGCGAGCAGCGGCTCAGTGACGATCGTCCAGACAGCGCAGTGAGACCAAGGCTGGCGGTGCAGGGCGAGACGGTGCTTGATGCTTTGCTGGCAGGTTGCGGTGCAGGTGACAGAGCCGGTCGTGGCGCCCGTCACAGTTATGGTGCAAGTGGAAGTGGTGCACGGAGCGGTGCCCCTCGATGTGGTGCAAGCAGTGGCTCAGTGAGGATTGTCCAAACGGCATCGGTGAGACCAAGGCGGGTAGTGCAAGGCGAGACGATGCTCGATACGGTGCTGGCACGTTGCAATGCAGCGGCAGAGCCGGTTGGCAGGAATCGGTGCTGGCTGAGCCGGACAGCTGTGTGTGACGAGGCGGTCACGGGTGTCGAGCCAGCGGCAACCCTGTCGGTGAGACCAGGCCAGTGAAGGGAAGCGCGGTGGTGCTGGTCGCGGTGCCTCTCGATGAGGTGCCGGCAGCGGCTTGGTGATGATTGTGCAGATGGCGTAGGTGAGACCAAGGCATGTGGTGTAGGACAAGACGGTGCGGCCTGCGGTGCCTTCAGGACACAAAGCCAGCGACGGAGTCTGATGACGGAGTCGGTCGCGGTTCCCTCTTCACTGTGGCAACTGAAACAGCGGTTCCAGGAGCGGTACCCAGAGGTTGTTGAACTGATCTGCAGTTACGATCTATTGAGATCAGTTTTACAACTCAAAATCAACTTTTCTGAAGGTAGTGATCATGCGAAACTACAGCTAAGTAATGAGTGGAAAGCACAACAGTCTCAATCTAATCGAATTATGTATAGCCATAGTACAGTCCTGGTAAACCCATCTCAAAGATGGATCCATTGGAATTCAGCTACTCTTACCAAAATAATCTCCATAATTGACTCAACGCAACTCTTGCAAAGAATACATGCAGCAAATCCGATAACAAATTTCGAAATTGTGATTAAAAAACTAACACAAAAGTTACAGGAAAAGCTGAGGCATCCTACAAAGAATCACAGCAAAAAACAAAAGTTAACTAGCAACATGACTTATCTAAACAAATTGATACGACAACAATTTTTAGAAAAATCAGCCGCTAGACAGCTAGAAATTAAAAAACTGAAAAATCAACGTAGGAGAGAAAGAGAAAAAAGCAAGAGAGCACTCCAAGATAGAAACTGGGTAGATTTGCAGATAGCAGCAAAACAAAATGATCAACGTGTGTATTGAAATATAATCGCTAAAGAAATAGGCATGAAAAAAGAATTACAAACTATCCCGGTGCCTCCATCAGAATGGGAATCTTATCTGACCGACTTATATAAATTAAATACTACCGCAGAAATGAGTAATCACTCTGTTAGGAACTCAGAAAGAAAATGTTCAGACTGTGGTGTTTCTAGCCCATTTTCTATCGACCTCAATATAAGAAAGGCAAGATCTACAGGAGCAACAGGTCCGGAACAAATACCAATTAAGGTCCTCCAATGCAACCCCAAAGAATGGAGTAAGATGCTATCTCCCCTTTTCAATTACATTTTTAGTACTGGAGAAATACCCAAATCCTGGAAGGGGAGCATTATAATACCCATACATAAAAAGGGTATAAGGCTGTATCCTGGCAATTATAGACAGATAGCCCTGCTGGATGCAACTGGAAAGATTTTTACAGCGACTGTTTTAGATCATTTAAAAGACTGGGCCTTTTCATCTGGACAGATTCCACTATACCAGGCTGGATTTAGACCAAAGCATTCCGTCACCGATAATATCGCTGTTCTGCAAACCATCTTAGATAAATATGTTACTATAAAATCTCAAGTTGTATATGCTGCTTTTATTGACTTTTCCACCGCATTCGATAGAGTAGATAGAGCGACACTATGGAGAAAACTCAGCAATATGGGTATCCCGAACAATCTACTACACATACTAATAGCATTACATACAGATACCTGGTGCCAAGTCCAAATGGGTAAGGAAAAAGGCCTTACCAATGCTATCCTGACCCTAAATGGCCTTAGGCAGGGATGTCTCCTCGCTCCGTTATTGTTTTCCCTCTATCTCTGCGATTTGCCTCAATGTTTTCAGCAAATAAGTAACTTTCCGCCAAAAATCGCTTCCCACAAAATACATACATTATTGTATGCAGATGATGTTATCATCCTAGATCTAACCCCCTTTGGATTGGAAAGAAACCTTCTGGCTCTCTATAACTATACAGAGGAAAACTTCCTAATACCGAACATCTCGAAAACAAAAATAGTACCGTTCTCTGGTAGAAAAAGGAGTACTAAATTTACCTGGTCGTTAGGGGAAAAAACGGTGGAAATGGTAAATGAATACACCTACCTAGGAAGAATCTTCACCAAGTCCTTAGAAAATAAGTCCCATACTATGAATTTGACCCGTAAATCTGATGTTCACGTAGGAGCACTCTTACGACTATATGCTGCATCTGGACATAGACATTTTTCTTCAATGCTTAAGGTATATAGTGCCAAAGTACCACCAGTACTGTCGTACGCACTTGAACACATACCAATAAGTCAGTGGTCCTTTTTAGATTTAAAAGAAGGAAAGATCCTACGGAAACTAATGAAGTTTTCCCAGTCGGTTCCAGTGCAAGCTCTCCGTCTTGAGTTTTCATTAACTAGCTCCTATGCCCGAGGAATCACCAATATCATCAGGTGGGTGTATAATCTCCTCCATGCTGAAGAAGGAACGCTCCAATCCCTGTTAAAAAGGGAGACATTTGAACATGAATCATCGAACTATGTATTTTTAAGAAATGCCCTATTTGCTTTTAAACTATCAGAGGTTAACATCAAGCTCTTACTTTCATGGACTCCTGCCCAATTGAAACTTTTCTTAAAGCACTTTACTACAAGACTAAGTTTTGACCTTGACTCTCAACATTGTCTTAAACTGTCTTTATATAAAAATATTACTGAAATAATTGAATATAAGAAACCCCAACAATATATAAATTTTAACCTGTATCATGGGGCTAGGAGATCGATTGTCCTGCTCCGACTCGGAATACTCCCTGTAAAAACCCTTACATCTAGATTGTATTTAGAAGAAAACCCTATTTGTAATTTGTGTAACGGTGGAGAGCAGGACTTGGAACATTTATTGTCTACTTGCACTAATTTGTCAGTGGTAAAGGCAAGGAAAAGATTTTTACAACCAGTTTATTTAAAATGCAGAATTAACTCAATACAAGAATTGATTAGTTTATGTAAAGTTGCGCCAAACGAATTGGTATGTTACAATTTTTACAAATTTTTAAAACCATTTTTAATCTTGTATTAGTATGAAAATGTTATCAAAACTGTTTAAATTATTATATTGTGTATTTAATGTTTGTGGTTCTCAGTGGAGAACCAAATCAAATACAATAAACTAAACTTGAAACTTGAAGTCTTTGCAGTCCCTGAGACTTCTTAACAGGAGGCCAGCTCGGTTTCAGGCCCTTGGAGATACTCAGCACAAGTAGAGAAAGTTCAGTTCAGTCCTTTCACTGCCCAAGGCAGAAGCAGCAGCTGCAGGCCAACCCAACAAGGCAACAACACAGCAAAGGGGCAGTACTCCTCCTAGCAGCTCTTCCAGCTCTTCGTCTTGGGAGGTTCCTTGATTCCAGAGAGTTCTCTGAAGTTTTTTCTATCCCTGAGACTTCCAACAGGAGGCAAGCTCTACTTCAAGCCCTTGGAGAAAAATCTAACAGCAGGATGATGAAAGCACAGTCCAGTCTTTTTCCTGTTCAAGACAGAAGCAACCACTGCAGGCCAACCCCTCAACACGCAGCATAGGGGCAGTACTCCTCCTCCAGCTTTTCTGGTCCTTCTTCCTGGCAGGTTCCTTAGTTAAGAAGTAATCTAAAGCTCTGGGTCCCAATAGTTATACCAGTAGTTTCTTTGTCCTCTGAAGGCAGAGGGAGAGAGAGAGAAACTCTGTTTAATTAGACCATAGTCTTTAAACCTTGCGATCAAATAAAATTCAGCACATTATACAAAATGAATCAATATCAAAACCATACAAAATTTATAAAATCAGGCAGTTACTTTCTGTACAGCTCCCTATATCTACTCCTATGCTAAAAAGACATTCCATGGGTAGCTAATATATAAAATTGTTAAAAAGAATTTTAAAAACCTGCTATACATAATAAAACTGGAGATTATTACCTTTTAAAATGAGGCAAGTTCGTTACATTTATCGTTATTCACTTACAGTACAATCTAGGGTCTTATGAGCTTACAACCCCTCGCGTTTTACCCTTCAGCTATTTCTGGTAATGGGACACAAGATTCCTCAGTATAATTTCTCTATCTGTACCCGCGCCAAACGGTTCACCCCTTTCAGGTAGTTACACAGTGCAATTGCTATATCCAGATGTTCCATTCCTATCAGTAAGTTCATTGCTTGAGCGCGTAGTCTTATGCCATATTTTGTAAACAAAGGTCGTAAGAACCGATTTCTCACTTCTAAGCATGTCAAACAATCAAGTAATATGTGCGACATTTCACACTTAGCCCCCAGTCCACACTTACATGTACCATCCGGATATAAAATTTCTGCCTTAACTCTCCCCTCCATTAGCCAAGGGATGGTACCAATTCGGATTTTCAGAATATCCCACCTAAGTCTGTAGTTTGGCAGGGTTTCTAAGTACGGATATCCTGTCTCGTTTACCCAAGCTTCTATCATATATTGGACTGATTTTTTATTTCTCAGGTATCCTATGTCCGGCATTCTGGAATACTCCCTTCCTTGTGCTCTAAGTGCACTCTTCGTGAACTCCACATCTAAAGAGTTTTGATTTACTCCAACATTTAGACTCCAAATTATTTCCTTTATTTTTCTTTTTGCCTCTAACGCCCATCTTAGGTTACTGTGAACGATTTCATCGCTCCACCAATGTGAGACCTTTTCAGCTTACCCTTGGGATTGGCATTTCCAGAATCTAGCCACTGCCATTTTGGCCTGGATATTCCATCCTATCGTACTTGTTTCCAGTCTAATTGCCTGTATCGTTGCTGACTTTGGCAATGACAGTAGCATTTTTAAGGCCTTACCTTCCTCCCGATCCCATCCTCCTTTACCGCTTAAGAGGAGCAACTCTGCATCATACAGTACTTGGGGCGGAATCATGGCCTCATACGCCTTTAGCATGGGTTTGTGTGACATGTCCCCATAGTTTTTATTGAATTTTTTCAAACCACAAATGGAGGAAGATGCTTTTGCGTTTTTGTGTTCCAAGTGTTTGTCCCATTTTAAAGAGGATTCGAACCATAGACCAAGGTATTTTTTTTTTTAACAATTTTATTGGTAAATTGAAAACAATAACATAAAACAAGGCAATAGTCATAATATTTACAATCGTGCATCCGTACAGAATGGGTCTCTGAGTGAGTCGTTATAATTCAAACATTTAAACAAGCGATAGGGGGGGCAGCGGTGAAGCAGTGCAGTAATTACATACGATATCAAGTACATGGGATGTCACTCAGGGAGACAGGGAAACGTCTGAGTTTATTTATTTATTTATTTATTTTTTGAAGCTTATAGAGCGCACGGCTACCTCCGGCGGAGGTGTCCCGGCGCTGAGATTACCCGAATGCCACCCAGAGAAGGTACCAGAAGTAAATCCTACAGAAAGGCAATAGAAGAAACAGACATTATGAACGATTAGTAAACAGCCAGGTTTTGAGTTTTCGTCGAAAGACCGTCTCAGATTCAAGGAACCTGAGTTCCACGGGAAGTCTGTTCCAGAGTTTGGCAGCCGTGACAGTAAAAGTTCTGCCGCCACATCTGGAAAGTCTGAATCTTGGGACGATCAGTAAACGAAGGCTGTTAGATCTGAGATGTCTAACAGAAGATGACATTTTAAGGCGTTTACTCAAGTAAGACGGGCCTGTTCCATGAATAGCACGAAATGCCAAGGTCAAGATCTTAAACTCAATACGCCGAGCTATGGGGAGCCAGTGGAGCTCATCTCTGTACGCTCTGACTGAGGTACGAGCAGGAATATTGCCAATAAGCCGAGCCGCGGCGTTTTGGACTATCTGCAGGCGATCAATCAAATACTGGGGGGCACCCGCATACAGGCTGTTAGCATAGTCCAGATGAGTGGTGATAAGTGCCTGGACCACCGTTTTGCGAGAAGATTGAGGAAGATACGGGAATATCTTCCTAATCATGCGCAATTTCGCAAAGCAAGCCCCCGCAACCTTGTTGACTTGGGATTTACCAGAGAAGGTGTTATCAAATGTAAAGCCTAGGTTGCGGGCAGTCTGAGCTGGCTTAGGAGGGGGATCCAGGACAGTGGGCCACCACAAGCTGGCCGGGGGAGGAGACTTCTGACCGAAGAAAAGAACCTCCGTTTTATCGGCGTTGAGCGCCAGGTGGTTAGCAGACATCCACGTGCAGATATTGCCAAGGCAGTTTCTAAAATCAGAAAAATGGGAGTCAGAGTGGCCTCTAAATGAGAAAATGAGCTGAGTATCATCAGCATAGGAGACCACCCTGACACCCCAAGATTCCACTACCCTAGCAAGAGGAGCAACGTAGATGTTGAATAATAGAGGGCTGAGGGCAGAGCCCTGGGGCACTCCGCACAGAAGAGGTTTATCCTCTGATTCAAATGGGTGCAACGTGACCCTCTGAAACCTGTTCGACAGAAAGGAATTAATCCAGACCAGTACTGTGCCACTGATCCCGAGCTGATGTAAACGAGTTGCTAGTATGTCATGGGATACAGTATCAAATGCAGCGGATAGGTCGAGGAGGACCAACATGACCTCCTCGCCCTTATCCACTGATTCCCTAATAATTTCTGAGACCTCTAGCAACGCAGTCTCGGTGCTGTAACCCGCTCTAAACCCGGACTGGGAGTCGTGTAACAGCTGATTAGATGCCAGATACTGGGCCAGCTGGGTCTGTACCACCTTCTCCAAGACTTTCGCAGGTTTAGGCAGAAGTGAGATGGGCCGGTAGTTGGTGAATTGTAAAGGGTCAGCACCAGGTTTTTTTAGAATAGGGATTAGCCTGGCCTGTTTCCAATCTGAGGGAAATTGACCCCGAGACAGAGAGGCGTTCCAAATCGAGAGGAAAGGTTTAACCAGAACAGTGGCAAGATTGCCCATGATTTTGGCAGGGACTTGGTCTAAAGGAGAACCAGACTTTATTTTATATAGCAAGGACAAGGCTTGGTCGGAGGTAAGCTCCTCAAAATGATTAAATGGGCTATGACTGGAACAGGTTCTATCAGGGGGGTGGCAGAGTGCAGCAGTATCAAAAGAAGAGGCGAGTTTGATAATTTTATCCTGAAAAAAATCCGAAAGTCCGTTGCAAAGATCTTGTGTTGGAATACATTGGGTTTTCGTGGCAGGGGGATCGACAAAGTCTTTCACGATGGTAAAGAGAGTTTTGGAAGAATTCTGTGCCTGATGGATGAGATTGGAGAAATAAGCTCTCATCGTAGAGCGTTTCAGCTTATGGAATTTGTTCCGGGCAGATTTATAGGCCAGTTTAGCAAGAGGGTCATAATTTTTTCTCCATTTGCGTTCCAGTTGTTTACATACACTCTTTTCCTCACGAAGCAAGGAAGAAAACCAAGGAGAAGAGGGACGAGATCTGGAAGAAGACAGTGGAACAACAGGGGCAACAGCATCAAGGGCCGAGGAAAGGGCCAAATTAAATCTTGCAGTTTCTTTGTCAAGGTCTTCTAGATGGTTAAGTTGAAACTGAAGATGCGGTTCTAAGGACTCACAGGTCACTTTGGTCCATCTACGGCCACTGTCTCTATGAAGAGAGGATGGGGAAAACGAAGAAGGGGAGGTAAGGGTAAAAGGAAGAAGGTAGTGATCAGTCCAGGTCAGAGGAGAAGGGGACAAAACAGATATGCCAGGATGATTTGAAAAAATGAGATCTAATGTATGCCCTGCAATGTGGGTTGGGCCTATGACTAATTGCGGCAGAGTAAGTCCCTGTAGGGTATCCAACAGGGAAGAGGCTTTGGTACAGGAAGAATTATCAATATGGAGATTGAAGTCTCCCAAAACCATAAAATAGGGATGTTTAAGAAGAAAGTCAGCAATATTTTAAATCGTAAGGGGGAGTACATATATTCCCCCGATAGGTATTCCACTGGGACCAGACCTTGCTCCATTTTCTAGGTCTATCCCTAGCCAAATAAACTGTCTTCTCCCTAAACATGCACCAATCCATATTTTCCTTCCATACCGATACCATGGGCGACCGCTGGGAGCCCCACAGCTGTGCGATGTCTCTCTTAGCTATCATGTTCCCAAGGTTCGCCCACTGAGTCTGAGCAGCATTATAGTCATTTGGTTCCCACGCATTCAACAGGCAACGCCTGGCCTCAGGCAGTAAAGGCACCCCGGTGACCCTCTCCATCACTGCATGCACACGAGTCCAAAACGCAACCACCTCCGGGCATTCCCATATAATATGGAGGAAAGTACCAGTCATACGGCAGCCACGCTTACACAACCCATCCTGAGAATAGCCCATTCTAACCAAACACGGACCAGTGACATACACATGGTGGAGGATCTTAAGCTGGACAAGCCGAAGACGGGCAGGTATAGCCACCTCCTTGGGCGAGGACAACGCAGACTGCCAGTCCTCGTCATCCAGCTCCAAGCCATCACTAATCCAAACTTCCCTGAGACGCACAAGCATATCAGCCCGGTTGTTGATCAATTTCTTATATATTAGTGAAATCGTGCTGTCAGCCACGTGACCATCAAGTATACGGTCCTCGAGGGGAGAAGATTCGGAAATATCAGTGCCCGCGGCAAAAACCGAAGTCAAAGCATGCCGGACCTGTACACATCTGAAAAATTCCCTGTCGCCAAGCTCATACTCCGTCTTCAAGACTTCAAAGGCTTTACCGTTTCCCTTGGACCAAAGGTCACCCACCCTGCTAATGCCAATCATGTCCCAGTTCTCGAAACCTTTCGTTTTCCACAGACATCCCAATCTTTCAGAGGCGTACAACGGAGTTGCACGAGTCAGCCTATCTCTCCATCCCAAAGCCATATTCGCATCGTGCCAAACCCTCACAGCTATCCTAGTGGGTCCAAACAGCTTCCTACCAATCACCTTAGAATAAAACGCCCTATTGTAGTTCCCACCCGGTAGAAAAATGTATCCAACTCAAATGCCGGGTTAAAACCAGGCTCGTAAGTTGCATGGTTAATCACACTCAGCTGGGAGGCCCAATAATAACGCTATATATCCGGAAGCGCGATGCCTCCATCATACCAAGGGAGCGTGAGCTTAGAGAGGGCAATGTGTGCACGCCCATCCCAAACCAACCGTCTCTGCAGATGTTCCACTTCACGAAAATAACTAGAAGGAATGACGTCAAAGGAGTTCTGGAGCGCGTACAGAAAGCGCGGCAGTGACATCATTTTGAAAAGGGCGGCGCGCCCAAAGCGGTGACAGTGGTAACCGACGCCAGCGTGCAACATCAAGTTTCAGCCTCTGGAGCAGGGGAAGCAGATTGCGGTCGTAGCGAACAACGGGGTCCAGGGATATGTAGATCCCTAAATACTTAAAAGCTGTCTCTGAAATCTGGATAGGGAATCGACGAGGCAGTGGAGGGAGACACCCTGAAAGTACATAGACACAGGATTTCGTCCAATTGATAACGAGACCTGAGTTCTTGCCAAAAGAAGTAAGAACATCAAAAAGCACGTTGAGGGTTTTTTGAGGGGACGTTAGGTACAACAGGATATCATCCGCATAAAGCGAAATACGATCCTCCAAATCAGGGGTCCACCGGATACCCTTTATCAAAGGTTCCCAACGAAGCCAGGCAGCTAGCGGCTCCAGAGCGAGGGCAAAAGCAGGGGGGACAACGGGCAGCCCTGCCGCGTGCCACGCCCGAGGGTAAAAGAGTACGAAGCCCTACCATTAACCACAATCTGAGCCAAGGGCTTCTCATATAAAAGTTTCACCCAACCAATGAATACAGGGCCAAATCCGAATTTCGCGAGAGCTGCCCAGAGGTATGGCCATTCGATTGTATCAAAGGCCATTGTGGTGTAAGGAAGCCAAAATGGTCGGCTCGGGGAGAGTCTCCGCCCTCGCAAGAACGCCATGTAAACGCTGGAGATTAAGTGCAGTGTTACGATGCGGGATGAAACCAGATTGATCCGGGTGGATCAAGTCGCTGATAACCTTGATCAACCGGTTAGCTAACAATTTGGCTAAAATTTTGGGTTCAGCGTTCAAGAGCGAAATGGGCCTATAGGAAGCACAACAGTCCTGCGGCTTCCCCTCCTTATGGATGACAATGATCGTGGCAAGCCGCTGATCACTAGGGAGGGAGCCAGAGTCTAGCGACTCCAGGAACATATCCCTAAGATAGGGCGCCATTTTGTCAGGTCGCAGTTTGTACAGTTCAATTGGCAGTCCGTTGGGACCCATAGCCTTACCAGGACGAAGAGAACGAATTGCGACGGCAACTTCGTCTGCCTAGAGTGGTGCATCCATTAGGTCTCTATCAGCCTCGGATAGGCAGGGCAGTGCAATGTCACGCAGCAACAAATGGGAGTCCTCCTCATCCCTACCACAGACCGAAGAATAAACCTCTCCAAAATGGTCAACAAAACATTCTACAATCTAAGCTGGGTCATTAACACTCACTCCATCCGGCCTCTCAATCACAGGGGCAACACGATTCGCTCTTTCTTTCTTGTCAAGCAATGCAATCAATTTACCAGCCTTGTCTCCCACATCATACAATCTGCCCTGTTGCTCTCTGTTCATTACTTTAGCGGCATCGGTAGCCAGGGCTCTATAATCCAGCTGTTTCAGGCCGAGGGAATGGAGTTTAGCACGAGTGACACCCACCTCAAGGTCACTCTCCAGCTCAGTTATGTCTGTCTCAAGACGAATCAATTCCTCACATTTAGCTTTCTTAGCACCAGCAATTAGCGACAAAGAGTGACGACGTATAACAGTTTTGAAAGCCTCCCACAATGACACAGATGAGGACACAGACCCCCACATTTTCAAGAAAATAATGGTCAATGGATTTTATCAGCTCGGAACGGATTGTGGGATTTCGAAAATACCAGGGATTTATGGGAGCCACTAGTCCCTCACTACCCACCCCGGTTTCCATGCAAAGCCACAGGGGGGAATGGTCCGAGATACCGGGGGAGGGTGTCTGATTTCTCTAATCGAGGAGGATTGGGCTGCTGGCATTAGCACGTAATCAAGCCGGGAAAGACTCCCATGGGCCCCGGAGTGGAAAGTATATTGTGGCTGCACAGGATGCATTAACCTCCAGCAGTCTATCAGACCAAAGGTTTCCAAGAACCCACTCAGCCATGACTGGGACTTAGCTAAATCCCTGGAAGGGTGACGATCCAAGGTGCCGGAGATAACCGAGTTAAAATCTCCACCCATAATCAGGAGACCGTCTGGGAGCCCCAACACCACCCGCCCGATGTCAGCGAAGGTGGAAGTCTGCGGACCCGGGGGAACATATACTGTGATCAGAGAGAGTGTCTTCCCCTCCCACCTACCAGTGAAAGTGGCATAGCGCCCTCTGTCGTCGAGGATTACCTCGTCTATTTCCAGAGGGAGAGAGGACCGAACAAGAACACCCACACCCCTAGAGCCAGAGGTGAATCCGGAGTGTGCAACAAGGCGATGTCCTTGTCTATTCATGGCTTGACACGCATTACCAATTAAATGCGTTTCTTGTAGAAGAACGACACCGGGGGAAAGTCGTCGCAGGAACTGTAAAACAACCCCCCGCTTTATCCTATCTCCCAACCCGTTGACATTCCAAGACAATAGCCTCAACCCACTACCCCCCATCCCGAGAAGAAATGCAGGGTCCACCCCACACCGGACACAATGATCGGATCAAAAGAGAAAACAATACGTTGCCTTGTGAAAAACAATAAACACACAAACACCCCCCCACCACCCCCCAAATGGAACACGTTACAACACCCCCCACCCTGCACCCCTGCGTACGACTCAAAAGCCACCCCAACTTGCAGTGTGCCTGTCGCCCTGACATTAAACTAATCTACACAAAGAAACCCGGAGGAGGAAAGAGTCCCCTTTTCCCCCGCCACTCTCGGGTCAATCGCTAAGGAAACATAATAAGACGAGAATCATCAAACTCAGCTGTGAGACAATTGAAGTGTTCAGACATCGGAAACCACAGTGTCACTCTTGGTCCAGTACCCCGCCCTTGGCACCACCAGGGTGCCCAGTTCGATCGTCTCTTTTAGGCAAAGAATCCAGCCAGTCACTGACATTTTCTGGGCGGTCGAAGAAAAATGTCCGGTCCTCTTATTCGACTCGAAGCCTCGTCGGGAACAGCATGGCATATTTAAGGCCTACATCTCGCAATCGTGGCTTCACTCCCTGAAACCCCATCCTCTGCCTTTGAACAAGCTGAGTAAAGTCCAGGTAAAAGTTCACTGATGCATTGTCAAACTTTACGGGGCCGCCCACCCGTGAGGCCTGTAGGCTAGCATCTCTGTCCCTGAAGTGAAAGGGTCTGGCAATGATAGGTCTCGGTGGGGTACCCGGCTTAGGCTTCCCACCCGGAACACGGTGGGCTCGTTCTACAGCAAAAAATTTGCTGAGTCCGGTGGGGGCAAGATGATTCAAAACAAGGTCCTCCACAGGGAGATCAGTTACAGAGTTTGTTGATTCTGGAACCCCCGCTATGCGTATATTATTTCTACGGGACCTCGCTTCCAACTCTTCCGACTTGTTTTTAATGACCTCTAGTACCCTGTCCATCTCCGTGCATTTCTGTGTCGTTGCATGGGATTCGTCTTCTACTGCTGATAGTCTTGTCTCTGCTTCTTCCAGCCGTTCCCCATGTTTGTCGAGTTTTGCAGCCATGTTGTCGACTCTCTGTGTGATTGAGTCTAATTTACTATGCACATCCTGTAGACTCCTATGTATGGCTCTCAGCGTAGTTTCCATAGTGTTTTGCACCTTCGAGTCCGTTTCCATATCCGCATCCGGTGGCGCCGTGGCCCCTTTCGTGGCTTTTTTATTATCGAAGGGTAGTTTAGACTGTACTTTTTCCGACTTACCCATTTTCTGTGTTGTCTTAATGCTCCTGCCTCCTGGATACTCATGATCTCTGTATTTTTTCCCAGTTCCCTTATATTATTTTGTTTCAGGTCATTTCCTAGGCCATTTATATTCCAGGAGGCTAGTCTTATGCTATGTGACATACCTTTTCCTATTCAATATCATCTAGCCAACCTTCCTCCCCCCAGTCTTTAAAATTTTTCGATGAGGGTCCTGCCTGGCCAGACTCCTTACTCCAGTTTCCCCACCAGTGTTCAACCTCTGAGTTATTTGCTACTATTTTGATGTTTCCTAGCGGCATTCCCTCCTCTTCCTCCTGATCACATAACCTAACCTGTCTCTTCCTAAACCTGCGTGGCATTTTAGAAAAATTATTTCCCTGCCACCCCTTTCCTTCTACTTCTACTAAAATTTCGTTCTCATTTAGTAGTCGAATTCCTTCCTTTTGTAGCTCGTTTGCTGCCTTCGCAATTGAATCTTTTACCAGATTTGAGTACAGCGTGATTCTAGTAATCTCCGTCCCTTCTCTAGTTTGTCTGAAACCTACTACCCTTATGTCGTTCGTTCCTATCGCTTTCAATTTCTGGCATTTGGCAAAACCTTGCAGGAGTTGTGACCTGTTTAATGGCAACCTCTTACCTAACTTCTTCCCCCCTGTCCTTAGCGGGATTTGTTAGAGGTATAACCCCATATTATCGTTTCCCTCTTTCCTTGCCCTGATGGGTACAGAAGGTTCATTCATATTGGCCTTCTCTGGTTGATTATTAGATCTGTTTACTCTCACCTCCCGTGTAACCCAGGCCTGCAAATTTCCTCCCAGTTGTCTCCGCCCCCCCTTCGGCTGAGCTGCGGATTTATTGTTGACCGGGTTCTTCTGGGGTTTGGGGATGTTATGTGGACGCGCCATTTTGGATTATTCATTTTTGGTATACTCATCTGAGGGTTGGGTCCCTTTATTTCCTTTCCTATCATATTGTTTTCCTCTTCCACCACTACTTCTTCCTCACGGGTATGGCTCACCATCCTTACTGTTTTTTTTTCCTGCGCCTCTTCCTCTATTTATTTGTCCACGTCTTGTGTGCTCTACTCTTCCTATTATCATCATAGGCCACTTTGAAATATATATCTGGTGGCCCTCTTTGGATTGTTTGCCAGTTTGAAGCTTGCCCTCCCCCCGCGGGGCAGGGTCGGGGTTAGGAATTTTACCTGCCGTACTTGGCATATGCTCATTTCCCTTAGGGGGTTTATCAGCTTCCCCCTGAGCCTGAATTTGGGGCTCTGGATCGGGGATTTGTCTTACCATATTTGGCATATGTGATCTAATCCCCAGCAGCTCCCCCTCTATGTTGGCTAGATAAGTTTTCTGTGTTTTTAGAATAGTATTATTAGACAGAGTTTTTTTATATTTTATTTATTGGTATTTCAAGAAAAACAACAAAGGACATACAATGCCCAACAGTTTGTTATTTCTACAACATACATCTGAACTGTATTACAACACTCCATATCCACTAGAATACTACACGGTAGACACACTGCGTCACAACTAAGCTACTTTTACTTCAGTTTTACTCCGACTGTTCGCCTAAATTCGATAAATAGTCCGCCAAATAGTGGCAGTAGTCTTTAGGTCGTGCACTTGGTGGCAATTCTTCTTCGTACAGTTTGAGATTGTCCTTGCAATATATCATATCATTTATCCATTGCTTTATTCGTGGTGCTTTCTTACCCCCCCAACAGATTGCAATATTACGCTTCGCCAATAGCAGTGCCAGTACACAAAATTTGCGTTTTCTCGCTTTAACAGTTTGTAGTATATTCAGCAGAAACGTCTGTATGGTACATTGAATCTCAATTCCCACCATTTTGCCCATCATTTCTGTCACCTCCAACAAAAATTGAGCCACCTCCCTGCAATATCATGCGTTGTGTAGGAAATCAGCATCATCCATACCACCTCTTTGGCATCGTGCATCCTCGCGTAATCCATATTTGTGTAGTCTTTGAGGCGTGTGGTATGTCTGGTGCAAGAGTCTGATGTGTATCAGCTTTAAGTTTCCATTTGGCGGCAGTATACCAGTAATCGTGCCAGCCGCGCACCACTCTTCCTCCGTTAGAGGCATTTCCAAACATGTATTCCATTTTTGAATCGCTTTGTCTGCGGTATCACCTATTTCAGCTTGTAATGAAGTGTACAGCCTCGATACTAAGTGCTTGGGATTAGCTGATGTGAGGAGTAATTGTAGTGTCAGTAATGTGTCTGGTTCAGCAGGATAGGTTGGATAGTGTTTTTTCAATGCTTGTTGTGGTCTATAGTATGTAAATTTAAATAATGATGTTTGATTTTGTATATATTCCAGCTCTTCTAGTTTCCTAATCGTCCCCTCCTGATACAGATCTCCTATGGTGACAAATCCCACCTGTTTGAGCAGGTCTATTCCTACTGCCTCTTGCGTGACTGAAAGAGCTGAATGATAGTTAAGTGGCATTTCTGGTGCATATATCGGTTGTTTGCCCACTTTTTTCGCTATCTCCCGCCATGCCCTCGTCATAGTATCTACCGTATTGATATCTTGTTTGTGCAAAGCCGGTCGCCTGTGTGATATTATTGCAGTCAGTGGTATCGGGAGAGCGTCTCCTTCTTCCACAGCTACATGTGCTATGTATGGAGTGGGGTGAAACCAGTAGTGCACATATTGTGCCTGCGCACATAGGTAATACAGTAGGAAATCAGGCACTTTAAATCCTCCCTTTGCATATTTTTATTTATTTTTATTTTGAAAGTTTTATATAGCGCGGACAAGATCCTTGCGGATATCAGAGCGCTTTACAAGGAGGAGTACATGGGGACGCATAGTCAGACAGATAAATCAATAGGTCACATAATATAAATGGTACAAATAGGTGGCTAAATAGTACAAGTAAATGGCACAAGTAAATGGCTACAAAGTCAAACACGTGGGAATCAGACAATTAATAAAAATGATTAAGGTTGAGTGAGAGAGTTCGACGGACGGATGGAGGACCCGTTGGGCGGGGAGGTGTAGTTGTGTGAGGTGTTGCATATGGTAGCGTTAGCATATGGAGGTTTATTCTAGCTGATTTACCCGCCCAGATCAGTTTTAAGGTGATTGCTCTGATCTCCTGGAACACTGGTGTCGGTGGTTTTATCGGGATGTTATTAAATAGATAGAGTAGTTTCGGTAGTAGTACCATTTTTACTATGGCTATTCTGTCCGCCATAGATAACGGCAATTGTATCCACCGATCTATTTTCTGTTCCAACACACTCAGCACTCTGCCATAATTTGTGCGGATCACCTCTTCTGGGTCTCTACGGAACCAGACACCCAAGTACCGCACTCTGTCCATTTGCCAGTCTAGGGGGTAATCTAGATGGAAGGGTAGAGTACTATCAGTTAGGGGCATAATTGTGGATTCAGTCCAGTTAATGGTCAGTCCAGAATGGTATCCAAATTTAACGAATTCTCTTAGTAGCGGATTTAAGTTGTCTTTCGGGTCTCTGACGTAGAGTAATACATCATCTGCATACAACGAGATATGTAGTGGTCTTTGGGAAAACTGCAATGCTGAGTGTTTGTATTCTTGTCTTATTTTACACGCTAACGGCTCTATAGCTATGGCGAACAGCAGGGGCGATAGTGGGCATCCCTGACGCGTGCCTCTACCTATTGTTATTGGTTCCGAAATATATTTATTGACCTTAATCCTTGCTATAGGACTAGTATAGAGTAGCGCTATCCATTGCAGAAACATTGGCGGGAAACCCATTCTTCGCATTATGGTGCGTAAATATGTCCAGGCAATGGTGTCAAACGCTTTTGCAGCATCTAATAGTACTGCCGCTGCCTTCGTCTCTGGGGATAGGTAGTGGGCCAGTGCAAACAGAGTCCTCGTGTTATGGGATGTTGACCTAGTGGGAATAAACCCTGCCTGATCTGGTAGTATCAGTCTCGTCATTAAGACTTGTAGTCTCGTTGCTAATATTTTAGACAGTATTTTGGAGTCAACGTTTATTAGGGATAGTGGCCTATAGGAGTCACACGTCTCCGGGTCTTTTTCAGGCTTCAATAATGCAATAATCATTGCTTCCCTTAGGGAGGCTGGTAATACACCTTGTTCATGCGCTTCTCCTAACATTTCCACCACATGGGGGCTAGTAAATCCACAAAAGCTTTGTAGAATTCCCCAGTGAATCCGTCAGGACCTGGCGCTTTACCATTCGGTAGTGATTTTATTATCTCTGCTACCTCTTCCACTGTTATCAGCTGGGAGAGGTATTGCCTATGTGTATCTGATAACCATGCCAACGCTATTGTATCGCAGTATTTGTCTATTTCGTCTTCCTGGGCGGTTTTGTCTGTTTGGTACAGGTTGCCAAATGTGTGTCGGAATGCCTCTAGTATGCTTTTAGTGTCGTGTCTCCTCACTCCGTGTTGGTCCCTTATCGCTTCTACCACTTGTGGTGGTTTCTGCCCACATATTTTAGCTGCTAGTGTCGCACCTGGTCTCCCCACCTCACCATAGTATCTCGCTACCTTCCGTTTGTGCACATATGTTAGCTCTATCGCCGCTTGTTTTTGGTACTCTGTTAGTTCGAGCCTAATTCTGCCCAGAATAGCCGGATCTTGTGATTCAGTATAGTCTAACTCTAGTTTTCTTATATCAGCTTCTTTTTTCTTCAATTGCTTCTTAAGTCCTTCAAAATGCCTGCACTAGTGCTAATACCGAACCCTCTTATTGTGGACTTGAAGGCCTCCCATAACAATCCAGCGTCTTTAGCTGTAGGCTGGTTAAGTTCAAAATATTCCGCTATTGCTTTACTAATCGTGGTACGATAACATTCATCCTGCAGAGCCTTTGCATTAGATCGCCAGCTGAAAGGAGGAGGTACGTAGTTAGGCAGATTCACCGTTAGTAACACTGGGTTATGGTCGGATAGGGTCCTTGGAAGGTGCTCTATTTCTTCTATCCATTGTAATACATCATGCGACCCAATCCAGTAATCTATTCTAGACCAGCTGTTAAAGGCCGCTGTTGTATGAGTAGCCTCTCGGTTAGTGGGATTTTTTAGTTGCCACAAGTCTACTAGTTGTCTGTCCAACATTATGTCTTGTAGTGTGTGTAACGCTCTTTTGTGTGTTTCTGTCGATGTATTGGATCTGTCAACCTCATCATTCAGTGCCATGTTAAAATCACCCCCCCATAATATCGGAACCTCAGGAAGGTCAGATAAATTAGCCCAGATTGTCACGTAAAACTTTGGGTCATCCACATTTGGAGCATAAATGTTCAGAATAGTGACTCCATGTCCCCTAAGCATCCCCGTCACAATTACATATCTCCCTCCACTATCAGTATGTATGTGTTCCAGCTTGAACTGTAACCCTCGCCGTATTAATATCGTTACTCCTCTAGAATAGGAGGAATATGTAGCACTATATGTGGCTTCCGCCCACCGGTGTCCAACACGTGTGTGCGCTCGGGGGTCTATGTGTGTTTCTTGGAGGCATGCCACATCTACCTGCAAACGCGTCAGGTATGCTAACACTTGTCTGATTTTTTTAGGGTTGTTTAGACCACGCACATTCCAGGATAGTAGTTTTAATCTACTTAGTTGCTTATCCACCATTTTGTCTTGACAGTGCTATTTTCAATGTCAATTTGCGAAAGACAGACACGGTCTTATTGCGTGTCATATGTAGCCTAGATGTCATGCAAGTCAGTGTATGATTCCCATGGAGTCTGGCAGTGTTTCTCAAACACAGTTCTGTAAACCAACATTCCCCAACATACCCCCTCCTCCCCCCACCCACTTCAGCACCCCAAACATGCCAAAGACATACCCTAATTGTAACAAAAACTAACAATTTATCAATGTGGGGGGACACCCCGTGGGGGGGTCCGCTCGGGTCGCACGACTTCATCCAACATAGTGGATGTGGCCAGAGTGGTTACGTAGTGCAAGTGCAACAGTACATGTTGTATATGTATTTCCCTTCTCGTATTTTCACATCGCGATAGTGTTAGATATCCACATTTCACTCCTCTTTGTATGATACTTCACAATTAATGCAGTACTTTTCTGGCGTATTCTCATCTCGACATTTCAATCTCATAGGTATTATATTTGCATATTTACCTTACATAACCGTAGTGTTATCTCTTACATTACCCATCAACAAGTGTTGTACGGTGTTGTGCTATTCCAGTAATCTATTTGTGGTTCGTGCATTGAGTGGCCTTACTTTGTCTCATCCCTACAATCATGGCCTGTATCTTTCTCAACAGCCTACAAATCAGAGGTTTCTCGTGCCCCTTATCGTTTTACTCGGTGATAGGCAGTCAGAGCACAGTACATGCGCGCTCTAAATGACATGTTTTTGTATCATCGTATTCCCAGTCTCTTACATCCATATGCCAAATCGTGCTTGATCCTGTGTCATCTGCAATATGTCCTAGTTAGGATCTACGGCTTTGTAGTACAAGTTCCATGGATACCCGTGATTCAGTCTGAATCTGGATTCTGCTCTTGACGTCTTTGCTACCTCCTCCGTTGCCCCAGCCGTTTAATATAGTCATTTGCTTCTTTTGGAGTGTGACATAACACTGATTTACCGTCTTTGGTTATTTTTAACCTCGCTGGGTATAGCATCGCGTATGCTATTTCCATTTCTCTCAGTTTCTGCTTAGCCGTTGCGAATTCTTTCCTCGCCATTTGCACATTAATGGTGAAATCCGGATAAAACTGCAGTTTACTACCTTGGTGTTCGATTTCCTGCTTTTCTCTCGCCATCTTCAGGATCATGTCTCGAGCTCTATAATTGAGTAGCCGTGCCACGATTGGGCGTGGAGGGGCACCTGGCTTGTGTTTAGGTGCGAGTGTGCTGTGTGCTCGTTCTACGATAAACACTGTGGACAATTGTTCGGCTCCAAAGATCGATTTCAGCAGGTCTTCCACATTCGTCTCCATCTTCCCAGTGTTTGTTGATTCTGGAACCCCTGCTATGCGTATATTATTTCTACGGGACCTCGCTTCCAACTCTTCCCACTTGTTTTTAATGACCTCTAGTACCCTGTCCATCTCCGTGCATTTCTGTGTCGTTGCATGGGATTCGTCTTCTACTGCTGATAGTCTTGTCTCTGCTTCTTCCAGCCGTTCCCCATGTTTGTCGAGTTTTGCAGCCATGTTGTCGACTCTCTGTGTGATTGAGTCTAATTTACTATGCACATCCTGTAGACTCCTATGTATGGCTCTCAGCGTAGTTTCCATAGTGTTTTGCGCCTCCGAGTCCGTTTCCAAATCCGCATCCAGTGGCGCCGTGGCCCCTTTCGTGGCTTTTTATTATCGAAGGGTAGTTTAGACTGTACTTTTTCCGACTTACCCATTTTCTGTGTTGTCTTAATGCTCCTGCCGTCACCCGGTGTACTTCACTCGGTCCGACACTGCTATTTTGTTGACTGCAGACACACACTTTCAATTGCCAATGACCAGCACCTGGCCAGCTGTCTGACACGGCTTAGTTACCCTGTATTCCGCCCCCTGCAGATTGTAACAGTTCTACTCGTTTTATAGCCTGCGAGTAATTTGCGTGTTATCACAACGTGAAGCGTTGCTATCGTGCTTCCAGATTTGTGCCTTACAATACTGCCGTCTTCTCGCACAGTGATAATACTTGCTGCGTGCTTGTGTCTTGTGGAGAGACACCCTGCGTAGGTAGATCGACCCTGCCGCCTTACACCTCCATTAGGCGATGTGCTGTCTCGTTTGCGCCTTTTCCCTACTCGAAGCTTTTGCGTTTGCAGCGCTGCGTTACGCTTCGCGTTATGTGCTGCCCAGCTAGGATTTCCTGCACAAGCGCTGCGGTGTCACTCTCACCGTCGCTCTGTCCGGGTAGGTGCTTCAGAGTATGCCGCTCGATCGTGGTTAGGACGCAGTGCCTTCCCCGCGTCTCAATTGTCTGCAGGAGCCGCCATCTTGTGTTTCCAACTTGCGGTTGCGCTCCGTTTCAATGCAGTCTAGTTGTCGGGCACACATCTCTCTAACTCCAGTAGAGAACCATGCACCATTCAAACCAACGCCGGTTGGTAGCGCCGAAGTGCTCACCTCTCTTCTTCCTTACGGCGCCGCCATTTTAGCCGCAGTGGTTAGTCAGGTCAGTCAGCTTCTCTTTTCGTTTTGCGCGCTGAATTCCTCACGGTGCTACCGTATACTCACATCAGCACGTTCCTTACATCTTCCGATCCACTTTCGTACCTTTTTCGGTTTGGGTTGCACCCTTTACACGCTGTTTGTTCCCGTTATTTGACTCTGGCTGGCGGAGCTGTCTGAGGAGGCAGCCATTCCGCAGTGCGCCCTCTAGCGCCCCTCATTATTAGACAGAGTTACTTCTAAAAGCCTTGCAGGGTCCTTTGTAATATTAACATTAGGTCCAACATAGATGCAGCTGACAATGATGAAAGGTCACGATTTGATTAAAGATTTAACTCAGGTGTTTAATCCAGTTCGGCATAATGTCTTAAGCTGATGCTTCCCACTTCAGGCGAGCTTTTGTTTTCACTTCTTTCACTTCTTTTCTGGCATGTCCTTCTCCTCGGGGAGGTTCCTGTTGCTCCTTCCGTCCCTACCAGAGGGATTGGGCTGTCCAGTGGGATCGGTCTGTCCAAGGATCCTCCCTCCAAGTCATAGGAAAAAGGATCACGAGGTGATGATGACAGCCGTGGCAAGGTTGAGCCCCCATGGTCTAATAATAGCTGTAACGACTGGTTTACCCTATTAAGGGATTTGGACACGTGTATCTCTAGGGGTAGGGATGCACATGCGTTCTCCTCCCTCTCTTGACTTACATTCGGGGATGCTAACTTGCTTGTTATGGTTTCTTTGCCTTTTACAGGTGTAAACACCTTTTTAGAATGTTTCCCCATAAACTCCTTTATTGACTTTGACGCTACACTACCCGGGTTTTTGGCCACCACTTTAGTCCTTTTTGCTCCTTTCTTTTTAGCTTTCGGTGTTATCTCAATACACTCACTGCTCTCTTCCAAATTACCCGGGCTTGTTGCGTTAGCTGCATTTAATCTTGGCCTCAAATTATGTTCTCCCCAGGTGTGTGTAAAAATTGTTAATATACAGTGGGCGACCCCCGTTTGCCCTGAAGAAGTTGCAGAAAGTATTGGCAATGAAACATGTTGGCAGTGATGACCCACCTGAGTTCACATATGGTGTGAGTCATTTTTAACCTGGCAGGATTCACAGCCCAGAATAAATCCAGAGTGGCCAGTGAATCCTTCCATTTTTAATTGTGTGAGATTCACGTTTTGGTTCTCACTGGGGATGTGTGTTGTTTTTGTGTGTTAATTGTGCACATGAGCATAGCGAAGGAAAAAAGTCAACCTGCGACTACAATAACAATCAGCAGATTGTGGGGCTGATGTTGAGAAAAAGCACTGTTATATGTTGTTGGTCTTTTTCTGGTGTTTGTTTCCTTTTCCCACTGTTATGAGAGTGAGTCACCAATGATGATAATTGGGATTACTGACAATTGCTAGTCAGGTAAACCCGATTGGCGGTTCTTCCGTGAGGGGCTCACTCTCTTCTCCACACTTTTTTCCTATGAACACTTGTTGATGGGTGATGGTAGAGCGACTGTCTTGTTACGTGAGTACCATATTAATCTTCGACACTCATATGGTTATGAATAGCCAAAGATTACTTGGCCGGTGATGAATAAGAATTTTTTCATATCACTTGACCAGTTCTATATTTAAATTAAACTAAGAGTGTCTTGTGGTGACAGGCCTGTAGTTGTGTGTTATGATTTGAGTGGGGGGCGGCCTGTAACCCTCTTTCTTTCCCCCTGAGACTCCAATTAAGTAGACTCAAATTATGTTCTACCAATTTTTTCACTTTTTTTTAGGCCATCATGTAGTTTCTCCCTGCGCCGTTAGAGCTCGCCGGGGCTGGGTCTCCTTTATATCCCCTTTATATCCTTTATAACTGTTGTTAGGAAGCAGTATGACAGAATCTGTTATGAGCGTCTACTGGGTCAAAGTTCCGGTCTTTTAGACTCTCTGCTTACACTGAACGTGCACAATAGATTGTCTTTGCTTGGATTCGTATCAATACAGTCACCATATGTTGTCCATGTGATTTTCCAAGCCTGGATTCATGATACACATAAAATACGGGGGGTGTTCAGAGCTCTAACCACCTCACCGCTCCCCCACTTACCTCTGTGTGTCTGTCTGTCAGATCAGCCTTCGTGCCCATGCCGTGCCCCACGGTCTGCTGATTAAACAGGGAGCAGAGAGCCCTCTGCACCCCCTGGTTGTCACGTCTCCTTCCTCCTCCTTGCTTCTCGCTTTTTCCAATTTTCCTTTATGCTCCTTTATGCACCTTTGCTGTGTGTATACCGTGTATGACGCCGAGTTGCCGCCTTCCCCGAAAAGGGGTAATTTTTGCACTAAATTCCGTTCTACTCGCGGCACTCCATTCCTCGTCTTCCCTCTGAACGCGGCTCTGCTCTTTGCGCGTGACGTCAGACGGTGAGAGGGTGGTGCTGAGGGGCGGCCGTGAACAGACGCGGGCAGGCAGGCAACGAAGCAATCGCAGAGCACAAAAGAGGAGTCACAAGGGGGCAGAGTGACTTCCACAGGCCAATGGGAAATGGGAGGGGCCTGGACCTAGTTCAAACCAGTTTGGGGGTATATTTTGCCAGGGTGCGCGTTCTTACTTTTTCAGTGTGGGCCAGGGTGCTCAGACACACCACAGGAGGTTGAGCCAGCATTATGGAAGGCGAGCCCAGCCCTATTAATACCCAGGTGCTACTCCTCACACCCATCTATGTGTAGATGTGCCTATTCAGCCCTGCTGACTCACCCCGTCTCCCCAGCCCAGGTCACTCACAAACCAGACAGCTAATACACAAGCTAGCAGAGGCAGGCTGGATGGTTAGGTCAGAAAATACCCACTTTCTAAAAGTGGTATTTTCAAACTCAGAATGTTAAAACCAACTTCACTGAAAGATGTATTTTATCATCTTGAGTTCTGGCATACTAAACTCGAGTTTCTACCTTATTCCCTGGGTCAGTTAGGATCATAGGCTGTAATGATCAAACTGCCCATTCTGGCCTATGGAGAACAGGTAGTCTTGCAATACTGAAAAACTAAGTAGGCTGTAATTCACTATTAGGACATGCCACACACCAGGGCATGTCCTGCCTTTCACATACAATACACCCTGCCCATGGGGGTACCTTGGGCCTACCAGAGGAGTGACTCATATGTAGTAAAGTGAAGGTTTAGGGACTTGCAAGTGGGCGCACATGGAAGCCCCAGGCTGCGCACAGGCTCTGCGTTGGCAGGCCCGAGTTACACTTTATGGGCTGTTTACGTGGGTGGCACATTCCAGTGCTGCAGCCCACCAACAGCATTTGATCTATCGGCCCTGGCACTCTCAGTGTACTTTACTAGGGACTGACACATAGGTCAAATAGGCTATGATGGAAACACCAATCCATGACACATTTTATACAGGAGCACTTGCACTTTACCATTGGACAGCAGTGAGGAAAGTACGCAGAATCATTACACCAGCATAAACAGAGTCAAAAACACGAGGTCAGAAAGCAAAAAGTCAGGGGAAACACGCCAAAAGATGCCAGGCCTAAACAAGGTCTATTGTCTTTCCGAGCCCATCTATGTACCGGACCTTGAACTATTTCCTAATCTACTTTAAATCTATCAACTTTTGCCCAGGTACAACCTGTCATACTCTCGGGGGACCTCCTCCCCCATCTATTTCTCACTGAGCCATTCACTTTCTGAATCTCTCCCTTCCTTCATACTCTAATGGGCAGCTCTCTCACCCACCTTTTCCTCCTCATCCACCTCTGGCTTTCTTCGAATTTTATTTTGTTTATTCACTTTCCTGCTTTCTCCCTTTTTATCTAACCTTCTTTTCTGATACATCTCTCACAGACTTTTAGTCTCTATTCCATCTATCTGTTCTTTCTTCACTCCATCATTCAACAGACCCAAAAACATGTCTCTTCTAGACAGCCTGTTATTATCTGTATGAGTCTCAGACCTGGAAGCTCTTTCAGGCTTTATCCAGTCCCCCAGCTCTCCCAACTCACGGACTGCCTCAATCATCTGCGCCAAAGTGGTACCAGTCTGATTAATTAGCAAAGTCATCATCACCTGTTTGTAAGCAAGGGGATACAAACAGATTATTTTATTTCACACTGACACAGTTAAAAGTCCATCCATCAACTTATATGCATTATCCAGAAAAATTGCAGTTTTCATCACTTCCTCCTTAAGTCTCTGTATAGCATCTATCAATGTATACCAGGGTTTATCATTTACTGACCAGTCTGACCCTGTCGGGTATTACTGACTGCATCCAACCACTACCAATTGTAACAGATTAATTTGATTATTGCCCCCATAATTCCTAAACTGCTTCTGCACTGTGGGATCAGTACTGAGGGTGTATAATTTCATTGCATCTCCGTGATCTAACATTACCCCAGAGGTGCCCATATCAAAAAAACCGCACCATCTATGTATGTAGAGATTCTCCAGGTCTTTTGTCGGAATCTGTTTAAAATGCCATGAATCTACTGCTGAGTAAAATCCTCTGTGAACAAGCACCTACCAGCTTTTAATACCTTTACTCAACGTGACGCAAAGTTTCTAGAAACCTCGCCCCCTTTCTTCCGTTCCGAAAACCGAGATGGCCGTACTAGTCTGTGTTAAGGTCAAGGCAGAAGCTGGCCAGGCTCCTGTATTTTGACTCAGACACAGAGCTGTACATGCCTCACATTCCGTGAAACGTACCAAGCACACATCCCAAACAACACGTTCCAGTTCATTCTGATCGGGGAAGAGTAAAAAACAAGTGAAGAGCGAAAACATGCCCTCACCACTTTGCAGATACGTGCGAGCACAGAAAATGGAGTCAGTTACACAAGATGGAATCGGCACAGAAAATGGAGTCAATTATGCCAAATGGACCCATTGGTCATCATTCTTAATATCAGTACAGTCCTTTTGTTTCTTGTTTCTTGTGTTAGCCATTGTTGGGCAGGAAGATGACAATGGGATGAACCATTTGCATAGATATTAGCGAGGTGGTGTGGAAGGTGGTGTGTAGCCCTTGCCTGGTTCCTAATGAATTATTCATACTGGATGAGCACGTCGAAGATGTTACAGGAGGCCTATTGTTCAGGAAAAACCCTCCTTCTGCACCCAAACCTCAAGCTAGATAAGGTTCAGCCCTCAGTTCCCGTTATTGTGGAGTATAGGGAACTAATGTAGGTGAAAGATTATGCCTGTATTAGGCCATCTGAAAGTATGCCTATATTAGGGCATCTATATCGCTTCCAGGGGCCGATTTAGGGCTCTTCTGGTCGCGGCCTCGGACACAACAGCGCATTATCACGGGCGCCATCTTGGGAGGAATCGGAGGTCGGCGGGCTAGTGCTGCGGGCGAGTTCAGCCCGTCACTATAAGTAGGACATAATCTTGCAAGCCTTCACCTTAGAGTTAGAGACTCCTGAGGCGGAAGACAGGAGTCAGGGTATCCTCACTCTCAAAAAATTGAATTTATTGCTCAGTGTTCTGCTTTTGACTTTTTAACTCACGCACTGTTTTGGGCAAATTTTTCTGTTCTTTTAAAATTGTTCCGGTTCCCCTCTCACCTCACTCGTACTCCCCAGGGGCTCCTTCTCACTTCCAGGGGCCAAATTAGGGCTCTTCTGGTCGCGGGTTTGGACACCCCGGTGCATTATCACGGGCGCCATCTTGGGAGGAGTCGGAGGTCGGCGGGCTAGTGCTGCGGGCAAGTTGGGCCCAGCACTATAAAATGAATATCGCCTCTTGTCCGCGCAGCGGGCGGGCGCAGCGGGCGCGCCGATGGTGCGCCGGAGGAGCGCCAGAGGCAAGCCCGTCTGCGCCCGTCCGCGCCAGCCCGGGCTCAGGGTCAGAAACCCTGGCCATTGCTCCTAACCGCCTCATTATCTACTCACGCGAGGCTCTCCTCCAATTAAGACCGAGGAGAAACCCCTCATGCCACATGTTGCACAGGCCAGATGGCCCATACATTCATTGCAGTCGTTGCATTCTTCTGACATCGGGGAAAATGCTCACAGAACAAGCCATGACCCATTTACGCATGGCTCTATAGAATTGCAGGTCACTGCCAAAACATTCCTTGGAGATTCATTTACTTATCCAGGATCACAAATTTGACATACTGTTCCTAACGGAGACATGGTTGTCTCCGAACTCGGATTCAGATATTGTCAGTGCGCTCCCCCAAGGATATCTCATCCAATCCCAGATTAGGCCTAACGGTAAAGGGGGTGGGTTAGCCATAGTGTACAGAAATCATTTCACCTGCAGGATGGCAGACAGCGCCATCGCCAACAGTGAGAGCTCCCTATTTGCCGTACAAATCTCCCCTACTAAATCTATTTCAGGTCTCCTGGTGTACAGCCCCGCGGGTAGCCCAGGGCACTTCGGTAGCTCGCTATTAGAAACAATTATTGCCTCAGCTTCCACTACATCCAATGTCCTTCTTTTGGGAGATTTAAACTTTCATTTTAATGACCCCCACGACAAAGCGGCGGCAGAACTTCAGCTCGACCTAAATTCTTATGAGCTGGGGCTTAAAAACACAGACGCCACACACAATGGGGGAAACCTTTTGGACCCCATATTTTCCAACATTCCTCTTCTGGAATCCAGCCCCCCACTACCCCTTCCCTGGTCTGATCACTTCCTGGTCCCGTTCTCCTGGCGAACCTGCACTGACACATTTCAAGCCCCTGTATCATGCATTTTAGAAAGGGCCTGGTCCAAGCTCTCTTTTGAGAACTGGACTCTCAGACTGGAGCAGACTGCCCCCTTACACGATCCCGATCCCTTGGTGGCCAATAAAAACTTTGCGAGTTGGCTCGACAGCTCACTCGATTTTGTTCCTAGAAAAAGAGTCATAAAAAAGAGTAGTGTTATTAAATCTCCGTGGTACACTCCAGAACTTAGAGACCTAAGGAAAGGTTGTAAAAAATTAGAACGCGCGTGGAGGAAAGATTAGCCAAGTCACAACAAAGCCGCCTATAGAGCAGCTATTAGGTCCTATAAAACATCACTTAAAGCTGCCCAGGCTGCATTCTTCAAAGAGAAAATCAGAATGTCCTCGACTCGTCCAGAGAAACCTTCCGGATAGTGAGGGAATTCCTGAAGGTTCCTAACCCTCCGCCCGTCCCAGACATTTCAGGGGCCAAATGTAATCAGCTTGCGGGCTTTTTTGATAGTAAAATTTAAAATATATTAAAAACTTTACCGCAAAGCGACTGCCCTTCAGATCCTGGCAGTTTTAGGGCCCCTACATCTGGCCCCCATTTGGATTCCTTTGCTTCCGTCTCCAGGGAAGAATTCCAAAAACTCCTGTCATCCATGAAAAGCGGATCTCCCAGCGACCCCGCCCCTATGCATATCCTAAAATGTATTGCATCTACCTTTTCCCCCTTTGCCACTGATTTAATTAACGCCTCCTTGTCTCAAGGCATCATCCCTCCAAGCTGGAAGGAAGCCATTGTAAAAGCCCTACTAAAAAAGCCACAGCTGGACTCTTCTGAGTTGGCTAATTTTCGGCCTATTTCGTTGCTGCCGGGACTCAGCAAGATTGCGGAGAAAATTGACAACCAGCAACGGTCATCCTTTCTGGAAACTAATGAGATATTACGTAGCTCTCAGACAGGTTTCCGCCCAGGTCAGGGCATAAACACCGCCCTCATAGCGGTTGTCGAAGAGGCGAGGTGTATCTTGGATTCAGGAGGATCAGCAGTGGTGATCTTCCTGGATCTAAGCGCAGCTTTTGATACGGTTGACCACTGCATCCTAATTCAGCGCCTTATTAATATGGGGGTGGCGGGAACAGCCCTGTCATGGCTAACATCGTTCTTAAACAACCGGACTTTCCAGGTTTGGGAAGGCAACGCACGGTCCAACCGAATCCCCCTCCAGTGTGGTGTACCGCAGGGCCCTTCATTGATCCCTACTTTGTTCAACGTATACATGTCCCCACTGGAAGATGTGGTCTCTCCTTTTGGGAATAAAGTAGTCACCTACGCGGACGACACACAACTAGTCGTCTCGCTCACTCAAGTGGACTAATGCCCTGAAAACTTTCACTCCTGTCTGTCCGAAATACACGCCTGGATGAGTAAATCCCTTCTTAAATTAAATGGAACTAAAACCGAGCTCATGCTGCTAGGACATAAGTTGACATCTTTAGCCGATTCCATCTGGCCCGCCTGTCTGGGGGCTCTTTCAGCCCCAAAAAATGAAATAAAAAATTTAGGGGTGTGGCTTGAACAGGACCTCTCATTCAAAACTCAAGCCAAAAAACCGACAGGCACATGCTTTGGCCTACTTCGCTCAGCCCGAAAAGTGCCCCCTCTACTACCTCCCCCCTCGAGAAAACTTCTCATCCAAGGGTTAATCCTCTCAAGGCTGGACTACAGTAACGCCCTCTATTTGGGCGCTCCTGAAGCCACCATTAACAAGCTCCTATTGATTCAAAATTCTGCAGCCAGGCTGCTTACAGGCTCATCTGCAAGGTCCTCAGCTAGACCTGCCCTAAGATCTCTTCACTGGCTGCCAATACGCGAGAGGATAAAGTTCAAATCCCTGTGCATTGTCCACAAATCCCTACAGGGTAAGGGACCCCCGATCTTAAGGAGCTTAGTGTGCCCTTACAAGGCTAACAGGGCCCTTCGCTCCGACCACGGGCATCTTGCCACTGTCCCCAGAGTGAAGAGAACTCGAACAGGAGGATGTCGATTCTCTGTCAATGCAGCGACTCTGTGGAACGCACTCCCTCTTAGGATTCGAACTGAACCCAGCCACTTGACGTTTCGTAAGCTTCTTAAAACCTTTCTCTTTCCCCAGGACTCCTAATTTAGCACTCCCCTCACAGTATTCTCTGCTCTATGGCGCTGGGACGCTCCCGGGTAACCACACGCTTTACAAATCTGTTTCTATTCTATTCTATTCTTCTATTTTATATGAAACATAACAGGACCTGGTATGCTGAGAAATAATCATGCAGTGGTCTGACATTCCATAAGGGGTGTCCATCTCGAGACCAAGATGGGATCTTTCATTCTCTCCCATCAGGTAATGGGGTTGGACCATCTGAAAAGAAGACAGCAAGCAGTTAGGCTTGACAAGCTTCTTTAATCCAGGCATTCCCACAGCTTCCCCGGAAGGAACTGCCGAATCCAAGCATTCCAGGTTCCACACAGGGAACACTGAGAAGGAATGCATCTTGTGACACTGCACAAGATCCCAACACACCCCCCTTCCTTCACAATGTAAAAACATCTAAATAACACAACATAGCTGACATATTAAACAGAAAAAAACTACACAAGACAAGGTAACAAAACTTAATACCTAACATAATCTTGGAATCTGGAGGGAGCGACCCTTGTTCTAGAAGAACATCCCCGGGGGGAATAATCTCCCTGGAATGAGCAGGTACACTCTGATTACCAGCCACAGAGGCACATCAATGCAACGTTTATGGACCCCAAATTTACCTCTCACATACTCAGCTTTTGACTCCGGCACTACAGAGATGGCACTTTTATTCCAGATCTTACCATTCTCCAACACAACCACGTGGTCTCTCACCTCCTTCACTCTAACCGGAGGAGAAAACCAAGAGAAACCCTTGCGAACAAGCACAGGTGTCTTCAACCTCACCCAGTCACCAATGCACATTGGGCATACTCTAATACAATCCGATGCATACTTGAACTGAGCAGCGACCCTGATATCAACCACATTACTCAGCTTCTGCAGATCAACTTCCTTTTTTGACATCCAGTCTTTATTCAGCTTAGAACCAGCCACCCTACCCCTTAACAAGGTGAAATGAGACATGCCTGTACTTGTGTGAGGAGTGATTCTCATTGCCCAAACATGTCAGAGATAACCTTTCCCCAGTGAAAATCATTAATAAAAGCCAACTGTAGTTGATCCTTAATGACACAGTTAAGGCGCTCAACCAAACCGTTGCTGCAGGGATGATAAAGGGAGGTAGGAAAATGCTTGATACCATGCTCCTTCCAAAATTCCTGCATCTCCATGGACACCAATTGGGTGCCGTTGTCAGTCACCAACTCTTCTGGAAACCCCTCACGAAGAAAGACCTCCCTGAAAAATTTGATGATCGTTGCCGAATTGATGCCATTCACAAACCTCACCTCAGGCCACTTAGACATGTAGGGCCCAATTCACAGAACTAACTTAAGACAAATTCCTAAACTTACTACTTTTGGTATTCACAGGATTAGGATTTTGTTTTAGGATTGTCTTAAGACAGACTTAAGATAGACTTAAGTTAGTATTTTGTCTTAAGTCTGTCTTAAGTCTGTCTTAAGACAAACTTAAGACAAAATCCTAACTTCTGTGAATACCAAAAGTAGTAAGTCTAGGATTTTGTCTTAAGGTAGTTCTGTGAATCGGGCCCGTAGTCAATTAACACCAAAGCATATTTGGGAGAGTTTCCCATTCCACCAAAAGGACCAGCCACATCAAAAGCCAACTTGCACCAAGGTGAATCTCTTACCACAATAGGATTGATGGGAGAAGAATATGTTACTGGGTTTTATCACTCAAAACACACGCACCGCAATCCCGAACACAATGTTCAACGGACCTATCCACACCCTGGCACCAAAAGTCTTCCCTAACCCTCCTCTTGATGGCACAAATGCCCAGGTGACCATTATGAGCCTGAGCTAAGACCTTCTTCCGCATGGACATATGTACGACCAATAACACACCCCTCAGCAGAATCCCATCCACAAGAAACAATTCATCACACACTCTCTTGTAGGGAATCAATTCAGGAATGAGATTCATATTGTTGGGCCATCCATGAACCATGAAGTCCATCACCTTGGTGATCGCAATGTCTTCGGACAAAGCTAACTTCCAATAAGTTTCAGAGAGAGCAGTTACAATAGAATCAGCCAGCACGCAAACAGCACATACCGGGCCCGAATCACAGAATGAACTTAAGACTCAATCCTAAACTTACTACTATTTTGGTAATCACAGAATGCACTTACTACTTTTGGAATTCACAGAATGCACTTACTACTTTTGGTAGTCCCAGAATGAACTTACTACTTTTGATATTCACAGAAGTTAGGATTTTGTCTTAAGTTTGTTTTAAGAAAAACTTAAGACAGACTTAAGACAAATTTAAGACAGACTTAAGACAGACAAGTTAGGATTTTGTCTTAAGTCTGTCTTAAGTCTGTCTTAAGTTTGTCTTAAGTCTGCCTTAAGTCTGTCTTAAGTCTGTTTTAAGTTTGTCTTAAGATTGTCTGAAGACAAACTTAAGACAAAATCCTAACTTCTGTGAATACCAAAAGTAGTAAGTTCATTCTGTGAATGCCAAAAGTAGTAAGAGCATTCTGTGAATTCCAAAATAGTAGTAAGTTTAGGATTGAGTCTTTAAAAAATTCTGTGAATCGGGCCCATTATCTCCAAGTCCTCACCAACATTGTCAACAACAACCTCAGTTAGGGGTAATATGGACAGGCAATCAGCCACATGATTCTTCACACCAGCCACATTTTCCAGATGATAATTTAACTCATTCAGTCTGTACTGCCATTAAGCTATGCGTGAAATGTGGCCCTGCCACCTCCTTTAGTGGTAAAAAGATCTACCAAAGGCTTATGGTCAGTTCTCGGAGTAAATTTATTTCCCCACAAAAAGTTCGGGAAATAATGTACACCCCATCATAAGGCCAGAGCCTCCTTCTCAATTGTAGAATAGGTGTTTTATGCCCCCCCCCCAAAGTGCTCTAGAGGCAAAAGCAATGGTTTCTTCCTTATTTTCAGTTCTCTTCTGCATGAGAACAGCCCCTAAACCAACGTTGCTAGCATCGGTAGTAACAATACAACGATCATTGATATTAAACAACTTCAGAGGGCGTGCTTGAACAATTGCCTCCTTAAGAAGTTTGAAGTCACGACCACACTCATTTGACCACACATACTTGGCATTCTTTTTCAGAAGCTCACGCAAATGCACTGTTCTGTCTGAGAAGTTGGCCACACATTTCGCACAATATTTAACCAGCCCTAGAAAAGAACAGAGCAGGTTCAGGTGCATTTCTGATGGCATCTAAGAGTTTTGCCTTTTGTTCAACTCCGTTCCCAGAAATGTGATACCCAAATAATCTATACCATCTTGAAGAAATTTGCACTTGTCTTTCCTTAGCGTTAGATGACTAGACTTGATTATCTCCAACACATCTTTGACTCTAGAATTGTGCTTTAGTTCTGTTTTGCAATCAATAAGAATGTCATCTTGGAAAAACACCACTCCTGCAGTGTTCTTGAATAAATTTCCCATGAGACGCTGGAACACTGCAGAAGCCGATGCCAGACCAAATGGCATATGTATATAGCGAAATGCACCTTTGGGTGTCACAAATGACGTGAGATGTCTAGAATCCTTAAACAATTCCACTTGATGATAAGGGGAGGAGATGTCGAGTGAAGAGAAGTACTTTGCACCCTCCAATGTTGCAAGCATCTCACTGATGTTAGCTAATGGCTGGCGATCCACCCAAATGCAAGCATTAAGGTTGCACAAGTCCACACACATCCTGAGAGACTTGCCCACCTTGTGCCCCAGAACAATGGGGGATAACCATTCTGACCCCTCAATGGGCTCAATTGCACACATGATGCGCAATCGCTCAAGTTCTTTCCTGAGTTCAATACGTAATCTCAACGGCCCTTTACGCGCCTTGTGTGCAATAGCTTTTGCACCTTCCTTGAGAACAATGCAGTGTTGAAAATCCTTAAGTTTTCCCAAATCCCCACTAAAAATAACAGGATACATTGGAATTCGTCCTCACCAGACAACCGTGCTCCAGTAATAGTATGTGTTAGACCTGTCAGCCTTAGGGTGATTTTTCCCCGTGACTTTTTGCCCTGGCCTCATTTTTTCCACCTATTTTTTGTTGGCCCTTAGGTGTTCGGGCACCTTTTCACAGCTAACCTGTGTTAGGGTGCAGGTGCTCTCTACTTTCAACATGGCTGCCACTGGCCCCTGCTACTGCAGCGTGGTCTTTTTAGTGTAGCACCCTAGTTGCCAGGAGCAGGCTGGGTCCCCATACATTGTTGTAACACCAGCCACCCAGCCCCTGTCCATAGTTAGAGTGGGGAAGCTCCTGGAACCTTCCAGAAGGAAGGCGGACCTGACTTTTCCCGCCTTAGAGAGTGGTCACCTGACCTGGGCATATATAAGCCAGGGAGGGAACTTTTTCCAGTCAGTTCGGGCATCACTGACCTGGGGAACCCACGCAGGAGTTTTAGGCGGGAGGGCCTAGTGAGGAACTTATGCTACTGGGAGTGACAGGATTTAGGTGCTGCCTCTTAAGCTGGGTGAGGTGTCCAAAGCTAGCCCCCTGATCTGGCCAAGTGGTAGGGAACCCCAGGGCCCATCTGCAGTGACTGAGGAGAAATTCTTCAGGCCCTCAACTCATTCCACCCCTCTTATGCAACTTCAAGAAACAAGCAACCAAGGGCGCAGAATCATCCAAGCGCCAAGAAACCTACTACATGAGACAAGGTACAGGACTGAGCTGCCCTGCGCATTCCCTGCCTTCAGCTGGGCCTACCTGTCTCCCCCTGACTGAACTGTGTGACAAGCGCTGTAATTTGCCCCCATCCTGCATGCAGTTCTGTCTAACTAACGTGCAGAGCGCTGTAATTTGCCCTACTGTCAAGCGCTGTGACTCTGAGGCGCTTTTCACCTCAGAACACCTTCTGCTACTGTTGGCCCCAAAGCGCCCTCCTGAGCTGACTGAATTACTCCCCTCACGAGTAGCGCTGTGGCACCTGACACTGTCTCCACGAGGCGCTAATTTGTTCCCCACTCACCGCCGCAGCCCGGAGCTGTGGGAAACCATCTAGGCCTTCGCGCTGCCCCGCGACGCCCCTGTGGTGAGGCTGCCTGGTTGGTGTGTGGCGCCTTGCACCAGAGTCCATTGCCCTCATCGGCGGCCCCCATATGTGAGCAGAGGGCCGCCGTTTTTCGTCGTGCTGGGCCGCAGTAGGCCGAAGCCAAGCTGTCCCCGATCACGTGACCAGGGAGCTCCTCCGCCCCGCCCCCGGGCGCCGCGCTGCCATTGGACCTGGCAGACGCTCCCCCGAGACGGGCCCCGCGGCTGACTGGAGCCACCCCGGCCACACACTGCAGCGTCTCCGGCCCGGAGCCTTGTCCGTAGGCCCCGAGTAGGCCCAACAATAACGCTGAGGGGGCCGCGGAGCCTGAGTGCCCCCTCCCCTTCAGACCCGCATATTGGCCATGCCCCGGCCCCAGCGCTGGTGCCCAGAAGCCTCAGTGACACCGCGCCGGGCAGAGGGAGGCCCTGGGAGGGACGAACACCTCTCCCCACTGCCCGAACCAGCATCGCCGCAAGGGCCCCGGAGGGCCGAAGAAGTGAGGTAACCCCCTGGGGAGGAGGGCGGTAGGCTGTGTGAGGCCCGAGGTCGCCCCTCCCCCGGGGTTAACTGTGACTGGGTCCTGTTGGCCCCCCTGTTCTCAATGTGTCTCATTTAATCGTTTTGCCTACAAATTTACCAGCCTGCATTACTCATCGTGCTGCATATTTACCAACCTGAATTATCCTTAATGAATCATATTTACAAGCTTGAAAGGGTAAAGTGTACGATATTTACAAGCCTGATAAATGAGAGGGAGAGTCACTTCACTGTACTGAATTTTCTTGCAGAGGTGGACTTCCATAACACTTTTGATGTTCTGATCTGGGTCGCAGCCGGCCCACATTCACAAGAAGAAAGGCTTGTCACAAACGACTAAAGGCTGTGTTCTTTGAAGTTCTTTGTTAACCTGATAAGTACTTGCTGATATGTTTTATTTCTTTCTAGGAAAAGCGACTATGAGAGGTTTGATGTGCTACTTCAATGCATTATAATTGTCGCTTCTTGTAGGATCCTCCAGGTTTATTCCATTACCCCTTTGCCTGTCAAAGAGTTGATGCGACAGGCGGGGTCAGTTAACGTTTCATTGCATAGATGAGCTAGCTGTAATTTTAATGCAAAGCCTTACTGGAATGCTTACTCTTCAAAAGAAATGCAACCTGCATATGATACATGAAATGTCGTAATGAGATGCTTATCTGAAATGCGAATGAATTACCAATGCCATGCTCTAATTGAAAGCCTATATAAAAGATCTTGGGGCATATTATCAAGGGGGTTTATCTCCGCTTTTTTGGCTTTAAAAGCCAAGAAAGCGGAGATAAAATTATGTCCCTATTACCAAGCTGTCGCTAACACCAGTTAGCGACAGCTAGTAGGAGATAGCGACCATCTTGGGCCCCACTTTGCATTTCAGTGATATTTATCACTAATGACATGCAAAGTGGGCGTGCCAAGATGTTAGCGACTGGAAACAGTCGCTAACATCGCTATCTCCTATTACCAACTTTTGGAGATATTCACGCTAAGCGCAAATATCTCCAAAAGCTAACACCTGCCCTGAGCAGTTCTTAGCCATGTTATCCAATGGGAGGTGGATAACATGGCTAAGAGCATTCGCTCGGTAATGCATGAATATCGCTGACTTTTCAGCGATATACGTGCATTGCGGCCGTTTTTTATCGCATTTGCGATAAACCTTGATAATAGCAAGGTTTATCTGCGGTAAAAATCGCCGCAACTCAGCGGTAACATTTTCTCTCTAACCAAGCAATAGCGATAATTACCGCTATTGCTTGGTAATATGCCCCCTTGATTTTTCAAATACAACATTTGGTGTGGTCTCCATTATTGCGCCACTGTGTGTTTTATTGGTTGTGTGTGTTAAGTAGTTGCTTTACACATAAGCCCCTGGCCGCCTTCCTGCTCGAGCCATGCTACCCCCCGGAGAACTGGCGGTCCCAGTTCTTACAGTATGCACAGGAGAAACAGAAGAGGAATTACAATAAAATTGTTTAGCATCATTTTTAGATAGGACCATATCCGGATGGTTGGGATCTAAAATAATCCCAAGCTCACCTTGCCCCTCCCATCCCAGCAAATTCTTACCATCCTTCACGATGTACACCATTCCTTGATTACAATCCCCTTTGACTTCAAGATTTCCCTTAAACTTCCCAAGAACGACAACTCTTTATCCACCAAAGGCAAAGATTTTTATGCTAGACTGATTTACTGGAATATTACCTAGTCTTTCAAAATCCTTGCTATTGATGAGGGTAAATGGAGAACCAGAATCAGCAGGAAATCTTACATTCTTGCCATTCAAGCTTATCACACATGCAGGGGATTTCCTTTTGCCTGGTTGAGCTATGGAAGCTATTTCCACTATACCATCTGACTGTATGAAGGAAGAAGACAACATTAATAACATATCATCATTATTATTATCCTCCCCAGAATAGCACAGTCCTCCTCAATGGTCTTCACAGTACATGGTGGTCTCTTGTGAGTCACAGTAGCCTTAAATACATGTGCCAGATGACCTTTCTTGCCACATTTGAAACAAGTTTGAGTTACTGCAAAACCAAACTTGATATTTCCCAGGTGCGATCTGCAGCCACACCGATAACAAGAGAGGTTGGATCTTTCTGATTTGGGTTTGGGTGCAGGTTCAGAAATGCGAGGCACATTTGTATTAGTACCTTTAACAGTTTTGCTGATGGGTTTTTAGCTAACTAACCTAACCTCGTTTGAAGGTGTGGCTCCACTCATCTCATTCATACAAAATTGAGAATGCTCAATGCTTCTAGCTAAGGTTAGAGCGGTTTCCAAATCAGGATCCTCAGAGGTTAAAAGTTTTTGCTGAATCTTCTTATTACTTGTGCGTTCAATTAGCTGATCATGATGAATGAGCTTATCTCTGAACTCTCTATAAATGCATTAAACTGCTAGAGTTCTGAGAGCGCCTACAAAATCATCGATTGATTCACCGGGAAGTTGGGCACATTGTAGGAATTTGTGATGGTCAAGTACTGTATTTCTTTTGGGATTGAATCTCATGTCTAAGGTTTTAATAAGAGAACCATAGTCATCTATGATCAAAGAATCGCCATCATCGCCCCCACTAAAACGTGTCCTCACAACTTCCAAAGGTAGGGTCTTTAAAATACTTCTCCCCTGTGAACCCAAATTATACACCAGTAAGGCTTTCTTCTTCTTTGAGACGAAAGTGTCCCCATCAATTGCTTCTAGATAAGCATCAAATGTCTGTTTCTACTGCTGCCAATTAATAGGAGGAGCGCCAGGTGATTGCAAAAAGGAAGTTGGTGGAAGCACGCGATCCATTGGGTGGCCTTGCGTGGGTGAAATGCTGCTCCAGAAATTACAACCCCCAAATGTGAGCTTGCACGAGGAATATTAGCTGTGTTAAAGATACAGTCTAAATATAGTTAAGGAGAACAAGGTGTGCACATCACTGACATGCTAAAAATGAGGTAAATATAACACAGCATAACACATGTAAGGTAAGTGTGTCACCGTTGCAATAAAATGTGTGTACCACTATATAAAAATAATTCAAGAACGTTGCCACAATGGTGTACATGTCACCTTAACAGACAATAGAATAACTGGTTGACACATCTGGTGTGTGTGTCACTATAGCAAACAACACAAGAATAACTGATTGACACGCTTGATGTGCGTGTCACCGTAGCCAGCAACTTTGGTGAAACCTGTTGCCACGCTTAGTGTGCGTGTCTCCTTAAGAACAACTTGTGTAAATAGTAAAGAAGGCCAACTGAACTGTTGTAAATACTTGATATAAATTCAATTGAGACGCTAGGTGTGCGTGTCACCATGAAATCCACTCTTATTTATGCTGATAAAATAACGCAGGAATCAATTGACACGCCAGGTGTGCGTGTCACCATTAAATCCACTGTTTCGTGATGCTCGGATTTATGCTGGCCCGCACTGGAGATACATCAAAGATGGCACCTACGTTGCGTGCCTTGTGTGGTCACGTAAGCTATCCAGTCAGCGGGAGGCCAGACAGTGCACTAGTCTTTATTGTAGAAGGCGCGCATGCGTTTAACAATGGAACATGAGAGGGGCGTGGCAAATGAGCCGAGGGGGGATGACACGTGAGCCTGAAGCTCCGCGCTGACCCCGAGTTTCATCCTGTTTTCGGACCCACACTCGATATTTTGAGCACCCGCGATGGTGCCTATAGATGAGGAGAGCACCCGCTGATGGCGTTGAAGGCCGGGAACCCTAATTGACAAGAGATCGGCGACGGCAGTGCAATTATCTGAGGAGTGTCCAAGATGGCGCTGCCGGAGGCTCTGCAGGACTGAACACGGAGCAGACAGTAGCACCCTGGTGGCGGTGATGGCGTGGAGGACTCCGGAATGTGCAATCTACCCGCGGGGTTGCTGTGACCACCTTGTTGCAATAGTTTCCTGGGGGGCCCCGCAGCACCGGTGAGAGTGATCGATGTACCGACAGAGAGGGGGCTCGCGGAGTGACGAGGTAGCACTGCACAGTGTGTGGGAACTTCATAGGAGACAACAAAACACAGAGGTGTATGTGCACAATAGAGGATTGCAGGGGGAACCTGGTGCCTATTCTTATATGGTTACGTTTGTTGGTCCTTCGATTTGGCAGTGACGAGTTCGAGGAAGCAAGGGGGTGCAGAGGTGCAGCGGTGATGCGGAGGGGCATGCGGGTGAAGCGCTGCACGTTCTCTGATCTCCGAGTACCAAGAACTGGGAGCAGTGTAAGTACCGCTGGCATCGTTGGTGCTCCCAGGGGAGACTTCAGGAACTCACTGAGAACACACAGTGGTGCTCGGCAAGGAGGTGCGCAGGCTTTGGCCCAACCGACGCGTCTCCAAGACATTACAGGGTGAAGAGCTGGGCTTGTGGCTCAACCGCCATTTCAGAAAACGGTCTGCCATTTTGAGATATTGGGCAAGTGGCGGATGCAGCAGGTTGCGATTTGTCTGTGGGTGCCACTGGCAAATGACTGAGAAGGTGGTGGACAGCGGCAGGCGCACTGCTGGGCTATCTCTGCTTCTAACGAGGAGCTTGGTGAGTGGCCCATGGTAGTGACAGCTGGAGGGTGCTGCTGAGGAGGCTGTGTATGTGGTTGGCCCGCTGTCTCGTTGTTGGGAGTGAGGAAACGAACAGGCAGTGGGGCTAGCGACAGTGAGGCCCTGGAGAGTGATCAGTGTGGCATCTCATCTTAGCCTTCTGCAGAGGTAGGGTGCGGATGCCCGTATTGGAGTGGTAGTACGCTGGATCTGCAACTGTTCAGCTGGCCTCCTACTGAGAGGATGTTACTGGGAGAGTGGGGATTATAGCTCCTGGGACACCGGTTACTGGTGACTGCTGCTGGAGGTGACGTAGTAGAGGGGGAAACGACGTGGCGGTGCAGTGGCAGCTGCAGGTGGATTTGGAGCATTGTGTGGTGCCGTACATGAGACTCTGGAGGCACCAACAGTGACTGCATATGATCAATGTCTTGGGCTTTTCATCGGAGGGGCGTGGGAAACAAAGGAAAAAAACACTGCTGCACCTAGGCATTTAGTACCTGAAGACTGCTGTGGGCGGCACTGGTACACCTCATGGGACGCAGCTGATGGATATTGGAGGATGACCAAGGAGAGCGGACAGACGTGTGGCAAGAAGAGAGCAGCGCAGAGGTGGAGAGAGACCCAACTGGTGAGGGCGATAGCTTGGTAGTTACGCGGGGTGCATGTAGAGCTGGCAGCGTACTAAGGGGCTGCACTGCTGCTGGGACTTACTGTATAATCAATAAAGGGGAATCCGGGAGGGAAGCATGGTGGGGTGCCCCCAGAGGTGGAGAAGACACAAGTACACAGGATAAGCAAGAAGTGCTGTCTCAGCATCCGGTGGGGATGATGCAGCAACAAGTGGATCAGATACTCAAGGCCATTACTGACACTAGAGATGCTCTCCACCAAGACATTGTGCATGTCGCGCAGGGACTGGGGCTCCTTATAGCAGACCATGCTAGACTTGCATTCAGGGTGAAACAAACGGAGGCGACCCTGGGAGATTTTGAACCTGCCCACAAAGCACTAGAACGGTAACTGCAAACACAACAATGATGGACAGAATGTGGATCAATGTCACACATTCACCCCAGTCCAAAGATCTGGGCCCAAATCCATCGTTTTTCCACTCCACACCACCCTGGGTTAGACAATGGCGATATGCAAATCAGCGCTGAACCTGTGCCCCATGGGAACAGTCCAGTCCGAACTACAAAAGCCATGTCCTTCCCAGAACGGAAACAAGCATCCGAGGACCGGCCCGGTTTCGAGGTAACACCTCTCTTCAGCCCGGCTAGCTTGATTCCAGTGGTGTGGAGTGCCTGGGACTCACGTCTGAGCATCCCCAGTACACTTAGAGCGGTAACTGCAAACACAACAATGATGGACAGAATGTGGATCAATGTCACACATTCACCCCAGTCCAAAGATCTGGGCCCAAATCCATCGTTTTTCCACTCCACACCACCCTGGGTTAGACAATGGCGATATGCAAATCAGCGCTGACCCTGTGCCCCATGGGAACAGTCCAGTCCGAACTACAAAAGCCATGTCCTTCCCAGAACGGAAACAAGCATCCGAGGACCGGCCCGGTTTCGAGGTAACACCTCTCTTCAGCCCGGCTAGCTTGATTCCAGTGGTGTGGAGTGCCTGGGACTCACGTTTGAGCATCCCCAGTACACTTAGAGCGGTAACTGCAAACACAACAATGATGGACAGAATGTGGATCAATGTCACACATTCACCCCAGTCCAAAGATCTGGGCCCAAATCCATCGTTTTTCCACTCCACACCACCCTGGGTTAGACAATGGCGATATGCAAATCAGCGCTGACCCTGTGCCCCATGGGAACAGTCCAGTCCGAACTACAAAAGCCATGTCCTTCCCAGAACGGAAACAAGCATCCGAGGACCGGCCCGGTTTCGAGGTAACACCTCTCTTCAGCCCGGCTAGCTTGATTCCAGTGGTGTGAAGTGCCTGGGACTCACGTCTGAGCATCCCCAGTACACTTAGGGCCCGATGTAGGTAGGCCGTTACCGATCGGTAACGGCCGAAAATACCGAATCTGGGCCCTTACCGATCGGTATACTGGCATCGAGATGTAGGGCACAAAAAAAAGTACAAATGGGAGCGAAAACCGAATCGGAATGATTACCGAATGTAAAAGAATGCGATACGTACATACCGAAAATCGGATACAGTACGAATCGGTAACACACCGAATCGGATGCAAACACCGAATCGGTGCATGTACCGATTCGGTAGTGACACCGAATCGGACATAAGCCGAATCGGTGCATGTACCGATTCGGTAGTGACACCGAATCGGACATAAGCCGAATCGGTGCATGTACCGATTCGGTAGTGACACCGAATCGGACATAAGCCGAATCGGTGCATGTACCGATTCGGTAGTGACACCGATTCGGACATAAGCCGATTCGGTGCATGTACCGATTCGGTAGTGACACCGATTCGGACATAAGCCGATTCGGTGCATGTACCGATTCGGTAGAGACACCGAATCGGACAGAAGGCAAATCGGAGAACCTACCAATTCGGTAGATTCACCGATCGGGAAAATCCCCGCTTCGGACAGATGGGGAGATGTAGGGAGACACAGAAACACCGATTTTGGCTCAAAATCGGTAGAATCCACTCGGCAATTACCATGGATTACGATCAGGTGGTAACCAACTCCAACCCATAAAAACAGCCCCAAAATGCATTGCAACTTGCAGGATGGCAGCTTTTTATGTCATAGCGAGGCGGCTACGGCTACAGCAGCAAGGAGAGAGGGAATGGCAAAGAGAGGAGCAGGTATACAGACAACGTATCACCCTGGTCATGCTGACAGATGCAGAGATCCTACAGCGGTACAGGCTGGACTCAGAGACCATCACAGACCTCATTAGGGACCTCCAACCCCTGTTGCAGCACCCCACCCCAAGGGCACACGCAATCCCTGTGCAGGTGCAGGTGCTATGCTGCCTACACCTGCTGGCGTCTGGCAGCTACCAAAGTGTAGTCGCTGTGGCAGGAGGGGTGACCCAGAGCAGCCTGTCAAGGTTCTTCCACAAGTTCCTTGATGCCATGATCCAGAGGATGGCCCACTACATTTCCTTCCCTGCAACCCAGGCAGAACTTGTACAGACCAAAGCAGACTTTTACCAGATGGCAAGATTCCCCCACATCATTGGCTGCATAGACGGCACACACATTCCGATTTGCCCACCATCTGACACAGAATACATCTACCGCAATCGGAAGTCCACTCACACCATCAACGTACAGGTGATCTGCAATGCGAAATGCATCATCACAGACCTGGTAGCAAAATTTCCGGGTAGTACCCACGACTCCTACATTTTCCAACAGAGCGGCATCTATGCACGGCTGATGGCTGGGGAATTTGGAGAAGGATACCTCCTAGGTGAGACACATCATCAGCCCCCCATAACCAAAAACAGCAAAGTGAAATACATGTATGCATGTAAGTAATTTTACCCCTTTTCCTTCTAGGCGACAGTGCATATGCCCTCCGTTCATTCATTCTCACCCCCTACCTCAACCCCTCTACACCCAGCCAAAGGAGGTATAACCGTGCCCACAAAAGCACCAGGAATGTTGTGGAAAGGACATTCGGCATCTGGAAAAGCAGGTTTAGATGCCTGCACAAGAGTGGAGGTGCAAGGCAGTACACCCCCATCACCTGTTGCAAAATCATAGCTGTCTGTGCAATGTTACACAACCTTGCGGTGAAGAAGGGCACTGAGGTGGAGTTGAGTGACTACGAGGACCATGATGACGACGAAGCTGTGCCACTAACACAGCCAGCTGGGGTGTGTACGCCAAGTGATGGGAGACATAGACGTGAGGAGATAACAGCAAACTATTTCTGAGTGAGTACAAATGCACAGACAGGTGAATGGTTGTGTTGAATAAGCAATTTTTAATACTGTTGCTACACAGTTACTGCACTGATGTGCAACAAAAAAAAGGTGTAATGTCAATGAAAACAAAAGTCTAGGGTCCAGGTTGCCTCACCCGCCCTTGCTAGGCTATTTCTTTGAGCGCTTTGCAGCCCCACTGTGGTGTCCCTCACCCCCTTCAGAATGACCAGCGGCATCTGCGGAGCGCCTGGTGCTCCTGCGTGGCTCTGACGCAGCGCTGGCCGGGCTGCTGCGGCTGCTGCTGTCCCCAGCATCCCCCAGGTCCAGGGCAGGATTTGCGGCAGTGTTAGAGATGATCAAGGCCTCCATTGCTGTCGTGATGCGGGCCATTCCCCTTGTCAACTCTGCGGTATTTTGAGCGAGACTAGACTCCATGTTGGCACCACGCTGACAGAGTTGTGCCGTTGCTGCAGCAAGGCGGCTCAAGGAGCGGTTCTGCACCCGGGCATCCCGCCTGCGCACCACCTCTTGCTCCTCCATTCTGCCACATAACTGTGTGATGGCAGTGGTTAGCCTGCCTAAACCTGCTACTGCCTCCTTGTTGGAAGCCACAAAGGCCTGAAATCCTTTCACCATTTCCCCCATCTGCAGGTTGTGCTGCAGGAGCTGGCGTTGGCATGCCATGATGGATTTCGCCTGCTGCCTTTGGATCTTCACCATATTGCCTTCGAGGCCCCGGAACACACTGGCCTCCCGTGCTGGGTCTGCAGTGGTGGGAATGGCACGGCGCCGGGTACTGCTGCTGCCCGCCTGCTGCGTGGGCTGGGGTGCCACTGGTGGGGGTGTGGTGCTGGCCGGGGCCTGAGCCCCTGCTCCCAGGACAGGGTGTACTGGAGCCACAGTGGCAGGAGCTGGTGTAGGTGGAAAGAGCTCCCTTGTCGGGGAGTTCTCTGGGGAGAATTGCAAGGAGGGTGTGCTTTGCATTTGTGGGGAGTGAAGTGCATCAAAGTCAATTTCCAGGTCTCCCTCAATATCCAGGCCTATGGTGTTTTCCTCCTCCTCCTCGGCAGCCTGACTCGTGCTCGGCCCTGCGAGTGCAGTGGTAGATGGTGCTGCTGCCTCCTTTGGCAGTGTTTGTCCGCCTGATGGTGCCCCTAGGTACAAAGAAGCATTTGTAAATAGAGTACCGATGTATTACAGTCAGTACAATTAAAGCATTCCACATGTCCTAGCATCTCCGTAGAATGTGTTCCACTGTTTCATGTCTTGTGATTCTGCACTGCCATATTTTGATACCTACTGCTGACTGGATGTACCATGATGCTTGTCTCTTGTATGTTGGTTGCAGTACTGTGCTGGGGTTTGGCTATGCATTGTGTCTAATGGGGAGGTGTCTGGTAGGGTGTGTCCTGATGTGCATGCCTCTTACCTGTAGCTGTAGCTCTGGCTGAGCTGTCCAGGGTCCCAATTCCGGTCACGCTCTCCCTCTCAATGGTGCTGGAGACCAGTTCCTCCAGCTCGGTGAGGGGTGGCGCCGGGTTCCTGCCACCACCAGTGACTCCAGCCTGCTTCTGGATCTCTGCCATCTTCCGTTTGGTCAGGCTGCGGATGTCGTAGAAGCGCTTCTTCAGCTCATCCAGGGACCTGGGGGTGACACCCACAGCGTTGACCTTCTGACCGATATCGCTCCAGAGCCTCCTCTTGGTGCTTTCTGGCACATTGAGGGACAGCTTTCCGAATAGCTGCCGGTGCACCCTCACCACCTCCTCAACCAACACCTGCAGCTCGGTGCTGCTGAACTTAGGCTTCCTCTTCTGGCTGGACTTCTGGCTCTCACTCTGGTTTGCCATCTTGGTCTGAACAGTTCACTACCTCCTACTCCCACTGCTGCTAACTGTGACTGCTCAGCTCAGGCTGGCTCTCCAGAAAGTTCTTAATTGGCTGCACCTGCCAGGGTTGCCACTCCCTGTTTGGGAGGGGGAGGGGGAGCCACCTCATTGGCTGAAGCGGCTTTTACCGATTCGGCTATCTCCGAATCGGATATTACCGATTCGGTAAAATCCGAATCGGTATCATCCGATTCGGAGATAGCCGAATCGGTTTCTTCAATGCATTCCTATGGGCTTTTTGGCCATGGGTGTGTTTTCATACCTCCGAATCGGTAATAGCCGAATCTGATTTTTCCGACTCGGCTAATTCCGATTCGGTGGTAGCCGATTCGGCTAGTTCCGATTCGGTGGTAGCCGATTCGGCTAGTTCCGATTCGGTGGTAGGCGAATCGGCTAGTTCCGAATCGGTGGTAGGCAATTCGATACTTTCCGATTCGGTCCGTGCTGATTCGGTACGTACCGATTCACATTACCGATGCCGACCGATTCCCTATTATTTCGCTGTTTGTTTCCTACATCTCGTTTTCCGATTTCAGAATACCGAATCGGCCCGCCTCGGTATTTTGGAATCGGAAATTCCCTTTTACCTACATCGGGCCCCAAGAGCGGTAACTGCAAACACAACAATGATGGACAGAATGTGGATCAATGTCACACATTCACCCCAGTCCAAAGATCTGGGCCCAAATCCATCGTTTTTCCACTCCACACCACCCTGGGTTAGACAATGGCGATATGCAAATCAGCGCTGACCCTGTGCCCCATGGGAACAGTCCAGTCCGAACTACAAAAGCCATGTCCTTCCCAGAACGGAAACAAGCATCCGAGGACCAGCCCGGTTTCGAGGTAATACCTCTCTTCAGCCCGGCTAGCTTGATTCCAGTGGTGTGGAGTGCCTGGGACTCACGTCTGAGCATCCCCAGTACACTTAGAGCGGTAACTGCAAACACAACAATGATGGACAGAATGTGGATCAATGTCACACATTCACCCCAGTCCAAAGATCTGGGCCCAAATCCATCGTTTTTCCACTCCACACCACCCTGGGTTGGACAATGGCGATATGCAAATCAGCGCTGACCCTGTGCCCCATGGGAACAGTCCAGTCCGAACTACAAAAGCCATGTCCTTCCCAGAACGGAAACAAGCATCCGAGGACCGGCCCGGTTTCGAGGTAACACCTCTCTTCAGCCCGGCTAGCTTGATTCCAGTGGTGTGGAGTGCCTGGGACTCACGTCTGAGCAGCCCCAGTACACTTAGAGCGGTAACTGCAAACACAACAATGATGGACAGGAAACAACCTTGGCAGGGTATGCTCAGACGTGAGTCCCTTGCTCACTTTGCCACTGGATTCAAGCAAGCCGGGCTGAAGACGGCTGGAATGCCAGTAACCGGTCCTCGGAAACTTGTTTCCGGTCCAGGGAAGACATGGCTTGGCAGTTCCGGCTGGACTGTTCCCATGAGGCACAGGGTCAGACTGATTTGCATATAGCCATGTCTGAACTGAGGTGGCAGAGTGGGCTAAAGAACGGTGATGGATTAAACCCAGATCTTTTGACTGAGTGCGAGTGTTTGATTGATTCAGATGCTCCACCCATCACCACCCCCTTTTGTACCGCTTTTGGCCACCATAAGTGTGGCAGGGTAGGCTCAGACGTGAGTCCCTTGCTCACTTTGCCACTGGATTCAAGTAAGCCGGGCTGAAGACGGCTGGAATGCCAGAAACCGGTCCTCGGAAGCTTGTTTCCGGTACAGGGAAGGCATGGCTTGGTAGTTCGGGCTGGACTGTTCCCATGAGGCACAGGGTCAGACTGATTTGCATATAGCCATGTCTGAACTGGGGTGGCAGAGTGGGCTAAAAAACGGTGATGGATAAAACCCAGATCTTTTGACTGGGTGCGAGTGTTTGATTGATTCAGATGCTCCGTCCATCACCACCCCCTTTTGTACCGCTTTTGGCCGCCATAAGTGTGGCAGGGTATGCTCAGATGTGAGTCCCTTGCCCACTTTGCCACTGGATTCAAGCAAGCCGGGCTGAAGACGGCTGGAATGCCAGAAAGCGGTTCTTGGAAGCTTGTTTCCAGGGAAGGCATGGCTTGGCACTTCGGGCTGGACTGTTCTGATGAGGCACAGGGTCAGACTGATTTGCATATAGCCATGTCTGAACTGGGGTGGCAGAGTGAGCTAAAGAACGGTGATGGATTAAACCCAGATCTTTTGACTTTGTGCGAGTGTTTGATTGATTCAGATGCTCCGTCCATCAACACCCCCTTTTGTACCGCTTTTGGCCACCATAAGTGTGGCAGGATATGCTCAGACGTGAGTCCCTTGCTCACTTTGCCACTGGATTCAAGCAAGCCGGGCTGAAGACGGCTGGAATGCCAGAAACCGGTCCTCGGAAGCTTGTTTCCGGTACAGGGAAGGCATGGCTTGGCAGTTCGGGCTGGACTGTTCCCATGAGGCACAGGGTCAGACTGATTTGCATATAGCCATGTCTGAACTGGGGTGGCAGAGTGGGCTAAAAAAACGGTGATGGATAAAACCCAGATCTTTTGACTGGGTGCGAGTGTTTGATTGATTCAGATGCTCCGTCCATCACCACCCCCTTTTGTACCGCTTTTGGCCGCCATAAGTGTGGAAGGGTATGCTTAGATGTGAGTCTCTTGCTCACTTTGCCACTGGATTCAAGCAAGCCGGGCTGAAGACGGCTGGAATGCCAGAAACCGGTCCTTGGAAGCTTGTTTCCAGGGAAGGCATGGCTTGGCACTTCGGGCTGGACTGTTCCCATGAGGCACTGGGTCAGACTGATTTGCATATAGCCATGTCTGAACTGGGGTGGCAGAGTGAGCTAAAGAACGGTGATGGATTAAACCCAGATCTTTTGACTGGGTGCGAGTGTTTGATTGATTCAGATGCTCCGTCCATCACCGCCCCCTTTTGTACCGCTTTTGGCCACCATAAGTGTGGCAGGGTATGCTCAGACGTGAGTCCCTTGCTCACTTTGCCACTGGATTCAAGCAAGCCGGGCTGAAGACGGCTGGAATGCCAGAACCCGGTCCTCGGAAGCTTGTTTCCGGTCCAGGGAAGGCATGGCTTGGCAGTTCGGGCTGGACTGTTCCCATGAGGCACAGGGTTAGACTGATTTACATATAGCCATGTCTGAACTGGGGTGGCAGAGTGGGCTAAAGAACTGTGATGGATTAAACCCAGATCTTTTGACTGGGTGCGAGTGTTTGATTGATTCAGATGCTTCGTCCATAACCACCCCCTTTTGTACCGCATTTGGCCGCCATAAGTGTGGCAGGGTATGCTCAGACGTGTGTCCCTTGCTCACTTTGCCACTGGATTCAAGCAAGCTGGGCTGAAGACGGCTGGAATGCCAGAAACCGTTCCTCGGAAGCTTGTTTCAGGTCCTGGGAAGGCATGGCTTGGCAGTTCGGGCTGGACTGTTCCCAAGAAGCACAGGGTCAGACTGATTTGCATATAGCCATGTCTGAACTGGGGTGGCAGAGTGGGCTAAAGAACGGTAATGGATTAAACCCAGATCTTTTGACTGGGTGCGAGTGTTTGATTGATTCAAATGCTCTGTCGATCACCACCCCCTTTTGTACCGCTTCTGGCTGCTATAAGTGTGGCAGGGTATGCTCAGACGTGAGTCCCTTGCTCACTTTGCCACTGGATTCAAGCAAGCCTGGCTGAAGACGGCTGGAATGCCAGAAACCGGTCCTCAGAAGCTTGTTTCCGGTCAAGGTAAGGCATGGCTTTGCAGTTCGGGCTGGACTGTTCCCATGAGGCACAGGGTCAGACTGATTTGCATATAGCCTTGTCTGAACTGGGGTGGCAGAGTGGGCTAAAGAACGGTGATGGATTAAACCCAGATCTTTTGACTGGTTGCGAGTGTTTGATTGATTCAGATGCTCCGTCCATCACCACCCCCTTTTGTACCGCTTTTGGCCGCCATAAGTGTGGCAGGGTATGCTCAGACGTGAGTCCCTTGCTCACTTTGCCACTGGATTCAAGCAAGCCAGGCTAAAGACGGCTGGAATGCCAGAAACCGGTCTTCGGAAGCTTGTTTCCGGTCCAGGGAAGGCAAGGCTTGGCAGTTCGGGCTGGATTGTTCCCATGGGGCACAGGGTCAGACTAATTTGCATATAGCCATGTCTGAACTGGGGTGGCAGAGTGGGCTAAAGAACGGTGATGGATTAAACCCAGATCTTTTGACTGGGCGCGAGTGTTTAATTGATTCAGATGCTCCGTCCATCACCACCCCCTTTTGTACCGCTTTTGGCCGCCATAAGTGTGGCAGGGTATGCTTAGATGTGAGTCCCTTGCTCACTTTGCCACTGGATTCAAGCAAGCCGGGCTGAAGACGGCTGGAATGCCAGAAACCGGTCCTTGGAAGCTTGTTTCCAGGGAAGGCATGGCTTGGCACTTCGGGCTGGACTGTTCCCATGAGGCACTGGGTCAGACTGATTTGCATATAGCCATGTCTGAACTGGGGTGGCAGAGTGAGCTAAAGAACGGTGATGGATTAAACCCAGATCTTTTGACTGGGTGCGAGTGTTTGATTGATTCAGATGCTCCGTCCATCACCACCCTCTTTTGTACCGCTTTTGGCCACCATAAGTGTGGCAGGGTATGCTCAGACTTGAGTCCCTTGCTCACTTTGCCACTGGATTCAAGCAAGCCGGGCTGAAGACGGCTGTAATGCCAGAACCCGGTCCTCGGAAGCTTGTTTCCGGTCCAGGGAAGGCATGGCTTGGCAGTTCGGGCTGGACTGCTCCCATGAGGCACAGGGTCAGACTGATTTACATATAGCCATGTCTGAACTGGGGTGGCAGAGTGGGCTAAAGAACTGTGATGGAATAAACCCAGATCTTTTGACTGGGTGCGAGTGTTTGATTGATTCAGATGCTCCGTCCATAACCACCCCCTTTTGTACCGCATTTGGCCGCCATAAGTGTGGCAGGGTATGCTCAGACGTGTGTCCCTTGCTCACTTTGCCACTGGATTCAAGCAAGCCGGGCTGAAGACGGCTGGAATGCCAGAAACCGGTCCTCGGAAGCTTGTTTCAGGTCCAGGGAAGGCATGGCTTGGCAGTTCGGGCTGGACTGTTCCCATGAAGCACAGGGTCAGACTGATTTGCATATAGCCATGTTTGAACTGGGGTGGCAGAGTGGGCTAAAGAACGGTGATGGATTAAACCCAGATCTTTTGACTGGGTGCGAGTGTTTGATTGATTCAGATGCTCTGTCGATCACCACCCCCTTTTGTACCCCTTTTGGCCGCTATAAGTGGGGCAGGGTATGCTCAGACGTGTGTCCCTTGCTCACTTTGCCACTGGATTCAAGCAAGCCGGGCTGAAGACGGCTGGAATGCCAGAAACCGGTCCTCGGAAGCTTGTTTCAGGTCCAGGGAAGGCAAGGCTTGGCAGTTCGGGCTGGATTGTTCTCATGGGGCACAGGGTCAGACTGATTTGCATATAGCCATGTCTGAACTGGGGTGGCAGAGTGGGCTAAAAAACGGTGATGGATTAAACCCAGATCTTTTGACTGGGTGCGAGTGTTTGATTGATTCAGATGCTCTGTCCATCACCACCCTCTTTTGTTCCGCTTTTGGCCGCCATAAGTGTGGCAGGGTATGCTCAGACGTGAGTCCCTTGCTCACTTTGCCACTGGATTCAAGCAAGCCTGGCTGAAGACGGCTGGAATGCCAGAAACTGGTCCTCGGAAGGCATGGCTTGGCAGTTCGGGCTGGACTGTTCCCATGAGGCACAGGTTGAGACTGATTTGCATATAGCCATGTCTGAACTGGGGTGGCAGAATTGGCTAAAGAATGGTGATGGATTAAACCCAGATCTTTTGACTGGGTGCGAGTGTTTGATTGATTCAGATGCTCTGTCCATCACCACCCCCTTTTGTACCACTTTTGGCCGCCATAAGTGTGGCAGGGTATGCTCAAACGTGAGTCCCTTGCTCACTTTGCCACTGGATTCAAGCAAGCCGGGCTAAAGACGGCTGGAATGCCAGAAACCGGTCCTCTGAAGCTTGTTTCCGGTCCAGGGAAGGCATGGCTTGGCAGTTCTGGCTGGACTGTTCCCATGAGGCACAGGGTCAGACTGATTTGCATATAGCCATGTCTGAACTGGGGTGGCAGAGTGGGCTAAAGAACGGTGATGGATTAAGCCCAGATCTTTTGACTGGGTTCGAGTATTTGATTTATTCAGATGCTCCGTCCATCACCACCCCCTTTTGTACCGCTTTTTGCCGCCATAAGTGTGGCAGGGTATGCTCAGACGTGAGTCCCTTGCTCACTTTGTCACTGGATTCAAGCAAGACGGGCTGAAGACGGCTGGAATGCCAGAAACCGGTCCTCGGAAGCTTGTTTCCGGTCCAGGGAAGGCATGGCTTGGCAGTTCGGGCTGGACTGTTCCCATGAGGCACAGGGTCAGACTGATTTGCATATAGCCATGTCTGAACTGGGGTGGCAGAGTGGGCTAAAAAAACGGTGATGGATAAAACCCAGATCTTTTGACTGGGTGCGAGTGTTTGATTGATTCAGATGCTCCGTCCATCACCACCCCCTTTTGTACCGCTTTTGGCCGCCATAAGTGTGGCAGGGTATGCTTAGATGTGAGTCTCTTGCTCACTTTGCCACTGGATTCAAGCAAGCCGGGCTGAAGACGGCTGGAATGCCAGAAACCGGTCCTTGGAAGCTTGTTTCCAGGGAAGGCATGGCTTGGCACTTCGGGCTGGACTGTTCCCATGAGGCACTGGGTCAGACTGATTTGCATATAGCCATGTCTGAACTGGGGTGGCAGAGTGAGCTAAAGAACGGTGATGGATTAAACCCAGATCTTTTGACTGGGTGCGAGTGTTTGATTGATTCAGATGCTCCGTCCATCACCGCCCCCTTTTGTACCGCTTTTGGCCACCATAAGTGTGGCAGGGTATGCTCAGACGTGAGTCCCTTGCTCACTTTGCCACTGGATTCAAGCAAGCCGGGCTGAAGACGGCTGGAATGCCAGAACCCGGTCCTCGGAAGCTTGTTTCCGGTCCAGGGAAGGCATGGCTTGGCAGTTCGGGCTGGACTGTTCCCATGAGGCACAGGGTTAGACTGATTTACATATAGCCATGTCTGAACTGGGGTGGCAGAGTGGGCTAAAGAACTGTGATGGATTAAACCCAGATCTTTTGACTGGGTGCGAGTGTTTGATTGATTCAGATGCTCCGTCCATAACCACCCCCTTTTGTACCGCATTTGGCCGCCATAAGTGTGGCAGGGTATGCTCAGACGTGTGTCCCTTGCTCACTTTGCCACTGGATTCAAGCAAGCTGGGCTGAAGACGGCTGGAATGCCAGAAACCGGTCCTCGGAAGCTTGTTTCAGGTCCTGGGAAGGCATGGCTTGGCAGTTCGGGCTGGACTGTTCCCAAGAAGCACAGGGTCAGACTGATTTGCATATAGCCATGTCTGAACTGGGGTGGCAGAGTGGGCTAAAGAACGGTAATGGATTAAACCCAGATCTTTTGACTGGGTGCGAGTGTTTGATTGATTCAAATGCTCTGTCGATCACCACCCCCTTTTGTACCGCTTCTGGCTGCTATAAGTGTGGCAGGGTATGCTCAGACGTGAGTCCCTTGCTCACTTTGCCACTGGATTCAAGCAAGCCTGGCTGAAGACGGCTGGAATGCCAGAAACCGGTCCTCAGAAGCTTGTTTCCGGTCAAGGTAAGGCATGGCTTGGCAGTTCGGGCTGGACTGTTCCCATGAGGCACAGGGTCAGACTGATTTGCATATAGCCTTGTCTGAACTGGGGTGGCAGAGTGGGCTAAAGAACGGTGATGGATTAAACCCAGATCTTTTGACTGGTTGCGAGTGTTTGATTGATTCAGATGCTCCGTCCATCACCAACCCCTTTTGTACCGCTTTTGGCCGCCATAAGTGTGGCAGGGTATGCTCAGACGTGAGTCCCTTGCTCACTTTGCCACTGGATTCAAGCAAGCCAGGCTAAAGACGGCTGGAATGCCAGAAACCGGTCTTCGGAAGCTTGTTTCCGGTCCAGGGAAGGCAAGGCTTGGCAGTTCGGGCTGGATTGTTCCCATGGGGCACAGGGTCAGACTAATTTGCATATAGCCATGTCTGAACTGGGGTGGCAGAGTGGGCTAAAGAACGGTGATGGATTAAACCCAGATCTTTTGACTGGGCGCGAGTGTTTAATTGATTCAGATGCTCCGTCCATCACCACCCCCTTTTGTACCGCTTTTGGCCGCCATAAGTGTGGCAGGGTATGCTTAGATGTGAGTCCCTTGCTCACTTTGCCACTGGATTCAAGCAAGCCGGGCTGAAGACGGCTGGAATGCCAGAAACCGGTCCTTGGAAGCTTGTTTCCAGGGAAGGCATGGCTTGGCACTTCGGGCTGGACTGTTCCCATGAGGCACTGGGTCAGACTGATTTGCATATAGCCATGTCTGAACTGGGGTGGCAGAGTGAGCTAAAGAACGGTGATGGATTAAACCCAGATCTTTTGACTGGGTGCGAGTGTTTGATTGATTCAGATGCTCCGTCCATCACCACCCTCTTTTGTACCGCTTTTGGCCACCATAAGTGTGGCAGGGTATGCTCAGACTTGAGTCCCTTGCTCACTTTGCCACTGGATTCAAGCAAGCCGGGCTGAAGACGGCTGTAATGCCAGAACCCGGTCCTCGGAAGCTTGTTTCCGGTCCAGGGAAGGCATGGCTTGGCAGTTCGGGCTGGACTGCTCCCATGAGGCACAGGGTCAGACTGATTTACATATAGCCATGTCTGAACTGGGGTGGCAGAGTGGGCTAAAGAACTGTGATGGAATAAACCCAGATCTTTTGACTGGGTGCGAGTGTTTGATTGATTCAGATGCTCCGTCCATAACCACCCCCTTTTGTACCGCATTTGGCCGCCATAAGTGTGGCAGGGTATGCTCAGACGTGTGTCCCTTGCTCACTTTGCCACTGGATTCAAGCAAGCCGGGCTGAAGACGGCTGGAATGCCAGAAACCGGTCCTCGGAAGCTTGTTTCAGGTCCAGGGAAGGCATGGCTTGGCAGTTCGGGCTGGACTGTTCCCATGAAGCACAGGGTCAGACTGATTTGCATATAGCCATGTTTGAACTGGGGTGGCAGAGTGGGCTAAAGAACGGTGATGGATTAAACCCAGATCTTTTGACTGGGTGCGAGTGTTTGATTGATTCAGATGCTCTGTCGATCACCACCCCCTTTTGTACCCCTTTTGGCCGCTATAAGTGGGGCAGGGTATGCTCAGACGTGTGTCCCTTGCTCACTTTGCCACTGGATTCAAGCAAGCCGGGCTGAAGACGGCTGGAATGCCAGAAACCGGTCCTCGGAAGCTTGTTTCAGGTCCAGGGAAGGCAAGGCTTGGCAGTTCGGGCTGGATTGTTCTCATGGGGCACAGGGTCAGACTGATTTGCATATAGCCATGTCTGAACTGGGGTGGCAGAGTGGGCTAAAAAACGGTGATGGATTAAACCCAGATCTTTTGACTGGGTGCGAGTGTTTGATTGATTCAGATGCTCTGTCCATCACCACCCTCTTTTGTTCCGCTTTTGGCCGCCATAAGTGTGGCAGGGTATGCTCAGACGTGAGTCCCTTGCTCACTTTGCCACTGGATTCAAGCAAGCCTGGCTGAAGACGGCTGGAATGCCAGAAACTGGTCCTCGGAAGGCATGGCTTGGCAGTTCGGGCTGGACTGTTCCCATGAGGCACAGGTTGAGACTGATTTGCATATAGCCATGTCTGAACTGGGGTGGCAGAATTGGCTAAAGAATGGTTATGGATTAAACCCAGATCTTTTGACTGGGTGCGAGTGTTTGATTGATTCAGATGCTCTGTCCATCACCACCCCCTTTTGTACCACTTTTGGCCGCCATAAGTGTGGCAGGGTATGCTCAAACGTGAGTCCCTTGCTCACTTTGCCACTGGATTCAAGCAAGCCGGGCTAAAGACGGCTGGAATGCCAGAAACCGGTCCTCTGAAGCTTGTTTCCGGTCCAGGGAAGGCATGGCTTGGCAGTTCTGGCTGGACTGTTCCCATGAGGCACAGGGTCAGACTGATTTGCATATAGCCATGTCTGAACTGGGGTGGCAGAGTGGGCTAAAGAACGGTGATGGATTAAGCCCAGATCTTTTGACTGGGTTCGAGTATTTGATTTATTCAGATGCTCCGTCCATCACCACCCCCTTTTGTACCGCTTTTTGCCGCCATAAGTGTGGCAGGGTATGCTCAGACGTGAGTCCCTTGCTCACTTTGTCACTGGATTCAAGCAAGACGGGCTGAAGACGGCTGGAATGCCAGAAACCGGTCCTCGGAAGCTTGTTTCCGGTCCAGGGAAGGCATGGCTTGGCAGTTCGGGCTGGACTGTTCCCATGAGGCACAGGGTCAGACTGATTTGCATATAGCCATGTCTGAACTGGGGTGGCAGAGTGGGCTAAAAAAACGGTGATGGATAAAACCCAGATCTTTTGACTGGGTGCGAGTGTTTGATTGATTCAGATGCTCCGTCCATCACCACCCCCTTTTGTACCGCTTTTGGCCGCCATAAGTGTGGCAGGGTATGCTTAGATGTGAGTCTCTTGCTCACTTTGCCACTGGATTCAAGCAAGCCGGGCTGAAGACGGCTGGAATGCCAGAAACCGGTCCTTGGAAGCTTGTTTCCAGGGAAGGCATGGCTTGGCACTTCGGGCTGGACTGTTCCCATGAGGCACTGGGTCAGACTGATTTGCATATAGCCATGTCTGAACTGGGGTGGCAGAGTGAGCTAAAGAACGGTGATGGATTAAACCCAGATCTTTTGACTGGGTGCGAGTGTTTGATTGATTCAGATGCTCCGTCCATCACCGCCCCCTTTTGTACCGCTTTTGGCCACCATAAGTGTGGCAGGGTATGCTCAGACGTGAGTCCCTTGCTCACTTTGCCACTGGATTCAAGCAAGCCGGGCTGAAGACGGCTGGAATGCCAGAACCCGGTCCTCGGAAGCTTGTTTCCGGTCCAGGGAAGGCATGGCTTGGCAGTTCGGGCTGGACTGTTCCCATGAGGCACAGGGTTAGACTGATTTACATATAGCCATGTCTGAACTGGGGTGGCAGAGTGGGCTAAAGAACTGTGATGGATTAAACCCAGATCTTTTGACTGGGTGCGAGTGTTTGATTGATTCAGATGCTCCGTCCATAACCACCCCCTTTTGTACCGCATTTGGCCGCCATAAGTGTGGCAGGGTATGCTCAGACGTGTGTCCCTTGCTCACTTTGCCACTGGATTCAAGCAAGCTGGGCTGAAGACGGCTGGAATGCCAGAAACCGGTCCTCGGAAGCTTGTTTCAGGTCCTGGGAAGGCATGGCTTGGCAGTTCGGGCTGGACTGTTCCCAAGAAGCACAGGGTCAGACTGATTTGCATATAGCCATGTCTGAACTGGGGTGGCAGAGTGGGCTAAAGAACGGTAATGGATTAAACCCAGATCTTTTGACTGGGTGCGAGTGTTTGATTGATTCAAATGCTCTGTCGATCACCACCCCCTTTTGTACCGCTTCTGGCTGCTATAAGTGTGGCAGGGTATGCTCAGACGTGAGTCCCTTGCTCACTTTGCCACTGGATTCAAGCAAGCCTGGCTGAAGACGGCTGGAATGCCAGAAACCGGTCCTCAGAAGCTTGTTTCCGGTCAAGGTAAGGCATGGCTTGGCAGTTCGGGCTGGACTGTTCCCATGAGGCACAGGGTCAGACTGATTTGCATATAGCCTTGTCTGAACTGGGGTGGCAGAGTGGGCTAAAGAACGGTGATGGATTAAACCCAGATCTTTTGACTGGTTGCGAGTGTTTGATTGATTCAGATGCTCCGTCCATCACCAACCCCTTTTGTACCGCTTTTGGCCGCCATAAGTGTGGCAGGGTATGCTCAGACGTGAGTCCCTTGCTCACTTTGCCACTGGATTCAAGCAAGCCAGGCTAAAGACGGCTGGAATGCCAGAAACCGGTCTTCGGAAGCTTGTTTCCGGTCCAGGGAAGGCAAGGCTTGGCAGTTCGGGCTGGATTGTTCCCATGGGGCACAGGGTCAGACTAATTTGCATATAGCCATGTCTGAACTGGGGTGGCAGAGTGGGCTAAAGAACGGTGATGGATTAAACCCAGATCTTTTGACTGGGCGCGAGTGTTTAATTGATTCAGATGCTCCGTCCATCACCACCCCCTTTTGTACCGCTTTTGGCCGCCATAAGTGTGGCAGGGTATGCTTAGATGTGAGTCCCTTGCTCACTTTGCCACTGGATTCAAGCAAGCCGGGCTGAAGACGGCTGGAATGCCAGAAACCGGTCCTTGGAAGCTTGTTTCCAGGGAAGGCATGGCTTGGCACTTCGGGCTGGACTGTTCCCATGAGGCACTGGGTCAGACTGATTTGCATATAGCCATGTCTGAACTGGGGTGGCAGAGTGAGCTAAAGAACGGTGATGGATTAAACCCAGATCTTTTGACTGGGTGCGAGTGTTTGATTGATTCAGATGCTCCGTCCATCACCACCCTCTTTTGTACCGCTTTTGGCCACCATAAGTGTGGCAGGGTATGCTCAGACTTGAGTCCCTTGCTCACTTTGCCACTGGATTCAAGCAAGCCGGGCTGAAGACGGCTGTAATGCCAGAACCCGGTCCTCGGAAGCTTGTTTCCGGTCCAGGGAAGGCATGGCTTGGCAGTTCGGGCTGGACTGCTCCCATGAGGCACAGGGTCAGACTGATTTACATATAGCCATGTCTGAACTGGGGTGGCAGAGTGGGCTAAAGAACTGTGATGGAATAAACCCATATCTTTTGACTGGGTGCGAGTGTTTGATTGATTCAGATGCTCCGTCCATAACCACCCCCTTTTGTACCGCATTTGGCCGCCATAAGTGTGGCAGGGTATGCTCAGACGTGTGTCCCTTGCTCACTTTGCCACTGGATTCAAGCAAGCCGGGCTGAAGACGGCTGGAATGCCAGAAACCGGTCCTCGGAAGCTTGTTTCAGGTCCAGGGAAGGCATGGCTTGGCAGTTCGGGCTGGACTGTTCCCATGAAGCACAGGGTCAGACTGATTTGCATATAGCCATGTTTGAACTGGGGTGGCAGAGTGGGCTAAAGAACGGTGATGGATTAAACCCAGATCTTTTGACTGGGTGCGAGTGTTTGATTGATTCAGATGCTCTGTCGATCACCACCCCCTTTTGTACCCCTTTTGGCCGCTATAAGTGGGGCAGGGTATGCTCAGACGTGTGTCCCTTGCTCACTTTGCCACTGGATTCAAGCAAGCCGGGCTGAAGACGGCTGGAATGCCAGAAACCGGTCCTCGGAAGCTTGTTTCAGGTCCAGGGAAGGCAAGGCTTGGCAGTTCGGGCTGGATTGTTCTCATGGGGCACAGGGTCAGACTGATTTGCATATAGCCATGTCTGAACTGGGGTGGCAGAGTGGGCTAAAAAACGGTGATGGATTAAACCCAGATCTTTTGACTGGGTGCGAGTGTTTGATTGATTCAGATGCTCTGTCCATCACCACCCTCTTTTGTTCCGCTTTTGGCCGCCATAAGTGTGGCAGGGTATGCTCAGACGTGAGTCCCTTGCTCACTTTGCCACTGGATTCAAGCAAGCCTGGCTGAAGACGGCTGGAATGCCAGAAACTGGTCCTCGGAAGGCATGGCTTGGCAGTTCGGGCTGGACTGTTCCCATGAGGCACAGGTTGAGACTGATTTGCATATAGCCATGTCTGAACTGGGGTGGCAGAATTGGCTAAAGAATGGTGATGGATTAAACCCAGATCTTTTGACTGGGTGCGAGTGTTTGATTGATTCAGATGCTCTGTCCATCACCACCCCCTTTTGTACCACTTTTGGCCGCCATAAGTGTGGCAGGGTATGCTCAAACGTGAGTCCCTTGCTCACTTTGCCACTGAATTCAAGCAAGCCGGGCTAAAGACGGCTGGAATGCCAGAAACCGGTCCTCTGAAGCTTGTTTCCGGTCCAGGGAAGGCATGGCTTGGCAGTTCTGGCTGGACTGTTCCCATGAGGCACAGGGTCAGACTGATTTGCATATAGCCATGTCTGAACTGGGGTGGCAGAGTGGGCTAAAGAACGGTGATGGATTAAGCCCAGATCTTTTGACTGGGTTCGAGTATTTGATTTATTCAGATGCTCCGTCCATCACCACCCCCTTTTGTACCGCTTTTTGCCGCCATAAGTGTGGCAGGGTATGCTCAGACGTGAGTCCCTTGCTCACTTTGTCACTGGATTCAAGCAAGACGGGCTGAAGACGGCTGGAATGCCAGAAACCGGTCCTCAGAAGCTTGTTTCCGGTCCAGGGAAGGCATGGCTTGGCAGTTCGGGCTGGACTGTTCCCATGAGGCACAGGGTCAGACTGATTTGCATATAGCCATGTCTGAACTGGGGTGGTAGAGTGGGCTAAAGAACGGTGATGGATTAAACCCAGATATTTTGACTGGGTGTGAGTGTTTGATTGATTCAGATGCTCCGTCCATCACCACCCCCTTTTGTACCCCTGTAATACCAACATGGCGGTTACAACCGGAGGCATTAGAGGACCCTGTCTTCCGTGAGAAAATTGGGGCAGGTATAACTCAATACTTTACTGAGAATGAGAACACAGCATCCACACTGGCGCTGGAGTGGGATGCCTTTAAGGTGGTGGTGAGGGGTTTATGTATTACTAAAATGGTGGGGGTGAGGAAAACACTCTTGAGTGACATAGAGGCGGGAGAACAGCGATTGCGAATGGCAGAGAGGACCCGGCCAGAGAACCTAGATGCATAAGGGGAGGTTTCGGACGCTAGGGAAGCGGTAGCCGCACAAATGGAAAGATTGCGCTGCTTTGATCATTGGTCGTATCTGGCGAGGGTGCACGAGGAAGGGGATACGGAGGGCACGTTATTGGCGTGGTTGGCTGACCCACACCCCGGGGCATGCCTATATTGGGCCTGACGGCACCGACAGGAGAATTGATGTATACCCAACAAGCGATAAAGGGGTTGTTTTTGGAATATTATGCTGAACTTTACAGTAGCAAAGTGCACGACACTGGGGATGTTATAGAGGATTTTCTGTCGGAGTTGCAGTTGCCCAGACTGGATGAGGAGCAAGCTGACTTATTAGGAGGGGAAATCACGCTAGGAGAAATTTGGAGTGCAATTAAGCATATGGGGGCAGATTTATGATAACTGGCGCATCCCCAGGGATGCGCCAGTTATCTTGCGCCGCTGCTCCGCCACCCATGGTGCGCCGCATTTACAATGCGGCGCACCATGGGGCAAAAACGGCACAGATGTGTGACGCATCTATGCCGTAAAGGTGGCGCATTGCTGGAGTTGCGTCGCAAGCGCAATAAGGACTGTGATAGCGATGCCAGCGATAGCCTGTTGGACGGATTGTTAGCTCATCGTCCACCTCCATATAGCCAGTCACCCCTTGGAAGTGGAGAAAGTGAGGATGTTGGCAATACTTCTGTAAATGCTTCAGCACCTTTTTCTCCTGACACTTGCGTTGTGGGAACTATATCGACGGGATGACGCAGACTGTGATAAGTGAGCAAGTGAGTATACATGCGCCAGAAACTTCAGGACATTACAATCCTGTATCAAAGATTTCAGACGCTCTTACAGTGCTGTTGACCCTGTTTCCCCATTTATTATCCAAATTTGGTTGGAAATGAAAGTCAGAGATTGCCTGTAGTTACAGAGTGGGGCAATTAACCATCAAAGCAAAGGGAGGTTCCCCTAGAAAATATATCAGGGAAGGGGATATTAAGCCAAAAGAAGAGAGTCCCTGTTAAAGTTGTAGCAGACTGGGATCGCTGAAGAAAAACTAAGGGGAGGTAGGCAAGTATATCTTCTATTTCTATTGGGTATATCACAAAACACACTACCTGACTCAATGAAGTATGTAGTACACTAAGACACAAAAAGTAACTGACAATGATACAAACAATTTATAAAAATACGCAAAATTTAATATAAGCCTCCCAACTGGGTCACATTCTAAAACATAATTCAGACATTTTAAAATAACATTTAGGGTAGCAACAAATTAAAAGTTACAGTCAAAAAACTTTAAAAAGGTTGACGCGGCGTTTCGGTGTTACTTAATCTTGGCACCTTCATCAGGACATTAAGTCATTTGACTCCGTATCTGTATCTTAGGTTGGGGAAGCTTTTTCAATTGCTATCCACCTTGATGCAAGCTTTGTCAATAGTTGTGCCCGGTTCTTTTATTCGCCCGGTTCTTTTATTCGCACAAGGTAACTCTTTCTGATGGAACTTGCATTTCTATATATGCACGGAGAAACCACCGTTAGGGATCGAAGTGGATTTTTCGACAGCTTTAGTATATTAGTGACCAGCTATCTTGTGAATATCTTCTGTGTATAGTCTTTAGATGCGGTTAAATTGAACTTTCCCGCTTTTCAGGATTTTGTTCAAACGTCAATTAATTGATCGCTTATCCTCTGTGGTCGGCCTCCCTGTTTCTCCGTGCTGTTTCCTTCGCATTGATATGAAGAGTTACCTTGTGTGAATAAAAGAACCGGGCGAATAAAAGAACCGGGCACAACTATTGACAAAGCTTGCATCAAGGCGGATAGCAATTGAAAAAGCTTCCCCAACCTAAGATACAGATACGGAGTCAAATGACTTAATGTCCTGATGAAGGTGCCAAGATTAAGTAACACCGAAACGCCGCGTCGACCTTTTTAAAGTTTTTTGACTGTAACTTTTAATTTGTTGCTACCCTAAATGTTATTTTAAAATGTCTGAATTATGTTTTAGAATGTGACCCAGTTGGGAGGCTTATATTAAATTTTGCGTATTTTTATAACTTGTTTGTATCATTGTCAGTTACTTTTTGTGTCTTAGTGTACTACATACTTCATTGAGTCAGGTAGTGTGTTTTGTGATATACCCAATAGAAATAGAAGATATACTTGCCTACCTCCCCTTAGTTTTTCTTCAGCGATCCCAGTCTGCTACAACTTTAACAGGGACTCTCTTCTTTTGGGTTACAGAGTGGGGAACACCACAAGAAAGAACAGAGAGTTGTGATAAATGATTTGTTCCACTGACTCCAGTAAATGTGAGTAACCCTGGTGCAGCGACCGCAGATCCCTCTGCAGTCCAGACTGACTAGAACCAAGAGGTTTTTTTCCTGGATTGCCAGGTCTGGATATGCCTGCATCGGAAACACTCTTAGAGTACGTAACAATAGACCTTGAGAAACCACTGGTACAGATAAGACACCTGAGAGTCCTAGATTGAGAGACATGGTTGAAAGAACACAATAATACCAAGGAGAGTCAGAGTACTGAACCAAGTCAGGGAACCATAAAGTCAGCTGTGAAAGTAGATCGATGTGGTTAAATTGAAAGCTGAATTGGATAAAATTATAAGTGGTAGTTTAGATTTGAATCGAATCGTGACTTACCAGATCAATGAATTTCTGTTCATAGTTAAAGACGTTACTAGAAAGGCAATGCAGGCTCATGAGAAATTATCTGAATTGGCCGAAAGGTAAGACATTGACCTAGATCGAACAAACGCTTTGAAAAAGAGCCATAGACTTGCATATAGTGATCGAGATATAGAAGAGAAGAGAATAGAGTAATCGAGATAGAGAAGATAAGAGAATAGAATACCTGGATTAAAAACACACATTTGAGAATTAATCGCAGACGTTTGAGTCTGGGGCATGCTAGATAAATGAGAAGACAGATGGTCACAAAGGAAAAGGGCACAGGAATGGAAGCCTACCCACTATGACAAGTGCCTAGTGGAGGTTATGCACCTTGGAGTAGAGGCGACCTTGCAGCATTTACAAATTACTTTCCGAGGCTGAGCGAGAAGCCTGTAGAATGGAACAAACAGATCGATCAATTTGTGAACATTTCAAAGGTGCTGTGAGTTGACTTGAACACGTTATTTGAAATTGCGGTCTCTATTGATTAGTGGTAGGCATGTAAGATAGCTACAGAGTGGCCTGAAGATGAACCAGAGAGAGATACCATGATACATGGCCAGTCGTCAGTGGTGATGAAAAAATACAATCAGGTGATTACATGGCTAAAGGCTAAGGTAGCTCCACAGGATATTAATTGGGTTAAGATTGATAGAACTTCCCGAGAGCCCAAAGAGACAGTTCGTGCATACTACGAGAGGCTATTTCAGGCTTTCAAACAGTACAGTGGGACGGATACACTTGAGTCGATCGATATGGGACAATTTGTGTCTAGATTTGTAACTGGTTTGAGACCTGAAATTAGCATGATGATTCAGCAGCATTTGTTTTGTTGGCAGAGCAAGTATGTCGATGAAATTCTGTGTTACACAAAGTACTGTAGTGAGGAGATTGAAACGAGACACAAAATGATGAAGGGGAACTTGATGTTGGTTCAAATGAAGGCTTCATATAGAAGAAATCAAGTTCAGCTATATGCAAGGAATGTTGCTCCAATGCAAGAAACGTATTAGGCAGGATTTAAACTACATCCAGGGGAAGGATTACAGGGACAAGGAAGAGGTAGGGGTGTCCCAGTGGAACCAAACACAGGGGCTGATTTTGCCACGTTAAAGAAATCTACTCCATGTCCCTATTGTAATCATTTGGAGCATTGGCAGCGTGAATTCCATCTTAATGCTGCAAATCAAGATCAGAACGGGGGATATAATCAGATACAAGGAACTGTTGTGCAAATCCAGAATGTGCCAAGACACTGATCCCAGAAGATGGGAGGGTCTCAAGGTCTCATAATGCAAGTACCACAACCCTCGATGCTACAACAAGCTGTGCAGTATGTGCCCCATAACAATAACCTGATCCAACAATATTCCGTGTTTGAGTCTCTTGATGATTACAGCACAGATTCATCTTTATGACATTGCCTGAGGGAGGAGGAAGACTGTACACTTGGCACAGTCTTAGAGGTAGACCAGAGTGGACCTTATATCCATGCTGATGTAGAGGGCAGGCCCGGACTGGCCATAGCGAGCACCGGGCAATCCCCCGGTGGGCCGCACGGGTGTGGGCTGGTTTTGAACCCCTGAGTGATGTTTTTGTTACAGGGCTGTTTTTGCAGCATAACTGCAAAATCAGCCCTGTACCAAAATTGGCCGAAAACTGGCCCCAGCAAAGAGCTCACCGGCACCTCTAACCGCCCCTCGAGTGGGGAGGAGGGGACGGCCGAGCACTTTGCCAGGGCCGGTTGTGGTCCCCAGTCCGGGCCTGGTAGAGAGACATATTGTCACATTCTTTATTGATACTGATGCTACCTGCTCTACTGTGAGAACAGTAGACGTTCAAAACCTACCCCTCTCAGGAAAATAAATGCAAGTTCTAGGACTTGCAAACAGGATAGTGTAGGAGAGTAGGGTCTGATTTCCTATGGTCACCCCACTTTTTGCTTTTTGCTTCACTGGTTTTTGACTTAATGTGGCTGTGGGCCTGCTATTCAGATCCACAGCCCAGCTACTCTCTCTCTAAATTCACTACAATGTACTTTAGGTGCATTCCCAATTGGATACTGGGTCACCTTATGAGCCCCTGTACATTGTACTATAGGTACCCAGGACATAGGTGCATCCAAGGCCTACCAGGGGCTGCAGCATGTATTATGCCACCCCTGGCTGGCCACTCACATTGACACAACTGGTCGATCACTCAGCTGGGGCAAGGTTGTGTAATCACCCTTTGCTTAGATATAGTATTCCTATATCTAACCCTATATCTAGACACATATATACCTCTAAGTCACTCCTATGGCAGGCCTTAACAATCCTGGAGGCAGAGTGCTTGGTTTGATGTGAGATGGTGCTCTAGCATGAGCTGAGCCTGTCTGCAGCTTTTGGAACCATGTCCTTATAGCTGTTCTAGGATATTGCCATACCATATACTCTTAAGTGCATTATGAACCTCGCGGTCAAATGCTAACTCTGGTTTGGTTTTATCAAAACATGTCGAGTAAGGTGTCATACGTTTTGGAATACTCACCCCTCACCAGTTCTAGTGATGGGGGTAGCATTCCACCCTTCTAGAGGGACAAGACATGTTGTTCCTACTATTCCCGGTTAAAGTTAACCAGAGCCTCAGCTTCACAAAATGGATGCTGCTGCCACAGACACAAGTCTGACCTCCTGCTGCCGGGAGTCCTTCCAGCGAGGGAGGCTTGGACAATAGGTTTCCTGTCTTGGGAGGTGCTAGCACGACCCCATACAGGCTCTTGTGTATTATGGCAGGGAGGGCTGAAAGAAATGAGATACTCCCTGGGGAACACAAGGTGTCCCATGCATAGTCCAGTTCAAACCGGTGCTGGGGCACTCCAGCCCAGGCTCTGGCACGAAACTGGACAAAGGGAAAGGGGTGTAACCACCCCCTTCCCTGGTGCCACCCATTGGAGGGACCTAGCAGGTAATCCAACCCCTAGATTTGGTACATAGGTAGGAGCTGAGTCCCAAGACTTTAGATTATCCTGACTGAAACTCTGAAACAAAACTCTGGACCTTCGACGATCTACTTTGCAAGAAGACGACTGAAGAATCTCCCTTGTGGTCAAGGAGTGACCACCCTGCACAAGCAGGCACCATCCAGCGAGCAATGGCTTGCTTTGTCGATGCTTCTGCTGGAGACTGAGCACAAAGCCTGACAAGAACTGGACTTCCAGACTTCGTTCAGCCCGATCCACAGCCCCAGCACAGCTGAGACCCGTGGAGGCGACGCGAGATGTGGGACCGGCCATCTTGAAAAGTCAGCAACTTGCTTACGGTGCAGCTTCTGAGGCATCCTCGAAGCTGTGCATTGGGGACTAAGAAGCCCCAGCCCCGAGCATCATTTGCACTGAAGATCAGCCCTGCACACTCCACAAGTTCTGCGTGGGGCCCTGCTGCATTTTCCTGCTTGATGCGTCTGCCCGGTCACTTGTCCGTTGGTTAGTGGTCATCTTGGCGATGAACCTTTGGATTTACACTACTGGTCTCGTTGCTCCAGACTGGCCCTTGCTTCCCTGAAAAGAAGGAGCCCATCAGACCTTGCTGGCCTGATTAAGAAGCTAACTTTGATTCCTGTGTGGGTTGCCTTTGCCAAGGCTTGTTGACTCCAATCTGGAAGCCGACACCACTGACAGCGTGAGCCTTTGTGGTACAGTCCGTGCCTGACTCCTGGTTGTCGTTGACGCCTCCTGGTCCATGTAGCCGCAGAGACAAGCTTCATGACATCACCTGATTGCTTCACGACATCGCCTGGTTCCTTCCTGGTTCTTTTCTGGTCACTGGCTAGTGACTCAGACTCTGTCCCCTCTGCTTTCAGGTACTCTTCATCCTCGATCTGCCCTTGGATCCAACTGGACACTTCTCTCCTGGTCGCCTGTAGCATCTTTCTTCAAGGCTCCATAGGATTCAGCGACAAAACCCGACACACTTTGACAGCTATGCACCCGCTTCCTGTGGGTGAGGTAATGCGAGTACTCCGGTGCTCCTGTGGGTATTGACTATCCAACTGTCTAGGTTTCAAGTAACTTTCATCGAGTCCAGTCAGAAGTGCCCTTAAAGACTAGTTTCCATCGTTTACGTTCCCATTCAATCTCTATGGTAACTTGCGTGTGAGTAAAGAATCTGCACATGCCTTCCGTGGACCTCCTGCTTCCTAACTCTTGGTAGTACAGCGTAGCCCCAGCGATTACCTAGGCCAATAGGCCTATTCACTTTCCGTGTAGTTGTCCTTATACCCCTATTTTAGTATATGGTTTAGCATGCCCCTAGGGCCCTACTGTATTTTGTGCAACTTATTGTATTTTAATTAAGTATATTGTTATGTGCTTGTGCCTCTGACCTCATAAAGAGTTCAGAGGGATTGTCTAGAAATAAATACATATATATTTTATATGTATCCTATGTGGTGTCCTTTCAATTGGTATTTAAAAGGGTCGCATATGGTAAAACAGCTGGCTTCACATGCCCTCTTGAGTTTAGCCTAAGACTGCTTTGTCCATGCTACCACTAGGGTAGCTGGTCTATAAGGTTGACTTTACAACCATCACCATAAGGGTTCTTTGGACTGGTGCAAGGTGCTCACTAAAATAGTGAACATCATGCACCAGGCCAACTTCTCACAGCTAGTGTCAAATCCTTTGACAGAAGAAGTTGCTGTGAGGATAGGGGCATTTGTAGATAACCATCAGTATGTGATTTGAGATTCAAGTCCAGTGTGTATTTAGGGACATGTCTTGATGTGCAAATTAAATTGCACCATATACTGTACCCCAAATGGAATTGAGCTGCAAACGAATGATGGAGACAATGCATTTAAACTGGCAAATCAAAATCTGAGTGTTTCATTGTTCCCTTTGCTGACAGTAGAAGATTTACTGATAGATCTCAGAAACACAGTATCAGATATGGTCTGGGATTTAACAGGAAAGGACAATGGACTAATTAAAGGAGTAGAGGCAGACCGAATACAAATGAAGCCCAATGCTGAATACCCACGAACTCCACAGTACAACTTGACGCCTGAGACAATTGCTGGAATAACACCTGTGATGGAGTCCATCAATGAGCAAGTCATTTTGAAAGAGATCCTGGGTAGTCCATGTAACTCTCCTATTATGGGCTTACAGAAGCCTGGAGGTACGTACTGCATTGTGCAGGATCTTTAAAAAAGTAATAGTGTAGTGGATCCTTGTTGTCACCTGATACTAATTTCAACAGTAATACTGTTTCAGATTCCATGTCAGGCTGAATGACGCAATGATGCAGGCACAAGGATGCAGCAGGAGTTCTCAGGTTCGGCCCACTCAATGACCTCAATCATTTTCGCTGAGGTGGTCCTCTTCTCTCGCCAAACTGTCCAGTCGCGGTGGTGATTTAGTGGGGCGTGGCTTGCGCGCATATTTGGCAGCTGATTTAGGGTCTGTGAAGTATGAGGTTTTCCCAGCATAAAAGATAAGAAATATTGCTGGGTAGAGGAGGGAGTACTTAATAACCTATTTCTTGAGCATCCTTTTAATATGCCGCTTGCACTGTGAGGGTAAAGTCCGGGAAAATGATATAGTGTTTCTTTGGAACCTGATTTCTTGTTGATCTCTGGCTTTACGCAACAGAGTGTCCCTCTAGCAGTTGTTGAGCAAGCGTGCAATTATCAGCCTAGGGGGGCTCCAGGAGGGAGCCGAGGGCCAAGCGCCCTTTGGGCCCTCTCCACAATACAAACCGCAGACAGGGAGTACCCAAAAATGGACTTCAGCATCTCCTCAAATAGTTCTCAACATGAGACATTGTAGTGGATTCAGGAATTCCAGTAATGCGCAAATTGTTACACCTCGACCTGGCCTCTAAGTCTTCGCTCTTTTTTTTTATAACTTCCAGGACTTTTCCCATGCTTATCAGTTTTTCACGTACCGTTGCTCCATTGTCCTCGAGTGCCGACATGCGCTGTTCTGCCTGTCCAATGTGCTCTTCATGGCTGGAGACCTTGACTCTTAGTCTGCCCTACCTGTTGCCCATAGTGTCGGTTTTTGGATCAAATGGGTGTGAGGGATTGATTAAGCTTACAGAGCATTTCGCGAATGTCCAGTTCTGGTGCAGCTGTAACACTCCCATTTGGGTCCATCAGCTCTTCCATTGGTGGTCCAGTGTTCTTGGGAGGATGGCTTTGGTCAAAGGACAGTTTGGGTTGTCGGGCGCTGGTCTCCCCATGTCCCCTTAGTGCCACTTAGTCAGGTTTGGGCACTCTGGCTATGCTCCCCTTGGAGGGGCCCCTTCTCAGTTCTCTCCACTAAGGTGCATGAGACCCTCAGACAAACCCAGCCCAACCAGCACGGATAGCAAGGGGTTCTGTGCTTCTCCGTTTCTGTGTGCCACTCAGCCTCCCCCATGTGTCTAGATCTTCATCGAGCAGGCCTCTAGCCATTGGGCCCCATCGCATGCTGCCTTCGCTTCGGCCCCCAAGGCTGCCCTGGGCCAGAGATCTTCACCTCTCTGTAGGGCCCATGGTCTGGTTGTCTCACAGGCTTGTAAGGCACCCTAACTACCCAGCTTTTTTTGGAGGGGACCTGTCTAACACACTGCCTTACTCCCCTCACTCCACTCCTGACATCCACTATCAAGGGGTGGTCCCCCTTGCCCCCTGGTGTCCTCGGCTCTTGGTCCCAGTAGAGGGGAAGATAGGCACCTCTGTGCTTTCCCTGTGGGAGGGGGAATGTTCCACCAGTCTGCTCAGCCCTCCTGCAGCAGGGGGGCAATAAGTGTGGATCAGGCCATCCACCTCACTACTTCGCAGGACTTCAACTGCCCCTACGCACACCCAGGATCCAAGAGGTCCCCCTTACAAGTCCCGACTTTCCAGCAGTCTCACTTGTGCCCTGGGGAGCTGGATCAGTTTGCCAATACCCAGGCTGCAACACAGAGCCCAGGTATCTGATACCACCGAAAAGGGGGGGGAGGGGGGATTTTCTCCCACAGCTTCCTATCAGGCTACTTCTCTCCCGTTGCTATGCACACTTAAGGGGGAACAAAGGGATCTACTCAGTGCCTACCGCTGATCCTTTCACCTGATTCGCTGTGGGGCCTCAATGGCAGCGTCTTCCTCCTGGCACAGTTGCCTCCTCCACCCAGGTGCCGTGGGCTGGCCTAGCCCTCCTGCCAGCCCCCAGCCCTCGGCCAGCCGCTCCACACCGGCTTTGGTTGCGCCTTCTGTTGAAACCTGAGTCGGGTCGGGGACAATCGATATTTGCCCGGCGGTATTGCCTCTGTGACCCTCTAGTTATTTAATCAATGAAGAGGCAGGCGCTGGAGACTGGAAAGCAGGAAACAAGGTTTTTATTCTCTCCGGAGGAGAACACAGCAAAACGGACAGCAGGTATCGTTCTGAGGTGCTCTAACTACATTTCTGAGGCCTGGCCTCTTATACACTGTTTTATGACTTTATTGCAGATTACATATTCATGTTGAAGCTTTGATGTATGGAAAAGACATTCCCGGAACTCCCCTTTGGGCCCGTTCCCACACACATTTACAGTTGAAGTCCCCACCCTAGTCACAACAGGTGATGAGTATCGCGCAGCTGGATATTCCGCCGAGTCACGGAATGTGGGGGGTTTGATCGGATCTCATGGAGTGGGGGCTTTGATCAACCCGGGGATCCTTTGATGGGGGAAGCTTTCTATTGTACGGGGAGGGGCAAGGAATGGTATCGGCTGAGCTGGGTGTCGGCCTGGGAACGGGGAAGACAAACGGGCACACGGGGAAAAAGGGGGTTTGCATCTAAGGGCCGGGGATCATGAAAGGGAAGAAGGGAGATGTCGCGCTGGGAACAGGATGAGGGCCTGGGGCAGAGCAGCGCCGAAGAGGGGTTTATGATTCAAGGCAGGTGCAAGCAGGGGGTTGGTCAGCGTGCAGGCTTAGTGAGGGCGAAGGGCTATGTCAGGGGGCCAGCGGCATGCGAAAGGGTTCGTTCTGATCAGGGCATCTTAAAATGGCGGGTGCGCACGACAAAAGTGTGGCATCAGGGGAAGAGGCAAGATGGCGCAGATAATGTTCACCAAACCGTACTAATTTTCAACAGTCCTCCCTTTAACATATTCAAGACATCTTGCTGGTTCATTTTCTACTCGGTTCTATTGTGGTGGGCATGAGAAAGAAAACGGTAGGAACCCTAGATGAAAAGAGTTGTAAACAATACATTTTTAGATTTCTAGTTTTTTTTAGGAGGTGGACCTATTTGATAAACTTGTTCAGCAGGAAAGTCATAGAAATGTAATACAAAAACTATTCTGTAGCGTGAGCAGCGAGTACATTTCGTAATGTGAACTGGTGGGTTATTACATATATCGGATTCGGATTGGAGCATAATCAATACAATGGCGGCTGGGAGAGAAATGAGGCATAGCAGAAACGGTGATTGAGGATGTCAAATGTTCGAAGTTAACGAGTTCTCATTATTCTTTGTTGTCTTTCGTCGGCGCTGTGGAGCACCGGCGGTGGAGCTACAAGTCCAGCTCTATTCTAAGTTCTGCGTTGCAGGGCACGACCCTTTCCTCGCGTTTCTGGTCGGAAAGGTCCTTTTCGCCCTGTATCCTTTGAGGTGATTGTCAGAAAGTTCAGATGGAAGAAGAGCGTACAAAACAGTCCATAGGGTAGGTCGGAGGAAAGGGGGATGGAGCAAGGCCAAATTAGGAACAAACTAGGGGAACGAGAGACTTCAGATAGGCGGGCGTGTGACCGAATTCAGAGAGCGGGGGACTTGTCGGCAAACACTGGACATCGAGCAGGGGCATCAGGTCGGCCCTTTCTTCTCATGTTGTCGAAAACAGTGCCTCGTCCTGCAGCTCTTTTCTGTCGTGGTCTCGCCTTGGCTGATGTCGCAGGTGTTCCTTAGTCTGCAGTCAGGCCTCGTGCTCCCACATCCGGTCCTTCTCTCCTCCAACAGCCGTACCCTTAAAGGAGTTTGAAAAGACAGTCTTTAGAGAATTTGCAGATGAAGATAATTAAAAAGTCTATTTCTCTCCCAGCTCCAGGCAAAGAATGAAAAATGTCCGTTATATTAGGGTTCACAATTAACATATAAATGACCGATGACGGGCCTGTTGGATTTACTATGACTTTCCTTCATAATTATTTATTACAGTTTCGACAGTTTATCTGATGGAGACCCACCTTCGTAAGACAGGTTTGACAAAGGTATGCCGTTCTCTAGGGTTTTACATTTACCAAGGGTGCTGTGTGCTCTCGACATGGTACTAAACAAGTATTTTTCTGAGGGACGATCATAGGTTAAACATTTATTTTCTATCAATGCCTCCTGCTTTTCAACTAAACATTTTCGCTTTCGGCATGGTACAGTGTAATGGTTTTCTTTGCTCCGGTCTAATCTTAAACTTTGCAAAACATCATTCTGGTCCCTACGCAGCCTCTCGCGGCCGGATTACTAAATTAGAGAAGACAGGGGTCTCGTCGGAAGACACCTAGGGACATAGAAACTTGTGGTAAGGGCGTAAATCGACCCACTCCTCACAACCGGGAAAGTGGGGTAGTTTCATAACTCCAGTTTTTGGGCGGCTGATACAGGGGATGTAACAGGGGTGATCATTTTTCCTGTTTGGGTATTGCGACAATTCGTGGTGGGGAGGGTCGCGTATTCTGAGGTCCTTTCTTATACCATAGGAGCCGTTGACATGTAGTTCCCTTATTACGGGCCAGATTAGGGAACCTCTGTCGTCTTACCTGTCCTTTCCCTTACGGCCCAACCTCGGTTCATTGACTTCTAGCGGAAAAGGAGAGGTAATGACACGGTCTCAGGGCGATTGTATTAAAGACAAGTTTTTGTGCAAATACTGACGGTATTTGAAGCCAATTAGGTGGTGCGCTAGGGGTGGCAGTCTGCCAATTTCGGGACTAATCGCTCGGAAGAGTGGGAGTGCAAAAATAGAGGGAGAGAGAGAGAGAGAGAGAGAGAGAGAGAGAGAGAGAGAGAGAGAGAGAGAGAGAGAGAGAGAGAGAGAGAGAGAGAGAGAGAGAGAGAGAGAGAGGGTGCAACGGCAGGCTAAATAGTACACGTGCAACAGAGAGGGTGGCAGTGTATTCAAGAAAGGCTATTTAGTGCATTACACAGTAAAGGACATTCACGGGTCTGCGTTAGAATCTTGTAACCATGCAGTTTGAGCATTAGACAGGGTAGAGGGGACGTGCCTTGAGAAAAGGAAAGAAGAAAGGAGGTACCATTTTGTCGCACTTTCTCGCACTCTCGGTCCTTCGACCAGTTGGGTCAGCGCCTCAGTCACACACACACATTCTCTCATAGTTTCGCATCATACGTGACATGGGTTCATTCGTCCGGTCTGGTTTAAGGGTGATCACTTTTTATCAGGTTGTGCTAATTTTTCGGGTTTGTTCGATACGTGAGTAGTTTGCAGGCGTGCTTAGGCACCACCCTGCGGCGCTAGTCTGCTTCGTGTATCAGACATGGCAAGGCTTCAGATCTTCGCCACACCTCGGCTGTAATCTCTGATGTAACCTGCAGAGGGAGGAAAAAAAAGGGGGGGAGGGGAGGGAACAGCATTCGCGCATATTCAAATACATGTATTCAAGAGTCCTTTACTCGCCTCTTACTCGTCTTCCCTCCTCGGGGCAGAGTCCCCGAGGATATGGTTTCTGGAGTCGGGGGGGGTAGTGTGTCCATATAGGTCGTGTGCGGGGAAACGTGAAAAGGAAACCAGAGGTGCTTAGTGCGAGGTATCTAGTCAAAGGATGTATCTCACTATCGGGATCCTTAAACCTCTTTCAACGCTGTGGCGTTCTAAGGTTCTTCGGTTCTTGAGTCAGCTCCGTTCCCTGATACCTTGGAACGTTGTACCTTATAACATTTACATTATTTCATTTCACCCTCCTTTTACATTCCCTCATTTACACCGTTCGTTTTACCCATCCTTGGAAGTCAAGGTCTTTCTCCACGCGAGAGTTCATGAGTCAGTCGCGTACTTTGAAGGCAGAGTGCCGTGTTGTCGATCCGATCCGTCCTCCAGGGCTGGGCAACCATCTTCTTTCAACCTTAAAGAGAGAGCAGAGTAGGGTGCACAGAAAAGAACTTTCCCACCGATCCCACATTTTTTTAAAATAAAGCATGCAATACCCGTCCATAGTTTTAAAAAAACTTTATTTTGCAAAATCATTTCAGCACGTGGATTATGAGGGCGCGGTCGTATTTGGCCGGTCGTGGCAATGGCTAAAGTGCGTACAGTGGGGGGGTGTCGTTTGCAGCAAAAACATCGGAAAGTTTTATTCATTCATTTGTAAGAAACTAAAACGTCTATTAATTGGCTGGGGGTTCGGGGGCATTTATTTTCATAATTTTAGAAGCATAATCATAATAGTTGCAATCAGATTTCCTATATGTATACCGTATGTGTGCGTCGTAGATGAGGTTATACATCAGCTATAAAAATATAATACATTGTACATTTGTAATCAACATTTTTAACGGGATCCTTTCATACTGTTCGTCGAGTGAGTTCTCCTTGTCTTTTCTAGCCAAGTGTACAAAGGATCATATAAAGTCTCAGAACATCAAGTTTATATTAGTGCGAAGGAACACCACGAGGTGTTCGCAAGTCCCTCTTGATACCGGCGCCATTTTTGGGCGGGGCCGGCTCAGTCCGGAAGTAGCATCAGGGGGAAATGTTTCCCATTACTGGCAGTTGGACCAGAGTCCTTTTCGGCAATTCTAGAATTCATGCTAACAGAAGGAGTGGCAATGTCATGTTTATTTCGTTGGCGGTCAAGGCAGCCGTCCCTTACCGGAAGCCTGCAGAGGCCGAAGGTTCCGCCGGGGACTTTTGTAGGGTCTTCAAGGCTGCGGAGACGCTGTCGGAGATGGGGGCTCGTGCCCCAGTGGGCAAATGTCCGAGTTATATTGCTGGTCAAAGTTACTCTAGTGGCCGGGGCCCACCTTCCAGCGGACCCAGACGCCATTTTGAGGCCCTACAGGGGCCACTCTCGTCGAGTTTGCAAGAGTGGAGGAGGTCCTTCGGAGTGAAAGGAAGAGGTCCCTGTTGCAAAAGCGGGACGTTCGGCTGGGGTGCAGCTGTGATGCCCCCACCTGGGGGGGCGAGGGAGACTCGTTCGCGCCGTCTCCTTCTCCCGGTGCACTCCATGCTGCTCTTTTTCATCACCCCGTATGAAGGTCTCTCCACATCCGGTGTTCCCCAAGTCTTGTGCTCAGTGCTGTGGGAGTATGGCCACCTGTGGCGCGCATTCGGCGCGGCACGAGTATCGGTGCAGTTATTGCAGGTTCGGTGTTCCGAAAATATGGCCACCATTGCACGTTCGGTGCTGCGCAAATACTGGGGCGCCACCATGGTGTGTTCGGTGCTGTGGAAGTATTGGCACCATCGCCTGACTGGGGGTGTTCGGCGTTGGGCCGGGGGCTGGGAGACCTCCTATCGGTGGAGGTGGGAGAGGCTCGTCCGCGTCGCCTCTCCCTCCCAGCCCAACTTGGACAAATTGTTGTGGAGGTACGTGCAGGACATCCCGCCGTCCAGAGCTGCTGCGGCTGTTACGGAAGGGAAAAGGAAGAGGTGCCTCGTTCTTCTCTGGACATGTGGCGGGACTACTTAAGTCTATCCAGGCCCGTTGCGGCTGGCCGAGGAGACATGTGGCGGGACTACCTACAACTGCCCAGGCTGCTGGCTCCTGCCTCTCCTCTGGCTCCCCCCTACGTTAAGATTTCCTGACCAAGAGTTGGCAGCCGGGCCCGCCTTATATGGGTTGCCGCCGGTTGGGCGTAGCCGTAACCCTACCCTCCTTCGGAAGGTTCTAGAATGGGGGGGGGGCGAATGTTCTGTTTGACTTTCATTTTCTACAGTTTACCGTTATTATTTCTTGTTTGCTGTGTTAAATTAAAAGTTCAAGTTCATCAATGGTCTACGGATTTTGTTTTACCATTTCTTTCTTTCCAGGTTGCTTTTATGCTAAGTTTCTGCTAACAGAGGTTGAGTAACACGGAAACACGTGTAGAGGGATGACGCAGATTCGTACATTACATACACACAAACTCAGACGGGGGACAGTACGAGTACGACATACAAAGACCCAAGACGAATATAAAACAGTTATTGGTCATAATTATCTCTTTCCGTCTGTGAATCTAAAACGAGGCTGGGTTCCCGTCTTGACGTTGCCCGACCTAGGAGAACTTGAGCATGCCGCTGAAATTGTCCTGGCGAAATCTGTGCCATCGGGCATAATCAAACGTGGTGGTTCTATCTGGTCTGTCTATGTAAGTCGGGTTCTTCTTTGTCTCGCGCTTTTTCTCGTACTGCCGGTCTGTCGTTCCTGTCGGCCCTTTGCCTTTTCTCACGCTCAGTAGAGTCGGGCATTGGGCTTTCCAGTGTCCGACATATCTACAAAAAGCGCATTGGTCTGGCCCTAAGTCTGGTCGTCTTTTTCGTAGTGTCGGGGGATAACTTGTGGGTAGCGGTGTCCTGGGGTTGTCCTGTCGGTATATTTCTCTACTTGGTTTGTCCTCGTCTTTTCTCTGTCGTTGCATAGCCTCTCTGCGCCACATACCGAGACTGTCGAGCATAATAGGCGTTGTCTTGTTATTTCGAAGGGCTATTTCTAACGTTTCTATTTTATCAAGGTCAAAGGATCCTGCCAGTGGCCACTGTTTGTCTTGACTTTCTTTGGTATACCTGTGCCACAATTTATTATAGGCTATGGTAACTAATCCATAGTTTATGAACATGTCCTTATTAGGGGTGCCTTCTAGTGGAGCTATATGGTCCACCTCTAATACACGGTCCGGGCTGAACCAATTATCAATCAATGGGGAGAAGACAGACATGACGGCTCGTAACGAGGGACTAATAAGTCAGCAGTGCCTATCTTATCACTAGGTGCAAAGACTAGACAGAATATTCCTATTCTACGTTGTTTGCAGGCAGTGAATACCTCATGAACAAAAATAAAAAAGAGTAACCAAGAGCGCGGAACAATCAAGCAATTAATAAATAAATAAATAGGATAGAAAAAGGACAATGGGGAGAGTAAGTAGGGCGCAAAAGTCTGCGTCCTCTACCCTTTCACTAACCGCAAAGAGGAAGCTGTTGTTTCCAGTTTGCAGACAGAGAATCTCCAGAAGACAATCTGTGAACAGTAGTTCGGGGTTAAAGAACCCAGTTAATCAGTGAGGGAGTGGGGAGTCTCCCAAAAACCGTCAAGAAATAATAGAGTCAGTGGGGGGAGAAAGATAGGCGCGACGGTTACGTTACCTATCCTTCACCGTTTGCAAAAGAGAAGGAGCCTGCTGTTTCTCCGTGTGCAGACAGTGAATCTCCAAATAGGTCAAACAAAGAGTAGTACTTAGTATTTTATAAATAATCAAGCAATCAAACAATCAAGCAATCATTTCGCAACTTGTCGTGATTACACGACCTTACCCGGACCATGTGGACAGTTTCTTGTCTTCCGAATCCAGCGCCCGATCGTCCTCTTTTTCTCGTATTTCTCACGGCACTCCTAATGGTCCCCAGTCAGGACCGTAGATCACTCGAGAGAGGTCTGTTCGGAACTAGTGAAGTTCGGATGATCGGCTGCCAGACGAGGGTCTATTGGGCAAGAGCTCTCCCGATCGTTGCAGTCGTTCACTCTGTCGTCGGGACCTCTCCCACTGGATCCACGAGTCGCTGATGGGCCCCACGTTGGGCGCCAATTGTTGAAACCTGAGTCGGGTCGGGGACAATCGATATTTGCCCGGCGGTATTGCCTCTGTGACCCTCTAGTTATTTAATCAATGAAGAGGCAGGCGCTGGAGACTGGAAAGCAGGAAACAAGGTTTTTATTCTCTCCGGAGGAGAACACAGCAAAACGGACAGCAGGTATCGTTCTGAGGTGCTCTAACTACATTTCTGAGGCCTGGCCTCTTATACACTGTTTTATGACTTTATTGCAGATTACATATTCATGTTGAAGCTTTGATGTATGGAAAAGACATTCCCGGAACTCCCCTTTGGGCCCGTTCCCACACACATTTACAGTTGAAGTCCCCACCCTAGTCACAACAGGTGATGAGTATCGCGCAGCTGGATATTCCGCCGAGTCACGGAATGTGGGGGGTTTGATCGGATCTCATGGAGTGGGGGCTTTGATCAACCCGGGGATCCTTTGATGGGGGAAGCTTTCTATTGTACGGGGAGGGGCAAGGAATGGTATCGGCTGAGCTGGGTGTCGGCCTGGGAACGGGGAAGACAAACGGGCACACGGGGAAAAAGGGGGTTTGCATCTAAGGGCCGGGGATCATGAAAGGGAAGAAGGGAGGTGTCGCGCTGGGAACAGGATGAGGGCCTGGGGCAGAGCAGCGCCGAAGAGGGGTTTATGATTCAAGGCAGGTGCAAGCAGGGGGTTGGTCAGCGTGCAGGCTTAGTGAGGGCGAAGGGCTATGTCAGGGGGCCAGCGGCATGCGAAAGGGTTCGTTCTGATCAGGGCATCTTAAAATGGCGGGTGCGCACGACAAAAGTGTGGCATCAGGGGAAGAGGCAAGATGGCGCAGATAATGTTCACCAAACCGTACTAATTTTCAACACTTCTGCATTCCGCTCAGAGACACACGACTCTCTGAGGCACCTCTGCAGAGCCACGACTATCCGCTCCTCCACCTCAGCACCTCGGGATCGCAGCCCTGCCCACGCCACACCTCTCAACGCTGCCGGCTGGTCCTCCACTTCCCAGTCATTCTCCGGGGAGTCGCCTGAGCATAGCCACAGTCTCTCTCATCAGGACTGCACTACAGCCCTTCCAGTTCTCACGGGAGCCAGGGTAGGCAGGCAGGCAGACCAGCAAGGGAATCGCAGTCTTGGTCCTAGGTTTCACCAAGCCTCCATCTTGTCCGCAGCCCGGTCTCCTTCTGTCGCGCTCTGTACAGGGTAATTCCTCACCTTTCCGGCTCGTAGGGGTGTGCCTCAGTGGCGACGAGGAACTCTCCTGTCGGTTGAAGCTGATGATGTCCGCTGTAACTGTAAGATGATGTCGGATTTGCTGAATGGCCTGCAGAGCCTCACAAGGTGGCGGCAATCTTGCAGAATGCATACTTAGAGCACCCTAGGATGGTTCAGCTTCTAGTGATGTGAACAACATCCCTGCGGATGACTTGTGTGATACAACACCTCCCTCAGCGGCTGCTGTGGGCACTGGATGGAATCCCCTTTGCTCCATAAACATGCTACGAGATACATCTCTGGGAATGTATGCGGATGTGGGCAACAACAATGTTGCGTCGCCCACTCAGGACACATAAACAATTGTCCTTTTCCATGTGGGAACAACTTGGTCTCTTTCAAAACAAAATGTACCAAAACAGCTTTTTCTTTTCCTAGGCACCATGGCTTTCTGAATGCTTGGGATCTCAAATAAGACAGTGACTTTAAAACTTGTAATACATATTTTATAGGGAAGCCCGCTTTTAGATATTTTTAAGAGTAGTGTTTACCATTTTTAAAAATTGTCTGCTGGCTTTTTAGATAGCTTTTTGGTTATCGACCCTTAGTATGTGGAGTGGGTGTTATGTTCCCGAGTTAGGCCCATGTAGGGAAGCCGCTTATTTCCTACATTGTCCTCACATGTACAAGGTCTCTTTCACACTACGTACTAATGTCATCACTATCTTCATCCATGGGGCGAAAGGGCTATCTATATATCCATAACATCACTATTCTATGCGTACATCACAAGGCTTGTTTCTATTATAAAAGATGAGCATCCCAATAGATTGATAGAGGAGGTACTTCCACTGACACTGAGGATCCTTGTATGCTGAGGTATCACCATGTGTCGGTCTGACATCTCGTGAGGGGTGTCCAGTTCGTGACCAAGAGGGGGTCCTTTATTCTCTCCCATCAGGTGATGGGGTTGGATCGTCCCTTGGGGGATTCTTGGCCACACACCTACACACACTCTAGGAACACTTAGAGTAGGGTTCACATTGTAAGAGTACGCTTGTTTACTGCCTTGTTTTATATGCCTGCATATAGGTTATGTTATGTTATGTTATATAAACTTATATAGCGCACGGCTGCCCCAGCCAAGGGGCGTCCCGGCGCAAACTGTTCGTACCTGAGAGGGGGCTGCTGCTGGTGGAAGCTGCAGATGGCATAACATAACTAACAGAAGAAGTGGGGTTTTATGACCTTTCTGAAGGACAGTAGGTCGTTCAGTCCGCGTATCTGGGCTGGAAGTTCATTCCAGAGCCTTGCTGCTAGGTATCTGAATGAGCGACCGCCCATCCGGGCAAGTTTAATGCGCGGGACAGTGGCCAGGTTCTGTCCCTCTGACCGCAGAGTGCATCGGGGAGTATAGGATGAAAGGAGTGGGCACAGCATAGGGGGGAGGCAGATTTCAGGATTTTAAAAGCGAGGCATAGGGTTTTGAAGTGAATCCTCTTCTCTACCGGGAGCCAGTGTAGTTTCATGAGGGTGTTAGTTACTGACTTGTGGCGGGGGAGGCCAGTCAGTGCTCTCACGGCAGCATTTTGGACTCGCTGCAGTCTAGATTTCTCTGCAACGTTCGTCCCTAGCAATAGGGAGCTAGCGTAGTCCAGCAATGAGAGAATGGCTGACTGTACCACCAGTTGGCGAGTTTAGTGGTCGAAGTATTTTAGGATAGGCCTTAGGATAGGCCTTAGGTTTCGTAGAATCCCAAAGCAGTTGGCCGCCGAAATTCAAGGCAGAATCCACCCATACTCCTTATTTTTTTACTACATTTTTTGGCTCGGGTGGTTGTCCCAGTGTCTCAGGCCACCAGTTGTTCCCCCAGGCCATTCTATCTTTGCCTACCAGCAAGACCTCCGTCTTGCCGGTGTTAAGCTGGAGGTAGTTTGAAGTCATCCAGCTAGTGATGTCAGCGAGAGTCTGTTTAAAATTCTGCGCACTCAAACCGCTCTCGTCTTTCAGTGCCACCACCAGCTGGGTGTCATCGGTGTAGGACACTAGTGACAGCCCGTGTTTCCTGGCTACCTCTGCCAGAGGTTGAATGTAAAAATTAAACAAGGTGGGGCTGAGGGCAGACCCCTGGGGCACTCCTTGCTCAATGGGGCATTCTTTGGAGAGAAACGGCGGGGTGGAGACCCTGAAGGATATGCCTGACAGGAAAGCCTTGAACCAGCTAAGGGCCTGGCCAGATACCCCTGCTTCCTCCAGCCTGAACATGAGCACCTCATGGGAGACCGTGTCGAAGGCAGCACTGAGGTCTAAAAGGATCAGTGCTGCCGTTCCTCCTGAGTCTAGTATAGTTCGAAGATGTTCTATCACACTCAGGAGGGCTGTTTCGGTGCTGTGCCCGGCCCGGAAGCCATGTTGGGACCTGTCTAGAATGGAGTTAGACACCAAAAAGTTGGTCAGGGTGGAATTAACATGGGCTTCCGCCACTTTGGCTGGCCAGGGAAGCAGTGATATGGGCCTGAAGTTTTCGGGTAGGTTAGGGTCCAGCTTGGGTTTCTTAATGATGGGGGAGACCCATGCTTGCTTCCAACTGGCGGGAATATTGGCCTTGTGGAGGGACAGGTTTATAATGTCTCTGAGAGGGCCAAGTACTGTCTCATCTGCTTCTCTGAATTGTTCAGGTTTAAGGGGGTCTGCAGGTGAACCTGACTTAATTTTATTACAGAGTGTCAGAAAGTTTTCTTGGCTAAGTGCCGGAATGGTGTAAAGTTTGGGCCTATTCGAGTCAGCTGTGGGGGTGAGTTGTGGAGTGGCCGAAGGGCGTTATAGATTTTCTGGATTTTATCCATGAAGAAAGTAGCCAAGTTATCGCATAGTGTGGACGAGGTGTTGGAGTTGTCTACTATTTTTTTGGCGCTGAGCTCTTTCAGTATTCTAAAAACAGTTTTGGATGCATTATGGCTATTGTTAATCTCTGTGGCGTAGTATACTGCTCGTGTCCTACAGATGTTACGGTGGTAGCTTTTTTGTGACTGGACATATAGGGTCTTGAGTGCAGGTTCATAGTCTCTTCTCCATCTGCGTTCCGTTTTTTTAAACTCCTTTCTTTGTAAGGTAAGTTCGTCATTAAACCATTGGCTAGATTCGTGAGAGCATGCCTTGATCCACTTGGCAGGAATCAAAGCATCTAAGGCCTTGTTAATCCAATCACAAAATCTGGCATACCCTACGTTATGGTCCTCACTATGTGTAGGAGTGTCAGCTGTGAGGAGTGCGTGGAATTCCTCAAGGCGGAGCTTTCTCCATGGTCTTTTCCGCACCTGCTGGGCGGGATTTATGTTGGGATCGCCCCCGATGGGCAGTATCATAGTCACTAAACAGTGGTCTGTTCAAGTCATAGGCGATTCTACGATTGCATTGGTAAAGTTAGAGAAGATCGGGTCTAGGAGATGTCCACCGCTGTGAGTGGGGCCACTCACAAATTGGCAAAGCTGTAGGGCGTCTAAGTCAGCTATCAGAGTGTTAATCGTATTGTCAGTGGTGATATCAAAGTGGATGTTCAGGTCTCCTATGATAGTGAAACTAGCAGTGCCAATAACCAAGGAGCACACGTTCTCAAGGAGTGATGCTATGAAGTTCTTGTCTGCTCCTGGGGGTCTGTAGATCAAGAGACCCACGAGGGTAAGTTGGGAGTTAATTTGGATGTTATATCGGGCACATTCACAGTCAATATCTAACCTAGTAAACCCGCAAGTAAAGTGGGATTTCACCATCATCGCTATTCCACCTCCCCTAGTGTGTCTATTTAGGGTATACGTAGTGTATCCATTGGGGGTTACTAGATTGATGACTGAGTCCATTTCGTCTTGTAACCAAGTTTCTGTTAGGAATAGAATGTCTAGGGTGTGGTTAGAAAGAAGTTCGTGAATTTCCAGGTGGCGTTTCTACATGGACCTTACATTCAGTTGGCCCAGTCTAACTTGTTGCCGATTGGCTTTGATAAGGGACGGTGGCAGAGAGGGTGTTGGCAAGGAGAAGCCACAAGGGCAGGTAAGACGAGCTTTGCTCAGTGGAAAGTTGAGTTTAGTGAATTCCTCTTTCAAACATTTGAGAGTGAGTAATTCTTGCCTTGAGTACATTAGTCTACCTCTCTTACTTTCCCCAGTAGCCCTTGTGAGAGGCGATGTGCAGGCGCGGACGGGCACAGACGGGCAGGACTCTGGCACGACTCTGGCACAGATCCGGCGCGTCCGCTGCACGGAGTCATGACCGTCTCTTTCTATAGTGTCCCTCTAGTGCAGGGAATGAAGACTCCCAAGCCAAAATGGCCACCACAGGAAGCCCGGAACCGAGGGACTCAGCAATTGGCTCGGCTGGATACCACTCGGAATGCGGGGGGAGCAAGTGACCAAGTAAGTTCAAAAACTGCTCGAAAATAAGGCAGAGTGCACGAGGGAATTTTCAAGTGAGATTAAAACAAATATAAAATGAAGGGAAATCGCCGCAATAGAATCCGCGAAGGAGCCCCACAAATAGCACACTTAAATCTGGCTATACACTGACATATACAGAAATTCAGCAACAACCTCCCGGCTTTCCGCCTCTGGAGAAATTCACACAAACAGCACATCTCGCGTCTGCGCCGGGGAAGCTACGTTGTTTTAGCACCAAGGTAGAACTCTACCTACTATTTACGCCTTTGGTGCCTGTAATCACATTTATCTGCTTCCGTCTACTAATGATTGTTGCAGCACACATATTTTATGCAGGAATAACTTTGGTTCAATAAATATTATTGAAAACATCCTACTGTGTATTCTATGTATATTACTCTGCGAATATGTGCACACGGGTGACCGAGCGAAAGGTTCTGTACTGTTTCGACAATCGCCTAGAGGTCAGGGTTGTCATATTCAATTGCTGCCAGAAACCATTTGCTCCCTTATAGGTTAGGGGGCTTATGGTGGCACTGTGAGCCAGGATGTCTACAGGCCAACATTTCTTGCGGGGGTGTCCGAAATCAGGCTTGGCATCAATCCCCTAGTTTATGTTGTCCAAACAATGTGCAGGTCCTACGGATTTGTAGGAACTACACAATAATGGCTTGCTGTATTTCGTCCTTGATTGATCTGCTGTAGTCGATTGGCAAGTCCTTGTCAGCTGGCTGTATGTTTGGTGAAGACTGTGGCGTGGGCTTGTTCAGCAGTTCTTAAAACTAGTGCTATACCCATCTTTATAGCTTGCTGTATCTGCTAGAGAGTTTACTTGTTATGTTGTAGGGTTCTTTCAAGTTTCCATGGCTTTCTGCTTCCTGGGCTTCGGTGGAAAACCATCAATGAAACTTTGCTTGTCTGCTCTTTAGCTTCTCTTTTCTGTTTTGGTGTATTCACCTTGAGCTTTAGTTTTTTCTGCTCTTGTTCGGCTGGTGTTGACTGTAAATTTCTATTCCTTTCTTCCTTCAATTTTGTAGAGAGTCTCAGTGGTGAACCAGTATTTTTACTGGTCTTTTTTAGGCTCCATTACCTCCTGGGAGGTCACTGTTTGTTTGATTTTCTGCCACTGACTTTTTTCTGCGTCTAGTACTTGCAGGACTTCAAATTTGTTACTGAAGGTGACTAAGTATTCACTCAGGCCCATATTTATCAAGGGTTTGGGTCGCCTGTGCGTCACGCAAGGGGACACACGGGTGACACAAAACCTAAGTGAGGTTTATCACGCCACACAAGGCTACTTTTTCTTTTTTACAGAGTTTTATATTGTGCAAACTTGACTCAATGGTATAGAGTATCAGAGCCCTTTACACGAGCTCCAGTTGTGTTACATGAGGACACATTCATTTTTTGTTAGGCACAGGGAGATTAAGAGATTTGCCCGGAATCACCGGTTGTTGAGTATCCTTGCTGAGACTCGAACCCGGTTCCCCAAATTTGAGGTCAGCCGCCCTAGTTGTTAGGCCAACTCCTCTCCCCAACTTTGCCTGGTCCTGGGCAGCTTGATAAATCTAGATTAACTCAGGTAACTGCAAATCACTGCCTTGTGTTACTCTGCAGTAGGGAGGCTTTCCAAGGGTGGAGCGTGGGTGTTTCCATGCATCCACCCATCCATTCTGACACATTCCTAGATGTACCAATACAGGTAGACTTAGGAATGCACGGACGCAACAAGAAGCAATGTCTTTATTTCTTTGTTGTTTCCTCTTTCTAAGTGTGCTGCATTCTGCAGCATACTTTCAAGAAATAAATGCCTCTCAGGAATGTTTTTGTGCAGGAAAGTGACAAAAACAATCCTGCTTACAATGCAGACACTCTTACTCCATGGTTCAAGGCTAAATACATTGGCACTAGGCAGCAGTTTGTGCACCAGCACAGGCAGAGAGCAGGAATGTGCCATAACATTTTAAATATGGCACATTCCATCCCTCTCCCTTTCACACAGCGCAGCAAGGTAGCTTGCAGCATTTCATTGCATGAACTATTGATACATATGGGCCTCCGTTTCTGAGCATCTAGAAAGGGGATGTTGCATCGCTGGTGTTGGTTTGTCAGTCCCATCCATGCTTTCTTCAGCTTTAGTCTGGCCACGACAAAGTGATGGTCTCACTCCAAGCCCGCTCCTCTCATTACTCTCCCATCCTGCAGGGACCTCCGAAACATCTTGGCAACACAGACATGGTTGATCTGATTCTTTTTTTAATGTTCTGGTGACACCCATGTTGTCTTATGTATTCTTTTGTGTGGGAATACATTAGCGCCTCTCACCAGACGGTTCAAGGCACAGACTTCTGCAAATCTTTTACCATTCTATGTTGCCAAGGCCATGGTTGCCCATTACTTTTCCTTACTCAGAGTTGTTGTTTTCAAGCTTCCCTTTGAGGTTCCCCATCAGTATGTTGATGTCTTTCTCAAGGCATTCCTCTGGGATGCACTGTAGTCTGCCATAAAACTGTTCTTTTAACTCTTTGCATTTATTTTGTAGATGCACAGCACTAGATAAAATTCATGTTGATCCTCTTTTCCTTTGTGCAGAAGGTCACTGTGATGATTCTGGGGCCGTGGACTTCCCACCCAATCAGAGTGCTGCTGGCTGCTGGCATTAGCATCGGTGCTACTCCCCGAGCATGTGAGGTATTTTCTTTCTCATGCCCAGAATACAGCAGCATTCCTCCTGGAGCCAGTCTTTTCTGTCTGGACTGTGTCCAGCTGGTCTTGCTTTTGCCATGCAGGGCAAGGTTGTATTTTTCATCTCCACTGCCACTTGGGCTGTCTTAAGTGTCTCGTACATGATCCTCACATTCCTTGCCCCAATGATGATAGTCTTGGTCGAAAGCAGGTGGATTGACTTTGTGGCTTCCAGGGATTTCAGGCTTTTGCCACAAGGCGTTATAGCTCTCCGAGAAGGAGATTCCTCTTAACCGAAGGTCAGGATGTCTTTTGGTTGACAATTATGAGCTAGGATTTTTACACTTCCTTTCACAGTTGGACTTGGGACTGGCCACAGCAGAATTACTAGCAATGCTCTCAAGTAAAAAAGTACGTCTTAGCATAGTTTTTGTACTGGAAGGCTACCCTTCCAGTATAAATTCTAAACTCGCCATCATGCATGCACACACCCTTGCAGTACAATGTAAATGTGCATGTGTGGTGCTCGACCGCATGTTTGCAAAAGACACACAGCAAGGAACTCTTCAGCATCGTTAAAGAGCTCTCCAACCCCAGCGCCAGCAACAACGACATCACGCCCTCGCAAGACCTCTGCGACGCACTCGCCTCGTTCTTCCACCACAAGATCGCCAACATACACAACAGCTTCGGCGCCCAGACCATGCACCCAACCACCGAACCTACACCCCCCACCACCACCCTCTGCGTCTGGACCCCCGTCAGCACTGACGACACCACCCACATGATGAACACCATCCACTCCCGCTCCTCATCTGACCCCTGTCCACACCACATCTTTAACAAAGCTGCCTCCATCATTGCACCCCAACTCCGGAACATCATTAACAACTCCTTTGCATCCGCCACCTTTCTGGAGAGCTGGAAGCATGCGGAGATCAGGCCCTCCTGAAGAAACCCACCGCGGAACCCACGGATCTCAAGAACTTCCGCCCCATCTCGCTCCTCCCTTTCCCCGCCAAAGTCATCGAGAAGACGTCAACAAACAGCTAACCGCCTTCCTTGAGACACACGGCTCCCTCGACCCGTCGCAGTCCGGATTCCGAGCAAACCACAGCACCGAGGCCTCCCTCATCGCAGCCACCGTCGACAGCAGGTCCCTGCTCGACAACAGAGAAACTGCAGCCCTCATCCTCCTCGACCTATCGGCCGCATTCGACACAGTCTGCCACCGCACCCTAACAAACCTCCTCCACCGCGCCGGGATCCAAGGAAAGGCCCTTGAATGGATCACCTCCTTCCTCTCTGACAGAACTCAGAGAGTCCGCCTCCCTCCCTTCCGCTCAGAGGCCACAAAAATCATCTGCGGCGTACCCCAAGGCTCCTCACTCAGCCCCCCCTCTTCAACGTCTACATGAGCCCCCTCGCAGCCACCGCACACCAACACAACCTAAACATCATCTCCTACGCTGACGACACCCAGCTGATCCTCTCCCTCACCAACGACCCTGCCACCGCCAGAGCCAGCCTCCAGGAAGGAATGAAAGACGTAGCGGAATGGATGAAGCTCAGCCGTCTGAAACTCAACTCAGACAAGACGGAATTCCTCATCCTCGGACCATCCCCCTCAGCCTGGGACAAATCCTGGTGGCCCCCTGCACTGGGCACCGCCCCCAAGCCCAAGGACCACGCAGGCAACCTGGGTTTCATCCTGGACTCCTCCCTCACGATGACCAAGCAAGTCAACGCCGTCTCGTCATCGTGCTTCAACACCTTGCGCATGCTCCGAAAGATCTTCAGGTGGATCCCCACCGAAACCAGAAAGACGGTCACCCAGGCCCTCGTCACCAGCCGACTGGACTACGGGAATGCCCTCTACACTGGTACCACAGCCAAACTACAGAAAAGAATCCAGTGCATACAGAACGCTTCTGCACGACTCATCCTGGACATCCCCCGACACAGTCACATCTCTGCCCACCTGCGAGACCTGCACTGGCTCCCCGTCAGCAAAAGGATCACGTTCAGGCTCCTCACCCACGCTCACAAGGCCCTCCACGACATGGGCCCCAATTACCTCAACAACCGCCTCACGTTCTACACACCGACCCGACAACTCCGATCCGCCAGCCTCACCCTCGCCACCGTCCCACGGATTCACAGAACCACCACCGGGGGAAGATCTTTCTCCTACCTGGCGGCCAAGATGTGGAACTCCCTCCCCACCCACCTTCGACTGACCCAGGACCATCTCTCCTTCAGGAAGCAACTCAAGACCTGGCTCTTCGAGCAGTAGCAGTACACCCTCCCTCCCTCCCCCCTTAGCTCCTTGGGACCCTTGCGGGTGAGTAGCGCGCTTTATAAAATATGATGATTGATTGATTGATTGATGATGGAGGGAATGCAGAGCAAATCAAACATTCACCCCAGTCACTAGAATTAGGCTAAATCCATTGTTCTTTTGCACACCATGCCACATCCTGTTTGAGCACAGCATAAGGGAGGACAGCAACAATCCCCCACAGTGGTGGCTCCTCCACTGAGGCAGAGAAGTGTTGCCCCACTGAGCAGGTCAAAAAAGGGAAAAATAAAATAACTCATTGTTATCATCATTTTATTTTTCCCTCATCTGGGTAGGGGCGGGACTGCTCTGCTCACAGCAGGGGAGGAGTGGTTTGCCCACTCCAAGTGTGCATGAGGCTTTGGCTTGCCGTTTTGGGCCAGTCAAACTTTCATGCGCACTTTACATGTTCTCTTGCAGGCTGCATTACAGCCTGCATGGAGAACATGCCCAGCCTCCCATTCTCTGGCTGATAAGTGACTATCGCTACCCTTGATAATATGCCCCCTAGTTAGGTAAATGGGAAACACGAGTCAAATATAAATGGAAAAACTGAGGGGCATATTATCAAGGGTGGCGATAATGACTTATCGCCGCTTTAGCGGCCTTTTTTGGCGGCTAAGCGGTGCTAATTCTATCGCCCTATTAGCAAGCGGTAGCTAACAACAGTTAGCGACAGCTTGTAGGCGATAGCGAGAGGTTTGGGGCCCGCTTTGCATGTCAGCGATATTTATCGCTAATGACATGCAAAGTGGGCGTACCCAACCTGTTAGCGACGGAAGCAGTCGCTAACCTCGCTATCGCCTATTAGCAAGGCCGGTGTAGTGATGGAAATATTCGTGCTAAGCGCGAATATCTCCAAATACTAACACCTGCCCAGACCAGTTCTTAGCCATGTTATCCAATGGGAGGTGGATAACATGGCTAAGAGCATTTCATCGCTATTGCGTGAATATCGCTGTATTCTCAGCGATATTCACGTATTTCACCGCTATCCCTAATCACATTGATGCTTGGTTCCACCCTTTGCTTCGCTGGTTCTGGTGCTGTTTGTGTAACTAACAGGGGGGCATATTACCAACAACTAGCGATATTTATCGCTGAATGGGCTTAGCGAGTTTTTTTTATCGCCAAGCATCGCCGGATATTATTTTAGAGATAACGTGCTATTAGCGAAATTTATCTCTAAAGCGATAAAATATCCGTCGATAGCGAATGCGTGGATATCGCTGAGAATACAGCGATATTCACGCATTAACGCAATAGGGTCTTAGCCATAATATCCACCTCCCATTGGATATTATGGCTGAGAACTGGTCTGAGCAGGCATTCGCTTTTGGAGATATCCGCGCTTAGCGCGAATATTTCCATCGCTACGCCTGCCTTGCTAATAGGCAATAGCGACATTAGCGACTGCTTTCAGTCGCTAACTGGTTGGGTACGCCCACTTTGCATGTCATTAGCGATAAATATCGCTTACATGCAAAGCGAGCCCCAAACCAGTCGCTATCACCTAAACGCTGTTTGTAACTGCTGTTAGCGACAGCTTGCTAATTGGGCGATAGAATTATCGCCGCTTAGCGGCCAAAAACAGCAGCTAAAGCGGCAATAATCTCTTATCGCCCACCTTAATAATATGCACCTTGGTACCTTGGGAGGGAATGTGTGAGTACTGGGATGTGCTGTTAGTCCAGCTTCGCTTTGCCATCTGTATGATTGGTGTGCCATATTAGGCTAGTGTGGTGCAAATTGAAGTTCTAATCTGTTGTGTAGCTGTTGCTTGTGTGTGTAAGGAATAGTCTCTAGAGGTTTCTTTTTTTCCAGTTTTATGTTGCACAAACCCAACCCACAGGTATCAGAGCGCTTTACATGAGCAAAAGAGACAGGCACATTCATTTTTAGGCATGGAGAGATTAAGTGATGTGCCCAGAATCAGAGGGGCTCAATTCAAGGTGTTATCCAGGTCTTCCCTTGAGAAAGACTTATGTCTGCAAGTTCATCCTTTCAATTTTGCGACTTAAAGCGGGCCAATGCCGAGGATCTATAGTTGCGACAACGTTTAAATCAAATAAATCTCCTTCACTAGACCTACATTGGGAGGTGGTGTGACATGGTGTGTGCACCAATAATCAAAGTGTATTTTTTTTCTCACACTGTCAAGATCTCACCACATGCTTCCGTGGTTTGTTGGTTGTTAATTCTATTCACAGTAAACCTAGTGCTCGCTAAACGACTCCTGTCACAAGTTGATGAACCACCATGAGTGAATTCTTGGAAAGTCACATAAATACACAGCAGCAAAACAAAACGTTTATCAAATTTTACACCAGGTTCTAAAAGCTTTTTGGTGCAAGCTATGATTCACCCATTGATTATTTGATTTCACTGGCTTAATATAAACTAGCAGCACTGCCACAGGTGTGGCTGCAAAAGGAGGAAGGCAGCTCCATGCGTGCACCTCAGTTCTTGGGAAGTCTGTGCGCTGGAGCCTTATGCGACTGACATTAATGCGCGAGATCGGCAGGGTCATTTGTTTCAGATGGACAGTGGAACGGAAGATTCCCCCGATCACTCACGCCAACGTCTTCTGCAAAGTTAATTATTCCAGGAGTTCACACCAGAGTCGTGGCCAGAACAGCACGAGTGCTTATTTCCATTGAAGGTTTCAAGCAGAAACCCTGAGCACTGTCCGACCAGGGCCTAGAGGCGATCAGGGGGAGCACCAGCGCGCAGAATGGGGTTGTCGTAGCCAGCCAAGTTGCTGAGTGCGAGCCGTGCACATGTTTTCTTACTGTCTCTCCCACGCCGTTTGCTGGATGTTTCCAGCTGCGCCTTGAAATGTACAATCAGACCCCCTTCATCAGTTCCTGTGCAGTCCCTGGCAGGTTGGAGTTGAGAAGATCAGTCAACAGCTGAGGATGAGGCAGACCGGTGTAAACAGGAGCTTCTTGGGTCCTCATTTATGACAAGTAACGCGTCGCTGCGGGAAAGCAGCGATGCATCACTTCTCAGTGCGCACTCCTTGCGACATGTTTGATGCGTCATATTTATAACATGACGCATCATGTCGCAAGGAGTTACAGATACGTCAGTATTCCTGACGTATCTGTAGGCGCAAAAGTGACGCATTGCTGGAGTGTGTCACAAAAGTGACGCAACTCCAGCAATGTGTACTTTCACATGGGCAATACCCATAGGGCAGATTTACAATAAGTGGCGCCACTTATTGTGCGCCATGCCTCCGCCACCATTGATGCGCCGCCTTTACAATGCAGCGCACCAATGGGCAAAAACGGCACAGATGCGTGATGCATCTGTGCCGTAAAGGCGGCGCATCGCTGGAGTTGCGTTGCAAGCGCGATGCAGCTCTAGCAATGCTCTGGGGGCCCTATCTGTCCAATGCTGCGTCAAGCCTTATGCCTGCTTCAAGCAGGCGCAGGGTTTTGACGCAGCATTGGCCTAAAAGTGACTGAGTGATAATGTGCTGCATGGCTAAATACATTTAAGGTCCCAAAGGCGATACCGATTGCATTGCAAATGCTTATTTCCTCATTTCTGGTTCAGATATATCAATCGTCACCTTCCACATCACCCAATTATTCATAGTTCGTTGGCAAAAAAACTATAACATTGACCTTTTCCCTGTGAAGGGAAAAGGTCACGTTAGTCAAATACATACAGTAAATAACTGCATTTACTCCACCTGTCTTTATCCACATTATCCTCTTCCCTGTTGCCATCCGGTTCTTGGGTTAAAAAGAAAAATGACAAAAAATGTTAGTGGCCCCTCTGGACCCCCCACCCCCCAGGTAGGGGCAGGGGGACCCCTTTGGGTCCTCAGGTGTTGTTGTCGTCTTCTTCGTTGCCCGAGCCTTCCAGGCCCCACTCCTATGTAAGTGTACAAGGGGACCCCTTTGTGTCCTCATGTTTCGTCGTCACTGCCTTCATCTGATCCATCCAGTGCAGCGTAGTCACACAGGTGACTGTGGCTCATCTTTCGGCACGCCAGGATTGATGTCTCCTTCCTCCCTACTACCAAGCAGTTTCTGGAAAACAGAAGAACATCTATAAAGCAACACAGGAGCCTCCAGCGGTCCTGAAGGTCCCTAAGTGTGTGTGTCCCTGGGACAGACCAAACATCACTGAGTCAGTGCTGATGCATGATATTAGTATCCAGGCCCTAAGCTCTGAGCCTTCTCCAGAAGAGATGGTAGGTCTTCTCGTCCGCAGTGCACCCCTTTGGGCAGAAAGTTGAATCGGCTGTACCCTCTTGTGTGCATGAAGGCTCTCACTGGCAGTCCTCCTCGGATGGCCATCCAGGCAATTTCTTAGTGCTGGTTGGTCAGGTGCTTGGAGGCAATGTTCTCTGACAAGTGGTCAGCTGTGGCAGAAGGGAGGGTGCTGATTGGTTCTCTGAAGTCCCTCGCACGTATCTGGCGTTGGATGCTCTTTGGAATCCACATGGCTGGGGCAGCAGCCTCTAAACCAAACTCTTTGACAAACGTTTCCACTTCCTTGTAGAATCACGGGGTGTCCAAGATGTAGAGGACGGCGCTCGCCCATTCTGCCCATCTGAGGCCGCTCCTTGTTGCCAACAGGAAGAAACGTGCAATCAGAAAGCCAACATGGCTCTCATCTTCGGTCATCAGGATGCTCCTCACACAGTGGCATTTGAAGATTTCCTTCATGATGATGGCGATGTCCGGCACTCCCTTGCCTCCCTTGACATGGGTCTTGAACATCACTTCACTCTGTCCATCTTTAAGCTCCAGATGAAGTAGAAGTTAATTCTCTTGATCAGCTTGGGTGTACTGGTCTGCAATGGCAACACTTCAGCGATGTACTGTAGCACTGGCAGGGTCTGGTGCTGCAAGACCAAAGACTTCCCTTCAAGTGTTAGCTTCTGGGGGCTCCAGAGTCCCAGCTTCTGCTTCGTCTTTGCCAGTCTCTCTTGCCATATCTTCTCTGCAGGACCTCCTCTGCTGAACCAGACTCGAAGGATCTTCACCTGCTTGATGGGGAATGGCAGTGGGTCTCGGGTGGGGGGTCCAGTGGCCAAAGACTAGGGTTTCCGACTTGGCGCTGTTGATCTTTGCTCCTGATGTCTTTCCAAACTCGATACAAGTCCTCTCCAGTTCTCTCACAATTGGTCCGTCCGCTTGGATGACTGAGACGTAGTCCATATAGAGGGAACACTTCACTTCGCCCTTTCCGTTGCTTGCTGGGGCTGCCACTCCTCTGATGTTCTTGTTCTATTGGATGCGTTTGGCAAGGAACTCTATTACGCAGATGAACAGAGGAGCGGAGAATGGGTAGCCCTGCCTCACAGCCAACAGAACAGGGAAGGGTTTGGTTTTCCTTCCATTAACCAATGCTGTGCTAGAGATGTCTCTATACATTGTGGTCATCAAGTCACAGAAAAAATCTCCCAGTCCCAGTGCTTTGAGTGTCTGGTCCATGAATTCACGGGAAACTCGTCGAACACCTTTTCCTGATCCAGGCTGACCAAGGCCATTGGAACTTTGCACTTCTTGTCGTCCGCAATTTGCCAACCTGGTATCCCACAGGACAGGTCAGGGTGAACTATCTTCACTATCACTTTCTTTAGGTGGTTGGCCATCACCTTCACAAGGATTTTGTAGTCCACATTAAGGAGTGAGATGGGCCTACAGGTCTTGAGATCTTCTCTCTCGCCATTCTGTTTGTTCAAAAGTGTTACCGTTCCTTCACGCAGGGATTGTGGCATACTGCCCTTGCCCACCATTTCCTCTGGGAGGTCCAGCCCAATCAGCTCCCATAGTTCGACATAAAGTTCCACTGGGAGACCATAATTACTAGGCGTCTTACCCCTCTTGGAGGTTGTAGCAGTGAAGTGCAGCTCTTTCAGGGTGAAGGGCACCTTCAGGCCCTCTCTCTCTTCTGGACCCATTGTCTTCCAGATGTCCTCCAGGACACTATCCACCTTGGATCTCTCTGACGACTTCGGTGAGTAGAGTCTCCTGGTTTGCTCTTTCTCACTTTGGAGATTTCCCTCTGAGTCCCAAAGCTCTTCCAGCGGTGTGTGGGTCGAGTGAAGTTTCTTGAAGAAGAATGAGTTGCATTTTTCGTCCTTGTCAAGGTTTTCAGCTCTACTCCAGAAAATAATTTTCTTGGATTCATCCCTAAAGTGCCCTGTGATCCCTTTTCGGGTTTCCTTCAGTTTGTCATCCACATTCCATCCCTTGAGCTCGAGTTCGTACAGTTGTTTCAGCTCGCTCTGCAGCCCCCTAAACGCACTCTTCTTTTCCCGTGCTGCGGCTCTGTTTGCACCATGGAAGAAGCTCTGGAACCAGTCCTTTACCCATTTCCACCACTCGCTGGAAGAGTGAAAGAAGTACCTCATGTCCCTCGGCTCTACATATGCAACTTTGAGGTTCACCACTAACTCCTTGTTTTCCAGCAATGAGCAGTTCAGTTTCCACGACCCTGGGCCAGCGGGGAACTTCCCTGTGAGTTCCACCATCGAAACTGACTGCTCTGTAATCAGAGAAGTAGATGGCAACTGTAGTGACCGGGTTTTTGGCTCTATTTTTGAGTGATGGTGACTTTAAGCTTGCTACCATCCTGGATCTCTATTCTTAGCTTGTTTTGGTCCTTTTAAGGCCTTTTTGCCAGACCTAGAAGCATAAACTAGAGGATAGCTGCTTAATATGATGATAGATCCTTTATTCCTGACTCTAATCCATCTATTGCCTATTGGCTTTGACATAATTATGTGTCCTTTCATCATTTTCAGGCCTGATGGCCTATAGTAGAGGGTGGATCCTGTAGTTCTGACTTTATATTACATATTGGTATGGTTTGTGTAGGTACTCTGACAGAGCTAAGTGTTAATTCATCCTTCTCAGGCCTACAAGGCCCAGAATTAGAGAGACTCCATTTTGCTTTCTGTCCCTGCAGACTGAGATGCTTGCAGGGTAAAGGTGATGTTTTAGTTATGAGGTGTTGTTGGCTCTTTGCAAACCAGAGAGAACCGTCCAGAGCTGAATCTAATCAAGAAGTGTCCCTGGGCTCAAGTCTCTAGACGAAACAAGCAGCTGATCACTGTGAGAGCGTCTAGAGCAAGAAGCCTGGTGCATGGAATTGGTGGGAGGAGGCTACTGGCTGGAACTTTCCACTAGAAGAGAGCATTCCATATTAGCGAAGTGCAGAAGAGGCGGAGTGCCAGTTGGTGTTTGGAACAGAGAGAAGCCAGTTGCTGTTTGGAACAGAGAGAAGCCAGTTGGTTGCTGGAGTAATCAGAAGCAGTTGTGATCAGATGATGTTTGGAGCTGAAGAAAGTAATCAGAAGCAGTTACTTATTAGAAGGAGTTGTGATCAGTTGGAGCAGGTAGTTAACAGCTGGAGTCTGGAGTGATGTCTTTTGGAAGAGACTGAAGTTATATCGTGGATTAGTCTGTGGGAGCAGCTGGAGTGAGTTGGACATTGGAGCTGGAGCAATCAGACAGAGTGAAGAAGCTAGTGGAGCGAACGGTTATCAGAGCGGTAGAAACTATATCATTAGACTGAAGTTGGAAGATGAAGACAGTTCGTGGGGGAGAGGAATCCAGTGCAGAGTGATCAGCGCAGATGTGTGTCCAAGAGTGCAGGGAGAATCCATTCCCTTCTTAGCTATTTACAGTTCCTGTCAGCCATATGTAGATGTGTAATAGTAATAAAGCTTTCTATTATAATAAAAGAGACCCCGCAGATCTGTATATGTGTCTATTCTCCTTTTCCTTTTCAGGCTATGTGTGATATTGTAGTGTTATATTATTGTTGCTAATTAAAAGTAACCCCAGTTCTTAATGAACAATTGTGCAGATGTTATTATTTTGATTAGGCTAACCTTTCTTCTATCCAGGTACTGTTATGTGAACGGATGCGACTCCCGTACAGGTAAATGGTAACTGAGTAAGGGAACAGAGGAGAACTTGTATCTGATAATAACTTGTGCATACTATAATTTGGCTACCATATAAAATATAGTATGAGACATCCCCAGTAGATAATTGAGAAACTTCCCAAAAGAGAGCCCCAAGAACTAAGGGTATTCATAGGAAAGTGATCGTCGTCTGATGACGGCGTTAGTGAGGGCACCGGGGGGATACGGTGCTGATAGAGATCGCCGCTAAGGTAAGTGGCGTTAGTGAAAGCACTGATTGTGGTCAGTGTGTACCAATATAAAAGAATCCAAATGAGGGCACCGGGGGGATACGGTGCTGACAGAGATCGCTGCTAGAGTAAGTGGCGTTAGTGAGAGCACTGATTGCGGTCAGTGTGTAAATGGTAACTAATCAGAACTGCCCTCTTCATTGTGAGTAGGAGGGTAGCATGGTCTGGGTCTAAGTGGCCGCGAGACCATATTGTATGAGTGTGGTAGTCTAGAGGATCTAGGCTTGTATATGGCTAATTCCCCATCCTTAGGTAGGAATATGTAGATACCTGTTGTAAATAGGTCCTAAGGAGGGAGGTGGTTGCGTTTCGGCTGGGTTAGTGGTGTTTTGGTAAGCTGATTCTATCTGGTCCGAAAAATCCGGTCGTTACAGCAACAATGGAGCTTCGCCCAGGCTTTACTGTTGTGGAGGTGAATAGGAGTTCGATCCGTGAACGCACGGTTGTGTCCGGTCTACTCCAGGTAAAATTCCTGCCACTCAGCCCCATGCTCCTGATGACATCCTGGATGGACGCCTCACCTATCATCTCCACCAACAGCCTGAACGTCAAGTCCATCCCCGCAGAGTCTGACCCAGTTCCTCCAGCCATCTCTACTGTGCAGTTGAAATAACCACCCATCAGGATGGTCCTGGAGGTCAGAAGTTTCATCCTAAGCATCTCAAGCCTCTCAGTTTTCTCCGAAGGCATAGACATCGATAAGCCTCATGGGATCACCAGCAGCCGTCCATGAACAGCACACTGTCACATGCTCGGTGACCTTGTCAGTGGCTGCTCAGTGACCTTCTCAGTGGTGAAATGCTTCCCCTTGATCAGAATAGTGTCTGCATTGGAAACGTTAGCTACTTTCTAGATACCTGGGCTGTCACCCAGCAGACAACAATTGTATGCCATGTAAGAAACACTGTAAAGTCCCTCCCAGGAGCTAAAGTAAAGCTATGTTTAGGTGTTTCCACTTAACCATAAATCCCCTCCCCAGAGGTCTGGGTGATTTGCAGGGCTGTGAAGGATGTTAGGAGCATTGTTAGTTCTCCAGCATTAGTCCACCCAAAATCCAGAAAATATAGAGTAGCTAGGGAGCCCACGTTACCGGGCTCTAGAAGCAGACCACAGGTCCTCAGGGGGCAGAGGGGTTACTATTTTGCACTTCTAGGGGCCAATTCACATAACTAATCCTAAACATACTACTTTTGGTATTCACAGAAGGCACTTACAATTTATGATATTCATAGAAATCACTTACAACTTCTAACTTTACTTCCGCACTCGTGCCGGAATTTCCGCACACGGAGCGGGATTTCCATCTCTAGGCCGGAACACTCCGGATGCTGAACTTCCTCTCAGGGTGCGGAATCTCCACCTCCGGGCCGGAATCTCTGCATTTGGGTCTGATGACGATTTCAAGTGCATACCATCCCCCACCATATTCAAGTTGAATGTGTGATCACTCATGATAATTAGTGCCACACACCTCTGTAACGGTAGGGCCCACCCGCTTGTGCTCATCCTTTGTGCCTGAAATTGAGTGCATCACATGTGGCAGCAGAAATGTAAAGTTGCAAATACACTTATCATTGTAGGTCCAATGATGTCCTCCCAGATTCCAAGACCCACAGTGACTTCTGCTACATCTGGTCAGGGACCATACACTGAGCAGATGCGGGGCCATGGTAAGTAAACCCAAGAATAATGTACCTGAATGCTCATGCCCATGAAATGTGCCTTTAATCTCCGCTGTATATTGTATGTGTTTTATATGGCATTTAACCACATACCAGATCACACCATGGTAGCTAGTGAAAGGATGACACAAAATGTATGACAAGTGAGTGCTGAATGGACATAAAAATAGTATCTAGTGTCTTAGTGAGTGTACTAGACACAACTGGATTGCAATGGACAAATCATATTGTTTATGTTTATGTTTTTGGGATTTTTATTGAGCGCAACTACCCTGGGGTGTCTCGGCGCATATCGAACTTCCTGGGACAAAGAGCAGCCAAATGAATCATTGATTGAATAACCAGGTTTTCAGAAGTTTACGGAACATGATGAGAGTGGGACTGGTTTTGATGGCCAAAGGGAGAGAGTTCCACAGCCTGGGGGTTGCTACTAGGAAACGTCTATCTCCCCAGGTAGTGGTTCTGGTACGTGGGACAGGGAGGAGGTAGGTGCAGGATGAACGAAGTGATCTTTTAGGGGCATAGATCCGAAAAGCATCTTTAAGGAACCTGGGTCCTGAGTCATGGATAGCCTTGTAGGCGATATAGAGTGCTTTAAACTTAATCCGACTCTTGACTCTTAGCCAATGCAGGTGACATATGGCCGAGGAGGTGGGGTGGTGACTGGGGATGCTGAGCAGGATTCTGGCTGCCGCATTTTGAACTGATTGTAGTTTGGTTAAAACCTGTTCTTGCGTGTTGAGGAAGAGAGCGTTGCCATAGTCCATTATAGAAAAAACGAGGATGGTGATCAGTGTTTTTCCTGCAGCTGGAGGGAGATATGGCAACAGCTTCTTAATCTTCCTCAACATATAGAAGGAGGATGCGACCACTGCATTTACATGGTGCTTGAATAACAGCTTGTCATCGAGCATGACACCGAGGTTTCTGACCCTGGCAACCAGAGTGGGAGGTGAACCCATTTCACTGGGCCACCAGATGGAAGACCATTCCGGCGAAAGGTTGCCAAAGGTCATCACCTCGGTCTTGTCCGAATTTAATTTCAAACAGTTACTTGACATCCATGAGCTAATGGCCAACATCCCCTCCTGGAATCTAGCAGCAACGGCTGTTCCATCCTTATGCACCGCCAACACCAATCGGGTGTCATCCGCATAGGTGGTTAAGCGCAGCCCGTGTGCTTTTATAACCCTCGCCAAATCCGCCACATATATATTAAATAATGTGGGGCTTAGCGAGGAGCCCTGAGGCACCCCACACGGAAGGGTGAAGGTGGGCGAGTAGAAAGTGCCCAATTTCACCGCCTGCGTAGGGTTGGCCAGAAACGAAGCAATGAGGTCTCTGGCAAGATGGGTCACCCCCAAGGATGTGACACGGTCGATCAAGATGGAGTGATCGGCCGTGTCAAAGGCAGTGGACAGATCTAGGAGTACAAGGACCGGCGCCCCACCCTGGTCCATGATAGTCCTAATCTCGTCAGAGGCCTTTATCAAAGCAGTTTCGGTGCCGTGGCCCTTCCTAAACCCGAACTGGGTGTCATCTAAAAGTTGATGGTAAGCGATGAACCCCAAAAGCTGTTGGTTCATGACTACTTCAAATATTTTGGCCGGGAATGGGAGGCAGGCAATGGGTCTGTAACTAGCTGAGTCAGCGGGGTCCAGGGACGTTTTTTTTAACAAGGGCTTGATGACTGCCTTTTTCCAAATTTCTGGATAAATGCCTGTCTGGAAGATGGTATTACATAAGTCCGTGAGCCGGGATGTAATAACCTCTGTGAGAGCTCTCAGTATGGAAGGGGGGCAAGGGTCTAATGGAGACCCGGATTTAATAGAAGTAATAAGCTTGCTGATCTGTTCAGTCGAGACCATATGAAATTGGGAAAAGGTAGATGTAGGTGAAGGGAACAAAGGAAGGGGGTCAGGGCACTCCGAGCGTTTAAGAGAGGAGAAAGATGAGTAAATATTGGTGACCTTGGTGGAAAAGAAAGTCGCTACCGCGTTACAAAGATCTTGAGATGGTTCAATGGAAGGCCCTGTCGGAGGGTTAGAGAGAGAATCGACTACTTGAAATAGCTTTCTTGCAGAGTTCTGGGCGGACTCAATATGGGCAAGAAAAAAGGCACTTTTATGTTTAATAATAGATTTCTTATATAGCGCTAGCGCATCTTTGTAGGTTTGCTTGTCCGAAAGACTATAGTTCTTGTGCCAGCGCCTTTCTAAATTCCTACAATACTGTCATTGTAGTCGGAGATCCTCCGTGAACCATTGGGCATATGGCGTGGCCCGGTTAGAGATGATGGATTTGGCCGGGGCTACTTGATTGATTGCATCCAGAATCCACTCCTGGTACCTGCTGGACAGTAGGCTGGGGTGTGGTGACGCCTCGTAAGGAGATCCAGCCAAGATATTGGATAATAGAGGGTTGTCCAGGTTTTTCCAGGCTCTGGTACTAATGGGGGTACGAGCTGTGGTCTGAGGAGGGTTGGGGTTATGAGCCAGGATGGTGAAAATGACTGCGAGGTGGTCCGACCATACTACGGGAACAACTGTGGACAGTGCAATATTGAGGTTGTTGGTGAACAAACCATCAAGCGTGCGTCCTGCTTGATGAGTAGGGGCTGCCACTAACTGCTGTAATCCTACCGCTGATAGGTCGGCAATAAGTTGAGTGGTGTCTTTGTCACCTGCGACTTCCAGATAAAAATTGAAGTCCCCCAAGATGGTATAGTCAGAATGACCTAAGGAGAGTTCAGTAAATTCATCAAGAGCCGAAAGGAAACGAGTACGCGGGCCAGGGGGATGGTATAAAAGGATCCCCTTAAAACTTGATTGTGATTGAGTGTGATGGAAAAGGCACAGGCTTCACAATCCAGTCAATGAATAGGTTCGATTTTGGAGTGAAAAACCGATTTATGGATAATGGCTAAGCCACCTCCTCTCCCCGTGGTTCTGTCCTGTCTTACCACACAGAAGCCTTCCGGGGTGGCAGAACAGAAATCCGGGCCGGAAGCAGCATCTCCCCAAGATTCAGTTACAAACAAGATGTCCAGCTCCTGGCTTGCAATGAATTCCCTAATTTCCAAGCTATGTTTCGGGAGGGAACGGGTGTTAATAAGCGCCGAACGAAAATAGCGCTTTGGTGTGGGGCTGATGGTATAGGCGGAAAGCAAAGGACAAGGGAGAGTGTAATTACAGCCTGGACATGGGGCAGGGGCAGACACAAGGCAGCTAGGTGGGGGCAAGTGTCGACACCGCGTGTTGTTAGTGGGTGCATTAAGTTCCCTCAGCTGAAAGGAGGAGTAGCGCAAGGGGGTACTGTGGGCGTCAGTGTGCCCAGGGCCAGGGGGACTGACCCTGGTCCCGGTACAGGCGCGGACGGGTGCAGACGGGCTTGCCTTAGGCGCTTTTGGCGCGCCTGCGGCGCGCCCGCTGCGCTCATCCGCTGCGCGTCAGAGGGGGCATTAGGTTTATATGCCGGTGGTGGCGAGCATCTAGACTGCTAACCTCGGCGAAGACCGGAAGTGGAGTAACACACTTCCTGGTAGGCGCTCTGTCCCTCCACACAAGCTGAACAATCAGTGGTGGACCGGGGACACGCCCAACATAACACAAAGTAAGTTTAGCAATCAAAAATACATTTGTGAAAATAAAATAAAGGTGAAAGGGAATTAAAACCGCTAGGAGCCCTTCAAATAAAGCGTCTCCATCAGCGTTTTAAAACGAGCTTCAGATGATGTTTATAGCGCTAATGAGCTGGGCGAGTGCAGTCAATGCGAGCATTTAGCTTAGTGATGTCCCATAAAGAATCCACGAGCAAATGCAATCTGGGGTTTATATGCCGGTGGTGGCGAGCAGCTAGACTGCTAACCTCGGCGAAGACCGGAAGTGGAGTAACACACTTCCTGGTACGGCGCTCTGTCCCTCCACACAAGCTGAACAATCAGTGGTGGACCGGGGACACGCCCAACATAACACAAAGTAAGTTTAGCAATCAAAAATACATTTGTGAAAATAAAATAAAGGTAAAAGTGAATTAAAACCGCTAGGAGCCCTTCAAATAAAGCGTCTCCGTCAGCGTTTTAAAATGAGCTTCAGATGATGTATATAGCGCTAATGAGCTGGGCGAGTGCAGTCAATGCGAGCATTTAGCTTAGTGATGTCCCATAAAGAAATGAAATTGATATTGAAAAGATATTGAAATTGGTGTGGATCAGGGTCGCACTGATGCCAGATGTGCACTTTTTTGACGGATGTATGGGAATCTTCAGGAAGTTACATTATAAAATCTCTTGGCCGAAAGGCAAGACACAAATCCAGTGTAGGTGCAACCATCAAATCTTCACAACTTACCCACAATGTGGGATCTGAGTCAAATGTTACATTCTGCTTGCCTCCTCTTCTACTGTATCTACCTACATAAGTGAGTGTATAACATATGAGGTTAGGATGTCTGCTGTACAAGACATCATCCGTTATCAGCTTAGTTCTACCATCATGTAGTAAATGGATTATGAGAACAGAGGACACTCAATGGATGGACATTACAAATGTGAGATCTCTCAATCTAAAATGAGCTTTGTGACATCATGGGTAGGGAAGCAAAATGACACACAAAATGTACCTGAATAATGCACATCTCACATATGAACTCTGCAATGCAATGCAATGTTTGAACTGATGTGCAAATGTGAAAGTCAGCCTGTGGGTGTACAATCCTTTCAACTTGTCTTCAGACAACATCATACTCATGAGACATGTTAGTCTTAACTGTAAAGGTGTAATCATTGTAATGCTGTGGCGTCCTGATTATTTCTCCCGTTCTTTCAAATATCAGTAACCTTCTCATACATGTTTGTCTGTTGATGTGTCATCTCATTGATGTCAGTGCTGTTTGAAGGTAACAGCTGGCAATTGCTGTATGTGAGGGGGCCCCTATGTAAAGTTCATTAGGTAAACATGCTGCTCATTATCCAGGAATATCCTATCAAACAATGGTCATTGAGAATAACATGTACATGTTAGCTCATAGCTACCATTGGTGTGCTGAAATATGGACATGTATGTCTCATCACAGCTGCTGACAGGATGACACCAGTGCAGCATACAACACCATCCCGGGGAATGCAAGACATCCTGGCTGCAGCAGTAAAACCCTCTCGCACATGTCCATCAGGTAAATGTGGCGTGAAGTGTTTCCCTATCAAAACCATGACTAAGATCAAAATCCCCCTATGCAGAGGACCTATAAATGGGACTTACAAAGTTACATACATATCATAAATGTCACATGTGCCTATTTGTGAATTAGTAATGCAGATTGAGAATGGTGTCACTTCCCTCTACAGGTGCTGGATCGAGAAAAGCATTGTCAACAAAACCTATGAGGAACTTGGCTCAGCAGTTGACATCATGACATCAGGGGGGATAGCAAAGGGACACATAGCTGTGGGTAGAGCTGGTGAGCTTGCTTGTGCAATGTACATCTCCATTTCACCCCACAGTGCTATGGTGTGAGCTGTCACTTGTAGGGGTACCCAAACCAGGTAACATGTGTGTTATCTGTTGATGCAAAGTACAGTACAACCAACCCTTATGTTGCACCAGACCATATACAGTACTCTAATAGGAGATAATTCTGGGGCTAAATATTATCAACCAGGCAAATTGCCTAGAAACATTGAGATCGATTCCACCCAGACTCCCTCTGGGAGGAAAAACATACTTTGCAATATTAGATCACTTTCCAAACATACTGCTGAAGTATGGGACTTAATCTCCTCAAAACAGCCCGACTTGTGCTATCTTACAGAGACATGGTTAAAACCACACTCCACCCCTGTTATAACCCTAGGAATTCCTGTCGACTACAAGATAGTCAGACTGGACCGACCTATAAAATCTGGTGGTGGGATAGCCATTGTATATAAACAAGAAATCAGCGTCACGATATTAGATGAGCTAAGTACCCCTGAAATGGAACTACTAATTTTTAAAATTGTATGGTCCCCCAAAGAAAGTCAAAAAGGTGCCCTAGTATACCGTCCTCCGGGGCCCTGCACAAACTTTTCCAATAGGCTAATTGAGCTACTGGCCCCTCATATTAATAATGAGAGCAACTTCATACTAGTAGGAGATTTTAATGTTCACAGCGAAAAGCTGGATTGTAAGGAGGCACAGACCCTACTGACAGATTTATCCTTATTAGGACTATTAAAACGAAATTCTGGGCCCACACATCAGGCCGGACACACGCTCGACCTGGTTTTATCTAATTTCCTGTCAATTTCATGTCTACCTGGAGTTCAGGTTAACTGGACTGATCACTTTTTAATGGAATTCTACACCCCATATTCTAACCCTACCCCTGCAAGGACTATCTCCTTACCTAGTGTGCGCAGACAATGGCACAAAGTTACTGCTGAGACCTTCAAGGAAAAATTCAAGCCCGTTGCCATCCTTCCCACCGATAATGCTGAAATAGCACTTGGGAAAATTGAATGCGCAACTAGGGATGCGATAGATAAAATTGCCCCCATGAAGCAATTTAAACCCCGACCTGCTAAAAAACAGGAAGTCTGGTTCTCGGACCATCTAAGGATGTTAAAGCTAACCGCCAGGAAGCTGGAGAAGAAGTGGAGAACCTCTCATTTGGTAGAGGACAAGAACAAATATTGGGACTCACTATCCATATACCATAAAGCCATCCGGGTAGCACGAAAAACCCACATTACGGCACAAATCACAGCTGCAGGGAATTCACCCAGGGTCCTTTATCAAATCCTCCAAACATTTGTTAAACCCAGAGCATGTGAAACACCTGAGGTAGCATCACAGCAGCTGTGCAATGAAATATCCCAATATTTTACAGAAAAAATAGACAAAATCTATGAGAAAATAATCAATGCCAGTAAGACCATCACTACAGATACAGCGCCTCTCCCAATAGACGCCGACCTGAAGCAGAGTACGTACTCTTTGGATACCTTCCCTCCTATTTCGTCCGATAACATCCTCTCTTTGATCTTACAGATCAAAAGTGGTAGCCCAGACGATACTATCCCAGCGAGGATAATGCCCGCCTTAGCGGACCAACTCTGCCCCATGATTGGAGACATGGTAAACCTTTCTCTGGGCACAGGTAATGTCCCCAGAGAGTGGAAACGAGCCATTGTTAGACCAATTAGGAAAAACACTGCGACTCCATGGACCGAATTGGCTAATCTGAGGCCCATCTCATTACTACCCTTCCTAGGAAAACTGACTGAGAAGCATGTCAACCACCATCTCTCCAGCTATATCGAACTTGCTGGGGCTCTAGACTACTCTCAGTCAGGGTTCAGACCCAAACATAGCACTGAATCCACCCTTCTGTCAGTCACTGATGACCTGCACATGTACCAGGACAAGGGCATCTCAGTAATCTTAGTTCTTTTAGATCTGTCTGCAGCGTTCGACACCGTGTCACATTCCATCTTGACTGAGCGGTTGTCGAACGCTGGCATTAAGAACAAAGCCCTTGCCTGGCTAAGGAGTTTTTTATCCGAGCGCACCCAGACTGTCACCATGGGTGCATATCGTTCAGCGGAGATGGAGATATCAAAAGGGGTGCCCCAGGGTTCGTGTCTTAGCCCGACCCTCTTCAACATTTATGTGGCACCCCTGGCTAGAGTGATGCGTAGGTACGGGTTTATCCCAGTATCCTACGCTGATGATACCCAGCTCCTCTTCCCTTTTAAAACCCTCTCCGCTGAAGTAAGAAACTCCTTTTCATCAGGCATGAAGGCAGTGGCACATTGGATGTCTTCCAATTGCCTTCAGTGCAACGTCAGCAAGACGGAAGTCATGCTGTTTGGAGAAGCCAGGATGCTATGGGCCCCAGATTGGTGGCCACAGGACTTGGGAGCAGCCCCAGAACCAAAGCAGATAGTGAAAAATCTGGGGGTCCGTTTGGACCAAGAACTATCTCTAAAACAGCACTCCAACTTTATCTCGGGTTCTTGCTTCCATACCATCAGCCTGCTGCGCAAGGTCTTCCCTCTACTGCCGGATTCTTTTAGGAGGACGCTAGTACAGGCACTCGTGCTAAGTCGGATCGATTATTGTAATGGCCTGCTGCTTTCAGCAAATGAAGGTGTGCTGGCTAAGCTCCAGGTCATTCAAAATACTGCGGCCCGACTGGTTCTGAATGCCCCGCCAAGGACTCCATCCAAACCCCTCCTTGAGCAATTACATTGGCTCTCGATCCGGCAAAGAATAAAATTCAAGATAGCTTGCCTGATCCACAAATGTCTCCATGGACAAGGGCCTGCGTATCTTAAAAACAAATTTATTCCCTATATGCCATCTCGAACGCTAAGATCAAGCAACAATTTGCTCTTAGTGGTGCCCCGCGCCAAGAAAGCGAGGCATGGGAATAAAGCATTGTCAATCACAGGACCCACACTATGGAACAGACTTCCTCTGTCCCTAAGACAGTGTACTGAGCACTTGAAATTCAGGAGGCAACTGAAAACTGTTTTATTTAAAAATGAGATCTAGCATCTGCTCCAATTTCACATCTTCAGTTTAGCCGGCACCAAAAAGCGCAGAGATACTCCATCTGGAGTCGATTCAAGCGCTATAAAAACCAGCAAATAAAATATACTAGATCAATTACTTATCCTGTTGCTTTTTATCCATTTCTGTGTAATTTTTGATACTTGGCTGACCCTACCTGACTTGCTGCTGCCATCGCGCTACCCAACGCGCTATTCAACGTGCTTCTACGGGTGCTTCTGTTCCTTCCTGCCGCCGCAATTCACATCTTCCAGCGGCCGGTGTCGGGAGGGGAACTACAGTTCCCAGAACACCTCGGGGACCGGTACACGCCCACTTCTGCGCCCGGAGGCGCTGTTAAAACTCGCCGCCTTCTCGGTGGAGCGGGGAACATTTCTGTGTAATTTTTGATCCTTAGCTGACCCTACCTGACTTGCTGCTGCCATCGCGCTACCCAAAGCGCTATTCAACGTGCTTCTACGGGTGCTTCTGTTCCCTCCTGCCGCCACAATTCACATCTTCCAGCGGCAGCTGTCGGGAGGGAAACTACAGTTCCCAGAACACCTTGGGGGACCGGCACACACCCACTTCTGCGCGCGGAGGCGCTGTTAAAACCCGCCGCTTCCTCCGCGTCGCGGGACGCGCGCGGGCTGCGCCTGGCTAAGCCCTCGGTGGCCAGAGAAGGCTGGGCTGGGGCCAACCCCCTTACCTTCATCTAAAGAACCTTATTTGTTCCACGACCAGATTCTTTCCACAAAGCAGTGGTATTTATTTATTTTAAAGCTTGCGCACTCTTTTTGTCTTTTTTGCCCTATTGACTGATGCTCTGTTAATCCCATTGTATCCACGCTTGTGACGTTTGCCCCACTTTTTGGTATTTCACTTCAAAAAATTGACACTCATTATAACTGCTAAAAAGTTACGGTCTGGGCGACTATTGGTGGGTAGGACTTGTTCCAAGGCCAAATCAAATCCTCTACGAAACAAGGATGCTTTTGTTATGCTGTTCAAAGGTAAAAGTCAACTATATAGCTTATGGGAAAGGGGAAAGGACAGAGTTCCCTTAGCAGGGTCAATTACTGTAGTCAATAATGGAGAAGGGGATAGAGAAAGACGAACAACAGTGAGTGTGCACAGCAATTAAGTTGATCCTACTGATTCAGCAAATATGGCAGAGGTTGTCGATCTCCTTACTGTTGGGGAGGGAGGGCCCCTAGACCCCCTGAAACCCTCGGGCCTGTTGATGCAATCCATTCGGGATAAAAATAAAAAGAACAATAGTCCTCTGACCCCCCCCATGGACCCTTAGGTTCTACCTTTAAAACAGTGGAGGTGACTGTGCATAGATCCTTACTTTCCCCCGATGGAATCTTAAAAGAACCTCTCGGTCTTTCCCTGTCTGTGGAGGCTCGAAGTAATGACTTCACACATCCTGATCTAGATATAGAGCTTTGCAAGAGATATATTACCTATGATACTAGTAAGATCACAGAACTAGCAACTACTCTAGCAGCAATAGCTCCCACAGGACTCCAATTATACAGTAGTACTCCCTCCAATAAATCCCATTATTTAATATCACAGTCAAACATCTCCACGAGCCCCGATCTTAATATCACTGATATCCATCTTAATCAATCCACCGGGCAGGATAAACCCTGTCTCTGACTCTTTATCATCTCTAGAACACTTGCTTTCTTCTATCTTAAGGTTACTAGAAAAATTCGTTGGTGGTTCAGACTGTGTGTTGGAAACTGTAACCCAAATACTAAAGGTATTATTAAATAGCAAACAGGGGAAGGAATCCAGCCCAAACAACGACTCGACTCCAATAGGACTGAAAGTGAAGAAAGACATGGTGGCAGAGAATAAGTTTGAGAATGTTTTCCATGATTCAGTCCAAATTGTACACAATGGTAATTCAAAACTAATCGAACGAAAGAAAACAGCAGTGACGTTGGGGAATATCCTTGAAATTCCATCAAAAGCTCCTGTATATGATTGTGTATATGAGCCTGATCAAGAAGTAAAAATCCTGGTAGATTCTGAAAAACGGTCAGATAAGGAGCTATTTCCTATTTTTAAACCCCCAGATAAATGAGGAGAAAGAGGGTGTTCTGGATTCATTGTGTGAGGGGAAGAATGAAAAATATGGGAAACTTAAAAAGAACAGAGGCAAAAAGAGGAAACCAATTCGAAGATTTGCAAAAAAGAGGCAAAGAAAAATTAACTTTGAAGAACATTTAGACACCTCTATTTGAAAAGATCTTTCTCAGGGGTCAATGTCTAAAGTACCCCAAGGGATGATCCGACTTGTCGAATTAGACCAAGAGATCCTGAAACCTATAGATCAGGTGACAAGTCTATTATTGACTCATAACGATTTACCCCCTAACACTATATCCCCCATGTCAGCTGCCCAAAATGTCATAAAAAGGGGGTTACCACATTCTACAATTATGGAGCAAATGAATCCAGCAAGTCAAGTGTCAGTAGTACTTCATCCCCTGGCTAACTCGTTCCCTGATGTGATTGGAAGAAAAGACGCTCCAATAATGCCAAATAATGTCCATGAAAGTGAAAGTATAGATACTTTCCATCTAGACTTTTTTCCTTTGTTTGATACGAATCTCTTATTAAATAGGTCCTCGTTTCTTAAATGCTTTTTGAAGATCGAAAGTCTGAAACTTATCCAAAGTAGTGATATGGACTTAGTTTCCTTTTTGAAAACAGAAGTTGGGCATATGACAAGGGTAAGGTTTTATTAAAAAATTATTGTAAATCATATCCTTCAATGGTCAGAAGGGTTACAAAGTAGGGGATCGATGTCACTCCTTTTTTAGAGAAACCACGAAAGAGAAGTCTCTTTAATAAGCCCCTGCTACTTCAAGCAGTCCCAGGTAGTAGAGATTGTCTTCCCAAAACAGATGACCTAAAAATCTGTATCTCAAAAAATGTACGACAGGTGACATATATAAATCCCCTTTCCCTCTCATCCCAACGGAATGCCTCTGATGAGAGCCTTCAATGGAATTGGTTGCCTGGTGTCCTGTCGAGTAGATCTAATAATAATACTAAACTGCATCCCCATTTCTAGCCTAAAAATAATATCGTGGAATGCTGCCAGAATAAAGAATAGCCCAGAAAAACTACAATTTCTACATACATTAAATGCTAACGTGATCTGTCTCCAAGAGACTTGGTGTGCAGAAAAATTATTTGCGGGTAAAGATTATTTTTCGCTAGATGGAAGAGCTACTCCCTCTAGGAGAGGCCATGCAAGGGGCGGGGTGGCTTGCTTGCTGTCTAACAAGATAAAATGGGATTTTGTTCACTATATAGACCCTAGCAATCTTTCCCAGGCAATAACACTGTCTAATCTCGACAATGTTAAAAATTGTAAACCACTGATTTTGATAAACGTTTATATTCCTCCAGATGCCTGCTACAATGCACTTCTAAAAAAGGTCTTTTCTTATATAAAGAAAATTATTGCTGCAGAACCTACCCCTCATATAATTTTGCTAGGGGATTTTAATTGTAAAATCTCCAACCTTAGCCTGGAGATGTTCAGAAATAAGGACAAAGAGGAATCCTTGCAGATTCCTCAAGCCCCTTTTCCGGGCAATATTAGGACAAATAAGAGAGGGAAACTGCTTCTTGAGGAATTGACAGAAATTGAAGGTATTTTAGCAAATGGAAGGTTATCCTCAGATACACCGGCGAACTTTACCCATAAACCTAATAATAGTGAATCCATCCTAGACTATGTGATAGTGGGAAGTTCCTCCTTCTCCCTTTTGAAAGATCTTACGGTTTCTAATACATTATATAGTGACCATAAAGTATTAACTATCACTGTAAATCTAAATCCATCTTAGACGGACCTATGGTCATTAAACAGTGAATTGGTCGGCTTTGGAAAGAATTCCGGGAGATGCCACTGGGATATTAGGACAATTAGGGGTTTGGAGAGAATTCTAGAGGCTACTGTGGAAAATTTGGTTAACTGGAACGGGTTTGAAATAGAATGTTTTGATGATTTTTTGAATATGGTGATCTCCATTGCAAAAAAACCGAATCAAAAAAGAAATACCAAAATAATTCCCAGATCTCTTCGTTTACTTAATACTGAAATAAATAAATGAATAAGGGAACAGTATCTGATTTATTCGCTCGAAAGATACCATAGAATAGTATTACTAAAAAGAAGGAGAAGTAGGGCGAAGGTTAGGTTGAAAAAAGAGAGGGAAGATACTATATGGATTAAATTACGGGAAGCTGCGTTTAAAGGTCAAGTAAGAACATTTTGGTCTCTCATTGGGGAGGGTTGTGGAGTAAGATCTAGACCACTCCCAGTAGCCATTGAAGAGCATATGTGGGTTGGTTACATAGAGAACCTTTACGCAAGTAACGGAACAATAGATGGCTGTAGTGGAGAAAAAGTGGATTGCTCACCATATGGTCCACCTTCCGAAAAAGACATCTAACTGGCCATAAAGGGTTTGCGTTCCTCTGGGGCTATGGGTCCGGATGAGCTTCCAATCTCGGTTTTAAAACAAAATAGCGAAATGTGGAGCAAAATTCTTTTCCCGGTGTTTAGTTATTGTTTTGCATGAAAAACCGTTCTCCCATCTTGGAAGGGGAGCATATTAGTCCCCCTTTTCAAGAGGGGAGACCGTGATGCTCCACATAACTATCTACAAATTTCCTTTTTGGATGCCATAGGTAAAGTCTTCGCCAAATGCCTTCTGAAGCTGATCAATGATTGGGTGGTCAAGGGTGAAATTCTACCCTTTGAGCAGACTGGGTTTAGGAAAAAGCATGGAACCATGGACAATCTAACGGCATTGCAAGTTTTAACAGAAAAATACATTAAGGTCCGAGGAGGGAGAGTCTATGCAGCCTTCATAGACTTCTCCACAGCATTTGATAAAGTAGATCATCCTTTGCTGTGGAGTAAACTATCAGATCTTGGCATGCCGTCTACCCTTCTGGAGCTAGTTCGGGCTCTTCACTCTGATACTTGGTGTAGAGTCTTGATGGGAGGGGAAAGAGGTCTATCCCAAGCTATTACTACGGCAAACGGTTTAAAACAAGGGTGTTTACTGGCCCCTTTATTATTTTCCTTATACATATCTGACCTCCCCTATGCCCTGTCTTCATGTGAAGGTATCGCCCCTTTATTGGGGGGTAAATCGATTGTCTGTCTGCTTTACGCAGACGATATATTAATCCTGGACTTAACACCGAGGGGATTAAATAATCGTCTGCAGGCATTACATGAATATGCAGAGGCCCACCACTTAAAGATAAATGTGTCAAAAAGTAAAGTAATGTGTATTACGGGAAGGAAAAAGCCGAATATGGGAGTTTCGCCTGGTCTGTAGGTGGACAAAAATTGGAAGTGGTAAAATCCTATGTCTTCCTAGGAAAAACTATAGGTGGAAATTTAAGTGATAAGGCTCATATAGCAAATAATACTCGGAAAGCAATAGCACAAGGCAAAAGTTTAATCTCTCTCTATAGATCTACAGGCAAAAGACATTTTGCCTTTCTATTAGAGGTTTTCCGTGTTAAAATCCCAGCTTCCTTACTGTATGGCATTGAATTACTTGACCTGGGAAAGTGGGGTTTTCTAAATACAACTGAAGGCAACATTTTGCGGAGTTTAACTTCAGTTAATTCCGGCTGTTCCGTGGCCGCTCTTAGGCTAGAATTTGGTTTGCGCAGCAGTTGGGTTCAGGGCCTCGCAGGGATAGTGCATTGGGTTTTAAGCCTTGCAAAGGGAGAACCTGGTACATTAAGATTTCTTATTCAGAAAGAACTATTAGGAACTCTGAAAGAGCATTCTTTAATTGTAAAAAATTTTAGAACGGCGGTTGATTTACTTCAATTAGATGAATCTGTACTTTTCACTCTATCCCCATATCAGCTAAAGTCCACTTTGAAACTGGCTTCCTGGAAATTAAGCTTCATTATGGATAGGGAAGCTCGTATTTCAAAGAAAGGTGTTGCTCTGGCCATTGACTCTTGTCTGATAAGAAAAGTACAACCTTATATTACTTGGAATCTCCCTCATGGAGTATGCCGTCTTTGGCTTTTATTGAGGCTGGATCTTCTTCCTCTGAATAATGTATTGTCCAGATGGTATGATTCTTCAGCTGTGTGTAATCTTTGCAATAATTCAATTCAGGTTGTTACTCATGTGCTTTTTGTCTGCTCGGCTCTACTTTTACATCGGCGTAAGTGGATGACACCAATTTGCCTACAACTTTTGTCTGCCACCGCATTTATAGACGCCATTTATAATCCACCAAATGAAATGTTCTACCACAGAATTTTTTACTTTAAAAAAAGTTTTTTAGATATATATTAAACACATTTTTTATGGATGTCACGATCCTTTTAGAGATTCTACTTGATGTTCTTAAAATGTTATCTCTGTAATCTATACTCGATTGTATGAAAATGTATATTTTATTTTGTTCGACTTTCATGTGCACCTCTTTGGAGTTCCAAAATCATAAATAAAATAAATTGAATTATCCTGTTGCAACCTCTGTGCTCCAGGTGATGATGACGATGAGGAGGATGGACCTTCCCCCAGTGTTGGGCGACGGGCAATCAAAAGGGAACATCCACAGCTCCTCCCGGCGGTTATGTCTGCTGCAAGTACTGCTCAAGAGGAGGCGAAGGAAGTATCTAAGGAGGATGAAGGATTGGACGATGATGTTGACTATCTGTTCATCCTCTCAGGGGATGAAGAGTCTATTGCCATGCACAGAAATATTCCCACATCACCCACATTTTGCAAGGCCTCACACCCTACGCCCAGCAAAGTGCCTCAGCCTCTTCCAAATAAAAGATTGCCTGTCCCCAGCATAGAGCTAACCAGCCACAGCTCACACACACCCCAACAAAGACATCACTCCCTCACAGCCCCCACATCCGGGACAGACGTGGTGGCTCCCCTACACACTCCTCCCTATACAGTGTGTTCCAGGCATTCTCTTCACCATTTGAGGGAAGTACCAACCCTGTTGTGGTGCAGATATCCCCTGGGCACCATTCTCCTATCCACAGGGTTCCACATGCCACCCTCCCCCCTGTTGTTTGACCTGGCGGTCTCATCCATGACTGACCCCTGCTGAGAGGGCCTGCACATGGCCATGGTGCCCAGTGAGAGCAGGACTTCTTCCAACCGCAGGCAGATGCGATGCATGATATTCGTGCCATAGGGGCCATCCTATCAGACATGTCTGAGGCCCTGCGCTGATTGCCTCAAGTGGTGGACAAACAGACCCATGTGTTTTGGCTAGGATGGATCGATCTTGGCAAGACATGTACAAGAATATCAGAGACACCATATCTATACAAACGGAAGAGAGTTTAAGACAACCATGCCTTGGCCATGAAGATGAAGGTGGGCATGATGAAAGTGATCCAAAGTCTGCCTTCACAGTCAATGCAGGGAGGAGAGCCATCACATCTGCCTTCAGAACATCACACCCATACAACTGTACCATAAACTGCACAGGACCGCAGCAAGGATACACACCCACCACGCCCCCTATCCAGGCACTCCACCCACCTGCACAACCACCATCACCCCCTGAACAGGCACTACCACCACCTGCACAACAACCCCCTGTCCACGCACAAACACCAACTGTACAGACACCATCCGCCCTTGCACATGAACTTCACCCTGTACAGGCAGATGCACCACACCAACCTGCACCTCAGAGACAATCCAGACATGATCCATCACAGCGATTCTCACCTCCAAAATTGCAAAGCCGCAAGCACGATCCCCATTGATCATATCCCAGGAACTTTTTGACCAGTTTGAAAATTGGTAAATAAAAAGAAATTCTCTTCACAAGTCAAAACTCTGTTGCGTATCATGTCATGATTTGGCGGCCTCGAGATGTGAGGATGTATGGGTGTGTGTGACACTCTACAAGTATAACCCCGTCATTGCAGCAACCCCTCATGTGTAGAACGGATGACTTCCAAAATACATGACCATATTTTGTATCAGACATTCAAAATGAAGTTAAGCAAGATAGAGAACGTATGATTCAAAATAAGATTTTCTTTAAAAAAAGCGTGGGGTTAGAAAAACAACAGCAGTCCGTTTAGAAGGAAGAAAAGAAGAGAAATTATGTTCTTACTGCAGAAGGAGAAGGGAACTTAGATTGGGGTGGGGCAACATAAATATAACACATGAGGGAGCGTCAGGGAAACCAGTCTATTTACAAGGGGAAAAATAAATAATTGTCCACATAGAAAAATGGGTCCAACAGGTCAAGTGTACTTCTGGTCATCCTCTAGTACCACAATGTCCAGATCCTATGAGTCCGATGTGGGCTCCTGGCTGGCCGGTGCAGGAACAGGCACCACTCGGGGTCGGGACACATGAAGAGTACAGGGAAAATAGTGTGGGGCAATGAACAGAGGGAGACATTGGCATTGGTGTAGGAAGGAGGTTGGGACACAAAAGACGACATGGATGAAGTCAGGGAATTGACACTGGCAGTGAGGGTGGCCAGAGCTTGGGCAATTTCCTCTTGCATCATGCGCACCTCTAGACACATCTGCTGCATTATGCGAGAGTACATGTCTGGCTGACCCTCACTTACCCACATCACGTCCTCTGGTACAGCCACAGAAGGAACAACAGAGGTAGAGGTTTGGGTTGAACATGAGGGGTGTGGTGCCTCAGGTTCGGAGCCAATGGTGTCGACCTAGCAGCTACGATGAGGGGAATAGGTTGCAGGGGATGCAGCTGGAGGCCCCAATGGAATGAGGGCCTCTAGAGTTAGGGAGGAGCTGATGGCAGGCCCAGGTTGCGTAGTGGTCTGCCCCGGGGATACCTCACCAAAACTTACAGGTGAGTTGTCCGGGGGGGAGTAGCTCTCCACCCCCCCGGCCAAAGGTGTCCAATTCTTCACCCCCCTTCACTGTCTTAAGCTTCCACCCAGTCTGTAGCACCAGAGTTGTATTACTGGTCAGTCCAGGTGGGTGCAATCCACCTGCCTCCGGATGTTGAGGGTCCCACCTTATCGTCCTCTTCCTCACTACTGGAAAGAGGTCATGCCCGCCTGCGCACCACAGATGGCCTGCTCCGAACCAGGTGCTCTTGGCCAGCTGAGCCCACTGAAATGTAAGACAAATCATTATGTAGTTGATGTACATATCAGTACAAGACACATACCTAGATGAGCCAAGGTCAAAATTTGTTCTCCTCTGACCATACTATACAGTTGTCAGTGTTTATGAGCTTAAATTACGTGTATGTTCTTTGTCATCTCCTGATTTGAGTATGACATGGACATCTCATAAGATTTTTGGTGGCTTGCACATCTGTACTGGCCAACCCTCAACTTTGCATTCTTGTGACCTGTGCGTCCTGTCACTGCTACATGGGCAGGTTCCAAGCCCAGTCTACAAAAGGAGATCAGAGAGAGTCTAGATGATATTGAAAAGGGCCTGTGATATGGAGTGTTTGCACTTTTACCTCTAGACAAATGTAATCTGCTGTGTAGCATTGTATGGGACAACACAAATGCTGATTGGGGGTCACGCATCCATATAGGGTCTGGCCAATTAGGTTTGCTAAGCTGTGAGTCTAAGCTTTTGATATTCCCTCACAAAAGCTGACAAACCAGTGCCGCATTTTGGCTTTGGAGATTGATCAGGTAGTGCTGTGCACTGGTGAACAGTAGTGGCTCGTGGTTACAGCTACCTGTACATGAAAAATGGCATACAAGCCACTGTGGGTAAGACGTGTGTCTGTGGACACACTTGGCAAAATTGGAAACACTTAAGAGTGAGGCAAGGGTCTCAAAGTCTGTCTTGACTCCATGGCACATAATGATCTGTCTCAATCAGAACCCAAACACACCGAAAGCAATGCAAGTCACAGCATCCAATACCCATTGGCCTCTCATACGCACGCTTGACAGTATCTGTACCACTCCTCATTCAATGCACACATCAGTTACGATTCCCTTGGTTCACTGTTAGTGGTGCTGGCAGTGCAAATGTCTGTAAAAATGCTACTGTGTGACTCAAATCCTCAGTTGTCATGATGAAACTACAACTCCCGGAATGCACTCTGCCCTGTACAATCAATGCGCTACACTGAGCCTTTTGCTTCCTGATGACTGCTGCATAGACACAGAATAGGTGAATGGAGGTATGGGACACACAATGGTACAGCTCTGTCTTCACTCACATCATACTTCCAGACACATATTGCATATAATTAGGCTTTCCTGTTTTCAGTTTCTATTTTTGTTAAATTCTGGTGTTTTTTTCTTCACTGTTTTACAGTGACTTCAATACTTTAAGAAAACAATGATTATCAGTGGTTACATATTTTCGTGCCCTTAAAAATAACAGAGACAGTGTTTTTCCGGTGTTTATTGAACGTTTTCATTTTATTATGGCTTGCTTTCTGCACTGAAAGTGCATAGTATATGCACAGTGTATGTACAATATGTATGCGGTCCAAATACATTTTAAAAAATCTAACTTATTGTAGTACACCTCACACTACTTCTTTAGTGAGTCTTTGGTCATGCATGCCCACTCTTTCCTTCCCATGTAAATTTTTATTAGTGAAAAGGCCCTCGCAACATTGGCACTTAAGACAGGCAACCCAAAAAAAAGGAGAAATATTTGTGTTTTAGTTCCAGAGCATGACAAAACAGTGCACCAGAATGAACTACAAAGTCCATAGCATTCTTCATTAACTCTGAAGATTGTAAATATGCTTTCAGCATACCATCTAGCAAGTGGCAAGGATCTTTTATATAGAAGCACTTCAGCTCAGGTATCAATTTTGACAGGTCATCACAGAACTTTTTAATACACGTAGCCGAATCACTGCAAAAACAAACAATATCACTCCAATCTTTCTTGAACTTGGTAAGAACTTTTTGCAGCAACATTTCAAGAGACAGTGTGTTGCATGCTTCCACTTCATCTACATCTACCATCATGGTGTGACAGAACCATCCATTTTTTGCATCACACAATGTGATTAGCACTGCCACCGCTGGGTTGCCTCGCATCTCTGGAATTTCATGGTCTTCATGATTTTACCAAAGCTTGTTTTAGTTCATTGCCAAATAAAATGTCCACAACGGAATGTGACTTTATATGACTATCTATAATTACACAATCTACATATTCCTCATATCTGACCTCCCATCTATGCTCCTGTCAGAGAACAGCGAACAATATAAATGATCTATGTATTTAATGTAAAGGCGGAGGGCAGCAGTAATTACATGTACTAGAATGAGGTATGGGATGAGTAAGAGAGTGGAGGTAGAGCATATAATCAGAGAGGTATAGGGTGAGATATAGGGTAGTGCATTGGAGATGCTGAATTAGTAGTAAAGAATAAATATACAGATATATATATGTGTGTGTATATATATATATATATATATATGTGTGTATATTTATATATTATATATGTTTTTGATTTATATATTTCACCAAAATTTTCTCCTCTTAAATGTTGTCCACATAGAAAAAGAGGGACAGCCAGGGCTTATTACTTCGTTGGCGAGAGTTTCAAGGAGGAGTGATTGGCACACGAAGCCTGAAGCACGGAGGTTAGAGCACGGAGCTGGAGCTCGAGCAGGACCCGGCACTTCAGACTCCCCACCTTGCTCGCTCGCTCGCTTACCCCAGCTCAGCTTCCCCCTTGCCCTACCTTCCCCACCTTCCTCTCCCCGTGAAAAAATACAGCCGTACTCACCCGGGCGGCTCCCGCGGCATCTCGGGGTTCGGCAGCAGGACTCGGTGGGTCCCAGGAGAGCGGGTCCCTGTGAGCGGGAGTGGACTGTGGCCTGCGGTGGAGCCAGTAGAGAGACAGTAACAGAGAGGAGGCGTGCTGACAGTGAGCAGCAGAGGAGTCAGCCCAGAAACCAGCACAGCAGCGGGAGCAACGGTGAGAGGCTGCGGGCGCGTGGTGCGAGTGGCTCTGGGCTCCCGGCTACCCCTCCCCGCAGCTCGTCTCTGCACCGCCAAAACACAACCCCCCAAACCACCAAAAGCCTGCTTAACCCACCAGGGCAAGACCCCCATCAGGTGCAAGTGCAAGTGTGAGCCCATAGCAATCAGTAATCAGCTGAAGTGGCCTAAAAAGCTGCTAGCCTTGAGAGCCCCGTTTGCCCTATCCCACACCTTATCCCATGCCGTGTTTTCATGCTACCAAAGCCAGCCTAAGGCTAACCCCTAAGTCATAGCCAGTTTGACAGCCAGGGGGAAGAAAAAAAACAGCGCAGCAAAGTAAGACCAGCAGGTCCAACAGCGACACCGGCGATACCTGCAACAGGAGTTTCAGTCCCTAACTCTGGCCTCGTTCAAAGAGAGAGCATCTATCTGTCCCCCTCAAGCCCCCCTCAAGGTCCCTGCAATGGGGGGACCGGACCCAATCAGAGCCCTCATGAGCAACAGAGACAGGTGATAGCCGGAGATCTTGCAGAGAATCCGCTCAGTCGCGCGACTAGCCACTAGCGACAATTGATAACACAGACGTTTAAAAGACCCATGTATTGGATAGCCACTGCGACTCTCACTCAGCTCTTACCCAGCTCTTACTCAGCTGCCCCAAAAGGACCTGTGCAGCCCAAAGGGCACTTAGCACCGAGTCATGAGGTCGGGCAGAGTAAGAAAAGCACTAGTAAAATCAAAACCAAAATCAAATCCAAGACCACCAACTAAACGGAAGAGCAAGAGCGTTACCAGGAGAGATCTTAGGGGCCGCAGCCCACAGGACCACGACCTAGGAAGCTTAAAGATAAAACGGGAGAAACTTGAAGATACACAAAGTACGCAAAACAGCTTAACGGAAGAAAAGGCTGACAGTCCCCTGAGCGCCTTGCATCACAAGGCTTACAACAGTAGCATCGTATTGCCCCTAGAGGGCAGCACAACAACAGAAACAAGACTTCTAGATGCCACAGCAAGCATCTGTTCGGCGGAGCAGGTCCTAATCAAGATAGAAGGAACATTAACAAGGACAAATCCCTGCTTATTCCAGCCAAAAATATACACAAAGTTCTCATTTCTGAGAGATCCTGGAACAGCAATATTTTCTAAGAGTGCCAGTATAGAAGGGCTGCAATCCCCTGTTTTACCACTTGCCACAAACAGCAGAGACCAAAAGCCACTGCCAGCGAAAGAAACTGCAGTACAAGTCCACTCCAAAGGAGCATCACAAGCAAACGTACAATTTTAAATTAAGGGCCAACAAGGAGCAAGCCAAGGACTCGAAGATACGATGGCTTCCGGTCCTCGGAAGCTTGTTTCCGGTCCAGGGAAGACATGGCTTGGCAGTTCGGGCTGGACTGTTCCCATGAGGCACAGGGTCAGACTGATTTGCATATAGCCATGTCTGAACTGGGGTGGCAGAGTGGGCTAAAGAACGGTGATGGATTAAACCCAGATCTTTTGACTGGGTGTGAGTGTTTGATTGATTTAGATGCTCCGTCCATCACCACCCCCTTTTGTACCGCTTTTGGCTGCCATAAGTGTGGCAGGGTATGCTCAGACGTGAGTCCCTTGCTCACTTTGCCACTGGATTCAAGCAAGCCAGGCTGAAGACGGCTGGAATGCCAGAAACCGGTCCTCGGAAGCTTGTTTCCGGTCCAGGGAAGACATGGCTTGGCAGTTCGGGCTGGACTGTTCCCTTGAGGCACAGGGTCAGACTGATTTGTATATAGCCATGTCTGAACTGGGGTTGCAGAGTGGGCTAAAGAACGGTGATAGATTAAACCCAGATCTTTTGACTGGGTGTGAGTGTTTGATTGATTTAGATGCTCCGTCCATCACCACCCCCTTTTGTACCGTTCATGTACAAATAAGGCAGATAGCTGTGCACAATTAGGTCTACTGATTTTCCAACAAAATCATCAAGTGGACAGTACCAACAATCACTCTAGCCCACCACAACATAACTCTGTGGAAAGCTTAAACATAGCTCAAGATAGTATTCCAAACCTCCAACAATCTAGGACCACAACTAGAGGAACTCAGAAACCAGCTCTAATATTCGACCAGCAACTGGGCCTAAGACACTGTTCAGAATCTCAGAACACCCAACCCCGTAGTTATACTGCTGAGAATATTCCATTCCGAGGACCTAACTTTTTAGATCAACATACGAGGCCCGACACGGAAACTGCCCTAAAGCTCTACCAAAACCCATCACCAGCTCTAGACAACCCGGATGATCAAAATGTAAGGATACAGACATAAAAAAAACTACCTCGGGGGGAGGAGCCAAGCTGGCGACCGAGATGGCTGCATAGACGCTCGGCTCCGTGAGCCTTCTCACCCCGCGCATACATCCTGGCAACTATCCTGAGCCGTAACGGTATATTTACGTAGGCGAAGGGAAACTTTCACTGACCGTTTGCTCCTGAGGCTTCTACGTGCGGCAGACCCGTGGAAATGTCCCTGACTGTTTTGCGGCCTTCACAGAGCTTGGACCGCGGTGTCAAGTGAGAAGAGCAGCCGGCCGCGACTGGGACAACAGCGGCCACTGGTGGAGGTGAGGAGTCGGCCGGAGGGCACCGGAGATCTGTTGGGCCGATGGCGACAGTGACGACCCAGTCCATCTAGCGGAGTGCCTCGTGGGATGTGCGGTGAAGCAGGGTCGAGGGGAGTGCACAATACTTGGCCCCCTTTCCAGTGCTGTGTCCGGGCATAACTAATGGCTTCCCCCGGAATCGGCGGGTGGCTCCCAGGGAGCGGCGGAGATTTTGTTTAGCCTTTCGGTGGCCCTTCCCTGGGAAGCCTGCCTTGACTTTCTGGGTCCCCGCGGTGAATCCTGTTACGCCCTGGTGTGGGGCCTGGTCCCGAGGTGAGGTGGAGAAGGCCGAGGCCGGATCATCTAAGAGGGCGGGTGGCACCCTCTTACGCAGACCACATCAAGGCAGAGAAGCTGCTGTGCGGGAGAGTCCTGGGGTCTGGCGACACGAGAAAGAGCCCACGTCTAAGGATATACTGGCTGCTCTAACAACCCTGCGTACGACCCTGATCCGTGATGCCCGGGATCTGGGGAGAAGGATGGCCGCCATTGTTGTCCCACCGTTCCACACGGGCATAGTTCAATCTCAAGGAAGCGATGATGTGCCCGCCTCTGCGTCAGTGATGAGTGCTCCAGCTGCGCCTCTGTTCGTGGAGACGCTGGAGGACCCGGTTCATGAGATCGCCTTGGACAGATCTGTTGTACACGTGAGTGACTTGTCGGGGCACATTTCTAATCAGCGGCTGGGGAAACAACGCCGATCTATGATTTGGGCTGCCCCGGTGACATTTCAGCTCTTGCCGGATGGTGTGACTCTCTTTCCATGGCTGGTGAGACTGTATTCGGAATGGAGGATGTTTTCGGGGTCGATATTGACACAGACGGATGTCCGCCATACATGTTCGGCTGGGTTTTGGTGGCTGAAGTCCCATGGTGTAACAATACTGCCCTGTCCGACCGGATCACTTGGACCCTCCACGCTGCTCTGTATGCCGATTGATAAGTGGACGTATGTTGGCACTATTGATAGAAAAGGCCAGGGGTGAGACCGTCTGGGACTTAGTGGACTTATTGTTGGTTGACGGTGATTTGAGGGACACTCGGTGGGGATGTTACTGCTTATGCTATCGATGATTAATGTATTCCATGGCTATTCTGATCTTGCTTTTAGGATGTTTACTGTGCGCGGTGGTGGGGGGGGGCCGAGTGGCCAGATCGATGGCCCTCCTCCACGTTTTTCTTCTTTTTCTTCTTTTTTCTCTTTTTCTATATTTCGGGTCTCTTATTTAGGGCGACAGGCACGCTGCTGGGGGGGGGTAGGCCGTAGCCTTCTGCAGGGGTGCAGGGTGGGGGGTAGGGGGATGGGGTTTGTTAATTTGTCCTTCCTTTGTTTCTATGGCCCTTTTCTTTCTTCCTTTTTCGGTGTCGTCGTTTTTCATGTTTCCTACAGTATGTTTTGTCTTGAGGGGTGGGGTGCAGCTTTGCTACGGAACGTGTTTGTTATTACATTTATCCTGACTCGTATGCCTTACCCCCAGTACTTCGAATGTATTTGCACTATTTGCGGATTTCCTGCTTCATGCTTGCTATTGTAGGACCATGTATGACCGTATGGCATTGATTCTGAGTTTTTCTTTATTGTAAAATGAACCTTCTTGAATCCTGAATCTTGATTAGTACGCTTGAATACAAGTTATATCCTGGACACTTATTAGACCCCGATTTTCGTGCTGCTGTATTTTCCCACATTGATTTGCTGTACTTACGACTTGACTATCGGCCGGCCGAGGTGGTTGTAGGCCCATGCTTGTATTTGCTTGAAGTTACAATAAAGGTTCTCAAAAAAATAAAAAATAAAAATAAAAAAAACTACCTCTCCCCACAGAATTAACCATCTTTCTTATCATCCCCCAGCTCGGATGACATATTTCCTTTGGCAGACTTACCAGCCCTCTACAAATCAAATGGATCCACGCAATCAGTGCAAGGACAACTGTCACAAACCGACGACCAGCCCGTCACCAACTGTGACATGTCCTTCATAGCCTCCCAAGAGTGGGAAGACCTAGTTGCCTCTTATACATGCGACCCTAGTAGCCGACCAAAAGTCTTGCAAACAGTAAGAAGCAGTACAGGTCATAACAACAAAACCCTAATTTGGGAATCACTCTTAAGCTCCATGCAATATTCGGCTGCGGCCTTGCAATACCAATCCCATAAAATGGACCTTCAACTTACAGTATTGCAGTCTCTCGCCAATTTTACTTCATGGATAGACAAAAATCTGGACGAGCTGAACGGAGTTAGAGGGCAGGCAGAGGCCCGGAAAACACAGTCTGTGCAACAAGAATGCTTATGTGCTCCGATTGTGGACAAACTACAAACGCTACCCACGACATTGGCAGACCTACTGACGACTCTGAAACCAAAAGCAGAACCACAGATAACAGCTAATAAAGGTACCCCGAGGGACGAAGCGGAATCATCGAGCACACAGCTACCAGTGCCGATATTACCAAACAGCGACTCTCTTTCAGAAGGTACCAGTCCCCTCCTAGGATCTAATAAAACTGGCCTCGCCGTTAGCAAAAGTCTAACAAAAAGAACAGGATGCAAAACAAAAAAGGAAAGGCAGGAATAAGAAATCCACAGTCCTGGCACATTACGCTACCGACTCCATCCCGGTAGGCATACTTAAAACAGAACTAGTAAACGAAAATACACCAATCTAAGAAGAGTTAGACCTGGTAAATAGCACGAATATCCCGATTACAAGCCCTGAAACAACAAAGCAGCAGCAAAATACAACAAGCTCCCTACCAAGCTCCAGCAACAAACAAGAGGAAAGGAGCGTACTGACAGGGTCCCCACCTGAGAAGATTCTTCCTCCAATTGCCTCCGGAGACACACCAAACGAGTATACACCTACGGCAAGAGGCATCAACAGCCTCACCAGGCTGAACAGTGCTATTTAAAGGTATACACCAAACAACAATATCCCTAGGCCGAGTCTCTTGGGAGGATCAAAAGAGGTCCCAACAATCTCTGTGCCACAACCACGAGGATGACATCATAGTGCACACCACAGACAATCACAAAGAATACTTAAACTACAGCCATAACTCCGGAGCACTCACAGCAAAGCTTCCTGATCATGGGCCCCTTCAAGATAGCGTAAATAATAAAATAAGAAGGCCACTACAAAATATAGAACCTCGCGCTCACAGAGTGACCATCAACAACAGCTCAGAGTCACAAGATCAGTCCACAGCAATGGCCGAAGGGTCAAGCATTATAATATTTCACCCCAATACAAATCTAGTGGCCGTATGGACACACTGAACAAAGGGAACATTCTGCGGCTTCTACATTCCATCACACCTCTAGTAAACATTGAAACCCATGCCCTACACTCAGTGGAATTTCTACCACCTACCAACACCCAGAGCACAGAGGCAACTAGAACAACCCGGCGAACCGCAGAAGTCTTAGGCAGAATCCTCCGGGAAAGGGAAAACTTCATAAACTGGGGGATAGTCCTGGAATCCATCCCCAAACCCTTATACCCAGCTCCTTTCCTTAATGTAGATCTAATTAACTCAAGTGGGACGACTTTTTCAGTCCTGAAAGGAGCAAGAAGTAGTACACCAGGCACTACAATTGAAGCAAACTTGGAAATTGCACTGCAACCGACTCAAGTTCCCTCAGACTCACAGTTCGTTTTACTGTCCAACAACAGGACTAACATCATTCGGAAAATAGCACCGGCATGTTCACTATGACAGGCAACTAATTCAGCACAGCCTTCAAGGAAAGAATGCAACGGTATTTCCATTTGTTTCTAGAACGTTAATGGCCTAGGGTCAAAAATGCACGATCAAGAGTTCACAAATGATCTAACTACCTTTGACATTATCTTGCTTCAAGAAACTTGGGACGATAAGCCTCTAGACCTGCATGGCTATGCCACCAACTCATTGCCGGCAGCAAAGATGTCAGACTTTGGTCGCCGCTCGAGGGCTTAAAACTTTCTGCCTCAATAACTAAAATTGGTGAGCTCCTCCCTGTCACTATACACCTAACACCACCAAATTGCAATCAAGGAATAAAGGTAACTCTCAGGCAAAATCACCTTAAACCGGACAATTATAATAATAAACGTTTATGGTCACCCGAAACAAAAATCAAAGGCAGCGAAAGAGCTGTTACTCAAGTTACAGAGAGTAATGGAAGAAGAATCATCGGATCTCATAGTCCTGGCTGGCGATTTCAACATGCACCTCTTAGGGTCTACCAAGGAAGATGACTCAATGCAGAGCATGTGGAATTCAAACACAATGCCAAATACAGTCCACTAAGCCACCAAGCATAGCAACGAACCTACTTAAGGGCCTAGAACACCTAAATATGAGAGCCCTGAATGGACAGTTTCAAGACGATATCCCACCAGCAGCTACATACCACTCAACTGTTGCATCATCACATCTAGATTTCACTTTTACAGCATTGTCCCTGTTTAATAAAGTAGTCACCTTCAAGATCAGTAACAGTAATTTTAGTGACCACCTCCCACAAGAGTTGAATCTTCAAACAAGAGCCTGCCAAATCCCAGAAACTAGCAATTCTATCTTGCCGGAAGAAAGAAGCAACCTAAGAAGAATAAGATGAAACTCCGCCAACATTGACAAAATAGCAGCAGAGGCCCAAGCTCTTTCAAGCCAATTCAACCCATCCAATAGGAAGTTGGGAATCATTTACCAAATCTATAGGAGACAAATATTCACAATGCAACAGTCAGGAGCAAGGGAAAGTGGTAGCAGCTTCATTTGATGCACAAAACAGCCCTGTCTCTAAAAAACTAAAACAAACTATAAATCAAACTTTTAAGCGACTGTGCAAATCCCCAAACAATCGGAAACTGCAAGGCACACTCCGCGAGTTAAGGACATCTCTAAAAAGAAGGAGATTGGAGAAGAAAAGGGCAAAAGACAATGAATTCTGGGCGAAACTTATGTTTGACGCAAAACAGAAAAATAGTGCTAATTTCTGGAAAACTGTCAACAAATTGCAGCACCCCAATCATCAAGGTATTAGCTCCAATATCACCAAAGCTACCTGGGTAGACTATTTAACTAAACATTTCAACGACCAAGAACCTGAAACAACAGTCCCCCTGGGTCACTTGAGCCCCGCCGGCACAAAAAACACCATTCAGGAGGGTAGAAACCAAAAGCACGTGGGTACTGAACCATCGATCCTGCCGCAGCCAGAGGAAGCTCCTCCATCAAGTCACAACTGCAAAACTTGTTTAGAAGACCTGCAAAAAGAACTCTTGGTCGATGATATACGTAAACAAATTTCCAGAGGCAGACAGGCAGGAGCTCCGGGCCTGAACGGTATACCACCGTTGCTATATAAGCAGGACGTGGACTTCTGGGGCAATGCACTAGTCCCAGTAATAGGACACGCTATAAGAACAACCGAAATTCCAGAGTCATGGCGAGGCTCCATCATCAGTCCCATATTCAAGCAAGGGGCGAGATCCGACCCAAAGAACTATCGCCTGATAGCCTTGATCGACACAGAGGCTAAATACTATGTAAGAATTGTCCTTATAGACCTGGTTGCCTGGTCTACAAGAAGAAGTAGTAGTAGTAGTAGAAAAGCTTTATTCGATTTTTGTAAAATAAAAAATCATAAAAGCATCAGCATCAAAAATCAATGCATAAATAAGACTGTACAATGCAAGAATTAAGTAACAATATTTACAATGACTTTAGGAACATGATAGAATTTTCCTTTTTAAAAAGACACTCTTTAGTTAATAAAACAAGATTAAATAAGTATAACGAGTCATCTAATCAATATGCATAGGTTTCATTTTCAATAAAACCACTCTAAAACAAAGAGACATACATACATAGTGTGGAGCCGGGGAAGAACATTTAAGCAAGCCTCTATCAGTAATATACTTATCAGTAACATCCTACCCTGTCAGTTTAGCTCAGGCTTATGAGTGGTCTCTTAATGGTAGGGTCTTAAAAATACAATTTTTGGGCAAAAGTTCAAAACCGTTGGGGACAGAAAGATTAGTTGTGCTGTGGAGACGGGGACTCCTTCCCCAGGAATAGTATTTCATTGCCGTTGGTCTATGTAACGGAATATGTGGGGGGCTCAGGAAAAAATCGTGCAAATCCCAAATGCGAATATTGCCATGACTTTCTTTGGGGGGGCAGAATCGTAAATAGGGGACGATGTTCCTGTTTTTAAATTTAATTAGCACCAGGTCCCCAGCGATATCTTTGGGCAGCGTGCCTAACCACCCCACCCTCCTGACACTCAGGATACCACCATCTAACTCAGGTGGCAAAGGTCTATTGTTTTGTAGCCAGAAAATGACCTTATTTAGCAGGTCCTGCTGTGATTCGTGTGTTCCCTGGCTGAGGGCAGGGACCCCAGAGAGGACAGACACGTATGGGGCGGCTTCAGGAGGTAAGTTGATGCGTGGCATTCTAACCGGAACAGGTCTAACCACTGTATGTGTTTTTATCACAGGTTTTAAAGTTACTTTGGGACCTATTGGGGTAGGTAAACATGGAGGCTGTATTTGTGTTTCACCGTTCTTACAAATACCAGACTTATGCTTTTCAGGGGCGATGGGAGAGTTAAGGCAGATGGATGTAACCATTTTATTAGGTGCAGGAGGAGGATACTTTTTGATTACTTCCTCGATGCTAATCAACCTGTCCCCCAAATCGTTGATTTTTAAGACCAAGGGTGAGATGACAGCTAACAACAGTTGCTCAATTTGGGTTAATAAAGTCAATTGGGGCGACAAGACAGGGTCATCTAATTTGGCCGCGGCCGTGTCCTCCATTGGTGTTGTTAGTTTAGAGGGAGATGATGTTGGGCTCGTGCACAGATTTTGTGTACTTGCATGGTTCCCATTGTCAGTTTCGCTGTCGTGCTTCCCTCTAATATTGAGATCCAGGGGCGAAGCGTTTACTTGATTATTGTCTTTATTTACAGTGAAAGCTAGGTCCCGTGGGAGGCCGTTAGAAATTACACAGTTAGTGCCCACAGTAGGGGAGGGTTTTGCATCAGGGACGTACTTTGTGCCACACAGGGCGTTGAGCTCTTCCCAAATGGACATAGTGTCTACGATATTGTAGGAATCTGCAAAATAGTCAATATAGTCAATAAAAATGAATCATGACAATACCGTCTCCTGTTGAAGAGTCAAATGGGGTGGCCCGTCCCGTCCTCCGAGGGCCACAGAGGGCCCGCCCTTTGCACGGGCTTCGCCCCGTGTCCCGCACGCGTCCTGCGATGCGGAGCGGAGCGCTGCTTTAATGCGCCTCCTGGCGCTCCCGTGTGGTCAGAAAGCAGCGCCGCCGCTGAGGCTGCCGGGAGATGTAGTCCCGGGGCGGCGGCGCTGTGGAAGCAAACAAATGACTCCTGGCGGTGGCGGCTGCTGTGGGGGCCTCCTTGCCTCCCCCCTCCGGTTTAGGTAGGTCTCCCCCGCTCCGCCGAGCGGAGCGCTGCTTTAAGGCGCCTCCTGGCGTTCCCGTGTGGTCAGAAAGCAGCGCCGCCGCTGAGGCTGCCGGGAGATGTAGTCCCGGGGCGGCGGCGCTGTGGAAGCAAACAAATGACTCCTGGCGGTGGCGGCTGCTGTGGGGGCCTCCTCGCCTCCCCCTCCGATTAGGTAGGTCCTAACGACCCAAACGGGTTTCCGTCAAGGGCTAGGAACTACAACAAACATCATGGCCATAACCATGCTTATGGATGCAGCGAAGCAAGGTAAACATCCCCTGTACCTTTGCTTCATTGACTACACCGCGGCCTTCGACCACGTAGACCGCTCCAAACTTTGGTTAAAGCTGAAAGAATGGGGTATTCCGTTAACCCTCCTAGATCAACTCATTCAGCTGCATACCGACACATGGGTCGGAATTAAACTAGGCTCAGGAAGGCACCTCTCAAGAAAAAATATTACAAGGAAGGGTTTAAAGCAAGGATGCGTCTTGGCCCCCTTGCTCTTCGGCCTCTTTCTGGCAGACCTGTCAGCAGAACTGGATGCTTGCTCCTCACACTCCCCGAAGCTAGGCGCCATGGTACTGACAAACTTACTTTACGCTGATGACCTTGTGCTGATCAGTAGAACTCCGATAGAACTTCAGCACCTTTTAGATGCCATCCACAACTTCTCACATCGGAAAAATAAATTTAAAAAATCTAAAGTTATAAGCATAAACCACCGCAAGAAGACAAATCCCAGTTGGTACATGGAAGGTAAACGCCTAGACCAAGTAAGTACGTACAAATATTTAGGCGTACTCCTAGATAAAAACAATTCCTTCAAACCATAACTTGAATCTCTACGAAGGAAGGGAGTAATGACCTGCATGGCATTAAAGCCCCTGAAGAAACTGCTGTCGGACTTAACACTTGACCCCCTCTTAAAGGTCCTACGTGCAAAATCACCTATGGAAGCGGATCCATGACAGGAAGAGATGCTGCTACCCTCGACTGTATAATCGCAACCTCCTACAGAGCGATATTTCAGCTCCCCAAATATGTTTCGCCTGCGCAAATAAGGCTGGAATTTTGAATCCAGAAACAGGAAATAGAAAGGCAGGGAGCTTTCTTAAAGAGTTGGCAGAAAATCAGAGCTGGTGAGAGAGGGACCTTGAATAACCAACTTTGGCTAGAGCTGACCCGCACTGGAAAATCACCAGTTAACGTCTACCTACAGAACTCTCTGCAGGCCCTTGGCCTGGCAGATGTCTGGAACACACCAATTGGTCTTTTGTTTTTTAATTTCAAATTTGTTTTATTAGTTTCATGAGCATCAGTATACAAAACATTGCAAGGGAGACATAGTAGGCATATAAGGCAGTCAGGCAGAGAAATATGCAGCATCCAATAAGCATATGTTTGGTTATTTGCATTTGGTGAAACAATGACGTAGTGCTGGGATTATGCACGCTCCCTCCAATGCAGCAATGAAGTCGTAAGAAGGAAAAACCCCAACTTTAACCCCCTCCCGCTCCCCCAACCTCCCTCCCCGCTCCCACCCCACCCAGTGTGCCGAACATGTGGGACATGCAGAGTCATAGTCATGTAGTGGCCGATACAATCTTTCAGATGAACTTGCGGAATCATTTGTAGTCGCTCTGAGTCGTAAAATGCGCAGGTACTTGGGACACGTGATCTCATTGAATTCATTGGACAGAAGGGAGAGCAGCGGAAGCCACACTTTCTGATAAGCAGCCGTGGATTGCGTAAGCGTGGCGTGAATGCGCTACATGCCCAGGGTAAACCATATTTTATGTAATCAACCTGTGTGGGTGGGTCTGGTGGTGGAGCCCCACAGGGATAAGACATGTTGTGTTGCAGCCTGCATGGCAACTCCCATCTGGCGACCCTTCAGAGATTTCAGGGGAAAGGTGAGTACCTTGGGTAAGCCCAGGAGGGTGTATGCCGGGAATCTGGGGATTTCCGTGTCGAATGTCGAGTCAATCTCGTCTAAAACAGCCTTCCAGTACTCTTTGACTTCACGGCAGTCCCAGAGGAGGTGAGTCAGGGTGCCCAGTTCCCCGCAGCCCCTCCAACATAGCGCGCTTCGTGTAGGGTTACCCTTGTTGAGCCGGACCGGTGTGAGGTACCAGTATATGGCCAGCTTCGTCGCCGCTTCCCTGGAGGCAGTGTTGCGGGTGGTGTGAGTGGCTCTGTAGTAGACAGAACGCCATTCTTTGGGTGATAAGGCCCTCCCAAGCTCTGCCTCCCACCTCTTTTGGCCTGCTGACTTGCCCGATGGGGAAGTGGGAGTAAGCATTTTGTAAAGGTCTATTATAAGGTGCTTGTCTGAATCTTTCGTCACCAGCCACTTCTCGAAGGCTGTCATGGGCCTGCCAACCAGGGGGGCGATGTCAGGATGGGTAAGCCAGTGTCGGAGCTGGAAGTATTGAAATAGATGAGGTGAAACAACGAAATAACTTTGAGTTATGTCTTTAAAGGGGAGGAAACCCTGCAAGTCGAATGGATGGCCAATGGAGAAGCTACTGATGCCTCGCCATTGTGGGAAAACCCTGGGGGCGTTGACCGGTGGGAACTCTGGATTGTCCAGAACAGGCGTTAGTGGAGAGGGGAAGGTGGTGAGTCCCCTTTTGACCGCGACCGCCTTCCAGACCTGCATGACAGTGCGAGTGATAAGAGACTTTAGGAGAAAGCGTGGTCGGTGCTGTCTGAGAAGGAAAGGGACCCTCCAAAAGGAGGTGCCTGCCATTGCCCTATCCTGGAATAACCAGCGCTTCTCGGACTCCGTCCTGAACCACTCTGGCAATATTGCAAAAGATTGGGGACCCCCAGACCTCCCTCGTCCGGGCTCTGATAGGCTAGGTGTTTATGTAGGCGCGCCCGTTTGCCCTCCCAAATGAAATGATGGATGGCGGCTTGGAGGGCCTGGATGGTGCCCGCAGGGGGGAGCACCGGGAGAGTCTGGAAAAAATACAGAATTTTAGGCAGGGCTGACATCTTGACCGCTGCGACATGACCCAGTAGGGAGAGTGGCTGTTTGGCCCAACGTGCAAGGTCGGACCGAATCCGGGAGGATAGGGCCGTATAGTTGAGAGTCAGCACGGAGGCCGTGGAAGCAGTAAGCGTGACACCCAGGTAGGGGAGATGTGCTGCCGATGGGACTCCTCCTCCGTAGGCAGGTGGAGGGGTATGCGTTTGGGAGTTGTTGCCCAAGGGTAACATAAGGGATTTCCCTTTGTTGATTTTGAAGCCGGAGACTGCCCCAAAGGATTCCAGTTCTGCTAGAAAGGCGGGGACGGAGCAGTCCGGGCGATCCAGGGCGGCGATGATGTCGTCTGCATAGAGACCTATCACGTGGGGCTCCTGATCAAAGGTCATCCCTCGGATGGTGGGGTTGTCACGGATCTTTTGCGCTAGAAGTTCTACGTAGAGGGCGAATAGAAGGGACGAAAGGGGGCACCTCTGCCTCGTGCCCCTCTGAATCTCAAAAGGGTCAGAGCGCAGACCGCCTATGCGGAAACGAGCCTGGGGACGGTGGTAGCAGCTCGCAATCCAAGCCTGAAAACGATCTCCCACCCGAAAGCGCCGCAGGACTTGCTGGAGGTAGAGCCAGTCCACCCGGTCGAACGCTTTCTCCGCGTCAATAGCCAACAACGCGGAGTCCGAGTTCTGGAAGTGGGCTTTATCAATCAGGTGTAGTATACGTTTAGTGTTGTCGCTGCATTGGCGATTTGGGACGAAGCCGGACTGTTCAGGCTCCAGGATCCCGGGCAGGCATGGGCCAAGGCGCGCAGCTAAAATCCCTGTAAAGATCTTTAGGTCCAGGTTAAGTAAGGATATGGGGCGGAACGCGGATCAGCAGGAAGGCTTTTTGCCTGGTTTAGGTAGCACAATAATTTCGGCCGCCAGCATGTCTGGAGGAATGGAGCTCGGGCCCTCGAAGGAGTTGAAGAGCCGGGTAAGGACCGGAGCCAACAACTGGCAGACAGTTTTATAAAACCCGGATGAGAATCCGTCCGGTCCAGGGGATTTAAGAGGGCGGAGGCGAGAGATAGCAGCTAGGACTTCATCCAGGCAGATAGGGGCGTCCAAGGAATCTACATTGTCCTGAGACAGCTCCGTTACATTCGCTGATTCTAGATAGTTACGATCGTCCTCCGGCGAGACAGAGTCAGCCTTGTATAATGTAGCATAAAACGTCCTGAATGCCTCCGCAATCTGGGTCTCGCCTGAAATGTCCTGACCGGAGTCATCTGTCAGGTTAGTGATCTGGGAGTGTTGAGCCTTCGCCCTCAGGGCGCTAGCAAGCAGGCGGCCCGTTTTGTTCCCCCCAACATAGTAAGAATGACGGAGGCGCATAGCTGCGAATTCCGCACAGTCGGTGTCTAGGCTGGCCAGTTGGGCCCTGGCAGTCTTCAATTGTTTCCAAACCCGCAGAGCGCCGGTGCGGCTATGGACCCTCTCTAGTTCAGAGACACGAGCTGTGAGGTCATCTCTTTTTGCTTTGCGGTCCTTAGCCTCCGCTGCAGCAATGGCAATGAGCTCGCCTCGGGCTACCGCCTTCAAGGCCCCCCATAGGGCAGTCACAGGGGTCGTTAGTAGCCAGGTAGTCGGTGAGGCGTGCGTCTAGTTGTTTGGTAACTTCCGGTCGTTGTAGGAGGGTCTCACGCAGCCGCCATGTACCAGGAGGGCGGGTGGACCTGGGAACCTGTAGTGTTAGTTCCACAGCGTCGTGGTCAGATAACGCTGCAGGGGTGATGGTTATGTCTTTAAGAATGGGGAGCAATTCAGAGGAACCCAAGAAGTGGTCTAGCCTGGCATAAGTGTGGTGGACGAGAGAGTAGAACGTGAAGTGTGATGTGGTGGGGTGAGCGGATCTCCATAGGTCCACTAGACCCTTGTCGCGTAGCCAATCCCTACTAGCAGCCGTTATGGCTCCCGTGTCCCCATACCGATGGCCCGACCTGTCCATGTTTGAGTCCATTACTAAGTTGAGGTCCCCCCCGATAAGCAGAGGCGAGGTAGGGGAATGAAAGGATTCGGAAGCAGCCTGTTTCAGAAAGGTTTCCTGACCTGAATTCGGGGCATATAGTGAGGCAATCGTAAAGCGCTGTCCCCCCACGAGGAAAGTGTGTGCTAGCAATCTGCCTTTAATCTCCCCCACCTTGTCCGCAGCCACGGAAGCTCCTGGAGACCAAAATGGCAACACCTGCCTTCTTTGTCGGAAGCGAGGAGAAGAACTGCTGGGGGAAAGCGCGCAAGCGCATCCTATGCCAATCTTTGAGTAAGAGATGGGTTTCTTGCAGTAAGCATATGTCGGCACCGGAATTCTCCAAGTATGAGATCACGGCCCTCCGCTTAATCGGATTGTTCAGGCCCTTAACATTAAGAGTTAGTACCTTCAAACTGGAGTCCATCATAGGAGATCACGGAGACCCCGAGCTGTGAGAGTGCAGTTTCCCTGAGGGAGCTGATGATGAATCGAAGAGCGAATCAGCCCCATAAAGTTCCCCGACACACTGGGTCCCACCCGCATCCCCATCCCTGGTCTTTGTCCTAACCACCCCCCCACAAACATCCCAAAAACAACCAGTGTGCCCCCCTCCCAGAACCTGCCCCTCACCTACCCCCTCCAGCATCCCAACTCTCAACCCAACATCCTCTGCCCAAGGCCTCAATTTGCAAAGCAGGATGGTCATCCCCCCCACCCAACTCCCCCCCAACCCCCAGATCAGAAAAATGTACATTCCCAGTCCTGCCAGTCCATACAGGTTCGTGGTGAAGTTACTTATAGGGGTCATCTCCAGTGGCGGCCAACCCGGCCCCCCGCCCGTCACCCCCCCATCACTTGAGCAAAGTACGTACTATGAACAATCTCTCCAATGAGTGCACAAGTTATTCAGGAGGTGAAGTCTCTCGGGCCACCTCAGCCACAGCCGTTGTCCTTTCTTGCGTGATGACGGAGGCGGCAGGTTTCAAGCGGTGTGTTGGGGATCGTGAACGGCCCACCGTTTGCCATCCGGAGGGTCCTTGTGACGCTTTCATCGCTGGTTCATCGTTTTCCAGTTCTAGGACCAAAAGAGCGCAGGTGTCCTTGAGCGAGCGCATTTGGTGCAGGGTGCCGTTCCATTTAAAAATCAGTCTGAATGGGTGGCCCCAGGAGTATGGGACTTCTTGTTGCCGTAAGAAATCCGTTGCTACTTTGAATTCTTTCCGTTTCTGCAAAGTGATGGCCGAGAGGTCCTGGTACAAGGCGACAGGGTGACCCTTAAAGTGAAGGGGCTGTGCACGTCGGGCCTCCCTGAGAATCCTTTCTTTGAGTGGGAAGTCAGGGAGAAAGGCCAAGATGTCCGGTGGCAGGGCAGAAGCTCTCCTAGGAAGCCCAACTCTATGTGCTCAGTCTATGCAGACGTTGAAGTCGGCAGGTTCCCCTAAGATGTCCCGAAAAAGATCCTGCAGGTAGCTGGTGATATCCGATCCTTCCGTTTTCTGAGGGACTCCCCGGATCCCTGTGTTGTTGCGACGGGAACGGTTTTCAAGGTCCTCCGCGTGGGCCTGAAGGTCCAGCTGTTGATCAGTGAGTCGCAAGACCTCCTGCTGGAGCTGTTCGATCTCGTCACTTCTGGTCTGGTCAGCCTCTTCAATAGCGACCACTCTCTCTCCGAGACCCTCCACATCTCGCCTGAGCTCCCTGACTTCCCCCGCCACCTCCTGTTTCAGGAACTTAAAGTCCTCCCTGAGGGAATTAAACAGCGACTCCAGAAAGGACCTGGTGATGGGCACTTGATCGCTGGACAAGTCCGGCGGTGTCCCCGCGGTCTTCGGGGAGGGTGGGTCTTTGCTGGACCGAGGCTGAGATTTGGCCATCAACTCAGGGAGTGTCTGGGTCCCTTTTTTCCCCCTTAGGCCCGCCATGCCTCACACAGCCGATGGGACCGACCCGGCCTGCGGCCCGGGGGGGGGTCGGGGAAAAGCGCAATGGCCTAGTGAGCCCAGAGGAAAAAGCGGACCACGCTGCAGGTGAATCGGCGCTCCTCACTTCCCACCAGGATGTCGGCGGGCGATAGCTTCCCGCTCTCCTGTCCTGATCGGGTTGCTTCAGAGCCGGCGGGCTCCCAGATGCAATGGCGTTATTCAGGGCCCGGAGGCCACAGGGGACACCCAAACAGCAGGCTGGTCCTCATTGGGCACTCATGTATGCCACTGCCATGCTATGCGAATGTTTAGGGGGTGGTCAGCAGCTGCCAGGTGGGGTGTAGTGGCGAGGCAGGCCTCTCCCCTCAAACAACTGTCCCGGCTCTCAGATGGCCTCTTGGTGACCACACGTCCTCCCCACACACAGTATATGGTGCCCAACTGCTCTACAGCCTCGCTGGGGATCGTGGTATTGTGTCCCTGGCCCTCAGAAGAGCGCAGCCCGTAGGCCCAACCTGTCCACCCACCGGGAGCTCGATTGGGCCCCCCGAGCCTTTCTCGCAACTCCCTCATCCACTCTCCTCACCTCCGCACTTGATGCTGTTGTTCCGTGGTGCCGGCGTCTGGATTACACACTGCTGCTACCTCTGCCCTCCGGCCTCCTTCGCTGCCACCTCGGGTGATTGCGGGCCCCACAGGGGACCAGCAGCCCCGCCACTCCGAAGCTGTGGCCGCCGTCCTCCAGATCAGTCCAGCCCGGAGGGGGGCACAGTGTACTTGCGGCAGTCAGCAGGGGTCGCTCTCGCACCACCAGCGTCGCTGGTGTCTTGACCCCTAGGACCCAAAGCCGGGGCCTCGATTTTCACGTCTCCCAGCCGGACCCTTCCTCACCTCCGGCCGGGTCGCGATGGCAGAGCACAGTGCAGAGCAGGGGGTCTCCAGCCCGGGCCAGATGTCTTGGGTCACCTCCGCGGGCGTAGCAGGCAGCGGCCCCGCGGCCCAATCCGCCGAGGCAGGAACAAGAAACACTCAGGACGGCTGGCGGTTTCAGGAGGCCGCCATTACGGGGGAGCGCCGTGGAGCCGTCTCGACCCTGAAGAGCTGCATTTGGGGATGTAGGTGCGGCAGCGGCGCTCCGAGGGCCGTAGCTGCTGTCAGCCCTCGATATCAGGGTCGCTCGATGATTTGAAGAGATTAGGCGGCACAGTTGTGGGCTTTTGGAAGGGTTCAGGACGGGGAGCCGTAGAGACCCATGTCCGACTAGGTCGCCATCTTGGACACGACCCCCGGGGCTTTTGTTTTTTGAAAAAAATAGTAACAAAATCGACCAGGCTCATATCAGCCATAGAGGACAAGAACTCTGGGGCATATTACCAAGGGCCATTATCGCCGCTTTAGCTGGACTTTTTCCCGCTAATGCGGCGATAATGTTATCGCCCTATTACCAAGCTGTCACTAACACCAGTTAGCGACAGCTTGTAGGCGATAGCGGGCATTTAGGGGCCCACTTTGCATGTCAGCGATAATGATCGCTAATGACATGCAAAGTGGGCTTGCCAAAATGTCAGCGACTGAAAACAGTCGCTGCAATCGCTATCGCCTATGATCAACACAGGCGTAGTTTTGGAAATATTCGAGCTAAGCGCGAATATCTCCAAAAGCTAACGCCGGCCCTGACCAGTTCTTAGCCATGTTATCCAATGAGAGGTGGATAACATGGCTAAGAGCATTGTCACGGTAATTCCTGAATATCGCTGTATTGACAGCGATATTCACGCATTTCGCCTGTTTTTTATCGCTCCTGAGATAAACTTTGCTAATAGCAAGGTATCTCAGCGATAGAAACAGGTGAAGGGCGGCGATAGAAATATTCCCGCTAAGCCAACACAGCGATAATTACCGCTAGTTGTTGGGAATATGCCCCTCTGTTTCCAAGAGAGCTCACAGCTGGGTTGTACTTAACAACTACGATTACTTGTGCGGTTTTTGTGTGAAAGACCCTGAGACCTTGATTCATATTATATGCATATGCTAGAAGCTAGACGACATACGGAAACGTCTGTTAAAATCACTATTTAAGCAGCATGGAGAAAGGTCCTGCAGACAGGCAGAGATTATGTGTTTTAATCCCTCTTTATTGCAGCTAAACTGACGCCTTACAAAATTCTTTGACCTGTTTGCTCAGAGACTTAAAATCACTTGCTGGCAACAGCAGTGACCTACTAAGACTATAACAGACTCTGAATTGGTCCGCTCCACTGGTTTTAACATTACGCAGTGCATATAACCGCGAAGATTCCGGAAGGAAAAAACCTACAAACGCTCCTTCTCTGGTATGGCGCCCAGGATCTGGAACGCACTTCCTCCTGAAACAAGACTCATCTCTTCCTCCCTTCTTTTTAAGAAAGAAGTTAAAAGTATCCTTATGGCTAAATACACTTGAACAATTTCGCGTGTTTTACATTAAGAACAGTATTACCAGTCTGGCGCTATGATACTGCCTATATATTCCTATGCACGTGTTTATTTACAGCGAGTGGATGGCCGTCGCTCCAATTTTGCCTGCTACCTCGTACCTGTACTATACGTTACATGAGTACTATGTTATATACTATATTGGTGCTATACGTTATATGAGTACTATGTTATATACTATATTGGTGCTATGTACATGAACCTGTTGATGACTTACGCTCCAACTATGCCCGCTACCTCATACCTGTACTATACGTTATATGGGTACTATGTTATATACTATACTGGTGCTATGTACATGAACCTGGTGATGACTTACGCTCCAACTATGCCTGCTACCTCATACCTGTACTATACGTTATATTGTTACTATGTTATATACTGTATTGGTGCTATGTACATGATCATGTTGAGCTACCTCCCCACTATGCCCCCTTGTTCCCCTTCCCTCCACCTGCCTTTGTAAAGCGCTCTGTTATCTGCAAAGATCTTGTTCGCGCTATATAAAACTCTCAAAATAAATAAAAAATAAATATAATGACCTCAGAAAGGCCTGTGACCCTGTGTCAGCAGTGCTTCTACAATCGGAACAATTTTATGTCTTTAAATACCAATGGTCGTTTTTTAATCTTACATTTACTTTAATTGTTTATCCAATGTAACTCTTTAAGATATCAACTTGTAATGCTCTGAATGCAACGGTTTTAATTAATCATGCATAATAAATTACTTACTTACTTACTTATTATTTCTGTGTGTTAAAATATTCAACTAAGCAGCAATCATTTGTTCACTGGGCTCTGTAGGGCACAGAGAGGCTGGGGCTACAGGATTAGGCATACTATCTAGTTTAGAACTTAGAGTGAGTGCAGAACTGTCTGTGCAGAAAAATGGCCAGTTACTGGGGGCAAAATGTCACCTACTGCGAGCAGCAATAGGTTCAGATGCGATAATGATTGACAGTCAGCATCTGCTAAAACAGGAGTATCGACCATAGGTTGAGAAGGCCCAAATCACAGTCAGATCTTCAGGACATCCACATAAAGTTACATAAAATAAATGAAACGTATTCACCTACTGAATAGTAGTCCTGAAAATGTGGTATGAATCTGATCGTTGGACACTCTTGTGCTAAGAAATGCCCTGCAAGCAATGCTCTAAGGCAAGATAAGTTTTACTTTTGTTAACATCAGGAAAGCATGTAGGGACATTCTAGGAAGAATAAGATTTTGATTTGGAAACAGTCAATATAGGTAGCTAATCATTCCACGTTCCTCTACAAGGAGAAGTGAAAATTGAAGGGATCGAAGTAAAAAAAGAAATTCAGGTAACATCCTAAAAATAACCACCTTCGTTTGTTTAAATATTTAAGAACATATGCTCATCATAAAATCTGGATGACAGAATAAATTTTGGAATACTGTCAGGCTAAATATCACATGAAAACGGACAAAAAATTTAGAATTTCAGGTTTATAACCGATTACATCTCCAGTACCCGACTACAACATAATGTGACGTTTTTCTTTGCATTTTACTTCAGTCACAAGCATTTTCTAACGTAGATAAATGTATTCCATAATCCTTCTTTTTTAAAAGGTGTGGTCCTTGCTAGATGTACCTTACATGCATCTGATTACTATCTCTTCTGTATTCCGGTTCCATACTTACTGTTCACTCCTGGAGTACGCATTTCACTGCTAGCCTCAGAAGGCCTTATATAAAAAAGACATTTGATTTTACGTTATGTAATTGGCACACATGTCAATCTCTCCAATGCCTTTGGGCCGATATCACGCAATATAAAACTACACAAACTATTCAGTATTTGACCATGCTAGGCCCGCCTTAAAGTCCAGTTGAATGAACTGGCTCACTATCTGGCAGTCTGTCTGGTGCTCCACAGATCTACGGGCAGAGGGAGAGTGGTGAAAAGTGTAAGAACTCATCTCCCTTGCGGGACTTGCCTGCTGTGTCGTCGTCTTCTGCAGTGTGCCAGGGGGTGTGGGGCCATAGTCTGCCCACCAACCTTGCCAAAGCAATGTGTCTCCCCTAATTTAATGAGGGTGACTAACATAGCGTCTAGTTTCTAAATTGCAGTTTTCAGAACAGGTTCAGTATGTTTGTACTGCTTTGGCTCCCTCAAATGGCCAAGCAGTGCAACAAATTCTGAAAATCAGTAACACTCGGTTTAAACCGGGCCAGCTGATTTTCAGTCTGTAGGGTACTGTCGGGCACACTCGGTTTTAACCGAAATCCGGACAGCCTACATATAATGCACTTACCAGGTCTCTGCTGCTCATGCTCCTCCAGCTGAGCATGGAGGGTCAAATGAATTGCACACAGGACCCTCCTGTACAGTGGCGAGGACGATGTACATGGTGCTGGGAAGACTGGCCAAGTAGCTTCTCGGCATTGTGCGGGGCCCAGTGTGTTAGGTCATCCTAGCGCTTGCGGCATGCCCTTGCGTTCCTTGTGTAACCGACCAATTTACTGCAGCACTCCCCAATGTCGGCCAATAGTCTGGCCTGCGCTGCATTACTCAGCTGGTGCTCTGGCCCCCCATATAGCAACCTCAGCCATTTACGGGGAAATGAGGTCAAAAAGAGCAGCAGGATTGCAGAGGATCTGATCTGTGAGAGAGGATCACTCAGAATGAACACAAAACGGCTGCCAACAACTTCCTGTGATGTATTTCCTGTCTCCCACTTCCTGTATGCCGTTTCCTGTATGAAATAATGGGTTCCGGTACAATTTCGGAGATTCCAACCCGGAGACGGAAATCCTGCTCCGGGTGAGGAACTTCAGCTCCAAGTGCGGAAATTCCGGCCCGAGTGCGGCCATAAAGTTAGTAGTGGTAAGTGATTTCTGTGAGTACCATAAATCGTGAGTGCCTTCTGTGAATACCAAAATAGTAAATGTAGGATTTTGTCTCAGATTAGTTCGGGGAATCGGCCCAACAGTGAGAAAAAAAGATACCAGCACGCTGGAACCCTCCTCCTGCTTCCTTAGAAGCCAATTGTGCCTTTTCCGAAATTTGCATATGCAATGCAAATTTACTTCACTTCAAAGTCGAAGTCACAGATCCGATAATTATCAAAATTACTACCATTTATTAGTGGTTTAAAATGATAGGAACAGATACTACACTTGATCTTAGCCACACATACATCTGCAGTGCATTAACTAATAGAGGTTTCATCATTTACTATAGTGCATTTCTCAATAACTCACTTAACTTTTTCATTTTTATTTCTCATGTAAAGTGCACATTATTTTAAATGTAGCTATCTCCAGGTCAAAGACCAAAAAAACTTACAGAAAAGTTTATTTTGTAGCTCCACCTTTGACCCAGCCCCCATTGCATTGCATCCATCATCACATTTCTTATACTGTATTTAGGTCGAGCCTGAGTCAGCGTGCAAGTGCTGATCTGGCGAGCTACTGTAGTGGAGTATGGAAGAGAAGCCCTGTCCACTCCCTGCCCATATTTTTCAGTGGTTTGTGTGTTTGTCCTTTGTAAATACCGACTTCTGATTCCTTAATAGGCTTCTTAGTCCCTCCTTAGTACCGCCTTGTCTTTATTTGTAACCTCCCATGGTTACTGGCCCCTTTACTGCGGTTGTTACACGGAACGTGTTAATTAGACTTGGAAGCACTACTTTCTTTGTTGAGTATCTCCTACTTCTGGCATGACTACTTGCTTAGCTCACATTCAGCGCTAATGTACAAGGGTCAACATTTTGCAGTCACACCCCCTATAAAATGAGTACAGGAAATCTTACGACAAGAGTTACCTCAAATATCTGTTCCAACATCTTGCTATAGATCTACCCCATATGCTAAGAATGATGTGCATTATGTTAGGCCTTCGACCAGGTGTGGTGGGGCATGTTCTGTGTCCCTGCCGCTGGGTGTGACTGGGCTAGCAGCTTTCTCAGTAAGACAGTTTGAGTCTCCACAGCCAATGATGGTGTCTTAATAGAAGCATGTCAGGGCCTGCAGTTTGCCACATGTAACACCTCACATCCATATTCTATTAGTGCCCTTGTCCTTTAGGCAAGAATCACCTCCAGCGGGTCAGACCAGCAGTACGCTTGAATGCATAACACAAATACACTGACACACACATTCTCACTATATCTCTTGCACTCTTTTGTACATTTATACTCTGTCACATTCACACACAAACAAACTGCCATTCACACTTCTATTAGTCAATCTGCTTTTAATTTTTTGAAAAAGCTTGCCCTGCTGCTTCTGCCATACATGTCTTGCCTTTTAGTGAAGCTTAAGAAAAACATATTCTCTATTAAAAAATAATAGTATATGGCCTTGTCAATGTTTGCTACAAGTATGATGTGAATTATAAGTGCACTTCCTTAAATTAGCTGTACGGGTCTTATATTTGGTTTTATGTGTGGTTCAAGCAGTTACAGGATTGGAAATGTATGAATGCAGGCTGAGAGGTTTGTCCGCGTGAGTGCAGGGTGAGAGGAGGAAGTGCAGGCTGAGTGCTGTGCTTGTTTGCGTGGTGTGAGTGTTGTGCAAATGTGAGTGAAGGGTGACCTGTGCGAGTCACAGGAGTACCTCTGTGAGTGCCCAGTGAGCAAAGTGACAGTGTGAGAATAGGATGAGAGGGAGTGACTGCCGGGTGAGTGATGAGACATTTGACTTTGGGTGCGGGTGAGAGTGCAGGGTGAAAAGAATTCATGCACTGTGAGTGATGTGCATGCTTGAGTGAGATTGCAGAGTGAGCAGTGGGAGAGACAGGTGAGTGAAGTATTATGTGAGTGCAGGGTGAGTAGTGTGCTAGTGTAAGTGCAGGGGGAAAAGAGTGAGTGCATGGTGAGTGGTGAGAGTGCAGTGTGGTCACTATGAGTGCAGGGTACCTTACATTCTTTTCACTCTTTGGAAAACAGTGGTAGGATCTCTAATAATGTCAAGGGTAGACTGCTGCAATTCACTGTATATAGGAGCGGGGAAAAACAGCTTGCTAGGCTCCAGTCAATCCAAAATACAGCGGCTAGAGTTCTACTCAACCTCCCAAAACGACACCCCACATCCAAAGCCATACGGGAACTTCACTGGCTCCCAGTCAGGCGCAGAATTCAACTCAAGGCCCTATGTCTGGTCCACAAATCTCTCTTTGGGAAAGCACCAGAGGATCTTACTAACCTCTTCCTTCGCTATGTTCCTGCGCGCACATTAAGATCAGGCAGTCAAGATCTAATCCATCTGCCCAGAATAAAGAGAGCCCGATGGGGTGGCAAATCCTTTTCCTACCAAGCATCTAAGCTGTGGAACAGCATGCCCATCGCACTGCGCTCGGAAAAGAACAGAACAAGCTTAAGGAGGGCACTAAAAACTTGGCTTTTCGCCATGCCCTAACCATCATCTGTACCCCCTTCCGTGCTACAGCGCCAAGACGCCTCGGCATAAGAGCGCTTTAAAAATAATGGAAATTGCAAACACAACAGTGATGGACAGAATGTGGATCAATGTCACACATTCACCCCAGTCCAAAGATCTGGGCCCAAATCCATCGTTTTTCCACTCCACACCACCCTGGGTTAGACAATGACGATATGCAAATCAGCGCTGACCCTGTGCCCCATGGGAACAGTCCAGTCCGAACTACAAAAGCCATGTCCTTCCCAGAACAGAATCAAGCATCCGAGGACCGGCCCGGTTTCTAGGTAACACCTCTCATCAGCCCGGCTAGCTTGACTCCAGTGGTGTGGAGTGCCTGGGACTCACATCTGAGCATCCCCAGTACACTTAGAGCAGTAATTGCAAACACAACAGTGATGGACAGAATGTGGATCAATGTCACACATTCACCCCAGTCCAAAGATCTGGGCCCAAATCCATCGTTTTTCCACTCCACACCACCCTGGGTTAGACAATGGCGATATGCAAATCAGCGCTGACCCTATGCCACATGGGAACAGTCCAGTCCAAACTACAAAAGCCATGTCCTTCCCAGAACGGAAACAAGCATCCACGGACTGGCCAGGTTTCAAGGTAACACCTCTCTTCAGCCCGGCTAGCTTGATTCCAGTGGTGTGGAGTGCCTGGGACTCACGTCTGAGCATCCCCAGTACACTTAGAGCGGTAACTGCAAACACAACAATGATGGACAGAATGTGGATCAATGTCACACATTCACCCCAGTCCAAAGATCTGGGCCCAAATCCATCGTTTTTCCACTCCACACCACCCTGGGTTAGACAATGGCGATATGCAAATCAGCACTGACCCTGTGCCCCATGGGAACAGTCCAGTCCGAACTACAAAAGCCATGTCCTTCCCAGAACGGAAACAAGCATCCGAGGACCGGCCCGGTTTCGAGGTAACACCTCTCTTCAGCCCGGCTAGCTTGATTCCAGTGGTGTGGAGTGCCTCGGACCGAAAGTCCTAAAATTACGGTTTTTCTCAATTTAGTAGTAGTACAGTTAGGAGTCCTAACTTTACTACTACTAAATTGAGAAAAATCCTAATTTTAAGACTTTCGGTATTCACTGAAGGCATTTAGGAGTCCTAAAGTTAGGAGTCCTAACTTTACTACTACTAAATTGAGAACAATCCTAATTTTAAGACTTTCGGTATTCACAGAAGGCATTTAGGAGTCCTAAAGTTAGGAGTCCTAACTTTACTACCACTAAATTGAGAAAAATCCTAATTTTAAGACTTTCGGTATTCACAGAAGGCATTTAGGAGTCCTAAAGTTAGTAGTCCTAACTTTACTACTACTAAATTGAGAAAAATCTAAAATTTTGGACTTTGGTTATTCACAGAAGGCATTTAGGAGTCCTAAAGTTAGGAGTCCTAACTTTACTACTACTAAATTGAGAAAAATCCTAATTTTAAGACTTTCGGTATTCACAGAAGGCATTTGGGAGTCCTAAAGTTAGGAATCCTAACTTCTGTGAATACCGAAATGAGTAAGTTCATTCTGTGAATACCAAAAGTAGTAAGTGCATTCTGTGAATGCCAAAAGTACTAAATTCATTCTGTGAATACCAAAAGTAGTAAGTGCAATCTGTGAATATCAAAACAGTAGTAAGTTTAGGATTGAGTCTTAAGTTCATTCTGTGAATTGGGCCCGTTGAGTGCAAGGTGAGTGGTGTGCTCGTGTGAGCGCAAGGTAAGGGAAAGATGAATGGTGTGAGTGCTGGGTAACAGCGTGAGTGCAGTGTGATCGCTGTGAGTATAGCGTGAGCGGTGAAAGTGTCAAGTGAGTGGAGTGTCATGTGCGTGCAGGGTGAGCGGTGTGCTCGTGTGAGTGAAGGGAAGGAGGAGGGTGAATGGCGTGAGTGCATGGTGAGCAATGTGAGTGTAGTGTGATTGCTTTGAGTGCGGGGTGAACATGAAAGTGAAGGGTGAGCGGTGAGAATGAGGAGGGTGTTGTCTGAATGCAGGATGCAATCCCAGACACTTGAGGGCTTATGTACAAGCCCCTAACGCCACCAGAGACTCACTTTTTCCAAAACTCGAGTGGCGTAAACGCCTTCGCCATATTTACAAGACTTTTTGTGGCCTAATGCTGCCTTGTAAATAATACCCCTATTCATGCAACACTTACGGGCAGATTTATGTGGGACTTGTGGCACTTTTGCGCCGCTGTTGCATCACTTCTGTGACTCAGCGGCAGCGTAAACCCTGCACCACGTTGCGACGTACTTACATCGTGACACATCTATGGAGATGCGTCACGGTGTAAGGACCTACGCCACATGAAACCTGCGTCAGGTTTCATGTGGGCGTTTCCACGCAGAGCAGGGAATGCCCCTGAAAAGTGACTCAGTGAAATCTACAAGATTTCACTGAGTCACTTTCCTAACTCTGATGCGTCAAAACCCTGCGCCTGCTTGAAGCAGGCGTAAGGCTTGACGCACCACGTTACAGATAGGGCAAGTTGGAATAGTGCTGGAGTTGCGTGCCGCACACAACACAACTTCAGCACTGCGCCAACTTCACGCCGTAGATGCGACACATGTTTATTCCTGCGCCATGGTGCGCCGCATTGTAAATGCAAACACAACAGTGATGGACATTGTAAATGCGGCGCATCATGGGTGGCGCAAGGATAAACTTGCGTGCCGTATCTTTCCTGGCGCATCTCTGCCGATTTACAGCGATGCGTCAGGCAACATAAATCTGCCCCTTAGTGTGAAGGGTGAGTGCAATGAGTGTTGCAGTGGGCGTTCCGCCGCAACACCAATTGCTTTTTTGACACTGTCCCAAATTTACACGGTATGCGGCAGAGCCAAAGATACCACCAGGGAATGCCTGCTCTTAAACAGGTGATACGAGGAGAAATGTTTTATTTATCCTCATGTATTGCATTCTGCAGCACACATGGATAGAGCAAATTGCCTGTTGGGATTTTTATGTGCCGGAAGGTGTCCCTTCCTGCACATAAAGAATTCACCCAATAGCGCAGGCACTCTAGCAAAATGGTGCTGGCACCAGGCAGCATTTCTGGCACCAGCGCTAGAGGTGATGCAGGAGTGCGCTGCATTCTTGTGAACATGGCGCACCCCTGCATTTTGAGACTGTAGGAGAGCGGTGTTACCAAATTTGGATTAACACAGCGCTCAGCCAGTTTCTTATACATATGCCCCTTGGAGTAACTCCCTTTCAGAAACAATGGTTCCTGTGGACTGGTATTATCTGTTATGATATCATACTGTGCGCAATAGCAATGTGAAAGGGTTTAGTGTGCTGTCAGAAGGCAAAGGACCACCAATACCAATGACTGAATATATCACATCAAATTTTATAGTATATAACGGAGTAAGCAGTTTAAACAGTATCAAAAAAATGAGATGCAGAGCTGACAGCTGCGGAACCACACGGGGGACCGACCTGCTGTTTGGGAGAACTCTCTCTTATTTAGGGACTCGCCTTGTACACCTAATTAATAGTGATGACCTCACCTACAGGGCACGGCAATAACCATATATAATCCCATATATTGAATGCAACAGGAGCTCCTAGGCCCGAATACATTTCCAACAGAGAGTTCCCATGTTACACTATTAGCCATCTCTTGCTGTAGTGTTTTCTTCACCTGAAATGCTGTGCCATCCCAGACGATCAGCTCCTCCCTCCTACTCACAACTGTGTACCCGTTGGGTCCCATTTTTCTACTTCTTTCGCCCACGGCTGGCACACACCTTTCACTGGGCTGCACAAAACCATCAGATGTCCCTACAACCCTAGGTCCTGATGAGCACCTACACTGCTCAGAGGGTCGAAACGTCGTCCACACAAGGCAAAAGCGAACCATTAAAAAGCACATATCATTGTATATAGCTGCTGCATATTTCATATATACTTGATGGTCGACTTTTAAAGAATTGTGGGAAACTTGTAAAAATATTGTCACAATTTGGCACTGTTATTTGAGGTTCCTTTTTTCACTGGGAAACCACGCACAATTGTTTATTTAATTTTTTTTTTTTTATACTCCGTTAAATACTATAAAATTTGATGTGATATATTCAACCATTGGTATTGGTGGTCCTTTGCCTTCTGACAGTACACTAACCCTTTTACATCGCTATTACGCACAGTATTAATATCATAACAGATAATACCAGTCCACAGGAACCATTGTTTCTGAAAGTACTTTACCTACCCCGGTTCCTTAGTGAGTAGGGTTCCCCTGTTTTTTGTTCTTGACCCTTGGAGTAACTCAGCATTGTATTGACAGCTGGCATAGAGTTTCATATATAACTATAAACTATTGCTATTATGGCATCAATCTGGGATGGAGAGTGGAATAAATGAGTAATGTGCTGATTCTGAAACAAACTTTCAATCTCCTTATTAGGGTTGTTAGCTGATCAATTTTATACTGTCAACTAATTCCGGTGGGTCTAATTTATGAGGCCTTGCGTCTGTTTTGCGCTTCCGATGCGTCACTTTTTGTAACGCATCGGCGGAGTAAAACATGCCTTCTGTTGCGCACTATTTACAAAGTGACGCATCTAAGTAGATGCGTCTCTTTATAAACCCCTGCGCTGCATCAGGTATAATGTATGCGGGGGGGCGTTCCCCCGCAAAAAGCCTCGTAGAAGTGACACAGTGAAATCTATGAGATTTCACTGCGTCACTTCTAGGACGACGTTGCGTCAAAATCTTGCGCCTGCCTCACAGCAGGCGTAAGACTGACGCAGGCCCTTTCACATGAGGCTTGCCCCAAGTGAATGGATGGATTGCTGGAGTTGCGTCACTTTTGTGATACACTCCAGCAATGCCTCACTTTTGAGCTTACAGATACGTCAGAAATACTGTCGTATCTGTAACTTTTTGCAACATGATGCGTCATACATTAAATATGACGCATCAGGTATGTCGCAAGGAGTGCGCACTGAGAAGCCCGGTATTTTTAGCACTTATCTGTGCATACTTAAAAAAGCAATTATAAATAGCACTTATAAATATGTTTTAGGGCTACATTAATGATTCATGACTAATAATTACAGAAAACAAAGGCAGAAAGGTCAGGTTACAACTGAATACATACCATTTTATTTACAGCCCTATTTAGTGTCAAGGGGAGGCCTTAGCAGACTCCTTAAACAAATGGCCGGTATTTTTCTATAAGAAAGGTGGCATCCCTACTCGAGATGCCTTTTCTAGAAATGCATTCTCCCACTGTGGCAGTAAAAATAAAATAGAAAGAGGAGATGTGATGTCACAGGCTGTCTAACAGGGTCTGTTCGAAGCCATCCTTGGAGCAGGGTTGACGCGGTAATGTCGGTAGAATTGCAGTCAATCATCTGACGGAAATCTCGAATGAGGACATGGTAAAGAGAATATGGTAAATAATATACCGATAATGCACTGCATAGAAGACCAACAGCCGCCACAGCCAATGATAGTTGTCTATAAGATTAGAACATACATTTTGTATCTAACTTTTCACATATTAGATAGTTTATTTTTACCACGCTTAACATCATTAAATAAAACACCGTCCTATTCGCCTTAAGTAAAATAAGTTATTTACAAAGACGAATATTCACTTACACTTATCACTCAATTTTGTATATTATCTCTATAGTCAGCTGCATTTTGTGTGGCGCTGATTGGGGAAACTGCGTTAAATTTATGGAAGGTCTTATTTCTATATGAGACCTTACCAAAGGTAACGAATGTGTATGTTGGGCGGATTGCTCTCACCAGGCTGGCGGGCAGGGGCAATCCGCCCGACATCATACCCCATAGTGTCATAATATGCAAACGATACATTGATATACCTGAGCCACCCAGCCCATTCTACCTTAATTCTACTTCAGGTCCTAAATAAGTTTGCTGTAGCCTCGGGCCTAGGCATTAATACATCCAATTCACGGCTATATCCACTAGGGAAAGTCGAGGGAGGGAAAGTGTCCCGCGGTTGGAGCACCCATGAGAACTAGAATTAGTCCGATATCTAGGAATAAACGTTGCCAGAGAGAAAGACGGGGCATATTATCAAGGGGGTTTATCTCCGCTTTTTTGGCTTTAAAATCCAAGAAAGCGGAGATAAAATTATCTCCCTATTACCTAGCTGTCGCTAACACCAGTTAGCGACAGCTATAGCGACCATCTTGGGCCCCACTTTGCATGTCAGTGATATTTATCACTAATGATATGCAAAGTGGGCGTGCCAAGATGTTAGCGACTGAAAACAGTCGCTAACATCGCTATCTCCAAAAGCTAACACCTGCCCTGAGCAGTTCTTAGCCATGTTATCCAATGGGAGGTGGATAACATGGCTAAGAGCATTAGCTCGGTGATGCATGAATATCGCGGACTTTTCAGCGATATTCATGCTTTGCGGCGATTTTTATCGCATTTGCGATAAACCTTGGTAATACCAAGGTTTATTTGCGGTAAAAATCGCCGCAGCTCAGCGGTAAATTTTTGTCTCTAACCAAGCAATAGCGATAATTATCGCTAATGCTTGGTAATATGCCCCGACATTTTTTACGAACAAAATATTGGAAGGATAATCAAGGGATTGCAAGGGAGTGAGCACTTTGATGGGAAAAGTAGCACTGATAAAAATGGTGGTACTGCATAGGTGCCTTTATGTTATGCAGGGGTCCTTTTATGAAATTCCACATAAAGTATTCATAGAACTGGTTTTTCTCCTTACACAGTTATGGAATCCGAAACACTGCAGGGTAGGACTGGAGGTAATAAAACAGCAGTGGGATAGGAGAGGGCTGGAATCCCAGATCTGTAACTATACTATCTGGCGTCACAACTACAACATGCCATATCATGGCTAGGTACGGACCCCTCCTGGGAAAGAACTCTACTCTAAGGCTAACCCTGGGTGGCCAACTACGTTACGCTCGTGTAGTTTACGTAGTTTGTGCTACTTCGAGCTATGCTAATTGCACGTAGCACAGTGCAAAAACGTGTAGCGTAGCGAAGTTGCCATTTTTTGCTCGCTCGTGGTCCTCAACATCAAGTTGGCGACCGCGAGCGAGCAAAATGACATCCCGGAGCGACTTTTTACTCATTCGTGATCAGCAACATTAAGTTGGCGATCACGAGTGTGGAAAATAAACCTCCCGGTGAGATTCTCAATGCAGGGAGGTCAGGTTTCTCATTGCGAATGGTCGCGTATGCTCGCGACCGCTCGCAATGAGACACTACCAGTCCGCGTTGAGAAAGCTGCTGCTCGAGTAAAAATCTACTTGAGCGGCAGAAAACTACAGCTCGCACTGTGCAAGATGCCGTTTTCATTGATTGCACAGTGCGGACAAGCATCCAGCACTGTGCAATCATTGCGAACAGTGCACTATGCAGTTTGCGTAGTGCTACGCGTATCTCGTGTAGTGCGAAGTGCACTTTGCATAACTACACGTAGCGCTACTACTCAAACTACGCCCAGGGCACCTACAGCAGGCAGCAGCTGGGAGTTCTCCTCCTGAAAGAAAGGAGACTACAAGGAACATAACCCCCCTTGATCCGCTTAATGGCCGTACTATGGAATAGGACTGTAAAAATGATTATTAAGCGAGAGCCCTTTGCACCACTCGTTGACATCTGGATTATAGCACAGTTTGCCCACGTAGAACAGGCAATGACGATCGAGAAATCAAAGGGGATGGGGGGGCTGTCTGATGCTGTCAGATTTTTAACCAGAAAATACTTACCAGGATGCGGTAGATACATTCGAACCAGGAGCTGGGCAATTTTTACAGTATACAAAGAGGGCAGCCACGGCCGAGCATCTTTGGGTGACATTCCCTGAAGCCCCGGAACACTTACAAATTTTGATCACTATGATTACAGTGGCGGGCGGGCAAAGGTTTGTAACCCACCTATTTATGGGTTGAGGGAAGATAAAAGAGGCAAGCCCCTTAAGATTGAGGAGAGGTGGCAGTTCACCAGTGATAAACTACCAGCAGACAGAATGGAAAAAAATACATGAAGAAGTCCACATAGAGTATCGGTATGTGCCTGGTTTAAGCAAATACAATACAATATTGTTCACATGTCATAACTTTCACCTAGGCGATTACGCACATAAACACAACAAGAGACCCTCGTTTTCCCCGATGTCAGCTCACACAGGCTGACTTCCTACATATGGTCTGGCATTGCCTCAAAACGCAAGCATATTGGACTGAAATACTGAAACAACTTAACAGGGTGGCGGGTTGGACTGGTCTCCTGAGACTGATACCTAGGAATGCAAAACTTAAGAGGAGCAGACGATTTCTGATTCTGGGACTTACGATGGCTAAGAGTGGAATAGCAATACACTGGTTGACCCCCCAGAGCCCAAATATAGATAAATGGAAGAAAGACCTGAAGGAATGGTCAACGGCGGAAGAGGAACACATGAGAAAAACTAGAAGAGACAAAAAGTTACCAGAAGTGTTGCAGGCATTGGGGATGATGATTCAGGAGGTATTAGTTCAAATCCCACCTTCACAGCAAGAACCACGTGGGGGAACACCGAGAAATGAACAACACACATAGTCAGGCAGTATGAGTTAGTGACAACTAAAGACATATCTGAAGCATACATCAAAGAAATTGGCAAACAGGAAGCCGGTAGAGGGAGGCGGGGGAGTTGGGAGTGTTGAAATGATGTACTTTAATACGCGAATGCAAGAAGTGAAAAAAGTGAGCTGAAATCTGCAACAATGGTTATTTGAACTGTAATATTGGTGATATAGATTTACACTGATCGCAAATCCACTTATTTATACAGAGATGGTGCCGATGTCAAGGGGTGTGGGTGGACTCCGCGTTTAAAATTTGCATGATCACAGGAGCTAGCGACGATGATGGCAAAATGAAATAAAACCAGTCACGTACGTTGGGGTGACCTCTTAACTCTCCTGTAAGCCGGACAGAATGCCATGTTTATTTACTTATTTTTTTTTTAACTCTTTTTTATTATTGCAGGAAGAACATCTTCATCAAATTTCAATACAAAAAAAAGAAAATACAATTCCTCCTTTAACAGCTAAAGCAGAGAATAGACTTATATAATTCCAAAAAATGTTTTTAAAAAAAAAGCATAATTGCAACAACAGATTTGACACTGGTCTGTAAACATATTTACAATTCAAAAAAAGTTCCCCAGATTTTTTCCTTCTTTTTCAAAGCATTAGGACCTCTAAGTCTTGCTAGAGAGAGTTCCATAACATTAATTTCATTTATGAGACTACACCATTCCATTACACTAGGAGGGTCTTTTGTGATCCAAGATCTCGCTATGGCTAGCCTAGCACATGCATATACTATAGTTAATAGATCCCTATGTTGGCTAGGGTTATCATGAAGATCGAATAAGATCAACTGTGGGGATATCGGCGGAGTATTAATTAGTTTCTTCGACAGAACGTCAGTTAACCCATTCCAAAATATAGATAACTTTGAACATAAGACCAACATATGTTCAATACCTGCTGCTTCCGTATCGCATTTCGGACACTTGGTACGATCATTGGTCTGATTGTCACGTGTCCAAATAAATATTATTTGTGGGGTGTAGTATAGCTGAGTGACTGTTCGATATAGCTGGAGCCTCAAGTTGGAAGAATGGACTACCCGGTTTATTTGGCACTAGCAGCCCGTCCCGACGTTGTCCGGGTATGAATTGCTGCGGGCCAGTAGTATATTGTTTCGTAGGATTTCGTTTTGATAGCATTTCTTATCTGTGACAGGCCTGTGAAAGGCTCCGATTCACAGTGCACTGTTGATGCACTTAAGAGTGCGCGTTCAGTAGTGTGTGAACTCGAGTTTCCCTACTTTATTTTCCTTGCAATATTATATAGCGCAAACTCGACAACATGGCATGAGCACAATTTACATTACAGAAGAACACATTCATTTGTGGTAGGCACGGGGAGACAAAGCGATTTGTCTGGAATCACAGGATGTTGAGCTGATGCCGAGATTCGAACGTAGCTCCCCATCTCTAAAGTTCGTAATTCTAGAACTTGTGGTGGAAGGTGTGTCTAAAAGTGTATGTCGGTGCTGGGCATCAATGAGGGAGACCTGTGCATTTTTCCAATTGGTGGTGAAAAAATATGAGTATGTTGCTGGAGATGTGGGCCGCCGTGCCACCAATGTACTTACGGGGGAGGGTAAACACCCATTATTCCGCATCTTTCTTTCCGCATACCATCACCCCGCATACTTTCATTACGAAAGTACCATGACTCCGCAATGCCATTATAACGCATGGAATTACATTTTATATGCTTTTACCACGCATACATTTACAATTAAATTCGTTGTAAATGCATGAATGATAAAAGCATGTTTTTTTTAAATGTTTGGATAAGGCAAGTATGGGTATAGGGGTATATGTTTTGGGGTACTGAGGTATATGTTTTGGGGTGTTTGGGTATTTTAAGGGTTCAGATATAGTTTTGGGTTCTGGGGTACAGGGGTATTTTTAGGGTTCAGGGCTAGGTTTGGGTTTTGGGGTATAGGGGTATTTTTAGGGTTCAGGGGTAGGTTTGGGTTTTGGGGTACAGGGGTATTTTAAGGGTTCAGGGCTAGGTTTGGGTTTTGGGGTACAGGGGTATTTTTAGGGTTCAGAGCTAGGTTTGGGTTTTGGGATACAGGGGTATTTTAGGGTTCTGGGCTAGGTTTGGGTTTTGGGGTACAGGGGTATTTTTAGGGTTCAGGGGTAGGTTTGGGTTTTGGGGTACAGGGGTATTTTAAGGGTTATGGGCTAGGTTTGGGTTTTGGGGTACAGTGGTATTTTAGGGTTCAGGGGTAGGTTTGGGTTTTGGGGTACAGGGGTATTTTTAGGGTTCAGGGGTAGGTTTGAGTTTTAGGGTACAGGGGTATTTTAAGAGTTCAGGGCTAGGTTTGGGTTTTGGGATACAGGGGTATTTTAGGGTTCTGGTCTAGGTTTGGGTTTTGGGGTACAGGGGTATTTTTAGGGTTCAGGGGTAGGTTTGGGTTTTGGGGTACAGGGGTATTTTAAGGGTTATGGGCTAGGTTTGGGTTTTGGGGTACAGTGGTATTTTAGGGTTCAGGGGTAGGTTTGGGTTTTGGGGTACAGGGGTATTTTTAGGGTTCAGGGGTAGGTTTGGGTTTTGAGGTACAGTGGTATTTATAGGGTTTAGGGATAGGTTTGGGTTTTGGGGTACAGGGTATATTTATAGGGTTAAGATGGGTTAGTGTTTAAGGGTGTTGGGGTATTTTATAGAGTAAGGGTGGGTTATGATTATGGGGTGCAGGGGTATTTAAAGTAGGGGTGGGCGGAATTGGCGCGAACTTGGTACAGTAAATCCGCAATATTTCGTTCCGTCAGATTTCCAATTATTAAAACAGAAACCTCATATATTCAAGGTAAAATAACAAGTATTTCTACATGCTAAAATGCATATAGTCATTTCACAAAAGTGAAATTAGCTTCCCGCAGGCAGTGAGAGAGGTGATGATTTTGAGATCAAGCCCCTGCAAAGCATTATGGGACGAGATTAGCAGTGGGAAGTGAATATTATAGTATCCAAATAATTCTACAAAGAGCTGCAGTTCACCTCGTCGTCCCTAGTTGTCCCTGATTAGGCAAATGCAATAGCATTTAAAATAGTATACATCAAGCTGCAGTTCACCTCGTGGTCCCTAGATGTCCCTGATGAGGCAAATGCAAAAGCATTTAAAATATTACACATCAAGCTGCAGTTTACCTCGTCGTCCCTAGATGTCCCTGATGAGGCAAATGCAATAAGCATTTAAAATATTATACATCAAGCTGCCGTCCCTAGATGTCCCTGATGAGGCAAATGCAATAGCATTTAAAATATTATACATCAAGCTGCAGTTCACCTCGTCGTCCCAAGATGTCCCTGATGAGTAAAATTCAAAAACATTGAAACCCTTTCATGAATGCTAAAAATTATGCTAATCTTATCCCATAATGCTTTGCGGGGCCTTTTAGTTGTATTTTTGCCCATAACTGTGCTTGGGGTGGTTCTAAGAGAATGGGCCCTCCACTGAATTACTATTTAAAGGGAGCAGGAATGTATAGAACCGTGGAAGAAAAAACAACACTCGTGATGGAATGCCCCCAGCGATTGTCACGCCCCCAGCACACACCCACAGCACAATGCAGACACGCCCACAAGGGACTACTTTGCTGGCACGGTTCTTTTACCTTTTAAATGTATATGGTGGGCGTCTGCATAGCCTATGTCCTTCTGCAGCAACTGCACTTTCCAACGCTGTATTGGGTGTGTGGATTGGCGCTGTAGTTCCCGAGTTTACCTTGCCAAAAGGTGTCTGTTCTCTCTTTATAATAGTAGTATAGATAACTAGCAGCCCGTCCCGACGTTGTCCGGGTATGAATTGCTGCTGGCCAGTAGTATATTGTTTCGTAGGATTTCGTTTTGATAGCATTTCTTATCAGTGACAGGCCTGTGAAATGCTCCGATTCACAGTGCACTGCTGATGCACTTAAGAGTGCGCATTCAGTAGTGTGTGAACTCGAGTTTCCCTACTTTATTTACCTTGCAATATTATATAGCGCGAACTCGACAACATGGCATGAGCACAATTTACATTACAGAAGAACACATTCATTTGTGGTAGGCATGGGGAGACAAAGCGATTGGTCTAGAATCACAGGATGTTGAGCTGATGCCGAGATTCAAACGTAGCTCCCCATCTCTAAAGTTCGTAATTCTAGAACTTGTGGTGGGAGGTGTGTCTAAAAGTGTATGTCGGTGATGGGCATCAATGAGAGAGACCTGTGCATTTTTCCAATTGGTGGTGAAAAAATATGAGTATGTTGCTGGAGATGTGGGCCGCCGTGCCACCAATGTACTTACGGGGGAGGGTAAACACCCATTATTCCGCATCTTTCTTTCCGCATACCATCACTCCGCATACTTTCATTACGAAAGTACCATGACTCCGCAATGCCATTATAACGCGTGGCATTACATTTTATATGCTTTTACCACGCATACATTTACAACGAAATTCGTTGTAAATGCATGAATGATAAAAGCATGTTTTTTTAAAAATGTTTGGATAAGGCAAGTATGGGTATAGGGGTATATGTTTTGGGGTACTGAGGTATATGTTTTGGGGTGTTTGGGTATTTTAAGGGTTCAGATATAGTTTTGGGTTCTGGGGTACAGGGGTATTTTTAGGGTTCGGGGCTAGGTTTGGGATTTGGGGTATAGGGGTATTTTTAGGGTTCAGGGGTAGGTTTGGGTTTTGGGGTACAGGGGTATTTTAAGGGTTCAGGGCTAGGTTCGGGTTTTGGGGTACAGGGGAATTTTTAGGGTTCAGAGCTAGGTTTGGGTTTTGGGATACAGGGGTATTTTAAGGTTCTGGGCTAGGTTTGGGTTTTGGGGTTCAGGGGTATTTTTAGGGTTCAGGGGTAGGTTTGGATTTTGGGGTACAGGGGTATTTTAAGGGTTATGGGCTAGGTTTTGGTTTTGGGGTACAGTGGTATTTTAGGGTTCAGGGGTAGGTTTGGGTTTTGGGGTATAGGGGTATTTTAAGAGTTCAGGGCTAGGTTTGGGTTTTGGGATACAGGGGTATTTTAGGGTTCTGGGCTAGGTTTGGGTTTTGGGGTACAGGGTTCTTTTTAGGGTTCAGGGGTAGGTTTGGGTTTTGGGGTACAGGGGTATTTTAAGGGTTATGGGCTAGGTTTGGGTGTACAGTGGTATTTTAGGGTTCAGGGGTAGGTTTGGGTTTTTGGGGTATAGGGGTATTTTTAGGGTTCAGGGATAGGTTTGGGTTTTGGGGTACAGGGGTATTTATAGGATTTAGGGATAGGTTTGGGTTTTCGGGTACAGGGTATATTTATAGGGTTAAGATGGGTTAGTGTTTAAGGGTGTTGGGGTATTTTATAGAGTAAGGGTGGGTTATGATTATGGGGTGCAGGGGTATTTAAAGTAGGGGTGGGCGGAATTGGCGCGAACTTGGTACAATAAATCCGCAATATTTCGTTCCGTCAGATTTCCAATTATTAAAACAGAAACCTCATATATTCAAGGTAAAATAACAAGTATTTCTACATGCTAAAATGCATATAGTCATTTCACAAAAGTGAAATTAGCTTCCAGCAAGCAGTGAGAGAGGTGATGATTTTGAGATCAAGCCCCTGCAAAGCATTATGGGACGAAATTAGCAGTGGGAAGTGAATATTATAGTATCCAAATAATTCCACAAAGAGCTGCAGTTCACCTCGTCGTCCCTAGTTGTCCCTGATGAGGCAAAAACAATAGCATTTAAAATATTATACATCAAGCTGCAGTTCACCTCGTCGTCCCTAGATGTCCCTGATGAGGCAAATGCAATAAGCATTTAAAATATTATACATCAAGCTGCAGTTCACCTCGCTGTCCCTGGATGTCACTGATGAGGCAAATGCAATAGCATTTAAAATATTATACATCAAGCTGCAGTTCACCTCGTCGTCCCAAGATGTCCCTGATGAGTAAAATTCAAAAACATTGAAACCCTTTCATGAATGCTAAAAATTATGCTAATCTTATCCCATAATGCTTTGCAGGGCCTTTTAGTTGTATTTTTGCCCATAACTGTGCTTGGGGTGGTGCTAAGAGAATGGAACCTCCACTGAATTACTATTTAAAGGGAGCAGGAATGTATAGAACCTGGGAAGAAAAAACAACACTTGTGACGGAATGCCCCCAGCGATTGTCACGCCCCCAGCACACACCCACAGCACAATGCAGACACGCCCACAAGGGCCTACTTTGCTGGCACGGTTCTTTTACCTTTTAAATGTATATGGTGGGCGTCTGCATAGCCTATGTCCTTCTGCTGCAACTGCCCTGTCCAACGTTGTATTGGGTGTGTGGATTGGCGCGGTAGTTCCCGAGTTTACCTTGCCAGAAGGTGTCTGTTCTCTCTTTATAATAGTAGTATAGATGAGGCTGAAATCTGTTTAGGGTTAATGTTGACTCCTAATCTGGATGACCATTTAGCCGTTAGTTTCCCACTATCGTCCCTTTTGTTTGCAATCAAATGGCCATAGCTTGAGCTGATAAGTGATTTAACTTTGTCTGAGTAAAGACACGTTAAAGAGTCCGAATGTGATACTTCTACAATCTTCATCTTGCGGAGTAGAAAATCCCTGATTTGGATATATTTAAAATACATATCATCATTTAATTCAAAAATAAGTTTAAGTGTGTCAAAATCTAGAAAACCATTGGGGCCATAAAGGTCTCCTAGAGTGGTAATTCCATGCCTAGCCCATGTCTTCCCCAAGCCATCTGAAAAAATACAAGGCCGCCCAGGATTACCCCACAGTCTAAGCTCAGCATTATAGTAAGAAATTTTTCCTAGAGTCATGGGGGTATATTATCAACAACTAGCGATAATATTTGTCTCTAACTTGTTTAGAGACAAAAATTATCGCCGCACATCGGCGATTTTTATCGCAGATAAACCTTGCTATTAGCAAGGTTTATCGCAAATGCGATAAAAAACGCCCGCAATGCATGAATATCGCTGAAAAGTCCGCGATATTCATGCATTATCGAGCAAATGCTCTTAGCCATGTTATCCACCTCCCATTGGATAACATGGCTAAGAACTGCTCAGGGCAGGTGTTAGCTTTTGGAGATATTCGCCCATAGCGCAAATATCTCCAAAAGTTGGTAATAGGAGATAGCGATGTTAGCGACTGTTTCCAGTCGCTAACATCTTGGCACGCCCACTTTGCATATCATTAGTGATAAATATCACTGACATGCAAAGTGGGGCCCATGATGGTCGCTATCTCCTATTAGCTGTCGCTAACTGGTGTTAGCGACAGCTTGGTAATAGGGAGATAATTTTATCTCCGCTTTCTTGGCTTTTAAAGCCAAAAAAGCGGAGATAAAACCCCTTGATAATATACCCCATGATTTGGTCCCAAATTTTCTTAATGTGCCTAGCGGTCTTGAATTTGACTCTTTTGAAGTAATTGGGATCGTGTACACGGAATAAGAATTGGTTGCAGTCAGATCCCAGCATGTAGTGGTGGTAAAATAGAGAACTCTGGGGCATATTATCAAGGGGGTTTATCTCCGCTTTTTTGGCTTTAAAAGCCAAGAAAGCGGAGATAAAATTATCTCCCTATTACCTAGCTGTCGCTAACACCAGTTAGCGACAGCTAGTAGGAGATAGCAACCATCTTGGGCCCCACTTTCCATGTCAGTGATATTTATCACTAATGACATGCAAAGTGGGCGTGCCAAGATGTTAGCGACTGAAAACAGTCGCTAACATCGCTATATCCTATTACCAACTTTTGGAGATATTTGCGCTAAGCACGAATATCTCCAAAAGCTAACACCTACCCTGAGCAGTTCTTAGCCATGTTATCCAATGGAAGGTGGATAACATGGCTAAGAGCATTAGCTCGGTAATGCATGAATATCTCTGACTTTTCAGCGATATTCATGCATTGCGGCGATTTTTATCGCATTTGCGATAAACCTTGGTAATACCAAGGTTTATTTGCGGTAAAAACCGCCGCAGCTCAGCGGTAAATTTTTGTCTCTAACCAAGCAATAGCGATAATTATCGCTATTGCTTGGTAATATGCCCCTCTCATTTTTCAGCAAGCTCCGAATACGTTGGAAAAAAGTGGCGAAATAAAATAATCTAAAATCAGGAAACATCAAGCCTCCCTTTTCGATTGGTAACTCCAATAATTTGATGGATCTTCGCGCTTTTTTATAGCCACATACAAAGCTACTACAGGTGCCTTCTAGTTTCTTAAAGAAAAGTTTATTAATTTGCAAGATGATTGATCTAAATAAATATAATAATTTGGGCAGTATCTTCATTTTAATTAGATTGATTCGCCCCACAAGGCTGAGCGGTATCATATGCCATTTTTTTAAGAGTGACATAATTTCCTTTAGCATAGAGTCATAGTTCATAGTTATCAACTTGTCTATATTAGCTGCCAACTTGATTCCAAGATAAGTCGCGCTTTGGCATAAACCCAAGATAGGTTCCATTGGTTTGTAGTTTGCAATAACTTGTGTCTTGCTTACATTAAGTTTATAGCCGGACACAGCTCCAAAATTTCCGGCCTCTTGTATTATTGCCGGAATGGCTGTAACCAAGTCAGTAGTATATATCGCTATATCATCTGCGAAAGCAGTTATCTTCCGATTTTTACCACCATGTTGTGCAGGTATAATATTATACTGAGCTGTCAAGGCATTTAAGAAAGGCTCCAAAGAAAGCGCAATGAGTTGAGGGGACAGAGGGCAGCCTTGCCTTGTTCCCCTCTCTATCAAGAACGTAGCTGACTCCGTTCCCCGATAACTGATCTTCGCCCGTGGTGTATCGTAAAGCGGGCAAACCCAGTCAAAATAGGGGCCGTTGATACCTTTCTTCTTCAAAACCTCCCACAGATACTCCCACCCCACTCGTTCGAATGCTTTTTCGGCATCTAACAATACCACCCGAGTGGGGTGTGAGTAGTTGAGGCGACATCAAAGGCTGTGATTGCCAAATTTACATGGGCGGTGGTATCCCTTCCTGTCACAAAACCGTGTAGTTGGGGGTTAACTAAACCTGGAATTGTAAGAGCTAAACGTTTAGCCAAAACTTTAGCAACATTTTTTACGTCAGAGTTAATCAAAGAAATCGGCCGATAAGAGCCGCATTCTTCCGGGGGCTTGTTTTTCTTAAAAAAAAATACTATTTTAGCAATTTTCCAGGACATGGGAGCCTTTCTAGACTCCGTTATAGAGTCCATCACTGTTTCTAATATAGGGAGTGGTTCCTGTGCACATAGTTTATACAGCTCTATAGGCAAGCTATCCTCTCCTGCCGCTTTGCCAGAGGGCAGGGCGAGGGTTGCCGCATTTATTTCAGACATGTTATTCTAGAATTAAGTTGATGCACAGCTTCAGTGTCTAGAGATGTAGGTATATACTTATCGAGATACTGAAGTATTTTGGCTGTAGTAGGAGCGTTTTCAGGGGTGTATAGTTTGCGATAGTATTTAGTGAATTGGTCAAGAATCTGATCTGTTTGTTCATAACTGCATAAATCTGGGCCTTTAATTAGTTTAACCTTAGTTCTGGCTTTCTTATCAGCAACTTTGTATGCAAGTACTTTGCCTATTCTATCCCCTCCTTCATACTGAGCCAATTTGTATTTATGGATTTTAGCGCTGTACCCTTCTCTTAGTGACTTTTTAATAGAAGATTGTAGTTTTAACAGCTCCATTCTTAGTAGTTCAATGTTTGGTGTTTTTTGAGCGGCAGCTTCTGTTAATTGCTGCTCAACCCGCAAAATATTAGAGATGGTTAGCTTAGTTTCTCGGCGACTTTCAGCGTTTTTCCTAAATATATATTGTTGGGTAAAGCCCCTAATGCTGCACTTACAAGCGTCCCAGACTGTATTTATCGGAGCCGTATTGGTGTTTAAATCTATATATTCCTTAATATGTAAAACAAATTGAGAGTCGCTAAACAAGTGCTTTGGAAATGTAAAAAGTCGTGCAACCGGGCTTTGCTCAGTAATTTTAAGTTCCATAAGTATCGGATAGTGATCCGAGGTAACCCTCGGGCATAGTTCTATCGTACAATTTTCTATTATATGATCAGAAGCCCACACTATATCGATTCTAGAGCAAGATCGGTGAGGCGCAGAATAATAAGTGAAGGCAGCTAATTTGGGGTGTTTTGAGCGCCATGTGTCTTTCAAGATATGAATTCTACCCAACTCCAGAATAGCAGCCCTCACCTTACGCATCCCCTTAGTACTGCCTAAACCGGTAGTGTCTATTTTATTGTCCATAGCACAATTAAAATCTTCCATTACCAAGACTTCGCCCTCCCAGTCCAATAACTCAGTGTTCAACTGCTCGTACATTTTCGGGTCATCAATATTGGGCCCATACACCAGACACAGGACAAATTTCTTAGTTTCCAATTGAATTTGCACAACCACCCATCTTCCCCGTGCATCAGAAGCCGTTTTAATAATTTCCATCACGAAGCTTTTATGTTTGAGTATAGCAACCCCACGGATCGAAGCTCCTAAGGACGAGCTAACAACCAAGTCATAGCCCATTTGGGACAGTAGCTTTCTGTCTTGGTATCTGATGTGTGCTTCAGACATAAGTGCTAGATGGGGCTTATACATATCCATTTCCTCTTGTACCAATTTTCTTTTCTGTTTGTTATTGAGACCAGCAACATTCCAAACTAAAAGTCTAATTTTCGGCATTTTCTATAGTCATACAATTGTCTATCCTCTGTGCACATCATTTTATTGATACAAACAAATATGATTTACGATTATCTAAGCAATCTTGCCTTCCTGCAATAAAAAATGCTCTCCCTTTTTTTCCCCTAACCCAAGTCAAAACTCCTCCCATCCCTCCTCCATTGCCCTGCCCTCCCTTCCACTCTCCTAGATCCCTCCCCCCTGTACCTACCCGGAAGCATCCCCCTATCTTCTACTGCCGCTTGTAGGGCAGCCAGCCAGAGAGGATTCCCCAGTAACCCCAACCCTCTGTATTGCTCTCATACAGAAAGACAAATGACCCAAAAATATAGAACGAGATTCAGAAGAGAAGGAAATTGCCCTAATCAATTATAGACACATATAGCACCCATGGCAAGTTAGCAACATAGCAAGTTAGGCAAATGTATCTTATTTTTTCCCGTCTCCTTCTATCCCATTATTTTCTTGATTAAGATTTTAAATCCATTTTCGAAAGAAGGTGCTCCGCCTCTTTAACATCATGAAAAAAATAGCTATGGCCGGACATAATAACTTTGAGGCGAGCCGGTTCCTGTAAATAAACCGTTGCACCATGAGACTTAATGGGGTCAATCAATTTACGTAGGCCCCATCTTTTATCCATAGTTACTTTGCTGAGATCAGATTTTACAAAGAAAGTTACATTGTCGATTGTCACTGGAGTTCTTGGTCTGGCTTTCATTGAAACTGCTTGTCTAAGCAAGTAATTGCCAAAGTAGATTAGAAAGGGCCGTGGGTATTTACTCTCCTGGGTTCTGGGAATGATGGGGAGTCTATGAACCCGCTGATGCTGACAGTCCCAGTCCCAGTCGGATAGATCCGGGAATGCCCTTTGTAGTGTTTTTACCATATACCCCCTTGCATCAGCTCCCTCAGATCCTTCAGGTATCCCAAAGAGTCTCAGGTTCTGCCGCCTCTGTCGGTTTTTCAAATCTTCAACTTTGCTCTGCAGAGCCCCTATTTCTTCTTAGTGTCGATCCAATGAAGCCGTAGTAGTAGCAAGGGTTTCCTCCACTTCGACAACTCTTTGCTGTATTTCCTCGATTTCTTTTGTTACGCCACTCAGCTTATTAGTGACTTCCTGAAGGGAGCTGTGAATTTTAGTATTATCCTCCCGTAGTTGTCGGAAATGGTCTTGTACCTCTTGGCGATGATCCATTAATGTTTTTAAAGTTAAATCCAAAGATGAGGCATTAACATTAGCAGCATTAGCAGAAGCAGAAGCCGGTGGAGGGGAGATAATAGGTGTTAGCGCTGGACCGCTATGGGGGGAAGTAAATGCAAGAGGTTTGTCTTTCCGAATACTCCGGGTTCTCCCAATAGTATCAATATTGCCGTCAAGAATGTTACCAGTAGATGGTGTATTCGCAGGAACAGGAGCAGAGAGGTCAGTTGTAGGAGGTAGCGGCAAAGGCAGCGATTCCGAGTCTGTATTAGATGGGGCAATGCTCACGAGCGGAATAGCCTGCGAGTTTTTTTAGTTATTTTTAAGGCTTTCACCTGCAGTAGGATTATTTGCTGGTAAGGTCGGCGACAGTTTTTTAGCTTCTCTTTTTTGAGCTTGAAACCATTTACTCAGCGGGCTCTGATCTGTAAGCAGTTTCCCTCCGCTGATGGTTGGCATTAATGTGTTTATTAAAACTGCAGGGATCATATTTCTCCCCCCTTTCTTAACTTTATTTTTTGCCTTTCCCCTTTTTTTGAGGGCAGAGGATCTGCTAGCCTTTAATTGCGCAGAGCTGTAGTCTATGTCCTCGCGTATATCTTCTCCTCCCTCAGTGTCACCTGCTTCAACTAGCTCCTGATATTCCGCATCATCAGAAGTAGCCTCTAAGAACATCTCATTATCGGTGCCGTCATTTCCATCAGCGCCATAAAAAAGATTATCTTTTCTCTCATCAGTTGTAATCAGATCTAAAACCGGTAAGGACTGAGGAGATTGAGCAGGCTCTAGGCCAGGTTTAGTAGTAGCATCTGTAGTATGGGCCTCCACCACCATGTTCTCGTTATGTTCAGCCTTACTCAGCTTGTCCACCTTGTACGTAGCACTCCTACCCACCATGTCTGACATCACTTTACCGTCTTTGACTACGGTATCAATAGATTTATCAGATTTATTGGTGGATATTCCTGCTACTTAGATTTTGTCTTTTCCTTTGTCTTTATTTTTAATAGCTGCTGTAGTAGAGCTAGTTTTGATAAGTGTATCTGGAGAAAGTTGAATAGCTTGTTGCTTATCAGTTTGCCTATCTGCGTGGCGGGGCATCCTTGCTACCACTGCTGGTGAAATCGGTTTAAAAATTGGTGAACTCCCCTCGTCCACTCCATCTTTCATGGGAGTGCCTTTGGTTAATTTGCTCCTGACGTTTTTGGGTGCCATCAGCGCAATATGCCTGTTTTCCCCTAGTAGCGTAGACAACTCTACTCCTGAGGCGAGATAGCCGGGAGAGCTTTTTTAACCAATTGTATTGCCGAATTTTAAAGACTTACTTTTAAAATTTATATGTAATAATTGATGCTGTTGTTTTTAAAGTTGAATACTAGTTGCACTTTGGAAACTAAAGCACCCCCTCACCTTACCTGTTTAGAACTCCCCGCGCTGCCGATTTCAGGGCTGCGGCGGGCGAAGTTCTTGGCGCCAGAATCAGAGCGAGCACAAGCCACGCCCACTGACGCTGGCCGCGCCCCCTTGCAAATCTTACAAAAGCGAGTGAAAATCAAGCCGCTTAACAGAGACAACTCTACTCCTGAGGCGAGATAGCCGGGAGAGCTTTTTTAACCAATTGTATTGCCGAATTTTAAAGACTTACTTTTAAAATTTATATGTAATAATTGATGCTGTTGTTTTTAAAGTTGAATACTAGTTGCACTTTGGAAACTAAAGCACCCCCTCACCATACCTGTTTAGAACTCCCCGCGCTGCCGATTTCAGGGCTGCGGCGGGCGAAGTTCTTGGCGCCAGAATCAGAGCGAGCACAAGCCACGCCCACTGACGATGGCCGCGCCCCCTTGCAAATCTTACAAAAGCGAGTGAAAATCAAGCCGCTTAACAGAGACAACTCTACTCCTGAGGCGAGATAGCCGGGAGAGCTTTTTTAACCAATTGTATTGCCGAATTTTAAAGACTTACTTTTAAAATTTATATGTAATAATTGATGCTGTTGTTTTTAAAGTTGAATACTAGTTGCACTTTGGAAACTAAAGCACCCCCTCACCTTACCTGTTTAGAACTCCCCGCGCTGCCGATTTCAGGGCTGCGGCGGGCGAAGTTCTTGGCGCCAGAATCAGAGCGAGCACAAGCCACGCCCACTGACGCTGGCCGCGCCCCCTTGCAAATCTTACAAAAGCGAGTGAAAATCAAGCCGCTTAACAGAGACAACTCTACTCCTGAGGCGAGATAGCCGGGAGAGCTTTTTTAACCAATTGTATTGCCGAATTTTAAAGACTTACTTTTAAAATTTATATGTAATAATTGATGCTGTTGTTTTTAAAGTTGAATACTAGTTGCACTTTGGAAACTAAAGCACCCCCTCACCTTACCTGTTTAGAACTCCCCGCGCTGCCGATTTCAGGGCTGCGGCGGGCGAAGTTCTTGGCGCCAGAATCAGAGCGAGCACAAGCCACGCCCACTGACGCTGGCCGCACCCCCCTCCACATCATTAGAAAATGTGCCCTCCACAAACGTGCAGCGGACGCGCGCAGCGGGCGCGCCGTTTGCGCGCCGAAGGCGCGCCTAAGGCAAGCCCGTCTGCGCCCGTCCGCGGCAGACCGGGGCACGGGGCCAGACCCCCTGGTCCTGACCTACCAGATAACCGCTACGACAAAGACGAGCTCCTCAGCCTTCGCACCAACTACCTGAAGGTATGTGAGCACAGTATTGATCTCGGTAGTCCTACTAATTCCTGCGACAACTGTGGCTTCACCCTCAATAAACACCCCAAAGCTAGCACGCCCAACGGCAATGCCCAACCAGAGCACAGTAGAAAAATCAGTGGCGCTCTACTTAACTGTCGCTCCCTCAAAAAACATAAACTCGAAGTATTCGACCTTATAACTGACTACAAATGGGACTTACTATGCCTTACTGAAACTTGGCTGGACGAAGATTCAGACCCTGAAGTCAGGGAGGCCCTGCCCCCTGGATATGCAATCTGCAGGCAGGATAGACCTAAGGGAAGGGGAGGCGGCATTGCCATAATCTATAGAATGAATATGACATGCTCCCTCGAACCTGTTACTATAACTGATAGCGAAACTGGAGCTTTCTCCATTGGTATTGACAAAAATACGGTCATTAAAGGACTACTGATCTATAGACCCCCTGGAGGTAGTAGAAACTTTACGGAAAGTCTTATCCAGAACGTCACTCCATTGGCTTTGAGATTCAGGAAGTTCCTTGTATTAGGGGATCTTAATCTCCACATTGAAGACCTGAACAACTCAGCTGCTCAAGAATTGTGCCAAGAGCTGCTAACCTTACAATTAGTAACTGCCTCCCACCTCCCGACTCATCGTCAGGGGCACCTTCTTGACCCCATTTTTAATAATTTAGAGGATTTGAAGCAGGATACTCCCATTCCTTTGCTGTGGACAGACCACTTCCTAGTCCCTTTTCACTTCCCAGTTATGACTCATCATATAAAAACTCACCATTGCGCCAATAAACGACAAAGGAAATGGGCCCGGTTCTCCATGGACTCTTTCGAGCATCACTTCCGGCTAAACGGTTCCCCCGCCGACTTAGGAGTGGACGTTGACAGAGCTTGCTTAGCCCTGGACGGACACATTACTAAAGCCCTGGACATCACTGCCCCTTGGGCCAATAAGGGCCCGGAGCGACAAACTAAAACTGCACCTTGGTTCAGCACAACTCTTAGAGAAACCAAGGCAGCCTGTAAGAGACTTGAACGAGTCTGGAGGAAGAACTATTCACCAGAAGCAAGAGTTGTATACAGAGCTAGCATAAAGGAATACCACCTCCAAATTAGGAAAGCCAAAGCGACCTTTTATGCGGATCGAATAGATAGTGCTAACTGTTCATCCAAGGAACTCTTCAGGATTTATAAAGAGATTACTTCACCTCCCCCCGCTTTAGAGCACGCTGACACATCAGCACAATCATGTAACGCCATCGCAGAATTTTTCCATAAAAAAGTACGCGACATTTACAACAGTTTCCCGGATGATGCAAGAACTGGTCCCAACCTTCTTCCTTCTCAGGAAGAAGCAATGTGGGAGGCAAAGATCGAAGACTGCCTCACAGCATTCCAAGTTCCGTCAGAGGACTTCCTGATAGCCATAGCTAAAGGCATTAAATCAGGCTCTCCGCACGACCCTGCCCCTGCTAAATTCCTGGCCAGCGCCATGAGTCATCTGGCACCTTACGTTGGCCACATACTATCTACCTCTTTCAACACTGGCAAGGTCCCTCACCGGTGGAAACAGGCAGTCGTACTGCCTCTGAAGAAAAAACCCAACATCAGTGCGTCTCAGCTCAGCAATTTACGCCCCATTTCGCTTTTACCCTTCCTCTCTAAACTGGCGGAAAAGCTGGTTAACCAACAACTATCCGCGCACATAGAGTCCAGAGGCCTCCTGCATACCAACCAATCGGGATTCCGAGCACGCCACTCCACGGAATCAGCCCTCCTTTTTTCGACTGAGGCACTGAGGAAGCACGTAGATGCAGGACATGTGGCAGCACTGGTGCTCCTGGACCTCAGTGCAGCCTTCGACACTGTAGCACATCACACGTTGCTACAGTGTCTGAAGAAAGGAGGGGTGACAGGCTTGGCCTGGTCATGGCTGGAATCCTTTCTCACCAACCGTAGCTTCTCGGTAGAGCAAGGAGGAGCACGCTCTGACACCTTCGACCTTGGTCAAGGAGTGCCGCAGGGCTCAAGCCTCAGTCCAACCCTTTTTAACTTATATGTCACCCCCGTGGCTACTACGTCGGAACAATACGGGGTAGAAGTAGTGACATACGCAGACGACACACAGTTGGTGGTCGCTCTGACCCAACCTGCTGAACAAGTCGCCGCTAACTTCTCAGCATGCCTCCAGGATATGGCGGGATGGATGGCGAAGAATTGCCTCCGTCTTAATGGTGACAAGACTGAGGTGCTGATTGTGGGAAAACCCCCCTCAGTCTGGTCATCTGCTTGGTGGCCGCAGACCCTGGGGCCCCTTCCTACCCCTAGTGACCAGGTCAAGAATCTGGGAGTATGGGTGGACTCAAAGCTGGACTACGACTACCATACTAGACGGGTAGCCGGGACGTGCTTCTCGATTCTACGGAAACTCCGCAAAACCATTGACCTCCTCCCAGAATCATCTAGGAAGACCCTGGTCCACGCCCTTGTCACGTCAAGACTGGACTACGGCAATGCCCTCTATCTGGGAGCCAATGCCACTAGCCGGCGGCGACTGCAGACAATTCAGAATGCTGCCGCTCGCCTGGTCCTCCGGCTGCCCAGAAGAGCCCCTTCAAAAAAATCCCTACAAACCCTACATTGGCTTCCGATTAATGAAAGAATTGATTTCAAGGTCCTTTGTATTGGTCACAGGATCGTACATGGCAAGGGCCCAGCCTTCCTGCGGAACCTTCTCTGCCCCTATACGCCCACTCGACAACTCCGCTCGTTAGGGGCAGGCCTCCTCGCTGTCCCCAGACACAAGAAAGCCAGAATGGGAGGAAGATCCTTTCGTACATTGGCGGCACAGAAATGGAACACTCTCCCCCTGAGCTTAAGACTGGAAACATCGGAGCTCATCTTCCGTAGAAAGCTCAAAACTTTCCTCTTCCCTAAAGATTAACCCGTCCTGTCTGACTGACGGAGTAGATGGCTCTTCTGACAGCGCGGGGACACACTGTAAGTGTAACCATGCGCTCTACAAATTCAGAAATAAATAAATAAATAAATAGAGTTAATAGCGTTAATAGCGTTGTTGCTGGAGTCAATGATTACCGTACTATACTGACGTAGCAGCGCCAAAGGCCAATAGCCCGGTATGCCTTCTCTCCACAATGCCCAAACAAGATTAGGCAAGCCTTGAACTTCGTAACCGATTCCTAGCTTCGGCACAGTCACTTTAATATTACCGGCAACTCAGGCTAAACACCTCAGGCAAAGCACCTCGTAGAATCAAAAATCAGAAATCCCCCCGTACATTACCCGGTGAAGTCAGTCAATTGAGGCAGTCGCTCTAGTTCAGTGCCTGGACGCTCTAAGCCAGTGCTTCTCGACTTCGTGTCTCTGCCTCCACCTCTGATGCCTCTGACACCTCTGCCTCCGCCTGCGTGGGTGTTCCGAGCACTTTCCGGCTTGCCGGCTCCACCTCTCAGGCAGTTGGTCGCAGCGGCCGCCGGGTTTCTTCCAACCCTCCAAAAGCGCGTTTCCACGTTTTCCCAAGCCCGAGCCCAAGCCGAAGCAGCGAGTGTCGAGCTCCAGAGGACCACAGCCAACGGTACGGAAAGTAAGCAAGTTCCCGCTCAGAAAGTCAAGAAAAAGCCTCGCAAAGACAGTGTAACTTTGCAGTATAACAGCAGTATGACTTGCAGGTTGCCGCTTGCCGCACCCGTTACTTTGTAGCTTTAGTTTTTTACGGCTGGTAACGTTATATATCGCTGTGTAAAACCTTTTATACCGCTAATGAGGCACCTTCTCAGCGCTTTAAGGATAATTTTTTCTCAACAACCAAGACGTCCAGACATCAGAAATCAGGCCATAGCTATCACGGGCGCATACTCGGCACTTTCAATCGCTTAGGAGCTCGAGGGTCGAGGGTTCACAGCAGGAGCATCCTCTCCGTGGCGTCTTCACACCGCCATCTTGCTTCCACCTAAAATGGAATATTTACATGAAAAACTATGTGGGGGGAAATAGTCGACGCGGGCGCTGTGATCATGCACGGCTCCGGTGAATATTAAATGAAATGGGCGCCATGTTCAAGAGCAGCGCCCTTGCATAAAAATATTTGCAATACCATTGTCCCGACTGCTTGAAAGTGAAAGCACGCATGGCGTGCTGAATGTGAGCAAAGCAAGTAGTCGGAGTAGGAGAAACTCAACAAAGAAAATAGGGCTTCCAAGTCTAAATAACACGTACCGTGTAACAACCGAAGTAAAGTGGCCAGTAGCCATGGGAGGTTACAAATGAAGACAAGGTGGCCCTAAGGAGGGACTAAGAAGCCTATTAAGGAATCAGTAGTTGGCATTTACAAAGGACAAACACACAAACCACTGAAAAATATGGGCGGGGAGTGGATAGGGGCTCTCTTCCATACTCAACTACAGTAGCTTGCCAGAGCAGCACTTGCTTGCTGACTCAGGCTCGACCTAAAAACATTATGAGAAATGTGATGCTGCATGCAATGGGGGTTGGGTCAAAGGTGGGGCTCCAAAAAAAAATATTCTATATGTTTTTTTGGTCTTCGACCTTCAGATAGCTACTTTTAAAATAATCTGCACCTTACATGAGAAATCAAATCAAACAAACTTGTAAAGCGTGCTATTCACCCGTAAGGGTCTCAAGGCGCTGGGAGGGGGGGGAGGGGGAGTCGCTACTGCTCGAACAGCCAGGTCTTGAGTTGTTTCCTGAAGGAGAGATGGTCCTGGGTCAGTCGTAGGTGGGTGGGGAGGGAGTTCCAAGTCTTGGCCGCCAGGTAGGAGAAGGATCTTCCTCCGGCGGTGGCTTTGCGAATTCCTGGGACGGTGGCGAGGGCGAGGCTGGCGGATCGGAGCTGGCGGGTGGGAGTGTAGAATGTGAGGCAGCTGTTGAGGTATTCGGGTCCCATGTCGTGGAGAGCCTTGTGTGCGTGGGTGAGGAGTCTGAACCTGATCCTCTTGCTGATGGGGAGCCAGTGCAGGTCTTTCAGATGGGCAGAGATGTGGCTGTGACGGGGGATGTCCAGGATGAGTCTTGCAGAGGCGTTTTGTATGCGCTGGAGTCTTTTCTGGAGTTTGGCTGTGGTTCCAGCGTAGAGGGTGTTCCCGTAATCCAGACGGCTGGTGACGAGGGCCTGGGTGACCGTCTTCCTGGTTTCGGTGGGGATCCACCGCAAGATCTTTCGGAGCATTCGCAGGGTGTTGAAGCAGGAAGACGAGACGGCGTTGACTTGCTTGGTCATCGTGAGGGAGGAGTCCAGGATGAAGCCCAGGTTGCGTGCATGGTCCGTTGGCTTGGGTGCAGTGCCCAGGGCAGGGGGCCACCAGGAGTTGTCCCAGGATGAGGACTTCCATCTTGTCTGAGTTCAGTTTCAGACGGCTAAGCTTCATCCATTCCGCGACGTCTTTCATTCCTTCCTGGAGGCTGGCTCTGGCGGTGGCGGGGTCGTTGGTGAGGGAGAGGATCAGCTGGGTGTCGTCAGCGTAGGTGATGATGTTAAGGTTGTGTTGGCGTGTGATGGCTGCGAGGGGGCTCATGTAGACGTTGAAGAGGATGGGGCTGAGCGAGGATCCTTGCGGGACGCCGCAGATGACTTCGGTGGCCGCGGATCGGAACGGTGGGAGGCGGACTCTCTGCGTTCTTCCGGCGAGGAACAATATGATCCACTCCAAGGCCGTTCCTTGGATTCCGGTGTTGCTGAGGCGCTGTAACAGGGTGCGCTGGCATACAGTGTCGAAGGCCGCTGAGAGGTCCAGGAGGATGAGGGCAGCTGTTTCCCCGTTGTCGAGCAGGGACCTGATGTCGTCGGTTGCTGCGATGAGGGCGGTCTCGGTGCTGTGGTTTGCTCGGAAACCGGACTGCGAGGGGTCGAGGGAACCGTTAGTCTCGAGGAAGGCGGAGAGTTGTTTGTTGACGGTCTTCGCGATGACTTTGGCAGGAAAAGGGAGGAGCGAGATGGGCCGGAAGTTCTTGAGGTTCGTGGGGTCTGCAGTGAGTTTCTTCAGGAGGGCGCTCAGCTCGGCATGTTTCCAGCTCTCCGGGAAGGTGGCGGATGCGAAGGAGCTGTTGATGATGTCCCGGAGTTGGGGTGTGATGATGTAGTCGGCTTTGTTAAAGATGTTTTGTGGGCAGGGGTCGGTTGGGGAGCCGGAGTGGATGGTGTTCATCGTGCGGGTGGTTTCTTCGGTGCTGACCGGGGTCCAGGCGTAGAGGGTGGTGGTTGGGTGTGATGGTTCGGCGGTTGGGAGCGTGGTCTGTGCGTTGAAGCTGTTGTGTATGTCGGTGATCTTGCGGTGAAAGAACGAGGCGAGTGAGTCGCAGAGATCTTGCAAGGGTGTGATGTCATTGTTGCAGGTGCTGGGGTTGGAGAGCTCTTTAACGATGCTGAAGAGTTCCATGCTGTTGTGGGTGTTGTTGTCCAGTAGTTCTTTGAATGTTGTCCTTTTGGTGGTGCGGATCAGCGGGTGGCGTTCTTGAGGGCTGTCATGTTTTCTGTTGTGTGGTCGTGGTGCCAGTCTTTCTCGAGGGTGCGGCAGGTTTTCTTGGAGTTTTTGAGGTCGTTGGTAAACAATGGGGCTTTCTTGCTGCCGGGTCTGCTGGGTGGGTTCTTCAGTGGTGTGAGGTCGTCGGCGCAGATGGTGAGCCACTGTGTGAGGTTGCGGGCTGCTTCGTTGGGGTCCGTCGTGTTGGTGGGAGGGTTCTGGCTGAGGGAGGTGGTGAGCTGGTCGGCGGTGATCTTGCTCCAGCTTCTGCGGGGAACCTATTGCGGGTGGTGGTGGGTCGTGGTTTTCCTGAACTCGAAGTGGACGCAGCTGTAGTCTGTCCAGTGTAGTCCGGTGGAGTGACTGAAGGAGATGTGCTTGCTGGAGGAGAAGATGGGGTCAAGCGTGTGGCCGGCCTAGTGGGTGGGGGTGTTCACCAGTTTCTTGAGTCTGAGGTTGGAGAGGTTATCCAGCAGGGTGGTGGTGTTGCTGTCATTGTTGTTCTCCAGGTGGAAATTAAGGTCCCCTAGGAGGATGTAGTCTGGGGAGGTTAGGGCGTGCGGGCTGATTAAGTCTGGAATGGCTTCGCTGAATTGTGTGCGTGGTCCCGGGGGTCTGTAGATGAGAGTGCCTCTGAGGTTAGTCCTGGGGTCGGTGTGTATCTGGAAGTGAAGGTGCTCGGCGGCGGTGAGGGTGTCGTCGTAGTTGGTCGTGACGCGGATGGTGTTTCTGTGGACGATGGCGATGCCTCCTCCGGTTTGGTTGACGCGGTCTCTCCGGGTGATCTTGTAGCCATCCGGGATGGCTATGGCGATGTCAGGGGCTGAGGAGGCGTTCATCCAGGTTTCTGTGAGGAAGGCGACGTCTGGTGCTGTTGTGTCGATGAGGTTCCAGAGTTCGATGGTGTGCCTGTGGACGTAGCGGGTGTTGAGCAGGATGCACTTGAGGTGATTGTTGCTGGTGCTGGACTTGGCGGGTGCGGTGCAGGTTTGGAGGCAGGTGAACTTGCATTCTTGGCAGGTGAAGGGTCTGTGGGTGCGTTTCGGGGTGGCTCGGTAGCAGGCGGGGTTCCGGTCGGCGTTGAGTGCGTGGAGGGTGGCTGCGTCGTAAGTCCTTTGGGTGGGCTGGCATCGTCAGGGGCCAGGGGTCCTGGCACTGGGCGCGGTCCAGGCGCGGACGGGCGTAGAGGGGCTTGCCTTTGGCGCGCCATCGGCGCACAATCGGCGCACCCGCTGCGCGCGTCCGCATGAGGGGCTGAGGGAGGGAGGGAGGAGCGGGGTGGTGAATGGGAACGGCGGGGGGCGGGCTGCAGGGAGCAGAGGGGGAGGCGGGAATCGCAGAATGGGCGGTTAGAGCATAGCAGCACAGCACGGGGAGGACCACGCGGTGGCTAGGGCGGGACCTACCTGGTGAAATAAAACTGAAAAGTTATTGGGAAATGCACTATAGTACGTTATGAAACCTCTATTAGTTAATGAACTGCAGATGTATGTGTGGCTAAGATCAAGTGTAGTATCTGTTCCTATCATTTTAAACCACTATTAAATGGTAGTAATTTTGATAAGTATCGGCTCTGCGACTTTGACTGTGAAGTGAAGTAAATTTGCATTGCATACGCAAAATACAGAAAAGGCCCAACTGACTTTTAAGGAAGCAAGAGGAGGGATACCAGCGTGCTGGTATCTTTTTTGCTCACTGTGGGGCCTATTCACAGAACTAATCTGAGACAAAATCCTCAATGTACTATTTTGATATTCACAGACGGCACTTACGATTTATGGTATTCACAGAAATCACTTACGACTATGAACTTTACGTCCACACTTGGGGCCGGAATTTCCACACCCGGAGCGGAAGTTCCCCACCAGGAGTGGGATTTCCGTCTCCGGGCCGGAATCTCCGAAATTGTACCGGAACCCATTATTTCATACAGGAAATTACACACAGGAAGTAAGAGACAGGAAATACATCACAGTAAGTTGTTGGCAGCCATTTTGTGTTCATTCTGAGTGATCCTCTCACACATCAGATCCTCTGCCATCCTGCTGATGTTTTCAACCTTATTTCCTCCAAAATGGCTGAGGTTTCTGAAGAGAAAACACCCCCTTTCAGAGAAAGGGAATTAGACATCTTACCTGAGGGGGTGATACTCAAATATCCTCAGCTATATGGGGGGGCCAGAGCACCAGGTGAGTAATGCCGCATGGGCCAGACTATGGGCAGACAGCAGTACAGTGGGCGTTCACACCAGGAATGCGATGCCCTGCAGCAAGCATTGGTATGACATAAAAGGCTGGGCCCGGCACAAGGCCAAAGAGCTACTGGGCCAGTCTTACCAGCACCATGTGCATTGTCCTCGCCTCTCGCCACTGTACAGGAGGGTCCTGCGTGCAGCTTATCCGACCCTTCATGCTCAGCTTGAGGAGCATGAGCAGCAGAGACCTGGTAAGTGCATCATATGAAATATGTGTCTGGAAGTATGATTTGAGTGAAGACAGAGCTGTACCATCATGTGTCCCATGCCTCCATTCACCTATTCTGTGATATGCAGCAGTCCTCATGAAGCAAAAGGCTCACTGTAGCACATTGACTGTACAGGTGCCTTCTGTGAGTTGTAGTTTCATCATGACAACTGGGGATTTGAGTAAACAAAAATCAAAAGGGGGAGTGAAGAGGAAGTGCTAGGAAGCACTCAGGTGGATGCACCCTCCTCCAGTCAATGGTATCAATAAACAACAAGATCCACCTCTAAGTCTCATTTAACCCTCTTCCTGACCGGCTCACGGGGCATTGACTCCTTTCATTGCCAGCTCATGATTCAGAAATAATGACGGGGCTACAACTAGAATTATTTCCATACCACATAGGTATCGTACTTTTACTTTCACATGTATATACACTTTGCACATTCAGATGGCAACCATAGTGAGTGACTGAGGGATCTGACTCCGTCCTGACGAAGAGGCATGTAAAGCCTCGAAACATGTTGACATCACTGGAGTACCAGCTCATTAACAGCTTTGGTCTCTCCGACACACATTTTTTAATAATACCAGCCTATGACCAATAAATAGTTTTTGTTACCATAAGGTCAGGTATTTTTTAACTTCACTTGTTCATTCACCCCTGACACTACTTGCATTCACTCAATACACCTCACATAGCACTTACAATATTCAAGTGCTCCAGCGTAGTCGCCAGTCGTAGCACGCCCCGTCCCGCAGCAGGGCGGGAAGACCCCAATGATGAAGCATGACACCAAGGGCCCTTTTGGTGTGTGAGAGGTAGTTTAACAAATACTGTGTATGCCTCTGACACCTAGGTGTACAGTTAACCTCTTAGAGGTGGATCTTAACTGGGGATTTGAGCCACACAGTTGCATTTTTTTCTACAGACATTTTCAATGCCAGCACCACTAACAGTGAACCAAGGGAATCATAACTTATGTGTGCATTGGATGAGGAATGGTACAGATACTGTCCAGTGTGTGTATGAGGGACCAATGGTTATTGGATGCTGTGATTTGCATTGCTTTCGGTGGATATGGGTTCTGATTGAGACAGATCACCATGTGCCAAGGAGTCAAGACAGACTTTAAGACTCTTGCCTCACTCTTAAGTGTTTCCAATTTTACCAAACGTGTCCACAGACACATGTCTTACCCACAGTGGCCTGTATGCCCTTTTTCATGTACAGGTAGCTGTAACAACGAGCCACTACTGTTCACCAGTGCATAGCACTACCTGATCAGTCTCCAAAGCCAATATGTGGTACTGGATTGTCAGCTTTTGTGAGGGAATATCAAAAGCTTAGACTCACAACTTAGCAAACCTAATTGGCCAGACCCTATATGGATGTGTGACCCCCAATCAGCATTTTTTGTGCGTGGACAGGGGGTTGTTGTGCAGGTGGTTGTAGTGCCTGTTCAGGGGGTGGTGGCAGTTGTGCAGGTGGAGGGAGTGCCTGTTCAGGGGGGGGGGGTGGATGTGCAGGTGAGTGGAGTGCCTGGATAGGCGAAGGTGGTGGGTGTGGACCCTTGCAGTTTGTGGTACAGTTATATGGGTGTGATGTACTGCAGGCAGAAGTGATGGCTCTCCTCCTGATGTTGACTATGAAGGCAGACTTTGGATCACTTTCATCATTCCCTCCTTCATCTTCATGGCCATGGCATGGTGTCTTAAACTCTCTTCCCTTTGTATAGATATGATGGCTATGATATTCTTGTACATGTCTTGCCAAGATCTATCCATCCTATCCAAAACATGGGTCTGTTTGTCCACCACCTGAGGCAATCAGCACAGGGCCTCAGACATGTCTGACAGGGCGGCCCCTATGGCACGAATGTCCTGCCTCACATCTGCCTGCTGTTGGAAGACGTCCTGCTCCCACTGGGCACCATGGCCATGTGTAGACCCTCTCAGCAGGGGCTGGCCATGGATGAGACCACCAGGTCTAACAGCAGGGGGGAGGGTGGCATGTGGAAGCCTGTGAACAGGAGAATGGTGCCCAGGGGATACCTGCACTGCAACAGGGTTGGTACTTCCCTCAGAGAATGCCTGGGTATAGGAGGAGTATGTAGGTGGACCACCACATCTGTTCCAGATGTGGGGCCTGTGATGGAGTGATATCTGTGTTGGGGTGTGTGTGAGGTGTGGCTGGTTAGCTCTATGCTGGGGACAGGCAATCTTTTCTTTTGGAGGAGGCTGAGGCACTTTGCTGGGAGGATGAGTGTGAGGCCTTGCAAAATGTGGGCGATGTGGGAATAGTTCTGTCCATGGCATCAGACTATTCATCCTCTGAGAGGATGAACATATAGCCACCATCCTCGTTCAATGCTACATCCTCCTCAGGTACTTCCTCCTCTTCCTCTTGCACAGTACTTGCAGCCGACATAACTGCCTGGAGGAGCAGTGGATTTTCCACTTTGATTGCCCGTCGCCCAACACTGGTGGAAGTCCATCCTCCTCATCATCATCATCACCTGGAACACAGAGGTTGCAACAGGATAAGTAATTGACCTAGTATAAGGTCTGGTGCAACACAAGTGTTGGTTCTAATGTACTTTGCATCAACAGAAGTGACAGCTCACACCATAGCACTGAGGGGTGAAATGGAGATGTACATTGCACAAGCAAACTCACTAGCTCCAGCCACAGCTTTGTGTCGCTTCGTGTCCCTTTGCGATCCCCGCTGATGTCAACTGCTGAACCATGCTCCTCAAAGGGTTTTGTTGACGAAGCAGTCCTCGATCCAGCATCTGTAGAGGGAAGTGACACCATTCTCAATCATCTGTAGTACTAATTTACAAACAGGCACATGTGAGACTTATGATATGGATGTCATTTTGTAAGCCCCATTTGCAGGTTTTATGCAAAAGTGGATTTTGATCCTAGTCATGTTTTTTTTGATTCCGCTGATCACACACTCGACCCAGTCTTCTCCTCAAGCTCCCACGAATCCTTCAGCCACACCACCGAACTCCTATGGACCGACCACCGCTGCATCCACGTCACCTTCCAGAAACCCACCATACACCACCGCACCCAACAGATCCCCCACCACAGCTGGAGCAAAGTCATAGAGGACCAACTACAGGCAAACCTCGCTCTCAGCCCAGCCACGACCCCTCCAACACCGACGACGCTGCCCGCAACCTCAGAAGATGGATTGACAACTGCGCCAACACCCTCGCCCCGCTGAAGAAAGCCACCTACAGAGACACCAGCAAGAGAGCCAGCTGGTTCACCCCAGAACTCCTAGCCTCCAAGCAAACCTGCCTGAAACTAGAGAAGAAAGGCACAGTGGAAAGATACCGGACAGCTACGCAGCCCACAAAGACGCCATCCGCAACCACCATCACCACATCAGGTCCGCCAAGAGGACCTCCTTCAAAGACCGCCTCGGCAACAATGCACCCATGAGCAAGGAGCTCTTAAACATCATGAAGGAACTCTCCAACCCCAACGACATCACGTCGTCGCAAGCCATGTGCGATTACCTCGCCACCTTCTTCCACCACAAGATCGCCGCCATCCATGACAGCTTCAACATCTAGCCAGCCCCAACAGACATCAACACACCATACTCTCTGCACACCATCGACCACAACCCCCTGCCAGCCTGGGCCAACGTGAACATCAATGACACCATCAAGACCATGAGCACAATCCAGTCCGGCTCCCCATCAGAGGCTTTTCCGCACCAGATCTTCAACAAAGCCAGCGGCTCCATCGCACCCCACCTGTGCAATGTCATCAATCTCTCCTTCTAAATTGCGACCTTCCCAGAGAGCTGGACACACGCCGAGATCAACACTCTACTCGAAAAACCGAAGGCGGACCGAGAGACCTCAAGATCTTCCGGCCCATCTCCCTGCTTCCGTTCCTAGCCAAGGTCATCAAGAAGATCGTCAACAGACAGCTAACCAGATATCTCAAAGAGAACAGCATCCTGGACCCATCCCAGTCAGGGTTCTGAGGCAACCACAGCACCGGGTCTGCCCTCATCGCTGCCACCGATGACATCAGGACCCTGTTGGACAACAGTGAGACAGTGGCCCTCATCCTCCTGGACCTCTCCGCCGCCTTCGACACTGTCTGCCACCGCACACTACGCGCACGCCTCCACGACACAGGGATCATGCAATGGACCACCACCTTCCTCTCCGGTAGAACCCAGAGCGTCTGCCTCCCCCATTCCGATACGAAGCCTCCAAGATCATCTGCGGCATACTCCAGGGATCATCCCTCAGCCCGACACTGTTCAACATCTACAAGGCTCCGCTCGCACACATCGCCCGACAGCACGACCTTAACATAATCTCCTACGCTGACGACACTCAACTGATCCTCTTCCTCACCAAGGACCGCCTCACTGCCAAATCCAACTCCACAAAGGAATGAAGGCCTTCGCCGATTGGATGAAGAGCAGCCGACTACAGCTGAACACAGACAAGACGGAGGTCCTTATCCTCAGCTCTAACCCTTCAGCCTGGACGACTCCTGGTGGCCGATGACACTGGCAGCAGCCCCAAAACCCACCAAATACGCACGCAATCTGGGTGTCATCCTCGACTTAACGCTCTCCATGACCAGGCAAGTCAACGCAGTCTCTTCCTCCTGCTGCAACACCCTCCGCATGCTCCGCAAAATTTACAGGTGTTTCCCGACAGATACAAGAAGAACAGTCACCCAGGCCCTCGTCAGTAGCAGACTCGACTATGGAAACGCCCTCTATGCAGGAGCCCCGGCCAAGCTCATCAAATAACTGCAACACATTCAAAACGCCTCTGCACGCCTGATCCTTGACGTACCATGCCACAGCCACATCACCCCCCACCTGAGAAACCTGCACTGGCTCCCCGTCAACAAGTGGATCTCCTTCAAACTCCTCATCTACCCACAAAAGGCTCTCCACAAGACTGGCCCAGCCTACCTCAACAGACGACTCTTCTTCTACATCCACAACCGCCAGCTCTGCTCCGCCGACCTCGCCACCGTCCCTCGCATTCGAACAACCACCGGTGGCAGATCCTTCTCCCACCTCGCCGCCAAGACCTGGAACACCCCTCCACTCAGCCTACGACAGACCCAAGACCTGCCAATCTTCAGGAGGCTACTCAAGACCTGGCTGTTCGACCAGTAGCACCCCCTCTTTTTTCCCCAATACTTTGAGACCCTCGCGGGTAAGTAGTGCGCTCTACAAATTCTTGATTGATTGATTGATAGGGAAACACTTCACGCCACATTTACCTGATGGAAATGTGCGAGGGTTTCACTGCTGCAGCCAGGATGTCTTGCATTCCCTGGGATGGTGTTGTACGCTGTACTGGTGTCATCCTGTCAGCAGCTGTGATAATATTGGATTATTTTGAAAGAAAAATTTGGAAATAACCATGAATTAAGGCGAAATACCAAATGGTTGAATAAAGAAATTTTGAAACACTCAACGAACTTGAACAAGATTTTTATCTTGGGTCTTATAATTTTGTAACCCGACCAAGGGGTTTTTGCTGTGACTAGGGGACGTCACCCAATTGAGGGGCACGCTGCCAATCCATATTTTCAAGCACTTAACGGAGAGTGCACCCTAGAGCACGCGATAATTGATTATTTTTCATTAAACATTGAGTGCAAGTGGGATCATATCAGTAGCAGCTGTGATGAGACATACATGTCCATATTTCAGTACAGCAGGTCGTAGCTATGAGCTAACATGTATATGTCATTCTCAATGACCATTGATAGGATATTCCAGGACAATGTGCAGCATGTTTACCTCATGCAATTTACATGTGGGACCCCTCACATGCAGCAATTCCCAGCTGTTACCTCCACACAGTGCTGACATCAATGAGATGACACATCAACAGACAAACATGTTTGATAATGTTACTGATATTTGAATGAAGGGGGGAAATAATCAGGACGCCACCGTATTACATTGATTGCACCTTCACCGTTAAGACTAACATGGCTCATGAGTATGATATTGTCTATTGACAAATTAAAAGGAGTGTACATCCACAGGCTGACCAGTTTCACATTTGCATATCAGTTCATATATGAGATGTGCAATAGTCAGGAACATTTTGTGTGTCATTTGTGCTTTCCCTACCTGTGAAGTCACAAAGCTCATTTTGGATTGAGAGATCACACATTTGTAATGTCCATCCTTTGAGTGTCCTCTGTTCCCATAATCCATTTACTACATCAGGATAGAACTAAGCTGACAACGGATGATGTCTTGTACAGCAGACATCCTAACCTCATATGTTATACACTCACTTATCTCGTTGTATACAGTAGAAGAGGAGGCAAGCAGAATGCAACATTTGACTCAGATCCCACATTGTGGGTAAGTTGTGAAGATTTGATGGCTGCCACCTACACTGGATTTGTGTTGTGCCTTTCCGCCAAGAGATTTTATAATGTAACTTCTTGAAGATTCCCCATAGCATCCCATATATCCATCACAAACGTACACAACTGGCACCATTGCGTCCCTCATCCACACCAATTTCAGTATGATTTGTCCATTAGAATTTTGTTAGGGAGTTTTCATATCATTGAATTACAATCCAGTTGTGTCTAGTACACTCAATATGACACTAGATACTATTTTGATGTCCATTCAGCACTCACTTCTCATACATTTTGTGTCATCCTTTCACTAGCCACCATGGTGTGATCTGGTATGTGGTTAAATACCATATAAAACACATACAACATACAGCAGAGATTAAAGGCACTTTCATGGGCATGAGCATTCAGGTACACTATTCTTGGGTTTACTTACCATGGCCCCGCATCTGCTCAGTGTGTGGTCCCTGACCAGATGCCACAGACAACCTTGTAGGAGAAGTCACTGTGGGTCTTGGAATCTGGGAGGTAATCATTGTACCTACAATGATAAGTGTGTTGCAACTTTATATTTCTGCTGCCACATGTGATGGACTCAATTTCAGGCATAAAAGAAGAGCACAAGCAGTGTGGGTCCTACTGTTACAGAGGTGTGTAGCACTAATTATCATGAGTGATCACACATTCAACTTGAGCCTGGGGGGAATGGTAGGCACTTGAAATCGTCATCAGACCCAAATGCAGAGATTCCGGCCCGGAGACGGAAATCCCACTACGGGTGTGGAAATTCCGGCCCGAGTGCGGACGTAAAGTTAGTAGTCATAAGTGATTTCTGTGCATACCATAAATTGTAAGTGCCTTCTGTGAATACCAAAAGTAGTAAGTTTAGGATTTTGTTTCAGATTAGTTCTGTGAATCGGCAGCTAGGAGCGCAAAATAGTACCCCCTGTCCACCCTGAGAACCTGTGGTCAGCTTCTAGAGCCCAGTAACATTGGGCTCCCTAGCTACTCTACTTTTCCTGTCTTTTGGGTGGACTAATGCTGGAGGACTAATAATGCTCCTAACATCCTTCACAGCACAGTAAATCCCCTAGACCTCTGGGGAGGGGATTTATGTTTAGGTGGAAATACCTAAACATATCTTCAATTTAGCTCTTGGGAGGGACTTGACAGTGTTTCTTGCACGGCAGACATTTGTCGTCTGCTGGGTGTCTACCCAGGTATCCGGACCGTAGGTAACGTTTCCAATGGAGTCGCCATTCTGATCAAGGGGAAGCATTTCACTACTGACAAGGTCACCGAGCAGCGACTGATAAGGTCACTGAGCAGGTGGCAGATGGCTGTTCATGTATGGCTGCTGGTGATCCCATGAGGCTTATCGATGTCTATTCCCCCGGAGAAAACTGAGCGGCTTGAGATGCTCAGGATGAAACTCGTGACCTCCAGGACCATCCTGATGGGTGGTGATTTCAACTGCACAGTAGAGATGGATAGACGAAATGGGTCAGACTCTGCAGGGATGGATGCGACGTTCAGGCTGTTGGTGGAGGCTGTTGGTGGAGTGGCATGGGGCCGAATACCAGGAATTTTTCCTGGAGTAGGCCGGACACATTTGGGCGTTCAAGGATCGACCTCCTATTCAAAGTCGCATATGTTGAGTGGAGGGAAATGAGGGACTTCTTTTACTCTTCCAGCGAGTGGTGGGAATGGGTGGAGGACTGGTTCAGGAGCTTCTTCCAGGATGCAAGCAGAGCCACTGCACGGGAAAAGAAGAGTGCGTTCAGGAGGCTGCGAAGCAAGCTGAAGCAACTGTATGGACTCGAGCTCAAAGGATAGGATCTGGATGACAAACTGAAGGAAACCTGAAAAGGGCTCAAAGGGCACTTTAGGGAAGAATCCAAGAAAATCATCTTCCAGACCAGAACCGAGAACCTTGAAAAGGACAAGAAATGCAATTCATTCCTCAAGAAACTTCACTCGACCCACACACTGCTGGAAGACCTTTGGGACTCGGAGGGAAACCTCCAATGTGAGAAAGAGCAAGCCTGGAGATTCATAAAAGAGTTTTATGGTGAACTCTACCCACAGAAGTCGTCATAGAGATCCATGGCAGATATTGTCCTGGAGGACATCTCAAAGACAATGGGTACAGAAGTGAAAGAGAGGGCCTGAATGCACCCTTCACCCTGAAAGAGGTGCACTTCGCCGCTACAACCTCCAAGAGGGGCAAGACGCCTAGAAATGATGGTCTCCCAGTGGAACTTTATGTTGAACTATGGGAGCTGATGAGCCGGTCTTGCTGGACCTCCCAGAGGGTTTGGTGGGCAAGGGCAGTATGCCACAATGCCAGCGTGAAGGCATGATAACACTTTGTACAACCAGAAGGGAGAGAGAGATTTCAAGAACTGTAGGCCCCTTTCACTCCTTAATGTGGAATACAGAATCCTCATGAAGGTGATAGCCAACCACCTAAAGAAAGTGATAGCGAAGATATTTCACCCTTATCAGTCTTGTGGGATACCAGGTTGGCAAATTACGGACAGTCTATCCCTGGTCTGGGACACAATTGAGTACGTCAAAAGGTGCAAAGTTCTGATGGCCTTGGTCAGCCTGGATCAGGCAAAGGTGTTCACCTGTTTCCCATGAGTTCATGGACCGGACACTGAAAGCACTGGGACTGGGAGATTTTTTCTGATGACCACAATGTATAGAGACATCTCTAACACAGCGTCGGTTAATGGATGGAAAACCTACCCCTTCCCCGTCCCGTCGGCTGTGAGGAAGGGCTACCTATTCTCCCCTCTTCTGTTCATCTGCGTGATAGACCTCCTTGCTGAACGCATCCAATAGAACAAGAACATCAGAGGAGTGACAGCCCACAGCGTTGGTTAATGGATGGAAAACCAACCCCTTCCCCGTCCCGTCGGCTGTGAGGCAGGGCTACCCATTCTCCCCTCTTCTGTTCATCTGCATGATAGACCTCCTTGCTGAATGCATCCAATAGAACATCAGAGGAGTGACAGCCCCAGGAAGCAACAGAAAGGGCGAAGTGAAGTGTTCCCTCTACATAGACTACGTCTCAGTCATCTACGCGGACGGATCAATTGTGAGAGAACTGGAGAGGACTTGTATCGAGTTTGGAAAGGCATCTGGAGCAAAGATCAACAGCGCCAAGTAGGACACCCTACTCTTCGGCCACTGGACCCCCCGCCCGAGACCCACTGCCATTCCCCATCAAGCAGGTGAAGATCCTTTGAGTCTGGTTCAGCGGACAATTGAAGAGAAGTCTTGGGTCCTACGGAACGAGACCCTGCCAGTGCTACAGTACGTCTCTGAAGTGTGGCTATTGCAGACCAGTACGGCCAAGGCGATCAAGAGAATTAACTTCTACTTCATCTGGAGCTTAAAGATGAACAGAGTGAAGAGGGAGGAAATGCACAAGACCCATGACAAGGGAGGGAAGGGAGTGCCGATCATCGCCACCATCATGAAGGAAATCTTTGTATTCTACTGCGTGAGCAGCATCCTGAGGACCAAAGATGAGAGCCATGCAGGCTACTGATGGTTACGTTTTTTCCTTTTGCCAACATGGAGCGGCCTCAGATGGTCAGAATGGGCGAGCGCCGTCTTCTACAACTTGGACACCCCATGATTCTACAAGGAAGTAGAAATGTTTGTCAAGGAGTTTGGTCTGGAGGCTGCTGCCCCAGCAAAGTGGACTCCAACGATCGTTCAATACCAGATACGTGCGGGGGACATCAGTGAACTGATCAGCACCCTCCCTTCTGCCACAGTGGACCACATGTGGGAGAATATTGCCTCCAAGAGCCTAATCAACCAGCACAAAGACATCGCTTGGATGGCCATACAAGGAGGACTGCCAGTGAGAACCTTCATGCACACAAGAGGGTTCAACCGATACAAGTTTCTCCTTGATAGGGTGCACCACGGGCGAGAAGACCCACCTACCATCTTTTCAGGAGTGTGCATACTCACAGGACCTACTGAAGGCCCTAGTCTCACAGCTTAGGGTCTGGATACAAATATCATGCATCAGCACTGACTTGGTTTGTTCCCAGGGACACACACACACACTTAGGGACCTCCAGGACTGCTGGAGGCTCCTGTGCTGCTTTAAAGATGTTTATCTGTCAGCCAGAAAATGCCTGGTAGTAGGGAGGAAGGAGACATCGATCCTGGTGTGTCAAAAGATGAGCCACAGTCTCCTGCATCACCACTTTGCACTGGATGGATCAGATGAAGGCAGTGGCAACGAAATGTGAGGACACAAAAGGGTCCCCTTGTACACTTACAGAGGAGGGGGGCCTGGAAGGCTATGGCAACAAAGAATACGACGACAACACCTGAGGACCCAAAGCGGTCCTCCTGCCCTTACCTGGGAGTGGGCATCTAGAGAGGCCACTTACCTTTTTTATCGTTTTTCTCTTTAATCCAGGAACCGGATGGCAATAGGGGAGAGGATAATGCGGATGAAGACAAGTGGAGTAAATGCAGTTATTTACTGTATGTATTTGACTAAAGTGACCTTTTCCCTTCGTAGGGAAAAGGTCAATGTGATAACTTTGTTGCCAATGACTTATGAATAATAGGGTGTTGTGGAAGGTGATGATTGATATATCTGAACCAGAAACGAGGCCCTGCCAAAGGAAACAAGCATTTGCAATGCAATTGGTCTCGCCTTTGGGACCTTAATAGTATTTAGCCATGCAGCACATTATCCTGGGTGTTATTTCCATTGTTTACACAATGCCCTGTACATGAAACACTAATGCTGACAATGTTTCAAATTGCTATGTGTGACATTTCCATAATTTCACTATAACTATAAGTGAAATTTCAACGACTATGAGTGACACTTTCTCGCGAGCAAAATCAAGCAATGAAGGCAAGGGAATCATATAAATATAAGAAATTACACCCATTTGAGCGTAGTTGCTAATGTTTGAGATTGCTTAAGTGTGATATTTTCATAGGTTCAGTGGATTAATGAGAGTCATTCAACAACTAAATGTGTGTCAATTAGAGTGTAAGGTATCAAGGGGAGAGGGAGGAACAACAGAGCTAGTTCACTTCCCCTGAAATATATGTATTATCAATGGGAACTAGCCTCACAGGGCATAGGGATAATGTTTGTAGGGAAGAAAGAAATATTATTTATTTTAAAAGCCCTCACCCACCAACCTAGTTGGTGGCATGCTTCATCATTTGGTTTACAGCAGAGCTGGTTTTGTGGTGAATGAGTGTGCAGTGATAGCGTGTGAGTGTGAATTAAAAACTGTCCTCGGGTACCAATTCCTATACCAGGTAATTTTATTAGCAGGCCCTTGGCAGTGTTAAAAACACGGCAATGGACGTGTTGTGGAGTTATCTATTGTCTCCCACATCCTGTGTGGTCAACATGTTTCAGCCAGGCGTTGGTAATGAGCTGGCTTTCTTCAGGACCTAAAAGTGTGTGAAGTGCTTGTGAAGTGATTTAAAAAGGCAGGGTCAGGAATTGAGTGTAAGTGACCCGCTATGCGTTACACTCGCTAAAGTGCAATGTGGGTAAGAAGGTGCTTCCCTCTGTGCTTTGTACCTGTAAAAAGAAAGGACATAAAACAATACAAACAAATACATAATGAATGGAAATTAGCATCTCAGGATGCACATGTATCTTATGTGCTTGAATGCCATTGTGTCCGTGTAGTAACCATAATGCTAAAATAGTGGCGCAGTACGGACTGTGACGTGGTAGTTGGTCAGCAGTAAAAGATATATGTGCATATAATCAATAGCGGAATCGCACCATGATGCCGAATTGGTGACGGACAGTAAAAAGATTACAAATGCTTACTCTTGAGATTATCAGAGCAAAGCTTCATGAGTATCCGGCATTGAAGTCGGCTTAGACACGCCTTCTATTAAGTTAAAGAGGAGACATACAAAAAGGTGAGCGAAGTCGCCTAGAGATAAAATAGAGGATCTCCCGTGGCCGTGAGAGTCAGCAAGTCATTCAGGCCACAGAAAGCCATTACTAAACAAAGATAATATCTTTCAAGAAAAAACTGATGAATCAAATAAAGAAATGGCGGAATATAAAGAGTATCTCACACAGGCGAAAATGACCAAATCTCAAAAAGACCGTAAAAAATTTTCGTACACAAAAACGTATCCTTATACAGAGGATAACTACACTGCTCCCCAAAAGCAAGACAGATCCAGTGACAATTATGGGAGATAACAGCCTGATCTCAAGTGATTCCAGCGCAGGCTCGCACAAATCTAGAGGGAAGGGACGACAACAACGGTGGCAGCAATCATGGAGCATGCCAGATTTTCAAGGTCCTAACTATGGCATTTGCCCACCCCCCCCAAAATCCATACTTTGGGTGGTCCCCCTGTATCACTTCGGACCTCCACCCATCTTTCAAAATAACCAAAGGGCGCCTTTTTTAGGACGTGGCCGGAGACCAAGAGGATGATGAAGGAACCAACAACAGGTCCATTGGGCAGAAGAAGAAGGACCAGTGAGTGCTAACGCCAGGACCAAGATGAGAGAACAACAACAAGGGGCGAGCGGACATCGGTAAGAACGCAAGATCCGAAACCCACATCCCTGTTATTCAATTTATCCTTGCACAGAAAGAAGAAGACATACTCAATAAAGGACTGTCCTTTGTACCTAGCACATGGCTAGACAAGTTTCAACTACACACCGAACTGGCGGAATTCTCCCGCAAACTCAAATTGAGAGCATTCTTTGAAAAGCAATCAGCCACAGAGCCTACCATTAACACCAACACTAATGAAACGGGCCTGAAACCTAAATCGACGTTCTTACCACCACCACCTAGCATTCCCGTGGAAATCACCACGTTTGAACAAGCAGTCTACAACCAAGTCGAGAGGATGGAACAACCCAAGACCTATAATAACCTTTCCAAGGAAGAAAGGGAAATAGTTTGTAAGCTACAAGACAACCCAAACTTAACCACAATCGGCTATCAAATCTCTAGTTGAAAATGCAGAAGAAAATCAACACATCTCCAAACAGGAGGCAGACTACCTTTGCGTAGAAATTGTAGCAATGTATCAGACTACCAAAAGCAATCAACGCAGCTGACCACAAAATTATGTGAGCGAGGATACCCCAACAAAATAGTTCAAAACACCAAAAAACGGGCCGGCAATCAGAATAAAGATGCTCTCCTGAAAGACAACACACGGGAGGAAACCACCGCCTCCTTGACATGTGTCACAACTTATAATGAGGCATCGGAGATGGGGTCTAAAATAATCAGAAAGAACTGGCAAATCTTAAACACTGGGAAAAGGAACTGGGACCAACCACTTTTCGCGTACAAAAGAGCCAGCAGCCTCAAAGACCGACTAGTCTCCACGAGACCCAAAGGGACCAAACAAATCACTACAAACTTGGTATTCAAAGCCTGGAGCCTTAAAACGGGTTCTTATCTATGTGACGATTGTGATTCTGGGTCAGTCAGTTACAGCATGCATCAATGAAGCAGCCGGCCCTCCTCGGGGGGCCTGGGAATTGACAGAAGGAGGCACTTCAATAGCAAGACGGGACTGAAAGCTGCAGAAAAGCATGTAATGCCTGCAGTAGGAGAAACGCATTAAAAAAATAGGGGCAGATTTACAAGCCCCTTGCGCCTCTTTTACGCTGCTGTTGCGTCACTTTTGTGACGCAGCGGCGGAGCAAAAGATGCGCCATGGTGCGGGGTATTTACAACGTGACGCATCTGGGAGATGCGTCACGTTGTAAAGCCCTGCGCCATAAGGAGGCGTTCCGCCGCAGGGGGGGGGCGTTCCTGCGCAGGAACGCCTCCTAAAAGTGGCTGAGTGAAATCTACAAGATTTCACTTAGTCACTTTGAGGCCAATGCAGCGTCAAAACCCTGCGCCTGCTTGAAGCAGGCATAAGGCTTGACGCAGCATTGGACAGATAGGGCTCCCCAGAGCATTGCTGGAGCTGCGTCGCGCTTGCGACGCAACTCCAGCAATGCGCCGCCTTTACGGCACAGATGCGTCACGCATCTGTGCCGTTTTTGCCCCATGATGTGCCGCATTGTAAATGCGGCGCACCATGGGTGGCGGAGCTGCAGCACACAATAACTGGCACGTCCCTGGGGATGCGCCAGTAATTGTAAATCTGCCCCATAGTGCTTAAAGACCAAATAAGACGTACCGTGTAACAACCGAAGTAAAAGGGCCAGTCCTCATGGGAGGTTACAAATGAAGATAAGGCAAACCAAGGCGGGACTAACACGTCTACTAACGAATCAGTAGCCAGCATTTACAAAGGACAATGACACAAGCCAATTAAAAATATGGGTGGGGAGTGGGCGGAGCTTCAACATGCACTGCCCAGGCTCGACCTAAAATCAGAGGGGACCTCTCGAGGGGAACTGAGGTTTATGGAGAGCGTTGCATCCTGATTGGCTAAAACATATACTGGCTATCCTGGGAATTGTAATTGTGGTCTATTTGTTCCAGGAAGTGTCTTGAGAACATTGGGGCATATTATCAACACAGGCGATAAAATTATCGCTTGCTTTATCGGCAGAAAACTGCCGCTAAAGCTGCTTTTGCGGCAGTTTTCTGCCGCAAAAGCGGCTTTAGCGGCAGTTTTCTGCCGATAAAGCAAGCGATAATTTTATCGCCTGTGTTGATAATATGCCCCATTGTTTTTTTCTATGAAAGCTTTTGTATGCTGTTGGAGTTGGATTAAAAGGAATTTAATGTATAATCCTCGCCTCCGTGTACTTAACAGAATTCACACTTTCCGTCACAATGGCTATAACATTTTACATTCATGCTCGTATTTTGTTTAAAGTGCTTCATCTTTTTCACAATGCCCTGTAGGTCATGGTACTCGAGCTAATACAGTATAAAACTTACATGCCTTATAAATCTCTATATTTAGCCACCCATAACTTGTTAATCGTTCCCAGATTTAAAAGATCATGTACGAGTGGCCAAGCTTTCTCTGTCATGGCTACAAAGTTATGAAATTGGTATTCCACTGCACCTTCGAGTTACCTCTTCCCACGTTAATTTTAAGTGCAGTTTAAGATCTCTCTGTTTAGCCAACATTTTGGCTAACTTACATGCAGCACTTTCTCACATGTGATTGGCTTCAGTGCCAAAAAGTACACTTTAGAAACCTATTACATACCTACGAACATTGGGGCATATTACCAAAAATGATCACTGGATAAGCCCAGGTTAACACAATTTCCTGCCGCTAAAACTGCGATAATGGGCTTGATAATATGTGCTTGAGAATTCCCATTGCAGACCAGGTTCTGGTGTTAACCTGGGCATCTATGGGAATTCACAAGGGCATATTATCAAGCCCATTATCGCCACTTTAGCGGCAGGAAATGGTGTCAACCTGGGCGTATCCATGGATAAGTTTATCGCCGTTCTTGATATTAAGCCCCATAGACACTGTGAAAGCCGTTCTCCAATTCTATAAAAGCTTTAAAACATTTTGTTTTGGCCCTCAACTCCATTACTAAAACTCCTTCTCAAAATTCCCTCCCATGCAAGCCATGACATCCTGATTTGCTCTTTTCAAAAATTGCTCCTTCAACTGTTATGTATTTTATGTTCTAAGTGGCAGATGTTAGTCACTCTAACAATGCAGGCGTTACTTTCTTATTACAAGTGCATTCTGACATCAGCACCTACATAACTAATCACTTATACTAATTTATGACAAGCAACAAGTGAAGCCCACAGAGGGCCGCACACACAGCAGGAAAGAAGTCAGTGCTTAATTTGTAAAAAAACATATGCCAGGTCCCTCGTCAGGAGGTCACTGCGGCTTGCACCACAAACTACCCTTCCCAGAGCTGCCAATGGCAGTGCCAACACAATTACTAATCATCACACTCCTACAGGTGTGACAATTCAGCCTATTCCAGGCCCCGAATGCTATTACAATGGCTTGAGCGGCACTCAAAAGTCTTTTTTAATGTATATTGAATTAATAAACAACTGTTGTTGTGCTCATCTTTAAATTAGTCGGACAGTGCCACCATGTGGGAGACTGGTCCTATCCCCAGAGCTGAGAAATAAGTGCAGATGCCAAGCACCGGTAATAACCGGATCAAATTAAGCACTGAAAGAAGCAATGCACTGTGTTACATACACTGCCACAATCACATTCATTTGCCCAACAACCTTTGGCGTTCAATAGCCAATCCTTGTTGTAGATCCTCTCACAGTGATGGAGCAAGGTTTCACATGTAAAGAGACTAGCTTGGACTCAACCCTCTCTAAATAACAAGAAATGTATTAATCAACATGTTTTGATTTACTAATAATTGCACCACACAACATTTATAGTAAGCTGGGGAAGCTTTTCAATGTGCTTTTACTAACAGTAACTCGAGTGACCTAATATGGCCGCCACAACGCGGGAATTTCACTACGCATGCGTCTACCACACTCACATGGTGTGACGTACTCGCTGCTGTGGTGGGAAATATTTGCTTCTGCGCACTAGTATTAAAGATAGCTACTCTATGTTTGATATTCTAATGCTTATGCTGCTGCCTTAACTAAACTGTGTTCATTCTGCTTAATTTTTCAATGCTATAGTTAAAATAAAGTCATGGGAATAGAGTAGAGATAAGTGGTATACAGTGCATTCATTTATTATTTATTCTAAAACTGTTCTTCTTTGACTTTGCTACTCGCTCGTGTTTGGACCAATGAGGTACAATGTAGCGCCATCCTGGGTCCTGAGACCACGCATGAACCAAAATCCAGAGAGTCCACAAGCCATGGCATTGAACGGGTGACAGTCTTGCCTGCGATGCTCCTGGGAACCCAACCCAATGAACTTCCAAGAGGATGTCAACTTGTTAAAATGTTTAACATTGTATTTACTATTAGAACATTCATTGTTGGGTGGAATAAAAGGGTGGAATAAAAGTGCATGGGAAAATAAAGTTATGGGCGGGTAAGATAATTTGCATTACTGAATCAAATGATCTCATAACTGGTAGGGTGTGATGACCTCTCCTCGCCTTTTGACCAATAAAATTGAGGGAACACACAAATTTGAAACATTGGGGGGTGGTACATTGCCCTGGAAAATGGTATATCTAAGGTAGTCTTAGCTAGTTAGATTGTCTGACTTGTCCGAATAGCTGACCTGTCACTGACCCAACGCACTCAATAGGCAATTGAGAGCAGAGGTGCTGGCGGAGCACTCTGTCAGATGAATCGATAACCCAATCGGGGGTCTGAGGGAGAAGAATTGATAACCCAATCGTGGTCCGACTGTTAGCCGCAGTGAGGTGTGTGACGCTGGAGTTGCACTTTAGCTGAGGGTAATTGTCCTGACCTACATCTGACCTGTCCTGATCCATATTGGTCCGCACCTGTCTTGGTTCTGGTCTGCACCTGTTTATCCTGTTTGCACCTGAACTTTTGAGAGTCCTGTCCTTTATCCCAGCCCATGGCCAGGGTTGGTCTACATACCATTCTAGGTGAATATAATCTATGTGGGTACGTCAATGTACTGTTTCCCTTTTCTACCCTTCCTATGTTCAAATGATAAAAGACAGTCTCATAAAATTTCAGCATATTTTTGCTTTGATCATTATCTTCCTAATTGAACGAGCTTTAATTGCAAATTCTATGGACTCTGACATTTAAGAATTACATAGATAAAGTGTTGAAACTTTTCCTGAATCTGTGGTTATTTTATGCATGTAAATGTTGTTTCTACCTATTATGCTAACTCCCTTGATCCCTTAGGACTCTAGGTACTGGCAACTAGGATTGGTAAGTTAAATGGTATAGGTATAAGTCCTAAAAGTTAATTAAAATCCTGATTGGCAAGGGTTACCTGTTCAAAGTATGTATGTTTTGGGCCCAGGTGAGTATAGTAAAACGAGCAGATGAACCCACGCTCTATCAACAGGACAGGCCAAGACCCATTGTGCACACCCGTTCATCAGCGAAAGAGATAGCAAATTTCTAGGTAGCCACAGCCTGTAAAGAGAGGAGACGTATACAGAAATCAGGACAGCTGTGGACCTTTCCCACCCACTCATTACTTGGGATAATGTGCCCCCGATTGGGCACTCACTTCAGAGTTTCAAGCTTTCACAATATAAGCTCACCAACATCCATAATGGGCAAAAGATGAGCTGTATCAAAATCTATACTACTATTATAAAGAGAGAACTGTGTCCTTTGAGCCGGGTAAACTCAAAAACTACACCACCAATCTCAACACCCAATACAGCGTTGGAAAGGGGAGGACCAGGAGATGGACGTCTATACTACTATTATAAAGAGAGAACAGACACCTTTTGGCAAGGTAAACTCGGGAACTACAGCGCCAATCCACACACCCAATACAGCGCTGGAAAGTGCAGTTGCAGCAGAAGGACATAGGCTATGCAGACGCCCACCATATACATTTAAAAGGTAAAAGAACCGTGCCAGCAAAGTAGTCCCTTATGGGCGTGTCTGCATTGTGCTGTGGGTGTGTGCTGGGGGCGTGACAATCGCTGGGGGCATTCCATCACGAGTGTTGTTTTTTCTTCCCAGGTTCTATACATTCCTGCTCCCTTTAAATAGTAATTCAGTGGAGGTCCCATTCTCTTAGAACCACCCCAAGCACAGTTATGGGCAAAAATACAACTAAAAGGCCCTGCAAAGCATTATGGGATAAGATTAGCATAATTTTTAGCATTCATGAAAGGGTTTCAATGTTTTTGAATTTTACTCATCACGGACATCTTGGGACATCTTGGGACGATGAGGTGAACTGCAGCTTGATGTATAATATTTTAAATGCTATTGCATTTGCCTCATCAGGGACATCTAGGGACGGCGAGGTGAACTGCAGCTTGATGTATAATATTTTAAATGCTTATTGCAGTTGCCTCATCAGGGACATCTAGGGACGACGAGGTGAACTGCAGCTTGATATGTAATATTTTAAATGCTATTGCATTTGCCTCATCAGGGACATCTAGGGACCACGAGGTAAATTGCAGCTTGATGTATACTATTTTAAATGCTATTGCATTTGCCTCATCAGGGACAACTAGGGACGACGAGGTGAACTGCAGCTCTTTGTAGAATTATTTGGATACTATAATATTCACTTCCCACTGCTAATCTCGTCCCATAATGCTTTGCAGGGGCTTGATCTCAAAATCATCACCTCTCTCACTGCTTGCTGGAAGCTAATTTCACTTTTGTGAAATGACTATATGCATTTTAGCATGTAGAAATACTTGTTATTTTACCTCGAATATATGAGGTTTCTGTTTTAATAATTGGAAATCTGACGGAACGAAATATTGCGGATTTATTGTACCAAGTTCGCACCAATTCCGCCCACCCCTACTTTAAATACCCCTGCACCCCATAATCATAACCCACCCTTACTCTATAAAATACCCCAACACCCTTAAACACTAACCCATCTTAACCCTATAAATATACCCTGTACCCCAAAACCCAAACCTATCCCTAAACCCTATAAATACCCCTGTACCTCAAAACCCAAACCTTCCCCTGAACCCTAAAAATACCCCTGTACCCCAAAACCCGAACCTACCCCTGAACCCTAAAATACCACTGTACCCCAAAACCCAAACCTAGCCCATAACCCTTAAAATACCCCTGTACCCCAAAACCCAAACCTACCCCTGAACCCTAAAAATACCCCTGTACCCCAAAACCCAAACCTAGCCCAGAACCCTAAAATACCCCTGTACCCCAAAACCCAAACCTACCCCTGAACCCTAAAAATACCCCTGTACCCCAAAACCCAAACCTACCCCTGAACCCTAAAATAAAACTGTACCCCAAAACCCAAACCTAGCCCATAACCCTTAAAATACCCCTGTACCCCAAAACCCAAACCTACCCCTGAACCCTAAAAATACCCCTATACCCCAAAACCCAAACCTAGCCCTGAACCCTAAAAATACCCTTGTACCCCAGAACCCAAAACTATATCTGAACCCTTAAAATACCCAAACACCCCAAAACATATACCTCAGTACCCCAAAACATATACCCCTATACCCATACTTGCCTTATCCAAACATTTTAAAAAAACATGCTTTTATCATTCATGCATTTACAACGAATTTCGTTGTAAATGTATGCGTGGTAAAAGCATATAAAATGTAATGCCATGCGTTATAATGGCATTGCGGAGTCATGGTACTTTCGTAATGAAAGCATGCGGAGTGATGGTATGCGGAAAGAAAGATGCGGAATAATGGGTGTTTACCCTCCCCGTAAGTACATTGGTGGCACGGCAGCCCACATCTCCAGCAACATACTCATATTTTTTCACCACCAATTGGAAAAATGCACAGGTCTCCCTCATTGATGCCCAGCACCGACATACACTTTTAGACACACCTCCCACCACAAGTTCTAGAATTACGAACTTTAGAGATGGGGAGCTACGTTCGAATCTCGGCATCAGCTCAACATCCTGTGATTCCAGACAAATCGCTTTGTCTCCCCGTGCCTACCACAAATGAATGTGTTCTTCTGTAATGTAAATTGTGCTCATGCCATGGTGTCGAGTTCGCGCTATATAATATTGCAAGGAAAAAAAAGTAGGGAAACTCGAGTTCACACACTACTGAACGCGCACTCTTAAGTGCATCAACAGTGCACTGTGAATCGGAGCATTTCACAGGCCTGTCACAGATAAGAAATGCTATCAAAACGAAATCCTACGACACAATATACTACTGGCCGGCAGCAATTCATACCCGGACAACGTCGGGACGGGCTGCTAGTAGGCTATATAGATGGACCCCATATACATTAGAAAGGGGAGACGCCCTCAGTCCTAAAGTAGTCCCTTGGGGCGTTGACATGTGAGAAAAAGTGGGCGTTACCAGGGGCAGGATGTGGGCGTTAACAGTGTCAGAGTGGCAGGCAACTTCACACTGCTGCAATGTGGGCGTCGTTCACAGCGTTCAAAGAAACCAGTTCACATAGCCAACAGTACAGAACACATTATTACAGCATTTTTATGGAAATGCAACGTACCGTGGCTGACATCATGGACGGGGCGTGGTTAACCCTGGGCTTACAACTTTGTGTAGCATCTAAATGAACAATACTCTCAGATGCTTTGAAAAAGCAATTTTACATGCTTAACAGCATATAATCAATTCACAAAATTGAAATTTTACATTGAAATAATTAGGTAATGAGAGAGCTGATGATTTTGGGGTCCCCCCTAACCTAGGGGGAGCACCAAGCAGATGCCTTGAACACAAAGGGGCGGATTTGCACCAAGCAGATGCCTTGAACTCAAAGAGTATAAACAAAAAACACATTTTGTTGAACTTTAGTGGTGATCCCATCATTTTAGGACCACCCCAAGCACAGTTATTGGCAAAAAACAATCCCAACCAAAGGCCCTGCAAAGCATTATGGGACAAGATTAGCAGTGGCAGTGAATATTATAGTATCCAATAGCAAAATAATTCTACAAAGAGCTGCAGTTCCACCGGTCGTCCCTAGATGTTCCTCACAAATCAAATGCAAAGCATTGAAATTATTCTTACATTAAGCTGCAGTTCCACTGGTCGTCCCTAGATGTCCCTCATGAGTCAAATGCAAAACCATTGAAACCCTTTCATCAAGCATTCTAGGGACGACCAGTGGAACTGCAGCTCTTTGTAGAATTCTTTTGATATTGTATACTATATAATATTCAATGCCCACTGCTAATTTTGTCCCATAATGCTTTGCAGGGCCTTTGGTTGGGAAAGTTTTTTTGCCAATAACTGTGTTTGGGTTTGTCCTAAGAGGATGGGACTACAACTAAATCGTTCAATAGGATGTGTTTTTTTGTTTTCAAGGCATCTGTTAGGTACTCTCCCTAGGTTAGGGAGGATCCCAAAATGATCACATCTCCCACTGCTTGCCAATTTTTCTCTTTCAACTATATGTACATTAGCATATCAAGGTAGAAAAGCTCATTTTAACATATCTGGTCATATACAGGAAGCTTTTTGCAATTATTTTCCAGTTTTAGCACAGTACAGCTTGCAAGGGGAAGTCACTGTACCACCAATACCCAAAGGTGAAGAATGGGCTGCTAAAAGTCACCATTTTCACTATTAACAAATCACAAGTCCAAACATACAAAGTTATAGGCATAGCCTTAAGAGAAGCCTGCTTCACTCATGGGCAGTTATATGTTGCACTCTCTTGGACAGGGAATGTAGAAAATCAATTTACTCTAAATCCCAATTCTAATGAAACACAAAATGTTGTTTATCACAAAATATTAAAATAAATGTCTTCTTATTCATTAACAACACAACAACATTTACAATACTGACCCGGACAACGTCTGGACGGGCTGCTAGTATAAAATAAAGTATTGCGGAGTCAGAAATATCTCTTGCATGGTGCAAGGGTGTTCACCCTTTTCCTGAATGACCCAACTCCATGAGATCTAGTATTCCAAATGTTACTGGCCCAGCTATAACAGTAATTCAGTGTGCCCCAAGGGCTAGGTCTGTCCTGGTAATTCAAAGAGTCAGAAATGGTTATGTGATATTGAGATGCCCGCCAAGCTACTCTCTTTTAATGACATAGGCTAATATCCATGTCCTGAGTTGCTAAGATAAAAAATGTTGGCAGTGAACCAATTCTTGCTAATAGTTCCAGAACTTTATTCTGGGTCAGAAAGAAGAATGGCCCGCTGACGTCACTCAATGAAACATTGTACTTCAGTGCAGAACCCAGAGACTTGCAATGACAGCCAGTGTACAAGACTGGTTGAGAACTCTGGATGTGCACTTGTGATCCCTGGTTGGTACGCAGTGGCGGCTGGTGACATTTTGAAGTGGTGATGTGTAACAATATTATCATACTGTATTGCGGCAAGTGAGCGCGAACAATCTACGGGGGCTTTGAGGGTGTTCTCCCCCAAGAAAATTCTGAAAAAACAGTGGACAAACGGTGCATTTTTAAGCAAATTTGAGGAAAAAGAAAGGTTAATAAAGCAATTAGTGCTAGACCTAATAAAGATAGATCGGTCACTGCACCTCCCCTCACTTCACCCAGCTTTGCTCTTGTACCTTCACCCAGCTCCACAGAGACCCATGGTCACTCACAGGTGTACACACGCCTCTCTACTGGGGATTGCCAAGTAGACAGACAAATACACAACTAACAAGCAGACACATCTCAGTCTTGAAAATGTACACCAGAGACACCCAAACGGATCTTATAGTAGGAATTATAATGCAGAAAAATAGTCAGACACTCAGCCTCCTCCCCCAGTTCCATCTCACTCCTGTCTTTCCTCTTGGTTAGTGTACCCCCCTTTTTCTGCCTCTTATATCCCCTCTCACACCTGCCCTTGGAATGCTTGTGCCACCACCTTCCCTATGCCTGCTGCAACAGGGGCAGTGCCAGCTATCTGCCTTCCCTTGACCTCCTGCTTCCTTCACAGGCATCACGCGTTTTCCCTGAATGTCTTTGCCACCCCTTCCCTGCAGGGGCCCTGCCGCTTTATGGCCACAGTGATTTGAATTTGCTTAAATATTTTACTGTCCTGCCTTCGCACATTTCGTAATTATGTTTTTGAACTGACTCAGGCAGTTTGTCCACATCTGGGAATATTCACTGCCGGGCTTTATGATTATTTTAATTCATTTCTAATTTCTCGATATTAATAAACACTTTAACACAATATCTAGCAACAGATTAAAAAGTGTATTTAAATGTAACATCATAAGCAAGGCATGCTCGTTCATCTAGGCCAGTGCCAAGGTGTACTACAGTCAGAATTCACTGGGCTTCGTGTGCACAATGAACTGTCAACATTTAACATTTGTGCTTTTGGCATTAACTGGGTGCCTGAGAGGCAAGTATCAAACACACACACACAAACACACACTTTACTCCTTCCTCCCTCCCTCTGTCATGCCCATCATAGTCTTTCGATCTCACACATGGTCTTTCTAACACAAACCTGCTCTCTCACGCACGCGCACACACGCCTTACCCTGTCCCCTACTACTCTCACACACACAAAACGCTCTCTCTCACATACATACACACACTTACCCTAGGGGCATATTACCAACAACTAGCGATAATTTTTGTCTCTAACTTGTTTAGAGACAAAAATTATCGCCGCACATCGGCGATTTTTATCGCAGATAAACCTTGCTATTAGCAAGGTTTATCGCAAATGCGATAAAAAACGGCCGCAATGCATGAATATCGCTGGAAAGTCAGCGATATTCATGCATTATCGAGCAAATGCTCTTAGCCATGTTATCCACCTCCCATTGGATAACATGGTGAAGAACTGCTCAGGGCAGGTGTTAGCTTTTGGAGATATTCGCGCTTAGCGCGAATATCTCCAAAAGTTGGTAATAGGAGATAGCGATGTTAGCGACTGTTTCCAGTCGCTAACATCTTGGCACGCCCACTTTGCATGTCATTAGTGATAAATATCACTGACATGCAAAGCGGGGCCCAAGATGGTCGCTATCTCCTATTAGCTGTCACTAACTGGTGTTAGCGACAGCTTGGTAATAGGGAGACAATTTTATCTCCGCTTTCTTGGCTTTTAAAGCCAAAAAAGCGGAGATAAACCCCTTGATAATATACCCCCTAGTTCTTTCTAACCCTCTAAACACGCGGAGCTAAAATTATCTCCCTATTACCTAGCTGTCGCTAACACCAGTTAGCGACAGCTAGTAGGAGATAGCGACCATCTTGGGCCCCGCTTTGCATGTCAGTGATATTTATCACTAATGACATGCAAAGTGGGCGTGCCAAGATGTTAGCGACTGGAAACAGTCGCTAACATCGCTATCTCCTATTACCAACTTTTGGAGATATTCGCGCTAAGCGAGAATATCTCCAGAGCAGTTCTTAGCCATGTTATCCAATGGGAGGTGGATAACATGGCTAAGAGCATTAGCTCGGTAATGCATGAATATCGCGGACTTTTCAGCGATATTCATGCATTGCGGACGATTTTTATCGCATTTGCGATAAACCTTGGTAATGCCAAGGTTTATTTGCGATAAAAATCGCCGCTGCACAGCGGTAAATTTTTGTCTCTAACCTATTGCTATTGCTTGGTAATATGCCCCTCTCTCTCTGTGTTTCTCTATCTGTGTCTCTGGCCTGTGCGAATGCTTTACATCTGTGGCATGCTTGGACGATCCGAAAGTAACAGAGTGGTTGTTATGCAGAGGCCTTAGGCTTAGGGGGCAAGCAGAGGTGGCCTTGTCTGTAGGGAAATTAGGGAGCTCCTATGGAAGGCCCAAACCGGTAGGGACAGAGCAGGGTCACACGTCTGCGTCTGCCTTAGAAAGGCTGGTAGGGCTCAAGCAAATTCAACTGCACGTCAGTTCTGTGCCTCTGAAGCGAATGTACGACTGGGGAAAAGTTAGTCAAAAATGTTCAAGTTCGTACATGTGAAATGCAGCCACAGCAGTCAAAGACAAAAAGTTGCTACAAAAATGTGGGCCCACCAAACACATATGAAACGTTTATTCATCTTGTTTAGTCAAAACAGTACGTAATTAAAAGCAAATATCTGAGATCATGGCGGCGTAAGTAGAGACAGGGCAATACATTATCGCTGCTTTTATCGGCAGGAAACAGCCGCTAAAACGGCGATAATGGGCTTGATAATATGCCCTTGTGAATTCCCATAGAAGCCCAGGTTCTGGTGTTAACATGGGCTTCTATGGGAAATAACAAGGCCGTATTATCAAGCCCATTAACGCCGCTTTATCAGCAGTTTCCTGTCGATAAAAGTGGCGATAATGTATCGCCCTTTCTTGATAATACGGCCCAAAGTTTTACCGAACACCATAAAGAAAATCCATTAAAATATGGCGATGTGTAAATTTCAAGAAATCAGTAAGGTAACGTTTACTTCCAGCATTATCTCCAAATGCTCGCTATATTACTTAAATAAATCTATACTACTTGCAGGCTGTAGATAAACATCCACAGACAAAGTTCATTGAGAGGTTTCCAAGGCTTGTGCGTAGCGCCGGTGAGCGCTATTCAGGGAAGACAAATTACTTCTGCAGGTCTCTGGTACATTGTTCAGAAATGAGCAGGTCCTTCGAGAATTGCTTTCATATCCGAAGAGGAAAGAATGCCTTAATAGGCTGAGCTGATTTCAAAATAAATGGATGCGCAGAGCACCAGCAGGCGAGGGGAGCCCTTGTCAGAGAGCTGGGAGAAAGGGCTCTGCGCACAAGGCATACTTTCACTTATTAAATATTAAACCAAGGGGCATATTAGCAAGGAACCTCATTAAAATTACCGGTGATAATGGGCTTGCTAAAATGCGTTATAGAATTTCTATACAATCCCAGGTTAGATGTCCTGCACATCTAACCTGGGATTCTATAGGAATTCTATAACGCATATTAACAAGCCCATTATCGCCGTTTTATTGGCAGTTTCCTGCCGATAAAACAGCGATAATTTTAACGAGGTTCCTTGCTAATATGCCCCTCGGGGCTTCGTTCATGGTTGGGTATCGGTATACATCCTTTATTTTAAGCACATTTCTTCTATGATACCCACAAAAAACAGCTTGTTTATCTTGCCTTGAATGCAATCCAATAGTCCACCGGCAATATTCATTTACAGAGCCGGACAGTTTTGCCCAGGTTCAGTGGGAATTATGCACCGGTGCGGTGCTGGCCATTGTTGTACAGTTCTTGAAGCAACATTTACAGAGGGACGATTTTGTTCCGGTCTGAAATCACTTATACGGACCGAGTGACACAAAAGACATTTTTTTAGCATTGGTTCAAGTATAATGCGTGATGTACTGTCATAGGCAATCCTTGAAACGTCAACATCTGAGTGCGCATCAGAAGCGCATCCGGGTCTCGTTTGCTTTGAAAAATCCTTTTTAATCATAAGGACATTATGCACTTGCCTCTGAAGTGATTTTGCGGCCGATTTACATCTGTGGGGCAGATTTACAAGTGCCTTGCACCCCTTTTACGCCGCTGTTGTGTCGCTTTTGTGACGCAGCGGTGGCGCAAAAGAAGCGCCATGGTGCGGGGAACTTACAACGTGAAGCATCTGGGAGATGCATCAAGTTGTAAAGCCCTGCGCCAGAAGGAGGCGTTCCTGCGCAGGGGGGCGCGTTCCGGCGCAGTAACGCTTCCTAAAAGTGGCTGAGTGAAATCTTGTAAGTCACTTTGGGGCCCATGCTGCGTCAAAACCCTGCGCCTGCTTGAAGCAGGCGTAGGAATTGACGCAAGATAGGGTCCCCTAGAGCCTTGCTGGAGCCTTGCTGGAGCCTTGCTGGAGCTGCGTCGCCCTTGCGACGCAACTTCAGCAATGCGGCGCTTTTACGGCACAGATGCGTCACTCATCTGTGCCGTTTTTGCCCATTGGTGCGCCGCATTGTAAATGCGGTGCATCAATGGTGGCGGAGGCATGGCGCACAATAAGTGGCGTATCCCTGCTGATTTGCAAGGATGAGCCACTTATTGTAAATCTGCCCCTAAATGTCCAAGTTAGTGATAAGCGAGACCCAGCGTGCTTGATGCCTAATTGCGAGAGTGCCAGCCAGAGATGCCGTGTCTTGGCGCTATGCTTGACAGCTGTACTAGCCTACTCAAATTAAAATCCTCAGGGAAGTACTAAGATGAACGGAAGAGTTGTCACTTATTTTCAGAAGTGCAAGGGGCTGTCCAAGGACCTAAGAAAGGGAGGGATCTCTTTCCATGACCAGAAGCCACCAATGAAGAAGCTCTACCCGTGTGTGGGAACGAGAGACCCCGGGTACTGGCAGCAGGCTAGCAGCAGAATATGGCTTAGAGGCAATGTAGCAATTAAATACAGTATTAATAAAAGCCGCTCTTGGGCTGTTGAACAGTCTGTAGCAAAGCAGCAAAGCCCCCTTCGCCCCAGCCACTAGGCCAAATAATTTCCCCGGAACAGTCTAGGGGTGAAATTTTATATCAATGCTTACAGCAATGTTCGTTATGCAGTTCATCAACTCTTGTTTCCTTTCATGTTGTTGAAATGCCAACGCGATTTAGACTGTGTCACTATCTTTTGTCACGAAGCAGGTGCCCCTTTTTGTTTAGTACCGCTAAATTGCACAAGTCAAAAACGGGGACAGGCATCTTTGTTTTGAGGAGACATGCCATGGGGAGGAGGGGAATAACAGTAAAGCTACCTACCTTAACGCAGGAATCGTGCCGCTCCCGCGTTTTCTAAATCCTGGAGGAACACAAGAAGCAGCCAGCAGGCAGCCTCCCTCCCCTACCCTAAGCCAATCACAACGCTGCGATGGCAGCGTTGTGATTGGTGAGGCGCATCGGAGTGCGGCCCACCCGGGCCATTTTGAAAAAGAGAGAGAGGGAGGGCCTGCGCGAGGGTAGGGGGGAGTGGCTTGCCCACTGTAATGCATATTGACTGGTCGGCCCCAGGGCTAACCTAACAGCCAATACCCACAACAATGACCACCCACCCCCAATGCAGCACTTCGGCTTTCTCGTAGTGCGAGAAGTAGAAACATAAAATGGTAGTTTTACCATTTTATGTTTCTGCCTTCTCGCACTGCGAGAAAGCAGTGGAGCTACGCCCCCACGCCCCTATAAAGGAGCCAACACTGCGATTCACAGAACTAACTTAAGACAAAATCCTAAACTTACTACCATTTTGGTATTCACAGAAGGCACTTACTCATTTTGGTATTCAAAGAAGTTAGGAGTCCTAACTTTAGGACTCCTAAATGCCTTCTGTGAATATGAAAGTCTTAAAATTAGGATTTTTCTCAGTTTTGGAGTAGTAAAGTTAGGACTCCTAACTTATTTGAATACCGAAATGAGTTAGTGCCTTCTGTGAAAGGATTTTGTCTTAAGTTAGTTCTGTGAATCGGGCCCATAGCCAGTGGCAGCTCTCATCACCCGTCGTTCATTCTGCTTAGGCTCTGTTTTATATTTAGCACTGCTCAAAGGCATGGCTATGTTTGCCCCCTTCTCTGAAGATTGCTGATTTACCATGGAATGTAAGAAACTGAGAAGCACATTCAGGGCATTGTTTAAGGCTAAATGACAACAGTAGATATAACACCCAGGATAATGTGCTGCATGGCTAAATACTTTTAAAGTCCTAAAATCAAGACCGATTACATTGCAAATGCTTGTTTCAATTACGAAGCCTTGTCCACCTGCAGTGGGAACACAAATGCATCTAATATTTCTACAGCAAAGAATGAAACGTAATTTCAAGTGTTAGCTGAAAACATGAACTTCAAGTATAATGAAATTCGGGTCCACAAGTCAAGCTAAGTTAACTTGTGCATGGGGTTACATTTTTGAAGGCACAATAATAAATCATCTACCTATGTAACACATTTGCAACTCTTTTAAATGGATTATTAATATGTAAATATCACAATCCTATTAGCTACATTCTAAACACACATATACATTGCTATAGTTTATGGGGATACTTTTAATAGTGTCAGACCCCCATCTTTATTAATACATTAGTAACACCAAATACATGTGAGTGCAGACTACCGGGGATCATAACGCACTCCTACCAGGCTCATCAAGGTGGGAGCGACTTTCGCTCTCCCACACATATTTGCAGTTCCAGCACAATGCTGCCTGGTGGCCCAGTGGACTAATGCGTCCATTGTAGGGGCCTGTATTCGACCTCATGGTCACAGGTTCTAATCCCGGCGGGTCCACTCAGCCTTTCATCCATCCGAGGTTGATAAAATGAGTACCATTGAGTTGGGTAACAATAAACATCTGTTATTCAGCGCCAAGACACCTACGTGTAATCGTGCGCTTTACAAATACACCTGTTATGTTATCTAGGAGTTGGTCAGCTTTGATAAAATATTAACAAAAGGCACCTTGTACCCACCTGTTTGTTTTGCCTTGACTAACTAATGAGCACACCTAACTGCAACTAATTGACAACAAAAAATCCTAAGTAAACACATGGACTGCTTTGCTTTAGAGCACACAATTAATTCCAATAACAAGTTGGGCATGAACGAACAGGAAGCGAGACCCAGTCTAGTCCGTCAGCACCACCAACAATCGATATGAAAGGAGGTCAAGCCTATCAACGCAGATAGTCAAACTTGTCGACTGCCTTTGAACGACAATGAAGCAAATACAGACGGAGGAGCGGCTGTTTTCCCACACAATTTTAGAAACGAGTGAAAATCGACTGGCCTTCTTTAATTGGTAAAATAATACTTGAGCTGCATTTGTACTTTAGTCATTAAAACAGCTTAAACGGGAATGATTACAGAAAATATTACTTCCAGATATTTTGAGTAAAGTGAACGATACAGTTAATTTCTGGACACATGGAGCATACTTTATTTTAACCATCAAAGCTATACTCAATTTGTTGATCGGTGTTATAAGTGGCAAAGCGAAACAAGTCCAATCGCCCTCATAAGGAAGCACAAAACCAAACCAATATCCTACTGGGAAGGCTTGGATTCTTTACTAGATTTTCTTACCAATCTTTAGAATCCTAGGTCGACCAGATCTTTATTACCTGCAAAGAAGTGTGAAGGGGAGAACAACATTAATCATAACAACTTTTAGAATTAACCAAAGTAACTCCAATCCAAGAACCACTGACTACCGAATAAAGTTTTAGGAGTTTTATTACATAACCAAAAACACCTGAATATACAAGCACCTCAGCAAGAGGTTTAGGAAATAGACTGGCACTAATACAAACATTATCCTATGAAAGAGTCTCATACGACTCAATATGATGAGCAGAGTTAATTCTAAGAGCATTAGTCAAACAATAACAGATCCAGCTGTCGTGTTTTGGCAGCTCCTGAGTTAGCGTTTAGCACAGCTACACGGTCTTTTCTGTTAACTTGACCAAAACGAACGGGGGCCATTTTGAATCCCTCTGACTTCCGTTTCCTATGAACACGCTGCCTCGTGGTCAGTGTGCCCTTTTGTCCTTTCTCGATACCCATGGTCACTAGTCTGCTCGGCAACAGGCTATTTTTAGTACTGGTCAAGCGCACATGCGCATTACGCACCAATTGGTCACTCTTTAGGAATGTTCACACTAACTGACCAGTGCTGTTGAAACTCCTCCCACATGTTGGCCGTGTTCCAAAAATGACCTTATATGTACCTAAAATGTGTAACTTGTAACCGCCTATCTTTTTATTGCTAATAAACTGTATAAAAGAGGTCGCGCACCAATGTTCGGTGTGCTACTTCTTACATTGCCGAAGGGTGCTGTAGGAATGTATCACCACCCCATGGGGTCCTAATAAACTTGTCTTTTACCTTTTCCAGTGTCCGTGCCAACTTCTATACTAAGGTGTGCGAGAGTTAGCAGAGTATGTAGGCCTGATTTGAACCCAACACCACAATTGGCGACCACGAAGGGACTCATCGGCGACTCGGATGCCCGAAGGAGAGGTCGTGACGAAGGTCAGGAAACTCGCCATGGACGCGTACGCTGCCACTGAGTGACCCGAGTCTCGGCACCCACGGTGTGTTTTCCCGTCCTTCCGATCTGACCTTCCAGGTGGCGCCGGTCTTCGACTGAGATTCTGATCTTGGATTGTCGTGATGTGCCGTTTTGGCTGATTTGACCACAGAACTTGGCAGTTGGACTTTGGACGTCTGAAAGAAAATTGGTAAGCTTTTGATTGGTGAGGTAGTCTACTGACACTTACTATGGCTTTTTGAAACTTTGAATTTGAATTTGAATTTGTTAGCTAACGTTTTGAATCTTTGAATTTGAATTTGAATATGTGAAGTGCACCTCACATAGGCAGGCATGTAGGGATATTTCTCTGATTTATTTGATTTGAACAGTGCACCGTGTTAGGTGGCATTTTTGTAGTATCGCGTTTTCGTGGTACTTTTTGAAACATGCCTGTTTTTAGCACACTCCGTAGGATGTGCTGTTCTGAAAATGGTACCAATTATCGATTAAGTGCAAAACAGCCGGCTCCCCCAGAGGGGACTCCAAATCGTGAAATGTATGTCAAATTCGGTATTCCACCAATAATGTATAGTACATTATGGCATAAGTATACTAAAACTGATCATGAATTACAGTGGCCGCTATATGGGTCGTTTGACCTTCGAAAGGTACAATATGTAGAGCAGTGTTTGTTTCAGCGAAGGTCTAGACAAGATATGTTTGATTGTGTGCGTATGTGGGAGAAAGAGGTGCGTGAACGAGCGAAGCGTGAGGAAGCCTTGGCGGAGAAAGTGCAGCGGAAGGCTGCACATGACAAAGCTTTACAGCTACAGGAGAAGGAATTACAGGAAAAGAAAGAGAGGGAGAGACGAGAACGCAATTTACAGGTTAATGGTCAATTTCCTATCAGGCGTCCTCTCTATCCAGTCCTTACTAATGAAACGGATGATTTTTCATTACTAGATCGTTGTCCGCCCCCGTACGTCGCACCAACGGCTCCGAGCGAGGGATCAGACGAGGATAGTGATCGAACACAGCGTACCAGGTTACATGCGGAACGAGCTGCGGAATTACGTTCATTTGCACGAAAACTAAATATTAATACTGTTACTATTTCTGACGTTACTGAACAAATGGAACAGTGGCCTGATAAGGAACGACTGTATTTTTTAGATCAGTTTGGAGATGAAGTTGTTGAGCGGTATAGAAAATATTCTCTCGAGTTAGAATCCAAGGGTCGTGAGTATTTTCGTAAAGGTCTTTTTGTTCTTTCAGATGCGGACGACTTCTTCAAGCGTTTGATTGAACTGCGTAATGAGGCGACACGACTACGGGAGTTGGAAAAGTCGAAGAATTCGTCTCCGTCCGGAGCGACGGGGATATCCAAAGAATGCCCTATTTTTGAAACAGATAAGATCGCTGCGATTAATGTTAGACCTATGCGAGAAGCTGCGCCTTTATATGTCCCTCATAAAGGGGATGGCACAGATGATGATAAAAGATCCAAAGACGCGAAAGGGTATTTTGTATATAATTGGGTTTATACACCTTGGAATAGAGCAGATGTCATGGCGCTTAAGAATGCTTTACCTGATCCCCGTAAAAACCCTGCGGCTTTTTATGAAAATGTTGAAAGTGCAATTTCTTCATGTATCATGACGTTAGTTGATATTGATCTATTTTTCGGGTTGATATTGCCCCCTGATATGTGGAGAGTAATTCGTAGGTTTGATGACCTCACGACTCTCGGGGCCACTTGGAAAGATCTTGTTCAGGCTGATTTAGATAGAGAACCAGCATGTAAGCCGTGTCAATTAATATTAGACCTTCCAGGGGCCATACTAACAAAACTAAAGACTCTTGCTCCCGCTAAAAAGATTGATTGGACTATATTAGCCTCTTGTAAGCAGAAAGCGGAAGAATCAGTTTCCGATTTTTTCTCTCGCTTCGAGGAAGCGTTCCATGATTACAGTGGTCAATTATTGACAGAAGATACTGGCAGGCATTTATTCGTTGATAAGTATGTAGCTAATCTCCTACCGGAGATTGCGAAACGATTAAAAGCGAGTGAAAGTTCATGGACCACAGCAACCCCTGCTTCTTTATTGACTATGGCTCAATAATATGAAAGACAGGAATTGGAGGCGAAAGAAAGTAGTGAAAAGAAGGCGAAGGAATTGAAAACGAAGGTAATGTTAGCTCAGGTTCAGGCTACGAGAGGGAACAATAGAGGGGGGCGAGGATCATACAGTAATGCTCCTCCCCCTCGCTCTGACATTTCTGTGAATCAATGTGCATACTGCAAACAGTTTGGGCATTGGATTGCAGACTGTCCGGTGTTTCGAGAGCAGCGCACTTTGAGGGGACGAGGAAGTGGGAGATCTAGGAATTATTATGGAGGGTCAAGAGGAGGTTATGGCACGAATGATCGTGGAGGATATGGAGCAAGGGGTCGTGGTCAGTCCGATTATAATACGTTTGATAATCGCAATCAATATCAGATAAATGAGGGTGGTCCTGCCGAACCACGGGATGAGCATTATGCATAGGATTGCGTAGGATGGGGGGTGGAATCGGTTGAGGTACCAGTTGATCAAAGGGGTCCATACATAGAAGCACATGTTCTGGGTTCCACTGATCAATTTCTGGTCGATACAGGAGCTACTCGTAGCGCTTTGTCCAAATACTTGGTTCCAAGGGCTCCCCTGTCTGGCGAGGTAATTACAGCAATAGGGTTCGATGGAACACCTACTTCTAGCCCATTGTCTCAACCAGTTGCATTTCATGTTGATAAATTTGCTGCCCCTTGTCCCTTTTTGTTGTCTCCAAATACACCAGATAATATTATTGGACTAGATATGTTAAAACATTTTCGAGCTACTATTCGCTGTGCCCCAGAAGGAGTGCGAGTTGTGTTGAATGAGAATTACCCAGACTTTGAGCGAGTGTGTTTTCTCCATGAATCTGAAGTATTGGCCTCCTTACCAAACACGTTGTGGGCCACTTCTGACACGGATGTGGGGCAGATGCTAATCCCTCCAGTACGTATTACTGTAAAGGAGGGAGTTTCTCTACCACGTGTCCCGCAATATAAGATTTCTAGAGAAGGTGAACTTGCTTTAATACACATTGTAAATGATTTGATTTCGGCAGGAGTAGTCGAGGAAGTTCCTTACAATGTTTGCAATAGCCCAATTTTACCGATCCTTAAAAGAGATACAGATGCTAAGGTTTACCGTTTCATTATTGATTTGAGGGAAATAAACAAGATAGTAGTGCCTCAGTACCCGGTGGTGTCTGACATCACCACATTGCTTACGTTGGTTCCACCGACGGCAACTACTTTTACAGTCATTGATTTGAAGAATGCCTTCTTTTCGATCCCTGTACATCCTGACAGTCGATATCTATTCGGCTTTACATTAAATAATAAATCGTACAGATTCTGTCGAGTTCCTCAAGGCTATACTGAAAGTCCTAGCATTTATAGTCAGGCATTAAAAAGACAGCTTGATTCCTTTGAATTACAAGATGGAGTGGTTCTCATTCAATATGTAGATGATATCTTACTTGCTGCGGACACACCAGAACAATGTGAGAAGAGTACCTTTTCCTTGCTTTCCTTCCTGGCCAAACATAATCATAAAGTTTCGAAGAAAAAGCTACAATATTGTAGACCAAAGGTGACCTACCTCGGTCATCTTTTGTCTAAGGAGGGCCGTGCATTGACACCAGATCGAATTCAAGCAATTCTAGATACTCCAGTTCCTCGCACTCAGAAGGATGTTCGCGCCTTTATAGGTTTGACGTCTTTTTGTAGGCAATGGATATTGGGTTTTTCGCATATTGTTAAACCATTGTTAGCATTGTTGTCTAAAGATATACCGATTCCCATTGAATGGACGGATGAATGTCAGAATGCTTTTGAACAATTGAGACAAGCTCTTTGTTCTGCACCAGTGTTAGGTACACCTGACTACACGAAGGTTTTCACATTATATGTACACGAGAAGGATGGGTGCGCATTGTCAGTGTTAGTGCAGACACACGGAGACAAACAGAGGCCTTGTGCATACTTCTCGGCGGTACTCGACCCTGTGGCTCGAGGATTGCCCGGATGTTTTCGAGCAGTTGCAGCAACAGCAGTTGCGATACGACAAAGTGAGGGAATAGTTTTGTCACACAAATTGTTGGTGCTAGTTCCCCATGCGGTAGATGCGTTACTGAATCAAACGAAAACGCAGCATCTAACCAGTGCCCGTTTGACAGGATATGAGCTAACGTTGTTGGCGCCTCACATCACACTAAAACGATGTGCGACACTGAATCCTGCTACTTTACTGCCGGATCCTGTTGCTGAGACCCAGAAGGAAGAACAACATGATTGTGTTTTTCTGACTGAGGAACAGACAAAGGGTCGTATCGACTTACAGGATACGCCATTTCCAGATGTAGATGGGGAACTGTGGGTTGATGGATCGTGCGTGAGGTTGCCAGATGGTACGACTTCCGCAGCGTATGCGATCACGACACTTAAGACTGTGGTAGAAGCAGCACGGATACCCCAAAAATCGGCTCAAGCGGCTGAGTTGATAGCCTTAACGAAGGCATGTGAGTTAAGTGCTGGACTATGTGTGAACATTTACACGGATAGTCGTTACGCTTTTGGAGTAGTGCATGATTTTGGCCTACTTTGGAAGGAACGAGGATTCCTGACTTCACACGGAGTACACATCATGCATGGAGAATTGGTACGCGATCTCCTTAATGCACTGTTATGCCCAGAGAAAGTTGCAATAGTCAAGTGCAGTGCACACAAAAAGGTGACGGACAAAATAGGACAAGGCAATGCTTTTGCAGACCGTATTGCAAGAGAGACCGCTATGCTGCAAAATAATTTCCCCATGTATGTGGTGAAGTCACAAGCTGAGCGGTGGCATGATGCTAGAGAAGAAATACTAGATATACAGAAGTCAGCATCAGAGGCAGAACTTGTGAAATGGGCCACTGAAGGAGTATTAGATGATGAGGGTTGCTGGCGTAGTAAAGATATGGAGAGATGGAAACTACCCATGGCCTATTTACAAACAATGGTGCAAATGACACACGGGCTGGCACACATTGGAGCTCTCGCAATTACTAAATTGCTTGCACGAGTTTGGGAAAATGCTGACATTGCTAGCACGGCTAAGAGAGTAGTGCAGACCTGTCTGATATGCTTGCAGCACAATCCTGGACAAGGGACTCATACTCCTAAAGGTGGGTTTGTTCCACCTACTGCACCATTCGAAGTACTACAAATGGATTACATCCAGCTGGAGCGCTGTAATAATCTCAAGTATGTCCTAGTAGTGGTGTGTGCCTTCAGCAAATGGATTGAGGCTTACCCTACGAAAGACAATACAGCATTGACAACAGCTAAGGTGTTACTGAAAGAGTACTTCCCGCGCTACGGTGTTTGTAAACTTATGTGGAGTGATAATGGCCCTCATTTCATTGGAAAAGTAGTGGAATATGTCCTGAAAGGATTGGGAATCAAGCAACGATTCCATGCTGTCTTTCATCCGCAATCAGCAGGTTTAGTAGAACGATACAATGCAACTCTGAAGCTGAAGTTAGCAAAGATAGTGGCATCTACATCTCTGAAATGGCCGGATGCTTTGCCTTTGGCATTGCTGTCCATTCGATCAGTGCCACATTCTCGATCTGGCCTCACACCCTACGAAGTGGTGTTTGGAAGGCCTATGAATATTTGGGGAGTTCCAAAACCTCGTTTGATACATGATATGCCTTGTATAATGATGAACGATTATCTGGCACGATTAACAAATGATTTGCTTTCTATTCATCAACAGGTTCGAGAGGCGCTCCCTGATAACTCCACTGGTGAGGCTCACGATCTCCGCCCTGGGGACCACGTGATGGTCAAAGTCTTTGAGCGATCCAGCAGTTTGGAACCGAGATGGCATGGCCCTGAGCAAGTGCTGCTGGCTACGCGAACTGCTGTGAGAGTCACCAACAAGAAGCGGTGGATACATTCAACGCACTGCCGTCGTGTCTCTCCGGATCTGGTGAGCCCTGTGGTGCTATCCGACTACAGAAAGATTTTGGATACAGAAAAGAGCCCAGCTGTCACGCCTGATGAATTGGAGGGAGCCTTCCCGGACCACGTTGTTTCTGATAAAGTGAAGTATAATCTACGCCCCAGGAAATAAGATTCCTTTTGTGTTTTTGAAACTGGTTGGTAACCGCTCTGAGGTTTGTGAAACGGAAGCCGGGAATATCAAGGGGGGGGGATCAGTTCTGCCCAGTGTAGCGACACCCGTCTTGAATCCCGGAGAACAAATCAACGGCAGCCTCGGTTCATAACCATCGTTTTTATTTTTCCGGCTTAGTGTTGTTTTTGAAGAGTATTGTTTTGTGAACTATGGCATCTCCTTCGACACGAAGAGGGAGAATTCTTGGTGCTGTTTTGTTTGTCTTGACCGTAGTGGTGATCGCAGTATTAGCCTGGACTATAGAACTGTTGTTTCCTGTACGAGAACATTTGCTGCCCACCACTCCAAGTCCATCTGAACATTTTCATTTCACTCTGCCTTTTCACGAAGAAAGACATAGGCAGACTTATTTGAACAACAGCTTTATTAAGATTCTGCATCATACTCATAATATGACCAACACGTCCAATTGTTGGGTATGTGGAATGTTGCCCGGACACCAGAAGAAGGGAGGAACACCACTCATTCCTCTCCCGTTTTCTCATAATGGTTCTTGTCATGCTTGGTACACTCTTCTTTTTACTCTGCGATGGCCAACGAAAGGTGGACTACTTTTTCGGTTGAATAAAATATGCTATAACGATAAAGATGGCTATCCACACGCTGAAGGAACTAAATTCGAATGGGAAGAGTACCGTCCGGACAATGTTTCTACACCTCGTGTATATACGAATCAAAGACTTATAAATGTGACGAGCATGCATATAATAACAGTCATTGATACAAAAGCAGATTTGTGTATTAGAAATAAAGGTACAATCCCTGTAGGCCGCAGTGAATGTAATATTACACTTACCTTTGATACACCAACTGGAATTGCATTTGTAGCTTCACGTAACACATATTTCATTTGTGGAAATAAGGGATACCATCGTCTACCATTGGGATGGTTAGGAACGTGTTATATAGCTTTCGTATTACCACCTGTATTTATTGCTCCTCCCATGTATCACAATGATTACGTTCTGTACCATGATTTCATATTGAATAGAGTGAAACGAACAATAGATCTTGATGAAATAGACCAGACTGATACCACATTACAACAATATGTAGATTTCAATTTGGGGTTATTTTCATTCGTAGGAGCTGCACTGAATAGCAGGAAGATAAGGCGGCTTACACGTGTGGTGGAAGCCGTCGCTAATGAAACTGCCTCTGCTTTAGGGAATATTACTGAGGAATTACAAATTACCAGAATTGTAACGCTCCAGAATCGAATGGTTCTAGATGTGATACTAGCTGATAGAGGTGGAGCATGCCGCATCATCGGAAGTAGTTGTTGCGTTTACGTACCAGATAACTCACCTTCTGTATATGATTCGATTACAAAATTACATAAAATAGCTGCTGAGATCCACCCAGAAAATGGAACATGGACCTTTTCTGGTTGGTTCTGGACCCTGCTTAGTACTTGGGGTTGGAAATTATTAACGATTCTTTGTGTTTTTATTGGAGTACTATTTTTTCTTTGTCTATGTATTCAATGTGTCCCTACATTATGTTCTGTATGTATCACAGCCTGTATTCCGTCCAAACGAGCTATTGTTAAGCAAGAGAAACTGATCAATGATGAAGTATTGAAAATAATGGCTATTAACATTGAGGATGAACATTCTGACTACGTCCACTATGAGGTAGCTTTTGCTAAACGCTAAAAGGGCCGTCTGTCGTGTTTTGGCAGCTCCTGAGTTAGCGTTTAGCACAGCTACACGGTCTTTTCTGTTAACTTGACCAAAACGAACGGGGGCCATTTTGAATCCCTCTGACTTCCGTTTCCTATGAACACGCTGCCTCGTGGTCAGTGTGCCCTTTTGTCCTTTCTCGATACCCATGGTCACTAGTCTGCTCGGCAACAGGCTATTTTTAGTACTGGTCAAGCGCACATGCGCATTACGCACCAATTGGTCACTCTTTAGGAATGTTCACACTAACTGACCAGTGCTGTTGAAACTCCTCCCACATGTTGGCCGTGTTCCAAAAATGACCTTATATGTACCTAAAATGTGTAACTTGTAACCGCCTATCTTTTTATTGCTAATAAACTGTATAAAAGAGGTCGCGCACCAATGTTCGGTGTGCTACTTCTTACATTGCCGAAGGGTGCTGTAGGAATGTATCACCACCCCATGGGGTCCTAATAAACTTGTCTTTTACCTTTTCCAGTGTCCGTGCCAACTTCTATACTAAGGTGTGCGAGAGTTAGCAGAGTATGTAGGCCTGATTTGAACCCAACACCACACAGCTTGAAGCTTTAGCTGCATTCGTTCAAAAGGAAAGAAAAGAAAGTTAGTCTGTCCCTACACTAACACTAAATGACATCCCTACTTAGCATCAACCCCAGGCAAGAGAATAAGGTGTCAGCTGTGAAGACTTCCGAAGAAGTACATTCACTTTCAATCGGTAAGTAGCCTAAGCCACTGAGCTTGTTCAAAGATGCTCCTTCTATTCTCCTGCCTAGTTCCCTCTAAACCCAAGACCCTACTACATCTCCAACTGAACTCCAAGACTGCCTAACCCAAGACTGACTCTCCACCCTCGGGGCACTTTCCCTAATACAAAATCCCAAAAACAGTTGACACGCCTCAGCCACTCCCCTTGAGGCAGGTACCAGTGTGTGGATTTTTACAGTCTGGCTCTGTCTTCGTTCAAAAACCATTGCTGTGTCCTTGGGTCCCAGGCACCTTCCTCGCCAAATGTTGCAGTCGTGCATTCCAAGGCTCTCCCTTCATTCCCACTCCTATTATCCTAACTTCTAAACAATGGCTCATTCTACCTAACAAGCTCCATGGCCTTGCACCTGCAACAGAAACACATGAGCAACAACCTTGTACAAGCTCCAAGTTACACTTCGAAATTCAACTGAAAAGGTAAAGCCTTTTCCCAAAGACGATTCAGGCCTGCTTCTTGAGTCATGCTAAGAAAATACAGTTAGGCCTCTACTGGCTTTTCATTTCCCAGGCTTTTACACATTTAAAAGTATTTCTAACATAACATCAGAATCAGGTTATTCGATAATCACTTTAAAAGGCATTAATTCTTATTACACTTCTAAAACAATATTATTCTCATCAGGTTAGAACATCACATGCTTATTAATACACAATTCTACACGTGCAACTTTAATATGGCACGTTAACCTAATGCAACATTTAATACGTGAAGCAATAATCTTCTCAACTTTACCTAACAAATTTCTCAGTTAAGGTACTACATTAGTCTTCAAACGACATGAATATTACTAACAATTGCAACATAAATTGATTAATTACTACATTTCTAATAATCATGCATTAGTATAGTCTTCTAAATATGCGGGTGCTGACTACTGGAGTTTATGATGCACCCCTACAACTTTCAGAATAGCATGGCGCTCCATCACTACCAAAAGAGAACAACTGAAGGTCGTCATTGAAAAATGTAAAAAGATTTATTTTTAAACAAGGGCGAGCAGGGAGATGTAATTATAATGGAGCTGGGGAGGGCGTTGAAGCTGAGGAATAGAGTTTGAGTCTGTAGGGAGGCGCAACATCCTGTGATTGGTATGAGGGAGAGGGTGGGAGGTAGCAGGCAGAATGGGGCAATGCAGAGGATATGACGGAATGGCTAGAGCGGCCGACTTTGAAGTTCGGGAACCACGTACGAGCGTACGCTCCAATACCTTCTCAGTGTCGGACAAAAGAAAAAACACATGCAGTTGCCAAACATGCAAATGGGAGGGATAAATGCTGCATTAGCATGCAAGCACAGGCAAACAGTAACAGAGCATGGACCAAGAAATAAATAGCGCCCCAAGGAACAGATCAACAACCATAGCATAATGATACCGTACTTACTCCCTGCTCGATGGGAGGAATGGAAGAGAAAAAGGAGGGACAAAGAGGCAGGACTGGCCACTAACAGGCAAGGATTTTTAAAGGATACTGAAATAGACAAATGAAAAGCAATGGCAAGCAATAGGCGAGGTTGAACTCAACTAAGCATATACAACAGTTCACTAACTTACAGGTCATGTGCTGTCTAGGTTCTACTTAAAAAGGGGGACATTTCTGATAATCATTTTTATTACGTGTTCGTCACTGCACTGTTCCAGTGGCAAAAAGTGTCAAGCAGTGTGTCATACTTAAACAACTAACATGTCACACAGAAACATACAAAAGCATGGAAATGTCACACACGGCAACCGAAACCTTGGCAGCTATTCAAACCCCTTCAGGGCTTAATAGAGACCTTGTCCGAGATGCACTATCAGTACAGTGATGAGCAGGGGAGCAACTAGACCCACACTTTGGGGGGAGCTAAGACTCCCAGCCACGGCCGGTTTGAGCACTGGTGGTGGTGTTACAACAACCTTTTTTGGTGCTCTTCTTCCCCATTTCCTCCTTCTCCCTGAATTCCCTCACTACCACTCTCCAACAGTGCCCCTAATCTCTCCATAGCCTCTCTCTGACATACATCTAATATTTTTATAGTGCTACTCATAGTTCACTCACACTCAGTTCTGTGATCTGCATTGTCCACGTTCTTTGTAGCAGGCACATTAACCATCCATCCTACTTAACGATGAGCCAAAACTACAACTAGAAAAATTTATGAACTCTCACTAGTAGGAACATTAATCACCAAAGTTATATTGATGTGTTTATAGTTGCCTTAAAACTATCTGTTACACAAGGACGTTGCTGTGCTTTTTCAACCATAGATACATTTTAAACATAGCGCCCACCCCCAACAAAGTCAACCCTAGCTGCAGCTGCACCAGCCGCACCGCCCTAAAGCCCGTCATGCTCCCAGCAATGGGGCAGGAGAAGCATTTCCAGAAATGGGATGAGAGCTAACCTCATACCGATTATATGAGTAAAAAGATCTATGTAAGTGGTTGGGTGTGAGACTTCCCCCAAATTCTAGCAAGCAAAACACGTTAACAGATTTCTTGTAGATGATTTAAGGGAGAGTAGACTTCTCGCCTGAGAATTTTTGGAAACTTTTGTGATCAAATTTGCTAAAACGCCACAGACCCTTATGAGCTTTCATGAAATATTTGAGTACTGTCATGGTGCACCAGGGAAGCCGTTCCTAGGATTAGATCTCATTTTTTTCAAATGTCTTAAGTCAGAAATTTCTTCCACTATACCATGGTCATAATTGTTTCTTGTGTGAGCCCCATATGAAAAGGAGTACATTCAATATGACAGTGCCAGAAATTTACCATTGACACTTTCGCTACAGCCATGGGTACCTCTAAAACTTCCCTCCAATATACAAGGGTCATGACAGAACAAAGAGAGGAATGGTGCGCCCGTAAACAGATTCATTCATGAGTCTCTCGGTCCACTAAGCAAATTTCTCCTTTATTCAGTTCCAATATTCAAAGTCGTAAAATCCAATTAATAAAAGCATCCCACCAGGGCTAATATTCATGAATCATTAGATTTCAATTATGTTTTCCTTTTGGTCCATCAAACCGAAGGACTGAACACTTTGTCTTGCAATACTGATTTGTGTATTGGGACTCGGGAAACATTTATCCCCGCAGTAAACTACTAAATTTTGTGATGCACATTGAATAAATTGAGATAACAATTGATGGACCAAAAGGAAAACATAATTGACATCTAATAATACATGATTATTAGCTCTGATGAAGTTCAAGACACCTTGAATGAAACACGTTGGCTGGATGCTTTTATTAATTGAAATTTATGACTGAATATTGAATCTGTTGTGATACACAGATTCAACATTTTATGTGCATTCATAATCTATTTTACACCCCAAACAAAGTTGCTAAGTGGAGTACAACGATAGGTACGAATTGCAGCCGCTGTGGGCTATACGCAGCTGATGAACTGCATATGTTTTTTTCTTGCCCCAAACTTTCTATTTTTTTTCAACATGTGGAATTTTTTTTAATTATTGTTCTTAAGAGTGAGATTAAGTTAACGGCGGAATTAGTGCTGTTGGGTATTGATCATACTGTTGTTAGGTCAACACCAATCTCTTATTTTTTATTTTTATGTATGGCTGCAGTTAGATCCTGTATTACTAAGGAATGGATTAGTTCGGATCCGCCATCTTTTTTTATGTGGCGGGAAAAATTACTGTTTATGTACAATATGGAATCTGCTATATATAAGTTAAAAGGGATTAAAAAGAGAATATTGGGGGAGAAAATTTGGGCACCAATTGCCGAATGGATTTAAACTTTTTATGCTGATTGAATTAAATTTATGTTATAAATTGTTATGTACCTTAAGAGGATATTGACTTATTCTGGTAACTATGTATTGCTGTATTTCCTTGCAATAAAATAATAAAATAAAAAAATAAAAAATAAAAAATGAATATTGAATCTGAGTAAAGCAGGGATTTGCTTAATGGACCGAGAGACTCATTAATTAGTCTGTTTATGGGTGCTCCATTCCACTCTTTGTTCTGTCAAGATTGTGTCTGCTTTTGCAGTACTACCATACAACGACTGGTAGAGGAGTGCACGGGCCATACTATTTTTTAACTATATGTGAGGTACAGTGGTGGGATCCGCCATTGACTTTTTGCTTTTGTCTATAAATATACATGGGTCAACATTTTGCATTCACACCCCCTATAAAATGAGTAGAGGAAATCTTATGACAAGAGTTACCTCAAATATCTGTTCCAACATCTTGCTATAGATGCACCCCATATGCTAAGAATGATGCGCATTATGTCAGGGGCTTCGACCAGGTGTGGTGGCGCATGTTCTGTGTCCCTGCCGCTGGGTGTGACTGGGCTAGCAGCTTTCTCAGTAAGACAGTTTAAGTCTCCACAGCCAATGATGGTGTCTTAATAGAAGCATGTCAGGGCCTGCAGTTTGCCACAGATAACACCTCCCATCCATATTCTATTAGTGCCCTTGTCTGTAAGGCAAAAATCACCTCCAGCGGGTCAGACCAGCAGTATGATTGAATGCATAACACAAATACACTGACACACACTTTGTCACTTGCACACGTTCTCACTATGGGGTCGATTCTGAATCGGGAAAAAAAACGTCCGTACGATTTGTGTCCGGAGCCCTCTCCGTACGAATCATACCCGTCCGTCCGAGTCGCGAAGTACGATCCGTATTCCGTGAATCTGTCTGAATCGTTGCGATCAGTTCGTATTGCATGGCTGAAACCGTGAACGGTACGACTCGTACACATGCCGTACGACCCGACGAGTACGATCGGGACCGGGGTATGAGGACGCGATTCGTACGGTCCCCGTCAGGTAAGGACGAGTCGTACGGAAAAGCACACAAACACATACACACGTACGGTCCGTACACCCCATGCTCGCAGGGGTACGCACCGTACCCCTGGAATCATGGGGTGTACGAGCCGTACCCCCATTGTACAATCGGTGTACGAGCCGTACCCCCATCGTACATGGGGTACGGCTCGTACACCAATCGTACAATGGGGGTACGGCTCGTACACCGATCGTACATGGGGTACGGCTCGTACACCGATCGACATGGGGTACGGCTCGTACAACGAGCGTACATGGGGTACGGCTCGTACACCGATCGTACATGGGGTACGGCTCGTACACCGATCGTACAATGGGGGTACGGCTCGTACACTGATGGTACATGGGGTACGGCTCATACACTGATCGTACAATGGGGGTACGGCTCGTACACCGATCGTACATTGGGTACGGCTCATACACCGATCGTACAATGGGGGTACGGATCGTACACTGATGGTACATGGGGTACGGCTCGTACACCGATAGTACAATGGGGGTACGGCTCGTACACCGATCGTACATGGGGTACGGCTCGTACACCGATCGTACAATGGGGGTACGGCTCGTACAACCCACGATCGCAGGGGTACGGTGCATACCCCTGCGATCATGGGGGGTATGCACCGTACCCGGGGGGCCGTTCCATACCTGTTTTGGCGCGAACTCTGCTTTTACGGCTGTTTTCAGCTCCCGTAGAAAAAGGGTCGTACGGTGCGTACCCGACACGTATCGTACTTGCTGGGTCGTAAAAACCAGCCGCGAACCGTACAGATGTCGCGTACAGCGGGTTCCGAGGGAGAATCGTACGGAGATTAGAGTCGTACGGAGTACGGCTCCTGGTACGAATCGTACTTCGTCGTACGTACGGGGGACGTTGCAGGGTACGATTCGTACGGAAAAAACGCCTCGAACGGCTATTCGGAGCGGTTTTTCCCAAATCGGAATCGGCCCCTATATCTCTTGCACTCTTTTGTACATTTGTACTATGTCACATTCACACACAGACACACTGCCATTCACACTTCTATTAGTCAATCTGCTTTTAATGTTTTGGAAATGCTTGCCCTGCTGCTTCTGCCATACCTGCCTTGCCTTTTAGTGAAGCTAACTTATGGGCTAACGAAAGTATGGACACAGCCTTTTATAACATGACTCAGTCATGCATTAATCTGAGTTCAAAACAATGGGTGACCGTATCAACCCATACCGGAGGTCATATTTTAGATTTGGTCTCCGCCACGGATGACCTCATTATTATAGGGGAAACCCTGCCGATGGGATGGACAGACCACCATTTGATCACTTTTAGTGTTCAAAATATGAATAAAACAAGACATGTGGATAGACAAACTAGGACATTCCAAGGTCGGGACTGGAAGGGGCTAAGAAAAAATGCTCAAACGGGCAGCCCCTTATTCCAGATGGAAACTTTGTTTAATACTGGCAAGCAGGTTACAGAGAACTATACTGCGCTCAGTGAGCATATTACTAGGCGACTGGAACAACTTGCCCCGATTAAAGTCATTAGGAAAAAAGGTAGCCCATCAGCCCCCTGGTATACGGAACATCTATGGAATCTCAAGCTGTCCTGCAAAATGGCAGAAAGACAGTGGAGGAGGACTTATCTGGAAAAGGATAAATCAAGCTGGAGGCTTATTATAATAAAATATAAAAAAGAGATTGTCGTGGCCAAAGCTGATTATTTTGCTTCTACAATTTTGAACAGCTCTAATAAATCTAGAGACATCTTCAGGATAGTGAGAGAGATGACTTATCCTGAATGTACTAACAGCAAAATCAAATCCACTCAGGAGCTGTGCGATGGGCTGGCCCTCTTCTTTCAAGAAAAGATACACAAAATCGTTGAAGGCCTGAGAGATACACCCCTAGCTGCTCAGTCAGATCAGGAAAAGGGGGGGGGGGCGGAGATGTGACTGTGACAATGAGGGTGGTATATGTGAGTAGGATGTCCTTCAGGCTACTATGAACAATCTTCCCATACCTTCAGAGGAGGTGTTTGCCCGAATAGCTCTGGGAATCTCCTCTGGGTCACCACTGGATACCATGCCTCCTAAGCTGATGACCCTATTCCTTTTTTTCCTTTTGAAATCTTTATTTCGACCAGTTAGATCATAAAAGATATATACACAGTCAAATTCATTGTAATTTAGACAATTCAATAAAAGACTAATTATAAAAATTGGATTACGAAGTATTAGTCAATTCATCCTCAAAACTGCTTTAAAACCATTAATAAACTGATTTCATTAAGAATCCACCTCCGCCTTCAAAAGGCGGGTACGTGCATGCCACATAGCTGTTAAAAACTTTGCCACAGCGAACACTATTGGAGGTGACACATCTGTCTTTAGAATTCTATACGCCGGGAGAAACTGCCTAAAGCCCAGATTTTTGAGAAGGGGGACAAGCCAGTATTTCCTGATTTTTTGGTAGGCTTTACAAAAGAGTGCCACATGTAAGTCATTTTCTTGGGGGTGCGCGCATGCCGGGCAGTGCTCTATGGTCGGAGGCAAAGACCAAGAGCTGGTGAATGACCTTAGGGGTAGTGTGCCATATCGCCACTGCAGAATCACAGGGGTCATGCCATCCAAAACACATTCCAGGGAGTAAAAGTCATTGGATGAATAGGTTTGTTAGGGAACCCACACGCGTACCGTCCAAAGCAATGGTAAGCTTTAGGTCATAGTAAGTTTTTGACAGTGCTTTGCGTGTAATCCTGCTACTTGCGTTTGCCGGGTCAGTCCAAAGTTCTAATAGACCTAGGCTCTCGCACGACCTTTTTATGTAGCTTAACCATGGAATGTGGATGGCATTTGGTACAGTTAAAAACTCCTGGAGCTCAATCCTGTAATCGGTGAGTACTTTGCTGCTCCATAATCTTCGCCAGAAAGTTAATGGTTTGAGTCCCAATTCTTCCGCAATTGGCCTAATTCCCAAGTCCAATCTCAGAGGGAGGAACGGTGTGCTTGAGGGGAGAGCTACCAACTGCCTGATGAATTTGTTTTCCGTAATCGTCAGGTTTTGGGCAGAAGTGTGACCCCACAGTTCGCCCCCATAGGTAGCTGCCCCCGTGCTTGTGATTTATAGATTTGAATCACTGGGCCGAGTGGACGATATGTTGAGTTATTCACCATCCTGGAGATACCACCCACTATCTGCACCAGTTTCATGTTAACCTTAGTCTGATGTGTCCCCCATGTTATATTCTCATTTAGGGTTAGCCCTAGGTACTCAAATGTAGAGACCCTCTCTAATCGCACTGTACCAAGTAAGGGATTAGGGCGTGTTGAAGGAGTGGGGTTTAGGATCATATATTTTGTTTTGGAAGCGTTGATCTCAAGGCCCCTCTCCGTACAAAATTTTAAAAACCCATCCAGTACCCGTTGTATTCCCATGGGGGATTTCGACAGGAGCAGGGTGTCATCCGCAAACATGATAGCGGGCACCCTGCTGCCATCCAATTTGGGAGCGTCAATGTCACCGATCCCGGTCAGGTGGGCAATTACCCCGTTATACACCAGCTATGCTGTCAGTCTCTTTGTTCTGGTGTGGTACCGTCCATCTGGAAGCGGGCTGTTATTTTGCCACTTCTGAAGAAGCCCACACTAGACCCAGGATGCTATAAAAACTATAGGCCAATTTCCCTCTTACCCTACCCGATTAAGATCACGGAATGCTGGGTAAGCAGAATATTGTCCCGTTTTCTAGAGACAAACAGCAAACTGGAGGAGGAACAGTTTGGGTTCAGACCGGGTCATGGAACAGAGACAGCCTTGGTGGCCGTTTTAGATAACCGTTTTATGCCGTGTTTGATACGGTCAACCATGGCATTCTTCCATCAAGTCTGGAAGACCTAGGGGTGACGGGTACAGCACTGAGTTGGATGCGCTCCTATCTTTCGGACAGATGGCAAGCAGTAGCGCTCCCTCCATACCAGTCGGAATTTGTAGAGAATAGGCATGGGGTACCCCAGGGTTCCTCCATCAGTCCTGTGCTGTTTACACATATATGCGACCTTTCTTGGAGATCATCAAGGCACATAAAATCAGCGTGATCAACTATGCTGATGATACGCAGCTTGTGGTATCCTTTGAGGGTGACCAGGTGGACACACTGGATAGTTTCCACGCATGCATGCGAGAAATGGTGAGATGGCTGAATGAGAACTTGCTCCAGTTTAATAATGAAAAAACTGAGATCTTACAATGCATGGTGGGGGGGGTCCCTCGAGCCCTGCCAGCTGACATCTGGCTCATAACCTCGGATGGCATGCCAACACCAGTGACTGCCATACGAAATCTGGAGGGTAGCTTTAATGAGAAATTAAATCTGGAGTCTCACGTTAAAAAGCTGGTGGGAGGCTGTTACACTCTTATCCGAGGACTCCGGAAAGTGTTACCACTATTGCCAGCACAGGCACGAACTACGGTAGTAAGGAGTATTATATTGAGCCGCCTGGACTACTGTAATGCCCTGCTTCTGAAATCCCCTGGATACCTGATCGCTAGGCTCCAGAGTATCCAGGCAGCAGCACGTAAGCTAGCGCTAGGTCGAACACGTCGCTCCTCGACAACTCAAGCACTGGCAGAGCTACTTTGGCTGCCAGTCGCTCAGAGGATCTTGTTTAAATTTCTCTGTATAGTGTTCAGGGCACTCAATGGGCAAGGTCCCAAGCTGATCCAGGATAGGTTCCAATGGTATGAACCGACTCGAACTCTCCGCTCCTCCTCTGCCAGTCTGGCTAGAATCCCTAGAACAAAGAAGGTTACTCTGGGGGGAAAAGCTTTCAGTGTGGCAGCTGCCCGCCTCTGGAATCGTCTTCCCTTGGAAATCAGGAGCAGTCAGAGTCTGATGTTGTTTCAAAAAAGAGTTAAGACCTGGCTCTTTTCAAAGGTTTGAGAATTCTGTTTTTTAGTAACAAATACCGTCTTTCTTGCCGCTTGCCTTTCATAATTCCTTGACAGCCTACCCTCTGTATACTTGCCATCTTTTCAGCGCCATGATGCCCGCAGGGTTGCAGAGCGCTTTATAAATGTAAAAAATAAATAAATAAAATTAACAAAAACATAGGGGCCCATTAGGATGTCGGGCGGATTGCCCCCGCCGGGCTGGCGGGGGCAATCCGCTCGACATCCATACTCGTTTTCCCTCGGGGACCTCGGCGGATGGTCTTTCCGTCCGCCGCTTTTCCGCCCCGGTCGCCTTGCGACCGGGGCAGAAAAGGAATAATATGGTGGCGGTGTCTATTAGACACCGCCAGCCATATTATGATGGTTGTTTACAGGTGCCTTTCCACGGCGGCGATGCCGCCACGGAAAGGCATGCGGTCTTCACTCTGGGGGCCCCCTGCGGGCCCCCAGTGTGAAGGAGAGGTGGGGAGTGCACATGGCATTTGCATTTACAAAGCGGCAGGCACCGCGCGGTGCCTGCCGCTCTGTAAATGCAAATGCATTTTTAGCTCTCTGCACCTCCCGCCACAATGCTAAAATTACAGGATGTGCCCGCCACTGTGGCGGGTACATCATATTATCCCCCACGGGACCCCCGCCCTTATGACGGGCGGTCCCGCATACCGACAGGACCCCCATATTCTCTATTCAAAAATATTAATATGTTCCCTTATCAATGTTTGTTACAAGTATGATGTGTATTAAAAGTACACTTCCTTAAAATAGCTGTACGGGTCTAATATTTGGTTTCATGTGTGGTTCAAGCAGTTACAGGATTGGAAAATTTATGAATGCAGGCTGAGAGGTTTGTCTGTGTGAGTTCAGGATGAAGTGCAGGGCGAGTGGTGTGACTCCAGGCTGAGTGCTGTGTTTGTTTGTGTGGTGCTTGTTTGTGCTGTGCAAATCTGAGTGAAGGGTGAGCTGTGCGAGTTACAGGAGTACCTCTGTGAGTGCACAGAGAGCGATGTGACAGTGTGAGAATAGGGTGAGAGGGATTGACTGCCGGGTGAGTGAGGAGACATTTGAGTTTTGGTGCGGGTGAGAGTGCAGGGTAGAAGGAATTATTGCACTGTGAGTGATGTGCATGTTTGAGTGAGATTGCAGAGTGAGCAGTGGGATTGACAGGTGAGTGAAGTATTATGTGAGAGCAAGGTGAGTAGTGTGCTAGTGTAAGTGCAGGGGGAAAAGAGTGAGTGCATGGTGAGTGGTGTGAGTGGGTGTGCAGTCTAAATATCGAGTTATTTTTATCGACTGGACAGAATATCGAATGAGTAATATCGAGATGGCAGTAATATCGAGGTAAGTAATATCGAGCTATGTTTTATTGATTTTTAAATAAAATAAAAAATATCAAAGTTAGAAATATTGAGTAGTTAATATAGATTGTTTAAAATATCATTATTATTTGTTAGTTAAAAATATCGAAAGTTAAAATATAGTGTTAGAATATCGAAAGCTAAAATATAGAGTGTTAGAATATCAATGTTTGAAATACTGACTGTTAATAATGTTGAAAAAGTTAGGTGTTGCCAGCCATGAGGATGCGGAATCACCGCTGCGGTGCCTTCAAAGACCCCCCCCACATTAGGATGGCTGGGGGGTCATCGGCGGATGGGAAGACCGTCCGCCACTTTTCCGCTGCGGTCGCCTTCCGACCGCGGCGTAAAAGCTCTAATATGGTGGCGGTGTCTATTGGACACCACCAGCCATATTAGGATTTGCTTTGGGACATGCCTTTCCGCGGCCACGAAAAGGCATATGGTCTTTTCTTTGGGAGCCTGTTGCGGGCCCCCAGGGTGAAGGGGGGGTGGAGGGTGCACATGGGGGGTACCTATGGTACCTCCCTGCCTTTGCATGCACAAAGCGGCAGGCACCGCGCGGTGCCTGCCGCTTTGTGCATGCAAAGGGAAAACATGCATATTTAACCTTGTGTCGGGTGCTGCTTCAAGCAGCACCCGCTGCAATGTTAAGTATACAGGATGTGACCGCCAGGGTGGTGGTCAGATCCTAATTCCGAGGGAGGGAACGCCGCTGCCCCTGCGGATGGTCCCTCCACCTTGGGGGTCCGTCCGCCATCCTAATAGGCGCCATAGTTTGTTAATTTATAAAATTAAATAGATATATATTTTTTAATTAAAATCTTTATAAATATTTTTTTATATATATATTTTTTAAAACTTGTTTTTATTGTTGCATATTTGGTATCATGGTTACATCCATAGACATTCTTAAGTGTGGCTTCAACATTTAGCCACGGTCAGTCGAGATCGCAACTTTCACTTTATTTCAATAACTAGTAACTGAGAACTTTATTGATCGGATAGTTGGCATTGACCATCATAGTCATCATCACAGTAATGAGGAACTACGCTATAATATATGTGTAACATACTATGACCTATGTAGAACGTGGCCTTGTCAAAAGGTCGTGTTCACTTTAGAGCGTTCCTGCGCTAAGCACCATCTCTCCTCCCTCCCATCCCCTACTCTACGTCGTCCTCCTCCCCCTCACTATCCATGTCTTCTCCTTCCGGTAGAGGCTCGCATATATCCCCCCTATATGTGTTCCATGTGAGCCATATTTTATTCCATTTACGTGGGTTAGACCTTTGTTGATATACCGCCCTCTCCGTTGTCATCACCATGTCCATGTTCCTACACCATTGCGTCAGGGTAGGTGTTTCCCGTGCACCCCATTTCTGCGCTATGTCGCGCTTCGCCAACATCATGCCGATGACCACCCATTGTCTCCCATATGTCGTCAAGTTGTTCGGTCCCCATACATTTAGTAGGCATATCCTGGGGTCAGGTGTGATGGGGACTTGTAAGGTTTGAGCCATAGTGCGTGTTATTCTCCACCAGTAATCCATGATGTTAGGGCAATCCCACAGAGTGTGAAATAGTGAACCTTGTGCTCCGCATTGTCTCAGGCAATGTGGGTGCTCAGCCCTATGTATTTTGTGTAGCATAATACGCGTATAATAGACTCGGTGCAGTATTTTAAACTGTTCCAGACGAAATCGTGTCGATATGCCGGCCTCCCTAGGAGACGCCAGCGCGGCATCCCAACTCTCCTCATCCAATTCCCCAAGCTCCTCCTCCCAAGTTTCTTTTAGTTTTTGCAATGGGTCGGGCATGTTATTTATTAATTTACGGTAAGTGAGAGAAGTAGCCTTAGCCTCCATGTATTCTGTCAACAGTCGGTCTTCTAACGGAGCCGATTCCGGGACCGTCATACCAGGTTCTAACGCCGCCATTAATGCGTTCCGGATCTGTATGTATCGGTATGTCTCCGTTACTCTCAGCTCGTATTGTTCCCTGAGGGTCTCAAATGGCACCACTCCACCCCTTGTCCACATGTCCCCAACCGTGGATATCCCTATGGTGTCCCATTGGTCAAAGCCCTTGCTATTCCTTAGATTACCCAAGACTTTGGAGTCCTATAAAGGTGTCATGCGTGTGATCACACCCTCCCATTTCAGTCACGTCTGGGCTTTATGCCATATTGTCACGGTGTGCCTAGTGGGGCCTCTCAGTTTTCTAATCATCCCCTTGTTATAAAGCGGAGCCAACAGGGTGGCAGTGCCTAGCTGCTGCCTATCCGCCATGAACGCCGGGTCATCACGTGGTCCATGTAACCACTGGTTTATCACCTTAAGGTGTGCCGCCCAATAGTACATTTCCAGGTTTGGGAGGGCGATCCCTCCACTATACCAGTCCCTGATCAACTTTAGATGTGCCACTCTCGCTGGTTTGTTTCCCCATAACAGGCCCGACAGCTGAGCCGAAACTTGTCTGAAAAATGGTGGTGGAACCGTCGCCGGTGTATTTTCTAAGACGTAGAGGAAGCGGGGCAGTGCCATCATTTTGAACAGTGCTGCCCTGCCTAGCAAAGTCAAGGGGAGAGTTTTCCAGTGTCGCACGTCTGATTTCAGCCTCCCGAGCAGTGGCCGCAAGTTCAGTTCCTGAAATGTATCATGATCCCGCGTAATATGGATCCCCAGATACTTGAAAGAGATGTCTCCCACTAGCAATGGACAGTCAGCGGACAGAACCGGTGGTGCGCCGTTTATCATGTAGAGCACCGATTTCGCCCAGTTTATTTTATAACCCGAGGTCAGCCCATGTCTCTCGCACAAGGCCAGCAGTGTCGGCACACCCGTCGGTAAATCCATCAGGTAGATTAACATGTCATCGGCATATAATGACACCCTGACCTCCCACCCGTCACCCCACTGCACTCCTCTTAGCAACCGAGTAGTCCTAATGACAGTAGCTAAAGGTTCCAGGACCAGGGCGAACAGTAGCGGTGAGAGTGGGCAGCCTTGTCTCGTACCCCTCCTCAGTGATATTTCTCTTGAGAGACGGCCATTTGCCGTCACTCTCGCCATCGGGTTTTGGTACAGTAGCTTGATCCATGCTATGAATTTCGGGCCGAAACCCATGTGTTCCAGAACCGCGAAAAGATAGTGCCATTCTACCAAATCAAATGCCATTTTGGCATCCAGAGAGAGGATTGCCGCCGGCTCCGTTAACAGCGGAGCCCGTGCCATCACCCCATGCAGCCGTCTGAGGTTCATCGCCGTGCTCCTATGCGGCATAAACCCTGACTGGTCAGGGTGTATTAGATGCACCAAATGTGGCTGTAGCCTATTTGCCAGTACTTTCGCCAAGATTTTGTTCTCGGCGTTGAGGAGGGAGATTGGGCAGTATGAGCCACAGTCCTCCGGTGGCTTGCCGGGTTTTGGGATTGTCACTATAGTCGCCGCTCGTTGGTCGGGCGGCAGTTGCCCCTGCTCTAGACTATCCTTAAACATGTTGCGTAGGGGTGTGGAGAGCGTTTCCGACATTGTCTTGTACCATTCTATCGGTATTCCGTTAGGGCCTAAGGCTTTCCCTGAGTGTAAGGCTGTTATAGCTATTTGAATCTCCTCAGCGGTCAAGTCTACTTCTAGGTCATCTATGCTGGTCTGCGATAAGGCGCGAGTGGGTATGTCTATGAGAGAGGTCTCCGCCATTCTTCGAGTCACCTCGGTGTCGGGGGTGTATACTGCCTGAAAATGATCCGCGCTCAACTATCAGTGATGGGTGGGTCTGTAACACACCCGCACGATCTCTCAGATGTAATATGGCCCTTTGTCCATCCCTTTTCCTGTCTAACCAGGCAAGGAGTCTACCCGCCTTGTCACCCACATCATACAGTCTGTGTTTTGTGGTCGTTATATCATTTACCACCCTTCTGCGTATATGGTCAGAGTGGCTCTGCTGGCACAGTTGGAGTGTGTGTCGTGGGGCCGTTGTCGGGTCGTCCTCATGGTCTCTATTGGCCTTGTCCAATTTGCTTTCGAGGTCTAAAAGTTCTTGTTTTTGTGTATGTTTATGTCGCGTAACCGCTGATATAGCTTGCCCCCGAAGAACCGTTTTATAGGCCTCCCATAAGATAGTGGGAGATTCTACCGTCCCCTCGTTTTCATTAAAATATGACCTCGTTCCCTCCTTCAGTGTTTTGGTTATCTGTGGTATTTGAAGGTACCCCGGGTAGATCGGGAAGATACGTTTTCTTGTCAGTTCAGGGTTGGAGAGAGTCAGTGTCAATGGAGAGTGGTCAGAAATACCCCTAGGTCTAATTTGTACGTCATTGATAGTGAGGAGGCTGTGTCCTAGTGTTAGGAAATAGTCAATCCGTGATAGGCTGTCATGGACCGCCGAGTAATAGGTATACTGCTAAGCCTCCGGGTGTAATTACCTCCAGAGGTCCACCAAACCTTGTGCCTCCAGGAATCCATGCAGGCGTGAGGGCCCGGGTGTTTGAGTCCGCACCGGGAATCTATCCTGTGTGTTGTGTGCCACAGTGTTAAAGTCCCCCCCTAAGACAAGATCTCCTTCCGGTAGCTCTAGCAGAAACTTCCCCAATTCAGGGAGAGCCACTGCATGACCGAGACTACATTCAGCGGCCTCCCTTCCCATTGACCATGTGCGGCTGCGAAACGACCCTGTGTGTCTGTTTTCGTGGATTGAACAATGAACCCTGAGGAACTGTGCATGAGGATTCCCGTACCACGGGACCCCTTCGTGAATTCAGAATGGGCGATCATACTGTACCCTTTCCTATCCATGGCCCGCGTAGCTGTGCCCGTTAAGTGTGTCTCTTGCAATAGGACCAAGGCTGTATTAAAGCGTCTTATACTCTGTAGTACCAGTCCCCGCTTGATCTTGTCCCCCAATCCCCGTACATTCCATGTCATAATGCACAATGGTGTTACCCGCTTCAGTCCCGGCTCCTCCCTCTCCGCCTCAACTCTTGTTGTGTGTGCCATAGGTGTCGTGCGTGGATGTATCATTGTGTCGCCCCAACTGAGCTCGACTGTTGTGCCTGATTCCTGCTATGTGGTGCGAACATGCCAGATATGTCCAATCTCTATCAATAGAACAGCTCTTCGAATGCAAAACCTCCCAACCCCCAACTCCCCCCCACCCTGCCCCCCTGCTCAACGGACTCAGAACTGCCCGCCCCCCCAACTCAGCAGAGTGCCTGATCCCTTCCCAAAACATAGTACTTGCACGCTGGGGTGAAAGACCCTCCGGAGTCAGCGGCCTCCCTTCTCATTCACGGAGGTCTTCCGCCCAGTGTCCATGGCGGCACGCCCGGTCAGCGCTGCAGTTGAGCTATAACGGCGGTCGGGAGAAGTCATTGTTCTTCCGTAGCTTCCGCTTTGTGAATTCCGTGCAGAGTTGAGCGTTGGCTTGTTTCTCCTCCCGACACTTGGGAGCTTGGATGGGATTCTCCGTTGCTGTGTCCGGTCGGTCTGTTAGAACGGCGCGGCCGGGCTGTTGTTCTCCAACCCTCCAGCCAGTCCTGTGCCGTCTCCGGAGTGTCAAAAAACCATGTTTTATTTTCTGCTACTATCCTGAGTTTGGCCGGAAAGAGCATTGAATAAGGAATTTCTCTGGCCCTGAGTTCTTTCTTCACCTCGAAAAAGGTTCTCCTTCTCTGTGCCACTTCCGCCGTATAATCCGGAAAGAACACCAGCGTGGAGTTGTGGATTCGAACTGGTGGCGAGTTCCGAGCAGCTTGTAGTATTGCATCCCTGTCTCTAAAATTGAAGAGGCGAGCGATGACCGGCCTTGGGTTAGCGCCTTGTTTCGGGCGGCCTCCAGGGACCCGGTGTGCCCTTTCGACTGTGAAAAAGGCAGAGAGACCTTTTGGTCGCAGGTGTTGTTTGATTAGCTCCTCTACGTAGAGGTCCATGGCTCTCGTGCCCTCCGATTCCGGAACCCCGATTATACGGATGTTATTTCGTCTTGAGCGTCCCTCTTGATCGTCCAGCTTATCACGTAGATCCTTATTCTCCTTTGCAATCCGCTCCATGCTTATCTGAAGTTCTGAGACGTCCTCAACCAAGGATTTAGTTACTACTTCCATCGAGTGCACTTTCTCCGACATTTTATGGAAGTCCGCTCGTAGGAGCGTGATGTCGGTCGATATCGATCCCACCGTCACCTGCACCTGAGCTAGGGCCTTCATGACATCATCTATTGTCGCTTTCTTGCTACCCACCGCCTCCATTGTTTTGCCCTGCATCGTTTTCGTATCTGGTGAAGAGGAGGGAGCCTTATCATAGGCATACTTTTCCAGCCGGGCTTGCGCGGCTCCACCTTTCGTCCCCTTCCCGGCCATCCTGGTGGTTACCCTCGTTTTGATGTTCAGGGCAAATTCGTAGTGCGCAGAGTCTCTGTTGGTGCGCAGGCTAATGGGGAACCACCCTTGTGCAGATCCCTCTTGAGTTGCGTGGGTCGACCCTGTACAGTTGCTGCACCTTTGAACCAGGGTGGGTGAAGCCCTCACTTCTCGTCTCATCTAATTAAAATAGCGTTTAAGGTTCTGCGGGCGAAGTGGCCTCAATCGGTGGGCCGCCGTGACCCCCCCGGCCTCGCTCCCTCGTGGCGTGCAGTTCGGGTCGCCACTTCCTCTCCTATCCCCCAATGACGTGGGTTGTTAGCATTAGGATCCGTTGTAATGTTGGTGTCGCTGCGTGTATCACCGCGATGTCACCACGAATCTGTTCAAGCGGTGCTCTAAGGTGCGTCTCACCCTATGGTTTGTCAAAGCGCCGCGTTGCGCACACCTTTACCCCGGCCTTTGAGTCAAAGGCACAATTGCGCACCCTAACTCCCAATGTGATGTGGGGCTCCGAGATATCGGGTCCGGGTCCGGGGGATAGTGTGTTTCGTTTGGTGACTGTAATGGGTCAAGCGGCAGTGCGTCTCTCCTCTTGCTCGTGCCCCCGCCGTCTGGTAAGCGTTCTTGCATCAGCCTTCCTCCCCACCGGGGAGTTCACGTTCTATTGTATGGTTCTTTGTGATCTAGCTCGGCGGCCGGTTCTCGCCGAGGCCCGTGCTGCCCCCCAACCGTCTGGGTCTCGGGGCCGCACTACGTTCTGCTTTCAAGATGGCGCCCACGATCCTTGCGTCCGCCTGGAGATCTCCGCCTTTGTGGTCAGTTCGGGTGAATCAGGTGAGCTCCTAAATCTCTTCAAGCCTTTGTCTATGATCCCCTGTCCTCCACAGCTGAGTACCTCTATTCAGGTGGCGGCACCGTCTTGATGGGTCTTTTATTTTCCGGGTCTCGGTCCCGAGCGGGCACTTCCGGTGTGACCTCTCCCCGCTCGCCGCACTTCCTGCCCGCTCACCGCTGCACTCAACACCCCGGCTCACTTCTGCTTCAATGGCCTGGTCGTCTTATTCAGCAAACTCCACTTCTCGCTGTCGGATTCGAAATCCGCCGATCTCCGTTTGTGCCGCCCGGTCCTGGGCTTCAGTACCTGTCCGCAGGCGATGATTTTTGTGACGGATTACTAGTCGGATTTTCCAGGAGGCCGCTTCAACCACGGAGCTCGCCTTCTAAGCTGCCGCCATCGTTGGCTGCTGGCCACGCCCCCTTTTATAAATATTTTTAATATTTTAATAATTTTTAAAAATGGTATAATACATTTTAGGAGCGAGATGTGGGTTTCTAAGCTGCCGCCATCGTTGGCTGCTGGCCACGCCCCCTTTTATAAATATTTTTAATATTTTAATAATTTTTAAAAATGGTATAATACATTTTAGGAGCGAGATGTGGGTTTTTAGGGGAATAGGGTGGGGAGTGTTTAAAATATATATATTTTAATTTGTTATATTTTTTATTTTTTATCCATACTAATATAATAAAGAGAGAACCCAAACCTTTGAGGTGGGTAATCTCAGGAATTACAGCACCAATCACAACACCCAATACAGCGTTGGAAAGGGCAGTTGCAGCAGAAGGACATAGGCTATGCAGACGCCCACCATATACATTTAAAAGGTAAAAGAACCGTGCCAGCAAAATAGTCCCTTGTGGGCATGTCTGTGTTGTGCTGTGGGCGTGTGCTGGGGGCGTGACAATCGCTGGGGGCGTGTGGTACGTTCCACCCTTCATGCCATGTCTCATATCGTATGCTAATCCCACCCTGCTCCCTTTAAATACCCCTGCGCCCCATAGTCATAACCCACCCTTACTCCTTAAAATACCCCAACACCCTTAAACACTAACCCATCTTAACCCTATAAATATACCCTGTAACCCAAAACCCAAACCTAAACCCTAAAAATACCCCTGTACCCCAAAACCCAAACCTACCCCTGAACCCTAAAAATACCCCTGTACCCCAAAACCCAAACCTAGCCCTGAACCATAAAAATACCCCTGTACCCCAAAACCCAAACCTACCCCTGAACCCTAAAATACCCCTGTATCCCAAAACCCAAACCTAGCCCTGAACCCTAAAAATAACCCTGTACCCCAAAACCCAAACCTACCCCTGAACCCTAAAATACCCCTGTACCCAAAAACCCAAACCTAGCCCTGAACCCTAAAAACACCCCTATACCCAAAACCCCAAACCTACCATTGAACCCTAAAATACCCCTGTACCCCAAAACCCAAACCTAGCCCTGAACCCTAAAAACACCCCTGTACCCCAAAAACCAAACCTAGGCCTGAACCCTTACAATACCCCTGTACCCCAAAACCCAAACCTACCCCTGAACCCTAAACATACCCCTATACCCCAAAACCCAAACCTGGCCCTGAACCCTAAAAATACCCCTGTACCCCAAAACCCATACCTACCCCAAAACCCTAAAACTACCCCTGTACCCCATAACCCAAAACTATATCTGAACCCTTAAAATACCCAAACACCCCAAAACATATACCTCAGTGCCCCAAAACATATACCCCTATACCCATACTTACCTTATCCAAACATTAAAAAAACATGCGTTTACCATTCATGCATTTACAACGAATTTCGTTGTAAATGTATGCGTGATAAAAGCATATAAAATGTAATGCCAAGCGTTATAATAGCATTGCGGAGTCATGGTACTTTTGTAATGAAAGTATGTGGAGTGATGGTATGCGGAAAGAAAGTTGCGGAATAATGGGTGTTTACCCTCCCCCGGTAAGTACATTGGCGGCACGGTGGCCCATATCTCCAGCAATATACTCATATTTTTTCACCACCCATTTGAAAAATGCACAGGTCTCTCTCATTGATGGCCAGCACAGACATACACTTTCAGACTCACCTCCCGCCACAAGTTCTAGAATTGCGAGCTTTAGAGCTGGGGAGCTACGTTCGAATCTCGGCAACAGCTCAACATCCCGTGATTCCAGGCAAATCGCTTTGTCTCCCCGTGCCTACCACAAATTAATGTGTTCTTCTATAATGTAAATTGTGCTCCTGCCATGTTGTCGAGTTCACGCTATATAATATTGCAAGGAAAAATAAAGTAGGGAAACTTGAGTTCACACACTACTGAACGCGCACTCTTAAGTGCATCAGCAGTGCACTGTGAATCGGAGCGTTTCACAGGCCTGTCACAGATAAGAAACGCTATCTAAACGAAATCCTACAAAACAATATACTACTGGCCGGCAGCAATTCATACCCGGACAACGTCGGAACGGGCTGCTCGTTTTTTTATAAATTTTATGTTTTAAGGGTGGGTTGTAGTTTTTTAGGGGAATAGTGTGTGGAGTATTTTAACAATGTGAATTTTTATTTAGTTATTAATTTTTAAAAATTAAAAAAAAATTATTATTTAAAAAAATTTACAATAAATTTCAGTAGTGGGATGTGGGTTTTTAGGGGAATAGGGTGGGGAGTGTTTCAATAATGTGAATTTGGAATGTATTTATTTTTTTATAATTTTTTTAAATTTTTATTTTAATTATTTTAAAAAATGTATAATAAATTTTAGGAGCGGGATGTGGGTTTCTAGGGGAATAGGGTGGGGAGTGTTTCAAAAATCTGAAATTGAAATTTTTATTTTATTTTAATTTTTATAAATATATATATTTTTAATTTTTTTAATAAAATGTATAATAAATTATTGGAGTGGGGTGTGTATTTTAGGAGAAAATGGGTGGGTAGTGTGTTAAATTATGTAATTTTTTATTTAAATTTTAATTTTTAAAAATTTGAAATTTGTTTTGGTTTTTGGTGTGTTCTTTATGTTTTTAGGTGTTTAGGGTTTGTATTTTTTTAATTTGAAATTGAAATATTAATGTTTTTTGAAAAAAAAATATTTAGAAGTTTTTATTTTGGAAATGTGATTTTAAAATACAAAAAAAATATGTTTTAGTAAATATGGCCAACAAATTGCCATGGAAGGATTTCCTCTCTACGCAGGACCCCATGGGTGGGGAAAGGCAAAAAACATCTCTCAGGGGACTGTATTATTATAACCTTTGAGGACCCCTGGGTAGCCGAATACATTATCTCCTGGGAACAACCTAATGTCACTGGAGGAATTAGTATAAAACCACTCTCCTTTTTTTACCCCATCCTTCAACCCACAAACAGTAACTTTTTTGAGGACCCTATTTTTCCCTGGGCTGAACGACCCCAGCGCCAACCCCTAGTATATGAGAATATACAATATGGCCCCCCCCCGCTTTCGAGAGCAGGAGAACCCGTGGCACGTAGTAAATCCACGCCACCAGGGTTCAAATTGGGGAGAATGGGGATACCAACAGCAGAAGATGACCCGCAGAGAACCGCCCAGATGGGACCCTTGGTATAATATCCCACTAGTAAATCGATTCAGTCCCCTAGAAATGGTAGACTGACCATCAAGGGACATTGATCACACTACTCCTAATCTCCAACATTCCCCTCTCTTAATTAATAATTCTGAGGAGATTTCACAAACCTTAATTCCAAAAGCTAATTACCACACTATACCCTTCCTATTCTGGAACGTGGCGGGTCTACGATCCAAAATCGATGACCCTTTAGCAGTGAACTTCCTCGAACAAGGCAAAATAATCTGCCTTCAAGAGACCTGGACAACCTCAGAGCTCCATCTGCTAGGGTACAAAACCTACTCTTCCCCAGCTAGCCGCAGTGCAATGGGCAGACCCAAAGGAGGACTCACAATTTATATTGCCAACACCCTATCTCGCCTAAAAGTGACCAATTTCTTTACAGACTCTAATTGCCAGATACTGTTTCTCTCCTTTGTAAACGAAGATACCATAGTTCTCGTAAATTCATACAACAACTTAACGGAACACGATTTTCTAACTTTCGTTGAAAACATGCAGGAGAGACTAAGATCCCTACTTCAGAGGGAGACTAACTCTAAAACGATCCATCTGATCTGGGGAGGGGATTTTAACCTTCATCCATGCTCAATGGCAATCTCCAAACGTTGCGGGTTCGTGGATGAACAAGAAGCTCCATTAGCCCACTTCGCCCACAACAAGTCCGGCAATACAATGAATAATATTCTGTCAGAGTTTGATTTAGTGATCGCTAACTCCCTAAAGGCGAGGGAATTTCAACTTGATGCAACCTACGTGGGCAGAGGCCACCAGACAACAGTGGACTATATCCTTCTGTCCCAAGGCATCGCTACAAAGGTTGCAGGTTTCCAAGTAATGACAAATATACTAAGCGATCACTACGCATTAAAGATAGAACTCTATTCTTCAGAATGCAAATCAAAGGTGGCTAATATAGCAAAAGCCCTCACTCAAGAAAGATTGCAATTAGGAAAACAAAACGGCTACACCATAAAGTGGGAAAAGATCGACCCGCAAAAACTTACCAAAAAAATAGTCAACCAAGCATACCCGAAAATCATCAATTGCCTGGACCCGACATTAAATCACGCAGAGGTCCTGTCAAATTTCGGAGAAATCCTGACAGTAGCTAAAGAGTTGCTCACGGGAAAAACTACAAATAAACATCTAGCAAAAAAAGGCTGGTTTGACCACAATTGCACCAAGGCCCTAATTGACCTAAAATCTGCTCTTTGTCAAAAACCAAGAGACGTCGGTCTCATCCAGCTTTTGAGAAGACAGTATAAAAGGGATCGTAACCTTAGAGTCCAACAACTGAAAGAGAAATTGTGGAAAGATTTAGACAGGAGCTCTTTATCAAAATGCAGCAAGGATTTCTGGAGAACGGTGAGATCCCCATACCTCACAGCGAACAACTCCTCCAAGATAGAGGTAGCTATAGATGAGGGAACTTGGATCGCCCACTTTGGAAATATATTCAAAACTCAAGGAACCACAGACCACCTAACGAACCTCTCAAATGAGGTACAATATCCTATCCCAATATCTTTCGATATTTCGGAAATCTTGGTGGCCCTGGAAAGAAGTAAGACAGGAAAAGCCCCGGGCCCCGATGGCGTTCCTGTCGACCTTTTCAAATTCAATCAGGATCTCTGGGCACCCATCCTAACAAGAGTTTGTGCTGCTGCAGCCAGTGAAGGAATTCTAGACTCCTGGACCAGATCAATTATGGTCCCCATTTTTAAGAAAGGGGACCGCCAGGATGTAAAATGTTATCGTCCTATTTCTCTTCTGGACTCCCTCGGCAAAGTGGTGGGAAGGATTATGCTGGAGAGACTCCAACTATGGTGTGAGGAAAAAGAAATCATCTCAGATCTCCAATTTGGCTTCAGAGCAGGTCTTGGAACAGTAGAGCAGGCACTTAACCTCAGCCTCATAATGGCCAAATACATGCATGCCAAGAAAACCACGGTATACATGGTCTATGTGGATTTGTCTGCCGCTTTTGACTGCGTCTCACACTACTATGGACAGTCTTAAGAAAAATGGGCATAGACCCTTCCTTGTTGGATCTCCTGAGAGAGCTCTATTCTGGAGCCTCGGCGAGAGTTCGCTTTGGAAAGAATGGTGAGTTGACGGCGCCGTTCGGCGTGGAGCGAGGAGTCAGGCAGGGTTGTGTTCTGGCCCCCTTCCTCTTCTCGCTTTATACCAACGGCCTGGAGGAAGAGATGTTGAGGGGGGCTCAGGACCTCCCAAAACTGAAACAGAGACCGATTCCAGCACTCCTCTACGCGGATGACGCTGTCATCTTGGCCCGAACTCCTCGCGAACTTCAGCTTTCACTCAACAGATACACCTCTTTTATGAATTCCCTGGACCTCAAGGTGAACGTAAAAAAAACGTTTGTAATGATCACGGGGGGAGTGAAGAAAGGCATAAAAAACATCTTCCTTGACAAGCAACCACTTGAGACTACTACACAATATCCATACCTTGGGGTGATGATAGATGATAAACTATCATGGAAACCCGCTGTGGACACCAGATGCCATCTTTTTAAACGCTCGACAGCGGCTTTGCAGTCCTTCTCACGAAAACTGGGAAGGAGACGTCCAGTAGAATTGCTGAGAATTTACAAAGCCAAGTGCCAGGCTATTGCTCTCTATGGAGCAGGAGTCTGGGGTCACACAGATGTTGAATCTTTACAGAAAATTGAAAATGAATTCATAAGATTTCTTTTAGCGACCCCGAAAGGTTCATCAATCTACGCCTCCCACATGGAACTGGGAATACCGTATCTTCGGGATCTTATTAAAATCCAGCCTTTGCTCCTGTGGAGGCGTATTTGGGTATCGGACGTGAACACATTATCTCAGTCGATAGTGGCCGATGCAATGTCACTCGATCACTCTTCTAGACTGAAGTGGCTCCGGTACATCAAAATCTTTTTCTCTGACCTTGGGCTCGAAAACTACTTTCTCCAACCAGAGTCGATTGTCTCCCTTCCAAAAAAGGAACTCACGGAACTCGCCTTGCGACACTTGGAAACCCTAAGACTGTCAACCGACGCCGCTAAACCCTCAGTAATTCACGCGAATATAATCCAGCAAACTTTTGGCATCCAACCTTACCTTACCCTACAGAGTAAAACTTACGAGAGGATGTTACTGACTAGGTTTAGACTGAATCTTTTTTACAGACTGGTCGCTTTTCCCATAAATAAGGCCTGGGAAAAAAACATGCCCCCATGCCCCTGTGATGGGAAATCAATTCAATCGAATATCCACGCTTTCTTGTTCTGTAAGTTCTACCATCCCCACAGAAAACGTTGGATTCTCCCGATATGCAGGTGGTGGGGCCTCAGACAGTGTCGACCAGCCTTTTATCGTTTGCAATCCCTAGAGTCCGAAGAAATTTGCTACCTAGTTCTAAACTTTTTAAAATGTATTATGAATCACAGAAAAAACCTTTAGCAACATGCACAGAAAAAATCCATAACTTTTTAAAGCAAATATTTTTTCTTTTTAAATATATGTTTCCTGATTATTACTAAATCTTAAATGTTATTTGAAATGTTTCGTTTTATGTATATTACTGAAATTGCTGATTGCTTCTTTTATGGTTTTCCCTGTGATTAACCGAATAAAGAAAGATTTATTATTATTAAATATTTATTAAAAATAATTTAAAATATTAAATTTTGACATTTATTTTTGGGGGTTTTGTGTGTTTTTTGTGGAATTGTGGTTTTTTAGTTAAACTTTAAATTTAATTATTAAAATTTAAAAAATATATCTTTTTATAAAAATATCAATTTTTTAATTTTGAAATATATAAAATCAATTCTGTGTAAATAAAGTGTTATGTTTTTAAGAATTGTGTTATAATTCTGAATAATTTAGCAAATTATTTTTTAGGATAAGTTTTGAGAAAAAGAATGTTATTATGTATTTTACATTTAAATAAATTTCACAATTTTCTTTGGAATTGAGTAAAGAGGTAGAAAGTATTTAAATATTATTTGTAAAAAAATTAAAAAATATTTAAAAAAACTAATAATGATTGAACTTTTTAAAATTATTGTTAATATTTATTTTTCATTGCGATTTTGGATTATTCTTAATATCTTAGAAAACAATGTGATGTAAGAGGTGTGTATTATTTATGAAGGTTAATTATATGGGTTTATTGTTCTGTATCTTTTTAGAGTATATAATTGGTGGAGTTGGGAATAGTAAATTATATGGTGTTACTGTTTAGCAGGGTTGTAGAGTATATAGTTTTTGGAGTGGCAATATTATTTATATGTGTTTAGTGTCCAGCGCCTTCCCTGACTTTTTACTTGGTGGAGTGGGAATAGTAAATTATATGGGTTGACTGTCCAGCACCTTCCCTTATTTTATACTTGGTGGAGTAGGAATAGTAAATGATATGGGTTTATTGTCCCGCACCTTCCCTGACTGTATACGTGGTGGAGTGTCCATTGTAAATTATATGGGTTGACTGTCCAGCACCTTCTCCGACTGTATACTTGGTGGAGTGGGAATAGTAAATTATATGGGTTGGCTGTCCAGCACCTTCTCTGACTGTATAATTGGTGGAGTGGGACTGGCAAATTATATGGGTTGACTGTCCAGCACCTTCCCTGACTTTAAACTTGGTGGAGTGGAAATAGTAAATTATATGGGTTGACTGTCCAGCACCTTCTCTGACTGTCTACTTGATGGAGTGGGAATAGTAAATTATATGGGTTGACTGTCCAGCACCTTCCCTGACTGTATAATTGGTGAAGTGGGAATAGTGAATTATATGGGTTTAGTGTTCAGCACATTCCATGACTTTATACTTGATGGAGTTGGTATAGTAAATTATGTGGGTTTAGTGTCCAGCACCTTCCCTGATTGTATACTTGGTGGTGTGGGAATAGTAAATTATATGGGTTCACTGTCCAGCACTTTCCCTTATTTAATACTTGGTGGAGTGGGAATAGTAGATTATATGGGTTTAGTGACCAGCACCTTCCCTGACTTAATACTTGGAGGAGTGGGAATAGTAAATTATATGGGTTTAGTGTCCAGCACCTTCCCTGACTTTATACTTGGTGGAGTGAAAATAATAAATTATATGGGTTTAGTGTCCAGCAAATTCCCTGACTTTATACTTGGTGGAGTGGGAATAGTACATTATGTGGGTTTAGTGTCCAGCACCTTCCCTGACTGTATACTTGGTGGTGTGGGAATAGTAAATTATATGGGTTGACAGTCCAGCACCTTTCCTTATTTTATACTTGGTGGAGTGGGAATAGTACATTATATAGGTTTAGTGTCCAGCACTTTCCCTGACTTTGTACTTGGTGGAGAGGGAATAGTAAGTTATATGAGTTTAGTGTCCAGCACCTTCCCTGGCTGCATACTTGGTGGAGTGGGAATAGTAAATTATATGGGTTGACTGTCCAGCACCTTCCCTGAGTTTATACTAGGTGGAGTGGGAATAGTAAATTATATGGGTTAAGTGTCCAGCACCTTCCTTGACTTTATACTTGGTGGAATGGGAAAAGTAAATTACATGGGTTGATTGTCCAGCACCTTCCCTGAGTTTATACTAGGTGGAGTGGGAATAGTAAATTATATGGGTTGACTTTCCAGCACCTTCCCTTATTTTATACTTGGTGGAGTGGGAATAGTAAAATATATGGGTTTAGTGTCCAGCATCTTCCCTGATTTTATACTTGGTGGAGTGGGAATTGTAAATTATATGGGTTGACTGTCCAGCACCTTCCCTTATTTTATACTTGGTGGAGTGGGAATAGTAAATTATATGGGTTTAGGGTCCAGCACCTTCCCTGACTTAATACTTGGAGGAGTGGGAATAGTAAATTATATGGGTTTAGTGTCCAGCACCTTCCCTGACTTTATACTTGGTGGAGTGAAAATAATAAATTATATGGGTTTAGTGTCCAGCAAATTCCCTGACTTTATACTTGGTGGAGTGGGAATAGTACATTATGTGGGTTTAGTGTCCAGCACCTTCCCTGACTGTATACTTGGTGGTGTGGGAATAGTAAATTATATGGGTTGACAGTCCAGCACCTTTCCTTATTTTATACTTGGTGGAGTGGGAATAGTAAATTATATAGGTTTAGTGTCCAGCACTTTCCCTGACTTTGTACTTGGTGGAGAGGGAATAGTAAGTTATATGAGTTTAGTGTCCAGCACCTTCCCTGGCTGCATACTTGGTGGAGTGGGAATAGTAAATTATATGGGTTGACTGTCCAGCACCTTCCCTGAGTTTATACTAGGTGGAGTGGGAATAGTAAATTATATGGGTTAAGTGTCCAGCACCTTCCTTGACTTTATACTTGGTGGAATGGGAAAAGTAAATTACATGGGTTGATTGTCCAGCACCTTCCCTGAGTTTATACTAGGTGGAGTGGGAATAGTAACTTATATGGGTTGACTTTCCAGCACCTTCCCTTATTTTATACTTGGTGGAGTGGGAATAGTAAAATATATGGGTTTAGTGTCCAGCATCTTCCCTGATTTATACTTGGTGGAGTGGGAATTGTAAATTATATGGGTTGACTGTCCAGCACCTTCCCTTATTTTATACTTGGTGGAGTGGGAATAGTAAATTATATGGGTTTAGGGTCCAGCACCTTCCCTGACTTTATACTTGGTGGAGTGGGAATAGTAAGTTATATGGGTTTAGTGTCCAGCACCTTCCCTGACTATACTTGGTGGAGTGGGAATAGTAAATTATATGGGTTGACTGTCCATGTTGAGGAGTCCTGCGAGACTCTTCTCACGTTTCCTCTCGAGCTGCGAACTCCCAACTCCCTCAAGGATCAACCAACCCAATCAGGACTTTGACACTGACTGGACTGACTTCTCCCCCAGGGAAAGGGGAAGTGGACAGAGAGACGCACAACAAATTATACAAGATTAAATCTTCGGTTGATTGTGTCTCTCTCTAGGAAGTGCTCCAGGCCGAAGACCTTTTCTTAAGGAATGTTCTGCGCTGCTTTCATGCTACGCTGTGATGCAATATTAACAACAATTACTCAGCTGTTGACTTCTTGCTTAACTTAGATTATCAACTAACATTGTGCTTACTGACCATTTATCCGTCTGGCCCTTGTTCACACTTTACAGGAGTTTTTTAGTTTAAACTCTGGCTCTGAATCTTGACACCTTCAAATAAACAGAACTTGTCAGAATAGCGTAACACTCTTGCTAAAACAAACTAATTAGATTAATTGGATTAGTTTTAACTGAACTTAGGAACTTCATGCAGGGTCATACCTGAGTCTTTAATTACTTCTTCTGTTAGAGGATTCTGCAGTTGGAAGACAGGAAATAACAGCCTATCTAAATTCACTCTGCTATCTAAGGTTATTATTCCTGACTGACCTTGTAAATATGCCAACCCTTCTTACATTACTCAGTTATTTAACCAACATATCACAGAATTAATCATACTAATACAGTTTGTCTATTTTACACCTTTGCCTTTATCAAGGCTTGTTTTGTCTCTACAGTCTGCCTTTTGAGCGCTTAAAACAGTACAATGCTTGGCTCTATGCAGCTGCTGACATTAGTCTCTTCCTAGTCCTGTTTGGAGACTCTCAATAAAACAAGTGCTTATCCTTTAGATAAAATGTTCCAGCTTAACCTTGCTGAGCCACTTGCCTTGTCAAGGTTTGTTCCTTGGTTTACTCTTCTCGACGAGCAATTTCACTTTCTAGCGTCTTTTAAAAGTTTTACTAAAATTAACCTTTGCCACGTTAATTATTTAGTCAAGTTGTTCGTGGCACTCAGAAAATAATAAATCTCTTACTGTCCTTCTTCAAATGGACTGCGCAGCGCTGACTGGAGACTCGAACTGCCGGCAGAGAGGGGGCGGATAAACAAACCTCCCGACAGCTTCAGAGAAGTACCGGAGCCCGGCCGCGTCGTCTTCTTCAGAACACCATCAATCAGCGGCGCTGGCAGCCAGGGCTTCGGGAACTTCACAAGGCAGAATATCACGAGTAGAAATAAAGGGACATTTATTATTCTGAAAGGGAACAGGAGTTTACAAGAGCTGAAGGGGACTACGCGGGAGCAGAAGCTCTCGGCAAGCACAACGAGAGACAAAGCGTCTGACAGTTGGTAGAAGCACATATTTATAGCTTCCACCACGAGACTCAGCGCGAGCCTCTTTCATCATTACACCAAGCACGAGGGCTGGCGCGAGCCTGTCTCCATAGAGCGCACAGTCTAAGAGTTTGCTCATATTTCTGTTAAATAAATAAACAAGCATTGCCAAAGGCAATTATAAAAAATAACTTTACTAAATGGATTTTAATTAAAACTTATATTTAAAATAAGTAACAAAATATTCCCATTGACCTAAATTAACCCTACTGATTCACAAAATATAAACTGAACCAGTTCAGAGTCAGAAACTAATTAAGACGACCGGTAACACCCCTAACAGTTCCTCCCCCCAAAGGTCGTCTTACAGGTCTAGGTTTATCGGGATGCAATGCATGAAAAGACCTAACAAGTCTAGGAGCATGAACATTTTTCTCAGGTTCCCAAGAACGCTCAGAAGGATCATAACCCTTCCAATCAACCAAATAAAACAAGGTACCCCGTATCCTTTTAGAATCCAGAATAGATTTAACCTCGTACTCAACATGATCACCGACAATTACTGGTGGAGGTGGATTGTCAGCTCGAGTAGAAGGTTCAAAAGGTTTCAACAAAGACACATGAAAAACAGGGTGAATAGCATATTCCTCAGGCAAAACTAGTTTCACAGACACAGGATTCAAAACTTTCTTAATTTCAAAAGGCCCAATATATCTGGGTTTCAGCTTCCTGGGACCCTCCAACTGAATGTTTCTAGTAGATAACCATACCAACTGACCTTCCTTATACAAAGGAGAAGATTTACGATGAGAATCAGCAGTCTTTTTCATAGTTAATTTACTTTTGACCCATTGCTTTCTAGCCTTATCTTGGATATCCAACAGATGTGTCAACCTATCAGTAACTGCAGGCATAGACAATTGTTCATCAGGTAAGAGTATAGGAATAGATCTTGGATGTTGACCAGTGAGAAAATAAAAAGGAGAACAACCCAAAGCTGAATGAGTGGTGTTATTATAGGAAAATTCCGCCCAAGGTAAAACTTCATCCCAAGGGCAAGAGGAGGTTGTTAACAAACATCTTAAACCTTGTTCAACATGCTGATTCAATCTCTCAGTCTGTCCATCCGTCTGTGGATGAAAAGAAGAAGACAGAGCTAACTCAATTCCTAAAAGTTTACTGAGTTGCGACCAGAATTTAGAAATGAATTGAGGGCCCCTATCTGAAATAATCTTTGAGGGAAGACCATGAAGTTTCACAATATTAGATAAAAATACAGTACTGAATTCAGTTGCAGATGGAATCTTGTGTAATGGAATAAAATGTCCCATTTTAGATAACAAATCCACCACCACAAGAACTGTAGTAAAACCATTAGATTTAGGGAGATCAGTGATAAAATCTAAACTGATTGTATGCCACGGGTGAGGAGGAATAGTCATTGGACGAAGTAAACCCATTGGGACTTCATGTAAAGCCTTCTGACGTGAACAAACTGGACAAGCTTTCACGAACTGTTGAATTATAGGAATCATTTTTTCCCATCAAAAATGACGCTGACATAAATCCAAGGTCTTGTTAATACCCGGATGTGCAGCAATTGCCAAATCATGATTCCACTGCATGACCCTAACCTGTAACTCTCTTGTGGGAATAAACAATTTATCATTGTGATAGAAAAAACCATCCCTAATGGAATTCCCTTTTTTAAATAGCCATTCCTGAACATCAAAATTTTTTAATTCCATCTTAACAGAATCTAAAAAACTTTCTGAATGGATTTCAGCAGCAATTTTTTCTAAAGGCAAAATACTGGGGGGATCCTTAACAGAATTTAAGTCTTTTTCACATACTAATCGTGAAAGTGTGTCAGATAACAGCTGCTTTTTCCCAGGTCGATACATAATTAAAAAGTCAAATTCGCTAAAGAACTGTAACCACCTCATTTGTCTAGGAGTAAAAGCCTTAACAGTGGAATAAAATTGTAAATTTTTATGGTCAGAATAAACAGTAATAGTGTGTTTAGCTCCCAAGAGGTGATGTCTCCATTCTTGAAACACATCTTTAATGGCTAACAATTCACGTTCCGCAATCGTATAATTTTGCTCAGCTAAAAGCAATTTCCTAGAGAAAAAGGCGATAGGATGGAAATGACCAGTATTTGCATCCTTTTGAAGCAACACCCCACCAATAGCAGTCTGTGAAGCATCTGCTTCCACAAAGAAAGGCCTATCAGGATCAGGATGAACCAAAATGGGAGCAGAGGTAAAAGCCTTCTTCAACAATGAAAATGCTTGATCAGCTTCTTCAGTCCAAGAGAAGACTTTCCCTTTTTTCAATAACTGGGTAATGGGAGTAACAATATCTGAAAACTTAGAAATGAATCGCCTATAAAAATTAGCAAATCCAAGAATTCTCTGCGTGTCTTTAATTGAAGTAGGAATTGGCCAGGTTAGAATTGCTTCGACTTTCTTTGGATCCATATGAATCCCCTCAGGTGATAAACAATAGCCGAGAAATTCCACTTGAGAAGCATTAAAAGCACATTTTTCCAATTTAGCATACAGAGAATGATCTCTTAATTTCTGTAACACTAACTGAACATGTTGTACATGTTCTTCCATATTTTTAGAATAAATTAAAATGTCATCAATATAAACGATGCAACCAACAGACATCCAACAGATCATGCAAGACCTCATTATTAAAATATTGAAAAGCCGCTGGAGCGTTGCAAAGACCAAATGGCATAACCGTATTCTCAAAAAGACCAAATTTCGTACGAAAAGCGGTCTTCCACTCATCACCTTCTTTGACTCTAATCAAATGATATGCTCCTCTAAGATCCAGTTTGGTGTAAACACTAGAACCCTTAATTTGATTAAGAAGCACTGGAATCAAAGGCAATGGATACCTATTCTTAATGGTTGCTTTATTTACCTTTCTGTAATCAATACAAGCCCTCAGATCCCCAGACTTCTTCGAAACGAAGAAAAGAGGGGACGAAACAGGAGAAGTAGAATGTCGAATGAAACCCAATTCCAAAAGCTCATCCAAATAGTTTCTTAAATAAACATTTTCAGGTTCGGTTAAGGCATAAATTCTACTACATGGTAGAATAGCACCAGGAACTAAATCAATTCTGCAATCAAAAATTCTGTGCGGTGGTAATTTGGTTGCTTCAACAGGATCAAAAACCTTAGAAAAATTTCTATACTCAACTGGGAGCCTATTATCTTCCGCAGTTAGAGCAGCACAAAAAAGGGGCATCACCGGATCTTTGGTTTCTTGATAACAGTGTAACTTACAAAAAGAAGACTCTAAAGTAACAGTCCTTTTAATCCAATCAATACTGGGCTTATGTAATTCCAACCAAGGAATGCCTAAGATGACACCAAAACTGGGTGCATCAATAAGATCAAAAACCACTTTCTCAGTATGACCATTATCTGCTACCAAAGTCAATGGTTCAGTGTTAAATTAAATCATACCAGAAGACAAAACCGAACCATCAACAGCTCTCACAGACTCAGGTTCCTCCTTAGTAACAAATTTCAGATTCAATTTATGGGCAAACCCAATATCGAAAAAATTCCCAGTAGCCCCAGAATCCAAAAGTACAGGAATGCTATGTCTTTGAAGAGTAGTTAAGATAAAGACCATCCGAATAGTAAAATGTTTGGGAATATGTGTAGTTACATTGGTGACAAATTTGGAGATCTCAGAAGAAATTTTGCTCGAGGAAACGATCTCTGCTTTCCTCGAGAACTTCAGTTTTCCGACGGCTTAATGGGAAGAGTTTCAACAACTAGAACTTTCTTTTTTGCAGGTTTTACAGAACAATCCTTAGCAAAATGCCCAGGTTTGCCACAATATAAACATAAATTGCCCTTACGTCTCCGTTCTTTTTCTTCAGGAGTCAAAGGCCCTTTGAATCCACCCGGTAAAACAGGTTCAACAAAAACATTCTTAACATCTGACTCTTTTTTCTCAACTTTAACTAGAGGACTTCTAAAATCACTCCTTGTTTTTTCATTTCTACGCTCACCTAATCTGTGATCAAGTCTAACCACTAGATCCTGAAATTCCTTAAATCCATCAGGCAAATTCACTATGTGTGCAAGAGAATCTTTTAAATCATCTTTTAGACCTCTATAAAACAAAGAAATTCTCTTCTCCTCAGGCCAATGAGTTTCGGACAGAAGTCTATTAAAGGTAGTAATATAAGAGATTAAATCCTTGGTCCCTTGACGAAGACTCAATAACTCATTATCAGAAGACTGAATTAAAGTATGTTTGGCGAATAAACTGGACATGGCCAATTTAAAATTCTGCAAATTGTGAAGCAAAGGGTCATTATTATCTACTAAAGGCATGGCCCAATTCGCAGCCACCCCTCCCAGATAAGAAATTATAAATGCTACCTTAGCAGAATCAGAAGAAAAAATTTGAGGTTTACACATGAAGTGCAATTGACACTGACTAAAAAATGTTGCAAATCTGCTATTATCTCCAGTAAACCTTTCAGGGTTAGCCAAAGGAACAGGTGTAGGAGTAACCACAGTAACTTGAACTGGTTGTTTTTCAGACCGATCTTCTGAAGTATGAGGCTGAACAACATCAGCTCCAAACCTAGCTGGCGCTAAAACCGGTTTCCTCTCCTTAGAGGAATCCCTCCAGGTCGAGAATCCTGCCCTAGTCTCATCTAGCTCCTGACGAAGCGATTGATTCTCTAAACGTAAATTTTCCATCTCCACAGTCAGCTTCTGCACTAACTGTGACAACTGAGAAGCATCCATGAGGGTGAGTTTGCAGACTCAAGAGGAAACGATTTTAAAAATTGGGAAGATTGGCTTTGTCTACTGTTGAGGAGTCCTGCGAGACTCTTCTGACGTTTCCTCTCGAGCTGCGAACTCCCAACTCCCTCAAGGATCAACCAACCCAATCAGGACTTTGACACTGACTGGACTGACTTCTCCCCCAGGGAAAGGGGAAGTGGACAGAGAGACGCACAACAAATTATACAAGATTAAATCTTCGGTTGATTGTGTCTCTCTCTAGGAAGTGCTCCAGGCCGAAGACCTTTTCTTAAGGAATGTTCTGCGCTGCTTTCACGCTACGCTGTGATGCAATATTAACAACAATTACTCAGCTGTTGACTTCTTGCTTAACTTAGATTATCAACTAACATTGTGCTTACTGACCATTTATCCGTCTGGCCCTTGTTCACACTTTACAGGAGTTTTTTAGTTTAAACTCTGGCTCTGAATCTTGACACCTTCAAATAAACAGAACTTGTCAGAATAGCGTAACACTCTTGCTAAAACAAACTAATTAGATTAATTGGATTAGTTTTAACTGAACTTAGGAACTTCATGCAGGGTCATACCTGAGTCTTTAATTACTTCTTCTGTTAGAGGATTCTGCAGTTGGAAGACAGGAAATAACAGCCTATCTAAATTCACTCTGCTATCTAAGGTTATTATTCCTGACTGACCTTGTAAATATGCCAACCCTTCTTACATTACTCAGTTATTTAACCAACATATCACAGAATTAATCATACTAATACAGTTTGTCTATTTTACACCTTTGCCTTTATCAAGGCTTGGTTTGTCTCTACAGTCTGCCTTTTGAGCGCTTAAAACAGTACAATGCTTGGCTCTATGCAGCTGCTGACATTAGTCTCTTCCTAGTCCTGTTTGGAGACTCTCAATAAAACAAGTGCTTATCCTTTAGATAAAATGTTCCAGCTTAACCTTGCTGAGCCACTTGCCTTGTCAAGGTTTGTTCCTTGGTTTACTCTTCTCGACGAGCAATTTCACTTTCTAGCGTCTTTTAAAAGTTTTACTAAAATTAACCTTTGCCACGTTAATTATTTAGTCAAGTTGTTCGTGGCACTCAGAAAATAATAAATCTCTTACTGTCCTTCTTCAAATGGACTGCGCAGCGCTGACTGGAGACTCGAACTGCCGGCAGAGAGGGGGCGGATAAACAAACCTCCCGACAGCTTCAGAGAAGTACCGGAGCCCGGCCGCGTCGTCTTCTTCAAAACACCATCAATCAGCGGCGCTGGCAACCAGGGCTTCGGGAACTTCACAAGGCAGAATATCACGAGTAGAAATAAAGGGACATTTATTATTCTGAAAGGGAACAGGAGTTTACAAGAGCTGAAGGGGACTACGCGGGAGCAGAAGCTCTCGGCAAGCACAACGAGAGACAAAGCGTCTGACAGTTGGTAGAAGCACATATTTATAGCTTCCACCACGAGACTCAGCGCGAGCCTCTTTCATCATTACACCAAGCACGAGGGCTGGCGCGAGCCTGTCTTCATAGAGCGCACAGTCTAAGAGTTTGCTCATATTTCAGTTAAATAAATAAACAAGCATTGCCAAAGGCAATTATAAAAAATAACTTTACTAAATGGATTTTAATTAAAACTTATATTTAAAATAAGTAACAAAATATTCCCATTGACCTAAATTAACCCTACTGATTCACAAAATATAAACTGAACCAGTTCAGAGTCAGAAACTAATTAAGACGACCGGTAACACCCCTAACAGTCCAGCACCTTCTCCAACTGTATACTTGGTGGAGTGGGAATAGTAAATTATTTGGGTTGGCAGTCCATTACCTTCTCTGACTGTATAATAGGTGGAGTGGGAATGGTAAATTATATGGGTTGACTGTCCAGCACCTTCCCTGACTTTAAACTTGGTGGAGTGGGAATAGTACATTATATGGGTTGGCTGTCCAGCATCTTCTCTGACTGTATAATTGGTGGAGTGGGACTGGTAAAGTATATGGGTTGACTGTCCAGCACCTTCCCTGACTTTAAACTTGGTGGAGTGGGAATAGTAAATTATATGGATTTAGTGTCCACCACCTTTCTTGACTTTATACTTGGTGGAGTGGGAATTGTAAATTGTATGGGTTTAGTGCCCAGCAAATTCCCTGACTTTATACTTGGTGGAGTGGGAATAGTACATTATGTGGGTTTAGTGTCCAGCACCTTCCCTGACTTTATACTTGGTGGAGTGAGAATAATAAATTATATGGGTGTAGTGCCCAGCAAATTCCCAGACTTTATACTTGGTGGAGTGGGAATAGTACATTATGTGGGTTTAGTGTCCAGCACCTTCCCTGACTGTATACTTGGTGGTGTCGGAATAGTAAATTATATGGGTTGACAGTCCAGCACCTTTCCATATTTTATACTTGGTGGAGTGGGAATAGTAAATTATATAGGTTTAGTGTCCAGCACTTTCCCTGACTTTATACTTGGTGGAGTGGGAATAGCAAGTTATATGAGTTTAGTGTCCAGCACCTTCCCTGGCTGCATACTTGGTGGAGTGGGAATAGTAAATTATATGGGTTGACTGTCCAGCACCTTCCCTGAGTTTATACTAGGTGGAGAGGGAATAGTAAATTATATGGGTTAAGTGTCCAGCACCTTCCTTGACTTTATACTTGGTGGAATGGGAATAGTAAATTACATGGGTTGATTGTCCAGCACCTTCCCTGAGTTTATACTAGGTGGAGTGGGAATAGTAAATTATATGGGTTGACTTTCCAGCACCTTCCCTTATTTTATACTTGGTGGAGTGGGAATAGTAAATTATATGGGTTTAGTGTCCAGCATCTTCCCTGATTTTATACTTGGTGGAGTGGGAATTGTAAATTATATGGGTTTAGTGTTTAGCAGGTTTGAAGAGTATATAGTTTTTGGAGTGGCAATATTAATTTATATGTGTTTAGTTTCCAGCACCTTCCCTGAAATTTTACTTGGTGGAGTGGGAATAGTAAATTATATGGGTTGACTGTCCAGCACCTTCCTTTTTTTATTCTTGGTGGAGTGGGAATAGTAAATTATATGGGTTTAGTGTCAAGCACCTTCCCTGACTTTATACTTGGTGGAGTGGGAATAGTAAGTTATATGGGTTTAGTGTCCAGCACCTTCCCTGACAGTATACGTGGTGGAGTGGGAATAGTAAATTATATGGGTTTAGTGCCCAACACCTTCCCTAACTGTATACGTGCTGGAGTGTCAATTGTAAATTATATGGGTTGACTGTCCAGCACATTCTCCGACTGTATACTTGGTGGAGTGGGAATGGTAAATTATATGGGTTGACTGTCCAGCACCTTCCCTGACTTTAAACTTGGTGGAGTGGGAATAGTAAATTACATGGGTTGGCTGTACAGCACCTTCTCTGACTGTATAATTGGTGGAGTGGGAATGGTAAAGTATATGGGTTGACTGTCCAGCACCTTCCCTGACTTTAAACTTGGGGGAGTGGGAATAGTAAATTATATGGATTTAGTGTCCACCACCTTCCTTGACTTTATACTTGGTGGAGTGGGAATTGTAAATTGTATGGGTTTAGTGTCCAGCACCTTCTCTGACTGTATACTTGGTGGAGTGGGAACAGTAAATTATATGGGTTGGCTGTCCAGCACCTTCTCTGACTGTATAATTGGTGGAGTGGGAATGGTAAAATATATGGGTTGACTGTCCAGCACCTTCCCTGACTTTAAACTTGATGGAGTGGGAATAGTAAATTATATGGATTTAGTGTCCAGCACCTTCCTTGACTTTATACTTGGTGGAGTGGGAATAGTAAATTATATGGGTTGGCTGTACAGCACCTTCTCTGACTGTATAATTGGTGGAGTGGGAATGGTAAAGTATATGGGTTGACTGTCCAGCACCTTCCCTGACTTTAAACTTGGTGGAGTGGGAATAGTAAATTATATGGATTTAGTGTCCACCACCTTCCTTGACTTTATACTTGGTGGAGTGGGAATTGTAAATTGTATGGGTTTAGTGTTCAGCACATTCCATGACTTTATACTTGGTGGAGTTGGTATAGTGAATTATGTGGGTTTAGTGTCCAGCACCTTCCCTGACTGTATACTTGGTGGTGTGGGAATAGTAAATTATATGGGTTCACTGTCCAGCACTTTCCCTTATTTTATACTTGGTGGAGTGGGAATAGTAAATTATATGGGTTTAGTGCCCAGCACCTTCCCTGACTTTATACTTGGTGGAGTGAGAATAATAAATTATAAGGGTTTAGTGCCCAGCAAATTCCCTGACTTTATACTTGGTGGAGTGGGAATAGTACATTATGTGGGTTTAGTGTCCAGCACCTTCCCTGACTGTATACTTGGTGGTGTGGGAATAGTAAATTATATGGGTTGACAGTCCAGCACCTTTCCTTATTTTATACTTGGTGGAGTGGGAATAGTAAATTATATAGGTTTAGTGTCCAGCACTTTCCCTGACTTTATACTTGGTGGAGTGGTAATAGTAAGTTATATGAGTTTAGTGTCCAGCACCTTCCCTGGCTGCATACTTGGTGGAGTGGGAATAGTAAATTATATGGGTTGACTGTCCAGCATCTTCCCTGAGTTTATACTAGGTGGAGTGGGAATAGTAAATTATACGGGTTAAGTGTCCAGCACCTTCCTCGACTTTATACTTGGTGGAATGGGAATAGTAAATTACATGGGTTGATTGTCCAGCACCTTCCCTGAGTTTATACTAGGTGGAGTGGGAATAGTAAATTATATGGGTTGACTTTCCAGCACCTTCCCTTATTTTATACTTGGTGGAGTTGGAATTGTAAATTATATGGGTTTAGTGTTTAGCAGGTTTGTAGAGTATATAGTTTTTGGAGTGGCAATATTATGTATATGTGTTTAGTGTCCAGCGCCTTCCCTGACTTTTTACTTGGTGGAGTGGGAATAGTAAATTATATGGGTTTAGTGTCCAGCATCTTCCCAGATTTTATACTTGGTGGAGTTGGAATTGTAAATTATATGGGTTTAGTGTTTAGCAGGTTTGTAGAGTATATAGTTTTTGGAGTGGCAATATTAATTTATATGTGTTTAGTGTCCAGCACCTTCCCTGACTTTTTACATGGTGGAGTGGCATTAGTAAATTATATGGGTTGACTGTCCAGCACCTTCCCTTATTTTATACTTGGAGGAGTGGGAATAGTAAATTATATGTGTTTAGTGTCGAGCACCTTCCCTGACGTTATACTTGGTGGAGTGGGAATAGTAAGTTATATGGGTTTAGTGTCCAGCACCTTCCCTGACAGTATACGTTGTGGAGTGGGAATAGTAAATTATATGGGTTGACTGTCCAGCACCTTCTCTGACTGTATACTTGGTGGAGTGGGAATGGTAAATTATATGGGTTTATTGTCCAGCACCTTCCTTGACTTTATACTTCGTGGAGTGGGAATTGTAAATTGTATGGGTTTAGTGTTCAGCACATTCCATGACTTTATACTTGGTGGAGTTGGTGTAGTAAATTATGTGGGTTTAGTGTCCAGCACCTTCCCTGAGTTTATACTAGGTGGAGTGGGAATAGTGTAATTTATGGGTTAAGTGTCCAGCACCTTCCTTGACTTTATACTTGGTGGAGTGGGAATAGTAAATTATATGGGTTTAGTGTCCAGCATCTTCCCTGATTTTATACTTGGTGGAGTTTGAATTGTAAATTATATGGGTTTAGTGTTTAGCAGGTTTGTAGAGTATATAGTTTTTGGAGTGGCAATATTAATTTATATGTGTTTAGTGTCCAGCACCTTCCCTGACTTTTTACTTGTTAGAGCGGGAATAGTAAATTATATGGGTTGACTGTCCAGCACCTTCCCTTATTTTATACTTGGTGGAGTGGGAATAGTAAGTTATATGGGTTTAGTGTCCAGCACCTTCCCTGACAGTATACGTGGTGGCGTGGGAATAGTAAATTATATGGGTTGACTGTCCAGCACCTTCTCCGACTGTATACTTGGTGGAGTGGGAATAGTAAATTATATGGGTTGACTGTCCAGCACCTTCTCTGACAGTATACTTGGTGGAGTGGGAATGGTAAATTATATGGGTTTATTGTCCAGCACCTTCCTTGACTTTATACTTGGTGGAGTGGGAATTGTAAATTGTATGGGTTTAGTGTTCAGCACATTCCATGACGTTATACTTGGTGGAGTTGGTGTAGTAAATTATGTGGGTTTAGTGTCCAGCACCTTCCCTGACTGTATACTTGGTGGTGTGGGTATAGTAAATTATATGGGTTGACAGTCCAGCACCTTTCCCTATTTTATACTTGGTGGAGTTTGAATAGTAATTTAAATAGGTTTAGTGTCCAGCACTTTCCCTGTCTTTATACTTGGTGGAGTGGGAATAGTAAGTTATATGAGTTTAGTTTCCAGCACCTTCCCTGGCTGCACACTTGGTGGAGTGGGAATAGTAAATTATATGGGTTGACTGTCCTGCCCCTTCCCTGAGTTTATACTAGGTGGCGTGGGAATAGTATAATTTATGGGTTAAGTGTCCAGCACCTTCCTTGACTTTATACTTGGTGGAGTGGGAATAGTAAATTATATGGGTTTAGTGTCCAGCATCTTCCCTGATTTTATACTTGGTGGAGTTTAATTGTAAATTATATGGGTTTAGTGTTTAGCAGGTTTGTAGAGTATATAGTTTTTGGAGTGGCAATATTAATTTATATGTGTTTAGTGTCCAGCACCTTCCCTGACTTTTTACTTGGTGGAGCGGGAATAGTAAATTATATGGGTTGACTGTCCAGCACCTTCCCTTATTTTATACTTGGTGGAGTGGGAATAGTAAGTTATATGGGTTTAGTGTCCAGCACCTTCCCTGACAGTATACGTGGTGGCGTGGGAATAGTAAATTATATGGGTTGACTGTCCAGCACCTTCTCCGACTGTATACTTGGTGGAGTGGGAATAGTAAATTATATGGGTTGGCTGTCCAGCACCTTGGGCGTAGTTCGCGTAGCCGCACTCCGCGACGCTACGCGAAGACGCACTTGCACTCCGCGAGCTACACGTAGCTCCGCGGACATGCGTAGTAGCTTGCTACACCCGTTCGCGCGCCGTTTTTCGTCTTCGGGAGCGCGGTGCGCGTGTTCGGGGCGCTGCCTGCATGCTCGAGATAGCTAGTGCGCTAAGTTACTCAAAGAGGTTTGTCCCGCCCGCTTGCGTTCCCTTATTTCCGGTTCCGGGTCACAAGTAACGTGTTCGCGTTGTGTTAGACATGTTCAGGAACTCATCTTCTCGTTCGCACTGCCAAAGTGCGTGATCGCGTCAAATATCGCGCGAACTTACCGCGGCGGTCACGACGGGCGGAGCCATCTTCGATTTCACACTCTGGCTATGGTTTTGGGCCTACTTTAGCATCTAACTCCTATCTCTTCCATCCTGGTCTTTTCACTCAGTTTTTCTAACTTTCTTTACTTATTACCTATTTCTCTCTGTGCCTAGGTTTATATTTCTCATTTTATTTTTACTTTTACAACTTTTTTTGCAACTTTTCTCTTGTTTTATATTACTTCCTTCTTTTACCTTGCTTCTTCCTTCCCCTACCTTTTTGTCTTCAACTTTCCTTCTCCCCTCCACCCAGAACCATGGTGAAGGGTGCCAGCAGCATCGGCGGCTCAAAGGGCAAGGCGGCTGTGCCGAAAAAAACCCGGCTGCCTTGCGGCAGAATGCGCCCCGCAGGAGTGACGCCCCGCCAACTTTTTGGGGAGGAGGAGGTGGCCGCCCTGGTCTTTTTTATCCAGCGCCACCTCCCCTTGACTTTGGCAGCAGGCGGCAGGCCCGGCTCCGGCTACCAGCGCATTGAAGAGCGTCTCCGGCGGTGGGCGAAGGTGCGCCGTGCAGTCTTCCGCTGCTCCGGTATCCGGCGTACCCACCATCAGCTGTCCCACCGCTGGGCCGACATTTTGGACCGGGAGCAGGACCTGTTGGACCTGCTTGGTGTGGAGGTTGTGGGTCTTGGTGAGTGGCTACCCCAAAAATAAAGTGTGTATATATATTATATATATATATATATATATTACCTACTGGCGGTCGCCAGTAGGTATATATAGTTAGGATTTTTTCCCTATGGGTTTTTTGAAAATTCTATGTCTAATAACTTTGGCGTTTGTGGACGGAATTGGCTGAAATTTTCAGGAAAATGGCACATTTTGTTTCTGAGCAGCCCCTGAAAATTTGGGGGGGTTTCGTCAAGGGGGGGCCGAGAAAAAAGGGGGGTCCCAAAACGTGTTTTTAACATTGATTTTTCCATAGGGCGGTTAGCCTCACTTTTAGCCCGAACGGCTGAATAGATTTGCACGAAACTTGGCAAAATTGTAGGGACTGGTAGCCCGATGTGCCTTTTGTAGGTCTCAATATATGTGCTCCAGTGGATTTTGAGAAATTAACGTTTAAAAAAAGATATATATCTGTAGCAGCGGACCGGGAAGCGCTCCAGGACGCGTACTTTTCGCGCAACGGAGCTTTGTGAAGCGAAGCTGATTGGTTCTCTGGCATCTGTCAACATTCCAAAAAGTCCGTAGCTGCCGCCATCTTGTCTCTCGGTAGGATCGAGAGGCAAGAGGAGGCCAAAACAAAGGGGCAAATAACCATAAGGGGGCATAGTAGATCCTCCCTGACCCCCTAGGTTTAATGTGGAGGCTTTAAAACGGCCCCGCGGGGCAAAAAAAAATAATTTTTTTTTTGTTTTTTTGCGTGGGTAGCGCCCGGTCCGGGAACCGGGAAGCTTTCTGGGCAGCGTACTGCAATGAAAAATGAATGATAGACTTTTATTTTTTAAGGATTGTTTATTGTGTTTAATAATTTATTAAACTTTCTAATGCGGCGCGTCATATGACGCATTACGCGACAACGCAGGTCCAGAATATAGTGAAAATGTCTCCACCAACCAGCGGACGGCACACAACCCCTTTCAGCAGGCTAAATAGTTCTGTTAAATGACAACAGAAGGGACAGGCAACAAGAACCATCAGTCAAAGAGGGGAGGGCAAGTTCTTCTCTACCGGGTCACGTTGGAGCGCTACCGGAACTGATCGAATTGGTAGTCTACAGTGTTTCTGGATGTTTCAGACTGAAGCTGGCGTTAGCATGAGAGCACCACCATTTCGTAGCTCCGTCGTGGCCATTCCACGAGCAATCATGCTAGGCGCTCCCCACCAGAAGCCTGCGGGAGTCGGGGGCCCCCCAAGACTTTTGTAGAATCTTCAAGGATGAGGGGACGCTTTCGAGAATGGAGCCCAAGCTCTAGCAGACAAGCGTCCGAGTTCCAAGGTGTCGCAGGCCCATTTTAGTGGACCACGCCCAAATCTGAAGAGATGGCCGCCATTTTGAGAGTCCTGTGGCAGCCGCCTATCGCTGCGCCGCAAGAGCGGGAGCAACTCAAGTACATGGTGAGCGAGACGCTGTAGTCGAAAGAGCGGGCGGTAAACAGCTGAATAGCGGAAGAGGCACAGTGTAGCAAAAGCGGGCTGAATGGCAAATGAAACGGAAAAGGGGTGCCCCACTACAGCGTGTCTTTAGGTGAAACGGATTGTGGGACAAGGTGAAGAATGGAAGAGTCACCAAAAGGAAAAAAGTTCCGCTTGACCCCGGCCACCTATGTCGGGGGCGATCTCAGGCCACACCAGGGCAACACGACTTGGGGAGGGGGCCGGAGCCAAGCGCCCCCTCCGAGTCCGCGACATGACACCGTCCCTCGGGGGCCTCCGTCAAGCGGTTCAGGGTGGCACCGCATCACAACAGCCCCCACTTACTTTAAGAATAGTGAAGATGAAGCAATTGCAAATAGGCTTCAGACAATGTTACAAGCACTCCTCAAAACTTTGAACTTTCAGAGTGCATGAGTTGGGACAGCGAGGGGTGATTTGGTTTCTCGGATTTGGTTTCTCGGACTGTTTTTCTGGTCTCTCACCACTGGCATAGTTTAACGTTTTCTTGTTTCTAGGACATTAATAGGTTTTATCATTACGTTATGTTATCGTTTCTTTGTTTGTTGTTTAATAAAAGTTCATGTTCATCAGTGGCCTACTGATTTTCGTTTTCCTATTTTTTTCTTTCCAGGTTGTTTCATGGTAAAGTTTCTGTTAACAGGATACAGTGATCACTTCGTTATTATTGCATATGTCCTTTTCACTAGGGGTGCTCTCTGGTCGGGCCAGATGACGTATCTCTAGTAAATGGTCCGGGTGAAAAAGGTGCATCAATCAGTGGGGAGTAGATAGGCATGACAGATTACAACGGGGGAGAAAGGTCCGCATTACGTACCCTTTCACTACTTGCAAAGATTTTCCTACGTTTATATGCAAACAGGGAATACCTCCAAAAATAACTAATTCCCAAACAGTCAATGTTCGGACAATCAATCAATCAATGAGGAATGAAATAGGTACGACGTGTTAAAGGCTTGCGTTACCTACCCTTCACTATCTGCAAAGGGAGAGAGAATATTCCTATTCTTCCTCGTTTGCAGGTAGAGAAGATCCTTAAGAGAATTAACTTCGAACAATTCAATGCTCGATTGAAACAATCAACAAGGGGTACTGTGAACACAAATGAACGCCGCTTATGTACATACGCATTGCTATTTTCAACAGGTTGTTCCTAATGTTTCTATTTTAGCGAGGTCAAAAAGAGATCCCATTAGTGGCCTACTGATTTTGCTCGATTCCTTTTGTTTTTTTACACGATTTTTCGCTATCTGCAAAGACTAAACAGAGTATTGCGACTCTGTGCTTGTTTGTAAATAGAGAATGAACCAAAGAGAACAATCAATCAAATGGAGAGAGAAGCAGGCACGACGTATTACAAAGGGGGCAAAGGGCTGCGTTAACTACCCTTCACTATCTGCAAAGAGAGAGTACTCCTAATAGAAATGAGGGGTGGGGGGCAGTATTCAAAGCAGATCAGTGTGCATAAACACGAAAATGTTTTTACTTACCACGTACTTGACATTCGACAGCTTATGATATTTGCTATTAAAAAACCATTGAAATTCACTGAAAAAACCATAGGTTATAGACTATATATAGTTAGGAATTAGCATTTACAAAACCTTGAAAATTCACTGAAAAAACCATAGGTTATACACCATATATAGTTAGGAATTAGCATTTAAAAAACCTTATTTTACTCACACAAAACCATTGAAATTCCATATATAGTTAGTTGCACTAACTATATATCGCGCACCCGCAATCCACTGCTGATGATGTCACATATTACATCATTCATGACATGGTCAGTGACATCACTGATGACATCACTGATGACATCTCAAATGACATCACTGATGACATCACTGATGACATCTCAAATGACATCACTGATGACATCATGACACACCAATACCAGTTACTACATACGCACTCACTGATTCCTACGTCTACACACACATTCACTCATTCACCCATACAATCACTCATACATACAGTCACTCATTATTACAACACTATCATATGCACTCATACACCTATGCAGACACTCACACACTGCCATTCATCCATGGAGTTACTCACACACCTAGTCAGTCCTGTAAAGAATCAATCACACTTCCATTTCCTCATCTATACAGTTAAACACAGAACACCATACTTCAGTGACATCACTGATGACATCACTGATGACATCTCAAATGACATCACTGATGACATCTCAAATGACATCACTGATAACATCATGACACACCAATACCAGTTAGTACATACGCACTCACTGATTCCTACGTCTACACACACATTCACTTATTCACCCATACAATCACTCATACATACAGTCACTCATTATTACAACACTATCATATGCACTCATACACCTAGTCAGTCCTGTGAAGAATCAATCACACTTCGATTTCCTCATCTATACAGTTAAACACAGAACACCATACTTTTCACACATATACTAACACATACTTACTCTCTTATACAATCACTGATACAAGTACACATTGATATGCACAGAGTCACACACCTCCCAGCCAGCCACACACACACTCAGTCTTCCATACATCCACTCATTCTTCAATATGTAAAACATATTTAAACTTTACAAAAACACACCGACACTAGATGATGTCATCAGTGATGTCATTTGAGATGTCATCAGTGATGTCATTTGAGATGTCATCAGTGATGTCATCAGTGATGTCACTGACCATGTCATGAATGATGTAATATGTGACATCATCAGCAGTGGATTGCGGGTGCGCGATATATAGTTAGTGCAACTAACTATATATGGAATTTCAATGGTTTTGTGTGAGTAAAATAAGGTTTTTTAAATGCTAATTCCTAACTATATATGGTGTATAACCTATGGTTTTTTCAGTGAATTTTCAAGGTTTTGTAAATGCTAATTCCTAACTATATATAGTCTATAACCTATGGTTTTTTCAGTGAATATATATATATATATATATATATATATATATATATATATATATATATATATATATATATATATATATATATATTTATATATATATATATATATATTATATATATAGTTATATATATATATATATTACCTACTGGCGGTCGCCAGTAGGTATATATAGTTAGGATTTTTTCTCTGTGGGATTTTTGAAAATTCTATGTCTAATAACTTTGCCGTTTGTGGACGGAATTGGCTGAAATTTTCAGGAAAATGGCACATTTTGTTTCTGAGCAGCCTTTGAAAATTTGGGGGGGGTTCGTCAAGGGGGGGCCGAGAAAAAAGGGGGGTCCCAAAACGCGTTTTTCCCATGTTAATTTCCATAGGGCGGTTGGCCTCACTTTTAGCCCGAACGGCTGAATGGATTTGCACGAAACTTGGCAAAATTGTAGGGACTGGTAGCCCGATGTGCCTTTTGTAGGTCTCAATATATGTGCTCCAGTGGATTTTGAGAAATTAACGTTTAAAAAAAGATATATATCTGTAAGCGCGGACCGGGCAGCGGCCTAGGACGCGTACTTTTCGCGCAACGGAGCTTTGTGAAGCGAAGCTGATTGGTTCTCCGGCGTCTGTCAACATTCCAAACAGTCCGTAGTGGCCGCAAACAGTCCGTAGTGGCCGCCATCTTGTCTCTCGGTAGGATCGAGAGACAAGAGGAGGCCAAAGCGAAGGGGCAAATGACCATAAGGGGGAATAGTAGATCCTCGCTGACCCCCTAGGTTTGATGTGGAGGTTTTAAAAGGGCCCCGCGGGGCAAAAAAAAAAAATTATAATAATAATCTTACGGCTGAATGGATTTGCACGAAACTTGGCAAAATTGTAGGGACTGGTAGCCCGATGTGCCTTTGCTAGGTCTCAATATATGTGCTTCAGTGGATTTTGAGAAATTAACGTTCAAAAAAAGATATATATCTGTAACAGCGCACCGCTTCGCGTACTTTTCGCGTTACGGAGCTTTGCGAAGCGAAGCTGATTGGCTCTCCGGTGTCTGTAAACATTCCAAACAGTCCGTAGCGGCCGCCATCTTGTCTCTCGGTAGGATCGAGAGACAAGAGGAGGCCAAAGCGAAGGGGCAAATGACCATAAGGGGGCATAGTAGATCCTCGCTGATCCCCTAGGTTTGATGTGGAGGTTTTAAAAGGGCCCCGCGGGGCAAAAAAAATAAATAATAATAATAATCGAACGGCTGAATGGATTTGCACGAAACTTGGTAAAATATTAGGGACTGGTAGCCCGATGTGCCTTTGCTAGGTCTCAATATATGTGCTTCAGTGCATTTTGAGAAATTAACGTTCAAAAACAAGATATATATCTGTAACAGCGCTCCGCTTCGCGGAGATAAAATTATATCTGTATTACCTAGCTGTTGCTAACACCAGTTAGCGACGGCTAGTAGGAGATAGCGACCATCTTGGGCCCCACTTTGCATGTGAGTGATATTTATCACTAATGACATGCAAAGTGGGCATGCCAAGATGTTAGCGACTGGAAACAGTCGCTAACATCGCTATCTCCTATTATCAACTTTTGGAAATATTCGAGATAAGCGCGAATATCTCCAAAAAGTAACAGCTGCCCTGAGCAGTTCTTAGCCATGTTATCCTATGGGAGGTGGATAACATGGCTAAGAGGATTAGCTCGGTAATGCATGAATATCGCTGAGTTTTCAGCGATATTAATGCATTGCGGTCGGTTTTTATCGTATTTGCGATAAACTTTGATAATAGCAAGGTTTATCTGCGATAATTTCTGACGGTAAAAAAATCTTTGCAATGCATCGTTAGGGATAAATATCGCTTAACTTTGGTAATATGCCCCAACGTCTGTTAACGTTCGATTCGAAGGAAATCAGGAAGTGTTGAAAAACATTGTCTGCGCCATCTTGTCTTTTTTCAAATGCCACACTTTTGTCGTGCACGGCAGCCATTTTAGATGCCTTGACCAGACCCACTCTGTGCACGCTGTCGATCCTTAGCATGGCTCCCCACCCTCGCAAGCATCTCCCCCAGGCAGTGGTCACCCCCGCTCTCTGTCTTATGCATGGGTAATAAACCTCCCCCCATCTGCGCTGCTCTTTCCTGAGAATCACACCCTGTGCCCGCCCGACACCTCCCTTTCGCCCTATTCACTACTGCACCCTCTGACACTCCTTTTCCTCTGTGTCCGATTGTCCAGGCTGGTCCTAGGGTATCAGCTAGCCCTGCAGATGTAGTTTATGGCCACAGCTGTAAAGATTCACCCCTCTTCAAAGGAGTTATAGTAGATCAAGGCCCACACTCGATGAGATCCGTCACAGCAGAAGCGTTGCTATTATCTGAAAACCATCCTGTATTGTGATTGGGGAGGGGACCGAGCGTGAAGCGGAAGATTCCAGGGATGACTCTTTGTACATCAAAGTTTTTACAATTATGTGTCACATTAAAAATATATAGCACTCCGACAAAGTAGTAAGATTATAAAACTTTAATAATTTATAAATATATACAAGAAAACAAAAATAGTAATAACATATAAACATTTTTAGGGAAAAACAACGAAGTAGCGGTCGGCTGTGCGAATAGTCCCAACGCAGCACAACGTCCAGATTTCCGGCGTGGGGCGGGTCATCAGTAGCAAACTGTTGTGCGAATAGTTCCAAGGCAGCAGAACGCGCTGAAATCTAGATGACACGAAAGTGATGTCTAGTAAGTTGCCACCCAGCAAATAACGGCGTGGGGCGTCGCGGGGGGTGGGTCTTCAGTAGCAAACTGTTGTGCGAATAGTTCCAAGGCAGCAGAACGATGGCACCAAGGTGATGTCCAGTAAGTTGCCGCACTGGTTTTGGTATCCTACAATGCTGCTCCGAATAACGGCGTGGGGCGCCCCGGGGGAGGCGGCGTGAACGGGCCTCTCCAGGTGGAGTGTCATCTGTTGTAGTGGGGCGCCCCTTTACCGTTTCAGTTGCCATTCCGTCCGTTTTTGGTCCACTGTGTCAAAAGCCGCAATTCAGCTGAGTTGCGCCCACTCTTGCGGTGCAGCGATAGGCGGCTGTCACAGGACTCTCAAAATGGCGGCAGGCTCTTTCCTTTTTGGGCCTGGTCCACTGAAATGGCCCTGGGACACCTTGGAAATCGGACGCTTGTCTGCTAGGTCTTGGACCCCATTCTCGAAAGCGTCCCCTCCGCCTTGAGAATTCATCAAAAGTTTTGGGGGCCCCGACTCCTGCAGGCTTCTGGTGGGGAGCGGCTGCCATGATTGCTCGCGGAATGACTACGACGGAGCTACGAGATGGTGGTGCTCTCATGCTGACGCCAGCTTCAGTCTGAAACATCCAGAAACAAGGTGGGGCTTTCATCGTTTGGAAAAAAAAAAAGTTTTCATCCAATGAAAAGTGTTGTTTTTAGGTCATATGATCAAGCCTTCCATCATTAGGAAACCAAAAGTAAAATGAACCAATGAAAAGTTTTATAAACAAGTCACATGACCTGTTATGCGGCATAGGGTATAAAATGCGGAGAAAATACGTTGGCACGTGAGGCGGCGTCAGTAGCGGACCGATGTGCGAATAGGCCGAAGGCAACACAGCGCGCCAAGATCCGGATGGCACCGAGGTGGTGTCCAGCAAGTTGCAGCACTGGTGTGGCCATCCTACAATGTTGAAAGTCGGCGTGGGGCGCCCCGTTGGCCTGTGAGTTTGCGTCAGTAGCGGACCGATGTGCGACTAGGCCGAAGGCAGCGCAACGCGCCAAGATCCGGATGGCACCGAGGTGGTGTCTAGTAAGTTGCCGCACTGGTGTGGCCATCCTACAATGCTGAAAGTCGGCGTGGGGCGCCCTGTTGGCCTGTGAGATGGTGTCAGTAGCGGACTGATGTGCGAATGGGGCCAAAGGCAGCGCAACAATATTTTCTGACTGACACCACAAGGCGCTGAGATGCCAAGATCCGGATGGCACCGAGGTGATGTCTAAGTTGCGGACTGATGTGCGAATGGGGCCAAAGGTAGCGTAACAATATTTTCTGTATGGAAGATACCACTAGGCGTTGAGATGCCAAGATTCGGATGGCACCGAGGTGATGTCTAGCAAGTTGCTGCACTGGTGTGGTCATCCTACAATGCTGAAACTCGGCGTGGGTCGCCCCATTAGCCTGTGAGATGGCGTCAGTAGCGGACCGATGTGCGAATAGGCCGAAGGCAGCACAACGCGCCAAGATCCGGATGTCACAGTGGTGGTTTCATAGTTGAGAGGCACTTCATCTGCAGTGGGGCGCCGAGATCCGGATGGCACCGAGGTGATGTCTAGCAAGTTGCTGTACTGGTGTGGTCATCCTACAATGCTGAAAGTCGGCGTGGGGCGCCCCATTAGCCTGTGAGATGGCGTCAGTAGCGGACTGATGTGCGAATGGGGCCAAAGGCAGCACAACGCGCCAAGATCCGGATGGCACCGAGGTGGTGTCCAGCAACTTGCCGCACTGGTGTGGCCATCCTACAATGCTGCGCCGAAAGTCGGCGTGGGGCGCCCCGTTGGCCTGTGAGTTCGCGTCAGTCAGTGGGGGCTGTTTGAGGATCTGACTGCATTGGAAAGCAATGTGATGCTGTGCGTCGCCCCCAAGATGGAGGTTCCTCGGCTGCAGTGGGGCGCCCCTTGGTGTTTCACTCGCTATGCAGCTGAGTTGCGTGCGCACTTGTGGCGAATAGGCCGAAGGCAGCACAACGCGCCGAGATCTGGATGGCACCGAGGTGGTGTCCAGCAATTTGCCGCACTGGTGTGGCCATCCTACAATGCTGCGCCGAAAGTCGGCGTGGGGTGCCCCGTTGGCCTGTGAGGTGGCGTCAGTAGCGGACCGATGTGTGAATAGGCCGGAACCAGCACAAGGCGCCAAGATCCGGATGGCACCGAGGTGGTGTCATAGTTGAGAGTTCTGAGCAGCGCTTGTAACACTGTCTGAAGCTTATTTGCACCTGCTGCAGCTTCACTATTGCCCTGGTGTGGCCTAAGATCGCCCATGACATAGGCGGCCACCTCCCGGGGTCCGGCGGAACTTTTTTCCTTTTCCTTTGTGCATCTTGTCCCACAATCCGTTTGACCTGAAGACACGACCAGGTCCCTGAATGTGTGCAGGGGGACGCTATTGATTGAATCAAAATGGCGGCTTCACACAAAGCTGACTCAAGCGTTGCTGCTGATGCTATACAGAGAAAAACTGGTTTTCAGTTTGTACATTCTTCAGGATTTTTCCATCCAAGGCTGGTTGAGAGTTTGTATAACAATGGCTTCAGATTTTCAACATACTACTCTTCAACATTCTTCCTAAATGTAACAATGTGAGACTCACTAGGAGAACGGTGTAGTGAGGGCCACAAACGGCTGTTTGTCTTTCCTTTCAAAATGCTGCCAACAATATTTTCGGAATGGAAGACAACACAAGGCGCTGAGATTCGGTTGGCACCGAGGTGGTGTCCAGCAAGTTGCCGCACTGGTGTGGCCATCCTACAATGCTGCGCCGAAAGTCGGCGTGGGGTGCCCGAAGGGGGGGGGGGGAGGCGGCGCAAACGAGCCTCTCCCGCTTCTCCATGTGGAGGCAGTTCATCTGCAGTGGGGCGCCGAGATCCGGATGGCACCGAGGTGGTGTCTAGCAAGTTGCCGCACTGGTGTGGCCATCCTACAATGCTGCGCCGAAAGACGGCGTGGGGTGCCCGAAGGAAGTGTCCTTATCCAGGGCATTATCGCTGTATCATGTCCTCCACTAAAATGGCCCTGGGACACCTTAGAACTCGGACGCTCGATTTTTTTTTCCTTTCCTGTACATGCAAAAAAAGGTAAATGCCCGGTACGTTACACGCTTCATCTGCCACGATGAACTCTCCAGAGGAACCGAAAAAAAATATAGTTGTGGTAACTATACCATGCATCGTCATATGGAGAGGTGGCACCAATTAATTATAGTGCTGCATAAAAGAGAGATTTGGAGGAGAACCCCTGACCTGCTAGTACATTCATCAAAGAAGTGGCACTGAGAGCTTCAGAGGCAAGGGAAACGGTCCCAAATTTTTAGAAGAACTTTGGAAAGATTAAAATGACATGTTTAGATTGTGGCAAATTAATTTCATGTGGACAGATGAGTGTTACTCTAATAAATACAGCATATGAACATCATCATAGTCGATGGTTGGTAGAGACATTTTGACTATATCCTGGACCTGCCCGTCCTCGCCCAAAATGGCGCCGGAATAAATGGGACTCGTAACTCCTTGTTGTGTACTGGTTGCAGAACCTTGAAATCACGAGATACGTATGCAGTTTTGAAGCACATGGCGGGCGGGGACGAGAATTGATTGAATATTTCGACATCCCTATTGATATTAAGTTCTGATGTGTTATTGATTACTGTACTGTTGAAAGTTCGAATTAACGTCACCCATGGTACTTGCCCGCAAATGTATATCTAGATAATTTTATTGTAACTGGCCCTGTCGTATTTTAATTATAAAATGTACGTCCACCGATTCCGTAACTGTTAGACACCTTAGTTCTTGCAACCTAATGGCCCGCCCGTTACGTTCCTCTACAGTGTAAATGTCTACTCATCACATACGATTACAGTTTGCTCCGTGGCCGGCCCACGTGGTTATAGGCTCGTATTTGTATAATGAAATTTTCACAATAAAGGTTTTTAAAAGAAAACATGGTAGTAGTATATACATTGGTAAAGTTTGTAATAATAGTCACTGTTTTAGAATCATTAAAAGGCAAGTGAAATAAAGCAGACCAATTACATGAAGGGTAAAAGGTATAATACGAAGGAACGCAGTAAAGATAAATGGTCAAGGGCTGTTGTGTTTTCTATTCCTGCAACATAAAGTGATCGATAAGAATCTCATATTCAGGCGTATCGGCGACTAAGACAGCAGGTCGACCCTCTTTTGCTCAACGGCTCCATCATGGGACGAAGAAACGCTCTTTTTCTCGAAAAAAGAATATATTTTACTTGCAGGACAGTTGTAAAATTTCCGGGAAAGTACATTAGTCTGGAACATTATAACATATATTTAAGAAAAAATAATGTTCGGAAGTAATGAAAAGCGTAATTTTTAGGTCATATGACCAAGCCTTTCATCATTACAATAAGAAAAGTAAAATGAACCAATGAAAAGTTTTATTAACAAGTCACATGACTTGTTATGCTTACGTTACGCGCTGCGCGCCCCGGATGACTTCCGGATGCGCTAACGCGGCGCGTCATATGACGCATTACGCGACAACGCAGGTCCAGAATATAGTCAAAATGTCTCCACCAACCAGCGGTCGGAACACAACCCCTTTCAGCAGGCTAAATAGTTCTGTTAAATGACAACAGAAGGGACAGGCAACAAGAACCATCAGTCAAAGAGGGGAGGGCTAGTTCTTCTCTACCGGGTTACATTGGGGCGCTACCGGAACTGATCGAATTGGTAGTCTACAGTGTTTCTGGATGTTTCAGACTGAAGCTGGGGTTAGCATGAGAGCAGCATCATTTCGTAGCTCCGTCGTGGCCATTCCGCAACCAATCATGGCAGCCGCTCTTTATCGTTATTTTGGGCGGGGTGGGTGGCGGAGCCGAGCTGTTTTGCAGCCATCATTGTGTGGAGTTCAGTTCATCTCACTAGTTTTGTATTTGTCATGAGGGGTTGTTCCTAATGTTTCTATTTTAGCGAGGTCAAAAAGAGATCCCATTAGTGGCCTACTGATTTTGCTCGATTCCTTTTCTTTTTTTTACACGATTTTTCGTTATCTGCAAAGACTAAACAGAGTATTGCGACTCTGTGTTTGTTTGTAAATAGAGAATGAACCAAAGAGAACTAATTCTAAAACAGTAAATACTTGGATAACAATCAATCAAATGGAGAGAGAAGCAGGCACGACGGATTACAACGGGGGCAAAGGCCTGCGTTAACTACCTTTCACTATCTGCAAAGAGAGAGTACTCCTAATAGAAATGAGGGGGGGGGCACCATTCAAAGCAGATCAGTGTGCATAAACACGAAAATGTTTTCACTTACCACGTACTTGACATTCGACAGCTTATGATATTTGCTATTAAAAAACCATTGAAATTCACTGAAAAAACCATAGGTTATAGACCATATATAGTTAGGAATTAGCATTTACAAAACCTTGAAAATTCACTGAAAAAACCATAGGTTATAGACCATATATAGTTAGGAATTAGCATTTAAAAAACCTTATTTTACTCACACAAAACCATTGAAATTCCATATATAGTTAGTTGCACTAACTATATATTGCGCACCCGCAATCCACTGCTGATCATGTCACATATTACATCATTCATGACATGGTCAGTGACATCACTGATGACATCACTGATGACATCTCAAATGACATCACTGATGACATCACTGATGACATCTCATTTGACATCAATGACCACATCACTGATGATATTATTCATGTGACAATACAATGCATCTCTTCACATTTTAATATAACCTCTGTTTCACCCAGTGTTAAAAACAGAGTATAATTTTTGAAACCATTGACACACCAATACTAGTTACTACATACGTACTCACTGATTCCTACGTCTACACACACATTCACTCATTCACCCATACAATCATTCATACATACAATCACTCATGTTTACAACACAATCATATGCACTCATACACCTATACAGACACTCACACTCTGCCACTCATCCATGGAGTTACTCACACACCTAGTCAGTCCTGTAAAGAATCAATCACACTTCCATTTTCTACTCTATACAGTTAAACATAGAGCACCTTACGTTTTCAACCATATACTAACACATACTTACTCTCTTATACAATCATTGATACAAGTACACATTGATCTGTACAGAGTCACACACCTCCCATCCAGCCACACACACACTCAGTCTCCCATGCAAATACTTGGGCAATCAATCAATAACCCATATAGTTACTCATATAGCTACTGATCAACACATGCAGCAGTTTACAGAACAACAGACATAATGATGCACAAATTAAGACAGTTTAGTCACTAACCCATGCACTCAGTGAGACACATTTAATCACTCACTCATACATTCAGTCATGCACCTACTAAATCCTTCGTCCAGACACTTATACATCCACTCATTCTTCAATATGTAAGACATATTTTAACTTTACAGAAACATAGTCACTGGATGTTGTCATCAGTGATGTCATCAGTGATGTCATTTGAGATGTCATCAGTGATGTCATCAGTGATGTCACTGACCATGTCATGAATGATGTAATATGTGACATGATCAGCAGTGGATTGCGGGTGCGCAATATATAGTTAGTGCAACTAACTATATATGGAATTTCAATGGTTTTGTGTGAGTAAAATAAGGTTTTTTAAATGCTAATTCCTAACTATATATGGTCTATAACCTATGGTTTTTTCAGTGAATATATATATATATATATATAGTAGTATAAATATTGTTATTGTATCTTTGTAAATATTGACTGAATAAGTAACGCGATGACTGTCGCTCCTAGTTACATTTCCGATGTATTCCGGTATATCTACTGTAATTGTATGACAGTGTTCTTCTTCTTCACTGGCTCTTGCGTGTTGTTTCAACTTGGCGCTAGCTGTTGCTGTTTATTGATGTGAGATTTTCTTTATTGTAGAGAACTGAAGTTAGTTAATGCTATTAATATAGTCTTGTCCTTCAGTGAAATAGCGGTGGATGGATAATTGTACGTAGTTTGTATATTGTAGCATTTTTTTCACGGCCTTCTCTTCTGCATGAATCGAATCCTCCTCTGGCAAAGAATGCTAACGTTACTTTGTTCTTCTTACCTCAGCCAGGGCCGGCTCTAGGCATGTGCAAGCTGTGCAACTGCACAGGGGCACCAAACTTCAGGGGCCACCGCACCAATAGATATCCTTAATTTAATAATACTCTAAGGATGGATACATATTTGCGTTGCGGCCCCTGGCATGGATTTGTTGCCTCCGGCTCTGTTCAACTGTAGCAGTGTTTTTTGCAATGATGTCTATGTTTCACAGCACTCAATGTTTTTCTCTTTGTTTATTATTTTTCACATGAACCACAGAACCCAGGGGCAAGCTGAATACAGGGACTGAGTCGGCGGGTGAACCACCACTTACACAGAGCTCCTCTACTGAGGATCCTGCTGCTGTCCCCAGTAAGTCCAACAGTGCTTGTTTTTTCCTCTGTAATGTGTCTGCTTTGGCAATTGACAGCAACCAAGTATGCATCCAGAATGATGTTTGTCTAGTATTTTTGTAAACGTTAGTATACCACTACTAGTCTTGTGGGTATTCTATCTCCTATGGAGTTATATACATATTACACAACTATGTATGCACACGAAAATTGGATGTTGGTACTGATAGGCAGGTTGGACCTTACTTACACCTCAGTCACAGAACTCTGAGGAACGCACAATTCACTGAACGACAGCCTATATGGCCTGAGTCATTGGTCAATTATTCAATTCACACTCCTGAACCCCAATACCAAGATGCCGAATGCTTTTAGTACACAAACCGTTACCTAAGAAACCCCCTTTTGCTCACTCACTCGTGTGAGTCTCCAAGACAACAGACACTGAAAATAAACTTCAGAGTCAAAGTGGTCATTCAAAAGCTTTATTTTGTTAGAAGTAAGTAAGTAACATCAATGTTTTTAAGTTGTTCCGTCAAATACGTTGAAGGGCCCACCAGAAAAAATCCAGAGTTAAAAAAGGCAGAATAAAGTAATCAACATTTGTACAGCTACTAGTGCACAATAGGGAAATGTGGCAACTATCGGAGACCTCTCATCAACGTATACTGGTCAGATATTCCTCTTTTTTTGTAAGCTATGGAAATGTCCGCTTCGTAGAAGGCAATCTTCTCATCTGCCGAAAACTAATGACAAAAGTGGTGCACGTTAGACAGTATGAAATACATTTATGCCAGTTTTATGCAGCCATGCTAAAAAGAAGTTGTAACCTGTAAGCAAACTCTATTCCACAATCCACATAGAAAACTTAAATACGGGCCCTTTTACTTTCCCACCTCTTCAGGTGTATGCTTTGAACAATGATGTGTTGCCTCAGAGCGTCTTCTCGTACTGCGCAACAAGCTGCGAGTTAACATGCGCAAAACTGGATACATTGATGTACAAAGGTTACATAGTTCACTTCCAATTTCCAAGGACTAGAGTAGCAGGACAGATGAGATGAGCTTGGGTACCATACCATAACAATGAATGCTAATATGTGTATAGAGTCTGCTGTACTATGCAATGTGGACTCCTACTGATTACGTACGTTGTACTTAACTGTTTTGAAGAACTCCATTCTTGGTGAACAAGTACAAAGGGGGCTGTGCATCCATCTAAAAAGGTGTACTTATTTTTATAGGTGCAGAACCCTTACCATCGACCAGTGCCGACGGGGACAGCGGCGCAGCTTCAGCGATCCCGGCGGGGACAGGAGGAACAGAGGCACCTACACCTACACCAGCAGCAGTGGGGGGGGAGCCAACAGCGGCGGGCGATGGTAATTTACATTCAATAGTGATCTGCATTACTTGGTGGGAGGGGAAAACTTTCTCACTGTACTCTACTGGAAAATATATGATGTTACCTTTACTTGTCATTAGCATGCTAAGCATTACCACTACAGTAATGCAAGTGGCTGATAGCAGTCGGATGCATGGGTTGTTGTTAAAGCATGTAAACGGGAAAACACAGCTGCCAGCGTGGTTGGGAGACACACCCAATACCGGTGGTTAGTGGATAGTCTCAGCAGCAGCGGTGTTTTGGGCAAACCCAAAGGCAAGGGAAGGAGGGGACGACTGGGTGCATGGGTCGTTGCTGGTGAAACACAAACCAAATAAGGTTTGTTGCGCGGTATAAAGTATTATAGTCTTTACTAGACATGTACTACTAGCTGCCCCCCTGTTAATTAATGTTACTTTGAGAGTGTTCCCGCCTTCCCGGAATCAGAGTATATAATACAAAAGGAGATATGAAAAAGACAGGTGTTCGTTCTAATGTGTGTGACAGTTGAAGTACACCCATGCTAATAGGGCAGGCATAATGCCGTGCCAAAAAGTCCAAAAAATTAATAGAGGCTGTAGAATGTTCAAGATAGACGCAACACAATTTTTTGTACTCAGCTTGCTTGCTAGTGCTACTGTGCCGCCCACTATGTGTTGAATCAATGTTGTGTTCTTGATTTGCGGGGAGTTTGGATTACAACAATTCTGTTTCTTTCTTTATAGTTACTCCTTCCCAAAAACCAACAAGGAAGGAGTTGGCAGTCCGGGCCCGGCAGCGGAAACTGCAGGCAATTGTAGAGACCTACCGCCGGCTGGTGGATCAGGCCGAGGAGGAGGAGGAGGAGGCGGCGGCAGCAGCTGCTGCCTCTTCCAATGCCCCGGGCCCCAAGCCTGCAGGACTACGTCGCCGTGGTCAGGCAGCCGCCCCCCGCCGCGTTGTTACATCTTCGGCGGCCCCCCCACAACAACAACAACATGCATTCAAGTGTAGGTGCCGTGATTTCCAAGCGAAGATTCTCCGCCGGGTAGCGAGTAAGTTGGAGGAGGAGCGGAAGAAGCTGGAGGACGGTATAGAGGAGCGTGTGAAGATAATGGTGGACAAACACCTGAAAGCCCGCCGGCTTTGAAATGGACCCTGTTTTTTGCCCCTTTTTAAATCCTTTTGTTGGTGGGTGGGATGTGGGAGTTGGGGTGTACATTTGGGTTGAAATTTGGTTGGGGTTAGGGGAGGGTAGGGACAGCTCTGGGTCAGGGGGTTACATTTGTTATATATTTTATTTTTCTATTATCATTATGAAAATATAAAAATAAAACAAAGATATTTTCACAAGAAAACATTTGAAGTTCATTTGTGTTTGTTGGGGGGGTGGAGGGGGGACTGTTTCACCAAATAATGTACGTTGTGCAACATGAACATGAACTACGAACGATACATTAAGTACTGACTGCACCTGTAGTAGTAGGGTCACAAGTGCATAAATAATTTATATTATTAAATAACATGGGAAAATTGCCCATCACGTGAGTCTGAAGTTACTAGTATACTTTAATTCCATGCACATTTGCTCAGAGTCCGCTAAACAATCCTATGCAATGCATTGCATCATTCCTTTAATATACCTGTCCTAGTTGTCAGGGAAGAGGAGCTCGTCCTCAAACTCTGTGCGTTCAGACAGAAGTAGGTCATGTAACCCAGTAGTGAGGATGTCTTCGCACTCGCTTTCTTCATCCGGCGGTGATTCACGTACTTGATAGTCTGGTGGTATGAAGCGTTGATTCATTTTTATCATTGTCAGCCGCTCCACGCTTTTGGGGGAGAGACTAGTCCTTTTCGATGTGACAATGGCACCAGCAGCACTGAAAACCCGCTCAGAAGAGACACTGGCTACAGGACAAGCCAGATACTTTATCGCCAGCCTGCTCAGCACTGGCCACTGTCTCCTTCTTTCATACCAATAGACCAATGGGCTTTGCTCCATGAACACCTCTGTTGTGTCATCCAGATAGGCCTGAACCATCCGCTCAATGTTCATTGGGGCTCGGCTTTGCTGGTCCTCTTTTCCCTTTGCAACAGCAACGGACTTACCCATCCCTTTCTGGAGAAAAAAAGCAGTTATGCTTTTGGTTGGGTCTGCTGAATCAGATCGTGTAGGTGCTGCTTTTGGTACTGTTGGTGCCTGCTGGAAAGCAGACGCACTGCTCTCATGCTGTGAAGAACTTGCGTCAGGAGTACTTGGACTGGCCTGGGCTGGCAGTGGCAGGCCTTTAAGTAACAGCCGTTCAGTTTCTAACTCATTAGCTTCCGCAGCTATGGAAGTTTTGTACTTGTCAACATCCTCATCTGAAAATGGAATTACTGCGCTACTGCTGACAAATAATTTGTACCGTGGATCCAAGATTGTTGCAGTTATGTAATGTTCACCTGACACAATATTGTTGAGCCTTACATTTGCACACAAGCGGTTGCCTAAGCCCTTGGCTAAGGTATATGCATCAACTTTTTGTTCGTCACCTTCGTATGTTTGACAGACCTCCTTCACCTGTTGCTCAAGCATGTACAACAATGGGATGGCTTGGCCCATAGTACAGTCCTCCCTGCTAACTGCACGTGTGAAGACCTCAAAGGGTTGTAGCATCTCTGTGATGCATTTAATGAGGTCCCACTGCCACATCTCAATGGTCAGGGCTTTAAGATTAACACTAGGATCCCCTAATCTTCTTGACATGACATAAGCATTCAGTGGGATGTACTGCTCAAAGAGACGCTCAAGCATGAAATAAGTTGAGTTCCAACGTGTTGGGACCTCCTGGATCAGTGCTTTGACTGGCAACCTATGCTCATGCTGAATGACCCGTAGCAGCTTCCGTCCTTTAAAAGAATGGTTAAAGTGCGTGCATATTCTTCTGCAGATGGCCATTATGTTGCTGACTTTGGCTTCATTTTTCAGAAAGTCTTGCACGACTAAGTTTATGCAGTGTGCCAAACAGGGTACCCTGAAATAATGTCCTTCTCTCATTGCCTTCACTACATTACTGCCATTGTCGGTGGCAACAAAACCAATCTTAAGGCCTCTTGGTTTCAGCCATTCAAAGACCTTGTCGTTAAAGTCAGACAAAATGTTTTCAGCAGTATGACTTTTGTCCATACCAAACATGGCTATAGTTGCATGTCTGCGCGTATCATTAAAAATTCCAGCAACGTCACGGAGGCCTGAAGTTAACTTGTCTTTAACACCTGCAAAAGAGATCCAGTGTGCGGTGATGCACATGAAATCTGTAGCATCGCAACTGCTCCACATGTCTGTTGTCAGGTGGATACAATGGACAACACTCTGTTGTAAGGCTTTCCCAATCAATTCCAGCACGTCGTGGTGTAGTGCTGGAACAGCCACTCGGGCAAAATAGTAGCGACTGGGAACGTTCCATTTTGGGCAGAGGGTTGCCACTAATTCCAGAAATCCAACAGCCTCAACAAATGAAAATGGGAGAAGGTCCAGTGCTAACATTTTCGCAAGTTTGGCATTGTACAAACGTGCTACTGGGTGGTTCCGCTCGTACTTTCCCTCCTGCCTTAACATGCTAGGAATGGTAAGCTGCTTTGCATGTCTTTGAGTTATGCTAGACGGACCACCTTGCATCGCAGACTTTGCACTCCTTGGTGTTTCCAGCTGACTCTGGTGCCACTGAGAAGTTGCTGATGCGGCGGATGTGGACTTTACCACTCCAGTGCTGGCGACAGGGGTCCATTGTGTACCACTCCTAGATAGAAGGTCATCGTCTCCCTCTTCTTCTACCTCCTGGTCAACCATGAGTGGACCTTGTACCACTGTATCCCCACCAACACGAGTGCTAACATTTTTTAAGCTTGCAAGGTGGTTCTCCCACCTGATCAAGTGTGTTTTTTTCAAATGGGTCGTTTGGCCTCCAGTCCCATAGTTTGTACCAAGCTTACCACGACTAACATTGACATGACAAATGGTGCATACAGCAATGTTCTCCTGAACTGGGTGAACCGTAAAGAAGTCCCACACTGGGGAGGTAAACTTTTGTCTCCTGCCATAGGAAGAGGAGGACCCACTGCCAATGCCGGATGGACTGGAGGATTGTGGAATTTCACTATGGGACAGCTCAGTCCTAGTACTGCCACTACCTCCTTCTGTTGAAGTGGCGCTTCTGCTGGATGTCGGATGCTGCCGGGCCTTCGCTGATGAAAAAATTGGAGCTGGTGTTACTTTGGGTGTTGAGTGTGTAGGAGTTATGCGTGGTACCTGCTCATCAGTCATTGCAGCATTTCTGGATAGGGTGAAAATGTTGGTCTCTACATCCTCTGCACCAGGAATAACGCTTGTGATGATGACAGTGTCAGACCCGTCTTTATCACCAGCAGTATCCTGCTCACCTACATCGACCTCCATAAGTTCAAGCCTGCCTGGAAACTTCCTTTTTCCTAGCATGGTCTTCTTGGGATGTCTCTCCTTTGAATGCGCAGATAGTTGTGGCTGCCAATCCGTATCAAGGTCATCGGAAGGGATGCTTTGCGAAGAACTCGATGCACTAACCCTCCTTTCCCTTGGTGAATTCAAAGGAAATAGATCACCTACAGAAGTGGCTTCCTCTTCTTCTTGCTCGGTGTGGAAAAGTAAATTTTGCCATGTTCTGTGTCCCTACGTGTTCCCCATCCTATGTTATGTGTGCATGATTAATATGCATATGTATTCCCCATGATCGATTAAAGACGCAATTACAGTTGTGTCCATCTCTAGTATGCCAGTTCCCAGTTCTCGTGAAAGCTACGAGTATCAGGCCTATGTAAATGTTACGTTGCCATGTTTCCCAGTGCGCACGTTATTCCATTGTAAAGTCTCCGTTTCTAGGCCTCAAAAGGGCCTGGACACCAGATTCAGCTCCTGTCTCCTGAGCTCTCGCTGAGGAGCGATACAGCCCCCACCTGTGTTCCTGACCCTTCACTTACTTCCTGCCTCACAGTGCCCGGCCCAGCCTGGCTCTGCCTGTTAGTCTGCCAAGAGTATGTTATGATTCTAGTTATCAGTCCAGCCCTCCTTCTCTGCATTCCTAAGCTACTGAATCGCATCAATAGTTTCCGTCATCGTCTAGCCTTTACGTCTCCATGTAAGAGAAATACTGTATTTATGGTCATTTAATATTCTTCAACACGCACTACATGTAGAATAATGCATGCACCAGTCTTAGAGTCTGTTAACCTTTACCCCGATAACTTTTGGATTCTATCGACATGTTCTCTAAACATCAGATACTAGATATTGTTTAGGCACATGTCGCCCTGACTCTCCAGACTTCAGTCTCTGCTCCTAGCGCAGAAGTCATAGCCCCCAGCTTCTCCTAGTAACACGTCATTGTCAGCTTGCGCGCACCATTAGGTTAGAGGTCCCGGCTCCTTAGGTAGCCCCCTCCATGTTTCCGCCCCATTTATGACATATTCTGTTACGTTTACATCACATGTCTATGTATATGCCTCCTGTTACACCTACTTTCACCCTTATCTTTCGCGACTGCTATTGACCACACCCACTGCTCCCCCTATTGTATGTATTGCAATGCAACTGTTTTAGTATATATGCTTGTGTACTGTTATTAAATGTTACGCCAACGCTGATCCTGATCCCTGTCCCCGGCAGCGCTACCAGGAGCTGCCATCCCATTCCTGTGCAGGTTGTCCTGTTCCTGTCCTTTATGCTGTATTAAACCTGCAAACTCCTACTACCTCGAATCTTTTTTTTTTTTATTTATTTTATTGGTTTTCACAAAGTCGGAATCTTAACAAAGTTACTAAAGAAAGATAATTCAAGACCCCCCCCCCCCACCCGCCTCCCACCTTCCATCTTCATTACAAACCAATGGCACAGATACTTATAGACAAAGATGAGGAAAAAAATAAGATAAAGCCGGGAAAAATGTGACAAGAGAATATGTCTGAAAAAAGAAAGAAAAACAGAAAGAAGAAGGAAAGAAGAGAGAGAGAGGTAAAAGGAGACAAGGTTTTGTGGATTTCTGGTGGCCGTTCTATGTCTCTGTATCCACCTGTCCTTGTTGATCAATCCATTTGGAGAATGCCCCCCAAACTTCAATACCCATCTTCCTTTTTCTTCGTCCTTTCTTAGCATATACAGATTTTTCAAGATGGTATGTGGCAACTAGTCTAGCCAACCATTGTGCATAGGAGGGGGACTCTGAGTCTAACCATCCAGAAGAAATGCATATCCTCCATACTGCCATTGCGACAAATATCAGCCCTTCTTCTTTTACTCTCAAGGAGTCCGATTGTGTTCCCAAAAGAATAGTAGTAGGGTTCAGAAGAATTGATTGATTTGTTATTTTACTCAGTAAGTTCTGTATTCTGAGTAAGGTGAAGCTAATGACTGGGCATGTTGCAAATATATGTATAGAGTCGGCCCCTATCTCAGAGCAGCGCGAGCATAGTGTTCCTCTCCCAGATCCCCATTTCATGATTTTGCTAGGTGTCATATACAAAAAAAATATAGTTTTGAAGTGTTGTGCTTGTAGTTTGGCCGAGATAAGGATTTGCTGTGATAAACACAGGGAGTTGAAAAATATGCTTTGAGGGGAATCAAGTTTAGTGTGCCATTTGGAAGCAATAGTTTCTAGATCATCAGGGGTTTCCTTGTTTATTAATTGGTATATACTTCCAATGCGAGTAGAGGTGTTATTCCGAAGAGTGTTCATAAGCTCGACCTCGGCAAATCCGTGGGCTCCTCCCACTTTCCTGGCAAGGTAATCGTAAATAGCCATATATTTAAATAGGTCTTGACTTTTTAATTTGAATCTAGTCTGCAAAGTTGAGAAGGTCTCAATTCCCCTAGTTGTTATAAGGTCCCCTAATTTTGTAACCCCTGCTCTATGCCATTCGGATAGATAAGATGAACTAAATATAGCAGGTAGATTGTTGTTATTAATTATAGGGGAATAATAGTTATGTCTACCCATTCCAAACGTTTTCCGGACATGGCGAAAAACTTTATAAGAATTCATTAGCGTCTTAAATTTAACGCGGTTGTAATATCCATAGGCTGTTTCTCGGACTAGACAGCCCCATTGTTGTTCCCCTAACAAGGACCGGAAGGGTGAAGGCAAAGACGGATCAACTCCACAGGAGGATTCTCTTAACAAAACTGAGCTGTATTGAAGGACTGCCGCCCAGTAATATAGGATGATGTTGGGAAAAGCCCATCCCCCTCTGTCTTTCGGTAACGTAAGATATTTTAATGCACGTCTAGGTTGAGCGTATGACCAAATGAACTGGGTAAAAATTTGCTGAAATTTAAGTAGATCTTTTTTGCTGAACTCAAGAGGGATACAGCGAAAAAAATAAAGCAATTTAGGAAAGTAGGTCATTTTAATGACATTGCACCTGCCAACCAGCGTTAGGTGTAAATTATCTATTTGTTTTAGTGCCTTTTTAGTCTGTACAGCAAGGGGAGCCAAATTAGTTGCAACTATTTCCTCCAGTCTAGGTGTTACTAGTACGCCCAGGTATTTGGCCTTTATTACCACTCTAGCATCGGCCCAAATGATTTTATTATTTGCTAATATCTGTGTTTTGCTTTTGTTTAGGGCGTACCCAGATAATATACCAAATTTATGGGCCTCCCTTTCTAGGGCCTGTATAGAATTGGCAGGGTCTGGAGTAGTGATGGCGAGATCGTCAGCATAGGCCAGGATTTTACAGCTGTTTTGAAAATATGTTACTGGAGAAATGTTGTAATTCTTCTCTATTTGTTTAATAAGAGGGTCTAGGTAGAGTGCAAACAGTAACGGGGAGCAGGGGCAGCCCTGCCTAGTACCTCGAGAGATTTTAAAGGGCTGCGTCAGATGTCCATTTATAACGACGCTAGCAGTTGGATTGTAATAAAGTGCCTGCGCCGCCTGCATGAACCTACCCCCGAATCCCATGCTGTCCATTACTCTCCAAAGAAATTGCCAGGAGACCCGGTCAAAGGCCTTTTCGGCGTCGAGTAGTATTAATGACATCGGATCTCCAGCGACTTGAGCAGCATCAAACAGAGTAATAACTCTCCGGACATGTTCAGTGGTCCCTTTCTTGGGTATAAAACCATGTTGCCATTTTGAAACAAGGGGTTCCACTACTCTAGATATTCTAGAGGCTAATACCTTGGAGAAAATTTTAGAGTCGCAGTTGATGAGAGTTATTGGTCTGTAGGAACCCATGTCTAGTGGAGATTTGTCCTTTTTTGGAAAGATAGATATTCTGGCACTAGACCAAGAGCTTGGAGGTAAAGTGCCACTGAAGATGGAGGTAATTACTTCTAAGAATATAACCTTGATTTGGCTGGCAAAGATTTTAAAAAACTCGACAGGAATGCCGTCAGGGCCAGAAGCTTTTCCGTCAGGAAGACTTTTGAGGGCATCCAGGATTTCTTCCCATGTGGGGGTGAGGTCTAATAGTTCACTTTCTTCTAAGCTAAGCTTGTTCAATTCGATCTCGCTAAGATATTCAAGAATCTTTCTATCTAGAACTTCGGTCATGCAGCAGTTTTCTTCCTTGTATAGCTTAGCATAAAACTCCTGGAACTCATGTCGGATGCAGCTAGGATCGGAGACCTCGGTGCCTGAAGACAATCTAATTTTGTGTATCTCATTAGAGGTAATTTGTTGTCTCGTCTTAACAGCTAAGTGATGTCCGATACTGTCACTACACTCATATGTCTTCTCTCTTGCTGCTGCCCACTTAGCTGCCATTTTACTCAAAAACACCGCCCCTATTTCCGCCCTAGCCAGAATCGCTTCTTGCTGGACTGGCTGGCAATCTAGTCCTGCATGGATTGTTTGAGTTAGCTTCGTTTCTATTTTTCTTAATTTTTCCTGGAGATCTTTGACCTGGGCTTTTTCTGTTCTATTTTTTTGAGCTGAGAACCTAAGAGTCTCACCTCTAATCCCTGCCTTTAAAGTGTCCCATACTATCATCTGGGAGGCAGAGCCAGTATTAATCTCCAGGAACTCTGGGATCCATCCTCGCATATGATTGATGTAGCTTGGATCATATAATAACGCTTTCTCAAAGCTCCATCTAGAAGCCTCTCTGGGTTGCCCAAACTCTCTTATAGTAAGAATGATGGGATTATGATCGGACATAAATCGGGGTGCTATATCTATAGTAAAACTAGAAGCTAATGATGCGGAAACAAAAAAATAATCCAGCCTAACCAATACTTGGTGCGGGGCCGAATAAAAAGTATACCCAGGTAGTGAAGGATTTTTGCTCGCCCAACTATCTATCAGTCCATGAGTTTGTAAAAGATTGGTTAGGGCTTGGAAGACTTGGGGTTTCCTTCCTTTGTATTTCCAGGTTGTGTTAACTTCCCAGTTACCTGGTAGATGTATGTTAAAATCCCCGCATAACACTATCGGGGTGGGCCAGTGTGCTAATTCATTTGAAACCTGATTAATAACCCCGGGATCATCAGCATTGCTCCCGTATAGTGAGCAAAGAGTAAGAGAAATGTTGTTAGGGAGTTGAATCTGGGTGATAGCCCACCTTCCTGATGGATCTGATTTAGTTCGTGGGTTGCTAATAGCAAATTTTCTATCGGTTAAGATTCCGACCCCCTTTGTTTTAGCCCCTTGTGTGGTGGCGCCCACTACTTTGAACCCTAATGTGTTTAGCAGATGTTTTTGGGAATGTTCTACATGGGTTTCCTGTAAACATATTATATTTCCCCCAAGCGTTCGCAAACCCATAGCCACCTTTTGTCTCTTTGATGTATCATTCAGGCCACAGACATTGACTGAGACAATTCGTAGTGGATCTAACCTAGCCATCTAAAGGGTGTTGGAATGGTCATCTGGATTCCATAAAAAATTTGGTGTGTGTATGTGTGTGTACAGTGAGTATCTCTATGTGCCTGCAATAGCCCAACCCTCCCCTCCCACCCCACCCCCCAGGGACCCCCCTCCACCCACCCACCCTCCCCCTTATGTGAGCAATCAGGCTGAGCCTGAATGATGGAGGTCAATCATGAGCCGTGGCCGCCAGCCATGCCAGTCATCTTCCCGCCCTTTCCCCATCAAAGGAGGAGTCAAGTTCTGGGAAAGGACATGGGGTACGAGAGAGCGAAAGAAGAAAAACAAAGGAGAAAAAACAGACTAATCTAGGGGGAAAAAGGAAAGAATAGCATTGTTATACACATAGAGTATGCGCAATCCAGAGTGTATGTCAATGTTTTCCTTTTCTATTCTATCCCTCTATAGAGTGGGAGATAGCGTCGGATTAGCATCAAGTAGCCAGTTAGGTCGTTTGTTATTTTGCCCCTTTTTGTCCTTTCCTTCGTTTAATCTCTTCCAGATACTCTCTGGCTTTGATCTCTGATGTAAAGACCTTGGTAGTACCAGACAGGATAACTTTCAGTCTTGCCGGGTTCATAAGATATACCTCTGCACCTAGTTGTTGTAAGGGAGAGATCAGCTGTCGCAAGTGCCATCTGCGCTCAACAGTCTGATGGCAAAAATCCGGCTTAGAAAAAAAGGTAATCCCATGAGCTCCTTTTTTTGAATTGGGTCGAGCCTTGTCGTATACCAACTGTCTCAGGAGGAAGTTGCCAAAGTATACAAGGAATACCCGGGGCTGACCTTCAGCCACATTACCATTCTTGTGTTGCTTCTTCAAAAAAAAGGGAAACCTATGTGCTCGCTGTACTTCACGGTCCCAGTCCCATTCTGAGTGTTCTGGGAACGAGTCTTGCAGCAATTTGACAATGAACTGTCTGGGGTCTTCCCCCTCTTTTCCTTCAGGAATCCCCAACAGGCGCAGGTTGTTCCGGCGTTGCCTGTTTTCACTTTCTTCCATTTTCATCATTAGATCTGTAAGACAAGCAGAGTTGGAATCAGTGACTTGTTTGGTTGCCTCTGCCTCTGTCTCCAAGTGTTCAGTCCTGGCCTCGACCATGCCTACTCTCTCGCTGATGTCTATGCAGGTCTTGTTCAACCGTCTGAGACCACCCTGTAATTTCTTCGCTGCTTTTTTGGCTGCCAGATTTTCACCTCTCACCTCTTCCTGGAAATCTTTGATTGAGGTAAGTATGGCGGCGAGTGAGGGTTCCAATACCTCATTTGTTTTAGCTTGTAGTCTTCTCGGGCTACGCCTCTGTGAAAGTGAGTGTAATGTGATCGGTGAATCTTCCTCTAGATGATAAGACATCTGTGAGTCCGAGTAGTCCCATTTGAGCTGACTCCTTCGTTTAATCTTATTCCTTGATTTTTTGGGACGGACGATTGTACCAGTGTTGTCACGGGGGGCCTCGCTTTCCTCTTCACTGGTACTGTTAGTGTTGCCTTCGCTTTCTTCTTCTGTCTCACTTTCCCTTGACGAGCTCGGAGTGCTGTCTGATACTGAATAAAAGGCCTCCTGACCAACTTCTGGGGTCCATGGGGTGGCAGAGCCAGGAGGAACTTCCAAGCTTCGAATAACAGTTTCCGTCTTTGTGGGGTGATCTTTGGTGTTCAGTTTCTCAAGGGGAGTACAAAGGGAGTTAGCATTTTTTCCTTCGTCTAGCTCTGGATGTTCACTTTCCATTGGAAGTGGGGTTAAGAGGGGATCAGGCTGATTAAGGGGACCAAGTGTATGATCAGGTTCTTCAGTTAAGACTTGCAGTGATAGAGAGGTTTGCTGATTGACAATCAGATTGGGGAGAACTTCTAGGTTTGAAGAGGCGTTGTTGCAGTCCAAACTGACAGCAGGTGTTTGATCAGTGTCCCCATGATCGCTATTCTGCTTAGAGGAGTCATCAATTCTGATGGGGCACTGCGTATTTTTTATGCAACTTTTAGTCGTGGTAGCCTGGTTTTTGGCCGCTAGAAATATTTTAGCTGGAGGAGGAGAAGGATGCACCGAACTGGCATCTTTATTGTCTCTGAGGTCTCTGAGGTCTCTGCTAGTAACCCCAGCCCCTGCCCCTGCCCCTGCCCCTGCCAGACCAGCATTCTTTTTGGTGCCAATAACCCCGCTGACCTGTTTGGGCTTATTCTTGCCAGTGTCGTCTCCTGCTAAAGACTCCTTCCCTGCAATAGGTGTCTTCGCCTTTAAGTTTTTTTTGCCCCCACGAGAGTTCATCTTTCTGGCTTTGTTGTCAAAATCTGCTCCTTCCGTTGTTCTGATCTGCCCCCAAGATCCAAACAAAGCAGACAGTACTGTACAGCTCAGCACCCGGAAAGACACTTCCCACCATCCAAAGCGGCGTTTGTTAGTTTGTTTCGCCGAGTATTCAGCTCGCGTCTGTGTCCTGAACCAGCGGCTGCTGCATGTAAAGGCTATGCCTGCTGGAGAGGTTTTACACGCGGCGGAGAACACCAGCAAATCTGCACGGCAGGTCGCTTCACTGCAGCTACTACCTCGAATCTTGACTCTTATTTATTGAGCTATCTGTTATTACTATGTCCAGTCAAACCTAGATCCGGTATTATTTATTTATATACCACATAATGGCGCCCGAATAGGGACTTGCCCTTTCCCCACGCGCCGGTGAAGCCACGTATGCCCCCTGACCCTCTGCAGCCGTGACGGAACTCTTCTGCGCACCGGCAGATATTTCTGCTTCAAGTATCCCTCAGGCCCACGGAGGAGACGGAGGTTGCGGTCCAGCATCCAGACGAGGCGGTGGAGGAACGCGGCGAGTCCCGACCAGAGCCCAAGCCGAGAGTCCAAGGTCCGAGGTATCCGGAGGCCCACCCGTAACAGAAGTCCGAAGTCCGTCCGTCCGGCGTCAAAGCAGTCCAGTCCAGTCCGAGGCCTTCCGTTCTTGCTGCCCGGTGAGTACCGTTGCTGGGGTAGTATCTAGACAGGGTCAATCTAATTGTCTCTGGTCCGTGGGGTTTGGTGGTACACAGATCCCAAAACGAAGTGTCCACTTCGGTGGATGCGGGTCCTGACGTGTCTCTTTATGAGACCGGTAAGTTTCGTACTGTTTTAGCAGTGCATCTAGTTTCTGTTCTAGTCAGTTCTGTTCTCGAGAAAATTCATGTATTCTGTTTTCCGTATTCCAGGTAGTATTCTGTTCGAACTGTTATTTTAAATGTTCTTCATGTATTCTAATGTCGTGGTATGAAAGTGGTGTAATTATCGTGTTCATTGTGTATTGTATTGTGTCTAGATTACAGTTCCGTCATGCCGTTGTTCTCCAAACTACGTCAGTTAAGAACTAGGAAAGGTCTGTTAGAAGAAGCAGTTCCTGTCCCGCCTAGGGACAGTCCAGGTCATTTTATGTATCAGAAGCATGGCATAAGTGCCATATTATATCTAGATTTATGGGTAGAGTATACCAAACAGTTAGAAGAAAAGTATAGATGGCCCGTATCAGGTACGTGGGATGCCGAGTGCATCATGCGAGTAGAAGAAGCATTATGGAAAAAGAAAGCCAGACAGTCACAGAAAGATGCCATCGAGTTATGGCGCAAAGAATCTCATAAAAGAACCGAAAAAGAAATCAGAAATTCAGAATTAAGTAGAGAATCCTTAGAGCGAGCCCAAGAAAGGGAATTAATCGAGATAGGTGAACGAGTCAAAACCGAACAGTCAGACAGACAGAGGCATGCCCTCATTAAGGGTATGTATCCTCTTCTTGCCGAGGGCTTGCCAAAAGCAACCCCGGAGGCATCCAGTAATTTTCCGCCACCATTAGTTCCGACCAAGCTACGTCACAAACCGACCGCAGCTGATATTTTCATTTCGTCCTACTTGGACGACACAGTCCCAGAATATGCAAATCCTGTTCCGTCAGTCCCTGTAAATCATGCAATTCCTGCTCCTCCAGACACCGGAGTACCTGCCACGGTACCCCCCGGTCCAGCCTACATTACAATTTCCCGCCGCGCCAATACGAAGAGTGTCAGTCGACGATTCTAGTTTAGGGGCCGCAGGAGGAGGTCCTCCTGGTACCCCGCCACCACACCAACGAGTAACGTTAGTCGAGTTACATGAATGTGCGTTACAGCGTACGCCCAAATATAAGTCCGTTGCAGATATCCGACGAGCTCTTACTGAATGCCGCTATGATCCAGTCGCAGGTGATGATAGTACGGTTATATATTCCATACGTGTAAGACGGGTGACCGGGTATTTGGACACCCTACCGAATATGAAAGAAGATCTAGACAGAATATATCGTTTCATCCGTACAGGGGATGATCCAGAAAGTATTGGTGAAGCCATGTCTCAAAGGAAAGCTGAGATCCAGCTCATGATATTAAAGTTTCTGATTAACTGTTTAATAAGGGAACAAGATTACCCGTCCAAAGATCCGAGCGAAATGAGAATCCTGACAAGGTGGAGTGATAATATAGCCGAGGGTAAACACAGAACTATCAGTAGTATAGAGAGTATGTACAAGAGAATTCGTAAGGAAATAATAAGGTTACACGAACAACGTACAGCAGCACAAGTAAGCGAGAAAGAGAATGACTCTTCTACAGAAGAGGTAGAGGACGAGAATCCCGCCAGAATAGCGTATGTAGGAAAATCTAGATTTCCAGACCGCCATTTACGCCTAGAACACAAGTCAGTTTTTCATCGTCCGGCACCAGAGCAAGGTTCTCTAGAACAAGTATTTCAAGCTACCGATCATATTCTGAAATCACGAATCGGTTATAGTAAGTTAAGTACTATGCATGAACAAGAACTAGCCCGATCAGCAGTCCGATGGATTACTGATTCTACCACTTTTCCAGACGAAATAGTGGCACAAATGTTTCTGAAACTGCCCCCAGCCGAGCAGCGACTGGTGGGTATGTATATGATCCAGCACCTCATCACATTGTATGAGGGTCAACACTCTGATCCAGGTCCGTTACATGATGTCCTGAACGAGTTACTCCAGTATAGATGGAAAGGTTTAGGTACCGATTTAATTAGTGTCATTCTAGAACAGCGTCACAAATATAGTGCGTTTTTGAACCCGCATTTTGTTCATGTCTCACCTCCAGAAAGTAAACCGTTTTACATAGATAGACAGAATCCGTTACGAGAAGTACACCCAGTCAGGACAGCAGATGGTGAAATGCAAAGAGTATTTGTTTACACCCCGATTACAAAGATGGAACTCTTAGAAATGAAGAAATTAATTCCTTTTCACGACAAAGATCCAGCAGGGTTCCACCGAGAATTAAAAGACATGCTCCGTATGGGAGAATACACGTATCCAGATATTATTAAAATGCTAAAGGTCCTGTTGCCCGCAGGGGTATACGAGAAACTCAAGGAAAAGGAATGGGAGGTGGGAGAGAAAAAGATCGATTGGGCAGTTCTAGAAGCTGAAGATAAGATACGAGTACCAGGTACTGGTCTTGGAGAGAAATGTAAAGAATTACCAGAATTGTTAATACAAGTTTTGCCCAGGTTATTAGCCACTAAAAAGGAAGACTGGGATGCAATCTCAGCCTGTAAACAGAAACAAGACGAAGACACTAGTGATTTTTATTCTAGATTTGAGAAATGCTTTATTATAAACAGTGGCTTGAAGACGAGTAGCGAGTCATACCCTCATCTTTTTGTTACTAAATTAGTCGAGAATTCAAGTCCACAAGTTAAGAATCGAGTTTTGAAAGTCGAAAGTACATGGCAAGCTAGTACCCCGTCCCAGATGTTACAGATGCTCCAGTACCACCAGAATAGAATCAGAGAAGAGCAAGAACACGAGAGAAAACGTATGAAAGACACGAAAATGAAAGTACTAGTTGCACAATCTGTTCCACAAGACAGTCAGAAGAGGGGTCCGAATCAAGCCAGTCATCCTGCAGCTCCCGTTAAAGGGACATGCAATTATTGTAAACAGCCAGGTCATTTCATAAACGAGTGTGCAGTTCTGAAACACAATATAGCTACTGGTAAGACTAAAGAAAGACCACGTCCGCCGAGACAAGAACAAGTTTCACAGACTTCTCAGCCACAGAATGCACAACAGACAGTTCCAGCACCGCAGCCTATTGCTGCAACACAGCATGTTACACAGCAGATGTACCAGTATGCACAGACAGAGTATCCAGAGTATCAACAGTACTCATGAAACAGCCTAGAGAGGGAGGTAGGCTTGCCTCTCATTGAGATTCCTGTAGATCAAGAAGGTCCCTATGTTCATAGTCAAGTACTAGGGAAAGACAGAAAGTTTCTGATTGATACAGGGGCAAGTAGGACTACCATCAGTCACGCCGAGGTTCCAGGGGCTCCGCTCTCAGGCTCTAGAAATGTTTCCCTTGGATTTTCAGGAAAGCCTATTGTAAACGAGATATCTAAGCCAGTTACTCTAGAAGTAGGTCCATTGTCCCGCACTACTGATCTGTTGCTTACGAAGTCATGCCCAGAAAATTTGTTAGGTATTAAGACACTGAAAGAATTAGGTGCAGTTATTTGCTGCTCCCCAGAGGGAATACGATTGTTTTTACGTGACTTCAAGGGTCACTATGTATTACGAGATTTTGATCCGAGATTGTCCAATGTTCCGCAGCATCTATGGGCACAAGGTCCAACTGTTGTTGGCTTCATGCAAATCACACCCCACCGTGTGACTCTCAAACCAGGTGTAGTGTTACCACGAATCAGACAGTACAGATTGCCACCTGAGGCTGTAGCAGCCTTATCCAAAATTATTGACGAGCTCATGGCTCAAGGAGTAGTTGTAGAAACTGACTCCAATGTATGTAATTCTCCGATCATTCCAGTCATGAAACGTACTGATCCAAATGCACCCCCAGTATATCGATTAGTGATTGACCTTCGAGAACTCAATAAATGTATTATTCCCCAGTACCCAGTTGTCCCAGATATCTCTTCCCTATTGACAGCCATTGATTCCGAAGCCTCGTTTTTCACAGTCATAGACCTCAAGAACGCGTTTTTCAGTGTCCCCATTCATCCAGACAGCCAGTTTCTTTTCGGATTTTGTTTAAATGGAAGGAGCTATATGTTCACACGAGCTCCTCAAGGTTTCACAGAAAGTCCTAGCATTTACAGTCAAGCACTTAAGAGACAACTAGACAACATTCACATGCCAACAGATACTGCCCTGCTCCAGTATGTCGATGATCTACTGATCACAGCCCGTTCTGAACGTGCTTGCGAGCGAGCATCACTTACAGTCTTGTATTTTCTCGCCGAGATGGGGCACAAGGTGTCCCCTTCGAAGCTTCAATTCTGTGTCCAGCAAGTGATCTACTTAGGCCACTTACTGTCCAAGTGGGGTAGGCAGTTGACACCAGACCGTATCCAGTTAATAGCGAGTCTTCCTCAGCCCAAGACACAGAAGGAGGTACGTGCTTTTATCGGCCTTACTTCTTATTGCAGACAATGGATTCCTCAGTATGCATTTCTAGCTAAGCCATGATACAGTTAACGACACAGGAGGCAGCCGTATCGACTGTCCTCCCTTGGACATCTGAACATACACTTAGTTTCAATGAGTTAAAGAAAGCCTTATGCCAAGCTCCAGTTCTAGCTACACCGAACTACAGTAAGCCTTTTACACTTTTCGTCACAGAACGCGAAGGTACAGCATTATCTGTTCTCACACAAGATCAAGCAGGACAGTACAAGCCCTGTGCTTATTTTTCGAGCACATTAGATCCTGTAGCCCAGGCTCTGCCTGTGTGCCTCAAGTCAGTTGCAGCCACAGCACTAGCTATCAGACAAAGTGATTCCATAGTATTAGGACATTCCTTGACAGTACAAGTTCCACACTCCGTGGAAGTTCTTTTAAACCGAACACAGACTCAGCACTTGACAATTGCACGTTTAACAGGTTATGAATTGACACTGTTCCAGCCACACATAGAAATCAGACGCTGCAACGTTCTAAATCCTGCTACACTGTTACCGTCAGTTAATTCAAATCCTGCCACACACGACTGTGTGGAAGTAGTTAACACTATGACTAAGCCAAGACAAGATCTGACAGATATTCCATTACCAGATCCCGACCTGACACTTTATGTGGATGGTTCATGTATGAGAACAAGTACAGGAGAACTAGTAGCCGCGTATGCAGTGACTACTGACACTGAAGTTATAGAAACACACCGTATTGACACCCTGTCTGCTCAAGCAGCAGAGCTAGTTGCTCTGACACAAGCCTGCATACACGCTAAGAACCTGAAAGTTAATGTTTACACAGATTCACGCTACGCATTCGGAGTTGTACACGACTTCGGAGTGCTCTGGCAGGAGAGAGGTTTCATGACTTCTCATGGAACCAAGATTCAGCATGGTCTCCTTATTCAAGCTCTGTTAGATGCCATACATTTACCGACATCTATTGCTATCATGAAGTGCAAGGCACACACAAAAGTTACTGATATTATTTCTCAAGGTAACGATCTAGCAGATCGCACAGCCAAGCTTACAGCACAGACTCCAGACATTCCAGTTAATCCAACACAGACACATATTCCAGATCCGACTACTAGTATGACAGTTAAGGACCCTACCCAAGATGTCATAGATATCCAGTTACATGCTACTCCCGATGAAATCAAGAAATGGTCCGAACAAGGAGGGGTCCAGACAGATCAGGGATGGGTAACGAAGGGTAGAGCCACATGGTTTCTCCCCGACTCTATGGTTCAAGTCATTATCAATACCGCACATAGTCCAGCACATTTAGGAGAAAAAGCTATGTTAGACAGTATCCAGAACATTTGGTTCAACAAGCATTTACGAGCTGCAGCCAAGCAGAAAGTCCGTACCTGTATGATATGTTGCCAGTTTAATCCAGGTAAAAGTGTCCCGGTGGAACAAGGTGGATTCCAGCCCCCTGACCACCCTTTTGAAGTCCTCCAGATGGATTATATTCAGATGGAGCGATGTCGAGGTTTCAAGTATGTCCTCGTAGTTGTATGCGCTTTGTCCAGGTGGACAGAAGCATATCCAGTCCCAGATTACACAGCCGCGACCACTGCCAAGCAGTTGGTTCGTGAATTCTTCCCCCGCTATGGACTCCCTAGAGTCGTATATTCTGATAACGGCCAGCCATTCTCATCTGAGCTTATGAAACATGTTTCCCTTTTGTTAGGGTACCAGTGGAAGTTCCATTGTGTACGCCATCCTGAAGCAGCCGGTCTCGTAGAGAGACATAACCAGACCCTGAAAATCCGCATTGCCAAAATATGTAAAGAGAAAGGTGTGGACTGGTTAGTAGCTCTGCCAGTCGCTCTGTTTTATATGCGCATGGTCGCACATTCCAGATCAGGTCTGTCCCCGTACGAGGTCGTATTCGGCCGCCCCCCTAATGTGTGGGGTACACCTAGACCCCGAAGTATTACCGATGTTTCAAGTAATATGCTGACAGATTACCTAGCTTCCTTGATGTCTGCCCTACACTCTTGTCGTTCACAGGTTTCCGCCGCATTTCCAGACAATACCGAGGTGGCACCGCATGACATCGTTCCCGGAAGTTTGGTCCTTGTAAGGAACTTTGATCGTTCAAGTCCGCTGGAGCCTCGCTGGAAGGAGCCAAAACAGGTCCTCCTGGCCACCCGTACTGCCGTCAAGCTGGAAGGCAGGAAGGGCTGGGTCCACCTGTCTCACGTGAAAAAGTTTTATGGACTAAAGACTGTTTCCAAGAACATTTCCGAGGATTTTAAAGACTGCCAAAGTACTATTCTTAAGGACTGTCCCGCAAAAGACAATGATACAAATCCCTCCCTGTTAGAGAAAACTCCGCAACAGGAGTATAAGAGAAAATTAAGGTCTAGTAAAATAAGTCAGCCAGTTTGATTGTCTAAGTCCTCCCCTAGGTGAAACGGTTAGACCGGTTTCTGACATGTATCAAATAGACCCCCATAGTGAGAGAGTTAGTCAAAACTCAATCCGATGTATCGTTTTTCTAAGTTTCATATTGTTTTTCAGCCTCATGATTACCTGCACAAGTTATGCATTTTATTTGTGTTTTCCAGTTTCTCATGTAAAGAAGTCTTTCAATGTTACAGTAGAGCACACGTTTAGTGATCTGCCTCCTCATGAACTATCTTATCGTCTTGCTATGCGTAATAATTCCTTTATCCGCATGTTACATTATTCACACCAGACCAGCAATGCCACTAATTGTTGGGTGTGTGGTCGACTCACCCCTTTCCAGACACCGAAGGGAGTTCTGCCACTCTTTCCTTATCCATTTTCACATAATGGTTCGTGTGGAGCATGGTCCACGTTAACGTCATCCTCAACAGATATGTCTTTTCTTAACAGTACATGTTTTCCAGACAAGCAAGGTCTTCCCCACAGAACAGGGTTAGATCTAGAAAATGAAGTTTATAATCTAGGTAATTATTCTTCGAATTTCATGGTCCTGAATGTTCAGTCTGATACTACTCCAGACTTACCTGCTATGTCGGTACTACCAGTCAAAGGCGAATTATGTGTCCGAAAGAATGGTTCCGTACATGTAGGACATAGTGATTGTACTATTATTGTCAAGTATAGTGACAGTAGGAAATCTATTTTTAAAGCTTCACGTCATTCTTATTTTGTTTGTGGTCAGACCGCATATGTTCGTCTGCCCCTCGATTGGGAGGGAACCTGTTACCTGTTGCCTTTCTACTGCCACCAGTTTTTCTAGCCCCACCTGACTATCATAGGAATTCCCACCTAGTACATACTAGACACAAGAGAGACCTCCCGATTGTCGATTATACTGAAACTGCTCTAGAACAATATATAGATATCAATAAAGGTGTTTTCCCCTATTTAGGTACTGTCGTGAATAGTAAACTGATACGTAGATTAACCAGAACACTCGAAGCAGTAGTGATTGAGACTACCTCTGCTCTAGGTAACTTAACCGAAGAGCAATCCTTTATGAGAATTGTCGTGCTCCAGAATCGTCTCGTCCTTGACGTCATACTGGCCGATAGGGGCGGGGCATGTAGAGTCATTGGATCCAGTTGCTGCATTTTCATTCCTAATAACGCGCCGTCTGTTTATTCAGCTATAACCAGACTCCATAAAATTGCCCATATGTTACACCAAGATCCAGGCACCTGGACATGGTCCGGTTGGTTCTGGAACATAATTTCCGCCTGGGGATGGAAAGTGTTGTCCTTTCTAGGTATTGCAGTAGCGATCATATTCAGTTGCTGCCTCTGTATACAATGTGGCCCTGCGATTTGTGGCATTTGTGCTACCTCTTGTATTCCTAGTCCCAAGTCCCGTTCTAAATCCAGTTCCAAGAAAATTCGAGACGAGCAAATGATACTGTATGAAATGATAGATGGTATCATGAATATTGATGTTTCCTGATGGAAACGTAGTGACAAGGAGGGAATGTGGAAAAGTAAATTTTGCCATGTTCTGTGTCCCTACGTGTTCCCCATCCTATGTTATGTGTGCATGATTAATATGCATATGTATTCCCCATGATCGATTAAAGACGCAATTACAGTTGTGTCCATCTCTAGTATGCCAATTCCCAGTTCTCGTGAAAGCTACGAGTATCAGGCCTATGTAAATGTTACGTTGCCATGTTTCCCAGTGCGCACGTTATTCCATTGTAAAGTCTCCGTTTCTAGGCCTCAAAAGGGCCTGGACACCAGATTCAGCTCCTGTCTCCTGAGCTCTCGCTGAGGAGCGATACAGCCCCCACCTGTGTTCCTGACCCTTCACTTACTTCCTGCCTCACAGTGCCCGGCCCAGCCTGGCTCTGCCTGTTAGTCTGCCAAGAGTATGTTATGATTCTAGTTATCAGTCCAGCCCTCCTTCTCTGCATTCCTAAGCTACTGAATCGCATCAATAGTTTCCGTCATCGTCTAGCCTTTACGTCTCCATGTAAGAGAAATACTGTATTTATGGTCATTTAATATTCTTCAACACGCACTACATGTAGAATAATGCATGCACCAGTCTTAGAGTCTGTTAACCTTTACCCCGATAACTTTTGGATTCTATCGACATGTTCTCTAAACATCAGATACTAGATATTGTTTAGGCACATGTCGCCCTGACTCTCCAGACTTCAGTCTCTGCTCCTAGCGCAGAAGTCATAGCCCCCAGCTTCTCCTAGTAACACGTCATTGTCAGCTTGCGCGCACCATTAGGTTAGAGGTCCCGGCTCCTTAGGTAGCCCCCTCCATGTTTCCGCCCCATTTATGACATATTCTGTTACGTTTACATCACATGTCTATGTATACGCCTCCTGTTACACCTACTTTCACCCTTATCTTTCGTGACTGCTATTGACCACACCCACTGCTCCCCCTATTGTATGTATTGCAATGCAACTGTTTTAGTATATATGCTTGTGTACTGTTATTAAATGTTACGCCAACGCTGATCCTGATCCCTGTCCCCGGCAGCGCTACCAGGAGCTGCCATCCCATTCCTGTGCAGGTTGTCCTGTTCCTGTCCTTTATGCTGTATTAAACCTGCAAACTCCTACTACCTCGAATCTTGACTCTTATTTATTGAGCTATCTGTTATTACTATGTCCAGTCAAACCTAGATCCGGTATTATTTATTTATATACCACATAAGAAGGAGGCTCTACTTCCTGAACTGCCCCGACTTCGGGAGGAACAACTACTACTATTTGGTGCGGAGATGGTGGTTGTTGTTCTTGAGGAAGTACTATTGCGGGCTGGGGTTTTTCAACAACAACTGTTGTGGGCGGTGGTTGTGGTTGTTCAACAACTGTTGCGGGAAGTGGTTGTGGGTGAACAACTCCTATTGCGGGCGGTGGTTGTGGTTGTTGAACATCTACTGCTGGCGGTGGTTGTTGAGCACTTCCATCTTGCGTGGATTGTGTACTACTTTGAGACAGCGATAAGTTTAGTTCTGGCTCAGTATCACTGCTCGCAAGCAGAAGGCTGGCTACCTCTTCGACCCTCATCATGTGCTTGGCCCTGGGATGCTGGCTTGCCCCCACTAATGCAGATGTGCTGGTCCCAGCTTGCACCCCAGACACCGCTGCTGCAGGCGTACCTTTTGGGGTGCCAAAAAAGGTTTTGGGGTCCATACCAGACTTAAGTGACACTTCCTTCTGCTGTTCCTTCTTCTCAGCAACTTTCTTTGTGGTGGAGGACCTGGTAGCTTTCTTAGGGCCCATCTTCTTCTGATGTCAGTCAGCTCACAGCAGCACAAATTGCAGAGATGTCTGGTCAGATGAGTCACACACCACACGTGGCGTACAACTGAAGGACGTCCGTCTGGCAGTAGAACGAGTGATGGATGAAAAAACAACCAGCACCTCCTCAGTCTTTTTTTGTGCACCTACAAGTAAAGAAGGCAGAACAACATCAGTCAAACAAGCAGTAAGGCAACATGAACAATTGAAAGACACACAGGCCAATGTATAAAAGACAAAACAGAAGACTAATAATACCAGTCCAGCAGCACCACAGCTCAAAGGCCACATGAAGTCCAGAAAGAACCAATAAAGTCAAGCAGGCCTATATATACCAATATGGACAGAAAAAGGAGGATGCCTGCTGCACATGACAGGTTAATGTGCAAGGAATAAATAGCCCATGGCTAAGACAGAGGTTGTAAACCTAACACCGCAAAAACACATACAAACAAACCCCTGCCCAGACAACACATTGTTGAATGCAATGCCATACACACACATGCCCTAATGAATGATGTTAATTGCATACACCGAACTAAAACAGCTACATAAAGGCAGCACCCCCGCTAACTACTACCTCTGGGACTCTGGCCTACTGTGAGATCAGACAGAAAGCTGGGAGTCCAATGATAAATGCACAAAGGAAGTACCTACAAATGGCCGCCACCACATGGCCTAGCCACCACCAGCAACATGAAGAGTAAGAGAAAAAAGAAGACAGACAATAAATGCCTATGGGAAAGGGACAATGCTTTGTTTTGTTTCACAAAGTAGCCGCACCGCTGCCCACGTGGTCAGCCCACCCACAAACAAGAAGACAGACACAGTAATTGTTCCAGGCTCCAAAAACTACAACCAAATGACAACTTCTGTTTTTTTGGGTGCACAAGAAACACCTGCAACATTTTCGAGAAACTTTTATGCAATTCGGGACATATTGTCCGCGAGAATGCAAAATCGGCGTGTTCGGCAGCGCGAATAGAAGAAAACGTCGTTTTCGCGTTCCCGAGCAAGTACATTGAGCGCGCGAACAAGACAAAAAATGTAATGTCGCGTCAAGAGTTGATTAACTTTAATGCACCTATGGCTATGAGTAGTAGTAACTCTGCCCTACTGCCACAATACAATAGTCAAAAACCTTGGATGCCTATGGCAAAAGCACAAAGGAAGGACACACAAAATGGCCGCCACCATAGGGCCTGGCCACCAACAACAACATGGCAAAATCACAAAGGATGTATACACAAAATGGCCTCCACCACATGGCCTGGCCACCAACAACAACATGGCAAAATAAATCACAAAGGAAGCATACACAAAATGACCGCCACCATAGGGCCTGGCCACCAACAACAACATGGACAACTTTAATGTATACACAAAATGGCCTCCACCACATGGCCTGGCCACCAACAACAACATGGCAAAATCACAAAGGAAGCATACACAAAATGGCCGCCACCACATGGCCTGGCCACCAACAACAACATGACAAGAAAGAGAAGACAGACAATAATGCCTATGGCAAAGGGGCAATGCTTTGCTTCACAAAATGGACACACCACACCACCGCCCAAATTGGTCACCCCACCCAAAAAAAAAGAAATCGTTACATAGAGGACAGAAAATGGAAGTGATCCATGCTCCAAAAAGAGAAAACTACAACCAAATGACAACATAACATAAATGAGGACTTTTTGGGTGCACAAGAAACACCTGCAACATTTTCGAGAAACTTTTATGCAACTCGGGACATATTGTCAGCGAGAATGCTAAATCGGCATGTTCGGCAGCGCGAATGGAATAAAAAGTCGTTTTCGCGTTCCCGAGCAAGTACATTGAGTGCGCGAACAAGACAAAAAATGTAAGTTCACGTTCTCACACTGTGCGAAGTTACCAAAACTACCCAAGCTGTATTCCTAGGGTTACCTAATGGCAGAAATTGACAGAGTATTTAAACACACCCAAAACCAGAAATACCCCACACATAAAAATAAGATTTTCTACATCAATCCAAGCCATCCATGATTTTCACATTAAGGGTACACCACAAAAACAGTTGATTAACTTTCATGACCCTATGAGTAGTACCTATGGCCTACTGCCAGAGTAGGCCACAAGGTTGGAGGCCTATGGCAAGAGCAAAGTGGCTGGAAACATAAAATGGCCGCCAACACATGGCCAGGCCAACCACAGAAAGTTAATACAATGAACTCAAGCATGCCTACACACTAACTACATGGGGTACTAGGGTCAGATATTGGCTTAAAAATTAGAAACATTTTAAATTCCACAAACAGAAATTCCACAACAGACATTGCTATTGCATAATGAACATAATCCAATGCCATCCATGATGTTTGTTTACAAACTGGAATAAACATTTAAACACAGACTACAGAAACATGATTGGACCCATGGGTACCTCTTTATGTAGCCTGGATGCAAGTTAAAAAAAAAATACAATTTGGGACCTCATGAAAGTACAGGCCTCCATCAATAATTTAATTCCAGGATTGAATACTGTAGTTAAAAAAAAAATCAAATCAAACAAGCACAAGTCTACATCATACTCACTCATACATTACACAAACTTACTTGAAAAAGAGAATTCCAATTCAAAAAGTCCTCATTAAATCCAAGATAAATCAGTAATGCAGCCAACACAGACAGAAAGTGATCCTTCCAGCTCAAAATCCAAAGGAAAGTGAGCACCACATGGACAAAGCACTGGGAGGAGCCTGGTGGACAGGAACAGGAAGTTGTAAACTCAAGAGCCCTTCCTCCTTACTCTTCAAAACAAGAGTAGAAACAAAAAGAGGGCTCCTTCCCCCCTAAAAATAAAGCCAAAGGTACAACTTTAAGGTTTTTTGCTTTTTTTTCCTAACCAAAATGGTAATTTATTATGGTTTTAACATGCTCGCGAGTTATTCTGTGCAAGAATGCAGTTTCTGCGTGTTCGGCAACTCGATCTTACCAACAAGCATCCTCGCGCATCCTTATGACGCTATCGCGCATCCAAATGACGTTATCGCGTTCGCACAGTCGCACGGGACTGTGCGAGAGTGTTTCCAAACATGGTGGCACACGCGACCAGGAAAAAACGAACGCAGAACGAAGGTAAGCCATTGCCGCGCACGCGATAATGTTATTCAGCGCGCGAGAACTACGCTACGCACCGGATCGCGGAGTAATCGACAGCTACGCGTTCTCCGCGGAACGCGGAGCTGCCGAAACTCCGCAAGCTCCGCGAACGGAGCGTAGTTCTTCGCCCAGCAAATCTGCACGGCAGGTCGCTTCACTGCAGCTACTACCTCGAATCTTGACTCTTATTTATTGAGCTATCTGTTATTACTATGTCCAGTCAAACCTAGATCCGGTATTATTTATTTATATACCACATAATGGCGCCCGAATAGGGACTTGCCCTTTCCCCACGCGCCGGTGAAGCCACGTATGCCCCCTGACCCTCTGCAGCCGTGACGGAACTCTTCTGCGCACCGGCAGATATTTCTGCTTCAAGTATCCCTCAGGCCCACGGAGGAGACGGAGGTTGCGGTCCAGCATCCAGACGAGGCGGTGGAGGAACGCGGCGAGTCCCGACCAGAGCCCAAGCCGAGAGTCCAAGGTCCGAGGTATCCGGAGGCCCACCCGTAACAGAAGTCCGAAGTCCGTCCGTCCGGCGTCAAAGCAGTCCAGTCCAGTCCGAGGCCTCCGTTCTTGCTGCCCGGTGAGTACCGTTGCTGGGGTAGTATCTAGACAGGGTCAATCTAATTGTCTCTGGTCCGTGGGGTTTGGTGGTACACAGATCCCAAAACGAAGTGTCCACTTCGGTGGATGCGGGTCCTGACGTGTCTCTTTATGAGTTTCGTACTGTTTTAGCAGTGCATCTAGTTTCTGTTCTAGTCAGTTCTGTTCTCGAGAAAATTCATGTATTCTGTTTTCCGTATTCCAGGTAGTATTCTGTTCGAACTGTTATTTTAAATGTTCTTCATGTATTCTAATGTCGTGGTATGAAAGTGGTGTAATTATCGTGTTCATTGTGTATTGTATTGTGTCTAGATTACAGTTCCGTCATGCCGTTGTTCTCCAAACTACGTCAGTTAAGAACTAGGAAAGGTCTGTTAGAAGAAGCAGTTCCTGTCCCGCCTAGGGACAGTCCAGGTCATTTTATGTATCAGAAGCATGGCATAAGTGCCATATTATATCTAGATTTATGGGTAGAGTATACCAAACAGTTAGAAGAAAAGTATAGATGGCCCGTATCAGGTACGTGGGATGCCGAGTGCATCATGCGAGTAGAAGAAGCATTATGGAAAAAGAAAGCCAGACAGTCACAGAAAGATGCCATCGAGTTATGGCGCAAAGAATCTCATAAAAGAACCGAAAAAGAAATCAGAAATTCAGAATTAAGTAGAGAATCCTTAGAGCGAGCCCAAGAAAGGGAATTAATCGAGATAGGTGAACGAGTCAAAACCGAACAGTCAGACAGACAGAGGCATGCCCTCATTAAGGGTATGTATCCTCTTCTTGCCGAGGGCTTGCCAAAAGCAACCCCGGAGGCATCCAGTAATTTTCCGCCACCATTAGTTCCGACCAAGCTACGTCACAAACCGACCGCAGCTGATATTTTCATTTCGTCCTACTTGGACGACACAGTCCCAGAATATGCAAATCCTGTTCCGTCAGTCCCTGTAAATCATGCAATTCCTGCTCCTCCAGACACCGGAGTACCTGCCACGGTACCCCCCGGTCCAGCCTACATTACAATTTCCCGCCGCGCCAATACGAAGAGTGTCAGTCGACGATTCTAGTTTAGGGGCCGCAGGAGGAGGTCCTCCTGGTACCCCGCCACCACACCAACGAGTAACGTTAGTCGAGTTACATGAATGTGCGTTACAGCGTACGCCCAAATATAAGTCCGTTGCAGATATCCGACGAGCTCTTACTGAATGCCGCTATGATCCAGTCGCAGGTGATGATAGTACGGTTATATATTCCATACGTGTAAGACGGGTGACCGGGTATTTGGACACCCTACCGAATATGAAAGAAGATCTAGACAGAATATATCGTTTCATCCGTACAGGGGATGATCCAGAAAGTATTGGTGAAGCCATGTCTCAAAGGAAAGCTGAGATCCAGCTCATGATATTAAAGTTTCTGATTAACTGTTTAATAAGGGAACAAGATTACCCGTCCAAAGATCCGAGCGAAATGAGAATCCTGACAAGGTGGAGTGATAATATAGCCGAGGGTAAACACAGAACTATCAGTAGTATAGAGAGTATGTACAAGAGAATTCGTAAGGAAATAATAAGGTTACACGAACAACGTACAGCAGCACAAGTAAGCGAGAAAGAGAATGACTCTTCTACAGAAGAGGTAGAGGACGAGAATCCCGCCAGAATAGCGTATGTAGGAAAATCTAGATTTCCAGACCGCCATTTACGCCTAGAACACAAGTCAGTTTTTCATCGTCCGGCACCAGAGCAAGGTTCTCTAGAACAAGTATTTCAAGCTACCGATCATATTCTGAAATCACGAATCGGTTATAGTAAGTTAAGTACTATGCATGAACAAGAACTAGCCCGATCAGCAGTCCGATGGATTACTGATTCTACCACTTTTCCAGACGAAATAGTGGCACAAATGTTTCTGAAACTGCCCCCAGCCGAGCAGCGACTGGTGGGTATGTATATGATCCAGCACCTCATCACATTGTATGAGGGTCAACACTCTGATCCAGGTCCGTTACATGATGTCCTGAACGAGTTACTCCAGTATAGATGGAAAGGTTTAGGTACCGATTTAATTAGTGTCATTCTAGAACAGCGTCACAAATATAGTGCGTTTTTGAACCCGCATTTTGTTCATGTCTCACCTCCAGAAAGTAAACCGTTTTACATAGATAGACAGAATCCGTTACGAGAAGTACACCCAGTCAGGACAGCAGATGGTGAAATGCAAAGAGTATTTGTTTACACCCCGATTACAAAGATGGAACTCTTAGAAATGAAGAAATTAATTCCTTTTCACGACAAAGATCCAGCAGGGTTCCACCGAGAATTAAAAGACATGCTCCGTATGGGAGAATACACGTATCCAGATATTATTAAAATGCTAAAGGTCCTGTTGCCCGCAGGGGTATACGAGAAACTCAAGGAAAAGGAATGGGAGGTGGGAGAGAAAAAGATCGATTGGGCAGTTCTAGAAGCTGAAGATAAGATACGAGTACCAGGTACTGGTCTTGGAGAGAAATGTAAAGAATTACCAGAATTGTTAATACAAGTTTTGCCCAGGTTATTAGCCACTAAAAAGGAAGACTGGGATGCAATCTCAGCCTGTAAACAGAAACAAGACGAAGACACTAGTGATTTTTATTCTAGATTTGAGAAATGCTTTATTATAAACAGTGGCTTGAAGACGAGTAGCGAGTCATACCCTCATCTTTTTGTTACTAAATTAGTCGAGAATTCAAGTCCACAAGTTAAGAATCGAGTTTTGAAAGTCGAAAGTACATGGCAAGCTAGTACCCCGTCCCAGATGTTACAGATGCTCCAGTACCACCAGAATAGAATCAGAGAAGAGCAAGAACACGAGAGAAAACGTATGAAAGACACGAAAATGAAAGTACTAGTTGCACAATCTGTTCCACAAGACAGTCAGAAGAGGGGTCCGAATCAAGCCAGTCATCCTGCAGCTCCCGTTAAAGGGACATGCAATTATTGTAAACAGCCAGGTCATTTCATAAACGAGTGTGCAGTTCTGAAACACAATATAGCTACTGGTAAGACTAAAGAAAGACCACGTCCGCCGAGACAAGAACAAGTTTCACAGACTTCTCAGCCACAGAATGCACAACAGACAGTTCCAGCACCGCAGCCTATTGCTGCAACACAGCATGTTACACAGCAGATGTACCAGTATGCACAGACAGAGTATCCAGAGTATCAACAGTACTCATGAAACAGCCTAGAGAGGGAGGTAGGCTTGCCTCTCATTGAGATTCCTGTAGATCAAGAAGGTCCCTATGTTCATAGTCAAGTACTAGGGAAAGACAGAAAGTTTCTGATTGATACAGGGGCAAGTAGGACTACCATCAGTCACGCCGAGGTTCCAGGGGCTCCGCTCTCAGGCTCTAGAAATGTTTCCCTTGGATTTTCAGGAAAGCCTATTGTAAACGAGATATCTAAGCCAGTTACTCTAGAAGTAGGTCCATTGTCCCGCACTACTGATCTGTTGCTTACGAAGTCATGCCCAGAAAATTTGTTAGGTATTAAGACACTGAAAGAATTAGGTGCAGTTATTTGCTGCTCCCCAGAGGGAATACGATTGTTTTTACGTGACTTCAAGGGTCACTATGTATTACGAGATTTTGATCCGAGATTGTCCAATGTTCCGCAGCATCTATGGGCACAAGGTCCAACTGTTGTTGGCTTCATGCAAATCACACCCCACCGTGTGACTCTCAAACCAGGTGTAGTGTTACCACGAATCAGACAGTACAGATTGCCACCTGAGGCTGTAGCAGCCTTATCCAAAATTATTGACGAGCTCATGGCTCAAGGAGTAGTTGTAGAAACTGACTCCAATGTATGTAATTCTCCGATCATTCCAGTCATGAAACGTACTGATCCAAATGCACCCCCAGTATATCGATTAGTGATTGACCTTCGAGAACTCAATAAATGTATTATTCCCCAGTACCCAGTTGTCCCAGATATCTCTTCCCTATTGACAGCCATTGATTCCGAAGCCTCGTTTTTCACAGTCATAGACCTCAAGAACGCGTTTTTCAGTGTCCCCATTCATCCAGACAGCCAGTTTCTTTTCGGATTTTGTTTAAATGGAAGGAGCTATATGTTCACACGAGCTCCTCAAGGTTTCACAGAAAGTCCTAGCATTTACAGTCAAGCACTTAAGAGACAACTAGACAACATTCACATGCCAACAGATACTGCCCTGCTCCAGTATGTCGATGATCTACTGATCACAGCCCGTTCTGAACGTGCTTGCGAGCGAGCATCACTTACAGTCTTGTATTTTCTCGCCGAGATGGGGCACAAGGTGTCCCCTTCGAAGCTTCAATTCTGTGTCCAGCAAGTGATCTACTTAGGCCACTTACTGTCCAAGTGGGGTAGGCAGTTGACACCAGACCGTATCCAGTTAATAGCGAGTCTTCCTCAGCCCAAGACACAGAAGGAGGTACGTGCTTTTATCGGCCTTACTTCTTATTGCAGACAATGGATTCCTCAGTATGCATTTCTAGCTAAGCCATGATACAGTTAACGACACAGGAGGCAGCCGTATCGACTGTCCTCCCTTGGACATCTGAACATACACTTAGTTTCAATGAGTTAAAGAAAGCCTTATGCCAAGCTCCAGTTCTAGCTACACCGAACTACAGTAAGCCTTTTACACTTTTCGTCACAGAACGCGAAGGTACAGCATTATCTGTTCTCACACAAGATCAAGCAGGACAGTACAAGCCCTGTGCTTATTTTTCGAGCACATTAGATCCTGTAGCCCAGGCTCTGCCTGTGTGCCTCAAGTCAGTTGCAGCCACAGCACTAGCTATCAGACAAAGTGATTCCATAGTATTAGGACATTCCTTGACAGTACAAGTTCCACACTCCGTGGAAGTTCTTTTAAACCGAACACAGACTCAGCACTTGACAATTGCACGTTTAACAGGTTATGAATTGACACTGTTCCAGCCACACATAGAAATCAGACGCTGCAACGTTCTAAATCCTGCTACACTGTTACCGTCAGTTAATTCAAATCCTGCCACACACGACTGTGTGGAAGTAGTTAACACTATGACTAAGCCAAGACAAGATCTGACAGATATTCCATTACCAGATCCCGACCTGACACTTTATGTGGATGGTTCATGTATGAGAACAAGTACAGGAGAACTAGTAGCCGCGTATGCAGTGACTACTGACACTGAAGTTATAGAAACACACCGTATTGACCCCCTGTCTGCTCAAGCAGCAGAGCTAGTTGCTCTGACACAAGCCTGCATACACGCTAAGAACCTGAAAGTTAATGTTTACACAGATTCACGCTACGCATTCGGAGTTGTACACGACTTCGGAGTGCTCTGGCAGGAGAGAGGTTTCATGACTTCTCATGGAACCAAGATTCAGCATGGTCTCCTTATTCAAGCTCTGTTAGATGCCATACATTTACCGACATCTATTGCTATCATGAAGTGCAAGGCACACACAAAAGTTACTGATATTATTTCTCAAGGTAACGATCTAGCAGATCGCACAGCCAAGCTTACAGCACAGACTCCAGACATTCCAGTTAATCCAACACAGACACATATTCCAGATCCGACTACTAGTATGACAGTTAAGGACCCTACCCAAGATGTCATAGATATCCAGTTACATGCTACTCCCGATGAAATCAAGAAATGGTCCGAACAAGGAGGGGTCCAGACAGATCAGGGATGGGTAACGAAGGGTAGAGCCACATGGTTTCTCCCCGACTCTATGGTTCAAGTCATTATCAATACCGCACATAGTCCAGCACATTTAGGAGAAAAAGCTATGTTAGACAGTATCCAGAACATTTGGTTCAACAAGCATTTACGAGCTGCAGCCAAGCAGAAAGTCCGTACCTGTATGATATGTTGCCAGTTTAATCCAGGTAAAAGTGTCCCGGTGGAACAAGGTGGATTCCAGCCCCCTGACCACCCTTTTGAAGTCCTCCAGATGGATTATATTCAGATGGAGCGATGTCGAGGTTTCAAGTATGTCCTCGTAGTTGTATGCGCTTTGTCCAGGTGGACAGAAGCATATCCAGTCCCAGATTACACAGCCGCGACCACTGCCAAGCAGTTGGTTCGTGAATTCTTCCCCCGCTATGGACTCCCTAGAGTCGTATATTCTGATAACGGCCAGCCATTCTCATCTGAGCTTATGAAACATGTTTCCCTTTTGTTAGGGTACCAGTGGAAGTTCCATTGTGTACGCCATCCTGAAGCAGCCGGTCTCGTAGAGAGACATAACCAGACCCTGAAAATCCGCATTGCCAAAATATGTAAAGAGAAAGGTGTGGACTGGTTAGTAGCTCTGCCAGTCGCTCTGTTTTATATGCGCATGGTCGCACATTCCAGATCAGGTCTGTCCCCGTACGAGGTCGTATTCGGCCGCCCCCCTAATGTGTGGGGTACACCTAGACCCCGAAGTATTACCGATGTTTCAAGTAATATGCTGACAGATTACCTAGCTTCCTTGATGTCTGCCCTACACTCTTGTCGTTCACAGGTTTCCGCCGCATTTCCAGACAATACCGAGGTGGCACCGCATGACATCGTTCCCGGAAGTTTGGTCCTTGTAAGGAACTTTGATCGTTCAAGTCCGCTGGAGCCTCGCTGGAAGGAGCCAAAACAGGTCCTCCTGGCCACCCGTACTGCCGTCAAGCTGGAAGGCAGGAAGGGCTGGGTCCACCTGTCTCACGTGAAAAAGTTTTATGGACTAAAGACTGTTTCCAAGAACATTTCCGAGGATTTTAAAGACTGCCAAAGTACTATTCTTAAGGACTGTCCCGCAAAAGACAATGATACAAATCCCTCCCTGTTAGAGAAAACTCCGCAACAGGAGTATAAGAGAAAATTAAGGTCTAGTAAAATAAGTCAGCCAGTTTGATTGTCTAAGTCCTCCCCTAGGTGAAACGGTTAGACCGGTTTCTGACATGTATCAAATAGACCCCCATAGTGAGAGAGTTAGTCAAAACTCAATCCGATGTATCGTTTTTCTAAGTTTCATATTGTTTTTCAGCCTCATGATTACCTGCACAAGTTATGCATTTTATTTGTGTTTTCCAGTTTCTCATGTAAAGAAGTCTTTCAATGTTACAGTAGAGCACACGTTTAGTGATCTGCCTCCTCATGAACTATCTTATCGTCTTGCTATGCGTAATAATTCCTTTATCCGCATGTTACATTATTCACACCAGACCAGCAATGCCACTAATTGTTGGGTGTGTGGTCGACTCACCCCTTTCCAGACACCGAAGGGAGTTCTGCCACTCTTTCCTTATCCATTTTCACATAATGGTTCGTGTGGAGCATGGTCCACGTTAACGTCATCCTCAACAGATATGTCTTTTCTTAACAGTACATGTTTTCCAGACAAGCAAGGTCTTCCCCACAGAACAGGGTTAGATCTAGAAAATGAAGTTTATAATCTAGGTAATTATTCTTCGAATTTCATGGTCCTGAATGTTCAGTCTGATACTACTCCAGACTTACCTGCTATGTCGGTACTACCAGTCAAAGGCGAATTATGTGTCCGAAAGAATGGTTCCGTACATGTAGGACATAGTGATTGTACTATTATTGTCAAGTATAGTGACAGTAGGAAATCTATTTTTAAAGCTTCACGTCATTCTTATTTTGTTTGTGGTCAGACCGCATATGTTCGTCTGCCCCTCGATTGGGAGGGAACCTGTTACCTGTTGCCTTTCTACTGCCACCAGTTTTTCTAGCCCCACCTGACTATCATAGGAATTCCCACCTAGTACATACTAGACACAAGAGAGACCTCCCGATTGTCGATTATACTGAAACTGCTCTAGAACAATATATAGATATCAATAAAGGTGTTTTCCCCTATTTAGGTACTGTCGTGAATAGTAAACTGATACGTAGATTAACCAGAACACTCGAAGCAGTAGTGATTGAGACTACCTCTGCTCTAGGTAACTTAACCGAAGAGCAATCCTTTATGAGAATTGTCGTGCTCCAGAATCGTCTCGTCCTTGACGTCATACTGGCCGATAGGGGCGGGGCATGTAGAGTCATTGGATCCAGTTGCTGCATTTTCATTCCTAATAACGCGCCGTCTGTTTATTCAGCTATAACCAGACTCCATAAAATTGCCCATATGTTACACCAAGATCCAGGCACCTGGACATGGTCCGGTTGGTTCTGGAACATAATTTCCGCCTGGGGATGGAAAGTGTTGTCCTTTCTAGGTATTGCAGTAGCGATCATATTCAGTTGCTGCCTCTGTATACAATGTGGCCCTGCGATTTGTGGCATTTGTGCTACCTCTTGTATTCCTAGTCCCAAGTCCCGTTCTAAATCCAGTTCCAAGAAAATTCGAGACGAGCAAATGATACTGTATGAAATGATAGATGGTATCATGAATATTGATGTTTCCTGATGGAAACGTAGTGACAAGGAGGGAATGTGGAAAAGTAAATTTTGCCATGTTCTGTGTCCCTACGTGTTCCCCATCCTATGTTATGTGTGCATGATTAATATGCATATGTATTCCCCATGATCGATTAAAGACGCAATTACAGTTGTGTCCATCTCTAGTATGCCAATTCCCAGTTCTCGTGAAAGCTACGAGTATCAGGCCTATGTAAATGTTACGTTGCCATGTTTCCCAGTGCGCACGTTATTCCATTGTAAAGTCTCCGTTTCTAGGCCTCAAAAGGGCCTGGACACCAGATTCAGCTCCTGTCTCCTGAGCTCTCGCTGAGGAGCGATACAGCCCCCACCTGTGTTCCTGACCCTTCACTTACTTCCTGCCTCACAGTGCCCGGCCCAGCCTGGCTCTGCCTGTTAGTCTGCCAAGAGTATGTTATGATTCTAGTTATCAGTCCAGCCCTCCTTCTCTGCATTCCTAAGCTACTGAATCGCATCAATAGTTTCCGTCATCGTCTAGCCTTTACGTCTCCATGTAAGAGAAATACTGTATTTATGGTCATTTAATATTCTTCAACACGCACTACATGTAGAATAATGCATGCACCAGTCTTAGAGTCTGTTAACCTTTACCCCGATAACTTTTGGATTCTATCGACATGTTCTCTAAACATCAGATACTAGATATTGTTTAGGCACATGTCGCCCTGACTCTCCAGACTTCAGTCTCTGCTCCTAGCGCAGAAGTCATAGCCCCCAGCTTCTCCTAGTAACACGTCATTGTCAGCTTGCGCGCACCATTAGGTTAGAGGTCCCGGCTCCTTAGGTAGCCCCCTCCATGTTTCCGCCCCATTTATGACATATTCTGTTACGTTTACATCACATGTCTATGTATACGCCTCCTGTTACACCTACTTTCACCCTTATCTTTCGTGACTGCTATTGACCACACCCACTGCTCCCCCTATTGTATGTATTGCAATGCAACTGTTTTAGTATATATGCTTGTGTACTGTTATTAAATGTTACGCCAACGCTGATCCTGATCCCTGTCCCCGGCAGCGCTACCAGGAGCTGCCATCCCATTCCTGTGCAGGTTGTCCTGTTCCTGTCCTTTATGCTGTATTAAACCTGCAAACTCCTACTACCTCGAATCTTGACTCTTATTTATTGAGCTATCTGTTATTACTATGTCCAGTCAAACCTAGATCCGGTATTATTTATTTATATACCACATAAGAAGGAGGCTCTACTTCCTGAACTGCCCCGACTTCGGGAGGAACAACTACTACTATTTGGTGCGGAGATGGTGGTTGTTGTTCTTGAGGAAGTACTATTGCGGGCTGGGGTTTTTCAACAACAACTGTTGTGGGCGGTGGTTGTGGTTGTTCAACAACTGTTGCGGGAAGTGGTTGTGGGTGAACAACTCCTATTGCGGGCGGTGGTTGTGGTTGTTGAACATCTACTGCTGGCGGTGGTTGTTGAGCACTTCCATCTTGCGTGGATTGTGTACTACTTTGAGACAGCGATAAGTTTAGTTCTGGCTCAGTATCACTGCTCGCAAGCAGAAGGCTGGCTACCTCTTCGACCCTCATCATGTGCTTGGCCCTGGGATGCTGGCTTGCCCCCACTAATGCAGATGTGCTGGTCCCAGCTTGCACCCCAGACACCGCTGCTGCAGGCGTACCTTTTGGGGTGCCAAAAAAGGTTTTGGGGTCCATACCAGACTTAAGTGACACTTCCTTCTGCTGTTCCTTCTTCTCAGCAACTTTCTTTGTGGTGGAGGACCTGGTAGCTTTCTTAGGGCCCATCTTCTTCTGATGTCAGTCAGCTCACAGCAGCACAAATTGCAGAGATGTCTGGTCAGATGAGTCACACACCACACGTGGCGTACAACTGAAGGACGTCCGTCTGGCAGTAGAACGAGTGATGGATGAAAAAACAACCAGCACCTCCTCAGTCTTTTTTTGTGCACCTACAAGTAAAGAAGGCAGAACAACATCAGTCAAACAAGCAGTAAGGCAACATGAACAATTGAAAGACACACAGGCCAATGTATAAAAGACAAAACAGAAGACTAATAATACCAGTCCAGCAGCACCACAGCTCAAAGGCCACATGAAGTCCAGAAAGAACCAATAAAGTCAAGCAGGCCTATATATACCAATATGGACAGAAAAAGGAGGATGCCTGCTGCACATGACAGGTTAATGTGCAAGGAATAAATAGCCCATGGCTAAGACAGAGGTTGTAAACCTAACACCGCAAAAACACATACAAACAAACCCCTGCCCAGACAACACATTGTTGAATGCAATGCCATACACACACATGCCCTAATGAATGATGTTAATTGCATACACCGAACTAAAACAGCTACATAAAGGCAGCACCCCCGCTAACTACTACCTCTGGGACTCTGGCCTACTGTGAGATCAGACAGAAAGCTGGGAGTCCAATGATAAATGCACAAAGGAAGTACCTACAAATGGCCGCCACCACATGGCCTAGCCACCACCAGCAACATGAAGAGTAAGAGAAAAAAGAAGACAGACAATAAATGCCTATGGGAAAGGGACAATGCTTTGTTTTGTTTCACAAAGTAGCCGCACCGCTGCCCACGTGGTCAGCCCACCCACAAACAAGAAGACAGACACAGTAATTGTTCCAGGCTCCAAAAACTACAACCAAATGACAACTTCTGTTTTTTTGGGTGCACAAGAAACACCTGCAACATTTTCGAGAAACTTTTATGCAATTCGGGACATATTGTCCGCGAGAATGCAAAATCGGCGTGTTCGGCAGCGCGAATAGAAGAAAACGTCGTTTTCGCGTTCCCGAGCAAGTACATTGAGCGCGCGAACAAGACAAAAAATGTAATGTCGCGTCAAGAGTTGATTAACTTTAATGCACCTATGGCTATGAGTAGTAGTAACTCTGCCCTACTGCCACAATACAATAGTCAAAAACCTTGGATGCCTATGGCAAAAGCACAAAGGAAGGACACACAAAATGGCCGCCACCATAGGGCCTGGCCACCAACAACAACATGGCAAAATCACAAAGGATGTATACACAAAATGGCCTCCACCACATGGCCTGGCCACCAACAACAACATGGCAAAATAAATCACAAAGGAAGCATACACAAAATGACCGCCACCATAGGGCCTGGCCACCAACAACAACATGGACAACTTTAATGTATACACAAAATGGCCTCCACCACATGGCCTGGCCACCAACAACAACATGGCAAAATCACAAAGGAAGCATACACAAAATGGCCGCCACCACATGGCCTGGCCACCAACAACAACATGACAAGAAAGAGAAGACAGACAATAATGCCTATGGCAAAGGGGCAATGCTTTGCTTCACAAAATGGACACACCACACCACCGCCCAAATTGGTCACCCCACCCAAAAAAAAAGAAATCGTTACATAGAGGACAGAAAATGGAAGTGATCCATGCTCCAAAAAGAGAAAACTACAACCAAATGACAACATAACATAAATGAGGACTTTTTGGGTGCACAAGAAACACCTGCAACATTTTCGAGAAACTTTTATGCAACTCGGGACATATTGTCAGCGAGAATGCTAAATCGGCATGTTCGGCAGCGCGAATGGAATAAAAAGTCGTTTTCGCGTTCCCGAGCAAGTACATTGAGTGCGCGAACAAGACAAAAAATGTAAGTTCACGTTCTCACACTGTGCGAAGTTACCAAAACTACCCAAGCTGTATTCCTAGGGTTACCTAATGGCAGAAATTGACAGAGTATTTAAACACACCCAAAACCAGAAATACCCCACACATAAAAATAAGATTTTCTACATCAATCCAAGCCATCCATGATTTTCACATTAAGGGTACACCACAAAAACAGTTGATTAACTTTCATGACCCTATGAGTAGTACCTATGGCCTACTGCCAGAGTAGGCCACAAGGTTGGAGGCCTATGGCAAGAGCAAAGTGGCTGGAAACATAAAATGGCCGCCAACACATGGCCAGGCCAACCACAGAAAGTTAATACAATGAACTCAAGCATGCCTACACACTAACTACATGGGGTACTAGGGTCAGATATTGGCTTAAAAATTAGAAACATTTTAAATTCCACAAACAGAAATTCCACAACAGACATTGCTATTGCATAATGAACATAATCCAATGCCATCCATGATGTTTGTTTACAAACTGGAATAAACATTTAAACACAGACTACAGAAACATGATTGGACCCATGGGTACCTCTTTATGTAGCCTGGATGCAAGTTAAAAAAAAAATACAATTTGGGACCTCATGAAAGTACAGGCCTCCATCAATAATTTAATTCCAGGATTGAATACTGTAGTTAAAAAAAAAATCAAATCAAACAAGCACAAGTCTACATCATACTCACTCATACATTACACAAACTTACTTGAAAAAGAGAATTCCAATTCAAAAAGTCCTCATTAAATCCAAGATAAATCAGTAATGCAGCCAACACAGACAGAAAGTGATCCTTCCAGCTCAAAATCCAAAGGAAAGTGAGCACCACATGGACAAAGCACTGGGAGGAGCCTGGTGGACAGGAACAGGAAGTTGTAAACTCAAGAGCCCTTCCTCCTTACTCTTCAAAACAAGAGTAGAAACAAAAAGAGGGCTCCTTCCCCCCTAAAAATAAAGCCAAAGGTACAACTTTAAGGTTTTTTGCTTTTTTTTCCTAACCAAAATGGTAATTTATTATGGTTTTAACATGCTCGCGAGTTATTCTGTGCAAGAATGCAGTTTCTGCGTGTTCGGCAACTCGATCTTACCAACAAGCATCCTCGCGCATCCTTATGACGCTATCGCGCATCCAAATGACGTTATCGCGTTCGCACAGTCGCACGGGACTGTGCGAGAGTGTTTCCAAACATGGTGGCACACGCGACCAGGAAAAAACGAACGCAGAACGAAGGTAAGCCATTGCCGCGCACGCGATAATGTTATTCAGCGCGCGAGAACTACGCTACGCACCGGATCGCGGAGTAATCGACAGCTACGCGTTCTCCGCGGAACGCGGAGCTGCCGAAACTCCGCAAGCTCCGCGAACGGAGCGTAGTTCTTCGCCCAGGGTTAATAATTGGTGGAGTGGGAATGGGAAAATATATGGGTTGACTGTCCAGCACCTTCCCTAACTTTAAACTTGGTGGAGTGGGAATAGTAAATTATATGGATTTAGTGTCCAGCACCTTCCTTGACTTTATACTTGGTGGAGTGGGAATAATAAATTATATGGGTTTAGTGTTCAGCACATTCCATAACTTCATACTTGGTGGAGTTGGTATAGTAAATTATGTGGGTTTAGTGTCCAGCACCTTCCCTGACTGTATACTTGGTGGTGTGGGAATAGTAAATTATGTGGGTTGACTGTCCAGCACTTTCCCTTATTTTATACTTGGTGGAGTGGGAATAGTAAATTATATGGGTTTAGTGGCCAGCACCTTCCCTGACTTAATACTTGGTGGAGTGGGAATAGTAAATTATATGGGTTTAGTGTCCAGCACCTTCCCTGACTTTATACTTTGTGTAGTGAGAATAATAAATTATATGGGTTTAGTGTCCAGCACCTTCCCTGAGTTTATACTAGGTGGAGTATGAATAGTAAATTATATGGGTTGACTTTCCAGCACCTTCCCTTATTTTATACTTGGTGGAGTGGGAATAGTAAATTATATGGGTTTAGTGTCCAGCATCTTCCCTGATTTTATACTTGGTGGAGTGGGAATTGTAAATTATATGGGTTTAGTGTTTAGCAGGTTTGAAGAGTATATAGTTTTTGGAGTGGCAATATTAATGTATATGTGTTTAATGTCCAGCACCTTCCCTGAAATTTTACTTTGTGGAGTTGGAATAGTAAAATTATATGGGTTGACTGTCCAGCACCTTCCTTTATTTTATACTTGGTGGAGTGGGAATAGTAAATTATATGGGTTTTGTGTCAAGCACCTTCCCTGACTTTATACTTGGTGGAGTGGGAATAGTAAGTTATATGGGTTTAGTGTCCAGCACCTTCCCTGACAGTATACGTGGTGGAGTGGGAATAGTAAATATATGGGTTTAGTGCCCAACACCTTCCCTAACTGTATACGTGCTGGAGTGTCAATTGTAAATTATATGGGTTGACTGTCCAGCACCTTCTCCGACTGTATACTTGGTGGAGTGGGAATGGTAAATTATATGGGTTGACTGTCTAGCACCTTCCATGACTTTAAACTTGGTGGAGTGGGAATAGTAAATTATATGGGTTGGCTGTCCAGCACCTTCTCTGACTGTATAATTGGTGGAGTGGGAATGGTAAAGTATATGGGTTGACTGTCCAGCACCTTCCCTGACTTTAACCTTGGTGGAGTGGGAATAGTAAATTATACGGATTTAGTGTCCACCACCTTCCTTGACTTTATACTTGGTGGAGTGGGAATTGTAAATTGTATGGGTTTAGTGTTCAGCACATTCCATGACTTTATACTTGGTGGAGTTGGTATAGTGAATTATGTGGGTTTAGTGTCCAGCACCTTCCCTGACTGTATACTTGGTGGTGTGGGAATAGTAAATTATATGGGTTCACTGTCCAGCACTTTCCCTTATTTTATACTTGGTGGAGTGGGAATAGTAAATTATATGGGTTTAGTGTCCAGCACCTTCCCTGACTTTATACTTGGTGGAGTGAGAATAATAAATTATAAGGGTTTAGTGCCCAGCAAATTCCCTGACTTTATACTTGGTGGAGTGGGAATAGTACATTATGTGGGTTTAGTGTCCAGCACCGTCCCTGACTGTATACTTGGTGGTGTGGGAATAGTAAATTATATGGGTTTAGTGTCTACCACTTTCCCTGAATTTATACTTGGTGGAGTGGGAATAGTGAACTATATAGGTTTAGTGTCTAGCACTTTCCCTGACTTTATACTTGGTGGAGTGGGAATAGTAAGTTATATGAGTTTAGTGTCCAGCACCTTCCCTGGCTGCATACTTGGTGGAGTGGGAATAGTACATTATATGGGTTGACTGTCCAGCACCTTCCCTGAGTTTATACTAGGTGGAGTGGGAATAGTAAATAATACGGGTTAGGTGTCCAGCACCTTCCTTGACTTTATACTTGGTGGAATGGGAATAGTAAATTACATTGGTTGATTGTCCAGCACCTTCCCTGAGTTTATACTAGGTGGAGTGGGAATAGTAAATTATATGGGTTGACTTTCCAGCACCTTCCCTTATTTTATACTTGGTGGAGTGGGAATAGTAAATTATATGGGTTTAGTGTTTAGCAGGTTTGTAGAGTATATAGTTTTTGGAGTGGCAATATTAATTTATATGTGTTTAGTGTCCAGCACCTTCCCTGACTTTTTACTTGGTGGAGTGGGAATAGTAAATTATATGGGTTAACTGTCCAGCACCTTCCCTTATTTTACACTTGGTGGAGTGGGAATAGTAAATTATATGGGTTTAGTGTCAAGCACCTTCCCTAACTTTATACTTGGTGGAGTGGGAATATTAAGTTATATGGTTTAGTGTCCAGCACCTTCCCTGACAGTATACGTGGTGGAGTGGGAGTAGTAAATTATATGGGTTGACTGTCCAGCACCTTCTCTGACTGTATACTTGGTGGAGTGGGAATAGTAAATTATATGGGTTGGCTGTCCAGCACCTTCTCTGACTGTATAATTGGTGGAGTGGGAATGGTAAAATATATGGGTTGACTGTCTAGCACCTTCCCTGACTTTAAACTTGATGGAGTGGGAATAGTAAATTATATGGATTTATTGTCCAGCACCTTCCTTGACTTTATACTTGGTGGAGTGGGAATAGTAAATTATATGGGTTTAGTGTTCAGCACATTCCATGACTTTATACTTGGTGGAGTTGGTATAGTAAATTATGTGGGTTTAGTGTCCAGCACCTTCCCTGACTGTATACTTGGTGGTGTGGGAATAGTAAATTATGTGGGTTGATTGTCCAGCACTTTCCCTTATTTTATACTTGGTGAAGTGGGAATAGTAAATGATATGGGTTTAGTGGCCAGCAGCTTCCCTGACTTAATACTTGGTGGAGTGGGAATAGTAATTTATATGGGTTTAGTGTCCAGCACCTTCCCTGACTTTATACTTTGTGGAGTGAGAATAATAAATGATATGGGTTTAGTGTCCAGCACATTTCCTGACTTTATACTTGGTGGAGTGGGAATAGTAAATCATATGGGTTTAGTGTCCAGCACCTTCCCTGACTTTATACTTGGTGGAGTCAGAATAATAAATTATATGGGTTTAGTGTCCAGCACATTCCCTGACTTTATACTTGGTGGAGTGGGAATAGTACATTATGTGGGTTTAGTGTCCAGCACCTTCCCTGACTGTATACTTGGTGGTGTGGGAATAGTAAATTATATGGGTTGATAGTCCAGCACCTTCCCTTATTTTATACTTGGTGGAGTGGGAATAGTAAATTATATGGGTTTAGTGTCCAGCACTTTCCCTGACTTAATACTTGGTGGAGTGGGAATAGTAAGTTATATGAGTTTAGTGTCCAGCACCTTCCCTGGCTGTATACTTGGTGGAGTGGGAATAGTAAATTATATGGGTTGACTGTCCAGCACCTTCTCTGACTGTATACTTGGTGGAGTGGGAATAGTAAATTATATGGGTTTAGTGTCCAGCACTTTCCCTGACTTTATACTTGGTGGAGTGGGAATAGTAAGTTATATGAGTTTAGTGTCCAGCACCTTCCCTGGCTGTATACTTGGTGGAGTGGGAATAGTAAATTATATGGGTTAACTGTCCAGCACCTTCCCTGACTTTATACTTGGTGGAGTGGGAATAGTAAGTTATATGAGTTTAGTGTCCAGCATCTTCCCTGGCTGTATACTTGGTGGAGTGGGAATAGTAAATTATATGGGTTGACTGTCCAGCACCTTCTCTGACTGTATACTTGGTGGAGTGGGAATGGTAAATTATATGGGTTTATTGTCCAGCACCTTCCTTGAATTTATACTTGGTGGAGTGGGAATTGTAAATTGTATGGGTTTAGTGTTCAGCACATTCCATGACTTTATACTTGGTGGAGTTGGTATAGTAAATTATGTGGGTTTAGTGTCCAGCACCTTCCCTGACTGTATACTTGGTGGTATGGGTATAGTAAATTATATGGGTTGACAGTCCAGCACCTTTCCCTATTTTATACTTGGTGGAGTGGGAATAGTAAATTATATAGGTTTAGTGTCCATCACTTTCCCTGACTTTATACTTGGTGGAGTGGGAATTGTAAGTTATATGAGTTTAGTGTCCAGCACCTTCCCTGGCTGCATACTTGGTGGAGTGGGAATAGTAAATTATATGGGTTGACTGTCCAGCCCCTTCCCTGAGTTTATACTAGGTGGAGTGGGAATAGTATAATGTATGGGTTAAGTGTCCAGCACCTTCCTTGACTTTATATTTGGTGGAGTGGGAATAGTAAATTATATGAGTTTAGTGTCCAGCATCTTCCCTGATTTTATACTTGGTGGAGTTGGAATTGTAAATTATATGGGTTTAGTGTTTAGCAGGTTTGTATAGTATATAGTTTTTGGAGTGGCAATATTAATTTATATGTGTTTAGTGTCCAGCACCTTCCCTGACTTTTTACTTGGTGGAGTGGGAATAGTAAATTATATGGGTTGACTGTCCAGCATCTTCCCTTATTTTATACTTGGTGGAGTGGGAATAGTAAATTATATGGGTTTAGTGTCAAGCACCTTCCCTGACTTTATACTTGGTGGAGTGGGAATATTAAGTTATATGGGTTTAGTGTCCAGCACCTTCCCTGACAGTATACGTGGTGGAGTGGGAATAGTAAATTATATGGGTTGACTGTCCAGCACCTTCTCCGACTGTATACTTGGTGGAGTGGGAATAGTAAATTATATGGGTTGGCTGTCCAGCACCTTCTCTGACTGTATAATTGGTGCAGTGGGAATGGTAAAATATATGGGTTGACTGTCCAGCACCTTCCCTGACTTTAAACTTGGTGGAGTGAGAATAATACATTATATGGGTTTAGTGTCCAGCACATTTCCTGACTTTATACTTGGTGTAGTGGGAATAGTACATTATGTGGGTTTAGTGTCCAGCACCTTCCCTGACTATATACTTGGTGGTGTGGGAATAGTAAATTATATGGGTTGACAGTCCAGCACCTTCCCTTGTTTTATACTTGGTGGAGTGGGAATAGTAAATTATATGGGTTTAGTGTCCAGCACTTTCCCTGACTTTATACTTGGTGGAGTGGGAATTGTAAGTTATATGAGTTTAGTGTCCAGCACCTTCCCTGGCTGTATACTTGGTGGAGTGGGAATAGTAAATTATATGGGTTGACTGTCCAGCACCTTCTCTGACTGTATACTTGGTGGAGTGGGAATGGTAAATTATATGGGTTTATTGTCCAGCACCTTCCCTGACTTCATACTTGGTGGAGTCAGAATAATAAATTATATGGGTTTAGTGTCCAGCACATTCCCTGACTTTATACTTGGTGGAGTGGGAATAGTACATTATGTGGGTTTAGTGTCCAGCACCTTCCCTGACTGTATACTTGGTGGTGTGGGAATAGTAAATTATATGGGTTGACAGTCCAGCACCTTCCCTTATTTTATACTTGGTGGAGTGGGAATAGTAAATTATATGGGTTTAGTGTCCAGCACTTTCCCTGACTTTATACTTGGTGGAGTGGGAATTGTAAGTTATATGAGTTTAGTGTCCAGCACCTTCCCTGGCTGTATACTTGGTGGAGTGGGAATAGTAAATTATATGGGTTGACTGTCCAGCACCTTCTCTGACTGTATACTTGGTGGAGTGGGAATGGTAAATTATATGGGTTTATTGTCCAGCACCTTCCCTGACTTTATACTTGGTGGAGTCAGAATAATAAATTATATGGGTTTAGTGTCCAGCACATTCCCTGACTGTATACTTGGTGGTGTGGGAATAGTAAATTATATGGGTTGACAGTCCAGCACCTTCCCTTATTTTATACTTGGTGGAGTGGGAATAGTAAATTATATGGGTTGACAGTCCAGCACCTTCCCTTATTTTATACTTGGTGGAGTGGGAATAGTAAATTATATGGGTTTAGTGTCCAGCACTTTCCCTGACTTTATACTTGGTGGAGTGGGAATAGTAAGTTATATGAGTTTAGTGTCCAGCACCTTCCCTGGCTGTATACTTGGTGGAGTGGGAATAGTAAATTATATGGGTTGACTGTCCAGCACCTTCTCTGACTGTATACTTGGTGGAGTGGGAATGGTAAATTATATGGGTTTATTGTCCAGCACCTTCCTTGAATTTATACTTGGTGGAGTGGGAATTGTAAATTGTATGGGTTTAGTGTTCAGCACATTCCATGACTTTATACTTGGTGGAGTTGGTATAGTAAATTATGTGGGTTTAGTGTCCAGCACCTTCCCTGACTGTATACTTGGTGGTATGGGTATAGTAAATTATATGGGTTGACAGTCCAGCACCTTTCCCTATTTTATACTTGGTGGAGTGGGAATAGTAAATTATATAGGTTTAGTGTCCAGCACTTTCCCTGGCTTTATACTTGGTGGAGTGGGAAAAGTAAGTTATATGAGTTTAGTGTCCAGCACCTTCCCTGGCTGCATACTTGGTGGAGTGGGAATAGTAAATTATATGGGTTGACTGTCCAGCACCTTCCCTGAGTTTATACTAGGTGGAGTGGGAATAGTGTAATTTATGGGTTATGTGTCCAGCACCTTCCTTGACTTTATACTTGGTGGAGTGGGAATAGTAAATTATATGGGTTTAGTGTCCAGCATCTTCCCTGATTTCATACTTGGTGGAGTTGGAATTGTAAATTATATGGGTTTAGTGTTTAGCAGGTTTGTAGAGTATATAGTTTTTGGAGTGGCAATATTAATTTATATGTGTATAGTGTCCAGCACCTTCCCAGACTTTTTACTTGGTGGAGTGGGAATAGTAAATTATATGGGTTGACTGTCCAGCATCTTCCCTTATTTTATACTTGGTGGAGTGGGAATAGTAAATTATATGGGTTTAGTGTCAAGCACCTTCCCTGACTTTATACTTGGTGGAGTGGGAATATTAAGTTATATGGGTTTAGTGTCCAGCACCTTCCCTGACAGTATACGTGGTGGAGTGGGAATAGTAAATTATATGGGTTGACTGTCCAGCACCTTCTCCGACTGTATACTTGGTGGAGTGGGAATAGTAAATTATATGGGTTGGCAGTCCAGCACCTTCTCTGACTGTATAATGGGTGCAGTGGGAATGGTAAAATATATGGGTTGACTGTCCAGCACCTTCCCTGACTTCTAAACTTGGTGGAGTGAGAATAATAAATTATATGGGTTTAGTGTCCAGCACATTTCCTGACTTTATACTTGGTGTAGTGGGAATAGTACATTATGTGGGTTTAGTGTCCAGCACCTTCCCCGACTATATACTTGGTGGTGTGGGAAGAGTAAATTATAGGGGTTGACAGTCCAGCACTTTCCCTGACTTTATACTTGGTGGAGTGGGAATAGTAAGTTATATGAGTTTAGTGTCCAGCACCTTCCCTGGCTGTATACTTGGTGGAGTGGGAATAGTAAATTATATGGGTTAACTGTCCAGCACCTTCCCTGACTTTATACTTGGTGGAGTGGGAATAGTAAGTTATATGAGTTTAGTGTCCAGCATCTTCCCTGGCTGTATACTTGGTGGAGTGGGAATAGTAAATTATATGGGTTGACTGTCCAGCACCTTCTCTGACTGTATACTTGGTGGAGTGGGAATGGTAAATTATATGGGTTTATTGTCCAGCACCTTCCTTGACTTTATACTTGGTGGAGTGGGAATAGTAAATTATATGGGTTTAGTGTTCAGCACATTCCATAACTTCATACTTGGTGGAGTTGGTATAGTAAATTATGTGGGTTTAGTGTCCAGCACCTTCCCTGACTGTATACTTGGTGGTGTGGGAATAGTAAATTATGTGGGTTGACTGTCCAGCACTTTCCCTTATTTTATACTTGGTGGAGTGGGAATAGTAAATTATATGGGTTTAGTGGCCAGCACCTTCCCTGACTTAATACTTGGTGGAGTGGGAATAGTAAATTATATGGGTTTAGTGTCCAGCACCTTCCCTGACTTTATACTTTGTGTAGTGAGAATAATAAATTATATGGGTTTAGTGTCCAGCACCTTCCCTGAGTTTATACTAGGTGGAGTATGAATAGTAAATTATATGGGTTGACTTTCCAGCACCTTCCCTTATTTTATACTTGGTGGAGTGGGAATAGTAAATTATATGGGTTTAGTGTCCAGCATCTTCCCTGATTTTATACTTGGTGGAGTGGGAATTGTAAATTATATGGGTTTAGTGTTTAGCAGGTTTGAAGAGTATATAGTTTTTGGAGTGGCAATATTAATGTATATGTGTTTAGTGTCCAGCACCTTCCCTGAAATTTTACTTTGTGGAGTTGGAATAGTAAAATTATATGGGTTGACTGTCCAGCACCTTCCTTTATTTTATACTTGGTGGAGTGGGAATAGTAAATTATATGGGTTTAGTGTCAAGCACCTTCCCTGACTTTATACTTGGTGGAGTGGGAATAGTAAGTTATATGGGTTTAGTGTCCAGCACCTTCCCTGACAGTATACGTGGTGGAGTGGGAATAGTAAATATATGGGTTTAGTGCCCAACACCTTCCCTAACTGTATACGTGCTGGAGTGTCAATTGTAAATTATATGGGTTGACTGTCCAGCACCTTCTCCGACTGTATACTTGGTGGAGTGGGAATGGTAAATTATATGGGTTGACTGTCTAGCACCTTCCATGACTTTAAACTTGGTGGAGTGGGAATAGTAAATTATATGGGTTGGCTGTCCAGCACCTTCTCTGACTGTATAATTGGTGGAGTGGGAATGGTAAAGTATATGGGTTGACTGTCCAGCACCTTCCCTGACTTTAACCTTGGTGGAGTGGGAATAGTAAATTATACGGATTTAGTGTCCACCACCTTCCTTGACTTTATACTTGGTGGAGTGGGAATTGTAAATTGTATGGGTTTAGTGTTCAGCACATTCCATGACTTTATACTTGGTGGAGTTGGTATAGTGAATTATGTGGGTTTAGTGTCCAGCACCTTCCCTGACTGTATACTTGGTGGTGTGGGAATAGTAAATTATATGGGTTCACTGTCCAGCACTTTCCCTTATTTTATACTTGGTGGAGTGGGAATAGTAAATTATATGGGTTTAGTGTCCAGCACCTTCCCTGACTTTATACTTGGTGGAGTGAGAATAATAAATTATAAGGGTTTAGTGCCCAGCAAATTCCCTGACTTTATACTTGGTGGAGTGGGAATAGTACATTATGTGGGTTTAGTGTCCAGCACCGTCCCTGACTGTATACTTGGTGGTGTGGGAATAGTAAATTATATAGGTTTAGTGTCTACCACTTTCCCTGAATTTATACTTGGTGGAGTGGGAATAGTGAACTATATAGGTTTAGTGTCTAGCACTTTCCCTGACTTTATACTTGGTGGAGTGGGAATAGTAGGTTATATGAGTTTAGTGTCCAGCACCTTCCCTGGCTGCATACTTGGTGGAGTGGGAATAGTACATTATATGGGTTGACTGTCCAGCACCTTCCCTGAGTTTATACTAGGTGGAGTGGGAATAGTAAATAATACGGGTTAGGTGTCCAGCACCTTCCTTGACTTTATACTTGGTGGAATGGGAATAGTAAATTACATTGGTTGATTGTCCAGCACCTTCCCTGAGTTTATACTAGGTGGAGTGGGAATAGTAAATTATATGGGTTGACTTTCCAGCACCTTCCCTTATTTTATACTTGGTGGAGTGGGAATAGTAAATTATATGGGTTTAGTGTTTAGCAGGTTTGTAGAGTATATAGTTTTTGGAGTGGCAATATTAATTTATATGTGTTTAGTGTCCAGCACCTTCCCTGACTTTTTACTTGGTGGAGTGGGAATAGTAAATTATATGGGTTAACTGTCCAGCACCTTCCCTTATTTTACACTTGGTGGAGTGGGAATAGTAAATTATATGGGTTTAGTGTCAAGCACATTCCCTAACTTTATACTTGGTGGAGTGGGAATATTAAGTTATATGGTTTAGTGTCCAGCACCTTCCCTGACAGTATACGTGGTGGAGTGGGAGTAGTAAATTATATGGGTTGACTGTCCAGCACCTTCTCCGACTGTATACTTGGTGGAGTGGGAATAGTAAATTATATGGGTTGGCTGTCCAGCACCTTCTCTGACTGTATAATTGGTGGAGTGGGAATGGTAAAATATATGGGTTGACTGTCTAGCACCTTCCCTGACTTTAAACTTGATGGAGTGGGAATAGTAAATTATATGGATTTATTGTCCAGCACCTTCCTTGACTTTATACTTGGTGGAGTAGGAATAGTAAATTATATGGGTTTAGTGTTCAGCACATTCCATGACTTTATACTTGGTGGAGTTGGTATAGTAAATTATGTGGGTTTAGTGTCCAGCACCTTCCCTGACTGTATACTTGGTGGTGTGGGAATAGTAAATTATGTCGGTTGATTGTCCAGCACTTTCCCTTATTTTATACTTGGTGAAGTGGGAATAGTAAATGATATGGGTTTAGTGGCCAGCAGCTTCCCTGACTTAATACTTGGTGGAGTGGGAATAGTAATTTATATGGGTTTAGTGTCCAGCACCTTCCCTGACTTTATACTTTGTGGAGTGAGAATAATAAATGATATGGGTTTAGTGTCCAGCACATTTCCTGACTTTATACTTGGTGGAGTGGGAATAGTAAATCATATGGGTTTAGTGTTCAGCACCTTCCCTGACTTTATACTTGGTGGAGTCAGAATAATAAATTATATGGGTTTAGTGTCCAGCACATTCCCTGACTTTATACTTGGTGGAGTGGGAATAGTACATTATGTGGGTTTAGTGTCCAGCACCTTCCCTGACTGTATACTTGGTGGTGTGGGAATAGTAAATTATATGGGTTGATAGTCCAGCACCTTCCCTTATTTTATACTTGGTGGAGTGGGAATAGTAAATTATATGGGTTTAGTGTCCAGCACTTTTCCTGACTTTATACTTGGTGGAGTGGGAATAGTAAGTTATATGAGTTTAGTGTCCAGCACCTTCCCTGGCTGTATACTTGGTGGAGTGGGAATAGTAAATTATATGGGTTGACTGTCCAGCACCTTCTCTGACTGTATACTTGGTGGAGTGGGAATAGTAAATTATATGGGTTTAGTGTCCAGCACTTTCCCTGACTTTATACTTGGTGGAGTGGGAATAGTAAGTTATATGAGTTTAGTGTCCAGCACCTTCCCTGGCTGTATACTTGGTGGAGTGGGAATAGTAAATTATATGGGTTAACTGTCCAGCACCTTCCCTGACTTTATACTTGGTGGAGTGGGAATAGTAAGTTATATGAGTTTAGTGTCCAGCATCTTCCCTGGCTGTATACTTGGTGGAGTGGGAATAGTAAATTATATGGGTTGACTGTCCAGCACCTTCTCTGACTGTATACTTGGTGGAGTGGGAATGGTAAATTATATGGGTTTATTGTCCAGCACCTTCCTTGAATTTATACTTGGTGGAGTGGGAATTGTAAATTGTATGGGTTTAGTGTTCAGCACATTCCATGACTTTATACTTGGTGGAGTTGGTATAGTAAATTATGTGGGTTTAGTGTCCAGCACCTTCCCTGACTGTATACTTGGTGGTATGGGTATAGTAAATTATATGGGTTGACAGTCCAGCACCTTTCCCTATTTTATACTTGGTGGAGTGGGAATAGTAAATTATATAGGTTTAGTGTCCATCACTTTCCCTGACTTTATACTTGGTGGAGTGGGAATTGTAAGTTATATGAGTTTAGTGTCCAGCTCCTTCCCTGGCTGCATACTTGGTGGAGTGGGAATAGTAAATTATATGGGTTGACTGTCCAGCCCCTTCCCTGAGTTTATACTAGGTGGAGTGGGAATAGTATAATTTATGGGTTAAGTGTCCAGCACCTTCCTTGACTTTATACTTGGTGGAGTGGGAATAGTAAATTATATGGGTTTAGTGTCCAGCATCTTCCCTGATTTTATACTTGGTGGAGTTGGAATTGTAAATTATATGGGTTTAGTGTTTAGCAGGTTTGTATAGTATATAGTTTTTGGAGTGGCAATATTAATTTATATGTGTTTAGTGTCCAGCACCTTCCCTGACTTTTTACTTGGTGGAGTGGGAATAGTAAATTATATGGGTTGACTGTCCAGCATCTTCCCTTATTTTATACTTGGTGGAGTGGGAATAGTAAATTATATGGGTTTAGTGTCAAGCACCTTCCCTGACTTTATACTTGGTGGAGTGGGAATATTAAGTTATATGGGTTTAGTGTCCAGCACCTTCCCTGACAGTATACGTGGTGGAGTGGGAATAGTAAATTATATGGGTTGACTGTCCAGCACCTTCTCCGACTGTATACTTGGTGGAGTGGGAATAGTAAATTATATGGGTTGGCTGTCCAGCACCTTCTCTGACTGTATAATTGGTGCAGTGGGAATGGTAAAATATATGGGTTGACTGTCCAGCACCTTCCCTGACTTTAAACTTGGTGGAGTGAGAATAATACATTATATGGGTTTAGTGTCCAGCACATTTCCTGACTTTATACTTGGTGTAGTGGGAATAGTACATTATGTGGGTTTAGTGTCCAGCACCTTCCCTGACTATATACTTGGTGGTGTGGGAATAGTAAATTATATGGGTTGACAGTCCAGCACCTTCCCTTGTTTTATACTTGGTGGAGTGGGAATAGTAAATTATATGGGTTTAGTGTCCAGCACTTTCCCTGACTTTATACTTGGTGGAGTGGGAATTGTAAGTTATATGAGTTTAGTGTCCAGCACCTTCCCTGGCTGTATACTTGGTGGAGTGGGAATAGTAAATTATATGGGTTGACTGTCCAGCACCTTCTCTGACTGTATACTTGGTGGAGTGGGAATGGTAAATTATATGGGTTTATTGTCCAGCACCTTCCCTGACTTCATACTTGGTGGAGTCAGAATAATAAATTATATGGGTTTAGTGTCCAGCACATTCCCTGACTTTATACTTGGTGGAGTGGGAATAGTACATTATGTGGGTTTAGTGTCCAGCACCTTCCCTGACTGTATACTTGGTGGTGTGGGAATAGTAAATTATATGGGTTGACAGTCCAGCACCTTCCCTTATTTTATACTTGGTGGAGTGGGAATAGTAAATTATATGGGTTTAGTGTCCAGCACTTTCCCTGACTTTATACTTGGTGGAGTGGGAATTGTAAGTTATATGAGTTTAGTGTCCAGCACCTTCCCTGGCTGTATACTTGGTGGAGTGGGAATAGTAAATTATATGGGTTGACTGTCCAGCACCTTCTCTGACTGTATACTTGGTGGAGTGGGAATGGTAAATTATATGGGTTTATTGTCCAGCACCTTCCCTGACTTTATACTTGGTGGAGTCAGAATAATAAATTATATGGGTTTAGTGTCCAGCACATTCCCTGACTGTATACTTGGTGGTGTGGGAATAGTAAATTATATGGGTTGACAGTCCAGCACCTTCCCTTATTTTATACTTGGTGGAGTGGGAATAGTAAATTATATGGGTTGACAGTCCAGCCCCTTCCCTTATTTTATACTTGGTGGAGTGGGAATAGTAAATTATATGGGTTTAGTGTCCAGCACTTTCCCTGACTTTATACTTGGTGGAGTGGGAATAGTAAGTTATATGAGTTTAGTGTCCAGCACCTTCCCTGGCTGTATACTTGGTGGAGTGGGAATAGTAAATTATATGGGTTGACTGTCCAGCACCTTCTCTGACTGTATACTTGGTGGAGTGGGAATGGTAAATTATATGGGTTTATTGTCCAGCACCTTCCTTGAATTTATACTTGGTGGAGTGGGAATTGTAAATTGTATGGGTTTAGTGTTCAGCACATTCCATGACTTCATACTTGGTGGAGTTGGTATAGTAAATTATGTGGGTTTAGTGTCCAGCACCTTCCCTGACTGTATACTTGGTGGTATGGGTATAGTAAATTATATGGGTTGACAGTCCAGCACCTTTCCCTATTTTATACTTGGTGGAGTGGGAATAGTAAATTATATAGGTTTAGTGTCCAGCACTTTCCCTGGCTTTATACTTGGTGGAGTGGGAAAAGTAAGTTATATGAGTTTAGTGTCCAGCACCTTCCCTGGCTGCATACTTGGTGGAGTGGGAATAGTAAATTATATGGGTTGACTGTCCAGCACCTTCCCTGAGTTTATACTAGGTGGAGTGGGAATAGTATAATTTATGGGTTATGTGTCCAGCACCTTCCTTGACTTTATACTTGGTGGAGTGGGAATAGTAAATTATATGGGTTTAGTGTCCAGCATCTTCCCTGATTTCATACTTGGTGGAGTTGGAATTGTAAATTATATGGGTTTAGTGTTTAGCAGGTTTGTAGAGTATATAGTTTTTGGAGTGGCAATATTAATTTATATGTGTATAGTGTCCAGCACCTTCCCAGACTTTTTACTTGGTGGAGTGGGAATAGTAAATTATATGGGTTGACTGTCCAGCATCTTCCCTTATTTTATACTTGGTGGAGTGGGAATAGTAAATTATATGGGTTTAGTGTCAAGCACCTTCCCAGACTTTTTACTTGGTGGAGTGGGAATAGTAAATTATATGGGTTGACTGTCCAGCACCTTCTCCGACTGTATACTTGGTGGAGTGGGAATAGTAAATTATATGGGTTGGCTGTCCAGCACCTTCTCTGACTGTATAATGGGTGCAGTGGGAATGGTAAAATATATGGGTTGACTGTCCAGCACCTTCCCTGACTTCTAAACTTGGTGGAGTGAGAATAATAAATTATATGGGTTTAGTGTCCAGCACATTTCCTGACTTTATACTTGGTGTAGTGGGAATAGTACATTATGTGGGTTTAGTGTCCAGCACCTTCCCCGACTATATACTTGGTGGTGTGGGAATAGTAAATTATAGGGAATGACAGTCCAGCACTTTCCCTGACTTTATACTTGGTGGAGTGGGAATAGTAAGTTATATGAGTTTAGTGTCCAGCACCTTCCCTGGCTGTATACTTGGTGGAGTGGGAATAGTAAATTATATGGGTTAACTGTCCAGCACCTTCCCTGACTTTATACTTGGTGGAGTGGGAATAGTAAGTTATATGAGTTTAGTGTCCAGCATCTTCCCTGGCTGTATACTTGGTGGAGTGGGAATAGTAAATTATATGGGTTGACTGTCCAGCACCTTCTCTGACTGTATACTTGGTGGAGTGGGAATGGTAAATTATATGGGTTTATTGTCCAGCACCTTCCTTGACTTTATACTTGGTGGAGTGGGAATAGTAAATTATATGGGTTTAGTGTTCAGCACATTCCATAACTTCATACTTGGTGGAGTTGGTATAGTAAATTATGTGGGTTTAGTGTCCAGCACCTTCCCTGACTGTATACTTGGTGGTGTGGGAATAGTAAATTATGTGGGTTGACTGTCCAGCACTTTCCCTTATTTTATACTTGGTGGAGTGGGAATAGTAAATTATATGGGTTTAGTGGCCAGCACCTTCCCTGACTTAATACTTGGTGGAGTGGGAATAGTAAATTATATGGGTTTAGTGTCCAGCACCTTCCCTGACTTTATACTTTGTGTAGTGAGAATAATAAATTATATGGGTTTAGTGTCCAGCACCTTCCCTGAGTTTATACTAGGTGGAGTATGAATAGTAAATTATATGGGTTGACTTTCCAGCACCTTCCCTTATTTTATACTTGGTGGAGTGGGAATAGTAAATTATATGGGTTTAGTGTCCAGCATCTTCCCTGATTTTATACTTGGTGGAGTGGGAATTGTAAATTATATGGGTTTAGTGTTTAGCAGGTTTGAAGAGTATATAGTTTTTGGAGTGGCAATATTAATGTATATGTGTTTAGTGTCCAGCACCTTCCCTGAAATTTTACTTTGTGGAGTTGGAATAGTAAAATTATATGGGTTGACTGTCCAGCACCTTCCTTTATTTTATACTTGGTGGAGTGGGAATAGTAAATTATATGGGTTTAGTGTCAAGCACCTTCCCTGACTTTATACTTGGTGGAGTGGGAATAGTAAGTTATATGGGTTTAATGTCCAGCACCTTCCCTGACAGTATACGTGGTGGAGTGGGAATAGTAAATATATGGGTTTAGTGCCCAACACCTTCCCTAACTGTATACGTGCTGGAGTGTCAATTGTAAATTATATGGGTTGACTGTCCAGCACCTTCTCCGACTGTATACTTGGTGGAGTGGGAATGGTAAATTATATGGGTTGACTGTCTAGCACCTTCCATGACTTTAAACTTGGTGGAGTGGGAATAGTAAATTATATGGGTTGGCTGTCCAGCACCTTCTCTGACTGTATAATTGGTGGAGTGGGAATGGTAAAGTATATGGGTTGACTGTCCAGCACCTTCCCTGACTTTAACCTTGGTGGAGTGGGAATAGTAAATTATACGGATTTAGTGTACACCACCTTCCTTGACTTTATACTTGGTGGAGTGGGAATTGTAAATTGTATGGGTTTAGTGTTCAGCACATTCCATGACTTTATACTTGGTGGAGTTGGTATAGTGAATTATGTGGGTTTAGTGTCCAGCACCTTCCCTGACTGTATACTTGGTGGTGTGGGAATAGTAAATTATATGGGTTCACTGTCCAGCACTTTCCCTTATTTTATACTTGGTGGAGTGGGAATAGTAAATTATATGGGTTTAGTGTCCAGCACCTTCCCTGACTTTATACTTGGTGGAGTGAGAATAATAAATTATACGGGTTTAGTGCCCAGCAAATTCCCTGACTTTATACTTGGTGGAGTGGGAATAGTACATTATGTGGGTTTAGTGTCCAGCACCGTCCCTGACTGTATACTTGGTGGTGTGGGAATAGTAAATTATATAGGTTTAGTGTCTACCACTTTCCCTGAATTTATACTTGGTGGAGTGGGAATAGTGAACTATATAGGTTTAGTGTCTAGCACTTTCCCTGACTTTATACTTGGTGGAGTGGGAATAGTAGGTTATATGAGTTTAGTGTCCAGCACCTTCCCTGGCTGCATACTTGGTGGAGTGGGAATAGTACATTATATGGGTTGACTGTCCAGCACCTTCCCTGAGTTTATACTAGGTGGAGTGGGAATAGTAAATAATACGGGTTAGGTGTCCAGCACCTTCCTTGACTTTATACTTGGTGGAATGGGAATAGTAAATTACATTGGTTGATTGTCCAGCACCTTCCCTGAGTTTATACTAGGTGGAGTGGGAATAGTAAATTATATGGGTTGACTTTCCAGCACCTTCCCTTATTTTATACTTGGTGGAGTGGGAATAGTAAATTATATGGGTTTAGTGTTTAGCAGGTTTGTAGAGTATATAGTTTTTGGAGTGGCAATATTAATTTATATGTGTTTAGTGTCCAGCACCTTCCCTGACTTTTTACTTGGTGGAGTGGGAATAGTAAATTATATGGGTTAACTGTCCAGCACCTTCCCTTATTTTACACTTGGTGGAGTGGGAATAGTAAATTATATGGGTTTAGTGTCAAGCACATTCCCTAACTTTATACTTGGTGGAGTGGGAATATTAAGTTATATGGTTTAGTGTCCAGCACCTTCCCTGACAGTATACGTGGTGGAGTGGGAGTAGTAAATTATATGGGTTGACTGTCCAGCACCTTCTCCGACTGTATACTTGGTGGAGTGGGAATAGTAAATTATATGGGTTGGCTGTCCAGCACCTTCTCTGACTGTATAATTGGTGGAGTGGGAATGGTAAAATATATGGGTTGACTGTCTAGCACCTTCCCTGACTTTAAACTTGATGGAGTGGGAATAGTAAATTATATGGATTTATTGTCCAGCACCTTCCTTGACTTTATACTTGGTGGAGTAGGAATAGTAAATTATATGGGTTTAGTGTTCAGCACATTCCATGACTTTATACTTGGTGGAGTTGGTATAGTAAATTATGTGGGTTTAGTGTCCAGCACCTTCCCTGACTGTATACTTGGTGGTGTGGGAATAGTAAATTATGTCGGTTGATTGTCCAGCACTTTCCCTTATTTTATACTTGGTGAAGTGGGAATAGTAAATGATATGGGTTTAGTGGCCAGCAGCTTCCCTGACTTAATACTTGGTGGAGTGGGAATAGTAATTTATATGGGTTTAGTGTCCAGCACCTTCCCTGACTTTATACTTTGTGGAGTGAGAATAATAAATGATATGGGTTTAGTGTCCAGCACATTTCCTGACTTTATACTTGGTGGAGTGGGAATAGTAAATCATATGGGTTTAGTGTCCAGCACCTTCCCTGACTTTATACTTGGTGGAGTCAGAATAATAAATTATATGGGTTTAGTGTCCAGCACATTCCCTGACTTTATACTTGGTGGAGTGGGAATAGTACATTATGTGGGTTTAGTGTCCAGCACCTTCCCTGACTGTATACTTGGTGGTGTGGGAATAGTAAATTATATGGGTTGATAGTCCAGCACCTTCCCTTATTTTATACTTGGTGGAGTGGGAATAGTAAATTATATGGGTTTAGTGTCCAGCACTTTCCCTGACTTTATACTTGGTGGAGTGGGAATAGTAAGTTATATGAGTTTAGTGTCCAGCACCTTCCCTGGCTGTATACTTGGTGGAGTGGGAATAGTAAATTATATGGGTTGACTGTCCAGCACCTTCTCTGACTGTATACTTGGTGGAGTGGGAATAGTAAATTATATGGGTTTAGTGTCCAGCACTTTCCCTGACTTTATACTTGGTGGAGTGGGAATAGTAAGTTATATGAGTTTAGTGTCCAGCACCTTCCCTGGCTGTATACTTGGTGGAGTGGGAATAGTAAATTATATGGGTTAACTGTCCAGCACCTTCCCTGACTTTATACTTGGTGGAGTGGGAATAGTAAGTTATATGAGTTTAGTGTCCAGCATCTTCCCTGGCTGTATACTTGGTGGAGTGGGAATAGTAAATTATATGGGTTGACTGTCCAGCACCTTCTCTGACTGTATACTTGGTGGAGTGGGAATGGTAAATTATATGGGTTTATTGTCCAGCACCTTCCTTGAATTTATACTTGGTGGAGTGGGAATTGTAAATTGTATGGGTTTAGTGTTCAGCACATTCCATGACTTTATACTTGGTGGAGTTGGTATAGTAAATTATGTGGGTTTAGTGTCCAGCACCTTCCCTGACTGTATACTTGGTGGTATGGGTATAGTAAATTATATGGGTTGACAGTCCAGCACCTTTCCCTATTTTATACTTGGTGGAGTGGGAATAGTAAATTATATAGGTTTAGTGTCCATCACTTTCCCTGACTTTATACTTGGTGGAGTGGGAATTGTAAGTTATATGAGTTTAGTGTCCAGCACCTTCCCTGGCTGCATACTTGGTGGAGTGGGAATAGTAAATTATATGGGTTGACTGTCCAGCCCCTTCCCTGAGTTTATACTAGGTGGAGTGGGAATAGTATAATTTATGGGTTAAGTGTCCAGCACCTTCCTTGACTTTATACTTGGTGGAGTGGGAATAGTAAATTATATGGGTTTAGTGTCCAGCATCTTCCCTGATTTTATACTTGGTGGAGTTGGAATTGTAAATTATATGGGTTTAGTGTTTAGCAGGTTTGTATAGTATATAGTTTTTGGAGTGGCAATATTAATTTATATGTGTTTAGTGTCCAGCACCTTCCCTGACTTTTTACTTGGTGGAGTGGGAATAGTAAATTATATGGGTTGACTGTCCAGCATCTTCCCTTATTTTATACTTGGTGGAGTGGGAATAGTAAATTATATGGGTTTAGTGTCAAGCACCTTCCCTGACTTTATACTTGGTGGAGTGGGAATATTAAGTTATATGGGTTTAGTGTCCAGCACCTTCCCTGACAGTATACGTGGTGGAGTGGGAATAGTAAATTATATGGGTTGACTGTCCAGCACCTTCTCCGACTGTATACTTGGTGGAGTGGGAATAGTAAATTATATGGGTTGGCTGTCCAGCACCTTCTCTGACTGTATAATTGGTGCAGTGGGAATGGTAAAATATATGGGTTGACTGTCCAGCACCTTCCCTGACTTTAAACTTGGTGGAGTGAGAATAATACATTATATGGGTTTAGTGTCCAGCACATTTCCTGACTTTATACTTGGTGTAGTGGGAATAGTACATTATGTGGGTTTAGTGTCCAGCACCTTCCCTGACTATATACTTGGTGGTGTGGGAATAGTAAATTATATGGGTTGACAGTCCAGCACCTTCCCTTGTTTTATACTTGGTGGAGTGGGAATAGTAAATTATATGGGTTTAGTGTCCAGCACTTTCCCTGACTTTATACTTGGTGGAGTGGGAATTGTAAGTTATATGAGTTTAGTGTCCAGCACCTTCCCTGGCTGTATACTTGGTGGAGTGGGAATAGTAAATTATATGGGTTGACTGTCCAGCACCTTCTCTGACTGTATACTTGGTGGAGTGGGAATGGTAAATTATATGGGTTTATTGTCCAGCACCTTCCCTGACTTTATACTTGGTGGAGTCAGAATAATAAATTATATGGGTTTAGTGTCCAGCACATTCCCTGACTTTATACTTGGTGGAGTGGGAATAGTACATTATGTGGGTTTAGTGTCCAGCACCTTCCCTGACTGTATACTTGGTGGTGTGGGAATAGTAAATTATATGGGTTGACAGTCCAGCACCTTCCCTTATTTTATACTTGGTGGAGTGGGAATAGTAAATTATATGGGTTTAGTGTCCAGCACTTTCCCTGACTTTATACTTGGTGGAGTGGGAATTGTAAGTTATATGAGTTTAGTGTCCAGCACCTTCCCTGGCTGTATACTTGGTGGAGTGGGAATAGTAAATTATATGGGTTGACTGTCCAGCACCTTCTCTGACTGTATACTTGGTGGAGTGGGAATGGTAAATTATATGGGTTTATTGTCCAGCACCTTCCCTGACTTTATACTTGGTGGAGTCAGAATAATAAATTATATGGGTTTAGTGTCCAGCACATTCCCTGACTGTATACTTGGTGGTGTGGGAATAGTAAATTATATGGGTTGACAGTCCAGCACCTTCCCTTATTTTATACTTGGTGGAGTGGGAATAGTAAATTATATGGGTTGACAGTCCAGCACCTTCCCTTATTTTATACTTGGTGGAGTGGGAATAGTAAATTATATGGGTTTAGTGTCCAGCACTTTCCCTGACTTTATACTTGGTGGAGTGGGAATAGTAAGTTATATGAGTTAAGTGTCCAGCACCTTCCCTGGCTGTATACTTGGTGGAGTGGGAATAGTAAATTATATGGGTTGACTGTCCAGCACCTTCTCTGACTGTATACTTGGTGGAGTGGGAATGGTAAATTATATGGGTTTATTGTCCAGCACCTTCCTTGAATTTATACTTGGTGGAGTGGGAATTGTAAATTGTATGGGTTTAGTGTTCAGCACATTCCATGACTTTATACTTGGTGGAGTTGGTATAGTAAATTATGTGGGTTTAGTGTCCAGCACCTTCCCTGACTGTATACTTGGTGGTATGGGTATAGTAAATTATATGGGTTGACAGTCCAGCACCTTTCCCTATTTTATACTTGGTGGAGTGGGAATAGTAAATTATATAGGTTTAGTGTCCAGCACTTTCCCTGGCTTTATACTTGGTGGAGTGGGAAAAGTAAGTTATATGAGTTTAGTGTCCAGCACCTTCCCTGGCTGCATACTTGGTGGAGTGGGAATAGTAAATTATATGGGTTGACTGTCCAGCACCTTCCCTGAGTTTATACTAGGTGGAGTGGGAATAGTATAATTTATGGGTTAAGTGTCCAGCACCTTCCTTGACTTTATACTTGGTGGAGTGGGAATAGTAAATTATATGGGTTTAGTGTCCAGCATCTTCCCTGATTTCATACTTGGTGGAGTTGGAATTGTAAATTATATGGGTTTAGTGTTTAGCAGGTTTGTAGAGTATATAGTTTTTGGAGTGGCAATATTAATTTATATGTGTATAGTGTCCAGCACCTTCCCAGACTTTTTACTTGGTGGAGTGGGAATAGTAAATTATATGGGTTGACTGTCCAGCATCTTCCCTTATTTTATACTTGGTGGAGTGGGAATAGTAAATTATATGGGTTTAGTGTCAAGCACCTTCCCTGACTTTATACTTGGTGGAGTGGGAATATTAAGTTATATGGGTTTAGTGTCCAGCACCTTCCCTGACAGTATACGTGGTGGAGTGGGAATAGTAAATTATATGGGTTGACTGTCCAGCACCTTCTCCGACTGTATACTTGGTGGAGTGGGAATAGTAAATTATATGGGTTGGCTGTCCAGCACCTTCTCTGACTGTATAATGGGTGCAGTGGGAATGGTAAAATATATGGGTTGACTGTCCAGCACCTTCCCTGACTTCTAAACTTGGTGGAGTGAGAATAATAAATTATATGGGTTTAGTGTCCAGCACATTTCCTGACTTTATACTTGGTGTAGTGGGAATAGTACATTATGTGGGTTTAGTGTCCAGCACCTTCCCCGACTATATACTTGGTGGTGTGGGAATAGTAAATTATAGGGGTTGACAGTCCAGCACTTTCCCTGACTTTATACTTGGTGGAGTGGGAATAGTAAGTTATATGAGTTTAGTGTCCAGCACCTTCCCTGGCTGTATACTTGGTGGAGTGGGAATAGTAAATTATATGGGTTAACTGTCCAGCACCTTCCCTGACTTTATACTTGGTGGAGTGGGAATAGTAAGTTATATGAGTTTAGTGTCCAGCATCTTCCCTGGCTGTATACTTGGTGGAGTGGGAATAGTAAATTATATGGGTTGACTGTCCAGCACCTTCTCTGACTGTATACTTGGTGGAGTGGGAATGGTAAATTATATGGGTTTATTGTCCAGCACCTTCCTTGAATTTATACTTGGTGGAGTGGGAATTGTAAATTGTATGGGTTTAGTGTTCAGCACATTCCATGACTTTATACTTGGTGGAGTTGGTATAGTAAATTATGTGGGTTTAGTGTCCAGCACCTTCCCTGACTGTATACTTGGTGGTATGGGTATAGTAAATTATATGGGTTGACAGTCCAGCACCTTTCCCTATTTTATACTTGGTGGAGTGGGAATAGTAAATTATATAGGTTTAGTGTCCATCACTTTCCCTGACTTTATACTTGGTGGAGTGGGAATTGTAAGTTATATGAGTTTAGTGTCCAGCACCTTCCCTGGCTGCATACTTGGTGGAGTGGGAATAGTAAATTATATGGGTTGACTGTCCAGCCCCTTCCCTGAGTTTATACTAGGTGGAGTGGGAATAGTATAATTTATGGGTTAAGTGTCCAGCACCTTCCTTGACTTTATACTTGGTGGAGTGGGAATAGTAAATTATATGGGTTTAGTGTCCAGCATCTTCCCTGATTTTATACTTGGTGGAGTTGGAATTGTAAATTATATGGGTTTAGTGTTTAGCAGGTTTGTAGAGTATATAGTTTTTGGAGTGGCAATATTAATTTATATGTGTTTAGTGTCCAGCACCTTCCCTGACTTTTTACTTGGTGGAGTGGGAATAGTAAATTATATGGGTTGACTGTCCAGCATCTTCCCTTATTTTATACTTGGTGGAGTGGGAATAGTAAATTATATGGGTTTAGTGTCAAGCACCTTCCCTGACTTTATACTTGGTGGAGTGGGAATATTAAGTTATATGGGTTTAGTGTCCAGCACCTTCCCTGACAGTATACGTGGTGGAGTGGGAATAGTAAATTATATGGGTTGACTGTCCAGCACCTTCTCCGACTGTATACTTGGTGGAGTGGGAATAGTAAATTATATGGGTTGGCTGTCCAGCACCTTCTCTGACTGTATAATTGGTGCAGTGGGAATGGTAAAATATATGGGTTGACTGTCCAGCACCTTCCCTGACTTTAAACTTGGTGGAGTGAGAATAATACATTATATGGGTTTAGTGTCCAGCACATTTCCTGACTTTATACTTGGTGTAGTGGGAATAGTACATTATGTGGGTTTAGTGTCCAGCACCTTCCCTGACTATATACTTGGTGGTGTGGGAATAGTAAATTATATGGGTTGACAGTCCAGCACCTTCCCTTGTTTTATACTTGGTGGAGTGGGAATAGTAAATTATATGGGTTTAGTGTCCAGCACTTTCCCTGACTTTATACTTGGTGGAGTGGGAATTGTAAGTTATATGAGTTTAGTGTCCAGCACCTTCCCTGGCTGTATACTTGGTGGAGTGGGAATAGTAAATTATATGGGCTGACTGTCCAGCACCTTCTCTGACTGTATACTTGGTGGAGTGGGAATGGTAAATTATATGGGTTTATTGTCCAGCACCTTCCCTGACTTTATACTTGGTGGAGTCAGAATAATAAATTATATGGGTTTAGTGTCCAGCACATTCCCTGACTTTATACTTGGTGGAGTGGGAATAGTACATTATGTGGGTTTAGTGTCCAGCACCTTCCCTGACTGTATACTTGGTGGTGTGGGAATAGTAAATTTTTTGGGTTGACAGTCCAGCACCTTCCCTTATTTTATACTTGGTGGAGTGGGAATAGTAAATTATATGGGTTTAGTGTCCAGCACTTTCCCTGACTTTATACTTGGTGGAGTGGGAATTGTAAGTTATATGAGTTTAGTGTCCAGCACCTTCCCTGGCTGTATACTTGGTGGAGTGGGAATAGTAAATTATATGGGTTGACTGTCCAGCACCTTCTCTGACTGTATACTTGGTGGAGTGGGAATGGTAAATATATGGGTTTATTGTCCAGCACCTTCCTTGAATTTATACTTGGTGGAGTGGGAATTGTAAATTGTATGGGTTTAGTGTTCAGCACATTCCATGACTTTATACTTGGTGGAGTTGGTATAGTAAATTATGTGGGTTTAGTGTCCAGCACCTTCCCTGACTGTATACGTGGTGGTATGGGTATAGTAAATTATATGGGTTGACAGTCCAGCACCTTTCCCTATTTTATACTTGGTGGAGTGGGAATAGTAAATTATATAGGTTTAGTGTCCATCACTTTCCCTGACTTTATACTTGGTGGAGTGGGAATTGTAAGTTATATGAGTTTAGTGTCCAGCACCTTCCCTGGCTGCATACTTGGTGGAGTGGGAATAGTAAATTATATGGGTTGACTGTCCAGCCCCTTCCCTGAGTTTATACTAGGTGGAGTGGGAATAGTATAATTTATGGGTTAAGTGTCCAGCACCTTCCTTGACTTTATACTTGGTGGAGTGGGAATAGTAAATTATATGGGTTTAGTGTCCAGCATCTTCCCTGATTTTATACTTGGTGGAGTTGGAATTGTAAATTATATGGGTTTAGTGTTTAGCAGGTTTGTAGAGTATATAGTTTTTGGAGTGGCAATATTAATTTATATGTGTTTAGTGTCCAGCACCTTCCCTGACTTTTTACTTGGTGGAGTGGGAATAGTAAATTATATGGGTTGACTGTCCAGCATCTTCCCTTATTTTATACTTGGTGGAGTGGGAATAGTAAATTATATGGGTTTAGTGTCAAGCACCTTCCCTGACTTTATACTTGGTGGAGTGGGAATATTAAGTTATATGGGTTTAGTGTCCAGCACCTTCCCTGACAGTATACGTGGTGGAGTGGGAATAGTAAATTATATGGGTTGACTGTCCAGCACCTTCTCCGACTGTATACTTGGTGGAGTGGGAATACTAAATTATATGGGTTGGCTGTCCAGCACCTTCTCTGACTGTATAATTGGTGCAGTGGGAATGGTAAAATATATGGGTTGACTGTCCAGCACCTTCCCTGACTTTAAACTTGGTGGAGTGAGAATAATACATTATATGGGTTTAGTGTCCAGCACATTTCCTGACTTTATACTTGGTGTAGTGGGAATAGTACATTATGTGGGTTTAGTGTCCAGCACCTTCCCTGACTATATACTTGGTGGTGTGGGAATAGTAAATTATATGGGTTGACAGTCCAGCACCTTCCCTTGTTTTATACTTGGTGGAGTGGGAATAGTAAATTATATGGGTTTAGTGTCCAGCACTTTCCCTGACTTTATACTTGGTGGAGTGGGAATTGTAAGTTATATGAGTTTAGTGTCCAGCACCTTCCCTGGCTGTATACTTGGTGGAGTGGGAATAGTAAATTATATGGGTTGACTGTCCAGCACCTTCTCTGACTGTATACTTGGTGGAGTGGGAATGGTAAATTATATGGGTTTATTGTCCAGCACCTTCCCTGACTTTATACTTGGTGGAGTCAGAATAATAAATTATATGGGTTTAGTGTCCAGCACATTCCCTGACTTTATACTTGGTGGAGTGGGAATAGTACATTATGTGGGTTTAGTGTCCAGCACCTTCCCTGACTGTATACTTGGTGGTGTGGGAATAGTAAATTATATGGGTTGACAGTCCAGCACCTTCCCTTATTTTATACTTGGTGGAGTGGGAATAGTAAATTATATGGGTTTAGTGTCCAGCACTTTCCCTGACTTTATACTTGGTGGAGTGGGAATTGTAAGTTATATGAGTTTAGTGTCCAGCACCTTCCCTGGCTGTATACTTGGTGGAGTGGGAATAGTAAATTATATGGGTTGACTGTCCAGCACCTTCTCTGACTGTATACTTGGTGGAGTGGGAATGGTAAATTATATGGGTTTATTGCCCAGCACCTTCCCTGACTTTATACTTGGTGGAGTCAGAATAATAAATTATATGGGTTTAGTGTCCAGCACATTCCCTGACTGTATACTTGGTGGTGTGGGAATAGTAAATTATATGGGTTGACAGTCCAGCACCTTCCCTTATTTTATACTTGGTGGAGTGGGAATAGTAAATTATATGGGTTGACAGTCCAGCACCTTCCCTTATTTTATACTTGGTGGAGTGGGAATAGTAAATTATATGGGTTTAGTGTCCAGCACTTTCCCTGACTTTATACTTGGTGGAGTGGGAATAGTAAGTTATATGAGTTTAGTGTCCAGCACCTTCCCTGGCTGTATACTTGGTGGAGTGGGAATAGTAAATTATATGGGTTGACTGTCCAGCACCTTCTCTGACTGTATACTTGGTGGAGTGGGAATGGTAAATTATATGGGTTTATTGTCCAGCACCTTCCTTGAATTTATACTTGGTGGAGTGGGAATTGTAAATTGTATGGGTTTAGTGTTCAGCACATTCCATGACTTTATACTTGGTGGAGTTGGTATAGTAAATTATGTGGGTTTAGTGTCCAGCACCTTCCCTGACTGTATACTTGGTGGTATGGGTATAGTAAATTATATGGGTTGACAGTCCAGCACCTTTCCCTATTTTATACTTGGTGGAGTGGGAATAGTAAATTATATAGGTTTAGTGTCCAGCACTTTCCCTGGCTTTATACTTGGTGGAGTGGGAAAAGTAAGTTATATGAGTTTAGTGTCCAGCACCTTCCCTGGCTGCATACTTGGTGGAGTGGGAATAGTAAATTATATGGGTTGACTGTCCAGCACCTTCCCTGAGTTTATACTAGGTGGAGTGGGAATAGTATAATTTATGGGTTAAGTGTCCAGCACCTTCCCTGATTTCATACTTGGTGGAGTTGGAATTGTAAATTATATGGGTTTAGTGTTTAGCAGGTTTGTGGAGTATATAGTTTTTGGAGTGGCAATATTAATTTATATGTGTATAGTGTCCAGCACCTTCCCAGACTTTTTACTTGGTGGAGTGGGAATAGTAAATTATATGGGTTGACTGTCCAGCATCTTCCCTTATTTTATACTTGGTGGAGTGGGAATAGTAAATTATATGGGTTTAGTGTCAAGCACCTTCCCTGACTTTATACTTGGTGGAGTGGGAATATTAAGTTATATGGGTTTAGTGTCCAGCACCTTCCCTGACAGTATACGTGGTGGAGTGGGAATAGTAACTTATATGGGTTGACTGTCCAGCACCTTCTCCGACTGTATACTTGGTGGAGTGGGAATAGTAAATTATATGGGTTGGCTGTCCAGCACCTTCTCTGACTGTATAATGGGTGCAGTGGGAATGGTAAAATATATGGGTTGACTGTCCAGCACCTTCCCTGACTTCTAAACTTGGTGGAGTGAGAATAATAAATTATATGGGTTTAGTGTCCAGCACATTTCCTGACTTTATACTTGGTGTAGTGGGAATAGTACATTATGTGGGTTTAGTGTCCAGCACCTTCCCCAAATATATACTTGGTGGTGTGGGAATAGTAAATTATAGGGGTTGACAGTCCAGCACTTTCCCTGACTTTATACTTGGTGGAGTGGGAATAGTAAGTTATATGAGTTTAGTGTCCAGCACCTTCCCTGGCTGTATACTTGGTGGAGTGGGAATAGTAAATTATATGGGTTAACTGTCCAGCACCTTCCCTGACTTTATACTTGGTGGAGTGGGAATAGTAAGTTATATGAGTTTAGTGTCCAGCATCTTCCCTGGCTGTATACTTGGTGGAGTGGGAATAGTAAATTATATGGGTTGACTGTCCAGCACCTTCTCTGACTGTATACTTGGTGGAGTGGGAATGGTAAATTATATGGGTTTATTGTCCAGCACCTTCCTTGAATTTATACTTGGTGGAGTGGGAATTGTAAATTGTATGGGTTTAGTGTTCAGCACATTCCATGACTTTATACTTGGTGGAGTTGGTATAGTAAATTATGTGGGTTTAGTGTCCAGCACCTTCCCTGACTGTATACTTGGTGGTATGGGTATAGTAAATTATATGGGTTGACAGTCCAGCACCTTTCCCTATTTTATACTTGGTGGAGTGGGAATAGTAAATTATATAGGTTTAGTGTCCATCACTTTCCCTGACTTTATACTTGGTGGAGTGGGAATTGTAAGTTATATGAGTTTAGTGTCCAGCACCTTCCCTGGCTGCATACTTGGTGGAGTGGGAATAGTAAATTATATGGGTTGACTGTCCAGCCCCTTCCCTGAGTTTATACTAGGTGGAGTGGGAATAGTATAATTTATGGGTTAAGTGTCCAGCACCTTCCTTGACTTTATACTTGGTGGAGTGGGAATAGTAAATTATATGGGTTTAGTGTCCAGCATCTTCCCTGATTTTATACTTGGTGGAGTTGGAATTGTAAATTATATGGGTTTAGTGTTTAGCAGGTTTGTAGAGTATATAGTTTTTGGAGTGGCAATATTAATTTATATGTGTTTAGTGTCCAGCACCTTCCCTGACTTTTTACTTGGTGGAGTGGGAATAGTAAATTATATGGGTTGACTGTCCAGCATCTTCCCTTATTTTATACTTGGTGGAGTGGGAATAGTAAATTATATGGGTTTAGTGTCAAGCACCTTCCCTGACTTTATACTTGGTGGAGTGGGAATATTAAGTTATATGGGTTTAGTGTCCAGCACCTTCCCTGACAGTATACGTGGTGGAGTGGGAATAGTAAATTATATGGGTTGACTGTCCAGCACCTTCTCCGACTGTATACTTGGTGGAGTGGGGATAGTAAATTATATGGGTTGGCTGTCCAGCACCTTCTCTGACTGTATAATTGGTGCAGTGGGAATGGTAAAATATATGGGTTGACTGTCCAGCACCTTCCCTGACTTTAAACTTGGTGGAGTGAGAATAATACATTATATGGGTTTAGTGTCCAGCACATTTCCTGACTTTATACTTGGTGTAGTGGGAATAGTACATTATGTGGGTTTAGTGTCCAGCACCTTCCCTGACTATATACTTGGTGGTGTGGGAATAGTAAATTATATGGGTTGACAGTCCAGCACCTTCCCTTGTTTTATACTTGGTGGAGTGGGAATAGTAAATTATATGGGTTTAGTGTCCAGCACTTTCCCTGACTTTATACTTGGTGGAGTGGGAATTGTAAGTTATATGAGTTTAGTGTCCAGCACCTTCCCTGGCTGTATACTTGGTGGAGTGGGAATAGTAAATTATATGGGTTGACTGTCCAGCACCTTCTCTGACTGTATACTTGGTGGAGTGGGAATGGTAAATTATATGGGTTTATTGTCCAGCACCTTCCCTGACTTTATACTTGGTGGAGTCAGAATAATAAATTATATGGGTTTAGTGTCCAGCACATTCCCTGACTTTATACTTGGTGGAGTGGGAATAGTACATTAGGTGGGTTTAGTGTCCAGCACCTTCCCTGACTGTATACTTGGTGGTGTGGGAATAGTAAATTATATGGGTTGACAGTCCAGCACCTTCCCTTATTTTATACTTGGTGGAGTGGGAATAGTAAATTATATGGGTTTAGTGTCCAGCACTTTCCCTGACTTTATACTTGGTGGAGTGGGAATTGTAAGTTATATGAGTTTAGTGTCCAGCACCTTCCCTGGCTGTATACTTGGTGGAGTGGGAATAGTAAATTATATGGGTTGACTGTCCAGCACCTTCTCTGACTGTATACTTGGTGGAGTGGGAATGGTAAATTATATGGGTTTATTGTCCAGCACCTTCCCTGACTTTATACTTGGTGGAGTCAGAATAATAAATTATATCGGTTTAGTGTCCAGCACATTCCCTGACTGTATACTTGGTGGTGTGGGAATAGTAAATTATATGGGTTGACAGTCCAGCACCTTCCCTTATTTTATACTTGGTGGAGTGGGAATAGTAAATTATATGGGTTGACAGTCCAGCACCTTCCCTTATTTTATACTTGGTGGAGTGGGAATAGTAAATTATATGGGTTTAGTGTCCAGCACTTTCCCTGACTTTATACTTGGTGGAGTGGGAATAGTAAGTTATATGAGTTTAGTGTCCAGCACCTTCCCTGGCTGTATACTTGGTGGAGTGGGAATAGTAAATGATATGGGTTGACTGTCCAGCACCTTCTCTGACTGTATACTTGGTGGAGTGGGAATGGTAAATTATATGGGTTTATTGTCCAGCACCTTCCTTGAATTTATACTTGGTGGAGTGGGAATTGTAAATTGTATGGGTTTAGTGTTCAGCACATTCCATGACTTTATACTTGGTGGAGTTGGTATAGTAAATTATGTGGGTTTAGTGTCCAGCACCTTCCCTGACTGTATACTTGGTGGTATGGGTATAGTAAATTATATGGGTTGACAGTCCAGCACCTTTCCCTATTTTATACTTGGTGGAGTGGGAATAGTAAATTATATAGGTTTAGTGTCCAGCACTTTCCCTGGCTTTATACTTGGTGGAGTGGGAAAAGTAAGTTATATGAGTTCAGTGTCCAGCACCTTCCCTGGCTGCATACTTGGTGGAGTGGGAATAGTAAATTATATGGGTTGACTGTCCAGCACCTTCCCTGAGTTTATACTAGGTGGAGTGGGAATAGTATAATTTATGGGTTAAGTGTCCAGCACCTTCCTTGACTTTATACTTGGTGGAGTGGGAATAGTAAATTATATGGGTTTAGTGTCCAGCATCTTCCCTGATTTCATACTTGGTGGAGTTGGAATTGTAAATTATATGGGTTTAGTGTTTAGCAGGTTTGTAGAGTATATAGTTTTTGGAGTGGCAATATTAATTTATATGTGTATAGTGTCCAGCACCTTCCCAGACTTTTTACTTGGTGGAGTGGGAATAGTAAATTATATGGGTTGACTGTCCAGCATCTTGACTTATTTTATACTTGGTGGAGTGGGAATAGTAAATTATATGGGTTTAGTGTCAAGCACCTTCCCTGACTTTATACTTGGTGGAGTGGGAATATTAAGTTATATGGGTTTAGTGTCCAGCACCTTCCCTGACAGCATACGTGGTGGAGTGGGAATAGTAAATTATATGGGTTGACTGTCCAGCACCTTCTCCGACTGTATACTTGGTGGAGTGGGAATAGTAAATTATATGGGTTGGCTGTCCAGCACCTTCTCTGACTGTATAATGGGTGCAGTGGGAATGGTAAAATATATGGGTTGACTGTCCAGCACCTTCCCTGACTTCTAAACTTGGTGGAGTGAGAATAATAAATTATATGGGTTTAGTGTCCAGCACATTTCCTGACTTTATACTTGGTGTAGTGGGAATAGTACATTATGTGGGTTTAGTGTCCAGCACCTTCCCCGACTATATACTTGGTGGTGTGGGAATAGTAAATTATAGGGGTTGACAGTCCAGCACCTTCCCTTGTTTTATACTTGGTGGAGTGGGAATAGTAAATTATATGGGTTTAGTGTCCAGCACTTTCCCTGACTTTATACTTGGTGGAGTGGGAATTGTAAGTTATATGAGTTTAGTGTCCAGCACCTTCCCTGGCTGTATACTTGGTGGAGTGGGAATAGTAAATTATATGGGTTGACTGTCCAGCACCTTCTCTGACTGTATACTTGGTGGAGTGGGAATGGTAAATTATATGGGTTTATTGTCCAGCACCTTCCCTGACTTTATACTTGGTGGAGTCAGAATAATAAATTATATGGGTTTAGTGTCCAGCACATTCCCTGACTTTATACTTGGTGGAGTGGGAATAGTACATTATGTGGGTTTAGTGTCCAGCACCTTCCCTGACTGTATACTTGGTGGTGTGGGAATAGTAAATTATATGGGTTGACAGTCCAGCACCTTCCCTTATTTTATACTTGGTGGAGTGGGAATAGTAAATTATATGGGTTTAGTGTCCAGCACTTTCCCTGACTTTATACTTGGTGGAGTGGGAATAGTAAGTTATATGAGTTTAGTGTCCAGCACCTTCCCTGGCTGTATACTTGGTGGAGTGGGAATAGTAAATTATATGGGTTGACTGTCCAGCACCTTCTCTGACTGTATACTTGGTGGAGTGGGAATGGTAAATTATATGGGTTTATTGTCCAGCACCTTCCTTGACTTTATACTTGGTGGAGTGGGATTTGTAAATTGTATGGGTGTAGTGTTCAGCACATTCCATGACTTTATACTTGGTGGAGTGGGAAAAGTAAGTTATATGAGTTTAGTGTCCAGCACCTTCCCTGGCTGCATACTTGGTGGAGTGGGAATAGTAAATTATATGGGTTGACTGTCCAGCACCTTCCCTGAGTTTATACTAGGTGGAGTGGGAATAGTATAATTTATGGGTTAAGTGTCCAGCACCTTCCTTGACTTTATACTTGGTGGAGTGGGAATAGTAAATGATATGGGTTTAGTGTCCAGCATCTTCCCTGATTTCATACTTGGTGGAGTTGGAATTGTAAATTATATGGGTTTAGTGTTTAGCAGGTTTGTAGAGTATATAGTTTTTGGAGTGGCAATATTAATTTATATGTGTATAGTGTCCAGCACCTTCCCAGACTTTTTACTTGGTGGAGTGGGAATAGTAAATTATATGGGTTGACTGTCCAGCATCTTCCCTTATTTTATACTTGGTGGAGTGGGAATAGTAAATTATATGGGTTTAGTGTCAAGCACCTTCCCTGACTTTATACTTGGTGGAGTGGGAATATTAAGTTATATGGGTTTAGTGTCCAGCACCTTCCCTGACAGTATACGTGGTGGAGTGGGAATAGTAAATTATATGGGTTGACTGTCCAGCACCTTCTCCGACTGTATACTTGGTGGAGTGGGAATAGTAAATTATATGGGTTGGCTGTCCAGCACCTTCTCTGACTGTATAATGGGTGCAGTGGGAATGGTAAAATATATGGGTTGACTGTCCAGCACCTTCCCTGACTTCTAAACTTGGTGGAGTGAGAATAATAAATTATATGGGTTTAGTGTCCAGCACATTTCCTGACTTTATACTTGGTGTAGTGGGAATAGTACATTATGTGGGTTTAGTGTCCAGCACCTTCCCCGACTATATACTTGGTGGTGTGGGAATAGTAAATTATAGGGGTTGACAGTCCAGCACCTTCCCTTGTTTTATACTTGGTGGAGTGGGAATAGTAAATTATATGGGTTTAGTGTCCAGCACTTTCCCTGACTTTATACTTGGTGGAGTGGGAATTGTAAGTTATATGAGTTTAGTGTCCAGCACCTTCCCTGGCTGTATACTTGGTGGAGTGGGAATAGTAAATTATATGGGTTGACTGTCCAGCACCTTCTCTGACTGTATACTTGGTGGAGTGGGAATGGTAAATTATATGGGTTTATTGTCCAGCACCTTCCCTGACTTTATACTTGGTGGAGTCAGAATAATAAATTATATGGGTTTAGTGTCCAGCACATTCCCTGACTTTATACTTGGTGGAGTGGGAATAGTACATTATGTGGGTTTAGTGTCCAGCACCTTCCCTGACTGTATACTTGGTGGTGTGGGAATAGTAAATTATATGGGTTGACAGTCCAGCACCTTCCCTTATTTTATACTTGGTGGAGTGGGAATAGTAAATTATATGGGTTTAGTGTCCAGCACTTTCCCTGACTTTATACTTGGTGGAGTGGGAATAGTAAGTTATATGAGTTTAGTGTCCAGCACCTTCCCTGGCTGTATACTTGGTGGAGTGGGAATAGTAAATTATATGGGTTGACTGTCCAGCACCTTCTCTGACTGTATACTTGGTGGAGTGGGAATGGTAAATTATATGGGTTTATTGTCCAGCACCTTCCTTGACTTTATACTTGGTGGAGTGGGATTTGTAAATTGTATGGGTGTAGTGTTCAGCACATTCCATGACTTTATACTTGGTGGAGTTGGTATAGTAAATTATGTGGGTTTAGTGTCCAGCACCTTCCCTGACTGTATACTTGGTGGTGTGGGTATAGTAAATTATATGGGTTGACAGTCCAGCACCGTTCCCTATTTCATACTTGGTGGAGTTTGAATAGTTATTTATATAGGTTTAGTGTCCAGCACTTTCCCTGTCTTTATACTTGGTGGAGTGGGAATAGTAAGTTATATGAGTTTAGTGTCCAGCACCTTCCCTGGCTGCATACTTGGTGGAGTGGGAATAGTAAATTATATGGGTTGACTGTCCAGCAGCTTCCCTGAGTTTATACTAGGTGGAGTGGGAATAGTATAATTTATGGGTTAAGTGTCCAGCACCTTCTTTGACTTTATACTTGGTGGAGTGGGAATAGTAAATTATATGGGTTTAGTGTCCAGCATCTTCCCTGATTTTATACTTGGTGGAGTTGGAATTGCAAATTATATGGGTTTAGTGTTTAGCAGGTTTGTAGAGTATATAGTTTTTGGAGTGGCAATATTAATTTATATGTGTTTAGTGTCCAGCACCTTCCCTGACTTTTTACTTGGTGGAGTGGGAATAGTAAATTATATGGGTTGACTGTCCAGCATCTTCCCTTATTTTATACTTGGTGGAGTGGGAATAGTAAATTATATGGGTTTAGTGTCAAGCACCTTCCCTGACTTTATACTTGGTGGAGTGGGAATATTAAGTTATATGGGTTTAGTGTCCAGCACCTTCCCTGACAGTATACGTGGTGGAGTGGGAATAGTAAATTATATGGGTTGACTGTCCAGCACCTTCTCCGACTGTATAATTGGTGGAGTGGGAATACTAAATTATATGGGTTGGCTGTCCAGCACCTTCTCTGACTGTATAATTGGTGCAGTGGGAATGGTAAAATATATGGGTTGACTGTCCAGCACCTTCCCTGACTTTAAACTTGGTGGAGTGAGAATAATACATTATATGGGTTTAGTGTCCAGCACATTTCCTGACTTTATACTTGGTGTAGTGGGAATAGTACATTATGTGGGTTTAGTGTCCAGCACCTTCCCTGACTATATACTTGGTGGTGTGGGAATAGTAAATTATATGGGTTGACAGTCCAGCACCTTCCCTTGTTTTATACTTGGTGGAGTGGGAATAGTAAATTATATGGGTTTAGTGTCCAGCACTTTCCCTGACTTTATACTTGGTGGAGTGGGAATTGTAAGTTATATGAGTTTAGTGTCCAGCACCTTCCCTGGCTGTATACTTGGTGGAGTGGGAATAGTAAATTATATGGGTTGACTGTCCAGCACCTTCTCTGACTGTATACTTGGTGGAGTGGGAATGGTAAATTATATGGGTTTATTGTCCAGCACCTTCCCTGACTTTATACTTGGTGGAGTCAGAATAATAAATTATATGGGTTTAGTGTCCAGCACATTCCCTGACTTTATACTTGGTGGAGTGGGAATAGTACATTATGTGGGTTTAGTGTCCAGCACCTTCCCTGACTGTATACTTGGTGGTGTGGGAATAGTAAATTATATGGGTTGACAGTCCAGCACCTTCCCTTATTTTATACTTGGTGGAGTGGGAATAGTAAATTATATGGGTTTAGTGTCCAGCACTTTCCCTGACTTTATACTTGGTGGAGTGGGAATTGTAAGTTATATGAGTTTAGTGTCCAGCACCTTCCCTGGCTGTATACTTGGTGGAGTGGGAATAGTAAATTATATGGGTTGACTGTCCAGCACCTTCTCTGACTGTATACTTGGTGGAGTGGGAATGGTAAATTATATGGGTTTATTGCCCAGCACCTTCCCTGACTTTATACTTGGTGGAGTCAGAATAATAAATTATATGGGTTTAGTGTCCAGCACATTCCCTGACTGTATACTTGGTGGTGTGGGAATAGTAAATTATATGGGTTGACAGTCCAGCACCTTCCCTTATTTTATACTTGGTGGAGTGGGAATAGTAAATTATATGGGTTGACAGTCCAGCACCTTCCCTTATTTTATACTTGGTGGAGTGGGAATAGTAAATTATATGGGTTTAGTGTCCAGCACTTTCCCTGACTTTATACTTGGTGGAGTGGGAATAGTAAGTTATATGAGTTTAGTGTCCAGCACCTTCCCTGGCTGTATACTTGGTGGAGTGGGAATAGTAAATTATATGGGTTGACTGTCCAGCACCTTCTCTGACTGTATACTTGGTGGAGTGGGAATGGTAAATTATATGGGTTTATTGTCCAGCACCTTCCTTGAATTTATACTTGGTGGAGTGGGAATTGTAAATTGTATGGGTTTAGTGTTCAGCACATTCCATGACTTTATACTTGGTGGAGTTGGTATAGTAAATTATGTGGGTTTAGTGTCCAGCACCTTCCCTGACTGTATACTTGGTGGTATGGGTATAGTAAATTATATGGGTTGACAGTCCAGCACCTTTCCCTATTTTATACTTGGTGGAGTGGGAATAGTAAATTATATAGGTTTAGTGTCCAGCACTTTCCCTGGCTTTATACTTGGTGGAGTGGGAAAAGTAAGTTATATGAGTTTAGTGTCCAGCACCTTCCCTGGCTGCATACTTGGTGGAGTGGGAATAGTAAATTATATGGGTTGACTGTCCAGCACCTTCCCTGAGTTTATACTAGGTGGAGTGGGAATAGTATAATTTATGGGTTAAGTGTCCAGCACCTTCCTTGACTTTATACTTGGTGGAGTGGGAATAGTAAATTATATGGGTTTAGTGTCCAGCATCTTCCCTGATTTCATACTTGGTGGAGTTGGAATTGTAAATTATATGGGTTTAGTGTTTAGCAGGTTTGTGGAGTATATAGTTTTTGGAGTGGCAATATTAATTTATATGTGTATAGTGTCCAGCACCTTCCCAGACTTTTTACTTGGTGGAGTGGGAATAGTAAATTATATGGGTTGACTGTCCAGCATCTTCCCTTATTTTATACTTGGTGGAGTGGGAATAGTAAATTATATGGGTTTAGTGTCAAGCACCTTCCCTGACTTTATACTTGGTGGAGTGGGAATATTAAGTTATATGGGTTTAGTGTCCAGCACCTTCCCTGACAGTATACGTGGTGGAGTGGGAATAGTAAATTATATGGGTTGACTGTCCAGCACCTTCTCCGACTGTATACTTGGTGGAGTGGGAATAGTAAATTATATGGGTTGGCTGTCCAGCACCTTCTCTGACTGTATAATGGGTGCAGTGGGAATGGTAAAATATATGGGTTGACTGTCCAGCACCTTCCCTGACTTCTAAACTTGGTGGAGTGAGAATAATAAATTATATGGGTTTAGTGTCCAGCACATTTCCTGACTTTATACTTGGTGTAGTGGGAATAGTACATTATGTGGGTTTAGTGTCCAGCACCTTCCCCGACTATATACTTGGTGGTGTGGGAATAGTAAATTATAGGGGTTGACAGTCCAGCACTTTCCCTGACTTTATACTTGGTGGAGTGGGAATAGTAAGTTATATGAGTTTAGTGTCCAGCACCTTCCCTGGCTGTATACTTGGTGGAGTGGGAATAGTAAATTATATGGGTTAACTGTCCAGCACCTTCCCTGACTTTATACTTGGTGGAGTGGGAATAGTAAGTTATATGAGTTTAGTGTCCAGCATCTTCCCTGGCTATATACTTGGTGGAGTGGGAATAGTAAATTATATGGGTTGACTGTCCAGCACCTTCTCTGACTGTATACTTGGTGGAGTGGGAATGGTAAATTATATGGGTTTATTGTCCAGCACCTTCCTTGAATTTATACTTGGTGGAGTGGGAATTGTAAATTGTATGGGTTTAGTGTTCAGCACATTCCATGACTTTATACTTGGTGGAGTTGGTATAGTAAATTATGTGGGTTTAGTGTCCAGCACCTTCCCTGACTGTATACTTGGTGGTATGGGTATAGTAAATTATATGGGTTGACAGTCCAGCACCTTTCCCTATTTTATACTTGGTGGAGTGGGAATAGTAAATTATATAGGTTTAGTGTCCATCACTTTCCCTGACTTTATACTTGGTGGAGTGGGAATTGTAAGTTATATGAGTTTAGTGTCCAGCACCTTCCCTGGCTGCATACTTGGTGGAGTGGGAATAGTAAATTATATGGGTTGACTGTCCAGCCCCTTCCCTGAGTTTATACTAGGTGGAGTGGGAATAGTATAATTTATGGGTTAAGTGTCCAGCACCTTCCTTGACTTTATACTTGGTGGAGTGGGAATAGTAAATTATATGGGTTTAGTGTCCAGCATCTTCCCTGATTTTATACTTGGTGGAGTTGGAATTGTAAATTATATGGGTTTAGTGTTTAGCAGGTTTGTAGAGTATATAGTTTTTGGAGTGGCAATATTAATTTATATGTGTTTAGTGTCCAGCACCTTCCCTGACTTTTTACTTGGTGGAGTGGGAATAGTAAATTATATGGGTTGACTGTCCAGCATCTTCCCTTATTTTATACTTGGTGGAGTGGGAATAGTAAATTATATGGGTTTAGTGTCAAGCACCTTCCCTGACTTTATACTTGGTGGAGTGGGAATATTAAGTTATATGGGTTTAGTGTCCAGCACCTTCCCTGACAGTATACGTGGTGGAGTGGGAATAGTAAATTATATGGGTTGACTGTCCAGCACCTTCTCCGACTGTATACTTGGTGGAGTGGGGATAGTAAATTATATGGGTTGGCTGTCCAGCACCTTCTCTGACTGTATAATTGGTGCAGTGGGAATGGTAAAATATATGGGTTGACTGTCCAGCACCTTCCCTGACTTTAAACTTGGTGGAGTGAGAATAATACATTATATGGGTTTAGTGTCCAGCACATTTCCTGACTTTATACTTGGTGTAGTGGGAATAGTACATTATGTGGGTTTAGTGTCCAGCACCTTCCCTGACTATATACTTGGTGGTGTGGGAATAGTAAATTATATGGGTTGACAGTCCAGCACCTTCCCTTGTTTTATACTTGGTGGAGTGGGAATAGTAAATTATATGGGTTTAGTGTCCAGAACTTTCCCTGACTTTATACTTGGTGGAGTGGGAATTGTAAGTTATATGAGTTTAGTGTCCAGCACCTTCCCTGGCTGTATACTTGGTGGAGTGGGAATAGTAAATTATATGGGTTGACTGTCCAGCACCTTCTCTGACTGTATACTTGGTGGAGTGGGAATGGTAAATTATATGGGTTTATTGTCCAGCACCTTCCCTGACTTTATACTTGGTGGAGTCAGAATAATAAATTATATGGGTTTAGTGTCCAGCACATTCCCTGACTTTATACTTGGTGGAGTGGGAATAGTACATTAGGTGGGTTTAGTGTCCAGCACCTTCCCTGACTGTATACTTGGTGGTGTGGGAATAGTAAATTATATGGGTTGACAGTCCAGCACCTTCCCTTATTTTATACTTGGTGGAGTGGGAATAGTAAATTATATGGGTTTAGTGTCCAGCACTTTCCCTGACTTTATACTTGGTGGAGTGGGAATTGTAAGTTATATGAGTTTAGTGTCCAGCACCTTCCCTGGCTGTATACTTGGTGGAGTGGGAATAGTAAATTATATGGGTTGACTGTCCAGCACCTTCTCTGACTGTATACTTGGTGGAGTGGGAATGGTAAATTATATGGGTTTATTGTCCAGCACCTTCCCTGACTTTATACTTGGTGGAGTCAGAATAATAAATTATATGGGTTTAGTGTCCAGCACATTCCCTGACTGTATACTTGGTGGTGTGGGAATAGTAAATTATATGGGTTGACAGTCCAGCACCTTCCCTTATTTTATACTTGGTGGAGTGGGAATAGTAAATTATATGGGTTGACAGTCCAGCACCTTCCCTTATTTTATACTTGGTGGAGTGGGAATAGTAAATTATATGGGTTTAGTGTCCAGCACTTTCCCTGACTTTATACTTGGTGGAGTGGGAATAGTAAGTTATATGAGTTTAGTGTCCAGCACCTTCCCTGGCTGTATACTTGGTGGAGTGGGAATAGTAAATTATATGGGTTGACTGTCCAGCACCTTCTCTGACTGTATACTTGGTGGAGTGGGAATGGTAAATTATATGGGTTTATTGTCCAGCACCTTCCTTGAATTTATACTTGGTGGAGTGGGAATTGTAAATTGTATGGGTTTAGTGTTCAGCACATTCCATGACTTTATACTTGGTGGAGTTGGTATAGTAAATTATGTGGGTTTAGTGTCCAGCACCTTCCCTGACTGTATACTTGGTGGTATGGGTATAGTAAATTATATGGGTTGACAGTCCAGCACCTTTCCCTATTTTATACTTGGTGGAGTGGGAATAGTAAATTATATAGGTTTAGTGTCCAGCACTTTCCCTGGCTTTATACTTGGTGGAGTGGGAAAAGTAAGTTATATGAGTTTAGTGTCCAGCACCTTCCCTGGCTGCATACTTGGTGGAGTGGGAATAGTAAATTATATGGGTTGACTGTCCAGCACCTTCCCTGAGTTTATACTAGGTGGAGTGGGAATAGTATAATTTATGGGTTAAGTGTCCAGCACCTTCCTTGACTTTATACTTGGTGGAGTGGGAATAGTAAATTATATGGGTTTAGTGTCCAGCATCTTCCCTGATTTCATACTTGGTGGAGTTGGAATTGTAAATTATATGGGTTTAGTGTTTAGCAGGTTTGTAGAGTATATAGTTTTTGGAGTGGCAATATTAATTTATATGTGTATAGTGTCCAGCACCTTCCCAGACTTTTTACTTGGTGGAGTGGGAATAGTAAATTATATGGGTTGACTGTCCAGCATCTTCCCTTATTTTATACTTGGTGGAGTGGGAATAGTAAATTATATGGGTTTAGTGTCAAGCACCTTCCCTGACTTTATACTTGGTGGAGTGGGAATATTAAGTTATATGGGTTTAGTGTCCAGCACCTTCCCTGACAGTATACGTGTTGGAGTGGGAATAGTAAATTATATGGGTTGACTGTCCAGCACCTTCTCCGACTGTATACTTGGTGGAGTGGGAATAGTAAATTATATGGGTTGGCTGTCCAGCACCTACTCTGACTGTATAATGGGTGCAGTGGGAATGGTAAAATATATGGGTTGACTGTCCAGCACCTTCCCTGACTTCTAAACTTGGTGAGTGAGAATAATAAATTATATGGGTTTAGTGTCCAGCACATTTCCTGACTTTATACTTGGTGTAGTGGGAATAGTACATTATGTGGGTTTAGTGTCCAGCACCTTCCCCGACTATATACTTGGTGGTGTGGGAATAGTAAATTATAGGGGTTGACAGTCCAGCACCTTCCCTTGTTTTATACTTGGTGGAGTGGGAATAGTAAATTATATGGGTTTAGTGTCCAGCACTTTCCCTGACTTTATACTTGGTGGAGTGGGAATTGTAAGTTATGAGTTTAGTGTCCAGCACCTTCCCTGGCTGTATACTTGGTGGAGTGGGAATAGTAAATTATATGGGTTGACTGTCCAGCACCTTCTCTGACTGTACACTTGGTGGAGTGGGAATGGTAAATTATATGGGTTTATTGTCCAGCACCTTCCCTGACTTTATACTTGGTGGAGTCAGAATAATAAATTATATGAGTTTAGTGTCCAGCACATTCCCTGACTTTATACTTGGTGGAGTGGGAATAGTACATTATGTGGGTTTAGTGTCCAGCACCTTCCCTGACTGTATACTTGGTGGTGTGGGAATAGTAAATTATATGGGTTGACAGTCCAGCACCTTCCCTTATTTTATACTTGGTGGAGTGGGAATAGTAAATTATATGGGTTTAGTGTCCAGCACTTTCCCTGACTTTATACTTGGTGGAGTGGGAATAGTAAGTTATATGAGTTTAGTGTCCAGCACCTTCCCTGGCTGTATACTTGGTGGAGTGGGAATAGTAAATTATATGGGTTGACTGTCCAGCACCTTCTCTGACTGTATACTTGGTGGAGTGGGAATGGTAAATTATATGGGTTTATTGTCCAGCACCTTCCTTGACTTTATACTTGGTGGAGTGGGATTTGTAAATTGTATGGGTGTAGTGTTCAGCACATTCCATGACTTTATACTTGGTGGAGTGGGAAAAGTAAGTTATATGAGTGTAGTGTCCAGCACCTTCCCTGGCTGCATACTTGGTGGAGTGGGAATAGTAAATTATATGGGTTGACTGTCCAGCACCTTCCCTGAGTTTATACTAGGTGGAGTGGGAATAGTATAATTTATGGGTTAAGTGTCCAGCACCTTCCTTGACTTTATACTTGGTGGAGTGGGAATAGTAAATTATATGGGTTTAGTGTCCAGCATCTTCCCTGATTTCATACTTGGTGGAGTTGGAATTGTAAATTATATGGGTTTAGTGTTTAGCAGGTTTGTAGAGTATATAGTTTTTGGAGTGGCAATATTAATTTATATGTGTATAGTGTCCAGCACCTTCCCAGACTTTTTACTTGGTGGAGTGGGAATAGTAAATTATATGGGTTGACTGTCCAGCATCTTCCCTTATTTTATACTTGGTGGAGTGGGAATAGTAAATTATATGGGTTTAGTGTCAAGCACCTTCCCTGACTTTATACTTGGTGGAGTGGGAATATTAAGTTATATGGGTTTAGTGTCCAGCACCTTCCCTGACAGTATACGTGGTGGAGTGGGAATAGTAAATTATATGGGTTGACTGTCCAGCACCTTCTCCGACTGTATACTTGGTGGAGTGGGAATAGTAAATTATATGGGTTGGCTGTCCAGCACCTTCTCTGACTGTATAATGGGTGCAGTGGGAATGGTAAAATATATGGGTTGACTGTCCAGCACCTTCCCTGACTTCTAAACTTGGTGGAGTGAGAATAATAAATTATATGAGTTTAGTGTCCAGCACATTTCCTGACTTTATACTTGGTGTAGTGGGAATAGTACATTATGTGGGTTTAGTGTCCAGCACCTTCCCCGACTATATACTTGGTGGTGTGGGAATAGTAAATTATAGGGGTTGACAGTCCAGCACCTTCCCTTGTTTTATACTTGGTGGAGTGGGAATAGTAAATTATATGGGTTTAGTGTCCAGCACTTTCCCTGACTTTATACTTGGTGGAGTGGGAATTGTAAGTTATATGAGTTTAGTGTCCAGCACCTTCCCTGGCTGTATACTTGGTGGAGTGGGAATAGTAAATTATATGGGTTGACTGTCCAGCACCTTCTCTGACTGTATACTTGGTGGAGTGGGAATGGTAAATTATATGGGTTTATTGTCCAGCACCTTCCCTGACTTTATACTTGGTGGAGTCAGAATAATAAATTATATGGGTTTAGTGTCCAGCACATTCTCTGACTTTATACTTGGTGGAGTGGGAATAGTACATTATGTGGGTTTAGTGTCCAGCACCTTCCCTGACTGTATACTTGGTGGTGTGGGAATAGTAAATTATATGGGTTGACAGTCCAGCACCTTCCCTTATTTTATACTTGGTGGAGTGGGAATAGTAAATTATATGGGTTTAGTGTCCAGCACTTTCCCTGACTTTATACTTGGTGGAGTGGGAATAGTAAGTTATATGAGTTTAGTGTCCAGCACCTTCCCTGGCTGTATACTTGGTGGAGTGGGAATAGTAAATTATATGGGTTGACTGTCCAGCACCTTCTCTGACTGTATACTTGGTGGAGTGGGAATGGTAAATTATATGGGTTTATTGTCCAGCACCTTCCTTGACTTTATACTTGGTGGAGTGGGATTTGTAAATTGTATGGGTGTAGTGTTCAGCACATTCCATGACTTTATACTTGGTGGAGTTGGTATAGTAAATTATGTGGGTTTAGTGTCCAGCACCTTCCCTGACTGTATACTTGGTGGTGTGGGTATAGTAAATTATATGGGTTGACAGTCCAGCACCGTTCCCTATTTCATACTTGGTGGAGTTTGAATAGTTATTTATATAGGTTTAGTGTCCAGCACTTTCCCTGTCTTTATACTTGGTGGAGTGGGAATAGTAAGTTATATGAGTTTAGTGTCCAGCACCTTCCCTGGCTTCATACTTGGTGGAGTGGGAATAGTAAATTATATGGGTTGACTGTCCAGCACCTTCCCTGAGTTTATACTAGGTGGAGTGGGAATAGTATAATTTATGGGTTAAGTGTCCAGCACCTTCTTTGACTTTATACTTGGTGGAGTGGGAATAGTAAATTATATGGGTTTAGTGTCCAGCATCTTCCCTGATTTTATACTTGGTGGAGTTGGAATTGTAAATTATATGGGTTTAGTGTTTAGCAGGTTTGTAGAGTATATAGTTTTTGAAGTGGCAATATTAATTTATATGTGTTTAGTGTCCAGCACCTTCCCTGACGTTTTACTTGGTGGAGCGGGAATAGTAAATTATATGGGTTGACTGTCCAGCACCTTCCCTTATTTTATACTTGGTGGAGTGGGAATAGTAAGTAATATGGGTTTAGTGTCCAGCACCTTCCCTGACAGTATACGTGGTGGCGTGGGAATAGTAAATTATATGGGTTGACTGTCCAGCACCTTCTCCGACTGTATACTTGGTGGAGTGGGAATAGTAAATTATATGGGTTGGCTGTCCAGCACCTTCTCTGACTGTATAATTGGTGGAGTGGGAATGGTAAAATATATGGGTTGACTGTCCAGCACCTTCCCTGACTTTAAACTTGGTGGAGTGGGAATAGTAAATTATATGGATTTAGTGTCCAGCACCTTCCTTGACTTTATACTTGGTGGAGTGGGAATAGTAAATTATATGGGTTTAGTGTTCAGCACATTCCATAACTTTATACTTGGTGGAGTTGGTATAGTAAATTATGTGGGTTTAGTGTCCAGCACCTTCCCTGACTGTATACTTGGTGGTGTGGGAATAGTAAATTATGTGGGTTGACTGTCCAGCACTTTCCCTTATTTTATACTTGGTGGAATGGGAATAGTAAATTATATGGGTTTAGTGGCCAGCACCTTCCCTGACTTAATACTTGGTGGAGTGGGAATAGTAAATTATATGGGTTTAGTGTCCAGCACCTTCCCTGACTTTATACTTTGTGGAGTGAGAATAATAAATTATATGGGTTTAGTGTCCAGCACCTTCCCTGAGTTTAGACTAGGTGGAGTGGGAATAGTAAATTATATGGGTTGACTTTCCAGCACATTCCATAACTTTATACTTGGTGGAGTTGGTATAGTAAATTATGTGGGTTTAGTGTCCAGCACCTTCCCTGACTGTATACTTGGTGGTGTGGGAATAGTAAATTATGTTGGTTGACTGTCCAGCACTTTCCCTTATTTTATACTTGGTGGAGTGGGAATAGTAAATTATATGGGTTTAGTGGCCAGCACCTTCCCTGACTTAATACTTGGTGGAGTGGGAATAGTAAATTATATGGGTTTAGTGTCCAGCACCTTCCCTGACTTTATACTTTGTGGAGTGAGAATAATAAATTATATGGGTTTAGTGTCCAGCATCTTCCATGATTTTATACTTGGTGGAGTGGGAATTGTAAATTATATGGGTTTAGTGTTTAGCAGGTTTGAAGAGTATATAGTTTTTGGAGTGGCAATATTAATTTATATGTGTTTAGTGTCCAGCACCTTCCCTGAAATTTTACTTGGTGGAGTGGGAATAGTAAATTATATGGGTTGACTGTCCAGCACCTTCCTTTATTTTATACTTGGTGGAGTGGGAATAGTAAATTATATGGGTTTAGTGTCAAGCACCTTCCCTGACTTTATACTTGGTGGAGTGGGAATAGTAAGTTATATGGGTTTAGTGTCCAGCACCTTCCCTGACAGTATACGTGGTGGAGTGGGAATAGTAAATATATGGGTTTAGTGCCCAACACCTTCCCTAACTGTATACGTGCTGGAGTGTCAATTGTAAATTATATGGGTTGACTGTCCAGCACCTACTCCGACTGTATACTTGGTGGAGTGGGAATGGTAAATTATATGGGTTGACTGTCCAGCACCTTCCCTGACTTTAAACTTGGTGGAGTGGGAATAGTAAATTATATGGGTTGGCTGTCCAGCACCTTCTCTGACTGTATAATTGGTGGAGTGGGAATGGTAAAGTATATGGGTTGACTGTCCAGCACCTTCCCTGACTTTAACCTTGGTGGAGTGGGAATAGTAAATTATATGGCTACTCAGAAGTAGAATAGCGGGGCTGACCTGGCTGGGCGCTTTGGTTCCTTTGTGCTGACCTGCTCGTCGTTGGATTTGAACGCTTTCCCCCTTGGACGCGGCTCTCATCGGAGAGTTGCTGTTGATGATTCCAGGACTCGCCCTGACCGCCCACACCACTGCGGGACTGCGAGGCAGTCTTTACACCTGCAGCCTCTTCCCGCAGCGGCCCCACCCCTCACCCGGTGCACCATAAACTTTCGCAGCACCTGCTGCGCGGGTGCTACTCAGAAGTAGAATAGTGGGGCTGACCTGGCTGGGCGCTTTGGTTCCTTTGTGCTGACCTGCTCGTCGGTGGATTTGAACGCTTTCCCCCTTGGACACGGCTCTCATCGGAGAGTTGCTGTTGCTGATTCCAGGACCCGCCCTGACCGCCCACACCGCTGCGGGACTGCAAGGCAGTCTTTACACCTGTAGCCTCTTCCCGCAGCGGCCCCGCCCCCCCACCCGGTGCACCATAAACTTTCACAGCACCCGCTGTGCGGGTGCTTCTCAGAAGTAGAATAGCGGGGCTGACCTGGCTGGGCGCTTTGGTTCCTTTGTGCTGACCTGCTCATCGTTGGATTTGAACGCTTTCCCCTTTGGACGCGGCTCTCATCGGAGAGTTGCTGTTGCTGATTCCAGGACCCGCCCTGACCGCCCACACCGCTGCGGGACTGCGAGGCAGTCTTTACACCTGTAGCCTCTTCCTGCAGCGGCCCCGCCCCCCACCCGGTGCACCATAAACTTTCGCAGCACCCGCTGCGTGGGTGCTACTCAGAAGTAGAATAGTGGGGCTGACCTGGCTGGGCGCTTTGGTTCCTTTGTGCCGACCTGCTCGTCGTTGGATTTGAACGCTTTCCCCCTTGGACGCGGCTCTCATCGGAGAGTTGCTGTTGCTGATTCCAGGACCCGCCCTGACCGCCCACACCGCTGCGGGACTGCGAGGCAGTCTTTACACCTGTAGCCTCTTCCCGCAGCGGCCCCGCCCCCTACCCGGTGCACCATAAACTTTCACAGCACCCGCTGTGCGGGTGCTACTCAGAAGTAGAATAGCGGGACTGACCTGGCTGGGCGCTTTGGTTCCTTTGTGCTGACCTGCTCGTCGTTGGATTTGAACGCTTTCCCCTTTGGACGCGGCTCTCATCGGAGAGTTGCTGTTGCTGATTCCAGGACCCGCCCTGACCGCCCACACCGCTGCGGGACTGCGAGGCAGTCTTTACACCTGTAGCCTCTTCCCGCAGCGGCCCCGCCCCCTATCCGGGAGGATATAATCAGGCAACCGGTCCCACGCAGCGGGACGCGCGCGGGACGAAGCTCGGGGCGAAGACCAGGCAAAGAGCGGGCCGTTTGAGGCCGTTCGAGAACGTGAGAGACTGGACTGGGCCACTGTATATTCATCAGGTATTTTCCCTAAATCCACCTCTGGACATATTTTGTACTGTCACACTCTTAGGTGTCCTTGAGCCATATTGCCCACTATGAGCAAAATGGAGACAAGGAGCAAAGCTAGCTGGCAACTAATGGCTCTATTATAACCGCCCCAAATCAAGGCAAAATCGACAACTATTTTCTGAAGGCAGGTTCCCTTTTGATAGATGATATCACCCTCCTGGAAAGACGAATTTCGCAGGAAATAGATTGGGTCAGGAGGTCATCGTTGGGAGTTATAGCAATGGCAAAAACTCCTGAGGACAGGCGGATCATACATAGCTCACAGCCTGGTGCTTCTGGTGGGGTACAGCAAATCACTAGTATAGATTCTTCCGAAGGAACACTAAGTGATCTAGATGATATGAGTCTTCTTTCACTCCCTCTATCACAAATCACCCAACCACCAAATACTACAGAAATGGGGGATGATACTGATATAACCATCCAAAGCCCTATCTCCCCGAGGGAAGAACTTGCTACAACCACAGCTGATACCCCAAAATTATTAGGGACATCTAACGTAGATCGAGGGCTAAGGGAGGGTGCAATACAAAAGAGGAAAACTGGGAAACAGTGCACTAAGGAAATGAAGGTAAAAAAAACGAGACAAAAGGGAGGGTCACTACATAACACAACTAGCACAGATCATAACACCCAGGATAGAACTCCTCCTGTGATATTAATTGACCCTTCCCAGGAATCGTCCACTGACACCCTTACCGAGCCGCCACCTCCCTCCATTGAACACAATTCTGAGTCAGCTCAAGAGGACATAACTTTAGCTGACATAGGCCACCTCCTTAAGTCAATTATAAGCCCTTTGGAAGCTCGCCTGATAAAAATGGAGGCAAAATTAATTAAAATTGAGAAGACTGCCTTACAAGTTATGGATGGGTGGAAATCGGGGGCTCCTGGCCCCACATCCTCCATCAATATTGATCCAAAACATAACAACAATTTGGGTCCCCCTAAACTTGCAAAAGCCAATGAGGCAGGAACAACAACGGTAGCGGGGGCCAAAAACATCAAATTAAATAGCAATCAACCATCAAAATTACAAGCTAATTTGGGAATCCCAGTGACTTCTGGAGGCGTCCCCAACAAACAACCCCCTATCACGCAACAACAACCACCGACAGTAAATGATAATACGCAGCTCAATTCACAACACAAAAACCCCACCAAACCCCTGTTGAATACCAATCAAAATGTACCTGATTCGAATAATCCAATGGCAAAACCACCAAGAACAGTCACTGTCAATCTCCCACCTGAGGTAGCTCCATATACTGCTATCTTAGTTGGGGTTCCCGAATTAAAATCAGATTCATATGAGACTGGGGAGTCACTAAAAAACAAAGTAATTAATTGGCTCTCAACACATAGACCGCTTCCTAGAGGTAAGACCAGAGATATTCGCATGGCAAGAAGAGTCTCATGGGTAGGCAAAAGACCTAAAACAATCAGTGGTGACTGTATACTAGTGAGTTTTAAAGAACCAGGAACAGTCTCTTTCATCTGCAGTTCCTTTCTGGAGGATGAAGGGAGTACTATTCACCCAGTCCCTCTTTCGTTTTTCTATCCACCTAACGACCATGTAAATAATGCACAGAGGAGAGGATATTATCAGGACTCATTGGGAAATTGGGAGGGTAACCAGGGAAGGAGGAGAACCCCCTTTTATCAATTATGGATACCCCCTACCCATCCATCTACATATAGCGATTCCCAGGGATGGGAAACTGTACAGAGAAGAAGAATGGGAAGAGGTGCACTTGATAGAGAGGAGTCATGGCCCTGAAAATTTCATCAGCCACCATTCCTACCACTGTCTAATCGTTATGACTGTCTAGAAATGGTGGACTGACAGCTGACCTCTGTAGAAGGGGCAAAAGAGAGTCCATTAGGGTTTGATCAAGGCAACCATGTTTCCCCTAATCTCAGGGAGGAGAAATCTACTACTGGGACATCAGACCTATCCTACGAGTCAAATAAAAGGGATATTACCCTGGAAGTCTCACTAAGGGACAAAGAACAAATAGACAATGCCTTATGTCCAGACCATACTAGTCCAAGCGCTAGCCAATTTGGCATACAGACCGCCCCCCAAATCCTAAAAATGCTTTCTTGGAATGTAGCAGGCCTTATTAACAAAATAGATTCGGATTCTTGGGCTGAGTTAATACATCCAAAAAGCGTTTGCCTCTTTCAAGAGACCTGGACAAGGGACGAGACTTCTTTCAGGGGATTTCAGACGTTTTCTATCCCCGCTTTATGGGGTGGGAGAGGCCGACCATCTGGAGGTCTAGCAACCTGGGTTGCTTCAGACCTAGGATGTATAGCCTCAAGATACCCAGTAGACTCGGAAGATATACTGGCCGTACTACTAGAATGGCCAGGCCCTTTTAAATTATTAGTTATAAACATCTATTCCAGGCCAGTTCAAATAGCAGCCATTTCCAGAACCATAGAGTTACTGTCGTCCTTCCTAGAAACCATCCCTGGGGACATGTCCTACCTAATAGGGGGGGACTTCAACTCTCATTTTGAGCCATTTCCTGGCCTACTTGATGGACCCTCCCTAGAGGAGGATTCAAGTTGGCAGGTCCCTCAGACTGAAGCACCCCCTCCCAGAGCTTGGACATCGCTGGCCATCCAAATAAACACACTAAATCTCACCCATGGTTTGAGAGCCTGTAACGGCCGCACCAGGTCTGACATTCCGTCCAAATGTACATTTAATAAAGTAGGGAGGCAATCCAGACTAGACTACTTCCTGGTACAAATGCAGGTATGGAAAAGGGTACTGGATTTTAAAATAATATATAGGCATGACAGTGACCATAACGCCTTGGAATTAGAGTACGCCATTCCTTCTCTGGGGGAGACGGTGTTATGTGACCAGGAATTGTTAGGAGGACACCTCTTGGAGAATAACAGGAGGCGGATAAGATGGGAAAGGCTCGCCTCCAGTGGAGAGAAGCTAGCCGCCCTTTACGCCGGGATTATTCCTATCCTCGAGGAGGCCTTTGACCTTTGGAGCCCTGACTCCATAAAAGACACTAGTGAGGATTTAGCTCATCTACATTTACACCTAATCAAGAAGCTTGAAGCTGATCTTTTCAGCACAGGGCGACCAAGAGCGCAGGGTTCCACCAAAATTACCTGGTACAATAGCACTTGTAGACGAGTAAAGCGAGACCTCTTATCCACTATAAAAGAAGGAGGCTCCAGGGAGGAGATCCACTCCAAAAGGAGTGCTTACAAATCACTTATAGCCAACGCTAAAATAGAGTGGGACGTACTGCACTGGGAGAATCTATCCGAGTCCCTAGCCAAAAGGGACTCCCGTAGATTCTGGAGAATAATTAACCATGGAAGCGGGGACCTTCCCTCGGCTGTTGAACCAAACATTGCTGCAAGCGTTTGGCAGGATCACTTCCAGCAGCTATATTCTTCTGATAATGAGGAGTCAGTAACAGCAACACCCACTACTCACAACACACACACTTCTGCCCCTTTTACCATTAAAGACATTAGGGTGGCAATAGCAGGGCTTTCCTCTGGTAGGCCCCGGGCCTGGATGGGGTGCCGGCTGACCTCTTCAAACAGGAACCTGGGATTTGGGCACCCTACCTGATGGTATTATTCAATGCAGTGCTGAGGGGGATGAAAGTACCGGATACTTGGCTGGGAGCGGAGGTGGTCCCGATATTTAAAAAGGGGTCGCCTCTGCTCCCCGCCAACTATCGCCCAATCAGCCTCATTGACGTGGCCCAAAAGCTGTTTGGCAGATTAATCCTGGATAGACTTCAAAGCTGGATGGAGGAGACTGACATTCTGAGCCCTCTCCAGGCGGGATTTAGGAAGGGAGTCTCAACGGTTGATCAAATTCTCAGATTAAATATCCTGTATTGGAAGACGTCGTATCTAGAAGGCGGGTCACTGTACGCGGTCTTTGTAGACCTCCGTGCCGCCTTCGACTTGGTCCCTCGGGCCAAGTTGTGGGCGGTACTGGCGGATCTGGGTGTCCCTGGAGATATACTCCAGATTCTAATCAGGCTACACACAGACAACTACGCCCGTGTAAGATATGGAAAGGGCGGTAGGCTGACAGATAGGTTCCCTGTCCAACGAGGAGTAAGGCAGGGATGTGTGTTGGCGCCGACCCTGTTCTGTCTATTTACTAACGGGGTGATAGAGTATTTGAGTAGGATCCCTAATGTCGATGCGCCACAATTAAACAACGGCAGGGTGCCAGCGATCATGTTCGCGGACGACACCCTGCTGTTGTCAAAAACACCAATGGGGCTGCAGAGGGTCTTGAATGGATTCTTGGAGTTCTGTAACGAAAGGGGATTAGAAATAAACCCCTCCAAGACTAAATTCAAGATTCTCAGCAAAAAACCCAAAAGCTGCCCAAATCCCCACCTGGGATCTGCAACCCTAGAAAGAGTCCTCGTATTTAAGTACCTGGGTATAACTCTTAACCAGAATCTAACTTGGCTGCCACACAAAACAAAGGCAACCATAAAACTAATTCAGAGGGCTGGTGCCATTACGAGAATTGCCAATAAATCCTATCTTCGCCCACTGGCACCTGCAATACACATTTACAAAGCCCAAGCTCTAGGAGGCATTACCTATGGGGCCGAGTTATGGGGACATACACCGCTCCAAACTATACAGGTCGCAGAAAACAACTTTATTAGACAACTAGCGGCTCTTCCATTAAGCAGCCCTCTTCTCCCCTTAAGAATGGACTTGGCACTTCGTCCAATCACTGAAGAACTGGGCCTCAAACCATTGACATATTGGAGACGCTTGTGGAGCAGCCAGGATTTGGGCCACTATAGAAGCGAATTACAGGAGCTTCTTAGGTCAATACATGTGTCCAAAATCCCCTGGCTGAAGTACATAAGGGACATGTGTACGACCCTCGGAGTCCCAGAGCTATGGAGTAACCCGGAAGTAACGTCAACAAGGCTTCCGAGGAAAGAACTTTCCAGACTGTTCTATAGTTTTATGTTTCAGAGAGCTCTGAGCTCAATCCGGGAAGGTTCTTTAACCGACATATTTACCAAAGCAAAAGACTCCTATAGCCCTGAGTATGTTTTAGATGCCATGTCCCCTGTGTACGTAAGAAAGATTTTCCTGCAATGGAGATACGGCTCGCTACCGTTGAGGTCCTTTACTAAATCCTGGGACGGTAATTCGGAGTTGGCTAACTGTCCAGCATGCAACTACAAGCTGGAAAGTGACCTACACGTGGTTCTGTTTTGCAGAGCCTATATTAAAATCAGGAGCTACTGGCTGGTCCCCTATTTAAGGAATCTGGGCTTTCGAACTTATGCCCCAGCCTACAGAGTGCTCAAAACAGACTTAACAGCTCCAACTGTGTTTGCCATGGCAACATTTTTGACGGCAATGTGGAGAGTACGCGCAAGAATTATAAAGGACTCTAATGCGGCACGATCCCTTAATTCTTAATTCAAAATGTACTTACCTTTTTAGACTGTAATCTTGAACTTTCAAAAATCTCCAAGTACTGAACTCATTTTTATAAGTTTTATGGTGTGATTATTTGTATATCATTTATGATCTGCAACGATCGAAATAAAGATTATTTGAATTGAATTGAAATTATATGGATTTAGTGTCCACCACCTTCCTTGACTTTATACTTGGTGGAGCGGGAATTGTAAATTGTATGGGTTTAGTGTTCAGCACATTCCATGACTTTATACTTGGTGGAGTTGGTATAGTGAATTTTGTGGGTTTAGTGTCCAGCACCTTCCCTGACTGTATACTTGGCGGTGTGGGAATAGTAAATTATATGGGTTCACTGTCCAGCACTTTCCCTTATTTTATACTTGGTGGAGTGGGAATAGTAAATTATATGGGTTTAGTGTCCAGCACCTTCCCTGACTTTATACTTGGTGGAGTGAGAATAATAAATTATAAGGGTTTAGTGCCCAGCAAATTCCCTGACTTTATACTTGGTGGAGTGGAAATAGTACATTATGTGGGTTTAGTGTCCAGCACCTTCCCTGACTGTATACTTGGTGGTGTGGGAATAGTAAATTATATAGGTTTAGTGTCTACCACTTTCCCTGACTTTATACTTGGTGGAGTGGGAATAGTAAATTATATAGGTTTAGTGTCTAGCACTTTCCCTGACTTTATACTTGGTGGAGTGGGAATAGTAAGTTATATGAGTTTAGTGTCCAGCACCTTCCCTGGCTGCAAACTTGGTGGAGTGGGAATAGTAAATTATATGGGTTGACTGTCCAGCACCTTCCCTGAGTTTATACTAGGTGGAGTGGGAATAGTAAATTATACGGGTTAAGTGTCCAGCACCTTCCTTGACTTTATACTTGGTGGAATGGGAATAGTAATTTACATGGGTTGATTGTCCAGCACCTTCCCTGAGTTTATACTAGGTGGAGTGGGAATAGTAAATTATATGGGTTGACTTTCCAGCACCTTCCCTTATTTTATACTTGGTGGCGTGGGAATAGTAAATTATATGGGTTTAGTGTCCAGCATCTTCCCAGATTTTATACTTGGTGGAGTTGGAATTGTAAATTATATGGGTTTAGTGTTTAGCAGGTTTGTAGAGTATATAGTTTTTGGAGTGGCAATATTAATTTATATGTGTTTAGTGTCCAGCACCTTCCCTGACTTTTTACTTGGTGGAGTGGGAATAGTAAATTATATGGGTTAACTGTCCAGCACCTTCCCTTATTTTATACTTGGTGGAGTGGGAATAGTAAATTATATGGGTTTAGTGTCAAGCACCTTCCCTGACTTTATACTTGGTGGAGTGGGAATATTAAGTTATATGGTTTAGTGTCCAGCACCTTCCCTGACAGTATACGTGGTGGAGTGGGAGTAGTAAATTATATGGGTTGACTGTCCAGCACCTTCTCCGACTGTATACTTGGTGGAGTGGGAATAGTAAATTATATGGGTTGGCTGTCCAGCACCTTCTCTGACTGTATAATTGGTGGAGTGGGAATGGTAAAATATATGGGTTGACTGTCCAGCACCTTCCCTGACTTTAAACTTGATGGAGTGGGAATAGTAAATTATATGGAATTATTGTCCAGCACCTTCCTTGACTTTATACTTGGTGGAGTGGGAATAGTAAATTATATGGGTTTAGTGTTCAGCACATTCCATGACTTTATACTTGGTGGAGTTGGTATAGTAAATTATGTGGGTTTAGTGTCCAGCACCTTCCCTGACTGTATACTTGGTGGTGTGGGAATAGTGAATTATGTGGGTTGCCTGTCCAGCACTTTCCCTTATTTTATACCTGGTGGAGTGGGAATAGTAAATTATATGGGTTTAGTGGCCAGCAGCTTCCCTGACTTAATACTTGGTGGAGTGGGAATAGTAAATTATATGGGTTTAGTGTCCAGCGCCTTCCCTGACTTTATACTTTGTGGAGTGAGAATAATAAATTATATGGGTTTAGTGTCCAGCACATTTCCTGACTTTATACTTGGTGTAGTGGGAATAGTACATTATGTGGGTTTAGTGTCCAGCACCTTCCCTGACTATATACTTGGTGGTGTGGGAATAGTAAATTATATGGGTTGACAGTCCAGCACCTTCCCTTGTTTTATACTTGTTGGAGTGGGAATAGTAACTTATATCAATCAATCAAAGCATTTATATAGCGCGCTACTCACCCGGAGGGTCTCAAGGCGCTGGGGGGTGGGGGGGTCCGCTACTGCTCGAACAGCCAGGTCTTGAGCTGCTTCCTGAAGGCGAGGTGGTCCTGGGTCAGGCGGAGGCGGGTCGGAACGGAGTTCCAAGTCTTGGCGGCCAGGTAGGGGAATGACCTTCCTCCTGTGGTGGCTCTTCGGATGCGGGGGACGGCATATATATGGGTTTTGTGTCCAGCACTTTCCCTGACTTTATACTTGGTGGAGTGGGAATTGTAAGTTATATGAGTTTAGTGTCCAGCACCTTCCCTGGCTGTATACTTGGTGGAGTGGGAATAGTAAATTATATGGGTTGACTGTCCAGCACCTTCTCTGACTGTATACTTGGTGGAGTGGGAATGGTAAATTATATGGGTTTATTGTCCAGCACCTTCCTCGACTTTATACTTGGTGGAGTGGGAATAGTAAATCATATGGGTTTAGTGTCCAGCACCTTCCCTGACTTTATACTTGGTGGAGTCAGAATAATAAATTATATGGGTTTAGTGTCCAGCACATTCCCTGACTTTATACTTGGTGGAGTGGGAATAGTACATTATGTGGGTTTAGTGTCCAGCACCTTCCCTGACTGTATACTTGGTGGTGTGGGAATAGTAAATTATATGGGTTGACAGTACAGCACCTTCCCTTATTTTATACTTGGTGGAGTGGGAATAGTAAATTATATGAGTTTAGTGTCCAGCACTTTCCCTGGCTTTATACTTGGTGGAGTGGGAATAGTAAGTTATATGAGTTTAGTGTCCAGCACCTTCCCTAGCTGTATACTTGGTGGAGTGGGAATAGTAAATTATATGGGTTGACTGTCCAGCACCTTCTCTGACCGTATACTTGGTGGAGTGGGAATGGTAAATTATATGGGTTTATTGTCCAGCACCTTCCTTGACTTTATACTTGGTGGAGTGGGAATTGTAAATTGTATGGGTTTAGTGTTCAGCACATTCCATGACTTTATACTTGGTGGAGTTGGTATAGTAAATTATGTGGGTTTAGTGTCCAGCACCTTCCCTGACTGTATACTTGGTGGTATGGGTATAGTAAATTATATGGGTTGACAGTCCAGCACCTTTCCCTATTTTATACTTGGTGGAGTGGGAATAGTAAATTATATAGGTTTAGTGTCCAGCACTTTCCCTGACTTTATACTTGGTGGAGTGGGAATAGTAAGTTATATGAGTTTAGTGTCCAGCACCTTCCCTAGCTGTATACTTGGTGGAGTGGGAATAGTAAATTATATGGGTTGACTGTCCAGCATCTTCCCTGATTTTATACTTGGTGGAGTTGGAATTGTAAATTATATGGGTTTAGTGTTTAGCAGGTTTGCAGAGTATATAGTTTTTGGAGTGGCAATATTAATTTATATGTGTTTAGTGTCCAGCACCTTCCCTGACTTTTTACTTGGTGGAGTGGGAATAGTAAATTATATGGGTTGACTGTCCAGCACCTTCCCTTATTTTATACTTGGTGGAGTGGGAATAGTAAATTATATGGGTTTAGTGTCAAGCACCTTCCCTGACTTTATACTTGGTGGAGTGGGAATAGTAAGTTATATGGGTTTAGTGTCCAGCACCTTCCCTGACAGTATACGTGGTGGAGTGGGAATAGTCAATTATATGGGTTGACTGTCCAGCACCTTCTCCGACTGTATACTTGGTGGAGTGGGAATAGTAAATTATATGGGTTGGCTGTTCAGCATCTTCTCTGACTTTATAATTGGTGGAGAGGGAATGGTAAAATATATGGGTTGACTGTCCAGCACCTTCCCTGACTTTACACTTGGTGGAGTGGGAATAGTAAATTATATGGATTTAGTGTCCAGCACCTTCCTTGACTTTATACTTGGTGGAGTGAGAATAGTAAATTATATGGGTTTAGTGTTCAGCACATTCCATGACTTTATACTTGGTGGAGTTGGTATAGTAAATTATGTGGGTTTAGTGTCCAGCACCTTCCCTGACTGTATACTTGGTGGTGTGGGAATAGTAAATTATGTGGGTTGACTGCCCAGCACTTTCCCTTATTTTATACTTGGTGGAGTGGGAATAGTAAATTATATGGGTTTAGTGGCCAGCACCTTCCCTGACTTAATACTTGGTGGAGTGGGAATAGCAAATTATATGGTTTTAGTGTCCAGCACCTTCCCTGACTTTATACTTTGTGGAGTGAGAATAATAAATTATATGGGTTTAGTGTCCAGCACATTTCCTGACTTTATACTTGGTGTAGTGGGAATAGTACATTATGTGGGTTTAGTGTCCAGCACCTTCCCTGACTTTATACTTGGTGGTGTGGGAATAGTAAATTATATGGGTTGACAGTCCAGCACCTTCCCTTATTTTATACTTGGTGGAGTGGGAATAGTAAATTATATGGGTTTAGTGTCCAGCACTTTCCCTGACTTTATACTTGGTGGAGTGGGAATTGTAAGTTATATGAGTTTAGTGTCCAGCACCTTCACTGGCTGTATACTTGGTGGAGTGGGAATAGTAAATTATATGGGTTGACTGTCCAGCACCTTCTCTGACTGTATACTTGGTGGAGTGGGAATGGTAAATTATATGGGTTTATTGTCCAGCACCTTCCTTGACTTTATACTCTGTGGAGTGGGAATAGTAAATTATATGGGTTTAGTGTCCAGCACCTTCCCTGACTGTATTACATGGTGGTTTGGGAATAGTAAATTATATGGGTTGAAAGTCCAGCCCCTTCCCTTATTTTATACTTGGTGGAGTGGGAATAGTAAATTATTTGGGTTTAGTGTCCAGCACTTTCCCTGACTTTATACTTGGTGGAGTGGGAATAGTAAGTTATATGAGTTTAGTGTCCAGCACCTTCCCTGGCTGTATACTTGGTGGAGTGGGAATAGTAAATTATATAGGTTGACTGTCCAGCACCTTTACTGACTGTATTCTTGGTGGAGTGGGAATGGTAAATTATATGGGTTTATTGTCCAGCACCTTCCTTGACTTTATACTTGGTGGAGTGGGAATTGTAAATTGTATGGGTTTAGTGTTCAGCACATTCCATGTCTTTATACTTGGTGGAGTTGGTATAGTAAATTATGTGGGTTTAGTGTCCAGCACCTTCCCTGACTGTATACTTGGTGGTGTGGGAATAGTAAATTATATGGGTTTAGTGTCCAGTACCTTCCCTGGCTGTATACTTGGTGGAGTGGGAATAGTAAATTATATGGGTTGACTGTCCAGCACCTTCTCTGACTGTATACTTGTCGGAGTGGGAATGGTAAATTATATGGGTTTATTGTCCAGCACCTTCCCTGGCTGTATACTTGGTGGAGTGGGAATAGTAAATTATATGGGTTGACTGTGCAGCACCTTCTCTGACTGTATACTTGGTGGAGTTGGAATGGTAAAGTGACTGTCCAGAGCTTTTCCTTATTTTATACTTGGTGGAGTGGGAATAGTAAATTGTATGGGTTTAGTGACCAGCACCTTCCCTGACTTAATACTTAGTGGAGTGGGAATAGTAAATATTATGGGTTTAGTGTCCAGCACCTTCCCTGACTGTATACTTGGTGGTATGGGAATAGTAAATTATATGGGATGACAGTCCAGCACCTTTCCTTATTTTATACTTAGTGGAGTGGGAATAGTAAATTATATGGGTTTAGTGTCCAGCACCTTCCCTGACTTTATACTTGGTGGAGTGGGAATAGTAAGTTATATGAGTTTAGTGTCCAGCACCTTCCCTGGCTGTATAATTGGTGGAGTGGGAATAGTACATTATATGGGTTGACTGTCCAGCACCTACCCTGAGTTTATACTAGGTGGAGTGGGAATAGTAAATAATATGGGTTTAGTGTCCAGCACCTTCCCTGACTTTATACTTGGTGGAGTCAGAATAATAAATTATATGGGTTTAGTGTCCAGCACATTCCCTGACTTTATACTTGGTGGAGTGGGAATAGTACATTATGTGGGTTTAGTGTCCAGCACCTTCCCTGACTGTATTACATGGTGGTGTGGGAATAGTAAATTATATGGGTTGACAGTCCAGCACCTGCCCTTATTTTATACTTGGTGGAGTGGGAATTGTAAATTATATGGGTTTAGTGTCCAGCACTTTCCCTGACTTTATACTTGGTGGAGTGGGAATAGTAAGTTATATGAGTTTAGTGTCCAGCACCTTCCCTGGCTGTATACTTGGTGGAGTGGGAATGGTAAATTATATGGGTTTATTGTCCAGCACCTTCCTTGACTTTATACTTGGTGGAGTGGGAATTGTAAATTGTATGGGTTTAGTGTTCAGCACATTCCATGACTTTATACTTGGTGGAGTTGGTATAGTAAATTATGTGGGTTTAGTGTCTAGCACCTTCCCTGACTGTATACTTGGTGGTGTGGGAAAAGTAAATTATATGGGTTTAGTGTCCAGCACCTTCCCTGGCTGTATACTTGGTGGAGTGGGAATAGTAAATTATATGGGTTGACTGTCCAGCACCTTCTCTGACTGTATACTTGGTGGAGTGGGAATGGTAAATTATATGGGTTTATTGTCCAGCACCTTCCCTGGCTGTATACTTGGTGGAGTGGGAATAGTAAATTATATGGGTTGACTGTGCAGCACCTTCTCTGACTGTATACTTGGTGGAGTGGGAATGGTAAAGTGACTGTCCAGCGCTTTTCCTTATTTTATACTTGGTGGAGTGGGAATAGTAAATTATATGGGTTTAGTGGCCAGCACCTTCCCTGACTTAATACTTAGTGCAGTGGGAATAGTAAATATTATGGGTTTAGTGTCCAGTAAACCAGGAAACCGGTAACAGTGCGCTCTATAAATTCATCAAAATTTAAATTCAAATTCAGTACCTTCCCTGACTGTATACTTGGTGGTATGGGAATAGTAAATTATATGGGTTGACAGTCCAGCACCTTTCCTTATTTTATACTTAGTGGAGTGGGAATAGTAAATTATGTGGGTTTAGTGTCCAGCACCTTCCCTGACTTTATACTTGGTGGAGTGGGAATAGTAAGTTATATGAGTTTAGTGTCCAGCACCTTCCCTGGCTGTATAATTGGTGGAGTGGGATAGTACATTATATGGGTTGACTGTCCAGCACCTACCCTGAGTTTATACTAGGTGGAGTGGGAATAGTAAATAATATGGGTTTAGTGTCCAGCACCTTCCTTGACTTTATACTTGGTGGAGTGGGAATAGTAAATGACATGGATTGAGTGTCCAGCACCTTCCCTGAGTTTATACTAGGTGGAGTGGGAATAGTAAATTATATGGGTTTAGTGCCCAGCATCTTCCCTGATTTTATACGTGGTAGAGTGGGAATAGTAAATTATATGGGTTTAGTGTTTACCAGGTTTGTCGAGTATATAGTTGTTTGGAGTGTCAATATTAATTGATATGTGTTTAGTGTCCAGCACCTTCCCTGACTTTTTACTTGGTGGAGTGGGAATTGTAAATTATAAGGGTTGACTGTATAGCACCTTCCCTTATTTTATACTTGGTGGAGTGGGAATAGTAAATTATATGGGTTAGTGTCCATCACCTTCCCTGACTTTTTACTTGGTGGAGTAGGAATAGTAAGTTATATGGGTTTAGTGTCCAGCACATTCCCTGACTTTATACTTGGTGGAGTGGGAATAGTAAATTATGTGGGTTTAGTGTCCAGCATCTTCCCTTACTGTATACTTGGTGGTGTGGGAATAGTAAATTATATAGGTTGACTGTCTAGCACCTTCTCTGATTTTATACTTGGTGGAGTGGGAATAGTAAATTATATGGGTTTCGTTCCCAGCACCTTCCCTGACTTTATAGTTCGTGGAGTGGGAATAGTAAATTATATGGGTTGACTGTCCAGCACCTTCCCTGACTTTATACTTGTTGGTGTGGGAATAGCAAATTATATGGGTTTAGTGTCTAGCACCTTCCCTGAGTTTATAGTTGTTGGAATGGGAATAGGAAAGTATATGGGTTTAGTGTCCTGCACCTTCCTTGACTTTATACTTGGTGGAGTGGGAATAGTACATTATAGGGGTTTAGTGTTCAGCACATTGAGTTTAAAATATTTATAAAAGCGCACTTTCACCAGCAGTTTCATGGCGCTGCAACAAACAAATCCCCGGGGGGAAGACAGAAGATAACTAAAAGAAAAGGACAAACAAGAGCCAACCTAGTTAAAAGATTTGACGAATAAATGGGCTTTCAGTTTCTTCCGGAATTGAGGGTAGTGAGTCAGGGATCTAAGCTCAAGAGGCAGGGAATTCCACATGACTGGGGCAAGGATCGCGAATTTTGATCCTCCCCATTTCTTCCTTCGGAAATGAGGAACTGATAACAGGGATTGTGTGGATGATCGTAAGTCCCTAGTAGGAACATAGGGAATGATTTCGGATTTGATAAAGGCTGTAACCGCGCCCAGTCATGCTTGAAAGGTGATGGAGGCGAGCTTAAACCGGACGCGTTCACGGACAGGGAGCCAGTGCAAGGATTTAAGAAGGGGTGTTACATGATGAAATTTTGGGAGATTAAACACCATCCGTGCAGCCTGGTTCTGGATCAGCTGCAGGCGCTTTAGACAGTATGCAGGAATACCTGCATACAGGGCATTCCCATAATCCAGGCGGGAAATAACCATCGCCAGGATGATCAGCTTCAGGGCATCAGAAGAGAAAAAACGAGATACCTTGCGGATGGTGCGTTGTGACAAAAAGGAAGAGGACACCACAGAACTAACCTGGGAGTGGAGAGGGGGGGGTGTTAAGTTTGATACCTAAGGTTTTAACCGAGGTAGAGGGAACCGGGGGGGAACCTAGGGAAGGGGGCCAGAAAAGAGGAGACCAGGGACTGGAGCAACCACCCGTCAACACCAGCTCGGTTTTATCCGGGTTAAGCTTCAGGTGGTTGTAGCTCATCCAGTCCCGGATAAAAATCATAATAGACTGAAAGTTTGAAATGGAAGCAGAGGAAGAAGACAGATTGAAAACAAGTTGGAGGTCATCCGCATAATTGTACACGTTGACCTCCATTTGCTGTAACGAAAAAATAAGGGGGGCGATATAGAGATTAAACAAAAGAGGTGAAAGGGAAGAACCTTGGGGGACCCCGCACTGAACTTTCCGGAAGTCCGCAGAAAAATCACCCAGGCGAACAGCCTGGGTGCGGTCCCTCAGGAAGGAGGACAACCATACCAGACAGGTACCCCCGATCCCCACCGCCCTGACACGGGAAAGTAAGATGGTATGGTCAACCGTGTCAAAGGCGGTTGAGAGATCGAGGAGAACCAAAGCCTGGGCCTGGTTGGTATCCATTCCCTCCCTGAGGTTGTCAAGGACCGAAAGAACTACGGACTCCGTAGAGTGTGCGGGGCGGAAGCCGGCCTGGCGGGGAGCCAAAACCTCATGCTCCTCAACAAACGTGCTCAGAGACTTGGTGACATGACGTTCGAGCACTTTAGCCAGAAATGGTAGGAGAGAGATGGGGCGATAATTGGCGGGGATCGAGGGGTCTGCGCCAGGCTTCTTTAAAATGGGGACAATGACTGCTGTCTTCAGCGAGTTGGGTACGACTCCCTGAGAAAGAGAACTGTTGAGGAAGTGGAGAGGGAGATCTGGACAGGTTGTGTACATATGGCGAAGAATGTGCGCGGGGCAAACATCCAGTGGGGAACCAGATTTGACCAAGGGAATAATCGAGGTCAACGATTCCTTAGTGAGGAGGGGAAGGGCATCAAGTTGTCCCTTGGATGGAGGACACTGAGGGTCAACAAAAGTCGGGGAAGGTAAAGGAATGTTGGCTTTGATAATTGCAATCTTCTCCATGAAACAATTGTTTAGCAAATGACAGAGGTCCTGGGAGGGGGAGGGCTTGAGAGATGTCCTGTCAGAGAAAGCCAAGTTATGGACTATTGAGAAGATTTCCCTCGGCCGATTCTCAGCTGTGAGGATTTTAGAGGAGAAGTAGGTAGTTTTTGCCTCCAGAATGGCCTTTTTATATTGGGCCAGGAGGGTGGTAAACTCAGATTTGAGTATGGGGCAATATTTCCTCCTCCAAGCACGCTCGGCTCGGCGCACCGCCAGTTTGGTGGTCTTAAGATCATTGTTAAACCACAAGTTGGCATCCTTCTCTCGCTTTGACGTCACCCGCTTCAGCGGGGCAATGGAATCACGGCCTGAGAGAAGCCAGCGTTCGATAGCGGAGGCCTGAGAAAGAGTGGAAAGGCCTTGTAGGGTAGGATAGGAAGAAATTAATAATGTAGATAAATTCTCCGGCTTCACTCGGCTCCATTAACGGACCCAGACATTCTTTGGAAGCGGGGGTCTCACAGGAGAATTAATGGGAAGGGTGAATGAGATCAGATGATGGTCAGACCAGGTGCAGGGTAAAATGGACAGGGAGTCTACCGGACAGTTCAAGGACCAAATCTGATCTAAGATGTGTCCTTTGACGTGAGTGGGAGAATGAACGTGTGACGCAAAATTAAGAGATTGAAGCGTGTCTGAAAACTGTTTGGAAGATGAACATTCCGCTGGGTCTGAAGGCCAGAAGTTAAAGTCTCCCAATAGTAGGATGAAAGAATTATTAACCGTAAGTGTGGCAAGTATCTCTTGAAAATCGGAGAGAAAAAGTAAAGGTGATTGAGGGGGCCGGTAAGTGAGAAAACAGGTAAGAGGTCGAGTGGTCGATGTGGTACGAATGACGAGGTACTCTGTAGTAGCGATATCTGGCAAGGATAGAAGTTGGAAGGGGAGGTCGGCCCGGATAATAACCGCCACGCCGCCCCCAGTCCTACCGGTAGAACGGTCTGCTCGTAGAGCATAATAAGGAGCGGGAAGAGTAGCCAGAAGGGTAGGGAGGGAGTCATCAGTAAACCAAGTCTCGGTTAAGAAAAGAAGATCAGGTGCGTAGAGATCCAACAGCACCGACAGTTCGTGTGAGTGGGCCACTGCTGACCGGGTATTCAGATAGTAGGCCGAGAGGGTCCTAGGAGCGCCTGGGCTGGTTTCCTCTCTGGAGAACTGGGAGGGAATGGAGGGAGCGAGAGGAAGGGGGAGTGAAGAAGTAGGGGACAGATCATGTGAAGATATGATGGAGCAAATAGAGGCGGGCAGAGGCCACGGACCATGAAGAATACGGAGTTGGGAGGACGTGTAAGTGATGATTTGGGCAGAGTGACATGCCCCTAGCCCCGGTCGGTCGCGGACGGGCGCAGATGGGCTTGCCTTAGGCGCGCCTTCGGCGCGCCATCGTCGCGCCCGCTGCGCCCGTCCGCTGCGCTTCCGGCCAATGCACATGGTTTTATAGGAGCGTCAGGGGCAGTGGGGGGAAGGAGGGGGGTGTGGCCAGCAAAGTGGGCGGGGCTAACTCGCTCGCTGTAGATGGCGGCAGCGAGCAGGGATTCCCCGTGACAGCGTCAAGATCGGCTGTTCGGGGTGTTCAGGAATCAAGCCTGGAAGCCTAGCTTCAGTGCAAGTAGGTAAAAAACACAGAAAGATTTAACAGTTTAAAAAATGCAATTTCCAGCGCTCCCGGCTTTCCGCCTCAGGAGATTTGTTAGAATGGCCGCGCTGGCAGTCAGCGCGCCCTTTTAGCCTGAGAGAAGGGGGCGTGGCCAGCAGAGTGGGCGGGGCTAACTCGCTCGCTGTAGATGGCGGCAGCGAGGAGGGATTCCCCGTGACAGCGTCAAGATCGGCTGTTCGGGGTGTTCAGGAATCAAGCCTGGAAGCCTAGCTTCAGTGCAAGTAGGTAAAAAACACAGAAAGATTTAACAGTTTAAAAAATGCAATTTCCAGCGCTCCCGGCTTTCCGCCTCAGGAGATTTGTTAGAATGGCCGCGCTAGCAGTCAGCGCACCCTTTTAGCCTGAGAGAAGGGGGCGTGGCCAGCAAAGTGGGCGGGGCTAACTCGCTCGCTGTAGATGGCGGCAGCGAGGAGGGATTCCCCGTGACAGCGTCACGATCGGCTGTTCGGGGTGTTCAGGAATCAAGCCTGGAAGCCTAGCTTCAGTGCAAGTAGGTAAAAAACACAGAAAGATTTAACAGTTTAAAAAATGCAATTTCCAGCGCTCCCGGCTTTCCGCCTCAGGAGATTTGTTAGAATGGCCGCGCTAGCAGTCAGCGCCCTTTTAGCCTGAGAGAAGGGGGCGTGGCCAGCAAAGTGGGCGGGGCTAACTTGCTCGCTGTAGATGGCGGCAGCGAGGAGGGATTCCCCGTGACAGCGTCAAGATCGGCTGTTCGGGGTGTTCAGGAATCAAGCCTGGAAGCCTAGCTTCAGTGCAAGTAGGTAAAAAACACAGAAAGATTTAACAGTTTAAAAAATGCAATTTCCAGCGCTCCCGGCTTTCCGCCTCAGGAGACTTTATACTTGGTGGAGTTGGTATAGTAAATTATGTGGGTTTAGTGTCCAGCACCTTCCCTGACTGTATTCTTGGTGGTGTGGGAATAGTAAATTATGTGGGTTGACTGTCCAGCACTTTCCCTTATTTTATACTTGGTGGAGTGGGAATAGTAAATTATATGGGTTTAGTGGCCAGCACCTTCCCTGACTTAATACTTGGTGGAGTGGGAATAGTAAATTATATGGGTTTAGTGTCCAGCACCTTCCCTGACTTTATACTTTGTGGAGTGAGAATAATAAATTATATGGGTTTAGTGTCCAGCACATTTCCTGACTTTATACTTGGTGTAGTGGGAAAAGTACATTATGTGGATTTAGTGTCCAACACCTTCCCTGACTGTATACTTGGTGGTGTGGGAATAGTAAATTATATTGGTTGACAGTCCAGCACCTTCCCTTATTTTATACTTGGTGGAGTGGGAATAGTAAATTATATGGGTTTAGTGTCCAGCACTTTCCCTGACTTTATACTTGGTGGAGTGGGAATAGTAAGTTATATGAGTTTAGTGTCCAGCACCTTCCCTGGCTGTATACTTGGTGGAGTGGGAATAGTAAATTATATGGGTTGACTGTCCAGCACATACTCTGACTGTATACTTGGTGGAGTGGGAATGGTAAATTATATGGGTTTATTGTCCAGCACCTTCCTTGACTTTATACTTGGTGGAGTTGGAATTGTAAATTGTATGGGTTTAGTGTTCAGCACATTCCATGACTTTATACTTGGTGGAGTTGGTATAGTAAATTATGTGGGTTTAGTGCCCAGCACCTTCCCTGACTGTATACTTGGTGGTATGGGTATAGTAAATTATATGGGTTGACAGTCCAGCACCTTTCCCTATTTTATACTTGGTGGAGTGGGAATAGTAAATTATATAGGTTTAGTGTCCAGCACTTTCCCTGACTTTATACTTGGTGGAGTGGGAATAGTAAGTTATATGAGTTTAGTGTCCAGCACCTTCCCTAGCTGTATACTTGGTGGAGTGGGAATAGTAAATTATATGGGTTGACTGTCCAGCATCTTCCCTGATTTTATACTTGGTGGAGTTGGAATTGTAAATTATATGGGTTTAGTGTTTAGCAGGTTTGCAGAGTATATAGTTTTTGGAGTGGCAATATTAATTTATATGTGTTTAGTGTCCAGCACCTTCCCTGACTTTTTACTTGGTGGAGTGGGAATAGTAAATTATATGGGTTGACTGTCCAGCACCTTCCCTTATTTTATACTTGGTGGAGTGGGAATAGTAAATTATATGGGTTTAGTGTCAAGCACCTTCCCTGACTTTATACTTGGTGGAGTGGGAATAGTAAGTTATATGGGTTTAGTGTCCAGCACCTTCCCTGACAGTATACGTGGTGGAGTGGGAATAGTCAATTATATGGGTTGACTGTCCAGCACCTTCTCCGACTGTATACTTGGTGGAGTGGGAATAGTAAATTATATGGGTTGGCTGTTCAGCATCTTCTCTGACTTTATAATTGGTGGAGAGGGAATGGTAAAATATATGGGTTGACTGTCCAGCACCTTCCCTGACTTTACACTTGGTGGAGTGGGAATAGTAAATTATATGGATTTAGTGTCCAGCACCTTCCTTGACTTTATACTTGGTGGAGTGAGAATAGTAAATTATATGGGTTTAGTGTTCAGCACATTCCATGACTTTATACTTGGTGGAGTTGGTATAGTAAATTATGTGGGTTTAGTGTCCAGCACCTTCCCTGACTGTATACTTGGTGGTGTGGGAATAGTAAATTATGTGGGTTGACTGCCCAGCACTTTCCCTTATTTTATACTTGGTGGAGTGGGAATAGTAAATTATATGGGTTTAGTGGCCAGCACCTTCCCTGACTTAATACTTGGTGGAGTGGGAATAGCAAATTATATGGTTTTAGTGTCCAGCACCTTCCCTGACTTTATACTTTGTGGAGTGAGAATAATAAATTATATGGGTTTAGTGTCCAGCACATTTCCTGACTTTATACTTGGTGTAGTGGGAATAGTACATTATGTGGGTTTAGTGTCCAGCACCTTCCCTGACTGTATACTTGGTGGTGTGGGAATAGTAAATTATATGGGTTGACAGTCCAGCACCTTCCCTTATTTTATACTTGGTGGAGTGGGAATAGTAAATTATATGGGTTTAGTGTCCAGCACTTTCCCTGACTTTATACTTGGTGGAGTGGGAATTGTAAGTTATATGAGTTTAGTGTCCAGCACCTTCACTGGCTGTATACTTGGTGGAGTGGGAATAGTAAATTATATGGGTTGACTGTCCAGCACCTTCTCTGACTGTATACTTGGTGGAGTGGGAATGGTAAATTATATGGGTTTATTGTCCAGCACCTTCCTTGACTTTATACTCTGTGGAGTGGGAATAGTAAATTATATGGGTTTAGTGTCCAGCACCTTCCCTGACTGTATTACATGGTGGTTTGGGAATAGTAAATTATATGGGTTGAAAGTCCAGCCCCTTCCCTTATTTTATACTTGGTGGAGTGGGAATAGTAAATTATTTGGGTTTAGTGTCCAGCACTTTCCCTGACTTTATACTTGGTGGAGTGGGAATAGTAAGTTATATGAGTTTAGTGTCCAGCACCTTCCCTGGCTGTATACTTGGTGGAGTGGGAATAGTAAATTATATAGGTTGACTGTCCAGCACCTTTACTGACTGTATTCTTGGTGGAGTGGGAATGGTAAATTATATGGGTTTATTGTCCAGCACCTTCCTTGACTTTATACTTGGTGGAGTGGGAATTGTAAATTGTATGGGTTTAGTGTTCAGCACATTCCATGTCTTTATACTTGGTGGAGTTGGTATAGTAAATTATGTGGGTTTAGTGTCCAGCACCTTCCCTGACTGTATACTTGGTGGTGTGGGAATAGTAAATTATATGGGTTTAGTGTCCAGTACCTTCCCTGGCTGTATACTTGGTGGAGTGGGAATAGTAAATTATATGGGTTGACTGTCCAGCACCTTCTCTGACTGTATACTTGTCGGAGTGGGAATGGTAAATTATATGGGTTTATTGTCCAGCACCTTCCCTGGCTGTATACTTGGTGGAGTGGGAATAGTAAATTATATGGGTTGACTGTGCAGCACCTTCTCTGACTGTATACTTGGTGGAGTTGGAATGGTAAAGTGACTGTCCAGAGCTTTTCCTTATTTTATACTTGGTGGAGTGGGAATAGTAAATTGTATGGGTTTAGTGACCAGCACCTTCCCTGACTTAATACTTAGTGGAGTGGGAATAGTAAATATTATGGGTTTAGTGTCCAGCACCTTCCCTGACAGTATACTTGGTGGTATGGGAATAGTAAATTATATGGGATGACAGTCCAGCACCTTTCCTTATTTTATACTTAGTGGAGTGGGAATAGTAAATTATATGGGTTTAGTGTCCAGCACCTTCCCTGACTTTATACTTGGTGGAGTGGGAATAGTAAGTTATATGAGTTTAGTGTCCAGCACCTTCCCTGGCTGTATAATTGGTGGAGTGGGAATAGTACATTATATGGGTTGACTGTCCAGCACCTACCCTGAGTTTATACTAGGTGGAGTGGGAATAGTAAATAATATGGGTTTAGTGTCCAGCACCTTCCCTGACTTTATACTTGGTGGAGTCAGAATAATAAATTATATGGGTTTAGTGTCCAGCACATTCCCTGACTTTATACTTGGTGGAGTGGGAATAGTACATTATGTGGGTTTAGTGTCCAGCACCTTCCCTGACTGTATTACATGGTGGTGTGGGAATAGTAAATTATATGGGTTGACAGTCCAGCACCTGCCCTTATTTTATACTTGGTGGAGTGGGAATTGTAAATTATATGGGTTTAGTGTCCAGCACTTTCCCTGACTTTATACTTGGTGGAGTGGGAATAGTAAGTTATATGAGTTTAGTGTCCAGCACCTTCCCTGGCTGTATACTTGGTGGAGTGGGAATGGTAAATTATATGGGTTTATTGTCCAGCACCTTCCTTGACTTTATACTTGGTGGAGTGGGAATTGTAAATTGTATGGGTTTAGTGTTCAGCACATTCCATGACTTTATACTTGGTGGAGTTGGTATAGTAAATTATGTGGGTTTAGTGTCTAGCACCTTCCCTGACTGTATACTTGGTGGTGTGGGAAAAGTAAATTATATGGGTTTAGTGTCCAGCACCTTCCCTGGCTCTATACTTGGTGGAGTGGGAATAGTAAATTATATGGGTTGACTGTCCAGCACCTTCTCTGACTGTATACTTGGTGGAGTGGGAATGGTAAATTATATGGGTTTATTGTCCAGCACCTTCCCTGGCTGTATACTTGGTGGAGTGGGAATAGTAAATTATATGGGTTGACTGTGCAGCACCTTCTCTGACTGTATACTTGGTGGAGTGGGAATGGTAAAGTGACTGTCCAGCGCTTTTCCTTATTTTATACTTGGTGGAGTGGGAATAGTAAATTATATGGGTTTAGTGGCCAGCACCTTCCCTGACTTAATACTTAGTGCAGTGGGAATAGTAAATATTATGGGTTTAGTGTCCAGTAAACCAGGAAACCGGTAACAGTGCGCTCTATAAATTCATCAAAATTTAAATTCAAATTCAGTACCTTCCCTGACTGTATACTTGGTGGTATGGGAATAGTAAATTATATGGGTTGACAGTCCAGCACCTTTCCTTATTTTATACTTAGTGGAGTGGGAATAGTAAATTATGTGGGTTTAGTGTCCAGCACCTTCCCTGACTTTATACTTGGTGGAGTGGGAATAGTAAGTTATATGAGTTTAGTGTCCAGCACCTTCCCTGGCTGTATAATTGGTGGAGTGGGATAGTACATTATATGGGTTGACTGTCCAGCACCTACCCTGAGTTTATACTAGGTGGAGTGGGAATAGTAAATAATATGGGTTTAGTGTCCAGCACCTTCCTTGACTTTATACTTGGTGGAGTGGGAATAGTAAATGACATGGATTGAGTGTCCAGCACCTTCCCTGAGTTTATACTAGGTGGAGTGGGAATAGTAAATTATATGGGTTTAGTGCCCAGCATCTTCCCTGATTTTATACGTGGTAGAGTGGGAATAGTAAATTATATGGGTTTAGTGTTTACCAGGTTTGTCGAGTATATAGTTGTTTGGAGTGTCAATATTAATTGATATGTGTTTAGTGTCCAGCACCTTCCCTGACTTTTTACTTGGTGGAGTGGGAATTGTAAATTATAAGGGTTGACTGTATAGCACCTTCCCTTATTTTATACTTGGTGGAGTGGGAATAGTAAATTATATGGGTTAGTGTCCATCACCTTCCCTGACTTTTTACTTGGTGGAGTAGGAATAGTAAGTTATATGGGTTTAGTGTCCAGCACATTCCCTGACTTTATACTTGGTGGAGTGGGAATAGTAAATTATGTGGGTTTAGTGTCCAGCATCTTCCCTTACTGTATACTTGGTGGTGTGGGAATAGTAAATTATATAGGTTGACTGTCTAGCACCTTCTCTGATTTTATACTTGGTGGAGTGGGAATAGTAAATTATATGGGTTTCGTTCCCAGCACCTTCCCTGACTTTATAGTTCGTGGAGTGGGAATAGTAAATTATATGGGTTGACTGTCCAGCACCTTCCCTGACTTTATACTTGTTGGTGTGGGAATAGCAAATTATATGGGTTTAGTGTCTAGCACCTTCCCTGAGTTTATAGTTGTTGGAATGGGAATAGGAAAGTATATGGGTTTAGTGTCCTGCACCTTCCTTGACTTTATACTTGGTGGAGTGGGAATAGTACATTATAGGGGTTTAGTGTTCAGCACATTGAGTTTAAAATATTTATAAAAGCGCACTTTCACCAGCAGTTTCATGGCGCTGCAACAAACAAATCCCCGGGGGGAAGACAGAAGATAACTAAAAGAAAAGGACAAACAAGAGCCAACCTAGTTAAAAGATTTGACGAATAAATGGGCTTTCAGTTTCTTCCGGAATTGAGGGTAGTGAGTCAGGGATCTAAGCTCAAGAGGCAGGGAATTCCACATGACTGGGGCAAGGATCGCGAATTTTGATCCTCCCCATTTCTTCCTTCGGAAATGAGGAACTGATAACAGGGATTGTGTGGATGATCGTAAGTCCCTAGTAGGAACATAGGGAATGATTTCGGATTTGATAAAGGCTGTAACCGCGCCCAGTCATGCTTGAAAGGTGATGGAGGCGAGCTTAAACCGGACGCGTTCACGGACAGGGAGCCAGTGCAAGGATTTAAGAAGGGGTGTTACATGATGAAATTTTGGGAGATTAAACACCATCCGTGCAGCCTGGTTCTGGATCAGCTGCAGGCGCTTTAGACAGTATGCAGGAATACCTGCATACAGGGCATTCCCATAATCCAGGCGGGAAATAACCATCGCCAGGATGATCAGCTTCAGGGCATCAGAAGAGAAAAAACGAGATACCTTGCGGATGGTGCGTTGTGACAAAAAGGAAGAGGACACCACAGAACTAACCTGGGAGTGGAGAGGGGGGGGTGTTAAGTTTGATACCTAAGGTTTTAACCGAGGTAGAGGGAACCGGGGGGGAACCTAGGGAAGGGGGCCAGAAAAGAGGAGACCAGGGACTGGAGCAACCACCCGTCAACACCAGCTCGGTTTTATCCGGGTTAAGCTTCAGGTGGTTGTAGCTCATCCAGTCCCGGATAAAAATCATAATAGACTGAAAGTTTGAAATGGAAGCAGAGGAAGAAGACAGATTGAAAACAAGTTGGAGGTCATCCGCATAATTGTACACGTTGACCTCCATTTGCTGTAACGAAAAAATAAGGGGGGCGATATAGAGATTAAACAAAAGAGGTGAAAGGGAAGAACCTTGGGGGACCCCGCACTGAACTTTCCGGAAGTCCGCAGAAAAATCACCCAGGCGAACAGCCTGGGTGCGGTCCCTCAGGAAGGAGGACAACCATACCAGACAGGTACCCCCGATCCCCACCGCCCTGACACGGGAAAGTAAGATGGTATGGTCAACCGTGTCAAAGGCGGTTGAGAGATCGAGGAGAACCAAAGCCTGGGCCTGGTTGGTATCCATTCCCTCCCTGAGGTTGTCAAGGACCGAAAGAACTACGGACTCCGTAGAGTGTGCGGGGCGGAAGCCGGCCTGGCGGGGAGCCAAAACCTCATGCTCCTCAACAAACGTGCTCAGAGACTTGGTGACATGACGTTCGAGCACTTTAGCCAGAAATGGTAGGAGAGAGATGGGGCGATAATTGGCGGGGATCGAGGGGTCTGCGCCAGGCTTCTTTAAAATGGGGACAATGACTGCTGTCTTCAGCGAGTTGGGTACGACTCCCTGAGAAAGAGAACTGTTGAGGAAGTGGAGAGGGAGATCTGGACAGGTTGTGTACATATGGCGAAGAATGTGCGCGGGGCAAACATCCAGTGGGGAACCAGATTTGACCAAGGGAATAATCGAGGTCAACGATTCCTTAGTGAGGAGGGGAAGGGCATCAAGTTGTCCCTTGGATGGAGGACACTGAGGGTCAACAAAAGTCGGGGAAGGTAAAGGAATGTTGGCTTTGATAATTGCAATCTTCTCCATGAAACAATTGTTTAGCAAATGACAGAGGTCCTGGGAGGGGGAGGGCTTGAGAGATGTCCTGTCAGAGAAAGCCAAGTTATGGACTATTGAGAAGATTTCCCTCGGCCGATTCTCAGCTGTGAGGATTTTAGAGGAGAAGTAGGTAGTTTTTGCCTCCAGAATGGCCTTTTTATATTGGGCCAGGAGGGTGGTAAACTCAGATTTGAGTATGGGGCAATATTTCCTCCTCCAAGCACGCTCGGCTCGGCGCACCGCCAGTTTGGTGGTCTTAAGATCATTGTTAAACCACAAGTTGGCATCCTTCTCTCGCTTTGACGTCACCCGCTTCAGCGGGGCAATGGAATCACGGCCTGAGAGAAGCCAGCGTTCGATAGCGGAGGCCTGAGAAAGAGTGGAAAGGCCTTGTAGGGTAGGATAGGAAGAAATTAATAATGTAGATAAATTCTCCGGCTTCACTCGGCTCCATTAACGGACCCAGACATTCTTTGGAAGCGGGGGTCTCACAGGAGAATTAATGGGAAGGGTGAATGAGATCAGATGATGGTCAGACCAGGTGCAGGGTAAAATGGACAGGGAGTCTACCGGACAGTTCAAGGACCAAATCTGATCTAAGATGTGTCCTTTGACGTGAGTGGGAGAATGAACGTGTGACGCAAAATTAAGAGATTGAAGCGTGTCTGAAAACTGTTTGGAAGATGAACATTCCGCTGGGTCTGAAGGCCAGAAGTTAAAGTCTCCCAATAGTAGGATGAAAGAATTATTAACCGTAAGTGTGGCAAGTATCTCTTGAAAATCGGAGAGAAAAAGTAAAGGTGATTGAGGGGGCCGGTAAGTGAGAAAACAGGTAAGAGGTCGAGTGGTCGATGTGGTACGAATGACGAGGTACTCTGTAGTAGCGATATCTGGCAAGGATAGAAGTTGGAAGGGGAGGTCGGCCCGGATAATAACCGCCACGCCGCCCCCAGTCCTACCGGTAGAACGGTCTGCTCGTAGAGCATAATAAGGAGCGGGAAGAGTAGCCAGAAGGGTAGGGAGGGAGTCATCAGTAAACCAAGTCTCGGTTAAGAAAAGAAGATCAGGTGCGTAGAGATCCAACAGCACCGACAGTTCGTGTGAGTGGGCCACTGCTGACCGGGTATTCAGATAGTAGGCCGAGAGGGTCCTAGGAGCGCCTGGGCTGGTTTCCTCTCTGGAGAACTGGGAGGGAATGGAGGGAGCGAGAGGAAGGGGGAGTGAAGAAGTAGGGGACAGATCATGTGAAGATATGATGGAGCAAATAGAGGCGGGCAGAGGCCACGGACCATGAAGAATACGGAGTTGGGAGGACGTGTAAGTGATGATTTGGGCAGAGTGACATGCCCCTAGCCCCGGTCGGTCGCGGACGGGCGCAGATGGGCTTGCCTTAGGCGCGCCTTCGGCGCGCCATCGTCGCGCCCGCTGCGCCCGTCCGCTGCGCTTCCGGCCAATGCACATGGTTTTATAGGAGCGTCAGGGGCAGTGGGGGGAAGGAGGGGGGTGTGGCCAGCAAAGTGGGCGGGGCTAACTCGCTCGCTGTAGATGGCGGCAGCGAGCAGGGATTCCCCGTGACAGCGTCAAGATCGGCTGTTCGGGGTGTTCAGGAATCAAGCCTGGAAGCCTAGCTTCAGTGCAAGTAGGTAAAAAACACAGAAAGATTTAACAGTTTAAAAAATGCAATTTCCAGCGCTCCCGGCTTTCCGCCTCAGGAGATTTGTTAGAATGGCCGCGCTGGCAGTCAGCGCGCCCTTTTAGCCTGAGAGAAGGGGGCGTGGCCAGCAGAGTGGGCGGGGCTAACTCGCTCGCTGTAGATGGCGGCAGCGAGGAGGGATTCCCCGTGACAGCGTCAAGATCGGCTGTTCGGGGTGTTCAGGAATCAAGCCTGGAAGCCTAGCTTCAGTGCAAGTAGGTAAAAAACACAGAAAGATTTAACAGTTTAAAAAATGCAATTTCCAGCGCTCCCGGCTTTCCGCCTCAGGAGATTTGTTAGAATGGCCGCGCTAGCAGTCAGCGCACCCTTTTAGCCTGAGAGAAGGGGGCGTGGCCAGCAAAGTGGGCGGGGCTAACTCGCTCGCTGTAGATGGCGGCAGCGAGGAGGGATTCCCCGTGACAGCGTCACGATCGGCTGTTCGGGGTGTTCAGGAATCAAGCCTGGAAGCCTAGCTTCAGTGCAAGTAGGTAAAAAACACAGAAAGATTTAACAGTTTAAAAAATGCAATTTCCAGCGCTCCCGGCTTTCCGCCTCAGGAGATTTGTTAGAATGGCCGCGCTAGCAGTCAGCGCCCTTTTAGCCTGAGAGAAGGGGGCGTGGCCAGCAAAGTGGGCGGGGCTAACTTGCTCGCTGTAGATGGCGGCAGCGAGGAGGGATTCCCCGTGACAGTGTCAAGATCGGCTGTTCGGGGTGTTCAGGAATCAAGCCTGGAAGCCTAGCTTCAGTGCAAGTAGGTAAAAAACACAGAAAGATTTAACAGTTTAAAAAATGCAATTTCCAGCGCTCCCGGCTTTCCGCCTCAGGAGACTTTATACTTGGTGGAGTTGGTATAGTAAATTATGTGGGTTTAGTGTCCAGCACCTTCCCTGACTGTATTCTTGGTGGTGTGGGAATAGTAAATTATGTGGGTTGACTGTCCAGCACTTTCCCTTATTTTATACTTGGTGGAGTGGGAATAGTAAATTATATGGGTTTAGTGGCCAGCACCTTCCCTGACTTAATACTTGGTGGAGTGGGAATAGTAAATTATATGGGTTTAGTGTCCAGCACCTTCCCTGACTTTATACTTTGTGGAGTGAGAATAATAAATTATATGGGTTTAGTGTCCAGCACATTTCCTGACTTTATACTTGGTGTAGTGGGAAAAGTACATTATGTGGGTTTAGTGTCCAACACCTTCCCTGACTGTATACTTGGTGGTGTGGGAATAGTAAATTATATTGGTTGACAGTCCAGCACCTTCCCTTATTTTATACTTGGTGGAGTGGGAATAGTAAATTATATGGGTTTAGTGTCCAGCACTTTCCCTGACTTTATACTTGGTGGAGTGGGAATAGTAAGTTATATGAGTTTAGTGTCCAGCACCTTCCCTGGCTGTATACTTGGTGGAGTGGGAATAGTAAATTATATGGGTTGACTGTCCAGCACATACTCTGACTGTATACTTGGTGGAGTGGGAATGGTAAATTATATGGGTTTATTGTCCAGCACCTTCCTTGACTTTATACTTGGTGGAGTTGGAATTGTAAATTGTATGGGTTTAGTGTTCAGCACATTCCATGACTTTATACTTGGTGGAGTTGGTATAGTAAATTATGTGGGTTTAGTGCCCAGCACCTTCCATGACTGTATACTTGGTTGTGCGGGAATAGTAAATTATATGGGTTGACTGTCCAGCACTTTCCCTTATTTTATACTTGGTGGAGTGGGAATAGTAAATTATATGGGTTTAGTGGCCAGCACCTTCCCTGACTTAATACTTGGTGGAGTGGGCATAGTGAATTATATGGGTTTAGTGTCCAGCACCTTCCCTGACTTTATACTTGGTGGAGTAAGCATAATAAATTATATGGGTTTAGTGTCCAGCACATTCCCTGACTTTATACTTGGTGGAGTGGGAATAGTACATTATGTGGGTTTAGTGTCCAGCACCTTCCCTGACTGTATACTTGGTGGTGTGGGAATAGTAAATTATATGGGTTGACAGTCCAGCACCTTGCCTTATTTTATACTTGGTGGAGTGGGAATAGTAAATGATATGGGTTTAGAGTCCAGCACTTTCCCTGACTTTATACTTGTTGGAGTGGGAATAGTAAGTTATATGAGTTTAGTGTCCAGCACCTTCCCTGGCTGTATACTTGGTGGAGTGGGAATAGTAAATTATATGGGTTGACTGTCCAGCACCTTCTCTGACTGTATACTTGGTGGAGTGGGAATGGTAAATTATATGGGTTTATTGTCCAGCACCTTCCTTGACTTTATACTTGGTGGAGTGGGAATTGTAAATTGTATGGGTTTAGTGTTCAGCACATTCCATGACTTTATACTTGGTGGAGTTGGTATAGTAAATTATGTGGGTTTAGTGTCCAGCACCTTCCCTGACTGTATACTTGGTGGTGTGGGAATAGTAAATTATATGGGTTGACTGTCCAGCACTTTCCCTTCATTTATACTTGGTGGAGTGGGAATAGTAAATTATATGGGTTTAGTGGCCAGCACCTTCCCTGACTTAATACTTGGTGGAGTGGGAATAGTAAATTATACGGGTTTAGTGTCCAGCACCTTCCCTGACTTTATACTTGGTGGAGTCAGAAAAATAAATTATATGGGTTTAGTGTCCAGCACATTCCCTGACTTTATACTTGGTGGAGTGGGAATAGTACATTATGTGGGTTTAGTGTCCAGCACCTTCCCTGATTGTATACTTGGTGGTATGGGAACAGTAAATTATATGGGTTGACAGTCCAGCACCTTTCCTTATTTTATACTTAGTGGAGTGGGAATAGTAAATTATATTGGTTTAATGTCCAGCACTTTCCCTGACTTTATACTTGGTGGAGTGGGAATAGTAAGTTATATGAGTTTAGTGTCCAGCACCTTCCCTGACTGTATACTTGGTGGTGTGGGAATAGTACATTATGTGGGTTGACTGTCCAGCACCTTCCCTGAGTTTATACTAGGTGGAGTGGGAATAGTAAATTATATGGGTTTAGTGTCCAGCACCTTCCTTGACTTTATACTTGGTGGAGTGGGAATAGTAAATGACATGGGTTGAGTGTCCAGCACTTTCCCTGAGTTTATACTAGGTGGAGTGGGAATAGTAAATTATATGGGTTGACTTTCCAGCACCTTCCCTTATTTTATACTTGGTGGAGTGGGAATAGTAAATTGTATGGGTTTAGTGTCCAGCATCTTCCCTGATTTTATACTTGGTGGAGTGGGAATAGTAAATTATATGGGTTTAGTGTCCAGCACATTCCCTGACTTTATACTTGGTGGAGTGGGAATAGTAAATTATGTGGGTTTAGTGTCCAGCATCTTCCCTTACTGTATACTTGGTGGTGTGGGAATAGTAAATTATATAGGTTGACTGTCTAGCACCTTCCCTGATTTTATACTTGGTCGAGTGGGAATAGTAAATTATATGGGTTTCGTTTCCAGCACCTTCCCTGACTTTATAGTTCGTGGAGTGGGAATAGTAAATTATATGGGTTGACTGTCCAGCACCTTCCCTGACTTTATACTTGGTGGTGTGGTAATAGCAAATTATATGGGCTTAGTGTGTAGCACCTTCCCTGAGTTTATAGTTGTTGGAGTGGGAATAGTAAAGTATATGGGTTTAGTGTCCTTCACCTTCCTTGACTTTATACTTGGTTGAGTGGGAATAGTAAATTATGTGAGTTTAGTGCCCAGCACCTTCCCTGACTTCATACTTGGTGGTGTGGGAATAGTAAATTATATAAGGTTTAGTGTCCAGCACCTTTTCTGACTGTATATTTGGTGGAGTGGGAATGGTAAATTATATGGGTTTAGTATCCAGCACCTTCCTTGACTTTATACTTGGTGGAGTGGGAATAGTAAATTACATGGGTTGATTGTTCTGCACCTTCCCTGAGTTTATACTAGGTGGAGTGGGAATAGTACATTATATGGGTTGACTTTCCAGCACCTTCCCTTATTTTATACTTGGTGGAGTGGGAATAGTAAATTATATGGGTTTAGTGTCCAGCATCTTCCCTGATTTTATACTTGGTGGAGTGGGAATAGTAAATTATATGGGTTTAGTGTCCAGCACCTTCCTTGACTTTAAACTTGGTGGAGTGGGAATAGTAAGTTATATGGGTTGACTGTCCAGCACCTTCCCTGACTTCATACTTGGTGGTGTGGGAATAGTAAATTATATAAGGTTTAGTGTCCAGCACCTTTTCTGACTGTATATTTGGTGGAGTGGGAATGGTAAATTATATGGGTTTAGTATCCAGCACCTTCCTTGACTTTATACTTGGTGGAGTGGGAATAGTAAATTACATGGGTTGATTGTTCTGCACCTTCCCTGAGTTTATACTAGGTGGAGTGGGAATAGTACATTATATGGGTTGACTTTCCAGCACCTTCCCTGACTTTATACTTGGTGGTGTGGAAATAGTAAATTATATGGGTTTAGTGACCAGCACCTTCCTTGACTTTATACTTGGGGGTGTGGGAATAGTAAATTATATGGGTTAACTGTCCAGCACCTTCCCTGACGTTATACCTGGTGGTGTGGGAATAGTAAATTATATGGGTTTAGTGTCCAACACCATCCCTGAGTTTATAGTTGTTGGAGTGAGAATAGTAAATTATATGGGTTTAGTGTCCAGCACATTCCCTGACTTTATACTTGTTGGAGTGGGAATAGTAAATTATGTGGGTTTAGTGTCCAGCATCTTCCCTTACTGTATACTTGGTGGTGTGGGAATAGTAAATTATATAGGTTGACTGTCTAGCACCTTCCCTGATTTTATACTTGGTGGAGTGGGAATAGTAAATTATATGGGTTTCGTTTCCAGCACCTTCCCTGACTTTATAGTTCGTGGAGTGGGAATAGTAAATTATATGGGTTGACTGTCCAGCACCTTCCCTGACTTTATACTTGGTGGTGTGGGAATAGCAAATTATATGGGTTTAGTGTGTAGCACCTTCCCTGAGTTTATAGTTGTTGGAGTGGGAATAGTAAAGTATATGGGTTTAGTGTCCTGCACCTTCCTTGACTTTTTACTTGGTGGAGTGGGAATAGTAAATTAAAGCAGAGGTCAGACCCGGGACCAGGGTTCAATTCCCAATGCGGCAGGGTCTTGAACCCAAATATCCACGGACTCGATAATTCTCGTTTCGGTGCCTACTCGAATCACGGGTTCACACTCTGCAGCTCTGGGCATCAGCCTGCTTAATCTCCACTACGACCCCCCCCGCGGCGTGATGCCTGGCTTTCACCTTGGGGATGCCCTGATGGGTATCTCACAGGGAAAAGCCAGGATGGGTTTCCAAGGCAAGCACCGAGATGCCTACGGGTAATCGAGCGCTATGTAAGAACGCATAATAATAATAATAATAATAATAATAATAATATTATGGGTTTAGTGTCTAGCACCTTCCCTGAGTTTATAGTTGTTGGAGTGGGAATAGTAAAGTATATGGGTTTAGTGTCCTGCACCTTCCTTGACTTTTTACTTGGTGGAGTGGGAATAGTAAATTAAAGCAGAGGTCAGACCCGGGACCAGGGTTCAATTCCAAACGCGGCAGGGTCTTGAGCCCAAATATCCACGGACTCGATAATTCTCGTTTCGGTGCCTACTCGAATCACGGGTTCACACTCTGCAGCTCTGCGCATCAGCCTGCTTAATCTCCACTACGGTCCCCCCGTGGCGGGATGCCTGGCATTCACCTTGGGGATGCCCCGTATGGGCATCTCACAGGGAAAAGCCAGGACGGGTCCCCAAGGCAAGCACCTAGATGCCTACGGGTAATCGAGTGCTATATAAGAACGCATAATAATAATAATAATAATAATAATGTGGGTTTAGTGCCCAGCACCTTCCCTGACTTCATACTTGGTGGTGTGGGAATAGTAAATTATATAAGGTTAGTGTCCAGCACCTTCCCTGATTTTATACTTGGGGGAGTGGGAATAGTAAATTATATGGGTTGACTGTCCAGCACCTTCTCTGACAGTATACTTGATGGAGTGGGAATAGTAAATTATATGGGTTGACTGTCCAGCACCTTCTCTGACTGTATAATTGGTGAAGTGGGAATAGTACATTATATGGGTTGACTGTCCAGCACCTTCTATGACTTCATACTTGGTGGAGTAGGAATAGTAAATTATATGGGTTTAGTGTCCAGCACCTTCCTTGACTTTATACTTGGGGGAGTGGGAATAGTAAATTATATGGGTTGACTGTCCAGCATCTTGCTAGAGTATATACTTTGTGGAGTGGGAATAGTAAATGATATGTGTTTAGTGTGTAGCATTTTCCCTGAATTTATAGTAGGTGGAGTGGGAATAGTGATTTATATGGGTTGACTGTCCAGCATTTTGTGAGAGTATATACAATGATATTAAAAGCAATTAAATACAAATTATACAGTAAAAGGTATAGAAAAAATCATTAATTATTATAATTGATAGTAAGTGAAATTAAATTAATCAGACTCAAAGCATGTTTTAAATATTTTATTATGTTCAAAAGAGGGTAACAAAATGAGAAAATAATTGTATTGACATTTTTTAATGTTAAGTACACATTTTTATTTTGATGATATATAGTTTAATAACATATTTACATTATAGTCACAGTTGTATATTGGTGAAAAAAAATGTGTATTGTAAACACATTTTTAATACAATTATTTTTAAGAAAAGTAATATTTATTCATTCAGTGTACATTTGTTTGTTTATTTCACATTTGTTATTGTAAACATAAAGGTTTATTTTACAAGTCATATAGAACAAGTTTTTTGACAATTTATTAATACAGTGTTTGTATTTTTAAACATTTTTTGAGGCAAACATATTCATATACATCACCAAAAAAAGTAGGCATTGTTGACATTGATATATAATTTACAATTGTATTTTCTGAAAGAAATTAATATTATTAATACATAAAATATTAATAATAAGAATGTTTACAGAGGTAAAGTATTATTACACAGGTAATGTTGTTAGGTACATTATTTGTACATACAAAGAGTAAATAATAGTAACATTTATTACAGTATTTCATATTCATACAGTCATGTAAGTAATTTTTTTTAAAGTAAATGTTTGTTTATTTAATATAAAGTAATTGAAAATAACATATAGTACTTTGTAAATAATTTTTATAACATTCTTAATTTTTTTTTAAATAAAACAAAATACAATAGTCAGACAATATTGACTGAAACATGTATTAAATAATTTTAGAAGGTTATTTAATGTTAATATGAATGGGACTATTTGTTTGTTGGGGACTATTTTGTAACCGTGCTATGTTATTTTGGGTCATTTCGACGTGGAAGAGCTCGTGGTTGGAGGCTGCTTCGCATGTGGAAGGGTAATTTTAAGTATTTTATTTAAGTTAGATGTATAGTTTGAGTGTTTGTGGAGTGTGTGTAGGTTTTCTAGTGTTGGGTAGTTGTAGGATGTGTGTGTTTTAGGCGGTAGTTACGGTTTTCGTTTTGGTTCCGGTTTACTCGCTTTGCGCGTACTATGTTGAGGTAGGAATAGTGTTATAAATGTTAATTAAATGATATGTGTAATGTTTAATAATGTTTGAAAATGTATGTTGGGGTGCATTGTGTGTGGGTGGGTATGTTTTTTTTCTATTTTGCAGGTACTTCGCGTGGATGCCGTTTTTGGGAGAAGTTTGCGTTTTTTTTAGTAAGAAGTGTGTCGATTATTATTTATTCTTTTTTAGACACACTTTCTTACATTTTTGCATTTTCAAGGAGCGTTTCTTTAATTTTTAAACTATTTTCGGGTTTTTAATGGTTTACCGTTGGATCGATTATGGAGAAGATTCATTATGGATGTGTTTTTATTTTTTATTTTTACATTTGGTTTCCTTGGAGCGTTTTTTTTAGTTTTTGATAGCTAGTTGCTTTGCATGGTTTGGATGGATTACTACTATTGAGGGATTTCTTTTGTTAGAAAGGTTTGTCTTCAACAACAAAGTGAGTACGTTTTCTTCATGTATTTTTTGGGTTGGATTGGTATTTTATTTGTTTAATTATTTTATGTCATATGTTAGAAATTATAAGGAAAATGTTCAGATATATTTAAATAAATTTATTAAATATATTTGACAATTTTGTTACAGTTTCTAACATGTATTTAAATTATATATTTTATGTTTAATATTTGCTCAGTATAGGTATATAGATATGTTTAAAGAATTATTTTTGCTATCATAGACAGATATTGTAGGCCTCTGGTAGTTGGGTATAGGGTTAGCTGGTCTTGTAAGGTATTGTACATTTTTTTTAGTTTGTTTAGTTAGGTTAGGGCCAATTAGTGTTACAGATTGCTCCATTCGGAGTTCTTGGTAACTTTCTCCTTTTGTAATGATTGGAGGAGTTTATGTAGTGTTGGGGTACCTCTGCCTGTACTTGCTTGGAAAGCATTGTGCCATCCTACGACAGTGTTGTTACATTTAGCCTGTTTATTTATGGTACTTAGGTAGACGTCTCACCAGGGAATTTGACATTTTGGTTGCCTTCTGTGTCCAGATCTGTGTAGCCTTCATACCCATGTGTCTTCGAAGTAATCTAGCAGAGGGCTTAGTTTTGTTTCGTTTTTTTTTATAATAGGGGCTGTTTATTAGTAGGTTGTAATGTTCTGCTACGTCTTTAACAGGAACGCGGACTAGTGCAATTAGTTTTTTTACCTGGTATGCAAAAGTGCTGTCATTGCAGTATTGGGAGCTTAGGGCAGATTATTTTATATGTTTCCATATACATTGGTTAAAGTGGTAGTAGCAACCTTGGATTGCTGTGTGAGGGTAGGTTTTTAGAATTGCATTTATCATTGATTTCTCAAAGTCAATGATAATTTGTTGGGGGAAGTAATTATTTGTTTGTTCTTTTATTTTATTTAGTAGCTTAACATAGGTTGTTTGGTGTTTGTTGGGTAGTAGGGTATATATGAAAGGAATATTGCAGTTCTGATAGTGTCCATGGATGGTGTATAATAGATAAAAAGGTTTTGGGCATACTGAGAATGTACCATCCATCATCTATGTTTCGCATTGGTGTAATTTCACCATATTGTCTGCTGTAGCAAACATTATAATTCTTTTTTCATTAGATGCATTGTCGTATAGGATGAAAGGTTCGTCATTATGAGTTATTCTCAGTTCAGGGGGGAATTTGAACTTGCTCAAAGGTTTTTGGGGCAGGTGAAGTAACTGCAGTTGTTCTTTTTTGCCTATCTATTGTCCTTTTTAGATATTCGATGGAAGGGAGCTGGATTGATGCATGTTGGGGGAGAACTTTTAAGTGTTCTTTAAGGATAGTTTCAGAAGGGAGGTCTGTGCTAGTACTTGCTTCTTTTAGTGAGTCAAGCATTTGTCTAATTTCTATTTCTGTCACGTTGGGAGGGTGGTTATGTTCTGTTGTATTGGTTACAGTTGTTTCCTCTGTTATAGCTCGACCATAACATTTATTACTGTAATATTTGCTGCATTTCCAAAACACTTTCATTTCATGCTGTTTTTCTTGTGTATATGTATAGCCCATATAACAAAGAAGCATTTTGCCTTTTTGTGAACTTATACATTTGGCTCCATCAGTCATTTTTCTTTTTTCTTTCTACAGTAAATAAATGTTGCATAGAGATATATAGGGGCCCATTAGGATGTCGGGCGGATTGCCCCCACCAGGCTGGCGGTGGCTACCGCCACCCCCCACCCCTCCTTCACTTTTGGGGCCCCCTGCAGGCCTCCAAGTGAAGGAGGGGTGAGGGGTACACACGGGGGGTACCTGTGGTACTCCCCTGCATTTGCATATACAATGTGGCAGGCACCGCGCGGTGCCTGCCGCTTTGTGTATGCAAATGTATACATCCATTTATAGCATTGTGGTGGCCGGTGCAGCGAGCACTACCCGCCACAATGTTATAAATGCAGGATGGGCCCGCCACTGTGGCGGGCACATCCTAATACTCCCCACGGGACCCCCGTCCTTATGGCGGGCGGTCACGATTTCCGACAGGACCACCCGTGTCATTCTAATGGGGCCCTTAGTATTGTTTTACGTTCATCATTTGCATTTATACCATTTTCACTATATATTTACCTGTTTCTTAGTTGTTTGGAGGGCTGTGCTGTGTGTTTGGATGCTTTACTTCTCTTTATTTTGTCGATGGTTCTGTTGGGAAAAGAAAATGAGATTTATTGTATATGTTTCGGTTTGTATTACTGGATTTCTTTCCATATGGACGTTTCCTTGCTAGTTTTTCTTTTAAAAATTGTCTATGTTATTTTAGTTTATATTCTTACTTTTGTTTTAGAGTTGATAGAGTTTTAAAAGTTGGGCTTTTTTCTGTAATTTTGATATATCTGCAAGACATGGTAAGAAGGAAAGAAAATGTTTCAGTTATTATTGTTTAATTTAGTTTTTTTGTTTTTAGTGCTCAGTTTAGTAGCTATTATTAGGTAGTGGTACTTACTTTTGTTTTGTATATCCTTTTTTGAATGTAGCAGCTTTCTCTTCTGGTGAAAATCTGGCAGAGTTTCCCCTTCTTCACGTTTTGTGGCGCAAAGTGTTATCTTATTGTCTCTTTTCCTTCTTTTTATAGCGTTTCTATAATATGTTGGTTATTTTGATTGGTCTGCCTAATTATTTGGTGTTTTTTATTGGTTGCTTGAGAGTGTTTGAATTTTTTGGGGAGTTATGTGGTTTATATGGAAGACGCCAATTATTGTTTTTTTATTATCGGGAGCTTTTTTAAAAAAAAAATTAAATAATTCTTTTATAGTGTGAGATGTATAATGTTTTATATGTTAATATGATGTGAATCTATTGTATTTTCGAAATGTTATTTTGTATACATTTTTTCATGTTTATTTATTCAGTGATTATAGTATGTTTAATTTTATATAATTATGGTGAGTTATGTTACTATTTTCCATGTTTTTTCGTGATATATTGTGTTTTTTATGATTTATAGAGAGGTCGATAAATTTATTTTGCGATATTTTAGTGGTCTATATTTTTTACCCGATATTTTTGCTTATGTCTTTATATGTGTTGAAAGTCGATATATATTGTTTGCGATATTTTTTGGGGTCGATAATGTTGTCGATTTTTTTTTGTTGCGATATTGTGGAGTCGATATTTGTGTAGTTTCTTGTTTAAGTATTGGTAGTCGATATTTTTGTGGTCAGGTAAGAGGAAGATGAATGGTATGAGTGCTGGGGAACAGCGTGAGTGCAGTGTGATCGCTGTGAGTATAGCGTGAGCGGTGAAAGTGTCAAGTGAGTGGATTGTCATGTGCGTGCCACATGTGAGGGTGAGCGGTGTGCTCGTGTGAGTGCAGGGTAGGAGGAGGGTGAATGGCGTGAGTGCATGGTGAGCAATGTGAGTGCACTGTGATCGATTTGAGTGCGGGGTGAACATGAAAGTGAAGGGTGAGTGGTGAGAATGAGGAGGGTGTTGTCTGAATGCAGGATGTAATCCCAGACACCTGAGGGCTTATGTACAAGCCCCTAACACAACCAGAGAGTCACTTTTTGCAAAACTCCAGTGGCGTAAACGCCTTCGCCATATTCATAAGACAGTTTGTGGCTTAATGCTGCCTTGTAAATAATACCCCTATTCATGCAGCACTTAGCGTGAAGGGTGAGTGCAATGAGTGTTGCAGTGGGCATTCCACCGCAACACCCATTGCTTTTTGACACTGTCCCATATTTACACGGTATGGGGCAGAGACAAAGATACCACCAGGGAATGCCTGCTCTTAAACAGGTGATATGAGGAGAAATATTTTTTTATCCTAGTATATTGCATTCTGTAGCACACATAGATCGAGCAAATTGCCTATTGGGATTTTTTATGTGCAGGAAGGTGTCCCTTCCTGCACATAAAGAATTCACCCCAATAGCGCAGACACTCTAGCAAAATGGTGCTAGAGTGCCTGTGCTGGCACCAGGCAGCATTTCTAGCACCAGTGCTAGGGGTAATGCAGGAGTGCGCTGCATTCTGTAAATAGGCCCACACCTGCATTTTGAGACTGTAGGAGAGGGGTGTTACCAAATTTGGATTACCACAGCGCTCTGCCGAATCTAGGGGCATATTACCAAGGCATGAAAAGAACAAAACAAGCCACTATTGGCACTCCATTCAGTGTCCCATTAGTACATAGTATATGAATTCATAAAACTATGCTTAAGTCCGTAGTGAGATCTATTAATATTCACATCAATGTCCATTAGTTTTGCTCCAAATTCAGAAATCTGACTCAGGTATATTTTCCAAGATTTTCTTTTATTATATTTCAATACTATATTCACAACTTCACAGCATACCCGCCGACACGTGTTTCGTCTCTAACTGAGACTTTTTCAAGGCCTAGACGATATAAGGTACTCAAGGTTGTCCAGCGTCCAGAGAAGTCTGTAGCTATATGATTCATCCAAATATGTATCTTCAATGGTCATAGAAAGTAAATGCAAAGTCCTCAATGCCTCTCCAAACACATATTTAGCCGTATGTTCGGTCTTGTGGTGTTCATTAGTGGTTGTTTGTCACCAAGTAACTCGTATATGTCAAGTCAAGAGTCTTAGATGGACGATCCATCTAAACAGTAGGGTGCTTTATCGTGCAGCATGAGACCGTAATAAGTCTCACCCCGTCCAAAATAGTCCGATTTAGAGAACCATCTTCAAGACCGTGGTTTTCAAAAAAGCGGCTTTTGCGGCAGTTTTCTGCCGATAAAAGCAGCGATAATTTTATCGCCTGTGTTGATAATGGGCCCGATTCACAGAACTACCTCAAGACAAAATCCTAAACTTACTACTTTTGGTATTCACAGAAGTTAGGATGTTTGTCTTAAGACAGACTTAAGACAGACTTAAGTTAGGATTTTGTCTTAAGTCTGTCTTAAGACAAACTTAAGACAAAATTAAGACAAAATCCTAACTTCTGTGAATACCAAAAGTAGTAAGTTTAGGATTTTGTCTTAAGTTAGTTCTGTGAATCGGGCCCAATATGCCCCCTGGTTCTGATGGGTGTTCGCCGCTCTGCCAGTTTTTTATACATATGCCCCTTGGAGTAACTCACTTTCAGAAACAATGGTTCCTGTGGACTGGTATTATCTGTTATGATATAATTCTGTGCGTAATAGCAATGTAAAAGCAGTGGTAGAAGTGGGCGTGATCGGAAGGGCACGGCGAGCCCCTACTTTTAAACATTATTTCAGTCCGTTCACCTACTTCTTTCTTTCAAAGAAGCATCCCGGGACGGCAAGAATAGACCAACTTAAAAATGATGGGGCACATTTACAAGCCCCTTGCGCCTCATTTACGCTGCTTTTGCGTCACTTTTGTGTTGCAGCGGCGTCGCAAATCCTGCGCCATGTTGCGGGGTACTTACAAGTTGACGCATCTGGGAGATGCATCATGTTGTAAAGCCCTGCTTCACTCAGTCACTTTTAGGCCAATGCTGCGTCAAAACCCTGCGCCTGCTTGAAGCAGGCGTAAGGCTTGACGCAGCATTGGACTAATAGGCCCCCATAGAGCATTGCTGGAGCTGCGTCGCACTTGCAACGCAACTCCAGCAATGCGCCGCCTTTACGGCACAGATGCTTCACGCATCTGTGCCGTTTTTGCACCGTGGTGTGCCGCATTGTAAATGCAGCGCATCATGGGTGGCAGAGATGCGGCGCACAATTACTGGCGCAACCCTGCTGATATGCAGGGATGCACCAGTAATTGTAAATCTGCCCTGATAACTTTCTTTCAACTTTCAGGGGCAGCCCGCACTTCTCTGTTGAACTCCAGAGGCTGCAGCAGCCCCTCCCTGAGCTCTCACAGAGTGAGGGCAGGCCCATTGTCATTCCGATTGAGGCTGATTATCCCCTTTCTAATGACAATGCGCCGCCTTCTGCCTTTAGAATATCATGCTGAGTTTGTGATTACAGAGGAGATTTCCCCTGACAGAGTATTGTGGGGAACTTTACATGTGAAATTTGTCAATGTTATACGCAGACTGAACTGGCCAGGAACAATGAAGGGACAGAAGAGGAGACAGGAAAGGAGAGGTGATGGGGCGGGAGAGGTGACCAGGCAGGAGAAGAAATGGGCAGGAGAAGTGACGGGGCAGGAGAAGTGATGGGGCAAGTAGAAGTGACAGGGAAGGAGAGGCAACAGGGAGGGGGAGGTGACGGGGCAGGAGAGGTGACCGTGCAGGAGAAGAAACGAGGCAGGAAAAGTGATGGGGCAGGAAAAGTGACGGAGCAGGAGAGGTAACAGGTCAGGAGCAGTGAGGGAAAGGAGAGGCGACAGGAAAGGAGAGGTGACGGGGCAGGAGAAGTGATGGGGCAGGAGAAGTGACGTGGCAGGAGCAGAGATTAGGCATGTGCAGGAGCGGTAACCGGGCAGGAGCGGTGAACGACAGGAGCAGTGAACGGACAGGAGCAGTGACCGGATTGGGGCAATGAATGGATAGGGGCAATGAACAGAGAGGAGCAGTGAATGGGGCAGGAGAAGTGATGGGACAGGAGAAGTGATGGGACAGGAGATGTGATGGGACAGGAGAAGTGATGGGGCAGAAAAGGTGATCGGGCAGGAGTGCTGACCGGCAGGAACAGTGAATGAACAGGAGTGCTGACCGGGCAGGAGTCCTGACCGGGCATGAGTGCTGACAGGCAGGAGCAGTGAATGGCAAGAGCGGTGACCGGGCAGGAATGGTGACCGGGCAGCAGAGGTGATGGGGCAGGAGAGGTGATGGGGCAGGAGAGGCAACAGGAAAGGAGAGGTGACTGGGCAGGAGAGGTGACCGGGAAAGAGAGGTGATCAGGCAGGAGAGGTGACTGGGCAGGAGAGGTGACTGGGTAGGAGAGGCAACAGGAAAGGAGAGGTGACTGGGCAGGAGGGGTGACCTGGCAGGAGAGGTGACCGGGCAGGAGGGTTGACCGGGCCGGAGTGGTAACCGGCAGGAGTGGTGACCGGGCAGGAGCAGTGAACGGCAGAAGCAGTAAATGGGCAGGAGCGGTGATGGGGCAGGAGCGGTGACGGGGCAGGAGCGGTGATCGGGCAGGAGTGTGGACCAGACATGAGCAGTGAACGGCAGGAGCAGTGAACGGGCAGGAGAGGTGACCGGGCAGGAGTTGTGACTGGGCAGGAGTGGTGATTAGGCAGGAGCAGGAGCAGTAATCTGAGGGGAGCAGTGAAAGGACAGGAGTGGTGAACGGGGCAGGAGCAGTGAACGGGGCAGGAGCAGTGGACGGGCCAGGGGCAGTGGACGGGCCAGGAGCAGTGGACGGGGCAGGAGCAGTGGACGGGGCAGGAGCAGTGATGGGGTAGGAGAAGTGAATGGGTAGAAGCGGTGAATGGGTAGGAGTGTTGGACGGTGCAGGAGTGGTGACGGGGCAGGAGCGGTGACGGGGCAAGAGTGATGATGGGGCAGGAGAAGTGACGAGGCAGGAGCCGTGACGGGACAGGAGCAGTGACGGGGCAGGAGAGGCAACAGGAAAGGACAGGTGACTGGGCAGGAGAGGTGACCGGGCAGGAGAGGTGACCAGGTAGGAGTGGTGATGGGGCAGGAGAAGTGATGGGGCAGGAGTGGTGATTAGGCATGAGCAGGAGCGGTAACTGGGCGGGAGCGATGAAAGGAGAGGAGCAGTGAACGGGGCTTGAGAGGTGAACTGGGCAGGAGCAGTGAACGGGGCAGGAGTAGTGAACAGGGCAGGAGCAGTGGACGGGGCAGGATCAGTGGACGGGGCAGGAGCAGTGGACGGGGCAGGAGCAGTGATGGGGTAGGAGAAGTGACGGGGCAGGAGAAGTGATGGGGCAGGAGAAGTGATGGGGCAGGAGAAGTGTCAGGGCAGGAGAAGTAACGGGGCAGGAGCGGTGAATGGGTAGGAGCGGTGAATGGGTAGGAGCGGTGGACGGGGCAGGAGCGGTAGACTGAGCAGGAGCGGTAGACGGGGCAGGAGCGGTGACGGGGCAGGAGAGGTGACGGGGCAAAAGCAGTGAAGGGCAGGAGAAGTGACGGGGCAGGAGAAGTGACGGGGCAGGAAAAGTGACGGGCCAGGAAAAGTGAAGGGCAGGAAATGTGACGGGGCAGAAGAAATGATGAGGCAGGAGAAGTGACTGGGTGGGAGTAGTGATCGGGCAGGAGCAGTGATTAGGCATGAGCAGGAGTGGTGAATGGATAGGAGCAGTGAAAGGGCAGATGTGGTGAATGGGCAGGAGCGGTGAATGGGCAGGAGCGGTGAATGGGCAGGAGTGGTGACGGGGCAAGGGATATGACAGGGAAGGAGCGGTGGTTGGGTAGGAGAAGTGACTTGTACTTATGTTCCTTGCCTATTTATTTATATACTATTGCATGACATCCACTGATGTGTCTGCAAAGCATACCTGTTGCCCCGAATTTGTGTCCTGAATTTTGACCGCTTGTCCTGAATTATTTTTGTCCTGAATTTTGACCCCTTGTCCTGCATTTTTACACTCACCATCCTGAATTTGCGCCCATGCCATTGTTCCTGCTTATATTTTGCGTGCTTTATATAAACCTGTATTCCCTATGAGTATTTGCTTTTTCTTGAATTAATCCTCAAATAAACATGTTAATCAATTGTTTGAATTAAAACACGTTATAAGCTGTAACTGGTCAGTGAAATGCTAAACGTACAAAAAATTTGAATGTTTTGTGATTTCTAACCACACCCCTGACTCCGGCCACTGATTCAATCTTCGATTATTCCCGCCCTTGATTCTCCACCAACAGTTCCCCTACTTTTTATTCCCCACTTCGACCACTGTGTAAAAGGGTTAGTGTGCTGTCAGAAGGCAAAGGACCACCAATACCAATGACTGAATATATCACATCAAATTTTATAGTATATAAAGGAGGAAGCAGTTTATACAGTATCAAAAAAATTAGATGCAGAGCTGACAGCTGCGGCTCTGAGAAACCACACGGTGGACCGACCTGCTGTTTGGGAGAACTCTCCCTTATTGAAGGGCCCGCCTTGTACACACAATTAATAGTGATGACAGCACCTACAGGGCACGGCAATAACCAGATATAATCCCGTATATTGAATGCAACAGGAGCTCCTAAACCCGAATACATTGCCAACAGAGAGTTCTGATGTTACACTATTTGCCATCTCTTGCTATAGTGTTTTCTTCATCTGAAACGCTGTGCCATCCCAGACGATCAGCTCCTCCCTTCTACTCACAACTGTGTTCCCATTGGGTCCCATTGTGAGTATCTTTTTCTACTTCTTTCACCCACGGCTGGCACACACCTTTCACGGGGCTGCGCGAAACCATCAGATGTCCCTACAACGCTAGGTCCTGATGAGCCCCTACACTGCACAGAGGGTCGAAACGTCGTCCACACAAAGCAAAAGCGAACCATTAAAAAGCGTATATCATTGAATATAGGTGCTGCATATTTCGTATATACTTGATGGTCGACTTTTAAAGAATTGTGGAAACCAAGTAAAAATATTGTCACAATTTAGCACTGTTATTTGAGGTTCCTTTTTTCACTGCGACATCACGCACAATTGTTTATTTAATTTGTCTCTTTTCTTTATACTCCGTTAAATACTATAAAATTTGATGTGATATATTCAATTATTGGCATTGGTGGTCCTTTGCCTTCTGACCGCACACTAACCCTTTTACATTGCTATTAGGCACAGTATTAATCTCATAACAGATAATACCAGTCCCCAGGAACCATTGTTTCTGAAAGAACTTTACATACCCTGGTTCCATAGTGAGTAGGGTTCCCCTGTTTTTTGGTCTTGACCCTTGGAGTAACTCAACATTGTATTGACATATGGCATAGTGTTTCAGATATAAGTTAAACTATTGCTATTGTGGCATCAATCTGGAATGGAGAGTGGAATAAATAAGTAATGTGCTGCTTCTGAAACAAACTTTCAATCTCCTTATTAGGGTTGCTAGCTGATCGATTTTATACTGTCAACTAAATCCAGTGGGCCTCATTTATGAGGCCTTGCGTCTGTTTTGGCGTAAAACATGCCTTCTGTTGTGCACTATTTACAAAGTGACGCATCTAAGCAGATGCGTCACTTTATAAACCCCTGCGCTACATTATACCTGCGTCAGGTATAATGTACGCAGGGGGGCGTTCCCCCACAAAAAGCCTTGTAGAAGTGACGCAGTGAAATCTTTGAGATTTCACTGCATCACTTCTAGGACACCGTTGCGTGAAAATCTTGCGCCTGCCTCACAGCAGGCGTAAGACTGACGCAGGCACTTTCACATGGGGCTTGCCCCATGTGAAAGGATGCATTGCTGGAGTTGCGTCACTTTTGTGACACATGCCAGCAATGCGTCACTTTTGTGCTTACAGATACATCAGAAATACTGTCGTATCTGTAACTTCTTGCGACATGATGCGTCATACATTAAATATGACGCATCAGGTATGTCGCAAGAAGTGCACACTGAGAAGCCCGGTATTTTTAACACTTATTTGTGCATACTTCAAAAAGCAATTAAAAATAGCACTTATAAATATGTTTTAGGGCTACATTAATGATTCATGACTAATAATTACAGAAAACAAAGACAGAAAGGTCAGGTTACAAGAATACATACCATTTTATTTACAGCCTTATTTAGTGTCGAGGGGAGGCCTTTGCAGACTCCTTAAACAAATGGCCGGTATTTTTCTTTAAGAAAGGTATCATCTCTACTCTAGATGCCTTTTCTAATAATGCATTCACCCACTGTGCATTCAAGCCATCCTTGGAGCAGTGTTGAGAGGTAATGCCGAGGATGGCCCTCTGTCGGCAGTCAGTAGAATTGCAGTTAATATTCTGACGGAAATCTCGAATGAGGACATTGTAAAGAAGATATGGTAAATAGATCTACCCATAATGCATTGCACAGAAGACCAACATACGCCACAGCCAATGATAGTTGTCTATAAGATTTGAACATGAATTTAGTATCTATCTTTTCACATATTAGATTGTATTTTTTTTTTTACCACGCTTACCAACATTAAATAAAACACCGTCTTATTTGTCTTAAGTAAAGCAAATTATTTACAGAGGCGAATACACTGGGTTTCTGTTTTCCCGTACTCAATTGAAATTAGTGTGGCACTGATGGGGAAAGTATATGAGACCGCATTAAAAGTAACATTGTAAGAAAGACGGACTGAAGGTCTGGCACAGTCCACTACGTTAAAGTGGGGCTCCTTCAAGTACTACTAGCAGGAGGGCGGAAAGAGCTCGATAATATGCACTTGAAAATTTCAATAGAAGCCCGTGTTCATACCAGAACAAGGGCTCCAATGGTAATTCACAAGGGCATAATATCAAGCCCATTAGTGTTGCTTCAATGGCAGTTTCCTGCTGCTAAAACGGCTATTTCTTGATAACATGCTCCTAAATTCCGGCTATTTCTTGATAACATGCTCCTAAATTCCTGCGTTAGGCCAGAGGATTATTATCATCGCTACCCCTCCTCACCCACCTTTGCAATATTTTCCTATGTTGTTTGTCAGCCACGCCTACTTTGCATCTCATTATTGATGCGTAGCGAGTGGTAACAGAAACGTAAGATAAATCAAGGATACCCGCCCTAGCGGGTCCTTGTTTATAATAAAAACAGGCAATACTATTGCCAAAGCTAGATAATATGCCCCCTGAGTCTGTAAAGTATGATAGTTGACCCCCGATTTAAGATAAAATCACAGGATGTTGACATCACCAGTAAGCTATTTTTATTGCTTTCGCAATGTTTCACCTCAGTTTAACGTCTGCTAAATTCCTGAGTTAGGCATAATTGACATGGGAGGTGGATTATGGAGTTAAGGCCAAAGCACACTCAGCGATAATTATCGCCAGCCCTAGATAATATGCCCCCCAGTTCCCCATCCGTGACATGTTTATTTTTCTCACCGTGCCAGGCCCCTTGTTCTCCTTTGGCCATGCCAAGAACATTAGTTTCACAACCTCTTCCCTAAGTGAACTGAGGACATGTTGTTCTACAACCTGGGGCGTAGCTGGCATTGGTGGAGCCGGTGCAGTTGCACCAGAGCTCATTGAACCCTGATAGTTTCTGTATTGTCACTACAATAACAGTCAGGGGGACATTTTTCTTATTGGCACCAGGACACTTGGTATCCTTGCTATGCTACTGCCCACAAGGGGCCTTATTTATGAAGGCCTTGCGCCACCGGTGCGTCATTTTTTCCCATGTTAAAAGTGGCGCACCGGTGGCGCAAGGCCTTCATAAATAAGGCCCAAGGTATTTTTTAGACATGTGGGGAAAGATTTACGTTTCCTGGTGCATCCCTGCAAATCAACAGGGATGTGCCGTGAAAGATGCGTGACACAAGTTTACCCTTGCACCACCCCATATGCGCCGCAGTTACCATGCGGCGCATCATGGTGCAAGGATAAACAGATGTGTGTCGCATCTGCAGGGGTATGGTTGGCGCAATGCTGGAGTTGTGTCGCGGGCGCCAACTGGCCTATCGTCTGCATGGTGTGTCATACCTTACGCCTGCTTCAAGCAGGTAAAAGGCTTTGACGCAGCGGGGTCGGAAAAGTGACTGAGTGAAATCTTATAGATTTAATTAAGGCACTTTTCCGAGGCGTTTCTTCGCCAGAACGCCCACCCTGCGCTGTTACGCCCACATGTGGCGCAGGGCTTCACAATGTGACGCATCTCCCCCGCAGTCACGTTGTAAATCTCCCGGAGCATGCTGCTAGCTTTACGCTGCCGCTGCGTCACGGAAGTGACGCAACAGCGGCGCAAAAGTGGCACACGGGGCTTGTAAATCTGCCCTGTGATGTCCTCTGGGTGCCTTTTGTATCCTGTGCCTTCTCCTATCAGTGTTTGAATACAAAATAAGTCACAACGCACTGCAAAATAAACCCACAACACTAAGGGGGAGATTTACAAGAAAGTGACGCATCTGTAGAGATGCGTCACTTTCCCTGCGCTACTCCGAGAAACACTTGCGCCACCATGGATGCACTCTATTTACAATTCGGCGCACCATCGCGCAAGGACTGACAGATGCGTCAGAAATTCTGATGCATTTGTTTGGGCAAAAGTCATGCATTGCTGGAGTCGTGTAGCAAGAACAACGCAACTCCAGCAATGCATTTTGAGGCCTGTTCCCACTACACAGCGTCACTCATTTAATTTCATTTAAAATATTTATTCGATCTATTAAAAAAGATCATAAAAGCACATATGCATCGTATCAACTCCTTACGCCTGCTTTAAGCCAGCGGTAGGTTTTGACGCAGTGGCGTCATAGAAGTGACGCAGTGAAATCTTGTACATTTCACTGCGTCACTTTTATGAGGCTTTCTTGCTTGGGAACGCACACCCTGCATACATTATACCTGACGCAGGTATAATGTGATGCAGGGCTTGAGTCACGTTGTAAATTGGCCACATTTTACATGCCACTGCTGCGTCACAAAAGTGATGCAACAGTGGCGCAAAAGTTGTGCAAAGGGCTTTTAAATCTGCCCCTAAATATGTACACATGCACGTGTTCATTTCTTACATTGTCTGTGTGGTGACCGCCCCTCCCTCACGCCCACCTTTTAACAGTTTAATTTTCTAGCTCTGTTTGGCTACGGACTAAAGGGATATTCGTCAGGCTGCCATATTTGCAGTCTGGCCTCTTTCTCTCCTCAGAGTGCAGGAGGAAGGTGGTGCCTGTACTGAACATGCACATGATAATTCTGGCCTCCCATCAACAACAGCCTGAGCATGTGCAGGTGAAGCACAGTGACCATACTGCATGGTGAAACATTGCAGACCTTGTTCAAGTACTTGAAGACATAAGCACACGTCGTTCCTTCACTGGACAAACAGCAAAATTATACATTAGCCTTTCTCTCAAATAGAATACTTTGCTATACAGAGCCTGTGACCCTCTGCTTCTTCACTGGACAAGCGGCAAAATTATTCATTAGCCCTTCTCTCAAATAGTTTACTGTGCTGTACACAGCCTGTGGCCCTCTGCCACTTGAACCTATAACCCATGCCTGGCTGCTCCTCACAGCATGCATTTGCACCTCGTGACCCTCTGCAGTCTGCAGCCTGTGACCTTATTTACCACCTCCACTTATGTAATTCATTCGCACCCTGTGACCTTCTGCAACTCCTCCTCCTTGCAGTTGGTCCTTTAACACCGATCGCTAGGGGGGCGTGGCCTGACAGATGGCCGGCTAGTTGCGCTCGAGCTGAGCTCCAGCTCATGCATAAATCCTGGCGAACCGGTGAAAATGTCGATCATAATTGTGTCGCAACATCCCTAGACCTCGGCGAGTTGAAGAACGGCAGTCTTCCATGGTGCAAAACTGTAGAAAACGATCACCGCGAATAGCGAGCAAAGCAGAGTTCCTAACCTAAGGATGGCTGTGCCTGACCAGAGCACGAAAACCCGGTCCTGGCAATTAAGGTCAAAATTCCCCGTCCGATGTCAGAAACTGAGCCCCAGCCACAAATCCTGAACCCTGACAAAGCCTGACCCCCCTGTGGGACCATAGTGTGGCTGGTATCGGTCTACGGAGTCGGGGGAGGCCGGAGGAAGAGTAGGCCTAATGGGGCGGGCTGCGCCGCTCCTGCGCTGAATGGAGTCACAAGTGTTTGCAGCCCTCCTAGGCCTTGCGCATTACCCAGAATGACCAACGTTGCGCTGGAAGACTCCAGGAGAATCGTGGAGCCTAAGATCGGTGTCCCCAGCAGGCTGCACATCTTCTGGCACAGCAGAGCCAGCCACGCAGGGGGAAATCCTGCCCTGCTGTTGAGGTAAGCTGAGCTGTAGCGAGATAGATGGGTGTAGATGCGACGAAGAACTGGGACATGAGTGAGCAGCCTGGCTGAGGAGGGGCCTAAGTCCCGATCACAATTCTGGAACCAGCACAGCGACGCAGGCGGACTCCTCAAAGGGGGGGGGGCACCATTGGGGTCCCAAAGGTGAGGAGTGAGATGGCCGAAACACAGGGGGACCAACAAGGCTGATCAACAGTGGCTAAGGAGTGAAGACCCTCAAAATAGAAAAACAGGGACACAAAAATGCCAAAGATAAGGTGTAAAAAAGGCACAACATCACAGGAGACGAGGCATAAAATAACAAAGCACTCTACGAATGCTAATAATATTATGACCTAGGGGCCTTAAAAACTGTGGTGCAAATAAGTGTAGGCAAAACTGATAGCTGAGCCAAGCGGCACACAGAAGGAACAACCATGGTACCATGGTGCACAGGATGACTAGGGTGCCGAAGAGGATTGAGAGTGAGATCCAGTAATACTTTAGGGAAGAAAGTATTCCTACCTTGGCCCACCTGAAGGCGACAGAATAAGGCCCTATAAACTAAAGGGCAACAACACAAAGAAGGCAAAGAGACACTAGATATAGAGGCCGCCATCCAGTCAGGTTCGGGAGCTCCCCTCAATTGTAGGAGGTCTGATAGACACCAAATGACTGGAGCAGTGGTGGTCAGAGATCAACCTGGATGACCGGGGCAAAGAGACATATACACTAATGGATAGAACTGGAGTGGCTTCCCCATAGGACCCACGCCAATTGAGAATAAGTGCCTAACAAGAAATAAACAAAGCGATTAGCACATGGCCAGATTATGGTAAAAGATAAGCCGTCGAGAGGAGAACAGACCAACAAAATAGGGCAATACACAGTGCTGGTTCCAGCAGCAACAGACCAGCCCAGAAGAGACCCTGAAAGTGCGACCAGCCAAGGAGCTATGGCACAAGACAATGCAGATATATTGGGGTCCATTAGAGACTCCCGGGTGGCGCTAGAGACAAAGATGAACACAATGGCGATGGACATAAACCACCTATGCCTAGATCTGTGAAAGGTGGCAGAAAGAGTAACAAACACTGGGGAAGAAGTGGCGACACTGCAGGAAGAAGTTGAGAGTCTCCGTACGACAGTAACCTTGTTACAAGAGCAGTCAAAGTGAGTAGAGGATGCCGAAGGGTGATCAAGGAGAAACAACCTTAGATTTGTAGGATTTTCAGAGCAAGCAGAAGGGCCGGCAGCAGGTATATTTTTGGAAAAGTGGATTGGATTGGCCTTTAACAATATGAGACTCTCTAAATTTTTTGCTATTGAAAGAGTCCACGTGCCCCTGGTCCCCCGCCGAGCCCTGGACCACCGCTTTGAGCCCTGATTGCACGCCTGTTTAACAATAGAGGCAGAGATATAATCCAGCAGCATATCCATGAAAATGGCCCGCCTAAAAATGAAGATTACAACATCCACATTTACCCTTACTACACAAGAAAAGTACATTATCTTAGAAACTGATTTTTGGGAGTCGAGCTATGACTAAGAAACCTTAACATTAAATATAGCTTGATATTTCCAGCGAGACTCCGAGTGCAATATGGGGACAGGGCACAATTCTAGGATTCACCTCAAGATGCGACAGACTGGATGGACTCGATAGTTCTGGCCGGACAAGACCAGAATCAGGGATGGCGTGAACAACAGAGAAGGAACATACGGCAGTGAGGCCAGCGTTGAGATCCTGAAGAGCAAAGTCCCATGCTGCAAGAAACATCGGATCTGGATTGCATCCTGGTTGGAGCAGATGGAACGTTAAGGAATGAATGAGCATACCACTTCAGAACCAGTATTCCCCATTCTGTCTGGTGCAAGAAACCCAATCACAGTGTGAAAGCACCCCGGGTTAGGGTGGGGAGGTCATCCAGGGTGAATTGAAGTGGCTGACGGGGTTAATTCTAAGCTGGGAGTGGACACACTGAACTTGTAAGTAGATAAGCTGAAAAGGGGGCACAAGCTAAGACCAAAATTGGATGAGGGGCAGAACTCTCTGTGGGGGGAGAGTGGTGGGGGCGTAAGGGAAGAATATGCGGACTGGGGAGAAGGGACTAAGACAATTCTGATACTACGTGGTTCTCCCATTTAAACTTGGAGGGCACCCCAGCTGCTGCAAACAGGCACTGCCTTGCTAAGCCAGTAGAGGTCCAGAGAGGTGGTGCAATGCTTGGCAGACTGGCCATATACTAGAGACAGTGGGGCATATTACCAACCTACATCGATATTTATCGATAAGTAGGCTCAGCGGTGAAAAATTTATCGCCGCGGTTCACCTGTTTTTATCGCAGAGATAACTTGCTATTAGCAAGGTATATCTCTAAAACGATAAAAAGCAGGTGAAATGCATGAATATCGCTGTAAATACATGTTGTCCACCTTCCATTGGATAACATGGCTAAGAACTGCTCTGGGCAGGCGTTAGCTTTTGATGATATTCGCGCTTAGCGCGAATATTTCCAAAACTAAGCCATTGTTGGTAATAGGAGATAGCGATATTAGCGACTGTTTCCAGTCGCTAACATCTTAGCACGCCCACTTTGCATGTAATTAGGGATAATTATCGCTGACATGCAAAGTGGGCCCTAAGATGATCGCTATCTCCTACTAGCTGTCGCTAACTGGTGTTAGCGACATCTTGGTAATTGGGCGATCAAATTATCGCTGCTTTAGCGGGAAAAAGTCCCGATAAAGCGGCGATAATGGCCCTTGGTAATATGCCCCTGTGTATTTGGAACAGAGAAATACATCTTTCTATTGTAAGGTTACAGGGAGGAAACTAGGGTGGAGGTGGAGAACGATTTGGGGTGGAGTCCCTGATCCAGGCACCTGTTGGGCTACAAAAATGAGATACTACTACCTGTGGGTGGGTGGAGGTGGGAGTTTGGGAAGTTACAGTTATGGTGGCAAGTTCAAAACGGGAGGTCCAAAAAGATGTTATGCCAAACAAACAAGAAGATTAAGGGAGGTCACTGACCTGCACTATACTAAAATAGAGCCCCGTTAGAAATGAATGAGATATCCCTCGACGATTTAGTGACATGAAGGGTGAAAGACAAAATTACAAGTTCATAACATGGAATGTCCGTGGGCTCAATAATTTTGTGAAACGTACCCGTATAGTAGCCTATTTAAAAAGTTATGCAGTTGCTATAGCCTTTTTGCAGGAAACCCACCTATGGGGAGCTAGCCTCAAATATGTACAACAACGCTGGAGAGGTCAGATATATGCAACGTCAGGGGAGCACTGATCTGAGTGGCACCGGGTGTCCCCTTCAAATCGGTAAGGACTAGTCTACATTCAAATGGGAGCTACGTGGTGGTGGAAGGAACACTTGATGGCTGAAATATATGTTTGATCAATGTACACGTCCCTAATAGTGATGACGGGGATTTTTTGGGGTCGGTACTTAGACAGACACACATCACACCTGATATGGAACACATTGTCGCAGGGGATTACAACTGTGCTTTAGATGGAATGACAGACAGGTACCTGCTGAAGCCAAAGGCTAAACCGAAAACGAGAGAGGCCATGCACCAGATGCAAATTAATTACAACATCATAGATATCTTGCGGCTTTGCACCCCGGCACCAAATAGCCTATTCTTCACACCCCGGCGACTAATACATATAGCTGACTAGATACTTTTTTTATACAGACAGTGTGTAGGAACTGGGTTCGCCAGGTCCCCGGGGGTAGCTTGGACCGAGCCGGCAGGCACCCGAAGCTTAGGTGTAAAGTGACTACACAACACACTCATCCACTGAGACAATAAGTGCACGCAAGGACTGAGTCCACACCAGAATGCTTGATTCAAAAAAATAAGTTTTATCTTGAATTATCTTGAATTAGAATCAGAGAAGTCAAAAATCACAGCGGTATTAACTCATTGCCGTTCCTTTAAAACACCGATTTTGCATTTCTCAGCAATAAATATGTAAATAAAAAAATATTAAATATTAAATAACAGTAGGCCTGGTAACAGCCTTACTCCTAGTCAGCACCTGCAAAGAATTTCCTTCTCAGACTTTTAAATAACATCTCATTGCTCAGCAGTAGTCACTAATGGAGGGTAAATATTTCCTAGCTGCAAAAATGAGCCATCTATCTGCAAATACAGTGCATTTCATCAGGCTGAAATAAAGCAATTCAACACTTAGATATGAGCATTTCATTTGGTCATAATAGGCAGGACATGACTCTCAGGAGCTAAGTATGACAATTCCCTTAACGATCAGGCCACCACAGTAGAACAACCTTTCCCCTGCTAAGGGGTTAACTTCTCTTAGGGCTCCTGCCCAGTCCTCAGAATCTCTTGGGGCCAACGGGGCCCAACTATAGTATCCCGCGGGGAGGGCGGACTTGGAGCCTCCCCGGGGGTTTACCTCACTTCTTTGGCCCCTGTTCGGGCCCTTGTGAAGGGTCAGCACAAGGGAAGATGACTCCCGGAGGAGCGCTCTTCCTACAGCACCCTCCGGTGGTTTTGTAGGCTCCTGGGCTCCTTTTAAGCCCTCTGGTGAAGTCGGGGGTGCGCAGGGGCTCCGGTAGTCTCTGCGAGCCCCCCGCGCAGGTATCTACTCCGGTTCCGGTCCTCCCTCAGAGCCTGCAGGGACCGGGGACCAACAGGAGGCCAGGGTGCGCAGCGACCGCCAATTGCAGAGCGGCTCGCGGAGCACAGTTTCAGGGACCCAATCAGGGCATGGCGGGGGCGGAATTACACCGGCGCCCCTGTCAGGTGACGCTAGATCCCGGCCTGACCAGATTTTACAGCGGCCTTCTCTTGGCTCTGGGGGCCGCCGAGGGGGAGCAGAAGGCAGCACTGGCGTCGCGGAGAAGGCGCCAGGCTGCAACGATGACAGTAACGCTCAAAGGCTAAAGCAGAAGTGCAAGAGTGCTCGACAGAAGTGCGACCGGGGCGGGGGCCCAGCTGAGAAGCATTAAGTGGTCAAAGCGCTCAATCCTCGTGGCGCTTTAGGGAAATTTACCATCACGCCTCAGGCAGCACTCTCAGGGCCCACACAGGGTCTCCACGCAGTAGCGCTTCTCAAAAGGGGCACAGCGCTTGCCAGTCAGCAGTTCACAGCGCCTCTCAAGGAGAATGCTTTCAGCTCGCAAGCATTTCGCCTGCCTTGTCCTCTCCGCACAGCCGAGGTGGTCGCTGCAGCGGGTTCGAGGCTCTGCTGTTCGCCGTCATCGGCGTCCCGCCCACACAAGCCACGCCCACTTACAACTGGCCACGCCCCCTCCGGGCATAAAGTAGGAGCTGACTGCTAGCTCTTCCCTGGATCCTCCCTTGCCTTCCGCGGGAGCCCTAGTCGTAGCGCCTTGTTTTTAAAACTTTTTGTGTCTAATTTTTGTTGCCTTTTACCACAAGTCCTACCTCTTTCAGCTCGCAAGCATTTCGCCTGCCTTGTCCTCTCCACGCAGCCGAGGTGGTCGCTGCAGCGGGTTCGAGGCTCTGCTGTTCGCCGTCATCGGCGTCCAGCCCACACAAGCCACGCCCACTTACAACTGGCCACGCCCCCTCCGGGCATAAAGTAGGAGCTGACTGCTAGCTCTTCCCTGGATCCTCCCTTGCCTTCCGCGGGAGCCCTAGTCGTAGCGCCTTGTTTTTAAAACCTTTTTGTGTCTAATTTTTGTTGCCTTTTACCACAAGTCCTACCTCTTTCAGCTCGTAAGCATTTCGCCTGCCTTGTCCTCTCCGCGCAGCCGAGGTGGTCGCTGCAGCGGGTTCGAGGCTCTGCTGTTCGCCGTCATCGGCGTCCCGCCCACACAAGCCACGCCCACTTACAACTGGCCACGCCCCCTCCGGGCATAAAGTAGGAGCTGACTGCTAGCTCTTCCCTGGATCCTCCCTTGCCTTCCGCGGGAGCCCTAGTCGTAGCGCCTTGTTTTTAAAACCTTTTTGTGTCTAATTTTTGTTGCCTTTTACCACAAGTCCTACCTCTTTCAGCTCGCAAGCATTTCGCCTGCCTTGTCCTCTCCGCGCAGCCGAGGTGGTCGCTGCAGCGGGTTCGAGGCTCTGCTGTTCGCCGTCATCGGCGTCCCGCCCACACAAGCCACGCCCACTTACAACTGGCCACGCCCTGAATGCCCCATAAATCATGTGTGCTCCTCGTACGCGCAGCGGACGGGCGCAGCGGGCGCGCCGTTTGCGCGCCGAAGGCGCGCCTAAGGCAAGCCCGTCTGCGCCCGTCCGCGACGGGCCGGGACCAGGGCCCAGAGATGCTGCCCCCATGATCACCTACACCCCTGCCTCACTCATAAGCCTCAAGTGTCCTTCGTGTGCTCTTCCATCGACGATTTGGGACCGTTTGGTCTCTCATGGTATCTCGGCCGACCTGCCCTTTCCTACACTTATCCAGGCACCAACGCCGGCCCCTATCCTGCCTGAGTCCCGCATTCGCATCCTGTATCTTAATACGCGGTCCCTCCCACAGCACCATGCCGACATTTTTCTCTTATTAACAGCAGAGAGCCCAGATATCCTGCTGCTCACGGAGACCTGGCTATCTGACTCTTCCCTCCCTGATATTCTGGCTGCCCTACCCCCCAATTATTACATGCTGACCGCCAACCGGCCCAACGGCAGGCGCGGTGGTGGGGTGGCGGCAGTCATACGTAAAGACCTGTCTGTTATTACGTCCTCCTCTTTATGCCTTCCTGAGGCCGAGAATCTCGTCATCAGCCTTGCAACTGAGGTCGGCGCTTTGTCCCTTATCGTTTTGTACCGCCCTCCAACCCCTATGCCCTTGTTCTCCGCTGCCCTCTGTGAACAACTCTCTGCTCTGATGACCTCCTCAGGCCGCATCGTTATGTTCGGAGATTTTAATTACTGGTACAACGATGTTAACGCGGGCCCCCATGCCACTGAACTGTTTGAGACACTCCTCAGTCTAAATCTGACTCAGCACATCACCTCCCCCACCCACATCGGTGGCCATATTCTCGATCATATCTGGACTCAGGGGGTGACGCTCTCCTGTCTGATCGTCTCCCCCTGTGTCTGGTCCGACCATCTACTGATCGAGTCCTCCATTGTCGTCAAAGGATCAGTCAGATCTCCTCCTTTATCAGGAGGAACTGCCCGGAAATGGAAGCTCCTTGACTCACCTGCCTTCCTCTCTTCTCTTGCTGATACTCAGCCATCAACCACTGACACCTCAGACGTCAACACTCTTGATGCTAACATCTCTCATTGGCTCATGACAGCCAGTGATTTATTTGCACCTCTGTCTTGCTTCCCCCGAACACGCCCCAATAAGTCTCACAACTGGTATAACTCGACCTTCAAACAGCAACATCTAGAGCTACGCCAATTGGAACGTAGATGGAGGCGCAATTATCTTAGTGCCGATAGGGAAGCGTATGTGGTCGCACGGAAAATCTACAAACAAACCATCATATCCACCAAGTCTGCTTTCATCTCTGAGCGAATCCTAACAGCTCCTAATAAATCTAAGGAGATTTTCAAAGTCCTTGGCGAACTAACATCCGACGCCAGGACACTTCCTAATCTGCCTCCCTCCGCTGAGTCATGCAACACGCTCAACTCTTTCTTCATTGAAAAGATCACTACAATTAAAAATTCCATATCCCATTCTCCCCCGTTAACCACAGCAACACCTCCCCCTATCAATCCATTTATTCTGGATCGATTTCCTATACTCGATTCTGATTCCCTTGCCAAGCTGTCCTCGCGATTAAAATCTGGCTCCCCGAAGGACTGCTGTCCCCCGTCCGTGCTTCGTGACATCTGTCACTCCCTTCCCCATTGTATCCTCCCCCTACTTAACTCTTCCCTCAGTACTGGCATAGTCCCTAGGTCATTCAAGGAGGCCGTATTGGTGCCCCTGCTAAAAAAACCTGGCGCGGACCCAGCGGTATTTGTAAACTATCGGCCCATCTCCCTTCTGCCTTTCCTGTCTAAGGTCTTGGAGGCACATGTTACTACTTGCCTATCACACTTCATCGAGGAGTCCAACTTCCTGGCTTTCAACCAGGCCGGCTTCCGACCAGCCCATTCCACCGAGGCTGTGATCCTCGCCGTATTGGACAACCTTAGAAGCAAGGCGGACAGAGGACTACCCCAGGCATTAGTCCTTCTTGACTTATCGGCGGCATTCGACACGGTGGACCACAACATCTTACTCCACCGTGTCGAGTCCGCCGGAGTCCGCGGGCCTGCCTTGTCCTGGGTTAAGTCCTTCTTAGAGGGGAGATCTCAGGCAGTCAGGCTGGGCCCGTTTAGCGCCACCAGTGCTGCGTCATCTTGCGGGGTCCCCCAGGGCTCCTCCCTGTCCCCCCTCCTCTTCAATGTATATCTTTTACCCCTCCTTCACTCTCTAAGCAGGTGGGACGCTACCATGTTCAATTATGCGGACGACCTGCAGATTATCTTTCCCCTCACCTCCCCTGACGCTGTGTCCAACTTCCAATCGGCTATGACACACATTCAGCACTGGATGTGCCAAAACCAACTAAAGCTCAATCCGGGCAAGACTGAGCTCCTCCTTCCCGGGAGTAGCGCCACCTATTCTGGCCCAGCGAGCTTGGTACTCCTCCCTCTCCCGCTGACCGTGTGAAGAGCCTTGGGGTCATTATTGACTCCGGCCTCACTCTCAAAGCCCAGGTGAGTGCAGTAACATCTTCCTGTATGTTCCAGCTATACAGGATTCGGAAGGTCGCCCACTTTCTAACCCCTGAAGCACTGCTACAAGTCATCATAGCCTTGGTGATGCCCCGCCTAGACTTCTCAAACTCGATTTATCACGGTCTCCCCAACTCCTTGTTATCTAGGTTACAACTCATCCAGAACCAGGCTGCCAGACTCGCATTCAATCTCTCCAGATGGCAGTCGGCCCGACCTTTACTGTATCAACTTCACTGGCTTCCAGTCAGTGAAAGAATAGCTTTTAAGGTCCACTGCCTGGTCTTTAAAGCACTTACCGGTCCATCTCCTGTTTTCCTCACGTCCTTGATCATCCCTTATTGTCCTTCCCATGCCCTCAGGTCCACTAATCTTCACCTCTTAGTTGTCCCCCGCGTCAAACTCACCAGATCCGGTGGCCGCACTTTTTCTTATTTGGCCCCAAAACTATGGAACTCTCTTCCTCTCCCCCTCAAGACCTCCGGTTCCCTTCTTGCCTTTAGGAAATCTTTAAAAACCCTGCTCTTCTCTCATTGTCATTGAATTCCTCTGTTATAGTTTTAGGATCCTTGGAGCGCCAGGAAACTCACGGTGACAGTGCGCTTAATAAATATCATATAACATAACATAACAATGCAGCGCTTGCCAGTCAGCAGTTCACAGCGCTTCTCAAGGGGAATGCAGCGCTTGGCAGTTAGCAGTTCACAGCGCTTCTCAAGGGGAATACAGCGCTTGGCAGTTAGCAGTTCACAGCGCTTCTCAAGGGGAATGCAGCTCTAATACCTGGTTGATTCCCCACCAGTCCTGTGGGCAGTAAGAAGGTCTTCTTGGCGCTAGCTGGATCCTGCGCCCTTGGTAGAAGTTATTTTAAGAGAGGGGGTGAGTTGAAGGCTTGTCCAGTTTCCTCAGTAAATCACCTCAGGTGGTCCCTGGGTTCCCCTCCCGCTGGGCCAGATCAGTGGGCTAGTTCAGTGTTCCTCACACAGCTTGGTGGGCAGTGCCTAAACCCTGTCACCCCCAGTGGCATAGGTTCCTGACTAGGCCCTACCGCCTAAGTCTCCTGCGTAGGTTCCCCCAGGTCAGTGATGCCCCAACTACTCTCCCCTGTGGAAAGTTTCCCTCCCTTTCCTTATATAGCGACAGTTGGCAGTTGGCAGTGGCAGTTGGTGTCACCTCCCCTGTTCTGGAAGGTTCCAGGAGCTTCCCTCATTCTAGCTATGGGCAGGCTGGCATTGCAACATTGTTTAAGGGTTCCAGCCAGCTCCTGGCTACTAGAGTGCACCTAAAAAGACCACGCTGCAGTAGCAGGGGTCAGTGGCAGCCATCTTAAGGAAAGAAAGCACCTGCACCTTAGCATTGGTAAGCAATGGGAAGGTGCCCAGAGACCTAAGGCCAATGAAAAGTAGGTGAGAAAAATGAGACAAAAGCGAAAAAAAATAGGGAAGACCACCCTAAGGCTGACAGGTCTAACACAGTGGCTGTAAAAAAAGTAGAGGAGGCGCAATACCTGGCTCGATATTTGTCAGATCATTCCCCATTACTAATAGAATACACATTAGGTAGACCTCAATCCAAAATACCACTGTGGAGAATAAATACTGAGGCGCTCACTGACCTGGTTTATAAGGCAACAGTAGGAACTGAACTAAAAGGATATTTTGATATAATCTGGAATTCAGTGAACATCAGGGCAGTAGAATGGGACGCAGTGAAAGGAGTACTCAGAGGAGTACTCAGAGGAGTATGCATGTCAACAGAGGCATGCGTCAAGAAAGTGTTGGAGTGTGACTTACAGAGCTAATAAAAACAACTGGCCACATTAGGAGTGGCACTACCCACAGATTTAGAGGGACCCCAAAAATTGAACAGAACAAAGAAAGAAGGTAGGAGAACTGTGGGATAGACTAGACAAATATAATAGAAATAAAAGTAGAAGACAGTGGTACACAGAAGGCGATAAAACGGGTTGGGTACTGGCGCGCCTCATTAGCATGGAGACACAACCCCAACCAATACTGGCAATCCGGGACGGCCAAAATCAGTTGGTCTATAAGCAACATGAAATTAATAAGGTATTTGCAACCCATCTAAATAAAATATATACAGAGCCTCCGAACCCTACTCACACCCAGATCATAGAAACATACCTGGAGGGAATAGAAATGCCTAGCCTGCATCCTGAAGCTCAGGAAGTCCTGGGTGCACCAAAAACGGACACTGAAATAAAGAGTGTGATAGTCGACTTTGAAAACAGCTAAGTCAACGGGCATGTTCTGCCTTACAGCTGAATTCTATAAAGAATACTTGGAGAAGGTGGCTTCTAGATTGACTGAGGCAACAGAGAGTGGTGAACAACCACATTCAATGCGCGAAGCATTAATAGTAGTAATTCCTAAACCGGGGAAAAGACCTAACACTGCTTAACTCATATAGACCTATATCTGTGCTGAATGTAGACTTAAAAATTATAAGCCACATGCTTGCAAGCAGACTACTCTAGGATATCCCCAGCTGATACATGAAATACGCCGACTCGCACATATAATGCTGACACTGGAAGGGGCCACAAAGAGGAGCACAGTGGCCTTTTTGGACATTGAACAAGCGTTCCACTCGGTTAGATGGGAATATATTTGGCAAGTACTCCAAAAAATAGGCTTGGGCTCGCTGTTCGTTAAATGGGCCAAATAACTCTATACAGAGCCAGTGGCAAGGGTCTGTACGGGCGGTATGTGTCTGATGGTAGAAAGTTGCACAGAGGGACGCGGCAAGGGTGACCGCTCTCATCTTTATTATTTGCCTTAACAATGAAACCTTTAGCATGCCATCTGAGAACAGTGGTAAAATGGCATGGCATAACGATTGGACAAACAGAGCATATAGGGCCAGATGTAGGTCGCCCAATACCGGTCGGTAACGGCCTAAATTACCGAATTTCAGCCTTTAGCGACCGGTATTGGGCTTTTCAGATGTATGTGGCATTTTTGTAGGATTCGGTATTTTACCGAATCGGTAATTTAAGGATTCGGTAAAATACTGAATTCTTAACATACCGATTCAGTAAATGACCGAATCCAGGATGTAGGGAGAACTCAAGTTAGTGCATTCCTCAGTTAAGGATTCGTTATTTACCACCAACTACAAGATGGTGGTAAATAATGAAAACCTTTGAAAAATAATTTTTTCTGCTTTTCCAACAGTGCCATCTTGCAGACATACATGCCCTAAGGGCATGTATGTCTGCTACATGTGCACCCATACACAATTGAGAGGTGGAACAGGGTGTCAAAGTGACACCCTGCCACCCTTCAATGTTTTCCCCCTTTTACCGAATCGGTATTTATCGATTCGGTAATCGAAATTCATTCCTATGGGTCTCCAGGCCCATAGAAATGAATGTCAAATACCGATTCGGTAAATACCGAATCTTACCAATTCGTTAATTTTTACCGGATATTTACCTACATCCCATTTACCTATTCTTAAATATCGAATCGGTATGATTCGGTATTTAAGAATAGGTAAATTGGGATTACCTACATCTGGCCCCTAGTGTCATTATATGCAGACGATGTAATAGCGTACCTGAGCCACCCAGCCCATTCTACCTTAATTCTCCTTCAGGCCCTAGAAAAATTTGCGGAAGCCTCAGTCCTAGACATTAATAAATCCAAATCACAGCTATATCCAGTAGGGAAAGTCGAGGGAGGAGAAGTGTCCCGCGGTTGGAGCACCCATGGGAACTAGAATTAGTCCGATATCTAGGAATAAACGTTGCCAGAGAGAAAGAAATTTTTTACGAACAAAATATGGGAAGGATTGTCAAGGGATTGCAAGGGAGTGTGCACTTCTGGAATACATTGAAATTGTCTTTGATGGGAAAAGTAACACTGATAAAAATGGTGGTACTGCCTAGGTGCCTTTATGTTATGCAGGGGTCCTTTTATGAAATTCCACATAAAATATTCATAGAACTGGTTGTTCTCCTTACACAGTTATGGAATCTGAAACACTGCAGGGTAGGACTGAAGGTAATAAAACAGCAGTGGGATAGGGCTGGAATCCCAGATCTGGAACTATACTATCTGGCGTCACAACTACAACACGCCATATCATGGCTAGATACAGACCCCTCCTGGGAAAGAACTCTACTTGCAGGCTAAACCTGGGTGGCCAACTACGCTACGCTCGCGTAATTTGCATAGTTTGTGCAACTGCGCTCTATGCGAATTGCACGTAGGACAGTGCGAAAAATGTGTAGCATAGCGTAGTTGGCATTTTTTGCTCTCTCGTAGTCCTCAACTTCAAGTTGGCCACCGCGAGCGAGCAAAATGACATCCCGGCGAGACTTTTTCCTCATTCGTGATCAGCAACATCAAGTTGGCGATAGCGATGGTGGAATATAAACCTCCCAGTGAGATTCTCAACGCGGGGAGGTCAGGTTTCTCATTGCGAGTGGTCGCGTATGCTTGCGACCGCTCACAATGAGAAACTACCAGTCCGCGTTGAGAAAGCTGCAGCTCGAGTAAAAATCTACTCGAGCGGCAGAAAACGACAGCTCACACTGTGCAAGATGCCGTTTTCAATGATTGCACAGTGCGGACAAGCATCCGGCACTGTGCAATCATCGCGAACAGCGCACTACGCGTATCTTGCTTAGTGCGAAGTACACTTTGCGTAGCTACGTGTAGCGCTACTACGCAAACTACGCCCAGGGCACCAACATCAGGCAGCAGCAGGGAGCTCTCCTCCTGAAAGAAAGGAGACTACAAGGAACATAACCCCCCTTGATCCGCTTAATGGCCATACTATGGAATAGGACAGTAAAAATGATTATTAAGAGAGAGCCCTAATCACCTCTCGTTGACATCTGGATTATACCACAGTTTGCCCATGTAGAACAAGCAATGACGATCGAGAAATCAAAGCAGGGGGGCTGTCTGATGCTGTCAGATTTTTACCCAGAAAATAGGTTCATTACTTACCAGGATGCGGTAGATATATTCGAACCAGGAGCTGGGCAATTTTAACAGTATGCAAAGATGGCAGCCACAGCCCAGCATCTTTGGCTAACAAAGCGAAACCAAAAGGGATGATGGACGGAGCGTTTGAGCAAATCAAACACTCACCCCCAGTCAACTGATCTGGGTTTAATCTATCACCATTCTTTAGCTCATTCCACCACCCCAGTTCAGACATGGCCATATGCAAATCAGTCTGACCCTGTGCCTCATGGGAACAGTCCAGCCCGAAATGCCAAGCCATGTCTTCCCTGGACCGGAAACAAGCCTCCTGGGACCAGTTTCGGATTCATAATCCTCATCAGCCAGGCTATCTTGAATCCAGTGGTAGAGTGAGCAAGGGACCCACGTCTGGGCATACCCCGGCATCGTTGGCTGACATTCACTGAAGCCCAGGAACACTCACAAATTTTGATCACTGTGATTACAGTGGCGGGCGGGCAAAGGTTTGTAACCCACCTAATTAGGGGTTGAGGGAAGATAAAAGAGGCAAGCCCCTTAAAATTAAGGAGAGGTGGCAGGCGGCCAGTGATAAACTGCCAGCAGACAGAGTGGAAAAAAATACAGGTAGAAGTCCGTAGAGTATCGGTATGTGCCAGGTTTAAGCAAATACAATACAATATTGTTCACATCACATAACTTTCACCTAGGCAATTACACACCTTGGGCCCGATTCACAGAACTAACTTAAGACAAAATCCTAAACTTACTACTTTTGGTATTCACAGAAGTTAGGATTTTGTCTTAAGTTTGTCTTAAGACAGACTTAAGACAGACTTAAGTTAGGATTTTGTCTTAAGTCTGTCTTAAGTCTGTCTTAAGACAAAATCATAACTTCTGTGAATACCAAAAGTAGTAAGTTTAGGATTTTGTCTTAAGTTAGTTCTGTGAATCGGGCCCCTTAAACGCAACAAGAGACCCGCGTTTTCCCCGATGTCAGCACACACAGGCTAGGCTAACTTCTTACATATGGTCTGGCATTGCCTCAAAACGCAAGCATATTGGACTGAAATACTGGAACAACTTAACAGGGTGGCGGGTAGGACTTTTCTCCTGGGACTGATACCTAGGAATCCAAAATTTAAGAGGAGCAGACGATGTCTGATTCTGGGACTTACAATGGCTAAGAGGCGAATAGCAATACACTGGTTAACCTCCCAGGGCCCAAATATAGATAAATGGAAGAAAGACCTGAAGGAATGGTCAACGGCGGAAGAGGAACACATGAGAAAAACTAGAAGAGACAAAAAGTTACCGGAAGTGTTGCAGGCATGGGGGATGATGATTCAGGAGGTATTAGTTCAAATCCCACCCTCACAGCAAGAACCACATGTGTGAACACCAAGAAATGAACAGCACACATAGTAGGGAAGTATGAGTTAGTGACAACTAAAGACATATCTAAAGCATAATCAAAGAAATTGGCAAACAGGAAGCCGGTAGAGGGAGGGGGGGAAGTTGGGAGTGTTGAAATGATGTACTTTAATATACGAATGCAAGAAGTGAAAAGTGTGTGCTGAAATCTGCAACAATGGTTAATTGAACTGTAATATTGGTGATATAGCTTTACATGTTTGAAACAAGCCTGTAAGTAGATGTTGCTTACTTATTGAAAATAATAAAGACATTTCTTTTTTTAAAACACTGATCGAATCGACTTACTTATTTATACAAAATGAAATAAAACCAGTCATGTGCGTTGGGGTGACCTCTTAATTCCCCCAGAGCGGAGCAGGTGGTGGCCTTCTGAATTGGGGCCGTCTCCGACTCCGGTTTCGGAATTAAGAAACCTGGGAGTCTGGCTGGACTCTAGCCTTAACTTTGCTGGCCATACAAAGAAAACCGCGGCCTGCTGCTTTGGTGTTCTTCGGGGCTTAAGACCTGTCCTCAAATTCTTTGATGCCCCGACCAGGCAGCTGGTGATTCAGGCGACGGTGATGTCCCGGCTTGACTACGCCAGCTCTCTCCTGGTGGGGGCTAACCAGGCAGAAATCACTTGCCTGCAGCGCGTCCAAAATGCTGCAGCCAGAGCGATAGTTGGCTTGCCCAGATTTTGCCCCATTTCTAACACCCTACGATCCCTGCACTGGTTGCCGGTGAAGATGAGAATCCATTTCAAGGTCTTATGTCTGGCCTTCAAAATCTTGAAAGGCTCTGCTCCCCAGATCCTGACCAACCTCTTATCTTTGTATGTTCCGACACGCTCTCTCCGATCCCTGGGCCAGGCTCTCGCCGTGGTCCCCCGGTTCAAGCTTTGCCGAGCTGGGGGCCGATATTTTCGAGTGAGAGCTGCGGCTATCTGGAATTCTCTCCCGGTTGAGATCCGTTTGTTGGAGGACCTCCTGCTGTTTCGTAAGGCCATTAAAACCTTCCTATTTTAATTTTGCCCCACAGTTGTTCCTTCTTTTCTGTCTTTGCTTTTAGCGGTGTTGTGTTCTACCTTGTCTTGCGCCAGGACGCTCCTTTGCTGGAGCAGCTGTGCGCATGATAAATGCCCGTAACATAACATAACATAAGCTGGGCAGGATGCCATGTTTATTTATATGAAAAACTATGTAGGGGGAAATAGTCGACGCGGGCACTGGGCATAAAAATATTTGCAATGCCATTGTCCCGACTGCATGAAAGTGAAAGCACACATGGTGCCCTGAATATGAGCGAAGCAAGTAGTCATGCTAGAAGTAGGAGAAACTCAACAAACTCAACAAAGAAAATAGTGCTTCCAAGTCTAAATAACATGTACTGTGTAACAACTGAAGTAAAGGGGCCAGTAGCCATGGGAGGTTACAAATGAAGAAAAGGCGGTACTAAGGAGGGACTAAGAAGCCTATTAAGGAATCATAAGCCGGCTTTTACAAAGGACAAACATACAAACCACTGAAAATATGGACGGGAGTGGATAGGGCTTCTCTTCTATACTCCACTAGAGTAGCTGGCCAGACCAGCACTTGTGTATTGACTCTGGCTCGACCTAAAAACAGTTTGAGAAATGTGATGCTGCATGCAATCCGGGCTGGGTCAAAGGTGGGGCTACAAAAGAAAATATTCTATACGTTTTTTTGGTCTTTGACCTTCAGATAGCTACATTTAAAATACTCTGCACCTTCCATGAGAAATAAAAATGAAAAGTTATTGAGAAATGCACTATAGTACATTATGAAACCTCTATTAGTTAATGAACTGCAGATATATTTGTGGCTAAGATCAAGTGCAGTATCTGTTCCTATCATTTTAAATCAGTATTAAATGGTGGTAATTTTGATAATTATCAGATCTGTGAATTTGCATTGCATATGCAAATTACGGAAAAGGTCCAACTGACTTCTAAGGAAGCAGGAGGAGCGAGCTGGTATCTTTTTTGCTCACTGTGGGGCGGATTCACAGAACTAATCTGAGACAAAATCCTAAACATACTATTTTGATATTCACAGAAGGCACTTACGATTTATGGTATTCAGAGAAATCACTTATGACTACTAACTTTACGTCCACACTCGGGCCGGAATTTCCGCACCCGGAGCGTAAGTTCTCCACCAGGAGTGGGATTTCCGCTCTGGGCTGGAATCTCCGAAATTGTACCGGAACCCATTATTTCACACAGGAAATGATATACTGGAAGTAGGAGACAGGAAATACACAACAGGAAGTTGTTGCCAGCCATTTTATGTTCATTCTGAGTGATCCTCTCTCACACATCAGATTCTATGCCATCCTGCTGCTGTTTTCAACCTTATTTCCACCAAAATGGCTGAGGTTTCTGAAGAGAAAGCACCCACTTTCAGTGAAAGGGAATTAGACATCTTAGCTGAGGGGGCGATACTCAAATATCCTCAGCTATATGGGGGGCCAGAGCACCAGATGAGTAATGCAGCACAGGCCAGACTACGGGCCGACATTGGTGATCGCTGCAGTACAGTGGGCGTTCACACCAGGAATGCGATGGCATGCACCAAGCATTGGTAAGACCTAAAAGGTTGGGCCCGGCACAAGGCCGAAGAGCTACTGGGCCAGTCTTACCAGCACCATGTGCATCATCCTCGCCTCTCACCACTGTACAGGATGGTCCTCCGTGCAGCTTATCCAACCCTTCATGCTCAGCTGGAGGAGCATGAGCAGCAGAGACCTGGTAAGTGCATTATATGAAATATGTGTCTGGAAGTATGATGTGAGTTAAGACAGAGCTGTACCATCATGTTTCCCATGCTTCCATTCACCTATTCTGTGTCTATGCAGCAGTCCTCATGAAGCAAAAGGCTCACTGTAGCACATTGACTGTACAGGGCAGAGTGCATTCTGTGAGTTGTAGTTTCATCATGACAACTGGGGCCACACTGAACCACACAACTGAGACACACAGTTGCATTTTTTCTACAGACATTTGCACTGCCAGCACCACTAACAGTGAACCAAGGGAATCATAACTGATGTGTGCATTGGATGAGGAATGGTTCTGATACTGTCCAGTGTGTGTATGAGAGACCAATGGGTATTGGATGCTGTGAATTGCATTGCTTTCGGTGAGTTTGGGTTCTGATTGAGACAGATCATCGTGTGCCAAGGAGTCAAGACAGACTTTGAGGCTCTTGCCTCACTCTAAAGTGCTTCCAATATTACCAAGTGTGTCCACAGACACACGTCTTACCCACAGTGGCCTGTATGACCTTTTTCATGTACAGGTAGCAGTAACAACGAGCCACTGCTGTTGACCAGTGCATAGCACTACCTGATCAGTCTACAAAGCCAATATGTGGCACTGGATTGTCAGCTTTTGTGAGGGAATATCAAAAGCTTGGACTCACAACTTAGCAAACCTAATTGGCCAGACCCTATATGGATGTGTGACCCCCAATCGGCATTTGTGTTGTCCCATACAATGCTACACAGCAGACAACATTTGTCCAGACGTAAAAGTGCAGACACTCCATATCACAAGCCCGTTTCAATATCATCCAGACTCTCTCTGATCTCCTTTTGTAGACTGGGTTTGGAACCTGTCCATGTAGCAGTGACAGGAGACACAGGTCACAAGAATGCCAAAGTTGATGGTTGACCAATGCAGATGTGTAAGCCATCGAAAATCTTGAGAGATGTTCATGTCAGTTTCAAATCAGGAGATGACAGTAAATATACACATAATTTAAGCTGATAAACACTGACAACTGTATAGTGTGATCAGAGGAGAACAAAGTCTGACCTTGGCTCATCTAAGTATGTGTCTTGTACTGACGTGTACAGTAACTACATCGTGATTTGCCTTAGATTTCAGTGGGCTCAGCTGCCCAAGTGGACCTGGTTCGGAGCAGGCCAGCTGTGGCCAGCTGTGGTGCACAAATGGCCATGACCTCTTTCCAATGGCCATGACCTCTTTCCAATAGTGAGGAAGAGGACGATGAGGTGGGACTCTCAAAATCAGGAGGCAGGGGTATTGCACCCACCCGGACTGACCAGTAAGACAACTCAGGTGCAATGGACCGGGTGGAAGCTGATGACATTGAAGGGGGGGTGAAGAACTGGACACCTTTGGACAGGGGGGGTGGAGAGCTACTCTCCCCCAGACCATTCACTTGCAAGTTTTGGCGAGGTGTACCCACGGCAAGCCACTGCACAACCTGGGCCTGCAATCAGCCCCTCCCCAACTCTAGAGGCCCCCATTCCATCAGGACCTCCAGCTGCATCCCTTGCAACCTGTCCCGCTCATCGTAGCTGCCAGGTCGACACAATTGGCTCCGAAACTAAGGTACCACACCCGTAATGTTCAACCCAAACCTCTCCCTGTGTTGTTCCTTTTGTGGCTGTACCAGAGGACTTGATGTGGGTATGTGAGGGTCAGCCAGACATGTCCTCTTGCATCATGCAGCAGATGCATCTAGAAGTGTGCATGATGCGAGAGGTAGTTGCCCAAGCTCTGGCCAACCTCACTGCCAGTTTCAATTCCCTGACTGCAGCCATGTTGTCTTTTGTGTCCCAACTTCCTTCCTACATTACTGTCATGTCTCCCCCTGTTCGTTGCCCCACACTGTTTTCCCCGTACTCCTCGTGTGTCACGACCCCGTGTGGTACCTGTTCCAGCACCGTCTTAGCCAGGAGCTCACGTCGGTCTCAGAGGATCTGGACTTTGTGGTACTAGAGGATGACCATAAGGACACTTGACCTGTTGGACAGATTTTTCTTTGTAGACAATATTTTACTTTTCCCCTTATAAATAGACTGGTTTCCCTGACATGTTATATTTAAGTTTCCCCACCCCAATCCAAGTTCCCTTCTCCTTCTGCAGTAAGAACATCATATGTTTTCCTTTATCCCTTCCAAATGGACTGTTGTTGTTTTTCTAACCCCACACTTCTTTTTATAGAAAATCTTATTTTGAATCATACTTTTTCTATCTTGTTTAACTTCATTGTGAATGTCTGATACAAACTCTGGACATGTATTTTGGGAGTCATCTGCTCTGCACATGAGGGCTTGCTGCAATGACAGGGTTACGCTTGTACATGTGTCACACATACAGCCTCACATCTCTAGGCCACCAAAATTGGGCAACATTAGCCTATCACAACATGATACGCAACAGAGTTTTGACTTGTGAAGAGAATTTCTTTTTATTTACTCATTTTCAAACTGGTCACAAAGTTCCTGGGATGTCATCAATGGGGATCGTGCTCGCGGCTTCGCAATTTTGGAGGTGAGGATCGCTGTGAGGGATCATGTCTGGGTTGTCGTCGAGGTGCAGGTTGGTGTGGTACATCTGCCTGTACATGGTGAAGTTCATGTGCAGGGGCGAATGGTGACTGTACAATTGGTTTTTGTGTGTGGACAGGGGGGTTGTTGTGCAGGTGATGGTAGTGCCTGTTCAGGGGGTGGTGGCAGTTGTGCAGGTAGGGGGAGTGCCTGATCATGGGGTGGTGGTGGATGTGCAGGTGAGTGGAGTGCCTGGATAGGTGGAGGTGGTGGGTGTGGTCCCTTGCTATGGGCAGTTTGTGGTACAGTTGTATGGGTGTGATGTACTGCAGGCAGAAGTGATGGCTCTCCTCCCAATTTTGACTGTAAAGGGAGGCTTTGGATCACTTTCATCATGCCCTCCTTCATCTTCATGGCCAAGGCTTGGTGTCTTAAACTCTCTTCCCTTTGTATAGATATGATGTCTCTGATATTCTTGTACATGTCTTGCCAAGATCTATCCATCCTATCCAAAACATGGGTCTGTTTGTCCACCACCTGAGGCAATCAGCACAGGGCCTCAGACATGCCTGACAAGGTGGCCCCTATGGCACGAATGTCCTGCCTCACATCTGCCTGCTGTTGGAAGACGTCCTGCTCCCACTGGGGACCATGGCCATGTACAGGCCCTCTCAGCAGGGGCCGGCTATGGATGAGACTGCCAGGTTTAAAAGCAGGGGGGAGGGTGGCATGTGGAAGCCTGTGGACAGGAGAATGGTGCCCAGGGGATACCTGCGCTGCAACAGGGTTGGTACTTCCCTCAGATGGTGAAGAGAATGCCTGGGTATAGGAGGAGTATGTAGGTGGACCACCACGTCTGTTCCAGATGTGAGGGCTGTGATGGAGCGATGTCTGTGTTGGGGTGTGTGTGAGGTGTGGCTGGTTAGCTCAATGCTGGGGACAGGCAATCATTTGTTTTGGAGGAGGCTGAGGCACTTTGCTGGGAGGATGGGTGTGAGGCCTTGCAAAATGTGGGCGATGTGGGAATAGTTCTGTCCATGGCATCAGACTCTTCATCCTCTGAGAGGATGAACAGATAGCCACCATCATCGTCCAATCCTTCACGTACTTCCTCCTCTTCCTCTTGCACAGTACTTTCAGCCGACATAACTGCCTACAGGAGCAGTGGATTTTCCACTTTGATTGCCCGTCGCCCAACACTGGTGGAAGGTCTATCCTCCTCATCATCATCATCACCTGGAACACAGAGGTTGCAACAGGATAAGTAATTGACCTAGTATAAGGTCTGGTGCAACACAAGTGTTGGTTCTAATGTACTTTGCATCAACAGAAGTTCACACCATAGCACTGAGGGGTGAAATGGAGATGTACATTGCACAAGCAAACTCACTAGCTCCAGCCACAGCTTTGTGTCCCTTTGTGTCCCTTTGCGATCCCCGCTGATGTCAACTGCTGAACCATGCTCCTCAAAGGGTTTTGTTGACGAAGCAGTCCTCGATCCAGCATCTGTAGGGGGAAGTGACACCATTCTCAATCATCTGTATTACTAATTTACAAACAGGCACATGTGAGACTTATGATATGTATGTAACTTTGTAAGCCCCATTTGCAGGTTTTATGCAAAAGGGTATTTTGATCTTAGTCATGGTTTTGATTCCGCTGATCACACACTCAACCCCGTCAGCTCCTCAAGCTCCCACGACTCCTTCAGCAACACCACTGCACCCAACAGATCCCCCACCACTGCTGGAGCAAAGTCACCGAGGACCAACTACAGGCAAACCTCGCTCTCAGCCCACCCACTGACCCCTCCAACACCGACGACGCTGCCCGCAACCACAGACGATGGATCGACAACTGTGCCAACACCCTCGCCCCACTGAAGAAAGCCACCTACAGAGACAACAGCAAGAGAGCCAGCTGGTTCACCCCAGAACTCCTAGCCTCCAAGCGAACCTGCCGGAAACTAGAGAAGAAATGGCACAGTGAAAAGATACCGGACAGATACGCAGCCCACAAAGACGCCATCCGCAACCAGCATCACCTCATCAGGTCCGCCAAGAGGACCTCCTTCAAAGATCGCCTCGACAACAATGCACACAAAAGCATGGAGCTCTTCAATATCGTGAAGGAACTCTCCGACCCCAGTTCCAACACCAACGACATCACGCCGTCGCCATCCCTGTGCGATTACCTCGCCACCTTCTTCCTCCAGAAGATCGCCGACATCCATGACAGCTTCAACATCCAGCCAGCCCCAAAAGACATCGACACACCAGACTCTCTGCACACCATCGACCACAACCCCCTGCCAGCCTGGGCCAATGTGAACATCGATGACACCATCAAGACCATGAGCACAATCCAGTCCGGCTCCCCATCAGACCCTTTTCCGCACCAGATCTTTAACGAAGCCAGCAGCTCCATCGCACCCCACCTGTGCAGTGTCATCAATCTCTCCTTCTAGATCGCGACCTTCCCAGAGAGCTGGAAACATGTCGAGATCAACGCTCTACTTCAAAAACCGAAGGCGGGCCCGAGAGACCTCAAGAACTTCGGGCCCATCTCCCTGCTTCCGTTCCCAGCCAAGGTCATCGAGAAGATCGTCAACAGACAGCTAACCAGATACCTCAAAGAGAACAGCATCCTGGACCCATCCCAGTTAGGGTTCCGAGGCAACCACAGCACCTGGACTGCCCTCATCGCTGCCACTGATAACAGCAGGACCCTGCTGGACAACAGGAATGTATGATGTTACAACGCGATCAAAATGAACGCGGTACATCACAACGCATCTTTTATGTTGCGTTACCACGACTTGCGCTGTAGGGTGCTGGACTTAGGAATAGTATGATTTACTATTCCAATTCCAGCCTACATACAGTAGGGAAGGTGTTGGAATAGTAAATCTACTATTCCTTAGTCTAGAGCGCCCTCCCCCGCAAGTTGTGGTAACGACTTGCATTGTAAAAGACGTGTCGTAATGGCAGCGCAGTGTTTTGACCGCGTTGTGAAGGATGTTTATCGGACAACAGTGAGACAGCGGCACTCATCCTCATGGACCTGTCCGCCGCTTTCGACACTGTCTGCCACCGCACACTACGCGCACGCGTCCACGACACAGGGATCCGAGACATGGTCCTGGAATGGACCACCTCCTTCCTCTCCGGTAGAACCCAGAGCGTCTGCCTCCCCCAATTCTGATCCTAAGCCTCCAAGATCATCTGTGGCATACCCCAGGGATCATCCCTCAGCCCGACACTGTTCAACATCTACATGGCCCCGCTCGCACACATCACCCGACAGCACGACCTCAACATAATCTCCAACGCCGACGACACTCAACTGATCCTCTTCCTCACCAAGGACCCCCTCACTGCCAAATCAAACCTCCACAAAGGAATGAAGGCTGTCGACGATTGGATGAAGAGCAGCCACCTACAGCTGAACACGGACAAGACGGAGGTCCTCATCTTCAGCTCCAACCCTTCAGCCTGGGACGACTCCTGGTGGCCAATGACACTGGGGGCAGCCCCAATACCCACGAAATACGCAGGCTATCTGGGAGTCATCCTCGACTTAACGCTCTCTATGACCAAGCAAGTCAACGCAGTCTCTTCCTCCTGCTGCAACACCCTCCGCATGCTCCACAAGATCTACAGGTGTTTCCCGACAGATACAAGAAGAACAGTCACCCAGGCCCTCGTCAGTAGCAGACTCGACTATGGAAACGCCCTCTATGAAGGAGCCCCGGCCAAGCTCATCAAACAACTGCAATGCATTCACTACGCCTCTGCACGCCTGATCCTTGACGTATCACACCACAGCCCCCACCTGAGAAACCTGTACTAGCTCCCCGTCAACAAGTGGATCTCCGTCAAACTCCTCATCTACGCCCACAAGGCTCTCCACAAGACCGGCCCAGCCTACCTCAACAGACGTCTCTTCTTCTACATCCACAACCGCCAGCTCCACTCCACCGACCTCGCCAACGTCCCTCGCATTCGAAGAACAACCACCTGTGGCAGATCCTTCTCCCACATCGCCGCCAAGACCTGGAACACCCTTCCACTCAGCCTACAACAGACCCAAGACCTGCCAACCTTCAGGAGGCTACTCAAGACCTGGCTGTTCGACCAGTAGCACCCCCCCTTTTTTCCCCAACACCTTGAGACCCTCGCGGGTAAGTAGTGCGCTCTACAAATTCTTGATTGATTGATTGATAGGGAACACTTCATGCCACATTTACCTGATGGACATGTGCGAGGGTTTCACTGCTGCAGCCAGGATGTCTTGCATTCCCTGGGATGGTGTTGTACATTGTACTGGTATCAGTCAGCAGCTGTGATGAGACATACATGTCCATATTTCAGTACACCAGATGGTAGCTATGAGCTAACATGTATATGTCATTCTCAATGACCATTGATAGGATATTCCAGGACAATGTGCAGCATGTTTACCTCATGGACTTTACATGTGGGTCCCCTTGCATGCAGCAATTGCCAGCTGTTACCTCCACACAGTGCTCACATCAATGTGATGATACATCAACAGACAAACGTGTTTGAGAATGTTACTGATATTTGAAGGAAGGGGTGAAATAATCAGGACGCCACCGTATTACATTGATTACACCTTCACCGTTAAGACTAACATGGCTCATGAGTATGATATTGTCTATTGATGAATAAAAAGGAGTGTACATCGACAGGCTGACCAGTTTCACATTTGCACATCAGTTCATATATAAGATGTGCAATAGTCAGGTACATTTTGTGTGTAATTTGTGCTTCCCTACCTGTGAAGTCAGAAAGCTCATTTTGGATTGAAAGATCACACATTTTTAATGTCCATCCTATGAGTGTCCTCTGTTCCCATAATCCATTTACTACATCAGGGTGAAACTAAGCTGACAACGGATGATGTCTTGTACAGCAGACATCCTAACCTCAAATGTTATACACTCACTTATCTCGTTGGATACAGTAAAAGAGGAGGCAAGCAGAATGCAACATTTGACTCATATCCCACATTGTGGGTAAGTTGTGAAGATTTGATGGTTGCCGCCTACACTGGATTTATATTGTGCCTTTCAGCCAAGAGATTTTATAATGTAACTTCTTGAAGATTCACCGTAGCATCCCATATATCCATCACAAAAGTACACAACTGGCACCAGTGCGACCCGCATCCACACCAATTTCAATATGATTTGTCCATTAGAATTGTGATAGAGAGTTTTCATATCATTGAATTACAATCCAGTTGTGTCTAGTACACTCAATATGACACTAGATACTATTTTGATGTCCATTCAGCACTCACTTCACATACATTTTGTGTCATCCTTTCACTAGCCAACATGGTGCTATCTGGTATGTGGTTAAATACCATATAAAACACATACAAAATACAGCAGAGATTAAAGGCACTTTCATGGGCATGATCATTCAGGTACATTATTCTTGGGTTTACTTACCATGGTCCCGCATCTGCTCAGTGTGTGGTCCCTGACCAGATGTCACAGACAACCTTGTAGGAGAAGTCTCTGTGGGTATTGGAATCTGAGAGGAAATCATTGGACCTACAATGATAAGTGTGTTTGCAACTTTATATTTCTGCTGCCACATGTGATGCACTCAATTTCAGGCATGAAAGAAGAGCACAAGCAGTGTGGGTCCTACCGTTACAGAGGTGTGTAGCACTATTTATCATGAGCGATCACCCATTCAACTTGAGCCTGGGGGGAATGGTAGGCACTTGAAATCGTCATCAGACCCGAATGCAGAGATTCCAGCCCGGAGACGGAAATCCCACTACGGGTGTGGAAATTCCGGCCCGAGAGCGGACGTAAAGTTAGTAGTCATAAGTGATTTCTGTGCATACCATAAATTGTAAGTTCCTTCTGTGAATACCAAAAGTAGTAAGTTTAGGATTTTGTTTCAGATTAGTTCTGTGAATTGGCAGCTAGGAGCGCAAAATAGTACCCCCTGTCCACCCTGAGAACCTCTGGTCAGCTTTTAGAGCCCAGTAAAGTTGGGCTCCCTCGCTACTCTACTTTTCCTGTCTTTTGGATAGGCTAATGCTGGACGACTAATAATGCTCCTAACATCCTTCACATCACTGTAAATCCCCTAGACCTCTGGGGGGGGATATAGGTTTAGGTGGAAATACCTAAACATATCTTCAATTTAGTTCTTGGGAGAGACTTGACAGTGTTTCTTGCACGGCAGACGTTTGTTGTCTGCTGGGTGACTACCCAGGTATCCGGACGGTAGGTAACGTTTCCAATGGAGTCGCCATTCTGATCAAGGGGAAGCATTTCACCACTGACAAAGTCACCGAGCAGCCACTGACAAGGTCACTGAGAAGTGGGGCAGAGTGCTGTTCATGGACGGCTGCTGGTGATCCCATGAGGCTTATCGATGTCCATTCCCCCGGAGAAAACTGAGTGGCTTAAGATGCTCAGGATGAGACTCGTGACCACCAGGACCATCCTGATGGGTGGTGATTTCAACTGCACAGTAGAGATGGATAGACAAAATGGGTCAGACTCTGCAGGGATGGATGTGACGTCCAGGCTGTTGGTGGAGATGATAGGTGAAGCATCCCTCCAGGATGTCATCAGGAGCATGGGGCCGAATGCCAGGAATTTTTCCTGGAGTAGGCCAGACACGTTCGTGCGTTCACGGATCGACCTCCTATTCACCTCCACAACAGAAAAGCCTGGGCTAAACTCCATGGTTGACATCCACTTCTCTGACCACAGAGCCGTCAATTATGATGATGGAACTCACAGATAAGTTCCCCGCTGGCCCAGGGTCGTGGAAACTGAACTGCTCATTGCCGGAAAACGAGGAGTGAGTGGTGAACCTCAAAGTCGCATATGTGGAGTGGAGGGACATGAGGGACTTCTTTCACTCTTCCTGCGAGTGGTGGGAATGGGTGGTGGACTGGTTCAGGAGCTTTTTCCAGGATGCAAGCAGAGCCACTGCACGGGAAAAGAAGAGTGCGTTCAGGAGGCTGTGAAGCAAGCTGAAGCAACAGTATGGACTCGAGCTCAAAGGATGGGATGTGGATGACAACCTGAAGGAAACCTGAAAAGTGCTCAAAGGGCACTTAAGGGAAGTATCCAAGAAAATCATTTTCCAGACCAGAACCGAGAACATTGAAAAGGACGAGAAATGCAACTCGTTCCTCAAGAAACTTCACTCGACCCACACACTGCTGGAAGACCTTTGGGACTTGGAGGGAAACCTCCAAAGTGAGAAAGAGCAAGCCAGGAGAATCATGAAAGAGTTTTATGGTGAACTCTACCCACAGAAGTCATCATAGAGATCCATGGCAGATATTGTCCTGAAGGAAATCTCGAATACAATGGGTCCAGAAGAGAAATAGGGCCTGAACACGCCCTACACTCTGAAAGAGCTGCACTTCGCCGATACAACCTCCAAGAGGGGCAAGACGCCTAGAAATGACGGTCTCCTAGTGGAACTTTATGTTCAACTATGGGAACTGATGAGCCGGTCTTGCTTGACCTCCCAGAGGAAATGGTGGGCAAAGGCAGTATGCCACAATTCCTGTGTGAAGGCATGATAACTCTTTGTACAAACAGAAGGGAGAGAGAGAAGATCTCAAAAACTGTAGGCCCATCTCACTCCTTAATGTGGACTACAAAATCCTTGTGAAGGTGATGGCCAACCACCTAAAGAAAGTGATAGCGAAGATATTTCTCCCTGACCAGTCCTGTGGGATACCAGGTTGGCAAATTGCGGACAGTCTAGCCCTGGTCTGGGACACGATCGAGTACGTCAAGAGGTGCAAAGTTCCGATGGCCTTGGTCAGCTTGGATCAGGCAAAGAAACTGAGCTGCAACAGGCAGCCTTGATCTCCCGAAGTCTGATGCCACAGCTCGAAATGGAGCTGGTGTCCCTACAAGCTGATTTCCAGGCCAAGATGGAAAAACTATTAAGGATAGATGGGAGGCCAGTAAACTACAGCACTTCGCTTATGGAGAAAAATGTGGCTCCCTGCTGGCCTGGAAATCTAGAGTAGACAGGGTAAGGAACCATATCATGAGCTTGGTCCAAAGAGGGTTAGGGGCCCTGTTGCAGAACGATGAAGATATTAGGGAGGAAGACAGATCCTTCATGCTTAATCTATACCAGGAGGACACTGATTATAGATTAGATGTGGTTAAGGCATGGCTAAATCTGAGAGACCTACCCCAACTCTCTCGAAGTTGACAGGCTGTATCTTTCTACTAGTATCTCGGAGGGTGAGATTAAAGAGCAACTCAAAAAATGAGTAGGGGTAAAGCTGCTGGCCCAGATGGGCTCCCTGTCGAGATATACCTGGGTCTATTAGATAGGGTAGTGCCGGCTTTAAAAACCCTCTTTAATAAAATATATCTACATGGAGAAGGTATTCCTCCATCATGGTCCGAGGCAAAGGTGTCCCTGATCCTCAAGCAAGATAAAGATCCTCAAAAAATCGAGGCATACAGGCCCATCTGATTATTAAATTCGGATCTCAAGATCTTCTCTGGGATTTTGGCTACCAGGATGGCTAAAATTATTAAAACAATTATACATCCCGACCAGAGAGGGTTTATACCCGGAAGACAGCTTAACAAGCTTACCCTCCTAGCCTTGGGGGTGATAGATGTTGCAACAGAAAAAAAGCTACCACTTACTATTGTTGAAATCGATGCCGCTAACCAATCAGCTGGAACTATCGTTGGGAGGCCTTGCGGAGTTTTGGCTTTCCTATTAATTTTATAGAGGCTGTCAAATCTCTGAACTTACATCCACGGGCAAAAGTGCTAGTTAAGGGGATCCTAACCAAATGGTTTAGTATCTCAAGAGGCACCAGACAGCGGTGTCCCCTGTCATCCTTAATGTTTAATATAAACATTGAGCCTTTTGTTTGCTCTCTTAGAGAGGATCCCCTCATCAGGCCATTTAAGATTGCCAACCTGGAATTGAGGTTTGCCCTATATGCGGACGACTTTCTCATGTACACATCTGACCATGTAAAAGCTATACCAAGGCTGTTTGAATTAGCTGGGGAATTTGGTAAGATCTCTGGTTATAAAATTAATAAAGAGAAAACTGAAATAATGATTTGGAACTGCACTAACGTAATAGGGGCGAAGGGCCGGATAAGGTATTTGGGGATTTACCTAGCACAGAAGCTGTTAGATACACCTAAAATCAGCTGGGAGAAGGTTTCCAAGGAGGTAGGCGGTTTGTTGTCACGCTGGGCGAACCTACCCCAGAACATATATGGGAGGGTCAACCTCGTAAAAATGATCATTTTGCCTAAGTTAACGTTTCTGTTTAATTCAATTCCACTTTCTTTTAATAACAGAGATCTAGCAACCCTACAAGGTAAAATCGGTTCATTTATATGGGCCACAAAAACCCAGAGAATAGCTTGGAAAAAGCTCAGGAGAGGGTTGAAGATAGGAGGTTTGGCCTTACCTGACCTACTTTCTTATTGTCATGCCTTTCATTTTAAACATTTTAGAATGTTAGCTAATAAGGTGGATTCATCTTCTATGGGCCTTTTGTATCAGGCAATGTTACAGGATGTTCCGCAGGGACAGGAGTTTTTCCTTTATAAATTTGGCAATTGTAAGTTCTACAAAAAGGTCAGTCTTGTGGTCCTGTGCAGTTTGTGGTACAGTTGTATGGGTGTGATGTACTGCAGGCAGAAGTGATGGCTCTCCTCCCGATTTTGACTGTAAAGGGAGGCTTTGTATCACATTCATCATGCCCTCCTTCATCTTCATGGCCAAGGCATGGTGTCTTAAACTCTCTTCCCTTTGTATAGATATGATGTCTCTGATATTCTTGTACATGTCTTGCCAAGATCTATTGATCCTATCCAAAACATGGGTCTGTTTGTCTACCACCTGAGGCAATCAGCACAGGGCCTCAGACATGCCTGACAAGGTGGCCCCTATGGCACGAATGTCCTGCCTCACATCTGCCTGCTGTTGGAAGACGTCCTGCTCCCACTGGGGACCATGGCCATGTACAGGCCCTCTCAGCAGGGGCCGGCTATGGATGAGACCGCCAGGTTTAAAAGCAGGGGGGAGGGTGGCATGTGGAAGCCTGTGGACAGGAGAATGGTGCCCAGGGGATACCTGCACGGCAACAGGGTTGGTACTTCCCTCAGATGGTGAAGAGAATGCCTGGGTATAGGAGGAGTATGTAGGTGGACCACCACGTCTGTTCCAGATGTGAGGGCTGTTATGGAGCGATGTCTGTGTTGGGGTGTGTGTGAGGTGTGGCTGGTTAGCTATATGCTGGGGACAGGCAATCATTTGTTTTGGAGGAGGCTGAGGCACTTTGCTGGGAGGATGGGTGTGAGGCCTTGCAAAATGTGGGCGATGTGGGAATAGTTCTGTCCATGGCATCAGACTCTTCATCCTCTGAGAGGATGAACAGATAGCCACCATCATCGTCCAATCCTTCACGTACTTCCTCCTCTTCCTCTTGCACAGTACTTTCAGCCGACATAACTGCCTACAGGAGCAGTGGATTTTCCACTTTGATTGCCCGTCGCCCAACACTGGTGGAAGGTCTATCCTCCTCATCATCATCATCACCTGGAACACAGAGGTTGCAACAGGATAAGTAATTGACCTAGTATAAGGTCTGGTACAACACAAGTGTTGGTTCTAATGTACTTTGCATCAACAGAAGTTCACACCATAGCACTGAGGGGTGAAATGGAGATGTACATTGCACAAGCAAACTCACTAGCTCCAGCCACAGCTTTGTGTCCCTTTGTGTCCCTTTGCGATCCCCCTGATGTCAACTGCTGAACCATGCTCCTCAAAGGGTTTTGTTGACGAAGCAGTCCTCGATCCAGCATCTGTAGGGGGAAGTGACACCATTCTCAATCATCTGTATTACTAATTTACAAACAGGCACATGTGAGACTTATGATATGTATGTAACTTTGTAAGCCCCATTTGCAGGTTTTATGCAAAAGGGTATTTTGATCTTAGTCATGGTTTTGATTCCGCCGATCACACACTCAACCCCGTCATCTCCTCAAGCTCCCACGACTCCTTCAGCAAGACCACTGCACCCAACAGATCCCCCACCACTGCTGGAGTAAAGTCACCGAGGACCAACTACAGGCAAACCTCGCTCTCAGCCCAGCCACTGACCCCTCCAACACCGACGATGCTGCCCGCAACCACAGAAGATGGATCGACAACTGTGCCAACACCCTCGCCCCACTGAAGAAAGCCACCTACAGAGACACCAGCAAGAGAGCCAGCTGGTACACCCCAGAACTCCTAGCCTCCAAGTGAACCTGCCGGAAACTAGAGAAGAAGTGGCACAGTGAAAAGATACCGGACAGATACGCAGCCCACAAAGACGCCATCCGCAACCAGCATCACCTCATCAGGTCCGCCAAGAGGACCTCCTTCAAAGATCGCCTCGACAACAATGCACACAAAAGCATGGAGCTCTTCAATATCGTGAAGGAACTCTCCAACCCCAGTTCCAACACCAACGACATCACGCGGTCGCCATCCCTGTGCGATTACCTCGCCACCTTCTTCCACCACAAGATCGCCGACATCCATGACAGCTTCAACATCCAGCTAGCCCCAACAGACATTGACACACCAGACTCTCTGCACACCATCGACCAAAACCCCCTGCCAGCCTGGGCCAATGTGAACATCGATGACACCATCAAGACCATAAGCACAATCCAGTCCATCTCCCCATCAGACCCTTTTCCGCACCAGATCTTTAACGAAGCCAGCAGCTCCACCTGTGCAGTGTCATCAATCTCTCCTTCTAGATCGCGACCTTCCCAGAGAGCTGGAAACATGTCGAGATCAACGCTCTACTTCAAAAACCGAAGGCGGACCCGAGAGACCTCAAGAACTTCCGGCCCATCTCCCTGCTTCCGTTCCCAGCCAAGGTCATCGAGAAGATCGTCAACAGACAGCTAACCAGATACCTCAAAGAGAACAGCATCCTGGACCCATCCCAGTTAGGGTTCCGAGGCAACCACAGCACCTGGACTGCCCTCATCGCTGCCACTGATAACACCAGGACCCTGCTGGACAACAGGGATGTATGATGATGTTACAACGCGATCAAAATGACCGCGGTACATCACAACGCATCTTTTATGTTGCGTTACCACGACTTGCGCTGTAGGGTGCTGGACTTAGGAATAGTAAGATTTACTATTCCAATTCCAGCCTAACTACAGTAGGGAGGGTGTTGGAATAGTAAATCTACTATTCCTTAGTCTAGAGCGCCCTCCCCCGCAAGTTGTGGTAACGACTTGCATTGTAAAAGACGTGTCGTAATGGCAGCGCAGTGTTTTGACCGCGTTGTGAAGGATGTTTATCGGACAACAGTGAGACACCGGCCCTCATCCTCATGGACCTGTCCGCCGCTTTTGACACTGTCTGCCACCACACACTACGCGCACGCGTCCACGACACAGGGATCCAAGACATGGTCCTGGAATGGACCACCTCCTTCCTCTTCGGTAGAACCCAGAGCGTCTGCCTCCCCCAATTCTGATCCTAAGCCTCCAAGATCATCTGTGGCATACCCCAGGGATCATCCCTCAGCCCGACACTGTTCAACATTTACATGGCCCCGCTCGCACACATCACCCGACAGCACGACCTCAACATAATCTCCAACGCCGACGACACTCAACTGATCCTCTTCCTCCCCAAGGACCCCCTCACTGCCAAATCCAACCTCCACAAAGGAATGAGGCTGTCGACGATTGGATGAAGAGCAGCCGCCTACAGCTGAACACGGACAAGATGGAGGTCCTCATCTTCAGCTCCAACCCTTCAGCCTGGGACGACTCCTGGTGGCCAATGACACTGGGGGCAGCCCCAATACACACGAAATACGCAGGCTATCTGGGAATCATCCTCGACTTAACGCTTTCTATGACCAAGCAAGTCAACGCAGTCTCTTCCTCCTGCTGCAACACCCTCCGCATGCTCCACAAGATCTACAGGTGTTTCCCGACAGATACAAGAAGAACAGTCACCCAGGCACTCGTCAGTAGCAGACTCGACTATGGAAACGCCCTCTATGAAGGAGCCCCGGCCAAGCTCATCAAACAACTGCAATGCATTCAAAACGCCTCTGCACGCCTGATCCTTGACGTACCACACCACAGCCACATCACCCCCCACCTGAGAAACCTGCACTGGTTCACCGTCAACAAGTGGATCTCCGTCAAACTCCTCATCTACGCCCACAAGGCTCTCCACAAGACCGGCCCAGCCTACCTCAATAGACGTCTCTTCTTCTACATCCACAACCGCCAGCTCCACTCCGCCGACCTCGCCACCGTCCCTCGCATTCGAAGAACAACCACCTGTGGCAGATCCTTCTCCCACCTCGCCGCCAAGACCTGGAACACCCTTCCACTCAGCCTACAACAGACCCAAGACCTGCCAACCTTCAGGAGGCGGTACTGACAAAGTGGTCCCAAATGAACAAACAATAATTGCAAGATTCAGAACTCATACACAAAATATTTATAGCAACATTGTTTTTAATCACAACGTGAAGTATACAAAATCTTTTATAAAAATCCCTACACAGTCAAAAGCATATAATGCCCCAAGGGGATGGGTTCAAGGAAGGGTAGTGGTGGGATAGTGAAGGTATGGGAATTACACACATTGGTCAATAGTACCCAAATGCAGTAAACATACTGGAAGAAGATAAATCAAATTTACATTACGTAACCATGCCTCAACATAAAACCACAAATTGTATTTCATAAAAGAGGCTGCACACAAAAGAGAAATGTCGACGTTTCGACCCAGGTAGGTGCAGGCGTGCTTAAAACCTTGCTATAGGGTCTTCATCAGGACGGGGGTAAGAAGAACGGGGCAATCAATCTGTCTGAAAGAAAGTTTTAAAAATAAATAATCAAGGTCACAAAGGATCCTCAGACCCCGTCAAGCTAGTCGGAGAAGGCCCACAATGAATTCAGTCGGGACAGGTGTTGGAGCTGTCCTCCGATCAAGATACCGGGTCATGATGGTTAGTGCTTTCTCCTGTGGGATACTTGTATACAGAGAGGTGATATCACAAGTTACCAAAATCTGCTTGTCGACATCATAAGGTAGACCGTCCACAATATTTATTGTGTGCATGGTGTCACGGAGATAGGTAGGTGTAGCCTCAGCCAGAGGTTTAAGGAAGAAGTCTATATATCGTCCCAATGGCTCCAACATCGATCCACACCCAGATACAATAGGTCTACCCGGTGGTTGCCTCAAGTTCTTATGTATCTTTGGTAAAGTGTATATCGTTGATAGTCTTGGGGTTTGTTGGTTCAGGTGGTTGAATTCTGACTTTGTAAGGTATCCTTCCTCAAAGCCACCCTTGGTTATGGATAGAATGTCAGATGCCAAAGCCAGGGAGGGGTCAGTGTTAAGTTTTTTATAACTGATCCCATCATTTAGCTGATTGTAAATTTCACTCTTATATGTCTGGATGTCCTGGACCACAATGGCCCCACCCTTGTCAGCTGGCTTGATTATTATCTCACTGTTACTTCCAAGAGATTGGAGAGCCTTTTTCTCATCCCTACTGATGTTAAAGGGATGGTACCGGCATTGTTCAAGAATTTGATTAACGTCACGTAGTTCCACCGCCTCATAAGCCAAGATTTTATGTGACATGGTGTTCGCAGATGGTACAAATGTGGATGGGTTTCTTAGACCGGTGTGAGATTTATGTTGGGAGGATGGTTTGTTTTGAAGAAAGTATCTCAAACGGACCTTTCTAAAGAACTTGAAGAGTTCAGACCTGGAACTAATCGTACATTATAATTAACTCATAAGCATCACCTGACCTGTGCCAGGTCTTTTGTGCTACTCCTGGGCTGGGTGGTTTGCACACTTTAATACAAACCCTTCTCTACAAACGTTGTACCTTGTTTTTGAGTTGTTGTATATATCCATAGAATTATGATCCTGACTACATCTTATATGATTCTACTATTGTTTGACACTCGAATTCAGAGACTTGACAGCCATACGTGGGACATTTACCTCTCTAAAACCTAAGTGCTGTCACCTAAATGAAGCCGCACTCATATGATCTGTGCCAATATTTCAAATTAGATGGTTTTTCGTGTAAACCCTATATTGAGTTTCAATGTATTCCCCTTTGAAGATTTAGGTTTTTTCCTCTTTCCTTAAATGTATTTATAGTCCCTGAGGATCCTTTGTGACCTTGATTATTTATTTTTAAAAATTTCTTTCAGACAGATTGATTGCCCCGTTCTTCTTACCCCCGTCCTGATAAAGACCCTATAGCAAGGTTTTAAGCACGCCTGCACCTACCTGGGTCGAAAAGTCGACATTTCTCTTTTGTGTTCAGCCTCTTTTATGAAATACAATTTGTGGTTTTATGTTGAGGCATGATTACGTAATATAAAATTTGATTTATCTTCTTCCAGTATGTTTACTGCATTTGGGTACTATTGACCACTGTGTGTAATTCCCATACCTTCACTATCCCTCCATTATCCTTCCTTGAACCCATCCCCTTGGGGCATTATATGCTTTTGACTGTGTAGGGATTTTTATAAAAGATGTTGTATACATCACGTTGTGATTAAAAACAATGTTGCTATAAATATTTTGTGTATGAGTTCGTAATCTTGCAATTATTGTTTGTTCATTTGGGACCACTTTGTCAGTACCGCCTATCTGCCCAGGTCCCAGTGATTTCTTGGGTTAACCCGTGTTGATACAGCACAACCTTCAGGAGGCTACTCAAGACCTGGCTGTTTGACCAGTAGCACCCCCCCTTTTTTCCCAAACACCTTGAGACCCTCGCGGGTAAGTAGTGCGCTCTACAAATTCTTGATTGATTGATTGATAGGGAAACACTTGATGCCACATTTACCTGATGGACATGTGCGAGGGTTTCACTGCTGCAGCCAGGATGTCTTGCATTCCCTGGAATGGTGTTGTACACAGTACCGGTGTCATCCTGTCAGCAGCTGTGATGAGACATACATGTCCATATTTCAGTACACCAGATGGTAGCTATGAGCTAACATGTATATGTCATTCTCAATGACCATAGATAGGATATTCCAGGACAATGTGCAGCATGTTTACCTCATGGACTTTACATGTGGGTCCCCTCGCATGCAGCAATTGCCAGCTGTTACCTCCACACAGTGCTCACATCAATGAGATGACACATCAACAGACAAACGTGTTTGAGAATGTTACTGATATTTGAAGGAAGGGGTGAAATAATCAGGACGCCACCGTATTACATTGATTACACCTTCACCGTTAAGACTAACATGGCTCATGAGTATGATATTGTCTATTGATAAATAAAAAGGAGTGTACATCGACAGGCTGACCAGTTTCACATTTGCACATCAGTTCATATATAAGATGTGCAATAGTCAGGTACATTTGTGACAAAATCCTAACTTCTGTGAATATCAAAAGTAGTAAGTTCATTCTGTGAATGCCAAAAGTAGTAAGTGCATTCTGTGAATACCAAAATAGTAGTAAGTTTAGGATTGAGTCTTAAGTTCATTCTGTGAATCGGGCCCTCACTTATCTCGTTGGATACAGTAGAAGAGGAGGCAAGCAGAATGCAACGTTTGACTCAGATCACACCTTGTGGGTAAGTTGTGAAGATTTGATGGTTGCCGCCTACACTGGATTTGTGTTGTGCCTTTCAGCCAAGAGATTTTATAATGTAACTTCTTGAAGATTCACCGTAGCATCCCATATATCCATCACAAAAGTACACAACTGGCACCAGTGCGACCCGCATCTACACCAATTTCAATATGATTTGTCCATTAGAATTGTGATAGAGTTTTCATATCATTGAATTACAATCCAGTTGTGTCTAGTACACTCAATATGACACTAGATACTATTTTGATGTCCATTCAGCACTCACTTCACATACATTTTGTGTCATACTTTCACTAGCCAACATGGTGCTATCTGGTATGTGGTTAAATACCATATAACTGTAAATGTACCCACCCGGGGTGAAGAGGCGCACTCAAGTATTCTACTCTTTTTAAACTACAGCTTTTGTTTTTCTGTTTACACAACAGTTATTTCCAGTGGAAGGAAGATTTCTTTGGACAGCTGACAGGGACCTCCATGGGTTTTTCGGGGGCACCTGCCTACGCGAACATTTATATGGCGAAATTTGAGAGTGACTATATTCTTTCACAAAATGAATGGACACAAGGTTTAGTACAATATTGTCGATACATCGACGATATTTTTCTTATTTGGACCCGGCCTAAGGAGACGTTAATCCAACTCATTGATCAACTTAACAACAGAGATCCCAGAATAAAATTCACTTTTTCCATCAGCCAAGATGAAATTCATTATTTGGATGTTCTGATTAAGAAAAAGCAAAACAAATTAAGCACGGAAATCTTTACTAAACCCACTGACCGCAATAGTACATTGATGCATTCAAGCTTCCATCCGCGTAGTCTGGTGGAAAATCTTCCTTATTCCCAATTTATCAGGATCAAAAGAATATGTTCTGACCCATGTGTTGCAGAACAAAAAATTGAAGAATTTAAGGAGAAATTTGCTAGCAGGGGTTACCCTGAAACTATATTGCAGAGAAATATGGCGAGAATACAAATGCAGGAAAGGGATGAACTATTTGAGAAGAGACCTGTGAAAGTTACAAAGACTCCCACTTTCGTTTCTAAATTTTCTAACAAGTCCATGCAGATCAAGAAAATTATAAAGAAAAGATGGGAACTGTTGGTTAATGAACCTGAGTTTAATGGCATCTTTCAAGAACTACCCACCTTTGCTTACACTAGGGCTAGAAATTTGCAGGAATTGATACAGAGTGGGTCCACTAAAGTAAAGAACGTTCAATACAAAGGTACTCAAAAATGTCACAATTGCATACATTGCAATAATATAATCACTGGTATAATACTCACACATCCCAGCACAGGAGCCAAGATTAAACTTCGACACACATCAGATTGTAATACCTCCAATATAATCTACAGTTTGAAATGCCCATGTGGCAAGGCTTACGTCGGCAAAACAGAGAGAAAATTCAAATTAAGACTAACAGAGCATAAGAGTACTATAAGGTTGAAGAATTTAACATCAAGTGTCGCGACTCACTGGGCAAAAGAGAACCACACTATAGCCCAATTACATGCACAAATAGTGGAAGTGGTTAGAAAAGTAGAAGGAGTGGATAACACTCAAAAACTTCTGCAGCGAGAAGTATTTTGGATAGAGTTCTTAGAAACCATGCAGCCAAAAGGACTCAATGATAAAATTGATATGAGCTGCTTTCTGTGATTCATTATAGTATAGCGATACATGAGGAGGAATCTCATGGGAATAATCACAACAGCATAAGTATGCAGTAATGGGTTTGCTATGTGTACACATAGAGTTTATTAAAGCCATGATCTTGCGATCCATAGATACATCCACATGTAAGTACGAGACAACACAACATGAGGTACAACAGTACATTCATCTAGGTTTTAGGCTGATGCACATTTCGGTTAGCAAAGTGTAAAAGATTCCCTGGTCGTACAATATAACGTGCGGAAACATATGTGCAATGTAATTTTAGATAATGGCCACACTGTCTGATGTACATCCCTTTTAGGAAAGCGTTTAAGATTGACTGTTAATCCAAAATTGGACCATGGATATACTGTGTATTATGCTATATGTATAATATAACGTGCAGGAAACACATGTGCAATGTAATTCTAGACAATGGCTACACTGTCTGAAGTACATTCCTTTTAGGAAAGTGTATAAGATTGACTGTTAATGCAAAATTGGACCATGGATATACTGTGTATATTGCTATATGTATATGATTATACGACATGAGAATATTGAGTATATGTGACATATATGCTAAACTGTGACCTTGAAATACTATGTATTATGTTATATGTATATGATTATACGATAGGAGAATATTGAGCACATGTGACATATATGCCAAACTTTTGTTACGATAAAGGTACAAAAACATTTAAAGGGTAGGAAATATCATTAACCTCTTGCGATAAACTCCACTTTACTGGTGATTCAAAATGTTCTACCGTGCATTGAATCAGGTACAATTCATTAGAAATTGGTTATGACACTCGTTATTTCAACACTACAAATCCCAGGATTCTCCGGTCCATAATAATTAATAAGGTGAACACGATATGTATCCGCATTTAATTTAGAATACAGCAACGTAGGTGATATATTCCACAGTACCGTGGATTCAACAATGTCTTACTGTGCGTTACTCAATAAACATAGCATTCATGTTTTCAATTATCCGCAACAAGCAAACTACATTTTCCAGTATTCCCGAGCCCAACAACCACAATCTAGGATATAGGGGTTGACAACGTTTGGCGCCAAAACCTAGTAAGACGGCAAGCAGCCGGAGAACTACAGGTTGAAAGGACCCGCCTCGCCGCTTTTAAAACTGTTAAAAGTAAGTACGAACATTCGGTTCATTAAACCATCTGCCTGATTTAACACGATGTACGTCAGTTAGTTACAGAAATACTTTTCTGGTTTCATTTAGCACCGTTAAGAACTTGGATTAATTGTATGCTCCAGAACTGGAAACGTATTTGCCGAAGGGGAGCGGAATACACGTTTTAGACTCGCTTCTGCGACATTTCGCGTAAGTGTCATGAGTGTACACTTAGATACACATTATTACAAACTTATCCGTATACATGCCAATTACACGTGCATTTTATTTATCACATGTAGAATATCAACTTGACTCATCGTTGTCCGGAACTATTCTGGAAGTGGAGGGATTCTTCATTCTTCGGTCTAATTACACAGTAGCACTCAAGTAAGTGCACAGTTCACGAGACACACTACCGCTTTTTTTAAAAAGTGGAATAAACCATACAGTGATATCCTCATGCTTACTTTAATAGGACGCTAACAGTGAGAAGCCAGATACCGGGTTTCTGCAACATATTTTGTTGCGAGGTTGGAATACAAGACGCATCCCCTCTATTAGAGTAAGTGATCGTTTTACAGTCAGTTAACCTTAAAATCACAAAGTGGTAGAATTAACTCTATAAAGCCCAAGGAGTTTGCTTGAGTGCACAATGTTATGTTAGAGGATTTATCGCGTCCGATATAGTCAATAGGAAGGTCTTTACCAATTATTGTAGAGGTCCTCATGAAACCGAGAGTTTTATATGGAGGCAGTTTGTGGACATATAATTCAACGCAACACTGTGAATCATTTGTTCTTCTTTTGTATATATGTTCGATAAACGAGCACCAATTGTTTATATGAGAGTAAGTTTGACATTGGATGTTTCTACTGGATTTCTGGGTAGTCAGCGTGCCATGAGACATTTCAAAATGCAAGAAAATGTACGTGATTACGTATACTAGTGAGGTATTAATCAATACAGTGTCAACAAGAGAACCTGAGGCATAGCTGTATTACTAATGAAGGCTTCAAATATGTATTGTTAGATCCTAAGAAGATACAGAGTTCAAGAATTGTACATATAGATGGTTGTGATATGCGTTAATTAATAGGGATTTTTTGATTTTCAGAACACAGCCCCTGAGGAAGGAACCACGGTTCCGAAATGCATTGGGCCATCAACAAACTGTGGTTTACAAGATAAATAATGGAGTTAGATCAATACATCATGAAATGTATAATGAATGTATATAAGATGTAATCTTCATGTAATTGTATGTTGATTAACTGTGAACCTTTGTAAATAGAAGTTACATGAATATAAGTTCAAAATAGAGAACTTAGTAAACAACAGAACAAACTTAAGTTAAGTGTGTGGTATATTTTATTTAAATATCATTTGAATTTGGATTTCATTGTGGTATAAACATTGTGGACTTAGTCCATCAGGAACAGTGCACACTTGAGCAGTTTTTTTCTGTTCTGGTTTCTTGTTAAATACCATATAAAACACATACAAAATACAGCAGAGATTAAAGGCACTTTCATGGGCATGAGCATTCAGGTACATTATTCTTGGGTTTACTTACCATGGCCCCGCATCTGCTCAGTGTGTGGTCCCTGACCAGATGTCACAGACAACCTTGTAGGAGAGGTCTCTGTGGGTCTTGGAATCTGAGAGGAAATCATTGGACCTACAATGATAAGTGTGTTTGCAATTTTATATTTCTGCTGCCACGTGTGATGCACTCAATTTCAGGCATGAAAGAAGAGCACAAGCAGTGTGGGTCCTACCGTTACAGAGGTGTGTAGCACTAATTATCATGAGCGATCACCCATTCAACTTGAGCCTGGTGGGAATGGTAAGCACTTGAAATCGTCATCAGACCCGAATGCAGAGATTCCAGCCCGGAGACGTAAATCCCACTACGGGTGTGGAAATTCCGGCCCGAGAACGGACGTAAAGTTAGTAGTCATAAGTGATTTCTGTGCATACCATAAATTGTAAGTTCCTTCTGTGAATACCAAAAGTAGTAAGTTTAGGATTTTGTTTCAGATTAGTTCTGTGAATTGGCAGCTAGGAGCGCAAAATAGTACCCCCTGTCCACCCTGAGAACCTGTGGTCAGCTTTTAGAGCCCAGTAATGTTGGGCTCCCTAGCTACTCTACTTTTCCTGTCTTTTGGATAGGCTAATGCTGGAGGACTAATAATGCTCCTAACATCCTTCACAGCACTGTAAATCCCCCTGACCTCTGAGGAGGGGATTTAGGTTTAGGTGGAAATACCTAAACATATCTTCAATTTAGTTCTTGGGAGGGACTTGACAGTGTTTCTTGCACGGCAGACGTTTGTTGTCTGCTGGGTGACTACCCAGGTATCCGGACGGTAGGTAACGTTTCCAATGGAGTCGCCATTCTGATCAAGGGGAAGCATTTCACCACTGACAAGGTCACCGAGCAGCCACTGACAAGGTCCCTGAGCAGGGGGCAGAGTGCTGTTCATGGACGGCTGCTGGTGATCCCATGAGGCTTATCGATGTCCATTCCCCCGGAGAAAACTGAGTGGCTTGAGATGCTCAGGATGAAACTCGTGACCTCCAGGACCATCCTGATGGGTGGTGATTTCAACTGCACAGTAGAGATGGAAAGACAAAATGGGTCAGACTCTGCAGGGATGGATGCGACGTCCAGGCTGTTGTTGGAGATGATAGGTGAAGCATCCCTCCAGGATGTCATCAGGAGCATGGGGCCGAATGCCAGGAATTTTTCCTGGAGTAGGCCAGACACATTGGTGCGTTCACGGATCGACCTCCTATTCACCTCCACAACAGTAAAGCCTGGGCTAAACTCCATGGTTGACATCCACTTCTCTGACCACAGAGCCGTCATTTTCGATGATGGAACTCACAGATATGTTCCCCGCTGGCCCAGGGTCGTGGAAACTGAACTGCTCATTGCCGGAAAACGAGGAGTGAGTGGTGAACCTCAAAGTCGCATATGTGGAGTGGAGGGACATTAGGGACTTCTTTACTCTTCCTGCGAGTGGTGGGAATGGGTGGAGGACTGGTTCAGGAGCTTTTTCCAGGATGCAAGCAGAGCCACTGCACGGGAAAAGAAGAGTGCGTTCAGGAGGCTGTGAAGCAAGCTGAAGCAACAGTATGGACTCGAGCTCAAAGGATGGGATGTGGATGACAACCTGAAGGAAACCTGAAAAGTGCTCAAAGGGCACTTAAGGGAAGTATCCAAGAAAATCATTTTCCAGACCAGAACCGAGAACCTTGAAAAGGACGAGAAATGCAACTCGTTCCTCAAGAAACTTCACTCGACCCACACACTGCTGGAAGACCTTTGGGACTTGGAGGGAAACCTCCAAAGTGAGAAAGAGCAAGCCAGAAGAGTCATAAAAGAGTTTTATGGTGAACTCTACCCACAGAAGTCGTCATAGAGATCCATGGCAGATATTGTCCTGAAGGACATCTCGAATACAATGGGTCGAGAAGAGAAATAGGGCCTGAATACGCCCTACACTCTGAAAGAGCTGCACTTTGCCGATACAACCTCCAAGAGGAGCAAGACGCCTAGAAATGACGGTCTCCTAGTGAAACTTTATGTTCAACTATGGGAACTGATGAGCCGGTCTTGCTTGACCTACCAGAGGAAATGGTGGGCAAAGGCAGTATGCCACAATTCCTGTGTGAAGGCATGATAACTCTTTGTACAAACAGAAGGGAGAGAGAGAAGATCTCAAAAACTGTAGGCCCATCTCACTCCTTAATGTGGACTACAAAATCCTTGTGAAGGTGATGGCCAACCACCTAAAGAAAGTGATAGCGAAGATATTTCTCCCTGACCACTCCTGTGGGATACCAGGTTGGCAAATTGCGAACAGTCTAGCCCTGGTCTGGGACACGATCGAGTACGTCAAGAGGTGCAAAGTTCCGATGGCCTTGGTCAGCTTGGATAAGGCAAAGAAACTGATCTGCAACAGGCAGCCTTGATCTCCCGAAGTCTGATGCCACAGCTCGAAATGGAGCTGGTGTCCCTACAAGCTGATTTCCAGACCAAGATGGATAAAACTATTAAGGATAGATGGGAGGCCAGTAAACTACAGCACTTCGCTTATGGAGAAAAATGTGGCTCCCTGCTGGCCTGGAAATCTAGAGTAGACAGGGTAAGGAACCATATCATGAGCTTGGTCCAAAGAGGGTTAGGGGCCCTGTTGCCGAAAGATGAAGATATTAGGGAGGAAGCCAGATCCTTCAGGCTTAATCTATACCAGGAGGACACTGATTATAGATTAGATGTGGTTAAGGCATGGCTAAATCTGAGAGACCTACCACAACTCTCTCGAAGCTGACAGGCTGTATCTTTCCACTAGTATCTCGGAGGGTGAGATTAAAGAGCAACTCAAAAAAATGAGTAGGGGTAAAGCTGCTGGCCCAGATGGGCTCCCTGTCGAGATGTACCTGGGTCTATTAGATAGGGTAGTGCCGGCTTTAAAAACCCTCTTTAATAAAATATATCTACATGGAGAAGGTATTCCTCCATCATGGTCCGAGGCGAAGGTGTCCCTGATCCTCAAGCAAGATAAAGATCCTCAAAAAATCGAGGCATACAGGCCCATCTGATAATTAAATTCGGATCTCAAGATCTTCTCTGGGATTTTGGCTACCAGGATGGCTAAAATTATTAAAACCATTATACATCCCGACCAGAGAGGGTTTATACCCGGAAGACAGCTTAACGAGCTTACCCTCCTAGCCTTGGGGGTGATAGATGTTGCAACAGAAAAAAAGCTACCACTTACTATTGTTGCAATCGATGCCGCTAACCAAGTCAGCTGGAACTATCGTTGGGAGGCCTTGCGGAGTTTTGGCTTTCCTCTTAATTTTATTGAGGCTGTCAAATCTCTGAACTTACATCCACGGGCAAAAGTGCTAGTTAACGGGATCCTAACCGAATGGTTTAGTATCTCAAGAGGCACCAGACAGGGGTGTACCCTGTCACCCTTATTGTTTAATATATACATTGAGCCTTTTGTTTGCTCTCATAGAGAGGATTCCCTCATCAGGCCATTTAAGATTGCCAACCTGGAATTGAGGTTTGCCCTATATGCGGACGATCTTCTCATGTACACGTCTGACCATGTAAAAGCTATACCAAGGCTGTTTGAATTAGCTGGGGAATTTGGTAAGATCTCTGGTTATAAAATTAATAAAGAGAAAACTGAAATAATGAGTTGGAACTGCACTAACGTAATAGGGGTGAAGGGCCGGATGAGGTATTTGGGGATTTACCTAGCACAGAAGCTGTTAGATACACCTAAAATCAGCTGGGAGAAGGTTTCCAAGGAGGTAGGCGGTTTGTTGTCACGCTGGGCGAACCTACCTCAGAACATATATGGGAGGGTCAACCTCGTAAAAATGATCATTTTGCCTAAGTTAACGTTTCTGTTTTATTCAATTCCACTTTCTTTTAATAACAGAGATCTAGCAACCCTGCAAGGTAAAATCGGTTCATTTATATGGGCCACAAAAACCCAGAGAATAGCTTGGAAAAAGCTGAGGAGAGGGTTGAAGATAGGAGGTTTGGCCTTACCTGACCTACTTTCCTATTGTCATGCCTTTCATTTTAAACATTTTAAAATGTTAGCTAATAAGGTGGATTCATCTTCTATGGGCCTTTTGTATCAGGCAATGTTACAGGATGTTCCGCAGGGACAGGAGTTTTTCCTTTATAAATTTGGCAATTATAAGTTCTACAAAAAGGTCAGTCTTAAGATCCTGTTGGCTGCACTAAAAAACTGGGGGCGCATTAGGAAAAGTCTGGGAATACCGTACTATACGGCACAGGCTCCTATATGGGACTCTCCAGGCACCCCCGAATGTCTCCAGGACCAATTATCACAACCACTTAGACTAGCAGGTATCATGTTGTGGGGAGATATCCAGAAAGAGTCACAACTTATCAGCTGGGACCTAATCTCGAATATAAGCATGGGATATTGACGAGATTTAAGTTCTATCAACTGTCCGCATGGTAGGTAACACAGCTAGGGAGCAACGAGGATTTGAGTATAAGTATTGACTCCATTTCTAGACTAGGTCCATGGAAAGGCGAGGTATCATTCTGTTATAGGGCCCTTATAGATACAGGGGATTGTCTAGACATGGAGTTAGTGAAACGCTGGGGCAGTGATCTCTCTGAAAATGGGGATGCTTTACGGAATCTCTGGTGTGACTCTTTTACTATGTTACAGGCGGTAGTTAAATCAGCTAATCTTATGAGAAATCATCTATATGCAGCCTATAGAGTGTACTGACTCCTGGGAAACTATCTAAGGTATCTACGACGATCAACCACTGCCCCAGATGTGAGTATCCAGCTGCTGATGATTGGCATATATTTATGGACTGCCCGAAGAGCGTCTCCTTTTGGACAGAGGTATATGGTTTTCTGGAGGAGGTCCTGTTAGTACAGGTGGAAGTAAGTGTAAGGCTGATTTTTTGGGGACTTTTGCCAGACTACTGTATGAATGCTCAAGCTTCAAAGTTTGCACTCTAAGTAGTAATTATTGCCAGGAGGAAAATCTGTAGAGCCTGGAAATCTGAGGCTCCTCCTTCCTTTGCGGATTGCCTAAAGAACATCATTATGATTAGTCAATCTGATATTGCCTGTGATAGCTCTAGTGCCAATAAGATCTGGGCGGCCCTAGAGGTCTGGAGAGGTAAATAAAGAGCAGTCCTATGATTATTCCAGATGCTTGTTGATCCGGTCTTCCTTAGTAACCTACGGTCCCCCAAGTGTCGTGAACAGGAGTGGGACCAGGATACAGCCGTACCTCTGGGCGAATCCTGCATATCTTTCCGGCCCCCTCCAAGGGCGGTTTCCAAATGGGCATGTCTGAAAAGCATGGGGTAATCCCAACGAGAGCTTTTACGATGGCATGTGTGAGGACAAAAAAATATTTTTTTTTTATTAAGAAAATGAAAAAATTAATTAAAGAAAAAAAGAAGGAAATCTACGTATGCCACTGCGTGAGGAGCATCCTGAGGAGCGAAGATGAGAGCCATGTTGACTTTCTGATGGTACGTTTTTTCCTGTTGCCAACATGGTGCAGCCTCAGATGGGCAGAATGGTTGAGCGCCCTCCTCTACAACTTGGACACCCATTGATTCTACAAGGAAGTAGAAATGTTCATCAAGGAGTTTTGTCTGGAGGCTGCTGCCACAGCCAAATAGACTCCAAAGATCGTCCAACGCCAGAAACGTGCGAGGGACATCAGTGAACCGATCAGCACCCTCCCCTCTGCCTCAGTGTACCACATGTGGGAGAACATTGCCTCCAAGAGCCTGGCCAACCAGCACAAAGACATCGCGTCGATGGCAATCCAAGGAGGACTGCCAGTGAGAGCCTTCATGCACACAAGAGGGTACAACCAATACAAGTTTCTCCTTGATAGGGTGCTCCGCGAAAGAGAAGACCTACCATCTTTCCTGGGAGTGCGCATACTCACAGGACCTATGAAGGCCCTAGGCTCGGAGCTTAGGGCCTGGATACAAATATCATGCATCAGCACTGACTTGGTGATGTCGGTCTATTCTCAGGGACACACACACTTAGGGACCCCCAGAACTGCTGGAGGATCCTGTGCTGCTTTAAAGATGTTCTTCTGTTTTCCACAGACTGCTTGGTAGTAGGGAGGAAGGAGACATCGATCCTGGTGTGTCGAAAGATGAGCCACAGTCTCCTGCGTGTCTACTCTGCACTGGATGGATCAGATGTAGGCAGTGACGACGAAACGTGAGGACACAAAAGGGTCCCCTTGTACACTTACATAGGAGGGGGGCCTGGAAGACTCAGGTAACAAAGAAGACGACAACACCTGAGGACCCAAAGGGGTCCCCCTGCCCTTACCTGGGGGTGGGGCATCCAGAGAGGCCACTTACCTTTTTGGTTTTTCTCTTTAATCCAGGAACCGGATGGCAACAGGGGAGAGGATAATGCGGATGAAGACAAGTGGAGTAAATGCAGTTATTTACTATATGTATTTGACTAACGTGACCTTTTCCCTTCATAGGGAAAAGGTCAATGTAATGACTTTGTTGCCAACGACTTATGAATACTAGGGTGTTGTGGAAAGTGATGATTGATATATCTGAACCAGAAGGCCCTGACAAAGGAAACAAGCATTTGCAATGCAATTTGTCTCGCGTTTTGGACCTTAAAAGTATTTACCCATGCAGCACATTATCCTGGGTGTTATATCCATTGTTCTTGTTTAGCCTTACACAATGCCCTGTACGTGAAGCACTAATGCTGACAAGGTTTCAGATTGCTATGTGTGACATTTTCATAATTTCACTCTAACTGTAAGTGAGATTTCAACGACTTTGAGTGACACTTTCTCGCGAGCAAAATCAAGCAATGAAGGCAAGGGAATCATATAAATATAAGAAATTACACCCATTTGTGCATAGTTGCTAATGTTTCAGATTGTTTATGTGTGATATTTTCATAGATTCAGTGTATTAATGAGAGTCATTCAACAATGACATGTGTGTCATTTAGAGTGTTAGGTATCAAGGGGAGAGGGAGGAACAGCAAGGCTAGTTCACTTTCCGTGAAATATATGTATTATCAATGGGAACTAGCCTCAAAGGACATAGGGATAATGTGTTTGTACGGAAGAAAGAAATATATATATTTTTTAAAGCCATCACCCACCAACCTAGTTGGTGGCATGCTTCATCATCGGACTCCACCCAGACAGTCCTTTATTGAGTACGTCTTCTTCTTTCTGTGTAAGGGGAATCGAAGATGGACGACTCTGGAGGAAGATGGCAGCCGGCTAGGAGGTCCGGTCGGGAGCTCCACATTTATCTCCGTAACTGAAAGCAAGACTCAACCCTATCCTTCTGAACCATGATAAAATTATGACTTAACGGTCCGTAGCTGTCTACACACAATCTAAAAATTCTAAAAACCTAAATTCTAAAAAGAACAGAGAAACGGCAGAGAGAGACGATAGAAGCACTGACGAGGGGAGTCAGCAGCAACGTTTTTTTTTCTTTTTTCAGCTCTAACAATATTGACGATACCTGCGGAGTATCCAACTCGGAAGATCCGGATCCACTGCATTCTAGAGACCCTGTAATCCTGTAATCCTGTGACCTGTGATCAGGTCTGCCGCCACAACGGACGCCCCACACAGATGGGCAGCAGCCTCGGGTGCTCAGCGCAGGGAAGAGTGCGCTTTCACTTCCGGGGCAAAAGCGGCAGCAACAGCGGCAGCAGCTATAACGGTCTCAGGGACGACTGGTCTAAGACTCGAGGATACCAGCCGACCCGATAGGGATACCACTCGGATGATTTACTGGGGAGTGCTAGCAAACAGGGAGACCGGGAGACCCACCGGAGAGGAGAAGCTCCGTTCCTGACCGGCACCCAGTGTTTTCACCCCGAGGGAAAGCTATTCGAGCTGTGGAGGCTGGACAACAAAAGTATAACAAGAAGTAAAGAAAAAAAGACGGGCCTTAACTCCTGCTGCAGCCACATGAGCCAGGTACGAGGGGAGGGAGAGATCCAGGGGAGGATTGCTCTAGACTTAATTGAAGGGTGTAAAGAGGGTGAACAGTGGGCCGCCCAAAAAACAGAGTTTAAAAAAGCCAGTTGTATAGGAGGGAGTGGATCAGAAGTGCTTGACTTTTTCCAAAAGACAAGAAGTAGGGCAGAGGGAAAGGACCTAACAAAAAAAACAGAACTTGACGAAGGGGGCGGAGTAATTTCGAGCTACTGTCTTAGAAATAGGCAATTTCCAAAGCAAAGTTTTTCACAGCCTTTTAAACAGGTAACCCTGCCTCTACAAAAAAAGAACAAAAAAGGTACCACTAACAGAGAACGTCAACCCAAACCAAGAGCAGACAAGACAGGAGCCCCCCCTGAACACAAACTAAAGATCACACCTTCGCTGAGATCCTTCTTTAAAGTGCGACAGCCGCAGCAAACAGCGGGAAAAAGCCCCTCCACTTTGTTACCCCAAACTGAAGAAACTCTTGAAAGTCTGATCAATAAAAGTCCGAAAATGAATACGGAGCCTTCTAGTAACACAAACCCACAAAGTGAAACTTCAGAGACTCCTGAGATCCCGGAGAATTTACCGAAGCTAACTACAAATGAACCAGGCACAAGTGCCTCCAACTGTTCTTTACCACAGAATTTCCTGGAGCAAACTGGAAAACTCATGGAAAATCTCATGGAGAAGGTTCTAGAAGAGATGAGGGAGAGGTTCCTAGTATCTGAATCCAACCAGGCTAAGATTCAGGAAGCCTGTGAGACACTAGAACAGAAGCTGAATGTTTTGGGTGACAGAGTATCTGCAGTGGAATCAGAGATGGTGTCCCTGAACAAAAAAGTAGACTCTAACCAGTCTGAAATCAGGAAATTAAGAGACTCGGATAAAACCATCAAAGAGAAACTAGAATCTCTCGAAAACCAGGCAAGAAAAAACAATCTTCGGATTCTAAATGTGCCAGAAAATCTGGAAGGGCAAGACATAAGGAACTTTACTATTTCCCTGCTTGAAGAATTCTTTCCATGGGCAAAGGATGCAAATTTGAGTGAAGACATTCAAAGAGTGCACCGAGACCCATTCAGAAAAAGCAAAGACAGGAAGACGCCAAGAAAGATTTTAATTAACTTCAAAACATATACTTTAAAAGAGAGATTCCTAAGTGAGGGATTAAAGAGCAGCTCCCTAAAGAAAGATAACTGGACCTTCAGGATCCGTTCAGACATGTCGAAAGCCACCCAAGACAGACAATGGGAACTAGGTCAATACATGGCCGAATTAAAATCCTTAGGGGCTACGGTCCAAATGAGATTCCCCGCCGCACTAAGAATCATGTGGCAGAGTAAAATGTACAATATTAGAGAACCAAGGGCCAGATGTAGGTAAATCCATTTTACCGATTTTTAAATACCGAATTTTACCGATTTTTACAGAATCGGTATTTAAAAATCGGAAAATGATATGTAGGTAAAAAATCGGTAAAATATACCGATTCGGTAAAAATCGGTAACGGATGATCTGTAATTACCGATCGGTATTACCGATCGGTATTACCGATCGGCATTTACCGATCGGCATATCCAATGCATTCCTATGGGACTTTTGGCCCATAGGAATGCATTGGAAATACCTATCTGTAATACCGATCGGCAAATACCGATCGGTAATACCGATCGGTAATACCGATCGGTAATACCGATCGGTATTACAAACAAACGTGCAGCAAACAAAAGTGAAACTGAACACAACAGCCAATCAGGTGCAACCACCCTCCCCCTTCCTCCCAGGAAGTGCCTGCCCAGCCAGGTGCAACTCATTAGAAAGTTCTGGAGACAGGCAGAGCAGAGCACACAGAGAGAGGAGCAGGGGGAGAGTTGTTTGTGTTGAAAACCCAGGAATAATGTCAAGCAGCAGTGAGAGAAAGAGAAAAATTAAGTTCAGCAACACTGAGCTTGAACTCCTAGTTGAGGAGGTGGTCAAGGTGCACACCCAACTATTTGGGAAGCTCTCCCTCACCATGGCTGAGTCAGCTAAGCGAAAGCTGTGGCTGCACATAGTGGAAAGGGTAAATGCAGTGGGAGTCACCAGCAGGAGCATGGAGGATTTAAAGAAAAGATTCTATGACCTCAGGAGCCAAACCAAGAGGAAGCTTGCAGAGCTGCATAAACAGGCTGGTGTCACTGGAGGAGGCAGGAATCCAGCACCCCCCCTGACTGAGCTGGAGGAGTTGGTGGCGTCTACCATCGAGCCAGACAGTGTGGTGGGACTGGGAGCAGTGGACAGCTCAGCCCGAGCCAAATCAAAAGGTAAGATGCATGCGCAGCACAACACCCCATACCAAGCAGCATCCCTTAAACCTCTGAGCACAGGCCAAGCCCAGTCCAGTACTGCTAGCACTATACAGGAGCAATGCATAATGGGAAATGTAGTCTGCTAATATTAGACCATGTATAACTGAACAGACATCAGCAAGGCAGTGAAAGTATTGCAGAATCATGAAAGTCAAATGTGTAAAGATTTATTTATAGTCACTGTGACACAGTAACAATCAATGTACATACGCTTATTTACACCTAGGGGCACCATCAGCCAAGCAAGGCACATCGACACCAGGGACTGCAGCAGCGAGGGAGGAGAGTGAGGAGGCAGGGCCAAGCCATGTGCAACCATCGCAAGATGAGGAGGACACAAGTGGCATTGCACAGGAGGAGGAGACAGGCCTCACCCCCGACCTTCCACACTCCCCACACCTGTCACAATCACCTGCATTGGTATTCTCACCGGAGACTTCCCCAGTAATGCAACAGGCTGCACCTGCAACACCACCAGCCAGAAGGCGACTCGTGGCCACACTGCCCTTGATGGAGGCAGCATTAGATCAGGCTGAGCAAACTCCACCTATGCCTCATGCTGCACTGCAGGCAAACACTGATGAAGACACCATGCCAAGACGTCGCCGCATGCACAGCACTGCAGGAGGCACTGGAGAAGGCACTGTCTTCCGGGGGCTGGAGGGAAGCATGGTGCGCATCCAGCGCATGCAGGGCAGATCCATCCAGGCCTGCCACCGGCAATTCCGTGCTCTCAATCAAACTGTAGGAGAGATGGGGAAGGGCATTACTGATATAGCCAATTGCAGCAGGGACATGGTAAAATCAAATGACAACCTAGTTGCTGGTATTACGTCTGCTATCACGCAGCTGTGCGATAAGATGGACCACATTGAGAATACAAGGCGCAGGGACACCCGCGCTACCAACAGGGCGCTGAATCGCCTTGCCACTGCCACTGCACAGCTATGCAGGAGAGGAAACAATATGCAGGAAAGCCTAACACAAAATACGGCAGAGGTCACAAGGGGCATAGCCAAAATAACCAGTGCCCTAGAGGCAATGATGATCAGTAATGCTGCTCACAATCCTGCCCTGGATGTGGCTGAAGGAGAGGATAGTAGTAGCCGCAGCAGCTTGGGTAGTGCTGTGGTGCCTGCTCGTAGGGGCCGGAGGCGCACAGCTGAGCCTTCAAGCCTGGAGGAAGGCAGTGGGGATATTCCCAGTGTGTCTGGGAAGCGGCAGAGAAAGTGACTATCAAAGTTTGGGTGAAGTAACCCTGGACATGTTGTCCCCACCTTTGTACATGTTAATTTGTTGCACCTAAGTGCTGTAAGTTCGTGCCAAGAGATAAATACTTTACTTCCATTCACAACCTGTCTGTGTGTCATTACTTACTCAGAAATAGTTGGCTGTTATTTCCTCACGCCTGTATCTCCCATCACTTGGTGTTGTGACTCCAGCAGGTTGTATGTCAGGCACGGCATTGTCGTCATCATGGTCCTCGTACTCCTCCAACTCCACCTCTGTACCCTTTTTGACAGCCAAGTTGTGCAACATGGCACAGGCAGCTATGATTTTGCAGCATGTTGTGGGGGTATACTGCCTTGCGCCTCCACTCTTGTGAAGGCATCTGAATCGGCTCTTCCAGATGCCAAATGTCCGTTCAACCACATTCCTTGTACTTTTATGTGCCCGGTTATACCTCCTTTGGCTGGGTGTGGAGGGGTTGAGGTAGGGAGTGAGAATGAAAGAACGTAGGGCATATGCACTAAAAGGGAAATGGGAGTACATTACTCACATGTATACTTGTAAGTCTCACTGCAATATGTGTGAATGCTGTCGCAGACTCTGTCTTACCTAGGAGGTATCCTTCGCCAAATTCCCCTGCTGACAGCCGTTCATAGATGCCGCTGTTCTGAAATATATAGGAGTCATGTGTACTTCCAGGGAATTTAGCTACAAGGTCTGTGATGACATACTTTGCATTGCAAATCACCTGGACGTTGATGGTGTGGCTTGACTTCCTATTGCGGTAAATGTATTCGGTGGCAGCAGGGGGACAAATGGGGATGTGTGTCCCATCAATGCATCCGATGATATGGGGAAATCTTGCCATCTGGTAAAAGTCTGATTTTGTTTGTACCAGTTCAGCATGGGTGGATGGAAATGAAATATAATGCTCCATCCTGTACAACATGGCGTCAAGGAATCTGTGGAAAAACCTTGAGAGGCTGCTCTGGGTCACCCCTCCCGCCACAGCAACCACGCTCTGGTAGCTCCCTGACGCCAGCAGGTGGAGGCTGCACAGCACCTGCACATGTGCTGGTATTGCATGTGCCCTTGGGGTGGGGTGCTCCAACAGTGGTTTAAGGTCCCTGATGAGCTCCATGATGGTTACTGGAGCCAACCTGTACCTTTGTACTATCTCCTCCTCTGTCAGCATGAACAGGGTGACCCTCTGCCTGTAGACCTGCTCCTGTCTCAGCCATTCCCTCTCTCCTTCCTCCCGTAGCCGTAGACGTCTTGCTATTACATAGAATGCCGCCATTGTGCAAACTGAATTGCATTTTGGGTCCTTTTTTATAGGCTGCACCTGGTTACCACCTGATTTGAATCCATGGTAAATTCCGACTCTCAAATACCGATTTTGAGGCAAAATCGGTATTTCTGGGCCTCCCTACATCTCGATTTTCAATTTTACCTACTTTAATTTACCGATCTGTAACATTTCCGATCGGTAACAATACCGATCTGTGACATTACCGATCGGTAACATTTCCGATCGGTAACTTTACCGATCGGTGACATTACCGATAGGTAACATTACCGATCGGTGACATTACCGATAGGTAACTTTACCGATAGGTAACATTACCGATAGGTAACATTCAATTATCGGTATTTTACTGCTCGGTAATTATACCGATCGGTATAATTACCGAATCAGCCTATTTTTGGTCACCTACATATCGAACGCTCACTACCAATCGGAAACGGACGGAAATCGGTATTTTCGGCCGATTCCGATCGGTAATAGCCTACCTACATCTGGCCCCAAGTGAAGTAGAGGATCTCATTCAACAGATAAAGACTAAGCTACGGACCACAACATAAATTTAAAGATAGGTAACGTAACAAAAAGATGAACTGTGGAGCTTGAATAGGGTGAACAATACCGCCCAAAAGAAAGAAGGGAGGCTTCCTCGGGGAGGGCGAAGACAAACACAGAAAAAACATAAAGCCAAATAAAAAAGACACCATGGGTGGGGAGCAAACTAGGGAAAAAACTGAAAAAATTATCCTCAAGAGCGAAGTAACAGAGAGTACAAGAGAACGACAAATAAAAATGAAACTGGAACTAAAAAACTTAACAAAAAGAAAATAACATGTCTAAATCATCGAAAGATTTTAAAATTCTATCATGGAACGTAAATGGGCTCAGAACATCGAGTAGACGGAGGAGAATCTTTGAATATTTAAAACTAGTAGACAGCGAAGTGATTATTCTCCAAGAGATTCATCTTCTAAACCAAGAATGGGAACATATAATAGAATCACTGAACTGGGTAGATTCCTACGTTTGTACTAACCAAAATTGCAATATAAAGGGAATCGCAATACTTTTTAAAAAATCACTTAATGTGAAAATCATTCAGAAAACAGTAGACAACAAAGGTAGATGGGCCGTAGCAAGAGTGAAGATATATAATAACAACCTAACTATAGCGGGATATTATGGACCAAATATTGATGATCCAAACCACCTACAAAATTTGTATACAGAGCTCTTAACCACATCTGATCCAATACTGCTCGGGGGCGACTTTAACATTATGATAAACCCTAATTTAGATAGATCTCCTCCAGGAAGACAACCTAATCTACCAAAAATGAGAGAGTGGCTAAGCATCTATAAAAGGGATTTAGACCTGATCGACATGTGGAGAGAGAAAGGGAACAAAGAGCACCCATTTACTCTACACAACAAAAAACAAGGCCACAAGTCTAGAATTGACTATTTTCTGATTAGTAAAAATCTCCATAGAAATATCAAAACTTTGGACCATTTGCCTGAACACCTGTCCGACCACTCAGCGGTTCAACTAGCCGTACACCTGGAAATAAATAAATCTCAATCTAGATGGACAGTAGATCGCACTCTCTTTTTAGACCCAAAAATAAGGAAAATCTGAGTACAACCTCAGCAAATTTCTTTGAGGATAATAGAATAGGTACCTCGGATCAAATAACCTGGGACGCCTACAAGTCAGTCATCAGAGGTAAACTCATGAGCCTGGGGGCATACAGAGCAAAACTTACCAAACAAGAGATTAATGAAATGGAAAAAATTATAAGTCAACTAGATGTACGGATAAACACAGAACCAAACTTAGAAATAAGAAATATACTAGAAATGGAAAGAAAAGATCTAAGAGAAAATCTGGCAGACTATCTTGAAGACAGAGTGAAAACTAAGTGGGAGGCTAGTAAACTAGCCACGCATGAGTATGGAGAGGGGTGCGGAAAATTACTGGCCTGGAAAACTAAAACAGAACAGACCAGAAATAAAATAGACAAAATACAACTAAGCAATCAGGCGGGGACAACTTCTGACGAGTCGGAAATTAAGCAGGAATTCGAAAACTTCTTCTCCGATCTGTGTATGGAAGACTCCTCCTCTTCCTCAGAGCAATTAGGAGAATATCTGGACTCATTAAATTTACCGAGGCTATCAGATCTGGAAAACGAAGAGTTAAACGCAGAAATAACAACGGAAGAAGTAAAAACAGCCTTGAAATCTTTGAAAAAAGGGAAAGCCGCTGGGCCTGACGCCCTACCAAATGAACTGTATTCAACGCTAAGGGAAGTTATAGCCCCCCCACTAACGAGACTACTAAACAAAATCTATAGGGAAAAAGATAAAACTCCTGACACCTGGCATGACGCTATTATTAGTCTTATCTTAAAACCAGGAAAGAACCCCACAGTCTGTGAGTCATATAGACCCATATCCCTGCTAAATTGCGATTATAAAATCTTCACAAAAATAATAGCAGGTAGACTAGCACTGGTAATGCCAAAACTGATACACCCAGACCAAAAGGGTTTCATAAAAGAGAGGCAAATATCTGATCTTACTCACGAACTTTTTGCAGCAGTTGATATAGCTACTAGTGAAAAAATCCCCCTTACAATAATAACTTTTGACGCGGCCAAAGCGTTCAATCAAGTTAATTGGTCCTTTCTAAATAGAGTGGTCAACAAATATAATCTTGGTCAAAATTTTAGCCATTTGATAATTGAGACCTATAGAACCCCAAGAGCAAAGATCCTAGTTAATGGGGGCCTAACTAACAATTTCACAATACAAAGAGGAACAACTATATAAATGCAATTGCAATACCCTCATACTAATCCCCCACATGGAGTCTTGCAGATCATTTGAGGAATAAACCACTTTAATGGCTCCTGTTACATATATTTTGGCAGAATCAATGTAAACTGTCAAAGTAATCAACTGTTTTCAAATTTCATAAAAGGTACATTCCAGCCCATGGATTACTTTCCTATATGCGCACCCAGCGACCACCCCCTGCTACGTTTTATGCCCTGTTACTTTTGAAGGTGATCATCTACTCTGCACCACTTGCACAAACAACCTTCGCCCTCTCCGCATTTTTCACTTTAATAACACCCTTTCACCCCTCCCCATACGGCGCTTGCCTCCCCATTATGAACCGCTATCCAAAACAAGCACTGAAAATGCAATAGGCCTCGCCTTTGATTAAGTTAAAGCCCTTTGCTTTGCTAATGGTATTGTATAGCAAAGCAAATGGCTTTAACTTAATGAAAGGCGAGACCTATTGCATTTTTAATGCTTGTTCTCTTTTTGTTGGACTGCCTTAAATATATGTGGAGAAGTGTGGCTCAGGGGTTAGAGGCGGCAGACCCGGAATCTGAGATCGGTCCTGGACCAGGGTTCAATTCCCCGGCCCGGCGGGTCTTGGGCTAAAAATTCCACGGACTCGATAATTCTTGCCCCGGTGCCTCCTCGACTCACGGGTTCACACTCTGCGACTCTGGGCAACAGCTTGCTTAATCTCCACAACGGCCCCTCGCGGCGGGATGCCTGACTTTCACCTTGTGGATACCCTGCTATCTCACAGGGGAATATTAGGAAGGGTTCCCTAAGCAAGCGCCGGGAAACCCACTGCGGGTAGCTGTGCGCTATATAAGCTCAACTACATTTACATTTACATTTACATATATATATATATATATCCGCTTGTATTTTTCGGTGTAAAGTACTAGTACACCACAACTAGCCAATATGTCCGCTGACGTATTGAAACGCAGGGAGGAGGTTGCAGGCCACATGTTTGTGGAAAACCCTGAGGGAACAACAATGCCTACAACTACAACTGGGGATGCTGCGGGAGGCACCGATAATCCTAATATTAAAGAGACTTTTCGTAAACTGGAACGACTGATGAAGAAAGAGCAGTCGAAGTGGTGGGAGCATACTTCCCTCACAAAGTACATTGATGTTAAGCGTATTCCACGGGGTTTGAGGAGTACTCTAGCCCCGAGCTATGAGGACCCGGACCCGGAGATGCTTGCCGAGTGGGCAGATACGAACTTAGAATATTCCGCCCGTTTGATGGCAATTCTGGCTAAATACGCTGACAGGGACAGAAAAAAACTACAAGTGAAAATTGAAACAGTAGAAGCTGATCTGTTAACAATTGGGGTAACTGAACAAAGCAAAAAATTACGTGAAGAAATGATGATAAGGCTGGCTAAAGAAGAAGAAATAATCAAAAAACTGAAAACCTTCAATTTTGAGAGGGATAGGCTGGACTATTTACACGGCCAAATCTTCACCTTTGCACGCCGCTTTGACAATATAAAAGCACAAGTAGGCAAAAACAACCCTAAGGCAAGACAAGAGGCAACAGCATCAGCCTCATCTACGGACTTGAGCTCAGCGGCGGAGAGCGATTCTGAAAACGAGCAGAGGAGGAGAAAAAACCTGCAAGAGGGGTTTACGAAATTATCACCGGCACAAGAGGTAAATTGCCTCTGCGAGAGCCGCCGGGATACTCTCAGGTCAAAATCGAAAGTAAACCCCCAACAAAACGCCAGAGGGCAAACTTCAAACGCTCCCAACGCTGGAAATGTAACGAGAGGAAATTCGGCGGAAGGAAAGAGGGGCAATCGTGGGAAAGGAGGAAATTGGAACAGGTTTCAAACTCAACCCTCAACATCGGCACCACAATCATAAACCTGACAGACATCACCTTAAGCGATAAAGAAAAACAAATCTTATGCTTAGGCCTGTCTTATTGCCCCCCCAGCAACATGAACTACGCAAATACCAGAATGGACACCTACCGCTTCATTAGGAAGCTCAAATTGAGCAAATACCATCGTACACACCCGTACAAACAACATAACATGTCTGTGGCAGCCAGCCCCACACTTCTCCCAATGGAAGCGGATACAACATTTAATGAGATATGGAATTTGCAGCAAGAGGGACTATCGAATACACAGTTCCAACAAGCTGGAAGGGAAGACATCGAAACATCTACACCTTTCAGAAGAAAATCAACTTTCTTTCCTATTATGACCCACGATAATATTGACCTCTACCAAGACCTTATCATCAAAGACTTGAAACAACTATACACGGCTACAAACAAAAAACATGTCATTCTTAGTCGACAGGACCAATGTTACAACAGCCTGGTAAGAAAACTAAAGGCGGATAAAAACATCATTGTAAAACAGGCGGACAAGGGGGGAAATATCGTCCTGTGGCATCGGGACGACTACATCAAAGAAGCAGAATCACAGCTAAGTGATCTGGACTGTTATAGAAAAAGTAACCCCGTTGTCATTAAAGCTGCCTGGTCTGATTTGAATGCCAAACTGGTAGCCTGGAAGAGCGCAGGATTACTTTCCAATGATGAATTTAAATTCCTCAAAAAAGATTGTCCAGTTATACCCACTCTATATTTGTTGCCGAAAGTTCATAAGAATCTATGTGTCCCACCAGGCAGACCTATACTTTCGGCAATTAACAGCGCGACTGAGAACATTTCCAAGTATATAGACTTCTTTTTAAAGGAATGGGTTTTAACATTACCATCATATGTCAAAGACACTACCGATTTCATTTGCAAGCTGAACAACCTGGTTTGGGAAGATGACTACATTTTAATGACTTTAGATGTCACTGCCTTATATACTTCCATTAAACATCGGGATGGGATTAAGGCAGCTGAGTATTACTTGTCTAAACGATCAGAGAATTGCTCCAACCACAATCGAATGCTTTTGGACATGCTGAAACTCTGCCTAGAACATAACTTTTTTCTTTTCAATGGGCAGGCATACCAACAGATGAGAGGGGTCGCAATGGGGGCCTGCTTCTCCCCGAGTTTTGCATGCCTCCATATGGGGCTTTGGGAGGAGCGGGTGCTGATGGGCACATTTGGTAACATTATGACATCTCATGTACCACTGTATCTCCGTTACATTGACGACCTCTTTGTGGTTTGGAAGGGCGAAAAATCAGACGCTGAGCGATTTGTGGAACAACTAAATGTTAATTCATACAACTTGCATTTTACATATCATGCTGATGAAATAACTGTGAATTTTCTTGATGTCCAGGCATATGTGGAAAGTCATATAATACAAACCAGGTTACATAGGAAGGACACAGCTGGTAACACAGTGCTCCACGCCTCTAGTCAGCATCCCCGTCATTTAATTAATAGCATCCCCTACGGGGAGATGCTAAGAATGAAAAGAATTTGCAGTACGGAATCTGACTTCCAAGTAGCACAACAGGAGTGCAGGAAACGTTTTCTTGAAAGGGGCTACAGCGATAGGGTTCTCGAGACGGCCATAAGAAAAACTAACTCCGTCACTAGAGAGCAAGCACTAACACCCAGGAGCAAAGTCCCCATTGATAATCCAGCTGACACCCATGTTAATTCTAGGGCCATAGTTCCATACTGCCAACAGCACTCCGCCATCAAAAAGATCTTTTCAAGAAATTGGAATTTGATAAGAGGGGACCCTGTAATTGGAAGTGATGTTTCGCTCAGACCGGAGATCACCTTCCGAAAATCCCCCTCTATGGCAAATGCTCTTACTAACAGCCTTCTGGAGCCTGTTATCTCGGGAACATGGGAAGCTTTAAGCACGGGCTTCAAAAAATGTGCTTTCTGTAAAGCCTGGAAAATCGGAATTAACAAAACCCATTACACCAGCCCGTTCAGGGATAATCCAATTCCCATCACGAAAAGACTCACATGTAAAATGGAGTTTGTCGTCTATGTGCTGCAATGCCCATGTGGCTTGAGTTATGTGGGCAGCACTCGCCCAGCAGCACATAAGCGGATTCTCCAACACATTAGGGCCATAGGGAGCAAGGATCAGGCATACCTGGTGGCACGCCACTTTGAGGCTGTGCATAACAGTGACCCGAGTGATCTACAATATTATCTGGTGGACACAGTGCTGCCACTAAAACGGGGGGGTGACAGGGAGGGCAGATTGCGTTTACTCGAGATGAGATATATTCTCGAAATGAATACAAAGAGCCCGAATGGACTAAATGATCGAGAAGATCTTTACACCTGTCTCAAGGTTCCGTAAATGCCTTTCAGAACATCTTTAATAATCCCTATGTCTGCGTGATTCAGTAAATCCGATGCACCCCTGACCTGATCCCCCTCTTTACATTTGATGGTGGCCCCCTTCGCCATTCCCAGTTGTAGCAGGCTTCATAATATACTAATTAGATATTACTGCATATATTGGTACTGGAGTACACATGATTAATATGCACTATTATGTGAATCTTCCCTCTGGGTATCCTGCATATATCCCCACTCTTTAATGTGAAACACCTTTTCTTACTTTTTTTTTGATTTTATCCTTATTGTTCATGCAAACACGAGCACTTTATTCATGGTTTTTTTATATACTTTTGGAGTTCACAGCTGCATGCAAGGGTCGTATACATTATTTAAAAGGGTGGTGCTTTGAAAAGTTTTTGATTGATACTTGTTCAGTTGTAACGTCATATGTTTCTCGATGGAAATTAGCAACTTCAATCCAATATTAATTGCAATATTTTCAATGATATCATATCTCAAACATGAATATGCATGCTTTTATAGATCCTATATGTAATGGGAAATCTGTTCAATGTGTAGATATGTAAATATTCAATGAATGTAGATATATGAATTACAGAATTTAGTGACATATATATATTTTGGGATATATATATTTTTTTCTAAGGAGTATTATTATAGAGATAGATTGTATATAATCAGTGTAAAATAGTTGCTTGTACATAGTAATATTTTTTGATAAACCCATTACCTTTATTCCTTTAATTAACTGTGGTTTGAGATGAAATGCTTCTCTATATGTTTACATTATGCCGTTATATAGAAATGACTATAATATGACGATATTGGGCACTTGCCCTCAATTTTGTGTAAAACGAAACTTTGAAAGTCCAATTATGCACCTACCACTTTAAGCGCGAAGCCGCTCCCATGTATGGATGTATTTAAGACCCTTGTTTATTTCAATCCACTGCTGCGGACAAGATTATTGGAACACAGATCCTCACTTAAAAATAAGAAAGATAATGCACCCCTAGTACACCACTACCAAAAAGAAAACCATGGGTGCAATGAATTTACATGGTATATTCTAGAGAAAATAACCGTAAGCAGAAGAGGCGGCAACATAGATGCCTTAAGAAAAACACGTGAACAATGGTTTATGTGTTTTCTAGACACAGTGGACAAAGGTTTAAATTCCAAGGAAGATTGGATGAAAATTGTAGCCTATAATTAAAAGTAACTTGGAGTAACGAGACTAACTAATAAATAAAAGAACTATAGCCCACAAACCTGTAAAAACAATAGAGGAAATCCTCTAATTGTTTGACTCCGGTAGAAATAGGATTAATGTAAGTAAATTATTATGCCCGTGTGTTTTGCCCCTTTGTTGTATCCTGAGATTCAAACTGCATATTGTGGTGCAGGGGTATTACACAACAATAATGGTGGCAAGCAGATTAACAGGCACACGCAAATTGAGCATCAAATAGCATGCATGCCCCATTTAAAACAGCAATAGGCGTGACCAGTAATCTCAGCAATGTGGTTGCTATAAACAAACAATTGCGGATTAAATAACACAAATAAAAAAATCGAGCCGCGAAAGTCACACCAAAGCGAGGCTTAGCACGCATATTAGGATGCGTGAAGCAAACAACTATGGGATCCGCCCAGTGGGTTGGCTCGTACATAATAAATGAAAAAGAGGCGAGGCACGCATAGGACAAAGCGGAAATCACGGGTTAACAACATCCGTCCGCTCATTAGAGTTACCCAGCTGATGTGGATCTAACCAATCAGTGGGCTTTAAAAAGAGGAACGAAGCGCGGGTAATTTGAAACGCCACGGGAAACCAGACGTAGGACTGTAACGGACCGGGAGTGGAGAGACGATTGCTGCCGCATTGCAAGGTAAGAAGGCTAGAATGTAGCGTTTGGAAGGTTGAAGAGGGAGCAAGAACAGACATTAACTCTAGCTCCCGCTATCCTTTCTCTACCTTTCAGGTCAAAAGACAGCGCAGCCAAGTATCCACTTCCCACTTAACACTGCGACTTAAAGAGCAAGGTGGGTCGTGTTGAAAAGGCTTAAGAAGCTAAAAAGGATCGATACATCTTAGCAATATGGGGTGGTAAAACCTAATAATATTTATTATCTACCACTAGATATATGCCATTCTTTAAACAAGGCGGGACGTCCCTTCCAGCAGACGCGACCAGTGGGTTACCGCCAAATAGATAACAATAAATAAAGGTAAACCCGGTTCAGAAGTCCTAACGATTAAGACAAATCTAAATGTTGAAATAATAAGTGTTAGTGAAGTACCAATACATACTTTTTTACAGATAACCCCTGCGCAGGACTTTTTGACTTGACTTTATCACGTGGAAAGGATAAGCAGCAAGAAAATCCCTAGCAGGTATAAAATGTACAAGCAAGTCAACTCCAGGAGACTTAAGCAATGGATCTAGAGTAGTTTATAATGCGGAGCTGTAAACATCTCCTTATCTTTCAGATTAGCCCTGCCCTATAACATGCCTGTGCAGGACAAACAGAGAAATCCTTCCCAAGTATGAAATAAAAGGTAAAAACTGACCCTAACCTATGTGTATCCAATTCAGTCCAAGTACACGTCTATACTGCCAATATGCGGGTGGGTAAAACTAAAATGTAGTAGCACACATGGTAAGATTGGATAACTGCAGGTACTAAGTTGGTTACTAATGATGAGACCTGGGTGTAACCTGATGCAGTCGCCAATGGTGGTTAGAAAAATGGTTGTAACATAGGAAATGAGAAATGAATTTGAGAGGTCTCTAAATAAGATGCACACTGCCTTAGATGCATAAAGTTAGATTGTACTAGGGATAGGTGCGTAAATGCAATGATTAAATTGGCAATATATAATAGATACTGATGGCCATATGTTTGCTCATAGGAACTTCTAATTTAAGGCAACCATCCAGTGCCGCTGATAAAGAGAGACGAAAATACAACAGTCTTGAAAAAGATGGCAAGAATGTGAAATAAGCCATCGAAACGCGTTGACGCAAAACGAATTGCACAACTGAGTAACCGTGTCAATTTTGTAAAGTACAATAAGTATATGTACCCAAGATTGCCAGTCTGAGATTGATATACCCGGTGTGCCATAGCTGGAATGACAAAACTGTATTGTCTCTATGTGTCTCTCTTTGTTGTGGTGTAGTAGAATTTGATTTATTTATCCTGTACTGTCTATTGAATTCGTCATTGATTTTTCCTTATGATATTGTGTTTAGTTGTATTATAAATTGTTAGAAGAAAAGGTTTTTTGCTTTCTTCTCTTTGGTTTTTATCATTTGTAATATGGTACCACCATATTTTTTAAATTTGTGACTGTCTATGTTTTTAAGAACAATAAATTTATATCAGCCTTTTTATATACGTATTGGTTTGTTTTATAGTGTTTAAATGTTCAAATATCCAAAATTAACATGTGGGCTTAACGAATAAACTGTGCCAAGGGAAACACTCTATTCTACTTATTTCAATCCACGTCATGTGATCAAGCCTCGTTGGAGGTGAAACGCGTTATGGCGGATGGCTGGTGGAATATTTAAATAAATCACCGAAAATATTAGCACTAAATATGGGCTCACTCTCGTTATTCTGTTCGACTGTGGAAAAGAATGGCGTTTCGTTCATATATATATATATATATACCAACTTCTTCCAATTCCAGAATGAGATCTTCCAGCGGGTGCGTGGGGTGGTGATGAGCTCATGCTTCTCCCCCCTTCTCTCCCAGTTATTCATGTTTACATGTTGGCTGGTATAGGCTGGTGGGAGGAGCAGGTGCTCAAAACCACTCATCACCGCTGGTGGAAACATGTGATACACTATTGGCGCTACATAGATGATGTTTGCCTTATTTGGGAGGGGTCAAGAGATGAAGCATCAGCCTTTATTAATGACATCAATGCAAACGATCTTAATCTAAGGTTCACGGCAACAATTGATGCTACCTCTGTTGAATTTTTGGATGTCTTAATCTATGTTGAAGCTGATGTTCTGCAGACCAGATTACACCGAAACTCTACGGTAGGTAATTCAATTCTCCACGCCCATAGTTCACATCCGAGGCACTTAATAAATAGCATTCCGTACGGAGAATTTATCCGTATTCGACGTATTTGTAGCAGTGACTCAGTTGCTGACAAATGTTTGTCAGAACTTAAGCATATGAGAGATTCCTTAACAGAGGTTACAATAGGAACATACTTGATAAGGCCTTGATTAAAGCCAATGGCACGCCAAGGGATGAGTTACTACAGTCAAGCTCTAAACTAATCAATGTAGCTACTGTTAGTAAGAATGAATGTCCAGTTCGACTCATAACAACTTTTTGCACTCAAGAACAGTCCATTCGTCGTATTATTTATTCTGAATGGCCTATTGTCAAAACTGATAATATCTTGGGTCCTATCATGCCATGTCAGCCAGCTATTACCTTTAGAAGGGCACCGTCTATGCGGGATGCCCTGGATAAATCTATACCGGAGGTGATACCTAAAAAATCACGGTTGACAAAAACGGGTTTCTTTAAATGCTCATCGTGTCGTGCTTGCACATTCGCTAAGAACGGCACTCACTATAAAACAGCGTTTAGTGAGGAAGAGATCGCAATTCAGGAACACCTAAGATGTCGGTCTGAATATGTGATATACAAGCTCAAATGCACATCCGATTTAGAATACATTGGTAGCACAAAGCTTCCCGTATACAAACGCATTTTGCAACATGTTAGGGCCATTGTTAACTCGGATCATAATTATCCGGTGGACAGGCATTTTAAGTCCGTACATGAAAACAAATTGAAGGACTTAGAATATACAGTCTTACGCTCTGTTCCTAGCCCTGGACGGGTGGAAATCGAGAGAAACTTTTAAGACAAAACGAAACCCATTTTATTTTAGCTCTCGATACCAGAGTTCCAAATAGCCTGAATATAAATGAGGACCTCCATAACTTTTTATAATTTTCTGTAGTGTCTTAATCAGTTATGTGATTTAATATTGAGAGAATTGTCTGTCACATTTTTCCTAATTATCAATAAGATATTCTTTTTTAAAGACTATCATCTGAGCTTGATTAATTGTGTATATATAAGTGAGGCTTATCTAGGTAAAGGCTTCCTTTTTGCTGCTACTATGATGATTTGCTTTTTGCACATTAGTTATCTTTTGCACAGCACTTTTGCACTTTACAGACTTGCGCATTTTAGCTTGGCAGAATATTTTCATGTTTTAATCTGTAAATAGAACATGATTTTACCTTTCATCAATCCAATATATACTTGCATTAATAACATCAGTGGAATCAGACAGGCAGGTAGGAGGGAAAGCATGGGGAAAGTCTATCAATAAGGGGGGGACCCACTAATGATAGACAACGGACATTTTCAGATAATACTAAATGTATGCTACTAAATGTCCGCTCCATGGGAAAACATAAATATGAACTGGAGGACATGATTCAGGCATTCTCGCCAGACATACTCTTCCTGACGGAAACACGGTCAGACAATACCTCCGCACCCGACTGGAATATAGCAATGCCAGAGGGTTATGCCTTCCTATCACATGATAGAAAGGAGGGTCGAGGGGGGGAATAGCTATTATACACCGGTAACATTTTTAGATACGGACTGAAGCCATATCAATCCTGCCAGCAGAGGCACTACGTTTTTGCATCAAAATAAACAATGCAACTTCATTCCCGGGATACCTAGTTTACCGCCCGCCCGGGGCAAGGCAAGCTTTCACTCATGCTATGCAGACCCTGTTAGAGTCTTGCACTGATGCCTTGACCCTCACCTTTCTGGGAGATTTCAATTATCACCTAGAATTGTTAGATAACCTAGAATCCTCCAAACTGTTGGACACCCTGGAGGCGTGTGGGTTCAGTCAAATAGTCACTGGATCGACTCACAAGGCAGGCCATACCTTTGACGGCATTTTTACTAACAACCCCGATCTTAAGTTCCGAGACATAAGGCCTTTGACTTGGACGGATCACAAGGCTATTTATTTCACTCTCAGAACCATAAATCCTAGCCATAAGCCTGTGACGAAGTCTGGTAAAGTTAAGCTTCGAGGCTGGAAAAAGGTTCAGGGTAGTGTTTTCGAGACAGCTCTGAATATGGGCCCTGGCCTACCCATATCTGATATTGACGCCGCAGCTTCTGCATTCAACTAATGGATTGACACGGCAGCTAAACAGGTAGCTCCTGAGAAAGAGATAACCTTAAAGAAGCCACGGATATCTTCTCCTTGGTATATTCCTCAGCTCAAAGTTCTAAAGGTTGAATGTAGAAGAGCGGAAAGCCAGTGGAGACAAGATTATAGTGAAAGCAGCAAAACAATGTACAACCTTGCATTGCAGAATTACAAAAATGAGATAATTTCTGCCAAAGAGCAATATTTTCCCACCAAAATAAGAGATGCGGTCAACTGTAGTAAAGAACTTTTTAAAGTGGTTAACTCTTTGGCAAAACCTCAGCAGAACAATGCTTTTAAGGCTGATCAGGAGATGTGTAAAAATCTGGCCCTTTTCTTTCAAAATAAAGTACAGGTGATATATGACGATCTTCTAAAAGCTCAGGGCATCCAGACCGCCATTATACATAATGCAGAGGATGTCCAGCTGGTGAAACAATGCAAGCTCTCTTGTTTCCCTGAACTGGTAAACAAGGAGGTGCAAGAGCTGCTCCTCTCCATAAAATCAGGCTCTCCAAGTGACCCCTTCCCCCCTGCCATCATGCATCAAGCCGTAAGAAGATTTGTGAAAAGTTGACGCCCCTTATCAACCAAGCACTGACAACGGGATCATAGCCGGCTCGGTGGAAACAAGCGGCCATTAGGCCCTTACTAAAAAAAAAAAACTTAAACCCGGAGGTTTTAAAGAACTACCGCCCGATTGCAGGATTACCTATGGTGGCGAAGGTCATTGAGAAATCAATGAACAAAGTGCTGAGTGATTATTTAAACACTAACAAGCTATTAGACTCATCCCAACATGACTTTCGCGCCTGCCATTCCACTGAATCGGCTCTGATTGTTGCAACCGAGGAAATTCGGCGGGTGGTTGACGTAGGGCTGGTAGGGCAGCCCTCATACTCCTGGACCTATCGGCTGCATTTGACACCGTGAATCACACGGTGTTAGTGCAGCGGCTGAAGGATCTAGGGGTTGAGGATACTGCCCTTTCCTTGCTCCTCTCCTTTTTGGAAGGTAGAGAGCAAAGGTTGGTTTGGGATGGACTGGAGTCCAAGAGTTACCATCTCCCTTGCGGGGTCCCACAGGGATCATCCCTATCCCCCATACTTTTCAACATATATGCCACCCCATTAGCAAGGCTCATTAGAAAACATGAGTTCATGTTGGTATCCTACGCTGATGACTCACAGCTTGTTATTTCCATCTGTAAACAGCCTGAGGTCACAGCTGCTAAATTCCACGCTTGCATATCTGAGATCATTGTCTGGATGAACCACAATTTTTTGAAGATCAACACAGACAAAACGGAGGTGATAGAGTTTGGAGGGGGATCCCCCGTATGGAATAACTCGTGGTGGCCAGTCGAAGCGGGGAAATGTTAGGAACTTGGGGGTCATTTTTGATGACAAGTTAAACTTCTCAGCTCAGGTTAATAGCCTGACATCGTCCTGTTTCTTTCTCCTAAAATCTTTAAGAAAGATTTTCCCATTCATCTCGCAGGATTTACAGAAAACGGTGATGGTGAGCCTTTTTCTCTCCAGATTAGATTACTGCAATGCCCTGTTTATGGGCATAGACAGAATGCAGAAGGGAAAGTTCCAGTCCCTTCAGAATGCGGCAGCCAAGTTGCTTCTGGAAATACCGAGGGGCTGCCCTACCTCATCAGGTATTAAATCATTGCATTGGTTACCAGTGCAGCAGGGGGTTGATTTCAAGGCTTTGTGCTTGGTTCATAAGGCACTCTATGGAGAGGGTGCCGATGAAGTTTCCAAACTATTCACGCCTTATGTTCCCCCAAGTCTTCTGAGATCCACCAATTTAGGACTTCTTAAAACCTTCAGGGTCAAACGAGCCAGATGGGGAGGTAGGACACTATCCAACAGTGCAGCACATCTGTGGAACAGACTACCTCTGGACATGAGATTCCAACCAAACAGGAGGTTGTTTAGGAAGAGCCTGAAGATGCTGCTTTTTGTAACTTAGGCTGGCACAGGTTGTGGCTTTCAGGATTTGGATTTACACACACTAGCGCCAAGACGCCACGGCAATAGAGCATTTTACAAACATTAAAAAATAAATAAAATAAAAATAAATTCTGATAGTATGAATGCAAACGTTTCTCTGTTTTATGCATTTGCACTTTAGAATGAAATTATTTCATTAGAGCACTTTTGGAGACAGCTATTTACTGATTTTATATAGTATGAATTTTTGCACTTAATATGTCTATGTTAAACTCTGCCCTTTACATTGAAGGTTTGCCATAAGTCTATAAATGTAAATGTATATGTCTTGTAAAGCACACTGCTGCCCTGAGGTGTCATGGCGCTGTAGACCGCTAGGGAACCCGTCCTGGCTATCTCTGTGAGATGGTCCCTACTGGGTATCTCTTAGGTGAAACCAGGCATCCCCGGCGAATGTGGGGGGCCGTTCTAGAGATGAGGCAAGCTAATGCCCGGAGTTGGCGAGTGTGATCCCTGGTTAGAGTAGGCACCGAGGCGAGAATTATCGAGCCCGCTGACCCTGGTCCACGACCCTGCCGCGTCGGGAATTGAACCCTGGTCCCGGGCTGTTCTCTGCTTCCGGGTCTGCCGCCTCTAACCAGTGAGCCACACCACTTCACTTGCTAAAGCTAGTTTATGAATACAGGAGTTGTTACTGGTTGGCACTAGCCATGATTGACCTTTCTGAAGGTCCACATTTCTCGTCACAAGTTGTTACAACACATTATTGTGCATTATTGGTTATTCATGCATTGTTCTTTCAAATGTTGATGATTTTGCACTGCTTATTATGTTAATTAGTGACTTTACATGCACTATGTATTTATTCTTGATTTAATTTGTGGATCGCATATTACTAACTCCTAAGAAATTACTGCATAACGACATTTCTGCAGTTGATGCCCCAGTCTGTTGTTTATGTTTATTATTTGCACTTTTTTTACCAATCGGTTTATTTTTGAAAGCTGGTTGGGCTTTAAGCACACTTTAAATACATCATATCAATCGGGACGCATCATGTTATCAAGCTCCTTCGTGGAGCAAAACACGTCATGGAAGACACTTGTCTGTTTTATATGCCGGAATAAATATCGCACTGCTTGCATACTCCTTATTGTGTGGCAGTCCGTGATTCAAAGGGGAAGTTTGAAGAGGTCCGTACCTGAGGGTTTTCCGCCGTGCACCAGGCGGTCAGGAAGTTTCTGCATATATATATATATATGTGATCAAGGCTGCCGTGTCGCAGCCGAAATGCGTCATGCTCGGGATAGAAGAACATTAAACCACTTTTGAAGTAATCCAAGCGCTGTTCTGTGGTCTGTACCTACGTTTGGGGAGTCGGTGTCCAGTGCCGACCAGTAGGAGTGCTGAACAGATATATATATATATCTATCACGCTCAAAAATCCTCTCCCATAAAGAAAGGAAACAGCACTCCGGCAGCAACAGATAACAGCGATTTATTTCAGCAGCAAAACAAACGTTTCAGCGTTAGCCTTCGTCAGTGTTTCTCACCAGTACCAAACAGTTCCGGTTAAATAAAGATTTGTTAACAGAGGTAGACATCAACAAGGGACCAGCCCTACAGACACCAAAACTGGCACCATCTTGGAACATGTTCCTATGATAGAAACTAATGCAAAATATCACTGAAAACCGGAATATTCGCAAGAAAGAAGGGCATAAACACAATGAAGCCGTGGATCGGCATGTGTCCCTATACAGATGCGTACGGTGTAACAAATATATATAAACAATATAATATTCGGAACTGCAAAAGAATGTTCAGCACATTTCATATTAAACAAATAATTGTGGATAATTAAATGACCATCATAGAGCGAAAGCTACCACGTCTCTGCCACTAGGAGAAGAGAAACACTTAAACTTAAGGGCAATTATTGAATAAATACATTTCATAATCAAATATTCAAATGTTCAAAATTTCATAGGTAGATCCTGAAAAGCGATAATTCTGTTATGTTATGTTATGTTATGTTATTTAATTTTTTATATAGCGCACGGCGACTCAAAAAGAGTATCCCGGCGCTTTTTGGTAAAGGAATGCTGCATCATAATAACATAACACGTTTAAAAGAGGGAAATAAAACAAGGAGGACCTGGAAACAGACAAAATAAGATCTACTGAGTAAACAGCCAAGTCTTAAGATCCTTTCTAAAAGCCAGTAAACTGGTTGCTCCCCGCAGAGAAAGCGGCAGGGAGTTCCACAGCTGTGGTGCAAGTAAGTCGAAAGAGCGGCCACCCACGCGGGCCTTCTTCACTCGCGGGACAACCACCAGAAGCAGAGACTCAGACCTCAGGGAGCGAGTTGGATAATAAAAAGACATTCTCTTTTGAAGATATTTTGCTCCCACCGCATGGAGGGCTTTATAAGCCAAGGTCAGAGCCTTAAAGGCAATCCGTTTCCGAACTGGAAGCCAGTGCAAGGTCTTCAACAGCCCTGTTGCACTAGCCCGCCTATTTAAGCCAAAAATGGCTCTTGCGGCCGCGTTCTGCACCACTTGGATCAATATATATATCAATATATATATATATATATATGTATATATATATATACATTTAAAAATATGTATTATATTATCGTCCAAGCCTAATTGCTTTTAAAATGTAATCCTGTGAGAATGTACTATTTGTATATATAGAACTCTAACCACTAGTATATGTAGTAGACCTTTGTACTCACTACCATTCCTATGTGATTTTAGAGTTTTTTCGTTTGTATCTCTTCATTGAGTGACTTTACAACTTGTACATGTGCATTTTTCCCTGTTTTTATCTCTTCCTTGAGTGGCTTTATATCTTGTACATTTGCAATTTTTTTCTGTTAGTATCTCTCATACAACTCATGCAATCCAAAGTCCTTATGTAACGCACCTGGGGGCATATTACCAAGCCTGGCGATATTAGATTATCGCCGCTTTAGCAGCTGTTTTCGACCGCTAAGCGGCGATAATTATATCGCCCTATTAGCAAGCTGTCGCTAACTGATGTTAGCGACATCTTTGAGGCGATAGCGAGCGGTTTGGGGCCCGCTTTGCATGTCAGCTATATTTATCACTAATAACATGTAAAGTGGGCGTACCCAACCTGTTAGGCGACTACAAGCAGTCGCTAACATCGCTATCGCCTATTAGCAAGGCAAGCGTAGCCATGAAAATATTCACGCTAAGCGCCAATATCTCCAAAAGCTAACGCCTGCTCAGACCAATTCTTAGCCTGTATATCCAATGGAAGCTGGATATTCAGGTTAAGAACCTATTGGAGTAATTGCCTGAATATCTTGGATTCCCAGCGATATTCACGCTTTTCTCTGCTATCGCCGGATATTTTATCGCTTTAGAGATAAACGTTGCTAATAACACGTTATCTCTGAGATAAAATCCAGTGATGCTTGGCAATAAAAAAAAAAATCGCTAAGCCCATTTAGCGATAAATATCTCTAGTTGTTGGTAACATGCCCCCTGGTTCTTTTGTAAAGCGCTTTGTCACTTTCGGGTAATGTTCGCGCTATATAAAATCGCCTTAAATAAATAAATCAATAAATACAAATAAATTAATGCCAGCCCCCTTTCTTGGCACAATACATGGATGGATGGGGGAGCACTTAGCAGGTGGCTCGCTGGGCTGGTGGTTCAGCCTCCCCTAGAGTGGGCGGGGCTCCAGAGGTGACGTCACAGCTGTCTAATGAGGCAAAGTTCGAAGATAGCCTGGGAGCAGGGATGACAATGTAAACCCGAGCGTGGCCCTCTGTCGGCAGTCAGTAGAACTGCAGTCTTTAATCTGATGAGGAGAGATGGCAAATCAGGTATACCCATAATGCATCTGTGTAAGCATAGACCTGTCGCAGCAGCGAAAGACCATTATCGATAATTATTGGACATTAATTTTAACACTATTCTATAACATAGGAGCTGGTTCTTCAGCTTATACTGAAGGATTCACAGTAATCCGTTCCTAACTGAATTATGTTATCATATCATATGGTTTTCGTGTAATTACAGATTCTTCAGCAATTTCTTACGTAAGAGCCCGATTACAGTTGCACTTCGTGTGGCACTGTTAAAGGCGAAACAATCCAATTTTTGTAAGATCTCTAAGAAAATGAGATCTGCTAATACAGTATAAAACAGTTGTGATCGTTTCAAATCCTTTATGACTTTATCGTATTTTTAAAGGATGATCAAATTAAGTTTAGTCTGAAGAATGATAGGTATATCGTGCACGAACTATTTTTCCAAAAAATGATCTGGGTTTTTCGGTATTTAAAACGTGTTTATATTTCGCTAACGACGATGCACCTCCTCTGGGAATCTCTGTTGGCCGTCAGTGGCATTGCAGTCTTTCGTCTTCATTGGTCTTGATTAGGGACTTTGAAAACAAGCATTGTAATGCATTGCAAGCAAGAAACGCCATTGGGCATTAATTTTATGTTTATCCTGTAAATGATCTCTATTTAATGACTATATTTAGGGACATTTTCACAAGCAGTTATCGCCTATTAATCGGCACTTTAGCGCCGCAAAAGCTGCAACAGATTTTTCACCCCATTCACAAGCTGGTGCAAACTGCCGACATCGCAAGTTTTCCTGCAATAGCTACCGCAAAACACATCCCCACGGATGAGTGCGAAAACGAATGCTAATTATATAGAGAGTAGGCACTCCCGTGCAAAAACACACGAAAACACCATTCTGCGAGATTCTCAATGACCAGCCAGATCGGCGATGCAAACCAAAAACAGGCAAAAAGGAGCGTTAGCAGCAGGGATTTAACACCTGCCTTTTGCTGGTGTTAAGCAGGACGACTACCTGCAGCATGAAAAGGAGCCCAGCCCAGAGCCACATCTAAAGACAAACAGATGCCATGTGCAATGAGGTGAGAAGTATTGGGCGCTAGGACCAGCGCAGCGAGGGAACTGGATGGGGCAGGAATAGGTAGAGAGGAGTTACGCCCGGGGATGGGCAGTTGTAGAGAGATGGTAGGACACAGCGGAAGGCAAATAAAGACGTGAGCCTTGGACCAGCGTTTGTGCCATTTGTAGTCACCAAGACACCACAACTGGCGACGAGGGGGCCACGTCCAATGCGTAGCCCGCCTGCTCTGCACGGCACGAGAAGCGCTCACCTGATTTGTGCCCCCGGGCTGCTGTGGTCGCCACAGTTACAGTGGCGGGAATAGCTTGCTGCCCATGGTGGTCCAGGAGCCCACTCCAGCCGCATCTGCCCAGGCGCGCTGTGCTGCTGCGGTCCGGGAGCCCACTCCGGCTGCACCTGTTCCAGCGTGTTTGCTGTTGCCGGTGAGTCCCGGTTGTGACGAGCGTAAGAGACGCTCCGCCGGGAGGTGTGTCGATGCGTGCTTGGAGCCCACCCCAGATGCGTGTGCTGCACGACGCCTTGTGGAGGATCCTTCCAGTCGTCTTCGTCGTCATGCATCGAATGCTGTGCCGCCGGTGAGTCTCCGCCCATGTTGTGGTGGTCCCGGTAATTACAACGCTCCCGTGGGGGAGAGGAGGCCCAAGTCTCGTGAAGTGTGAGACTTTGTCAGCTGCCATCTTAGAGTCAGGCATTTCATTGAAAATACATTAAACATTGGCAAACTCAAGTGCCATCAAACCTTGGCAAATTCAAGTGCAATGTAACTTTTACTTCAAGACTGCAAGGGTGCCAGTCAGAATAGTCGGATCTTGGGTCGTGCCCATTAAAGAAACTGTGTGGCATGATCTGCGCATGCAGCAATTCAGAATAATCTAGGACACCCCCACACGCTGACTGGCGAGAAGTGACTCAGCCTTGCAATCGTGCTATTTCCAGTTATAGCGGCAAATGGAGTATTGTTATTGAGCCCAGGATGTCGGGGTCACCATCCGCAAGACAAGCTCAAGCACCAGCTAACACCGGACCCATGGGGGTGCTGGGAGTATCGTTTCTGCTCCCACCCGAGCCGTTAGTCCTGGAATCAGGGGGATGCATGGGTCTTCGATGGAAAGAGTGGTTTGAAGACTTTGAAGACTTTCTGAAAGGGTCACATGTAACTGAAGAAACACAGAAATTGATAGCACAGCGCAACCTTATCGGTAAGGACGTTGGTCATATTATAAAGGAACTCCCAGCGGCTGTTGCAGCATCATATGCCGACGTGTGTGAAGCACTAAACAGGAAGGGTCAGATTTACAACAAACTAACGCAGCACGGCGCAGCAAGTCATTTTTCTGCGCCGTGCTGCATTAGTTTGGAAAGCACAGAGATACCACATATTTACAAGAATATGTCTCAACTCAGTGCTTCCCCCTGCGCTGTCGCACAAACTGCAGCCATGCGCCCGGCGCAGGCACCCTTGCACCATGGTGCAAGAATGCCTGCGCCATGGGGAGATTGTTTTTGTGCAGAAAGGGGCACCTTCCAGCACAAAAACAATCACAAGAGGAAAAGGAAGGGGAGGAGTTACGCCCGGGGATGGGCAGTTGTAGAGAGATGGTAGGACACAGCGGAAGGCAAATAAAGACGTGAGCCTTGGACCAGCGTTTGTGTCATTTGTAGTCACCAAGACACTACACCATGGAGATACTAATCATGCAGCTCGGAGACCCTAAAGGCCCACCTTCACCGCCACCACCCCAGGACCGCCCCTGCACCCACTCCAGACTACCACCGAGCCAGCACAGAACAAGACAGCAAACCGTCCGAAAACGGCAGGGCCCCTCAGCCACACAAGAGCAGAATATGGGGAGAGGTGGGAAGCAAGGGGCATATTTACAAGGATGGCTATAAATAAACGCAAAACGCACTTAGATGTATGGTGGAACTGGCTACGGGCTCGTGCGCCAGACCCCTTTTATTACCAGGGTCGTATCAGCATAATCCACCCTCATATTAGGTATGCCTAAGTCTGCATTTTAGCAGATGTTAGTTTTCGGCGAAAACAGCGGTTTTTGCCCAAAACTAACGTCTGCTAAAATGCGTTGGCAACCTTGTAAATATCGCAATGTGCATATCAGCGATATTTACAAGGTTGTACTGCCTTGTGACACCCACTTTGCATCTCATTAGAGATGTAAAGGGAGGCATTGGGTAAAAGAGTGCTAACATTCGCTAATGCATGTTAGCACCCTCTTGTTAATAGGGTGATAGTTTTATCTCTGCTTTTTTGGCTTAAAAAGTGGAGATAAAGCCCTTGTAAATATGCCCCCAAGTAAGAGTGAAGGAGGCAACTCACCCATGAAGAAGAATGCACACAATGGCAAGTGTGGCGGTGATGTGCAGGACAGACCACAGAATGCAGAGCCCAGACATGGCCCTGTGGACATATACTGCTAGCGTATGTAGGGGCATATTTACAATAACTGGTGCATCCCTGCATATCAGCAGGGATGCGCCAGTTATTGTGCGCCACAGATCCGCCACCGTGAATGTGCCACTTTATCGGCAGTAAACTACCGCTAAAGTCGTAATAATGGGCTTGATAATATGCTCTATGAAATTCCAAGCGAAGCTCATGTTAGGTGTCCTTCACATCTAACATGAGCTTCGATTGGAATTCCATAGAGCATATTATCAAGCCCATTATCGCCACTTTAGCGGCAGTTTCCTGCCGATAAAGTGGCGATAATTTTATCGCCCAGGCTTGACAATATGGCTCGGAGTATTTTGGACAGTGGACGCAACCATGTCACCTCAGGCAGTGAGGAAGGCCTCAGTCATGTAGCTGTGATGTCCCTCCCTATAAGCGCAAGCGGAGTGGGCTGGGCCAGCGTACGCCAGTCCAGCGTAGGAGTGTGGATAAAAAGGCTGGGGCTCTGGGCGTGGTTCCCTCTCCGGATGGGCAACACGTCTGCCAGGGCAGCGCACCTCACCCTGACACGAGTCCGCCGCTGTGACCTACAGACTCCACAACACAGGCCCCCAGCGCAGCTGGCGACATAGCAACATGCAGATATGTGTGTGCCGGATACTGCATCCGTCCTACACTGTGGTTAGCAGGTCTCACAGTTCAAATCGGGACACATTTCTGTCAATGGAGAAAACTACTGGTCAAACAGACATTGCACCCAGTGCGGCCCACCAGGACGACGCATCATCGTTGGCTGTGCACCTGCTGAGCGCTCCGGGTGCCACTGACCCTGTGCAACACAAGTCAATACCACGTGGCCATAGGCCCTTGCTGACCGCTGTCTCTGACCTACACTGCGGTCAGCAGGTCCCCCAAGTCAATCTCAGTCGTGATTTATTTATGGCAGATTGTGTGACGCAACAGACATTGCACCCAGTGCGGCACACATGGACGACGCATCTGCACCTGCTGAGCACTCCAGGTGCCACTGACCCTGTGCTACACAAGCCGACGCCACATGACAGTTATGAGGTAGAATTCAGGAGCCAAACATACAAGCCGACGACTTGCAAGGACAGCAGCTGCCCCTGACCCTGTGCACCATAAGCTGACACCACGTGGCCGTGGGCCCTTGCTGACCACTGCCTCTGGCCAACACTGCGGTAAGCAGGTCCCCTAAGTCATATTGAGTCTTGCGTGATTGATGGCAGAGTTCAGTAGGCGACAGACATTGCTTCCAGGGCATCACGCCCGGATGACGCATCATTGCAGGCTGCGCACCGGTCGAGCGCTTCAGGTGCCACTAACTCAGTGCAGCCCAAGTCATGGACCATTCATGATGTAATCTCTTCTGTGTTAGTACAGTTCTGGTGCCCCTACCACAGTGCACTGCAAGTCATGGACCCTTTATGATTGAATCTGTGTGGGTGATCGATGATCACTGTTCTAGTTGTTGCCCGTACCAACCACTCCCTGAGAGCTGGCTTACACTCACCCCACACCCACCCAGCACAGGCGTCACTGAACATATTATCCTGGTAATAGAAAGGGGCCGGGCGCATGAGTCCGTAGCCAGTTCCACCATTCACCTAATTGTGTCCATGTGGTCATTATATATGCATGATGGGCCCGGGCCTTACAATATTACATTGTCCTGTGTACAGTGGACGCAACCATGTCACCTCAGGCAGTGGGGAAGATCTTGGACATGTAGCTTCGTCGTCAGCCCCTGTATGCGCAAGTGGTGTGGGCTAGGCCGACGTACGCCAGTCCAGCATAGGGGTTTGCAGATTTTGCTTGGGGCACTAGGCGTGGTTCTGTTCTGGCTGGAATAAGGAAGTACGTAATGCGTGGGTCTCTATTGCGGTGTGGGCACCACCCTCTCACAATTGTCAATGTTGCAATGTATCATGCACTTGTAGGGCGGGCTCGCACATACAGGGCAATGACGAAGCGCAAGACCACTCGGGGTTTTGGCCCATACATGCCAAGGGTTGTGTGTATCTGTATTGCCACAGCATGATCCAAAATGCCTGGCCTAAATCGCAGCGCAAGTACAGCCAGCCATGAACTGTAAACCTGTGTCTGCCCTGTCCTTACCATAGGTCTACACTCACGTGGTGGCCCACCCTCAACGGACAACATCACAGTGTCATTGTCAGGCTTGTGGACATGCGCTGTCAGGCATGACAATGGTGTTCCGTAGGAGTGCAAGTGATGCAACCGGGCAGTGCACACAAGTAAAAAGGCACAGTGGTAGGGAGGAGCAGCTGTGAGGCAACATAACACACAGTGAAGCAGCTCATTTGCCACATGCTAGGCATGTCATACATGGTTCCCAAAGTTGCAGACATCCCACCCCAAACAAGCCTCTTCACATTTCATGAATGCAAGCAGATGACATACAGAGTGTAGGGATGAAAGCTCCTTTGTCTGGACTATCAGGCGGAATCACGTCTGCAGTTCCAACCTGGGTATTGCATGTGCCCGGCACCCCTGACAGAAGCAATAGCATTTGATGACTATTCCCACACTGCGCACATCCCGACGTGAGACCAATGTGTACACATCCCACACACAGAAGTACTTCCTCGTAGTTATTGTGCAAGGAATGGCCTTCACACTTACTCCTACACCATCCCAGGCCTACAACTGTTGCACACAAACACTGCTCATTTATCCGAGATGTGGCATTTCATCCACAGAACTGGTGCAGGTCACAACAGTTTTGCTTCAATCAGAGCCACTAACGCAATGACAGAACATCCTGGACACATACACAACCCAGGTCACGTGGAACTGTACAGTGCTAGTATGCTGAATTTATTGGGGGCACTGCCCTTGGTAGTGCTGCAGATCAGTTACCAGCTCAGCTTCTGACTTGCCAATGTCACCTGCATTCAGCCTGTGTTGCATTGTCGCTCCTGCATATTCGAGTGGTCCATGGATGTCTGCCTATCCAACAGGATGGGTGCTGAACTGGAATTTGACATGTGTGTTGCCCCTAATTGGCCCACGGCCAGGAGTCATACCGCGACACCAGTCTATGGGATGCTTGGATACTTGACATACATGCTGGCAGCTGGACCTGGGAGATTGCAGAACTCCGCGTGTGCAATGACCACATTGAACCGCTCAACCAAAGGGGATGATGGATGGAGTGTTGAACATTGCAAGCACTCATCCACAGTCAACTGATCTGGGTTTAATTCATCATAATTCGTTAGCTCACTCCGCCACCCCAGTTCAGACATGGTCATATGCAAATCAGTCTGACTCTTTGCTTCATTGGAACAGTCCAGCCCGAACTGCCATGCCATGACTTCCCTGGACCGGAAACAAGCATCCTGGGACTGTTTCTGGGCTAATCAGCTGTCATCAGCCAGGCTATCATGAATCCAGTGGCAAAGGGAGCAAGGGACCCACGTCTGGGCATACCCTGCCAACTTAGGGCGAACAAAGCAAAACCAAAGGGGATGATGGATGGAGTGTTGAACATTGCAAGCACTCACACCCAGTCAACTGATCTGGGTTTAGTCCATCATCATTCTTTAGCTCACTCCGACACCCCAGTTCAAACATCACCATATGCAAATTAGTCTGATCATGTGCCTCATGGGAACAGTCCAGCCCGAACTGCCAAGCCATATCTTCCCTGGACCGAAAACAAGCATCCTGAGACCGGGTTCTGGCTAATCAGTCAGGCAAAGTGAGCAAGGGACCCACGTCTGGGCATACCCTGCCAACTTAGGGCGAACAAAGCAAATCCAAAGGGGATGATGGACGGAGTGTTGAACATTGCAAGCACTCACCCCCAGGCAACTGATCTGGGTTTAATCCATCATCCTTCTTTAGCTCACTCCGTCTCCCCAGTTCTGACATTGAACCGCTCCCCTACTGGGCTGTAGTGCTACTTGGTGAGAGGGAGTGGACGCAGTACATCTGTCCGGACCTGGTAATGGATTACCTCGCCATCCTGTTTGAAGTCGACAACGACCTCATGTTGGAAATGCTTGCCTATGTAGCTGCACTTGGTTTCATGGATGTGTAACTACATACCTGCAGCCACAACAGTTTGGAACCCATTGCACATGTACCTACACCTTGTTGCACCTTGGGGTTCTGGTCACATCTCCCACCATGACAGTGAACTTCGTTGCATTCACCTGGACTCCAAATACATGATCGGACAACAACGCAGATGAACACATACCTGTGAATGGTGCGCCACTCCCCCGGAGTGGACAGCGACGCTTGGCAATGTTTCACGTTCTGACATACTGCTGCATTGGTCTGCATGTTGTGGCACTTATCTTGCCCTGTAGTGTAGTTCCTATATTCCCAATAGGCTCTGCACATTGGAATAACATACATTATAGATTTGACATAGGACTGAGGTCAGTATGTCTCTATAGAGTATATTAAACTTAATTGTGTGTGTGCCAGCTAACTCAGAGGTCACTAGAAACTTTCTCGAATAAACAAGAAGGGATTAGTCTCCGACAACCGAATAAACATGACAATTTTGTTTCCCCAAGAATTGAAACGATATCTTCAGAGTCATGGAAACAATAGATACATATTTTACTCAGTCGATCGTGCATGCTTCATTCCTACAGAGTTGCATAGAAATAGAGAGACGGGCGTTTCAATAAAAGAGTTTATTGAACATGAATGAGTGAATGAGAGAGGTAGGTATCTCTTTCCCGGGACTCGATTTTCCAACACCCCGCAAGGAGAGTCAGAAACACTGTAGTTGGATTCTCTGCAGGAGGATGACATCTTCTAGTCAGCGTCAGCTGGAGAGTTGGCGTCATTCGGGACTTGCTGTGGCGAGCTTCGTGTGCAAGTAGGTAGTCGTACTGCACCAAACCACACCGTGCTTTGCCATAGCAAGTAAAGGTATATTTATACCTTGAAGGCGTTTAGGAATGCCAGAATTGATGTAAAGTTGGGCATATGAACGTCATGAATGAACCCCTAAGGAATAGATGTTCATGCATAATAAATTAGTTCTTGGAGAAATCAATATCCAAGCAAGGGGAAGTCCCTAACGGCTTAAGAGTCTGGCTTTCCAGAAATTGTTGTGACGTAGATGAACGTATAGAAGTAGCCATGCCTGTATTTGGGTAGCATGGAATATGCTTAAATAAGGGCTGGTTTTATATGCCTACATAAGGGCAATGTGAAATGTACCTATATAAGGGCATGAATCGGGAAAATTCATACGGAATCTAAATCGACATACAACACCCACTCCACTTTCTTATGTACAACATTACTAAGTTCTAAACATGTTAAACATATCTAAATCATATCTATACATGAAGTGCTAAAAGCATATTTCAAATACATTGTAATGATGTATCAAAACTAAAGCATTGGTGCTGTACACATTAACGCAAGTATTCATTCTAAGCACATGTTGACATTTTTAAATGCTCACTGAATGAATCACGAAAATATACATTTATGAAATGGCTCGTTAAATACAGAAGAAAAAGTGCCGAAACCATTTTATGTCAGATTACATAAAACTGTTTGTATGTGGACACGGTCATATATTGTCACTGAAAGTGTTCAAAGGATTTTAATTTGCTGTGAATATTTCTACTATAAGCAGATTACTTGTGCCCAAAAATGAAAAATACAAATTTGGAAAAAAAATGCGATCATAGGAAAAAGTGTTCCAAAATTAGTACCTTGTTTTGAACAATGAAGGTCAAATTCAAAGTCTCTCAGAACACTCTGTGCCAAAATCAAAAGTCAGTGTTAGGGCTTGGAGAAAATATGAAATCTTCTATGTCTGTTGACAAAAAGTCATCTACCATTGTAGGCGAAAGTTGTATTACTTCGTTTAGAAAATTAACCGCACATTGATGTGAAGCATCACCGTCAGCATTGGTCACATTAGCAATGTTTGTATTGGATAGTACCTGCGCGTCTGTTGTTTCCTCTCGTACCTCAGCAGTTGCAATTTGAGTCTGTGAGATCTCAATGAATGCCGTCATCAGAATTGGTAGCTGCTGGGGACAACACAGAGCATGGGCCGTTACCGGTTCAATAAAAGTATTAACATCCGTTGGCATGACTGATGGGAGTGTGAGACAAGTGTCTAACACACATTCTTCTCCGCATAGCAGGCAGCGTAGAACAGGTAAGATGCAATCTTGCCTAATTGGTCTGAATGACAGAAACCATGTGATATTTAATTCTCGTAGACGAGTGTAACGGGGCGAGGCGAAGCGACAGCGAGGGGTGTTGGACCCCCGGCAATGACCCCGTCCTACCTCCTTCATTCCAGACAGACACCTGGGACACCGAACAGGACGATCTCACAGATGAAGAACACGGCGCCTTTAACTGGGAATTCAAGGAGGAGGAAGCCCCGCCTTCGAGGTACGTCAGGGACGCCGGATTGGATAAACAGGAGGAAGTGATGTACCTGGCGTGTGACATCACCCAGGAGGAGAAGGCGAGGAGCGTTGTCGGAGAGCGGAGGAGGGAACCACCGAGCCACGAAGAAGTGCAGCGAGAGGAAGGAGAAGCGACCCACGGAGAGCCAGGAGGCCAACGACCCCGTGAGCCGCCGTGCCACTCTCCCGGGGGAGGAGCGTGGCTAACCCAGGTACGGGAGCGTATGGCAGCTTGGGTGGGCAAGCGAGTGTGAATAGTGTATAAAGCCCCGTGTTTGACCCCCTCGTCTTCCCATCCTCTCGTTTCCTTATACCCGCGTATATCCCTCACTGTCTGTCCGGACCCGTCACCCTTCACCCTGCATATCTGTACAGAGATACACCGGTGACCCCCTCCAACCACTGCACATGGTCCCAAGGGCATACCCCAGTAGGCGATAACACTAACGGCTCCCTCTCTGTTGGTTTTCCTTGTATGGGTCCCCGGAGCTCAGAGACTCGTCAGCCCGACCAGACCAGGGGACGCCGTCACCGGAAACATCATACCTGACCCGTTCAAAACCCGAACGCCACGACGGATCCCAACCAGTTTGCCAAAGAGAGACTCACGCTCAGGACCAGGAAGACTTTGATGTTACCCCAGAGACGCCTAATACCAATAAAGCCTTCTTTACCCACACGACCCGGTGTTCCTCTAGTTACTGTCCCGCAGCCTGGTATAGTGGAAACCCCAGAACCCCAAGCCCAGGTTACAGTGGTGTCAGAAGTGGGATCTACTCCCTCAGAACTCGACCCAAACATGGAACAAGTCATACAGACATTGATAGAAGGTCAACAGAAATTGGAATGGGCCGTCAACCAGCAAATAAGCACCGCGGACGCAGACAGAGCGCTCTTCCGCAGCACCATGACGCAGCAAATGGACAATCTCCACAAAGTGGTGCAGTCACCAGGGGCCCCCGTGGCGCTAGATAGAAGGCCCACAGGACCCCATCCATCTGGTGTGGCCCTACAAAAGTACGTCGTAGGAGAAGATCCAGACGCCTTCCATGTCAATTTTGAAAGAGCCGCCCGCGCCTGTGGTTGGCCGGAGGAGAAATGGCCTTTCTTCCTAGCGCCCTTGTTGACGGGCGAGGCCCAGACAGCGTACCAGGTTGCGAACCATGCGGGCACATCCACGTACAACGAGATCAAGGGGGTGATCCTGGACCACCTGGGAATGGATGCCGAGGCATACCGCCTCAGGTTTCGGAAGGAGAAAGGAGTCCCGGGGGAAAACCCGAAAACCCTGTATTTGCGTCTCAAAATGGCAGCTGAAAAGTGGCTAAGGCCAGACATTAGGAATAAAGAAGACGTGATGACAAGCATAGTCCTTGAACAATTCATGGAGGCGCTCCCATATGGTACTCAACGATGGTTGAGACAACATCCTGGACTGACGGCTTCTCAGGCAATAGAGATGGCGTCCAACTATACGAGGGCAGCCCCGAGATCCTACCCGTGGGACACAGAGAAACCCACAAAACCCCCAACCCCTCTCGTCAAGACAGAAAAAAAGAAGACCGTCTATGAACACCTGAAGCCACGGCCTTTCCGCCCGGATGTGACCCCGTTGAAAGGACCCCAGTGTTTCGAATGCGGGGAGTGGGGCCATATAGCACGGTTATGCCCCCGAAAGAAACCCAGTGAGGAGCCCATGGACGTCGGATATATACCAAAAGCAGTGATGTACTCCGCCGAAATGGGACCATCTTATTACGTAAGGGTGCGGGTGAACCACGTCATGGTGAAAGCCCTCCTTGACTCAGGGTGTAGACAATCAGTCAACAGGGAAAGATTACTAGAACCCTCTCAGATAGGGAAAGAAGGGGAAGTACATATACGGTGTGTTCACGGGGACGTCAAGACCTATCCCGTTGCACGGATCACTATACACCCCATAGGGAGGGAACCATGCACCGTGAAAGTAGGGGTACTAGGGTCCCTGCCCGAAGAACTGATTCTGGGGGTTGACAATCCGCAGTTCCTGGCCCTGTTTAAACGAGAGCTAGATAATCATCCAGCCGGGGCATACTTGTCTGCCGAACCATGGGTTCTAGACAAGGGATTCCGATTTGCACAAGCGAACGACCCTACCCTCTTGAATGCGTGGGAGGCCGCCCATCTGGCACAAACAACAGACGACAGGCTAAAGTACCCCAGGTTTAGCATAGTGAATGATATGCTATACCGCGAAGGCAAGGAGGGAGACCAGAGTCAACTGGTGGTGCCAAAAGACTTTAGAGAGCAAATATTGTTCTATGCCCACACCCACCTGACAGCAGGGCACAGCGGGGCCGAAAAGACCACCCAAAACATCTTACGGTTGTTTTTCTGGCCTGGCATATATAAAGAGACGGAGGCGTATTGTCAACACTGTGAGGTGTGTCAGCGGAAAAACCTGACTAAACCCCCATCAGTACCGTTACAGCCCCTGCCCATTATCGGCAATCCATGGGAACGCGTGGGTATGGACCTCATAGGGCCCTTACCACGCACCTCCCGAGGACATACCTATGCCCTTGTGGTGGTGGACTATTCCACCAGATTTCCCAAGGCGTTTCCGTTAAGCACCCCAACCACCAAGAACATAGCTGAGAAGCTGGTTGAATTATTTTCACGAGTAGGGTTTCCCCGGGAAATCCTAACAGATCAAGGGACACCCTTCGTGTCGCGGATGATGAGGGAGGTGTGTAAGACTCTGGATCTCCATCACATCCGCATCTCAGCTTATCACCCCCAGACAGACGGGCTGGTGGAAAGATATAACAGGACCCTCAAGAACACCCTAAAAAAACTGTTGAGTGCCGAAAACAAAGATTGGGACAAAATGCTCCCGTTAGCTCTTTATGTGGTAAGGGCACAGGTCCAGAGCAGCCTCGGTTATTCGCCCTTCGAGCTCCTGTATGGCCGGCAACCGCGGTCCCTTCTAGAGATCACCCGAGAGACATGGGAAAGAGAGGAGGCTACTGAGCAACGGTCTCTGCTGGAGTACACCCAGCAGTTACGGTCCCGTTTAGGCAAGTTGCGTGATCTGGCCTATTCGAACCTACAGTCGGCCCAACACCACCAAAAGAGCAACTACGATAAAGGGAAACGATGGAGAACGCTGAACAGAGGGGACTGGGCTTTAGTGCTGCTCCCGTCTTCTACGCAAAAATTCAGGAGTGAGTGGAAGGGTCCGTACCAAGTGCTTGAGAAGTTCGGCAACACCACTTATAGGTTACGTATTTCACCCAGTCGTAAGCAGACCTTCCATATAAACCTACTGTTAAAGTGGTTGGGACCAGCTCCCAGATCGGCTAATCTGGTGCTACCAGAAAGTAGCACCGAGTCAACCCTGGGTTCCTTGCCCATCAACCCAGAGCTCATCGACTCGGAAAAACAAGAGTTGCTTGACGTACTCCGCCGGTATTCACATCTGTTTTCAGATACACCCGGGTGCACCCACCTAGCAGAACATGAGATACAAACAGACAAAGGGCGAATGGTAAAACAAAGAGCATATCGCATTCCTGCCGCAAAAAGGGCGGATGTACGTCATGAAGTAGCAAGCATGTTGGAACTTGGGGTCATCCGACCATCAAAGAGCAGCTGGTCATCCCCCATTGTTATGGTCCCCAAACCGGATGGGTCCACCCGGTTTTGTATGGACTTCACGGCACTGAACGCCATTTCCTCGTTCGATGCATTTCCCATCCCCCGGGTGGACGAATTGATAGAACGAATAGGGGAGGCCAAATACATAACGACTCTGGACCTGACGAAAGGTTATTGGCAGGTACCCCTGAGGGAGGAGGACCGCCACAAAACCGCCTTTGCCACAGAGGACGGGCTTTTTGAATTCAATGTCCTTCCGTTCGGCCTCCACGGGGCACCTGCCACGTTCCAAAGACTCATGAATAAAGTGTTGGCACCCCATAGGAGGTACAGTTCGGTATACCTAGATGACATCGTCATCTTCAGTCGCTCCTGGAAAGAGCACCTAGACCACATAACGAACGTACTGGCATCTTTGGGTGAGGCCAGGTTGCATGTCAATGCCAAGAAATCAAGAGCGGCTTACCCCAAGGTGAAATACCTCGGGTTCATGTTGGGAGACGGGGTGATTGCACCCCAGGAGGAGAAAATCAAAGCGATCACTGAGACACCTTTTCCTTCCAATAAAAGGGAGCTCAGAGCTTTCCTAGGCCTTATGGGCTACTATCGTAGGTTTATTAAAGACTTCGCCGAGATAGCAAACCCCCTGACCAATCTCCTACAGAAAAACGTGAGAAACGTCCTACCGCGTCCTCCCTCCGATGACGCCAGGAAGGCCTTCCTTCAACTGAAGAAAGCCATAACCACCAGCCCAGTGCTTATGCCCCCTGACTTCGGAAAACCCTTTTCCCTTGCGACAGACGCTTCCGAGTCAGGAATCGGTGCAGTACTTTCCCAGGTGGGGGATGACAACGCCGAGCACCCCATATTGTACATTAGCCGAAAACTACATCCGAGGGAGCAGAAGTATCCCACCGTGGAGAAGGAATGCCTCGCTATTCGGTGGGCAATTGACAAATTGAGATATTACCTGGAGGGGAGGGCGTTCACTCTCTACTCCGATCACGCCCCTTTACAGTGGATGCACAGGAACAGGACCCAGAATGCCCGCGTCCTGCGATGGTTTTTGTTTCTTCAACCCTTTTCGTTTACGGTGGTGCACCGCAAGGGGAGGGACAATGGGAATGCTGATTTCCTTTCTCGCATGCCCCTTCTCCCCGATCGGGAGAATCCAGGGGGGGAGGAATGTAACGGGGCGAGGCGAAGCGACAGCGAGGGGTGGTGGACCCCCGGCAATGACCCCGTCCTACCTCCTTCATTCCAGACAGACACCTGGGACACCGAACAGGACGATCTCACAGATGAAGAAAACGGCGCCTTTAACTGGGAATTCAAGGAGGAGGAAGCCCCGCCTTCGAGGTACGTCAGGGACGCCGGATTGGATAAACAGGAGGAAGTGATGTACCTGGCGTGTGACATCACCCAGGAGGAGAAGGCGAGGAGCGTTGTCGGAGAGCGGAGGAGGGAACCACCGAGCCACGAAGAAGTGCAGCGAGAGGAAGGAGAAGCGACCCACGGAGAGCCAGGAGGCCAACGACCCCGTGAGCCGCCGTGCCACTCTCCCGGGGGAGGAGCGTGGCTAACCCAGGTACGGGAGTGTATGGCAGCTTGGGTGGGCAAGCGAGTGTGAATAGTGTATAAAGCCCCGTGTTTGACCCCCTCGTCTTCCCATCCTCTCGTTTCCTTATACCCGCGTATATCCCTCACTGTCTGTCCGGACCCGTCACCCTTCACCCTGCATATCTGTACAGAGATACACCGGTGACCCCCTCCAACCACTGCACATGGTCCCAAGGGCATACCCCAGTAGGCGATAACACTAACGGCTCCCTCTCTGTTGGTTTTCCTTGCATGGGTCCCCGGAGCTCAGAGACTCGTCAGCCCGACCAGACCAGGGGACGCCGTCACCGGAAACATCATACCTGACCCGTTCAAAACCCGAACGCCACGACGGATCCCAGCCAGTTTGCCAAAGAGAGACTCACGCTCAGGACCAGGAAGACTTTGATGTTACCCCAGAGACGCCTAATACCAATAAAGCCTTCTTTACCCACACGACCCGGTGTTCCTCTAGTTACTGTCCCGCAGCCTGGTATAGTGGAAACCCCAGAACCCCAAGCCCAGGTTACAACGAGGTAGTCCCAAAATTTGGACTATGCGCTCAAAACACTTCATCGCCAATAGAGTTGTCTCCATGGAGAACTGGGTGTCGCTAGTGACTTGGCTTGCCATATCGCAGCAGTAGGAGCAAAAATAGTATCCCTGCAATGATTCCCAAAAGGAGGGGCTATCCGCCAAACACAGAGAGCACAAAGTTTGGAAATATGCCTAGGACTGCTTGAAAAGGTGCTAACAGTCCGGAAAATACGGTCTTAAATACATGTACAATACCGCTCGTATCAGACATGTTTAAGATACGACTTAACATTTCTGAGAAATGTATAGGGCAGTTTGTAGCCAAAAGGACATATATCTCGGCAGAAGTCCTTGCGATTTGTAGACCATAGGTTTCTTTGGCCGAGGTCAGTGGCACAGTTTTATGCAAAAGAATGGCTTTCATTCTGCTTAGAGTATCGATTCATATAGAAGAGATGTCCAGTGAAGACCAAAGTGGCGACTCCCTGGCTGTCTTGGTTTTTGGGAACAATAATTGCATACAGCAAGTGACCCTGGCTGACAAAGTTACTAGATATGGTACACCTGGCAACATGCCACAGCAGCTGTGATCGCTCAACATGAGGTAACTCCCATTCGAAAGTTGTCCAAAAATTGGATCAATCACTGCAGGTGGTGAACCTTGCAGGTGACATGATAAGTTGTTAGAGGAACCATCGCAGGCTCCGTGTAAGTTAATACCCTGACAAAGGAGAGAACCGCTTAGTGAGTTTTTACAGTTTGAACCGCTAATAAACACTTCATGTCCCCCGCTCCAACATCTGTGTGTGTAGGGTAATACCCAGGATATCTTGATGTATTCTTTACCCAACCTTTCATATGTACCTGCTGATATGTGTTTTAGGCAATACTGAAAATGAAAAATTTTAACAGGCAGAGTGATTGTTCCATGTATAATCCATTCAGTAGCTGGTTTCTCTGCTACAGTATATGGCAATCTTTTCAGTCTTTCAATGCTCAGCACCGTTGAGTCTGCTCCCTTTTGTGCCAATTTGATCTGTTTATCAGTGAGATTGAATCCTGAAAACAGTGACATAGTATTGATTAAACGACAAGGCACATAGCCTGAATGAAGGTTTTGCAACGTCCAGCATAATAGCATGATAGAACGTAATTGTGACTGACCATGTTGCAACATGACCAAGTTCTGTTCCATGATGTCTATGGCAGAAGACACTATGCTGTCCAATGAATATATCCAGGACGACAGAGCCATTAACCCATTGTCAACCACAGAGAGAGATTTCTCTAAATGAATACGATCAATTTCTCGTATTCTTTCTGCAGTCTCTGCTTGCCTAATCTTCCATATTTCATTATAAGCAGCATATATACCGGCATATATAAAATGTTTTTGACGCGGTTTTCTTGATCCTAGCAAGAATTCCCTAAGATCTGCGCCATCTTTAAGTAAAGATAAGTGTAGATTTCTGTAGCCAATCAAGGCAGAATTTCCCTACACTCTATGTTGTTACTATTCCAGGATGCTATCTTTGAAAATATCTTGGGTCTGGCCTATTGAATGTGAAACCCTGAGTTTTGTTCAGGAATCTATCCTGACAGTTGTTTGTGTCTGTGGGCCAGATCAACCATTTATTCCAATCTGGATCTGTTCTGTTGTGATGCACAATAGTATGTATGTATGTCGACCTACCCCTCTGAAGTGTTATCACTCTCTGGTGTATGTGTAGGTATCGACGGATTGTTCATGTCTTTGATCTTGGCTAACCCAAGGCAAGATGTCTGTAGGACAGTGTCATTCAAAAACATAATTTGCTCAGGGATGATAACGGCTCTAAACATAGCTTCTACCCCATGTACCTGCCAATCTTTTGTACCCCAGACAGTTTTTGTCTCCAAAAGTCGAAACCTAGTTTAGACAGTTGGGCATAAAAGGCTGCAGAATGAATCTGTTTGGTATTTGTTAACATACTTTTCATTCCTGTTTTGTTTACATTTTTAAAGTAAAATGATTCAGTATTGGATACACTGAACCCTGAGAAGTATGGAAATTTCATAGCAAAAGTTTTAGAGCTACCCTTTGGTGGCGTAGGACAAAGCTCCCATTGGTTATACATTAATACATATCTAGGATTTGCAGATTTATGCAAGAAATGATGACTGTTAGACCTGTCAGCCCTGGGTGGTCTTTCCCTATTTTTTTCGCCCTTGCCTCATTTTTCCCACCTTCTTTTTTGTTGGCCTTAGGTCTCTGAGCACCTTCCCATTGCTAATCAATGCTAAAGTGCAGGTACTCTCTTCCCCCAACATGGCTGCCACTGGCCCCTGCTACTGCAGCCTGGTATTTTTAGGTGCACTCTAGTTGCCAGGAGCTGGCTGGAACCCTTAAACATTGTTGCCATACCAGCCTGCCTTGCCTGCCCATAATTAGAGTAGGGAAGCTCCTGGAACCTTCTAGAATAGGGGCGGGGTCTATTTTTGCCACCTTAGAGGGTGGTCACCTGACCTGGGCATATATAAAGAAAGGAGGGAAAGTTTTTAGTCAGTTGGGGCATCACTGACCTGGGGGACCGTACGCAGGAGGCTTAGGCGGTAGGGCCTAGTCAGAAACCTATACCACTGGGGGTGACAGGGTTTAGGCGCTGCCCACCAAGCTGTGTGAGGAACACTGAACTAGCCCACTGATCTGGCCCAGTGGGGGGGAACCCAGGGACCACCGCAGTGACCTGCTGAGGAAACTGGTCAGCAGCCTTCAACTCAAACCCCCCCTGCAAGCAACTACCTACTAAGGGTGCAAGAACCCCCAAGCCCCGAGAAGCATACTTTTCTGTGCCACCAAGACTACTGGGGATCAACCAGGTATTGGGCCTTGCCATCTCTGCGCCCCGTGCCTCAACCTGTGCCCCCAGCGCTGTCATGCCATGCCTGAACTGCCTAAGTTGCCCCTAAGCGCTATGTCCACGAAGCACTACTGTTGAGACTGTATGGGGCCATCCTCGAAGCACTGCCCCTTCCCAACTCACTGCTGCAGCCCGGGTCGCCTTTGACCGCTGCTGAGAGTGCCCCCGGGCAGCCCCCGGTGTCAGGAGAGGGCCACCGGAATTCCTGTCAGGCCGCGCTAGGCCCGACAAGACCTGAAATCCCCACCCGCCGTCACGTGACGGGGACGCGGCGTCCCTGGCCACGCCCTCCTCTGGCACCGTGCAGCAATTGGCTGACGCTGACGCGCCCCGCCCAAGCCGCCTGATGATTGGTTCCCGGGCCGCCCATGTCATCACAGGCCCGGGAACAGGACATTCGGGTTCGGGGAGCTCCGAGAGCCCTCCCTCCTTCACGAGACGCTTCCGCTCTGCCCCTGACTGGTCCCGAGGCTGGAGGAGCCTGACGAAGGCCTGGGACCGGTCCCCCTGACAGAGCGGGGGCCGAGTAGAGCCTCACGGAAGGCTGGAGCCCTCCCCTGCCATCCAACCTCCGCAAGGGCCCCAAAGGGGCCGAAGACCAAGGTAACCCTGGAGAGGAGGGCGGAAGGCCGAAGGAGGCCCCGAGTTCGCACCTCCCCTGGGGGAAAGCTGTAGTTGGACCCTGTTGGCCCCCTTTATCTCTTTGAAGGCCCCCCTTGAGCGGAAGGGAGGGGGGGAAAAGTACCTGCAGGCCGGCCAGGCCTCTGAACTGGGCCAGGATATCAGTTAGGCCCCGTGACTGGTGAATGCTTGAGTTAACCCCTGGCTAGGGGTCTGTTACTGTGGTTTTAAATGTTGTTTAAACCTGCTTCATGATAGTAATTGCCCAAGAGACCTGGTTTAATGAACTGCTCGCTCTGCTGATGAAATGCTTTACGCTGGCCTAATGAAAGGCTGGTTCTGCGTAATGAGATGTGGCCTGATTGCTAAAATGTTTTACTCCTGATACAGAGAAGGAGTTACTCCAACCTAATGCCGTGGCTAATGAAGGTCTACAGTTGAATAATGAACTGCTTATTCCTCTGATGAAATGTTTATTCATGATTGTTGAAAGGTGAACTAAATGCCTACCGTCATAGAGTGAAGTGCTCATGGCTTTATTGAAATGGTTATTGAATTGCTCCCTTGATGAAATACGGTGATGAGATATTAATGTCTTGATTATTGATCACCCTGAACCTTATTCTATATAAATGCTATTTGATTTTTACTCAAACTCACTGGTGTGGTCTCAGTCACTGTGTGCGCTCACTGGCTCAGTGGATGTGTGTGCTGTGTGGTCACTTTACACCTGAGCTTTCGGGTGCCTACCTGCTCGAGCCAGGCTACCCCCAGGGGAGCTGGTGACCCCAGTTCCTACATTGGTGGCGAGCGGTGGGATCAGGACCTGTGACTATACAGCACCCTCCAGTGAGACAGGGTGTGCCGCAATTAGACTAGACGCCTATTGTGTATGCAAGCCTAAGCAATTGACCCCCCGCTGTCTAACCTGAGTGTGTAGAGTCCTGTTTTGACCCAATACTGTTACCTACATCCTAGTATCTTTCCCTTGATTTATCTGGGTCCCCACCTGTCAAAATGGAGTTCCACCTAGCTGATCTGGAAGAGTACACAGTGGTGCAGCTAAGGGAATTTTGTCAGGGGATGGGGGTGCCGGTTGGGCGGAGAGCCGCGAAGGAGGAGCTCCGTACCGCTTTGAGGCCATGGGTAAGGGCCCACCCAGAGGGAAGAGGGGATGGGGAACAGGAGGGTCAGGTCACACAAGGGGAGGCAGGTGCTCCAGAAGAACTAGTCCTACTCAACATTGATGTGAGTGAAAATGTGTTGCCAGGAAGACGTTCCAGGGCAAGTAGTAGTGGGTCTAGAAAGAGTACGTCGTCGCAGGAGTATGAGGACAAGAGGGAGGAGAGACAATTGAAATGGGAGCTTGCCAAGCTAGAGCATGAGAGGGAGAGAGAAAGGGAAGATAAAAGGCTCTCCAATGGAAGAAAAGAGATTAGCAATGGAGGAGAAGAAGTTGGCGCACGAGCTTCAGCTTGAAGAGTTGGAGCTGCAAGCTTTGCAGTTAGGTGCACCAAGAAGTCCTAATGGTGGCAGCGTACCAGGGGCTCAACATGAGCCTAAGTTTTGGTTACCCAAAGAGGTGATAGCGAGTTACACTCAGGGGGATGACATCGCCAAATGGTTGGAGGCGTATGAGGTGGCCCTGACAGCCCATGGGGTGCCTGAGAGCTACTGGGGAGGTGGCCTGTATCGATACATACCCCCCAATGTCCGGGACACCCTCCTGTACCTAGAAAAGGCAGACCAGTTCAGATATCCCCATGAAGGATGCGCTACTTAAAAAGTTTGCCCTCAACCCCGAAAGGTATCGCCAGAAGTTCTGTGGCAGCCATAAGCTGTCCACACAGAGTTGGGTGGACTTTTTCGATTATGCCCGTAAGGCTCTGGATGGTTGGGTGCGTGACAGCGAGGTGCATGATTATGAGGGCCTGTACAACCTATTTCTGAGAGAGCACCTCTTGGATAAATGTTTTCCGGAGCTGCGCCAACATCTGGTGGGCCGCAAGCTGACTGATCCTCGTGAGCTTGCGGAGGAGGCAGATACTTGGGTTAGCACCCGGGTGTCTCATAAGGGCCCCGGGAGAGATGGCCCGAAAGGCGGACAGGGTTTTCCCCAGAAGAAAGAAGGGGGAGATAAAAAGAAGGAGTTCTCACGAGGCCCACAAACAGACAGTTTGGGAGAGGAGTAGGTACCACACCTCAGTCCAGTTCCCCAATGCCCACTTACCCTGACAAGAGTCAGCAGCCAAGAATTGTCCGGTGCTGCGAATGTGGGGATGTTGGACACTACAAGGGGGATCCCCAGTGTCGCAAGAGACCCCCAGACCCCACAGGTGGCAAGAGCCCCGGGGTGGCTAGTGTAGTGCTTGGGATGGAGCTGCCCCTAGATAGGGAAGGAGAGTGGACAGGCCTAACCCTGGTTTCACTCGGGGACAGAGAGATGGTCCGAGTGACGTCCTTACCATTGAACACTGCTAAGTACCAGCAGAGGGTGAAGGTTAACTGGGAGGAGATGGAGGCTCTGAGGGACACAGGTGCCAGTATGACCACCGTAGTGAGGCGGCTGGTGTACCCTGAACAAGTGATCCCTGACGTATTCCATCTGGCCGTGTTGGCTGATGGCAGTCTGAGTTACTATCCCGTGGCTCAGGTTCCCTTTTAGTGGGCAGGAGTTAAAGGCACATTGAGAGTTGCTGTGAGCCCTGCCTTGCCTGTGGACTGTCTGCTAGGAAACGACCTGGAACATACCGCCTGGAAGGAAGTGGAGTTTAAGGCCCATACTGAGATGCTGGGGTTACCAGGATGGACTTGCGTGGTCACGAGGTCCATGGCTGCCCGGCAAGGAACTCACCTCGGGTTGGAGCCTGAAACTACGGCCCAACCCAATGCCAGTTGTTGGACTAGGCCCTTTTCCCTGTAATTTTTTGTTTTTCGCTCCCCTAATTCAGGATGACCCCCCATCGTAATGAAGTTGTATAGGCTCTGTGAGGTTAAGATGCCCTGTGTAATATTAAAATCAATGCTAAGGTGCAGGTGCTCTCTTCCCCCAATATGGCTGCCACTGACCCCTGCTACTGCAGCGTGGTCTTTGTAGACGTACTCTAGTAGCCAGGAGCTGGCTGGAACCCCTAAACATTGTTGCGACACCAGCCTACCTTCCCTGCCCCTAGCTAGAGTGAGGAAGCTCCTGGAACCTTCCGGAATAGGGGAGTAGTCACCAATTGCCATCTCAGAGAGTGTTCACCTGACCTGTCACTATAAAAGAAAAGGGAGGGAAACTTTCCAGTCAGTTGGGGCATCACTGACCTGGGGGACCCTACGCAGGAGACTTAGGCGGTAGGGCTTAGTCCGAAACCTATACCACTGGGGGTGACAGGATTTAGGTGCTGCCCACCAAACTGAGTAAGGAACACTGAACTAGCCCACTGATCTGGCCACCTGAAGTGACCTGCTGAGGAAACTTTTCAAGCCTTCAACTCCAACCCCCCCTTCTTCAAGCAACTACCTTCAAAGGGTGCCAGAACCACCAAGCGCCAAGAAGAAAACCACCTGTGCTATCCAGGACAACTGGGGATCAACCAGGTACCGGGCTGTGCCATCTGTGCCCCCCGGGTCGCCCCTGTGCACCTGCGCTGCCCTGCATCATCCCCTCTGCTGTCCTGCCTTGACTGAACTGACTGGGCTGCGAATCTGGCTTCCCTACCTTCCCAGCACTCTCCTACTGTGCCCTTGAGAAGACCTGTGGACTGCCGGAATTGCTGTGCCCTGAGAAGCGCTCTACTGGTCCCCCAAGCGCTGCAGCCTGCCGTCCTGTCAATTGCCTCTAAAGCCCTGTGAACTGTCCCTGAGGCGCTATAATTTACCAGCGCCGTACTGCCTGCACCCGTGCTACCCTGATCGCTGCCCCGCTTCGTGAGGAACTTAGCGCTGTGGCTGAGAAGCGCTGCGGCAAGGCCAGACTCACCGCTGCGGCCCGGGAGTCCTCGGGGCTTCCTCTGTCAGCGCTCCCTCCTTGGGGCCAGCGCCGTCAACTTTGCCCCCGCAGCGGCCCCCGGTGTCAGGAGAGGGCCGCCAGAATTTCTGACAGGCCGCGCTAGGCCTTGAAGACTACGACCTGCGTCACGTGAGGGGGTGAATCCTGGACTCCGCCCCCGCTGCCCCGCCATTGGCTGGGCCTGTTGCACTCCTCTGCCGGCTGCGCTGGGATTGGCGGCCAGCTCCACACCTCCGAGGGACCGTCGGGGATTGGCCTAGAGACACTGGGAGAAACCCCGGATCACCGGAGCAACGTCGTGCCTCCCCTGATTGGCCTAATTTTCGTCAAGGCTGAGAGTACCAGCGAGGGGGCTCTGGAGTCAGCGTGAGCCCCCTCCCCCTGCCAAACACGCTGTAACGCCCAGCAAGGGCCCGGGAGGGCCGAAGGTAAAGGTCATCCCTGGGGAGGCGGGCGGGAGGCTCCGAGTGCGCCCCTCCCCTGGGAAAACTAGTGACTGGGCCCCGATGGCCCCCTATTAGCCCACGAATGAGTCAGAACTGGGGCCAGAGTATGCGGTAAGGGCCCCGTAACTATGGGATAGTGGAGTTACCTCCGGAAATGTTACCAGGGGTTACTAAAAGAGCTGTACTTGCTACTGCAGACAATGAGATGTTCTTTCTGGCTTCATGAGAGGTTTACTGAATGCCCACAGTTATATTGTGTAATGGTTACTTTACGTAAGGAAATGTCTATCCTGGCCTGATGTGATGTTCATGTTGCTTATGTATTGGGAAGCTGACTGCGACCTCATGCACCAGATCTGCCCCTGCTAAATGCAATATTGATGGTGGTTTCCACTAATGAATTTCTTGCAGGTGCTGACTAGGAGCAAGGCTGATGCCAGGCCTACAATTATTTAATATTTAATATTTATGTATTTATATATTTATGGCTGAGTAATGAAAAGTATGCTTTTTAAGGAAATGTGAATTGAGTTAATGCTACCTTGATGACTTGTTCACCCTGAATGAACTATCAACCGTGATCTTATTCTAGATAAAAGTACATTGTTTAATCTGCCTCACTGGTGTGGTCTCAGTCTTTGCGTGCATTTATTGTTTCAGTGGATGTGTTTGCTGTGTAGTCACTTAACATCTAAGCTTTCGGGTGCCTACCCGCTCAAGCCAGGCTACCCCCGGGGAACTGGTGACCCCAGTTCCTACACCGGTCTAGAGGAGAATGGAGTGGAGGACACACCCCGTGTGATGGATGGGGAGCCCACGGAGGTAACCCCGGAGTCCGTGGTGGTGGATGTTGTTCCCGTGGGGGACTTGCCAACCCTTGCCGAGTGGCATGTGGAAGGAGGGCCTACCCGGGAGGAATTTTGTCAGGCGCAGAAAGAGTTCCCCACGCTTGAAGGCATGCGGCGGCAGGCCGAAGCCCAAATGACCCACCAGGAGACCGGCAGCTATCATGTGTACTGGGAGGTTGGCCTCCTCTACAGGGAGCCTAAGGTTCCGGTGCATGGATCCTCGAGGGCCTTAGTGGTCCCCCAATGCTACCGGGCCTTCCTCTTGGAATTGGCGCATGAAATACCTTTGGCTGGACACCTGGGCCAGGACAAAACCTTTGCGTGGTTGGTCCCGCATTTTTATTGGCCCAGGATGAGAGTTGCCTCTGACACCTACTGCAAGACCTGCAAGACTTGCCAGGCAAGTGACAAGACTGGGACTAAGGCGAAGGTCCCTTTGGAATTGCTCCCGGTTGTCGGGACCCCTTTTGAGCGGGTCGGAATTGACATTGTTGGGCCATTGGACCCTCCGACCTCTTCGGGACACCGGTTCATCTTGGTGTTAGTGGACCACGCCACCCAGTACCCAGAGGCTATTCCTCTGAGGACCATCACTGCACTGTGGTGGCACGGGATCTGATGGGGATTTTTACCCGAGTGGGATTCCCCAAGGTCGTGTTGTCAGACAGGGGCACGAACTTCATGTCAGCCTACATGCAGGCCATGTGGAAGGAGTGCAGAGTGACCTATCGGTTCTCCACTCCTTACCACCCCCAGACTAACGGGCTCGTAGAGCGCTTTAATAAGACTTTGAAGGAGATGATCCGGAGCCTGCCAGAGGACTTGAGGCAGAATTGGACGTCCTTCTCCCTTGCCTGCTGTTTTCATACCACGAGGTACCACAGAAGGGAGTCGGGTTTAGCCCTTTTGAGCTGCTCTATGGCCACCCCGTGAGGGGGCCCCTCAGCCTTGTCAAGGAGGGGTGGGAAAAAGACTTCGAAGAAGCTTCCCCGTGATATCGTCAGCTACATGCTGGCATTCCGCAGCCAGATGGCCAAGCTGTGGAAGGAAGCCTCAGACAACCTGGAGGCTAGCCAAGCCGTCATGAAAGAGTGGTATGACCGCAACGCTCGGACGGTGGAGTTGGACGCTGGACAGAAGATGTGGGTCATGGAGCCTGGGGAGCTTATGTTAGGGTTTGTTCCATGCAAAGAGCCTGTCCACTTTCCACACACTAAATGTATCTTCAAGAGAACTGAATTACTATGTGATATTTGTCAATGGAGGTTGTTTTAGCCAAGGCTTGTTGTGGGACTTAATACATCTAGGGCTTGTGTGTACTGTTTAGTTTAGCCCTGATTACCATAATGACATGTGCTGCACGTTTTGCTGTATAACGTGCAGCGCGTGATTAAGCCCGTGTCTCCACTAGCGCTGTCCTGATTAGCATAATAATCATATGCGCTGCACGTTTTATTGTTTCAACGTGTGCTCGTTGCTCCGACCCTTCTCTCCTGGGGTCCTTACCTGAATCCAGTGCCATCGGAGCTCCGGTCCTTTCTTCGGCTCCTGCATCTTCACCCTCTCGTCGGCGCTGGACTTCTGCTTCAGTGCAGCTCCGGTGCAGCGCTGGATGTCTTCCCCTCATCTTCTGGAGTGCTCCACCTTCCAGTCTAACCTTCCCCGTCTCGATCTGCAACTAAAACAAAAAGCAAAAGAAAGAGACTTTAAGGAAACGGACATCCATATTGATTAAAAGGCAACAGAATAATATTTTAAGCGGACGTTTATGCTGTCTAGTAAAAACTGTTCTATATTTCAGAGTTGTATGTATTGAAAAGACTGTTACAGAGTGTTACAAGGAAAAACACAGTAAGCTGGAGACAAAAATGTTTTAAGAAATATGTCAAGTCTTGGTAACTAGCATGTTATGTTGATTAATCTCTCTTTTTAGAATTGTATAGGCTTAGCAATCCAGAGTAGCCTCAAGCCTTTTTTCTGGTGAATCAAAGGCCAGAAACAGAGAGGTACATTTTATTTTAAATATACAGTCTTGTAAATGAAAACTAGAGTGATATATTTTAGTAACTGAAAAGTGAGTTATATGTTTTCTCTCACCCTATGATATAGAGATTCCAGTAAGATAGAGTCTACACAGAAGTAAGCTACCAGTTTATGCTGAAGCAAGCGACCAGAGCAGATCTCTCTCTCTGTTTATTATTTTATCCACTTCCCCCCTCCCTTGGATCACTCTTCATGGCGCACTGTTCACGTTGGTGCGACGAGAGGAGGGGTTTAGGGGTGGGTGCGAACGTCTTCAGAATCTCTCCAGCAGAACAACCTGGATCTTCAGGTGAGTGAGGGTGCAACAGCTTAGTGCCCTCCAGGACCGGTGGACTGGTCCGTACGAAATTGTGGAGCGTCAAGGCCAGACCACCTATGTCGTGGATTTGAAGACCCCCCGACAGCCCCATCGGGTGCTCCACGTCAACCGCCTGAAGCCTCACCTTGAGCGATCTGAGCTTGCTCTCCTCATGGTGACAGATGGGAGCGAGGAGGAGGAGAGTGAGCCTCTTCCTGACCTTCTGGTGGCCCAGGAGAAGGATGGATCGGTAGAGGGAGTGATCCTCTCCCCATCCTTGACCCCAGAGCAACAAAGGAACTGCTGCCAGGTGTTGGAGCAGCACGCCTCGTTGTTCTCCCTTATGCCTGGAATCACATATCTGTGTACCCATGATGTGTACACAGGGGACAGCCCGCCTGTAAAAACCAAGTCTTACCGGCTGTCCGAGAAAGTGAAGAACAGCATCCAGGGTGAGGTGGCCAAAATGCTGGAGCTGGGGGTGATCGTACCTTCCTGCAGCCCTTGGGCTAGTCCGATCGTGTTGGTGCCGAGGCACCACACCAGAACTTCGGTTCTGTGTGGACTATTGGGGATTGAACTCTGTCACCAAGACAGACGCTCACCCAATCCCACGGGCAGATGAGCTGATTGACCGGCCGGGAGCAGCTCGGTACCTCAGCATCATCGACTTGACATCGGGGTACTGGCAGATTGCCATGGCCGATGTTGCAAAGGAGAAGACAGCGTTCTCCACCCCCGAGGGCCACTTTCAGTTCAGAGTGATGCCCTTCGGGCTCAAGAATGCTCCGGCCACTTTCCAGCGGTTGGTGAACCAGGTGCTGTCTTGCCTGGGGTCCTTCTCAGCGGCGTACCTGGATGACATAGCTGTTTTCAGTAGCACCTGGGAGGACCATCTGCAGCATCTCCAGGAGGTGCTACAGGCTCTGCAACGTGCTGGCCTGACCATCAAGGCTAGCAAGTGCCAGATTGGACAGGGATCTGTCGTCTACCTGGGACATCTGGTGGGCGGGGGTAAGGTGCAACCCCTCCAGGCCAAAATTGAGACCATCATGGCCTGGGAGCCCCCCAAAACCCAAACTGAGGTCCGAGCTTTCCTCTGATATTTCCTGGATATTACCGCAGGTTTGTCAAGGGGTATGGCCCCCTTGACTGAGTTGACATCCGAGAAGCAGCCTCGAAAAGTGATCTGGACGGCTGCTTGCCAAGAGGCATTCGAGTCACTGAAGCACGCGATGTGCACCGCTCCGGTGTTTGCAACACCTGACTTTACCAAAGAATTCATCGTGCAGACGGACGCCTCTGAGCACGGCATAGGCGCTGCGCTTTCACATCTCAACAACGACGGCCAAGACCAACCTGTGGCCTTTATCTCCAGAAGACTCCTCCCTCGGGAACAGCGATGGAGTACCATCGAGCGAGAAACCTTCGCTGTGGTCTGGGCATTGAAGAAGTTGAGGCCATACCTTTTTGGCTCTCACTTCCTGATTCAAACCGACCACCGACCCCTTTGCTGGCTCATGCAGATGAGAGGCGAAAATCACAAGTTGCTAAGGTGGTCCATTTCCCGGTGGAACATCGGCCCGGAGTTGACCTTGCCAATGCTGACGGTCTCTCCCGGTTTTTCTGCCTTAGTGACGAGAACTCCCTAGAGGTTGGGTAGCTCTCCCCTCTTTCGGCTGGGGGGGACGCATGTTAGACCTGTCAGCCCTAGGGTGGTCTTTCCCTATTTTTTTCGCCCTTGCCTCATTTTTCCCACCTTCTTTTTTTGTTGGCCTTAGGTCTCTGAGCACCTTCCCATTGCTAATCAATGCTACGGTGCAGGTGCTCTCTTCCCCCAACATGGCTGCCACTGGCCCCTGGTACTGCAGCTTGGTCTTTTTAGGTGCACTCTAGTTGCCAGGAGCTGGCTGGAACCCTTAAACATTGTTGCCATACCAGCCTGCCTTGCCTGCCCATAGTTAGTGTAGGGAAGCTCCTGGAACCTTCTAGAATAGGGGCAGAGTCTATTTTTGCTGCCTTAGATGGTGGTCACCAGACCTGGGCATATATAAAGAAAGGAGGGAAAGTTTTTAGTCAGTTGGGGAATCACTGACCTGGGGGCCCTACGCAGGAGACTTAGGCGGTAGGACCTAGTCAGAACAGAAACCAATACCACTGGGGGTGACAGGGTTTAGGCGCTGGCCACCAAGCTGTGTGAGGAACACTGAACTAGCCCACAGATCCGGCCGGCGGGAGGGGGACCCAGGGACCACTGCAGTGACCTGCTGAGGAAACTGGTAAGCAGCCTTCAACTCAAACCCTCCCCTCTGCAAGCAACTACCTACTAAGGGCACAAGAACCAACAAGCGCTGAGAGGCCTACTTTTCTGTGCCACCAGGACTAGTGGGGATCAACAAGGTATTGGGCCTTGCCATCTCTGTGCCCCGTGCCTCAACCTGTGCCCCCAGCGCTGTCCTGCCTTGCCTGAACGGCCTTAATTGCCCCTAAGCTCTATGTCCACGAAGCGCTACTGTTGAGACTGCTATATTGCCTGCATCACCTACCCAGCGCTCTACTACGGTTCCCTTGAGCAGCGCTGTAGCTGTCGACCTGCTGCCTGCCTGAGAGGCTACCTCTGCCAAGCGCCGCTCTAACTTGGGCCCCGGCTCTGCAACCGCCCTCCTGTGGGGCCATCCTCGAAGCACTGCCCCTTCCCAACTCACCGCTGCATCCCGGGTCGCCTTTGGCCGCTGCTGAGATTGCCCCCGGGTGGCCCTCGGTGCCAGGAGAGGGCCGCCGCCGTGTTGTTGTGGGCCGCCCCAGCCAGATTGAGCGCAGTCCTTGCGGCGGCCCCCGGAGCCTTGGGGAGGCCACCGCGATCGTCGGGGGGCCTCTTGCACTCGCTGAGCATCCCGTTGTGGCGGCCCCCGGTGTCAGGAGAGGGCCGCCGGAATTCCTGTCAGGCCGCGCTAGGCCCGACAAGGCCTGAAGCCTCCACCCGTCGTCACGTGACGGGGGACGCGGCATCCCCGGCCACGCCCCCGTCTGGTGCCGCGCAGCGATTGGCTGACGCTGCCGCGCCCGCCCAAGCTGCCTTCTGATTGGTTCCCGGGCCACCCACGTCATCACAGGCCCGGGAACAGGACATTCCTTCACCGGAGGGTTCGGGGAGCTCCGAGAGCCCTCCCTCCTTCACGAGATGCCTACGCTCTGCCCCTGACTGGTTCCGAGGCTGGAGGAGCCTGACGGAGGCCCGGACCGGTCCCCCTGACAGAGCGGGGCTGAGTAGAGCCTCGCAGAGGGCCGGAGCCCTCCCCTGCCATCCAACCTCCGCAAGGGCCCCGAAGGGGCCAAAGACCAAGTTAGGGCGGAAGGCCGAAGGAGGCCCGGAGTTCACCCCTCCCCTGGGAAAAAGCTGTAGTTGGGCCCTGTTGGCCCCCTTTAACTCTTAGAAGGCCCCCCTTAAGCGGAAGGGAGGAGGGGAAAGTACCTGCAGGCCAGCCAGGCCTCTGAACTGGGCCAGGATATCAGTTAGGCCCCGTGACTGGTGAATGCTTGAGTTAACCCCTGGCTAGGGGTCTGTTACTGTGGTTTTAAATGTTGCTTAAACCTGCTTCATGATAGTAATTGCCCAAGAGACCTGGTTTAATGAACTGCTCGCTCTGCTAATGAAATGCTTTACGCTGGCCTAATGAAAGGCTGGTTCTGTATAAGGAGATGTGGCCTGATTGCTACAATGTTTTACTCCTGATACAGAGAAGGAGTTACTCCAACCTAATGCCGTGGCTAATGAAGGTCTACAGTTGAATAATGAACTGCTTATTCCTCTAATGAAATGTTTATTCATGATTGCTGAAATGTTTATTCAGGCTTGTTGAAAGGTGAACTAAATGCCTACCGTCATAGAGTGAAGTGCTCATGGCTTTAATGAAATGGTTATTGAATTGCTCCCTTGATGAAATACGGTGATGAGATATTAATGCCTTGATTATTGATCACCCTAAACCTTAATCTATATAAACGCTATTTGATTTTTACTCAAACTCACTGATGTGGTCTCAGTCATCAGGAAAGGTACTTGATGAAACAAAGTCACTTAATGAAATCTTGAATAAGTGTGGAATCTTCAACAGCTCCAATGGGCCAAAAATGTCATATTCGGTTTTGTTCCAAGCTATACCATCTGGTATAGGAACGGCTGTGATGTACACTGATGACAAGTCTCTTTGTTCACAATGGGATGATTTGTGTGGTTTGAGGAGTAAGTTGACATTCTTACTTGCTGTGTCCATTTTAACATATCTTCCATTTATTAGCATATCCAGAGTTATTACCAGAGTCAACCATAGTAGAAGAAACAATTTTCCCAACACAATCCTAAATTCAATCCATGGTGAAACCAGATAAGTGTTTTCCAGTTGATGAAAAAGGTAATTTGCTTGTTCTTTGAAAGTTCTTTTTGCTGGCTGTTGTATATAAAGGAAGTCCATGAGTCAGGAATATATTCAAGTTGCTTTATTTAAGATAGATTACAAGTCCAGATGTTAAGATGGTAATAAGGACCCCACCAGGAGTGACCTCCCTGTCACTCAGCCTGCCTGCACCAACTACCAGTAAACTCAGGCAAAGTTACCAACATTCTATGATGTCACCAGGTATTCTCACAGTGACATCATGTGAGCCACAGGGAGACAAAGATCACATACAACATATCTCCTTTCTTTAGGGAAGTAACAAAAGATAAATAAGAGAAAGCAACACCAACATCAATGAACGGAAATCAACGTCAAAGTAGAGTATGCACAGTCAGTAACTTCCATATGACGAAAGAAAGTAATAACATACATATTCAAATCATTTGAACATATGCAAATGAATGACACGTACACCATCCCCATTCCTCAAAAGGGAGGCAAGATAAATAAATAAGCGTAATGCATGTGTAGCATAAGTAAACCTGACGTCTCAGGCTCCCTTATGCAGCATAGATCCCCCTTATGCAGCATAAATCTAATTAACGACAAAGATAACAGGAGTCGCAGAGTTGACAGCGAACCAGCACTGAAGAACTACAATCAGATAGCATCACAACAAGAAGTAAGAAACATGCATGAAGAAATTATACGCTCACTGAAAAAAAAAGTACGCTCAACTCACAAGAATGGAATACCAAGGGATACACTCACCCTAGTACTTAAAATGAACTGGGATACACTCACTAGTGTACATTACAGGATTTCCCTCACCCAAATACCTTAAAATTGAAAATTATCTGGGACACACCTAAGTGCACATTGCAGGACTTACCTCACCCAAATACTTTAATAACGCACATGAACTGGGACACACCTAAGTGCATATTACAGGACTAACCTCACCCAAATACTTTAATAATGCACATGAACTGGGACACACCTAAGTGCACATTACAGGACTTACCTCACCCAAATACTTTAATAACGCACATAAACTGGGACACACCTTGGTGCACATTACAGGACTAACCTCACCCAAATACTTTAATAACGCACATGAACTGGGACACACCTAAGTGCACATTACAGGACTAACCTCACCCAAATACTTTAAAATTGAAAATAAACTGGGACACACCTAAGTGCACATTACAGGACTTACCTCACCCAAATACTTTAATAATGCACATGAACTGGGACACACCTAAGTGCACATTACAGGATATACCTAACCCAAACACTTTAAAGTTGCAAATGAACTGGGACACATATAAGTGCACATTACAGGATTTACCTCACCCAAATATTTAAATAATCAATAATAAAACACACTCTCACGTGCACATTATACATGAACTCAAGAAATACAGCCTTGCACAGAAACTAGTGTAATTTGTCAACAACTCATGTGCACTTACTTAAAATGCACGAATATCAACACTTGAATAAAATACAAGTAAAAATAACGTAATGCAATACCGAATCATGCCAAAAAATGGCAAACTAAACCTACTTTAAATAATATGTAAACTCTGCTAAAAGTTAAATACCATGACCCCACATTGAACCGATCATTTCTTAATAGCTAAACAAAGAGCTAGCATAAATAAGAAACTGGAAGTCTAAGCCAAAATAACATATATAAACAAAAGAATACATTAAAATAATAAAACGTAGTCACCGTAGTCTGGGTCAATGGAAGACTGAGGCAATAGCATATATTATTGTATCATGGTGGAAAAGTCTTGAAGGGTGACATCGTGTTTGTTAATTCAAATTTAATATTGCGAGTAGGTGAAAGAACCAATAGAAGATGAACGCTCACCTCACAGCAAGGATACTTATCACTACAGTCACCAAATACTACTCCGAGATCGTGTCGAAGAACATGAAGAAAATAAAAATCTTGCTGCAGCAGCATAATGTCTGTCTGTGTACAAGGGAGGTATTCAAGTGACGTGGTAGGCATGGACGCAGGCGTGCCGGATGGCTGGAGGATAATGCGTGCACCAAAGCGTCTATAGCAGGAGTAGGCAGACGTCATAGAGAACTTGAGGAGCATGTGAGGCAGCGCGAGCTGTGGTTAACTTTTAAAATATATTAAGGCAGTTTTTAACGATGGACTTAACTCAGCAAGTAAAATAGTAAATCTGTCCAAAAGATATTGGTCGTTGTATACAATACCTCAATGTAAAAGTGAAAGTACTTCAATGCTTCAGAAATAAATCAGCACCATAGTTGTTATTTTCAATTAAAGAGGAAAAACATGTACTGTCAATTTCCTTTACACTTAGCAGCTCATGTCTTTCACGCTTGGCTGCTCGAGTGTTATTTGTACTTCAATAACAGTTTTTCTTCCCGGTTCGTCACTCATGTCTTTCCCGCTTGGCTGTTTATATTAATTTATTCCACTTATGTTGTATTTAACAGCATTATTTATTTTCAACCGAATTTTGAGTTAAGAAATATCGCTCGCCTTTAACGATGCTCAGTTTCTTAAATACGCTAGCTCAGACAGCAGTTTAGAAAGGCACAACCATCTCGTATATCATCATAAGTGCTCACCAGCTTTGGCCTGCCATGGTGATTAAACGGTAAAACAGGAAATACCTCACGAAACCACCTTTTTTAATTAAAGTATTTCTTTGTTTTTTTTTTTTAGTCTCTGTCACAACGAATTTTTTACAGCAACTTCTCTGTGAAGGTAAAATCTGCAGTAAAAGTTCAAACGCTGCAGGGATACACGAACCTTCACACCAGGGCTTCATCCATAAAATATGACTCGATAAATCTTCTTTCCTCCCTTAAATTCCTCTCAATACTTTCTCAAAAGATAATTAGACGCCTTGGGTACAGGCTGTCCGGATAGTAACGGACACTGGTGGGGCAAGGCAAGGCGTTACTTGTAATATAAGTAAAGTTTAATAGTCAATGAGAGGCTTCAAAACAGATATTAAACAGAGGCTTACTTGAAAGCTGTGAGCTCGTTTTTTATGTAGTTCCGGTTCCTTTTCTTTATGTAGATTATATTCCAGTATGCTATAGGTTCCTCATTTATTCCTTATTCCTTCCTTTCTCGTTTCTTGATGTCTTTTTGCACGCTGTAGATTCTATTAAGTACAGGCTCTTCTCTGTAGCTTGTAAGATGTCCAAAAGTCGCCAAAATGTTGTATATAAAGGAAGTCCATGAGTCAGGAATATATTCAAGTTGCTTTATTTAAGATAGATTACAAGTCCAGATGTTAAGATGGTAATAAGGACCCCACCAGGAGTGACCTCCCTGTCACTCAGCCTGCCTGCACCAACTGCCAGTAAACTCAGGCAAAGTTCCCAACATTCTATGATGTCACCAGGTATTCTCACAGTGACATCATGTGAGCCACAGGGAGACAAAGATCACATACAACACTGGCGTTGTTTCAGGTTCGCTAGGATCCTCAGAAAACATATCAAAGTAATGAAATAGCCAGAGGCAGTTTTGTCAATTGTTGGGATTGCATCAGGATTCGTTGAAATCGCTGGAATCACTTGATCACTTGTTACTTCATTGTAGACCGGTGCTACTTTGTTGTAGACAGGTGTTTCTTGACAAACTGGTATTTGGGTTTCAAGAGGTACAAGTTCCAGAGCTTTGTTGCATAGTCCTTCTTTTCGCACTGCAGATTCCTCAAAGGTGATGAGTCTCTCAGTTTGAACCTCTTGGACTGTAGCTAGAGGTGTGCGACTCCTACATTGGCGGAGTCCACTTGGCCTGCTGCTTAGTATCGTCCACATAATGGGGGTTGATCAGGTCGATAGACACAAACCTGTTCTTTTTACCAGCCGGGGGCAGCAGTAATACTGTTCTTGATCCGTGGATTGCTAGGACAGGTAATTGTTGTCTGTAAGAAGGCCCAAATTCCTTCTTGTCCCGATCTTTTCTCTGACTAGATCTCCAAGCTGTGGGATCCAGACAGGCCTTGCTGGGACAGTTGTTTTTTCCCCAGTGGTTTTTGGCTTCAGGAAAACGCTGCTTTGTTTCGTTCTTATTTCATTTAAGTCCTGTAAAACAGCCAAACGATCTTTAATATCAAATTTGTTTGTTCCACCACTGATGTCTGACAATCAAGGTCCGAGACCAACATTCTTGTCCCAAAAAGGACCTCGTATGGAGTGATACCCCTTAGAGAACTTCTTGGCAAGTTGTTAAGACTACGTTGGACACTTGTTAGATGTTTGACCCACCCGCCACCCGAACCTAATACCCTAGCTGTTATAGATTGCTTTATGTCCCGTTTTTTTCTCTCCACTACCGAATTTCTCTCAGAATGGAATGGACTCGAATACCGCAATGCAACGCCCAAATTGGCCATGGCCTCCTTGTAAGCCAGAGAGCTAAACGCAGGACCCTGGTCAGAATATAGCGATGCAAATCTTTCATAACAGTTCGAGCGTCAGCCGAGCGCTGAGGCCACATCCAAATGAATCTAGTCTATGGGCCCGATTCACAGAACTAACTTAAGACAAAATCCTAAACTTACTATCATTTTGGTATTCACAAAAGGCACTTACTCATTTTTGTATTCACAGAATGCACTTACTCATTTCGGTATTCACAGAAGTTAGGAGTCCTAACTTTAGGACTCCTAAATGCCTTCTGTGAATACCGAAAGTCTTAAAGTTAGGATTTTTCTTAATTTAGTAATAGTAAAGTTAGGACTCCTAACTTTAGGACTCCTAAATGCCTTCTGTGAATACCGAAAGTCTTAAAATTAGGATTTTTCTCAATGTAGTAGTAGTAAAGTTAGGACTCCTAACTTTATGACTCCTAAAAGCCTTCTGTGAATACGGAAAGTCTTAAAATGTTTTTTTTTCTCAGTTTAGTAGTAGTAAAGTTAGGACTCCTTACTTTAGAACTCCTAAATGCCTACTGTGAATACTGAAAGTCTTAAAATTAGGATTTTTCTCAATTTAGTAGTAGTGAAGTTAGGACTCCTTACTTTAGAACTCCTAAATGCCTTCTTTGAATACCGAAAGTCTTAAAATTAGGATTTTTCTCAATTTAGTAGTAGTAAAGTTAGGACTCCTAACTTTAGGACTCCTAAATGCCTTCTGTGAATACCGAAAGTCTTAAAATTAGGATTTTTCTCAATGTAGTAGTAGTAAAGTTAGGACTCCTTACTTTATGACTCCTAAATGCCTTCTGTGAATACGGAAAGTCTTAAAATGTTTTTTTTTCTCAGTTTATTAGTAGTAAAGTTAGGACTCCTTACTTTAGAACTCCTAAATGCCTACTGTGAATACTGAAAGTCATAAAATTAGGATTTTTCTCAATTTAGTAGTAGTAAAGTTAGGACTCCTTACTTTAGAACTCCTAAATGCCTGCTGTGAATACCGAAAGTCTTAAAATTAGGATTTTTCTCAATTTAGTAGTAGTAAAGTTAGGACTCCTAACTTTAGGACTCCTAAATGCCTTCTGTGAATACCGAAAGTATTTAAATTAGGATTTTTCTCAGTTTAGTAGTAGTAAAGTTGAGAAAAATCCAAATTTTAAGACTCCTAAAACACATTCCAGAACTCTGAACATGTATAATCTCATAGAACCTGCAGCCATCTTCCTCTTTTGGACGCTGCAAACATAACCAAAGCCTCTTTTTCTGAACCAAACAACTCTTCTTTTCGGAATCCATTTTCTCAATCCTCCACCTTTTCAAGGAGTAACTTCTTCTCTTTAACCTATACAGAAAAACAACAAAATCAAACAAACCGTCAAACCATGGGAGGGAAGAGCGGAGGGATAATATTAGCCTCCGTGCCTTTATTAAAATCATGATTTTCTACTCATTACCAAATGTTGAAAATCTGCATTTTGCATCAAGGCCCGGAGGCCAATATTATGCATGTTCAAAGTTCATCAACAACACTATTCAAAACATTTTCCACCGGTTTAAAATAAAATCTCTTAAATGTGGATTCACAACTCCAATCAGCTACTGTTAAAAAAGGGTCAGGCCACCAACCAGAATAAGAGATCCTTAAGTATTGCCCGGCGGTGTCGCCTCTTATACCCACAAGATATTAACCAATGAAGAGGCAGGCGCTGGAGACTGGAAGGCAGGAAACAAAGGTTTTATTCTCTCCGGAGGAGAACACATCAGTTCGGACAGCAAGTATCGTCACGAGGTGCTCTAACCGCATCTCTGAGGCCTGGCCTCTTATACACAGTTAAATGAGTTTTATTGCAGGTAACACAGTCTTGTAATGCTTTGAAGTATGAAAGGACATCCTCTGAATCTCCCCTACAGGCCCGTTCCCACACACATTTACAGTTGAAGTCCCCACCCCGGTCACAACAGGTGATGATTATCGCGCAGCTGGACATTCCGCCGATTCACGGAATGTGGGGGTTCGATCGGATCTCATAGGGTGGGGGCTTTGATCAACTCGGGGGTCCTTTGATGAGGGAAGCTTTCTACTGTACGGGGAGGGGCAATAAACAGTATCGGCAGAGCTAGGTGTCGGCCTGGGAACGAGGAAGACAAACGGGCACACAGGAAAAGGGAGTTTGTATCAAAAGGACCCGGGACCATGAAAGGAATGGAGGGAGGTGTCGCGCTGGGAACAGGATGGGGCTCTGAGGCAGAGCTGCGCTGAAGAGGGGTTTATGACCCAAGGCATGTGAGAGCGGGGGGTTGTCAGCGTGCGGGCTTTGCGAGGGCGAAGGGCTATGCTGGGGGCCAGTGGCGTGCAGAGGGTGGTTCTGATCGAGGCACCTGAAATGGCGGGTGCGCACGACAAAAAGTGTGGCATCAGGGGAAAAGGCAAGATGGCGCAGATAATGTTTACAAAAACCGTACTAATTTTCCACAGTCCTCCCTTTAACATATCTAGCCAATTTGCCTATTCAATGTCGATCTTCATCAAATTCCTAACCTCGACATCATATAAAGCTCCCATGCGTTCTTTTCCAAAGTCCACAGTCTTAGGGCAAATACAGTTTGCACATAATGAACACAGAGGTGGTATACATTGGATTCCTAAGCATAGACCACATATTACAACTACAGGAATCAGGATAATGGTGAACAGTCTCCAGCCCCAGGTCTTAGCAGTGCTCCAGAACCAACCACCAAGCGACCATTCTTCCTGATCCTGGTGGACTTCTGAAGAGAGTCTGTGAAGATGTTCGATGGCTTTGTACACTGAGGGCGAGTTGTCCGGTATGTATGTACAGCAGCTGGACCCAATAATGCGGCATGCTCCACCACGGTCCGCAAGAACCACATCTAGGACAAGGCGGTTCTGGAGGGCCACCAAGCGGACCGCTTGGAGTTCGGCGGTATTGTTAGCAAAAATACCAGCTGTGATGTTCATCGTTGTCTCAACTGCCTGAGTCAGATGTCGGATGGCACGGCTGTTTGCCATCGGGCCCCAAAGAGGAACAAGTCCCTTCATAGCATCGAGGAACTGTGCTCCTGTCGAGTCGGCTTGCTCAAGGTCCTTGACTCGTTTTTGTCTATGATGGTTCGCTGGGGCCACATAAGTTGGAGAAAGGATGAAGGAGATGAAACAAGTGCCCCCCCAGCCTTTGGGGAGCCAGGTGTAGGCCTTGGTGCCGCAGACGAAATACATGTTTGGGGAAGACACAAAGGAAGGTGGATCCGTAGAGTCCAACGTTCTGGTAAAACAGCAAGCACTGCGACCCACCAGCTGTGTCCCAAGTCCTTCTATGCACATGTGGCCTGTGACGTTGATGACTGATAGGGCTACAGTCAAGGTGGCGGCCGTTCGTTTCCGCAGGTAGGAGAAGGTGGGTCTGGTTGGATTGTTGAACACCTGCATTTCAATTCGCTCTTTAGCAGGGATGTCCATTTGGATTGAGTCGTTGGATGTCTGCGGGCAGAAGTGTGTCTTTGTTCTGTTTCGCCTGACCCCGTGGGAGAAATGAGTTACGGTTTTGCTGGAGGTGGCATTGTCCTTATAGCTTTCTTGCAGGAGGATCAGCCAAGCAAGGCAGGAGCCATGAACTGAGAAGGGCGAGGGGATGAATGGTATCGAGTGTCCAGTGGCATGGGGTAGCAACCCACAGATCCAACAGTTGGTGGCATTCGTGGCGAGATTGTGCTGGTGAAGGAGTTGTACGAAAGAGTTATTCCAAAACTCCTTTCGCCTCTCTCTGAGTTGAGGAGAGAGCGAAATCAGATAATGTTCCTTCATGGTGGTAGGCTGAGCAGTGGTCAGGAATTTTTCGTGAGCAGGCGCATTTTCTTCCACAATCCAGAGCGTGGTCATGAGGAGAAAGCAGAAAAGGATTGCGATGAAGAGTGCAATTGTCTTTGAGCTATGGAGTCTGTCTGTCCTTGGGTTTCTGTAGTGGGTATTTCCTGTTGCCTCCATCATCTTCTTATTTGGCGCTTCCATCATCTTCTTATCTGGCGCTTCCATCATCTTCGTTTTCAAGGTGCTCGGTAGTGGGCAGAACCACAGACTTAGTTTAGCTTCTCTCCAGGTAACCCTTGGTTGCTTTGGGTCACCGTTCTGAGATTCAACTTAGTTCGTGGTCTACTTAGCCGAAGCTCCCTCCTTTCGACGCAGGAAATACCCTTCTCTGGATGGCACAGTGGGATCAGAGAATTTTGAAAGTTCAAGCGCTTCGGTGTCAGGATAGCAGGTTAGCGATGGTCGGTCTTTGTTCAGGAGCTCTTCCTGGTTGTCGATGTTTTCCGTCGTGACCAGGGTCGAGGAGACCTTCTTACAGTGGTGTGCATGCAGCCAGTGCTGCTTCCCCTCCACACGAAGAGCCGTCCGAGTGGTGATTAACACTTGCCAGGGGCCCGTCCACCGGGGTTCCAAACTCTTCGTCCGCTGAAAGTTTCAGATCAACACGAAATCCCCAGGTTGGATGGCGTGACCCGGACCCCTGGAAGCATCGGGGATGGCCTGCTGCACCTGCTGATGAATGACAGACAGAGTTTCAGTCAATTTATACAGATAATCAGACATTAGGACGTCCGGGACGTCATGAATGAAAGTTGGTTTTGGTGCTGACCAGACGCTCATGGGTCGGCCGAAAACAACTTCATAAGGTGTTAAGTGATGTTTGGTGGGGGTGGAACGCATCGATAGCAATGCCAGTGGGAGGGCGTCTGGCCATTTCAGACCCGTGGTAGCCACTATCTTGGCCAGTTTAAGCTTTAGAGTGGCGTTGTGTCGCTCAACTAGTCCAGCAGACTGGGGGTGGAAGACTGCGTGAAATTTCTGCTTGATGCCCAACCCCTTTAAGATGAACTGAATGACTTCGGCTATAAAGTGGGGGCCGTTATCGCTCCATAAAATACGACAAAGGCCGTAACGGGGGGAAAAACTCCTTTAACAGTACTTTTGCAGTGGCCATAGCAGTGTTGTCACGGGTTGGATATGTTTCCACCCATTTGCTAAATGCGCACACCACCATAAGTACATATTTCAGGCCTTGGCATCTGTCTAGCTGGATGTAGTCCATCTGCAGGACTTCAAATGGGTGGTCTGGGACCCCAAATACCCCCCGGGGTACTACAGTTCCTTTCCCGGGGTTGTGTTGCAGGCATATCAAGCACTGTTGGACCAGACGTTTGGCGGAGTCTGTGATTTTATCATTGTGCCAAACTCTGGAGACAAGTTCAATCATGGGGGCTGATCCTATGTGGGCAGGGGAGTGTGCCATAGTCAGTATGGGAATCAGGTACGAGTCAGGTAGCAACCATTTGTTCGTGTCCTTTGTCCGCCAGCAGCCTTCGTCATCTTTCAACCCCACCCGTGCCCATTCAGTCAGTTCGTGCTGTGTGCTAGCCATTTGAATGTCTCTAATAGTGTCCCTAGCGTCAGTCCATTTTTCTGCTTGTGACCTGGTCACGTACATATGTGTTGTCGTCCTGTTTTCAGCTGTCGTTCGGGCAGTGATGTCCGCTAGTGCATTTCCCTGTCCAATAATGTCTGTCACTTTCTTGTGTGCCTGGCATTTGATGACTGCAAGCTTCTTGGGGAGGAGGACAGCCTCGATCAAGGCGGAGACTAGATCCCCGTGCAAAATGGGGGTGCCGTGTGAGGTCAGGAATCCCCTTTCCTTCCAAAGGAGCCCAAAATGGTGAACCACCCCGAAGGCATACTGGCTGTCGGTGTAAATGTTCGCTGTGGTTCCTCCTGCCAGAATGCAGGCTCGTGTCAGGGCAATCAGTTCCGCTGCCTGGGCAGACCGTTGCGCGATGCGGGCTGTCTCGACTACAGTTCGAGCCGTGGTGACCGCATAGGCAGCGGAAGTGGTGCCGTCGGGGAGTTTGATGCAAGAACCGTCCACCCAGAGCTCCCCGTCGGGGTCAGGGAAAGCCGTGTCTCTGAGGTCAACCCTACTTCTAGTCTGTTCGTCCGTAAGAGTCACGCAGTCATGTACAGGGTGCACATTGGGGTCGTTCTCTGGCAAGGGTAACAGAGTTGCCGGGTTCAGTGTGGTGCATCTTTTCAGGGTGATATGGGGTGCAAGCAAAGTCAGTTCGTATCCAGTCAGTCGTGCACTCGTTAGGTGTTGTGTCTTGGTTTGGTTCAGGAGGGTGTCAACTGCATGCGGTACCAGTACTGTGAGGGAGTTCGAGAGGACGATCCCCTCACTCTGTCGGATAGAGATTGCAGGAGCAGCTACAGCTCGAAGGCAGGCAGGCAAGGCTCTGGCTACAGGGTCAAGAGTGGCAGAGAAGTAAGCGCACGGTCGTTGCTTTGGGCCAATGGCCTGGGTCAGGACAGATAAAGCGCACCCCTCCCTTTCGTGAGTGTAAAGGGAGAAGGGCTTTTTGTAATCGGGGGTACCTAGGACAGGGGCTGAACAAAGGGCATCTCGTAGTTCCGTGAAGGAGGTTTGACACTCAGGGGTCCAAGGGAGTGGGAAGGGGACGTCTTTACCAAGCAGAGAAAGCAGCGGTTTCACAACGAGGATAAAAGTTCGGTAACCATTGTCGGCAAAAGGAGGTGAGGCCTAGTAGGGAGCGAACCTGTTTCTGGGTCTTAGGGACAGGAGTTTCGAGGATGGTTTGGATTCGATCAGGAGTGAGTTTCCTTCCCTCTTTGGACAAAAGGTGGCCGAGGTAAGTGACCTGGGGTTGGCAGAATTGCAACTTCTTCTTGGAGACCTTGTGGCCATTTTCCGCAAGGAAGCGCAGGAGTTGAATGGTGGCTGTAACTGCCAGTGGAGTGGTGTCGGCCGCTAAGAGGATGTCATCGACATATTGCACTAACACCACTCCATCGGGTAACTGGACTTGATCCAGTTGTCTCTTGAGGGCCTGGCTGTAGATGCTAGGGCTTTCTGTGTAGCCCTGGGGTGCTCGACACAACCTATATGAGCGGGCTTTTAGGGTGAAGCCAAAGAGATATCGGCTGTCTGGGTGGATGGGGATGGAAAAGAATGCATTTTTAAGGTCAATGACAATGAAGGTGGTGGCAGTAGAAGGAATCAAGGTCAGAATGATGGTGATGTCTGAGACCACAGGGTACTGAGGTACCACCACTTTGTTGATCTCTCGTAGGTCAATGATAAAACGGTAGGCTTTCTCATCTCCCTCTCCCTGTTTCTTGATGATGGGCAAGATAGGGCTGTTGCAAACGTTGCTAACCACTTCCTCTACCACTCCTGCGTCTATCAGCGATTGAATAATCTTCACCAATGCCTTCTCGCCCTCGGGCGATATCCGATATTGTGGAAGTTTCGGGAGTGTTGCATCTGGTCGGACAGTAATGTGCGGAAAGGAGACAGTGGCAGTGTCCCTGACCCGCTTTGCGACCTGACCTGAGTGTAAGCCATCGCGCTGCTGTAAAAAAACGTTTTGTTTTTAAATTGTTCTGAATTTAAATTGTTCTGAATTGTATTGTACTCTTGGACTAGTGCTTTTTTAAAATTCACTTACCCCTGCACCACACGCCACTCTACTGATTGTAGGATCCCTGCATCGGTTCGTTGGGACACTTCCGGTCGGACAGCAGGCAGAGCGGTTAGCGCTCTAGTGTACAACTTCCTGTGGCTATTTAGGCAGAACAGGGGCTGCAGCGCTTCGCGGAAAGGAGACAGTGGCAGTGTCCCTGACCCGCTTTGCGACCTGACCTGAGTGTAAGCCATCGCGCTGCTGTAAAGAAACGTTTTGTTTTTAAATTGTTCTGAATTTAAATTGTTCTGAATTGTATTGTACTCTTGGACTAGTGCTTTTTTTAAATTCACTTACCCCTGCACCACACGCCACTCTACTGATTGTAGGATCCCTGCATCGGTTCGTTGGGACACTTCCGGTCGGACAGCAGGCAGAGCGGTTAGCGCTCTAGTGTACAACTTCCTGTGGCTATTTAGGCAGAACAGGGGCTGCAGCGCTTCGCGGAAAGGAGACAGTGGCAGTGTCCCTGACCCGCTTTGCGACCTGACCTGAGTGTAAGCCATCGCGCTGCTGTAAAGAAACGTTTTGTTTTTAAATTGTTCTGAATTTAAATTGTTCTGAATTGTATTGTACTCTTGGACTAGTGTTTTTTTAAAATTCACTTACCCCTGCACCACACGCCACTCTACTGATTGTAGGATCCCTGCATCGGTTTCGTTGGGACACTTCCGGTCGGACAGCAGGCAGAGCGGTTAGCGCTCTAGTGTACAACTTCCTGTGGCTATTTAGGCAGAACAGGGGCTGCAGCGCTTCGCGGAAAGGAGACAGTGGCAGTGTCCCTGACCCGCTTTGCGACCTGACCTGAGTGTAAGCCATCGCGCTGCTGTAAAAAAACGTTTTGTTTTAAATTGTTCTGAATTTAAATTGTTCTGAATTGTATTGTACTCTTGGACTAGTGCTTTTTTAAAATTCACTTACCCCTGCACCACACGCCACTCTACTGATTGTAGGATCCCTGCATCGGTTCGTTGGGACACTTCCGGTCGGACAGCAGGCAGAGCGGTTAGCGCTCTAGTGTACAACTTCCTGTGGCTATTTAGCCCTCACAACATCTTGAGCGCGCAGCGGTCGCGCGCAGCCCCGCCGAAGACCCGCCAAAGAGCTGCCCGTCTGCGCTCGTCCGCGCTACGGTAGCGCCAGGTGCCAGGCACTCTGCTCCTCACCCTGGCATTAAGGCGGTAAGATGTGTTACTCCAAATCCGAGCTGCTGAGTTTTCAGCATTCCTCCTGCTCCTGCGCCAGACGCAACCCTGCTCATATACGCCATCCTCTTGTTACTCCCTCCCAATTGTGCTCTACTTCCAAATGTAAATCTAAAACCCTCCCTGCCCATACCTTCAGGCTAGGACACCTTAACGTAAGATCCATGTCTAAACATCATTCAGAAATTCATGATCTTCTAATTGACCATTCTCTAGATGCCCTGTTCATGACTGAGACATGGCTCCTTGACGAGATGGACTCGGTCTGCAACCTGGCAACACCTACAGGCTATTCTATCTATACTGTGAACAGGGGCACGAGAGGGGGCGGGCTAGCGCTCATAATCAAATCCCACTTTAAGTGCCAACTTGACAAAGCAGACATCAGAGGTAGCGAAAGCGCTCGCTTCTCGATTAAAGTTAACCCCCAGTTCTGTGTTACAGGCCTTCTGGTCTACAGACCTCCTGGTGCTGACGTTCCCTTCACTAACTCCCTTCTACAATACCTGAACATCAATGTTGTTAACTCTGCCAACTTCACGGTTATTGGCGACCTTAATTTGCATCTTGACAAGAATACCGAGTCTAAAGCGGCAACTTTTTTAGCGGATCTTGCAGCCTTTGAACTCAATCAACTTGTCTGTGGCCCTACCCATAGAGCAGGACACCTCCTTGACCCCATTTTTTCCAACATCATCGGCGGGTCCTCTGGCACACCTATTCCCATGACCTGGACTGACCACTACTTAGTGTTGTTAACCATCCCCTGCAACTCAAGTCCTGTAGTAGCATCCACTCCCTCAGTTCAGAAACGGCCATGGAGAAAACTCCGCCTTGAAGACCTACATGAGATCCTGGCATTAAATCCCCCTCTTCCGAGTAAAGACCTGGATGCAGAATACGATCAGTTCTGCCTCTGGATTACCCAGGCTCTCGACACTCTTATCCCTGCCAGATGGACCAAGGCTCGCATCCATACGGCGAGTCCATGGTACAACTTAGAACTTGCTACCTTGAAAAAGGAATGTAAGAAGGCAGAGAGACGCTGGAGAAAAACTTATGAGGCCAGCCTTAAACAAGAGTATGTCCTGCTCCAAAAAACTTACCACCGTAAGGTCTGCAGAATAAGAGCGGCTTATTATGCCAGTGAAATCAACAGCAGCTCTAACACCTCAAAATCGGTTTTTAAAATTCTGAAAGACCTCACGGCAAAAAAATCTGTCAACGCCATCATTACCTCGCCCGACCTCTGCAATAACATGGCTAATTTTTTCACAGAGAAAATCAAGAAGATATACGACACCTTCCCCAAAGGCCCACAGTCACCGGCCACCTTTGATCCTACCAGGCCTTCCCTCACTTCCCTTCCTACACTTGACCGTGAGACTTTCTCTAAAATCTGTAGAAAGATTAAATCCGGATCTCCGGCAGATCCCTTAAAGCCTGACCTTTTCTGTGACGCTCATGTACTCATCACAGATCACGTCCGTGACATCATCAATCGGTCACTTTCCACCGCCAGTGTTCCTACTAAATGGAAGCAGGCATGGGTGTCCCCTATTTTAAAAAAACCCACTTTGGATCCCTCACTTCCGGAGAACTTTAGGCCGATCTCCCTGCTCCCTTGGCCTGCTAAAGTGGCCGAGGCACACGTCAATAACATCTTGTCCAACTTCCTCCTCACCAATAACATCCTGGATGACTCCCAACACGGGTTTAGAGCTGGCCACAGCACCGAGACAGCCTTGCTCAGTGTTTCCGAAGACCTCCGTTCCATTCTTGACGCCGGCGGTACTGCAGCACTGGTCCTATTGGACCTCAGTGCTGCCTTTGATACGGTGTCACATGAGGTCCTCCTGACGAGATTGGAGGAAATTGGAGTCACAGGGGCAGCCTTGGGGTGGTTCAGAGACTTCCTGTCTAACAGGTCTTTCAAAGTCTCCACCCCCCCTTACATCTCGAATGAGCATAGCATTGGACAGGGAGTGCCGCAGGGCTCATCCCTTAGCCCTACCCTGTTCAATGTCTATGTCCGTCCGTTAGCGGAGGTCGCCAGAAGGAATGGAATGGCTCTGGTATCATATGCAGATGATACCCAGTTGGTGGTGGCTTTGAATAACAACAGTGGTCTGGAAGCCCATCACTTCAAACAGACACTCATTGACATCACCAACTGGATGACGGCGAATTTTCTCCAATTAAACGCCGGTAAAACCGAGATTCTCCTCTTGGAAAAAAACACCGCATCCTGGGGAGATAATTGGTGGCCTGACATTCTGGGCCCACCCCCCAAGCCAAAAGACTGTGTTAAAAATCTAGGTGTCTGGGTCGACTCGGCTCTAAAATATACCATCCACACCAAGAAAGTGGCTGCCACGTGCTTCGGCATCTTACGCAACATCAGGCCTATCCTGAAGTTCTTTGATTGCCGCACCCGCCAGCTCATCGTCCAGGCGACGATCCTTTCTAGACTGGACTATGCCAGTTCTCTCCTTTTGGGAGCGAACGTGGCCGAAACCACCAGACTGCAGAGAGTTCAGAATGCGGCTGCCAGGGCTTTGGTCGGCCTCCCTCGCCATTCTTCAGTCTCAGGAACCTTGAGAAAACTGCATTGGCTCCCGGTGGGAAAAAGGATCCAATTCAAGGCTTTATGTTTAGCCTTCAAGATCCTCAAAACCGCCTCTCCCCCACTGCTGAGTCCCCTCTTGTCTGAGTACACACCTAGCAGATCTCTCCGCTCAGAGGGACAACATCTAGTGATCATTCCCCGCACTAGACTTGCCAGAGTTGGTGGCCGATCTTTCAGCCTCCTTGCTGCCAAGCTATGGAACAGCTTGCCTGTAACCATACGGGGGATGCATGATCTTTTAGCCTTTAGAAAGGCCATCAAAACCCATCTTTTCCAATAATCTGTTTTCTTTGTGCACCTTCATTCTGCATTCTGGTCAGTTCGTAGCGCCGGGACGCCCCTTGGCTGGGGCAGCCGTGCGCTATACAAATTCCCATAACATTAACATTAACATTAACTGGGTCAATCAACATGCGCCCTACGTCCGAATCCGTCTTGGCCCACAGATACGGAGGCAGAGTGTCAAGCAGGGTAGTGTCGACTTCGGTGATGGAAAACATGCGTCGGGGAGGGCAATGACCAAGCAGAACGGGGTTGTCGTAAAGGAAAACTCGAACTCCGTCTTGAGAGCATCTGATTGTCGCTCGGAAGTGTTTCAATAAATCCAGTCCCATAATGGCGTCAGGGCTATTTGAGGAAAGCAAAAACGTGGTGTCAGTGGTGTTGTTTTCTACGTCAAAGAGGATCGGGGCGGACAAAGGGTTAGTGGAGGGCGTTCCATCGAAACCTGTCGATGTTATAAGTGAGCCAGACAAGGGTGCCCTTGGAATCAGTCGTTTAGATAACGCACTACGTGTTGCGCTAGTGTCTACCAGAAATGGAGACTTGGTACCTAGGACCTTAGCAGTGATGTAAGGGCCTTGCTGGTCAACATAGAGCTCGACTGGATCCCTCCCTCGCCCTTGGCTGTCCTATGCAAAGTTGTGGGTGTCATTGCAGTCAGATTGCTGGTATTGGTTCTGTCTGGGTCGATCAAATGTATTTGGTCTGCCTGATCTATCGTTAGTCGTGTCGTTTGGGGGCCCTCGCTGTTGTCCCTTATTTCCCGGTCCACTTACTATGTCCTTGGGGTCTTTGTTTCTGATTATTTCCAGAAGAACTGGGCACTGGGATTTCCAATGGCCAGTTCCTTTGCAAAAAGCGCACTGGTCCTGTCTAAGGTCTGTACGTCCACTGTGGGGAGTCAAAGTGCGGTCCTGGGGAAATGCAGCCTTAGGGGCGTTCGTCTGGTAGTTTCCCCGGTATTGGTCTCGTCCTATAGTCACCCCTTGCAGTTGGGCCATCATCACCCTCTCTTTCAAGTCCTTCTTCTTTTTCTCAGTTGCCCTATCGTTTTCATTTTTCTGATGTTCATAATATTGGGCCATCTGGAGGATAGCCGTAGGTTTGGAGGCTGCCCAACTACTCTCGCTAGCCTGCAGTTTCTGGGAGACTTCCGATGACAGACCCTTAACATAATTCTGGACAAACAGGTGGTGTCCGGTTGCAGTGGTCATGTCCTGGCCGCTGTAATCGGAGAACACCGTTTCAAACCGGGAGAAGTATTCCGATACATCCTCCTGGGGTTTCTGGCGACAGACCGTTACTATCGACCAGTCCACTTTCTTTTCTGGGATCAGGGTTTTTAATTTCTGTACGATTTTATCTGGAAGGTCTAGAATGGATTTTATAGGCTTTTGTCCAGGTCCTCGTTGTTTATCGATGGTATCGAGTTGTGACCAGGTATGTCCAAACAGCTCAAGGTGGTCGACTTTCCGGATTTGCTTCCACACATCAGCTGGTAGACATAACCCGAAAAACAAGTCGATGTCAGCCAGGGTCATGATCGTTGAACCTAGGGCTGTACCCAATTCAGTATAGAAGGCAGTGGGGTTTTTACGTAGGTCAGGCAGAGATTTCCGGAATGTCAGAATCTCTTGCCGGTCCCAAGGCTGGTAGACCCAGTTGTACACTACCCTTCCCTTTGCATCTGGGTGGTTTGCATCATCGTTAGTCCCTGCACCTCGTGGTGGAACCCAGTAAGAGGCAGCCTCTCGTATCGGCATCATGGTGTTAGGTTGCTCAGTTTGTGGCTCGGTCACTACGGAGGTCGTGAGTTTAGTTCCCGATTCTCGTTCAGTGAGGTGGCGGAAAACCTCAAGCGTGCGCGTAAGGAGGTCCGTCACATCATACTCGCCCTCATCCCCGATATCGACCTTCTGGTACAGAGTCGTTAGGCTCTCGGGACCTTTGTCTCGATATCGGTCCTCATATTCGTTCAAAACATAGTAACACAGTCGTACGGTAAAATGTCGTCTGTGACTCCCGGTATATGATTTAAACATATCCGTGATGTATTCTTCACCTTCCTTCCTTTCTACCAGTGTCCTTGCTATCTTGTCGATCCCTGTTCGCTCATCTTTGCTTAGTCTGTTTGTTCTTGCAGAACCAGCCCTTCGGGTCTCAGGGTCGTCTAACGTTGTCGTTTGCGTAGTATTGCGGCCGGTACAGAGGCCATGGGGGCCGAAGCTGTGGCGCTACCCTCGTTTGTACCTGGGGGTGGTGGGTGCTGTGCTAAGGGTTGGGAAGGGGCATATGGAGGGGGCATGTAGATGATCGGAGGACCCAACAACAGATCATCATTGGCTCGTTGTTTCGAGGGTAAATCAGGGTAGAGCGTGGAGGATGTTCTAACCGGACACTGACTTGATGTTTCCATTTCTAGTTTCTGTTTGGCTTTCTCTCTTTCCTTAATCTCTCCTTCTAGTTTCTGAGCAGCTAGGTGGGCTGCTTTTCGCAGCTCTTTTCCCAACCTACTCTCAGTTCTCTTTTTACGTTGTTCAGTTTCTTTGCGCCACATGCCGAAACTATCAAGCATAGTGGGAGTTGTCTTGTTTTTACTAAGGGCTGTTTCTAGCGCATTTATTTTCTCATCATCGAAGGATCCTATCAGTGGCCACTGACTTTCTCGATCCTTTTTCGTATATTTATGCCACAGTTTGTTATAGGCTATAGCGATTAATCCATGCTTCATGAACATGTCCTTATTAGGGGTGCCTTCCAGTGGAGCCGGATGGTTCACCTCTAATAAGCGGTCCGGGCTAAACAGGCTACCAATCAGTGGGGAGAAGACAGACATGACGGAGCACAATGGGGACAAAAAGTCAGCACTGCCTATCTTATCACTGCATGCAAAGACTAGACAGAATATTCCTATTCTACGTTGTTTGCACGCAGTGAATACCTCATGAACCAATATCAAATAGTCGATGTTCGGTCAAAACAATTCAGTGGGGAGAATAAGTAGGCCCGCAAAGGTCTGCGTTACCTTCCCTTTCACTATCTGCAAAAAGGGGAGGGGGGGCCCTTTCCTGTTTGCAGACAGAGAATCTCCAGAAGACAATCTGGGAACAATAGTTCAGTTTCAAGTAATTAATCAGTGGGGGAGAACGATAGGCGCGGCGGTTGCATTACCTATCCTCCACTGCTTGCAAAGAGAGAGCCTGTTGTTTCTCCGTTTGCAGACAGTGGATCTCCAAATAAATTAACAATGAGTAATACTAGTATTTTCTGAACAATTCAAATAATTATTTCGCAATTCGTCGTGTTTACACGACCTTACCCGGACCGCATGGACAGTTTCTTGTCTTCCGAATCCAGCGCCCGATCGTCCTCTTTTCTTCGCAATCCTCGCGGCACTCCTGATGGTTCGCAGTCAGGACCGTAGATCACTCGAGAGAGGTCTGTTCGGAACCAGTGAAGTTCGGATGATCGGCTGTCAGACGAGGGTCTATCGGACAGGTGCACTCCCCGATCGTTGCAGTCGTTCACTCTGTCGTCAGGACCTCTCCCACTGGATCCACGAGTCACTGATGGGCCCCACGTTTGGGACGCCAATTGTTAAAAAAGGGTCAGGCCACCAACCAGAATAAGAGATCCTTAAGTATTGCCCGGCGGTGTCGCCTCTTATACCCACAAGATATTAACCAATGAAGAGGCAGGCGCTGGAGACTGGAAGGCAGGAAACAAAGGTTTTATTCTCTCCGGAGGAGAACACATCAGTTCGGACAGCAAGTATCGTCACGAGGTGCTCTAACCGCATCTCTGAGGCCTGGCCTCTTATACACAGTTAAATGAGTTTTATTGCAGGTAACACAGTCTTGTAATGCTTTGAAGTATGAAAGGACATCCTCTGAATCTCCCCTACAGGCCCGTTCCCACACACATTTACAGTTGAAGTCCCCACCCCGGTCACAACAGGTGATGATTATCGCGCAGCTGGACATTCCGCCGATTCACGGAATGTGGGGGTTCGATCGGATCTCATAGGGTGGGGGCTTTGATCAACTCGGGGGTCCTTTGATGAGGGAAGCTTTCTACTGTACGGGGAGGGGCAATAAACAGTATCGGCAGAGCTAGGTGTCGGCCTGGGAACGAGGAAGACAAACGGGCACACAGGAAAAGGGAGTTTGTATCAAAAGGACCCGGGACCATGAAAGGAATGGAGGGAGGTGTCGCGCTGGGAACAGGATGGGGCTCTGAGGCAGAGCTGCGCTGAAGAGGGGTTTATGACCCAAGGCATGTGAGAGCGGGGGGTTGTCAGCGTGCGGGCTTTGCGAGGGCGAAGGGCTATGCTGGGGGCCAGTGGCGTGCAGAGGGTGGTTCTGATCGAGGCACCTGAAATGGCGGGTGCGCACGACAAAAAGTGTGGCATCAGGGGAAAAGGCAAGATGGCGCAGATAATGTTTACAAAAACCGTACTAATTTTCCACAGTCCTCCCTTTAACATATCTAGCCAATTTGCCTATTCAATGTCGATCTTCATCAAATTCCTAACCTCGACATCATATAAAGCTCCCATGCGTTCTTTTCCAAAGTCCACAGTCTTAGGGCAAATACAGTTTGCACATAATGAACACAGAGGTGGTAGACATTGGATTCCTAAGCATAGACCACATATTACAACTACAGGAATCAGGATAATGGTGAACAGTCTCCAGCCCCAGGTCTTAGCAGTGCTCCAGAACCAACCACCAAGCGACCATTCTTCCTGATCCTGGTGGACTTCTGAAGAGAGTCTGTGAAGATGTTCGATGGCTTTGTACACTGAGGGCGAGTTGTCCGGTATGTATGTACAGCAGCTGGACCCAATAATGCGGCATGCTCCACCACGGTCCGCAAGAACCACATCTAGGACAAGGCGGTTCTGGAGGGCCACCAAGCGGACCGCTTGGAGTTCGGCGGTATTGTTAGCAAAAATACCAGCTGTGATGTTCATCGTTGTCTCAACTGCCTGAGTCAGATGTCGGATGGCACGGCTGTTTGCCATCGGGCCCCAAAGAGGAACAAGTCCCTTCATAGCATCGAGGAACTGTGCTCCTGTCGAGTCGGCTTGCTCAATGTCCTTGACTCGTTTTTGTCTATGATGGTTCGCTGGGGCCACATAAGTTGGAGGAAGGATGAAGGAGATGAAACAAGTGCCCCCCCAGCCTTTGGGGAGCCAGGTGTAGGCCTTGGTGCCGCAGACGAAATACATGTTTGGGGAAGACACAAAGGAAGGTGGATCCGTAGAGTCCAACGTTCTGGTAAAACAGCAAGCACTGCGACCCACCAGCTGTGTCCCAAGTCCTTCTATGCACATGTGGCCTGTGACGTTGATGACTGATAGGGCTACAGTCAAGGTGGCGGCCGTTCGTTTCCGCAGGTAGGAGAAGGTGGGTCTGGTTGGATTGTTGAACACCTGCATTTCAATTCGCTCTTTAGCAGGGATGTCCATTTGGATTGAGTCGTTGGATGTCTGTGGGCAGAAGTGTGTCTTTGTTCTGTTTCGCCTGACCCCGTGGGAGAAATGAGTTACAGTTTTGCTGGAGGTGGCATTGTCCTTATAGCTTTCTTGCAGGAGGATCAGCCAAGCAAGGCAGGAGCCATGAACTGAGAAGGGTGAGGGGATGAATGGTATCGAGTGTCCAGTGGCATGGGGTAGCAACCCACAGATCCAACAGTTGGTGGCATTCGTGGCGAGATTGTGCTGGTGAAGGAGTTGTACGAAAGAGTTATTCCAAAACTCCTTTCGCCTCTCTCTGAGTTGAGGAGAGAGCGAAATCAGATAATGTTCCTTCATGGTGGTAGGCTGAGCAGTGGTCAGGAATGTTTCGTGAGCAGGCGCATTTTCTTCCACAATCCAGAGCGTGGTCATGAGGAGAAAGCAGAAAAGGATTGCGATGAAGAGTGCAATTGTCTTTGAGCTATGGAGTCTGTCTGTCCTTGGGTTTCTGTAGTGGGTATTTCCTGTTGCCTCCATCATCTTCTTATTTGGCGCTTCCATCATCTTCTTATCTGGCGCTTCCATCATCTTCGTTTTCAAGGTGCTCGGTAGTGGGCAGAACCACAGACTTAGTTTAGCTTCTCTCCAGGTAACCCTTGGTTGCTTTGGGTCACCGTTCTGAGATTCAACTTAGTTCGTGGTCTACTTAGCCGAAGCTCCCTCCTTTCGACGCAGGAAATACCCTTCTCTGGATGGCACAGTGGGATCAGAGAATTTTGAAAGTTCAAGCGCTTCGGTGTCAGGATAGCAGGTTAGCGATGGTCGGTCTTTGTTCAGGAGCTCTTCCTGGTTGTCGATGTTTTCCGTCGTGACCAGGGTCGAGGAGACCTTCTTACAGTGGTGTGCATGCAGCCAGTGCCGCTTCCCCTCCACACGAAGAGCCGTCCGAGTGGTGATTAACACTTGCCAGGGGCCCGTCCACCGGGGTTCCAAACTCTTCGTCCGCTGAAAGTTTCGGATCAACACGAAATCCCCAGGTTGGATGGCGTGACCCGGACCCCTGGAAGCATCGGGGATGGCCTGCTGCACCTGCTGATGAATGACAGACAGAGTTTCAGTCAATTTATACAGATAATCAGACATTAGGACGTCCGGGACGTCATGAATGAAAGTTGGTTTTGGTGCTGACCAGACGCTCATGGGTCGGCCGAAAACAACTTCATAAGGTGTTAAGTGATGTTTGGTGGGGGTGGAACGCATCGATAGCAATGCCAGTGGGAGGGCGTCTGGCCATTTCAGACCCGTGGTAGCCACTATCTTGGCCAGTTTAAGCTTTAGAGTGGCGTTGTGTCGCTCAACTAGTCCAGCAGACTGGGGGTGGAAGACTGCGTGAAATTTCTGCTTGATGCCCAACCCCTTTAAGATGAACTGAATGACTTCGGCTATAAAGTGGGGGCCGTTATCGCTCCATAAAATACGACAAAGGCCGTAACGGGGGGAAAAACTCCTTTAACAGTACTTTTGCAGTGGCCATAGCAGTGTTGTCACGGGTTGGATATGTTTCCACCCATTTGCTAAATGCGCACACCACGATAAGTACATATTTCAGGCCTTGGCATCTGTCTAGCTGGATGTAGTCCATCTGCAGGACTTCAAATGGGTGGTCTGGGACCCCAAATACCCCCCGGGGTACTACAGTTCCTTTCCCGGGGTTGTGTTGCAGGCATATCAAGCACTGTTGGACTAGACGTTTGGCGGAGTCTGTGATTTTATCATTGTGCCAAACTCTGGAGACAAGTTCAATCATGGGGGCTGGTCCTATGTGGGCAGGGGAGTGTGCCATAGTCAGTATGGGAATCAGGTACGAGTCAGGTAGCAACCATTTGTTCGTGTCCTTTGTCCGCCAGCAGCCTTCGTCATCTTTCAACCCCACCCGTGCCCATTCAGTCAGTTCGTGCTGTGTGCTAGCCATTTGAATGTCTCTAATAGTGTCCCTAGCGTCAGTCCATTTTTCTGCTTGTGACCTGGTCACGTACATATGTGTTGTCGTCCTGTTTTCAGCTGTCGTTCGGGCAGTGATGTCCGCTAGTGCATTTCCCTGTCCAATAATGTCTGTCACTTTCTTGTGTGCCTGGCATTTGATGACTGCAAGCTTCTTGGGGAGGAGGACAGCCTCGATCAAGGCGGAGACTAGATCCCCGTGCAAAATGGGGGTGCCGTGTGAGGTCAGGAATCCCCTTTCCTTCCAAAGGAGCCCAAAATGGTGAACCACCCCGAAGGCATACTGGCTGTCGGTGTAAATGTTCGCTGTGGTTCCTCCTGCCAGAATGCAGGCTCGTGTCAGGGCAATCAGTTCCGCTGCCTGGGCAGACCGGTGCGCGATGCGGGCTGTCTCGACTACAGTTCGAGCCGTGGTGACCGCATAGGCAGCGGAAGTGGTGCCGTCGGGGAGTTTGATGCAAGAACCGTCCACCCACAGCTCCCCGTCGGGGTCAGGGAAAGCCGTGTCTCTGAGGTCAACCCTACTTCTAGTCTGTTCGTCCGTAAGAGTCACGCAGTCATGTACAAGGTGCACATTGGGGTCGTTCTCTGGCAAGGGTAACAGAGTTGCCGGGTTCAGTGTGGTGCATCTTTTCAGGGTGATATGGGGTGCAAGCAAAGTCAGTTCGTATCCAGTCAGTCGTGCACTCGTTAGGTGTTGTGTCTTGGTTTGGTTCAGGAGGGTGTCAACTGCATGCGGTACCAGTACTGTGAGGGAGTTCGAGAGGACGATCCCCTCACTCTGTCGGATAGAGATTGCAGCAGCAGCTACAGCTCGAAGGCAGGCAGGCAAGGCTCTGGCTACAGGGTCAAGAGTGGCAGAGAAGTAAGCGCACGGTCGTTGCTTTGGGCCAATGGCCTGGGTCAGGACAGATAAAGCGCACCCCTCCCTTTCGTGAGTGTAAAGGGAGAAGGGCTTTTTGTAATCGGGGGTACCTAGGACAGGGGCTGAACAAAGGGCATCTCGTAGTTCCGTGAAGGAGGTTTGACACTCAGGGGTCCAAGGGAGTGGGAAGGGGACGTCTTTACCAAGCAGAGAAAGCAGCGGTTTCACAACGAGGCTAAAGTTCAGTAACCATTGTCGGCAAAAGGAGGTGAGGCCTAGTAGGGAGCGAACCTGTTTCTGGGTCTTAGGGACAGGAGTTTCGAGGATGGTTTGGATTCGATCAGGAGTGAGTTTCCTTCCCTCTTTGGACAAAAGGTGGCCGAGGTAAGTGACCTGGGGTTGGCAGAATTGCAACTTCTTCTTGGAGACCTTGTGGCCATTTTCCGCAAGGAAGCGCAGGAGTTGAATGGTGGCTGTAACTGCCAGTGGAGTGGTGTCGGCCGCTAAGAGGATGTCATCGACATATTGCACTAACACCACTCCATCGGGTAACTGGACTTGATCCAGTTGTCTCTTGAGGGCCTGGCTGTAGATGCTAGGGCTTTCTGTGTAGCCCTGGGGTGCTCGACACAACCTATATGAGCGGGCTTTTAGGGTGAAGCCAAAGAGATATCGGCTGTCTGGGTGGATGGGGATGGAAAAGAATGCATTTTTAAGGTCAATGACAATGAAGGTGGTGGCAGTAGAAGGAATCAAGGTCAGAATGATGGTGATGTCTGAGACCACAGGGTACTGAGGTACCACCACTTTGTTGATCTCTCGTAGGTCAATGATAAAACGGTAGGCTTTCTCATCTCCCTCTCCCTGTTTCTTGATGATGGGCAAGATAGGGCTGTTGCAAACGTTGCTAACCACTTCCTCTACCACTCCTGCGTCTATCAGCGATTGAATAATCTTCACCAATGCCTTCTCGCCCTCGGGCGATATCCGATATTGTGGAAGTTTCGGGAGTGTTGCATCTGGTCGGACAGTAATGTGCGGAAAGGAGACAGTGGCAGTGTCCCTGACCCGCTTTGCGACCTGACCTGAGTGTAAGCCATCGCGCTGCTGTAAAAAAACGTTTTGTTTTTAAATTGTTCTGAATTTAAATTGTTCTGAATTGTATTGTACTCTTGGACTAGTGCTTTTTTAAAATTCACTTACCCCTGCACCACACGCCACTCTACTGATTGTAGGATCCCTGCATCGGTTCGTTGGGACACTTCCGGTCGGACAGCAGGCAGAGCGGTTAGCGCTCTAGTGTACAACTTCCTGTGGCTATTTAGGCAGAACAGGGGCTGCAGCGCTTCGCGGAAAGGAGACAGTGGCAGTGTCCCTGACCCGCTTTGCGACCTGACCTGAGTGTAAGCCATCGCGCTGCTGTAAAAAAACGTTTTGTTTTTAAATTGTTCTGAATTTAAATTGTTCTGAATTGTATTGTACTCTTGGACTAGTGTTTTTTTAAAATTCACTTACCCCTGCACCACACGCCACTCTACTGATTGTAGGATCCCTGCATCGGTTTCGTTGGGACACTTCCGGTCGGACAGCAGGCAGAGCGGTTAGCGCTCTAGTGTACAACTTCCTGTGGCTATTTAGGCAGAACAGGGGCTGCAGCGCTTCGCGGAAAGGAGACAGTGGCAGTGTCCCTGACCCGCTTTGCGACCTGACCTGAGTGTAAGCCATCGCGCTGCTGTAAAAAAACGTTTTGTTTTAAATTGTTCTGAATTTAAATTGTTCTGAATTGTATTGTACTCTTGGACTAGTGCTTTTTTAAAATTCACTTACCCCTGCACCACACGCCACTCTACTGATTGTAGGATCCCTGCATCGGTTCGTTGGGACACTTCCGGTCGGACAGCAGGCAGAGCGGTTAGCGCTCTAGTGTACAACTTCCTGTGGCTATTTAGCCCTCACAACATCTTGAGCGCGCAGCGGTCGCGCGCAGCCCCGCCGAAGACCCGCCAAAGAGCTGCCCGTCTGCGCTCGTCCGCGCTACGGTAGCGCCAGGTGCCAGGCACTCTGCTCCTCACCCTGGCATTAAGGCGGTAAGATGTGTTACTCCAAATCCGAGCTGCTGAGTTTTCAGCATTCCTCCTGCTCCTGCGCCAGACGCAACCCTGCTCATATACGCCATCCTCTTGTTACTCCCTCCCAATTGTGCTCTACTTCCAAATGTAAATCTAAAACCCTCCCTGCCCATACCTTCAGGCTAGGACACCTTAACGTAAGATCCATGTCTAAACATCATTCAGAAATTCATGATCTTCTAATTGACCATTCTCTAGATGCCCTGTTCATGACTGAGACATGGCTCCTTGACGAGATGGACTCGGTCTGCAACCTGGCAACACCTACAGGCTATTCTATCTATACTGTGAACAGGGGCACGAGAGGGGGCGGGCTAGCGCTCATAATCAAATCCCACTTTAAGTGCCAACTTGACAAAGCAGACATCAGAGGTAGCGAAAGCGCTCGCTTCTCGATTAAAGTTAACCCCCAGTTCTGTGTTACAGGCCTTCTGGTCTACAGACCTCCTGGTGCTGACGTTCCCTTCACTAACTCCCTTCTACAATACCTGAACATCAATGTTGTTAACTCTGCCAACTTCACGGTTATTGGCGACCTTAATTTGCATCTTGACAAGAATACCGAGTCTAAAGCGGCAACTTTTTTAGCGGATCTTGCAGCCTTTGAACTCAATCAACTTGTCTGTGGCCCTACCCATAGAGCAGGACACCTCCTTGACCCCATTTTTTCCAACATCATCGGCGGGTCCTCTGGCACACCTATTCCCATGACCTGGACTGACCACTACTTAGTGTTGTTAACCATCCCCTGCAACTCAAGTCCTGTAGTAGCATCCACTCCCTCAGTTCAGAAACGGCCATGGAGAAAACTCCGCCTTGAAGACCTACATGAGATCCTGGCATTAAATCCCCCTCTTCCGAGTAAAGACCTGGATGCAGAATACGATCAGTTCTGCCTCTGGATTACCCAGGCTCTCGACACTCTTATCCCTGCCACATGGACCAAGGCTCGCATCCATACGGCGAGTCCATGGTACAACTTAGAACTTGCTACCTTGAAAAAGGAATGTAAGAAGGCAGAGAGACGCTGGAGAAAAACTTATGAGGCCAGCCTTAAACAAGAGTATGTCCTGCTCCAAAAAACTTACCACCGTAAGGTCTGCAGAATAAGAGCGGCTTATTATGCCAGTGAAATCAACAGCAGCTCTAACACCTCAAAATCGGTTTTTAAAATTCTGAAAGACCTCACGGCAAAAAAATCTGTCAACGCCATCATTACCTCGCCCGACCTCTGCAATAACATGGCTAATTTTTTCACAGAGAAAATCAAGAAGATATACGACACCTTCCCCAAAGGCCCACAGTCACCGGTCACCTTTGATCCTACCAGGCCTTCCCTCACTTCCCTTCCTACACTTGACCGTGAGACTTTCTCTAAAATCTGTAGAAAGATTAAATCCGGATCTCCGGCAGATCCCTTAAAGCCTGACCTTTTCTGTGACGCTCATGTACTCATCACAGATCACGTCCGTGACATCATCAATCGGTCACTTTCCACCGCCAGTGTTCCTACTAAATGGAAGCAGGCATGGGTGTCCCCTATTTTAAAAAAACCCACTTTGGATCCCTCACTTCCGGAGAACTTTAGGCCGATCTCCCTGCTCCCTTGGCCTGCTAAAGTGGCCGAGGCACACGTCAATAACATCTTGTCCAACTTCCTCCTCACCAATAACATCCTGGATGACTCCCAACACGGGTTTAGAGCTGGCCACAGCACCGAGACAGCCTTGCTCAGTGTTTCCGAAGACCTCCGTTCCATTCTTGACGCCGGCGGTACTGCAGCACTGGTCCTATTGGACCTCAGTGCTGCCTTTGATACGGTGTCACATGAGGTCCTCCTGACGAGATTGGAGGAAATTGGAGTCACAGGGGCAGCCTTCGGGTGGTTCAGAGACTTCCTGTCTAACAGGTCTTTCAAAGTCTCCACCCCCCCTTACATCTCGAATGAGCATAGCATTGGACAGGGAGTGCCGCAGGGCTCATCCCTTAGCCCTACCCTGTTCAATGTCTATGTCCGTCCGTTAGCGGAGGTCGCCAGAAGGAATGGAATGGCTCTGGTATCATATGCAGATGATACCCAGTTGGTGGTGGCTTTGAATAACAACAGTGGTCTGGAAGCCCATCACTTCAAACAGACACTCATTGACATCACCAACTGGATGACGGCGAATTTTCTCCAATTAAACGCCGGTAAAACCGAGATTCTCCTCTTGGAAAAAAACACCGCATCCTGGGGAGATAATTGGTGGCCTGACATTCTGGGCCCACCCCCCAAGCCAAAAGACTGTGTTAAAAATCTAGGTGTCTGGGTCGACTCGGCTCTAAAATATACCATCCACACCAAGAAAGTGGCTGCCACGTGCTTCGGCATCTTACGCAACATCAGGCCTATCCTGAAGTTCTTTGATTGCCGCACCCGCCAGCTCATCGTCCAGGCGACGATCCTTTCTAGACTGGACTATGCCAGTTCTCTCCTTTTGGGAGCGAACGTGGCCGAAACCACCAGACTGCAGAGAGTTCAGAATGCGGCTGCCAGGGCTTTGGTCGGCCTCCCTCGCCATTCTTCAGTCTCAGGAACCTTGAGAAAACTGCATTGGCTCCGGGTGGGAAAAAGGATCCAATTCAAGGCTTTATGTTTAGCCTTCAAGATCCTCAAAACCGCCTCTCCCCCACTGCTGAGTCCCCTCTTGTCTGAGTACACACCTAGCAGATCTCTCCGCTCAGAGGGACAACATCTAGTGATCATTCCCCGCACTAGACTTGCCAGAGTTGGTGGCCGATCTTTCAGCCTCCTTGCTGCCAAGCTATGGAACAGCTTGCCTGTAACCATACGGGGGATGCATGATCTTTTAGCCTTTAGAAAGGCCATCAAAACCCATCTTTTCCAATAATCTGTTTTCTTTGTGCACCTTCATTCTGCATTCTGGTCAGTTCGTAGCGCCGGGACGCCCCTTGGCTGGGGCAGCCGTGCGCTATACAAATTCCCATAACATTAACATTAACATTAACTGGGTCAATCAACATGCGCCCTACGTCCGAATCCGTCTTGGCCCACAGATACGGAGGCAGAGTGTCAAGCAGGGTAGTGTCGACTTCGGTGATGGAAAACATGCGTCGGGGAGGGCAATGACCAAGCAGAACGGGGTTGTCGTAAAGGAAAACTCAAACTCCGTCTTGAGAGCATCTGATTGTCGCTCGGAAGTGTTTCAATAAATCCAGTCCCATAATGGCGTCAGGGCTATTTGAGGAAAGCAAAAACGTGGTGTCAGTGGTGTTGTTTTCTACGTCAAAGAGGATCGGGTCGGACAAAGGGTTAGTGGAGGGCGTTCCATCGAAACCTGTCGATGTTATAAGTGAGCCAGACAAGGGTGCCCTTGGAATCAGTCGTTTAGATAACGCACTACGTGTTGCGCTAGTGTCTACCAGAAATGGAGACTTGGTACCTAGGACCTTAGCAGTGATGTAAGGGCCTTGCTGGTCAACATAGAGCTCGACTGGATCCCTCCCTCGCCCTTGGCTGTCCTATGCAAAGTTGTGGGTGTCATTGCAGTCAGATTGCTGGTATTGGTTCTGTCTGGGTCGATCAAATGTATTTGGTCTGCCTGATCTATCGTTAGTCGTGTCGTTTGGGGGCCCTCGCTGTTGTCCCTTATTTCCCGGTCCACTTACTATGTCCTTGGGGTCTTTGTTTCTGATTATTTCCAGAAGAACTGGGCACTGGGATTTCCAATGGCCAGTTCCTTTGCAAAAAGCGCACTGGTCCTGTCTAAGGTCTGTACGTCCACTGTGGGGAGTCAAAGTGCGGTCCTGGGGAAATGCAGCCTTAGGGGCGTTCGTCTGGTAGTTTCCCCGGTATTGGTCTCGTCCTATAGTCACCCCTTGCAGTTGGGCCATCATCACCCTCTCTTTCAAGTCCTTCTTCTTTTTCTCAGTTGCCCTATCGTTTTCATTTTTCTGATGTTCATAATATTGGGCCATCTGGAGGATAGCCGTAGGTTTGGAGGCTGCCCAACTACTCTCGCTAGCCTGCAGTTTCTGGGAGACTTCCGATGACAGACCCTTAACATAATTCTGGACAAACAGGTGGTGTCCGGTTGCAGTGGTCATGTCCTGGCCGCTGTAATCGGAGAACACCGTTTCAAACCGGGAGAAGTATTCCGATACATCCTCCTGGGGTTTCTGGCGACAGGCCGTTACTATCGACCAGTCCACTTTCTTTTCTGGGATCAGGGTTTTTAATTTCTGTACGATTTTATCTGGAAGGTCTAGAATGGATTTTATAGGCTTTTGTCCAGGTCCTCGTTGTTTATCGATGGTATCGAGTTGTGACCAGGTATGTCCAAACAGCTCAAGGTGGTCGACTTTCCGGATTTGCTTCCACACATCAGCTGGTAGACATAACCCGAAAAACAAGTCGATGTCAGCCAGGGTCATGATCGTTGAACCTAGGGCTGTACCCAATTCAGTATAGAAGGCAGTGGGGTTTTTACGTAGGTCAGGCAGAGATTTCCGGAATGTCAGAATCTCTTGCCGGTCCCAAGGCTGGTAGACCCAGTTGTACACTACCCTTCCCTTTGCATCTGGGTGGTTTGCATCATCGTTAGTCCCTGCACCTCGTGGTGGAACCCAGTAAGGGGCAGCCTCTCGTATCGGCATCATGGTGTTAGGTTGCTCAGTTTGTGGCTCGGTCACTACGGAGGTCGTGAGTTTAGTTCCCGATTCTCGTTCAGTGAGGTGGCGGAAAACCTCAAGCGTGCGCGTAAGGAGGTCCGTCACATCACACTCGCCCTCATCCCCGATATCGACCTTCCGGTACAGAGTCGTTAGGCTCTCGGGACCTTTGTCTCGATATCGGTCCTCATATTCGTTCAAAACATAGTAACACAGTCGTACGGTAAAATGTCGTCTGTGACTCCCGGTATATGATTTAAACATATCCGTGATGTATTCTTCACCTTCCTTCCTTTCTACCAGTGTCCTTGCTATCTTGTCGATCCCTGTTCGCTCATCTTTGCTTAGTCTGTTTGTTCTTGCAGAACCAGCCCTTCGGGTCTCAGGGTCGTCTAACGTTGTCGTTTGCGTAGTATTTAATACAAGGGGTTCGGCCGGTACAGAGGCCATGGGGGCCGAAGCTGTGGCGCTACCCTCGTTTGTACCTGGGGGTGGTGGGTGCTGTGCTAAGGGTTGGGAAGGGGCATATGGAGGGGGCATGTAGATGATCGGAGGACCCAACAACAGATCATCATTGGCTCGTTGTTTCGAGGGTAAATCAGGGTAGAGCGTGGAGGATGTTCTAACCGGACACTGACTTGATGTTTCCATTTCTAGTTTCTGTTTGGCTTTCTCTCTTTCCTTAATCTCTCCTTCTAGTTTCTGAGCAGCTAGGTGGGCTGCTTTTCGCAGCTCTTTTCCCAACCTACTCTCAGTTCTCTTTTTACGTTGTTCAGTTTCTTTGCGCCACATGCCGAAACTATCAAGCATAGTGGGAGTTGTCTTGTTTTTACTAAGGGCTGTTTCTAGCGCATTTATTTTCTCATCATCGAAGGATCCTATCAGTGGCCACTGACTTTCTCGATCCTTTTTCGTATATTTATGCCACAGTTTGTTATAGGCTACAGCGATTAATCCATGCTTCATGAACATGTCCTTATTAGGGGTGCCTTCCAGTGGAGCCGGATGGTTCACCTCTAATAAGCGGTCCGGGCTAAACAGGCTACCAATCAGTGGGGAGAAGACAGACATGACGGAGCACAATGGGGACAAAAAGTCAGCACTGCCTATCTTATCACTGCGTGCAAAGACTAGACAGAATATTCCTATTCTACGTTGTTTGCACGCAGTGAATACCTCATGAACCAATATCAAATAGTCGATGTTCGGTCAAAACAATTCAGTGGGGAGAATAAGTAGGCCCGCAAAGGTCTGCGTTACCTTCCCTTTCACTATCTGCAAAAAGGGGAGGGGGGGCCCTTTCCTGTTTGCAGACAGAGAATCTCCAGAAGACAATCTGGGAACAATAGTTCAGTTTCAAGTAATTAATCAGTGGGGGAGAAAGATAGGCGCGGCTGTTGCATTACCTATCCTCCACTGCTTGCAAAGAGAGAGCCTGTTGTTTCTCCGTTTGCAGACAGTGGATCTCCAAATAAATTAACAATGAGTAATACTAGTATTTTCTGAACAATTCAAATAATTATTTCGCAATTCGTCGTGTTTACACGACCTTACCCGGACCGCATGGACAGTTTCTTGTCTTCCGAATCCAGCGCCCGATCGTCCTCTTTTCTTCGCAATCCTCGCGGCACTCCTGATGGTTCGCAGTCAGGACCGTAGATCACTCGAGAGAGGTCTGTTCGGAACCAGTGAAGTTCGGATGATCGGCTGTCAGACGAGGGTCTATCGGACAGGTGCACTCCCCGATCGTTGCAGTCGTTCACTCTGTCGTCAGGACCTCTCCCACTGGATCCACGAGTCACTGATGGGCCCCACGTTTGGGACGCCAATTGTTAAAAAAGGGTCAGGCCACCAACCAGAATAAGAGATCCTTAAGTATTGCCCGGCGGTGTCGCCTCTTATACCCACAAGATATTAACCAATGAAGAGGCAGGCGCTGGAGACTGGAAGGCAGGAAACAAAGGTTTTATTCTCTCCGGAGGAGAACACATCAGTTCGGACAGCAAGTATCATCACGAGGTGCTCTAACCGCATCTCTGAGGCCTGGCCTCTTATACACAGTTAAATGAGTTTTATTGCAGGTAACACAGTCTTGTAATGCTTTGAAGTATGAAAGGACATCCTCTGAATCTCCCCTACAGGCCCGTTCCCACACACATTTACAGTTGAAGTCCCCACCCCGGTCACAACAGGTGATGATTATCGCGCAGCTGGACATTCCGCCGATTCACGGAATGTGGGGGTTCGATCGGATCTCATAGGGTGGGGGCTTTGATCAACTCGGGGGTCCTTTGATGAGGGAAGCTTTCTACTGTACGGGGAGGGGCAATAAACAGTATCGGCAGAGCTAGGTGTCGGCCTGGGAACGAGGAAGACAAACGGGCACACAGGAAAAGGGAGTTTGTATCAAAAGGACCCGGGACCATGAAAGGAATGGAGGGAGGTGTCGCGCTGGGAACAGGATGGGGCTCTGAGGCAGAGCTGCGCTGAAGAGGGGTTTATGACCCAAGGCATGTGAGAGCGGGGGGTTGTCAGCGTGCGGGCTTTGCGAGGGCGAAGGGCTATGCTGGGGGCCAGTGGCGTGCAGAGGGTGGTTCTGATCGAGGCACCTGAAATGGCGGGTGCGCACGACAAAAAGTGTGGCATCAGGGGAAAAGGCAGGATGGCGCAGATAATGTTTACAAAAACCGTACTAATTTTCCACACTACCTTCATAATTCCACTTAAACTAAAACCTCTCATATAAGCCTTACTTGCCATAGCTCCCCTGACTGAATGAGCGCCAAACACACTAACATCAATCCCCGCCTTAGACATTACCTCTCTCACCCACCTAGCCAGAGTAGCAGATGAGACTCCCTTAAAAGGCTTTCTTAAGGAGACAGATAACTGTGAACATCCAGAAGGTCTCAGACCAAATGTCCTCCTCTCATACTCTTTTAAACAACTGACCACACACAACTTTTTATTCTCATAAAACTGAGGATAAAAATCAGTCCTCGTCATAGTCTTAGTTCTCTTACGCAACTCAAAACACACACCCTCCGGTTGAAAAAACCTAGAATCTACCTCCAAAGCCCTAATATCTGAAACTCTTTTACAAGAGACCAAACATAGTAACATTGTAAGTTTCCACGTCAAAAACTTAATCTCCATCAACTCATTCTCACCCCAACTCTCTAACACATTAAGAACCAAAGACACATGCCAAAGAAAACCATATTTCGCCTTGGGGGGGGGGAAACCAACCTCACACTCTTAATCAATCTTCTAACCAGAGCATGCTGCCCAATAGGCAGGCCATCAACCAAAACATGACCTGCCGAAATTGCAGATCTACTAATATTCACTGAATTATAAGCCATGCCTTTTTCAAATAAAAAGGTCAAAAAATTCACCACATCTATCACAGAAGCTGATATGGGATCCAAATTCCTCTCAAAACACCAACTAGCCCATCTTCTCCAAGCTGACTTATACACCTTTGTTGTTCCCTTTGACCAAGACTTAGTGATGAGGCTCTCAGCCTCCTCCGATAATCCATGTATTTGCCAAACTCGCCTGTAATCAGCCATGCCATTAGTCTTAGCTGTCCGTTTACCACCATGCTGTGAACATTCCCCAAAGGATCCAGAATGATTTCCTCCAGATCCGGTAGCAACACAGGATCCTCCACCAACAACTCCATCACATCTGGAAACCACACCTGAGACCTCCAAAAAGGAGTTATCAACAATAACTCTGCCTTCTCCCTCCTGACCTTCATTATCACTCTCTGAATTAAAGAGAATGGGGGAAAAGCATAATTCCTTCCTAAACTCCAATCCTGCAGAATAGCATCTATCCCTCTGGCTTCTGGATCCGGTTTCCAACTGTAAAACCGCTCTATCTGACAATTCAGCCTGTCTGCAAACAAATCCATCTGAAACGGACCCCATTTCCTCTCCAAACTTTTGAAAACTTCCCTGTTCAACTTCCAATTGCTTACATCCCTCATATACCTTGAAAACCAATCCGCTTCTAGGTTGCTCAGACCTGGAATATACTGAGCTTGAACAACCATCTCCTTTTCCAGACAGTAATTCCAAAAATCCTTCGCCAAATTTGCCAGTCCCCTTGAACGAGGACCGCCCAACTTGTTCACATACCTTACTGCTGACAGATTGTCGATCTTCAGAAGGACACAACACTTCAATCGATTCTTCATAAAACTTTTCATTGCAAAAGACCCCGCCAGCAGTTCCAGACAATTTATATGCATCTGAGACTCCTCCAACGACCATTTCCCCCCTGTTGACACCGAACCACATCTCGCTCCCCAACCATGAAGACTCGCATCCGACTCTATCTCCACCTCTGGAATCTCTCCAAATATTGCCCTGCCATTCCATGCATCTAGGTTCATCATCCACCAATCCAACTCCTCTCTGGATTCTTGATTTAACCATACTCTCTGCGAATACCTTGCCCCCTTCCTCAGATGAAAACCTTTCAATCTCTGCAATGCTCTGTAATGAAGAGGAGCTGGAAAAATTGCTTGAATCGATGCAGATAACAGACCCAATAGCCGAGCTAAGTGTCTCAATGTAATCCAATCCGCCTGCAAGACTCTCTTCACCTCCTTCTTGATCGTTTTCACCTTCAACATTGGTAACTTCAACACACATTCCAATGTCTGTATCTGAAAACCTAAAAACTGAATCTCCTGCTGGGGAATCACACAAGACTTCTCCCTGTTCACTACGAAACCTAAGTCCTCCAAAACCCTGATTGCAAAGTCTGTCTGATCCCTCGCAAGATCTTTTTCCTCTGCTAAAATCAGAAAATCGTCCAAATACACAATCAGTTGAATTCCTCTTGATCTCAACCAAGCCGCCACTGGTCGCATCACGTTCGTAAAACACCACGGAGCCGACGTCAGACCAAATGGGAGACTTTTGAACCTCCACAACTTCCCTTTCCATCTGAACTGCAAATAATCCCTTTGTTCCTTGCACATAGGAATCGTTAAGTAGGCATCCTTTAGATCCAACCTCGTCAACCAATCTCCCTTCCTCAAAAGATCCCTTAACATGTGAATCCCCTCCATTTTGAAATGGTTGTACACAACCCAATCGTTCAACTCTTTCAGATTTATCACTGGACGCATTCTCTTGTCCTTCTTCTCCACCAAAAATATATTGCTTATAAATCCTCCTTTTACTATTCTGGCTTCCTCTATAGCCCCTTTCTCCAAGAGAGCATCTATCTCCTTTGCCACTAAATCCTCCATATCTCTTGAAAACCTTAAGATTTCTGGGGCCCATTTTTGAATAGGAATCTCCGCAAAATCTATCTTGTAACCAACAACTGTTTCCAAAACCCATGGATCTTTTGTTATTTCCTCCCATCTCGAAACAAAAAGGACTAGTCTGCCGCCCAACTTTATTCGGATAGAAGTAGGGTCTTGAAAACTGCTTACCTGAGGCCCCTCTAGTTCTCCTCTCAGAACGCATGCCTCTTCCTCTGCCTCTCTGTCTCTGGGGGAAGAAATTTCCTTGTCCACCTCTGGATCCATAGAAACTTGATCCATAATTGGAATAGTAGGGTCTTCCTCTGCCAAAGTTGCCTCTCGACACACCTTGCCCCCGGCCGGGAAAGCAACCCCGCATTCTCCCGGCCACTCCAAAAACACGCCTAATGTCTTTTTGCGCTTTTTCCAGCGAACTGAAAGTATTCACGTAACGGGACATATCTTTTACAAAATCGTCCCCAAACAACAATCCTTCTGATTTCTCTCCTGGCTCCTTTGAAGCCAAATCAACCAACTTTGGATCGACCTTAAACAGGATCGACTTTCTCCTTTCAATACTCAAAGAAGTATGCGCGTTCCCCAAAAGGCAAACAGCTCTTTGAATCCACTGACGTAATTCTGCTATGTCAATTCCAACATTATGAGTATGCGCCTCCTCGCACATATCAAATATTTTTGTCAAAGGGCCAAGAATGTCTAATAACGTATCTTGGCACCCTTTTAATCCTTTCTCTAACCCCCTCCTGGGGTCCTTCCCTGTTTTGTTTATGAAAGCTAGCATCCTTTGATCTAGCTCCGGTGTGTATGCCACCTTGCTTTCCAAACATGGCCTAGGACACTCACTACGCATACGTGTCCTCACCTCCTTTGGAATCTCCCTCCTAATCCAATACCGAACATACTTCGCAACATGATCAACAGGAGTCCATTGGGGAGATAATGGATGTTGTATTAACAAAGGGTCAAACATCTCCTCACCCTGAGGATCATAAATTTCATCATCTTCCATTTTAATCTCCTTCTCACTGATTTTCCTCTTCTTCTGAGGAACCTCATCAAAATCAGATTCCTCCAAGTTTGAGCTGCAAGTTAACTCTACATCACCACTTGAGCTCGAATCACACGCAACCACCGTGTGTTTCATTTTCTGCGCCTTTTTTGCGCTCTTTCTTGCCTTTATAGCGTCCTCTCTTAGAACCTTATGTTCTTTCCTTTTTATTTTACCATCCATACTCTTTCTTTTTTGACCCCTTTTATCTTGACCAGAAGTACCAATTCCCATCTCTATCTCCTCAGTAGTCCAAAAATGTTCCTCATCACCAACTCTCTGTTTTTTTCTGTAGACCTTTCTCTAATGTACTTTCTATTTTTTTGTCAATTGATGCCGTCATTTCTCCAAACATCTTCTCCATGTACACCTTCATTCTCTCCTCAAAGTTCCCTTCTGATCCTTCCATTCTTGCTCCTTAACAAACAACCTTAAAACCACCAAGGTTCAAGTGTAACAAACCCACTGAGTGATATTTTGTCCAAACCAGCCTTAACCGCTTCCCTTTCCGTTTATCTACTCCTCAACCTACAATATATAATAACTCAACCTCGTCTGTCACCGACTCCCGACAACTGACAGGAAAACAACACCACCAGTGTGCCCTTGTCGATCACACTACCCCAAAATATGGCCACTCGTATCCCTTCATAATCAATATTGAGTTTCCCAACTCCTCACAATGGCCGCCGCACGTAACGTAAGTACGGCGGCCCTTCTACATCAAAATTTGTCTGTATGCGGGACCACGCTCGCTCTCCCCTCGCTCAGAATTCGATTCGCGCGCCACTCAACGCGCACCTCCAACCGTCTTCACCCGAAGCCTCCAACCGTCAAACCAAGACAGACGGTAAAAATCTTCAAAATTATGTCAATTTCGTACCGCTCCACACAATTTCCTAAACATCAAAAATCATGCCAATTTCGTACCGCTCTACACAATTTCCTCTCCTACATCTCCGCATTGACTAAACTGTCAATTACCTTTTTCCTACGACAAACCAAGACGTTCAACATCCCGTAATACGCCGACCTAATTCGCAAAATTCTACTTCCCAATGTCTAAACTACGTTAAAAACTAAGGGATACATTTTATTTACATTTATGAACTTCAAATAATAAACTGTAAAATCTTTAAAAAATCATAGATATAGAAACTAACACATATTATATTCCATAACTAATCATCATTCATTTTCTTAATTCTTTTAACACAATTAATTATCTTAAAAAGAAACAGTTAAAAGAAAGAACTTATCTCATGCCTGAGCAGCAACAAAAGAGGAAGATGGCTGCAGGTTCTATGAGATTATACATGTTCAGAGTTCTGGAATGTGTTTTAGGTTCTAATTCTATGTTTATTATTGCTGCTGTCTGGGTAGTAATAAAAGTGTAATGCATAATATTGGCCTCCGGGCCTTGATGTAAAATACAATCCCCTGAAGACATCAAACTACTCAACACAACGCTCAGGAACACACAGACATGGCTGGTCGAGAATCTTTTCGAACTTAACGCTCTAAAAACGGAATTCCTTCTAATAGCACCTCCCGCTAAAATCCCCATCACTCAGGCTTGGCTTAAACACCTAACTGCACTCAACGTCCAACCTACCATCGTGGACTCCGCGAAATCTTTAGGCATAACCCTTGACGCCAATCTCAATATGCAACATCATATCAGCAAGGCAACTTAGGGAGCTCATTTCCAAATCAATACTTTGAGGAAGCTTAAACCCTTCCTCCCAGCCAAGGACTTCCAAACCGCAGTACAAGCACTAGTTATTCCTCGTATAGACTATGAAAGTGTCTCCCTCTGTGGTCTCCCCACATCAACAACCGCACCACTAAGAGCCTCTATGAACGCCACAGCGAGACTTATCACTGGATCAAAAAAGCGCTCCCACATTTCTCCTGACGTAAAATCCCTGAACTGGCTGCCTTGCGAAGCTAGAATCCATCTGAAAATCGCTTTCATAACACACAAGGCTATACACCACAACTCGCCCAGCTACCTCACTCAGAAATTGACAGTCTCAGGCGGTTCAAGAGCCACAAGAAGCACACAAAGTCTTATGAAACCACAAAGATTCCACAAGGGGAAAACTTATAAACGCTCCTTCTCAGGGATGGCACCCAGTATCTGGAATGCCCTCCCTCCAGAAACCAGACTTATCTCCTCCACGGCATCTTTCAAAAAAGAAGTAAAATCGATCTACATGGCTAAATTCACCTGAATATAAGCTATGGAACTCTCAAGACTCTCCATCTTTCCTTTTACGACATGTCTGGACTGATCTACTTTGTACCTTGTTACATTACCTTACTTTGCTCTCCACTGATAACCTTCTTCTCCTCTTTGTACAAAACCTTTGGTAATCACTCTCTTGTTTTTCAGATCCCATATATGTGTAAAGCGCTCTGATATCTGCAAGGATCTTGTTCGCGCTATATAAAACTTTCAAAATAAATAAATAAATAACATGCACTAATGCATGTTAGTATCTTCTTGTTAATAGGGCAATAGTTTTATCTCTGCTTTTTTGGCTTTAAAAATCCCTTGTAAATATGCACCCAAGTAAGAGTGAAGGAGGCAACTCACCCATGAAGAAGAATACACGCTGCTCTAGTGATCAGAGGAGTGCGAGGCAGCCCCATCAGGGGGCTGATGCCTTTACCAGGGTAACAGCTCTGTTTTCTCTGAAAGGCCCAAAATTACAGACAAAAGGCGTCCATAAAAGGGATCCTCACGCACAACGGGCATGAGGTCCAATTTACGGACTGTCCGTGAAATTTACGGTTGGTTAGTCACCCTAATACCCTCATACTAATCCACCACATGGAGCCTTGAAGATCATTTGAGGAATAAAACACTTTAATGACTCCTGTTACATATATTTTGGCCGAATCAATGTAAACAGTCAAAGTAATTAAATGGTACATTCCAGCCCATGGATTACTTTCCTCTATGCGCACCCAGCACCCCCCCTTTCTCCCCCCCCCGCTACATTTTATGCCCTGTTACTTTTAAAGGTGATCATCTGCTCTGAACCACCGGCACAAACAACCTTCGGCCCTCGCCGCATTTTTCACTTTAATAACACCCTTTCACCCCTCCCCATACAGCGCTTGACTCCCCCCCGCTTATGAACCGCTATTCAAAACAAGCACTGAAAATGCAATAGGTCTCGCCTTTTATTAAGTTAAAGCCATTTGCTTTGCTAATGGTATTGTATAGCAAAGAACATGGCTTTAACTTAATCAAAGGCGAGATCTATTGCATTTTTAATGATTGTTCTCTTTTTGCTGGACTGCCTTAAATATATATGTAAATATGTATTATATAATTGTCCAAGCCTAATTGCTATTAAAATGTAATCCTGTGTGAATTTACTATTTGTATATATAGAACTCTAACCACTAGTATATGTATTAGACATTTGTACTTACTACCATTCCTAAGTGATTTTAGAGTTTTCCGTTTGTATCTCTTCCTTGAGTATCTGTACAACTTGTACATGTGCAATTTTTTTTTTGTATCTCTAATGCAACTCATGTAATCCAAAGTCCTTATTTAACGCAACTGGGGGCATATTACCAACCAATAGAGATAATTTTTGTCTCTAACTTGTTTAGAGACAAATATTATCGCCGCAAATCGGCGATTTTTATCGCAGATAAACCTTGCTATTAGCAAGGTTTATCGCAAATGCGATAAAAAATGGCCGCAATGCATGAATATTGCTGAAAAGTCAGCAATATTCATGCATTATGGAGCAAATGCTCTTAGCCATGTTATCCACCTCCCATTGGATAACATGGCTAAGAACTGCTCAGGGCAGGTGTTAGCTTTTGGAGATATTCGCGCTTAGCGCGAATATCTCCAAAAGTTGGTAATAGGAGATAGCGATCTTAGCGACTGTTTCCAGTCGCTAACATCTTGGCACGCCCACTTTGCATGTCATTAGTGATAAATATCACTGACATGCAAAGCGGGGCCCAAGATGGTCGCTATCTCCTATTAGCTGTCGCTAACTGGTGTTAGCGACAGCTTGGTAATAGGGAGATAATTTTATCTCCGCTTTCTTGGCTTTTAAAGCCAAAAAAGCGGAGATAAACCCCCTTGATAATATGCCCCCTGGTTCTTTTGTAAAGCGCTCTGACACTTTCGGGTAATGTTCGCGCTATATAAAATCGCATTAAATAAATACATAAAAATAAATTAATCCCAGCCCCCTTTCCTGGCACCCTGTGCATGGATGGTGAGAGGGGATTTTAGCAGCTGGCTCACTGGGCTGGAGATTTGGCCTCCCCTAGAGTGGGCGGGGCTCCAGAGGAGACGTCACAGCTGTCTAATGAGGCAAAGTTCGAGGATAGCCTGGGAGAAGGGATGAAAATGTAAACCCGAGCGTGGCCCTCTGTCGGCAGACAGTAGAATTGCAGTCTTTAGTCTGAAGGAAATCTCCAATGAAGCCGTAGTATAGGAGAGATGGCAAATCTGCCATACCCATAATGCATCTGTGTAAGCATAGAACTGTCACAGCAGCAAAAGACCGTTATCGATAATTATTGGACATTAATTTTAAAACTAGACTCTAACATAGGAGCTGCTTCTATAGATTATGTTGAAGGACATAGAATGATCAAGCCTTAACTGAATCATGTAAACAAATTATATGGTCTTTGCGGAAATTAGATTTTACTATAGACTGAAAACCGATTGTCCAAATTCAGTTGCACCTTGTGTGGCACTGTTAACGACCAGCCGGTTAATTTTTGAAAGATCTCTAGTAAACGTGAGGGTATACACCTGTTACAACGCATTTTTTACTCCGCACTACCATTACGACGCGACTTTTACTCCGCATACCATTACAACGCATTGCGCTGGGGGGCGCTGTAGGATAGGGAATAAGTTTAATTTTCTATCCAACACCTTCCCTAGTGTCCACGGGGACTGGTGTTGGAATAGAAAATTAAACTTACCACTATCCAGCGCCCCAAGGCGCTATGCGTTGTAACAGTATGCGGAGTAAAAGTCGCGTTGTAATGGTATGCGGAGTAATAGTATGCGTTATAACGTCATACATCCAAACGTGAGATCTGATGATATGATTAGAAAGTAGTATAACTTCCCAATGTAGGCTTGCAGATGACACCTGATTATACAAAGTGAAAAATGTAGCCCTAAGATTTTTGATTGTGTTGCGCACGAAAACTGCTTCTTCAAAATGATCTGGGTTCGTCGGTATTTCAAATGTGCTTCCAGTGTTCCCGATCTTTGCTTCCCCCAAAGCGCCACTAAAAGTGCTTTCATTTCCCATGATCCCCCGGGCTCTACTGGCAGTCGCTTCTGGTACTAACAGAAGGAACAATAGTTCACTAAAGTCTTATTCTATGTCAGGACGGAGGCGAGGATTATGCAGTCCTTTCTTCTCTTTATTTCGACAGCACATTCAAAGTATAACAAAAACAAAAAACTTCAGACTACAACTCCCATGAGCACATGGGGCACAGTGTCCATAGTAACAGCCAACCAATGGAGATGGTGTCCGCTGTATAACCGGTGCTGACGTCCCTTCCGCTTCCTCTTTCTTCTCTGCTCGTCAGATAAGTGGCATTTATTTCTGACGTTTCTATATATTTTGTGGCCTTAATGTTTATTAGCCTGGTTTTGCCTGTGCTTTCCCTGCTCTCTTTGCGCGCTACCTTGCGCGGCTGAAGTGACACGCGACAGGCTCTGCCTGCGCGTTCTCCCGCATATCGCGGACCGTGTCAGGAGCGCTTCGCGCTCTTTTCCGGCTCTGTGGGGTGCCGCTTCTCACGGGGACGCTGCTCGGCGGCCTATCTCCGCTGTTTACGGCGCACTGAGGCAGAATTTCTCTGTCCTCACCAACCCTCGCCTTCACACCGGCTTCGGTGATCCCTCACGCGCTTGTTGCGCATCGCCCTCTGGTGGCGAATTGAGGTACCGCACCTAATTTTTTTGACAGATTGTTGTCTGGGCACCGGCGAGGGGGCTACCTTTAGTAATAATTAAGGTGTTTGGTGCCTACACCCTCCATAATGCAGTCTTCGGACCAAAATAAAAATGTAACCCAGGAGGCGGAGGTGTTCCACCTCGCCCAACCCTTCCCGCCTGCGGTGGGCCATGCGTTGTCGCAGGCCCTCGACTCGGTGCTTGCGCCGCTGCGGGATAGAGTGGACGCCCTCGTCCAGAGTGTCCCCGGGGTGTTTGGCACTACAGGACCTGCGGACCGTGAGTCCAGGGGCTCGCAGGGGGGGTAAAAAATCAGCTAAACGTCCTGCGGGGCACTTGGAGGAGTTCGAGCGTTTGCGTGACTCTTTCCGCAAAAATGCGCGGACGCTGAAGCATGTACCCTGCCGGGAGGGGCTCTTACCCGGAGATGATGGCGACGAGGTCGCACGAGACACGGACCAGGAGGATGGTTTCCCCTTGGAGGGAGAGGGTGTCACGGGGGACGAAGGTTCCTCGGAGGAGGATGATGGCTACTCGGGTAGACCTTGGCGCCCGACGCCTCATTCCTCGGGATCCCTGGAGGGAGAGGACCCTCCCTCGGACATGTTTGATCCGACGAGCATTTACCATCCTAGGTCGTGTACTGGATCCCAAGGTGGCGGCTTATGCTGCAAGCAAAGTGCGCCAACCCCTAGACAGGGACGTTAGGACCCGCATGCGAGGTGAATGCCCTCGCCCGAAGCTAGAAGGTAGGGTGGCCTCCACGCCGGATATCGACAAGAAGCTCTGTGCGTTCTTCGCAAAGTTCATGCGGGACCCGAAGAAAGGCATAGATCGCTCCTGGCGAGCCTGCCAGGACAAACTCCTGGACGCGGTAGGACCCGTGACGCAAATTATCCAACTGGCTGAAAGAGCCAAGGAGTCGGGAACTCCGCTGTCCACGGAGGTCGTGGCGGGTTGGGCCCAGCGAGCCCTGTGCTTCCTAGGGAACGCGAACTGTGCGTTAGCGGCCGAGCGGAGACTATCCCTCCTCATCAAAATAGACCCCAAGCTGGGAGATTTGGCCACCTCAGAGGCAGGGATCATTGCACAAGGCAAGCTTTTCGGCGAACCTTTCATTAAGGAGCTTAATAAATTTGTCACCACTTTCTCGTCCCTGGACAGGGCTCAGACGACTGTCAAAAAGATTTTCCCGGGGCGTGTTTTTGCCGGGGCCGGACGAGGACGGGGCCGCTCCTCCGGCAACCAACCCCAGCAAGGCCCCCATAACAAGAACCAGCGTCAAAACAACGGCTGGAACGACGGCCGCCAGGGAAACTTCTACCCCAGTAGAGGCAAGGGGCGCGGCAGAGGCTACCGGGGTGGCGTTAACGCCCCAGGATGTCCATCCGGTGAGTGTTACCCTTTTTTCCCCACACGCTCTGGGGGGGAGGCTACGGGAACACCTTTGCAACTGGCTCAAGATTACTTCAGATCCTTGGGTCCTGCAGACAGTTCAAGGTTTTCAGATCGAGTTCTACGGCTTTCCCCAGCAAAGGGTTCGCCCTCGTCCTCTTGTTTTCTCACAGGAGGAAAGACTTCTGATCGCCGACGAGGTCGCGGACCTCCTCAGGAAAGGGGCGATCTACAAATCCCAGCTTCATCCTGCGGGATTCCTAAGCAATATCTTCCTGATCCAGAAGAAGGACAAGGGTTTTCGCCCAGTGATAAATTTGCGGGAATTCAATGAGTGGCTGGTCTACCGCCACTTCAAGATGGAGGGGATTCATCTCTTACGAGATATTCTCCTTCAAGGGGATTGGATGGCGCGACTGGATTTGAAGGACGCTTATCTCACGGTCCCCATCTTTGCACCACATCGACGGTTCCTCCAGTTCCTTTGGGACAGGGGAGGTCTTCGAATTTCAGGCTCTCCCTTTTGGCCTGTCATCGGCCCCTTGTTGTTTTACGAAACTCCTTCGGCCGGTGGTGGAAACCCTCCGCGAACGAGGGGTCCGACTGATCATATATCTGGACGATATACTGCTGTTGGACCAGTCTCCGACCCGGCTCAAATCCAACTTGAACATGACTATTGCTCTCCTGCAGGACCTGGGGTTTGTGCTGAACACCCAGAAATCGGAGTTCCACCCGACCAGACAGATAAAGTTTCTGCGTTTTCAGATAGACTCAGAGACGGCATCTCTCAGCCTTCCTCAACAGAAGGTGTCCAAGATCCGCAAGGAACTTTCCCAGGTTCTGAAGAAAGACAGGATATCTCTTCGGCAGTTAGCCCGCATCGTGGGACTACTCTCTTTGTCGATCCAGGCGATCTTTCCGGGTCCCCTACACTACCGGGCCCTCCAACGGTTGAAGGCGCAGCACCTCAGGAAGGGGCTGACGTACTCCGAACTCATCTCTCTCACCGACGAGACGAGGACGGAGATTCGGTGGTGGATCGAGCACATGAGTGCGTGGAATGGGAGAGCGATTTTCGGATCCAGCCCGGACCTGATCATCGAGTCGGATGCCAGCAGGTCGGGTTGGGGCGCACGTTGTGGCGACGTTACCATGGGGGGTCGCTGGACGGAGGAGGAGTTGCAACTCCACATCAACTGTTTGGAGATACTAGCGGGCTCGTTTGCGGTGAAGTCCCTGACTCAGCATCGAGTTTCGTGTTGTATTCTGCTACGCATGGACAATGTGTCAGCAGTACAGTATATCAATCGCCTGGGCGGCCCTCGGTCGCGAGCACTAGCAAATCTGACGAAAGACTTCTGGCACTACTGCCTGGAGAGACAGATATCGGTGTCAGCGGAATACCTTCCGGGTACTCAGAATTCGATTGCGGACTGGCACTCCAGGAACTTCCAGGACTTCAGCGACTGGCGACTGGAACGTTCAACCTTCCAAGCTTTGATGGCCAGATGGGGTCCATGCTCGATAGACCTGTTCGCATCGTGACTCAATCGACAGCTCCCGAGATTCGTGAGCTGGAGACCGGACCCGGAGGCCTCGGCGGTCGATGCCTTCTTACAGGACTGGACTCGGGAATTGGCGTATGCATTTCCCCCCTTTCTCATGATTCCACGAGTGGCAGCTCAAGTCCGCAGACAACGGGCATCCATGATCCTGGTGACTCCCTTCTGGCGGGCCCAGGCGTGGTTTCCCTCTCTATTGTAACTGTCATGGGACTGTCCGATTCGACTACCCTGGTTCCCTTTGTTGCTCTCGGGCCCTCAAGGGGAACCTCACCCCCTGGTGATTCAGGAGACCCTGCACCTCATGGCGTGGAGGATTTCAGGGGACGTTGGCAAGACGGACGCCTTTCGGTGGACGCAGAGGACCTCATCCTTAGAGCCTGGGCTCCAGGAACTATCAAGAGGTACCGCTCGGCTTGGCAGCGGTGGCGTCGTTGGTGTCTGGGAAGACACGCCGATCCCGTGGGGGCGGACGTTAGACATATCCTAAATTTCTTGGCTGATTTGAATCGGTCGGGTATGGCCTATCGGTCTATTAACTCTTTCAGATCCGCCATTTCGGCGGGGCATGCCCACATCGATGGAAAATCGGCGGGTGAGCACCCCTGGGTTTGCAAACTGATGAGAGGTATTAGACTTTCTAAACCCCCGGAACCCAGGTATGACAGTCTCTGGGATGTCAACATTGTTCTGCGTTTCCTCTCCTCCTGGAGAGATAACCAGTATCTTTCTAGGAAGGAACTGTCAGCCAAACTGGCAATCCTTTTGTGTCTGGTTTCGTGCAAGCGCGTCTCGGATGTAAGGGCGCTGGACATTACATCTCGAATGTTTACTCCGGAGGGGGTCACGTTTACGGTGTCTAGAAGGACCAAGACAAGTATCAGATCTGTGTCGTATCCTTTTTTCCCTGACCAGCCCAAGCTCTGCGTGGTACGATGTCTCAAAACATACGAGGACATGACGTTGGAGTATCGACCTCCTGGAGAGCGCCAACTCCTTATCGCCTTACAGAAACCCTTTAAACCGGTTTCCTCTCCAACCATGGCCAGGTGGGTCCGTTGGATCATGACCGAGGCGGGTGTGGACGTAACCAGATTTGGAGCACACTCCACGAGAGGAGCAATGGCTTCTAAGGCGGTGCAGGTGGGCGGTCGGCTGGAGGACATCATGGCAGCGGCGGATTGGTCCTCCGAGTCCACGTTCAAGAAATATTATTTCAAGCCCATCTATGGCGCAGCAGATCTGGTGGTGAATAAGCTTTAAACATGCATAATCCTCGCCTCCGTCCTGACATAGAATGAAAAATTTCCTAGCTAACGTAACGGAAAGTTTCAATTCTATTAAGGACAAGGAGGCGAGGATTATCCCTCCCGAGACTTGCTGGTCTCACCCACCCGTATCTACGTACAGTCAGTAAGTAACATCTTATGTCTGTTATGGGTCTTTTCGGCTGCTGTGTGGTATTCATAGTTGTAGTTTGATTTGGTACAGTTACACAGTTTTCTCTTGGTATTATGTTTTCCTCAACACTGCTCATTACTAGGAAATGTCGTACACAGTTTTTTCCTGATGCTTACTTGTAAGGAAGAAGAACGAGGTAACGGTTTATTTTGTGTGTTGATTTAGGACAAGATCAAAAAGACTAAGGAGCGTTCCCGGGAGTTTTCCTCACAGAGAAGAAGAGGAAGCGGAAGGGACGTCAGCACCGGTTATACAGCGGACACCATCTCCATTGGCTGGCTGTTACTATGGACACTGTGCCCCATGTGCTCATGGGAGTTGTAGTCTGAAGTTTTTTGTTTTTGTTATACTTTGAATGTGCTGTCGAAATAAAGAGAAGAAAGGACTGCATAATCCTCGCCTCCTTGTCCTTAATAGAATTGAAACTTTCCGTTACGTTAGCTAGGAAATTTTTCATTCTCATTGGTGCAGGCGGAGCCGCACGCTAACGTGACGATGTAACCCCTCTGAGGACCTCTGTTGGCCGTGAGTGGCATTGCAGTCTTTAGTTTCCATTGATCTCGATTAGGGACTTTGAAAACAAGCATTGGTAAATCCAGTTTACACGTATTGCATTGCAAACAGGAACCGCCTTTGGGCATTCGATTCGATTCATAGGGCCCGATTCACAGAACTAACTTAAGACAAAATCCTAAACTTACTACTTTTGGTATTCACAGAAGTTAGGATTTTGTCTTAAGACAGACTTAAGACAGACTTAAGTTAGGATTCTGTCTTAAGTCTGTCTTAAGTCTGTCTTAAGACAATAATTAAAACAAACTTAAGACAAAATCCTAACTTCTGTGAATACCAAAAGTAGTAAGTTTAGGATTTTCTCTTAAGTTAGTTCTGTGAATCGGGCCCAATAACTTTATTCGATTCAAAATAATAGAATCACAAAAGTAATTTAAAAGCATATTGACACCAATAGGTCAGGAAAATTCATTCTACAATTTATACATAAGAATCTAAAATAGAAGTGAAAATTTCCAAAAGGAACTTATACAAATATTACATATCATTTATCAATTAATCACACCCTATACCAAAGAATATTATTATGCCATATAACCAATTGCGCCAACATATGACTGATTTTTAGTGCATTTTATACCGACAGCGTGCAAAAACACACGAAAACACCACGAGATTCTTAACCATCCAGATCGGCGATGCGAACCAAAAACCGGCGCTAAGGCGCGTTAGCAGCAGGGATTTAACACCTGTCTTTTGCTGGTGTTAAGCAGGACGACTACCTGCAGCGCGAAAGGGAGCCCAGCCCAGAGCCACATCTGAAGACCAACAGATGCCATGGAGCTACTGATCATGCAGCTCGGAGACCCTAGAGGGCCACCGCCACTGCCACCACCCCCAGGACGCCCCCCCCGCACCACTTTGTGAATTACCATGAGGCAGAGCAGAACAAGACAGCAACCTTCCGAAAACGGCATGGTCCCTCAGCCACACAAGGACAGAATGTGGAGAGAGGTGGGAACTAAGGAGCATATTATCAAGAACGACGATAACATTATCGCCGTTTTAGCGGCAGGAAACTGCCGCTAAAATGGCGATAATGGGCTTGATAATATGCCCTTGTGAATTCTCATAGAAGCCCAGGTTCACACCAGAACCTGGGCTTCTATAGGAATTCACAAGGGCATATTATCAAGCTCATTATCGCTGTTTTAGCGGCAGAAACGGCTGCTAAAACGGCAATAATGGTATTGCTGTTCTTGATAATATGGCCTGAAGTAAGTGTGAAGGAGGCAACTCACCCATGAAGAAGAATGCACACAATGCCAAGTGTGGCGGTGATGTGCTGGACAGACCACAGAATGCTGTGTACCAAAGGTGCATCACATATATCTCCGCTGTAAGCATTCCAGGTGCCCCAAAGTGAGGACAACTTTTTTGGACAGCCACGTGCAGTGTATACAGTCTTTTTTCTAAACATGCACCAGTCAAGGTTTTGTTTCCATTTTGACAATGTAGGTGGTGTGTCATACCCCCAGTCGTGCGCAATGTCCCTTTTTGCCGCTGTAAGACCCAAAGTAACCCAGGTTTTCTCTGAGGTGTTAGGGTCAGTAGGCTACCATATGTTAAGGAGGCAACGTTTCGCTTCGGGTGCACAGTTTTGTTCAGGATCATCCTAAAGGTCCGATGTATCGCTTGCCAAAACCACTGAATATGGCCGCATTCCCACAGAATGTGCATAAACGTGCCTACCTGCCCACACCCTCTACGACATTCACTCCCGCCTTCTCTCCCCATATGCAGCAGCTGTGGCCCTGTGATATAAATCCTATGAAGGATCTTGAGTTGGATCAGTCGCAGTCGGGCAGAAATACCGTCCTCCCGGGGGGACGCCACCGCCTCCCGCCACTCATCGTCATCTACTTTCAGGCCGTCTGCTACCCAGTGTTCCCTAAGTTTCTCGAGGGGGTCAGGGGTATTTTGTAACAGTTTCTTATATGTAAGGGAGACTGCTTTTTCTGGCAAGTAGCCATCCAGGGGTCTGTCCTCCAGCGGGGAGGAGTCAGACAGCGAAGTGCCCTTTAATATATTCACGTAGAGGGCATAGCAGATCTGTAGGTACCTTAAGAATTCTGTGCCCGCCCTTTCATATTGCGGTTGTAATGTCAAAAATGGTACTACCGCTCCTCTGGACCAAAGATCACCTATTCGTGATATGCCAATTAGATGCCATCTGTCAAAACCCTTGGAGGCCCTCAGTTGGCCTAGTTCTTTCGAGTCCCATAGAGGGGTGGCAAGAGTTAGTCTATCCCTCCAACCCAGACTTTTCTGGACGTTGTGCCAAATCCTTACCACATGTTTGGTTGGGCCAGTGAGCGGCAATTCTTTGTGGGGGGAGTACAGTGCTACATTAAAGTTCCCACCAGGCAGGAGCCATCTATCCATGGTGTATCCTGGTTCATGGGGGCCGCGGAAGGTAGCTTGGGTGATGGCTGCAAGTTGGGCAGCCCAGTAGTATTTTTTTTAATATCTGGAAGGCTTATGCCACCATCATACCAGTTGAGGACCAATTTTTTATGTGCTATGCGGGGTCTCCCGTCCCAGATCAGCTCCCTCTGAGGACCCTCAATTTCACTAAAATAACTGGCTGGCACTGGATTGGGCGCATTTTGCAATGCATTTAGGAAACTTGGTAGGGACATCATTTTAAATAAAGCTGCCTGTCCAAGGAGTGAGAGAGGCAGCGTCCTCCAGGTTGTAATATCCCTCTGCAGCCTCTGGAGAGGTGGGTGCAGGTTTCTCGCAAAGTGTAATTAAGGGTCAGGAGTGACAAATATTCCTAGATAACGATATCCACCCTCCGCGGTCTTAATGGGGCAATCGTCAAATAAACGGGGGGGCGCCCTTAAGCACATACATTATTGACTTATCCCAATTAATAGAAAAACCGGAGTGTCTCCCAAATGCTGCAAAAATTTCTAGGATACTCCTGAGCGACATACGAGGGGAAGTTAAACAAAAAGGAGTATGTCATCTGCATATAGTGAGATTCGGTCCTCCCAATCCATTGACGGGTGCCTGGGCTCAATTCGAAGGCCTCAGAGCGCTTGTTGCTCACTACAACTTGTGCCTGCGGCATTGTATACAGCAGTCTGATCCACGATATAAAAGTAGGCCCAAAGCCCAGATTTTCTAGCACTGCCATGAGATATGGTCATTCTATGGTTTTAAAGGCCATCGAAGCATCTAGGGACAGAATAATGGCATTTTCCTGCTTCGTCTCAACCCTGCCCAACATACCATGTACTCTCCGTAGGTTCAGGGCCGTATTCCGCTGAGGCATGAAGCCCGATTGATCAGCATGCACAAAACTAGTTATGACCTTAACTAGTCTGCTTGGAAGTAGCTTGGCGAGGATTTTCGGTTCCGCATTCAGAAGGGAGATGGGTCTGTATGCAGAGCACAGATCCCTAGGTTTGCCTTCTTTATGGATAAGTACCAGAGAGGCCAGACGCTGGTACGGCGGGACGGCGCTTGTCCTTCTACTTTCTTCATACATTGTTTTCAGGTGCAGGGAGAGTAAGTCTGGGCATAACATATAATTAGATGGGGAGCCCGTTGGGTCCCATGGCCTTCCCTGGTTTAAGACTCAGAATGGCATGCGCTATATCTTCAGTCATTATATCGCTGTCTAGATACGAATTGTCGTCAGAGGAGAGTGTGGGTAGCCTGATAACTCGCAGGAGGGCTCTAGAGTCCTCTCCCAGGGGCGATGTGGATTTGTATATTGTACTAAAGCGTTCTGCAAATGCTTTCGTTATTGACATGGCGTCACTAATTACGCTAACTTCGTCAACAAGTCAACTCGGAGACTAGCCTGCTGGCTCTTTCTTTCTTATCAAGAGCAGGTCTCACAATTCAAATCGAGCTACATTTCTGTTAATGGAGGAAACCACTAGTCAAAAGATATTGAACCCAGTGCGGCCCGCCTAGACGACGCCTCATCGGTGACTGTGCACCTGCAGAGCGCTCCAGGCGCCACTGACCCTATGCAACACAAGTCGACGATCTGCAAGGACACCAGGTGCCCCTGACCCTGTGCACCATAAGCGGACACCACGTGGCAATTTTGAGGCAGAATTCAGTAGCCAAAAATACAGGCCGACGACCTGCAAGGACAGCAGGTGCCCCAGACTATGTGCTACACAAGCCGACGATCTGCAACGACACCAGGCGCCCCTGACCCAGTGCACCATAAGCCAATACCACATGGCAATTTTGAGGTAGAATTCAGTAGCCAAAAATACAGACCGACGACCTGCAAGGACAGCAGGTGCCCCTGAACCTGTGTTACACAAGCTGATGACCTGCAAGGACACCAGGTGCCCCTGACCTTGTGCTACACATGACGACGACCTGCAACGACACCAAGTGCCCCTGTGCACCATAAGCCGATGCCACATGGCCGTGGGTCCTTGCTGACCGCTGCCTCCGGCCAACACTGCCGTCAGCAGGCCCCCCAAATCACATTGAGTCTTGCTTCATTGATGGAGAAGTCCAGTAGGCGACAGATATTGCTTCCAGGGCGGCCCGCTCGTACGACGCATCATCGGAGGCCGCGCACCAGTCGAGCGCTTCAGGTGCCACTAACCCAGTGCAGCTCAAGTCATGGACCATTCATAATGTAATCTTTTCTGTGTGAGTCAAGTTCTGGTGCTCCTACCTCAGTGCACCGCAAGTCATGAACACTTTATGATGGAATCTGTGTGTGTGATCCGATGCGCACTGTTCTAGTTGTTGCCAGTACCAACCACTCCCTGAGTGCTGGCTTACACTCACCCCATACCCATCCAGCACAGGCGTCACTGGACAGGTGACCCTGGTAATAAAAAGGGGACGGGCGCACATGCCCATAGTTCCACCATACATCTAATTGTGTCCGTGTGGTCATTATATATGCATGATGGGCCCGGGCCCTACCACATTACATTGTGCTGTGTACAGCGGACGCAAGCATGTCACCTCAGGCAGTGGGTAAGACCTTGGACCGGCAGCTTCGTCGTCAGACCCTGTATGCGCAAGCAGAGTGGGCTGGCCCTTCGTACGCCAGTCCAGCATAGGGGTTCTCAGATTTTGCCCAGGGCACTGAAAGTTGAAAGTTGAAAATATTTATAAAGCGCGCTGTGACCAAGCGGCTTCCTGGCGCTGGGTGATAGACGGTGGTGGATGAAAGGGGAGACCGGGAGATTACTAGACAGCAAAGGCTAGGGCAAACAGATGAGTTTTGAGAGCCTTACGGAAATGCAGGTACTCGGTGATGGACCTGATGGTGAGCGGAAGGCTATTCCAGAAGCGGGGGGCAAGGATGGAGAATCTAGTGCCACCTACTCTGGTCTTACGGAAGCGGGGAATACTGAGAAGAAACTGATTAGAGGAACGGAGGTCACGGCAGGGGAGGTAGTGGGTGCTCATGGAGTTATTGAAAGGTAGGCGCGGTGCGGGCGCGGGCCATGAAAACTATGCATCCCATCTTGAAGAGAGTTCGCTGTAAGATGGGTAGCCAATGAAGGGACTTAAGTAACGGAGTAGTGTGGTGGTACCTGGGAAGCCGATGGATAAGGCGAGCAGCCTGATTTTGGATGGTCTGGAGGCGCTGCAACTCGTAGGCAGGAATGCCCACGTACAGGCAGTTCCCGTAGTCCAAGCGAGAGAGGATCATAGCTAGGACAATGATTTTTAGAGCGTCGGAAGAGAAGAACCTGGAGATCTTTCGAATAACCCTGAGGGACAGAAAACAGGAGGAGACAACGTGAGGTCCTGGCTAATTTTGATTCCCAAGGTTTTTACTGAGACAGTGGGAACCGGGGGGGGGGACCGAGAATGGGGGGCCAGAATGCAGAAGTCCAGGGGCTGGTGGAACTGCTCGTCAGGACAACCTCCGTTTTGTCTGGGTTAAGGTTGAGGTGGTTTTGGTTCATCCAGTCAGAAATAAAAATGAGTGTGGTCTGAAATTTGAGAAGGGAGTCTGAGGGAGAGGAAAGATCAAAGACAAGCTGAAGGTCGCCGGCATAGTTGTACACAGAGACCTCCATGTTGAGCAGAAAAATAATAAGGGGATATTTATATAAATTGAAAAGAAGGGGGCATAGGGAAGAGCCTTGGGGAACCCCACAGGACACCGGGCGGGAGGGGGCAGAAATGCCGGAAAGACAGACAGCTTGTGTCCAGCCTTGAAGGAATGAGGAGAGAAAGGAGAAGGCGGTGCCCTGGATGCCCGCTGCCCTGACACGGCCGAGAAGGATTGAATGGTCGACCGTGTCAAAAGCAGCGGACAAATCAAGAAGCAGCAAGGCTTGAGGAGAGTTGGAATCCGCCTTACTCTTTAGCTCGTCCAAGACCGACAGAGCCACAGATTCGGTCGAGTGAACTGGGCGAAAGCCTGCTTGATGAGAGGCCAAAAGATGGTTCTCCTCGATGTAGGCCGACATGCAGGAGGTGACGTGGCTCTCTAGGATCTTAGCTAAATAAGTGAGAAGGGAGATGGGCCTGAAGTTGGCCGGGAGAGAGGGGTCAGAGCCAGGTTTTTTTAAAATGGGGATGACTGTGGCCGATTTAAAGGAAAGCGGGACCGTACCCTGAGAGATGGATACGTTAAGAAGGGATAAGGGAGGGTCGGTACAGCCAGAGAATAGCTCCCTTAAGATGCGAGCCGGGCCGCAATCTGCGGGGGACCCTGACTTGACCTTCCTCAGCAGGATAAGGAAGGATTCCTTAGAAATAGTTGAGAAGTGGTTCAAGGAGGAGGACAGAGGGGCACGGAAGGGGGGGAGCGGAGAAGATGACATGTGGATGTTCCGCTTGATGTTAGCAATCGTCTCGGGGAAAAAATCGTTCAAGGAAAGGCAAAGGGCTTGGGAAGGGACAAGGTTGGGATTAACTCTGTCTGAGGCAGCCAGATTATGAACGATGGAGAAGATCTCCTTGGATTTATTGGTCGCTAGTAAAATTTTATTAGAGAAGTAATCTAATTTAGCTGAAAGAATAGCTCTCTTATAGTTTTTTAGGAGGGACTTGTGTCGATCTCTCAGGAGGGGGCAATAGTTGCACCTCCACTGGCGCTCAGCTTGTCTGAGAGCTAATTTAAGGGCCTTAAGATCGCTAGAAAAACATTTATTGGCTTCGTGGAGATGACAAGCCTTGACCCTCCTGAGGGGGGCGACCATGTCACAGGAAGTGGATAGCCAGGTACTAACGACTTCAACTTGAAGGTCGATAGAAAGGTCTGATAAATCAGGGGGGGAAGTCGCCAAGGAAGAAAGAAGGGACTTAAGGTCCACCCGATTCCAGTTCCGTGCTAGAACATTTTTGGGCAGAGAGAGCTCGTTGGTGACTGTAAGATCAATAGAGAAGGAGATGAGCGAATGGTCCGACCAAATGCAGGGAAGGATGGTAACAGAAGAAATAGGCCGACTAGCCGACCATATCTGGTCAAGGATGTGACCATGAACATGGGTGGGGGCGTGAATATGAGAGGTGAAATTGAGACAGCGAGGAGTATCCGAGAAATCTTTAGAGGTCTGATCTTCCCTCGGGTCACCAGGCCAATAGTTAAAGTCGCCCAGTAGAAGAACTGATGAATTGTTAATCACAAGGGTGGCCAACAGTTCTTGGAGAGCAGACACAAAGTGAGGCATACTTTGTGGGGGACAATATAAGAGAACTATGGTGAGGGGTACCAGAAGGTTCACCGAGCGGGCCACTAACAAGTCAGGTATGGGAGGATGGGTCAGGGTTTGGAACTGGAGACTAGACCGGACGATCACGGCCACACCCCCGACAACTTTCCCGTCTGGGCGATCAGCCCGAAGGGCATAGTAGGAGCTGGGAAGCACAGATAGAACATCGGGCAGGGAATCTGCAGAGAACCAAGTTTCCGTCAGGAAAAGAAAGTCGGGAGACTCAGTGTCGAGGAGATTGAAGAGTTCCAACTGGTGCCTGCATGCCGAGCGGGTGTTAAGGAGGTAGACCGAGGCCACAGTGGGTGGGCGGGAAGAGGGAGGAAGGGAGTGCGCAGGACGGGCAGCAGACTGGGGCCTGGACAAAGAGAGAGTAGAAGGGAAGGGGTGAGCGACAGGAATGCCGAGGGCCTGGATGCCAAGGGGCCAGTTACCTTGAAGGACGAGGAGCTGCGCAGAAGTATGCTGTACAAAAAGGGCAGGGTCTGTGGCCCGGGTCCCGGCCGGTTGCAGACGGGCGCATACGAGCTCGCCTGGGCATGGTTCTGCTCTGGCCGGAACAAGGAAGTACGTAATCCGTGTGTCTCTGTTGCAGTGTGGGCCCCACCCAGCCCACAATTGTCAATGTTGCAATGTATCATGCACCCATAGAGCGGGCTCGCATGTACGGGGCAATGAAGGAGTTCAAGACCGCTCGGGGTCTTGGCCCATTCATGACAAGTCTTGTGTGTATCTGTATTGCCGCAGCATGATTCAAATGCCTTGCCTTAATAGCAGTGCAAGTACAGCCAGCCATGAACTGTAAACCTGTGTCCACCCCGTCCTTACCATAGGCCCACACTCATGTGGCCGCCCACCCTCAATGGCCAACATCAAAGTGTGATTGTCAGTTTTGTGGACATGCGCTGACAGGTATGCCAATGGTGTTCCATAGGAGTGCAAGTGATGCAACCGCGCAGTGCACGCAAGTAAAAAGGCACGTGGTAGGTCGAAGCAGCTGTGAGGCAACATAGCACACAGTGAAGCCGCTCATTTGCCACATGCTAGGCATGTCATACATGATTCCCAAAGTTGCAGACATCCCACCCTCAACTAGCCTCTACACATTTCATGAATGCAAGCAGATGGCAAACTGAGTGTAGGGATGAAAGCTCCTTTGTCTGGACTATCAGGCGGAAGCACATATGCAGCTCCGGCCTGGGAATTGCATGTGCCCAGCACCCCGTGACAGTTACGATAGCATTTGATGATTCCTCCCACACTACACATAGCCCGACGTGAGACCAACGTGTACACATCCCACACACAGAAGTCCTTGCTCGAAATTATCGTGCATGGAATGGCCTTCACACTTACTCCCACACTATCCCTGGCCTACAACCCTTGCACACAAACACTGCTCATTGATCCGAGCTGTGGGATTTCATCCAAAGAACTAGCACAGGTCACAACAGTGTTGCTTCAACCAGAGCCAGTAACGCAATGGCAGAACATCCTGGACACCTACACAACCCCTGTCACGTGAAACTGTACCGTGCAAGTATGCTGAATTTACTGGGAGCACTACCCTTAGTAGTGCTGCGGATCAGTTACAGACTGAGCTTCCCCGCCTTGCCAACATCACCTGCGTTCAACCTATGTTGCATTGTTGCTCGTGCATATTCGAGGGGGCCATAGATGTCTGCCTATTAGCCAAACTGTATTTCGACAAGAATGTGCACCCCCTGTTGTCCCACAAACAGGAGTGTCACTGTGACACCTGTCTATGCGAGGCCTAGGTACTTGGACACAAACATGCACTGCAAAAGTGATATACTCTAATCTTCGCCTTGGGCGAAGATTCTCGAAGCATCTTTAATGTGCAAATGGAATTGTGAAATATATGATGAGCTTTTCAGAAGTGAATTTTAAATTGAAATGTACACTGTTTGGATGAGAATGTACAGAGAACTGAAATAGTATGAGGTTAAATACTATGAGTAAAGCAAATGTATAAATTAAGGTTTATTTTTTATAATTGGAGTATATCACTTTTGCAGAGTATGCTTGTTTCCAGGTTATTACTCACTTGGACTCCACTTGATATGTAGTACGTACTAGGCAGGCACAGACAAGCAGTGCACGCTAATGTTTTGAGGCAAGAAAAAATACAGTCCTACTATAACTAAAAAACAGGAGTGCAGAATTCCCCCCAAATGTATTTATGCTTGGACCTGGGAGATTGCAGTACTCCTCATGTGCCGTGACCACATTGAACCGCTCCCCTATTGGGCTGCAGTGCTAATTGGTGAGAGGGGGTGGACGCATCACATCTGTCCGGACCTGGTAAAGGATTACCTCGCTGTCCTGTTTGATGACATCGACAATGACCTCATGTTGGAAATGCTTGCCTTCCGGAGCTGCACTCTCATTCATGGGCGTGTGTAAGAAACTGGCTCTACATATACTGCACCAAAGTGAGGTACAGTGTGTATAGAGTTCCAGGGTCTCCAGAGGTTTGGCAGAAGCTAAAGTTAGATACAATCTTACTCATTAAAGTGGTAGCTTGGTCGAGCAGTAAGGCAGTATCAGAGGACAGTGTAAAGCACTTGATGTACACACTCAGTCAGCAAATGGTCTCACACACTCAAGAACTGAACTCTAGGCCAATTGTTTTGTATAAAAAATATGCTGTTGTTATATTTCTAGAACCAAGCAAGCCTGGTGCAGGTAAGCATAAAAATATTTTTCAGTAGTAACTTACTTGTATGAACACAGTTCAAATTAGCAGTGTAACTTGTTCTGGTTTTGGTTACAGTTTTAAGAAAGCAGGGGCATATTATCAACAAATAGCGATATTTATCGCTAAGTAGGGTTAGCAGCAATTTTTTTTGCGCTGCGCAACACAGGATTTTATCGCTGAGATAACGTGCTATTGGCAACGTTTATCTCAAAAGCAATAAAATTCCCGGCCATAGCGGCAACATCCGTGAATATCGCTGAGAATACAGCGATATTCACGCATTATCGCTAACAGCGTCTTAGCCATGATATCCACCTCCCTTTGGATATAATGGCTAAGAACTGGTCTGAGCAGGTGTTAGTTTTTGGAGATATTCGCGCTTATCGCGAATATTTCCAACGCTACGCCTGTGTTGGTAATAGGCGATAGCAATGTTAGCGACTGCTTTCAGTCGCTAACAGGTTGGGTACGCCCACTTTGCAGGTCATTAGCGATAAATATCGCTGACATGCAAAGCGGGCCCCTAAACCGCTCGCTATCGCCTACAAGCTGTCGCTAACTGCTGTTAGCGACAGCTTGCTAATAGGGCAATAGTATTATCGCCGCTTAGCGGCCGAAAAGGTACGATTTTTAAGGAATATTATTGCATTTCAAAAGTTGACCCTTAGAAACTTTTTCCAATAGAACCACCAATGCTATCCTATGGGAGAAAATTCACTTAGCAGGTAAGTTAGGTTATCGATATTTTTTATTACTCAGTGCTGGATCCTGGATTTAGCACTGGGACATTTCCTGAAAACAGTTGATAAAATGTGTTTTGGTTATTCGGCTGATTTTTACGAAATATTTGTAGTTTTCAAAAGTTGACAGAAACATTTTGGCAGAAAAAGTGCCAAAGTTATCCTATGAAGAAAAATTAGTTATCGGTTTTGAGGTAAGTAATCAGTCTTTTGAGTTAGGGTTCTTGGGTTTGACTCAGGGGTCTCCCAGGGTCAGTGATGTACTGTTGTTGCACCCTCAGCGGCACTCAGCGGCACTCTGCGGGCCGGGTGCAGAGTGTTGAGACCCAATGTTATCCAATGGAGGATAGGGAGGCTCCGGTTGGTGGCGGCTGGCAAGCAGGCCACAGGGTTGTGGGGAGAAAAGCTCCTAGGGTTAAGCTCAGGGCAAATTGGGGACCAAGTTAGCACAGAAGAGGCACCCTCAGCGGCGCTAGGGCAGCCGGGTGCAGGGTTCTGTTTTGAGGTCTGGTACCCTGTTGATTTCAATGGAGATTCTCCGGGACAAAAAAACACTGCAGACTAGGGGACGAGGATCTTCCTGGAGCGACCAAGACTTCGAGGGGTATAAAGTATTAAGTATTAGGGGGCAGATTTATGTCGGACTTGCGCCACGTTTACGCCGCCGTTGCGTCACGCAACGGCGCAGAAACGTGGCGCATCCCTGCGACCTATTTACAACGTGACACATCTAGGCATATGCGTCACGTTGTAAAGCCCTGCGCCACATGAAACCTGCGTCAGGTTTCATGTGGGCGTTCTGTCGCAGGGTGGGCGGTCCCTCGTAGGAAAGCCCCGTAAAACTGACGCAGTGAAATCTACAAGATTTCACTGAGTCAGTTTTACGACGCTGCTGGGTCAAATCCTTACGCCTGCTTGAAGCAGGCGTAAGGAGTGACGCACCACGTTATGTATGGGTGGCCTCTGTACATTGCAGGAGTTGCGTCGCACTTGCGACGCTACTCCAGCAATGCGCCGCCCGTACACCACAAGATGCGTCACGCATCTGCCCTTCCTTGCACCATGGTGCGCCGCATTGTAAATGCGGCGCATCTGTGGTGCCGCAAGGAGGGAATTGCGTGACGCATCAGTTCTGGCGCATCCCTGCTGATTTGCAGAGATGCGCCAGAACTCATAAATCTGCCCCTAGATCTTTTATTGTTTGATTCTTTAAAATCTTTACAAAAAACGCAAATTCATACAGTACTGCATTATATACATTTGAATAACTGTACATCCTTAAAAATGCATTTTAAATAGCACTAAATCTTTAAAATTGTATACATCCTACATTAAAACTGTTTTAAAAAAATGTATATGTTAAGGTTTAAAGGAAGGTATAATCATTATTAGTTTCCAATTTCATGCTGTTGTAATTTTTTCCATACTTTTGTTAAAAATGTTGTCAATGCAGAGTTAATGAGAACATCATCTGAACAAAGACATCGGATCAAAGCCTGCCTACATGTCCTTATCCCTCTTTCATTAAATAGTCTTTTTAGTATTGTTAATCTTTCATTTTTTAGTTCTGGACAAAGACACAAGAGATGGATAATATTTTCCTCTCCAGATTTACACAGCCTACACAATATGTTGTTTTCAAGTTTATTCCAAGGTGGTGCATGGGATTCGCCCGGCCATACTCCAAATCGTGCTTTAATGAAAATCTGTTTGCTTTTCAATGACCATGCTGTGTCCAAATATTGCTGTACCCCCCTTTTTGTGTTGCCATTTATTATGGACCATGCATGTTTCCTTTTGACTAAAGTAGCCTTGTTGCTTATCAATGATAAATAGTCTGTTGTTTTATTAACATCTTTTTTAAATGATTCATGGGTTATGGTGGAGGCCCAGATCTCCCTGACCTCAAATTCGTCCAGAGCCATGTCCAGATATCTCCAGGCAGATGATTTATTGTTTCCTTCAATTTCTTTCCACAATAGTTGAGACATTAGGTTCTCCTTATCATTTTTCACTCTGTTCCATACTTTGATTACATGACCCTTTCATGCGTACATCTGATTATTCAAACCAAATTCCAGCCTACCTTGGGCGTGTGACGCATTTTTAGGAAGGTAGAAAAGAGATCTAAAAGTTTTTGAGATAGCATTATTAATGATACCTGCATCTTTTCCGTTTAAGGCCTCACTGCCGTAAGTTAGGGAGGGTAGTAGTTTGGCAGATATCGCCTTAAGTAGAGGTTGATAAGTTAGGTTACTTGTTGATTTTTGAATAATCCTAAATGCAGCTGTTAAAGCATTTGTTTTTCTATTGATATCAAGTTTCTGTGAGGTAAAATTACCATTTTCATTGAATATGACTCCCAGATATCTATAGGTTTCAACTTGTCCCAAGTTCTCCTTTCCCAGAACCCATTTGGAATTATATTTCTGTCTTGAGTTTTTTGTGATGACCATAACTTTAGATTTAGTTTCATTTATTACCATCCTATTTTCTGTGGCGTACTCCAATGTGTGTGATATTAAACGTTGCAAACCCACCTTTGTATTGCTTAAAAGAATCACATCATCTGCATAGAGTAGATTTGATATGTATTTATTGGCTAGCTTGGGTGGGTGAGCATTTGTGTCATTCAAGACCTCCGTCAAATCAGCTAAAAACAGATGAAAAAATAAAGGAGCCAATACACACCCTTGCTTCAGTCCGCCTGTCGTTGGTATTTCATTGATAAGTGACCGACCATTCCCGATACGTACTCTGACTCAAGTGTGTATATGCAGAAGAAGGATCAGGTTTAATAACCAAGGTGGAATCCCTTGTATACGTAATTTTTCCCACAATCGTTCTCTATCCACACAATCAAACGCTGATTTAAAATCAACAAAGCATAAGTACAAAGGTTTTATTTTTTAAATAGCCCTGTCGATTAAAACAGATAGAGCTAGGATGTTGGAAGCTGTTCCTAGGCCTTTGACAAAACCGGTTTGGTTAGGCGGGAGAATGTAATTGTCCTTTGCCCAGTCAGATAAGATTGTCAACAAAATCCCTGCAAATAGTTTTGCATCAGTGCCCTGTAAGGTTATTAAACAATAGTTCTCAGGCAGGGCCCAATCTCCTTCTTTTTTAAAGATGGGAGATATTAGGGACCCTCTCCACGTTTCAGGTATCTCCCCTATCCGGACTACTTCTTTGAAAACTTTGGTGAGATGTTCTGCCCATATATCTGGATCCTCCTTATACAGGGCAAACAGAATACCGTTCGGAACTGGTGCTCCATCTTTTTGTTTTTTTATTAGCTTGGCAACTTGTTCTTGAGTAATTTCAAGTTCAGTTTCTTGCTTTGGATTGGATGTTTCCTTCCGTATATAGTTGCCTTCATTTTCAATTTTCCTGCAATCCGAGTTTAAATGGTGCGCCAGGAATTTCACCGATTCAGTCTCAGTCAATACTGAAGAAACTACAGCCTTATCTGATCTTGTTAAGCTGTTTATCATCTTCCAAAATTCCCTTGAATTTCCTTGATTACAGGCATAAAAAATTCGAGTCCAAAGGTCATTATTTGCTTCGTTTTTTTCATTCCAGATTAATTTCTTCAGGTTTTGATTTAACACCTTTATATTAGTTTTAGTTTCTTCTTTGTTAGGAAACTTTATCAGCTCTTTCCTCAGTTTATTTCAAGTCCGTTTCAATTTCTGTACCGCGTAAGTAAGGTTGATATTTGTTATCTTTTTATCTATCCGAGTTACATATCTGAGTCTAGATTCGATGCGGTTAGTATGTTGGTTAAGTAGTTTGCATGTAAAGCCTGTCCATTGATCAATTACAGATATAACCGGTGTTTCCTGGAAGCTTTCGACAACCAGTTCTTTTGCTAAATCACTGGTCAGTCGTTTGTTATTTGGTTTCCAGTTTAATTTCCGGTAATTAATGGTTCCGATCTGACCTTGCGTTGTTAAATACAATTGGTATTTTGTATTCGTGAGCGATGTAGTGATTATTTGCTGACTGTGATCGCTCTCTGGAAACTTTTTTTAGATACAACGCGGTACAGTTATCAAAAATATTCAGCCATACCATTGTATAGTCGATTCGAGATTTTGCATTTTGAGTGTAACAGGACCATGCTGGAGGAGAATCAGTTGGGAACCTACCGTTGAGTATTCGTAGACCCAAAGCTTCCATATCCTTCACTAAATTTAGGCCAGTTTTATTTTGTCTTGGTTTAGGTGTGGTTTCTATTACTTGGACGGGAATTAACCATTGCTGATCTTGTGACTGTGTCACATCGTCTCTTGTATTAACAGGTTTAAATTAATGTCTCCTGTGATTATAAAATCCATGAAGGGGTCCTCTATCCTATGCTCTACTAGATAGGTAGAAAGAGTAGCACACATGGTCTTCCTTGAGGTAGATGTCGGGGGGGATGTATATATTAACCAACTTTAGCGATTTTTCTTGCTGTTGTATCTTGTATTTTAACATTACCGTCTGAACATTACAGTTGTTCGTAACCAATTGCATGTGTTCAGCTTTTAAATCAATTGAAATGAATATTGCTAAGCCGCCACAAGGGCGACCGTAGTTGCTTTGCTTAATCGCAGGTTCGAAATATCCTTTATATTCATCAATACTAAACGGAGCCGTTGCTCAGGTCTCTTGTAATAAAATTACCTGATAACACTTAAGTAGTTGAGTTATAGTATCCACATTTTTGCCTACTCCATTTATGTTTGATGAGTAGATCGTTATAGTTTCAATGCCATTTTTTAAGTGTTTGAATGTTGATTTTTGATTTCCTTGTTATTGATTATCATTTCCATGTAAAGCCATCGTAATCCATGTTTCATTTATCCCATTGACCTTCTCTGTCTTTTTGTCGTTAGATGGGTTTGCGACACCTCTATCTAATTTTTGGATCGGATTTTTTAATACAGAGAAGGTTGGTGACCCCTTTTTTCCTTTTTCAAATGTTAACATATTTTCTGCTTTTATCAATGGTGTGGGATATTCCTTCGGCACAACTTTACTAATCATTATTCCTCAACTACGAAAAATTTCTTGTTCCTTCATATTTTGTTCTGCTACAGATGGGGATGTTACTGTTATTACTATTAATGGCAGTGACCCCTCTGGGTTTTGTAGGAAGCCAACACATTCAATAACTTTAGTTGACACATTAGCTTGGGATGGAACCAATTTAAATAGGCATAAGAGATTACCTCTATTTAGCGTATCTTGTTTCCCTCTGGACTCATATACTGGTTTGAAAATTAGTTGTTCCGTCATTTGGGTTACCAGTTCCCTTTCACTACTATTGTTTAATTCTTCCTGGACTATATTTATACATCGTTTATTATTACCATTTCTTACTATTACTAGATGATCCCGTTTTGTTGATTGGGTTGTATCCTCTATTAGATCTGTTGCATCTGGTAGTTTCCCTAATTCATTATTAGAAGAAACAGAATGGGTGGAAAGTTGCTTTGTATTTAGATCCTCATTAAGATTTCGCGATGATTGTTGTTCCGCAATGCCACTATTCAATAAACCTGGGGGCATATTACCAAGGGGGGCGATAGGCAATTATCGCCGATTTAGTGGCCGTTTTCGGCCCCTAAGCGGCGATAATTCTATCGCCTTATTAGCAAGCGGTTGCTAACTGATGTTAGTGACAGCTTTTAGGCGATAGCGAGCGGTTTGGGGCCCACTTTGCATGTCAGCGATGTTTAGCGCTAATGACATGCAAAGTGGGCGTACCCAACCAGTTAGCGACTGAAAGCAGTCGCTAACGTCGCTATCGCCTATTAGCAAGGCAGGCGTAGCGATGGAAATATTCGCGCTAAGTGCGAATATCTCCAAAAGCTAACGCCTGCTCAGACCAGTTCTTAGCCATGTTATCCAATGGGAGGTGGATAACATGGCTAAGAGCATTTTGACGCTAATGCGTGAATATCGCTGTATTCTCAGCGATATTCATGCATTTCGCCGCTATCGCTGGATATTTTAGCACAATGGAGAAAAACGTTGCTAATAGCATGTTTTCTCCGCTAACGTATCCAGCGAGAAAAAAAAATGCACTACGCGCATTTTGCGATAAATATCGCTATTCCTTGGTAATATGCCCCTTGGATCCTTTTTTTCTACCGCAATTGTAGTTATTTCTGGGTTTGACAAACTCATTGTTTGGTTGGTCTTTATTAACATTCCGCTTGAGATGTCCTTCTTGGGCCTATGTTCCACACAGCCAATTCCAGATTTATCATGCACCTTTAATTGGAAATTTTTCCGCATTTCAGGAGATTTATCAAGTGTAAAGTCTACGGTATTACTTACAATTGCTTTATCTAGTGAGGTCTTCATTTGCAGGTCTTTTTGAGAATTCATATCGTTTCCAGGTTTTACAAAAATATCAAAATACAGGGGGGGCATATTTACAATAAGTAAGGATGCGCCACTTATTGTGCGCCATGCCTCCGCCACCATGGATGCGCTGCATTTACAAAAACGGCACAGATGTGTCACGCATCTGTGCTGTAAAAGTGGCGCATTGCTGGAGTTGCGTCGCAAGCGCGACGCAGCTCCAGCAATGCTCTGGGGGTCCCTATCTTGTTAATGCTGCGTCAATCCTTACACCGGCTTCAAGCAGGCGCAGAGTTTTGATGCAGCATGGGCCCCAAAGTGACTGAGTGAAATCTTGTAGATTTCAGTCAGCCACTTTTAGGAGGCGTTCCTGCGCCGGAACGCCCCCCCCTGCACAGGAACGCCTCCTTCTGGCGCAGGGCTTTACATCTGGGAGATGCGTCACGTTGTAAATACCCCGCACCATGGCGCATCTTTTGCGCCGCTGCAACGGTGGCGGAAAAGAGGAGCAAGGGGCTTGTAAATCTGCCCCAGAGTTTTTGTTGTAATGATTGGTATTGACGGGTCACTACTTGTATCCATTTTTTTTCCAATTATTTCCTTCGAGAGTAGTTTTCCCTTATAATTCTTATTTTGTTTCGTTCCCTCAAATGACTCTGAGTCAGGGAGAGCGAGTCACGCCATCGGGCGGAGCCGTGAGGGAAACGGCAGCATTGTCCAGGGAGAGCGAGTCACGCCATCGGGCGGAGCCGTGAGGAAAACGGCAGCACTGCTGCACACTACAACCCCCAGCAGCCTAAGGGGCGCCCGTGACGCGAGGCAAGCGCACGGAGGCGCTTGAAAAGCAGACGCGCCCGTGAGCCCCGGGGGAGAGCGAGTCACGCCATCGGGCGGAGCCGTGAGGGAAACGGCAGCATTGTCCAGGGAGAGCGAGTCACGCCATCGGGCGGATCCGTGAGGGAAACGGCAGCACTGCTGCACACTACAACCCCCAGCAGCCTAAGGGGCGCCCGTGACGCGAGGCAAGCGCACGGAGGCGCTTGAAAAGCAGACGCGCCCGTGAGCCCCGGGGGAGAGCGAGTCACGCCATCGGGCGGAGCCGTGAGGGAAACGGCAGCATTGTCCAGGGAGAGCGAGTCACGCCATCGGGCGGAGCCGTGAGGGAAACGGCAGCACTGCTGCACACTACAACCCCCAGCAGCTTAAGGGGCGCCCGTGACGCGAGGCAAGCGCACGGAGGCGCTTGAAAAGCAGACGCACCCTCTCGCCCCGCGAGTCGCGCGCGGGAGGCGCCAGGGAGAAGGGCAGGGCCATCTGCGGCCATCAGAGGCCTGAGGAGGCCGGGTCGGGTCACCCCCCTTAGTTCTCATGCCATCATCCCAGGAACACTGATTAAAGGTACTGTTACCCGTTGACTATCTGTGCTCCCTCTAAGAAGCCCCTTTCAAGGTTCTCGATATAGTACAAAACTGTCTTATTGGTGATAGCTCCATCGCTATGTCTTGCAAAGCGGACCTTATCAATATCTCCTCCCAGGGTGATCTGAACAGGGGAACACTGGATACGTACTTTAAGCGTGTTATACTGCCCATTGCTAGCGATCTAGATAGAATAGAACGATTCTCAGTTCTAGACAGCCCTTTCGCTCTGGGTTCTCCGCCTCAGACTGCCAATATAGCCCCGGCAGTATCTTTATTGGATGAACTAAATCTATTGTGCAAATCCTCTTACGTCCCTTTGGTTCCAGGAATAGTTCCAATTTCCTCATTTACTACGCCTAATAAGGGGTCTAGCCAATTAATTTACACGCCTCAGGTGACGCCCCACATAATACAATCAACAGCAAATGTCCTACCGGTAATCCCCAACCTGGTGCTCTCTGCAAAAAGGAAGAGAGGTGAGGCAATACACACGGGCAGTCAGGCCAAATTACAAAAGTTACATCGTATTCCACCCTCATGCAAAACTCCGAGCACCACGACTTCGAATAGGCCTACACAGGCCTCCCTGTTGTTGGAGCTTGAAACCATGATTAAGTCGATCATAACTCCGTTTGATAGTAAAAATAACTAGCCTAGAGGACAGGCTTAGGGGAGTCGAGGAAGCTATAAAAGTCAACTCAATAGTTACATAATCTATGGGAGGACCCGCACTATCACATCACACAGCCCCTAGAGAAATGCCAATTTCCACCACACAAACCAAGTTCTCCAGTATACAACCACTTGCCCCACACAAAGCTGTAAATACTCCAAAAGTCGCTAAAAACGCTAGGCCACCACAATTTTCTTGCTTTAGGGCCGGGAAGAATAAAGACAAGTCATCTTATAAGAGAATAGCGTCTAGTCATGATACTCCCCCTCACAAAACTAACCATTTACAATTGCCTCCTGAGGCAGCTCCTATTGTGTGTGTCCTGTCAGGTATACCTGAACTCCCAAAGGGAAAACTCGAGAGACAGCAGGACCTAAGGAATAAGGTAGTGTACTGGCTCACCAAAAATAGACCTCTGCCCTCCAATTTAGACGGGACAATATTAAGTGTCCGGAGGGTGGGCTGGCTAGGACCTCTCTTAAAAAACACTGTGGGTGACTTGGTACTCGTAAAGTTTAGAAATAAATATGTCGTACCATACCTGCAATCCTGGCAGCCACAAATAGGGGATGGTCCCATATCAGTTTGGTCTTTAAGTGACTTTTACCCCAGAACATTATATGTGCCGTCATAATGTCAGATAACACAGATTAATTTCTAGACGGCAACACAGGGGTCTCGTATTGTGTGGCCAACTTTCCCCTGTTTTTTAATTTGTTAATTTGTTCATGCTGCACTTCGTATACTGATTAGCCGATTCATCTTATTGATTTAATTCATTTTTAAATTTATTTAATTCTTTTATGAAATGAAATGTATTAATGTTTTGGTGTATTTTTCTGTACTGTTGTTGCTTTTATGATTTCTTTTGTACTGAAATCGAATAAAGCTAATCGAATCGAATCGACTCTGAGTCTGCTCGATCCTGCGCCTTAGCTTTATTTCTTGCTTTGCGTACTTTTTTTCTAAGCTTTTTTGTCATTATAGAAGGTGTCGAAACTAGATCTATTTCATCTTCATCATCTTTATCATCCTTTAGCTCTTTCACAGCTTGATCAGATGATTTGCCATTTATAGATTTCTTGATATCCTGTTGAGTGTTTGAGATTGTTGGAGGGCAAGTAAGTAAGTAGGTAAAAGTTTTATTTGCACAATTAATTAAAATCCTTGCAAAGTGCACTCACAGAAATAACCATTACATAGTAAAAAAGGGGAGGAGCTACACAGATCAATTAAAAAACAGAAAAATTATAAATTAGAAGGACGTATAATAATGTCACTAGGGAAAAAACGAACTCAAGCTGGATCAGAAGACAAAATTAGGGGAATTAATTTCTGAAATAAACTTAACAAAACGCGCCGCCAACTGCGGGGAATCTCCCCTCATGCAAGCGTCTAATGCTTCTTGGCAGGTCCTGATGTTAAGAAGCAGCCTAATTGGACGCAGCCAGAAGTTTCTTTAAGCTCGGAGTTTTGGGCATATACACAGGATATGGATAAGGTTTTCGTCGTCCAGCTTACAGAAGCGACATTGCGATGATACTTCTTTCTTGTATCCTTGGCCAAACTTATAGGCCATCAGTGGGATTAGACCAAAACGAAGTCGCATTAATTGGAGTTTTACGTGGACTTTCGTAGAAGATGCGAGATAGGACGGAAGAGTTTTCGGGGCATATAATTTGGAAACCCAAGGACCATGAAAGAGCTGTGCGACACGTTGCTCGTCGAGTTCGCTTGATAGAATTTTTGCTTGTTTGGTTAGGAGTTTTGCTTTCACATCGATGGGCAGAGAGGATGACCATATGTCCTTTGCTTTGAGGGATTCAAGGCATGATGTCAAATATTTATTCCAGGAGGTTTTGTGGTTACTGAAGACTGACCATTAACAGCTCTTTAGTGGGTAAGGGCCAGCATGCTTAGTTTTTAAACAATAACTGATGTAGCTTGCGCTCATTATCCATCTCTGGGAAGACAGTGAAAATTCTTTCCGGATTTGGGCATGGGCGGTTGAAGTTGGCAGTCGAAAAACCCTGTGGTAACACGACGATTGAGCTCTGTCCAACCAATTGTTCACTTTGTCCTTAAATATTATTGCACCGAAGGAGATTGTGGGGAGAAGTTTTGCTGAGATCAGTTTTATTAATGGCACTAGATCCTGGGAGTGCAGAGCCCTTTTCGTTCTTATAAAGGCCCCTTCCAGGGAGCGAGCAACAGCCTGCATTTCAATTGTATGCACAGAGGATCTCCCTTTGTGGTCGATCCACACCCCCAGATACTTGTAAGCAGTAACGGTTTCCAATCTCTTCCCTTCGACGAACCACGTGATTTTTTTAAATTTTTCCAGAAGATATTGTCATTGCTTTGGTTTTTGACGCATTTATCTCGAGCATGTTCGTGCTGCAGTACTGAGCGAGGGAATCGAACAGTCTTTGAAGACCCACCTGAGTTTGGTCTAGCAGAATGTTGTCATCAGCATAATGGAGAGTTTGGATCTTTCTTGACTCTATTCCTGGAGGGAAAGCACGAATATGTGCCAACCATTCAGGGAGATCCGCGAGGTACAGGTTGAAGAGCATTGGTGCAAGGGTACACCCTTGTTTTAAGCCTCTGGTGGTGTAGATTTTATTAGAGGTCGACCAGCTTGATGTAACTCGCACTTTTACCCATGTGTCAGTGTGTAAAGCAATTAATGCTTTCAATAATGACTGTGGAATGCCCCATCTTGCAAGTTTTTCCCATAGTTTTGGCCGACTTACGCTGTCAAAAGCTTTACGAAAGTCGATGAACCCAAGGTGTAAAGCTTTACCTTTTGTGGCTAGGGTGGATTCCATCAGATGGGCAATACATATCAGGTTGTCCTCAATGTGGCACCCTCTTTGGAAACCGGTTTGGGTGAAGGGGACCAACTTATTATTTTCCGCCCATTGCAGTTAAAAGGATGCTAGCATATGCCTTCCCGTCCACATCTAGGAGGGCTATCATCCGATAGTTGTCGGGGTTGGAATGCGAGCCTTTCTTGTGGAAGGGAACGAGAAGCGATCCTTGCCAAGACTCTGGGATAGGGCCACCCAATATTGCGGCCTCGTAAAGGGGTCAAGATTCCATTGGGACCAGGGGCGCCGCCCGAGCGCATTTTCTTTATTATTCCAGTTATGTCGTCCATTAGTGTATTAATGAGGGCTGCGGTTCCGTCCTGATTAACTACTTGATCAAAAATGGCTGGGCTATTAATACTCTGGCCGTCTGGTGCAGAATAGAGTGCTTTAACGTAGGACTCCCACTCTGCGGGGGAGATGTTAGTTCCGGAAGGAGGTTTAGTTGTTTGACTAGCCTTGTTAATCCAATTCCAGAATTTCCTTTGATTTTTAGATTTTATAATCTCAAAAGATGTTGCCCACTGTTGTTCTTCTTCCAATTTCTTTTGAGTAAAGCGAGCCTTCCTATAGGCTTTTCGTGCAGCGATAATTTCCTCCTTCAGAAGTTTATGATCGCTTTCATTGTAGACAGTTATTCGTTGTAGCTTATTTAATTTACTCTTGGCAGTGATTATGTGTTGTTGTTGCACTGACAGAGTTGTCGGGGTCGGAATAACATTTGAGCAGATGTTTGGTGGTTTTGAGGTGAAGTGGTCTCTAAAGTTGGTCAGTATAGTTTCCCAAGTGGGGGCTGTCACATGACTGATACCACCCAGGAGCCCTCTGGTCATAAGCTTGTCCACCTCCGTTTCGATTGCATCCTGGTTACTTTCTGACCATCGGAGTTTCTTCACACTCTGTAGGCTAGCAGCCGCCCCTATCAGATTTATGGTCGGGCGTTGAGGAGGGCCCAGGGCAATGCTGCATGTTAGAATGGCATGGTCACTATCTGGGGACGGTGTTACCAGGAATTGGCATACCAGATGGAAGGCCGTTAGCGATATCCATATATAGTCTAGGGTGGCCATTCGAAAAGAGGAAATATGTGAGTATGCCGCCGGTCGATCTGTAGCGATCCTTCCATTGAGAGTGCGCAGACCAAGATGGTTCAGTTTTGTTGCCAGTTGTATTCCATACACATCCTTTCGATGATACTGGGATTTTGTCTCCGGAATTGGCAACATTGAATTAAAAGATGTTATTTGGGAGGATCGGGCTGGTTCGGTTTCCATTAGGTTTGCATTAAAGTCGCCCGTTATCAGCCACAAGTCGGTAGGGTATAGAACTTCGAGGTTATACATTATTGGGAGTATAATACTCAGAGTGAGCTCTCGCCTTGCTTTTGTTGGATGTAGATAGACACAGCCAAGGATCATTTTTTGATTTGGATTCCCCTTTGCCTGATTCTTAATCTCAATACTAATGAAGACGTGGTCACCACCTCCCCTGTGGAGGGTTTCTATCTTCGTAGTCAGTGAGTTCTTCACGGCGATCAGCACTCCCCCGGACGCGTGGCCGCCTACCTTGGACGGGGTGGCAGTATATTCTATTACCGTAAAGTCTTCCCCGATGGTATTTTCCAGGGCCCAGGTCTCTTGTAGGGCAAAGATTTCGTGAGTTTACAGCATGCCTGAGGTTAATCGCTCCGATTTTTCCTTTGTTAGGCCCCGGATGTTCCAAGAGCAGATGTTTAAATGATGGGCCATCTCGTGGGTTGCTTTGTGACTATGCGAAGGTGCCGGTGCATTACCCTAACACCTGGGAGAGCCAAGACCAGTCTTCCGATTTATGCGGTTTTAGTATGCATTTTCGTGGGCCGCCTGCTGTAGAGGCAAATACTTGCAATGGATGCTCGATCCATAAAGCTGTTTTTGGCTCCTGTTGGAATCCCCGAAGTATCGACGATGGCTTGGTTAAATGTTTATCCTGTTTTAGGTCTGGTCTGGTAGTAGCAATCGTTGCTACTACGGAGGAGTTTTTGAGGAAAGTCGGGTAGTTGGTGGGAGTGTAAGGGCTAGCCTGGTTGCCCCATTCAGACAGTTGTCTTTTGCTCTTTATCACCGTCTCGATATCCGTTGAGTTCACACTTTCCAAACCCGGCAAGTGCTGACATAGCCTTAGGATGTTACCTCTATTTAAAATATCCCATTGTCCCTGAGACTCGTACTCCGGATAGAGCAGTATTTTTCCATGTTGTTGTTGTCTAGGGCAGGGATCTTGATACAATGGAGCCGGGTTGGTGCTGGGTCCAACGGGGTCATTACCCAGGGACTCAGAGTTGGCGTGTGTACTTGATTTAGTCATTAGTGGGCAGACCATTCTTGCTCACCGCGCGTTGGAAGTTTTTGGTGGGAGGGTGCCTTACTGACAGTGCTATCTGCGTTTGTGTTTGCTTTGGACTGATTTTTTTCCTCTTTAATTCATGTCGATAGAGTACCTCATGCCGCTGTTCTCGTTTTTGGGCTCTGATCCTTGGTAATGGGTTTGTGTATTTTGACAGCTGGAAACAAGGGGTTATTATCAGAAGGTTTAGCGAGATCGTAATTTTGCTTTGGGCAGTTGCCGGAAGACTTGCGTTCCATTGATGGCTGCACGTGAATTAGTATAGTTTCCAGGGATTCAGTGTTTTCTTTTTGGGAAGCTGCTAGTTTTTCGACCTTGTTGGTCAGATCGATAGGCTGCTTGCTTACATTTTTGCCAAGCCATTGTGTTAGTACATTCCCCTTTCTATTTGCTTTGTTTAATTTCTTCAGCTTCTTCTTGTTCTTTCTGGACAGGTAGGTGTCTGCTTTTGAGTCGTTATCAATCTTAGTAGCAGGCATATGAGGACTTGGTGAGGTAAGGAAAGACACTAAGGTATTGGTTTGCATGGTTGCCTTTGCAGCGTTCGGTGTTTGTAAAGAGGGATTACCGACTGAGTCCGGGAATGCAGGGAAAAGCTGTTCAGGAGGAATATTAGGTGTTGGTTTAAGCAACGAGAGGTCCTATTTTGAACTAATGTGGGTCGTGTTGAAACGGGATAAGCTATTAGATCGTGATTCTAATGGTCTGTGAGTTTCCGAAGCTCGGAGGTGGATAGGTGGGATACTAGGATTCTTTATTCTAGTTTCGGTCTTCAGCCTCAGGTCCTCTATTAATGTTGACATTATTTCGGGTAGTGCTTCAAGTTTGTTCAATAAAGGCTCACAAATACATCCACTTTGGGCATGGTTTAGGTGCGCAGCTGCGTTTACAATTGGTTCCAGACTTGGATTCGCCTCGGGGGCAAGATTTTGGGCCACATTATTTTGAACTCTTCGTATTAGCGAATTTAGTTGATCAAGTTTTGAGTCAATTCCCATTATGGAGTCGGCAACCAGTTGTAGGATGGATATCTGAGTGTCAAGTTTATCGGCGTGCATGTGGCGGCACAGGTCATAGAGCTCGGGGCTCTGTTAGTGACGGCCAAAAGAGTTTCAATTTTAAGCATTCCAGGGTCGGGTTGAGTAGCTCCTTGCCCGGTGTCCTTTGCGAGTACATTTCTTTTCAGTGGGATAATTATGGGCCAGCGATAAGTTGGTCGATGCATTGATATGTTCTTTTGGGAAATGATTGCTTGGACTTAAAATAAGACTGAGGTCTTTGGGGCCGGCATTATGACTGCTGCTGGTTACTGACATCCCTTTTAGTGGGCTTGCTTTGATCACCTCCTCGGGCAAACCATTGTTTCTGGAGCAGACAGAGTCTGGTGCCCCTCTAAGAAAAGGAGTGGATGTTTGTGATGGAAGATTGAAACTGTATATGTGGGGGATCGTACAGCGGGCCCCGCGATTAATTTATCGCCTCTTCATGCGCTAGGTCAGATTTAAATGGCGAAGGTTTTAATGCTTTGAGTCGATGGGTTGTTGAGACCCGGATTATAGAGTCATCATTGCCATGTGCCATGTTTTCGACCCTGTGTTTGCAATTTCCATTCTCCAGCTCAAGAGTTAAGGGTTCTTTCTCAGGTGGATAAGCAGAGATTTGGCTCTCGGAGGGTGGCAGGGCGAGCGGAGCTGGCACTACCAAGGAACATTGATTTTTAAGCCATTTATTGGTGCTTAACCGAGGTGATTGGTGCTCTGGAGGTAGCAGAGAGGGTATCACATCGAGTGGGGGATGCCTTGATAGTGATTTTTCCGGTGCAATGGCAGAGGCTGTAGTCTTGCATTGGATGATAATTTCAGGGTAAAGCGACATCGAGGTGGGGAGAGCTGATGATGCTGACGGTTGTTGAGGAGATTTCCCATGCATGCCATGTTGAAGATGTGGGGCAGTTTGATTTAATTCACTGGTCCGGAGAAAATGCTCTCTAATGTCAGCGGTGCTACTGCTTTTGATTTTTGATGGGTGTTGTAGGCGAGTGGGTTGTGGATGGTTAATGACCATTTTATCGCCCTTGGAGCGTCCCTGCAAGGGCTTTGGAGGGCTCACGTCCACCTCTTCTGCTCGCTTCGGGTACAGTTGGCAGGGGGGGTTTGAGGGACCCTGCCAGATTGTTGTGTGTATAGCAGTTTCGTCTTTTGGCGCTTGGCGGACTTATGAGGGCGGTGGGTGTTTGAAAGTTGAGAGCTGCTCCTAGTGCGAATTATAGTAGAATAACCAAGAAGCGAGGTATCTGGGCAACCAATGTCGCTCCGAATTATGAAAGCAGTTGGAAGGTTTTTATTTTTTTTTAAAGTGGGAATGTTGATTAGATATAATAGTCGACCGCAATTTTAGAGGTTGATGGGAATTTCTGAGGAACTGTTGCACTGATGCTCTCTGCTTAAAGAGGCTTAGAAGGCACTTTTGATGCTTTAGATACTTCAGAGGATACTTTTGCGGAGTTTTTGTGGGGGGCCCTTTGGTAAGACTAGCGGACTGACGGGCAGGTACCTCGGTCGCGCCTCCTCGGTCGCGCCTCACACCTCACGCCTCTTACCTCGAGACTTGCACCCTTGCTCCCGTATGTCCCGTAGGTCCCCGTAGACCCGTACGCCTGGGTCCGGACAGAGCAGAGTGAGTCGGGGGCGGGGTCACCGCTTGCCAGCCCTTTAAGCTTACCACCGCAGTGAACCGCGATGTCTAGGAGCAGCGGAGAACTTGAGGAGAGCTTTGCTTGCGGGCTTGTGGAGTGATGGTGGGGCTAGTCGCGACAAGCCCTGGCGGCGAAGCAGAAGCCAGCACCAACGTTGATATTAGCCACGCTCGCCAACGCCAGCACTTGCCGCCGCTGCTGCTCGTTCACTCGCCTGCCCACTCGCGCCTCGCTGACCAACTCGTGACTCCTCCTCCTCCGGAAACAGATTGACCTAGAGACAAGGGCAAGGGCATGATCGATCTTTAGTGTCTAAATCGCTTTGAACTGTTAGATCATCCATCTTGGTGAGCTTACTTTCTGCTGTAAAACATGTACCTTCTTTATCAGCTATTTTCCTGTTTCCGTTCCATTAGAGACTTGCCTTTACATTCTCCAATATAGTACTAATAACTTCAGGTATTGTTGGTAGTTTAATAATTATTGACGCACAAGAACATTCTATGTAAGTAGTTGATGGATCTGCTTGAGCTCTAGTTATCAAACAATTAAGATCAGCTAGTTTATGATCTATTCCTGTGACCGCTTTTGCCATTGTACCTAATATTTTGATCTACATATCCATTTTGTTCGACTGAAGTGTCAATGCTTCAAGGCTAAGTGATGAAGTTTGATAAAAAATATCCCAGATAGAACCCAAATCCTGATTATCAATGGACTTAGCGTTTTTAACCAATCAAGGTTTCTGTTTGGTAGTGGGGGAATTTTTTGGATGGTTCCTGTTGTAGCAGTCAGATTGTACTAATTGCACTGATTCCGAATCCCGTCTTAGATTATTTCCTATGAGTTGTGTTGTTTCTTCACCCAATCTTAATTTATCTGGTTGCCTGACTAGGGTACTAGACAATGGTTTGGATAATTTATTTTCCTGAATGCTCTGATCAGTACAATGCGTTTGCAGGCTTATAGCTTCGTCCCTATTTGAGTTCATAGTTATCTCCAAGATAAGAGAGGCATTTCCTATTTTCCTAAATTGGCTTTCCTGGAGAGAATCATCCATACTTTTATCTTTTGGTATATTATGGTTATCAGTTGTCGGAACCAAACTTTGAGCGTTATTTTTTCTTATTTTAACGTTGACCTCTATCGGTAAACTAGATGACATTGTTACTCTTCCAGGTTTCATGATCGTTTCTTTGAATGAGATCTCCGTTTTTGTAGGCTCCACAATATTCCCTAAATTTAGATCCTTTTTGCATGAAGATGTTATGCACATTTATTCATGTTGGTAACTTGAGTAGGTGTTTGATTTATTGATTTCGCTGGTGTATTGGGCTTAATGTCCCCGTTAATGATCTTTTCCTCAAAATCTTGATTTTGTCCAAATTGTCTGGTCGGTACCTTCAAGTTACTAATGGGCTTGATAGGTGTCTGTAAGTTTCTTATTTCAGGTTCACTTTGTATTGACATCATAGCTCCTGTTGGATCCTTTAGGAAATCAAATTTATGAGTGATTTTTAAGGATTTTTTTAACATCCTCACTATTGGTGATATAAGCGTCTGATTCAATTCCTTAGGTTGTGCTTTGGCTTTTTTTAATATAGTCGGTGCTTGGGATTTCCGTGGCCTTCTTGCTGGAGGACCCAGTGGCATTTCCCTTCCTGAGTGCATTATTATTTTTTTGAGAGGGTTTACAAGATCCAACAGTAGTAATCAACCCCCCACAAAGAGACCCAACTTGATAGCACCCTGGAAGGCAGCACACTCAGAAGATTTGTCCTAAGCAGATCAACAACTGAAACAGCTTATGCGAGAAGTGCTCCTACCACAGTTTGGTGAACAATTTGGTGAACTGAGTGAGGGTGAGAGACGTATATGCGTTCAATAGACTTCAAAGCTATCACAATTTTGCATATATATTTTGCATATATTCCAATAGAGCATAGAACACCTAGATAGTTTCTGTTTTTCTCAAATTGTCAGGGGACCAAATCATCAAGGTTTTATCAGCGGCTGTGACTTGCCCCCTTTGCCTAGCCTTCTCCCCTATTCTTCTCACCTCATCTGGGATCACGATATGGAAGAGAAGGGGAAGTACGTGCTCCAGCACTTCCACGTTCACACTGATCCCCTCTGGTCCTCTTGCCCCTCTGGTCCTCTTGCCAAGAAGCCAGCAATGCGCCTAAATTCAACTCCTCAGAGAGCACAGTCACATTAAAAGTGACTCGCAAGCTTTTGTTAAAAAAAAAAAAAGAATTTTGAAGTTTTTTCTTTTTTTCTTTTGGCTCCAGGCCGTGTTTTGGAGGCAACCAAGCACTCACGGTTATTCTGTAGCTTTCTGCCACCTTCAGTAAATGTTTGTGGCTCCTTCTCTTACCCCCACAAAAAGGCTCTCTGCATCCACCTCTGCCTTTGCCTTTGCCTGCTACGCCAGGGAAAACAATCTGCCCTGCGGAAACACACTTCGCGCTCCAGTGACCCGCGGCAGCACCACCTCTTCCTCCCTGCCTGTCCGCTCTTACTCCTCCACACGCCACACGCCACAGGAGCTTCCCCCGAGCTGGAGACCGGGCAACGCCCAGTGCCAAACGCCAACCACGGACCGGCAGAGGCGGAGCCACGGCGGTATGGCGGCGGCAGTGGCGGCAACCAGACTGGGAGTGGGAGCAGGGGCGAAGATGGAAACGGCAACCAGCAGGAACCGCTGGGAAAACGGCAGCGGCAGTGGCAACGGAGCAGAGAAGCGGCTATGGTACCTGGCTCCTCCTTCCCGCTATGGTACTTCAACAGCTGAAGGTCCATTAAAAGTGGTTCACCTCATACGCTTCTTCGAGGGGTAAGTAGGGATGTAGAGGGTTGGTTAGGCACTGCTGGGGTGGGCACACCAGGCCGTGGGACATTGGGAGCAGGGGTACCTTGGGATATCGGATTTTCTTACCCGCTCTGGTCGCGGTGGGTGGGGTCCTCTGGATTGAGGCTGCAGGCGTCATCTAGAGGTTTGAGGCAGGTTAGTGGTCGCCAGATCTCGGGTTCAGGATCGCCGGGGGGACCTCCTCGTTGTGGTTATTCACTTAAACACGGGCCGGGCTCGGCGGGTGCAGAGTGTGCTGGATTTGCGGTTTCTAGCTGGCACCAGAAGCTGCAGTTGAAACATGTCCGGTGTTCACGGGAGAAGCAGCTTGGAAAGTGAATGCAGGCAGGTTCTCCTGGGTTTTTGAGGTTGCTGATCACTGGACACACCGGGGTTTTGCAGGAGCAGGTTTGAGGGAAGACAGGTCTGTAGGGCTGGGGCCAAGCCAGTGGGTGTCGTCTTCTTGTTAGCTCTGCACGGCTTCTCATCCTTCTTTTCTTGTGGTTGCTGGATCTGAGGAAGGAAGGTTCAGGGTGCCCCTAAATACTACATTTAGAGGCGGTACAGGTAGGTAGAGGTCAGGGACCAATGCGTCCCTTCCCTGGGGTGGGAACACTCCCTATTCTGCCACTCTCCAGTGGGAGGGGGTTAGGAGCCCATCCCTGAGCGGCCGGGTCCCCATCCTCAAGATGGCGGGGACTCGAGTTTGTGTTTCACCTCGCCTCCACCACCTTAGGGGTGGAGTTGGCAGAGGTGGGTACACCTCTCTTCCTCACTTTGTTTTTCCCGCCGGGTCTTTCACTCAAAGTGGGGGTAGAACCAGTGGGGACCAGTTGCTGAGTAGAGCAAGTGGTCTGGAGAGGCCTTTGAAGCTTCTCCTTCGTGAACCCTGCCCATTCAGGGGGAGGAGGCTGAGCACCCCGTCACAGGATGTGCATTGTTTCAGGCCCCCTAGAGCTGTAAGTTCTCTACCCAGGGGTTCAAAAACATGTCTGGTGATGGCAGCCTAGGCAGCCAATCAGTCAGGTCACTAGGAGTTGGTCGAGTTTCAGGGAGTGTCTCTAAGATGCCCTCTGTCAGGCATTTTACATTAAATCCCCCACTGGCATCAGTGTGGGTTTAATGTGCTGAGAAGTTTGATACCAAACTTCCCAGTCTTCAGTGCAGCTATTATGGTGCTGTGGAATTTGTGATGACTACCTCCCAGCACAATATACACTTAATGGCAGCACTGCACTTACAGTGCCCAGGAATGCAGCTGGGTACTGTAGGTGTACAGGGCTCATGCACCTGTACCCTCACCACTGGCATAGGGTACCCAGCTAGAGGGGTGACTGATGTAGGCCAGGGATGTGTGCTATGTCGACTCTTCACTTTCTCTTGCAACAATACACGCAGCCTGACAAGGCAGTGTGTGAGTGTCATGGTAGAGGGCCTCTAAGGGTGACACAATAAGAGGTCTTCCCTGGTCACAGTGCCCTGGTTACCTGTGGTACCATTTACCAGGGGCTGACCTGTGGCCAGAGATGCCAATTGGGTTATTTTTGGGGGGAAGAACACAGGCCCTGGGAACCTGATTGGCAGGGACCCAGGGCACACCAAGGAAAAGTGCATCAGTAGTCAAAACGTGGGTGGGGGTTACTGCAACAGAAACCCACTTTCCTACAAAGTGTAGCTACGTACCTGCTGCCACAACAATTTGGTACCCATTGAACATGTCCAGACTCCTTTTTGCATATTGGGGTTCTGGTCACAACTCCCACAACGACAGTGAACATGGCTGCATTCGCCCAGACTCTGAATACATGAGTGGACAACAACGCAGGTGAACAACACCTGTGAATGGTGCAGCACTCCCCTGGAGTGGACAGCGGCGATTGGCAATGTTCCATGTTCTGACATACTGCTGCATGATTTGTTTGACAATGTGTGTCTCACTGCCTATCTGGATCACTGCCATACATGCATTTCTACACCATCATGTATGTGGGGTTGTACATTATTATCTCACAGTTTCCTGCTTTGCCACATGCGAATTTTCCACACACAAGCGGCAGCAGTTGTTTCCTTTGTTCTGTTGTGCTGGTGTTGCTGTTTGTTCAACATTGTTGTAACTGTTGAGGTGCTCTGGAGCACATGTATGTGTGCTGCATTGTAGGTGAGTTGCCCCTTCAGCTCTGTTTTGGCTGGCCCATATCCCTTTCAGGCATGGTGGCTTTCACTTCTGTGCTTATACAGTGCTGTCATATTGCAGACTTGAGTACATTGTACTCTTGGTTGGAGTTGTGACTCTTGGCCATGATTTGCCCTCAGGTGTGCTGCATTTAATGGTGCATTTGTGCCATTGTGCCCATCTCCCCTGTCCCCCATTCCCATATCATTACTCACCCTGTTGCTGTTATGTCGAGTCATGTTGAGCAATGTCCGGTCCCCCAACTCCTGCCACCATCTTCCCACTGATGACTGTTGACACCATTTCCCCCATCTCATCTAGCTCTTCCTGTGGCGCTGGACTCCCTCCTCCAGTCTGCATTGCTGCCTTCTGGTTGTTGGCAAGTTTCAGCTTGGACTTGCGCTTCACATCATTTGAGCACCTCTTAAACTCTCCCATTGTCCTTGTCAGCACTACAACTGCATTTCCCTTGTCCACGATGGACTGTCATATTGCATTTGTTGTTGCCAATGACACATTGGAGGTGACGAACTGTTGTTAATGGTGTTCAATTACTTCTGTTTTCAGGATCCGGTTTTCCTACGTACTGAACCTCGTCCTCCTTTTCTTCTTGTCCTAGCCCTTCCCGGCCCGAGGTCCCATGCTGGGGGCTTGTGGGGTTCTGGTTGTCCATTGTACATTCTTCAGCTGCCTCCATTGTGCTTCGCTGTTTTTTAATTTTCGTTTGTGTTATTTTCTTGTTCTGCTTTTGTAGTGATTTTCCCGGCCTGACGTGTGTGAATTGCTGGCCTGGCGCTGCTTCTCGCTGATTGTCCTATCGCGGTTGGGCCCATCGCAACTTTTTTCGCGTTTGGATTTTCATTGCCGTCCCAGTAATGTTATTGCAGAAATGTTCCCCTTTTCTGGCGTGTAATACCAGTAATGCGCTATTTTGAGGAACATCTCCTTGCCTGCCGTACTATAAGAGGATGCTCTGGCCTTGTGTACGATGTCTTGCCAATCGGAGGGGCACATTTTTGCGTGCACTCTGTCTCCCATCTGCGCTGCGCTGGTGTTTTACTTTGCTGTGTGGGCGTGATTAAAAAGGCATATATATCTGATATTAGCCTTATGTCTGAGGCTCTGGTTATGAACCATTTCTCGAATTTCATTAGGGGACGCCCTGCATGTCTACTATCATTCGGTTGTGTCACCCAATGTCGTAGGGCAAGGTACTGCCAGTACCTGGATTCGGGGAGCCCATATCCCTTTGCTAGTTGGGGGAAGTCCATTATCCTATTCTCATCAAAGAGGTCCCCCACCCTCTTACAATTATCTTCTTGCCACGCAAGGTAGCTTTGTCCCTGACTTGCCAACGGAAACTCCAGATGGGGACATAGGAGTTGATAGATCTTGTGCCATTTGGACCCTGTCCCATGTCGTCAACGTGGCTCTCATCACCGGGGGGATGTATACCCCTCTTGGGCGGTAACGTTTAGGGAGCCAAGGGGGTTCCATGTTTAAATATTCAAAAATATAGATGAAAAAAATATCGATGTAAAAATATTGACTACAAAATATTGAATCCCTATATTTAAACAGGTAAGTACAATAATATTGAGTAAAAAATTTCGATGTCAAAAATATAGATGTAATAAATACCAACTTTAAAAAATAACATAACTTATATTAAATTAATTAAATAATATTAATATTATTAACAAAATAAATTACATGTAATATATCTTCTAACTAATTATAACAAATAAACTTAATTTAATAAATATAAACAAACACAAAAGTACATATACATATATTTACTTAAATACATTTTAATAACTATTACCTTTCTTTAATTTATAATTTTTTTAAATTATATAAAATTAAAATAAACGCATATATTATTAATTTAAAATAAAATATTCTATATTTAATTAACACAGTAAAATATTTAAAAACAAATAATACATACATTTAATAAGAAAATAAAAACATTAGTAGTTAAAACGTTGGATTGCGAGGGGGTAAACATTACTATTCCCACTCCAACGAGTGCAACAGGAGGGAAAGCGCCGGATAGCGGAGGGGTAAAATTTACTATTCCCACTCTAGTGAGTGCAACAGTAGGGAAAGCGCTGAATAGTGGAGGGATAAAAATTACTATTCCAACTCCGATGAGTTCAACAATAGGGAAAGTGCTGGATAGCGGAGGGGTAAATATTACTATTCCCACTCCAGGGAGTGCAACAGTAGGGAAAGCGCTGGATAGAGGAGGCTTAAAGATTACTATTCACACTCCAGTGAGTGCAACAGTAGGGAAAGCGCTGGATAGAGGAGAAGTAAAAATTACTATTCCCACTCCAATGAGTGTAACAGTAGGGAAAGCGTTAGATAGCGTAGGGGTAAAAAATACTGTTCCCACTCCAGCGAGTGCAACAGTGGGGAAAGCACTGGATAGAGGAGGGGTAAAATTTACTATTCCCAATACAGTAAGTGCAACAGTATAAAAAGCACTGGAACACAAAACAATAAAAAACAAAACCATCAACATTTTTATGAAATTTAATTTCCAATATTAACATAATTAATATATAAATGTAAATATATTATTATTAACAAAGATAATAAAAAATAATTAATCACACATTATATAACACTATATATCCACAACACACATCTAAAATGTATAAACAATTGTAATTAATAATTATTAATTCATTAATGGTAGTCTCTTTAAAAATATTAAATAATTATTCTATAAAAATGTTATTATTTACCACCCTTAACACCATTTACACATATAAACACCACAACACACACCTAAAATAAATTAAACAATTAACATAATTAATTAATAATTGACTATTTGAAATTAATTAACAACTAATTATTAAACTATTAATAATTGATCAATTAACACATTAACTATTCAATACATTTTAACAAATTAAATTACTTCCCACCCTATTCCCCTATAAACCCACAACCATTTACAAAACTAAAAACGCAATATTCTAATTTAAAAAAACAAAAGTAACTACTATAAATTAATATTTAAATCTATATAATTAAATTACTTCCCACCCTATTCCCCTATCAACCCACAACCCACTACGGAACAAAAAAATGCTGAATTAAACTTAAAATAAATTAATAACTAGTAAAATTCTAAAACATATAATAAAATGACAAACAATTCTCATTAAAAACACTAAAATACATAACATTATTAATAAATCAATATTTTTGTAAACTATGGGGCATATTATCAAGCCGGGCGTTAAAATTATCAATATTTTTGTAAACTATATTTTTGTAACCAATATTTATTACAAAGATATTTTTATAATCGATATTACTTACTGTCTGTTGATATTCTTGTCAACTACATTATTGTTGTCGATATTTCTTCGTCACGATATTTTTGCAGCGATATTTAGGTCCCATGATATTTCTCCGTCGATATTCCTGCTCTGCACCCCACTCTTTACACCATTTACACATATAAACCCCACAACACACACCTAAAATTAGTTACAAAATTACAATTAATAATTACTAATGGTAATTATTTACAAATATGTAATAATTAATCAATTAAAAATTGCGACCTTTCACACCATTTACACATATAAACACCACAACACACACCTAAAATGTATTAAACAATAAAAATAATTAATTAATGATTGAGTTATTGAGATTAATTATCAACGAATTATTAAACTATTATTAATTAATCAATTAGAACATTATTTATTCAATACATTTTATATAATTAAATTACTTCCCACTTTATTCCCCTGTAAACCCACAACCCGCTATGGAACTAAAAACACAATATTCTAATTTAAAAAAACAAAATTAACTACTATAAATTATTATTTAAATCAATATAATTAAATTACTTCCCACCCTATTCCCCTATAATCCCACAACCCACTACGGAACAAAAAAATGCTGAATTAAACTTAAAATAAATTAATAACTAGTAAAATTCTAAAACATATAATAAAATGACAAACAATTCTCATTAAAAACACCAAAATACATAACATTATTAATAAATCAATATTTTTGTAAACTATGGGGCATATTATCAAGCCGGGCGTTAAAATTATCGCCGCTTTAGCGGCAGAAAACTGCAGCTAAAGCGGCAATAATGGGCTTCATAATATGCCCTTGAGAATTCCAATAGAAGCCCATGTTGACACCAGAACATGGACTTCTATTGGAATTCTTCAGGGCATATTATCAAGCCCATCATCGCCGCTTTAGCGGCATTTTTCTGACGCTAAAGTGGCGATAATTTTAACGCTGTTTCTTGATAATATGTCCCTATATTTTTATAAACAATATTTATTACAAGGATATTTGTGTAATCGATATTACTTACCTGTCAGTCGATATTCTTGTCAACTATATTTTTGTTGTTGATATTTCTTCACCACTATATTTTTGCGGCGATATTTAGGTCCCTCGATATTTTTACGTCGATATTCCTGCTCTGCACCGCCAGGGGACGTTCCACATATGTATACCCGCTATTGCCCGATCTATGAAACACCAATGCTTTTCGGACATTAGCCTATAACATTCGGCCGTATAACGTAATTGGGCCGCTTCATAGTAGCACACCAAGTTGGAAAATCCCAGGACACCATTTGCTTGTTTCAAATACGTTTGTTGGCGTGCCATGCGGTCTCTCTTCCCACCCCAGACGAAATCCACCAAGAGGTGCTTTAGTTTGGCCTGTACCTGCGGTGGGGGCTGCAGTGGGAGTGTTTGCATTACTTACAATATACGTGATAGTATAGTCATCTTGACTGCGGCTAATCTGCCCAACCAGGACAGTGTAAGATGTCTCCATCGTTGAAGAGTGACCCGTTGTTGTTCAGTAATGTATCATAGTTCTCACGTACAGTACGGTCAAGCATAGAGAATATTTGGAGACCCAGATGGGGACACCACTTACTCCGCCCATCCCAAGGGGTAGTTCGCCTTTAATGACTCTAGGTCAACACTAGGAATAGTGAGGCTAAAGGCTTGGGTCTTGTATTTATTCATCTTACAGCCTGAGACCTGGCCAAAGACCTCGAATTCCTGCATGAGTGGTGGTATCTGGATGAGTAAGGAAGAGCACCACATCATCCACTAAAAGGGAAATCTTGTGTTCCCTCTCTCCCATATAAATCCCTGTGATTGGGGTGTGTTGACAAATATGTTCCGTGAAAGGCTCCATATGCAAAGCAAATAGAATGGATGATAAAGGACACCCCTGTCGGGAGCCTCTCCCGATTTTAAAGAGTTGAGACCTAATCCCATTGACATCAATTTGTGCCGCAGGGGCCTTATATGTGCTATTGACCCATTGCAAGAATTGCGAACCCAGGAAAAATCTCGCTAAAACCAGGCACAGAGAAGGCCATTGGACTCGGTCAAAAGCCTTCTCGGCATCTACCAACAAGAGCAAGGCTGGCTTCTGTGCACGTTGGGTCTTGCCAATAAGGTGGCATAGTCGTCGGGAACCATCGCTACAGTTCCTTTCGGGTCTAAAGCTGCATTGGTCAGGGCCAACCAGCCCCTGCATGTGTGGTGCTAAGCGGGCCATGAGTATGCTGGTGAAGATTTTGAGATCAACATTCAGCAGTGAGATAGGGCGGTATGATGTGCACTTCTTCTGGTCCTTTCCCGGCTTTGGCAAGACCACCACCGTGGCCATACGCATAGAAGTGGGGATCGTTCCTTCAGTACTGAAGAAGTTAAAAAGTTGTGTGAGTATCAGGAGTTAGCTCAGGGCGAGGGTCTTATAAAAATCATAGTAAAATCCATCTTCCCCTGGGGCCTTGCCCGACGCCAGGCCTTGAATCGCGTTCAGTACCTCATCTGACGTTGATGTCTATCTCTAATTTATCTGCGTCCGTAGCCGGAAGAGAGGCGACCTGTGCTTGAGTGACATACGCAGCTGCTGCTGCTTCGTCCAAAGGTCTGCCACATACAAAGCCATGTAGAATTTTTCAATTTCGAGGGCTATCAGGTCATCTCCTTGTATTGTGTCTTTGTGTACGGTTTCTATCTCTGCTATGTGGCGCTGCAGTGTTTGTGAGTGTACCTGGCATGCCAGCAGCCTCCCAGCCTTAAACCCCCCTGCATCAAAGCGCTGTTTGGTGCAGAGCAGGGAGTATTTGCTCTATCAAGATCAAGTGCTTTTAGCTGCTTGTGAGCATTGGTAAGCTGGCGACGAACCCGAACTACCCCAGCCTCCCTAAATACCCTTTCTAGTTCTCTGACCTGCTCCTCTAGTCAGTCCATCTTTTCTTTCCTGTCCCTGTTCAATCTGGCCGCTATAGCAAGAAACTGTCCCCGGATGACCGCCTTCAGTGTGTCCCATAGTAGGTGTGTGTGCGTTTGGCCATCATCGGTGTGGACCATAAAGGTTTCTAATGCATACAGGATCTCTTTGATATTGGCGTCATACGTAAGCAGTCTATGGATAAGCCGCCATACTCGGTGTCTCTGGTAATCCCCTTCAAGGTGCCAGGAGAGGCTAATAGGTGCGTGGTCTGAGAGGGGCGCAATACCTATGGTTGTGTCCAGTATCCCTACAGTGATCCGTGGTATCGTTAAGAAGAACTCTAGTCAGGCATAGGACTGAGGGGCCGCCGAAAAGAAGGTGTAATCCCAGGCCACAGAGTTATGTTGCCTCCAGGTGTGCATGAGTCCCAATTCCCCCAACCACTGCTGCATGGATGTAGATAACACTCCCGAATGACCCATCCAGTGTGTGGGTCTGTCAAGGACAGGGTCTTGTACTATGTTAAAGTCTCCCCCTATTAGAAGGTTTTCACCCGAGGTGAAGTCTAGGTCTAGTATTGAGCTTATTGCGTCATTAAGAAACACCTCTTGTCCCTCATTAGGCCTATATATTGATGCCAATGTATAATAATGACTTCCCACTACCACCCGTAATAACAACAACCTAACCGGTATTTCCATTTGCACCCCTAGTATCCTCCCAGAGTAGTGTGTTGTAAAAAGCCCTGCTACTCCTGCCTTCTTCCCGGACATGGACGAAACAATTGTCGGTCAAACCAACGGGACCGGAGGCACGTCCAATCTGCGCGTTTCAGATGTGTTTCCTGCACAAGGCAAATATCGCATTTAATTTCTTTGAGGTAGGATGTGCCCTTCGCTTCGCATAAAGAATTAAGGCCCCACATATTGAGGCTTACTATTGAAGTGTTAAGGGGCGCCATGGAGGCATTGTGGATGTATGTGCCTCAAACTAGGATTCCCCTCCCTCTCAGATGTCCGTGGCCCCCTACGCTTGATGCCCGCTGGATGTTGTGCACAGCCCTAGTCCCCCATCCCGGCAAGAACCCAGGGGCATATTATCAAGGGGGTTTATCTCCGCTTTTTTGGCTTTAAAAGCCAAGAAAGCGGAGATGAAATTATCTCCCTATTACCTAGCTGTCGCTAACACCAGTTAGCGACAGCTAGTAGGAGATAGCGACCATCTTGGGCCCCACTTTGCATGTCAGTGATATTTATCACTAATGACATGCAAAGTGGGCGTGCCAAGATGTTAGCGACTGGAAACAGTCGCTAACATCGCTATCTCCTATTACCAACTTTTGGAGATATTCGCGCTAAGCGCGAATATCTCCAAAAGCTAACACCTGCCCCAGAGCAGTTCTTAGCCATGTTATCCAATGGGAGGTGGATAACATGGCTAAGAGCATTAGCTCGATAATGCATGAATATCGCTGACTTTTCAGCGATATTCATGCATTGCGGCCGTTTTTTATCGCATTTGCGATAAACCTTGGTAATACCAAGGTTTATCTGTGGTAAAAATCGCCGCAGCTTAGCGGTAAAATTTCCTCTCTAACCAAGCAATAGCGATAATTATCGCTATTGCTCGGTAATATGCCCCCCAGTTGTGTAGCAAGGGGGCAATTGTCCCTCCCATCTCGATGTATGGGGTACAAGAAGTCCCAATCCTCAATTGTGATAGCCCGGTCAAAGCGAGTTGGCACTCCTTCCCGGCCCCCCACCCAAGTCTACACTTTGTCAGATTTATAGGGCAGCCCCGTGTGTTATATAGGCCCATGTCCCTACTCACTCTCAAATCCATTCTTCCCGAGCCCTTGCAGCTGATCTTTCTTGTGAAGCACCCATTCATTTTGAGTCCTGACTGGGGGAAAGGTGCACCATAGAGACGCGAAAGGGAACAAAAAAAAAGAAAGAAATAGAAGAGAAGAATTTGTAACATGGCATCAAGAAAAGAACTGCCCACCGTTGGGCACCAAAGGGGCCTTGGCACGTGGGTCCATTTGGCCAGCGGCCATGCAGCACCATCTGGTCTTCCAGTGGGTGAAAAACGGGCTCCGCCTGCGATGACCACTTTCAGAACTTGTCCCAGTTCCGCCAGCAACCTATGCAACCCATCTGCTATCGAGTTCTGGTAGCAATTCCCAAGGCCTCCTCATTCCGTTGTTTGGTCTCCGCCGCCGTCTCTGGCTTGCAACTACTGAATAAGTGCCTCTCGTTCCTTTTGACTTTCTGTTTCTGAGGGTCGTGTGCGTGAGTCTTTCCCAATGCGGCATCCTCGTCTCCTCTTCGTGGCATGCACAGATCTTTCCTCGTCCAGGCCTTCCGAGTACCCTTCCACAAAGTCCACTCCCAAGGCCTTCTGTGCTTCTTAAAGGGTTCTCAACACATGCGTTTCTTTATCCCACACAAAGAGTAGCTTGAAGGGGTGCCTGAACCAGGAAAGTATCTCATGGTCCTGGAGGAAGGTGGTGACGGGGCGCAGGGACCCACGGCGCTGCTGGTGCGTTAGCTTGGTGAGGTCTCTTTCCACAAAGTCCACTCCCAGGGCCGTCTGTGGTTCTTGAAGGGTTCTCACCGCATGCGTTTCTTTATCCCACACTAAGAGTAGCTTCTAGGGTGCCTCAACCAGGAGCGTAGGAAGGTGGTGACGGGGTGCAGGGACCGGCGGTGCTGGAGCGTTGGCTTGGAGAGGTCTTGATAGATGCCCACCTGAAAACCCTCAAACGGGATGGTCGCCTTGTCCCATGTAGCCGCCATAATGACAGCCTTCTGGTGATAGGAGTGCAGGCACTTGACGATATCTTGGGGTTGTACTGGATTCTTTACTGGGCAGCCCGATCTATGCGTACGATCCCAAATGATCTCCTGACCTTCTAGCGGCGGGGCTGCGTTTCGGAAAACCCAGGTCACAAACTCCTCCAGCCGTCCTGCATCTGCACAGAGTGGAACTCCTTTGATACATATATTCGGGTGTCATGACCTATTTTCTAAGTACTCGAGTCGTATGCACAGTTCTTAATTGCGGCCTCGCAGGTCCATCAACTCCCGAGCATGCGAATGAAGCTCTTCCTCCCTACCATCGCCTGCCTTTTCTAAGGTGTCCACACGGTTCCCTAACCCCAACTCGCTAATGTCTTTCCTGACCAGTTTCAGATCCGCTGAGACGTCCTGTCTCAGCGCCGCAAAGTCATCCCGCAATTTAGTGAATAGTTGTTCCATGAAGCTCCTCGTGGGCGGTTCTTCTGTTTGGTGGTCAGCGTGGCGCAGGTCCCATTCCTGGGACTGTGATGGTGGCACCTCTGTAGCCTGTCTGTCCGTTCATTTGCCCACGGTTCCTGCAGGAAGTCTTTGATATTGGTCTCCTTTTTGGCGTGATTGGATGTCATTTTGCTAGCGTCGACTGGTGTGTGCTAGGCGGAGCTGAGGCCAATCTCAATTCTCTAGGTCGTCTCAGCTCTCAGGTGATTGCAGTCCTACAACCACGAAGGGGCCTTGTGACCTATGTGTCCTACTACTGGCCTGTTTCTGCCAACCCGGCCGCCAATCAGAGCTCCACACGATGTAGGCCCTGGTTATGTGATGCCTCTGTGAATGCCAGGCCTTCCTGTCCGCAGCCTTCAAGAGAATCTAAAATGGCGTTTTGATCTGTGCCTCTGTGCTCTCCAGTGGCTGCACGTCGAATCGCTTTCCCTTCCTGGTGCCTTTAGATTACTTGCTTGGAAGGAACTTTTCCATCTCCCCCCAGGTGCTGTGTGGGGCTTAGGTGATTGTCGGTGTGCGCTTCACTGGGGGGCACCACGAGTTGCCCTCACCCATCCTCCCATGTGTAGCTCTGCCATGGGCCTAGTCCATGAAAGGTTGGGCTCAACTCTCCTGCACCTTGGTGCTTGGGGCCTGTATTCTGCCTCCCACCGCCACTGACACCTTACTTGACAGCATTTGGCTTCTAGGCCGAGCCCTCACTCGGTGCTCCACAGTCTGATTCAGCTTGGCTGGGCGCAGCCTCGATCTCTCACTCCTTACAGGTGATCAGGCCTCTCAGAGCCTTGCAGATTGAGGCTGGCAGCAAGGAAAGCCCACTCCCCACCCGTACAGCGGCATCAAGGTGTAAAGGGCCCAGAACTACCCAGGCCACCTCTGCGTCCACATACGGCACACACTCTTTAGCCACCGTATGACGGCAGCCGCACTCGCAGAGCTCGCTGTACTCCGCCACCTCTCCGGAACTCAAACATTGAGATGACCCCTCACCGGCGGTGTCAGAACGGACTCGGGCGTCAGGTCTGAAATCTGCAAGAGGCCGTTGCGGGGAGATAAGCGGGCACAGCTCCCACGCTCTCCTACATTCTTGCGGGCTAAGCTGCTCCTAATCCTCCTTAGCCGCTGGACACCCCCTCGTGGGCAGCGACGAGGCCTTACGGCTGTTACGGGCCGGCCACCTGCTCCCTTTCTCCGGCCGTCAGACGAATGCGCTGCCCCCTCCTGTCTTTGTTGTTACCCGAAAAGAGGTATGGGGTTCCTGTAGACCGGTTTGGGGGTCCTGGGATGCCAAACTATGTGCTTTATGCGGCCATGGCGAGCGGAGCTTCAAGGCGTCACTGCTGCACCATTGCCATCTTAGCCACACCCCTGCAGTACCTTTAAATAACCACCAGATGGCTTTGTAGCCCTCCGGCCAAATATGGAGATTCGACTGCAAGGAGTGGTGTCCAGTGCGAGCCTTGGGTGGGGAGAAGAGCCCTGAGAGCTTCACAGAGCCTCAATCAATCATTTTATTTTATTTTAAAGCTTATAAAGCGCACGGCTACCCCCGAAGGGGTGTCCTGGCGCTGTAGACCACATGCAAGAAAAGCAAGAGCACAACCTAAGCAGAGGAAAACAGCCAGGTCTTCAATCGGTTGCGGAAGAGTGATTCAGACGGAGAGAACCTCAGGTCAGGAGGGAGATTGTTCCAGAGCTTAGCCGTCATAACTGTGAAACCTCTTCCTCCCATTCTGGAGCGGCATCATAGCATTTATAGAGCGCACTACCTACCCGTGAGGGTCTCAAAGCCCTGGGGGGCAGGGGCAAGCTGCTACTGTTCAAAGAGCCAGGTCTTGAGAAGTCTCCTGACGGTTAGGAGGTCCTCCATCTACTCTAGGCGGATGGGGAGGGTGTTCCATGTCTTGGCGGTGAGGTGGGCAAATGATCTTCCGCCGGCGGTAACTCTTCGGATGTGGGGGATGATGGCGAAAGCGGGGTCTGCGGAGCGAAGCTGGCGGGTGAGGGTATAGAGGCTGAGTCTGCTGTTGAGGTACGCTGGTCTGGTATTCTTATTGTTATTGTTAATTGACATTTGTATAGCGCTGAATCACCGGCAGGTCTCTCAGCGCTAGGGAGGGAGAAGGTGGGCTGCTAGACGCCACAGGGTTGATGCGTGAGTTTAAATAGTGCTAATTGATTCTCTGAACAGAATAGTTTTGAGCTGTTTCCTGAAATGAAGCAAGGAGGGTTCCTTACGAAGATGTTCAGGAAGCTCGTTCCAGAGCTGGGGGGCCAAGACAGAGAAGGCTCTGCCTCCTTTTGATTTAAGCTTATATCGGGGGCAAGATAGACGTCCAGCCTTGGAGGACCGTAATGTGCGTCCAGGCACATAGTCCTCCAGACGTTCTTTTATATAGGTTGGGGCAAGGCCATAGATTGATTTATGGATGATACAGAGGCCCTTGAATTTTGCTCTCTGCCTGATGGGGAGCCAATGTAGTTTGTGTAGCAAAGGGGTGGCATGGGATCTCCTCGGAAGCCAGAAGCCCAATCTTTCTGCATCATTGAGGACCACCTGAAGTCTATTGGCTAGTTTCTGAGGGAGGCCCATGTATAAGGGTTGAAACTGAGGAAAATTGAATTTTGCCCTGTCATGTGTCCCTACGTGTTCCCCATTATATGTTATATGTGCATGATCGATATGCATATTTATCCCTTGCCCGAATAAAGACGCAATTAATAGTTGTGTCCAACGTTAGTATGCCAGTTATCCAGTCCCCCTGAAAGCAACAAGTATTAGGCCTATGTTGCCAACGTCTTTACATTGTGCACGTTAAATCATCGAGTTGTCCCCGTTTCTAGGCCTCACAGGGCCAGGACACCAGATTCGAGTCTCAAGTCTCCTGAACCACTCTGAGGAGAGATGCAGCCCCTCCCGCATCCCTGACCCTTCACTTACATCCTGCCAAGCAGCGCGGTGCCCGACCTGGCCTGCCTGCCTGTCTGCCAAGAATATGTTATGCCTCTAGTTATCAGTTCAGCTCCCCGGCTTCGCATTCCTAGCTAATGAACCGCATAAACATCTTCATCTATAGTCTAGTCTTTCTGTCTCCATGCAAGAGAATTACTGAATTAATGTCCATAGAAGATTCATAGCACACGCAATACATTAGGAAATATATGCATGCACTAGCCCAAGTGACAAGTAGCCTTTGCCCTGATGACTTTTAGATTCTATCAACATGTTCTCCAAACACGAGATATCAGATATGCTATAGGTACATGTCGTCCTGACATCCCAGACTTTAGTCTCCTCTTCTAGTGCTAGAAGTCAGAGCCCCAGCTCTCCCCAGTTACACGTCATGGCTCGTTTGCGCGCACCAGTAGGTTAAAGGTTCCAGCTGCCCAGGCTGCCCAGGTAGCCCCCTCCATGTGTCCACCCATTTATGACACTTCTGTGACGTTCACATCACATGTCTCCGTGCACGCCCTGTGCACGCCTTCTTTTCACGCCCATATGTTCTTATCTTCCGTTTGTCACTTGTTACGCCTACTGTATTCAATGCAATTGTACTGTTTTACTATATATACTGTATGATGTTAATATGACATTGCGCAGCTGCCATTCCCCCTTTTCTTGTGTCTGTCCCTTCCTGAACCTTTGCAGGTGATGGAACCCGATGGTCCATTGGCTCGAGCCATCTAATTAAAGCCCGTATGACTCAGATACCCCGGATTCTGCCTCTTATTTATTGAGCTATCCTTTTTAGTTAATGCATAGAAAAATAGTACCGGTAATTATTTATTTATTTACCACATAAATGGCGCCCGAATAGGGACGAGCCCCTTCCCCACGCGCCGGCGATGTAACGCAGGCCCCCTGACCCTTCTACAGCCGTGACGGACCCCTACTGTGCACGTGCAGATATTTCTGCTTCAAGTCTCCCTCAGGCCCACGGAGGAGACGGAGACTGCGGTCCGGCATCCAGACGAGGCGGTGAGGAAGGCGGATCGTCCCGACCAGAGCCCAAGCCGAGAGAGCAAGGTCCGAGGTATCCGGAGGCCCACCTGTTTCCGAAGCCCGAAGCCCGAGGCGCATGCGTAGTGCGTAGCAGTAACCAGACGTCGTAGCTGTCCAGTCCAGTCCGAGGCCTTCAGTTTTGCTTCCCGGTGAGTACCGTTGCTGGGACGTATCTAGACGGGTTCATTAATTTGTGCCCGGTCCGACGGGTTTGGGTACACAGATCCGGTCCGACGTGTTCACCTAGGTGGATACGGTATGATGTGTCTCTTTAGGAGACCGGTATGTTCTGTACTGTTTTAGCAGTGCATCCAGTAATTCTAGTAAGTCTGTTCTCGAGAAATTCAAGTATTATGCTTTCAATGTATTAGGTACTATCTGTTCGAACTGTTATTAATGTATTTTTGATGTCGTGGTATGAATGATTGTTTTGCTGTTCATTACTGTGTTCATTGTGTATTGTGTTCAAGTTCAAGTACGGTTCAAATATGCCGCTGTTTTCTAAGTTACGTCAGATAAAAACCAGAAAAGGGTTACTCGAAGAATCAGTTCCTGTCCCTCCTAGGGACAGTCCTGGACATTTCATGTACCATAAGCATGGCTTAGATGCCATACTGTATCTAGATTTATGGGTGGACTACACCAAGCATCTCGAAGAGAAATATAGATGGCCTGTTTCAGGAACATGGGATGCCGAGTGCATCATGAGAGTAGAAGAAGCATTATGGAAAAAGAAAGCCAGACAATCCCAGAAAGATGCCATAGAATTATGGCGTAAAGAATCCCATAAAAGAACAGAGAAAGAAATCAGAAAAGCAGAATTAAGTAGAGAATCCTCAGGAAAAGCCCAAGAAAGGGAATTACTAGAAGAAGGTGAACGAGTTAGAGCAGAACAGTCAGACAGACAGAGAAATGCCCTTATTAAAGGTATGTATCCCCTTCTCGCCGAGGGTCTGCCGAAGGCGACCCCGGAAACACTCTGTAATCTACCGCCACCATTGGTCCGGACTAAGCTGCGTCATAAACCGACTGCAGCTGAAATTTTCCTTTCTTCCTATTTAGACGACACTGTCCCAGAATATGCTAATACGAATCCTACTCCGCCAGTTCAACTTCCACCGCCTGTTAATAATGAAATTACTGTGCCTCCAGCCGTGGGTCCCGGGAATCCTGTCCATGTGCCAGTGCCCCAGGACCAACCCACATTACGTACTCCTACTTTGCCAGTCACATTACCAGCAGCCGCACATTCAGTATTAACTGACGATTCCAGTTCAGGAGGAGCAGGGGGAGGTATTCCTATCACCCCGCCTCAAAAAAAGCGCCTGACACTGAGAGACGCAGCATTACAGCGTATGCCAAAAGTGGCTACGTACGAAGCACTAAAAAAGTACCTTACTGATTGTAGATATGACCCAGTGCCAGGTGAAAATCACATGATATTGCATTCCGTACGTTTACGACGAGTTGTAGACTTTTTGATTACCATATCAGATATGAAAGAACATTTAGACAGAATATATCATTTCATTCGAACAGGGGAGAAACCAGAAAGTATTCACAAAGCCATGGCACATAGGAAAGTCGAGACTCAAGGCATGATTTTGCAATTTTTAATAAATTGTTTAATAAGAGAACAGGATCGTCCTGATAAAAACAAAGAAGAGATGAAAGTCCTGATAAGATGGAGTGACAATATAGCAGACAGAAAACACAAGACACAGAATAGTATAGAAACCATGTACAGAAAGATTCGTAAAGAAATCATAGGCATACACGAGAGGGAGAAAGCAAGAATAATAGCAGAGAAAGAGAATGACTCTTCAGACGAAGATGTAGACAATGAGAATCCTACCAGAATAGCGTATGTAGGTAGGACAAGACCTTCTGATAGACACACACGCCTAGACTACAAGAAAGCTTTTCCTCCTCCCGTACCAGAACAGTGTTCCCTTGAACAAGTATTCCAGGCTACCGATAAAATTCTGAAATTACGAATAGGTTACGGTGAACTTAGTACCATTCATGAACAAGAACTCGCCCGATCAGCAGTCCGATGGACTAGTGATTCTACCACGTATTCAGACGAAGTAGTGGCTCAAATGTTTCTGAAACTGCCCCCAGCCGAGCAGCGACTGGTGGGTATGTACATGATCCAGCACCTCATTACACTGTATGAGAGTCAGCATTCTGATCCAGGTTCCTTATATAATGTACTGAACGAGTTACTCCTAAACAGATGGAAAGGTCTAGGTACCGATCTGATTAGCGTCATTTTAGAACAGCGCCACAAATACAGAACGTTCCTGACTCCGCATTTTGTTCCTGTTTCACCCCCATTCTACATAGACAGACAGAATCCGTTGCGAGAAGTGCATCCTGTTAAGGGAACGGGGGGTGCTCTCGAACGAGTATTTGTTTACACCCCTATAACGAAAATAGAACTACTAGAAATGAAAAAGTTAGTGCCCTGTCACGATAAAGATCCGGCAGGGTTCCACCGAGAATTAAAATACATGCTCCGTATGGGAGAATACACGTATCCTGATATCATCAAAATGTTAAAGGTCCTGTTGCCTGCGGGCATATATGAAAAACTTAAAGAAAAAGAATGGGAGGTGGGAGAGAAAGAGATTGATTGGACCGCGTTAGAGAACGAAGATAACACACGAGTCCCAGGTACTGGTCTTGGGGATAAAGCTAAAGAATTGCCCGAACTGTTAATACAAGTCTTGCCAAGATTACTAGCCACGAAAAAGGAAGATTGGGATGCCATCTCAGCCTGTAAACAGAAACAAGACGAAGACACTAGTGATTTTTATTCCAGATTTGAGAAATGTTTCATTATTAATAGCGGTTTGAAGACAAGTAGTGAGTCGTATCCACATCTTTTTGTTACTAAACTAGTTGAGAATTCTTTACCACAAGTTAAAAATCGAGTATTAAAAGTCGAAAGTACCTGGCAAGCTAATACCCCGTCCCAAATGCTACAGATGTTACAGTATCACCAGAACCGAATCAGGGAAGAGCAAGAACACGAAAGAAGACGTATGAAAGATACGAAAATGAAAGTTCTAGTTGCACAGTCTGTTCCATCGGATAGTCAGAAGAGGGGTATGAATCAAACTAGTCATTCTGCAGCTCCCGTTAAAGGGACATGCAATTACTGTAAACAGCCAGGTCATTATATAAACGAATGTGCAGTTCTGAAACACAACATAGCTACAGGTAAGACGAAAGAGAGACCGCGTCCTCCTAGACAGGAACATGTTCCGCAGAATTCGGAACCACCGCAGAACGCACAACAGACAGTTACAGTACCGCAGCCTATAGCTGCCACACAACACGTTACACAGCAGATGTACCAGTACGCACAGTCAGATTATCCAGAATATCAGCAGTATTCATGAAACAGCCTAGAGAGGGAGGTTGGCTTGCCTCTCGTCGAGATTCCTGTAGATCAAGAGGGTCCCTATGTACACAGTCAAGTATTAGGGAAAGACAGAAAGTTTCTGATTGATACAGGGGCAAGTAGGACTACCATCAGTCATGACGAGGTTCCAGGGGCTCCACTCTCAGGCTCAAGAAATGTTTCCCTGGGATTTTCAGGAAAGCCGATTGTTAATGAAATATCGAAACCAGTTTCCCTAGAAGTTGGTCCATTGTCCCGAACTACAGACTTGTTACTTACGAAATCATGTCCTGAAAATTTACTTGGTATTAAAACATTGAAAGAATTAGGAGCAGTCATATGCTGTTCTCCGGAAGGAGTGAGATTGTTTTTACGTGATTTTAAAGGTCATTATGTGTTACGTGATTTTGATCCAAGATTACTGAATGTACCACAGCATTTATGGGCGCAAGGTCCAACTGATGTAGGTTGTATGCACATTACACCATATCGTGTCACTCTGAAACAAGGTGTTGTATTACCACGAATCCGACAATACAAGTTGCCACCTGAGGCTGTAGCAGCCTTATCGAAAATTATTGACGAGCTCATTGCTCAAGGAGTAGTTGTAGAAACTGACTCCAATATATGTAATTCTCCTATCATTCCGATTCTTAAACGTACTGACCCAAATGCACCTCCAGTTTATCGATTAGTGATTGACCTCCGAGAACTTAATAAATGTATCATACCCCAGTACCCAGTGGTTCCAGATATCTCATCCCTATTGACTGCCATTGATTCTGAAGCTACGTTCTTTACTGTTATTGATCTCAAGAACGCATTCTTTAGTGTCCCCATTCATCCAGACAGCCAGTTCCTTTTCGGATTCTGTTTAAATGGAAGAAGCTATAAATTTACACGTGCTCCTCAAGGTTTCACAGAAAGTCCTAGTATTTACAGTCAAGCACTTAAAAGACAACTAGACAGTATTCACATGCCAACTGACACTGCCCTGCTCCAGTATGTCGATGATCTATTGATCACAGCCCGTACAGAACGTGACTGAGAACGTGCATCACTGACAGTCTTGTATTTTCTGGCAGATATGGGGCACAAGGTGTCCCCTTCGAAACTGCAATTCTGTGTCCAGCAAGTGGTATACCTTGGACACTTGCTGTCCAAGAGGGGTAGACAGTTGACACCAGACCGTATCCAGTTAATAGCACATCTTCCACAGCCCCAGACACAGAAGGAGGTACGAGCTTTTATCGGCCTCACTTCTTACTGCAGACAATGGATTCCTCAGTACGCATATCTAGCCAAACCACTGATACAGTTGACAACACAGGAGGCAGCCACATCGACTGTCCTCCCTTGGACCCAGGAACATACACTTGTTTTCAATGAGTTAAAGAAAGCTTTATGTAATGCACCTGTGTTAGCGACACCAAACTACAGTAAGCCTTTTACACTTTTTGTTACTGAACGTGATGGTACAGCATTATCTGTTCTCACGCAAGATCAAGCAGGACAACACAAGCCTTGTGCTTATTTTTCTAGCACATTAGATCCAGTAGCCCAGGCTCTGCCTGCGTGCCTCAAGTCAGTTGCAGCCACAGCTCTAGCTATCAGACAAAGTGATTCCATAGTGTTAGGACATTCCCTGACAGTACAAGTTCCACACTCCGTGGAAGTTCTTTTAAACCGAACACAGACTCAGCACTTGACAATTGCACGTTTAACAGGATATGAACTGACTCTGTTTCAGCCACACATAGAAATCAGACGCTGCAACATTTTAAATCCTGCTACACTGTTACCCTCGATTACCTCAAATCTTGCCACACATGACTGTGTGGAAGTCATTAACACCATGACAAAGCCAAGACAAGACTTGACGGATATTGCATTACCTGATCCAGACCTGACACTTTACGTGGATGGTTCATGTATGAGAACAAGTACAGGAGAGTTAGTAGCCGCGTATGCAGTGACTACTGAAACTGAAGTTATAGAAACACGTCGTATTGATACCTTGTCTGCTCAAGCAGCAGAGCTCATCGCTCTGACCCAAGCCTGCATACGAGCCAAGAACCTGAAAGTAAACATATATACAGATTCACGTTATGCATTCGGAGTCGTACACGACTTTGGAGTACTCTGGCAAGAAAGAGGTTTCATGACCTCTCATGGAGCCAAGATTCAGCATGGCCCCCTCATTCAAGCTCTGTTAGAAGCAATACATTTGCCGACAGCTATTGCCATTATGAAGTGCAAAGCGCATACGAAAGCCACTGACACCATTTCCCAAGGTAACGATCTAGCAGATCGAACAGCCAAGCTTACAGCTCAGACTCCAGACATTCCAGTTAACGGAACAAAGACAGATGTTCCAGATCAGACGACTTGTATGACAGTTAAGGACCCTACACAAGACGTACTAGATATAAAGATACATGCTACCCCAGACGAAATCAAGAAATGGTCTGAACAAGGAGGGGTCCAGACAGATCAGGGATGGTTGACGAAGGGAAAAGCCACATGGTTTCTCCCCGACTCTATGGTTCAAGTCATTATTAATACAGCACATAGTCCAGCACATTTAGGAGAAAAAGCCATGTTAGACAGTATCCAGAACCTTTGGTTTAACAAGCATTTACGAGCAGCAGCAAAGCAGAAAGTGCGTACCTGCATGATCTGTTGTCAATTCAATCCAGGTAAAGGTGTTCCGGTGGAACAAGGTGGATTCCATCCTCCTGACCACCCTTTTGAAGTCCTCCAGATGGATTATATTCAGATGGATCGATGTCGAGGTTTCAAGTATGTCCTCGTAGTTGTATGCGCTTTGTCCAGATGGACAGAAGCATATCCAGTTCCAGATTACACTGCCGCGACCACTGCCAGGCAGTTGGTTCGTGAGTATTTCCCACGCTATGGTTTGCCCAGGGTCGTGTATTCAGACAACGGCCAGCCATTCTCATCCGAACTCATGAAACAAGTATCTCTTCTGTTAGGGTACCAGTGGAAGTTCCACTGCGTACGACACCCTGAGGCAGCTGGCCTCGTCGAGAGACATATTCAAACTCTGAAAATCCGTATTGCAAAGGTCTGTGCCGAGAAAGGTGTAGATTGGATGGTAGCTCTGCCGGTAGCCCTTTTTTATATGAGAATGGTCCCTCATTCCCGTTCAGGTCTGTCACCGTATGAAGTTGTATTCGGTCGTCCCCCAAACATGTGGGGTACACCTATGCCACGTAAAATTACCGATGTTGACAGTAATATGCTGACAGATTACCTAGCTTCCTTGATGTCTGCACTACTCTCTTGTCGTTCACAGGTCGCGGCTGCCTTTCCAGACAACACCCAGGTGAAACCGCACGAGGTCATTCCAGGCGACTTCGTCCTCGTAAGGAACTTTGATCGTTCAAGCCCGCTGGAGCCCCGCTGGAAAGAGCCGAAACTTGTTCTGATGACCACAAGGACCGCTGTGAAACTGGAGGGCCGGAAGGGCTGGCTACACTCCAGCCACATCAAGCGTTTTCATGGACTCCGTCCAAAGACTTTTCTCAAGGACTGCCCCGATACTGACTCTAAACTTCCCCTGTTAGAGAAAACTCCGCAGCAGGAGTATAAAATCAAATTACTGTCTAGCAAGTCAGACAGTTTAATTGTTTAAGTCCCTCTCGGGTGAAGCGGTTAGACAGGTTCCTGACATGTATGAGATAGACCCCCATAGTGAGAGAGTTAGACAAAACTCCAAGAAAATACGTTATTGTAAGAATCTGCGCAGCAGATGCGTTATTACGTTATTGTTTATGTTATTTCTGAGTCTTACGATCACATGCATAAGTTATGTTTTACAAGTATTTTTTCCTCCTCTTGATTCGCATGTACATTTTTCCTCTAATGATACAGTAGAGCACACATTTAGTGAACTACCTCCTCACGAGTTATCCTACCGACTTGCAATGCGCAACAATACTTTTATACGTATGCTACACTATTCACACCAGACCAGCAATGTCACTAATTGTTGGGTGTGTGGTCGACTCCCCCCTTTCCAGACACCGAAGGGAGTTCTGCCACTTTTTCCCTATCCGTTTTCACACAATGGTTCGTGTGGAGCATGGTTTACGTTAACATCATCCTTAGACGATAAGTCCCTTTTGAATGGAATATGTTTCCCAGACAAGGAAGGTCTTTCCCATAGGACAGGGTTAGATCTAGAAAATGAAGTATACGATCTAGGTAATTTCTCCTCCAATTTCATGGTTTTGAATGTTCAGTCCGAGACTACTCCAGACTTGCCTGCTATAACAGTTTTACCAGTAAAAGGCGAGTTATGTGTCAGAAAGAATGGTTCAGTACATCTAGGACACAGTGTTTGTACTACTGTGGTCGAGTATAGTGACAGTGGGAAATCTACTTTTAAAGCCTCACGTCATTCATATTTTGTATGTGGTCAGACCGCATATGTGCGTCTGCCCCTAGATTGGGATGGAACATGTTACATTGCCTTCCTACTGCCACCAGTTTTCCTAGCCCCATCCGATTATCACAGAAATACACATCTAGTACACGTTAGACATAGAAGGGAGATCGAGTCCCCAATTGTCGATCAGACTGAAACTGCCTTAGAACAGTATACAGACTTCAATAAAGGTTTCTTTTTCTTCATAGGACCTATCCAGAATAGTAAGCTAATACGTAGGCTAACCAGAACCCTTGAAGCAGTAGTGAATGAGACTACTTCCGCTCTAGGTAACTTAACCGAAGAGCAATCTGCTATGAGATTTGTCGTTCTTCAGAACCGCCTTGTTCTTGACGTCATACTGGCCGATAGGGGCGGAGCTTGTAGAGTCATCGGATCTAGTTGTTGCATTTTCATTCCTAATAACGCACCGTCTGTATATTCAGCTATAACTAGACTTCATAAAATTGCCCATCAGTTACACCAGAATCCAGGCACCTGGACATGGTCCAGTTGGCTCTGGAATATAATATCTGCCTGGGGATGGAAAGTACTGTCATTTCTAGGAATAGTAGTAATGATCATATTCAGTTGTTGTCTCTGTTTACAATGTGGCCCTGCGATTTGTGGCTTGTGCGCTACCTCTTGTATTCCAAGTCCAAAGTCCCATTCCCAGAAGATAAGAGACGAGCAAATGATGCTGTATGAACAGATAGATGGTATCATGAATATTGATGTTTCCTGAAGGAAACGTAGGGAACAAGGAGGGAATGAGGAAAATTGAATTTTGCCCTGTCATGTGTCCCTACGTGTTCCCCATTATATGTTATATGTGCATGATCGATATGCATATTTATCCCTTGCCCGAATAAAGACGCAATTAATAGTTGTGTCCAACGTTAGTATGCCAGTTATCCAGTCCCCCTGAAAGCAACAAGTATTAGGCCTATGTTGCCAACGTCTTTACATTGTGCACGTTAAATCATCGAGTTGTCCCCGTTTCTAGGCCTCACAGGGCCCGGACACCAGATTCGAGTCTCAAGTCTCCTGAACCACTCCGAGGAGAGAAGCAGCCCCTCCCGCATCCCTGACCCTTCACTTACATCCTGCCAAGCAGCGCGGTGCCCGGCCTGGCCTGCCTGCCTGTCTGCCAAGAATATGTTATGCCTCTAGTTATCAGTTCAGCTCCCCGGCTTCGCATTCCTAGCTAACGAACCGCATAAACATCTTCATCTATAGTCTAGTCTTTCTGTCTCCATGCAAGAGAATTACTGAATTAATGTCCATAGAAGATTCATAGCACACGCAATACATTAGGAAATATATGCATGCACTAGCCCAAGTGACAAGTAGCCTTTGCCCTGATGACTTTTAGATTCTATCAACATGTTCTCCAAACACGAGATATCAGATATGCTATAGGTACATGTCGTCCTGACATCCCAGACTTTAGTCTCCTCTTCTAGTGCTAGAAGTCAGAGCCCCAGCTCTCCCCAGTTACACGTCATGGCTCGTTTGCGCGCACCAGTAGGTTAAAGGTTCCAGCTGCCCAGGCTGCCCAGGTAGCCCCCTCCATGTGTCCACCCATTTATGACACTTCTGTGACGTTCACATCACATGTCTCCGTGCACGCCCTGTGCACGCCTTCTTTTCACGCCCATATGTTCTTATCTTCCGTTTGTCACTTGTTACGCCTACTGTATTCAATGCAATTGTACTGTTTTACTATATATACTGTATGATGTTAATATGACATTGCGCAGCTGCCATTCCCCCTTTTCTTGTGTCTGTCCCTTCCTGAACCTTTGCAGGTGATGGAACCCGATGGTCCATTGGCTCGAGCCATCTAATTAAAGCCCGTATGACTCAGATACCCCGGATTCTGCCTCTTATTTATTGAGCTATCCTTTTTAGTTAATGCATAGAAAAATAGTACCGGTAATTATTTATTTATTTACCACAAAACGATGGTTGCCAAAACTACCATTTGTAGTGAGGTGGTGGTCAAAAGAGGGGCGAGTTTCCGCAACTGTCTGATCAGGCTAGTGCATATACCCACCACTGAGGTGACTTGATTGGCCATTGAGAGCTCTGAGTCAATTTTCATACCAAGGCTCTTCACGGCCGGCACAGGGGTAGGGGTGGGGCCCAGCTCCTGGGGCCAGAAATGGTCATTCCAGGGGGAGTTGATGGAAGGGATGACCAAGATCTCTGTCTTGTCTGGATTGATTTTCAGCGAGTTTACTGACATCCAGCTCACTGTAAGTCTAAGCACATTTTGGACATGTGCTTGGGCAAAGGGGGTATTGTGAATGCTGAGGAGAAGTTGAGTGTCATCAGCGTAGTTGAATATTTTACAGTCCATGTTAGCTAAAGCTACTATCAATGGTTGCAAATAAATATTAAAAAGTAATGGAGATAAAGCGGAACCTTGAGGGACACCGCAACTAAGCAGCCCTTTATCTGATATCTACTCACCCTGGTGAATCCTTTGGGAGTGGCCAGATAAGAAGGATTTGAGCCATTGATGCGCTTGACCATTGATACCCAAGGTAGAGAGTCTGGTCAGTAGTATCTCATGACTGACAGTATCAAACGCCGCTGATAAGTCCAATATGATCAGGGCACTGGGCTTTTTACTGTCAGCCATGGATCTAAGCTCGTCAAGCACTGTCAGCATGACCAGCTCAGTGCTGTGGTGTGCTCTGAAGCCTGCTTGGCGAGCGTGGAGTAGTTGGCTGTCCTCCAGGAAAGAGGAAAGTGATTTGAGGACATGATGCTCCAGGACTTTTGCAAGGAAGGGTAGCTGGGATATGGGCCTATAGTTTTTAAGATTGGACACATCCGCCCCAGATTTCTTTAAAAGGGGTATGACTCTGGCATCTTTTAGGTTAGATGGCATATACCCGGTCTCCAGGGAGTGGTTAAGCATGGAGATGATATGGCTTTCCAAGGCAGGGAGTGCCATTGTGAAGAATATGGGGGGCAGGGGTCTAAATAGGAACCTATTTTAATTTGAGTCATGATTTGGCGGAGGGAAACAGGGTCCAGTGTGGGGAAGCTAGTGAACATGAGATCAAAGGGGACTTCCTGGGGCAGGTGAGCGTGGTTATAATTAATCGAGATGTTATCAATATCAGAGAGAATATCTTTCACTTTCTGCAGGAAAAAGGCTTGGAATGTATTGCAGCCAATGCTGTCATCCACTGGTTTTTGTTCCGCCTTATGGCTGAGTTCCTTCAATATTCTGAAGGTCTCTTTCTGTCTGTTGGCCGCTGTAGGGATTCTGGTCTCATAGTATTCTGCTTTGGTGGCAGTGATGAGCTTTTTGTATTGTTTGAGCTGGGTTTTGTAGATTACTCGCTCTGCTGTATCATTCGTTTTGCGCTATCGTCTCTGTATGGCGGAGCTTCGTCTTTGTTTCCCTTAATGAGTTATTAAACCAGAGTGCCCCTTTTCCCTTATCTTTGATCCTTTCCCTTTTTTCGGGTGCAACATGATCTATTGCTTCACGTAGACTATTGGTGAGGTTTTCACATTCCTGATCTACGTTGCCCTTTATAACGTTGGGGGTGAGGACCTGAGGAGGGTTTCCACTAGCAGCATGGGTTCAATTAGATTCCATTTTCATACCGTTTTCCATTTTGGAGGAGGTTTGGGCAGGTGGGTACCAATCGGTATCCAACAGCTGATGAGAAAGTGGTTGGACCACACACAGGGGCTGATATCTATAAGCCTGGACTGGGATTGAGTCCAGACAAGGTCTAGAGTGTGTCCGTTATTGCGCGTAGGGCCTTTGACCATTTCATGGAGACTTAGGGCCAGATGTAGGTAAATCTCATTTACCGATTCATAAATACTGAATTTTACCGAGTCGGTATTTATGAATCGGTAAATAAGATGTAGGTAAAAATTCGGTATTTTTTACCGAATCGGTAAGATTCAGTATTTACCGATTCGGTAAATTCTGAATAGGTATTTGCTATTGAATCCCATGGGCCTTGAAGGCCATAGGATTCAATAGCAAATACTGATTCGGTATTTACCGAATCGGTAAAAATACCTAATTGCAAAGGGGGACAGGGTGTCACTTTGACACCCTGTTGCACCCCTGTAACTGGCTTGTGCGCTATGTGGCACACAGACATGCCCTTAGGGCATGTCTGTGTGCCACATGGCACAGATGTACATGCACAGATGTGCATGTACACAGGGATTCGTTATTTACCATGCAATTGTATTACATGGTAAATACAGAATCCTGACAAGCCTGTAGCACTGTTCAAAGTGCTACCTACATCTGAAAATACAGATTCGGTAATTTTAACGGTTGGTAAATTTACCGAATCGGTAAAATTTACAGAATCGGTAAATTTACCAATTCTGTAATTTTACCGATTCGGTAAAATTACCGATTCGGTAAAATTACCGATTCTGTATGTTTTTTAAGCCCCTGCATCTCCATAGCCCAATACCGGTCGAAAACAGCCAAAAATCAGTATTTTCGGCCGTTTCCGACCGGTATTGGGCTACCTACATCTGGCCCCTAGCGTATTCATTGAGAGCTCCAGTTGGTGGGCCACAGGGTCTTTGGGTGAAAGGTCCCAGTGGTAGTTAAAGTCCCCAACTACCAGTATATTTGTATAAAGTGTACAGAAATCAGAGATTATTTAGAGAAAGAGGTCATTAAACATTGGGGTTGATATTGGGGGATGATAAACCGCCAGGAGTGCGAAACAATGGTTAGTGAAAGAGATTTTTACACCGAGGAGGTCAGCGTTGTCACTATTATCTTCTAGTATTTTAGTGACTGTGAGCTGTTTTTTTAAGAAAATGGCCACTCCCCCCCTCTTGTGTTACCGCTAAGGTTGTGCCATAGGATGTCATAATCTCCTGGTAGGGCAGAGATGATGTCGGGTGTAGATGTTTCCCCTAACCAGAGCAAAGATGTCAAGGTTTCCATCCTGAAGTAGGGAGAAGACCTCAAGATGGTGTTTTTGTAGCAAACGAGTATTGAGGGTAGCCACTTTTAGTTTTGTCTGTTTATTGGCAGTTGATTTTACCTGATGTACTGGTTTTCTTGGACAGAGGTTCGGGTTGTTGTCACCTTTCTTTTTTAGAATGTTTAATTGGCTAAGTTTCGTTAGTATGTTGGTACTCATAGTGCGATCAATAGAGTTTAGGGCTTGGAGTGAAGCTGCTGGATACACCCGCCGTTGGCCAGGGTTTCTAGCCCATAGGCCCGGTCGGGCGTGGACGGGCGCAGACGGGCTTTCCTTTGGCGCGGGGCGCGCCCACTGCGCGTACACTCCGACATCCTATTATGTAGGGTGCAACATGGGAAGCTACTCTGCCCCCTCTAGCCAGGTGATGCTCGTGAGTGAGTGGTTTGCTCTCCGACAACCATGCCCTCCACTCAAACAGAGACAGCTGCGGGGACCGAGGCGGGTAACAGCGGAGAGAGCAGACCAACAGATATTTTTTAGAAATGATAAGGATCGCTGCCAGCATGTAGTAGTTCACAAGCGCAGGATTTCAATTTTAAAAACAAGCACACTTCATAAGCGCAGGATTTCAATTTTAAAACAAGCACAATTCATAAGTGCAGGATTTTAATTTTATAACTAACACAGATTCAAACAAAACGATTGTGTGTGAGCTCAGGCAGCCGCCTACTCACCGCAATCCCTGTAATCACTATGCGAGCGTCTGGCTAAGTAAGGTGCTCAGCGGCAAGCTACTCCGCCCCCTCAACCGAGGTGATGCTCCGTGAGTGAGTGGTCTGCTCTCCGACAACCACGCCCTCCACTCAAACAGCTACAGTTGCGGGGACTGAGGCGGGTAACAGCGGAGAGAGCAGACCAACAGGCAAGTGAAGTTAAAAAGTGATTATGATATTTTTTAGAAACAGTAAGGATCGCTGCCAGCATGTAGTAGTTCACAAGCGCAGGATTTCAATTTTAAAAACTAGCACACTTCATAAGCGCAGGATTTCAATTTTAAAACAAGCACAATTCATAAATGCAGGATTTCAATTTTATAACTAACACAGATTCAAACAAAACGATCATGTGTGAGCTCATGCAGCCGCCTACTCACCGCAATCCCTATTGTGGAGTGCCTTGCGTGCGTGGGTGAGGAGTTTGAAGGTTATCCTGTTGTTGATGGGGAGCCAGTGCAAGTCTCTCAAGTGGGCTGTGATGTGGCTGCAGCGAGGGATGTCAAGGATCAGGCGAGCGGAGGCTTTCTGGATGCGTTGGAGCAGTTTCACGAGTTTGGCCGGGGCTCCTGCGTAGAGTGCGTTTCAGTAGTCCAGTCTACTGCTGACGGGGGCCTGGGTGACCATCCTTCTAGTTTCGGTGGGGATCCACTTGAAGATCCTCCGAAGCAGGAGGAGGGTATTGAAGCAGGAGGAGGCGATGGCATTGACCTGCTTCATCATGGAGAGGGTGGAGTCGAGGATGACCCATAGGTTGCGTGCGTGGTCGGTGGGGGAAGGGGTGCTCCTAGTGCAGTCGGCCACCAGGAGTTGTCCCAGGCCGAGGGGGTGGATCCGAGGATGAGGACCTCCGTCTTGTCCGAGTTCAGCTTCAGTCGGCTTTTTCTCATCCAGTAAGCGACAGCCTTCATTCCTTCATGGAGGTTGGTTTTGGCGGGGTGGGGGTCTTCGGTGAGGGAGAGGATCAGCTGGGTGTCGTCGGCGTAGGAGATGATGTTGAGGTCGTGTCGTCGTGAGACGTTGGCGAGCGTGCCATGTAGACGTTGAACAGAGTTGGGCTGTGGGATGAGCCTTGGGGTACGCTGCAGATGATCTCGGTGGCTTTGGAGCGGAAGGGGGGGAGGTGGATGCTCTGTGTTCTGCCGGAGAGGAAGGAGGTGGTCCAGTCCAGGGCCTTCTCTTGGATTCTGGCATCGTGGAGGCGTGTTCGTAGTGTGCGGTGGCAGACCGTGTCGAAGGCGGCAGACAGGTCCAGGAGGATGTGGGTCGTGGTTTCTTTGTTGTCAAGCAGGGTCCTGATGTAGTCGGTGGCGGCGATGAAGGCAGTTTCGGTGCTGTGGTTGCTGCAGAATCCCGGACTGGGAGGGGTCTAGGATGCTGTTCTCCTCCAGGAAGCTAGTCAGTTGTTTTTTGACAGCCTTTTCGATGACCTTCGCCGGTAACGGGAGCAGGGAGATGGGTCGGAAGTTCTTGAGGTTCTTGGGGTCCGCCTTGGGTTTCTTGAATAAGGCGTTGATCTCTATGTGCTTCCAGCTGTCCGGGAAGGTCGCTGTCTCGAAGGAGATGTTGATGGTTTTCCGGAGATGGGGTGCGATGCTGCTGCTGGCTTTGTTGAAGATGTGGTGTGGGTAGGGGTCTTCGGGGGATCCAGAATTGATGGTGTTGTTGTTGTTGATGTTGGTCCAGGTGAGCAGGCGGTTGGTGCGGATGGTGGTCGTGGGAGTGGGGGTCTCAGCGGTTGCTGGGGTGGTGACGGCGTTGAAGCTATTGTGGATATCTGCGATCTTGCGATGGAAGAAGGTGGCCAGCGAGTCGCACAGGTCTTGTGATGGTGGGATGTCGTTGGTGTTGGAGCTGGAGTTGGAGAGTTCCTTCACGATGTTGAAGAGCTTTTTGCTGTTGTGTGCGTTGTTGTCCAATCGGTCTTTGAAAGAGGTCCTTTTTGCGGATCTGATGAGATGGTGGTGTCTGCGGGTGGCGTTCTTGTGGGCTGTGTAGCTTTCCGGTGTTTGTTCACGGGTCCAGTGTTTTTTCGAGTTTTTGGCAGGTTCGCTTGGAGGCCTGGAGGTCTTGGGTGAACCAGCTGGCTCTCTTGCCGGTGTGGGTGTTGGAGGGCATCTTGAGTGGGGCAAGGGTGTTGGCGCAGTCGTTGATCCACTGTCGGGAGGCTACAGGCTGTGGCATCTGGGTCGTCGGGTCTGCGGGTGGGCTCCGGGTGAGGGAGGTGGTTAGCTGGTCCTCGGTTACTTTGCCCCAGCGGCGGCGAGGCATCTGCTGAGTGTGGTGGTGTGTGGTGGGTTTCCGGAAGGTGAAGTGGATTCAGCGGTGGTCGGTCTAGTGGAGTTCAGTGGTGTGGTTGAAGAGGACGTGGGAGCTTGCTGAGAAGATGGGGTCAAGCGTGTGTCCGGCGGAGTGGGTGGGTGTTGTGATGAGTTGTCTGAGTCTGAGGTTGCGATCAGGGTGGAGGAGTTGGAGTCGTTGTTGTTCTCGAGGTGGACTTTCAGGTCCCCGGGGAGGATGTAGTCCGTGGAGGCGAGGGCGTGTGTGCTGATAAAGTCGGCGATGGAGTCGCTGAACTGTGGTCAGGGTCTGGGGGCTCTGTAGACGACGGTGCCTCTGAGGGGGGTGTTGGGGTCGGTGTGGATATGGAAGTGCAGGTGTTCGGCGGTGCTGAGGGTGTCGTAAGTGTTGGTCGAGACTCTGAGGGTGTTCCTGTGGACGATGGCCATTCCTCCTCCTACGCCGTTGGTGCGGTCCCTGCGGGTGATCTTGTAGCCTTCCAGGATGGCTATGGCGATGTCAGGAGCTGAGGCGGGTTCAGCCAGGTGTCCGTCAGGAAGGCGACGTCTGGGGAAGTTGAGTTGAGGAGGTCCTAGAGTTCAACGCGTGTTTGCGGGCGGAGCGGGTGTTGAGGAGAATGCAACTGAGGTGATTGGGTTCTTTGGAGGGCGGTTTAGTGGGCCGGATGCTTGTGAAGCTGCAGTCCCAACAGGTGAAGCTTGTGTGTGCTTCGGGGTGGCCCGGTAGCAGGTGTGTTCTCATCCGGAGTTGAGTACCTGGAGGGTGCTGCCGTCGTAGCAGATTCGGGCGTTGTGGAGTTTGCGGGGGCCAGGGGTGCTGGTGCTGGGCACGGACAGGCGTTGCGCGCGTCCACTGCGTGGCCGCACAGCGGCTGCCATAAATGGGAAGGTGAGAGGGAGGTGCAGCTGGGAGGCGGGAGCGGGGAGGCCAATGGGTGATGAGGGAGGCGGGGCCACACGGGACGCAGCGACGGGAATCGAGGATTTGTCAGGAGCGGCGAGGGGAAAAAAACAGAATGCTAAAGGGAAAACAGTGGGTGGAAAAAAGAGGACGCTACAACGTGGATCAATAAAACTGGTAACAGTACAGTGGAAAAAGCAGCACAATTATTACAGCCTCAGCGAGCGGAGCCTACGTCGGGTTTAGAACCCTGGTCCCAGCGGCAGAGGCTGGGCTGGGGGTACTGGCGCAAACGGGTGAAGCTGCGCGGTTTGGGGAGCGACCAGCCGGGAGGCAGGGTTAAGGTCGCTCAAAATGGATGTTGCTGTAGGTGTTCCCACACAACACCCATGGAACCAGACACATTTCTAGATTCACCAGGAATTGTAAATCTGGAAATGCGTGTGAATGCTACGCCTCCCCAGGGGAGGCATAAGAAGGTGCAACGAGGAGAAATGTATTTATTTCTCCTCGTTTCTTTTCCTGTTTTCATGCGTATTACATTCTGCAGCACACATAGAAAGAGGAAATCACTTCTAATGATTGTTTTTGTTCAGGAAGGGTTCCCTTCCTGCACATAAATAATCATTGAAACAATGCCGTTTTTCAACTTTTATGTGTGCTGATGCAGCACACATAGAAGTTAAAAAAAGGCATTTCAGATTGTTTTTGTGCAGCAAGGGAACCCTTCCTGAACAATAACAATCTCCCCACAATGCAGGCATCCTTGAACCATGGTGCAAGGGGGCCTGCACCGGCGCATGGCAGCAATTTGTTCGCCAGTGCAGGGGGAAGCACAGAGATGTGACATATTGTTGCAAATATGTCGCATCCCTGTGCTTTGAAAGTGACTCAGTGCAGCTTATCCAAATGGCTTGCATTCCACACTGAGTCACTTTCTTGTAAATCTGCCCCAATTTTTTTACTTCTGTTTCTTATTAGTTTTTTTCAGGGTATCACGGTCAGAAAACACACTTGGCAACGGCAACGTGACGAAAGTGATAGTAAGATCCAGTCTCTGAATAATTCAAAGCAGGACAGACAGGACAAAAACAAACTCTCTCACTGCCAGGCATTTTTTGCAAGGTGACCAATATATTTCGACAAAGACGGGTCTCTGAATTGAAACTTAAACATTAATCTGTTCATGAGATGGAGGAGCGTGTGCTGGCCTGGATTTGGCGCCCTTATGTGACTCATGTGGCTATTGCTGACACAGCAAGTAATAGATAGATTTTATGTTTAAACCAGGGCATCAGAAAAGCTTCATGGATGTCACAATCCACCATAAACATAATTTAGGCACATTATCAGAATTAACAATCCACAAACTACAATAGTGATTAATTATAGGATTTCACTTGCCAGTGCCACAACAATGCCATTGTGGTATGCCACTCTGCCTGATCATTACTGATGTGAGTCGCTCAGGTGTAGAACCTTGAAACCTTTGAGAGTTATCGGGCATATTATCAACAGCCAGCGATAAATATTGCAAAGTGCGCTTAGCGCGATTTTAATTATCACCGGCTATCACTCGATTACATTGCTAACAGGCGATGTGAAATCCAGCGATAGACTGCGATAATGATCATTAGTGTGTGAAGTCCAGCGAGGATTTCACAGCGCTGATGTAAAGCTTGGTAATAGGGGAGTGTGTACTTAACCTTACAATCCACCTCCCATAGGCACTAATTGTAAGTCAGGTTTTATTCAGGTGATTGAATATTACGTTAATGGGGCTTAGCGTGTCTTTTGTCATTGCTTCGCTGTTCAGGGGCAGCGTTGGTAATACCGCGATGTAGGTTTTGCAGGCATTTCACTGTCCTAGGAGGGAACGTCTAATTTGCATCTCATTAGCGATGTATATCGCTAAGATGCGTAGCGTTAGTAATTCGGCTGCTAACATGCGCTAATGCATGTTAGCGCCGCCTTGGTAATTGGGCGATAGGAATATCGCTGCTTTAGCACCTAAAAGTGCCTCTAAAGTGGCGATATTGCCCGTGATAATATGCCACATAGTATTTAAGACTGTTGGTTTCAAAGCCAAGTTGCACTGCGTTAGCACTTTAAGGGGCAGATTTACAAGCCCCCTGCGCCTCTTTTGCGCCGCCGTTGCATCACTTTTGTGAAGCAGCGGCGGCGCAAAAGATGCGCTATGGTGCGGGGTATTAACAACGTGACACATCTGGGAGATGCGTCACGTTGTAAAGCCCTGTGTCATAAGGAGGCGTTCCTGCCCGGGGGGGCGTTCCTGTGCAGGAACGCCTCCTAAAAGTGGCTGAGTGAAATCTACAAGATGTCACTCTGTCACTTTTAGACCAATGCTGCCTCAAAACCCTGCGCCTGCTTGAAGCAGGCGCAAGGCATGAGGCAGCATTGAAAGAATATGCTCCCCCCAGAGCATTGCTGGAGCTGCAACGCGCTTGCGACGCAACTCCAGCAATGCTCCGCCTTTACAGCACAGATGCGTGACGCATCTGTACCGTTTTGGCCCCATGGTGAGCCGCATTGAAAATGCGGCGCATCATGGGTGACAGAGCTGCGTCGCACCATCACTGGCGCATCCCTGCTAATTTGCAGACATGCGCCAGTAATTGTAAATCTGCCCCTAAGTTTCTTGTGAAAAGCTCTGTGCATGTTATTTTCAGAACTGTGACTGTCCTAGTTGAGCTCAGACAGTTCTGCAAATAGCATGCAGTTTCAAAACCTCATTTAGTCAAGCTCCGCACGCTCCTTCATTTCAAACAAATTATGTATCACAATTATCGTAACTTTTATTTGCAGGAGGAGCTGGAGGTGTCGGCTAGAGGTGCGTTTTAGCCGCAGAGGCTCGCCTCGTTTGAACTCGAAGGGCCCGTTACTCTGTACTCTGTGGTAGCTGCAATGATAGTGAGTGCGGCTCAGACCGGCTCTTCAGTTTGGGGGCTGGCAGGACAGAGAGCATGGTAGGCCCGGACAGAAGTGCAAAATGCTTGATTCAAGGGTAGCGACTTGCTTGCTGTTCTGGGCCATTAGTAAAATCCTACTTCTGGGTTCTTTTCTTTAATTCCAAACACACAAGTAAAAGCACACTACACTCTGCTGCGACATGGTTGCTCCTTCAGTATGCCCCAGCCGGCAAATCACAATAACCAACAGCAGTTGCAGAGATCATTGACATGCCCAGTCTTTCATTATCTCCATACACCTACCCCACTCCTAGACATTTTTAGATCGAGTCTGGGCAGCGCATGCGCTGCTCTGTGAGGCATGCTGTATTCAGTGTATGGGCTATCAGGGACTTTGGACATGCCCACCGGTTTTGGTTGCTTATTTGGCATGCTTTTTAAAATTCTTTGTCTCTGGTTGGTTAATATTGTTCATCTATCCCGCCTTTCGGTGCTTGGTTCCCTCCCAGCGGACATCACCAATTGATTCTTTTGGTTGGCCAGCTCTGGCCATCTCTTGACTCATGAGCTCTATGCACAAATGCAGCATCCATTCATGTTATCTGCAGGGGGAACATTTAGGCCCTTTTCTAGGTCTTGGGATCCCCAAGGTACTACTTAGCATATAGTTTGTCACCGTTTAATGTTGATCACATATTCAGACTGTTATCTTCTTCAGCAGTAGTGTATGTTTTATTTTTCACACTGCACACATTCATTATCATTGTTGTCCCATTAATCGTTGTTGACCAAACCATTTGTTATGGTGTACTATTTTTCATGAATGATACCTGGATAACATTGTTGCTTTGACAGATAATCTTTGTGTGCCTATAAAAGAAAGTAAGAACAAGCATTTGCAATGCATTAGGCAGGGTCAGATTGGTAAGGCGGGCCCTCGTGCAATGTCCGAGGGGTCGGTCTCGAAGCTCCAGCTATTTATGCTGTGTCTGGTGAGTTCAGATGTCGCCAGCGGTTCAGTGGGTGCTTGAGTGGCCTTTCTGGAAGCAGATGGGCATCCATTATCTCCCTTTTATCAACAAACAGAGGTGTCACTCCCTTTCTCTTGCTGGTACAGCCATTTAATGTGTGCATACCGGTGCTTTAAATGGGCCGGTACTCACCGGTACTTAGTACCGGTACTTCTAAATGTTCAGCGTTTGAGTACCGGAACTTCTCCTTGTCCAAAGAGAGTACCGGTACTTATGCGGCAGCAAGTAAATCTCTGCAATCTGGCACTGTCAAAAACAAGCGCGACAGCGCTGGCGAGTCGGCCCGTTTTGTTGAAGCACTCTGATAATAGAGTGCTTACCTTTTTAAGGTGCTAATTGAGCACCCTCCCATATGCTTTTATTCATGGCTGGCAGGGAGTTTGGGAGGGGCAAGCACCCTCTCACCCGCTGGCATTACTCTCCTTGACCCAGCGACGAGCCCCGCATTGGCATCACACCGCAAGCGCCTTCTCACCTGCGCTTTCGGTAACCTTTTCTCCTCACAGCTTATTGGCCCCTAGTCTCTTTTGGCTGGAATTAATTTGTCACTGGCCACTACGCGTTGATGTATGCTGACAGTACACTCTATGACCCAGCGACGAGTTCCGCATTTGGCATCACTCTACCAGGCAGACTCAGGCGCCCCCATACCTCCGGCGTCCTCTCACTGGTACTGCAGCCTACAGGGTTGACATTTTCCTTCGCGCTTGAGGTGCGGTAATTAGCTACCACGCATCCTATTCATGCTGGCCTTATGTACCCTAATTTACACGGTAATGCATGCTGTCATTGAATGCAGTGGCAACCAGTACTTACCGTATTGAACAACTGTGCTTCTTCTAATTGACTTGCTCCTCTGTGATCCCTTAATTGACCGGTACCTTAGTTTCTTGAGCCTATTGTTTTTATCTCTTCCACCACTAGCATATCAAGCAGTTTCTTCAATTGTTGCGGATTAGTTTTGCCTGGTCTCCGCCTGATCTATCATCTATATATCCTGTGCTTGCATCCTACTGTAATAATTAATAGTATGTTCTCTCGCTGTCAGTATACCTAACTACTGTTCAATTAATGCTTTCGTGCTCTAGATAGAGTCATGTTTAAACTACACATGTTCTTGGGCCCAATTCACAGAATGAACTTAAGACTCAATCCTAAACTTACTACTATTTTGGTATTCACAGAATGCACTTACTACTTTTGGCATTCACAGAATGAATTTACTACTTTTGGTATTCACAGAAGATAGGATTTTGTCTTGCGTTTGTCTTAAGTCTGTCTTAAGTTTGTCTTAAGTTTGTCTTAAAACAAACTTAAGACAAAATCCTAACTTCTGTGAATACCAAAAGTAGTAAGTTCATACTGTGAATGCCAAAAGTAGTAAGTGCATTCTGTGAATACCAAAATAGTAGTAAATTTAGGATTGAGTCTTAAGTTCATTCTGTGAATCGGGCCCCTTGTCTCTGGGACCAATGGTTTTTCTTCTCCTCCAGATCCTTCCAGCTCACACGTTCTTTTGTCCTGATGATGGTCTCTAACTAAGGAGATCGAAACGTCGTCGACTTTCACAACCAAAAATCCTTTAACAGAACTTAATACTTCCGGAGTTCCTTTACAGTGTTGTCAATGCGATGTAAAATTTAAGACACCAGCACCTATCACTTCACGCACTTTCACCTTATGTGTGAGCACCAGGACTAGCTCCTGAAAAGTGGATGATATTCCGTTTATGGTGTTAATAAATGTGATGTCATTTGTACAACCTTGTGTCCCTTCATACATTGTCACTCTGGTCCTGCTTGGACTCCCTCTTCAGTACTAAAACCTAGACGAAGGCTGTACTTTAAATATTAGTAGCCCTGGCAACCCGAGGACCTCATTGGCCTCTCCCAGACCGCTGTTTTTTCAACTACATACACTACCCCTGGTCGCACTACTGGGGAACCCATGGGCCTCATTTATGAGGCTGTGCGTCACTTTTACGCCGCCGGTGCGGCACTTTTTGTGACGCACCAGTGGTGTAAAAAATGCGCCTTGTTGCGCCATAATTACAAAGTGACGCATCTAGGTAGATGCGTCACTTTATAAACCCATGCGCCACATTATACCTGCGCCAGGTATAATGTATCCAAGGGGGGGCGTTTTGACGCAAGAAAGGGTCATGGAAGTGACGCAGTAAAATCTATAAGATTTCACTGCGCCATTTCTTGCCCGCTAATGCGTCAATATCTTACGCCTGCCTCACAGCAGGCGTAAGACTGACGAAGGACCTTTCACATGGGACTTGCCCATGTGAAAGTACACATTGCTGGAGTTGCGTCACTTTTGTGACACACTCCAGCAATGCGTCACTTTTGCGCCTACAGATACGTCAGAAATACTGACGTATCTGTAACTCCTTGCGCCATGATGTGTCATACTGTAAATATGACGCATCAATCATGTCGCAAGGAGTGTGCACTGAGAAGTGACGCATCGCTGCTTTCACGCAGCGATGCGTCATTTCTCATAAATGAGGCCCCATGTTCTTTGCACATGGCATAGCGGATTAGGGCAGCACTTGTTTGGAGCCAGACTGCGGACGAAGGTGGAGATTGTGACACATGAGCAGAGTTAATGTTAATAATGTGGATGTCAGCGAACGTGAGCATTTTCTAAAACACGTATTGAATGTCCTGTCTGCGCACACCAGTGCTTCTGTGTCACTGCGGGTGTGTCTTGCATGAGTGCATGTTGTCTGCAGGGTCCAGCACCAGATATATAGTTGAAAGTCTTGAATTACCACACTGTCCATAAAGCGCACGTGAAGTGGTCTGCATGTTCAAAGTGCTTGGCCATTTTCTCTCCAGTGCAGATCTGCTTTCTCCGCACTTTCATCACGATTGTATTTTGTGTTTTAGAAGCCGTTTTCTCTTGGGTAAAATGCAGGGGTTCTGGGAAGGGAAGAGTGGAAGAACCAACAAATTAACAAGGAGAGCCCACTCAGAGCCAAACCATGAAGTCTGGCTTGGGCTTAAAAGCATGTGCATGAGTGGAGCCTTAAACATTCCCACTGAAATAAAAGTTTTTTTTTTAAGCATTTCACCTTGGTGCACCAGCATTGAGAGGAGTTTTTGCTCCCACGGTTACGACACTGCAAGCAAGGTGAATTTGAAGTGTACATTATGTTTGGCCTATTTTCTTTTCATGAATGAGGCAAGATTATCGTGTATTAAATCTAACACAAGATTTGATTGTACAGCACACACCTGGAACTTGTGCATTTGAATATACTATCTACCATATGTGCGCACGAAGATAAATAAAGGCTTGGTGAGATAATATATTTGTCTGGGATCACAAAGTTTGGTCAGTGGGGAAGCTGGGATTGTTCCCAGAATTTCTGCTTTCACTTTGTGCAATTCTGCCTCTAGGAGGATATATCTTTCTTTCTCTCCTATATTACAATAAAGTTCACTATTTTGTCTTAATTGTTCGCATATGAGATTAGAGTTTGGTTGGCAGGCAGATGCACAATCCAAGTTCAGTTCATTTTGGGCTTGCAGGTGCAAGAGAACCTGGGGGCATATAATCAAGGGGGTTTATCTCCGCTTTTTTGGCTTTAAAAGCCAAGAAAGCGGAGATAAAATTATCTCCCTATTACCTAGCTGTCGTTAACACCAGTTAGCGACAGCTAGTAGGAGATAGCGACCATCTTGGGCCCTGCTTGGGCCCTGTCAGTGAAATGTATCACTAATGACATGCAAAGTGGGCGTGCCAAGATGTTAGCGACTGGAAACAGTCGCTAACATCGCTATCTCCTATTACCAACTTTTGGAGATATTCGCTCTAAGCGCGAATATCTCCAAAAGCTAACACCTGCCCCTGAGCAATTCTTAGCCATGTTATCCAATGGTAGGTGGATAACATGGCTAAGAGCATTAGCTCGGTAATGCATGAATATCGCTGACTTTTCAGCGATATTCATGCATTTCGGCCGATTTTTATCACTTAGGAGATAAACCTTGATAATAGCAAGGTTCCTAAGCGATAAAAAACGCCGCAGCTCGGCGATAAAAATATTGCCGCTAAGCCAACATAACGATAATTATCGCTAGTTGTTGGTAATATGCCTCCTGGTTCTGAGCTAGACATCCTGACTCAAGCTTTCAGCGCTTGCCCACCTCCAGAAAGAGAAAATCACACGTTAGAGCAAGTAAGGAGCTTTGAGACAAAGCAATGCCATCTGGGGGGCTGGATGATGTCTGCTAGGTGAAAAAGAGACAAGAGGATTAACCATAGTTAAATGTTTCCCAAAAATATTAAGGAAAATATATTGTGCAAGCCATATGTGATTTAGGTGTTGCACCATGAGAAGCCCACTTTAATATCAAATGTACCTTTTTGTACGTATAAGGGGAAAGGAATACTCAAGATATACAGGAAATTATTTAGTTTCATTATACACATCTGCACACCAATTAAATTGAAGTTAAATGAAATGTATGCCCATTGCCTAGTCCCATGGCACTGCCCCTGCAACCCAGCCCCTGTAGCCCCGCCCCAACACCCCACCCCCCAGTACATACCTTAATTTGTATACCCTGCATTTATTTTTATCCATTTAAAGCACTGGTGCATATTGAGAGGGGGCAGGGGGCCTGAGCAAAAGTGGCCTCACTAATTATCAGGTGTTTATAAAACTTTGCAGAAGCAGTGTTTTGCAGAAAGGTAATATGCAAATGTGGGCCACTTTTTTTTTTAGCGTGCCCCGGACGATTTCTAACTCTAATCCAACCCTGGCATTAGGTCTCGCATTACTGAAAGTTTGAGCTATTGGTTTTGCATTAATATGTGCACGCCAATAGAAAAAACTTTCCCTAATGCAAGACCTATTGCATTGCAAATGCTCGTCTTTACTGCCACTGCTCCAGACACGCCCTGGGCCATTGAAAAGAATGCCCAAAAGGAATTATGGATTTCTAAATGAACAATCATCACTTCCACCACTTTTGTTGTCACATGTCAAACTCATGCTTGCAGGGCGAGGATGCCTTTCTCCGTCCTCACGGTACATTCGTTCAGCCCCTAACCCCTCCCGTCCCTCAGAACAAGCATTTGCAAGACAATAGGTCTTGCACTTGATAGATTTTGAGTAATTGGCATTGTAAATGACAATGCCTTTTATTTATGTTCAAAAACCCTGCAATAATAAAAGGTATTGTCATTTACAAAACCAACAGGTCAAAGTTTTCAAAATGCAAGACCTATTGCATTGTAAATGCTTGTTTTTTAAAGCGCCATGGTTTGGGCATAGTCTACCAGGAATTCTACACTGGAGTGCCCTTCCTTTGATTGTGGCGTCGTCAGTCTGTGTGAGCCTGAAAATAAAGGGCAGATGAGGTCAAGAATGGTGCCTAAAATGCATCCTGATGTGAACATTGTATTGGTCACAGTGGGGGCAGCAGGGGGCCTCCTCGATAAACTTGGCGTAAATTAGACTCTAGCAGCAGGGCCACCAAAGGGTGCCATTTTCGCGTGCATGTTAATTACCCCTGCCGCTGCCCCCAGACACAGAGGGGAAGGGGGAGGAGGTTGTGGCAACTGCAGGCACCTTCCTCAATGTGCAAAACACCGGGCTGGGGGATCAAGCAATATTTTTTTAATTCGGACCATTCCTGCCGGCCTGGGACACATTTATAAAATACAGAAATAGGGGAATGGACTGAGTTAAATGTAAAAAGTTGGGGCACGCAGTGTCCTTTCGATCCCGCCCACTTCTACCACTGGTCTAACCAATGCACATCGAACTCTGCAGCTGTGTGACCAGGAAGCAATCACGAGGCCTGGAAGTGACACATACACTCCTCTCTGCCTTGGTGAGTTATCCTGCCTGCTTATCTGGTTAACAAGGGGCTTCCACACTGGCCTGTGTAAAGCGCAGGGAAAAGATGACCAGGGAGGGTACACAGGTCACTGTTTCCCAACAGCAACCCATGCCATGTGGCCATGTTTGTCCCAGTCATGTGACTGCAAAGAAGGAATAAGGCGACAGTCAGGGAGAGAGCCTGACTATGCTAAGACCATCGCCTGGTCCTCCGATCACCTACTCACCCCACCAAGAAGCTGTGGGGTTCTATACTGTTTAACTGCATCTGTAGCCACACATATGTGTCCCTTTTCCCCCTGTGTACCCAGCTCCCCTGCCCCTTCCTATCGTTTTCGTATACTTCTATATGTCTATGGCTTTTTGTTCACATCTGTAAACTTTATTTTTGTAAACCTTGTAAAGCGCTCTGATACCCTCACGGGTCAAGTTCGCGCTCCAAAAATAAATAAAATATAATAATCAGCCTAGCATGGGCTGCTGAGTGAGCAAAGGGCAGCAGTCAGGCCACCGGGGAATTCTGGGACAGCTTTAATATGAAATGAGAGGGGAACCTGTCAGAGGACCTTGGTAATCACAGGAACCAATGGTAGGTTATCTTCTTTCTGAGACTTGAGAAGTAAGCCCCTTGTGACCAGGACTTATAGCTCTGTTCGTCAGTATCCCCCTAGGGACCTGGAGCGCTGTGCCCACAGAAAAGGTACAACTTGTCCCTCATGAACGGCACTCGATAATTCTAAAACCATACAGGAGCAACCTGTCCTTTACGACCTAGAGCGATGTGCCTCAGGACTGCAGCAGCCTGACTCCAGTGGCCTGGAAATCTGAGGCTTCTTCCTTATGTCGACTGGAGCTGTAAGTCTCTCGCACCTCTTACCGTTCTAAAATCACACTTACGCAATCTCCCCAAGACTTGGCTTGCTCCGCCAGGACTGTATTTTAGACATGTGCTTTTCTGTTGCAAATCGTTAGCAACACCGGACTACAACACCCACAATTCACTCGGATGGAAAGGACAGTGCAGGTCTAGAAAAGTGTGTCGATTACATGGTGAGAGACAACCCTTATTGGGTTAACAGTTGTTTTGGCTGCGAAATCTCACCACCTCATTCCTTTTGCACTAGTTTCGGAGGCGTGTGCCACTTTTGCGATGCCGTTGCGTCACTTCTGTGATGCAGCAGTGGCGTAAAGCTAGTGCCATACTGTGATGGATTTACAATTTGACGCATCTAGGGAGATGCGTCACATTGTAAAGCCCTGTGCCACATGAAACCTGCGTCAGGGTATTCAAGTGCAGGGTGGGGGTTCCAGCGCAGGATGGCCTCAGAAAGTGCCTGAGTGAAATCTACAAGATTTCACTGAGTCACTTTTCCACACTGCTGCATTAAAACCTTGAGCCTGCTTGAAGCAGGCGTAAGGCTTGATGCACCAAGTTGTGTATCGGCAGGCCACGAGCATTCCTGGAGTTGCGTGGCACTTGCGACACAACTCTAGCAATGCGCCACCCTTTCGATGGGAGATACGTCACGCATCTGTTTATCCTTGCGCCATGTTGTGCTGCATGCCGGATGTGCAATTAGAAGACAATGTCCTGAAAGGTAAACGTCATTAGGCAGTTAATCATAGCATGCATGTAGCATTACTTGGGTGGACAAGAAGGAGATAACTCATAGTTTTGTCAAAAAAGAACTTATTCAGTTTTATGTGGAAAACATTCATTTCATGGTCGAACACAGTTAAAGAAACAGCACGGCATAGAATGTAAAGACAACCACATGGGACTTGGTGCAACAAACGTGAATAAATAGTGCAGGTGGCGACGCAAGTGAAAGAAAACAGCGTAGTCGGCGCACTGTGCAAGTGGTGCAAGCTATTTATAGTGGGTGGCTAGAACGGCGCATGTGACATTGTGATATCACAGTGGGCACACTTAGTTTTGATTCAGATCTAAAGCCACTAGGAGAAAAGTGCGCCTGTTATTCAGGCTGTTGGGTCGACGGCGTTTCGATCCAGAGAAGTTAGGATCATCATCAGGACTGGTTGTCTGAATTGGAAAGTGCTTTAAGGGATCCCAGTGAATATGGATCCTAAAGATAGAGTAGAGGAGGTAGGTTGGTATACGGCAGCTGGGTGAGTTACCGATGAAGTGATGTCAACGCTAATGGGCCAGGCGTAAATTCAAGTCTATTATAGCTGGTCCCTTCCTCGTAACCGAAGAATCAGTGTTCTCTGGCCTTGTGGGATAGCCTTGCTCGGTTAATTGAATATTTGCGGGTACTGCATTCTAGCCGGCCAAGTCGTGCTAGCGGTCTGCGCTCTATCAATCAGCGTGACCGTCCATGTACAACTGCAAACAGGATCCTTGAATTTACGTGTGCCCACTGTGATATCACAATGTCACATGCGCCGTTCTAGCCACCCACTATAAATAGCTTGCACCACTTGCACAGTGCGCCAACTACGCTGTTTTCTTTCACTTGCGTCGCCACCTGCACTATTTATTCACGTTTGTTACACCAAGTCCCATGTGGTTGTCTTTACATTCTATGCAGTGCTGCTTCTTTAACTGTGTTCGACCATGAAATGAATGTTTTCCACATAAAACTGAATAAGTTCTTTTTTGACAAAACTATGAGTTATCTCCTTCTTGTCCACCCAAGTAATGCTACGTGCATGCTATGATTAACTGCCTAATGACTTTTACCTTTCAGGACATTGTCTTCTAATTGCACCTTATCTACCCAGTCCTGACTTGGTCTAAGGGTTATACTCCTGTCTTGTTTAAAAGCATGCCGTATGTGGCCCATCTGTGGTGGCGCAAGAGTAAACTTGCATGTCGCATCTTATCTGGCGCATCTCTGCTGATTTGCAGGGATGCGCCAGTCGTCATAAATTTGCCCCTTAGAGTTTAACAGCCTGCCATTCCTTTTAGCTACCAAAATACACAAGCAAAACCTTGTTAACCCCAAAAAAGTGCATTTTGTTTCAAATAATCATAATTTATAATCCACTGTAAAAAGTTCATGTCAATTGTTTGCTTTTTGGAGCAAACTAAATTTTAGATTATAAGCAAAAACACAGCCCGGCGTGCCCACAGTAAATAATCCTAACTTTCAATTTTTTAAAAGATTCATTCTCTGATCATCTCTTACAAATCACAGGCCTCATTTATGAGGCCGTGCATCACTTTTACGCCGCCGGTGCGTCACTTTTTGTGACGCACCAGCAGCGTAAAAAATGTGCCTTGTTGCACCATATTTACAAAGTGACGCATCTAGGTATATGCGCCACTTTGTAAACCCCTGCGCTACATGTATGCAGGGGGGCGTTCTGACGCAAGACAGGGTCATAGAAGTGACGCGGTGAAATCTATGAGATTTCACTGCGCCACTTCTAGGACACAAATGCGTCAATTTCTTACGCCTGCCTCACAGCAGGCGTAAGACTGACGCAGGCCCTTTCACATGGGGCTTGCCCCATGTGAAAGGACACATTGCTGGAGTTGCATAACTTTTGTGACACACTCCAGCAATGCGTCACTTTTGGCCATACAGATACGTCAGAAATCCTGACGTGTCTGTAACTCCTTGCGCCATGATGCGTCATATTGTAAATATGACGCATCATTGGTCTCGCAAGGAGGGCGCAGTGAAAAGTGACGCATCGCTGTTTTCACGCAGCGATGCGTCACTTTTCCTAAATGAGGCCCCACATTCTTAGGAACATTGACGTTTCCAATAAATTGCTTCAGGTGGTTGTTTAACAGTCACCACACACAGCACGTGGGCAACATCGATAGGAGACGGTTGGTTCAGCTGCCTGATTAATAACACACTTAAACAAATACAAATAGGCCGGTTCCCTGTAACTATTCTCGCCTCCAACGGCTCGAGGTACAACTCAATGTCAGGAGGCAGCTCTTCCTTAAAGTGGTCCTCTGTTGCCACAAACATTGGCGCTGGTGAGATATTGATCCGTCGGACCAATGCTTTCCAGGCACCCAATGAGAATGAAAAATTGGGCGTTTTATGCAGGTGACAAGGCGCATGCGGTGCCAGCAATTATAATCAGCGTGGTAGCTTTCTATACCTGAATGCAAATTGCCCCTCCAGCTGAAAGAGTGGTTTCCTTTGCAATCATAATTTCTGTTCTATGCGCATAACGGCGTCTGTGGGGCAGGTTAAGTGAGTGCAGATGGAATGTCTTCCTGCTTGGTGCAGGCAATTATCTCAAGAAATTACCCTCATCCTGCGAAGGAAAATGACAGCAGGCAGCGTAATTACAGCTTTTTCAGGCCCCAATTTTCATTTAAAGTTGAGTTCTGCACGACCAAATGATTCTCTTTTGAAAGATAATTGCTCTCTAAATGACATTTGTTAAGCCAAGGGTGACGTCTTTAAAAACGCTTGCCATCTGTGTTGTGGAAGTGCTCCTCACTCTTCTATGCTGGCATCAGCAAACCGCTGAGACACAGCAACGGTCTGCTGAACACCAAAAAAAAAACCCCACAGACCAGTACAACACGCCCACTAAAGATAAGAAATAGTGGGGCATATTACCAAGGGGGGCGATAGACAATTATCGCCGATTTAGTGGCCGTTTTTGGCCGCTAAGCGGCGATAATTCTATCGCCCTATTAGCAAGCTGTCGCTAACTGATGTTAGCGACAGCTTTTAGGTGATAGCGAGCGGTTTGGGGCCCGCTTTGCATGTCAGCGATGTTTATCGCTAATGACATGCAAAGTTGGCGTACCCAAACCGTTAGCGACTGAAAGCAGTCGATAACGTCGCTATCGCCTATGAACAAGGCAGGCGTAGCGTTAGAAATATTCGCGCTAAGTGCGAATATCTCCAAAAACTAACGCCTGCTCAGACCAGTTCTTAGCCATGTTATCCAATGGGAGGTGGATAACATGGCTAAGAGCATTTTGTCGCTAATGCATGAATATCGCTGTATTCTCAGCGATATTCACGCTATCGCCTGAAAACGTATCGCTTTGGAGATAAACGTTGCTAATAGCACGTTATCTCAGCGATATTTTCCGGCGATGCTTAGCGATAAAAAATTTGTTGCTAAGCCTAGTTAGCGATAAATATCGCTAATCATTGGTAACATGCCCCAGTGTTACACCAGAAGGTAAGCAGGCCAGCCAGTCTGGGTGGGCTGTACAAGAAATGGAGGCAACCCAGAAAGCTTATTTCCTATAACAGCCCACCGTTTACCATAAATGGTGACGCTAGCCAATGGAAATAAGGGGCGGGGCTTTAAGATCTCCTATCACCGTCGTCCATGACAATAAATCTCGTTGAGCGTTCAGTGCATGCGCTGCAATGCTAGGCGAGACCTAAAAACAAAGAATCAAACATTTTTCAAAGGTAAATTTCATTTTCAGCTGCCCATTGTTATTTTTCATCCTCCTCTTTTTACTCACAAAAAGGTGAGAGGGCAACGCCCATTTTGACCATTAAGAAATGTCATAGCGGAGGCTCCCTGCATGTATACTGGCCACCAAACGAAGATCGGAAGCGAATCGAGAGCGACGCTTGAGAAGCAGCGCCGTGCTTGCTGGTGGCCGTGGAAATCAGCTGCGATGGTGTCGCCAAGCGCCGCTGGACAGAGAGGGGACTGTGCGATCCCTGGGCGAAGATGGCGGGAGGAGCGATGCTTCTCCCCCCTGGGGCTGAATGCAGCGACATCATGACTTCGGTGCCAGCTCTCTGCCTTGGAGGTGAGCACTGCGAGTGCCCGGATGCACAGTCGGTCTATTGTGGAAATAAGACGATAAATATGAACATTGCCAGTGCCATCTTGTGTAATGAAGGCCCCTACGATCGCGTAAGCGGCAACCATTTTAGTCACTGCAGTCATTTCCTACATTGCTGGTCACCTGCACATCCTCCCAGCTGCCCTCATCCGCCCCGCGCTCTGACTGAACCCGAGCACACATACCGGGGTCGTAAAACCATGTCAGCATGACAATACCCTAGAGCCACTTCCCACACCAAACCCACTTGTCCTTTCATGCTCTGCGCGCAATCAAGCCTCCCTGATAACCTCCTCCACTGCACCTGGCTACTCAATCCGGCCCCAGGCGTTAACCGACCCCTGCAGACTTAGTTTATTGCCCATGTAACGACAAAACTTACCTCACCAACAAAGGGGTCGGAATTTAATCAGTGACCCGACCCCTTTGATCTGACCGATCCCACATGTTTTAGGTCCTGTGAGAATGTCCAGCTGCGAGATATCGATCATCTGTAAGAACCGGGTGGAGGAACATTTGCTACTGGACTTGTGTGAGAACTAGCTTAAGGCGGGGATTCCAAGGATGTTTCACTATGAAATAAAGTAACGCCAGGAATGTTTGACCATGCAATAAAGTGACGAAAGAAACATATAAAAGGCCAGGCCATGTCTAATGCGATGTGCCCTCCTCTAGAGCAAATAAACTTGTTCTTCACCTTCCAACCTCCAGCGCCTGCCTCGTTATTTTGATCGCTATTCTCAAGGTGAATTAGAGGTGGTTTGCACCAAGCAGCATCGAAAGTCTTGGGAGTCTTGTTGCTTTTCATCAATTGCCGCACCAACGTCGGGCCCATCAGCGACACGTGGGTCCAGTGAGAGAGGTCCTAATGACGGAGTGAACATCTAAACGATCGGGAAGTGCACCTGCCTGAAAGAGACCCTCGTCTGGCGGCCGATCAACTGAACTTCACTGGTTCCGAACGGACCTCTCTCGAATGACCTACGGTCCTGACTGGGACCTTGCGGGAACGCTGCTTCTTTGGAGTGAGAGGACAAACGGGCGCTGGAAGGGGACGCCGAAGAAACTGTACGTAACGGTCCAGGTAAGGTCATGATATACGACAAAAGGAACTGATTGTTTGATTGTATTGAAATTGTTCGCCCGAATACTAGTATTCTGTTCTTTGAAGTTATTGGTAGTAATTGATGTATTCCCTGCTTGCAAACAAGCGTAGAATAGGAATATTCCCTCTTTGCAGGCAGTGAAGGACAGGTAGTGCGGACCTTTTTCCACGACCTATTGAGATATTCATATTGACCGCTTGTACGTCATGCCTGTCTTCTCAAAATTGTTTGATTGTTTTGGACCGGACCGTTTGTTAGAGGTCAGCCATCCAGCACCGCCGGAAAGCACCCCTAACAAGGACATGTATGTCAAATATGGAGTTGCCACCGTTGCTTACAGCAAACTGTGGCACAAATATACTAGAAAGGACCAGGTAAATCAGTGGCCACTGACGGGATCTTTCGATCTCGCTAAAATAGCAATCTTAGAAACAGCGCTCTTTAAAAAGAAAAGCACGCAAACCATGCTCGACAACTTCGGCCTCTGGCGAAAGGAAGGAATGCAACGAAAGAAAAGAGATGAAGCCAGGCTGGATAAAGAAACACGAAAGTCTGCTTACCAGAACTATAAAAAGTTAGAAGAGGATATCAAAGAAAGAGAGAACGATAAAAGAGAACAAGAAGCAAAATTATCGGGCCAGTGCCCTGTTAGAAATATTGATAAGATAGTCAAAACCCTTGTAAATAGAAGAGAAAAAGAAGAGTATGTGACAGACATATGCAATTCTTATGACGTGAGCCACAAGCGATTCTTCATTGCGCGCTACTGCTACTATGCGCTCACTGCCTATGAAGAGAAATACATAGATGTAGGACCAGCGAGGCTAATGGCACTTTATAAAAAAGTGGACATAGGAGACGAGAATGACAGCGAGGTAGAAGAACTCTTCTTGTCCACGTTAGAAGTTTTCCGCCACCTCGTAGAGGGCGGATAGATACAGACAGAGTATCGAAGCCAGTGACTCCCCCAATGGAGAAACTGGATAACATAATGCCGATAAAAGAGGCTGCCCCGTATTGGGTCCCCCCTAGAGGACAAGGGACTCATGACGACATAAATCATCAGGACGCTAAAGGGAGGGTAGTGTACAATTGGGTGTATCAGCCATGGGACAGACAGGACATTCCGTAAATCTCTTCCAGATTTACGGAAGAATTCCACCGCCTTTTACACCGAACTAGGTACAGCTTTGGGGTCCAAGATAATGACACTTGCCGACATTGACTTGTTCTTTGGGTTATGTTTGCCGGCCGATGTGTGGAAGCAGATCAGGAAGATAAACCACTCGGAATTGTTTGGCCATACCTGGGAACAACTGGACACATTAGACAAGCAACGGAATCCTGGCCAAAAACCAGTTAAAGCTATATTGGACCTCCCCGATAAAATAGTGCAGAAAGTAAAAACATTGATACCAGAGAAAAAAATAGACTGGTCCATAGTGACAGCATGCCGCCAGAAACCTTAAGAGGATGGCTCCGAGTATTTCTCGAGATTTGAAACAGTGTTCCCCGACTACAGTGGACAGGACATGTCCACTGCGACCGGACACCACTTATTCGTGCAGAATTACGTTAAAGGACTACTACCGGAGGTATCCCAGAAATTACAGACTAGCGAAAGTAGTTGGGCTGCCTCTAAGCCAGCGGCTATTCTCCAAATGGCTCAGTACTATGAGCATCAGAAAAACGTAAATGACAGGGCCACAGAAAAGAAAAAGAAAGACTTAAAGGAAAGAGTAATGGTAGCCCAGCTCCAAGGGGTGAATACGGTACGGGAACCATATAAAGGAAGTTACCAACAGAATTTCCCTAGAGAACAGCCTCCTAGAAATGACTCAGTGACACCGTATGTACGACGACAGGACTTGGGACAAGACCAATGTGCATTCTGCAAGGAATACGGGCACTGGAAGTCTCAGTGCCCAGACTTATTAGGAGCTAGTAGAGGCAGAGGGATGAGAGAAAAGCCACATGAACAGGGAGGAAGAGGACGTGGAAGAGGGTATGCGAGCGAAGTTAGCGAAGGAAGGCCAGGAAGAGTGAACACATTTGACCGCCCTAGACAGAATCAGTGCCAGAAGACAGATTACGGCAATATGTATGACTTTGCATAGGATAGCCAGGGGCAAGGGAGGGATCCAGTCGAGCTCTATGTTGACCAGCAAAGCCCTTATGTCACCGCAAAGGCCCTGGGCATAGAGTCCCCATTTTTGGTAGACACAGGAGCAACACATAGTGCACTATCCAAACGACTGATTCCACGGGCACCCTTGTCTGGCTCACACATAACCTCTATAGGATTTGACGGTACGCCCTCCACCAACCCTTTGTCCAGACCAATCCCCTTCAAACTGGAAAACAATGTTATTGACATGATGTTCCTTCTCTCCTCCAACACCCCAGTCGACTTTATGGGTCTCGACCTACTGAAACATTTCCGTGAGACTATCAGGTGTTCGCTGGACGGAGTACGAGTCATCTTATATGACAATCACCAGCTATCGAGAGACAACCCCTCCCAACACATGTACCCCATCTCTGAAGCAGACACATCCCTACTAGTACTTTACCCTAGCATCTATGGGCTAAAGCTGATTCCGACGTAGGACGAATGATGATCGACCCAGTAAATGTGACTATACAGCCCGACGCAACCTTACCGAAAATTCCCCAGTACTAGATATTGCCAAAGGGCGAGAAAGCCGTGACCGAAATCATACAGTCACTCGTAGAGGCGAGAGTGGTGGAAGAGGTAGTGAGCAATGTTAGTAATAGTCCCATTCTACGAATCATAAAGAGACAGGGAGAGGGAGATGGAAAGGCCTACCACTTTATCATCGACCTACGGGAAGTAAACAAAATAGTAGTACCACAGTATCCAGTAGTTTCTGACATCACCACCATCCTAACCCTGATTCCGTCAACTGCTACCACTTTCACTGTTATTGATCTCAAAAATGCTTTCTTCTCCATACCCATTCACCAAGACAGTCGCTATCTCTTCGGATTCACTCTAAGATCCCGCTCATATAGATTTTGTCGAGCACCCCAGGGGTACACAGAGAGCCCGAGCATCTATAGCCAGGTGCTCAAGAGACAGTTAGATGCAGTTCAATTGCTGGACGGAGTGGTGTTGTTACAGTATGTGGACGATATCCTTCTAGCAGCAGACACCACTCCACTAGCTGTCAGAGCCACCATCCAACTCCTACACTTCCTTGCGGACAATGGCCACAAAGTTTCTCAAAAGAAATTGCAGTTCTGCCAGCCACAAGTGACCTATTTAGGTCACCTCTTATCGAAAGAAAGACGAAGACTCACACCCGACAGAATCCAGACAATCCTAGAAACTCCCATTCCCAAGAATCAGAAGCAGGTCCGCTCTCTGATAGGCCTCACCTCATTCTGCCGACAGTGGTTACCAAACTTTAGTCTCACTGTGAAACCCCTTCTCTCCCTCCTAGCCAAAGACACCCCCTCACCTTTCCCCTGGACACCCGAATGCCAGTCAGCATTCAAAGAATTCCGAGATGCCCTCTGTTCAGCCCCTGTTCTAGATACCCCAGACTACTCCAAACCAATCTTCCTCTACACTCATGAAAGGGAGGGATGTGTCATTTTGTCCGTCTTAACACAGTTGATTGGTCACAAACATCGCCCATGTGCATACTTCTCTGCCACCCTCGACCCAGTAGCTAGAGCGTTGCCAGCGTGCTTGCACGCTGTGGCAGCTGCAGCAGTATCCATAGCCAGAGCGAGGGAATAGTGCTCTCCAACCCAATCACCATGTTAGTACCCCATGCAGTCGACACGCTACTGAACCAGACCAAGACCCAACATTTGACTAGCGCACGACTGACAGGTTACGAATTGACCCTGCTGGCACCTCACATCACCCTGAAGTGATGTACCACTCTCAATCCAGCCACATTGTTACCTCTACCTGAGAATGACTCCACTGCACGATTGTGTGACCCTCACTGACAAACAGACAAAGAGTAGAGTAGATCTCCGAAACACTGCCTTCCCAGAACCAGACGGGGAACTATGGGTAGATGGCTTGTGCCTCAAACTTCCCAGCAGCATATGCCGTAACCACAGCCCGAACCATCCTAGAGACAGCCCGCATTGCCCTACGATCCGCCCAAGCAGCAGAACTCATTGCCCTTACACGAGCGTGTATTTCAGCGGCTGGCACGACAGTCAACATATACACTGATAGCCAGTATGCCTTTGGGGTGGTTCATAATTTTTGGCTCTTTTGGAGGGAAAGAGGGTTCCTGACGTCACACGGCACACCCATCCTACACGGAGATCTAGTCTCAGCATTGACGGAAGCAGTCCTCCTCCCAAAGCAGCTAGCAGTGATTAAATGCCAAGCACATAAGAAAGTGACTGACCTCATTGGCCAGGGAAACGCACTAGCTAACATTACTGCCCGAACCACAGCCCAGGACAGAACCACGACACAGATGTACGTGACCAGGTCACAAGCAGAACAATGGACTGACGCTAGAACGACTGTAAGGGACATACAAACGACAGGCACACAAGACGTACTGACTGAATGGGCTCGGGTCGGATTAAAAGACGAGGAAGGCTGATGGAGGACAAAAGACGGGGACAAATGGCTGCGACCAAATGCCTATCTGATCCCTATATTAACCATGGCACATTTACCCGCACACATAGGATCTGCCCCCATGACCGAACTGATCACCAGAGTATGGCATAACAGTAAGATAGCAGAATCTGCAAAACGACTAGTACAGCAATGCATAGTATGCCTGCAACACAACCCAGGGCAAGGGACCGTAGTGCCACGGGGAGGGTTTGGAGTCCCCGACCATCTCTTTGAAGTCCTCCAAATGGACTACATCCAACTAGAAAGGTGTCGCGGTCTTAAATACGTATTGGTGAGCGTGTGTGCTTTTAGCAAATGGATGGAGGCTTACCCCACCAGCGACAATACTGTTAGCCACAGCGAAGGTGTTACTAAAGGAATTCTTCCCCCGATATGGCCTTTGTAGAATTTTATGGAGCGACAATGGCCCCCACTTCATAGCAGAATTTATACAAAACATATTGATGGGTTTGGGGGTGAAGCAAAAGTTCCATGCCGTTTTCCACCCCCAATCCGCGGGCCTGGTAGAGAAACACAACGCTACACTAAAATGAAGCTAGCAAAAATAGTCGCCACAACTGGGTTGAAATGGCCAGACGCTGTCCCACTGGCATTGCTATCAATACGCTCCACCCCAGCAAAACACCGACTGACCCCCTATGAAGTGGTCTTTGGCAGACCCATGAACATTTGGATGGCAAAAAAGCCAACTTCCATCCATGATGTCCCAGACATACTAATGTCTGATTACCTGTACAAGTTGATGACAGAACTAACTCTTATTCACCAACAGGTGCTGCATGCCATTCCAGACGTATCCAGGGGCCCAGGACATGATATGAAACCTGGGGACTTCGTGCTAACCCGTAATTTCCAGAGGTCGAACAGTCTAGAACCCAGGGGGATGGGCCGCTGGCAGGTCCTAATCACCAGCCGAACTGCCCTTTGTGTAGAAGGAAAGAAAAACTGGGTGCATGCGCACCACTGTAAGAGAATACCTCCAACACTGACGGCCCCCGGAGAAGTGAACAGCCAAGAAGAGCTCCTGACCAAAGATCGACCAGCCCTGAGTTGCTATCCACAAACAGAGACACTTGAATTGGCAGAGTTTCCTGACCCCACGGTACCATCCATGCAGGGGTGCAACTTGAGATCAACGAAAGGAGAGTGCTCCGACAAGCAGGCTACTAACTGAGTCGAAAGTCTCAGATCGGTAGCTAACACTACAAGGCTACCGGGAGATACGTTAGACAAAGGTATGTGGTCTTGTCAGTCGTCGAGTCTCTTGAAGGTGATGAAAGATCCCGGACTACCGAAGAACCACCGCGACGACTCCAAACCTCCCAAGCTGCACAGTGCAAAGACAATAACTCTTGTGGCAGCACCTCTCACCTGCCTCTTGCTGATTGTTGCCATCTGGTACCTTGAAGAAAATGCTCCCGCCTACAGGACAATGTCACCCACCGTGCAACCCACCACCGAGAGGGAACACTATCTGGTGTCACTGTCCCCACGCCTCCGAGAACAGCGCAAAGAGTTCTGGAACAATTCTTTCGTACAGTTATTGCACCAACACAATCTTGCCTCAAATGCCACGAACTGTTGGATATATGGGTTGCTACCTCATGCCACTGAACATTCCATCCCATTCATCCCTTCAGCCTTCTCTGTTCATGGGTCCTGCCTCGCCTGGTTAATGCTCCTGCAAGAGAGCTACAAAGACAATGCCACCTCCGATGGAACCATCAAACAGTTTTACAATGAGTTCTGGTTGAACAAAACAGGGAGAACCTCTGCTCCCTTCTGCCCTCTGACATCAAATGCAACCTTTCCTATGAACATTCCGGCCAAAGAAAGAATTGAAATGCAAGTGTACCACAACCTAGAAAGACCAACCTTTTCCTATCTGAAGAAACAAACTGCTGCAACTCTGACAGTGGCCCTATCTGTGGTGAATGTTTCAGGCCTTGTCTGCATCAAAGGCAATGGGACTAAGATCGTAGGTCACAGCTTTTGCCAAATAACAAGGACTCTGAACACTGCCGACCCCCCTTCATTTGTTGCATTACCCAACATGTACATTATCTGTGGTACCAAAGCCTACACCTGGCTCCCAAAGGGCTGGGGGTCACTTGCTACATTGTCTTTGTTCTACCACCAACCTACACAGCATCTGCCGCCCATCACAGAGAAAGGCGGTCCAAAGACACAGAACAAGCAGACTCCGCCACATCCCAGTTCCATGATGCAGCAAAAGGACTCGTCCCGCTATGGGGCCCAATGGCAAACAGCCGAGCCATCCGACACCTATCACTGGCAGTGGAAACAGCCTTGAACGTCACAGCTGGCATCCTCACCAACAACACAGCCGAGCTTCAGGCGGTCCGCTTGGTAGCTTTACAGAACCGTCTTGTTCTAGACGTGGTACTAGCAGACCGTGGAGGAGCATGCAGCATCATCGGTGCCAGCTGCTGCACTTTTGTCCCTGACAGCTCGCCTTCAGTCTACAAGACAATTGAACATCTCCACAGGCTGGCATCAGAGATCCACCAAGAACCAGAGACTTGGACACTGGGAAGCTGGTTTTGGGGCATATTAAAAAAATGGGGTTGGAAGATATTGATGGTCCTCTTAGTTCCGATTTTAATATTATGTAGCTGTTGTCTGGGGATACATTGCATTCCACCCTTGTGTTCTCTTTGTTTACATTCTCTGTGCTCTAAGACTTTGGACACTCAATGTGAAAACATGAAAGCAATATATAACAGAGAAGTACAGGACATTATGGACATTGATGTAAACTGACAAGCTGGCCCCTATATGTTCAAAGGGGCGACTGTGGAAATAAGACGATAAATATGAACATTGCCGGCGCCATCTTGTGTAATGAAGGCCCCTACTAAAGTCATCAGCCTATGTGAGGGCAACCACAAAATGGCTGCCATGCACAAAATGGAACCCAAGGGTTCAGAACGAAATCTTCAAATGCACAGTGAATCTATCGGTGTAACATGACAAAAACACCCATACTTGCTGAGCTCATTGTTTACGGTTCGCTGTTACCAAAATCGTAACAGAACCACGACCTTTATGGCCCAGGTTCAGAATTCACGGAACCTCAGACCCTCCTTTTGCCCTTACACTCATTTCAATCTGAATCCAGGTCTATATTCATCAGATCATCAAGATGTTGCTGGAGCATAATCCTATTACTTAGCAACTCTCTTCGGGACAGGTCTCCTTACACACGTAGTAGCACAAAGGCTGCATATGGCAGGACAAAATCGGGAATACCTCTATCTGTAGTATGTGGCATAAGACCACACATCCAACAATTAGTGATGTTCACTACTAACTGGTGTTGATGCAAAAGCTGTACAAAGGAATTATTAATAAACTCTGACCTCCTAACCAGTTCATGTAAAGTATGGAAAGAATGCAAAGAAGTAGTAGTAGGAAAAGACATAGGTTGGGATGTGGGTACAGATGTGAATTGGGTAGCAAAAAACAATCCCACCCATAGAAGGCAATGTCATGTTTAAAAACACTAAAAAAACACGTTGTTAAGAACATATAGACAACAGGAGAAAGTAGTGACCGCTATTACAAACGAAATCATAATTTTTCACAACCCTAAGCAAAAAGTAAATCCTAAAATTATCTAGTAACATTTTTAGGGCTTCCTATGCATTTCAGCAATTTATTATATGTTCAAGTGAAACAGTGGTGACCCTCATTAATGCTCTGAGGTGAAAAGGGGATACTCTTCCACAGAAAATGGACTTTATTCTGCTTTTACTAAACAGAATACTACTTTAAAATAATGCCAGCAGAACAATAAGAATCAGTCTCCTAACACTTAATTTATACAAACACACGGAAAGCTCTTGTGAATCCAACTATGCCCAGAGTTCGTTCAAAAAGCCTCTCTGGCAGGCTTCTATTGTCCATCAAGCCTGCTCCCGTTGTTGCATGGGCCTTTGCATTCAGGCCTCCCATGAAAAAATGCTTCTCAGTATCTGTTGGAGTGCCCTCCTGGCAAAAACTCATAGCTCATTCAAAAAGTCTCAATGTCTCAATGCAGTGCACCAGTATCTCTCCTCTGCGGCAGACACTACAGATATTGTGCTTTTCATTGGTCATGGGCACAGATCTTCTCGGGCAGACCCGGGATCATTCTCAGGCTCCAACACTCATCATTCAGTGTCAGAGGACGCTCAGGCTGCTCTTTCATGGGCACCAGAATGTAGTGCCTTTTGCCAATCTTGGATCCTCCGGTGCACTGCACTTCCGTTGGAGCAAAGGAAAAAGGGGGGTGCGTGGCCAAAACTGAGGCCAAGGGGCTCAAGGGACTGCACACTGTCAGAGGTCAACCAGCACATGACAGGCGCTCTTTTGCACTGAAATTCTGGTTCTGTGGCAAAACCAGCTCCTCCTTCTTTTCTGATGTTGAACACTTTCTGATGAAGCAAGTGCGGTGCTTTAAACAGTTCATTGTATAATAAGGGGACTGCAAACAGGTGGCCTGCGATCTTCAAAGGAGTGGCCACACGCCATGGGAAAATTCTGCGTTGAAATACACTGTCATTCTCAAAGGCAATACAAAAACAAAGGCAGTAGGCAAAACAGTGCCTCTAGGCTCCTCAATTGGGTTTCCGTGTGAGAGCATATCCTTCACCACCTAAGGGTAGATAGCGACATGGGAGTTCTATCTGAATGGATGTCCTCACACATAGTGGCATCGTCTAATGGGGCAAACACATTTTATCTCAATGATTACATATAGGTGTTCCTAAATTACTCATCTAGAACATCTCAAAAGAAAAATCGCATAATGCAGATTATCAGGGAAAACAGTCTGGTTATGCAAAAGGGAATTATACATAAGATGGGGGTCCATGGTACATTACTGCAATCTGAAAGTGTGAACCTGAACAATACACTAATAATAATAAAAGCTGACTGGTGAAAGGAATACGGAAAAGAGAAATGGGACTAGGACACAGCTAAAATCCCCAATAACTAGGCACGATGCGCTTGGGTGATAGTCAGGCATGTGACACAATACCAAGAGTATGGGTGATACACAAAAAAAATCACAATAGTTTACAAATTTAACTCTACCTCTGGCCGCTACACCATATACGGTAATCTCAGCTAATGTTCCAGTTCCTTCTTCAGGGAAAAATTAAACCTGGTTTCCTTTACGGTACAAAGCCATATACTACTTAGGAAGCAGAATAAAACTGACTAATGTAATATAGAAATTAGGTCACCATGTACAAGAATCACAAATCTATAATTTATCCTTACGTCCAATCAGGATACATAATTTTAGGGCTGCCTGTTCCTTATAGGAAAGGGGGCAGTAATGTGACTGTAGGTGAAACCTTGTTTCCTGTATATCTTTTTTATTTTCCTTCAAATACCATTTAAAGCCAAATTTGACATACACTGATGAAGTGTTGTCTGTCTTTCTGTGAAATTTAGTGTGAAAGCAAATCTACCCAACTGTTTGCAGGATACACATCGTCAGGTATATCCCTTGACAACACAGGTAAACTTGTAATAGTATCATAAGCAGCAACATAAAACATAAAACATGCAAAAAACGCAAAAAACGGACATGTCAAGCCATCAGATATACTCGCTGTAAAACAATAGAATATATAAATGAGCGGTGACGCATAATACCGTGTCAGGTTTAAAATCCTTACCCTCCTTTTGACAGTAGATCACCAATTAGTGGATATCTGCTGTCAAATACAACTTTCAGACACACAGAACCAGCAGGAACAATTCATGATAGAACCAAATACACAAATATGAAAAACGAATGGACATTTCTTTCCAAAGGAGTTACGCAAAAAACACATCTTATTTCAACCAACCAAACTCACGTGTCTTGTCAGCCTTAAAATCCCCCAAAGCAAATCATGGATGATCTGTGAGCAGAAGCGGAAAAGGGAAAAACACAACACACAAAAGAGAGACATTTTTCATAGCAAACAAATATCAATTATAACTTTTAATCAGAAGACAAAACATAATACACATTAACAGACACAAAAATAAATTTCCATTACTTAACTGTTACCATCTAGTCAGTCACCTTGCAACATGAAGCCCTTTTATATTTTCAAAAGTACAATTCTTTCACTGACACTCCATGTTAGCCTTGCTCCACAATTCGTTCTCACTTGGGCATGTAGGGGCAGATTTATGAAGGCCTTGCGCCGCCGGTGCGTCATTTTTAACATGGGAAAAAGTGACGCACCGGCGGCGCAAGGCCTTCATAAATATGCCCCGTAGCTTTCAACATTTGAATAAAGAGGCTAGAGCTTCCTCTTATTTTCTGTCTAAAACTTAATGCAATGCCTCATTTTCTGTCAAAAATAAAAGCAACTAGCGGACATCATTTTTTAGAGCAGAAATACAAATGTATCATTTCTGCAGAGCATTTAGCATGTGTTGGGACTTTTAAAGAAACCTTTTTCATATTTTTCCCTTTGGAATTGAGTTCTTTCATTTTGTGGAGAAACCAGAAACCCTTCCTTTTAGAGGCCTGTTTAGCAAGGTCATTCTGCATTTCACAGAGACAAGTCCTAATTTAAAAGGTCACAAATGTCAACGTGACAGCCTCCTTCCATTGTTTACAGCGAAACCAAACATAGCATCTTAGCGCAACTTGAGCAGCCTGTTCTCCTAGCCCACAGCTTCTGCTCATTGTGAGGCTGACAAAGACAGAAGGCCTACTACATTTACTGTGAATGATTCACAGAACCTAATAACACACATACCAGTTTTTAGAACAAATGCTTGTTGCAATGGTACTCATTTCAGCAAACTTAATTGGATTTCACTGGGGCATTTAAAAGTAAACCCAAATGGGGACAACCTGCAAATTTGTATTATATCTATATGTATGCATTTACTGAAGCCTAAAGCACTTTAAAGCTATTAAAAATGGCAAGAATGCTGTTTTAAATGGTCTATTTTACCTAAATTCGACTTTGATATTAGAGGCACTTAAAATAAATATCCTATAATTATGTTACATATTAATCATCCTAACAATGTTTTTTACAAATTACAGAGATTTTTAATCAGACATATCCCATGTAAATGTTTAGAAAAATGAGTTTCTTTACGCCTGCGCTAAGTGAAATTCTATATGCTAATGTTCTCATCATGCGGTATAGCACAACTTAAAATACATTTTAATGCTAGGATGTCATAGTATGAACATTAAGCTTCATGAATAGTAAAAAACGAATTTTGTAGCACTTATTTTTAATTATTATTTTTCATAATTAATATATTTTTTTTAAACCCAATTATTTTTGATAATTCCACATATAAGAGCAAGCTGCATCCCTTGCCTATCATTTTTAGACACATTAATTTATAAGCCTAAGCACAGACGCCTAACTTGAAACATGACAAAATGTTTGCGCCATTTTTTCTTTCTAAAAAAGACAATTTTATTTAGCAACAGACCCAAGAATATGCTTACAAAATGTTGCTTAATAGACTGAAAACATCAAGAAAAACCACGAACAGACATTGAGCTCATTTCAGACATAAACAGAAAGGGATGAAACACTCAGGACACACAATACGGCGCGCTTTTAGCCATGCATCTCATGCATAGCGCCATCGCTATGTACTTACAAAAATTGCACTAATGGGAAACCCACATAGACATTTAAACATACATTTAACCCACAAATCAATACTCAGGACAGAAACGAAGGACAGCCCACAGACTGTACTTAAACCAAACCATTTGTAAATATTAGTTGTAAGTCATATTTACAAGAAAAGCTTCTCAATTGTGTTTTAAAAAACTGCAAAAACAGCCCATCAGACTGATGTATGTCCAAGAAGCGAAAATACACTCAATTCACTAGCTTTGGTTAGCAGAACACCAAACAAAATCTTTCTGCATATCTTTGTTCATAAAAATGCGCAGAACAAAGGTTCCTTGTTTTTTTATTATGTCATATTTTAATTCCCCAGGGATACAAAATCACCAAGGAAGAAATATGTTTTTAAATCTAAACCTATTTAGATATTCCCTTTAGGGGAAGCCGGCTAATCCAAACGTATACAAAGCTGGCCAACACAAAGCTCCAAATTTGCTAGGATCAAGCATCCTATAGCTCACTAATCTAGCTTCAAACTTCAAGGGGCTATCTCTATCGATACACTCGTAAATATACAAGACCCTCGGTTTTTGAAAATTGCAATCTTCAAATAAAACTAAGGACCAAACAAACTAAGAACCAAACTAAGGACAAAGCAAAACTAAGAACCAATCAAAACCAAAGAACCAAAGAACAAAGGACTTGGAGCGACCCACTTATACTTAACTCTTACTTTTACTAATCAAAAGGTTATCCAAATTCTAACTGTCAAGTTCTACATGACCTAACGGTCTTTTTAGAATACTCACGCCAAAAAGGTTCTCAGTCAGGAGTGACATCATGTGGAGGATCAAAATCAGGAAGATCAGAAATATACTGGGCTGCAGAATCAAAGAATCTGCAGAATCCCTGTGCACAGAGTACCTTCGTAGTAGAATCCTGTTCTGTCCTCCTCAGTAGATTTCAGTCTCCTGACAAGATCACTCCCACAGAAAGCCACTTCTCTGATGAGCCCCGCATTGGCTGCCCCATTTGAAGAACTGTAATCTTCATTCTCAGGGAATACTTACTAATATAACAAAGAACTTGGCACAGAAGCTGAAAATATGAAAAGACATCTTTATTAAATTTTAATAAGTGAGGCCACGTCACACAGAAGCCGTAGCAACTGAATGAGGCAGTCTGAGGAATACAGAGGACAGAGGCCTTTTATATGTTTTAGGGTTACATGACTCAGCACAAAAGTAAGGGGCAGTCCTAGCTTTTGCAAGCATGCAAAAAATCCAACTTTCCTTCTTACACAAGCTGAACAACCCCATAATAAAAGACCACAACCCATATCATAAACAGGTCATAAAGAGAAAGAACAGAAACAGATGAGAAACAAGATAGAAGGGTGTATGCATGTACCATAAACTCAGCAATGTCCTGCTCTTTGATCTCTATCTTGATCAGCTAAAGGGCAAAAACTGGTTTGGCAAGGTCAGCTTCAGGCGGCAGGGTCAGTTAACTTCAGGTCAAACAGGAGTCAGCTAAAGTCATCGGCCTATGTGAGGGCAACCACAAAATGGCTGCCATGCACAAAATGGAACCCAAGGGTTCAGAACAAAATCTTCAAATACACAGTGAATCTATCGGTGTAACATGACAAAAACACTCATATTTGCTGAGCTCACTGTTTACGGTTCGCTGTTACCAAAATCGTAACAGAACCACGACCTTTATGGCCCAGGTTCAGAATTCAGGGAACCTCAGCACAAGCTGCAACCATATCTGTAAGTACCAACAAAGTCACCACACATATTCTCCCATTCACCCCAAATGCACATCCCATGATGGCTGCACATCAGACACAGGGGTAGTCCTACACATTCCATTGTGACAAGGCTGGGACATGCTTCCCACACAGGACTAAAAACTAAGCCTACGACCCTCAAAAACACTCTCTCAACACAGCACACTGTGCCTCCATGTCGCGTCCTCGTCCCGAGCGTGCTGCACTTTAAAGTGAAATGTAGTTCCTATTTTCCCAATAGGCTCTGTGCATTGGAATAACATAAATGATAGGTTAGACGTAGGACTGAGGTCGACTAGGTCTCTATTGAATATGTTAGACTTAATTTAGGTTTGCCAGCTAGCTCAGAGGTCACTAGAACTTTTCTCGAATGAACAGGGGGGAGTGAACTTCCCTGATTAGACAAGAAGGGATTCAGCTTCTGACAACCGCATAAACATGACAACTTTGCTCCCCCAGAATTGTGTGAAAACAATAGATAGCTATTTCACTCAGTCAATCGTGCATACTTAGTTTCACGAGAGTGCAGAGAAATAGAGAGACGGGCGTTTTCAATAAAAGGTGTTATTTATTGAGCAGTCTTCTTTCTCATGCAAGAGAAATGAATTGCCACAATTGCAATGCTTGTTATAAAGTAAAGTGCGTACAGTAAAAGGAGTATTATGAAATAATACTGTAAAAGCATTGATATGGTTTCTGAGCCATATGATACTTAAAAGGTATAAAATATATACAGTTACATACAAAGATAAAAGTTTGACTAAACATACTCAACTGGTGCTTCCAAATACGCTTACCCCAATGTACCTAACCTAAGCCTAGTACGTGGGAAGGAGTAAGTGAGCTGCAGTTTAAGTTAAGTTAGTTTTTGCCAAGAATCTGACTCAAGAATTCTCTAAGGATCTAATCAGCTCCGTACCTTGCTTTTAAACGAAGGAGGTCTTGTATCTCGCTCTCAGGACTCGATCTCCCAGTCACCCGCAAGGGTGACTGGAAACACTGGAGCTGGATTTTCTCAGCAGGAGAAAAAGACAGCGTCTTTCTCAGTGCGTCAAATGGGAGGGACGGCTTCCTTCGGCACTCGCATCAGCTGGGCTTCGGATAAGTAGATAGCCGCTCTGCTCCACACCACCGTGTGTTACTTAAGGCAAACGCTGATATATTTATACCTGGAAGGTGCCGTGTTTGACGTAAGGTTGGACATAAGATGTCAATAAAAGATGTCACTAAGAACTGGCCGTTCTTTCAGTGCTCGCAGGAGTTCTAGGACAAATCAAAACAAAAAGTATGGGGAATTCCCAGGTTGCTGGAGGTTTGGTTTGTTGAAAGAACTCGTTATACTTTCTAGGAGTCTAAGGAAGTAGCCCTGCCGTATTTGGTTTGCATTGGCTATTACTAAATATGGATTTGATTCTTATGCCTTTATAAGGGTATGATTTGTTCTAACCACATAAGGGCATAAATCGGGATTATTTAATTAGGGTCCTAGATATGATCACAACACCCACTCCACGTATAATGTCCATCATTACTAAATACTAAGCAATATATAAACATATAGGTATGCATGTGTTTTTCCAGCCCACCCCAAAATACATCAAATGCATTTGAAATGGTATAGATACACGAAATGAGTATTATACTGTACGCTTTCAAGCAGTGGTATCATTCAGATAATGCAAATATAAATATCAGCTGAATGAATTGCGGAAATTACATTTATGAAATGGCTCTTAATACAGAAGAGAGGGTCAAGACCAATTCATCACATATTTATACAAGATTGTAAATGTGCTAGAGGCTGATTCAAAATATTGTCTCTAGAGTCTCTAGGAATAGAAGCTCTGTTCTCTAAGAATAGTTCTACTTTAAGCAGAGTACCTTGTGCCAAAAAAAAGTAAATATTTTGGAAGTTGCGAAAAACAATTTTTCTTTCAGTGGAAAAAATAGTTCCAAGTGTTTTCAGCAGTGTTGTTTATAAAAACTGAAGGCTGAATTCAGAGTTCAGGGAATGCTGTGTGCTTGCTATTTCAATTGTTATTCTCGTTGTTAGGAGAGAACATTACCTCAGATAGACCAGCAAAAAACGCGTCTACTACAGTAGGTGAGAGTTGGGCCAACTCCGAAAAAGTTGAAATAGTGCATATATGAGATGCATTGGCATCATCGGTGTCTAGATCAGCATTGTTCACAGAGAGTTGTACCTGTGTGCTGCCGCTTTCATCTCGTACTTCACCGCCACCTGATCGTAATGGTGAAGTTTCAACGAATGCCGTCATCAGAATCGGTAGCCGCCGGGGACAACATCTTGCGTGAGTCGTTACCGGACAAAGCAAAGTGTCGACATCCATTGGTACTGTTGATGGTAGTGTTAGACAGACACGCATTCTTCTCCGCAGAGCAGACATCGAAGCACAGGTAAGATGCAATTTTGCCAGATCGGTCTGAATGAAAGAAACCAGGTAGTATTCAGATCTCTTAGCCGGGCCAATCCGAGGACCTTAGTGATAGGGTCTTGGTATCGTATTGCTAGGATCGTTTCTTCCATCGTAGCCTGAGTTTTGTCTGTGACTTGGCTTGCCATATCGGAGCAGAAGGAACAAAAATAAAATTCCTGCTACGAGTCCCAAAATAAGAGGCAGGCCACCGAAAAGAGAGTGCACAAAATTCGGGAAGATGCCCAGAACCATTTCAAAAGGTGTTAACAGTCCTGAAAATATTGTTTTAAATACATGTGCGATGCCACTGGTATCTGACATGTTTAAAATTTGGCTTAACGGTTCTACGAAATGCACTGGGCAGTTTGTCGATAATAGGGTATGTATCTCTGCCGCTGTCCTTGCAGCTTGCAGGTCATACGTCTCTTTGGGCGAGGTTAAAGGCACAGTTGTCTGTAAAAGAATAGACTTCATTCTGCTTAAAGTATCAATTCGAATAGAAGAGATATTCACAGAAGGCCATAATGCCGCCTCCATGTCTGGATTGCTATTTGGATAAAATACTTGCATACAACAAATGACCCTGGAAGTAACGCTCACGAGATAGGGTTTTCCTGGCATAATGCCACAACAGCTGTGGTCACTTAATATAACGTAGCTACCGTTGGAAAGTTGTCTGAAAAAGGTCTCTATCTGTGTAGCTGGGGTGCCGTGCAGATGACATGAAAGGTTGTTTGATGAACCGTTGCAAAATCCATGCAAGTTTATACCTTGACATAGAAGTGTAACGCTCAGTGATGTTTTACAATTATTACCATTAAGAAATACTTCTTTCTTGCCCCCACTCCAACATCTATGTGTATAAGGTAAAATCCAGGTTGATTGGATGTATCCTTTACCCAACCTTTCATACAGGCCTGCTGGTATATACTTTTGGCAGTATTGAAACTGAAAAGTTGTTATCGGGATTGTAATGGTGCCATGTATTATCCATTCAATGACAGGTCTTTCTGACATTGTCAATGGTAATGATGAAGCAAAGCTTCGCATATTTTGCGACTTGCTGTATTCATGAACCTCGTCTATGTGTAACAAGGTAATAATTGTACGTCTTACTAACGTTTATTTTATGTTTGAGTAAAGTTTATGAAGCTTGCCTATGTGTATTTCTAATGCATTTAATCCGTGTACTTAAAACATGGCCGCCGCTTGTATTTAGTTACTGCGCATGCGTCAGTCACACTCACGTGTCCTGACGTGTCTGCAAGAATTGGAGGGAAATTTATGCGCATGCGTAATACATAGTTTTGCCGATAACGTGGTACTGCTCGTGCCACTGCTTTTGTGACTGTTGATATGTAGCTAACATTTAGACTGCCTAAGTATATTTCTTAGTGATAAGTTGAAAGTACAAGCCCTGTGATGTGTTTTCATAATGATATTTTTATGTATTAATTTGTTTTCGCTTGCTTTTCATGTACCGCGGGGAATGGGGGTCTGACGGTACCGAAAGCCATCTTGGAGGTCCCTTCTACGCATGTGCGACTTTCTGGGGCACCGACAACCTTGGCTGATGGAACACCGCCAGTTGGCAGTGATGGGCAAGATGCTCCTGAGAACTGACCTGCGAACTCGGCTGGACAAAGTCATTTGTCCCTGTTCCGCTACATTGTACAATTGTCATTGTATTTCTGCGCAGTTTCTCATGGGAACCCCAATCTCGCTAGGCGGTACCCAGATATGTAAATGAAGCATCCAAATAGTGTGTTATGATTGGTGTGTTACCCAAAGCCTACCTTAGGACCAATCCAAATTGAGGGATTCTGACACTTTGCAACATTGGGGGGTGGTACACCGTCCCAAAAGAGTATATCTACCCTGGGTTCACCTAGGGAATTGTCCGACTTGTCTGGTTTAGCTGACCTGTCACTGACCCATCGCACTCAATAGGTGACTGAAGATATAGAGCGCTGCAGATCACTCTGTCCGAAATTGACCATAGACTAAGGTTTTACTGAACCTTAAAGTTCTGGCGAAGCACTTTGCTGGGAGTTCGCTGACCCAATCGGGGTCTTGATCGATAGCTGCAGAGAGGGTGGAGCGCAGGCGTTGCTTCCAAACTGCGGGTGCGGTCCTGTCCTGAGCGGTCCTGTCCTGAGGGTTTGCTGTCCTGAGGTCCTGTCCTGATTCCTAATCTGAGGGTATCCTGTCCCGTCCTGGGTGTCCATTCTGCACCTGCTGTCCTTTGAGGGGTATCCTTCCTTGAGGGTTTCCTGTCCTTAACTGACCCTTGGCCAGGGTTTGGTTTCTACACCAGTCTAGGTAAATACTGATCTAAGTTCTTTAAACTTGCACCTTTCTATTTTTCTGTCTTTTGCTTTAATAAAGAGACACCTTTGCATATGTTGATTTTTCCATGCTTTTGCCGCAACTATTGAAACGTAAAGTCATTTGCATATTTTCATAACTTGTTCCTATGTTCCCCTACCTGTTAGAAATCATATTTTGCATTGCAGTTTGTCATTTTCTGATATGGTCTAGAACAGCCTTACTTAATTTGTCTAAAGAATCCTTGCCCTGAATGCATAGCGTTATTTGTTGCATCTCATATTAGCGTTTCTATGATTACTCTGACTTTATTTCTCTATAGTTATGTACTTTTCGTTATCTTGGTTATTGATTGCCTTATTCTTGTAAGTTTGATGCTTGATGAAAACGAACTTTAGATAAAGCTTTTTAAAACTTCCAGTTGTCCGTGGTCATTTACAATAGTATTGAATATAATTTGAGTTTGCATATGCTGCCTTTCCTTTTACAGCTAGGCCCCTGATCCATTGAGTTCATTGGTACCTGTGTCGGTGGATGGTAAGTCGGGTACACTGAGTAATAACATTAGGGAACACACACAAATTGGTAGCAGCCCGTGAAGTCGCCTGGTCAATGAATAGTGTGAATTGAAAGTATATGGGCCCTGAAGCCGGAAACGGCGAAATCATTGGCTGGGTGACCTCGCGCGCTCTATCAGTTTTTTTGGCTAGCAGAGGATGGGTAGGGATTAGTTGAAGGTTAGGCAGGATTAGTCAGACTAGTTAAGTCGGTAGCTGCTAGTATATTAATGCTGCTACAAAAGAGGCCATTCCGAGGGAACCGATCACTCTCTTGAAAGGTGTTGCTTTTTGAAAATTCATGAATTGTTTTATTATTGTTTTTCTTGTTCTTATATTGTTATATGTATTAATCCATGCATTTGTAAACCGTCTCGTTTTATGTTGTCCGAACTCCCCGGGGAATTGAAAGGGCAAGTGGTGAATAGAATCCATTGTCCTGAGGTTGCAGGCTTAAGGAAAGTTAGGTGCAGGTTAGGATAACCGGGAAGCACTAACTAGGGTTTTTCTGAATACATGTGTGAATAAATGTTAGTAACGAGGTTCATTGGCAAAATTCCCATAGTGGCGTAACCTAGTAAGGGTCACATCGGAAGAGTAGCAGGTTCATCGGAGCTTGGGTGAAAGCAGAGGGGTCCGCTGGGAAACCTTAGACTCGGATATATCCCGGAGAAGTGGATGAGTTTAGGGGAATAACAGGTTCACCGATGCTAGAGTGAAGGGTAGGCGGAAGAGATCTACCCGCAGCGCGTGAAAAGTAAATGGAAGTAGTTTACTTGCAGTAAAACAAAGCTATCCTGTCTAGACACTTGAGCACTGTGGCGAATGTGTATTTGTTGTAAAATAACCAAGCACTGAGCACTTTAGAAAGAAAGAAAGTTTCCGTTACCTTGTGAAGGGAGGGAGTCAGCCGCGAAGCGTCTCTGACGTCACTCCGTGCCGCGCTGGGATTGGTAGAAACAGCGGGCGGGTAGCGGGGCTGGAAATTGTAAAGGAGGGGTGAAGCGCCGAGGAGTGAGAACTGTCTCACGAAGGGGCCGCGCACCCATTGGTCGAAACTATTTGAACGCGTGCACCCCATTGGTCGCACGGAATTGCAAGGCGCATTCTGATTGGAGGTGACTTTGTAAACAGAGTTAAGCGTAGAAATCGTATGTGGCACTCATATTGTCCAGAGACTAGACCCGATCCGAGAAACCAAGGGTTTGAAAGGGATCAGTGGAAAGCTAATAGATACGATATCATGTACGGAGCTAAGAGAAAGATGTCCCTTGTAAGTAGGGTAAAGAATTATTTTAAAACGGACAAACCGATTAAGTCTAGAGAGGGCGTTATTGTCCCGCCACCGAATACTCCCGCCTCATTTATGATGTTTGACCGAGGGTACAATACCTGTGTGTGGTTGGAGAATTGGGTGAAGTACACAAAAGATGACGGAATATTGGCTTTTCCGTTAGACGGTACTTTCAATGGCAGAATTTTATTTAATTTGAGGACCCGAATGAATGAATTACATCCCAGACCGAGACTAACACAGTATGAGGCATTAGAGGAATGGGAGATTGAGGCTTTCGAAAGAGAGAAACCCCGAATGGACAAAGGTCTGACCAAGTGGTACCCAAGGCTGAAACAAGAGACCAGGGATAAAAGGATGAAACAGTGGAGGCAGAGCATGATTGTTGAGGGTCTGTTTCCCATGATGCCAGCAGGCAACCCTTCTGGGGGAGAGAAAAGGACAGAAAAGAGTAAGCATTGGGGAGCCCTTGGGGAGTCAGACGATGAATTATTTGATGACATCTTTACGAGAAGCCCGCCACCTTATAATGAGGGAACCCGACCTTCCAGTGCAGGAGAGAATCCCCAGCGTCCATCTATTAAGGAGGAGGACAGATCCCTATGTAGGGGGGGAGGTGGTCAGGTACTGCCTTATTTTGAGAATCCCGGACCCGCGGAGGTACGAGATATATATCCTAGAATGCCCGTAAGCCCGGAAGAAAAATATTCCCGTGAAAGAGCCTTTTGTCCCAGATCTCTTTATGAGAATGAAGAAAAGCCATTAGGTTCAGGAATGCCCTTTCTACAGCCTCCGTATGGGGAAGAGCGCAGGTCATTTGGCACAGGAACTTTGTTCCCAAAACCAAATTATGGTGGAGGACCAAGTGAAACGCATCCTACTGCCCCGAGTTTTACCCCTCACCTGACCCCACAGATAATACCCGACCGAACCTTAGGAAGAATACTAGATGAAAGGGAGCAAGAGGCCATAGCTAAACAGAGGACAGAAATAATTCAGAAGATCTCCCAGTTAAATGCCAGTCCTGAAGCTTTGACTATTCCGGTAACGATCGGACCAGTAGTTCCGTTGTACGGGAATAGTCAAGGAAGTCTGAACCCTCCAGTTATGAACCCGATAATGGCCCCGCCGAGGCAAGAGCCCCTACTGATAGACGATCAGTCCAGTGAGTGCGACTCCGAAGTTGTGTTCTTGGACCTGCCAAACAAACAGACCGGGAAGGGAGTGCAGAAGAGGCATAATCCTTTTGATGCGAAAGAAATTAAATTAGAATCAGCAACAGGTACTAGGAGTGTTTCTTTGGTAACACCGGAAGAGATTGAAAGTTGGAGTCGTGATTTAGAAAAACAGGCTCCGCAAACGAAACCTTTAGACCTCTACAAGCTGAGGGTAGAAATAGAGGAATTGATGGCAGGAAATGTGGGGTTAGACAGATTAAACACCTATTCTGAAGAAGAATTGCTGTTTATGTGTAAAAACCTTACCAGAAGTACCAGGGTGCTCCACGAAAAGCTGACAGACACCGCAGCTAGTATGGGGGTAGATATTTCAAGATCCAAGCCCCTACAAAAGCCTTACAGAGCTGAATTTTCAGACAAGGATTTAGAGAACCTGAATGTGTCAGGGAAGAAGGTACAGATTAAAGAATTGCTTGCAGTTTTGCAAAAATGGGGAGACGTGGAAAGATGGAGAAGCAGGTGGGCACGAAAGAAAGATGAGGCTCGATCTAGACAAGCTACCCCTGAGTTCCCTTTGAGAGAAGTAGACAAGCCCGAAACATTATGCCCCATGCGTGAAGTACCAGGTGGGAGATATGTGCATGTTCCATGGTCCAGGCAGGATATTGTGTCCTTTACTAACGATTTCCCGAAACTGCGCGAGAAGCCGGTTGAATGGTACCGGCAAGTGGAAAGGTTCGTAAAGGTGCAAAAATGCCTGTGGAAAGACCTGGAAGGGTTTTTCGACATTGTGGTCCCGGTCGATCTATGGACCGAGTGTAAAATAGCCATAGCTTGGCCTAGTGAGGAGTACACAAGAGATAAAGAAACAGGAGAACCGTCGAAGGAAGTCATGAGAAAATATGAGCAGGTAATTCAGCACTTGAAAGAAAAGGTGCCCGCAAAGGAAACTGATTGGACCAGAATAGATAGAACAACGCAGGAAAGGGATGAGACAGTGCACTCCTATTATGAAAGGCTGTTGCAGGTGTTTAAAACCTACAGTGGTATAGATAACATCGAGATGAAGGATATGACGCACTTTATTTACAGGTTTGTAAACGGTTTAAGACCTGAAATTTGTCAGTGGATAAAAGATAACAAAATCTGTTGGCACTCCAAAAAGGTAGACGAGGTCCTGCGGTACGCAAAGTACTGCAAGGACGAGATGGCAGAAAAGAAAAAGGCTCTCAAGGAGAAGGTGATGTGGGCCCAAGTGAAGCTCGCAGAACAGCAGGAAAAACAGTTGAGTAACATGGTCAAAAACACACAGAACCAAGGTCCTGGGGGTGGGGGAGGAGGTAAGCCCCGGCCCAAAATGAGTAGGGAGGAGGCTATGAAGAAATTTCCCTGTCATCAGTGCGGCGAAATTGGACACTGGCGTAACGAGTGTCCTTACTTGCCGGATGATAACCCCAAAACACCTGATTTAACTCCACAGACGCAGAAAGAAAGACCAAGAAAGACTCAACCACAGGTAAAAACAGTTCAGGTGCCCCGAGCACCAAAGCAAGTATACAAGGGAAAACAAGCAGAGGGAGATGAGATAGAAGTCTGGGAAAGCAATGAGAACAGAAATGCAGCAACTTCGCAGTATCTATTGAATGATACCTTCCTTTGTGATGACCAGTACTGACGGGGCCTGAGAGGGGAGGACGAGGAGTGCGTACTTGGCGCCTCCTTGCCGGTAGACCAGTCCGGACCATACATTGAAGGAAAGGTTGACGGAAATGATGTCACCTTTCTGTTGGACACTGGTGCTACCCGTTCTACTGTGAGAACAGTGGACGTTCCAAACCTACCCCTCTCGGGAGAAGCCATCCAAGTAGTGGGTGTATCTAATCAATTGATTAGTACTCCTGTTACCAAGCCCATGGAGATCTCAATTGGAAACTTTAAGGAAATGCATAGATTTGTCGTTTGTGACACCAGTCCAGTAAACTTACTGGGACGTGATTTGCTGTGCAAAATGAACTGTACCATCTTTTGCACACCAAAAGGCGTTGAAATTCAGACCCCAGATGAAGACGGCATTTATAAATTAATGCTGATCAGACCGGACTCAGAGATTAAACGAATGACTGTACAGGATTTGCCCAAAGAACTCCAAGAAGCAGTGAAGCCAGAGGTGTGGGACTTTACTGGGAAAGATGTAGGGTTAATGAAAAATGTGGACCCCATACAGATAGCAATAAAGGACAATGCAGTATACCCCAATACTAAGCCCTACAGAATGAATGCAGAAGTGAAAGCTGGTGTTACTCTGGAAATACAGAAATTGCTAGAAGGAAACATCATACAGGAGGTAATGAGTAGCCCATGTAACTCCCCGATTATGGGCATCAAGAAGCCTAGTGGCAAGTACAGAGTAGTGCAGGACCTACGAAAAGTCAACAAAATAGTGGTCCCCTGCTGCCCTATTGTCCCGAACCCAGCAGTGATTCTGTATCAGATTCCCTGGGATGCTGAGTGGTTCACTGTGATAGACCTATGTCATGCATTCTTTTCCATTCCCTTGCATCCAGATAGCAAATTTCTTTTCTCATTTGCCTTCAATGGTCACGTGTATTGCTGGAACAGGGTCCCCCAAGGGTACACAGAGAGCCCCACTATCTTTAATCAGATCTTGAAAAAATTTTTGGAAACTTTGGTCTTACCTGGAAACTCTGTCTTAGTGCAGTACATAGACGACCTCTTGGTGGCATCTAAAAGTCATAGGGATTGTGTGATTGACACCATTGCCCTACTGAATCACCTGTGTGAGAAAGGACACAAAGTGGCCCCTGACAAATTACAGTTCTGTGCAAAATCGGTGAAATATCTGGGGCACCAGATAGAAAAAGGTGTCAGGAAAGTGACATCCGAGAGAGTGAGAATAATTCAAAAGATGCAGTTACCCCGTACTCAGAAAGAGATCAGAATGTTCTTGGGTGTGATAGGATACTGCAGGCAGTGGATTCTGGGATTTGCAGTCCTAGCTAGGCCCTTGATAAAAATGACCAAGAGAGGAACACCGGATATTGTAGAATGGAATGATGAAAGCTTAACAGCCTTCACCAAACTGCGAGATTGTCTGTGTACAGCCCCTGCATTGGGAATGCCAGACTATTCCAAGGAGTTTGCCCTATTTTGTGACACTCGCGATAATTGCGCGTTGTCAGTCCTGACACAAAATCATGGCACAACGAGAAGGCCTGTGGCATATTTCTCTGCCACCCTGGATCCAGTGGCTGCTGGATTACCAGGCTGTCTGAAAGCAGTAGCTGCTACCTGTGCCAGTTTAGAACAGAATGAGTCAATTGTCATGGGACATCCGGTAACTGTGTATGTTCCACATGGAGTGGTAATTTTGTTGACCAGAACAAAAACTCAGTATCTCACCCCTAGTCGGCTGACTAAATACGAGAGGATTCTTGTGGGTGCTGCAAATGTAAACATTGTTAGGTGCAGTATTCTGAACCCAGCCACCTTACTCCCCGACCCAAAGGATATGGAAGGGGGGGTGGATGATGAGCATGATTGCATTGATTTAACAGAATTCAATACCAAGCCACATCCAGACATCAAAGAAACACCATTGCCTGAGCATGACAAAGAATTATTTGTGGATGGTTCATGCTTAAGACATGAACAAGGAGGCCTGAGTGCTGCCTATGCGGTAGTCTCCTTAGACAAAATTGAAGAAGCAGGTTATCTATATCACATAAAGTCAGCACAAGTAGCCGAATTGATCGCTATGATAAAAGCCTGCCAAATTGGGAAAAACCTACGCATAACAGTGTATACTGACAGTCAGTACTGTTATGGGGTTGTGCATGACTTTGGCCAATTGTGGCTACAGAGGGAGTTCCTGACTTCATCTGGTACCCCTATTCGAAATGGAAAAGTTGTTCAAGACCTTTTAGAGGCAATCCAGTTACCAAAGGAACTGGCAGTGGTAAAATGTGTTGCTCATAAGAAGAGCATTGACCTTGTATCACTGGGAAATGATTTTGCTGATCGAGTGGCCCAATGGTGCGCAAGAGATCGGTATATCGTAAATCCAAAACGAGGGGGGCCAGGAACCAGCTGCCAACTTCAGGTGTTTGAAGAAGTGCCCACATGGGATGAAGTGAAAGAATGGCAGCAGGCGGCACCTTGGCAAGAAAGAGAGAAGTGGAAGGAAGATGGGTGTCGACCAAGACGTGTGGATGGTGTCATTTTGGGCCCAACTGGTATGCCTGTGTTACCTAGACACTTACTTAGCACAATGGCGAGATTGATACATGAAGGATCACACATTGGTAGGGATGCCATGATTCTAGTGTTCCAGCAGACTTGGTACAGTAAAAAGTTCAGGAAAGTAGCAGAGTCCCTCTGCCAGAGGTGCCTGTCATGTCAAAAGATGAACCCAGGAAAGAAAACTGTGGTCGAACTGGGGAAAATTGGGAGGTCCGGGGGTCCCTTTGTGAGAATACAGGTTGATTTCATCACCATGCCCCGGCGTGAAGGGAAGCGATATGTCCTTGTCATGGTTTGTTTATTTTCCAAGTGGGTGGAGGCTTTCCCTACTCCCCAAAATGACGCAATAACAGTAGCTAAGTGTTTACTAAAAGAACTCATACCTAGGTTCGGAATGCCAGTCACTATTGAATCAGATAGAGGCCGACATTTTCATAATGAAGTGATCGACGAACTCTGTAAGGCCTTTGGAATTTCACAAAAACTTCACTGTGCCTACCGTCCAGAGGCTTCTGGAATAGTGGAACAAGTAAATGGAACCATCAAAAACAGACTAGCAAAACTGTGTGATGCATCTGGCATGAACTGGGTGAAGGCCCTGCCCCTGGTCCTGATGGGACTCAGAAGTGTTCCAGACCGCAAGACAGGCCTAAGTCCCCATGAAATCATTATGGGAAGAGTGATGAGACACGCATGGGTGCCAGGAAGCAAACTGTTGAGTATTACTGATGATTTGGTGCTTGAATACTGCAAGAGATTGGGTGACCAAGTGCGTTCTATCTCTCGCCAGATCGGAGAAGACGCCATCCTCAATCCAACGACTCCTCTCCATAAACTGGTCCCAGGGGACTGGGTGAAGATAAAGAAGCATACTCGGAAGAGCTGCCTGGAGCCAAGGTGGGGAGAAAAACATCAGGTAATCCTGGTAACTACCACAGCAGTCAAGTGTGCAGGGGTTCCGCGTTGGATACACGCCAGCCATACCCAGAAGGTACCACCAGAAGAGGTGCCTGAAGCAGAAGGACGTCCAGCAGAGGACTCTGCAGGAGCCAGACCGGAAGTAGCTGACAACGTACAGCCCAGTACCAGTCAAGCTGCAGAATCAGCAGATGTTGGCCCAAGAATAGTTGACAACGAACTACCAAGAGCCCAACCTGCTGAAGGGGTCCAAGAAGCTGAGCCAGAAGTAGCTGAAGACGAGCTGCCGAGCATATGGCCAGAGGAATGGATTCCATTGATTGATCTCACTGAAGACCCTATTCGAACGAGTGAGAGACTTTGGGAAGGTAGAGAGTGGACTAGGGAGGAAAAGCAAGGCACAGGCGAAGAGCCTCAGAATATTGAGATTCACATCAAAACTGAGGAAGGAGAAGGTCAGACAGGGACAGAGCACGTGATTGATACAGAACAAGTGAATGCTGCAGAACTAGAGCCCGATAATGAACAAGTGAAGGATACTGAACCAGTGAGGAATACAGAGCAAGAAATTGATACTCCTCCACTGACTCCTGATATCGAGAAGGGACAGACTAGACATAGCGTAATAGTTCGAGCAGAAGAAAGTCCAGAGATCGAAGTGCTTGAACAGGATCAGACAGAAGTAGAAGAACGTGTTCAGGAACAAGAAACAGAGACATTTGAAAAGCAAAAACAAAATTCACCTGAACAAGGCCAGATTAGTACCCAGGCAGAAGAAACAGATACGAGACCTGGAATTAGTCAGATAGAAGAAGAAGAAACTGAAACAGAATTGCCAACAGTTAATGAGAACAAAAGGGCAAGGGAAGGAAACGAAGTCCAAGTACCAATCAAAAGACTTAAGAAAAGAAAGCATCTTGAGCCTAGATTCGTAAAGAAATTGAGACTAAGGATAAAGACGGTGGAAGAAAAACGTGCAGAAGAAAGGAGAAGTGCTCGCATAGCCGAACAACAAGAAAGTACTTCCAAAAGAAGGAGTGATCGAATAAAAAGACAAAACAAGAAGTACAAGTCACCTGAATGGACACTTGTGTTGGAAGAACTTGAAGATCTTGATATAACTGGCGTAAGCGACGGAGAGCCCGTCCCTGAGTACTCTGACGAAGAAGAAGACGAGCCACAGTGAATTTGCACATAGTAAGATACTCGTGTAAAGTCACAAAGAGGGGTCGAGAAACTTCTTCTGAAGCCAAAATGTCTGATTCAAACGTGAATGGTAGCCCTAGTTGCAGTCGTTGCAAAACATGCTGCAAGGTATGTGTCTGTAGTATAGTTGTACTGATATTACTTTGGATAGGACTAACAATTTTCATTCCCTTTGCTGTAAATAAAGATACTAATATTGTCCCTACTGAAATTGTAAATACTGACAGTGAGGAGCTGACAACACAGAGTGTAGCAAGACATGAGAGAGCACTGAGACAAACAAAACAAGACTTAGAAGCATCAGATGAGGGAGGACTACATTTTTCATGGAGTTAAGAACCGGACACACTTAAATGTTTTTGCAAACTTGTTAATACACTATGTAGAGACTATGGAAATTGAAGATTGCTATGTCTGCATGAAGCTACCTACCTCTGTAGCTGAAGGCGTGACATACCATCACTTGCCGCTGACATATGGAATCTCCTGTAGCATTTTAGCTAGTTTATTTTACAAAAGAGGACCGTTACAGTATTATTACTCTAACAATGACGTGATCTTTTCTGAACTTCCTATACGTGGGAACTTGAATCCTGTACATACCAAAAGTGACACAATAAGATATATGGGAGACTACTTTCTGACTATAGGTAATATCGACATAGCTGACGCACACAGAGATAACTTGACTTGTTCTTTGCGTGAGCAGGAAAAGATGTTCCTGAACATGGCAGAGAAAAGGAGAATTAAAATACAAAAGAAGGCTAATGACGAAAGTCAGAAAAAGCCAAGATGGGCAGAGAACATGGAAGGCACCTCATCTGGTGGGGCGGGTCCTGCTCTGTTGCTGGATTTTGAAAAGAAAGGCAAGCTATGTCTTCACCGCGAGAAGACTAGCTATTATAATAACATTTTCATTGGTTCCAGTGAATGCGAACATAATTACAAGGTAATTGGAGGTTGGGGTTTCAAAAATGGGTCAGAGCCTGTGTTTCCTGGAATTTATTATATTTGTGGGGACAAGGCTTATTTCAAATTGCCGGATCACTGGTATGGAAGCTGCTATTTTGGCATTGTCTTCCCGAAAATATACCACATGAATGGAGTTGCTGGAAGCAGTGAAAATACTAATGGCTTAGTGCGTAGTAAAAGAGAAAGTATAGGTGAAATAATGGGTAGTATTTTCAGTGCACTGATACCTGGAGTGGGAGTGGTTCTGAACACTCACATAATTTGCAAATTATCCACTATAGTGGATGTGCTGTCTACTGAAACAGCTCATGGATTCCTGCTGGTCAATACCGAAATGGTTGCGATTAGATCAATGGTTTTACAGAATCGACTTGCTCTTGATACCTTATTGGCGAAAGAGGGCGGAGTCTGCCGGATGTTGAAGGCGCAACATTGTTGCACTTATATTCCGGATAAAAGTGTACAGATCAAAAGATATGTGAAAAACATTACTAATTTGGCAAAGGAACTCAAACCACTCGAGGTTGATAGTGCCTGGAAGAGACTGGTAGATGGTCTCTCAAATGTAGGTCACTGGTTTGCTAGCTTAGGTAAAAGCTTATTGTTCAAGGTACTGATGCCAATTGGAATTATAGGTCTCATCCTATTTTTCATATTTGTCTGCTGCAAGTGTCGTAAGCACACAAAGAAGCATGAAGTGAATGCAAGAGGAGTGAAACGGAGTGTGGATGAGCTTGAATTAGAAGAGATGAATAATCAGATCTATAAAAAGGTGAAGAGTTCTCATCCTACCAAAACTGAAAGAGAAAAGCTAGAGCGATTGTTGGAAGAGATAGAGCTGTATAAGTGTGAAAGAAAGTTGGCATCTGGTTCCATTTATTTTGTGATGATAGTAAATATCATCAAAGAGGGGATTGATGAAGCAAAGCTTCGCATATTTTGCGACTTGCTGTATTCATGAACCTCGTCTATGTGTAACAAGGTAATAATTGTACGTCTTACTAACGTTTATTTTATGTTTGAGTAAAGTTTATGAAGCTTGCCTATGTGTATTTCTAATGCATTTAATCCGTGTACTTAAAACATGGCCGCCGCTTGTATTTAGTTACTGCGCATGCGTCAGTCACACTCACGTGTCCTGACGTGTCTGCAAGAATTGGAGGGAAATTTATGCGCATGCGTAATACATAGTTTTGCCGATAACGTGGTACTGCTCGTGCCACTGCTTTTGTGACTGTTGATATGTAGCTAACATTTAGACTGCCTAAGTATATTTCTTAGTGATAAGTTGAAAGTACAAGCCCTGTGATGTGTTTTCATAATGATATTTTTATGTATTAATTTGTTTTCGCTTGCTTTTCATGTACCACGGGGAATGGGGGTCTGACGGTACCGAAAGCCATCTTGGAGGTCCCTTCTACGCATGTGCGACTTTCTGAGGCACCGACAACCTTGGCTGATGGAACACCGCCAGTTGGCCGTGATGGGCAAGATGCTCCTGAGAACTGACCTGCGAACTCGGCTGGACGAATTCATTTGTCCCTGTTCCGCTACATTGTACAATTGTCATTGTATTTCTGCGCAGTTTCTCATGGGAACCCCAATCTCGCTAGGCGGTACCCAGATATGTAAATGAAGCATCCAAATAGTGTGTTATGATTGGTGTGTTACCCAAAGCCTACCTTAGGACCAATCCAAATTGAGGGATTCTGACACTTTGCAACATTGGGGGGTGGTACACCGTCCCAAAAGAGTATATCTACCCTGGGTTCACCTAGGGAATTGTCCGACTTGTCTGGTTTAGCTGACCTGTCACTGACCCATCGCACTCAATAGGTGACTGAAGATATAGAGCGCTGCAGAGCACTCTGTCCGAAATTGACCATAGACTAAGGTTTTACTGAACCTTAAAGTGCTGGCGAAGCACTTTGCTGGGAGTTCGCTGACCCAATCGGGGTCTTGATCGATAGCTGCAGAGAGGGTGGAGCGCAGGCGTTGCTTCCAAACTGCGGGTGCGGTCCTGTCCTGAGCGGTCCTGTCCTGAGGGTTTGCTGTCCTGAGGTCCTGTCCTGATTCCTAATCTGAGGGTATCCTGTCCCGTCCTGGGTGTCCATTCTGCACCTGCTGTCCTTTGAGGGGTATCCTTCCTTGAGGGTTTCCTGTCCTTAACTGACCCTTGGCCAGGGTTTGGTTTCTACACCAGTCTAGGTAAATACTGATCTAAGTTCTTTAAACTTGCACCTTTCTATTTTTCTGTCTTTTGCTTTAATAAAGAGACACCTTTGCATATGTTGATTTTTCCATGCTTTTGCCGCAACTATTGAAACGTAAAGTCATTTGCATATTTTCATAATTTGTTCCTATGTTCCCCTACCTGTTAGAAATCATATTTTGCATTGCAGTTTGTCATTTTCTGATATGGTCTAGAACAGCCTTACTTAATTTGTCTAAAGAATCCTTGCCCTGAATGCATAGCGTTATTTGTTGCATCTCATATTAGCGTTTCTATGATTACTCTGACGTTATTTCTCTATAGTTATGTACTTTTCGTTATCTTGGTTATTGATTGCCTTATTCTTGTAAGTTTGATGCTTGATGAAAACGAACTTTAGATAAAGCTTTTTAAAACTTCCAGTTGTCCGTGGTCATTTACAATAGTATTGAATATAATTTGAGTTTGCATATGCTGCCTTTCCTTTTACAGCTAGGCCCCTGATCCATTGAGTTCATAGGTACCTGTGTCGGTGGATGGTAAGTCGGGTACACTGAGTAATAACATTAGGGAACACACACAAATTGGTAGCAGCCCGTGAAGTCGCCTGGTCAATGAATAGTGTGAATTGAAAGTATATGGGCCCTGAAGCCGGAAACGGCGAAATCATTGGCTGGGTGACCTCGCGCGCTCTATCAGTAATCTCTCAAGTTTTTCAATGCTCAGCACCGTATAGTCTGCTCCTTTTTGTGCCAACGAGATTTGTCTATCAGTAAGGTTAAAGATAGAAAATAATGACGTTATGTTGATTAGACGCCATGGCACGTGACATGAATGGAGGTTTTGTAACGTCCAGCCTAGCTGTACAATAGCGGTACAAAAGGGGGTGCTGATGGGCGGAGCATCTAAACCAATCAAACACTCACACCCAGTCAATAGATCTGGGTTTGATCAATCACCGTTCTTTAGCCCACTCTGCCACCCCAGTTCAGACATGGCTATATGCAAATCAGTCTGACCCTGTGCCTCATGGGAACAGTCCAGCCCGAACTGCCAAGCCATTACTTCCCTGGACCGGAAACAAGCTTCCGAGGACCGGTTTCTGGCATTCCAGCCGTCTTCAGCCCGCCTTGCTTGAATTCCAGTGGCAAAGTGAGCAAGGGACTCACGTCTGAGCATACCCTGCCACACTTATGGCGGCCAAAAGCTTTACAAAAGGGGGTGGTGATGGACAGAACATCTGAACCAATCAAACACTCACACCCAGTCAAAAGATCTGGGTTTTATCCATCACTGTTCTTTAGCCCACTCTGCCACCCCAGTTCAGACATGGCTATATGCAAATCAGTCTGACCCTCAGCCTCATGGGAACAGTCCAGCCCGAACTGCCAAGACATGCCTTCCCTGGACCGGAAACAAGCTTCCGAGGACCGGTTTCTGGCATTCCAGCCGTCTTCAGCCCGGCTTGCTTAATTCCAGTGGCAAAGTGAGCAAGGGACTCACGACTGAGCATACCCTGCCACACTTATGGCGTCCAAAAGCGGTAAAAAAGGGGGTGGTGATGGACGGAGCATCTGAACCAATCAAACACTCACACCCAGTCAAAAGATCTGGGTTTGATCCATCACCGTTCTTTAGCCCACTCTGCCACCCCAGTTCAGACATGGCTATATGCAAATCAGTCTGACCCTGTGCCTCATGGGAACAGTCCAGCCCAAACTGCCAAGTCATGCCTTCCCTGGACCGGAAACAAGCTTCCGAGGACTGGTTTCTGGCATTCCAGCCGTCTTCAGCCCGGCTTGCTTGAATCCAGTGGCTAAGTGAGCAAGGGACTCACGTCTGAGCATACCCTGCCACACCTATAGCGGCCAAAAGCGGTAGGTGATGGACGGAGCATCTGAACCAATCAAACACTTACACCCAGTCAAAAGATCTGGGTTTGATCCATCACCGTTCTTTAGCCCACTCGACCACCCAAGTTCAGACATGGCTATATGCAAATCAGTCTGACCCTGTGCCTCATGGGAACAGTCCAGCCCGAACTGCCAAGCCATGCCTTCCCTGGACCGGAAACAAGCTTCCGAGGACCGGTTTCTGGCATTCCAGCCGTCTTCAGCCCGGCTTTCTTGAATCCAGTGGCAAAGTGAGCAAGGGACTCACGTCTGAGCATACCTTGCCACACTTATGGCGGCCAAAAGCGATACAAAAGGGGGTGGTGATGGACGGAGCATCTGAACCAATGAAACACTCACACCCAGTCAAAAGATCTGGGTTTGATCCATCACCTTTCTTTAGCCCACTCTGCCACCCCAGTTCAGACATGGCTATAGGCAAATCAGTCTGACCCTGTGCCTCATGGGAACAGTCCAGCCCAAACTGCCAAGTCATACCTTCCCTGGACAGGAAACAAGCTTCCGAGGACCGGTTTCTGGCATTCCAGCCGGCTTCAGCCCGCCTTGCTTGAATTCCAGTGGCAAAGTGAGCAAGGGACTCACGTCTGAGCATACCCTGCCACACTTATGGCGGCCAAAAGCTTTACAAAAGGGGGTGGTGATGGACAGAACATCTGAACCAATCAAACGCTCACACCCAGTCAAAAGATCTGGGTTTTATCCATCAGCGTTCTTTAGCCCACTCTGCCACCCCAGTTCAGACATGGCTATATGCAAATCAGTCTGACCCTGTGCCTCATGGGAACAGTCCAGCCCGAACTGCCAAGCCAAGCCATGCCTTCCCTGGACCGGAAACAAGCTTCCGAGGACCGGTTTCTGGCATTCCAGCCGTCTTCAGCCCGGCTTGCTTGAATCCAGTCGCAAAATGAGCAAGGGACTCACGTCTGAGCATACCCTGCCACACTTATGGCGGCCAAAAGCGGTACAAAAGGGGGTGGTGATGGACGGAGCATCTGAACCAATCAAACACTCACACCCAGTCAAAAGATCTGGGTTTGATCCATCACCGTTCTTCAGCCGACTCTGCCACCCCAGTTCAGACATGGCTATATGCAAATCAGTCTGACCCTCAGCCTCATGGGAACAGTCCAGCCCGAACTGCCAAGCCATGCCTTCCCTGGACCGGAAACAAGCTTCCGAGGACCGGTTTATGGCATTCCAGCCGTCTTCAGCCCGGCTTGCTTGAATCCAGTGGCAAAGTGAGCAAGGGACTCACGTCTGAACATACCCTGCCACACTTATGGCGGCCAAAAGCGGTACAAAAGGGGGTCGTGATGGACGGAGCATCTGAGCAAATCAAACACTCACACCCAGTCAAAAAATATGGGTTTGATCCATCACCATTCTTTAGCCCACTCTGCCACCCCAGTTCAGACATGGCTATATGCAAATCAGTCTGACCCTGTGCCTCATGGTAACAGTCCAGCCCGAACTGCCAAGCCATGCCTTCCCTGGACTGGAAACAAGCTTCCGAGGACCGGTTTCTGGCATTCCAGCTGTCTTCAGCCCGGCTTGCTTGAATCCAGTGGCAAAGTGAGCAAGGGACTCACGTCTGAGCATACCTTGCCACACTTATGGCGGTCAAAAGCGATACAAAAGGGGGTGGTGATGGACGGAGCATCTGAACCAATCAAACACTCACACCCAGTCAAAAGATCTGGGTTTGATCCATCACCTTTCTTTAGCCCACTCTGCCACCCCAGTTCAGACATGGCTATATGCAAATCAGTCTGACCCTGTGCCTCATGGGAACAGTCCAGCCCGAACTGCCAAGCCATGCCTTCCCTGGACCGGAAACAAGCTTCCGAGGACCGGTTTCTGGCATTCCAGCCGTCTTCAGCCCGGCTTGCTTAATTCCAGTGGCAAAGTGAGCAAGGGACTCACGTCTGAGCATACCCTGCCACACTTATGGCGGCCAAAAGCGGTAAAAAACGGCGTGGTGATGGACGGAGCATCTGAACCAATCAAACACTCACATCCAGTCAAAAGATCTGGGATTGATCCATCACCGTTCTTTAGCCCACTCTGCCACCCCAGTTCAGACATGGCTATATGCAAATCAGTCTGACCCTGTGCCTCATGGGAACAGTCCAGCCCGAACTGCCAAGCCATGCCTTCCCTGGCCCGGAAACAAGCTTCCGAGGACCGGTTTCTGGCATTCCAGCCATCTTCAGCCCGGCTTCCTTGAATCCAGTGGCAAAGTGAGCAAGGGGCTCACGTCTGAGCATACCCTGCCACACTTATGGCGGCCAAAAGCGGTACAAAAGGGGGTGGTGATGGACGGAGCATCTGAACCAATCAAACACTTACACCCAGTCAAAAGATCTGGGTTTGATCCCTCACCGTTCTTTAGCCCACTTTACCACCCCAGTTCAGACATGGCTATATGCAAATCAGTCTGATCCTGTGCCTCATGGGAACAGTCCAGCCCGAACTGCCAAGCCATGCCTTCCCTGGTCAGGAAACAAGCTTCCGAGACCGGTTTCTGGTATTCCAGCCATCTGGACTGTTCCCATGAGGCACAGGGTCAGTCTGATTTGCATATAGCCATGTCTGAACTGGTGTGGCAGAGTGGGCTAAAGAACGTTGATGGATTAAACCCAGATCTTTTGACTGGGTGTGAGTGATAGAGCACGCAGGTCACCCGACCAACAATTTTACCATACACGTATCGGGCCCATATATTTCAATCCTCCATATTTATTAATCGGGCGACCATACACTCTACTATCAGTATCCCTAGTTCCTTCCTATTTATTCCTACTGTACCTGACTTACCAATCCACTGTTACGGGTACCTATGACCACGACGGATCAGGGAGCTAGCTGTAAAAGAAAGGCAGATACCAAATAATACTTTCTATATTTGCACTCAGGTAATAAACACAAACTCAAGAAGTTTCAAAACCTTTATCTAAAATTCAGATTCGGAAAGCATAAGATTTACAACAAGTAAGCAATCAATAACCAAGACAATAAAGAGCACGTATCCATAAATGAAATAAATCAGGTTAATCATTTATAAGTCTAAAGGAAGGTAAGAACAGAGAACATGCTAATCAGAATTTTCCGGAATGGAACTTCAAATTGAATAACTGTAGATAGGGCAAATTAAGGAATACACTAGAATTTCACTACTGGGAAAATACTCCAGATAGATGGGTAGGAGAAGAACATTAGTTTATACTGTGAGAATTTTGGAATCCTATACATATATAGGGAAGATAAAAAGTGGGACACGCTATAACTCTAGAAACATCATTTCAGTCAGCTTAATAGGAAAAATATAAAACACATCTATTTTCATAAACGGTGTGGAGAATTTTGCTTAAAGGAAGGGAAACATAGGAACAATGCTAAGAAAAATAAATGTATGACTTTTCATTAGTAGTTTGCGAAAAAGCATGGAAGATCAACATATGCAGAGGTAATGTCTTTATTGAAGCAAAAGACAGAAAAATAGAAGGTGCAGAATAGAGTTTCAGCACTATATTTACCTAGTATGGTGTGAAGACCAACCCTGGCCATGGGTCAGTTAAGGACAGGAAAAACCCCAAGGAAGGACAGTCATCAATAGGACAGCAGATGCAGAATGGACACCCCAGGACAGGACATGAAACCCAGATTAGGATCAGGACAGGATCACCAAGGTACGACCAGCACCCGCAGTTGGGAAGAAACGCCTGCGCTCCACCCTCTCTGCAGCTATCAGCCAGAACCCCGATTGGGTTATCGATTTTCCCCAGCAAAGTGCTCCGTCAGCACTTAAGGTTTCTCAGGAAAAAAAACCTTGAGTCTATGGAAATTATGGACAGAGTGCTCCGCAGCCCTCTGTATCATTCACCTATTGAGTGCGTTGGGTCAGTGACAGGTCAGCTATTCGGACAAGTCGGACAAATTCTTTAGCTGAACCTAGGCTAGTTATACTGTTTTCGGGTCAGTGTACCACCCCCCAAATGTTGCAAGTGTAAGAATCCCCAATTTCGATTGGTCCCCAAGTAGGATAGGTCAACACACCAACCACATTTCACCTTTACAAGACTTCATTTGCATTTTCTGGGACCGCCTAATAAATTTGGGGTTCCCATGAGACGTTCTACAGAATACAATCGATTTTATACAATTGTTGCTTTTGCAGGACAGTTCAGCTTCATTCTGCTGGGTCGCAGGTCACTTTCTCAGGAGCGTCTTGGCTGTGGCTGCCAGCTGGCTGAGTTCCACTGTTACAAGGTTTTCTTCCCTCTGCCAGGGTGACATGCGCAGTAGGGACTTCCAAGATGGGTTTTGCTTCCCTCCCAGGCCCGAGAGTTACGATACATGAAAAGTAAGCAAAAACAAATTAGAAATATAAGAAATAAATGAATGCACTGTATACCATGAATAGCTACTCTATAACCCTTACTTTATATAAACTATGGCATTATGTTTTAGTGCAAATAAACAATAACACAAAAGCAGCAGCGCAAGCTTCACCATGTGAGGATACAAAGCGGCCATCTTAATGCTAGTGTGCAAGCGCAAAGATTCCCACCAGAACTGCAAGTACGTCACGTCACGTGAGTGTGACTAACGCATGCGCAGTAGAAACCCGCCAAGCAGCGGCCATTTTTAGTGACAAGCGTTATTAAGTTTTAGTAAACACATAGGCAAGCATCTCTAGGACACCCCAAATCTCAAAATAACGGGGAAATTAGTAAGACGAAACATGTTGGGTTATTCTGTTACTGTTATTCGAGGTTCATGAGTTCAAGCAAGTCGCGTAATATGCGAATCCTTGCTCCATCAATCCCCTCTTTGATTATATTTACTATCATCACAAAACCAATGGAATCAGATGCCAACTTTTCACACATTGCCCAATTCTATCTCTTCCAACATTCTATACAACTTTTCTTTAGTTTCTTTGTTAGGGTGAAAATTTTTCACCCTTTTATAAATCTGATTATTCAGTTCTTCTAATTCAAGTTCATTCACATTCCGTTTCACATCTCTCTTATTCCCAGTGTATTTATTTTGGTGTTTGCGACATTTGCAACAGACAAATATAAGGAATATGAAAAAAACCTATTCCTGCAATTGGCATCAGTACCTTGAACAAAAAACCTTTACCTAAATTAGAAAACCAATGACCTACAGCGGAGAGACCATCAGTAAGTCTCTTCCAGCCACTATCAACCTCCAGTGGTTTGAGTTCCTTTGCCAAATTTGTAATGTTCCTCACATACCTTTTGAGTTCAACACTTTTGTCAGGTATGTAAGTGCAACAATGTTGCGCTTTCAACATTCGGCAGAATCCGACCTTTTTTTCTAATAAGGTGTCAGGAGCAAGTCTGTTTTACAAAACCATAGATCTGATCGCAACCATTTCGGTATTGATCATCAGAAATCCACTAGCAGTGTCGGCGGATAACCGATCCACTACTGTTGACAATTTGCAAATTCTGTGTGTGTTCAGAACCACTCCCACTGCAGGTATCAATGCACTAAATATACTACCTACTATTTCACCTATACTTTCTCTTTTACTACGCACTAAGCCATTAGTGTTTTCAGTGCTTCCAGCAATTTCCTTCACATGGTATATTTTCGGGAAGACAATTCCAAAATAGCAGCTTCCATACCAGTGATCCGGCAATTTGAAATAAGCCTTGTTTCCACATATATAATAAATTACGGGAAACACAGGTTCTGACCCATTTTTGAAACCCCAACCTCCAATTACCTTATAATTGTGCTCGCATTGACTGGAACCAATGAAAATGTTATTATAATAACTAGTCTTTTCTCGGTGAAGACAAAGTTTCCCTTTTCTCTCGAAATCCAGCAACAAAGCAGGATTAGCCCCACCATTTGAGGTGCTTCCCATGTTTTCAGCCCACTTAGGAGTTTTCTGCCTTTTATCATTTGCCTTTCTTTGGAAACTTTCACTTCTTTTCTCTGCCATGTTTAGAAACATTTTCTCTTGTTCATGTAATGAACAGGTCAAGTTATCTCTATGTGCTTCACCTAAATCTATGGTACCTATAGTCAGAAAATATTCTCCCATATAACGTGTTACGTCACTTTTGGTATGTACAGGGTTCAGATTTCCATGTATAGGAAGTTCAGAAAATATCACGTCTGAGTTAGAGTAATAGTACTGTAACGGTCCTCTTTTGTAAAATAAGCTAGCTAAAATACTACAAGAAATTCCATATGTTAGTGGCAAGTGATGGTATGTCACTCCCTCAGCTACAGAAGTAGGTAGCTTCATGCAAACATAACAGTCTTCTATTTCCATGGTTTCTACATAATGCACTAAAAGGTTTGCGAATACATTTAAATGAGTCTTGTTCTTGATTCCGTGATAATGTAGTCCTTCCTCATCTGATGCATCTAAGTCCTTTTTAGTTTGTCTAACGCTAAGTGCTCTCTCATGTCTTTCTACACCTTGTGTTGTCAGTTCTTCAGTGTCTTTTGTCACAGTCTTTGTGGAGTCAATATTAGTCTCTTTGCTCATCATATAAGGAATAGTAATTGTTAGTCCTATCCATAATATTAATACTAAAGCTACACTACATACACATACTTTACAGCATGTTTTACAACAATTGCGTCTAGGTCTTCCATTCACATTTGAATCAGACATTTCTGCTCAACAGAAGCCTTCCAACCCCTCTTTGTAACTTTGCACAGGTAGCTTACACTGAGCAATTTCAGGTTGGTTCTTCTTCTTCGGCAGACTGGTCAGCCGTCAATTCTTCGTCACTTTCGTCAGTTATATCAAGTTCCTCAAACTCCTCCAACACCAAGTAAGTCCATTCAGGATCCTGATATTTTTCTTTCTGTCTTTTTATTCGATCACTTCTCCGCTTAGAGCTCTCTCCAGTTGGCTCTGTTTTACTGGAACTTTGCTTTCTTTGCTCAAGTTTTTCTTCAACTGTTTTCAGTCTTGGTCTCAGTCCTTTGATGTACCTTGGTTATTTATTCTTTTTCTTGAACCTTTTAGCTGGCACTGTGATTTGACTTTCTTCTAATGCTCTCTTATTCTCATTCGATTGTGGCACTTCTGCTTCCTCTCTTTCCCTTTCTGTCTGACTAGTCCCAGGTCTTATTTCAGTTTCTTCTGCCTGGTTGCTAAGCTGGGCTTGTTCAGGTGTAGACTGGTTTTGACTTTTGGGCGTTTCAATTTCTGTGTCCTGAACACATTTGTCTATTTCTATCTGATCCTGTTCAAGCACTTCGAACCTTTGATTTTCTTCCGCTTGAACTTTCGCCCTAATTTCCGTCTGTCCCTTTTCAATCTCAGGAGTTCTTGGAGGTGTGTCGATCACCTGCTCTGTCCCTACCTGATCTTCTTCCTCATCAGATTTGACATGGATTTCGATAATCTGATTGTCCCCTTCTATTCCTGTCTCCTCCTCACTATTCCACTCTCTGTCTGCATAAGTCTGGCTTCTGGTTCTTATGGGATCAAATGTCAGGTCGATTATGGTGCTCGGTTGTTCGTCATCAGCTACTTTAGGACCAACGTCTGGAGACCCCTCAGCTGGACAACCTTCAGCGTCAGTTTCTTCGTCTTCGGTCACCTTCTTGGTGTGGCTGGCATGGATCCACTTCGGCACACCGGCACACTTCACCGCTGTTGTGGTCACCAGAATCACTTGTCTTGGTTTTCCCCACTTCGGTGCAAGGCAACTTGAACGAGTGTGTTTCTTGAGTACCACCCAATCACCTGGATTCAAATTATGGACTGGAGTTGCTGGACTGGCGACAGCGTCTTCCCCAATCTGGTGAGAGATAGAACGCACTTGGTCACCCAGTTGCTTGCAGTACTCAAGTACCAAATCATCAGAAATGCTTATCAGTTTGTGTCCTGGCACCCATGCTTGTCTCATCACTCTTCCCATCAGGATCTCATGGGGTTTCAGGCCTGTATTTCGGTCTGGAATACTTCGGATTCCCATCAGAACAAGAGGTAAAGCCTCTATCCAGTTCATGCCAGTAGATTCACACATTTCCCCTAATCTCGACTTGATAGTGCCATTCAGTTGTTCCACCACTCCAGAAGCCTCTGGACGATATGCACAGTGCAGTTTTTGTGTAATTTTGAATGCTTCACCGATCTGACTAATTATTTCATTTTGAAAATGCCCACCTCTGTCTGATTCAATTGTGACTGGAACCCCGTACCTAGGTATTAGTTCTCGCAGTAACAATTTGGCAACAGTGATGGCATCATTTTTCTTTGCCGGGTAAGCCTCTACCCATTTTGAAAATGGGCAAACAATGACAAGGACGTATCTCATTCCTTTACAAAGGGGTAACTGTATGAAGTCAATTTGTAATCTTGTAAAAGGACCTCCTGCTTTCCCAATTTTACCTAGTGCAACTACTGTTTTCTTCCTAGCATTGTATTGCTGACATGTTAAGCTCCTCTGGCAGAGCGACTTTGCTATCTTCCTGAACCTCGAGTTGAACCATGTTGTGATATGTTTCCTATGGGAACTATATCGATATTCCTGTTTCTGACCCTTGTCCGATTAATAAATCAATAGTAGCCATACAACGGCACAGAAACCCGTTTTCTGATTAGGTCATAGCGCATGCTACCACATTAGGCAAGCACTATTCCTCCAGCCCCCATAGAAATCATACCGAGTTCTCAAAACAAATCAAACCTCCAGCAACCTGGGAAATCCCCCGCAGCCATTGTTTTGATTTAGCCAAGAACTCCAGTAAAGAATGTAAGAACGACCAGTTCTTATGACATCCTTATTGACGTATTTATGTCCATCCTTACGTCAATCTCGGCACCTTTCAGGTATAAATATTACCGACATTGCCCTAAGCAACACACGGTGGTGGTGACGAGATTGGAGCAGCGCGACTTGCCGAGGAGCCCAGCTGATGCAGTAAAAGCCCACGGACGCTGCCCCTCCCTTTTGACACGCTGAGAGAGAGAGATGCTGCCTTTTCTCCTGCCGAGAAATCCAGCCTCCGGCGTTTCCAGCCGCCCTCGCAGGCAGCTGGGATATTAAGTCCTGAGAGTGAGATACCAGCCCTCCATCCTTCTTTATTACAGGTCCTGAACTGAATAACCCCTCTTAGAGAATTCTTCAATCAGATCCTTGGCAAAGCAAACTTAACTTAAACTGCTACTTATCTACTCCCGCCCACGTATTAGGCTTAGGTCAGGTACACCGGGGTAGGCGTAGTTAGAAGCACCAGTTGAGTACGATTAGTCAAATGTATATATGTATGTATCTATTTTATCCATTTTAAGTATCATATGGCTAAGAAACCATATCAATGCTTTTACAGTATTATTTTATAATTCTGTTTTTACTGTATGCACTTTACTTAACTATAAGTATTGCAATAATAGCGATTCATTTCTCTTGTACGAGAAAAGAGACTGATCAATAAATAACACCTTTTTATTGAACACGCCCGTCTCTTCCTTTTCTTTACAATCTGGTGAAACTAAGAATGCACGTACTGACTGAGTAAAATAAGGTGTCTTTTGTTTTCACACGACTCTAGAGATATACTCTTGATTAGGGGAGAGCAAAGTTGTCATGTTCTATGGTTGTCAGAAACTAAATCCCTTCTTGTCTATCCAGGGAGGTTAAACTCCTCCTTGCCTATTCGAGAAAGTTTCTAGTGAACTCTGAGCTAGCTGGCACACATAACCTTAAGTCTAATATCGTCAGTAGAAGACCTAGTTAACCACAGTCCTACGTCTATACTATTGAAGATATTATTCCAATGCGCAGAGCCTATTGGGAAAATAGGAACTACACTACATGGCGCCCAACGGTTTGGATAGGCGATAAATCTAACGTAAGACATTAGAGTAACTCAGTCGTGCTTTTTCACACAGACCCTTTTTTCCCATAATACTCCAAAGACGTCTGGAGTGGGTGAAAGGTTAAATCCGCCAAACTTCGTAGGAGGAGACTCCTATGTAAGGTTCTTGGTTTATTCAACGTTGAAGGATACACTGTTCCAAAATATTGTGCATCTAATCTTTGTTTCCATATAAACCTGATCTGTAAATAAACAAAATAACCTTCTTGTCAGTAAAACGTCAGACAGTGAAGACGGAAGGGAGACGGGAGACGGCTAGAGTAGCAGATGACAATAGTCTCCTACAGCAAGACCCGGACGCAATACTCATCCCGGTCAACATAAGGAAAACTATAACTTTAAAACTTAGAGAAAATGGACTGACACCGAGAGGTGGTACAGTCATATTCGTAATTGAGGCACACAAATATCGGCAGACAGAGGTGTTCTATTCATGGATAAACTTTCCAGCAGCAAACGCTGTAACAAAGGACTTCCACTATTACAAAATAGAGGAACCTCCGAATGAGTATACTCCTTTCGAGGAGGTGGAAATACCACTCAAATATCAAGAGCACCTGCTCTTGTTTAATGGCACCCTAAAACATAATAATCACATCACCAGGCTCGGTCCACTAGGTAGACCAGGAGCAACGTGGCCGGTCCTAGCCGGATACACACCACATCCAGACATTGAAGAAATGTCTGCACCAGATCTTTTAGCACAGCTAAAACAAATAATTAAGATTCATAGACAATTAGTCCAATATGTAAAGCTGACTTCAACAGTCCAACGAGCTATTAAAATTCCACAGCTGACCCCTACTCAGGGGAACACAAATAATATTACACCACAGAATATACAGTCCTGTCTAGGAAAAGTACCCTCAAAACGGGAACAAATTCCATTCTGGTTAGCACAAAAATCACTCAAATAGAGGCGGTATTTCCGGATACCACCGCTCTTGAGAAACACAGGATTCTGACTATCTGTCTTCCAATGGGAATCGCACCACATGTGGAGGACTGTGACACTTGGGGTACAGTCTTTGCTTCCGTTTACACAAAAACACATGGTGTTCCATCCATGTCAGTAATACCAGATGTGCTAAAAACAAATTCAAGATGAATACGGTCCAGAACCTGCTTTAACTCTTGGTATGAAATTACTAAAAGACTTCAAACAGGTCTCGGCAATATTACTAGCCAATATAAAGGGAGAAGCAGCAAATGTGGCAATCCGCCAGAGGTTGAAAGAGACAAATATAGCAGACCAACCATTTGAAATTGCCAGAATCATAGAAAAATCCTATGAAGAACTAGGAAGAGATAGTTTGGGTGGAATACCGGTGAAACCCCAACTAATTGAAAATCCTGAAAAGGTATTTATTAAAAATAATCTAAACACTCAAAAAAAGAGCTGGGATGGAAATAAACAATCCACTCCTAAAGAAAAAAGATTCCAAACCAGAGGAAGGTCTCCTAGGCGGACAGAAAGATCTCCGGACCAAGGACGCAAGTCTCCCCAAAGGGAGCCCTCTGTGAAAAAATACAACCTTAGAAATAGGGATAATATAAAAAAAACCTGACAGATATCAAGATATTGATACACATCCCTCTCAATCTTTTCAGACTTCCTCGCAGAAATCGGAAAGAAGAGGACGATCAGAACACAGGAAAGAGCACGTCAAGTCCAAAGACAATGAACCTGCTCATCAAAATAAAAAATTACAATTTCCAAAGAAGAAGGTAGCCAGTATTAAAGTAATCAACGATGCCGAGAATACTGAGGACACAGCTGAAAAACGGAGAATGGGCTCAGACAATGCTAGACAGCGCACCAGATGTGAGCATAGCTCGCAAGATCCTGAGGAATCATTTGGAGACAGTGGACACGAATGAATACATTCAGGTGGAAACTGCAGATACCAGAGTTAGCAAACCTCATAAAATATATGAAATAACATTGCGTATAGAGGGGGATAAGACTAGGAAAATAAGGGGTCTATTTTGGGATAATATCTCCAAGGGCTATGACATCCTTCTAGCTGAAAAAGACTGGCCACCAGAGTTTGTCAGGGAGTGCCCTCATGGCGAAGAAATAATTATGCCTGCCTTCTCAAATCATATTCCAACACATAAAAAATATACACTTGCAAGAAAGTGGGCAGTAGCCCAAGCTCCTGCATTATATAAAAACCATGTGGGATGGGATGAGGACTCTCCTCCACACAAAATCCAGTTAAAATCACACCCTACTGCACAGAGGCAGTACCCAATTAAGCAAGAAGCTAAAAAACAGGTAAAAGAGATCCTAGATCAACTTGAATACCAGGGGGTGATTGAAACTTGCACCTCACAAATGAACAATCCTTTGTTTCCTGTCTCCAAACCAGATGAGTCATATCGTCTTGTTTTAGACTACAGACACTTGAACTCATGTTGCAAAACCTTTGCAGTGCAAAACTCACACAGTGCAGCACTAATGAATAACATAGTGCGCAAAAAATACAAAACAACATTAGACATCTCTAACGGATTCTTTTGTCAAAATATAGCACCAGAAAGCAGATATTTGACCACGTTCTCAATAAATGGCGCGCAAAAAAAATTCTGTCGTTTACCACGGGGCTTCAAGAACAGCCCAGGATTATTCTCAGTGAGAGTAACAGAGCTACTACAAATATATGATGATGAGGCATTATCTTACGTCGATGACATCTATCTAACAGATTATGACTTGGATACTCATTTGAAAAGAGTGAACACCATAATACTTGGGTTCGCAGCAGAGGGTTACAAATTCAACTTTAAAAAGTCAAGAATTGCCCATCTAACTGTCCTGTTTTTAGGATATGAACTATCAAGTGAAGGCAAAAGCCTGGCTGACAATTTCCTAGAGAAATGTGCTGTAATCCAAGCACCCAGAACATTAAAAAACCTACACTTATAGTGTGCGATTCGTATTACTGCGTCAAATCATAAAATAACGATTTACAGAAATGGATTCAAAACAGTTACAAAGATGACACAGGTGCCACAATAAAGCAAAAAGCGCTTTGGGAACAAGTAGTTCTTTTACAGAAAGAACTACCAAAGACTCACGTGATACATTCACTGAGTCATCAACGTGATGGCGTTCACGTTGCAGGGAATTCATTGGCTGAGACAGCCACAGCGGTAGCAACTAAATCGGCTTCCGTAGCTACAAAAAAGCGTGCTGTAAAATATATTGACGGTGAAACATTGCTGGCGGTGAAAACGTCATCAAAAGGCAACTGCTCAGCGCTACCGATCAATTACCCACTCAATTATACATACATAATCGATGCAAACTCCATCCCTTTTGCTCGAATCCCTGGAGTGGGGGATAGAGTAATTCCAAACACGGACAGGAGAGTCTTGTTAATAGCAGACGCACATATGGGTGAGGGTCTAAGACACCTTAGACTTAAGGATTCTCTAGAAGAATTAAAATCAACATACTGGTGGCCAGGTATGAGCCTGGATCATCAACTATTTGCAAGAAACTGTCCAGACTGCAACAGAGATCGCAGTAGTGACCGAGACGGTAGATTGCCATGGCGTCTTCCCCAATACGGATTCAGCTATGAACATAAAATCACCCAGGATGAATAAAGCGTCATATTAACATGCAGAGACTATTTTCACTTATAATGTAGACCCCAACTTTCGGCTGACGTCTAAACTGTTATAAAAGATTTGCGAGTCTATAATGGCATATACGCTAGAAGCATGCTACGTTCTGACCAATATCTTTTCTTTAGCTTTCAAGCTTATGGGGGGTGCCTGGCCAGAATGAGCATTGCATTGCGGGACTCTTCTCACTTCCTTCCTGATGGGATGGTGTAAAGAAAAAACCAAGGCATAGAGCAATCTATAACAGCAAAGGTATTAGGTTCGGGAGCTGGGTGGGTCAAACATCTAATAAGTGTCCAACGTAGTCTAAACAATCTGCCAAGAAATTCTCTGAGAGGTCTCAGTCCGTACGAACTATTGTTTGGGACTAGAATGTTAGTCCAGGACTTAGATAGTCAGACTTCAGTGGTTAAAGAAAAATGCTTTGATATCAAAGATCGCTTGGCTATTTTACAGGACTTAAATGAAACAAGAAGAGACCTGAGCAACATAAAGTTGAAACAACAGCCAACAACCACTGAAGAGAAACCACCTGTCCCAGCAAGGCCTGTCTGGATTCCAAAGATCGGGGATCTGGCCAGAGAGAAGATCGCGGTAAAGAAGGAATTTGGGCCTTCTTACAGAAAAGCAGTTCGTGTCTTGTCTGTTAACGGGACGAGATCAGTAGTGCTACCGCCCCTTGCTGGTAAAAAGGAGAACCGAGTTGTATCCATCGACCTGGTTAAACCACAATCATGTGGCCGATAACAAGTAGTAGGCCAAGTGGACTCCCAAGAAGTAGCAGAACACCAAAGTTTGCTACATCCACAGAGGTTCAAACTGAAAGACTAATCACATTTGAAAAATCTACAGTGAATCAACAAGGACTATGCAACAAAGCAATAGAACTTAAACCTCTTAAAACCCAAATCAAAGCTTTTCATCAAGAATCACCAACCTACAATGATGTAACTACAGACTATTCTAATGAAACAAAGCAAATTCCAAAATCAAAAAGTAATCAAGAAGAAATTGGAACAATTGACAGAACAGCATCCGGCTACTTCATCAACTTCGATGATTTTTCTGAAGATCCAAGTGAACCAGAAGTACAGCCGACAACCAAAACTTTTAAAGACAAAGCCAAGGAACTTTTTCATCAACTAAAAGAAACCTATCTGATTTCTCCATGGATTGAAATTTGGGTGGCATTTGGTGCATTTATCCTCATACTTTGGCTCATCATGGTACTATGCTTGGGACATTTCATTGAGGGAAAATATGCTACAATGGACACAGCAAGCCAGAAAATCAATTTGATCCTTAAACCACACACATCTTCACACGTCGAGAAAAGAGAACTTTCTTCAGTCAACTTCACAGCCAATCCTATACTCGGCGGGGTAGCATGGGACAAAACTGAATATGAAATATATGGCCCGGTTGAACTTTTGAAGTATCCACACCAATTTAAGATTTCATTAAGTGACTTTGTAAAACCAAGCACATTTGCTGATGATTGGGACTTTGAAAGTATTAATGATATGATGTCTGATCTTGTGATGTCTGCTAAATTTACAGACCATGATTATTTGCAAGGTTCATCTAATTATGATCAGATGTTTTGCTACAACCACTATGGTAACCATTATCTGCATAAATCTTCTCAACCTAGAAATGTTTTAAATTTTAACCAATGGGAACATTGTGCAACTCTACAAAAAGGCAGTTCAAAAACATTTTATGATAAATATTCATACTTTTCAGGGTTTAACACAACTAATGCAGAAACATTCTATTTCAAATTGTTAAATAAGACAGGAGTGAAAACCATGCTTACAAACACAAAATTGATATATTCAGACTCATTTTTTGAAAAAATGAATACATATGGTTTTGATTTCTGGAACAATAACATTGAAACGAAAACGATCTGGGGAACAAAAGATTGGCAAGTGCAAGGTATAGAATCATTATTTAGAGCCTGCATGATCCCAGAACAGATTATATTTTTGAATGACACAATTCAACAGACCACCTGTCTTGGTCTAGCCAAAATCAAAGACTTAAACAAACCGTCTATTCCAAAGCCAACAACGGACAGTAATAGCACTACGGATGTTGAGATAGACGTAAACCATATTATAAACCAAAACAGAACACATCCTGAATGGAAACAATGGTTGATCTGGCCCACAGACACAAATAACTGTCAAGACAGATTCCTGAACAAAATACAGGGGTTCAAATTGACCAGGCCAGACCCTAGATACGCCCAGAGACAACATCCAGGGATAGTAACTACTTACAGTGTGGGAAAGCTCTGCCTTCAATGGCTACATACCTCCACACTGGCAGAAATTAAGCAACACCTAACTTTACTTCAAGAAGGTGCTGACTTGCGTGATTTCATTATGGGACCACGCAAACAGCGTCAAAAACGTTTCATAGCGGCCTCCATATATGCAGCTTATAACGAAGCTTGGAAAGAAACTCAAATTGAGACAGCAGAAAAAATACGGGAAATTGACCGTGTTAATTTGGAAAAATCACTTTCTGTTGTGGACAATGGGTTAATGACTCTGTCTTCCAGAATATATTCACTGGACAGTATTGTGTCTTCAGCAATCAATATAATAGAGCAAGACTTACTGATGTTACAACACGGTCAGTCTCAATTACGTTCTATTGTACAGCTTGGCTGGACGTTACAAAATCCGCGTTCAGGCTATGTGCCTTGGCGTTTAATCAACACAACGTCACTGTTTAATATCTTTAACCTTACTGATAAACAAATCAGTTTGGCACAGAAGGGTGCTGACTATACAATTCTGAGCATTGAAAAACTTGAGAGATTACCATTGACAATGTCAGAACGACCTGTCATTAAATGGATAATACATGGGATAATAAATATTCCGATAACGACTTTCCAGTTTCAATACTGCCAAAAATATATACAGGCAGGCCAGTATGAAAGGTTGGGTAAAGGATACATTAAGTCGACATGGGACTTACCCTATACACACACGTGTCCGTAATAAAGGACAGAGTATATTTCTTAGTGGCAATAATTGTGCAAGATCACTAAGCGGTATACTTCTGTGCCAGGGTATTAGTTTGCATGGGGCCTGTGAAGGGACTTCAAAAAACCTTTCATGTCACAAGTTAGGCACACCTGCAACACAAATAGAACCATTCTTTAGGAGACTCTCGAACGGGAGTTACATTCTAATTGTAGATTGCAGATGTTGCAGCCTGCTGCCCGGAAAACCTTATCTCGTAAGCGTGACTACCAGGGTCATGTGCTGTGAAAGAGTATTGTTCCCGAATGATATTCCAGACAGGGAGGCAAGGTTATGGCCCAGTTTTAATTTCTCTTCTATTCGAATTGATACTTTAAGCCGAATGAAGACTGTGCTCCTACAGACACCAACTAGGTTGACGTCATCGAAAGAAACGTATGATCTCCAAGTTGCAAGGACAACGGCAGAGATTCATTCATTGCTATCAACGAATAGCCCCATACACTTCGCAGAAATACTAAACGAAATCTTAAATATTTTTGATACGAGCGGTATCGCAAGTGTATTTAAGACAGTTTTTTCAGGCGCTTTGACCCCATTCAAAGCCATCCTTGGTATTTTTCCTAACTTCGTCCATTCCATCTTTGGAGGACTACCTCTCCTGTTGGGAATAGTAGCAGGGATCCTATTTTTGCTACTTTTGCTTCGCTATGGCAAACCATGTCACAGACATGACTCCAGCAACAATGGAAGAAACGATCCTAGCTATCCGCTACCGGGACCGCATAACTAAAGTCCTTGGACTAGCACGGCTACGAGATTTAAATATGACCTGGTTTCTTTCATTCAGACCCTTGTGGCAGTCTTGTGTTATGCCTGTATTAAGGTGCTTGCTATGCGGCGAGGAATGCGTGTTGGACACCTGTCTCACACTACAATCAGAAGTGCCATTGGATGCAGAGACTTTGTTGAGTCCAGTTAAGGCTCATGCATTGTGCTGTCCCCAGCGGCTACCAATACTGATGACGGCATTCGTGGAGACTTCACCACTGCGATTGAAGGGTAGTGAAGTACAAGATGAAAGCAGCATCGATCAGGTACGACCATCTGTCAGCAATGCTGATCAAACCATCACTGAGAGCAATCATACTCATGAATGCATGGTAGCGTCATTTTCCCACCTAGTCGAACTCTCACCAGAAGCTGTTGACAGTTTTTTCGAACATCTTAATGATATGATGTTTTCACCAGAACAGAAGGAATGACTTTGAGCAACGTGCACACAGCGTTCCCTGAACTCTGAATTTGGCCTTCAAAACTTGAAAACACAGCCACTAAGAATTTTTGCAAGAAAATTTGAACTTTTATTCCACAAACCAAAATATTTACACATTTTTTGGGCACTTATCTTCTGCTTAAAAGTGAACTATTCTTAGAGAACAGAAACTTCTATTTTTAGGTACCTGTAGAAAGACATTACCTCGACCTCTAGGTAGTTTACAAGTAGAATTACATTTCTATGTGATGAAATGGTCTCGCACTTTTTCTTCTGTAGTAAGAGCCATTTCATGTGTTATTTTCGCAAATCATTCATGCTGATATCAAATGTGCATCCTCCTTTTGAATGATTACACTGCTTGAGAGCATACAGTAATGAACTATATTCATTTTTCATGTGTTACGCTAATCCATTTTTTATGCAAATTGATGTATTTTGGGGCGGTTTAAATGCAGATTCGAAAGTTAGTTATGTTATGTTATGTTTACTATGCTTAGGTTAGTAAATATGGACATAGATTCCGTGGAGTGGGTGTGATATGTTTCCTATGGGAACTATATCGATATTCCTGTTTCTGACCCTTGTCCGGTTAATAAATCAATAGTAGCCATACAACGGCACAGAAACCCGTTTTCTGATTAGGTCATAGCGCATGCTACCACATTAGGCTAGCACTATTCCTCCAGCCCCCATAGAAAGCATACCGAGTTCTCAAAACAAATCAAACCTCCAGCAACCTGGGAAATCCCCCGCAGCCATTGTTTTGATTTAGCCAAGAACTCCAGTAAAGAATGTAAGAACGACCAGTTCTTATGACATCCTTATTGACGTATTTATGTCCATCCTTACGTCAATCTCGGCACCTTTCAGGTATAAATATTACCGACATTGCCCTAAGCAACACACAGTGGTGGTGACGAGATTGGAGCAGCGCGACTTGCCGAGGAACCCAGCTGATGCAGTAAAAGCCCACGGACGCTGCCCCTCCCTTTTGACGCTCTGAGAGAGAGAGACGCTGCCTTTTCTCCTGCTGAGAAATCCAGCCTCCGGCGTTTCCAGCCGCCCTCGCAGGCAGCTGGGAAATCAAGTCCTGGGAGTGAGATACCAGCCCTCCAGCCTTCAATATCCCAGGTACTGAACTGAATAACCCCTCACAGAGAATTCTTGAATCAGATCCTTGGCAAAGCAGACTTAACTTAAACTGCTACTTATCTACTCCCGCCCACGTATTAGGATTAGATCAGGTACACCGGGGTAGGCGTAGTTAGAAGCACCAGTTGAGTACGATTAGTCAAATGTATATATGTATGTATCTATTTTATCCATTTTAAGTATCATATGGCTAAGAAACCATATCAATGTTTTTACAGTATTATTTTATAATTCTGTTTTTACTGTATGCACTTTACTTAACTATAAGTATTGCAATAATAGCGATTCATTTCTCTTGTACGAGAAAAAAGACTGATCAATAAATAACACCTTTTATTGAACACGCCTGTCTCTTCCTTTTCTCTACAACCTGGTGAAACTAAGAATGCACGTACTGACTGAGTAAAATAAGTTGTCTTTTGTTTTCACACGACTCTAGAGATATACTCTTGATTAGGGGAGAGCAAAGTTGTCATGTTCTATGGTTGTCAGAAACTAAATCCCTTCTTGTCTATCCAGGGAGGTTAAACTCCTCCTTGCCTTTTCGAGAAAGTTTCTAGTGAACTCTGAGCTAGCTGGCACACATAACCTTAAGTCTAATATCGTCAGTAGAAGACCTAGTTAACCACAGTCCTACGTCTATACTATTGAAGATATTATTCCAATGCGCAGAGCCTATTGGGAAAATAGGAACTACACTACAATGACTGTTTGAAAACACGAACCATGGCATCCCTACCAATGTGTGCATTCCCATGTAATAACCTAGCCATAGAAGCAAGCAAGCTGTCAGGCAACACAGGCACACCATCAGGGCCAACAATGACACCATCCTCGTTTCTCTGTTGTCAACCAAACTTTCTCCATCTTCTCTTCTCCTTTGGCCCTGCTGCACTCTGTAAATCTCTCAGTTCCTCCCATGTCGGTACATTCTCAAACACCATAAGTTGGCAGCTGTTTCCGTATCCCCCCAATTTGATATTGACAGACATTCGATGTCTTGCACAATGTTGGGCTACTTGGTCAGCATATCGATTACCTACTGTCACTATGTCATTGCCAGATTTGTGAGCAGCACTCTTAACCACTGCCAATTCTTTTGGTAACTGGATTGCGTCCAGTAATTCCTGTACCACTTTTCCATTTCTGATAGGAGTACCTGAAGAAGTCAGAAACTCTCTTTGCAGCCACATTTGGCCGAAGTCATGCACAACCCTGTAACCATACTGACTGTCAGTATATACGGTTACTCTTTTATTTTTCCCAATTTTACAGGCTCTTGCCAATGCAACCAATTCGGCTACTTGTGCAGACTTTACTCCAAATAGATAGGATGCTTCTATAGTACGGACTACCGTGACTACAGCATAAGCAGCGCTTAGGCCTCCACTTTCGTGTCTCAGACATGAGCCATCTACAAACAGCTCGTAATCTTCTACAGGCAGGGGCATTTCCTTGATATCTGGGCGTGGTTTAGTACTGAACTCAGTTAGGTCAATGCAATCATGCTCGACCTCTCCCTTTGCTTCTGCAATTAGTGAGTCCGGTAATAGGGTAGCTGGATTCAATATGTTACACCGAGTAATGACTACATTTGCAGCACCTACAAGAATCCTCTCATATTTAGTCAGCCGACTAGGTGTGAGATACTGGGTTTGGTTCGTGTCAATAAGATCACAACGGCATGTGGAACATACACAGTTACGGGATGTCCCATAACAATGGATTCGCTCTGTTCAAGACTCATGCAAGTTGCAGCTACTGCTTTCAAACATCCGGGTAATCCAGCAGCCACTGGATCCAAGGTAGCAGAGAAAAAGGCTACTGGACGTCTAGTCAACCCATGCGCTTGAGTTAGGATGGATAGTGCACAATTATCTCGTGTATCACAAAACAGTGCAAATTCTTTCGAATAATCAGGCATTCCTAACGCGGGGGCTGTACACAGACATTCATGTAATTTCATAAATGCGGTCAAGCTTTCCTCATCCCATTCCACTGGGTCCTTTGCTCCTTTCTTTGTCATTTTTATCAAAGGTTTTGCTAGGACTGCAAATCCCACAATCCATTGTCTGCAGTAACCTACGACTCCAAGGAACATTCTGACTTCTTTCTGAGTATTAGGTAATTGCATGTTTCGAATTATTCTGATTCTTTCTGAAGTAACTTTCCTGACTCCCTTTTCTATCTGGTGCCCCAGATATTTTACTGAATTGGTACAGAACTGTAGTTTGTCAGGTGATACTTTATGTCCTCCTTCACCTAGATGGTTCAGTAAGGCAATGGTGTCAACAACACAGTCTTTCTGACTCTTAGACGCCACCAAGAGGTCGTCTATATATTGCACCAAAACTGAGTTTCCAGGTAAGACTAAGGATTGAAGGCACTTTCTCAGAATCTGATTAAAGATTGAGGGGCTTTCTGTGTACCCCTGGGGGACGCGATTCCAGACGAACACGTGACTGTCGAATTCAAATGAGGAAAGAAATTTGCTGTCTGGATGCAATGGGATCGAAAAGAATGCATGACATAGGTCCATCACGGTAAACCATTCAGCATTCCAGGGAATCTGATGCAGGATCACTGCTGGGTTTGGAACAATAGGACAGCAGGGAACAATGATTTTATTTACCTTTCTTAAGTCCTGCACTACCCTGTACTTCCCACTAGGTTTCTTGATTCCAATTATGGGTGAGTTGCATGGACTACTCAACACTTCTTGTATAATGTTTGCTTCTAGCAATCTTTTTATTTCAATGGCAACTCCTGCTTTCACTTCTGCACTCATTTTGTATTGTTTAGTATTTGGATAAACTGCATCTTCTTTTATGGCTATTTTAATTGGGTCTACATTTGCCATTAAGCCTACATCTTTTCCAGTAAAATCCCATACTTCTGGTTTCACTGTCTGTTGGAGTTCCTCAGGTAAGTCTTGTATAGTCAGTCGTTTAATTTCTGAGTCAGGTCTGATTAACATTAATTTGTATATTCCATCTTCGTCTGGGGTTTGAATTTTGACGCCCTTTGGTGTGCAAAAGATAGTACAATTCATTTTGCACAACAAATCACGTCCCAGTAAGTTTACAGGACTGGAATCACAAACTACAAATCTATGCATTTCTTTGAAGTTCCCTATTGTGATCTCCATGGGCTCAGTAACTGGGGTACTAATCAATTGATTAGATACACCCACCACTTGGATTGCTTCTCCCGAGAGGGGTAGGTTTGGAACGTCTGCTGTTCTTATAGTAGAACGGGTAGCACCAGTGTCCAACAGAAAGGTGACATCATTGCCTTCAACCTTTCCTTCAATGTATGGCCCTGACTGGTCTACCGGCAAGGAGGCGCCAAGTATGCACTCCTCGTCCTCCCCTCTCAGGCCCGTCAATATTGTTCATCACAAAGGAAGGTATCACTCAACAAAAACTGAGAAGTTGCTGCATTTCTATCCTCTTTTCCTCCCCAAATTTCTATGTCTTCTCCTTGCTGTGTCTTTCCCTTAAAATTCGGTCTAGGTGCACGGGGCAACTGACTCGGTTTTACCTGTTGTGGGGTCTTTCTTGGTTTTTCATTCTGCGTCTGTGGATTTAAATCATTAATGGGGGGGTTACTATTTTGTTGTGCGTATGGACACTCGTCTCTCCAGTGCCCTATCTGTCCGCACCCGGGACAGGGGAACTTCTTTTTGGCTTCCTCTCGGCTCATTTTTACTTTGGGCTTCCCTCCACCCCCAGAACCTTGATTTTGGGAATTATTGTTAATTTTACTCAATTGCTTTTCTTATTGCTCAGCTAATTTAACTTGTGCCCACATGACCATTTCTTTTAAAGCCTTTCGCTTGTCAGCCATTTCATCTTCACAGTACTTTGCGTACCGTAAAACTTCATCAATTTTTTTTGACTGCCAACAAATTTTATTGTCTTTTATCCATTGACAAATTTCAGGTCTTAAACCGTTTACAAACCTGTAAATGAAGTGCGTTATATCCTTCATCTCAATGTTATCTATACCGCTGTATGTTTTGAACACCTGTAACAGTCTTTCATAAAAAGAATGCAGTCTCATCTCTTTTCTGGGTAGTTCTATCTATTCTGGTCCAATCAGTTTCCTTTGCAGGCACCTTTCCCTTCAAATGTAACATTACCTGATTGTATTTATTCATTACATCATCAGAAGGAGCTCCTGTAATAGGGTCCCTCGGGTATTCCTTATTAGGCCAGTCAACGGCAATTTTACATTCTGTCCACAAGTCTACAGGAACTACCATATCGAAAAACCCATCCAGATCTTTCCACAGGCATTTTTGTACTTTTACAAACCTTTCTACCTGTCTGTACCAATCGACAGGCTTTTCTCGTAATTTCGGAAAGTCATTGGAAAAGGATACAATATCCTGTCTGGACCATGGAACGTGCACATACTTTCCACATGGCACTTCTCACATAGGGTATAACTGTTCTGGTTTGTCAGCTTCCTTTAAAACATACTCAGAAGTCATCTGTTTTGATCTAACCTCCTCCTTTTTCTTTGCCCACCTGGCTTTCCACTTTTCTAAGTCTCCCCATTATTGCAACACGTTCAACAATTCCTTGATCTGTACCTTCTTTCCTGACACATTCATATTTTCTAGATCTTTGTCTGAGAATTCTGCTCTGTAGGGTTTCTGTAATGGCTTTGATTTCCCCTATATCTATTCCCATACTAGCTGCGGTGTCCGTTAACTTCTCATGGAACACTCTGGTATTACGAGTAATACTCTTACAGATAAACAGCAGCTCTTCTTCAGAATAGGTATTTAGTCTGTCTAACCCCACATTTCCAGCCATCAGTTCTTCTAATTCTATTCTCAATTTGTAAATATCTAATGGTTTTGACTGGGATTTTGTTTCTCTAACTCTCGACTCCATCTCTCAATCTCTTCAGGAGTCACTAATGTGACACTTTTAGTACCTGAAGTTGATTCCATTTGAATTTCTCCGGAAGAGAAAGGAGTGTGCCTTCTCTGCGAACCCCTTCCTTGTTCCCTGATCGGCAAATCCATTATAGAAACCTCAGATTCACATTCCCTCGTCTGATCATCTACAATTAAGGGCTCTTTTCTCGGCTGTACTACAGTTGGGGTAATGATCGGAGTCTTTGGACTCCCCTGGTTATTCCCATACAAAGGAACAACTGGTCCAATAGTTACTGGGATTGTCAAAGCTTCAGGGCTTGTATTTAACTGGGAAATTTTCTGAATTATTTCGGTTCTTTGCTTGGCTAGAGCCTCTCGCTCTTTCTCCTGTAATATCCTTTCCAAGGAATTCTCATGCAATACTTGTGGAGTCAAAGTTGGGGCATAACTCGGGGCAGTAGAATGCGTCATACTTGGTCCTTCACCATAATTAGGTTTCGGGAACAGGCTTCCTGTGTTTAAGGATCTCGGTTCTCCCTCATAAGGAGGTCTTGGACAGAACTCTCTCTCGCCTGAATATCTTGGTTCTTCACTAAAGGGTGGTCTTAGACAAGTATCTCTGGCACCTATGGGTCTCAGACCCTCATTATAAGGAGGTGGGTTCTTCATTAATATTTCCTCCAAATAATCATCATCTGAATCCCCACTGGTCACTAAATGTTTGGCTTTCTCTGTCCTTTTCTCCCCCATATGTTCTCCTAGTGCCATCATAGGGTACAGTCCTTCTACTATCATGTTCTGTCTCCATTGTTTCATCTTTTTCTCTCTGGTTTCTTGCTTCAATTTTTGATACCATTTGGTTAACCCTTTGTCCATTCGGGGCTTATCTCTCTCAAAAGCCTCTATCTCCCATTCCTCTAAAGCTTTGTACTGGGTCAATCTAGGTCTAGGATGTAAGTCATTCATTCGGGTTCTCAAATTGAAAAGAATCCTGCCATTAAATGTACCTTCCAATGGAAATGCCAAAATTCCATCATCCTTTGTGTACTCCGCCCAATTTTCCAACCATACACACGAATGGTACCCTTTATCAAACATCATGAAAGATGCTGGAGTATTAGGTGGCGGAATAACAACACCTTCTCTAGTTTTAATAGGTTTGTCCTTTTTGAAATAATTCTTCACTTTGTTTACTAAAGTCATTTTTCTCTTGTTTCCGTACATAATGCTGGTGTTATGTCCTTTCCACTGATCGTTCTCAAACCCTAAATGTTGTGGATCAGGTCTAGTCTCTGGTCTATACGTATGCCACATACAATTTCCTGCGAGCGACTTTGTTTACAAAATCACTCCCAATCCAAATGCGTCTTTTATTTTCGTGCAACCAATAAACTGCACGATTTCAAATAATCTCGACCAATGGGTGCGCGGCTTTTTCCCGAGACAGGTTCTCACGCTTCGGCACTCACCCCTCCTTTACAATTCCAGCTCCGCTACACACACGCTGTTTTGACCAATACCAGCGCGGCACAGAGTGACGTCAGAGCAGCTCCGCAACTGACTCCCTCCCTCACAAGGTAACAGAAACTTAATTTCTCTCTTAAAGTGCAAGTGCTTTAGTTAATTAACAACGAAAACACATTCGCCACTGTAGTCGAGTGTCTAGAAAGGAAAGATACGTTTAACTGCAAGTAAACCTCTTCTGGCTACTTTTCATACACTACGGATAGATCTTTTCTATTTACCCTTCATTCAAGCATTAGGGAACCTGCTACATCTTTGACTCATCCACTTCTTTTCAGGATATATACTAAGTCTAAAGTTTCACCAGCGAACCCTTTTGCTATCACCCAAGCTCAGACGAACCTGCTACTCCTCCCGTGTGACCCTTACTAGGTTATATCACAATAGAAGTTTTGCCAGCGAACTCTTTGCTATCATTTATTCGAACATACATTCAGAAAACCCTAATTAGTTCTTCTAGTTCTGCCTAACCTGCACGAATTTTCCTCAAGCCAATGACCTCACTACGGCGTGGATTCTCCTCACCACCCGCTATTCAATTTCCCGGGGATTCAAAACAACATATAACATTCACTAACGAGTGGATTAGTACATATATCAATATAGCAACAAGAAAAACAATTTAAAATATTTCATAATTTTCAAAGCAAAACATTTCACGTGATCGATCAATTCGGCAGCAATAAAAATTTTCACAGTTTAGCAGCAAAAAATCTTTATAGCAGCATCCGACCTACCTACCTATCTTAACTAGTCCTACCTTACTTTAACTAGTCCCTAAAACCATCCTCTGGCTACCAGAAAAATACTGATAGAGCGCGCAGGTCACCCGATCAACAATTTTACCATACACGTATCGGGCCCATATATTTCAATCCTCCATATTTATTAATCGGGCGACCGTGCAATCTACTATCAGTATCCCTAGTTCCTTCCTATTTATTCCTACTGTACCCGACTTACCAATCCACTGTTACGGGTACCTATGACCAAGACGGATCAGGGAGCTAGCTGTAAAAGAAAGGCAGATACCAAATAATACTTTCTATATTTGCACTCAGGTAATAAACACAAACTCAAGAAGTTTCAAAACCTTTATCTAAAGTTCAGATTCGGAAAGCATAAGATTTACAACAAGTAAGCAATCAATAACCAAGACAATAAAGAGCACTTATCCATAAAGGAAATAAATCAGGCTAATCATTTATAAGTCTAAAGGAAGGTAAGAACAGAGAACATGCTAATCAGAATGTTCAGGAATGGAACTTCAAATTGAATAACTGTAGATAGGGCAAATTAAGGAATACACTAGAATTTCACTACTGGGAAAATACTCCAGATAGATGGGTAGGAGAAGAACATTAGTTTATACTGTGAGAATTTTGGAATCCTATACGTATATAGGGAAGATAAAAAGTGGGACACGCTATAATTCTAGAAACATCATTTCAGTCAGCTTAATAGGAAAAATATAAAACACATCTATTTTCATAAACGGTGTGGAGAATTTTGCTTAAAGGAAGGGAAACATAGGAACAATGCTAAGAAAAATAAATGTATGACTTTTCATTAGTAGTTTGCGAAAAAGCATGGAAGATCAACATATGCAGAGATAATGTCTTTATTGAAGCAAAAGACAGAAAAATAGAAGGTACAGAATAGAGTTTCAGCTCAAGTGCTTGTGAACGGGCGTGGGCGAGTGTATCTCGTCTGAGTGTCGTGCATGGTGCAGGAGCGAAATGTTAATGTTATAACTGAAGAGGGGGTTCCCAGGTGTGAGACACTGAAATAAAAAACAGTCTTTGGAAAGGTACGAGAGAGACATTTTAAGGATTTTGGGGGTTCTGCCTTTGGGACGCTGAGAGTGCTGCCTGTCGCCTCTTAGCCCTTTCTTCCCTGCTTCCAGCTTCTAGCGCCTATTCCCAGCACCACGCCTCGCGGCCCCCGCTCCGCGGGTGCCGCTCGAAGGCAAGACTCTTGTTGCCTGACTCGGTCAGGGGTATCTGGCAGTGCACAGGAGCACCAACGCGATTTCAAGGAGCTTTCATCAACCCTTCTGCTCGAGGCGGGACTGCGAGGACCAGCGTGCAGCGCGGCGCTGATCGGCCGCAGCTGGTCCTCTTCCCGCCCCCTCCACCGATAAAGATCCAGCGGTGTGTGAGCAGTGTGGGTTCTGCCTTTGGGACGCTGAGAGTGCTGCCTGTCGCCTCTTAGCCCTTTCTTCCCTGCTTCCAGCTTCCAGCTTCTAGCGCCTATTCCCAGCACCACGCCTCGTGGCCCCCGCTCCGCGGGAGCCGCTCGAAGGCAAGACTCTTGTTGCCTGACTCGGTCAGGGGTATCTGGCAGTGCACAGGAGCACCAACGCGATTTCAAGGAGCTTTCATCAACCCTTCTGCTCGAGGCGGGACTGCGAGGACCAGCGTGCAGCGCGGCGCTGATCGGCCGCAGCTGGTCCTCTTCCCGCCCCCTCCACCGATAAAGATCCAGCGGTGTGTGAGCAGTGTGGGTTCTGCCTTTGGGACGCTGAGAGTGCTGCCTGTCGCCTCTTAGCCCTTTCTTCCCTGCTTCCAGCTTCTAGCGCCTATTCCCAGCACCACGCCTCACGGCCCCCGCTCCGCGGGTGCCGCTCGAAGGCAAGACTCTTGTTGCCTGACTCGGTCAGGGGTATCTGGCAGTGCACAGGAGCACCAACGCGATTTCAAGGAGCTTTCATCAACCCTTCTGCTCGAGGCGGGACTGCGAGGACCAGCGTGCAGCGCGGCGCTGATCGGCCGCAGCTGGTCCTCTTCCCGCCCCCTTCACCTCCATCTGCTCTTTTTAAAACACCGTGCAGATCAACGCGCACGCGGGACGCGCGCGGGGCAACGGCCGGGGCGAAGACCGGGCAAAGAGCGGGCCGTTTAAGGCCGTTCAAGGACGGCAGAGGACGGCCCAGGCCCTGAATCCCTGACTTATCGCCCTGAAACCACCATCCAGGTAGGCCGGCTGCCATTTAACCTTCTTTGAGGCTACTGCCATCCAATACCTGGTATAGCATTTCCATCTTCAATGCCAATCATGCGGCACAAAACAAGAAGCTGCACTAAAAAAGCTACGGAGGTAGCGCAAGTGACTGGTCCCATTGACCTTTTTATCTCACGGGTAAATGAGACAATTGACAAGAGCATTGTACTCCTAGAGAAAAGAGTCTCCCTTGACCTAATGAATGCCAAGCGTTCTTCCCTGGGCTCCCTTGCAAATGTAAATTCACCCCTTCAGCAAGCTTCGAACAATTGCTCCTTGCCCTTGACCACCATAGGCACTATTACAGTACCGAGTGCTGTCGACTTGTCAGTTTCCTGCTCGGAGTCGGACCCGTCCTTTGTGGATTTGGAGGCGACCCCAGATCTAGAAGCCTGTCAGTCTCCTAGAGAGGCGGAGCCGGGCATGGATGGTTTAGCTGCCAAGTCGACTCCTCATGTGCCAAATGATTCTAGGGGGAAAGCTGATTTCATTCCCATAAAAGTAGTGACTAAGTCCACAACTAAGGAGTCTAAACCTAAGGAGAAGAACAAAGCCAAAGATAGTAATCATAATTTGGTAACACCTATTCCACACACAGTGCCTGGCATCCCATGCTGGGTCGATAATATGGTCACGGACCTCAAGCATGATCTTGAAGCTACAATTGCGGCCCAAATTAAACCCTTGATTTCTAAACTCGATAGGCTAACATCGCTCATTAATACTAAATGGCCCAATAAAATTAATGAGCTTGGGCCTGCTCAGCAACAAGGGTATAGAGAACCGCCACCCAATTCCCAACCGTCAGCTAAGGTCACTAAGCCCATAACTGATACAGCGAAAATCCTTCCACCTTCCAAGAACAAAGCTGCATCATACTCTCCCCACATAGGGAACAACCCTGCTCAACCGCCACCTATTCACAATGCAAAAGCGGTGAGCAATTCTTCATCTGTGCAGCAATTAGCCGTTGGTACCAAATCTAACACCTCCCAAACTACGGATCCCAAAGGGAAACCTACGAATACTCTAGCCTCTGACTCTACCAATAACTCTGAAGCTCCCAAGCCAAGGCAGTCTCGCTTTAAGTCTATTAGCCTGCCACCAGAAGTTTCTCCTTTTGTGGTCGTGTTAACTGCTGTCCCCCCACTGAAGGAAGGAGCAAAAGAGACTTACGTAGAGCTAAGAAACAAATGTGCTCAGTGGCTCCAAATACATAAACCACTGCCTAGTAGTATGAGCGGGGAGATTCTTACTGTACGGAGAGGTGATTGGGTGGGTAGGAGCAAGAAAACAATATCAGGGGATGTAATCACTGTTAATTTTAGGGATGTGGGGGCTGCGACCTTTATTTGTAATGCACCTAACAGTGGTCCTGCCACCCAGATCAAACCACTCCCCTTGTCTTACTTCCTTCCCAATTTGACAAGACCCAATTTCCACCGGTCAATTAATCCAATTAATCAAGGGCTTGCACGTCCCCCTCAATATGTCCCTAATCACTGGCGACAGCCGTCTAACTTCCCACCTTCTGTCCCGCACCATGTTGGTCCCCAGTGGCAACAACCTCTCCCCTCCTTACCACCTTTTTTCCATTCTACTCAGCAGTGGCAGCAATTCCCTCAGCAACCATTCACTGCCAATCACTATTGGCAACAGCCATGGCAGGATCCGTCTCCATCCCCGTCCTTTAACCCCTCCTATACACAGTTTGCCCATCCCAATAGGTACTGTGTATTGGATGAGGTTGATTGACTTTCTCCTGAGGGAGGTTTAGATACTAACCTCCCTCATGCAAATGAGGAAAAAAAGGATGCATCGCTGGGTACATTTCTCCCTACAAACCTAGAGGTGTTACCACCCATATTAACTAGGGACAGTGCAGATTCATTCAACCCTCACTGTACTGTGGTTCCTGACGGAAACCCAGCACATGGCGAGTTAAAAATCCTTAGTTGGAATCTTGCTGGGATTTCAAGGAAACTAGGCCTCCCGGAGTGGAATGCCCTGGTTGATGCCCACAATATCTGTATATTTCAAGAGACATGGGCCACTGAGCCACTGCACCGGGTGGGGTTTGTCACTCTTTTTGTACCAGCAGTAAAATCCAAGGCGGGGAAGGGACGGCCATCGGGGGGGCTTATTATTTGGATAAGTATCCTGCTTAATTGCAGAATAATTACTAAGAAGGCAGGAACTCCGGATATTCTTGGCGTCTCCCTATTGGGTCTACGGGGAAGTATAACCGTCGACCTTTACAATGTCTATATCAGGGGAACAAAAAACGGGTGTATTTCACCCACAATGAAGGAGCTTGAGGTTCAGTTGGGAGAGCAGAGTGGTCTTGGACATATCCTAATAGCAGGGGATTTTAACTGTACATATGAACCACTCCCTCTAGAAGGAATTCCAGATCTAGGAGAAGAGGACAGCAGATGGGGTATCCCTACCCTTTCTATCCCACCCATCAAGCGCTGGACTCGCAGTGCAATTCATCTCAATGCACTCACACTGGAGTTTGGATTAAGAGCTGCTAATGGTCGCACTCGATCTGATCTCCTGGGTGCGCCCACATTCAACAGAGTTGGCCAATGCACACGGATTGACTATATTCTGCTGGATAGGGGCCTCTGGAGTTATGTTAACGACATGGTTATTACCAACACCATAGAGAGCGACCATAATCCACTCTCCTTATCCTTAAAAAATCCTTGGTACATTGAAGTACTGCCAGTCCCTCTTGGCCGCCCACAGGGGATTACTGTCGCTACTTGTGGCAGGCGTCTAAAGTGGAGCAAGTTTATGTGTAACACCGACAAACTATCCACAATAGACGAAGTGGTTAAGGGCATGCAAGCCGAAATTAGCTCTATTGATTTAACTATAGCAGCAGACAAGGTCACCGCTGTTTTTGAAGCTGCCGTAAAAACTATTGGAGACCTCTTTTGGGTACAATTGCCATTGGGGAAACAGAAACCTAAATTTAATGGCAAACACGATTGGTATTCGGCAAAATGCAGGAAGGCCAAATCACGCCTAATAGAGGCAGTCAATAATAATAATAATAATAAAACACTTATAAAGCGCCTGGCTGCACAAACTGTGTGTCCCCGCGCTAACTGCTTATAGATCATCCAAAAGGTAGACCCAGAGATACTAGAGAAAGAGAGTCATATCAGCCAACTATTTAGGGAAGAGGAGCGTTTTGAGTTTCGCTCTGAAAATTCTTTCGGACGGTTCCATCCGCAATTGAAGGGGGAGATCATTCCAGTGCTTAGCAGCTAAAAATCGGAAGGATTTACCACCCATTTTAGCTTTTTTAATGCGGGGGATTTTAAATTGCATTGCCCCAGATGACCTTAGAGCTCTCATCGGTCGATGTATAGTCAGAAGACTACCAAGGTACAGGGGGCCTTTGTTATGGGCTATCCTGTGGGCATAGCAGAGATTTTTAAAAATAATTCTTTCCTTGATAGGAAGCCAGTGCAGTTTGGTTAGGGCAGATTTAATAGAAGTTTTTCTCGGGAGACCTAACACCAGACGAGCCGCCGTATTTTGAATGCATTGAAGCTGGTGAAGGCCTTTGAGATTGAGACCTATTAAGAGGGCATTACCATAGTCCAGATGTGGCGTTATTAAGGCGTGAACTATGGTTTTTCTTGCTCCTATAGGAATCAAAGGGAAGTCTCTCTCACTAATCCAAATTGCCAGAAGAGACCATAAAAAGGCCTTACTGGTAGCTAAAAGGGAGTGGGAGGATAACTACTGGCTAACCCTTAAGGAAGCCAGCATGAAAAAAGACTCTAAATCCTTCTGGGACACCATAAGGGCACGAAACAGACCGGATAGCGACCTCGTAACCTGTAACATTCCGGGCCAGGTATGGGAGGCTCATTTTTCCAAACTGTATTCCTGCCATAACGACATAAATGGAAGAGGGTCAGTCCATTCCTCTCTTCACACTGACTATATCTTTCTCCCTGGCGATCCTGACTTTACACCGAAGGAAGTAGAATATGCTATTAACTCCATCATTCCACAAAAAGCTGCAGGACCAGATGGTATCCATGGGGACCTGCTAAAATCTGATGGTGTTAATTGGGGTAAATTAATCCACTCCCTTCTTCTTGCCATCTGTAGGGGTGCCCCCATTCCCGTGTCTTGGAAGGGGGCAGAGGTGGTTCCCATCCACAAGAAAGGCCCTAGGGATGATCCGTCTAATTATAGGCCGATTAGCTTACTAGATGTAAGCCAAAAAGTTGTCGGTAAAGTCATTCTACTCAGGATACTCAACTGGGTGGATGAAAACAAAATACTTACCGATTTTCAGGCCGGCTTTAGAGTAGGCACTGGAACGATAGAGCAGGCCTTTAGGCTTATGATGATCTACTGGAAGGTAGTAGTGATAGGCAAGGGCAGTCTTTATCTCGCATTTATCGATTTAAAGACTGCCTTTGACCTCGTCCCCAGGGACTCGCTATGGAAAGTTCTGGCCAACATGGGGCTCCCACAGTACCTACTATCCCTACTAGTCAGGCTCCATCAAGACAGCTTTGCCCAAATCAGGTGGGGTTCTGGAGGGGAGAAAACGGGCTGTATTCCGGTCGAGAGAGGGGTCCGCCAGGGATGTGTTCTGGCTCCCACCCTTTTCTCTTTGTACATTAATGGGGTGGTGGAGCACCTACTCAAATTTCCATCTGACGAACCATCCCTGGGGGGGGTACGTATACCGACCCTCCTCTTCGCGGACGACACGCTCCTAATCTCCAAAACCCCAATGGGACTACAGAAACTCTTGGACAATTTCCAATCCTTTTGTACTGACCGAGGCTTGGTCATAAACACCAATAAAACAAAATACCTCGTCCTTAATCCCCCTAAACAGAAAGTGCGCCCCCCTATTTTAAATAGCGAATCCCTGGAAAGGGTAAAAGAATTTGATTATTTAGGGATACGCATTTCAGACAAAATGGATTGGACTCCCCATTTAGATAAGATGCTGCTGAATCACAAAAGGATCACAGGTGCCCTATTAAGGGAGCAACGTTCTAGTTCGCTCAAACCAATAGGAACAGTCCTAGAGATCTATGCTGCCAAGGGTGTCAGCTCTGCGCTTTATGGAGCTGAACTCTGGGGCTTCGCATCTTCTCAAGCCCTACAAAAATCTGAGAACAAATTCTGTAGGCAAATAATGTCCCTCCCTCAAAGTACCCCACTTCTGCCCTTATTTATGGACCTTGGCTGTACCCAGTTCGGCGAAATTGCGAAATTTCGTCCTCTCCTATTATGGGCCCGTATTTGGCGGGTAGAGGAACTCAGTGCCTATGCCAGAAGTCTGGAAGAAATAATGGAGTCACCACACTGGGCCAGAGTCAAATGGCTAACTGATATGAAGATCTTATTGTCGAACTTGGGCCTATTGGATTCTTGGTCTAGCAGAACCTCTCCTCCAAAACAAGTACTTAAAAACCTTTATCGGGATTGGACTCGCTCCCAAAGGCATTCTAGCTCATCCATTGGCAGGCTTACAGAGGATTTTTTGATGTTTAAAGACTGTCCCAGGCGAGAACCCTACCTAGACATAATCGGGAAACCGTTTGCCCGGTCCTTGTATTTTAAATTTAGAACGGGTACTCTCCCACTGAACACTTTCACCAAAACATGGAAATCCTGTACAGATAAAACTGACTTGTGTCCGTCATGTTCAGCCCACCCAGAGACATTAGCCCACTTCTTATTTGTCTGCAAGGAATATGCCAATCCAAGAAGGGTGTGGCTGAAGAACTTGTGTCGGCAACTGGGAACTAGGAGCCATGATGAGGCAATCAGGATACTTGTTTCGGACAGTTATGTACCCTATGCCTGTGCCCTAGCAACATTTTTATTTTGGGCTTGGGCTATTCGAGCCAGAAAGCTTAAATTCTCTGTTTAATTTTTTCTTAAATAATATTTATTCTAGTAAATGTTATACTCCATGTTATTAACTGGATATGTGCTACTAATTTTATTATTAACTACCAATTCTTTTTAAACTGCTTTTATGATAATGACATTTTATCGAAATAAAGCTTTTTGACTTTGACTTTGAATAGAGTTTCAGCACTATATTTTTCTAGTATGGTGTGAAGACCAACCCTGGCCACAGGTCAGTTAAGGACAGGAAAAACCCCAAGGAAGGACAGTCATCAATAGGACAGCAGATGCAGAATGGACACCCCAGGACAGAACTGGAAACCCAGATTAGGATCAGGACAGGACCACCAAGGTACGACCAGCACCCGCAGTTTGGAAGAAACGCCTGCGCTCCACCCTCTCTGCAGCTATCAGCCAGAACCCCGATAGGGTTATCGATTTTCCCCAGCAAAGTGCTCCGTCAGCACTTAAGGTTTCTCAGGAAAAAAAACCTTGAGTCTGTGGAAATTATGGACAGAGTGCTCCGCAGCCCTCTGTATCATTCACCTATTGAGTGCGTTGGGTCAGTGACAGGTCAGATATTCGGACAAGTCGGACAAATTCTTTAGCTAAACCTAGGCTAGTTATACTGTTTTCGGGTCAGTGTACCACCCCCCAAATGTTGCAAGTGTAAGAATCCCCAATTTCGATTGGTCCCCAAGTAGGATAGGTCAACACACCAACCACATTTCACCTTTACAAGACTTCATTTGCATTTTCTGGGACCGACTATTAAATTTGGGGTTCCCATGAGACGTTCTACAGAATACAATGGATTTTATACAATTGTTGCTTTTGCAGGACAGTTCAGCTTCATTCTGCTGGGTCGCAGGTCACTTTCTCAGGAGCTTCTTGGCTGTGGCTGCCAGCTGGCTGAGTTCCACTGTTACAAGGTTTTCTTCCCTCCGCCAGGGTGACATGCGCAGTAGGGACTTCCAAGATGGGGTTTGCTTCCCTCCCAGGCCCAAGAGTTACGATACATGAAAAGTAAGCGAAAACAAATTAGAAATATAAGAAATAAATGAATACACTGTATACCATGAATAGCTACTCTATAACCCTTACTTTATATAAACTATGGCATTATGTTTTAGTGCAAATAAACAATAACACAAAAGCAGTAGCGCAAGCTTCACCATGTGAGGATACAAAGCGGCCATCTTAATGCTAGTGCGCAAGCGCAAAGATTCCCACCAGAACTGCAAGTACGTCACGTCACGTGAGTGTGACTAACGCATGCGCAGTAGAAACCCGCCAAGCAGCGGCCATTTTTAGTGACAAGCGTTATTAAGTTTTAGTAAAGGCAAGCATCTCAAGGACACCCCAAATCTCAAAATAACGGAGAAATTAGTAAGACGAAACATGTTGGGTTATTCTGTTACTGTTATGCGAGGTTCATGAGTTCAAGCAAGTCACGTAATATGCAAATCCTTGCTCCATCATGAGTGTTTGATTGGTTCAAATGCTCCGTCCATTACCACCCCCTTTTGTACCGCTTTTGGCCGCCATAAGTGTGGCAGGCTATGCTCAGACGTGAGTCCCTTGCTCACTTTGCCACTGGATTCAAGCAAGCCGGGCTGAAGACGGCTGGAATGCCAGAAACCAGTCCTCGGAAGCTTGTTTCTGGTCCAGGGAAGCCATGGCTTGGCAGTTCGGGCTGGACTGTTCCCATGAGGCACAGGGTCAGACTGATTTGCATATAGCCATATCTCAACTGGGGTGGCAGAGTGGGCTAAAGAACGGTGATGGATTAAACCCAGATCTTTTGACTGGGTGTGAGTGTTTGATTGGTTCCGATGCTCCGTCCATTACCATTTCTATTTCTATTTCTATTTAGGGGGTTTTATAAAGCGCTTGGTGACGCTCAACGGCGTGTCCCCGCGCTGAGGAGCAGAAATTACAGGAGCCTGCAGAGCAGAATATCTTACTGTGCGAATAGTACAGTTTTAAGCTTAGCTCTAAAGATTGATTCTGATGGTTCTAATCGCAATGCCATAGGTAATTTGTTCCATCTAGAGGCTGCAAGGTACCTAAAGGATCTTCCGCCCATCCGTGCTCTAGACACTTTAGGGACAGCCAGGAGTCCTGAGCCGGAAGATCTCAGGGGGCGGGACGGCTCGTAAGATGTCAGCAGTCCTTTCAAAGGGAGAGGGGACCTCCCGTTGATGATCCGATGGCACGTACATAGTGCTTTGAATTCTACCCTGCTTCTGATCGGAAGCCAATGCAGAGAACGGAGGGCCGCTGAAGATGCGGCTCTTCTGGGTAGTCTAAGCACTAGTCGGGCAGCGGCATTCTGTAAAACCTGTAGGCGGCTCAAATTCTTCTCCAAAGTCCCTAAATAGAGAAGATTGCCATAGTCCATCTTTGATGTGACTAGTGCATGCACCAGGGTTTGACGGGCTGTCACAGGTAAAAACTTTAATGCCTTCCTGAGACTTTTAAGGGTCCCGAAGCATGATACAACCACCCGGTTGATCTGAGGGCCAAAGGTAAGGTCAGTATCAAACCATAAGCCCAAGTTCTTTGCTTTCTGGCAGGGGATAGGTGTTGGACCTAAGCAGGATGGCCACCATGCTGACGTCCACGCAGATTGGCAACCCCCCACGACCAGCACCTCGGTCTTGCCTCCGTTGAGCTTGAGACAATTGGCGGACATCCAGGCAGCTAGATCTTGCAAGCAAGCTCTGAAGATGTCCGCCGAGAGCCCGGGTGCACGCGACAGGGAGATAACCATCTGCGTGTCGTCGGCATACGACACCATTCGGAGGCCGTGACTCTCTACTAAGGAGGCAATCGGGGCAACATAAAGGTTAAAAAGTGTTGGACTCAGGGACGAGCCTTGCGGCACCCCCTGGACCAAAGTGATTCGCTCAGAGTACTGATCGCCTTGCCTCACTTGGAAGCCCCGACCTGTAAGAAATGAATAAATCCATTTCAGCGCTGCCCCTCTCACCCCCCCTCTGTTCAGACACTGTAGCAAGATGGAATGTACTACAGTGTCGAACGCCGCGCTGAGGTCCAAGAGGATTAAAGCCATGGTTTGTCCCTCATCTGCACCCTGCCTGAGGGTTTTGGTAGCCCTAAGAAGGGCAGACTCCGTAGAATGACGGGGCCGAAACCCAAATTGGGTGGGGTGAAGAAGGTTGTTTTCCTCCACATATTTCATTAGCTGTTTGTTAACCACCTTCTCTGCTACCTTAGAGAAATATGGCAGCAGAGAGATGGGACGGAGATTGTCCAACTTCTCAAAGCTAATGTTGGGCTTTTTGCGGAGGGGAAGCACCACAGCCTGTTCCCAATCCTCAGGTATAGAGCTAGAACGGAAGGAGACATCTAGCAAGTGCCTGATATAGGGTTCGAGTGTCTCCAAACTGTCACTCAACCTTTTTGGGATGCAGGATCTCGAGGGGAGCCAGATTTAACAGACCTGCAAATTTTAACTAAATCCTCCGTTGAGGGGATAGTGAAATTAAGTAGCAGATTTTGATCAGCTTCGTCTCCTACTAGATCTACAGGCTCATCCGCTACAGGTGGTGTATCGGGAAAAGCAGAGTAGATCTTAGACACTTTGTCACCAAAGTAGTAGGCAATGCGATTGCATGCTGCTACTGAGTGGTCTACGTCGTGTGTAGATGTTTTAAGGGTGGCTAGGGACTTATATATGCTAAACAGTTCCCTGGCAGAATTCTCTGCCCCATGGATTCTGTCTGCATAGTATGTGGCTTTTTCTATCCGGATTTTGTTATGATAGATGCGTCTCTTGGTGAGATAAGCCTCCTTCAGCCGGTCATCGTATGCCACTCTCCATTGTCTTTCTGCTCGTTTGCAGTCCCTTTTGGCGCAGCGCAGCACCTTGCTAAACCAGGGAGCAGTTCTTTGTCTGTGGACACCTTTAGTTGACCGGCCCAAAGGGGCTGTGCAGTCCAGAGCAGCCGTGATGCGATCATTGAGCAGTTTATTTGCCGTTACCACGTCATTGCCTCCTGGGGGCCCTTCCCCGGTGAGAGCCTTATTGAATTCTAGCAGGGAGAATCTTGCCCACCTGCGTCGAGGGTAGTTGAGAGGGGTGGGAGCGATAACTGTATGCTTGGACAGTTGAATAACAAATGGAACAAAAAATTGATCTGTCCAGGGCAGAGGCACTGGGGGTGCAACCAAAACATCCTCCCAATTGGCAAATATAGGGTCTAGTAGGTGCCCACGATTGTGTGTTGGGAGCTGCCCCTTTAACTCTAGCTGTAGGGTGTGAAGTTCTTCCAGGAACTCCACCGCTCCTTTGTCTAGTGGGTCTTCCAAGTGTGCGTTTAAATCTCCTAACAATAGAAACGTATCCCTCCTTATTGCTGCTTCTGTGACACACTCTAGGAGATTGCCTTTGAATCTGGACATAGGTCCCGGTTGGCGATAAACTAACAGACCTTTAACAGTCATGCTCCCATCGATTGTAATGGTGAAGACACCCGCCTCACATCCTGCCAGATTAACTGGTTCTAGTTTACAGGTCCATTGCTGTTTAAAGGCGATCGCAATTCCGCCTCCTCTGCCTACCAGTCTGTCCAGGCGTACCATCTGATAGTCATCTGGTAAAGCCTGAATGATATCTGGATCAGAGTTGGCGTCAAGCCAGGTTTCTGTAATAAACAGCAGATCAGGATGTTTATCAATGAGAAGGTCATGTACATCGTGTTTATGACAGCTAAGCGATCTCACATTAATAAGGCCACAGGACAGTGAGAAGTTGTTAGCCCTATTGTTTGCTGGCACCGTGCTGAAGCGGAATTGACAGTAACTACACCCTTCATTCTCCCCTACCCTTACGCTGTGATGGCCAGGAGAGCATTCAATAGAGGAAAAACTTACTAATTCACTCCTGCTCCAGGTGACTCTACCATCCGGGCCAGGGGTAGGGGCCCAGGGCCGTGTCCGGTCGCGGACGGGCACAGACGGGCTTGGCTTAGGCGCGGCTTCGGCGCGCATCCGGCGCGCCCGCTGCGCCAGCCGGCTGCGCCGTCTGGCCGGAATGCACATTATATAGGGTGTGAGGAGGGTGGGAGGGCGGCGCGACTAGAGCGCACCCCCAGCCCTACCTAAAATGGCGCCCACCGCCGCCAAGCGCAAATGACACAAGACGGCTGGGCGAGGCAGAGGAAAGGGGTATGAGCGTGTGAAAGAGATGTTAGTGTGCCTGGTAAAATTCCCCAATTAAAATTTCTATTTAGAACCCCCAGGTGAAATTCCTAAAAAACGCTGTCTTTGCAGTTTAAAACACAATATCACCAGTAAATATTCCAGCAAGTCGAATCCAGATAAAAGCGCTCGCAGCCCTAGTGTCTCTCACTAGGGAGAGCTCAAAAATAGGCAGCGAGGGCTTCCCACCCCCTTTTGTACCGCTTTTGGCCGCCATAAGTGTGGCAGGGTATGCTCAGACGTGAGTCCCTTGCTCACTTTGCCACTGGATTCAAGCAAGCCGGGCTGAAGACGGCTGGAATGCCAGAAACCAGTCCTCGGAAGCTTGTTTCCGGTCCAGGAAAGGCATGGCTTGGCAGTTCGGGCTGGACTAAACCCAGATTTTTGACTGGGTGTGAGTGTTTGATTGGTTCAGATGCTCCGTCCATTACCACCCCCTTTTGTATAGCTGTACAATAGAACGCAATTGGGACTGACCATGTTGTAACATTATCATATCCTGCTCTATTATATCAATAGCAGATGATACAATGCTGTCCAGTTAAGAGATTCTGGAGGACAGAGTCGTTGACCCATTGTCCACTACAGAAAGTGTTTTTTCAAAATTAATACGATCAATTTCTCGTTTTTTTTCAGCAGTTTAAATTTGATTTAGTTTCCAAGCATCATTTTAAGCTGCGTATATACTGGCGTATATGAAACGTTTTTGACGCTGTTTGCGAGGTTCCAGTATGAAATCTCGCAAGTCAGCACCTTCTTTAAGTAAAGTTAAGTGTTGTTTAATTTCGGGAAGTGTGGATCTCTGTAGCCAGTCGAGGCATAGTTTTCCTACACTGTATGTTGTAACTATCACTGGATGTTGTCTCTGGGAATATCTTGGGTCTGGCCTGTTCTGTTTGAACCCCTGTATTTTGTTCAGGAATCTATCATGACAGTTATTAGTGTCTGTGGGCCAGATAAACCATTTGTTCCAATCAGGAAGTGTTCTGTTTTGTTTTAAAATATAGGCCACGTCTAACCCTTAATCTGTAGTGCTGTTTCTATCAGGCATTGGCTTTGGTATAGACGGGTTGTTTAAATCTTTTATCTTGGCTAAACCAAGACAGGTTGTTTGCTGAATTGTGTCATTCAGGAACATTATTTGTTCTGGGATCATGCAGGCTCTGAACAACGCTTCTAAACCTTGTACCTGCCATTCTTTTGTACCCTAGATGGTTTTTGTCTCAATGTTGTTTTTCTAAAATTCAAAACCAAATGTAGACATTTTTTCATAAAATTTTTCAGAATAAATCAGTTTAGTGTTTGTCAACATGCTTTTCTCTCCTTTCTTATTTAACATTTTGAAATAGAATGTTTCAGGATCAGTGATATTAAACCCCGAGAAGTATGGGAATTTCTCATAAAATGTTTTTGAGCTGCCTTTTGGTGGGATAGGACAATGTTCCCATTGATTATAACTGAAAATATTTCTAGGATTTGCAGATTTATGCAGATAATGATGCCCAAAGTGGTTGAAACATTACATTTCCTCATAATTCGACGAACCCTGTAAATAATTATGTGCTGTAAATTTTGCTGACATTCCTAAATTTGACATCATATTATTAATATTTTCAAAGTCCCAATCATCAGAGAAAGTTCTAGGTGAAACAAAGTCACTTAAAGAAATCTTACATTGGTGTGGATATTTCAAAAGCTCAACCGGGCCATGAATTTCATAGTCAGTTTTGTCCCATGCTATACCACCAGGTATAGGGATGGCTGTGATGTTCACTGATGACAGTTCTCTTTTTTCGATGTGTGATGATCTGTGTGGTTTCAGGACCAAGTTAATGTTCTGACTTGCTGTGTCCATTGTACTATATTTTCCATCAATAAATCTACCCAAACTTAAAACCAAGATGAGCCATAGAAGGAGGAAAAGTACGCCTAACACAATCCATATTTTAATCCATTGTGAAGTTAGATATGTTTCTCTGAGTTGTTGAAAGAGTTCTGTGATTTTTTCTTTGAATGTTTTTGATGCTGGCTTGTCTCCATGTTCACTTGGATCATCGGAAAAGTCATCAAAGTTGATAAAGTAGCCAGATGCAGTTCTGTCAATTGGTGGGATTGCTTCCGGATTTCCATTGATCTTTGCATTTTCTTTTGTTACATTTGTATAGTCCGAGGCTACATCGTTGTAGATCGGAGTTTCTTGATGAACTGTTGCAATTTGGGTTTCAAGAGGCACAAGTTCCATGGCTTTGTTGCATAGTCCTTTTTTAATCACTGCAGGTTTGTCAAATGTGATTAGTCTCTCAGTTTGAACCTCTTGGATTGTAGCAAGATTTGGTCTTCTACTATTTCTTGGGAGTCCACTGGGCCTACTACTTATTATTGGCCAAATGATTGTGGTTTCACCAGGTCGATTTATACAACTCGGTTCTCCTTTTTTCCAGCAAGGGGCGGTAGTACTACTGATCTTGTTCCGCTGACAGCTAAGACAGGTACTGCTTTTCTGTAAGAAGGCCCAAATTCCTTCTTCACTGCGATCTTTTCTCTGACCAGATCCCCAATCTTTGGAATCCAGACAGGTCTTACTGGGACAGGTGGTTTTTCTTCAGTGGTAGTTGGCCTTAGTTTTTTGTTACTCAGACTTTTTCTTGTTTCATTTAAGTCCCGTAAAACAGCCAAACGATCTTTGATGCACCACTGAAGTCTGACAATCCAAGTCCTGAATGATCATTCTGGTACCAAATAAAAGTTCATACGGACTGATACCTCCTAGAGAATTTCTTGGCATATTATTAAGACTACGTTGGACACTTATTAGATGTTTGACCCACCCATCACCCGAACCTAATACCCTCGCTGTTATAGATTGCTTTATGCCCCGGTTTTTTCTCTCCACTACCGCATTTCCCTCGGGATGGAATGGAATAGAAAACCGCAATGCAATGCCCATGCTGGCCATGGCCTCCTTGTAAGCCCGAGAGCTAAACGCAGGACCCTGGTCAGAATGTAGCATGCCAATTGGGTATGTGCCGATAAAGACTCGCAAATCTTTTATAACAGTTCTGGCGTCAGCCGAGCGCTGGGGCCACATCCAAATGAATCTTGTCTTAATATTTATGGGACCACATTTTTCCGTCTGGATGTCTGCGCATAGATAGCCTGATGCTGGGAAACAGTGGTGTCTGGGCTGGTGTCAGGTCCGGTTCACAACTGCGATCTCTGTTGCAGTCCTGACAATTCATTGCAAATTTATAATTTTCTACGCTCATCCCCGGCCACCAGTATTGTGATTGTAATTCTATTAGAGATTTCATGATCTCTTGGTGCCTCAGACCCAATCCCATGTGTGCTTCTTGTATCAAGAAGACTCTCCGGTTCGTGTTTGGAATTACTCTATCCCCCACTCCAGGGATTTTGAGCAAATGGAACGGAGTTCGCGTCAATTATGTATGTATTGCCGAGTGGATAGTTTAGAGGTAACGCTGCATAATTGCCTTCCAGTGAGGCTTTTACAGCAAGCAGCGTTTCGCCATCTATTTGTTTTTTCGTATGCATTTTTGTAGCTACGGAAGCCGAGTGATCAGCTGCCGCTCTGGCTCTGTCAGCCAATGAATTCCCTGCAACGTGAACGCCATCACGTTGATGACTCAGTGTATGAATCACGTGAGTCTTTTGTAGTTCTTTTTGTAAAAGAACTACCTGTTCCCATAATCTTTTATGCTTTATTGTGGCACCTGTCTCATCTTTGTAACCGTTTTTTATCAAGGTCTGCATGGAATTATTGTAAGGTCGATGCAGTAATGCGAATCGCACACTATTAGTGTCGGGAATTCGCGATCGGCATTTTCAAGCGCCATCTTTAGAGATCTTATTTCAGCTCGCTGAGCTGTACAATTTCTGAGTGATTCAGTTTTAGTGACCATCGGTCTGAATTTACCTAAGCGCCAGCGACCTTTAACAATCGCGCATGGTGCATTGTAAATCTGTTTTTCAACAACGTAGTGTTGTGCAAATCTGTCTGTGTAGATTACACAGGTGTACTGTTCGAGAGGCAGAATTTCAATCGGCAGAGGACATTCATTTTTTCATATTCCAGATATTCAACTTTTTTCATTTTCGGATAAAATGCGTGTGTCACGTCTTCTGTTGCAAGAGAAGTTTCCCATTTTATCCATTTTGGATCTAGACCTTTAGCATTAGGATTGCCTGGTATTGTTACCGCCTCAAGGGCTGATACTGCTGTTAAAACAGATATCCTTTTTCCTTGGGCTAGGGCTCTTTCTTTTGCTACAGCAGTTTGAACCGCAGTTAGAATGTTTTCATTTGAACTGAATTTCATTTCAGCTTGTGTGTACAAATGTGATTTGTAAGCTATTGGTACCATTTCTCCCTCATCTTCCTGGGATGACTCAGATTACAAGGTTGCGTTCATTTGCACGTGTTTGCAGTTTTGTTTTAGTTAACATGTCTGTCTGTAATGATCTTAAAATTTCTATATGTTTTTGAGTCCAATTAATTGGTTTAAAATCAGGTTTTATCAGTTCGTAGAGAGGTTTAACCCTCTCTGCATAATTTAGAACATGGGTACTCACAAACTTTCTCTCGGGGGCCAGATTTAAAGTGTGGTTTGAGGCTGAGGGCCGCACCAGTGGGGGTGGGGTCATTAGGGCGGGGTCATTGGGGGCGGGGCTAGAGGGGTTAGTTAAGCGGGCAGAGAATCAGAGGGCGGGAATAACCAGAAGATTGGGCCAGTGGGCAGAGTCAGGTGTGGCCAAAAAGAACAAAACATCCCAATGTTTAGTATTTGTTTGGCATTTCATTGAGCAGTTACAGCTTACTATGTTATATAATTCAACCAATGCAGTTTCTTAAATATCTCCAGCTAGCTGAAAGTACAAACAAGGAAGCAAGCAATAGCAAAGCCAAAAGATCTAGCCTTGGCAAGATTGCAATGAATTGAGAGCTTGCTGACGTCTTTGACCCAGTCACTGAAAGTGCTCAGGTGCACTCGCCTAAATTCTCAATGTGTTTACATTTTATAATCATGGCTAGTAACAGTATTTTCAATATTGTAACACAGCAGTAGCTCACTAATATTACTGCAAGTAATGTCTGTGACACCACTCCCATTTGTCATATGTGAGTTCCTGTTTTGATCTAACGTTATTACAGTGGCATGTGAGACAGGTGGGGAGAGATGATACCCCAGCCCTAATGGGCAATGAGTTCTGCGGGGCTTTTCGAATCTCCTCTCTGGGTCTATTTTATAGCACACAGTTGCTCTTTACAGTACCTGGATTCTTAGAGGATGTCATCAGGTAATCCACGTATGCTATCTAACCCCGCCCCCTTTAAAAAAATGTGTTCAACAGAAAAGAAGGATTGGACTGGAGCCAAGGTTCATGAGATGTTTCGCTCTTGGTTCCTTCGACTGGTCTGGCCGCATTTTCAATCACCTATTTGTTCAGGCCTGGGACGGGGTGGGGATCTCTCGATGCCAATGACCATCCTTTCACCTCACTAAAGACAGGTCAGCATCATTAGTGTTATTTGCAACATTTATGGGAACGCTCTTTACAGCCTCAGTGTATCTGGGCAAAAAGTAAGAATTAATCTTGCACCGGCACAAGCCTGTCCCTCCATAGCATTGGTAGTATTGTACTATATATATATATATATATATATTACCTACTGGCGGTCGCCAGTAGGTATATATAGTTAGGATTTTTTCTCTATGGGATTTTTGAAAATTCTATGTCTAATAACTTTGGCGTTTGTGGACGGAATTGGCTGAAATTTTCAGGAAAATGGAACATTTTGTTTTTGAGCAGCCCCTAAAAATTTGGGGGGGTTCGTCAAGGGGGGGCCGAGAAAAAAGGGGGGTCCCAAAACGTGTTTTTAACATTGAGTTTTCCATAGGGCGGTTGGCCTCACTTTTAGCCCGAACGGCTGAATGGATTTGCACGAAACTTGGCAAAATTGTAGGGACTGGTAGCCCGATGTGCCTTTGCTAGGTCTCAATATATGTGCTCCAGTGGATTTTGAGAAATTAACGTTCAAAAAAAGATATATATCTGTAACAGCGCTCCGCTTCGCGTACTTTTCGCGTTACGGAGCTTTGCGAAGCTGATTGGTTCTCCGGCGTCTGTAAACATTCCAAACAGTCGGTAGCGGCCGCCATCTTGTCTCTCGGTAGGATCGAGAGACAAGAGGAGGCCAAAGCGAAGGGGCAAATGACCATAAGGGGGCATAGTAGATCCTCCTTGACCTCTTAGGTTTGATGTGGAGGTTTTAAAAGGGCCCCGCGGGGCAAAAAAAATAATAATAATAATAATCGAACGGCTGAATGGATTTGCACGAAACTTGGCAAAATTGTAGGGACTGGTAGCCCGATGTGCCTTTGCTAGGTCTCAATATATGTGCTTCAGTGGATTTTGAGAAATTAACGTTCAAAAAAAGATATATATCTGTAACAGCGCTCCGCTTCGCGGAGATAAAATTATCTCTGTATTACCTAGCTGTTGCTAACACCAGTTAGCGACCGCTAGTAGGAGATAGCGACCATCTTGGGCTCCACTTTGCATGTCAGTGATATTTATCACTAATGACATGCAAAGTGGGCATGCCAAGATGTTAGCGACTGGAAACAGTCGCTAACATCGCTATCTCCAAAAAGTAACACCTGCCCTGAGCAGTTCTTAGCCATGTTATCCAATGGGAGGTGGATAACATGGCTAAGAGCATTAGCTCGGTAATGCATGAATATCGCGGACTTTTCAGCGATATTAATGCATTGCTGTCGTTTTTTATCGCATTTGCGATAAACCTTGATAATAGCAAGGTTTATCTGCGATAATTTCTGACGATGCTTAGCGGTAAAAAATTTGTTGCTAAGCATCGTTAGGGATAAATATCGCTTAACTTTGGTAATATGCCCCAACGTCTGTTAACGTTCGATTAGAAGGAAATCAGGAAGTGTTGAAAAACATTGTCTGCGCCATCTTGCCTTTTTTCAAATGCCACACTTTTGTCGTGCACGGCAGTCATTTGAGATGCCTTGACCAGACCCACTCTCTGCACGCTGTCGATCCTTAGCATGGCTCCCCACCCTCGCAAGCATCTTCCCCAGGCACTGGTCACCCCCGCTCTCTGTCTTATGCATGGGTAATAAACCTCCCCCCATCTGCGCTGCTCTTCCCTGAGAATCACACCCTGTGCCCGCCCGATCGACACCTCCCTTTCGCCCTATTCACTACCGCACCCTCTGACACTCCTTTTCCTCTGTGTCCGATTGTCCAGGCCGGTCCTAGGCTATCAGCTAGCCCTGCAGATGTAGTTTATGGCCCCAGCTGTAAAGAATCACCCCTCTTCAAAGGAGTTATAGTAGATCAAGGCCCACACTCGATGAGATCCGTCACAGCACACACGTTCCTACTATCTGAAAACCATCCTGTATTGTGATTGGGGAGGGGACCGATCCTGAAGCGGAAGATTCCAGGGATGACTCTTTGTACATCAAAGTTTTTACAATTATGTGTCACATTAAAAATATATAGCACTCCAACAAAGTAGTAGGATTATAAAACTTTAATAACTTATAAATATATACAACAAAACAAAAACAGTAAAAACATTTAAACATTTTTAGGGAAAAAGACAGAAGTAGCGGTCGGTTGTGCGAATAGTCCCAACGCAGCACAACGTCCAGATTTCTGGACGGCACCCAGGTGATATTGCCTGGGTGCCGCACTGATTTCGGTATCCGGCGTGGGGCGTCACGGGGGGTTGGTCATCAGTAGCGGTCTGTTGTGCGAATAGTTCCAAGGCAGCAGAACGATGGCACCAAGGTGATGTCCAGTAAGTTGCCGCCCTCCGAATAACGGCGTGGGGCGCCCCGGGGGGGGGGGGGGAGGCGGCGTGAACGGGCCTCTCCAGGTGGAGTCTCGTCTGCTGTAGTGGGGCGCCCCTTTACCGTTTCAGTTGCCATTCCGTCCGCATTTGGTCCACTGTGTCAAAAGCCGCAATTCAGCTGAGTTGCGCCCACTCTTGCGGTGCAGCGATAGGCGGCTGTCACAGGACTCTCAAAATGGCGGCAGGCTCTTTCCTTTTTGGGCCTGGTCCACTGAAATGGCCCTGGGACACCTTGGAAATCGGACGCTTGTCTGCTAGGTCTTGGACCCCATTCTCGAAAGCGTCCCCTCCGCCTTGAGGATTCAACAAAAGTTTTGGGGGCCCCCGACTCCTGCAGGCTTCTGGTGGGGAGCGGCTGCCATGATTGCTCGCGGAATGACCACGACGGAGCCACAAGATGGTGGTGCTTTCATGCTGACGCCAGCTTCAGTCTGAAACATCCAGAAACAAGGTGGGGCTTTCATCGTTTGGGGAAAAAAAAAAGTTTTCATCCAATGAAAAGTGTTATTTTTAGGTCATATGATCAAGCCTTCCATCATTAGGAAACCAAAAGTAAAATGAACCAATGAAAAGTTTTATAAACAAGTCACATGACCTGTTATGCGGCATAGGGTATAAAATGCGGAGAAAATACGTTGGCACGTGAGGCGGCGTCAGTAGCGGACCGATGTGCGAATAGGCCGAAGGCAACACAACGCGCCAAGATCCGGATGGCACCGAGGTGGTGTCCAGCAAGTTGCAGCACTGGTGTGGCCATCCTACAATGCTGAAAGTCGGCGTGGGGCGCCCCGTTGGCCTGTGAGTTCGCGTCAGTAGCGGACCGATGTGCGAATAGGCCGAAGGCAGCACAACGCGCCAAGATCCGGATGGCACCGAGGTGGTGTCTAGTAAGTTGCCGCACTGGTGTGGCCATCCTACAATGTTGAAAGTCGGCGTGGGGCGCCCCGTTGGCCTGTGAGATGGCGTCAGTAGCGGACCGATGTGCGAATGGGGCCAAAGGCAGCGCAACAATTTTTTCCGAATAGAAGACACCACTGGGCGCTGAGATGCCAAGATCCGGATGGCACCGAGGTGGTGTCTAGCAAGTTGCCGCACTGGTGTGGCCATCCTACAATGTTGAAAGTCGGCGTGGGGCGCCCCGTTGGCCTGTGAGATGGCGTCAGTAGCGGACCGATGTGCGAATGGGGCCAAAGGCAGCGCAACAATATTTTCCGAATAGAAGACACCACTGGGCGCTGAGATGCCAAGATCCGGATGGCACCGAGGTGGTGTCTAGCAAGTTGCCGCACTGGTGTGGCCATCCTACAATGGTAAAAGTCGGCGTGGGGCGCCCCGTTGGCCTGTGAGATGGTGTCAGTAGCGGACCGATGTGCGAATGGGGCCAAAGGCAGCGCAACAATATTTTCTGAATAGAAGACACCACTAGGCGCTGAGATGCCAAGATCCGGATGGCACCGAGGTGGTGTCTAGCAAGTTGCTGTACTGGTGTGGCCATCCTACAATGCTGAAAGTCGGCGTGGGGCGCCCCATTAGCCTGTGAGATGGCGTCAGTAGCGGACCGATGTGCGAATGGGGCCAAAGGCAGCGCAACAATATTTTCTGAATAGAAGACACCACAAGGCGCTGAGATGCCAAGATCCGGATGGCACCGAGGTGGTGTCTAGCAAGTTGCCGTACTGGTGTGGCCATCCTACAATGCTGAAAGTAGGCGTGGGGCGCCCCGTTGGCCTGTGAGGTGGCGTCAGTAGCGGACCGATGTGTGAATGGGGCCAAAGGCAGCGCAACAATATTTTCAGAATAGAAGACACCACAAGGCGCTGAGATTCGGTTACCACCGAGGTGATGTCTAGCAAGTTGCCGCACTGGTGTGGCCATCCTACAATACTGCTCCGAATAACGGCGTGGGGTGCCCGAAGGGGGCGGGGGAGGTGGCGTGAACGGGCCTTCCTAGGTGGAGGCTCGTCTGCTGTAGTGGGGCGCCCCTTTACCGTTTCAGTTGCCAGTTAGCTGAGTTTCAGCCGCTCTTGATGCTACAGCGACAGGCGGCTGCAACTGGACTCTCAAAATGGCAGCCCGTTCTTTGGATTTGGGCCTGGTCCACTAAAATGGCCCTGGGATACCTTAGAACTCGGACGCTCACATTTTTTTTCCTTTCCTCTACATGCAAAAAAAGGTAAATGCCCGGTACGTTACACGCTTCATCTGCCACGATGTACTCTCCAGAGGAACCGAAAAAAAATATAGTTATGGTAACTATACCATGCATCGTCATATGGAGAGGTGGCACCAATTAATTATAGTGCTGCATAAAAGAGAGATTTGGAGGAGAACCCCCGACCTGCCAGTACATTCATCAAAGAAGTGGCACTGACAGCATCAGAGGCAAGGGAAACGGTCCCAAATATTTAGAAGAACTTTGGAAAGATTAAAATGACATGTTTAGATTGTGGCAAATTAATTTCATGTGGACAGATGAGTGTTACTCTAATAAATACGGCATATGAACATCATCATAGTCGATGGTTGGTAGAGACATTTTGACTATATCCTGGACCTGCCCGTCCTCGCCCAAAATGGCGCCGGAATAAATGGGACTCGTAACTCCTTGTTGTGTACTGGTTGCACAACCTTGATATCACGAGATACGTATGCAGTTTTGAAGCACATGGCGGGCGGGGACGAGAATAGATTGAATATTTCGACATCTCTATTGATATTAAGTTCTGATGTGTTATTGATTACTGTACTATTGAAAGTTCGAATTAACGTCACCCATGGTACTTGCCCGCAAATGTATATCTAGATAATTTTATTGTAACTGGCCCTGTCGTATTTTAATTATAAAATGTACGTCCACCGATTCCGCAACTGTTAGACACCTTAGTTCTTGCAACCTAATGGCCCGCCCGTTATGTTCCTCTACAGTGTAAATGTGTACTCATGATATACGATTACAGTTTGCTCCGTGGCCGGCCCACGTGGTTATAGGCTCGTATTTGTATTATGAAATTTTCACAATAAAGGTTTTTAAAAGAAAACATGGTAGTAGTATATACATTGGTAAAGTTTTTAATAATAGTCACTGTTTTAGAATCAGTAAAAGGCAAGTGAAATAAAGCAGACCAATTACATGAAGGGTAAAAGGTATAATACGCAGGAACGCAGTAAAGATAAATGGTCAAGGGCTGTTGTGTTTTCTACTCCTGCAACATAAAGTGATCGATAAGAATCTCATATTCAGGCGTATCGGCGACTAAGACAGCAGGCCGACCCTCTTTTGCTCAACGGCTCCGTCATGGGACGAAGAAACGCCCTTTTTCTCGAAAAAAGAATATATTTTACTTGCAGGACAGTTGTAAATTTTCCGGGAAAGTACATTAGCCTGGAACATTATAACATATATTTAAGAAAAAATAATGTTCGGAAGTAATAAAAAGCGTAATTTTTAGGTCATATGACCCAGCCTTTCATCATTAGAATAAGAAAAGTAAAATGAACCAATGAAAAGTTTTATTAACAAGTCACATGACCTGTTATGCTTACGTTACGTGCTGCGGGTCGCGCCCCGGATGACTTCCGGATGCGCTAACGCGGCGCGTCATATGACGCATTACGCGACAACGCAGGTCCAGAATATAGTCAAAATGTCTCCACCAACCAGCGGTCGGAACACAACCCCTTTCAGCAGGCTAAATAGTTCTGTTAAATGACAACAGAAGGGACAGGCAACAAGAACCATCAGTCAAAGAGGGGAGGGCTAGTTCTTCTCTACCGGGTTACGTTGGGGAGCTACCGGAACTGATCGAATTGGTAGTCTACAGTGTTTCTGGATGTTTCAGACTGAAGCTGGGGTTAGCATGAGAGCACCACCATTTCGTAGCTCCGTCGTGGCCATTCCGCGAGCAATCATGGCAGCCGCTCTTTATCGTTATTTTGGGCGGGGTGGGTGGCAGAGCCGAGCTGTATTGCAGCCATCATGGTGTGGAGTTCAGTTCATCTCACTAGTTTCGTATTTGTCATGAGGGGTTGTTCCTAATGTTTCTATTTTAGCGAGGTCAAAAAGAGATCCCATTAGTGGCCTACTGATTTTGCTCGATTCCTTTTGTTTTTTTACACGATTTTTCGTTATCTGCAAAGACTAAACAGAGTATTGCGACTCCGTGTTTGTTTGTACATAGAGAATGAACCAAAGAGAACCAATTCTAAAACAGTAAATGCTTCGATAACAATCAATCAAATGGAGAGAGAAGCAGGCACGACGTATTACAACGGGGGCAAAGGCCTGCGTTAACTACCTTTCACTATCTGCAAAGAGAGAGTACTCCTAATAGAAATGAGGAGGGGGGGCAGCATTCAAAGCAGATCAGTGTGCATAAACACGAAAATGTTTTTACTTACCACGTACTTGACATTCGACAGCTTATGATATTTGCTATTAAAAAACCATTGAAATTCACTGAAAAAACCATAGGTTATAGACCATATATAGTTAGGAATTAGCATTTACAAAACCTTGAAAATTCACTGAAAAAACCATAGGTTATAGACCATATATAGTTAGGAATTAGCATTTACAAAACCTTGAAAATTCACTGAAAAAACCATAGGTTATAGACCATAAATTGTTAGGAATTAGCATTTAAAAAACCTTATTTTACTCACACAAAACCATTGAAATTCCATATATAGTTAGTTGCACTAACTATATATCGCGCACCCGCAATCCACTGCTGATGATGTCACATATTACATCATTCATGACATGGTCAGTGACATCACTGATGACATCACTGATGACATCTCAAATGACATCACTGATGACATCACTGATGACATCTCATTTGACATCAATGACCACATCACTGATGATATCATTCATGTGACAATACAATGCATCTCCTCACATTTTAATATAACCTCTGTTTCACCCAGTGTTAAATACAGAGTATAATTTTTGAAACCATTGACACACCAATACTAGTTACTACATACGCACTCACTGATTCCTACGTCTACACACACCTTCACTCATTCACCCATACAATCATTCATACATACAATCACTCATCTTTACAACACTATCATATGCACTCAAACACCTATACAGACACTCACAGTCTGCCACTCATCCATGGAGTTACTCACACACCTAGTCAGTCCTGTAAAGAATCAATGACACTTCCATTTTCTTGTCTATACAGTTAAACATAGAGCACCTTACATTTTCAAACATATACTAACACATACTTACCTTCTTATACAATCATTGATACAAGTACACATTGATCTGCACAGAGTCACACACCTCCCAGCCAGCCACACACACACTCAGTCTCCCATACAAATACTTGGACAATCAATCAGTAACCCATACAGTTAATCATATAGCTACTGATCAACACATGCAGCAGTTTACAGAACAACAGACATAATGATGCACAAATTAAGACAGTTTAGTCACTAACCCATGCACTCAGTGAGACATATTTAATCACTCACTCATACATTCAGTCATGCACCTACTAAATCCTTTGTCCAGACACTTATACTTCCACTCATTCTTCAATATGTAAGACACATTTTAACTTTACAGAAACATACAGTCACTGGATGTTGTCATCAGTGATGTCATCAGTGATGTCATTTGAGATGTCATCAGTAATGTCACTGACCATGTCATGAATGATGTAATATGTGACATCATCAGCAGTGGATTGCGGGTGCGCGATATATAGTTAGTGCAACTAACTATATATGGAATTTCAATGGTTTTGTGTGAGTAAAATAAGGTTTTTTAAATGCTAATTCCTAACGATATATGGTCTATAACCTATGGTTTTTTCAGTGAATTTTCAAGGTTTTGTAAATGCTAATTCCTAACTATATATGGTCTATAACCTATGGTTTTTTCAGTGAATATATATATATTACCTACTGGCGGTCGCCAGTAGGTATATATAGTTAGGATTTTTTCTCTATGGGTTTTTTGAAAATTCTATGTCTAATAACTTTGGCGTTTGTGGACGGAATTGGCTGAAATTTTCAGGAAAATGGCACATTTTGTTTCTGAGCAGCCCCTGAAAATTGGGGGGGGTTTCGTCCAGGGGGGGTCGAGAAAAAAGGGGGGTCCCAAAACGTGTTTTTAACATTGAGTTTTCCATAGGGCGGTTGGCCTCACTTTTAGCCCGAACGGCTGAATGGATTTGCACGAAACTTGGCAAAATTGTAGGGACTGGTAGCCCGATGTGCCTTTTGTAGGTCTCAATATATGTGCTCCAGTGGATTTTGAGAAATTAACGTTTAAAAAAAGATATATATCTGTAACAGCGGACCGGGCAGCGTCCCAGGACGCGTACTTTTCGCGCAACGGAGCTTTGTGAAGCGAAGCTGATTGGTTCTCCGGCGTCTGTCAACATTCCAAACAGTCCGTAGCGGCCGCCATCTTGTCTCTCGGTAGGATCGAGAGACAAGAGGAGGCGAAAGCGAAGGGGCAAATGACCATAAGGGGGAATAGTAGATCCTCGCTGACCCCCTAGGTTTGATGTGGAGGTTTTAAAAGGGCCCCGCGGGGCAAAAAAAAAAAATAATAATAATAATCGAACGGCTGAATGGATTTGCACGAAACATGGTAAAATATTAGGGACTGGTAGCCCGATGTGCCTTTGCTAGGTCTCAATATATGTGCTCCAGTGGATTTTGAGAAATTAACGTTCAAAAAAAGATATATATCTGTAACAGCGCTCCGCTTCGCGTACTTTTCGCGTTACGGAGCTTTGCGAAGCTGATTGGTTCTCCGGCGTCTGTCAACATTCCAAACAGTCCGTAGCGGCCGCCATCTTGTCTCTCGGTAGGATTGAGAGACAAGAGGAGGCCAAAGCGAAGGGGGAAATGACCATAAGGGGGCATAGTAGATCCTTCCTGACCTCTTAGGTTTGATGTACCATTTTGCCAAGTTTGGTGTAATTCCGTTCAGCCATTCAGGCTGTAGACGTATGTAAATGTCCTATGGAAAATTGCATGGGGAAAACACATTTGAAAGTGTTGAAATTTAGAACCAATTAAAATGTTACTTTGGTTTTGGATTTGTGTGTGATGAAAGTTAATTGGTTATGTATATATGTCAAATGAGAGGAAACCACAGCCATTTTGTGATACTACTGTCTGAGGTACATTTGTGAGGAATTTTTGGTGGTGAATTTCTGGTGTTTGATTTACACAGTACTAACACTTTTCCTACTTTTAAAAAGGTGAGTTGTTAATTTGTAAGGGGAACTATGTTGTACACTTGAAGATAATTTGAAAAATGTTTTCTGTTATTTATTTGCAGTCCTTCTGTTATACTAAATACTTGATAAAGTTAGTTTTATATTATGTATTACTAAAAACGATAAATGAAAGTGATTATTTTTTTCTGCAATGTACAGCAAGCAATTTCAAAATAAAATGGCTCACAATGAAGAGACCGTGGCAATTTCTTTTGAATTGTCCACTACATTGATTGAAATTGAGAGCACCAATAATGAAATATTGTCACAAGGAGGACATGACTTGTATGATTCCATTAGATTGATTGAAATGGACAGCACCAAGAATGAAATATTGTCACAAGGAGATGACTTGAATGATTCCACTACGTTGATTAAAATTGAGAGCAGCAATAATGAAATATTGTCACAAGGAGGAGATGACTTGTATGATTCCATTAGATTGATTGAAATGGACAGCACCAATAATGAAATATTGTCACAAGGAGGAGATGACTTGAATGATTCCACTACATTGATTGAAATTGAGAGCACCAATAATGAAATATTGTCACAAGGAGATGACTTGAATGATTCCACTACATTGATTGAAATTGACAGCACCAATAATGAAATATTGTCACAAGGAGGAGATGACTTGAATGATTTTTTTGATCAATCTCTTGATGGCGAATTTATCGAGTGTTTGGAGACCATAGAGTTACAAGAATCATTATTGCAGACTTTTCATGAGGACATTGCTGATGAGGACATGTTACTAGTTCTTTCAAATTTAGAAAATTCTGAAGAATAAATTTATATTTAGAAATCAAAAATTGTTTGAGACATTATTCATTTTTATTTTTAATTTATGAGGTTGTAGCGAAGTGATTGTAGTATAAAATGAGACTTGTAGTATAGAGTGCAACATTTTTATGTTACATGGTAAGTTTACTCATATTTACTTCCCTTCTGCCACTATATTATCTCCAATGTGTATTTGACATCTCTTCTTCATCTCCGGCCTCCTTTCTCTCACTGTGTGTCTCCGATGCATCTTATCGCTGCTATTTTGTGTAATTACAGAAGAGAGTAAAATAAAATAGTTCGGAACGTGAAAAGGGGGCAAAGTAGAGTACTCCTCACCCCCTAGGCCTTTTTAGGCGGTCCCAAAAGGATCAGTTTCTGCTTTCCTGAGAGATTATGGTATGAGTTCCATATACCACAATAACTTGCATTACAACATGCAAGATATCTATCTCCTATTACCAACTTTTGGAGATATTCGCGCTAAGCGCGAATATCTCCAAAAAGTAACACCTGCCCTGAGCAGTTCTTAGCCATGTTATCCAATGGGAGGTGGATAACATGGCTAAGAGCATTAGCTCGGTAATGTATGAATATCGCTGAGTTTTTAGCGATATTCATGCATTGCGGCCGTTTATTATCGCATTTGCGATAAACCTTGATAATAGCAAGGTTTATCTTCGATAATTTCTGACGATGCTTAGCGGTAAAAAATTTGTTGGTAAGCATCGTTAGCGATAAATATCGCTTAACTTTGGTAATATGCCCCAACGTCTGTTAACGTTCGATTCGAAGGAAATGAGGAAGTGTTGAAAAACATTGTCTGCGCCATCTTGCCTTTTTTGAAATGCCACACTTTTGTCGTGCACGGCAGCCATTTTAGATGTCTTGACCAGACCCACTCTCTGCACGCTGTCGATTCGTAGCATGGCTCCTCACCCTCGCAAGCATCTTCCCCAGGCACTGGTCACCCCCGCTCTCTGTCTTATGCATGGGCAATAAACCTCCCCCCATCTGCGCTGCTCTTCCCTGAGAATCACACTCTGTGCCCGCCCGACACCTCCCTTTCGCCCTATTCACTACCGCACCCTCTGACACTCCTCTTCCTCTGTGTCCGATTGTCCAGGCTATCAGCTAGCCCTGCAGATGTAGTTTATGGCCCCAGCTGTAAAGAATCACCCCTCTTCAAAGGAGTTATAGTAGATCAAGGCCCACACCCGATGAGATCCGTCACACCACACGTGTTCCTACTATCTGAAAACCATCCTGTATTGTGATTGGGGAGGGGACCGAGCCTGAAGGGGAAGATTCCAGGAATGACTCTTTGTACATCAAAGTTTTTACAATTATGTGTCACATTAAAAATATATAGCACTCCAACAAAGTAGTAGGAATATAAAACTTTAATAACATAAATATATACAACAAAACAAAAACAGTAAAAACATTTAAACAACGAAGAGACCGTGGCAATTTCTTTTGAATTATCCAATAGATTTATTGAAATTGACAGCACCAATAATGAAATATTCTTGTCAGTAGCGGTCTGTTGTGCGAATAGTTCCAAGGCAGCAGAACGCGCTGAAATCTAGATGGCACGAAAGTGATGTCTAGCAAGTTGCCGCCCAGCAAATAACGGCGTGGGGCGCCGCGGGGGTGAGTGAGTCCAGTAGGCACCACAGCTATTCTTACCGGCATTGCAGAATTACTGCTGGGGACAATGCCTGTGCTGTAGCAGGGTCACAGCAGAAACAAAAAGGATTCTGTTGAAGATGTTGTTGGTTTTCAATTTGAAAACAGTTCTGGGGTCAACTGCTATGCTAATGTAGTGGTTAATGTTTTGTTTTCTCTAGAAAATGTAAAAGAGGGGGAGGCAGTCCAAAGTACCGTTAAAAGGGCAAAGGAAGGATCGGTGGTTTGAACTATCAGTCAAAAAGGGGGGGGGGTGCAACAATTTTTCCTACCGGGTCACACTGTGCTTTCACCGGAAGTGAGGTCTGCAGGATTCTAGTAATTCAAAGTGAGGCTGACGCCGACGTCCCGCGGATACAGTTTCGTCACTCCACGGATGATCATGGCAGTCATTCCCCATCGGGGGTCGGAGACTCCCGCGGCTCCTCTAGAATCATCAAGGTCGTGGAGGACTACGGTGGTGGAGTCAACCAGTGACCGGGCCATTTCTTTATGCTGGGCCCGCTCTTGCCAGGTCGACCGCCATTTTGAGAGTTCGGTAGCTACTGGCGATCGCGGGGTCAAATGAGCGGACGGGCTCCACCCTGCCGGGCGAGACGTTGCAGCATGGCCACAGTGGAAGAACCCTTTTCCGGGCGCCTGGAGCGCTGAGGGTGCAGCTGGGAAGCCTCCACCTGGGGAGGCGGGAGAGGCCTGTTCGCACCGTCTCTCCCTCCCAGTGCACCCCACGGCGTCTCGCTTGAGATTTGTTATGGCCGGACCAGGCGATGAGGACGAGGGGGGGGGGGGGGGTCGGAGGCATGTGCAAGACATCCCCCCCCAGTGTTGTCGCAGCCATTATTCATGAAAGAAGAAGTGTCCCGTCCGTCTTCGGGCCGGGCTTCCGGTAGATGTCGGCCGGACGCCCCTGGCTCTGGCCCCATGAACGGGTTTCTTGGTTTATCGGCTGCAGCCGGATCCCGTCGGCCTCGGCCCCCCGACCGTTGGTGGCCGGACCGGAAGAGCATGTGGCGGGACTACCTGCAACTCTCAAGGGCCACCGCGGCCGGACTGGGAGAGAGAGGGGAGGGTCGAGGAGACATTCCCCCCCCCCTGCAACTGTTCAGCGTTGTAAAGGCAATCCCCTGGCCGGGTCCCGCTGGCCTCGGCCTCTCCTCCGGCTACACCCTACGTTAGGATCTCCTGGCCGAGGCGTGGCAGCAGGACCTGCCTTATATGGGCTGCTCCCGGCTGGGCGTAGCCGGAACCCTGCCCCACCTTGGAAGTTTCCAGAGTGGGGGCGGATGTTCTACTGACTTGCATTTTCCCTAGTCTATCGATTTTTTTGGTGTGGCAGGCGGTGGGACAGCGAGGGGTGATTTGGTTTCTCTTACTGTTTTTCTGGTCTCTCACCACTGGCATATTTTAACGTTTTCTTGTTTCTAGGACATTAATAGGTTTTATCATTACGTTATGTTATCGTTTCTTTGTTCGTTGTTTAATAAAAGTTCATGTTCATCAGTGGCCTACTGATTTTCGTTTTCCTATTCTTTTCTTTCCAGGTTGTTTCATGCTAAAGTTTCTGTTAACAGGATACAGTGATCACTTCGTTATTATTGCATATGTCCTTTTCACTAGGGGTGCTCTCTGGTCGGGCCAGATGACGTATGTCTAGTAAATGGTCAGGGTGAAACAGGTGCATCAATCAGTGGGGAGTAGATAGGCATGACAGATTACAACGGGGGAGAAAGGTCCGCATTACGTACCCTTTCACTACTTGCAAAGATTTTCCTACGTTTATTTGCAAACAGGGAATACCTCCAAAAAGAACTAATTCCCAAACAGTCAATGTTCGGACAATCAATCAATCAATGAGGAATGAAATAGGTATGACGTGTTAAAGGCTTGCGTTACCTACCCTTCACTATCTGCAAAGGGAGAGAGAATATTCCTATTCTTCCTCGTTTGCAGGCAGAGAAGATCCTTAAGAGAACCAACTTCGAACAATTCAATGCTCGATTCAAACAATCAACAAGGGGTACTGTGAACACAAATGAACGCCGCTTATGTACATACGCATTGCTATTTTCAACAGGTTGTTCCTAATGTTTCTATTTTAGCGAGGTCAAAAAGAGATCCCATTAGTGGCCTACTGATTTAGCTCGATTCCTTTTGTTTTTTTACACGATTTTTCGCTATCTGCAAAGACTAAACAGAGTATTGCGACTCTGTGCTTGTTTGTAAATAGAGAATGAACCAAAGAGAACAATCAATCAAATGGAGAGAGAAGCAGGCACGACGGATTACAAAGGGGGCAAAGGGCTGCGTTAACTACCCTTCACTATCTGCAAAGAGAGAGTACTCCTAATAGAAATGAGGGGTGGGGGGCAGCATTCAAAGCAGATCAGTGTGCATAAACACGAAAATGTTTTTACTTACCACGTACTTGACATTCGACAGCTTATGATATTTGCTATTAAAAAACCATTGAAATTCACTGAAAAGGGGGGCGGAGCCGGACCGGCGGCCAAGATGGTCGCCCGGGCTCTCGGCTCCGTGGACCTTCATCCCCCACCGCCTGTTCCCGTCGCCTATCCTCCGCTGCGACGGTGTTCCCGGAGGTCGGACGGCAGGCTGAGCTGCCGCGTCCGACTCCGGGGGTTTTCTGAGCTCTGAGCACACAGATGTGACCCCTCGTATTTTGCGGCCTTCCCGGGGCTGGAAGCCGGGACCTCGCATGCTTCTGCTGCCGCCCGCGAGTGCAATAACAACGGCCTCGATGACCCAGGAAGTACCGGTCTACCGTCACGGAGGTCGGCCCGTCTTGTGAGTGTGCTACCAGCGCTGGCCTCATGGACCAAGGTAAACACGCTTCCCGCTGCCCCCCTCTGCCGATTATGCCTCCCCCCACCCTCATCGGACGGCTGATTGACGCTATGGCTGCCTGGACGCTGTTCTTTCTTCCCGGATGGGACCCAGCCTTGCCTGTGTGACGCGTTTTTATTCTATATTTCCAGCCTTCGTGGCCGCTTGATGCACAAAGCAGCAGTGATATTTTCTGATGGTGGGGAGGAGCTCGACTGTGGCCGTCTGCGGGGAAGTGGACGTGGCGGCCATACTTTGTGAGACGCGGGGGGCGCGCTGTTCTTATGCACCTCACTGAGTCATGGACTGGCGGTACTGGTTTTGATTCGGACGGCGTTCGATGGGACACGCCTGACAATGGCGGTGGCAGACTTTATCGCTGATCGAGGGGTTGGGATTGTCTGCCCCCTGTGAGTTCGATGGACGACATTTGTTCTGGACCGACCCGTAACACCCCGGATACTGTGGATTGCACCCGAATGCCTGATGCTGATATTATCCTGGTGCTACTTTGTCTGTATGGGCCCTTCTACAACTTTCCGCATTGCCTTTGTTGTGTGGTACGGAATCGGCTTTCTCGGTGGTGGATGAGCTGGACTGGTGCCCGGAGGATTCCCAGTTACTTCCAAGTGGTGCGACGCTGCACTGCCTACTCCCGTGGATGCTTTGTTTCTTTGGTGATGCCATTGGACATGTGTTCCTCGCTTTTCCTTTCCGGCTCCTCTTCGGATGACTGGCGTCAACTTGAGACCTTGAACTGGGCCTTGACTATCCTGTTTGAACTTACCTTTGCTCTTACAATGTGATCGATGGAGTGACATGGCTGATCTTCGAGTGTTACGTACTCTGGTGTATCGTGAGATTTTCAGCTGCCTTTGAGTTGCCGTGCTGGTTTCCTCCGGTGCTTTGATGGCGGGGCCCTACACCGCACGGACTGGGATGGGCTGCTGGCTCGGGCTGTATGGGTTTCGTGCATGATGGTGATCTGTTCTTTCGGGGTGTTACACAGGGGGATTTTCGTTATGTTTCTATCTGTTAAACAGCCGAGCAGTGATTATATCCTGTTTTTGTGGACATCCTGAGACTCTGCACTGTTTCTGGCGTATTGAGTTGTTACGCAGCGGTGGGGGGGGAGGGGGGCCGGGAGCCCGTTCTGGGGACCCTCCATTGTTTTTTCTTCTTTCCCCCTTTTCTTTGGTCTCTATGTGGATTATTGTCTTTCCTTTCATCTTTCTTCTTCTATATTTCGGGTTTTTTGACATTGGGCGACAGGCACGCTGCTAGGGGGGTGGGCCGTAGCCATCAGCAGAGGTGCAGGGTGGGGGGAGTAGTGTTATTGTTTGTATCTCTCTCCTTTTTGTTCCTATGGCCTTTTGTTTATGTTGTTTTTGGTTTTTCTGTCTCTTTTCTTTCTCTCTCTTTTCTGGGGTCCGATTTGCTGTCTTCTCGTTTTGCTCTGCTCTTTTGCATACCGGGGGTTGCTGTTTTTCTGATGTTTCTGGGTGCAGTGGGCATCTACTATTCTGGCAGGCAGGCTGTGTTGTTTATTGTTTATCCTGATCAGCTGTTCTCGTGCTAAACTCTGCTTTACCATAGCCCTGCCTGTGTATGTCTGGTAATATGATTATCTCCTGTTTTGTATGGGCATAATTGTGTGGCATCGGATCCTGCTTATTTTTATTATCAAAAGAAACCTTCTCTAATCCTGTGGTTCTTGTGTACCAACTGCATCCTTGAGTTGAGGGATATCTTTGGGGAGGCGGGTTTACGTACTTTTTGGGCCTCATTGACTTGCTTATTGACTTGATTGACCGCCACTACTCTGCTGGCCGACCGTGATGGTCTGTAGGCCATAGCCTGTAACTGTATTGTGGAACAATAAAGGTTTTCAAAAAAAAAAAAAATTTCACTGAAAAAACCATAGGTTATAGACCATATATAGTTAGGAATTAGCATTTACAAAACCTTGAAAATTCACTGAAAAAACCATAGGTTATAGACCATATATAGTTAGGAATTAGCATTTGCAAAACCTTGAAAATTCACTGCAAAAACCATAGGTTAGAGACCATATATAGTTAGCTGGACATTTTATTGACATAAAACCAATGAAATTCCATATATAGTTAGTTGCACTAACTATATATCGCGCACCCGCAATCCACTGCTGATGATGTCACATATTACATCATTCATGACATGGTCAGTGACATCACTGATGACATCACTGATGACATCTCAAATGACATCACTGATGACATCACTGATGACATCTCATTTGACATCAATGACCACATCACTGATGATATCATTCATGTGACAATACAATGCATCTCCTCACATTTTAATATAACCTCTGTTTCACCCAGTGTTAAAAAGAGTATAATTTTTGAAACCATTGACACACCAATACTAGTTACTACATACGCACTCACTGATTGCTACGTCTACACACACCTTCACTCATTCACCCATACAATCATTCATACATACAATCACTCATCTTTACAACACTATCATATGCACTCATACACCTATACAGACACTCACAGTCTGCCACTCATCCATGGAGTTACTTACACACCTAGTCAGTCCTGTAAAGAATCAATGAGACTTCCATTTTCTTGTCTATACAGTTAAACATAGAGCACCTTACATTTTCAAACATGTACTAACACATACTTACCTTCTTATACAATCATTGATACAAGTACAGATTGATCTGCACAGAGTCACACACCTCCCAGCTAGCCACACACACACTCAGTCTCCCATACAAATACTTGGGCAATCAATCAATAACCCATATAGTTACTCATATAGCTACTGATCAACACATGCAGCAGTTTACAGAACAACAGACATAATGATGCACAAATTAAGACAGTTTAGTCACTAACCCATGCACTCAGTGAGACACATTTAATCACTCACTCATACAGTCAGTCATGCACCTACTAAATCCTTCGTCCAGACACTTACACATCCACTCATTCTTCAATATGTAAGACATATTTAAACTTTATAGAAACAAAAAATCACTGGATGTTGTTATCAGTGATGTCATCAGTGATGTCATTTGAGATGTCATCAGTGATGTCATCAGTGATGTCACTGACCATGTCATGAATGATGTAATATGTGACATCATCAGCAGTGGATTGCGGGTGCGCGATATATAGTTAGTGCAACTAACTATATATGGAATTTCATTGGTTTTATGTCAATAAAATGTCCAGCTAACTATATATGGTCTCTAACCTATGGTTTTTGCAGTGAATTTTCAAGGTTTTGTAAATGCTAATTCCTAACTATATATGGTCTATAACCTATGGTTTTTTCAGTGAATTTTCAAGGTTTTGTAAATGCTAATTCCTAACTATATATGGTCTATAACCTATGGTTTTTTCAGTGAATTTCAATGGTTTTTTAATAGCAAATATCATAAGCTGTCGAATGTCAAGTACGTGGTAAGTAAAAACATTTTCGTGTTTATGCACACTGATCTGCTTTGAATGCTGCCCCCCCTCCTCATTTCTATTAGGAGTACTCTCTCTTTGCAGATAGTGAAAGGTAGTTAACGCAGGCCTTTGCCCCCGTTGTAATACGTCGTGCCTGCTTCTCTCTCCATTTGATTGATTGTTATCCAAGCATTTACTGTTTTAGAATTGGTTCTCTTTGGTTCATTCTCTATGTACAAACAAACACGGAGTCGCAATACTCTGTTTAGTCTTTGCAGATAACGAAAAATCGTGTAAAAAAACAAAAGGAATCGAGCAAAATCAATAGGCTACTAATGGGATCTCTTTTTGACCTCGCTAAAATAGAAACATTAGGAACAACCCCTCATGACAAATACGAAACTAGTGAGATGAACTGAACTCCACACCATGATGGCTGCAATACAGCTCGGCTCTGCCACCCACCCCGCCCAAAATAACGATAAAGAGCGGCTGCCATGATTGCTCGCGGAATGGCCACGACCGAGCTACGAAATGGTGGTGCTCTCATGCTAACCCCAGCTTCAGTCTGAAACATCCAGAAACACTGTAGACTACCAATTCAATCAGTTCCGGTAGCGCCCCAACTATATATGGAATTTCATTGGTTTTATGTCAATAAAATGTCCAGCTAACTATATATGGTCTCTAACCTATGGTTTTTGCAGTGAATTTTCAAGGTTTTGTAAATGCTAATTCCTAACTATATATGGTCTATAACCTATGGTTTTTTCAGTGAATTTTCAAGGTTTTGTAAATGCTAATTCCTAACTATATATGGTCTATAACCTATGGTTTTTTCAGTGAATATATATATATATATTCACTGAAAAAACCATAGGTTTTACACCAGTTATAGTTAGCTGGAAGTTTTACTCGCATAAAACCATTGAAATTCCCACGTTATAGTTAGTTGGACTCACTATAACTTGCGCGTGCAATGCACTGCTGATGACGTCACATATTACATCACTCATGACATGGTCAGTGACATCACTCATGACATCACTCATGACACCATCCAGTGAATGTGTGTCTTTCTGAAAAATAAATATGTGTTATATATGTATATCTAAAACTTGATGGAAGAATAAATGTTTAAATAAGTGTTTACATGGAAGTTTGTTTAAAAAAAATGATTGGGTAACTGGCTTATTAAGTGTATCTTAGTGAATACATATATTAGTGAGTAATGTTTAAATATTTAAATATATTTATTAGTGTTTCACTTTGTGTATAAGTGGCTGCATGGGTTGGTGAGTAGCTACATATGTATGCATATAGGTTATTAGATGTTTTTCTTAGTATCAGTATGAGTGTTTGTATGGTTTGGTAGGGGTATTAGCATATAGATGCATGAATGACTGACTCTCTCTTTGTATGTGTTTTGAAGACAGCATATGTGCAGGACTGTATGGGTGGATGAGTGTGTATATGTGTGTGTTAGTGAGTGAACTATCTCACTAGTGTCTATCAGTAACTACATATGTATTAATCTAGTCTATGTGAATATTGATGTATATAAGTGAGTATATGTGAGAGTGAGAGATTTTAAGAGTTCCTGTTTAAATTACTTTGTGCTTCTATAAGAGATTGTTTAAGATAGTAAGTATGTCTAAGTTTCCTTAGAAGTAAAGTGGTAGTGTGTGTATAGCTGTATATGCAAATAAATGGATGTCCAATAGTTTATTTGCATGTGTGAGTATGTGTGTGAGTAACTTTTGGATGACTGTTGGTGTCTAACAGGATGTATAGGTGTAACACTACATATGATGAGTGAGTATATGTATAAGTGACTATATAGAACTGTTGGTGAATTAGTGCATGTTTATATAGATGGTGGAATTATTAAATTGGTTGTTGTAAGTGGTATGGGTATCTCCATTTTTTTCAATATTTTAGTTTCTATTTTTGAATATGTGTGGCAAGGTTTACATTACAGTGAAAGGAGGTCTGTCACTCTGTCACAAGGATGGTGTCATCAGTGATGTCATGAGTGATGTCACTGACCATGTCATGAGTGATGTAATATGTGACGTCATCAGCAGTGCATTGCACGCGCAAGTTATAGTGAGTCCAACTAACTATAACGTGGGAATTTCAATGGTTTTATGCGAGTAAAACTTCCAGCTAACTATAACTGGTGTAAAACCTATGTTTTTTTCAGTGAATTTCATAGGTTTTTTAAATGCTACTTCCTAACTATAACGTGTGTAAAACCTACGGTTTTTTCAGTGAATTTCATAGGTTTTTTAAATGCTACTTCCTAACTATAACGTGTGTAAAACCTATGGTTTTTTCAGTGAATTTCATAGGTTTTTTAAAGGCTACTCCTTAACTATAAACTGTTTATAAGTTATATTTTTTCATTTATTTCTTAGCTTTTATTAATTGCGAAATTTAAAATATTTTCTTAATGTATTCTATAGTTTTATTATAGATTTTCGAGAAATGCTTTCATAGTATTACAAAGTTTTCTTCACTGTCAGAATTGCTTAGGAACTCCTTGCAAGTCTCAAAAGCTTTACAAAGTCTTTACCTTACGTTCATTTCACCGTTTACAGACTTGTCAGATGTTCAAAAACGTACCGAGGTGCGCGACAGAGTGCGCGCACCCCGGTGTTTTGAAACAATAAAAAAAGTTTGATACTTTATCGGCATTGTTCTTGTGACCCCATATGAAGGTATTTAATATTTGAGAATGTATACCTTTCCTCCTTTTCACATTTTAAAACTTCATTAAATTAGACCGATACTTCTAATTCACGTACGTGTCTGGATTCCGTCACCGCGTATACGTCCTAATACGCCCATGTCAAATCATGTGACTTGAAAAGAACACTTCCTATAGGTTCATAGTAGTTTCTATTCCGCAATTTTCCAGAAACCACCAGCTTCCCTCACTATCTATTTGGCGGTGAAGAGAGAACAACCTTTTTCATATTTCCGGACACTTTGAAGAAATGGCGGCCGAAGGCAATTCTTCGTCGGAATCTGAAGGAAATGATTATCTTCCTTTAAAAAAAAAAAGAAGGAATCTTTTGTTTGGCAATTTTTTACCTTTCCAGAAGGTAAAAAAAAAGTAAATGCATCGAAGGTAACGTGCACAATTTGTGGCTCCGTACTGTCCAGAGGAAATCCAACCAAAAAATATTCTTTCTCAATTCATACTATGAAGAGGCATATGAGCCAAGTCCACCCTGTTCAAAATGCAAAGGCAGCGACAAGAGCTCTGGCCACAGAACTGCCACCATCTCAGGCCAGTACTTCTTCGACCAGACGACCTCCATCTCCATCGACTGAACAGATGGAGTTGAAACCATTTCTAAAGAAAGTGCATATAAAATGCAACAAGTGCAAAGGATTAATTGTGTACGGGGAGCAAAGCCTCATTCTTATTGAAAGAAGATTTAATCAGCATAAAATGTTCGAATGCATCTAATTTTTTCACAACTTCAAATGTTCCAGTATTACAGTTTAAAAATGTGGTTCCTGTTTCACAAATTTTAAAGTTTTAAAAACGTAAAAAAAAAAAAGAAAAATCAGTTCTTTTCAGAACTACCTCATTGTACCAAAAAGAGCTCTATTCATAAGCTAAATTATTGCCGCATTTTTTTAAGAACAAGAATTAATGAATGCGGCAATACTTGGGACATATTATGAAGACGTGATAATTTCACTTCGCTTTAATCGGCATAACGCTGTTTAAAAAGCGTTGATAATCGCCTTCATAATATGAACCATATTATCAAGGATGGACGATACAATATCGCCGCTTCTATCGACAGGAAGCTGACGATAAACCGGCGATAATGGACTTGATAATATGCTGTATGAAATTTCTAGCGTCGCCCATATTACATGTTTTTGCATCTTACATGGGCTTTGATAGGATTTCCATAGGGCAAATTATGAAACCCATTATCGCCGCTTTATCGCCAATTTCCTGTCGATAAAAGCGGCAAAAATTTATCGACTGTCCATTATAATATGCCCCTATGTTTTTCAAAATTCAAATTAAAACGTATGTTATATGCCTTTATATCTTACATGACGTTCGACTGAAATTTATAAACCATATTATGGACGCCGTTTTCGCCCCTATATCGGCAACTTCCTGCCGTTCAAGGCAGCGTTAAACTCTTTTGAATCTTTGTAAATATTCTTCAACATCTTTATGAGAACGTGATAACACCGCCTGCGGTAAAAGCACTTTGCATATGTGCCCCACAGACAGTTAATGACATGCATAGTAGGGGTATGTTAAACTACAAGCAAAACCTGTTTAAAGGCGAAAATACTATCTCGTACACGGCTCCTGTTAGAAAAACAGTTTAAATAAACTTGTTTATCGTACGAGTGCCACGGGCAGCTGTGATGAAGCGTTTGGCAGCGTTAACGTGGAGGTGTAGAAAATAAAACTAAATCAACCCCCTCTCGTTTTTACAAAGCACACATTAGTGCATAAAAGCAACGCTTGTTTTCACGTGGCAATATTAAGTGCCGCAGACTGTTACAGGGGTACTATCACATATGTATTCAAATTACGTTAAGACTGCCTCTTTTGTAATTCTCTGCTAACATGCACTCTCATCACTAGAAGTGAAATCATAGTCTTTCTTCTATTTTCATTTTATGTCCCTTTTTTTGCCTTTAGAAATCTACTTACCGTATACAACTAGCAAAAATTATCACTCTTTTGGCTTACTTCCAATAATTTTTCGGAGACCAGCTTTAACTCTTAGGAGTGATACAATTATCAAAGTTTAATTCTAAAAATAGTGATTCCCAAACTGTGCACCGCGGCTCCCCAGTCCGCCGTAATGAGGTGCCAAAAGCACGGTGCACACTAGGATGCCTAACCGTCTGTAAATTGCACAGACGTCACTACTCTGTTATGTGTAACTGTATCCATCTCAGAAAGCTGCGCGCTCCTCCCTTGTGATAACGCTGACAGTCCATCCTGAAACGGCCTGAATTATACTGCAGCAGGAGCACCCGTCCCACGCATTGCAATTCTCAAAGGAGCTTTCTGCCTCAATAAACAGAAGACAGTATTTTAATTAAAAAAAATAAAACCACCATCAAGGCTTATTGTGAAACAGTTTCTTTAAAAAAGTTTGTAAAAGAAAATTATTAAATCTGAATAACGTTCTTTCATTATCTCATAAATTTTAAACAGCAGTCTTTTTATTAAGATATTCAACAATACTATGGTTACTGCTTATGTACATAAAGGAAGTAGGACCTAATCTCAAAGGCAATAGTGTTTGCTTGTTATTTGTGTGAAGGTATTTGCTAAACTACATGTCTGCATGCAGTAAGACATACCTCCAGTCGAGCACCACACTATACTACACGCATATTTGTAGTTTAGGAGCTTTAAGCTGCCTACAGAATAACATCCAACACCTCCTTTGAAAACACTCCTTCCTTTTTTAAAACAGTGCTGAAAGTCAGGAGAAAATTACCAAGACGGACATTCGGGCATGGCCCGAAAGGCCAGTGCCTCAGTGCCCTCTGTGGCCGTTTTTTTCTCCCCTGCCCCAGTCCACACAGAGTGCACTTGGAACGGGGAGAAAAAAAAAGCCGACCCACAGAGTACACGGAGACAGACAGTGAAAATAAAAGCAGCCTCTCTGTGCGGCTGAACACCCCTGCCCTACCAAGCAATAAAACTAAGGCTGGGCTAGGGAGGGGTGATTGTTTCCATGAATCGACCTCCCTGGGGCCTAGGTGTTTCTCAGGCCTTTGAGCCATTTTCACCTCAGCCCCCCTGGGGCCCATGCAGCCCATGCAGCAAGTATCTAAAGTAAACAAAAGTAAAAGGTAGCATACAGTGTGATACCAACAAAAACTGAAGTGTGCAAGTAACAAAAGAGTACCATACACAAGTACAAGGATAATACTATAGTAAATGGTAAAGACTTAATCTGTCAGAACACACTGGGATGTCATTTCCCATGCACCAGCTTCACCTCAACCTCCCCCTGCCTACCTGGCTGTGTTTTGTGCTCCCCTGCTAGGACATTTTCCCGAGGCCTGTAGGACTGATTAATTACCTAATTGCAAGGCCTTGCCTCTCTTCAAGTGCTCCTAAGCTTAAGGCCTGGGAAGGACTAAGTTGGTTAGTAATAGCAGCGGCTATTCTGCTTTTCCAGTGCTCCTGTGCTGAACGGCTGAAATAATTTTGAGACAGAAAGGGGCCTTGCTATTTTTTTAAGTTGCTCAGCATGTTCCCATTAGCACCTTGGCCCTGTGTCCTATAGAAGAACAGTGTCCTCCCACTTTCATGCTTTGTATATGCAAATCATGTTTCATGAAAGGGGACACCCTTTGAATGTGGACCATACCCCTTAAATATGGACCACGCCTCTTGAATGTGGACCACTTTTTTTGCTATGGGGCAACTATTTGATTTTGATCATTTTCAAATATAGCACAAATATGTTCCAAAGTGGGTGAAAACAGATAGTAATGTTAGCAACTGTTTGCAGTCACTTACATCTTGCAATATTAACTTTGTATGTCAATTATATTAAATTTCACAGACAAACAAAGCAAATACCAAAATACACATTATCAACCATTAGTTCTCACTAACTGCTGTTAGCATCAGCTACATACTAATAAGACAATTTCATCTCCACTATCTTGCCTTTTAAAATCAAAAATGTAGAATAAAACTCCCTTGATAATTTGCTGAAAAGTTCTGTAACACATACCATTTACCTGCAATATTTTCACACATCCGCATTAGTGAACTGACTGACTGAAATCTTATGGATTTCTTAAATTGGTTTTTTAGACGCTCCTTCTGACTGTGCAGCCAATCCTCCATGGAAATGTTTATATAAAACACAACACTAATATGACCAGGATACTCAAAGAAATAACACAGGGTGTAAAAAGTATTTTTATTATTTATACTTACCTAAGAAATAGTAATAAAGAAAATATTGGAAAATTTTAAAAACATGGTATCTGTGAAAGAAAAGTAAAAATATGGTTATAGTGTTATTTCATTAAACAAAACAAAGTAGAAATGATTGAAACAGAAAGTGAGAGAAAAGAAGACTGAGGGACAAAAAGAGACCAAGACAGTATATTTTGAAAGAAATAAAAGCAATCAAACAATGACAGACTAAAGGACAGTAAAGTGACAGCCAAAATGAGAGTACGATCAGTGATAATACACAAAACAAATAGTCTCTGAAATAAACAGACTAAGAGTACCTAAATATCTTAAAGAGATAGATGAAATAAAGAACCAACACTAAGAGAAAAAGAGTCAAAAAGGTAGAGTAACAGAAGATGAATAAAATACAAACAGACATGGAGTATAAGAGAGACATATAAACAAGAATAAAGTAGGGTGAGAAAACTAAACTATAGATTTTAGATTGGAAATTGTTCATAAATAAAGAAAGCAGAGTAAGGGAACAAATTGTAAGGTACAGTAAGACAAAGAAATTAAGATTCAGGAAACAAAGCCAATAAAAGATCAATGAAAGTGACTCTCTGTAAAGCAACGTAAGTAAGAAACTGAACAAAAAAGATGTAAAAGTAAAAGCATGTGTTAAAGAAAATAACCATATCTAAACACCATTATCAAAGGAAGAGGATGAAAAAAATTAGAGTAAGAGATAGGTACACGAAACTTTCAGATATGATTAGTTGTTCTTACCTTAAAAATATAATATCTGTAGAAGACAATAAAGAAATCTGTTATAATACATACTTCTAAATCCAATATAACAAAATATCTCCAACAACATATTTACTGGTTTATTTTTGCTGTCTTCAGATAAATAGATTTTCACTATAAACAGTGATTTCAATAGTAATCATCATGTAACAGCGGGGAAAAAAAACACAATCAAAATGATTGTATTTAAAAAACCAATAAAAGATCTCTATACATACTATAAATACCTAGAAAAAAACATGTCTTAAATGTTTTTCTCTAATTCGCAATTTCTTGAGTAAGCACACCACATATTCCACAATTATAAACTAACTAAAGTATACCAACCAGTTTCTTTTAAATATCGCTCCAAAACTAACCGTGCAACTATGTTCTTAAAACATTCATCAACATTTTCATATCTCATTTTTTTCCACATGGCCCAATACTATGAGATAAGTCCTCATTTTTTTGAGTACCTGTCAACAAACTCGCGAGTAAGTATGATCTAGAAACATTTATCTGTATTCCACATTTAGATATCTCATACATTTCCGCAAGGCCAAATGGTATGAGTTAATTCGTTTTTTTTTAGTACCTCTCCACAAACTTCCAAGTAAGTATACTGTAAAAACATTTATGGTAAGTCTACATTTCCATATCTCATTGTTTTCGTGTTGCCAAATAGTATAAGTTAATTCCAACATGTCCTGTACCAGAAACATTAAGGAAACCTTACCTGATGCTATCACTTTGGCACATAATAGTCTCATTTCCATATTTGAACACCCTTAATCACATCATATTTCTAAAGAACACATTTTCATATCTTTACAGTATTACTCGACCAAGTCATTTCACTGAAATTTTGGTTGCAAAAATATCAGATAAGAATTTCTTAACTCAGAAGGCAAACATTTCTTAAAACTTAATTGACTATCATTGCACAGCGTCCAACCAGTTGGACTCTTCAAATAAGCTATGTAATGTCCTGATGATATAGATGACCCTTCATGAAAAATAATTGCTATAGTTACAAATGTTCTTCTAGAAATAGATATTTGAGAAGCCACATAATTTTTAATTAAAGTTGACAATTTACTTCCATCAGCTCTGCATCGTTGAAGCATTAAAATAACATACTGTCCATATCTATGGATAAATAAGGTAGATAACATTTCTGAATTACATTGAGAACAGACCATGTTCTGATATGCATCTTTAACTAGTTTATTAAAGGACACTGTTTTAGAATCTGGTAATGTTAAATATATAAATCTTTCTGTGTGTATGCGAGTACTACTTGTAAATGAGCAATTATCACAAATATGTTCCCATTTATAAGAAAGGCCAAATAGACTATCAATACCTACACCTTCTTCTTCCACAACTGTAAGCATATACATAAAAAATTCCTGACAATCTTGCTGAATATTCTGAGAAAATTGATTTAGTTCTGCACATATGTCTAAAACATTCCTTACTACTGAAACACTTGCTACTTCACTATTACCACTAGTACATTTCTCAAACACAGAATTTAAAGAACAACAAATGTTTGCTCCTGATTTTCTCTAATCTGTTCCTGTAACTTTTTTAGAAAAAAACCCACATTAACCACTACATTTGCATAGCAGTTGACACCAGACCTATTTTCAAATTTAAATCCAACAATCTCTGTAGAACTAACGTTTTTCTGACTCTTATCAATCACAGTCTCATCTTTTTTTCTTCGTTTCTCTAATACTTTACTACATTGTTTCTCATTTCTCCTTTTCTGACCAACTATACTCTTTTTAATTAAAGAATATTCAGGTAAATGTGGAGCGTATTCTCTTCTTAACCTATTATACTCCTGTACACATTTTAAATCTGCACTGATCTTTGTCTCATCAAAATCAATTAGATAAAGCCCAGATAAAGTTCTAACTCGTGATAAAGCAACATATCCCATACCCTCTTTGAATACACTATTTCCAATACTTACCAAAGCACAATCTACACTTAAACCTTGCGATTTGTGAATAGTCACTGCATATGCCAAACAAATTGGAAATTGTTTCCGACGGACATACAAGTCTTTTACAAGTAAAAAACGACTTGAGCAGCGACTGATTAGTTGAACTTCCTCAATTTTATCAAATGTTATTCGTAAAAATTCAACCTCATCTCTATTTGGGTAATTTACAAAACTAACAACATTACCCATTGCTCCATTCACCAGACCTCTTTCTACAAGTACATTTCTCCGTAAAATAATCCGACAATTTAAACATCCATACAGATTCTTCTCTAAAACAGCAGTTTTAGATATAGATGTCTGTAGACTATCCAATTTTAACTTTAATTTATCAGACAAAACAATAGTACTTCCTTCATACTCTATTTTATCTTTTGCTTCCAGTTTCTTAATTTCTTGATTTTCCAACTTCAACATTTTCTCATTGAAAACTGAGCATTCTCTTAGAGTTGGCATCAAGCATATAACTGACTTATTTTTTACCTCTTTACTATATATTTTCTCAGGTACATTTTCTTCATTGGGAGACAACTTACATATTAATCAAGTTTGTAGAGCTTCTTTTGCATCTTCAGTTAGTCTTCCAATCCTTATATCTTGAAGAATCTCTCCATATTTAGTATCCTTTGCCTGACGCATATTTTGAATCAGTTCAGTATATTTGAAATGTGACCATATATTTACATTTCCAATACTGCCAAGGCACTTTCTGGTGTCTTCATGTGTCACAGTTTCAAAAACAGATTGTCCTTTTACAGGAGTTAGTTGCAGTAGATCTCCAAAAACTATGACATGTTTCCCTCCAAATAAAACATCATAGTCAGTTTTAAGTATCTGCTGCATTCTTAAATGTACAAAAGCAAGCATTAAATTGGATACCATGCTTACCTCATCAATAATAAGAAGTTTCATTTCTTTCAGAACTCTTGAAACTTCATAACAAGCATCTCCAGATAGCTTGTGATATTGTAATTTGTTTTCATGTTCAACTGGCAGCATCAATATACGATGTAAAGTAATACCTTTAATATTATGTGCTGCCAATCCAGTTGGAGCTGTCACAACACAAGACAATGGTGACTGAGTTTGTTGCTGTAGATATGCAGTAATTCCTTTTATAAGAAAACTTTTCCCTGTACCAGCTTCTCCACCTACATATAGTCGAATAGGTTGAAATGACATACATGAGCATTCTTTGTTCTCATGACGAAAACCATGCTCAATGTGGTCTGTCACTTCCACATATATTTGTCTTTGCTCAAGATTAAATTCCTTCTCCAATTCTTCTAAGTTTATTATTTCCTCTTGAGCTTGCTCCATTACTCTTTCCACCTCATCCATGAAAGTGGCTGCTTCATTTCGGATAATTGGTTCTCCCAGTGGATCCTGACTCAACGATGCTGAACTTTGTGTATCTTGTGAACTTTCTCTAGCAATCTCCGCTGCAATTGCTGCTTCTTGCTCTATTTCGTCGTTCAACATTTTCAGATAATTACTAAAAGCAGGACATTCTATACTACTTTTAGATGCGTTAAATGAATCTTCATAACTTATAAACTCTCCAAGTAGTTCTTCTTCGGTACGCCATGGTTTAAAGAGTTGCAAAAGAGCTAAATAGTAAAATTCTCTTTTGTCTGGATTTTCGCAACTCAGTTTTCGGTGATTAATCAAATGTCCTTTTGTTTGTTTCACCAGACATCCTTCCTGTCCAATTACAGCGTACATATCTTTTTCTACATTCTCTCTAACATTTCTTTTAAAAGTGTATTTTTCAAGAATTTCATACAGACAAATATTTTCTAGCAGAGTACTTCTGTTTGGATAGTATGTATCCAACATATTTGTTTTCAAAATGTCTGTACTGTTTGGTTCTTTCTGTGCTAAATATTCTATTTCTTGCACAGTTTTCAAAACACGGTTTCGTGTTCCTGCTAGACCTAAACTCACCCACAGGATACTTCGAGATTTCGCATAAAGACTTGCTGATGATAATCGATCACAGCATTCATATGCTCCAATTTCTCGATGTGATAACATCTTCAAACTGTATGTATACAATTTCTTGCTTAGGCTCTTTTCATGAGAAATATCTTCCCACATCTCCTTCAGTTCCGTCTTTTCAGATTTTGTGATGTAAGACGTTACATATCGAGCCACAGCAATAGAGTTGTCCGCAACATATTGTATATCCATGTTAGCATTCCACATGGACAAAATGACAGGGTTGTAGTCATTTATATATTTGGACTCTTCTCCTCTTCTTAAATTATAAGTATTTTTGGGTGATCTTCTAGTGATGTTATGTCGCAAAGATGACATCAAATTATTCACTCTTCCTTTTGAAAGCACTGGTCGTGCAAATCCAAAACGACATTTTGTATAGAACGTATCCTTTGTTTTGAATTTTGGCAGACAATATTTTCCACAACGATGTCGTTGAAACCGTAACACTTTTGCTCTTAAGTCTTTATCACTTGTACTGTTAGGTATGTCACAAGTGGCATATTCCTCAATAAAAGACAGTACAGTTTCATCGGAGTCTTTTCCAAATTTGGGAGCATCCTTGATCCATAGTAACATATGAATATGTGGAGCACCTCTAGCTTGATACTCTTTTCTCCAGAAGAAATCCAAAACCTCACCAAGCGGTGGATTCTTCTTGTTTGTAAGAAACAACATCATTGCTTCAAATCGGTGATTAAAATATCGGCAAACATTTACCGGATCCAACGAACACAATTCTCCTGGTGTCTTGTAGTTTATATTTTCAATATTTACATTCGCCTCTCGAAGATATTCAAGTAAATCTTCCCAGGCGTACTCTGCACAGCTTAGAGTTACAAACCATGTTGGTGCTCCCAAGTTTCGTAGCATGCATTTTAAATCTCCATGACGACGGTACCAATATTCATTAGTACCATGCTGACATGCCATTAAATTAATTAGATGAGAATCCAAAACACTATCTTTCTGTTGCACTTTTTCCATGAAATCCTTTGCTGAAACATTATGCAGATGCACTCCACTTTTTAAGACATGGTTTACTGCATAAGAAAGACCAGATAAGTCACTCTCAAAGAGAAGATGAAACAAATATGGAATACATTGACGAAATCTGGGATCTTCTGCATATAACCTTGTTGTCCGGGACTCAGATGCAGGAATCTGCATAGGTCGATCATCATATCGCGCACTTTCACCTGTTGGGAATAAGTGTGGGAAACAACGACCTTCCAAACTTTTTTCCCACACACTAATAGGACTTCCTTCTGCTTTTTTCATCTGAAATAACTCAATTGCATTCCCCATTGCTTTTTTGGAATGCAGTGGATGAACACTGTAATGTTCATAAATTTCTTCACTTCTGGACATGTCAACTCTTTCAATTTGTCCAATAGACAAATCATTATTCTCTTCATTACTTACATCTTCTTGTTCTACATACACATTTTTATAGTATTTATTATTTTTAACTAAATACAACGTTGCCTTCTTCACTTTCCTAACATCCACTAATTCTTGCCAGATTTTCTTACTCTTTGTAGGTACACCATTAACTAGAATAACAAGAGGTTCCTCTTCTACATTTTCAATACCAATTGTCTCTATATTTTTTTTTAAATCAAGTGGCAAATATACAACTCTACCCTTTAATCCTCTTTGTAAATCTGTTGGATTTAATTTCCCAGTCTTAGGCTCCATACGAACAATAGCCTGAAAAGGATGTACACATTGAATCAAAATAGTCTCATAAGTATTTAAATCCTTCAGTTCTGCTGGAATATTTATCAACTCAAGATTATTATGCACAGCTCTAGCAGGCATTTTATTTTCATTCAATTTATTATGACAATATTTACAAATACGTTGCTCAAAACCCAAATCAAAATAGTTTTCTACCAGCAAATAAGTTGCAAACTCTCTCCACTGAGTATTATCTTCATCTTCACTTTTTAAATATAAATCAACTAACCTAGTTTGACTTTTGTAATGAATGCGTCGACAACACACACAAGTTAAATTTGGTTTTTCACCCGCAATGACCTTAAATTTTGTTATTTCCTGTTCAAATTCTTCAGTATTAAAATGTCCAACATTTTCTAACACATTTCCTTCTATAACTATATCAGTTTCTGCATTCTCTTCATCTCGACCAAAATAACTTACCTCAATTTCTGCACAACTACTCTTCACATCTAATACACATCCATGCAAAAGAGCAGTATTTAACTCTTTAAGTTTAACTGCTGGACTTTTTGCATAATACATATTTCTGACAAATTTTCTCATTTTGGTATGATGCACTGCTAACATCCTAAAGTGATGAAAAACACTCTGGCATGTTTTTTTTGAAAGACAAGCCAAAGAATGTCCTGACAAACCTATTTTTTCTCTCACTCTGCAACGATCTAATTCTTGCAACAGTAAAAAAAAAATTAAAAAACTTTCCTTAGTGTACTTACGTAAGAAATTGCGAAAGAAATCAATTGAATCCTGTCGCACACTGCAAATACTGCTACAATTCCAACTATAAACAGGAGCATGAACACGTCCCTGTAAAACTTCTCCACCTATTTCCCCTTCTGTATTTCTGACCTCAATTTTCTCTTTCTCAATAGGACAGCCATCCTTCACTTCATACGCTCGACCACTGGTGTCAACTGCATGCAACAAATCGTTACTTTGAAAGTAACTCTCTTCATTAAAAAATGGCTCAGAATTTGAAGTATGCATCCATTTACCAGAAAAGATTTTACAAAAATTAGTTCTATTTATGTGTCTCTTCCATTTACTCTTAGCTTTTAAAACTCTGATTGCCTTATTTAGTGTATTTATTCTTTTAAGCACTAAAATAAACATTTTTTTTTTCGTCTCGAACGCATCATCCACAACTTCCTCTATATATATTTTTTTCTTATAAAAAGCAGATTTCCTTTTAGAAACTTTTTCCTTTTGTAGTAAATTCATAACAACTCTCTTATGAAACATACGTTTCCTTATTTCCACAAACTGATTTGTACGTCTTTTACTGTACATATTTTCCTCACCACTCTTTTCCAACACAGATTTCTTTTTTCGTCCATTTCTCCTTGTAGATCCTGAAAACTGTTTTTCCTTTGCAATATTATCCAATTGACTTTTCCTCTGACATAATTTTTTTTTTAATTCCTTACTGCTCTTACCAGGAGCACTCTTGTTTTTCTCCGTCCTTTGTTCATTACGTAAATCTTGTCCCTCTTTTCTCTTCAAATGGTATGTCTTTTTATACAGCTTTCTTTTTTCATTTCTCGTCGGCATATTGATTGATGTTTCTGATATTAATGATAACCTGTTTAGAAAAAAGTTAAAAAATATTATAGACCCCTACTACTATATACCATACAAATTATAACCAATGCTTGATTTTATAACTTGAATAAAGACAAAGAAACAGTCTCTGGTCAGAGTAGGAAATCCTATAGTGAATATTGTTTCTAAATTTGTGACACTCCATATCTATGTTATCCTTACACATGTATTGTATGACTGTAATTTTTGAGACATATAAATACTATTGTAACTTTCAACCATTGTCGATGTTTCTAATGCTTTTTATTTTTATAACTTTAATCTTTTATCCACCTTATCACAACTTTTACTTTCATTCTTAAAAAACAGAATACTAATTAACGGTACAACAATATTATTTTCCCATTTTTTTTATTTAATCAAAAATAATTTTATTCATTTAATAATTCATATTCCAGAATCACATTTAGCATAATTTCATCTGATATTTCATTACTATTTTGCTCTTCCAAATTCTCCTCTTTCACCATCTCTAAGTATGCACTATCAAAAGTGCTGTCCAAAAAGTCCTCATTTTCAATTGAAATTTCATCCTCAAATACTCCTTCAATTAATTCTTCTAGGACTTCTTTTGCCATTTCAAAATTGATATTCTCATTTTCACTGTAATCTTCCATGTTTTTATTAATTTTCTATCTTCTGTCTCCTTTTAAAAAAATATAAAGACTAAATTATATTTTTTAATTATTAGTTAACCAATGATTACCTTGAGTAATCTTTTAACTACATACACTTTCACACTTTTAAAGACATTAACTACATTGATTATTATATGACCTTCCTCTTTATTTTTTTTAAAAACAGATGCTTTCATCCTAGACATTAATAGTTTCCTATTTAATTTTTTTAATTAAAATTACGCTATAAAAACACATTTCACTGTGAAATTTGCTTTCTGCATTTCGTGCTGTAGAATTATTTATACAGGGCCCAATTCACAGAATTAACTTAAGACTCAATCCTAAACTTACTACTATTTTGGTATTCACAGAATGCACTTACTACTTTTGGCATTGACAGAATTAATTTACTACTTTTGGTATTCACAGAAGTTAGGATTTTGTCTTAAGTTTGTCTTAAGACAAACTTAAGACAAACTTAAGACAGACTTAAGACAAACTTAAGACAGACTTAAGACAAACTTAAGACAAACTTAAGACAGACTTAAGACAGACTTAAGACAAACTTAAGACAAACTTAAGACAGACTTAAGACAAACTTAAGACAAACTTAAGACAAACTCCTAACTTCTGTGAATACCAAAAGTAGTAAGTTAATTCTGTGAAGGCCAAAAGTAGTAAGTGCATTCTGTGAATACCAAAATAGTAGTAAGTTTAGGACTGAGTCTTAAGTTCATTTTGTGAATCGGGCCCATAGTTTCTAATTTTATTGTAGAGATCTATTTTCTAACTTCACCACTATAAACTGTGATTCAAACTGTATGCAAACTAAAGGAATAACTCACAATATACCAATTAAACATTCACTAAACCGATTGCTACTTCCCACAGAGGCAGTTGCTTTTACCTTTAACAGCATACTCATCATGTAAATTTCATCTAATGTAAAACATTTCATCATAGTCATATGAAACCACAATGAGCCGCAACTCGTGGAGACAATTATGGTGCGACAGGGAGACAAGGAGGGGAAGATCTTTGCTGGAGGGACCTAAAAACCAGGATACAGATAATTTGTAGTAAATACATAATTTAATTATTTCAATGATTTTTACAGTGTGCACTACATTCCAAAATGCGATGCTGTGTACACTGAAAAAATTACATTACTAATTAAAATATATACTTTCCTACATTTATCTATATACCATATTTTAGATCTCTCTACCCTACACCTCCCCCTCCCTCCCTCCCTGCCCTACCATTACTCCCTTGATGGCGTCCGACTGACCTCATCATAATACACCTGTGCAAATGCATATAATAGAATGCAAATAGATAGTACTGTCACAAAAATGCATCCGAAATGTCCATCACGCCAACAGCCATGTCATAATATACCTCTATATTTTCTCAAAACTTACTGTACACAAATGATACAGCATAAAGTTGAGAGATAATGATGACTTAGCAAAAATTAACCAAGGTAAACAGCAAACTCTTACAGTCAAAGAATAGATGAACCCAAACTGTATACAAAATAACACATGAACCCGGCCCATCAAAAGATTGTAACAATTAACAATAAAATCATATTTCAAAATACATATGTACTACAAGCATGTTCAGACATGTTTAAAGTACACATTAAAACCCTCATGTATAAGAGAAGCAGTGTTAATTATTTTTTTTAAAACATGCATATTATGATAATCTTCTCAAAAATAAGTTATCATTTTAAATTTATCAACTCACCTGTAAAAAAGGATTTTCTGTTTCTATACTCTCACGCTCAACCTCAGGTTGTTGCTTTTCAGCACCAAACACTCTTTAAAAAAAAACACAACTGAATTTTAGTTAACATAATACACACATATATATTACACAACATACACCCATTTTACCAAATATCATGCCTACTATATACTTTCCCTAATTTTATATCCAATATATATCGTAAAGCCTAAATTTAAGGGGCCTTATTTATGAAATCCTTGCGCCACCGGTGCTTCACTTTTTCCCATGTTAAAGGTGACGCACCGGCGGCGCAAGGCCTTCATAAATGAGGCCCAAGATGTCTTTGTGAACCACATTTATTTCTCAAATTTTTCCCCCTTAATTTTTTTTTAACTCAATCATTATATACTATATAATCTACCATACATTTCCAGGGTACTACATGCAATATTTCTGATATACACTACTACACAACCTTACTTTCTATATTTATTACATAAATACATATACATTATACGCAGGGAGTTTTTTAACATAATAGCGCTCAACACTTTCTGAATTCCCCCAAATTGGGCATATTATCAAGGGAGTTTATCTCCACTTTTTTGCCTTCAAGAGCCAACAAAGCGAAGATAAAATTATCTCCCTATTACGTAGCTGTCGCTAACACCAGTTAGCAACAGCTAGTAGCAGATAGCAACCATCTACTGCCCCACTTTGCATGTCAGTAATAATTGTCACTAATGATATCCTAAAGTGGGCGTGACAAGATGATAGCAACTGGAAACAGTCACTAACATCACTATTGCCTATTACCAATTTTGAAAATATTCATGCTAAGCGTGAATATCTCCAAAAGCTAACATCTGCCCTGAGCAGTTTTTAGTCATGTTATCCAATGGGACCTAGATAACATGGCTAAGAGCATTACCTCGATATTGCATGAATATCGCTGACTTTGTAACAATATAAATGCATTGCAGCCGTTATGTATAGCATTTATTATAATTAGCTGCTCAACCTCTGTCAACATTCCATTCGGAGCAAATAAGGAAGTGTTACCCCCATTTTGTTAATACAACTGCATATATTCTACCAAACAAACGGTCAGAACATGGAAAGAGAAAAAGGTACACATTATCTAAGCGAGCACGTTTTCTCAGAGAGTGCACTATAGACCCTGAACGCCAGAACAACATTTTTTTTTCCAGAAAAAAGTTACGGGGTGCGCGCACTCGATCGCGCATCCCTATTGACAAGACTGTGATTCACATGCTTTATAAGTAAAATTTAATGGTGCAAATGCAGACGACACTTGAAGATCGTTTCAGATCTTTAAGTGTACTTATTTTGCCTATTGTTTAAAATTACAAAAATATACAGTTTATAGAATTCTCATTTGCTGTTAAACATCTGTTAACATTAGAATCAGTGGAAATCAGAAAGTGTTGGCCGCCATTTTGTAACTGCGAGGGAATATATTATACTCATCAAAGGGTTAAAACATGAAAAGGACAAAAGGTACAGATTATGTAACCGAATAGCTCCAAAAGCTAACATCTGCCCTGAGCAGTTTTTAGTCATGTTATCCAATGGGACCTAGATAACATGGCTAACAGCATTACCTCGGTATTGCATGAATATCGCTAACTTTTTAACAATTTACATGCATTGCAGCCATTATGTATAGCATTTATTATAAGTAGCTAGTCAACCTCTGTCAACATTCCATTCGGAGGAAATAAGGAAGTGTTGCCGCCATTTTGTTAATACGACTGCATATATTCTACCGAACAAACGGTGAGAACATGGAAAGAGAAAAAGGTACACATTATCTAAGCGAGTACGTTTTCTCAGGGAGTGCACTATAGAGCCTGAACGCCAGAACAACATTTTTTTTTCCAGAAAAAAGTTACGGGGTGCGCGCACTCGATCGCGCATCCCTATTTACAAGACTATGATTCACTTGCTTTATAAGTAAAATTTAATGGTTCAAATGCAGGCGACACTTGAAGATCGTTTCAGATCTTTAAGTTTACTTTTTTTGTCTATTGTTTAAAATTACAAAAATATACAGTTTATAGAATTCTAAGTTGCTGTTAAACATCTGTTAACATTAGAATCAGTGGAAATCAAAAAGTGTTGCCCGCCATTTTGTAACTACGAGTGAATATATTATACTCATCAAAGGGTTAAAACATGAAAAGAACAAAAAGTACACATTATGTAACCAAGTACGTTTTCTCTGGAAGTCCAGTGTAGACCCTGAACGTGAATGAAACTTTTTTTTTCTCCGTAAAAAGTTACGTGGTGCGCGCATTGGATCGCGCACCCCTATTTACAAGACTGTGGACTATTACCTTTTCTCACACATTATTAGCTGCACATATTAAACACACCATAATTTACTTATTTCACTAATCTTTATCAAACTTCAACTAACAGATCCGCTAACACTGTAACAATATTCTCATACCTTAGTTTGTGAAAAAAATAAAAACTATTCCATACTAAATTTAGCTCTCTTTAAAGGTTTTCCGTTCCGTAACTACACTACACTCACCTAACATCATTTCATTGCGTCACTTCTCCACTAGTCATAAGTACACAAAGCCTTATTTATGAAGCCCTTGCGCCGCCGGTGTGTCACTTTTAACATGGGAAAAAGTAACGCTTCTATCGAGCAAAATTTTCATAAATGAGACCCACAGTGTCAAAAATATCAATGCCGCACATAATCGTTCACATCCAGGCACTACCAATTGCATAACTTGTTTAACATGAAGCGCTGTAATGTTGCATGTGTTTTCAAACGTATACCGGTATCTCCTATAATGCCTAATTTTACCATAACACTCAGCAGTAATTATTTATTTTCAAACAATGTTAATTACTATGACTTTTTAAACGACAAGCTTTAGTCTGAAATAGTCACTCTGCAAATGTTTCTATGTAAAAATGAACTTCACCCACCCACGCATGAGAACCTTCATGTTTGCATCTGGCCGCAAAATACGGCCTTGAACGGAAAGTTCCATCCCAAGACTTGAACAACAGCCTTATTGTCCCAAAATCAAGCTACCCGAGCATCTGTTCACAAACATATCTCATTCACTTAGCTAACACTCGCAGAAAACTGCATATTTTATTAAATAGTGACCTTCCTTTACAATTTCCTGAGGTGACTCCCATAATGTTTAACGCTCCTCCACTTCCCAGCTGCACTATTTTTTTTTACAACTACTAACCAATGATTTGTTGCTTTTTTTGCACCAAATCATTTAAAGGCATTCTGCTACTCTCACTCCATACTCTCTGATCTATGTTTCTGGACATCCTCATCTATTACCAGCATCTGCAACCTTACTATTCCTATTTTCGTTATTACAAAATGGAGGTCCCTCCCGCCTTCGGAAACGAGCTGGAGCACTTAGAACTGTTTCGCCACAAGATGCTTGAGTACTATGGCATCCTACCACTCGCGACTTTGAGTGCATCATATGGATTATCATTTCGATTTTCCTATTTCACCTGTGTGCAACCTGTATTTCATTGCCTGAGCTGTGATTTCATGTGGGCCCTAGACTTATGTCTCTGCAACTCGGTACCTACTGAAGTGAATTACAATCATCTCATGAATCCGTTACTTGATCATGAACAGCTTTGTTCCGACGGAGGGATTATGGCCTTTGCAGCGATACATGGAGTTCTGGGTCATTGGAATATATTCGCAGCGGCGCAAGATTTCTTGGCACACAGCTACATTGAAAATTCACCGACTTCTCCTCTGATGCTACTAGAGGCTCCGGTAATTATCGACCATGTATGTTCATTTCCTCTTTTCAATTGGATGGCTGACTTGTTTTCGGATGATATCAATGACTTTCTTTTAGAAGCAGTTGCCACTTACTTTGCCTATTCAATGGAAGTATAGCTGTTCTGTAAACCATTGACATCTTGACTGTTTTTTCCCTTCCTAATTTTTCTTATTATTTTTTTCTTAATATATTTTATATAAACTTACCTATTGGCTCCACTGGCATTGGACATTGTAATTTCCTGCTGGTGTGAATTTTTTAAATTATGTGGAGTTCATTTTTCTTCCACACCTCCTCGATTTTGTTCAAAACATTTCATGATGCTCTAATTTCAAAAAATCACTACCTTATGTTATCTTATCTGATTTAAAATATTCTCGAACCAAGGCTGCGTAAAATATCGTTAATTGTGCCCTGATAAATGTGTATAGTTACAATGACTTTTTATATGACTTTATATGCTTTGTCACCATTCTCCCTTTCTACTCCTTATTTCCGCCTCACACACATGTGCTGCTTTTAATTTATGCCTATTGAAAGATTTTTGATTCATAACTAAAAAGTTTATGATTACCCTGATATTACCCTTGCTTATCAACCTGTATGAGACATTGTGTAGTGAAACCTTTCAAAAATTATATCAATACAATAGTTGTTCTGAGTACTGATTTTCGAACGTCCCTGCAGATAGCATACATGCACCTGGAGCCAAAATCTCCCTTTTGGCGCGTTTTTCATTTCCTTTCACAATACCAGACAACAAGCTTGTTACTGCTTCGTATGCTGAAAACTAACTGTTAATGAAGTGATGTTTAACCATTACTATTTTCATATATGATTACTGAACTTAAAATCAAAACACACCTTCTTGCATCCAATATAATTAAATATATTTCATTGTGAGGCTGTACAATATGTTTTTTAAACGTTATTAATTTTGCTTCATACTACTTTTCCTTCATTTGTGTTCTATGAACTAGTAACTATACCCACTATTTTCTTTATATTATGTTTACTTATATTAAATAAAAAACTTCGTCTCAAAACACTGCTTCATTGAATAAAAATTTGAAATATATACGTTCCCTCTTTTAACCCATATTCACAACTGAAATAATGTATACTAAAACTGCATTCATGTGTTTCACGTAATCTCAACTACACTCAATTCATGTTTTCTTATGTCAACCTGAATTTTTCATACTTCAACCCCCTGGCCTGCGACGGTCAGTCAACCCTTTCTTTACGAGTTGTGAACCATAGCACCAATCGCATCTCTGGTAAAAAAATAATTTATTACTCTAACAAAACTCCGCCGCAGTTGTGGTTCACTCAGAGTGTTATTCACTGCTCCCCCGCTTCCACGGAGCACACGCTATATCCTATTTCAGTACTTATCACCCTTTCATCTCCACTATAACAACTGTGTCTGCCTGCAGAACAAACTTCCTCAGCCCACACTGAACGCACACACACACACACACACACACACTAAGATAACACAAAGCAACTGATATGGAAAGCAGGAGTGAGATAAAAATGGAGTCACACTGTGGTACACAAAAACCTCTATATATATTTGCTCTTCTACATCAATTTATAAAAGGCATATACTCCACGAACCTGTCTACAACCTCATGGTCACAATTTTTCATTTGATTGTACTGGGACACCTCTCCTTCTCACCCCACCCCCACCACTGCATCCCTCGGCTGCAAACCACACTGTAATTTTTTCCTCAAACTTAAAGTTTAAAATACCTAAAGCATTACCACTTTTTTTCGACAATATCACATTTAATCAACTATTTTTCTCTCTACCTGCATTATCTGTACTCTACCAATTCCTTTTTTTTGATCTGTAACCAACTTTACAAATTATGTGCAAACGCTCCCAAATGTTTATTAATTTCTCTCTATTTCATTACAATTTATATTCTATTTATTCAGTTTACCACAAATACATTCAAAACTATAATTCAGACTTGAAAGAAAGTGAAGAAACGGAGCACAACCCCCATTAACTTAACAGAACTTCAGCCCCTCCCCCCCCTCTCACGTCTGCTGTGGAAGCCCAAGATAACACACATCCCAGATACAGACAAAGCCGCACCTGAACGTTTCACATCTCTATAAAGAACCATTTCAATATTAATTAGGCCTTGCACTTGTTTTACCCATTGTAAGAGCCCCTCCATCTTTACTCTACCTACTGATTACACGTTCATGTCCCCCTACAAAAAATCATTTTCTTTCGTCCTTCCCCCCCCAAATTTCGTTGCAGATCTGTCTCTAAGTAACATTTAATTCATAGACCTAACAGTAGCTCATAACTTAAAAACATGACTGAACTCCACTATCCTTAATCAAATTAATTAATCGTAATTTTAAACTAATAATTACAAACAAACAATGTTCCAAAACATTGATGTAATAAAATGGAACATTAGTTGAAAACATATCAAACTGTATCAAAGCCAAAAATGTGCTTCCTTAGACACAATAACTCAAATAATCAAATATAGTGATCAAACCACATTTAACGGTACATCATAAAACAAACAGTTATACACTCACCTTTACCAATGCTTTATCAGATGTAGAACAGTGACAGTTGTAAAATGATAGCCGTTTGACGCAGATCTCAATAATACTTCTATCACTGCAACCAAAGAATAATGGCATAGATTTTCTGTCAATACACACTCATATATGTCTCTTCAACCAATCATATTTGTTCCCGCACAATTTCATATTCAAATTAACATTTCAGTTGGTTATCATTTCAATATTTTCTTCTTTTTTTTTTTATTTAGTAAATTTTTATTGATAAAAAAATATAAGTGGAATATACATTTGGCAGTTCTTATATATACAGTCCATTTGTGAATGCACGCTTTTTCCTTTGGTTTTCCCCCAGGTTAGAGGAGGGGGGGAAGAGTGAAGGAGAAAAAGAGAGAAGAGGAGAAGGGGGGGGGGGCTTCCTCAGATGCTCGTCGAGGGTACCCCACTTGTGGTTACTGGGTCTTCCTCAGATGCTCGTCGAGTGGGCGCCACATATGTACTTTGGGGTTATGCTCCTTAGAGAAATTGCCTGTGATGTTGTCTGCTCCTCTCAGGAAGGTGACTCAATTAATCCACGTTTTAAAGTTTGCTTTGGCAGTGTTCTTCCAGTTTGTCAGGATTATTTTTAGGGCCGCTGTGAGGAGCAGGTCTAGTAGGTCTCTCTCTCCTCCGCTGTTTAGGTTTGCGGTCAGATGTTCTGTTGCTAGGCTTACAAAGCTGATTGTTAGGTCTGCTTTGAGCATGTCGTTTATGAAGGTGTTGATCTGTGTCCAGAACTTCTTGACTTTCACCCATTTGAAGATGAGGTGCTCGAGGGTGCCTTCCTCTTTTTGGCAGTTCCAGCAGTTGCCCGACTCTGCAATGCCGACCTTGTGGAGCTTGGAAGGGGTCCAGTAGGCCCTGTGGAGGAGCCAGAATTTGGTTTGCGCTAGTTGGGGGGTTACTTTGTTTGTTGTCGCTGAGCCCCACATTTTTGCCCGTTCTTTTTCATTTAGTTGCCTGCCTAGGAGTGTTTCCCATGTGTTGGTTATTTTCTTGTTTTGCGACAGTGTGGAGGGGCTCAGGAACTTATAGATCTTTGCAGTTTGGTGGCCTGCTGAGTTGAGGGTCTGCATATATTTGATGATGCTTGGTTCCTCTCTGTGTAGGTTTGCTCTCGTTATGGCTGTCTTGATCTTGAGGAAGTTGTAGAGCTCTTGGTTTGGGAGACCGTGTAGTTGCTGTATGTTTTGGAATGTCAGCGGTTTCTGCTTGGTTTCCATCTGTTTGGGGAGACTGATTCCCTTCTCGATCCATATGTCGTTGTGCATTGTTGCCCCTTGGTAAGTTACTTTTGTATTGAACCAGATAGATTCCCATGCTGTGCCTTTCAACTTCTGCATCATGCGTCTGTCTAATTTCATCAGCGCTTCCCTCGTGTGTTTCAGTATTGGGTTGGATCTTTGGGGGTGTCTGTTTGCTGTTAGAAGAGCTATTGGGTTGAGGCCTCCCAGGATGTCTTTCTCCACCTCTAGCCAGACTGGATTGTAGGTTTGGGTGTCATCTATCCAGGCTGTACCTTGCCTTGCCAGGCAAGCTGTTTGGTATATTTTGAAGTTTGCCAGATTGAGGCCCCCAAGGTCCTTGGTTAGTCTCAGTTTGTGTAGGCTGATTCTGGGTTTTTTGTTTTTCCATAGGAAGATGTTAATAAGTTTGTCTAGTTTCTTGTGGAAAGCTTCTGTCATCGGGAGTGGCAGCATGGTTAGCGTGTAGTTTATCGCCGGCGTTATCATCATCTTGATAGTTTCTATCCTTCCCCACCAGCTTATGTATTTTGGCGACCATAGTTCTAGTCTTTCTTTTATTTTTTTCAGCGTTAAGTCCTCATTGTGCTGAAGCGTGGATGTTAGGTCTCTCCCAAAGTGCAGTCCTAGGTATTTGAGTGGTTTTGTCTGTCATGCCAGGCCGGAGTCCCCGAGGACCTCTCTTGTGGTGTGGACGTTCATTGGTTTGCACTCCGATTTGTCTTTGTTGAGTTTGTACCCTGAGGCTTCAGCGTACTCTCCTATTGTGTCCATGAGCGCTTTTATTGACGAAGATGGGTTTGTGGTTGTGATTAGGATGTCATCCGCATACACCGCTAGTTTAACTGTCTTCTCTTTGACCTTGACGCCCGTTATTTCCGTATTGTCTCTAATTCTGGCTAGTAGGGGTTCTAGTGCCAGCAGGAAGAGACCGGGTGAGAGGGGGCATCCTTGCCTGGTGCCTCTTCCTAGTGTGAGCGTTTCGGATGTACTGCCGTTCACCACTATTTTTGCTTATGGTTTGTTGTAGAGGGCCATCACCATTGCTATGTATTTCTCCCCCAGGCCGAATCTTCCCATGCAGTTTCTTAGGAACGGCCACGAGACTCTGTCGAAGGCTTTCTCTGCGTCTAGCGCTATCATGACTGCCTGTTTGCTGCTCTGTGTTGTGTGATTGATTAGATGGCATAGTAGCCTTGTGTTATCTTGCGATAGCCTGCTTTTGATGTACCCCACTTGTGAGCTGTGGATGATGTCTGGTAGGACTTTGTTTAGTCTATTGGCCAGTATCTTTGCGTAGATTTTACAGTCGACATTTATTAGCGAGATGGGTCTGTAGTTCAGCGGGTACTGTGGGTCTTTCCCCTCCTTGGGGATTATTGTGATGTTGGCTTCGCTCATGGACTCCGTCATCTTGCCGTTCTGTATGCAGGCCGAGTATGTTTCTGCCAGTAGCGTTTTTATGTGGTGGCCGAAGGTTTTGTAGAACATGGTGGAGTATCCATCTGGTCCTGGCGCTTTGTTATGTTTTAGCTGGCTGATTGCTGCTTCAATTTCAATTTCTTTTTCTGTTATATCGGCTTCGAGCAACACCCTCTCATCCTCTTTGAGTTCTGGCAGATTGGTGTCATTGAGAAGAGTGAGTCCTCCGTCTTTGCTCAGGTTCTTATCCTCGGAGTATAGTTCTTGGTAGAACTGTCTGAAGACTTCTAGTATTCCTTTGTTCGTTGTTTGGGACTTGTTGGTTTTGTCTGTTATCGCTGCGATTGTATGTTGCCTTTGTTTTGCTTTTAGGTAGGATGCCAGCTGTTTCCCTGCTTTGTTGGCTGCGCACAGATTTGAATTTTGTCAGCCAGGAGCCTGCTCTTTCGCTCAAAATCTTGTTCAGTTCGTATTTCTCCTTTGTGAGCAAGGTGAGTGTGTTCTTGTCTGTTATGTTTGCGCAATGACCTCTCTCCAGTGCTTTTATCTCCTCCTCTATTTCGGAGATTTTTTTGTTCCTGCTTCTGTTCATCCTTGATTTGATGTTGATCAATTTACCTCTTAGTGTTGCTTTGAGGGCGTCCCAGATGGTGCTCTTCCCTACTTCGCCATTGTCATTGTGTTTGAGGTAGTCTTTTATTGCTTCCTCGATTTCTTTCAAGTTTTCTCTGTTCTGCAGGATGTCGTCGTTTAGTCTCCATCTTCTCGTTGGGTTTTCGTTGTGTTTGCCGCTCAGAGTGAGTGATATGTGCGCATGGTCTGAGATGGTTATTGGAGCTATCTCCGTTTCCTCTACTAGGTGCGTGTGGGTGTTGGACATCAGTATGTAGTCAATCCTACTGTAGGAATTGTGTGGGGGCGAGTAGTAAGTGTACTCGCGCGCCGTTGGGTGCTGTAGCCTCCATGGGTCCGCTAGGTGATGTTTGATGCACAGGTCTTTCAGGGTGTTGTTGTTGTGGGAGTCATGGCTTGGTCTGTTTGGGTGCCTGTCTGTGGCCTGATCCATCGTCTTGTTCATGTCTCCTGCTACAAGCAGGAGGTCTTCTTGCGGTAGGTCGGATAGTTTGCTGTCCACTTCCTGCCAGATTGTTTATCTTCAGAGTTTGGTCCGTAGATGTTGGCTACATGTATTCGGTCGTTGCCTTTCTGGACGCTTGTTATTAGCATGCGTCCGTCTTCGTCTGCGTTTGTCTTTTGTATGGTTAGGTTGGCCCTCTTGCTCAGGATGGTTATTACTCCATGTTTCTTCCCTTTTGCTGGCGAGCAGAGTATGTCCCCTATCCATCTTGAGTAGCTTTGCTTCTTCCTTTGAGAGTTTAGTCTCTTGCAGTGTGTAAATGTCGCCCTTTAGTTTGGCCGGATGCTCTAGTACTTTCCTGCGTTTGATCGGATGGTTCAGGCCTTTAACGTTCATGGATACCACCTTCAGGTTCGTGGTTAGGCTAGCCCTTGTTGAGTCTGTCATGGTGGTGCAGGGCTATCACTGGTGTTTCTGCTTTCCTTACGTTTTGGTGCTGGCCTGTATGTCCATGTTCCGTGGTGTACCTTGTGACCCCCTCCCCCCCCCCGTGGCTTGGAATGTACGGTATGGGATGAAAGGTGAGGAAGAGATATAGTGAGAGAGGAGAAAGGAAAAATGAGAAAGGAAAAGGGAAATTTTTGTTACACAAATGCCTGCTGTCTCGTCTGCCGTCCTGTCCACCTGTCCCGCCCTCCCCCTCTGTCCGCCCCCCCTCCCTCCCTACCCCCCTCCCTCCCTCCGCCAGTAGAAAACCGGGTGTGCGACAGCAAGGGTCCTCACACTCCCCTCCCCCCCAAGTCCTTGCATAGTCTCTATTGCTGAGTTGGTGCATACGCAAATAAGTCCGCCTAGAGAGGAGGGAAAGAGCAAAGAATTAAACAAAAAAGGATATGGCTGTTGTCGTTGTGTTCCCCCCTCTCCTTCCTTCCCGTAGTTGTCAGCGGCGATGTTGAGGTAGCTGCGGTTGATTGTGTGTGCGTTTGTCTGAGGTAGATAAGTTCGTTTAAGTTCGAGTTCCATAAGTGTACGTTCCGCGCCTTCATCATTCCTCCTCTCCGTTGGTTTCGTCTGAGGATGCTCTTCGCTTTGCTCCTGGGCTTTGTAGATCCATTTCTTCTGGAGCCGGGCCTTGCAGGTACCTTTGTAGGTCGTTGGGGTCATCAAAGATTCTGCTTCCGTGCCTGTCCGATATTCTCATTTTGGAAGGGCCTGCAAAGGTGAAGGTAATGTTTTTTTTTCGCAGATGCTCTCTCAGGGCTAGGAAGCCTTTCCTCACTTCAACTATTAGCCTGGAAAAATCTTGAGTGATTGTTACCCTCTTCCCGTTTATCAACATTGGGCGGCCTTTCCTGGCCACAGTGAAGATTGCGTCTGTGTGATTGTCTCTTAACGGCTTGCATATTATTGGTCTGGGAGCGTTACTGTTCACTTGTTTCTTGGCTGGTATGCAGTAGGCTTTGACGATTTCGAGCGGCCTGTCAAAGTTGAGACCAGTAAGTTTGGGGATTATGGTTTCCAGCATTAGGGCGCATACCCCTGGTGTGTCTTCTTCCTCTTCGGGCACTCCCAAGAGTCTTATATTTCCTTTGCGGCTTCTGTCCTCTTGCTCCGCCATGGTTCTTTGTAATGCCGTGGTTCTCTTTATCACCAAGCCCAGGTCCTTGTGAGTCACATTAGAGCGGTCTTCCAGCTGGCTTATCCTTTTCTCCGCCTCATCAATTCTGCCGTTGGCCTTGCTTACCTCCGCTCTGATTGCTATCAGTTCCATCTGGATACTGTCCACTGTCTTTTTTGTGGCCTTTGCTAGATCGTTTCCTTCCGTTATCTTCCTCAGAAGTGTGTCAAGTGTGATAGTTTCGTCGCCTTGGCCGCCACGCTCCTTGGCTGGTGAGGCAAGGGTGTCGTTCTTGCTCTTTTTCAGGTCGTTTGTGACTTGTTTACCATCTCTCCCTGCCATGGCGTCGAAACCTCTTCTAACCTGGTGCGTCTGGGGTCTCCCTTCTGTTAGTTGTTGTTTTGTGGCGACCCTTTTTGGTCCCTTTTCTTCTTTGTTGCTTAGGATGTTTGTTGCTGTTAGGGAGCTGTCCCTGAACCTGGGCGGCCACTTGACCACTCTAGTTTTGGTCATGGACTCCGCCAGCCTCTTGCGGTATCCCCCTCCCTGGCGTCTTGCCTTCTTTGCACTCTTTCAGTCCCCGCTTCTTGCTGCTCTGTTGCTTCTGCTGGGGCTGTTGACTAGTTAGCTGCTCTTGAGCGCGTTGTTCCGCTTGCTGGGGGTGCCAGCCTAACTCTTAGCTTGTGATTATATGGTTAGCGGGCCTCCGCCATTCCTTCTGCCCTGCCTCGGTTCGGTCTTCTGCTTTTTGCGCTTACGGCGTGAATGCTTTGCCCTTGGCGCCTTTCTGGTTGATTTACTTCCCTTGGCGTGCGTCTGTTTGGCAGATTATTGTTTGCACCCTGCTTCGTGTCAGCTGTTGTTCCAACTACTGCCTGCTTGCTGCTGTCCACTGTTTAAGATGGCCGCCGTCTCGCAGGGGAATGCGTTTGTGCCACGTTATCCGCTTACTCGCTTCAGGGGTAAGCTCGGGGGGTGCGTGGGTGTGGGCTAGTTCTAGTCAGCTGCTTCGCGCTGGGCTGGTTGTGCGCTGCTGCTGTCTCTGCTCATGGAGGTCCGTCGCTTCCGCGCCGTGCCGCTGCTCCCCCAAGATGGCCGCGCGCCTGCTTCTGTGCCTTCCCCAAGATGGCCGCCTCCCTGCTTCTGTGCCTCCCCAAGGTGGATGCCGTGTACTCGTTTGTTCGTCTTCAGTTAGGTTAGGGTTGGTTTCTGCTATACATCGGTGGCTTATCTATCGCTGGCGGGGGTATTTCTTGCTTAGGGCGCTCTTACTTGGGTGGCGGTGGTGATTTGCGTTCTTCGGTTTCCACTCTCTCTAGGACCTCTTGCGCTTCCCACCTCTTTTCTCGAAACGTAGCTCTGCCTTCTTTTCCAAATGTCCTCCGTAGCAGTTTCTGGGTAGTTCGGTATTTCGCTCGGTTGTGAAAGCCCGCCTTTGTCTTGTTTTACTAAGATGGCCGCCCCTAGCTTCGCTCCTCTCCCAAGATGGCTGCCTTCCGTGTGGTGTCTTCTTCGTCTTGGAAATTAGAGTCGCTCGATACCTTGCATATGGGGTAACGCCAGGAGGGGAGTTTTCTTTCTTTCACGGGGGCTTGGGCTTCTGCGTTGTCGATCTTCGGGCGCTCTTACTTGGTGGATTTGGTGGTCTTGCGTCTCAGGTCTTTCCTCTCTAGGATCTCTCCGCCATCTTGCGGTTCCCCCTTCCTTTTTTCTGCCCGCTTTCCTTTCTCCTTTCTTCGCCTCTCCAGTGGATGTGGTCCGACTTGAACACTTCTGGCGGTGCCCCTTGTGTTCATGCACCTCTCCTTGTGACCGTTGTCACGTTTCCTAGCGTTTCTCTTCTCCTGCTCGCCGTTCGTTTGACTTGGGGGTCGGGAGCACCGGACTTAGGTCTGCTGCCTCCTTGCCATCCAAGCCACGCCACTCCATCATTTCAATATTTTCAAAGTCACATAACGGTCACCCTTCACCCTCTGCCTTCTCTGGCTGTTACCATGGTAACAGCTCAATCTGCACCTGGCTGAAGACACAGGTCAAAAGTTCATGTCTCAACGTTCTAAATCCAAGCAAAAAGGATAATTTCCCTCCAAACACACCTGCCTATCCACTCTTGTTTTACATTTCTTTTTTTTCCACGACCAATAGAAGATTTGTTTATAATAAAACTATAACATACAACGTAGTCTTCAATCTTGAAGTATATCAATTAACCAATCATGTTCAGTTTTTCATTAACACCGATCCTCACACACTTTTTTTATCGTGACTTTCACCATCTACTTGCCATTCCACTTCCAGAACCCATCGGAGTACTACTGCATCTACCTTGAAAATGAAGGTTTGGCTTGTAGGACACAGTTATATTCACTGGAGTGAAAAATATGCTGCAAACAGACGAATTTCTAACCTTGATTTACCAAATGTGCAGATTACGTGGATTGGCCAAAGAGGATTAAGATGTCACCAATTGATACCATTGGTGAAAACTTTTACGCATCTCCCTGAACCTAACCTAATAATTGTGCACTGTGGTGGGAATGATCTAGGCACATTAACAGGTGTAGGTCTAGAAATGCTTCTAAAAGACACCGTTCGTCAATTGATGTCACTTTTTCCTCGAACTTTCTTGGTGTATTCAAATATATGCCAAAGACAAAAATGGAATTGGTCCAATGAACGTTGTCCGCAGATTGAGAAAGCAAGGAAACATGTAAATAAATCTGTTTCTGCTTTCCTCAGAGATTATAACATGGGTTCTATATACAACAACAACCTACGTTTCAACATGGAAGGCATCTATCGGAGCGATGGTGTTCATTTCACGGATGAGGGAAATAGAATTTTCCTCTGTAACATGAGACTCTGCATCGGAACTTACTTATAAGTTCAGCAAAAACTCAATTAACACAAGGGCTCTTTTAAGAGCCACCTTAGATCTAAACACTCAAACTTGTAATTTATCTCCATCTTTCTTTATGTTTTTTGATCGCCGTACGCGACCGAGTGCGCGCACCTTGTAACTTATTTGCGAAAAAAAGCTACTTTTAGACTTTCGTCATCCTTAATAAACCCCTCAAGAAACCTACGTAATCAAACACTCTCCACCCTGCTCCCTTTCCATTCTCACCACTATAGTTTTTCACAGTCTTGTAAATAGGGGTGCGCGACCGAATCCATGCACCCCGCAAATGTTTTCTCCCAAAAAAATGGTCTTTTCGCGTTCAGGGTCCATACTGTACCCCCTTAGAAAACCTACCCAGCCAGACAATCTCTACCTTCTCCCCTTTCCATGTACTAACCCTTTGTTCTATATTATATATTCACTCGCACTAACAAAATGGCGGACAACACTTCCTGATTTCCTCCGAATCGAATGTTGACAGACGTTAAACAGCAAATCACAATGCCGCTCGCACACACCCGCATAGGTGCGCGCACCCGTGCTCGCTTACAGATATATAACTGATTTCAACTTTAATTTTCTCAGCAACTACTGAACGGATTTACACTATTTAAACAAAAGCGTGATCTGCCCCCCACACTCTACCTTTCTACCAAATTTCTTATAAATCCATTCAGCCGTTCGAGCTGTAGCCGTGTCTAAACGTCCTATGGAAAATAACATGGAAAAAACACGTTTTGGGGCCCCCCTTTGATCTCAGCCCCCACTTCACCAATCCCCCCAAAACTTTCACAGAATGAGCGCAGCGGACCGAGCCATCTTCTTTGAGAAATTCGCAAACATTCATCCACCAGGGCCAAAGTTATTCCCAATAGAATGTTGCGGATTTCCTATGGAAACTAGGTCCTAACTATAACTACCGGTCCAGGGAAGACATGGCTTGGCAGTTCGGGCTGGACTGTTCCCACAAGGCACAGGCTCAGACTGATTTGCATATAGCCATGTCTGAACTGGGGTGGCTGAGTGAACTAAAGAATGGTGATGGATTAAACCCAGATCAGTTGACTGGGGGGTGAGTGTTTGATTTGTTCAAACGCTCCGTCCATCATCCCCTTTTGTATCGCTTTGTTCGCCCTAAGTGTGGCAGGGTATGCTCAGACGTGAGTCCCTTGTTCACTTGGCCACTGGATTCAAGATAGCCTGGCTGATGAGGATTATGAATCCGAAACCGGTCCCAGGATGCTTGTTTCCGGTCCAGGGAAGACATGGCTTGGCAGTTCGGGCTGGACTGTTCCCATAAGGCACAGGGTCAGACTGATTTGCATATAGCCATGTCTGAACTGGGGTGGCTGAGTGAACTAAAGAATGGTGATGGATTAAACCCAGATCAGTTGACTGGGGGTGAGTGTTTGATTTGTTCAAACGCTCCGTCCATCATCCCCTTTTGTATTGCTTTGTTCGCCCTAAGTGTGGCAGGGTATGCTCAGACGTGAGTCCCTTGTTCACTTGGCCACTGGATTCAAGATAGCCTGGCTGATGAGGATTATGAATCCGAAACCGGTCCCAGGATGCTTGTTTCCGGTCCAGGGAAGACATGGCTTGGCAGTTCGGGCTGGACTGTTCCCACAAGGCACAGGGTCAGACTGATTTGCATATAGCCATGTCTGAACTGGGGTGGCTGAGTGAACTAAAGAATGGTGATGGAGTAAACCCAGATCAGTTGACTGGGGGTGAGTGTTTGATTTGTTCAAACGCTCCGTCCATCATCCCCTTTTGTATCGCTTTGTTCATATTGTGTCACATCACTCTTATAGCAGCACTTGTGCATTAAGTGGAGCAAAGGAGAGCGAGAGATAGCTTTTTTTTTTTAGAGAGTTGTATATAGCGCAAACTCGACCCGAAGGTATCAGAGCGCTTTACACAAGCACCAGTTGCCTCACAGAGGGACACATTCATTATGTTAGGCACAGTAGATTAAGTAATTTGCCCAGAATCACAATATGTTGAGCTTCTCAGCCGAGACTCGAACCTTGTTGCTTAGCCTGGAGGTCGACAGCTCTAGCCGTTAGGCAACATCAACTTGTTAGTATATCACACAATGCACAACTTAATCAGTTCTACACAGTTATGTAATAACTATTAAACAAAGCCCCCATCCAGATAAGTGTTTGTGGGGGTGGCAAGGTCTCAGTCTGACAAATAGAAATGTAAAACATTTAAAGTCTATGGAAGGGGTGAATATACCGGACTGGAAACAGAAAGCTGGTCTGCAACATATTTTAATATCTCCTCCTGTGCTCCATACATGTGCTATCTCCTGCCGTGGCCGGGTGCAACTCTCCCTAACATATTGCATATTTGGCTACTCGGATCAATTTCAATCACAAGTATGCCACTCTGTGGAATTACGTAAATAACGTACCTTCGGATTTACAGGGGTGGTGAAAATACAGGTTTCTTCCTCTTCTTTTGTCCACCCGTATTTCACACAGTAAATGACACCTCGAGTAACAATTAACAAAAGCAGTGGTGACAGCCTGCGTGTTGCAGTACTGAATGACAGTCTAAAGCGGCAAACACGTCACCCGAGGTCTTTGATATCTGTTGCATTTCTTCCTTTCTCGCCAGGCACGCTGCTAATACACATTAAGCCCGGATCACCATAAGACTTTAATATCCATTGCTGGAGGAGTTGAATGAGTTTTCAAAGTCGGGGCCCAATGATATTAACTGCGCGCAGCTAGGGGCTCGGTTTCAGAAATTCGTGAACCAGCTGCTGCCCCGGAGAGATCACACAAGGGGGGGGGGAGTGGGAAAGGGGGGGAGGGGGAGGATTGGGGAGGAGGCGCAGCTTCAGAGAAGGACAGCGGGGCACCCCAGCCAGGACCAGGGTGTGACGTCCCAACAAAGGTTTTCCGGCTGCCGTGAAGATTCTCCGGGGCTGTGGGCTGCGAGGACATCTTCACCACGGCCACAGGATGCTTCTTAACAGGACCTTTAAAAGTCAGCTGTAAAAGCACTAGTTACAGCTGACTTTTAAAGGGTCTGTGCTTCGCGCCAGGTGCCGGGTGTGACGTCCCAGAGGCTCAGGCCAATCAGAGGCAAGTATACGCAGAGAAGATGGTCGCAGGAGCAAACACTGTGAATACGTATTGAATACGTATTCACAACGTATGCGCCTGCGGCCATCTTCTCTGTTTAAACTTTACATGAAGGACTGGTATGGCAGCAAGGTTCGCGGGCCGCCAATTAAGGCCAGGCGGGCCGCAAGCGGCCCGCGGGCCTTACTATGAGTACCCCTGATTTAGAATATATGTTCTTCCGAAAAATTCAGGAAACCTAGTATTGATTGTAAGTTTTTCAGCGTTTTTGGAGCTTGGAGTACTGCACAGTTCTCTAAGAAGTTGTCTGCTAGACTTTTGCCTTCACTTGATAATTCATATCCTAAAAATAGGACAGTTAGATGGGCAATGAGTGATTTTTTTAAGTAAAATTTGTACACTTCAGCTGCAAACCCAAGTATTATGGTGTTCACTCTTTTCAAGTGAGTCTCCAGGTCATCGTCTGTAAGATAGATGTCATCGACATAGGATAATGCCTCATCATCATACATTTGTAGTAGCTCTGTTACCCTGGCTGAAAATAATCCTGGGCTGTTCTTGAATCCTTGTGGGAGACGACAACATTGTTTTTGAGTCCCCATGCTGGAGAAAGCGGTCAAATATCTGCTTTCAGGTGCTATGTTTTGACAGAAGAAACCATTTGAAATATCTAATGTTGTTTTATATTTTTTGCAAACAATATTATTCATTAGTGCTGCACTGTGTGAGTTTTGTACTGCAAAGCTTTTACAGCCGGAGTTTAGATGTCTGTAGTCCAAAACTAGACGATATGAATCGTCTGGCTTGGAGACAGGAAACAAAGGATTGTTCATTTATGAGGTGCATGTTTCAATCTCCCCTTGATATTCAAGTTGATCTAAAATTTCTTTTACTTGTTTTTTAGCTTCTTGCTTAACAGGATACTGCCTCTGTGCAGTTGGTTGATTTTTTAACTGGATTTTATAGTGAGGAGAATCCTCATCCCATCCTACATGATTTTTATATAATGCAGGGGCTTGGGCCACTGCCCATTTTCTAGCAAGTGTGTATTTTTTATCAATTGGAATGGGATTTAAGAAGGCAGGCATAATCATTTCTTCGCCATGTGGGCACTCCCTGACAAACTCTGGTGGCCAGTCTTTCTCTGCTAGTAGGCTATCATAGCCTTTAGATAGATTCTCCCAAAAGAGACCTTTTATTTTCCTAGTTTTATCTCCCTCTATACGCAATGTTATTTCATATAGTTTATGGGGCACGCTCACTCGGGTGTCTGCAGATTCCACTTGAATGTATTCATTCGTGTCCACTGTCTCCAGAAGATTCTTCAGGATCTTGCTAGCTATGCTCACTTCTGCTGCGTTGTCTAGCATTGTCTGGGCCCACTCTCCGTTTTTCAGTTGTGTCCTCAAGATTCTCGGCATGTTTTATTTTAATACTGGCTACCTTCTTTCTGGGAAATTGTAATTTTTTACTTTGATGTGCAGGTTCCTTGTCTTTGGACTTGACGTGCTCTTATTTATGTTCTGACCGTCCTCTTCTTTCCGATTTCTTTGATGAAGTCTGAAAAGATCGAGAGGAACGTGTATCAATATCTTGATATCTGTCAGGTTTTCTCAATTTGTCCCTATTTCTAAGGTTGTATCTTTTTTCAAAGGGCTCCCTTTGGGGAGACTTGCCACCCTCTTCTGGAGATCTATTTCTTCATTGGGGAGACCTTCCTCTGGACTGAAATTGTTTTTCTCTGGGAGTGGTTTGTTTGTTACCCTCCCACTTCTTTTTTTGGGAATTGAGATTATTTTTAATAAAAGTTTTTTCAGGATTTTCAATTAGTTGGGGTTTTACTGGTTTACCACCCAAACTATCTCTGCCTATTTCTTCATAGGATTTTTCAATTATTTTAGCAAGCTCAAAAGATTGGTCTGTTATATCTGTCTCCTTCAATTTTTGGCGGATTGCCAAACATGCTGCTTCTCCTTTTATGTTGGCTAATAATATAGCCGAGACCTGCTTAAAGTCTTTCAGTAATTTCATACCCAGAGTTAAAGCAGGTTCTGGACAGTATTCATTTTGAATCTGTCTTAGTACATCTGGTATAACCGCCATAGACGGAACACCATGTGTTTTTGTGTAGATAGAAGCAAAGACTGTGCTCCAAGTGTCACAGTCCTCCACATGTGATGCGATCCCCATTGGGAGACAGATAGTCAGAATTCTGTTTTTTTCGTGAGGGGTAGTATCAGGAAATACTGCCTCTATCTGAGTGATATTTTGAGCTAACCAAAATGGAATTTGTTCCCGTTTTGCGGGTGTTTTACCAAGACATGATTGTATATTCTGTGGTGTAATCTTGTTTGTGTTCCCCTGTTGAGGGGTGTTTTGTGGAATTTTAATTGCAGGTTGGACTGTTGAAGTCCGCATGACATATTGAACCAATTGTCTATGAATTTTAATTAGTTGTTTTAGCTGAACTAAAAGTTCTCCGTCTGACATTGCTTCAATGTCCGGATGTGGTGTGTAGCTGGCTAGAACCGGCCATGTGGCTCCTGGTCTACCTAGTGGACCGAGCCTGGTAATGTGATTTTGATGTTTTAGGGCGCCATTAAACAAGAGCAGGTGCTCTTGGTATGTTAGTGGAAGTTCAACTTCCTCGAAAGGAGAGTATTCCGCTGGAGATTCCGCTATTTTGTAGTAGTGGAACTCATGTGTTACAGCATGTGCTGCTGGAAAATTTATCCAGGAATAGAATACCTCTGTCTGCCGAAATTCATGTGTCTCTACCACAAATATGACTTGATGATACTCCATTTTCTATGAGTTTTATAGTTATGGTTTTTCTTATATTGACCGGAATGATTATTGCATCATGGTCGTTATCTCGGACAAGTGTGTCGTCCACTGCGAGTTGAACTGCCAAAGCAGCTCTCTCCCTTTCTTCCTCACTCTCTGTCATTTTACTGACTGAAAGTTTTGCAGAGCAATTTTTGAGGAAACAAAGATTAGGTGCACAATATTTTGGAACACTGTATCCTTCAACGTTGACTATACCGTAAACTAATACATAGGATTCTCATCCTACTAAGTTTCGGCGGATATTAACCTTTCACCCACTCCAGACGTCTATTGGAGTTTTTACGGGAAAAAGGGGTCTGTGTGAAAAAGCACGACTGAGTTACTCTAGTATCTTGCGTTAGATTATCGCCTTACCAAACGTTGGGTGCCATGTAGTGTAGTTCCTATTTTCCCCAATAGGCTCTGCGCATTGGAATAACATAAACGATAGTTTAGACGTAGGACCGAGGTCGGCTAGGTCTCTATTGAATATGTTAGACTTAATTTAGGTTTGCCAGCTAGCTCAGAGGTCACTAGAAACTTTCTCGAATGAACAGGGAGGAGTGAACTTCCCTGATTAGACAAGAAGGGATTCAGCTTCTGACAACCGCATAAACATGACAACTTTGCTCCCCCAGAATAAGGAGTATATCTCCAGAGTCGTGTGAAAACAATAGATAGCTATTTCACTCAGTCAATCGTGCATACTTAGTTTCACCAGAGTGCAGAGAAATAGAGAGACGGGCCTTTTCAATAAAAAGGTGTTATTTATTGAGCAGTCTTCTTTCTCATGCAAGAGAAATGAATTGCCACAATTGCAATACTTGTTATAAAGTAAAGTGCGTACAGTAAAAGGAGTATTATGAAATAATACTGTAAAAGCATTGATATGGTTTATGAGCCATACGATACTTAAAAGGTATAAAATATATACAGTTACATACAATGATAAATGTTTGACTAAACGTACTCCCACCTAAACCTAGTACGTGGGAAGAAGTAAGTGAGCTGCAGTTTAAGTTAAGTTAGTTTTTGCCAAGAATCTGACTCAAGAATTCTCTAAGGATCTAATCAGCTCCGTACCTTGGTTTTAGAACGAAGGAGGTCTTGAATCTCGCTATCAGGACTCGATCTCCCAGTCACCCGCAAGGGTGACTGGAAACACTGGAGCTGGATTTTCTCGGCAGGAGAAAAAGACAGCGTCTTTCTCAGTGCGTCAAATGGGAGGGACGGCTTCCTTCGGCACTCGCATCAGCTGGGCTTCGGATAAGTAGATAGCCGCTCTGCTCCACACCGCCGTGTGTTGCTTAAGGCAAACGCTGGTATATTTATACCTGGAAGGTGCCGTGTTTGACGTAAGGTTGGACAAAAGACGTCAATAAAAGATGTCACTAAGAACTGGCCGTTCTTTCAGTGCTCGCAGGAGTTATAGGACAAATCAAAACAAAACATATGGGGAATTCCCAGGTTGCTGGAGGTTTGGTTTGTTGAAAGAACTCGTTGTACTTTCTAGGAGTCTAAGGAAGTAGCCCTGCCGTATTTGGTTTGCATTGGCTATTACTAAATATGGATTTGATTCTTATGCCTTTATCAGTGTTTGATTTGTTATAACCACATAAGGGCATAAATCGGGATTTTTTAATTAGGGTCCTAGATACAATCACAACAAAAGAAGAAAACAATCTAACTGCAATTCCTCTGGAAACATCCAAAGTCACCAACACTGTTTCCAAGACACAACGCTAGTAGCGCCTCTGCTGCAGCACATGGGAAAGTACCAGTACTTATTAGGACCAAACAAGTCCTGTATACGGTATGTGCCTGCACTTCTCAAATATATTGAATGGGAGAGTACAGCACTTATTAAGACCAAACCAGTAATCTACACATTTAGTGCCTGCACTCATTCACATATATTTGTAATGGGAGAATACCAGTACTTATCAGGACCAAACAAGTCCTGTAAATGGTCAGTGCGTGCCGAGCATTTGGACTCCCAGGGAGGTGTAGCGCCTTTAACCGTGCCCTGGGCCACCCTGCTTGCAATGGTAAACACGGGAATTACACACATTCACGCACCTCCTCCATACGCACGCTGGTCCCCCTGCCCGTGATTGCTTAAGGGCTGCAGACACCCCTTTTCCCTAAGAAGTAGCTCCTCCCCACATCGGTGATAGAGGGGACCGATCTGGGCCCTGAGGGGACACTGAACCGCCCCGTGCACGAGGGCCCTGCTCCTGATGCCAAAGGAGAGATGCGCCCGCTTCCCACCCTGCACAGACCATTATTTAGTGGCCACGCCATGGATCCTAGCCAGCCCCACCCTGTTCTTCTTACTAGAGAAATTCCTTCTCTTGGAAGGCCTCGACCCCCGTCCCCCGCCCCCCTTAACCCTGTAACTAGACCCGTCGCTGCCTCTTCCTTACCTGCCTAAATTAGGGCCCCACCCTGGCACGCTTTACCGTAATCAGGGGCAGATTTACAAGCCTATGGAGATGCGTCACATTGTAAAGCCCTGCGTCACATTATATGTGCGCCAGGTATAATGTATGCAGGGTAAGCATTCCCATGTAAAAAGCCAGGTAGAACTAGCGCAGTGAAATTTACAAGATTTCACTGCGTCACTGTACGCCTTCACTGCGTCAAAATCTCTACGCCTGCTCAGACCAGGCGTAAGGATTGACACAGGGCATTTTACATGGGACCTACCTATGTTTTCTGGCACATTGCTTGAGTTGCGTCACTTTTGTGACAAACTCCAACAATGCGTCTCTGTTCCTTCAACAGATGCGTCAGAATTTCTGACCCATCTGTAATTTCTTGCGCCATGGTGCACTGTATTGTAAATACAACGGGGCAGATTTACAAGCCCCTTGTGCCTCTTTTACGCCGCCGTTGCGTCACTTTTGTGATGCAGCGGCGGCGTAAAACTAGCGCCATGCTGAGGGGTATTTACAATGTGACACTTCCACTATAATCCTCGCGGTTAATGCTAACTTTGGTTTGGATTTATGAAAACATGTTGTGTAAGGTGTCAAACGCTTTGGAATACTGCCCCCCCGCCAATTCTAAACAGAGCGTAGGGAAAACCCTACGCTGCCTATCGTACAGCTATGGGCAGAAGACCTCAATGTTAATCAAATATTCAAAGTGAAACATTTAATTTTCTCTTTTCGTATTCTGGTTTATTCTCCAATCATAAATTTTATTTATCGTGCCATCACAATATCAATATAAATCACATATGTATGTACAATCTCAATACAATAATGAATTCGATTCATGAGTTTCTTGTTCACTCATTACATTCCTAACAAATCATAAACAGAGATTTAAGGAAATACCCAATGCATTTCGGGTTCGAAAATGAACCCTTCATCAGGGGATAAATATCACAAAAACAACGATACGGTAAGAAAGGGCCTGAGGGAGTTTATAGACAAGTCAAAGACACATTCCCTAGCTGAATGTATAAAACACAAGAGTGTCAAAGGGTCTAAAGAGGTCTATGTATGGTTCAATACATTGACAAAGGTGAGTGTTAATTCATCTATTGAAAGTAAAGACACATCGGAGGGTACCTGTGACCATTAACAGAATACCCATCAGTCACCACTCGGAACCGCCCTTCATCATTTGGGATTCCTGTTCACAGCTGGGTCCATCACTGGTTTTGAAAAAAAGGCAGTTGGTTTAACCTTTATGAAAACCTGAGTGGTGGCTTGCGTGGTTTTGAGTGTCACAAACTACCCAACAAGATGGAATGAGGGTGACTGATTTGCAGTGCTCATGTATGAAAACGTGATGAGTAAGTGAAATTTAAAAATGGGTGAGGGAGCATGAGTTGAAACTAACTTTATTCTGTTCTATGCTCACTCCACCATTGTTAAAAAGAGCAGCATAAGTAGATTAACAAATATCTACCTAGGTGTATACAAGGTCAACATGTTTCAGCAATTCACAAGAGACCAAAGAGTCTGTTGCTTTCATCAGGACCAAAAATTGAATAAAGAAATGCTACTGCAAAGGGGTATGGGTGAAAATAAGTAAAAGATCTCTGTGACTACATATCAATGGTACTGCAACATGAGAAAAGATCACCTGATTCTCTAGGTGTGTTCCTTTCATGCAGTCGTAAAGTATATCACTGTGAAGAGAAAAAACACAAACAAACGCAAGTGAAATGACCACATACATATAGATTTGGCAATTTGTGATTAGTCCACATTTGTCTATAAACCCAGATTTGAATATCAATCAAAGGTTTTAGTGAAGTACCTCATTGGATATGTATTTTTGAAAACATGAAATGCTTAGTTGAACAATTTACTTGTGAAAGTAAGTGCTCCATCTTACCCTGGTAATAGAAGCACATGGCCTCACCCCGCCTGGCAACGGCTCAGGACTCGAGGGAAGCCCCGCTCTGGTGAAAGGAAGCAAAAAAAGGGACCGAAAATTATCATTGCTTCAGGGTCAAACTACAACAAGCACACTAGTAAGTATCATGAGAAAAAATTGGCAGAAGAATAATGCTTGGCGGTTAAGTTGGTTGTAGCCAATCAGCGTTGGCCCAAACATGGTTGTGTAAAATTGACGACATTGACGAGGACTATATTATTTGTCAAGTACAGTGGGAGAAAGTATGTCAGCACTCGACAATCTGTATTGCCGCTGCCAATGCCAGAGAGGAAGGATCTATCGGCACTCGATACTGTTCAGTCCCGCTTCCAAAAGTATCTATACGCCAAAAGCTCCGTATGTTTAAAGCAGAAGGGATAAAGGAAAACACTAGCCTCCCAGAACTTTACGTCTAAATGGAAAAGTTCCTGTCAGACTGAATCTCGGTTAACTGCTCCGCTTACCTCTCCGTCGGTGCTCCTTTGCTGCCAACTGAGCCAGTTGGGGAGGTGCCGACCCGGAGGAAAGGTTGCCATTAAAAGCTATCAGTTGGTTGGCTCTCAGCCAGCCATGTGACCGGAGCTGTCTAACGGAGAGCCTGTTTCTTATTAGATTAGAAACGATGTACGCTATTGGCAGTGAGATGATCACGAGGGTGTTGTTGACAGAGTTACCAGGTCAACTATTGGACGGCAGGAGCTGTGTCTGCCGTTGCTAAGAAACTACTTCGCGCTGTGACCGAAATCATGTTTAACTAGGATATTGTCAATAGTTCTAAGTCAGCTTAATTGTTAATATGCAAACATGTCGGCTAGAATGTAAAAATGCGGAAACAGCTGTTATTCTGCAACTAAACCAAAAGGGCAGATATTCAATTAATTTATGTACTACACTCGTAAACGGAGAGGATTCTCTCAACTAGTGACAGTAATCATGAGATGACAAAAGGAACGCTATTAATCTTCAGAGGGCAGACCACGGAATATTATCATTCAGCCCGCCTCTATTGGTTCCCAATTTAAACACCCATTTTTGTTCCCGACGTAACAAAAAGTTGGTGTAGTCTGTAATATGTGGAGGGATAAATGGCTGTTCAAGTACAGTCCAAATAAACTCAGTGGGAGCATGTTGTTTCTCTAGAAAGTGATTAGTTAATCTAGTTGCCTGTCTCTTACAACGTATAGTGCTTTTGTGCTCGGAAATGCGGATCTTAATTTTCCGAGTCGTCATTCCCACATATCTCAGGCCACAAGGGCAGGTAATGAGATATATCAGTTTCTCACTGTTGCAATTGGTAAATTTGTTCAGTTTCCAGGGTCTGTTGGTACCAATATCGATTTCCATTGTCTTGGATGTTTGAGGACAAGCTTGGCAAGAACCGCACGGGTGATGGCCTACCACGGGTGGCAGGTCCCATATCGTGCTGAGAACTCTCGGCGGTCTGGTGTGAGGTCTGGCGTGGACAATCCGGTCCCGCAGATTAGGACCTCTCTTGAAGGAAAACAGTGGTAAATCAATGGTGTCATGTCCACTATTCAGAATTGACCAGTGTCTTTTTATTATTATCTGAATTTGGTTTGACAGTGTCCCAAAAGTACTCACACAAGTCAGTCTGTTGGTGGCCTCTTTTTCTTCTGATGGTTCTAAAAGAGCCGATCTGTTGTTGTTCTTTGCCCGCTTCATTGATTTTTTCACTAGTTTAGGTGGATATTTCCTACAGTGAAGCTGCTGTTGCAAGGCTTTGGCGTGTACGTTATAACTTTCCTTCGTAGAACAATTCCTATGTACCCTCAGGAATGGCCTGTAGGGCAGATTCTCTCTCAGAGACTTGGGATGATGGCTATCAAACCTAAGCAAAGAGTTCCTTGCCATCGGTTTTTTGTAGAGCTCAGACTGCAGGCCTGATGGAGTGGAAAAGATCCTCAAATCTAGAAAGGCGAGCTCAGTTCTACTGAACTCTACTGTAAAACGGAGGAAAGCATTCCTACTGTTTAGCTATATTTGGAAGGCCACTAGATCTTCCTGTGTGCCACTCCATTTGACAAGTATATCATCGATATACCTTTTCCAAACTTTTATCATCGTGATAAAAGGATTGGTGTTACTGAGGACAAACTCCTGCTCAAAGTAATGTACATATAAATTTGCCAGGCTGGGAGCAAAAATGCTCCCCATGCTTGTCCCAGATGTCTGCAAATATACTGTATCTTCGAACTTAAAGAAGTTTCTCTTCATGGCTAAGGTGGCACAAGCCATGATGAAGCTGACCGGTGTAATACTGTCCAAATCACATGCCATCAAGAGAGAAAATATCACCTCCAAAGTCTCATCTTGTGGTATTGATGTATAGAGTGATTCTACATCAAAAGACACTAGATGATCTTTCTCAGTGTCAAAATCAATGTCAGGTAGGAGACGAAGTACATCTGTTGTGTCTTTGAGGTAAGTAGGCATTTCTAGCACTATGGGGCGTAGAAAGTGATCTATGAAGGTAGAGAGGGGTTCTAAAATAGAACCAATGCCTGAAATTATCGGTCGGCCCGGAGGGGGTCTCTGGGTCTTGTGTACCTTCGGGAGACAGTAGAAATAGGGCATTACTGGATGTTCTGTGACTAAAAAGGTTGCTTCTTGTCGAGTGACCCAGCCTTCAGACAGAGCCTCTTCAACCATTTCCTTGATTGCCTTGTGCATATCGGCCGTGGGGTCACAGAACATCCACAAGATGAGACTTTGGAGGTGATATCTTCTCTCTTGATGGCATGTGATTTGGACAGTATTACACCGGTCAGCTTCATCATGGCTTGTGCCACCTTAGCCATGAAGAGAAACTTCTTTAAGTTCGAAGAAACAGTATATTTGCAGACATCTGGGACAAGCATGGGGAGCATTTTTTTGCTCCCAGCCTGGCAAATTTATATGTACATTACTTTGAGCAGGAGTTTGTCCTCAGCAACACCAATCCTTTTATCACGATGATAAAAGTTTGGAAAAGGTATATCGATGATATACTTGTCATATGGAGTGGCACAGAGGAAGATCTAGTGGCCTTCCATATATGGCTAAACAGTAGGAATGCTTTCCTCCGTTTTACAGTAGAGTTCAGTAGAACTGAGCTCGCCTTTCTAGATTTGAGGATCTTTTCCACTCCATCAGGCCTGCAGTCTGAGCTCTACAAAAAACCGATGGCAAGGAACTCTTTGCTTAGGTTTGATAGCCATCATCCCAAGTCTCTGAGAGAGAATCTGCCCTACAGGCAATTCCTGAGGGTACATAGGAATTGTTCTACGAAGGAAAATTATAACGTACACGCCAAAGCCTTGCAACAGCAGCTTCACTGTAGGAAATATCCACCTAAACGAGTGAAAAAATCAATGAAGCGGGCAAAGAACAACAACAGATCGGCTCTTTTAGAACCATCAGAAGAAAAAGAGGCCACCAACAGACTGACTTGTGTGAGTACTTTTGGGACACTGTCAAACCAAATTCAGAAAATAATAAAAAGACACTGGTCAATTCTGAATAGTGGACATGACACCATTGATTTACCACTGTTTTCCTTCAAGAGAGGTCCTAATCTGCGGGACCGGATTGTCCACACCAGACCTCACACCAGACCGCCGAGAGTTCTCGGCACGATATGGGACCTGCCACCCGTGGTAGGCCATCACCCGTGCGGTTCTTGCCAAGCTTGTCCTCAAACATCCAAGACAATGGAAATCGATATTGGTACCAACAGACCCTGGAAACTGAACACATTTACCAATTGCAACAGTGAGAAACTGATATATCTCATTACCTGCCCTTGTGGCCTGAGATATGTGGGAATGATGACTCGGAAAATTAAGATCCGCATTTCCGAGCACAAAAGCACTATACGTGGTAAGAGACAGGCAACTAGATTAACTAATCACTTTCTAGAGAAACAACATGCTCCCACTGAGTTTATTTGGACTGTACTTGAACAGCCATTTATCCCTCCACATATTACAGACTACACCAACTTTTTGTTACGTCGGGAACAAAAATGGGTGTTTAAATTGGGAACCAATAGAGGCGGGCTGAATGATAATATTCCGTGGTCTGCCCTCTGAAGATTAATAGCGTTCCTTTTGTCATCTCATGATTACTGTCACTAGTTGAGAGAATCCTCTCCGTTTACGAGTGTAGTACATAAATTAATTGAATATCTGCCCTTTTGGTTTAGTTGCAGAATAACAGCTGTTTCCGCATTTTTACATTCTAGCCGACATGTTTGCATATTAACAATTAAGCTGACTTAGAACTATTGACAATATCCTAGTTAAACATGATTTCGGTCACAGCGCGAAGTAGTTTCTTAGCAACGGCAGACACAGCTCCTGCCGTCCAATAGTTGACCTGGTAACTCTGTCAACAACACCCTCGTGATCATCTCACTACCAATAGCGTACATCGTTTCTAATCTAATAACAAACAGGCTCTCCGTTAGACAGCTCCGGTCACATGGCTGGCTGAGAGCCAACCAACTGATAGCTTTTAATGGCAACCTTTCCTCCGGGTCGGCACCTCCCCAACTGGCTCAGTTGGCAGCAAAGGATCACCGACGGAGAGGTAAGCGGAGCAGTTAACCGAGATTCAGTCTGAGAGGAACTTTTCCATTTAGACATAAAGTTCTGGGAGGCTAGTGTTTTCCTTTAGCCCTTCTGCTTTAAACATACGGAGCTTTTGGCGTATAGATACTTTTGGAAGCGGGACTGAACAGTATCGAGTGCCGATAGATCCTTCCTCTCTGGCATTGGCAGCGGCAATACAGATTGTCGAGTGCTGACATACTTTCTCCCACTGTACTTGACAAATAATATAGTCCTCGCCAATGTCGTCAATTTTACACAACCATGTTTGGGCCAACGCTGATTGGCTACAACCAACTTAACCGCCAAGCATTATTCTTCTGCCAATTTTTTCTCATGATACTTACTAGTGTGCTTGTTGTAGTTTGACCCTGAAGCAATGATAATTTTCGGTCCCTTTTTTTGCTTCCTTTCACCAGAGCGGGGCTTCCCTCGAGTCCTGAGCCGTTGCCAGGCGGGGTGAGGCCATGTGCTTCTATTACCAGGGTAAGATGGAGCACTTACTTTCACATGTAAATTGTTCAACTAAGCATTTCGTGTTTTCAAAAATACATATCCAATGAGGTACTTCACTAAAACCTTTGATTGATATTCAAATCTGGGTTTATAGACAAATGTGGACTAATCAAACATTGCCAAATCTATATGTATGTGGTCATTTCACTTGCGTTTGTTTGTGTTTTTTCTCTTCACAGTGACATACTTTACGACTGCATGAAAGTTACACACCTAGAGAATCAGGTGATCTTTTCTCATGTTGCAGTACCATTGATATGTAGTCACAGAGATCTTTTACTTATTTTCACCCATACCCCTTTGCAGTAGCATTTCTTTATTCAATTTTTGGTCCTGATGAAAGCAACAGACTCTTTGGTCTCTTGTGAATTGCTGAAACATGTTGACCTTGTATACACCTAGGTAGATATTTGTTAATCTACTAATGCTGCTCTTTTTAACAATGGTGGAGTGAGCATAGAACAGAATAAAGTTAGTTTCAACTCATGCTCCCTCACCCATTTTTAAATTTCACTTACTCATCACGTTTTCATACACCAGCACTGCAAATCAGTCACCCTCATTCCATCTTGTTGGGTAGTTTGTGACACTCAAAACCACGCAAGCCACCACTCAGGTTTTCATAAAGGTTAAACCAACTGGCCTTTTTTTCAAAACCAGTGATGGACCCAGCTGTGAACAGGAATCCCAAATGATGAAGGGCGGTTCCGAGTGGTGACTGATGGGTATTCTGTTAATGGTCACAGGTACCCTCCGATGTGTCTTTACTTTCAATAGATGAATTAACACTCACCTTTGTCAATGTAATGAACCACACATAGACCTCTTTAGACCCTTTGACACTCTTGTGTTTGATAAATATCACAACCTAGTTATAATAGTATACAATTTCCAGATGAAAATGCTGTAGGTTCCAGTTCGCATCAGGAATTCGTTCTATATTCTGCTCTGTACTCGGTATGTACTCGATAACCAGAGCATTAGTGAAACAATAGTTGAACCTGGCTATTCTTATGTGCCTACGTGAAGAGTCACCGTTCTTCGTGATCCTAGTTGTAGAAAGCAGTCTTACGGTCAAACAAGTTCTCACTACTTTGCCGTCACTCCTTCGCTATGCATTTCACGCCGCCATACCGTCTTCTCTACCCCGGTCCGTAACAGAAGTCACGTGTCCAGTTCTGGCAGCGGGGGTAACATTCCACCCTTCTAGAGGGAAAAGACATGTATGTTACTGCTTTACCCGGTTAAAGTTAAACAGAGCCCCAGTATCACAAAATGGAAGCTGCTGCCACAGACACAAGTCTGACCTCCTGCTGCTGGGGGAAACTCCAGCAAGGGAGGCCTGGACAATAGGTTTCCTGTCGAGGGAGGTGCCAGCACCTCCCCAGACAGCCTGTATTGTATTGGGGCAGGGTGGGTTGAATGGAAAGATAATTTTCCAAACACTGCCTGGGGCACACAAGTTGATCCATGCATAGCCCGGTTCAAACCAGTTGCTGGGGCACTCCAGCCCCGCTCTGGTGCGAAACTGGACAAAGGGAAAGGGGTGTAACCACCCCCTTCCCAGGTCCACCCTTAGGAGGGACCTAGCAGGTAATCCTGCGCATTTCCTTAGTATAAAGATAGGTGCTGTGTCCCCAGGACTTTAGATTATCCTGGAATGAAACTCTGATACAAAGCTCTTGGACCTTCGATGTTCTATTCTGACTAGAAGACTGAAGACATCTCCCTTGTGATCAAGGAGTGACAACCCTGTGCATAAAGGCACCGCCAGTAACTTGCTAATCTGCTTTGTCGATGCTCCTGATGGAACCCAAAGACTCAGCGACTCAGTAACTAGACTCTCAGACTTCTCTGACTCTGACCCACATCCACAGCAAAGCTGTGACCCGTGGCAGACACGAGAGATGTGGGACCAGACACCCTGGACATCCTGCATTTTGCTAACTGCATCGACTCCTGAGGTAACTCGCAATTGTGCATTGGGGTACAAGAAGCCCCAGACTCAAGTGCCATTTGCACCAAAGCTCAGCCCTCCACACTCCACGAGTGCCACATGGGGCCCGCTCTTGCATTTCAGCTCAACACGTCTTTCCGGTTGTAGCCCACTGGCTAGTGAGCCCCCCTGAAGACAAACCTTTTAAATCAAACTGCTTTTCTAGTTGATCCAGGCTTGCTACAGCTTCCCTGCAAAGGTGAAGCTCCCCAGACCTTGCTGGTCTGATCTGAAGCCCTTCTTCATTTCCTGCATGGATTGCACTTGCCAAGGCTTGTTGGGTTCAGTTCAGATACCGACACTGCAGTCAACTAGATCCTTTATGGGACAGCTCGAATCCAGCTCCTGGTCATCATCGACACCTCCTGGTCCTCGTGGCTGCAGAGACAAATTTCACATCTTCACCTGAGATCATCGCGACATCGCCTGGTTCCTTCCTGGTCACTGGCTAGTGACCCAGACTCTGTCCCCTCTGCTTTCAGGTTCTTCAGTTCTTCGATCCACCCTTGGATCCATCCGGACACTCTTCCTCTGGCCGCCTGCAGCACTTCTTTTGCAGATCTCCATTGAAAGCATCAACGAAACCCGAAACCAAAAGGCACCTATGCACCCCGCTTCCCTGGGTGAGGTAACACGAGTATTCTAGTGCTCCCATGGGTCTTGACTCTCGAAGTGTCCTAGGGGTTTTGTCGTAGTCCATCCGGAAGTGCCCTTAAACAGTAACTTTGTAACTTCTTCCTTCTCCATTATAAGTCAATGGTAACTTGCGACTGTGTTTAGACACTGCACGCGTCTCCTGTGGGTCTCCTACTTCCTAACCTTTGGTTGTTTAGTGTGGCCCCAGCGATTCCCTAGGCCCTAGGCCTATTCATTATTTCTGTAGTGGTCCTTATATCACTTACTTAGTACATGGTTTTTGAGGCCCCTAGGGCATAACTGTATTTGTGCAACTTATCGCATGCTAATTGAGTAACTTGTGATGTACTTCGATCTCTGACCTCATAAAGAGTGCAGAGAGGTTGTGTTAGAAATAAATACCTATATATTTGATATATACCTTGTGTGGTGTCCTTTCATTTGGTATTCAAGGGATTATAATTGGTAAAACAGCTTGCTTTACATGATCTCTGAAGTCTTAGCCTATGACTGCAGGTCCATGCCACCACTAGGATAGCTTGTCTATAAGGTTGAGTTTACAACCACCATCAATAAGGGTCGTTTAGACTGGTGCAAGGTGCCCACTAGATTAGTGGACATCATATGCCAGGCTAACTTCTCACATTGGAGTGCGGCGGATGGGATAAGAGCTTAATATTGTTTTACCATATAATCTTAATATATCATTTGAAAGATCACATTAAGGTACCTGTAGGTACATATAAATCAAGTTACTTTAAGTTCTAATGAACTTAGCAGTTGTAGGAAAGGGCTTAGCACACCCTGACTACAACTTCTAGAGAGGTTCTAGTAGAAAACCATTTAGTGTAGGTAGGTGCACACACCACACCTCACTAGAAAATGTCCTTGGAAGTAGGCCCTAGTGGACCCCTTCAGGAAGTCACCCAGAGGGTGCCATCAAAGTATGACTCATTAACTTTTAATGAACTTAGAAGCCAGTATATGGTCAGAAGATAGAGACATGGACAGAGTCCAACCTTTAACCACCTGGTAGATATCTTAGTTGCTCATGATACAGAGGATGCATCAGACACAGATAACCAAGGTAGTAGAGAGGGGGGCCATCCATCCACAGAAGAAAATATTGGGGAGGATCTAGCACTATCTGATGAGGAGGTGGGTGCTGAACATGATGAGGTTAATGAACCTATTCTGGGCAACACAGGACTATCTGGAGGTGAGAGGGCATTGGTGGGCCCCCTCCCAATCTCCTAAGTAGGCCTAACCAGAGGAGCAGAAGGAATAAATCAATGTCCAGTGGTTCTGGTCCTTCTGATTCCTCAGTAGGGTCCAGTGCCTCTGCTAGGAGGAGGATGACTTCCCCTCAGAGGAGAGAGCACAAAGCTAGGATGAAGGAAGTAAATCTTAGGATCAAGAGGCATGAAGTTGCCCTTGCAAAAGAGACCCTGGCTCTTGAAAGAGAGAAAAAGTTAAGTGGGTTAGAACCCATTGGTGGCAGCAATATTCCTAGAGATAGGGAAAGGTCTCATGACCATAAAAACCTAAATAAGATTTTCCCTCCCTACAAGAGTTTGGATAACATCCACAAGTGGATAACTGCTTTGGAGAGAGCCTGCAAGGTACCGCAGGTACCCCAGAGTCAGTGGGCGGAAATCTTATGGCTCTCCTTTTCAGATAAAGGGAGAGACAAGCTCCTCACAGTTAGTGATGTGGATGCTAACACCTACACTGTCCTGAAGAGTGCTCTGATAGATGGGTCTGGCTTAACCACTGAGCAGTATAGGTTGCTGTTCAGAGACACCCAGAAGACACAGACTCAGGACTGGACTGACTTCGTAGATTGTGCTACTAAGGGTCTGGAGGGCTGGTTATTGGGCAGTAAAGCACAAGACTATACAGGATTGTATAATTTGATTATGAGGGAGCAGATCATCAATAACTGTCAAACCCAGCTTCTACATCAACACCTGGTGGACTCTGATCTGACCTCTCCCCAAGGATTGGGAAAGAAGGCAGACAAATGGGTCAGAACCAGAGTGAGGCCTAAAAATCAAGGTGGTGACCAGAAGAAAGATTCTACCAAACTTCAAGAGAAAGGTGGGTATAAATCTAAGGACAAATCCAGTTATAAACTTTATTCGACAGTTAAGTCATAAAAGTAAAAAAAATATACATTTATCATGTAAAACCAAGCAATAAATATTAAAAAAATCATTAAATCCTCTATGTAACTATCGAATACATTTTTATAAAAGTAGACACTCTACCATGATAAAATAAATAGTATAAAAAAGAAACAATCCATAGTGCATTATAAATTACAATATGACTCCAAAACTGGGGCCAATATCAAATAGCATAGAAGACGCGGCACACTATTCAAATTAGCAGGATTACATTATCCCAAAACAAAATATTTCTAAGGTGCTCATGGACAATCAATCAATCCACTACTATTTGAGACATTTTTTTTTATATTGGATTGACCAAGCCCAGGACAAAAACTTGGCCACAGCGTTGGCAACAGGAGGGGAAGGATCGGAACTCAGAATCCTTAACACTGTCACATGACTACTAGTACCCAACAACTTGCAGATATGTTTAATCCACATGGCCCTCGGTGCGGCATATGATGGACATACAAACATAATATGCCCCACTGTTTCTCGGTGGATCGGACACATGCCACATTTATCATTAATAGCCCCCCACATTTTGAAGTGAATTCACGTGTTGGGAGTTTACCCACCCTAAATTAAAAATACAATTTGCGGTCAGACGGTTTCTTGATCAAATCCCAGTACTTCTCAAATTGCGGGGATGACTTAAAATCAAGAAAACGACCAGCAAGGTGGGTAGAAAGATCTTGTTGGGTCATTGATAAATACACCACTTCTCAATACCTGTCTTTCATGATTTTTATTGACGGGAATACTGCATTTTGGGGGTCTTCCCACAATTCGGACATCCCCAGCTTTACTAGCAGGGATCGGATTTCCTTCAACCATCTAATTTTGTGACATGAATCAGCTTTTATTACATCCAAAAGACCATTAGCGTAGTGTGCTAATTCCTCAGTACACCACAGCCTACGCCAGTACAGTAATGGGCGAAGATTTGCTAAGTACACCAACGATTTTTTCCCAAGGTCCAGATATAATAGACCTAGGGAGGTACTTTGGGGAAGGCTAGTCACTTTTCGTAGAAAAGCATTTTCTAAAACATTCAAACAATTTAAATTCTCTTGTCCCCACAGCTCAGCTCCATAGAGGGCTGATCTCAGCACCTTCATCCCATAGATATCCAGCACTGGACTAATTGGTTTGGATATGGAGGTTTTGAATTTTGCTAGTAGGATACCAGCTTGCAGCCTATGTGTCACAACTACCTTATTAAGTTGGCTTTTGCAATGCATATCTTTTTGTAGGGTGACCCCCAGGTATGTAAAATAATCTACCTGTTCTAATGGAGAGTTGTTCATATACACGCTGCCACTGTACGTTTTGCGTTTGTTAAAGGACATAAACTTCGTCTTGGTAGTATTTATCTCCAGGCCCCACAAGTGACAAAATTCTTCGAAACACTGGAGGGCCTTTTGGAGACCACTTGGGTCTTTGAGATAATCAGCGTATCGTTCGCAAACATGAGGATTGGGATTCTTATGCCTGCCAGCACCGGGGCATCTGTGGGGGACAGGGAGAGATAGTCGGCCGCCCCGTTGACAAAGAGTGAAAACAGGGTCGGCGCCATAACGCAACCCTGCCGCACACCCTGCCAACCGGGAAAGCTTCCGTAACCTCTCCCCGAACCACCCACTGCACCCGGGCATAGTTATCCTCATGAAGCCGGACGATAAGCGACTAGAGCGCCGGGGCCATCCCCATCTCCCCCAAAACCTGCCATAATTTTCTGTGCGGTACTAGATCGAAGGCTGCCTTCAGATCTACAAAGAAAGCATATAGAGCCCCCTTTCTCAGCAGCACTGTCCTCCAATACAAATTTATAAAACAAAAAACTTGATCCACAGTACTGGTTAATCGGCGGAAGCCAGCCTGCATTGGGCTCAAAATACCTTTGTCATCCATCCAGGCCTGCACCTTAGACAGGACCAGTCTGCCCATGATCTTTTGAACTGAATCAATTAGGCTAATTGGCCTATAATTCCCTGGTTTAGACTTGTCTCCCTTTTTGAACACTGGGATAATTTTAGCCCCCTTCCATGAGGGGGAAATATCCGCTCCCTGTGCGATGGCATTTGCAATATGGGTAATGTAAGGACACCATAATTTTCTGTCATTTATAAAGAGATCAGCCGGAATGCAGTCAATGCCCGGAGCTCTACCCCCCGCTACCGTATCTAATGCTTTGTCTACCTCTGCCACAGTAAAAACCGCTTCCTTATAATAGGTACACTCTAATAGGCCATGGCTTTCTTCGACACTACTTAGGGCATACTGTGGGCTAAAATAATCAACCCAAGCATCCTTGGTCACATTATTCTGGGGGCAATCCGGACAACCTCCCCTATCCCATTTAAATATGTCCCAAAACAGTTTGGAATTCTTATCCACACAAGCGTCTTTTAGATCCTGCCACTTATCTTCCTCCCAGGACTTTTTAGCCTCAGCCTGGGTATTCCTGTACCAACCCCTAGCAGCCCTCAACTGGGGTATATCCCCTGCCCTTAGGGCTTTTCCAAGACTAATCCGAGCCTTTCGGCATGACTCATTATACCAGCCAACTTGCTTTTGTTTGCTCTTGTTTTTATTTTTCTGTCCCTCCTTAGGCTTACAAAAATGGGCTTTTAGGCGCTCAAAGAGATTTGAATGGACAACAGACACAGAGGAGCGGAAATCCTGTCTAGTTTCACTAGTCTCCAGTTCCGCTAGTGCGATAATTACATCCTTATTGATTTCTGCTAAAATTTCCGGGGTATTAGCTATTTTACTCCACTTTATATGGCGCATATCATTTGCTAGGACAAGATTTAGTACTATGCCCTCCTGCTGTACTAGTGCACCCTTGTCTAGCAAGAAGTTAAAAACTGCTGTTAGTTGGTTATGATCACTTTCTGTTCGGCCCATTACCCCCATGTCCCTTAGGTAGCGCCACAGTCTTAAATGAACAAGCATATAATCAATACGACTCGTTCTGTGGCCATTATCGAAGGTATTATTTCCCGCCCTATCTGACGCTGTACGTCCATTAGCTGCCCTTAGCTGGTTACCCAGGCACAGGCCTTTTAATTGGATGGCCACCTCCATCCATTTTTCTATAGGAACCAGTTCCAGGTGGGGGATGTTCCACCTAGAATCTTCCTCCTCTACAAAGCACAGGTCGTCATGCCCTAGTGGCCCGAAAGTAGTATTAAAGTCCCCAGCAATAAGCGGCAGGGTGCTAGAGGGCATGATCGTCAGCAGCCCTTCTAGAGCAGTTATAACCTCAGATTTTCGCCTCCCCGTGTTACCCCTTGCATAGACATTAAAAATGTCTATCCTAATACCTGAGGGTGCACTAAGTCTCACTGTGAGGATATCATTACTACAGACAGAAACTTGTACAATATTACAGTTCAAGTCCTGTCTAATCCATGTTACTAGCCCACCCGCTGGGCGGCCCCTATCTTTCTTGACCGCTGGGACATAAAAATTAAGATAGCCAAGCGGAAAACAGGGTCCACTAACCATGTCTCCTGAAAGAGACAAATATCAAAAGTGTCAATAAAATCAGACCACTCGGGCGATACAAGTTTAGAACCCATGCCCGCGAGATTCCATGAAATCATTGGGGTACTCCCGGCTGCATATGACTTTCCACCACCAGGGATCGACCCACCCAAAGAAACACATTGCTTGGCTAGGGGAGAGATGGTAGTTGGTAAATCCCCTCTGTGTATGGGTGATGGAATTGCTGTACCTATAGGGACCTGGCTGGCAATCTTGATTACTAGGTCAGGTCCTCTAGGGCAAAGGGTTACTCCATCATCCATATCATATTCCCCAGCTACAGTACTGGCCAATTCTGTGTTTAATTTTTCCTGCCTGTGCACATTCGAGCATGCCCCCCCCCACTAACAGGGAGGACTGTCAATCACAATCTTCCAGCCCTGACAACCCTTCAAATCTGTTGAACAATCTTATACCCCCTTTGTTGCCCCTATATTCTATTTCTCTTTCGGACAACCTATTTCCTGTGGGTCTGTACTGAGCTTGCTAGAAGTGAGTAACAGATAAGGGACATATTTTCGTCACTGTACTTGGCCCATACCAGTTAAGAATATGTTCCGCTGCCCTACTGTCCCTGAAGTTAACAATTATGCAATCTCCCTCTATTGTTTTTTATTGTGCACCCACCTAATCTACATGTCTTGCAAAGAGAATTTCCGCTGATACATTCACCGGTAATGGGCGATGTAAATTAAGCCAGTAAATGAACTTGTTCTTTAGATCCCTATATTCCTCCATTGTTCCATCAGCTACACTAGGGACACCCGCAAGCACCACCGCATAGGGTATGGCTTAAGGGGGAAGGTCAATACGCGGAAGTCTTTTAGCTTGGAGCACATTGGGATTATCTGTAGTTGAATGCATGGTATGTGGTGTCACCCCATTGACTCCCCCTGTCACAGTCCCTCCATCAATTACGGGTTGGCTGGAAACAGCTTGAACTCCCAATAATGTTATAGGGGGATTACACATCATGGCCTTGGGTTCTTGGTTGGCAGTAGCACCATTCATAAACAATTGGCCCTTAGAATGGTCAGTAACATTCTCATCATTTAGCACAATTGATTGAGAATCAGAAGGGGCTTTATCCTGGGGTAAGGGACGAGTCTGTGCCGACGCAAGTGACAGTTCAAAACAAACCAATCTACTTTCAATTTTGTACAACCTGTCGTAAATGGGAAGACAAGTTTTCTTAAAAATCGATTCAAGTTTAGTCCAGAAGTCTGCCCCCCGCTCCTTCGTTATCTTATTCCCAGGAGTCAAGGGCAACATTATTGCTTCGCTTGTATGAGATCCTGGGTCAGGGTTGTGAAGCACTGATGGACCACCCTCCTTGTTGCCTGTAGTAGTTTTCCGATTTTTCGCATTCTTTCCTTTTGCATTTACGCCCCCGCGCTTCCTTTTGAGGGTTTGACTTATTGATGGTTGGTTCTGCCCTTGTTCAAGGTTACAAACGGAGCGGGTCTTAACGCGTGGCACCAACTGTGCCCGTGGTGTAGAGGGAGGGGGTCTCGTACTCTCTTCTCCAGCATAATTTACAATGGGGCTAGACTGACTTTCTCCCAAGGACAGTACACTTTCCCAATCCCCTTCATTGGTATTACCCAGTTCAGTGAGGTCTACCGCATATGATTGTAATGGGGATTGGGCACTGGCCAAGATGCCCAATGATGAACGTTTTTGGAAAGCAATATCCATAGAGAGTCTTTTTTCAGTCAGAGTAATTTCTTTAGCTAACACGGCAGAAGCTCTGACGAGAAATTGGTCAAGAGTTCCCACTAAGGACCCATCAACAAGGGATTTCCTTCCTTTCCTGCCCGTCATAGCTGCCGTTGCACAGTATCCTCTAGGTCTCCAAAGATACCAATTTAGACTATTGTAGTGAAACCAGATGACAATAGATGACAATATTAGGCTAGGCTTGCACTGACCTTCAAATGCCGAAGTTAGGGGGGTATCCTGTCCCGTCCTCGAGCCGGTCTCGAACAGACTCAAACGGGCCCGCACTTGGACCGGGCTTTAACAGGCGCGCATCCGCGCGCGTCCACGCTGCGGAAGAGGATGTTTCTCTATATTCTTCCGGACCAATACAGAGAGGAGGGGGTTGGGCGGTCTCCAGGTGGCCCGAGGCTCTCTGGTTGGCATAGTCCTGGCAATGTTAGCAGCATGTGTTAGAATGGCGCAGCGTCTCCCGCAAAGCAGGAGACGCAAGAAGTTATATGGGCCCGGTGCAGAGAGGAGGGGTGGGGCGGTCTCAAGACAGCCCCCACGGCTCTCTGGTCGGCGTAGTCCTGGCAATGTTAGCAGCAAGTGTTAGAATGGCGCAGCGTCTCCCGCAAAGCGGGAAACGCAATAAGTTATATGGACCCGGTGCAGTGTTAGCAGCAAGTGTTAGAATGGCGCAGTTGTGAAGCCTGAAACTATGGATCACTCCACTCAGACAGAGAGCATTGGGGAGGAAGAAAAGTCTCCCTCCCACCAGACATTAGGTGAGTGTCAGCCTCCTCAGGGAACTGACCCTACCCCTTGTGAAGGAACTGCCCCAGAGGTAGTCAGGCCAGGCCTGACAGAGACCCTTCCAAGGGATGAATGACGTTACAACGCATACTTTTACAACGCCTACCTTTACAACGCGGTTTTTACCACGCATACCATTACAATGCATAGCGCTTTGGGGTGCTGGATAGTGAATAGTTTAATTTACTATTCCTACTCCAGTCCCCGTGGATAGTAGGGAAGGTTATTGGATAGTAAATTAACCTATTCCCTATCCTAGAGCGCCCCCCAGAGCAATGCGTTGTAATAGTTTGCGTTGTAAAAGTTGCGTTGTAATGGTAGGTCATTGTAAAAGTTTTGTTGTAAAGGTTACATACCCCTTCCAAGGTGGTACCCAGTCTGGAGCAGGTAACCTGCCCCTCTCTACCCTGCCTCAGTCAGCACAGGGCTGTAGAGGTCAGGGAGGCCAGTGGACCCCAAAGGGCCCCCTGTCCAAAGGAACCCCCCATCAGCAGATTAGGGGTACCCAGTCTAGCAGCCCTAGCCAGGTGAAAATTCCTCAAACCTCTGAGGGATCTCCCTTACCCTTAGGTAGGAACCTCCCCCAGATGGACTCTGTTGGGCACAGGCAAACCTGGGACCTAGTGGCCCCAAACTTGACCTGTCCCTCCAGTGGTCCAACAAAAGAGACCCAGCATCCAGCTGTAGTCAGCGAGAGGTTGACCCTGAGAGCACAGTGCAACTCAGTCATGGAAAGAAAGGCATACATGGTGGATAGTGACTGGAGGAAGCTGAGCCCTACATTAGTGGAGCCTCACTTCAGTACTCCATCCCAGCACCAGCCTTTTACTTTGCCAAAACACACCACAGAGAGAGATTCCCTATGGTGGAGACCCTCTGATACCCTTAGGGTGAGGGATTGCTTAGTGGACCATGAGACAAGGGGTAACCATGCTAGTGCAGGTACTTCCTTATATGGCCACTTGGGCAATATAGGCTTACCCGGACAAGGATAGACTTATCTCTTTTTGTTTGGGGGGGAGGGGGTTGTGCAGGAAGGTGGATATCTGACTAAATGGTTACCCCAACTTTTTGCCTAGTGTTTTGCTGGTTTTCGACTTAGTTGGCCTGGGATCCTGCTGTTCAGGGCCCCAGGCTATCTGCTCTCCCTATAAAATGGACTCCATGTACTTTAGGTACATACCAGATAGGGTATTGGGTCACCTCTGTGAGCCCCAGTATAGTGTACCATAGGTACCCAGGGAAAAGGTGCATTCAAGGCCTACCAGTGCCTGCAGCATGTATTATGCCACCCCTGGATGGCCATCTAAACTGACATCACAGGCTGATCACTCAGCTTGGGTAAGGTGGTGTAATCACCCCTTACTTAGCTATAGTATATCTATATCTACCTTATATATAGACACATAGTAACTTATAAGCCACTCCTATGGCAGGCCTTAACAATCCTGGAGGCAGAGTGCTTGGTTTTAAGTGAGAGGGTGCCCTAGCATGAGCTGAGCCCCTCTGCAGCTTCTCCTTATAGCTTTTTCATGATATAGCCATACCATATACTCTTTAGTGCATTATAATCCTCGACGTTAATGCTAACTTTGGTTTGGCATTATCAAAACATGTTGAGTAAGGTGTCAAACACTTTGGAATACTAGCCCCCCCCCCGCCAATTCGGGCAGCGGGGGTAGAATTCCATCTTTCTAGAGGGAAAAGACATGTATGTTACTGTTATGCCCGGTTAAAGTTAAACAGAGCCCCAGCATCACAAAATAGATGCAGCTGCCACAGACACGAGTCTAACCTCCTGCTGCTGGGGAAAACTCCAGCAAGGGAGGCCTGAACAATAGGTTTCCTGTCGAGGGAGGTGCCAGCACCTCTCCAGACAGCCTGTAGTGTATTGGGGCAGGGTGGGTTGAATGGAAAGATGCTTTTCCAGACACTGCCTGGGGCACACAAGGTGCTCCATGCATAGCTTGGTTCAAACCAGTTGCTGGGGCACTCCAGCCCCGCTCTGGTGTGAAACTGGACAAAGGGAAAGAGGTGTAACCACTCCTTTCCCAGGTCCACCTATAGGGGGGACCTAGCATGTAATCCAGCCCATTTTCTTAGTATAAAGATAGGTGCTATGTCCCCAGGACTTTAGATTATCCTGGAACGAAACTCTGATACGAAACTCTTGGACCTTCGACGTTCTGTTCTGACTAGAAGACTGAAGACATCTTCCTTGTGGTCAAGGTGTGACCACCCTGTGCAAACAGGCACCACCAGTAACTTGCTGGTCTGCTTTGTCTACGTTCCTAACGGAACCCGAAGACTCAGCGACTCAGGAACTAGACTCTCAGACTTCGCTGACTCCAACCCACATCCACAGCAAAGCTGAGACCCGTGGGACCGGACACCCTGGACATCCTGCATTTTGCTAACTGCATCGACTCCTGAGGTAACGCGCAGTTGTGCATTGGGGTACGAGAAGCCCCAGTCCCGAGCGCCATTTTCACTGAAGCTCAGCCCTCCATACTCAGAGAGTGCCGCGTGGGGCCCGCTCTTGCATTTCAGCTCAATGCGTCTTCCTGGTTGCTTGCCCGCTGGCTAGTGAGCCCCCCTGAAGACAAACCTTTGAAACCAAACTGCTTTCTTAGTTGCTCCAGGCTTGCTCCAGCTTCCCTGCAAAGGAGAAGCTCCCCAGACCTTGCTGGTCTAATCTGAAGCCCATCTTCACTTCCTGCGTGGATTGCGTTTGCCAAGGCTTGTTGGGTCCAATCCCTATACCAACACTGCAGTCAACTAGATCCTTTGTGGGACAGCTGAAATCCAGCTCCTGGTCATCGTTGACACCTCCTGGTCCTCGTGGCTGCAGAGACAAGCTTCACCTCTTCACCTGAGATCATCGTGACATCACCTGGTTCCTTCCTGGTCACTGGCTAGTGACCCAGACTCTGTCCCCTCTGCTTTCAGGTTCTTCAGTTCTTTGATCCACCCTTGGATCCACCTGGACACTCTTCCTCTGGCCGCCTCCAGCACTTGTTTTGCAGATCTCCATGGAAAGCATCGACGAAACCCGACACCAAAAGGCACCTATGCACCTGGCATCCCTGGGTGAGGTAACAGGAGTACTCCGGTGCTCTCGTGGGTCTTGACTCTCGAAGTGTCCTAGTCTAAAGGGGTTTTGTCGTAGTTCATCCGGAAGTGCCCTTAAACAGTGACTTTGTAACTTCTTCATTCTCCATTATAAGTCAATGTTAACTCGCAACTGTGTTTAGACACTGCACGGGTCTCCCGTGGGTCTCCTACTTCCTAACCTTTGGTTGTTTAGTATAGCCCCAGCGGTTCCCTTGGCCCTATTTCTGTAGTGGTCCTTATACCACTTACTTAGTATATGGTTTATAAGGACCCTAGGGCATAACTGTATTTGTGCAACTTATCGTATGCGAATTGAGTAGCTTGTGATGTACTTCGATCTCTGACCTCATAAAGAGTGCAGAGGGGTTGTGTTAGAAATAAATACATATATATTTGATATATACCTTGTGTGGTGTCCTTTCATTTGGTATTCAAGAGATTATAATTGGTAAAACAGCTTGCTTTACATGCTCTCTGAACTCTTAGCCTATGACTGCTGGTCCATGCTACCACTAGGATAGCTTGTCTATAAGGTTGACTTTACAACCACCATCAATAAGGGTTGCTTAGACTGGTGCAAGGTGCCCACTAGAATAGTGGACATCATATGCCAGGCTAACTTCTCACACTCTCCATCAACCCCACTACTCTCACTCCCCCCAGGCCCAGATACGCTCCAGCACCTTGGTCTTGCAAGCTTCTTCTCCCGGCACCAGCCTCCTGAAACGCTGCCACTGCGAATGAGACAATTCATCCGCAATGTTATTGCTTGCACCCGGGACATGTTCCACACGAAACAGCACATTAAAGAGCAAACAAAGCAGCATAAAACTTTGCAGCAAGCGCAACACCCACAGGTCCCTCACCTTCTGGTTGTTCACCAAATCCACCATTGCCCTGTTGTCAACATGAGAGAGAACCAACCTGTTCTGAAACTCAGGCCCCCACATCTTCAATGCCACCAATAGGGAGTAGATTTCAAGAAAAGCAATGCTCCTGCCCTGCTGCAACCAATGAGCCGGCCACTGTTCTGTACACCACCGCCCGTCCCAGAAGATTCCAAAACCGGCCGCACCTGCAGCGTCCGAATAGAGTTGCACATGCCAGACCATCTTATCGTGGGCAAAATCCATGGACATGTCATTGAAATCCTACAAGAAACTTAGCCACACCAGCAGATCCAACCGGACCCCCAGTGTGACTCTGACTCTGTGGTGAGGTAGTACTACCCCTGACATGTCCATGCCGAGGTGCCTGTAAAACGTCCTCCCGGCCCTCACCACTGGAAGCAAAGTTCAGCAAACCCAGGAGATGCTGCATAGACCTCAGATCAATCTTGCAGACCCCAATCACATGAAACAGAAAAACCTGCATCTCCGCCACCTTCTGTTCCGGCAAACGCGCCAGCCATGCTACTGAATCAAGCTCAATCCCCAAAAAGGTCAAACAGCAACTGGGCCCTGCCGTCTTCTCTGGCGCCAAAGGAACTCCAAAACCATGAGCCAAACTCTGAAACTGCCCTAAATCCGACCCACACTCCCCCGTCTGTCCTTTCCCCACAAACAAGAAATCATCCAGATAGTGTGACACCAGCCGATGCCCACTCCTGTCCACAAAGGCCCACTGCAAAAAGGAACTAAAGGTCTCGAAAAGCGCACAGGAAATCGCAAAACCCATTTGCAAGACCCTATCTACAAAAATGGCCCCCTCAAACTGCATCCTCAGCGAGGAGAAATCAGCCGGGTGAATGGGAAGGAGGCGAAAGGCCGACATGATGTCACATTTTGCCAATGCCGCCCCCGACCAAAAACCCGCACCAGACCAATGGCATTGTTGACCGAAGCATACAACACCCTGGAGTCCTCTTCCGCAATGAAATCATTCACTGAACTCCCCTCCGGCCAGGACAGATGGTGAATCAGCCTGAATTCCCCTTGCTCCTTCTTAGGGACCACACCCAAAGGTGAAATAATGAGGTCCGGCACTGCCCACATGTCAAACGGGCCCACGATCCTGCCTTCCAAAACTTCCTTCTGCAATTTTGCCACCACCACCCTCGGTAATTCCTTCGCAGACCACAAGTTCTCCACCCATCTTCTCTCCCGAGGACCCTGATAACCTACCAATAACCCCTCCGTGAACCCCCAATGCAACTTCAAAGCTGCCTCTCTATCAGGGTACCGAGAGAGCCATGGACCCATGGCCTCCACATCAACCGGTGTAGGGGCCCTTTGGCCCAGCTTGTCCCCGTCCCTTTGTGATCCTCCACCGCTCAGACGGTGTGGCCAGCGTAAAAAATTGTGTGACAGGGTGTCGTTCACCGCATTTGGAACACTTGTGTCGCGTACAGAAACCTTTATTAAAGTTCCAGCATGCCCCAGTGGTAGCTCCCCCAGGGTTGGATTGCTGACAAGTGGTTCCTGTGTAAGTACACTGACTCCCTGATTCAGTGGAAGATCCCTGTCCACTCGCCCCAGACTGGGCGGGACGCAACTGAAACGGCCGATAGGCGACCCTGAGGCCACTAGCTGTGTGCGTAGACGCCGCCGCCTGCGGAGATAACATCCACTGCACCCAAAGCTCTTGATCAATGTCACCCCACACCTTATCCGGGTTAACACTAATCCTGGCCCTGAACTCCTCATCATAACTGAGCCAGGCAAACCCCCCGAAATGCATCTGCGCCTTTCTGATCACATCCATATAAAGAGCTATTGCCCTGTCCGCATGCTTCTCACAATAAATACTGGCGTAGATCAAAAACTCCAATGTCCAATTTTCAATCGTTACAGGCACCCTCGGCCGCCTAGTCAACTCCCATTCTTCCTCCTTGGAACCTTCCTTTGCCTGAATCTCCCTATGCAACAATTTGAAAACGTCTACATATTCATGCTTCCATATTCTAGCTTTTGTCTTTTCTGACAAATGAGACCCGAGTGACATCACCAGACCCATATACGGTAACTTCTTCCGGTGTTTGTCCCCCACGTCCTCCTTTCCCCCCTGGTCCTCAGTCTTGTCAGTCTGCACACTGGCAACCACAACCTGCGTCTTCCCCTCAGCTGCAGCCCCCACTGCATCCCCTTGCACCCCCGCATCCCTGACAGACTCATCCCCCACACCCAACGACCGGCAGGCCTTTTTACGCCCCCCCTTTTAGACTGTCATCCCACGCATCCCACCAGGCACCCTCACCTGAAAGTTTTGTGGACACCTTCCGGTCCTTCCTCCTGGCATCTGCCAACTTCTGACACACCTTCGGGCCCGACTGGTGCTGGCCTGCGCCCACTGCAAAACACCAAGTTTCTCTGTTGCCACCTCACTCTTCCCCCAACATCCTTCTTTCACCCTCTTCCAACCCATCACCATCCTCGTCATAATCCAGCTGTTCCTCATCCACAACCTCCGCGACCCCTCTCCGCACCTCACTCGCCACTCTCTTCGCATCTTTCCCTTTCACCCCAGGCACAAATTCACACTCCAGAACAGGTGCTGTCTGCTCCCTCGGTGGAGGGCAGGCTGCCGCGGACCCCCCTGCTGCTTCGCCCCATCGCTTGGAGGCTGTCTTGCGCCCCACCGGCCCACCAATGCCTCTGCCAGCTTCCACCGCTGGCCCACCCCCGCCCCTCTCCAGGCCGTCTGCTCCTGAGGAGGCCCCAGTGTCTTCAGGTCTCTGTGCTGCCAAAGCAGTCCCTGGCCCCTCTAGCCGAACCCACTCACCACGGGACCCTGAGGTCCCCCTAATCTGACCTCTACCTGCTCCAGCGTCATGCCCGGGACCCAGGTGGCGGCAAGCCCCCGGGAACACCCCACCAACCTGTCTCCCTAGCAGCACACAAAGCCTGCCATCTCCACTCCTTCTCCTCTATGACGCGACGCTGGTCGTGAATCCTTTCTTCCAGTGACATGAGCTCCCACCTATCAGCCCAGGACTCCTGGCCTGGCAAATCAGAAACCCGCCCCTCAACCTGGGGAGGGGCAGTGCGGCCCCCCTCCGAGGGATTCCTGGCCGGCTGTGTAGGGTAGGCCTTCAAGGGCCCTTTCCCTTTAGAACTATAGGGCTTGACTAACCCTTTCTTCCCACAGGACAGCTCCACTGGCTGCTCCCCCAAGGCCTCCCCTTCTCTTCTTCTGATTCCCCATCAGACAGGAGCAGACCAAATTCATCTCCTACAGGCTCCTCTCATCCCCCCCCCACAGGCCTCACTTGACTCCCCAGACGTGCCCCCAAATCCTTCATTGCCCAGCACACCGGCCTTTAGGCCCCCTTGTGCCGCGCCATCACCTGCGCCCCATACCCTGCCTTACTGCTTTGGGCCGCCCTGCCCCCCTGCTTGCACTCTCCGGCTTCTCAAGGGAAGCCGGCACATCAAGGGGAAGCGCAGGGAGGCTCAGACGCCTACCACCGCGCTTGCTGGCCTCCTGTTGCCTCTTGCCCCGCCCGACATACCTGATTTGGGTGGTGGCGGCTCGTCCTGACATGTCGCCACCGCCGTGGACGCAGAGCGCGGCGTTCGGGTCATCCCGACCCACGCCTGCTCCAACACGCCGGGCCGAAGGAGAACAGACCTCCCTGCCCGGCCCAGGATCAGTAGCGCGGCACGAACCACCGCCGCATCCGGCTCAGTCATGGCCCCGCCTCCAGCAATGCACGCACTCTGCCAGAGAGGCCCCTTACTCGGACCAACACTGCCCTGGACCAAAATGTACACTGGGGCACCAGCAGCTACTAGACTGCACCAGGCCGACCGACCAGGTATGCCCAAAAACACCCTTAACTAACCTATGACACCAAATCCCTACTCCTCAAACTTTCCTGACCTATACCCTTAGGCGCTGGTGACAGGAAGAGGGAGGACTTCCTCCCCTGCCCCCTTATAGCTCTAGCCCTAACCCCACCCCCCTCAACCCACCCCCTAACCTGCCTAACACCCTGTCCCAACTATCGCGCAACTTCCCCAGGGGAAGACTGGTCTGCCGACCTCAATTCCCCTGAGGGCCGCATTCCCAGTATTTGCGCATACCTCGTCGCATTGATGACGCCCACCCTACACACTTTAACACCACCCGATCGTGCCTACCCTGTGTAACCTCCCTCCCCATCACACATGCTCTTGCATGTTCTTCCACTCCTGCCACCAGATGCACTTTAGGGTGCTGGGGCGGAAGGGGGGAGAGGATTAGAAGTGCAGAGGGACTGGATATATACAGCTCATATTTGAATGTATGTTTAACCACACATCCTACCTACCACAGCACTTTTAGTTCCAACGTGCATAGGCACAGCAAGAAAACAAGAAAACAAGAAAACAAGAAGTAACACAACTCTGGGGCGTATTAGCAAGAACCTCCTTAAAATTATCGCCATTTTAAAGGCAGGAGACTGCCGCTAAAACGGCGATAATGGGCTTGCTAATATGCGTTATAGAATTCCAATAGAAGCCCATGTTAGATGTCCTGCACATCTAACCTGGGCTTCTATTGGAATTCTATAATGCATATTAGCAAGCCCATTATCAACATTTTAGCGGCAGTTTCCTGCTGCTAAAACTGCACTAATTTTAACGAGGTTCTTGCTAATATACCCCTTTGTTCCTTACGTAGGAAACATACATTACATAAACATTGTTAAATCCGTGGAACAATTGGAGTAGCGTGTTACCCTTCCACAAAAGCTCTTCAGCACTTCGGTATAAGCTATATAAATGCAATTGCAAAACCCTCATACTAATCCCCCACATGGAGTATTGAAGATCATTTGAGGAATACAACACTTTAATGACTCCTGTTGCATATATATTTGGCAGAATCAATGTCAACAGTCAAAGTAATCAACTGTTTTCAAATTTCATAACAGGTACATTCCAGCCCATGGATTCCTTTCCTCTATGCGCACCCAGCCACCACCCCCTGCTACGTTTTATGCCCTGTTACTTTTGAAGGTGATCATCTGCTCTGCACCACCTGCACAAACAACCTCCGGCCCTCCCCGCATTTTTCACTTTAATAACATTCTTTCACCCCTCCCCATACAGCGCTTGCCCCCCCCATTAAAAAACGCTATCCAAAACAAGCACTGAAAATGCAATAGGCCTCGCCTTTGATTAAGTTAAAGCCTTTGCTTTGCTAATGGTATTGTATAGCAAAGCAAATGGCTTTAACTTAATGAAAGGCGAGACCTATTGCATTTTTAATGCTTGTTCTCTTTTTTCTAGACCGCCCTAAATATATATATATATCAACTTCTTCCAATTCCAGAATGAGATCATCCAGCAGGTGCGTGGGGTGGCGAGGAGCTCATGCTTCCCCCCCACCCCCTTCTGCCCCAGTAATTCATGTTTACATGTTGGCTGGTATTGGCTGGTGGGAGGAGCATGTGCTCAAAACCACTCATCACCGCTGGTGGAAACTTGTGATACACTATTGGCGATACATAGATGATGTTTGCCTTATCTGGAAGAGATGAAGCATCAGCCTTTATTAACGACATCAATGCAAACGATCTTAATCTAAGGTTCACGGCTACAATTGATGCTACCTCTGTTGAATTTTTGGATGTCTTAATCTATGTTGAAGCTGATGTTCTGCAGACCAGATTACACGGCAAATCTACGGCAGGTAATTCAATTCTCCACACCCATAGTTCACATCCGAGGCACTTAATAAATAGCATTCTGTATAGAGAATGTATCCGTATTCGACCTATTTGTAGCAGTGACTCAGTTGCTGACAAATATTTGTCAGAAGCATATGAGAGATTCCTTAACAGAGGTTACAATAGGAACATACTTGATAAGGCCTTGATTAAAGCCAATGGCAGGCCAAGAGATGAGTTACTACAGTCAAGCTCTAAACAAATCAATGTAGCTACTGTTAGTAAGAATGAATGTCCAGTTCGACTCATAACAACTTTTTCTACTCAAGAACAGTCCATTCGTTGTATTATTTATTCTGAATGGCCTATTGTCAAAACTGATAATATCTTGGGTCCTATCATGCCAAGTCAGCCAGCTATTACCTTCAGAAGGGCACCGTCTATGCGGGATGCCGTGGATAAATCTATGCCGGAGGTGATACCTAAAAAATCACGGTTGACAAAAACGGGTTTCTTTAAATGCTCATCGTGTCGTGCTTGCACATTCGCTAAGAACGGCACTCACTATAAAACAGCGTTTTGTGAGGAAGAGATCGCAATTTAGGAACACCTAACATGTCGGTCTGAATATGTAATATACAAGCTCAATTGCACATGCGATTTGGAATACATTGGTAGCACAAAGCTTCCCGTATACAAATGCATTTTGTAGCATGTTAGGGCCATTGTTAACTCGGATCATAATTATCCGGTGGACAGGCATTTTAAGTCCGTACATGAAAACAAATTGAAGGACTTAGAATATACAGTCTTACGCTCTGTTCCTAGCCCCGGACGAGTGGAAATCGAGAGAAGCTTTTAAGACAAAAAGAAACCCATTTTATTTTAGCTCTCGATACCAGAGTTCCGAATGGCCTGAATATGAATGAGGACCTTCTTAACTTTTTATAATTTTCTGTAGTGTCTTAATCAGTTATGTGATTTAATATTGAGAGAATTGTCTGTCAAATTTTTCCTAATTATCAATAAGATAATCTTTTTTAAAGACTATCATCTGAGCTTGATTAATTGTGTATATATAAGTGAGGTTTATCTATGTAAAGGCTACCTTTTTCCTGCTTCTATAATGATTTGATTTTTGCACATTAGTTATCTTTTGCACAGCATTTTTGCACTTTACAGACTTACTGGTAGGCAGTAGCCAAGATTGAACTTTCTGAAGGACCACATTTCTCGTCACAAGTCACTAAGTGATGGACATTGTTGTGCATTATTGGTTATTCATGCATTGTTCTTTCAAATGTTGATGATTTTGCACTGCTTATTATGTTAATTAGTGACGATACATGCACTATGTATTTATTCTTGATTTAATTTGTGGATCGCATATTACTAACTCCTAAGAAACTACTGCATGACAACATTTCTGCAGTTGATGCCCCAGTCTGTTGTTTATGTTTATTATTTGCACTTTCTTGCCAATCGGTTTATTTTTGAAAGCTGGTTGGGCTTTAAGCACACTTTAAATACGTCATCTCAATCGGGACGCATCATGTGATCAAGCTCCTTCGTGGAGCGAAACGCGTCATGGAAGACACTTGTCTGTTTTATATGCCGGAATAAATATCGCACTGCTTGCACACTCCTTATTGTGTGGTAGTCCGTGATTCAAAGGGGAAGTTTGAAGAGGTCCGTACCTGAGGGTTTTCTGCCGTGCACCGGGCGGTCAGGAAGTGTATATATGTATATGTATATATATATATATATATATATATATATATATATATATATATATATATATATATATATATATATATATATATATATATATATATATTATCGTCCAAGCCTAATTGCTGTTAAACTGTAATCCTGTGAGAAAGTACTATTTGTATATATAGAACTCTAACCACTAGTATATGTAGTAGACCTTGGTACTCACTACCATTCCTATGTGATTTTAGAGTTTTTTCGTTTGTATCTCTTCATTGAGTGACTTTACAACTTGTGCATGTGCATTTTTCCCTGTTTTTATCTCTTCCTTGAGTGGCTTTATATCTTGTACATTTGCAATTTTTTATTTTTTCTGTAAGTATCTCTCATGCACCTCATGCAATCCAAAGTCCTTATGTAACACAACTAGGGGCATATTACCAAGCCTTGCGATATTAGATTATCGCCGCTTTAGCAGCTGTTTTCGACCGCTAAGCGGCGATAATTATATCGCCCTATTAGCAAGCTGTCGCTAACTGATGTTAGCGACATCTTTGAGGCGATAGCGAGCGGTTCGGGCCCGCTTTTCAGCTATATTTATCACTAATAACATGCAAAGTGGGCGTACCCAACCTGTTAGCGACTGCAAGTAGTCGCTAACATCGCTATCGCCTATTAGCAAGGCAAGCGTATCGATAAAAATATTCACGCTAAGCGCAAATATCTCCAAAAGCTAACGCCTGCTCAGACCAATTCTTAGCCTGTATATCCAATGGAAGCTGGATATTCAGGTTAAGAACCTATTGGAGTAATTGCCTGAATATCGCTGGATTCCCAGCGATATTCACGCTTTTCTCTAGGGATAAACGTTGCTAATAACACGTTATCTCTGCGATAAAATCCAGCGATGCTTGGCAATAAAAAAAAAATCGCTAAGCCCATTTAGCGATAAATATCTCTAATTGTTGGTAATATGCCCCCTGGTTGTTTTGTAAAGCGCTCTGTCTCTTTCGTGTAATGTTCGCGCTATATAAAATCACATTAAATAAATAAATTAGTAAATACAAATAAATAATTGCCAGCCCCCTTTCTGGCACACTGCATGGATGGATGGGGGAGCACTTAGCAGCTGGCTCGCTGGGCTGGAGGTTCAGCCTCCCCTAGAGTGGGCGGGGCTCCAGAGGAGACGTCACAGCTGTCTAATGAGGCAAAGTTCCAGGATAGCCTGGGAGCACTGATGACATAAACCCCAGCGCGGCCCTCTGTCGACAGTCAGTAGAATTGCAGTCTTTAATCTGATGAAAATCTCCAATGAGGCCATGGGCCTTATTTATGAAGGCCTTGCGCCGCCGGTGCGTCACTTTTAACATGGGAAAAAGTGACGCACCGGCGGCGCAAGGCCTTCATAAATAAGGCCCATGGTACGGAAGAGATGCCAAATCAGGTATACCCATAATGCATCTGTAAAAGCATAGAACTGTCGCAGCAGCGAAAGACCATTATCAATAATTATTGAAAATTAATTTTGAAATTATTCTGTAACATAGGAGCTGTTTTTTTGGCTTATACTGAAGGATTTAGAGTGATTCAGCCCTAACTGAATCATGTAAACAAATCATATGATTTCTGTGCAAAGAAGTGTTCCACTATTAACTTTGCGAGTCAGCAGCCTGATTACATTTGCACTTCGTGTGGCACTGTAAAGGCTATGATGCTAAATTTGTGTAAGATCTCTGGGAACATGAGATCTGATATTCCAGTATTGAACAAGAATTGTGTTTCTTGAAAAGTTTGGAGACGTAATCCTATATATCAAGGTCTGCCAATGTTAAGCTGAATCAGAAGAATAATGGGTGTGTGGTGCACTAACAGTGTTTCCTAGAAATGATCTGGATTTTTCGGTATATAGAACGTACTTATATTTCGCTAACGTGACGATGTGATCCCTCTGAGGACCCCTGATGGCCATCAGTGGCATTGCAGTCTTTCGTCTTCTCGATTAAGGACTTTGAAAACAAGCATTGGAAAGTCCACTTTACGCGTAATGCATTGCAAGCAAGAAACGCCATTGGGCATTCATTTTATGTTTATCCTGTAAATGATCTCTATTTAATTACCATATTTAGGGACATATTCACAAGCAGTTATCGCCTATTAATCGGCACTTTAGCGCCGCAAAAGCTGCAACAGATTTTTCGCCCCATTGACAAGCAGGTGCAAACTGCTGACATCGCAAGTTTTCCTGCAATAGCTACCGCAAAACACATCGCCACGGATAAGTGCAACAACTAATGCTAATTATATGCAAAGTAGGCGCTCCCATGCAAAAAAAACACACGAAAACACTATTCCGCGAGATTCTCAATGACCAGCCAGATCGGCGATGCGAACCAAAAACAGGCGAAAAGGCGCGTTAGCAGCAGGGATTTAACACCTGCCGTTTGCGGGTGTTAAGCAGGACGACTACCTGCAGCATGAAAGGGAGCCGAGTCCAGAGCCACATCTGAAGACAAACAGATGCCATGTGCAATGAGGTGAGAAGTATTGGGCGCTAGGATCAACACCAGGGATGCGCAGTTGTAGAGAGATGGTAGGACACAGCGGAAGGCAAATAAAGACGTGAGCCTCGGACCAGCGTTTGTGTCATTTGTAGTCACCAAGACACCACAACTGGCGATGAGGGGGCCACCTCCCATGCGAAGCCCGCCTACTCTGCACGGCACGAGAAGCGCTCACCTGATTTGTGCCCCAGAGCTGCTGTGGTCGCCGCAGTTACAGTGGCGGAGTAGCTTGCTGCCCTTGGGGGTCCGGGAGCCCACTCCGGCCGCATCTGCCCCGGCACACTGTGCTGCTGCGGTCCGGGAGCCCACTCTGGTCGCACCTGTCCCGGCGTGTTTGCTGTTGCCGGTGAGTCCCGGTTGTGACGAGCGTAAGAGACGCTCCGCCGGGAGGTGTGTCGATGGGTGCTGGGAGCCCACCCCAGATGCGTATGCTGCACGACGCCTTGTGGAGGAGCCTTCCAGTCGTCGTAATGCAGCGAGTGCTGTGCCGCCGGTGAGTCTCCGCCCGTGTTGTGGTGGTCCCGGTAATTACAATGCTCCCGTGGAGGAGAGGAGGCCCAAGTCTCATGAAGCATGAGATTTTGTCAGCGGCCATCTTAGAGTCAGGCATTTCATTGAAAATACATCAAACATTGGCAAACTCAAGTGCAAAGTGAATTTGCTCCAGGATTGCAAGGGTGCCAGTCAGTATCTTAGAGTCAGGCATTTCATTGAAAATACATCAAACCTTGGCAAATTCAAGTGCCATCAAACCTTGGCAAATTCAAGTGCAAAGTAACTTTTACTTCAAGACTGCAAGGGTGCCAGTCCGAATAGACGGATCTTGGGTAGTGCTCATTAAAGAAAGTGTGTGGCATGATCTGCGCATGCAGCAATTCAGAATAATCTGGGACACCCAGACACGCTGACTGGCAAGAAGTGACTCAGCCTTGCAATCGTGCTATTTCCAGTTATAGCGTCAAACTGAGTATTGTTATTGAGCCCAGGATGTCGGGGTCACCATCCGCAAGACAAGCTCAAGCGCTAGCTAACACTGGACCCGGGGGGGGGTGCTGAGAGTATCATTTCTGCGACCACCGGAGCCGTTAGTCCTGGAATCAGGGGGAGGCATGGGTCTTCGATGGAAAGAGTGGTTTGAAGACTTTGAAGACTTTCTGAAAGGGTCGCATGTAACTGAAGAAACACAAAAACTGATAGTGCTGCGCAACATTATCGGTAAGGACGTTGGTCAGATTATAAAGGAACTCCCAGCGGCTGTTGCAGCATCATATGCCGACGTGTGTGAAGCACTAAACAGGAAGGGTCAGATTTACAAAAAACTAACGCAGCATGGCGCAGCAAGTCATTTTGCTGCGCCGTGCTGGGTTAGTTTAGAATATGAGTAATAAAGGGGTAGGCCCTTATAAACTCGGGAACCTGGGTCCATAGAACAGTACAAAAATGATTGGGTCCGAGTTGTGGTTTCTCTAGTACCAAGACTCACTTAGATTTATGTTTAAACAGACATACACCACAAACTCTTAAACAATTGAAATTAAATGTTAGAGAAAAACAGCAATATTTGAAACCTTCAGTAGCATTTATTTATGCAAGGTTATTCTTTCATTATTTTGCAACAATTTCAATCATGTGCAATAAAGTTTTTCAATGTAATTGTATAATCATTACATACATGGTTCTCTCTGTGAGGAGGGGAAAGGGTGTGTAGAAAATGTGAGGGACAGGGTAAAGGTGCTGTGACTTTTTAGAACATCGCGTTAAAATCAGAAACGCCTTTACAATCAAATGTATGAAAAAAGTTCCCAAATTGCATCACACATAGGCATGAATCAATTCCTCATTTTAATCCTATGGTGTTTTGGATTGGCGTAGCTCTACGTTTCGACCCCCATGTACGCTAAAGGGTTATTCACGCCTCATGTTGGGGTCTTCTTCAGGAAGGTGGATTAGAGAGAATACAAAATAATGATAATGCAGAGGCTAAAATTAAATTGCTGTGGTGATAAGTCTTAGAAGTTATCGGGAGAAGAAGAGTTGTACATACATCAAACGACGGTTGCCATCTATACCGTCTGGTCGTGGGCCTTTGTGTGCTCCTATGATTTCTGTAATATATAATTTGAAAGAAAGTCTCAGTGGACCGAGTCAGGCTGTGGGCACTAGGTCGGGTAAAGACAAGGGGACTTACTTAGACGGTGTTCCTCTGTGAGGTGTACACATCGCCGTGTCAGTTGTAACCAATGGAATCGCTCAGAGTGCAGAAGCGTCTTTCTGAAATGTTAAACAGAGCACGCCATTAGATGCTGTGCTGGCGTTAGAAGTTAAAAAGCATCACTGTGTTGGATAGATCAATAAATCATAAACGCGGTGTTCCAAGTGAACAGAACGCCGCTGGGTATCAAGATTGCGATGTAGCTCCATTAAGTTCTGGAATGTTGAGCATACACGCGTGTTCAACATTGTGAACCCAAACCCTACCTTTGCATTTTCTTTTTCTTAAGGAGAAGGGGCCGCTGCCGTCAGTCCTTCAGGCTGCCGCGCTGCATCTGCAGGAGCTCGCGGTGCAGCCGCTCAGTGCTAGTATGGTAAAAGGGGCTCGGCACCGGCGAACCAATCGCCGTGGGGTAATCAAGGAGGCCGAATTGTCGGCTCAGGGAGTGCGTATAAAGTACATAGGCGGGGAGGCCGGATTGCCGGCTCAGGGGGCATATACGAAGTACATAGGAATTTTTTTTAGAACAGACGAGTGTGGAATACATTTGTCAGTGTCAAATTAAGATACTATAAAATGTCATCATCCAAAAATACACATATATATATGTACAGTGCCCACTTCATGGAATAGCAATACCAATTTCAAGAAAAACAGTTCAAAGGAAAAACATAAGATGTATTAATGGTCGACAGTTCACAATACACAAAAACTATTCAGGATTTAGACCGGCCATTTGTGCAAAGTTGGCATCTAGTTCATTCAGCCCTCCAGATATGGTCTTAAATTTAGGCATCCATTTGCATTCCCTGATATCAAGAATGGAGTTCAAATTACCCCCACGTGGTCCCAGGGAGATCTTTTCAAGTACTACCCATCTGATGGATTCCGGGGCATGGTTTTTGTCTTTGAAATGGTCCACTAGTGGAGCACCTACTGTAGAGCAACGGATCCTGCTGCAGTGCTGGAATATTCAATTTTTCACTTTTTGTTGCGTTTGTCCAACATACATCAGGTCACATGGACAAAAAATCGCGTAAATTACCCCACTAGTGTTACAATTTGTGAAAGACTTCAGATCTATCGTGAGATTATTGTAAGCTATTTGTTTGGTTTCCCAACAGGTGGGGCATGCTTTACAAGCGGTACATCTGTAGTGTCCTACTATCTCTGGTAGTTTCCATAAGCTTTGAATCGTAGGTGCCTGTGGGGTATCCAGTAGTGATCGTACCACGTGGTCCCTTACGCTTTTCGCCTTTCTGAAGGCATGCATCGGTGGTTCAGGACTTTCAAGGGTATCCGCAACCAGATCCCAATGTTTATTGACAATTTTTCGTATGTCATTGCTTCTTGTACAGAATGTTGTTACGCAAATCATGAGTTCGTGAGATGTGGTCCGTGTCTTGGGTGCAAGTAGAGTAGATCTGTCTTGGAACCATGCTCTCTTCCGAGATCTATTGACGAGGCGCTTGGGATAGCCTCTGTCTATCAGACGATTGGTAAGGTCTTCAGATTCTTTAAAGAAGTCTTCTTTGAGAGTGCAGTTTCTCCGGAGGCGGAAAAATTGCCTGAAGGGTAAATTGTCCCTCAATCCTCTTGTGTGGTGACTTGAGTATCGCAGGAGGGAGTTTCTTTCAGATGATTTCCTGAAAAGGGTGGTGTACAGTTTTCCTTCCATCTCCTTGATGCTGATGTCCAGAAAGTCAATTGACTCTCTATTTCAGTGCATCGTGAATTTGATGTCGTCTGATTGGTTATTCAACCATTCTAGAAAGGCATGGAGGTCATCCACTTCTCCTGTCCATAGCATGAGGACATCGTCTATATAACGATGCCATGTTGTAATCATGTCTCGATAAGGATTATTTTGAGATAGAATACAGTGCTGTTCGTATTCGGACATGTAAAGAATAGCCAAGTCTGGGGCGAAGGCAGCGCCCATGGCTACTCCTTTGCTTTGAATGAAGAATTTGTCTTGAAAAATGAAAAAGTTTTTGGTCATTGCAATTTCTAACAAATCAACGATGAAGTCGGTTGGGACCCCCGCCGGTTGTTCCCATCTGTTGAGTACTCTTCTCATACACTCTAAGGCTGGTCGCTGGGGGTTGCTGGTGTATAAAGATACAATGTCCATTGTTACCAGAATCTGGTTGTTTTTGTCAAATGGTTTCTGATCAATAAAGTTGATGATTTGCATTGTATCCCTAATATACGTTGGTGTGGCTTCAGCTAGGGGTTTCAGGAATACATCAACATATTTACAGAGTGGTTCTAGGAGTGAACCACAACCTGATATGATCGGGCGTCCTGGTGGCTTGTCTGGATTCTTGTGTACTTTGGGTAGTACATATATTGTAGGTGTTCTCGGTTGTTCCACGTTAAGGTATTGGAATTCCTTCTTGGTCAGGAATCCCATCTCCAGGGCTTTGTTAGTGGTGGCCATGATGTCTGTTCGTGTTTCCTTAGTAGGGTCTCGCGCTGTGGGTTTGTAGCTGACGCCATCCATTAGTTGGGAGTGGATTTCTGTCTTATAATCCTCTGCGTCCAGCATGACTATAGATCCCCCTTTATCAGCTGGTTTGATCACAACTGACTTATTACTTTTCAGAGATTCCAACGCTGTTCTCTCTCCTATGCTGATATTATGTTTCACATAGTGTTTTTTGTCGATGGCTTTAAGGACATCCCTCATACTGACACTTTCATACGTCAGTATCTTGTGAGACACCGATGCCATGGTAGGCATGCAGGTGGAAGGGGTTCGTAAGTTGGTGAAAGCCGTCATGGCAGTCGATGGTTTGTTCATAAAAAAGTTCTTCAGCCTCAGTTTTCTAAAGAACCTGGTGAGTTCAGTTTGGATGTTAAATCTATTGGGATGTGAGGTAGGTACAAATGAAAGGCCTTTGCTGAGTACGCTTGTTTCTTCTGGGGTTAGTGCACCCACAAGGACAAATCCCAGCTCTAGTCCTATAATTAATTTGTCCAAACATACACTAACCCCAGAAGAAACAAGCGTACTCAGCAAAGGCATTTCATTTGTACCTACCTCACATCCCAATAGATTTAACATCCAAACTGAACTCACCAGGTTCTTTAGAAAACTGAGGCTGAAGAACTTTTTTATGAACAAACCATCGACTGCCATGACGGCTTTCACCAACTTACGACCCCCTTCCACCTTCATGCCTACCATGGCATCGGTGTCTCACAAGATACTGACGTATGAAAGTGTCGTTATGAGGGATGTCCTTAAAGCCATCGACAAAAAACACTATGTGAAACATAATATCAGCATAGGAGAGAGAACAGCGTTGGAATCTCTGAAAAGTAATAAGTCAGTTGTGATCAAACCAGCTGATAAAGGGGGATCTATAGTCATGCTGGACGCAGAGGATTATAAGACAGAAATCCACTCCCAACTAATGGATGGCGTCAGCTACAAACCGACAGCGCGAGACCCTACTAAGGAAACACGAACAGACATCATGGCCACCACTAACAAAGCCCTGGAGATGGGATTACTGACCAAGAAGGAATTCCAATACCTTAACGTGGAACAACCGAGAACACCTACAATATATGTACTACCCAAAGTACACAAGAATCCAGACAAGCCACCAGGACGCCCGATCATATCAGGTTGTGGTTCACTCCTAGAACCACTCTGTAAATATGTCGATGTGTTCCTGAAACCCCTAGCTGAAGCCACACCAACGTATATTAGGGATACAATGCAAATTATCAACTTTATTGATCAGAAACCATTTGACAAAAACAACCAGATTCTGGTAACAATGGACATTGTATCTTTATACACCAGCATCCCCCAGCGACCAGCCTTAGAGTGTATGAGAAGAGTACTCAACAGACGGGAACAACCGGCGGGGGTCCCAACCGACTTCATAGTTGATTTGTTAGAAATTGCAATGACCAAAAACTTTTTCATTTTTCAAGACAAATTCTTCATTCAAAGCAAAGGAGTAGCCATGGGCGCTGCCTTCGCCCCAGACTTGGCTATTCTTTACATGTCCGAATACGAACAGCACTGTATTCTATCTCAAAGTAATCCTTATCGAGACATGATTACAACATGGCATCGTTATATAGACGATGTCCTCATGATATGGACAGGAGAAGTGGATGACCTCCATGCCTTTCTAGAATGGTTGAATAACCAATCAGACGACATCAAATTCACGATGCACTGAAATAGAGAGTCAATTGACTTTCTGGACATCAGCATCAAGGAGATGGAAGGAAAACTGTACACCACCCTTTTCAGGAAATCATCTGAAAGAAACTCCCTCCTGCGATACTCAAGTCACCACACAAGAGGATTGAGGGACAATTTACCCTTCGGGCAATTTCTCCGCCTCCGGAGAAACTGCACTCTCAAAGAAGACTTCTTTAAAGAATCTGAAGACCTTACCAATCGTCTGATAGACAGAGGCTATCCCAAGCGCCTCGTCAATAGATCTCGGAAGAAAGCATGGTTCCAAGACAGATCTACTCTACTTGCACCCAAGACACGGACCACATCTCACGAACGCATGATTTGCGTAACAACATTCTGTACAAGAAGCAATGACATACGAAAAATTGTCAATAAACATTGGGATCTGGTTGCGGATACCCTTGAAAGCCCTGAACCACCGATGCATGCCTTCAGAAAGGCGAAAAGCGTAAGGGACCACGTGGTACGATCACTACTGGATACCCCACAGGCACCTATGATTCAAAGCTTATGGAAATTACCAGAGATAGTAGGACACTACAGATGTACCGCTTGTAAAGCATGCCCCACCTGTTGGGAAACCAAACAAATAGCTTACAATAATCTCACGATAGATCTGAAGTCTTTCACAAATTGTAACACTAGTGGGGTAATTTACGCGATTTTTTGTCCATGTGACCTGATGTATGTTGGACAAACGCAACAAAAAGTGAAAAATCGAATATTCCAGCACTGCAGCAGGATCCGTTGCTCTACAGTAGGTGCTCCACTAGTGGACCATTTCAAATACAAAAACCATGCCCCGGAATCCATCAGATGGGTAGTACTTGAAAAGATCTCCCTGGGACCACGTGGGGGTAATTTGAACTCCATTCTCGATATCAGGGAATGCAAATGGATGCATAAATTTAAGACCATATCTGGAGGGCTGAATGAACTAGATGCCAACTTTGCACAAATGGCCGGTCTAAATCCTGAATAGTTTTTGTGTATTTTGAACTGTCGACCATTAAAACATCTTATGTTTTTCCTTTGAACTGTTTTTCTTGAAATTGGTATTGCTATTCCATGAAGTGGGCACTGTACATATATATATGTTTATTTTTGGATGATGACATTTTATAGTATCTTAATTTGACACTGACAAATGTATTCCACACTCGTCTGTTCTAAAAACATTTCCTATGTACTTCGTATATGCCCCCTGAGCCGGCAATCCGGCCTCCCCGCCTATGTACTTTATACGCACTCCCTGAGCCGACAATTCGGCCTCCTTGATTACCCCACGGTGATTGGTTCGCCGGTGCCGAGCCCCTTTTACCATACTAGCACTGAGCGGCTGCACCGCGAGCTCCTGCAGATGCAGCGCGGCAGCCTGAAGGACTGACGGAAGCGGCCCCTTCTCCTTAAGAAAAAGAAAACGCAAAGGTAGGGTTTGGGTTCACAATGTTGAACACGCGTGTATGCTCAACATTCCAAAACTTAATGGAGCTACATCGCAATCTTGATACCCAGCGGCGTTCTGTTCACTTGGAACACCGCGTTTATGATTTATTGATCTATCCAACACAGTGATGCTTTTTAACTTCTAACGCCAGCACAGCATCTAATGGCGTGTTCTGTTTAACATTTCAGAAAGACGCTTCTGCACTCTGAGCGATTCCATTGGTTACAACTGACACGGCGATGTGTACACCTCACAGAGGAACACCGTCTAAGTAAGTCCCCTTGTCTTTACCCGACCTAGTGCGGGCCCACAGCCTGACTCGGTCCACTGAGACTTTCTTTCAAATTATATATTACAGAAATCATAGGAGCACACAAAGGCCCACGACCAGACGGTATAGATGGCAACCGTCGTTTGATGTATGTACAACTCTTCTTCTCCCGATAACTTCTAAGACTTATCACCACAGCAATTTAATTTTAGCCTCTGCATTATCATTATTTTTTAGGCTCTCTAATCCACCTTCCTGAAGAAGACCCCAACATGAGGCGTGAATAACCCTTTAGCGTACATGGGGGTCGAAACGTAGAGCTACGCCAATCCAACACACCATAGGATTAAAATGAGGAATTGATTCATGCCTATGTGTGATGCAATTTGGGAACTTTTTTCATACATTTGATTTTAAAGGCATTTCTGATTTTAACGCAATGTTCTAAAAAGTCACAGCACCTTTACCCTGTCCCTCACATTTTCTACACACCCTTTCCCCTCCTCACAGAGAGCACCATGTATGTAATGATTATACAATTACATTGAAAAACTTTATTGCACATGATTGAAATTGTTGCAAAATAATGAAAGAATAACCTTGCATAAATAAATGCTACTGAAGGTTTCAAATATTGCTATGTTTTTCTTTAAAATTTAATTTCAATTGTTTAAGAGTATGTGGTGTATGTCTGTTTAAACATAAATCTAAGTGAGTCTTGGTACTAGAGAAACCACAACTCGGACCCAATCGTTTTTGTACGGGTTAGTTTGGAAAGCACAGAGATACAACATATTTACAAGAATGTGCTTCCCCTTGCGCTGGCGCATAAAACTGCAACCATGCGCCGGCACAGGCACCCTTGCACCATGGTGCAGGATGCCTGCGCCATGGGGAGATTGTTTTTGTGCGGGAAGGGGCACCTTCCAGCACAAAAACAATCACAAGAGGCTTTTTCCTCTTTCAATGCGTGCTGTAGAATGCAGCACTCATTGAAAGAGGAACAAATGAGGAGGAATGAAAACATTTCTCCTCGTTGCACCTCGCTACGCCACCTCTAGGGTGGCGTAACATTTAAACGCATCTCCAGCTGGAGATGTGTCTCCAGCTGGAGATGTGTCTCATTACATGGGTGTTGCCTGGGAACACCCACAGCAACACCCATGGAATGCCCCTTCAACGCACAGTGCTGCGTGTGAAGGGGCCATATTTACAAGGAGAGGAAAAGTCACGTAGGGTGGCTTTTCCTCTCCTTGTAAATATGGAGGAGCCCCCTGCGCCACCATTACGTCAGGAAAAATGACGTAGTGGTGGCGCAAGGGGCTTGTAAATCTGCCCCGAAGTTTCTTCACAAAAGAAACATCGACTATGAAAGATATACGTTCAACTTGGCCTCTCAAGAGAAGACAGAACCTATGAGTGTCTTCATCACTAGTCTCCGACGGCTAGCTCGTTATTGTGAATTTAACGCATTTTCGACTGATGATGCCCTGCGTCTGAGAATCATTGAAGGCTGTCTGTCCGAATCATTAAGGCGGAAGTTGCTAAAGAAAAGTTACTCACTGGACGAAATCGAAGAAATGACACGAGTGAATGATCAGGCTGAAGAACATGCCAAAAAGATGGAAGCAGGGAGAAGTGAAAAGCGGGAACAAGATTTTAGGCTTCAATGTCGTAACACACACAGATACTCTCCGGCGAGGCAGAGGTCATCTCGGTCCAAAAGGCAACAACAATAACCTGCAAACCGCCGACGTCGCAGCTCAAGGCGAAACCACAGACGACAAGAACGTCATCTTAAATGCTATCGATGTGGTTATAATGTTCCGCACACGGATAATTGCCCTGCTATGGGTCAAAAATGCAGGAAGTGTGGGGGGGAGAATCACTTTGAGAACGTATGTGGAACTTCTAGGAAAGACAAACAGAGAGATCAGGAAAGGCAATCCCGACCATCGAACACACGTCATCACGCCAAAGCGGTACGAGACCACAGAGACTCGTCGACGGGATCATCCCTCTCCAGCTGCCAATCTCGCAGAAGTTATCGGGCTAGGCGCTCGCCTTCACAAGAATCAAGGTCACTGTCACCCATCTCGCAGGACAGTGATGAATACATATGCATGGTTGCTGACCCAGACAGATTGAAGAAATACCCTCGGCTCAGCATCCGGATCGGCACTCACTGGACCAAATTTGTGATGGATAGTGGAGCCGCTCTCAACTACATACCAGTGGCAGAATATCGCAGGATGAAGTCACCACCACGGCTCAGTCCAGCGCATGTGAGGGTCTACACCTGGATGTCCAAAAAGCCACTTCCTTGTCTCGGAAAAATTTTCAACTCACTTCAAATACCAAGATCGCATGATACCTGCCTACATTCATGTCATTCAAGGGCCAGAGGTCGACTGCCTTCTGAGCCTTCCTACTGCTGACCTACTGAGGCTAGTGGACATCCTGTACAAGGTTGATGATGAACTTGATGTTATTAAAAAATTCCCGAAATTATTCACTGGACTGGGAAAGATGGCTCATTGTCAAATTCGTTTACACATAAACGAACAAGTAACTCCTGTCGCTCAACACCACAGAAGAATCCCCTTTCACCTCCAACAAGCAGTAAAAAGGGAACTACATGATCTGCTCAAAGCTGACATCATAGAAAGGACAGATGGACCTACATCTGGGTTTTCCCAGTGGTGGTCGTGCCGAAGAAAGGTGATCCTGACGAAGTCCGTCTGTGTGTTGACATAAGGGCACCCAACGTTGCCATTGAAAGAGAAAGACACCCCGGACCACATATCAGTGATATGATTGCATCACTCAACGGAGCGAAGATATTCTCCAAATTAGACCTCAATAAAGGTTATCACCAACTGGAACTACACGAACAGTCTCGTTACATTACGACCTTTTCAACACACATCGGTCTCTTTAGGTACAAAAGACTTAGTTTTGGAGTGTCTTCTGCTGCTGAAAATTTTCAAGAAGCCATTAGGAAAACTGTTCATCACATCCCCAATGCCCTAAATTACAGTGATGACATCCTGGTTTATGGGTCCACGACACAAGAACACAACACCGCACTAGAACGAGTCTGTCATGCACTAATGGAAGCGAACCTCACGCTAAATGAAGAAAAGTGTGAGTTCCATAAATCAACTTTAAAGTTCTTGGGCCATATGTTCTCCCATGCGGGAATGAGACCGGATCCAGACAAAGTGGCAGCCCTGAATGACACTCCCAGCCCTCGCGACGCCGGAGATGTTCGCTCCTATTTAGGGATGGCTAGCTACTGTGCCCAGTATATCCAGTACTATGCAACCATCAGATATCCCTTGAGAGAACTCACAAAACAAGGTCGACCCTTCCAGTGGACTACGAGATGCGAACAAGCATTTAAAGAAATTAAAGCAGCCGTGGAATCAGCAGACAACATGGCCTATTTTGATCTGAAGAAAAAGACGGCAATCACTGTTGACGCCAGTCCCATAGGAGTGGGAGCAATCCTAGCTCAATATGACACCGAAAATGACCAACGGTACATAATTGCATATGTGAGCAGGAGCCTGACTGAGACTGAGAAAGCATACGCACAGAGAAGGAGAGCCTGGCTGTCGTCTGGGCTTATGAACACTTTCACATTTTCATATATGGAAAACATTTTACACTAATCACAGATCATCATGCCCTGATCACCATCTTTGGCAACCCTCGAGCCAAAATGCCACCGAGAATAGAACGCTGGGGTCTTCATCTTCAAGAGTACTTATATACAATTCTGCACAAGCCAGGAAAGGCGGCAAATCCTGCTGATTACATGTCAAGGCACCCCAAAGAAACAACCAAATGCAGACCTTCAGTAGCCGAGGAATACATATGCTTTGTAGTGGATCAGGCCAGACCACCTGCAGTCCCTCTCGAAGCCATCTGGGACGCCACTCATGAAGATGTTAATCTGCAAGATGTAAAGCGTTGTATACAGAACAATGACTGGAGACACCTAGACGACAACAACCCAAATAGCCTGATCGACATGCATGAACTGGCCGCCTTCAAGCATGTGATGGAGGAACTGTCAATAGCGTCCAATGGCTTGATCCTCCGAGACAATCGAATAGTCATCCCGAAACATTTACGCCAAGGAGTCCTCAATCTGGCACATGAAGGCCACTGAGGCATTGTGGCTACCAAGAGAGCACTGAGGGAATGGGTCTGGTTCCCATTGCTGGACCAATTGGTAGAGCTCTCGTTGAAGAACTGTCCTCAGTGCCAACTGGTCAGTCGACCTGATCCTCCAGCACCACTGCAAATGTCCCAGCTGCCGGAGGGTGTTTGGCAGCATGTTGCCGTAGACTTCTTTGGGCCATTCAAATCCGGACAATACATCCTAGTCATCATGGAGGAGTACTCACGTTTCCCCATTGCACAACTCATTTCGTCAACAAAGGCGTTCAGCACAATTCCTGTTCTGGATGAAGTGTTCACCGCTTGGGGCATTCCGAAAATCGTGAAGACAGATAATGGACCTCCGTTCAACAGTCAAGACTTCACGGAATTCGCCAAGCATCTCAACTTCAGGCATCACAAAATCACACCACTGTGGCCACAGGCCAACGGCATGGTGGAACGATTAATGTCCACGTTAAAGAAAGCCATTGAGCAAGCCGAACTGTCTCGGAAAGACATACAGGTGGCCCTAAATGAAGTCTTGCGAGCTTACAGAAACACACCTCATTACAAGACTGGCAAGTGCCCACCGACCCTAATGCTGGGCCGGTCGGTGCGCACCCGAATACCCACGGTTGACTTGACTAACGGAGAGGCATCTCAAGATTCCGAATATGACGACATAGCCGCCATTGATCAACTCAAAAAGGAGAAAATGAAGACTTATGCTGATCATCGTCGGAGAGCTGGACCCTCGTCCATTCAGGAAGGCGATTGGGTGCTAGTTAAACAAGAACAGCAAAAGAAAACAGACTGTCGTTATCATGAGCCGGATGAACAAGACGTCCGTCTACGACCACGGCTAGACATTAAAAGACCTAGGGCCAGATGTAGGAGCCCTAATACCGGTCGGAAACGGACGATTTCGGCCGTTTCTGACCGGTATTAGGGTTTTCAGATGTAGGGGCATGCTTTACAGAATCGGTATTTTACCGAATCTGTATTTACAGATTCGGTAAAATTACCGAATCGGTAAATACAGACTCGGTAAAAATACAGATTCTGTAAAAGCACATGTAGGTAGCACATCTTTGAGTGCCGCAGGCCTTTCAGATTCGGTATTTTACCAACCAATCCAATTGGGTGTTAAAATACCGAATTCAGGTGTGCATGCACATGTGTGCATGCACACCTAGCCATGTGACAGACAGACATGCCCTTAGGGCATGTCTGTGTGCCACATGGTAAATGTAAAAGGGGTCCCCGCAAGGGGAAAGTGTTATGTGAGACACACACAATCACCACTACTTTTGCAATTCTATAAACAACAGTCAGAACAATAAAGTGAAAGATATTGTCATTTATTTAGCAATATCCGTGTCAAACCAATTGTCATTCCATTAACAATACTTTTAAAGAGCCCCAAATGGGGGAGGAGGAAAGGAAGTGGGGGGGAAAAAGTGAAGTAGTGCTCAGGGCAGTGAATAGTCAAAAAGAATTAGACATAGTCAAAGCATTAGATTCAATCACAAATGATTTAAACATGTCACTACAACCAAATCTGACACAAAAAAAGCCTAAATAGCTGAGGCTTGTATTTCAGAATTTTACAGACAGGACTTTCAACGGTCACATAAGAAGCACTAGTTTTAATTAAAGGACGTGTGCCGGAAGTCCAAGACAAGAGCCGTCGACGTTTCGACCCCTGGCCGTAGGCTGAGTATGGTCCTTTAACGGGGTCTTCATCAGGACAAGTGCGGGAAGAGGAAGGGCAGGGTTGGTAGGGGCATTAATATCTGTGAAATTAAAAACAAATGGATCAAATCACTAATTTTTAAGGAGTCATATGATTTGACAGAATTCAGTCTTAGTAGCTAATTTAAAACAATCAACCATGGACTCAAGGCCACTACGGACTCAGAGCGTGGGAGAAAGGGGGGGTGAGACCAACTAGTAATCTTGGTAACACTCCGCGATATGAATTCGCGTCTATACAGAGGAAAAGGTGGAAATTTTCTAAGGGGGCCCCAAAGCAACTGAAATTGTTAGGGGGGCATCAACTCACATGATTTTACAACCAATCAGCCGATTGGCAAAACCTTCTTGGGGAGCAATTCCCACTCATCCATTGACACAAGGAATGGAGTGCCGAGCAAGGTGCTCCAACTATAAATGGAAAAAGAAGTCACTGCAACACTATTTATCAATGTTGGCCAAGATAAATATCGTGGGACTTAATATTACTTACATTAAAGGAGCATAATCGATAGCCACATATAAACTGTCCACTCGAAATAGTTGTGTTCATACCAAAATCCAATATCAGTGATCACTGAAAGGAAGAGAGTGGATACATTTAGGTAAACACAGCCTCGATGGCTGGCAATCTGTAGGAACGTTTAGACAGGATGACACATGCATACCTCAGTTTAGGCATTGATCTAAGAACCGACTTTCCTTCAGTATGATGTCGGTTAATCTTTTCGTAGTCCGTCTCACGTCTCAAATTACAGCAAAAGACCGGACCGGTTGTGACATATCATTAATGGCGGGAATTGGCGACCTTTGAAAAAACACAAATGAAAAATTGGAGCCGTGTCTCAGGACTGCAGATTTAAAAGGGAGCCCAGCTAATCCCAAACTTACGTATGTTATGCGCACCCTCGAGGTACATAGCCGGATAGCCAAACTTGCTTCGCGGCTTTCTCTGGGCGGGAACCTTGATGCTCCTAACACACGGACGGTCGTTTCTGCCGCCGGGGGAAGAAAGGGGACGGGCATTAAAAATTGAGAATATCCCGGCGTGATGTGATCACCGCAATTGCCTCAAGCAAGTTAAATTGAAGTAGGAGCGGCGCACAGTACTTACAATTGCGACGAGGAGACATGGCGCACATGCCTATTTTTGGGGTGCCAGAGGGTGTCAAAGTGACACCCCCTGCACCCTTGCAAAATTCGGTATTTACCGATTCTGTAATTACAGAATCGGTATTGCCCATTGATTCCTATGGGCTTCAATGCCCATAGGAATCACTGGGCAATACCGATTCGGTATTTACAGATTCAGTAAATACCGAATCTTAAAGATTGGTATTAACAGAATCTGTAATACCTACATCTCCCCCCTTCATATTTACCACTTCTTAAATACCGAATCGGTAAAATTTGGTATTTAAGAAGTGGTAAATAAGAATTACCTACATCGGGCCCTAAGTCGTCTGATTGAAGAACTGTAACTATGTCACATGTTTTGTTTGTTTTTGTTCATTTGTTAAGAAGGGGGGAGATGTAATGAGGTGAGAAGTATTGGGCGGTAGGACCAGCACAGCGAGGGAACTGGACGGGGCAGGAAAAGGAAGAGTTACGCACGGGGATAGGCAGTTGTAGAGAGATGGTAGGACACAGCGGAAGGCAAATAAAGACGTGAGCCTTGGACCAGCGTTTGTGTCATTTGTAGTCAACAAGACACTACACCATGGAGATACTGATCATGCAGCTCGGAGACCCTAAAGGCCCACCTTCACTGCCACCACCCCCAGGACCTCCCCTGCACCTACTCCGGACTACCACCGAGGCAGCACAGAACAAGACAGCAAACCTTCCGAAAATGGCATGGCCCCTCAGCCACACAAGGGCAGAATGTGGGGAGAGGTGGGAACCAAGGGGCATATTTACAAGGATGGCGATAAATAACCACACAAAGCGCACTTAGATGTATGGTGGAACTGGCTATGGACTCGTGCGCCCGGCCCCTTTTATTACCAGGGTCGTATCAGCACAATCCACCCTCATATTAGGTATGCCTAAGTCTGCATTTTAGCAGTCGTTAGTTTTCGGCGAAAAGAGCGGTTTTCGCCCAAAACTAACGTCTGCTAAAATGCATTGGCAGCCTTGTAAATATCGCAATGTGCATATCAGCGATATTTATAAGGTTGTACTGCCTTGTGACACCCACTTTGCATCTCATTAGAGATGTAAAGGGAGGCATTGGGTAAAAGGGTGCTAACATGCGCTAATGCATGTTAGCACCCTCTTGTTAATAGGGTGATAGTTTTATCTCTGCTTTTTTGGCTTAAAAAGCGGAGATAAAGCCCTTGTAAATATGCCCCCAAGTAAGAGTGAAGGAGGCAACTCACCCATGAAGAAGAATGCACACAATGGCAAGTGTGGCGGTGATGTGCAGGACAGACCACAGAATGCAGAGCCCAGACATGGCCCTGTGGACACATACTGCTAGCGTATGTAGGGGCATATTATCAAGCCTGGGCGATAAAGTTATCGCCACTTTATCAGCAGGAACTGCCGCTAAAGTGGCGATAATGGGCTTGATAATATGCTCTATGGAATTCCAAGCGAAGCTCATGTTAGATATCCTTCACATCTAACATGAGCTTCGAGTCAACAGACATTGCCCCCAGTGCGGCCCACCAGGACGACGCATCATCGTTGGCTGTGCACCTGCTGAGCGCTCCGGGTGCCACTGACCCTATGCAACACAAGTCAACGCCACGTGGCCATAGGCCCTTGCTGACCGCTGTCTCTGACCTACACTGCGGTCAGCAGGTCCCCCAAGTCAATCTCAGTCTTGATTTATTTATGGCAGATTGTGTGACGCAACAGACAGTGCACCCAGTGCGGCACACACGGACGACGCATCTGCACCTGCTGAGCGCTCCAGGTGCCACTGACCCTGTGCTACACAAGCCGACGCCACATGGCAGTTGTGAGGCAGAATTCAGGAGCCAAAAATACAAGCCGACGACCTGCAAGGACAGCAGGTGCCCCTGAACCTGTGCACCATAAGCTGACACCATGTGGCCGTGGGCCCTTGCTGACCACTGCCTCTGGCCAACACTGCGGTAAGCAGGTCCCCTAAGTCATACTGAGTCTTGCATCATTGATGGCGGAGTTCAGTAGGCGACAGACATTTCTTCCAGGGCGTCACGCCCGGACGACGCATCATTGCAGGCTGCGCACCGGTCGAGCGCTTCAGGTGCCACTAACTCAGTGCAGCCCAAGTCATGGACCATCCATAATGTAATCTCTTCTGTGTTAGTCCAGTACTGGTGCCCCTACCTCAGTGCACTGCAAGTCATGGACCCTGTATGATTGAATCTGTGTGGGTAATCGATGATCACTGTTCTAGTTGTTGCCAGCACCAACCACTCCCTGAGAGCTGGCTTACACTCACCCCACACCCATCCAGCACAGGCGTCACTGAACATGTTATCCTGGTAATAGAAAGGGGCCGGGCGCATGAGTCCGTAGCCAGTTCCACCATTCACCCAAGTGTGTCCATGTGGTCATTATATATGCATGATGGGCCCGGGCCTTACCATATTACACTGTCCTGTGTGCAGCGGACGCAACCATGTTACCTCAGGCAGTGGGTAAGACCTTGGACATGTAGCTTCGTCGTCAGCCCTTGTATGCGCAAGCAGAGCGGGCTAGGCCGACGTATGCCAGTCCAGCATATGGGGTTTGCAGATTTTGCCCGGGGCACTAGGCGTGGTTCTGTTCTAGCCGGAATAAGGAAGTACGTAATGCGTGTGTCTTTGTTGAGGTGTGGGCACCACCCTCTCACAATTGTCAATGTTGCAATGTATCATACACCTGTAGGATGGGCTCGCATATACAGGGCAATGACGGAGCGCAAGACCGCTCGGGGTTTTGGCCCATATATGCCAAGGGTTGTGTGCATCTGTATTGCCACAGCATGATCCACCCCCTGACAGAAGCGATAGCATTTGATGTTGATTCCCACACTGCGCACATCCCGACGTGAGACGAATGTGTACACATCCCACACACAGAAGTACTTGCTCGAACTTATTGTGCAAGGAATGGCCTTCACACTTACTCCTACACCATCCCAGGCCTACAACTGTTGCACACAAACACTGCTTATTTATCCGAGATGTGGCCTTTCATCCACAGAACTGGTGCAGGTCACAGCAGTTTTGCTTCAACCAGAGCCACTAACGCAATGGCAGAGCATCCCGGACACATACACAACACAGGTCACGTGGAACTGTACAGTGCAAGTATGCTGCATTTACTGGGGGCACTGCCCTTGGTAGTGCTGCAGATCAGTTACCAGCTGAGCTTCTGCCTTGCCAATGTCACCTGCATTCAGACTGTGTTGCATTGTCGCTCCTGCATATTCGAGTGGTCCATGGATGTCTGCCTATCCAACAGGATGGGTGCTGAACTGGATTTTGACATGTGTGTGGCTCCTAATTGGCCCACGACCAGGAGTGTTACTGCAACACCCGTCTATGGGATGCTTGGATACTTGACATACATGCTGGCAGCTGGACCTGGGAGATTGCAAATCAGTCTGACCCTGTGCTTCATTGGAACAGTCCGCCCGAACTGCCATGCCATGTCTTCCCTGGAACGGAAACAAGCATCCTGGGACCAGTTTCTGGCTAATCATCCGTCATCAGCCAGACTAGCTTGAATCCAGTGGCAAAGTTAGCAAGGGACCCACCTCTGGGCATACCCTGCCATCTTAGGGCAAACAAAGCAAAACCAAATGGGATGATGGACGGAGTGTTGAACATTGCAAGCACTCACCCCCAGTCAATTGATCTGGGTTTAATCCATCATCATTCTTTAGCTCACTCCGACACCCCAGTTCAGACATGGCCATATGCTAATCAGTCTGACCCTGTGCTTCACGGGAACAGTCCAGCCCGAACTGACAAGCCATGTCTTCCCTGGACTGGAAACAAGCACCATGTGACCGGTTTCTGGCTAATCAGTCATCAGCAGCCAGGCTAGCTCGAATTCAGTGGCAAAGTGAGCAAGGGACCCACGTCTGGGCATACCCTGCTAACTTAGGGAGAACAAAGCAAAACCAAAGGGGATGATGAATAGAGTGTTGAACATTGTAAGCACTCACACCCAGTTAACTGATCTGGGTTTAATCCATCATCATTCCTTAGCTCATTCCGCCCCCCAGTTCAGACATGGCCAATAGCAAATCAGTCTGCCCTGTGCTTCACGGGAACAGTCCAGCCCGAACTGACAAGCCATGTCTTCCCTGGGCCGGAAACAAGGATCCTGGGACCGTTTTTTGATTAATCAGCTGTCATCAGCCAGGCTATCTTGAATCCAGTGGCAAAGTGAGCAAGGGACCCACGTCTGGGCATACCCTGACAACTTAGGGCGAACAAAGCAAAACCAAAGGAGCTGATGACAGAGTGTTGAACAGTGCAAACACTCACCCTCAGTCAACTGATCTGGGTTTAATCCATCATCATTCTTTAGCTCACTCTGCCACCCCAGTTCAGACATAGCCATATGCAAATCAGTCTGACCCTGTGCCTCATAGGAACAGTCCAGCCCGAACTGCCACGCCATGTCTTCCCTGGACCGCAAACAAGCATCCTGAGACCGGGTTCTGGCTAATCAGCCAGGCTAGCTTGAATCCAGTGGCAAAGTGAGCAAGGGACCCACGTCTGGGCATACCCTGCCAACTTAGGGCGAACAAAGCAAAACCAAAGGGGATGATGGATGGAGTGTTGAACATTGCAAGCACTCACCCCCGGTCAACTGATCTGGGTTTAGTCCATCACCATTCTTTAGCTCACTCCGCCTCCCCAGTTCAGAATTGAACCGCTCCCCTACTGGGCTGTAGTGCTACTTGGTGAGAGGGAGTGGACGCATCACATCTGTCCGGACCTGGTAATGGATTACCTCGCCGTCCTGTTTGATGAAGTCGACCACGACCTCATGTTGGAAATGCTTGCCTATGTAGCTGCACTTGGTTTCATGGACGTGTAACTACGCACCTGCAGCCACAACAGTTTGGAACCTGTTGCACATGTTCCTACACCTTGTTGCATCTTGGGGTTCTGGTCACATCTCCCACCATGACAGTGAACTTGGTTGCATTCACCTGGACTCCAAATACATGATCGGACAACAACGCAGGTGAACACATACCTGTGAATGGTGCGCCACTCCCCCGGAGTGGACAGCGGCGCTTGGCAATGTTCCACGTTCTGACATACTGCTGCATTGGTCTGCATGTTGTAGCACTTATCTTGCCCTGTAGTGTAGTTCCTATATTCCCAATAGGCTCTGCGCATTGGAATAACATACACTATAGATTTGACATTGGACTGAGGTCAGTATGTCTCTATAGAGTATATCAAACTTAATTGTGTGCGTGCCAGCTAACTCAGAGGTCCCTAGAAACTTTCTCGAATAAACAAGAAGGGATTAGTCTCTGACAACTGAATAAACATGACCATTTTTTAACCCCTAGAATTGGAACGATATCTTCAGAGTCATGGAAACAATAGATAAATATTTTACTCAGTCAATCGTGCGTGCTTCGTTTCTACAGAGTTGCATAGAAATAGAGAGACAGGCATTTCAATAAAAGGGTTTATTGAACATGAATGAGTAAATGAGAGAGGTAGGTATCTCTTTCCCGGGACTCGATTTTCCAACACCCCGCAAGGGGAGTTAGAAACACTGTAGTTGGATTCTCTGCAGGAGGATGACAGCTTCCAGTCAGTGCGTCAGCTGGAGAGTTGGCTTCCTTTGGGACTTGCTGTGGCGAGCTGCGTTGTGCAAGTAGGTAGTCGAACTGCACCAAACCACACTGTGCTTTGCCATAGCAAGTAAAGGTATATTTATATGAACGTCATGAATGAACCCCTAAGGAATAGATGTTCATTCATAATAAATGAGTTCTTGGAGAAATAAATATCCAAGCAAGGGGAAGTCCCTAACGGCTTAAGAGTCTGGCTTTCCAGAGTTTGTTGTTATGTTATGTTAGTATGTATTTGTAGAGCGCACGTTCACCCTGGGGTTTCTTGGCACTGTGTACCGCTGGGGAACCTGTCCTGGCTTTCCCTGTGAGATGTTCCCTATTGGGCATCCCCAAGGTTAAGCCAGGCATCCCCAGCAGCGAGGGGGCCGTTGTGGAGATTAAGCAAGCTATTTCCCAGAGTTGCAGCGTGGGACCCATGGTTAGAGAGGCACCGAGGCGAGATTTATCGAGCCCGCTGACATTGGTCCCGTACCCTGCCGCGTCGGGAATTGAACCCTGGTCCCAGGCCGACCTCTGCTTCTGGGTCTGCCGCCTCTAACCGGTGAGCCACACTTCTCCATGTTGTGAGGTAGATGAACGGATGGAAGTAACCATGCCTGTATTTGGGTAGCATGGACTATGCTTAAATAAGGGCTGGATTTCTATGCCTATATAAGGGCAATGTGAAATGTACCTATATAAGGGCATGAATCGGGAAAATTCATACGGAATCTAAATCGACATACAACACCAACTCCACTTTCTTATGTACAACATTACTAAGTTCTAAACATGTTAAACATATCTAAATCATAGCTATACATGAAGTGCTAAAAGCATATTTCAAATACATTGTAATGATGTATCAAAACTAAAGCATTGCTGCTGTACACATTAAAGCAAGTATTCATTCTATGCACATGTTGACATTTTTAAATGTTCACTGAATGAATCACGAAATTATACATAAATGAAATGGCTTGTTAAATACAGAAGAAAAAGTCCCGAAACCATTTCATGTCAGATTACATAAAACTGTTTGTATGTGGACATGGTCATATATTGTCTCTGGAAGTGTTCAAAGGATTTTAGTTTGCTATGAACAGTTCTACTATAAGCAGAGAACTTGTGCCCAAAAACGAAAAATACAAATTTGGAGAAAAATAAATGTGATCATAGGAAAAAGTGTTCCAAAGTTAGTACCTGGTTTTGAACAATGAAGGTCAAATTCAAAGTCTCATTAAATCAAAGGAGAGAGTGAGGACTAGGTAAGCCAGTCCGGATCCCCGGTATTATATGTCAAAATCAAAAAGGACTAGCTATGTTTTGGGAGAAAGGACTCAATGAAGTACGTATGTCGGCAAACCAGTTGGTTTGTTCAAGAAGCCCTCACCCACCAACCTGGTTGGTGGCATGCTTCATCATCGGGCCCACCACAGTGACACCGAGTGTGTCCCGGGTGTGCTTCAACGCCAGATTACTGGGGAGCTTGTATGTTTGCTGAGTGTGCAGTGTAGTGAGTGAGAAAGTGAAAATTAAAAAGCTATACAGTGGGTCCCAGTACCCGAGGGTAATTAGATATACTTTAATTACTGGGCCCCTGTTAGCTATTAAAAGGCAGACGGACGTGTTGGAGTACGAATTATGACCTCCTACGTCCTGTGTGGTCTACATGTTTCAGCCTCGCCTTTTTTAATTTGAAACAGGCTTTCCTCAGGATCAAGTGAGTATGTGAAAAAGTGCAATTTAAATAAACTAAATTATAGTGATTGTGTTATTTTGGCTATGTGTAGCACTCTCTAAGGTGCTATATGGGTGAGAGGGGGATTCCCTCTCGCTTTGACAAGCTATTTGCTTTTCGGGAACCGCAGAAGGAAGATAGGTCCAAGGAGGATCTAGACCGGCAATTCCGGTCTCTTTCTCTGCCAGGTGACCCAAGGAAGCTTTGTACAGCAAATAGCTTGTCAAAGCGAGAGGGAATCCCCCTCTCACCCATATAGTAACATGGAGAAAGAAGCATCTGTCATAGAAAGCAAACGTTGTTTTTCAGTTAAGTTAAAAGGTGCAAACATTGATGTGACATTAATAATTCCAAGGCACTTTTTCATTCTTCTGTGTCTGCAGGGTCCATGCAAACTCCATAACAGAACGCAATTGATTTTGACCATGGTATAAAACAGACACTTCATCCTGTACAATTTCAACAACAGATTACACAATATTGTCTAATGTGTAAATGCGGGAGGAAAGGGTGTTAATACTGTTATCTACAACCGCAAGCACTTTCTCCAAATTAGCTTGGTCAATATCCCTAAGGCGGGTAGCCGCTTTAATCTGTGATGTTATCCAGAGTTCATTATAAACGTTATAGATCCATCTTTTAGATCTACCATTAGCCGGGCCCTTTATGAAGTCATTCAAATCAACCTCGTCTGTCAGTTTAGACAAATGCAATTTTACTGACGCCTATGTAGAGTGTTTCAGCCAATTCTGACATAATTTGCCTACTGAATAAGTGGTTGCAGAATGGTCACTCTCAAAACGGGGATCTAATCTGACCTGTGTAAAACCCTCAGCCAGGCCCAAAAAACGATGTTGGCATGAATCTGCACTTTGGATCCAGAATGGATATGTTAAAGGATGAATTTAGCAAAAGGGTCTGTAATTCTCTAATCGAAAATTTTGTAAAATTTTCCCAACCCGGATATTCTTCCAAATCAGGGAAGGAAGGAGCATTTCATTTTTTAGAAGTAGCCAATCCAAAGCATGTCGTCTGTGAGATAGTAGATTTCAAAAACAACATATGATTTGGGATGAGACATGCACGGTGCAAAGCCTCAGTGCCTTGTACCTGCCAACTTTTAGAACCCCAAACTGATTTAAGGTCAATAGTTTCCTTCCACAACCCGTAGCCTCCAACAGCTAGCTTGTCTAGAAAGGACTTCGAGTACAATAACTTAGTATCGGTAAGTCTAACTTGGGACATGGATTTATCTGCCATTTTAAAATAAAAGGAAGCGGGATTGGACTGATTAAAATCAGTAAATTAAATGTACTTTTTCAAAAATGTATTCGAGCTGCCTCTTAAAGGAGCTGGGCAATGTTCCCACTGGGTATAATTCACAGTACTCCTCATAGAATTAGTTTTGTGTAAATAGTGATTGCCAAAATGTTGGAAACAAAACAAATCACCATAATTAGCAGATTCTAAATATAAATCTTCAGCATCAAAGGCAGCATAATATTTCAAATCAGCAAACAAAGCCTCTACGGCCTGAACATCCCAATCATCAGAACGCATATTTTGTTGAACCACATCCCCCATGTTAACTCTAAGCACATTAGGAACATTAATAACTTCAGTCAGGCCATGGATTTGAAATTTAGCTGCATCCCAGACTATTCCATCCAGGACAGGCCATGCGGTGATATTAACAATGGCCAAGTCTCTTTTCAGTCTGTGGGCTGAATGTGAGGAGGAGTGGGGTGCCAAAGTTCCATTCAGATGTTTAATGCATGTTCTCTCCTCGACATAATGTCCATTTACAAGTCGAAAAAAATAAAACACAAAACCAATTGACATAAAAAGATAGAAAGCAAAAAGCCCCAGCCAAATGTAAGTCCAAGGGGGAATCAAAAAATGTTTTTTAAACAATGTCACGTAGGCTCTTAACCTTGTTGGTTTCACCGTTGTTTGTGAGATAGTGTCAAATGAAAACCTGGACTCCGTGGCCAAACAAGTTTGCAAATCAGGCATCCGTAAGTCAGTTGGGTAGGTGTATTCTGTATCATCAGGGATTGTACCAGGAAAAGCACTCAATAAAGGACTGGAAATTGTAGGCATCTCGTGGGCCACCTCCGGAGAGTGATCAGAAGTAGTGGCCATAACAGAATTTCTCACTATCGAAGGACATGAGACTGCCGGTGTCATGCTAAGAAGAATCAGCCACTCTGTGTATTTTGACATTGGCAATGGAGATATACCTGTTTTCATTACGACCTGGAAGTGGCGGTAAAATGACTGTTCTTGTGCCCTTCACTCCTGGGACGGGGATCCGGAGCACGGTATGAGGGACCAAATTCTTTTTTGTTATCGATCTTCTCCAGAACCAGTTCTCCGACTTGGGGTAGCCAGCCAACTACCGGGATCTGCAACGCATCATCCGAAGTGGAGGGCAAGTGTTCCTTTGCTAGACTGTCTCTGGTCTCTTGTAGAGTCTGTAAAACATTGCAATGTTCATCTACGTCAAAGGACACAGCCGAGCCAATCGCGTCTAGACCGTCAAGGTCCAGAACATACATCTTGATACCAAAGAGCATTTCGTATGGGGTCCGCCCACCCAGAGACCTTCTAGGGAGATTATTAAGCGCACGCTGCACGCCATTAAGATGGACCAGCCAGTTTCCGCCAGTGCCTATAACTCGAGCTGTCAGTGATTGCTTTAAGTCACGGTTCATTCGCTCCACAACACTATTACCCTCAGGTCTGTATGGAGACGAAAACTTGACTTGGACCCCCATCGAAGTCATGGCATCCCTATACGCCTTAGAGGTGAAAGCAGGACCCTGATCCGAATAGAAGGTACCACAGGCAAAAATCCCTACAAAGACACGCAAATCCCTGATGACAGTCCGTGAATCAGCACTGCGATGAGGCCAGACCCAAACAAAGCGTGTGCATGAATCAACTGCTACTAAGATGTACTTATAAGTAGTATCAGAAGAAAAAGGACCGCAGTGATCTAAATAAACACAACCAAAGGGTTTATTAGAAATGAACAACTGTGTTTGGGGCGGACGCGAAGCAGTTGAAGGCTTAATCTGCTGGCATATGTCACATTGAAGGACATATGTTTACAAAAAAACAAGGGAACCCAAAAGGTATGCCATAGAGACCTTGGGCAGTATCATATTATACAAGACAGTGGTCCCTACTTGTGGACAGAATAATGTACAGAACCAATAATCATACACCTGATAAGTGTTATGTCTTTTGTCCAGCCGGTCAAAAAATTTATTTTGGCGTTCTAGTTGGTAAAACAAGATGTATGAACAAATTAATAACAAGTGGGCACAGCCGTGACCCACAACATTCAAGACAAAACAACGAAAAGAATGGCCAAAAGGGCAAAGCAAAAGTCTGTCTGTGTACTTGTAGTCAGTGTTACAGACGCGAATTCTTATAACCACACCATTGCATTTCACAACATTTAATTATCATATTGCATAAGGGGTTGTATGGTCGACGACCTTTCGATGCCTTATTTACATGTGGGGCATCATCAGGACAAGAAATTTCATCATTGTTGTCTTATACATTCATTCATTCATACATTCATTATTTACACTATGCCTTTTATCGCATTAGTGCACAATTATTGGCGGGGTCCGCAGTTATTGAAGCGATTATTAGTGGCTGGAAGGTATATTAGTGTAGCCGCGTCCAGAGCAAATGTTGTCTGGATCCAATTCAGGTGTGAACTTGATAGCTCAATTTGACAAGGCTGGGGGCACTGTGGCGGGTACGGCAGTCTGGTGGTCTGTCCACAAGTAAATACATTGAAGGACATAGTCACGCGTCTGTTTGTACAGTCCCCGCCACCAAAAACGTAGTTGTAACTGAGTCACAGTAGCCGAAACGCCCGCATGCGCAGACGCAATGTCCTCATGTGCTGCCGTGTTCAGTGAATGTCTGCGATCAGAGTTGGGAATCAATCTCTCACCAACTTCAGGTATTTTCACATGAGGAACCTTATCGGGACTTAAGTGGTATGTGTACTTCGAAGGGAACCCCTGAGGATATTTATCTCCCTTCTCAGTGGCAGCAATAGCCACCAAGATATCAATCTTACTCTTGGACCGTGTGAGTGTTGCAACTAAATATGTCGATACCGCTGATTTCGCTGCTTCATCAGCAAGCGAGTTGCCAACAGCGTGGACTCCCTCGCGCTGGTGACCGAGAGTATGAATTACAAACACGAGTGGCAATTGCTCTTTAAGCTCAGCCACTCGGACCCAGATCATTTTATGTTTTATTGTGCCACCCTTGGAATCACGAAAATCATTCTGAATCCAAAAGAACAAGTTTTCATTGTAAGACTGGACGCAGTAGTAAGAATCACTTACGATAAGCGTAGTCACACACGGATCAGCGTACTCCAATGCAAGCATTAGAGCTCGTAGCTCTGCCAATTGTGCGGTGCAGTCCCCTAGAGTCTGTGTGTGCACGACCCTGGACTTGAACTCATCGTTCACCATGGCACCTACCACAATGGCGCAAGCGGAAACGTAGGCGTGTTTAGAACCATGCGCAACCTGCGCCGAACCATCAGTGTATATGATGCAATGGAAATCCTCCAAAGGCCGCATAGCTAAAGGAGCAGGATGAACAAACTCATACTGCAAAAACTCCTGCGAGCGTAAGAAGGCATCAAAAATGAATGTGACATCCGGAGACGTCAATGATGCTGCCCATTGTATCCACTGAGGGTGCAAAGCTTTAGAATTAGGTACACTGGCTTTCGTAACTGCTTCCAAAGCAGGACACGGGGTAACAACCAACATGCGTTTTCCTTGTGACAGAGCGCATTCCTTCAGAATCGCCATCTGCACAGCCGTCAAAACTCTCTCCACAGTGGAAAATCGCAATTTCAGCCGAAGTGTACAAGCGTGACTTGTAAGCGATAGGTACTGTATCTCCTTCGTTAAAAGTAAGGTATGTGAAACCCACCGTCCCAGGGATGATTCTTATCACCAGGTTGGCAATAAGTATTTAGAAGCGAGCAGGTCAGCTTGCAAAGACTGCAGTATAGCTGAATGCTCAGGCAGCCAGTTCGATTTTGTAAAATTTGGTTGTATCAATGCATACAAGGGCTTGATACGCTGAGCATAATCCGGAATGTATGTCCTTCCGAAATTCAAAAAGCCCAGCAAGGATTGTAATTTTTTCAGAGTTGTTGGAGCGCGCAATTGTGTGCATTTCTCCAAGAAGTGAGGAGCTAATCCTCGACCTTCATTGTTGAGCTCGTAGCCCAGAAACAACACTGTGTACTCTACAATGTGCGATTTTGCAAAGTTGAATTTGTAACCGAAGTTCGCAAAGCTACAAATTAAGCGGTCAACCCGACAAAGATGCTCCCATAGTTTATCATCCGTGAGATAAATGTCATCCACATATGAACAAGCATCCGGGTCAACCCTCTCTAAGAGGGAGACTATGCGAGCAGCAAACACTCCAGGACTATTCTTATAGCCCATAGGTAAACGTTTGAAATGTTTTTCGACACCGCCGCAAGTAAAGGAGGTCCATTGGGAACTAAGACCATCCAGATGGTGGGCATAAAAACAGTTGGATATGTCAAGCATGGTTTTAAACCGCTTACACACGAGACTATCCACTAAAGCAGAGCCGTGAGTATTCTGTACTGCACAAGTACGGCAATGCGAGGTTAAATGCCGGTAATCAAATACCAAACGATACGAAACGTCAGGCTTGGTTACAGTGGTGAGGGGAAAATTTATCCCACCCACAGTGAGTACGGTACAGAGCCGGTGCAAGGGCCTTAGCCCACTCTTCTGCAAAATTCAGCACATGCTCCTTCGAGACTGTGTGCGCGAAACTAGGGAGGATTACCTCCTCACCTCTCGGAGCTGCGAGCACAAAAGGTGGGGGCCAGTCAGCCTCCGCTAACAAAATATCATAGGTAGTCGTAAGATTCTCCCAAAATACCCCTTCTATGGTGCGTTGAATGTCACTTTCAATGAATAAGACTATTTCATAGATCCTGTCAGGGGGAGCTACTCTAGTGTCAGCTGTCTCCACAACAATATAACGGTCAGTCGCTGTCACCTTCAGTAGTGGACGCAGGGCCTCTCGCAGTATGGAAATCTCTGCTGCGCTGTCCAGCAAGGTCAGAGCCCACGTCTGATTCCGAAGCTGGGTTCTCACTATCTGTGGCATATCTGTGAGCTGTTAAAGCAGCGACTTTCTTTTTCTGAAACTGGGGTCTCTTCGGTGTAGAATCGTCCTGCTTGCCCTTGCCTTTTTTCGGGCGGGGCTGGTCGTGTCCTTGCTGGCGGCCCGACCCTTGCCGCCTCCTCCGCCACCGGATGAAAAAGCCGATGAGTCCTGTAAAGAACGAGGAGAGCGTTGATCAGAAACCTGAAAACGATCAGGTGATTTTATCGTCGCGCGATTGCGCAAGTCATAAACACGTTCTGTGGGCGCAGGCAATGGAGACACAGGACGGGACTCCTGGTTCTGTTGTTGCTGTTGTTTTCCCTGTTTCTGTTTTTTAGGCCAATTTAGTTTTTTGGACTTGGGCTGATCGTCGCTTTCCGACTTCTGCCCTTGGGGTTGTTTTTTCTCTTTAGTAGAAAAGGGCTTGAGACCCCTACTATTGCGGCCCATGGTTTTATAAGCTGCCACAATAATTCTCACCAACTGCTGGGGTTTATCGGCATCAGGAACCGCCTGCAAAGCATTGGCAACCTGAAAGTTCACCGCATCCCCCTTGACATTAGCAACCAAAAACAAACGCCTAGGATTTCTATAAAATGAACATAAAAGTACAAAATGAAGGGTGTCCTGCGAAGACCTATTGTCGCAGCCGCAGGCACCCTTCTGCTCAATTGTTACAGTAAACCCAGCGGGGTAAGCTAAGATGTTAGGTAACAAATTGAGCCTAAAACGGCACATTAAAAATCGGTCATTCTGGCTGTACATCAGAAACAGATATGGTTCCATTCCCACCCCATTTCTTACAAGGCCATGAGCTGCTATTGATTTCTTTACAGGGCCAAGACCACTACTAACAGCTTCAAATTTTTCTAGGAGCAATTTTTTCACCCTTAATTTACAACTGCTCGAAATCAAAGACGGGTCACTAAAAAGTTGGCACTGGTCAATTTTCATTAAAGAATCTTTCACATATTTTAGCCAAGGAATTTGTTGCCCCTTATCCCTTTGTAAGCAGTCCAAGGCAATTTTCCTGCTCAAAGCTGCCTCCGGGTTGGTCCAAATTCTAATCCATGCTATAATTGGCCTCAGCTTAACGTAGTCTGAGATGTATGGCATCCCCAGTTCAGCATGGGCAATTTCGGCAGAGGTGGAATGTGGGATTTTCAGGATTCTGCGGAAAAACGTGTCTTCCTCTAGTTGTAGTTGCTTGCAGTCCCTGAAACATCACACCTCCGTACCATACAACCCTTTTGCTGTGCTAATTGAGCCATATAGCGCCATTATTTGTTCTGGACACCACGCCCCAGTCTAGGAGCAAAGCCTAGTATAGCACCATTCGAGGAGACTAACTTGGTACAATGTTCCTCGAGGAGTTGGCTAAATTGAATGTCACCATCAAATAGGAGGCCCAGGTAGGGAAAAGTTTTTACTTTACCCAAGGTATGTGACCCTATCTTAAACACACACTTATTTGCAGGTTTTTTGCCAGCCACCATAACAAAGGATTTATTTAGATTGACAGATAGGTCTAGGTCGGCCATAAACTTAACAAAACCATCCACCAAAAGTTGCAGGGCCCTCGGGGTTCGGGCCAGCAGGACCACGTCATCCGCGTACAATAGTACTGGGATTTGACGCGGTCCTACTTTGGGGCAATCCACATCTAGGGCAATAAGGGCACTCTCTAGGGCATTGATGTAGAGTGAAAAGAGAAAAGGGGCGAGTATGCACCCTTGCCTTACTCCTCCTGAGCATAAAAATTGGTCAGTACGCCCCCCCTCTGGGCTAAAATGGACCCTGGCGGTAGTGTTCCAGTGCAACTCTTTCAGTATATTTATCAACCCCACATCAATGCCTAACTTGTGCGTCATGGCCCACAGTTTAGTCCTATTGACATTGTCAAAGGCCGCAGCCAGGTCCATAAATCCCATGTAGACCGTGCCCTTGCTGGCTTTTGTATATTTAGCCGTTAAAAGGTACAAATTCAGGCACTGGTCACTGGTTGATTTGCCGGCTCTGAACCCGTAATGTATATCAACTATTGTTTGGTGCTCCTCTGTCCACTCCATAAGCCGATTTAGGATCATTCGACCTAAAATTTTGGCCGAGACATCAATGAGCGAAATCGGCCTGTAGCATTTTGGATCGTCCCTGGTCCCTTTCTTAAAAATGGGTACGATCAATGCAGTGGTCCAGGAGCGTGGTAGCCCTGATTTGATGGCCGCATTTAAAACCCTGGTTAAGATTGGGGCCCGTAGGTCTATATTGCCTCTATAAAGGTCCGGAGGGGTTCCATCTGGACCAGGGACTTTATTCGGGGGCAGCCCACGAATCGCATTTGTTATCTCCTCTAAAGAAAGGATTATTTCACCACTCGGGGTACCCTCCCATTCACCCTCCTGAATTGCTAATTTAGACTTATTGTATAGACCTTGGAAGTGTGCGACCCACTGATCTGGCAGGATGTTGGTGCTAATCACCGGGGCGGAGTTATCTGTGAAACAGGGCCTATTTACAATTCTCCAGAATTCTGCAAAGTCCCTGTTTTCTCCCACCTCTCTCAGGTCTGCCCATACTTCTGCTTGTAGGACGTTCTTCCTCTCCTTTACTTTAGTTCTATAAACTGATCTACAATTAGCCACTTCTGCCTTATGCCTTGGCTTAGCTTTGAGGCAAGCTTTTAGGTTCCATAAAGCTTTGGAACAGCTCTAAGTATATCGAACCATCTCGGTTGCTTGGAATCCTTTCTCGGACCTTTTGTTTCCAACAATTTATCCACTAGGTTTGTCAAGGATGCAAAAGATGCAACTAATTCTGGTCCTTCTATTAGAGGGTCCAGACAATCTTCAACCGGTTTTCCTCCTTTTTGAACTAATGTTTTATAGAACTCATGGGGATTTATCCTCACCCACTTTAGTCCCCTCCCCATGTCTGTTGGCTGAAGGCTAGTGTCCCCGCGTTTAAACTTACCCCCGATAGTGTGTATAATTTCCATAACAAGGGGGTTATGGTCACTAAAGGTGCTCCATTTAGTTCTGACCTTAGCGATTCTATTTTTGGCAAAGGAGGATATCAGTATGTAGTCTATAATAGTGGAGCACCCTCTTCCTTTGAACGTTGGAACATATGTGCCCTCTACCTCTGGGTTTATTAAATCAATAGTATGTGCTAGTGAGTGGGTTTCTATTATTGTATTTAATTTTATGCCCTCATGGTTATGTTCAAAATGTGGCCCATCTTTAAGAGGACAGGTATCCCAGTCTAATAAATCGAGGGGCAAATTTGGGCAGAGGTGACAATTAAGATCGCCCATTACTATTGTCATTGGTACCCCCCTTTCCTTTGTTCTGCCTCTTGCGTGAGTCATTCATCTATCTCACATAGTGCGGCATTTTTCCCGTTTATGGATCCTGGGTTGTAAACATTAAAAAGCTGTAACCTCAACCCTCTACTCTGGAATGTTACAGCTTGTAGGGTGTGTGACGTCCAGGTTGGTACAGTCCATCTGCCTTCTAGGGTTATGTCAACATAGAGCACCAGCCCTCCTCTCGCTCTTCCTACTCTACCTTCTTGTGCCGGCACAAAAAAGCACTTGTAACCCTCTAATTGGTATGGGGTAGGATTGACTGCCCATGTCTCCTGAAACGCCAGAATGTGGAACCCTTGGAGTCCATTCCTCCAGTCAGCATTATCAAATTTTCCAGATAGGCCCGCTATATTCCATGACATAATGTTCAGCTTTCCTCCTCCCTCTTCACCAACTCTTATGCCTCGCTCGGATAGACACAAATCAACTGACCTCTCTGTCCTAGCCCTCTCTTTTCCTTTAACTTTACTGTTTGGATGTTCTACAACTTTTTGCCTGTCTTCACTTCCTTCAGCTACATCCTCCCTATCATACAATATCCTCTTTTTGCCCTTATCCTCACCTCCTGTCCCTAGTCATTCATTCTCATCCAGGGACTATATCTATTTGTCCACTGGGGACCACCCTGTTGTACTAAGGGTTGAATGCCATACTCCTTGGGCCTTGGTCCATGCCCATCTGTAAATCTACCCCTTCCCATCTGTTGGAAATTTTGCGGGTGTGTAACCAATTTCCTGGGGTAGAAGTACGCTAGTGGCATTGTCCTTATCGTGCTAGTTGTGTTTCTGTTGTTGTTAGCTAATACATAATCTACTAGGTTCGGGTTCCTGAAGTTGGCAATAATACAATTCCCTTCTATGTCTTTCCTTCTGGTTCCCACCCAGTATGCCCTCCTTAGGTGTAGAATTTCCCCCCTTCCCCTCCCTGCAAGTTAGTGATCTTTTGTTTGAGTTCAATATAGGGTTCCCTCTGCCCCCTTCTGAGCTCAGGTACCCCAGTGAAGATGACAACAAAGGGGCTTGCTTCTGGGGGTAGTTTTACACATGAAAGGGGTCCTTGAGCTCTAACATTTTGCTCACTATTTGGTTGATGATTATGTGTTTGATGTGGGATAGCCGTAGTCTCTGGCTGCCTTTGCATTCCCGGTCCCTGTCCTAGTGTTTTATTTCTGTCCATGTTTCCATGTGTTTTTGATCTTCCTCCCCCCCCTTCTTTTACCCCTTCAGGTGAGGTTCCGTGAAAATCGTTACGGTGTTTTGGGCATTGCCGAATATGGACGAGTTTGGTATCTATGAACCGTAAATGGCGAGTTCGGTAAGTGTACGCGTTTTCACTACACTACTTGACACGGTTCGCCTAAATTACGTGTTTCTTACCTAAACCCTCGGGTTCCATTTTAGATACGGCATCCATTTTGTTTCTTGCCCTCACGTAGTCAGTGAACAGGCAACTGTCCGCATCGTGACCTTTTAGTTCCCAAGCCATACGGAAGACGCATATTCCTTTCATGCGTCTTTATGACCGGAGGAATGACACTACAGAGGCAAATGGCTCAGCTTGAGGGTAATCTTGCCGTGCCGGCCTATTGTTTCAGCCGTGCATGTGCTGGGATCAAGCGCTTTGATCCTATGATCATGCTTCCGATATTACCCCACACTCTTTTCTCTACGTGTGTCTGACTTCCTAGCAGCTGTTCTTGTCTCTTTTCTCTTGCTCATTTACAACTCAAGTGGAATGTGCCTAACGGTGGGAAGATGTGCTTTTACAGTTGGGAACCGGTAATGTTACTGTGATTATGTTCCGGGGTTCTGAAAGCATGAAAGCGACCCTTTTTGAAGTTTATTGTGGGAACTGAGTTGTAACCTTTTGTTCACATGTCGTGCAATGGCAAAACCTTGTATAAAAGAGAGCGACTCACGTATGCAAGTTGAAGCAGACTCGTAGAACCTACACGCTGTTGTACTTCTAGTGACTTTTGCCTCCCTGCAGTAATAAACTCTCTCTTTGACGCCGAAGGAAGCCTCCCGTGTCTCTGTCTTTAGTACGCCGAAACAGGTATCCCACGAAGGTTATAGGTGTTGTTCCCTGGCATCGCTGGGCCTTAATTAGCTCAGTCCTTCAGTTGGCGCCCAACTCGGGGCGACATCGGCGGTACCGGTCCAAAGCCTGACGATTGTGAGGAACTTCGTGTGAAATCTCCAAGGAAAAGGTGCACCCCGCTTCATCGATCCTGTTGTCGAAATAAGAGGTCCGAAGATTTTTCCCGCGAAGATTCCCGCCTCCTGACGGCCGCAACGGACCGATGCCCTGACTGTCGACCTGTTTTCGACGCCCGGCGTAGACCTTTCGTATGGCGAGACGATAGACGGGCCTTCCTGGTGACGCCATTGAAGTTCTCAGTTAAGTATTTGTGGGTCGCTCCCAGTCCTTAGTTGTTGTCGAGCTTTTTAAGCTTTGTTGTATGCATGGTTCCATTGCATTTGTGGTTCTTAGTTGTTGGTTCTTAGTTGTTATTTGACAGTTGCAATTGCCAAAAACCGAGGGTTTTGTCTTCCACGAAGAATTAGTGCTTCGGTAACCCTTGAAGTTTGATACTAGGTTAGTGTGCACGATGCCTGGCCATAGTGGATTTCTTGGTTTTCTTAAATGTTGCAACAAGGATTCCCGGTTGGAGGACTCGTGTCCGATACCTCCAGTTGGAACCCCGATATAAGAGCTCTATAGTCGACATGGTGTGGGTCCTATTATTTATAATAAATATTGGGTCCATTACACGAAAAAGGATGGTGTCCTTAGTTGGCCACCGCATGGAAGTTTTGAACTTACGATTTTAGATAATCTTGAAGCTAAATTATTTAAAAAGAAAGCTAGGCCAGCTATGTTTGATTCTTTTCGGTTGTGGCGTAAAGAGGCCAAGCAGAAAGAAATCAAAAAGCTTAGAAAGGATCGAAGAGAAGGGTTTGTTCCAATAATGCAAGTTGTACAACAATGTCAGCGAGATAAAGAAGAAAAAGAAATAGAAGTTTCTACTAGACTACATCACATGAGGATAGACAAATGTTATCCGGTTATACCAACTAGTCCTGATAAGAAAGAGGAGGATCCGAAGGAGGATCCCCTGTTAACGTATTTCATGAACTTGCCACCTCCTTATGCACAGGGTGCTACAGCCCCTGTAGTTCCTCCTGTGGTACCGCCTGTAATTCCTCCTGTTGTCCCTCCTGTTACTCCAGCGGCTGCGGGTCAGCCCGTTGTTGGTCCTCCGTTTGTCCCACCACCTGTCTCTATTCCTACTGCTCCTGTGCTTGTACCTCCTCAGCCTCTTATCCCTGCTACCCCGACAACCTTGCCTGATTCTACTACGCCTACCTTCACTTCTAATATTGTTGCTCCTGTTCTTCTTTCTTCTTCTCCTTCTGTTCGTAATCGTATCCCTAATGCTGTTGCCACCCTTTATTCACCGCTTACTGGTCAGTTATTTCCACTTAATCTGTCTGAAACTCCCCAGAGACGGAGTCAGATCCCTAGTGGAAGGGAAAAAGAGACGTTAGTGACAATGGCACGTAGATGGATAAGACACCCTGCTAACTACCCTCCACGCATAGTCTTCGAGACGTTTTCTCAGTTTAATGAGCCTACACAGAGATTCGTGTTCGAAGAAATGTGTAACTTTTTGAGGGAAGAATGGTATAATGATGATTTAGATAATGTACCGCCCAATGTGACTGAGCTTCAGAGTCAATTCTCGAACGGTATGGTTGTGGGTGGAGATGTACGGCGTGCACTAGAGCGACTGTTAGCCAATAGATCCTCAGTGCCTTCTCGTGTATTATTTAGTGATGACACCGACAATACAAAAACGAACGCTGGTCAGTATCCTATGCGAGAGGTTCTGCCACTTTGGGTGCCAGGTGATCCACAAGCTCACCCTCCGGTTTTACCGCATTTCCGAAGAGTTTGGATACACCTCCCATGGACACGATCCGAAGTTTTGCAAGTGAAGCAATCTTTGCCTGATCCGCGTAAGAACCCGGCTGGTTACTATAAGGAGTTATCCCAATTGGTGGACGCTTCTGTTATGAACCTTGCCGACATCGACATGCTGTTTGGCAATGTCGTACCGCAACCGGTTTGGGCGAAAATTCGCCAAGCAAATCATGCAAACGAGTTAGGTGGTGATTGGGCAGCACTATTAGCGGCTGATGGATTACAAGTTGGGGGGGCTAAGCCTGATCAGTTATTTTTAGATTTACCCCAGAAAATCATTACACTTATGAAAACTCTCATGCCGGCGATGAAAGTGAACTGGGATAAATTATCAGCCTGTAAGCAAAAGAAAGACGAGAGTGTCTCGGATTTCTTTACGAGGTTTGAGGAAGCGTTTGTCGACCACAGTGGTCAGGACATGGGCTCCGAGGGAGGTCAGCGGTTATTTGTCGATAAGTTTGTGTTGAATTTGTTGCCTGAACTATGCAACAAATTGAAGAATTCAGAAAGTGCATGGGCTGTTTCAACCACCGCACAGATATTAGCCACGGCTCAATACTATGAGAATAGGGAATAGGAAGAAAGTGATCGTGCAGATAAGAAAACGAAGGAGCTCAAAATGAAGGTTTTGTTGCAGCAAGCGTATCCTCCACGTTCGAATCAAAATGAGTCGCAACAGCAATATAGACCACAATCACAGTCCTCCAGAACACAGCCACGTTCTGACTCCTCTGACTATAGATCTACACTTGGGTATAATCAGTGTGCGTATTGTAGAAGGGAGGGTCACATAAAATACGACTGTCTCGCTTTGCGTGACCGTCTTAATGGTGTATCGTCACGAGGAAGCCGTGGTGGTCCTCAGTAGGCATCTCGAGGTAGAGGCCGCGGTACCATTCACAATCAGAATGATCGCCCTCAGAATTCATCAGATACGAATAATTGTTTTGACCAGCGAAATGCGGGGTCAGTTCGATCTACACAATATCATGTGGACGATTACTACGTTGAACACGAGACTGTTGCAAACGATCATTACTAGGACAGCCACCGACAAAGAGAGGGAGTAGTATCAGTTCCGGTTGATCAGAGTGGGCCTTACGTCGCAGTAGCTACTTCTGGCGTAGTTGAGCCTTTTCTGTTAGACACTGGTGCGCCGAAAAGTTCCATCATGCATTCGAAACTCCCTGGCGCACCTTTGTCTGGCTTAACAAATGTTTCCGTTGGATTCTCTGGCGCCCCTGTTAGCAATCCTGTTTCCAGCCCTTTGCCACTTACGATTGGCCCTCGTGAGCTGGAGGCTCCATTGATTCTATCTACTGGTTGTGGTGAGAATCTTTTGGGCTTGGATTTGTTAAAACGGTTATATGCGACTTTGTATTGCTCCCCTGAAGGAGTGGAGCTTACATTAGGTCGGAGAGTAATCTCTCCTATGTACTTGTCGATCGATAAATTCCCACCGGAATTGAGCTCCCTTCCTGCGTCTCTATGGGCCACAGGTCCCAATGACGTGGGTCTCTTGGACATCCCACCTTATATGATCAAGCTGAAACCAAATGTGCGACTGCCACGTATACCACAGTATCGTATCTCCATTGAGGGAGAACAGGCGCTATTAGCTATTGTACACGACCTGATCAAAAAGGATGTCGTTGAAGAAACTCGAGGAAATGTGTGTAATAGTCCTGTACTACCAATTTTAAAACGCACTGATCCATCTAAACCTCCTGTGTATCGTTTCATAATTGATTTGAGAGAAGTGAATAAAATCGTGATCCCACAGTTTCCCGTGGTCCCTGATATAACGGCTTTGTTGACCCTGATTCCATCTTCTGCCTCCTGGTTCACGGTGATCGACCTAAAGAATGCTTTCTTTAGTATCCCGATTGCTGAGGAAAGCAGAGATCTATTCGGATTCTCATTAGGTGGTCGCAGTTTTAGACTGAAACGCGCACCACAGGGCTATTGTGAGAGTCCGTCGATCTACAGTCAAGCCCTTAAAAGTCAACTTAATTCATTTATATTACCGGCAGGCGCAGCCTTGATTCAGTACGTTGATGACCTGTTGGTCGCCGCTGATACCGAAGATATTTGTAGAACTGCTACAGTATCATTGTTTCGGCATTTATGTGACTTACATCACAAGGTGTCACCTTCCAAGCTGCAATATTGTTGCCAAGAAGTAACCTACTTAGGTCACTTATTGTCAAAAGAAGGGAGAAGGTTGACCCCAGAGAGAATTGCAGCGATTTCTCGAATGACTGTGCCAAAAACTCAGAGAGATGTACGTGCCTTTCTAGGTATTACGTCATACTGCAGACAATGGATCCCAAATTTTTCACTATTGGCGAAACCATTGTTAGCTCTCACGTGCAAGGATGTTCCGACTCCTTTGCCATGGACTGAAGAGTGTCAGAAAAGTTTCTCTGAATTACGCGATGCGTTGTGTTCGGCTCCTGTGTTAGGTACTCCTGATTACAGTAAGCCGTTTACACTGTACGTTCACGAGAGGGATGGTTGTGCGTTGAGTGTTCTGGCGCAACAATTTGGTGACAAACAGCGCCCATGCCCATATTTTTCTTCGACCTTAGACCCAGTAGCTAGAGCTTTGCCGAGTTGTTTAAGAGCAACAGCGGCAGCCGCGGCGTCCATTCGACAGTCCGCAGGTCTGGTCATGGATAATATGCTTACGGTGATAGTTCCGCATGCAGTTGACACTCTCTTGAACCGAACGAAAACTCAACATTTGACGAGCGCAAGGTTGTCTGGGTATGAGTTGACGTTACTGGCTAGTCACATACGCATAAAACGATGTAATGTGTTGAACCCAGCAACATTGTTACCGATCAACATGGAGTCAAGTGGTGAAGCACCACATGACTGTTATCTGAGAACTGAGGAGGAAACAAAGGGTCGTATTGACCTGAAAGATACTCCATTGGTAGATCCCGATGGTACTTTATATGTGGATGGTTCCTGTTTTAAGTTGCCGAATGGTGATGTGACGACCGCGTATGCTGTAGTGACATTGAGTACGGTTGTAGAAACTGCAAGATTGAGTCAGAATTCGGCTCAGGCTGCTGAGCTGATCACCTTGATGAGAGCGTGTGTGTTGTCCAGAGGAAAACGGGTGAATGTGTTTACCGACAGCCAGTATGCTTTTGGTGTGGCGCACAGTTTTGGGCGATTGTGGAGAGAAAGAGGATTTTTGACGTCGCATGGCACGAAGATTCAGCATGGACAGCTTGTGAACGACCTTCTAGATGCACTTACATTGCCTAAGCAGGTGGCCATAATCAAATGTAGTGCGCATCGGAAAGTGACGGATGATGTTGGTCGTGGTAATGCGTTTGCAGATGAGATTGCTAAGGAGACAGCTAAAGATCTGACAAATCGAATGTATGTTACGAGTTCAGTGAGATGGCCAGCGGAGACTAGCATGTGTGAAGACACAGTTGAAAGTTGAAGGAAATACAGAACGAGGCCACTGAGATAGAAAAGACGCAGTGGAAAGAAAGTACGGGAAAATTGGATGAGAATGGATGTTGGGTTGATTTGTCGGAAAAGCAGAGATGGATGTTACCGGATGCATATGTGCTTGCTGTTGTTACAATGGCCCATGGCACAGCACATATTAGCTCGAAGGGCATATGCAAGTTGTTGTCTCCTGTATGGAAGAATGATGGGATTACTAAGTGTGCGGAAAGAGTGGTTAAGAATTGTATGGTGTGTCTGATGTACAACCCTGGAAAGGGCACCCCCACTCCACCTGGTCATTTTGCCCCTCCTACATGTCCTTTTGAAGTTATCCAATTGGATTTCATCCACATGGAAAGATGCAATAATTTGAAATATGTCTTGGTTGTAGTCTGTGCGTTCTCGAGATGGATTGAAGCATACCCCCTTAAGGATAATACTGCCCTGTCAACAGCCAAAGTCCTGCTCAAAGAGTATTTCCCTAGGTATGGCATGCCTCGGATTGTATGGTCAGACAACGGAAGTGAGTTTGTGGGAAGTGTGATGAAGAGTGTGTGTCGTGGCCTGGGCATAGTTCAAAAATTCCATAGCGCTAATCATCCCCAGTCGGCGGGTTTTGTGGAAGGGTACAATGGCACCCTGAAGCTAAAACTTGCTAAAATTCAGGCAACAACTGGTTTATCATGGCCTGATGTTTTGCCCCTAGCTCTCTTATCGACCAGGGCAACCGTGCACTCTCGAGTAGGGCTTAGCCCATACGAGATTGTGTTCGGCCGTCCTGCGAACATTTGGGGAGTTCCGAGGCCTAAAGAAATTGACAGACTTGAATATCCAATGTTGATCGACTATCTTTATGATCTGACTGCTAAATTGAGTTTGATTCATCAACAGGTCTTTGAGGCACTCCCAGCACAAACAGAGGGTCCTGGTCATCGGCTCCAACCAGGGGACTGGGTCCTCACCCGCAATTTTGGACGGAAACGGAATCTTGAGCCGAGATTTGTGGGCCCCCATCAGGTGCTACTTGCAACAAGGACAGCAGTTCGGCTGGAAGGCAGGAAAAATTGGGTGCATGCCACCCACACCAAGAAAGTCCCGTTTCCTTTGCCGGCGGATACTTGGATAAAAAGGGGTTTTTCCTCGTCCGAGACCGACGCTCCACAACGTTTTGTCCCGTTCAGCGAAGCTCAGCCCATATCTGACACCCTTGTTAATTCCCCTCAACCAACTTCCTTTCCATCAACCTTGAAAACTTCAAGTGCTGAACAATTGTCTGAACAATCGAACACTCATTTGCCATCCAATTCACTATTTGAAGATCAGACTCGCCCTGGGAGCAGCCGATACTTCCTTTGCCCACGCACAAAAGACTAATAAAATAATTTTTTGTTATTTTTGGATTCTACATTTACCCTGAACATTGTGGACATTTTATATGGTGTACCTTTTTCCCTTTTCCGTGCAGCCAAGAACCTTATAGTAAATTGAATGTTCAATTTATCTAGAACCTATCATCCGGGTTAGCCGTAGGGCCGTGCTGGTACTTCCTTCTGTTTAGCAGTTATTGACACTAGGTCGATTCCTTTTGTCGATTTCTGGGAACTCCTGGGAATTGACAATCGCTACTCAGAACGAAGTGCGTCAAGAACGCCACGGACGGTTTTTAGAGGATGAATTTCTCAAAGCTGTCGGAAAGAGAGAAAATGTCGGCGCAAAGATCTGCATTAGATAAGGTGTTGCGTACAAAATGTTTCTTGCTACAGGTTTTCATGTTGTTCCTAACTGTTTCTATGCTGCTGGTGGGTGGAGTATATTTTGGTGTCCAATCATTACTACCTTCTGCCTTACCTACCTCTCCTTCTCTTGATCTAAATTTCGTCTCTACTGTTTCTCCACATTCTTTTCACATACTGCCCCAACATGAGCAAGTCAGACGTGCGGAATTTAGAAACAATTCTTTTGTGCAACTTTTGCATCAGCATCAGTTGGTGGTAAATACTACAAATTGTTGGGTGTGTGTGCTAATGCCACATACCATGGACAGGGGTATCCCGTATTTTGTTCTTCCGTATAGCCCCCAAGGGTCAGCTCGGGCATTCCAAATCATGTTCCATAGTGCACTAGATTCCTACCCCCACCGAGAGCCACGCTCAGCAAGCTTTGGTCCAGGCCCATACCATAAGTCTCTGGCGACAGCGATTGCTGATCTAGACAGAGACATTTTCGATACTTCACTTATCCCAGAGGAGGAAGTGCAGGCCTATAAGTACCTTAGTGAGGCTGAGTATAGTATATCAGTGGGTGATAGGCAGCTTAAAAGCTCATCTCCAATCTGGATTGTACCTCACCTAGGCCACTTTTGTCTGCAAGGTCGTGGCCGAAATCCAAGAGCCCAGCTTGGGAAGAGCGCTTGTGTGGATACTTACGTTCTACCGATGCTCTCTTCCCCTGTCTTCCTAACTGCCAAGGGTACCTATTTTGTATGTTATGATCGAGCATATACGTGGTTACCTCATGACTTCTCGGGTACCTGCTATATTGCAAATCTCTTGCCTCCGACTTTCACTGTTGCCTCAGATTATCACTGAACTAGAGTTGAGAGAGGTGTTATTAGCAGAGAAGATACTGCCGGTCAAGAGGCAGGAGACTTCTTTAAGGGGTTCCTACCGTTTTGGGGCACTATGGTCAATAGCAGAAATCTGAGACAGTTAACTCGTGTAGTAGAGTCAACTGGTAACATAACCGCAAGTGCCCTTGGTAATTTGACAGCAGAGCTTCAAGCGGATAGGCTTATGACGTTACAGAACCGTATGGTTCTAGACATTGTTCTAGCAGATAGAGGAGGTGTATGTAAGGTCATCCATTCGAGCTGCTGCATATTCATACCTGATAACGCTCCAACGGTTTATCAAGCCATCTCCAAGTTGCACAAAATCTCGGAGTCCATACACGTGGACGAGGGAGATTGGACGCTTCTAGGATAGTTTTGGGGCCTGATGTCGACCTGGGGTTGGAAGATTCTGATGATTATAGGGGTTGTTGTGACGTTCCTGTTCACGTGTTGTCTTTGTGTACAGTGTGGTCCTGCCTTATGTGGCCTTTGTGCTACAACGTGTATAAGAAGGCCATCTGTTTCCAGAGAGGCATTGATGGATAGAATAATGTTCCAGCAACACCTGAACGATCTGATGAATATCGAGATCGACTATGATTTCGACTAGTGCTTGCCTACATGCGGGCAAAAGGAGCGTCTGAGGTTCCGTGAAAATCGTTGCGGTGTTTTGGGCATTGCCGAATATGGACGAGTTTGGTATCTATGAACCGTAAATGGCGAGTTCGGTAAGTGTACGCGTTTTCACTACACTACTTGACACGGTTCGCCTAAATTACGTGTTTCTTACCTGAACCCTCGGGTTCCATTTTAGATACGGCATTCATTTTGTTTCTTGCCCTCACGTAGTCAGTGAACAGGCAACTGTCCGCATCGTGACCTTTTAGTTCCCAAGCCATACGGAAGACGCATATTCCTTTCATGCGTCTTTATGACCGGAGGAATGACACTGCAGAGGCAAATGGCTCAGCTTGAGGGTAATCTTGCCGTGCCGGCCTATTGTTTCAGCCGTGCATGTGCTGGGATCAAGCTCTTTGATCCTATGATCATGCTTTCGATATTACCCCCACACTCTTTTCTCTACGTGTGTCTGACTTCCTAGCAGCTGTTCTTGTCTCTTTTCTCTTGCTCATTTACAACTCAAGTGGAATGTGCCTAACGGTGGGAAGATGTGCTTTTACAGTTGGGAACCGGTAATGTTACTGTGATTATGTTCCGGGGTTCTGAAAGCATGAAAGCGACCCTTTTTGAAGTTTATTGTGGGAACTGAGTTGTAACCTTTTGTTCACATGTCGTGCAATGGCAAAACCTTGTATAAAAGAGAGCGACTCACATATGCAAGTTGAAGCAGACTCGTAGAACCTACACGCTGTTGTACTTCTAGTGACTTTTGCCTCCCTGCAGTAATAAACTCTCTCTTTGACGCCGAAGGAAGCCTCCCGTGTCTCTGTCTTTAGTACGCCGAAACAGGTATCCCACGAAGGTTATAGGTGTTCCCTGGCATCGCTGGGCCTTAATTAGCTCAGTCCTTCACAGGCGCAGCATGCACTTGGGCGATAGTGCATTGATCATAGCTTACACAGTTATTAGGTGCTAAGGGTTGTTGGTCCGGTGGATTGTTTGCTGGCACAGCCTTGTCTAATTGATTATCTGTTGGAATTTCCCTAGCCTTAACCTGTCTCTGCAATTCATTGGCTATTTTATCTATTTTGCTCACTAGTGGTTTAATTTGGCTAGTTATAAATGCCTCCGAATGCTTTCGCAGATCTAAAATTATGGAATCAAGCCACATCGGGGGGATTAGGGGGGCTTTAGGTTCTATTATTAAAACTTCGTCCTCTGTATCTTTTGACTTGTTACCCTTAATAGTCTTTTTCCTGGACTTTGTTTGTGAGTTCTTATTTCGACGCTTTTTAGATCTTTGCTTAGGTGTTCTATTTACCTCTCTATTTGTAAAATCTTCTTCCTCTAGTACTAGTTGGGCACAGGGAAAAGCGTCAAGTGAATTATCCCGGCTACCTTTATCTGGCGTGTCAGTGGGGTTTATATCCTCAGTTTGTGTAGAAGAAAATGGCAGGGAGGTTAAGGTCATAGATATAAGTCTCTCTGCACGCTCTATATCCCCCGCAACCTTCCGTAGCATTAAATCGATAACCGTTGGGGTGGCTTTGTGGGCTGCTATATCACTTGACTCTGGGCCGGGGTTTTTTTAATTAAGGGGGGTTCCTAATTTGCTCTTTGTAGAGAGAGTTTTAGGTTTAGTAGCCATGGTTTACAAGTCGCAATAGAGGCTATTACCCCCTTCCTCCTGGTGTACTTGGGACAGTGATAACCTAGATGGTTAAAACAGTTTACACCAATTTTACAACATTAACACCCTGTGTTTTTCAGTGTCCTTATTCCAGTCTTGTTATTTAATTCCCAGGTCTTCCAGTATACGGATCCTCAATCATGCAACTAAAAGTCACGGCAAATACCTTTAGGCAGGTCCAACGGGGGTGGCCCGTCCCGTCTCTGGTCGTCCCTGGACGGCCACAGACGGCCCGCCCGGCGTCGCCCGCATGCGTCCCGCGACGCGGGAGGAGCGACGCGTCTTTATGCGCCTCCCGGCTTGGTACAGTGACGCTGCAGGCGGCGTCCCCGAGTCCCAGCAGAGGACCCTGGGAGTTGTAGGCAGGCTTGGTTCGCGGAATGCTCCCCCCTCTCGGCGGCCGCGATGGCAGATGTGGCGGATGTGGCGGCGGGGGAGAGCAGGCAAACGGCGAGAAAGCGTGGAGTACAGGTATGTTTGGAGCAAAGTTTTCAAAGCCCCCAGTCGTTGTAAAGCCCCGCTCCCCAGCAGGAGCGACGCGTCTTTATGCGCCTCCGGGCGCGGTACAGTGACGCTGCAGGCGGCGTCCCCGAGTCCCAGCAGAGGGCCCTGGGAGTTGTAGGCAGGCTTGGTTCGCGGAATGCTCCCCCCTCTCGGCGGCCGCGATGGCAGATGCGGCGGCGGGGGACAGCAGGCAAGCGGCGAGGAAGCGTGGAGTCCAGGCGTGTGTGGAGCAAAGTTTTCAAAGCCCACAGTCGTTGTAAAGCCCCGCTCCCCAACAGGAGCGACGCGTCTTTATGCGCCTCCGGGCGCGGTACAGTGACGCTGCAGGCGGCGTCCCCGAGTCCCAGCAGAGGACCCTGGGAGTTGTAGGCAGGCTTGGCTCGCGGAATGCTCCCCCCTCTTGGCGGCCCCGATGGCAGATGCGGCGGCGGGAGAGAGCAGGCAAGCGGCGAGGAAGCGTGGAGTCCAGGCGTGTTTGGAGCAAAGTTTTCAAAGCCCCCAATCGTTGTAAAGCCCCCATATTCCCAATTCAACCGCAGCCTCCAGTGCGTGGTCATCCTGAACACGTTTAAGGACCGTAGGCAGGACAGTCATAGACGGAGTGCCGTAACACCTCGCGTAGACTGCCGCAAAAGTTTTTCCCCAGGTCTCACAGTCACCGATTTCGGGGGTCAAGTCCTTAGGTAAGCTAATTGTCAGAATCCTGTGTTTTTCACCAGGAGACGTGTTAGGAAATACTGCTTCCAGCTGGTCAAACTTCTCGGCAAGCCAGAAAGGAAAATCATCCTGTTCTTAGGGACGCCTGCCCATCACAGCGTTGACCATAACGGGATTGAGCTTCATACCGCTCTGTGCGGCGGGAAGCGCCGCACCACCCGGGGCCCCACCTGGGAGATTGCGGGTAATGTATTGCACTAACGGCCTGATCCCGCTAATTGAGACTACATGTAGTCGTCTTAACTCAGCTACTGAACATGCTCCATGTTGAGGATGTGGGGTAAACCCAGCCAAAACAGGCCAAGTAGCGCCTGGAATGGACAAAGGACCCAACCTCGGAGCTGCTAATGGATGGGGTAGGGCGCCATTAAACCAAACTCGATGCTGCCAAGTATCAATAGGAACCTCCTGTGCCCTACAGGGAGTATATTCATTCGGCACAACAGAGGGAGTGTACGTATGGAACACACCAGCAGTTCCACCCACAGCAGGGAAGGTCACCCACGATAAAAAATTTCGTATGGGTAAGCTACTTCTGCACTCACCACCATTATGACCGCCATGCCATCCACGGGAACATTATAATTTTGCAAATGATTGCGCACCGCAATGCGACTATGCTGCGGAATGTCCACCGCGGCCATAGCGACACAGGTACAAAGCCAACCCTGTAGCACAACTGGGTAGCAATTCAAGGAAACCGTTTAGAAAGATTCAAGCTTGAAAAGACCTATACTATTATAGGTAGGTTTATTCAACACCACCGTTAACCGGAAACAGTAGTGAAGGGGTTAAGGACTGAAATGATGTACTACTCAAGTATCATGCTATAAGACCAACAACGATTGGGCGCCATGTCGCAGGGATTCCGTGCTCAGACAGAACTGTGCATAGAGGTTTGGAACCTCAGTGAATTAGGGTGTGCCAAAACTCACCTTAGTACCCAAAATCCCCTACCAGACTAACTACAGTGCCTCATTGGTTATCATAAACTCCCAATGCTTTAGACAAACCAGAACATGAACCTAGTACACCTCAGGTAACGTGGAACACATGAACACTCTTTCGTTATACAATCATTTTAATCCAGAACAAGGAGTAAAAGAGGACACGTGCATATTTGAAATGTTTATTCACTAATGCCGTGCTCTCAAGTGCAGTATCTTAGCCAATACAAGCAAACATATTATAAGAAACAAAGTAATCAGCATAGTCACTAGTCCATAGAACACAAACGGTGAAAGCATATTATTATGCTAAAATGAATAGGGTTTAACAAAACCTAATTCTCACCCTCCCTAGCTAGTATATTATATTATATCTAAGAAGGTCTCTTGTGGGTTTTAGCAGAGCGGCCCCATACCTCAAGATCCTAGTGGTAAGGGATCACATCATCAGAAACCAGCTCTCTGCATGCGAAGCACCATCAAGTGTGTTTGTATACTCTTGTGCAAAGCAATATAAAACGCGCCTAAAGCCAGAACTTGGCTGCAGCTGCATATATGTTATGTCTAGGAACGTGCGAAGATCAGGGCCCTTTTCAACTACTGTGTTGAGATATCCTTGAAGGTCCAGCACTCACTGTACAGACACAGCTCGCCAAGCAAGACTGATATCAGTGCAACAACATATTATTCTCGCATGAACCGAAAACATTTTACTAGGCTCAAAGCTAAAGCAGTAGATATGTGTCGTGTGCAAAAGCAGCAGAAAGGTAAAATGGCGTTTAAAGTCCTAAAAAGCTCATGCTAACTTAACACAGTAATCACGTTTACACATGTCAATATATCAAGACAAGGTAGTCCCAAAATTTGGACTATGCGCTCAAAACACTTCATTGCCAGTAGAGTTGTCTCCATGGAGAACTGGGTGTCGCTGGTGACTTGGCTTGCCATATCACAGCAGTAGGAGCAAAAATTGTATCCCTGCAATGATTCCCAAAAGGAGGGGCTATCCGCCAAACACAGAGTGCACAAAGTTTGGAAATATGCCTAGGACTGCTTGAAAAGGTGCTAACAGTCCGGAAAATACGGTCTTAAATACATGTACAATACCACTCGTATCAGACATGTTTAAGATACGACTTAGCATTTCTGAGAAATGTATAGGGCAGTTTGTAGCCAAAAGGGCATATATCTCGGCAGAAGTCCTTGCGATTTGTAGACCATAGGTTTCTTTGGCTGAGGTCAATGGCACAGTTTTATGTTATGTTATGTTATACATTTATTTTTATAGCGCACGGCTACTCCAAAGGAGTGTCCCGGCGCTTTATCGAGGCAGCTCAAAATAAAAAACATAACACCATACAGCAAGCAAATGAAACAGAAAGAAAACAGCAGACATACTAAAGGTTAAAAAGCCAGGTCTTCAGGCTCTTCCTGAAGTGAAGCAGATTAGAAGAGGACCGTAGGGCCAAAGGCAGAGTGTTCCACAGCTGAGGGGCCCTCAAACTAAAGGAGCGCCCCCCAGTGCGTGCCTTCCTGATTCGAGGAACCACAGCCAAAAACAAAGATTCGGATCGCAAAGATCTGGCCGGGCGGTAAAAGGCGAGCCTGCGTTGGAGGTACTTCGCGCCCACGCCAAAAAGCGCTTTATGCACCAGCGTCAGAACTTTAAACATGATCCGCCTCCGGATGGGCAGCCAATGAAGCGACTGCAGCAAACCGGAGGCTCCTACTCTCCTATGGAGGCCGAAAATAGCGCGAGCTGCAGCGTTCTGCACAACCTGCAAAAGAATGGCTTTCATTCTCCTTAGAGTATCAATTCATATGGAAGAGATGTTCAGTGAAGACCAAAGTGGCGACTCCCTGGCTGTCTTGGTTTTTGGAAACAATACTTGCATACAGCAAGTGACCCTGGCTGACACAATTACTAGATATGTATACCTGGCAACATGCCACAGCAGCTGTGATCGCTCAACATGAGGTAACTACCATTCAAAAGTTGTCCAAAAATTCGATCAATCACTGCAGGTGGTGAACCTTGCAGGTGACAGGATAAGTTGTTAGAGGAACCATCGCAGGCCCCGTGTAAGTTAATACCCTGACAAAGGAGAGAAACGCTTTGTGCGTTTTTACAGTTTGAACCACTAATAAACACTTCATGTCCCCCACTCCAACATCGGTGTGTGTAGGGTAATTCCCAGGATGTCTTGATGTATTCTTTACCCAACCTTTCATATGTACCTGCTGATATGTGTTTTAGGCAATACTGAAAATGAAAAATTGTAACTGGCAGAGTGATTGTTCCATGTATAATCCATTCAGTAGCTGGTTTCTCTGCTACCGTAAATGGCAATCTTTCCAGTCTTTCAATGCTCAGCACGGTTGAGTCTGCTCCCTTTTGTGCCAATTTGATCTGTTTATCAGTGAGATTGAATCCTGAAAACAGTGACGTAGTATTGATTAAAAGACAAGGCACGTAGCCTGAATGAAGGTTTTGCAACATGCAGCATAATAGCATGATAGAACGTAATTGCGACTGACCATGTTGCAACATGACCAAGTTCTGTTCCATGATGTCTATGGCAGAAGACACTATGCTGTCGAATGAATATATCCTGGACGACAGAGCCGTTAACCCATTGTCAACCACAGAGAGAGATTTCTCTAAATGAATACAATCAATTTCTCGTATTCTTTCTGCAGTCTCTGCTTGCTTAATCTTCCATATTTCATTATAAGCAGCATATATACCGGCATTCATAAAATGTTTTTGACGCGGTTTTCTTGATCCTAGCAAGAATTCCCTAAGATATGTGCCATCTTTAAGTAAAGATAAGTGTAGATTTTTGTAGCCAATTAAGGCAGAGTTTCCCTACACTGTACGTTGTTACTATTCCAGAAAGCTATCTTTGAACATATCTTGGGTCTGGCCTATTGAATGTGAAACCCTGAGTTTTGTTCAGGAATCCATCTTGACAGTTGTTTGTGTCTGTGGGCCAGATCAACCATTTATTCCAATCTGGATCTGTTCTGTTGTGATGCACAATAGTATGTATGTCTGATAGAGCAAGATTTCGCATCACGACTTGCTCGAGTCAAGAACCTCGAAAATCTATTATAATCTCGTAACTTCAAGTGTTTGTTTTACTAATTTTATGTATTTTGAATGTGCATGGGTATCATAGAGATGCTTGCCTATGTGTTATACTAATACGATTAATCCTTGTTTCTAAAATGGCCGCTGCTTGACTTTCCTCTTCTGTGCAGGCGTCAGTCACACTCACGTGACTACACGTAGAGATAGTTTTGGAGGGAAAGGGTGCGCATGCGTAATCGCCATAAAATGGCAGCTTAATGTGATAATGAAGTGAAGCTCATGCTATTGCTCATCGTGTCGTTATGTGTAGCACTTACTCGTAATTGCATAGTATATTTTTTTATGATAAACCTGAAGTGTGAAATTATGACATGTAATACATACATTTATTTCCAAGTACTAATTTGTTTTCGCTTACTTTTTGTAAGGATTGAAAGCAGCGCAAGAATTCGCAGGCGCCACTAACCTGAGTCCAAGGCCCAGCAGGGACGACGGGAAGACTGTCCTCGCCACCTCCCACTGCACGGTACCCAACAATGGGACAAGCACCGCTATTAGAGCACGCACAGCCGGAGGCCGCAAGGGAATAAAGGTGGAGGATTGTGGGTTTCTCTGATCTCTTCAGCTCAGTTTCTAGGGTCAGCGGCTTCACTGATAAGTCCTCCCTGGAGGTGGGTGAGAAGATAGAGAGAGAGGATAATGTATCTCTGTACTGCCTTGAAGAGCCCCACTTCCCCTGTGTTCCGGGACTTACCACTAGCGTGAATGGATACTCCGTGGATGAAGTCTACAGATATACGAAAGTTGGTGTATCTGTTCAACAGGTGTTGAAGAGTTAACTCACTCTCCTCCCTAGGATCCAACACGGAAGATTACTTTCCACGATAAATGTTTTCGACAAGGTACTGCTTGTAAAAAGACCCAAAATGCTCCTTTTGGGGTAAGTATAGCAGTAACAGATTGCAGGTTCAATGACGCCTGTTATCCAAGGCTTCCAATTAGTTAACAAACAAGAAAGGTACGATTTGCATAAGGATTCACTAGGCTTGTAGAACGAACAACAAAGAGAAAAACAAAAAGATAGCGGAAGAGAGCGAGCCCGCTCTCCTCGATCTTGGCAAACAAGCGCGGTTCTGTTACGCTCACAGGAACGCGCTGGGGCTCCGCAGATCTGATCACGCAGGCACTTCCACAATAGCGCGGCTCTGTTAAACTCACAAGTACGCGCTGGGGCTCCGCTGATCTGACCACGCAGGCACTTCGTCGTCGCGGCGGGTGTTTGTTCTCTGACCTCGCAGGCACTTCGTCGTCGCGACGGGTGTTTGTTCTCTGACCTCGCAGGCACTTCGTCGTCGCGGCGGGTGTCTGTGATCTGTAAGTAGGCTAGTCACGATATCCACGGTAGAACTCCAGATGTGCAAACAAACAGGAAACGAACCAGGAACAGGATTGACAAGCCCCGTTTTGTTCAAGGGGTGGAGCTTAAATAAGTTCTTCCCATTGAGCCTGATCCCAGCGCCGCTTGGCCTTCTGGGACTGGTAGTTTTTCCGTGGATGATCTAAAATATGATGTCTGTGGCCACCCGCCGTTCTGCCAAGGGTGATCGCTACAGAACCCCCTCTCGAGGACTGCCGTCCCGGCGGTCGTCCTGGCTTCCCGGGGCAACGTTCATGAAAAAGTGCGACCAAATCAGGACAATGCAAGTGATCCACAGGTTCCCATGAGCGGTCTTCGGGGCCGTAGCCTTTCCACTCGACTAAATACTGTACCCGACCCCGTACCAAACGGGAATCCAAGATGGACCCCACTTCATACTCCTCCTGCCCTTCCACGTCCACGGGCCCAGGGCGTTCTGGCAACCGGACACTAGGTAGGCAAGGCCGCAGAAGTGATACGTGGAAAACCGGATGTATGGACCAAGACACGGGCAAAGAGAGTTTCATGGCCACCGAATTTATCACCTCACAGATACCATATGGACCGATATATTTAGACTTCAATTTGTTCGCTCCTCTCAGGTGCAGTGACGAGTAGAGAGCCAGACTTTGTCGCCTACCTTATACTCGGGTTCCTGGGACCTTCTCTTGTCAGCGAAGGTTTTCTGGGCGTCTTGAGCCTTCTTCAAATTGTTCCGCGCCTCTATCATGATTGCCCGGAGATGCTCGTGGTGTTCCTGGATGGTGGGTACTAGGGAATTCGCTGGCCACTCAAAGGGAAGCATGTTTGGGTGGTAACCATTCAGACAGAAAAAAGGAGAACATCCCAAAGTGGAGTGTACTGCATTATTGTACGCGAATTCCGCCAACCATAAAAGAGTGGTCCAATCGGTGGCGTTTTGTAGGGTGAAACAACGAAGGTACTGTTCTAGGGTTTGGTTCAACCGTTCTGTCTTGCCATCCGTTTGCGGATGGTAGCTGGATGATAGTCGAGCGTCTATCTGTAGGATGGTACATAGAGCTTTCCAAAAATGAGAGGTGAATTGCGTTCCCCGATCAGTTATCACCACACTCGGTAGCCTATGCAGACGTACAATATTTTGCAAGAATACTTCCGCTAATTCTCCGGAGGTAGGCAAACCTGGTAGGGCGATGAAGTGTCCCATCTTGGTGAGATGATCTACCACCACTAAGATGACTGTTTGTTTCTCACAAGAAGGCATTTCTACTATAAAATCCATAGACAAGGTATGCCAGGGTTTGGACGGAATAGGTAAGGGGTGCAACAATCCTACTGGTTTAACATGACAAGACTTCCCTTGCGCACAAACCGCACAGTTGGTCACGTAGACCTTCACATCCTTCCGGAGACTGGGCCACCAAAAGGACCGTTCCACCGTAGCGATTGTTTTGTACACTCCCATGTGTCCTCCCAGTACTGAGTCATGGGCCCATTTCAACACTTTGCTTTGCAGCTCGATGCGAGGAATGTATAAAGCATGGTGATGGTATGCTAATTGATCCTTTTCACAGCGATGATCTGGCTCTTCAAGGACCCATGCAGATATGTCAAGATCTGTGAGGGCGATTTTGCCGTCCTCAAGAAAGTCGTCTGAGGTGATCAAAGCAATGGATGCCTCGGTGTTCTCGATTCCCTGAAGTATAGAAGGGGTTTCAACCGATCTCAATGTGTCCTCCTCTCCCACTCGAGAGAGAGCATCTGCCTTGCCATTCCGAGTTCCAGGCCTATATCGGATAACGAAGTCGAAGTCAGAAAAGAAAAGGGTCCACCTCAACTGACGAGGTGTTAAGGCCTTTGCTGTTTTCAGAAACAGGAGATTGCGATGGTCCGTAATGATCTCCACCGTATGGATGGCCCCAAGGAGGTAATGTCTCCACTCCTCACATGCTCTTTTTTTTTTTTTTTTTTTTTAAAAACCTTTATTTGAGTAAGCAAAAAAGTACAAGGATGGGCCTACAACCACACGGGCCGGCCGCTAAAAGAGGAGTAGATACATATCATATATGCCCGCAGAGGTAAAAGTCAATCAACAATGCAATACTCAGCTCTATTTACAGGACAAAAACAGATTTTATTTATATGAAAGAACAAACACACACAAAAGGCGAAAGTATAGTACCGAAGGTCAGCTCAATGGATGTAAGGGGGGGACAGCAACAGAAGTACAGTAGCAAAACACTAAGCACTGAGGAGCTCGGAGGGGGGGGGGGGGGGACACAGAAGTCAGTACAAAAAAGGGGAGGGGGAGGGCCGGAGACACCAGCACAACCCCTATATGAAAGGTTCCAAGAACGCTTGCCTATGGAGACAGGGCAAGCCCAACAGTGCCCACAAGGGGAGGAGTACAAATGTCGCCACGGTAGTCGTTCCAGTGACCCCACATCTTCACCCATGCCCTGGGTCTGCCCCTGGCCACATAGACAGTTTTCTCACGGAACATGGACCAATCCATGTTATCCTCCCATTTCGAGAGGTCAGGGGGCCTGGAGGCCCCCCAGAGTTGTGCAATGTTTCGCTTCGCAACCATATAGCCCAGGGTGGCCCATCTAGTCTGTGCCACCGAATAGTCCGTGGGCTCCCAAACATTCAAAAGACATCGACGAGGTTCCGGACACAAGGACACACCTGTCACCACAGCCATCACTTCAAGCACGGCCGCCCAATAAGCAGCCACCATCGGGCACTCCCAGAGAATATGCAGGAAAGTAGCACGCAAACCACACCCACGCTTACACAATCCATCGGAGGAAAAGCCCATCACCACCAGTCGCGGTCCCGTCACGTACACCCGATGAAGGATCTTCAATTGAACCAGACGGAGACGAGCCGGAATAGCCACCTCCTTCGGGGAGGAGAGGGCTGATTGCCAATCCTCATCATCAAGTTCTAACCCATCTCCCATCCACAATTCCCGAAGTCGGGCCAATAAGTCGGACCGATTGTTAATCAACATTTTATAGATCAGGGAGATAGTGCTATCAGGAAGATGTCCATCAAGGATACGGTCCTCAAGGGGGGAAGAGTCAGGTGGAATCTCACCAGGAGCAAACACCGAAGCCAGGGCGTGCCTGAGCTGTAAATAACGAAAGAATTCCCGACCACTCAGGCCATAGTCAGCCTGGAGGGCCTGAAACGAACGCACAGAACCCTTAGAGTACACATCCCCCACCTTGGAAATCCCAATCATGTCCCAACGGTCGAAACCCTTGGAAGACCAAAGACCGCCCAGACGTTCTGAAGCATAAAGCGGCGTCGCCAACGTCAAGCGATCCTCCCAGCCCAAGCTCACATTCGCGGCACGCCACACCGTCAAAGCAGTCAATGTAGGTCCCACAAGATGGCGCCCAGCGGAGCGAGAATAAAGCACTCTGTTAAAGTCACCTCCCGGAAGCTGAAGTTTATCCATTTCAAACGCCGGATTACGACCTGGCGAAAACATAGCGTGATTGATAGCGGACAGATGGGAAGCCCAGTAATATCTCTTAATATCGGGGAGCGCCATGCCCCCATCATACCACGGGATGGAAAGTTTCGCGAGAGCAATGCGCGGACGCCCATCCCAAATAAGCTGCCTCTGAAGGCTCTCACTCTCCCGAAAATAGGACTTAGGGATAGGATCAAAATAATTCTGGAGAGCATAGAGAAACCGCGGCAATGACATCATCTTAAACAGGGCCGCCCGACCCAGGGGAGACAGGGGAAGTCTGCGCCAACGGGCAACGTCCAAACGTAGCCTAAGTAATGGGGGAAGGAGATTACGATCAAAACGAAGGGACGAGTCCAAGGTAACAAAAACCCCCAAGTATTTGAAGCCATCCCTGGCCACCTGAAGAGGAAGTCTGCTCGGCAACGGAGGCAAGACACCAGACAAAACATACACAAAGGATTTAGTCCAATTGATGACGAGGCCTGAGTTAGCGCCAAAGGACACAAGAACGTCAAATAAAACAGTTAAAGACTTGCGAGGGGAAGTAAGGTACAAAAGGATGTCGTCCGCATAAAGCGAGACGCGGTCTTCGAAGTCCGGGGCCCAGCGAATCCCTTTAAGGGACGGTTCCCACCGGAGCCAGGCCGCCAATGGTTCAAGAGCGAGCGCAAACAACAACGGGGACAGGGGGCAACCCTGACGGGTACCCCTGCCCAAGGAGAAGGGAGCCGACACTCTACCGTTTACCACAACTTGTGCCAGAGGTTCCGCGTACAACAACTGAATCCAGCTAATAAACTCGCACCCGAATCCGAATTTCTCAAGAGTCGCCCATAGATAGGGCCACTCCACAGTATCAAAGGCCATAGAGGCATCCAGGGACGCCAAAATGGCCGGCTCAGTCAGAAGCCCCGCCCTCGCCATCACGCCGTGAAGGCGTCGCAGATTCAAAGCAGTGTTGCGATGCGGGATAAAGCCAGACTGATCCGGATGGACCAAATCCCCGAGAACCGAAAGGAGACGAGTCGCCAAAAGTTTTGCCAAAACCTTGGGTTCAACATTTAACAGGGATATGGGTCTATATGAGGAACAGAGGTCACGTGGTTTACCATCTTTAGGGATGACGACAATTGTCGCCAGGCGCTGATCATAGGGAAGGATGTTACGTTCACGAGATTGTAGAAACATGGCGCGAAGATACGGCGCCATCTTATCGGGGCGTAGCTTGTACAACTCGATGGGCAACCCGTTCGGGCCCAACGCTTTGCCCGAACGGAGCGAACGGATAGCAGTCGCTATCTCATCATTCGTAAAAGGGGAGTCCAAAGCAATACGGTCCAGGTCGGTGACACAGGGCAAAGTGATATCGCGCAAGAGTAAGCGGGAGTCAGCCACGTCCCTCTCAGACACGGGAGCATATACAACACGGAAATATTCCGCAAAACGATCAACAATGGCAGTCGGATCAGTCACATTCTCACCACTCGCAGACTGAATCACAGGCACCACACGATTAACTCTTTCCTTCTTGTCCAACCACGCTAGGAGTTTACCCGCCTTATCACCCACATCGTACAATCTGCCTTGTCACATGCTCTTTTAATGGCCAGGAGCTCCTTGTCCGTGATGGTATAGTTTATTTCACAAGGGGTGAGCTTCTTTGAATAGAATGGATGAAGCTGTCCGGTGGTAGGGTGACGTTGTGACAGGATTCCACCAAGAGCATATTGGGAGGCATCCGTTTCGAGAATAAAAGGCAGCTGTGGGTCTGGATGCCGAAGGATAGGTGCTTGAGTGAACTTCTCCTTGAGAGTTTGAAAAGCCTTTTCTGCATCTGCCCCCCATTTGAACGAAACGTTTTTCCGCAAGAGTGACGTGATAGGATGTATTATCTTGGAAAAATCCTGAACGAAGCGTCTATAATAGTTGGCAAAGCCAAGAAAGCTCTGAACGGATTTGACAGTCTGTGGTGTTTTCCAAGTAAGAATGGCCTCGACCTTTCTCATGTCCATCCTAAACCCTTTGGCATCGATCACATAGCCCAGAAACGCCACCTGTTGGACGTGAAAAAGGCATTTCTCAAGTTTTGCATACAAAGAGTGTCGTTGTAGTCTCTCCAATACTTCCTTGACATGTGTGATGTGCTCTGGGAGAGTGGCAGAATAAACCAGAATGTCATCGATGTAGACGATGCAAAAGGACTCCAAACACCACCGCAACACCTCATCCATGAAGTACTGGAAGGCGGCAGGGGCGTTGCAGAGGCCAAACGGCATCACCTGGTATTCGTATAGGCCGAATTTGGTTCTGAAAGCCGTTTTCCACTCATCCCCGGTTTTTACTCTCACAAGATGATAGGCCCCTCGAAGGTCGAGTTTGGTGAAGTACTGTGCCCCTTTTAGTTGGTCCATTAAAACGGGAATCAAGGGCAAGGGATAATGATTTTTAATCGTCACCCTGTTGATGGCTCGATAGTCTATACATGGACGCAATTCCTCACAATCCTTCTTGGGGATAAAAAACATAGGAGAAGACACAGGGGAAGTGGAGTGTCTGATAAACCCAGTGGCCAAATTGTCGTCAATATAGGTCTTTAGGTACTGAGTTTCCTTCTCGGTTAAGGCATACACTCTGCTGCAGGGGAGATCCGCCCCTGGGACAAGGTCTACACGGCAATCATACGCCCTATGTGGAGGCAATTGAGTAGCTTTTTTCTTATCGAACAATGAAGCGAATTCATGGTATTCTGATGGTAAGACCGTGGCACAGCAGAACTTGGCAACTGAGCAGGCCCCAGCTAAGCAAGAGGCTGGCGAGGGCTCGAAGGAACTAGGGAGAATCTCCCTGCTCTGACAATGTTCTTGACAGTATTTGGATGTCATCTTTACCGTGCGAGTTGACCAACATACTGAGGGGTCATGCAGGGTAAGCCAAGGCATACCTAGAATGAGCCGGAATTGAGGGGCGTCTATGAGGTCGAATTGGATGTATTCAGAATGATTGTCTCCGTATTCCATTAACAATGCCAGGGTATGCTGAGTCACAGGTCCTGATGACAGGACTGTGCCATCCACTGCTTTGACCGTCTCGGGTGTGGTTTTCATATCGCAGGGGACACCCATTTGCAAAGCATAAGTTTGATCAATATAGTTCCCTGTGGCCCCCGAATCCAACAAGGCGTCGACCCGAAAAGGTTTCTGATTTATCACCTGTAGAGACACATTAATATTCATGTGTGCAACTGCAGGGTGAAGGGTATTAGCTACATAAGGGGAGACCGGATCGGACTGAAGTCTTGAAGCAGTGGTCTCTTTCTGCTCCAAGACCTTCAGTTTTCCGACTGCTCCTCCATTCTCAAAGTGGCCTGGGCTCTGGGAAAGGTGTTCTTACCGGATGTAGAAGCCCGAGCTCTACATTCATTAATGAAATGTCCACTTTTTCCGCAGTACATACATAGTTTGAGTCTTCTTCTCCGGTCTTTTTCTTCCTTGGTAAGGGGGCCCCGTATCCCTCCAATTTGCATGGGCTCTGGCCCCTCTTGAGGCTTGGCTTTTTCCTCTCCCGTTTGTCGGGGTCTAACTAGAGGATAGGAGTACCTAACGTCTCCTCTACTCCGATCCCCTCTCCTCTCCAGCAACCTATGATCCAGTTGTACTGTTAGGTCAATAAGTTCTTCACATGTAGAAGGCAATTGCACCACCTGTGCTAATACGTCCTTCAGTTCCCCCAGAAGGCCCTGATAGAATAGAGAGATCCGTTTCTGAGCTGGCCAGTCCGTCTCTACTATGAGACGATTGAAAGTCGTGATATACGTTAACAGATCCTGTGATCCTTGGCGTAGGGTCATTAACTCCCGGTCCAATGACAACATGTGGGACTTTCTGTCAAACAGTTTGCGTAATTCCAGACAGAATTCGGCAAAATTGTTTAACACGGGATCATTCCGCTCCAACAAAGGAATGGTCCAGCTGGAAGCGTTTCCTCCCATGTAGGACATTATGAAGGCTGTCTTAGATGATTCCTCCTGAAAGATTTGAGGTTTACAGAGGAAATGAAGGCGACATTGGTTGAGGAATGTCTCAAACTTACGGGGGTCTCCGTAAAACCTTTCGGGAGGAGCTAGAGGTATACCATGGGTTTGCAGTATATGCACCGTGGGCGCGTCCGTGGACGTGGAAGGGGCTGCAAACGCTCCTCCAGGTTGAAATGAAGGAGGAGGGGGCAAGGTAGCAGGCCTAATCAATGGTTTGGCGCTCGGCTCCTTTTGAGCGAGATCGGACAAGTCTCTGCGCAAGTCCGACACTTCCTTATATAATGCTTGATTCTCAGCACGAGATGTTTGAACCTCGGTTTGTAATTCTGTGAAGCTCTCCAACAAGGAGGTGAGGACGGCATTGGTATCCATCGTCCGGGCTGGTTAGCGTTCTTGGGCTTGTCAATCTGTAAGGATTGAAAGCAGCGCAAGAATTCGCAGGCGCCACTAACCTGAGTCCAAGGCCCAGCAGGGACGACGGGAAGACTGTCCTCGCCACCTCCCACTACACGGTACCCAACAATGGGACAAGCACCGCTATTAGAGCACGCACAGCCGGAGGCCGCAAGGGAATAAAGGTGGAGGATTGTGGGTTTCTCTGATCTCTTCAGCTCAGGTTCTAGGGTCAGCGGCTTCACTGATAAGACCTCCCTGGAGGTGGGTGAGAAGATAGAGAGAGAGGATAATGTATCTCTGTACTGCCTTGAAGAGCCCCACTTCCCCTGTGTTCCGGGACTTACCACTAGCGTGAATGGATACTCCGTGGATGAAGTCTACAGATATACGAAAGTTGGTGTATCTGTTCAACAGGTGTTGAAGAGTTAACTCACTCTCCTCCCTAGGATCCAACACGGAAGATTACTTTCCACGATAAATGTTTTCGACAAGGTACTGCTTGTAAAAAGACCCAAAATGCTCCTTTTGGGGTAAGTATAGCAGTAACAGATTGCAGGTTCAATGACGCCTGTTATCCAAGGCTTCCAATTAGTTAACAAACAAGAAAGGTACGATTTGCATAAGGATTCACTAGGCTTGTAGAACGAACAACAAAGAGAAAAACAAAAAGATAGCGGAAGAGAGCGAGCCCGCTCTCCTCGATCTTGGCAAACAAGCGCGGTTCTGTTACGCTCACAGGAACGCGCTGGGGCTCCGCAGATCTGATCACGCAGGCACTTCCACAATAGCGCGGCTCTGTTAAACTCACAAGTACGCGCTGGGGCTCCGCTGATCTGACCACGCAGGCACTTCGTCATCGCGGCGGGTGTTTGTTCTCTGACCTCGCAGGCACTTCGTCGTCGCGACGGGTGTTTGTTCTCTGACCTCGCAGGCACTTCGTCGTCGCGGCGGGTGTCTGTGATCTGTAAGTAGGCTAGTCACGATATCCACGGTAGAACTCCAGATGTGCAAACAAACAGGAAACGAACCAGGAACAGGATTGACAAGCCCCGTTTTGTTCAAGGGGTGGAGCTTAAATAAGTTCTTCCCATTGAGCCTGATCCCAGCGCCGCTTGGCCTTCTGGGACTGGTAGTTTTTCCGTGGATGATCTAAAATATGATGTCTGTGGCCACCCGCCGTTCTGCCAAGGGTGATCGCTACACTTTTCATGTATCCTCGGCACGGAGGGGTGATGGGGCTGGGGAGTCCATCTTGGAGGGCACTACTGCGCCGAATCAGTCGATGGTGCGGTGGCATTGAAACCAAGCCAAAGAAGGTTGATGCCAGAGCATGCATGGGAAGATGCACCTTCACCCAGCGAGAAAGCCTAACTTGTACCCTATTTGAATACATTGTATTTCTTTCCATTGTATTCCCTGCGACTTCTCGTGGCAACCCAAATCTTGCTAGGCGGCACCTTAGGATGCAAAATAGGCCTTAGAATAGTCTGTTCTGATTGGTGTGTTAACCAAATCCTACCTTAGGACCAATCCAAATTGGGGATTCTGACACTTTGCAACATTTGGGGGGTGGTACCCTGTCCCAAAACAGTATATCTAGCCTAGGTTTAGCTAGAGAAATTGTCCGACTTGTCTGAATAGCTGACCTGTCACTGACCCAACGCACTCAATAGGTGACTTGATACAGAGGTGCTGCGGAGCTCTCTGTCCGAAATCTGACAATAGACTCTGAAGGTTTTACTAAACCTTAAGTGCTGGCGGAGCACTTTTGCTGGGAGTTCGCTGACCCAATCAGGGTCCTGACTGATAGCTGCAGAGAGGGTGGAGCGCAGGCGTTGCTTCCGAACTGCGGGTGCTGGTCGTGTCCTGGTGGTCCTGTCCTGATCCTAATCTGGGTTTCCTGTCCTGTCCTGGGGTGTCCATTCTGCACCTGCTGTCCCACTGAGGGTTATCCTGCCTTGAGGGTATTTCCTGTCCTTAACTGACCCGTGGCCAGGGTTGGTTTTCACACCAGTCTAGGTAAATATCGCTCTGAGTTCTTAAACTGCACCTTTCTATTTTTCTGTCTTTGCTTCAATAAAGACATACCCTTTGCATATGTTAATTTTCCATGCTTTTTCTCTGCAAATCATTGCATCTCATTAAAGTCATTTACAGTTTGCATTTCATAGCATGTTCTTATGTTCCCCTGCCTTTTTAGTATAAATCTTTCCATACTGTTTATGAATCAAATATGTTTACAATTTTCTCTTAAATACTGAATTGAAGTAATAACGTTAGAATTATAGCGTGTTGAAAATTTTCTACCCTTCCATAGATGTATAGGTTTCCCTAAGTATGACCCATTGATACAATTCCTAATACGTGCATAAAATTCCTAGCATTAAGTACTATCACTCGAATTTCATTTCCGGTATTTCCGAATTCTCTCATTATTGGGTTAGATGGTTACCTGTATAATCTTCCTATATGGTTATGTGCTCTTCGTTATTCTGATTATAGATTGCCTCATTACTATAAACTGTATGATTGCAGAATCTGAAATCTAAAGATAAACTTTTAAAACTTCAGTTGTCCGTGGTCATTTTATGAAAAGGTAAAGGTTTTAATGTTGGGTTTTGTATTTTGCTGCCTTTCCTTTTACAGCTAGCTCCCTGACCCATCGTGGTCATAGGTACCCATAACGGTGGATGGTAAGTTGGGTACACTGGAAGTCATCGAAAGGGACCCACAATTATTGGTAGTAGATTGCGTGGTCATCTGATCAATGTATATGATAAAGTAAAGTATATGGGCCCGAAGCCAGAAGTGGCGAAATTATTGGTCGGGTGACCCGCGATCTCTAGCAGTAATTTTCTGGTAGCATCGAGGATGGTTAGGGAATAGTTAAAGGATAGGTAGGACTAGTTAGTTTAGCTAAGTCGGATGCTGCTATAAGAGTATGCGCTTCAAGGGAATTGATCACTCACTTGAAATTGTTTACTTTGGAAAATTATGAAATGTTTTGAAATTGTTATTCTTGTTATTATACTGTTATATGTATTAATCCATTCGTACGTAAAACGTCTTTTATGTTGTTAGGAATCCCCGGGGAATTGAATAGCGAGTGGTGAATAGAATCCACTTGCTTTGAGGTCACTGGCTTTGAAGGAAAGTTGGTGCAGGTTAGGCAGAACTGGAAGCACTAACTAGGGTTTTTTCTGGATGTATGATTGAATAAATGTTAGTAACGAGGTTCATTGGCAAAATTCCTACTGTGGCATAACCTAGTGAGGGTCACACCGAAAGAGTAGCAGGTTCATCGGAGCTTGAGTGAAAGCAAAAGGGCTCGCTGGTGAAACTTTAGACTTGGATATATCCCGGAAAGGTGGATGAGTCTAGGGAAGTAGCAGGTGCCCCAATGCTAGTGTGAAGGGTAGGCAGAAGAGATCTACTCGTAGAGTGTGAAAAGTAAATGGAAGTAGTTTACTTGCAGCGAAACTAACTCTTTCCGGTCTAGACATTTGAGCACAGTGGCGAATGTGTATTCGTTGTTAAATAATCAAGCAGTAAGCACTTTAGAAAGAAAGAAAGTTTCCGTTACCTTGTGAAAGAGGGAGTCAGTCGCGAAGCTGCTCTGACGTCACTCCGTGCCGCGCTGGGATTGGTAGACACAGCGGGTTGGTAGCGGAGCTGGAATTGTAAAGGAGGGGCGAGCGCCGGAGCGTGGGAACTGTCTCGCGAAAGGGCCGCGCACCCATTGGTTGAGATTATTTGAACTCGTGCATTTCATTGGTCGCACGAAAATAATAGACGCACTTGGATTGGAAGTGGTTTTGTAAACAAAGTCACTCGTAAAAATCGTATGTGGCATTCGTATAGACCGCATACCAGACCTGATCCACGGCATATGGGATTTGAGAACGATCAGTGGAAAGGCGTTAAAAACGACATTATGTACGGAACTAAGAGAAAAGTGTTTCTTGTAAACAAGGTGAAGAACTATTTCAAAAAGGACAAGCCGATTAAAACTAGAGAAGGTGTTGTCATACCGCAACCCAACACTCCCGCATCTTTCATGATGTTCGATAAAAGGGTACAACACATGTGTATGGTTGGAGAATTGGGTGGAATACACGAAAGATGACGGAGTATTGGCTTTTCCGTTAGAGGGTACCATTAACAGTAGGATTCTATTCAATCTGAGAACCCGAATGAATGACTTACATCCCAGACCTAGGTTAACACAGTATGAAGCACTAGAGGAATGGGAGATTGAGGCTTTTGAGAGAGATAAGCCCCGAATGGATAAAGGGTTAACTCAATTTTATCCAAAATTGAAGCAGGAAGCCCGAGCCAAAAAGATGAAACAGTGGAGACAGAATATGATTGTAGAAGGATTGTTTCCCATGATGCCAGCAGATGATCCTTCTGGGGGGAAGAAACGGTTGGAAAAATCTAAACATTGGGTACCCATCGGAGAGTCGGATGATGAATTATTAGATGACCTGTGTATGAGAAGTCCGCCTCCTTATAATGAAGGACACCGACCTTCAAGGGCGGGAGATATTTCCCGGAGACCTCCACCACAAGAAGAGATCAGGTCCGCAAGTGTAGGAGGGGGGTACCAAATTTCTCCCTATACTGAGAATTTAGGACCAGTGGATACCAGAAACATATACCCCAGAATGTCAGCTAGTGGGGAGACAGGATATTCCCGTGAAGGAGATTTTTCTTCTCGACCTCCCTACGGAGGCGAGATGAGACCCTCAAGTTCAGGAATGCCGTTATTACAGCCACAGTATGAGGAAGACCGAAGATCCCTAGGTACAGGAAGTTTGTTCCCAAGACCAAATTATGGTGAAGGACCTAGTGAGACTCATCCCACTGCCCCGAGTTATGCTCCCACTCTGACCCCACAGGTGTTACATGACAAATCAGTAGAGAGATTGCTGGAAGAAAAGGAGCGAGAAATTCTAGCAAAACAAAGGGCTGAAATAATTCAGAAAATCTCCCAGTTAAAAACCAGTCCTGAAGCATTGACAATCCCAGTAACAATCGGACCCGTGGTTCCATTGTACGGGGATCGGCATGAAAGTCCAAAACCTCCTGTCATTACTCCCGTCATAGCACAGCCCAGACCAGAACCCTTAATTGTAGATGAACAGACGAGTGAGTGTGAATCTGAAGTCTCACTGATGGATCTGCCCATTAGAAATACAGGGAAAAGAATGCAGAAAAGACATAATCCTTTCAATGCGAGGGAGATTCAAATGGAATCGACTTCAGGTACTAGAAGTGTCACTTTGGTTACACCTGAAGAAATTGAAAGATGGAGTCAAGAATTGGAGAAACAAACTTCGCAAACGAAACCTTTAGACCTCTACAAACTGAGAGTAGAAATAGAAGAATTAATGGCAGGAAACGCAGGATTAGACAGATTAAATACCTACTCTGAAGAAGAGCTGTTGTTTATGTGCAAAAGTCTTACCCGCAATGTTCGAGTACTTCATGAAAAATTGACAGATACTGCTGCTAGTATGGGAATAGACATTTCAAAATCGAAACCCTTGCAGAAACCATACCGAGCAGAATTTTCAGACAGAGATTTGGAAAACCTGAACGTGTCAGGGAAAAAGGCGCAGGTCAAGGAACTATTGACAGTGTTACAGAAATGGGGAGATGTAGAAAGGTGGAAAGCCAGGTGGGCTCGAAAGAAAGATGAGGCCAGGTCTAAGCAAGTAACTCCCGAATTTGTCCTAAAGGAAGCAGACAAACCAGAACAGTTATGCCCTATGCGCGAAGTGCCAGGTGGAAAGTATGTACACGTTCCACGGTCCCGACAGGATATTGTGTCCTTTACCAATGACTTCCCAAAATTACGAGAAAAGCCAGTCGATTGGTACCGGCAGGTAGAAAGATTCGTAAAAGTACAGAAATGCCTATGGAAAGACCTGGATGGGTTCTTCGACATAGTGGTCCCTGTAGATCTGTGGACTGAGTGTAAAATAGCCATAGCCTGGCCTAGTGAGGAATACCCAAGAGATGAAAAAACAGGGGAGCCATCGAAGGAAGTGATGAGGAAGTATGAACAAGTAATTCAACATTGAAATTAAAAGTACCTGCAAAGGAAACTGATTGGACCAAGATAGATAGAACCATGCAAGAAAGGGACGAGACAGTGCACTCCTTTTATGAAAGGCTGTTGCAGGTATTTAAAACATACAGTGGTATAGATAACATCGAGATTAAGGACATGACCCACTTCATTTACAGGTTTGTAAACGGTTTAAGACCCGAAATTTGTCAGTGGATAAAGGATAATAAGATCTGTTGGCATACCAAAAAGATGGATGAGGTCCTACGGTACGCAAAGTACTGTGAGGACGAAATGGCAGAAAAGAAAAAGGCCCTGAAGGAGAAGGTGATGTGGGCTCAAGTAAAGCTCGCAGAACAGCAGGAAAAGCAATTGAATAAGTTAAACAAAACTACTCAGAACCAAGGCCCTGGGGGTGGAGGAAAACCTAGAGCTAAAATGAGTAGAGAGGAAGCGAAAAAGAAATTTCCCTGCCACCAGTGCGGAGAAATTGGACATTGGAGAGACGAGTGTCCCTATTTGCAGTCTGATAATGCCCAAACACCTGATTTAATTCCACAGACGCAGAATGAAAAACAAAGAAAGACCCAGCAGCAGGTAAAAACGATTCAAGTGCCCCGAGCGCCAAAACCTATATTTAAAGGGAAGTCACCACAGGGTGATGATGTAGAAATCTGGGGAGGCAATGAGGATAGAAATACAGCAACTTCGCAGTATTTGTTGAACGACACCTTTTTCTGTGATGACCAATACTGACGGGGCCTGAGAGGGGAGGACGAGGAGTGCGTACTTGGCGCCTCTTTGCCGGTAGACCAGTCAGGGCCATACATTGAAGGAAAGGTTGATGGAAATGATGTCACCTTTCTATTGGACACTGGTGCTACCCGTTCTACTGTGAGAACAGTGGACGTTCCAAACCTACCCCTCTCGGGAGAAGCAATCCAAGTAGTAGGAGTATCTAATCAATTAATTAGTACACCTGTTACCGAGCCCATGGAGATCTCAATTGGAAACTTTAAACAAATGCATAGATTTGTTGTGTGCGATACCAGTCCGGTAAATTTACTGGGACGTGATTTGCTGTGCAAAATGAATTGTACCATCTTTTGCACACCAAAGGGCGTCGAAATTCAAACCCCAGATGAAGACGGTATCTACAAGCTAATGTTAATTAGAACTGACTAAGAAATAAAACGAATGACTATACAGGACTTACCTGAAGAACTCCAGCAGACCGTGAAGTATGAAGTGTGGGACTTTACAGGAAAAGATGTGGGATTAATGAAAAACATAGACCCCATACAAATAGCTATGAGGGAAAATGCAGTATACCCCAATACCACGCCTTACAGAATGAGTGCAGAAGTGAGAGCAGGTGTTGCCATTGAAATACAGAAATTGCTAGAAGCAAACATCATACAGGAAGTAATGAGTAGCCCGTGCAACTCACCCATTATGGGCATCAAAAAGCCTAATGGCAAGTACCGAGTAGTGCAGGACCTGAGAAGGGTAAACAAAATAGTGGTCCCTTGCTGCCCTATTGTCCCGAACCCAGCAGTGATTCTGTATCAGATCCCCTGGGATGCTGATTGGTTCACTGTGATAGACCTATGTCATGCTTTCTTTTCGATCCCCTTCCATCCAGACAGCAAATTTCTTTTCTCATTTGCTTTCAACAGTAACGTGTATGTCTGGAACAGGGTCCCCCAGGGGTACACAGAAAGCCCCTCTATCTTTAATCAGATCTTGAAAAAATGCCTTGAAACTTTAGTCTTACCTGGAAAATCTGTTTTGGTACAGTACATTGACGACCTATTGGTGGCGTCTAAAAGCCATAGGGATTGCGTGGTTGACACCATTGCCCTACTGAATCACCTGAGTGAAAAGGGACATAAAGTGGCCCCTGAGAAATTACAGTTCTGTTCAAAATCAGTGAAATATCTGGGACACCAGATAGAAAAAGGTATCAGAAAAGTCACATCAGAGAGAGTCAGAATAATTCAAAATATGCAGTTACCCCGTACTCAGAAAGAAATCAGAATGTTCCTCGGAGTTGTAGGTTACTGCAGGCAATGGATTGTGGGATTCGCAGTCCTTGCAAAGCCTTTGATACAAATGACAAAGATAGGAGCAAAGGACCCAGTTGAATGGAATGACGAGAGCTTAACAGCTTTCACACAGTTGCGAAATTGCCTGTGTACAGCCCCTGCTCTGGGGATGCCTGACTACTCCAAGGAGTTTGGCTTATTCTGTGACACTCGTGACAATTGTGCATTGTCAGTCCTGACCCAGGAGCATGGTTTGACTAGAAGGCCTGTGGCATATTTTTCTGCCACTTTGGATCCAGTGGCTGCTGGACTACCTGGATGTCTAAAAGAAGTAGCTGCAACTTGCACCAGTTTAGAACAAAGTGAGTCTATCATTATGGGACATCCTGTAACTGTATATGTTCCACATGCAGTTGTGATCCTATTGACTCGTACAAAAACTCAGTATCTCACCCCTAGTCGGCTGACTAAATATGAGAGGATTCTCATGGGTGCTGCAAATATAGTTATTACCCGATGTAACATTTTAAACCCTGCCACTCTACTCCCTGACTCAATAGTAATGGAAGATAAGGGAGATAATGAGCATGACTGCATTGACCTGACAGAGTTCAGTACAAAACCTCGCCCAGACATTAAAGAAACTCCTTTGCCTGTACATGATGAGGAATGGTCCGTGGATGGTTCATGCCTAAGGCATGAACTAGGAGGCATAAGTACTGCCTATGCTGTGGTCACGTTAAACAAAATTAAAGAAGCATCTTATCTATTTGGAGTAAAGTCTGCACAAGTAGCCGAATTGATCGCCCTGATAAGAGCTTGCAAATTGGGAAAAGACAAAAAAGTAACAGTGTATACTGATAGTCAGTACTGTTACGGGGTTGTGCATGACTTTGGCCAATTATGGCTACAAAGAGAATTCCTGACTTCTTCAGGTACCCCCATTCGGAATGGAAAAGTTGTCCAAGACCTATTAGAGGCAATCCAATTACCAAAAGAATTGGCAGTGGTCAAATGTGTTGCTCATAAGAAGGGCCTTGACCCTGTATCTTTGGGAAATTATTTTGCTGATCGGGTGGCAAAACAATGTGCTATGGAACAAATGAGAATAAATCCCAAGCGGGGTGGGGTTGGAAACAGCTGCCAACTTAGAATGTTTGAAGAAGTGCCTACATGGGATGAAGTGAGAGAATGGCAGCATGCGACGCCCTGGGAAGAGAAAGAGAAATGGAAAGAACAAGGTTGTAAACCGAGACGTGAGGATGGTGTCATTGTGGGCCCAAATGGTATGCCTGTGTTACCCAGACACCTGCTTGCCCCAATGGCTCGATTGATACATGAGGGATCACACATTGGGAGGGACGCCATGGTTCTGGTATTTCAACAGACTTGGTACAACAAGAAATTCAGGAAGGTAGCAGAATGTCTCTGCCAGAGGTGCTTGACCTGTCAGCAGTTCAACGCTGGCAAAAGAACAGTAGTTGAACTGATGAAAATTGGGAGATCAGGGGGTCCCTTTGTGAGAATACAAATTGATTTCATTACCATGCCTCGTTGTGAGGGAAAAAGGTATGTCCTTGTCATTGTCTGCCTATTTTCAAAGTGGGTGGAAGCTTACCCTGCCACACAGAATGACGCCATAACAGTAGCTAAGCTCCTACTAAAGGAATTGATACCTAGATTCGGGGTTCCAGTCTTTATTGACTCAGATAGAGGCGGACATTTTCAGAATGAAATTTTGGCCCAGCTTTGCAAGGCATTCGGGATCACACAAAAGCTGCACTGTGCATATCATCCAGAGGCTTCTGGAGTGGTAGAACAAATAAATGGCACTATAAAAAATAGATTGGCAAAAATGTGTGATTCTACTGGCTTGAACTGGATAAATGCCTTGCCTCTTGTTCTGATGGGTACTCAGAAGCATTCCAGATCGAAGAACAGTCCTGAGCCCCCATGAGATATTGATGGAAAGAGTGATGAGACAAGCGTGGGTACCAGGATACAAACTGTTAAGCATTTCTGATGATTTGGTACTTGAATACTGCAAGCAACTGGGTGACCAAGTGCGTTCTATCTCTCGCCAGATTGGGGCAGACGCCATCGCCAACCCGACAACCCCAGTTCACAAATTGGTTCCTGGTGACTGGGTTAAGATAAAGAAGCATACTCGTTCAAGTTGCCTTGAGCCAAGGTGGGGAAAAAAGCGCCAAGTAATCCTGGTAACAACGACCGCTGTGAAGTGTGCAGGCGTGCCCAAGTGGATCCATGCCAGCCATACCCAGAAGGTGATACCCGACGAGGAACCTGGAGCCGAAGGTTGTCCAGCTGAGGGGTCTACAGACGTTGGTCCTGAAGTAGCTGATATCAGACGGCCGAGCACCAGTCCCATTGAGGGTCCTGTAGGCGTTGGTCCAGAGGTAGCCGATGACGTATGGCCAAGCACCAGTACTGCCGAGGATCCCACAGATGTTGGTTCGAAAGTAGCTGATGACGAGCTGCAGAGGATTTGGCCAGAGGATTGGATACCCATAATCGACCTTCCTGGAGATCCACTCAGAACAAGAGAGCGAATAAGAGAAGACAGAGAGTGGAATAGAGAGGTCGAGCAAGGCACAGGTGAAGACCCTCAGATCATTGAGATTCACATCAAATCTGAGGACGAAGAAGAAGGTCAGACAGGGACAGAACAAGTGATCGATACTCCTCCACTGACTCCTGATATCGAAAAGGGACAGACTAGACATAGTGTAATAGTTCGAGCAGAAGAAAATAAAGGGATCGTAGTGCTCGAGCAGGATCAGGCAGAACTAGGAGAACATGTTCAGGACATAGAAACAGAGACATTTGAAAGCGAAACGCAAAATATACCTGAACAAGGCCAGCTTAGTAACCAGGCAGTAGAAATAGATACAAGACCTGGGACTAGTCAGACAGAAAGGGAGAAGGCAGAAATTGAAGTGCCCCAAACAAGTGAAAATAAAAGGACATTAGAAGAAAGCCAAATAACAGTGCCAGCTAAAAGACTCAAGAAAAAGAAGCACATTGAGCCAAGGTATATTAAGAGACTAAAATTTAGAATAAAAACAGTCCAGGAGAAACTTGCAGACATAAGAAGAAGTCCTCGAATTGCAGAAATACCTGAAGATAGCTCCAAGAGAAGGAGTGAAAGAATAAAAAGACAAAACGAAAAATACAAGGAGTGGACCTACTTAATCTTGGAAAACTTTGAGGATCTTGATATTACTGACGAAAGCGACGGAGAACGGATTACTGATTACTCTGCAGAGGAAGAGGAAGAACCACCGTGAAATTGCTCATCAATAAAAATACCTGGGAAAAGCCACAAAGAGGGGTTGAAATTTCCTTCTGAGCCAAAATGTCCGATTCAAACGTGAGTGGTAGACCTAGCCGCAGTTGTTGCAAAACATGCTGCAAGGTGTGTATATGTAGTATAGTTATAGTAATATTAATTTGGATAGGATTAACAGTTTTTATTCCTTTTATGGTAAGCAAAAATACTAATATTGACCCTACTCAGATTACCGACACTGAAGAACTGACAACACGAAGTGTAGAAAGACGTGAGAAAGCACTCAGACAAACAAAACGAAACTTAGAAGCATCAGATGAGAAAGGACTACACTACCATGGAGTTAAGAACCAGACTCATTTAAATGTTTTTGCAAATCTGTTAGTACACTATGTAGAAACTATGGAGATAGAAGACTGCTATGTCTGCATGAAGCTACCTACTTCTGTAGCTGAAGGCGTGACATACCATCACCTGCCCTTGACATATGGAATTTCCTGTAGTATTTTAGCAAGCTTATTTTACAAAAGAGGACCGTTACAGTACTACTACTCTAACAATGACGTGATCTTTTCTGAACTTCCCATACGTGGAAATCTAAATCCTGTACATACCAAGAGTGACGTTACACGTTATATGGGAAAATATTTTCTGACTATAGGTACAATAGATTTAAATGAAGCACACAGAGACAACTTGACCTGTTCATTACATGAACAAGAAAATATATTTTTGAACATGGCAGAGAAGAGAAGGGAGAGTTTCCAAAGGAAGGCAAATGACAAAAGGGAGAAAACACCTAAATGGGCTGAGAACATGGAAAGCACCTCAAATGGCAGGGCAGGGCCTGCTTTGTTGCTGGATTTCGAGAAGAAAGGGAAACTCTGTCTTCACCGCGAGAAGACTAGTTATTATAATAACATTTTCATTGGTTCCAGTCAATGTGAGCACAATTACAAGGTAATTGGAGGTTGGGGATTCAAAAATGGGTCAGAGCCTGTGTTCCCTGGAATTTATTATATATGTGGAGACAAGGCTTATTTCAAATTGCCGGATCACTGGTATGGAAGCTGCTACTTTGGCATTGTTTTCCCGAAAATATACCACGTGAATGAAATTGCTGGAAGCAACGAAAACACTAATGGCTTTGTGCGTAGCAAAAGAGAAAGCGTAGGTGAAATAATGGGTAGTATTTTTAGTGCACTGATACCCGGAGTGGGAGTGGTTCTGAACACTCACAGAATTTGCAAATTATCCACAATAGTGGATGTGTTGTCTACTGACACAGCTCATGGATTTCTGCTGGTCAATACTGAAATGGTTGCGATCAGATCAATGGTTTTGCAGAACAGACTTGCTCTTGACACCTTATTAGCAAAAGAGGGCAGAGTCTGCCGGATGTTGAAGGTGCAACATTGTTGCACTTACATTCCGGACAAAAGCGTACAGCTCAAAAGATATGTGAAAAAAATTACTAATTTGGAAAAGGAACTCAAACCACTCGAGGTTGATAGTGCTTGGAAGAGACTAGTTGATGGTCTCTCCAATGTAGGTCATTGGTTTGCTAGTTTAGGTAAAAGCTTATTATTAAAGGTACTGATGCCAATTGGAGTGATAGGTCTTATCTTATTTCTCATATTCGTCTGTTGCAAATGTCGCAAACACACAAAGAAATACCAAATGAATGCGAGAGGAGTGAGACGGAGTGCGGATGAGCTTGAATTGGAAGAAATGAATAATCAGATTTATAAAAAGGTGAAAAATTCTCACCCTACCAAAAATGAGAAAGAGAAACTGAATCGCCTGTTAGAAGAAAGAGAAATGTACAAAGTGTGAAAGAAAGTTGGCATCTGGTTCCATTATTTTGTGATGATAGTAAATATCATCAAAGAGGGGATTGATAGAGCAAGATTTCGCATCGCGACTTGCTCGAGTCAAGAACCTCGAAAATCTATTATAATCTCGTAACTTCAAGTGTTTGTTTTACTAATTTTATGTATTTTGAATGTGCATGGGTATCATAGAGATGCTTGCCTATGTGTTTTACTAATACGATTAATCCTTGTTCCTAAAATGGCCGCTGCTTGACTTTCCTCTTCTGCGCATGCGTCAGTCACACTCACGTGACTACACGTAGAGATAGTTTTGGAGGGAAAGGGTGTGCATGCGTAATGCCATAAAATGGCAGCTTAATGTGATAATGAAGTGAAGCTCATGCTATTGCTCATCGTGTCGTTATGTGTAGCACTTACTCGTAATTGCATAGTAAATTTTTTTTATGATAAACCTGAAGTGTGAAATCATGACATGTAATACATTCATTTATTTCCATGTACTAATTTGTTTTCGCTAACTTTTCATGTATCCTCGGCACGGAGGGGTGATGGGGCTGGGGAGTCCATCTTGGAGGGCACTACTGCGCCGAATCAGTCGATGGTGCGGTGGCATTGAAACCAAGCCAAAGAAGGTTGATGCCAGAGCATGCATGGGAAGATGCACCTTCACCCAGCGAGAAAGCCTAACTTGTACCCTATTTGAATACATTGTATTTCTTTCCATTGTATTCCCTGCGACTTCTCGTGGGAACCCAAATCTTGCTAGGCGGCACCTTAGGATGCAAAATAGGCCTTAGAATAGTCTGTTCTGATTGGTGTGTTAACCAAATCCTACCTTAGGACCAATCCAAATTGGGGATTCTGACACTTTGCAACATTTGGGGGGTGGTACCCTGTCCCATAACAGTATATCTAGCCTAGGTTTAGCTAGAGAAATTGTCCGACTTGTCTGAATAGCTGACCTGTCACTGACCCAACGCACTCAATAGGTGACTTGAAACAGAGGTGCTGCGGAGCTCTCTGTCCGAAATCTGACCATAGACTCTGAAGGTTTTACTAAACCTTAAGTGCTGGCGGAGCACTTTTGCTGGGAGTTCGCTGACCCAATCAGGGTCCTGACTGATAGCTGCAGAGAGGGTGGAGCGCAGGCGTTGCTTCCGAACTGCGGGTGCTGGTCGTGTCCTGGTGGTCCTGTCCTGATCCTAATCTGGGTTTCCTGTCCTGTCCTGGGGTATCCATTCTGCACCTGCGGTCCCACTGAGGGTTATCCTGCCTTGAGGGTATTTCCTGTCCTTAACTGACCCGTGGCCAGGGTTGGTTTTCACACCAGTCTAGGTAAATATCGCTCCGAGTTCTTAAAATGCACCTTTCTATTTTTCTGTCTTTGCTTCAATAAAGACATACCCTTTGCATATGTTAATTTTCCATGCTTTTTCTCTGCAAATCATTGCATCTCATTAAAGTCATTTACAGTTTGCATTTCATAGCATGTTCTTATGTTCCCCTGCCTTTTTAGTATAAATCTTTCCATACTGTTTATGAATCAAATATGTTTACAATTTTCTCTTAAATATTGAATTGAAGTAATAACGTTAGAATTATAGCGTGTTGAAAATTTTCTACCCTTCCATAGATGTATAGGTTTCCCTAAGTATGACCCATTGATACAATTCCTAATACGTGCATAAAATTCCTAGCATTAAGTACTCTCACTCGAATTTCATTTCCGGTATTTCCGAATTCTCTCATTATTGGGTTAGATGGTTACCTGTATACTCTTCCTATATGGTTATGTGCTCTTCGTAATTCTGATTATAGATTGCCTCATTACTATAAACTGTATGATTGCAGAATCTGAAATCTAAAGATAAACTTTTAAAACTTCTCAGTTGTCCGTGGTCATTTTATGAAAAGGTAAAGGTTTTAATGTTGGGTTTTGTATTTTGCTGCCTTTCCTTTTACAGCTAGCTCCCTGACCCATCGTGGTCATAGGTACCCATAACGGTGGATGGTAAGTTGGGTACACTGGAAGTCATCGAAAGGGACCCACAATTATTGGTAGTAGATTGCGTGGTCATCTGATCAATGTATATGATAAAGTAAAGTATATGGGCCCGAAGCCAGAAGTGGCGAAATTATTGGTCAGGTGACCCGCGATCTCTAGCATGTCAACCTCCCCCTCTGAAGTGTTATCACTCTCAGGTGTAGGTGTAGGTATGGATGGATTGTTCATGTCTTTGATCTTGGCTAACCCAATTTGTTTGTATACCTCCAAAACCTAAACATTTTTGAATGAACCTTACCTGTATATTATATTTCTTTGACCATTGATTTTGATAAAACGCTTTTTCATTACACCTTTGTGTTTATGTTTTATGTTTCATGTGTTATATATATATCGTTTGTCTGATTCAATATTGATGATTTGATTTCACATGGGATATATTAACTAATCCTACTAAATAAGTTTGCAATTCACTAAATTCTGCCCAAACAAATTCCCTTGAGAGCACATTTACCCTTTTAACCCAAGGCAAGACATCTGTAGGACAGTGTCATTCAAAAACATAGGGGCATATTACCAACCAATAGAGATAATTTTTGTCTCTAACTTTTTATTTTTATCGCAGATAAACCTTGCTATTAGCAAGGTTTATCGCAAATGCGATAAAAAACGGCCGCAATGCATGAATATCGCTGAAAAGTCAGCGATATTCATGCATTATCGAGCAAATGCTCTTAGCCATGTTATCCACCTCCCATTGGATAACATGGCTAAGAACTGCTCCTGGGCAAGTGTTAGCTTTTGGAGATATTCGCACTTAGCGCGAATATCTCCAAAAGTTGGTAATAGGAGATAGCGATGTTAGCGACTGTTTTCAGTCGCTAACATCTTGGCACGCCCACTTTGCATGTCATTAGTGATAAATATCACTTACATGCAAAGCGGGGCCCAAGATGGTCACTATCTCCTATTAGCTGTCGCTAACTGGTGTTAGCGACAGCTTGGTAATAGGGAGATAATTTTATCTCCGCTTTCTTGGCTTTTAAAGCCAAAAAAGCAGAGATAAAGCCCCTTGATAATATTCCCCATAATTTGCTCAGGGATGATACAGGCTCTAAACATAGCTTCTACCCCATGTACCTCCCAATCTTTTGTATCCCAGACAGTTTTTGTCTCAATGTTGTCTTTCCAAAAGTCGAAACCTAGTTTAGACAGTTGGGCATAAAAGGCTGCAGAATAAATCTGTTTGGTATTTGTTAACATACTTTTCATTCCTGTTTTGTTTACATTTTTAAAGCAAAACGATTCAGTATTGGATACACTGATCCCTGAGAAGTATGGAAATTTCATAGCAAAAGTTTTTGAGCTACCCTTTGGTGGTGTAGGACAATGCTCCCATTGGCTATACATTAATACATTTCTAGGATTTGCAGATTTATGCAAGAAATGATGACCTTAATGATTATAACCATATATTTATTCATAGTCTGATGAACCTTTTAAATATTCATGATTAGTAGATACTGCAGACATTTCTAGGTCTGACATCATATTATTAACAGTCTCGACGTCCCAATCATCAGGAAAGGTACTTGATGAAACAAAGTCACTTAATGAAATCTTGAATAAGTGTAGAATCTTCAACAGCTCCGATGGGCCAAAAATGTCATATTTGGTTTTGTTCCAAGCTATACCATCTGGTATAGGAACGGCTGTGATGTTCACTGATGACAAGTCTCTTTGTTTACGATGGGATGATTTGTGTGGCTTGAGGAGTAAGTTGACGTTCTTACTTGCTGTGTCCATTTTGACATATCTTCCATTTATTAGCATACCCAGAGTTATTACCAGAGTCAACCATAGTAGAAGAAAAAATGTTCCCAACACAATCCTAAATTCAATCAATGGTGAAACCAGATAAGTCTTTTCCAGGTGATGAAAAAGGTAATTTGCTTGTTCTTTGAAAGTTCTTTTTGCTGGCGTTGTTTCAGGTTCGCTGGGATCCTCAGAAAACGTATCAAAGATAATGAAATAGCCAGAGGCAGTTCTGTCAATTGTTGGGATTGCATCAGGATTCGCGCTGGAATCACTTGATCACTTGTTACTTCATTGTAGACCGGTGCTACTATGTTGTAGACAGGTGTTTCCTGACAAACTGGTATTTGGGTTTCAAGAGGTACAAGTTCCATAGCTTTGTTGCATAATCCTTCTTTTCGCACTGCAGATTCCTCAAAGGTGATGAGTCTCTCAGTTTGAACCTCTTGGATTGTAGCTAGAGTTGTGCGTCTGCTACATTGGCGGAGTCCACTTGGCCTACTTCTTAGTATCAGCCACATAATGTGGGTTGATCAGGTCAATAGACACAAACCTGTTCTTTTTGCCAGCTGGGGGCGGCAGTAATACTGTTCTTGATCCGTGGATTGCTAGGACAGGTAACTGTTGTCTGTAAGAACGCCCAAATTCCTTCTTGTCCGCGATCTTTTCTCTGACTTGATCTCCAAGCTGTGGGATCCAGACAGGCCTTGCTGCGACAGTTGTTTTTTCCCCAGTGGTGGTTGGCTTCAGTAACACGTTGCTTTGTTTTGTTCTTATTTCATTTAAGTCCTGTAAAACAGCCAAACGATCTTTAATATCAAATTTGTTGTTCTACCACTGATGTCTGACAATCAAGGTCCGAGACCAACATTCTTGTGCCAAAAAGGACCTCATACGGAGTAACACCCCCTAGAGAACTTCTTGGCAAGTTGTTAAGACTACGTTGGACACTTATTCAATGTTTGACCCACTCGCCACTCGAACCTAATACCTTAGCTGTTATAGATTGCTTTATGTCCCATTTTTTTCTCTCCACAACCGAATTTCTCTCAGGATGTAATGGACTCGAATACCGCAATACAACTCCCAAATTGGCCATGGCCTCCTTGTAAGCCAGAGAGATAAATGCAGGACGCTGGTCAGAATATAGCGTGCCGATTGCGTATGTGCTGATAAAGACTCGCAAATCTTTCATAACAGTTCGAGCGTCAGCCGAGCGCTGAGGCCACATCCAAATGAATCTAGTCTTAGGGCCCGATTCACAGAACTAACTTAAGACAAAATCCTAAACTTACTACCATTTTGGTATTCACATAAGGCACTTACTCATTTTGGTATTCACAGAAGGCACTTACTCATTTCGGTATTCACAGAAGTTAGGAGTCCTAACTTTAGGACTCCTAAATGCCTTCTGTGAATACCGAAAGTCTTAAAATTAGGATTTTTCTTAGTTTAGTAGTAGTAAAGTTAGGACTCCTAACTTTAGGACTCCTAAATGCCTTCTGTGAATACCAAAAGTCTTAAAATTAGGATTTTTCTTAGTTTAGTAGTAGTAAAGTTAGGACTCCTAACTTTAGGACTTCTAAATGCCTTCTGTGAATACCAAAAGTCTTAAAATTAGGATTTTTCTGGATTTAGTAGTAGTAAAGTTAGGACTCCTAACTTTAGGACTCCTAAATGCCTTCTGTGAATACCCAAAGTCTTAAAATTAGGATTTTTCTGGATTTAGTAGTAGTAAAGTTAGGACTCCTAACTTTAGGACTCCTAAATGCCTTCTGTGAATACCCAAAGTCTTAAAATTAGGATTTTTCACAGTTTAGGAGTAGTAAAGTTAGGAATCCTAACTATAAGACTCCTAAATTGAGAAAAATCTAAATTTTAAGACTTTTGGTATTCACAGAAGGCATTTAGGAGTCCTAAAGTTAGGACTCCTAATGTTTGTGAATACTGAAATGAGTAAGGGCCCGATTCACAGAATGAACTTAAGACTCAATCCTAAACTTACTACTATTTTGATATTCACAGAATGCACTTACTACTGTTGGCATTCACAGAATGAACTTACTACTTTTGGTATTCATACAAGTTAGGATTTTGTCTTAAGTTTGTCGCAAACTTAAGACAGACTTAAGACAGACTTAAGACAAAATCCTAACTTAAGTCTTTCTTAAGTCTGTCTTAAGTTTGTCTTAAGACAAAATTCCTGGCCACCAGTACGTCTCTTTTACAGTCAATATCCCTTGATGTATCAGATCCTCTCCCAAATGTGCTTCGTATATCAAAGCTACTCTACGTTTCCTGTTTGGAATTACTCTATCCCCCACTCCAGGGATTCGAGCAAAAGAAACGCTGTTTGCATCAATTATATATGAGTATTTGAGTGGAAACCCATTAGGTAATGTTTTACCACTGTCTTTGCTTGAAGCATTGACAGCCAGCATTATTTTGCTGTCTATTTTTGTTTTTTGAACGAGTGATTGCAGCTACGGAAGCCGTTTGCACTTCATCAGCCAATGAATTCTCTTCAAAGTGAACGCCATCACGTTGATGACTCAGCGTGTGTATCACGTAGGTGTTTTGTAGTCCTTCTCGTAACTAAACTCATGTTCCCTAAGCGTTTTATGCTTGATTGTGCCACCTTTTGCATCTTTGAAACCGTTTTGAAGCCAATTCTGTAAATATTCATTGTAGGATTGGACACAATAGAAAGAATCGCACACAATGAGTGTGGGGAATTCATGATCCTTATTTTCAAATGCCATTTTGAATGCTTGCAGTTCAGCTAGCTGAGCTGTACACTCTCCTAAAGATTGCGTTTTTTTAACCATAGGTCGGAATTTGCCATCACGCATCGCACATGCCGGACTATAAGCCTGCTTACCCTCCGTAGCGGGTTGTGCAGATCCGTCAGTGAAAATTATACATTCATACTGATCAAGAGGGAGAATTTCAGTAGGCAGGGGACATTCTTGTTCATATTGTAGAAATGCTTGTGTTTTCAAATAAGGATGACAAACGTATTCAACATCAGTTGCAGCAAGAAAATTTACCCATTGTATCCATCTCGGATGTAAAGCTGTAGCATTTGGAATGCTTCCAAGGCACACACATGTGTCACGACCATAATGCGTTTTACCTGTGCTAAGGTTCACACCAGAACATGGGCTTCTATAGGAATTCACAAGGGCATATTATCAAGCCCATTATCGCCGCTTTAGCTGCAGTTTCCTGCCGCTAAAGCGGTGCTAATTTTAACACTGTTTCTTGATAATATGCCCCCCGTTGAGTACGTTTAGGCATGTTTACAAATGTTTTGTTGCTAACATGTCTGTTTGGAGTGAACGCAACATTTCTGTGTGTTTTTGTGCCCAATTTACTGTTATGAAATCAGGTTTGATTAATTCGTAGAGAAGTTTTACCCTTTCTGCGTAATTTAGAATGTAAGTTCTTTCGAAATTCGGGAAACCTAGAATTCACTTTACATTTTTCAGCATTTTTGGAGGTTAGAGCAGTGCACACTTTTCTAAAAAGTTGGCTGCCAGGCTTTTACCTTCACTTGATAACTTGTATCCTAGGAAAAGGACGTTGAGATGGGCAATTCTTGATTTCTTAAAATTGAATTTGTACCCTTCAGAGGCGAAGCCCAGTATAGCCAAAGTCAAAGTCAAAAAGATTTATTGCATAATTAATTAAAATTATTACAAATTTCACATGATAAAGTAAGAATGCAAGTTAATAAAATGTTCTTCAGTTATTGCTTCTCAAGATCTAATGAAATTAAAAACGATACAGTTTAAAAAGGAAATAGAAAAAGAAAAAAACTTCCTCGGGCACTACTCAGTCTGTCTCAGGATCTCTATTTCTAGTCTCAATTTGAGTCCCAGGATTTAAGGTATCCCTGATGGCCCTCTGCCACAATGTTCTGGAAATACTGATTTTGCAGTCTGAATTCAAGCCTGACTTGGGATACTGAGACGGATTTTGGGAGATTGAAGACCGCTTTATAGAGTTTAATCTGTAGCTTGTTTAAAACAATCGGCCTCCTTGCCACGCCAGGTAACTAGACCATAGAATAAGGTGGGCATGATTTGGGCTGCCATGACTTTTAATAGGTGTTTATGATTTGGGCAGTCCATTTTTCCTTTTAATGATCGATACGCAAAGATTAAAGATTGGGCTTTTGCTTGTATTGCTGCTTTATGCTCCTTATAATTTACACCTTTTGATATTATTATTCCCAGGTACTTGTATGACCCTTGTTCTTCCACGGTTACCCCGTTCGCCGTCCATTTGTATTTTAGTTTTTGTGGATCTACTAGACGGACCACTTTTGTTTTGTCTTTGTTTAATTCCAGCCTTTCCCGTTCCAAGTAAGATGTTAGTTTATTTATGGCTCTTTGTAAGCCAATAGGTGTTTTACTCAGTAATTCTATGTCATCTGCATATTGCAAGAAATGTATTGGATTGTTGGCCAAAGATGGAGGGTGACTCTCTGCCGATTCCAGCACGCTTGAGAGGTCGGAGAGAAAAAGGTTAAAAAGAGTAGGGGCTAATACACACCTTGTTTTAAACCTTGGTACGTTAGGATGCTCCTGGTTGTACTGCCTCCATTACCCAGTTTCACACTTGCCCAGGTGTTCTGATGTAGGGCTTTTATAGCTTGTAATAGTTGGTTTGGCAGGCCCCAACTCTTTAATTTACCCCACAAGTACTCTCTATTCACCCGATCAAAAGCGGACTTGCTATCGGTAAAACAGGCATACAGCCGGGCTCCCTTGGCTACCGCAATGTCCATTAGGAGTGACAGACAAGTTAAGTTTGTTATTGTTCCCGTTCCTGAAACCTGTTTGATACTTGGGAATTATCTTTGTTACTCCTATCCAGGCTTGTAGCTCAAGTAGGATACAAGAGGCGTAGAGCTTGGCCTCCACGTCAATTAAGGATATCAGACTGTAATTTGTGGGATTACGATGATCTCCATGCTTGAATATCGGATGTATACATTGCCTTTCCAAGAAGTGGGAACCTCAGCTTGTTTATATATGTGGTTAAATAAAAGGGTTAGAGTCTCTAGCCACAAGTCCGGATCATGCTTAAAGATCGCATTTGGCAGACCGATCGGGCATGCTGCTCCTTCTGACTTCAATCTTGATATAATCATCCTCAGATCATTTTTGGTGATTAAATCAACCAATTCGATTGCCCCCTTTGAGTCTTCCTCAAGCTCGGGACCTTTATTTTCCTTGTTCTTAACTCCTTTTGGTTTATCCCTGTTTTCCTGTATTGCCCATAAACCTTTCGCGGGGCCTTGATCTATATCTCTGTATAAGATTTGCACATGACAGGTCCAAGTGTCTGCTCCGACTCCTGCTTCCTGTTGGAGTTTTACTCTTTGATTTAGATTGTTTATAATTCCCCAGAAGTCACGATTATTGGGGTGTTTTCCCGCAATTAGAAGTTTGTTCCAGATTGTTTCTTTGTACGAAGACTTTGCGACCCTCACTGCCTTTCTATAGATGCTCCTGGCTTCCTTTAGGTTAGATTTATTTATCACTGACCCTGATGTTTTTTGTCTAGCAAGTGCTTGTACCTCCTTAGCGACCTTTCTGTTTTTTGATCTTAGGTCCATATTAAACCAAGGCTCCTTCTTACAGTTGGTGTTACTCTGATTCCCCGCCCTTGCTGGGAAGTTTGGCTGTAGGTCCAGTATCATTTGCTCCCAGTTGGGTACTCGATCCTCCTCTTTTTGCATCCCTAGGTTGACCATCTGGGCTTTCACAGTAGCCTCAATGCTGCCCAACCCTTCTCCACGCCATTTTAATTTTTTTAGGTTAAACTTTGAAGCGTGGTGTAGAAGAGAGGTCATTCTTGGCACCGAGGTGGGAGCGATGTTCAGGCTTGTTATTTGGGGGAAGTGATCACTTTCTACTTGTGGTTCTATTTTGAATGAATCAATGCAGGGAATTAGCTTGTCGCTTACAATAGTGTAGTCAATTAATGACTGGACCCTGCCGCTCAGGTAAGTGACGCCTGCCGGCCTGTCTCCCTTTGTATTGCCGTTCAGGATTGACAATCCTAATTCTTTTAAGCTGGCTTATAATTTTTTGCCGCAGCTATTTGCCAACGTCTTCGCCTTGTCCATATTTTTCCCAATAAGAGCGCTGTTGAAGTCCCCGGAGATGAACAGTGGACATTGCGAATAGGTTCTTTGCATTACTTTAATCAATGCTAGTAGGCTTGCGTATTTCTCTTTTTGTGAGTTTCTGTCTGGATGGATATAGACATTGAATATTAAAAGTTGCCACAATTGAGTCCCGGATGGCGAGGTTTCAGTGATTCTAGTCACTTGAACACAATTTAAACCCACGTCCAGCTCTTCTGATAACCAATTATATTTTTGGGCTATATAGGTTGATAATCCACCGCGTGGATGCTCAAAAGTTGAAAGGCGTTCTGCAAATATAGGGAGTTCTTTAAATCCTGAGATTGAGGTGGATGTTAATTTCCATGACTCCTGGATCAAAATTACGTCTTGTTGATGGAAAAAAACTTGCGTTGCGTGATCGTGCGCCATTTCTTGGAAGCCATGCACATTCCATGAGCAAAATGACACACTTGTTGGATTTTTTGCATTCTGAGGGCGTTTCTTGTTATGCATTGCCATGGAGAGGTTTGGGTGAGGGTTAGGTAGATTTATTACTCAGGACCTTGGGTTACCAAGACCAATCCGTTTTGTCCGCATCGTGATGACCAGTTACTTGCGGGATATCTAACGAGGGGGGCCTAATGATTGCAGTTGGTGGAGCTGGCGAGGAGGCCTGAGCACCTCGCAGACAGGTGGTTTGACGTCCTATATTTCCGTTTCCGTTTTTTGGTAACACGTACTGTTTTGTAAGGACAGGGATACCTTGGGCATTTATGTCGTGTGATAGAAATGCCCCATGGTTCAAACTGGGGTCTTGCAGAATATATCTTTTCAACCAAGTCTTTTGAGGCCCAAGTTGTAACGGTTTTCTCAATAGCTGTATTGTTTTCGTTAAGTTGAAATTCAACGGAGTAAAGGTCCTGTGAAGTTATCTCTTTTAGGGCTGATGTTTCATTAAATAGTTTTAGCAGGTTACCTCGGTTGAGAGTATCTTGCGGCCCCTTAGTTGGATATTCGGGGATAAAAGTTAATTTTAACTCAAACGGCTCTGAAAGTTGGGTGAGCTCCTTTGGTCTTAGATCTGCTTTGGGAAATAGCGAGTTGTGTGGTTGGATGCTATCGCGCCTCATGTAGGTCACTTGTAGTACCTGCTCCTCCTGTGCTGCCTCAACTGTATTTAATATTTTTTGTGTTGGTCCTGCGTTAGGTGACTTTGTTGGATCCGTGCTTGACTCCCTTTGCATTAGCGAACATTTACGTTCCTTTTCAAAAACTGTGGCTCGCATGGGGGTTGATACAGTTATAATTCCTGATACTACTATTTCCCCAGGGATTTCATATGGGTGTCTTTCAAATGTTGTGGCTATAGAATGCGCGCTACTAGCTATTGTATCCTGGGAGGACCACTTTTTAGGTGTTCTTTTTGTGCTCGTGCTTTTTTTTGCCGGAGCTAGTGTAAGTTCAGATTGCTCGCACCCGCCATAACCATCCACTTGTGCGGACTTGACGCTGCTCTTGCACTTCTCTTAGCTGGTCCGATCTTATTTCCCTTTGGAGGTTGTGACCTATGGATGGAGAAGGGCTCGTGTTTCCGCATAATTGAATTGGGATATTTTTAATTCCTTGACTGGAGCCTCCTTCCCTGAATGAATTTGATAAAATTGTTTTATCTGATGGGTCGGTGTAATTCTTCTCTCCCTCTGGTGAATTTGATTTGTTTTCATAGAGAATATTAGTTTTCAATATGCGAAAGATGTTGCCAAGGTCTGCGTTTGGTTGCTTTTTATACTTAAGTCTGGCCTTTCTTGCTTTTTTCCATTGCCTCTTTGTAGGCTTGTCCTCGGTAAGGGATTTTTGGGAGAGCAGTGTGTCTTCAGTGTCTAAGGCTGATTTTCCTAAACCGACTTCATTTGAGGTTTGTTCTTGATCCGTTATTGGTCTTCTTCTTGTGGGGCCGTTTATGTGCTTACTCTTGACCGTTAGCGACTTGTCCAGATTGGGTTTAGTTTCTTTCGCCCGACTATGGCTGCGGGGTTGTTTTTCCTCTCCTAAAATGTCAATCAGGATGGCCGGGAGGCTTGCTAGCTTTTCAAGTATACTTCTGCATCCGCAATTACACTGTTGTTTGCTTGGGCTGATGTTAGCCTCTTATTGCCCCCCATTTGTTAGGAGCGATGATAGGGAGTCCAGTTTTGCGTTGATACCCGAGATGTGGCCGGCCACTAAGGTAATGAGGTCAATCTGAACCTCCATTTTGTTTGATTGGTAATTCAGCACCCTTATTGCTTGATCTAAAGTGCTCAACAAGGATTGAAACCATGGCGTGGTTGGCTGATCTTTTTGGAGATTACTTGGATCCTTGAGCTCTGAGTCCGATCTGCACCCCAATGAGATTGAAATCGGTGCGGAATGGTTAGGGTGAAGTTGGTTTGTTGGCGTAATGAGGCAGTCATTTATGGAAGTTTTTCCTTGGTCACTATTGGCCGCATAGCAACGGGGGGTTGAGACCAACACGACGGAACTCAAATGGCGATCCACAAAACCATGTTCTGTATGTGGTGCTCTCCCTTGAGAGTCAATATACTTGGTTATTCTCTCAGTAAGTTCCTCGAGTTTGGAATCTTTTGATAGAAAAAGGGGTTTTAACCATGGATCCCCTTCCTGACAAAACGAATTGGATAAGTTACTATGTCCAGTGATTCCCTCCTTTAAGCCCTTGATTGCCTTTTTGTGGTCAGTAGCTTCAACCAACTCCGTGATTGTAGTGCTTTTACACTGGATCAAACGGTTATCCTTTGGGGGGGATTGTCTATGGGGACTTTTATAACTCCACCTCCCATGTTTCCGTTTGTGGCAGTAGAAGTGTTGGAATGATGCACTTGGGCGGTTACTAACGCCTGTTTACCCAGAGGTGAGGGAACCAAGCGCGCTGTACCGGGTGAGGACCCTGGTTGGTCGTTTATCAAGTTCTGCAGGCTTTTGGCCCGTGGGGAAGAGCATTCTGAGGAGCAATAGGGCTTGGCAATTTGCAAGCCTCAGCTGTTGGTGCATAAATCGCCGCCATTGGATCCTTTAGGTAAAAACATTTTAAGAGACCGGTTTTCTGTCTGGAGTCCGATGTTTGTTCCGGGGTTGGTGCTGAAACCAACCTCTCCCTAGAGTTTGGCCGAGACCCTGTTTCCAATGGTGGTTTGGCATCCGCAATTGACTTCCTTGAATTTTTTTGAGTTTTTTTGCTTTCTACGGGTTGCTGCATTTTCCCTGATGTCATTTCCAAAGTCGGGGCCTTGCGTTCTTTTTGATCCTACTCCAGAATCTGGCCGGGTGAATGAATGGGGGATTTTTATTTCTTGTCTCTGTTGTTTCTTGTCTCTCAATTAATGAGTTCAAATCCTGCCGATTGCAAGTGGCCGTGGGTGGGCCTTTCAATTTCTGGAGCTTGTGTTATTCCTTCCTGCGAAACTTGGGTGTTGGCTAGGGGGCGGGAGCCGGGCTGAATCACGGCCTCACTTGCTCGCTGGGTTGAAAAATGAACGAGTCCCCAAAGCGACCGCTGATTTATGGTTTTCTTTCCTCCTGCCGCCTTGGTGCTTTTTCATGGGTTTTTTTAGATGTATTTAGATGTATTTAATGTATCCACTTTTGGATTAGATTAGCAGCAGGTTCCTGCCTCGTTTGGTTGCAACGGCTCCTGGGGCTCTTGTAGCGAAAAGACACTCCTGGGGTCCAGGTACCGGCAGCAGTGGCGGCTCCCGCCGCGTTCTTGTTCGCGGCAGTTCCGGTGGCTTCCTTGGAGCCTCTCAGCCACTACTGCCTTGACTGCCTGAAGATGTTTAAATGGTGGCGGCTCCTGCCCGCGCGACACAACCCCGCTTGCCGCTGAGTTCAATTCTCAGCTCTCGGGGGACGCACAGACTCTCGGCGACTGCCGGGCTTTGAATGCTTCGGGTGCTTGTGTGTGGGAGTCGGTGCAGGTGCTGAGCATGGGCGGGGGAGGGGCTGGTGCGGGGGCTGGTACGGGTACGGGTACGATCAGTCGCCTGTTCTAACCACCATACCCAGCTGCCAGCTATCTGCCATCTCACCTCCACCTCACCCCGTCCTGATGGCGGCTCACAGCTCCTGACACCTCCTGATTGCCCACCGCCTCCAATTCCGCGATTTCCATCGGCCGTCGGCTGCGCTCACTGGGACTCGCTGCAACTCACTGGGGCTCTCCTTGCCCGCTAGCACCGTAGCACAGTAGCCGGGAGCTCAGGTGGGGGGGGGGGTCAGCTGAGCCGTACTGTGTGAACCGTACTGTACTATGGGTCTCTCTAGGCTGCTCCTTGAATGTGGTCCTCGGCAGTCCTCGGTGCCGCCTGTCTTCACTCTTCTCTTTTTCTGCAGCCCGGATATCCCCAGCGGCTCTCGCTCCCCCTCCCGCGGCTCCGACCTCTGGGTCAGACCTCCGGATTCCTACCCCCGGCGGAGCTTGCGCGGGGGGTTTCAGTATTCTTAGTTCCTGCCCCCCGGCTCACGGAGCTCAAGGAGGGGGGGGTACGATCCACAGCAGTGAGATCGAGCTCCTGTCTGCAACCAGCAGCAGCAATCCGGCAGCAATCGCGATAGAAAGAGGCCAGTATAATGGTGTTCACCCTGTTCAAGTGCCTATCCAAGTCATCGTCTGTCAGATAGATGTCATCGACATATGGCAATGCTTTGTCATCATAAGTTTGTAGTAACTCTGTTACCTTTGCTGAAAATAAACCGCCCCATTGCTGGCCTACCAATTGTGGCTAAAGTTTTAGAGAAACAACTGAACACAGTGTTGACCGAATTCCTGGATGTAAACAACCTGCTGGACACCTCTCAACATGGCTTCCGCTCACGCCATTCTACCGAATCTGCCTTAATCCTTGCCGCCGAAGAGATCCCCAGGGTGGTGGATGAGGGAGGGAGGACGGTCCTTGTGCTCCTTGATCTATTAACAGCGTTCGACACCGTGAACCATGCTGTTCTGGTGCAGCGTCAGAGGGACATTGGGGTAGGGGGGGCCGCCTTGGCCCTCCTGTCCTCCTTCTAGGAGGCAAGAGAGCATAAGCTTTTCTGGGATGGCTTGAAGTCAGACAGTTTCCATCTTCCATGCAGGGTCCCAAAGGGGTCCGCCCTTTCACCGACCATGTTCAATCTTTACGTCACCCCTCTGGCCAGTCTCGTCAGGAGGCATGGCTTTGCTCTGGTCTCTTACGCTGATGATTCTCAACTTGTCATCTCTGCCAGATACCACAGCTGCCAGGTTCCATGCTTATCTCACTGAGATTATGGCCTGGATGAGTTATCTGAAAATAAATACAGATAAGACAGAGGTGATGGAGTTTGGACCGGGCCAGCCGCTGTGGAATCGGTCCTAGTGGCCAACTGAAACCTGAGAATGTCCCCGCCCAATAGAGAAGGTTAGGAATTTAGGGATCATCTTTGATGATGAATTGAATTTTGGTTCCCAAGTAAATAGCCTTACTTCATCATGTTTTTTCTCTTAAAAACCTTGAGAAAAACCTTTCCATACATCTCTCAAGAGCTACAAAAGACAGTGATGGGAGCTCGTTTTCTATCCAAATTGGATTATTGTAATGCTCTATTTTTGGGAGTCGATAAATTCCAACTGCAAAAATTGCAATCCCTACAGAATGCTGCAGCGAGACTTCTCCTGGGCATACCCTGAGGACAGCCAACCTCTGCTGGAATCAAATCACTTCATTGGCTGCCCATTAAACAGCGCGTAGAATTTAAATCCTTAAGCCTTGTGCAGAAGGCAATTCATGGTGGCGGTGCTGAGGACTTTCAAATACTATTTTCATCTTACGTTTCCTTACGCATTCTCAGATCGGCTAGTCTAGGTCTCATTAAAACTACAAAGATAAGACTGGTGAGATGAGGGGACAGAGCAATAACATGCTGTGCGGCTAAGCTTTGGAACAAACTGCCACTTCCTATGAAGCTTCAACCCAACCTTCAGCTTCTCAGGAAGAGCCTGAAAACCTGGCTGTTTACAGCCGCATAGGCCTTCAACTATAGTGCACCTCTCCTGTCCACACGTCCAAGCGCCAAGACGCCACGGCAATCGAGCTCTATATAAACTTAAACATAAACTATTCTTGAATCCATGAGGGAGACGACAGAAGTGACGTTGCGTCCCCATTATTGAGAAAGCGGTCAAATACCTACTTTCTAGTGCAATGTTTTGACAGAAGAAACCATTCGAAATGTCTAATGTGGTTTTCATATTTTTCACACTCAATGTTATTCATTAATGCTGTACTGTGTGCATTTTGTACTGCACATGTTTTGCAACAAGAGTTTAAATGTCTTTAATCCAATATTAGACGGACAGTATGTATTGTTTGGTTTGGAGACAGGAAACAAAGGATTCTTCATTGAGGAGGTGCATGTTTCAATCACCCCTTAGTATTCAAGTTGATCTAAGATCTCCCTGACCTGTTTTTTAGCTTCTTGCTTAACTGGGTACTGCCTTTGTGCAGTTGGTTGATTTTGTAACTGAATTTTATGGTGAGGGGAATCCTCATCTCATCCTACATGATTTTTGTATAATGCAGAAGCTTGGGCGACTGCCCATTTTGTGGCATAAGTATATTTCAAATGAATTGGAATATGATTAGAGAAGGCTGGCATAAAAGATGTCTTCGCCATGTGGGTACTCCCTGACAAACTCTGGTGGCCAGTCTTGTTCAGCTGGAAGAATGTCATACCCCTTAGAAAGTCGCTCCCAAAAGAGTGCTTTAACTTTTCGTGGTATGTCTCCCTCCATCCGGAGGGTTATTTCATATAACCTATTTGGAGAGCTAACCCTGGTATCTGCAGTTTCAACTTGAATGTATTTATTCAAGTTCACTGTCTCCAGAAGACACTTCAGGTTCTGGCGAGCTATTGCGACTATGCTGCGCTGTTCAACATTGTCTGAGCCCATTCTCCGTTCTTGAGTTGTGTCCTCAAGATCCTCGGCATGTCTGATTTTTAGACCTGCTACCTTCTTTTAGGTAAATTGAGGTTCTTGTTTTTCTGAACGTGTTGATCATCGCTGGACTTCACGTGTTCTTCCTTGTTTTTTGACCGTCCTCTTCTTTCAGATTTCTGTGATGAAGTCTGAAAGATACGAGAGGAACGTGTATGAGTATCTTGATATCTATCAGGTTTTCTCAAATTATCCCTATTCCTGAGATTGCACCTCCTTTCAGAGGGCTCCTTTTGAGGAGACCTATCTCTGGAATGAGATCGCTTCTCTTTAGAAGTTTGTTTGCTATTTTCCCACTTCTTTTTAGAAGGAGTAGGAGTGCTTTTAGTAAAGACCTTTTCAGGACTTTCCAACAGTTGTGGTTTTACTGGTTTCCCACCCAAGCTGTCTCTGCCTAATTCTTCATAGGATTTTTCAATTATTCTGGCTAGTTCTTGTGCTTGCTCTGTTACATCAAATTCCCTTAATTTTTGGCGGATCGCCACTGATGCTGCTTCTCCTTTAATATTAGATAACATTATTGCAGAGACCTGTTTGAAATCTTTCAGTAATTTCATACCTAAATTTAGAGCAGGCTCTGACCCGTATTCATTTTGAATCTGTTTCAGGACATCAGGTATTACCGCCATAGACGGAACACCATGGGGCAGATTTACAAGCCCCTTGCGCCTCTTTTACGCCACCGTTACGCCACCGTTACGTCACTTTTGTGATGCAGCGGCAGCGCAGAAGATGCGCCATGGTGCGGGGTATTTACAACTTGACGCATCTCCCAGATGCGTCACGTTGTAAAGCCCTGCGCCAGAAGGAGGTGTTCCTCTGCAGGAGGGGGGCCTCCCAAAAGTGGCTGAGTGAAATCTACAAGAATAGACTCAGTCACTTTTGGGCCCATGCTGCGTCAAAACAATGTGCCTGCTTGAAGCAGGCGTAAGGATTGACGAAGCATTGTGGAGATAGAGCCCCCAGAGGAGTGCTGGAGCTGCGTCGCGCTTGAGACGCATCCTTCCGTCTTGCTGCCAGTAATATCCTGTATACCGCTGTCCCCAGAAAAAGACAAACTTACTGAGCCCCAATGAGCTATCATAGCCAAGAATCAGCAAAGTAGGTGATAGATCTACTCTATGTCCAAATACTTCTTCCCAGTAGACCTTTTTTTAGCAAAGTTAATATGTCACAATCGTAAAACATATGAATCAGGGTAGCTGGCCCTAGCCCACATCTACGACAGTGATCATCTATCCTTTTCCCCCATGTAAACAATTTTGGCTGGAGTAAAATATAGATTAAAAATAGTTTTATATAATTGGGCTTTTAGGCTAGAGGATAAAAGTATTTTTGATCTGAGCAAATTTAAAGTACTGACTATTAGGGATGCCAAAAACGCTCTGCAGCACAGAAAACTGGAAATCTAGTTCTACCCCGGAAAAATCCCCAATTGTTCTTACGCCCATCCTTTCCCATTTTTTTCCCATATCATCATTAACCTGGCATGATAATAGTGATGAATGCCACAGGGGAGTGTATCTATTGAACCTCGGGATTGCCATAAAGCTGGAGGCCTGCTTCCAGACTTTCCATGCACTACGGATTACCTTCAACTTAAACTTTTTATAGTAGCTTGGCTCTAGCTGTTTCAATAAGAGCCCTGGAGATTTCTTCCCAATAGAGAGTTCATATATAGTAGGTATTTTTAGACCTTGCTCTGTGCCACTATCATTCCCTATGATGAACAAAGAAGCCATTTGGTGGAGAAGGGCCGCCCAATAATATAAAGTGATATTAGGAATTGCTAAGCCACACCTGTCTTGTGGTAGAGCTAGGTATTTCATTGATCTCCTAATTTTCCCGTATTGCCATATAAAATTGAAAAATAATGATTCTAATGTTTTCAAAATACTATAATCTACAGCCAGGGATATAACCCGAAACAGGTACAATAGCTTTGGAAGCATGGTCATTTTTACAAAGTTGCCCCTCCCAATGATAGATAGCCTTAAGCTGTTAACTCTCCTTAGATCTTTCCCTATGTTTTTAATCAAGGGTTCGAAATTGCATTCGTTAATTTCCTCTATTTTAGAGCTTGTGCAGACCCCTAAATAAATAGCTGTGTCTGTTTTCCTTGGGTCATTATACTTGATATAATCCGTACAGAGAATAATAGTTTTCCCTTTGTTCAGAGCATACCCTGAGAAAAGGCCAAAATGCTCAGCAATTTTATTTATTTCTAAAATGGCCCCAGCTTGGTTCGACGTTAATACCGCCATGTCATTGGCATAAGATATTACTTTAGTATCATAACCCCGGTAACAATTGGCTTGATATTCTGGCTCTGCAGCAGTTTAACAACCAAGGGGTTAATATATAGAGCAAATAAGATCGGTGAACAGGGACAGCCCTGCCTCGTCCCACTTGATATATTAATAATATTCGACTCCTTACCCATAAGTTCCAATCGAGCCCTTGGTTGAGAATACATAGCTCTGATTGCTTTAATAAGCTGGGGCCCAAATGTATTCATTTCAAGTATCTCCCATAAAAACTCCCAAGACACCCATCAAAAGCTTTCTCAGCATCGAGGAGGATCATAGACATCTGGCCCCCCGTCCCGGACATGATATCAAAAAGAGCGATAACTCTGCTGACATGATCGGTCGTTCCCTTGCCCGGGATAAAACGATGTTGCCAGAGGGAGCCAAGACGTTCAATGACCCTCCCGAGATGGTTAGCTAGGATTTTGGGGTATAATTTAGAGTCTGTATAAATCAGGGCGATTGGTCGATATGAAGATGGGTTGTCCACCGGCTTACCTTTCTTAGGAAATATTATTATGTCGGTCTCTTTCCATGATTCAGGAGGGGGACCTCCGAGTCAGGAGATGCCGGAGGGGGGAAGGCTGCAGCAGCGGCGGCACTGAGATCACCCACAGAGACACCAAAACGTGGAGGAGGTGGGCAGTGCAGAAAGGACGCCCGACCAGCCCTACTGTGGCTGATCTGCTGCGAGGTTTCGGCTGTGAAAGCAATTCCAGGCCAGGAAGGGAAGAGCAAGGCCGGTCCCAAAGGGACTGTGAACGCGAGTACTGTGGTTGTCGAGAGCGATTCAGGCAGCACTAGAAGCACCAGAAGCACGGAGCGAGGCAGAGTCAGAGGATTCTCCTAACCTGGAGCCGGGGCGGAGTGGGGGGCAGACCTACCGATAATGAAGGTACGCTCGGCTCTCCCCCCCTGTGTGTGACTTTACATGCGATGGATGCTGGGGGGGGAGCATGATGAGATCCCAGGGAGATATATTGATTGAGACCCCCCCGGTATTAACAATCTAGGGGGCCCACCGGATACGATGGGGGAATAGGGGGAGGTAATATTACATCTACTCCATCTCAGTGATCCCAGACACGACAGTATGGAACTGACCATGGAGCTGACCAACCTAATCAATTCCACCCCCAGCCCCATCAGCTCTTAAGGACAGAGAAACCAATATCTGTGATACGGAGCCTGAAAAAGAGCCCAGTGACTTTTTTCTTTTTCTGATAGGGGTGAGTGGTCTGAGGACATCTCATCTACGACAGATGAGAGTTGCAGTGATCAGGGAGACGATCATGGCTCTGAATTAAAAACTATCTTAAAGAAAAAGAAGAAAAATCCGGGGGCAAAGGATCCGGCCTGGGACTAAACCCCCACAAATCAGTTTACTAATCCCTCTCACACCTCATACCCCGATCTGCTTAGCTCAGAACATTCAGGATCAATCGCCTCAACACTAGATACTATTCTCCAGGCCATCTTGATGCACCAGGAAGAGACACGCCAAGAAGGGCGCAAGGTTAAAGCTGCCATGCGCAAGTTGCAAGGGGTTGTCCGAAAAGCTAACAGACATGTAGCCCATTTGGGGAGCAGCAGGCGGATTTAGAATCTAGGATTGTTTCGAATGAATCTGAGATGGCTTCAGATCAAGCGCGAGTGGACTCCCATGAGGCACAGCTGGTTGATGTCAAATGGAAACTAGAAGAATTTGAGAATCGCCAGCGGAGGAACAATCTCTGTGTGATGGGGGTTCCTGAAGGGTTTGAAGGGAGGATGTTCACTCCTATGTGGTGGACTTACTTCAAGACTCCTTGCCAGAACTGACTGGGTGGAATTGGGCCCTAGAAGTGCAACGTGCATCGTGTTCCCTTTTTTCAAAAACAACCAGCAAAAGATGGGGTTTTTCCCCGTGCCATCTTGGTCTACTTTGGTAATTTCTTACTGTGTCAGGTGGTTTTTGAGAAGGCTAGACCAGAATCAAAGAGAACCAGGAATGAGATTTCCTATTTTGTAGGCCCAGATTTTTATCACTCCACTGGCGAAGGACGGTGGAGGTGGCGCCAACTAATCAAGTCATTCCAAGATAAGAAAACCCAGGCCTACTTAAATAACCCAGCTCGGCTTAAAGTGATTTGGGGAGGGCAAACCAAGGGGCATATTACCAAGGGTGGCGATAGGCAATTATCGCCGGTTCAGCGGCCGTTTTCGACTGCTAAGTGGCGATAATTCTATCACTCTATTAGCAAGCTGTCGCTAACTGATGTTAGCGACAGCTTTTAGGTGAGAGCGAGCGGTTTGGGGCCCACTTTGCATGTCAGCGATATTTATCGCTAATGACATGCAAAGTGGGCATAACCAACCTGTTAGCGACTGAAAGTAGTCGCTAACATTGCTATCGCCTATTAGCAAGGCAGGCGTAGCGATGGAAATATTCCCACTATCGCCAAAAACTAACACCTGCTCAGACCAGTTCTTAGCCATGTTATCCATTTCGTCGCTAATGTCTGAATATCGCTGTATTCTCAGTGATATTCACACATTTCGCCGCAATCGCTGGATATTTTAGCACAGTGGAGAAAAACTTTGCTAATAGCATGTTTTCTCCACTAACATATCCAGCGATAGGCAGCGATAAAAAATATGCACTAAGCGCATTTTGCGATAAATATCGCTATTCCTAGGTAATATGCCCCTAAATTATTTTTTTCTGAAATAAAGGCTAAAGAATATTTGGATGGTCTAGCTGCCTAGGGTTAGATTTACATTTAGGTAAAATTTTAGGGTTGATGGAAAATATAATTATCACATGGGAGATAGCTAATCTAGTATAAACGGATACAAAGGGACAAGGTAGCACTTGATACTCATAAGGTTTTTCCTTTTCTGGGCTGGTTGTGTTTTTTTGGTATGTTTGAAAGGTCTCTGGGGGGGGAATATAGAAAAGAAATATTTTGAAACTAAATACACCTTTAAAGAACAACCGTGTGAGGTGGAAATTCAGTATCTACTAAATATTAGTGGAAGGTCATAACATTAGAGCTTTGGCCACGTGTCGCACTTTCATCACGAACAGACTCTAGATTGAGTCTGTATGCCTCAGGAGTGGAGGTGGGTGTGCTGGAGGGTGGGAGGGGGTAGGCGCTGGGAGGGAGGAGGGGGTAAAAATCAAAATTAAAAAATCATTTCCAGATTTAGCATTGAAATAAAGAAACAGGGGGGCATCAGGATATTGATAAAAGGGAGAGCTTGGTACTACATTTCAATGGGGAAGACAATGATTTGCTCTTGGAATGTGGCAGGGTTGAACAATAGGGCTAAGAGGGTTTGCTATGCTGAAATAATTAGGGTAAATTCTATGGATATAGTCTGCTTACAGGAGACATACATTTCTTGGGAGAAAAGAGAATTACTAAAGGTCGGTGGCTATAACACTCTTGCATGTACAACCCAGACTTCTAATATCCATGGGGTAGCTATTCTAGCCAAAATATCATTAGGGCTAGCCAAGCACAAGGCAGTGGATACTTTGGGGAGGCGGGTCATAGTAGAACTTATATCCGGAATTACTATATGCTCGGTTTATGGGTCAAATCAAGATGACCCCCAAATATTTGAGGATGTTGAAATAGAACTTGCCTCTTGGCCAAAGTCTCTAATTGTTTGTGGGGATCTGAACATCTCCTTAGATTCACAGCTGGGGAACAGAGGCAGGGTGGATATTCTGGGCGGAAGCCTAGAGTATACAGGGCCCTAAGCTATCTTAAAAGTATCCATGGCCTGGTGGATATCTGGGATTTAAAAAATCCGTCCGACCCTGGCTACACTGTTCTTGGCCGCATAATAAATATGTCAGGATTTACTATTTCCTCGGAACAAGAGATTTGCTATGACAATTTGAGATTATGAAGCTCCCTAAATTAATATCGGATCATAACCCTCAAATGTTAGAAATAGAATCAATCAACTTTATAAGACGTCGCACTAAATGGACGTTTGATAGAAAGCTCCTTGTGAATAAAGATTATATTGAATTTATTAAGGATTGGACACAAAAATATTTCGATATGAACCGCTTCAGCGCGGCCAAGATGGTTGTCTGGGATTGTTATAAGGCCACTCTTAGAGGGGAAACCATTAGCTTTACGGCCAGAGCAAAAAAGGAGCAGGAAAATAAAAATCAGCAAATCAGCAAATTTCATGGGAATTGGCTAGAGCTGAAAAAGAACATGTTTTAGCGATAATACAGGGACAGGATGGGGTACACATTCTGCATCAAATAATGGTTTTAAAAACAGAACTAAATAATTGGCTAACCCAGAGATCAGCTGAAGCATTTCAATCACATCGGAATGGTTCATATGAAAACGGAGAGATGGTAGGTAAGAGGTTAGCCCTACGTACCCGGCAGAAGATCTCTCCTAATGCAATACCCAATATTAAAATAGGTGGACAAGAATATACAGATCCGGAGGATATCATTAAAGGGTTTCAACGGTATTATCAAATGTTGTATCAAGATGATATCAGGAAAGACACGGCTGAAGTTAGGCAAGCCTTACTAGAATTGACTGCAGGTATTGAACCGGGAGGAGGTCGGGATTGGCCAATAAGAGATGAGCTAGAAAGGGAAATTACTATTGAAGAAGTTCATTTAGCCCTGTATGGCTTTGGGGAAAGCCGCAGGACCTGAAAACATCCCTCTAGAGATTTACAAAATCTTTAGAACTATAATACTACCTCTCTTATTGGACCTGTTTAAGGGAGTCTGTGGTGTAATTTTCAGTGTATTCCCCTGGTGAGTGGTTTGTTGTGGAATAACTACTGCAGGTTGGATTGTGAGAGTCGCATGACACATTGAACCAACTGTCTATAGATTCTGATTAATTCTTTGAGTTGAGCAAGTAGTGTTACGTCTGACATATCGTTAATGTCAGGTTGTGGTTTATAGCCGGCTAAAACCAGCCATGTTGCTCCTGGTCTACCTAGTGGACCGAGCCTGGTAATGTGATTTAAATGTTTTAGAGCACCTTTAAACCAGAGCTCATGCTCCTGGTATGTGAGTGGAATATTCCTCTGGTGGTTTATCTTCTTTGTAGAAGTGAAACATGTGTGTTACTGGATTCGCTTCTGGGAAGACTATCCATGAATAGAATACCTCTGTCTGGTGATATTCATGTGCCTCTATCACAAAAACTGCCCTACCACCTAGATGTCAGGCCTTGTTTTTCTTAAATTTTGAAGAATGACTACAGCATTCTCATCGGTTTCTTGGAAACCTGTTAGGTTAAAAGCTGGTCCGGCGTCATCGTGTAGCTCCACCAGTCGCGGTGTTGTTATCCCCGTTTAGGGACATTTTGTTTTAATGAAAAATAGAGAGCAAGTTTCAAAGTTTCAAAGATAAAGTGCACAATATTTTTGGAACACTGTATCGTTCAACGTTTAACAAACCAAAAAGCTAATACAGAGGATTTTTCGTCCTACTCAGCTATGGCGGATATTATCCCTTTACCCACTCCAGGCGTCTATTGGAGTATTACGAGAAAAGGAGTCTCTGAGAAAAGCACAGCTGAGTTACTTCAGTATCTAGCATTAAATTCGTGCCTTACCAAATGTTGGGCGCCATGTAGTGTAGTTCCTATATTCCCAATAGGCTCTGTGCATTGGAATAACATACACTATAGATTTGACATAGGACTGAGGTCAGTATGTCTCTATCGAGTATATTAAACTTAATTGTGTGTGTACCAGCTAACTCAGAGGTCACTAGAAACTTTCTCGTAAAAAAAGAAGGGATTAGTCTATGACAACCGCATAAACATGACAATGTTTTTTTCCCCTAGAATCGGAACGATATCTTCAGAGTCTTGGAAACAATAGATAAATATTTTACTCAGTCAGTCGTGCATGCTTCGTTTCTACAGAGTTGCATAGAAATAGAGACACGGGCGTTTCAATAAAAGGGTTTATTGAACAGTCTTATTTCTCATGGAAGAGATATGAACTGCTACAATCTTTAGACAGTATGCAAAAAATAATGAAGGATACCAGAAGTGATTACGACTTCTGGGGAGCGCGAGGAACGCAAGCCTGCCTGTCATCTGAGAATTGTAACCAAGACGAATTGCCTAATTTTAAATTGTCTTAATCGCCGCTTGCGTCTATCGCATTTTACAGCCCCACTTACCCGCACTTTAAAAATACCATTGGCACCCGCCGCTTGAGCGGAACACTCACTCCCTTCACCCGGCCGCTCCATCTTGGCTGAGTGAGGCAGGCCTTTCCATCAGTGGCCGCCATAGGTGGGGAGGCGCTCTAGTGGTTGGGACAGGCCACCACCCCACCATATCTAGAACAGGAAACACTGGCGCGCAGCGTGCGCGCCGATGGTGCGCCGGAGGCGCGCCAGAGGCAAGCCCGTCTGCGCCCTTAATTGCCAGTTCAGGCCAAGGGGCAGGAATCCCTGCCCGAGTCCCTCCTGATTTTATGCAATACAGTAGGGAGGCATTACTATTGATTCGGGACAACCCCATGTATAGCTGCTTGCACACTATTTCTCTGGAGGATGACGGGATTTTTTGCCCCCATTGCCCTGACGGCGGCTTCACATTTATTCCTTGTGAACCTCCCCATATTGACCTCAAAGAAAGTGCTCCCCTTTCTCTGCTGTACGTGAATTGTCGTTCTCTGCCCAAACACTCGAATGAAATCCATTTGTTGCTTGAGGATAGAGAGCCGGATGTCCTCTTTCTCATGCAGACATGGACAAATTTAGCTACTGGCTCGGATGTTGTCCTGGCCCTTCCCCCTGATTATACCCTGATCAAACAGGATCAAGAGTCTGGGCGGGGAGGCGGCATTGCTATTATTTTAAAAAAAAATTATAGTTGCAGAGTCACAAAGGGGTCCTTGACAGAATGCGAAAATGTCTCCTTCGCCATTTCCTTTTCGCCCACTTGTACCTTTTCCGGTATATTGTTATATCGGCCCCCGGGGGACTTTTGCGCCTTTTGCAATGACCTGGTAGGTACGGTTATACACCTTGCAAGTAGCTCCTCCAACTTCTCGATTATTGGTGACTTTAATCTTCATTTAGAGGATTTGAATTTATCCTCTTCTCGAGAGCTGGTTGCAGGAATGGAAGCTTTTCAGTTTAAACTTATTGTAACTGGCCCTACCCATAATGCTGGCCACCTGCTCGATCCTCTGTTTACTAACCTAGAGGATCTTACTCTGAAGGAGAAGATTGCAGTACCCTGGTCAGATCATTTGCTTCTTTCCTTTGTATGGACTCCGGTGATCGTCCCGCAATCCTCTATAAAAACTACTAAGTTGGGCCGAAGTTCGTCTTAACTTGCAGTTGAAGAGTGGGTAACCCACCTAAACAAGTCCATCCCTGACCTCGCCACCAACCCTATTGAAGCAAATGATGATTTCAATACTTGGCTGGAAGCCTCCTTAGACATTGTGCTACCAAAGAGGTGCTTTGACTTGCGAACTGGTTCTAATAAGAAACCTTGGTATACGCCTGAGCTTAGGAAAATTAAACAAACATGTAAGCAGGCAGAACGGAAATGGAGAAAAAAAAAATCTACACCGAGTACGGACAACTATAGATTAGTACTTAGGCAGTACAAAGCTGGTATTAAAGACGCTCCATCTAAGTACTATCAGGGAAAGATTATGTCGGCTGCTAATGCCCGAAGGAAATATTTAAAATCTTTACGTCCCTTACCACTCCTCCTGACCCCCTCCCTGATACCTCGAACGCCCAATGGCGCTGTGATGAAATTGCTAACTTCTTTCTCTCCAAAGTCACTAACATCTACTTGCAGTTTCCTCATTCAGTTCTGGATTTGCAATCTCCTTGCGTCCCCTCATATGCCAAGCTTGAGGTGTTTCCTCCTCTTTCTTTATCTGACACACAGTGCCTTTCGGAGAATCTCAAATCCGGCTCCCCAGCTGATGTGGCGCCTCCCTCTGTACTCAAATTAGTATCAGGGACTATAGCACCTGTTATCCAACACGTTATTAATACTTCATTGGCAGTTGGACAAGTCCCCCCTTTATGGAAACAGGCATGTATTAAAGCATTGCTAAAAAAAACTAACTTGGATCCGGGGGATTGGGCAAATTATCGACCTATCTCCCTTCTCCCCGGTATTAGCAAATTAGCAGAAAAACATGTGAACACTACATTGGCAACATATGTCGAAAGTAACGTGGCCCTACATCTCACTCAGACAGGGTTCAGAAGCAAACAGGGCAATGAGACGGCTCTCCTGGCAGTAGTGGAAGATGCCAGGAAGATTGTGGACTCCGGAGGCTGCGCTGCTATTATCCTGTTAGACCTCAGCGCAGCCTTCGATACGGTAAACCACTGTATCCTGATACAAAGACTGAAGGCGGTTGGGGTAGCTGGGACTGCCCTGGAGTGGCTTCGATCTTTTTTAGCCTACAGATCGTTTGTGGTCTGTGAGGATGAGGTGCACTCAAAGCAGACAGGGTTGCAGTATGGTGTCCCCCAGGGATCCTCGTTGAGCCCCACCATGTTCAACATCTACATGAGGCCCCTGGCAGACATTGTACTTCCCTGGGGGGTCCACTTGGTAACCTACGCGGATGACACCCAGCTGGTAGTGTCACTCAGCCAGCTGGACCAGACTGATAATAATCTTAAATCCTGTCTGGTCAACGTAGCGGAGTGGATGGATGACTCTTTTCTAAAGCTTAATGGCTCCAAGACCGAAGTCATATTATTGGGTCATGCCTCCCTTAGAAATCTTGATCCTAGCTGGCCAGCAGTACTAGGCCCTAGCCCGCTGCAGAAGAGCCAGATTAAGAGTCTGGGCGTGTGGATTGACCCCGGTCTCAGTTTTCTGGTACAAGCTCGCAAGGTCGCAGCCACCTGCTATGGCTTAATCAGAACGCTGAGGAAGATCCTCCCTCTTCTCCCTTTTGATGCTAGGCGCACGTTGGTGCAAGCCCTCATTCTATCACGACTGGACTATTCCAAAGCGATCTATTTGGGCGCTCCACAGGGGACCATTAAGACCCTTCAGCTGGTTCAGAACTGCGCAGCACGTCTACTGCTAAAGGTGGCAAGACGTGACTCTGCTAAGCCAGCACTTCGTCAGCTTCACTGGCTTCGTGTACAACAGAGAATTGTGTTCAAATCTTTGTGTACTGTACACAAATCCCTCACTGGTAATGGGCCATCGCTCCTTTTACCGATGTTTCAACGCCTGCCGGTACTGCGAACCCTCAGATCCAACCATAAAATGTTGCTGACAGTCCCAAGGATTCGCCGGGCTTGCTCTGGCGGGCGCAGATTTACGCTACACGCGCCAAAACTTTGGAAACAACTCCCTGAATCGATCTGTTTTGAACCTAACCACCTACAATTCAGGAAACAGCTGAAAACCTTCCTTTTCCCTTGAATGGCTATGACATTCTGGTTATCCTAATGCGCTGGGATGCCTACGGGTAACCATGCGCAATATGAGTGCATATTCATTCATTCATTCATTCATTCATTCATAATGCGTACAGCGTAAATAATAATATAAACTAATACTGTAATAGCATTGTCTGTTGCTATGACATATATAAAAATACATACATAAATAACACAGGCTAAAATACTCAACTGGTACTTCTAAAATATGCCTACCCCAGTGTACCTAACCTAGGTGTAGTACGAGGGAAGAAGTAGGTGCTGCTTAGTTTTTAGTTTTGCCAAGAATCTGCCAAAGGTTTCTCTAGGTTCTAATCAGCTCCATACCTTAGAATGAGAGAGGTTGGTATCTCTTTCCCGGGACTCGATTTCCCAACACCCCGCAAGGGGAGTCAGAAACACTGGAGCTGGATTCTCGGCAGAAGGATGACAGTTTCTAGTCACTGCATCAGCTGGAGAGTTGGCTTCCTTCTGGACTTGTAGTGGCGAGCTGCGTCGTGCAAGTAGGTAGTCAAACTGCACCAAACCATGCCCTGCTTTGCCATAGCAAGTGAAGGTATATTTATACCTTGAAGGTGTTTAGGAATGCCAGTATTGATGTAAAGTCGGGCATATGAACGTCATGAATGAACCCCTAAGGAATAGATGTTCATGCATAATAAATGAGTTATTGGAGAAATCAATATCCAAGCAAGGGGAAGTCCCTAATGACTTAAGAGTTTGGCTTTCCAGAATTTGTTGTGAGGTAGATGAACGGATGGAAGTAGCCATGCCTGTATTTGGGTAGCATGGACTATGCCTAAATAAGGGCTGGATTTCTATACCTATATAAGGGCAATGTGAAATGTACCTATATAAGGGCATGAATCAGGAAAATTCATACGGAATCTAAATCGACATACAACAGCCCGTACTGACACGCAAATGCTAATAAAGTCTACGCACATTCCCTTGTGTTCAACTGTGTTGAGTGTTGATTTGTTTGACAATGTGTGTCTCACTTCCTATCTGGGTCACGGCCATACATGCATTTCTACACCATCATGGATGTGGGGTTGTACTAGTACATTATCATCTCACAGTTTCCTGCGTTGCCACATGCAAATGGCCATTTTTTACAAACAAACAAGCGGCAGCAGTTGTGTCCTCTGTTCTGTTGTGCTCGTGTTGCTGTTTGATCAACGTTGTTGTAACTCTTGAGGTGCTCTGGAGCTCATTTATTTTGCTGTTCTGATACATTTATTCCCACTCACAAATGATTTTACTTAGGAAATTGATATAACCTTATTGTGATAAAATAGCAATACTGTGGAAAATAACTGCCTGTTACAGATACTACTCAAAGATACTGCGACTGATCTATCTTTGTAAAATCAGATATCATATTCCAGGTTGTGCCCTGAATATGTCAGAGGGATAGTCTTCCCATATTTCCATAATAGTTTGTGTAATTTGTTTGTGGTATGAATGTGGTTTGTATGGAAATGTGGGATCAGATACATTGGTATTTTTGTGCCTTGGTGTTGTTTTTCCATTAACTGCTCTATTTTTCATGTTGAATGAATTTCCTCGTATGATTTTTTTAAAAAAAGATATCTTTATTACATTTTTTATATTTTCCGATACAATACATGCATTTCTCTTCAGTTACATAAGCCTTTGCTCGACAGCACTGTACATATAAACAAGGAAATTACAGTCTCATTGTTTCCGTGCCGTTTTCGGTTTTGGCATGATGTTACAAATGCATTTATAGGTTGCCTCGGGCCCCTATAAAGGTGCTCTGGAGCTCATGTGTTTGTGCTGCATTGTAGGTGAGTTGCCCCTTCAACTCTGATTTGGCTGGCCTTTATCCCTTTCATTTGTGGTGGCTGGCACTTCTGTGCTTATACAGTGCTGTGATATTGCAGACTTGAGTACATTGTGCTCTTGGTTGGAGTTGTGACTCTTGGCCATAGTTTGCCCGCAGATGTGCTGCACTTAATTGTGCATTTGTGCCATTGTGCCCATCTCCCCCGTCACCCCAGTCCCTGGTCGTTACTCACCCTGTTGCTGTTGTGTCGGGTCATGTTGAGCAGTGTCCGATTCCCTAACTCCTGCCACCGTCTCCCCACTGATGACTGTCGACACCATTTCCCCCATCTCGTCCAGCTCCTCCTATGGCGCTTGACTCCCACCTCCAGTCTGCATTGCTCCCTTCTGGTTGTTGGCGAGCTTCAGCTTGGTCTTGGGATTCACATCATTCTAGCGCCTCAACTCTCCCATTGTCCTGCTCAGTACTCCGACTGCATTCACCTTGTCCACGATGGACTGCTATATTGCATTTTTTGTTGCCAATGACACAGTGGAGATGACAAACTGTTGTTGATGGTGTTCAATCACCTCCGTTTTCAGGATCTGGTTTTCCTGCGGACTGAACTGTGTCCTCCTCTTTGTCATGTACTTTCCCTTCCCTGCCCCGAGGTCCCAGGCCGGTCCTCTGGGGGGTTTGTGGGTTTCTGGTTGTCCACTGTACTATCTTCGGCTGCCTCCATTGTGCATTGTGTTGTTTAGTTTTTGTTTGTGTTATTTTTTTTCTGCTTTTGTAGTGATTTTCCCTGCCTGGCGCTGCTTCTCGCTGATTGTCTTATTGCGGTCGGGTCCATCGAAACGTTTTTTGCGTAGGTTTGGAATTTCAGCGCCATCGAGGTAATGTTATTGCAGACATTTTCCACGTTATCGGGAGACTATCGCATGTTACCGCCGTGTTCAAAATACGACGTTAACACAGATTTATTTTCCTGCGATAGACTGTGGTATTTATGTCAGGCAATAAAGAATCCCAAAAGGGTTATATCTTGGGACAATCCCACAACAGATGGGTCAAGGTACTTATCTGCCCGCTGTGGCGCCAACAATAAGTGTCTGCCCGCTGTTTCCAGCACGCAACCCTTTATGGGTGTAATACCAGTAATGCGCTATTTTGAGGAACATCCCCTTGCCTGCCATACTACAAGAGGATGCTCAGGCCTGTGTACAATGTCTTGCCAATCTTTAGGGGATAATTCTCGCGGGTACTTTGCCTCCCATCTGCGCTGTGCTGGTGTATTACTTTGCTGTGTGGGCGTGAAAAAAAAGGCGTATATGTCTGATATTAGCCCTTTGTCTGAGGCTCTGGTTATGAACCATTTCACAAATTTCGTTAGGGGACGCCCTGCGTGTATACTAACATTCGATTGCGTCACCCAATATCTTAGGGCAAGGTACTGCCAGTACGTGGATTTGGGGAGCCCATATCCCTCTGCTAGTTGAGGAAAGTCCAGTATCCCATTCTCGTCAAAGAGGTCCCCCACCCTCTTGCAAATAGCTTTTTTCCACGTAAGGTAGCTTTTTCCCTGACTTGCCAACGGAAACTCCGGGTGACCTATAAAAGGAGTCAATGGGGACATAGGAGTTGATAGATCTTGTGCCATTTGGACCCTGTCCCATGTCGTCAACATGGCTCTCAACACCGGGGAGATGATACCCCTACTGGGCGGTAAGGTTTAGGGAGCCAGGGGACGTTCCACATATGTATACCCGCTATTGCCCGATGTATGAAACACCAATGCTTTTCGGACATTAAACTATACAATTCGACAGTATAATGTAATTGGGCCGCTTGATAGTAGCGCACCAACTTGGTACATCCCAGGCCACCATCTGCTTGTTTCAAATACGTTTGTTGGTATGCCATGCGGGCTCTCTTCCCACCCCAGACGAAATCCACCAAGAGGTTCTGTAGTTTAGCCAGTTCCTGAGGGGGGTGGCTGTAGTGGGAAAGTTTGCATTACTTACAATATACGGGATAGTATAGTCATCTTGACTGCTGCTACTCTGCCCAGCCAGGACAGTGTAAGATGTCTCCATCGTTGAAGAGCGACCTGGGTTTGCAGGGGCAAGATGGCCGCTGGCAGACCGTAGGAGAGCAGTCGCGCTGCCTTTCTCCTCCAGGATATGATTATAGAAGCTGATGCCGAAGGGTGCTGAGTATGCGGGCCGTTTCGGACTGGCTCCTGCGATTTCTGAACAGACCGACCAGTTGGAGTCAGGGTCAGTACTAAATTAGCGAGGCCCCACGACGGAGTACTGTGGCGAGAATCTTAAAGGGTTACCTCGTCCAGCGCGCGGTCTACCTGATGTTTAGGATGGCCCGAGAGGAGCGAAACCCAAGGAGCTTAAGGAGAAGGAATCGAAAGAATCTGCTACAGGGTCTGCAGCAGCGGTAACACCTGTGTCAGCAGCTGCCCCGAACCTACGTGGCGTAGTCCTAGCAAAGTAGCTAGCAGCAGCAGCAGTTGCTAAAAACTCGGGGATCGTGGAAGCGCAGACCAGGCAATGTGTGGGAGAAAGAGAGTCGCCCAGCGAGGTAGCAAAAAAGAGCAGCAAGAGTCGTCAGGTTGGTGGCATGAAAGGCCAAGACAATGACAAAGACCTTGGGCTACAGCAACCTACCCTGTATGAGGTTTTTCCCGCTGCATCCGCAGCGTCAGCCTTTCCTGTGAGGGACGGGAGCACAGACGAGACCGGATGACCTACGGCACCTGAGTAGACTCCCCATAGCATCGATTCATCGGCAAGGCAGAACAAGTCGAGTGTGGAGAAGGCCGGCGAGGTCAGGAGTTCTGTCCAGGCGGCCCAGGGAGCGGACGATGAAGCTGAACGGAGGGGCGGAGAGGAAGGAATCCCCACACCAGTACCAGAGGATGCATCCGCTCTGGCCAGCAGCGGTAACCAGCGGAAGGAGGCAGAGATTTCAGAGGCCCTAGAAGCGGACGTGGAGGATGATTTACTTGCAGACACAGTAGTCACTGATGTCGACAGCAGCCAGCAGCTCCCGGCCCCACCTTCACTAATCCCGATTGCCCAGGTAGGATTGCAGGTGATGGAATGCGAGATGGGTCAATCCCCGGGAGTCCTTGACATTACCCAGAAGGCTCACTTAGGATCTGGGAAGGGATTGGGAGTACCTATGGCAGGCCTGGACACCGTAAAAGGAGGTGGCAAGAACGTAGGCCACACAGACAGTTTAAACTGTGCCAGGAGGGATGGGATTAAGGCATCTTTGGTTGTAGGAGAAGCAGCAGTGCTCTATAGATCTTAGCAACTCCAGAAGGCTGCTAATCCACATTCGATTCCTGGTTCCCCCAGCGATGAGTGCTTTTTTTCTCTCAACGACGATACTGGCTCTTCACCATTAAGTGGGGAGAGCCTGACAGGTGATTCAGACCCTGACTCCAACTCTGATCCCTCAACGGAGGAAGGAATCTCAGTGCAAAGGGCGCCTGGTACCAAGGGGGCAAGGCAGCAGAAGGAAAGCACCCGGGGTAAACAAAAATCGAGAGGTAATCCATCTCAGGGGGAGGTAGTAAAAAAAACTCGACTGGGACTACTCCGCAACATCCCAATTGTATCAAGAAAGCAGACGCTCAGATGCACAGCAGCATTCTGTGGCCACATTGCAACCTCCAACCATTGATCTATTGTTCAGTACTCTCAAGCAAATGCAAGGGAAGGCCAGGACAGAAACAAGAAGGGCCAGACAAGCGTCTAAAAAGATACAAGGATCGCTAAGAAAGATGAACAAAATGTTTACGGTCATGGCAGGCAAAGTCACCCAGCTGGAAGAACGGACTGGGAAGCTTGAGGATGACATCTCCAAATGGCAGGAGTTCAAGGAGACGCAGGAAAAACTGGCGGAAGATCTGCAATGGAAGCTCGAAGATTTCGAGAATTGTCAGAGACGCAATAACATTAGACTCTTGGGGGTCGCCGAGGGGGCGGAGGGGCAAGATATTCGTTCTTTCGTGGTTGCCTTACTTAAGGGTGCTTTTCCTGAGTTATTAGCAAGGAGCTGGGAGAGTGAGTTTCAGCCGGTGCACAGATTCCTTCTGACCCAGAGGAAGGCCGATGCAGCAACATCAAATATCAAACCAAGGGCGATCCTTGTCTATATAGGGAATTACCTCCTTAGGCAGGAGATTATGGACAGGGCAAGACCAGAGGCAAAGAGGTCGGCTGAGGGCATAACATTCTTTTCCCGCCCGGACTGTTGCCACGCAACAGTGAAAAGAAGGTGGCTATTGAGGCGAATGATCCCAGCTTTTCGATCTTTGGGCCACAAGGTTTTCTTTCTATTTCCGTCACTTTTGAAAGTGCTTGTGAACGGACAAGCAAGTATATTTTTTTCAGAGATAAAGGCCCAGGCTTACTTGACGGAGTTAAAGGAAAGGAAGGCGTAAAATAAGGGGGCTACTGATGGAGCATAGTAGTTAACCTAAAAGAAGTATTTATATTACGCCAGGGGTCCAGGTCTCGAAACTCAGCAAAATGGTGTATTAGTTACAAGCGCAGGTCATCAGCACAAATGCACTAATGTGGAATATAATAAGGAGGGGAAGGCGGCACGCTACCCTGTGGGAACACAGCAGCTGAATATAGGTCATGACTGACCTATTTGCCCGTAAGGGGGGGGTTCTGAGAGTGGGGGGAGCACGGGGGAGGTGGGAGAGGGAGGCGGAGCACAGCACAGCAGGACACTCTTGGCTACACAGACACTACACCCTAAGGAATACATAGAACAGAGGGGTACCAGGGGACACAGTAGGCTTTGAACACAATAGTAGTAATTCGTTTATTGGTAGGGATGACTGGTCAGGAATTCCATTAGACACAACCTGATGCATACATGAATAATTACGATTAATGTACATGGATTGAATGAACGGCTTAAAAGGCAGCGAGTCGCAGCGATCCTAAGAGCCTCAAAGGCGGACTTTATTCTCCTACAGGAGACTCCCATTGAAGGAAACAAGGTTTTTTTGGAGCAATTAGGTTATCAAGTCTGGCTTATTCAAAGCAGTGGGCCAAAACCAGAGGTGTTGCAATATTGTCTAAACTTAAGGATGTTCCAGTGAGGAGGTAACTTGAGGATCATTGGGGAAAGTGGGCTTTAGTAGAGTGCATGATTAATGGTGGATGGGTTACCCCAGGCTCAATCTATGGCTCCACGGAGGATGATCCGGAGATTTTGTCTTTTCTGGATGTAGAGCTAGCAGCATGGGCCCCCTACGTGATCCTTGGGGGGACTTTAACATTAACGGTGTAGGAGGACTTGGTCTGGAGACAACAGATAAATTTCAGGGGCATAAGAAGAAGGTATGCCGGGCAATCTTAAGCTTGGCAAGAAATAATGCACTAGTAGATGTGTGGTCTAAACTTAAGCCCCGAGACGATGGGACAACCTATTATTCAGCTCACCATAAAGTTTGCGTTAATTTAGATTATTTTTTGGTTTCTAACACTTTGGTAGCAAATTCCCAGATTGAAAAATTGCCACATATCATATCAGATCACAACCCCTTAGTTTTCTCCTTAGATGACGCAATAAGAACCAGGCCCACGAGCAAGTGTACCTTTGAGCGTGGGCTCTAAAAAGACAGTAGATATGTGCTGTACATGGAAAATTGGATTAAAGAATACTGGGATATTAATAGGGGTAGCACGGCCACAGGGTTCACTTGGGATGCCTTTAAGACAGGAGTACGTGTCGAAACCTTGAGTTTTAGCCTATTTAGACAAAGGCAGGAACAGGCATGAACAATTGAGTTGACTAAGACTTTGGTGGAGGCTGAAGAGGAGCTTGCGGTACTTTTTTCTACAGGCACGCCTTTAGAAGAAATTTTGGTCAAGGTGGTGAGGGCGAAGGCAGCGGCTGAAGAAAGTATTGCTAGTAAGGCCACAGCCACGTACGCAGCAAGGAAGGAGCACGGTTATGAATGCAGCAAATGGGTGGGCCACACCTTAGCAGTCCGAACAAGGCAAAAATCGGCACTCAGGGAGATTAAGGGGATTATGCATAGCTCTGGCCACCTGATAACAGATATGAGCGGGATTTGTGAGGTGTTTAGACAATTTTACACTAAGCTATACAACAAAGAGCAACTAAAGGACCCTTTGGAAATCCAGGCTTATCTGGCAGTCATTCCTTCTCCTTCTCTATTGCAAGACCACAGAGAAGAGCTGGACTCGTCCCTGGTCGACGAAGAAATCTTAGCCGCCCTGGCGGACTTGCCGGTAGGCAAAGCCGAAGGACCGAACCAGATCCCTATTGAGTTCTATAAAACTTTTCAGGCAGAAATTGCTAAGGCCATGATTGAAACATTGAAACAGGCCCAAAGGGGTTGTTCCATTCCAAAGACTTGGGCTGGAGCGGAGATAATCATTATACTGAAAAAGGGGAAATCTCCGACAGACCCATGGTCTTATAGACCAATAGCATTAATGAATGCAGACGCCAAGATCTTTTCTAAAGTCTTGGCCTCTAGACTTTCAAAGGTGGTAAGCACATTGGTAAGCACAACATGGCATAGATTTATCCCCGGAAGAGGGACGACCCAGCACATCCGCAGGGTTATCACCTTGTTCGACGCCGCAGAGGTCTCAGGAGACCCGATGTCTGTCATGTTGCTTGATGCTGAGAAAGCATTTGAACGGGTCTCCTGGGACTATCTCTGGGCTGCAATAAGATGGACAGGTGTCGGTAACGGGTTTATACAGGCTATTGAGGCGCTATATATAGAACCTACAGCGTGTGTCAGCGTAAATATGGAGTACACGAAGACGCTAGGAATCAAACGAGGTACAAAGCAGGGGTGTCCGTGCTCACCTCTACTCTTTGCACTGTATATGGACCCCCTGCTTCGGAGGCTCGAAGCGAACAGGACCATCTTGCCTGTAAAGACCGTGGATGGCGGGTGTAATGTACTCGCATACGCTGATGACGTGGCGGTCATCACTTCAGCTCCTACAGAGGCTATTAGGGAAATTGAAGGGGAGGCGGCGGAGTTTGGCCGTGTCTCTGGATACGCCCTTAATGGTCCTAAAACACAAATAATCAAAAACAATAGAGTGGCTTGTTCTGATAGCCGGGTAGTTGAATCAGGTACATATCTTGGTATTGAAGTATCAGCAGATTTGGATAATGTAGTAGCTAGAAACATAGAACCAATAATCAATAAGGCAAAAAAAGATCTCGACAGACTCCACAACCTACACCTTTCTGTAGTAGGACGGGCCAACGTTTTAAAAATGATCCTATTGCCAACGTTTTTATACATATCTAGGGCAATTCCACTGACATTTGAGGCAAGGTGGTATACTATATTAGAGAAGATGCCAAACAGATTTATATGGGCGCATGGCAAAACGAGGCCGGCCCTACGATACATGTCACTTCCCAGGGATCACGGTGGGTGGACAATCCCAGAATTTTAAAATGTATCATTGGGCGGCAGCATTGCAACATATATGGCTGAGCTTATGGGGGGAGGTATAGTGGAGGCCGAGGACACCTCAGGCTCTACTCCTATATGCACATTATTACTAGGGGGGGGAGGCCCCTATTGCTTTTCTGAGATATATAGACCCTAGTTATTTCAAGAGGACGAAATTCAAGACCCTGACGGCTGCTCATAAAATATGGTCAGCATTCAAGAAAAAAATCGGCCTTGGTAGATATAATGCGTATACACGGCTGATTTGAAATAAGGGCCAGATTATGATGGCGGTTTTCCCGCATCCTCCGGGCCGGCGGAAGCCACCGCCGGCCCGGAGGATGCAGGAAAACCGCTGCGGACTGAAAAAGACCCCCCCGCCAGATTAGGATGGCTGGGGGGTCGTTTTTCCGTCTGCAGCTTTTCCGCCGCGGTCGCCTCCCGTCCGCAGGGGAAAAGCACTAACATGGCTGGCGGTGTCTATCAGACACCGCCTGCCATATTATGATGTCTGGAGTAACATGCCTTTACACTGCGGCATTTCCGCCGTGGAAAGGCATACGGAGTTTTCTTTTGGGCCCATTGCGGGCCCCCAGGGGTAAAGGGGGGGTGGGGGATGCACATGGGGGGGTACCTATGGTACCCCCTGCATTTGCGTGCACTAAGTGGCAGGCACCGCGCAGTGCCTGCCGCTTTGTGCATGCAAATGCACAACATTCATTTTTAACATTGCGGCGGGTGCTGCTTCAAGCAGCACCCGCCGCAATGTTAAAAATACAGGATGTGACCGCCAGGGTGGCGGTCACATCCTAATTTGCACGGAGGGAGCACCGCTGCCCCTGCGGACGGTCCCTCCTACTCTATGGTGGCAGACGGACTCAGGTCCGTCCGCCATCATAATCGGCCCCATAGTCTCTTCCAACAGCAATTTTTGCAGACTCTGTTTTCCTAGATTGGGGGCGGCTTGGAGTAGTGAAAATTGGGGACCTTATGGGCCCACATGGAATGTGTCAGTTTTCCGATATTCAGCAGATGTATGGTGTTGAGACAAGGAGCTTCCACAAATACTTGCAAGTTAGGAGCTTTTTGCTGTCTAAAAAGGGGGCTCAGCCAGGTATGGCAAAAATTCAATCATGGAGCTCTTTGATGGCAGAGGAACTTGCAGGATTAAGCGAATATATGCAGAATTATTAGCAAGCAGAGAGAATGACCTGGAAAAATTCAAACATAAGTGGACAGAGAGACTTGGGGCCGAGGGAGACTCTCTTGAGTTAGGAAGGAAGATTCCCTGCTCTGCTGCACTCCAGGCACAACACTACAAAACAATCTATTCACTATATTAAAATCCCTCTAAGATTGCACAATGGGTTGGCACTTCTGGAACTACATGCCCTCGGTGTAGTAGTACAGACGCCGGGATAGTTCATATTTTTGCCACTTGTTCAAGTTTATAGCCTTTGCATAAGGCAATAGAATCCTTCAATGAAACATCATTGGGAATAAATACCGCTCTTACACCATCCAGGATCATTCTGGGAGTGGAGGGGGAAGGCATGGGTAACCCAGATTGTTACTTTATCTTTATGGCAATGACGGTATTACGGCTTTGTGTCTCCTCAGCATGGCTGGATCCAATGCCCCCTTCATTTCATCAATGGCTGGCCAGACTCCTTTCTGTTTACAATCTTGAGAGGGGCATATATGAAAGGAAGGGTAAAAGGGGAAGAAGGCTAGGTTTGCAAATATGGGAACCCCTGAACAATTGGAGAGGTAGATAATGTTAAGGACATTATTTTAGGAAGAATTGTGTTCTCGGGGGGGGGGATAAAGGGTTTTGTATGGCTTTGCCTCCAAGATATTCGCTGTACATGCCAAAATGTAAACTTATAATTTGTGTTTTGTCTTGCTTATATGCTTGTCATTTCTTGTTTAAGTTATGTGTTGTACCCCGCAAGGGTAAAAAAGGGGGAAAAACCTCTAATAAAAAATTTTTAAAAAGAAGAGCGACCCGGGTTTTGTTCAGTAATGTATCATAGTTTTCACGTACCGTACGGTCAAGCATAGAGAATATTTGGAGGCCCAGATAGGGGACACCTCTTAGTCCACCCATCCAAAGGGGTAGTCCGCCTTTAATCACACTAGGAATAGTGAGGCTAAGGGATTGGGTCTGTGTATATTCATCTTAAAGCCTGAGACCCGGCCAAAGACCTCGAATTCCCGCATGAGTGGTGGTATGGAGGTATCTGGATGAGTAAGGAAGAGCACCACATCGTCCGCTTAAAGGGAAATCTTGTGTTCCCATTCTCCCATATAAATCCTAGTGATTGCGGTGTGTTGACGAATATGTTCCGTGAAAGGCTCCATATACAGAGCAAATAGAAGGGGTAATAAAGGACACCCATATCGGGTTGAGAGCTAATCCCATTGGCATCAATTTGTGCCTCAGGGGCCTTATATGTGCCATTGCAATAGCAAGAATAGCGGGCCCAGGCCAAATCTCGCCAAAACCAGGTGCAGATAAGGCCATTGGACCTGGTCAAAAGCCTTCTCTGCATCTACTGACAAGAGCAAGGCTGGCTTCTGTGAACGTTGGATCTTGCCAATAAGGTGGTATACGCATTGGGAACTATCGCTACAGTTCCATTCGGGGATAAAGCCAGACTGGTCAGGGTTCAACCAGCCCCTGCATGTGTGATGCTAAGCGGGCCACCAGTATGCTGGTAAAGATTTTGAGAACAACATTCAGCAGCGAGATAGGGCGGTATGATGGGCACTTCTTCAAGACCTTTCCCGGCTTTGGCAAGACCTCCATCTTGGCCATACACATAGAAGTGGGGATTGTTCCTTCAGTACTGAAGGAGTTAAAAAGTTGCGTGAGTATTGGGAGTAAGCTCGGGGCCAGGGTCTTATAAAAATCTGAGGAAAATCCATCTTCCCCTGTGGCCTTGCCCGACACTATGCCTTGAATCGCCATCAGTACCTCGTCTGACATTGATGTCTGGCTCTAATTTTTCTGCGTCTGTAGCCAGAAGAGAGGCGACCTGTGCTTGAGCAGCATACGCTGCTGCTGCAGCTTCGTCCAAAGGGTCTGCCGTATCCAAAGCCATGTAGAATTTTTCAAATTCGACGGCTATCAGGTCATCTCCTTGTATTGTATCTCCGTGCACAGTTTCTATCTCTGCTATGTGGCGCTGCAGTGTTTATGATCGTACCTGGCACTCCAGCAGCCTTCCAGCCTTATTCCCCCCTGCATAAAAGCACTGTTTGGTGCAGAGCAGGTAGTATTCCGCTCTATCAAGATCCAGCGCTTTTAGCTGCTTGCGAGCATCGGTAAGCTGGTGATGAACCCGAACTACCCTGGTCTCACTATGTACCATTTCTAGTTCTCTGACCTGCCCCTCTAGTCAGTCCCTCTTTTCTTTCCTGTCCCTGTTTAATCTGGCCGCTATCGCAAGAAACTGTCCCCAGATGACCGCTTTCAGTGTGTCCCATAGTAGGTGTATGTGCATTTGTCTATCATCGCTGTGGACCATAAAGGTTTGTATTGCATCCTGGATCTCTTTGATATTGGCGTCATACACAAGCAGTCTATGGTTAAGCCACCATACTCTGTGTCTCTTGTAATCCCCTTCAAGACTCCAGAAGAGGCTAATGGGAGTGTGGTCTGAGAGTGGCGCGATACCTATGGATGTGTCCAGGATCCCTACAGTGATCCGTGGTATAGTTAAGAAGAATTCTAGTCGGGCATATGACTGAGGGCCGCCGAAAAGAAGGTGTAATCCTGAGCCACGTTACCTCCAGGTGTCCATGAGTCACACTTCCCCCAACCACTGCTGCATGGATGTTGATAACACTCCTGAATGACCCATCCCATGTGTGGGTCTGTCAAGGATAGGGTCTTGTACTATGTTAAAGTCTTCCCCTATTAGAAGGTTTTCACCCGAGGTTTCTACTATTGAGCTTATGGCATCATTAGGAAACACCCCTTGTCCCTCGTTGGGCCTATCTATTAATACCAATATATAATAATGACCTCCCACTACCACCCACAATGACAACAACCTAACCGGTATTTCCATTTGCACCCCTAGTATCCTTCAGGAGAAGTGTGTTGCAAAAAGTTCTGCATCTCCTACCTTCTTCCCCGACATGGACGAAAGAAATTGGGGGTCAAACCAACGGGACCAGAAGCACGTCCGATCTGATGGTTTCAGATGTGTTTCCTGCACAAGGCAAATATCGCGTTTAATTTCTTTGAAGTAGGATGTGCCCTATGCTTTGCCGTCGAATTAAGGCACCGCACATTGAGGCTTACTATTGAAGTGTTAAAGGGCGCCATGGAGAATGTATGTGAATCAAACTAGGATTCCCCTCCCTCCCAGTTGTCCATGGCCCCCTACGCTTGGTGCCCGCTGGATGTTTTTCGCAGCCCAAGTTCCCCAGCCTGGCAAGAACCCAGTTATGTAGCAAGAGGGCAAGTGTCCCTACCATCTTGAAGCAGGGGGTAAGGGAAGGCCCAATCCCTAAGTGTGATAGCCCAGCCAAAGTGGGTTGGCCCTTCCTCCCGGCCCCCTGCCCAAGTCTACACTTTGTCAGATTTGTAGGGCAGCCCCGTGTGTTATATAGCCCGATGTCCCTACTCAACCTCATATCCATTCTTCCTGAGCCCTTGCAGCAGATCTCGCTTGTGAAGCACCTATTCATTTTGAGCCCTGACTGGGGGAAAGGAGCGCCATAGAAAGGCAAAAGGGAAAAAAGAAGTAAGAAAGATGTAGAAGAGAAGAATTTGTAACATGGCATCAACACAAGAACTGCCCTCCGTTGGGCACCAAAGGTGCCTTGGCATGTGGGTCCATCTGTCCAGCGGCTGTGCAGCACCATCTGGTCTTCCAGTGGGTGAAAAACAGGCTCTGCCTGCGATGGCCACTTTCAGTACTTCTCCCAGTTCCGCCAGCAACCGATCTGCTTCCGAGTTCTGGTAGCAATTCCCAAGGCCTCCTCATTCCGTTGTTTGATCTCCGCCTCTGTCTCTGGCTTGCAACTGCTGAATAAGTGCCTCTCATTCCTTTTGACTTTCTGTTTCTGAGGGCCATGTGCGTGAGTCTTTCCCAATGTGGCGTCCTCCTTTCCTCTTCGTGGCATGCACAAATACTTCCTCGTCTGGGTGCGGGCCTTCCGAGAGTCCCCTTCCAAAAATTCCACTCACAGGGACTTCTGTGTTTCTTGAAGGATTGTCACCTCATGCATTTCTTTGTCCCACACAAAGAGTAGCTTGAAGGGGTGCCTCAACCAGGAGCGTATCTGATGGTCCTGTAGGAAGGTGGAGGCGCATGGACCGGCGGCGCTGGCGCATTAGCTTGGAGAGGTCTTGATAAATGCCCACCTGCAAGCCCTCAAGCGGGATGGTCGCCGTGTCCCGGGTAGCCCTCCATAATGATTTCCTTCTGGCGATAGGAGCGCAGGCACTTGAGGATATCTTGGGGTTTCCCTGGATTATTTGCTGGGCAGCCCACTCTATGCATACAATCCAACAGATTTGCTGAGACGTCCTGTCTCAGCGTCGCAAATTCAACCCGCAAAAAAAGTGAAAAGTAGTTCCATGAAGCTCCCTGTGGGCGGTTCTTCTTTTCTGTGATCAGCGTGGCCCAGGTCCCTTTTCTGGGACTGTGATGGTGGCACCTCTATAGCCTGTCCGTCCATTTGTTTGCCTCCCGGTTTCTGCTGGAGGTCTTTGATGTTGGTCTACTTTTTGGCGTGATTGGATGTCATTTTGCTAGCGTCAACTGGTGTGTGCTAGGCGGAGCCGAGGACAATCTCAATTCTCTAGGTAGTCTCTCCTCCCGGGTGGGCGCAGTCCGACAACCACCAAGTGGCCTCGTGACCTGTGTGCCCTACTACTGGCCGGTCTCTGCCAACCCGGCCGCAATCAGAGCTCCACAAGAGGTAGGCCCTCGTTGTGTGACGTCTCTGTGAATGCCAGGCCTTCCTGCCAGCAGCCTTCAAGAAAATCTAAAATGGCGGCTCGCTCTGTGCCAGCGTTATCTATCTGGCCCTCTGTGCTCTCGAGAGGCCACACGTCCAATCGCCTTCCCTTCCCGGTAAAAAAGTCCACATTTGTAAAGCGCACAATCACCCGTAAGGGTCTCTAGGCGCTGGGGGTCGTCGGGAAGATTAAGCGAGCTATTGCCCAGAGTCACATGGTGCTGGGCTAACCTGCCGCCGGAGCCGGAGATCGAACCGTGGTCCCCAGATTCCAGCGTCAGTCGCCCTGGCCGCGGCGCCACACCTCTCCCTATTACATTACATTGTGGTTTTTACAACGCAAGTCGTTACAACGACTTGCGTTAGAGGGCGCTGGACTTAGGAGTAGTATAATTTACTATTCCAACTCCAGTCTACATATAGTAGGGAAGGTATTGGATAATAAATTATACTACTCCTTGTCCTAGAGCGCCATCCAGCGCAAGTCGTTGTAATGACTTGTGTTGTGAAAACCGCGGTGTAATAGCATTGCAATGTAATCCCCATGTGATGTTTCTCGTGTGGGGCTTAGGTGACAGATCGGTGTGCACCTCACAGGGGGGGGGTCACTACGAGTTGCCCCACCCACCCTTCCATGTGTAGCTCTGCCATGTGCCCAATCCCTGAAAGTCTGGGCTCAACTCTCCTGCACCTCGGTGCATGGGACCTGTATTCTGCCTCCCACCGCCGCCGACACCTTACTTGACAGCGTTTGGCTTTCAGGCCGAGCCCTCATTCGATGCTCCACAGTCTGGTTCTGCCTGTCTGGGCGCTGACTCGATCCCTCACTCCTTCCAGGTGATCAGGCCTCCCAGATCCTTGCAGATTGAGGCTGGCTGCAGGGGAAGCCGACTCCCCACCCGTGCAGCGGCTGCAAGGTGTCATGGGCACACGCGAGTGGGGCCTGCAGGACGGATGCAGGCCACACCCCGGAACTAACCAGGCCAACTCCGCGTCCGCCTATGGCACACACTGCGGCCGCCGTATGATGACTTGAGGAGCTCGCTGTACTCTGCCACCCCCCACCCCCCCGGAACTCTAACTTTGAGATGACCCCCCCACTGTCAGCGTCAGAACGGACTTGGGGGCATCAGGGCAGAAATCTGCAGGAAGTCACGGCGGGGAGCCGAGCGGGCACAGCTCCCACGCTTTCCTACATTCCCACGGGCCAAGCTGCTCCTAATCCTCCGTAGCCGCTGGACACCCCCTCATGGGAACCGACAAGGCCTCGCGGCTGTTACCAGCCGGCCTCCCGCTCCCTTTCTCCAGCCGTCGGACGAACACGTTGCCCGCTCCTGCCTTTGTTGTTCCCTGAAAAGAGGTATGGGGTTCCTGTACACCGGTTTGGGGGTCTCGGGATGCCTAATTATGTGCTTTAAGCGGCCATGCCGAGCGGAGCTCCAAGGAGTCACTGCTGCACTGTTGCCATCTTAGCCACGCCCCCTGCATTACCTTTAAATCGCCACCAGATGGCTTTGTAGCCCTCCGGCCAAACATAGAAATTCAACTTCAAGGAGCCGTGTCCAGTGCGAGGGTTAGCTGGGGAGAAGAGCCCCGAGAGTTTCACAGAGCCTCACTGGTTTTCTCCCCAAATACCCGTGTGCTGTCAGTAAGAGCACTTGGATAAAGACACCACACTCAGCAGTACCGAACTGACAGGAAAGAAAATGGTGCGCAACAGCACCCCTACATGACCCGCGAGGCAGCGGGAAGCGCGCTCAGGCTCATTTACCAACTGCGCGTATAACCAATAATCACAAACGTTATCAGTGTACGAAAGGCAATAAACGTTAAACACAGCAAATCGCTAATGCTGCACAATATATGAAAAGGAAAATAAGACATTAATGAAAGGTAGTGACTTAACTGTCGCGCAGTTAAGAAAGAGCAACAGGAAGGGACATGGGGCAGATTATGGGGATGCGCCAGTTAACATGCGCCACAGTGCGCCGCTGCTCCGCCACCCATGGTGCCCATGGGGCAAAAACGGCACAGATGCGTGACGCATCTGTGCCGTAAAGGTGGCGCATTGCTGGAGTTGCGTCGCAAGTGCGACGCAGCTCCAGCAAGGCTCGGGGGTGCCCATCTTAACAATGCTGCGTCAAGACCTACGCCTGCTTCAAGCAGGCGCAGGCTTTTGACGCAGCATTGGCCTGAAAGTGACTGAGTGAAATCTTATAGATTTCACTCAGCCACTTTTGCGAGGCGCACCTGCCCCGGAACGCCCCCACTGCGCCGGAACACCCACAAGCGGCGCAGGGCTTTACAACGTGACGCATCTGCCTAGATGCGTCACGTTGTAAATCGTTCGTAGGGATGCGCCACGTTTAGGCCGCCTTGCGTGACGCAACAGCGGCGTAAACGTGGCGCAAGGGCCTCATAAATCTGCCCCATCATACATATATATATATACTGGATTGGACTATGGGCCTCATTACGATGGCGGTCAGACGCTCATCTGACCGCTATCGCCACGGGCAAGTGACACTCCAACAATGGGTCGCTGGTACCGCCAGCCATATTACGATACGACTGCCGTGCAGGGGGCCGTGAAATGCCTTTTTCTGCTGTGGCTTCTGTTGCAGCCCAGAAATGGTGTGTGAACAAACAATGGTGTAATGCGGGAACAAGTTTATACAGTAAGTATGCACTTAAATTAATCACTGATGACATATTCAATTTTCTAAAGCATGATTTATTTTAACCTTATCATGTAGACCTACAAACATTCACTACTGGAGAATGGTACCTGGGGTGTATAGAGGTGTTAAACTCATTAAATATACATACATAAATAAAGTGAATGAAAGAAACATATAAGGAGGACAATATTTGAACCAAATTGCACGGACATATACAATATATGAGGTGAAAACAATAATTGTGCCAACTAGAAATTTTTCTTCAGTCATCCAGTCTTAAACAGATATGGCTGTGTTCTTTGTTACTTACACAGTCCTTATAGGAGATAGCCTGTAGAGTGTGCACATGTGACGGATAGTTTTACCCTCTGTATCCTTGGTGTATTTCAGATAATATCTTTCAGAAAAAATTGAGATTGGAATAGACTCCTCCTATTAGAAATGCCAACGCGTTTGGGCCTTGAAACTAAAGGCATCTTCAGGAGGAATGAAATAAGAAGTACCCACAGGGATAATATAAGCACATATATATATTCAGTCTGGTGCATATACAATGAGAGGTGCACCAGGTACTGACGCCCAGGTGAGCATTTCAGAAATATTAGACCAACGGAGCCTATTTGTGTGAAATAAACGGAATTAAACAGGTTTAAAATCTAGAACAGTATCCTCAAGCCATTTGTAACATTGGGTCCTATAAAGCATGCAGACCCGTGCTAACTTCCCATTGCCTGTACATCAAGAGGGCAGACTGTGCATGTGGAACGCCTGCTGTGGTACCATGATAGCATGTACAACTACACTGAAAATACTATTTGTGATTGTGACTAAAACAGGAGGAGAAACCTTGTGATTCTGGAGCCATGCAAGATAAAGGCTGAAGTATATGGCCAAAAGGAACTTACCGGTAAAGCATTACAGAGGGTGGAGAAAACCATCAGGGAGCCCTAATTAGTTAAAGGGCAATAATGTGACTAGGGACCATCTGAAAAACAGGCACTTAGACTAGGGTGGGCGGAATTTGAGTAGTCGCGCTACGCAAAGCTCAGCAAAATGGTAAAAAATCTCAGAGAGTATGCAGAGTTCCGCGAACACTCGGAATTTCTTGTTCCGCCCATTCGCGATGCTTTTTTCCTGTTCGCAAACGCTGTTTGCGTGGTCGGGGGGAAATATCTTGCGAACCCGCATTTTAAAAGTGCGAACAAGCACAAAATTTCGCAAGGCCACGGATCACGTCATTTTTGGCAATTCCGCGGATTGCGAAATTACCCAAATTCCGCGAGTCAGACAGAATTTACCGCCCAGGCCTAATTCAGACCATGAATGGTTTATCCGGAGTAGGAGGAAAACTGTGAGGTACCTGGACCAGGGATGCCGTGACCAGTGGAAGAAAGAAAGGATTTTGTCAAGGTCTGTCATCAGTCTATGCAAACAGATGGGAGGTGCAATACCAGGATTAAAAACAGGCACAAGGAAACCTGACCCCAAAGGGGTCTAGTAAAACGGGGTCCTCCCGGGCTGCAGCACAAGCTGCAGTAGAATAAGCCATTTTTTAAACATCCATGCGGTGCCTGGCACCAGTGGTGGCTGGTAGAGTTTAAACGTGATGTGGCACAAATGCTATACCCAAGTATAATTCATGTGCAAGCGCAGCAAATGAGCCCAAACTTTTAAAAGTGTGTAAGGGGGAGGTAGGGTATTGGAAGAGAGTGGGTGGGTAGGATGGTGGATTCAGTGATGGAGGCACAGAAACCGAAATCGGGATCACACAAGAGCAAGTGAGACAGAGACACACACAAGAAATACGTGTACATCTCTAATGGTGTACATTGAACATAGCATCTTCAAGAAGCTTCAGTGATGTCACACAGACAAGACAACACACTAGGTTAACCACATATCTACCACAATTAAAATTGCCAAATGTAACAATTTCTGCAATAGTCATATATTGCCATTTGCCAGCCATGCACAGTCTACCGAAGTTCATCAACACAATGACAGTGAAGTTAGGGTGTTCCTACAACAGCAGTTACAACCACAACATACCATGATTAAAGTCATAAGACAGGACAAAACAATAGTTATCTACCATTCTATGACAGCGGTCACTCTTGAACTCTTTGGGGTAGATTTACAAGCCCCTTGCGCCACCGGTGCATCACTTTTTGTGATGTACCGGTGGCGCATTTTACTGCTCCATATTAACAAGGACAGGAAAAGCCACACTTCGTGACTTTTCCTGTCCTTGTAAATATGGTTCCTTTACTAGCAGCACTCTGCGTGAAATGGGTGTTGCTGTGGGTGTTCCCACACAACACCCATGGAACCAGACACATTTCCAGATTTACGAAGAATCGTAAATCTGGAAATCCGGGTGTATGCTACGCCTTCCCAGGGGAGGCGTAGGGAGGCGCAACAAGTAGAAATATATTAATTTCTCCTCGTTTCTTTTCCTATTTTTATGCGCATTGCATTCTGCAGCACACATAGAAAGAGGAAATCATCTCTAATGATTGTTTTTGTTCAGGAAGGGTTCCCTTCCTGCACATAAACAATCATTGAAACAATGCAGTTTTTTAACTTCTATGTGTGAAAATGCAGCACACATAGAACTTTAAAACAGCATTTCAGATTGTTTTTGTGCAGCAAGGGAACCCTTCCTGAACAACAAAAATCTACCCACGATGCAGGCATCCTTGCACCATGGTGCAAGGGTGCCTGTGCCGGCGCATGGCAGCAGTTTGTGAGCCAGCGCAGGGGGAAGCACAATGATGCAACATATTGTTGTAAATATGTTGCATCCCTGTGCTTTGAAAGTGGCTCAGCGCATCCAAATGGCTTGCATTCTGCACTGAGTCACTTTCTTGTAAATCTGCCCCAATATTTTTACCTCTGATTCTTATTAGTTTGTTTCAGGGTCTCTGGCTGTTGCCTTTAGGTGAGGAAATGTATCACGGTCAGAAAACACACTTGACAAGGGCTTTGTGAGGAAAGTGGTAGTAAGATCCAGTCTCTGAATAATTCAAAGCAGGACAGACAGGACAAAAACATCCTCTCTCACTGCCAGGCATTTTTTGCAAGGTGCCCAATATATTTCAACAAAGATGGGTCTCTGAATTGAAACTTAAACATTAATCTGTTCATGAGATGAGTGTGTGCCTGTCCTGGCTTTGGCGACCTTTTGTGACTCATGCGACTATTGCTGACGCAGTAAGTAATAGATAGATGTTATGTTTAAACCAGGGCATCGGAAAAGCTTCATGAATGTCACAATCCACCATAAACATAATTTAGGCACTGTTGGAAATGGGGGTTGCCCAAGTCTCAAAGGGGGTAGCATGGCATCAAGCGGGCAGGCCAAACTTGGAGGACATGTGAAGCATTCACGCAGTACACACAGACGACCCACCAATCACACCACAAAAGAGTCACGACACCACCTTTGGTTGGAAAAAGATTAAGTTTAGTTATGTCTCCAACCTGCAAGGTAAAAAGAAATAGAATAGTGGTAGTCACAACAAGGCGCCAACTGGCGCCAGAGCCAAGTACATCATGGGGAATTATTTACATGGGACAAAAAGGGTTGAGTCCAAAGTCCATGCTATAAGGGAAAAGGTTAGTTAAATGACCAGTAGCCCTAGAACCAATCTGGCGGGGCCAACTCGGGCTCTCATCCTTAGGGGGTTGGCTGAAATTGTAAGTTGCAACATTAGCGTAAGTACACCTCATGTGTGACAACACCAACCCAACCCCTGTAAGGGAAAAACATCATATAACACCAGACAGGAACACCTGTAATGGATCAGCGCAGCTGGCTCCTTAACATGGGGCATACACATTTCATCAGGGTAAACGCAATTACTTTACACCTTGTTCATGAATCTCAAATCACACTTCAATACTTTTCCCGGTTGGATTATAAGAATCAAAGGTACATTTGTGGTCAGTTGCTGTTCAGGTCACAATACACTTCATTATTATAAGATTACAGAAAGGAAAGTGCAGTCTACAATGTCAATATGTCTTTCAACAACTCATAAACAAGTACATTACCCCACAGCTCTTGAGTATCTGCTCAACTCAACAGACCTCTACTGGATGTAAATCTTCACAACATAACCCTCCCGGTATGTGACTAAAAGGAGGACACAGTAGTATTAACACGGCTCCCCTCTAGTTAAGTTACAGACTACACCTCTCTAGTGGAGGATCCACTCCCTCAGTTACCAATAGACTATTAGGGTCTTGTCGCAGGAACCCTGTTGTCCCCTTCACACCTTCCTCCTCTCTCCTCTGAGGTAAATATTAATGGTTTTGCTGTGGTTGTTTGAGTCACTAACCCACTTTCCCAATTCAGTTTTCCAGGTATCAAACAGTTAAACTCCTGGGGCTTAGCCCCGATGTCCCGGTTCTCAGGCAATTGACGCTGCCGCCTCCCGCTCCCTCTCTACCCGGCTTACTTGTGGGTTTGAAAGTGTCCCAGCGGTTGTGTTCTCCACGCTCGATGGAGCTTGGCAGCAGTCGGGCTGAAGGGGGAAGGCAGGGAAGGCTTTCCCGGCCCAGGGCTCCCTACCGCGACGTCCGCTGTGGCGCTTCTGCCTCTTCTGAGGGAATCGACGACTGGCTCTCCAACGCGGCGCTCCTCGGCTGACGCGATGACTTTCCCTCGGATGGCACTTCTCTGCCGGGCATGCGCAGAAGCGCTCGCTCTTCTCCCGCCTCTGCACTCGCTCACAGGAAGGACGCTACTCTTTGCGGCGACGCTGCTCTCCTGGGCCTGCCCGACCCTTGGCCCCTCCTGCTTTCAATAGCGGACGCACCGAGGACATGCGTGGAAGCGCTTCCTGCTCCGAGTGACGCGGCTGGTGCCCCCGGGGTCCCGCAATCAGCTAACACAGCGCCGCTGCTTCTCCTCAGACACTTCCCACTCCGGCCTCTCAGGAAGGATGTGCACACACGGCGCCCTCGCGCTTCAGGTCGCTATGGTGCCACAGACACCCGCCTTCACCACAGCTGCTCCACAACACCGGTAAGCGCAGCGCTGAGTATGGGAAGTCAGGGATACCCTCAGTTAAGGGTGTCCTGAGAGGATTCACTGGGGCTCCAATATAGAAGGGTCTTCTTCCTCAAGTAGCTTAATGTTCTTATCAGCAATTGTTGGATTGAGAGGGATCGGTCAAAGGTTGAAGGGGGAACAACCCTCTGAAGAAACTGTCAGCCTCAGAGACAAACTAGCTGCTCTCAGTGTGTCCACCTCCTCTCACCACTGCCTCACTCCTCTACTCTGGGGTCAGCACCCATATGTACAGCGCCTCATAACTTCACAGCGCTTCGCAGGGGCACCCAAGATAGCGCTAAGAGACACTAATACAGCGCTTCTCCTCCCACAGTGCTGGGTAGTCAGTCCAGGGCTTCTAAGGACACGCAGCTCCTCCCAATCCAGCGCTTAAGGCAATGCAGCAGCAGCACTTCCAAAGGGGGCCACAGCTTCCTGGGGGCACCAACCTCCCCAAACAGCGTCTGACAGGCGCACCTCACGGAGGGGGCGAACAGTTCCACAGCCAGCTCCAGGGGCACACTCCTCACCTCCTGGGGGGTTCAAGCCCACAGCATTCCTCCTCATGTGGGCACCTCTTTCCCTCAGCGCTGGCGTAGTTCAAGGTCCCACAGCGTCAGTGTCCTGGGTAGGGGCCCTCCCTTGTCAGGGGCCCATGGGGACAGCAGCGGGGGGGTTTATAGGGGTGCAGGGCCCAGCTCACAGGCCCATGTGGCGGTAGCATCTCACAACAGGTCCCCTCCCTTCCTTGTCCCAGCGCTGACTGACTCTCTGGTGACACTTCTCCCTATTTATACCCTCCTCCTAGGCAGTGCCAGGACCTTCTAGAATGTTGGCACATCTAGCCTAAACTGGTTCTAGGGGAGGGGGTGAGCACCCTGGGTGCCAGGCTTTCCCTCCAAAAGCTAGGGGTAGCTGGGTAATATTATCTAGACTGCTAACCTATGTCAGTCCAGTGGCAAAACCCATGGCCATGGCATCCATTTTAAAAGCAATACATTTTAGTCAGGTACATTTCCAAAATGGGAGTGCAGTTTTAAAATGGGGGATTTTACAAGTGCTCACATTACTTCAGGTAATTACATTTTTCAAAAGGGGTCTCACACCACTCATGGCCTATACAGGTTTAATCCCATGGGGGAGACAATCCAGATAAGGGGGTCAAAAGCGAAAAATTTTGGGGGGAAAAGGCCAAGTCCAACACGACTCCCCCCCAGCCAAAAGCCAGGGTAGACATATCAATGCCTTGATGGGCTTCCCTGCTTGGGGCGGAAAAAGGTGGACGCAGGCCTGCAACTACAGGAGCACCTGCAGTCTCTCCTCCACTCTGGAACCCAATGGTTCTCTTTCGCAACCCTCCCTTCACCAACAAAACCACCCCACTGGTGTTCCCTAGTGGGATGTTTTTCCTTCCTAGAGTGGGAGGCTCTAGCCTCAGGCTTGTAATTCTCCTGGACCACTCTCTTCTCTCCAAACTGCCACTGGTCCACCCATCTGGGGTCTACACCCTCAGACGGACCAGCCCTTAGGGGCGAGGCTCTCCTCCCCCTACTTCTCCTCCTAGGGTTCCTCCATCTCCTACGCTGGGGGACACCCTCACACAACTCTCTCCCCAACCTGGAGCCGAAACCCACAGGCTGAATCGGTGACAGGGACGAGTCCTCCCTCTCCCTGCACCCCCTCCCAGAGTTCCGCACCCTCCTAACTGGAGTAGTACCCCTGAGAGTCAACTTTGGGGGGACCCTGATTACAGAGGTCCCTCCCACCAGGGCAGGCAAACCCTGTCCCTGGCCACCCAACCCAGGATCTGCGCCCTGTGGCTGAGCTGGTGACAGAGAAGAGACCTTCCTCCCTCTGCACCCCCTCCCAGAGTTCCGCACCCTCCCACTGGGAGTAGTACCCCTAGGAGTCAAATTGGTAGGGACCTGAATTACAGGTACCCCACCCTCCAGGTCAGGCAACCCCTTAACCTGGAACCCCAGTCCAGGATCTAAACCCTGTGACTGGTCAAACCCCCGAACCCCTGGAGCTCTGATTAATGATGCTCCGGGTCCTCCTGACATGAGGGGATCCCTTCCTCTGGATGACACATCGGGACAGCCTAGACTCCCAGCCTGGGGTTCTCTAAAAGAACTCTCCAGGCCCTGTGACTGCAGTTGGGGCATCTCGGGACACCTCCCCGTCTCACTCCCTCCTTTAGATGGGATGTGAGGCCCTACAACCCGCTCACTATCCTGGGACCTAGCTGGGCTTCTCACCTCTCCCGCCACGCTGGGTCGGAAATTCCCTGCACCACTCCTTTCTGGATCACTCCCCAATGTCTTCCCAGACGCTCTGGCACTTACCCAGAGGTCTGCCTCCCGTGCAAGTTCCCTGGGGTCTGAGAACCCGCACCGCAACAGATGGTGACGCAGTCTTGGGAAACAACTTCTCAGCATGTGCTCCCGGATAACGGCATGGCACAGCCCTTCCCAATCCTCCACTGTTCTCCTCACCACCCAATCCTCCAGTACAGTCCAACACTCCTCCTCGAACTCTCCCCAGGACTGATGGAACAGCTTTCCCCTGCCCCTAAACACTAACCCGTCCTCCTCTTCCGGGGAATCAGGCACAGTCTCTTGGGTCTCGGGAGTGGGACTCCTTGCACTGGACCTACACTCGCTGCCACCACTGGATCCCACCCTCTTCGATGAATCCAGACTCCTAAAACCACTCTCAGGGGACAACCTACCCACCTGAGCTGATCTCTCCCTGGCGAAGGCCCTCTCCGCCTCCGCCATCCTCTCCAGCGCTAGGACTTTTTCAGTCTCTAGTCGCTGCTCTTCTACCCTCAGCTGTGCTAAGCCCTCGGCATGCCTGAGCTTTGCCAGCGCCAGCTGATGCTCCCTTTCCTCTCTCCTATCTACCCACTCTTCTGGGGACAGGGAAAGGGATGGGGCAGTGCCCCCGGGACTGGACCCAGTGCGAGACTCCCTATCTTCGGTGTCCTCCACAGCTACTGGCGTCTCTGCCCTGCTAAACTCTTCCTCCTCCTCATCGGAGTAATTTCCTCCCAGGGTTCTGGATGGGGAGCCCTCCCTCTGGTCTCTAACCCACTGACCCTTCAAAACTTCGGGAGGGTAGTCAGACAAGTCCCCATCAATCTCTAAGGGCTCTCCCCTCTTGAGGGCCTCATAGAGAAACAAATTCCTCCTAATGTTCCCTACTGGGGGTATCCCTCTCTCCAGGAGGAAGTCTATCACCTCCTGTTCGGTGTACTCCATCAGTTCCACTTCCTGGTAAATCAACCCCATCGTGGCGAGGTACACCCGGGACACACCCTCCCAGTGGAACAAGGGGACAATTCAGAATACTCTTCAGGAGGAAGCAATCAAAAACAATATTCAAACAATAATCCCCACCACAAGGCTCTACTTGTGGTGTAACCTGTGGCCGCTGTGGTACTGCGCAAACACAAGTCCTATCCCACCGCTCTGCCACGAAATGTTGGAAATGGGGGTTGCCCAAGTCTCAAAGGGGGTAGCATGGCATCAAGCGGGCAGGCCAAACTTGGAGGACATGTGAAGCATTCACGCAGTACACACAGACGACCCACCAATCACACCACAAAAGAGTCACGACACCACCTTTGGTTGGAAAAAGATTAAGTTTAGTTATGTCTCCAACCTGCAAGGTAAAAAGAAATAGAATAGTGGTAGTCACAACAAGGCGCCAACTGGCGCCAGAGCCAAGTACATCATGGGGAATTATTTACATGGGACAAAAAGGGTTGAGTCCAAAGTCCATGCTGTAAGGGAAAAGGTTAGTTAAATGACCAGTAGCCCTAGAACCAATCTGGCGGGGCCAACTCGGGCTCTCATCCTTAGGGGGTTGGCTGAAATTGTAAGTTGCAACATTAGCGTAAGTACACCTCATGTGTGACAACACCAACCCAACCCCTGTAAGGGAAAAACATCATATAACACCAGACAGGAACACCTGTAATGGATCAGCGCAGCTGGCTCCTTAACATGGGGCATACACATTTCATCAGGGTAAACGCAATTACTTTACACCTTGTTCATGAATCTCAAATCACACTTCAATACTTTTCCCGGTTGGATTATAAGAATCAAAGGTACATTTGTGGTCAGTTGCTGTTCAGGTCACAATACACTTCATTACTATAAGATTACAGAAAGGAAAGTGCAGTCTACAATGTCAATATGTCTTTCAACAACTAATAAACAAGTACATTACCCCACAGCTCTTGAGTATCTGCTCAACTCAACAGACCTCTACTGGATGTAAATCTTCACAACATAACCCTCCCGGTATGTGACTAAAAGGAGGACACAGTAGTATTAACACGGCTCCCCTCTAGTTAAGTTACAGACTACACCTCTCTAGTGGAGGATCCACTCCCTCAGTTACCAATAGACTATTAGGGTCTTGTCGCAGGAACCCTGTTGTCCCCTTCACACCTTCCTCCTCTCTCCTCTGAGGTAAATATTAATGGTTTTGCTGTGGTTGTTTGAGTCACTAACCCACTTTCCCAATTCAGTTTTCCAGGTATCAAACAGTTAAACTCCTGGGGCTTAGCCCCGATGTCCCGGTTCTCAGGCAATTGACGCTGCCGCCTCCCGCTCCCTCTCTACCCGGCTTACTTGTGGGTTTGAAAGTGTCCCAGCGGTTGTGTTCTCCACGCTCGATGGAGCTTGGCAGCAGTCGGGCTGAAGGGGGAAGGCAGGGAAGGCTTTCCCGGCCCAGGGCTCCCTACCGCGACGTCCGCTGTGGCGCTTCTGCCTCTTCTGAGGGAATCGACGACTGGCTCTCCAACGCGGCGCTCCTCGGCTGACGCGATGACTTTCCCTCGGATGGCACTTCTCTGCCGGGCATGCGCAGAAGCGCTCGCTCTTCTCCCGCCTCTGCACTCGCTCACAGGAAGGACGCTACTCTTTGCGGCGACGCTGCTCTCCTGGGCCTGCCCGACCCTAGGCCCCTCCTGCTTTCAATAGCGGACGCACCGAGGACATGCGTGTAAGCGCTTCCTGCTCCGAGTGACGCGGCTGGTGCCCCCGGGGTCCCGCAATCAGCTAACACAGCGCCGCTGCTTCTCCTCAGACACTTCCCACTCCGGCCTCTCAGGAAGGATGTGCACACACGGCGCCCTCGCGCTTCAGGTCGCTATGGTGCCACAGACACCCGCCTTCACCACAGCTGCTCCACAACACCGGTAAGCGCAGCGCTGAGTATGGGAAGTCAGGGATACCCTCAGTTAAGGGTGTCCTGAGAGGATTCACTGGGGCTCCAATATAGAAGGGTCTTCTTCCTCAAGTAGCTTAATGTTCTTATCAGCAATTGTTGGATTGAGAGGGATCGGTCAAAGGTTGAAGGGGGAACAACCCTCTGAAGAAACTGTCAGCCTCAGAGACAAACTAGCTGCTCTCAGTGTGTCCACCTCCTCTCACCACTGCCTCACTCCTCTACTCTGGGGTCAGCACCCATATGTACAGCGCCTCATAACTTCACAGCGCTTCGCAGGGGCACCCAAGATAGCGCTAAGAGACACTAATACAGCGCTTCTCCTCCCACAGTGCTGGGTAGTCAGTCCAGGGCTTCTAAGGACACGCAGCTCCTCCCAATCCAGCGCTTAAGGCAATGCAGCAGCAGCACTTCCAAAGGGGGCCACAGCTTCCTGGGGGCACCAACCTCCCCAAACAGCGTCTGACAGGCGCACCTCACGGAGGGGGCGAACAGTTCCACAGCCAGCTCCAGGGGCACACTCCTCACCTCCTGGGGGGTTCAAGCCCACAGCATTCCTCCTCATGTGGGCACCTCTTTCCCTCAGCGCTGGCGTAGTTCAAGGTCCCACAGCGTCAGTGTCCTGGGTAGGGGCCCTCCCTTGTCAGGGGCCCATGGGGACAGCAGCGGGGGGGTTTATAGGGGTGCAGGGCCCAGCTCACAGGCCCATGTGGCGGTAGCATCTCACAACAGGTCCCCTCCCTTCCTTGTCCCAGCGCTGACTGACTCTCTGGTGACACTTCTCCCTATTTATACCCTCCTCCTAGGCAGTGCCAGGACCTTCTAGAATGTTGGCACATCTAGCCTAAACTGGTTCTAGGGGAGGGGGTGAGCACCCTGGGTGCCAGGCTTTCCCTCCAAAAGCTAGGGGTAGCTGGGTAATATTATCTAGACTGCTAACCTATGTCAGTCCAGTGGCAAAACCCATGGCCATGGCATCCATTTTAAAAGCAATACATTTTAGTCAGGTACATTTCCAAAATGGGAGTGCAGTTTTAAAATGGGGGATTTTACAAGTGCTCACATTACTTCAGGTAATTACATTTTTCAAAAGGGGTCTCACACCACTCATGGCCTATACAGGTTTAATCCCATGGGGGAGACAATCCAGATAAGGGGGTCAAAAGCGAAAAATTTTGGGGGGAAAAGGCCAAGTCCAACACGACTCCCCCCCAGCCAAAAGCCAGGGTAGACATATCAATGCCTTGATGGGCTTCCCTGCTTGGGGCGGAAAAAGGTGGACGCAGGCCTGCAACTACAGGAGCACCTGCAGTCTCTCCTCCACTCTGGAACCCAATGGTTCTCTTTCGCAACCCTCCCTTCACCAACAAAACCACCCCACTGGTGTTCCCTAGTGGGATGTTTTTCCTTCCTAGAGTGGGAGGCTCTAGCCTCAGGCTTGTAATTCTCCTGGACCACTCTCTTCTCTCCAAACTGCCACTGGTCCACCCATCTGGGGTCTACACCCTCAGACGGACCAGCCCTTAGGGGCGAGGCTCTCCTCCCCCTACTTCTCCTCCTAGGGTTCCTCCATCTCCTACGCTGGGGGACACCCTCACACAACTCTCTCCCCAACCTGGAGCCGAAACCCACAGGCTGAATCGGTGACAGGGACGAGTCCTCCCTCTCCCTGCACCCCCTCCCAGAGTTCCGCACCCTCCTAACTGGAGTAGTACCCCTGAGAGTCAACTTTGGGGGGACCCTGATTACAGAGGTCCCTCCCACCAGGGCAGGCAAACCCTGTCCCTGGCCACCCAACCCAGGATCTGCGCCCTGTGGCTGAGCTGGTGACAGAGAAGAGACCTTCCTCCCTCTGCACCCCCTCCCAGAGTTCCGCACCCTCCCACTGGGAGTAGTACCCCTAGGAGTCAAATTGGTAGGGACCTGAATTACAGGTACCCCACCCTCCAGGTCAGGCAACCCCTTAACCTGGAACCCCAGTCCAGGATCTAAACCCTGTGACTGGTCAAACCCCCGAACCCCTGGAGCTCTGATTAATGATGCTCCGGGTCCTCCTGACATGAGGGGATCCCTTCCTCTGGATGACACATCGGGACAGCCTAGACTCCCAGCCTGGGGTTCTCTAAAAGAACTCTCCAGGCCCTGTGACTGCAGTTGGGGCATCTCGGGACACCTCCCCGTCTCACTCCCTCCTTTAGATGGGATGTGAGGCCCTACAACCCGCTCACTATCCTGGGACCTAGCTGGGCTTCTCACCTCTCCCGCCACGCTGGGTCGGAAATTCCCTGCACCACTCCTTTCTGGATCACTCCCCAATGTCTTCCCAGACGCTCTGGCACTTACCCAGAGGTCTGCCTCCCGTGCAAGTTCCCTGGGGTCTGAGAACCCGCACCGCAACAGATGGTGACGCAGTCTTGGGAAACAACTTCTCAGCATGTGCTCCCGGATAACGGCATGGCACAGCCCTCCCCAATCCTCCACTGTTCTCCTCACCACCCAATCCTCCAGTACAGTCCAACACTCCTCCTCGAACTCTCCCCAGGACTGATGGAACAGCTTTCCCCTGCCCCTAAACACTAACCCGTCCTCCTCTTCCGGGGAATCAGGCACAGTCTCTTGGGTCTCGGGAGTGGGACTCCTTGCACTGGACCTACACTCGCTGCCACCACTGGATCCCACCCTCTTCGATGAATCCAGACTCCTAAAACCACTCTCAGGGGACAACCTACCCACCTGAGCTGATCTCTCCCTGGCGAAGGCCCTCTCCGCCTCCGCCATCCTCTCCAGCGCTAGGACTTTTTCAGTCTCTAGTCGCTGCTCTTCTACCCTCAGCTGTGCTAAGCCCTCGGCATGCCTGAGCTTTGCCAGCGCCAGCTGATGCTCCCTTTCCTCTCTCCTATCTACCCACTCTTCTGGGGACAGGGAAAGGGATGGGGCAGTGCCCCCGGGACTGGACCCAGTGCGAGACTCCCTATCTTCGGTGTCCTCCACAGCTACTGGCGTCTCTGCCCTGCTAAACTCTTCCTCCTCCTCATCGGAGTAATTTCCTCCCAGGGTTCTGGATGGGGAGCCCTCCCTCTGGTCTCTAACCCACTGACCCTTCAAAACTTCGGGAGGGTAGTCAGACAAGTCCCCATCAATCTCTAAGGGCTCTCCCCTCTTGAGGGCCTCATAGAGAAACAAATTCCTCCTAATGTTCCCTACTGGGGGTATCCCTCTCTCCAGGAGGAAGTCTATCACCTCCTGTTCGGTGTACTCCATCAGTTCCACTTCCTGGTAAATCAACCCCATCGTGGCGAGGTACACCCGGGACACACCCTCCCAGTGGAACAAGGGGACAATTCAGAATACTCTTCAGGAGGAAGCAATCAAAAACAATATTCAAACAATAATCCCCACCACAAGGCTCTACTTGTGGTGTAACCTGTGGCCGCTGTGGTACTGCGCAAACACAAGTCCTATCCCACCGCTCTGCCACGAAATGTTGGAAATGGGGGTTGCCCAAGTCTCAAAGGGGGTAGCATGGCATCAAGCGGGCAGGCCAAACTTGGAGGACATGTGAAGCATTCACGCAGTACACACAGACGACCCACCAATCACACCACAAAAGAGTCACGACACCACCTTTGGTTGGAAAAAGATTAAGTTTAGTTATGTCTCCAACCTGCAAGGTAAAAAGAAATAGAATAGTGGTAGTCACAACAAGGCGCCAACTGGCGCCAGAGCCAAGTACATCATGGGGAATTATTTACATGGGACAAAAAGGGTTGAGTCCAAAGTCCATGCTGTAAGGGAAAAGGTTAGTTAAATGACCAGTAGCCCTAGAACCAATCTGGCGGGGCCAACTCGGGCTCTCATCCTTAGGGGGTTGGCTGAAATTGTAAGTTGCAACATTAGCGTAAGTACACCTCATGTGTGACAACACCAACCCAACCCCTGTAAGGGAAAAACATCATATAACACCAGACAGGAACACCTGTAATGGATCAGCGCAGCTGGCTCCTTAACATGGGGCATACACATTTCATCAGGGTAAACGCAATTACTTTACACCTTGTTCATGAATCTCAAATCACACTTCAATACTTTTCCCGGTTGGATTATAAGAATCAAAGGTACATTTGTGGTCAGTTGCTGTTCAGGTCACAATACACTTCATTACTATAAGATTACAGAAAGGAAAGTGCAGTCTACAATGTCAATATGTCTTTCAACAACTCATAAACAAGTACATTACCCCACAGCTCTTGAGTATCTGCTCAACTCAACAGACCTCTACTGGATGTAAATCTTCACAACATAACCCTCCCGGTATGTGACTAAAAGGAGGACACAGTAGTATTAACACGGCTCCCCTCTAGTTAAGTTACAGACTACACCTCTCTAGTGGAGGATCCACTCCCTCAGTTACCAATAGACTATTAGGGTCTTGTCGCAGGAACCCTGTTGTCCCCTTCACACCTTCCTCCTCTCTCCTCTGAGGTAAATATTAATGGTTTTGCTGTGGTTGTTTGAGTCACTAACCCACTTTCCCAATTCAGTTTTCCAGGTATCAAACAGTTAAACTCCTGGGGCTTAGCCCCGATGTCCCGGTTCTCAGGCAATTGACGCTGCCGCCTCCCGCTCCCTCTCTACCCGGCTTACTTGTGGGTTTGAAAGTGTCCCAGCGGTTGTGTTCTCCACGCTCGATGGAGCTTGGCAGCAGTCGGGCTGAAGGGGGAAGGCAGGGAAGGCTTTCCCGGCCCAGGGCTCCCTACCGCGACGTCCGCTGTGGCGCTTCTGCCTCTTCTGAGGGAATCGACGACTGGCTCTCCAACGCGGCGCTCCTCGGCTGACGCGATGACTTTCCCTCGGATGGCACTTCTCTGCCGGGCATGCGCGGAAGCGCTCGCTCTTCTCCCGCCTCTGCACTCGCTCACAGGAAGGACGCTACTCTTTGCGGCGACGCTGCTCTCCTGGGCCTGCCCGACCCTAGGCCCCTCCTGCTTTCAATAGCGGACGCACCGAGGACATGCGCGGAAGCGCTTCCTGCTCCGAGTGACGCGGCTGGTGCCCCCGGGGTCCCGCAATCAGCTAACACAGCGCCGCTGCTTCTCCTCAGACACTTCCCACTCCGGCCTCTCAGGAAGGATGTGCACACACGGCGCCCTCGCGCTTCAGGTCGCTATGGTGCCACAGACACCCGCCTTCACCACAGCTGCTCCACAACACCGGTAAGCGCAGCGCTGAGTATGGGAAGTCAGGGATACCCTCAGTTAAGGGTGTCCTGAGAGGATTCACTGGGGCTCCAATATAGAAGGGTCTTCTTCCTCAAGTAGCTTAATGTTCTTATCAGCAATTGTTGGATTGAGAGGGATCGGTCAAAGGTTGAAGGGGGAACAACCCTCTGAAGAAACTGTCAGCCTCAGAGACAAACTAGCTGCTCTCAGTGTGTCCACCTCCTCTCACCACTGCCTCACTCCTCTACTCTGGGGTCAGCACCCATATGTACAGCGCCTCATAACTTCACAGCGCTTCGCAGGGGCACCCAAGATAGCGCTAAGAGACACTAATACAGCGCTTCTCCTCCCACAGTGCTGGGTAGTCAGTCCAGGGCTTCTAAGGACACGCAGCTCCTCCCAATCCAGTGCTTAAGGCAATGCAGCAGCAGCACTTCCAAAGGGGGCCACAGCTTCCTGGGGGCACCAACCTCCCCAAACAGCGTCTGACAGGCGCACCTCACGGAGGGGGCGAACAGTTCCACAGCCAGCTCCAGGGGCACACTCCTCACCTCCTGGGGGGTTCAAGCCCACAGCATTCCTCCTCATGTGGGCACCTCTTTCCCTCAGCGCTGGCGTAGTTCAAGGTCCCACAGCGTCAGTGTCCTGGGTAGGGGCCCTCCCTTGTCAGGGGCCCATGGGGACAGCAGCGGGGGGGTTTATAGGGGTGCAGGGCCCAGCTCACAGGCCCATGTGGCGGTAGCATCTCACAACAGGTCCCCTCCCTTCCTTGTCCCAGCGCTGACTGACTCTCTGGTGACACTTCTCCCTATTTATACCCTCCTCCTAGGCAGTGCCAGGACCTTCTAGAATGTTGGCACATCTAGCCTAAACTGGTTCTAGGGGAGGGGGTGAGCACCCTGGGTGCCAGGCTTTCCCTCCAAAAGCTAGGGGTAGCTGGGTAATATTATCTAGACTGCTAACCTATGTCAGTCCAGTGGCAAAACCCATGGCCATGGCATCCATTTTAAAAGCAATACATTTTAGTCAGGTACATTTCCAAAATGGGAGTGCAGTTTTAAAATGGGGGATTTTACAAGTGAAAGATGAGTGGGAGCTCGCACAGCGTTAATAAACCAGATTTGTGTGTTGTAAAGGGTTGTGGCGTGCCACTGGATTGAGACACTGTCTGGCCAAGCAGTGTGAGCACAAAGCTAGAAAATACGAGGGTCCCCCTACTGGGAGGGGAACTAACCAGTGCACAGCAGATGGACCGTAGTCTTATTCCATAAACATTATGATCAATGAAGTCTGTATGAATGATTTCAAAATTTTTAATCCTTTCATAAAGAATATTCTTGCATATTCATGTTCAACATGGTGATACTGGCCAAAAGCGTGTCACTACACGCAATATGATCCAACCATTGTAATCCACAAAACAAAATCCCGATGCATTTCGGGCAAAAGCCCTTTCTCAAGGGAATGCTATGCTGAGATTCTACGGGGTGCCTCGCGGCGTGACAGCGGGGTAGTCTGCTGTGCACTGGTTAGTTCCCCTCCCAGTAGGGGGACCCTCGTATTTTCTGGATTTTACAAGTGCTCACATTACTTCAGGTAATTACATTTTTCAAAAGGGGTCTCACACCACTCATGGCCTATACAGGTTTAATCCCATGGGGGAGACAATCCAGATAAGGGGGTCAAAAGCGAAAAATTTTGGGGGGAAAAGGCCAAGTCCAACAGGCACATTATCACAATTAACAACCCACAAACTACAATAGTGATTAATTATAGGATGTCACTTACCAATGCCACGTCAATGCCATTGCAGTATGCCACTCTGCCTGATCATTACTGATGTGAGTCGATCTGGCGTAGAGTCTTGAAACCTATGAGAGTTATAGGGCCTCATTTATGAGGCCCCTTGCGCCATCAGAACGTCCCTTTTTGTGACGTTCAGTGGTGCAGAAGCCTGCGTGTTAATTATCAGGCAGCACTAAGCCACTTGTTCTGGCTTAATGCTGCCTGATAAATATCAGTCCCTTTAACGCAGTGTTCTGCGTTAAAGGGGCAGGCATGCAATGAGTGTTGCTGGGGGCGTTCCCAGCAACATCCATGGCCTTTTGACACTGCCCCATATTTACGAGAAATTGTAAATCTGAGGCAGTGCCAAAAGCTTACGCCTACCCATGGGAGGCGTAAGGGAGGCGCAACAGGGAGAAATACCTTTATTTCGCTTTGTTTGTCCTTTTTCTATGTGCGCTGCATTCTGCAACTCGTAGAAAGAGGAAAAACCTCTTGTTATGATTTTTTTACAGAAAGGTTTCCCTTCCTGTACAAAAATAATCATCCCCGCAACGCAGGCACTGTTGAACCATTGTGAAAAGGTGTCTGCATTGGCGCAGGCAGCACATTGTGCACCGGCGCAGGGGAAAAGGAGAGGAATGCGCTGAAGCAGTGTTTTACGGAAAGGCAATATGCAAATGTGGGCCACTTTTTTTTTAGCGTGCCCGGGCCGATTTTTAATCCCAATCCAACCCTGGCATTAGGTCCTGCATTACTGAAAGTTTGAGCCATCTCATCCTCATGTTTCAACACCCTGCGCATGCTCCGTAAGATCTTCCGGTGGATCCCTACTGGAACTAGAAAGACGGTCACCCAGGCCCTCGTCACCAGTGGACTAGACTACGGGAACGCCCTATATGCAGGAACCACAGTCAAAATTAAGTAAAGACTCCAGCGCATACAGAACGCATCTGCACGACTCAGCCTCGACATCCCTCGCCACAGCCACATATCAGCTCACCTGAGAGACCTTCACTGGCTCCCCGTCAGCAAAAGGATCGTGTTCAGGCTCCTCACCCACGCACACAAAGCACTCCACGACATAGGCCCCGAATACCTCAACAAACAACAAACAAACGCCTCATGTTCCACACTCCATCCCGCAAACTCCGCTCTGCAAGCCTCGCCCCCGCTACCATCCCACGGATCCGCAGAACCACCACCAGAGGAAGATCATTCTCCTACCTGGCGGCCAAGACGTGGAACTCCCTCCCCGCCCACCTACGACTGACCCTCACCTTCAGGAAACACCTCAAGACCTGGCTCTTCGAGCAGCACCCCCCTCCCTTCAGCGCCTTGAGACCCTTACAGGTGAGTAGCGCGCTCTATAAATGTATTGATTGATTGATTAAGTGATTGATTGATTCCATTATTATTTGCTTCGCCAATAGGTCAAACGTTCCCTAATGCAAGACTTATAGCATTGCAAATGCTTGTCTTTACTGGCACTGCTCCAGACACATCCTGCGTAATTGAAAAATAATTGGGCATTTCGAAATGAACAATCGTCACTCCCACCACTTTTGTCGTCGCATGTCAAGCTCATGCTTGCAGGGCGAGGATGCCCTTGTCCGTCCTCACAGGCCATTCATTCAGTCCCCCCCCCCTTCAGAAAAACAAAGCATTTGCGATAAACCTCGGTAATACCAAGGTTTATCTGCGATAAAAATCGCCGCAGCACAGCGGTAATTTTTTGTCTCTAACCAAGCAATAGCGATAATTATCGCTATTGCTTGGTAATATGCCCCAAAATACCTAAACTTATTACTTTTGGTATTCACAGAAGTTAGGATTTTGTCTTAAGTCTGTCATAAGACAAACTTAAGACAGACTTAAGACAAAATCCTAACTTAAGTCTGTCTTAAGTCTGTCTTAAGTTTGTCTTAAGACAAACCAAAGACAAAATCCTAACTTCTGTGAATACCAAAAGTAATAAGTTTAGGTATTTGGGGGCATATTACCAAGCAATAGCGATAATTATCGCTATTGCTTGGTTAGAGACAAAAAATTACCGCTGTGCTGCGGCGATTTTTATCGCAGATAAACCTTGGTATTACCAAGGTTTATCGCAAATGCGATAAAAAACGGCCGCAATGCATGAATATCGCTGAAAAGTCCGCGATATTCATGCATTACCGAGCTAATGCTCTTAGCCATGTTATCCACCTCCCATTGGATAACATGGCTAAGAACTGCTCAGGGCAGGTGTTAGCTTTTGGAGATATTCGCGCTTGGCGCGAATATCTCCAAAAGTTGGTAATAAGAGATAGCGATGTTAGCGACTGTTTCCAGTCGCTAACATCTTGGCACGCCCACTTTGCATGTCATTAGTGATAAATATCACTGACATGCAAAGTGGGGCCCAAGATGGTCGCTATCAACTACTAGCTGTCGCTAACTGGTGTTAGCGACAGCTAGGTAATAGGGAGATAATTTTATCTCCGCTTTCTTGGCTTTTAAAGCCAAAAAAGCGGAGATAAACCCCCTTGATAATATGCCCCTTTGTCTTAAGTTAGTTCTGTGAATCAGGCCCCTTGAATCAAACATTTTTCAAAGGTACATTTTATTTTATGCTTCCCAGTGTTACTTCTTATCCTCCTCTTTTTCCTCATAAGAAGATGGGAGAGCAACGCCCCTCTTGACCATTAATGCAGCCTGCCCTCTTTCCTGGCACCCTGTGCATGGATGGTGGGGGATCTTATCAGCTGGCTCCCTGGGCTGGAGGTTCGGCCTCCCCTAGAGTGGGCGGGGCTCCAGAGGAGACGTCACAGCTGTCTAATAAGGCAAAGTTCAAAGTTAGCCTGGGAGCAGGGATGACAATGTAAACCCGAGCGTGGCCCTCTATCGGCAGTCAGTAGATTTGCAGGCTTTAGTCTGAAGGAAATCTGAATGAGGCAAATCAGGCATACCCATAATGCATATGTGTATATAGAACTGTCGGCGCCGCAAAAGACCATTATCGATAAAATATTTGACATTAAGTTTGAAACTGTTTAGTAACATAGGAGCTGGTTCGTTAGGTTATTATCTGAATTATTGGAGGGTCTTTAGGAAAGGGAGATCCAATTCACAAACAAAATTCAGTCGTTCTTGGTGTAGAGATGAAAGTGAAATATTAAAGAAATATGATGATACTGTATGGGCGTTATGATAGTGTACTGTTCTCGACCCCCCACACCCACCCCCAAGAAAGACTCGGACACTACGGCACGTCTTTATTAACTGGTGTCTAGCTCCAAACTGAAACTTCCTCTTTCTCCTTCCTGCTCCGCCTCTTCCCTTTGCGCCTGCCCTGTCCCAACATCAGGGTCAGGCAGGAACGACACGACACCTCTCCCCTTTGTACAGTGAGTCTTACTGTCTCTTAAAGTTCTTCGATAAGACGAACAGGTCGCTTGGTGTGTCATCGAGGACGGCTAGACCGTTCGGGTGCCTGTGTCCTGTGATCTTCTACATCTTCGTGCATTGCCGGACAGGGGTGATCTCGGCCACTATTCTCGCTTTGGTTCGGTGAATCAGCGCTGGAGTCATAGATTCGTGCTCCCTCACAAGCAACAGGTTTGCATCTTTTGAAGTGTGATATGTTCCGGGTTATTCGCTTGTGATCAGCCTCTGCTGTGATCATGGTCCCCTTTTAGCTGGAAACTCGCAGCGGATGAGTGAGATATCGACTGTCTGCCTTTGTTCTTCGGTCACGCCTGACCATTACCCAGTCTCCTTCCTGGATGTCTGCATGCTTAGCGTGTCTACGTTGGTCAGCGTAGGTCTTCATTTTCAACTTCTGGTCGTGGTCCAATCTCACCAGCGTGTCATGGTCAGTGGTCACAGTTCGAGATTGTGTGACGCTGCTTGAGGTGGGTAGTCTTGTGCGAGGAACTCGTCCAAGCATCAGGGTGGCCGGGCATTGATTTGTCGTACCGTGGGGCGTGGTGCTATATGCTCGCAGTACTTCATTTAAAGCTTGTTGTATGTCACGATGAGCGAGTTCAGCTTGTTGAACTGACTTCTTGAGAGTCCCCATAAATCGTTCAACCATGCCGTTGGCTTGGGGCCACAGTGGTGTGATTTTTCTGTGCTTGAAATTGAGATGTTTTGCAAATGTGGTGAACTCATGACTATTGAACGGCGGTCCGTTGTCTGTCTTTACCCCGACGGGGATTCCCCAGGCTGAAAAGGTCTCATCAATGACAGGTATCACTGCTGTCACTTTTGTTGAGGATATTTGATGGGAAATCAGGAATATTCGTCCATGATGACGATGATGTACTTGCCCGACTTCAGTGGGCCTAAGAAGTCAATGGCCACTTGTTGCCATACTCCGTCCGGCAGTTCTGACATCTGTAGAGGAGCTGGTGGTTCGTCATGACTTACTAGTTTGCATGAGGTACAGTCCTTGAGTGTGTTTTCCGCCATCTGGTCAAGCAGGGGAAACCAGACACGTTCCTGAAGGGCTTTCTTGGTGGCGACTATACCTCGATTACCTTCATGGGCCAAGTTGATAATTCCCTGCCGTAATCGTTGAGGTATTACTATCCTCCCTCCTCTTAGCAGTAAACCATCTGCACTGAGTGACAGTTCGTCTTGAACATGTTTGAAAGCCACAAGTTCTTGGATATCACTTGTCGTGTTTTGAGGGTTGTCTTGCAGATGTCTCCATGAGTTGGTGCATAGTCGAACCATGACATCTTGAAACGTTGGATCTGGAGCGGATGCCTCACGGATGGCCTCCAATGGTACTGCAGGAGGGCATACGTTGTCGATGACAAAGTGAATGTACTCCTCAGTCAGAGAGCACTTCTCTTTGGTGTGTGGCTGCGGGTGCCGGGACATATAGTCTGCTGGATTCTCTGACTTCCCAGGCTTGTGAATAATGGTATAGACATAGTCTTGGAGAAGCAGTCCCCATCGCTCAATGAGCGGGGGCATTTTTGCTCTGGGGTTTTCGAATATTGTGATGAGAGCTTGGTGGTCCGTGATAATGGTAAAGTGCTTCCCGTACACGAAGAGGTGAAAGTGTTCGCAGGCCCATACCACAGCGAGGCTCACCTTCTCAGGCTGCGAGTAAGCCTTCTCCGTGTCAGTGAGGCTGCGACTGGCATCCTCATCGTATTGTGCCAGGATGGCACCTAGCCCCACAGGGATGGCATCTACTGTTATTTCAGTTTTCCTCTTGGTGTCAAAGTAGGCCAGATTGATGGCAGAGCTCACGGCCTTTTTGATTTTGTTGAGAGCCTGGTCGCAGGCGGATGTCCATGAGAATTGTTGACCCTGGTGAGTAAGTTCCCTAAGTGGGTAGCTAATGGTCGCATAGTCTTTGATGTAGCGAGCGCAATAACTTGCCATCCCTAGGAATGATCGTAGGTCACTGACATCTTGTGGTTGTGGGGTGTCTGCCAGGGCAGACACTTTCTCCGGGTCCGGATTCATGCCATCTTTGGAAAAGATGTGTCCATAGAATTTTAGAGTCGATCTGTGAAATTCACACTTATCAGGGTTCAGTGTGAGGTTGAATAACACACAAGAACCTAGGAGGTCTATAGGCCAAGCAAATCGCTGGCAAAACTGGCAGGTCTATCTCTATGACAGTTGGTGCCCCAGTCACCATATAACAATGTGTAAAGAGAAAAGGAAGTAGTGATATCTAATAATCAATTGGAAAACTGATCAAACCAAATCCAGTACATGTGTATATTGTGGATAACCATCAAACAAACCAAATGATCAGTCCTATCACTTGGTCATCCACAATGTGATCTGGCAGGTCCTTAGATCATCTAGACCATATGCCACCCAGTCATTGTAGGTACTGGATGCGGTCCACAGTGTACTTCCAATTGTTGGTCAGATTATGATGGTCAGTAGGGAGTGGTGAAAATACAGTGCAACATACAAAAAAGTGGTGAGTCTTAAAATAGGGTGATATGTCTGAACAGATACTTTAATAGAAACCAGGCACATCCCCTAGTTAAAAAATAGGAACAGCGCAAACGACAGTATGGAACAAATGACTGTCGCAATTAGGGCCAACCGGTTTCTGCCTACCGGGCAACACGTCCCTTGGCTTTCGTCAGGGCCACTGCTCTAAGAAGTTGCTACTGTTGTATGTGTTAGAAAACAAAAATGTATATGACAAATCAGTGAAAAAGAGTACAAGAGTAGGGACGATACAACCTGTACCTACAGTTATTTACTCATCCTCCTTGTCAGTAGGTGCTCAACACGATCTAAAAAACATATATGTTACCCTCATATTAGTAACAGAGCTTATCACACTCGAGCTCTCATCTTCTCTTACATTCATGGAGAACCATTCGACAAAAGAATATATTAAAAATATTACTTTGCTCACCCGACATGACAGGGGACAGGACCTCACCTCACCTGGACCGTGCTCAGGTATACGAGTCCCCGCACTGTGGAACAGATAGATGCAGACAGGGAAAGGCATCAAAACCCAATATTTCATGTAGAGTCTAAAAATGTCTAATTATATACCCTGTGGCAAAACGTCTCATCTGTCCACCTATAAACTTAATGATGGAATAACACCCTAGGCAAACGGCAAGTATCCCTTGGACAAATGTAAAATAATGATAATATCATGTTTATCATGAATACCTTCTCATGTTGATAATATGTAATCCACTATAAGGCAGTACAAAATAAACTGAATAATGGCTGCTAGATAGCAAGAGTCATGAAGTCCAACAAAGGTGTAAAGTAAATGACTATCATGCTAATGATATAGAACCTACTATTAGACAAACCAAATGATCTGAATTATGGCTGCTGAATTGCCAAGAAATGACAGGAATAGTGCAGTCCTACATAATAATCTCTACTTATACAAGCTTGCCCAACACACAACAACAGATGCTGAACTTACCTCTCCGTCGGTGCCACCAAACTCGCCTGAGGCTTGGGGGAGGCACCGAAACGGAAGAGGTGTAGAGTCAAATGCTGTGACAAACTGGAGAACTACTTTTCCTTCGTTTCGGGACTGGTGGTATAAGTCTTCAATTTGTATTTAAACTATGATTAAAGCTCACGATAATGATTATTTTATGACCTACACCCCTCTCCCTAACCAAATCACGGCAAAATATACCAAAAGGATACCCCTTCTCGTTGTGGATCCTGCATAGCCATCCGCACTGCAGTATGAGCGTGGAGTGCCCGTATCCATCCGCGGAACTACAGAATGACGTCAAAACGTCCATTACTGTAGTTCCAGCGGCGCGAGTGCTCCTGATGTAAAACCTTACGTTCTTAAATCATCAGCAACAAATGGAAAGGCTGTTGAAGCTAAAAGAACAACATCTGATGTTCACTATTTGGCCGTAGTGCCACTACAATTACTCGAGGTGGTAGTGGTAGAAAGTTGAAAGAAAAAAAACACCACAAGAACTACAAAATGACCTCAAATCGGCCATTATCGTAGTCCTGAACAAGTCTATGGTAGTTTAATTGCTCCTGTGGGATTAAGATGTACAAAGACCTAAACTTGGTCAGACTAAGCGCCATTCAGAAGTACTATGTATGTCCCAGGAGGCATAGCAATACCAAAGCACTTAAAAGGCCACAGGTGAGAATATGATAATGTAAATAAAGTTGGAAGAATTACACTATATATTCCAGAAGCCACATTTGTGACCCATGAGCTGAGTTCGTGTATTCATACATACTAGGGCATATGGAACTACAGAGAACACCACGGTATCTGGTCATTAAGTCCCATGGTATCAGCGGAGAGTTTGAAGACCCATCTTTGTTCTCCCTGGAACAGGTATTTGGCAACATTCTTCACATGTGAGGGTATAAGGGTTTCTCCAAAACCGTCCATACAAAATCAGATTCCCCGTGTTGTTTCTCGAGGAAGTGTCTGGTCAATTGTGTCATTGATTTCTTACAGCGGAACGAGCTCTTATGCTCAAGCATGCGCACTCGCACCTTGCGGGTAGTCATTCCCACATATTTACAGGAACAAGGGCAGGTCAGTAAATAAATAAGGTTCTCGCTGTTACAATTAGTGAAATGGTTTTGTACCCAAGGCCTGTCAGTGCCTATATCTATCTCGGTAGAGTGTTTTGTTTGTGGGCAGACAGAGCAATTCCCAGGTAAATCCCAAAAAGTGCCCAAAATTATTATGGGCCTCTCTTTCGGGCGCGTGTGTATTAGGCGATCCCTAATGCTGTTTGATCTTTTAAACGCGAATAGAGGTATTGCGATCTTATCATTGCCATGGTTAAGAATGCGCCAATGCTTCCTGATAATTTTCTGTAAGCTGTTGCTTCTTGTATTGAATGTGCTCATGAGTGTAAGTCTTTCACTAGGAGGTTTGGGCATAGGTGGTTCTAAGAGCGCCTCTCGATTATTATTATGCGCTCGCTTCAGAGACCGTTTAATTAGTGGCCTGGGGTAGTGTCTCTCCAAAAGTTGTGAGGACCATTTCCTGGCATGAGTCTTAAAATCCTCTGATCTGGAGCAGTTCCTCGGTACTCGGAGGAACTGACCGTATGGTAAATTATCCCTAAGGGATTTGGGATGGCGACTCTCGTACAAAAGTAACGAGTTTCTAGCCATCGGCTTCCTATACAACTCGCTCTGCAGGCCTGCTCCACTTCCTCGAGAAACAAGACGGGGAATCTGATTTTGTATGGACGGTTTTGGAGAAACCCTTTATACCCTCACATGTGAAGAATGTTGCCAAATACCTGTTCCAGAGAGAACAAAGATGGGTCTTCAAACTCTCCGCTGATACCATGGGACTTAATGACCAGATACCGTGGTATTCTCTGTAGTTCCATCTGCCCTAGTATGTATGAATACACAAACTCAGCTCATGGGTCACAAATGTGGCTTCTGTAATATATAGTGTAATTCTTCCAACTTTATTTACATTATCATATTCTCACCTGTGGCCTTTTAAGTGCTTTGGTATTGCTATGCCTCCTGGGACATACATAGTACTTCTGAATGGCGCTTAGTCTGACCAAGTTTAGGTCTTTGTACATCTTAATCCCACAGGAGCAATTAAACTACCATAGACTTGTTCAGGACTACTATAATGGCCGATTTGAGGTCATTTTGTAGTTCTTGTGGTGTTTTTTACTTTCACCTTTCTACCACTACCACCTCGAGTAATTGTAGTGGCACTACGGCCAAATAGTGAACATCAGATGTTTTTCTTTTGGCTTCAACAGCCTTTCCATTTGTTGCTGATGGTTTAAGAACGTAAGGTTTTACACCAGGAGCACTCGCGCCGCTGGAACTACAGTAATGGACGTTTTGACGTCATTCTGTAGTTCCGCGGATGGATACGGGCGCTCCACGCTCCTACTGCAGTGCGGATGGCTACGCAGGATCCACAACGAGAAGGGGTATCCTTTTGGTATATTTTGCCATGATTTGGTTAGCGCGAGGGGTGTAGGTCATAAAATAATCATTATCGTGAGCTTTAATCATAGTTTAAATACAAATTGAAGACTTGTACCACCAGTCCCGATACGAAGGAAAAGTAGTTCCCCAGTTTGTCACAGCATTTAATTCTACACCTCTTCCGTTTCGGTGCCTCCCCCAAGCCTCAGGCGAGTTTGGTGGCACCGACGGAGAGGTAAGTTCAGCATCTGTTGTTGTGTGTTGGGCAAGCTTGTATAAGTAGAGATTACTATGTAGGACTGCACTATTCCTGTCATTTCCTGGCAATTCAGCAGCCATAATTCAGATCATTTGGTTTGTCTAATAGTAGATTCTATATCATTAGCATGATAGTCATTTACTTTACACCTTTGTGGGACTTCATGACTCTTGCTATCTAGCAGCCATTATTCAGTTTATTTTGTACTGCCTTATAGTGGATTACATATTATCAACATGAGAAGGTATTCATGATATTATCATTATTTTACATTTGTCCAAGGGATACTTGCATTATGCCTAGGGTGTTATTCCATCATTAAGTTTATAGGTGGACAGATGTGACGTTTTGCCACAGGGTATATAATTAGACATTTTTAGACTCTACATGAAATATTGGGTTTTGATGCCTTTCCCTGTCCGCATCTATCTGTTCCACAGTGCGGGGCCTCGTATACCAGAGCACGGTCCAGGTGAGGTGAGGTCCAGTCCCCTGTCATGTTGGGTGAGCAAATTAATATTTTTAATATATTCTTTTGTTGAATGGTTCTCCATGAATGTAAGAGAGAAGATGAGAGCTCGAGTGTGATAAGCTCTGTTACTAATATGAGTGTAACATATATGTTTTTCTACATCGCGTTGAGCACCTACTGACAAGAAGGATGAGTAAATAACTGTAGGTACAGGTTGTATCGTCCCTACTCTTGTACTCTTTTTCACTGATTTGTCATATACATTTTTGTTTTCTAACACATACAACAGTAGCAACTTCTTAGAGCAGTGGCCCTGACGAAAGCCAAGGGACGTGTTGCCCGGTAGGCAGAAACATGTTGGCTTTTAATTGCGACAGTCATTTGTTCCATACTGTCGTTTGCGCTGTTCCTATTTTTTAACTAGGGGATGTGCCTGGTTTCTATTAAAGTATCTGTTCAGACATATCACCCTATTTTAAGACTCACCACTTTTTTGTATGTTGCACTGTATTTTCACCACTCCCTATCATAATCTGACCAACAATTGGAAGTGTACTGTGGACCGCATCCAGTACCTACAACGACTGTGTGGCATATGGTCTAGATCAGTGTTTCCCAAACTGGGGTCCGTGGACCCCCAGGGGTCCGTGACACATTCCCAGGGGGTCCTCGGGCAGCAGTTTTAAAAGCACTGCAAAATTCCTTGTAGAACTAACAGTTTGAGCAACAATAAAAGTGTCAAGATAACACCAGTGATTAGTGTACCTGCTGGAGAGAGATGAGAGTTTTGTCCAGTGGCAGGTTTGACTTATCTAATGTAGCGCAGAAGGTTAATATGCCTGCTTTAAAGAACGCGTACCATGCATTTTAAAAAACAGCATTTTATGTACATAGGTCAGTGCATTACTTCTTTTGTCACAGAGATTCTTTTGTTACTCTTCAGCTCATAAGAGTCTATCATAATCTAGCACAGTGACCTATAAACTGTCACCAAAGAACTGTTTACACCCTGCATGGTACAAGTTAGTAACTTATGTTTTTCCCCAGTCTTTCATTAACCTGATGCTGCTAAAGGGGTTTATTTGGGTGGAAATACATTGTTATTGTTAAAGTCAATGTTAATCACTGTGTTAGGTTCTAAATTCTGAGTGTGTGCTCTTTAAAAATGCCTACCAGTATGAATGACATGTGAATCCTACACCTTGCAGTCCCCTTTGCCTTATATAACATTTTCTCTACACTGATGTACACGTATGATTCATTGTCTCTATATGTGTGTGATGTAAAGTGCTCTGACATCCTACAATGGTATGAGAGATGGTATAAAACAAATGAAATACATGTGACAGATGTGCTATGGAGACATGAGAGGCACTGTTGAAGGGTGATAATAAGGGAATTATTGAAGAACCCCAACAAAGATTGTTGTATCCTGGTGCATAGTAAGGGCATCATTTACTAATATTTAAAAGCTAATACAATTCAATATATAATGATAAATTTGTTGTAGAGCACCATTGTATTCTAAGTTTTCTTGGGGGGAGAGCCTCTCAAAGCCCCCTTTGTAGTGGTCAGCCTCACTCACTGCACTTGGTGTGCACTGTTTGGGGACTGGTCGAAAAAAAAATTGCCAGGGCTGCTTTTGGTTTCCACTCTGGCCCTGGCAGGGGCAGGAGCCTAGTACTGCGAAATAAAAGTAACCATTTAAAAGGTAATCACAGAGATGCAGCACCAACCTTCCCATTAACATTATCTGTTTTTTGCAAACTCTTTCGATATAAAATACTAAAATCCTTAGTATTTCCAGTATTTGTTTTGTGTGCACATGTGTGTTTATTTATTCGGAATTACTCTTTTAATGTTTGAAATTTAAATCGTACAAATTGCAGGGGGGTCTCCGGCTTCCAGTGGTGAGTCAATGGGGGTCCTCAGAAGTCAAAAGTTTGGGAACCGCTGGTCTAGATGATCTAAGGACCTGCCAGGTCACAGTGTGGACGACCAAGTGATAGGACTGATCATTTGGTTTTTTGATGGTTATCCACAATATACACATGTACTGGATTTGGTTTGATCAGTTTTCCAATTGATTATTAGATATCACTACTTCCTTTTTTCTTCTCTCTCTCTTTATACATTGTTATATGGTGATTGGGGAACCAACTGACATAGAGATAGACCTGCCAGTTTTGCCAGCAATTTGCTTGGCCTATAGACTTCCTAGGTTCTTGTGTGTTATTCAATTGTTGTTACTGGGGAAGCGAACGAGTGGTAGGTCTTTAAATTTCTTCCCTTTGACCCTATTGTCCCTGTCTCTTTTTTTCAGTGTGAGGTTGGCATTCAATAGTGCATCTGTCCAGAGCCGTGTCTTGTTCTGTTTGATTATTTCCGAACACTAGAATATCATCGCTATAGTTGTAAGCATTCGGGATGCCTTGAATCACTCGTCGGATGGCCTCTTGGAAGATCTCAGCGATACAAAAGGGGATGATGGATGGAGCGCTTGAACAAATCAAACACTCACCCTCAGTCAACTGATTTGGGTTTAATCCATCACCATTCTTTAGTTCACTCAGCCACCCCAGTTCAGACATTGCTATATGCAAATCAGTCTGACCCTGTGCCCCATGGGAACAGTCCAGCCCGAACTGCCAAGCCATGTCTTCCCTGGACCGGAAACAAGCATCCTGGGACCGGTTTCGGATTCATAATCCTCATCAGCCAGGCTATCTTGAATCCAGTGGCCAAGTGAACAAGGGACTCACGTCTGAGCATACCCTGCCACACTTAGGGAGAACAAAGCGATACAAAAGGGGATGATGGACGGAGCGCTTGAACAAATCAAACACTCACCCCCAGTCAACTGATCTGGGTTTAATCCATCACCATTCTTTAGTTCACTCAGCCACCCCAGTTCAGACATAGCTATAAGCAAATCAGTCTGACCGTGTTCCCCATGGGAACAGTCCAGCCCGAACTGCCAAGTCATGTCTTCCCTGAGCCGGAAACAAGCATCCTGGGAACGGTTTCGGATTCATAATCCTCATCAGCCAGGCTATCTTGAATCCAGTGGCCAAGTGAACAAGGGACTCACATCTGAGCATACCCTGCCACACTTAGGGCGAACAAAGCGATACAAAAGGGGATGATGGACGGAGCGCTTGAACAAATCAAACACTCACCCCCAGTCAACTGATCTGGGTTTAATCCATCACCATTCTTTAGTTCACTCAGCCACCCCAGTTCAGACATAGCTATATGCAAATCAGTCTGACCCTGTGCCCCATGGGAACAGTCCAGCCCGAACTGCCAAGCCATGTCTTCCCTGGACCGGAAACAAGCATCCTGGGACCGGTTTCGGATTCATAATCCTCATCAGCCAGGCTATCTTGAATCCAGTGGCCAAGTGAACAAGGGACTCACGTCTGAGCATACCTTGCCACACTTAGGGCGAACAAAGCAATACAAAAGGAGATGATGGACGGAGGGCTTGAACAAATCAAACACTCACCCCCAGTCAACTGATCTGGGTTTAATCCATCACCATTTTTTAGTTCACTCAGCCACCCCAGTTCAGACATAGCTATATGCAAATCAGTCTGACCCTGTGCCCCATGGGAACAGTCCAACCCGGACTGCCAAGCCATGTCTTCCCTGGACCAGAAACAAGCATCCTGGGACTGGTTTCGAATTCATAATCCTCATCAGCCAGGCTATCTTAAATGCAGTGGCCAAGTGAACAAGGGACTCACGTCTGAGCATACCCTGCCACACTTAGGGCGAACAAAGCGATACAAAAGGGGATGATGGACGGAGCGTTTGAGCAAATCAAACACTCAGCCCCAGTCAACTGATCTGGGTTTAATCCATCACCCTTCTTTAGCCCACTCAGCCACCCCATTTCAAACATGGCTATATGCAAATCAGTCTAACCCTGTGCCTCATGGGAACAGTACAGCCCGAACTGCCAAGCCATGTCTTCCATGGACCGGAAACAAGCATCCTGGAACCGGTTTCGGATTCATAATCCTCATCAGCCAGGCTATCTAGGTGGTTCCCTATTCGAATGTCCAATTTGGGGTATTTCTTTAGTCGGTTGGGATCTGACACCATGCATATATATTCATCGCTGTCCTGCGACATAGGCGTGGGTGATGATGAGTCACTGGATGTCAATCTTCACGATCTGTACGAGCCAACTGAGCGCGCACTAGACCTTGATGAGCTGGAGGAGCGACCCTCTCTTCCCATCACCGCTCGGGCATGATGATTAGTGCTCGACCGTGACACGGTCGTCTTTAGTTCTGACCGTCGCGTTTGGCAGACTGCTTCAAAATGGTTTTCTCTCCCACAGCGGTGACATTGCTGGCCGATGGCAGGGCATTGCCCCGAGTGCGGGTATTCTTGTCCGCACCTGTAGCACTTTGATGCAGGTTTACTGGTCCGATGATGTCGTGGTTCATGACGCGACGACGTTCCCCTGGAAGTCTGCGTGACTCTTTGTGACATCTGAAGGTCTGATCGGCGCTTCGGGTCTGTGTGGGCTTGCATTCTGAACGCTTGTTCCTATTTTTCAGACTTGTTAGCCTCCATTTTCTTTGCATGGTCCTCTGCTTGATCATTTATGCGCGTCAGTTCCTCTATTTCTTCCAGAGTGTAATGTTTCTTTAAAAGCCGTCGACGTAACGATTCAGATTGACATCCTTCTATTATGCGCAGTCATAGCGCGTCTTCTGTGGTGAATGCATCAAATTCGCAGTGTCGGGCTAGGCGCCTGATACGTGCAATAAAGTCACACATGAGTTCATCTTTTTCTTGTGACGCTAGATTGAATGTGTATCGCTCATAATCCAGATTATGCTTAAGTAGGAATTTCCTGTCTAGAGCCCCTTTTACGTCATCATAGGAAGTGGCATTGGCGGCTGGCAGCTCTTTGATGATTTGCGCGATATCTTTTCCAACTAAGTTTCGCAGCGCTATTAATTTTTGCTTGAAGTCCTGTACTTGGGATCCTGTCATAAAATCCTCAAAGTCCTCTGCCCAGCTTTTCCACTTGGGTCCCATGCTAATCCCGGACGTCAGTTCCAGTGGCTCAGGCGGGCGTAGATATGACACTCCCATTAGTATTTGAGGTGATAGCTGGATTTGTAGCGCTGCCCCCATGTCTGCTGGGCGTGAGGTATCAGGTTCCGATGTCATTCTGGTTTGGTTACTAGTCGGCCTGCTGATTGCCGCTTAAATTTGTATGGCTGTGATGATTTCTTTGGAAATGCCTAACTTTAAGATGGCCGCCGTAGAAAGTCAATGGAGGTATATGACCGGTGCCTGATTTCAAAATGGCCCCCGCTAGGACAAACTCGACCTCCACACCGGCTCGTGGGCTGCTTCTCTTCAACAGTCAGTCATCTCCAGAACTCTTTGTTATTCTCTGCTCGAGGCGCCGCGTTCAGGACTCACCCTTCGCTCAGTCCGTTTCAGCTCACAGCACTTGAGCAGCCTCCAGTCTCCTTTATTGTGCGTCCTCGCGCTCTCCTCACGCCTTGGGGTGTTCGGCCCGTTTTCAGCGAGGCTTAATCTCGGTGATAGCTCTCTCTCTCTCAGGCGGCAGTGATCTTGAGTGGGCGAAGCGTATAGATAACTCGTGGGGCCCTCCGCACTTTCCGCGTTTCCTTCGCGCCTTCACTCCTCACGTCGCCGCAGGTACTCCGGTCTTCGGCTGCGTGTTAGCAGCAGGGGGGCATGGATTGTGGGTGTTAACATCCCACCCTCGTCGCCAGTGTACTGTTCTCGACCCCTCCAAGGAAGACTCGGGACACGAGCTGGGTTACGGCACGTCTTTATTAACTGGTGCCTAGCTCCAAACTGAAACTTCCCCTTTCTCCTTCCTGCTCCGCCTCTTCCCTTTCCGCCTGCCCTGTCCCGACATCAGGGTCAGGTAGGAACGACATGACAGATAGTAGCTTAAAAAGTATGATGATACTGTATGGGTGTAATGATAGCAGCTTGTTCTGCAAGGTCCGCCATGGTTTGGTCTATAAAATGTTTGTTTCCAGTGTTCCCTATATCTCTGCTTCCCCTCAAGCGCCACTAAATGTGTATTCATTTCCCATGGTCCCCCGGGCTCTACTCGCAAATAGTTCAACAAAGTCTTATTCTCATTGGTCCAGGCGGAGCCGCAGCGCTAACGTGACGATGTTACCCCTCTGAGGACCTCTGTTGGCCATCAGTGGAATTGCAGTCTTTTGTCTTCCTTGAACTCGAGGAGGGAATTTGAAAACAAGCACTTGTAAATCCAGCTTACCCATAATGCATTGCAAGCACCGATCCGCCATATTTAGGGGCATATTCACAAGGAGTTATCGCCAATTTATCAACACTTTAGTGCCGCAAAAGCTGCAATAGATTTTCCGCCCCATTCACAAGCTGGTGCAGACTGCCGACATCGCCAATTTTCCTCCGATAGCTACCGCAAAACACATCGCCATGAATGAGTGCGACAACTAATGCTAATGATATGCAGAGTAGGCGTTCCCGTGCAAAAACACACAAAAACACCATTCCTTGAGATTCTCAACGACCAGCCAGATGGGCAATGAGCACCAAAAACAGGTGCTAAGGCGCGTTAGCAGCAGAGATTTAACACCTGCCTTTTGCTGGTGTTAAGCAGGACGACTACCTGCAGCACAAAAGGAGCCCAACCCAGAGCCACATCTGAAGACAAACAGATGCCATGGAGCTACTGGTCATGCAGCTCGGAGACCCTAGAGGGCCACCTTCACCGCCAACACCCCCAACCCCTTCCCCCCGCACCCACTCCAGACTACCACCGAGGGAGTGCAGAGCAAGACAGCAGACCTTCCGAAAACAGCATGGCCCCTCAGCCACACAAGGGCAGAATGTGGGGAGAGGTGGGAACCAAGTAAGTGTGAAGGAGGCAACTCACCCATGAAGAAGAATGCACACAATGCCATGTGTGGCGGTGATGTGCTGGACAGATCACAGAATGCAGAGCCCAGACATGGCTATGTGGACATATACTGCTGGCGTATGTAGTGTTGTGGACAGTGGACGCAACCATGTCCCCTCAGGCAGTGGGTTAGACCTCGGTCATGTAGCTTTGACGTCCCTCTCTATAAGCGCAAGTGGAGTGGGCTTGTCCGGTGTAAGGTTGTCCAGGGTAGGAGTGTGGATAAAGGTCCCCAGCGCAGCCAGCGGCACAGCAACACGGAGCTATGTGTGTGCCGGATACTACATTCGTCCTACATTGCGGTCAGCATGTCCCACAGTTCAAATCGGGTAACATTTCTGTTAATGGAGGAAACAACTAGTCAACAGATATTGCCCCCCGTGCGGCACGCCCGGACGATGCATCATCGTTGGCTGTGCATCCGCTGAGCGCTCAAGGTGCCACTGACCCTGTGTAACACAAGTTGTTGCCACGTGGCCGTAGGCCCTTGCTGACTGCTGTCTCTGGCCTACACTGCGGTCAGCAGGTCCCCCAAGTCAATCTCAGTCTTGATTCATTTATGGCAGAGTGTGTGAAGCAACAGACATTGCAACCGATGTGGCCCACACGGACAACACATTTGCACCTGCTGAGTGCACCACGTGTCACTGACCCTGTGCTACACATGCCGATGCCATGTGGCAATTCTGAGGCAGAATTCTGTATCCAAAAATACAGGCCGACGATCTGCAAGGACAGCAGGTGACTCTGACCCTGTGCTACACAAGCCGATGACCTACAAGGATACCAGGTGTCCCTGACCCTGTGCTCCATAAGCCAACACCATGTGGGCGTGGGCACTTGCTGGCCACTGCCTCTGGCCAACACTGCTGTCAGCAGGTCCCCCAAGTCATATTGAGTCTTGCTTCATTGATGGCGGAGTCCAGTAGGCGACAGACATTGCTTACGGGGTGGCCCACCAGGACGATGCATCATCGCAGGCCGCGCACCAGTCGAGCGCTTCAGGTGCCACTAACTCAGTGCACTGCAAGTCATGGACCCTTTATGATTGAATCTGTGTGTGTGATCGATGCTCACTGTTCTAGTTGTTGTCAGTACCAACAACTCCCTGAGGGATGGCTTACTCTCACCCCACAACCATCCAGGACAGGCGTCACTGGACATGTGACCCTGGTAAAAAAAAGGGTCCGGGCGCACGTGCCCGTAACCAGTTCAACCATACATCTAAGTGTGTCCGTGTGGTCATTATATATGCACGATGGGCCCAGGCCCTACCACATTACATTGTGCTGTGTATAGCGGAGGTAATCATGTCACCTCAGGCAGTGGGTAAGACCTTGGACGTGTAGCTTCGTCGTCAGCCCCTGTATGCGCAAGTGGAGTGGGCTAGGCCGGCGTATGCCAGTCCAGCGTAGGGGTTCACAGATTTTGCCTGGGGCACTGGGCGTGGTTCTGTTCTGGGCAGAACAAGGAAGTACGTAATGCGTGTGTCTCTGTTTCAGTGTGGGCAATATCCGGCCCACAATTGTCAATGTTACAATGTATCATGCATCCGTAGGGCAGGCTCACACGTAAGGGTGACTGAACGAGCGCAAGATCGCTCGGGGTATTGTCCCACACATGCCAAGTGTTGTGTGTATCTGTAGTGCCGCAGCATGAGCAAAATACCTGGCCTCAATAACAGCGTGAGTACAGCCAGCCATGAACTGTAAACCTGTGTCCGCCCTATCCTTACCATAGGCCTACACTCAAGTGGCTGCCCACCCTCAATGGACAACATCACAGTGTCATTGTCAGGCTTGTGGACATGCTCTGACAGGCATGACAATGGTGTTCCGTAGAAGTGCAAGTGAGGCAACCGCGCAGCGCACACAAATAAAAAGTCACAGTGGTAGAGAGGCAGCGTAACACACAGTGAAGCTGCTCATTTGCCACATGTTAGGCATGTTATACATGATTCCCAAAGTCGCAGACATCCCACCTCCAACAAGCCTCTACACATTTCATGAATGCAAGCAGATGACAAACTGATTGTAGGGTTGAAAGCTCCTTTGTCTGGACTATCAGGAGGAAGCACATCTGTAGCTCCGACCTGGGAATTGCATGTGCCCGGGGGGTGAAATAGTAGGGTAAGTGCTGGATAGTGTAGGGGTAAAAATTACTATTCTAACTCCAGGGGGGTGAAATAGTAGGGTAAGTGCTGGATAGTGTAGGGGTAAAAATTACTATTCTAACTCCAGGGGGGTGAAATAGTAGGGTAAGTGCTGGATAGTGTAGGGGTAAAAAATACTATTCTAACTCCAGGGGGGTGAAATAGTAGGGTAAGTGTTGGATAGTGTAGGGGTAAAAATTACTATTGTAACTCCAGGGGGGTGAAATAGTAGGGTAAGTGCTGGATAGTGTAGGGGTAAAAATTACTATTCTAACTCCTTAAATAAATAATGTTTTATTTCCAAACATATTAATTAATTAATATTTATTTATTTTTTAAAAATAATTAAATAGGATTTTTTATATAATTATATACTTACCAATACTTACGTTGTAATGGCATGCGTTGTAAAGGCATCTGCGATGAAAAAACATGCGTTGTAAAGGTAGTTCGTTGTAATGGATCATGCGTTGTAAAAATTGCGTTGTAAAGGAAGTCGTTGTAAAAGTTGCGTTGAAACGGTTGTATACCCTCAATAGAATTTGATGACAACTCCCACACTACGCACAGCCCGACGTGAGACCAACGTGTACACATGGAAGTCCTTGCTCGAAGTTATCGTGCATGGAATGGCCTTCACACTTACTCCTAGACCATCCCAGGCCTACAACCATTGCACACAAACACTGCTCATTGATCAGAGCTGTGTCATTTCATCCACAGAACTGGTGCAGGTCACAACAGTGCCGCTTCAACCAGAGCCACTAACGCAATGTCAGAACATCCCGGACACATGCACAACCCTTGTCACGTGGAAATGTACCGTGCATGTTTACTGCATTTACTGAGGATACTGCCCTTGGTAGACTGCAGAACAGTTACAGGCCGAGCTTTTGCCTTGCCAACGTCACCTGCGTTCTAACCCTGGGCGAAGCACTACGCAAAGCTCGCGTGCGAACATGCGTAGTGCAGCGTAGCGTAGTGCAGCGGTCCTTTTTTGCTTGTTCGCGGTCCTGAATGTCATGTTCGCGACCGCGAGCAAGCAAAATGACATCCCGGCGAGATTCTCAACGCGAGGAGGTCAGGATTCTCATTTGTGAGTGGTTGCGCATGCTCGCGACCGCTCTCAATGAGAAACTACCTGTTCGCGTTGAGAAAGCTGCCGCTCGAGTAATAATCTACTCGAGCAGCAGAAAACTACAGCTCGCACTGTGCAAGATGCCGTTTTTAATGCTTGCACAGTGCCAGATGCTTGTCTGCACTGTTCAATCATTGAAAATGCATCTTGCACAGTGCGAACATGCTACTACGCAGCTCGCGTAGTGCTACATAAAGTTCGCATAGTGCGAAGTGCACTTCGCGTAGCTTCGCGTAGCGCTACTTCGCGAACTACGCCCACCCTTACTGCGTTCGGCCTGTGTTGCATTGTCGCTCGTCCATATTCAAGAGGTGTATGGATGTCTGCCTCTCCAACAGGACGGTAGCTGAACTGCATTTTGACATGTGTGTGCCCCCTCTGTTGGGTCATGACCAGGAATGTCAGTGTGACACCCATCTATGGGATGACTGGATACTTGACATACATGCTGTAACCCGGACCTCGGAGATTGCAGAACTCCTTGTGTGCAAAGATCACATTGAACCACTCCCATATTGGTCTGTAGTGCTAATTGGTGAGAGGGGGTATACGCAGCACATCTGTCCGGACCTGGTAATGGATTACCACGCGGAGTTGTTTGATGAGCCACCTCATGTTGGAAATGCTTGCCTAAGGAGCTGCACTCGCTCTTTGTCATTGTCTGCCTGTTCTCAAAATGTGTGGAAGCCTACCCAGCCAAATAGAATGACGCATTGACTGTAGCCAAGTTATTACTACGAGAACTGATACCTAGGTTCGGGATTCCGGTCACTATTGAATCAGATAGAGGTGGGCATTTCCAGAATGAGGTGATCGATCAGCTCTGTAAGGCATTCAAGATTACACAAAAGCTGCACTGTGCATATCGTCCAGAGACTTCTGGAGTGGTGGAGCAAATAAATGGCACTATAAAATCTAGACTAGGAAAGATGTGTGAATCTACCGGCATGGACTGGGTAGATGCTTTGCCTCTTGTTCTGATGGGACTCAGAAGTATTCCAGACCGAAACACAGGCCTGAGTCCCCATGAAATCCTGATGGGAAGAGTGATGAGACAAGCATGGGTACCAGGACATAAACTGATAAACATTTCTGATGATTTGGTACTTGAGTACTGCAAGCCACTGGGTGAACAAGTGCGTTCTATCTCTCGCCAGATTGGGGAAGACGCCATCGCCAATCCAACAACTCCAATCCAATAATTGGTTCCAGGCGATTTGGTTGTACTAAAGAAGCATACTCGTACAGATTGCCTTTCACCAAGGTGGGGACAACAACGCCAAGTGATACTGGTGACCACGACAGCGGTGAAGTGTGCCGGCGTTCCAAAGTGGATCCATGCCAGCCATACCAAGAAGGTGATCAGAGATGAGAAAACTGACGCTGAAGGTTGTCCAGCTGAGGGGGTCTCCAGACGATGGTCCTGAAGTAGCTGATGACGAACAACCGAGCACCAGTCAAGATGAGTGGATACCCATAATCGACCTGACGGATGACCCAATCAGAACAAGAAGTCAAACATACGCAGACAGAGAGTGGAATAGTGAGGAAGAGACAGGAATAGGAGAAGACAATCAGATTATTGAAATCCATGTCAAATCTGAAGGAGAAGAAGAACAGACAGAGACAGAACAAGTGATCGACACACCTCCACAAACTCCTGAGCTTGAAAAAGGACAGATAGACATTAGGGCAAAAGTTCAAGCAGAAGAAAATCAAGGGATCGAAGTGCTTGAACAGGACCAGATAGAATTAGAAGAACATGTTCAGGATACAGAAATTGAAACACCCAAAAGACTAATTCAGTATACACCTGAACCAGGCCAGCTTAGTAACCAGGCAGAAGAATTAGATACAAGACCTGGGACTAGACAGACAGGGAGGGAAGAAACAGAAACAGAAGTGCCACAAACAAATGAAAATAAAAGAGCATTAGAAGAAAGCCAAATCACAGTGCCAGCTAAAAGACTCAAGAAAAGAAAAATATTGAACCAGGATATATTAAGAGACTGAGACTGAGAATAAAAACAGTAGAAGAAAAACTTGCAGAAAGAAGGAAAAGTTCTCGTATAGCAGAGCAAGCTGGAGAAAGCTCCAAAAGAAGGAGTTATCGAATAAAAAGACTGAACGAAAAATACCAATATCCTGAATGGACGTATCTGATATTGGAGGACTTTGAGGATCTTGATATAACTGACGAAATTGACGAAGAAAAGATTGCTGATCAGTCTGCTGAAGAAGACGAACCAACCTGAAGTTGCTCAGTGTAAGCTACCTGTGCAAAGTTACAAAAAGGGGTTGAGAACTTCTTCTAAGCGGAAATGTCTGATTCAAATGTGAATGGAAGGCCTAGACGCAATTGTTGCAAAACATGCTGCAAAGTAAGTATATGTAGTATAGCGGTGTAGCACGGTTACAACGAATTTTTTACAACGCACTACCATTACATCGCAACTTTTACCACGCAAACCATTACAACGCAATGCGCTGGGGGGCGCTCTAGGATAGGGAATGTATTTAATATACTATCCAACACCTTCCCTGCTATCCACGGGGACTGGAGTTGGAATAGTAAATTAAATAATTCACTATCCAGCGCCTAAAAGCATTATGCGTTGTAATGGACTGCGTGGTAAAAACCGCGTTGTAAAGGCATGCGTGGTAAAAGCATGCGTTGTAGTGACACCAATCCAGTATAGCTATAGTGATAATAATTTGGATAGGACTAACAGTTTTTATTCCTTTTATGGTGAGCAAAAATACTAATATTGACCCTACACAGACTGTGACAAAAGACACTGAAGAACTGACAACACGTAGTGTAGAAAGACGTGAGAAAGCACTTAGCATCAGACAAACAAAATCAGACTTAGAAGCACCAGATGAGGAAGGACTGCATTATCATGGAGTTAGGAACAGGACTCATTTAAATGTTTTCGAAAATCTTTTAGTACATTACGTAGAGACCATGGAAATAGAAGATTGTTATGTGTGTATGAAGCTACCTACTTCTGTAGCCGAGGGAGTGACTTACCATCACCTGCCCCTGACATATGGAATTTCCTGTAGAATTTTAGCTAGCTTATTTTACAAAAGAGGACCGTTACAGTACTATTACTCTAACAATGACGTGATATTTTCTGAACTTCCTATTTGTGGAAATCTGAACCCTGTACATACTAAAAGTGACGTTACACGTTATATGGGAGAATACTTTCTGAATATAGGTACCATAAATTTAGGTGAAGCACACAGAGATAACTTGACCTGTTCATTACATGAGCAAGAAAAAATGTTTTTAAACATGGCAGAGAAAAGAAGGGAGAGTTTCCAACGAAAGGCAAATGATAAAAAGCAAAGAACTCCTAAATGGGCTGAAAACATGGAAAGCACCTCAAATGGTGGGGCGGGTCCTGCTTTGTTGCTGGATTTCGAAAGAAAAGGGAAACTCTGTCTTTACCGCGAAAGGACTAGTTATTATAATAACATTTTCATTGGTTCCAGTCAATGTGAGCACAATTACAAGGTAATTGGAGGTTGGGGTTTCAAAAATGGGTCAGAACCTGTGTTTCCCGGAATTTATTATATATGTGGAAACAAGGCTTATTTCAAATTGCCGGATCACTGGTATGGAAGCTGCTACTTTGGCATTGTCTTCCCGAAAATATACCATGTGAATGGAATTGCTGGAAGCAGTGAAAACACTAATGGCTTAGTGCGTAGCAAAAGAGAAAGCGTAGGTGAAATAATAGGTAGTATTTTTAGTGCACTGATACCTGGAGTGGGAGTGGTTCTGAACACACACAGAATTTGTAAATTGTCCACAATAGTGGATGTGTTGTCTACTGACACAGCTCATGGATTTCTGTTGGTCAATACCGAAATGGCTGCGATCAGATCAATGGTTTTACAGAACAGACTTGGTCTTGACACCTTATTAGCAAAAGAGGGCGGAGTCTGCCGGATGTTGAAAGCGCAACATTGTTGCACTTACATACCGGTCAAAAGTGTGCAAATCAAAAAGTATGTGAAGAACATTACCAATTTGGAAAAAGAACTCAAACCACTGGAGGTTGATAGTGCCTGGAAGAGACTTACTGATGGTCTCTCCGCTGTAGGTCATTGGTTTTCTAATTTAGGTAAAAGTTTATTGTTTAAGGTATTGATGCCAATTGGAGTGATAGGTTTCATCATATTTCTCATATTTGTCTGTTGCAAATGTCGCAAACACACAAAGAGGTACACTGTGAATAGGAGAGGTGTGAAACGGAGTATGGATGAACTTGAATTGGAGGAACTGAATAATCAGATTTACAAAAGGGTGAAAAATTCTCACCCTGACAAAGATGTGAAGGAGAAATTGAATCGAATGTTGGAAGAGATTGAGATGAACAAAGTGTGAGAAAAAGTTGGCATCTGATTCCATTAGGTTTGTGATGATAGTAAATATCATCAAAGAGGGGATTGATGAAGCAAGATTTTGCATATTACGCGACTTGCTTAAACTCAAGAACCTCGAAATAATATATAATCAAGTAATTCAACCTGTACGTCTTACTAATTGCCCTTTATTCTGACATTTGGGTGTCCTAGTGATGCTTGCGTATGTGTTTACTAACTCAATAACTCTTGTTCCTAAAAATGGCCGCCGCTTGATGGGTTTTCTTCTGCGCATGCGTTAGTCACACTCATGTGACGTGACGTACTTGCAGTTTTGGTGGGAATTATTGCGCCTGCGCACTTGCTTCTAAAATGGCTGTCTGTGTATTCACATGGTGAAGCTCGCGCTGATGCTTTCGTGTTGCTGTCTGTTGCAACTAAACCGTAACACCATAGTACATTATAAAGTAAGGGGTATAGAGTAGCTATTCCTGGTATACAGTGAATTCATTTATTTCTATGTTTTAATTTGTTTTCCCTTACTTTTCATGTACCGCGGTAATGAGGGGCTGATGGGATGCTCGGGAATCCATATTGAGAGGCTGTACTGCGCATGTCAGACTTCGGCTGGTGACATTGAAACCAGAAGTGGCAGCCAAGATGTGCCTGGGAAGATGCACCTTCACCCCGCCGAAGAAGCTAAAATGTTCTGTATTTGCAACAATTGTAATATTCTCATTGTATTCTTTAGAATATGTCATGGGAACCCCAAAATCAATGGGCGGTACCAGAAAATGCAAATTTAGTCTTGAAGAAAGTAGTTATGATTGGTGTGTTGACCTATCCTACTTGGGGACCAATCGAAATTGTGGATTTTGACACTTGCAACATTTGGGGGGGTGGTACACTGACCTGAAAACAGTATAACTAGCCTAGGTTTAGCTAGAGAATTTGTCCGACTTGTCTGAATAGCTGACCTGTCACTGACCCAACGCACTCAATAGGTGACTGATACAGAGGTGCTGCGGAGCACTCTGTCCGAAATATACCATAGACTCAAAGGTTTTACTAAACCTTAAGTGCTGGCGGAGCACTTTGCTGGGGAGTTCGCTAACCCAATCGGGGTTCTGGCCGATAGCTGCAGAGAGGGTGGAGCGCAGGCGTTGCTTCCAAACTGCGGGTGCTGGTCGTTCCTTGGTGGTCCTGTCCTGATCCTAATCTGGGTTTCCTGTCCTGTCCTGGGGTGTCCATTCTGCACCTGCTGTCCCATTGATGACTGTCCTTCCTTGGGGTATTTCCTGTCCTTGACTGATCCGTGGCCAGGGTTGGTCTTCACACCATTCTAGGTAAATATATAGTGCTGAAACTCTATACTGCACCTTCTATCTTTCTGTCTTTGCTTCAATAAAGACATACCTTTGCATATGTCGATTTTTCCATGCTTTTATGCAATCTGTTATATGAAAGTCATACATTAATTTTCTTAGCATGTTCCTATGTTACCCTTCCTTAAGCAAAATTCTCCATACCGTTTATGAAATATAGAAGTGGTTTATAATTTTCTCCTATAAGCTGATTGAAGTAATATTGCTAGAACTATAGCGTGTTCCTTTTTCACCCTTCCTATAGATGTATAGGATTAACGAATTTCACACCCAATCTTTGAAGCATTCATCTCAGTAGTGATATTCATTATATGCACTTTGAACTTTATCCCTGCAAAGTTTGATTAGCATTATTCTTTGATCTTACCTTTCCATAGATTTATAAATGGTTGCTCTAGTATATTTTCTCTATGGTTATGTGCTCTTCGTTATCTTAATTATCGATTGCCTTCTGGTTGTAAACTGTATGCTTTCTGAATCTGAACTCTAGATAAAACCTTTAAAACTTCCCAGTAGTCTGTGGTCCTTTAATGAAAACTAAAGTGATATAAAGTTGGTATTTTGTTGCCTGCCTTTCTTTCACAGCTAGCTCCCTGGTCCGTTGTGGTCATAGGTACCTGTAAAGGTGAAGTGGTAAGACGGGTACGCTAGAAATAAAATAGGAAGGAATCAGGGTTACTGGTAATAGAGTGTAAGGTCACCTGATCAATGTATGTGATGAATTGGAAATTTATGGGCCCGATACGTGTATGGTGAAATTGTTGGCCGGGTGACCTGCGCGCTCTATCACTTTCATGGCTGTGTAACTATGTAACTGCAGCCACAACAGTTTGGAACCCATTGCACATGTCCCGACATCTTGTTGCATCTTGGGGTTCTGGTCACATCTCCTACGGTGACAGTGCACATGGCTGCATTTGCCTGGACTCCGAATACATGAGCTGACAACAACGTAGGTGAACACACAACTGTGAATGGTGCGGCACGCCTCTGGAGTGGACAGCAGCGCTTGGCAACGTTCCACGTTCTGACATACTGCTGCATTGGTCTGCATGTTGTGGCACTTATCTTGCCCGTACTGACATGCATATGCTAATAAAGTCTACGCACCTTCACTTGTATTCAACTGTGTTGAGTGTTATTTTGTTTGACAATGTGTATCTCACTGCCTATCTGGGTCATGGCAATACATGCATTTCTACACCATCATATGTTGCATCCCTGTGCTTTGAAAATAATTCAGCGCATCCAAGTGGCTTGCATTCTGCACTGAGTCACTTTCTTGTAAATCTGCCCCAATATTTTTACTTCTGATTCTTAATAGTTTGTTTCAGGATTATGGCTGTTGCCTTTAGGTGAGGAAATGTATCACGGTCAGAAAACACACTTGACAAGGGCTATGTGAGGAAAGTGGTAGTAAGATCCAGTCTCTGAATAATTCAAAGCAGGACAGACAGGACAAAAACATCCTCTCTCACTGCCAGGCATTTTTTGCAAGGTGACCAATATATTGCAACAAAGATGGGTCTCTGAATTGAAACTTAAACATTAATCTGTTCATGAGATGAGCGTGTGCCTTGCCTGGCTTTGGCGACCTTTTGTGACTCATGCGACTATTGCAGACGCAGCAAGTAATAGATAGACTATCTTTTAAACCAGGGCATCAGAAAAGCTTCATGGATCTCACAATCCACCATAAAAATAATTTAGGCACATTATCACAATTAACAACCCACAAACTACAATAGTGATTAATTATAGGATTTCACTTGCCAGTGCCACGACAATGCCATTGCATTATGCCACTCTGCCTGATCATTACTGATGTGAGTCGATCTGGCGTAGAGTCTTGAAACCTATGAGAGTTATAGGGCCTCATTTATGAGGCCCCTTGCGCCATCAGAACGTCCCTTTTTGTGACGTTCAGTGGTGCAGAAGCCTGCGTGTTAATTATTAGGCAGCACTAAGCCACTTGTTCTGGCTTAATGCTGCCTGATAAATATCAGTCCCTTTAACGCAGTGTTCTGCGTTAAAGGGGCAGGCATGCAATGATTGTTGCCGGGGGCGTTCCCAGCAACATCAATGGCCTTTTGACACTGCCCCATATTTACGAGAAATTGTAAATCTGAGGCAGTGCCCAAAGCTTACGCCTGCCCAGGGGAGGCGTAAGGGAGGCGCAGCAGGGAGAAATATCTTTATTTCTCCTTGTTTTTCCTTTTACTATGTGCGCTGCATTCTGCAACTCGTAGAAAGAGGAAAAACCTCTTGTTATGATTTTTTTACAGAAAGGTTTCTGTGATATTCTATTGTATTTATGTTAACTGTACTAGAGTTAAGCAATGATGCTCACTTGTCATGGTTACGGGTGACATCACTGATGTCTTGGTTCTAACCTACTCTGTTGCCAAGGTTCAAGAATGTTAGCTTTTGATTTTATGCAGAGCAGTTACTGAGGTTGGATCTGGTATTGGATGGGTTCATCTTTACCTACAATAAACTTGGATTTTATCTCCATCATCAAACCTGCCCTTTTCTCAATAATTTTGAGGATCTTACATTGGCGTAGTCGGCAGCTGGTAAAGGAAGGAACACAACAGCCTCAACACCTGAAGGAATTTTCTTCTTCCAAGGTACTGGTCTTTACAAGATTTAGAGGATTCTCTTTATTCTACTGCCATCCTACTACTTTGAGTGGCATTTTATTTTTGAGAAAAGAATTCGCTGCACACTCACCTTTATTTTTAGGTTGGGAGTTTTATCCGTGCAGGTTCTATGCTCACTGAATTATCTACTTCACCTTTTCATTCATAATATTCCTCCTCACATTATGTGTAAAGCTCTGACTGCATTGTGTGTTACTACTTCTGCATAGAGCTCTCACATCTGCGTTTTGCATCTTGGAGAGATTTGCTTTGTGGTGAGTTTTAGTTTTTTTTTCCCTTTTTGAGCTTCCTTTCTAAATGCCTTAGAAAATTTGCCTACTTTAACCTTCACTTCACTGAGTATTCATTCGTGAGGATTGTGGATGTGTGCTTTGGATGTCTCTAACTTGGCTCAGCGCTTGAAATGCCAGTTTAAAAAAAAAAAAAAAAAAAAGGAATGAAGAAAGTCAGACGTTTTACCTTCGTGTATTTCCAACATCATTTTGTCATTATACGGAGTCTTCACAAGGTTTTATGGTCATTGACAAAGTCTTCAAGCGTTCATTTAAACGTTGCTTCGAAATTTGGTATTACTTGAAGAAACTTACAGTTGCAGGCAGCATTGTCATTGCGTGTCCCGCAGCACCTTCTGTCATCGTTCTGTTCGATTTCCAGAGGTTCAGCTTTGCTTTGTTGTGAACTGTGTGAGGAGCTGTAGTTCACGACGTCATAACGTCAGGATTGACATGTGGTACAAAAGGGGGTGGTGATGGACGGAGCATCTGAACCAATCAAACACTCACACCCAGTCAAAAGATCTGGGTTAAATCCAACACCGTTCTTTAGCCCACTCTGCCACCCCAGTTCAGACATGGCTAAATGCAAATCAGTCTGACCCTGTGCCTCATGGGAACAGTCCAGCCCGAACTGCCAAGTCATGTCTTCCCTGGACCGGAAACAAGCTTCTGGGGACCGGTTTCTGGCATTACAGCCTTCTTCAGCCCAGCTTGTTTGAATCCAGTGGCAAAGTGAGCAAGGGACTCACGTCTGAGCATACCCTGCCACACTTATGGCGGCCAAAGCGGTACAAAAGGGGGTGGTGATGGACGGAGCATCTGAACCAAGCAAACACTCACACGCAGTCAAAAGATCTGGGTTTAATCCATCACCGTTCTTTAGCCCACTCTGCCACCCCAGTTCAGACATGGCTATATGCAAATCAGTCTGACCCTGTGCCTCATGGGAACAGTCCAGCCCGAAATGCCAAGCCATGTCTTTCCTGGACCAGAAACAAGCTTCCGGGGACCGGTTTCTGGCATTACAGCCTTCTTCAGCCCAGCTTGCTTGAATCCAGTGGCAAAGTGAGCAAGGGACTCACGTCTGAGCATACCCTGCCACACTAATGGCGGCCAAAGCGGTATAAAAGGGGGTGGTGATGGACGGAGCATCTGAACCAATCAAACACTCACACCTAGTCAAAAGATCTGGGTTTAATCCATCACCGTTCTTTAGCCCACTCTGCCACCCCAGTTCAGACATGGCTAAATGCAAATCAGTCTGACCCTGTGCCTCATGGGAACAGTCCAGCCCGAACTGCCAAGCCATGTCTTCCCTGGACCGGAAACAAGCTTCCGGGGACCGGTTTCTTGCATGAGGCACAGGGTCAGAGATGATTTGCATATAGCCAGTGTCTAACCCAGGGTGGTGTGGAGTGCAAAAAAACGATGGATTTAGGCCCAGATCCTTGTACTGGGGTGAATGTATGACATTTTTCTACATTCTGTCCATCAACTGTGTTTTTTGCAATGTTCACCCCGAGTGGGCTGCGTATGCTCAGACGTGAGTCCCAGGCTCTCCACACCACTGGAGTCAAGCTATCCAGGCTGAATGAAGGCTGATAGCCAGAAACCGGTCCTTGGATGCTTGATTCCGGTCTGAGAAAGACATGGCTTGGTAGTTCGGACTGGACTGTTCCCATGAGGCACAGGGTCAGAGCTGATTTGCATATAGCCAGTGTCTAACCCAGGGTGGTGTGGAGTGCAAAAAAACGATGTATTTAGGCCCAGATCCTTGTACTGGGGTGAATGTATGACATTGTTCTACATTCTGTCCATCAACTGTGTTTTTTGCAAGGATTGACATGTGGCAGCGCTTTTCACTGGATCGGTGGACTTTCAACCTGTATTTTAATTGTTTTTATAAGATTTATTCTTCCATCTGTGCAGTTTATTTCTAGGTTTTCCTGACTTTTTTCTTATAACATGCCGAATGTCACAGCCCCCCCATTTTTTCTATTGTCACCTGGTGAGCCTACAATTAAGTGGAAAAAATGGAGAAAAGTATTTGAACGCTATGCCAGGGTTTGTGGTGTCCGTTTATCTGCTGAACGGAAAACCTCTCTTCTTCTCCATTGTTTGGGGTCAGAGGGTCAGGATGTGTTTGACAATCTTCCCCAACTTACTGATGAAGAGAGTTCAGGATTGAATGAATATGAGATCTGTTTAAAACAACTTGACAAACATTATTTACCTAAGGTCAGCACTATACTTGAGAGATACCAGTTTGGAAAAAAGAAACAGGATGATAATGAAACAGTTGAGGGCTATGTTACTCAACTGAGGAAACTCGCTTCCTCCTGTAAGTTTGGAAATCTATGTGATGAAAGAATTAGAGATCAATTTATGCTTGGGTGCAATATTGAAAAGGTGAGAGAAGAACTCTGGTTGAGAGACAAACCTTTTTTAGATGAGGTTCTTCAAGTTGCTAAGAGGGTTGAGCATTCGCTCAAGTGTGTTGATACCCTGAATAAAGATACACAGCCGTCAGTCCAATCTGTTAAAGGAACTGATAAAATTGCTTCTAGCTCTAATTCGTCTGCTGCATCTGGTACGTCCACATTCAATTCCCAAAAAAAGTTTGTTCCAAGATGTTTCAGGTGTGATAAGTTGGGTCATTTGGCTAGTGACAACAAATGTCCTGCTTTGAATGTTATTTGCGCAAAATGCAAAAGGAAGGGTCATCTTTCCGTGGTGTGCAAGACCAAGGGTAGGGCCTCTAATGTAAAGTCGGTGGAAACGGAAATTTTAGGGGAAGATTTTGTCTGTGGACAAATTGTTGTTCAGGTTGTATCCAATGGTGAAGCCAAATCTTGCCCATTGGATTCAATTCTGGTTGATGGTGAGCCAACAAGAGTCTTATTTGACTCTGGTGCGAAAATCACCATTATTTCAAGAAACTTCTTTGAATCCAAATTATCTCACAAAATTGTGCTGCACAAACCAGACATACGTCCCTTAGCTTATGGAGGTGAGGTCATTCCCCTGAAAGGTTACTTTATTGGGTTGATTCAATATAAAGGGCGATATACTTCAGGGAAAATGTATGTTTCACTTAAAGGTGATAGCATAATAACTTGGTTCCACCAAGGTGATCTGGGGGTTATGCTAGATCCTAGTAGTGATTCTCCCATTAAACTCAAAGACGTTGTTCAGACTGTTGATATTTCTTCTGATAGTTTATTAGAAGTTAAAGTCAAGGAGAAGTTTCCCCATGTGTTCAGAAATGTTTTGGGATGTCTCAGAGGTTTTAAACTCAAGATACCTCTGCGTTCAGGATCGCAACCATTCTCGTGCAAAGCGAGAAATGTTCCATTAGCTGTAAAGGAAGAAATGAAAAAAGAACTGGATAAGTTGAAAGAGGGTGGTATCATTGAGGAGGTGACCGCGACAGATTGGGTTTCTCCAGTCGTAGCTGCCCAAAAATCGGATGGCTCACTTTGTCTATGTGTGAACTTGAGGCAGCTGAATAAATGTGTTATTGTAGATAGATTTCCATTACGTAACATCTCTGAATTGCTTACATTGTTGGATGGTGCTAAGGTGTTTAGCACTATCGACTTGACTTCAGCCTACCATCAGGTCGAACTGGAAGAGGAATCCAGGGATTTCACTTCGTTTATTACCCCTTTTGGTTCTTTTAGGTTTGTGCGTATGTCTTTCGGCCTTGTTTCAGCAGCTGCTGTTTTTCAGCGCATAATGGAGAAAGTTTTGGAGGGTTTTAAAGGGTGCTGCGTGTACCAAGATGACATTTTGGTTTTTGCAAAAAATCATGTTGAGCATGAAAAATATCTGTTTGATGTCCTTAATAAATTGGGCGAGGCCAATCTCACCATAAAATCTGAGAAGTGTAAATTTGGTACTTCCTCAATTCATTATTTAGGACACACTATTTCACAAAATGGTATCTCTTCAAAGTCCAGTCTTATTGATTCTATTACTCAGATGCCTCCTCCTACTTGCAAAGACGAGTTGGTGAAATTTTTCGGTATGGTCGAACATTATAACAAATTTGTTCAAGGTTTTGCAAGTTTAACTGCTAACATGAGGAGTTTGTTAAAGAAAGGATGTGAATTTCGGTGGAGTTCTGAGTGTGATGAAGAGTTTAATCTTATTAAAGATAGGCTCAAATTACCACCTGTCTTGATGAGTTTTGATTCTTGTAGAACTTCTGTTGTTACTACAGATGCAAGTCTTAAAGGTTTAGGAGCCGTTCTCCAACAAGAAGGCGAAGAGGGAATGTCTACAGTCATGTTTGCATCACGTGGATTAAGAGATCCTGAGTCCAGATACTCTGTTATTGAACGTGAAGCTCTAGCTGTTTTTTGGGCTGTCAGAAAGTTTTAAAAAAAAATGTGGGGTACTAAATTTGTAATAGACTGATCATAAGCCGTTGTGTGAGACTTTTACCAAGAAAGGGATTGATCTAATCTCGAGCAGAATTACAAAATGGGTCATTGCTTTGCAAGAATATGATTTAGAGATTAGATATATACCTGGTGCTGATAACAGTGTAGCAGACACTCTATCTAGGTTTGTAAGGGTTGGGATCGTTAAGTTGCTCAGCTAGGCTAAGGAGAGAGGACAAGAGGGAGGTTGAGAACCTAATCAGGGAACTGGCGGCGGCAGAAGAACTGCATATTAAGGATATTGTGCAGGGGGCAGATGGTCAGGCGAGCCTAAATATAATCGCCACTATTAAAGCGGATCTCCAGGGAATAGTCACTCAGAAAGAGGTCAGAGAATACCAGTCTTCCAGGGCAAAGCACTATGAAACGGGTGAGCAGGCGGGGAGAGCTTTGGCACTCTGGATCAGGCAGGAGAGGACTAAAAACACAATTTCCAGAATACAAGAGGATGGTATCGATAATACGGTGCCTAAGGATATATTAAGAGTTTTTAAGACCTTTTATCAAAAACTGTATGATGAGGAAGATAGGGTGCATGATCAGAGTCCGGAATGCGATGATGTTGGTCCTGTGTTAGACGAGCATAGCAGAGATCTATTGGATAGAGACCTGACCCTGACTGAAGTAAGGACGGCTTTGCGGGAGTTGGCAGCTGGTAAGGCCGCAGGCGCAGACGGGATTTCCCTGGAAGTCTACAAATGCTTAGAAAAAGAGATAGCTCCAATCCTTCTGGATGTATTTAATGGTATAGTCTATACAGGCGTAATCCCAGACTCTTGGAAAGAGACTAACATTGTTATATTTCATAAAAAGGGCAAACCCAAAGATAACCCAGGGTCATATTGACCGATCTCGCTTATCAACTCGGACACCAAATTATACTTTAAGGTCTGGGCGAAAAGATTGGGGGGGGGGTCATTGGCCACCTCGTCTCTCCGTGGCAGCATGGGTTTGTGCCAGGCAGGGGCACAACGGATCATACCAGACGGGCCATCACGCTATTTGATGCCCATGCTGCCACAGGGGGAGGGATGGCCATGGTGCTCCTCGACGCGGAGAAAGCGTTTGACCGCGTGGTCTGGGAGTTTCTGTTGGATATCCTAGCTGGTAGGGGTTTGGGGAATAAAAGCATAAGAGCCACTAAGGCGATGTATAGGGACCTGGTGGCGAGGGTTATGGTCATGGGCCATCGATCTGATGAAATATTAATTTCTTTATATATCGACCCGCTCATCCAGAAAATCTTAGCCTCAGAACAGATTACCCCAGTGATGCTTAAGGGTCACTCCACAAAGTTGTTGGCATACGCAGACGACTTGGCAATAATAACCACGGATCCTTGTCAACTGGCCAAGGATTTTGGGGGAAGGTCTGGGTATCGCCTGAACGAGGAAAAAACTCAGATAATCTGCACGAATAATATCATCAAGACAGATAAAAGGTTTGTTGACTCAGCCGTGTATCTGGGGGTAAGGGTGAATGCCAATATGGATGTGATTGTTAAAGATAATTATTTACCCTTGATAGATTCTATTGAAACCGAGCTAAAAAGAATCGATGTGTTACATCTATCACTGATCGGGAGGGTGAATGTTTTAAAAATTACCATGTTTCCAAAGGTTATGTATTTATTTAGGGCCATTCCATTGCTGTTAGAAGAAAGGGTGATCAGAAAAATAGAATCAGTATTTTCGCGGTTCATTGGGCAGTATGGCAAAACCAGACGATCGATTACTCGCATGTCCTTGCCATTGGCAAGGGGAGGCTTGGCTATGCCGAACCTTAGGTCGTATCATTGGACATGCTTATTGGTACAAATGAATATACTGTTTCAATTCGCCCCTGTAGCACTAGAAAGCCAGCCGGATAATCAGGCACCCCCCTCCATTTTTGAGCTCCTATTGGGAAGGAAGGCCATTGGGTTACTAAGTTGTGAAGTGGACCACAGATACTATAAGAGAGCTAGATATAAGATTCTGGAAGGGGTGTGGGGGACATGGAAGGTAGTCAGGAAATTTCTGAATATCCCAAAAATAAATGGCAATATCGATCTTTGGAACTCCAACATCTTTCCCCATCTAGGCCAGAACAAGGACAGTCGACTTTGGAAGGAGCGGGGGGTAAGGTGCCTGGGGGACATTATGTTAGGTGATGATATCCTTGGCTTTGACATATTGCAGCAGAAATTTGGTATTCCATCCAGCCGGTGGCTGTTATATAGTCAAATTGTCCAGACATTGCGGGCAATTAGACCAAGGATCTCTCTCCCTACGGCAAACCCAATGGTCGAATATCTGAGAAAAAGGGGCAGGAAAATAAGAACAGGGTATAACTATTTACAACAAGGTCTTGAGGATGATTTGGAAAAAATGGAAGCCACCGTGTCCCAGAAGTTAGGGGACCCAGATGCTGACCTAGATCTTGCCTTACTCATGAATAAGAAAATCTTCCGATCCTCAAATCTGAAGGCCCAGCATTACAAGACTCTGTATAATTTATACTACACCCCCGCGAAGTTATTTACTTGGGGTGTAAGGGAACACGACAGATGCCCCAGATGTAATATGGGTCCTGCAGATTTACTCCATATGTTTTATCACTGCCCTAATTTGGCTCCAATTCTTAGGGAAATACAGTTGTTTTTGGAGGGGCTGCTAGATCAAAACATCAATCTATCCCCTACCGTGGTTTTACTAGGTACTGATGGGAAACTGAAGGCTATGGGGGATGCCGAAGCTCTGGTTTTCATCTCAATGGCAGTGTTACGCATACTTATTTCTGCTAGTTGGAAAGATACCACCGCGCCTACTTTCCAGATGTGGCTCACAAGGTTATTAGGAATGCATAATATTGAGGCGTGTTTATATGAATTTAAGGGAAAGAAATTGCAGGAAATGGGAAGAAACATCTGGGCCCCCCTCAGATGATGGAGGGAATCTAGGCACAGAACTTTTAAGAACTTTTAAGGAGAAATTCTGTATTAAGAAAATCTGTTCCTTTTATCCTGCCTGAGTTGTGCTGGTATGCATTTTAAATTTGTGAGCCTTGTGTCTTTTTATTAATTCTATCAACTGATGCTTTTATCTTGCCCGATCTATTCTGGTATGAACTCTATTAGACTGGTGCCTGTTTATTAATGTTATTGATTGATGCTGATGTATTTATCCTGGTATTGTCTTTTTTTTCTTTTTTGTACCTCAATTGCACCTTAACATCTCAAAAATAAAATAAAGGGGAAAAAAAAGGGTTGGTCATGAAGAGATTTCTTTAGATCAGTGGGATGATCCTGAGTTGCATGTCTGTCTTGTTGATGAAGAGATTGTTAGTAGACAAGAGTGGAAAAACTTGTTATCAGCGGATTCTGTTCTTACAGAGGTAGTTTCTCTGTTGCAAAAAGGTTGGGACAGCAAAAAAGGTTGTTCCGATGAAGCTTCAAAGTTCTGGAGTGTTAGAAATGAATTGGCATTTTGTGATGGATTTTTGTTGCGTGGTACCAAACTTGTGCATCCCTCTGAAGTTCATGGGAAATTAATTGACTTTGCTCACAAGTCACATTCATGTATATCTAAAACCAAAGAAAGATTGCGTACATGTTATTGGTGGCCGGGAATGGCTATAGCTATTGAGAGAGTTGTCAGGGAATGTTTGGTGTGTTTTCAGAGTGACAAATCTAAAATGGTGAGGGTTCAGCCCATGGTAATCAGAGATCTTCCAAAGAAACCTTGGAGTGAGGTGGCTTTTGACATTGTTGGTCCTGTCCATCATGAGGGTCAACAAACGTTTATCATGGTTCTTTTGGATTTATATTCTAGGTGGCCAGAGGTTCACTTCACACATAGCATTGAAACTTCTCAAGTTATAAAATGTTTAGATTCTCTCATAGCTAGGGAAGGTTTTCCTGATTCAATCCTCACGGATAATGGAGTTCAATTGGTCTCAAAGCAGATGGAGTGTTATTTGAAGAATAGAGGTATTCATCATAAGAAATGCTCGCTATATCATCCAGAAATGAACGGAATGATTGAGAGGTTTAACAAAGTCTTAAAAGAGACTATATCCTGGGCCAAGTATTCAGGTCTCAATTGGAAAGAAGAGGTAATAAAGAAAGTTGAGATGTATAGGTTAAATCCACACTCTTCTACTGGAAGGTCTCCCTTTTTTCTTTTTGTAAGGTTCCCAGTACCCTTGTTGAACCTTCCTGGGTGAGAGATGTGGGTGAGTCTGTCTCTAAAACTTCATCTAATGAAGTTGATTGGCGTTTGAAAAAGAAGAGTTTGTGTCAACAAAGAAAGACATCTTTTGATCTCAGGAATTCAACTAAGAAAACTGTGGGAGGAGTTGGGGATTTTGTTGTCATTAAACTTCCTGGTTCTAAGGTTAAGTTTTCCAGTCCTACAAAAGTTATTAAAGTTTTTGATAATGCTGTGAGAACTCAGGATCATAGAGTATGGAACCTCAATAGGATTTCTTTAGTTTCAGATCCAGAACCAGGCAAATTGGGTGTTCACTAAATTCCCAAGATGTGTAATGACAACGTTTCAAATACTTCTCGTGCATCTTCTAGGATTGTAAAGAAACCAACTTACTTAAATGATTATGTATCTTAAAGTTTTGTTTTAATATTTTGGGGGGAAGGTGTGTGATATTCTATTGTATTTATGTTAACTGTACTAGAGTTGAGCAATGATGCTCACTTGTCATGGTTACGGGTGACATCACTGATGTATTGGTTCCAACCTACTCTGTTGTCCTCGGAAGCGTGTTTCCAGTCCAGGGAAGGCATGGCTTGGCAGTTCAGGCTGGACTGGTCCCATGAGACACAGGGTCAGACTGATTTGCATATGGCCATGTCTGGACTGGGGTGGCAGAGTGGGCTAAAGAACGGTGATGGATTAAACCCAGATCTGTTGACTAGGTGTGAGTGTTTGATTGGGTCAGATTCTCCGTCCATCACCACCCCCTTTTGTACCATTTTGTTCGCCATAAGTTGGCAGGGTATGCTCAGACGTGAGTCCCTTGCTCACTCTGCCACTGGACTTAAGCAAGCCGGGCTGAAGATGGATGGAATGCCAGAAACCGGTCCTCGGAAGCTTGTTTCCGGTCCAGGGAAGGCATGGCTTTGCAGTTCGGGCTGGACTGTTCCCATGAGGCACAGGGTCAGACTGATTTGCATATGGCCTTGTCTGAACTGGGGTGGCAGAGTGGGCTAAAGAACGGTGATAGATTAAACCCTGATCTGTTGATTGGGTGTGAGTGTTTGATTGGTTCAGATTCTCCGTCCATCACCACCCCCTTTTGTACCATTTTGTTCACCATAAGTTGGCAGGGTATGCTCAGACGTGAGTCCCTTGCTCACTTTGCCACTGGATTCAAGCAAGCCGGGCTAAAGACGGCTGGAATGCCAGAATCCGATCCTCAGAAGCTTGTTTCCGGTCCAGGGAAGGCATGGCTTGGCAGTTCGGGCTGGACTGTTCCCATGAGGCACAGGGTCAGACTGATTTGCATATGGCCAAGTCTGAACTGGAGTGACAGAGTGGGCTACAGAACGGTGATGGATTAAACCCAGATTTGTTGACTGGGTGTGAGTGTTTAATTGGTTCAGATTCTCCGTCCTTCACCACCCCCTTTTGTACCATTTTGTTCGCCATAAGTTGGCAGGATATGCTCCGACGTGAGTCCCTTGCTCACTTTGCCACTGGATTGAAGCAAGCCGGGCTGAAGACGGCTGGAATGCCAGAAACCGCTCCCTGGAAGCTTGTTTCCAGTCCAGGGATGAGAAGGCTTGGCAGTTCGGGCTGGACTGTTCCCATTAGGCACAGGGTCAGACTGATTTGCATATGGCTATGTCTGAACTGAGGTGGCATAGTGGGCTAAAGAACGGTGATGGATTAAATCCAGATCTGTTGACTGGCTGTGAGTGGTTGATTGGTTCAGATTCTCCGTCCATCACCACCCCCTTTTGTACCACAAGGTTCAAGAATGTTAGCTTTTGATTTCATGCAGAGCAGTTACTGAGGTTGGATGTGGTATTGGATGGGTTCATCTTTACCTAAAATAAACTTGGATTTTATCTCCATTATCAAACCTGCCTTTTTCTCAATAATTTTGAGGATCTTACATTTTCCCTTCCTGTACAAAAATAATCATCCCCACAACGCAGGCACTGTTGAACCATTGTAATGTTAAATTGTAAAAATAATCCTCCTCCCCTCCTAAGCGCCTTGAAACCCTCTGGGTATGTAGCGCGCTATATAAATGTTATGACTTGACTTGACTTGATTGTGAAAAGGTGTCTGCATTGGCGCAGGCAGCACATTGTGCACTGGCGCAGGGGAAAAGGACAGGAATGCGCTGAAGCAGTGTTTCACGGAAAGGCAAATGCAAATGTGGGCCACTTTTTTTTTAACGTGCCCGGGCCGATGTCTAATCCCAATCCAACCCTGGCATTAGGTCCCGCATTACAGAAAGTTTGAGCCATCTCATCCTCATGTTTCAACACCCTGCGCATGCTCCGTAAGATCTTCCGGTGGATCCCTACCAGAACTAGAAGAACGGTCACCCAGGCCCTCGTCACCAGCCGACTAGACTACGGGAACACCCTATACGCAGGAACTACAGTCAAACTTCAGAAAAGACTCCAGCGCATACAGAACGCATCTTCACGACTCAGCCTCGATATCCCTCGCCACAGCCACATATCAGCCCACCTGAGAGACCTGCACTGGCTCCCCGTCAGCAAAAGGATCATGTTCAGGCTCCTCACCCACGCACACAAAGCGGTGGAATAATTTAATTCAGCAGGGGACAGAATGCGTGAAGCAAACACTATGGTACATTCCTCACCCTTGATCATTTGGTTGAGAACGGCTCCTAAGCCTTTTGAACTGGCATCCACAGTAATTATACTTTGAATACCATGTGTGAAAGGTTTGATAGCAGGAGCTGTAATAATCATGTTTTTAATATCATCAAAAGCAGTTTGGGTCTCTAAAGACCAAACAAACCTAGCATGTTTTTTTAATAAATTTCTGAGAGGTTGGACTACAAAGTCATGCCCTTTAACAAATTGAGCATAATATTCGCTCAAACCAAGAAATGCTCTTAAGGAATCTTTATCTGAAGGGCAAGGAGCATTCTTGATGGCATCCAACAAATAACTCTTTGGTTTAATAGCAACACTTGACAAATTGTGACCTAAATAGTCAACATGCTTAGCTAAAAAATTACTGGGCAGATTTACAAGCCCCTTGCGCCTCTTTTACGCCGCCGTTGTGTCACTTTAGTTACGCAGCAACGGCGCAAAAGATGCGCCATGGTGCGAGGTATTTACAACGTGACGCATCTGGGAGATGCGTCACATTGTAAAGCCCTGCGCCATAAGAAGGCGTTCCGGCGCAGGGGGGGCGTTCCTGCGCAGGAACGCCTCCTAAAAGTGGCTGAGTGAAATCTACAAGATTTCACTCCGGCACTTTTAGGCCAATGCTGCGTCAAAACCCTCCAGCAATGCGCCGCCTTTACGGCACAGATGTGTCACGCATCTGTGCCGTTTTTGCCCCATGGTGCGCCGCATTGTAAATGCGGTGCACCATGGGTGGCGGAGCTGCTGCGCACAATAACTGGCGCATCCCTGGGCATGAGCCAGTTATTGTAAATCTGCCCCACTATTTTTTGATATTGACAGTGAGACCATGATTTAATAAAGTGCTCAAAACTTTCTCTATTAAAATATAATGTTGATCCAAGGATTCAGAGTGGACCAAAATGTCGTCCTGGAAAGCCTGAATACCAGGACAATTGTCAAAGATGGAATCCATCAGTCTTTGAAATATACTGGCTGCGGAAGCCAGGCCAAAGGGAAGTCTTTTGTACATATATACACCAAATGGTGTAACAAAAGTGGTCAAATGCTGAGATTCAACAGCCACAGGAATTTGGTGATAAGCTGATCCCAAATCTATGGTTGAGAAAAATTGGCTAGGACCAACGTTAGCCAGCATATCATGAATCTTAGGCAATGGATGTGAGTCTACAACAATATTACGATTCAAAACTCTTAAATCGGCACACAAACGAATCTCCCCAGATTGTTTTCGTGCAACTACTGCAGCCGAAACCCACTCAGACGATTCTACAGGCCAAATAATGTCTTGAGATACTAAGTGTTCAATGTGTTTTTTAAGATCTGAGGTGATAATGATTTTTGCCGATTTGGGATTTTAGATTTCTCAAGACTGGATAAGTATTTGAAATATATTTTAGTGTGAGATTCGTAAATAATTGAAGATTATTGTTATGTATATATGTTAATTTTAAGCTGTTCCTGAATGTATTTATATATCCTATAAGATAAAATGTGGTCTTGTGTACTTTTTGAACTACAGGACAAACTTTCTCTTTCAATTTAATAGTATGTCGAAAATCTTTGACTAGGCCTATTCTGTCACTAAAAATAGCTTTGTACTTGTCAAAAATTCTGCACAAAATAGGATCTTGTGTAATATTTTCATGAACAGCTAACTCAGGCAATTCAGCCAAAACAACAGGTTTGGGATGACCTGGTTTCAACATAATACCTAAACTGGCCTGATCGATCCAACCTAAAATATCTCTTCCATTCAGTGCAACATACACTTTTGTATGAATAATCCTGCCTTTAAAATTAATCATGTCAGAGAAATATCTACGCATAATAATATCATAACCACCAAATGCTTTTGGATTCACATCTGTGGGAAGTAATTCAGTACTATTCCACAAGCTAAAAAATGTATTTTCATCCAAAATAGTGATTGGGGAACCAGAGTCCGCCATAACCTCCACTTCAATTTTTCCAATTAACACTTTACAAATAGGACCTTTCAATCTATGATCATCAAGAGCACTTATTTGAACAGATAAAGATGAAACATTAAGTGCATCACATAAATCGTCCTCAGAGTAAACCATATTGACTTTTGTTTTGTCCTTTGGAACACGACACATGTTAAAGAAATGGGCAATCCTTTTACAATTAGTACACTTTTTACCTTGTGCAGGAAATTTGGGACTGTTGCCAACATGAAATCTGGAACCACACCTATAACAGAAAATGTTAGGTTTGCGATCAAAAGGTTTTTTATCTTTATATCGTGAAGAAACAGCATTAACATTACATTCAGAATCATTATCTGGTGATATATAAGTCACACTAGTTGTAGATGAAGATTCAGCTAATATCTTTGATGAAACAACTGAACATTCAATGCTTTTGGCAATAACCATTACTTCTTCTAAATTTGGATTTTTACAAGTCAAGATTCTTTCCTGAATCTTTTTATTGAAGCAATTGAAAATAAGTTGATCATGAAGTGCTGTGTCAATATAGGATCCGAATTCGCATTTTGCAGCAAGAACACGCAAGGTTGCCAAATAGTCTTCAATAGACTCTTCTTGAGATTGTTTCCTCTTAAAAAAAACATGACGCTCTACCATAAATAAAGGTTCATCTTTGTATTGTTTGCCTAAACGTACCAAGGCCTCGGTGTACACATTCCAGGACTCATCACCAGAAGGGTTTTGAACAACAGCTAAATTATCAAACAACTGTTGACCAGCATCACCTAAATGATTGAACAAAATAGCTCTTTTTCTGGATGGAGAGTACTCAAGTGCATCAATTGCCTCCAAATAGTTAGTAAAAACACAGAGCCATTTATGCCATGGAGTAGGTGGTTTTCCAGGAACCTTTAAAAATGAAGGTAGAGCAACAATACCATTATTTGTATTATCCATGGTAAAGAAAATATATATAAATGAAAACCTTACTCAAAACTTTGTTGTCCAGAAGGAAGAAGAATTTTCTCTGGTTGTTCAATTGTTTAAAAGACCGAAATATAAGAAAGAAAACACCAGTTAAGGAATTGCAGAGATCGCGTTTTAAAAATGCCTTGATCTCAATGCAAACCAATGCACAATAGACCAACCACCTAAAATGGCCGCCGACGTGATGACGCGATCACACGTATGACGCTGTTTCCGTGACAACATGAATCGCGTGAAACACAGAATCCGGTGCAAACAAACTCACGTCATCAATTGAGGCAGACAATCGTGGAGGACAGCTTGCGCATCGAATGTACAGCAAAGTTAAAAGATGCCAGGTAGGAGAAGCCGTTAAGATGTACGACTGTTTGAAGTCAAAGAAAGTTAAAAATCCATAAAAATAAATCCGAGGAACTCACATGTTCAGGATCCTTAAGTAAATAAAAGTTCCAATCGGCTTGATGACTTGTTTAAGTCTTTGTCGGTGGGTCAAATCTCCAAGAATATTGGAAAAATAAATCCAATTAAAAATAAGAAAAAACGTCGCCAAATAATGTAGTAGGTATCTTCAAGTAAACTGGCAAATAGAAGGAAGATCCAATAAAGAAAGGATTATAAATTATTAAGTTTATTATTAGGATTAAGACCCACGACTGCACTGGTCAAGATCTAAGGCTATTCTCTTGAATACAATATCATTCCAGAACAACTCACGTCATATAGAACATCACAAATAAAACATTCTATTAAAGAAACATTATCTTCTGCTTGAACCTCCCACTTTCAAGAAGGAAAGAACGATGGCACAATCCTATTCAGGCAACGCGGTGAGAATCTGGAACTCCCTTCCGCCGCAGCTCCGGACCACCACCTCCTCCCAGGCCTTCAAATCTAACCTCAAAGTTCTCCTCCGTCAAAGGCACTTCCAAATGTAATCCTTGCCCTCTCTATTATCTGAAGGAAGCCCTTCCATTATAGAAAAATCTACTGTACATGACTTTGGAAGTGTCTTCCCAGTGTGTTCTTGTGGTTTGAGAGTCTGGCATTTATTGCGGTATTATCTCTCTACCTGTGTTTGTACTCGTGTGTAACATGCACCCGTCACTTTCTCTTGTAACACACTGTTTTCTACCTCTTACATTTGTTTATTTTCGATACCTGCACAAGTGCCACCATGGCCTACGTAATGTTTGTTCTTGTGCTTGAGGGCCCTCCATATATTGCAGTATTATACCTCTGTTTACTTTGTACGCTTTTGTAACCTGCACACATCACTTTTTCCTCCTGTAATGCACCGTTTGCTACCTCTTATATTTTGTTGGTTCACGATTGTCACTTTTGTAATGCACCGTTTGCTACCTCTTGTATTTTGTTGGCTCACGATTGTCATTATTGCTTCATTCAATGTAACGTTAGCTTTTGTTTTTTTCACTTGTAATGTTCTCATGTATCAGTTCTGTTCCTATTGTGAAGCGCTCTGACACCTTCGGGTATAGTCCGCGCTATATAAAAACACACAAATAAATAAATAAATAAATAAACAGCACATTAGGAAATATATTACCAACATACTACACTGCCCCTGTACTATCGAGCTCTGTACCCCATCGAGCGCTGTACCCCCCTCATTTTGCGCATGCGCAACATTCCTGAGCATGCGCATATTATGCCCCTATGACATTGTATGACGTTTCGTGACGTGGGTCATTATTTGCTGTACCCCCTTTCGTCTTTAATCTCTGACCAATCAGAAGTCTCACTCTTTTTCTCATCCAAACACAAGTCACAGTCTTTTTATCATCCAATAGATCTCTTACAAACTGTTAGCTTCAACCAATCATCGCATTTCTATGTATTTATTAATCGCCAATCTTCTGTAACTTTTCCCACAGCTGAACTTAGTAGTGCAATCCCTGCATCGCTTGCAGTTCCATGTGTTGCAGTGTGTACTACATCCTTTGCATCGTCTACTTGCAACCCTTGTATCGATTGGGCTTCACTCTGTTGCTTTGAGTCGGTGAGTAGTGTAGCTATGTTCGTTTTTTGGTATTTCAAACCAGCGTTGTGCGTTTTTTATATTTCTTTCACTAAACCAGCCTTGTGCGTTTTTTATATTTCTTTCACAATGTAATGTCGTATGTTATTTAATAATTCTGATAGCCAACAATGTGCCCTTTCTTTTGCTAATGCCTTTGTTCGACGTTGAAAGCCAGACATGTGCTTTACCAATTTGCCTCGACATTTAAAGGCAGACGGCTACGCCCATGAACTTCAATGTTATGTTGTATGTAAATTAATATTTCTGATAGCCAACAATGTGCCTTTTCTTTTGCTAATGTCTTTGTTTGACGTTCAAAGCCAGACATGTGCTTTACTAAATTGCCTCGTCGTTTAAAGGCAGACGGCTACGCCCATGAGCTTCAATGTTATGTCGTATGTAAATAATATTTCTGATAGCCAACAATGTGCCTTTTCTTTTGCTAATGCCTTTGTTCGACGTTCAAAGCCAGACATGTGCTTTACCAAATTGCCTCGCCGTTTAAAGGCAGACGGCTACGCCCATGAGCTTCAATGTTATGTCGTATGTAAATTAATATTTCTGATAGCCAACAATGTGTCTTTTCTTTTGCTAATGTCTTTGTTCGACGTTCAAAGCCAGACATGTGCTTTACTAAATTGCCTCGTCGTTTAAAGGCAGACGGCTACGCCCATGAGCTTCAATGTTATGTCGTATCTAAATTAATATTTCTGATAGCCAACAATGTGCCTTTTCTTTTGCTAATGCCTTTGTTCGACGTTCAAAGCCAGACATGTGCTTTACCAAATTGCCTCGCCGTTTAAAGGCAGACGGCTACGCCCATGAGCTTCAATGTTATGTCGTATGTAAATTAATATTTCTGATAGCCAACAATGTGCCTTTTCTTTTGCTAATGCCTTTGTTCGACGTTCAAAGCCAGACATGGTCTTTACCAAATTGCCTCGCCGCCTAAAGGCAGACGGCTACGCCCTGAATTTCAATGTTATGTCGAATGTAAATTAATATTTCTGATAGCCAACAATGTGCCTTTTCTTTTGCTAATGCCTTTGTTCGACGTTCAAAGCCAGACATGTGCTTTACCAAATTGCCTCGACGTTTAAAGGCAGACGGCTACGTCCATGAACTTCAATGTATGTCGTATGTTAATTAATATTTATGATAGCCAACAATGTGCCTTTTCTTTTGCTAATGCCTTTGTTCGACTTTCAAAGCCAGACATGTGCTTTACCAAATTGCCTCGACGTTTAAAGGCAGACGGCTACGCCCATGAGCTACGCCCTCAGGCCTGCCATGTGCTATGAACTCGGGCCTTTTTCCAAATGTTTTGCTCCATTGGGCTTCATAAGGCTTGGGCAATGGTATGCTGAATAATATTGTTTTGGTTCACATGCTGTTCATTATTTTCCCTTATGCCTACACTGTGTGCCAAGTTCCAATGTAATGTCTCTGAAAACCAGCCATGTGCGTTAGCAAACACGTGCGCCTACGCCCATGACCGACGCCCTCAGGCCTGCCATGTGCTACGAGCTTTGTGCGTTTTTTGGTATTTCAAAGCAGCATTTTGCGTTTGTGATATTTCTTTCACAATGTTATGTCGTATGTAAATTAATATTTCTGTTAGCCAACAATGTGCCTTTTCTTTTGCTAATGCCTTTGTTCGACGTTCAAAGCCAGACATGTTCTTTACCAAATTGCCTCGACGTTTAAAGGCAGACGGCTACGCCCATGAGCTTCAATGTTATGTCGTATGTAAATTAATATTTCTGATAGCCAACAATGTGCCTTTTCTTTTGCTAATGCCTTTGTTCGACGTTCAAAGCCAGACATGTGCTTTACCAAATTGCCTCGACGTTTAAAGGCAGACGGCTACGCCCATGAGCTTCAATGTTATGTCGTATGTAAATTAATATTTCTGATAGCCAACAATGTGCCTTTTCTTTTGCTAATGCCTTTGTTCAACGTTCAAAGCCAGACATGTGCTTTACCAAATTGCCTCGACGTTTAAAGGCAGACGGCTACGCCCATGAGCTTCAATGTTATGTCGTATGTAAATTAATATTGCTGATAGCCAACAATGTGCCTTTTCTTTTGCTAATGCCTTTGTTCGACGTTCAAAGCCAGACATGTGCTTTACCAAATTGCCTCGACGTTTAAAAGCAGACGGCTACGCCCATGAGCTTCAATGTTATGTCGTATGTAAATTAATATTTCTGATAGCCAACAATGTGCCTTTTCTTTTGCTAATGCCTTTTTCGACGTTCAAAGCCAGACATGTGCTTTACCAAATTGCCTCGACGTTTAAAGGCTGACGGCTACGCCCATGAGCTCGGGCCTTCTTCCAAATGTGTTGCTCCATTGGGCTTCATAAGGCTTGGGCAATGGTATGCTGAATGATATCATTTTGGTTCATATGCTGTTCATTATTTTCCCTTATGCCTAGGCTGTGTGCCAACTTCCAATGTAATGTCTCTGAAAACCAGCCATGTGCGTTAGCAAACACGTGCGCCTACGCCCATGATCGACGCCCTCAGGCCTGCCATGTGCTATGAACTTGTCCCCTTCTTCCAAATGCGTAGTGTTCTTGACAAGGGCAATATGTATAGTAATGGTCTATATTTACACCTTTCTTAACTATTGGTCTCTGTAATTATTTGAATGACACCATGTAAATTGGCATAATGGTATATATGACTGTATATTGTTCTTTAAACTTTCTCTTTTTATAGTAATGGACGCCATAAAGTACAATGAGCTTGTGGATTATGTGAGCCGTAATGTTTATCCAGATGGTTTTACAAAAGTTCAGAAGCATGGATTACGCCGGATGTCGAAAAGTTACACCGTTGATGGTAGAATATCTCATTATTTATTTATAAGTGGCATGTGTTAACGGTTTTTGTGTTATTGCATGTTTATCGTTAATGTTTTCACTTTTGCCTTGCATAGTTTGCATAACTGTTCATTTTTTTTTCTCTTTTTGATAATAGGTGGGTGTTTGTTCTATACTGCTAAAGCTAAGAAGACTAAAGTGGTCATTGGTGCTGAATCTGCTTATAAAATTTTTCAAGAATTTCATTCCTCTACTCTTGGTGGCCATTCCGGTATCAATAAAACTCTGAAATGCATTTCCTACCGTTATTTTTGGCCAAATATGTCAGTTCAAATTGATGAATGGGTGAGTTTCCATTTGTCCTGTTTTTATAAAAACTTATTATATATGTTTTATCCTTAGCGACTGTTCTTTTAATACAAAAAAGTTGAACCCGTATATTTGTTTTATTTCACTCTCTCTCCACTATGGTATGTACAGTTTTTCAATGAAGTACTCTATGGGGTATGCTTTGTTCTTGTTCTCCCTTAGCACTGTAGATGTAAGGCGTCAAGTTTTTTAGATTGTGCACTCTGTGACATGGTTATTAGTTGTACTTGTCAGATTTGTATTTTTTTGACTTGCAGATCAAACAGTGTGATGTTTGTCAAAAGGAACAACCAGCCCTCAAGATTTGCCCAGAACTGAAACCAATCAAAGTATGTTTTTAATTCGTTGACTCTACTGTTACAAACTTTCTGTCCATTACCTGATTTTGTTCTTAGTATTGCGTTTTTTCTGCCTTCAACTTTTGTACCTGTGATTATGTTTATTAACAGGTGGATGAAGTTTGGGAACTTATTGGATTGGATTTGATTGGACCTTTACCTACCACTTCTACAGGATACATATATGTTCTGACAGCCACAGATTATTTTTCGAAATGGGTTGAGGCATTCCCTTTACAATCAAAGACTGTAGTTGAGGTGGCTTTAAGATTGGTGCAAATGTACCTCCGCCATGGTACTCCAAAAAGGATCCTAACCGATCAAGGTCGTGAGTTTGTGAATGAAGTGAGTGAGCCATTTTGCCGTAACTTATAATGCTCTGATGTCTATTGTGATCTTTGTGTTCTTTTTTTTTATTGATTAACAGTTCTAAAGTTTATTACACCCACATGTCCCAATATGGTGATGTTTTTTTTCAGGTTAATATGGAGTTATGTAGGCTCTTACAAATAGAACGTTCTGTAAGTGCAGCCTATCATCCACAGACAAATGGGTTAGAGGAGCGTACAAATGCTAACATTAAACGGTAATGCAAGTTTGTCATTGACTTTGTTAGTTACTTGTGAGTTACCTGTCATAGTGATGTTTTTGCACTTTACTATTTTACTACTTTCTCTAATGTGTTCTGACAGGTTTGTTTTGCTGCAGTGCAATCGTAACTGGAAAGTAATGTGTCTATTGATCTGACAGTATTATTTATGCTTCCGGTTAATTGTTTTTATTATTACAGCACGTTGTCCAAGTACGTCAATGAGCATCAGACTGATTGGGATGTTTATTTGGACCAAGCATTATTTGCTTTACGATCGAAGCCGCATACCACCACAAAAGTTTCCCCTTTTCTACTTATGTATGGCCGAGAAGCAAGATTTCCTAGTGAGGTCATGGATGGACCGGTATGATCTTTAGAGTATTCCAATGTATATTTTAAACTGGCAGTTGATGTACTTTGAAATACATGTTTGCCGTGTTTTTTTTGCAATGGAAACAAAGTTTGTTTATCATACTTTTTACAAAATAGCTGTATATTAAATCGCTCCATTTAAAATCGGTAAAAGCATTTTTTTATTTTTGTTTCCTTCATTAGCTTCTGTTTAAACTACCAACAGAAAGCGAGTATGCACCACTTGTTGCAGAAAAGAAAATTAGAGCAGCAGAGTTGCAGAAGCAGACAAAGCAGAATATAGAGGTTGCTCAGGAAAAGCAAAAAGAAAAGTTTAAAAAAAGACTTTGTAAGAAATATAAGCCGTACTTGTTCAGCTAAGGAGAGTTAGTCCTTGCTAAAAATTGTAGGCGATCGGCAAGGAAAGGTGGCATTTTGGAGCATAATTTCGCAGGACCCTACCATATACATGAGATTAAAGAGAAGCGTGTAAGTTACTCAATAGTAGCAACTTGGTCTTACGTAGAACTTATAATCTGGACATGTTGAGGCCTTATCAGTTGAGTGCTACAGGTAATTTTTTTAGGGCTACCTTTTTTAAAGTAATGGCCTAATTTTATGTTTTTTATTATGGTGATCACTGTGCCTGTGTAAATGTCTCTTTAATATGCGCAAAGTTATTTGTTATGAACATTTTGTTGTGTAAAGAATACTACTTTACATTTGGGATTAAGGAATATGTTCTCTTGTTTCAGTATTGTTTGCGGTTGCATGTTTGAGTAGTCTGTTTAAATTATTAACAACCACTTCAAAAAATCTTTTTCAGGAAACATGACCAGTGACCGATGGTCATCCTTGCTCCCATCATCTGCCGCACCGCCTGCATCATCTGCCGCCACGGCTGCATCATCTCCTGCCATGCCTGCATCATCTCCCGCCACGCCTGCATTATCTGCCGCCACGCCTGCATCTTCCGCAACGCCCGCTTCATCTCCCACAAAGCCTGCATCCCCCTTAGGTCCTACTACCAAATTGTTTAAAAAACGTCTTGATGTATGGCGGAAACCAGCGATTGGACAGTTGGAAGCAGTAGTGACGGGTTTCAAATTATATGATGATTCTTTTTGTTCCTTAAAAGAGGGCCAATGGATAGTTGATGAGGTTGGTTTACATAAAAAGTATTCTTACTATAGTATCTAATTATGTAGGATGTACATGGTGAGTCCCGTGGTAGAGTTCATGTGTTTTCTTCATTTTTTCAAAGGTCATTGATGCGTATCTCAGCAGATTATGCCTGTTAACCACTAATGTACGTATATTGTCATTAATTATTAATGCACCACCCAAATATAGTAAATGTGTATGAAATGTTTCTAAGCTACTTTATTTTATCTTGACTTCAGTGCTTATTGATTTCTGCAACAGTCTCTTCGTCCATTTTCCTTGGATCATATTGCCCCTCTCATTGCTGGGTAAATATGTAAATCTGTATCAAGATTACAATATTTTTTTGGGTTGTTAATGATTTTTCAATTGTTCCAATTAATTTTCATGCCATTTATTAATATTGGAAATTTTTTCCGATTACTAAAAAGGTGTATGCTGTATGTCATTTATTTTTGTCATTGTCTTGGAAGTGATTATTGTTCCCTTCCAGTTCTCATTTAATACTTAATTACTTGTTAGCATTGTTCTGCAGACATTGAGTATGGATGTTGTATTTCACTTGCATTTTTTCATAAGCTTATTTTGTACTGTATAGATACCTTTTGAGATGAAGGATACAGTCCTGTGTCCGACCAATACTGGCGTTCATAGGCTACTTTTGGTAATTTTTATCTTTTTTCACCTTTGTCACTTTTGTCATATTCTTCTTCCTAAGTTAGACTTAGTATTACTAGTAAATGCTGAACAGTTTTGCAGAACACTATATTAATTTCCATTTCTTGATTTAGTAGTCACGTTTGTAGCATACAAATGCATTTATAAATTTCCATATTTTAATATTTCATTTCCTATTGTGCTTACCGTTTCAGATTTTAAAACCTTTTGCCAGAAAAATAATAGTGTATGATTCGCTGGATGGCAACCTTGGGACCTACCATAATTTTCTACAGAATTGGAGGTAGCACTTACTTTTACTTTCTATTGCATATGTTATGTGAAAAGTGCGCAGATATTTTTTGGCCAACATTTTTTTTCTTCTAAGTTGAAATCAGTATTATATTGTAATTGTACTTGTGTTTCATTTTTCTAACCAATATTTAACTGGACCATTCGTATGTTTCTAAAGGGCTTTCCTACAGGCAATCGACTGTCCACACAGTGAGCTCTGGCACTTAGTGGTAGAATGTAACCCCAAGCAACAGGATAGCTACAATTGTGGTGTTTTTTGCATGCTGGTAATTTTTCCATACTTTAATTGCAAGTTTGAATTTGTCATAGATAGGTTTATGTTAAACATTGCTGACGCCTTTGTAGTAGTTGCACACATTAAAGACTGCTTTATATTTAAATTACTGTCTTGAACGCCAAGTGATCCTGATGGTACTGCCTGTCGGTCTTGATTTTCATTTGCCTGTGATTTTGTCTGTCAAAGAAGTTGTTACTGATGTGATAGGTGTGAAACGTTGGACAAAAGATTTTAAAAGTAAAAAGCGCTTACATTTATCAGTTCATTTTTATTTCCATTATGTTATTAGTGTAACATGTACGTTTTTAAACTCTGTCCAGTTTGCAGAATCGTACATAACTAGAAGACCAGTTCCAGCAAATGAAATCAATACCACGTTTCTGAGTGATTATAGAATGCTTATTCCAATAAAGCTACTGGAGTATTGAGGGTAGAATTTTAGATTGTACGAAACATGTTTCTACATTTGTAATGCCCTAGGTTACTTTCAAATTTTATGTGTGTGGTAGCAATTTTTCTTTTCTTTAATGATCAAACGAGCACTGCCAAGTATTTCATTTCATCCAAGATAGTAATTGATGGAAATTAACTTGTAGTTTTTTAAATGCTTGTTTTTGTATTGGTTTTTTCAAAGACTTTCGAACAGCAGTGACTGGCCTATGTACTTCGTTTCATTATTGTTTTCAACCTGTCCATAATCTTCTTCACTGATGCGCTACTCTTGTCCTCTGTCATATTTAGAATCAGTTCAACACTTCTGCGGGGTCTGCAACCAAGAAAATTTACAGCTTGTTCTGAATTCTTCTAAGGCACAATTCCAAGTGTGCTGTAGATGGATCCACATGGAGTGCATTCCAAGTGACCCCTCGTCTTGGTTACCTTCTCAAGGTTTTACTTGTCAGAAATGTATTTAAAAATGCAATCTATTTTGGTTGACCTTTTTCGGCATTTTGGCTGTAGATTTACATGGTGTCTAGTTTCCTGCCTTTTCCAAATGTGTCTGGATTATCATCTAATTATCATCTTGTTTGTCAAGTGCAAACCAACCATCATACATTACGGTCGCTAGGTGACCAATGGTATGTGCGAATCTAATGTAATATCAGTGATAGCCAGCCATGTTTTATTTTTCATTTGCTACGCACTTTGATAAAACCCTGTCTGGCAAATGGCGTCCACGTAAAGAAGGCAGCCATGTGTGTTTAGAAAAGTGGTATGCTCTCAGGCTCTCTGCCAAAAAGCGTTCAATTCACTTCTGACAATGGTCTCTAGGTGCAGGGGGCTGTCGGGGACATTAAACAAGGCATCAAGCAAAGCACCATTGAATCACCCTTGACGCGATGCCACACCTTTCCAGAACTACTAATAACATCAAACAACTGTAGGTTATGGTTTGGTAGGCAGGAGGGTCCATGAGAATCACCTTAACCTTATTCAGCATCCACAGAATGTAACACATCAATTTCAAAGTACAGTGACAATAATTCTTTACATTCAAAGTACAGGCCCTTTCTGAGCTGTGTTTGTCTATTCTTTTAATTCAAAGTACAGGCCCTTTCTGGGCTGTGTTTGTGTATTATTTCTGTAAGTTAAAGTACTGGCCGTTTATTAAGCATGTTTTCAAATTGCAAGGTCCAGGCCCCTTCTGGGTCTTGTACTTTTATTGCTGAAATTACAAAATACATGCCCCTTCTGGGCCTGTATTTTCATTATCCAAATTCCAAAGTACACTTTTATGGTCGAAATTCCAAAGTTAAGGCTCCTTCTTTGCAATCTGTGGCTTGTTCTTGAGCCCTGTAGCCGTTCATTGGGATGTGTAGGTAGGCATCTATTATGCGCCCTCTCCTGTTCTGTCCACGTCCATTTCCACGCACAATACCGTACTGGCCTCTTTGTTGGTACTGCCAGGGCTGTTTTTGCAGCTCTTGCTGCGTCTGCGACTCTGCTAAGTGGGATTGTTGTGCACTTGCCTTCCTCTTCTTCTTTACAAGTGGAAGCCATTTCTCAGGCTCCCACTGTGGAATCAAAACCCCCATTCTGTGTACTGCTCAGGGAAGCCAAAGTAACTACTCCCCTGATACTGCATTGGTTAGATTAGGCATTTGCTGCCTTGCTTGCTTTAAACTTTATTGAAATTCAGAAATATTCTTCCGATCGTGTTTCTCTATTCTTTTAATTCAAACTACAGGTCCTTTCTGGGCTCTGTTTGTCTGTTATTGTTGAACTTCAAAGTACAGGCCCTTTCTGGGCTGTGTTTGCCAATTATTAGTCAAATTCAAAGTACATGGCAGTAATTGACCATTTGTGGTAAGTACAACCCCGTGAATGCAGTGGGTAATTTGCACACCTGCTGTCTTTTGGTGTGTGTGTGCCTAATATAAGGTACGATTTTGAAGTCAGTAAATGTGCACCACACATTGTTTTTCAACTTCTTTTTCTGCCTTCGAGGGCATCAAGCGTTGCTGTACTTTGCCATGTAGTCAAAGTCAATAACACGGATCTATATCTACGTCTACATGTGTGTCCAGTTCCCCTGCCCGTGACCCTTTATGGGCTTTTGGATGGGGGGCAGCTAATTCTTCAAATATCCAACTTGTCTGCCTTTAGTCTCTGGTGATCCTTTTTTTTTTTTTGTTGACTGAATTGCCATGTCCCGGTTTCACCGTCTAATGCATCATTCTAAATTAGCCTTCCAAAGAGTAATTTTATTGACGAATTTCCAAAGTAAAGGACCTTTCCCGGCCTGTACTTTAATTGTCAAAATTAAAAAATACTTTATTGTTGATATTCCCAAGTATAGCTGAAGCGGTCACCATCGTCAAGATCGGTTTGGACCACATGAGTCCTGTCGGCTTCTGGACTTATTCAGCGTCCACACAATGTAGCACACCAATTTGAAAGTGCAGTCACTATGATTCTTTACATTGAAAGGACAGGCCCTTTCAGAGCTGTGTTTGTCTATTCTTTTAATTCAAACTACAGTCCCGTCCTGTACAGTGTTTGTTCATTATTCTTTTAATTCAAACTACAGGCTCATTCTGGCTCTGTTTGTCTATTAATTCTGTCACTTAAAGTACTGGCCACTTATTGAGCCTGTGTTGAAATTACTTGTATTCTTGATGTTCTTCTGTTCCATTGTCTTTAAATCAGGCAATGTGTCACTTCGCTCTTCTTTGTGGAGTTGGATAATGTCATCCAGCTTGTTAATGCCTGGTACTTTAACTTTATCTGGAAGTGAGATTTGAAACCTCTTCTCAGACGTCCAACTCCTTGCTAACTTGGTCGAATTTTCAAAGTACAGGCCCCTTCTGGGCCTCTACTTTTATTGTTGAATGTCTAAAGTACAGGCCCCTCCTGGGCCTGTACTTTTATTGTTGAATTCCCAAAGTACAGGTCCCTCCTGGGCCTGTACTTTTATTGTCGAATGTCTAAAGTACAGGCCCCTACTGGGCCTGTACTTTTATTTTCGAATTTCCAAAGTACAGCCCCCTTCTGGGCCTGTACTTTTATTGTCGAATGTCTAAAGTACAGGCCCCTCATGGGCCTGTACTTTTATTGTCGAATTCCCAAAGTACAGGCCCCTCCTGGGCCTGTACTTTTATTGTCTAATTCCCAAAGTACAGGCCCCTCCTGGGCCTGTACTTTTATTGTCGAATTCCCAAAGCACAGGCCCCTCCTGGGCCTGTACTTTTATTGTCGAATGTCTAAAGTACAGGCCCCTCCTGGGCCTGTACTTTTATTTTCGAATTTCCAAAGTACAGGCCCCTCCTGGGCCTGTACATTTATTGTCGAATTCCCAAAGCACAGGCCCCTCCTGGGCCTGTACTTTTATTGTCGAATGTCTAAAGTACAGGCCCCTACTGGGCCTGTACTTTTATTTTCGAATTCCCAATGTACAGGCCCTTTCTGGGCGTGTACTTTTATTGTCGAATGTCTAAGGTACAGGCCCCTCCTGGGCCTGTACTTTTATTGTCGAATTCCCAAAGTACAGGCCCCTCCTGGGCCTGTACTTTTATTGTCTAATTCCCAAAGTACAGGCCCCTCCTGGGCCTGTACTTTTATTGTCTAATGTCTAAAGTACAGGCCCCTACTGGGCCTGTACTTTTATTTTCGAAGTTCCAAAGTACAGGCCCCTTCTGGGCCTGTACTTTTATTGTCGAATGTCTAAAGTACAGGCCCCTCCTGGGCCTGTACTTTTATTGTCGAATTCCCAAAGTACAGGCCGCTCCTGGGCCTGTACTTTTATTGTCTAATTCCCAAAGTACAGGCCCCTCCTGGGCCTGTACTTTTATTGCCGAATTCCCAACGTACAGGCCCCTCCTGGGCCTGTACTTTTATTGTTGAATGTCTAAAGTACAGGCCCCTACTGGGCCTGTACTTTTATTTTCGAATTTCCAAAGTACAGGCCCCTTCTGGGCCTGTACTTTTATTATCGAATGTCTAAAGTACAGGCCCCTCCTGGGCCTGTACTTTTATTGTCGAATGTCTAAAGTACAGGCCCCTACTGGGCCTGTACTTTTATTTTCGAATTTCCAAAGTAAAGGCCCCTTCTGGGCCTTTACTTTTATTGTCGAATGTCTAAAGTACAGGCCCCTCCTGGGCCTCTACTTTTATTGTCGAATTCCCAAAGTACAGGCCCCTCCTGGGCCTGCACTTTTATTGTCTAATTCCCAAAGTACAGGCCCCTCCTGGGCCTGTACTTTTATTGTCGTATGTCTAAAGTACAGGCCCCTACTGGGCCTGTACTTTTATTTTCAAATTTCCAAAGTACAGGCCCCTTCTGGGCCTGTTCTTTTATTGTCGAATGTCTAAAGTACAGGTCCCTCCAGGGCCTGTACTTTTATTGTCGAATTCCCAAAGTACAGGCCCCTCCTAGGCCTGTACTTTTATTGACTAATTCCCAAAGTACAGGCCCCTCCTGGGCCTGTACTTTTATTGTCGAATTCCCAAAGTACAGGCCCCTCCTGGGCCTGTACTTTTATTGTCGAATGTCTCAAGTACAGGCCCCTCCTGGGCCTGTACTTTTATTGTCGAATTCCCAAAGTACAGGCCCCTCCTGGGCCTGTACTTTTATTGTCGAATTCCCAAAGTACAGGCCCCTCCTGGGCCTGTACTTTTATTGTCGAATGTCTAAAATACAGGCCCCTACTGGGCCTGTACTTTTATTTTCAAATTTCCAAAGTACAGGCCCCTTCTGGGCCTGTTCTTTTATTGTCGAATGTCTAAAGTACAGGCCCCTCCTGGGCCTGTACTTTTATTGTCGAATTCCCAAAGTACAGGCCCCTCCTGGGCCTGTACTTTTATTGTCTAATTCCCAAAGTACAGGCCCCTCCTGGGCCTGTACTTTTATTTTCGAATTTCCAAAGTACAGGCCCCTTCTGGGCCTGTACTTTTATTGTCGAATGTCTAAAGTACAGGCCCCTCCTGGGCCTGTACTTTTATTGTCGAATTCCCAAAGTACAGGCCCCTCCTGGGCCTGTACTTTTATTGTCGAATTCCCAAAGTACAGGCCCCTCCTGGGCCTGTACTTTTATTGTCGAATGTCTAAAGTACAGGCCCCTTCTGTGCCTGTACTTTTTGTCGAATGTCTAAAGTACAGGCCCCTCCTGGGCCTGTACTTTTATTGTCGAATGTCTAAAGTACAGGCACCTCCTGGGCCTGTACTTTTATTGTCGAATGTCTAAAGTACAGGCCCCTACTGGACCTGTAATTTTATTTTCGAATTTCGAAAGTACAGGCCCCTTCTGGGCCTTTACTTTTATTGTCGAATGTCTAAAGTACAGGCCCATCCTGGGCCTGTACTTTTATTGTCGAATTCCCAAAGTACAGGCCCCTCCTGGGCCTGTACTTTTATTGTCTAATTCCCAAAGTACAGGCCCCTCCTGGGCCTGTACTTTTATTGTCGAATTCCCAAAGTACAGGCCCCTCCTGGGCCTCTACTTTTATTGTCAAATGTCTAAAGTACAGGCCCCTACTGGGCCTGTACTTTTATTTTTGAATTTCCAAAGTACAGGCCCCTTCTGGGCCTGTTCTTTTATTGTCAAATGTCTAAAGTACAGGCCCCTACTGGGCCTGTACTTTTATTTTCGAATTTCTAAAGTACAGGCCCCTTCTGGGCCTGTACTTTTATTGTCGAATGTCTAAAGTACAGTCCCCTCCTGGGCCTGTACTTTTATTGTCATATTCCCAAAGTACAGGCCCCTCCTGGGCCTGTACTTTTATTGTCGAATTCCCAAAGTACAGGCCCCTCCTGGGCCTGTACTTTTATTGTTGAATGTCTAAAGTACAGGCCCCTACTAGGCCGGTACTTTTATTTTCGAATTCCCAAAGCACAGGCCCCTCCTGGGCCTGTACTTTTATTGTCAAATGTCTAAAGTACAGGCCCCTCCTGGGCCTGTACTTTTATTTTCGAATTTCCAAAGTACAGGCCCCTCCTGGGCCTGTACTTTTATTGTCTAATTCCCAAAGTACAGGCCCCTCCTGGGCCTGTACTTTTATTGTCGAATTCCCAGAGCACAGGCCCCTCCTGGGCCTGTACTTTTATTGTCGAATGTCTAAAGTACAGGCCCCTACTGGGCCTGTACTTTTATTGTCGAATTCCCAAAGCACAGGCCCCTCCTGGGCCTGTACTTTTATTGTCGAATGTCTAAAGTACAGGCCCCTCCTGGGCCTGTACTTTTATTGTCGAATTCCCAAAGTACAGGCCCCTCCTGGGCCTGTACTTTTATTGTCTAATTCCCAAAGTACAGGCCCCTCCTGGGCCTGTACTTTTATTGTCGAATTCCCAAAGTACAGGCCCCCTCTGGGCCTTTACTTTTATTGTCGAATGTCTTAAGTACAGGCCCCTCCTGGGCCTGTACTTTTATTGTCGAATTCCCAAAGTACAGGCCCCCTCTGGGCCTTTACTTTTATCATCGAATGTCTAAAGTACAGGCCCCTACTGGGCCTGTACTTCTATTTTCGAATTTCCATAGTAAAGGCCCCCTCTGGGCCTTTTCTTTTATTGTCGAATGTCTTAAGTACAGGCCCCTCCTGGGCCTGTACTTTTATTGTCGAATTCCCAAAGTACAGGCCCCTCCTGGGCCTGCACTTTTATTGTCTAATTCCCAAAGTACAGGCCCCTCCTGGGCCTGTACTTTTATTGTCGAATGTCTAAAGTACAGGCCCCTACTGGGCCTGTACTTTTATTTTCAAATTTCCAAAGTACAGGCCCCTTCTGGGCCTGTTCTTTTATTGTCGAATGTCTAAAGTACAGGCCCCTCCTGGGCCTGTACTTTTATTGTCGAATGTCTAAAGTACAGGCCCCTCCTGGGCCTGTACTTTTATTGTCGAATTCCCAAAGTACAGGCCCCTCCTGGGCCTGTACTTTTATTGTCTAATTCCCAAAGTACATGCCCCTCCTGGGCCTCTACTTTTATTGTCAAATGTCTAAAGTACAGGCTCCTACTGGGCCTGTACTTTTATTTTCGAATTTCCAAAGTACAGGCCCCTTCTGGGCCTGTTCTTTTATTGTCGAATGTCTAAAGTACAGGCCCAGGAGGGGCCTGTACTTTTATTTTCGAATTTCTAAAGTACAGGCTCCTTCTGGGCCTGTACTTTTATTGTCGAATGTCTAAAGTACAGGCCCAGGAGGGGCCTGTACTTTTATTGTCATATTCCCAAAGTACAGGCCCCTCCTGGGCCTGTACTTTTATTGTCGAATTCCCAAAGTACAGGCCCCTCCTGGGCCTGTACTTTTATTGTTGAATGTCTAAAGTACAGGCCCCTACTGGGCCGGTACTTTTATTTTCGAATTCCCAAAGCACAGCCCCCTCCTGGGCCTGTACTTTTATTGTCGAATGTCTAAAGTACAGGCCCCTCCTGGGCCTGTACTTTTATTTTCGAATTTCCAAAGTACAGGCCCCTCCTGGGCCTGTACTTTTATTGTCTAATTCCCAAAGTACAGGCCCCTCCTGGGCCTGTACTTTTATTGTCGAATTCCCAAAGTACAGGCCCATACTGGGCCTGTACTTTTATTGTCGAATTCCCAAAGCACAGGCCCCTCCTGGGCCTGTACTTTTATTGTCGAATGCCTAAAGTACAGGCCCCTCCTGGGCCTGTACTTTTATTGTCGAATTCCCAAAGTACAGGCCCCTCCTGGGCCTGTACTTTTATTGTCGAATTCCCAAAGTACAGGCCCCTCCTGGGCCTGTACTTTTCTTGTCGAATGTCTAAAGTACAGGCCCCTACTGGGCCTGTACTTTTATTTTCGTATTTCCAAAGTACAGGCACCTTCTGGGCCTGTACTTTTATTGTCGAATGTCTAAAGTACAGGCCCCTACTGGGCCTGTACTTTTATTTTCGAATTTCCATAGTAAAGGCCCCCTCTGGGCCTTTACTTTTATTGTCGAATGTCTAAAGTACAGGCCCCTCCTAGGCCTGTACTTTTATTGTCGAATTCCCAAAGTACAGGCCCCTCCTGGGCCCGCACTTTTATTGTCTAATTCCCAAAGTACAGGCCCCTCCTGGGCCTGTACTTTTATTGTCGAATGTCTAAAGTACAGGCCCCTCCTGGGCCTGTACTTTTATTGTCGAATTCCCAAAGTACAGGCCCCTCCTAGGCCTGTACTTTTATTGTCTAATTCCCAAAGTACAGGCCCCTCCTGGGCCTGTACTTTTATTGTCGAATTCCCAAAGTACAGGCCCCTCCTGGGCCTGTACTTTTATTGTTGAATGTCTAAAGTAAAGGCCCCTACTGGGCCTGTACTTTTATTTTCGAATTTCCAAAGTACAGGCCCTTCTGGGCCTGTACTTTTATTGTCGAATGTCTAAAGTACAGGCCCCTCCTGGGCCTGTACTTTTATTGTCGAATTCCCAAAGTACAGGCCCCTCCTGGGCCTGTACTTTTATTGTTGAATTCCCAAAGTACAGGCCCCTCCTGGGCCTGTACTTTTATTGTCAAATGTCTAAAGTACAGGCCCCTACTGGGCCTGTACTTTTATTTTCGAATTTCCAAAGTACAGGCCCCTTCTGGGCCTGTTCTTTTATTGTCGAATGTCTAAAGTACAGGCCCCTCCTGGGCCTGTACTTTTATTGTCGAATTCCCAAAGTACAGGCCCCTCCTAGGCCTGTACTTTTATTGTCTAATTCCCAAAGTACAGGCCCCTCCTGGGCCTGTACTTTTATTGTCGAATGTCTAAAGTACAGGCCCCTCCTGGGCCTGTACTTTTATTGTCGAATTCCCAAAGTACAGGCCGCTCCTGGGCCTGTACTTTTATTGTCTAATTCCTAAAGTACAGGCCCCTCCTGGGCCTGTACTTTTATTGCCGAATTCCCAAAGTACAGGCCCCTCCTGGGCCTGCACTTTTCTTGTCTAATTCCCAAAGTACAGGCCCCTCCTGGGCCTGTACTTTTATTGTCGTATGTCTAAAGTACAGGCCCCTACTGGGCCTGTACTTTTATTTTCAAATTTCCAAAGTACAGGCCCCTTCTGGGCTTGTTCTTTTATTGTCGAATGTCTAAAGTACAGGCCCCTCCTGGGCCTGTACTTTTATTGTCGAATTCCCAAAGTACAGGCCCCTCCTAGGCCTGTACTTTTATTGTCTAATTCCCAAAGTACAGGCCCCTCCTGGGCCTGTACTTTTATTGTCGAATTCCCAAAGTACAGGCCCCTCCTGGGCCTGTACTTTTATTGTCGAATGTCTAAAGTACAGGCCCCTATTGGGCCTGTACTTTTATTTTCGAATTTCCAAAGTACAGGCCCCTTCTGGGCCTGTACTTTTATTGTCGAATGTCTAAAGTACAGGCCCCTCCTGGGCCTGTACTTTTATTGTCGAATTCCCAAAGTACAGGCCCCTCCTGGGCCTGTACTTTTATTGTCGAATTCCCAAAGTACAGGCCCCTCCTGGGCCTGTGCTTTTATTGTCGAATGTCTAAAGTACAGGCCCCAACTGGGCCTGTACTTTTATTTTCGAATTTCTAAAATACAGGCCCCTTCTGGGCCTGTACTTTTTGTCGAATGTCTAAAGTACAGGCCTCTCCTGGGCCTGTACTTTTATTGTCGAATGTCTAAAGTACAGGCACCTCCTGGGCCTGTACTTTTATTGTCGAATGTCTAAAGTACAGGCCCCTCCTGGGCCTGTACTTTTATTGTCGAATGTCTAAAGTACAGGCCCCTACTGGGCCTGTACTTTTATTTTCGAATTTCCAAAGTACAGGCCCCTTCTGGGCCTTTACTTTTATTGTCGAATGTCTAAAGTACAGGCCCCTCCTGGGCCTGTACTTTTATTGTCGAATTCCCAAAGTACAGGCCCCTCCTGGGCCTGTACTTTTATTGTCTAATTCCCAAAGTACAGGCCCCTCCTGGGCCTGTACTTTTATTGTCGAATTCCCAAAGTACAGGCCCCTCCTGGGCCTCTACTTTTATTGTCAAATGTCTAAAGTACAGGCCCCTACTGGGCCTGTACTTTTATTTTTGAATTTCCAAAGTACAGGCCCCTTCTGGGCCTGTTCTTTTATTGTCGAATGTCTAAAGTACAGGCCCCTAACGGGCCTGTACTTTTATTGTCGAATGTCTAAAGTACAGGCCCCTCCTGGGCCTGTACTTTTATTGTCATATTCCCAAAGTACAGGCCCCTCCTGGGCCTGTACTTTTATTGTCGAATTCCCAAAGTACAGGCCCCTCCTGGGCCTGTACTTTTATTGTTGAATGTCTAAAGTACAGGCCCCTACTAGGCCGGTACTTTTATTTTCGAATTCCCAAAGCAAAGGCCCCTCCTGGGCCTGTACTTTTATTGTCAAATGTCTAAAGTACAGGCCCCTCCTGGGCCTGTACTTTTATTTTCGAATTTCCAAAGTACAGGCCCCTCCTGGGCCTGTACTTTTATTGTCTAATTCCCAAAGTACAGGCCCCTCCTGGGCCTGTACTTTTATTGTCGAATTCCCAAAGCACAGGCCTCTCCTGGGCCTGTACTTTTATTGTCGAATTCCCAAAGTACAGGCCCCTCCTGGGCCTCTACTTTTATTGTCAAATGTCTAAAGTACAGGCCCCTACTGGGCCTGTACTTTTATTTTCGAATTTCCAAAGTACAGGCCCCTTCTGGGCCTTTACTTTTATTGTCGAATGTCTAAAGTACAGGCCCCTCCTGGGCCTGTACTTTTATTGTCGAATTCCCAAAGTACAGGCCCCTCCTGGGCCTGTACTTTTATTGTCTAATTCCCAAAGTACAGGCCCCTCCTGGGCCTGTACTTGTATTGTCGAATTCCCAAAGTACAGGCCCCTCCTGGGCCTCTACTTTTATTGTCAAATGTCTAAAGTACAGGCCCCTACTGGGCCTGTACTTTTATTTTTGAATTTCCAAAGTACAGGCCCCTTCTGGGCCTGTTCTTTTATTGTCGAATGTCTAAAGTACAGGCCCCTTCTGGGCCTGTACTTTTATTGTCGAATGTCTAAAGTACAGGCCCCTCCTGGGCCTGTACTTTTATTGTCATATTCCCAAAGTACAGGCCCCTCCTGGGCCTGTACTTTTATTGTCGAATTCCCAAAGTACAGGCCCCTCCTGGGCCTGTACTTTTATTGTTGAATGTCTAAAGTACAGGCCCCTACTAGGCCGGTACTTTTATTTTCGAATTCCCAAAGCAAAGGCCCCTCCTGGGCCTGTACTTTTATTGTCAAATGTCTAAAGTACAGGCCCCTCCTGGGCCTGTACTTTTATTTTCGAATTTCCAAAGTACAGGCCCCTCCTGGGCCTGTACTTTTATTGTCTAATTCCCAAAGTACAGGCCCCTCCTGGGCCTGTACTTTTATTGTCGAATTCCCAAAGCACAGGCCCCTCCTGGGCCTGTACTTTTATTGACGAATGTCTAAAGTACAGGCCCCTACTGGGCCTGTACTTTTATTGTCGAATTCCCAAAGCACAGGCCCCTCCTGGGCCTGTACTTTTATTGTCGAATGTCTAAAGTACAGGCCCCTCCTGGGCCTGTACTTTTATTGTCGAATTCCCAAAGTACAGGCCCCTCCTGGGCCTGTACTTTTATTGTCGAATGTCTAAAGTACAGGCCCCTCCTGGGCCTGTACTTTTATTGTCATATTCCCAAAGTACAGGCCCCTCCTGGGCCTGTACTTTTATTGTCGAATTCCCAAAGTACAGGCCCCTCCTGGGCCTGTACTTTTATTGTTGAATGTCTAAAGTACAGGCCCCTACTGGGCCGGTACTTTTATTTTCGAATTCCCAAAGCACAGGCCCCTCCTGGGCCTGTACTTTTATTGTCGAATGTCTAAAGTACAGGCCCCTCCTGGGCCTGTACTTTTATTTTCGAATTTCCAAAGTACAGGCCCCTCCTGGGCCTGTACTTTTATTGTCTAATTCCCAAAGTACAGGCCCCTCCTGGGCCTGTACTTTTATTGTCGAATTCCCAAAGTACAGGCCCCTCCTGGGCCTGTACTTTTATTGTCGAATTCCCAAAGTACAGGCCCCTACTGGGCCTGTACTTTTATTGTCGAATTCCCAAAGCACAGGCCCCTCCTGGGCCTGTACTTTTATTGTCGAATGTCTAAAGTACAGGCCCCTCCTGGGCCTGTACTTTTATTGTCGAATTCCCAAAGTACAGGCCCCTCCTGGGCCTGTACTTTTATTGTCGAATGTCTAAAGTACAGGCCCCAACTGGGCCTGTACTTTTATTTTCGAATTTCTAAAATACAGGCCCCTTCTGGGCCTGTACTTTTTGTCGAATGTCTAAAGTACAGGCCTCTCCTGGGCCTGTACTTTTATTGTCGAATGTCTAAAGTACAGGCACCTCCTGGGCCTGTACTTTTATTGTCGAATGTCTAAAGTACAGGCCCCTACTGGGCCTGTACTTTTATTTTCGAATTTCCAAAGTACAGGCCCCTTCTGGGCCTTTACTTTTATTGTCGAATGTCTAAAGTACAGGCCCCTCCTGGGCCTGTACTTTTATTGTCGAATTCCCAAAGTACAGGCCCCTCCTGGGCCTGTACTTTTATTGTCTAATTCCCAAAGTACAGGCCCCTCCTGGGCCTGTACTTTTATTGTCGAATTCCCAAAGTACAGGCCCCTCCTGGGCCTCTACTTTTATTGTCAAATGTCTAAAGTACAGGCCCCTACTGGGCCTGTACTTTTATTTTTGAATTTCCAAAGTACAGGCCCCTTCTGGGCCTGTTCTTTTATTGTCGAATGTCTAAAGTACAGGCCCCTAACGGGCCTGTACTTTTATTTTCGAATTTCTGAAGTACAGGCCCCTTCTGGGCCTGTACTTTTATTGTCGAATGTCTAAAGTACAGGCCCCTCCTGGGCCTGTACTTTTATTGTCATATTCCCAAAGTACAGGCCCCTCCTGGGCCTGTACTTTTATTGTCGAATTCCCAAAGTACAGGCCCCTCCTGGGCCTGTACTTTTATTGTTGAATGTCTAAAGTACAGGCCCCTACTAGGCCGGTACTTTTATTTTCGAATTCCCAAAGCAAAGGCCCCTCCTGGGCCTGTACTTTTATTGTCAAATGTCTAAAGTACAGGCCCCTCCTGGGCCTGTACTTTTATTTTCGAATTTCCAAAGTACAGGCCCCTTCTGGGCCTGTTCTTTTATTGTCGAATGTCTAAAGTACAGGCCCCTAACAGGCCTGTACTTTTATTTTCGAATTTCTGAAGTACAGGCCCCTTCTGGGCCTGTACTTTTATTGTCGAATGTCTAAAGTACAGGCCCCTCCTGGGCCTGTACTTTTATTGTCATATTCCCAAAGTACAGGCCCCTCCTGGGCCTGTACTTTTATTGTCGAATTCCCAAAGTACAGGCCCCTCCTGGGCCTGTACTTTTATTGTTGAATGTCTAAAGTACAGGCCCCTACTAGGCCGGTACTTTTATTTTCGAATTCCCAAAGCAAAGGCCCCTCCTGGGCCTGTACTTTTATTGTCAAATGTCTAAAGTACAGGCCCCTCCTGGGCCTGTACTTTATTGTAATATTCCCAAAGTACAGGCCCCTCCTGGGCCTGTACTTTTATTGTCGAATTCCCAAAGTACAGGCCCCTCCTGGGCCTGTACTTTTATTGTTGAATGTCTAAAGTACAGGCCCCTACTAGGCCGGTACTTTTATTTTCGAATTCCCAAAGCAAAGGCCCCTCCTGGGCCTGTACTTTTATTGTCAAATGTCTAAAGTACAGGCCCCTCCTGGGCCTGTACTTTTATTTTCGAATTTCCAAAGTACAGGCCCCTCCTGGGCCTGTACTTTTATTGTCTAATTCCCAAAGTACAGGCCCCTCCTGGGCCTGTACTTTTATTGTCGAATTCCCAAAGCACAGGCCCCTCCTGGGCCTGTACTTTTATTGACGAATGTCTAAAGTACAGGCCCCTACTGGGCCTGTACTTTTATTGTCGAATTCCCAAAGCACAGGCCCCTCCTGGGCCTGTACTTTTATTGTCGAATGTCTAAAGTACAGGCCCCTCCTGGGCCTGTACTTTTATTGTCGAATTCCCAAAGTACAGGCCCCTCCTGGGCCTGTACTTTTATTGTCGAATGTCTAAAGTACAGGCCCCTCCTGGGCCTGTACTTTTATTGTCATATTCCCAAAGTACAGGCCCCTCCTGGGCCTGTACTTTTATTGTCGAATTCCCAAAGGAGGGGCCTGTACTTTTATTGTTGAATGTCTAAAGTACAGGCCCCTACTGGGCCGGTACTTTTATTTTCGAATTCCCAAAGCACAGGCCCCTCCTGGGCCTGTACTGTTATTGTCGAATGTCTAAAGTACAGGCCCCTCCTGGGCCTGTACTTTTATTTTCGAATTCCCAAAGTACAGGCCCCTCCTGGGCCTGTACTTTTATTGTCGAATTCCCAAAGTACAGGCCCCAACTGGGCCTGTACTTTTATTGTCGAATTCCCAAAGCACAGGCCCCTCCTGGGCCTGTACTTTTATTGTCGAATGTCTAAAGTACAGGCCCCTCCTGGGCCTGTACTTTTATTGTCGAATTCCCAAAGTACAGGCCCCTCCTGGGCCTGTACTTTTATTGTCGAATGTCTAAAGTACAGGCCCCTATTGGGCCTGTACTTTTATTTTCGAATTTCCAAAGTACAGGCCCCTTCTGGGCCTGTACTTTTATTGTCGAATGTCTAAAGTACAGGCCCCTCCTGGGCCTGTACTTTTATTGTCGAATTCCCAAAGTACAGGCCCCTCCTGGGCCTGTACTTTTATTGTCGAATTCCCAAAGTACAGGCCCCTCCTGGGCCTGTGCTTTTATTGTCGAATGTCTAAAGTACAGGCCCCAACTGGGCCTGTACTTTTATTTTCGAATTTCTAAAATACAGGCCCCTTCTGGGCCTGTACTTTTTGTCGAATGTCTAAAGTACAGGCCTCTCCTGGGCCTGTACTTTTATTGTCGAATGTCTAAAGTACAGGCACCTCCTGGGCCTGTACTTTTATTGTCGAATGTCTAAAGTACAGGCCCCTACTGGGCCTGTACTTTTATTTTCGAATTTCCAAAGTACAGGCCCCTTCTGGGCCTTTACTTTTATTGTCGAATGTCTAAAGTACAGGCCCCTCCTGGGCCTGTACTTTTATTGTCGAATTCCCAAAGTACAGGCCCCTCCTGGGCCTGTACTTTTATTGTCTAATTCCCAAAGTACAGGCCCCTCCTGGGCCTGTACTTTTATTGTCGAATTCCCAAAGTACAGGCCCCTCCTGGGCCTCTACTTTTATTGTCAAATGTCTAAAGTACAGGCCCCTACTGGGCCTGTACTTTTATTTTTGAATTTCCAAAGTACAGGCCCCTTCTGGGCCTGTTCTTTTATTGTCGAATGTCTAAAGTACAGGCCCCTAACGGGCCTGTACTTTTATTGTCGAATGTCTAAAGTACAGGCCCCTCCTGGGCCTGTACTTTTATTGTCATATTCCCAAAGTACAGGCCCCTCCTGGGCCTGTACTTTTATTGTCGAATTCCCAAAGTACAGGCCCCTCCTGGGCCTGTACTTTTATTGTTGAATGTCTAAAGTACAGGCCCCTACTAGGCCGGTACTTTTATTTTCGAATTCCCAAAGCAAAGGCCCCTCCTGGGCCTGTACTTTTATTGTCAAATGTCTAAAGTACAGGCCCCTCCTGGGCCTGTACTTTTATTTTCGAATTTCCAAAGTACAGGCCCCTCCTGGGCCTGTACTTTTATTGTCTAATTCCCAAAGTACAGGCCCCTCCTGGGCCTGTACTTTTATTGTCGAATTCCCAAAGCACAGGCCTCTCCTGGGCCTGTACTTTTATTGTCGAATTCCCAAAGTACAGGCCCCTCCTGGGCCTCTACTTTTATTGTCAAATGTCTAAAGTACAGGCCCCTACTGGGCCTGTACTTTTATTTTCGAATTTCCAAAGTACAGGCCCCTTCTGGGCCTTTACTTTTATTGTCGAATGTCTAAAGTACAGGCCCCTCCTGGGCCTGTACTTTTATTGTCGAATTCCCAAAGTACAGGCCCCTCCTGGGCCTGTACTTTTATTGTCTAATTCCCAAAGTACAGGCCCCTCCTGGGCCTGTACTTGTATTGTCGAATTCCCAAAGTACAGGCCCCTCCTGGGCCTCTACTTTTATTGTCAAATGTCTAAAGTACAGGCCCCTACTGGGCCTGTACTTTTATTTTTGAATTTCCAAAGTACAGGCCCCTTCTGGGCCTGTTCTTTTATTGTCGAATGTCTAAAGTACAGGCCCCTTCTGGGCCTGTACTTTTATTGTCGAATGTCTAAAGTACAGGCCCCTCCTGGGCCTGTACTTTTATTGTCATATTCCCAAAGTACAAGCCCCTCCTGGGCCTGTACTTTTATTGTCGAATTCCCAAAGTACAGGCCCCTCCTGGGCCTGTACTTTTATTGTTGAATGTCTAAAGTACAGGCCCCTACTAGGCCGGTACTTTTATTTTCGAATTCCCAAAGCAAAGGCCCCTCCTGGGCCTGTACTTTTATTGTCAAATGTCTAAAGTACAGGCCCCTCCTGGGCCTGTACTTTTATTTTCGAATTTCCAAAGTACAGGCCCCTCCTGGGCCTGTACTTTTATTGTCTAATTCCCAAAGTACAGGCCCCTCCTGGGCCTGTACTTTTATTGTCGAATTCCCAAAGCACAGGCCCCTCCTGGGCCTGTACTTTTATTGACGAATGTCTAAAGTACAGGCCCCTACTGGGCCTGTACTTTTATTGTCGAATTCCCAAAGCACAGGCCCCTCCTGGGCCTGTACTTTTATTGTCGAATGTCTAAAGTACAGGCCCCTCCTGGGCCTGTACTTTTATTGTCGAATTCCCAAAGTACAGGCCCCTCCTGGGCCTGTACTTTTATTGTCGAATGTCTAAAGTACAGGCCCCTCCTGGGCCTGTACTTTTATTGTCATATTCCCAAAGTACAGGCCCCTCCTGGGCCTGTACTTTTATTGTCGAATTCCCAAAGTACAGGCCCCTCCTGGGCCTGTACTTTTATTGTTGAATGTCTAAAGTACAGGCCCCTACTGGGCCGGTACTTTTATTTTCGAATTCCCAAAGCACAGGCCCCTCCTGGGCCTGTACTTTTATTGTCGAATGTCTAAAGTACAGGCCCCTCCTGGGCCTGTACTTTTATTTTCGAATTTCCAAAGTACAGGCCCCTCCTGGGCCTGTACTTTTATTGTCTAATTCCCAAAGTACAGGCCCCTCCTGGGCCTGTACTTTTATTGTCGAATTCCCAAAGTACAGGCCCCTCCTGGGCCTGTACTTTTATTGTCGAACTCCCAAAGTACAGGCCCCTACTGGGCCTGTACTTTTATTGTCGAATTCCCAAAGCACAGGCCCCTCCTGGGCCTGTACTTTTATTGTCGAATGTCTAAAGTACAGGCCCCTCCTGGGCCTGTACTTTTATTGTCGAATTCCCAAAGTACAGGCCCCTCCTGGGCCTGTACTTTTATTGTCGAATGTCTAAAGTACAGGCCCCAACTGGGCCTGTACTTTTATTTTCGAATTTCTAAAATACAGGCCCCTTCTGGGCCTGTACTTTTTGTCGAATGTCTAAAGTACAGGCCTCTCCTGGGCCTGTACTTTTATTGTCGAATGTCTAAAGTACAGGCACCTCCTGGGCCTGTACTTTTATTGTCGAATGTCTAAAGTACAGGCCCCTACTGGGCCTGTACTTTTATTTTCGAATTTCCAAAGTACAGGCCCCTTCTGGGCCTTTACTTTTATTGTCGAATGTCTAAAGTACAGGCCCCTCCTGGGCCTGTACTTTTATTGTCGAATTCCCAAAGTACAGGCCCCTCCTGGGCCTGTACTTTTATTGTCTAATTCCCAAAGTACAGGCCCCTCCTGGGCCTGTACTTTTATTGTCGAATTCCCAAAGTACAGGCCCCTCCTGGGCCTCTACTTTTATTGTCAAATGTCTAAAGTACAGGGCCCTACTGGGCCTGTACTTTTATTTTTGAATTTCCAAAGTACAGGCCCCTTCTGGGCCTGTTCTTTTATTGTCGAATGTCTAAAGTACAGGCCCCTAACGGGCCTGTACTTTTATTTTCGAATTTCTGAAGTACAGGCCCCTTCTGGGCCTGTACTTTTATTGTCGAATGTCTAAAGTACAGGCCCCTCCTGGGCCTGTACTTTTATTGTCATATTCCCAAAGTACTGGCCCCTCCTGGGCCTGTACTTTTATTGTCGAATTCCCAAAGTACAGGCCCCTCCTGGGCCTGTACTTTTATTGTTGAATGTCTAAAGTACAGGCCCCTACTAGGCCGGTACTTTTATTTTCGAATTCCCAAAGCAAAGGCCCCTCCTGGGCCTGTACTTTTATTGTCAAATGTCTAAAGTACAGGCCCCTCCTGGGCCTGTACTTTTATTTTCGAATTTCCAAAGTACAGGCCCCTTCTGGGCCTGTTCTTTTATTGTCGAATGTCTAAAGTACAGGCCCCTAACAGGCCTGTACTTTTATTTTCGAATTTCTGAAGTACAGGCCCCTTCTGGGCCTGTACTTTTATTGTCGAATGTCTAAAGTACAGGCCCCTCCTGGGCCTGTACTTTTATTGTCATATTCCCAAAGTACAGGCCCCTCCTGGGCCTGTACTTTTATTGTCGAATTCCCAAAGTACAGGCCCCTCCTGGGCCTGTACTTTTATTGTTGAATGTCTAAAGTACAGGCCCCTACTAGGCCGGTACTTTTATTTTCGAATTCCCAAAGCAAAGGCCCCTCCTGGGCCTGTACTTTTATTGTCAAATGTCTAAAGTACAGGCCCCTCCTGGGCCTGTACTTTATTGTAATATTCCCAAAGTACAGGCCCCTCCTGGGCCTGTACTTTTATTGTCGAATTCCCAAAGTACAGGCCCCTCCTGGGCCTGTACTTTTATTGTTGAATGTCTAAAGTACAGGCCCCTACTAGGCCGGTACTTTTATTTTCGAATTCCCAAAGCAAAGGCCCCTCCTGGGCCTGTACTTTTATTGTCAAATGTCTAAAGTACAGGCCCCTCCTGGGCCTGTACTTTTATTTTCGAATTTCCAAAGTACAGGCCCCTCCTGGGCCTGTACTTTTATTGTCTAATTCCCAAAGTACAGGCCCCTCCTGGGCCTGTACTTTTATTGTCGAATTCCCAAAGCACAGGCCCCTCCTGGGCCTGTACTTTTATTGACGAATGTCTAAAGTACAGGCCCCTACTGGGCCTGTACTTTTATTGTCGAATTCCCAAAGCACAGGCCCCTCCTGGGCCTGTACTTTTATTGTCGAATGTCTAAAGTACAGGCCCCTCCTGGGCCTGTACTTTTATTGTCGAATTCCCAAAGTACAGGCCCCTCCTGGGCCTGTACTTTTATTGTCGAATGTCTAAAGTACAGGCCCCTCCTGGGCCTGTACTTTTATTGTCATATTCCCAAAGTACAGGCCCCTCCTGGGCCTGTACTTTTATTGTCGAATTCCCAAAGTACAGGCCCCTCCTGGGCCTGTACTTTTATTGTTGAATGTCTAAAGTACAGGCCCCTACTGGGCCGGTACTTTTATTTTCGAATTCCCAAAGCACAGGCCCCTCCTGGGCCTGTACTGTTATTGTCGAATGTCTAAAGTACAGGCCCCTCCTGGGCCTGTACTTTTATTTTCGAATTTCCAAAGTACAGGCCCCTCCTGGGCCTGTACTTTTATTGTCTAATTCCCAAAGTACAGGCCCCTCCTGGGCCTGTACTTTTATTGTCGAATTCCCAAAGTACAGGCCCCTCCTGGGCCTGTACTTTTATTGTCGAATTCCCAAAGTACAGGCCCCTACTGGGCCTGTACTTTTATTGTCGAATTCCCAAAGCACAGGCCCCTCCTGGGCCTGTACTTTTATTGTCGAATGTCTAAAGTACAGGCCCCTCCTGGGCCTGTACTTTTATTGTCGAATTCCCAAAGTACAGGCCCCTCCTGGGCCTGTACTTTTATTGTCTAATTCCCAAAGTACAGGCCCCTCCTGGGCCTGTACTTTTATTGTCGAATTCCCAAAGTACAGGCCCCTCCTGGGCCTGTACTTTTCTTGTCGAATGTCTAAAGTACAGGCCCCTACTGGGCCTGTACTTTTATTTTCGTATTTCCAAAGTACAGGCCCCTTCTGGGATTGTACTTTTATTGTCGAATGTCTAAAGTACAGGCCCCTCCTGGGCCTGTACTTTTATCATCGAATGTCTAAAGTACAGGCCCCTACTGGGCCTGTACTTTTATTTTCGAATTTCCAAAGTAAAGGCCCCCTCTGGGCCTTTACTTTTATTGTCGAATGTCTAAAGTACAGGCCCCTCCTGGGCCTGTACTTTTATTGTCGAATTCCCAAAGTACAGGCCCCTCCTGGGCCCGCACTTTTATTGTCTAATTCCCAAAGTACAGGCCCCTCCTGGGCCTGTACTTTTATTGTTTAATGTCTAAAGTACAGGCCCCTACTGGGCCTGTACTTTTATTTTCAAATTTCCAAAGTACAGGCCCCTTCTGGGCCTGTTCTTTTATTGTCGAATGTCTAAAGTACAGGCCCCTCCTGGGCCTGTACTTTTATTGTCGAATTCCCAAAGTACAGGCCCCTCCTAGGCCTGTACTTTTATTGTCTAATTCCCAAAGTACAGGCCCCTCCTGGGCCTGTACTTTTATTGTCAAATGTCTAAAGTACAGGCCCCTACTGGGCCTGTACTTTTATTTTTGAATTTCCAAAGTACAGGCCCCTTCTGGGCCTCTTCTTTTATTGTCGAATGTCTAAAGTACAGGCCCCTCCTGGGCCTGTACTTTTATTGTCGAATTCCCAAAGTACAGGCCCCTCCTAGGCCTGTACTTTTATTGTCTAATTCCCAAAGTACAGGCCCCTCCTGGGCCTGTACTTTTATCATCGAATGTCTAAAGTACAGGCCCTTACTGGGCCTGTACTTTTATTTTCGAATTTCCAAAGTAAAGGCCCCCTCTGGGCCTGTACTTTTATTGTCGAATGTCTAAAGTACAGGCCCCTACTGGGCCTGTACTTTTATTTTCGAATTTCCAAAGTACAGGCCCCTTCTGGGCCTGTACTTTTATTGTCGAATGTCTAAAGTACAGGCCCCTCCTGGGCCTGTACTTTTATTGTCGTATTCCCAAAGTACAGGCCCCTCCTGGGCCTGTACTTTTATTGTCGAATTCCCAAAGTACAGGCCCCTCCTGGGCCTGTACTTTTATTGTCAAATGTCTAAAGTACAGGCCTCTACTGGGCCTGTACTTTTATTTTCGAATATCCAAACTACAGGCCCCTTCTGGGCCTGTTCTTTTATTGTCGAATGTCTAAAGAACAGGCCCCTCTTGGGCCTGTACTTTTATTGTCGAATGTCTAAAGTACAGGCCCCTACTGGGCCTGTACTTTTATTGTCTAATTTCCAAAGTACAGACCCCTCCTGGGCCTGTACTTTTATTGTTGAATTCCCAAAGTACAGGCCCCTCCTGGGCCTGTACTTTTATTGTCGAATTCCCAAAGTACAGGCCCCTCCTGGGCCTGTATTTTTATTGTCGAATGTCTAAAGTCCAGGCCCTTTTATTCTTGATGTTCTTCTGCTGTTCCATTGATCTTTTTTTTGGGCGTCGATGTATTTGACTGCAGGAAGGGGTGGTTATAATTGGTCATTCGCTAGTTCTAGTAGTCCTTTTTTTGGAGAAATGGATCAAACACCACAGACTCCAGTAATGCAGTGCAGATTGTAGTTGCACATGTTATTCTGTTGATGGTAGCAGATATTATGCTCCTCTGCTTCAATGTATTCACACTGGACTCAATAACACCAATTGGGGGTCTCTTCTTGATCCAAGCGGGAGTCTTTGCGAGGGGCCTGTACTTTTATTTTCGAATCTCCAAAGTACAGGCCCCTTCTGGGCCTGTACTTTTATTGTCGAATGTCTAAAGTACAGGCCCCTCCTGGGCCTGTACTTTTATTGTCGAATTCCCAAAGTACAGGCCCCTCCTCGGCCTGTACTTTTCTTGTCGAATGTCTAAAGTACAGGCCCCTACTGGGCCTGTACTTTTATTTTCGTATTTCCAAAGTACAGGCACCTTCTGGGCCTGTACTTTTATTGTCGAATGTCTAAAGTACAGGCCCCTCCTGGGCCTGTACTTTTATCATCGAATGTCTAAAGTACAGGCCCCTACTGGGCCTGTACTTTTATTTTCGAATTTCCATAGTAAAGGCCCCCTCTGGGCCTTTACTTTTATTGTCGAATGTCTAAAGTACAGGCCCCTCCTGGGCCTGTACTTTTATTGTCGAATTCCCAAAGTACAGGCCCCTCCTGGGCCCGCACTTTTATTGTCTAATTCCCAAAGTACAGGCCCCTCCTGGGCCTGTACTTTTATTGTCGAATGTCTAAAGTACAGGCCCCTACTGGGCCTGTACTTTTATTTTCAAATTTCCAAAGTACAGGCCCCTTCTGGGCCTGTTCTTTTATTGTCGAATGTCTAAAGTACAGGCCCCTCCTGGGCCTGTACTTTTATTGTCGAATTCCCAAAGTACAGGCCCGTCCTAGGCCTGTACTTTTATTGTCTAATTCCCAAAGTACAGGCCCCTCCTGGGCCTGTACTTTTATTGTCGAATTCCCAAAGTACAGGCCCCTCCTGGGCCTGTACTTTTATTGTTGAATGTCTAAAGTAAAGGCCCCTACTGGGCCTGTACTTTTATTTTCGAATTTCCAAAGTACAGGCCCCTTCTGGGCCTGTACTTTTATTGTCGAATGTCTAAAGTACAGGCCCCTCCTGGTCCTGTACTTTTATTGTCGAATTCCCAAAGTACAGGCCCCTCCTGGGCCTGTACTTTTATTGTTGAATTCCCAAAGTACAGGCCCCTCCTGGGCCTGTACTTTTATTGTCAAATGTCTAAAGTACAGGCCCCTACTGGGCCTGTACTTTTATTTTCGAATTTCCAAAGTACAGGCCCCTTTTGGGCCTGTTCTTTTATTGTCGAATGTCTAAATTACAGGCCCCTCCTGGGCCTGTACTTTTATTGTCGAATTCCCAAAGTACAGGCCCCTCCTAGGCCTGTACTTTTATTGTCTAATTCCCAAAGTACAGGCCCCTCCTGGGCCTGTACTTTTATTGTCGAATGTCTAAAGTACAGGCCCCTCCTGGGCCTGTACTTTTATTGTCGAATTCCCAAAGTACAGGCCGCTCCTGGGCCTGTACTTTTATTGTCTAATTCCCAAAGTACAGGCCCCTCCTGGGCCTGTACTTTTATTGCCGAATTCCCAAAGTACAGGCCCCTCCTGGGCCTGCACTTTTCTTGTCTAATTCCCAAAGTACAGGCCCCTCCTGGGCCTGTACTTTTATTGTCGTATGTCTAAAGTACAGGCCCCTACTGGGCCTGTACTTTTATTTTCAAATTTCCAAAGTACAGGCCCCTTCTGGGCCTGTTCTTTTATTGTCGAATGTCTAAAGTACAGGCCCCTCCTGGGCCTGTACTTTTATTGTCGAATTCCCAAAGTACAGGCCCCTCCTAGGCCTGTACTTTTATTGTCGAATTCCCAAAGTACAGGCCCCTCCTGGGCCTGTTCTTTTATTGTCGAATGTCTAAAGTACAGGCCCCTCCTGGGCCTGTACTTTTATTGTCGAATGTCTAAAGTACAGGCCCCTCCTGGGCCTGTACTTTTATTGTCGAATTCCCAAAGTACAGGCCCCTCCTGGGCCTGTACTTTTATTGTCGAATTCCCAAAGTACAGGCCCCTCCTGGGCCTGTGCTTTTATTGTCGAATGTCTAAAGTACAGGCCCCAACTGGGCCTGTACTTTTATTTTCGAATTTCTAAAATACAGGCCCCTTCTGGGCCTGTACTTTTTGTCAAATGTCTAAAGTACAGGCGTCTCCTGGGCCTGTACTTTTATTGTCGAATGTCTAAAGTACAGGCACCTCCTGGGCCTGTACTTTTATTGTCGAATGTCTAAAGTACAGGCCCCTACTGGGCCTGTACTTTTATTTTCGAATTTCCAAAGTACAGGCCCCTTCTGAGCCTTTACTTTTATTGTCGAATGTCTAAAGTACAGGCCCCTCCTGGGCCTGTACTTTTATTGTCGAATTCCCAAAGTACAGGCCCCTCCTGGGCCTGTACTTTTATTGTCTAATTCCCAAAGTACAGGCCCCTCCTGGGCCTGTACTTTTATTGTCGAATTCCCAAAGTACAGGCCCCTCCTGGGCCTCTACTTTTATTGTCAAATGTCTAAAGTACAGGCCCCTACTGGGCCTGTACTTTTATTTTTGAATTTCCAAAGTACAGGCCCCTTCTGGGCCTGTTCTTTTATTGTCGAATGTCTAAAGTACAGGCCCCTACTGGGCCTGTACTTTTATTTTCGAATTTCTAAAGTACAGGCCCCTTCTGGGCCTGTACTTTTATTGTCGAATGTCTAAAGTACAGGCCCCTCCTGGGCCTGTACTTTTATTGTCATATTCCCAAAGTACAGGCCCCTCCTGGGCCTGTACTTTTATTGTCGAATTCCCAAAGTACAGGCCCCTCCTGGGCCTGTACTTTTATTGTTGAATGTCTAAAGTACAGGCCCCTACTAGGCCGGTACTTTTATTTTCGAATTCCCAAAGCACAGGCCCCTCCTGGGCCTGTACTTTTATTGTCAAATGTCTAAAGTACAGGCCCCTCCTGGGCCTGTACTTTTATTTTCGAATTTCCAAAGTACAGGCCCCTCCTGGGCCTGTACTTTTATTGTCGAATTCCCAAAGCACAGGCCCCTCCTGGGCCTGTACTTTTATTGACGAATGTCTAAAGTACAGGCCCCTACTGGGCCTGTACTTTTATTGTCGAATTCCCAAAGCACAGGCCCCTCCTGGGCCTGTACTTTTATTGTCGAATGTCTAAAGTACAGGCCCCTCCTGGGCCTGTACTTTTATTGTCGAATTCCCAAAGTAAAGGCCCCTCCTGGGCCTGTACTTTTATTGTCTAATTCCCAAAGTACAGGCCCCTCCTGGGCCTGTACTTTTATTGTCGAATTCCCAAAGTACAGGCCCCTCCTGGGCCTGTACTTTTCTTGTCGAATGTCTAAAGTACAGGCCCCTACTGGGCCTGTACTTTTATTTTCGAATTTCCAAAGTACAGGCCCCTTCTGGGCCTGTACTTTTATTGTCGAATGTCTAAAGTACAGGCCCCTCCTGGGCCTGTACTTTTATCATCGAATGTCTAAAGTACAGGCCCCTACTGGGCCTGTACTTCTATTTTCGAATTTCCAAAGTAAAGGCCCCCTCTGGGCCTTTACTTTTATTGTCAAATGTCTTAAGTACAGGCCCCTCCTGGGCCTGTACTTTTATTGTCGAATTCCCAAAGTACAGGCCCCTCCTGGGCCTGCACTTTTATTGTCTAATTCCCAAAGTACAGGCCCCTCCTGGGCCTGTACTTTTATTGTCGAATGTCTAAAGTACAGGCCCCTACTGGGCCTGTACTTTTATTTTCAAATTTCCAAAGTACAGGCCCCTTCTGGGCCTGTTCTTTTATTGTCGAATGTCTAAAGTATAGGCCCCTCCTGGGCCAGTACTTTTATTGTCGAATGTCTAAAGTACAGGCCCCTCCTGGGCCTGTACTTTTATTGTCGAATTCCCAAAGTACAGGCCCCTCCTGGGCCTGTACTTTTATTGTCTAATTCCCAAAGTGCAGGCCCCTCCTGGGCCTGTACTTTTATTGTCGAATTCCCAAAGTACATGCCCCTCCTGGGCCTCTACTTTTATTGTCAAATGTCTAAAGTACAGGCCCCTACTGGGCCTGTACTTTTATTTTCGAATTTCCAAAGTACAGGCCCCTTCTGGGCCTGTTCTTTTATTGTCGAATGTCTAAAGTACAGGCCCCTACTGGGCCTGTACTTTTATTTTCGAATTTCTAAAGTACAGGCTCCTTCTGGGCCTGTACTTTTATTGTCGAATGTCTAAAGTACAGGCCCCTCCTGGGCCTGTACTTTTATTGTCATATTCCCAAAGTACAGGCCCCTCCTGGGCCTGTACTTTTATTGTCGAATTCCCAAAGTACAGGCCCCTCCTGGGCCTGTACTTTTATTGTTGAATGTCTAAAGTACAGGCCCCTACTGGGCCGGTACTTTTATTTTCGAATTCCCAAAGCACAGGCCCCTCCTGGGCCTGTACTTTTATTGTCGAATGTCTAAAGTACAGGCCCCTCCTGGGCCTGTACTTTTATTTTCGAATTTCCAAAGTACAGGCCCCTCCTGGGCCTGTACTTTTATTGTCTAATTCCCAAAGTACAGGCCCCTCCTGGGCCTGTACTTTTATTGTCGAATTCCCAAAGTACAGGCCCCTCCTGGGCCTGTACTTTTATTGTCGAATTCCCAAAGTACAGGCCCCTACTGGGCCTGTACTTTTATTGTCGAATTCCCAAAGCACAGGCCCCTCCTGGGCCTGTACTTTTATTGTCGAATGTCTAAAGTACAGGCCCCTCCTGGGCCTGTACTTTTATTGTCGAATTCCCAAAGTACAGGCCCTTCCTGGGCCTGTACTTTTATTGTCGAATTCCCAAAGTACAGGCCCCTCCTGGGCCTGTACTTTTATTGTCGAATTTCCAAAGTTAAGGCCCCCTCTGGGCCTTTACTTTTATTGTCGAATGTCTAAAGTACAGGCCCCTCCTGGGCCTGTACTTTTATTGTCGAATTCCCAAAGTACAGGCCCCTCCTGGGCCTGTACTTTTATTGTCGAATGTCTAAAGTACAGGCCCCTCCTGGGCCTGTACTTTTATTTTCGAATTTCCAAAGTACAGGCCCCTTCTGGGCCTGTACTTTTATTGTCGAATGTCTAAAGTACAGGCCCCTCCTGGGCCTGTACTTTTATTGTCGAATTCCCAAAGTACAGGCCCCTCCTGGGCCTGTACTTTTATTGTCGAATTCCCAAAGTACAGGACCCTCCTGGGCCTGTACTTTTATTGTCAAATGTCTAAAGTACAGGCCCCTACTGGGCCTGTACTTTTATTTTTGAATTTCCAAAGTACAGGCCCCTTCTGGGCCTCTTCTTTTATTGTCGAATGTCTAAAGTACAGGCCCCTCCTGGGCCTGTACTTTTATTGTCGAATTCCCAAAGTACAGGCCCCTCCTAGGCCTGTACTTGTATTGTCTAATTCCTAAAGTACAGGCCCCTCCTGGGCCTGTACTTTTATCATCGAATGTCTAAAGTACAGGCCCCTACTGGGCCTGTACTTTTATTTTCGAATTTCCAAAGTACAGGCCCCTTCTGGGCCTGTACTTTTATTGTCGAATGTCTAAAGTACAGGCCCCTCCTGGGCCTGTACTTTTATTGTCGTATTCCCAAAGTACAGGCCCCTCCTGGGCCTGTACTTTTATTGTCGAATTCCCAAAGTACAGGCCCCTCCTGGGCCTGTACTTTTATTGTCAAATGTCTAAAGTACAGGCCCCTACTGGGCCTGTACTTTTATTTTCGAATATCCAAACTACAGGCCCCTTCTGGGCCTGTTCTTTTATTGTCGAATGTCTAAAGAACAGGCCCCTCTTGGGCCTGTACTTTTATTGTCGAATGTCTAAAGTACAGGCCCCTACTGGGCCTGTACTTTTATTGTCTAATTTCCAAAGTACAGACCCCTCCTGGGCCTGTACTTTCATTGTTGAATTCCCAAAGTACAGGCCCCTCCTGGGCCTGTACTTTTATTGTCGAATTCCCAAAGTACAGGCCCCTCCTGGGCCTGTATTTTTATTGTCGAATGTCTAAAGTCCAGGCCCTTTTATTCTTGATGTTCTTCTGCTGTTCCATTGATCTTTTTTTTGGGCGTCGATGTATTTGACTGCAGGAAGGGGTGGTTATAATTGGTCATTCGCTAGTTCTAGTAGTCCTTTTTTTGGAGAAATGGATCAAACACCACAGACTCTAGTAATGCAGTGCAGATTGTAGTTGCACATGTTATTGTGTTGATGGTAGCAGATATTATGCTCCTCTGCTTCAATGTATTCACACTGGACTCAATAACACCAATTGGGGGTCTCTTCTTGATCCAAGCGGGAGTCTTTGCGTTCATTGGACTCTCCTTGTTGACCCCAGTCTGAGTCTGACCAGTCTCCCATCGCAGCACCTCGGTTGCATCTGTCTGGTCTCTGCTCTTCCGTTTGCAATGTCTTCACTGTGCTTCATAAATGTCTGTCTGTCCCCCGGGGAAATAGTGTCACTTGCACTCCCATGATGCTATCTGAACAAACCGGGCCATGTGTATCAAATGTTTGGTTTTTAGTTTCATTCATTTTCATCTTAGTCTTTATTGTTTTCTGCAACGTAATAAATTGAAGAGTAGTGTATGGTCCACTAGAAGGAACTACAAAGCAATAAATGACAACACTCTTTTACCTTTTATGAATTATCTTAAATGCCCCTCCTTGGAGGATCCAAATAGGGCGGCCTCTGATCTTTCTAATGCCCTGGTGAGTGCTATAGACTCCCTTGCTCCGGCTAAATGGTATTACTCAGCCCGAAAGAGCCCCTCACAACCCTGGTTCTCAGACCGCTTAAAAACTATGCGCCAGAAATGTCGTAAACAGGAAAGGTCTTGGACTGCCCACCCGGACTTACCGGGAAAAGCCCTGCATAAATCTCTTCTTAGAGATTATAAAAAGGCAATAATGGAAGAAAAAAGGCATTATTTTACCAACATAACAACTTCTTTAAAATCTTCTAGAGACCTTTTTAATATTCTTAATTCTCTTTCGGCACCCAGATCGGCTTACCCTATCATTGAAACTCAGGAACTCTGCAATAATTTAGCGAGCTTTTTTCATGATAAGATTGCTGACATTTACAGTGCTCTTGAAATTAGAAATCAAGAACTGAATACTAAGCCAGTAAGCTTTTCCTCTTCTACCACTGTTATGAATGATAAGACTGATGTTTTGTCTAAACCATCGCTTACACGCTTTCCCCTGATGTCTATGGAAGATCTTAATCTTTTACTTGATTCTACCAAGTCCTGCTCGCCTCTGGACCCATGTCCACTAAAGACCTTGAAAACTTGCAGAAGGTCTGTCCTTCCTCCTCTACTGGAAGTTATGAATCTAGCGATCCATGAGGGTATATTTCCATTCCCTTGGAAGACCGCTATTATCAGGCCTCTACTTAAAAAACCCTCTCTAGACCCAGAAATCCTGAAGAATTATCGTCCCATCTCCTTGCTCCCGGCTCCAGCCAAGATCTTGGAATCTTATATAAATCAAAATCTGTCTGCTTACATCGAAAATTCCAACATACTTGACAGCTCCCAACATGGCTTTCGATCAGCCCACAGCACTGAGTCTGCTCTCACTGTTGTGACAAACAAAATCCGATCTGAGGTTGACAAGGGACATCCTTCGCTGCTTGTGTTATTAGATCTCACAGCAGCATTTGACACCTTGTCCCCGTCAATATTGATCTCCAGGCTCAAGGACATTGGATTAGGAGGCTCTGCCCTTAGTTTACTCTCCTCCTTTCTCCATCATAGGGAGCAGAGAGTGAAAATGGGCAACTTCCTTTCGGACCCCCAAAAAGTGCAATGTGGGGTCCCTCAGGGCTCCTCGTTGAGCCCTTTAATATTTAACATCTATGTTACCCCACTTGCAAAAGTGGTTAGATCCTTTGGCCTGGATGTGCTTTCGTATGCCGATGACACACAGATATTGGTATCCATCACCCAGCCGGCCTGCGAGATTGCATCCAAGTTTAGAGCTTGTATGGAGGCAGTCTCGCAGTGGATGGCGCGTAATTTTTTAAAACTAAATGGTGAAAAAACCAAGGTCATGGTTTTTGGAGGGAGTCAAGATCTCTGGTCTAGGGACTGGTGGCCCACGTCCTTGGGGGACTGTCCTACCCCTACCGCTACCGCCAAAAATCTGGGCGTACAAATTGATCTGGCCCTCTCTTTCGATCATCAGGTAAATAGGACAGTATCAACTTGTTGTGGCATTATTAGAATTTTAAAGAAAATTGCCCCTTACCTATCTCTGGCAGCTCGTAAACAAGCTATAGCTGGCTTAGTACTATCGAGGCTGGATTATTGTAATGCCCTCTATGGTGGCATCAATAAAGGGGTTATCCATCGCCTCCAAATGGTGCAAAATGCGGCTGCCAGGGTGGTATTAAGTCTTCCTAGGAGAGCGTCTGCAACAATGGCCAGAAGAGATCGTCACTGGCTGCCGATCCCATCTAGAATTTCTTTTAAAATTCTATGTTTGGCCCATGGTGCCATCCACGGATCAGGATCTGAAGGCATTAGATCGCTTCTGCGGGCCTATACTCCCGCCAGAACTCTTCGTTCATCTTCGAAGAATAGGCTTGTGGCCCCCAGGTTTGCAAAAGTAAAATGGGGAGGCAGAGCCTTTTCCGTCTTGGCTCATAAACTGTGGAACTCCCTACCCCTTGAACTCACCAGTCAATCTTCCCTGGTAATTTTTAAAAAACCTTTGAAGACCTGGTTTTTCTCTCAATCATATTAGACTATGCCTTTTCAATGGCGTTTTATTCTGGCTATCTGGTAGTTTGGACTTTTATGTTTGTCTGTATTGCGCCTTGATGCCCCTTGGGGCTAAGTTTTGAGCAGCATAAAAATGCCTTTCATTCATTCATTCATTCAACGGTAATTTCCTCTATAGTCTTGGACAATAGGACACCTTTCCTAAACAGGCTCTTGGCCACATCTAAGCCTCGTTTTCAAGGCAGATCGCAGTAGTTTGTGACAGTGGTTTGACTGTGACTTCTTCGCGGCCGCCAGGGAAACTGCATTCATGTCGGCCGAGGAGGTTATGACTTTCAAGATCAGATCTGACAGGCCGCCCTTAGCCTGCCTTATAAGTTGTGTGTGAAAGGCTATTCATCAAGCTGTGCTCATCCTCCCTCTTTGTTCAGACATTGTTGTGGTGTTGTTAAATGCTGCACGCTTGCACTCCAGTCAGCCGCACCTGGCTATCTGGTTCCGTTCGATGTGGCTCGTGTGTTATCCTCTTTTCAAAACTGCATAAAATGTTTGACTTTTGAAAATAAACTTATTCAGCATCCACAGAATGCAACACATCAATTTGTATGCCATTGTATGCCACAGTTGACGGGTCCATTAATGCATGAATGAGGCAACTCCTTGGCAGATCGTGTGCATTCAAACGATCCCCTGACTGGGACCCAACACTCTGATCAGTTTTCCGCAAGTATTTAGTCTTAGTTGGAGTTTGCTGAACTGCTCAAAGCCACATATCTGTTTATGGAGGTTGAAAACAAAACAGGACACACTATGTCTTCATTTTTTCCACAGGTGTCAGTACTCGATGTGCTGATACTCAATTGGTCGCCGCCTTGTATTTCAAGCAATGGCTTGTTAATGATGGATTTTATTTGAATGTGTGTCATAGTGCACAGAGTCTTCTATCTGTGTAATTTATTTGGACGCTGAACATCATTATATAATTTCATTTTCTACAACCTTCACAATGATTGAGCTGTCCATAAGACCCTAAAGTTAGTATTGGTTTTGCGGATGTTCGATTGTCCTCCTTGGCTTCCAAGTCTTTTTTATTCTGCTTGTTCTTCCGCCAAGAGTCAGTGTTCTTTTATGGCTTGGTACGGTCATAAGACGCTTCGACATTGTTGTGTGTCAACGGGATCACGTTCGACGGGGTCTCCGTCGAGATGTGTCCCTTTCCCTCGCCCGGGACCCTTTTTTGGGCTCATGGGCGGGGGGCAGCTTCTTTGCCTACATGTCCAATTGTCCGCCTTCTGGGCTTTCCAGCTCTTTTTTTGTTCATCTTCCTCTTTTTTGTTTTCTCTCGTCTCGTCAATTCAGTGAGATTATGTTGTGAAACGCTGCCCCTGCTTTTCATTCAGTATTCACATGTAGATTGAAAAGTCCAAACGTTTCGACAATGGTGTGTATCAACGGGATCACGGACGACTGGCTCGACGTCGACGTGTGTCCCGTTCCCCCGCCCGGGGCCCTTTTTTGGGCTCCTGGGCGGGGGGCAGCTATTTCTTTGGATTCTAAACTGCCCGCCTTCTTTGCTTCCAGCTCTTTTTTGTTCACCTTTATCTTCTTCCGCCAAGGGTATCAAGTGTGGCAGTATTCTTCCATTTTGTCAAAGTCAGTAGAAGGAGATCAAACTATTTGATCCACGAGACAGACTAAGTCCAGTTTACAGTAGCCACAGACAATACTGCTGAGATAACCCTTGACTGTGGCAACAGCAGGTCCTTGGTGCGCCAAAAATAGCGCAATCTGGAGTACATCAGATAAGTGGCCTTTCAAAGGGTCAACAGATTTCTCTTCACATCAGGGACGAAATGCGTAAAGGAGTTGTCTTCCCCAACACAACTGAAACACGTCCCCCAAGGCTCCTTGCATCGGATACTGGAGACTGCAGAATGACAGGCAGTGAGCGTTCACGTGAGTAGAGAACTGGTCCACCTGAGGAGTCCCCCACGTCCGGAAGACGTGACGAACTACCTCTGGATGAAGGCTCCACTCGTGGTTGGCTGAAAACTGCCGACTGAGACTGTCTGCACGCACCTTCAGAACTCCGGCCAGATGATTCGCCATCAGACAAATCGAATGGTCATGAACCCAGGACCAGAGACGCAGAGCCTCTCTCCTGAGACACTGCGACCCCACTCCTACCTGCTTGTTGATGTACCACATCGCAGTCGTGTTGTTCGTCAAAACTTTGACCGACCGCGAAGGGAAGGGAGGAAGGCCTTGAGCGCCAAACGTATCGCCCGCAATTCTAGAAGGTTGATATGAAGCAACCTTTCCTCTGGAGACCAAAGACCCTTGAACTCCAGGTCCCCCAGATGAGCACCCCGCCGTAGAGTGGATGCATCCGTTATTACTGTGGCCACCGGAGGAGGCAGTTGAGAATGCTTCCCCTGACACAGGTTGTCTTCCACGCCCAAAGACAGATCCGCCGCAGCTTCTCTGGAGAACCTCACTGACTCCATGAAATCCCCGTTGTGTTGATACCACTGCCTGTGGAGGCACCACTGGAGCGCCCTCATGTGCCAGCGTGCAGGTTGACCAACAGAATGCAGGAAGCCATCAGACCGAGCAGACTGAAGGTCCTTCAGGAGTGGAAAAACCGCTCCATTGTGAAATAAAGGAATCATTTCCTGTATGTCGCTAATCCTTTGAAGAGGAGGGATTGCACGACATACAGTTGTCTCCAGTACAGCACCTATGAACAGGATACGCTGCGAGGGCACCCGGTGAGACTTGGGTACATTTATCGAAAAACCCAACCTGTACAACAACTGGGTTGTCTCTTGCAGATGTTGGAGCACTCTCTCTAACGACTCTGCTTTGATCAGCCAGTCGTCCAAATAGGGGAATACAAGAATCCCCGACCTTCGGAGATGCGCTGCCACCACCGCCATCACCTTGGTAAAGACTCGAGGCGCAGTAGTATTTCCAAATGGAAGGACCGCAAACTGATAGTGTTGCGAACCCACCGTAAAAAGGAGTTACTTCCTGTGCGAGTTCAGGATTGGAATGTGGAAGTACGCATCCTTTAAGTCGAGCGACACCATCCAGTCTTGCATTGTACTTTATCCGTTTCTGGAATTGAGATTTGGAAACTCTTCTCAGACGGCCAAATCCTTGCAATCTTGGTTGAAACCTGTTTTCCTGATTCCCAAACTTATACAACTTGATGTTCTTCTGCTGTTCCATTGATTTTAAATCAGGCAATGTGTCACTTTGTTCTTCTTTGTGGAGTTGGAAAACGTCATCCAGCTTGGTAATACATGGCTGACATGGATGTGCAATGTCTGTACAAATCGAAACCGCCTGAGATGGGCAGACCAGAAAGGCAGGCTCTGCACTGTGTAATATTTGCATATCATATAGTCAAGACAAGCAAGGTGACCTGTAAGGGTGTACAGAATAGTTTGTTGAAGCTTGTGCAGTCAAGGTCAGATAGGAAGCCATGTTTAGCTCCAGGACTCATGTTAATGTGATGTTACCTAATCATGAACTCTTTGGAAGTACATGCAAACGAATTTATATGGATATTCGTATATATATTTTAGAACAATCCCCCCTTTTTGGATATACCTATCCAACATTAATGTGAAACAAAAAAATAAATATGTCTATATATGTATGAAACATTACATACATATCTTTGAATGGCATTACACAGTCTTTCCATAAGTCTTCTGGGCCTGTACTTTAATTGTCGAAATTGCTTCCTTAGATATGGTACCCGTTTCTCAGGCTCCCACTGCGGAATCAGACTACTACTACTTTATTCGTTCCTGGAGTGCAGGATAGAAAAAATAAATATGAAATAATAAAAAGAACGAAATGTTTGCTCCAAGCTACAGCTAGCCCTACTCTGAGATTTCAAAGCTCTTCTCATACAGCCTACTGCTTGAGCACTTTGTCGAAACTTGTTTTCCTGATTCACAAACGTATACAGCTTGATGTTCTTCCGCTGTTCCATTGTCTTTTAATCAGGCAATATGTCACTTTGCTCTTCTTTGTGTAGTTGGATAATGTCATCCAGCATGTTGATGCATGGTACTTTAACTATATCTGGAAGTGAAATTTGAAACCACTTCTCAGATGGCCAACTCCTTGCAAACATGGTTGAATTTCCAAAGTACAGGCCCATCCTGGGCCTGTACTTTTATTGTCAAATGTCTAAAGTACAGGCCCCTTCTGGGCCTGTACTTTTATTGTCAAATTTCCAAAGTACAGGCCTTTTATTGTCGAATGTCTAAAGTACAGGCTCCTTCTGGGCCTGTACTTTTATTCTTGATGTTCTTCTGCTGTTCCATTGTCTTTAAATCAGGCAATGTGTCACTTTGCTCTTCTTTGTGGAGTTGGATAATGTCATCCAGCTTGTTAATGGGTGGTACTTTACCAGTTCCTGGAGAGCAGGATAGAAAAAAATACATATGAAATAATAAAAAGAACGAAATGTTGGCTCCAAGCTACAGCTAGCCCAAATCTGAGATTTCAAAGCTCTTCTCATACAGCCTACTCCTTGCACACTTTGTCGAAACTTGTTTTCCTGATTCACAAACGTATACAGCTTGATGTTCTTCTGCTGTTCCATTCTCTGTTAATCAGGCAATATGTCACTTTGCTCTTCTTTGTGGAGTTAGATAATGTCATCCAGCTTGTTAATGGGTTGTACTTTATCCGTTCCTGCAGAGCAGGATAGAAAAAATACATATGAAATAATAAAAAGAACGAAACGTTGGCTCCAAGCTACAGCTAGCCCGAATCTGAGATTTCAAAGCTCTTCTCATACAGCCTACTCCTTGCACACTTTGTCGAAACTTGTTTTCCTGATTCACAAACGTATACAGCTTGATGTTCTTCTGCTGTTCCATTCTCTTTTAATCAGGCAATGTGTCACTTTGCTCTTCTTTGTGGAGTTGGATAATGTCATCCAGCATGTTGATGCATGGTACTTTAATTTTATCTGGAAGTGAGATTTGAAACCTCTTCTCAGACGGCCAACTCCTTGCAAACTTGGTCGAATTTCCAAAGTACAGGCCCCTTCTGGGCCTGTACTTTTATTGTCGAATTTCCAAAGTACAGTTCCCTTCTGCGTCTGCACTTTTATTGTCGCAATTACAAAGTACAGGCCCCGTCTGGGCCTGTACTTTTATTGTCGAATTTCCAAAGTACAGGCCCCTTCTGGGCCTGTACTTTTATTGTCGAATTTCCAAAGTACAGGCCCATTCTGGGCCTGTACTTTTATTGTCGCAATTACAAAGTACAGGCCCCGTCAGGGCCTGTACTTTTATTGTCGAATGTCTAAAGTACAGGCCCCTTCTGGGCCTGTACTTTTATTGTCGAATTTCCAAAGTACAGTTCCCTTCTGCGTCTGCACTTTTATTGTCGCAATTACAAAGTACAGGCCCCGTCTGGGCCTGTACTTTTATTGTCGAATTTCCAAAGTACAGGCCCCTTCTGGGCCTGTACTTTTATTGTCGAATTTCCAAAGTACAGGCCCATTCTGGGCCTGTACTTTTATTGTCGCAATTACAAAGTACAGGCCCCGTCTGGGCCTGTACTTTTATTGTCAAATGTCTAAAGTACAGGCCCCTTCTGGGCCTGTACTTTTATTGTCGAATTTCCAAAGTACAGGCCCCTTCTGGGCCTGTACTGTTATTGTTGACATTCCCAAGTACAGCTGAAGCGGTCACCAACTTCAGGATCAGTTTGGACAAGATGAGTCCAGTCGGCTTCTGGACTTATTCAGCGTCCACACAATGCAACACACCAATTTCAAAGGACAATGACTATAATTCTTTACATTCAAAGTACAGGCCCTTTCAGATTTGTGTTTGTCTATTCTTTTAATTCAAACTACAGACCCTTCCTGTGCAGTGTTTGTTTATTATTCTTGTAATTCAAAGTACAGGCCCTTTCTGGGCTCTGTTTGTATATTGTTACTGTAACTTAAAGTACTGGCCACTTATTGAGCCTGTTTTGAAATTACAAAGTACAGGCCCCTTCTGAGCCTGTACCTTTATTCTTGATGTTCTTCTGCTGTTCCATTGATTTTTTTTGGGCATTGATTTCTTTGACTGCCGGAAGGGGTGGTTATAATTGGTCATTCGCTAGCTGTAGTAGTCAATTTTTTTGAGAAATGGATCAAATACCACAGACTCAAGTAATGCAGTGCAGATTGTAGTTACACATGTTCTTCCACATGCAATTGTGTTGATGGTAGCAGATATTATCCTCTTCTGCTTCAATGTATTCACACTCAATAACACCAATTGGGGGTCTCTTCTTGATCCAAGCGCGAGTCTTTACCTTCATTGGACTCTCCTTGTTGACCCCAGTCTGAGTCTGACCAGTCTCCCATCGCAGCACCTCGGTTGCATCTGTCTGGTCTCTGCTCTTCCGTTTGCAATGTCTTCACTGTGCTTCATAAATGTCCGTCTGTCCCCTGGGGAAATAGTGTCACTTGCACTCCCATGATGCTATCTGAACAAACCGGGCCATGTGTATGAAATGTTTGTTTTTTAGTTTCATTCATTTTCATCTTCGTCTTTATTGTTTTCTGCAACGTAATAAATTGAAGAGTAGTGTATGGTCCACTAGAAGGAACTACAAAGCAATAAATGACAACACTCTTTTACCTTTTATGAATGATCTTAAATGCCCCTCCTTGGAGGATCCAAACAGGGCGGCCTCTGATCTTTCTAATGCCCTGGTAAGTGCTATAGACTCCCTTGCTCCGGCTAAACGGTATTACTCAGCCCGAAAGAGCCCCTCACAACCCTGGTTCTCAGACCGCTTAAAAACTAAGCGCCAGAAATGTCGTAAACAGGAAAGGACTTACCGGGAAAAGCCCTGCATAAATCTCTTCTTAGAGATTATAAAAAGGCAATAATGGACGAAAAAAGGCATTATTTTACCAACCTAACAACTTCTTTAAAATCTTCTAGAGACCTTTTTAATTTAATTGTTAATTCTCTTTCGGCACCCAGATCGGCTGACCCTATCATTGAAACTCAGGAACTCTGCAATAATTTAGCGAGCTTTTTTCATGATAAGATTGCTGACATTTACAGTGCTCTTGACATTAGAAATCAAGAACTGAATACTAAGCCAGTAAGCTTTTCCTCTTCTACCACTGTTATGAATGATAAGACTGATGTTTTGTCTAAACTATCGCTTACACGCTTTCCCCTGATGTCTATGCAAGATCTTAATCTTTTACTTGATTCTACCAAGTCCTGCTCGCCTCTGGACCCATGTCCACTAAAGACCTTGGAAACTTGCAGAAGGTCTGTGCTTCCTCCTTTACTGGAAGTTATGAATCTAGCGATCCATGAGGGTATATTTCCATCCCCTTGGAAGACCGCTATTATCAGGCATCTACTTAAAAAACCCTCCCTAGACCCAGAAATCCTGAAGAATTATCGTCCCATCTCCTTGCTCCCGGCTCCAGCCAAGATCTTGGAATCTTATATAAATCAAAATCTGTTTGCTTACATCGAAAATTCCAACATACTTGACAGCTCCCAACATGGCTTTTGATCAGCCCACAGCACTGAGTCTGCTCTCACTGTTGTGACAAACAAAATCCGATCTGAGGTTGACAAGGGACATCCTTCGCTGCTTGTGTTATTAGATCTCACAGCAGCATTTGACACCTTGTCCCCGTCAATATTGATCTCCAGGCTCAAGGACATCGGATTAGGAGGCTCTGCCCTTAGTTTACTCTCCTCCTTTCTCCAGCATAGGGAGCAGAGAGTGAAAATGGGCAACTTCCTTTCCGACCCCCAAAAAGTGCAATGTGGGATCCCTCCGGGCTCCTCGTTGAGCCCTTTATTATTTAACATCTATGTTACCCCACTTGCAAAAGTGGTTAGATCCTTTGGCCTGGATGTGCTTTCGTATGCCGATGACATACAGATATTGGTATCCATCACCCAGCCGGCCTGCGAGATTGCATCCAAGTTTAGAGCTTGTATGGAGGCAGTCTCGCAGTGGATGGCGCGTAATTTTTTAAAACTAAATGGTGAAAAAACCGAGGTCATGGTTTTTGGAGGGAGTCAAGATCTCTGGTCTGGGACTGGTGGCCCACGTCCTTGGGGGACTGTCCTACCCCTACCGCTACCGCCAAAAATCTGGGCGTACAAATTGATCTGGCCCTCTCTTTCGATCGTCAGGTAAATAGGACAGTATCAACTTGTTGAGTCATTATTAGAATTTTAAAGAAATTTCCCCCTTACCTATCTCTGGCAGCTCGTAAACAAGCAATAGCTGGCTTAGTACTATCGAGGCTGGATTATTGTAATGCCCTCTATGGTGGCATCAATAAAGGGGCTATCCATCGCCTCCAAATGGTGCTAAATGCGGCTGCCAGGGTGGTATTAAGTCTTCCTAGGAGAGCATCTGCAACAATGGCCAGAAGAGATCGTCACTGGCTGCCAATCCCATCTAGAATTTCTTTTAAAATTCTATGTTTGGCCCATGGTGCCATCCACGGATCAGGATCTGAAGGCATTAGATCGCTTCTGCGGGCCTATACTCACGCCAGAACTCTTCGTTCATCTTCGAAGAATAGGCTTGTGGCCCCCAGGTTTGCAAAAGTAAAATGGGGAGGCAGAGCCTTTTCCGTCTTGGTTCCTAAACTGTGGAACTCCCTCCCCCTTGAACTCACCAGTCAATCTTCCCTGGTAATTTTTAAAAAACCTTTGAAGACCTGGTTTTTCTCTCAATCATATCATATTAGACTATGCCTTTCCAATGGCGTTTTATTCTGGCTATCTGGTAGTTTGGACTTTTATGTTTGTCTGTATTGCACCTTGATGCCCCTTGGGGCTAAGTTTTGCGCGGTATTAAAATGCCTTTCATTCATTCATTCATTCAACGGTAATTTCCTCTATAGTCTTGGACAATAGGACGCCTTTCCTAACCAGGCTCTTGGCCACATCTAAGCCTCGTTTTCAAGGCAGATCGCAGTAGTTTGTGACAGTGGTTTGACTGTGACTTCTTCGCGGCCGCCAGGGAAACTGCATTCATGTCGGCCGAGGAGGTTATGACTTTCAAGATCAGATCTGACAGGCCGCCCTTAACCTGCCTTATAAGTTGTGTGTGAAAGGCTGTTCACCAAGCTGTGCTCATCCTCCCTCTTTGTTCAGACATTGTTGTGGTGTTGTTAAATCCTGCACGCTTGCACTCCAGTCAGCCGCACCTGGCTATCTGGTTCCGTTCGATGTGGCTCGTGTGTTATCCTCTGTTAGAAAGGCGTTCCCGGGGGAGGCAGAAGATGTCCGACTGACCACCCCTAGGTCCACCCCTCCGTTGAGAAGTAGCCGAGCGTTATCGAGAGGCCTCCTGGGTGAGGGTCCTCTCCTAGGATCGTACAGCAGAGTAATCACAACACTACAAATGGACACCACACAAGAGGATAAGTTCTTAAGCTTTATCACGAATAAAGGTTGCTTATCCTTAGCGGTATGTACACAATAGATCGAGGGATCTGTAAAGTCTCGTAACCAAGGGACGGGGTAGCGGGACAGTCTTCGTTCGGGTGTAGGAAGGGATACCCTGCTCACAGCTCTCAATCCTCGAGCCGGGGGGTTCCGAGAAGTCGAGCCGCTGCAGCGCCAGCAGGCTCTCAAGATGGTACGAAGGTGGGCCGCAGCAGCGCCAGCAGGCTCTCAAGATGGTTCGAAGGTGGGCCGCGGCAGCGCCAGCAGGCTCTCAAGATGGTTCGAAGGTGGGCCGCGGCAGCGCCAGCAGGCTCTCAAGATGGTTCGAAGGTGGGCCGCGGCAGCGCCAGCAGGCTCTCAAGGTAGCTTCAAGTTACAGGCCAATGAGTTCTTCTGGTGTCGGCCGCGACAGCGTCATCAGGGCTTCCAGTCCAGGATACAACTGACGTCCTACTCCGGGGCTGGCCCAGATATAGGACTGGAGTCCTTTGATGTCCGGACCCTCGCGCCTGGGGGCCAGAGGGGCCTGGATGATGGTGTCCAGACACCCAGCAGGGGGGTGGGGCCAGCGCCCAGGGAGGCCGGAGGGCGATCGTTACCAGGCGTCCGGGGACGGCTGGAGGCCCATCGAAACTCCCCTCCTCTCGGATCTGTTGAGTGACCACTTGACCACCTGGGTGGATCTTGGTGCCTCGATGTCGGGGTTTCGCTGGGGCCTGGGCCGGGGGCCAAGGCCACGTGTTCGTGAAGTGGTGGGTCCAAGATGGAGTCGGGCGTGCCTCGTGCTCAGGACGTGGTGCGTGTCGTGCGGAGCCCAAGATGGAGTCGGGCGCGGCCTCGTGCTCAGAATGTGCTGGGCCCAAGATGGAGTCAGGCCGGTAGTGGTGGTCCGGGATGGTAGCCGGACCGGCAGTGTGGGTGTTGGGGCGTGCAGGGTCGGGCAACAGGGGTCGCCCGAGGCTCGGCGGAGGGCTGATGTCGTTCTGGGCCCGCCATGCGGGAGGGGTAGGGCCACGCCATGCGGCCGATTCCAACACGCGTCCCCCCCAGCTGAAGGCAGGGGAGAGTCACCCATCTTCTTGGGGGTTCTCCTCGCCGAGGCAGAAGAACCTGGATAGGCCGTCAGCATTGGCGTGGTCATTGCCGGGGCGATGCTCCACAGTGAAGTCCATCCCTTGCAGGGAGATGGACCATCGCAACAGTTTCGGGTTTTCTCCCCGCATCTGCATCAACCACCGCAGGGGCCGGTGGTCGGTCTGAACCCAGAAGTGGTTGCCGAAGAGGTAGGGCCGGAGCTTCTTTAGGGCCCACACGACGGCGAAGGCTTCCCTCTCGATGGTGCTCCATCATTGCTCTCTGGCCAGCAGCCGCCGGCTGATGAAGGCCACGGGAAGGTCGACTCCCTCAGGGTTGACTTGCGAGAGGACCGCCCCAATGCCATGCTCCGAGGCGTCTGTTTGGACCACAAACTCTCGGCTGTAGTCAGGGGCTTGGAGCACTGGGGCGGTGCACATGGCGGTCTTCAGTGTGTCGAAGGCGATCTGGCACTCGGGGGTCGAGCGTACCTTTTGGGGTAGTTTCTTGGAGGTCAGTTCTGTGAGGGGCCCCACAATGCTTCCATAGTCCTTTATGAAGCGACGATAGTATCCGGTGAGCCCCAGGAAGGCTCGGACCGCTGTTTGGGTGACCGGGGGCTCCCAGGCCCGTATGGCGTCAATCTTTGGCTGGAGGGGAGCCACCTGGCCGCTCCCTACTTGGTGTCCCAGATAGGTCACGGACCCTTGGCCTATCTGGAACTTGCTGGCCTTTATTGTCAGTCCAGCCCGTCGAAGGGCCGTCAGGACCTCCCAGAGGTGCTGCAGGTGCTCGGCCCAGTGGAGACTGTATACCGCAATGTCGTCTAGGTAGGCGGCACTGAACTCTTCTAGCCCGGCCAGCACCTTATTCACGAGTCTCTGGAAGGTGGCCAGGGCGTTTTTCATGCCGAAGGGCATCACTTTGAACTGGTAGTGGCCATCCGGGGTCGAGAAGGCCGATCGCTCTTGCGCTCCCGGGGTGAGGCCGATCTGCCAATACCCGGCCGTTAGGTCAAAGGTGCTGAGATATCTTGCGCCCCCAGGCGATCGATCAGTTCATCCGCCCGGGGGATTGGATGGGCGTCGGTCCTGGTGACGGCATTCAGTCCCCGGTAGTCAACACAGAACCGAAGCTTCGGGGGTGTGCCGGGGGCGGCGGCCTTAGGGACCAGGACAACGGGACTGGCCCAGGGACTGTTGGAGGGTTTGACTACCCCCAGAGCTTGCATCTTGGCCACCTCCGATTGAATGCAGGCCCGCACTCGGTCGGGCATTCGGAAAGCTCGGTGTCTTACAGGCGGGCTGTCCCCGGTGTCTACATCGTGGACACACCACCGGGTGACCCCAGGAGTGAGGGAAAACAGGTCTGCAAATTGCCCCAGCAGCTTCCAGCAGTCTCGGTGCTGTTCTGGGGTCAGGGTGGAGGAGAGCGAGACCCCTTCGATGGAGCCGTCTTTCTCAGTGGTGCTCAGGAGATCTGGTAGGGGTTCGGAGTCGTCTTCAGTTCCGTCATCGGTCGCTAGCAGCAGACTTAGTTCAGTGCGGGCACAGTGCGGTTTGAGCCGGTTAGCATGTAGAACCCGGAGGGGGTTCCTGGGGGACTCCATGTCCACCAGATAGGTGACGGGGCTCTTGCGCTCCACCACTTTGAAGGGCCCCGTCCATTTGTCCTGGAGGGCACAAGGTTCGACCGGGGACATGACCCAGACCTGCTGGCCCGGCTCGAACTCGATGGATGATGCGTTCTGGTCATACCAGCGTTTCATCTCCTCCTGACTGGCCTCAAGATTGGCCTCTGCAAGTTCCCGGAACTTCCGAGTCTGGTTGCGGAGTGTCAGGAGGTACTGGTAGACATCTGGGGGAGCACCTCGGACAGTCGTCTCCCAGCCTTCTTTGACCAGGCTGAGGGCGCCTCGGACCGGGTGCCCATACAATAGTTCAAAGGGGCTGAACCCCAGGGATTTCTGGGGTACCTCGCGATATGCAAACAGGAGACAGGGCAGCAGGACATCCCATTTGCGTCATAGTGGCTCTTCTAGGCCCTTGATCATCCCTTTCAGGGTTCGGTTAAACCGCTCCACAAGTCCATTGTCTTGGGGGTGATACGGGGTGGTGAACTTATATGTGACCCCGCACTGTTGCCACAGGGACCGCATATATTTAGAAATAAAGTTTGTGCCCCGATCACTCACGACTTCCCGGGGGAAGCCGACTCTGGAGAAGATCCCCATCAGGGCTCGGCCTACTACTGGGGCCGTGATGGTTCGGAGGGGGATGGCTTCAGGATAGCGGGTGGCATGGTCCACCAGGACGAGGATGAAGCGATGCCCCTGAGAGGTGCGGGGGTCCAAGGGCCCCACTATGTCGATCCCCACTCGCTCGAAGGGGGTGGTGACCACGGGAAAAGGCTGGAGTGGAGCTTTGACTTTTCCCCCGCTTTTCCCACTGGCTTGACAGGTCGGACAGGTTCGGCAGAGGTTGTGCACATCGTTGCGCATCTTCGGCCAGTAGAAATGGGTCACCAGGCGGCTGTAAGTTTTGTCCTGTCCCAGGTGCCCGGCGAGGGGCACGTCATGTGCCAAGTTCAACAGGAAGTCTCTGAATCGGAGAGGAACGACCAGCACCCGGCTGGCCCCCAGTTCGGCAATCTTTTGCTCGCTGTAGAGAAGGTCGTGGTCCCAATAGACCCAGTGGGACCCTGAGGGGTCCCCGGCGGCTTGAGTGACCGCTTGTTGTCGGATTCCCTCGAGGGAGGGGCAGGTTTTCTGTTCCTGCTGGAATTGTTCGCGGGTGGGGCCACCTTCTTGGCGCCATTGAGCTAGTTCGGGAAGGTGGCCGAGCTCGTTAAGGTATTCTTGGCTGGGCCCCTGGGGGCCGGGTTCAGGGTCGGCGTCTTCGGGGACGGTGGGCGGTGGAGGTGCGGGCCACTCCGGTTCTTCCAGTAGAGCATCTTCGATCGGGGCGGCGGCCCGGGCGGTCATGGATCGAGTGGTCGCACAGACCCATTCGGGAAGGCCTAGCATCCCCAGATGCTCTCTCCGCTCGACGTGGGCCCAGGTGGAACTTTCCAGATCGTTCCCGAGGAGGCAGTCCACGGGGGCATCGTCCCGGACGGTCACTTTCAGCATGCCCGATACCCCTCCCCATTCGAAGGGGATGCGGGCCATCTGGCACGAACTCTCGGAATTGTCCGCCGACCGTACCGGGCACAGGATATTGGGTAGAATTTGTTCCGGGGTCACCAAGTGGCAGCGGACCGCTGTCACGCTGGCTCCAGTGTCACGGAGGGCTTCAGCCCGGCGACCATTTATGGTGACCCATTGGCGGTATTTCTTGGTGTTGCCTGGGATCGGGTCTCGGGGGATCATGTCTCGATCACCCAGGCATGCCAAGATCATAGCGGCAGGCTCCCACTCGGCCTGCTCGGGGTCGTTGTCTTCTTCCTCGCTTCCTTCGGTACCCAGGGCGGCTGCCGCGATCTGGCAGTTCGGGGGGGCCGGTGGTGCCGGGTAGCTGGTTCATCGGGCAAAGGGGGTCACTCGCATAATGACCCTGTCGCTGGCATCTATGGCATGTAACATTCGGGCGGGGCCCCGGTCTCGTTGGAGGGACCCCCCTCGGCCCAGGGATGGAGAAGTGGAGGTAGGGAAGGGCCCAGTGGGGGGATCTCGGCCTCTGCTCTGGCCTCCCCTGCCGCCTCGTGGTCGGTGGTTCCCCGGGGATCCCCGGCCGTAGTCTCCCATCGGGCTCCGGGGGACTCGGGTGCTCACCCATCTATCAGCCTCGGCAGCGAGTTTTCGTGGCTCTGTCAATTTGCTGTCGAGGAGATGCTGCCGAAGTTCAATGAAGCAGTTGTTGGAAAGATGTTCCCATATAATGAGGTCAACCATTTGCTGGAAGGTGGTGACCTGGCTGCCTTTGATCCACCCCTCGAAGGCTCTGCTGTAAAAGTTCACGTACTCCACCCAAGTGGTACCGGGGATTTTTTTACAGTCTCAGAATCGCTGCCGGTACATTTCAGGGGTGAGTCCGTAGCGAGTGAGGAGAGCGGTTTTCATGTGCTCGTACGAGGTCATCTCAGCATCGGGGAGCTCTAGCAGGGCGTCTCTCCCCTCGTTGACGAACTTCCCCCACAGGCCGGCGCCCCAGTCCTTGAGGGGTACTCGATGGGCGGTCATGGCTACTTCATAGGCTTTGAACCGCTGTTGGATGTCGTCGTTCTTATAGTACTCTTTGACGACATCCTTGGGTATGTGCACCTTCGTGTCCATAGGAGGGGGCGAGGTCTTGCCCCCGGATGCGTTGGCATCGTTCGTCTTAGCTTTGATTTCCAGTTCCTTTAAGCCACGCTCGTGCTCGAGCATGAGTTTCTTTTCCTCGAGGTCTCTTTGTCTTCGTCTTTCCTCCAGGTCTCCTTCCAACCGGAGTTGCTCGAGGGCTAATTTCCTTTCGGCTAGTTGTATTTCTCCGTCTTGTCGGAGTCGGGCGAGCTCCAACTCGTGGAGCCGGTTCCTCTCTCGTTCTCGGGCGTCTTCGTGGGAGGGGCCCGTGCCTAGATCAGCGGGTCTTTCCCCCGCTGGGGTCGGGTCGGTCTCCGGGCGTCCGTTCGGGCCCGGGTTATCTTCGTTCTGGGGTGGCGTGACACCGGCTTCCACCCATGCTTGTAGGGTTGATTTAAAGTCTTCCTTGCCCAGGTCTTTGCAGAATTGTTTTAATTCCTTGTGACTGTAATCTTCCATTTTCTCTTTCTGGAATTCTGTAGTCAGTCTTGTTTCTTGCGTGGTCATGGTCGTAGTGTGTTTTTCTCGGTAGTGGGTGAATCACTCTCTGTACGATCTGCGTCGGCTCGGATCCCGTCGCCTGCCACTAATGTTAGAAAGGCGTTCCCGGGGGAGGCAGAAGATGTCAGACTGACCACCCCTAGCTCCACCCCTCCGTAGAGAAGTAGCCAAGCGTTATCGAGAGGCCTCCTGGGTGAGGGTCCTCTCCTAGGATCGTACAGCAGAGTAATTACAACACTACAAATGGACACCACACAAGAGGATAAGTTCTTAAGCTTTATCACGAATAAAGGTTGCTTGTCCTTAGCGGTATGTACACAATAGATCGAGGGATCTGTAAAGTCTCGTAACCAAGGGACGGGGTAGCGGGACAGTCTTAGTTCGGGTGTAGGAAGGGATACCCTGCGCACAGCTCTCAATCCTCGAGCCGGGGGGTTCCGAGAAGTCGAGCCGCAGCAGCGCCAGCAGGCTCTCAAGATGGTACGAAGGTTGGCCGCGGCAGCGCCAGCAGGCTCTCAAGATGGTTCGAAGGTGGGCCGCGGCAGCGCCAGCAGGCTCTCAAGATGGTTCGAAGGTGGGCCGCGGCAGCGCCAGCAGGCTCTCAAGATGGTTCGAAGGTGGGCCGCGGCAGCGCCAGCAGGCTCTCAAGATGGTTCGAAGGTGGGCCGCGGCAGTGCCAGCAGGCTCTCAAGATCGTTCGAAGGTGGGCCGCGGCAGCGCCAGCAGGCTCCCAAGGTAGCTTCAAGTTACAGGCCAATGAGTTCTTCTGGTGTCGGCCGCGACAGCGTCAGCAGGGCTTCCAGTCCAGGATACAACTGACGTCCTACTCCGGGGCTGGCCCAGATATAGGACTGGAGTCCTTTGATGTCCGGACCCTCGCGCCTGGGGGCCAGAGGGGCCGGGATGATGGTGTCCAGACACCCAGCAGGGGGGGTGGAGCCAGCGCCCAGGGAGGCCGAAGGGCGATCGATACCAGGCGTCCGGGGACAGCTGGAGGCCCATCGAAACTCCCCTCCTCTCGGATCTGTTGAGTGGCCACTTGACCACCTGGGTGGATCTTGGTGCCTCGATGTCGGGGCTTCGCTGGGGCCTGGGCCGGGGGCCAAGGCCACGTGTTTGTGACGTGGTGGGTCCAAGATGGAGTCGGGCGTGCCTCGTGCTCAGGATGTGGTGCGTGTCGTGCGGAGCCCAAGATGGAGTCGGGTGCGGCCTCGTGCTCAGAATGTGCTGGGCCCAAGATGGAGTCAGGCCGGTAGTGGTGGTCCGGGATGGTAGCCGGACCGGCAGTGTGGGTGTTGGGGCGTGCAGGGTCGGGCAACAGGGGTCGCCCGCGGCTCGGCGGAGGGTTGATGTCGTTCTGGGCCCGCCATGCGGGAGGGGTAGGGCCACGCCATGCGGCCGATTCCAACATCCTCTTTTCAAAACTGCATAAAATGTTTGACTTTTGAAAAAAACGTTATTCAGCATCCACAGAATGCAACACATCAATTTGTACGCCATTGTATGCCACAGTTGACGGGTCCATTAATGCATGAATGAGGCAACTCCATGGCAGATCATGTGCATTCAAACGATCCCCTGACTGGGACCCAACACTCTGATCAGTTTTGCGCAAGTATTTAGTCTTAGTTGGAGTTTGCTGAACTACTCAAAGCCACATATCTGTTTATGGAGGTTAAAAACCAAACAGGACACACTATGTCTACATTTTTTCCACAGGTGTCAGTACTCGATGTGCTGATACTCAATTGGTCGCCGCCTTGTATTTCAAGCAATGGCTTGTTAATGATGGATTTTATTTGAATGTGTGTCATAGTGCACAGAGTCATCTATCTGTGTAATTTATTTGGACGCTGAACATCATTATATAATTTCATTTTCTACAACCTTCACAATGATTGAGCTGTCCATAACACCCTAAAGTTAGTATTGGTTTTGCGGATGTTCGATTGTCCTCCTTTGCTTCCAAGGCTTTTTTATTCTGCTTGTTCTTCCGCCAAGAGGCAGTGTTCTTTTATGGCTTGGTACGGTCATAAGACGCTTCGACATTGTTGTGTGTCAACGGGATCACGTTCGACGGGGTCTCCGTCGAGGTGTGTCCCATTCCCTCACCTGGGACCCTTTTTTGGGCTCCTGGGCGGGGGGGCAGCTACTTTGCCTACATGTCCAATTGTCCGCCTTCTGGGCTTTCCAGCTCTTTTTTTGTTCATCTTCCTCTTTTTAGTTTTCTCTCGTCTCGTCAATTCAGTGACATTATGTTGTGAAACGCTGCCCCTGCTTGTCATTCAGTATTCACATGTAGATTGAAAAGTCCAAACGCTTCGACAATGGTGTGTATCAACGGGATCACGGACAACTGGCTCGACGTCGACGTGTGTCCCGTTCCCCCGCCCGGGACCCTTTTTTGGGCTCCTGGGCGGGGGGAAGCTATTTCTTTGGATTTTAAACTGCCCGCCTTCTTTGCTTCCAGCTCTTTTTTGTTCACCTTTATCTTCTTCTGCCAAGGGTATCAAGCGTGGCAGTATTCTTCCATTTTGTCAAAGTCAGTAGAAGGAGATCAAACTATTCGATCCACGAGACAGACTAAGTCCAGTTTACAGTAGCCACAGACAATACTGCTGTAAAAAATTACATTTTAGCAGCCAATCTACTTTTGCAAAAAAGTATCGAAGGCTCTTCTGCATATTCAATGGTCCCACTCATTGTAGTGCCACATAAACAACCTGTTCTTGGCAGAATACTCGAAGGTTTCATTGTTCAGAGGACACACCAAGACCAGCTTTGCCACTCAGGTCTACACTACTCCCTTCATTGGTAAATACCTCTGCCCGCACCAGATACCTTTCAACTGGCCAGCCTCACAGCAGGGGCAGTGTGGTGGCTGCACGTTGAGGCTCGTCAGCTTTGTAAATGTAAACCTGTTGTGAGCTGTATTTCAGGGCTCCTTGTGAACATCCAGGACATGTGACTGTGTGAGCTGCAGATCAGTGCTTTTTGTCACCACCCTGACGCATATCTGTATAGTGAGGTGGGAATCCAAAACATCCAGCCTTTACCATTGCGCATGTCGTTTCACGGGCACTGAAATGGCGCAACATTCTTGTGTTTTCTATTTTATTATTTATTTATCTTTGCATTGCTCTTCAAAAAAATAGGTTATGACTGCGAGGACAGATGCGCCTCTGGGACAGACGTATTTCTGATTGAGGCTGAATCTTGACCACACGGATGGCACTGGATGCTTCCACAGATTCCGGATAGGCCACGCACTCCCGTCCAGGCTAATGCTCTTTTGGAAATGTAAGAGAAAATATTGGCTGACATCGTCCCTGTCATTCTTCTAAGGATGTGTCACCAGCTTTTTTGTAATCCTTGAATGGTCACATCTGTTCTTGCTACAGTTGTACCTTGCTCCATTCATAAAGGAGATTCTCTTCCAGGGAAGCCAAAATTGCAGTAGGCGCACTGGTCACCTTATGGGATGCATGCTGAAGTACCATCTGCACGCTTCAAGACACCATATATAAGAAAAACTTAAATATGCATTAATTGATAGCACTCCAAGGAGTGTATGCACATATTTACACTTCTTCCAATATAATTAACCCAAAAAATTCAAGGATAGACGTTTTAACAGTGCTCTGTGATCTGTATGGCCACGGCTTTGCTACATCTAGAGCATACGAGTTGCTTGCTTTGTTTCAGGAGGTGTTCATTTGGCTTTAGATTTCTTCGATGGATAGCTCCACCGCTGTTTCTTCTTGGCCGAAGCGTTGCTCTTGGTGATCATCGCCTTCAAGTACAGCTGAAGCGGTCAGCAACTTCAAGGTCAGTTTGGACAAGATGAGTGGAGTCGGCTTCTGGACTTATTCACCGTCCACACAATGCAACACCCCAATTTCAAAGTACAGTCACTATAATTCTTTACATTCAAAGGACAGGCCCTTTCAGAGCTGTGTTGGTCTATTCTTTTAATTCAAACTACAGACCCTTCCTGTGCAGTGTTTGCTCATTATTCTTTTAATTCAAAGTACAGGCCCATTCTGGGCTCTGTTTGTCTATTATTTATGTCACTTAAAGTACTGGCCACTTATTGAGCCTGTGTGGAAATTACAAAGTACAGGCCCCTCCTGGGCCTGTACTTTTATTCTTCATGTTAATCTGCTGTTCCATCGTCTTTAAATCAAGCAATGTGTCACTTTGCTCTTCTTTGTGGAGTTGGATAATGTCGTCCAGGTTGTTAATGCCTGGTACTTTAACTTTATCTGGAAGTGAGATTTGAAACCTCTTTTCAGACGGCCAACTCCTTTCAAACGTGGTCGAATTTCCAAAGTACAGGCCCCTTCTGGGTTTGTTGAAAATACAAAGTACAGGCCCCTTCTGGGCCTGTACTTTGATTGTTGATGTTCATCTGCTGCTCCATTGTCTTCATAGTACACTTGTGTAAGGGCTCAAAGGGAGCACCCATCAAGTATGTTAAGACAAGATTTAAGTCCCATTGAGGCACAAGAAATGTAGTAGGAGTTAATTTATTATCAATACCTTTCAAAAAACTTAAAACCACAGGAGATTTTAAAAGAGACTGCTGGTCCGGCAACATAGAAATGTGGACAAAACTGAGAGATAACCCTTGACTGTGGCAACAGCAGGTCCTTGGTGCGCCAAAAATAGAGCAAACTGGAGAACATCAGATAAGTGGGCTTTCAAAGGGTCACCAGATTTCTCTCCACATCAGGGATGAAATGCGTAAAGGAGTTGTCTTCCCCAACTCAACTGAAACGCGTCCCCCAAGGCTCCTTGCATCGGATACTGGAGACTGCAGAATGACAGGCAGTGAGCGTTCACGTGAGTAGAGAACTGGTCCACCTGAGGAGTCCCCCACGTCCGGAAGACGTGACAAACTACCTCTGGATGAAGGCTCCACTCGTGGTTGGCTGAAAACTGCTGACTGAAACTGTCTGCACGCACCTTCAGAACTCCGGCCAGATGATTCGCCATCAGACAAATCGGATGGTCCTGAACCCAGGACCAGAGACGCAGAGCCTCTCTCATGAGACACTGCGACCCCACTCCTCCCTGCTTGTTGATGTACCACATCGCAGTTGTGTTGTCTGTTAAGACTTTGACTGACCGACCGCGAAGGGAAGGGAGGAAGGCCTTGAGCGCCAAACGTATCGCCCGCAATTCTAGAAGGTTGATATGAAGCAACCTTTCCTCTGGAGACCACAGACCCTTGAACTCCAGGTCCCCCAGATGAGCACCCCACCCTAGAGTGGATGCATCCGTTATTACTGTGGCCACCGGAGGAGGCAGTTGAGAATGCTTCCCCTGACACAGGTTGTCTTCCACGCCCCAAGACAGATCCGCCGCAGCTTCTCTGGAGAACCTCACTGACTCCATGAAATCCCCGTTGTGTTGATACCACTGCCTGTGGAGGCACCACTGGAGCGCCCCCATGTGCCATCTTGCAGGTTGACCAACAGAATGCAGGAAGCCATCAGACCGAGCAGACTGAAGGTCCTTCAGGAGTGGAAAAACCGCTCCATTGTGAAATAAAGGAATCATTTCCTGTATGTCGCTAATCCTTTGAAGAGGAGGGATTGCACGACATACAGTTGTCTCCAGTACAGCACCTATGAACAGGATACGCTGCGAGGGCACCCGGTGAGACTTGGGTACATTTATCGAAAAACCCAACCTGTACAACAACTGTGTTGTCTCTTGCAGATGTTGTAGCTCTCTCTCTAACGACTCTGCTTTGATCAGCCAGTCGTCCAAATAGGGGAATACAAGAATCCCCGACCTTCGGAGATGCGCTGCCACCACCGCCATCACCTTGGTAAAGACTCCAGGCGCAGTAGTAATTCCAAATGGAAGGACCGCAAACTGATAGTGTTGCGAACCCACCGTAAAAAGGAGTTACTTCCTGTGCGAGTTCAGGATTGGAATGTGGAAGTACGCATCCTTTAAGTCAAGCGACACCATCCAGTCTTGCATTGTACTTTATCCGTTTCTGGAATTGAGATTTCGAAACTCTTCTCAGACGGCCAAATCCTTGCAATCTTGGTTGAAACTTGTTTTCCTGATTCCCAAACTTATACAACTTGATGTTCTTCTGCTGTTCCATTGATTTTAATTCAGGCAATGTGTCACTTTGTTCTTCTTTGTGGAGTTGGAAAACGTCATCCAGCTTGGTAATACATGGCTGACATAGATGTGCAATGTCTGTACAAATCGAAACCGCCTGAGATGGGCAGACCAGAAAGGCAGGCTCTGCACTGTGTAATATTTGCATTTCATATAGTCAAGACAAGCAAGGTGACCTGTAAGGGTGTACAGAATAGTTTGTTGAAGCTTGTGCAGTCAAGGTCAGATAGGAAGCCATTTTTAGCTCCAGGCCTCATGTTAATGTGATGTTACCTAATCATGAACTCTTTGGAAGTACATGCAAAAAAATTTATATGGATATTCGTATATATATTTTAGAACAATCCCCCCTTTTTGGATATACCTATCCAACATTAATGTGAAACGAAAAAATAAATATGTCTATATATGTATGAAACATTACATACATATCTTTGAATGGCATTACACAGTCTTTCCATAAGTCTTCTGGGCCTGTACTTTAATTGTCGAAATTGCTTCCTTAGATATGGTACCCGTTTCTCAGGCTCCCACTGCGGAATCAGACTACTACTACTTTATTCGTTCCTGGAGTGCAGGATAGAAAAAATAAATATGAAATAATAAAAAGAACGAAATGTTTGCTCCAAGCTACAGCTAGCCCTACTCTGAGATTTCAAAGCTCTTCTCATACAGCCTACTGCTTGAGCACTTTGTCGAAACTTGTTTTCCTGATTCACAAACGTATACAGCTTGATGTTCTTCTGCTGTTCCATTCTCTTTTAATCAGGCAATGTGTCACTTTGCTCTTCTTTGTTGAGTTGGATAATGTCATCCAGCATGTTGATGCATGGTACTTTAATTTTATCTGGAAGTGAGATTTGAAACCTCTTCTCAGACGGCCAACTCCTTGCAAACTTGGTCGAATTTCCAAAGTACAGGCCCCTCCTGGGCCTGTACTTTTATTGTCGAATGTCTAAAGTACAGGCCCCTTCTGGGCCTGTACTTTTATTGTCGAATTTCCAAAGTACAGGCCCCTTCTGGGCCTGTACTTTTATTGTCGAATTTCCAAAGTACAGACCCCTTCTGGGCCTGTACTTTTATAGTCGCAATTACAAAGTACAGGCCCCGTCTGGGCCTGTACTTTTATTGTCGAATTTCCAAAGTACAGGCCCCTTCTGGGCCTGTACTTTTATTGTCGAATTTCCAAAGTACAGACCCCTTCTGGGCCTGTACTTTTATAGTCGCAATTACAAAGTACAGGCCCCATCTGGGCCTGTACTTTTATTGTCGAATTTCCAAAGCACAGGCCCCTTCTGGGCCTGTACTGTTATTGTTGACATTCCCAAGTACAGCTGAAGCGGTCACCAACTTCAAGATCAGTTTGGACAAGATGAGTCCAGTCGACTTCTGGACTTATTCAGCGTCCACACAATGCAACACGCCAATTTCAAAGTACAATGACTATAATTCTTTACATTCAAAGTACAGGCCCTTTCAGAGTTGTGTTTGTCTATTATTTAATTCAAACTACAGACCCTTCCTGTGCAGTGTTTGTTTATTATTCTTGTAATTCAAAGTACAGGCCCTTTCTGGGCTCTGTTTGTATATTGTTACTGTAACTTAAAGTACTGGCCACTTATTGAGCCTGTGTTGAAATTACAAAGTAGAGGCCCCTTCTGGGCCTGTACTTTTATTCTTGATGTTCTTCTGCTGTTCCATTGATTTTTTTTGGGCATTGATTTCTTTGACTGCCGGAAGGGGTGGTTATAATTGGTCATTCGCTAGCTGTAGTAGTCCATTTTTTGGAGAAATTGATCAAACACCACAGACTCAAGTAATGCAGTGCAGATTGTAGTTACACATGTTCTTCCACATGCACTTGTGTTGATGTCAGCAGATATTATCCTCTTCTGCTTCCATGTATTCACACTGGACACAATACCACCAATTGGGGGTCTCTTCTTGATCCGAGCGTGAGTCTTTGCGTTCATTGGGCTCTCCTTGTTGACCCCAGTCTGAGTCTGACCAGTCTCCCATCGCAGCACCTCGGTTGCATCTGTCTGGTCTCTGTTTTTCCATCTGCAATGTCTTCACTGTGTTTCATAAAGGTCCGTCCGTCCCCCGGGTAAATAGTGTCACTTGCACTCCCATGATGCTATCAGAATAAACCGGGCCATGTGTATGACATTTTTGTTTTTTAGTTTCATTCATTTTCACCTTAGTCTTTATTGTTTTCTGCAACGGTAATTTCCTCTATAGTCTTGGACACTAGGACGCCTTTCCCAACCAGGCTCTTGCCCGCATTTTAGCCTCGTTTTCAAGGCAGATCACAGTATTTTGTGACAGTGGTTTGACTGTGACTTCTTCGCGGTCGCCAGTGAAACTGCATTCATCTCGGCCGAGGAGGTCATGACTTTCAAGATCAGATCTGACAGGCCGCCCTTAGCCCGCCTTATAAGTTCTGTGTGAAAAGTTATTCAACGAGCTGTGCTCATCCTCCCTCTTTGTTCAGAGATTGTTGTGTTGTTGTTAAATGCTGCGCGCTTGCACTCCAGTCAGCCGCACCTGGCTATCTGGTTCCGTTCGATGTGGCTCGTGTGTTATCTTCTTTTCAAAACTGCATAAAATCTTTGACTTTGGACAATAACCTTATTCAGCATCCACAAAATACAACACAACAATTTGTACGCCATTGTACGGCAGAGTTGACGGGTCCTTTAATGACTGAATGAGGCAACTCCATGGCAGATCGTGTGCATTGAAACGATTCCCTGACTGGGACCCAACACTCCTATCAGTTTTGCGCAAGTATTTAGTCTTATTTGGAGTTTGCTGTACTGCTCAAAGCCACATATCTGTTTATGGAGGTTAAAAACCAAACAGGACACACTATGTCTTCATTTTTTTTCGCAGGTGTCAGTACTCGATGTGCTGATACTCAATTGGTCGCCGGCTTATATTTCAAGCAATGGCTTGTTAATGATGGATTTTATTTGAAAGTGTGCCATAGTGCACAGAGTCATGTATCTGTGTAATGGACTTGGAAGCTGAACATCATTATATAAATTCATTTTCTTCAACCTTCACAATGATTGAGCTGTCCGTAACAGCCTAAAATTTGTATTGGTTTTGCGGATGTTCAATTGTCCGCCTTCTTGGCTTCCAGCTTTTTTTTTTCATCTGCTGCTACTGCCGCCAAGAGTCAGTGTTCTTTTATAGCATGGTACGGCCATAAGACGCTTCGACATCGTTGTGTGTCAACGGGATCACGCTCGACGGAATCTCAGTCGAGGTGTGTCCCGTTCCCCCGCCCGGGACCCTTTTTTGGGCTCCTGGGCGGGGGGGGAGCTATTTCTTTGGATTTTCAACTGCCCGCCTTCTTTGCTTCCAGCTCTTTTTTGTTCACCTTGATCTTCTTCCGCCAAGGGCATCAAGCGTTGCAGTACTATTCCATTTTGTCAAAGTCAATAGAAGGAGATCAAACACACACTCCCGTCCAGCCTAATTTTCATTTGGAAATGTAAGAGAAAAGATTGGCTGCCATCGTCCCAGCAGCGCATGTCGTCCGTCCTTTGCCAGAAGGCTATTGTCCACTTCGAATTGCATCATGAAGGCCATTCTTATAAGGAGGTGTCACCAGCTTTTTTTAATCCTGGAATGGTCAAATATGATCTTGTAACACTTCTATCAACAATACCTACCTTGCTCCCTTCAGAAAGGAGATTCTCCTCAAGGGAAGCCAAGATTGCAGGAGGCTCACTGGTCACCTTATGGGATGCAGGCTGAAGTACCATCTGCACGTTTCAAGACGCCATTTCTAATCAATACTTAAATATGCATGACTTGATAGCACTCCAGTCAGTGTACGCACATATTTACACTTCTTCCAATATAATACAACAAATCATTGCACGGTTAGACGTTTTAACACGGCTCTTCTTGACCGCATCTTCTACATCCATATTTTTACCTTGTTATTGATGGTTAATATTTTTATGTAATGGACTAAGATTTTCAGCCCGATGTTTTTCATGTTAAAATTTTTCTTTTGTTTACAATTTATTTTATTTTTAACTTTGTCCTTAATCAAGGGTTACTGCTCGTTCCCGTTCATCTTGTCAATTAAAGTAAGACGGGTTGACCGAATTGCTGTTGACGGGATCGCCGGACTCTTGGCATCCTTCTGTCGTCTTCACTGCTTCCTTGCCCTACAGTTCTTTCTTCTTCACCTTGAAGTATACGGATACACCGCTGCCCTTCAGCTGCGCAAGGGCGCCTTTGCTGACCAGGTTCATGAGGGAGGCCTTTACGCGGATCATATTCTTCTTTATTGCGCCTTTTGTGTAACTAGTACCCCGTCCAGGCAGTGGGTAATTTGCGCACCTGCTACCTTTGTTATTTCGAACCTTAATCAGCATCCACAGAATGCTGCACATCCTACCTGCCTCCTGTTCCGGCTGTGTTTGCCTATCATTTTTCTAATTGACTTTTAAAGTGCAGGCCCTTTGGGCTGTGTTTGCAAGGTTTTTTTAGAATTGTAATTAAACACTGATCTCCGTCGAGGTGTGTCCCGTTCCCTCGCCCGGGATCATTTTTGGGCTCCTGGGCGGGGGGCAGCTATTTTGCCTAGAAGTCCAATTGTCCGCCTTCTTGGCTTCAGGTCTTTTTTGTTCACCTTCTTCTTCCTTCGAGGGCATCAACAGTTGCTGTTCTCTCGCATCTTATTTTGTCTGTTAATAGATGCATGTTTGTTGTATACTGCTATACATCACATGACTATACTTGTCAACGGGATCACGGTCGACGGGCTTGCCTTCGAGCGTGTGTCCCGTTACCCTGCCCGGGAGCCTTTCTGGGCTTCTGGGCGGGGGGCAGCTACTTTTGAGCATGTTCAATTGGCCACCTTCTTGGCTTCCAGCTCTTTTTTTTGGTTCACCTTCTTCTGCCGTCAAGAGTTACTGGTCTCTCCCGTCTTGTCAATGTTCTTCCAGCACTTTTTTGTTCACCTTCAATGTACTTCGAGGTCTGGGTGTTTGTTCAGAGTTTTTTGTGGTGTTGTTTAATGATGCGCGATGTCCCTCCATTCCGGCTTGCTGACTTTTGACGTTTGTGACTCTGGCCCTGGGCCATTTTTTTCCTATCCACCTGTCTCCTCCCCTTTTTCAAAAATTAAAAAACTTATACCATGTTTCCATGCAACCTTTTTAAAATAACTGTATTGAAAACCATAACGTAAGTTGCTGATCTTATTGGCCGCATCGTAGCAATCGCCGTTGACGGGATCTCACTCCCAGTGCCAAAATCATTGAACATTTAATCAATCCTCCTCACCATTACTGACCTGTCCATAACAGCCTAACATTACTATTGGTTTTGTTTCCACCTGTTCAGTTTTTGGATTAATATAGACCATTTTTTGTTTAGGATCTGGTTTAAACAGTTCTTGCATCAATTTATTTCAGTACCGGAAGGGGTGGTTAGAATTTGTCATTCGCTAGCTCTAATAGACCGTTTTTAGGGGAAATGGATGAAACACCACAGACTCAAGTAATGCAGTGCACATCGTAGTCACTCATGTTCTTCAACATGCAGTTGTGTTGATGTCAGCAGATATTATCCTCTTCTGCTCCCATATATTCACACTCGCCACAATAACACCAATTGGGGGTCTCCTCTTGACCACAGTCTGAGTCTTTCCATTCATTGGCCTCTCCTTGTTGACCCCAGTCTGAGTCTGACCAGTCGCCCATTGCAGCACCTCAGTTGCGTCTGTCTGCTCTCTGCTCTTGCCTCTGCAGTGTCTCCACTGTGCTTCATAAAGGTCCGTCCATCCCCAGGGCAAATAGTATCCACTTGCACTCCCATGATGCTAATCAGAACATTACAAACCGGGCCACCGCGGAACGTTCGCGACAGCCAATGAGCGAGCAATGGCCAACAGCCACATTTCTAAGTCCAGTTTTGTTCCCCTTGGTCTCTAGATAGACCTTGTCATACGTTTAGCGGCTTATGCAAGCAAAAGGGAACTTTTTTTCATAGCCACATGTGAATATTAATTGGGTGAAGACTAGAATTTTACTTTATTGTACAGATTCCAAATGTATTGTACAGATTAAAGTACCTTCCAAAACAGTGTTAATTGATAACTCAAAAGGATACCCAATTAATATCACAATGTAGCCATTAGTCCCATAATACACTTCATGAGGAAACAGGGGCTGAAGATCTTGTCTAATGAGGCGTGCTCTCCATCCACTCAGGCTATCTGGTTTTGTCGGATGTGGCTCGGACCCTGTGCCAGACTTTTACAATCCACCTGCCTCCTTCCCTTTACCATTAACATTAAAAAAATGATCCCATGTGTCCATGGCTCCTTTTTGAAAAACCTGTATTATAGTCATTAATGTAATTTGGAGAGCATTTGCTGACCTTCTTCTTGGCCGTATCATATCCTTCGCCGTCGACGGGAATCTCACTCCCAGTGACCAAAATCATTGAACACTTAACCCACACTCCTCACAAGTACTGACCCGTGCATAACATAATGATATTGTTTGTTGTCAGGCTAATTAAAAGTTATCTAGGCTGATCGGTTGGTGATCCTTGGCGGACAGCCTGTCAGATGTTCCCCTTCCGCTTGAAGGATCCGATAGGCATAAGTACTCGATCTGTATGACATTTTTTTTCAAATTAGTTTTACTTGCACCTTTAGTGTTTGTGGTTTTCTGCAAAACTGGCTTGCTCTATATATACAAGGACACTTATCGTTTCAGTTTTCCGGGTAAATGTTAAAATGTTTTATTCTACTGTCTGTCTGTCTGCATTTTATTTTATGATCCCTGTCACATATTCCGCTTTTTGGCGGAGGGGGCACCGTTCTTGGCCACTGGATTCTTGGTCTTGGCAGCTGCCTTAATGCCTGCGTAAAAATACAGTACTATTAATGAACATGCCTGATGTATCAGGTGCATCAAGCGAATCATTCAACATGTAATTGAAACAATTAAGGATGTCCGGCTATTGGCCGATCCGGACCTTTAACAATTTCCATTCTACTTGGCAAAGAAAGTGAAACAGGTCAACGGGATCACCGTCAGTGTGTGTTGAAGGGACCGCTGTAGACTGGACGGCATTGTAGCCACTGGTGATCAGCGCCTTCCTCTTGACCCCTGCATGCACCTTTTTGGGCTTCTTGTCGGCGGGGACAACTTTCTTGGCCGACGGTTGATTGGTCTTGGCGACTGTCTTTTTGGCCGCCTTCTTGCCCACCAGGTGTTTCTTGTTCATCTTAGAATGACAACAGTACTGCCCATCTATGTGTAGATGATGTGAAGAAATTATATATTTTTTGAACAATTCCCAAAAAGTTTACTGCATGTAAACAACAGTCAACTGCTGCTCTACCAACAAGATTCAGGGAATGAGCAGCTCAGTAATATTCCAAACAGATTGAACATGTGCCCTCTTCCTTGAGGCTCCTGAGCTGCCACCTTGCCGGTGGTTAAGTATGCACCTTTTTGGGCTTCTTGGCGGCAGTAACAACTTTTTGGTGACTGTCTTTTTGGCCGCCTTCTTGCCCACCAGGTGTTTCTTGTTCACCTTAGAATGACAACAGTACTGCCCATCTATGTGTAGATGATGTGAAGAAATTATATATTTTTTTAACAATTACCAAAAAGTTTACTGCATGTAAACAACAGTCAACTGCTGTCCAACCAACAAGATTCAGGGAATGAGCAGCTCAGTAATATTCAAAACAGATGGAACATGTGCCCTCTTCCTAGAGGCTCCTGAGCTGCCACCATGCCGGTGGTTAAGTATGCATGTCCCTTTGTGCTGGAGTGTTTTTTTCCTCGGTGTCTGAGTGTAGGTGGAACACTAGAATGCTACATCATTCACCGTTTGGGTATCTTTTTGATTTTTAAGATAGTCATTATGTTCAAGTATTTTTAAAAAACACACAGGCTATAACTTTTCTTCACAATTTAAACATTCATTACAATCGAACGTCGAAAAACAACGTACATTTAACTCCATTAATGTTAACATATTTGAATCAGAGCTGCTACATAAAGTAAATTTAAATGTGATCTTTTGTAGAAAGAAAAATAAAAATTTACAATTAGATATTGAGTTTTTTGCATTTTGACCTATCTCACGTAACAAGTTACTGTCTCCTTCACGTCTATTTTTCGTTCCTTAACTGCGACCTCTTCTAATTTATACTTCTCAACGTCAATCTACTAGACGTCGAATGTCTTCTCCTTGACATCTATGTCAATCTCTTTAATGTTGATCTTGCCACTAACCACCTCCTGGTTCCTCCCTGTTTGTTCTGAGATTGTTGTGGTATTGTCTGATGCTACCTGCTCACTCATTTTAAGCGTACTCAAGAGAGTAGACCCATTGGAAGGCAGATTCTTAATCTTCCTTTGATAATCTTGTATTGTAATACAGGTTTCAGACCACTGTGGCACACCTGCCCAGTCTCGGCGGGCAGACGGGTTGTTGACACCCTCTTTTGTTGTAATCCAAGTCATTTTCATTCTGCATCTTGAACATCTTGCAGGATTCACTAAGAAACCCATATATTGCATATATTGCTTAACAGTAAAGGTCATCGATTTATTTACACGCATTGATGATTAATTATGGCTAATTACAAAATGTAATTGATAAAAATATACGTAATTAAAGTGTGCACATACATATTTCTTAAAAGGATACTTCAATGTCGTAATAATTTATAAGTGTCATATATAATGTCGTCTGTCACTACTATGTCAGGCCTGCACTGTATAGTTAGGGAAGAGGTGTGGCGCCACGGCTAGGGTGACTGACTCCGGAATCTGGGGATCACGGTTTGATCCCTGGCACCGGCAGCAGATTAGCCCAGCACCATGTGACTCTGGGCAAAAGCTTGCTTAATCTTCCCAACGGCCCCCAGCGCCCCTTACGGGTGATTGTGCGCTTTACAAATGTGGATTATTATAGCTAGCAAGTTTCCCTGTTGCATTTACTAACATATACATAGAAGTATATTATAGTCTTCATAATTCCATTGTCACCATTTAATACAATGTCGAGGCTCTGGCACAATATCGTCAGAAGGAGTTACCCGTGACTAGATAGAGTTCTTCAAAACAATTTGAAAACATCTAAAAACAAGACGGCAGGAGTATGGCAACCATGTTAATGTACAGCAGAACATGCCAAACAAATACTTACTGTGTAAGTGACTTCACTTGTATCTAAGATATGTCAGTAGTAAAGAAACATGTTGTCTGTAAATTGAAATGAGTTATTCTGAAACATTGAAACTATTTTCACAAGTTCTGTCCTGTTCTATCAGTGTTTGTGGTCATCATGTTTTGAATTTAGAGCTACACTGGATCAGTACAGACTGTTTAAAAATAGTAATATTGGCATTTGTGGGCCCACAAATTTTACAGTGATATATAGATTTTTTTTTAAATGTTAATATTGGAAGTGCAAAGATTAAAACAATTGTGACTTTTGATACATTCTTAACATTTCTTTAGCGTAATATCGTAATATTGTGATGTATAATGTGAAATGTATTTCATATTTATTATGCTATTAAAAGGAACTTAGTTTGTACTTGTGGAAATTAATTTAAAAAAAATTAAATAAAGAATTACAAAAAATAAATAGTGTCACTGCATTGTGTCAAGTGCTTTATTATACAATATGCATGGAGATGGTGCTTTCAATTGTTGTGAAGCGCCCAAACACACAAGAATAGACTGGTACAAAGCATTTAGTTTAATGATTTGGGTATTAAGATGGCATGCAGAGCTCGGATATAAAGTTGTTTCACAGCCTTCGTTGTTTTTATCTTGAATGGTTGATAAGGGCTTTCAAAATCAATTTGAACAGAGAAGGTTGGAGGTTACATATGGTACTGCAAGAATCCATGAAAAGGCTGGAAGAAAGTCTGCATGTACAATGGCCAGTGTAACCATTTTCAGGGTGGGTACGCACAAGGTGGTGTCTAATGATGAATATCAAGTGGTTGATCCAACATGCACTGAGAGGGCAACAGAAGATGAATTTTACAGGCTTGGACTATGAGGAGAAAACACTGGACGAGTAAGAGGTTAAGTCAACAGATTTGATGGGGTACTTTCTTAGCAGTCACTAAAGTTCTGTACTGCGGGTATCTCTGTTATAGTCATGCAGCAACCCACTACCCCCGAAAGAAAAAATGATTATGTACTGTATGCTACAGACCATGCTTGATACACCTTCAACTAAGTTAAACAAGTTTGGCTGTGCATCCTGGGATACCAAGGATCCCTGGAGAGTTGCTAAAAGGAACCGTATCACTATTCAAGACACATGATAGCTTTATAGGGAACTTGTCTGTCCTATGATTCCTCTTTATAAATTTATGGATTTTGGTGAAGGGAAGTTTCGGTATGGGTGAACTTTTAAAATATGTGTAAAATGAGATTTTACTTTAGCTATCCTTTTCACTTGAAGTGAAGGTAATGGCCAGTGTTGCTTTGTATTTATAGGCTACAATATTTGTCTTCAATATTCGCTTACCTCTATGTATGACTGCAATTAAGACAGCTTAACAAAGCAATTTACTTTACGCAAGGGGTCCACACACATGGGCGGCAATATTCATTAGATTACGAGTACAACAGAGATATCCCTAGTACAGAACTGTAATTACAGATAAGAAAATAGTCCATAAGGCATTGCAAAAGAAGCGGAAACAACGGGCTGGAAGGTCCATGGGTGGTGGAGGCTCAGTCTGTTAATCTGTGTCCTACCTACTATATTGCAAACTTAAGACACAGTACCAACCAAAGACCGTTACTTTATGTGACACAAATAATTTGTAAATTAGGGTGGAAGGAGCAAATGTAAAGGGGTAAAATACATGTGTACACATGTACTGATGCGTTCAGAACACTGGATAGAGCACCGAAGAGCCAATGTCATATATAAAATGAAGACAAAGCAACGCTGCATGAAAAGGAAAGCATATCTTCTACACAAAGTGAAAAATCAGCAAGAGAACAAGTCTCCAAAAGTACAATGATCACACAATGTGGAACAGATTGCGATGAGAGGTGCAAAGGAAGTATGAAAAAGCGGTGTTAAAAAAAAAAGAAAGGTAAAACATCATACATGATGCCAAGCACAGTGGGGAGGGGGTAACACTGTTGTACAACACAGAAAAGTAAGTGAAAAAAGTATATGTCCCAATGTTTCAAAAGCAGCAAAGGAGGTGCACATACAATATCAACGCACACTAGTCAACGCACACTGGCAAAGTAGAAAAGGCCAGTATAAGCTCCCTTTATGACTTAGGGGGTTCACAATAACCACGGTGAGCATAACTACTACCCGCTCCCCATCAACACCAGCCAAACCCTAATCCACGCACAGTGGCAAAGTAGAAAAGGCCAGTATAAGCTCCCTTTATGACTTAGGGGGTACACAATAACCACGGTGAGCATAAATACTACCCGCTCGCCATCAACACTAGCCAAACCCTAGTCCACTCACACTGGCAAAGTAGAAAAGGCCTGTATAAGCTCCCTTTATGACTTAGGGGGTACACAATAACCACGGTGAGCTTAAATACTACCCGCTCGCCATCAGCACCAGCCAAACCCTAGTCCACGCACACTGGCAAAGTAGAAAAGGCCTGTATAAGCTCCCTTTATGACTTAAGGGGTACACAATAACCACGGTGAGCATAAATACTACCCACTCGCAATCAGCACCAGCCAAACCCTAGTCCACGCACACTAGCTGCTCACAATTAACGGCATCCAAACCTTAGCAAACGCACAATTAAAGCATAGATCAGGACTGTTAAGGTCCCTTTTCACGAAAGGGGTATACAAAAGCACAGGGAGCACAAATACTACGTGCTCCGCATCAACGCCAGACAAAGCCTAGTAAACCCACACAGGCAAACTACAATCGGCCGATATAAGCTCCCTTTTGAAAAAAAATTATACATCATAAATATTATATTATTAAGAATTTATTTCTATTAATAAAAATAATTAATTCTTCATAATTATTATATCATGATATATTATAACATTTATTATATATTGCAAAAGAAATTAAAATATAAATATAATATTTTAAATTATATATTAAAAAATCAATTTCGAAACAAACATGCTTGTCAAACTTTACAGAATTAAAAAGAACGATTACAACAATATGTGAAAAAAAACTTCCTGCAAATAACATGTTAAAAAAATTATTTCCATCAATTTGAAAGAATTGCTCGCGTAATTCCACTTTTAGAAAATAATGGCGGACGACGATAAACACAGCGACCGTTAAATTATTTCCATCAATTGGAAATAATTGCTAGCGTAATTCCACTTTTAGAAAATAATGGCGGACGAAGATAAACACAGCGACTGTCTCCCAGAAGCTACAACGAACAATGAACAACTCCTCCCACGTGACGTAGGGGGTACAAAGCTCGATGGGGGAACGACGGCCAATAGCTTGGTTCTCAAAATCGCTGCACCCCCTGTGACGTAGAGTGCCGTAGGGGGTACAGCGCTCGATGAGGGTACGCTGCTCGTTAGAACACCCCCTTCCCTTGGGCCTCATTTATGAGGCCTTGCGTCAGTTTTGCGTTTCCGATGCGTCACTTATTGTGACGCATCGGTGGCGTAAAACATGCCTCCTGTTGCGCACTATTTACAAAGTGACGCATCTAAGCAGATGCCTCACTTTGTAAACCCCTGCGCTACATTATACCTACGTCAGGTATAATGTATGCAGAGGGGGCGTTCCCCCGCAAAAAGTCTTGTAATAGTGACGCAGTGAAATCTATGAGCTTTCACTGTGTCACTTTTAGGACACTGTTGCGTCAAAATCTTGCGCCTGCCTCACAGCAGACGTAAGACTGGCGCAAGCCCTTTTACATGGGGCTTTCCCCATGTGAAAGGACGCATTGCTGGAGTTGCGTCACTTTTGTGACACACTCCAGCAATGCGTCACTTTTGCGCTTGTATCTGTAACTCCTTGCGACATAATGCGTCATACAGTAAATATGACGCATCAGGTATGTCGCAAGGAGTGCGCACTGAGAAGTGACGCATCGCTGCTTTCACGCAGCGATGCTTCATTTCTCATAAATGAGGCCCCAGGCACCCTGTGCATGGATGGGGGGAGGGGATCTTAGCAGCTGGCTCCCTGGGCTGGAGGTTCGCCTCCCCAAGAGTGGGCGGGGCTCCAGAGGAGACGTCACAGCTGTCTAATAAGGCAAAGTTCGAGGATAGCCTGGGAGCAGGGATGACAATGTAAACCCGAGCGTTGCCCTCTGTCGGTAGTCAGTAGAATTGCAAGCTTTAGTCTGAAGGAAATCTCCAGGGTATAGGAGAGATGGCAAATCAGGCATACCCATAATGCATCTGTGTATAGAACTGTCGGCGCCGAAAAATACCATTATCGATAAATTATTAGACATTAAGGTTGAAACTCTTCAGTAACATAGGAGCTGGTTCGTTAGGTTATACTGAATGACTTAGAGTGATTCAGCCCTAACTATAACATGTAAACAAATTATATACTATTCGTATATATTCTTTGTACGTAATATATGCATGAAGGAATAGTGATCAGTTCTAATACAGTTGCACTTTGTGTGGCACTGTTGAAGAACACTAACCTAAATTTTTGGAGGGTCTCTAGAAATTGGAGGTCCCATTCTCGAACAAAAAAAAGATTTGTATTTCATACGTAATCGTTTTTAGTGTAGTGATTATACTGTATAGGTGTTATGAAAGCAGTTTCTTCAGCAAAGTCCACCGTGATTTGGTCTACAAATTGTTTGTTTCCAGTGTTTTTTATCTCTTCTTCTCCTCAAGCGCCACTAAATGTGTATTCATTTCTCATGGTCCCCCGGGTTCTACTCGCAAATAGTTCAACAAAGTCTTATTCTCAGTAGTGAAGGCGGAGCCGCAGCGCTAACGTGACAATGTAACCCCTTTGAGGACCTCTGTTGGCCGTCAGTGGCATTGCAGTCTTTTGTCTCCATTGAACTCGAGGAGAGAATTTGAAAACAAGCACTGGTAAATCCAGCTTACCTATAATGCATTGCAAGCACCGATCCGCCATATTTAGGGGCATATTTACAAGGAGTTATCGCCGATTTATCGACACTTTAGTGCCGCAAAAGCTGCAATAGATTTTCCGCCCCATTCACAAGCTGGTGCAAACTGCCGACCGCCAATTTTCCTGCGCTAGCTACCGCAAAACACATCGCCATGAATGAGTGCGACAACTAATGCTGTTTGTTTGTTCGTTCTTGTTACCGGGGCTCACCTGCTTCCTGATCCACGGCCGGGCTTGGCTCCGCCCCAACCTCCTCGGTCGACCGGCCGGGCTTGGCTCCGCCGGTCAGTAGGAAAAACTGCATTGCCCAGGATTCTTGGCTCCTCAAGGCTGACGCTACCACCTAGCGCGCCAGAAGGTGCTTAAAGCTGCGTCAGGGGCTGAGTCCCTTGCTGTTTGTTTGTTCGTTCTTGTTACCGGGGCTCACCTGCTTCCTGATCGACGGCTGGGCTTGGCTCCGCCCCCAACCTCCTCGGACGACCGGCCGGGCTTGGCTCCGCCGGTCAGTAGGAAAAACTGCATTGCCCAGGATTCTTGGCTCCTCAAGGCTGACGCTACCACCGAGCGTGCCAGGAGGCGCTTAAAGCTGCGTCAGGGGCTGAGTCCCTTGCTGTTTGTTTGTTCGTTCTTGTTACCGGGGCTCACCTGCTTCCTGATCCACGGCCGGGCTTGGCTCCGCCCCCAACCTCCTCAGACGACCGGCCGGGCTTGGCTCCGCCGGTCAGTAGGAAAAACTGCATTGCTCAGGACTCTTGGCTCCTCAAGGCTGACGCTACCACCGAGCGCGCCAGGAGGCGCTGAAAGCTGCGTCAGGGGCTGAGTCCCTTGCTGTTTGTTTGTTCGTTCTTGTTACCGGGGCTCACCTGCTTCCTGATCGACGGCCGGGCTTGGCTTCGGCCCCAACCTCCTCGGACGACCGGCCGGGCTTGGCTCCGCCGGTCAGTAGGAAAAACTGCATTGCCCAGGATTCTTGGCTCCTCAAGGCTGACGCTACCACCGAGCGCGCCAGCAGGCGCTTAAAGCTGCGTCAGGGGCTGAGTCCCTTGCTGTTTGTTTGTTCGTTCTTGTTACCGGGGCTCACCTGCTTCCTGATCCATGGCCGGGCTTGGCTCCGCCCCCAACCTCCTCGGACGACCGGCCGGGCTTGGCTCCGCCGGTCAGTAGGAAAAACTGCATTGCCCAGGATTCTTGGCTCCTCAAGGCTGACGCTACCACCGAGCGCGCCAGGAGGCACTTAAAGCTGCGTCAGGGGCTTAGTCCCTTGCTGTTTGTTTGTTCGTTCTTGTTACCGGGGCTCACCTGCTTCCTGATCCACGGCCGGGCTTGGCTCCGCCCCCAACCTCCTCGGACGACCGGCCAGGCTTGGCTCCGCCGGTCAGTAGGAAAAACTGCATTGCCCAGGATTCTTGGCTCCTCAAGGCTGACGCTACCACCTAGCGCGCCAGGAGGCGCTTAAAGCTGCGTCAGGGGCTGAGTCCCTTGCTGTTTGTTTGTTCGTTATTGTTACCGGGGCTCACCTGCTTCCTGATCCACGGCCGGGCTTGGCTCTGCCCCCAACCTCCTCGGACGACCGGCCAGGCTTGGCTCCGCCGGTCAGTAGGAAAAACTGCATTGCCCAGGATTCTTGGCTCCTCAAGGCTGACGCTACCACCGAGCGCGCCAGGAGGCGCTTAAAGCTGCATCAGGGGCTGAGTCCCTTGCTGTTTGTTTGTTCGTTCTTGTTACCGGGGCTCACCTGCTTCCTGATCCACGGCCGGGCTTGGCTCCGCCCCCAACCTACTCGGACGACCGGCCGGGCTAGACTCCGCCGGTCAGTAGGAAAAACTGCATTGCCCAGGATTCTTGGCTCCTCAAGGCTGACGCTACCACCTAGCGCGCCAGGAGGCGCTTAAAGCTGCGTCAGGGGCTGAGTCCCTTGCTGTTTGTTTGTTCGTTCTTGTTACCGGGGCTCACCTGCTTCCTGATCGACGGCCGGGCTTGGCTTCGGCCCCAACCTCCTCGGACGACCGGCCGGGCTTGGCTCCGCCGGTCAGTAGGAAAAACTGCATTGCCCAGGATTCTTGGCTCCTCAAGGCTGACGCTACCAGCGAGCGCGCCAGGAGGCGCTTAAAGCTGCGTCAGGGCCCTCGTCCCGCGAGGACGCGCGCGGGATGCGCCGGACGAAGCCCGGACAAAGGGCGGACAGTCTGAGACAGTCCGTGACTGGCCGGAACTGGGCTGGGCCAGGACCCCTGCCTGCTTCTACTGAGGCTATAGGTGTCATTTATTCATTCTGGAATACGCTGTAGATTCTTCTAATTTGTTAGCGCTCTTTGGTCTGGAGGTGATATTTTGTTTTAATTACTAACCAACGATTCTCAAAATGTCTAAACAAAGGTCCTCATCTGTACCTAATACCATAGACAATTATCTAGTACAGGTTGTGAGCAAAATTAATAGCACTAGGCGGATATCGTTGGGATTGAGCTCACCACCGGTCATTTCTACGCAAAGTGTACTTCCAGAGCCTATTGTCATAGAAGTTCCGGCACAGGTAGAAGTACATGCTGTCGATGCTTTGCCTTCTGAGTCATGTTTCAACGTGGATCCTAATTTCGACCTGATTACACCTCTGGCTGATAACTTAGTTGATGATCAAGGTGATCAGTTAAACTCGACAGTAGTTGATTCACCTCCCCCCCGAACCTGTGCCTGTGACTAGAGCCATAAGAGCATGCCGGAAGGGTCAGAGTAAACGGGGTGGGCTACGTTCCAGTAGGAAAAGAATTATATCTCCATTGAAAATCGCTGCTACATCTGAAGTGAATAGTGAACAAGCTGAGAAGGAGATATTCGGTGATGATACGTTTAGTAAGCTAGTTAGTATACTTGACTTAAAGATCAATTCAATAATTAAACCTTTGGTAACTAAAATTGACCTATTAACAGCTGAGGTAAATAGACTAGGGGGACTGCTAAACAAGGCAGTGAATGAGGTGGATAACGTACCTACTTTAGCTTTAAACAACGCTGTACCAGCGATAAACTCCCTGAGGGATGGGTTGGGGAGTAGTAGTGATGATGTGAGATCAATTCTGCCTCCTACCCAGCAGGTAGCTGATAAAGGCATAAGGGCTCCAGCTAGAAAAGATATACCATCAAACCCCATAGGGAATAGTGTGGATCAAGGCCCTGTCCAACTAATTGTTGAGGCCTCTCCTCTTGTCTTGGTTTTGGCAAATGTGCCTCCTCTAAAAACAGGTCAAATAGAATATAGCTCTTCTTTGATTAGTAAAGCTTACCACTGGTTAAGCAATAACGTGTTGATATCCCCGAGAGGGAAACAGCAGCTGGCAGGGGAGATTACAACGGCAAGAAGGGTGGACTGGATAGGGCCTACCGCAAAAAAACTAAAGGGGGATTGTGTAGTCTTGCACTTTTTAAGCCCAGAAACACTCCCCGAGCTATTACAACACATATTTCCTCCTCAACGTAGGAGTACTGAGATTGTCCCGCTGACTTTGGATTTTTTCTATAGGAGAAGTAATACAGTAAATCCTAATATTTTAAAAACAAAATGGAATCTGGTAACAAATAATTGGGGCAGGGTTCCACAGTCAAGTGAGCGGGGTATTAGTGTTGTGAACAGATTTGCAGCATTGTCAGACCTGAATGATTGCGACTGACTCGAGAAGGCAGGTAATGGTAGACTTAATGTCCTTGATGAGTTAAATACAATTTACACTCCTATTGCTGAGAACTTTGGTACTCCTAAAGCTACTTATACCTTCCTAGGAAGTTCAACTAATGATATAAACTATCTGGCTAGTAGTGAAAAGACTGAACCCCCCAAGTTACCTCCCAATTCTGTTGTAAATCCTGATTCTGATATGTGTGCTGCTGTTCCTTTATCGGGTTCTAATATTGGAAATACCTTTGTGCGAGCAGACGGTTCAGATGGAGAAGCAAGTGTAACGAATCCTCTATCGACGAACTCGGATGGCCCTGTGGACATTGTAGGGAAATTCTTTTCTTGGAATATTGCAGGCCTGGGTTCCAAATTGGACTCTGGAGATTGGCTTTGATTTGTCAATTGTTTTGATATATGTATATTTCAGGAGACTTGGTCGTGTGAACCACTTTTTGCCTAAGGTTACTTGAATTACTTTGTGCCAGCACTTAAAGGCCCAAGGGGAAGACCAATGGGTGGTCTAACCATTTGGGTTCGACAGTCATCAAAACTGGCCGTTAAAGTAATTGAAACCGGACATAGAGACATTCAATTAATTACAATCAACTCTGACATTTTGGGTTTAGTAGTCATCTACAATGTATATATGAGGAGTACAGGCGGCACACAGGCCACAGGCCACACAGGCAAACTACAATCGGCCGATATAAGCTCCCTTTTGAAAAAAAATTATAAATCATAAATATTATATTATTAAGAATTTATTACTATTAATAAAAATAATTAATTCTTCATAATTATTATATCATGATATATTATAACATTTATTATATATTGCAAAAGAAATTAAAATACAAATATAATATTTTAAATTATATATTAAAAAATCAATTTCGAAACAAACATGCTTGTCAAACTTTACAGAATTAAAAAGAACGATTACAACAATATGTGAAAAAAAACTTCCTGCAAATAACATGTTAAAAAAATTATTTCCATCAATTTGAAAGAATTGCTCGCGTAATTCCACTTTTAGAAAATAATGGCGGACGACGATAAACACAGCGACCGTTAAATTATTTCCATCAATTGGAAATAATTGCTAGCGTAATTCCACTTTTAGAAAATAATGGCGGGCGACGATAAACACAGCGACTGTCTCCCAGAAGCTACAACGAACAATGAACAACTCCTCCCACGTGACGTAGGGGGTACAAAGCTCGATGGGGGAACGACGGCCAATAGCTTGGTTCTCAAAATCGCTGCACCCCCTGTGACGTAGAGTGCCGTAGGGGGTACAGCGCTCGATGAGGGTACGCTGCTCGTTAGAACACCCCCTTTCCTTGGGCCTCATTTATGAGGCCTTGCGTCAGTTTTGCGTTTCTGATGCGTCACTTATTGTGACGCATCGGTGGCGTAAAACATGCCTCCTGTTGCGCACTATTTACAAAGTGACGCATCTAAGCAGATGCCTCACTTTGTAAACCCCTGCGCTACATTATACCTACGTCAGGTATAATGTATGCAGAGGGGGCGTTCCCCCGCAAAAAGTCTTGTAATAGTGACGCAGTGAAATCTATGAGCTTTCACTGTGTCACTTTTAGGACACTGTTGCGTCAAAATCTTGCGCCTGCCTCACAGCAGACGTAAGACTGGCGCAAGCCCTTTTACATGGGGCTTTCCCCATGTGAAAGGACGCATTGCTGGAGTTGCGTCACTTTTGTGACACACTCCAGCAATGCGTCACTTTTGCGCTTACAGATACGTCAGAAATACTGACGTATCTGTAACTCCTTGCGACATAATGCGTCATACAGTAAATATGACGCATCAGGTATGTCGCAAGGAGTGCGCACTGAGAAGTGACGCATCGCTGCTTTCACGCAGCGATGCTTCATTTCTCATAAATGAGGCCCCAGGCACCCTGTGCATGGATGGGGGGAGGGGATCTTAGCAGCTGACTCCTTGGGCTAGAGGTTCGGCCTCCCCAAGAGTGGGCGGGGCTCCAGAGGAGACGTCACAGCTGTCTAATAAGGCAAAGTTCGAGGATAGCCTGGGAGCAGGGATGACAATGTAAACCCGAGCGTTGCCCTCTGTCGGCAGTCAGTAGAATTGCAGGCTTTAGTCTGAAGGAAATCTCCAGGGTATAGGAGAGATGGCAAATCAGGCATACCCATAATGCATCTGTGTATAGAACTGTCGGCGCCGAAAAATATCATTATCGATAAATTATTAGACATTAAGGTTGAAACTTTTCAGTAACATAGGAGCTGGTTCGTTAGGTTATACTGAATGACTTAGAGTGATCCAGCCCTAACTATAACATGTAAACAAATTATATACTATTCGTATATATTCATTGTACGTAATATAACTATAGAGGAATAGAGATCAGTTCTAATACAGTTGCACTTTGTGTGGCACTGTTGAAGAACACAAACCTAAATTTTTGGAGGGTCTCTAGAAATCGGAGGTCCCATTCTCGAACAAAAAAAAGATTTGTATTCCATACGTAATCGTTTTTAGCGTAGTGATTACACTGTATAGGTGTTATGAAAGCAGGTTCTTCTGCAAAGTCCATTTCCAGTGTTTTTTATCTCTTCTTCTCCTCAAGCGCCACTAAATGTGTATTCATTTCTCATGATCCCCCGGTTCTACTCGCAAATAGTTCAACAAAATCTTATTCTCAGTAGTGAAGGCGGAGCCGCAGCGCTAACGTGACAATGTAACCCCTTTGAGGACCTCTGTTGGCCGTCAGTGGCATTGCAGTCTTTTGTCTCTATTGAACTCGAGGAGAGAATTTGAAAACAAGCACTGGTAAATCCAGCTTACCTATAATGCATTGCAAGCACCGATCCGCCATATTTAGGGGCATATTTACAAGGAGTTATCGCCGATTTATCGACACTTTAGTGCCGCAAAAGCTGCAATAGATTTTCCGCCCCATTCACAAGCTGGTGCAAACTGCCGACATCGCCAATTTTCCTGCGCTAGCTACCGCAAAACACATCGCCATGAATGAGTGCGACAACTAATGCTGTTTGTTTGTTTGTTCTTGTTACCGGGGCTCACCTGCTTCCTGATCCACGGCCGGGCTTGGCTCCGCCCCAACCTCCTCGGTCGACCGGCCGGGCTTGGCTCCGCCGGTCAGTAGGAAAAACTGCATTGCCCAGGATTCTTGGCTCCTCAAGGCTGACGCTACCACCTAGCGCGCCAGGAGGTGCTTAAAGCAGCGTCAGGGGCTGAGTCCCTTGCTGTTTGTTTGTTCGTTATTGTTACCGGGGCTCACCTGTTTCCTGATCGAAGGCTGGGCTTGGCTCCGCCCCCAACCTCCTCGGACGACCGGCCGGGCTTGGCTCTGCCGGTCAGTAGGAAAAACTGCATTGCCCAGGATTCTTGGCTCCTCAAGGCTGACGCTACCACCGAGCGCGCCAGGAGGCACTTAAAGCTGCGTCAGGGGCTGAGTCCCTTGCTGTTTGTTTGTTCGTTCTTGTTACCGGGGCTCACCTGCTTCCTGATCCACGGCCGGGCTTGGCTCCGCCCCCAACCTCCTCGGACGACCGGCCGGGCTTGGCTCCGCCGGTCAGTAGGAAAAACTGCATTGCCCAGGATTCTTGGCTCCTCAAGGCTGACGCTACCACCTAGCGCGCCAGGAGGCGCTTAAAGCTGCGTCAGGGGCTGAGTCCCTTGCTGTTTGTTTGTTCGTTATTGTTACCGGGGCTCACCTGCTTCCTGATCCACGGCCGGGCTTGGCTCCGCCCCCAACCTCCTCGGACGACCGGCCAGGCTTGGCTCCGCCGGTCAGTAGGAAAAACTGCATTGCCCAGGATTCTTGGCTCCTCAAGGCTGACGCTACCACCGAGCGCGCCAGGAGGCGCTTAAAGCTGCATCAGGGTCTGAGTCCCTTGCTGTTTGTTTGTTCGTTCTTGTTACCGGGGCTCACCTGCTTCCTGATCCACGGCCGGGCTTGGCTCCGCCCCCAACCTACTCGGACGACCGGCCGGGCTAGACTCCGCCGGTCAGTAGGAAAAACTGCATTGCCCAGGATTCTTGGCTCCTCAAGGCTGACGCTACCACCTAGCGCGCCAGGAGGCGCTTAAAGCTGCGTCAGGGGCTGAGTCCCTTGCTGTTTGTTTGTTTGTTCTTGTTACCGGGGCTCACCTGCTTCCTGATCGACGGCTGGGCTTGGCTCCGCCCCCAACCTCCTCGGACGACCGGCCGGGCTTGGCTCCGCCGGTCAGTAGGAAAAACTGCATTGCCCAGGATTCTTGGCTCCTCAAGGCTGACGCTACCACCGAGCGCGCCAGGAGGCACTTAAAGCTGCGTCAGGGGCTGAGTCCCTTGCTGTTTGTTTGTTCGTTCTTGTTACCGGGGCTCACCTGCTTCCTGATCCACGGCCGGGCTTGGCTCCGCCCCCAACCTCCTCGGACGACCGGCCGGGCTTGGACCGCCGGTCAGTAGGAAAAACTGCATTGCCCAGGATTCTTGGCTCCTCAAGGCTGACGCTACCACCTAGCGCGCCAGGAGGCGCTTAAAGCTGCGTCAGGGGCTGAGTCCCTTGCTGTTTGTTTGTTCGTTATTGTTACCGGGGCTCACCTGCTTCCTGATCCACGGCCGGGCTTGGCTCCGCCCCCAACCTACTCGGACGACCGGCCGGGCTAGACTCCGCCGGTCAGTAGGAAAAACTGCATTGCCCAGGATTCTTGGCTCCTCAAGGCTGACGCTACCACCTAGCGCGCCAGGAGGCGCTTAAAGCTGCGTCAGGGGCTGAGTCCCTTGCTGTTTGTTTGTTCGTTCTTGTTACCGGGGCTCACCTGCTTCCTGATCGACGGCCGGGCTTGGCTTCGGCCCCAACCTCCTCGGACGACCGGCCGGGCTTGGCTCCGCCGGTCAGTAGGAAAAACTGCATTGCCCAGGATTCTTGGCTCCTCAAGGCTGACGCTACCAGCGAGCGCGCCAGGAGGCGCTTAAAGCTGCGTCAGGGCCCTCGTCCCGCGAGAAAACGCGCGGGATGCGCTGGACGAAGCCCGGACAAAGGGCGGACAGTCTGAGACAGTCCGTGACTGGCCGGAACTGGGCTGGGCCAGGACCCCTGCCTGCTTCTACTGAGGCTATAGGTGTCATTTATTCATTCTGGAATACGCTGTAGATTCTTCTAATTTGTTAGCGCTCTTTGGTCTGGAGGTGATATTTTGTTTTAATTACTAACCAACGATTCTCAAAATGTCTAAACAAAGGTCCTCATCTGTACCTAATACCATAGACAATTATCTAGTACAGGTTGTGAGCAAAATTAATAGCACTAGGCGGATATCGTTGGGATTGAGCTCACCACCGGTCATTTCTACGCAAAGTGTACTTCCAGAGCCTATTGTCATAGAAGTTCCGGCACAGGTAGAAGTACATGCTGTCGATGCTTTGCCTTCTGAGTCATGTTTCAACGTGGATCCTAATTTCGACCTGATTACACCTCTGGCTGATAACTTAGTTGATGATCAAGGTGATCAGTTAAACTCGACAGTAGTTGATTCACCTCCCCCCCGAACCTGTGCCTGTGACTAGAGCCATAAGAGCATGCCGGAAGGGTCAGAGTAAACGGGGTGGGCTACGTTCCAGTAGGAAAAGAATTATATCTCCATTGAAAATCGCTGCTACATCTGAAGTGAATAGTGAACAAGCTGAGAAGGAGATATTCGGTGATGATACGTTTAGTAAGCTAGTTAGTATACTTGACTTAAGATCAATTCAATAATTAAACCTTTGGTAACTAAAATTGACCTATTAACAGCTGAGGTAAATAGACTAGGGGGACTGCTAAACAAGGCAGTGAAGGAGGTGGATAACGTACCTACTTTAGCTTTAAGCAACGCTGTACCAGCAATAAACTCCCTGAGGGATGGGTTGGGGAGTAGTAGTGATGATGTGAGATCAATTCTGCCTCCTACCCAGCAGGTAGCTGATAAAGGCATAAGGGCTCCAGCTAGAAAAGATATACCATCAAACCCCATAGGGAATAGTGTGGATCAAGGCCCTGTCCAACTAATTGTTGAGGCCTCTCCTCTTGTCTTGGTTTTGGCAAATGTGCCTCCTCTAAAAACAGGTCAAATAGAATATAGCTCTTCTTTGATTAGTAAAGCTTACCACTGGTTAAGCAATAACGTGTTGATATCCCCGAGAGGGAAACAGCAGCTGGCAGGGGAGATTACAACGGCAAGAAGGGTGGACTGGATAGGGCCTACCGCAAAAAAACTAAAGGGGGATTGTGTAGTCTTGCACTTTTTAAGCCCAGAAACACTCCCCGAGCTATTACAACACATATTTCCTCCTCAACGTAGGAGTACTGAGATTGTCCCGCTGACTTTGGATTTTTTCTATAGGAGAAGTAATACAGTAAATCCTAATATTTTAAAAACAAAATGGAATCTGGTAACAAATAATTGGGGCAGGGTTCCACAGTCAAGTGAGCGGGGTATTAGTGTTGTGAACAGATTTGCAGCATTGTCAGACCTGAATGATTGCGACTGACTCGAGAAGGCAGGTAATGGTAGACTTAATGTCCTTGATGAGTTAAATACAATTTACACTCCTATTGCTGGGAACTTTGGTACTCCTAAAGCTACTTATACCTTCCTAGGAAGTTCAACTAATAATATAAACTATCTGGCTAGTAGTGAAAAGACTGAACCCCCCAAGTTACCTCCCAATTCTGTTGTAAATCCTGATTCTGATATGTGTGCTGCTGTTCCTTTATCGGGTTCTAATATTGGAAATACCTTTGTGCGAGCAGACGGTTCAGATGGAGAAGCAAGTGTAACGAATCCTCTATCGACGAACTCGGATGGCCCTGTGGACATTGTAGGGAAATTCTTTTCTTGGAATATTGCAGGCCTGGGTTCCAAATTGGACTCTGGAGATTGGCTTTGATTTGTCAATTGTTTTGATATATGTATATTTCAGGAGACTTGGTCGTGTGAACCACTTTTTGCCTAAGGTTACTTGAATTACTTTGTGCCAGCACTTAAAGGCCCAAGGGGAAGACCAATGGGTGGTCTAACCATTTGGGTTCGACAGTCATCAAAACTGGCCGTTAAAGTAATTGAAACCGGACATAGAGACATTCAATTAATTACAATCAACTCTGACATTTTGGGTTTAGTAGTCATCTACAATGTATATATAAGGAGTACAGGCGGCACACAGGCCACAGGCCACAGGCCACACAGGCAAACTACAATCGGCCGATATAAGCTCCCTTTTGAAAAAAAATTATAAATCATAAATATTATATTATTAAGAATTTATTACTATTAATAAAAATAATTAATTCTTCATAATTATTATATCATGATATATTATAACATTTATTATATATTGCAAAAGAAATTAAAATATAAATATAATATTTTAAATTATATATTAAAAAATCAATTTCGAAACAAACATGCTTGTCAAACTTTACAGAATTAAAAAGAACGATTACAACAATATGTGAAAAAAAACTTCCTGCAAATAACATGTTAAAAAAATTATTTCCATCAATTTGAAAGAATTGCTCGCGTAATTCCACTTTTAGAAAATAATGGCGGACGACGATAAACACAGCGACCGTTAAATTATTTCCATCAATTGGAAATAATTGCTAGCGTAATTCCACTTTTAGAAAATAATGGCGGGCGACGATAAACACAGCGACTGTCTCCCAGAAGCTACAACGAACAATGAACAACTCCTCCCACGTGACGTAGGGGGTACAAAGCTCGATGGGGGAACGACGGCCAATAGCTTGGTTCTCAAAATCGCTGCACCCCCTGTGACGTAGAGTGCCGTAGGGGGTACAGCGCTCGATGAGGGTACGCTGCTCGTTAGAACACCCCCTTTCCTTGGGCCTCATTTATGAGGCCTTGCGTCAGTTTTGCGTTTCCGATGCGTCACTTATTGTGACGCATCGGTGGCGTAAAACATGCCTCCTGTTGCGCACTATTTACAAAGTGACGCATCTAAGCAGATGCCTCACTTTGTAAACCCCTGCGCTACATTATACCTACGTCAGGTATAATGTATGCAGAGGGGGCGTTCCCCCGCAAAAAGTCTTGTAATAGTGACGAAGTGAAATCTATGAGCTTTCACTGTGTCACTTTTAGGACACTGTTGCGTCAAAATCTTGCGCCTGCCTCACAGCAGACGTAAGACTGGCGCAAGCCCTTTTACATGGGGCTTTCCCCATGTGAAAGGACGCATTGCTGGAGTTGCGTCACTTTTGTGACACACTCCAGCAATGCGTCACTTTTGCGCTTACAGATACGTCAGAAATACTGACGTATCTGTAACTCCTTGCGACATAATGCGTCATACAGTAAATATGACGCATCAGGTATGTCGCAAGGAGTGCGCACTGAGAAGTGACGCATCGCTGCTTTCACGCAGCGATGCTTCATTTCTCATAAATGAGGCCCCAGGCACCCTGTGCATGGATGGGGGGAGGGGATCTTAGCAGCTGACTCCTTGGGCTAGAGGTTCGGCCTCCCCAAGAGTGGGCGGGGCTCCAGAGGAGACGTCACAGCTGTCTAATAAGGCAAAGTTCGAGGATAGCCTGGGAGCAGGGATGACAATGTAAACCCGAGCGTTGCCCTCTGTCGGCAGTCAGTAGAATTGCAGGCTTTAGTCTGAAGGAAATCTCCAGGGTATAGGAGAGATGGCAAATCAGGCATACCCATAATGCATCTGTGTATAGAACTGTCGGCGCCGAAAAATACCATTATCGATAAATTATTCGACATTAAGGTTGAAACTCTTCAGTAACATAGGAGCTGGTTCGTTAGGTTATACTGAATGACTTACAGTGATCCAGCCCTAACTATAACATGTAAACAAATTATATACTATTCGTATATATTCATTGTACGTAATATAACTATTGAGGAATAGAGATCAGTTCTAATACAGTTGCACTTTGTGTGGCACTGTTGAAGAACACTAACCTAAATTTTTGGAGGGTCTCTAGAAATCGGAGGTCCCATTCTCGAACAAAAAAAAGATTTGTATTCCATACGTAATCGTTTTTAGCGTAGTGATTACACTGTATAGGTGTTATGAAAGCAGTTTCTTCTGCAAAGTCCATTTCCAGTGTTTTTTATCTCTTCTTCTCCTCAAGCGCCACTAAATGTGTATTCATTTCTCATGGTCCCCCGGGTTCTACTCGCAAATAGTTCAACAAAGTCTTATTCTCAGTAGTGAAGGCGGAGCCGCAGCGCTAACGTGACAATGTAACCCCTTTGAGGACCTCTGTTGGCCGTCAGTGGCATTGCAGTCTTTTGTCTCCATTGAACTCGAGGAGAGAATTTGAAAACAAGCACTGGTAAATCCAGCTTACCTATAATGCATTGCAAGCACCGATCCGCCATATTTAGGGGCATATTTACAAGGAGTTATCGCCGATTTATCGACACTTTAGTGCCGCAAAAGCTGCAATAGATTTTCCGCCCCATTCACAAGCTGGTGCAAACTGCCGACATCGCCAATTTTCCTGCGCTAGCTACCGCAAAACACATCGCCATGAATGAGTGCGACAACTAATGCTGTTTGTTTGTTCGTTCTTGTTACCGGGGCTCACCTGCTTCCTGATCCACGGCCGGGCTTGGCTCCGCCCCAACCTCCTCGGTCGACCGGCCGGGCTTGGCTCCGCCGGTCAGTAGGAAAAACTGCATTGCCCAGGATTCTTGGCTCCTCAAGGCTGACGCTACCACCTAGCGCGCCAGGAGGTGCTTAAAGCAGCGTCAGGGGCTGAGTCCCTTGCTGTTTGTTTGTTCGTTATTGTTACCGGGGCTCACCTGTTTCCTGATCGAAGGCTGGGCTTGGCTCCGCCCCCAACCTCCTCGGACGACCGGCCGGGCTTGGCTCTGCCGGTCAGTAGGAAAAACTGCATTGCCCAGGATTCTTGGCTCCTCAAGGCTGACGCTACCACCGAGCGCGCCAGGAGGCACTTAAAGCTGCGTCATGGGCTGAGTCCCTTGCTGTTTGTTTGTTCGTTCTTGTTACCGGGGCTCACCTGCTTCCTGATCCACGGCCGGGCTTGGCTCCGCCCCCAACCTCCTCGGACGACCGGCCAGGCTTGGCTCCGCCGGTCAGTAGGAAAAACTGCATTGCCCAGGATTCTTGGCTCCTCAAGGCTGACGCTACCACCGAGCGCGCCAGGAGGCGCTTAAAGCTGCATCAGGGGCTGAGTCCCTTGCTGTTTGTTTGTTCGTTCTTGTTACCGGGGCTCACCTGCTTCCTGATCCACGGCCGGGCTTGGCTCCGCCCCAACCTCCTCGGTCGACCGGCCGGGCTTGGCTCCGCCGGTCAGTAGGAAAAACTGCATTGCCCAGGATTCTTGGCTCCTCAAGGCTGACGCTACCACCTAGCGCGCCAGGAGGTGCTTAAAGCAGCGTCAGGGGCTGAGTCCCTTGCTGTTTGTTTGTTCGTTATTGTTACCGGGGCTCACCTGTTTCCTGATCGAAGGCTGGGCTTGGCTCCGCCCCCAACCTCCTCGGACGACCGGCCGGGCTTGGCTCTGCCGGTCAGTAGGAAAAACTGCATTGCCCAGGATTCTTGGCTCCTCAAGGCTGACGCTACCACCGAGCGCGCCAGGAGGCACTTAAAGCTGCGTCAGGGGCTGAGTCCCTTGCTGTTTGTTTGTTCGTTATTGTTACCGGGGCTCACCTGCTTCCTGATCCACGGCCGGGCTTGGCTCCGCCCCCAACCTCCTCGGACGACCGGCCAGGCTTGGCTCCGCCGGTCAGTAGGAAAAACTGCATTGCCCAGGATTCTTGGCTCCTCAAGGCTGACGCTACCACCGAGCGCGCCAGGAGGCGCTTAAAGCTGCATCAGGGGCTGAGTCCCTTGCTGTTTGTTTGTTCGTTCTTGTTACCGGGGCTCACCTGCTTCCTGATCCACGGCCGGGCTTGGCTCCGCCCCCAACCTACTCGGACGACCGGCCGGGCTAGACTCCGCCGGTCAGTAGGAAAAACTGCATTGCCCAGGATTCTTGGCTCCTCAAGGCTGACGCTACCACCTAGCGCGCCAGGAGGCGCTTAAAGCTGCGTCAGGGGCTGAGTCCCTTGCTGTTTGTTTGTTCGTTCTTGTTACCGGGGCTCACCTGCTTCCTGATCGACGGCTGGGCTTGGCTCCGCCCCCAACCTCCTCGGACGACCGGCCGGGCTTGGCTCCGCCGGTCAGTAGGAAAAACTGCATTGCCCAGGATTCTTGGCTCCTCAAGGCTGACGCTACCACCGAGCGCGCCAGGAGGCACTTAAAGCTGCGTCAGGGGCTGAGTCCCTTGCTGTTTGTTTGTTCGTTCTTGTTACCGGGGCTCACCTGCTTCCTGATCCACGGCCGGGCTTGGCTCCGCCCCCAACCTCCTCGGATGACCGGCCGGGCTTGGCTCCGCCGGTCAGTAGGAAAAACTGCATTGCCCAGGATTCTTGGCTCCTCAAGGCTGACGCTACCACCTAGCGCGCCAGGAGGCGCTTAAAGCTGCGTCAGGGGCTGAGTCCCTTGCTGTTTCTTTGTTCGTTATTGTTACCGGGGCTCACCTGCTTCCTGATCCACGGCCGGGCTTGGCTCCGCCCCCAACCTCCTCGGACGACCGGCCAGGCTTGGCTCCGCCGGTCAGTAGGAAAAACTGCATTGCCCAGGATTCTTGGTTCCTCAAGGCTGACGCTACCACCGAGCGCGCCAGGAGGCGCTTAAAGCTGCATCAGGGGCTGAGTCCCTTGCTGTTTGTTTGTTCGTTCTTGTTACCGGGGCTCACCTGCTTCCTGATCCACGGCCGGGCTTGGCTCCGTCCCAACCTACTCGGACGACCGGCCGGGCTAGACTCCGCCGGTCAGTAGGAAAAACTGCATTGCCCAGGATTCTTGGCTCCTCAAGGCTGACGCTACCACCTAGCGCGCCAGGAGGCGCTTAAAGCTGCGTCAGGGGCTGAGTCCCTTGCTGTTTGTTTGTTCGTTCTTGTTACCGGGGCTCACCTGCTTCCTGATCGACGGCCGGGCTTGGCTTCGGCCCCAACCTCCTCGGACGACCGGCCGGGCTTGGCTCCGCCGGTCAGTAGGAAAAACTGCATTGCCCAGGATTCTTGGCTCCTCAAGGCTGACGCTACCAGCGAGCGCGCCAGGAGGCGCTTAAAGCTGCGTCAGGGCCCTCGTCCCGCGAGGACGCGCGCGGGATGCGCCGGACGAAGCCCGGACAAAGGGCGGACAGTCTGAGACAGTCCGTGACTGGCCGGAACTGGGCTGGGCCAGGACCCCTGCCTGCTTCTACTGAGGCTATAGGTGTCATTTATTCATTCTGGAATACGCTGTAGATTCTTCTAATTTGTTAGCGCTCTTTGGTCTGGAGGTGATATTTTGTTTTAATTACTAACCAACGATTCTCAAAATGTCTAAACAAAGGTCCTCATCTGTACCTAATACCATAGACAATTATCTAGTACAGGTTGTGAGCAAAATTAATAGCACTAGGCGGATATCGTTGGGATTGAGCTCACCACCGGTCATTTCTACGCAAAGTGTACTTCCAGAGCCTATTGTCATAGAAGTTCCGGCACAGGTAGAAGTACATGCTGTCGATGCTTTGCCTTCTGAGTCATGTTTCAACGTGGATCCTAATTTCGACCTGATTACACCTCTGGCTGATAACTTAGTTGATGATCAAGGTGATCAGTTAAACTCGACAGTAGTTGATTCACCTCCCCCCCGAACCTGTGCCTGTGACTAGAGCCATAAGAGCATGCCGGAAGGGTCAGAGTAAACGGGGTGGGCTACGTTCCAGTAGGAAAAGAATTATATCTCCATTGAAAATCGCTGCTACATCTGAAGTGAATAGTGAACAAGCTGAGAAGGAGATATTCGGTGATGATACGTTTAGTAAGCTAGTTAGTATACTTGACTTAAAGATCAATTCAATAATTAAACCTTTGGTAACTAAAATTGACCTATTAACAGCTGAGGTAAATAGACTAGGGGGACTGCTAAACAAGGCAGTGAAGGAGGTGGATAACGTACCTACTTTAGCTTTAAGCAACGCTGTACCAGCGATAAACTCCCTGAGGGATGGGTTGGGGAGTAGTAGTGATGATGTGAGATCAATTCTGCCTCCTACCCAGCAGGTAGCTGATAAAGGCATAAGGGCTCCAGCTAGAAAAGATATACCATCAAACCCCATAGGGAATAGTGTGGATCAAGGCCCTGTCCAACTAATTGTTGAGGCCTCTCCTCTTGTCTTGGTTTTGGCAAATGTGCCTCCTCTAAAAACAGGTCAAATAGAATATAGCTCTTCTTTGATTAGTAAAGCTTACCACTGGTTAAGCAATAACGTGTTGATATCCCCGAGAGGGAAACAGCAGCTGGCAGGGGAGATTACAACGGCAAGAAGGGTGGACTGGATAGGGCCTACCGCAAAAAAACTAAAGGGGGATTGTGTAGTCTTGCACTTTTTAAGCCCAGAAACACTCCCCGAGCTATTACAACACATATTTCCTCCTCAACGTAGGAGTACTGAGATTGTCCCGCTGACTTTGGATTTTTTCTATAGGAGAAGTAATACAGTAAATCCTAATATTTTAAAAACAAAATGGAATCTGGTAACAAATAATTGGGGCAGGGTTCCACAGTCAAGTGAGCGGGGTATTAGTGTTGTGAACAGATTTGCAGCATTGTCAGACCTGAATGATTGCGACTGACTCGAGAAGGCAGGTAATGGTAGACTTAATGTCCTTGATGAGTTAAATACAATTTACACTCCTATTGCTGAGAACTTTGGTACTCCTAAAGCTACTTATACCTTCCTAGGAAGTTCAACTAATGATATAAACTATCTGGCTAGTAGTGAAAAGACTGAACCCCCCAAGTTACCTCCCAATTCTGTTGTAAATCCTGATTCTGATATGTGTGCTGCTGTTCCTTTATCGGGTTCTAATATTGGAAATACCTTTGTGCGAGCAGACGGTTCAGATGGAGAAGCAAGTGTAACGAATCCTCTATCGACGAACTCGGATGGCCCTGTGGACATTGTAGGGAAATTCTTTTCTTGGAATATTGCAGGCCTGGGTTCCAAATTGGACTCTGGAGATTGGCTTTGATATGTCAATTGTTTTCATATATGTATATTTCAGGAGACTTGGTCGTGTGAACCACTTTTTGCCTAAGGTTACTTGAATTACTTTGTGCCAGCACTTAAAGGCCCAAGGGGAAGACCAATGGGTGGTCTAACCATTTGGGTTCGACAGTCATCAAAACTGGCCGTTAAAGTAATTGAAACCGGACATAGAGACATTCAATTAATTACAATCAACTCTGACATTTTGGGTTTAGTAGTCATCTACAATGTATATATGAGGAGTACAGGCGGCACACAGGCCACAGGCCACAGGCCACACAGGCAAACTACAATCGGCCGATATAAGCTCCCTTTTGAAAAAAATTTATAAATCATAAATATTATATTATTAAGAATTTATTACTATTAATAAAAATAATTAATTCTTCATAATTATTATATCATGATATATTATAACATTTATTATATATTGCAAAAGAAATTAAAATATAAATATAATATTTTAAATTATATATTAAAAAATCAATTTCGAAACAAACATGCTTGTCAAACTTTACAGAATTAAAAAGAACGATTACAACAATATGTGAAAAAAAACTTCCTGCAAATAACATGTTAAAAAAATTATTTCCATCAATTTGAAAGAATTGCTCGCGTAATTCCACTTTTAGAAAATAATGGCGGACGACGATAAACACAGCGACCGTTAAATTATTTCCATCAATTGGAAATAATTGCTAGCGTAATTCCACTTTTAGAAAATAATGGCGGGCGACGATAAACACAGCGACTGTCTCCCAGAAGCTACAACGAACAATGAACAACTCCTCCCACGTGACGTAGGGGGTACAAAGCTCGATGGGGGAACGACGGCCAATAGCTTGGTTCTCAAAATCGCTGCACCCCCTGTGACGTAGAGTGCCGTAGGGGGTACAGCGCTCGATGAGGGTACGCTGCTCGTTAGAACACCCCCTTTCCTTGGGCCTCATTTATGAGGCCTTGCGTCAGTTTTGCGTTTCCGATGCGTCACTTATTGTGACGCATCGGTGGCGTAAAACATGCCTCCGGTTGCGCACTATTTACAAAGTGACGCATCTAAGCAGATGCCTCACTTTGTAAACCCCTGCGCTACATTATACCTACGTCAGGTATAATGTATGCAGAGGGGGCGTTCCCCCGCAAAAAGTCTTGTAATAGTGACGCAGTGAAATCTATGAGCTTTCACTGTGTCACTTTTAGGACACTGTTGCGTCAAAATCTTGCGCCTGCCTCACAGCAGACGTAAGACTGGCGCAAGCCCTTTTACATGGGGCTTTCCCCATGTGAAAGGACGCATTGCTGGAGTTGCGTCACTTTTGTGACACACTCCAGCAATGCGTCACTTTTGCGCTTACAGATACGTCAGAAATACTGACGTATCTGTAACTCCTTGCGACATAATGCGTCATACAGTAAATATGACGCATCAGGTATGTCGCAAGGAGTGCGCACTGAGAAGTGACGCATCGCTGCTTTCACGCAGCGATGCTTCATTTCTCATAAATGAGGCCCCAGGCACCCTGTGCATGGATGGGGGGAGGGGATCTTAGCAGCTGACTCCTTGGGCTAGAGGTTCGGCCTCCCCAAGAGTGGGCGGGGCTCCAGAGGTGACGTCACAGCTGTCTAATAAGGCAAAGTTCGAGGATAGCCTGGGAGCAGGGATGACAATGTAAACCCGAGCGATGCCCTCTGTCGGCAGTCAGTAGAATTGCAAGCTTTAGTCTGAAGGAAATCTCCAGGGTATAGGAGAGATGGCAAATCAGGCATACCCATAATGCATCTGTGTATAGAACTGTCGGCGCCGAAAAATACCATTATCGATAAATTATTAGACATTAAGGTTGAAACTCTTCAGTAACATAGGAGCTGGTTCGTTAGGTTATACTGAATGACTTAGAGTGATTCAGCCCTAACTATAACATGTAGACAAATTATATACTATTCGTATATATTCTTTGTACGTAATATCGTTATAAAGGATTAGAGATCAGTTCTAATACAGTTGCACTTTGTGTGGCACTGTTGAAGAACAACTTTAACCTAAATTTCTGGAGGGTCTCTAGAAATTGGATGTCCCATTCTCGAACAAAAAAAAGATTTGTATTCCATACGTAATCGTTTTTAGTGTAGTGAATATACTGTATAGGTGTTATGAAAGCAGTTTTTTCTGCAAAGTCCACCGTGATTTGGTCTACAAATTGTTTGTTTCCAGTGTTTTTTATCTCTTCTTCTTCTCAAGCGCCACTAAATGTGTATTCATTTCTCATGATCCCCCGGTTCTACTCGCAAATAGTTCAACAAAGTCTTATTCTCAGTAGTGAAGGCGGAGCCGCAGCGCTAACGTGACAATGTAACCCCTTTGAGGACCTCTGTTGGCCGTCAGTGGCATTGCAGTCTTTTGTCTCCATTGAACTCGAGGAGAGAATTTGAAAACAAGCACTGGTAAATCCAGCTTACCTATAATGCATTGCAAGCACCGATCCGCCATATTTAGGGGCATATTTACAAGGAGTTATCGCCGATTTATCGACACTTTAGTGCCGCAAAAGCTGCAATAGATTTTCCGCCCCATTCACAAGCTGGTGCAAACTGCCGACATCGCCAATTTTCCTGCGCTAGCTACCGCAAAACACATCGCCATGAATGAGTGCGACAACTAATGCTGTTTGTTTGTTCGTTCTTGTTACCGGGGCTCACCTGCTTCCTGATCCACGGCCAGGCTTGGCTCCGCCCCAACCTCCTCGGACGACCGGCCGGGCTTGGCTCCGCCGGTCAGTAGGAAAAACTGCATTGCCCAGGATTCTTGGCTCCTCAAGGCTGACGCTACCAGCGAGCGCGCCAGGAGGCGCTTAAAGCTGCGTCAGGGCCCTCGTCCCGCGAGGACGCGCGCGGGATGCGCCGGACGAAGCCCGGACAAAGGGCGGACAGTCTGAGACAGTCCGTGACTGGCCGGAACTGGGCTGGGCCAGGACCCCTGCCTGCTTCTACTGAGGCTATAGGTGTCATTTATTCATTCTGGAATACGCTGTAGATTCTTCTAATTTGTTAGCGCTCTTTGGTCTGGAGGTGATATTTTGTTTTAATTACTAACCAACGATTCTCAAAATGTCTAAACAAAGGTCCTCATCTGTACCTAATACCATAGACAATTATCTAGTACAGGTTGTGAGCAAAATTAATAGCACTAGGCGGATATCGTTGGGATTGAGCTCACCACCGGTCATTTCTACGCAAAGTGTACTTCCAGAGCCTATTGTCATAGAAGTTCCGGCACAGGTAGAAGTACATGCTGTCGATGCTTTGCCTTCTGAGTCATGTTTCAACGTGGATCCTAATTTCGACCTGATTACACCTCTGGCTGATAACTTAGTTGATGATCAAGGTGATCAGTTAAACTCGACAGTAGTTAATTCACCTCCCCCCCGAACCTGTGCCTGTGACTAGAGCCATAAGAGCATGCCGGAAGGGTCAGAGTAAACGGGGTGGGCTACGTTCCAGTAGGAAAAGAATTATATCTCCATTGAAAATCGCTGCTACATCTGAAGTGAATAGTGAACAAGCTGAGAAGGAGATATTCGGTGATGATACGTTTAGTAAGCTAGTTAGTATACTTGACTTAAGATCAATTCAATAATTAAACCTTTGGTAACTAAAATTGACCTATTAACAGCTGAGGTAAATAGACTAGGGGGACTGCTAAACAAGGCAGTGAAGGAGGTGGATAACGTACCTACTTTAGCTTTAAGCAACGCTGTACCAGCGATAAACTCCCTGAGGGATGGGTTGGGGAGTAGTAGTGATGATGTGAGATCAATTCTGCCTCCTACCCAGCAGGTAGCTGATAAAGGCATAAGGGCTCCAGCTAGAAAAGATATACCATCAAACCCCATAGGGAATAGTGTGGATCAAGGCCCTGTCCAACTAATTGTTGAGGCCTCTCCTCTTGTCTTGGTTTTGGCAAATGTGCCTCCTCTAAAAACAGGTCAAATAGAATATAGCTCTTCTTTGATTAGTAAAGCTTACCACTGGTTAAGCAATAACGTGTTGATATCCCCGAGAGGGAAACAGCAGCTGGCAGGGGAGATTACAACGGCAAGAAGGGTGGACTGGATAGGGCCTACCGCAAAAAAACTAAAGGGGGATTGTGTAGTCTTGCACTTTTTAAGCCCAGAAACACTCCCCGAGCTATTACAACACATATTTCCTCCTCAACGTAGGAGTACTGAGATTGTCCCGCTGACTTTGGATTTTTTCTATAGGAGAAGTAATACAGTAAATCCTAATATTTTAAAAACAAAATGGAATCTGGTAACAAATAATTGGGGCAGGGTTCCACAGTCAAGTGAGCGGGGTATTAGTGTTGTGAACAGATTTGCAGCATTGTCAGAACTGAATGATTGCGACTGACTCGAGAAGGCAGGTAATGGTAGACTTAATGTCCTTGATGAGTTAAATACAATTTACACTCCTATTGCTGAGAACTTTGGTACTCCTAAAGCTACTTATACCTTCCTAGGAAGTTCAACTAATGATATAAACTATCTGGCTAGTAGTGAAAAGACTGAACCCCCCAAGTTACCTCCCAATTCTGTTGTAAATCCTGATTCTGATATGTGTGCTGCTGTTCCTTTATCGGGTTCTAATATTGGAAATACCTTTGTGCGAGCAGACGGTTCAGATGGAGAAGCAAGTGTAACGAATCCTCTATCGACGAACTCGGATGGCCCTGTGGACATTGTAGGGAAATTCTTTTCTTGGAATATTGCAGGCCTGGGTTCCAAATTGGACTCTGGAGATTGGCTTTGATTTGTCAATTGTTTTGATATATGTATATTTCAGGAGACTTGGTCGTGTGAACCACTTTTTGCCTAAGGTTACTTGAATTACTTTGTGCCAGCACTTAAAGGCCCAAGGGGAAGACCAATGGGTGGTCTAACCATTTGGGTTCGACAGTCATCAAAACTGGCCGTTAAAGTCATTGAAACCGGACATAGAGACATTCAATTAATTACAATCAACTCTGACATTTTGGGTTTAGTAGTCATCTACAATGTATATATGAGGAGTACAGGCGGCACACAGGCAACAGGCCACAGGCCACACAGGCAAACTACAATCGGCCGATATAAGCTCCCTTTTGAAAAAAAATTATAAATCATAAATATTATATTATTAAGAATTTATTACTATTAATAAAAATAATTAATTCTTCATAATTATTATATCATGATATATTATAACATTTATTATATATTGCAAAAGAAATTAAAATATAAATATAATATTTTAAATTATATATTAAAAAATCAATTTCGAAACAAACATGCTTGTCAAACTTTACAGAATTAAAAAGAACGATTACAACAATATGTGAAAAAAAACTTCCTGCAAATAACATGTTAAAAAAATTATTTCCATCAATTTGAAAGAATTGCTCGCGTAATTCCACTTTTAGAAAATAATGGCGGACGACGATAAACACAGCGACCGTTAAATTATTTCCATCAATTGGAAATAATTGCTAGCGTAATTCCACTTTTAGAAAATAATGGCGGGCGACGATAAACACAGCGACTGTCTCCCAGAAGCTACAACGAACAATGAACAACTCCTCCCACGTGACGTAGGGGGTACAAAGCTCGATGGGGGAACGACGGCCAATAGCTTGGTTCTCAAAATCGCTGCACCCCCTGTGACGTAGAGTGCCGTAGGGGGTACAGCGCTCGATGAGGGTACGCTGCTCGTTAGAACACCCCCTTTCCTTGGGCCTCATTTATGAGGCCTTGCGTCAGTTTTGCGTTTCCGATGCGTCACTTATTGTGACGCATCGGTGGCGTAAAACATGCCTCCTGTTGCGCACTATTTACAAAGTGACGCATCTAAGCAGATGCCTCACTTTGTAAACCCCTGCGCTACATTATACCTACGTCAGGTATAATGTATGCAGAGGGGGCGTTCCCCCGCAAAAAGTCTTGTAATAGTGACGCAGTGAAATCTATGAGCTTTCACTGTGTCACTTTTAGGACACTGTTGTGTCAAAATCTTGCGCCTGCCTCACAGCAGACGTAAGACTGGCGCAAGCCCTTTTACATGGGGCTTTCCCCATGTGAAAGGACGCATTGCTGGAGTTGCGTCACTTTTGTGACACACTCCAGCAATGCGTCACTTTTGCGCTTACAGATACGTCAGAAATACTGACGTATCTGTAACTCCTTGCGACATAATGCGTCATACAGTAAATATGACGCATCAGGTATGTCGCAAGGAGTGCGCACTGAGAAGTGACGCATCGCTGCTTTCACGCAGCGATGCTTCATTTCTCATAAATGAGGCCCCAGGCACCCTGTGCATGGATGGGGGGAGGGGATCTTAGCAGCTGACTCCTTGGGCTAGAGGTTCGGCCTCCCCAAGAGTGGGCGGGGCTCCAGAGGAGACGTCACAGCTGTCTAATAAGGCAAAGTTCGAGGATAGCCTGGGAGCAGGGATGACAATGTAAACCCGAGCGTTGCCCTCTGTCGGCAGTCAGTAGAATTGCAAGCTTTAGTCTGAAGGAAATCTCCAGGGTATAGGAGAGATGGCAAATCAGGCATACCCATAATGCATCTGTGTATAGAACTGTCGGCGCCGAAAAATACCATTATCGATAAATTATTAGACATTAAGGTTGAAACTCTTCAGTAACATAGGAGCTGGTTCGTTAGGTTATACTGAATGACTTAGAGTGATCCAGCCCTAACTATAACATGTAAACAAATTATATACTATTCGTATATATTCTTTGTACGTAATATAGCTATAAAGGAATAGAGATCAGTTCTAATACAGTTGCACTTTGTGTGGCACTGTTGAAAAACACTAACCTAAATTTTTGGAGGGTCTCTAGAAATCGGAGGTCCCATTCTCGAACAAAAAAAAAGATTTGTATTCCTTACGTAATCGTTTTTAGTGTAGTGATTATACTGTATAGGTGTTATGAAAGCAGTTTCTTCTGCAAAGTCCACCGTGATTTGGTCTACAAATTGTTTGTTTCCAGTGTTTTTTATCTCTTCTTCTCCTCAAGCGCCACTAAATGTGTATTCATTTCTCATGGTCCCCCGGGTTCTACTCGCAAATAGTTCAACAAAGTCTTATTCTCAGTAGTGAAGGCGGAGCCGCAGCGCTAACGTGACAATGTAACCCCTTTGAGGACCTCTGTTGGCCGTCAGTGGCATTGCAGTCTTTTGTCTCCATTGAACTCGAGGAGAGAATTTGAAAACAAGCACTGGTAAATCCAGATTACCTATAATGCATTGCAAGCACCGATCCGCCATATTTAGGGGCATATTTACAAGGAGTTATCGCCGATTTATCGACACTTTAGTGCCGCAAAAGCTGCAATAGATTTTCCGCCCCATTCACAAGCTGGTGCAAACTGCCGACATCGCCAATTTTCCTGCGCTAGCTACCGCAAAACACATCGCCATGAATGAGTGCGACAACTAATGCTGTTTGTTTGTTCGTTCTTGTTACCGGGGCTCACCTGCTTCCTGATCCACGGCCGGGCTTGGCTCCGCCCCAACCTCCTCGGTCGACCGGCCGGGCTTGGCTCCGCCGGTCAGTAGGAAAAACTGCATTGCCCAGGATTCTTGGCTCCTCAAGGCTGACGCTACCACCTAGCGCGCCAGGAGGTGCTTAAAGCTGCGTCAGGGGCTGAGTCCCTTGCTGTTTGTTTGTTCGTTCTTGTTACCGGGGCTCACCTGCTTCCTGATCGACGGCTGGGCTTGGCTCCGCCCCCAACCTCCTCGGACGACCGGCCGGGCTTGGCTCCGCCGGTCAGTAGGAAAAACTGCATTGCCCAGGATTCTTGGCTCCTCAAGGCTGACGCTACCACCGAGCGTGCCAGGAGGCGCTTAAAGCTGCGTCAGGGGCTGAGTCCCTTGCTGTTTGTTTGTTCGTTCTTGTTACCGGGGCTCACCTACTTCCTGATCCACGGCCGGGCTTGGCTCCGCCCCCAACCTCCTCAGACGACCGGCCGGGCTTGGCTCCGCCGGTCAGTAGGAAAAACTGCATTGCTCAGGACTCTTGGCTCCTCAAGGCTGACGCTACCACCGAGCGCGCCAGGAGGCGCTGAAAGCTGCGTCAGGGGCTGAGTCCCTTGCTGTTTGTTTGTTCGTTCTTGTTACCGGGGCTCACCTGCTTCCTGATCCACGGCCGGGCTTGGCTCCGCCCCAACCTCCTCGGACGACCGGCCGGGCTTGGCTCCGCCGGTCAGTAGGAAAAACTGCATTGCCCAGGATTCTTGGCTCCTCAAGGCTGACGCTACCACCGAGCGCGCCAGCAGGCGCTTAAAGCTGCGTCAGGGGCTGAGTCCCTTGCTGTTTGTTTGTTCGTTCTTGTTACCGGGGCTCACCTGCTTCCTGATCCACGGCCGGGCTTGGCTCCGCCCCCAACCTCCTCGGACGACCGGCCGGGCTTGGCTCCGCCGGTCAGTAGGAAAAACTGCATTGCCCAGGATTCTTGGCTCCTCAAGGCTGACGCTACCACCTAGCGCGCCAGGAGGCGCTTAAAGCTGCGTCAGGGGCTGAGTCCCTTGCTGTTTGTTTGTTCGTTATTGTTACCGGGGCTCACCTGCTTCCTGATCCACGGCCGGGCTTGGCTCCGCCCCCAACCTCCTCGGACGACCGGCCAGGCTTGGCTCCGCCGGTCAGTAGGAAAAACTGCATTGCCCAGGATTCTTGGCTCCTCAAGGCTGACGCTACCACCGAGCGCGCCAGGAGGCGCTTAAAGCTGCATCAGGGGCTGAGTCCCTTGCTGTTTGTTTGTTCGTTCTTGTTACCGGGGCTCACCTGCTTCCTGATCCACGGCCGGGCTTGGCTCCGCCCCCAACCTACTCGGACGACCGGCCGGGCTAGACTCCGCCGGTCAGTAGGAAAAACTGCATTGCCCAGGATTCTTGGCTCCTCAAGGCTGACGCTACCACCTAGCGCGCCAGGAGGCGCTTAAAGCTGCGTCAGGGGCTGAGTCCCTTGCTGTTTGTTTGTTCGTTCTTGTTACCGGGGCTCACCTGCTTCCTGATCGACGGCCGGGCTTGGCTTCGGCCCCAACCTCCTCGGACGACCGGCCGGGCTTGGCTCCGCCGGTCAGTAGGAAAAACTGCATTGCCCAGGATTCTTGGCTCCTCAAGGCTGACGGTACCAGCGAGCGCGCCAGGAGGCGCTTAAAGCTGCGTCAGGGCCCTCGTCCCGCGAGGACGCGCGCGGGATGCGCCGGACGAAGCCCGGACAAAGGGCGGACAGTCTGAGACAGTCCGTGACTGGCCGGAACTGGGCTGGGCCAGGACCCCTGCCTGCTTCTACTGAGGCTATAGGTGTCATTTATTCATTCTGGAATACGCTGTAGATTCTTCTAATTTGTTAGCGCTCTTTGGTCTGGAGGTGATATTTTGTTTTAATTACTAACCAACGATTCTCAAAATGTCTAAACAAAGGTCCTCATCTGTACCTAATACCATAGACAATTATCTAGTACAGGTTGTGAGCAAAATTAATAGCACTAGGCGGATATCGTTGGGATTGAGCTCACCACCGGTCATTTCTACGCAAAGTGTACTTCCAGAGCCTATTGTCATAGAAGTTCCGGCACAGGTAGAAGTACATGCTGTCGATGCTTTGCCTTCTGAGTCATGTTTCAACGTGGATCCTAATTTCGACCTGATTACACCTCTGGCTGATAACTTAGTTGATGATCAAGGTGATCAGTTAAACTCGACAGTAGTTGATTCACCTCCCCCCCGAACCTGTGCCTGTGACTAGAGCCATAAGAGCATGCCGGAAGGGTCAGAGTAAACGGGGTGGGCTACGTTCCAGTAGGAAAAGAATTATATCTCCATTGAAAATCGCTGCTACATCTGAAGTGAATAGTGAACAAGCTGAGAAGGAGATATTCGGTGATGATACGTTTAGTAAGCTAGTTAGTATACTTGACTTAAAGATCAATTCAATAATTAAACCTTTGGTAACTAAAATTGACCTATTAACAGCTGAGGTAAATAGACTAGGGGGACTGCTAAACAAGGCAGTGAAGGAGGTGGATAACGTACCTACTTTAGCTTTAAGCAACGCTGTACCAGCGATAAACTCCCTGAGGGATGGGTTGGGGAGTAGTAGTGATGATGTGAGATCAATTCTGCCTCCTACCCAGCAGGTAGCTGATAAAGGCATAAGGGCTCCAGCTAGAAAAGATATACCATCAAACCCCATAGGGAATAGTGTGGATCAAGGCCCTGTCCAACTAATTGTTGAGGCCTCTCCTCTTGTCTTGGTTTTGGCAAATGTGCCTCCTCTAAAAACAGGTCAAATAGAATATAGCTCTTCTTTGATTAGTAAAGCTTACCACTGGTTAAGCAATAACGTGTTGATATCCCCGAGAGGGAAACAGCAGCTGGCAGGGGAGATTACAACGGCAAGAAGGGTGGACTGGATAGGGCCTACCGCAAAAAAAACTAAAGGGGGATTGTGTAGTCTTGCACTTTTTAAGCCCAGAAACACTCCCCGAGCTATTACAACACATATTTCCTCCTCAACGTAGGAGTACTGAGATTGTCCCGCTGACTTTGGATTTTTTCTATAGGAGAAGTAATACAGTAAATCCTAATATTTTAAAAACAAAATGGAATCTGGTAACAAATAATTGGGGCAGGGTTCCACAGTCAAGTGAGCGGGGTATTAGTGTTGTGAACAGATTTGCAGCATTGTCAGACCTGAATGATTGCGACTGACTTCGAGAAGGCAGGTAATGGTAGACTTAATGTCCTTGATGAGTTAAATACAATTTATACTCCTATTGCTGAGAACTTTGGTACTCCTAAAGCTACTTATACCTTCCTAGGAAGTTCAACTAATGATATAAACTATCTGGCTAGTAGTGAAAAGACTGAACCCCCCAAGTTACCTCCCAATTCTGTTGTAAATCCTGATTCTGATATGTGTGCTGCTGTTCCTTTATCGGGTTCTAATATTGGAAATACCTTTGTGCGAGCAGACGGTTCAGATGGAGAAGCAAGTGTAACGAATCCTCTATCGACGAACTCGGATGGCCCTGTGGACATTGTAGGGAAATTCTTTTCTTGGAATATTGCAGGCCTGGGTTCCAAATTGGACTCTGGAGATTGGCCTTGATTTGTCAATTGTTTTGATATATGTATATTTCAGGAGACTTGGTCGTGTGAACCACTTTTTGCCTAAGGTTACTTGAATTACTTTGTGCCAGCACTTAAAGGCCCAAGGGGAAGACCAATGGGTGGTCTAACCATTTGGGTTCGACAGTCATCAAAACTGGCCGTTAAAGTAATTGAAACCGGACATAGAGACATTCAATTAATTACAATCAACTCTGACATTTTGGGTTTAGTAGTCATCTACAATGTATATATGAGGAGTACAGGCGGTGGGAGGTCAGAGGTTTTGGCGGCCTTGGGTTCCTTGCTTGATGTTTACTCCCGAGATTACCCGACTGTCATTGCAGGTGACTTTAATCAAACATTTGAACCTCTAGTGGCAGATGAAGATTTTATTGGGGATGACGAGGACTGGCACTGGGCGGTCCCGAAACTAGAGCTGATACCAGTTGTGCGCTGGACTGAAGATGTGATCAGTATGAATGCTCTATGTTTAGAGAAAGGTCTTAGAGCATTAAATGGTAGGACACAAAGAGATAAAAGTGGTTCCATGACTTTTGACAACGGGCGGCACAAGAGCAGAATTGACTACGTTCTCTGCAGTTTGAAATTATGGCCATTGTTAAGTGACATGGAGATTGTGTGGAGGAGTGAGAGTGATCACAACCCTCTGTGTATGAAGCATAAATGGTGGTTGTTACCAAATAGGCAAATCTGTCTTAGTGCCCCTGTCCCACCGCAAATTGTTCCTAGCAATAATATGCGTAGATTGAGATGGACAAACGTTGTAACTAATCAAGAGGCAATTGACAATATTAAAATTGAGGTTGAAAAAGCTATAACAGCCATGGAGCAATGTAATCACTCCAGGCCTGTGCTGAGGGGTGTGACCGAAATCCATGATACTCTTTTCAAGGTAATTAAACACCATTTTTTGAAGAGGGTAAAGGATAATAGTAAGAGAGTACCCAAAAATGCTATAATGCCGACTGTAGGGATGCCCGAATTGCCTTAGGTGCTGCACTAAAGAGTAGGGATACTTTGGCTATTCAAACTGCAAGAAAGAAGTATAAAGTCAGTATAATGAGTGCAAAGAAAGCCTGGGATGAGCTCCACTGGTCCGAACTAAAAAGCGCCAGTGACAAGAAAGACTCTAGATTGTTCTGGAGCATTGTTAAATGGGGTGGTGAGGGGAAACCCGAAGACCCAAATAATAATGTTCTGGAAGAAGAATGGATAAGGTTTTTTAGTATGCAGTATGCGGACTCAAACCAGTTTGCATGCATTACGGATATAAATTATGCCCACTTTAAAGACAATTTCTTTAGTCCACAAGAAATCCTGGGAGCTTTGAACACTGTAAACAGCGGGCGTGCTCCAGGCATGGATGGCGTTCCTGCCGACGTCTTTATTTACGATAAGGAGAGGTGGTGTAGGTACATAAGTCTCCTTATTAATAGTATTGCAAGGGGTGCAGAAGTACCGGCATCCTGGCTGGGAGCAGTAATTATACCAGTCTTTAAGAAAGGCGATCGCTCCAAGCCTGGTAATTATAGGCCAATCAGCCTTATTGATACTATACAAAAAACAATAGGGCGTGTCATTGTGAACAGGCTTCTGGATTGGGCTGAAGACAATGATGCTTTGTCACCATTCCAAGCGGGTTTCCGCAGGTCGACAAGTACTGTGGACCAGGTTTTCCGCTTTAACTTACTACAATGGAAAACTGTGGTGCTGGGCGGAGGCAGCCTGTACGCGGCTTTTGTCGACCTGCGGGCTGCCTTTGACCTAGTCCCGCGGCTGAAGTTGTGGTCTGTCCTCAGGAACCTGGGTGTCCCTGATGATTTGCTGACTTTAATAATGAGGCTCCATGAACCAACATTCGCGAGAATACAGTGGGGGGGGGGGCAGGGAGTGGAGACAGCGGATTTCCCGGTAGAGCAGGGAGTCCGGCAAGGCTGCTCAATGGCCCCAACTCTTTTTACACTGTATATAAACGGAGTCGTATCTCCCATGGTAACGGCTGAACTGGATGCCCCTTCATTAGCTTGTATTAAAATACCAATACTAATGTTCGCTGACGATACGCTTATTTTATCAAAAACACCAAGTGGTCTGCAGCGAGCACTAGCTATTTAGGTCTCGCCTTTCTCATTCCGAAGGAATGGGAAATGGCGAGAATTCAAGTGCTCGAAATTCTCGTGAAACCACCGCTTTTTTCGTGCGGTTTTCATCGAGTTCACGTGGCCACAGGCACGCGCTTTTGGCCCATAAACTTTCATGGCCATCTGTTCCCCAATGTCCCTCCCACCCTTCCTTTGATCTTGCAGCGAGTTCTTACAGGCTAATGGCCCTGCCCCCTCCCCCAGCACAGAGCGCGCATCGCGGCCGCACAGCACATCAAAGGGCTGCTCCCAGCGTGTGCTGTGCGGCTTCTCCTCCCCTAATTATGTGGCCGGCCGTACTTTCAGTTTCACGGCCGCTCTTGTTAGGTATTCTTAGCTTTTACTGTGACAGTTTTTTCATCACTTCTTCCCTCGTGCTCTAAATGGCTTTCTTTTTTTTAATTATATTTCTTTTCAACGCCTTATTAACTCTACTTTGCTCGCACTGTCTCTTGCTTTTTTTTAGCTCACACAGAACAAGGCAACATTGGCTGTTACTTTTTTCAAATCACTTCTTCCCTCTCTCTCTCCCCCATTCTCTTTCTTTCTCTCTCTCTCACCCTCTCCCCCTCTCTAATTCTCTCTCCTTCATTCTCTCTTCCCCCTTCATTCTCTCTTTCGCTTTCTTCTCTCCGCCGTGTTTCTTTCCTGTCCTCTGCCTCTCTCCACGGGTCTCTTTGTTCTTGCTGTCTGTCTCTTTCCTCTGTCTCTTTACCACCATTTATTGTTTCCCCTTCTTGTCTTATTCTTCTCTTATCTCCGACTACCGTCATGTTGTTTCTGACTGTCCTTTGCCTCCTTTCCTGCCTTTCTCCGTTCTTCTTTTCTTTCTCTCCTGTTCTCCCCTCACAGTCCCCCCTGCCCCCCTCCACGCCCCCCTCCTCTGGCCCCCTCCACCTGCTCCCTCCTCTTCGACCCTGCTCAGTTCCTCCTCGGTTCTTGCTCAGCCCCCCCCCCATTCTGCCCTCCCCTCCTCCCAGCGCTGCAAGGGTTACATTCCTTTCCAGCTGAGCTGGCAGAGCGATCCCAGGCAGAGCCGTCAGATTCGCTGTGAGAGCGGGGAGGGGGCAGAGAGCTATTCTCATGGGCACGGAGGGGGGGAGGAGGGGCACAGAAACTTCATTATCTGCCTCCTTCTATAGCGAGACCTATTGCATTTCCAATGCTTGTTTTGATTTATTTTGTTGCGAGCATGGTTTGGAGGTTAATGTGACAAAAACGAAACTTATGACTTTTAATCCCCATCCCAGTTTTAAATCCAAAATTATCATGAATGGACGACCCTTAGAAATTGTGAAATCTTTTACTTATTTAGGAATTCACATCTCAAATAAGAACTCGTGGAGTAATCATATAGACATAGCTACATTGAGGCACAGGCAACTATCAGGTGCTATTAGTTCCGAGCACAGAAAGTCTCTAACGAAACCTGTTAAGCCTGCTTTGCAGGTATATGAGGCAAAAGCCCTTGGCTCTGCACTTTATGGTGCCGAGTTATGGGGCTTTGAGAAGGTGGCTGCATTACAAACCTCGGAAAATAAGTTTTTCCGCTCGATAACTGGCGTCCCGAAAAGCACTCCATTATTGCCCCTCAGGTACGACTTGGGTAGAAAATCGGTTACAGACCTGGTCAGACTTCGACCAATCCTGTATTGGAGGAGGCTCTGGACCACGCCTGAGCTTTCACATTATGCTGAGGGGTTTTTAGATATTGCTAGAGCGGATACATTTAATAAAAATAGGTGGCTTAATTCCCTGAAAGTAATTCTGAATGACCTTGGAATGGGTATGCTTTGGTCAGATCCAGTTGGATCAGTCTTCCCTACTAAAGAGTTTTAAAAGAAATTTACTGGGACAAGGTAGCTTCCCGGGGTTGGACTAGCACTAGCTTAGGTTCTATGACTGAAGGATTCTTAGAGGCTAAACTGTATCCTTCTTTGGAATCTTATTGGGACTGTATAACAAAGCCAAGTGACCGAAAACTCCTATTCTAACTGAGAGCAGGTTCATTGCCCCTTCGAGCTTTGACCTCTAAATGGGAAGGTGGCGTAAATACTAGCTGTCCTGCTTGTGGTCACGCTAATGAAACTAGGGTCACTTTTTGTTTTCTTGCACTGCTTACCTGGATCCAAGACGCGTATGGTTAAAACCAATGTGCAAGAATTTAGGGACTACTAGTAGTCTAGCTGCCCTGCGAATTTTATGTACTACTAGCGAGATGTGGATATTAATAGCAACTGCCAAATACCTTGGATGGGCATGGTCGATCAGACGGAGATTGCTAGTCACTTGACTATTCTCTGTCTGATATACTGAGTGATTAAACTGGGCAGAGACTGCTAGTCATTTGACTATTCTCTGTCTAGGTGAACCACCTGTTTACACCCATCCGTGATATTTTTTTTTGATATTTTCCTTTGTAGGAAACTGTAAGACTTGATATTTTTCTTTTCTTTTTAGGAAATTGTAAGATCTAACCCTTTTTAAAATGTTTTAATGGCTAATTACTGATACTATATTTTTAAACCTTGAATTGCGAATTGAGTCATGAATTGTAAATAATATGCTTTTTTACCTTTTTTTATTGTAATTGATTGTTAACTGATTTGTATTTTTAAATTGTTTCTGCTTTTATGAGAGAACTCTCGAATAAAGCATATTTTGACTTGACTTGACTTGGCTAATGATATGCAGAGTAGGCGTTCCCGTGCAAAAACACACGAAAACACCACTCCGCGAGATTTTCAACGGCCAGCCAGATCGGCGATGAGCACCAAAAACAGGCGCTAAGGCGCGTTAGCAGCAGGGATTTAACACCTGCCTTTTGCTGGTGTTAAGCAGGATGACTACCTGAAGCATGAAAGTAGCCCAATCCAGAGCCACATCTGAAGACAAACAGATGCCATGGAGCTACTGATCATGCAGCTCGGAGACCTAAAAAGGGGCCTTGCGCATGTGCCCGTAACCAGTTTCACAATACATCTAAGTGTGTCCGCGTGGTCAATATATATGCACGAAGGGCCTAGGCCCTACCACATTACATTGTGCTGTGTATAGCGGACGTAATCATGTCACCTCAGGCAGTGGGTAAGACCTTGACATGTAGCTTCGTCGTCAGCCCCTGTATGCGCAAGTGGAGTGGGCTAGGCCGGCGTATGCCAGTCCAGCGTAAGGGTTCGCAGATTTTGCCTGGGGCACTTGGCGTGGTTCTGTTCTGGGCGGAACAAGGAAGTACATAATGCGTGTGTCTCTGTTTCAGTGTGGGCAATATCCGGCCCACAATTGTCAATGTTACAATATATCATGCACCCGTAGGGCGGGCTCGCACGTAAGGGTGACTGAAGGAGCGCAAGATCGCTCGGGGTATTGGCCCACACATGGCTAGTGTTGTGTGTATCTGTATTGCCGCAGCATGAGCAAAATGCCTGGTCTCAATAACAGCGCGAGTACAGCCAGCCATGAACTGTAAACCTGTGTCCGCCCTGTCTTTACCATAGGCCTACACTCACCTGGCCGCCCACCCTCAATGGCCAACATCACAGTGTCATTGTCAGGCTTGTGGACATGCTCTGACAGGCATGACAATGGTGTTCCGTAGGAGTGCACGTGATGCCACCGCGCAGCGCACTCAAATAAAAAGTAACAGTGGTAGAGAGGCAACGTAACACACAGTGAAGCTGCTCATTTGCCACATGCTAGGCATGTCATACATGATTCCCAAAGTCGCAGACATCCCAACCCCCAACAAGCCTTTACACATTTCATGAATGCAAGCAGATGACAAACTGAGTGTAGGGATGAAAGCTCCTTTGTCTGGACTATCAGGCGGAAGCACATCTGCAGCTCCGACCTGGGAATTGCATGTGCCCGGCACCCCCTCACAGATACAATAGCATTTGATGACAACTCCCACACTACGCACAGCCCGACGTGAGACCAACGTGTACACATAGAAGTCCTTGCTCGAAGTTATCGTGCAGGGAATGGCCTTCACACTTACTCCTACACCATCCCAGGCCTACAACCATTGCACACAAACACTGCTCATTGATCAGAGCTGTGTCATTTCATCCACAGAACAGTGCCGCTTCAACCAGAGCCACTAACGCAATGTCAGAACATCCCGGACACATGCACAAGCCTTGTCACGTGGAAATGTACCGGGCAAGTATACTGCATTTACTGAAGACACTGCCCTTGGTAGTGCTGCAGATCAGTTACAGGCTGAGCTTTCGCCTTGCCAACGTCACCTGCGTTCGGCCTGTGTTGCATTGTTGCTGGTGCATATTCGAGTGGTGTATGGATGTCTGCCTCTCCAACAGGACGGTAGCTGAACTGGATTTTGACATGTGTGTGCGCCCTCTGTTGGGTCATGACCAGTAATGTCAGTGTGACACCCATCTATGGCATGACTGGATACTTGACATACATGCTGTAAGCCAGACCTCGGAGATTGCAGAACTCCTTGTGTGCAATGATCACATTGAACCACTCCCATATTGGTCTGTAGTGCTAATTGGTGAGAGGGGGTATACGCAGCACATCTGTCCGGACCTGGTAATGGATTACCTCGCCGAGTTGTTTGATGAACCACCTCATGTTGGAAATGCTTGCCTAAGGAGCTGCACTCGCTTTCATGGATGTGTAACTATGTACCTGCAGACACAACAGTATGGAACCCATTGCACATGTCCCGACATCTTGTTGCATCTTGGGATTCTGGTCACATCTCCCACGGCGACAGTGCACATGGCTGCATTCGCCTGGACTCCGAATACATGACCGGACAACAACATAGGTGAACACACACCTGTGAATGGTGCGGCACTCCCCTGGAGCGCTTGGCAACGTTCCACGTTCTGACATACTGCTGCATTGGTCTGCATGTTGTGGCACTTATCTTGGCCGTACTGACATGCATATGCTAATAAAGTCTACGCACCTTCACTTGTATTCAACTCTGTTGAGTGTTGTTTTTGTTTGACAATGTGTGTCTCACTGCCTATCTGGGTCATGGCCATACATGCATTTCTACACCATCATGGATGTGGGGTTGTACTAGTACATTATCATCTCACAGTTTCCTGCTTTGCCACATGCGAATGGCCATTTTCCACACACAAGTGGCAGCAGTTGTGTCTTCTGTTCTGTTCTGCTGGTTTTGCTGTTTGTTCAACTTTGTTCTAACTGTTGAGCTGCTCCGTAGCTCATGTGTGTGTGCTGCATTGTAGGTGAGTTGTCCCTTCTGCTCTGACTCGGCTGGCCCATATCCCTTTCAGGCGTGGTGGCTTTCACTTCTGTGCTTATACAGTGCTGTCATATTGCAGACTTGAGTACATTGTGCTCTTGGTTGGAGTTGTGACTCTTGGCCATGGTTTGCCTGCAGATGTGCTGCACTTAATTGTGCATTTGTGCCATTGTGCTCATCTCCCCCGTACTCCAGTCCCTGGTCATTACTCACCCTGTTGCTGTTGTGTTGGGTCATGTTGACCAGTGTCCGGTCCCCCCACTCCTGCCACCGTCTCCCCACTGATGACTGTCGACACCTACTCCTCCATCTCGTCTAGCTCCTCCTCTGGCACTGGACTCCCACCTACAATCTGCATTGCTGCCTTCTGTTTGTTGGCGAGTTTCAGCTTGGTCTTGCGCTTCGCGTCATTCCATCGCCTCTTGAGCTCTCCCATTGTCCTCCTCAGCACTTCGACTCCATTCACCTTGTCCACAATGGACTGCCATATTGCATGTTTTGTTGTCAATGACACAGTCGAGGTGACGAACTGTTGTTGATGGTTTTCTATCACCTCCGTTTCAGGATCCGGTTTTCCTGCGGACTGAACCGCGTCCTCCTATTCTTGTGTCCTTACCCTTCCCTCGAGGTCCCAGGCTGGTCCTCCGGGGGGCTTATGGGGTTCTCTTTGTCCACTGTACATGCCTCCATTGTGCTTCGCTGTTGTTTAGTTTTTGTTTGTGTTATTTTTTTTCTGCTTTTGTAGTGATTTTCCCCACCTGACGTGTGTGAATTACAGGCCTGGCGCTGTTTCTCGCTGATTGTCTTATCGTGGTTGAGCCCATTGCAACTTTTTTGCATTTGTGTATGGATTTTCATCGCCGTCCCGATAATGGTTTCGCGGACATTGTCCGCGTTATCGGGAGACTATCGCACGTTACCGCCGTGTTGAAAATATGACGTTAACACTGAGTTCTTTTCCCGTGATAGACGGCGATATGTAAACTTGCGTTAACCTATAATTTGGCGATGTTTATCACACGTTCTTGTGACTATCCCTCCTAGTGTGACAAATCAAAATATTACATGTTGTCCACATGCTAGTCTAATGCTGACCACACGTGTGTGGTGTAATTAGTCCACGTTTTAATGTGTAACTGATGGATCTGGTAAACCTGGCAGAACAATCTGTTGCCATCCCATCAGTTTGGGGAGGTACAGAATTGAAATAATGTTCCTGCTTAGAAGGCACCCATGGTCCTCTTTTACATAGAAAAGAATTATGGGGCTTATTCATGAGCTCTTGCGTCAAATTTGCGCAGCTGGTGCGTCACTTTTCATGATGCACCAGCAGGGTAAAAAATGCGCCATGTTGCGTCATATTTACAAAGTAACGCATCTAGGTAGATGCGTCACTTTGTAAACCCCTGTGCCACATTATACCTGCACCAGGTATAATATATGCAGGGTGGGCGTTCCGATGCAAGTAAGCGTCGTAGAAGTGACGCCGTGAAATCTATGAGATTTTACTGCGTCACTTCTAGGACGCAAATGTGTCAATATCTTACGCCTGCCTCACTGCAGGCATAACACTGATATAGGCACATTTGAAATGGGACTTGCCCATGTGTAATGACCTATTGCTGGAGTTGCGTCACTTTTGTGACACACTCCAGCAATGCGTCATTTTTGCGGTTACAGATACATCAGAAATACTGACATATCTGTAACTCCATGCATCATGATGCGTCATACTGTAAATATGACCCATCCAGCATGTCGCAAGGAGGGCGCAATGAAGAGTGACGCATCACTGTTTTCATGCAGAGATGCGTCACTTTTTATTAATGAGGCCCATAATCTCTGGTTGAATTTTGTTCCACTTCATTGTTTTGTCACTTCAATCTCCCATTTGGCGTTTTCAGCACTTTTTGCACATTTCTTTACTTTCATATCTTTGCCTTTTCCGTTTCATTTCCTGGTATTTTTTATCACTGCAGTATTCACACCGCATACTAATAGTTTTGAGCCCTTCTTACAGCCCCTTCCCTTCTGCTGTCATTTTACTTCGATTTTTTTCTGTTCCAACTTTTAGAACAGAGACTTAACGATGAAACGGTTCCTTCCCTCATCCCATTTTTTGCAGAAAAATGTTATACGCGGATGTATGACGTTACAACGCAACTTTTACAATGCACTACCATTACAACGAAATTTTTACAACGCAAAAACTATTACAACGCATACATTTACAACGCATGTTTTTACAACGCAGATACCTTTACAACGCATACCATTACAACGTAAGTATTGGTAAGTATATAATAATTTTTTTATGTACATTTTTTAAAATTAATATAATACATTTTAATGTAATTTAATTTCATTAATTTAATTTAATGTAAATTTAATTTTACTTTATTTTTACACTGTACCCCTGTACCCCAAAAACGCAAAACTGACCCTGAACCCTAAAAACAAAACCTTTACCCAAAAACAAAAAACTGAATCTGAACCCTAAAAATACCCCTTTACCCAAATACCCAAAACTGACCCTGAACCCTAAAAATACCCCTTTACCCAAAAACTAAAAACTGACCCTGAACCCTAAAAATACCCCTTTACCCAAAAAACAAAAACTGACCTGAACCCTAAAAATACCCCTTTACCCAAAAACTAAAAACTGACCCTGAACCCTAAAAATACCCCTTTACCAAAAAACTAAAAACTGACCCTGAACCCTAAAAATACCCCTTTACCCAAAAACCAAAAACTGACCCTGAACCCTAAAAATACCCCTTTACCCAAAAACCCAAAACTGACCCTGAACCCTAAAAATACCCCTTTACCCAAAAACCCAAAACTATAACATTTTAAATATTATTATATACTTACCAATACTTACGTTGTAATGGTATGCGTTGTAAAAGTATCTGCGTTGTAAAAACATGCGTTGTAAAAGTATGCGTTGTAATAGTTTTTGCGTTGTAATAGTTTTTGCGTTGTAAAAGTTTCGTTGTAATGGTAGTGCGTTGTAAAAGTTGCGTTGTAAACGTTGTTTCCCGTTATATGCTGTTTTATAGGGAGCGCACTGAAAAGCGTTGTGGTGTCTTCATCAGACAGTTATGGACAGATTTATTAACAGGTTGCACAGTGAAGTGCAGCAACTTTATACCATGGGGGAAACAGCACAGAGCCCTGCCTACAAATAAATGGGGCTGCTGCTTCTCTCCTTGTGCTGGTGGTCAAACAGGACACCTAGAACCATGCCTAGGGTGTGTGCATGATATCTAGCATAGGTTTTGTACTACTAGTGTATCCCTTCAGCTAAAACAACTATGCCATGACATACTTTTAGTATTAAATCTGTTTTATTGACAGAATACAAAGCAGAGAACAAAATTGAGTCGCCTACAACCCAGCGGGCCGGCTAGCTAAAATCCAGCTGCGCAAGCAAGACAATGATAAGAATAGGGCTTCCAATTGTTAAACACAGCAAGTCGCCTAGTATCTGTTCCTAGTAACAGGTTAGTTTTGGGCAGTGCCAGAGTAGGTGGAGAAGAGTCCCAGGACTACCACATCCCCGCCAACAGAGGCCGTTGCATTGAGGTTGCCATTTGGAGACCCGATCAGGGGTATAGTACCAAAATGTCACGATCTTTCCGTGTAGCTCGAGGAATATGTTGTGTGGTGTGCCCGATAAAAAACCTCCTCCTGCTCCTTGTCAGATAGCGCGTGCCCTAGTTCTGTCTCCCAGCATTTCTGTCCAACAGTGCAGGCCCTAGGGAGGGCTGTGGTAAGGAAGGAGTACATTTCCAAGATAAGGCGTTTGTTGTCTTTTTTGCTCATTATCCATTTCTAAAATGGCAACATCCGGCGAAATGCAAGTGATCGCATCTCGGATCCAGATATCCAGTGTATCATCTGGGAGTGCAAATAAAAATTGGTTGCAGACAGATTATAGTCTGATTGGAGTTCCTTAAAAGGGATAAGGCCCTGAAGGTCGAATAGATCCCATAAGGATTTACATCCCCTTCAATCCAACGTGTGGCAGCCCCGTTATTCATCCCTGGCTGAAAGGCGGGGTTCATGAAAAGCGGGCTCAAGGAAAAGGGGAATGTGGTCAGGTTGGCCCTCCGGGAGACTCTGTCCCATGCAAGCATTGTGGGACGCGTGACAGAAGAGGACTAGAGGCTCCAAGCTCGAGCCGGTCTCGGCATCCAGGCATCGCACCAAATGTGATGGCTAGACACCGTCTGGTCCTCGAATACCCAATATTTCTCAGTCATGGGGCGATTCCACTCCAACAAATAACATAAATGCGAGGCGTGGAAGTATTGAGTGACATTAGGGAAGACCAGACCCCCATACTTCTTAGGCCGTTGAAGCTGAGTTTCCGTAACCGCTGTGCAGTCGTGCCCCAGATAAATCCTTCAATTGCTGATTGTATCAGTAGCAGGGTGTGTGGTCGGGGTTCTAGTGGCAGTGTTTGGAATAAATATAGAGCACGCGGCAGTACATTCATTTTAACCGCTGACAGTCTCCCAAACCAAGTCCGGTGAAGGCGACGCCATCGGTGTATGTTTGCATGGGTCCGTTTTAGTAAGGCCGAGTAGTTCACTTCTGCGTGTGTTGTCCATAATACGTTATGGCAAATTTTGGACAGCCTTAAGGTCGAGTCCTCGCTGGTGTTGTTTTTGAGGCATTTATACGCAGGAGCAACAGCTAGGGTGAGGTATGGCCTAAAGGGAAAATGTACCAAGTCGTTCCGCGTGGAGAAGGGTGTTAGACAAGGTTGTATACTAGCCCCCTTCCTCTTCTCATTATATACCAACGTCTTGGAGGAGGAATTGGTGGCCAGGGCGAGATATCCTCCAAAAGTTAATAACAAACAGATTGTCTCCCTTCTCCACACGGACGAAGAACCCAACTTGGTCTACAAAGGGCCCTCACCACTTACATTGATTTTATGAATAAAAGAGGCCTGAAGCTTAATGTTAAGTATAACTTTGTAATGTCATGTGGCAAGGGAAGGAATAAACAGTGTTACCTAGTAGTAGAAAATGAAAAAATTGAATCTATAAAAAAAAATTCTTATATAGGTATCCTATTAGAGGACTCGGGATCAGGGAGATCTGCGATTAAAAATAGGACCCTACTTTTTAAGCGATCAACTGCGGCCGTGATGCTATTTGTAAAGAAAATAGGTAAAAGGCCCCCAGGGGATACTGCTAAAAATGTATCAAGCCAAATACTTAAGCATAGCTACGTATGGGACGGGAACCTGGGGGTTTTATGATGTTTCCTCTATTCAGGTAATAGAAAATGCTTTCTTAAGATTTATATTAGCTGTCCCTCAAAGCTCATTGTTTTTTAATTGTCACAGCGAGCATTATCCCACATTGCTGATGTGATCAAAATGCAGCCCATACTACTTTTGCACAGAGTCTGGACGTCGCCACATTTGGCATTAAATAGAGAAATTTTAACAGACCCCTTGGGATTAGAACAGTCTGGAAAAATTCCTTGGTTGAATCATATAAGAAAGCTGTCTAATGATCTAGGGAGATCAGATTTTTATACTAATCCGGTTATAATGTGCACGATATCTAGAAAAGAGCTAAAGGGTCTTTGTTTAAACCACTTCGAGTCTCTAAGAATTGGGGTGGAAATTAATAAAAGTACAGTGCTCCGATATCAATTGACTTTGGCCTGTGGCTCCATACAACCATACCTAGTAGTGTGCCTAGGTGGTTATCATAGATATGTCCTGACCAGGTTCAGGTTCAACAGTTTTCATCGTCTAGTATCCTTCCCATCCGCAAACGACTGGTCTAGGCAGCTCTGACCATGTCAGTGTGATAATCTATCTTCTCAAACTACAATGCATGTGACTCTTTTTTGTAAATCTTATGCTAATGAACGTGCCAGATGGATTATCCCTTTTTAAAAGCAAGGAGCATGGAGGCAATGTCGTCCGGCCTTTTTATTCTTACAAATACTGGAAAATGTGTATGTTATTGGAATCATGACCGTTTTTTAAAAATGTATATTAAAAAAAAGGAGAAGCATACATTTTTAAATGTCTGAATAACCGTAATAATCTGTGAAAAAAAGATAAAACGTATATATGAATTGTCTATGATATTTGTCGCTTTTATGGTTTTATATAGTATTTAAAATCGAATAAAGCTTTTTCTGATTCTGATTCACTTCTGCAGTTTGTGCAAGACTTTTGTGGAGGACCAGCCCAAGGTATGTAATTCACTCCAACACCCAATCAAAGGCAAAGCGATTTCGGAGAGTCTCCACCGTCAAATGATTAGCGGTGTGATTGAGTACATGTGACTTCTGCATGTTGGGCCCGATTCACAGAAGTAACTTAAGACAAAATCCTAAACTTACTACCATTTTGGTATTCACAGAAGGCACTTACTGTTTTCGGTATTAGGACTCCTAAATGCATTCTGTGAATACCGAAAGTCTTACAATTAGTATTTTTCTCAGTTTAGGAGTCCTAACTTTTCTACTACTAAATTGAGAAAAATCCTAATTTTAAGACTTTCGGTATTCACAGAAGGCATTTAGGAGTCCTAAAGTTAGGACTACTAACTTCTGTGAATACCGAAATGAGTAAGTGCCTTCTGTGAATACCAAAATGAGTAAGTGCCTTCTGTGAATACCAAAATGGTAGTAAGTTTAGGATTTTGTCTTAAGTTAGTTCTGTGAATCGGGCCCTTTGATTTTAAAGCCAGAGAACTGACTAAACGCCTGTAGGTCCACAATAGCCGGCAGAGAGGATAGAGTGTGTGCCACTGAAAAAATAAGGTCATCCGCATTTACACAAATAAGGTGCTGGTCAAAGCCAAATGAGATACCACGCCTGAGGGGGATGTCTCGGAGTCGCTGGGCCAACGGCTCCATATATAGGGTGAAAAGCAGGGAAGAAAGGGGGCAGCCCTGCCGTGTTCCTCGCCCTACTTCAAAGTGGTCAGAGAGGACGCCATTGACCCGAACTGCTGCCTGAGGCGTGCTGTAAATGCTCTCGATCCAGCGTCGGTACCGTTTGTCCCAGACCAAAGCACTCGAGAGTCACGGAGAGGTACGGCCAATGCACGTGGTCAAATGCCTTCTCCGCGTCAATAGCTAGTAGAAGGGCTTCCTGTTTTGACCGGTGCACCTTGTCAATTAGGTGTCAAATGCGTTTGGTATTGTCCCCACATTGCCTTCCTGGGATGAAACCGAAGTGGTCGGGTCAATAAGACCCGGCCTATGGGGGTTTAGTCTGTGTGCAAGTATACTAGAGAATTGTTTGGCGTCTAAGTTCAGTACAGAGATCGGTCGGTAGGAACTGCAAAGCTCCTGGTCGTTGCCCGGTTTGAGGATAACCGAAATAGAGGCTTGCAGCATGGTGGGAGTGAGGGAGCCTGTGTCCGCAAAAGAGTTAAACGAACGGGTTAGCAAGGGGGCGAGTTCAGCGCAATAGATTTTATAAAAAAGGGCACGGAAGCCGGCGGGCCCTGGGGCCTTCTGCAACTTCAGCCATGCTATTGCAGACATCACTTCTTCTATGTGGATAGGTGCCTCCAGGGCTTCTGCTTCACCTGCAGGCAAGGGTGTCACCCCAGCATCTCCGAGGTAGTCAGAGGGATCAGGCCGCAGTGAGGGATCCGCCGCATAAAGTGAGCTATAAAAGGATCGAAAGGTCGACACTATGTGGGCATCACCAGAGAGGGATTGACCAGACTCATCGTGGAGCGTTGTAACCAAGTGGGCCTCCTTCTGGCTGCGCAGGTAATGCGCTAACATGCGACCCCATTTATTGGAGCCAACAAAGTACTTATGTTTCAGGCTAACCATTGCATGTTCGGCTCGGTCTACATCAAGACTGCGGAGCTAAAGGAGCTCTTTCTCCAGTTGCCGCCATATTCGGGAAGCGCTCGTGCGTTTATGTATTGCCTCTAATTCTTTAACTGCAGCCTTCAGTTCAGTGCATTTCGTGCACCTGGTCTTGTTTTCATAGGCGGCCTTAGCTATGAGAGCACCTCAGGTAACCAACTTAAGTGCCTCCCATACCGAGGAGAGTGGTGTGTCTACCCCGTTATTAGATGCCATATAGTCAGTGATGCATCACCTGATATCCGGAACCCCCTCTGGGGACCTAAGCAGTGATCACAAGATTGAGGTCGCCACCCATCACCACCGGGTCAGGGGAATGCAACACCTCAGCGCAGGCCTCTAACAAGAATTTCTCTGGGCGGTCATTAGATGGAAGCAATAGTGCAGGAGGAGGAACCTAATTGGAGCCACAAAGCCAGAAGGCGCCCTTTCATCTCTGAGACGGTCCCCGTTACTGTACCCCTAAAATGCTTAGCCACTAGAATGCCCACCACTCCTTGTTTGCTGTTTGTAGAGGACCAGTACTGGTGAGGGAAGTGACTGTGGCGCAAGTGGTGGGTATCAGTTTGTAATAGGTGGGTTTCTTGGATGAGGCATACATCTCCCCCGAGTTTTCCAATAGGGATAATACCGCCTTCCGCTTAACTGGATTGTTATGACCCCTAGCGTTGAGACTTGTTGGACTTGGCCCTTCTGGCAGGTTCACCCCTAAACTTTTTGCTTTTAATGGTGACCTGGTGATGGTGATTTTTGGGTTCTGCGCACTTTCACTGTGTCCCAGTGGAAAGTGCGTGTGGTGAGATAGGCCTGCCCTCCCATAGGAATGCATGGGGAATGTATGTGTCCCTGGTAGTTCCTGATGCGTGGGGTGTACAGGCTCGAGTCTGGTATGTGCGGACTCGTGTGATTGAATGCTGCAAAATGATGTATGCGGTGTGTATGTGTCTAGTGTGGAAGTGACTGAAAAGCAATGCACAGCCTAAAGGCACTAGGCCTAAGTTTTTTTAAACAAACGTTTTGCAATTTATTGAGCAAAATCTCATATTCCAAAGTTCTCAAAAAACCTCCAAATAAATCATAAATCAAGTTTGAACTCAAATGTTAATACATGTCAAAGCAGTCTGATCCATTTCCCAAAATGGCGCTCGCGATCAGTATTTACATTCGATTCCATTTTATATTTGATTTATTATCTATTATTACTATTTTCATCATTTTTACATTCCCCATTTTCTTTTCCTCATTATTTCTATCTGTTTATCTTCTCACTCTCATTCTCTTATCAAAACCAATTTGTTTCATCTAGACTTCCGATGTAAATACTGTTCACAAGCGCCATTTTGGATAAGGGTAGTTCGGAAATACTTTTGAGTCCTTTCTTGATGTTAATGTCTTGTGGAGGGCGGCGCTGCGTCCCTCCAGCAAGACTACGAATTGTAACCGGCATTAGGTGTAGCACGTACACGAGGAGCAGCTAGAAGTCTGGACGGCGTGATAATACCGGAAGGTAGGGGTATTTGAGTTTTAACTTTAGCCATAACTTTCTACGACCAGTAGTTACTGGTCCTAATGGAGGATTAATCTTGGCTTTTCAGACACCTTTTACCTCTAATACAAGCAACACAAAGGGGGTGACTAATTGCGCTTTGGAGGTAAGATCGAGACGATATGTTTTGAATATGTTGAGAACATACTTAGACTGTCTGAACAGGATGGTACCCCTATAGTTATTAATGAGTTTAATGATATGGTTGGACTCTTTGGGTTAAGAAGGAAGGCACATCAGTATAACCTTATTTATTCCAATAGGAAGGACGGCTATTGTTGGGATATATGAGTAATATCTGTTTGCTCTATCAGAACATTGGAGGTACTACATAAGATTTATTTAGGTGTACCACGTTGTAGTGTAGTTCCTATTATCCCAATAGGCTCTGCGCATTGAAATAATACCTTCAATAGTATAGACCTAGGGCAGAGGTTAACTAGGTCTTCTACTGACGATATTAGACTTAAAGTTTTGTGTTTGCCAGCTAGCTCAGAGTTCACTAGAAACTTTCTCGAATAGGCAAGGAGGAGTTTAACCTCCCTGGATAGACAAGAAGGGATTTAGTTTCTGACAACCATAGAACATGACAACTTTGCTCTCCCCTAATCAAGAGTGTATCTCTAGAGTCGTGTGAAAATAAAAGACAGTTTATTTTACTCAGTTAGTTCAGTGCATTCTTAGTTTCACCAGATTGTAGAGAAAAGGAAGAGACGGGCGTGTTCAATAAAAGATGTTATTTATTGATCAGTCTCTTTTCTCGTACAAGAGAAATGAATCGCTATTATTGCAATACTTATAGTTAAGTAAAGTGCATACAGTAAAAACAGAATTATAAAATAATACTGTAAAAGCATTGATATGGTTTCTGAGCCATATGATATTTAAAATGGATAAAATAGATACATACATATATACATTGACTAATCGTACTCAACTGGTGCTTCTAACCACGCCTACCCCGGTGTACCTGACCTAAGCCTAATACGTGGGCGGGAGTAGATAAGTAGCAGTTTAAGTTACGTCTGTTTTGCCAAGGGACTGACTCAAGAATTTTCTCTGTAAGGGGTTATTCAGTTCTGTACATGGGACCTAGAAGGCTGGAGGGCTGGTATCTCTCATCCCAGGTCTTGATATTCCAGCTGCCTGCGAGGGCTGCTTGGAAGCGCCGGAGCTGGATTTCTCGGCAGGAGAAAGGCAGCGTTTCCTTCTCAGCGCGTCAGGAAGGAGGGCAGCGTCTGTGGGCTTCGCTCTCAGCTGGGCTCCTCGGCAAGTCTCGCTGCTCCAATCTCGTCACCACCGCGTGTGTTTGCTTAAGGCAATGTCGGTAATATTTATACCTGAAAGGTGCCGAGATTGACGTAAGGATGGACATAAATACGTCAATAAGGATGTCATACGAGCTGGCCGTTCGCACATTCTTTACTGAAGTTCTCGATGAAATCAAAACAATGGCTGCGGGGTTTTTCCCAGGTCGCTGTAGGTTTGATTTGTTTTGAGAACTCCGTATGCCTATTAGGGGGCTGGAGGAATAGTGCGTGCCTAATGAGGTGGCGTGCGCTATGACCTAATCAGATAACACGCTTCTGTGCCGTGGTGTGGATAATCAGATAACGGGATTTTGCGCCGTTGGATGGCTGCTAGTTAATTATTACCCAAACCAGGGTCAAGAATAGGGGGATCGATACAGTACCCATAGAAATACATCACACCCACTCAACATAGACTATGTCCATATTTACAAATCTAGGCATAGTAAACAAAACTAGTAGCGCATGTGTATACCGTACCACCCCAAAATACATTCATATGCATTTTGAAAACTGGAAACATGAAATATACGAAAGATAAATATATGTATCATATGCACTCAAGCAGTATAATAATGCTAAATCTATAACGCATATCTTTAAACTCAGCATGAAATAAAATGCGAAAATTACACATGAAATGGCTCTATATACAGAAGAAAAGTGCGAGACCATTTCATCACAACATAAAATTTGTATGAATATGCTAGAGGGTAGCTAATGTCTCTAGAGTACCTAAAATAGAAATTCAGTTCTCTAAGAATAGTTTCTACTTCAAGCAGAAGATAAGTGTCCCGAAAAATTGCAAAATATTTTGGGGCTGTTTAAAAAAAATATGTCCCGCTGTCCGTAAACTGGAGAAAAAATTGTTCATATTACTTTATTATCAAAGTTGAAGGCCAAATTCAGGGTGTTGGGAATGCCGTGTGCTAGCTTGCTCAAAGTCAATATTTCTGCTCTGGTGAGAACATCATATCATTTAGACTGTCGAAAAAGCTGTCAACAGCTTCCTGTGAAAGTTCCACTAACTCGGAAAAAGTTGTTACCATGCATTCATGAGCATGACTGCCTTCATTGATGTTTTGATCAGCATAGCTGACAGAAGGTCGTACCTGATCGATGCTGCTTTCATCTCGTACTTCACTACCCCTCAATCGTAGTGGTGAAGTCTCCATGAATGCCGTCATCAGGATAGGTAGCCGCTGGGGGCAGCACAATGCATGAGCCGTTTCCGGACCCAACAAGGTTTCTGCGTCCATTGGCACATCCGATTGTAGTGTCAGACAGATGTCCAACACGCATTCTTCGCCACATAGCAAGCACCTTAATACAGGCATAACACAACGTTGCCACATCGGTCTAAATGAAAGAAACCAAGTCATGTTCAAGTCCCGTAGCCGTGCTAGTCCAAGGACTTTAGTTATGCGGTCCCGGTAGCCAATGGCTAGGATCGTTTCTTCCCTTGTCGCAGGTGTTTTGTCTGTGACACGGTTTGCCATAGCGAAATAACAGGATCAAAAATAGGATGCCTGCCACTAGTACCAAAAGGAGAGGAAGTCCGCCAAAAATGGAATGGACAAAATCAGGAAAAATACCCAGGATGGCTTTGAATGGAGTTAAGACTCCCGAAAACACTGTCTTAAATACATTAGAGACACCAGTGGCATCAGAAATATTTAAGATTTCGTTCAGTATTTCTGCGAAATGTATGGGGGAATTAGTTGATAACAGTGAATGAATCTCTGCCGTTGTCCTTGCAACTTGGAGATCATAAGTTTCTTTTGATGACGTTAGCCTGGTCGGCGTCTGTAGGAGCACTGTCTTCATTCTGCTTAAAGTATCAATTCGAATAGAAGCAATTTTCAAGTTGGGCCATAACCTTGCCTCCCTGTCTGGTGCAGCGCTGGGGAACAATACTCGCTCACAGCACATGACCTTCGTAGTTACAGTTATGAGATAAGGTTTTCCGGGCAGCAAGCTACAACATCTGCGATCTACTATTAGAATGTAACTCCCGTTCGAGAGTCTCCTAAAGAATGGTTCTATTTGTGTTGCAGGTGTGCCTAGCTGGTGACATGAAAGGTTATTTGAAGTCCCTTCACAGGCTCCATACAAACTAATACCTTGACACAGAAGTGTACCGCTTAGTGACCTCGCACAATTATTGCCACTAAGAAACACATTCTGGCCTTTATTACTGACACATGCGTGTGTATAGGGCAAGTTCCATGTTGACTTAATGTACCCTTTACCCAACCTTTCATACTGGCCTGCCTGTATATATTTTTGGCAGTATTGAAACCTGAAAGTTGATATCGGAATATTAATTATCCCATGTATTATCCATTCAATGACAGGTCGTTCTGACATTGTCAATGGTAATCTCTCGAGTTTCTCAATGCTCAGAATTGTATAATCAGCACCCTTCTGTGCCATACTGAATTGTTTATCAGTAAGGTTAAAGATATTAAACAGTGACGTTGTGTTGATTAAACGCCAAGGCACATAGCCTGAACGCAGATTTTGTAACGTCCAGCCAAGCTGTACAATAGAACGCAATTGGGACTGACCGTGTTGTAACAACAGTAAGTCTTGCGATATTATGTCGATTGCTGAAGACACAATGCTGTCCAGAGAATATATTCTGGAGGACAGAGTCATTAACCCATTGTCCACCACAGAAAGTGATTTTTCCAAATTAATACGGTCAATTTCCCGTATTTTCTCTGCTGTCTCAATTTGAGTTATTTTCCAGGCTTCGTTATAAGCTGCATATATAGAGGCCGCTATGAAACGTTTTTGACGCTGTTTGCGTGGTCCCATAATGAAATCACACAAGTCAGCACCTTCTGTAAGTAAAGTTAGGTGTTGCTTAATTTCTGCCAGTGTGGATGTTTGTAGCCATTGAAGGCAGAGCTTGCCCACACTGTACGTGGTAATTATCCCTGGGTGTTGTCTTTGGGAATATCTAGGGTCTGGCCTGGTCAATGTGAACCCCTGTATTTTGTTCAGGAATCTGTCTTGACAGTTATTTGTATCTGTGGGCCAGATCAACCATTGTTTCCAATCAGGATGTGTTCTGTTTTGGTTTAATATATGGTTTACGTCTATCTCAACATCTATAGAGCTGTTGCTGTTTGTTGTTGGCTTTGGAATAGACGGTTTGTTTAAATCTTTGATTTTGGCTAGGCCAAGACAGGTAGTTTGTTGAATAGTGTCATTCAAAAATATAATTTGTTCTGGGATCATGGAGGCTCTAAACAATGATTCTATACGTTGTACTTGCCAATCTTTTGTATCCCAAACCGTTTTTGCTTCAATGTTATTGTTCCAGAAGTCAAAACCGAATGTATTCATTTGCTCGAAAAATGAATCTGAATATATCAATTTTGTGTTTGTAAGCATGGTCTTCATACCTGTCTTATTTGACAATTTGAAATAAAATGTTTCTGCATTACTTGTGCTAAACCTTGAAAAGTATGAATATTTATCATAAAATGTTTTCGAGCTACCTTTTGGAGGAGTAGCACAATGTTCCCATTGGTTATAATTTAAAACATTTCTAGGTTGTGCAGATTTATGTAGATAATGGTTACCATAGTGGTTGTAGCAGAACATCTGATCATAATTAGACGAACCCTGCAAATAATCATGTTCTGTAAATTTAGCAGACATCACTAGATCAGACATCATATCATGAATACTTTCAAAGTCCCAATCATCAGCAAATGTGCTTGGTTTTACAAAGTCACTTAATGAGATCTTAAATTGGTGTGGATACTTCAGGATTTCCACCGGACCGTAGATTTCATATTCAGTATTGTCCCATGCTACCCCGCCGGGTATAGGATTGGCTGTGAAGTTGACTGAAGAAAGTTCTTTTTTCTCGACGTGTGAAGATGTGTGTGGTTTAAGGACCAAGTTGATTTTCTGGCTTGCTGTGTCCATTTTAGCATATTTTCCCTCAATGAAATGTCCCAAGCATAGTACCATGATGAGCCAAAGTATGAGGACAAATGCACCTAATGCCACCCAAATTTCAATCCATGGAGAAATCAGATAAGTTGCTTTCAGTAGTTGAAAAAGTTCCTTTGCTTTCTTTTTGAAAGTTTTTGTTGATGGCTGTTTCTTAGATTCACTCAGATCTTCAGATGAATCATCGAAGTTGATGAAGTAGCCGGATGCTGTTCTGTCTATTGTTCCAATTGCTTCTGGATTACTTTTTGTTCTAGAAGTTTTCTTTGTTTCATCAGCATAGTCATATGTTACTTCATTGTAGGTCGGTGTGTCTCGGCTAAATGTTTTTATTTGTGTTTTTAGAGGTTTAAGTTCCATTGCATTGTTGTATAGTCCTTGTTGATGTTCTGTAGGCATTTCGAATGTGATTAGCCTCTTAGTTTGAACCTCTGTATTTGTAGCAAACCTTGGTGTTCTACTACTTATTGGGAGTCCACTTGGCCTACTGTTTGTTATCGGCCACATGATTGTGGTTTTACCAGGTCGATTGATACAACTCTGTTCTCCTTTTTACCAGCAAGGGGCGGTAGTATCACTGATCTTGTCCCGTTGATAGACAAGACAGGAACTGCTTTTCTGTACGAAGGCCCAAATTCCTTCTTTACCGCGATCTTCTCTCTGACTAGATCTCCGACTTTTGGAATCCAGACAGGCCTTGCTGGGACAGGTGGTTTCTCTTCAGTGGTTGATGGCTGTTGTTTCAACTTTATGTTGCTCAGGTCTTTCCTTGTTTCGTTTAAGTCCTGTAAAATAGCCAAACGATCTTTGATATCAAAGCTTTTATCTTTAACCACTGAAGTCTGACTATCAAGATCTTGGATCATCATTCTAGTCCCGAACAATAGTTCGTACGGACTGAGTCCTTTCAGAGAATTTCTTGGCAGGTTATTTAGACTACGTTGGACACTTATTAGATGTTTGACCCACCCAGCTCCCGAACCTAATACCTTTGCTGTTATAGATTGCTCTATGCCTTGGTTTTTTCTTTACACCATCCCATTTCCCTCAGGAAGGAAGTGAGAAGAGTCCCGCTTTGCAATGCTCATTTGACCATGTTTTCCCACAAGTTTTAGGACTAAAGGGAAAACATTAGTCAAAACGTAGCATGCTCCTAGCGTATATGCCATTATCGACTTGCAAATCTTTATATAACAGTTCTGGCGTCAGCCGAAAGTTGGGGTCTACATTTATAATTGAAAACTAGTCTTTATATGTTAATGTGACGCTTTAATCATACTGGCATTATTTTTTTATTGTTGATCCATTCTGGAGTGAAACGCCATGGTAATATGCCGTTTCTTTCGCCACTGCGATCTCTGTTGCAGTCTGGGCAGTTTTTTACAAAAATGTGATGATGCAGGCTCATGCCTGGCCACCAGTATACTGATTGTAATTCTTCCAGAGAATCTTTTAGTTTGAGGTGTCTGAGACCCTCACCCATATATGCGCCTGCTATTAACAAGCCTCTCCTGTCCGTGTTTGGAATTACTCTATCCCCCACTCCAGGGATTCGAGCAAACGGGACGGAGTTTGCATCGATTCTGTATCTATAATTGGTTGGATAGTTGATCGGTAGTGCTGAGCAGTCGCCTTTTGATGACGTTTTCACCGCCAGCACTGTTTCACCGTCAATGTATTTTACTGCACGCTTTTTTCTAGCTACGGAAGCCGATTCAGTTGCTACCGCTGTGGCTGTCTCAGCCAATGAATTACCTGCAACGTGAACGCCATCACGCTGATGACTCAGTGAATGTATCACGTGAGTCTTTGGTAGTTCTTTCTGTAAAAGAACTATTTGTTCCCAAAGCACTTTTTGCTTTATTGTTGCACCTGTGTCATCTTTGTAACCGTTTTGAATCCATTTCTGCAAATCGTTATTGTATGATTCGACGCAGTAATACGAGTCGCACACTAAAAGTGTAGGGAATTTGCGATCGGCATTATCTAGCGCCATTTTCAATGCTATGATTTCAGTTTGTTGTTCTGAATTATTCTCCACTGAGTGTGTTTTTGTCAATAGAGGTCTCAGTTTACCTCCACGCCACACTTCTTTTGTAATTTCACATGTGGCGTTGTATGCTTGTTCTCCCCACCTTGGTGGTTGAGCATAGCCGTCTGTATAAATTACACAGGCGTACTGTCGTAAGGGCTGAATGTCGATTGGCAGAGGGTATGTTCTTTCATATTCTAGATAATTTGAATCCTTATTTGAATAGTATTTTACTTTGTCCATTGTAATAGAATTTGCCCATTGTATCCATTCTGGATTCAATGCTGTTGTTGGTAAATTACATGGGGTTGTTAATGCCTCAAAGGCTGATTCTGCTGTTCTGACCGTGATACGTCTACCGTCAGCTTTGTCTTTTTCTCTTGCTATAGCCGTTTGAACTGCATGAACAATATTTTCTTTAATACTGAACTTCTTTTCAGCTTCTGTGTACAAGTGTGATTTGTATGCAATTGGTACCTTTTCTCCCTCATTAGAGGTCAGGTATGTGAATCCGCATCTCCCTGGGATGACTCGAATCACAAGGTTGCATGTGTTATCACGTGTTTGTAATTTTGTTTTAATTAACATGTCTGTTTGTAAGGCTCTCAAAATTTCTGTGTGTTTTTGAGTCCAATTGATTCTTTTAAAATCTGGTTTTATTAGATCATAAAGGGGTTTGACCCTTTCTGCGTAATTTATAATGTAAGTTCTTCCGAAATTTAGGAAGCCTAGAATTGATTGTAAGTTTTTTAGTGTTTTTTAGTGTTCTAGGTGCTTGGATTACAGCACATTTCTCTAGGAAATTGTCAGACAGGCTTTTGCCTTCACTTGATAGTTCATATCCTAAAAACAGGACTGTTAGATGGGCAATTCTTGACTTTTTAAAGTTGAATTTGTAACCCTCTGCTGCGAACCCAAGTATTATGGTGTTCACTCTCTTCAAGTGAATATCCAAGTCATCATCTGTTAGATAGATGTCGTCGACATAAGATAATGCCTCGTCATCATATGTTTGTAGTAACTCTGTTACTCTCGCTGAGAATAACCCTGGGCTGTTCTTGAACCCCTGGGGCAAATGACAGAATTTTTTTTTGCGCGCCATTTATTGAGAACGCGGACAAATATCTACTCTCTGGTGCTATATTTTGACAAAAGAATCCATTAGAGATGTCTAACGTTGTTTTGTATTTTTTTGCGCACTATGTTATTCATTAGTGAAGCACTATGCGAGTTTTGTACTGCAAAGGTTTTGCAACATGAGTTAAGGTGTCTGTAGTCCAAAACAAGACGATATGAATTGTCTGGCTTGGAGACAGGAAACAAAGGGTTGTTCATTTGTGAGGTGCAAGTTTCAATCACCCCTTGGTATTCAAGTTGATCTAGGATCTCTTTTCCCTTTTTTTTTAGCTTCTTGCTTAATTGGGTACTGCCTCTGTGCAGTAGGTTGTGATTTTAACTGGATTTTGTGAGGAGGAGAGTCCTCATCCCATCCTACATGATTTTTATATAAAGCAGGAGCTTGAGCTACTGCCCACTTTCTTGCAAGTGTATATTTTTTATGAATTGGAATATGATTTGAGAAGGCAGGCATAATTATTTCTTCGCCATGAGGGCACTCCCTGACAAACTCTGGTGGCCAGTCTCTTTCAGCTAGAAGGATGTCATAGCCTTTGGAGAGATTATCCCAAAAAAGACACCTTATTTTCCTAGTCTTATCCCCCTCTATACGTAATGTTATTTCATATATTTTATGAGGTTTGCTAACTCTGGTATCTGCAGTTTCCACCTGAATGTATTCATTCGTGTCCACTGTCTCCAGTTGATTCATAAGGACTTTGCGAGCTATGCTCACTTCTGCTGCGCTGTCTAGCATTGTCTGTGCCCATTCTCCATTTTTCAGTTGTGTCCTCAGAATTCTCGGCATCGTTGATTACTTTAATACTGGCTACCTTCTTTTTTGGAAACTGTAATTTTTTATTTGGATGAGCAGGTTCCTTGTTTTTGGACTTGACGTGCTCTTCCCTGTGTTCTGATCGTCCTCTTCTTTCCGATTTCTGCGAGGAAGTCTGAAAAGATTGAGAGGGACGTGTATCAGTATCTTGATATCTATCAGGTTTCTTTATGTTATCCCTATTTCTAAGGTTATATTTCTTTACAGAGGGCTCCCTTTGGGGAGACTTGCGTCCTTGGTCCGGAGATCTTTCTCTCCGCCGAGGAGACCTTCCTCTGGACTGGATTCTTTTTTCTTTGGGAGTGGATTGTTTATTTCCATCCCAGCTCTTTTTTTGAGTGTTTAGAGTATTTTTAATAAATATCTTTTCAGGACTTTCAATTAGTTGGGGTTTCACCGGTATTCCACCCAAACTGTCTCTACCTAGTTCTTCATAGGATTTTTCTATAATTCTGGCAATTTCAGATGGTTGGTCTGCTATATTTGTCTCTTTTAACCTCTGGCGGATCGCCACATTCGCTGCTTCTCCCTTTATGTTGGCTAGTAATATTGCCGAGACCTGCTTGAAGTCTTTCAGTAATTTCATACCGAGAGTTAAAGCGGGTTCTGGACCGTATTCATCTTGAATTTGTTTTAGCACATCTGGTATTACTGACATGGATGCAACACCATGTGTTTTTGTGTAAATGGAAGCAAAGACTGTACCCCAAGTGTCACAGTCCTCCACGTGTGGTGCGATTCCCATTGGAAGACAGATAGTCAGAATCCTGTGTTTCTCAAGAGGGGTGGTATCTGGAAATACCGCCTCTATCTGAGTGATTTTTTGTGCTAACCAGAATGGAATTTGTTCCCGTTTTGCGGGTACTTTACCTAGACAGGACTGTATGTTCTGTGGTGTAATTTTATTTGTGTTCCCCTGATGAGGGGTCAGCTGTGGAATTTTAATTGCTGGTTGGACCGTTGAAGTCCGCATTACATATTGGACTAATTGTCTATGTATTTTGATTAATTGTTTTAGCTGTGCTAAAAGATCTGCTGCAGGCATTTCTTCAATGTCTGGATGTGGTGTGTATCCGGCTAGGACCGGCCACGTCGCTCCTGGTCTACCTAGTGGACCGAGCCTGGTGATGTGATTATTACGTTTTAGGGCGCCATTAAACAAGAGCAGGTGCTCTTGGAATTTGAGTGGTACTTCCACCTCCTCGAAAGGAGTGTACTCATTAGGAGGTTCCTCTATTTTGTAATAGTGGAAGTCCTTTGTTACAGCGTTTGCTGCTGGAAAGTTTATCCATGAATAGAACACCTCTGTCTGCCGATATTTGTGTGCCTCAATTACGAATATGACTGTACCACCTCTCGATGTCAGTCCATTTTCTATAAGTTTTAAAGTTATAGATTTTCTTATGTTGACCGGGATGAGTAGTATATCCGGGTCATTTTCCTGCAGAGTAGTATCAGCTGCTTGTAATTCAGCTGCTATTCTAACTGTCTCTCTTTCTTCTTCAGTATCTGACATTTTACCGTCAGGAAGATTTTGTTTATTTGCAGATCAGGTTTCCACGGAAACAAAGATTAGATGCACAATATTTTGGAACTGTGTATCCTTCAACGTTGAATAAACCAAGAACCATACATAGGAGTCTCCTCCTGCGAAGTTTGGCGGATATGACCTTTCACCCACTCCAGACGTCTTTGGAGTATTATGGGAAAAAAGGGGCTCTGTGTGAAAAAGCACGACTGAGTTACTCTAATGTCTTACGTTAGTTTTATCGCCTATCCAAACATTGGGCGCCATGTAGTGTAGTTCCTATTATCCCAATAGGCTCTGCGCATTGGAATAATACCTTCAATAGTATAGACCTAGGGCAGAGGTTAACTAGGTCTTCTACTGACGATATTAGACTTAAAGTTTTGTGTTTGCCAGCTAGCTCAGAGTTCACTAGAAACTTTCTCGAATAGGCAAGGAGGAGTGTAACCTCCCTGGATAGACAAGAAGGGATTTAGGAGCATATTATCAAGGGGGTTTATCCCCGCTTTTTTGGCTTTAAAAGACAAGAAAGCGGAGATAAAATTATCTCCCTATTACCTAGCTGTCGCTAACACCAGTTAGCGACAACTAGTAGGAGATAGCGACCATCTTGGGCCCCACTTTGCATGTCAGTGATATTTATCACTAATGACATGCAAAGTGGGCGTGCCAAGATGTTAGCGACTGGAAACAGTCGCTAACATCGCTATCTCCTATTACCAACTTTTGGAGATATTCGCGCTAAGCGCGAATATCTCCAAAAGCTAACACCTGCCCTGAGCAGTTCTTAGCCATGTTATCCAATGGGAGGTGGATAACATGGCTAAGAGCATTAGCTCGGTAATGCATGAATATCGCTGACTTTTCAGCGAAATTCATGCATTGCGGCCGGTTTTAGCGCATTTGCGATAAACCTTGGTAATACCAAGGTTTATCTGCGGTAAAAATCGCCGCAGTTCAGCGGTAAAATTTTGTCTCTAACCAAGCAATAGCGATAATTATCGCTATTGCTTGGTAATATGCCCCTTAGTTTCTGACAACCATAGAACATGACAACTTTGCTCTCCCCTAATCAAGAGTGTATCTCTAGAGTCGTGTGAAAACAAAAGACAGTTTATTTTACTCAGTCAGTTCAGTGCATTCTTAGTTTCACCAGATTGTAGAGAAAAGGAAGAGACGGGCGTGTTCAATAAAAGATGTTATTTATTGATCAGTCTCTTTTCTCGTACAAGAGAAATGAATCGCTATTATTGCAATACTTATAGTTAAGTAAAGTGCATACAGTAAAAACAGAATTATAAAATAATACTGTAAAAGCATTGATATGGTTTCTGAGCCATATGATATTTAAAATGGATAAAATAGATACATACATATATACATTGACTAATCGTACTCAACTGGTGCTTCTAACCACGCCTACCCCGGTGTACCTGACCTAAGCCTAATACGTGGGCGGGAGTAGATAAGTAGCAGTTTAAGTTAAGTTTGTTTTGCCAAGGGACTGACTCAAGAATTTTCTCTGTAAGGGGTTATTCAGTTCTGTACCTGGGACCTAGAAGGCCGGAGGGCTGGTATCTCTCATCCCAGGTCTTGATATTCCAGCTGCCTGCGAGGGCTGCTTGGAAGCGCCGGAGCTGGATTTCTCGGCAGGAGAAAGGCAGCGTTTCCTTCTCAGCGCGTCAGGAAGGAGGGGCAGCGTCTGTGGGCTTTGCTCTCAGCTGGGCTCCTCGGCAAGTCTCGCTGCTCCAATCTCGTCACCACCGCGTGTGTTTGCTTAAGGCAATGTCGGTAATATTTATACCTGAAAGGTGCAGAGATTGACGTAAGGATGGACATAAATACGTCAATAAGGATGTCATACGAGCTGGTCGTTCGCACATTCTTTACTGAAGTTCTCGATGAAATCAAAACAATGGCTGCGGGGTTTTTCCCAGGTCGCTGTAGGTTTGATTTGTTTTGAGAACTCCGTATGCCTATTAGGGGGCTGGAGGAATAGTGCGTGCCTAATGAGGTGGCGTGCGCTATGACCTAATCAGATAACACGCTTCTGTGCCGTGGTGTGGATAATCAGATAACGGGATTTTGCGCCGTTGGATGGCTGCTAGTTAATTATTAACCAAACCAGGGTCAAGAATAGGGGGATCGATACAGTACCCATAGAAATACATCACAACGTGGCGAGGGTTGTTTTCTGATTACACGGGTGTGTGGCTTAAGATTAAAAGACACGGAGTACACACTTGAGTTCTTTAGACTTATTTTACGTGTTTACACATGTCTCTTGGCGTTTGGGTCTTTCCTCAACTGGGAATTCTTTCCCTGGACACTTTTTGGTATTCGTGTCGTTTTTGAGCATGCAAAAAACCCACAGGAATATGAACTATGCTGAATATAATTGCATTCTATTGATATTTCATCCTTGTTTCATTGTAACTAAGATTATTGTATGTCTTCATTGTAGATTCGCAATCTGACTGACTCCGAGAAGTTTAACTACATATACATGTGGATATTTGTAAACGTGATATCCCCTGATGAAGGGTTCGGGATGAACCCGAAATGCATTGGGTTGTTCATGAATTTACTATGATTGTTTGATTTGATAACCAAAAATTGATATGTATGTCTTAACACTGAGAAATGGATCAGACTGCTTTGACATGTATTAACATTTGAGTTCAAACTTGATTTATGATTTATTTGGAGGTTTTTTGAGAACTTTGGAATATGAGATTTTGCTCAATAAATTCCAAAACGTTTGTTTAAAAAAACTTAGGGGCATATTACCAACACAGGCGATAAAATTATCGCTGCTTTTATCGGCAGAAAACTGCCGCTAAAGCCGCTTTTGCGGCAGTTTTCTGCCGCAAAAGTGGCTTTAGCGGCAGTTTTCTGCCGATAAAAGCAGCGATAATGTTATCGCCTGTGTTGGTAATATGCCCCTTAGTCCTAGTGCCTTTAGGCTGTGCATTGCTTTTCAGTCACGGGTTCTCCCTAGGCTCATATATAAGTAATTTTCCCGGGGAACAGGTAATTTCTCCCATAGCACTGCACGCTAACAGTGATTATGCTAGAGATCGCCGGTCACCCGACCAATAATTTCGCCACTTCTGGCTTCGGGCCCATATACTTTACTTTATCATATACATTGATCAGATGACCACACAATCTACTACCAATAATTGTGAGTTCCCTTTCGATTTTCCAGTGTACCCAACTTACCATCCACCGTTATGGGTACCTATGACAACGATGGGTCAGGGAGCTAGCTGTAAAAGGAAAAGGCAGCAAAATATACTATTCAACATATGACTTTACTTTTATGAAATGACCACGGACAACTGGAAATTTTGAAAGCTTTATCTTAAATTCAAATAAAGGGCAGTCATACAGCTTTATCAATAGAATACTAGTGCGACAGGGAACCCGCTAAGTGAGAGGAAAACTAAGATAAGGGGCAAAGTGAACACGCTATAAATCTGAGTTACTTTAGTCAGTTTTACGAGAGAAAAACCAAGATCATAACAGGAAGTTTGCAAACTGCAAATACAGAAAATAATTTCTAAAAGGTAGGGTAACATAGGAACACGCTATGAAATAAAATACAAAATTTTATGAAATGCAATGGTTGCAGGAGAAAGCATGGAAAATTATTCACGTGCAAAGGTATGTCTTTATTAAAGCAAAGACAGAAAAATAGAAAGGTGCAGTTTAAGAACTCAGAGCGATATTTACCTAGACTGGTGTGAAAACCAACCCTGGCCACGGGTCAGTTAAGGACAGGAAAACCCTCAAGGAAGGTTAACCCTCAGTGGGACAGCAGGTGCAGAATGGACACCCCAGGACAGGACAGGAAACCCCAGATTCGGATCAGGACAGGACCACCAGGATACGACCAGCACCCGCAGTTCGGAAGCAACGCCTGCACTCCACCCTCTCTGCAGCTATCAGTCAGGACCCCGATTGGGTCAGCGAATTCCCCAGCAAAGTGCTCCGCCAGCACTTAAGGTTCAGTAAAACCTTCAGAGTCTATGGTCAGATTTCGGACAGAGAGCTCCGCAGCACCTCTGTATCAAGTCACCTATTGAGTGCGTTGGGTCAGTGACAGGTCAGCTATTCAGACAAGTCGGACAATTTCTCTAGCTAAACCTAGGCTAGATATACTGTTTTGGGACAGGGTACCACCCCCCAAATGTTGCAAAGTGTCAGAATCCTCAATTTGGATTGGTCCTAAAGTAGGATTTGGTTAACACACCAATCAGAACAGACTATTCTAAGGCCTAATTTACATTTTTGGGTGCCGCCTAGCAAGACTGGGGTTCCCACGAGAAGTCGCACGGAATACAATGAAAACTTATACATTTGTAACAATATAGGGACATTGGCTCCATCCTTCTGGGTCAGAGGTAATTCTCTCACGAGCATCTCGACTGTGGCTGCCAGCTGGCTGAGTTCCACGGTCCAAGTTTGTCTGTGGCCTTGCATCTTGAGCATGCGCAGAACGGACCTTCAAAATGGCTCACGACCCATTCGGACCCCCATTTCCCGTGATACATGAAAAGTAAGCGAAAACAAATTAAAACATAGAAATGAATGAATGTATCACATGTCATGATTTCACATTTCAGGTTTCATCATTATAAAAATATACTATGCATTAATGGTAAGTGCAACGAACAATGTCACAAGAGCAGCAGCACAAGGCTTCACCATGTTATCAAAGCACAGCCATCTTATTGCTTATTACGCATGCGCACCCTTTCCCTCCAAAAACTATCTCTACATGAAGTCACGTGAGTGTGACTGACGCATGCGCAGAAGAGGAAAGTCAAGCAGCGACCATTTTAGAATTACAAAAGTTATTCGTATTAATAAAACACATAAGCAAGCTTCTCTATCATACATATATATCGGAAATAAAAGATATTAGTAAAACGTACAATTCGTTACGAGGTTACAACGGTTTCGAGGTTCATGAATCGAGCAAGTCGCGATGCGAAATCTTGCTCTATCAATTACAGTTGCATCAACTTATTACACAAGTAAGATAATACAGGTGTGCAGATCCACCCACATTTAAACATTCTAGTGTGGAAGTGCCACTTCTAGACATGGCTGTGTGTGTGCTGTGAAGGTGCTGGCGTGTGATTGGCTGGAGCTGGCTGGGATGCCAGGCTCCATGAGTCACAATGGGTCTGCCCGGTGGTGAGTGTGGAGATTAGCATGCTGATGGCTGGGGAGGAGTGCACCTGTGTCCTGAATGGGGCTGGGCTTTCCCCACACAATGCTGGCTCCGCCCCCTGTGGTGCGTCTAATGACCCTAGCCCTGCCAGTGAATAGAGTGAGGGGCTGAGCACATCAAGGGTGCTCCAAAACCAGCTGCGACTGGTTTCTCCCCCACCCTGCACCTACAGACAAAGGATTTAGTAGTATAAGAAGGGGCTGTGTCCCCTTACAATTTGTTCTCTTCTTGATCCTATCTAGAGGGGGGCTGTTGCTGTGGCTGGGCGCCAGGACGACCGCCACTGGAGATTGCCTCCCTGCCTAGGAGGACCCTGTGAGCTGGTTCTGGGCCCAGCCCTTGCCCCCCTGCCTGCCTGAAGGACTTTTGCTGGCTTCCAGCGCCTGGGAGCGCTTTGGTTGAGTCCCTAGCGCTTGGAGCGCTTTCTTTTGCCCCTAAGCGCTTGGGAGCGCTTTTCATTCAAAGCCGGTGCCCACCCAGCGTTTGCCCCGCTTTATTGCTGCATTTTAAGGTCCCCTGGGACATTGCCGCTATTTCTTTGGCTCCCACAGCGAGTGCCCACCTCGCTTTATATTTAATTAACATGGGAGCCCACTCCGTGTTGAAATCGCCGCCGCAGCCCAGGAGACCCTGCCGGGCCGCCGCGCTGCCTACGGCGACCCGGAAGTCTGGCCTCCATTCCCACAGTGCCGCGCTGCTATTGGTTGCAGCATGAACCGGAAGTGTTGCCGCCTGTAACCGGAAGCGGACGGGAGCCCACCCCGCGCTCCTGTGGAAAGAGAGAGCCGGCGCCTGGTCTCCTCCCCCCCCCCCCCGGGGCTCCCAAGAGCGAGGGAGAGCCCCGGAGAGAGAGGGAGAAGTGTGGAGAGAGCCCCCGAGGAGCGGGAGCTCTCGTGAAGAGCCGGCGAGAAGCAGTCCTGACGAGGTGCCCCGCCGCAGCAGCCTGGTGAGTGCGGGTTCCTCGGAGGGCAAGGGCGAGTCCCCCAAGCGGAACCCCAACCAGTGGGGCATTTGGTGCAAGAGCTCCAGGCATTTCTTCTGAGCCCACGAGAGGCTCCAACAACTGGGCACTTTGTTAATGAGCCCTGAGAGGCTCGGGCCATTGCTTGAGTTCGGAGCCCTAAGAGGCTCAAAGGCAGTTTCCGGGCTTCCGAGTCCCCAGGAGGGGGACTCCAGCAGCGGGGCCATTTTGCATTCAGAACCACGGAGGCTCAGGGCAGCATTTTGTTTATTAGGAGCCCAGAGAGGCTCAAGGGGGTATTTCCTTGTACCGAGCCCATGATAGGCTCAAGGCATTGTGTGAAGAGCCCCGAGAGGCTCTGGGGGCATTTCTTGCTGTAGAGCCCCGAGGCTCCCAGCCCCCCTTTTTGTTCTTGAGCCCTGAGAGAAGCTCAGCAGCGCCACATTTGTTTTAAGAGCCCAGAGAGGCTCTAGGGGGCATTTCCTTGTGGCCAGAGCCTGCGAGGCTCCACCGTGTTGGCCACATGCTCCTCACAGCTGCCAGGCACTTCGTGGGCAGCTGCCACGTTTAGGCCCCCTGACTGGGACACAGGGCGTCCTAGCCCCAACAAGGCCAGTTGGCCTAGGGACAGTCAGAGGTGGTGACTTATGTGAGTTTGGCGCAATTATTCTTTGATACACCTCTGAATGTTTTTAGGCATCAGGGGCCTCATTTATGAGGCTGTGCGTCACTTTTACGCCGCCGGTGCGTCACTTTTTGTGACACACCAGTGGCGTAAAAAATGCACCTGGTTGCGCCATATTTACAAAGTGACGCATCAAGGTAGATGCGTCACTTTGTTAACCCCTGCGCCACATTATACCTGCGCCAGGTATAATGTATGCAAGGGGGGCGTATTGACGCAAGGAAGGGTCGTAGAAGTGACGCAGTGAAATCTATGAGAATTCACTGCGTCACTTTTAGGACACCGTTGCGTCAAAATCTCGCGCCTGCCTCACAGCAGGCGTAAGACTGACGCAGGCCCTTTCACATGGGGCTTGCCCCATGTGAAAGGACGCATTGCTGGAGTTGCGTCACTTTTGTGACACACTCCAGCAATGCGTCACTTTTGCGCTTACAGATACATCAGGAATACTGACTTATCTGCAACTCCTTGCGACATGATGCGTCATACATTAAATATGACGCATCAGGAATGTCGCAAGGAGTGCGCACTGAGAAGTGACGCATCGCTGCTTTCACGCAGCGGTGCGTCATTTCTCATAAATGAGGCCCCATGTGTTTTTCTTCCCTGCACCTCTGAATGTGTTTTTATGCATCATGTGCCTTGTTCTTACACCTCTGAATGTGTTGTTTATGCATCATGTGTTCTCCTGTGCTGCACCTCTGAATGTGTTTTGATGCCTCATGTGCTTTGTTCTCATACCGCTGAATGTATGTTATGCATCATGTGTTATGTGCTTATACCCCTACAGGTATTGTGATACTTAGGTGGTTGTTTTTCTCCTAGTACAGGTGGTGCTAGTGAGGTCCTAGTTCCCTGCGTGACATTTTCCTAAGGTGGTTAGGGTTGCGTAGGTGGTACTTACCTGGTTACCAGTAGTTACTGGTTGTGTGCTAAAGTGATTTAGGGCCCGATTCACAGAACTAACTTAAGAGAAAATCCTAAACTTACTACTTTTGGTATTCACAGAAGTTAGGATTTTGTCTTAAGTTTGTCTTAAGTTTGTCTTAAGACAGACTTAAGACAGACTTAAGACAGAATCTTAACTTAAGTCTGTCTTAAGTCTGTCTTAAGTCTGTCTTAAGACAAAATCCTAACTTCTGTGAATACCAAAAGTAGTAAGTTTAGGATTTTGTCTTAAGTTAGTTCTGTGAATCGGGCCCTTATACTCTATGTTCTAAGTGCTAGTTCTAAAAGTGCTGATTCCTGACAGTGGTCCAGATGGCCCTGTCTTGTACATATCCCCTGTAAATTCTGCCCGTGCCTGTTGGCACATTGTAAAGTGTGTGTTTTTATCTAATGTGTTTTGGTGTAATACAAAGGCTATTTTTCTATATAACCTGGTGTGGAGTTTCCTTTGTGGTGGGTCTTGGGTGTTGTTGCTGGGGGTGCGTGCGCAAACACTTAACTCACATCGCCTCCAAGTTTAGCCTTACTGCTCGTGCTACGTTACCAAGGGGGTGAGCAGGGGGTATCTTGGCGTGTAACTCCCTTGCCCTGATGTGGAAGTGGTGGTCTCTGACTGACTTTGGCGCAAGCCCTGGCCAGCCAGGGATCCCATTTCTAACAAGACTGATTATTTTAAGATCCAGGTGGGAAGGGAGGAGTTATGTAAGCTCTCTGAGAGGGCACGCTACCCCAAGGTGGAGATAGGGTAGAGGGGACGTGGTGGAAGGGAAATTGCAATTGTGTGCGGTCATTGTATGACTGATGAAAGGACTCACTGAGGAGAGGACCCGCCCCACCCCAAAAAGGATAAAACAACCCCAAATACAAAACAACATGAATAGCAAAGGTGTTATCAGACCAATCCTGGACCAGCCAGCCACTGTATCAAAAAGAGAAAATCCGCAACAGTGCGGGAATGACACATGTCCGTCATAGAAGCACAGTTCAGGGGTGTGGTGATGAATCAGGTCCACGTAAGTATAAGGGAGTCGGCAGTCTGGCCCGCTCGAGTAGAGGATTCCATGTTTGGGCTAGATAAGAGGATCAGGCGGGGGATGAATTGGCAGGGCTGTCGGTCAGTGAGGCTAGAATGTTTTCCCTCTCTTTTGCTCGTGCTGCTGCGTCCGGTCCATGGGACAGTGAGGAGGGCTTGCCCACGGTGTGCCAGCGATTTGGCCTGTTGTTGCGGGGCATGAACGCTTTTATGGGCACAACGGGGCTGGAGGCGGGAGACCCAAAAGGTCGGAGGCTTCTTGTAAAGATCGCAGCGGGCGTAGTTTCCCGTTGAATTTAAAGATGATGCAGAAGGGATGGCCCCACGCATAGGGGATCCCTTTTCCCCTCAGGTGTTGAGTAATGGGTCGGAATTCCTGCCATTTGAACAATGTGACCACAGAGAAGTTTCGATAAAGTGTTGGAGTAAGGCCACGGAATTGTAGAGGGTGTGAGTCTCTGGCTTGATGTAGAATAAGTTCTTTCAGTGGAAATTGTGAACACACGCTAGGATGTCCGGTCGAGGCGCAGTATTCCGGCGGGGCAAGCCTACCTGGTGCACTCTATTGATTTGGATCTCAGTTGTGTGTTCCGGGCCCAGAATATGTCGAAAAAGGGCTTGGACAAATTCCCCAATATCACCGTCCTCCACTCCCTGTTTCACTCCGCGGATATGCACACTGTTGCGGCGGAAGGGGTTCCCCAAGTCCTCCACCTGCCCCTTTTGTTCTTTGAGAAGGAGAATTTCCTGATGCATCATACCGAGTTCTTCGTCGCGCCCATTTCCGTGCTCCTCCAACGTCGCAACTCAGTCTCCTATCTCTGAGACATCACGGCGGACCTCACAAACATCCACTGTCAGTTTGTCCTTGAGTTTCTGAAGATCTTCCTTAAGTGCGGAGAAGAGCGAGGTCATGAAGGCCTTCATGGCCAGTGCATCTGCTCAGTCCATTGCCCCTGTCACCATCTCCGAGCCTTGACCCGCAGTCTTCGCCTGTAGCATGTCTTTTACTGAGCGATCTTTCCCAGGCCGCCCAAAACCATGGGGGCCTGAATCCTGGTAGAGACTGTATGAGGGATCTCCACCAACAAGTGACGCTTGATGGGGTGAGCGCTGGAGTTGGATGGACAAGGTCCTGGGCACGGGGAGATTCAGTGCTCTGTCGTTGGGGCAGGGCCGGTTGCTGTTCCTGTAGGGGAACTCAGAGATCTTGCTCGCAGGCCTGTGTGGTGTGTGCGTGAACAGGGACGCCGTGCACCCAAATGAATAGCGCCAGGGCCCGCCGCTCCACCGTGGAGACAACAGCGCAGATGAGGCCAGCTCACTATCAAGCCAGGCTGAAAAATCACAATAAGTTGCAGAGCAGTGAAAGGGGGTGCGCCTCACCGCCTGCTTGAGGCACCGTCTCCTGAGCCGCCTCCACCAAATGCGTCACTCCCCCTGCTGCACCCTCCATGTCAAAGATCAGCAGGCCCCACGCAGGTGTCCCTTGGAGGCCAAGAGGCACCCCGCAGCTGGCGCAATGAGGTCTCCACAGAAGATCGGGCGGATATGTAAGGCCGCACTCAGGGATCGACCCTGTGCAGTGGGAGGTCAGGCCAAGAAGGAGGGGGGCAGCAAGGGGGTGAGAAGAGCAGGCAAAGTCCTGCTGGAGTGGCAGGTGCCCCCGCCTCTTCAGCTACCGGCGGTCCGCAGGTGCCGACTCCCACCTTGACGCTGACATTCCCAGGCGAGTATATGGGACAGCAGGGGGGCGCAGCACTATCCTCGGTCTCCATGCAGCCCGCCTCCCTGACCGCCCACACTCCGGTGAACTGCTGGAATCAGGTGAGGCACCGCGGAGGACCAGTGCTGCTGTCGGCAGGGCCCGACAAGGCAACGGCGCTATTTCGGCCTTCTCCTCTGGGCCGCTTTGCAGGCCTGGCCCACGTGGGCAGTACCTTCACCACGGCGGAGGAAGCAGTGCGCTGGCAGGTACATGGAGCCCCCATTGGGCAAAGGATGTCTCAGAGAGGCTGCGGGCAGGCCTCGGCATCCGGGGGGGCCCGATCTCAGGTACCCGGCCGCTCCGTGATGATCTGCAGCAGATGGGCTCCGTCACCGCGCTCCATGCACGGCAACCACGCGGCCCCGTCCTGCACCCAACAAGGTCGCAGCAGCCACCCAGGCACTCTATGGGCAGTCGTGGAATGTCGGCCAAACCGTGCAAGTGTATCCCGCCTGCTAGGAAGAAGGATGGAGTGCGATTTGGAAGCTATAGTATTCGGCGGGCCGGAGCGACCGTGAAGCACGTCCTATGCGGTCGCCATCTTGGACACGCCCCCCTATGACATCCTTTAAACTTGTCAACTTTGCATGTGTGCTGTTGTACTGTGCAGCACACATGAAACATTTGAGAATTTTGGGGAAATAAAAATATTTCTCCAAGTTAAAACCTGCTGCAATAAGGTTTTATTTTGACTCAAAGCATTGTCTACAAATGCTGGTTGAAAGGGCTTTACTTCAAAATTAAGAGGCATTGCTCTGATTTGTGTTAGTTTTGAGCAACTTTTAAATATAAAGGATCTTATTTACAAGAAAGTGCCGCTGCGCGGCACTGCAAGCCCTTTAGCTGCGCCACGCTGCAGCACTTTCAAAGAACAGGGATGTGTCATATTTGCAACAATATGACTCATCCCTCTCCATTCCTCTGTGCTGGTGCACGATTGGCTCCCCATTAGCCGCACAGACACCCTTGCGCCATGGTGCAATGGTGCCTGCGTTCCGGGACGATTGTCTCTGTGCAGGAAGGAGTACCTTCCTGCGCAAAAACAATTAAAAAAGAGGTGATTTCCTCTTCCTTTGTGTGCTGCACAATGCACTACCAGAAAGTGGAAAAAAGTAACTATTTCTCCTTATTGCGCATTTCCAGGTTTATGGATTTTTGTAAATCTGGAAATGCTGCAGTATACATGGGTGTTGTGTTGGAACACCCTGAGAAGCATCCATGCCACGCCCCTTTTACGCAACGTGTTGCGTGACAAGGGGCCATATTTACAAGGACAGGAAAAGCCACGCATTGTGGCTTTACTTGTCCTTTGTAATATGGGACAGGAGGTTGCACCAGTGGTGCGCCACTAGACTCAAGGGGCTTGTAAATAAGCCCTGATAAACTTTGCTGCTGGAAAGTGAATAATGTATTAACACTTTGAGTCGGTTTGTGTTGCTTTGGAGATTTTTAATAGGCGCAGAGTGTTGATAAACCTTTCCCTGCTTTCCAATGCAAAACTGTGCTGGAAAGTTACTCTCAAAGAAGCACAAACTGTACATTGCACTAATTAGCATCAAAGTGCATTTTTGGGGTGTACTAGGGCACTCCTACGACAGCACTAAGGATTTTGATGCAAACTAGTTCTACAGTGATTGTCAGACCTCCTTCATGAAGGTGTTAAGTATAAGAAATGTATTTATCTAACCAGACATTTAAAACATTTAATGTGTGCTGCACTGTACAGCACATATTCGGCGTGTGAAATTATTTAAAGTTTGTGATTTAAAGTTTGTCTAAGCATAATAGTTTGTAAATGAATGTATGGTAGACATTGAAGACAAGTGAGGGGTTTAAGGGGCATATTAACAAGGAGGGCGATAGGCGAATATCGCCGCGTTAGCGGGCGTATTTGGCCGCTAAGCGGCGATGATTCTATCGCCCTATTAACAAGCTGTCGCTAACAGCAGTTAGATAGCGAGCGGCTTGGGGCCCACTTTGCATATCAGCGATATTTATCGCCAATGACATGCAACGTGGGCGTACCCAACCCGTTAGCGACTGAAAGCAAGGCAGGCCTAGCGATGGAAATATTCACGCTAAGCGTGAATATCTCCAAAAACTAACGCCTGCTCAGACCAGTTCTTAGCCATTATATCCAATGGGAGGTGGATCTAATGGCTAAGACCCTGTTAGCGATAATGCGTGAATATCGCTGTATTCTCAGCGATATTCACGCATTTCGCTGCTATCACCTGGATTTTTATCGCTTTTGAGATAAACCTTGCTATAATGGCTAAGAACTGGCCTACGCAGGCGTTAGCTTTTGGAGATATTCGCGCTTAGCGCGAATATTTCCATCGCTACGCCTGCGTTCATAATAGGCGATAACGATGTTAGCGTTTTTAGTCGCTAACAGGTTGGGTACGCCCACTTTGCATGTCATTAGCGATAAATATCGTTGACATGCAAAGCGGGCCCCAAACCGCTCGCTATCACCTAAAAGCTGTCGCTAACTGATGTTAGCGACAGCTTGCTAATAGGGCGATGAAATTATCGCCGCTTAGCGGCCGAAAACGGCCGCTAAAGCGGCGATAATTTCATTTCGCCCGCCTTGATAATATGCCCACAGGTACTGCAGCAGAAAAAAGAGAAAGATTGTCCAATTCTAAACATGATGGAAGGAGGTATTCCTGAAGTTTAAGAAACAAGTCAGGTTTAAAAGGGTCGGTAGGTGAACCCGACTTAACCTGGCTGCATAGGGTCTGTAGTATAGGCAGACCTAGGCGGGTATTGAGGTGAACAGAGGCGGAAAGTACATGTAAGGGCATCAGGCATCACAACGGAAACATCAGTGTTAAAATGCAGGTAGACATCTTCAATCTTACTGATAAAATATTCTGCTACTTTCTGACAGTGTGTATTAGATCCTTCATTAGAATCAACTGAGAGCGTTGGTTTTTGTGAGGTTATTTACTAAATTAAAGATTTCTTTTGCGGGTTATTACTATTCCTGATGTTATTTGAAAAATCATCTCCCCTATTTATTTTGATCGGTTTATGGTAGGACGATAGGGGTTGCTCTATACTGAGTTTTACACCAACACTATGGGCGTAGGCTGGGGAACATATGGCGTTTTGTGTTGTTAGTGATTACAGTCTGGGAGAGATGCAGTCACTGGTACAGAGGTGTGGGAAATTAGGGACACTCATAGTTGTGTTGGGTGCCATAGGAACAGACTTCGGCATATTTACAAGCCCCCAGTGGCACCGAATCATCACTTTGTTTGATGCTATGATGGCACTGTGTGCTGGCCCATATTTACAAGGCCACACAAAGCCACCTTGTGTGGCTTTCCATGGCCTTGTAAATATGCCCCCTTTCACACAGTACTCTGCGTGAAAGGGGAGTGTCACGCAACAGCCATGGCTTTTTGACACTGCCGAAGATTTGCACGGATTCATAGATCTGAGGCACCGCCAAAAATTAACGCCTTTCAAAAGGAGGCATAAAAGTGTCGAAACAGAGATAAATACTTTTATTTCTCCTAGTTGTTTGCTCTTTCTATGTGTGCTGCTTTCTTCAGCACACATAGAAGAAGAAAAACATCAATGATAGTTTTTTGCAGTAAGGTGCCCCTTCCTGCACAAACACAATGGTGCAATGGTGCCGGCAATGGCGCACTGCTGCTGTTTTAGTTCCTGCACAGGAGAAAGTTCAGGGATGTGTCGTATTGCTGTAAATATAACGCATCTCTGCACTTTTGTAATGTCCTATCACGGTGCAGCAAGATGGCTTACAGCACCATGCCATTTCTTTGTAAATATGCCCCTTGCGTCAACTATCCAGGTGCTTAGGTAGAGTAGCCGCAGTGGGATCAGTGGAGGTGGTGGCCGGGGGCCAACAATTGTAGTGTTTTGCGAGTTAGCAATGATGGAACCCTTTTGCCTTATAATGGACTCCGTGGAGCTGTGAGGTAAATGTCAGAGATTAATGCAATGAAGGTTGATTTAGAATGTTGAGTTTGCAGTTTCACACAGACGAGTAAAATGTGTAATACCAGTCGCAGCTCGCGGGGGGAGGGGTTTACATGGGGGTGGGTGCCAGGGAATGAAATATAAAACAGAAAACTTACCTCACAGCCGGTCTGCGCCACCTCTGCTCCACTTAGAGCCTTCACCAATGGCACTGGAGCAGACTGACAACCCCTCTCAGCCAATCCTGCCAGCAGCACCAGGAGTGGCTTAGGGCCCGTTTAATCTCTGCCCGCCGCCTGCCCATTAGGAGACCGAAGGGCTCTTAATGGGCATGTGCAAACAAGTGCAAACACAAGTGCGCATGACTGGGCACGGGCGAAAAATTCGCTCACCTTCCCCACTCATGCGCACTTGTGCTGCTGCCTGTTGCCCCTGGTCTGACAATCATGTCAGTCAACATGACGCCAGACCGCCCACCCCCTTCAGACTCAGAAGGGGTGGGCGGTCCGACGTCATGCTGACTGACATGATTGTCAGTTCTCCCTCGGTGTCTTTGAACTTAAGTAAACTGATTCAGTTTACTTAAGTTCAGTAACGCCGAGGGAGCTGCGGGCGGGGGGGGGGGCTACGCCCCAATGCCCCAATGGACCCACCGCGCCTGTGTAATAATAAGCTCAGTGTTTCACGTAGTCATTGGTGGGTATCCAGGCTGGGGAAGATCCTGCAAATGGCAACAAGATAGGGGATAAGTAACCCGAAGTTTGAATGCGCTCGCCGAGGGTTTTTGCCGTAGTGCATGCCAAGTGTGCCGTCGTTGAAGTACAGAATCAACAGCTAACACATGTGGAGTCCACAATTCCAGCCACTGTAAAGCAGTTAAAAATAATGAAAGCATTGCAGATCTGTATGTCGTTGGCTGGTCGGCCATGCATAAAGGTACCGCACCGCCTGTCAAGTTAAAGTCATATGTTATACGGAGCATTCATGTCAAAGGCGGATAAGTACAGAGACAGAAAATAAGCACTAAGGACAGCAGTAGTCAAATATGAATAAAATACATAAAGCGATGGCTGACGAAACAATTAACAAGAAAACATATTGTCATTGCACTTACCAGAGTCCCGATAAGTGGGGCTCTACGACCTCAGCACCGGGCGAGGAGACCCAAGAAAAAGCACAAGGGTTGTGTTTACTAAACTGTCCAATATCTGAAGTGGCACATCACCAAAGCTGCTAGGTGGTGGCTCAGAACAACTCCAGAAGTCTCCTGAAAGTGAGGGGCTCTGATGGAAACCAAGAAAGGGTTCACAGTACCACAAACTGTCCAGGACGATCCGAAGACTGATCCTCTGCAGGGCCTCAGAGTTGGTGCAGATGACGCAGGTCTTAGTGGACAGCTGTTGTTTTCTGGAACAGCTTCCCCCTCAATGTCAGCCACTCCCATAAATGGTTACCAAGCTGCTGCCTTCCTAAAACCACCTTTCGATAGCGCCAAAAAGCACTATATTGGCAATAGATGAATTGTGTGGATAGGGACATTTGATGATTTCATCGATGCACTTGAAGAGACTGGTAACAAAAAGAATATCGAGCATCTCCAAACTCTTTCTGTGATAGTATAAAAGAAGTTATAAGGAAAAGGCTGAGAACTGCTGAAGAAGTCACGTGCCACCAGATTATAAAAGCTTTGAATCTCAAGTTTAATCCGATGTTCAATGTTGATTACGAAGAATACATTTTCAGTCAAGAACGACAGAAAGTTGGTGAAATCATTGATGAATTTGTGTAGAGATACGACACACTCATCAATTAATTTAACAATGAAGGAGCTATATATCTTAAGATATTGATGAGTGCTTGTCAGGTTTATTCAGGGGATGAATGCTGAGAGAAACTCTTAGGGCCCGATTCACAGAATGAATTTAAAACTCAATCCTAATCTTACTACTATTTTGGTATTCACAGAATGCACTTACTACTTTTGGCATTCACAGAATGAACTTACTACTTTTGGTATTCACAGACGTTAGGATGTTGTCTTAGGTTTGTCTTAAGTCTGTCTTAAGTTTGTCTTAAGTTTGTCTTGAGACAAACTTAAGACAACATCCTAACTTCTGTGAATGCCAAAAGTAGTAAGTGCATTCTGTGAATACCAAAATAGTAGTAAGTTTAGGATTGAGTCTTAAGTTCATTCTGTGAATCGGGGCCCTTAGTCCGAAGCGGGTGTTAATGGCGGCCAGAGCTGAAGAGCATCCATTTAGACAAGCTGCTGACATGGAGGCCGAAGGCACCTAGACTGAATCTGTCCTGACTTCGAAAATTAAGCCAAGGTAAATGACTAAAGGACACAAAGTGATGTGTACACGTAAAAATAAGTTGCATTTTAGATGTGGAATTTAATTTCCATAAGAAGTTAAATGTCCTGCCATTGGACAGATATGTAAAGGCTCTGGAAATGAGAATCAATTTGCGACAGTTTGCCAAGCAAAGGAAAAAGCAAGTACGTCATGGAACAAAGACAAAATGTCTGCCGGAGCGTTCCAGAAGCAACGTTCTACATGCGCCCACCAGGCCATGAGTTGGCATCAGTTAAGGCAAATTAACACTGAACACAGTGGATTGTAATGGAAATCATCGCCAAACAGCTCTTCTGTATCAGTATCAAGTGAAAGTGAAGATAATGGTTGTGCTATGTCTCTATTTATCACAGAAAAACATGCTTATGTGCAACTGGCTGCATGTGAAGAAAAATGTCAGTTAAAGAAACATGGCAAAGCACCAAAGTAATTCAAACATTGTCTGAAGATTACATTGAAAGTAATTTGGTTGTTCTATACCTTTCATCATAAACAGTGGTTCATCAATATACATTATGCTACAGAAATGTAATGAATTGTCTCCATTACCGCAACTTACGCCATTGAAAACCAAAGTGTATACATGGACCGCCTCGACACCCTTAAAAAGTCAATGTTCAGTTGTAGAGATGAGGAAACACAAGAAAACATAGGTGCAAACACCTATGCATGTGCTTTAAGGTACAGTGTCAAGTGCCTGTCTACTCAGTTTCCGCACAAATGCTGATATAGGACTGATTTCCGTAAACTACAACTTGAATGCTCACCACAAAATGGTAAGTCAATTCCCTTCATTGTTTCATTTCTTAGGAAAGCTTAAGACTATGAAAGTAAAGCTGTATATTAATGAGGATGCCTGTTCTGCTGCTCAAAGGACATTGAAAAATTGCTTTTTATTTACAAGACGCTATTGAAAAAGAACTTGAATCGTTATTTAAGCATGATATCATTGAGCGTTCTACTGGTCCCACACCATGGGTTTCTCCCAGAGTGGTAGTGCCCAAAAAGGACAGTGAAGGAGTTGTACACACATGTGTTGACATGTGTCTGGCAAACAAGGCTAGGGAGAGAGAACAACATCCAGGTCCACACATTGCTGAAATGATAACCCAATTAAATGATGCAATGGACTTCTTTCGCCTTGATTTGAATAAAGGTTATCATCGGCTGGAACTCAAAGAGAATTACAGAAACACGACAACATTTTATACACATGTTGGTTTGTACAATACAAAAGATTAAGGGCCTGATTTAGGTCTTGGTCAGACTCCAGTCGTCCCTTCGTGGTGGCATTTACAAGTATTGTGTTGAGCTGATGGATTGTCGCCTGCCGTATTTAGATGTCTGCTGACTGAACCACTGTCCACACAAACAAAATGTTGTCAGTGGCGTAAGCAGTTCACCGCTATCAATGCAGCAGACTCCTCTCCAGGCTAGCAGTAGTCCGTCACCATCAGGGTGGCGGGTTAGCACCGCACCTATTTCAGTGTCCCGTGTCTTGCTAGCGGTGTCCTAATGCGATTTGCTTATGGAGTCCCTGTTTGAGTGGAGACTGATAAGCACTACTTATTTATGTGTCAATACATATATATTTTGTGTTTGGTTTGAAAATATATCTTGGTTGTGTGTCATGCCCCTTTTGTACATATTGCATTGCACACAAAGAACACACACACGCACTATTGAATGCACACCCACTGGCACCAGAAGCACAACACCCACAAGCACCACAACAACAAACTTTTTTTTAAGTGTCAATACAGGTGAATTAGTTTTACCTTGATAAGTTGTAAAAATGAGCACTAATGCATTACACATAAGAAATAAATTGCATTTAAGTTCAATGTAAAAATACACATGACTACAGCAGTTGTCAACACATGATTCATAGTAAGAGAAGTGTAAAAGAAGCTTACCTTAGATTTCAGAGACAATAGTGTTGATTAGCATCGGGTTCAGGTAGTAGCAGCAAAGGAAGGACCTGGACAATGGCGTTCAAGATAGAAGCGGAAGTGGGAAACAGGAAAAAAGGTAAGTTTCTCCCTCATTTTCTTCGATTCTGCCAAATCAAAGTAGGAGGTATTACCACAACAGTTTCCTTGACGGAAAGGCATATCGTGATTAGCCTGACAGTATTCATGGCTGGACAAGCGCCGACAGCAGTTTCTGCATATTATGCCGCCAATGTGGGAGCAAATTCTGGCGGAGTCAGAGGCACTTGGGCAGTCTTTCGTCCATGGACCTGCCAACATCTAAATAGAGTGGGAGGACTCCCAAATAGGCGGATGGTGGAACCGTTGAAAAAGCGATAGCCTAACCCTTACAGACAAGATCCTAATCAGATCCCGGGTTTTGGTGTGTCTTTGGCCGCAGAACTTTTGTAAGATGTCATTCAACGTATCATACAGCCTATCATGAATGCGCTCAATTGTAGCAATTACATATTGGTTTTCGTAGCTACACAAAAAGAGCACAATGAAGCTCTCACCCAAGTATGTTGTTTACTTACTGATGAAAGTTAGACTTTGAATGCAGATAAATGTGAGTTACACAAGACAAAGTTATAATTCTTTGGCCATATCTTTTCTGATAGGAGTATGACACCCGATCCTGCTAAAGTACAAGCGAGGTAAAATGCTGATCCCTTACTAGATGTTTCTATGGTGCCTTCTTTTCTTGGCATGGACATCTACTCAGGGGCTGCTCCTCCCCTAAGGCGGAGGGGCATCGCCCCAATGCCCTCAAAGCAGGAAAAATAAAATGATAGTATCATAGGTATTATCATTTTATTTCTCACAGGTTTGGGGCTCAGTTAGGGCAAAGCGGGGCTTGTAGCACAAGGGGAGGAGTGGTTTGCACAGTTCAAGTGCAAATGACTGCTTGGCCAGCAGTTTTGCCCCGGCCAAACAGTCATGCACACTTTGCATGATCCCCACCAGACTGCATTACACAACCTGGTGGGGAACATGCTCAGGCCCCAGTTCCCCTCTGAGCGCCGATCCACAGCAATCAGACCAATCACAATGCTGCATTGCAGCGTTATGATTGGCTTAGGGGAGCCTGGGTGCTTCCTTGTTCCCGGACTGCAAAGAAGCGGAGGAGAGACGCGGCCGGCGGAAGAGGTTAGAGGTATTTTTTTAACATTTCAATCCCCCCACCAGAACCTTTTGCCCCCTCCGACACCCCTGCCTCTCCACCCTCATTCCCTGCCAGCCGTTACTGCAGCTACTTTTCCCGATATAGATGAGACATTGCCACTGTAAGTGCTCCATTGAGAGAATTGACAATAAACTAATGTTTCATTTCATTGGTCATATAAATGTGAAAAAAGTTTTAAGAAAATCAACCAAGCCATTGAAAATGTTACTGAAATGGCATATTTTAATCCCAAACTTCATACAGAGGTTGTTGCTGATACTAGCACAGTTGGGTTTGGTGCTAATCTTGCACAGCAGGGGGACACCTGAATGCTACAAAGGCATATTGTGGCATATGCCAGTGGGAGTTTGTCCAACACAGAACATGCTTATTCACAACCTGAAACTTAAAGTGTAGCAGTGGTATGGGCTTGTGAACATTTCCATGCATTCTTGTATTGAAAGATTTTTACACTGGTAACTTGGGGAAACGCCTTTTACAACTCGGTCATTACACCACAATACCTTTACAATGACTGCGTTGTTAGTACGCGATGTAATGACATCGCAAGTCTTTACACTAAACTCCACTAGGGGCACTGAGTTATTGGAAATACATTTCCAACACCTTCCCTACTGTTGCGCAAACTGGAGTAGGAATAGTAAATAATACTATTCCTAAGTCCAGCGTGCCCCCTAGTGGATGTCGTTGTATAGACTTGTGATGTAGTACATCGCGTACTAACAGTAATGGCACGCAATGTATTACATCGCGTTGTAATGTGCTATATTTAGTAACTGGTCATCAAGCTTTACTAACAATATTTAGCATGCCAAAGGCCAAGATGCCTTCTCGCATTGACATGGAGACTATGGGCCCGATTCACAGAATGAATTTAAGACTCAATCCTAAACTTACTACTATTTTGGTATTCACAGAATGCACTTACTACTTTTGGCATTCACAGAATGAACTTACTACTTATGGTATTCACTTACCCTGGGCGGAGAACTACGCTCCGTTCGCGGTGTTTGCGAATTTTTGGCAACTTCACACTTTGTTGCGAGCGCGAAGCTGCCGACTACTTCGCAATCTACTGCGTAGTGTAGTAGTTTTTGTTCCTCGCGCGCTCAATAGCATTCTCGCATGCGCGGTAATGACTTACCGTGGTTCTGCGTTCGCTTTCTCGCTTTTCTCTCCCGGTCGCGTTCGCTACGATGTTTGGAATCCGGCCGCACAATCCCATGTAGTTCATGTAGTTAGTGTAGGCCTGCTTGAGTTCATTTACTTTCTGTGGGTGGCTTGGCCAGGTGGTGGTGGCCATTTTGTGTTTGGAGCCACTGTGTTTTTTTTGCCATAGGCCTCCAAGCTTGTGGCCTACTCTGCCAGTAGGCCCAAGGGTACTACTAGAGTCCTCATCATGTGGGTGCATGAAAGTTGTTCAACTGATTTTGTGTGTTTTAAGTTGTAAGTGTTACATCATAGGTCATGGATGGCTTTGGATTGATTAGCAAAATGTTTTTTTGTTGTTGAATTGCAGGTTTTGGGTGTGTGTTGAATAAAATGCGCACTAGGTAACCCTAGAATTGAGCTCGCGTAATTTTGGTAACTTTGCACAGTGCTACAACGCGACCTTACAGTTTTTGTCTTTTTCGCATGCTCAATGTGCGGGCTCGGGCACGCGATAACGACGTTTTGTACAGTTCGCGCTGCCGAACACGCCGAATTTGCATTCTCGTGAGCTATATCTCCCGAGTTGCCTAAAACGTTCCCGAAAATGTAGATGCTGTTCATTTTGCTAAAAGAAACTCCTCAGGTTGTCATTTGGAGCATGGACCACTAACTGTTTCTGTCCTCTATGTACTTTGTTATTATTTGAGGGTGGCCTGACCATGTGGGCGGCTTGGCGGCCATTTTGTCAAGCAGCCAACCATTGTCCTTTTGCCGTAGGAATGTATTGTATGTCTTCTCTTTCTTTTCATGTTTTTGTGGGTGGCCAAGCCATGTGGGGGCGGCCATTTTGTGTGACCTTCCATCGTGGTTTAGTTTTTTTGCCGCAGGCCTACAAACTTGTGTGATTTTTTTCTGCCAGTAGGCCTAGAGTCCCAGAGATAGTCAGCGGGATGATTGATGTAGCGTTGTCCATTTTGTCTGTTGAATTTAACATAATTTAAGGCATGGGTGGCAATACATTGAATTAAATTTTCAAATGTGGTGTTTGGGGTGCAGTTATTTGTTTGGGTGAAAAACTCTAAATGCCTTTGTTGTTTGTGTTGTTGTGTAACTTTCAAACCTTGGAGCCATGGGGATTTTCTTTTTTGCATTAAGCTGTGATGCAGGCATCCTTCTTTTTATGGCCATATAGGGAGGGATATAGGCCTGCTTGACTTTATTGTTTTCTGGCCTTTGCCGTTTAACCACGTACCTGTGATGAGAGTGCCCATGTGGAGCTGGGGTGGTAGTAGTTGTGTGCTGTTTTGTTTTTGACAAATTGGCCTGTGTCTTGCCATTGTTCCTGTTGGCTTACTACTGTTCACATCCCCATTGCTATCTGCTGCAGGTCACTGATGCTGCATCCATCCGAAATGATGCACAAATTAAGGAAAACAAGTTCCACTTCCACTACATTAGCTTTTTAGTTCTTTGCTATTCTTACTCTTACTGGTTGTACTAATACTTCTAGTAGTAATTAAAATTAAAGCTAAAAAAAAATCCACATTTGACTGATGTTGTTAACTTCTGCCTTCTTTGCTTGTAGGTGCTGATTGCTGAAGAGGAGGTGTCTTCATTCATCGCCTGTTCTACTGCCAGACGGACGTCCTTCTGTACTACGTCACGTGTGGTGTGACTAACCTGACCAGACATCATTCTCAGCAACTTGTGCAACTTAGTGCTGCTGCTGACATCTGAAGAAGATGGGCCCAAAGAAAGCAGGTACAAGGTCCTCCAAGACCAAGAAAGTAGCTGAGAAGAAGAAGGAAGAACAGAAGAAGGTAGTGACACTTAAGTCTGGTGTTGACCCGAAAACCTTTTTTGGGCAAAAAAAAAGTACGCCTGCAGCAGCAGTGACCGGGGTCCAAGCTGGGGCCAGCACCTCCGCATCAGTGGGCCCAAGCCACCAACCCAGGCCCAAGCAGATGAGTGGGGAAGAGGTAGCCAGCCTAATGGTGGAAAGCAGTGATACTGAACCTGAGCTGAACTTATCGCTATCTCAAAGTAGTACACATTAGACGCAAGAGGGAACACAGCAGAGAAGTGGTGAACAACAACCAGCGCCCGCAATAGTAGATGTTCAACCTGAGCCACCGCCCGCAATAGTAGTTGTTTAACAACCACCTCCCGCAATAGTAGATGCTCAACGAAAACAACAACCACAACCACCGCCTGCAATAGTTGTTGTTCAAGAACCACCACCAGCAATAGTAGTTGTTGTTCCTCCCGAAGTCGGGGCAGTTCAGGAAATTGAGCCTGATGCAGAGCAAGAAGAAGACGAGGCAGCACCTCATGCAGGAGGTCTATTGTTTTCCAAATCCCCACCAAGGAAAAGGAGGGTCCATTGAGTTCTTCGCCAAGCATCCCTTCTGATGATCTTGATCTCAATTGGGAGCCACAACAATCTCAACATGAGAGGGAGAGACATCCAAAGAAGACCAGGCTAGGGAAAAGGAAGGTTCCAGGAAGCCTACCACTTATGGAGTGCGATGTTGAGCAGCCGGATAATGATGGTGATGATGAGTCAGACCCAGTCATCACAAGCATTACTCCTGGCCTGAGGACATGGAGACCAACATTTTAACCCTATCAAGAATGGCTGCGACTAGGGATGTAGCACGCATACCACCAACACAGGCCACACCAAAACTACCTCCAGCTTCCATTTTTACATTTGGACACAGCCGGCAGCGTCCTACATCCAGCACAAGTTCCACCTCAGCAGAAGTAGGTAGTGGTACTACTGCGCAGCCACATAGTGAAATTCACCAGACAACAACCTTCAGTTCATCCGGCATTGGAAGGGGCACCTCTAGCAGGAGACAAAAGTTTAGCTCCCCAGTGTGGGACTTCTTTACAGTTAGCGCAAATGAGGAGAACATTGCTATATGCTCCATTTGTCATTCCTCTGTTAGTCGTGGTAAGCTTGGTACAAACTATGGTACCGGAGGCCAAATGACCCATATGAAAAAACACCACGCAATCAAGTGGGAGGACCACCTACGTATCATAAAAGCAGGAACCATTAATGTTGGTGGGGAAGCAGTAGAAGGTCCACACGTCGAACAGGAAGAAGAGGGAGACATTCTATCAGGTAGTGGTACACTAGTAAGTACCCCTGTCCGATTCCCCAGCACTGCAGTGGTAGATCCCATATCCTCCGCATCAGCAACATCTCTGTGGCACCAGAGTAAGAGTAACCCGGAGACACCAAGGAGTACGGGTGCAAAGTCTGCGACGCGAATGACAGCATCGGGCACAACAGAAAGAAATACCAAGCAGCGTACCATTGTTAGCATGTTTAGGCAGGAGGGAAAGTACGAGCGCAACCACCCAATAGCACATTTGTACAAGGCTAAGCTTACTAAAATGTTAGCTCTGGACCTTCTCCCTTTTTCTTTTGTTGTAGGGGTGGGTTTCCTGGAATTTGTGTCAACCCTCTGCCCAAAATGGAATGTTCCCAGTCGCTACTATTTTGCCAGAGTTGCTATTCCAGCACTACACCACGACGTGCTGGAATTGCTTGGAAAAGCCTTGCAGCAGAGTGCTGTGCATAGTATCCACCTGACAACAGACATGTGGACCAGTAGCCAAGCCACTGATTACATGTGCATCACTGCACACTGGATCTCTTTTACAGGTGTTAGAGACAAGATATCTGCAGGTATTGACACTACTGAGATTTTAAATGATACTCGCAAACATGCTACTGTAGCCATGTTTGCTATGGAGACATCGCATACTGCTGCAAACATTTTGGATGAGTTCAACAGCAAGGTCTTTGAATGGCTGCGACCAAGAGGCCTCAATATTGGTTTTGTTGCCACCGACAATGGTAGTAATGTAGTTAAGGCCATGGAAGATGGTGGCTATTTTACGGTCCCGTGTTTGGCACACTGCATTAACATTGTGGTTCAAGAGTTTCTGAAAAATGAAAGCAAAGTCAACAGCTTACTGGCCATTTGCAGAAGAATCTGCACACATTTCATTCATTCTTTTAAAGCCCGGAAGCAGCTACGGGTCATTCAACGTGAGCATAGAATGCCAGTGAAAGCATTTATCCAGGAGGTACCAACACGTTGGAACTCTACTTATTACATGCTTGATCGGCTGTTTGAGCAGTACATACCACTTAATGCTTATGTCATGATAACAAGAAGATCAGGGGATCCAACTGGTGTCATTAAAGCCATGACAGTTGAGATGTCGCAATGGGACCTCATTAAATGCCTGGCAGAGATGCTACTTCCTTTTAAGGTCTTCACACGTGCAATCAGCAGGGAGGACTGTACAATGAGCCAAGCTATCCCATTGTTGTACATGCTAGAGCAAGAGCTGAAGGAGGTGTCTGAAACATACGAAGGTGTTGAAGGAAAACTTGAAGCATGTAATTTGGCGAAGTCCTTAGCCGGCCGCTTATCTCAGAATACAAGGATTCAAAATAAGATTGTGCCGCATCAACATTACATTACTGCCACAATTTTGGATCCAGGGTACAAAATATTTGTGAACAGTAATGCCTTTTTCAGAAGAGGATGTTTCCAAGTACAAAACTGTAATAGCCGAGGAAGCCACTGATTTAGAAAACGAACGGCTCTCAATTAGGGGCCTGCCAGTGCCAGCCCAGGACAGTGCAAGTACTACTGAGCATCCTACAGAGTCAAGTTCTTCTTCACAGCATGCGAGCAGTGTGTTTGCTTCCCAGCAGTCACCAACACAAACAATAACAACAACCGCACCAACAGGATCTGATTCATCAGACACAAGCAAAAAAATAGCTGCTTGGTTTCTACAGAAAGGGATGGGTAAGTCCGTTGCTGTCGCAAAGCAAAAAGAGGACGAGCAAACCCGAGCACCAATGAACATTGAGCGGTTGGTCCAGGCCTATCTGGATGACACAACAGAGGTGTTCATGGAGCAAAGCCCATTGGTGTATTGGTATAGGACAAGAAGCCAATGGCCACTGCTCAGCAGGCTGGCGATAAAGTATCTAGCTTACCCTGTTGCAAATGTCTCTTCTGAGCGTGTTTTCAGTGCTGCTGGTGCCATTGTGACTGTGAAAAGGACCAGTCTCTCGCACAAAAGCGTGGAGAGGTTAACCATGATAAAAATGAATCAGCACTTGATACCACCAGACTACAAAGTACGTGAATCAGAGCTGGAAGAGGAGAGCGAGTCTGAAGAAATAATTAGTGGGTTAAAGGACCTACTTCTGTCGGAAGAACCACCAGGGTTTAAGGACGAGCTCCTCTTCCCTGACAGCTAGGATTTGCTTGCAGTGCCAAACTTCATCATCATCAATCACAGGTAAGAAGAGAAGTTTGCTACGAGGTATAATGGAGTAGTAGTACAAATAGGACAAATATGACTCAGTGAGGGGTACCGCATCTATCAGTTGGCATGATGTTGTTACATGTGGTCAATTAATAAATTATTTCAATCAAACACTGGCCGCTGCCCTGCATGTAGAGTAAACCTTGTGACGTACAACAGTAACCCCACCACAAAGCAACATCACATGTGTACGTTGAAAATAAATAACATTTATTGATGTACATAAAAAAATATCCTTCTAGTCCTCTCCTATCCCACCCCTATCCCCACCCTAACCCCAACCAATGTCCAAGTCCAAAGAATGTCCCACAAAAATAAGTTAACCCCAACACCCAATTCCCACCCACCAACAAAAGTATTAAAAAAGGGGCAACAGGGTCCATCACAATTGGCGGGCTTTAAGGTGTTTGTCCACCAAGATCTTTACACGCTCCTCTAATTGATCCTCCAACTTAGACACCCGGAGGAGAATCTTTTGCCGAAATGCACGGCACCTACATTTGCAACCATGATGTGGGGGGGCGGCAGATGTTAAATGCCGGCAGTGAGCGGATGCCTGACCACGGCGCCGTACTCCTGCAGGTGGGGCCTGGCTGGGGCCTGGGGCATTGGTAGAAGCAGCAGCTGCTGCCTCTTGCTCCTCCTCGGCCTCAGCCACCAGCCGGCAGTACTCCTCAACAATGGCCTGCAGTTTCCTTTGCCGGGCCCTGGCTGCCAACTCCTTCCTTGAGGGTTTTTGGGAAGGAGTTTGAGTATCTATAAAAAAAGAAACAGAATTGTAACTGAAACTCTTCCAAATTAATTCAACACATAGTGGCATAGTAGCACTACCAAGCACAGTACATACAAATAGCGGCAACTTTTAGTATCTATCTAATCTATCCTCCTGCTTCCCCTGCCTGTAACTTTTGTTGAAGTGTTTTTCTGGCATTATACTGGCCCTAGTACTATGGGTAGACTTGAGTACACAGAAGAACACCAGTCTTTTTTGTATCTCCTTTTATATTTTCAAAGTGACAGACTCCACCTATGATGAATACAATAGATTTAGGGGGAAAACAACCAATACAAATAAATGTCTATCATTCTTTATTATCGCCTTAGCTGGTTTCACTTTCATCAACAACCACCCATGCGTCCACTCCTTCCTTGCCTTGGGTTTCATTGTCACAAACTCCGCTCATGATTCTTGCTATCCACTATATCCATGCACCCATATTGTTTTGCCCAACCAGGTAAATATCTTCTCTTTCACCTTCAAGTTCTACCCATCCTTCAACAACCCATGCATCGGATTCATATCAGCCACATGCATGAACCTTCCAAAGTATCCTTCTATGGTCTTTCGTCCTTCCTCCCTAGTTCACTTCTTTCCCTTTTTGTTCAACACATCCCTCAAGGTCATCTGATCTGATTTTTAGTCTTCTCCATAACTTTCACAGCTGAGTTGGAGTCTGATAGAAGAGGCCTTGTTTACTCAACTCATGCTGGTAATGCTGCAAAGGGTGTCTTCTTCAACCATTGTATATTGTCCAGTACAATTTCAAATTCATACTATCTTAATAAGTCTCATAGCACAGTGAGGGAAATGTTCCCCTTCCACCTAGTAATGCAAATAAGTAATGAATATAACTTACCACCGCCCGCCGCTGAAGTTTCCTCCCCCACTGTTGCTACTGCAGGTGCTGCAGCCGCTGTCCCCTCCTGGGTGGCATTAGTAGTATCGCCGCTGGCCCCGTCGTCAGTGGCACTGGTCGTTGGTAGTGACTGTGCACCTATAAAAGCAAGTACACCTTTTGAGATGCCTGCACAACTTCCCCTATTTTACGAGTTGTACTTCACCAGGAAGGAAGATTGAAAATACAGTTACGTACAACATAAAGCATTGTAAGTGTAACTAGTCCAAATTGCGTACTACTGTACAGCAGTCATTAGACAGAGTTTAGTTTTACTTTATTAGATGGTCCCCAGGGTCATCTAATCTCTACTCCTACTCTAGTCTTTGGAACATTAGCCTGAGCCATGTAACCATTTTAGAATGATCCCGGTCTACTGTTTTGCCCATGTTGTTACCTTGCAGCTTGTTGCAGTAAGAAAGACACCTTTGAGGACACATGAGTGTTGCATACAACTAAAGAGGTTGACTTACTTACTTACAGTATTGTTAATCCCTTTTGCTTATCCATAATGTTACACTTTTTTGGCATGACTGCTATAAACTGGCATAGTTATTCACTGTCTAACGTGCAACATTGTTCTCCTAGGCAGATGAGAAGATTGCCTTCTATGAACCAGAGATTAGCAGAGCTTTAGAAAGATGCATGTGTAACCAGTATACGTTCAACAGTGAGGGGTCTCCCACAATTCCCACAGTTCTCTATCGTGCACTAGTTGTACAAAAATGTATAGTATTTAATCTTCTTTATTTTGCATGGTGGAGCTGGATGTTTTTCATGGAACAACTTACAAGTTACAACAATACAAAGCTTGTTGTTAAAAAAATAAAGTTTTTGAACTTGCACATAGACTCTGTGGTATATTAAATTTTGAGTGTCTGGGGTGTTGTGGACTTAAACGAGTGAGTGAGCGAAAGGGTGTTCTTCTGTTCTGGGTTGTGTAAGAAAATCATTGGATATATCTAACTATCTTCTTGTGGGGGTCGGGATGGAGTCTAATAGTAGTAGCACAAAGAGTCATCGGGCAGAGGCAGGTTGAAGGAATTTAAACTAGTCAGGGATGGCATTAGATACCCAAAATTTGGAAAACAAATTGAAGACCAAAGAAGGTTTAGCTAAGATTTAATTAGGAAGGAGGCTTAATAGGTTTGACTTTGAAACAATAAGGTGCGTTAAAAAGTTAGGGAAATATAATTCATAATAATATAAGCACTGGAGGACTTACTGGGGCCAGCAGCAGGATCCTCGGCAGAGGAGTGCTCCTCTGGTCATTGTTGTCCTGCCGACTCGGACCCCGTCTTCGTGCCCCTGGGTGGTGCTGATCATGTAAGAAATAATAAAGAAAGAGAAACATTGAGTGCTGTGAAACAAATACATCATTCAAAAATCCTCTCAAACATTTTAGGAAACAACAATTGCAATAAAATTTACTTCGAAGTCTAAATGACTACTGGCTTGCAGGATTCACAGACCGTCTACTTATAGAACACTAATCAAATGTTCCATAAACATTCTGATTGCAGAATATACTAACGAAGCCAGTACCTCCTGACCTACACCACCTATTCCAGAATCCAGCCGGGCCAATTGTTCAGTAAGTCGGCATTTCTATTTTATTTTGGCCCGCAAACATGCATAGATGAGATGGAGGATTAGGACACATGTATATATTTGTGCATATACCAAATTGTTGGTTGCTTGCGTCATATGAAGTCCTACTGACTGACGTGACAATGCTATTGCTGCTAAGCCTACCACTCAGTAAACAAACTGCAAACCGGTTCGATGGAGGGGTGGGATAAATAAGAACTAACTAAGCATTCAGTGACAGAGGAGGTGCTGCGTCATGCAGACCGTTAAGAAAATATGAACTAATACTATCCATCCACCACTATTTCAATAAAGGACAATGTAAGGACTAGACTCTAGCAATAGCATTACCTAACTTAAGTTCTCTAAAGTAAACTCTAACATCAATAATCACCAGCCCAAGCTAGCGCACAGTTACAACAAACCAGTAAGAGATACAGTAACAGAAGATTTTGAGACGGAATTGATCTGCAATGTAACTAAGCGCACAAGTAATCGTGTTACTTATTCGTCCAAGAATTATACACAATACTTATACTACTATATATACATATATTAATATATTACTAGCTACTCACCAAGCCCCACGACCTCGACACCTAGCAGGTCCAACAGGTCCTGCTCCCTGTCTAGAATGTCTGCCCACCGGTGGGCCAGCAGCTGGTGGGTGCCCCGGATATCCGTGCTGCGGAACTGCACGGCGCACCTTCGCCCACCGGCGGTGACGCTCCTCTGGGAGGTAACCAGAGCCTGGCCTGCCGCCTTCTGCCAAGGTCAAGGGGAGGTGGCGCTGGATAGAAAAAACAAGGGCGGCCACCTCCGCCTCCCCAAAAAGATTCCGGGCCTTCACCCCAGATGGTTGCATTCTGCCGCAAGGCAGCCGGCTCTTGGGCGCAGGCGCCTTGCCCTTCGAGCCGGTTCTGCTGCTCCCCTTTGCCATGGTTCTGGGGTGGAGGTGGAGGTGGAAAAGAAAAGTTAGAACAAAAGGAAAAAAGTTAGGGGGGGAAAAGTGGGAGCTTAAATAAAGAAGTAAAATTAAAAAGTAGAAAAGTTTTAAAAAAGGTGGAAAAGTAGAAATAAAATGCAAAATATAAACTTGGGACAGAGAGAGATAGATGATAAGTAAGAAAAGTAAGAAAAACTGTGAAAATAGGTAAAGATTGCACAGATATAAGGTAGATTGAAAACTAGGCCCAGAACCATAGCATAGAGTATGAAAAACAAGATGGCCGCGCCCATCGCGACCACGTGGGTAAGTTCGCGTGCGATTTCACGCGAACACGCACTTTGTCAGCATGAACAAGTAGTTGTGTTCCCGAACAAGACGTGCACCGCGCGAACACGTTATACGTGACCCGGAAGAGGAAATAGGGGACGCGAGCGGGCGGGACAATTGAAAAAACAAGATGGCCGCGCCCATAGCCAGCCACAAGGGTAAGGTCGCACGCTACAATCCCCCGAACACGCAGACAGCGCCCCAAACACGCACAACGCGCTCCCGAGCAAGAAAAACGGCTCGCGAACGGGACCAGCAAGCTACTACGCATGCTCGCGAAGCTCGCGTAGTGCGAGAACGTCTTCGCGTAGCTTCGCGTAGCGCGACTACGCATACTACGCCCAGGGTTAGTATTCACAGAAGTTAGGATTTTGTCTTAAGACTAACTTAAGACAAACTTAAGACAGACTTAAGACAGACTTAAGACAAAATGCTAACTTAAGTCTGTCTTAAGTCTGTCCTAAGTTTGTCTTAAGACAAACTTAAGACAAAATCCTAACTTCTGTGAATACCAAAAGTGGTAAGTTAATTCTGTGAATACCAAAAGTAGTAAGTGCATTCTGTGAATACCAAAATAGTAGTAAGTTTAGGATTGAGTCTTAAGTTCATTCTGTGAATCGGGCCCTATGATTACAAGAGTACAATTTTAATATTGTGCATCAGCCAGGGAAGGATCAGAACCCTGCTTACTACCTTTGTTGTGATCACTTGAGCCAGAGGTTGAATGTAAATATTGAACAGAATGGAGCTCCGGGAAGAGCCCTGGGAAGCACCTTAAGACAGATCATGGGATTGGGAACTGAAGGGAGGAGAAATTATATATAAAGATCTCTCAGAATCAAACCAGACCAATGCAGATCCACCTATGCCAATGTCCTGAAGACGTTGAAGGAAGATCTTATAAGTCAAGCAGAATTAAGGCTCCGGATCTGCCATCATCTAAAATGCTCTGTGAACGCAAGAAGTGCAGACTCCGTAATATGCGATAGTCTGAAGTCGTTTTATGAAATATCCAGAATATGGGGTCATATTATCAAGAAAGGGCGATACATTATAGCCAAGTTTATCTTTAGTAAACTGCCGCTAAAGCGGCGATAATGGGCTTGATAATAGGCCCTTGTGAATACCCATAGAAGCCCAGGTTCTGGTGTTAACCTGGGCTTCTAAGGGAATTCACAAGGGCATATTATCAACCCATTATCGCCGCTTTAGCGGCAGTTTTCTGCCGATAAAAGCGGCGATAATGTATCACCCTTTCTTGAAAATATGGCCCTAGTTCTCTTCCAGGAACTGAGTAAGGCAAGTATTGACGTGTCTCTCTGTAACTTAGCAAGAAAAGACAAGACCGAGATTGTGCGAAAATGTTCGGGCTGAGTGGCATCCAGAGATGATTTCTTTAGAAGTGGATAGCTTTGACATGTTTCCACGGACTGTGGGGCATATTACCAACAACTAGCGATATTTATCGCTAAATGGGCATAGCGAGTTTTTTTTTATCGCCAAGCATCGCCGGATATTATCGCAGAGATAACATGCTATTAGCAACATTTATCTCTAAAGCGATAAAATATCCGGCGATAGTGGCGAAATGCATTAATATCGCTGAGAATATAGCGATATTCACGCATTAACGCCAATAGGGTCTTAGCCATAATATCCACCTCCCATTGGATATCATGGCTAAGAACTGGTCTGAGCAGGCATTAGCTTTTGGAGATATTCGCGCTTAGCGCGAATATTTCCAGCGATACGCCTGCGTTCATAATAGGTGATAACGATGTTAGCGTTTTTAGTGGCTAACAGGTTGGGTACGCCCACTTTGCATGTCATTAGCGATAAATATCGCTGACATGCAAAGCGGGCCCCAAACCGCTCGCTATCACCTAAAAGCTGTCGCTAACTGATGTTAGTGACAGCTTGCTAATAGAGCGATGAAATTATCGCTGCTTAGCGGCTGATAACGGCCGCTAAAGCGGCAATAATTTTATTTTACCCGCCTTGATGATATGCCCCCAGGTACTGCAGCAGAAAAAAGAGAAAGATAGTCCAATTCTAAACATGATGGAAGGAACTATTCTTGAAGTTTAAGAAACAAGTCAGGTTTAAAAGGGTCGGTAGGTGAACCCGACTTAACCTGGCTGCATAGGGTCTGTAGTAAAGGCAGACCTAAGCGGGTATTGAGGTGAACAGAGGCGGAAAGTACATGTAAGGGCATCAGGCATCACAACGGAAATATCAGTGTTAAAATGCAGGTAGATATCTTCAATCTTACTGATAAAATATTCTGCTACTTTCTGACAGTGTGTATTAGAATCTTCATTAGAGTCAACTGAGAGCGTTGGTTTTTGTGAGGTTATTTACTAAATTAAAGATTTATTTTGCGGGTTATTACTATTCCTGATGTTATTTGAAAAATCATCTCCCCTATTTATCTTGATCGGTTTATGGTAGGACGATAGGGGTTGCTCTATACTGAGTTTTACACCAACACTATGGGCGCGGGCTGGGGAACATATGGCTTTTTGTGGTGTTAGTGATTACAGTCTGGGAGAGATGCAGTCACTGGTACAGAGGTGTGGGAAAAGTAGGGACACTCATAGTTGTGTTGGGTGCCATAGGAACAGACTTCGGCATATTTACAAGCCCCCAGTGTCACCGAAGCATCACTTTGTTTGATGCTATGATGGCACTGTGTGCTGGCCCATATTTACAAGGCCACACAAAGCCACTTTGTGTGGCTTTTCATGGCCTTGTAAATATGCCCCCTTTCACACAGTACTCTGCGTGAAAGGGGAGTGTCACGCAACAGCCATGGCTTTTTGACACTGCCGAAGATTTTCACGGATTCATAAATCTGAGGCACCGCCAAAAATTAACGCCTTTCAAAAGGAGGCATAAAAGTGTCGAAACAGAGATAAATACTTTCATTTCTCCTAGTTGTTTGCTCTTTCTATGTGTGCTGCTTTCTTCAGCACACATAGAAGAAGAAAAACATCAATGATAGTTTTTTGCAGTAAGTTGCCCCTTCCTGCACAAACACAATGGTGCAATGGTGCCGGCATTGGCGCACTGCTGCTGCTTTAGTGCCTGCACAGGAGAAAGTTCAGGTATGTGTCGTATTGCTGTAAATATAACGCATCTCTACACTTTTGTAATGTCCTATCAAGGTGCGGCAAGATGGCTTACAGCACCATGCCATTTCTTTGTAAATATGCCCCTTGCTTCAACTATCCAGGTGCTTAGGGAGAGTAGCCGCAGTGGGATCAGTGGAGGTGGTGGCCGGGGGCCAACAATTGTAGTGTTTTGCGAGTTAGCAATGATGGAACCCTTTTGGCTTATAATGGACTCCGCGGAGCTGTGAGGTAAATGTCAGAGATTAATGCAATGAAGGTTGATTTAGAATGTTGAGTTTGCAGTTTCACACAGACGAATAAAATGTGTAATACCAGTCGCAGCTCGCGGGGGGAGGGGTTTACATGGGGGTGGGTGCCAGGGAATGAAATATAAAACAGAAAACTTACCTCACAGACGGTCTGCGCCATCTCTGCTCCCCTTAGAGCCTTCACCAATGGCACTGGAGCAGACTGACAACCCTTCTCAGCCAATCCTGCCAGCAGCACCAGGATTGGCTTAGGGCCCGTTTTATCTCTGCCAGCGCCTGCCCATTAGGAGACCGAAGGGCTATTAACGGGCATGCGCAAACAAGTGCAAACACAAGTGCGCATGACTGGGCACGGGCGTAAAATTCGCTCACCTTCCCCACTCATGCGCACTTGTGCTGCTGCCTGTAGCCCCTGGTCTGACAATCATGTCAGTCAACATGACGCCAGACCGCCCAGCCCCTTCAGACTCAGAAGGTGTGGGCGGTCCGACGTCATGCTGACTGACATGATTGTCAGTTCTCCGCCGAGGGAGCTGCGGGCAGGGGGGGGGGCTACGCCCCAATGCCCCAATGGACCCACCGCGCCTGTGTAATACTAAGCTCAGTGTTTCACGTAGTCATTGGTGGGTATCCAGGCTGGGGAAGATCCTACAAATGGCAACAAGATAGGGGATAAGTAACCCGAAGTTTGGATGCGCTCGCCGAGGGTTTTTGCCGTAGTGCATGCCAAGTGTGCCGTCGTTGAAGTACAGAATCAACACCTAACACATGTGGAGTCCACAATTCCAGCCACTGTAAAGCAGTTAAAAATAATGAAAGCATTGCAGATCTGTATGTCGTTGGCTGGTCAGCCATGCATAAAGGTACCGCACCGCCTGTCAAGTTAAAGTCCTATGTTATACGGAGCATTCATGTCAAAGGCGGATAAGTACAGAGACAGAAAATAAGCGCTAAGGACAGCAGTAGTCAAATATGAATAAAATACATAAAGCGCTGGCTGACGAAACAATTAACAAGAAAACATATTGTCATTGCACTTACCAGAGTCCCGATAAGTGGGGCTCTACGACCTCAGCACCGGGCGAGGAGACCCAAGAAAAAGCACAAGGGTTGTGTTTACTAAACTGTCCAATATCTGAAGTGGCACATCACCAAAGCTGCTAGGTGGTGGCTCAGAACAACTCCAGAAGTCTCCCGAAAGTGAGGGGCTCTGATGGAAACCAAGAAACGGTTCACAGTACCACAAACTGTCCAGGACGATCCGAAGACTGATCCTCTGCAGGGCCTCAGAGTTGGTGCAGATGACGCAGGTCTTAGTGGACAGCTGTTGTTTTCTGGAACAGCTTCCCCCTCAATGTCAGCCACTCCCATAAATGGTTACCAAGCTGCTGCCTTCCTAAAACCACCTTTCGATAGCGCCAAAAAGCACTATATTGGCAATAGATGAATTGTGTGGATAGGGACATTTGATGATTTCATCGATGCACTTGAAGAGACTGGTAACAAAAAGATTATCGCGCATCTCCAAACTCTTTCTGTGATAGTATAAAAGAAATTATAAGGAAAAGGCTGAGAACTGCTGAAGAAGTCTCGTGCCACCAGATTATAAAAGCTTTGAATCTCAAGTTTAATCCGATTTTCAATGTTGATTACGAAGGATACATTTTCATTCAAGAACGACAGAAAGTTGGTGAAATCATTGATGAATTCGTGTAGAGATACGACACACTCATCAATTAATTTAACAATGAAGGAGCTATATATCTTAAGGTATTGATGAGTGCTTGTCAGGTTTATTCAGGGGATGAATGCTGAGAGAAACACTTAGGGCCCGATTCACAGAATGAACTTAAGACTCAATCCTAATCTTACTACTATTTTGGTATTCACAGAATGCACTTACTACTTTTGGCATTCACAGAATGAACTTACTACTTTAGGTATTCACAGACGTTATGATGTTGTCTTAAGTTTGTCTTAAGTCTGTCTTAAGTTTCTCTTAAGTTTGTCTTAAGACAAACTTAAGAGAACATCCTAACTTCTTTGAATACCAACAGTAGTAAGTTCATTCTGTGAATGCCAAAAGTAGTAAGTGCATTCTGTGAATACCAAAATAGTAGTAAGTTTAGGATTGAGTCTTTAGTTCATTCTGTGAATCGGGCCCTTAGTCCGAAGCGGGTGTTAATGGCGGCCAGAGCTGAAGAGCGTCCAATTAGACAAGCTGCTGACATGGAGGCCGAAGGCACCTAGACTGAATCTGTCCTGACTTCGAAAATTAAGCCCAGGTAAATGACAAAAGGACACAAAGTGATGTGTACACGTAAAAATAAGTTGCATTTTAGATGTGGAATTTCATTTCCATAAGAAGTTAAATGTCCTGTAATTGGACAGATATGTAAAGGCTGTGGAAAGGAGAATCAATTTGCGACAGTTTGCCAAGCAAAGGAAAAAGCAAGTACTTCAAGGAACAAAGACAAAATGGCTGCCGGAACGTTCCAGAAGCAACGTTCTACATGCGCCCACCAGGCCATGAGGCGGCATCAGTTAGGGCAAATTAACACTGAACAAAGTGGATTGTAAGGGAAATCATCGCCAAACAGCTCTTCTGTATCAGTATTAAGTGAAAGTGAAGATAATGGTTGTGCTATGTCTCTATTTATCACAGAAAAACATGCTTATGTGCAACTGGCTGCATGTGAAGAAAAATGTCAGTTAAAGAAACATGGCAAAGCACCAAAGTAATTCAAACATTGTCTGAAGATTACATTGAAAGTAATTTGGTTGTTCTATACCTTTCATCATAAACAGTGGTTCATCGATATACATTATGCTACAGAAATGTAATGAATTGTCTCCATTACCCCAACTTACGCCATTGAAAACCAAAGTGTATACATGGACCGCCTCGACACCCTTAAAAAGTCAAGGTTCAGTTGTAGAGATGAGGAAACACAAGAAAACATAGGTGCAAACACCTATACATGTGCTTTAAGGTACAGTGTCAAGTGCCTGTCTACTCAGTTTCCGCACAAATGCTGATATGGGACTGATTTCCGTAAACTACAACTTGAATGCTCACCACAAAATGGTAAGTCAATTCCCTTCATTGTTTCATTTCTTAGGAAAGCTTAAGACTATGAAAGTAAAGCTGTATATTAATGAGGATGCCTGTTCTGCTGCTCAAAGGACATTGAAAAATGGATTTTTATTTACTAGACGCTATTGAAAAAGAACTTGAATCGTTATTTAAGCATGATATCATTGAGCGTTCTAGTGGTCCCACACCATGGGTTTCTCCCATAGCGGTAGTGCCCAAAAAGGACAGTGAAGGAGTTGTACACATATGTGTTGACATGTGTCTGGCAAACAAGGCTAGGGAGAGAAAACAACATCCAGGTCCACACATTGCTGAAATGATAACCCAATTAAATGATGCAATGGACTTTTCTCGCCTTGATTTGAATACAGGTTATCATCGGCTGGAACTCAAAGAGAATTGCAGAAACACAACAACATTTTATACACATGTTGGTTTGTGCAATACAAAAGATTAAGGGCCTGATTTAGGTCTTGGTGAGACTCCACTCGTCCCTTCGTGGTGGCATTCACAAGTATTGTGTTGAGCTGATGGATTGTCGCCTGCCGTATTTAGATGTCTGCTGACTGAACCACTGTCCACACAAACAAAATGTTGTCAGTGGCGTAAGCAGTTCACCGCTATCAATGCAGCAGACTCCTCTCCTGGCTAACAGTAGTCCGTCACCATCAGGGTGGCGGGTTAGCACCGCACCTATTTCAGTGTACCTTGTCTTGCTAGCGGTGTCCTAATGCGATTTGCTTATGGAGTCCCTGTTTGAGTGGAGACTGATAAGCACTACTTATTTATGTGTCAATACATATATATTTTGTGTTTGGTTTGAAAATATATCTTGGTTGTGTGTCATGCCCCTTTTGTACATATTGCATTGCACACAAAGAACACACACACACACTATTGAATGCACACCCACTGGCACCAGAAGCACAACACCCACAAGCACCACAACAACACACTTTTTTTTAAGTGTCAATACAGGTGAATTATTTTTACCTTGATAAGTTGTAAAAATGAGCACTAATGCATTACACATAAGAAAAAAATTGCATGTAAGCTCAATGTAAAAATACACAAGACTACAGCAGTTGTTAACACATGATTCATAGTAAGAGAAGTGTAAAAGAAGCTTACCTTAGATTTCAGAGACAATAGAGTTGATTAGCATCAGGTTCAGGTAGTAGCAGCAAAGGAAGGACCTGGTCAATGGGGTTCAAGATGGAAGCGGAAGTGGGAAACAGGAAAAAGGTAAGTTTCTCCCTCATTTTCTTCGATTCTGCCAAATCAAAGTAGGAGGTATTACCACAACAGTTTCCTTGACGGAAAGGCACATCGTGATTAGCATGACAGTATTCATGGCTGGACAAGCGCCGATAGCAGTTTCTGCATATTATGCCGCCAATGTGGGAGCAAATTCTGGCGGAGTCAGAGGCACTTGGGCAGTCTTTCGTCCATGGACCTGCCAACATCTAAATAAAGTGGGAGGACTCCCAAATAGGCGGATGGTGGAACCGTTGAAAAAGCAATAGCCTAACCATTACAGATAAGATCCAAATCAGATCCCGGGTTTTGGTGTGTCTTTGGCGGCAGAACTTTTGTAAGATGTCATTCAACGTATCAAACAGCCTGTCATGAATGCGCTCAATTGTAGCAATTACATATTGGTTTTCGTAGCTACACAAAAAGAGCACAATGAAGCTCTCACCCAAGTATGTAGTTTACTTACTGATGAAAGTTAGACTTTGAATGCAGATAAATGTGAGTTACACAAGACAAAGTTATAATTCTTTGGCCATATCTTTTCTGACAGGAGTATGACATCCGATCCCGCTAAAGTACAAGCGAGGTGAAATGCTGATCCCTTACTAGATGTTTTTATGGTGCCTTCTTTTCTTGGCATAGACATCTACTCAGGCGGAGGGGCATCGCCCCAATGTCCTCAAAGCAGGAAAAATAAAATGATAGTATCATAGGTATTATCATTTTATTTCTCACAGGTTTGGGGCTCAGTTAGGGCAAAGCGTGGCTTGTAGCACAAGGGATAGGAGTGGTTTGCACAGTTCAAGTGCAAATGACTGCTTGGCCAGCAGTTTTGCCCCGGCCAAACAGTCATGCCCACTTTGCATGTTCCCCACCAGGCTGCATTACACAGCCTGGTGGGGAACATGCTCAGGCCCCAGTTCCCCTCTGAGCGCCGATCCACAGCAATCAGACCAATCACAATGCTGTATTGCAGCGTTATGATTGGCTTAGGGAAGCCTGGGTGCTTCCTTGTTCCCGGACTGCAAAGAAGAGGAGGAGAGACGCGGCCGGCGGAAGAGTTTAGAGGTATTTTTTTAACATTTCGATCCCCCCACCAGCACCTTTAGCCCCCCCGACACCCCTGCCTCTCCACCCTCATTCCCTGCCAGCCGTTACTGCAGCTACTTTTCCAGATATAGATGAGACATTGCCACTGTAAGTGCTCCATTGAGAGAATTGACAATAAACTAATGTTTCATTTCATTGGTCATATAAATGTGAAAAAAGTTTTAAGAAAATCAACCAAGCCATTGAAAATGTTACTGAAATGGCATATTTTAATCCCAAACTTCATACAGAGGTTGTTGCTGATAATAGCACAGTTGGGTTTGGTGCTATTCTTGCACAGCAGGGGGACACCCGAATGCTAGAAGGCATATTGTGGCATATGCCTGTGGGAGTTTGTCCCACACAGAACATGCTTATTCACAACCTGAAACTTAAAGTGTAGCAGTGGTATGGGCCTGTGAACATTTCCATGCATTTTTGTATTGAAAGATTTTTACACTGGTAACTTGGGGAAACGCCTTTTACAACTCGGTCATTACACCGCAATACCTTTACAATGACTGCGTTGTTAGTACGCGATGTAATGACATCGCAAGTCTTTATACTAAACTCCACTAGGGGCGCAGAGTTGTTGGAAATACATTTCCATCACCTTCCCTACTGTTGCGCAAACTGGAGTAGGAATAGTAAATAATACTATTCCTAAGTCCAGCGTGTCCCCTAGTGGAAGTCGTTGTATAGACTTGTGATGTAATACATCGCGTACTAACAGTAATGGCACGCAATGTATTACATCGCGTTGTAATGTGCTATATTTAGTAACTGGTCATCAAGCTTTACTAACAATATTTAGCATGCCAAAGGCCAAGATGCCTTCTTGCATTGACATGGAGACTATGGGCCCGATTCACAGAATGAATTTAAGACTCAATCCTAAACTTACCACTATTTTGGTATTCACAGAATGCACTTACTACTTTTGGCATTCACAGAATGAACTTACTACTTATGGTATTCACAGAAGTTAGGATTTTGTCTTAAGACTAACTTAAGACAAACTTAAGACAGACTTAAGACAAAATCCGAACTTAAGTCTGTCTTAAGTCTGTCTTAAGTTTGTCTTAAGACAAACTTAAGACAAAATCCTAACTTCTGTGAATACCAAAAGTGGTAAGTTCATTCTGTGAATACCAAAAGTAGTAAGTGCATTCTGTGAATACCAAAATAGTAGTAAGTTTAGGATTGAGTCTTAAGTTCATTCTGTGAATCGGGCCCTATGATTACAAGAGTACAATTTTAATATTGTGCATCGGCCAGGGAAGGATCAGAACCCTGCTTACTACCTTTGTTGTGATCACTTGAGCCAGAGGTTGAATGTAAATATTGAACAGAATGGAGCTCCGAGAAGAGCCCTGGGAAGCACCGTAAGGCAGATCATGGGATTCGGAACTGAAGGGAGGAGAAATTATATATAAAGATCTCTCAGAATCAAATCAGACCAATGCAGATCCACCTATGCCAATGTCCTGAAGGCATTGAAGGAAGATCTTATAAGTCAAGCAGAATTAAGGCTCCGGATCTGCCATCATCTAAAATGCTCTGTGAACGCAAGAAGTGCAGACTCCGTAATATGCGATAGTCTGAAGTTGTTTTATGAAATATCAGAATCTGGGGTCATATTATCAAGAAAGGGCGATACATTATCGCCACGTTTATCTTAAGTAAACTGCCGCTAAAGCGGCGATAATGGGCTTGATAATAGGCCCTTGTGAATACCCATAGAAGCCCAGGTTCTGCCGATAAAAGCGTCGATAATGTATCACCGTTTCTTAATATTATGGCCCTAGTTTTCTTCCAGAAACTGAGTAAGGCAAGTATTGACGTGTCTCTCCGTAACTTAGCAAGAAAAGACAAGACCGAGATTGTGCGTAAATGTTCGGGCTGAGTGGCATCCAGAGATGATTTCTTTAGAAGTGGATAACTTTGACATGTTTCCACGGACTGTGGGGCATATTACCAACAACTAGCGATATTTATTGCTAAATGGGCTTAGCGAGTTTTTTTTATCGCCAAGCATCGCCGGATATTATCGCAGAGATGAAATGCTATTAGCAACATTATCTCTAAAGCGATAAAATATCCGGCAATAGCGGCGAAATGCGTTAATATCGCTGAGAATATAGCGATATTCACGCATTAACGCCAATAGGGTCTTAGCCTTAATATCCACCTCCCATTGGATATCGTGGCTAAGAACTGGTCTGAGCAGGCGTTAGCTTTTGGAGATATTCGCGCTTAACGCGAATATTTCCATCGCTACGCCTGCGTTCATAATAGGTGATAACGATGTTAGCGTTTTTAGTCGATAACAGGTTGGGTACGCCCACTTTGCATGTAATTAGCGATAAATATCGCTGACATGCAAAGCGGGCCCCAAACCGCTCGCTATCACCTAAAAGCTATCGCTAACTGATGTTAGTGACAGCTTGCTAATAGAGCGATGAAATTATCGCCGCTTAGCGGCCGAAAACGGCAGCTAAAGCGGCAATAATTTTAATTCGCCCGCCTTGATGATATGCCCCCAGGTACTGCAGCAGAAAAAAGAGAAAGATTGTCCAATTCTAAACATGATGGAAGGAACTATTCCTGAAGTTTAAGAAACAAGTCAGGTTTAAAAGGGTCGGTAGGTGAACCTGACTTAACCTGGCTGCATAGGGTCTGTAGTATAGGCAGACCTAAGCGGGTATTGAGGTGAACAGAGGCGGAAAGTACATGTAAGGGCATCAGGCATCACAACGGAAACATCAGTGTTAAAATGCAGGTAGATATCTTCAATCGTACAGATAAAATATTCTGCTACTTTCTGACAGTGTGTATTAGATCCTTCATTAGAGTCAACTGAGAGCGTTGGTTTTTGTGAGGTTATATACTAAATTAAAGATTTCTTTTAAGGGTTATTACCATTCCTGAGGTTATTTGAAAAATCATCTCCCCTATTTATCTTGATCGGTTTATGGTAGGACGATAGGGGTTGCTCTATACTGAGTTTTACACCAACACTATGGGCGCAGGCTGGGGAACATATGGCTTTTTGTGGTGTTAGTGATTACAGTCTGGGAGAGATGCAGTCACTGGTACAGAGGTGTGGGAAATTAGGGACACTCATAGTTGTGTTGGGTGCCATAGGAACAGACTTCGGCATATTTACAAGCCCCCAGTGTCACCGAAGCATCACTTTGTTTGATGCTATGATGGCACTGTGTGCTGGCCCATATTTACAAGGCCACACAAAGCCACTTTGTGTGGCTTTCCATGGCCTTGTAAATATGCCCCCTTTCACACAGTACTCTGCGTGAAAGGGGAGTGTCACGCAACAGCCATGGCTTTTTGACACTGCCGAAGATTTTCACGGATTCATAGATCTGAGGCACCGCCAAAAATTAACGCCTTTCAAAAGGAGGCATAAAAGTGTCGAAACAGAGATAAATACTTTTATTTCTCCTAGTTGTTAGAAATGTGTGCTGCTTTCTTCAGCACACATAGAAGAAGAAAAACATCAATGATAGTTTTTTGCAGTATGGTGCCCCTTCCTGCACAAACACAATGGTGCAATGGTGCCGGCATTGGCGCACTGCTGTTGTTTTAGTGCCTGCACAGGAGAAAGTTCAGGGATGTGTTGTATTGCTTTAAATATAACGCATCTCTGCACTTTTGTAATGTCGTATCACGGTGCAGCAAAATGGCTTACAGCACCATGCCATTTCTTTGTAAATATGCCCCTTGCTTCAACTATCCAGGTGCTTAGGGAGAGTAGCCACAGTGGGATCAGTGGAGGTGGTGGCCGGGGGCCTACAAATGTAGTGTTTTGCGAGTTAGCAATGATGCAACCCTTTTGGCTTATAATGGACTCCGTGGAGCTGTGAGGAAAATGTCAGAGATTAATGCAATGAAGGTTGATTTAGAATGTTGAGTTTGCAGTTTCACACAGACGAATAAAATGCGCAATACCAGTCGCAGCTCGCGGGGGAAGGGGTTTACATGGGGGTGGTTGCCAGGGAATGAAATATAAAACAGAAAACTTACCTCACAGCCGGTCTGCGCCACCTCTGCTCCCCATAGAGGTTTCACCAATGGCACTGGAGCAGACTGACAACCCCTCTCAGCCAATCCTGCCAGCAGCCACAGGATTGGCTTAGGGCCCGTTTAATCTCTGCCCGCCGCCTGCCCATTAGGAGACCGAAGGGCTCTTTATGGGCATGCGCAAACAAGTACAAACACAAGTGCGCATGACTGGGCACGGGCGAAAAATTCGCTCACCTTCCCCACTCATGCGCACTTGTGCTGCTGCCTGTTGCCCCTGGTCTGACAATCATGTCAGTCAACATGACGCCAGACCGTCCACCCCCTTCAGACTCAGAAGGGGTGGGCGGTCCGACGTCATGCTGACTGACATGATTGTCAGTTCTCCCTTGGTGTCTTTGAACGTAAGTAAACTGATTCAGTTTTCTTAAGTTCAGTAACGCCAAGGGAGCTGCGGGCAGGGGCTACGCCCCAATGCCCCAATGGACCCACCGCGCCTGTGTAATACTAAGCTCAGTGTTTCACGTAGTCATTGGTGGGTATCCAGGCTGGGGAAGATCCTACAAATGGCAACAAGATAGGGGATAAGTAACCCGAAGTTTGAATGCTCTTGCATGGTTGTGCAGTTTTCTCACAAATCGAACCCAGCAAGTAACTATGGGGAGTTTTCGGTCAGAGGAAGTTGAGATCTCCAAAGGGGTGCCACAGGGCTCATGCTTGAGCCCAACTCTGTTCAACATATATGTGGCACCCCTGGCTAACATCTTGAGAGCATATGGATTTATTCCAATATCCTATGCGGATGATTTTTCCTTTTAAAACCCTGACTCCCGAGGTTAAGAATTCTTTCTCCCTGGGGATGAAAGCAGTAGCTTGCTGGATGTCTTCCAACTTTTTACAATGTAATGTTGGAAAGACGGAAGTCATGTTGTTTGGGGAGGTAAAACGACTTTGGACTCCGGACTGGTGGCCACAAGATCTTGGCCCAGTACCGGAGCCTAAACTTACTGTCAAGAATCTAGGGGTACGTTTAGACCAGGAACTTAACCTCAAACAACATGCCAACCAGGTGGTGGGATCCTGCTTCCACATTATTGGCATGCTACGCAAAATCTTCCCCCTCCTACCAGACGGGAGTAGAAAGATGCTAGTACAGACCTTAGTCATGAGTCGTTTAGACTATTGTAACGGCTTGCTGCTAACTGCCAACGAGGAAGTCATGACCAGACTACAGGTGGTCCAGAACACGGCTGCCCGTTTGGTCTTGAATGTTCCCCCCCGCACACCTTCAAAGCCCCTCCTGACAAAACTTCATTGGCTGCCCATTAGACAGAGGGCTAAATTCAAGGGATGCTGTACCATACACAAGAGTCTGAATGGTATTTGACCTGCATATCTGGCAAACAAATTTGTTCCATATAAACCCTCCCGCTCTCTTCAGTCGAGCGAACAAGGCCTTTTACAGGTTCCTAGAGCCAAGATGGCAAGACAGGGTAGCAAAGCCCTCTCAATAGCTGGCCCGTCCCTCTGGAACAGTCTCCCTAACACCCTTAGGCTCTGTAAGGACTATCTTCCTTTCAGGAAAATGCTAAAAACACTCTTATTCAGCATCTAGACAGCTAGCGTACTCCTGATCTCATTGGGGTAGAAGTCAAAAGCGCGGAGATACTCCTCTGGGAGTCGATGCCAGCGCGATATAAGCCTGTAAATAAATAAAAATAAATAAATGCGCTCGCCGAGGGTTTTTGCCGTAGTGCATGCCAAGTGTGCCGTTGTTGAAGTACAGAATCAACACCTAACACATGTGGAGTCCACAATTCCAGCCACTGTAAAGCAGTTAAAAATAATGAAAGCATTGCAGATCTGTATGTCGTTGGCTGGTCAGCCATGCATAAAGGTACCGCACCGCCTGTCAAGTTAAAGTCATATGTTATACTGAGCATTCATGTCAAAGGCGGATAAGTACAGAGACAGAAAATAAGCACTAAGGACAGCAGTAGTCAAATATGAATAAAATACATAAAGCGCTGGCTGACGAAACAATTAACAAGAAAACATATTGTCATTGCACTTACCAGAGTCCCGATAAGTGGGGCTCTACGACCTCAGCACCGGGCGAGGAGACCCAAGAAAAAGCACAAGGGTTGTGTTTACTAAACTGTCCAATATCTGAAGTGGCACACCACCAAAGCTGCTAGTGTGGTGGTTCAGAACAACTCCAGAAGTCTCCCGAAGTGAGGGGCTCTGATGGAAACCAAGAAAGGGTTCACAGTACCACAAACTGTCCAGGACGATCCGAAGACTGATCCTCTGCAGGGCCTGAGAGTTGGTGCAGATGACGCAGGTCTTAGTGGACAGCTGTTGTTTTCTGGAACAGCTTCCCCCTCAATGTCAGCCACTCCCATATATGGTTACCAAGCTGCTGCCTTCCTAAAACCACCTTTCGATAGCACCAAAAAGCACTATATTGGCAATAGATGAATTGTGTGGATAGGGACATTTGATGATTTCATCGATGCACTTGAAGAGACTGGTAACAAAAAGATTATCGAGCATCTCCAAACTCTTTCTGTGATAGTATAAAAGACGTTATAAGGAAAAGGCTGAGAACTGCTGAAGAAGTCATGTGCCACCAGGTTATAAAAGCTTTGAATCTCAAGTTTAATCCGATGTTCAATGTTGATTACGAAGGATACATTTTCAGTCAAGAACGACAGAAAGTTGGTGAAATCATTGATGAATTCGTGTAGAGATACGACACACTCATCAATTAATTTAACAATGAAGGAGCTATATATCTTAAGATATTGATGAGTGCTTGTCAGGTTTATTCAGGGGATGAATGCTGAGAGAAACTGTTAGGGCCCGATTCACAGAATGAATTTAAGACTCAATCCTAATCTTACTACTATTTTGGTATTCACAGAATGCACTTACTACTTTTGGCATTCACAGAATTAACTTACTACTTTTGGTATTCACAGACGTTAGGATGTTGTCTTAAGTTTGTCTTAAGTCTGTCTTAAGTTTGTCTAACTTCTGTGAATACCAAAAGTAGTAAGTTCATTCTGTGAATGCCAAAAGTAGTAAGTGCATTCTGTGAATACCAAAATAGTAGTAAGTTTAGGATTGAGTCTTAAGTTCATTCTGTGAATCGGGCCCTTAGTCCGAAGCGGGTGTTAATGGCGGCCAGAGCTGAAGAGCGTCCAATTAGACAAGCTGCTGACATGGAGGCCGAAGGCACCTAGACTGAATCTGTCCTGACTTTGAAAATTAAGCCAAGGTAAATGACTAAAGGACACAAAGTGATGTGTTCATGTAAAAATAAGTTGCATTTTAGATGTGGAATTTCATTTCCATAAGAAGTTAAATGTCCTGCCATTGGACAGATATGTAAAGGCTGTGGAAAGGAGAATCAATTTGTGACAGTTTGCCAAGCAAAGGAAAAAGCAAGTACGTCATGGAACAAAGACAAAAAGGCTGCCGGAACGTTCCAGAAGCAACGTTCTACATGCACCCACCAAGCCATGAGGCGGCATCAGTTAAGGCAAATTAACACTGAACAAAGTGGATTGTAATGGAAATCATCGCCAAACAGCTCTTCTGTATCAGTATCAAGCGAAAGTGAAGATAATGGTTGTGCTATGTCTCTATTTATCACAGAAAAACATGCTTATGTGCAACTGGCTGCATGTGAAGAAAAATGTCAGTTAAAGAAACATGGCAAAGCACCAAAGTAATTCAAACATTGTCTGAAGACCACATTGAAAGTAACTTGGTTGTTCTATACCTTTCATCATAAACAGTGGTTCATCAATATACATTATGCTACAGAAATGTAATGAATTGTCTCCATTACCGCAACTTACGCCATTGAAAACCAAAGTGTATACATGGACAGCCTCGACACCCTTAAAAAGTCAAGGTTCAGTTGTAGATATGAGGAAACACAAGAAAACATAGATGCAAACACCTATACATGTGCTTTAAGGTACAGTGTCAAGTGCCTGTCTACTCAGTTTCCGCACAAATGCTGATATGGGACTGATTTCCGTAAACTACAATTTGAATGCTCACCACAAAATGGTAAGTCAATTCCCTTCATTGTTTCATTTCTTAGGAAAGCTTAAGACTATGAAGGTAAAGCTGTATATTAATGAGGATGCCTGTTCTGCTGCTCAAAGGACATTGAAAAATTGCTTTTTATTTACAAGACGCTATTTAAAAAGAACTTGAATCGTTATTTAAGCATGATATCATTGAGCGTTCTACTGGTCCCACACCATGGGTTTCTCCCATACTGCTGGTGCCCAAAAAGGACAGTGAAGGAGTTGTACACATATGTGTTGACATGTGTCTGGCAAACAAGGCTAGGGAGAGAGAACAACATTCAGGTCTGTAGTGTAGTTCCTATTATCCCAATAGGCTCTGCGCATTGGAATAATACCTTCAATAGTATAGGCCTAGACCAGACGTTAACTAGGTCTACTACTGTCGATATTAGACTTAAAGTTTTGGGTTTTGCCAGCTAGCTCAGAGTTCACTAGAAACTTTCTCGAATAGGCAAGGAGGAGTTGAACCTCCCTGGATAGACAAGAAGGGATTTAGTTTCTGACAACCATAGAACATGACAACTTTGCTCTCCCCTAATCAAGAGTGTATCTCTAGAGTCGTGTGAAAACAAAAGGCAATTTATTTTACTCAGTCAGTACGTGCATTCTTAGTCTCATCAGATTGTAGAGAAAAGGAAGAGACGGGCGTGTTCAATAAAAGATGTTATTTATTGATCAGTCTCTTTTCTCGTACAAGAGAAATGGATCGATATTATTGCAATACTTATGGTTAAGTAAAGTGCATACATTAAAAGCAGAAGTATAAAATAATACTGTAAAAACATTGATATGGTTTCTAGGCCATATGAAGGTTTAAAATGAATAAGATATATTACATACACATATACATTTGACTAATCGTACTCAACTGGTGTTTCTAACTACGCCTACCCCGTGTACCTGACCTAAGTCTAATGCGTGGGCGGGAATAGAAAGTTACAGTTTAAGTTAAGTTTGTTTTGCCAAGTGACTGACTAAAGAATTCTCTGTGAGGGGTTATTCAGTTCTGTACCTGGAATCTAGGATGGATGAGGGATGGTATCTCTCGTCTCTGGTCTCGATATTCCAGGCGGCCTGCGAGGGCTACCCGGAAGCGCCGGAGCTGGATTTTCTCGGCAGGAGAAAAGCAGCGTCTCGTTCTCAGCGCGTCAGGAAGGCGGGGCTGCGCCAGCGGGGTCTGCTCTGCTCTGGGCTTCGGCAAGTCTGGCTGCTCCGTCCTCGTCACCACCGCGTGTGTTTGCATAGGGCAATATCGGTAATATTTATACCTTTAAGGTGCCGAGATTGACGTAAGGATGGACATAGATACGTCAATAAGGATGTCATACGACCAGGTCGTTAGCACATTCTTTTGCTGAAGTTCTCGGTGAAATCAAAACAATGGCCGCAGGGTTTTTCCCAAGGTGTCATAGGTTTGATTTGTTTTGAGAACTCCGTATGCCTTATCAGGGGCTGGAGGAATATCGCTTGTCTAATTAGATGGCAAGCGTTATGACCTAATCAGATAACACGCTCCTGTGCCGTAGTGTGGCTTTATCAGATAACGGTTCCTGCATCATGGGGGTTTTCTGCCTCATGGGATGGCTGCTAGTTAACTTGTTAGTTTGTTAACCAGAATAGGGTCAGGAATAGGGGGATCGATACAGAACCTATAGGAATACATCACACCCACTCCACGCTAACTATGGACATATTTACTAATCTATGCATAGTAAAACATACTGTAGAGTATCGTGTATACCGTACCACCCCAAAATACATAAATGCATTTTGAAATTATCAAATATACGGAAAAAAAAAAAGCATTTACATGTATTGTATGCACTCAAGCTGTGAAATAATGAAATAAATAAGTAATCACGCATTTGTATACATTATTGCTAAATGGTATATGAGAATTTACACATGGCTCTTAATACAGAAAAAAGTTTCGAGACCATTCCATCACAGAATAAAATAATTATGAACATACCAGCGGGCAGCTAATGTCTATAAGCTATCTAAAAGTAGAAATCTTAGTTCTCTAAGAATAGTTCTTACTTTAAGCAGAAGATAGTGTCCCGAAAAATATGCAAAAATATTTTGGGGCTGTTGAAAAAAATTGCTGTCCGTGAACTGGAGGGAAATTTGTTCATGGTATTTTGCTTTTCTAGTTGAAGGTCAAATTCAGGGAACGCCGTGTACGAGCTTGCTCAAAAGTCTCTATTTCTGCTCTGGTGAGAACATCATATCATTTAGACTCTCGAAAAAGTTGTCAACAGCTTCCTGGGAGAGTTCCACTAACTCGGAAATAGGTGTAACCATGCATTCGTGCGCATGATTGTCTCCGTTGACATTCCGATTTGGATTGCTGACAGAAGGTCGTACCTGATCGATGCTGCTTTCATTTTGAACCTCACTACCCCTTAATCGTAGTGGTGAAGCTTCCACGAATGCCGTCATCAGGATTGGTAGCCGTTGAGGGCAGCACAAAGCATGAGCCTTTGTTGGACTCAACAATGTTTCTGCATCCATTGGCGCATCCGATTGTAGCGTCAGACAGGTGTCTAACACGCATTCTTCTCCGCATAGCAGGCACCTTAATACAGGTAAAACACATCGTTGCCACATTGGTCGAAATGATAGAAACCAAGTCATGTTCAGGTCTCTAAGCCGGGATAGTCCCAGGATTTTTGATATCCGGTCCCGGTATCCAATGGCTAGGATTGTTTCTTCCCTTGTCGCAGGTGTTTTGTCTGTGACATGGTTTGCCATAACGAAATATAAGGACTAAGAATAGGATTCCTGCAATTAGTCCTAAAATGAGGGGAAGTCCGCCAAAAATCGAATGGACGAAATCTGGAAAAATACCCAGTATGGCTTTGAATGGTGTTAATGCCATCGAAAATACTGTCTTAAATACTTTTGAGACTCCACTGGTATCAGAAATATTTAAGATTTCATTCAGGATTTCTGCGAAATGTATGGGGGAATTAGTCGATAACAATGAATGTATCTCTGCAGTCGTCCTTGCGACTAGGAGATCATACGTTTCTTTTAATGACGTGAGCCTTGTCGGCGTCTGAAGAAGCACTGTTTTCATTCTGCTTAAAGTATCTATTCGAATAGAAGTAATTTTCAAGTTGGGCCATGCCCTTGCCTCCCTGTCTGGAAAGGAGCTGGGGAACAATAAGCGTCCACAGCACTTGACCTTCGCAGTCGTAGTTACGAGATAAGGAGTCCCGGGCATAAGACTACAGCATCTGCGGTCTACAATTAGAATGTAACTCCCATTATAGAGTCTTTGAAAGAATGGTTCTATCTCTGTAGCAGGTGTGCCTAGCTGGTGACATGAAAGGTTATTTGAGTTCCCTTCACAGGCTCCATGCAAACTAATTCCGTTACACAGAAGTGTACCGCTTAGTGACATCGCACAATTATCGCCACTAAGAAACACTTTCTGTCCTTTATTACTGACACATGCATGTGAATAGGGCAGGTTCCATGTTGTTTTAATGTACCCTTTTCCCAATTTTTCGTACATGCCAGCCTGTATATATTTCTGGCAGTATTGAAACCTGAAGGTAGATATTGGAATATTAATTATCCCATGTATTATCCATTCACTGACAGGTCGTTCTGACATTGTCACTGGTAATCCTTCGAGTTTTTCAATGCTCAGGATTGTATAATCAGCACCCTTCTGGGCCATACTGATTTGTTTATCAGTAAGGTTAAAGATATTGAAAAGTGACGTTGTGTTGATTAAACGCCAAGGCACATAGCCTGAACGCAGATTTTGTAACGTCCAGCCAAGCTGTACAATAGAACGCAATTGAGACTGACCGTGTTGTAACAACAGTAAGTCTTGCGATATTATGTCGATTGCTGAAGACACAATGCTGTCCAGAGAAAAAATTCTGGAGGACAGAGTCATTAACCCATTGTCCACTACATAAAGTGATTTTTCCAAATTAATACAGTCAATTTCCCGTATTCTTTCTGCTGTCTCAATTTGAGTAACCTTCCAGGCCTCGTTGTATGCTGCATATACAGAGGCTGCTATGAAACGTTTCTGACGCTGTTTGCGCGGTCCCATAATGAAATCACGCAAGTCAGCACCATCAGTAAGTAAAGTTAGGTGTTGCTTAATTTCTGCCAGTGTGGAAGTCTGTAGCCATTGAAGGCATAATTTGCCCACACTGTAGGTGGTTATTATTCCTGGGTGTTGTCTTTGGGAATATCTAGGGTCTGGCCTGGTCATTTTGAACCCCTGTGTTTTGTTCAGGAATCTGTCTTGACAGTTATTAGTATCTGTGGGCCAGATCAACCACTGTTTCCAATCAGGATGTGTTCTGTTTTGGTTTAATACATAATTTACGTCTATCTCTTCGTCTGTGGAGCTATTGCTGTTCAATGTTGGTTTTGGAATAGACGGTTTGTTTAAATCTTTGATTTTGGCTAAGCCAAGACAGGTAGTTTGTTGAACAGTGTCATTTAAAAATATAATTTGTTCTGGGATCATGCAGGCTCTAAACAAAGATTCTATACCCTGTACTTGCCATTCTTTTGTGCCCCAAACACTTTTCAATTCAACATTTTTGTCCCAATAATCAAAACCAAAAGTATTCATTTGTTCAAAGAAAGAGTCTGAATATATCAATTTTGTGTTGGTTATCATGGTCTTTGTCCCTGTCTTATTTGACAATTTGAAATAAAATGTTTCAGCATTACTTATGTTAAACCCTGAAAAGTATGAATATTTGTCGTAAACGGTTCTTGAGCTTCCTTTTGGAGGGGTTGCACAATGTTCCCATTGATTATAATTTAAAACATTTCTAGGTTGTGCAGATCTATGTAGAAAATGGTTACCATAGTGGTTATAACAGTACATACTATCATAATTTGTCGAACCCTGCAAATAATCATGTTTGGTAAATTTAGCAGACATCACTAAGTCAGACATCATATTGTTTATACTTTCAAAGTCCCAATCATCAGCAAATGTGCTTGGTTTTACGAAGTCACTCAATGAGATTTTAATTTGGTGTGGATATTTCAGGATTTCAACCGGACCATAGATTTCGTAGTCAGTGTTGTCCCATGCTACCCCACCCGGTATAGGATTGGCTGTGAAGTTGACTGAAGAAAGTTCTCTTTTCTCGACGTGTGAAGATGTGTGTGGTTTGAGGATCAAGTTGATTTTCTGACTTGCTGTGTCCATTTTAGCATATTTTCCCTCAATGAAGCGTCCCAATGTTAGTATCATGATGAGCCACAGTATGAGGATAAATGCACCAAAACCCACCCAAAATTCAATCCATGGAGAAATCAGATATGTTTCTTTCAGTTGTTTCAAAAGTTCTTTAGCTTTATCTATAAAGGTTTTTGATGATGGCTGTGTTTTTGATTCAGTGAAGCCTTCAGAGGAATCATCGAAGTTTATGAAGTAGCCGGATGCAGTTCTGTCTATTGTTCCAATTGTTTCAGGATTACTGTTTCTTGCATAGTCGTTTGTTACTTCATTATAGGTTGGTGTGTCTCTGCTAAATGTTTTTATTTGGGTGTTCAGAGGTCTAAGTTCCATTGCATTGTTGCATAGTCCTTGCTGTTCTTCTGTAGGCGTTTCGAATGTGATTAGCCTCTTTGTTAGGACCTCTGTACTGGTAGCAAACCTTGGTGTTCTGCTACTCATGGGGAGTCCACTTGGCCTACTGTTTGTTATCAGCCACATGATTGTGGTTTTACCAGGTCGATGGATACAACTCGGTTCTCCTTTTTACCAGCAAGCGGCGGTAGTACAACTGATCTCGTCCCGTTGATAGACAAGACAGGAACTGCTTTTCTGTAAGAAGGCCCAAATTCCTTCTTTACCGCGATCTTTTCTCTGACTAGATCCCCGACTTTTGGAATCCAGACAGGTCTTGCTGGGACAGGTGGTGGTTCTTCAGTGGTTGTTGGCTGTTGTTTCAACTTTATGTTGCTCAGGTCTTTTCTTGTTTCGTTTAAGTCCTGTAAAATAGCCAAACGATCTTTGATATCAAAGCTTTTTTCCTTTACCACTGAAGTCTGACTGTCAAGGTCAGAGATTAACATCCTAGTTCCAAATAATAATTCGTACGGACTGAATCCCTTCAGAGAATTTCTTGGCAGGTTATTTAGACTACGTTGGACACTTATTAGATGTTTGACCCACCCAGCTCCCGAACCTAATACCTTTGCCGTTATAGATTGCTTTATGTCACGGTTTTTTCTTTCAACAATTCTGTTCCCCTCAGGGTGAAATGGACAAGAGTACCGCAATGTAACGCCCATGCTGACCATCGCCTCCTTATAAGCTCTAGAGCTAAAAGCAGGACCATGGTCCGAATGTAGCATGCCAATTGCGTATGTGCCGATAAAGACTCGCAAATCTTTTATAACAGTTCTGGCGTCAGCCGTTCACAGGGGCCACATCCATATGAATCTCGTGCATGAGTCCACTGCAACCAAGATATATTTATAGTTACCATCCCTTTGTAAGGGACCACAGTGGTCTAGGTAAACACAGGCTAATGGTTTATCCGAGATTAGAAGGGGCGTTTGTGCTGGACGTCTCACCGTTGATACTTTTTTTACATATTTCACATTCTAAAACATAGTTCCTTGTTTGTCTTCTCATTTGTGGCCACCAGTATCTCTGTTTTAATAATGATACTGTGGCTGAGACGCCAGCATGTATAGAAGCAAGCCCTTCGTGTGCCGCTATTATTAGTCCTAACCTATGTTCCATGTTTGGAATTGCCCTATCCCCCACTCCAGGGATTCAAGCAAAAGGAACATTGTTTGCATCAGTTATGTATGAGTATTTTACTGGAAAGCCTTTCGGGAGTGTTTCTATCGAATCCTTTTCTGTAGCGCTGACAGCCTGTAATATTTCGCTGTCTATTTTTGTTTTTGACTGTGTGATGGCAGCTACGGAAGCCGTTTGCACAGCTGCCTTCGCTGCCTCATCAGCCAATGAATTCCCTGCAACGTGAACGCCATCACGTTGATGACTCAGCGTATGTATCACGTGAGTCTTTGGTAGTTCTTTCTGTAAAAGAACTACTTGTTCCCAGAGCATTTCATGCTTGATTGTGCCACCTTTCGCATCCTTGAAACCATTCTGAAGCCAGATCTGCAAGTATTCATTGTAAGATTGAACGCAATAATACGAATAGCACACTATGAGTGTGAGGAATTCTCGATCGGTATTTTCAAGCGCCATCTTGAACGCCAGTAATTCAGCTCGCTGAGCTGTACAATCTCCTAGAGATTGTGTTTTAGTGATAGCTGGTTTAAATTTCCCTTCGTGCCAGCGACCTTTAACGATCGCGCACGCAGCACTGTAGGCTTGTTTACCCCCTACTGCGGGTTGTGCTGATCCGTCTGTGTATATTATACAGCCGTAATGGTCTAGAGGCAGAATTTCGGTCGGTGGAGGACATTCAAATTCATATTGGAGAAATTCTTGTGTTTTTAAGTTAGGATCAAATTCGTATGCCACGTCTGTTGCAGCAAGAGAATTAGCCCATTGTATCCATCTCGGATGGAGCGCTTTAGCATTTGGAATGCTTGCCTTAGTTACCGCCTCTAGGGCTGGTATCGGTGTTACGATTATTATTCGTTTACCTTGTGCCAGGGCTCGTTCTTTTGCTATAGCTGTCTGTGTTGCAGTTAGAATTTTTTACGTTGGGCTGAATTTCATTTCAGCCTTAGTGTACAAGTGTGATTTGAATGCAATTGGTACCTTTTCTCCCTCATTAGAGGTCAGGTATGTGAATCTGCATCTTCCTGGGATGACTCGAATCACAAGATTGCGTGTGTTATCACGTGTTTCTAATTTTGTTTTAATTAACATGTCTGTTTGTAAGGATCTCAGAATTTCTGTGTGTATTTGAGTCCAATTGGTTCTTTTAAAATCTGGTTTTATTAGATCATAAAGGGGTTTGACCCTTTCTGCGTAATTTGCAATGTATGTTCTTCCGAAATTTAGGAAGCCTAGAATTGACTGTAGGTTTTTTAGTGTTCTAGGTGCTTGGAGTACGGCACATTTCTCTAGGAAATTGTCAGCCAGGCTTTTGCCTTCACTTGATAATTCATATCCTAAGAACAGGACTGTCAGATGGGCAATTCTGGATTTTTTAAAGTTGAATTTGTAACCCTCTGCTGCGAACCCAAGTATTATGGTGTTCGCTCTCTTCAAGTGAGTCTCCAAGTCATCATCTGTTAAGTATATGTCGTCGACATACGATAATGCTTCGTCGTCATATGTTTGTAGTAATTCTGTTACTCTCGCTGAGAATACTCCCGGGCTGTTCTTGTACCCCTGGGCTAACCGACAGAATTGTTTTTGAGTGCCATTTATTGAGAATGCAGACAAATATCTGCTCTCTGGTGCTATGTTTTGACAAAAGAATCCATTAGAGATGTCTAATGTTGTTTTGTATTTTTTGCGCACTATGTTATTCATTAGTGCAGCACTATGCGAGTTTTGCACTGCAAAAGTTTTGCAACATGAGTTAAGGTGTTGGTAATCCAAAACTAGACGATATGAATTGTCTGGTTTGGAGACCGGAAACAAAGGGTTGTTCATTTGTGAGGTGCAAGTTTCAATCACCCCCTGGTATTCTAGCTGATCTAGGATTTCTTTTACCTGTTTTTTAGCTTCTTGCTTAATTGGGTACTGCCTCTGTGCAGTAGGTTGTGATTTTAACTGGATTTTGTGAGGAGGAGAGTCCTCATCCCATCCTACGTGATTTTTATATAAAGCAGGAGCTAGGGCTACTGCCCACTTTCTAGCAAGTGTGTATTTTTTATGAATTGGGATGTGATTTGAGAAGGCAGGCATAATTATTTCTTCGCCATGAGGGCACTCCCTGACAAACTCTGGTGGCCAGTCTTTTTCAGCTAGAAGGATGTCATAGCCCTTGGAGAGATTATCCCAAAATAGTCCCCTTATTTTTCTAGTCTTATCCCCCTCTATACGTAAAGTTATTTCATATATTTTGTGAGGTTTGCTAACTCTGGTGTCTGCAGTTTCCACTTGAAGATATTCATTCGTGTCCACTGTCTCCAGATGATTCATAAGGACTTTGCGAGCTATGCTCACTTCTGCTGCGCTGTCTAGCATTGTCTGAGCCCATTCTCCGTTTTTCAGTTGTGTCCTCAGTATTCTCGGCATTGTTGACTACCTTGATACTAGATACCTTCTTTTTTGGAAATTGTAATTTCTTTTTTAGCTGGGCAGGTTCCTTGTCTTTGGACTTGGTGTGCTCTTCTCTTTGTTCTGATCGTCCTCTTCTTTCCCATTTCTGCGAGGAAGTCTGAAAAGATTGAGAGGGACGTGTATCAATGTCTTGATATCTATCAGGCTTCTTTATATTATCCCTATTTCTAAGGTTATATCTTTTCCCAGAGGGGTCACTCTGGGGTGACCTGTGTCTTTGGTTCGGAGATTTTTCTCTTCGCCGAGGAGACCTTCCTCTGGACTGGAATTTCTTTTCTTTAGGATTGGATTGTTTGTTTCCATCCCAGCTCTTTTTTTGTGATGTTGAATTATTATTAAAAAATATTTTTTCAGGACTTTCAATCAGTTGTGGTTTTACTGGTATTCCACCTAAACTATCTCTACCTAGTTCCTCATAGGATTTTTCTATGACTCTGGCTATTTCAGCTGGTTGGTCTGCTATATCTGTCTCCTTTAACCTCTGGCGGATCGCCACGTTTGCTGCTTCTCCCTTTATGTTGGCTAATAATATAGCCGAGACCTGCTTGAAGTCTTTTAGTAATTTCATACCAAGAGTTAAAGCGGGCTCTGGACCATATTCGTCTTGAATTTGTTTTAGCACATCTGGTATTACCGAAATGGATGGAACACCGTGCGTTTTTGTGTAGATGGAAGCAAAGACTGTACCCCAAGTGTCACAGTCCTCAATGTGTGGTGCGATTCCCATTGGAAGACAGATAGTCAGAATCCTGTGTTTTTCTAACGGGGTGGTGTCTGGAAACACCGCCTCTATTTGGGTGATTTTTTGTGCTAACCAGAATGGTATTTGTTCCCGTTTAGCTGGTACTTTACCTAGGCAGGATTGTATGTTCTGTGGTGTAATTTTATTTGTGTTCCCCTGGTGAGGGGTCAGCTGTGGAATTTTAATTGCTGGTTGAATTGTTGAAGTCCGCATCACATATTGGACTAATTGTCTATGTAATTTTATTAATTGTTTCAACTGTGTTAACAGCTCTGCCGCAGACATCCCATTGATGTCTGGATGTGGTGTGTATCCGGCTAGGACCGGCCACGTTGCTCCTGGTCTACCTAAAGGACCGAGCCTGGTGATGTGATTATTGTGTTTTAGGGCGCCATTAAATAAGAGCAAATGCTCTTGAAATTTAAGTGGTACTTCCACCTCCTCGAAAGGAGTGTACTCTGCAGGAGGTTCCTCTGTTTTGTAATAGTGGAAGTACTTTGTTACAGCATTTGCTGCTGGAAAATGTATCCATGAATAGTATACCTCTGTCTGCCGATATTCGTGTGCCTCAATTACGAATATGACTGTACCACCTCAAGGTGTCAGTCCATTTTCTATAAGTTTTAAAGTTATAGATTTCCTCTTAATGACCGTGATGAGTATTATATCCTGGTCTGCGTCTAGCAGTGCAGCATCAGCTGCTGCGAGTTCAGTTGCTAATCTAACTGCCTCTCTTTCTCCTTCACTGTCTGACATTGTACTGTCCAGAAGGTTATTTTGTTTGTTTGCAGATTAGGTTTCTTATGGAAACAAAGGTTAGATGCACAATATTTTGGAACGGTTTATCCTTCAACGTTGACTAGACCAAGTACCATACATAGGAGTTTCCTCCTGCGAGGTTTGGCGGATATTACCTTTCGCCCACTCCAGACGTCTTTGGAGTATTATGGGAAAAAGGGGTCTGAGTGAGAAAGCACGACTGAGTTACTCTAAATGTCTTACGTTAATTTTATCGCCCTTCCAAACACGTTGGGCGCCATGTAGTGTAGTTCCTATTATCCCAATAGGCTCTGCGCATTGGAATAATACCTTCAATAGTATAGGCCTAGACCAGACGTTAACTAGGTCTACTACTGTCGATATTAGACTTAAAGTTTTGGGTTTTGCCAGCTAGCTCAGAGTTCACTAGAAACTTCCTCGAATAGGCAAGGAGGAGTTGAACCTCCCTGGATAGACAAGAAGGGATTTAGTTTCTGACAACCATAGAACATGACAACTTTGCTCTCCCCTAATCAAGAGTGTATCTCTAGAGTCGTGTGAAAACAAAAGGCAATTTATTTTACTCAGTCAGTACGTGCATTCTTAGTCTCATCAGATTGTAGAGAAAAGGAAGAGACGGGCGTGTTCAATAAAAGATGTTATTTATTGATCAGTCTCTTTTCTCGTACAAGAGAAATGGATCGATATTATTGCAATACTTATGGTTAAGTAAAGTGCATACATTAAAAGCAGAAGTATAAAATAATACTGTAAAAACATTGATATGGTTTCTAGGCCATATGAAGGTTTAAAATGAATAAGATAAATTACATACACATATACATTTGACTAATCGTACTCAACTGGTGTTTCTAACTACGCCTACCCCGTGTACCTGACCTAAGTCTAATGCAAGGGCGGAAATAGAAAGTTACAGTTTAAGTTAAGTTTGTTTTGCCAAGTGACTGACTAAAGAATTCTCTGTGAGGGGTTATTCAGTTCTGTACCTGGAATCTAGGATGGATGAGGGATGGTATCTCTCGTCTCTGGTCTCGATATTCCAGGCGGCCTGCGAGGGCTACCCGGAAGCGCCGGAGCTGGATTTTCTCGGCAGGAGAAAAGCAGCGTCTCGTTCTCAGCGCGTCAGGAAGGCGGGGCTGCGCCAGCGGGGTCTGTTCTGCTCTGGGCTTCGGCAAGTCTGGCTGCTCCGTCCTCGTCACCACCGCGTGTGTTTGCATAGGGCAATATCGGTAATATTTATACCTTTAATGTGCCGAGATTGACGTAAGGATGGACATAGATACGTCAATAAGGATGTCATACGACCAGGTCGTTAGCACATTCTTTTGCTGAAGTTCTCGGCGAAATCAAAACAATGGCCGCAGGGTTTTTCCCAAGGTGTCATAGGTTTGATTTGTTTTGAGAACTCCGTATGCCTTATCAGGGGCTGGAGGAATATCGCTTGTCTAATTAGATGGCAAGCGTTATGACCTAATCAGATAACACGCTCCTGTGCCGTAGTGTGGCTTTATCAGATAACGGTTCCTGCATCATGGGGGTTTTCTGCCTCATGGGATGGCTGCTAGTTAACTTGTTAGTTTGTTAACCAGAATAGGGTCAGGAATAGGGGGATCGATACAGAACCTATAGGAATACATCACAGGTCCACACATTGCTGAAATGATAACCCAATTAAATGGTGCAATGGACTTCTCTCGCCTTGATTTGAATAAAGGCTATCATCGGCTGGAACTCAAAGAGAACTGCAGAAACACGACAACATTTTATACACATGTTGGTTTGTGCAATACAAAAGATTAAGGGCCTGATTTAGGTCTTGGTGAGACTCCAGTCGTCCCTTCGTGGTGGCACTTACAAGTATTGTGTTGAGCTGATGGATTGTCGCCTGCCGTATTTAGATGTCTGCTGACTGAACCACTGTCCACACAAACAAAATGTTGTCAGTGGCGTAAGCAGTTCACCGCTATCAATGCAGCAGACTCCTCTCCTGGCTAACAGTAGTCCGTCACCATCAGGGTGGCGGGTTAGCACCGCACCTATTTCAGTGTACCTTGTCTTGCTAGCGGTGTCCTAATGCGATTTGCTTATGGAGTCCCTGTTTAAGTGGAGACTGATAAGCACTACTTATTTATGTGTCAATACATATATATTTTGTGTTTTGTTTGAAAATATATCTTGGTTGTGTGTCATGCCCCTTTTGTACATATTGCATTGCACACAAAGAACACACACACTCACTATTGAATGGAATCTATGACATAATATCGACAGACAGAATATCTACATACAAAAATATCGACACAAAAATATCGAAATCAAAAATATCGGAGTCATATCTTCATAAAGGTAAGTACAAAAATATCGAAAAATTAATATCGTAGTACAAAAATATCGAAATTAAAAATATCGTTTTTTTAAATGTATTAATAATAATGTAAAAATTATTTTAAAATACATATAATTTTACAAATATTAAATAAAAACATTAAAACATAATTAAAAATTAAAACTAATACATATACATTTAAAATAAATTAAAAACTCTACATATAAATTAACACAAAAACTATTAAAACGCATGTATTTACAACGCGTGTTTTTACAACGCAGGTACCTATACAACGCATACCATTACAACGTAAGTATTGGTAAGTATATATTACTTATTTTAATTTAAAAAAATTGAAAATAATATAATTTAATTTAATATAATTTAATGTAATTTTTTTTAAAATTTCATTTAATTGATTTAATTTAAATTTAATTTTATTTTTACCCTGTACCGCTGTACCCCAAAAACCCAAAACTGACCCTGAACCCTAAAAATACCCCTGTACCCCAAAAACCCAAAACTGACCCTGAACCCTAAAAATACCCCATTACCCAAAAACCCAAAACTGACCCTGAACCCTAAAAATACCCTTTTACCCAAAAACCCAAAACTGACCCTGAACCCTAAAAATACCCCTTTACCCAAAAACCCAAAACTGACCCTGAACCCTAAAAATACCCCTTAACCCAAAAACCCAAAACTGACCCTGAACCCTAAAAAATTCCCTTTACCCAAAAACTGAAAACTGACCCTGAACCCTAAAAATACCCATTTACCCAAAAACCCAAAACTGACCCTGAACCCTAAAAATACCCCTTTTCCCAAAAACTGAAAACTGACCCTGAACCCTAAAAATACCAAAAACCCAAAACTGACCCTGAACCCTAAAAATACCCCTTTACCCAAAAACTGAAAACTGACCCTGAACCCTAAAAATACCCCTTTACCCAAAAACTGAAAACTGACCCTGAACACTAAAAATACCCCTTTACCCAAAAACTGAAAACTGACCCTGAACCCTAAAAATACCCCTTTACCCAAAAACTGAAAACTGACCCTGAACACTAAAAATACCCCTTTACCCAAAAACTGAAAACTGACCCTGAACCCTAAAAATACCCCTTTACCCAAAAACTGAAAACTGACCCTGAACCCTAAAAATACCCCTTTACCCAAAAACTGAAAACTGACCCTGAACCCTAAAAATACCCCTTTACCCAAAAACTGAAAACAGACCCTGAACACTAAAAATACCCCTTTACCCAAAAACTGAAAACTGACCCTGAACCCTAAAAATACCCCTTTACCCAAAAACTGAAAACTGACCCTGAACCCTAAAAATACCCCTTTACCCAAAAACTGAAAACTGACCCTGAACCCTAAAAATACCCCTTTACCCAAAAACTGAAAACTGACCCTGAACCCTAAAAATACCCCTTTACCCAAAAACTGAAAACTGACCCTGAACCCTAAAAATACCCCTTTACCCAAAAACTGAAAACTGACCCTGAACCCTAAAAATACCCCTTTACCCAAAAACTGAAAACTGACCCTGAACACTAAAAATACCCCTTTACCCAAAAACTGAAAACTGACCCTGAACACTAAAAATACCCTTTTACCCAAAAACTGATAACTGACCCTGAACCCTAAAAATACCCCTTAAAAAAACCAAAACATATAAAATTTAAAATATAATTATATACTTACCTATACTTATGTTGTAATGGTATGCGTTGTAAAGGTACCTGCGTTGTAAAAACATGCGTTGTAAACACATGCGTTGTAATGGTTTTTGCGTTATAAAAATGTTGTTGTAATGGTAGTGCGTTGTAACAGTTGCGTTGTAAAGGTTGTTTCCCCGTTGGATAGCGTAGGGGTAATAATTACTATTCCCACTCCAGAGGGTGCAACAGTAGGGAAAGCGTTGGATAGCGTAAGGGTTTAAATTACTATTCCCACTCCAGAGGGTGCAACAGTAGGGAAAGCGTTGGATAGCATGGGGGTAAAAAATAATTCCCACACTACTCCCCCTTTACCACACAACACACTACACATATAAAAAAAGACAATTAATATAAATTTCAATTAATCAATTAATAACAATTAATATTACTAAATTGATGTAATTATAAATGAACTAAATAACACATATTAATTACTAATTAATTAACAATAAATACCAACAAAATACAATCTCTTTAATTAATTACATTTAATTATATCACACCCTATCCCCCTATAAACACACAACCCACTACACATAAATAAATCATATCATTTAATCACTTAATAATTATTAATTACCAATTAATTATTATTTAACAATAACAAAAAATTAAATATATTAGCATATTAAATCTAAATAATTTAATTACATAATTAATATTATTTAATTACCAATTAATTATTAATTAACAATAACAACACATTAAATATATTAGCACATTAGCTGTAATTAATTTAATTACATAATTAATATTATTTAATTACCAATTAATTATTAATTAACAATAACAATAAAGTAAATATATTAGCACATTAGCTGTAATTAATTTAATTTACTAATTAATATTGTTTTTTCCCAATTAATTATTTAACAATAACAAAAAAGTATATATAAAAAAATTACTCTAATTAATGTAATTAACTAATTCATATTAATTAATTACCAATTAATTATTAATTAAAAATATGTAAAAAATTATATTAATTAATTAACTAATTAATATTAATTAATTACCAATTAATTATTCATTAAAAATATTTACAAACATATATTAATTAATTAATTATTATTAAATTACTTCCCACCCTATTCCCCTATAAACCCACAACCCGCTCTGATACTAAAACGCAAAATGTAAACAAATTTACAAATTTTCAAACATACATTACAAAACATGTTTAACAAACATATAAACAACATAATAAAATACATAACACTAAACAAAATTTCGATATTAGTAAAATTCGATATTAGTAAGATACATACCTTAAAAAAACGATATTCTGTCTGTCGATATTTTGGACATCGATATTCTATACTATCGAAATTAAAACATCGATATTATTGTATATCGATATTTTAATTTCGATATTTTGTCTCACTACCATTGAATGCACACCCACTGGCACCAGAAGCACAACACCCACAAGCACCACAACAACAAACTTTTTTTTAAGTGTCAATACAGGTGAATTAGTTTTACCTTGATAAGTTGTAAAAATGAACACTAATGCATTACACATAAGAAAAAAATTGCATGTAAGTTCAATGTAAAAATACACAAGACTACAGCAGTTGTCAACACATGATTCATAGTAAGAGAAGTGTAAAAGAAGCTTACCTTAGATTTCAGAGACAATAGAGTTGATTAGCATCGGGTTCAGGTAGTAGCAGCAATGGAAGGACCTGGACAATGGGGTTCAAGATGGAAGCGGAAGTGGGAAACAGGAAAAAAGGTACGTTTCTACCTCATTTTCTTCGATTCTGCCAAATCAAAGTAGGAGGTATTACCACAACAGTTTCCTTGACGGAAAGGCACATCGTGATTAGCCTGACAGTATTCATGGCTGGACAAACGCCGACAGCAGTTTCTGCATATTATGCCGCCAATGTGGGAGCAAATTCTGGCGGAGTCAGAGGCACTTGGATGGTGAAACCGTTGAAAAAGCGATAGCCTAACCATTACAGATAAGATCCAAATCAGATCCCGGGTTTTGGTGAGTCTTTGGCGGCAGAACTTTTGTAAGATGTCATTCAACGTATCATACAGCCTGTCATGAATGCGCTCAATTGTAGCAATTACATATTGGTTTTCGTAGCTACACAAAAAGAGCACAATGAAGCTCTCACCCAAGTATGTTGTTTACTTACTGATGAAAGTTAGACTTTGAATGCAGATAAATGTGAGTTACACAAGACAAAGTTGTAATTCTTTGGCCATATCTTTTCTGATAGGAGTATGACACCCGATCCTGCTAAAGTACAAGCGAGGTGAAATGCTGATCCCTTACTAGATGTTTCTATGGTGCCTTCTTTTCTTGGCGTGGACATCTACTCAGGGGCTGCTCCTGCCCTCAAAGCATGAAAAATTAAATGATAGTATCATAGGTATTATCATTTTATTTCTCACAGGTTTGGGGCTCAGTTAGGGCTAAGCGGGGCTTGTAGCACAAGGGGAGGAGTGGTTTGCACAGTTCAAGTGCAAATGACTGCTTGGCCAGCAGTTTTGCCCCGGCCAAACAGTCATGCACACTTTCCATGTTCCCCACCAGGCTACATTACACAGCCTGGTGGGGAACATGCTCAGGCCCCAGTTCCCCTCTGAGCGCCGATCCACAGCAATCAGACCAATCACAATGCTGCATTGCAGCGTTATGATTGGCTTAGGGGAGCCTGAGTGCTTCCTTGTTCCCGGACTGCAAAGAAGCGGAGGAGAGACACGGCCGGCGGAAGAGGTTAGAGGTATTTTTTTAACATTTCGATCCCCCCCACCACTACCTTTTGCCCCTCCGACACCCCTGCCTCTCCACCCTCATTCCCTGCCAGCAGTTACTGCGGCTACTTTTCCAGATATAGATGAGACATTGCCACTGTAAGTGCTCCATTGAGAGAATTGACAATAAACTAATGTTTCATTTCATTGGTCATATAAATGTGAAAAAAGTTTTAAGAAAATCAACCAAGCCATTGAAAATGTTACTGAAATGGCATATTTTAATCCCAAACTTCATACAGAGGTTGTTGCTGATAATAGCACAGTTGGGTTTGGTGCTATTCTTGCACAGCAGGGGGACACCCGAATGCTAGAAGGCATATTGTGGCATATGCCTGTGGGAGTTTGTCCCACACAGAACATGCTTATTCACAACCTGAAACTTAAAGTGTAGCAGTGGTATGGGCTTGTGAACATTTCCATGCATTCTTGTATTGAAAGATTTTTACACTGGTAACTTGGGAAAACGCCTTTTACAACTCGGTCATTACACCGCAATACCTTTACAATGACTGCGTTGTTAGTACGCGATGTAATGACATCGCAAGTCTTTACACTAAACTCCACTAGGGGCGCAGAGTTATTGGAAATACATTTCCATCACCTTCCCTACTGTTGCGCAAACTGGAGTAGGAATAGTAAATAATACTGGGCCCGATTCACAGAATGAACATAAGACTCAATCCTAAACTTACTACTATTTTGGTATTCACAGAATGCACTTACTACTTTTGGCATTCACAGAATGAACTTACTACTTTTGGTATTCACAGAAGTTAGGATTTTGTCTTAAATTTGTCTTAAGACAGACTTAAGATAGACCTAAGTTAGGATGTTGTCTTAAGCCTGTCTTAAGTCTGTCTTAAATTTGTCTTTAGATAAACTTAAGACAAAATCCTAACTTCTGTGAATACCAAAAGTAGTAAGTGCATTCTGTGAATACCAAAATAGTAGTAAGTTTAGGATTGAGTCTTAAGTTCATTCTGTGAATCGGGTCCAGTATTCCTAAATCCAGCGTGCCCTCTAGTGGAAGTCGTTGTATAGACTTGTGATGTAATACATCGCATACTAACAGTAATGGCACGCAATGTATTACATCGCGTTGTAATGTGCTATATTTAGTAACTGGTCATCAAGCTTTACTAACAATATTTAGCATGCCAAAGGCCAAGATGCCTTCTCGCATTGACATGGAGACTATGGGCCCGATTCACAGAATGAATTTAAGACTCAATCCTAAACTTACTACCATTTTGGTATTCACAGAATGCACTTACTACTTTTGGCATTCACAGAATGAACTTACTACTTATGGTATTCAAAGAAGTTAGGATTTTGTCTTAAGACTAACTTAAGACAAACTTAAGACAGACTTAAGACAGACTTAAGACAAAATCCTAACTTAAGTCTGTCTTAAGTCTGTCTTAAGTTTGTCTTAAGACAAACTTAAGACAAAATCCTAACTTCTGTGAATACCAAAAGTGGTAAGTTCATTCTGTGAATACCAAAAGTAGTAAGTGCATTCTGTGAATACCAAAATAGTAGTAAGTTTAGGATTGAGTATTAAGTTCATTCTGTGAATCGGGCCCTATGATTACAAGAGTACAATTTTAAAATTGTGCATCGGCCAGGGAGGGATCAGAACCCTGCTTACTGCCTTTGTTGTGATCACTTGAGCCAGAGGTTGAATGTAAATATTGAACAGAATGGAGCTCCGGGAAGAGCTCTGGGAAGCACCTTAAGGCAGATCATGGGATTGGGAACTGAAGGGAGGAGAAATTATATATAAAGATCTCTCAGAATCAAATCAGACCAATGCAGATCCACCTATGCCAATGTCCTGAAGGCGTTGAAGGAAGATCTTATAAGTCAAGCAGAATTAAGGCTCCGGATCTGCCATCATCTAAAATGCTCTGTGAACGCAAGAAGTGCAGACTCCGTAATATGCGATAGTCTGAAGTCGTTTTATGAAATATCCAGAATCTGGGGTCATATTATCAAGAACTGCCGCTAAAGCGGCGATAATGGGCTTGATAATAGGCCCTTGTGAATACCCATAGAAGCCCAGGTTCTGGTGTTAACCTGGGCTTCTAAGGGAATTCACAAGGGCATATTATCAAGCCCATTATCGCCGCTTTAGCGGCAGTTTTCTGCCGATAAAAGCGGCGATAATGTATCACCCTTTCTTGATAATATGGCCCTAGTTCTCTTCCAGATACTGAGTAAGGCAAGTATTGACGTGTCTCTCTGTAACTTAGCAAGAAAAGACAAGACCGAGATTGTGCGAAAATGTTCGGGCTGAGTGGCATCCAGAGATGATTTCTTTAGAAGTGGATAACTTTGACATGTTTCCACGGACTGTGGGGCATATTACCAACAACTAGCGATATTTATCGCTAAATGGGCTTAGCGAGTTTTTTTTATCGCCAAGCATCGCCGGATATTATCGCAGAGATAACATGCTATTAGCAACATTATCTCTAAAGCGATAAAATATCCGGCGATAGCGGCAAAATGCGTTAATATCGCTGAGAATATAGCGATATTCACGCATTAATGCCAATAGGGTCTTAGCCATAATATCCACCTCCCATTGGATATCGTGGCTAAGAACTGGTCTGAGCAGGCCTTAGCTTTTGGAGATATTCGCGCTTAGCACGAATATTTCCATCGCTACGCCTGCGTTCATAATAGGTGATAACGATGTTTGCGTTTTTAGTTGCTAACAGGTTGGGTACGCCCACTTTGCATGTCATTAGCGATAAATATCGCTGACATGCAAAGCGGGCCCAAAACCGCTCGCTATCACGTAAAAGCTGTCACTAACTGATGTTAGCGACAGCTTGCTAATAGGGCCTTCAGGGCATAGGGCTAAAGCGGTGATAATTTCATTTCGCCCGCCTTGATAATATGCCCCCAGGTACTGCAGCAGAAAAAAGAGAAAGATTGTCCAATTCTAAACATGATGGAAGGAACTGTTCCTGAAGTTTAAGAAACAAGTCAGGTTTAAAAGGGTCGGTAGGTGAACCCGACTTAACCTGGCTGCATAGGGTCTGTAGTATAGGCAGACCTAGGCGGGCATTGAGGTGTACAGAGGCGGAAAGTACATGTAAGGGCATCAGGTATCACAACGGAAACATCAGTGTTAATATGCAGGGAGATATCTTCAATCTTACTGATAAAATATTCTGCTACTTTCTGACAGTGTGTATTAGATCCTTCATTAGAGTCAACTGAGAGCGTTGGTTTTTGTGAGGTTATTTACTAAATTAAAGATTTCTTTTGCGGGTTATTACTATTCCTGATGTTATTTGAAAAATCATCTCCCCTATTTATCTTGATCGGTTTATGGTAGGACGATAGGGGTTGCTCTATACTGAGCTTTACACCAACACTATGGGCGCAGGTTGGGGAACATATGGCTTTTTGTGGTGTTAGTGATTACAGTCTGGGAGAGATGCAGTCACTGGTACAGAGGTGTGGGAAATTAGGGACACTCATAGTTGTGTTGGGTGCAATAGGAACAGACTTCGGCATATTTACAAGCCCCCAGTGTCACCGAAGCATCACTTTGTTTGATGCTATGATGGCACTGTGTGCTGGCCCATATTTACAAGGCCACACAAAGCCACTTTGTGTGGCTTTCCATGGCCTTGTAAATATGCCCCCTTTCACACAGTACTCTGCGTGAAAGGGGAGTGTCACGCAACAGCCATGGCTTTTTGACACTGCCGAAGATTTTCACGGATTCATAAATCTGAGGCACCGCCAAAAATTAACGCCTTTCAAAAGGAGGCATAAAAGTGTCAAAACAGAGATAAATACTTTTATTTCTCCTAGTTGTTTGCTCTTTCTATGTGTGCTGCTTTCTTCAGCACACATAGAAGAAGAAAAACATCAATGATAGTTTTTTGCAGTAAGGTGCCCCTTCCTGCACAAACACAATGGTGCAATGGTGCCGGCATTGGCGCACTGCTGCTGTTTTAGTGCCTGCACAGGAGAAAGTTCAGGGATGTGTCGTATTGCTGTAAATATAACGCATCTCTGCACTTTTGTAATGTCGTATCACGGTGCAGCAAGATGGCTTACAGCACCATGCCATTTCTTTGTAAATAGGCCCCTTGCTTCAACTATCCAGGTGCTTAGGGAGAGTAGCCGCAGTGGGATCAGTGGAGGTGGTGGCCAGGGGCCAACAATTGTAGTGTTTTGCGAGTTAGCAATGATGGAACCCTTTTGGCTTATAATGGACTCCGTGGAGCTGTGAGGTAAATGTCAGAGATTAATGCAATGAAGGTTGATTTAGAATGTTGAGTTTGCAGTTTCACACAGACGAATAAAATGTGTAATACCAGTCGCAGATCGCGAGGGGAGGGGTTTACATGGGGGTGGGTGCCAGGGAATGAAATATAAAACAGAAAACTTACCTCACAGCCGGTCTGCGCCACCTCTGCTCCCCTTAGAGCCTTCACCAATGGCACTGGAGCAGACTGACAACCCCTCTCAGCCAATCCTGCCAGCAGCACCAGGATTGGCTTAGGGCCCGTTTAATCTCTGCCCGCCGCCTGCCCATTAGGAGACCGAAGGGCTCTTAATGGGCATGCGCAAACAAGTGCAAACACAAGTGCGCATGACTGGGCACGGGCGAAAAATTTGCTCACCTTCCCCACTCATGCGCACTTGTGCTGCTGCCTGTTGCCCCTGGTCTGACAATCATGTCAGTCAACATGACACCAGACCGCCCACCCCCTTCAGACTCAGAAGGGGTGGGCGGTCCGACGTCATGATGACTGACATGATTGTCAGTTCTCCCTCGGTGTCTTTGAACTTAAGTAAACTGATTCAGTTTACTTAAGTTCAGTAACGCCGAGGCAGCTGCGGGCGGGGGGGGCTACGCCCCAATGCCCCAATGGACCCACCGCGCCTGTGTAATAATAAGCTCAGTGTTTCACGTAGTCATTGGTGGGTATCCAGGCTGGGGAAGATCCTACAAATGGCAACAAGATAGGGGATAAGTTACCCGAAGTTTGAATGCGCTCGCCGAGGGTTTTTGCCGTAGTGCATGCCAAATGTGCCGTCGTTGAAGTACAGAATCAACACCTAACACATGTGTAGTCCACAATTCCAGCCACTGTAAAGCAGTTAAAAATAATGAAAGCATTGCAGATCTGGAGGGCGGAGCTTGCCAGCGTCGATGGTGGACGCATAAGCGTGAGGCTCCGCACCATCACCGGAGAAAATCCTGTTAATTATCCTCCCTATAACGTGGCTGAGCAGTGAAAGTAGCGGGAGACGCCTAAGGAAGCCCCGCTGCTACATCGGTGAAGACCACGGGAAGCGGTAACGCCCATAGCCGACAAAACGAAGTGAACCCGTCGGGCGGCAGACCAGGCCGCAGTCCCCGGCCTTTCCTGCACAGAGAACCGCCGTACGTCAGTCTGCGTGCGGACAGAGAAATCTCCTGAGCCCAGGTCACAGCAAGAGGTTGCCGAAGTGGCGACGGAACAGCGCGACTTTGAATTGCACCGATCCGACTGCGTGGCGGAGTCACTAGCCACTCACGGGTGTGTCGACACGAATCGGCTCGAATCGCTCGGGAGAGGGGGCGCGAGCTCAGGGACCGGGAGTGTGCCCAAGAACCGGTGCGACGCCAGAGATCCCCCGCTGCCACTCAAGAATGGTGTGCGGACTGGTAAGCGGGACGGACCATGGGGTTGGGACTTTTTGCCTAAGATTGAACTGCGCCCACGCAGCTGTGGCGGGGGGGCAGGAGCCACGAAGAACGACCTGCTGTGCAGAGGGCCCTGTATGTTAATGGCGGTAGCATAGCGCTCGGCGCACAGGACCGGAGGGGCAGAGAGGAACTGGTGACATCTGCAGTCCGGTGGTTGTGTGGGGAGACGTGTACCCTTAGACGGAGTGGCAGCGGCGACTGAGCCCCCCCCCCTCTTCAATTGAATCTGGAGTTGTGACCCGGACTCGCGCCCCAGCGGGACGCAGCCAGACACAATTCTGAGTAGGAAGCCCCCGGGGGACACTTAGCCACGACGTAGCCCGGTATTGGAGGCGAGGAGGAATCTTGAAGCAGGGGCAACCACAATAGAGCGTTTGCACCCGCGGGCCCGGCCCGCTGTCGCGGCTGCACACCGTCAAGGCCTGCTCACGCCTGGAGTGCCTCGGTGGCGACTGCCAGTGTGTGGGAACACCAGCCGGAACTGTTCCACACAGACCACCAGCGAGAACGAGTGGCCCTGGACCTACACTTGATTCTGACTCCCGGGAGACCCTGGTAAGACCGGCCGGAGGGAGCGCCACGTGCGGGCCATAGCTGGAGCGCGGAGAGTTGCGGGGTGGCACGCGGCGCTCCCTGAAGTAGGCGCCGGGTGGAGGATTTGGTTTGCCTTCAGAGCGGGGTGGAGTGTGGAGGAGTACTCTGCCGAGGGCGAGTGATTCAACAATACCAAACACCAGACGAACAGAGGCGCCACTGAAGCTGTACCCTCCGGTGGCGGTACCGGGAGACAGGGCACACCTACTTAGACTGAGCAATTATGGGCAAAGGGGACAGAACCCAAACAAAGTTAATGTTTGACCAACGCCGGCAGAAGACGCCAGAGACACCAGCAGAAGCTACCGCGCCGCGAGGAGGTGGGCCGGAGGGTTCACTGTGCTCGGAGATTAAAGACATGCTGACGACGATGAAGAAAGGGCTACAGGAAAGCATGACGGCGATAGGTTCCAAAATAGACGCACTTACATACCGCATGGACCGCATGTCTGAAAGAGTGGACAAGCAGGCCGAAAGACTGGACATGTCAGAGAGGCGATTGACGGAAGTAGAGGAAGCCCAAACAGAATGGGATAAGGATCGTAAACAATTCAGCAGGCTGCTTCAGGTTATCCAGGACAAGTCTAAGGACTTGGAAGCACGCTCGAGACGCTCCAAAATACGAATCACGGGGGTGGCAGAAACGACGGGAAGATGGAGCTGTTTGTTGAGAAACTGTTAGTCACCCTACTGGGGGAAGGCGTCTTTTCACCGATGTTCATTGTGGAACGAGCGCACCGCACGCTGGGCCCGCGCCCGCTCACGGGGGCACCCCCAAGGCCGATAACTGCGAAATTGTTAAACTACAGGGACAGGGATGCGGCGCTGAGGACGGCCCGGGAGAAGGGGAAGCTGCAGTACGAGGGAATGGACATCTCGCTGTACCCAGACTTCACAGCAAAAGTGCAAGAGGAGAGAAGGCACTTTGCCCCATACAAAAAACAGCTCAGGGATCTTGGTCTGGACTATGCAATGATGTACCCGGCACGGCTGGGTATAAACAGACAGGGGCACTCGCATTTCTTCACAGATCCCATCGCTGAAGGTATGGGCCAAGGAGCAGAGAAACAGCCCGGGACGTCAGACCGTGGAGCCCGAGAGCATAAACAACGACCTTGACGACCAGGAAGAGGAGGGCGATACGAATTAGCACGATACAGAGGGGGAGGGCATCTCTAATGGCCCATTGTCGGCGACTAACTGGAGGATGACCTGTGGTGCGACACTTACAAGCCGGGGACCAAGGGGCATGCAACAGAGACAAAAACTGAGTGAGACTGTTTCGTGCTGTTGCAGGAGTATTGAAGGGGGGCAATGTCCGACAATTGGAGACTATGAGACGCTTGCAGTACACTGTGACTCTTACGATGGAATTGAACTCTCATACACTTGTGAGCAGGGGTGGGGTAAGAGAGGTTTCTGTTATACAAGTTACTAAGGAACATTCATGGCCTGCGTTACTACGACTGGGATGGGTGATGGTGCAGGGGTAAGTTTATAAGCTTCCTTCGGTTAGCCATACTGACGGAGCACCACTTCAGGGCATGTTTGGCGACCTCTGCCCTAGCGCTGTTAGCACTTGTGGTCCGTTATGGACCCTGTTTGAAGATTGGTTATGGGTCCTTTCAGGGGAGGAGGGGGGGGGAGGTAGAGGTGTCGGTCTGACCAGGTTGGGGGAGGTCGGCTGTGGGTGGAAGGGGGTACTGGGTGTTCTGTTGCTGCTTGTTCTTGGAAAGGGGAAATCAGTGGGAGGGTGGAAGACTCGAGAACTGTTGGCTGTCATTTTCTTGTTGGGTGTCTTCAGTCATTTGAAAGCCGGAGTGCGAGTACCTACAAATCGAAAAAGATTTACCATGAATGCGAGCCCGTGTGGTGCCTCAATGTCTGCAACTTTCCCTATCGTGGAATTAGTCTTGTCTGCCTTGCACGCACGATTGCGACCTTGGGTATGGCAGGTAGCGGCGGTGGAATCGGAGGCTGATCAGGTCCGCACTGTAGCGCTGCAGAGCGAGGGGGACTCTGAGGGGGTACTGACGACAGGCTTGTTGAAGACTATACCTGTGGTTGGGCTCCCGCCTCTGTGGGTCTGGTGCCTGTTGACTTGGGCGAAATACTGACCACACAGCAAACACAAGCACCTACTAGCGGTGGTTCTGGGGGGACTGTACCTATTGTGAGGTCTTGGATGCACATTATCATTGTTGCGGATGATCCATCGCTTCCCATTGCACAGTACCACGGTAAATATGGCTGAAGAGTACCAAGGGGGTACTGTAGATGCAGTAGGGTCCTTCACAGCTATGACATGGAATTTTAGGGGGCTCAATGACTATCGCAAGCTCCGCAAAGTGATACAATATTTACAGAGACATCATGTAGACTTGGCTCTTCTCCAGGAAACGCATCTGCCCCCTGCGAGCAAGATGCTTTCTGCCAGGGGACTGGTTGGTAATATCACACAGGCGGGCTTCACGACACACTCTAGGGGCGTTCTTACATGGGTGAACCCCAGGTCCAAATTGCACCTCTCGCTACTTAGTCCTGACCCAGAGGGACGGTATGTACTCTCCAGGTGTGTGGGTAAAGGGCACGACTTCATAATGATGAATGTGTATGGCCCCAACTACGACTCCCCTGACTTTTACGTGGCGATGGACAGACACTGCAGCGCGAGTAACTACTCTAGGATGCTCTGGGGGGGGGATTTTAACCTGGTCTTCAACCCTGAACTGGACAGATCAGCAGGGCCCCCCGACGACCGGCAGCAGCGGCCATTCAAATGCAGGCAGAAATGATAATGCTAGATCTGGTGGATGTCTGGAGGGATAAACACCGCGGCAGAGGGGGATACACTCACTACTCAGCTCATCACAATATACACACGAGAATAGATTATTGGCTGGCAACGCGCTCTCTCCTGAGGCACGTGCGGACCTGCAAGATATTACCACGCACCCTATCAGACCACTCCCCGATAATACTTACACTTGACTCCCCGAATAGGAGAATCCCTCCATACACATGGCGCTTCCCCCCTTATTCGCTGATGGATGAGGTGTTTAGAGGGGAACTGGGAGAGGAGATAGATATGTTCTTTGACGCTAATGTAGGCACGGTAGACAGTTTCCAAACAGCCTGGGAAGCATTTAAGGTTTGCATAAGGGGAGCGGCAATGGCAAAGCACTCTAGTGTGCTGCAATCTATACGACAAAGGCTGACGCACTTAGAACGACAGATAGCCGACTTGGAGAAGCCACAACTGGAGAGCATAGTTGCAGTTGACACTAGGGAGCTCCAAGAGCTGCTCAAAGAATTTCATGAAGAGGCAGACAGAGAAGTATGCCACATGAGCAAGTATGCCACTGCACGCACATATGGGGAGGGGGAGCGCCCAGGCTCCCTTTTGACCAAGATAGTGAAGGGTAGCAGGCGACGGCACACGATCGACGAATTAGAGTCGGAAACAGGTGAGCAAATTACAGAGGAAGGCGAGATATTAGCAGAATTCAAAAACTTTTACTCTGGGCTGTACACAAATAGGTCCACGGGGGTGGAGGAGCAGATAGATAACTACTTGAGTTATATCAAGATGCCATTTCTATCGAATTGGCAGAAGGAGTTCATGATGTCACCCATACGGAGGGAAGAGATCTCAGACGCTCTGGAGAGTATGAGACCCGGAAGTGCGCCTGGCGCGGACGGACTGACGGTGAGCTTTTACAAAGCATTCAAAGACAAGCTCCTCCCGCACCTATCCACTCTATTCGATGATATATGTGAGGTGGGATCCATGCTGCCATCAATGCGAGAGGCACTACTGGTTGCCATACTTAAGCCAGGAAAACCCCCAACCCACTGCGGTCCATACAGGCCATTGTCACTGTTGAACGTGGATGCCAAAATATACGCTAAGGTGCTGGCCACACGGTTAGCGTTGGTGGCCCCGGAACTGGTAGCCCCGGAACAAGCGGGGTTTATACCTGCGCGCAACCTCACTTATAATATACACACGGTGATGGGAACCATACAACATACGCGCCAGGATACCAAGGCAATAGCGATTTTCCTAGACATGGAAAAAGCTTTTGATTCCGTAGAATGGCCCTTTATGCTGTGTGTCCTCCAGAAATTGGGTCTGGGAGAACCGTATCTACAGATGCTGGGAGAGCTATACCATAGACCCACGGCACGGGTTCGGCTGGGAGATAGGGTCTCGGAACCGTTTGACATTAGCAGAGGCACTAGACAGGGGTGCCCACTCTCGCCCCTGCTATACGCACTGATAGCTGAACCTCTGGCCTGTGCATTCAGAGAATACCATAGATACGAAGCCATCAGCTACCCAACGTATAAGATTGGGATATCCACCTACGCTGACGACATGCTGCTATATGTCAGGGATTAGGTTAACAATCTCTCTTCGGTACTGAGGGAAGTAGTGCACTTCGGTGCGCTATCCGGGCTAAAGGTGAACTGGTCGAAATCGGTGGCGTTCCCACTGACCCCTGTTACCGAGCGTTTCGAAATGGAGTACCCTCTGCAGTGGTCTACTGAACCGGTGCGTTACCTGGGCATCATGCTGCACACCGACCCCGAAATTATGGTCAGGGAGAACTATGGGGTGGCTTACAGCAAACTGGCCGACGATGTAGAGACCTGGTGCAAACTACCATTGTCCCTAATGGCACGAATTGCCATAATGAAAATGGTAGTACTTCCCCGCTTTCTATTTCTCTTCAATAATATCCCGATAGTGTTATCTAAAACCTTTTTCAAAATGTTGACCACACTGCTCATTCGCTTAGCTTGGGGCGGCAAACAACCCAGAGTGAAGTGGGACGTACTAAAGTTGCCGTATGAGCAGGGGGGACTGGGGGCACCGGACATGGAGAGGTATTACAGAGTTGCGCAGGCGGCTCACCTACATACCTGGATACATGGGAACCCAGATATCCCGCATGTCATAATGGAGTGGCTCTTCGCAGACCCCACACCCCTCCCAGCCATGATAGGTGGGCCCATGGATCGCAGAGTGGGGACACTTGACTCTATAACGACCACTAACCATGCCTGGCACTGCCTGCTGCGGATGCAGGATAAAGAACTGCTATACTCTCCACACATGCCTTTAAACTGGGCGACCTGCCTGCCTACCTTGGTGGAAACATGGGTCCTCGGAGCCCTTCGCAAACTGGGTTTGCACAATGTGGGAGATTTGTTTGAACAAGGACGTGTTAAGACCTGGGAACAAATCAAACTGGGGGGGCGCACCCTACAATGCTGCAGCGGTTCCAGTTCCACAGGGTACGTAGTGCATCACTGGAACTATTAGGAATGGACTTGGAGGAGCCTCCAGAGGTCCCGGAGCTGACGTATGTCATTAAGACAGCTGCGCCCCAAAAACTTATCACGAATCTATACAAAATAGGTCATAGTCATACAGCACTACGATACACCAAGGCACGATTGGCATGGCAAAGTGACTTGAATACACACATAGACGATAGCATGTGGGCATACTGCTGCGCTAACTCTAGAAGAATTTTGCTGAATAGGAGACATCGACTGGTGCACTTTAAATATATACAGCGTGTATACTATACGCCGGAGAGACTGCACAAATATGGTCTCCGTGTAAGTCTGGAGTGTGAGAGGTGTCATGCCCCAGTGGCAGACTTTATGCATATGGCCTGGGATTGCCCAGGCATACAAACATTCTGGTGCTTGGTATTTACAGAGCTGAGCACTATAGTAGATACTGAGCTGACTGTGGACCCGGCGCTGGCCTTACTGGGATACTCGAAAAGGGTGCCAGCAGCACTGCGCAGGCTGGTGGACATGGGCCTGCTTATAGCAAAAAGGGTAGTAGCGATGTGTTGGATGAGGGGCCCCTTGCCCACTTTGAAAAGATGGTCCAGAGACATGTTATTTTGTAACACGCAATCTGAAGCATTTGGTGAGCTGCTCCCACCCCGGAGTTGACCTAAGAGCTTCTGGGGTCTGTACCAAACATACATACACGCAAAGGATTCGGGGGAGGAGACTCCGGAACAGGCACAGGAGGCGCAGTCGGACCAGGAAGGTATGGATCACCATGCAATGCAGGAGTAGTGGGGCAGAGCCGTAGAGTCGACTAGATATGGAACACGGTGGGTGGCCCTGAGGGTGATGTTATCCACATAGATGTGCAGGACAGGGGCACCTTCTGAAGGGGGAAGCGACGGAGGGCGGGTTCAGGTAGGGGAAACACACGAATAGACGTCTGGTACACTTAGTTACGGTTAGGTACAATGCTCAGGACTGATAGACAGCCACAATAAATGAATCCCAGAGGGACAGCAGGATGTTGGGGTAGGGAGTTGTTGTGGGGGAGGGAGGGAAGGGGGTGAAAAAGTTAAAATAAAATGATATATGTTTTCAACCAAATGATGGTACGGTGGATTCCGCCGACAGGGTCGATTTGAATATGTATCAGGAATGCTTTTCGCCTTTCTGTTGTGTGCTTTACAGTAAAGTTTTGATGTAATTCCGGCCTGAGAAGGGTTGTAGGCGTGAAGCTCTGTACACATGGTATCCTGAGAATAAAATAAAATAATAAAAAATAAAAGAAAGCATTGCAGATCTGTATGTCATTGGCTGGTCAGCCATGCATAAAGGTCATATGTTATACGGAGCATTCATGTCAAAAGCGGATAAGTACAGAGACAGAAAATAAGCGCTAAGGACAGCAGTAGTCAAATATGAATAAAATACATAAAGCGCTGGCTGACGAAACAATTAACAAGAAAACATATTGTCATTGCACTTACCAGAGTCCCGATAAGTGGGGCTCTACGACCTCAGCACCGGGCGAGGAGACCCAAGAAAAAGCACAAGGGTTGTGTTTACTAAACTGTCCAATATCTGAAGTGGCACACCACCAAAGCTGCTAGGTGGTGGCTCAGAACAACTCCAGAAGTCTCCCGAAAGTGAGGGGCTCTGATGGAAACCAAGAAAGGGTTCACAGTACCACAAACTGTCCAGGACGATCCGAAGACTGATCCTCTGCAGGGCCTCAGAGTTGGTGCAGATGACGCAGGTCTTAGTGGACAGCTGTTGTTTTCTGGAACAGCTTCCCCCTCAATGTCAGCCACTCCCATAAATGGTTACCAAGCTGCTGCCTTCCTAAAACCACCTTTCGATAGCGCCAAAAAGCACTATATTGGCAATAGATGAATTGTGTGGATAGGGACATTTGATGATTTCATCGATGCACTTGAAGAGACTGGTAACAAAAAGATTATCGAGCATCTCCAAACTCTTTCTGTGATAGTATAAAAGAAGTTATAAGGAAAAGGCTGAGAACTGCTGAAGAAATCACATGCCACCAGATTATAAAATCTTTGAATCTCAAGTTTAATCCGATGTTCAATGTTGATTACGAAGGATACATTTTCAGTCAAGAACGACAGAAAGTTGGCGAAATCATTGATGAATTCGTGTAGAGATACGACACACTCATCAATTAATTTAACAATGAAGGAGCTATATATATATTAAGATATTGATGAGTGCTTTTCAGGTTTATTCAGGGGATGAATGCTGAGAGAAACTCTTAGGGCACGATTCACAGAATGAATTTAAGACTCAATCCTAATCTTACTACTATTTTGGTATTCACAGAATGCACTTACTACTTTTGGCATTCACAGAATCAACTTACTACTTTTGGTATTCACAGACTTTAGGATGTTGTCTTAAGTTTGTCTTAAGTCTGTCTTAAGTTTGACTTAAGTTTGTCTTAAGACAAACTTAAGACAGAATCCTAACTTCTGTGAATACCAAAAGTGGTAAGTTCATTCTGTGAATACCAAAGGTAGTAAGTGCATTCTGTGAATACCAAAATAGTAGTAAGTTTAGGATTGAGTCTTAAATTCATTCTGTGAATCGGGCCCTATGATTACAAGAGTACAATTTTAATATTGTGCATCGGCCAGGGAAGGATCAGAACCCTGCTTACTACCTTTGTTGTGATCACTTGAGCCAGAGGTTGAATGTAAATATTGAACAGAATGGAGCTCCGGGAAGAGCCCTGGGAAGCACCTTAAGGCAGATCATGGGATTGGGAACTGAAGGGAGGAGAAATTATATATAAAGATGCCTCAGAATCAAACCAGACCAATGCAGATCCACCTATGCCAATGTCCTGAAGGCGTTGAGGGAAAATCTTATAAGTCAAGCAGAATTAAGGCTCCGGATCTGCCATCATCTAAAATGCTCTGTGAACGCAAGAAGTGCAGACTCCGTAATATGCGATAGTCTGAAGTCGTTTTATGAAATATCCAGAATCTGGGGTCATATTATCAAGAAAGGGCGATACATTATCGCCACGTTTATCTTTAGTAAACTGCGGCTAAAGCGGCGATAATGGGCTTGATAATAGGCCCTTGTGAATACCCATAGAAGCCCAGGTTCTGGTGTTAACCTGGGCTTCTAAGGGAATTCACAAGGGCATATTATCAAGCCCATTATCGCCGCTTTAGCGGCAGTTTTCTGCCGATAAAAGCGGCGATAATGTATCACCCTTTCTTGATAATATGGCCCTAGTTCTCTTCCAGAAACTGAGTAAGGCAAGTATTGACGTGTCTCTCTGTAACTTAGCAAGAAAAGACAAGACCGAGATTGTGCGAGAATGTTCGGGCTGAGTGGCATCCAGAGATGATTTCTTTAGAAGTGGATAACTTTGACATGTTTCCACGGACCAGGTACTGCAGCAGAAAAAAGAGAAAGATTGTCCAATTCTAAACATGATGGAAGGAGGTAATCGTGAAGTTTAAGAAACAAGTCATGTTTAAAAGGGTCGGTAGGTGAACCAGACTTAACCTGGCTGCATAGGGTCTGTAGTAGAGGCAGACCTAAGTGGTTATTGAGGTGAACAGAGGAGGAAAGTACATGTAAGGGTTGCGGGTTATTACTATACCTGATTTTATTTGAAAAATCATCTCCCTAGATATCTTTATCAGATTCTGGTAGGACTTAAGGGCTGCTCTATACCGAGTTTACACCAACACTATGGGCGCAGGCTGGGGAACATATGGCTTTTTGTGGTGTTAGTGATTACAGTCTGGGAGGGATGCAGTCACTGGTACAGAGGTGTTGGAAAACTAGGGACACTCATAGTTGTGTTGGGTGCCATAGGAACAGACTTCGGCATATTTACAAGCTCCCAGTGTCACAGAAGCATCACTTTGTTTGATGCTATGATGGCACTGTGTGCTGGCCCATATTTACAAGGCCACACAAAGCCACTTTGTGTGGCTTTTCATGGCCTTGTAAATATGCCCCCTTTCACACAGTACTCTGCGTGAAAGGGGAGTGTCACGCAACAGCCATGGCTTTATGACACTGCCGAAGATTTGCACTGATTTATAAATCTGAGGCACCGCCTAAAATTAACGCCTTTCAAAAGGAGGCATAAAAGTGGTGAAACAGAGAGCAATACTTTTATTTCTCCTAGTTGCTTGCTCTTTCTATGTGTGCTGCTTTCTTCAGCACACATAGAAGAACAAAAAGATCAATGATGTTGTTTTTTTGCTGTAAGGTGCCCCTTCCAGCACAAACACAATGGTGCAACGGTGCCTGCATTGGCGAACTGCTGCTGTTTTAGTGCCCACACAGGAGAAAGTTCAGGGATGTGTTGTATTGCTGTATATATAACGCATCTCTGCACTTTTGTAATGCCGTAGCACGGTGCAGCAAGATGGCTTACAGCACCATGCCATTTCTTTGTAAATATGCCGCAGTGGGATCAGTGGAGGTGGTGGCCGGGGGCCAACAATTGTAGTGTTTTGCAAGTTAGCAATGATGGAACCCTTTTGGCTGATAATGGACTCCGTGGAGCTGTTAGGTAAATGTTAGAGATTAATGCAATGAAGGTTGATTTACAATGTTGAGTTCACAGTTTAACACAGACAAATAAAATGTTTAATACCAGTCGTGGCTCGCCGGGGGAGGGAATGAGGGGGTTACATGGGGGTGGGTGCCAAGGAATTAAATATAAAACAGAAAACTTACCTCACAGCCAGTTTGCGCCACCTCTGCTCCCCTAAGCGCCTTCACCAATGGCACTGGAGCAGACTGGCAAACCCTCCCAGCCAATCCTGCCAGCAGCAGCAGGATTGGCTTAGGGCCTGTTTAATCTTTGCCCGCCGCCTGCCCATTAGGAGACCGAAGGGCTCTTAATGGGCATGCACAAACAAGTGCAAACACAAGTGCACATGACTGGGCATGGGCGAAAAATTCGCTCACCTTTGTTGAACATAAGAATACGATATGAACACTACCTGCGCCATCTTGTCCAACTTAGGCCCCTACGAGCGCGTAAGCGGCAGCAATTTTTAGATACTGCAGGAATGTCCAGCTGCGCGATAGCCATCACCTGTTGAGACTGGGGTGGGGGACATTTACTGTTTGACTATGTGTGGGAACAAGCCTAAAGCGGGGATTCCAGAAATGTTTAACAGACATCAAAGTGATGACAGGAATGTATTACACTGCAATAAAGAGTCAAGATTGTGTATATAAGGCCAGGCCACAGAGATGCAGTTGGAGCACCTCGAGACGACATACTGCTTGTCTGATCTGATGTGTTTTCCTCCGGATTAAATAAATCCGTTCCTTGCTTTCCAGTTTCAAGTGCCTGCCTCTTTATTTGATAATTACCAAGTGAATTAGAGGCAACTAACGCCAAGCAGTGCTTGAGGATAACTAGGAAAAATCTGCTTATTATACAATTGGCGTCCCTACGCGGGGCCCATCAGCGACACGTGGCTCCGGTAGAGAGGTCCTGACAACGGGGTGAACATCTAAACGGTTGGAGTATACCTGCCTTGAGAGGACCCTCGTCTGGCTGCCGATCAAATGAACTTCACCGATTCTGAAAGGACCTCTCTCTCGAGTGATCTACGGTCCTGACTGGGATCCCACAGGAGTGCAGCGGCAATAACGGAGAATAGAAGACGATCGGGCGCTGGAAGTGGAAGACGAGAAACAGTCCATACGGTCCGGGTAAGGTCGTGGTACACGACTATTGAATTGTTTAATTGATTGATTGTTTGGTTTGGAAAATACTAGTATTACTCATTGATTGGTTTGTTTATCCTCGTTCGCTACTCGATATATTGGTTCTCTTTGGGATATTCTCTGTTTGCAAACAGCGACAAATAGAAATACTTTCTCCCTCTTTGCAAACAGCGAAGGATAGGTAGTGCGGACCTTTATCCACAATTATTTGAGATCTTCACTTGTGCGATTATACGTCATGCCTATCTTCTCCCCACTGATTGGTAATTGGTCCTTTGGTCCTTTGGTTCTTTGGTCCTTTGGTTCTTTGGTTCTTTGGTTATTTGGTTCTTAGGATATTTGGTTCTTTTTTAGATATTCCCTGCCTTCAAACAACGAAGAATAGGAACATTCTCTCTCTTTGCAGACAGAGAAAGATCGGTAGTGTGGACCTTTGTCCACAATTATTTGAGATCTTCACTTGTCCGATTATACGTCATGCTTATCTTCTCCCCACTGATTGGTAATTGGGTTAACCCGGACCGTTTATTAGAGGTAGATCATCCGGCTCCACCGGAGGGCACCCCTAATAAGGACATGTACATAAAGTATCAATCAATCAATCAATCAATCACAGCATTTATATAGCGCACTACTCACCCGGAGGGTCTCAAGGCGCTAGGGAAGGGGGGGTCCGCTACTGCTCGAACAGCCAGGTCTTGAGCTGCTTCCTGAAGGCGAGGTGGTCCTGGGTCAGGCGGAGGTGGGTCGGGAGGGAGTTCCAAGTCTTGGCGGCCAGGTAGGAGAAGGACCTTCCTCCTGCGGTGGCTCTACGGATCCGGGGGACGGCGGCGGGGGCGTGGCTGGTCGATCGAAGCTGGCGTGTGGGAGCGTAGAAGTTGAGGCGGCTGTTGAGGTATGCTGGTCCTTGGTTGTGCAGGGTTTTGTGTGCGTGGGTGAGGAGACGGCAGGTGATTCTCTTGTTGACCGGGAGCCAGTGCAGATCTCTTAGGTGTCCGGAGATGTGGCTGCGACGGGGGATGTCCAGGATGAGTCGTGCTGAGGCGTTCTGGATCCGCTGGAGTCTCTTCTGGAGTTTGGCGGTGGTTCCGGCGTAGAGGGAGTTGCTGTAGTCCAGACGGCTGGTGACGAGGGCCTGGGTGACCGTCTTCCTGGTCTCGGTGGGGATCCACCGGAAGATCTTACGTAGCATGCGCAGGATGTTGAAGCACGACGAGGAGACGGCGTTGACTTGTCTGGTCATGGAGAGGGAGGAGTCCAGGATGAAGCCTAGGTTGCGTGCGTTGTCCATCGGTTTGGGTGCGCTGCCCAGGGCGGGGGGCCACCAGGAGTCGTCCCAGGCGGAGGGTGAAGATCCCAGGATGAGGACTTCCGTCTTGTCCGAGTTCAGTTTCAGGCGGCTGCTCATCATCCACTTGGCTACGTCTGTCATCCCTTCGCGTAGGTTGGCTCTGGCGGTGGCGGGGTCGTTGGTGAGGGAGAGGATCAGCTGGGTGTCGTCGGCGTAGGAGATGATGTTGAGGTTGTGTTGGCGTGCGATGGCTGCGAGGGGGCTCATGTAGACGTTGAAGAGGGTTGGGCTGAGCGAGGAGCCTTGAGGAACGCCGCAGATGACTTCGGTGGCTTCTGATCTGAACGGGGGGAGGCGGACTCTGTGCGTCCTTCCGGCGAGGAACGAGGTGATCCATTCCAGTGCCTTCTCCTGGATTCCTACGTTGCTGAGGCGCTGTACTAGGGTACGGTGGCAGACAGTGTCGAAGGCCGCGGAGAGGTCTAGGAGGATGAGGGACGCTGTTTCTCCGTTGTCGAGCAGTCCTCGGATGTCATCGGTAGCTGCGATCAGGGCGGTCTCGGTGCTGTGGTTGGCCCGAAAGCCAGACTGCGAGAGGTCGAGGGATCCGTTCGTCTCGAGGAAGGCGGCCAGCTGCTTGTTGACGGTCTTCTCGATGACTTTGGCAGGAAACGGGAGCAGCGAGATGGGGTGGTAGTTCTTGAGGTCGGTGGGGTCGGCTGATGGTTTCTTTAGTAGGGCGCTGAGTTCGGTGTGCTTCCAGCTCTCTGGGAAGGTAGCGGTGTCAAAGGAGGTGTTGATGATGTCCCGCAGGTGGGGTGCGATGACAGCGTCGGCCTTGTTGAAGACGTGGTGAGGGCAGGGGTCGGTTGGAGATCCGGAGTGGATGGAGTTCATCTTGCGGATGGTGTCTTCGGTGCTCATCGGGGTCCAGGCGCGGAGGGTGGTGGTGGGGGGTGGTGGTTCCGTAGTGGCGTGCGTTGGTTGAGAGCTGAAGCTGTTGTGTATGTCCGCGATCTTGTTGTGGAAGTAGGAGGCGAGGGAGTTGCAGAGGTCTTGCGAAGGGGTGATGTCGTTGTTTCCGGCGTTGGGGTTGGAGAGCTCTTTCACGATGTTGATGAGTTCCTTGCTGTTGTGTGCGTTGTTGTCCAGTCGTTCCCTGAATGCAGTTTTCTTGGTGGCGTGGATCAGTTGGTGGTGTTTTCGGGTGGCGAGTTTGAGGGCAGTCATGTTGTTCGGTGTTGGGTGTCTGCGCCAGGCTAGTGGACTAGTCGCTGTAGCTTATAGTAAACTATGGCAGAAACACACTAAGAAAGATCGAGAAAGTCAGTGGCCACTGATGGGATCTTTTGTCCTCGCAAAAATCAAAGCGCTAGAAGTAGCCCTTCACAAAAAGAAAACTACGCCAACCATGCTCGATAGTCTCGACATGTGGCAAAAAGAAGCATCGCAACGGAAAAAGAAAGACAAGGCGAAAATAGATAAGGAACTACGAAAATCAGCTCACTTAGCTGGTAAAAAGTTAGAAGAAGAAATTAAAGAAACACCCTCAGCGATTTACCCTGAGCTACCGTCGAAGCAGAAGATAAACGACGATTTACTTTTAGGCCCCCGATCATTTATATGGACCCTCCTTATGCCCCTACCCATCCTTTAGTACAACACCAAGAATCCCAGAACATACCTGAAGGTACCCACGGCCTCCGCGTCGACCGAGCCTCTTGTGCTAAATACCCTGTCACTAAACACCTCAGAAAGAATCGAGGCAAAAAAACAAGAACAGGCGAAAATCCCCCTATTGAGCAAGAATGAGCGAGCTGGCATAGAGAAAATAGGTAAGACCCTGGGAGACAGAAAAGATACATGTAACTCGTATGTTGGCAATTACAAGCGACACTTCATCGTGCGTTTTTGTTATCACACCCTCACTGCTTATGAAGACAAATACAAGAACATAGGACCTAACCGACTCATGACCCTGTATAGAAAGGTGGACACGGGAGACGAGAGTGAATGTGACGTAGCAGAACTCTTCTCCTACACCTTAGAAGTCTTCCGCCACCTTATAGAACAGGGACAAATAGTCAGAAGCGATAGAGAGATTAGACAACATGATGCCCATAAAGGAAGCTGCCCCCGACTGGGTCCCCCCCAGAGGACAGGGAACTCATGATGACATAAATCATCAGGACGCCAAAGGAAGAGTAGTATACAACTGGGTGTATCAGCCCTGGGATAGACAGGACATCCTGACGTTTTGCAAATCCTTGCCGGACTTGCAAAAGAATCTCACCGCGTTCTACACGGAGTTAGGTACCGCTTTAGGATCAACGATCATGACCCTTGCCGACATCGACTTATTCTTTGGGCTATGTCTGCCAGCTGATGTGTGGAAGCAAATCCGGAAAATCAACCACACTGATCTGTTCGGACATACCTGGGAACAACTCGATGTGCTAGATAAACAGCGAAACCCTGGACAGAAACCTCTGAAAGCCATACTAGACCTCCCAGATCAGATCGTACAAAAAGTAAAGACCCTAATCCCCGAGAAAAAGGTAGACTGGTCTATAGTAACAGCTTGCCGCCAGAAACCCCAAGAAGTCGTCTCAGAATACTTTTCCCGGTTCGAAACGGTGTTCTCCGATTATAGTGGACAAGACATGACCACTGCAACTGGACATCACTTGTTTGTGCAGAATTACGTTAAGGGTCTGTTGCCGGAAGTATCACAGAAACTGCAGACTAGTGAAAGCAGTTGGGCAGCCTCAAAGCCCGCGGCTGTCCTCCAGATGGCCCAGTATTACGAACACCAGAAAAATGAAAGCGATAGAGCTTCCGAAAGGAAAAAGAAAGATTTAAAAGAACGAGTTATGATAGCGCAACTACAAGGAGTGAATATAGGAAAAGAACAATACAAGGGAGGTTACCAACAAAATACTCCTAGAATCCCACTGCCCAGAAGCAATGCACCCGCACCCTATGCTAGACGTAGAGACATAGGCGAGAATCAATGTACATTTCGTAAAGGATATGGACACTGGAAGTCTCAATGCCCGGTCCTGTTAGAAATTAATAGGAATAAAGGAACGAGAGAATTAACGAACGAACCAAGAGGTAGAGGACGTGAAAGAGGGTACACAAACGACGTAAGTGACGAGAGACCGGATGAGCAAATACATTTGACTGTCCCCGACAGAATCAGTACCAGCAATCTGACTTTGACAATGCATACGACTATGCATAGGACTGCCAAGGGCAAGGGAGGGATCCAGTCGAGCTCTATGCTGACCAGCAAGGCCCTTATGTTACCGCAAAGGTCCTGGGCACGAAGTCTCCATTTCTGGTAGACACGGGAGCAACACGTAGTGCACTGTCCAAACGACTGATTCCAAGGGCACCCTTGTCTGGCTCACTCGTAACATCAATAGGATTTGATGGTACGCCCTCCACCAACCCCTTGTCCAAACCGATCCCTTTTGATCTTGAAGACACTATCATTGACACGACATTCCTCCTCTCCTCCAATACCCCAGACGCCATTATGGGTCTTGACTTGCTGAAACATTTTTGAGCAACCATCCGGTGCTCGCCTGACGGAGTCCGAGTCATCCTATATGGCAATCCCAACCAACTCAGACCTCGCACTTTCCAAGACATGTACCCCATAACCGAAGCAGATGCGTCCCTACTTGATACTTTGCCATCACACTTATGGGCGAAAGCTGACTCGTACATAGGTCGAATGATGATAGACCCAGTGCATGTGACTATACGACAGGATGTGACCGTACCGAAAGTACCCCAGTACAAGATATCACCGGAAGATGAGAAGGCATTGATTAAAATAATACAGTCGCTAGTAGACGCAGGAGTAGTAGAGGAAGTAGTAAGCAATGTCTGTAATAGCCCAATTCTACCAATCATCAAAAGACAAGGAGAGGGAGATGAGAAAGCATACCGCTTCATAATCGATCTACGAGAGATCAACAAGATAGTTGTGCCACAGTACCCCGTAGTCTCCGATATCACCACCATCCTGACCCTGATCCCGTCCACTGCTACCATTTTCACTGTCATTGACCTCAAAAATGCCTTCTTCTCCATACCCATCCATCCAGATAGCCGCTACCTTTTCGGATTCACCCTAATATCCCGCTCGTATAGATTTTGTTGAGCACCCCAGGGGTACACTGAAAGCCCGAGCATCTATACCCAGGTGCTCAAGAGACAGTTGGACGCAGTTCAGTTACCAGATGAGGTGGTATTGATACAGTATGTAGACGATATCCTTCTAGCAGCCGACACCACCCCACTAGCAGTCACAGCCACCATCCAGCTCCTACACTTTCTCGCAGAGAATGATCACAAAGTTTCCCGAAAGAAGTTGCAGTTTTGTAAACCCCAAGTGACTTATCTAGGACACCTCTTATTGAAGGAAGGGAGGAAACTCACACCTGACAGAATCCAGACCATTTTAGACACTCCCGTCCCTAAGAACCAGAAGCAAGTCCGCTCTCTGGTGGGCCTTACATCATTCTGTCAACAGTGGTTGCCGAACTTAGCCTCATTGTTAAGCCCCTACTTTCCATCCTAGCCAAAGACATTCCCTTTTCACTGCCTTGGACTCCCGAATGCCAGACCGCGTTCAAAGAAATGCGAGACGCCCTTTGTTCAGCACCTGTTCTTGGAACCCCAGACTACTCCAAGCCATTCTCCCTTTACACACACGAAAGAGAGGGATGTGCATTATCTGTTCTGACACAATCGAGTGGCCCCAAGCAGCGCCCTTGCGCTTATTTCTACGCCACCCTTGATCCCGTAGCCAGAGCCTTACCAGCCTGTCTACGTGCTGTAGCAGCTGCAGCAGTTTCAATACGCCAGAGTGAGGGGATAGTACTCTCCAATCCCCTTACAGTGTTAGTACCCCATGCCGTTGACACCCTCTTGAATCAGACTAAGACCCAACACCTGACTGGTGCACGACTGACTGGATAGGAGCTGACCCTATTAGCACCACACATTACTCTGAAACGATGCACCACTCTGAACCCAGCTACATTGTTGCCACCACCTGAAGACAACCCTAATATGACTCCACTGCATGACTGTGTGACCCTCACTGACGAACAGACAAAGAGTAGAGTAGACCTCCGAGACACCGCTTTCCCAGAACCTGACCGGGAACTATGGGTAGATGGCTCATGCATCAAACTGCCCGACGGCACCACCTCAGCTGCATATGCTGTCACCACAGCCCAAAACATTATTGAAACAGCCCGAATTGCCCATCGATCCGCACAGGCAGCCGAACAGATCGCCCTCACTCGAGCATGTATTTTAGAAGCAGGGACGACAGTAAACATATACACGGACAGTCAGTATGCCTTTGGGGTAGTCCACCATTTCGGGCTACTCTGGAGAGAAAGAGGGTTCCTGACCTCACACGGCACACCGATCTTACATGGAGATCTAGTCTCTGCCCTGACTGAAGCAGTTCTCCTCCCCAAGCAGCTAACAGTAATCAAATGCCAAGCACATAAGAAAGTACCTGACATTATTGGACAGGGAAATGCACTAGCTGATGTTACTGCCCGAGCCACAGCCGAAAACAGAACGACAACTCGAATGTATGTGACCAGGTCACAGGCAGAGAAATGGACAGATGCTAGGACCACTATAAGAGATATCCAACTGACGAGTACACCACTCGAACTGACTGAATGGGCTCAGGTGGGACTAGCGGCCACATGCATCATTATAAGGTTTTGCGATTCCTTATTTGCAATTTTTAGGGAATCGCAAATAAGGAATCGCAAAATGGGATGCATGATTTTATTCGCATAATATTTGCGATTCGGTAAAAATCGCTATTTTTACCGAATCGCAAATATAATGCGAATTCCTAATTGCGATTTCGCAAATCCCATTGATTCCTATGGGCCAAAAGTCCCATAGGAGTCAATGGGAAGGCATTTACAAATTGCGAATTTGAAAATGCGATTCGCAATTTGTTAATGCATTCCAAGGGTGTAGAGGGGGGTCCAAAGGACCCCCCATGCACCCCTGAAATGTATTTTAAAGTGCATGTTTCACACACACATGTCCTAAGGACATGTGTGTCTGTAACATGAAAGTTTAAAAAATGCATTTTTTAGCATTTTCATAACTTTTCGCAAATTACCACGAGGTTCAACCTCGTGGTAATTTGCACCCCCTAATTGCTAATTCGCAATTTGAAAAACAATCATGCATTGCTTTTAAGGAATCGCAAATTTGCGATTCCTTAAAAGCAATCGCATTTTTGGAAATCGCTAAAAATAGCGAATTTCACTGAAATGTATGATGCATCCCAAAAACTTATTTAGGAATCGCAAACGGCCGAATTTACCGATTCGCACCGTTTGCACTTCCTAAATAGGTTGATGCATGTGGCCGTAAAAGACGACGAAGGCTGCTGGAGGACGAAAGACGGAGACAAATGGCTGCTACCTAACGCATATCTGATCCCCATACTGACCATGGCACACTTACCCGCACACATAGGATCCGCTCCCATGACCGAACTGATTACTAGGGTATGGCATAATGATAAGATAGCAGATTCAGCAAAACGCCTAGGACAACAATGCATGGTATGCCTACAACACAACCCGGGGAAAGGGACAATAGTACCTCGGGGAGGATTTGGGGTCCCTGATCATCCCTTTGAGATCCTCCAAATGGATTATATTCAGTTAGAAAGGTGCCATGGTCTAAAATATGTCCTAGTTATTGTGTGCGCCTTCAGCAAATGGGTGGAAGCATACCCCACTCATGACAACACCGCCACCGCCACCGCCACCGCCACTGCAAAGGTGTTGTTGAAAGAGTTTGTCCCCCCGCTATGGCCTTTGTAGAGTTTTATGGAGCGACAATGGCCCCCATTTCGTAGCCGAAGTTATTCAACACATATTGAAAGGGTTGGGGGTAAAGCAAAAGTTTCACGCAATTTTTCATCGCCAATCTGCGGGCCTGGTAGAGAGACACAATGCCACACAGAAAGTAAAACTAGCAAAGATAGTCATCACCACTGGACTGAAGTGGCCGGATGTTCTTCCACTGGCATTGCTATCAATGCGCGCCGCGCCACCCCAACCAGACACCACTTGACTCTGTACGAAGTTGTCTTTGGCTGGCCTATGAACATTTGGGCCGCGCCGAAGCCAACTTCCATCCATGATGTCCCGGAAATACTCATGTCTGATTACCTGCACAAACTTATGAATGAACTAACTGTTATCCACCAACAGGTGCAGCGAGCCATACCAGACGCGTCCAGGGGTCCCGGACATGATATCCAGCCTGGCGAATTCGTGTTAATTCGGAACTTCCAGAGATCGAAGAGTCTGGAACCCAGGTGGACGGACCCCTGGCAAGTCTTGATCACCACCCGAACTGCACTTCGAGTGGAAGGAAAGAAAAACTGGCTCCACGCACATCACTGCAAGAAAATATCCCCAACACTGGCAACGAATGAAGACGTAGACACCCAAGAAGAGCTCCTGACCAAAGACCGACTAGCCCTGAGTTGTTACCCTGAAAAAGACACACTTGAACTGGCAGAATTTCCTGATCCCACTGTGCCATCCAGAAAAGGGTACAACTTGCGAGTAAAGGAGAGTGCCTCGACAAAACAGACCACTAACTGAGCCAAAAGTCGGAGGGCCCGATTCACAGAACTAACTTAAGACAAAATCCTAAACTTACTACTTTTGGTGTTCACAGAAGTTAGGATTTTGTCTTAAGTTTGTCTTAAGACAGACTTAAGACAAAATCCTAACTTAAGTCTGTCTTAAGTCTGTCTTCAATTTGTCTTAAGACAAACTTAAGACAAAATCCTAACTTCTGTGAATACCATAAGTAGTAAGCTTAGGATTTTGTCTTAAGTTAGTTCTGTGAATCGGGCCCTCAGAACGGTAGCTAACACTACAAAGGCTACCAGGAGAGAAGCTAGACAAAAGTAAGTGGTCCTGCCAGTCACCGAGCCTCTTGAAGGTGATGGAAGATCCCAGATGACCGAAGAGCCACCGCAAGGACTCCAAGACCACCAAACTATACAGTTCAAAGACTATTGTGCTGTTCATTTCATCCCTTATCTGCCTCCTGCTAATGGTCACAGTCTGGATCATGGAAAAAAGTGCCCCCGTTCATAAGACAATGATGCCCACTATGCAGCCCACCACCAAGAAAGAACATTATATGGTCACACTGTCACCCCATCTCCGAGAACGATGCAAGGAATTCTGGAACAACTCCTTCCTACAGCTACTGCAAAAGCACAATCTTGCTGCCAATGCCACGAACTGTTGGATCTGTGGGCTGCTTCTACATGCAACTGAACATTCTATTCCCTTCATCCCTTCACCCTTCTCTGTTCATGGGTCCTGCCTTGCCTGGTTAATGCTCCTGCAAGAGAGCTACAAAGACAATACTACTTCTGATGGAACGAACAAACAGTTCTACGAAAAACTTCTGCTCCCTATTGCCCTCTGACCTCGAATGCAACCTTCCAAATAAACATTCCGGAAAAATCGAAATGCAAGTGGTCAACAACCCAGCCAGACCCACCTTCTCATACTTACAAAAACGAACTGCATAAACTCTGACTGTGGCCCTGTCTGTGGTAAATGTCTCAGGCCTTGTCTGCATTGAGGGCCACGGAAATCATGGGCCACAGCTCCTGTACTATAAAAAGGACTCTGAACATTGCTGATCCCACATCATTTGTTGCCTCACCAAACATGTACTTTGTCTGCGGTACAAAAGCCTACACCTGGATCCCAAAAGGCTGGGGGGGCACTTGCTACATCGCCTTTTGTTCTCCCTCCAACGTACATAGCACAGGCAATCCATCACAGGGAAAGGCGTTCTAAAGACACAGAGCAAGCAGACTCCACCACATCACAGTTCCTAGATGCAGCAAAAGGACTCCTCCCTCTGTGGGGTCCGATAGCAAACAGTCGAGCTATCCGACATCTGACCCAAGCAATCGAAACAGCACTGAACATCACAGCCGGCATCCTCACCAACAACACAGCTGAGCTACAGGCGGTCCGCCTGGTGGCTTTACAGAACCGCCTTGTTTTAGACGTGGTACTAGCAGATCATTGAGGAGCATGCCACATCATCGGTGCCAGCTGTTGCACCTTCCTGCCAGACAATTCACCTTCCGTTTACAAAGCAATCGAACACCTTGACAGACTAGCATCAGAAATCCATCAAGAACAAGAAGGCTGGACACTTGGAAGCTGGTTTTGGAACATTTTGAAAAACTGGGGTTGGAAACTATTAATGATAATATTGGTGCCAGTTTTTATAATATGCTGCCTAGGGATACAGTGCATACCGCCCTTGTGCTCTCTTTTTATGAACTCTATTTGCCCTAAGACTTTGGACACGAATTTTGAAAATATGAAGGCACTATATGACAGAGAGATGCGGAATATCATGGATATAGACGTAGATTGACAAGCTGGCTGGATATGTTCAAAGGGAGGACTGTTGAACATTAGATTACGTATTGAACACTACTGGCACCATCTTGTACAACTTAGGCCCCTACGAGCGCGTAAGCGGCGCCCATTTTTAGATACTGTGGCCACTTCGTATATTGTCGATCACCTGCACGTCTCCCTGACCTCGCTATCATCCCCCGCGTGCTGGCAACCCCCCCCAAGCACAAATGCTAGAGTCTTCAAGCATCCTCAGCGCGACCCTGCCCTGCAGCCACTTTCCGTGCCAAACCCACATGCCCTTTCATCCCTCGCGCACAAACAGGGCCCTTTGATAACCTCTTCCCCTGCACCTGGTTGTTCAATTCGATCCCAGGCCATAACTAACCCCTGCAGATACAGTTTATTGCCCCCTTACAGTAGGATCTCGCCTCCCATCAAAGGAGCCGGAATCAATCAATGCCACAACCCCATGAGATCCGACTGATTGCGCATATTTCAGCTCCTGCAGGAATGTCCAGCTGCGCGATAGCCATCACCTGTTGAGACTGGGGTGGGTGACATTTACTGTTTGACTATGTGTGGGAACAAGCCTAAAGCGGGGATTACAGAAATGTTTAACACACATCAAAGTGATGACAGGAATGTATTACACTGCAATAAAGAGTCAAGATTGTGTATATAAGGCCAGGCCACAGAGATGCAGTTAGAGCACCTCGAGACGACATACTGCTTGTCTGATCTGATGTGTTTTCCTCCGGAGTAAATAAATCCGTTCCTTGCTTTCCAGTGCCAGCGCCCGCCTCTTTATTTGATAATTACCGAGTGAATTAGAGGCGACTAACGCCAAGCAGTGCTTGAGGATAACTAGGGAAAATCTGCTTATTCTACACCTTCCCCACTCATGTGCACTTGTGCAGGTGCCTGTTGCTCCTGGTCTGACAATCATGTCAGTCAACATGAAGCCAGACCGCCCACCCCCTTCAGATTCAGAAGGGGTGGGCGGTCCGACGTCATGCTGACTGACATGATTGTCAGTTCTCTCTCGGCATCTTTGAACTTAAGTAAACTAATTAAGTTTACTTAAGTTCAGTAACGCTGAGGGAGCTGCGGGCGGGGGGGCTACGCCCCAACGCCCCAATGGACTCACCGCGCCTGTGTAATACTAAGCTCAGTGTTTCATGTAGTCATTGGTGGGTATCCAGGCTGGGGAAGATCCTACAAATGGCAACAAGATAGGGGATAAGTAACCCGAAGTTTGAATGCGCTCTCCGAGGGTTTTTGCCATGGTCTGCTTGTGCATGCCAAGTGTACCGTCGTTGAAGTACAGAATCAACACCTAGCACATGTTGAATCCACAGTTCCAGCCACTGTAAAGTACTTAAAAATAATGAAAGTCTTGCAGATCTATATGTCGTTGGCAGGTCAGCCATGCATAAAGGTACCGCACCGCCAGTCAAGTTAAAGTTATATGTTATACGGAGCATTAATGTCAAAGGCGGATAAGTACAGAGACAGAAAATAAGCGCTAAGGACAGTAGTAGTCAAATATTAATAAAATACATAAAGCGCTGGCTGACGAAACAATTAACAAGAAAACATATTGTCATTGCACTTACCAGAATCCCGATAAGTGGGGCTCTATGACCTCAGCACCGGGCGAGGAGACTCAAGAAAAAGCACAAGGGTTGTGTTTACTAAACTGTCCAATATCTGAAGTGGCACACCACCAAAGCTCACCAACCTAGTTGGTGACATGCTTCATCATCGGGTCCCACCCCATAGGCCGAGTGCCTATAGGGTGTGCTGCGACACCTGACTACAGTGGAGCTGGTTAGTATTTTCTTTTATGTGTTCATACCTATCAAAAAAGTGTGTTAATAATAATTCTCTACCTATGAGGGGTTACTCCTCTATTGTTTTTGAAAATTATTTGGGGGACCAGGAGTTCCCACCTCACATAGTGCTCGTATATTTACCCTCACTCTCTCTTTTGTTATTAACACCACCAAAGCTGCCAGGTGGTGGCTCAGAACAACTCCAGAGGTCTCCAGAAAGTGAGGTGCTTTGATGGAAACCCAGAAAGGGTTCACAGTACCACAAACTTTCCAGGATGATCCGAAGACTGATCCTCTGCAGGGCCTCAGAGTTGGTGCAGATGACGCAGGTCTTAGTGGACAGCTGTTTTTTTCGGGAAGAGCTCCCCCCTCAATGTCAGCCACTCCAATAAATGGTTACCAAGCTGCTGCCTTCCTAAAACCACCTTTCTATAGCGCCAAAAAGCACTATATTGGCGATAGAAGGATTGGGTGGATAGGGACATTTGAGGATTTCATCGATGCACTTGAATAGACTGGGAACAAAAAGATTATCGAGCATCTCCAAACTCTTTCTGTGATAGTATAAAATAAGTTATAAGGAAAAGGCAGAGAAATGCTAAAGAAGTCACATACCACCAGATTAAAAAAGCTTTGAATCTCAAGTTTAATCCGATGTTCAATGTTGATTACGAAGGATACATTTTCAGTCAAGAGCGACAGAAAGTTGGTGAAATCATTGATGAATTTGTGTAGAGATACGACACCCTCATCAATTAATTTAACAATGAAGGAGCTATATATCTTAAGATATTGATGAGTGCTTGTCAGGTTTATTCAGGGGACGAATGCTGAGAGAAACTCTTAGTCCAAAGCGAGTGTTAATGGTGGCCAGAGCTGAAGAGCGTCCAATTAGACAAGATGCTGACATGGAGGCCGAAGGCACCTAGACTAAATCTGTTTAGACTTTAAAAATTAAGCCAAGGTAAATGACTAAAGGACACAAAGTGATGTGTACACGTAAAAATAAGTTGCTTTTAGATGTGGAATTTCATTTCCATGAGAAGTTAAATGTCCTGCCATTGGACAGATATGTAAAGGCTGTGGAAAGGAGAATCAATTTGTGACAGTTTCCAAAGCAAAGGAAAAAGTAAGTACGTCACGGAGCAAAGACAAAATGGCTTCCGGATTGTTCCAGAAGCAACATTCTACATGCGCCCACCAGGCCATGAGGCGGCATCAGTTAAGACAAATTAACACTGAACAAAGTGGATTGTAATCATCGCCAAACAGCTCTTCTGTATCAGTATCAAGTGAAAGTGAAGATAATGGTTGTGCTATGTCTCTATCACAGAAAAACATGCTCATGTGCAACTGGCTGCATGTGAAGAAAAATGTCAGTTAAAGAAACATGGCAAAGCACCAAAGTAATTCAAACATTGTCTGAAGATTACATTGAAAGTAACTTGGTTGTTCTATATCTTTCATCATAAACAGTGGTTCATCGATATATCAAATCAAATCAAATCAAAATAAGCTTTATCGATATTCACAAAGGATATCATAAAAGCAATCATTACATTTTGTTAAAAATAATTCTGCAGTCAACATAAATAAAAACACAGTCATCATAAAAAAACAGAAATAAAAAACCTCTTTCATATAGACTATGTTAAAGGTTAAAAAACAGCCAAAGATTTAAAAGCACAAACGTACATGGGCTATCATAGAGTTTTCCTGAATGTAAGCAGCAATTTCAAAAACTGTTCCATAGTGCATATGACATCCTTGTCCTCCAACTGTTGTAACCGAACAAATGCATCTCTGCAGGACCTCAAACCCCATTTCTTAAGAAGAGGTCTCAATAGAGATTTCCTAGGAACTACATAATATGTACAGAATAATATGGAATGAATGTTCGAATGAGGAGAAAGGTCATCACAAGGACAGGGGCACAGATTTCGAGACCAATTATTACAAGAAGGGAATGTTATTAGACGGAAAAAGGAGCCCAATCTAAATCTAGTTAGAAGCATTCTAGAAAAACAAGAAAAATCAGTGGAAAGATACAATTGGAGACCCTTATTTAAGGTAATCATCTGGAAGTCGAGGGTTGTTTTATTTAGTTTTTGGATAGCCCACCTCTTGGCTTCCAGATGGTCCATTAAGATCTTTCTCAGGGTTTTCCTAGAAATGTTCTCCAAAGAAATAGGGTCAGTATAAAACTCTGGGCGACCAATTTCGCAAAACACACTTTTTACGTATGCCAGCCATTTCGTGTGTTTTACCCCTTCCAGCTTAAGAATGTCCAAAATTACTTCTCGGTTTAGTGCAGCCTCCGTGGTGGACCAGATTTTATGCCACAAGAGAAGTGGCTCAACTTTAATTACATCTGAAATGTAAGGTAGGCCTAACTCTATGTGGGTCATGTAAACAGATGTTGATTTTGGTATCGCTAGTAAATACCTTAAGAAATGGTTTTCTACTATTTGGATGGATGATATGTTTTCGATCCCCCACAGACCAGCCCCGTAGATTGCCGTTGAGACACAGCTGCTTTACTGGTCTCCCCCCTATTTTGCTGGCAAAATCTCGAAGCGCCCCAATTCCTCTAACAAAAGCAAGGTTCCTAGCTTTAACGGCAGACTGCCATATCACCTTTCTGTGGACACAGATGCCCAGATACGGAAAATGATCAACTGTGTCTATTCTTTGACCTTCAATGAATATGGAACATGGGATTTTCTTTAATCCCTTGCTGCATACCATGGAAAAAGTCTTGCCAATATTCACTTTCAGACCCCTTTCATGCATAAAATTTGAAAAAGCGGTGACTGCTCTTTGCAGGCCCAGTCTTGTTTGAGATAAAATTGCCGCATCGTCGGCATACAACAAGATCGGTACGGCATGTCCTCCCACTTTCGGATAGTCACATTCGATGTTTTTCAAGTGATCGCCGATGGCGTTTATATAGAGAGAAAAAAGCAGGGGGGCTAAAATGCACCCCTGCCTCACCCCTCTGGTGATAGTAAACCTTGGAGAGCACTCCCCCCTCGGTCCAAACCGCACCTTGGCCCCCGCATCTCTGTACAAGTTTTTGATAAAATCGAGGATAGATGGATTTATCCCCATATGCTCAAGAACTTTCCATAACTGTTCATGGACCACACAATCAAAAGCGGAGGTTAGATCTATATATGTTACATAGAGGTTGCCCCTTTTTACCTCCACATATTTGGACATAAGGAGATGTAAATTAAGGCTTTGTTCCACTGTGCCCCTACCAGTTCGAAAACCATATTGTAGTCTTGAAAGAACATCATCCTCCTCACACCAGTTATGTAAACGTTTTAAAATTATACGCCCCGCGACTTTCATTAAAGAGTCAAGCAAGGAGATAGGCCGATAGCAAGATGGTAAATGCCTATCTCCTTTTTTATATACGGGTATCACAATGGCCTCTGTCCAAGTTGGTATTTGGCCGTAGGCATTAGCTGAGTTTAAGGCAGAGGTTAAGACTGGAGCCCAAAAGTCTAATTCGGCCTTGAATACATCCGCTGGGATGGCATCTGGCCCAGGTGCCTTCCCAGAAGGGCTCTCCCTTATTGCAAGCATAACCTCCTCACACGTAAAAACAATGCTAAAAGTGCACTTTCTCGAAACCATTGTGGTAGAAATTGAGGAAGGAATGGAGTCTGATGAAAGAGTATTGAAAGAAATAGGTCTGCTATATAGTTTTTGAAAGTAGGCAGCCCAGGTATCTCCGTCAATAGCAAGATCCAAGTTCCTCTCAGGCATTTTTACCCATGACAGTGGGGCATTTACGAATTTCCAAAATGCTGAGGAGTCACGATTCCCACAGGTTGTCAGCAAAGTCTGCCAAGCTTCCGCCTTCAGAGATCTTTTCCTGTTTTTTATGGCTAGGCGATATTGAAGTCTGGCCTCACGTATCTCCATGGGTAGCTTTGGGCTCGAATGTAAGGCTTTCTTCAATAATTTTTGTGCTCTAGTGCAGACTTTATCGAACCACCCTTTAGGGGTATTAGGACCTGGTTTGAACTGGCGGGTAAGTAGCTTTTTTAAACTTTCCTGTATTTTCAGGAAAGCTTCAAGGATTACTTGAGGCTGTTCAGTCAAGGACAAACATGTGTGTACCTCCTCCCACCTCAGCTTTAAAAGATTTTCAAGCAGGTTAAATGGATTGATTTTTTCCCATTTTAAGGTATAGCCATTTAATGCTCCTATTTTAATAGGTTGCTCGTATGTTATTGGGGGATTTTTGTGGCGACATGTGGGAAGTGATACCACAATAGATAAAGTCAAGGGATAATGGTCACCGTATAGGTGGTCAAGGGTATCCCAGGAAGATATAAGAGAAGCATGCGTCCTTGAAAAAAGAACAACGTCAATAGTAGTATTTGCTCCTCTTCCATGAAAGGAAGGTTTAAAAGGTCTCGGTGGAGAGCATATGTCATTTACAAAAGCTAAATTAAAAGAAGCCATAAAATTGTTTAATACCTCCCCGGTTTTGGTATGTAGGAAGTGATTTGAGATATCATCATCAAATTCATTTTCCTGTAAGGGAGAGAAATCACATAGCCCTCTTGTAATTTTTTGGCAAATATGGCAATTAAAATCACCCATAAAAGCAGTCGCACACTCACCCCCACACCATTCTTTTATCGAAACAACGACATTGAGCAAGTCATGTAATGCTTTCTCCAACCCCTCTTAAGGCATATTATTATAAAAATTGATTATTAATAGACTCAAGGAAGGGCCCATTTCAATGAGAATTATTTGGTAGGAATCCCTAAGGAGGTGCTTCCGGATCCTCAATCCTAAGCCCACACTAACATATGTAGTCAAGCCCCCCCTAGGTCTACCTTGCTTGCTCTCTATCGCTGACGAGTGGAAGGTCTGGTAGCCCAATAAATGTATCGGGGTCTGCGCCCAGGTTTCCTGAAAACACAGAACTGAGCAGGAAGTTACCACGTCCAGCCATCCTGGTTGAATAATTTTTGAGGAGATGCCAGCCACATTCCAGCTAAGTATCTGTAGATTGGTAGATAGTTTCCGATTTTTCAGCGGGGTAGAGGAATTGATTGTGGTATTTGGCTGTTGAACGAGGGGAAACATGGTTGTTGGGACAGTAATAATAACATCCCTTTCGAGCCTCCTTTCTCCTCGCTTACTACACCCCAAAGATCCATTTGTGGATGGTACGTTGGAGGATATGCCAGATGAGGAGAGCCATTCATTTTCGTCCAGACCACCAAGCGATTCGTAATAATTGTAGCAAGGAAGGTTCCAAGTGGGAGTTTTAGGTGGAAGATATTGACCATAACCAGCAAGGTCGTGTATAGAAGGTGGAGGAAGTATGTTTTCCATCATACCATACCTAGGAGGATAAGAGTTATGAGATAATCTTCGGTGCCGTTGGATAGAAAAATGGTCATAATACGGTTTAGGGCAATTCGACTTTCTAGACATTAGAGCTTCAGGGTAAAAGTATGATACCTCTTTAGGTGTAATCGGGCCTCTGTTTAAGCCTGAGAACCAGTCCCTTATGTGCGCGATGATTCTAGGGTCTTTAAAAGTAATAATTACTACGTCTCCCTCTATATCTTTGGGACGTATACCGACCCAATTAGTTCTTCGCACCATAATGATGTCGCCATTAATGTGAGGTGGCAATGGCCTGTTGTTTTTTAGCCAAAAAATGACTTTATTCTTTAAACTAGTATGGTGTTCATACATTCCTGATGGTAAAGGCAAAACCCCCGTTAAAACAATGACATTGTGTGAAGCAGCCGGGGGTAAATCCACATTTCTTTCGCGTGTAGATCTTTTGGATTTGAAGTCGGCCTTATTCTTATCCCAAGCGGGATTTTTAATCCCCGTTTTGGCTGATTCCATAAGCGAATTTATTTGAACAGCGTAAGGCTGTCGATTTAAAGGCAGTTTTTCTGGGGCGACAGGAATTTGGTTAACTAAGTTCGATTTTGCTGAAGAGGGTTGTATAGTGGGAATTTTTGGTGCAGGTATAGGTATGGTTTTAACCTCTTTAGATGGTTTCTCTGCCTCCTTTGTGTCTATTGAATTAACTTGAGAACCTTACTAGTTGTAATTTTTACATTTGGACCTTTAATAAGGGTATCCAATTGATCGCCTAATCTCTTTACTCTCTCGGCTATTGGGAGTAGTAAAGCTTTCAATAGGTGCTCCATCGCATCAAGAAAATCTTTTATGGGAGGTAGGGTATAAGAGGGGAGAGTTTTTTCGAGAACATTTGGTGCCCCTTCCACTATTTGAAGTAGTTCTTTTCTAAGTAGATCTTTGGGAGGCATTTGTTTGCGTGCAAAGGTATCTATATTTCCCAATCCTTTTTTCCTGCGTTTTTTCGGGGGTGAGCGAATAGGTTGCTGTTTCTGTTTTGGGAAATGTTTTACAGTCGATATCTTTGGGCCCTTTTGTTGCGAAAAAGGTATTTGGGTTGGTAATAGCTGTTCGACATCCAGGGGCATTTGTGCCTCTGTGGTGCTTGAAATGACAGGCTCAAGAGCTTTGAGAGTTTTAGGGGTGACAAGGTCAATAAGGTCAATAGTTTGATTAGTGTTGGAGATGGATAGTTCAAGTTGACTGGCAGTGGATGTATAATTTTTAGGGGACGAGCTGACCTGAAAAATTAAGGGAATATTTTCCGTGTTGAACAGATCAGCGTCAGGGTTTTCCCGGGAGGTGTTGTGCAAATGCGAATCAGGGATAAGTTTGAGAGAAGAGTCTAATGCAGTATTTTTAAGTTGCTCAATAGAGAGCCTGCGAGCAGCTCTACGCTCTGCCAGGGCCAAGTCTCTGTCAACTTCAGCTATAGCTCTTGTAAAGTATTTATCCAGAGGGCCCAAGAAAGAAACACCTACCCTGGATGGAAGGTCGTCATCAACAGGTGTAGACATTTCAGGGGCGATATGACAGTAAGTGTGGTAAATCTGCGCCCAGGTACAAGATGGAAGACGTTAAGGGATCGGCCAAGCGGAGCCTTATCAGGCCTTGGAGGGCCGTAGAGGGCCCGCCCTTTGCCCGGGCTTCGCCCCGAGCTCCGTCCCGCACGCGTCCCGCGTGCGTCCCGCGTCGCGGAGGAAGTGATGACAGTAAAATACGGGTAGGCGGTGGGCGTGGCCGCCGGGGGAAGAGGCACCAGCTGGGCTGACTGTGGAATGCTGGTCCTCGCAGTCCCCCGGTCGGTGCCCTTCACGCTGTAACTCGCCTCAAAGCCTCAACCCGGTGGACTCCAGCTGGGAGCGATGTTGAGTCTTGCCGATTGCAAGACAAGCTCACACCAGCGAATCCGCTGCGGTAGGGAGGCTTGTACTTCAAAAGGTGTGCAGGTTATGGGAGGTTCAATCCCTCAGCAGACCACAGGGAGCAGAAAGGACACTGTGAGCGGCACCCGCGAAGCGGGTGTCGCGAAAAGTAATGAAGCCGGGAGGCGGTGGGCGTGGCCGCCGGGGGAAGAGGCACCAGCTGGGCTGACTGTGGAATGCTGGTCCTCGCAGTCCCCCGGTCGGTGCCCTTCACGCTGTGACTCGCCTCAACCCGGTGGACTCCAGCTGGGAGCGATGTCGAGTCTTGCCGATTGCAAGACACGCTCACACCAGCGAATCCGCTGCGGTAGGGAGGCTTGTACTTCAAAAGGTGTGCAGGTTATGGGAGGTTCAATCCCTCAGCAGACCACAGGGAGCAGAAAGGACACTGTGAGCGGCACCCCCATCGATATACATTATGCTACAGAAATGTTATGAATTGTCTCCATTAACGCAACTTACGCCATTGAAAACCAAAGTGAGTACATGGACTGCCTCGACACCCTTAGAAAGTCAAGGTTCACTTGTAGAGATGAGGAAACACAAGAAAACATAGATGCAAACACCTATCCATGTGCTTTAAGGTACAGTGTCAAGTGCCTGTCTACTCAGTTTCCGCACAAATGCTGATATGGGACTGATTTCCGTAAACTACAACTTGAATGCTCACCACAAAATTTCCACCACCTTCCCTACTGTTGCGCAAACTGGAGTAGGAATAGTAAATAATACTATTCCTAAGTCCAGCGTGCCCCCTAGTGGAAGTCCTTGTATAGACTTGTGATGTAATACATCTCGTACTAACAGTAATGGCACTCAATGTATTACATCGCGTTGTAATGTGCTATATTTAGTAACCGGTCATCAAGCTTTACTAACAATATTTAGCAAGCCAAAGGCCAAGATGCCTTCTCGCATTGACATGGAGACTGTGATTACAAGAGTACAATTTTAACATTGTGCATCGGCCAGGGAAGGATCAGAACCCTGCTGACTACCTTTCCAGAGTGCCTATACAAGGTCACAGTAATCCATCCGAGACGGCTGAAACCTAAATCAATTTCATTGTAAAATAAAACACACCAGCTCCCATTTCGCTAGCCCAGATTATCACTGCCACAAGCCATGATAGTGATATGCTAAAGTTAAAAGATAATTACACATCAGTCATGGAGCCACCACCTTCGACCTCTCACCAGTGATGGCTAATATTAAAAATACAAAAATGTCCATAAGTCAGCAAGGAGTTACACTGTGAGGATCAAGAATCCTGATTCTGGAGAGTTTGTTGCAGAAAATGATTGAAGTGGCTCACGAAGGACACAGTGAAATCGTTGCATATTAGATGAAACAAAGGCCCACATGCATCATTGTGACATTTTGCACTTCCTAATTTGCGAAAAATAAGGAATCGCAAATTAAGAAGTGCAAAATGCTATGCATCATTATTTTCGGTATTCATTTGTGATTCGGTAAAAATCGCAATTTTTACCGAATCCCAAATGAATACCGAATTCTTAAGTTAATTTTCGCAATTCCCATTGATTCCTATGGGCCAAAAGGCCCATAGGAGTCAATGGGAAGGCATTAGCAAATTGCGAGTGGCACTTTGAAAATTTCATGGGTGCAGGGGGGGGTCCAAAGGACCCCCCCCTGCACCCCTGAAATGTATTTTTCCCATCATGTTTCACACACACATGTCCTAAGGACATGTGTGTGTGAAACATGAATGTTGAAAAAAAAAAAATTTCAGCATTTTAAACACTTTTTCCAAATTTACCGAGTGGTTCAACCACTCGGTAAATTTGAAACCCTAATTGCGAATTTACAGTTTTAAATTTAATGATGCATTGCTTTTAAGAAATCGCACATCTGCGACTTCTTAAAAGCACCCGCAATTTTAGAACTCGCAAACATGTTATGAATTCTAAAATTGCTTCATGCATCCCAAAAAGCACTTTTGCATTCGCAAACGGCCGATTTTAAGGAATCGCACCGTTTGCGACTACAAAAATGCTTGATGCATGTGGGCCTAAGTCATGGAAATCCTTATTAAAGGAAAGTCATTTATAACGAAACACTAAAACATCGAAAAACAGAGGAAATATTTAAATGGAAATGCATTTAAATCAAAATGTGAAGGAGCATTTAACTGGAAACACAATTTAATCTACAGTACAAACAGAACAGTGTCAGGGGTGATTTATTGAATGTTAAACAACATAGAACTCAAAAAATGTATAGTTAAACCAGCACAAATGTTTAAGTGAAGACCTCAGGTTCTCCATGCAGATAAAAAACACTCGCGGGAGTGTGCTTTGGTTCGTTGAAATCGCTCAGGAAGTTTTTTCCCCTGCTACCTCGACCAGCCAAAGAAATGGTGACTTGTGCTCTAATCCTGTCACGCATTGATTATGCCAATGTTTTGTACATTGGCCTGTCTGGCTACCAGCTAAAAAAGCTGCAAACAATCCAGAATGCAGCAGCTAGGGTTCTGCTTGGTATTCCAGGAAGATCTAGCATGAATCAACATTTACGGGATCTCCACTGTCTTCCCGTGGCCCGCCATGTCCAGTTTAAAGCCCTCATTCTGGCACACTGAGCTTTGCACAGATTAGGGCCTCTTTACTGTTGGAGACATTTTGCCTTCTATGTTCCTCGAAGAAATCTGCGCTCCACTGTACAGCGTCTGGCAGGGGTTCCCCGCTTCCGCCTTACTCGAATGGGAGGTAGCTCCCTATCTTTTAAGTCAGCTGAAGCCTGGAATTGGCTCCCTCTGGAACTGCGTAACATCCAAGATACTAGGCTGTTCAAGAAGCATCTTAAGACCTGGGGCCTAATTTATGAAGGCCTTGCGCCACCGGTGCGTCACTTTTTCCCATGTTAAAAGTGACGCATCGGCGGCGCAACTCCTTCATAAATAAGGCCCCTGGCTTTTTGATTAAACCTACTCAGCTTCCTCTGGTACTGTCATAGGCATTCTGCGCCAGGACACTCCTGAGTATCCGTGCACGCTACAAATACATCATAACATAACAATGGTAATTTTACTAGTAGCTTCTGACAGTGAGCACTGTATAGCGATTTATCGGCTCTGACTTGCACCCAGTACTAATTTGCTTCAGCTTGCTGAGTCTGTAACATTTGCAGAATAGTTAGCAGTGTTGGCTCATGCTCACTGTCAGATAAGAAGGGGTTGGACATGACCGTAGGTGGAGCGCTGACAGCAGTAACGCCTCTAGGTGAGGGGGGGCTAGTATCAGGTGTAGCCAAAGCCTACGGGCTATCTGTGATTGAGGATGTATGCTCTAGTAAACCTTGGTTACGCTTCTTCCCTCCTTCGTGTGGATTTTGAGAGTCACTTGAGGCAGTAATCATAAGTGATATTATTGCTTTAACATCTCCTTTGGACACAACCCAGTTTTGCAGTTATGTTATGTTATGTTATAGATGATTTGTAGCGCGCACTGATACTTTGCAGTGGACTACCTTTAGTGGTCTTGTGTTTAACCTGAGTCTTACCATGAGAAAAGGTAAAGATATCGCCCGCTTGTTCCTTGTTAAGTGTGTTTGCGCTTTCTTGTCTCTCCCAACACCATTAACCAAGGTTTTATTAGCCCGCACATCTGCCATTGAACCCACCTCGGTCGTGCTCTCGCACGGGTTATTTAGTCCTGTGTGTAGTCCTGTAATATCGGTATCATCTGTAGGCACTTCCTTATATGTATTTGAAGTCAGTAAGCTGGGGGGTGAGCTAAGACCGGCTACGGATGCTTTTTTAGTTTTAGAAGTATAGGCATCATGGGGCAGATTTACAAGCCCCTTGCGCCTCATTTACGCCGCCGTTTCGTCACTTTTGTGACGCAGCGGTGGCGCAAATCCTGTGCCATGGTGCGGGGTACTTACAATGTGACGCATCTGGGAGATGCGTCACGTTGTAAAGCCCTGTGCCACATATAGGCGTTCCTGCGCAGGAGGGGGCGTTCCGGCGCAGGAACGCCTCCTAAAAGTGGCTGAGTGAAATCTACAAGATTTCACTCAGTCACTTTTAGGCAAATGCTGCGTCAAAACCCTGCGCCTGCTTGAAGCAGGCGAAGGCATGACGCAGCATTGGAAGAATAGGCCCCCCCAGAGCATTGCTGAAGCTGCATCGCAACTTCAGCAATGCACCGCCTTTACGGCACAGATGCGTCACGCTTTTGTGCCGTTTTTGCCCCATGGTGCGCCGCATTGTAAATACGGCGCATCATGGGTGGCGGAGCTGCGCGCACAATTACTGGCGCATACCTGCTGATATGCCCCTCTGTGCCATACTCCAAACACTGGCAGCCTCCCCTTTCCACAGGATCAGATCTCCCAGATAAGCCATTGTTACTCACAATTCTAGTTGTGTCGTTGTTCTTGGATGGCTGCCTCCCATCTGAAGGGGATTTAACCAGCTCCTGTCCTCCTGCAGAACTGTTTCCTTCCAGTGCAGTTAGCAGAGTATTCAGTTCAGTAAGATTTTATTTCGACGATTAAAAACCATCATAAACCGAGGCAGTGATTGCCGTGATACCCAAGGAAGGAAAGACTCTAAACTCCCCAAAAACTACAGGCCCATCTCATTAATAAACTTGGATTGTAAGCTGTTGGCCTCAATCCTAGCTAGACGCATCCAGGGAGTGCTGCCATCCCTAATCCACCCCTCAGAAGCCGGCTTTCTGAAAAACAGATTGTCAAGTGACAATACCAGAATCCTAGCTCATGCAATCGAAAAGGCTAAGCTCCTCTTCACGCCCACTGCTGCGATAACACTCGACGCAGAAAAAGCGTTTGACAAGGTGGATTGGACATATTTGGAAGCAGTGCTACATAAATTCGAGTTGGGTCCTCTCTTTACTAAGCTGGTAATGTCGCTATATGCCTGTCCCACCGCTAGAGTGAGGGTTGGTGGATCTTTCTCCTCACCTTTCAAACTGGAACAAGGGACTAGACAGGGATGCCCCTTGTCCCCATCCCTATTCCTCCTGGCAATTGAACCCTTTCTGCATCAAATTCGGGAGAATGCTGACATCCCAGGAATTCCATTTAATGATTGCATTATCAAACTCACAGCGTACCCTGATGATGTATTGGTCCTAAGTGAACAGGCTGCTAGAGCTATACCGGCCTTGCTCTCCACGATCGAGGAGTTCTCTTGTGTGTCCAGATACTCCCTGAATAAGGACAAAACTGAGGTGAAAATGCTAAACAATATGAGTGATAAAAATATCCTAGGCGATTCTGGGCTTACCTGGCAACCGAAGAGCTTCAAATACCTGGGCCTGGAGTTTGAGAGAGACCTAATTATGACACTAAAAATCAACGAAGATATACTCTTCAAGAAAGTACACAGACTACTGGAAAGGTGGTCTCCGAAATTCTTGTCATGGTGGGGTAGAGCGGAGACATTAAAGATGATGGTCACCCCTTTAATTAACTATATGGCGAGCATGCTCCCTAAGACCTTCACAAAGGACTTCCTACAAAAAATAGACAAATTATTTAGTAACTTCCTATGGAAGGGGAAGAAGCCCAGAATCTCGATGAAAAAACTACAACTCCCAAAACTTAAAGGTGGTCTAGGCTTACCCAACTTCAGGAACTATCAATCCGCTTACTTGTGTAAGCAAGGGGCTTCCTGGTTCACTGCAGAATCTGGCTACATGCCATTGTGGTTCAATATAGAGAAGGCTGTCATAGGTAAAGACCCGCTCGCAGCGGTACTCACCATGGACCTGTCGCACCTCACACACTCTAAGTACATCATGCTCAACACCAAAGGAGCTCTTCTCAGACTAGACCATACACACAAATCTGGCCTACAGATAAAGAAGTCGGCTTCCTCATCCCTATGGCGTAACCCACTCATAAAGATCAATGGCTCGTCCCCTTTTTGGGAAAACTGGTCAGACAAAGAAATCAACGTGGTCTCGGATTTCTACGACGGGCACATGCCATTGCCTTTCTCAACGATCCAGTCTAAACATTCCCTTCAGCCAATTGACTTCTATGCATTCCTAAAGCTAAAGTCAGCCGTGTCCACACGCTCATTCACACTTTCGACACCTTGGCTAAAGTCGACGCTCCCTCCTCTACAATCCTCAGGTCACTTTGTATCAAATGTTTACAAATTGCTTGCGCCGACTCCAAACAAATCACTAAGACGAAACAAACTTAAATGGGAAGCAGAACCTAACAATACCGGAATAGATATTAATTGGGATAGGATCCATGCTTCAGCCCTCACACACAAGGTATCACCAATCCTCTCGCAAACCAAATACATGATACTCAACAGGACCCCCCAGAAATTATTTAAACTTAATCTAAGAGATACCCCCACTTGTTGGAACTGCTCCCTAGCTGATGGAGACCTGCCACACATGCTATTCCAATGTCCTATGTTACACAAATACTGGTCCAACGTCTTTGACTTTATTGAGCACATATTCAACATCAAACCGAGAAGGGAATTCATTTACATAATTCTGGGGGCCATTGATCCAATGTTACTAAGAGACCATGACGCCTTCTCCTTGACCTACTACTCACCCTTGCATGCAAGGTTGTCCTCTGCCACTGGAAGACAGCTTTAGAGGTCTCTTTCACTGCTTGGAAGGAGTGGCTATCTTGCATCAGAGGAGTAGATAATCCTGCTCTACACTCTTCCCCTTGGCAAGTTACCAATAAGAGACTCTGGACTTCTCTGGATGCATCTTCCTTCTACTTTGATCCGCCGTAGTATGTCCATTAATCGCGAGGCGCCTAGTGCGCCGACAAGTAGCCACCTGGAGACAAGTCACAAATAGCACGCTGCTACTCTATAATGGTCAAGCACATTCCATATACTACCCCTTTGACCTTGTACTTTATTGGTTGAGCTACTCTCTGGTTTCACAAGCTATACCCTGGATATAAGAGGCACAACGGTTGTTTGCATACTGTATGTTTTGAAAACCAACTGTTAATCAAGCCCACACTGTGGTTACGACGATACTGTATCCTGTCATTGTATTGCAGAACCGTCATTTTGTTATCATAACCAATTATAATGCATCTACTGTAGTATATTGTCATCTCAAGTATCAATACCATCCTCACGTTTGACCATTCATCCGTCAAGGAGGTGTGGTTCTGGATCATGCTCCGTGTTGCTTTTTTTATTTTTTTTTATTTCATTGACCTCAGCGTTGTAATGACATGATTGTTGTATTATTGATTTACATTTGCTTTCTTCTTCTTTTCTTTCTTGTTTAATAAAAACGATTTGAACACAAAAAAAACATCATAAAAATTCATCATAAAAATTCATTATACAAAATCATCAATTACATTTCTGAACCATAGAACATTAAAAAACAAGGTTTTATACAATTAAAATGTATGATATTGTGTACATCATAGCTCAACCTCTCGTGTTTCTTAATTTTACGGCAACTTTTAGAAAACTCGTAATAGAGCATAGGGTACGCATATCAGTTGCTCTTTGCAGAAAAAGTAATGCAGTTTTTGCGTGGCGAAATTTGAACTCTTTTAAAATATCTACAAGAAATCTACGACGAGGGGTTCGATAAAAAGAACATAAAAGTACAAAATGAAGGGTGTCCTGCGGAGACCTATTGTCGCAGCCGCAGGCACCCTTCTGCTCAATTGTTAGAGTAAAACCAAGCGGTTAAGCTAAAATATTAGGTAACAAATTGAGCCTAAAACGGCACATTAAAAATCTGTCTTGCTGGTTGTACATCAGAAATAGATAGGGTTCCATACCCTCCCCATTACTTACTGAGCGGTGTGCTACTACTGATGTTTTTGTTAAGTCAGAGTTTTGTGTGCCCAGTTCATACTTTTCGAATAACAATTTTTTGATCCAATATCTACAAGAGGTGTTAATGGAGGTCGGATCCCTGAACAATGGCTGGTGGTCTATACTCCCTAATGTGTCCTTCACATACTTTAACCATGGGATTTGAAGGCACTTATCTTTTTGTAAGCAGTCTCTGGCTATTATCCTGCTTAGCTCTACTTCCGGATATACCCAGATTCGGAGCCAGGTCAAAATAGGTCTCCCCTTTACCTGGTCGGTGATATATGGGATCCCAAGCTCAGTGTGTACAATTCCTGCTGGAGTACTCTGTGGGGTCTTCAAGATCCTACGTAGGAATTTATCTTCCTCTACTTGTAGTTGTTTTACATCCCTGAAACCCCAGACCTCTGCCCCATACATGGCCTTTGCAATGCTTACAGCTCTGTATAAATTAATTATTTGTTCTGGTGACCAGCGACCCAGCCTGCGGGCAAAATTTATTATGGCGCCGTTTGCGGAAACCAGTTTTCTACATCTCTCCTCGATTAAGGAAGCAAGCTTGATCTCCCCATCGAATAGTAGACCCAAATATGAGAAGGTGGTTACGGATTCTAGAATATGGGCCCCTATTTTAAACACATATTTCTTAGAGGGGTTTTTCCCCGCCACCATTACAAAGGATTTGCTCAGGTTCACGGAGAGATCTAAATTCTCCATGAACTTCACAAAACCGTCCACAAGATGTTGCAAGCTCAGTGCTGTTCGTGCAAGCAGGACCGCGTCATCCGCGTACAGCAGTACTGGTATGTGACGCGATCCTGCTTTGGGGCAGTCAGTCTCCTGCGCAACCAAAGTCCTTTCTAGGTCATTTATGTACAGTGAGAATAAAAAGGGAGCATGGATACACCCCTGCCTCACTCCGCTGGTGCACGGGAAGGGATCAGTACTCCCCCCCGCGTTATAGCGGACCTTAGCAGTGGTGTTCCAGTGTAATTCTTTTAGAATGTTTATAAGTCCAGGATCAATTCCCAAGTTACTCATCAGGACACAGAGTTTATTCCTATTTACGTTGTCAAAGGCCGCTGCCAAGTCCATAAATCCCATGTAAACTGTTCCGTTGCTAGCCTTTGTGTATTTGGCGACTAATAGGTAGAGGTTGAGGCATTGATCACTGGTTGATTTACCCGACCTAAATCCATATTGTGTATCTACTAGGGTGTGGTGCTCTTCTGTCCATGCAGTGAGGCGGTTTAAAACCGCCCTACCCAGTAGTTTAGCTGACAAGTCTATCAGCGATATCAGTCTATAGCATTGAGGATTGTCCCTACTACCCTTCTTGAAGATAGGGACACTCAACGCTGTAGACCAAGATCGCGGGAGCCCAGATTTTATCGCTGCATTTAACACCCTAGTCATAATGGGAGCCCAGAGTTCGATATTGCTTAAGTAAAGGTCTGGTGGCGTGCCGTCAGGCCCTGGTGCCTTATTTCTAGGTAGCGGTACAAAAGGGGGTGGTGATGGACGGAGCATCTGAACCAATCAAATACTCACACCCAGTCAAAAGATCTGGGTTTAATCCATCACCGTTCTTAAGCCCACTCTGCCACCCCAGTTCAGACATTTCTATATGCAAATCAGTCTGACCCTGTGCCTCATGGGAACAGTCCAGCCTGAACTGCCAAGCCATGCCTTCCCTGGACTGGAAACAAGCTTCCGAGGACCGGTTTCTGGCATTACAGCTTTCTTCAGCCCGGCTTGCTTGAATCCAGTGGCAAAGTGAGCAAGGGACTCACATCTGAGCATACCCTGCCACACTTATGGCGGCCAAAAGTGGTACAAAAGCGGGTGGTGATGGACGGAGCATCTGAACCAATCAAATACTCACACCCGGTCAAAAGATTTGGGTTTAATCCATCACCGTTCTTTAGCCTACTCTGCCACCCCAGTTCAGACATGGCTATATGCAAATCAGTCTGACCCTGTGCCTCATGGGAACAGTCCAGCCCGAACTGCCAAGCCATGCCTTCCCTTCCCTGAACCGGAAACAAGCTTCCGAGGACCGGTTTCTGGCATTACAGCCATCTTCAGCCCGGCTTGCTTGAATCCAGTGGCAAAGTGAGCAAGGGACTCACATCTGAGCATACCCTGCCACGGTGCACAGACATAATATCGAGTCAAAAATATCGTTTGGACAGAATATCGAGTCAAAAATATCGTTTGGACAAAATATCGACAGGACAGAATATAGACAGCCAAAATATCGTTTTTAAGGTAAGTGAAGTAATATTGACTGTAAATAATATAGAAAGTGAAAATATGTAAGTATATAATATAGATAGTAAAAAAATTTGTTTTTATTTTTAGGGTTCAGGGTCAGTTTTGGGTTTTTGGGTAAAGGGGTATTTTTAGGGTTCAGGGTCAGTTTTGGGTTTTTGGGTAAAGGGGTATTTTTAGGGTTCAGGGTCAGTTTTCAGTTTTTGGGTAAAGGGGTATTTTTAGGGTTCAGGGTCAGTTTTCAGTTTTTGGGTAAAGGGGTATTTTTAGGGTTCAGGGTCAGTTTTCAGTTTTTGGGTAAAGGGGTATTTTTAGGGTTTAGGGTCAGTTTTCAGTTTTTGGGTAAAGGGGTATTTTTAGGGTTCAGGGTCAGTTTTCAGTTTTTGGGTAAAGGGGTATTTTTAGGGTTCAGGGTCAGTTTTCAGTTTTTGGGTAAAGGGGTATTTTTAGGGTTTAGGGTCAGTTTTCAGTTTTTGGGTAAAGGGGTATTTTTAGGGTTCAGGGTCAGTTTTCAGTTTTTGGGTATTATTTTATTATATTTTGTTACTATATATATATGTTTTAATAAATATGAAATAAAAAAATATTTATTTAACTTTCATTAATTATTTAATTATTATAAGTTAATTTAAGTAATTTTAAGTATATTTTAGTAATTAATTATTAATATTAATTTAATCTAACACTGTTTTTAGTAAATACGATATTTTTTACAACTATATTTTTGTAAACGATATTTTTAACTCGATATTTTTGTACTTACCTGTTTGTAGATAGAAACTCGATATTTTGACTGTCGATATTTTGTCAACGATATTTTTGATGGTCGATATTCTGTCCCTCGATATTATTTCAGTGATCCCCCTGCCACACTTATGGCGGCCAAAAGCAGTACAAAAGGGGGTGGTGATGGACGGAGCATCTGAACCAATCAAATACTCACACCCAGTCAAAAGATCTGGGTTTAATCCATCACCGTTCTTTAGCCCACTCTGCAACCCCAGTTCAGACATGGCTATATGCAAATCAGTCTGACCCTGTGCCTCATGGGAACAGTCCAGCCCGAACTGCCAAGCCATGCCTTCCCTGGACCGGAAACAAGCTTCCGAGGACCGGTTTCTGGCTTTACAGCCGTCTTCAGTCCGGCTTGCTTGAATCCAGTGGCAAAGTGAGCAAGGGACTCACATCTGGGCATACCCTGCCACACTTATGGCGTCCAAAAGCGGTACAAAAGGGGGTGGTGATGGACGGAGCATCCGAACCAATCAAATACTTACACCCAGTCAAAAGATCTGGGTTTAATCCATCAATGTTCTTTAGCCCACTCTGCTATCCCAGTTCAGACATGGCTATATGCAAATCAGTCTGACCCTGTGCCTCATGGGAACAGTCCAGGCCGAACTGCCAAGCCATGCCTTCCCTGGACAGGAAACAAGCTTCCGAGGACCGGTTTCTGGCATTACAGCCGTCTTCAGCCCGGCTTGCTTGAATCCAGTGGCAAAGTGAGCAAGGGACTCACATCTGAGCATACCCTGCCACACTTATGGTGGCCAAAAGTGGTACAAAAGGGGGTGTTGATTGACGGAGCATCTGAAGGGACTCGAACGCTGAAACCACCTCCCTACCCCCTACTGTAGATTCCAAGCAGACATCTATTTCTTTTTTTCCTCTTTCTATTAAGGTTTTATAAAATTCTTGGGCATTAACTTTTGACCATCTCAAACGTCTCCCCTGGTCCGTTAGCCACATCTCAATGTTAGCCCGATCGCTCCTTGTTGAGAGACCATTATACAGGATCTCAAGAATTAGGGGATTGTGGTCACTAAATGGGCTCCAGTCCGTTCTCATCACTTTAACCTGCTCTTTTGCAAAAGTAGATATTATCATAAAGTCTATAATGGATGAGCAACCTCTGCCCTTGAATGTTGGTGTGAGCGTACAATCTTGTTTCGGGGTCACCAAGTCTATTGTATGCGTGAGAGCATAGTAGTCTAACAACTTCATTAGTAATTTTCCCTCCTTATTATGCTCGAAGTGTGGTCCGCTTTCTATTGGGCAAGATGACCAATCAGGGGTTACAGGGTGGAGCTTTGGGCAAAGGTGGCTATTGAAGTCACCCATGATCATGACAATTGGTTCCGCACCCCCCTTCCTTTGCTCGATTTCCTCATTTAATCTAGTCTCTAGCTCCTGGATAACTACATAATCCCCATCTACAGGCCCTGAATTGTGAAAATTTAAGATCAACAGCCTCAAACCTTGCCCTTGGAATACCACTGCCTGGAGTGTGTGTGATGCCCAGAGAGGTTGTGTCCATGTGCCATTTAAATCAAGATCAACATACAGGGCTAACCCTCCCTTTGCCCCGCCTGACCTGCCTTCTTGTGCTGGCACAAAAAAACATTTATAGCCATCTAACTGGTATGGAGAGGAATCAACTGCCCACCTCTCCTGAAATGCTATTATGTGGGACCCACTGATGTGCTTTCTCCAGTCCTCATTATCAAATTTCCACCCCAGGCCCGCTGTATTCCAAGACAGTAGAGAAAGCCCTGCCCTAGTTACTTTTGCTTCCTTTAGATCCAGATCCTTAGGGCTGTACTCAGCCTTCTGGATCAACTTAACCCCATTGTCGCCCTCTCCGATTGGTATTAGGGATTCCTCTGTCCTCTCTACTTTTTGACTTACCCTAGCCCCCTTTACTCTGGGGCAGATTTATGTTAACTGGTGCATCCCCAGGGATGCGCCAGTTAACATGCGCCACAGTGCGCCACAGCTCCGCCACCCATGGTGCGCCGCAGTTATGATGCGGCGCACCATGGGGCAAAAAGGTTACCGATGCGTGACGCATCTGTGCCGTAAAGGTGACGCATTGCTGGAGTTGCGTCGCAAGCGGGATGCAGCTCCAGCAAGGCTCGGGGGTGCCCCATCTCCACAATGCTGCGTCAAGACCTATGCCTGCTTCAAGCAGGCGCAGGCTTTTGACGCAGCATTGGCCTGAAAGTGACTGAGTGAAATCTTATAGATTTCACTCAGCCACTTTTGCGAGGCGCACCTGCCCCGGAACGCCCACCCTGCGCCGGAACGCCCACAAGCGGCGCAGGGCTTTACAACGTGACGCATCTGCCTAGATGTGTCACGTTGTAAATCGTTCGTAGGGATGCGCCACGTTTACGCCGCCTTGCGTGAAGCAACAGCGGCGTAAACGTGGCGCAAGTGCCTCATAAATCTGCCCCAGTGTGTTTAGTTCCCACCCTTGTGGTCATCTTCTCTAGATCGATCCCTACTGGGGCTAGTCAGTCATTCTCATCAAGGGACTGAATCTATTTGCCCACTGTTGGTAATCGCGAGATGGTATAAGCTGACCGAGTTGATTGTGCATTCTGTCCCATTGTCTAGGTGGTGCCCTTCCTGTACTCCAGTTGGGGTAAGTCGGAGAATAGGTGATCCGTCTCCTTGAGTAGAAGTAGCCCAATGGTAAGGTGCGTATGGTACTGGTCTGGTTTCTGTTTGGATTGCCTAGTATGTACTCCACTCGGTTCGGGTCTCTAAAATTCGCCACAATACAGTCCCCTGTGATGTCTTTTCTTCTGCCACCTACCCAGTTTACTCGTCTTACGTGGAGGATCTCCCTGCATTCCCCCCCGTTCAAGGGCCTATGTATATTCAGCAATTTGGTTATCTTGTTTCTTGCCCCCACATGCATCAACCTATTTAGGAAGTGCAAACGGTGCGAATCGGTAAATTCGGCCGTTTGCACTTCCTAAATACGTTTTTGGGATGCATGAAACATTTTTTCAAAATTCGTTTTTTTTTGCATTTCCTAAAAATGTGAATGCATTTAAGGAATCGCATTTGTGCGATTCCTTAAATGCAATGCATCAATTTAAAAAAAAATGTGAATTTTGAAATAGGAAGTGCAAATTAACACGAGGTTGACCCTCGTGTTAATTTGCGAAATTGTTTAAAAAAGCACAAAAATGCATTTTGGAAAGTGTCATGTTACAGACACACATGTCCTTAGGACATGTGTGTGTGAAACATGCACTTTAAAATACATTTCAGGGGTGCAGGGGGGGTCCTTTGGACCCCCCTCTGCACCCTTGCAATGCATCAACAAATTGCGATTTCCTAAAAAAAAGAAATGCAAAACGGCATTGATTCCTATGGGCCTCTAGGCCCATAGGAATCAATGTAATGCCATTCCTTAATTGCGATTAGCAATTAAGGAATCGCAAATTCCGAAATTTAAGAAATCCTATAATTTTTTAGGATTTCTTGATGCATAGGATTTTGCAATTCCTAAATAGCGATTCCTTAATTTTCGCTATTTAGGAAATGCAAAATCCTAGATTGATGCATGTGGCAGTTAGTTCTATGTGAGATTCTTTTTCTACAGCCCTAAGTTCGGGTACCCCAGCAAAGACAATAACATAAAGGGAATGCTTCCGAAGGCAAATTTATGTGTGGTAGAGGGTTTTCTACTCTATCATTCTGCAGGTGGCCTATATAGTTTGCATTAGTTGGACCTTGAGAAGTGAGATTCCCTGTTTGCCCCATTTGCGTACGTGTTCGCTGTTGAGCCGCATCTGTGTCCTTGGTTCCCTCCTTCTGGTTGTTTCCCCTCTCTGGGTGTGCTAAAGGTGAGGGTGAATCATGTACCTGTGCGATCGTACATTGCATATTACTGACACAGTTGTTTTTACATTGACCAGTTGTCGTATTGGTAATTGGGTTGGGGTCTGGTATAGGGTTACTGCCTGTGGGGCCCTTAGGCTTTCACTGTTTGATCAATTTGTTTGCTATTTTGTCTATCCTATTAACAATCGGTTTTAATTGGCTGGTAATAAAAACTTCCAGATGTTTTTTTAGGTCTCCAATTACCTCATCCATCCATTGTGGTGGTCCTGAGTGGTGTGGGACTACATCTACTGTGATTGACTCTTCGCTATCTTTTGAGCGGTGTGCCATTGTGCTTGATGTATTTTTTCTAGATTGGCCCTTCCTGCACCCCCGTTGTTTAGGTCTTTTACGTGTGAATTCATCGCTGTCCCTGGTGACGTCTGACCCTCTTTGTACTACCAGCTGTGCACAAGGGATACCCTCGATTGAATTACCCAGTATCTCCGTATGGGAAATTACAGATGTATTAATATCCCTAGCTTGTGTGGGTGTGTCTAGGATAGGTATTGGAGAAGTGGACAGACTCCTCTCCATACGCTCAATCTCCCCAGTAACTTTCCTCAGCATCAAATCAATTGCAGTAGGTTTTGTTTGGAGAGATCGTACTACATTTTGCTCTAAACTTAAAGCGGTTGGTGTACCAGATAAATGTGCTTTACTTGTAGCCGAACGTGTTTTTAGAAGTTTAGACATAGTAAGACCTGGAGGGAAGTCCTAGAGCTTATATTATCACCTGACACTGTCCTTCCTTAGAAAAACAATTAAGTACTTTCTCTATATTTAGTAACACAGTGTAAAAGGTATTTGGCTCCTACCCTTCCCCTCAGTATTTGTATTGGCCTGATCAAGTATTTCAGCAATATGTAGGCATCATGGTGTCCTCCCGGAAACAAAAAGAATCAATTTAAAGTATCTTGGGGGGAATCAAGAGTCAAGGGGGGTGGCCCAGCCCGGCCTCCTCTGGCCACAGACGGCCCGCCCTCTGCCCGGGCTCAGCCCGGTGCCACCCGCGCGCGTCCCGCGATGCGGAGGTAGCCGGAGGCTTTAGGAGGTGTCCGGGCGGAAGTCCTAGGCGTCAGGTGGTGTCCGAGTCAGCAGGGAATTCTGGGAGTGGTAGTTGTTCCCCACTCGGCGGCCGTGACAATGACTACGGCGGCGGGGGAAAGTGTAGCAGGCTGTGAGTCCCCTGGGCGGCTGCTCTGCCGAGCACGAAGGTGAGTGCCCAGAAAGCCCAGTGCTGGTCCCAAATGGCCGGTTACCCCCACAGAGTATTCATATTTCCAGATTGCACGGCAGCCATCAGCATATCAGCGCGTGAAGTCTGCCCTCCTAGAGACTCTTTAAAATATGGCTGCGACATTGAGGCAACACCCACAGTCATAAGTAGTTTTCAAAATTGTACACCCAGTGGTAGTGGCAGTAACATTCTGTATTCTTGTGGGCTCCTCCACCTTGTCATTGTCAAAGTCTAATTCCTCCCCAGGGTGGGCTTTACTGCAGTTGCGAGCTCCTTTAGCAGCCCCACTGATATTAACTCGAGATCAAGCCATGTGAGCACTCGAGTTGTTTGCACAAAAGAACACCAATGCCAAGGGCCCTTTCCGCCCAAGAACAAAATGGAGCCACATAAACGGGGTCTGCAAAACATAAACTTCCACAAAGTATTTATTTATTTATTTTATTTTGAGGGTTTTATAGAGAGCAAACAAGATCCTTGCAGATATCAGAGCGCTTTACATTAGCTACGACTAGTTATAAAAACAAATAAATGCAAGTAAAACACGTATACATAACATCAAATACACATGAGAGCATTAGGGTACAAAACAGGACATACCCGTTGAATAAGGTCTCGGGCAGATAGAGTGACTAGGATTTCTAGATGGACCCTTGTAATAGTAAGGAATACTAGTAGGGGTACGAATGATCTCAGATTTTCTTTAGACTATGATCAGGTAAATTATCCGAAACACTTATATGACTGGCCATCTTAGGTACCAACGCCGGGACACCTGAAGTGAGAGTCTATGCCAGAATCAGGCGAGAGTGCTGGAATGCGCTGAAGACCCTTGATCAAAGATGAAAGCCGCTGCAGACAAAAACAGCTGAAGCAGGAGTGGCAGAAAGGTCAGGAAAAGGTGTTGGTTTACATCAAAGAGCCGGGAGCAGTTAGAGCAGGAGCCAAGCAGAGTCAAACAAGAGTGCTGGGATGCACCGCATATCCTCGAACCAAAATAATAGCAGCCAGAAGGCCGCTGCCAGGGACAGCCAAATGGAGCCAAACACAATCGGGTAAGAATGCTGGAAATACCCTGCAGGAACCTGGGGCGTATTATCAAGGACCGGTGTTAAAATTATCGCCGTTTTATTGGCAGAAAACTGCTGATAAAACGGTGATAATGGGCTTGATAATACGCCCTTGTTAATTCCCATAGAAGTCCATGTTAACACAAGAACATGGGCTTCTATGGGAATTAGCCAGGGCGTATTATCAAGCCCATTATCGCCGTTTTATCGGCAGTCTCCTGCCGATGAAACGGCGATAATTTTAACACCAGTCCTTGATAATATGCCCCTCGGAGCCTGGGATGTCAGCTGCAACCGGGAGCAGCCGATACGGAGCAGAGGAGAGTCCGGTTTAAGCATGGGACAAACACAGGGGCAGAGCTCCCATCTGCAAGATCAACCCACCATCCTCCCTAGTCTGCTTGGTTATTCTTTCAACATTGTCACCAAGCTTAGCCGCTCTGCCAGTGCAATGGGATGCATAATACTCCAATGACCCCTGGGCTCAGTTAATCTCTCGTTACAATAAATGTAGCCACTGTAACTTAACTCAGTAGTTTATTTCCCCAGCTTGATTTTAAATAGTTGGCTTGTTTCCTTGCTTGCATTCTTTTTCTGTATTTAGAAAGAAAAAAAAGAGAAAACATTGTTTTAGTCATTTGTTGTATGTTTTGTTTATTAAACTGTATGAAAAAAATAATTGTTATACATTTGTTTACAGCCTATTATTTTTTAGGTCTCGTGAGCCAACGCGCATGCGTTGTCTCCGAGACTTAAGTAAAGGATCTTTCAAAAATGCACCCAAAGGCTTTTCCAGGCGGATTGCCTACGGTGCATGTGTGCGGGCGCGTGCACATCGCATGCAGCAGGCATCAGACTTCAAACACTTCAAAGGAATCCGCTTCTCCGCCCCCCGGAGTTTCTGGCTCTGCTTCCTGCTTGTTTATCTCCTTCTCTTTCTTTTCAGTGTGATTCCACTGACAACAGTTGTGCACTAGTCCTACTAGACCACAATTGTTGTTTTATTTTTTCTTTCTTTTCAGTGAGATTCCACTGACAACAGTTATGCACTAGTCCTACCACCCCCAACACACACACCCCCACACACACAACCCCATACACACAACCCCACACACACAACCCCCCACACTCAAAACCCCCCACATACATAACCCTTCCACACAGAACCCACCCCACACACACAATCTCATACACACAACCCCACACACACAACCCCCCACACACACAACCCCCCCCACACACAACCCCACACACATAAAACCCCACGCACATACAACCCCACACACATACAACCACCCACACAACCAAACACAACCACACACAACCACACACAACCACACACACAACCACAAGCACACACACACAAGGCCATGCAAGCACACTCAACCACACAACCACATTCAACCACAAACCACACACACAACCCCACACACACAACCCCACACACACAATCTCACACAAACAATCCCATACACACAACCTCACACACACAACCCCACAAACACACAACCCCCATACACACAACCCCACACACACAACCCCCCACACACACAACCCCCCACACACACAACCCCCCTCACACACAACCCCCCACATAAACCCCAACACACACATAGCCCTACACACACACACAACCCCCCACACACACACAACCCCACACACACAACCCCCCACACAGACAACCCCACACATACAACCCCACACACACAACCCCCCACACACAAACGCCCCCACACACACAACTCCACAATCCCACACACACACAACCCCCCACACACAACCCGACACACATACAACCCCACATACATACAACCCCACACACATACAACCCCACAGACACACAACCACACACACACAACCACACACACACAACCCGACACACACAGCCCCACAGACACAACTCCACACACACACAACCCCACACACACACAACCCTACAAACGCCCACACATACCCCACATACACACCCCACACACACACCCCAGACACACAACCCCCCATACACACTATCCCCCCACACAAAACTCCCCCACACACAACCCCACACACACATCCCAACACATTCACAACCCTCCACCAACCCCACACACACAACCCCACATACAACCCCCCACACACACAACCCCACACACACAACCCCCGCACACAGCCCCCACACACACAACCCCACACATACAACCCCCACACACACAACCCCCACACACAACTCCACACACACTCACAACCCCACACACACAATCCCACACACACACAACCCCACACACATACAACCCCCCCACACACACAACCACATACACACAACCCCCCACCACACACACAACAACACACACACAACCCCACACACAGAACCCCACACACACAACTCCACACACACACAACCCCCCCACAAACGCACAATAAAACACAGTGAACATAATCTTCACAAAAGTTATTTACAAAAGTTAAAACTATTGCCATTATAAATTACAATAACTTTTATTTAAGTATTAAATATTTTAAAAAACATAAAAGCCATTGTTATTTGTAATATCTATACATCTAAGTCACGTAAATACAACACTTATTGCATTACAAATGCTATAGGTGTCACATTTGCAAAAGTCAAAACTATTGGCAATGTAGATGACAAAGCTATTAATTTTGCTATTTTCAAAACCAACATATAAATAAAATATTTGTTATTTACAATACCAATAGCTCAAACTTTCCTAATGCGAGACCTATTGCATTGCAAATGCTTGTTTATTTTAACACAGGTTTAGTTTCTTAGGGGCATATGTATCAAGCCCTTTTCATGTTCGCAAACGGGCGGATTCTCAGAATCGACCCTTTTGCGAACGGGAAAAGGGGTTTTGGGATGTATCATCCCAACAGTGTATCGCAAATTAGAGAATCTCAAAATTTGCGACTCTCTATTTTGCGATTTCTTTTAAGGAATCGCAAATTGCGATTTTTAAAATGAAATGTATGAAGCACCTAAGTTGTGCATTTCTCCTTAAGAAATCGCAAATCCCCACCAACTTCAAATTGGTGGTAATTTGCGATTTCTTTCACAAATGCACTTTTTGGCATTTGTAAAGGTGCCATGTGGCGCACATACATGTCCTTAGGGCATGTATGTGTGCCATATGCGCACACATGTTCATTTCAGGGGTGCATCAGGGTGTCCTTATGACAACCTTGCACCCTTGAAATTATTCTCAATTTGCGATTCTCAAATTGCGAATCGCAAATTGAGAATGACTTCCCATCATTCCTATGGGCCTCCTGGCCCATAGAAATGAATGAGAAGGTATTCCTTAATTGCGATTTTGCAATTTGCTAACACACAACCCACACAGAGGAAGCACCCACCACAACGGCTGACTCCCAGGACCCCCACGAACAACAAATGGCCTTCCAATGCAATGTGTTAGGGTGCCAGGAGAAGTTGGCTGATTCCGGTGGGGTTCGATCTCATGGCAGCCAGACTAGATGCCATACGTGGGTCTCTAAACCCCATCAGGGACCACTTACAGTCTCTAACGGACACCCACAGTCAGCTCCATGCTCTCCAACGATCCGTGGCTGACATCGCTGGAGTCCTGACTCTGAGACAAGAACACCTGTCTAGTCAGACTGGCTCCAGCGATGTCAGCCGGGAGTTGGAACACATACGAAGGATCATGGAGAACAGGGAGCGGATGCAGGTGGAAAGAATGGCTGCCACAGCTGCACACCAGCGAGATGTAGCTGGATCTTCCATGCCCTGCAGACCCTCAGCATGGCATTGCTGTCACAAGGCCTGGTGCTGATGAATGCTGCTGCTGCTTCATCCACATCTCTGCTCCCTGAGGTGTCACTGCCACACAGTGCGGCAGACATTCCGCTTCTAGCCCCTGGTGTGTCAGTGCCACTCAGTGCTGCTGACAAAACACCGCCACCCACATATGAGGCACATGAAACATCAGAGGATGAAGATGCAGATGATTCTGCCTTAGTGGTATTCATCTCCACCATATGGCCTGTTTCTGCTTGGTTCTGCCCTCTGAATCAACACCTTCCACTGTCCCCCGATACATTCTGCGACACTCACCTTGGACCTCAACATTGGCTACCATATTCTGTTTGGTTACCAATGACACCGCAATCAGACTGCGGACTGAACGCCTCCTCTTCCGAGGAACTTGTCATTCCCTAAAAGACCCTGGCTGGTCCTCCACTGGGCAACAATGAAAAGTGGGGTTTGCATGGCCCTGTACTGCTCCAGTTTCAACACTCCACTGAATATGAATAAAACATTCAGAGTCACACAGCTATTTCATGTCTGTGATCATTCAAGTATGAAAGTATGTATGAATGTAGGGTCCGTGATTCCCCCTTACGTTGCTCATGTTGTGGAACTTGAGTCTCAGGGTGCAACATTGCTGATTGCGGTCTGGGTGGCGTCAACACTACAACAGACACACTGTTGGAACCTGGGATGACAGGTCACCTAGGGTAGCCTGGCCTAGGGTAAGACATGCAATTCTAGAGGCACAAGTGTGAAGGTTGCAAACCACCCAGCAGTAAATCCACGCAATAACACTTAAAAAGGACACTACACCAATTTGTTAGGAAAATATGTACTGGTTTATAAAAATAATATTCTCTTTGTTTTAGTTCTCAGTATTCACAATTGGAAATTACACCTTTAATCAGGAGAAGTTAATAACACTTTTCTGTCTGTGGGGAAAAAGAAATTACAGTCTAAACATTCAGATGTCATGAATTCAGAAATGCTTACTTTTAGTAATGTGAAATTATCTCAGTAGGATTACTTTCAGCAGTATTACCTTGCATTAATGATCAACAACAACAATTCATCTCATTACATTAACCTGCCAAATCCACTGGCTTTGTCTTTACTACAGTGTTAAACTCTTTTCCTCCCGTATCTGCACCTTTATATATACAAAGTGAATGCACACCCAGTGAAATGTAGGGAACTCACAAGTTCTCAGTAAGCATCAGCTACCTCTATAAGTGTCTGAAGGGGGGTCCTCAGTTGATAGGAACTGTCAGCGCTCTTCTGACTATAGATTCAGCCCCCCTGGTTTCTGGCTTGGTAGATGTCTTTCTCAGACCTGTCTCAAGGAAGCTGGAGTTATGTAACTATTTCCCCACCTACTAGGGCACAGCTCAGGAGTAAAGACGATCAGAATGTCGGGGCACCTTTCTAGGCACTAGGATTCGTGATATGAATATCCCCAGAGAGGGCTCAGCACTTTCCCTCCTCACCCCCACTCTCCTTACTGTCTGTGTGTCTGTCCTGCCCCAGTCCCCAGGAGTGGGGGCTGACACACGGCTCCGCTGTAAATGCCAACGGCAGCGGTAACGGCCGCCTATCCCCGCCCAGCCAGCCTCTCAACCTTGGTGCTGGTGTGGTAAGGATTGATGACGGCGGCCCTTCGTTCCCTCACTCGCTGTCTGAGGGCAGGCGCCAGACGAGCTGCCTCTGGTCCGGCTATGGCCCAAGTTCCCCGCTTCTCTGGGGATGTAGGCTGCACCTTCGCCCCTGTCCTCACCGGAATCGGAAACGCTGAGAAGACCGGAGACGCGTTGCCGCTTGGGAGCCCCTCGCTCCTTCCAGACGTAGGCCTCAGCCGCGCAGGCGCGGGGGAATCAGTGACACGGCCGGCGCCGCCTCCTTCACCCGGGAAGTACACGCCTCTGCCCTTGCGCGGAGGAGCAGTGTCTCGCTGCTGTTCTGCCCGCCTCACCTTCAATTTCACCGCGGGGCTTTGACAGCTGGCAGCGCCACTCTCCGCGGACTGTACACCTCAACGCCCCCTCACGCCTCCCAGTAGAGACGCCTCAGCAGCACGAGATGCCAGAACACACCAGGCACAGTTCTTCCAGTCCGGGTAGGCTGGAACTTCAGAATGAAGGCGGGGAGCCAATTACTAAACCAATGGGGGGTTTGAAGGTGGATGTAGGACACGGCCCAAAACGGGAAAGTGTCCAAAGTTCTTGATTGCTTGACTGACCCAGATTAATGTCAGACCAATGAAAGGGTTTGGTCAGGAGCACAAGGGGGAACGTCTTCTGAAAGATGTTGTCAATCCAGTAGACCAACTAACTTCTTCTAGCGCGTCCTCCTCCTCACACTGCTGCCTCTCTCCTCTCACACTCTGGACTACACAAAATGGCTCCCTGACCCCTGCCCTTTTATAGATAACCCACACAGAGTCCAGTAGGGTCGAGAAAGTTCTAGAAGGCCTAAGGTTATCCTATGGGGCAGTCTAAGATGTGGCAGTTGGAAACAGTTAGGGCCCTCCATTTTGTGAACTACTGCATTTTCCTGACAGAACAGGCCTCTAGGCCTGAGGTGAAAAGCTATGAGGGAGAAAAGAACACCTATCCCCTTGACCAACACCTAGAAAAAGTTAGTGGACAAAAATTATTAAAGGTATGAGGGCAAAAGGGGGACAAAATAAATAATAAATTGGAGGGACTACGCAAAAGCCAGACAGGTCTAACATGCGTCCCCCCCAGCTGAAAGTGGGGAGAACTACCCAACCCCTTGGGAGTCCTCATCACTAAGGCGGAAATACCTGGAGAGACCGTCTGCATTGGCGTGGTCCACTCCAGGCCGATGTTCCACCCGGAAGTCCATTCCCTGTAGGGAGATGGACCACCTCAACAGCTTGGGATTCTCCCCCTTCATCTGCATTAGCCAACGAAGGGGTCGGTGGTCGGTCTGAACCAGGAAGTGCGAGCCAAACAGGTATGGCCGCAGCTTCTTCAGAGCCCACACCACCGCAAAAGCTTCCCTCTCAATTGCACTCCACTTCTGTTCCCGGGGAAGCAGTCTCCTGGATAAGAAGACCACAGGCTGATCCAGGCCCTCTTCATTTAGTTGCGATAACACTTCCCCAATGCCATGTTCTGATGCATCTGTCTGGACAATGAACTCCTTGGAGAAGTCTGGGGCCCTCAGGACCGGTGCTGCACACATTGCCTGCTTCAACTTTTCAAAGGCTTGCTGACAAGCCTTCGTCCAAACTACCCATCGAGGTTGTTTCTTTGAGGTAAGCTCTGTGAGGGGCGCTACAATAGTGCCATACCCCTTCACTAAGCGACGGTAGTAACCTGTGAGGCCCAGAAAAGCTCGGACCTCAGTCTGTGTCTTGGGGGGTTCCCAGGCCATGATTGCCTCAATCTTTGCCTGCAGGGGCTGCACTGACCCCCTACCCACCAAGTGTCCAAGGTACACAACCGACCCTTGCCCAATCTGGCATTTGCTGGCTTTGATGGTCAATCCAGCTTGTTTCAGGGCCTGGAGAACTGCTTGCAAATGCTGCAATTGGTCCTCCCAACTGCTACTGAAGACAGCAATGTCATCCAGGTAAGCAGCAGAGAAACTCTCCATTCCAGAGAGGACCTGGTTCACCAGCCGCTGAAATGTGGCAGGGGCATTTTTGAGCCCAAAGGGCATCACGCAGAACTGGAAGTGTCCCTCAGGCGTGGAGAAGGCTGACCTTTCCTTTGCTCCATCTGTCAAGGAGATCTGCCAGTACCCCGAAGTGAGGTCAAAGGTACTTAGGTATTGGGCAGCTCCTAGCCGGTCAATTAACTCATCCGCCCTAGGGATCGGATGAGCATCAGTCTTTGTAACTGAGTTCAGTCCTCGGTAATCCACACAGAACCTCAGTTCAGGTGTGGTGCCTGGTGTCGCGGCTTTTGGCACGAGCACCACCGGACTGGACCAAGGGCTGTTAGAAGGTTCAATAACTCCCAGCTCTAGCATCTTGGCAACCTCTCCATGGATGCTAGCCTTCACCTTGTCAGACAGCCGGTAGGTCTTCGACTTCACTGGTGGGCTGTCCACTGTGTCCACATCATGGGTACACAGGTGAGTCCTTCCCGGGACAAGGGAGAACAACGTAGAGTACTGCCCCAGGATCTGGCGGCAGTCCTCCCGTTGCTCAGGAGTTAGAGTGGGAGAGAGAATCACTCCCTCCACTGACCCATCCTTCTCTTGAGACGAGAATAGATCTGGGAGAGGTTCGCTTTCCGCTTCCTCTTCCCCATCAGTCACCATCAACAACATGACCTCGGGCCTCTCATGGTGGGGTTTGAGACGATTGACATGCAGCACCCGTAGGGGCTGTCGCGGGGTCTTAAGATCCACCAAGTAAGTGGCCTTACCCTTCTTTTCCAACACCTCAAATGGGCCTGCCCAGCGATCTTGGAGGGCACTAAGCTCTCCAGGCTCCATCACCCACACTTTCTGGCCAGGTTCCAATTCCACCGGGTGAGCATTATGATCGTACCATTCCTTCATTACTGCCTGGCTGGCCTCCAAGTTGTCAGAAGCTTGCTTCCACAACTTTGCCATTTGGCTCCGGAAGGCCAGCATGTAGCTCACCACATCTTGAGGAGGGTTTCTGGGAGACTTTTCCCATCCATCCTTCACCAGGCTGAGAGGTCCACGCACAGGGTGCCCGTACAACAGTTCAAAAGGGCTGAAGCCCACTCCCTTCTGCGGCACTTCTCGGTAGGAAAACAGCAAACAGGGCAGGAGGACGTCCCATTTCCTCCGTAGGCTCTCAGGCAGCCTTCTTATCATGCCCTTCAGGGTCTTATTGAACCTCTCTACCAGTCCATTCGACTGGGGGTGATAAGGAGTGGTGAACCGGTAAGTCACTCCACACTCCTTCCACATCGCCCGCATGTAAGCCGACAGAAAGTTGGTCCCCCTGTCGGACACAACTTCCTTAGGAAATCCTACACGGGTAAAGATTCCCATCAGGGCCCTAGCCACCACAGGTGCAGTGACAGTTCTCAGAGGAATGGCCTCTGGATAACGTGTGGCATGATCCACCAGAACCAGGATAAACCTGTGACCAGCTGTGGTTGGTGGATCTAAAGGCCCTACAATGTCGATGCCCACCCTCTCAAAGGGTGTGCTAACGACTGGAAGTGGTTCCAGGGGAGCCTTCAGCTTCACCCCTGTTTTCCCACTGGCCTGGCAGGATACACATGTCCGACAGTAAGTGTTGGATGCCACTTTCATCTGAGGCCAGTAAAAGTGGAGGACAAGCCGTGCAAAGGTCTTGTCCTGGCCTAAGTGTCCTGCTAGGGGTATAGCATGAGCCAATTCTAGTAGAAAGGCTCGGTATTGTTGCGGGACTACCAAGGCCCTTGATGAACCAGGCAAGGGTACCTTGGGTTCACTGTAGAGGAGTCCATCCTCCCAGTAAATATGGTAGTGTCCCGTAACATCACCTGCTGCTTGGGCTTCAGCCTGTCGCCTCAGTCCCTCAAGGGTAGGGCACTCCCTCTGCCCCTTACAGAATTCCTCTCTGGTAGGACCTCCCTCCACATGCCACTCAGCAGGGATGGGTAAATCCTCCAGAGAGTCTACTTCCCCCTCCACGGACTCCTGGTCCACCATCACGGGTGGCCGATCTGTCACATGGGGTGTGGAAGCCGGAGCAGGCTCTTCCTGTCTCCGGGTCTGTCCCTTTTTAGCAGCAGGTTGGGCCATTATTCCAGGCTCCAACCCAGGCGAACTCCCTCTCCGGGCAGTCGCAGACCGTGTGCTTACACAGGCCCAGTCAGGTGTACCCAGCATCGCAGAATGCGTCCGGTATTCCACCTCTCTCCAAGTGTTGTGCTCCATGTCATTCCCCAACAGACAATCGACTGGCATGGCAGGGCTTACGGCAACTCGAAGTGAACCTGCAACCCCCTCCCACTCAAAGGGAACCTCAGCCACTGGATAGTGGCCCATTCTGCCGTCAGCCATCGCGGCGGGGTGGAGTACATTGGGAACCACCTGCTCTGGAGACACCAGTTGACTTCTCACCATAGTCATACTGGCTCCTGTATCTCGCAGAGCCTCCCCTCTTTGGCCATTGATGGTGACCCATTGCCCATACTTTGTAGTATTTGGGGGCACCTGGATCTTTGGAACCATCTCCCGTTCTCCCAGGGACACTAAGGTGACACCCGCCCACTCACCCCCCTTATCTAAGGGCAACTCCTCCCCGAGCGCTACACTAGCTACTCCCGGTGATTTTCCTCCGGTGGGAGGGGGTGGTCTCTTTGGGCATCTGACATCTCCCTTATAATGTCCAACACCACCACACTCAAAACAGTGGAGAACCCTTGGCTGCTGGCTTTGGCCAGGATTAGGGTTTCTGGGCGGGATTGCCTTAGGGGTGAAACCTGTTCCCTTCCCTTGGAAACTGTTTTGGGGACCTTTAGAGAACTCCCTCTTTTTGTCTCCCCCCTCCTTCTTCTGAGGGGCGCCCTGTCCGGCCTTTTGGGAATCCCCTCCAGTCCCCTTTGAGGACACCCGGGTACTTGCCCAGATGTCCGCCTCCTCTGCAAGCTTCCGGGGATTGGTCAGCTTGCTGTCCACCAGGTGTTGGCGCAGCTCGGGAAAACATTTCTCGAGGAGGTGCTCTTTCAAAAATAGATCATACAACCCCTCATAGTCCTTCACCTCACTGCCCTTGACCCAGCCCTCCAATGCCTTACGTGCGTAGTCAAGGAAGTCCACCCAGTTCTGGGTACCCAACTTGTGGCTCCCCCTGAACTTCTGACGGTACCTTTCTGGGGTAAGCCCAAACTTCCTTACTAATGCTAGCTTCATGATGGGGTAGTTGGTTTGCTCCTCTGGTTCCAGGGCCAGCAAGGTGTCCCGACCAGCAGAAGGCATGTATCTATACAAACCACCCCCCCCCCAGTGCTTCTCCTGCACCCCATGGGCTCTTAAGGAGACCTCATAGGCAGCCAACCATTTGGCTATGTCATCTCCCTGACTAAAGCTAGCAATTAGGTCTTTTGGCAAATAGGGTCTGGACTCCCTGGCTGTCTCTTTGGATTCGCTGCCACCATTTATTACAGGAGAGGGCCCCCTTTGCAGGGCCTGGAGTTCCAACTCTTTCAACCTGAACTCATGAACCATCCTCCGCTCCTCTTTCTCCTGCTCCAGCTTAGCCAACTCCCATCTCAATTGCCTTTTTTCCCTCCTGTCAGTAAGCTCGGCTTCAGTTAAGCTTCCCCCAGAGGCGCTACTGCCCTTGCTGGAGTAGGACACTGGTCCTGGGAATAGGTTTTCCCCCTCAGGGTGGAATAATCCCTCTATCTCCACAACCGTGTCCCGGTCTGCCCCTTCATCCTCCTCCTTCCCTTCTTTGTGTGCCTCCACCCAAGCCCTTAGACTGGTCTGGAGTTCCCCCTTCTTGGCACCATGCTTAAAAAATACCCCCATTTTCTGGCAGAAATCTTTCAGCTGAGCCACAGAATAGGTATCTAGGTTTTCTAATGCAAACTCCATTTTACAATAGGCAATACCAAGTTATACACACAAGGAAATTAGAGTTGCAAGGGCAACCTAAAGCCACCTCCACCCCACCACCAGGAACAAATTTGGAAAAACGAAAGGACAAATTAGGAGGGCCACTAGGAGAAAACTCCTGGTGTAGGCTTAGTGTATTACGTTCAATTACTACTGAGTAGCTGCAACCACAGTCCAATCCCACCGCTAGACACCAATCTGTTGGAACCTGGGATGACAGGTCACCTAGGGTAGCCTGGCCTAGGGTAAGACATGCAATTCTAGAGGCACAAGTGTGAAGGTTGCAAACCACCCAGCAGTAAATCCACGCAATAACACTTAAAAAGGACACTACACCAATTTGTTAGGAAAATATGTACTGGTTTATAAAAATAATATTCTCTTTGTTTTAGTTCTCTGTATTCACAATTGGAAATTACACCTTTAATCAGGAGAAGTTAATAACACTTTTCTGTCTGTGGGGAAAAAGAAATTACAGTCTAAACATTCAGATGTCATGAATTCAGAAATGCTTACTTTTAGTAATGTGAAATTATCTCAGTAGGATTACTTTCAGCAGTATTACCTTGCATTAATGATCAACAACAACAATTCATCTCATTACATTAACCTGCCAAATCCACTGGCTTTGTCTTTACTACAGTGTTAAACTCTTTTCCTCCCGTATCTGCACCTTTATATACAAAGTGAATGCACACCCAGTGAAATGTAGGGAACTCACAAGTTCTCAGTAAGCATCAGCTACCTCTATAAGTGTCTGAAGGGGGGTCCTCAGTTGATAGGAACTGTCAGCGCTCTTCTGACTATAGATTCAGCCCCCCTGGTTTCTGGCTTGGTAGATGTCTTTCTCAGACCTGTCTCAAGGAAGCTGGAGTTATGTAACTATTTCCCCCACCTACTAGGGCACAGCTCAGGAGTAAAGACGATCAGAATGTCGGGGCACCTTTCTAGGCACTAGGATTCGTGATATGAATATCCCCAGAGAGGGCTCAGCACTTTCCCTCCTCACCCCCACTCTCCTTACTGTCTGTGTGTCTGTCCTGCCCCAGTCCCCAGGAGTGGGGGCTGACACACGGCTCCGCTGTAAATGCCACCGGCAGCGGTAACGGCCGCCTATCCCCGCCCAGCCAGCCTTTCAACCTTGGTGCTGGTGTGGTAAGGATTGATGACGGCGGCCCTTCGTTCCCTCACTTGCTGTCTGAGGGCAGGCGCCAGACGAGCTGCCTCTGGTCCGGCTATGGCCCAAGTTCCCCGCTTCTCTGGGGATGTAGGCTGCACCTTCGCCCCTGTCCTCACCGGAATCGGAAACGCTGAGGAGACCGGAGACGCGTTGCCGCTTGGGAGCCCCTCGCTCCTTCCAGACGTAGGCCTCAGCCGCGCAGGCGCGGGGGAATCAGTGACACGGCCGGCACCGCCTCCTTCACCCGGGAAGTACACACCTCTGCCCTTGCGCGGAGGAGCAGTGTCTCGCTGCTGTTCTGCCCGCCTCACCTTCAATTTCACCGCGGGGCTTTGACAGCTGGCAGCGCCACTCTCCGCGGACTGTACACCTCAACGCCCCCTCACGCCTCCCAGTAGAGACGCCTCAGCAGCACGAGATGCCAGAACACACCAGGCACAGTTCTTCCAGTCCGGGTAGGCTGGAACTTCAGAATGAAGGCGGGGAGCCAATTACTAAACCAATGGGGGGTTTGAAAGTGGATGTAGGACACGGCCCAAAACGGGAAAGTGTCCAAAGTTCTTGATTGCTTGACTGACCCAGATTAATGTCAGACCAATGAAAGGGTTTGGTCAGGAGCACAAGGGGGAACGTCTTCTGAAAGATGTTGTCAATCCAGTAGACCAACTAACTTCTTCTAGCGCGTCCTCCTCCTCACACTGCTGCCTCTCTCCTCTCACACTCTGGACTACACAAAATGGCTCCCTGACCCCTGCCCTTTTATAGATAACCCACACAGAGTCTAATAGGGTCCAGAAAGTTCTGGAAGGCCTAAGGTTATCCTATGGGGCAGTCTAAGATGTGGCAGTTGGAAACAGTTAGGGCCCTCCATTTTGTGAAATACTGCATTTTCCTGACAGAACAGGCCTCTAGGCCTGAGGTGAAAAACTATGAGGGAGAAAAGAACACCTATCCCCTTGACCAACACCTAGAAAAAGTTAGTGGACAAAATTTATTAAAGGTATGAGGGCAAAAGGGGGACAAAATAAATAATAAATTGGAGGGACTACGCAAGAAGCCAGACAGGTCTAACACACACGCATTAGTTACTTCCTTGTCCAGTCCAGAACTGAACGACACCAAGGCCACTACGCTCACGCTTACAGGGGGGACAAAGCTACATGTCCAAGGTCTTCCCCACTGTCTGCGGTAACCTGTTTGCGTCCACTGTCCTCAACACTACTAACACCAGCAGTATATGTCCACATGGACATGTCTGTGCTGTGCATACTGAAGTCTGTCCAGCACATCACCACCACACTTGGCATTGTGTACATTCTTATTGATGGGTCACTTGCCTCCTTCACACATACTTGGTTCTCACCTCTCCCCAATGCTGCAATTATGTGGCAGAGGTGCCATGCCGTGGATGGCTTGTCTACATGACTGGCCACGGTTACCACAGTTACTTGTGATGTCATGTCTGGTAGTTGGGCATGTTGATTGCCATGCTGTATGTGATTTTGTAACATATGCATTCCCACAGTTGTGAGTTGTATGATTGTGAAGTTGAGGTGTGTGGTGTGTTCAGTTGGTACTTACCGACGAGCAGAGCATTTCCATAGGTGCCATTCTCAAAGCGCTGGTTGGTGATGGACTTGCGGTAGATTTAGGAATCATGTACATTGCCTAGGAAGTTTGCAGTGACATTCGTGAACAGGCCCCAGGGGTCCACTTGTGCCTGCACATTGATGGAATGTGTGTGGTTTCTGTTGTGGTTATTGTGTGCAGTGTCGGTGCTGGGGACTAGTAGTACATGTGTGCAGTCAATTGCCCCAACAGGTGCGGGAAGCCAGCTATGGCTGAGTTCCCTTGATTGGTCTCCAGCTGTTCCTGCGTAGTATGGGGGAAGTGAAGGTGCAGGGGTATCAAACTGATACAAACCGTGATGCTTACAGGTATGACTCCTGCATAATAAGACCGTAACAGAAGTTTGTGTTGTCATAACCTTCCTTTTCTTTCCTACGAAGGTTACGGCCACACAAACTTCTGTTACAGTCTTTTTATGCAGGATTTATCATGCCTGTTAGCATTCCAATTTGTCCAAATGCAATACACTGTCCAGATTACGTTTGTGACTATACGGACGCTTGACCATTGTCACCATTTATCCAACAGGTTTCTGAATACTGATTTTTGGAATATGGAATTGTATTGGGGAGTTTCCGCAGCATATGCAGTTAGTTGAATCCACACTTTGCCCTGATGAAGTTCCCCGTTGGGAATGGAGATTTACAAACTGCAACAGCATCAAACTGATATACTTAAACGTGTGCCCGTGCCAGTTGAAGTATGTCGGCATGACCACGCGGAAAATTAAGATCAGAATGTCCGAACACAAAAGCACCATAAGATGGAAAGAACAGGCCACTAAACTCACCAGTCACTTTTTGGAAGCCCAACATGACCCATCTGCATTTTACTGGATGGTTCTGGAACAGCCTTTTATCCCAGACCATGTCACCGACCTTACCAAATATCTTTTGGTCCGAGAGCAGAAATGGGTCTTTAGACTAGGTAGTGATAAGACAGGACTAAACAATGAAATCCCCTGGTCCATTCTTTGAGTGGCGCCTAGGTTTTCATTGTTTTCCTCGGAATATATTCTGAGCCCAGTACATTCTTCCAACTGCTTTATCGGCAGAGTTTTCTTTACAGGTACTAGTTACACTATCCTCCTACTAGACCTCCTAGTCTTGTACCATGAAATTTAATGGTGACACTTAGTAATATTGTACCGAGTCATCATTAATCTGGCTTTGCGAGCAAATAACACCAAGATATGTTTGATCGAAAGGGGGTCCCTAGCCCGTAAGATGTTATTGGCTTGCATTTATACATGTCATCCTAATCTTCCTCCTCGTAATGTCTGGTTATTAGTACCATCATTAATTTTGGAGAGCGTTGCTACTACTACTCCCATGCTCTCGCATATTCTCTGAGGTCTTGCGCCACTGGTTACACTTAACATGCGGGCGAGCCGCGCTAACCCGATTTCTCCCGCTATGCTACAGTAGCGCTAATATACAACAGGATAGCGATCCAACTACAACTCCCAGGTCTCCTTGCCTAAATGTTAGTCTCGCGAGACTTGTGGAGCTCACGGGACCCGAAAGAAGCGGCCAGTGATTCTTACTTTTTAAACTATAGTAAGGTTTTTCATGATTATCTTTTTCATTTGGCATCTAAAGGGATTGTCCTTTATAATAATATCATACGTTTACCATTAGCGCTCGCAACACATCGGGCCGCACTGAAGATCACGTGACTGCTGTCACATGACAATGAGCCAACCAATGCGAGATTACAGAATAATAATGGCAGATCCTACTCCGATCAGTACTTCCTCAGTCGGCTTGGACGCCGGCGAGAAGTACCGACGGATAGGTAAGCAGCTGAATGGGAGGTTTCCTTTCTCTGTTCTTCTTTCTTTCGCTCTGCCTTAGTGAACCGCCAGGCTTTTATAACAATTTTCACGTAACAGCGATGGAAGTGCTCAGTAATCGGTACAGCAAGCCTAACGTCATCGAAGGCACATACCGACTCTGGTAGCATTTTCAATAAGTCTTTTCTTCCCTGTTTTCGTTGTAGCTGCGTAAATATTAAATTCTATCTGACTAAGCAGGAACATTAGCACTATTTCCTAGAGTATACATGGTGTTTTAAGGGATAGGGAACATTTACTATTGGTTTGTGTTTCTGTTGTCCCCCCTTTTTCAGAGCGGTGCTTCCTCCTCCTGAGCCACTGCCAGGTGAGGTGAGACTCATTTCCCCTGCACAATAGGTAAGCAGGTGATTGGTTACATCTGAGTGTATATACTATCCTGTGATGCAACTTTAAGTAGTATTGGCATACAGCTCCATGCCCTATTTTGTTGAAACCACAATTGTCTGGTGTCATGATACTGATGTTTTCACTATACTTGTTTGCTTTGCCTGTACATTGTATGATGCATACCTGTCTCCTTAAACCATTTTGTTTTCTCCCACTAGTGGTACAAACAAGCCATGTGTAGGGAAGAAACAGACACCTAAGATCACAGGTGATCACGTTCCTTTTTATTTTCATTTTCTATTGATTCTTATCACTTTGGCACTTTGCAGTAGCACTATTACACAGGTCCTGAAGAAGGCAAGGACAACTTGTTCCATTTTTGTTTGCTGAAACATGTCGACCTATACCATCTAGGCAGTTATTTGTTCAAAACTGCCTTCTGCTATTCTGTTTTTAATATTGGAGGAATGAGCAGAAACAAGAATAAAAAACGTGTTGCTCCCTCACCCAATTTTAACGCACTTTCTCACATTCACATGCATTGCAACCCCATCAGCTTCAAAGAGAAATAACTGGTTAACAACACAAGGACAGTACAGCGGGCTATTTGGTTGATGAAGGATATTCCATTCTATCCTTACACATCCCTTATAGTTCGCATGGTAGCAGGCCCTTAAGGAGTCCCAAATGATGAAGGGCTGTACCGAGTGGTGACTGATGGGTATCCTTACTCCATTAGGATAGGTCAGGATCAGTTAATCTCACTTTTCCTGTTCTTTAGTTTTATTTTATTTTGTTGAGGAGTTTGTGTTGCATCACTCAGTACGTTTGGCTTCTTTTCCAGACCCATAGACACTTATGTGTGTGTTATACGGATGCTTGACCATTGTCCCCATTTATCCAACAGGTTTCTGAATACTGACTTTCGGAATATGGAATTGTATTGGGGAGTTCCCGCAGCATATGCAGTTAGTTGAATCCACACGTTGCCCTGATGAAGTTCCCCGTTGGGAATGGAACTCGTTGGTTGAGCTTTTTGTATTGTTGATTTATGTATTTGTAATAAAGAACTGTTTTTACACCACTGTTGACTACTGGACTTCATGACCTGGCGCACCCCCATTTCAGTAACTATAATCTTGGATCTGGAGCACAGAGGTGTTAGGTGATGGCTGGCATTGGGTTTGGTTGCCCAGGAACACAACAAATTGGGACTAGCTTTTGGTGCGGATACACGTGCCCGCTGTTGCTTTTGGTGACATGCATCCAAGACATGGGTGAGAAAGTTTGATAGGGCTGGCTGTGAGACTCCTGCAACTCTGGCAGTTGCTGGTTGGAAGGTACCAGAGGCCAACAGGTGCAGCACAGCCAGATGCTTTGTCTATAAAGCGATGTTGGTTGTCCACTGTGTTGGTACTATCAGACTGTGGGCAATGTGGGTCAGGATGCGAAGGATAGTTGTCCTTTTGAGACTGTTGTGGGCAATGGCATCCTCTGGCGTTGAGTGTCTGCTGCTGGTGCATTTTAGGAGCATCCGCTGTCTTGTTCTGCGCTGCCTAGGTGGTAGTACGGGGCAGGGGGTGGTCCGGGGGCCTGGGGGTGGTGGCGGTGACTGTTGTAGCCCTCTTGGGTCTCCGGGCTGCATGATCATTGGCTCCATGGCATCTATCGGTCTTCAGATGAGGCTCTGGGCTGAACTCCCTTTCATGATGCAGGTTTTCATCCTGCTTAAAAGTAGTAAAAGGCAGGTGTTAAATCCCTGCTGCTTATACGCCTTACCACCTGTTTTTGGATCACTTCGCCATTCTGGCTGGTCGTACAGAATATCGCGAAGTGGTGTTTTTGTGTGTTTTTGCACAGGTACGCCTACTCTGCATATCATTAGCGTTAGTTATCACTTTCATCTGTGGCGATGTTTTTTGCAGCAGCTATCCCTAGAAAACTGTCGATTTCATTAGTTTGCACCAGCTTGAGAAAAGGTTGATAAATCTATTGCCACTTTTTGCGGCGCTACTGTGCTGATAAATTGGCGATGAGTCCGTGAGAATATGCCCCTACTAGTACTCCATGACTGGTTCACAGGAGGATGGTCTGACCCAGCTTATCAAACCGAGCTCTCTGAGATGGACTTCCCTCGCATCCAAGCCCTCCTGTACGGCTCCCCTATAACCTAAGAAGCTCCTATCCATGACCCAAACGGTCTTCCTGGCCTGGCGCTATGATGCTACGCTGACACAACAAACGCCGCTCTGGAATGGTACGTGGCTTGGTAACGTAGAGGCACTGCAAGGGTTTACACAGTGGGACCACATCGGAATCTCCCAGCTTGGGGACGTATGGTCAGGAGACCACTTACGAACCTTTGAAGACCTACAGACATGTTTCTCCCTCGCAATTCTATAGATACTTTCAATTACGTCACCCCCTCAGTCCACATATCTCCACAGGTACCACACTCCCTTAATTCGGCCCTCCAGAAACACAGCCTCAGGGAACCTCAGGAAAGGAGGCATATCGTGCATATACCGCACCCTCATGAACAATAGTCCCTCATCTCTAGAGCCCCTTCGAACTTGCTGGGAGGGTTGGCTGGGTCCCTTTGAGGACGAGGACTAGCGAAATGCTCTGATGGCCCCTAAACTGAAAACTACCTCTGCCAGGCTTTGTCTTGTCCAGATCTATTACCTCCACACTGCATATCTCACTCCAGATCGGCTACATAGAGCCGGGCTACGCGCCTCACCCGATGTGGGAACCAGCCAACAGACTTCTTCCACATGGTCCTGTCCTGCCCCCATCTCACGCGATATTGGGGCAAAATAGAATCAGAACTGTCACACATTCTGGACTGGCATGTAACCCATGATCCCATGCGTCTTCTCCTGGGGGGGACTGTTGACCTAGACGGGTCCCATGCAGACAAACTATTCCTGGGGGCAGCCACCATGGTGGCTAAGAGAGATATCGCCATGGCCTGGGCACGGATGTATGACATTACAACGCATGCTTTTACATCGCATGCCTTTACGACGCGGTATTTACAACAAATACCTTTACAACGCATAGTGCTTTGGGGCGCTGGATAGTGAATAGTTTAATTTACTATTCCAACTCCAGTCCCCGTGGATAGTAGGGAAGGTGTTGGATAGTAAATTAAATCTATTCCCTATCCTAGAGCGCCCCCCAGCGCAATGCGTTGTAATGGTTTGCGTTGTAAAAGTTGCGCCGTAAAGGCACTGCTTGGTAAAAGTTGCGTTGTAAAGGATGTTTACCCCTGGGCACAGCCTGACCCCCCCACGATCGCTAGATGGCACAGGGGTATGGACTGGTGTGCCACCCAAGAGAAACCCTTATTTGAGGCCAGGGGCTACCTAACCAAATACCAGAGGGTGTGGGGCAAGTGGTCATACCAAATTGGTTAGCGGGATCGGGAGGAAAGATGCGAGGCCTAGTCACACTGCCCCCTCATTCTCCACATCCAATGCCTGTCCACTGTGCTTGTTGAATTCTTAGGCTATTTTTGCATTTCCCATACCATGTCTTACTATGTGTGCAAACTTTCACAATGTGCTGTCAAAATGTTCTTGCCTTTGTTTCTCAAAAATCAATAATGTTGATTATCAAAAAAAACCTGCAGAAAAAGTTATTATTATTGACTTTTCTTCTTCAATTTGACCTTGTATAGTATGGCTCGTTGTGTGCTCAGCTACCTCTGATGGTCTTGATTTGGTTGATTTTGTAGATATGTTCCTTCACACTGGTGCTTTGGTTTGAACTGTAGAGAAATGAAAAGAAGAAATGTTTCGGGGGTGCTAGAGGACGCACAAGCAAGATGGCCACAGTTACATGGGGCTCTTGCAGCTCAGGACTCCTCATCCTCATATGCTGCACCAGTGGAGAATCGTCCCCAGGTTTAGCAGCAGGCCACACCATCGAGATTGACCTGCTCACCGAGTAATTCCCCTCCGAGTTTGGCGCTGCCAATCTCTCAATATGGCGGCCACGCGTACTGTATAACTGCTATCGTCGGAGAGATGCCTGGGATCTTAATGGGGGCTGTAGAGGAACCGTAGCATCGCACATTAGTAGACGGGGCTGCAAAAATGATCTACAATGTCCCAGCCATAAGGACAAGCCACAAGACACAGAGCGTCAGAGCACAATGTGCCAACGCACCCTGTGGGTCCTCGCAACACCGGTGCATGGCTCCAGCTGGTGTTTCCATCAGAGGCTCACGCCTGCCACCACCGACACCGGCGGACAAAATCGTCACAAGACCACACCTCTGTTATTGCCCCGGGCGCGGCACAACTGCCAGGTGAGTGGGTGCCGCCCTGCGCTATACTGTTGCATTAAAGGACTGTGGTACACCCGTTTCCTCCACTCCCGCTCCCCTTTGTGGCTACTGCAATTAATATCGCACTGTAAGAGCCCCAATCCCACGTTTGCAGGCTGCAACACACCACTGCATGCTGCAGGCAGGTTTCAGACTGCGAGACAGCTCGCGATGCCCTGGCCTCCCCCTCCACCTACTCCAGACTCCTCCGCGGGGCTCAAGACTCTTGGCCACATTGAGGGAGCTAATTATGTGCCTCCACAGACCCCAGCAGGGACCGCTGTGATCACCGAGATGGGCACACCAGAATTAAATGGTACACCCTACCGGGTACCTGAGGGACACCCTGGCTTGTAGTGGCATTGTCCCGAACAGACATGGCAAAAAGGAGCCCCATCCACTCCCTGAAAGGCTGGGAAAACGTCTCATTACTGTTGTGCACAGCCTGACTGTGGATATTATATGCTCCAGAGTTCGCTTCTGATACACCCCCTGTAGCACATCCTAAAGTGGCAGTAAAAGAGATTTAAATGGGCAGGGTAAACGCCACACTTCCGCATAAGGGATCTCCCCCTTTACGGTCACAGCAGGAACTGAATGCCAGGTCCCCCCAAGAGACAAAACCCACAACTGACTGGCAACCGAACGTTCAATGCCATATACTCCACAAACAGATGGCGTGTGCAAGGTATTCAGTGAATCCCCGCGTAGCTGCTTCTTGAGAGCCTTTTATAACCCTGCAGAGCGGACACTCTCAACTATGCCATTGTCCTCTAACGATGTACACCACGTAGCTGTTCAACCGCCACAAAATCTTTTCCCCTCAAATCGCTCGGTGACAGCGAACTAGGAAAACCGACTCGTGGAGTGCATCATGGGGAAGACGGACGGAAAGCAAACTAAAATATAGTTCGAGGCTCGCAAGTCCTCCAGGATGCAGATTGAGGCTGATGAAGAAATTACAGATGCTGCCTCCACAGGGGCATCTACATCAACAGAAGATCTTAAGCAACTACTCCTCTCCATGAAATCCAGCTTAACCTCAATAGAAGCTGTTCGAAATGGGATCCCAGGCTGGCCAGGGCTTGCGCCAAAGTCAGTCAGAGACCACCATCCCCACGTCAGGGCAAGGGAGTTACATGCCAAGATAACCCCTGCTCACCCCCTTGGTAACGTGACACGAGCAGTAAGGCTAAACCCGGAGGCAATGTGAGTTAAGTGTTTGCGCACGCACCCCAGCAACAACACCCAAGACCCACCACAAAGGAAACTCCACACAAGGTTATGTATAAAAATAGCCTTTGTATTACACCAAAACACATTAGATAAAAACACACACTTTACAATGTGCCAACAGGCACGGGCAGAAATTACAGGGGATATATGTACAGGACATGGCCACCTGGACCACTGTCAGGAATATGCACTTTTAGGATTAGGGTAATAATCACTGTAGGACAAAAATGAAACATAGAGCACACAACCAGTAACTTCTGGTGGTGTACAGTCATAATATCGAGTCTTTTATTTCGACTGGACAGAATATCGAGTAAAAAATATAGAATGGACATAATATCGACTAGACATAATATAGACAACAAAAATATCGACTAGAGAAAATTAATATCGAATAGAATGGACATAATATCGAATCAAAAATATAGAATGGACATAATATCGACTAGACATAATATAGACAACAAAAATATCGAATTTAAGGTAAGTTAATAATAATTTTTATTTTTTGTGTAATATAAGTCTGTAGCGGGTTGTGGGTTTATAGGGGAATAGGGTGGGAAGTAATTTAATTCTAATTAATTAAATATGTTAATTTATTTATTAATATCTATTTAGAATTAATTGTTAATTAATTATTAATTGGTAATTAATTAAAATATAATTGGTAATTAATTATAATTGATTAATTGATAAATATTTTAATTTTAGTAATTTATTTTCTGTAGCGGGTTGTGGGTTTATAGGGGAATAGGGTGGGAAGTAATTTTATTATAATTAATTAAATATGTTAATTTATGTATTGATATTTATTTAGAATTAATTGTTAATTAATTATTAATTGGTAATTAATTAAAATATAATTGGTAATTAATTATAATTGATTAATTGATATATATTTTAATTTTAGTAATTTATTTTCTGTAGTGGGTTGTGGGTTTATAGGGGAATAGGGTGGGAAGTAATTTAATTATAATTAATTAAATATGTTAATTTATTTATTGATATTTACTTAGAATTAATTGTTAATTAATTATTAATTGGTAATTAATTAAAATATAATTGGTAATTAATTATAATTGATTAATTGATAAATATTTTAATTTTAGTAATTTATTTTCTGTAGCGGGTTGTGTGTTTATAGGGGAATAGGGTGGGAAGTAATTTAATTATAATTTATTAAATATGTTAATTTATTTATTGATATTTATTTTGAATTTATTGTTAATTAATTATTAATTGGTAATTAATTAAAATATAATTGGTAATTGAAAATAATTTATTAATTTTTAAATTGTAAATTAATTTATTGTTAATAGGTAATTAATTAGTATGAGTAGGCAATTTTTATAATTAAATATTTTTTTTTTGTATTTATAAATAAATATTTAATATTTTTATACACTTTTTTAATATTTTAATTATTTGTAAGTGGTATTACTATTTATGTTATTTATATATATTTGTGAAGTATTTACTTTCCCTACTATTGCACTCTCTGAAGTTGGAATAGTAATTTTAACCCCTACGCTATCCAACACTTTCCCTACTGTTGCACCCACTGGAGTGGGTATGCAACGTTTACAACGCTACTTTTACTATGCACTACCATTACAACAAAACTTTTAAATTGCACAAACTTTTACAACGCATACATTTACAAAGCATGTTTTTAAAACGCAGATACCGTTACAACGCATACTATTACAATGTAAGTATTAGTAAGTATATAATTATTTTAAAAAGGTTATATGTTTGGGATTTTGGGTAAAGGGGTATTTTTAGGGTTCAGGGTCAGTTTTCAGTTTTTGGGTAAAGGGGTATTTTTAGGGTTCAGGGTCAGTTTTCAGTTTTTGGGTAAAGGGGTATTTTTAGGGTTCAGGGTCAGTTTTCAGTTTTTGGGTAAAGGGGTATTTTTAGGGTTCAGGGTCACTTTTTAGTTTTTGGGTAAAGGGGTATTTTTAGGGTTCAGGGTCAGTTTTCAGTTTATGGGTAAAGGGGTATTTTTAGGGTTCAGGGTCAGTTTTCAGTTTTTGGGTAAAGGGGTATTTTTAGGGTTCAGGGTCAGTTTTCAGTTTTTGGGTAAAGGGGTATTTTTAGAGTTCAGGGTCAGTTTTCAGTTTTTGGGTAAAGGGGTATTTTTAGGGTTCAGGGTCAGTTTTCAGTTTTTGGGGTAAAGGGGTATTTTAAGGGTTCAGGGTCAGTTTTCAGTTTTTGGGTAATGGGGTATTTTTAGGGTTCAGGGTCAGTTTTCAGTTTTTGGGGTAAAGGGGTATTTTTAGGGTTCAGGGTCAGTTTTCAGTTTTTGGGGTAAAGGGGTATTTTTAGGGTTCAGGGTCAGTTTTCAGTTTTTGGGTAAAGGGGTATTTTTAGTGTTCAGGGTCAGTTTTCAGTTTTTGGGGTAAAGGGGTATTTTTAGGGTTCAGGGTCAGTTTTCAGTTTATGGGTAAAGGGGTATTTTTAGGGTTCAGGGTCAGTTTTCAGTTTTTGGGTAAAGGGGTATTTTTAGGGTTCAGGGTCAGTTTTCAGTTTTTGGGTAAAGGGGTATTTTTAGAGTTCAGGGTCAGTTTTCAGTTTTTGGGTAAAGGGGTATTTTTAGGGTTCAGGGTCAGTTTTCAGTTTTTGGGGTAAAGGGGTATTTTGAGGGTTCAGGGTCAGTTTTCAGTTTTTGGGTAATGGGGTATTTTTAGGGTTCAGGGTCAGTTTTCAGTTTTTGGGGTAAAGGGGTATTTTTAGGGTTCAGGGTCAGTTTTCAGTTTTTGGGGTAAAGGGGTATTTTTAGGGTTCAGGGTCAGTTTTCAGTTTTTGGGTAAAGGGGTATTTTTAGTGTTCAGGGTCAGTTTTCAGTTTTTGGGGTAAAGGGGTATTTTTAGGGTTCAGGGTCAGTTTTCGGGTAAAGGGGTATTTTTAGTGTTCAGGGTCAGTTTTCAGTTTATGGGTAAAGGGGTATTTTTAGGGTTCAGGGTCAGTTTTGGGTTTTTGGGGTACAGGGGTACTTTGTAAAAATAAAGTAAAATTACATTTAAATTAAATTTATTTAATAAAATTAAATTATATTAAATTATATTATAATATTTTTTATTAATTTATATTCAAAAAATTATTATATACTTACCAATACTTACGTTGTAATGGTATGCGTTGTAAAGGTATATACGTTGTAAAATCTTGCGTTGTAAATGTATGCGTTGTAAAAGTTTTTGCGTTGTAAAAGTTTTGTTGTAATGGTAGGCGTTGTAAAAGTATGCGTTGTAACGTCATACATCCCTGGAGTGGGAATAGTAATTTTAACCTCTACGCTATCCAGCGCTTTCCCTACTGTTGCACCCACTGGAGTGGGAGTAGTAAATTTGACCTCTACGCTATCCAACACTTTTGCTAATGTTGAACTCACTATAGTTGTAACAATAAATTTTAAAAATTTTCTAAAATGTTATATATGTTTATTTAATAATATGTATATATATATATATATATATATATATATATATATATATATATATATATATATATATGTGTGTGTGTAATTTTTGGTGATATAATTTTTTTAATTATATAAATTATTTATTAAAATTACATTTTTTTATTAATTATTTCTAAGTTTATATTAAATATATTTATTACTATATTAGTTTTAACTTAATTTTAAGACATTTAAAAAAATCGATATTTTGACAGTCTATATTTTTGTAAGTCGATATTTTGGAGTCGATATTTTGGTACTTACCTGTTTGAAGATAGGGAGTCGATATTTTGTCAATCGATATTTTTGACTCGATATTTGTGTATCTCGATATTTGTGTCGTCGATATTATGTCAGTGATCCACTTCTGGTAAGAGGTAAGTACCACCTACGCAACCCTAACCACCTTAGGAGAATTTCACGCAGGGAACCAGGACCTCACTAGAAACACCTGTACTAGGAGAAAACAACCACCTAAGTATCACCATACATTTACGGGTATAGGCATAGGAATATTACACATGATGCATCACAACATTCAGAGGTGTAGGGAAGGAAAACACATGATGCATAAGCATACATTCAGCGGTGTAAGAACAAGGCACATGCCGCATCAAAAACACATTCAGAGGTGCAGCAAAGAACAATTCGCAGAAATCACATTAGCACAGAACTTACATCAAAGTCCAGGTTGCGCCACTGCGCCAAAACCTAAACGTAGCAGCTGCCCACTACTTGCTGGGAAGCTGAGTGACAAGACAGGGCCTAAACGCTGCAGCTGGCACTAAGTGCTGCGCAGCTGGGGAAGGCCAGGGTAGGGATGAAGGAGTGCGACTCACTCCTGAGTTTAAAGTACAAGTCCCCAGGAAATAAAGACCTAAACGGTACAGCTGCCCACTACTTGCTGGGCAGCTGGGGATCAGCAAATTGCACCAGGGGCTCTCACTAGCCCCTCAGGATGTAACCCTAGACAAACGGGAAGCCTTCTAGGCTCTAGGAATACATCTGGTGCACATGGGAGCATTCTAGCTCCTTAACTCCTTAAATATGCCCCCATAGGTTGGAGCGGCCCGCTGCCATCGGGGCCGCTCTGAAAACGGGCACTGCTGGAATGGGCACAGGGGGGGTGGGCACCGACAACGTGCCCCGACACCACCACCCCTAAACAACAAAGTGTGAGCCCCTCTGGGCCCGAGCAACCACTTGTGCCAAACGTTTGAGCTCTCAGGCTCTAAAACCACCATGCCCCCAGGGTGCCTCGTGGGCTCTTGTACAGAAGCTGGCCCATCGTTGGAGTCCCACTCGGGGGACTCGAAAATACCAAATCATGCCCCCTGGAGTCCCTCGGGGACAGGCAGGGCAGGGCAGGCAGGGGCTGAGGCAGAGGGGCACAGAGGAGCGACCCGCAGGGACGCCTGCACTCACCTGCTGGGTGGAAGGCGGTGTCTCCTCTCCTGCGGCGTCTCCTCCTTGGCCCGGTGCGGCGGTAGCGCTTTGCGGGGCTCTCTCACCACATGAGAACTACCTCTCTGTTTGTGTGCTCCTGTTGGGGGGAGCCCACCCCGCTTTGGTGTTTACTTGAAGGTAGGAGCCTACCCCGCACTGTGGTACTGAGAGAGATCCGCCGCCGCAAACCGACCCGGGCCGGAAGTCAGGCAAGTCCGCCTAATTGAGGGTGCAGTTGCGCATCCGAGACAGAGCCTCGTGGACTCTCCCTGCCAAAACTAAGTCAGGAGCCTTTTGCCTGAGTGTGGGTGGGGCTCCCGTGCAACGAGGAGAGCCCTGCACGCAGCAGCCAAAGAGAAGTTGGAGCCTGGCCTGAAGAAGGACTGGAGAGCGTGGGCTCCTTGCTGCTGGCCGCCGCTTGCTCCCAATTTCCTCCACAGCCAAGCCCCGGTGAGTGGGGCCTGTCAGGGACATCGTGGGTGTTGATTTAGTGCATCGAAGGAGACCAGTGAACGGGGGCTCCGTAGGCACGGTGTTGCCAGTATTTTCCTTCAGCATGTCCCAGCAGCACCGCGAGAGCGCGGGCAGCTGCAAAGTTGGGCAATTCTTGTTCCCCCAGTGCCTGAATGGGAATTGTTAGACTTGGCATCATTAACGTGAGTCATTTTTTGCTTATTTCCTCCTCTGTTTTTATATGTTTAGCTCTTTATATGCTTTGGGCACTGTGCCACTGCTATTCAGTGCCACAGTGCAAGTGCACTCACTTCATCAGTGAGTGCACGATTGGGTTATTCGATTTACTTGTCATACCCTAGTACCGTGAACCATGTGTGCCCAGGGCTTGTAAATCAAAATGCTGCTGGTGGGCTTGCAGCACTGGTTGTGCCACCCACAGAAGCAGCTTGTAAAGTGTGTCTCTGGCCTGCCATTGCAAGGCATGTGTGCAGTCTTTGACTGCCATGTCAATTTGGCAAGTGCACCTACTTGCCAGTCCCTAAACCTTCCCTTTTCTTCATATCAGACACCCCTATGGTAGGCCCAAGGGCAGGGTGCATTGCAAGTATAAGGTAGGACATGTCCTGGTGTGTGTAGCAGGTCATAATAGTGAATTACAGCCATTTTCGTTTTTCACTAGTGAAGGCTACCTTTTCTCCATAGACCAGAATGGGCAGTTAGATTATTATATTTTATAATCCTAACTGACTCAGGGAACATGGTAGAAATTCGAATATAGTATGCTTGAACTCAGAATTATAAAATACATCTTTTAGTAAAGTTGGTTTTAACATTCTGTGTTTGAAAATACCTTTTTTAGAAAGTAGGTATTTTCTTGTTTAACTGTCCAGGCCCAGTGGTGAATAGAGAGATCTGCATCTAGAGGGGAGGGAGGAGTAGCACCAGGGACCTGAATAGGGCAGGGCCTTCGCTCTACAAGGCTGGCTCCACCTCCTGTGGTGTGTCTGATGTCTCTGCCCTGCACTGTGAAAGAAGAGAAGGAATCATGTCAACAAGATGCTTCAGGGCGGTGTCTTCCCTCCACAGTGCTGGCTCCACCTCATGTGGGGCGTCTGATGTTTCTGCACTGCACTGTGAAAGGAAAGGAGTCATGTAAACAGAGTGCTCCAGAACTGGTTTGGACTAGGCAGAGGCCTCACTGCCTTCAGAGAACAAAGGATTTTGGGGTATAAATATCGGAACCCAGACCCAAGAACTTTAGATCACTTCTGGGCACAAGACGAACCTTTTGCCAAGGAGAAGAACCAAGGAAGCTTCAGGAGTTTGGACTGCCTCTCTGCCAGTGGGCTGTTTGCTGGGCTGGCCTGCAGTGGTTTCATCATTGCCAAGGAAAGGAGAAGGAACTTTTAAAGAACTTTCATCATCTTGCAGAATATTGCTCCAAGGGCTTGAACTTGTGCTTGCCTCCTGTTGAAGTCTCAGGGACAACAGACTTCACCTCCAGCTCCCCTCAGAGTTTCCTTGCTTGGAATTCTGTCTACAAAAGCCTGAGTGTCACTGGGAGCTGGAAGCGCGACGCATCGAGAAGCGTGACGTCACTGCAGCTAATGTCGTATCATTACCGGAGAAGCGCGCCGCCACCGCCGCATCTCCCAGGAAGCGTGTCTTCATCGAAGCTGCCTGCTGTCGCATCACCGGAGAAGCGGGACGCCATTGAGAGAGTTGCCATTGCATCATCGGAGGAGTGTGCCGCAGGGCCTGACGTGGCTCCAAAGTACAGAGTCTTCGCAAGGCGGCCAAGACATGAACGCATTGTCATCACATTGTCGCATCGAGGGCGCCATCTTCTTGCATCGCACCCGGAGTACCACATCGCATCGAGGCGCCATCTTGCGCATCGCAACCAGGCCTCAGGACGAGAATCTACCCATCACCTCCGCACCGGTAAGGATCACGACGCATCCCCTACTCTCTGCAAGCATTGAGGCACGGCACATCGTTTTCCCCGGATCACGGAACTGACGCATCTCCCACTCTGCGAGCCTTTTGTTTGTTTTGCGTGACTCATCCAGGTACTTTGTTGAGAACTGTGTCACATTTATCATCAACTTGAACTAAGCAACTTTTATCATCTTTAAGTCAACTTTAAGTACAGTATTGTGGATTTTTGTTGTTTGTGGTCTTGTGTTAAGTCTATATAAAGAATACTTATTTTTCTAAAACCTGTGTTGTGTCCATCTGTAGTGTATTCACTGTAATTACTGTGTATATTCACAAATTCTTAACACACTGCCTCTGAGATAAGTCTGTCTGCTCATGCCAAGCTACCAAGGGGGTGAGCAGGGGTTATCTGAGAGTGTAATTGTCTTGTCCTGACTTAGAAGCAAGGGGCTCTATTTGGTCAAAGGTGGATATCATTGCCAACTAGAGATCCCCAGTTCTAACAGGACCGTAAAGGCACGGTGGTGCCAGTGCTTGTTGGCTGCATTGTAGGTGCTGAGAACAACATCGGAAGGGCCCCATGGAAGGGGGCCCCTCAAGGCACATTTGGTGCCAGTGCTTGATGCTTTCACAGCTGCACCGTGAGAGGGGTAAGACGCACCCCACGCCCCCAGCGCATTGCGCACAGTGGTTCTTGTTGCCAAGGGACGCGCTTGTTTTAGGTAATCTGCTGAGCCCAGTCTGCACGCCGATTCAGGGCGCTCTGCATTGCTTTTAATTATTTGCATTTTCTCTGTTTTAACTCACTCGCGCTGTGACCCCTACCTTGCTTGCGCGTTTGCTCCGCCGTCACCGCCTCCATAGTCCTCGGTCCACCACCAAGCCTTTGGATTGCTGTGGAGGGACAAGGAAGGAGATTCGGGGCCAGGGAAGTGATTCACTACTTCCGGGCCCATCCGCCTATACGACGCTCCCACGGGGTTAATCCCACCCCACTGGCTACATCTTAGGAGCTGACTAGCCATTCGCTGGACGCGCTTGTCTTAGGTAATCTGCTGAGCCCAGTCTGCACGCCGATTTAGGGTGCTCTGCATTGCTTTTAATTATTTGCATTTTCTCTGTTTTTAACTCACTCGCGCTGTGACCCCTACCTTGCTTGCGCGTTTGCTCCGCCGTCACCACCTCCATAGTCCTTGGTCCACCACCAAGCCTTTGGATTGCTGTGGAGGGACAAGGGAGGAGATTCGGGGCCCCGGAAGTGATTCACTACTTCCGGGTCCATCCGCCTATCCGACGCTCCCACGGGGTTAATCCCACCCCACTAGCTACATCTTAGGAGCTGACTAGCCATTCGCTGGACGCGCTTGTCTTAGGTATTCTGCTGAGCCCAGTCTGCACGCCGATTTAGGGTGCTCTGCATTGCTTTTAATTATTTGCATTTTCTCAGTTTTTAACTGACTCGCGCTGTGACCCCTACCTTGCTTGCGCGTTTGCTCCGCTGTCACCGCCTCCATAGTCCTCGGTCCACCACCAAGCCTTTGGATTGCTGTGGAGGGACAAGGGAGGAGATTCGGGGCCCTGGAAGTGATTCACTACTTCCGGGCCCATCCGCCTATCCGACACTCCCATCATATCCGCCCATTGGCCACCTTACCCCTATTTAACAAGATGCTATACAAGTCGCGCAGCGGGCGCGCCAGCGGCACGCCAAAGGCAAGCCCGTCTGCGCCCGTCCACGCCCGGCCGGGACCTAGGGCCCCTCCCCCTGCGCGAGCCACTTTCACTCACTCTTACACCTCTGTCGAGTTGAGGAACCTACGGGCACCCGGGACTATCATCGCTGAACTTCGTGAAAACCTCGCCATCACTGGAATCCTGTCTTCGTCCCCTCACTCCCCCCTGCACTTCCGGACGGCCTTCAAAATGATCCTGCTATACCCACATACCCTGTCCCGACTCCTTCTAAACTTTTGGTTTGCTATCTAAACTCCTAAACACTCGTTCATTAGCCAAACACCAAGTCGAGATTTTCCATCTACTCGACACCCAACACCCAGATATCCTGTTCCTTTCTGAAACCTGGCTATCATCGGAGTCGAAACCAGATATTCTGGCCACCCTCCCTGATAACTATTACATTCTCCAGGCCAATCGACCAGACGGGAAGACTGGGGGAGGAGTCGCTGCCATTATTGCTCGTCCACACATTTTCACCTCCCTTACTATTCCCAACTCTCCGCTAGCTGAAATTCTCGCAGTCACCTTGCACTCTAAAACATTTCAACTGGCATGTGTCCTCTGTTATCGTCCTCCCAACCCGTCCTCAAATTTTGTTAAATTTTTTAGCAGTCTTGTCGCTGAGCTTGTTAATAATCATGCTAAGCTCCTCATTATGGGGGACTTCAACTACTGGCCACATGATCCTCTCGAGAGCGCTTGCTCCAGACAGTTTAGGGACGTGCTTTCTGGACTAAACTTCTCTGAACTCATTACAGTAGCTACACATATTAAAGGGCATACTCTGGACCAGGCCTGGAGCCTCAACTTGGACATCTCTGAGCTCCAGGTATCCCCTTGTGCCTGGTCCGATCACTACTCTGTTTCATTATTCATCTGCCTTTCGGTCACTATATCTACACATTCAACCACTCCTATTAGGTTCAGAGATTGGAAGCATGTAGATATTCCTTCCATATGCTCCAATCTCACTTCTACCCTCCCAGCCTTTCCTGATCTTTTGGATACCGACTGTTCGCCACATGCTCAAGCTGATGCTCTCTCCTCCTGGCTGACCCAGGCGAGAGACATTTTGCCCCCCTTAAGACCTTGAAAATCAGGCGACCTCACGACGCCCAACGATGGTTCACTAAAGACCTTAGAGACAGGAAGCTCGCTCTACGCCAACTGGAGCGCAAGTGGAGGCTTCATTATTGCCCCCTTAAGAAAACCCTGTTCCTGAAGGCCTTACAGGACTATAAGCTGGCCATCGTGTCGGCCAAATCTGCACACTTTTCAGCGAAAATACTCGGGGCCAGTTGCAAAACCAAAGCCATCTTTTCCATTGTGGATGAGCTGGTCAAACCTGACCGCATCACCATTAAACCTCCCCCATCGCAAACTTTGTGCGACTCTCTTAAAACCCAGCATTCCCGTTGTCATCACCATGCCGACCCTGCCACAGTTGCCCTCAATCATTTGTCCTATCTGGTATTCCCCATCCTCACTGAGGATATTTTCTTCTCTCTGTTGGGGAAGGTGAAGTCAGGTTTGCCTCAGGATTGTTGCTCTCCTGCTGTCAGTTGTGATATCTTTCATAATATTCCTACACCCCCTTTAGCCCTTTTGAACAACTCCCTCTCCCTTGGAGTGGTCCCCTTTTCCTTAAAAACAGCGGTGATTTCTCCAATCTTGAAAAAACCTGGATCAGACCCCAACACTCCCTCCAACTTTCGTCCAATTTCCCTTTTTCCCTACCTGGCGAAAGTCTTAGAAGCCTATGTGGGCAGTTGCTTGACTGACTTCATTGAGTCCTCTCACTTCCTCGATCCCCATCAGGCCGGCTTTAGACCCCAGCCTTCCACCGAGTCTATTGCCTTGGCCGTACACGAGGAGTTAAGAAGGGGGGCTGATCAGAACATCTCTCAGGTTCTGGAGCTCCTGGATTTGTCGGCTGCGTTCGACACGGTAGATCACTCCATCTTACTTGAACGTGTTGAGCACGCCAGCATCCAGGGGCCACCACTGAAGTGGATCACCTCCTTTCTTCAGGATCGCACTCAAGCAGTGTCTCTTCCACCTTTCGCCTCAGGGAAAAAACATCTTACCTGTGGAGTCCCGCAGGGCTCCTCGCTTTCACCACTCCTCTTCAATCGTTTTATCTGCCCTCTCATCTCGGAGCTTCAACAAAAATCGGTCACCATCTTCAACTACGCGGATGATCTACAGATCATCTTCAGTATTGACTCCTCTCCGTCTTCTATACAACATGTTCACTCTGTAATGAATTTTATAAGCTCCTGGATGAATCATAATCAACTCAAACTTAACTCTGACAAAACGGAGTTAGTTCTTAATGGTCCCCCCGACAATCCTTGGAGTTCAGTTTTCTGGCCTTGTTCACTTGGCCCCCTTCACCCTCCGGTTGACACTGTTAGGAGCTTAGGGATTCTCCATTTCCAATGCCACCTGATGTCCTGCAGATTAGCGGTCACGAGACTTCGCTGGGCGCCTCATTGCTTAGCGCTCAGTTGTGGCGCTTGGTTGTGAATTTACAGCGCTATTCTTAACTTCCTCGTTTTGTATTTTATTTTAAATCTTATTTTCTTTCCCCTGTTTTTAATGGGCTATTTCCACCTACCTGCACTATAATTGTGGCTTGCACCACGCTTGGCGGGTCCCGGCTCCTGTGGGTGTGTGTTACCGGCAACTCAGTTTTTGCAGCGGCCATTTTGGGTGAGGGTAGGTTTCAGGCTCTGGGGTGCACGCTCTAGCGTTTCTGGCAATCGTCCTCCTCTTAAGGGAGGTAACCAGGGGGCGCTGTCTTGCCACCTGATGTCCTGCAGATTAGCGGTCACAAGACTTCGCTGGGCGCCTCATTGCTTAGCGCTCAGTTGTGGCGCTTGGTTGTGAATTTACAGCGCTATTCTTAACTTCCTCGTTTTGTATTTTATTTTAAATCTTATTTTCTTTCCCCTGTTTTTAATGGGCTATTTCCACCTACCTGCACTATAATTGTGGCTTGCACCGCGCTTGGAGGTCCCGGCCCCTGTGGGTGTGTGTTACCGGCAACTCCGTTTTTGCAGTGGCCATTTTGGGTGAGGGTAGGTTTCAGGCTCTGGGGTGCACGCTCTAGCGTTTCTGGCAATCGACCTCCTCTTAAAGGAAGTCATGCCTACGCGCAGCAGGAACACCGGATCACCGCCGGAGTCACGCCAGGGTCCAGCCCGTCTGCGCCCGTCAGCGTCCCGGAGGCGGCGGAGCGGCGGGAGGGCCTGGCTTCACAGGGTTCCCTTTCTCCGGGGAGGGGAACTCCGCGCCATGCAAAAATTTTCTTGCGCGTGTCCATCCGTTTTTCTGGGTCGTTTTAGTGGAAAACGATTCTGTCCTGGGTGTGGTTGGTCACCTGGTTATGCCCCCGCCACCTCACTGCGGAGAGGTGAGGATCGTGTGAAACATCTTTGCCTATTGCTCAACACGAGATCAGTATGTAGGCATGCCCTGGAGATCTTTGACCTCCTTGTTAGGGAAAAACCATTATGTCTTCTGCTGACTGAAACTTGGCTGGGGGAGATGTCCAATCCGGACATTATGGCGGCTATTCCACCAGACTATAATATCTTTCGTCAAGATAGAGCCAAGGGAAGGGGAGGTGGGGTGGCGGTGGTGGTAAAGAAGATAGCTTCCTGCTCTATTCTTCCCTTGGATACAATCGCAGGATCTGAATCCCTCGCCTTCACCATCAGGTTGACCCCGCAACAAGCCCTGAAAGGGTTGCTGGTATACAGACCTCCTGGACCAGTGGGTTCTTTTTTTGAGGTCCTCCAGGTTGCCATCTCTGGACTGGCTTTGAGTGCGCAGCACTGTTTGCTGGCGGGAGATTTTAATTTCCACATGGATGTGGGTGAGGACTCGGACTCGAACAAATTGTTTGATATTACGGCTCCTCTCGGCCTTGTTCCTTTTCTTGTGGGCCCCACACACGACAAGGGACACACCTTGGATCAGGTTTTTTCCTCGGTCCCTCTAGTGGATATTGAGCTTCTCCCGGTGCTCTGGACCGACCACAGGCTGGCCAAGTTTTCTGTACTGGGCAGTGAGCAATTACCCAGCAGCGCCCCTAGACAGTATGGCTCTGCTTCAAGGGCACTGCACAGAGTGACTCCTGAGCTGTTAGCTCAGGCTTCTGTGGACCATCCGTGCCCCCTCTCAGGTGACTTAGAGCAGGAAGTAGAGTCCATGCAGGTGTGGCTGCTGGAGAGGCTGAATGACCTAGCCCCCGCAATGGCCCCTCGGGCCACGGCTAAGCGAGTTTCTGCACCGTGGTTCACTGAGGCACTGTGTGCCACTTGTCGCCAGTGTAAGGTGGCTGAGAGGGCGTGGCGCCTCCAGTATGACTTGGAGGCCAGACTTGCTTACAGGACAGCGGTCAAAGCTTACCATTGCGACATTCTCCGTGAGAAAAAGGACTATCTTGCCAGGAGGATAGAGGCTGCCTCCAATTCCTGCAAAGAGATCTTTATTGTGGTGAGGGAGTTCACGGCCCCCAGATCCAACTTGCCTCGAATAGCGCCATCTGAGTCGTGGGTCTGCGATCTTGCCAAGTTCTTCACGGACAAGATTAAATCTATTCAGGACTCCTTTACAGAGAGGTCTGTTGAAGTGTTTTCTAGCATAGTGGCCGGACTTGTTCCGTTGACCACTCGGGATGCTGTTCTGGCGGAGTTTCCCTCTGTCTCCTCCGATGCTTCCCTTGCACTTCTGGCCAATCTTAAATCGGGCTCGCCATTAGACCCCTGTCCAGCCAAATTTTTGGCCAGGATGGCGGCTGTGGTTAACCCATTGGTCAACTCTCTCCTGAACCTGTCCTTGAGTGAGGGGAGGGTCCCGCGGTCCTGGAAAAGGGCTATGGTGATTCCCCTCCTCAAGAAGCCTGGGTTAGACGCAGAGGTGTTGGCCAACTACAGGCCAATTTCTCTCCTCCCAGCGCTGGCTAAAATCACGGAGAAACATGTGCATGGCGTTCTTTCTAGCTTTCTAGAATCTAATGACCTGCTGCACCCCTCGCAATCCGGTTTCCGCCCTAATTTAAGTACGGAGACGGCACTCTTGGAGGTGTCAGAGGTCATCAGGGAGACACAGGATTCAGGAGGCAAGGCCATGCTTGTCATGCTTGATCTGTCGGCGGCCTTTGACACCGTCCCCCATGAGGCGCTCCTCGCCAGACTTTATGACATCGGTCTGAGGGGGACGGTGTTCAACTGGTTTACATCTTTTCTTGAGGGCTGCCGACAAACGGCCTGGGCCTCCCCGAGCTCCGCTGAGATGCCGCCTTTGGGAGTCGGAGTTCTGCAGGGTTCTGTGTTGAGCCCGACTCTTTTTAACATCTTTATGACCCCTCTGGCGGCACTGGTGTAGTCCTTTGGGGCCCAGATCGTGTCCTACGCTGATGACACTCAATTGCTCTTCACATGTAGGAAAGATCAGGCTTTTGATGGAGAGAGCATTCGCGGCTGTTTAGGGATGGTCTTCAACTGGTTTCAGCAGAACAGCCTCAAAGCTAATTCCAACAAATCTGAGGTACTGTTCTTTGGTTGTTCCTTGGACCCTGACTGGCTGGCCTGGTGGCCAATGAATATGTGTCCCCCTGCTCAGGCATCCCAGGTGGCAAAAAACCTGGGAGTTAAGATTGATAATAATCTGACGCTGAGATCACATATTCTTGGTTTGACGGGCACTTGTTTTGGCATTCTTAAGATGCTCCGGAAGTTCCTGCCTCTGCTCACAGAAGAGCATAGAAAGATCACTGTGCAAGCCTTAATTGGCTCCAGATTGGACTATGCCAACGTCCTCTATTTAGGTATTCCGGACTATCTTGTTCAGCGGCTGCAGGTTGTGCAGAACTCTGCGGCTCGCGCCATCTTTGGCCTCCATAGGCGAGCGAGAGCATCTGGGTTGGTACAGTCGCTTCATTGGCTGCCCATCCGGAAGCGGATTATGTTTAAAGGGTTGACCCTGGCTCACAAAGCGCTTTTTGGCTCTGGAGCAAGGTATTTACAGCGCAGGCTTGTCTTTTATCGCCCGGTTCGATCTCTGCGGTCGGAATCTCTGTTGTTGGCTGTGGTCCCCCGAGTGAGGAAGGCCCGTACTGGGGGTCGCTCCTTTAGTTTGAGGGCCCCTCAGTTGTGGAACACCTTGCCTCTGGCCTTGCGGCGCACACCTAATCTGCTCCTGTTCAGGAAGAGCCTCAAGACCTGGCTTTTTAACCTTTAGGAGGTCTTTCTTTCCCCTGTCGGTCTCTGTTTTATGGTGTTATGTTTTTTACACTGAGCTGCCTAAGTAAAGCGCCGGGACACTCTTATTGAGTAGCCGTGCGCTATAGAAATAAAATTTAACATAACATAACATAACATAACAATGACCTTTCAATGAGGGCCCAAATTAAGACCGTGGTTTCTACTTGCTTTTACCATCTGCGTCGCATACGGAAAATCAGTAGATTTCTCTCCCACGAGGCCCTTGTTCAGGTCACCCTGGGATTGGTTATCTCGCAAATTGATTATGCTAATTCGCTATTTGTGGGCATCCCAGCATATCAAGAAAAAAATCTCCAACTCATCCAGAATCAGGCAGCCAGGTTGGTCTATGGACTGCCTAAATCCACTCACACAAAGCCCCTGTTAAAGAGCCTCCACTGGCTCCCTGTGGCTCAGCGCAGCCTTTTCAAGCTGGGCTGCTTGATTCACAAAGCTCTCTCCTCTCAGGGACCTGTTTTTATTTCTTCCCTTTTACATCGACACGTCCCTCAGCGCGACCTCCGCTCATCCACTCACAATCTCCTCACCCCCCCCCTTTAGGCGTAAAACACACGGAGGGCTGCGGTTTTCTTCACAGGCCCCCCTTTTCTGGAATTCCCTTCCCCTCGCACTGCGCCTTCTTCCCTCTCACACTCATTTCAGAAAATCCCTGAAAACTTGGCTCTTTTCGTCTGCATATAACTGAGGGGCATATTATCAAGGGGGTTTATCTCCGCTTTTTTGGCTTTAAAAGCCAAGAAAGCGGAGATAAAATGATCTCCCTATTACCTAGCTGTCAATAACACCAGTTAGCAACAGCTAGTAGGAGATAGCGACCATCTTGGGCCCCACTTTGCATGTCAGTGAAATTTATCACTAATGACATGCAAAGTGGGCGTTGTGGTTCTGAAATTCTGGACCCTACTGTTGTCCCGGTATCGAGGTCCAATACCCGTGTCCCGAAACATCAACGTACCATGACGAATTTGGTGTCGACAAACCGATAATGATTAGGATATCATTCCTATGCATTTGCGTCATGATCGAGGTATGCTAACACCCCTGAATCGTAGTTTCCGTCCCGACCCCTCAGACTCCATTTTGTAAACGGTATCCATCTTGTGTCTTGCCCTCATGATAAGTCAATTAAAGGTCGAGCTTGATCTAAAAGGACACGTCCACCATCCCTGACTTCCCCCTGACCTGTCCCAACTGACTCCATTGCCTCCAGCCGAACCTGTTTGGGCAGCTCCTCGCCCAGTGGCCTAATACGATAGCATCAATGCATAACATGCCACAAACCATTCACTACATCCAGATCATGTTTTCTACACACATACACACCTGTCCACACTCCCTGTTTATGGCCAGTTTTATGACTAGGAGGTGCCTTCCTTTATTGGGGTTTCATTGATATCTGATGGGAGTTCCGGGCCTGGCTGGGTAATCTATCACGAATTGGACGTCTAAAATACGGGCTTGCCTACATGACTTCGCTCTTTCGTATTATTGTAGAAATATGTGTATAGCCATATCATAAACTCAAGAATTCTTGCTTGCAGCTATTATTTTTGTATATAAGGAGAAGGCTGGTTCTGTAAAAATAAACAGTCTCCTGAGAACACATGACCCGAGTTTGTCGTGCTTCTAGGACACCTGTTACTTGGTAGCTGCCAATAAAATTCGATCTCTGACTGCGACTAGAAGACTCAGTGTTTCTGTGGTCCGGAACAAGGGAGAACTCAGAGGTCTTCGGGTGTTATCCCCTGGCACCAACGGGTTCCTAAAAACCCGTTACCTCAGTTGGCGCCCAACTCGGGGCGGTATCAAGCGGCAACGGTCCAAGCCAGATGTTCGTGAGGAGCTTTGTGTGAAAATTCCAGAGGACGGCCAGCCACTTCAGCGACCCCTGTATGTCGACGTGGTTCCGAAGGTCTTTGCTGCGAGGTTCCCCGCGTCCCGACGGCTACGAAGGACTGCTGCCCTGACTATCGCCTTGTTTTGGACCCAGTGATCCTTAGTAGAGCGAAACGATAGACGAGTCTTCTAGCGACGTCACCGATCTTCAAATACTTCAGTTAAGTATAAGTGGAGCGTCTCCCAGTCCTTAATTTGTCCTTAGTTTTTGGTATCCTTGAGATACGCTTTGATTTGGTACTTGCAAGCCCCAAAGCCGAAGGACTTGTGTATTCACGAGAAATATCGTAACAGATAATCCTTTGAAGTTTGAAGCTAGACTAGTGAGCAAAGATGCCTGGCTTTAGCAGACTTGGAAACTTGTTTTGTCTTGGTTATAGTAAGGACTCCCGATTAGAGGATTCTTGTCCGGTTCCTCCGATTGGAACTCCAACATATGAGCTCTATGTGAAGCACGGCGTAGGTCCCATCACATATAATGAAGTGTGGATAAAATACACCCGCAAGGATGGTGTTTTAAAATGGCCCCAATATGGTAGTTTCGAAATATTAGATAACCTAGAGGTCAAATTATTCAAGAGAAAAGCCCGGCCGGCGATGTTTGACTCTTTCCGCTTATGGCGCATAGAAGCCAAACAGAAAGAAATAAAATTAGCAAAAAAGAATAAAAGAGGAATGTCGATGGTGCAAGCTGCCATAACATACAGGGATAACGAGGAAGAGCAGGAAAACAAACAAATGCTTAGGAGCAAGAAACTAGCAGTAGATAAATGCTACCCGATGTTACCAAATAAGGGACAAGGTCAAGAGGAGAGATCCGAGAAAGATCCATTAATGTCCCACTTATTAAGCTCACCTCCACCGTATGCGTTAGACGCCACAACACCGCCAAAGCATTTTACTATACCGCGCCCCGGTGCACGGAACACAGCTATTGCACAAACTCCAGCTACTGTTCAGCTGGTTCCTACTTCTCTGGCGCAGCCTTCTCAAAGGCCGCCGTCTCTGCTACCTACTCCATCTACTTCTACGACTTTGCCTACAGCTCCAGCTATTGTCTATGATACTACGCCTGCTACTACTTCAACTTCCTCTGCTATTGCCTCTACTTCTTCTTTGCCTCAGCCTGTTTTTTCCGATGCACTTACCCCTCCGCAAGGTTCTCCTTCTATTAGACAAAGAGTGACAGGTACCGTCACTAGTCTGTTTTCACCTTTCTTTGGGTCGCCTAAAACAACGCCTAAAACAGAACATAGACATTCCCGTAGTCAACTGCCTGATTACGAGGAAAGAAGAGTGCTAAAGGAACTAGCCCGTAAATGGATTACGGATACTGTTAGATATGATGTTCAGTCTGTTATGGACGTTTTCCGTCAATGTAATGCACCCACCCAGAGATACGTATTCGAAGAAATGTGTGTATATCTGTGCGAAGATGTGAAGACAAATGATTCCAAATGCACAATGAACGAACTATGGCGTACACGCTTTAAGTTCTATGAAGGTATGATTATAGGTGCAGAGAAAGCGATAGAGTTATTGCTCTCTTATAGGAGTAAGGGAAACGTCTCTAGATCATGTCACGAAGACGATGCACCAGGTGGGAAAAGAGCGAGACAGTACCCCATGAGAGAGGTTCCTCCGGTTTGGAGGGAAGGTGATGCGAATGCGAATCCACCAATTCTGCCTCATTTCCAGCGTGTATGGGTACATGTCCCCTGGAAACGATCCGAAGTCTTAGCACTCAAGCAGACACTGCCTGATCCTCGTAAAAACCCGACTGGGTATTATAAGGAGTTATCGCAAACTGCAAGCTCATGTATAATGAATTTAGCGGATGTAGACATGTTGTTTGGGAACGTTGTTCCACATCCTTTATGGAGCAAAATCCGTCATACGAACCATGACCAAGAACTAGGTGACTCATGGGCGAACATTACCGCTATGGATGCTAGACAAATAGGTGGTTTTAAATGTGAGCCGTTAATAGCTGAACTTCCCGGTAGGATTATCGCGTACATGAAAACAATAATGCCTGAAGTACGCGTAAACTGGGACAAGCTATCTGCGTGCAAGCAGAAGAAAGATGAGAATGTGTCTGACTTTTTCACAAGATTTGAGGAGACTTTCACCGATCATAGTGGTCAGGATATGGCTACCGAGGGTGGTCAAAGATTGTTTGTAGATAAATTCGTACATAATTTAATTCCTGAACTGTGTAATAAACTGAAAGATTCAGAGAGTGCTTGGGCTGTCTCTACGTCAGCGCACATTTTAGCTACAGCCCAGTACTATGAAAATAGGCGCAAAGACGAGCTAGATAAAGTAGACAAAAAGACAAAAGATTTAAAAACGAAAGTTCTTCTCCAGCAAGCCTATCCGCCTCGTACGGCTAGTCAGCCCAATTATCAACAACAACAGCAGTATTCGAGAAACGCGCAAGGAAACGAGTTTTCCCATCAGCGTATTGCTTATGGCCCGAATCAATGTGCGTATTGCAAGGAAAAGAGGGTCACTTTAAAGGTAATTGTCCGGCTCTTGCGCGACGTTTGAGCGGTGCTTCAGGTGTAAGGGGAAGAGGTGTTCAACATGCCCCTAGAGGTAGGGGCCGTGGAAATTTCACCCAGAATACAACTTCTTTTCCGCCTCAGAATTCGATGAACAGCTTTGACCAACAGAATAATGCATCGTCTAGGTCAGCTCAGTACTATGCTGACGACTATTACACCGAACACGAAAATTAGGGTAACGATTGCTAGGACAGCCATGGACAAAGAGAGGGACTTGTTTCAGTTCCAGTTGATCAGAATGGACCTTATGTCGAGGTAATTACCTCAGGAGTGTCAGAGCCATTTCTGCTGGATACTGGTGCTACAAAAAGTTCTATCATGCACTCGAAACTTCCTGGCGCACCTTTGTCTGGCGAAATGAATGTTTCAGTAGGTTTCTCTGGGGCCCCTGTTAGAAACCCGATCTCTAGTCCTATATCGCTTTCTATTGGCCCGTGCGAATTAGAAGCACCCCTCATTCTTACAACAGGTTGCGGTGAAAATTTGTTAGGTTTGGATTTGCTAAAAAGGTTATATGCGACTTTGTACTGTTCCCCCTTGGGAGTACAACTTACTTTAGGTAAGAAAGTAATTTCTCCAATGTATTTGTGAAAGGACAATATTCCAACTGAATTGTCATCACTTCCTGATATACTTTGGGCTAATGGCTCTAATGATGTAGGTCGTTTGGAGATAGAACCGTATGTCATAACTTTGAAAGCCAACGTTAGGTTGCCACGTATTCCCCAATACAAAATATCTAGCGAATGCGAAAATGCATTGTTGACGATCGTTTATGATCTGATCGATAAAAATGTCATCGAAGAAACAACAGGTAATGTTTGTAACAGTCCAGTTCTGCCCGTCTTAAAGCGTACTGATCCTTTACAACCGCCTGTGTACAGGTTCGTGATTGACCTCAGAGAAGTAAATAAGGTAGTTATCCCACAGTTTCCAGTTTCCCCGACATTACTGCTTTATTGACAATGGTTCCAGCTTCAGCAGCTTGGTTCTCGGTGATTGACCTGAAGAACGCTTTCTTCAGCATCCCGATTGCCGAGGAAAGTAGAGAAATTTTTGGCTTCAATTTAGGAGGACGAAGCTTCCGCTTCAAGTGTGCTCCTCAAGGCTACTGCGAAAGCCCATCAATATTCAGTCAGGCCCTGAAAACACAACTAGACACGATTATTCTACCGAATGGCTCAACTCTGATTCAGTATGTAGACGATCTGCTGATCGCTGCAGACACTGAAGAGATTTGCAAGAAAGCTACGTTATCATTATTACGTCACTTATGTGACATGAAGCACAAAGTCTCTCTTTCCAAACTCCAATTTTGCCGACAAGAAGTAACCTACCTAGGTCACATCTTGTCGAAGGAGGGAAGGAGACTGACACCAGAAAGTTTACAGGCAATTGCAGAACTGAGTGCCCCAAGGACACAGAGAGATGTTCGGGCCTTCTTGGGCATTACATCGTACTGTAGACAATGGATACCGAATTTCTCACTACTAGCTAAACCCTTGCTGGCACTACTCTGCAAAGACACGCCAAATCCTATGCCCTGGTCTGAAGATTGCCAAACGAGTTTCCACAAGTTGCGTGATGCATTATGTTCGGCTCCTGTGTTGGGAAACCCCAACTACAGTAAGCCTTTTACATTATGGGGCCGATTATGATAGAGGATTTTCCGCCTCCTCCGGGGCGGCGGAAGCCACCTCCGGCCCGGAGGAGGCGGAAAATCCTCTGCGGAGTCACCAAAGACCCACCGCCGCATTACGATGGCTGGTGGGTCTTGGATTCTGTCCGCTGCTTTTCCGCCGCGGTCGGATTACAACCGCGGCGGAAAAGCTCTCCTTTGGCTGGCAGTGTCTATCAGACACCGTCAGCCAAATTAGGAAGCATTAGTAAATATGCTTTTCCGCGGCGGTTTTTCCGCCGTGGAAAAGCATGTGTACTTTTGCTTTTGGGGGCCCGTTGCGGGCCCCCCAGGGCGTAGGCGGGTGGGGGGTGCACATGGGGGGTACCTATGGTACCCCCCAGCATTTACATGCACAAAGCGGCAGGCACCGCACGGTGCCTGCCGCTTTGTGCATGTAAATGTTACACATGCACTTTTAACATTGCGGCGGGTGCTGCTTGAAGCAGCAACCGCCGCAATGTTAAATATCCAGGATGTGACCGCCAGGGTGGCGGTCACATCCTGATTTGCATGGAGGGACCTCCGCAGTCCATGCCGACGGTCCCTCCACCTCTGGGATGGCGGACGGACGCAAGTCCGTCCGCCATCCTAATCGGCCCCTATATGTCCATGAGAAGGAAGGTTGTGCATTATCAGTTTTAACACGACATTTTGGAGACAGACAGCGCCCATGCGCGTATTTTTCGGCAACTCTAGACCCTGTGGCTAAGGCACTACCAAGTTGTCTGAGAGCCACCGCCGCAGCAGCTGTCTGCATTCGACAGTCCGCTGGATTAGTCATAAATAATACTCTGATCGTTATGGTCCCGCATGCAGTAGACATTTTACTAAACAGGACGAAGACACAACATCTTACTAGCGCTCGACTATCCAGTTACGAACTTACACTGCTAGCAAGTCACATCCACATAAAGAGGTGTGATACACTGAACCCCACAACGTTATTACCCATTCCGACAGAAACAGACAAGATTGATAACCATGACTGCTGTTTTAGCACAGAAGAAGAGACAAAAGGGAGAGTAGACTTACAGGACACTCCCCTTCCTGAATGCAACGATACTTTATGGGTTGATGGTTCATGTTTCAAGTTGCCGAATGGTGATACGACTGCAGCATATGCCGTAACGACATTACACACCATTATAGAGACCGCGCGTATTTCCCACAATTCTGCACAAGCCGCAGAACTGATTGCACTTACCAGAGCATGTGTGTTAGCGAAAGGAAAGCGAGTGAATGTGTACACTGACAGCCAATACGCCTTTGGCGTGGCTCACAGTTTTGGGAGATTGTGGCGTGAACGTGGGTTCCTTACGTCACATGGTGCAAAGATACAACATGGTCAGTTAGTTAATGAACTCCTCGAGTCATTGACCTTGCCACTACAAGTTGCAATTGTGAAATGCAGTGCCCACAAAAAGATTCAGGATGATGTTGGCCGCGGGAATGCATTTGCAGACGAGGTTGCGAAAGAGACTGCAAGGAACACGATGAGTCGGATGTATGTTGTAGGTCCCGCTAGATGGATTACGGATGTGGGAATGTGTGAGGACACCATTGAAAGCGTGAAATCTATACAAGCAGAGGCAACTGAGAAAGAGGTGAATGAATGGAGAGAAAGTAAAGGTAGATTAGACGCGAATGGTTGTTGGGTCGAACTGTCAGAACACCAGCGATGGCTATTACCTAATGCATATGTACTTGCAGTAGTAACATGGCTCATGGAGTTGCGCACATCAGTTCGAGAGGAATCTGTAAACTATTGGCCCCAGTATGGCAAAATGGTAATATCCCGAAATATGCAGAGAATGTGGTCAGAAACTGTATGGTGTGTTTGAAGTACAATCCCGGTAGGGGAACCCCAACTCCAGCTGGTCATTTTGCGCCTCCAACGTATCCGTTCGAGGTTTTGCAGCTCGATTTCATTCACATGGAGAGGTGCAACAATCTGAAGTATGTGCTTGTTGTTGTTTGCGCTTTCTCCAGGTGGGTGGAAGCGTACCCCCTTAAGGACAATACTGCCTTGTCAACTGCCAAAGCCCTTGTCAAAGAGTTCTTCCCTAGATTCGGTATGCCTAGAATCGTCTGGAGTGATAATGGAAGTGAATTCGTAGGACGCGTGATGAAGAGAGTGTGTGAGTGTTTAGGCATACAACAAAAGTTTCACTCTGCGAATCACCCCCAATCAGCTGGATTAGTAGAGTGCTACAATGGCACTTTAAAGCTCAAATTAGCCAAGATCCAAGCCTGTACAGGTCTTAAATGGCCTGACGCCTTGCCCCTAGCACTCTTGTCAACCAGAATGACCGTCCATTCCAGGTTAGGACTTAGTCCTCATGAGATAGTGTTTGGCCGCCCAGCCAACGTCTGGGGCGTGCCAAGGCCAAAGAAACTCAGCGAAATAGAGCACCCCGTACTGCTTGACTATTTGTGCGAATTAACAACTAAATTGCGTGTTTTACACCAACAGGTTCACAGTTCCTCTCCGCCAGCCTCTGACGATCCAGGTCACTCCATCGAACCCGGCACGTGGGTCTTTTTTGCGGAATTTCCAGCGCACAAACAACGGACAGCCGAGGTGGACCGGACCGTACCTGGTACTTCTTTCCACGAGATCAGCTGTTCGGGTGGAAGGCAAAAAGAACTGGGTGCACGGGACCCATTGTAAACGGGTCCCTCTACCCCTCCCATACGACCGGTGGGTCAAGGAAGGACTTGCCGACTCTGAGACAGAATCCATACCTCGCTTCCTCCCTTTCAGCAATGCACGTTTGAAAGAAACTGGTACCGAAAAGGAGAGTGATCATATTTTACAAGGACTTGTGCCACCGTCTATGCAGTTGGACACTACCGAACCTGAGACATTGTTTGAAGACCACACCGTACCAGGAAAACGACGGTACAATTTAAGGTCTAAACAAAGAGACTAATAAAAGCAAACTAATGTGATTTTCTTTTCCCCTAAGAACTATTTTTGATTTTTCAGCTCTCTCGCCCAGGGAACTTGCTCATTTTTGATTTTCGAACCGCCATCCGGTTCTGCTGCTAGGGTCGCGGTTGAAGTCTGGGGAGTGCAACTGGGGACGTTTAGGTCAACGGTTCTGGTTGGTCCAAGGGAGTTACCCCGGACTGAACAGAGCGCACTCCCTGGCAGAATCAACCTACCACCGCGGGCAGCAAGTAGAGGATGGAGTTTCCTAGGGTAAAGAGACCTGCCAGACTCACGGACTTTGAAAGACAATTATGCACGATACTGGCCAAAAGAAGGTTTTTGATAATATGTATTTTTATGTTGTGTAGCATAGCAATGTTCTTGACTGGTTATACTCTATTCGTCTTTCAAGTTTCCTTGTTCTCAAATGACACTCGGCCAACGCCTCCTCTCACTCTCTCCACACACTCCTTTCACCCTCTACCTGAACACGAGTCTGCCAGAAGACTCGAATTTGTAAATAACTCATTCATTCAACTTCTACACCAACACCAGTCCATAATGAACACATCGAACTGTTCGGTATGCGGACTCATGCCGCACACGACTGATAAGGGTATCCCATACTTCATCCTGCCTTTCAGTTATTATGGTTCTCTGTGGGCTTTCCAGACCATGTTCCTATTCGCCCTAGAACCATACCCGACCCGTTCTACTGAGAGTGATTCCAGTAACAAGGCACTAGTAGCAGGGATAAGAAATATGAGTAGAGAGTTCGACACATATCTAACGATTCCCAAAGATGAACTCACTCCGTACACTCGTTGGAACGTAACTAAATATGGGGTTTACCTGAGTAAGAGCCAGACAGCAAAGAAATCCCGCCCAGTTTGGATAGTACCCAACCGAGGTCACTTATGTTTACAAGGTATCGGTAGGGATCCCAAAGCACAATTAGGAAAGAGTATATGCACGGAAACATATGTGTTCGCTTCCCGAACTTTCCCTATACTATTAGCAGCCAAAGGCACGTATTTCGTTTGCCACGACCAAGCCTACACCTGGTTGCCCCCTGACTTCTCAGGTACATGTTTTATCTCATTTCTGCTGCCTCCCACCTACACGGCCAGAACAGATTACCATCGGACAAGGACAGCTAGGGGTGTCGTGAGTAACGACGACACCGCGGGTCAGGAATTCGCTGACTTCGCAAAGGGTTTTCTGCCATTTTGGGGGCCTATGGTGAACAGCAGGAATATTCGCCAGTTATCGAGGATAGTTGAATCCGCCGTGATTACAATGGCCGGAGCCCTTGGCAATTTGACGACCGAGCTTCAGTCGGATCGACTTATGACCCTTCAGAACCGAGTTGCCCTAGATATCATACTCGCCGATCGTGGTGGTGTGTGTAGAGTGATCCAATCCAGTTGTTGCATTTTCATCCCTGATAACGCACCAACAGTGTACCAGGCCATCTCTAAGCTACACGAGATATCTGGTTCCCTTCACGTAGAAAAAGGGGACTGGTCCTTACTAGGGTGGTTCTGGGAACTGATCGCTACCTGGGGATGGAAAACACTGATCTTCATTGGGATGATCTTAGCCTTTCTGTTTATGTTCTGCCTGTGTGTACAGTGCGCTCCTGCACTATGTGGCCTCTGTGCTACCTCATGTGTACGGAAGCCTGTGTCAAGGGACGAACTGAGCAACAGAATGATGCTACAGCAGCATCTCCACGAATTCCTTCATACAGATTTAGACTCGGATTAACATGAATTATTGCCTTATATGAGGGCAAAAAGAGGGTCTGTGGTTCTGAAATTCTGGACCCTACTGTTGTCCCGGTATCGAGGTCCAATACCCGTGTCCCGAAACATCAACGTACCATGACGAATTTGGTGTTGACGAACCGATAATGATTAAGACATCATTCCTATGCATTTGCGTCATGATCGAGGTATGCTAACACCCCTGAATCGTAGTTTCCATCCCAACCCCTCAGACTCCATTTTGTAAACGGTATCCATCTTGTGTCTTGCCCTCATGATAAGTCAATTAAAGGTCGAGCTTGATCTAAAAGGACACGTCCACCTTCCCTGACTTCCCCCTGACCTGTCCCAACTGACTCCATTGCCTCCAGCCGAACCTGTTTGGGCAGCTCCTCGCCCAGTGGCCTAATACGATAGCATCAATGCATAACATGCCACAGACCATTCACTACATCCAGATCATGTTTTCTACACACATACACACCTGTCCACGCTCCCTGTTTATGGCCAGTTTTATGACTAGGAGGTGCCTTCCTTTATTGGGGTTTCATCGATATCTGATGGGAGTTCCGGGCCTGGCTGTGTAATCTATCACGAATTGGACGTCTAAAATACGGGCTTGCCTACATGACTTCGCTCTTTCGTATTATTGTAGAAATATGTGTATAGCCATATCATAAACTCAAGAATTCTTGCTTGCAGCTATTATTTTTGTATATAAGGAGAAGGCTGGTTCTGTAAAAACGAACAGTCTCCTGAGAACACATGACCCGTGTTTGTCGTGCTTCTAGGACACCTGTTACTTGGTAGCTGCCAATAAAATTCGATCTCTGACTGCGACTAAAAGACTCAGTGTTTCTGTGGTCCGGAACAAGGGAGAACTCAGAGGTCTTCGGGTGTTATCCCCTGGCACCAACGGGTTCCTAAAAACCCGTTACCTCAGTGTGCCAAGATGTTAGCGACTGGAAACAGTCGCTAACATTGCTATCTCCTATTACCAACTTTTGGAGATATTCGCGCTAGGCGCGAATATCTCCAAAAGCTAACACCTGCCCTGAGCAGTTCTTAGCCATGTTATCCAATGGGAGGTGGATAACATGGCTAAGAACATTAGCTCGGTAAGGCCTGAATATCGCTGACTTTTCAGCGATATTCATGCATTGCGGCGATTTTTATCGCATTTGCGATAAACCTAGGTATTACCAAGGTTTATCTGCGATAAAAAATCGCCGCAGCTCAGTGGTAAATTTTTGTCTCTAACCAAGCAATAGCGATAATTATCGCTATTGCTTGGTAATATGCCCCTGAGTTCCTCAGATCTGGCTCAGACAGCTCGTCCTCCCCAGCGCCAAGATACCGTAGGTGAACGTGCGCTTGGTAAATACCATTTACCATACCAAGGCAGCCAAAGGGCCCTTGGAAGGCCACAGTTACGCCTTGACTTTTGGGACAAAGGGCATTTGAGCCCCACAGGAGGCCAGTTGACCAGCAGTCAGTGTTGGTAGGGCGCAAGGCCCCAATGTGATGCATACAGAGGTTGCATAATGTGTTTTTTGCTTATGAGGTGTGTGCATACTGTGTTTGACGCCTAATATGATGCTAAGTACAGTGATCCAGACATAATGCTTTTATGTTGCAGGTGATGATGCTAAGTACAGTATTGTACCAGTAATTACTGGTTGTGTTTTGCCTTTGCTACTTGTGCTTTGTGATGGTTCTGACAGTGGCACGATAGGCACTGTCATGTATATAATCCCCTGTAACTTATTATCTTGTGCCAGTTGGCACAGTGTATATGTGTGATTATAATTCTAATGTGTTTTGGATAATAGAAAGGCTATTTTTGATATAACCTTGTGTGGAGTTTCTTTTGTGGTGTGCCTAGTGTGTTGCTGCTGTGTGTGTGTTGCGCAAACGCTTTACACATTGCCTCTGGGATACGCCTGACTGCTCGTGCCAAGCTACCAAGGGGTTGAGCAGGGGTTATCTTTAGCGTGTAACTCCCTTGCCTAGACTAGAGTGGTAGTTTCTGCCTGGCTTAGGAGCAAGCCCTAGCAAACCAGAAATCCAACTTCTAACACCATCTCAGTAATTTAGGGCCATATTATCAAGACCGGCGATAAAAATGATCGCCACTTTAGCTGCAGGAAACTGCCGCTAAAGCGGCGATAATGTGCTTGATAATATGCCCTTGTGAATTCCCATAGAAGCCCATGTTGTGGTATTACCATGGGCTTCTATGGGGATTCTCAAGGGCATATTATCGAGCCCATTATCGACGCTTTAGCGGCAGTTTCCTGCCGCTAAAGCGGCGATAATTTTATCGCCGGTCTTGATAATATGGCCCTGAGGGGCATATTAACAAGATGTGCGTTAATGAACGCACATCACACATTTCACTATCGCCGGCTATCGCCGGATTTCTTTGCCGTGTTAGCGTGTTATTATCAACGCGCAACACGTAGGCAATAGTAAATCCTGCAAAAGCCGGCGATAGGTAACATTAGCGCGTTAAAACAAGCGTTGTTTTCACGTGCTAATGTGTGCCTTGATAATATGGGGGGGTGGATTCAGCTTTATGATCCACACCCCCATGTTAACAATGCCTAACGCCTGGTCAGAGCAGGCGTTGGGAGACCTGCGATAAACTAGTTTATCGCAGGTGTTTTTCTCCCAACGCCTGCCTTGGTGATAGGATGTTCCCACCTCCAACCACATTTTACATGTGGTTGGACGTGGGGTTGCCCACTTTGCATGTCATTAGCGATGTTTCTCACTGACATGCAAAGTGGGCTTGAGGCAGGCGTTAGCATGCCCTTGTTAATAGGGCGCTGGAAGTATCACCGCTTTCTTGCCGAATTGTGCCGTGAAAGCGGCGATACTTCAGCTTGTTAATATGCCCCTTAGTTTTTTTAAGTTTTCTTTAATTGAGAATGATGAAAAAAAAAATTTAAATTAGCAGTTGATTTATTTAAGAAACCTTTACTATTGTAAGTGTCTTTATTCAAAGTTAGCGGTACAAAAGGGGGTGGTGATGGACAAGTGTGGCAGGGTATGCTCAGACGTGAGTCCCTTGCTCACTTTGCCACTGGATTCAAGCAAGCCGGGCTGAAGACGGCTGTAATGCCAGAAACCGGTCCACGGAAGCTTGTTTCCGGTCCAGGGAAGGCATGGCTTGGCAGTTCTGGCTGGACTGTTCCCATGAGGCACAGGGTCAGACTGATTTGCATATAGCCATGTCTGAACTGGGGTCGCAGAGTGGGCTAAAGAACGGTGATGGATTAAACCCAGATCTTTTGACTGGGTGTGAGTGTTTGATTGGTTCAGATGCTCCGTCCATCACCACCCCCTTTTGTACCGCTTTTGGCCGCCATAAGTGTGGCAGGGTATGCTCAGACATGAGTCCCTTGCTCACTTTGCCACTGGATTCAAGCAAGCCGAGCTGAAGACGGCTGTAATGCCAGAAACCGGTCCTTGGAAGCTTGTTTCCGGTCCAGGGAAGGCATGGCTTGGCAGTTCGGGCTGGACTGTTCCCATAAGGCACAGGGTCAGACTGATTTGCATATAGCCATATCTGAACTGGGGTGGCAGAGTGGGCTAAAGAACGGTGACTGGGTGTGAGTGTTTGATTGGTCCAGATGCTCCGTCCATCACCACCCCCTTTTGTACCGCTTTATACAAAGTTAGGCAGAAGTCTGTGGAGTAATAAAAGAATCTTGTATTATACGTAATTGTGTTTTCTGTGATTCTTTTACTTACTTGATCTCTAAGTAGCAGTGTTAAAAGCAATGTGTCTCTTTTTTGCTCTGTGATCCAATGAGTGTGTACACCTGGGAAGTCAGTGATCCACTGAGCACAAAATGGTGGATGGCTCAATTTATACGTTTTGGTGTGCTGAATGTTAATTGCAAACAAAATATGTTTTCAATTGCATTGAAATTTAGAAATTAAAATGTGACAGAAACTGTATTTAAAATGGAATGCTTAGAAAGCCTTTTTTTGTGTTTGTTTAGAATGGCAGCCATTTTGTTTTGTTAAGGCATCCTGATTTGTTAGTAGTAATGGAGAGAGGATAAGTGTAAATTTGCTTTTGCAGTGCATCTTTGTCGTTTTGTATCAGTATTATGATGTTCGCGTTGTTTTAACCATTTAAGTAACTCAGGGCCAGATGTAGGACACCAAATAGCAAATTCGCAGAATTTCAGCCTTTGCAATCGCAATTCGGCTTTGAGCAATGTAGGTAAGATTCAACCTACTCGTAAAATAAGGAATTGCAAAAATTGCAATTCCCTATTTGACGATTGCATTTAAGGAATTGCAAATTGCGATTCCTTAAATACTTAGGGGCAGATTTATGAGGCTCTTGCGCCTCCTTGCGCCGCAATTGCGTCACGTAATGTGACGCAACGGCGGCGCAAACAATGCGCCCTATTTACAACGTGACGCATCTAGGAGATGCGTCACGTTGGAAACCCCTGCGCCATAAGGAGGTGTTCCTGCGCGGGGGGGGGGGGGTTCCTGCGCAGGAACGCCTCCTAAAAGTGGCTGAGTGAAATCTATGAGATTCAAGCAGGCGTAAGGGTGACGCACCATACATTTGAATAGATGGCACCTGTGCATTGCAGGAGTCATGTCGCACTTGCGACATGACTCCTGCAATGCGCCGCCCGTGCGCCGAGAGATGCGTCACGCATCCTCACTGCCTTGCACCATGGTGCGCCGCATCATAAATGCGGCGCACCATGGGTGGCGGAGCAGTGGCACACTGTGGCGCATGTTAACTGGCGCATCCCTGGGGATGCGCCAGTTAACATAAATCTGCCCCAATGTAAGTAGCACAAAAGAAAGTGCACTTTAGCCTTAAGGAATCGCTAATTAACACCAACTTCAAGTTGGTGGTAATTAGCAATTTCCTTTTTAAAATGCACTTTTTTGCATTTTTAATGTGCCATGTGGCACACAATCCTGCCCTTAGGGCATGTATGTGCACCACACGTGCACACATGTACATTTCAGGGGTGCAACAGGGTGTCCTTCTGGAACCCTTGCACCCTTAAAGTTGCACCCACAATTTGTGGGTGCCTCTTGGTTAATTGCGATTCGCAATTTAGGAATATTAAGGAATTGCAAATATTTTTGCGATTTCTACCTACATTCAATTTAGCAAGTCCTTAATAGCGATTCGGTAAACATCGCTAAAATTGAATTTGCCTACATCTGGCCCTCAATGTTCATTTTAGAAATCATTTTATAATAATATTTTCAAAATGTCATTTTATAGTTGTTTTCCAAATTAGGGTGAAAAGCTTTATTTTTTGCAGTTTTTATTTGTGTTGTAATGGTATGTGTTGTAATGGCATATGATCTAATGCATGTAATGGTACGTTTAATGTTAGTCTATGGGATTGCGTTGTAATGTCTTCATTGTAAAAGCATATGTTGTAGTGGTATGCGTTGTAACGTCAGACAACGGGTCCGAGCATATGGTGCCCATTACAGTATCTGCTGCCCTGTACTCCCCCTTTGCTGACACAACAGTCATATCATGTGAGGGGGCATGTCTGGGACACCTCTGCCCATCATCAGCAGCGCTCCCAGTTGATGACCGTCATGCGTGCCAGCAAGGAGCGACCTCTCGCAATTTTTCTCCCTTCCAACCAATGGATCGCATGCTGGAGGGGTGCCGCAAAATTATAAAGCTGTAAGTACAGAACCTCCATACCACATTTACCCCAAACCCTTTTGAGAGTGGACAACCCAGTCCTGCAGTGTTTCCCCGCCACAGGAGCTGCACTAGTAGGCCATCCAATTCCCTAAACACTCGATGTGGGATCTTATTCATGGCTCCCTGTAGGAAGTATAAACACCAAGGGGCATATTTACAATAACTGGTGCATCCCTGCAAATCAGCAGGGATGTGCCAGTTATTGTGCGCCACAGTTCCGCCATCATGGATGCGCCACATTTACAATGCGGCGCACCATGGGGCAAAAACGGCACAGATGCGTGACGCATCTGTGCCGTAAAAGTGGTGCATTGCTGGAGTTGCGCTGCAAGCGTAGACACAGCTCCAGCAATGCTCTGGTGGCCCTATCTAGTTAATGCTGCATCAATCCTTATGCCTGCTTCAGGCAGGCGCAGGATTTTGACGCAGCATGGGCCTAAAAGTGACTGACTGAAATCTTGTAGATTTCACTCAGCCACTTTTAGGAGGAGTTCCTGCGCCGGAACGCCCCCCCCCCCTTGCGCTGGAACGCCTACATGTGGCGCAGGGCTTTACAACGTGATGCATCTCCCAGATGCGTCACCTTGTAAATACCCCGCACCATGGTGCAGGATTTGCGCCGCCGCGTCACAAAAGTGATGCAACGGCAGCGTAAATGAGGCGCAAGGGGCTTGTAAATCTGCCCCCAAGGGCAGTACGACCATTTTAATGAGGGCTATCTTACCCATCAAGGGTAATTTCAGTGTGTTCCAGAACTCTATAGAGGGACATAAGTTATGGAGCAAACCAAATTCAAATCATAGGTCTGTTGGACTCCAGGTATGACATAAATACCAAGATATTTGACATTGTCAATCTTCCAGGGCCAACTTAGCATTATTAATTCAGAGACTTTAGAAATTGTCAAATTCCTGGATGATGTTTAACAGGATTGGGGTGGTAATGTCAAGTAAATCATTGCGTCATCGGCATAAAGAGAAACAAAATCTTCTGTATGACCCTCTCATATGCCATTCCCACAGCGTCTGCCGAAGATGGCACGCTAAGGGTTCCATAGCAAGGGTGAAAATAGGGGGGACAAAGGGCATCCTTACCTTGTTCCCCATTCGAGACAGATTGGTTGGTCCACACTCTCACTATTGGGCGATTATAACATAGTTTAACCCATTTAATATAATTATGACCCTATCCTGCTTTGCCGTTTACCAGCCATAGTCCCAGCTGACTGAGTCAAAGGCTTGCTCAGAGTCTAAAAAAGCGAGCATGTAGAGGTCCTCCTCTAGTCCAGGTGCATAGAGTACATGCGACAGAGATTGAATATCGCACAAGGGGCCATATTATCAAGAAAGGGCGATACATTATCGCTGGTTTGATCGGCAGGAAACTGCTGCTAAAGCGGCGATAATGGGCTTGATAATATGCCCTTGTGAATTCCCATAGATGCCCAGGTTAACACCAGAACCAGAACCTTTATCACCCTGTTGTATAGTAACAATGCAGCCTCCTCGATCTCTCACTGCTAAAATATGTTGGGGTAGATTTACAAGCCCCTTGCGCCTCTATTGAGCCGCCGTTGCATCACTTTTGTGACGCAGCGGCGGCGCAAAAGATGTGCCATGCTTCGAGGTATTAACAACGTGACACCTCTGGGAGACGCGTCATGTTGTAAAGCCCTGTGCCAGAAGGAGGCGTTCTTGCGCAGGGGGGTATTCCTGCACAGGAACGCCTCCTAAAAGTGGCTGAGTGAAATCTACAAGATTTCACTCAGTCACTTTTAGGTCAATGCTGCGTCAAAACCCTGCGCCTGCTTGAAGCAGGTGTAAGGCTTGAGGCAGCATTGAAAGAATAGGACCCCCCAGAGCATTGCTGGAGCTGCGTTGCACTTGCGACTCAGCTCCAGCAATGCGTTGCCCTTACGGCACAGATGCGTGACGCATCTGTGCCGTTTTGGCACCATGGTGCGCCGCATTGTAAATGCGGCACATCATGGGTGGCGGAGCGGCGGCGCACAATTACTGGCGCATCCCTGCTAATTTGCAGGGATGCGCCAGTAATTGTAAATCTGCCCCGTTGGACCGAGGTTTCCGGCAATATCATCCAAGCCCATAGGCACCCTGCCCTATCACCGTCCATATACAATATTCGGCGACCAGTAAGTCGGACATGTTTGTCCAGTTGGTCCCACGGTGCACACACCTGGTGTAGCATTCTATTCCATTCCTTCAAAGCCTCTGAGGTAATGGACAGCACCCTCTCCAGAGTTGGCAATGCTGTTTTGCCTTGTATCAGTTCTTTCTCCGGTGTCTGGAATATACCTACAATTGTCACCATACACACACCCCAGATAATCACTTTCATGGCATTCCACTCTACTGCATGCACTATCCCAATTAGCGTCAAAGTAGTGATCAATGGCGTACGCAGGCGTTCTGAGGAAGACTGGACCTGTTAACGCTTCCACCCGGAGCCACCACAATGGGGCCCTAGGTGGTGGCCAAAGCAGAGAGTACGTGAGCAGCAAGGGTGAGTGGTCAGAGATATATTGACACTGGGGCTTATTTACAAGCCCCTTCCGCCACTTTAGTGTCACTTTTAACATGGGAAAAGTGACGCAAAAGTGGTGCAAGGGGCTTGTAAATAAGCACCACTGAATCTACTCTGCATTTCATCACTGCTGATTGTAGAAACATTTTTTAATCTACTGTATGTCCCCGTCGCTAGGGTACAACATGAATATGCAAGGACAGTGTTTGTGAGGGCTGCACTCGCCACATGTCAATCAGTCCATACCCACTCGTGCCTGTTCAAGGGCTGACGTCATGTTGAGTTTAGTGCTTTAACGTGGAGGGGATCCATCCACCCTACCATCCACCACACAATTGAAGTCATCTGCCATGACCACTTACGCCTGTAGGTGGTTTTGCCAGCCACCAGCACGTGCCAAAAAATGTACAAATGTCTATATTAGGTGCGTAAACATTTATAAGACATAGCTCATGGCCATTCAATGTACCCACCAGAATGACGTACCTCCCAACCATGTCTACGTGTACATCCGACTTTGTGAATGGGACCCCGGGGGTAACCCAAATCAGGGCCCCTCGGCATAACCAGAAGAGGATGTGGAATAGACTTGTCCTCACCACCTCCTCCTCAAGTGTTTGATACAATCTTCTCACATACGTGTCTCCTGAAGAAATGCTATTGCCACTCCATTTCTCCTAAGGTATGCATGTACCCTATTCCTTTTCCAGGTCTAGTTAGTCCTCTCACATTCCAAGTTAGAAAATTGTATTTAGTCCCCAAGCTTGTCATATAGGACCTGTGTATGTGGTCTGGACCTTCCCAAGCGCAGCAGTGACCAGTGTTCTATCTTGTAGTACCAGTAGGTGATTGGAGCTTCCCAAAAGATCAGAATAACACATTGCATCATTTCCCCAAGTGGTTGCCCCCCAAGTCGTACCTTAGACAGAACATACAGAATCTCCTGACTCAACTTGTGGCCAAAGGTTCCCGAACCCAAGCACATTCTCAGCTAAAGAACTAGAACAACCCTAGGTGTGGATACTGCCCAAGTCACCAAGAACTCTACGAATCGCAAGACCAGGGAAAGCACTTATCAATTCAGAGGAGGTTGGACTCCAGACCTCTCCCAGTTGTGAAGCAGAAAGAAACTTTTAATAGAATGATCACATTTTGGCTTAACAATAATAATAATAATATTATTAATAATAATAATAATAATAATCAAGGAGCACCAACAAACAGCAGACAGTGGCTCCGCCCTCCTCGAAAATCCGTACGGTCAACTATATAGTCTTAACCTGTTATCAGTACAAACCCATCAGTCACAGCTGGATCTCGTTTGTTTACCCTGCATTAGTACTATCACTCAGGGTATCTGGTAACATGTATAATAGGGAAAAGGGTTACCAAAACCATCGGCTCATTTTGTAATGTCCCATATTGGCAGACCAGGTTACGTCCACCTCCTTATGCATTAGGAGTCTCAAAAAGGTTTGCTGATCCCACCTTGTTTCTATTCGAGAGGCTCACACCTCGCTGTCTTGGTTCTCACCACTAAAGACTCAACGTTCTTGACTTTGGCCCAAGGACCTGAGCCAGTCCACCTCTGCGTGTGATGGTTCATAAAACTGACCTTTATGTTGGATCACGAGTTTGGCCAGAAATATCAGACTGTACTTAATATTGTGTTCTTGTACCAATTTTTTAATCTGCAGAAAGTTATTTTGAAGATCCCGGACCCTCTTTGTATAGTAATGGAAAATGAGTATTGGTTTGTCCTCAAGTCTGGGAGGGCAATGCGCACACATATGTTGTAGGATTACATCCCAATCCCTGTATTTGAATAATCGGCCTATTAGAGCTCAGGGGTGTCGCTGCCAAAGCTATGTGCACACGTTCGATTGTGAAGAATTTGGAGAGTCGTTTGGGCTTAAGCGTGTTAAGTATCCAGCCCTCCAGGAGAAGCTCCACTGAGATACCCTCTGCCCATTCCAGGAATCCTATTAGGCATATGTTGTTTATTCTGGAACATCCCTCAGCGTCCTCTATGCATTTGTGTTGCTCTACATTTGAGGCCCGCTACTGTAGCCTGAAGCAACTTTATTTCCTTCTTGAGGGTGGTGACGTCCTCCTCAGTACTCGTGACTCATTCTGCAAGGATGTATGACGGTACGACATGTACCGTCACAACGCGTGCTTTAACAACGCGTCCCTTACAACGCAAGTCGTAACCACGACTTGCGTTGGGGGTGCGGATTGAGAATAGTATAATTTACTATTCTAACACCAGTCCCCGTGGACACTAGGGAAGGTGTTGGAATAGTAAATATACTATTCTTAATCCTCTACCACCCTCCAGCGCAAGTCGTGGTTACGACTTGCGTTGTAATGGACGCGTTGTTAAAGCCTTGCGGAGTAAAATCCGCGTGGTAAAGGATGTTTCCCATTCTGCAACTTTATGGAGGTCCAACCGGAGGTGGTGGATGTTGATGGCTATCATGCCCATCTTAGTCTCCAGTGTGGCTCTGGACCCCTGTATAGCAGCCAAGGATTTCCTTTGTGACCAGTGTCTGTGCCCCGGTGTCTGGGTCAGATCGCTTCCCCAGTATCAACCCCTGTGAACCCTAGCTAGGTATGATGTATTGATCACATTTAGATGACTGTGCAGCTTTAACACTTTTGTCTTTCCCCATCATGCATGAAGTGCTGTCGTGCCAGCATCTGCTAGTCTCCAAGCTGGTATCAGTGGCGCAGTCAGATAGAGGGACTCTGACAACATCGGCCTCCCATCCACCATTGGGTTCCCTGCCACTGGTCACACTATGAGGTCCTTGATGGCTGTGGCCTAACAGCAGGGGTACGGCCCCTACAACATGTCGTTGTTAAGTTAAGGAGCACCTGTGGCCTACTCCCTGGGGTCTGGTCCAAAATAAAAAAAGGGCGGGGTACGCACTACACCGTGTGCTTCACCACCACTTACACCCCTTCAGATAAGTTACAGCAGTGTCAAAAATCCAGTCTATATGGTCTATAGTCCGGTATATAGTATCCAAGGGGGGAAGGAAAAGGAGATGAAAATTAGAAAAAAATAAGCCCCCTGCTCAGGCCTCTCACCACAATTTCTCAATAGTTTAGAGTCATGCAGCAGTGCAGCACATTGTCTCACTGGCGTTAAGGATGATAATGGGATGCCTGTCATACAAGTTACTCCCCGTGTATTGGAGTACAGGGGCCCCTGCTTCAGCAACTTACTTTGTATAGTCAATTACAGCAAAGAGTGCCCAAGGCAGCTGATCCAGCAGTCACATTTCAGCAATTGTGGTCCTCCATCACTCAGGGCTGCACCTCTCACCCTTTGCCAAGGTCCAGAGCAGTGTATGTGCATAAGGCCCAGGGTGTTACATTGGCATATTCAGGAGCTCCCACCAGGGGCGGCTGGTGACATTTGAAAGTGGTGTGGCGTAAACTGATTTTCCAGGGCTCGATTCGACTTCTTACTTGAACAGCGTGTCGGTTCCTCACTGCACATCTAACGCAGACGCTGCTTCGGGTGAGCTCAAGTTCCGAGCCCCAAGCACTATATAATAAATAAATATGGCTCTCCTGCAGGGCTTTAAGTGGGATGAAAAAACTGTGTGGGGGAGGGGTCTCTCAAAGGGGCCAGGCCAGTGCAATTAGGGGCGTGGCTTTAACAAACTTGCGCTAGAAATCAGTGTTTAGCATATTGTGCCGCATGACTTGTATTTTGTGGTTTCTGTCATTGCATCCAGATATGTGAGACAACAAGTAACATCATACCTACAACAAGTCAGGACTATTGGCTTTGTCAATGGTTATTAGTTGCATAAGATAAATAAGCTGCAACTATGGCTTGTTACATATAATATTGAAAAAGCTTCCAATTAAAGCCCTGGTGACCCTACCACAATGTTGCTGCTCTTGCGCTTCAGAAAGAGAAGGGAAATCCAGAAAGAAAATGACTCTTTAAAGGATTTGCCTTCCCCACACAACGCTCACCTGGCACGACGTCATGCCGTAACTTCTCCACTAGTGAGAAGTGAGCAGTGTGGGAGGCGCACATCCATGTGCCTGCTGTTTCTATCGGGCTGTTTTGTGCCCTGGCACTTTTTTCCGGACTGCAGTGACAGCAAATGGTCACTGTAGTCTGGGAAAAAAACGGACTGCCTGTGCCAGGGCTCAAAACAGAGCCCGATAAAGACCCGTTTTGAGGCCCCCTTTAAAAAACTGCCTGTGCTCAGATCAGAGGCGCAACTAGACTAGAGCCACATTTCGGGGGAGACTAAGAAAAAATTTCGGTGGGGGGCTGAAACTTTAAGCAATAGGCAGAGTGGAGCTGCAGGGGCTCTTAGAAGGGGTGAAACAACACCAAAGACTCATTAACATGCAAATGGTCTTTTAAAGACCTGTGAATTGCTCGGGTGCGGCTGTGTGTGCGTGTGCCCGGGAAGCTGTCTCATCCTGGTCTGCCACACACAACAGGGGGGCTGAAGCCCTTTGAGTGCAGTGGGTGTTGCACGCCTGGCTCAGACCCCTTGAGACCCGGCCCACTTAAAGCCCTGCTCTACAGTATGGCAGGCATTGCCTTTTCATGAGCACAGTGCTTGTAGTGACACAGGCGTGTTCTGAGCGCCTATGCGTTCCCGGTTACTATTTTGGATTCTGCCACTGGGGTCGGACTCTGCTTGGGCAGGAGTATCTCTTGAGGGCCCTCTCAACGTCCGGGCATGTAGTGGGGGCTGTCTGCGGTACCACTGAAGTATGAGGTTGGCCGCAACGGCTCCATCTCCCTAGTGACTGCGTAGCTCTATCTCCGGGCTTGTGTCTCACCATCCCCCGGGGTTGCCATGCTAGTCTGGACCACAGCACCACCAGCCCGATCAAAGAGCAGATCTCAGCTCGCAAGTTGAAGATGAGTGCAACAGTAGGCTCTACAGCGCCCCAAAGGATCAAGGGTGCAGGTGCCAACTTCAATGGGGCAACGTTTGCATTCTATCTATTTGTCGAAACATTCAACCTAAAAAACTATTTTACAAATACCAATATGGGACAATAGTAAAAATAAACATTGAGGCAATTTGAAAAGCAGTTTTCCTGCAAACAAAAGTGTACGTAAATGTGAAGCGACAGTGTGAAAACTTTCAAAGATTAGAAATGTCCTGTGTGATAGTTGCTGCAGTAAGACATTAAACCCCCATCCTTTGAGTTAAAATGTACTGAAGAGGCCGGAAAAGAGACAGGGGCATAATAGCAAGGAACCTCGTTAAAATTATCGCCGCCGCTAAAACGGCGATAATGGGCTTGCTAATATGTGTTATAGAATTCCAATAGAAGCCCAGGTTAGATGTCCTGCACATCTAACCTGGCCTTCTATTGGAATTCTATAATGCATATTATCAAGCCCATTATCGCCGTTTTAGTGGCAGTTTCCTGCTGCTAAAACGACGAAAATTTTAACGAGGTTCCTTGCTAATATGCCCCACAGTCACTTATGTTATGTTATGTTATGTTAATAACATTTTTATAGCGCACAGCTGCCCCAGCCAAGGGGCGTCCCGGCGCTTCTGGTAAGGTCATCACACACAACACATCAAAACAGTGGGAGAGATATACTGAAGAGGAGTTTAAAAGGGATGAGAGAACAAATGAGTTTTAATAGCTTTCCCAAAGCTCAACAGCTCATCAATTTCTCGAATGCGGGAAGGTAAAGAATTCCACAGCTTAGCCGCCAGAACTCGAAAGGAACGACCTCCGGCTCTACTCAATCTAAATCGAGGGATCACAACCAGATTTTGGCTCAAGGATCTCAGAGCGCGCGAGGGAACATAGAACTTCAAGAGATTGTTAAGAATCGGCTGGGAGGCCATCCTGAGAATCTTGAATGACAGACAAAGGGTCTTAAAATAGATCCTCTGTGTAACCGGAAGCCAATGGAGCGAGCGGATGGTGCTCTCAGCAGAACAGAACCTTGGAAGCCCCACAAGGGCTCTGGCTGCTGCATTCTGGATACGTTGCATCCGCATGATTTCAGCCTGGTTGGCCCCCAAACGTATAATGATCAGTTCCCAGAGTTGCCTCCAAAGTCTTTTACCTTGACCGCTTACTTTGGTAGTAGGACTTATAGAGGACTTTTGTTCTTGCCCTTGTGTTGCAGTGAACACTTGAATAAAGCTCCCAGCCTTTGCAAGCAACAGATGGGTTTGCTTGGGATCCAGATGAATGCCTGCATGTTGGAGCTGGATGGAATAAGACTACTTTTCCCAGGGTTCTTGCTGACATACTTTCCCAACATCTGAACACTAACACTCTCTCCCCTATGTTGATACTGTCATCACTCTTCTTGTCCAATCCCACTCCATTCCCCTTCATCCTTAGCGCTGTCCTGCTATTACACCACTGCCAACCTGGGCAATCTTAAGAGGCTGTGCAGCTCCTGTGCACGAATCACCCACCCAGGGGCCTCATTTATGAGGCCTTGCCTTGCGTCAGTTTTGCGCTTCCGATGCGTCACTTTTTGTGACACATCGGCGACGTAAAACATGCCTCCTGTTGTGCACTATTTACAAAGTGACGCATCTAAGCAGATGCGTCACTTTGTAAACCCCTGCGCTACATTATACCTGCATCAGGTATAATGTATGCAGGGGGCGTTCCCCCGCAAAAAGCTTCGTAGAAGTGACGCAGTGAAATCTATGAGATTTCACTGCGTCACTACTAGAACGCCGTTGCGTCAAAATCTTGCGCCTGCCTCACAGCAGGCGTAAGACTGACGCAAGCCCTTTCACATGGGGCTTGTCCCATGTGAAAGGGCGCATTGCTGGAGTTGTGTCACTTTTGTGACACACTCCAGCAATGCGTCACTTTTGCGCTTACAGATACTTCAGAAATACTAACGTATCTGTAACCCCTTGCGACATGATGTGTCATACATTAAATATGACGCATCAGGTATGTCGCAAGGAGTGTGCACTGAGAAGTGACACATCGCTGCTTTCAAGCAGCGATGCGTCATTTCTCATAAATGAGGCCCCATGTCTTTACACAGGGCTGGGTGAAAAATGCTCTCAGCCTCCACAATTGGCCGAAATTTGGTGACTTTGTGTGACCCCTTAATTCTAAGTTCCATCCAAGTTCCGCCAATCGACATGTGGCAGAATGTTTTATTCTCATGCACAGCTCCAGAACCGTAAGATGGCAAGTAAGTAAGTAAGTGCGAGTGAGATTTAGCGGCCCATAGCACGATTTCCAGACGCTACGACGACATCCTGCAAGATTTTTCTAATGAGGGCAGTTGCGACCGTTCACGGTCAGAAGGCTGCCACTTAAATAGAAAATCTACTCGAGCTACAACAAAATCAACTCTAGTAGATGTGCCCTTTGGTGGACATCATGGTGCAGTTTGCACTGATTTTCAGCGCAGAACACGCTCCCGGCACTAATTTACAGCATAAACGTTGGCGGAACTCCACAGAATCTCGCAGAGTTTTTATGTAACTCTGTGAAGTCAAACTCTGCAAGTTCCACCCATCCCTAGTTTTAAGTATGCACCTTCATGGTCTTAACTTTATTGCTCAACGATAACTATTAAACTTTTAAAGCAATCCATGTCATCCATTTCACATATTTCACTTCATCCTGCAATCCCTAAGAGAATTTCCTTTTCCCAGATAATGTGTTTTTGTAGTTCTCATACTACATGCTACCCTAACATAGTACAAATTGTGACCTGACTCTCTGGGTGATTTCAGATTGTGGGCGGGCGTTGATAATGGGAAAAAATGAGAAACCTCAGGATGATGGCAGTAAGAGTTTCTCACAGTGCCCGCCAGTTGGTCATTAACATATTCAGTCTAAATGCACATCCAATTCTAGGCCTCTCTGGAAAGCGTGCAAACCAAGGGTCACATAAATGCCAATTGTAAATTAAAGCACTGCTATGCATGTGCAGCCAGAAGCTGGCTCAGGGGCATTTTTGCATGCCCTCTAGGCGAGGAGAGGCAAGGGCTGTAGGGTCCCTTTTCTCGTCAGACCTTTTCTGAAATACTGAGGGGCCGACTTACAAGCCCCTTGTGCCTCCTTGCGCTGCCATTGCATCACTTTTTTTGATGCAACGGTGCCGCAAACAATGAGGTCAATTTACAACGTGACACATCTAGGGAGATGCGTCACGTTGTAAAGCCCTGCGTGTTGGACCCGGCCTCATGGCGTGGTCCTACCCCTCCCGCACGGCGGGCCCAGGACGACATCGGCCCTTCATCGATCCACGGTCGCCCCTTGGCGCTACTCTACACAAACTCCCGACGAGAGCAACCACCCTAGCAAACCACGGCTCTCCCCCCTGGAACACGGCGAACCCTGCACGCCCCAACGCTGCAGGTCCGGCTACCACTCCGGACCACCATTTCAGGCCCGACTCCATCTTGGGCCCATCACGTCCCGAGCACGTGGCCTCGGCCCGACCCCGGCCAAGGCCCCAGCGAAGCCCCGACATCGAAGCACCACGATCCCCCCAGGTGGTAGAGTGGCCACTCAACGGATCCAAGAGGAGGGGAGTTTCGATGGCCCTCCAGCCGTCCCCGGACGCCTGGTATCGATCGCCCTCCGGCCCCCCTGGGCGCTGGCTCCACCCCCCTGCTGGGTGTCTGGACACCACCATCCCGGCCCCTCTGACCCCCAGGCGAGAGGGTCCGGACATCAAAGGACTCCAGTCCTATATCTGGGCTAGCCCTGGATCAGGACGGGAGTTGTATCCTGGAGTCGAGAGCCCTGCTGACGCTGTCGCGGCTGACCCCGAGAAGATCTCGTTACCCTGAATCCTGAGACCATCTTTGGAGCCTGCTGGCGCTGCCGCGGTCCATCTTTGCTGAAACCATCTTTGGAGCCTGCTGGCGCTGCCGCGGTCCATCTTCGCTGAAACCATCTTTGGAGCCTGCTGGCGCTGCCGCGGTCCATCTTCGGTGAACCACCTTTGGAGCCTGGTGGCGCTGCCGCTGTCCATCTTTGCTGAACCACCTTTGGAGCCTGCTGGCGCTGCCACGGCCCCTCTTCGTTAAGACCACCTTCCGAGCCCTGCTGGCGCTGCCGCGGCTCGACCTCCTGGAACCCCCCGGCTCGAGGATTGAGAGCTGAGCGCAGGGTATCCCTATGCCCAACCAGTACAGAGACTGTCCCGCTACCCTGTTCACTGTTTACGAGACTTTACGGATCCCTCGATCCGCTTGTATATATTGCTGAATATAATCAACCTTTATTACTGATAAAACCTAAGAACTTATCCTCTTGTGTGGTGTCCATTTGTAGTGGTGTGATTGCTCTGCTGTACGATTATAGGAGAGGACCCTCACCCAGGAGGCCTCTCGACAACGCTCGGCCACTTCCAGAAGGAGGGGTGAACCTAGGGGTGGTCAGTCAGACATCTTCTGCCTCCCCCGGGATCGCCTTTCTAACACTGCGTCACATTATACCTGAGCCAGGTAAAATGTATTTAGGCTTGGCGTTTCCAATGCAAAAAGCCATGTAGAACTGACACAGTTATATTTATAAAATTTCATTTTGTCATTCTACGCCTTCACTGCGTCAATATCCCTACGCCTGTTCAGACCAGGTGTAAAGAATGACGCAGGGCTTTTTGTATGGGACTCACCTATCTGTTATGGCACGTTGCTGGAGTTGCATCACTTTCATGAGTAACTCCAGCAGTGAGTCACTTTTGTGCCAACAGGTGCATCAGCATTTCTGACGCATCAGCTAATACTTGCGCCATGGAAATAAATACAGTGGGCCTCATTTATGAGGCCTTGCGTCAGTTTTGCGCTTCCGATGCGTCACTTTTTGTGACGCATCGGCGGCGTAAAACATGCCACCTGTTGCGCACTATTTACAAAGTGACGCATCTGAGCAGATGCGTCACTTTGTAAACCCCTGCGCTACATTATACTTGCGTCAGGTATAATGAATGCAGAGGGGGCGTTCCCCCACAAAAATCATCGTAATAGTGACGCAGTGAACTCTATGAGATTTCACTGCGTCACTTTTAGGACGCTGTTGCGTCAAAATCGTGCGCCTGCCTCACAGCAGGCTTAAGACTGACGCAAGCCCTTTCACATGGGGCTTTCCCCAAGTGAAAGGACGCATTGCTGGAGTTGCGTCACTTTGCGCTTACAGATACGTCAGAAATACTGACATATCTGTACTTCCTTGCGACATGATGCGTCATACTGTAAATATGACGCATCATTGGTGTCGCAATGAGGACGCAGTGAAAAGTGACGCATCGCTGTTTTCACGCAGCGATGCGTCACTTTTCATAAATGAGGCCCAGTGCATCCATAGTGGTGCAAGGACATTTGGGACTGGAGCAAGGAAACTGACGGATCCATGCCGATGCGTCAGTTCCTTGTAAATCTGCCCCTCAGTTTTTATATCCCACATAGACTCTTTCCTCTTAAGCACCAGTTTTCACCCTCTCTATTTGAACGCCGTTCCTTTTAACTGTGCAGAAAAATGAGCGGCATCCAGCGGATTTGGCAGCTACTGTTGAGCCTGATCAGGGATCCCGTCCAGAATCAGTGAAATATGTTGACTTTGTCCCAGTGTAATTTGCTGACACTAGGACTCATTTGGTAAAAGTTGCACATTGTCTGCTTCGGTTTCATAGCAGCAACCTGTAGGAAAAGAGGGGGGTTCTTAATTTCACAACTAGCTAGGCCCAAAACAAAGGGCTCACTTAAAGGTCCATCAGACTTCCTTTTTTGGATATTCATCTGGTTTAGTGCTGTGTGGAGCCTCACGCCTAGATGTCAAAGCATTGGAGAAAAACAAGGACACTCAGCTTACTATAACTAAACAAGTGCTTTGAAGACACAATGCTTTAGAGCAACATTTTTGACTTTGTTCCACCTCTGTATGTCAGAAATGTGCAAGTTTTACAACAATCTCAGATCAATAGAAGTTATTACAGTAACTATGTAAATAGCACTTACCAATTTTCTTTACTTTTATAGAGCTAATCATCATAATGCGGGATTTCAGAGTGCTTTACATCACACAAACATAATATTTAGAGATAATGAATTATAGAAGTGTATAAATCGATATACAGGCAATGTTACCAAAGACAATGAGGGGCTGCAAGGTGTAAGAGTCGGATGTACGTTGTTACAACGCATGCTTTTACCACGCATGCTGTTACAACGCAGGTTTTACCACGCAAGCCATTACAACGCATTGCTTTGGGGGGTGCTGGATAGTGAATAGTTTAATTTCCTATTCCAACTCCAGTCCCCGTGGATAGTAGGGAAGGTGTTGGATAGTAAATTAGAACTATTACTTATCCTAGAGCGCCCCCCAGTGCAATGCGTTGTAATGGTTTTCGTTGTAAAGCCTGCGTTGTAAAAGCACTGCGTGGTAAAGTTTGCATTGAAAAGGACGTTCCCCGTAAGAGTCACGTCATCCAGAGCGGTAGGCATTACATGTTAAAAGCACCTGGTCTGGAGAAACAAGAAGTCAGGATTTAAAACGTTATGCAGTGCTTGCCTTAGATATTAAGACTGTATTATTATCTAAAGAAACCCAGAAGACACTATGGAATAACAAAAGATTTAGTACAAAGACAAGGTGCTAAAGCTATGTCTTTTAGTTTATGTGCAGGTCTTTGGTGCCTGCCCCTACCCGACTGTGCTATATTAGGATTGTGACTAGGTTATCGCAAATAACAAAATAATCTCTAAAACAGAAAAGTTCCCCACTAAGCGATTTACATAGGATACAATGGAGGAGGACAAACCAACAAAATAACAGTGTGAGCCAAGCCAGAGCCTAAGCAAAGGTCAGGTCTTTCGCTGAGCCATTAAAACATTTGGAATGCGCATCGTGCAACATTGTGTTAGATTATAAGACATTTTCACAATTTAAAAAGTGTACTTTTAACAACACTTGGAAGCTTTTTACTTTAGCACATCAAATTATACACTGTATTGTGAAGAATTTATCGAAAGTGAGAGTTTTTAGGTCTCGCCTAGGCAGCGCTCGCGCTATCTCTTTGAGACATGCTGTACTCAGGATTTGGGCAAGAAGCTCTGCCTACTTTCTGCCCGTTTTGTATTTGTCTCCTGTCACTGTCCTTCGTACATGGTGGCTTGTCATTGGTCGTTAGGCTTAGTAGTCCCTCCTTTTCTCTAATTGTAACCTCCCATGAGGACACCCCCTGTTACATGTGTTGTTACCCAGTAGGTTTTAATTATAGCTTCAGAGCACTATTTTCTTAAATAGTTTTATCCTGCCTGCAGCCCAGTACATGCTCAGTGACACACAAAGTCCGAAGCCTTGCTTTATCTGTAGTTACGGCAGATGTGCCTTTCTTTTATTCTCCACGGCGCGCCTCACGAGGTGACTCTCTCTTTACCAAACACGTGCCCGGTAAAAGAGCCACACTAATATAGCCCGCAAATCCTACTGCTTCCAGAGGATGCGCTTTATCTTTAAGTATGCCTCACGTCATTATGCACAGATCTGGCCTTGTACCGAGACATCGGCCGTATCAGTCACACCTCATAAATCCAGGTACTAGAGAGCCATGGCGATCTCTACTGCTGGCCCTTGTACCTACCTGTGTAACAGAGTGGGGAAACTCATTTTATTGACATTGTGACGTCTCTGTGATTGTAAAACAATGGGGCATATTATCAAGGACCGGCGTTAAAATTATCGCCGTTTTATCGGCCGGAAACTGCCAATAAAACAGCGATAATGGGCTTGATAATACACCCTTGTTAATTCCCATGGAAGCCCATGTTCTTGTGTTAACATGGGCTTCTATGGGAATTAACAAGGGCGTATTATCAAGCCCATTATCGCCGTTTTATCTGCAGTTTCCTGCTGAGAAAACGGCGATAATTTTAACACCGGTCCTTGATAATATGCCCCAATGTTCCCGACACAGGAAGAGGTGGCTGGGATGCTTTTGGAAAGATTACCGTAAAGGCTCTAAAGAGAGCCTGGCTGATTTTTTTGTGCACAGCTTTGGTTCGGTGAAAGTGAGTATAACTTGTTTTCAATGCACTTCGACCACTGGTCTGAAAGGATGTAAGTCGAGATGAGGTCATGTGGCACTGGCAGCTACGTTTAGCCCTGCGAGGCACATAGGCTGCTTTGCTTGTCCAAATTATAAAACATTAAGGAAACATATCTAGGTAGGAGCTCAGAGCCCACACCCTACCGGGAGGTACATTGTTTTGGCAGTGATAGTGTTACTAGCCGTCACACTGCTAAACGTCGAGGTGCAATTCATAACCTCGGTTTCCACTTCAACATAAAACTAAGGGGCATATTATCAACAAATAGCGATATTTATCGCTATGTAGGCTTAGCGGCAATTTTTTTTCCGCCGCGCATCACCGGATTTCATCGCTGAGATAACGTGCTATTAGCAACGTTTATCTCAAAAGCGATAAAATTCAAGGCGATAGAGGCAAAATCCGTGAATATCGCTGAGAATACAGCAATATTCACGCATTATCGCTAACAGGGACTTAGTCATTATATCCACCTCCCATTGGATATAATGGCTAAGAACTGGTCTGAGCAGGCGTTAGTTTTTGGAGATATTCGCACTTAGCTCGAATATTTCCAACACTACGCCTGCGTTTTGCATTTCTGTGCCCTTCTATTGTACACCAAGGGGCATATTATCAACAACTAGCAATATTTATCGCTAAATAAGCTTAGCGAAATTTTTGTTATCGCCGCGCATCACCGGATTTTATCGCAGCGATAACGTGCTATTAGCAAAGTTTATCTCCAATGCGGCGATAGCTGCAAAATGCGTGAATATCGCTGGAAATCCAGCGCTATTCAGGCATTAACGCCAATAGGGTCTTAACCTAAATATCCAACTCCCATTGGATATACAGGTTAAGAAGTGGTCTGAGCGGGAGTTAGTTTTCATAAATATTTGCTCTTCGTGCAAATTTTGTTATCGCTAAGCCAGCGTTGATTATAGGCGTTAGCGATGTTAGCGACTGCTTTCAGTTGCTAACAGGTTGGGTACGCTCACTTTGCATGTCATTAGCGATAAATATCGCTGACATGCAAAGCGGGTCCCAAACCGCTCGTTATCACCTAAGCTTGCTAATAGGGCGATGAAATTATCACCGCTTTGCGGCCGAAAACAGCCGCAAAAGCGGCGATAACATCATTTCGCCTGCCTTGGTAATATGCCCCTCTGTTTTATGTGCATAGGTTAGTGGGTTACTGCTTTTGTCAAAGAGATTCTTTTGTTACTGTGCAGTTCATGAGTGACAATCATAATCTAGCACAGTGACCTATAAACTGTCATCATAGAGCTGCTTGCAAACTGCATGGTACAAGTTAGAAACATATGTTTTTCCCAGTCTTTCATTATCCTGATGCTGCTAAAAAGGTTTATTTGGGTGGAAATACATTTTTATTGTTAATGTCAATGATAACCACTGTGTGATGTTCTGAATCCTGAGTTTGTGCTTCTTCCGACCAAGCACTCTTTAAAAATGCCTACCAGCATGAATGACGTGAATCCTACACCTTGTAGTCGCATTTCCCTTATGTAACATTTTCTATATACTGATTTACGTGTATGAATCATTGTCTCCATGGAGCAGATTTGCAAGGAAAGCGACTCAGTATGTGCCACAAGTCATTTGGCTGTGCCGCACTGAGTCATTTTCAAAACACAGGGATGTAACATATTTACAACAATATGTTGCATCTCTCTGCTTCCCCCTGCGCTGGCACAAAAACTGCTGCCATGCTCCTGCACAGGCACTCTTGCTACATGGTGCAAGGATGCCTGCATTGTGGGGAGATTGTTTATATGTAGGAAGGGCTCCCTTCCTGCACATAAACAATTAGAAATGGTGTTTTTCAACTTCTAAGTGTGCTGCATTAGCACACATAAAACTTGCAAAACGTCATTGTTTTACTGATTGTTTATGTGCAGGAAGGGATACCTTACTGTTTATAAACAATCACCAGAGGTGATTTCCTCTTTCTCTGCGTGCTGCTGAATGCAACACGCATAGAAAGCGGAAAAAAACAAGGAGAAATGAATACATTTCTCCTCGTTGCACCTCCCTACGCCTCCCCTGTGGAGGCATAGCATTCAGACAAATTTCCAGATTTATGATTTCTAGTAAATCTAAATGTGTCTGGTTTCATGGGTGTTGCATGGGAACACCCACGGCAACACCCATGAAATGCTCTTTTCACGTAAAGTGCTGTGTGCAAATGGGCCATATTTACAAGACCAGGAAATGTCATGCAGGGTGGCTTTTCCTGCCTTGGAAATATTGGGCACTAAAATGGCCACTTGTGCGTCACTTTTTGTGACGCATCCGTGGCGCAAAGGGCTTGTAAATCTGCCCCTATGTGTGTGTGATGTAAAGTGCTCTGACATTCTATAATGGTATGAGAGATGCTATAAAACAAATGAAATACATGTGACAGAGGGGCTATGGAGAGATGAGAGGCACTGTTGGAGGGTGATAATAAGGGAATCATTTTAGAACCCCAACAAAGATTGTCGCAACCTGGTGCATAGTAAGGTCATCATTTATTATTCTTTAAAAGCGAATACAATTCAACAAATAATGATAAATGTGTTGTAAATGTTTCCTACATTTTCTTGGGGGGAGAGCCCCCCAAAGCCCCCTAAGTAGTGGTCAGGCTCACACAATGCGATTGGTGTGCACTGTATGGGGACTGGTCTGAAATCATTTAGCAGGGCTGCTTTGGATTTCCAGTCTGGCCCTGGCAGGAGCCTTGTACTGCGAAATAAACCAACTGTTAGAACCGGGGGTCTCTAGTTGGCAGAGGTAAGTACCTTAGACCAAGTAGGGACCCTTGCTTCTAGTCAGGGTGAAGGAATAACCCTCTGAGATAACCCCTGCTCACCCTCTAGGTAGCATGGCGCGAGCAGTCTAGGCTAAACAGAGGCAATGTGGATAACATTTGCACTTAACACAACAATAATCCCCAATCCACCACCAACTGAGACCACACAGGTAAGTATTTTTATAAAAATATATAACTTTATCTAGTTTCAGCAAGTAAATCAGGCATTTGCACGATAATCACTTTGGTAAGAATAGGTTGCGCTTAAATCTTAATGGTTGCAGTTAATCTTCAAGGTGGTACTTAATTTCAGGAAGTTCGTAGATCAAACAGTCTCAGGTCTCTTTGGGAATCAGTACTGAAAATGGGTAATACTGATTGTTCTACAGAAAACAAAAATGTGCTCTTAAAAACGAGCAAGGAAAACAATGCCACGTGTAATCTTACTTTTGGCCTTTAAGCGCTGCCAGTGCGCTTCCTCGCGAGGCCCGGGGGCTCTTTTCTTCCCCGGGGTCCACCTCGCTCCTCTGCGTGCCCCCAGGCGCCCTGCGCCCACCAGAACTCACTCGCTTCCGGTCCCGGCCGGTCCCTCCTGCTCCCCCGCCTGCTCTCGACAATCCAACGAGCGGCGGGGAGCGGGCTAGGCGCTCAAGGCTGGGACGGCAGGCCGGGGCGGGAGACACTCGGGGGAATCCCTCGGCGAGGGCAGGTCGCTTCTTCCCGGGTCCGACGGTGATCGCGCAGCACTTCCCTGGGTCCCGAGGATGGGGACCAATCCGGTCGCGGCGTCTGGGCGAGCCTCTGGTGCACCCGGGAGTCAGCCAATGGCAGAGCGGCTCCCGGGACAGTCAGGCCGTGACGCTCCGCTACTTCGGCCAATCACGGCCCACCGCCACTGATGACGCTGCGCCGCCACGGGCCAATCCCGTCGCGGCGTTAGTGAGGGGGCTCGGCTCCCTCCACCAATGGGAGCGCGGCGCCTTCGTTCTTTGGCGCTTCAGCTCCCCAACGATCGGCGATCTTGGGGGGGGTATTCCTGGCCCCCTGGCCGCGGTGGTGACACAGCTCACAGTCGTTTTCAGTGCGCCTTGCACTGGGAAGGCCCACAAGTCTCCGGTCGGCCCCACACACCCGCGTGTCGATGAACACGCCGATCTTGGCCCCGCAGCAGGCTGGGTCAGCGCGGCACTCTCAAGCAGATTAGAGAGCAGCCCACGCGCTAAGCAGGCAAACTACAGGGTTTCACGATCTCCTCGCCACACAGCAGCTTCAGGGGGCACAGCAGGGTCTTGTAGTCCTTGGGCAACCTTTATGTCCCTGGGTTGCAGACAGGGGGGCAGCTCTTCTCAGGCCCTTGGAGATTCAAGATTGTAGACACAGCACACAGCAAAGTCTTGGCAGTTGCAAGCAGGCAGGGTCACAGCACACAGCAAAGTCCCTTTCTCCTCCTCAGCTTCCAGTTAGACAGCAGAACAGGTCAGCCCTTAGAGCACACAGCAAGGCAATCTTCCTTTAGTTCTCTAGCCGTCCTCCTTCCAGCCGAGGTTCCTTCTTGCTTGTAGAATTTCAGAATCTCCACTTCTGTAGTCAGGGGTCCTTTCCTTATACCCCTCAATGTCTTTGAAGTCCTTTGAAGTCTTTGTGCATGGAGGCCCTGGGTTCAGTCTAAACCAGTTCTGGGGGTTGCGGAGTACTGAGGTGTCTCTGGTTTTCTTCTTCCTGTCAGCTTCAGGGTCAGAGGTGTTAGTTGACCGGCAGGAGGGAGCTAGCATGGGGGAGGCAGGCACAGCCCAGCACTTATCAGGCGTTTCTTCCTCCCACCTCCCGGGCAGCAGATGTGCCCTTTCATCCCCGGGCTGGCTCCGACCCTCTCCTCCGGGGGCTCTGCAACCCCCCTGTCACATCCAGACCAGACAGACATTCCACAAACCCAGGCACACAGAAAGGTTTAGACAAGAGAACAGCCACTTTCTAAAAGTGCTATTCTCCAACACAGGGTTTAAAAACACCCTTCACTAAAAGATGTGTCATTAAATTCTGAGTTCAGGGATAATTTTCACTTATGTCCCATCTTGTTCCTATGGGGAGATAGGCTGGCATCACATGGGCCAGTCTCCTCCCTGTTACTCTATGGAGCAAGAGAGCCTTACAGCAGTGAGCACAAAAAATGGCTGCTGCCCACTACCAGAGCATGTGACCTGCACTAGTACATGCTCTACCTTAGCTATACACTGCACCCTGCCTAGGGGGGTACCTTGAGCCTTCCATAGGGGTGGCTGATGTGCACAGACAGGGAAGGGTTAGGCCCAGCCAGTGGAGACACTGGCCAGGGGGACAGGGCAGTCCACTGACTGCACACAGGCCCTGCGCTGGCAGGCCTGAGTCACCATTTTAAAGGCTACTCATGTGGGTGGCGCAATCTGCGCTGCAGGCCCACTAGTAGCATCTGTCATCACCAGCCCTGGCACACACAGTGCACTTTACTAGGGACTTCGTGGTGATACAAATATGCCAATCAGGTATATTCAATCAATATCACAATTTACAGAGGGAGCACTTACACTCTGACACTGATCAGCAGTGGCAGAGTGTCCAAAGCATCTAAATCAGCAAAAACGAAATCCAGCACAGCATCAAAACACATGAGTCAGAGGCAAAAAGATGGGGGAAGAACCACGCCAAAAGATGTCAGGTCTAACACCAACCATTTAAAAGTTAGTCACGGAGATGCAGCACTACCCTTCACGTTTTTTGCAAATCCTTTCAATATAAAACAGTAAGGGGCATATTAGCAAGGAACCTTGTTAAAATTATCGCAGTTTTAGCGGCAGGAAACTCCCGCTAAAAAGGTGATAATGGGCTTGTTAATATGCGTTTTAGAATTCCTATAGAAGCCCAGGTTAGATATGCAGGACATCTAACCTGGGCTTCTATAGGAATTCTATAATGCATATTAGCAAGCCCATTATCGCCGTTTTAACAGGAGTTTCCTGCCGCTAAAACTGTGATAATTTTAACGAGGTTCCTTGCTAATATGCCCCTAAAATCCTTAGTAATTTGAGTATTTGTTTTGGTGTGCACACGTGTGTTTATTGTTTTTGAATGACTGTTTTAATGTTTGAAATTTAAGTCATACAAATTGCTTGGGGATCCCCGGCTTCCAGTGATGACTCAATGGGGGTCCTCACGAGTCAAAAGTTTGGGAACCACTGGGAGGAGAAATGGCAAAGCTGGCATACCCAGAATGCATCTGTGTAAGCATAGAACTGTTGCAGCAGGAAAAGACCATTAGCGATCATTATTGGATATTGATTTTGAAATGTGTTGTAACATGGGAGCTGATTTTTTGGGTTGTATTCAAGGACTCAGAATTAAGCCGCTCTAACTGTACCATGGAAAAAAAATGTATAGTTCTCGTTGAACAATTTGAATATATCATGAAATCAACAAAGCAGGTAAACTTGATTTTTTTGGAATACGTGTGTTGATTAAAGTTTATTTGCAAGATTATTGAAAAGTCAGGGTGCTTTTGGAGTTCTGATCATGTACACTAGGAAATTGTTTAATCAGATGTGATCTCACTATACAGTTTTGGAAAGTTAATTCAAAGTAGGAAAGTTTATTCGTAATAGAAAATGTGGTACACGAAACGTGAATCCAGCAAAACGTCTGTGTTGTTCTAAAAATGACAATGTAAACTCGAGCGCGGCCCTCTGTCGGCAGTCAGTAAAATTGCAGCCTTTAGTCTGAAGGAAATCTCAAATGAGGCATTGGTATATAAGAGATGAAAAATCCGGCATACCCATAATGCATCTGTGTAAGCATAGACCTGTCCCAGCAGCAAAAGATCGTTATCGATAATATTGGACTTTGATTTTCAAACTGTTTGTAACATAAACGCTGGTTCTCTTGGTTGTACTAAAGGACTTAGAACAAGGCCGCCCTAGCTGTCTTATTCGATATATATATATAGTTCCCCGTGCACAGAGTGCGCAATTTATCCTCAATAATATACCATATAAGCGTACTGTCGTTTGCTGCACTTCGTGTGGCGCTGATGATAGTACACAAATCATCATTTTTGGAAGGTCTCCTTGTGATACCGGAGATCTGATTATTCAGTATACAATTAATAACTAATCAATTGATACATGATTTACCATACGTGTTGAAATGCAATGAGATCTGATTATTTCGTACATAAATAATATATATAGTTGCCATAAATTCGAAAACGTTCACTGCTGATACGGAGATCTGATTATTCAATATACAAATAAGTTATTATATCGGATGACTAATACTATCTAGAATGGTAAGGTTTTATCACAGTAAATTGTTAATGTGTATTAGTGATTTAAATTAGAAACGAGAAAACAGTAAAACGTCTGCGTTTGTCTGAAAATAAAGGGGCAGACTTACAAGCCCCTTGTGCCTCTTTTACGCCGCCGTTGCGCCACTTTTGTGATGCAGCGGCAGTGCAAAAGATGCGCCATGGTGCGGGGTATTTACAACGTGACGCATCTCCCAGATGCGTCACGTTGTAAAGCCCTGCGCCAGAAGGAGGCGTTCCTGCACAGGGGGGCGTTCCGGTGCAGGAACGCCTCCTAAAAGTGGCTGAGTGAAATCTACAAGATTTCATTTCACTCAGTCACTTTAGGGCCCAGGCTGTGTCAAAACCCTGCACCTGCTTGAAGCAGGCTTAAGGATTGATGCAGCATTGTGAGACTAGGACTCCCCAGAGCATTGTTGGAGCTGCGTCGTACTTGCGACGAAATTCCAGCAATGCGCCGCCTTTACGGCACAGATGTGTCACGCATCTGTGCCATTTTTGCCCCATGGTGCGCCGCATTGTATATGCGGCACATCCATGGTGGCGGCAGCATGGCGCACAATAACTGGTGCATCCCTGGGGATGTGCCAGTTATTGTAAATCTGCCCCGAAATGCGCTGATCCCCATCTCTGCTCCTCTCTAGCGCCACTAAATGTGCTTATATTTCCCATGATCCCCCATGCTCTACTCGCAGTCGCTTCTGGTGCCAACAGAAGGACCAATAATTCACCAAGTCTTATTCTCACTGGACCAGGCGGAGGCGCAGCGCTAACGTGACGATGTAACCCCTCTGAGGACCTCTGTTGGCCGTCAGTGGCATTGCAGTCTTTAGTCTCCTTCGAACTCGAGTAGGGACTTTGAAAACAAGCACTGGTAAATCCAACTTACACATAATGCATTGCATGAACCACCAGCAGAGTAAGAAACACGTCATTAATTACTGGGCATTCATTTTATGTTTATCCTGTAAATTTTATCTATTTAATGACCATATTTAGTGTGAAAAATCAAAATATTACACGTTGTTCACTTGCTAGTCTAAAATTGGCTATCCGCAGACTAAACAAGTGTAGTGTAATTAGTCCACGGTTTGATGTGAACTTGAAGGATCTGGTAAACCTGGCAGAAGATGATTATGCTTTCTCTTTGATTTATTGCCACTCACAGCAGCCATTGAAACTTTAGTATTATGTAAATAAAACTGCATTTCCCATGATGCACATGTAACACATCACATCCTGTCAGACCCCATAAGAGCCACCATGACCGGAAATCCTCCTCTTTCTTTGCTTCGAACAGTAAAAGTCCATCAAATATAACTCAAATCCAATAATAATATCCTTCAAGGTGGAAGAAAAAGCCAACTGGAAATAACGTAGTCTTAACAGGAAGCATATTTAATCTGTCTTCTTCTCAGAACCTGGAAGAATGAGAGTCAGGAAACCCGTAATTTCTGCTTAAACAGAATATAAACAAACGGGTGGGTAAAACATTACATTACTGTAATATAACCGGGTGGGATAATACTCCTCTGTGTTCTTAATAGAATTGAAAATTCTTGGCGCGATAGCTGGCTAAATTTTTTATTCTTGTACAGGAACAGAGGCTTCGTATTATTCTAGTTTAACACTGATGAAACACTACAGAGGAAATATCACCCACCGGTTTATAATAAAACTGCTTAAACGTAGATTAGGAAGATCAATCAACAGAATGCATAATCTCCTGAACAGTAGAACCCAACATAAAACGTTTAGAGGCCATGGGGCCACGAAGAGAATACGCCCCAAACACCTGGGTGTCAACATCCACCTCTTGCATAACAGATTTCATCCATCTGGCTATCGTAGCCGCAGTAACAGGTTTGTAAGGTTTATGCAAAGCAATTAATAATTGCACCACACCAACAGGCCGAATGGACCTGGTACATTCCTTGTAGGCCTTAAGACACTGAACTACACAAAGTTTAGTGTTAGTAGGAAAAGCATGATATTCCACACTCCGAGACATTGTCTTAGTTCTGAAGTAATGTTAAAAGAAACTCCTTCAGGAGTAAATACTCTACTTGTAATGTCCAAAGCCTTAACGTCAGATGACCGTCTACATGCTGCGAGACATAAGAGCATGGCCAATTTGGACAAAAGTTGTTTCCATGTTAACATATTATTTTGCAGCCTTTGATTAAATAAGGAATGAACTAGAGAGACGTCCCATAAGGTTTGGGCAGATTCGCTACTCTAATACCCTTTTATAGTTTACATATTAACGAATGCATCCCTACTGGTTTGCCCTAAATGTGGGAATTACCGGCCGAAATGGCGGATCAGAAATTATTAATGGAACGATATGCCAATCCCTCGGAAGCCTAATGAGAAAGAAAATGTACAACGCAGGGTAAGTCTGCCCCCACGGGATCCACGTATTGTTCCACGCACCAACGAACCCAGCCCTTCCAGGCTGAAGAGTATCTCTTCCTGGTGGAAGGGGCCCAAGCCTGGTTGATAAAGGCTGAAGCTTGTTCCGAAAAGCCGGGCTTTGCCAACGCTGCCAGAAAGTCTCCAGGCCATCAGGGACAACTGCCCCGACATTATCATCGGGTGCATCTCTCCATGAGGGCCCTGGAGCATTGTCAGGGACTCCGGGATTCTCCTGGGAGAGTCGTAGCTCGCCTCCAATAGAATAGGGAACCAAGGCTGTGACTTCCACAGGGGAGTCACTAGGATCACTTCCGCCGTCGGTTGCATTATCTGCGTGAACACCCGGGGAATCAATATGATGGGGGGAAAGGCATAATTCAGAGACTGGGACCAGTCCTGAGTGAAGGCATCAGTCGCCAGAGCTAATGGATCCAGTCTCCAGCTGAAGAACCTGGTCATTTGCTGATTCAATCTGGACGCAAATAGGTCGATCTGGCATGTCCCCCAGATCGCCTGCAGCCAATTTACTACCTGGTGTTGGAGTTGCCAATCGCTGTAGACCTTGATATGTCGGGAGTTCCAGTCCACCACTACGTTCGACTGGCCCGGAATAAATTCGGCTATGACCGATATCTGGTGACTTAGGCAATAGTGCCAAAAGTCCTTTGCTATTTCTACTAACATGGAGGACCTCGTGCCTCCCAGTTTGTTGATGTAGCGAACTGCTGATATGTTGTCCATCCACAAGAGGATGCAACACAACATTTATTTGGGTGACAGAGTCCGGATCGCGAATGACCTTGCAAGAAGTTCGAGACAATTGATGTGGAAGTCTCATTCGCGAAGGGACCAACGCCCTCCTGTGGAAATATTTCCACATCGAGCCCCCCAGCCCCAGCAGCTGGCGTCTGACTCTATGATGACCTCTGGAAGGGAGCCAAAGATGGCTCTACCGTTCCACGCATCCATGTGGGCCAGCCACCACTGAATCTCCTCCCGGACCTCTGATGATAGAGGGGCCAGGTCCGCGTAGGAGAGTCCTTTCTGCAGAGGTTGAATCTTCAACCTTTGAACGGCTCGATAAAGAAGAGGCTCGATAAAGAAGAGGCCCTGGAAATATCGCTTGTATGGATGACGCCAACAGGCCCACTATTCTGGCAATCACGCTCAGTGAGACCGTCTGTTTGGATAACAGGGAATGCAGCTCTTTTTTGATATCCCGAAGTTTGGAGCAGTGAAGGCTCAACTGGTCATGCGCAAATACTGAACCGCCACGGTCAAAGACTGCGCCATGATCAGTATATCGTCTAAGTACACTATCATGTAAACCCCTTGTTCTCTGAGGTAAGCTTTCACTGGCTTCAGCACTTTGGTGAAGCACCATGGTGCTGAGGAGAGACCGAAAGGAAGGTCCAAATATTCGAACCATCTATCCCGCCATTGAAATTGCAGGAAAAGGCGATGTGGAGGAAAAATTGGAATGAACAAGTAGGCGTCCTTCAGGCCAAGACGGACCATCCAGTCCCCTTGTTTCAGGAGACCCGCCAACAGATGGATACCCTCCATCTTGAAATGCTTGTAAGTCATGTAATGATTGAAGTCTTTCAAATTGAGTACCAACCTGTAACCTCCGCCTTTCTTCTGTACCAGAAAAATAGCCCTCGTCACAAAATGCAATTACGTGTTTCTACAGCAATCCTTCGATTTCTGAATCTATAAAAGCGCACTCTGTTTGGGAAAAAGAAAGCTGTCTGGGCCGTCTGTCCTGATAAGGAATCTGAAAGAAATCTAGATGAAAACCCTGAATTGTCTGTAATATCCAAGCATCCTGAGACAATTGAACACAATTGTGATAGAAAAACTGAGTATGACCTGCCCCAAGGGAAGTGGGAATGTGTCTGGAGCACTCACCTGAAGATTCTGGGGCTTGGAAGCCTCCACGATATGCTCCTCTGTTGAAACGCCTCTTGTTGAAGCGTTGTCTGGTGGCGTAGAATGTGCCCCACTGTGTCCCACTCACCCCTGCCTCGACCGAAGTCACCTCTCTGAGGACCTTGGAAGATTGACAGCCAAACGAGCGTCCTCTGCCTCGTCCGGCCCTGGTGAAAACACTAGCCTGAAAGACTCTCTTGATACCCGACTGGGCCTTGTCAAGAGTCGTGAAGGTACCCACGTATTTGGCCACGTTTTTACGACACGTTCCCCAAAGAGATTGCTGTCCGCCAAAGGACCTGCTCCTGCTGCCACCAACTCCGTGAGGTTGGAATCCATCCCCATAAGTAGGGATTTACGGTGCTCCGTGGAGATGGCGCAGTTTGCATTACCCAAGAGGCATATCGCCCTCTGGGTCCATCCTGCCAAGACATGGGGATCCACTGCGATACCAGATTCCTGCGCCTCTAGCGCCATTTCGAATATCTTTGCCAAGGAGGCCACTACATCTAGGAGCTTGTCCTGGCATCCTCGCTAGGTGCGGTCAATACCTTTCTTTGGGTATTTAGCAAACTTTTTTAGAAAAGTTAAGAGACTGGAGTCAATAGCCAGGGTTTCTGCTACTTTGTCAGAGATATCTGGTCTGGGACACTCTGAGCGGAGTTTGTTCCGCACCTCTTTGTCAAAGCTTCTGCGCAGATTGTCATGCAGGTATGAGGCAACCTCAGGAGCTGGCAACCAGTCCGAAGACCTTGGGTGCACAATGTCAGCTGGATTGAAATTGAAGGGAGTAGATATAGTTTGTGGGGGTTCCACATTCTTGGACTTCCTGGTCCTCTTCTTAGGAGTGTCAGTAGACGTTGTGTCCGTTTCAGTATCAGTGTCCGGGGTCTTGGATCTGCCAGTGTGAGGGACAGGCAATGAGGACAAAGTAGAAGAGTGAGGCCAGGACTTAGACTGAGGTTCGGAAGCCAAGACGTCCTTGTGAGTCCCTGCAGGAGCAGTGAAACCATGACGTATAGCACTTTTTTCCAATTGTTTAGTTAGTTTCAATGCAGTAGCAAGCGCCTGCTGCACAGTTCCCGGAACTGTTTTCTCCAGGGCCTTGTTGACCAACTCCTGGACCGAAGCATCCAGGGCCTCAACAATGTTATCCTCGATGGAAGGGTTTGTCACTTCCTCCTCATATATGGTGTCATCCTCTTCATAATTGACCCAATCCTCCATTATGGGACAAAATTTGTATATATATTTGCTCATGGGGCAAAATACAGAGGAGTAAAAGGGAGGAGCCAACCCACAGCACAGAAATCAGAACAGGTACTGATGCAGCGCTACTCGGAAAATAAATTCTAAAGACCTCGTCACCTTTCCCTGAAGTACTAGGGGCCCGATGTAGGTAAAACGCATTTACCGATTTTAAAATACCGATTCGTACCGAATCGGTATTTCAAAATCGGAAAATGATATGTAGATAAAAAAAATCTGAAAATTACAGAATCGGTAGCAATCGGTATCGTGAGTCGATACGTACCGATTCGGCAAGTACCGATTCGGTATAGACCGATTCGGCCACTACCGAATCGGTAAATACCGAATCGCTAATAGCAATACACCCCATGGGCCAAAAGGCCAATAGGAACGCATTATAAATACCGAATCGGTATTTACCGATTCGGTAGTAGCCGATTCGGTATAATCCGAATCCGTATTTACCGAATCGGTAAATGCCGATTCGTCGAGCAAGGAAACTGAAACTAAAGACATCAGCCAATGAGGTAGAAGCACCCTCCCCCACCCTAGCAGGGTGTGGCAACCCAGGCAGGTGCAACTCATCAGAACTTTCTGGAGAGGCAGCCTGAGCTGAGCATCCACAGTGAGCAGCAGTGGTAGCAGTATCCAGATCCCTGTGAAACATGGCAAGCAGCTCTGAGAGGCAGAAGGCAGAGCGCAAGCGGAAGACCAAATTCAGCACCATGGAGCTGCAAGTGTTGGTGGAGGATGTGGTGAGGGTACACAGGCAGCTGTATGGAAGGCTGTCCCTCACTGTTCCAGAGAGCACTAAGAGGAAGCTGTGGATTGAAATTGGGGAAAGAGTAAACGCTGTTGGTGTCACCCACAGGAGCCAGGACGACCTCAAAAAGAGGTTCTACGACATCCGCAGCCTCACAAAGAGGAAACTGGCCGAGCTGCACAAGCAGGCTGGACTAACTGGTGGAGGCAAGAACCGGGCGCCACCCCTCACTGACCTGTAGGAACTTGTGGCGACTACCATTGAGAGCGAGAGTGTCGTGGGAATTGGGGACCTGGATAGCTCATCCAGAGCTACAGCTACAGGTAAGAAGCATGCGCAACTTGACACACCCTACCAGACACCTCCCCTTTAGACCCAATGCACAGCCAAACCCCAGCCCAGTACTGCTAGCAACAGACATGAGCAATGCATCATGCTAAATGTAGTCAGCAAAAGTACCCAAAAATGCCACTGCAGAAGCATAATAAAAAGAACTGTAATACTGCATCAAAGTATTTGTAATGAAATGTGCAATGCTTTAATAGTAGTGACTGTAATACATTAGCACTCAGTTGACAAATGCTTCTTTATACCTAGGGGCACCATCAGGCGGGGGAGCAGCAGCTACTCAAGCACCAGCTCCAGCACCATCAGCCAGTGTGGTGGGAGTGCCAAGCACCAGTGTACATACACAGGAGGAGGACAACAGCAGTGCCCTGGGCAATGAGGAAGACACTGGACATTCCCTCACATTTCCACACTCCCCCTGACTGTCTCTGTCTCAGACGCCCCCATTGCAGTTCTCCCCGGAGCACTCACCACCACAGAGCCCCCCTGCACCTGCCACATCTCCTGCCAGGAGGATAATTGTTGCTCCATTAAACCTCATGGAGGGAGCAGCGGGTCAGGCTCCAGCACAAAACCCTGTAACACCTGTGGCACCCCAGCAGACACAGCAGGGCAGCAGCAATCCCCGGAGGCCACGTGCATCCAGCAGTGCACTTCCAGCACAGGAGGGCAGCGTGTTCCTAGGGCTGGAGGGCAGTATGGTCAGTATCCAGAGGATGCAGGCAAAATCAATCTTGGCCTGCCATCGCCAGTTGCGGCTGCACAACCTGCAGATGGGGGAGATGGCACAGGGATTCAAAACATTTGTTGATAGCAACAAGGACATTGTAACAGGTCTTGGGCGAATGACCACTGCCATCACCCAGCTCTGCAATAAAATGGATGAACACGAGCACTGTCGCCGCAGGGATGCCCGCGTGCAGAATAGGTCTATCAACCGCCTTGCTGCTGCAACCGCCCAGCTATGCCAACGTGGGGCAAACATGGAGGCCAGCCTCACCCAGAACATGGCAGAGGTGACTAGGGGCATGGCCCGCATTACCACCGCCATGGAGACACTACTCATATCGAACACAGTTGTTAATCCCGCCCTGGGCCTGGGCGAGGGACAGCAGCAGCCGCAGCAGCCCGGCCAGCGCAGTGTCTGAGCCGCGCCGGAGCAGCAGGCGCTCAGCTGAGGCTGCTGGTCATACAGAAGGGGGTGAGCCACATCCTAGTGGGGCTGCTAAGCGCAGCAAGAAATAAGACTGCCAGGGCGGGTGAGGCAACCCGGACAATTGACATTTAACCACATCTTGTTTACCTTTTCTTTTGTTGCACATCAGTGCAGTAACGTTGTTGCAACATTATTAAATTTCTTTTTTGAAAACATACATTGACCTGTCTGTGCATCTGTACTCACTCAGAAATAGTTGTCTGTTATCTCCTCACGCCTGTATCTGCCGTCACTTGGTGCAGACACTCCAGCAGGTTGTGGTAGTGGCACAGCATTGTCATCGTCAGGGTCCTCGTAGTCGGACAACTCAGTGCCTTTCCTGACTGCAAGGTTGTGCAACATTGCACAGACAGCAATTATCTTGCAGCAGGTGATGGGGGTATATTGCCTTGCACCTCCGCTCTTGTGCAGGCATCTGAACCTGCTCTTCCAGATGCCAAAGGTCCTTTCCACTACAATCCTCGTGCTTTTGTGGGCACGGTTATACCTCCTTTGGCTGGGTGTTGAGGGGTTCAGGTAGGGGGTGAGAATGAACGAGCGGAGGGCATATGCACTGTCGCCTAGAAGGAAAAGGGGTAACATTACTCACATGCATACATGTACTTCACACTGCTATTTAGGTTATGGGGGTCTGACACTGTGTCTTACCTAGGAGGTATCCTTCACTGAATTCCCCTGCCATCAGCCGTGCATAAATTCCGCTACTCTGGAAGATATAGGAGTCGTGGGTACTCCCCGGAAACTTCGCAACCAGGTCAGTGATGACACACTTGGCATTGCAAATCACCTGCACATTTATGGTGTGCCGTGACTTCCGATTGCGGTATACGTATTCCGTGTCAACAGGGGGGCAAATTGGAATGTGTGTGCCGTCTATGCAGCCAATGATGTGGGGGAATCTTGCCATCTGGTAGAAGTCTGCTTTAGTCTGTACCAGTTCTGCATGGGTTGCAGGGAAGGAAATGTACTGGTCCATCCTCTGGATCATGGTGTCAAGGAACTTGTGAAAGAACCTTGACAGGCTGCTCTGGGTCACCCCTCCTGCCACAGCAACTACACTTTGATAGCTGCCAGACGCCAGCAGGTGTAGGCAGCATAGCACCTGCACATGCACAGGGATTGCGTGTGCCCTTGGGGCGGGGTGCTGCAACAGGGGTTGGAGGTCCCTAATGAGGTCTAAGATGGTCTCAGAGTCCAGCCTGTACCTCTGTAGGATCTCTGCATCTGTGAGCATGCTCAAGGTGATCCTCTCTATGTACACCTGCACCTGCTCCTGTCTCTGCCATTCCCTCTCTCCTTCCTGCTGTAGCCGTAGCCGTCTTGCTATGACATAGAAAGCTGCCATGTTGCAAGAAGAACTGCATTTTGGGTCCATTTTTATAGGTTGCACCTGGTTACCACCTGATTCCAATCCATGGTAATTACCGAATCTGAAATACCGAATTTGAAGCAAATTCGGTATTTCAGTGCTTACCTACATCTCAATCTTCAGTTTTCCACAACGATTCGGATTATCACCGAATCGGTAATTATACTGAATCGCTGCCTTTACGGATTCGGTATTCTACCGATTCGGAGATTTTTCAGATCCCTTATTTTTTCCGAATCGGAATTCTACCGATTCGGTAACTTTACCGATTCGGTAATATCACAGATTTTGTCGGATTTCGGGCTCCTACATCCCGATGGCTCAATTCCGATCGGTAACGGCCGAAAATACAGATTTTCGGCCGTTACCGACCGACCTACATCGGGCCCTAGATCACACATTTACTCATCAGTGGGGCCCCTAACACTGCGAGTCACTCTGACACACTTTCTCTTCTACTTCATGGATTGGTGAAACTCAAAGGAGAGCTGCTGGATCATAGTAGAGTGTCTAAATTAAACTAACTATTTATAATATGTCAGTCAGTCAGTCATATTAGCTTTATTTCGATAAAAACATACCTTAAAAGCTGCAATACACAGGTTGGAAAAAGCTATATAATTAAGAGCACAAAACATTTTCTCAAACAGTAAATACATTCTTGATGACTGAATAAAAAAAGGTTCACCAAAGTCCATATAATAAAAATGATTAAAAATGACATTAAAAAGTAATATATACAATATAAAATAGGAAAAGGTGCAATTAGTAAAATGCAAGTGACTCATAGGGCATGAAATAGAAAGTACAAGTTCTAGAGTGCAGATGATTCATAGCAGCATCAATAATTACAAATTAGTTTTCATCAGTCGCGATCTAATATTCCAAGCCCAGCTCAGGAATTTGGCCAAACCACACACATATAGGGCTCGCGTATCAGATCTTAAAATGCGAAACGCTCAAGGTGACTGTGAGTACCCAGTTCCCTGCAGAGTGGCTTGAGCCAACGTTCCCGTGGCACTCTATAGGCTGGGCATACGAACATGATGTGTGCTATTGACTCTAGACTAGCCTCACAATTCGGGCAGGTGGCAGATGTCTGGTAGGGGGCCTTCCATTGGGCGGTCATGTCGCGAGTGGGGAGCGAGCCAACCCTAAATGCAAAGACCAAAGCTCGGTCATGGGGTTTTTGGATAACATCTAGATATTGTTCATAGCAAGTGGAGCTTTTATGTTGCATGAACTCATCAGATAGCCTCCCGGATCTAGGATCAAAGAGGCCCCTAGTGCGAACCCAGGACCAATAGACTCTCTTAAGTTCTGCTTTTGGAGGAGCAGTTCTATTTGTCCACGCTTCTTTGAGGCCGAGGTCATACAGGAGCGATTTTAAGTATCTTAACCATTTGATCCTATGCCAACCATCTATGCTCATTAATTCACTTAGCCCTGCTGCATATCCCTCCAATTCTGGGTCCGCCATAGGCGGGCCCACAACAGTAGGGGTCGCACTCTAGCCAAATCTCTCAATGAATGGCATCCAAGGTCCTGCAGAAAGGGCCTTGTGGGGCTCCCTGGGGGCAACCTCATGAGTTCTTTTAAGAATTTGTTTTCTGATTTCGTGATTTGGTCAAAATTGGAAAAAACCCAGAGTTCGGCACCGTAGAGAGCTGAACTCACTCCTCTGGCCTTATATATCTCAATTGCAGGAGCAATGGGCCTACTTGTTGAGGTACGGTGCTCTCTAAGAATTGCCCCCGTTACACTCTTATGGTTCGGGAGCATTTTTTGTACGTGGGTATTCCAGAGTATAGTATCAGAAATGCGGATACCCAAGTAATCAAACGTGATGACCCTCTCTAGTGGGACAGAGTTCAGTACGGGTGGAGTCCTGAGGTTCCTCGGGGGACTCAACACCAAGTACTTTGGGGCAGATTTACAAGCCCCTTGCGCCACTTTTGCGTCACTTTTAACATGGGAAAAGTGACGCAAAAGTGGCGCAAGGGGCTTGTAAATCTGCCCCTTTGTTTTTTTCAGAATTGATGACCAACCCTCTATTGTTGCAAAACCACTGAAAGCTATCTAGTAGGCTCTGTAGGCCCATTGGTGTCTTAGAAATAAGGAGGGTGTCATCTGCGAACAAGAGGGTGGGGATTTTCTCCCCCGCCAAGGCTGGTGCGTCAGATGGAATTCGTTGGAAGTGCTCAACCACCCCGTTCACATATAAAGAGAACAGGGTGGGGACTAGGACACAGCCCTTTTGGACACCCCTGTTCACCGATATTCTGTAAGTTTTCTGTCCTTGGGGGCCCCATCTTATTTGGGCATAATTACCCTCATGGAGATGCGCAAGATGTTTAAGATGTTCTTTGGGACCCCCTGTTCAGCCAGTACCTGCCACAAGCGCCCCCGGGGGACCAGGTCAAAGGCAGCCTTACAATAACAAAAGTTTGAGGAAAAAATAAGGTTCTAAGCTTATGCCTTGCAGTTTGCATGCAGCTCTTTGATAATGGTACATAGCTCATTGTGCTAAATTATGAGAATTGTGGCTTACGAACTACAAGTACCAAAATATTCTCTGTGAGAAAAGCAGTAGGTTACTGAACTATCACTATAAAATGCAAATCTGTTGGTTACAACCTTGCAGGTAGCCCATTAACCCTATGTACTACTTCATGAGTCAAAACCATGACTAGACAAAAACAGCTCTCTGCAGCGAGTACATTTACATTATTCACCAGAGCTGTCTTTCTGTTCTTCTTGTGCTTTGAAACATTTGAGGCACACAAAGATCTCTGCAGACTGCTTTTGTCTCCCCTGCCTTACAGACAACGCTGCACTGCTTTCCAGTTTCCTCTCCAGTGTTCCTCTCTGAGGCCCCGTGTGTGCAAATTGGAAATACAGTAGAAGAGGGAAACATTTTGTAATTCTCCAAGACCCCCTCGCTTTCAAATGAAAGGTACTCTTTTGTGAATTCTTTTTTTCCTGTTCACCTCTGCCACTAATGATAGGCCTCTGACCAGCCTCTGTTGCTTTGTTATGTTTGCACTCTTTTAGATGATATAGATTCTCGGCAGGTGGGCTGCTGGATTTGTGGGGCCCCCCCTCTGACCTGTAAGGTGCAAGGCCCCCCTGCACCACGGGGGCTGTGGGGCCCCCTCTGACCTGTAAGGTGCAAGGCCCCCCGCACCGTGGGGGCTGCGGGGGCCTCCGTTACGCCCCTGCTTCCAGCACCGTATCCTCTGATTCACTTTCTCCATAATTTTTCCTTCCTGTCTCCACATTATTCCTTTTCTCAGTGCATTTCCGCCCTTCTATTTCACCTGCTAATCTAACCAGATACATTCCATCACCATGTCAGCATTTCTCCATCTTCGCATTCTACTCTCATGTGTTTCTCCCCATAATCCACGTAATCTACCTCTTATTCCTCGAGGATTTTCCAACCTTTCTCCACATTCTACTCTCATGAGTTTCTTTCCATAATCCTCGCAATCTGCCTCTTGGTCCTCTGAAATCTTCAAACTTTCTTGCTCCAATTCATACATCTCATCTTCCCACTCAACTAGTGCTTCAAATTGAGTTGGTCTAGGTCTCGGTTCAAGATTCATCATCTTTTCTCTCAAATTTCGCAAAACTGCCGAATTAAAAGATCCTACTTCTGGGAATGCTAGCGCACCATCATTTCTGGTATATCTAGCCCAATTCTCTAGCCAAATGCATGTATGATAGCCATATTGTAAGAAGCAGGCGTTTTTGGCGGAGGAAGCAATTGTCCCTCTCTATCGCCTTGTCTTTCTTGAATATGTTTTTCAATCTCTTAAACCATGAAGGTTACTCCTTTTCTTCTCCATAATAAAACTCAGGGGTATATTACCAAGCCCGCGATCAATGCGTTAGCGACTTTAAAAAGTCACTAACGCATTTCTTTTTCCATCGCGAATTTGCATGTTAGCACCCTGTTGCTGATAGGGAGATAATTTTATCTCCGCTTTCTTGGCTTTTAAAGCCAAAAAAGTGGAGATAAATCCCTTGATAATATGCCCCAAAGTCCCTAAACCTGTGATATGCGACGATACCACTGTGATATACGACAATACCACTACTTTTTGAAACAGACTATGTAATGTGCGACTTCACTTGCCACACTTCTTCTGCCTGCAGACAGAGTAACCAGCTTCCCACACTTTCCGGAAGCCTTTTCTGGACTACATATAATGTAATACGAACTCAACAGATGTTAGTCATAATTCTGTACATCAAATCCTGTATACATTGCTCTATACATTATGCTAGCTAATTCTATAGCAACCAATGCTCTGCTACCAAGTAAATTACTGATGCAGCGCTACTCCGGAAATAATTTCTAAAGACCTCGTCACCTTTCCCTGAAGTAATAAATCACACATTTACTCATCAGTGGGGCCCATAACACTGCAAGTCACTCTTACACACTTTCTCTTCTACTTCATGGATTGGTGAAACTCAAGGGAGAGCTGCTGGATCATAGCGGAGTGTCTAAATTAAACTAACTATTTACAATATGTACATCTGCAGTTTTTTGTTTTACCATGGTTTTATCAACGAGACAATTTATTCAGACACACCGCCATTATTTGTCAATGGATCTGCTAGTAAAAAATTAGGCTAAGGATGAACAAGACCAGCTTAATTCTTCATTTATCCAATTTTTATTTAAAGAAAATTCTCCTAGCATAACCTGTATTTAATCACTCATTTATTTTTTATGCAAATAGATTTATAGAAAAGAAATAATTTTAACTCATGCATTTATATTCTCATTTAATTCAAAGCTCAGGAAAATAAACACATTATTATTAAGATTATAGGACACGAATATTAGCAAAAGACATAATAGTTCCTAAAGTTCATCTCTCTATTCTCTCTAGCTATTAACCTCATCTAAGAACTCTGGGGCATATTACCAACAACTAGCGATAATTATCGCTATGTTGGCTTAGCGGCGATATTTTTATCGCCGTGCTGCGGCGATTTTTATCGCTTAGGAATCTTGCTATTATCAAGGTTTATCTCCTAAGCGATAAAAATTGCCCGAAATGCATGAATATCGCTGAAAAGTCAGCGATATTCATGCATTACCGAGCTAATGCTCTTAGCCATGTTATCCACCTACCATTGGATAACATGGCTAAGAACTGCTCAGGGGCAGGTGTTAGCTTTTGGAGATATTCGCGCTTAGCGCGAATATCTCCAAAAGTTGGTAATAGGAGATAGCGATGTTAGCGACTGTTTCCAGTCGCTAACATCTTGGCACGCCCACTTTGTATGTCATTAGTGATACATTTCACTGACATGCAAAGCGGGGCCCAAGATGGTCGCTATCTCCTACTAGCTGTCGCTAAATGGTGTTAGCGACAGCTAGGTAATAAGGAGATCATTTTATCTCCGCTTTCTTGGCTTTTAAAGCCATAAAAGTGGAGATAAACCCCCTTGATAATATGCCCCTCTGTTCTCAATCAATTAAAATTTAGAGTTCAGGGGGGCGTGGCTACGGCGGTGAACATGGCAGACGCAGCCTAGGCGAGCTCCGTCCTGCCGAGCAGGTATCCGGCAAATATCCTGCGTCTCCCCGACCATAAGACGCCCGATTTGGAGTGAATTGGCAATCGGAACCGGCTGTGATCCTCCGGCCGCATTTTAGAAGCTGAGGTCGGCGGCTGGGCAGAGATCTGGGTCCCGAGGCGGTGAGGCCTACTAACGCATGCGAGGCCGGGGCCTCGATTTCCCTACCAGCCGGGCGGAAATGCGGCGTGGCCGGTGTGGCCTGGGAGCAGTGGGCGGTCTGGCACTTCCGGTGGGTACGCCTCTGCAGCGCGCTCCACAGCGCAGCCAGGGAAAGGAGCTGAGCCTGGCGCCACGGCAGCAAGGTCGCGTGTGTCCCATCCGGCGGTCGCATCGGACCGGGGGAGACACTACGGAGCTGGGGGCACGACGGATCATCTATCCTCCCCCCCTTTCCTGGACTCCTGCAGATGATTGTGGCGCTCCCTGTGGGGAAGCGTGGGCCCGCGGATGAGATTGCCCGCAGCGCCCGGGTGGAGTTGTGTGCACGGTGTGTTGGGGCCTTCGCCCGGTTCCGCGCCGCCGCGGGGCCACTAACGGACCCTTCTGGGGCCACGGGCAGAGAATTTGCAGACAAATAGTGCAGTGGGGATCGGCTGGGGTCGCTGCGGTGGCGCTGGGCGGTGGAGGCGGGCCGTCCAAGCAGTCGATTGAACTGTGGGGCCTGACCCCGAGTTAGTGGTACTTGGCGGACTGGTGGCGGTGCCCTTGGAGCGCCACCTACAAGACGGTGCGGTCGCAGCGGACCCGACACCCAACGCTGTGCACCTGCCGGCCTGGACTTTAAGGGGGGCACTACCCCAAAGTGGTGCCACTGGTGCGAGGGGGCGACACGACGCCGACGGGCGCGTGAACTGGCCTGGCGGTGGAGGTCCACACCCAGATCACTGCTCCCGAGGCGCCCTGAACTGGGCACCGTCACCTACGGACCACTATGACGAGGGGCAATACCGGTGGGCACACTTCAAGGCAAGGCACTATAGACAGATTCACCGGGCCGGCTGGAAATGCGGGAGCAGCGGGGAGCCCCCCAGTGTCCGGCCCTGACAACGCCACCCTCATGGTGGCGATAACCCAATCCAGGGACACGCTGGACGCAAAAATTGGGGCGGTTGGAGCCGATGTTACTTTACTGCGCCAGGACCTACGTAATGCGGTGGCTCGCATTACGGAAGCAGAGATGAGAATCACAGGAGTGGAGGACGACGTCGCGACCCTGAAAAAGAAGGTGGCCAATATGGAGGGTATCCAGAAGGGCCTTGCCCTACGGGCTGAGGATGCTGAAGGGCGCGCTCGAAGAAATAATCTACACTTTGTGGGATTTCCGAAGGGCTGCGAGAAGGGCGACATGGAGGCCTTCCTGACCCACTGGCTGGAGGGGTGGCTCCCTGCAGACTCCCTGTCGCGCTGCTTTGTAGTGGAACGCGCGCACCAGGCTCTGCCCCAAAAACCGCCGCCGGGACCAGTGATAGCCAGACTGCTTAACTATCACGACCGTGACACGATCCTGCGACAGGCGCGCATGAAGGATTCTCCGCTGTTTGAAAGCCACCGAATCCTGATATTCCCGGACTACACCAGGCTGGATCAGCAACAGCGCCAATCCTTCACCGAGGCCAAGGCACGACTACAGGGCCTAAACATCCAGTATGTTCTGCTCTACCCTGCCCGCCTGCGCGTGGTTTTCCAGTCCAAGACTCAATTCTTCAATACTCCGGAGGAAGTATTTGCCTGGACAGATGAGACAGTCCAGATCAGGGTGCATACTCCCCCGGGTCGGGATTCGGACACATCCTCTACAGCGAGGCCCCCTCGGACCCCCCGGCGGTCAAGTAGCAGGAGTAACTGGAGATCCTGCAATAAGAAGAATCCTCCTCCAGGGGATGCCGCTGCTGAGGCTACTGACTCCCACAATCCTGCATCATAGCCTCCGAGGGTTGTGGCAGGCCTCAGACGGAAACTTAGTGGGGTATCTACACTCCTCCTGAACATGGACACCCTTTGCAGATAGCCAATTGGAACTTCGGCTGAACAAGTAACTTTGTTGGGGTTTAGGGGCGCTGGTTGGGGGATGGCTTTACGAGGGCGGACATAGCCCCTTGGTTGGGTAGGGTTTAGTTGTTGGGGGGTGCGTTGACATTGCTTGGGTAGTTCTTGGGGATCCATTGGGATAGTGGGTCTCGGACCTCCCGTTGGGGGCCGGGGACGACCTATACCGCGACAGGTACTTCAGTGTTGCTGAGGTATGGAGTGGGGGTAGGTGGGGGTGTTTTGAGGGTAGTTGGGCCTGGGGGGAGGGAAGAGGACGGGGGGGCGTGGGTACTGGTGGGTGGGGTGGGGTGGGGGGGTGGGGGGTAGGAGTGCTGTTGAGGGGGTAGTTGGATTGGTCACAGTATCTGTGCGAATTCGGCTGCATAAATGTGTGTGTGTGTGGCTCCGAGAGCCCATGGCCTTGCTTTTCCTCCCTATTGATAATGGCTGATGTTCAGGGAACGAGCCAGACCCAGGTGATGATACGTGTGGTGAGTTGGAATGTCCGGGGAATGTTGGACAAAATAAAACCAGGGGCGGTCTTGCAGCTGGGGAAGAGGGAGCGGGCGGATGTCCTCCTTTTGCAAGAGACACACCTCCAGGGTACCAAAACCCTTAGTTTGCAGCGGTATGGCTATGAGCAAGTGTTTCATGCAGGCTTTGCGAGGGGGTCTCGAGGAGTGGCAGTTCAGGTGCATCGTAGGCTCCCCTATGTGCATGAGACGCAATGGATTGATGCCCATGGTAGATATGTATTTGTCAAAGGTATGGTTGGAGATGAGCCGATGGTCTTTGGTAGCGTGTATGCCCCACGCCCCCTGCAGGAGGCGCTCATTGAAAAGTTGTTTGATATCCCGAACGTATTGGCAATCGTGGGTGGCGACTGGAATGATGTGATGGATGGACGGCTGGACCGATACAGGCCCAGTGGAGGGCTCTCAGTAGACGCCCCCACGAAACTGAGCGGCATGGTGCGGGGGATGGGATGGATTGATTCATGGCGATACCAACATGCTCAGATACGCGAATATTCCTATGTTTCTGCCATGCATCGATCATTCTCTAGACTAGACTATCTGTTCATTCCCTCCCCTTGGATAGGGAGGGTGGCCTCTACATCCCTACTCCCACGCGGCATATCCGACCACTCCCCTGCGACGCTGAATCTTTACTTAGATAGGAAGCGACAGCCCTTTCGATGGCGCCTGTCATGTGGCACCTACAACAAGACAGCTACCGGTCGCATATTCGAGAAGCCATTTCCCACTACTGGGAAGATAACGATGTGCCCGAAACTGATGCCGTTATCCTGTGGGAAGCTCTAAAACCCGTGGTCCGGGGAGTTGACATTGCCTGGTGCGCGGAAACCCGCAGGACTCGTAGGAGGGACTTGGAGGGGGCAGCGGGACGGGTCCAAGACCTGGAGGGGGAGAGTAGTACTGGCGACTCAGCTGAGGTGGTCGGACAGTTGCTGCTGGCGCAGCAATCCTATACATCCCTGTTGCTAAATGAGGCACGCCAACTGTGGTTGGCTACGCAAAGTAGAATTTATCAGTGGGGGGATAAATCCAGTACCATGCTCCACAGACTCTGCCAACATACCTTCCGGGCGCAGTCCCTACCGGGACTGAGCGATGTGATGGGGGGCCCTATGACAGCCCCGGAGGACCTGGCAGCCAGCTTCGCGCAATATTACGCAACTCTTTATGCCCCCCAGGATGCTATCCCAGCGGAGGACATTGACAACTTCTTGGCGGACCTTCCGCCTCGCGTGCTTTCGGACGAGGGTCGCGACCGATTGGAACTCCCTCTATCACTGGAGGAGTTAGATACGGCGCTGGGGGAGCTGAACACCGGGAAGGCTCTGGACCTAACGGGTTCCCATGTGAATTTATGAAGATTTTTCACCTCCAACTGGGGGCACGATACAGAAAGGCGCTAGAGGCGGCCCGGGAACGGGGTCGCCTTCCAGCGGACTGGCGCCACGCCGAAATTGTGGTCTTTTGTAAGCCCGGGAGGCCCCCCGAACACCACTCTTCATACCGGCCGATATCGCTTTTAAATTTTGAAGCAAAGCTCTTGGTGAAAGCCCTGGCCAATCGCCTCCTCCCCTATATTACGGACCTAGTTCACCCAGACCAGGCTGGCTTCATGCCCCATAGGGCGACGAGACGCAATATTCATCGCGCGCAGGTGGTGGTGGAGGTGGCCCGAACCTTCGGAATTCAAACGGCGCTCCTTCTGGCAGACATAGATAGAGCATTTGATTCCTTGAGTTGGGTCTATCTCAGGGCGCTTCTGTCCCGCCTGAACCTTGGGCCGCGCTTCCTCTCCTACTTACAATTGCTATACACAGACCTGACGGCGTCGGTGAGAGTGGCGGGAGCAGTATTGAACCCCTTTTCCATCGGCAGGGGTACCAGGCAGGGCTGCCCTCTCTCACCCTACTTATTTGCTTTGGCCATGGAGCCGCTGGCGGCGTGGGTGCGGATTGATGCACAGCTGCGGGGACTTGAATGGGACATGGGCCACTCTGATCGTATTGCACTCTATGCCGACGATGTCCTCTTCTTTCTTACCGATATAGATAGGTCGGGTCCTAGAGTTCTTGAGATAATGCGTATATTTGGGGAGGTCTCAGGCCTACGCTTAAACGTGCAGAAATCCACGCTGTGGGTGCTGGGGGATCGTGAGAGGAGGGACACCTGGGCATCGGCTCTGCAGGAGGCGGTTGGCGGTATCAAATACCTGGGCGTCTTTCTGACCGATATACCAGGTATAGCTTGGGCACGTAACGTGATGCCGGTCTGGGATCGCGTGCGATCTGATTTTAAAACATGGTCCAGAATGCCGCTAAATATATATGGTCGCTCGGCGATCTTTAAAATGGTGGCCCTTCCACGCCTCCTGTACCAGCTGCAGAGCTACCCGTATCCCATAGCGCCACAGTGGTTTCGACAAGTGAACTCGGCGTTGAGCCAGTTTCTCTGGGCCGGTGGAGGGGCGAGAGTGGCTCTTCGTACTTGCTTTCTCTCCACTCACTGTGGGGGACTGGCCACCTCGGACATCCTGTCCTACTACCAAGCATCTCACTTGCTGGTGCTAAATGAATGGTGGTATGGGGACCGGGGTGACCCGGCCTATGCCCTAGAGCACTACATGATGGATCCGGACACCCTACATACCATCCTGTATTCGGCGCCCGTCAGGAAGAGGCTTCCCGTGGTCACCCAGGTGGTCTTCCGAGTGTGGCGTGGGGCTCTACGCCGCATGGGGTGGTGGAATAGGCTAACGAAGGAGATGCCACTGTGGCAGAACGGACGGCTGCCGGCCTTGGCATCCTTGCGGGGTTCCGGGGCTGGGATGCTATCGGCATCTCCACTTTGGGACACGTCATGCAGGGCACGACTTTCAAGTCGTTCCAAGCACTGAGCGAAGAATATACTATGCTACGGACCCAATTTTTCAAGTATCTGCAGCTGAGACATGCCCTGTCCCCTTCCCTAGTGGGCTTAGACTCGCTGCCCGACTTTAGTCCGCTTGAGGCTAAGGTGTTTATGGGGGAACTGGAGGAGAAGAAAATCTCAAACATTTATCAAACCCTTGTTACACATTGCTCCTCTTCACTTGATGGATTGCGTACAGCGTGGGAAGGTGACATTGGGGCGTTTGAAGAGGAAGACTGGAGGGAGGCCCTAGAAACCCCGAGAGGAGCGGCAATAGCAGTGCGTTTAAGGTTCATTCAATTTCAATATCTGCACAGAGCCTATTATACCAGAGAACGACTGTGGAAGGCTGGTTTAATTGCCTTCCCTGAGTGCTTGCGGTGCAAGCGGGTGGCTGGTACGTTTGTGCACACGGTATGGTCGTGCGAGAAGCTGTCGAGATTTTGGATGGGAGTGTGGGACTGCTTATCTGAGGTGCTGGGCTGGGACCTCCCCTGCTCGCCGCAACTGGGCCTCCTGCATATAAAGGAACAGGTTGGGGGAAATATATATAAACGCCATCTGCTGGTTCTGGGCCTCACTGTGGCCAAAAGAGACATTGCCCGGGCCTGGATGAACCCCAGGGCCCCTTTGCTGGAAGTGTGGAAGAGGGGGTTGGAATTTTGCATGGGGCTGGAGCGTCCGGTGTTCGAGGCCAGGGGCTGTCCCCGTAAGCATTTTAAGATATGGGGGAGATGGGTGGACTATAGAGGGCTGTGGCTGGAACAACCTGCACCACAAGACATTGATGAAGTACGATTGCTAGTGAACCCGGGGTGAAAAGGAGTACACACTATTACTGATTTGCTAATTGCCGAGTATGGACTATGTAGACACTGTGCGGGGATGGGGGTGGGATCCGGGAAGAGGGGAGTGGGTTGGATATTGGGAGGGTTAATATCAAATGTTGCTTGAATTGAATGTACGCGATGACTTATTCTCTGCTCGCTAGTCCTTCGATGTTTTGAGGGACAGTGTCTTATATGCAATTCGACGACAATAAAATTTGTTCTGAAAAAAAAAAATTTGAGTTCAGAAAAACTTCAAGGGCCTCATTTATGAGGACTTGCGTCAGTTTTGCGCTTCCGATGCGTCACTTTTTGTGACGCATCGGCGGCGTAAAAAATGACTCCTGTTGCGCACTATTTACAAAGTGATGCGTCACTTTTTAAAACCCTGCGTTACATTATACCTGCGTTAGGTATAATGTATGCAGAGGGGGCGTTCCCCCGCAAAAAGCCTCGTAATAGTGACGCAGTGAAATCTATGAGATTTCACTGCGTCACTTTTAGGATGCTGTTGCATCAAAATCTTGCGCCTGCCTCACAGCCGGCGTAAGACTGATGCAAGCCCTTTCACATGGGTCTTTCCCCATGTGAAAGGACGCATTGCTGGAGTTGCGTCACTTTTGTGACACATTCCAGCAATGCGTGACTTTTGCGCTTACAGATACGTCAGAAATACTGACGTATCTGTAACTCCTTGCACCATGATGCGTCATACTGTAAATATGACGCATCATTGGTCTCGCAAGGAGGGTGCAGTGAAAAGTGACGCATCGCTGTTTTCACGCAGCGATGTGTCACTTTTCATAAATGAGGCCCCAAGATTCTTACGCCTCAGGATTCATTCAGAATTCCGGCAGCATGTCAGGATACGCAGATGGAAATCGGAAAAGAGAGTTTTTTCTTAAGTTCGAACGTACTCTTTTATACCCTTTTTCACTAACTAAACTATCTGAATTCTGAAATATATGGGGTTCTCAATAGTTCTGATTGGTCAGTCCAAGGGGCGGATGAGCATAACCGCATCATTTTATTGTTTGATTTCCTCACAGTCAGCTCAATGAATTTCACCATTTTCATTATTATTTCTAGTTTACTCGTGTCCTTTAACAAAGACAAAACAAGATTGAAGTGCAGTATGGAGCGGCATGAATGTGCTTTCTGTTTGTTTATTTGTGGCAAAAACATGAAGACAGGTGAGTAAATCACGCATATATATGTGGCTTTATTTGCTAGGTAATAACTAACAGGGATACCTTAGTAAGGGAGGAGGTAAACAGAAAGGTTATAATTCAATAATTAACGTTAAACTGTGTTTGTTTCTATGATAGTTCTCGTTTAGGCCTTTGCGGCCTAAAACAAGATGGACATTTTTGTAACTCCAAGATCCAAATTTTGTTTGCTTTAAAAGATATCCCCACTATTGGTATCAGTGCTCCAAAAATGTCACCTATTATTTCTGCTACACTGTCTCTTTTTCTACGACTTAAAGGTTTACCTATTTCATGTATTCCATTAGTACCTCTATCTACATGGAAAATTTTAGGAAAGATCAGGCCTACATAACAAGTGCCATACCAATGATCTAGCAATTTGTAATAAGCTTTGGGGCATATTATCAAGGGGCTTTATCTCCGCTTTTTTGGCTTTAAAAGCCAAGAAAGCGGTGAGAAAATTATCTCCCTATTACCAATCTGTCGCTAACACCAGTTAGCGACAGCTAATAGGAGATTGTGACCATCTTGGGCCCCGCTTTGCATGTCAGTGATATTTATCACTAATGACATGCAAAGTGGGCGTGCCAAGATGTTAGCGACTGAAAACAGCCGCTAACATCGCTATCTCCTATTACCAACTTTTGGAGATATTCGCGCTAAGCGCGAATATCTCCAAAAGCTAACACCTGCCCCTGAGCAGTTCTTAGCCATGTTATCCAATGGGAGGTGGATAACATGGCTAAGAGCATTTGCTCGATAATGCATGAATATCGCTGACTTTTCAGCGATATTCATGCATTGCGGCCGTTTTTTATCGCATTTGCGATAAACCTTGCTAATAGCAAGGTTTATCTGTGATAAAAATCGCCGATTTGTGGCGATGATTTTTGTCTCTAAACAAGTTAGAGACAAAAATTATCTCTATTGGTTGGTAATATGCCCCTTTGTTCCCACAAATAAAATAAATCCCAGGAAAAATTGTATCTTTTCCTCCTTTAAATCCCCAACCCCCTATTATACGATAGGTGTCTTCACATTGACTCGCTCCCACAAAATAATTTTCATACACAGTATTGTCTCTACGAATACAACATTTTCCTAATGATGGGGTATCTATGTTTATGGCTACAATTATATTTCTTCCATCCAATTTTTCATCTTCTGATTCCAAAAATGTTGATTTAGTATGCTTCATCTTTTCATGTCTGTTATATACTATTCTTCTCTCCTCAACCATATCTAAAAATGCTTTTTCTTCATTCCTCATTTTACAAGTCAAATCATGTCTAAAAGCATATTCATGAGTCCATTTTTGAGTTACTAAGAAAAATCCTCCCATAACTTTTGCAGGTTTAACTTTGTTCATTGCATTTATGACTTTCAATGTTGCAAAAACATCAGAATTTGAATAATAATATTCTAATTTTCCTGTTTGGTAAAACAAACTTGCTATTACACTGCATTTAATTCCATATGTAAGTGGAAGGTGGTGGTAAGTCCCCCCCTCTGACACTGATGCGGGCAATTTTACACAAACATAACAGTCACTAGCATCCATAGTTTCAACATACTCAGATAATAATCTTGAAAAAGTATTCTTGTAGAAGTCGCTAATCAACCTATCCCGATGAATCTCTGGCTTATACACATGTACTTTATCAGGTTTTAATTCATTACTTCTCCCATCCATAGTCCCATTTGGTTTCATTTTCTCAAAATTTTCTCTAAAGGGAATAATAATACCTAAAATCAACCATACTAATATTAATAGTCCTGTACATATTAGCCACATTTTACACCATTTTCTAAAAATAGAACATTTCGTAGTTACATCATTAGTAGCCATTTTTTTGTTTTTTTTCACAGCGATTTTTACAATTCTTTGTACTCCCGACCGCGGCGGTAATAGATTAATATGGTGGCGGTGTCCAATGGACACCCCCAGCCATATTACAATGGCAATATGTAGAGGCCTTTCCGTGGCGGCAATGCTGCCACGGAAAGGCAGGCGGCGATTGCTGCGGGGGCCCCCTGCGGGGCCCCCAGGTGATGGCAGAAGTGAAGGGTGACATTGGGGTACCTATGGTACCCCCCACATTTGCATATGCAAGGCATCAGGCACCGTGCAGTGCCTGCCGCTTTGCATATGCAAATGCGTGCTGACATGTTAATCATTGCGGCGGGCGGTGCTGAGTGCACCGCCCGCCACAATGATATATATGTAGGATGTGCCCGCCACTGTGGCGGGCACATCCTAATTCCCCCTACGGGACCCCTGCCCTTATGGCGGGCGGTCCCGATCTCTGTTAGGGTGGCGGGCGGACAAGGTCCGCCCCCATCCTAATGACCCCCTAAGTGTTTTCCTTATACCAGTTTTTCAAGTCTCACCTTTTATCTTACGATTTTAGATCAAATATCTCCTTTCTTTCTTTGAGTCTCGGTTCTTTACTCACTTTGTTTTTCCTGATTTGTGAAATTCAGGTTCTCTTGGCTGCTGTTTACTTCCTCAATAGGATGCAAAATCATGTAAGTCCATTCAGGTGATTTGTATTTCTGGTTTGGTCTCCTTACTGTTTTTGGCCTTTGAACAACATCTATTCTTTTTCCCAACAATTCTTTCTGACTTGTTATCTCATTTACTTGATCTTCTGGTTTTCTTGCTTTTTTAACCAATTTGAATTTCAGTCCATGACTTTCTTTAGGCCAATTATCTCTCTTTATCTTTGGTTCTGTAGTGTTATGTTCCACTCTCCAGGCTCTTTTCCTTGAACTCTTTCTCAATTGGGTTTCATCTCCACTGTCATCAGTTTCACTTTCAGTATTTTCAACAGTTTCAGTTATGATGAACTTTATAATGTCTGTATCTTTCTCAAAATCAGGTTTTTATTTACCTAGCAGTTTCACTCTGTTAGAAACATCTCCATAACTGGCACTTGGAATCTCATCCTTGTCGTGAGTTATTTCCGCCTTTCCAGTGTCAGGATTTTGGTTCCTGCTTCCAGAGCTTTCTGACTGCTCTTCAGTATTCTCTTGATTACCAGTTATATTTTCACTTTGCTTAATGTCCTTACCCGTATCAGTTCTTACCAAATCTCGACTTTCAGGTCGATCTTCAACATTTGGTATTTCAACAGTTTCACCTTCTCCTTCAGATGCAGGACTAGCATCCGATACCTCCAGATGTCGACGTTCTTGTCGAGCTTCAGCATCTGGATTTCTTTCTGGTTCTCCTTCAGAATCAGAATCAGTTGTGCTTTCACCTTCGTCGTGTGGATCTTCAAGTTCAGCCACACGGATGGTGTGGCTGGCATGCACCCATCTTTTTACTCCAGTAAATTTAACTGCAGTTGTGCTGACCAAAATGACTTGTCTTGGCCTTTGCCAGCAAGGCACTAAGCAGTTTGGTCCTAGATGTACCTTTATTCGAACCCAATCTCCAGAGACTAGATCATGAGCTGGATGTTTCTCTTTCATGTTTGACTAATTTCCCACCTGATGGAACACAGAAGTTACCACGTCAGACAGATTTTTGCAGTAATCCAGTATGATGTCATCATTAATAGTTAACAGTTTATCAACGGGTACAAATGCTTGTCTCATCACTCTTCCCATCAAAATCTCATGTGGACTCAGGCCAGTCTTTTTATCAGGTATACTTCTTAAGGTCATCAGAACAAGTGGCAATGCGTCCGGCCATTTCAGTCCTGTTGCCAAACACATTTTTGCGATTCTGTTTTTTATTGTTCCATTCACTTGTTCAACTACCCCTGAAGCCTCTGGTCTGTAAGCACAATGTAGTTTCTGACGAATGTCCAGTGCTTCACAAATCATTTGAAATAACTCATTCTGGAAATGAGTTCCACGATCTGTTTCAATTGTCACTGGAAAAACATTATGTGGTATAATCTCACGCAAAAGTAGTTTTGCAACAGTTACTCCATCGTTTCTCCTGGTAGGGAAGGCTTCGACCCACAGAGAGAACAGACAAATAATCACCAGTACATATCTGAGTCTATTACAAGGTGGCAGCTCGATGAAATCTAACTGCATTCGTGTAAAAGGACCTCCCTCCCGACCTATGGTTCCCAAGCTCACAATTTTCTTTCTCCTTGGATTAAACTGCTGACATAACCAGACACCTCTGGCACAGGCTTTCAGCAATAATTCTGAATTTAGGATTATACCATGTTTGTCTGAACAATCTAATCATGGCGTCCCTCCCAACATGAGCTTGACCATGGTACATTCGGGCCATATTTGAAATCATGCTATCAGGCATTACTGGTCTTTCATCTTTGTATACCCAGATTTCATCTTCTTCTCTTTGTCTACACCCTGCTTTTAGTCAAATATTTTTCTCCTCTTCACTAGCTTCTTCCTGCATCTGTCTCACTTCCTGCCAAGTCTCAACTACTGTGGTTAGCATTAAAGGACTTGAAACATGTTCCTCTTTTCTGTCCCGATTTATGGATGCAAGATTTCTAGCACAGTATTTTGCAATGGAATCAACATACCTATTGCCTCTGGTTATATAATCGTCTCCCTTCTTGTGGGCGGCACATTTATGGGCCCGATTCACAGAACTAACTTAAGACAAAATCCTAAACTTACTACTTTTGGTATTCACAGAAGTTAGGATTTTGTCTTAAGACAGACTTAAGACAGACTTAAAACAGACTTAAGACAAAATCCTAACTTAAGTCTGTCTTAAGTCTGTCTTAAATTTGTCTTAAGACAAACTTAAGACAAAATCCTAACTTCTGTGAATACCATAAGTAGTAAGTTTAGGATTTTGTCTTAAGTTAGTTCTGTGAATCGGGCCCTTAACCACTGCAATTATATCAGGCAATTGAATAGCATCAATAAACATTTTTACAAACTCAGCGTTTCTGATGGGGGATCCCACAGAAGTCAAATAATCTTTTTGGGACCAAAATTGCCCATAATCATGGAAAACCCTAAATCCATACTGACTGCCAGTCTCTATGGTAACTCTTATTTCCTTTCTTAGTTCACATGCTCGAATTAAAGCAATCAATTCCGCTATTTGAGCAGAATGAATTCCTTTCAGACACGATGCTTCCAGGACATCTGCTACCGTACATATAGCATACGCAGCACTCAAAGCACCCTCCTCTGTTCTCAGGCACGAACCATTGACAAACATCACATAATCAGATTCAGGCAATGGCTCATCTCTAATGTCAGGTCTTGGTTTGGCACAATACTCAAGAACATCCAAACATTTATGATCAACCTCATTTCTTACTTCAGCTTCCATAGCATCAGGTAACAATGTGGATGGGTTTATGTTCACACATCGGGAGATTGTCACCTAGAATTGTTTCTCGTATTTTGTCATCCTGTTGTTAGTAAGGTACTGTGTTTTTGTCCTAGTAAGAAGAGTCTCTACAGAATGAGGTATATATACCCTCAAAGGAAATCTCATCGCTATTTCTTCACTCTGTTCCAAACTCACACTTGTAGATGCTACTGCTTTCAAACAACCTGGCAAAGCCTTTGTAACTGGATCCAAAACAGCTTAAAAATATGCAATTAGTTTCCTCAGTTTTCCATGTCTCTGAATTAATACTGACAATGCACATCCTTCTCGCTCACTGCAATACAGCTCAAACTCTTTTTCATAGTCAGGCATCCCTAACGCTGGAGCTTCACATAAGCTTGTTTTTAGCTGTTCAAATGCTTCCATTTTAGTTTTTATTTAGTACAATAGGGTCTTTGATGTCTGCTTTTGTTAACCTCTGCAAGGGTTTTGCTATTAGTGAGAATCCACTAATCCACTGTATACAGTAACCCACCATTCCTAGGAACATTCTAACTTGTCTTTGTGTCTTTCGTGGTTGCATTCCTTGTATCATTTTGATTCTCTCTGCGGTGACTTGTCTAGTTCCTTTAGCAATCTTATGACCTAAATATTGCACTTCTTTCTGACAAAATTGTAATTTCGATGGGGACACTTTATGTCCCTCCTCTGCCAAATAGTTCAACAATGCAACAGTATTTGATATGCATTAATCTTTTGTCTTTGATGGCACTAGCAGGTCATCAATATACTGAACCAATACAGATTCTCCAGGCATGCTCAAACCTTCTAATAATTTCTTTAACCGCTAATTGAAAATGGATGGACTTTCAGTATACCCCTGAGGAATTCTGCACCATGCCAAAATGCGATCTCCGAACCGGAACGCAAATATTGTCTGGCTTTCTGGGTGTAATAGAACCGTAAAGAATACATTGCACAAATCAATGACGGTATACCATTCTGCATCATGTGGAATCTGATATAGAAACACAGCTGGATTCGGTACAATCGGACAACATGGGATAACGATCTTATTAATTTTTCTAAGGTCTTGCACAATCCTAAATGTTCCATTTGGCTTTTTCAATCCCATTATTGGTGATTTACAAGGACCGCTCTCTATTTCTCTCAGAATGCCTTGTTCAATAATTTTTTTTATTATCGGTGTTATTGCTTCAATGACTTCTGCTGTCATTAAATATTGGAGAATGTTTGCGTTACATAAACTTTCACAGGATCTACATCTTTCATTAATCCAATCTCTTCTCCTGTAAAATCCCACACTTGCTCTTTTACTGTTTCTTTCAGTTCAGTAGGTATCTCTTCCCTATCAAACACAGGAAATAATTCATTATTTTCGGATTCTATCATTGACATGGTCATTTTATATAAGCTATCTTCATCTGGGGTTTGGAGCTCTATGCCATCTGGTGAACAATATATGGCACAGTTCATCTTACATAGAATGTCTCTGCCTAACAGATTTACGGGGCTACTATCACACACCACAAATCGGTGCATGTCTTTGAAATTTCCAATTTCTACTTCAACTGGTTTTGTTAAGGAGGTTTTAATTTGCCTATTAGCTACACCAACAACTTGGATCTGCTCTCCCGAGAGAGGAAGATGTTGAACTTGCACTGATCTAACAGGAGAACGGGTCACACCAGTGTCCACTAGGAAAGTTACTTTTCCATCATTCACTTTTCCATTCACAAACGAACCAGACTGATCTACCTCAAGAGTAGCTCCAAACACACACTCTTCTTCCTCTCTCAGGCACCCTCAGAAACGATCATCTGACTCACTCCCGCCTTCCTCTTGTAATCAATACTGAGGACTCACATTCACTCTGGGCGATCGGTTTACCTGCTCACCTCCGCTGAATCCTGTCTCTGCACGGTATCAATGTAGATTTACACTGTGTGGAAGTCTTTCTTCCAATGCCCTATCCTGCCACAATTATGACAAGGGTACTTTTTTTAGCTCCTCCATGTTCACTACTAATTTAGTTTTTTTAACAACTCTTTTTATTGAGAAATCGCATGGAAGACACAGCACTCCGTACCCCGGAGAAGCTGCAGCAAGTACAGTACATCAGAATCAGTGATTTATTTATCAATAAAGAACTTCCCTCCCAACCCCCACCCCTTTCCCCAACCACCCCAAGCCCTCTCTCCCCCCTCTCTCCCCCACTTTGCACAACGTCTCTCCGATACTGCATAGAATAGTTATATACAAAACCGTCTATACATCTTAGCCTCCATATGTCCATCACACCTGCTCCTCCATACCTCCCGCCGGTGCTGGGGGCTCAAGCCACAGGCCCCTGTAGTCCGCCCACCTTTTCCATATTCTATAATGTTTTCTGGGACAGCCTCTGGCTTCGAACACTGGTCGTTCCAATCCCATGCAAAAGTCAAGCCCTCTTTTTCATCCAACCACCGTGGGGGCCCTGTGGTCCTTCCAGGCCTGAGCAACATCCCTCTTTGCCACCGTAAGGCCCAGCAGGAGCAAATGTCTTTTGTAAATGTTACCTCCTACCCCTTCCAGGACGTGTAGTAGCCCCAATTTTGGAGTACGAGGGAGGTCCCACCCCAGCACTCCCGACAGACAGTTCCATACTCCAGTCCAAAATCTCACCAGGCCACTACAGCCCCACACTGTGTGCAGGAGGTCACCTATCTCATGGCTACATCTCAAACACATTGGAGACTCAATCAGGCCAGCCTTCCACAATCTCTCTCTGGTATAGTAGGTACGGTGTAAGTACTTAAACTGTATTAGGCGCAGGCGCACGGCAATAGCCGCCCCCCTAGGGGATTCAAGAGCTTCACGCCAATCCTCCTCTTCCAGTTCCCCCACATCTCTCACCCATCAATCCCATAGAGGCTTCAGATCCGAAGAGCAGTGTGTGACCAGGGTCTGATATATACAGGATATTTTCTTCTCCCCCAGGTCCCCCATGAACACCTTCGCTTCTATTGGGCTAAATTCTGGCAAGGTATCTAGTCCTTCTAGTATGGGTGTGAGGGCATGCCTTAACTGTAGATATCTAAAGAACTGTGTGCGGGGCATACTGAATTATTCGATAAGTTCTTGAAAAGATTTAAGCGTTGTGCCCTTCAAGACATGCCCCAGTGCAGAAATTCCTATCGAGTCCCAGCCTCTGAAGCCCCGCAGCGACGCCAGCGTCGGCAGCTGCCCATTATTCCAGAGTTGGGTCTCCCTCGTTAGCTTCCCCCACCATCCCATGCGACTCAGTGCTTGTCGCCAGAGCTGAAAAACCACCTGCGTTGCCCTTGGCAGCTCCCTTTTCAACCGTGCCGAGTACAAAATAGTGTGTAGCGTATCCGGGTCCATCACGTACCTCTCAAGGGCGTAGGCCGGGGGCCCCCTGTCTCCATACCACCAGTCGTTTAATACCACGAGATGTGATGCTTGGTAATATGACAATATATCTGACGTTGCCAACCCCCCACAATATGTAGACAAAAAACAGGTACGTAAAGCCACTCTTGACGCTCCCCCGGCCCATAAAAATGGCCCAGAGTGGAGTTAACCTGTTTGAACCATTGCGATCTGATCGGGTACGGGTGATTCTGTAACTGGTAAAGCATGCGGGGGAGGGCAACCATCTTAAATATAGCTGACCTGCCGTAAATATTAAGGGGCATACGGGACCAGCATTTCATCTCCTCATGTACTTTGTCCCACACCGGAACGATATTACGCTCCCAAGCAATAGCCGGCGAGGCCGTCAAAAACACCCCTAGGTATTTGAGACCCCCAGCCGCCATCTGCAGCACCGATGCCCATGTCCCTATCCCGGAGCAATCGCCCAGCATCCAAAGCGTGGACTTCCGTAGATTCAGGTATAGTCCCGGTGCTTCCTCAAAAATTCTCATAATCTCAAGGACCCGCGGCCCGGACCGATTCACATTTGTAAGGAAGAACAGAACATCATCCGCATATAATGCGATTCTATCTGAAGGTCCCGCCACCCACTCAAAGCCTAGCAGCTGCGCATCTAATCGGACCCATGCAGCTAACGGCTCCATAGCCAGGGCGAACAGGTACGGCGAGAGGGGGCACCCCTGTCAGGTACCCTGCCCTATTGGGAAGGCCGACGATGTCTCTCCCGCCACTCTCACCATGGCCGTCAGGTCGGTGTATAGCAGTCGAATATAAGACATAAAATGCGGCCCTAGATTTAGACGCGGAAGGAGCACGAATAGATAGGTCCAGCTCAGGGAGTCAAAGGCCTTGTCAATATCTGCCAGTAGCAGCGCCGCTTGATCCCCTGTCCTACTCATCGCCTCTACCGCCACGTGCGCGTGCCTAATGTTGTGCCTCGTCGCTCTCTGGGGCATAAAGCCGGCCTGGTCTGGGTGGATTAGGTCCGTGATATACGGAAGTAGTCGATTTGCAAGGGCCTTGGCCAAGATTTTGGCCTCTATATTTAAGAGCGAGATTGGACGGTAGGACTCGTGGCGGTCCGGGGGCCGTCCAGGTTTGCAGAACACTACAATTTCTGCATGCCTCCAGTCTGCTGGCAGGAGGACATCTTCTATCGCCGTCTCCAGGGCAGCCCTTTAGTGGGGCCCCAGCTGGAGATGATATCGTTTAAAAAACTCTCTTGGGAACCCATTAGGCCCGGGGGCCTTGCCGGTATTAAGCTCCCCCAGGGCTGTACCTAGTTCCTCCGCCGATAGTGGGGTCTCAAGCCGCTCCCGCACGTCATCTGGGAGTGCACGAGGTGGAAGGTCAGTTATGAATTTGTCAACGTTCAGTGCCGGGAGGGATTCCTGCAGAGCATATTGGGCCGCGAGGTAGCGAGCAAAGCTATCTGCCAGCTCCTTCGGGTCTGAAATGGAGGCCCCGGTGTCATCTTTAAGGCCTGGCAGCTCATGCGCCTGAAACGTGCTCTGGCAGAGCCGGTGGCGCATTGTACTGGACTTGTCGCCCCATTGATATATTCTACTTCTGGTTGCCAACCAGACCTGCCGAGCCTCGTCCAGTAATAGGGACGCGTACGATTGCTGTGCCAGAAGCAGCCGCCCCACTCCCTCCTGGTGACTCGCAGCCTCGCATTGAGTTTCTAGCAGCTCTACTGTCGCTGCTGCCTTCACTATCTCCTCTTTCCGCTTCCGGCGCGCTGCTATATCTACTCCACGCAGTGTGGGTTTCAGGGCCTCCCAAGCCGTTCTCACGTCCGCCACCGTACCCAAATTCTCCTCCCAATAGCGAGCAATAGCCGCCCCCATATGCTGCTGGTAGGCTTCCTGCTGCAAGTTTCAGGCGGAAAGGCGCCACCGAAATGGCTGCCTCCTCTTGTCTAATGTGACTTCAATCACAACCGGAGAGTGGTCAGAGAGACCCCGCGGCAGTATGGACACCGAGGCAACTCTCCTTACCACATCAGCAGGGACAAATACATAGTCAAGTCTCGAAAACGAGTGGTGGACCGCCGAAACATAGGAGTATTCTCTTTCGTAGGAGTGGAGGTATCGCCATGTATCCACCCAGCCCATGCCCCGCACCATATCGCTCAGTTTGGTGGGAGTATCTGCAGTGGGGTTGCCCCCCGGCCAGAGCCGATCAAGACAGCAGTGCATGACATCATTCCAGTCCCCTCCGATCACTGCCAGTCCCTCTGGAATTTCAGCCCATACAGTAAACAGTTTCTCTATCAGTGCCCATTGGAGCGGGGGCGGGGCGTAGACACTCCCAATTACTAATGTCTCAGTGCCTATCGTCCCCTGTATAAAAACATATCTACCCTGTGGGTCGGTCCACTGTCTCTTATGGGTATAGGACAACCTACGGTGCATCAAAATCGCTACCCCCCTAGATCCCCTCACAAATCCCGCATGATAGACCTGGTCATAGTCATATAGCTGCAGACCCAGTGCTTTTTTATCCAGTAAGTGTGTTTCTTGTAATAGGAGGACATCCAACTTCTCTCTCTTCCCCAGCCATAGCACTGCACTCCTCTTAATCTTATCAAGCATGCCCCTCACATTCCAGCTCATCATTTTCATTAAGGCCCCAGTGGGCCTTTGCTCAATGTTTTCAACCGCCATCTAAGCGTAAACGCAGCAGCGTATGCAGCAATGGACATTCTGTGCTTGGACGCGCCAACAGCATCATTCGAGACAACCATGTGCAAAGCAACTCTTTCCCCCCACCCTTTAGTCTTCAGTCCCCCCTTCCCCCTCCCCTGCCCCAAAACCACCCCACTCAGCAAACTGTGCCCCAACTTGTCCTCAATCCCCCGACTTTCCCCCACCCCATACCTCAGCAACGTTGAAGTACCTGTCGCGGTATAGAACATCTCTAGACCCAACGGGAGACCTGAGACCGTCTATCCCAATGGAGCCCCACCAACAACCCCAATAACACCCCAACTGATCCCCTAAAAGATCGAACCTCCCCTAACTTGAGGCACTTGTCTGCATTTTAGTCCATCCCTCCCCACCCAACCCACATCCCATGTCTGTATGTCTATAGTCTGTCGCACAGTAGTGGTGCCCCTGAAGGCGTACCTCATCTCCAGCCAGGCCATCAATGTCTGTCACTTGCCATTGCTGCGGTGCACGATTCAGCATTGAGGGGGTAACCTGTGTGCCATCACCCCTCACGGATCCACCTTCGGAGCGTCCGGTGGTGCAGCCTCCACTGTGTTCCCCCCTTTAGCAGGAGAGCGTTTCAACGAGCAAGACCTCCAGTTGCTTCTGCTTCGTGAACATCTGGGGGTCCGCGGCGGCACCGTCGAGGAGGATGAATCCGAGTCTCGGGCCGACGGGGTATGTGGTCTAACTCGTACTGTCTCATAAGTCCAGGCAAACACTTCTTCAGGAGAGTTAAAGAATTGAGTACGTGACTGAAAGACCACCCGTAAGCGAGCCGGGTAAAGCAGGGCATATTGAATTTTTAGGTTTCTCAGGCGGGCTTTGGCCGCTGTAAAGGACTGCCTCTGTTGCTGTACCAGTTTTGTATAGTCTGGGAATATCATGATCCGCTGATTATCGTACATGAGGGGCTCTTTCAAACGGGCTTGCTTCAGTATTGTGTCCCGATCATGATAATTAAGAAGTCTGGCTATTACCGGCCGCGGGCGCTCGCCAACCGGCAGCTTCTGAGTTAGCGCTCTATGAGCCCGTTCAATGACAAAGCAGCGGGAGAGGGACTCCGGCGGGAGCCAGCCCTCCAACCACTCTGTGAGAAAGGCCTCCATGTTGCCCTTTTCGCAGTCTTCCAGAAAGCCAACAAATCGTAGGTTGTTGCGCCGAGCCCGTCCTTCGGCATCCTCAGCCCTGAGCGCCAGGCCCTTCTGTATACCTTCCATGTTGGCCACTTTTTTCCTTAAGATCACCATATCTTCTTCCACTCCAGTGATCCGGGCTTCCGCGTCTGTAATACGGGCCACCGCATTCCGCACGTCTTGACGCAGCAGCGTAACGTCCGACCCAACGGCCCCTATTTTGGCATCTAACATGTCTCTAGATTGGGTGATCGCAGCTAGGAGAGCTGCATTATCCGGACTCTGGGCCTGATGGCTTCCCGAGGCCCCGGAGTTCCCACTCGGGCCAGTGAATTTGCCAATAGTCCCCTGTTTGGAGGCTCAGCTGCCGCTCCCGCCTCTGGTCACGGTTCACCGTCTACGGGACACTTCCTGCGTCCTTCGTGGCTCCAGACTCACGCCACCTTGGGCCCCCCTCCTTTAGATATCGTTCTCCAGGGCCTGGCAGCCACACATCACCCGATCTCCAGGCATAGACTGTCAGGCGACCCGCGATCCAGGCCCCCACCGCAAACCACGACTCCCAATGTCTGCCCCTGGCACCTTCCCCGTAGGCTCACCACAGTTCTCAAGTTTGCGTCTGTATGCCAGGGGGCTTCAGCGTCTGTTTATCAGGGCCCAGCGTTGGTCACCTATAGCCGATGAGTCGGTTCAGCGAAGCTCGCCACCAGTTCACAATGTGTCTCTCGGAGCACTCAGCGCCAACACAGCCCCGATAGTGCTCTAGATACAGGCAATTAGTCCCAATGGCTCGGCCCAGGGCGCCCCCGTCGCTACCCACCGCAAGGAGAGGCACATTCACCCACGTGAGGTCTCGTTTCCCGCGATCCGACCCGACCGCCGGGGAATCTGTACTCGCCCCTCCGCTCCGGTCACAGTTCTCGGCTGTCTCCGTAGCCTCAGGGGTCCGCCGTCGTGCACACGTCACCTCCGGGCCCCAGTCGTCCCTCTGGGTCGCCGCCTCCGCCTCCGGCCAATCTGGCGGCCAATACTCCAGTCTCGGCAGCGCGGCCCCTATCTGGACCCTCTGCCACGGTTCCGATCTATCCAGCGGCGCCGCAGGGGCCGCGCAAATGAAGCCGCCGTCGGTCCTCCTCCACTCCGGGCGCCTCCAAACTCGAGGTCCCCGGCACCACTCTCCCCGGCAGGCCGCTCTTTCTGTAGAGGCGATGCGGTACCTTCCGAGTCTGCAATTTGGCTCCAACTCGCTCCGTGCCTGTCGGTCCTCCTCCGCTGCACCGCACAATATCGGGATATGCTCGGGTGCGGGGGAGGAAGGATATTTTAACGGATAATTGAACGGCGGGACGGAGCTCTGCTAAGCCGCGTCCTCTATGTTGGCTGCTTTAGCCACGCCCCCTACTAATTTAGTTTTATTGAGACTTCCTTTTAATTTTCCTTGACTCGCATCTGTATTTTTATTTTCCAATTGTGCTACTTGATGTTCTGCTACCTTCAATTGTGCCCACATTGCTTTCTCTTTGAGCTTTCTCTGCTTAACTTCAATTTCATCACTGCAATATTTAGCATGTCTCAGTACCTCCTCCACAGAACATGACTGCCCTCCCATCAAATTATGCTTAATCAAGTCTCCTATTTCTGGTCTTAATCCGAACACAAATCGATACACAAAATTACTCATATCTTTTTCGCTCAGCTCCTCATATCCACTATATTGTTTAAATACTAACAACAGTCTCTCATAAAATGCATGTACTGATTCTTTCGGTTCTTGCAAAGTCTTGTATATTTTAACCCAGTCTGTCTCTTTTGGTGGAATTTTATTCTTCAAAAACACTATTACTTGTTCATATTTACGCATCACTTCAGGTGAAGGAGCACCGGTCACTCTGTCTCGAGGATATTCAGTGTTCGGCCAGTTCACTGTTATTTTGCACTCAGACCATAAATCTGCTGGTACTACTATGTCAAACAATCCATCTAGAGCTTCCCATAGTACCTTTGAAACTTTTACAAATCGATCTACCTGTCGATACCATTCTGCTGCTTTTTCTCTCAATCTGGGGAAATCATTAGTAAATGATAATATGTCCTGTCTAGACCAAGGAACATGTACATATCCTCGTCCTGGTATTTCTCTCATAGGAAATTCATTTACTACTGTCTCTCTTTCTCTCACTGGGAACGCTAATGTAGATTTATCACTGGCTTCTTCTTTTTTCTTTTCCCATTTTACTTTCCATTTATTCACATCTCTCCTTTTTCTTAGTAAAACAATTAGCTCTTTTATTTGGGTTAATCTTCCTGCAGTATTCATATTTTCAATGTCTTTTTCTGAAAAATCTACTCTGCAAGATTTCTGTAATGTTTTATTCTTTGCAAAATCTACATCAAATTCATTAGCCAACCCCTCCAGTTGGTCATGTACAGATGTAGCTTTCCAAGTAATACTTTTGCACATGAACATTAATTCATCGTTTTGATATGTTTTTAGTCTATCAGTTCCAATTGTTCCAATAATTAATTCTTCCATGTCAGCTTTTAATCTAGCCACATCTAATACTTTAGGTTCAGGATATTTTACTTTCAGAGTTTTAAGCCAATCACTTAATTCTTGTTCCGATGGTCCTACTGGGGTTTGTGTTACACTTCTTTCGGGTGTCGGAGAGTCAGATTCTGCTCCGGTTGGAAATTTATACGACAAGCTCTGATTAAAAGTTAAATCAGGCGGTATTGTGTTACTTGTGCGCCTAATTTCAGACAAATCAGGATAAATCTTTTCTCTTGCTTTTTGTAAACTCTTTGAATCGTCAAAGTCGGTTCTTTTATTTTCTGATTTTCAAACACTGGATTACAGGACCTATTGTCACTGGGACTGTTACGGCTTCTATATTTTTAGTAAATTCATGTATCTTTTCGGTTAATTCATTTGTAGAACGTATATATTCAGAAGTACTTGGTTTTTCTTCAATTTGTCTTTCTACTCTTGCTACACTTCTTCGAATTTCATCATTTTGCTTAGGAGTACCAGTAAGTCTAGTTTCTATCACTGGTGTGTTTGAATCATATCTCATTTCTAATCTTTCTGGAAGGTCTCTAAAATTTGAAAATTGTTTTGCGCTTTTATTAAATCTATCCTCTATTTGTGGAGCATTTGGAGTAGTCCATATAGAACCTGGTTGATATGGTGGTGGTCTCCTATTTAATATCTCTTCCAGCCATTGGCGTAACAAAACCTTAGGGGGCCCCCTGCAATGTACAGCAAGGGTGCCCCCTTATTCGATCACTCTACTACCACCCGCTGGTTTACAGTACCTCACCCTCATAACCTACCTCAAAGGTATGACAGGATTTTCACTGATAAGAATGGCTTTAAGGAGATCAACAAATTCTGCAGTCAGAAAGACATTAGGGTATATTAAAGCAGCTTTTGGTGACATGAAGGGCAGTCGTAGGACTAACCATTTCAAAGTTAGTAGTGACCAAAAGTGGTGCCTTTGTGCTATTGAAAATTCCATGTTACCAGTCATTTTAATCTCTCACATTTCTCAATCAATCATTCCCAGACAGCCTCTAATCTTTAGCCCTCATTCTTTCAACACCGTCTCTACTTTTAACAGTTCACCCAATCTCTTACTCCTCCTGCACTGCTAGCCTTCTCCAGCATAATTTGGCCTTCCTCCCACTAGCACTCCTGTCATTTACCTTTGTCACTCATATTTCTATCATTCCCAATTTCCATGTCCACCCCTTCCTTGTCTCTTCTCTCTCCCAGTTCTATTAATTCCACTTCTTTCCTCCGCTTTAATCAATTTCTTTGAGGTTCCTCTTCAAACACAAGCATGTGTCCCTCATTTTCATGCTGCTGTGATGACCCTCCACACTTCCCCCTACTTGTTCTAACAATTTCTCCCTCTCGTCTATTTCTCCTGTGTTTCTTTGTCTCCCATTAGGTCACTCTATCTCTTCCAATTTGCTGCTTACCTTCAACTCTGATTTTCTCATTCTCTAACCTATACCTCTAACCTCTCGCACTCACCTCTATCTTTGCCAGTTTTATTGCCACCCTAACACTTTTCCTCTCCCTTCTCATATTTACCTTAAACTTGCACACACCACATTCTCTAGTATCTATACCATCCCTCCATCTAACATTGAATTTTTCCTTTGACCACTAATTATCTCTCTTTAGTTCATCTCGTACTTTTCACTTTATTCTTCTCATTCTCTCACTATCACCTTTCACCCCTACTCTCATCACTGTCTATCATCTTCTTGCTACTGCATCCCCAGTTTGTGAACTACCTCCATCTTTACCTCTCTTGATTTCCAAAGTCATATCACACTTGTTTCCTTCACAGATACTTCCCTCATTCCCATGCACCTACTTGCTTCTTGTTTCTGTCTCACTTTTATTACTCCAAATGTATCCTTTCAGCTCACTCAACTTCAGCTTCCCTTACTCCTTACCCTTTTTACTTCTATATTTTACACTTGTGTCATCTTTCCTTCACATTCCATAACTTCACTCATCATGTAACATCCATGCAGATCGAGTCTAAACTACTTATCACTTTGCAATGTATATTGCTCTCCCTTTCGGACTTACCACCTACTCTTGCACAGTCTTTCGCTCATGGGCTCAGGCTCCTGATCAAACTCTGTGCCATTGTTCAGCCTTTGGTCTTACTCTTTCTATTCTTTCTGCCCCTTACTTTTTTCCTCCAACTTTTGTTCTTTTCCAGTCCCTTCCTTTCGCTGTGTATTTTTGTTACTTTCATTTTCCTTTCCGAATTCTTACTCATTTTGTATTTCTTAGTTATTACCCCCTTTCTTATATCCATTTTGCTTTCCATTATCGTATGCTTTCTTTCTCATGTGTTACCCCATTCCTTTCATTCTCTTCCATACAGGTCTTTTCCATTCTTTTTCTTTTTTCTTCCTCTCACTTTTAATTTCCCCAATCATTTTCTCTCATTTTACCTCCACTTCATTGTTCCTTTTCCTTCACTATTCCTTCCCTTCTCTCTTCCTTCTTTATTTTGTTAGCATTTCTATGTCCCCATTCTTGAGTCTTACCTCCTACACCCTAAATGTTGTCATATACTTCTCCTCAATGGGTTATTTATGACACTATGCCTAAGTTTTGTAGGATTATTTTTAAAACTTGCAATAGAATGCAATAGCCAAAGCCGCAATAGAGCAAACTTCTCACTCAAACAGGCACAGCATCAACAGGAGCAGTTCAAGTTTCTCACATTCACAAGAAGCTGTTCATAGGTAGCAGTAGTGAAACCTTCATTCACACACATACAGAATGTATTTAGCAGGTAGCAGCATTTGAAAGGAGAGAAAATGTCTTCGTGCAGGTTATGCACAAGCAGCACAAACGTAAGTTTCTTCAGACAAAAGAGAAATAGCACACATAGCTGTAATGCATGCTGTCCTGGTGCATAATAGGCATAGCAGAGGCAAGGTCTGTGCAAGCTTCCTTCATACAAAGAACAGGCACACCACAAGCAACAACACTGCAAGTTCCAGAATGCACAGTGATATTGGATAAAAAGCTAGAATCAGCTGAGGTTTCTCATATGACGGCAGAGAAGAGAGTGTGGATGTTAGTCAAAATGTGCATACCACTATGTCAAATTTGCCAGGCACGAATTGTAAAATGTGGAATGTGATGAAATATACAACCGGAGTGTGCCATTAGGTGCATGTGGAATTTGTATTTAAGAAGCTTTATTTTAAAATCTTGTAGCTTTCAGAGTTATAATATATAGGTTTTTTCGATAACTGCAGGATCAAATATGCTTTTTAAAGATCGTTTCTTTTTATTTTACCAATGGTTATAGTTCACCTTATGGAGCAGGCCTGGTTTCCATTTCACAGTGTGTTTTTTTGGTAGCTGTATATTATTTTCATCCGTTCAGGCCATTTGAATGAACAATAAAAAACTGAGGGGTATATTACCAAGGGTGGCGATAGGCAATTATCGCTGGTTTAGCGGCCGTTTTTGGCCGCTAAGCGGCAATAATTCTATCGCTCTATTAGCAAGCTGTCGCTAACTGATGTTAGTGACAGCTTTTAGGCGATAGCAAGCGGTTTGGGGCCCGCTTTGCATGTCATCGATATTTATCGCTAATGACATGCAAAGTGGGTGTACCCAACCTGTTAGCGACTGAAAGCAGTCGCTAACGTCGCTATCGCCTATTAGCAAGGCAGGCGTAGCGATGGAAATATTCCCGCTATCGCCAACAACTAACGCCTGCCCAGACCAGTTCTTAGCCATGTTATCCAATGGGAGGTGGATAACATGGCTAAGAGCATGTTGTCGTTAATGCGTGAATATCGCTGTATTCTCAGCGATATTCACGCATTTCGCCGATATCGCTGGAGATTTTAGCACAATGGAGAAAAACGTTGCTAATAGCATGTTTTCTCCGCTAACATATGCAGCGTTAGGCAGCGATTAAAAAATCATCGCAAAGTCTATTTAACGATAAATATCGCTACTTGTTGGTAATATGCCCCTTAGTTTGGAGCGTTCACAGTGATCTAAGTAAAGAGGTAAGTCAGGTGACTTGGCACCATGGAAAATTAAATGTGAATGGGTGATTGGCACCGTGTGTCACTTTCTGCATTCAGGGCAGATCAAACAAACGCCGAGGGCTGAGTTTTGCATTAGGGGCACCCAATATGGCAATCTTTGTTGGCACTCTGCCCCACTGCCCATGACCTCCTCCTCCATGGATTCCCTCGCTACCTCCCTCCATCGGTGCACCTCATCTCTCTATAACCCCAATGTATTGTGTCAGAGCACACTTTTCACACACAGTACACAGAGATAATAAATCATACACATGTGTAAATCAATGTAAGGAAATGTTACATGACAATGAGAGCTGCAAGGAATCATGTCATCCATACTGATCTGCATTATGGGCCACATGAATCATGCATTTTACCGTTCGCAAATGGTTGATTTTCAGAATTGGGCCGTTTGAGACCAGTAAAATGTTTTTTGGTATGTATGAATTCCAATTTGTGATTCGATAACATGTTACCGAATCGTAATTTGGAACGGCAAATACATACCAATTCGATATTAGGAAGGGGCGTGTTTAGGAGGTCCCGTCCTAATATTGAATTGCAGCGGTATGTTGGAATATTTTGCGACTGAAATTCAGTCGCAAAACATTCACATTTTACCACCATATTCAAGTCAGTGGTAACCCATTCGCAAACAGGTAGGTGTCCCTTCCTTTGTGAATGCTCATAAAAATGCTTTTTAAGAACGCGCAGTGGTCCCACGGACTACTGCGTGCTCTTAAAAAATGAAGAAAACTGCACATTTTTGATTTTTAAATACAACCCATTTTCCTTTAAGGAAAATTGGCTGCATTTAAAAAAAAGATTGCTTTATTTAAAATAAATCACAGACATAGTGGTGTACTGATGCCAGCAGGCCACCATCCCTGTGATTTTTGAGATCCCTAATGGGTCGCAAATTGCGACCTGCCTCATTAATATTAATGAGGTAGGCCGATTTGCGACCCATTCTACTCTCGTGAGTTTCTTTCCATAATCCTCGCAATCTGCCTCTTGGTCCTTTGAAATCTTCAAACTTTCTTCCTCCAATTCATACATCTCATCTTCCCACTCAACTAGGGCTTCAAATTGAGTTGGTCTAGGTCTCGGTTCAAGCTTCTTCATCTTTTCTCTCAAACTTCGTAAAACTGCCAAATGAAAAGATCCTACTTCTGGAAATGCTAGCGCACCATCATTTCTGGGACACCTAGCCCAATTCTCTAGCCAAATGCATGTATGATAGCCATATTTCGTCATCATGTAAGAAGCAGGCATTTTTGGCGGAGGAAGCAATTTTCCCTCTCTATCGCCTTGTCTTTCTTGAATACGTTTTTCAATCTCTTAAACCATGAAGGTTTATCCTTTTCTTTTCCATAATAAAACTAATTTTTTCTGATAATTTCCTGTCTTCCAAAAGATTGTGCACTCTTCCGTATACTGCTTCATAACACCAGCCTATCACAGCGCGGTTCACACTATCGCACCAATTAAAACAAGATACGTTGTCTTAGGGCCCGATTCACAGAACTAACTTAAGAGAAAATCCTAAACTTACTACTTTTGGTATTCACAGAAGTTAGGATTTTGTCTTAAGTTTGTATTAAGTTTGTCTTAAGACAGACTTAAGACAGACTTAAGACAGAATCCTAACTTAAGTCTGTCTTAAGTCTGTCTTAAGTCTGTCTTAAGACAAAATCCTAACTTCTGTGAATACCAAAAGTAGTAAGTTTAGGATTTTGTCTTAAGTTAGTTCTGTGAATCGGGCCCTTAGTGCTTAACCAATAACTCGCTGCTTTTACTGATGCACCAGTCAGCAGATACTCTGTCTTGGTCACGACAACCAATCCCTGCGTGACACTTTTGACGTGATCAGTGCTCCAGTTTCTGCAGCGTCGACTGACCCCTCCTTTACAAGGATTATCGAGAAGCCATATTTATACTTTTATACAACTTCATTGGTTAGTAACTCCATAAAACAACTCCATTCATCTGTTTCGCTAAATCAAAGTGATAGTTTTCTCAGTCGCACAAGTATACTGTATGGATGTATGACGTTACAACGCATACTTTTACAACGCCTACCTTTACATCGCAACTTTTACAACGCATACCATTACAACGCATAATGCTTTTAGGCGCTGGATAGTGAATAGTTTAATTTACTATTCCAACTCGAGTCCCAGTGGATAGTTGGGAAGGTTATTGGATAGTAAATTAACCTGTTCCCTGTCCTAGAGCGCCCCCCAGAGCAATGCGTTGTAATAGTTTGCGTAGTAAAAGTTGCGTTGTAATGTTAGTTCGTTGTAAAAGTTTCGTTGTAAAGGTTGTTTACCATACTGTATTTCCAGTAGACAGCGCCATCTCTACCACAGAATTTTTAAACTCGCCGATAAAGTAGCCCATCCCTCTACCTTACCCTTCTCTCAAGCTCGGGTTAAGCTCTATTACTCTCTCAGCAGTACGTTTTAAACCAGGATACACAATGATCCCTGTACTTGAAGGCTAAGATTTTATAGACTGTCCTCGCTATGCATTTACCCTTTCACACATAAAGGGCCAGATGTAGGTGTCCAAATACCGGTCGGAAACGGCCGAAAATACCGGTTTTCGGCCGTTTCCGACCGGTATTTGGACATTGGTATGTAGGGGCATGTAAAATTACAGAATCGGTAATTTTACCGATTCTGTAATTTTACCGATTAGGTAAAATACCGAATTGGTAAAATTACCGATTCTGTAATTTCAGATGTAGGTAGCACTGTTTTCAGTGCTACAAGGGTTTAAGAATTCTTAATTTACCACCAACTAGTAGTTGGTAGTAAATTAAGAAAACCATTTAAAAAGCATATTTTTTTGCTTTTTACACAGTGCCATGTTGCAGACATACATGCCCTAAGGGCATGTATGTCAGCAACATGTCCACCCATGCACAGTTGAGGGGTGCAACAGGGTGTCAAAGTGACACACTGCCACCCTTCAATATTTCCCCCAATTACCGAATCGGTATTTACCTCAAGGCCCATAGGAAACAATGGCAGTTACAGACTCGGTAAATACCGATTCATTAATTACCGAATCATACCGATTCGGTAATTAATTCGGTAAATATACCTACATCCCGATTGCCAGTTCTTAAATACCGAATCGGTAGGATTCGGTATTTAAGAATCGGTAATCGGGGATTACCTATATCTGGCCCAAAGTCCCTAAACCTGTGATATGCGATGATACCACTGTGATATACGACAATAACACTACTTTTTGAAACAGACTATGTAATGTGCGACTTCACTTGCTTCACTTCCTCTGCCTGCAGACAGAGTAACCAGCTTCCCACACTTTCAGGAAGCCTTTTCAGGATTACATATAACGTAATACGAACTCAACAGAAGTTAGTCATAATTCTGTACATCAAATCCTGTATACATGTCTCTATACATTATCCTAGCTAATTCTATAGCAACCAATGCTCTGCTACCAAGTAAATTACTGATGCAGCGCTACTCCAGAAATAATTTCTAAAGACCTCGTCACCTTTCCCTGAAGTGATATATCACACATTTACTAATCAGAGGGGCCCATAACACTGCAAGTCACTCTTACACACTTTCTCTTCTACTTCATGGATTGGTGAAACTCAAAGGAGAGCTGCTGGATCATAGCAGAGTGTCTAAATTAAACTAACTATTTATAATATGTACATCTGCAGATTTTTGTTTTACCATGGTTTTATCAACAAGACAATTCATTCAGACACACCACCATTATTTGTCAATGGATCTGCTAGTAAAAAATTATTCTATAATTTATCTAATTTTCATTTAAAGAAAATTCTCCTAGCATAACCTGTTTTTATTCACTCATTTATTTTTTTAATGCAAATAGATTTATAGAAAACAAAGAATTTTAACTCATGCATTTATATTCTCATTTAATTCAAAGCGCTGCGCAGCTCCAGCAAGGCTCGGGGTGCCCCTATTCACAACATGCTGCATCAATCCTTACCCCTGCTTCAAGCAGGCGCAGGGTTTTGACGCAGCTTGGCCTTAAAAGTGACTGAGTGAAATCTTGTAGATTTCACTCAGCCACTTTTAGAAGGCGTTCGTGCGCCAGAACGCCCCCGCGCCTGAATGCCCACATGTTGTAAATACCCCGCAGCATGGCGCTGGCTTTGCGCCACTACTGTGTCACAAAAGAGACGCAACAGTGGAGTAAAAGAGGCGTAAGGGGCTTGTAAATCTGCCCCTGGATCTTTAAGCGGAAGCAGGTCTCCAGCTTGAACTGTTCAGGTATTATCTCTTCTTTTTACCAGCATGTGTTCCTTTTCTCTTTGTTATATTGCCAATGTTTCATTGTCATCTGGAGGAAGTATTGTTCTACCTCTCAGTTCTTGTTGGAAAGTAGGATCTGCTTTCATGATCACCCCTACTTTTTGCTGGTGTCATTATGTTTTACCGACTAGTCTGACTGGGATCCTGCTAATCAGGCCTACTCTCCTTGCTTTCTCCCTAAATTGGACATGGTGAGTACTTAGGTACACTCCAGATTGGCTACTGGTGTTCCATGCTAAGTCCTTAGTATGTGGTACTAAGGTACCCAGGGCATAGGCACAACAGGTGTCTCCCATGGGGTGCAGCATGTATTATGCCATCCATGAGGGTCCACTCAAACTGCAACTACAGGCCTTCCATTGCAGCCTGTGTAAGCTGGTGCTAGCACCAATTATGAAAGGTTTCCTTATATCGAGGTCACTGCTCTTAAAACTTACCAGTCACCCCTAAGGCAGGCCTATCAACCCTGGAGGCAGGGTGATCGGTTCTGAATGTGAGGCTGCCCCTGCATCAGCAGGACACCCCTAAAACATTTAGAGTCCATTGTCCCGGGTTGTAAATGCAGCAGAAAGTAAGCTACATGGAGTGGCCATGCGTCATTAAGAGATAACCATCTCTAAACTGGCTTCAATGAACCCTGTCGTGTTTGGTATTGTACATGTTGGAATCATACCTCCACACCATCAACAGTGTGGGATGTATGATTCCATGCACTGTAAAGCTCCTCCGGGTGGCACTCAGTGCTCCTGGTACCATTCTTCTAGCCCCGGACCACAAACTATGACTGTTGCCGACCAAACACAAGATTCTGCCCTCCTACTGCTGAGCCAAGCACAAGCAGATGTAGGCAGGGCAATAGGTATCCTACAAAAGGGAGTTGTGGCCACCTCCCATACATAACTTAGGGGTCGATTAGGATGGTTGTCAGAAAAGTATTCCAACCGCCGTGGTAGTGGAAATTAACCGTCTGAATGTACCGCTGTGAAAAACACGTGAAACTAATGTTGGCATAAGCGCCAACCATTTTAGCGGCAGCGTCCATTTTGTGTGCTTCATGATTCACTTGTCTCCTGCTGTCCGCTTTTCATTCTGCTTGTGTCATCAACTCTAGTTGACCTCTCCGGACATGGCTAAAGTGCCATACATGCTGGGAAAGGGTTTTGTAGTTGCGAGTACAACACCTGGTTTTAGATGTCAACTGTCAACCATTTACTGCTGTTGTAAACATTTTGCTCCCCCTCCCAATTTGCTGACCATGTGCTCATCCATCTGTCCTTATTTGTCAATAGCTATTCCTGTGTTTAAACTTGTTGATTTCATATATGGCTGCATGCTTGCATTGCAACAAAGACTGTATAAAAAGCTTGATGTTTGTGTATTCATTGTGCTACCTCCTGCAACGCTTCAGAGTGTTGCGTGGATGTGGATCATGAGTGATTAATAAACGTTGGTATTGTTCCGACTCCAGTGCCGATCTAAAATTTGTTGGTCTACGGACCAATGGACTAGAGGGTGGCCCCTGCACCCGTGTGCTTATGCATAAAGCAAATTTCCACAGATGGCACCTAACACGTGGGGCCCCATCAGAGATGCGGACGTCCGAAGGAGTGGTCTTGACGGAGGACTGAAACTTTACTGAGGAGGTACCCTGCATGAGGGGACCCTTGTCTTTGCAGACCGACGTGACTTTTCTGACTTTTCCGATATTGACCCTGAGGGTGATGATCGGTCTCGACTGGGGCTATCCTTTGGAGTGTCCTTTGTAGTGACCATTAGGTCGACCAGAGATTGGCAGGTCGGAGTTGGTGTTGTAGACGTCGTTTGGTAAGGTCATTAAAGTGACAACTTTGATTTGTTTTGGCCAAAAATCTGTTTTGTTTGTTTGATTCGTACTTTGCAGAGTGAAGGCAGGTAATGTGGAGATTTTTCTCCATTTGAAATGATCATTTGAAACAGTAATATTTTACATATATTTGAAGCATGTCTGTTCTCAGCACACTCCGTGGGTGGTATGAAACAGAGCGAGGGTTTTTAGGAGGTGGCGCACAGCTTAAAAGTAACGCTAGTAATCAACGTATAAGGTGTCTATTGTGGCGAGGTGCAGGAAGGGCGAGGGAAAAAAGCCCTATAATACCCCAAAAAACAAGTACTAACAGAGTCAGTACTTGGCAATGTACTAAACACAATGCCCATGCACACTCAGAAAATAACATATAATAGAGTAATCTTGGTAGACAGTGTTTGTAAAGACAAAAGCTAGTAAACAACACAAGTAAATGATATGTAACAGGTAGGATCCAGCATTGGTGTTGTGTCTTTTATTGTTCTGATTTGGAAAGACCAGCCAACACGTGTTTTGTCACGTATGGCACAGTCTGCCTACGACTCTTCAGGGCTGGGTGGAAAAACATAAGGAAAGTACCTTTGTATAGTATAAAAACAATCATAACTCACACATAATGATCTCTTAAAAATGTCCAAAGGGAAAATATACACACAAGTACCGTGGGTTATAGTCAAGAAAGGAAAGTGCGAATAAAAAGAGCTAAAATAGTATTATTATCCTGAAGGATAAAGAACTATAGTGTTCTGAAGAAATAAATGCCAACAAGATGGTAGAGGGGAAAAAAGGAGAAAAAGAAAGAATTGAATAGCTGTGAGTAGGGTGCTTAGGTGAAGAAGTGGTTATATGTTGATCGAAATTAACAGACAAGGAATGTGCCTGGTGAAACACGGTGATAGAGTGATCGTGATTATAGTGACCTGTTTGCCAGAAAAATTTATATATGAAAACTAGCAGGCCATACCTGTACCGAAACAGGTACAAATTGAGAGGTCTGTAAGACACAAATTAAAAGAAAGATCCATGACTCTCCTGGCCTCTGAGAGCAAGAGGCTGTGTATCTCTAAAGTAAGTCTTGTAATAGAAGCCCGTCCCGTAAATAAGATTAAATCTCACCGCTCTATCGGTGATACTTCTGACCCGACAGGGCCAAGGACCAGTGGAAACGGACGTAACGTCTGTGTGTGGAGACTCTGGATAAAATAACAAGGGGAGGGTATAAGACTAAAGGTCTACCCGGATGAGGGTGTGAAGCAACAGAAATCGTACGGATATCTCAAAACAGTATGACCCACAAGGTCAAAGGCCGCTTACCTCAAACGGAAATCGAGTAGGTATATAACTCAAGTCCTCAAAAAGGACGTAGTAAACAGAATCAATTCTGGAACAACATAAGATTTGCGGGAGGAAAAAGGAAAGCATATTCAAGATTACAAGCAAAAACAAAGCGATTCCAAATGACATTGTAGAGTAACCTTGTGGGTCATACTGTTTTGAGATATCCGTACGATTTCTGTTGCTTCACACTCCGTGGGTGGTGTTGCTGCTTGGGTGGTTCCACAATCAGTTTGTAAAGTAGCCAGCCGGGTCCACCAGAAGGGACATCTAACAGGGATATGGGCATTAAATATGGTATTTCTTCCATAATGTATGGCACACTGTGGAACAAATACACAAAGAAAGAGTCTGACCTACAATGACCATTAAATGGGTCACTCTATCTTACAGAGATTCAACATGTAGAGCAGTGTTTATTTAAATGGAAAAGTCGACAGGATATGTTTGATTGTGTGCTTGTATGGGAGAAAGAAGTGCTAGAAGGAGCAAAAAGAGCAGAAGCTATAGCAGAATAACAACAACAGAAAACGATATATCAAAAAGCGCTAGAATAAAAAAATTAAGAGTTTAGGAAAATAAAAAATTTGAAGATAGGGAGCGTTGATTAGTGATAAATGGCCAATATCCTATTAGGCGCTCTGTTTTTCCTATACTTAATAAACCTCAGGATGATTGCATCCTATTAGAACAACCTCCAACTCAGCATGTATTTTCTAGTGCCAATGAGCAGGAGAGTTCTGACGAGGAGCATTTGTCCTCCGGAGGGACAAATATGAGCAAAGTGGACGACAAACTCGCTCTGCCTTAACTACAGAAGTAAAAGAAACAATAAAAACTACTGCCAGAGAGGAAGGTTGCTGTTTTCAGACTGCAACACTTCTTGTAACTATGGTTCAACAGTGGTCAGCACTAGAGCAGTTTTATTTTGTAGAGAAATTTGCTTGGGAGGTAATATATGGTTAACGGCATATTTCTAATGAAACATTGCTAGATGATATAAATTCTGATTATAAACGATTAACAGAGGGGACTTTCCCTTTTTCAGGCTTATCTAATATGATTCAACAGTTGGTTAAAGTACGAGATGAGACCTTGCGTTTACAGAAGGAACAACATTTAGCTAAAAAGGATAACGCTGCAGAGCAGGTTCAGTGCCAGACAGAAACAATGAAGGCTCCAGTGGACACAAAGACACCCGCTGTGAGTGAGTCCGCTATGAAACCAATGCGTGAACCAGCGCCACTATATGTTCTTCCGAATGGTCAGGGAACAGATGATGATAAAACTTCGGTTGATGCAAAAGGTAAATTTATATAAAACTGGGTTTATACTCCTTGGAGTACAGCAGATATAATGGCTCTTAAAGCTGCTTTGCCTGATCCTCAGAAAAATCCTGCTGCCTTCTATGAGGAGGTGGGAGGAGCTATTAGCTCCTGCACTATGATTTTAGCAGATATTGACATGTTCTTTGGGCTGATTTTGCCTCCTGATATGTGGAGAACGATACGTAAAGTAGACGATAATGTGGCAAATGGTGATACTTAAAAACGTTTGGAAGAAATAGATGCGGAAAGGGAGCCTGCGCAGAAACCTCCACAGGAGATATTAGATCTTCCGAAAGCTATTGTAACTAAGTTAAAAACTCTTATACCCCCCAAGAAAATAGATTGGACTACATTAGCATCTTGTAAACAGAAAAAGGATGAGTTCGTCTCTGATTTCTTTACGAGGTTTGAGGAGACTATAATGAATTTAGTGGTAAGTCACTGGCCGATGATACGGGTAAGCATTTGTTTGTTGATAAATTTGATGCTAATTTGATGCCGGAAATAGCTAGTTGCTTAAAAGCTAGTGAGAGTTCTTAGACTACGTCTTCTCCAGTCTCTCTTTTGACTATGGCCCAATAGTATGAGCGCCAGAAATTGGAAGCGAAAGGTAGAGAAGATAAGAAAGTTAAAGATTTAAAGACGAAAGTTATGTTGGCTCAAGTGTATGGTTCGGTATACACCTGTTACAACGCATTTTTTACTCCGCACTACCATTACAACGCGACTTTTACTCCGCATACCATTACAACGCATTGCGCTGGGGGGCGCTCTAGGATAGGGAATAAGTATAATTTACTATCCAACACCTTCCCTAGGGTCCACGGGGACTGGAGTTAGAATAGTAAATTATACTTACCACTATCCAGCGCCCCAAGGCGCTATGCGTTGTAACGGTATGCGGTGTAAAAGTCGCGTTGTAATGGTCTGCGGAGTAAAAGTATGCGTTATAACGTCATACATCCGTATGGTTCACCATTTAGGTGAAGTGAACGAGACGATCGTACTATGTATACCCTTTCCCTCAAGCAAATTTGTCCCCTGATCAATGTACCTATTGTAAAGAGATTGGGCATTGGCGTTCTGAGTTTCCTTGTTTGCAAGGTCAGCAGTGTCAGCGGGCCATGGAAGTATGAGAAGACACGCAGGGAATCTAGGAAAGAGGGGAGGTATTGGAGTCCGTCCCAAGTTTGAGGATGTTGAACAAGGACCAAACTACTCTAACACTTTAGATAAATGAAACCAATACCAAATGTCAGATTTTTTTTTGTTTAAATATCTTTATTGGTCTTTTCTTATTTTACCAATCCATACATTGCTTGACAATACAGAGATACCTGAAACATAATCCAAATCTGTATAAAACAACACAACAATAATACCTTCCATATCCATTTTGTGTTGCAGAAGAGTATTTATAACATACATTGATGCATCTATGTGCACCCAAAAGGCCCGTGAATCATGGCGTGTAGCTTCCTGTCCATGCTATTACTCCCCAGTTTCTAGCCTTCATATAAAAGCATCAATGCCATATGCTCGCACATTTAGGTGCAGCCCGTCCATTGGTGTCTAGTGTTCATGGCATTAGTATAAATAAAAGACATTAATGCATAGTTGTATCAGCATTTCAAAGAGGAGAGTGTGCAAAAGAAAAAGGAGTCGAGGATAAATGGAAATGTGGCAATAAGACATACATTATCTAAACTACAACATCTAACAACAAAATAAGAAAAAGTGCCATTGAGAAAGAAAAAGGAAGAACAAATAGAATAATCATTGCACGACTGAGTCTGGAAGTGTGTATCTTGTACAGTACAATATGGTGGCGCGCTAAGGTGGGACTTGGACCCATATGGATGTTTAAGAGACATCTTTGTGTAATTGTGTAGTCAGGGGCAGGGGGCTACTATACCGGTCATCAGCTATGTATTGTGTTCACAATAATTTATACTGCCATCCACTAATACCATACCCTGTGTGGCTTGGGATCCCTAGTGTGCGAGTTGCATATCGGCTGGCTGGGTATCATCATCCTCCCCGCTCCCCTCAGTTTTGAAGGCTGTGAGTAATGTGTCCCAGGATTGCGTAATGGGGTATCTGCGGAGCCGCGACGTTTTCCCCCTATGCAACGTTGGACTTTCCGCCTGCGCCCATATCGTGAGTGATCATTTCTAGCTGATTGTCTCTGGGAGGTCTGCATGCTTCCATCTTTTCGTAATTAAGCGTTTTTCAACTATCAATTCCAAGTCTCTAAATCGTGATGTGACTCTGTTTTTCTTGGACCTGGCATAGATCCCTAATAGAGGAGTAACCAAGGAAGTACAGCGGAATTGTCAATTCCAGTATTCTAATATGCACAAAAAAGCCCGAATATTCGGGCTGCGGACGTGGATATTCTAGGTATCGAGCGGGGAGCCGGCTCGGCAAAAATTTTTCAAGCAGTGAAGATTACCCCTGCCGCTAGTCCAAGGAAACAATCCCCTATTGAAATAACAATTGGTAGGTGCTGGAAAAGCCCAAGCATGACCTACAACCGGGTAAAACCGTGAGTTTACCTATGATTGCCCACAACTCACCAAGGTTAGGGTACGCCTTAGAGTGCGTAGACCGCCTGGGAGTGAATCTTTATCTTTTCTTTTTCTTTTCATCTTTTGGTTCTGATGAATGCTTCGCTGAATAGAGCAACTTAAAAGCAGAAACATGTTGACCTTTTAAAGGACATACTTGACTCGAATAGTTGTCAGGAAATGTCTGAATCACTGTTTTTAATAATGACAAACTGACTCCTTATTAAAATTGTTGTGGAGGACAGCTTGCCATATTTTAAATCACATATTTTGCACCTTTTTCTTTTTCACATAGTTGGGATCTGCTCCACTGTAACTAAGTTGTAGCAGCAGTCCAGGGAGACAGTTTGTCCCCTTGGTAAAACCCTATGATGAAGCATGTCATCAACTATGTTGATGAGTGAGGGTTTTAATAAAAAGCTCTAAATATTCCAACCAAAACTTGTTTCCTGTGTCTATACTCTAATAGCTATATTTGTTTCTTGCACCAAATGGGAGAGTCTTAGTTCTCCTTTTTTGTGCATATTATAATACTGGAATTGACAATTCCGCTGTACTTCCTTGGTTACTCCTCTGTTGTTTTTGAGATTATTTGTGTGGGGGACAGGAGTGCCCTTTTTTTCCCTACCTCTCTTGTTGTTTTTGATATAGATCCCTAATATCCAGAATTCCCATGTAGGGGGCAAGGATGTGTCAGTGCAGAGTGCTAGGGCTGCGACTATGTCTCCACAGGAAGATTGGAGGGAGGTGGAAGACCATAGCATGTGGAGCAGGTCCACGTTGAGCTGCCGACAGCATGGACATTCTGAGGTGGCAAGGTTAAAATATCTGTTTATTTTGTTGGGTTAAAGGTACGCTCTCTGTATGATGTATGTTTGTATGAGCTTGAATTTAGAGTCCTTTGGTTCATGTGAAGAGCCAGCAAGATTGGCGTCCCATTCCTTGTCAGTCCAGGGTTGGCCTCTGTCCGCTTCCCAGCGGGTGCAAAGATTCAGCCTTGGTTTCAGCATGTGTGTAAGTAAAGCCCCCATCAATCAATGTACTATATGTGATCCCGTCCCCATTACATGAAAATACTGGAGTAGCAGCTGTGTTGGTGGCTCAGCTGATAGACCTCCCAATAAGGCCGAAAAGGCTCTTGTGAGGGAGGTATGCAGAAGGAATTGCCCTGCAGACAAGTCAGTGTCTTCTGCCAATGCCTCAAAAGTTAATAATGCACCATCTCTGTAGAAGTCCCACAGGGTGTCTATACCTACTGTGTGTCAATGTGTGAGAACCACCTCAGAAGTGGCCGTCCTCCCCCTAGGTGTCCCCAAGAGTGGCAGTATCGGGGCATACGAGATTGTCGCATGGGTGAGATGTAAGCTCCTCCTGTAGCATCTGTACGCCAATCCCAGATGTAATTGGGGTGGCCGTGGGGGCATGGCAGCTGGATAGAATAAGTGATAGATTTGGGAGTGAGTCCACAGCTGCTGCAAGGTTGCCGTGTATTCCAGACTATTGCCACTTAGCCATTTCATCACCCGCTGTAGCTGGGCCGCTATATAGTACAGTTCCATATTGGGGAGGACCAACCCCCCCTGACTGGTAGGAGCATATAATTTCCACAATGCAACTCGGAGTCTGCCCTTGTTCCATATTAAGTCTCGGAGTTTTGCACCACTTGAAGCTTATTTATAGTGGCCTTATCAGCCCCAAGATAGAGCACATTCCCATAATCAATACGAGAAGTCACAAGAGCCTGGACGACAGTTTTCCGAGTAGAGCAGGGTAGCATCCACAGGATCTTCTGCAACCATCTTAGGGTGGAAAAACAGATTGCAGCGACCTTAGTTACCTGCTGTCTCATAGAGAGCCTATCATCTATGAGAAAACCTAGGTTGCTGGCACCGGGGGCTGACTTCGGCAGAGGGCCCATATCACTGGGCCAATGTCGAGGGCCCCACAGGTCTTTATTCTTGCCCAGGATGGCAACCTCGGTCTTGTCACCGTTGAGCTTGAGCAGATGGTTGTGCATCCAAGCAGCAACGCGTGACAGGCCAAATTTCAAGGCCGAGATCTCATTGCCCTCACTGCTGGAAAGAGAGAACACAATCTGCGTGTCATCGGCGTACGAATAGATTGTCAGACCGGCGTCCTCCACGATAGTAGCAAGGGGTCTGATATAGATATTAAACAGCACAGTGCTGAGAATCGACCCCTGAGGGACGCCGTATGCCGATGAGTAAACAGCAGATTCAGCTTCTGTTGAGAACACCTGAAATATACGCTCACCTAAAAAGGAGGTAATCCAGGCCAGCGCAGATCCAGCAACACCAAGGGAGCGGAGAGAATCAAGAAGGATGGAATGAGACACGGTATCGAACGCTGCACTCAAATCCAAAAGGATGAGTGCGAAGGTCTCCCCGCGATCGATACCGTGCCGAAGCCTCTCCGTCACCCCGAGGAGAGCGGACTCAGTGGAATAATATGCGCGAAACCCGGATTGGGACGGATGAAGATATCCCACGTTCTCGACAAATGAATTAAGCTGAGTGTTCACATGTCATTCCAAGATTTTGGAACATGCAGGCAGCAGGGATATATGCCTGAAATTGGCTAAGTTAGAGGTGTCCTCACCGGTCTTTTTCAGCAGGGGAACTACCATGGCATGCTTCCACTCTTGCGCCACCAGAGACTCTGTAAGAGATGAGTTTAGGAGTCTCATTAGGACTCTTCGTGGTTCAAGGTCCAACAGTTTTAAAATTTTTATAGGAACAGGGTCCCTAGGAGAGACCTGATACTGTTCAGACACGAGAGGAAGGTGGTGTCATCAAACAAAGACCAATCGTGAATGTACATTGAAGGGGGAGGAAGAGGATTGCTAAAAGTAGCCACCGGTTGGGAGTCAGCAAGTGGCGGGGAAGTATTGAAAATTTCATGAATACGCTCCACCTTAGAAATAAAAAAATCTGCGATAGCATCACACTGTGATTTATCCAATGCGGGAGCAGAAAGTACTGTGTCTGCTCCCGTTAGCTTCTTCACCACAGCAAAAAGAGTCCGTGGACAGTTCTGTGCCTGGGTAATTGTGGATGCGGTAAAAGTGGCTTTGCCCAATTTACAGTTAACATGGTAGCTTTTTAATGCAACTTTATAAATCACCTTACTGGAGGTAGAATAGGAAAGTCTCCATTTCCTTTCCAACGCCTTGCACTTGGCTTGTTGTAATTTTAAATCTTCAGAGAACCAAGGTGCCGGAGGATGAAGGGATCTATGGTTATTAGATAAAGGAGGAGAGGATGCAATTACAGCATCCATTAACCACTGGGAAACTGCAGCATTAGATTCTGAACCAGAGCTTTCCAGAATCTGAATAGATTCAGTAAGATGATGATTAAAAGTCACCATATTGAGCTTGTCCCATCGATAGGAAGGCTTGCTCTTGCAAACACAGGGCTTAGAGTTGGGTGAGGAGGAAGGTAACATAAAATGTACCGCAAAATGGTCAGACCATTCTAATGGGCGGGCCCTTTGGGAGCAATCATAAGGCAAATTAGAGATGATTGGGTCTAACAAATGACCGGCCGAGTGGGTGGCCCCAGAGTTACGAAGTAAAAGATTAAAAACTTCAAGGTCAGACAATAACGACCGACTAAGAGTACCTTCCACATCTTCAAGATGGATATTTAGATCACCAAGAATGGTGAAATTAGCCGTTTTAAGTAACACGGGAGATATAATATCAGCCAACGATGATATCCAAGGGCCAGCATTGCCCGGAGGGCGATATATTAAAAGAACGGACAGCGTTAGTTGAGGGCCAATCTTCAATTTGAAGAGTGCGGTCTCACTTCCAGGAAGGGGGAACGACTCCAATTTACATTGGTAGATGGTTTTAAAAATAATAGCGATCCCCCCACCCTTCCCGGAAACCCTGTCCTGGTGTACCATAGCATAATTGTTGGGAACGGCTGTGGCAATGTCAGGTCCAGAGCTTTCGTGAAGCCAGGTCTCAGTCAGAAACAATGCATCAGGCGACTCATCATTTATAAAGTCAAATAAATTGAATTTATTTTTGGGGAGCGATCTGCAATTTATGCTCCAAAATTGAAGAGGAAGGGAGGCTAAAAGTTTCTTAGTGGGCTTCCTTTTACCCCGGTGATGCGCCTTAGCAGTTTGTGTCTTTGAAAGCAACATCTTACCGGTGGAAAAGCCACAACCAGCACAAGTGAAGTAATGGGTAGGCAAAGTATATAACGTACAAGGGGCGGATATATGGGGTCGCAAAGATCGTAGAGTAGATGCAGAGTACGTTAAACGAATGGCAGAAGAATCGTGGGGTAACCGGCCCGAGCTAAGATACAAGGAGTCAGTGTACTGCCCGTCCTGCAGCCCGTCCTCAGCACGGACGGGCGCAGACGGGCAGAACTCAGGCGAAACTCCGGCGAAATTTCGGCGATCCCGCTGCGCGTTACCGCTGCGCGTCAGCATGCTTTGATTTATGCTGGTCTAGCCTCCTAGCGACTAGACCGCTGGGAGCATGAAGCGCCGCCGGGTGTGTGCCCCACCAAAGATGGCCGCCACACGAGACAGGGCGAGGGACCCGCGAAATGCGGTGTTTTCCCGATTACAGTGCAGGTAAGCGGGACAGAGGTGCAAGTATGCGAGGCCAGTTAAAAACAGGGGAAAATAGAAATAAAATCAACTAATTAGACAAAAAGAGGTAATTTTTTAAATTATGCACGCGGAACTGCACGAAAATGCAGCGCTAGTCCTGTGATGCACCAGAGCTTGTGAGAACGCTCACCTGAGATTGCCTTGCTTTATGCTGGTCTAGCCTCCTAGCGACTAGACCGCTGGGAGCATGAAGCGCCGCCGGGCGTGTGCCTCACCAAAGATGGCCGCCACACGAGACAGGGCGAGGGACCCGCGAAATGCGGTGTTTTCCCAATTACAGTGCAGGTAAGCGGGACAGAGGTGCAAGCATGCGAGGCCAGTTAAAAACAGGGGAAAATAGAAATAAAATCAACTAATTAGACAAAAAGAGGTAATTTTTAAAATTATGCACGCGGAACTGCATGAAAATGCAGCGCTAGTCCTGTGATGCACCAGAGCTTGTGAGAACGCTCACCTGAGATTGCCTTGCTTTATGCTGGTCTAGCCTCCTAGCGACTAGACCGCTGGGAGCATGAAGCGCCGCCGGGCGTGTGCCCCACCAAAGATGGCCACCACACGAGACAGGGCGAGGGACCCGCGAAATGCGGTGTTTTCCCGATTACAGTGCAGGTAAGCGGGACAGAGGTGCAAGTATGCGAGGCCAGTTAAAAACAGGGGAAAATAGAAATAAAATCAACTAATTAGACAAAAAGAGGTAATTTTTTTAATTATGCACGCGGAACTGCACGAAAATGCAGCGCTAGTCCTGTGATGCACCAGAGCTTACTAGGCACATACAACAATATGTCATCGGCATATAGAGAGATGGCATGCATCCCATCCCCCCAGCTGTATTCCCCACGCATCGCTACTAGCTCGAAGTAACATCGCCAGTGGCTCCATGGCCAGAGAGAAGAGCAGCGGGGACAACGGGCAACCCTGGCGTGTCCCCCGCCTCACTCTAATGGGGTCGGATATGAGCCTACCCGTGCGGATCAGAACAGTAGGACACTGATATAGCAGCTGGACCATGCTCAAGTAATGATCACCAAGCTCGTATTTGTTCAGCACCGCCCCTAGATAGGGCCAGTCCAGAGAATGAAAGGCCTTCTTCAGGTCCAATACCTGGCAGCCAGAGCAGGGCCATCTATGTGTTGCATATTGCTGTAGCCGAAAAAACATACAGATTTTGAGTGAAGTATTCCTAGTGGGAACAAAACCGTTCTGGTCAGGGTGTACCAGCGTTTCTCACTACGGGTGAAAGAGGCTTAGCCAGCAATGCTGCAAGAATGTTGTAATCAGTGTTAAGAAGCGTTAGTGGACGATAGGAACCCAGAGATTCAGGGTGTTTGTCAAGCTTAAGGAGAGACACCAGCAGGTCATCGTTTTGCGTAGCAGTGAGCCTGGAAGCGTCTATTGCGGCCTCATACATCTTCAGCAGCTGTGCTACTAATATGTGCGCATAAGCTTTGTAAAATTCAGTCGGCAGTCCGTCCGGTCCTGGCAACTTCACTTTAGACAACGAGAATATACAGTCCCGTATCTCCTCCGCAAGAAGAGGATAATTCAGTTCCTCTTTTTGTGTGTGCATAGGCTGTAGTATAGCCTTCTCTTCAAGATAGAGCTCTAGCTCCAGAGACATAACCTGTGTGCTGGATTTGTACATGTCCCAGTAATGAGTCACAAATGCTCCATATATGACGTGCTGTGTTTACGCTACTTCTCCAGTTGCCATGCGTACAGATGTGACAGGGAACGTCAACTCATTTTGATGTACGAGCCACATGAGCAATTTCCCAGCTTTGTCCCCAATGTGGTGCGTCTGCGCCGAATGTGCAGCATAGTTTAGACATCGCTGCCGCTATAGCAATCGTGCATTTTCCTCCCTGTGACCGTCGACTTGCCCTTGGGACCCCCCCAGTCGCTTCTCGCTCACTAGAAGCCAGTTTCTTTCTAAAGTGGTGAGTTCCTTTTCCAGTTGCAATCGGATGGCAGCTTGTGTTCCCAAACCCCCACGACTACCTTGAGGGTGTCCCACTTTAACACTGGCGGCAAAGCTGTGCCGACATTGTCTTCAAAGTATTGAGCCACATTAGTAGCTAGCAGGTCACATAATGATGCGTCAAGTAGGACAGCTGGTTGAAGCCGCCACACAGGAATAGGAGGTACTGCATCTTCCGATTGCAACTCCACCATGTGCGGGTTATGATCGGAGTGTGTCCGAACCATATAGTAAGACCCAAAGACACACAGTAGAAGATCATTCGACACCATAAAGTGATCTAAACTTCCATGAAGGTCATGCGCTCCCGAGTAATAGGAATATACCCTATCCTGCTGGTGGCTGTGGCGCCAAGCGTCAAATAATTACCAGTGCATAGCCCAATGATGTAACGCTTTTGCAGCAGTGTGTGTAGCCATTCCGGGCAAGGGAGGAAAGGAGCGGTCCAGTGAGACATCAATACACTATTATAGTCACCAACTAGTGTCATGGGAACATCATGCCACTCGGCCAGCTTGTGGGAAATCAATTTCAGAAAGGCTGCCTGTTCCATGTTGGGAGCATACAGCGATGCAATTATGATCCGCCTCCCGTCCAATACACCCTTGACTAGGACGTACCTACCCTCTGCGTCTATATTGGAGCCTACCACCCGAAAGGGAGTCCCTGACCTGACCCACACCAAAACCCCAAGTGCATACGCCGAATAACCTGTTGCATATAGTTGACCCCTCCAGTGGCTATGTAGTTGTGCCACTTCTGGCTTGTGTAAGTGTGTCTCCTGTAGGAGTGCTATTTGTATGTGGTGGCGTTTCAGATAGGAGTAAATGAGATATCGACGTGACGGACTGTGAATGCCTCTCACATTCCAGATCCCTTTCCTAATAGGTGCCATAGCATTCAGGTACTAGCAGCACAGTCGGTCCAGTCAGACCAAGGGGAGGGGTGAGTCAGTGCTACATGGTTGCGGGCAAGTCTAGTGTGCATCCCCCTTTGCAGGCCAATGTCACAATTGTCCCACCTGAGTACATAAACGATGGCATGCTGAGCAATAAAACAAATAACAGAAATAAAAAAGAAAAAGAAAACAATATCACATTGGCTAATATGCAACAGGCAACCACCCAAACTTGAAGCAAATACCAGCAGGGAGAGTGTGCAACAGGCAATCGTCCAAACCATGTAGTTAAACATCATTCAAGCTATGTCTAGGGGTGTGTGTTGCATGCTACTATCTACGAGTGTGTAGGAAAGAGGAGAGTCTCCCGGGGCTCCCGACTGTCAGCTAGTCATGAATTCAACAGTGCTGTGCCCTCTACCAGTCGAAGATAGGAGATACCATGTGTCATATCTTAAACAGTGTCACGCTAAATAGTTGGGAGATTGCAATAATTATTTACAGTGTTAGAGTAGAGCATACAATCACAAGTGTTCTACATGCCTAGCACCCCACAATAGTACATAACGTTCGGCCATATACTTGCATGTACAATCAATAGGCGTTGATGGTTTCAAGCGAAATGGTACAGCAACAAGCATCAAGCTATGTCATCAGGAGTCTGAGGAGTGACAACCGGCAGTTCATGAGTCTTGCGTGATTAGAGGGTCATCTGAGAGGTCTTCAGCATCACTGGTCTGATCTTGCTGACTGGAGGTGGACGCGCTTTCCTCCATCTGTGACCTGCTGATACATCCCACAGCTTGAAGAGCACCTCGTCGGCCCTGCAACACTTGGTCCTGATCTGGGCCTGTTTTTTGAGAGAGTTGTAAGTGCTCCAGTTTTTTCCCCCTGGTGCGGCCACGCCGGGAGACCTCACCCGTTGTTCTGTCTTTTGCATGGTCAGGTGATGATCCAGCCCAGAAGGAGAGTACGTAGCAAGCCAGTCCTCAGCCTCCTCTGATGTGGTGAAAAAGTGCGTTTTACCACTTGCCACTACTCTCAGGCATGCCGGAAACAATAAGGAGTATTTCAAATTGTTCTGCCTCAGGTATTTCTTCACCACCATTTAAGAATACCTCTGTTTTTGTACTTGGATTGTGTAGTCAGGTAAGAACATTACCTTTTGATTGACCACTTGAGTCTCGTTTGGTTTCCTGCAAGATTGTGTCCCTGGTTCTATAATTCAACAGACGGATCAAGAGCGGTCTGGGATTGGACCCCGATGGCAGGTGTCTTACTGTCAACAACAAAATGCAGAGAAAGGGTCTCCTCTGGCAAGAGGGCATGCAGCCATGCTTCGTCGTAGGCGATGGTATTTATCCCCTCTGTTCCCTCTGGCAGGCCCACCACTCGCACGTTTTTGCGTTGTGCCCAACCTTCGGCATCTTCTGCCCTTTCCTCGAGAAAGTCCACTCTGTTGGTGAGGTGTTGTATATGCTTGTCCGCTGCCGCCACTCGGGGAGTCAATTCCGCTGCCGTGATTTCAAGCGCATTACTACAATACGCTAGTTTGCAATGGTCTGCGTGGAGAAGCATCAGGTCAATGACTCCCTTGTCAATTTTGCTTTCCAGAGCAGTTCAGTTGTGGTTCAAGGTCTCCCCCAATTTTTCCACTGCTACCAGGACCGCTTCTAACTTGCTGGTCATAATGGCCGGAGGTTCTGTAGCCGCCATATGGCCCGCATTAGCCCTGGTTTGTGGGGGTGGAGCCGGTGTGCCAGTCACGCTCGTTTAAAAAAAACTTCTGCCACGCAACATCGATTTAGGAGTGACCAAGGGTTGGCACGTATCAAAAAGACATCCAGTCGAGTTGCAGCAGTACAGCCAGGTTTTCACTCCGTACCCAAGGGATTTTTTCCAGTACCTGCGTGCACAATACTGTCTCCTGTATCTCCAAGGCTTCCCCCCCTTTTGCCTGTAGCGTGTGGCCTCTTGGCATACTCTGTCAGTGGCAAGATACTCCGGTGACACATGGGGGACAGTTCCGGGGCAGCTCCCCGAGGGCCGGGCCATGCACAAGCAGTCCGGAATGTCCCCGTTGACCTGGACTTCAAACACCCGGCCACAGGGTAATGCCGCAATCCTGATCTCCCTGTGTATCATGTGGGTACTGGTAGTATCGGCACAGACTGCTGCATCCGCAGCACAGTTCAATTGCGGTCGCACTGAGCTGCAGCACTACACACTTCAGCCACTACGGGCAGGGGCCAGTTCATAAGGTTGCACAGGATACCTCTCAGGTCACCAGAAGCACTCCAGGACCATAGGCGTACAGGGACCACAGCCTAGACGTGGCGTCCGGCGCGCGCACTCACCGCTGGGATCCAGGCAGGCCTCGGTGTCAGCCGCCGTGTCAGCCCAGATCCAGGGCGGCTCCGATGGGGATGTCACAGTCAGGCCACAACGTGGGTCTCTTGCCCCTTCACAGGTTCGTCCGCAGGGACACAGGCCAACGGCAGTGCCAGATAGTCCGCTCCAGGTCACCAGGTATCGGGCAGCAATCTCTCAGGCTGGGCATCCCATGTACAGCAGTGAGCGGCCTCAGCGAATGAGCCGAAGGCAGCCAGCATGAAGTGCACCACAGATTGAGGCCCATTGGGCGGGGCCAATCCCAAAGCTCATGTGAGTGTCAGTGCCGGCCCATCAGTGACTTGCCGGGCCGCAGGGGAGTCCGCCGGACTTGGTGCGGAGAATTCGGACCAATCACCCCGAAACTCGCTGCTGTTGGGGCAAAACTCAGCCTTGGCAGATCAATGTGCGTGGATATTTGAGGCTGACATGGGGAGCCACTGACGGAGCTCCACATGAGCACGTCTACCTCCATTGCCAGCGTAGCCACGCCCATCAATACCAAATGGCTGATTGTTCTGCCAAGGTCCCTGTAGATTCTGATTATGAATAGGGATGCCTAAGATGGGGTAAGCAACCGGTTGAGGTGCTAGCAGATCAAAAGGGTCCTTATGATGAAGCTAATGTCTTGGGATCTACTTAGTGGTTTTGGCTGATGCAGGAGCTACCTGTAGCGCTCTGTCTAAATAATTGAGTCCTAGGCCTCCCCTGTCTTGCATGATGGTAACATCAATAGTATTCGATTGAACACCTACATCTAGCCCACTTTCACAGCCACTCGCATTAGGACTTGATCAATTCACTGCAGCATGTCAATTCTTGCTTGCTCCTAACACGCTGGACAACATTGTAGGTATCGATATGCCTATATATTTTTGTGCTACAATACGTTGTTCTCCGGAAGGTGTGTGTTTTATTTTAAATGATAACTGTCCTATGGTTGAAAGATCTTGTCTTATTAAAGAGGACGTCGCTCTGTCATCCTTACCTTGCACCCTGTGGGCTAGTTCAAATACAGACGTTGGTCAAATGGTTATTCCACCAGTGCATATTCGAGTGAAAGAGAGTGTCTCATTGCCTCGACTGCCCCAATATAAAATATTTCGAGAAGGGGATGAAGCATTAGTGCATATTCTTCAAGATTTGATCAAAGTGGGAGTAGTGGAAGAAGTTCCATATAATACTTGCAATAGTCCTATTCTTCCTATTTTGAAAAAAGACACTGACACTAGGATTTACAAATTCATAATTGATTTGCGGGAGGTCAATGAAATTGTGGTGTCCCAATATCCTGTTGTGTCTGATATAACAACTTTTCTCACTATAGTTCCTCCTACTGCAACTACATTTTCAGTGATTGATTTAAAGAATGCCTTCTTTTCGATACCTATTCACCCTGACAGCCGTTATTTGTTCAGGTTTACCCTGAAAAATAGATCATACTGGTTCTTTAGAGCACCACAAGGGTACCCAGAGAGTCCTAGCATTTACAGTCAGGCACTGAAAAGGCTGCTTGATTCCTTTCCTGTGCCAAAAGGGGTGGCTCTTATTCAATATGTTGATGATATCTTGTTAGCTGCGGATATCCCGAGCAACGTGAAGAAGGAACATTGTTATTGTTATCATCCCTTGTATTACACCATCATAAAGTTTCACGAAAGAAGTTGCAATATTGTAGACAGCAGGTTACCTATTTAGGTCACCTCCTGTCTAAGGAGGAACATGTACTTACACCAGATCATATTCAGACTATTTTAAATACTCATGTGCCCTGTACTCAGAAAGACGTTCATGCATTGATTGGCCTTACTTCTTTTTGTAGGCAGTGGATCCCTAGGGCCTCATTTATGAGGCTGTGCGTCACTTTTACGCCGCCGGTGCGTGTAAAAAATGCGCCTTGTTGCGCCATATTTACAAAGTGACGCATCTAGGTAGATGCGTCACTTTGTAAACCCCTGCGCCACATTATACCTGCGCCAGGTATAATGTATGCAAGGGGGGGCGTATTGATGCAAGAAAGGGTCCTGGAAGTGACGCAGTGAAATCTATGAGATTTCACTGCGCCACTTCTAGGACGCAAATGCATCAATATCTTACGCCTACCTCCTGGCAGGCGTAAGACTGACGCAGGCCCTTTCAAATGGGGCTTGCCCCATGTGAAAGAACACATTGCTGGAGTTGCATTACTTTTGTAACACACTCCAGCAATGCGTCACTTTTGCGCTTACAGATACGTCAGAAATACTAACGTATCTGTAACTCCTTGCGACATGATGCGTCATATTATAAATATGATGCATCAATCATGTCGTAAGGAGTGCGCACTGAGAAGTGACGCATCGCTGCTTTCACGCAGCGATGCGTTATTTCTCATAAATGAGGCCCCTAGTTTTTCACAAATTATTAAACCCTTGTTGGCCCTTTTTGACTAAAGACACTCCGATGCCCCTCCCATGGACTCATGAATGTCAGAATGCCTTTCAGCAGTTATGACAAACTCTTTGTTCTGCACTAGTGTTAGGAACTCCAGACTACACTAAGACTTTCACACTCTACGTACATGAGAGGGAAGGTTGCGCACTCTCAGTTTTAACACCGATACGCTGTGATAAGCGACGCCCTTGTGCATATTTCTCAGCTGTTCTTGATCCAGTCTCTTGCGCGTTGCCTGGGTGTTTTCGAGCGGTGGCAGCGGCGGCTTTGTCTATACGGCAGAGTGAAGGAATAGTCTTGTCGCATAAACTACTTGTTTTAGTACCCCATTCAGTTGATGCTTTGCAAAATCAAACGAAAACCCGGCATTTGACAAGTGCTTGCTTGACAGAATATTATGAATTGACACTTTTGGCCCCTCATATTACGTTGAAAAGATGTTCGACTCTAAACCCTGCTACATTGTTACCATTCCCAGCTACTAATTCCCAGTCACAAGAGTTACATGATTGTCTATTTCTTACTGAAGAGCAAACAAAAGGCTGTGTTGACCTACAAGATACACCGCTCTCCTGTATTGATGCAGAATTATGGGTCATGTTTAAAGCTGCCTGATGGCACTATGTCTGCTACCTATGCAATTACAACACTTCAGACAGAAGTTGAAACAGCTCGTATCCCACAGAAATCAGCTCAACCAGCTGAGTTGATCGCACTGACAAGAGCGTGTAATCTAAGTACAGACTTACATGTTAATATCTTTTCCGGAAGCCAGTACACATTCGGGGTGGCGCATAACTTTGTCCGCCTCTGGAAAGAAAGGGGGTTTCTTACTTCACAAGGGACACATATTGTACATGGAGAACTAGTGCATAATCTCCTTACTGCCTTATCTTACCCTAAGAAAGTGGCAATTGTTAAGTGTAGTGCCCACAAGAAAGTGACTGATAAAATAGGAGCAGGAAATGCCTTTGCAGATTACACAGCTCGGAGACTGCAATGCAGCGAAGCAACACATCTATGTATGCAGTGAAGTCTCAAGCCGAACGTTGGCATGATGCCAGGCAAGAGGTGCTGGACATGCAACAATCTGCCTCCGCTGATGAGTAGACTAATGTTCTAAGAAGGGAGAACTGGATGATGAGTGCTGTTGGAGAAATAAAGAGATGACTAAATGGAAGTTACCCTCAGCCTACTTATATATCTTTTGATTCACATGGCACATGGGCCGGCACATGTTGGTACATCCTCAATAGCAAAACTACTTATGCAAGTTTAGGATTATCCTGATATTGTCGGCACTACTAAAAAGATAGTTCAGTCTTGTATGATTTGTCTGCAGTATAATCCTGGAAAGGGAATGCAAACTTCAACAGGATGGGTAGAGGCATATGCTACGAAGGATAATACAGCTCTCACTACAGCGAAAGTTCTCTTAAAGGAGATTTTCCCTTGTTATGGCATTTGTCGGGTCCTGTGGTGTGATAATGGACCTCATTTAATTGGGCAAGTTGTTGACTATGTGATGAAAAGATTGGGAATTAAGCAGAAATTCCATGCAGCTTTTCACCCACAGTCAGCAGGTTTAACTCCACGCTGAAACTGAAAGATACAAGCTTCCACATCTTTGAAATGGCATGATGCATTGCCTCTATCATTGCTCTCCATTAGATCGTTAACTCATACACGATCTGGCCTTACACCTTATGAGGTAGTTTTCAGCAGGCCAATGAACATCTCGGGGTCCCTAAACCTCGCCCTATACATGATGTTCACCATGTGTTGATGAGTGACTATTTGTCTCAGTTGACTGACAGATTGCTTTCTATTCATCAGTAGATACGGGAAGCTCTTCCTGACAGGTCGCAAGGTGATGGCCATGATCTGCACCCTGGTGATCAGGTGATAGTAAAGGTATTTCAGCGGTCATGCAGCTTCGACCCTCGTTGGCATGGCCCCAAGCAGGTCCAGCTGGCAAACAGAACTGCAGTCTGAGTGACCAACCGGAAGAACTGGGTCCATTCTATGCACTGCAAAACGGTGCTGTTAGCCTTGGTGGAACCTGCTGCACTGAAAGATCACTGCGATATCCTGGACACTGAGAAACGCCGAGCTGCATTAACTGAAGGACCTGAGGAAGTCTTCCCAGACCACATGATTCCTGGTTGTTAGACCTGGCACTATTGGCGTGGGTCTCCCTTCCATTTTTGGTCTTGACTCATGTGTTTTTGCTGGTGTTAGATGCTTTGGGCACTGTGCCACTGCTGTCCAGTGCCACAGTGCAAGTGCTCCCTACTGTAAATGAATGTATTAATTCGTGGTTCCATGATTGACTGGTTAGGTTTACCTGTCAGACCATAGTACAGTGCACCAGGAGTGCCCAGGGCTTGTAAACCAAATGCTGCCGTTGGGCTTACAGCACTGATAGTGCCACCCACAGAAGCAGCCTGTAAAAGTGTGTCTAAGGTCTGCCATTGCAGAGCCTGCGTGCAGTCTGGTACTGAAATGCTGACTGGGCAAGTGCACCCACTTGCCAGTCCCTAAACCTTCCCTTTTCTTCATATCAGAACCCCTATGGTGCATTGTAAGTATAAGGTGGGACATGCCCTGGTGTGTGTGGCATGTCCTAATAGTGAATTACAGCCATTTTCATTTTTCACTAGTGCCAGGCTACCTGTTCTCCATAGGCCAGAATGAGCAGTTAGATTATTACATGCTTATAATCCTAACTGACTCATGGTGCAAATTCGAGTTTAGTATGCCTGGACTCAGAATGATAAAATACATCTTTTAGTGAAGTTGGTTTTAACATTCTGTGTTTGAAAATACCACTTTTAGAAAGTAGGAGCCTCATTTATGAGGCCTTGTGTCAGTTTTGCGCTTCCGATGCGTCACATCCGTGAAAACTCTTGGCACCAGGATACTTTGTACCTACCTCCTTTTTTACTCCTTGTCACCCTCTGCCTGCTTCTTGCGTTCCTGGCCAGGGCTGTGGGCTGTGTCTACTGGTCTCCCCCGCCGCCGCATCCTCCATCTACGTGGCCACTGAGAGGGGGGACCACAGCCCCCGGAACGCACTGCAGACATCGCCCCGCCCACCCACGGCCACTTTCGCTCTCGGAGGCGCTTAAAGCACCGGAGCTTCCTCAAAGGAGTTGGAGCTCCGTGAAAACTCTTGGCACCAGGATACTTTGAACCTTTTGATACTTTTTACTCCTTGAAAGGCGCTGTCACTCTCTGCCTGTCTCGGGCTGTGGGCTGTGGGCTGTGTCTACTGGTCTCCCCCACCGCCGCTTTCTCCATCTACGCGGCCGCTGAGAGGGGGGACCACAGCCCCCAGAACGCACTGCAGACATCGCCCCACCTACCCATGGCCACTTTCGCGCCGGAGGCGCTTAAAGCACAGGAACTCCCTCCGTGTCGCGGGGCGTGCGCGGGCGTGTCGGGCTAATCCCGGGCAAAGGGCGGGCGTCTGTGGCCGTCCGGGGATGGCCAAGGCTGGGCTGGGCCCCGTCTCTTCATTTAGCTGCATTGGACTCATATTCAGTAAGATAAATTGTCCCATTTATGAAGTTTTTGCATGCTACAATACCACTAGTGAATATTAATTGGCCCCACGCTCACTGTGGCTGATTGTTCGGCCTTTCCGCTCTGAGGTTAACTCTGAGCCGTTTTGTATCTCAGACTGCATTTTAGCATGGCCTCTCGTCTTCCCAATGGAAGACCCTCTCTAGTGGGAGGATCAGTCAGAGGGACATTGGACAGTTTCATCACCAGGGCAACCTCGGTACTAGAAAGGGAAATAGTTTTAGTTTAGTTTGTCTGCAGAGCATCTTCACAACAAGTGCTTGTCTCTGGGTTCCATCCAGTTAGCTAGAACTCCGCAAGCTACAACAGAAAAGGATAGTCTAGCTAATATCTAATCAAGTGATAATAGCACACCTCTACTCTTACAAGATATTACCTTGCCATCTAAAATAGCTGGTAAATCAAATATCGATTCCACTAATTCCTCCTTTAATTCACTATCACTATTGGATGTTACATCAGGGAATCACACACAAGCGAGTGTGCTCTTAAAAACACCGACACAGAAGCCCCAAAATAAAAGAACAGCTTATGGTCCTCCGCCAAAAAAAAGAAAGAGGGGTGGGTTCAACTTATAAAGGAAAATCCATTACAAGAACTAAAAATGCCCAGAGTCCCTTAAATGATACAAATGTAGCAGCTAGAAAAATCCAATCTGGCCATTACCCCCCAGTAGATTTGCCAACTAAGGACCTGATGGGAACTATTGAACAACTAGTTAGATCCCTCCTACTGCCATTCATCGAGAGGATGAAAAGAGTAGCCCAACATCTAGGGTCACTTGAAAAAGCAATGACAAATAACACCAGTTTAATTAAAAAACTATCTATCCCCAATATACCACATGCAATCGGACCCATTCCAACAAAATCAAAGGCGCCTACTGAAGTGCTTCCAACCAAGAGAGGCTCCATTCCGGAAAAATCTAATGTACCACTGAAGCAATCCCATCTAACTCAGGGCCTAGCAAGAATCCATCTCCTGCATCAAATGCTAATATCGTGGCATCCGGGACGAAAGTACTAACCGAGCTAAAGAATAGGGAGGCAAAGGCAGGTGGGCAATCTTGTATTCCTGATAGCCCCTATCCCAAAACACGAAGAAACGGCTTCATGGAAAATACCAACAAGGCAAACAAACAACAAATAGATCTGCCCCCAGAGGCGGTTCCGTACGTTGTGGTACTTACCGGTGTTCAGGCATTAGAGACTGGGGAAAAATGAAGGTTATTATGACCTAAAAAATAAAGTTGTACACTGGTTAAGATACAACAGACCACTTCCCGCCAACATCAACGGGGAAATTCTTCACGTACGGCGGCATGATTGGGTGGGACATAGACCGAAGGAAATTCTGGGGGACATAATTATAATCAACTTTAGAGACCGTAGGGCAATTACAGATATCACCGATTGGTACCCAGAGAAAGGCTGGGGCAGGATTACACCACACGATCTAACTTATTTTTATCCCAGGGCTCTGTTGACAAATTTTTCAAAGCCCCGGGTTCCATCTTTTTGTCACACAGAAGGCCACACTTTTAACATTCCCATCTATAACCGCTTTGCTGCATTCTCTGGCTTAGAGGGAGTAGATTGACTCCCTTGTCCGAAGGGCACGCAGGGGCTTATAGAGGCTGAGTTTGAGTATGGGGCAACAGACACTAGTAATAACCTCAACGTATCTTTCAACCCGGTCCCAGACCCTAGTAAGCCCATAAAAACTGTAGATCAAGGTACAGTGCTCTTGGAGATGGACGTGGGGCTGAATACATCGCCCTTCAATCTGGTGACTTCAACAGCAACTAATGCAGAATTAGCTACCACACCCTCTAACGATATTAGCGGGTTGTAACGGGGAGGGGAGCAAGCCACATATCATCGTCTTGTTTTAGAACGTTGCAGGTCAGCGCTCCAAGCTAGGAAATGATGTTTGGTTTAGTTTTACCCAAAAATTCCAAATCCTATGTTTTCAGGAGACCTGGTCGACATCAGTGATCCATATGGAAGGGTATAAAACGTACTTTTCGCCTGCCCAACAAACTAACTCTGGAAGAGCAAAGGGAGGCCTAACTATCTATATCTCAAATTTAATACAGGCGGTCGAAATTACACCCATAAAACTCAAACCCAATTTCCAGGTTCTTAGTTTCCGTCCAAACAAGACGGATATCATTCTCCTGTTAAACTTCTATAATAATCTCTCTGAGGGCGACTCAGTGACCTTAGTATCTCTGATTCGCTCCTTATTATTATCCAGAGTAAGGAGGTCACCGAAAGAGGTCACCATCATTTGGGTTGGAGATTTTAATCAGGCTCCATGTCAAGATATTAATCGAAATATATGTGGTATCCAGGATGAGAGCGATAACCCAATCCCACACTTTAGACATACGAGATTAGGTAGCTGTCTAAACGAAATTATATTTGACCTAGATATGGCAGTGGCAAATAAAATAATTAATTCCAACACCGTGATGGCCCCTACCTTCCATGGGAGAGGTAATCAAAGTACTATAGACTTTATTCTTGTTTCGAATGGATTGAAGACCATAGATACATATTTTACTATACATCCAAACGCGACCACTATCCCCTCAGTATCACTTTTCCACTGTCACACAAACCTAACCGTAGTACTGCTAGTATTTTGGCACAAAATAATATGACACTAGACAGGCTAAATGGTTATTCATTAAAATGGGGGAAAGTTGACCCAACTGCAATCACCAAAACAGTGGTAAAAAATGCGTACCCCTCGATACAGAAATATTTGGACACGGACATACCAGATGGCGAAGTTATCACACATTTGGGCGTGGTGATAAAAGTCATTAATTAAGCTCTATGGGTAAAAGTTAATAATGCTGCGAAGAAGAAGAAGGGTTGGTTCAACCATAGGTGCACAATAGCCTATTCAAACTTAAAATCGGCCTTACGGAAGGCAGTCAGGGCCCCCCAAGAGATTACGGGCCTGATTCACAGAACTAACTTAAGACAAAATCCTAAACTTACTACTTTTGGTATTCACAGAAGTTAGGATTTTGTCTTAAATTTGTCTTAAGACAAACTTAAGACAGACTTAAGTTAGGATTTTGTCTTAAGACTGTCTTAAGTCTGTCTTAAGTTTATCTTAAGACAAACTTAAGACAAAATCCTAACTTCTGTGAATACCAAAAGTAGTAAGTTTAGGATTTTGTCTTCGTTCTGTGAATCGGCCCCTACATACTTAAGAAAAGAATATAATTCTGCTTTAAAGGATAGAAAATCTGAGTTAAAGCAACAACTTTGGGACCAACTGCATGAAAGTTGCACCTATAAAAACAGCGCCGCCTTCTGGTTAGTGGTTAAGTCTCCCTTCTTGAATAATAACGGAAAGAATTGAGGTGGCAATTGACGAAAAAGACTGGGTCGAGCATTTTTCTAAGATTTTTTCTGACGACTCAGTGGGCGCATACAAAGATGTAATAAATACACATGATTTATCATCTTCTCCTTATCCTATCGACCTAGCATTCACTATTGAGCAGGTCACTCAGGCCCTGAGAGCAAGTAAAAGTGGAACGGCCCCTGGCCCAGATGGGGTGCCAATAGATCTTTTTAAAACCTATACGGATTTGTGGACCCCACTCTTGACAAGGGTTCTGAATGCTTCCTGTGCGACAGGCCTTATGAAGTCATGGTCTAAATCGATACTGGTACCTATTTTTTAAAAAGGGGACCGGAGGTCTGTAACTTGTTATCGTCCGATTTCCCTGTTAGACTCACTTGGCAAAATGGCGGGCAGGGTGATTCTTGAATGCTTGCAGGGTTGGGCGGAGGATGGCTGAATACTATCTGACCTTCAATTTGGGTTCCGTGACGGGCTGGGGACCACTGACCAAGCCCTAAACCTGTCATTGCTGATAGATAAGTATGTAAATGTCAAAGCAGGAGCACTTTATATGGTGTACGTGGACTTATCGGCCGCGTTCGACTGTATTTGCCATGCCAAACTTTGGTCCGTGCTCCTGCAGATGGGGGTGGTATTGAATTTAGTAACCTTTTTGAGGGAATTATATTCAAATGCGACTGCAAGGGTGAGGTTCGGGGCAGGGGGGGAACTAACCGCGTCGTTCGGAGTGGAGAAGGGAGTCAGGCAAGGCTGTGTCCTGGCCCCCTTTCTCTTCACGCTCTATACCAACGGGTTGGAGAGAGAGATGATCTTGGGGTGCCAGGACCTGCCCATAGTAAACAACCGCCCGATTCCTGCGTTACTCTACGTAGACGACGCGGTGATACTGGCCCGTACCCCCCTTGAACTGCAAAGGGCACAGAATAGATATTCCACCTTCATGGCCAATTTGGACCTAAATATCAACATTGGGAAAACATTTGTCATGAAAGCCGGGCTTGGTAATAAACCCAAAACAAGGGCCATTTATCTGAACGAGGAAAAATTAGCGATCACATCAAATTATCCTTACTTAGGAATCATGATTGATCACAAACTTTGTTGGAAACCGGCAATCGAATCATGGAAACTACTTTTTATCAGAACCACTACAGCCCTAGTAAATTTCTCAAGGAAATTAGGGAAAAGAGCCCCTTTGGAACTAGTTAAAATATACAAAGCAAAATGCCTTACAGTGGCATTGTATGGGGCGGGACTTTGGGGTCACGTGGCTGTAGATGCGCTTCAGAGGGTAGAAAATACCTTCTTGAGGTATCTTCTTGCAGTACCTAGAAGCACGGCCACTTTTGCCTGTCATTTGGAATTAGGACTTCCTACCTGGCTGACATAGTGAAAATACAACCACTTTTATTGTGGCACCGAATTTGGTCCTCAGAAAAAACAGCCTTTTCACAGATGATAATCTCAGACTGTATGGCCTTGGAGAACGTTCATAAATCCAGATGGATATCTTATGTGAAAAGCTTTCTATTAGATCTGTGATGGAAAAAATATTATCATGACCCTACACTAATTCGGGAGGTTTTTAGGAAAGCCCTTCAGAAACACTCCCTTAATCACCTCAAAGAATTGCGTCTCACGAGTGAGGTCATGAAACCAAGTGTCAAACATAGCTTGGCTGTACAAACAACATTGACCATCCAGCCCTATTTAACGTATACCATCTCTACCTATGAGCGCTTTCTCTTGGTAAGGTTCAGACTAAACCTTTTTCATCGTTTGGTGGCATTCCCAAAGAGAAATAATTGGGCAAAAGATTTACCTCTTTGCCCCTGTGATCATATCTCTACCCAGACAACTTTACATACCATACTTTTCTGTAAGTTTTACAAAGAGTTTAGAAAGTCATGGCTGATTCCATCACTAAAATTAATGGGGTTTAGAAGATGTCGACCTGCATTTCTATTTTTACAGTTACTGGAGGGGGAACGATTAACTTGTTGAAGTATGTTATTCATCACAGATATAACTTAGATTGAACAAATGATGAGAAAACATGAATAAATTGATTTGTCTGTGGGTTACCCTTTCCTTCCTATAGAACAGCATTCTCCCTGTTTGATTTTAAACCTCACATTTGGTTCATATTTTTTTTAAAAGTATATCAATTAAGCTGTTATAAGTTGCATAAAATCACAGAGAACAAACATTTTATTCGAGACCACGCTTAACCACAATTCATGCGGACGATTTAATATGCAGTCCCTGGTGCGGCCAGTGTAAACAAGAATGTGTTCAAATGTAAAATTGAGTTAAGAGTGATGTGAACTCCGTCGAACCTGCCAAAGTTAATGTTTGGATAACGTTATTTCCACCTATTAAAAAAAAAAAAAAAAATTACAAATGTGTTAATGTATATTCTATAAGAAAATGTAGGACAATAATTAATCCTTAGCAAGAAAAGACTACATTGCTTACGTCTCCTATATCACGCCGCCGGACCCAAAGTTGTCGGCTGAAGGACTGTGTAAATCCAACAGTACAGAAAGGAAAGTGTGAAATGATGCAGCTGGCCCATGGGGTTGTAGGCTAAAAGCTGTGTACGAATGGTAATAGTTAATAAAGGTCTTACAAAAAAAAAAAGGGCAAAAAGAAATAAATAAAAACATTTTATTCGAGTTCCTCTGTACCGGAAAGCGACCTAAAATATTGTATATAGTGTACAAGGAAAATGTAAATATTGTAAATTTCAATACTCACTTATATATGTTATCTCTTTTTAAACATGATAGTGGCTGTACACAATGAACAGTGTGGAGTGCTTTCCTTAATAGCATTTGGTTTTTTATGTACCGTAATATATAATTTTCGATCTTGTAATCATATTTTAATTGTATAGATTTTATTGTCAATAATTGTGTTTGAATGTATGCTTTTATGATTTTGCAACTTAAAATCGAATAAAGCTTAATTGAATTGAATTGAATTGAATTGAATTGTGACGCATTGGTGGCGTAAAACATGCCTCGTGTTGTGCATTATTTACAAAGTGATGCATCTAGCAGATGCGTCACATTGTAAACCCCTGCGCTACATTATACCCGCGTCAGGTATAATGTATGCAGGGGGGCGTTCCCCCGCAAAAAGCCTTGTAGAAGTGACGCAGTGAAATCTATGAGATTTCACTGCTTCACTTCTAGGACGCCGTTGCGTCACAATCTTGCGCCTGCCTCACAGCAGGCGTAAGACTGACGCAGGCCCTTTCACATGTGGCTTGCCCCATGTGTAAAGACGCATTGCTGGAGTTGCGTCACTTTTGTGACACACTCCAGCAATGCGTCACTTTTGCGCTTGTATGTGGCAAGGAGTGCGCACTGAGAAGTGATGCATCGCTGCTTTCACGCAGCGATGCGTAATTTCTCATAAATGAGGCCCTAGGTATTTTCTTGTCTAACCTTCCAAGCCTGCCTCTGCTAGGTTGTGTATTTCTTGTCTGGAGTTTGTGAGTGACAGGGCTGGGGATTCCAGGAGACAGAATGAGTCAGCCCAGTGGTGAGTAGAGAGATCTGCATCTAGATGGGAGGGAGGAGTTGCACCTGAACCTTGAATAGGGCTGTGCCTGCCTTCCACAATGCTGGCTCCACCTCCTGGGGTGTGGCTGATGTCTCTGCCCTGTACAGTGAAAGAAGAGAAGGAATCCTGTCAACAAAGTACTCCAAGGCTGTGCTTTCCCTCCACAGTGCTGGCTCCACCTCCTGTGGGGCATTTGATGTTTCTGCCCTGCACTGTGAAAGGAAAGAAGGAGTCATGTAAACAGAGTGCTCCAGAACTGGTTTGGACTGGGCAAAGGCCCCTCTGCCCTCAGAAGACAAAGGATTTTGGGGTATAAATATTGGGACCCTGATCCCAAGAAATTAGATCACTTTTGAACTACAAAAAAAACCTTTGCTGAGGAGAGGATCCTGAAGAAACTGAGGAGAGACTATCCCTAAGCTGAAGTACTGTTTGGGGGATTGGCCTGCAGTGGTTGCCTGACTGCCAAAGAAAGGAGAAAGAACTTTACTTTATTTTCAACTTGTGAAGGATCTCCAAGAGCTTGGAAAATACCTTGCCTCCTGCTGAAGTCTCAGGGACAGCAGACTTCAACCCCCAGCTCCCCAGAGTTCTTTGGAAGTGCCTGCTGCTGTTTTGGGGCCTTCTGCGGGACTGCGTGTCGCAAGGAGCTGGAAGCGCTACTCAACGAGGAAGAAGTGTGCCACCATTGCTGTTGCTGCCGTCGCATCTTGAATGTCAGCGCCGTAGCTGTCGTATTGCACCACATCGAGAGAAGCGTCTCGCAATGAAGAGGAAGTGTGTCGCTGTCGCTGCTGTCGCATCGTGAATGTCGGCGCTGTAGCTGTCGTATTGCACCGCTTTGAGAGAAGTGTCTCGCAACGAGGAAGAGGCGTGTCACCGTCGCTGCTGCTGCCGTCTCATCGTGAATGTCAGCCCTGTAGCTGTCGTATTGCACCACATCGAGAAAAGCGCCACACATCCACGGAGAAGCGCGCCGCCGTCGGAGCTGCTGCCGTCGCATCTTCAATGTCGCCGCTGCAGGCTGTTGCCGTCCCATCGCTAAACAAGAGTGTCGCCACTGCAGTTAACGCATCGAACCGAGACTTGTCGCATCATCAGAGAAGCGTGCCGCATCTGGAACATCTTCACGTCTTTATTTCTTTGCACCGGAACTTTGCCGCACTACCATTTTTAAGTACAGTATTGTGGATTTTTTTGTCCTTTATTGTCTTGTGTTAAGTCTATATGAAGAATACTTATTTTTTATATAAACCTTGTGTGGTGTCCATTTGTAGTGTTGTCACTGGGTTACTGTATGTGGTCACAAATGCTTTACACAATGCTTCTGAGATAAGCCTGTCTGCTCATGCCAAGCTTCCAAGGGGGTGAGCAGGGGTCATTTTAGGAGTGTAGCCCCTTACCCTAACTAGAGGCAAGGGTCCCTATTTGTCACAAGTACCAATCTTTCCAACTAGAGACCCCCAAATCTAACATTGGTGGTCAGCGGTGAGGATTCTGGGCTTGCATTTGTGACTCATGTACAGTGATTGGTGAACACTACTTAGTGAGAGCAGACCATAACGAAACAACATACTTTTTGGTAGATTTCTTTTTGGGATTTGCTATTTTTGAAAGATTCCATATTTAGTTGTCATGGAGAGAGCAGAATCCTTAGCCTCTGTTTATTGAGATTGGGAAGAGGAGAGGCTGTACAAAAGGGGGTGGTGATGGACAGAGCATCTGAACCAATCAAACACTCACACCCAGTCAACAGATATGGGTTTAATCCATCACCGTTCTTTAGCCCACTCTGCCACCCCAGTTCAGACATGGCCATATGCAAATCAGTCTGACCCTGTGCCTCATGGGAACAGTGCAGCCCGAACTGCCAAGCCATGCCTTCCCTGGACTGGATTCAAGGTTCTTAGGACCGGTTTCTGGCATTACAGCCGTCTTCAGCCAGGCTTGCTTGAATCCAGTAGCAAAGTGAGCAAGGGGCTCACGTCTGAGCATACTCTGCCAACTTATTGCAAACAAAGCGTCTTCAGCCAGGCTTGCTTTAACCACTTCCATGCTAATGACAAGGTCAGCTCGTCATGCAGTACACTGGAGCTGTGCTTATGACGAGCTGACCTTGTCATGAACAATGGGAAATCTCTAGTACCAGCACCCAGCGAGAATTGCCTTAGCAGGCAAGGTGTTAAGTGAAGTGAAGTGAAAAAGCTTTATTCGATTTTAAAATTCATAAAATCATAAAAGCAACAAGTTAATTACAGTAACATTACAGTTTAAAAAGTACATATGTTTTAGGAGGTGATTAAGCTTTTCCTTTTCTTCAAAATACTTTTTTTAAAAACCCAGCATTACAGCTACACAAGTTACATCATTTAGAGACAATAAAAATAGTAAAGCTGGACTGCATTGCCTCCATGTACCATTTAAAAAAAATAAAAAAAGGTTTGATCCATCTAGACCTTTCCACTGAATACATTTTTCAAAAACATATTGCATGCAGCGTAGATTGGGTAGACAAATTGTCGCATGGGCATTTACACAAATTTCTACCCCAATCATTTACTTTAGGGAAAGAAATTAAACGAAAGAAAACATCAAACCTGAACCTTGTTAAAAGATAGCGATCATAAGCCTCCAGGCACCAAATTAAATAGGGCTGAATTGAGTATGTGACTAGGGTGAGATGATGCTTTATAACAAGTTTTTTATTCATTTCCACACCTGGTCTCAGGGATTCAGCATGATACCAGCACAACTGCTTCAAGTCCTTTCTTGAGATCTTAAGGAGTGAGTCTGGTTGATGGTAATACTCTGGTCTTCCTAAGTCCCTGGTAAATTTAAAAATGTACATCAGCTAGGGTATCTTACTGGCCTTATCCAGCCCCATACAATTCTTTATAATGTTTCTATTTAACAGAAGCTCAGGAGTAGTCCAAATTTGGTGCCAAAGCAAGACAGGTTGTATTCTAATCAGGTCAATGATGTATCGAATCCCCAGCTCTGCATGACAATTAAAAACTGGGGAGCTTACTGGAATTGCCAGGATAAATCTTAAAAAGACATTCTCGACCTTTTGTATTTCATAACACTTGTCAATACCCCAAATACCTGCTCCGTAAGTAGCTGTGCTGATGCACTTAGCTTGGTACATTTTTAACAAAATTTCGGAGATCTCTTCCCCATCTTTTTGGAGAACGACATAAGTGCCGCTGTAGCTCTCTTAAACATCAAGGTCCTGTTTCTAATGGCTGACCCCCAAAACCCAGTTTCTTCAAGCACAATACCCAAGTAAGAAAAAGATTTGCTTGAATCCAGTGGCAAAGTGAGCAAGGGACTCACGTCTGAGCATACCCTGCCAACTTACGGCAAACAAAGCGGTACAAATGGGGGTGATGATAGACGGAGCATCTGAACTAATCAAACACTCACACCCATTCAACAGATCTGGGTTTAATCCATCAACGTTCTTTAGCCCACTCTGCCACCCCAGTTCAGACATGGCCATATGCAAATACGTCTGACCCTGTGCCTCTTGGGAACATTCCAGCCCGAACTGCCAAGCCATGCCTTCCCTGGACTGGATTCAAGGTTCTTAGGACCGGTTTCTGGCATTACAGCCGTCTTCAGCCAGGCTTGCTTGAATCCAGTAGCAAAGTGAGCAAGGGGCTCACGTCTGAGCATACTCTGCCAACTTATGGCAAACAAAGCGGTACAAAAGGGAAGCCATACCTCTGAGGACAGTGACGGCCCCCGTGGTGGGACGAGCACTGATGGGAATTTTCTCACAAGTGGGATTTCCTCGCAAGGTAGTGTCTGATCGGGGTACCAACGTCATCTCTAAATTTATGTAGTCCCTGTGGCAGGAGTGTGGGGTAACTTACAAATTTACCACTCCTTACCACCCCCAAGGAAATGGGTTGGTTGAAAGGTTTAACCAAACCCTGAAAGGCATGATAATGGGTCTTGAGGAACCCATGAGGCGTAAGTGGTGCGTCCTCTTACCCTGCCTACTCTTTGCATACCATGAGGTTCCACAGAAATATCTAGTGTTCGGTCCCTTTGAGCTTCTCTATGGACCCTGTCAGAGGACCTCTGGTCAAGGAAGGCTGGGAGAAAGCTCCCAGGAAACCTCCCCAGGACACCTCCCCAGGACGTATATAGCTACATGCTGGCCTTCAGCAACCAGACTAGGCATTTCAGGCAACTCGCTGAGGCGAATCTGGAAGCCAGCAAGGAGGAGATGAAGCGGTGGTATGACCAGAATGCCACTCTGGTAGAGCTTCAACCTGGTCAGAAAGTGTGGGTCATAGCCCCATTGGAGCCCTGCGCACTCCAGGATAAGTGGACCGGACCATTTGAGGTTGTGGAGCGCAAGAGTCCAGTTACCTACTTGGTGGACTTGTGGTCTCCTAGGAACCCCTTGAGGGTCCTGCATGTCAACCGCCTTAAGCCCCACTTGGAGATGTCCGAAGTGGGCATGCTCCTAGCAACAGTTGCTGGAATGGAGGAGGAGACTGAGACTCTTCCTGAACTCCTGTCTGCAACAGAGCAAGATGGGTCAGTGGATGGTGTTAACCTCTCTTCCACCCTGACCCCTGAGCAACAGAATGACTGCCGCCAGTTGCTGGAACAGTTTTCTGATCTGTTCTCCCTGGTTCCAGGTGTTACAGATTGGTGCGTTCATCATGTGGACACAGAAGACAGCTTACCTGTGAAGCACAAGTCTTACAGGGTAACTGATAGGGTGAGGGCTTGCATCAAAGAAGAGATCTCAAAGATGCTTGCGCTAGGGGTGATTGAGTCCTTTAGCAGTCCTTGGGCCAGCCCAGTGGTCTTGGTCCCGAAGGCTGATGTGACGGGTGCCACACCCGAACTCCGGTTCTGTGGGGATTACCGAGGGCTCAATTCAGTCATGAAGACTGACGCGCACCCCATCCCAGAGCTGATGAGCTCATTGATTGTCTAGGGGCTGCACGGTACTTCAGCATGTTGGACTTAACTTCTGGGTACTGGCAGTTCGCCTTGACTGATGGGGCAAAGGAGCTGTCAGCATTCTCCACACCAGATGGGCAGTTCCAGTTCTGGGTTATGCCCTTTGGGATGAAGAATGCCCCTGCCACCTTTCAGAGGTCAGTCAGCCAGGTGTTGGTTGGACTGGATGAGTTCAGTGCTGTCTACCTGGATGACATCGCAGTGTTCAGCGCCAGTTGGGAAGAACATCTGCGCCACCACTGGGAAGTGTTGTTGCCGCTGCGGAAGGCAGGCCTCACGATCAAGGCGAGTAAGTGCCAGATCGGGCAGGATTCCGTGGTGTACTTGGGACACCAAGTTGGGAGCGGCCAGGTGGCACCCCTACAACCCAAGATTGAAACGATCTTGGCTTGGGAGCCCCCCAAAACCCAGACAGAGGTGAGAGCCTTTTTGGGACTCACAGGGTATTACAGGAGGTTTGTCAAAGGGTAAAGCAAGATTGTGGCACCCTTGACAGAGCTGACTTCCAGGAAACAGCCCAAGAAAGTGATTTGGACTGACACCTGTCAGAATGTTTTTGAGGCCCTGAAAGCTGCCATGTGCACGGCACACGTGTTCCTGGCACCCAACTTCTCCAGAGAGTTTATCATTCAGACAGACGCTTCAGAACATGGTGTGGGGGGTGTTTTGTCACATATGAATGAGGAGGGCCTAGGTCAACCTGTAGCCTTCATCAGTAGGAGTTTATGTCCACGGGAACAGAGGTGTAGTGCTATTGAATGTGAGGCATTTGCTGTGGTCTGGGCACTGAAGAAGCTGAGACCAAAGCTGTTTGGGACTCACTTCCGGGTTCAGACAGACCACAGGCCCCTCATATGGTTGATGCAGATGAGGGGAAGGAATCCAAAGCTGTTGAGGTGGTCCATTTCCCTACAGGGTATGGACTTTATGGTGGAACACCGCCCTGGTACAGAACACGCCAACGCTGATTGTCTGTCCAGATTTTTCTGCCTTAGTGATGAGAACTCCCAGGAGGTAGGATAGTTCTCCCCTCCTTTCAGCTGGAGGGGACACGTGTTACACCTGGCACCATTGGTCATGGGTTTCCCTTCCATTTTTGCTGTTGCCTCATGTGTTTTTGCTGGTGCCCCTACTGTAAATTAATATACTAATTTGTGGTTCCATGATTGACTGGTTTGGTTTACCTGTCAGGCCGTAGTACAGTGCACCAGGAGCGCCCTAGGCTTGTAAACCAAATGCTACCGGTGGGCTTGCAGCACTGGTAGTTCCACCCACAGAAGCAGCTTGTAAAAGTGTGTCTAAGGTCTGCCATTGCAGAGCCTGCGTGCAGTCGGGTAATGTCATGCTGACTGGGCAAGTGCACCCACTTGCCAGTACCTAAACCTTCCCTTTTCTTCATATCAGAACCCCTATAATCAATCAATCAATCAATCAGACAATTTATATAGCGCGCTACTCACCCGGAAGGGTCTCAAGGCGCTGGGAGGGAGGGGTCCCTTACTACTCGAAAAGCCAGGTCTTGAGTTGCTTCCTGAAGGAGAGATGGTCGTGGGTCAGCCATAGGTGGATGGGGAGGGAGTTCCATGTCTTGGCCGCCAGGTAGGAGAAGGATCTTCCTCCGGTGGTGGCTCTGCAAATGCGTGGTACTGTGGGGCGAGGCTGGTCGAACGCAGCTGGCGAGTGGGCGTGTAGAAAGTGAGGTGGTTGTTGAGGTACTTGGGGCCCAGGTCGTGGAGAGCCTTGTGTGCGTGGGTGAGGAGTCTGAACGTGATCCTCTTGCTGACGGGGAGCCAGTGCAGGTCTCTCAGGTAGCCGGAGATGTGGTTGTGGCGGGGGATGTTCAGGATGAGTCCTGCGGAGGCGTTCTGTATGCGCTGGAGTCTTTTCTGTAGTTTGGCAGTGGTTACTGCATAGAGGGTGTTCCCGTAGTCCAGTCGGCTGGTGACGAGTGCCTGGGTGACCGTCTTCCTGGTTTCGGTGGGGATCCATCGGAAGATCTTACGGAGCATGCGCAGGGTGTTGAAGCATGATGAAGAGACGGCGTTGACTTGTCTGGTCATCGAGAGGGAGGAGTCCAGGATGAAGCCCAGGTTACGTGTGTGGTCTGTTGGCTTGGGGGTGGTGCCCAGGGCAGGGGGCCACCAGGAGTCGTCCCAGGCGGAGGGAGATGATCCCAGGAGGAGGACTTCCGTCTTGTCTGAGTTCAGTTTCAGGCGGCTGTTCTTCATCCACTCGGCGACGTCTTTCATTCCTTCGTGTAGGCTGGCTCTGGCGGTGGCGGGGTCGTTGGTGAGGGAGAGGGTCAGCTGTGTGTCGTCGGCGTAGGAGATGATGTTAAGGTTGTGTTGGCGTGCGATGGCTGCGAGGGGGCTCATGTAGACATTGAAGAGGGTGGGGCTGAGTAAGGATCCTTGTGGTAGGCGCAAGGGCAGGGTGCATTGTAAGTATAAGGTGGGACATGCCCTAGTGTGTGTGGCATGTCCTAATAGTGAATTACAGCCATTTTCATTTTTCACTAGTGCAAGGCTACCTGTTCTCCAGAGGCCAGAATGGGCAGTTAGATTATTACATTCTTATAATCCTAAGTGACTCAGAGAACATGGTAGAAATTCGAGTTTAGTATGCCTGGACTCCGAATTATAAAATACATCTTTTAGTGAAGTTGGTTTTAACATTCTATGTTTGAAAATACCACTTTTAGAAAGTAGGTATTTTCTTGTCTAAACTTCCAAGCCTGCCTCTGCTAGGTTGGGTATTCCTTGTCTGGAGTATGAGAGTGACAGGGCTGGGGATTCCAGTAGAGACAGAATGAGTCAGCCCAGTGGTGAGTAGAGATATCTGCATCTAGATGGGAGTGAAGAGTTGCAACTGAACCTTTAATAGGGCTATGCCTGCCTTCCACAATGCTTGCTCCACCTCCTAGGGTGCGGCTGATGTCTCTGCCCTGCACAGTGTAAGAAGAGAAGGAATCCTGTCAACAAAGTGCTCCAAGGCTGTGCTTTCCCTTCACAATGCTGGCTCCACCTCCTGTGGGCAGGGGCGGTGGGTGCCATTTCAAAGTGGTGGGGCGCAAAGTGATCTGCATACTGCACCGTAGCGAGCGAGCGCAGCGAGCGTGCCCGAACCCCAAAAGGGGAGTTTGGGGGGATTACCCCACCCCCCCAAGAAATTTTTGAAGAAAAATCGTGCATTTTCAAGCAAATTTGAGAAAGCAGGAAGGTTAATAAAGCAATTGTGAAAGTGCAGTTATTACATTAGTAGATGACATAACATAGGTAGCTGCTTATTCAGTATAACCACAGAGCTTCATACATTCCGTCCTATTACGCTCAGGTGCTGAATTCAGACTATAAGACTTTCATGAAAATCTCAGCTCTAAGAGTAGAAGAAGTTGCACAGCATTTGGGAAACAGCCTTCACAAAGCATTAGGAAAATGAGAGGCAATTACTTGAAAGCAAACTGAAAGCAATGCATCAAGTAGTAACTTAAAGCAATGCATCCAGCAAAACAGTGCACGCAGTCAACCATACAAAAGTAAACTAAAGCAAGTGTGAACCTGTGAACCTTCACTTTGAAAGCAGGGTGCTAGTCAACAGGCCAGTCACATACATTTAAACTGAAGAAGAGTACACTTCAGCATGCAGGCACCAACATAAAAGCACCAAGCAAGTCAAACAGTTTAATGAAAGAAAAATGAAAGCAATACATCCAGCAAACTAGACAGTGACTCAAAAAGTAAACTGAAGCAAGTGCACACTGAAAGGAATGCGCAGTCATAAGTCATAAGTCAGACATTCACATAAAAGCAACTTACCAAGACACCCAATCAATTACATGGGAGAAATTTGAGCCAATGCACCCAGTAAACCAGACCAGCACACCAAAGCATCCCACCCCTGATTGGATGGCAGCTGTGCTCTTAGGGTCACCCCTCAGTTTTTTGGCAGGGTTGAGCACCCCCCAGTTTTACGCCCTCTGCGTCTGAAGGGGAGACAGGCAAAAGGGGTCATAATGGGACATCTGGCACAGCCACTTTGTAATCGAGGTCACCCACCCAGCTCAAGACTGAGTTACAGGCTGATCTTAAATCTTTAAACAACCACAAGGGTCTCCAGCTAGTTGGTTCTTGAGCCAAAACAGTCCTCAGCTCACTGGTAACCTTTACATCGCGCCTGAGATGACATGACAATGTCCCTTAATCTGGAGCAACTGTGGGTACTGGTCTGGGTCCGGATCTGACTTGGTACGAGCAGGATACAAAAAGAAACGGGTAGGTGGTAACCCACTTCAAGTTAAGGAGCTGTAAGGAACCTAAGCGCACTGGTGTTGATACCACTTACAGGGCAGCTCTGGCTTTCTCAGGGTGGGTGTCAGCTGTGTGATGAAACCAGCATGTGAAGCAGTTACCTCAAACAAACTAAAACCAATGCACTCATCAAGGCAAGGAGTTACATGAAATCAAATAGAAAACCACCATCAAGCCAGATAGTCACCTAAAGGCAAATTGAAGTGACTGCACACTATGGGAAGTGCACTTCACCAGCCAGCCTATTACACTAAGGGAAAATAAAAGCAATGCTCCCAGTAAACAAGACAACATAAATTGAAAATGTTTCCCCGCAGGACCAACAGTCACAAAAAGTAAAGAAACAGAACGAAGTCAGAGGCACTCCAGGAATCCAAGTAGTCACACAAAATCATAACTGATTGAGCAAACTGTGTACTGAAAACTATTGCAAATAAGACAATTATATCAGAACAAACTAGTCACAGGGAAACAAACGCATGCACCCATCAAGCCGTGCATCACAAGTCAGCAAACGGAATCAAATTAAACCAGCAATACTTGGTGTCACTCAAAAGCAAGTATAAAGTGCTCTTCAGCAAGCAGGTCAGCCACATTAACAGGAGACTTTCGGGGATACACCCCTAAAAGTCAGAATCAGTTGCAAAAAAAACAAATGCGCTCCAGCAACATAGGAAGTCGAATGAACACCACTGTACATAACAGCACTGTACATAACGCACACATTACACAGAGACTAGCAATAATAGGTGTGTAAAACAGTGTATAGGACATGTTATATAAGACAAACGGGGCTGACTGCTTCGTCTGCGTTCTCCCACATTGCCCTGTCCCTTTTCTCCACACACCCCAAAAAGCCCAGCCCCTTTTCTCGTTTTCCTCTTCGTACATTTATTTAGGTTTTATTATGGCGAGGTCTCGATTTTCCTTCCTATTGCTCTACTGGCTGCCTTCCTCAACTCTTTGTGAAGCCAAGCCCTCCATGTCACCCCTTCTTACTTTCAGGGTTACCTCTGCCTTTTTTCCCTAAAGCATAATGAACGCATGCTCTCCCTATAACCATAACTGATGCCTGTCTCCCTTTGCCATTGACACAAGGTCTCCTTTCCATGGACCACTCTATCTATCTCATCACTAAAACCACTGCCCTCTCCGTTAAGGCCCATGTCTCCATCTCACCACGAATGCTCCTCAGAGGCGTGATAAAAACGGTGCCCACTCCCCTCCCGGAACGCGATGAGGAGCCCCCGAGTCTCCCATGTCTCCAAATATATTCAGTGGCCTTGGGCAGGAAGCCCCGCACTCCATGAAGCGTAGCAGGGGCCTGCCTGACGCCCCGGTCTTCCTTTCTCTATTAATGCCCGTCTCCCTCTTACAGTGCCCCCGTCGATTTCTCTCTCCGCTGACGTCCTGTCTTCCTTCTACCATTAACTCTCCCGCCTCCCTCCTACTGTTAACACCTTCCCCACTCACTAGTCACACCCTGCCTGCTTCTCGCTCCCCATAACTGCCCTGATGCCTTTCTCTCACCACCACTAATGGCCCTGCTGCTTATCTCTCACGATTAATCGCCCTGCTACTTCTCTCTCACCATTAATCGCCCTGCTGCTTCTCTCTCACCATTAATCGCCCTGATGCTTCTCTCTCACCATTAACGCCCCTGTTGCCTGAAAGCGTCATTATTACCTGGAAGAACCTGCGGCGTGAGTGGACTCCAGAGATTTTGAGTTCAGCAAGAGGCTTCGGCTCTTAAGAGTCATAGCCCTTTCCCACCCTCTGAATAGTAGTAAATGCCATACGACACTCTGCACATTTGTATATACTATTGTAATATGCACATATAGTCTTTTCAATCCATTCCAAATTAATATCATAATGTTATAGGCTGACCTGACAATTCGCATCCCAGTAGCTCCATCCTTAAAGTGCAATGTCTTCTGCACACCAGTGGAAACAGCCGCACGTACTGCGCTTCTACTGGAGGTGTGAACGAGCACCCTTGAAAAACCATAAAATCAAGCAAGGTAGCAAAAAATCCCCCTGGTTCAACGATGACCTTAAGAAATCAAAGAAGTTCTGTCGCACCCTTGAGAAAGCCTGGAGAAAAAACCCTAACACTGACAACCTGACCACCTTCAAGAACGCCACCCGCAAACACCACCAACTGATCCGATCCACCAAGAAATCAGCATTCAAGGATCGACTTGACAACAACGCCCACAACAGCAAGGAACTATTCAACATCGTCAAAGAATTTACCAACCCCACCGCCGGCACCAATGACATCACTCCCTCCCAAGACCTCTGCGACTCCCTAGCATCATTCTTCCACAACAAAATCGGCGACATACATAACAGCTTTGAAAACCAGTCCGGAGACCAGTCCACTCCACCCACCTCCGAACCAAAACCCCCCTCTAACAACCTTTGCGCCTGAAACCCAATCACCAATGAAGACACCATCCGCCTGATGAACTCCATCCACTCAGGATCGCCAACCGACCCATGTCCCCACCACATTTTCAACAAAGCAGACTCCAATATCGCACCCCATCTACGACACGTCATCAACTGCTCCCTCAACTCCGCTACCTTCCCGGAAAGCTGGAAACATGCTGAACTCAGCGCCCTTCTGAAGAAACCCACAGCAGACCCCACTGAACATAAGCACTACCGCCCCATCTCGCTCCTCCCATTCCCTGCCAAAGTCATTGAGAAAGCCGTCAACAGTCAGCTTGCCGCCTTCCTCGAATCCAACAAATCCCTCGACCCATCACAGTCCGGCTTCCGAGCCAAACACAGCACCAAAACCGCCCTCATCGCAGCAACAGACGACATTCGAACATTACTGGACAACGGAGAAACAGTTGCCCTCATCCTACTTGACCACTCCGCAGCCTTCGACACAGTCTGTCATAACACCCTCATACAACGCCTCAGCAATGTCGGAATATAAGGAAAAGCATTGGACTGGATCATCTCATTCCTCACTGGAAGAACCCAGAGAGTTCGCCTCCCCCCTTTTAGATCAGAGGCCACGGAAGTCATCTGCGGCGTACCACAAGGATCATCACTCAGTCCCACCCTCTTCAACGTATACATGAGTCCCCTCGCATCCATCGCGTGCCAACACAACCTCAACATCATCTCCTACGCAGACGACACCCAGCTGATCCTCTCCCTCAACAAAGACCCAAACACCGCCAAAACCAACTTGCACGAAGGAATGAAAGATGTAGCCGAGTGGATGAAAAACAGCCATTTAAAACTGAACTCGGACAAAATGGAAGTCCTCATCTTAGGCTCATCCCCCTCTGCTTGGGACGACTCATGGTGGCCACCGGCCCTGGGAACCACACCCACACCAACGGACCACGCAAGTAACCTAGGCTTCATCCTGGACTCCTCCCTCTCGATGACCAGACAAGTCAACGCCGTCTCATCATCATGCGTCAACATCCTACGCATGCTCAAAAAAATCTTCCGTTGGATCCCCACCGAAACAAGAAAAACGGTCACCCACGCACTGGTCACAAGCAGACTGGATTACGGAAACACCCTTTACGCCGGAACCACAGCCAAACTACAGAAAAAACTCCAACGCATCCAAAACGCCTCAGCCAGACTCATACTAGACATCCCCCGCCAAGCTCACATTTCCGGTCACCTGAAAGACCTCCACTGGCTCCCCGTCAACAAGAGAATAACGTTCCGTCTCCTCACCCACGCACACAAAGCCCTCTACGACCTAGGACCCGAACGCCTCAACACACGCCTATCCTTTTACACCCCCACCCGCCAACTACGTTCGTCCAATCAAGCCCTCACCGCAATTCCGCGCATCCATAGATCCACCATGGGGGGAAGATCCTTCTCCTACTTAGCGGCCAAAACCTGGAACTCTCTCCCCACCCACCTCCGCCTTACACAGAACCACCTCTCCTTCAGAAAGCAACTAAAAACTTGGATATTCGATAAGTAAAGTACCCCCCCTCCATCAAGCGCCTTGAGACCCTCTGGGTGAGTAGCGTGCTATACAAATTTTTGAACTTGAACTTGAACTTGAACTAGGGAGTGTTGTTGTCCACATTTCCATGGAACACCTATAATGAGAGCACAGACAATCACTTTATGTTGCCCTAAATTTTCATTTAAAGAGTTGCAGCATGTCTCAATCTTCACTGATGGGTAAATATCCTGCCTCTATGTATTGTCCTCCCTGCCCTTGGTGTTGGGGTTATCCTTTAATGTACCGACAATAAAATAAAAACTAAACTAAACAATTTAATGCAGAATTATAAGTCTTATAAGAGGGTATTGCTAATTAGAAATGGGGATTTTTCCAAAAGGTTAAAATATATATTATATATATTTACATATATAGCCTAATGAAAGCAACAAAACGACTTACTTGGAAACATTGCAATACAATCCTAGTTTAGATAAAAATGGAGGGGCTCGCGGCCATTACTTCCAGCGATTCAAAAAAGGAACATATAGCTTGGACAAGTATGTGTCCAGTCGAGGCACACCTGCCGGGGGCGGTAGCTCTTGCCTGAAGCCCGGCAGTGGGCACAGCCTGCAGGCCAAGGTCTGTGGAAAGCAAAGCTGTCTCTACCCAGCACAGCCGTCTGTGCCTCGACATGTCTCTGTTGGTGCTCTTATAATAACCGTAAGTCACACAGAAACAGCAATTCTACAATCGCCCTTAGCGTGAGATGTGAAGTCGGCATCCAATAACTCTTTAACATCATACATCCACACAGAATATTATTGCATGCCCTCTGGGTTTTAGTTAAAAGTGTGACCTACTTACCGAATCTACGGTATTACATGATGCACTATTGCGTGTCATCTTATGAATATTATTTATAAGCCGTAGTTCATGCACTCTTTTGTACGGGTTGAAAGAGATTACAACAATGATATTACAACACTTCCCAAATTCTCAAATATCGATTCATGCCATGTAGGAGACGATAAAACGTTCGTTGTTTGGATTGATGTCCTCGTATGCCAGACCTCCCGACGGTGTGCTGAATTCTCTCTACGAGAGAATTCAGCACACCGTCGGGAGGTCTGGCATACGTTTTATCGTCTCCTACATGGCATGAATCGATATTTGAGAATTACATACACAACAGGGAACCTTCTATCCTGTTAAGGAAATAGGAAAATTATTACATCCATTAAGCAAACCTGCCGGCCTTCCCCTAGTTTCTTGGAGTGTTTTGACACCCTCTCATCCAACTAAAAGAAATAGCTGTAGCATCGATTTTTGGGCACAGCTTTCGACTGCATTCCACTTACTACCCTGATTGAAGACTGGAACCTCCTTCTTTTTTGCATATCAGCGCCCAAGAAAGCGGATTGTCGCTAAACCTGATTAAAACTACCTATAGAAAAAGTAGATGTGGTCTCCATAGAAGATTCCATCGCTAATATCAAGTTGATATAATAAATATTTTTTTGTCCTGTTGAGTCTATATGCGAATGACGGTCACCTGATGAAGGCAGAATGCCGAAACGTGCGTAGTCAAAACCCACCGCTTTTGCCTACCACAATAGAACATTGACCGATCCATTGTGACTTCTCGTAGTATATGTTTATGTTTCATGGTATTTTTTGTACTCTTATAAATTGTTTATAATCTATTTTTGCACTGAAATTATTATCTGTATAAAAACTGAATATATTGGACAGAAAAAGAAATTAAGCAACTATCTATTTATAATAACAAGTTTTTGTATATCATTACATATTGTGTTACTCTATTCACCATAATATATGTAAGGTCGTATAATTGTTTGTAGCTGTATGCACATTTGTGTTTGAGAGATTTGGCACTTATTAATTTAATGTTTGCTATAAGTATTTTTTCCAAAGTGTTACTTCCCTACCAATGGCAAACTTATTAGTGTAGGGGTCCCCTGTTTTTCAAAAAGAATGATGCCAGCCCACCAGAAAAAGGGAGGAACGCCTTTTATTCCTCTGCCATTCTAGCATAATAGCTCCTGCAAAGCCTGGTTTGCACTGTTGTGGGCTTCTGAAGTGAGTGAAATTGTTTATCCTGATGTGGGAGGACTCAATGCAAAATTGAATAAGAGTTGATATCCTTATGAAGAAGATCTACTGCAAGCTAAAGGAAGTCTATGGGAAATGGAGGAGTATAGCAAAGGAGATTCCTCTAAACACTATGCTTTCCCTAACACTCGTACGATCAAAGGTAAAGGGCCTCCTGTTATCTCTGTTACTAGAGCCCATACATGTCTTTGTGTGAGTAGTTTTGGCTGTATCTCCGTGGGGAAAAGTGACTGTACTACAGTATTGAATATTGATGGGACGAACAATAGCAATTTTCTGTTCTCACGAAACACTTATGTCATCTGTGGTAGTAAAGGCTACTATCATCTAGCCATCGGCTAGTCCGGAGTCTGCTACTTCTCCTTTTTGCTTGCTCCTGTGTTTTTTGTGCCTGCTTCTTATCATAAAGAACAGAAACTGTTTAATGACATTTCATTGAATCGATTCAAAAGAATAATAACTACTGATGAAGTAGATCAAACTGATACAGCATTGCAGCAGTATGTTGATTTTAATCTGGGGTTGTTTTTCTTTGTTGGTGTTGCTTTAAATAGTTGGAAAATAAGGTGTTTGACACGTTTAGTAGCAGCAGTGACTAATCAGACACTCTTGGAATTGTTACAGAAGAGCTCCAAATTACGAGAATTGTAGCTTTACCAAATAGGATGGCCCTAGACATAGTCCTGGCCGACCGTGGTGAGGCATGTTGAATTATCAGAAGTAGTTGTTGTATTTTCATCCATGATAATGCCCCTTCTGTTTTTGAGGCTATTTCAAAAATACATAGAATAGCTCCTGGGATACACCAAGATTCAGGAACATGGACTTGGGGTGGATGGTTCTCGAAAATGTTTTCTCTATGGGGACTAAAACTACTGTCAGCCTTATTTATAATCATTGCGATTCTTCTTTCTTGTTGCCTATGTATGCACTGTGGGCCAATGCTTTGTTCAATGTGTATTTCCTCTTGTACTGCTTGTCTATCATCTAAGACGAATGATAAGAATGTAATCGCCTGTTTAGCAATGGAACAGGAAATTAATGACATAATGTTAATCCATGTACACAATATTTATTGCGTAAAACTAATGTTGGCATAAGCGGCAGCCATTTTAGCTGCAGCGTCCATTTTGTTTGCTTCGTGATTCACTTGTCTCCTGCTGTCCGCTTTTCATTCTGCTTGTGTCATCGAATCTAGTTGACCACTCCGGACATGGCTAAAGTGACGTACATTCTGGGAAAGGGTTTTGTAGTTGCGAATACACCTGGTTTTAGATGTCAACTGTCGACCATTCACTGCTGTTGTAAACACTTTTGCTCCCCCTCCCAATTTGCTGACCACGTGCTCATCCATCTGTAAGTATGGGCTGAAAATCCGCTCCGTTTGCGGAATTTGCGGATTTTTGGCAAATATGCGGTCCGCCAATCGTGCAAATTTGCCCAAAAATCTGCAATTCGCAAGCTAGGGGATTTTTTTATTTGGTCGCTCTTCAAAAATGCAATATCGCGCGCGCGGCTTTGACTTACCGTAATTCTGAGTTCCCCGAGTTGTGTTTTCTCCCGGTTTGCGTGTGCTGTGCCATTTTGGATCTTGCTGCGTGATCACGCGAGAGTTTTTTGACATCGAGTACGACATAGCGGCCCGCCATCTTGCACAGCGAGAGTTTGACAATGCGAGTACGTCATAAGGGCCCGCGATCACGTATCGCGGGCGTAATCAATTGCAAACACGTTGATGCGACGTGCAGCTGACTTCCGGCGGGAGATTTGAACAGCTCGCTTTCCCGAACTTGCAAAATTGCAATTCTGCACAAGAAATCCACCGCAGGCAGCATAAACCTTCTGAAAATGATGATTTTGATCAGAATAACACCTCAGATTGACATTTGGCTGCATTTTTGTGCAAGGAGTCAATTTTGGGGAGGAGTGGGAGGAAGGAAGTGCCCCAGAGTCTCCAACTTCCTGTTCCTGTCCAGCAGGCTCCTCCCAGTGCTTTGTCCATGTCCTGGTCACTTTTCATTTGGATCTGGAGCTGGAAGGATTACTTTTTGTGGCTGCAGCTGGATATTTGGATTTGAGGACTTTTTGGACTTTGGATCACTTTTGGATTTGAGATTTTACAAGTAAGTTGGTGTTGTTTGTTTGGGGCATTGCAGTTGCTGCAACTACAATTTTAAAACTTTTTCACAACTTTAAAAAAAAAATATTGTGGGTAGCCACAGTATCCAGTTGGCCCAAGGTTAGTCATGGGTGCATGATACAACTGTTTCTGTGTGTTTTGTTGAACTTAAATCTCATTTATGTCATGGAATTTTAGCTCACTGTTATATGTGGAATTTTTTATTTTTATTTTGGGGTGCCTGTAAAGCCACACTAGTCAGTAGGCCCAGGGGTAGTGAGTGGTGCATGGACCAAGTCTTTCTGTGGGGTGTCTTGAATTTAAACATCATTGAGGGCATGGATGGCATTGGATTGTGGTGATTTTTGTGAGTTTTTCGACTTTCTGGGGTGTTGTTGGGGCCTGGCAATGTGGGTGGGGGCCATTTTGAGGCCTGGTACAGGCAGGGCCTGGCCATGTGGGTGGGGGCCAAGGGCCCATTTTGAAGCCAGGCAGTGTGCTCAGGCCTGCACTCAGTTTGCCTTGCTTTCATCCATTATGCCCAGGGGTACTCAGTTGTGCATGGACCCAGTCTTTCTGTGGGGTGTCTTGAATGTAAACATTATTGAGGGCATGGATGGCATTGTATTGTGGTGATTTTTGTGTATTTTTCGACTTTGTGGGGTGGTGTTGGGGCCTGGCCTTGTGGGTGGGGGCCATTTTGAGGTCTGGTCCAGGCAGGGCCTGGCCATGTGGCTGGGGGTCCAGGGGCTATTTTGCAGCCAGGTAGTGTGCTCAGACCTGCCCCTAGTTTGCCTTGCTTTCATCCATTAGGCCCAGGGGTAGTGAGTGGTGCATGGACCGAGTCTTTCTGTGGGGTGTCCTGAATGTAAACATTATTGAGGGCATGGATGGCATTGGATTGTGGTGATTTTTGTGAGTTTTTTGACTTTTTGGGGTGGTGTTGGGGCCTGGCCATATTGGTGGGGGCCATTTTGAGGCCTGGTCCAGGCAGGGCCTGGCCATGTGGCTGGGGGTCAAGGGGCCATTTTGAAGCCAGGCAGTGTGCTCAGGCCTGCACCCAGTTTGCCTTGCTTTCATCCATTAGGCCCAGGGGTAGTGAGTAGTGTATGGACCAAGTCTTTCTTTGGGGTGTCTTGAATTTAAACATCATTGATGGCATGGATGGCATTGAAATGTGGTGATTCTTGTGTGTTTTTCGACTTTTTGGGGTGGTGTTGGGGCTGGCCATATGGGTGGGGGCCATTTTGAGGCCTGGTCCAGGCAGGGCCTGGCCATGTGGCTGCGGGTCAAGGGGCCATTTTAAAGCCAGGCAGTGTGCTCAGGCCTGCACCCAGTTTGCCTTGCTTTCATCCATTAGGCCCAGGGGTAGTGAGTAGTGCATGGACCAAGTCTTTCTGTGGGGTGTCTTGAATTTAAACATCATTGAGGGCATGGATGGCATTGGAATGTGGTGATTTTTGTGTGTTTTCCAACTTTTTGGGGTGGTGTTGGGGCCTGGCCATATGGGTGGGGGCCATTTTGAGGCCTGGTCTAGGCAGGGCCTGGCCATGTGGCTATTTTGAAGCCAGGCAGTGTGCTCAGGCCTGCACCCAGTTTGCCTTGCTTTCATCCATTAGGCCCAGGGGTACTCAGTGGTGAATGAAACAACTCACTCTGTGTGGTCTCTCTTCTATTAATGTAAACATCCATTTTTGATTAGAATTGCAATTTTTATTTTGGGTCTTTGGGTGTGTTGTAATAGTAATAAATGCCTAGTTGCAAATATTAATTGAAGCACGACATATGCAACATTTATTTAACTGATGTTCCTCTGGCTTCCTTTGCTTTTAGGTGCACAAGAGAACCACATCAGTCATCGTTCATCATTCATCAGTGCAAGGAAGAAGTCCTGCAGCGGTGTGTGCAGCACAACGTCACGTGTGGCCACGGACATCTCTGCAACTCGTGCAACTGCGGCCTGCTGTTCGGACATCTGAAGAATATGGGCCCCAAGAAAGGTGGCCGTAGCTCCTCTACCAAGAAAGTTGCCAGTGCCACTGCCAGTAGGAAGGAGCAGAAGAAGCAAGTGGCGCCACTTACCAAGGAGACTGGTGTGCCCACAGACACTTTTTTTAGGGAAAAAAACTACGCCTGCAGCAGCGAGGTCTGCCGGGGACCAAGCTGGGAGCAGCACCTCCGCTTCATTGGGCTCAGTGCCACCTCGCCAAGTTAGGTCTAAGAACATGAGTGCTGCAGCCACTTTAATTGCTCAATCACCATCGACCAGTAATGTTGGCTCATTGCAAGAAAGTAGCATCCAATCAACGCAGGGTGTAACTCATCTGACGAGTGTTCAACAACCACAGCCGCAACGACAACCACAGGCGCAACTAGTACAAGCGCAGGTACATGCGCAAGGAGAGGCGCAAGGAGAGGCGCAAGGTGAGGCACAAGGAGAGGCGCAAGGTGAGGCGCAAGGAGAGGCGCAAGGAGAGGCGCAAGGAGAGGCGCAAGGAGAGGCGCATGGAGCGGCACAACTGCCCACAATGCTTGTTCCTCTAGAAGTAGGGGCACATCATGAAAACGAGATTCAAGCAGAGGTTTCATCCGAGGAAGCCACTCCTCCTGATGATGATCCATTGTCTTCCAGATCCCCAGCAAGAAAAAGGTCAAGAAGGGCTACTATAAGTTCTTCTTCAAGCCCCCTTCCTTCTGATGATCTTGATGTTGATTGGAACCCACCAATGCAGTCTGAGAGTGAGGCACGCCATGAGCCGACAAAGGTAGCTAAGCCTAAAAGGAAGGTTCCTACAAGGCTTCTACTTATGGGTGATGACGACGAACAAGAAGTGGTGTATTCTGCTGCTGATGAACAGTCTGACGACGACCCAGTCATCACAGTCGTCACTCCAGCCCCAGCGGGAATGCAGCAGACAGACATTTTTACCCTATCCCGAATTGCTGCTGAGCAGAATGTGGGCGGCGTGGCACTGGTACCACCATCAACGCAGTTAACCACTACACCAACACGACCTACAGCTTCCATATTTTCTTGTCAGAAGGGCCGGCAGGGACCTCCATCCAGCTCAACCTCCATTAGTACCTCAAGTAGTGGTGCTGTAAGTGCACAACAGAGTCAAATTCAGCCACGCCCATCCTCAACTTCATCTGGCATTGAAAGTAGTACCTCCACCACCAGCAGACATCTCCAGTCCCCAGTTTGGGACTTCTTTAGTGTTAGCAAAAAGGTGAAAAACATGGTCGTTTGTTCGATTTGTAAAACTGTAGTTAGTCGGGGTAAGCTTGGTACCAACTATGGTACCGGAGGCCAGAGAGGTCATCTCCAAAAACACCACACTATCATTTGGGTGGCGCCCCTAAGGAAGATCCGGGAATACAAAAGTACAACAAATCCAACTGTATCCATTCATATTGCATCGGATGATGATGACGAGGGGCTGATCGTGCAGGGGGTAAGTGAAGAAGCGACAAACATTTTTTCTGGTGCACCCAGTATCCCTCGCAGCAGCACTGCAGTGGTAGCGCCCACTCCCTCTACCCCAGCAACATGTATGAGGCACACTAAGAGTCTGGGAGAGACACCAATGCGAAAAAGTACATCAATGAGCCTAACTGGGTTGAAGAAGTCTGCATCATCATCATGTGAAACGGTCCAGACCACCATTAATGTGCCATTTGAACGCAACCACCCTACCCTACCTTTATAATGCAATGCCGGCTAAAATGTTAGCGATGGACCTTCTCCCTTTTTCTTTCGTGGAAGGGGTGGGTTTTCTAGAATTTGTGGCAACAGTTTGCCCTAAATGAAAGGTTCCTAGCCGGTCCTATTTTGCCAGAGTTGCGGTTCCAGCTCTACATCAAAATATGCTGGAGGTGATTGGGGCAGCTTTGCAGAAGAGTGCTGTTCACACTATCCACCTGACAACAGACATGAGGACCAGTTGCCAAGCCCTTGATTACATGTGCATCACTGCACACTGTGTCTCTTTTGCCGGGGTTAAAGACAAGTTATATGCAGGTGTTGACCCGGACACAGTTTTTCAAGCTACTCGGAAACATGCAACAGTAGCCATGTTTGCCATGGAGAAATCTCATACTGCACAAAACCTTTTGGATGAGTTTCAGAGGAAGGTCTATGAATGGCTGCATCCAAGAAAGCGCATGATTGGTTATGTTCCACAGATAATGGCAGTAATATAGTTAAGGCGATGCATGTTGGTGGCTATTTCAGAGTATGGCACACAGTATTAACATTGTTGGGCAAGATTTCTTGAAAAAAGGAAACACAGTCAGCAAGTTACTGACCACCTGCCGAAGAATCTGCACACATTTCAGCCATTCTTTTAAGGCCCGGAAGCAGCTGAGGAACATGCAACGTGAACGTAGACTGTCAGTCAGAGGACTCATCCAGGAGGTGGTAACACTTTGGAACTCAACCTTCTACATGCTTGAGCGTATGTCTGAGCAGTGCATTGTAATCAACGAGTATGTCTTTCAATGGGGTCCTACTATGAAAGACATGAGGCTAGAGGAATGGATGCTAGTTAAAAGCCTGACAGACATGCTTCGTCCTTTTGAGGTCTTCACGCGTGAAGTCAGCAGGGAGGACTGTACTTTGGGCAAAGCTATCCCATTGTTGCGCATGCTAGAGCACCAACTGAAGGCGGTGTCTTCAATGTTCTGAGATGATGCTGAAAAGAAAGACGCATATCAGTTGGCGGAGAGCTTATTAAGCCGCCTAGTTGAAAATGAAATGCTTAAAGAAATACATACAGAACAACATTACATTTGTGCCACTATTCTGGATCCACGGTACAAAAAGGCAGTGGCCAGCAAAGCATTCATTCCTTTTAATGAAGCAGATGTTTCAAAGTACAAACATTGGCAAGCTCTGTCAGCCACTCGGTTCGAAAAAGAGTGGCAGAAAATTGAAGGAACCGGCAGAAGTACTACTGAATCAGCAGGCCATCCGGCGTCAAGGTCCACTTCTGAATCTGTGGCCGAAGGCAGTCACTTTCCCTCACAGCCGTTAACGACACCAGCAACCGTATCATCTTCCTCACCTGCACCAGGCCCAGCCATAATATTGTCGGAAGCGGATTGGCTAACTAATCAAGGGTTTGCTCGTTACCAGTGATGCAAAGGCCACAGATGGTACGCAAAGTGGAGCACCCCTGGAGAACCTTGAGTGTATGGTGCAGGCCTATCTGGATGACCCAACAGAGGTCTTCGTTAATCAGAACTCATTGCTGTATTGGTATGGGAAAAAGGTCAAGGGTCAATGGCCACTGATCACCAACCTGGCTCTTAATTATTTGTCTTGCCCACTCGCAAGTGTGTCTTCTGAACGTGTTTTCAGTGCTGCTGGTGCCATTGTAACTTCAAAAAGGACCCACCTCCCGCCCAAAAATGTGGAGAGGTTGACAATGATCAAGATGAATCAGCACTTCATATCACCAGATTACAGAATACGTGAATGCACGCAGGAAGAAGAGGACACCGATTTAGGTGACGGAAGTTCTTCTCTGCTAGCTGACCTACTCCCGTCTCAATTCATAGAGTTTGAGGACGAGCTCTACTTCCCTGACACCGAGGCCTGAAAATGACTTTCTTTTTTTTCGTCCTTATTCACTTTTATTCCTGTGTGTCTATCTTTGTTTTGCAACTTTTACCACAACAAAACTCTAATCACCTAATCACAACAAATCCATCAGCTGCACTGTCTTTGTCTTATTTCCTTATTGAAGGTGCCGCTGTCTGCAATCTTGAAGTTCACAAGTTCACATTCACAACTCAGTCATGCTCCTCTATCCTCCTCCTCCAGACTCCCCCTATCCATTTCCCTCAAGGCAGATGGCTGGATTACGCAGAATGAAGAAACTGTCGCTTCGTAGACGAGTCCCCTCAAAAGAAGTGGGACTGGAATTGCTGACTATATGCTGATTGCTGACAGTTACTTCTGAAATTGATTGACACACACGAGGGGCTGCCCTGTGGGCCTCCACTTTAAGAACAACAAGATGCGGACAAAAAGTGGAACAGGTAATGAATAATGAGATGGCATGCACTGGACAGCACTGGCTGTCTGGCTCTGATAAAATCAATTGCTGTTTGTTTGTTGTACATGAAATGAATCATCATATGTCTTCTGTTATTATTTAATCTTTTACACACTAAATGTAACTCAAGTCTACTCTGTGTTTTTTTTACCTTATTTAATTCAAATTCTTCTACTGCAGGGGCCAGTACGTTGCATTTTTTAATATGTCCTTGGACTCACTGTGTGTGTAGACTGCGACTGCAGGAACAACATTAAGTTTGCCAATATACCATGATGATGATGAGTCTTGAATGATCAAAGTTACATAATATCTTTTTTCTTTACAGTCACTCACTGGGATGGATGCATCATCATCGCCGGTTTACGGAAGAACTATGGCCATTTCATGAGTGGCAAACAGGTAAACCAGTCAACAACAACTACAGCAGAACTACATATCTGACTAGTCGTAGTATGGAGTGGTCGAGCCAGTGCAGTGTTGTTATGCCAGAGTCCACACAGCAGTTCATGTAAAATTGCGACTATGTGGCTTGCTGCATACAATTAGATATTCTTTGTCTGTCTGTGTCAAAGAGGTATGGTACATCAGGTTGCTTCACTCAGTGGTGCTTGCCTTGACTGTCTGCATGGCCCTGGCTGCTGTGTGCTACTTACTATCCTTGAAAAGGAGACTCAGAGTACGCACTTTAGAAATGATGATGCTTGTATGTAATACTGTCACCTCTGAAACTGAAACTGTTATTTTTGCACCACAGCACACCGTACCTTATATTTTTTTCTCCGTGCATTTTTAATTTCACTTCCTGTTTTACATCAATTACAGGCCGGCTTTTACCCAGTGCGATGGGAAAAACAATTAACTCAGGCTTACCATTATTGATCCACAATTCTGCTTCCGCCAGGCAGGCAGTGGACAGTGTGTCTAGTCACCAAGATTGATCGACGGAGCGTCAGATGGAATAGAGGAGTACCGCGAAGAAAAGGAATGGCTGGATGCATGCAACTTCCCAAATTGAACAGGACAACTACAACATGCATTTACAGTATCCTCTTCACTTCTCCTTATCTTTTAAATAATGTTATTGTTGTGAACTTCTATGAGTGTGACTCTGTGCATTTGTTTGCTCTCTGCTTCAAATTCATCCCTCCAGCTATTAAATTTTTCTTTGCTATTTTTAAAACTAATTTAATGTACGACTAAGTGTTTATTCTCTCTGAGGGCAGATAGGCAAGTGAAATTGCCTAATTACTGAAGCCCTGTACTGTCACATTGTTTCTTCATAGTTAGTAAGTTGTAGTACTACTTTTTTCAGTAACCTAACCATCCATTTAGCAACCAACTTCCTGCATGCATTAGTGCATGCACTTCCTTTATGTCCCTTAAAAGATTTATGGATATCTTTGTACCCAAAGATTTGTTTATCTTCATTTGTTGTCCATGCTGTGTTTTTTTTCCTCTCTCCATAAAACTTTCCCAAAAAAACCCCATTCCCATCCAATTTTCAAACCCTAACCCTCTTCCCCCGGGCTGTGTGGTTTTCATTGAGGTGTGACTAAATGACAACAATAATTCCACATACTTGCTGGGGAGGATAAGGTCAAAGCAACAAAAAGATCATTCAAATCAGAATTTCATGTGCGCCATCGTGGATTGATCATCAACAACATCCTCCTCCTACACCTGACGAATCGAATGCTTAATGCGTACGCTGTTGTGTCCTTCACCTTCAATACTATTTCTTATAGTAGGCATACTCCACACAACTAGTACTTATATTTTGAATACTTTAGCACTTCTTAGGCAACAATTTATGGCACTGTTCTATCTCTACCGTACTATCTCTCGTAGTGTGCAAATGCTACGCTCAGGCCACCCAATGTTTAATTTCCTTTTTTTTCATATGCTGCTACTGCCAGTGTGGACCACTACTACTACCAGCACAACAATGAGATTTCATCCGTCCAGGATTCCATACCCAACCTTAATCGACAGTTGCCATGCAGCCAGCCCTGTGCCTAGCCCTATTCTCAAACACGAATCACAGGTAAGATAAGCATTTTGGGCGAGGAAGAATAATGGAGTAGGAGGAGAGGAAAGACTGACGGTAGTACTAGTAAAGTAGTAGGACAATTGATTTCACTAACTCTGTCAGTGGCACTTTTGTACAAATTTGGGCGGTTAGACAATTTGAATCAACCAGCCAGTTAAGTTTCATGAAAACAAACGTACAATTAACCTCCTCCGCCTCCCCCACAAAACAGTAAAAAAAACGCATTTGCTATGTTTAAGTAGATAAATAAATAATTATTGGAGCCCTAACAAAATAAACTATCCCACAAGAAGGCCCACCCACCCCCCTCCCTAACCCCAACCAATGTCCAAATGTCCTTAAAAAAACTCCCTTTCCCCAACGCCCCATTCCCACACCCCAACAGTCTTTAAAAAAGGGGCAAGGGACAGTCACTTCTTCCGGCGGTGTCCTGTGGACAGGTGGTCCTGCATCTCTTGGCGGAGGTCCTGGAGCTGGCGCTGGAGCTTCTCCACCACGCACTCCAGGGAGTCCATTCTCCTGCAGAGGCAGCGCTGATGTGCCATCCGGGCTGTGGGGGCGGGGGGGCAGCAGGTGTTTTGCTTGCTGCTGTGCGGCAGCAGCGGCAGTCTGTCGAACCTCCCGAGCCCACAGCCACCGATATTCAGCGTAAATTGCCTCCAGCTTCCGGGCTCTGGCCCGGACAGCAATCTCCTTTCTGGTGAGCTTTTGTGCAGCATCTATATGAAGAAAGAAAGAAAAATACTGTAACCAATACTCTTTAACATTAACACAAAATAATTCAACAAAAAGTTATCTCACAGTAACACTAGCAACTTGCAAGCACAGTATACCATTTTGCCATGTATCTTTCCGCCGTCTTTGTAGGCCTGTAACATTAGAGTTTCAGGAATTCTACTAGCAGCACTATGGACTCACTACATAGTCAGAGAGTCAGAGAGTACACCAGTCTTCTTCTTTTTTCTCTTGTTTTGCGAAAGAAATTACTTGTACGTGAACTTGTGGTAGCCGGCATAATGCCAGCTCAGTCAGCTTGCACCCAAGAAAAACAGACACAAACCATGATGACGCAGACTCGCATTACTTTAAGCAGTACATGCAGGTGGGGATAGGGAAGCTCTTACTTTTCTATAAGGGTGGCACTGGCCATACTCGGTTACATCAAGGGCTACTGCTGAATGTAATTTATATTTCGCACCGCCCCCCCCCTCCCTCCGGGCCTTGACTACTACAAAAGGAAAATGCAGATTATTAATTTCTGATCATATATCCTGCCGATCACCTGATCTGTGCTTGTATGATGGATGACTTTAGGTGATTTGTTTTGATAGATTGAGTGAACAACAGCGATAGTCCACCGATGACACAGCTGAAAGAAAATTATTAACATAGGGAGTGAGTGTGGTACCCATAATTGCCGGAGGAAGGGACTTGACTTGATATAATGTCAACTATACAATACATACACAATATATGCTATGCTTGCAAAGTAAACTACTGTACTGTTAGTCAAGGGAGTATTTCTGAACAATCACAACTTCTAGTATTTTGATTTCCTCTGCTTTGCTACTCTGGCACCGACATGCTGTTCAAAGTAACACTCTTCATCCAATGAGTGTCTGCTCTACACATACACCTCTGCTATCTATGAGGAAGAATATACCATCCAGGCTTCCAAAGTAAACGGCTATCATTCTTCTTAATGTCTCAACTGTACCAACTTTACTTTTTCTCCACAAACAACTAACACCCTTTTCATTTTATTTGGTAAACCACAGTCTTAACTTGCATTTGAGTTTCACCCAAATGATGTATTGCAATACACACCACACATGCATTTTCTGATTCACCCACACAGGTAGTCATCTTTTCTTTCTCCTCCAACCATCCTTGCTTCAAGCAGCCATGTATCTGATTCCTTCCTATCAGCCACCTCTGCCTGCATTCAAAAACACGTATCATTCTTTACAGTCATAAATGTTACGACTCGCTCATCCTTCCTTTCACCCTAAGTTCTTTCCCTTTTCGTTCATCACATCCCTCAAGTTCATCTGATATGACTTGGCTTCACGATAAACGTTTCCCAGCTGAGTTGAAGTCAAATAGAGGGGGCCATTGCTTACTCGAGAACTACTGCCGCTAATGCTATTGCTAAGTCAAGGGTGACTGTCTTCTCCGTGATTGGCAAAAATATAGTTCTAAATTAGTAACTGTTCTTAACAGTACAGTGCACTTGTACTAGTGTACTGTCTACTGTACAGTACATCATACACTCCTTTGCGAGCCTACTCTAAAATGTCAATAAGTAAGGAATATAATAACTTACCACCGTCCGCCGCTGCTGAGCCATCTCCCTCAGCTCCTCCTGGTGGCACTTGTGGCGCCGCCTCATCACCCCCTGGAGTTGTGGACGCCTCCGCGCTGCTGGCCCCGGCACTGGTGGTGGGAGGTGCCTCATCCGATGTTGTGATGACGCCTAGAAAAAACATGTCATATTTTTAGATGCCATACACCACCCCCTATTTCGTCTCGTAATGGAAGAAAATGTTAATACAGAACCAATTTTTAATTATTGGGAATGAAAAAAAATGACGGTTTTGGGGAGGGTGTTAACCTTTTATATGCTTAGCCATTACATGCTACACTTTTTGGCACAACTGATGAATGCTTGCTAATTAACAAGCACAATTTTTCTAATTACAGACAGAAGATGCCATTGCCCTTCTGCCAAACAAGAGCTTTTGAATTCACCACCTACTTCTGTCCCTTACTCATCACCAGCAGTACTTGAAGTTCAAACAAGGTGTGGGCTCCCGCACAGGTATTTTAATAATTAGATGTGTTAAGTTGAAGTATATTGATTCTAGGAAATGGTGTTTAAACTTTAACATCATCTATCACCACTGCTCGCTCGGAATACTGCGCTATTAAAAATAAAGAAATAGTTTTTTTTATTCCTTATTTGAAAATAAAACTTTAAAACTAAAAAACACTGTGTGGTTTTTGATCACGAGTGAGTGAGCGGAAGGGTTTGCACTACTGCACTTTGCAGGCATGCTTCCATGACTCTGATAGGTCGGGACTCGGCGGTAGTCTTCCTCTGTTCTTCTGGGTCGTAAAATCATTGGTCAAACACACTAGATAGTCGGTCAGGGGATTGGGGGTTCAACTTCTGTTCGGACTGAGGTATGTGGAAAGTCGAACTGCACCTATCATCAACAATGTCCTATTTCTCTTGTCCATGCTTCTGTATGTGCAGAATAGTCCCTGAAACACTAGCGGCATGGTATGTGCTCCTATCAAATCAAAAAAGCCAACTTCTAGCTTATTCTTGGTGGACACATTGACATTTTGTTGTTGGAAATTGTCAAAGCATTTACATTAAGAAGACTGGAATAGACAGCAGGGGCAACCCAGAGGACTGCACTCAGTGCCTGGAGCTATTGCTGGATCAGAGTTTTGTTTAACACCGTTTGCTGACTGGGCAAGCTTAGCTACCTACACAGACCGAATCATAATAATAGTAAATAGTAATAGCACAGAGAGTGATAGTAGAGGCAGGATAAGAATGTAGAAACAGTCTACAAGAAGATCAAAGACTATTTTGTAAAAAATAGAATTAGGAAACAGTTCGGAATGAATAGGTGCTGTAAAAGTTAGGGAAGTATAATTATTAATATTAACAACAGAACAACTTACTGGGGCCAGCAGAAGAGACCGCACAGGACCGATCCTGCCCACCTTGTTCCACCGGCGTCGCAGTCGTCCCCTTGCCCCTGGGAGTTGCTGATGATAATGAAATAAACACAAACATGGATGATGGTTTTTTTAAATATTTGATTTCTTTGACCACAATCTAAAATTATCTCGGGGAAACAAATTACCAACAATTGCACTAAATGTATTGACCTATCTGATCTGGTCAACTCGGAGGATACTAGTACAGTATTGCTGGATTCGCAGACTGTCTAATTGGAAAGTTATGTAAATCACTAACTAAACCAACGACAAAAAGGTTCTACTACGACTGCCAGCACTCAGCAGCACGCGACATGACAGACACAGTCCGCCATCATGATTGCAGACCACTAAAAAATGTCCTACTACTAAATAACAAGTCATATTATACTCAACCTATAAATCCACCACTATCTCTTCTTAGTGGAAGCAGGAGTACAAAGGAAGGACTAGACTTGAGTCTCTAGTCTCTCTAGCATTACACAGTTCTGTAAAGTACTTCACTCATACATAATCAGGCCAAATGAGCACAAAGTTGCAAACAAGTAAGCATAGCAGCAACACCACCGAGCAGGCGAGCAGTGCACCTGCAATCACAGAAGCTATAAACATTAATTTACCTGCAATGTAATCGAATCGGCAGCATTCTTGCTCTTTGGGAAAAACATATATTAGCAATATAATATTAACACAGAGCAGAAGAAAACAAAGTAGTTATTAAATAGCTACTCACCAAGCCGGGGATCTCCACGCCTAGCAGGTCGAGCAGGTCACGATCCAGGTCAAGGAGGTCAGCCCACGGTGCGTCGCCTGATGGTAGGTGCGCAGGACCCCCGACTCCCTAAACATGGCCCGGCACCTTATCCCACAGCTTGCGACGCTCCAGGAGGCCATATCCTGTACAGGGCCTGCCGCCTGCTGCAACAGTCTTCGGGAGGTGGCGCTGAACATAAAAGATAAGTGCGGCCAACTCCACCGCACTGAAAATCTCCCGGGCCAAGACATCCTCCCCCCTTAATCGCCCGCAAGGGAGCCGGGTACGGGGCGCAGGACCCTTCCCATTGCTCTTCCCAGCTCCCTTTGCCATGGTCCTGGACAGGAAAGTTAAATAAAAAATAGGATAGAATAGGGAAAAAGTAAATAAAAGAAAAGAGTTTAAAAAGTAGTTTAAAGTAACCAAAAGTAGAAAGAAAACACAAAATATAGATGTAGAAAAAGAGAGGGATAGATAATGAGTAAAAAAGATCCAAAAAAAGTTCAAAGAAACAAAGGAATGCAAAGATTAGGGGAGGATTGAAAAAGCATGCCCAGAACCATAGCAATGAATGAAAAATAAGATGGTCACGCCCATTGAGGACCGCGTGGGTATGTTTGTGCGATATTTCCCCCGCGAGCACGCAAAAACGCACGCGACCACATAATCGCGCCCCGCGCACAACGCGAGCATGCAACTAGTGCCCAGAAACGGAAATATGCAACGCGAACAAGATGGCCACGCCCATGTACGACCGCATGGCTAACTTCGCGGTCGGTGCGCTGCAAGCGGCCCGCGAACACGCAAAGCGCTCTGCGAACAAGCCCAAAAAAATCCGCACATTTGCAGAAATACGTGGATTATGCGGAACGAACATTTGCTTTCGCACAAATTTGCGTACCGCAAATTCGCAAATTTCGCCCATACTTATCCATCTGTACTTATTTGTCAATAGCGATTCCTGTGTTTAAACTTGTTGATTCCATATATGGCTACTTGCTTGCATTGCAACAAAGACTGTATAAAAAGCCCGATGGATGTTTGTGTATTTATTGCACTACCTCCTGCAACGCTTGAGAGTGTTGCGTGGACGTGGTACCACTCATGAATGATTAATAAACGTTGTTATTGTTCCGACTCCAGTGCCGATCTCTAATTTGTTGGTCTACGGACCCGTGGAATAGAGGGTGGCCCCTGCACCGTTGTGCTTACGCCTAAAGCACATTTCCACACTGCAGCAATATCAGCAGTCAGATTAGGATGCACCCCTTGCAAAATCCGACCGCCGTGGATGGATTCCACACAACTCCGCCGGGTATGTCTGGAACAGCTGAAATACATCCGCGGCGGTCGTATTTGCGGCGGAAAGACAAAAAAACGCTGTTCGAATGACTGCAAGTGAAATTACTATACAATGGTGGTGCCAGCGGAAAGATCAGTTGTTTCCTTCCCCCGCGATCGCAACAAATGATGATTGGGAGAGCCGGCGTAAGGGCTGTTGCATTCCGACCGCCACGGTCATGTCAGAAAAGTAATGGCGGTCAAAAGCAAGCACACATCAAGACTACCAAGTGTGGCTGTATATCGGCCTCAAAAAACACCAAACACACCCCAATGACACATCCCCATGGCAAGTAAAAAATACAAATCCCAGGTCAACCCACACAACACACCTGACATGATTACTCCATTTTGACCCACCCACATAGCTGAGTATGAAACCAGCCCCATCCCTGCCCAGAATCCTTCGCATAACTCCACAAGTTAAGGGCCCAAACCCACAGCACAAAGGAGAGGCAAATCGGCATAAATCAGCACCATCACAACCACACAAACACCACACACATCACCACCTTCACACCTGCACTTTTCCCCATTTGCTCGTCACACACCATGTCACAGAAGAAGATGTCCAAATTCACTGACAATTAGTTGTCAGTGATATTAGATGAGGTAATCAGAGTAGAACCACATTTGTTTGGAAGCATGGTCCAACAGACACCAGTAGCCACAAAAAAACAAATGTGGGCAAGGATAGTCAACAAAGTCAATGCAGTAGAGACCACCCCGCGCACCCTGAAGGATATCAGGAGGAGGTAGCATGACCTCAAGACCAGGGTTAAACAGCGTGCCAACAAGAACCATGAACTGGTTTAGAGGATTGGCGGTGGCCCTCCCATTCCACCACTAACATTCACTGAATGGGAGGAGAATGTGCTTGCCACGCCGCATCCAGAGAGTCTCACAGGAATACTCGGTGGAGTTCAGGCTGGTATGTACCAACAAATGTCTCCCATTACACTGGTCTGTACTGTCTTGCACAACTAAAAAGCTACACTTCCTAGACCCAAATGCACTTACCTACAACACTCTCTTCCCGACACATGCCTCACAGATCTAACATTTCCTTCCTCTGAATCACCTCAAAGGTAGCTAACAATATTTCCATGGTGGCATGTGGCCAGACAGCCATCAATACAACTCCCATCAGGTCCACTTGTCCTATAGCTGAGCAGGATGGAGCACTTCCCCACCCACAACCATGAGGCAGCAATTGCGTTGCTCACCTCAAACTCACTGGTAGGTAGCCATCTTAACAGGGAGGGGTGTTTGTGGGTGGGAAGCCAGCACTACAAGTCCCACCAGGCCCCCTTGTCCCACAGCTGAGCAACATACAAGAAGCTATCTCCCTGCCCAGCTCTCGCCCCACAAAGGCCAGAATATACACATATAGAGGGACTCATCCACTCCCCCTCAGGGGAAATTAAAGCAGAAGTCACCAATGACAGGTACACCACGAGAGCCAGGATCCACATCACCGGAAAAAAAAGGAACTCTACTTTGCTGTCACACGGCAGAAGACCTAGGTCTGTTTTTCTTTGGTTTTCTTTGCATCAAAATTACAGGCCCTTGGTTTGCGACCCCCCTGGAGAGTTACAAGATCTAATAACTGGACTAGTGACAGAGGCAAAAGAAAAGAAATGGGTTACCTCTAAAGAAGCAGACTTCTAATTAACATGAAACCACAAGTCCTGGCACTCTATATACTGCTAAAAATACACAAAACGCAACGTCCTCCACCGGGCCGCCCGATAGTCTCGGGTATTCAGTCCGTGTTGGAGCTGTTGTCGCTATTCTCAGATTTTTTTCTGAGGGAGTGTGTAGTCACCCAACCCTCTTACTTGCAGGATACAACAGATGTATTGAACATCTTGGAAACCCTTAATAATGATCCTGAACATCAACTTTTGATAACGATTGATAATGAGTCGTTATATACAAGCATACCCCAGGAGGCCACGCTGGTGGCAGCAGTGAGGGCCCTGGCGGCGTGTGAGTGGTTTTATGACACTCCTCAATCGTTCGTACTTCAGTGTGTTGAAATAGCTCTGACCAGAATTTTTTTAAATACATAGGGGCAGATTTACAAGCCCCTTGCGCCGCTTTTACGCCGCCGTTGCGTCACTTTTGTGAAAGGCAAAGGCAGCACCATGCTGCGGGGTATTACAACGTGACGCATCTAGGAGATGCGTCACTTTGTAAAGCCCTGCGCCACATGTAGGCGTTCCGGCGCAAGGGCGGGGGGCGTTCCGGTGCAGGAACGCCTCCTAAAACTGGCTGAGTGAAATTTACAAGATTTCACTCAGTCACTTTTAAGGCCATGCTGTGTCAAAACCCTGTGTCTGCTTGAAGCAGGCGTAAGGATTAACGCAGCATGTTAGGGATAGGGCACCCCCGTGCCTTGCTGGAGCTGCGCCGCGCTTCCAACGCAACTCCAGCAATGCATCGCCTTTAGACGGGGATGCGACAAGCATCTGCCCATCTGTGCGCCATGGTGCGCCGCATTGTAAATGCGGCACATCAGTCGTGGCACACGGGTTGGCAGATGCTTCGCAACTCTTCTGGCGTATCCCTGCTGCTTAGCAGAGATGCTTCAGAAGTAGTAAATCTGCCCCAAAGTGCAGATGTACCTCCAAGTGTCTGGTACTTCAATGAGGGCAACTTTTGCCCCCAGTCTGGCCTGCATTGATAGAATCTCACTGTTTACATGAACCGTTTAGGAGGGTGATTCTATCTCAACCTCTACGCTTCCCCTTTTGGTTTTTTGTAGTCTGCATTTATGTAGGCCAGTTTGAAGCTAACTACATCAATCACTCATCTAACCCCTTCCAGAATAACATCTGTCTCTGGAAGAGGTTTATAGATGATGTGTTGTGTATCTGGTCTGGCACTGAAGAAAATCTCCAGGAGTTTCTAACCTGGCTGAATGGACTTGATGAATGCCTGAAATTTACTTGGAAGATCAGTAGGGATACGGCGACTTATCTTGATCTGGACATTTGTCCAGTGGAGAACCAATTGTGTAATAATGTATATCAAAAACCAACAGATAAGAACTCCCTACCGCACTACAAGTCTTTCCATTCCTGAACCTTATGGGACAACTTGCCCATGGGGCAATTCCTACGTTATCATAGGAATTGCAGCACTACGGAGAAGTTTGTAGAGCAAGCAGCAGAACTGGCAGGCAAGCTTGAGAATCGTGCATATCCCAGGAAAATCGTGACTAAGGCTAGCAAAAGGGCATTAAATACATCCAGAGCGGCCTGGTTGGAGAGGAATGTCAAGGAGAAAGGGGATTGTCTACCGGTAGTTACTACGTTCGACCCATTATCCACAGGGGTACGCCAGAATATCAGGAAACATTGGCATCTGTTGAGTACAGATTGCTTTGATATGCCACCCCCCAGGTTCGCTTTTAAAATATCTAGAAACCTGCGGAACCAGTTGGTACATACTCGCCCTAGGCAGGAGATGAAGACTACGGGACTCCTCGCAGGGCAATACCCATGCGGTGGATGCTCTGTATGTGACCTGACGTGGAAAGTGAGTAATGTGCAACTGGTGGACGGGATAACGTGGTATTTTAACATATTTACCAACTGTAATACAACCAACGTTATATACCGTTTGACATGCCCATGCGGGCTTCACTATATTGGTTTGACAACCCGAAAGATTAATATTAGGTTTCAGGAACACCTGATTACCATCAAGGCCGGTAAATTGACTACCCGCTTGGTAGGGCATTATCAAGAACAGAAACATCATCATAGAGATATCAAATGGCTCGTCTTAGAAAATGTATGGTGAGATGCACTGAGCATTAAAAATAGACTGACTAGCAAGGAGGCCCGATGGATCTAACAGTAACGGGCTGACCGACAGGGTTTGAATGATGTAATTGAGTAGAACAAGGTAGTATCACACACATAGTTATAGGAACTGAGTGACAAAAATGATGTGCACTTCCTTATTGACCACTCTGGTGGGGGAAATTTTGTGACACTATTGCCCATGCTGTTGTGTGGGTGGTTGCAATAATTTACCATCATAGACGCACCAGCACTAGATGGAGTAATCGTATATGGTGGCCATAGCACATGTAATATATCACTTATAGGAGCGAACTTATTCCCTATAAAACTTGATGGGCATCCAAGTATAGAAAGCATTATAGAGATGTGTTTGAAGAGACTTGGGTTGAAAATATTTGTAAATACTGGTCTAATTCTTCAGAAAACCGATCTTTTCTAAGCCAAATTGTTGGCACTTTAAATGTGTTGCATTTTGCAGCGTTGGCAAAATTGATGGTGCCATTGAATCTGTATAGTGAAGTGGAACGAAGAAAACCACTCTAAGATGGCGCACAAAACGAGGATCGCGTGATCGGAACTCGCTGGAACGGGAGGGGCGTGTCCTGAATGCCCGCTTTGGAAGAGTTAAACATGCCGCCTAATAGAAGACGAACGAGCGGGGAGTGAGTGAACAGAACGCTACAGTAGAAGTCCGGTAAGTGAGAGCCTGAAGGAATGAATGGCCGCATGACATTAATTCCTAAGTGGCGGGTGGTGTCATTAAATAGTGACCGCTTTTTTTCCTGTTTTTAGATGAGCGAGTGATATGATAGAAATGGCCAGTGTCGGCAAAAACTGGTAGATATCTCCTTGAAGAAAGGGTGATAACAGATCGGGTGAATTGTGGGTTAGCGTTGGCAGAGAGACAATCTACGCTACCCCATCTGAATGCGGAGTCCATGTATATGTTGTAGTAAACTCATCTGACCCAAAACGGCTATAGAGATACGAGCCGTTACAGAGAGGGAATGTAAATATGTATTTTATTTATAGGTTGACGCTGAGCAACTGGCATTAAGACAGTGGGATAAGTGGACGCATACACGACATTCCCAATAGGTGGCTGTAGGTATGCCATAAGGGTGCAATCACCTGGTAAATATCTGTGGCTTTGTGGAAAAGTAAATTTTGCCATGTTCTGTGTCCCTACGCCTCATCCATCATATGTTATGTATGCATGACCAATATGCATATGTTATTCCCCATTTCTGGTTAAAGACGCAATTACAGTTGTGTCCACCTCTGGTATGCTATTTTCCAGTCCTCGTGAATACTACGAATATCAGGCCTATGTAAGTAATGTTGCCACGTTTCTCAGTGTGCACGTTATTCAATTATAAGGTCCCCGTTTCTAGGCCTCAAAAGGGCCCGGACCACAGATTCAGCTCCTGTCTCCTGAAAGCCTCGCTGAGGAGCGATACAGCCCCCACCTGTATCCTCGACCCTTCACTCACTTCCTGCCTTGCAGTGCCCGGTGCAGCCCGGCTCTGCCTCTGAGTCTGCCAAAAGTATGTTATAGTTCCTGCTATCAGTTCAGTCCTCCTCTTCTGCATTCCTAAGCTACTGAACTGCATCAATAGTTTCCGTCATTGTCTAGCCTTCTCGTCTCCACGTTAGAGAAATACTGTATTTAATGGTCATTTAATATTCCTCACGTACTACATGTAGAATAATGCATGGTCCAGTCTTAGAATCAGGTTAGCTTTTCCCCTCATGACTTCTAGTTTATATCAACATGTTCCCTAAACATTAGATACCAGATAGGATTAGGTACATGTCGCTCCGACCCTCCAGACTCTAGTCTCTGCTCCTAGCACAGAGTTCATAGCCCCCAGCTTCTCCTAGTAACACGTCATTGCCAATTTTCGCGCACCATTAGGTTAGAGGTCCCGGCTCCTTAGGTAGCCCCCTCCAATGTTTCCGCCCATTCATGACATATTCTGTTACGTTTGCATCACATGTCTATGTATACTCCCAGTTACACCCACTTTTACTCTTATCTTTCGCGACTGTTACACGTCACGCCTTCTACTCCACCCACTGTTACGCCTACTGCAATGTAATGCTATGTGTTTGCGCTATGTATATATGCCTGTATCTTGTTATTGAATGTTAGCGCGCTCATTCCATGCTCATCCCAGACCAAGCCCCAGCAGCTGCTGGGCATCTTTTTTCCCTTACTAGGTCCCAGTTGTCCTGCTGGGCCCTGTCATTCTGCTCATCCTATGCAGGTTGTCCTGATCCTGTCCTTATGCTGTAATAAACCTGCAAAAACTCCTACTACCTCGAATCTTGACTCTTATTTATTGAGCTATCTGTTATTTATTCATTCATGCACTCAAAAATAGGGTATTATTTATTTATTTACCACATAATGGCGCCCGAACAGGGACTTGCCCTTTCCCCACGCGTCGGTGAAGCCACGCCGACCCCCTGACCCCCTGCAGTCGTGACGGAACTCTTCTGGCCAAGTGCAGATATTTCTGCTTCAAGTATCCCTCAGGCCCACGGAGGAGACGGAGGAGGCGGTCCAGCATCCGAACGAGACGGTGGAGGAACGCGGCGAGTCCCGACCAGAGCCCAAGCCGAGAGTCCAAGGTCCGAGGTATCCGGAGGTCCACCCATAACTGAAGTCCGAAGTCCGAAGTTCGTCGTCGTAGTCCAGTCCCGTCCGAGGCCTTCCGTTCCGTGCTGCCCGGTGAGTACCATTGCTGGGGTAGTGTCTAGACAGGGTCAGTCTAAATTGACTCTGGTCCGTGGGTTGGTGGTATCCAAGCCCGCAAACGAAGTGTTCACCTAGGTGGATACGGGTCTTGATGTGTTCCTTTATGGGACCGGTATGTTCCGTACTGTTACAGCAGTGCATCCAGTAACTCTAGTCTGTTCCGTTCTCGAGAATTCTGTTCTGTTTCTGTTTTCAGTATTTTTCAGGTAGTATTCTGTTCGAACTGTTATTTATGATGTTGTTTAATGTATTTTCAATGTCGTGGTATGCCTGAATTGTTTTCCCAATTGTTATTGTTTTCCGTGTATTGTATTGTGTTCCGATTCAAGTTTAGAATGCCGCTCTTTTCCAAGTTACGTCAGTTAAAAACTAGAAAGGGTCTGCTGGAAGCAGCAGTTCCTGTTCCGCCTAGGGACAGTCCAGGTCACTTTATGTATCAGAAACATGGCATAAGCGCCATATTGTATCTAGATTTATGGGTAGAGTATACCAAACAGTTAGAAGAAAAGTATAGATGGCCCGTATCGGGTACATGGGATGCCGAATGTATCATGCGAGTAGAAGAAGCATTATGGAAAAAGAAAGCCAGACAGTCACAGAAAGATGCCATCGAGTTATGGCGTAAGGAAGCGCATAGAAGAACGGAAAAGGAAGTCAGAAGGTCAGAGTCAAGTAGAGAATCCCAAGAACGAGCCCAAGAAAGAGAATTAATCGAGATAGGTGAACAAGTCAAAGCCGAACAGTCAGACAGACAGAGGCATGCCCTTATTAAGGGTATGTATCCTCTTCTTGCCGAAGGTGTGCCAAAAGCGACCCCGGAGGCACCCAGTAATTTCCCGCCACCATTAGTTCCGACCAAGCTACGTCACAAACCGACCGCAGCTGATATTTTCATTTCGTCCTATTTGGATGACACCGTCCCAGAATATGCAAATCCAGTTCGAGCTCCACCTGTCCCTGTAAATCAGGCACTTCCCGCTCTTCCAGGCACCGGAGTACCTGTTACGGTACCCCCGGGTCAGCCCGCCATACAAGTTCAGCCCACGTTACAATTACCGACCCTGCAAGCACGAAGAATGTCAGTCGACGATTCTAGTCTAGGGGCCGCAGGAGGAGGTCCTCCTCAAACCCCGCCGCCGCACAAGCGTTTATCAGCACTCGAATTACATGCTCAAGCATCACAGCGTACTCCCAAGAGTAATAAGTCTGTCGCAGAAATCAGGCAAGCCCTTAACGAATGTAGTTATGATCCAGTTCCAGGCGAAAATACTATGGTTTTATATTCCTTGCGTGTAAGAAGAGTGACCGAGTATCTAGTCACCTTGCCGAATATGAAAGAAGATCTAGACAGAATATATCGTTTCATCCGTACAGGGGATGATCCAGAAAGTATTGGCGAGATTATGTCCCAAAGAAAAGCCGAGATTCAGCTCATGATATTAAAGTTCCTGATCAATTGTCTAATAAGAGAACAAGATTACCCGACTAAAGATCCCGCCGACATGAGAATCCTAACAAGGTGGAGTGATAATATAGCCGAGGGTAAGCACAAGACCGTCGGTGCCATGGAAAGTATGTACAAGAAAATTCGTAAAGAAATAATAAGGTTACACGAACAGCGTAAAGCAGCACAAGTAAGCGAGAAAGAAAGTGCCTCTGATCCTGAAGAGGAAGACGAGAATCCTGTCAGAATAGCGTATGTAGGAAAATCCAGATTTCCAGATCGCCATTTACGTCCAGAACCTAAGTCTATTTTTCATCATCCAGCACGAGAGCCGCGCTCTCTAGAACAAGTATTTCAAGCTACCGATCACATTCTGAAATCACGAGTCGGTTATAGCGAATTAAGTACTATGCACGAACAAGAACTAGCCCGATCAGCAGTCCGATGGATTACTGATTCTACCACTTTTCCAGACGAAATAGTGGCACAAATGTTTCTGAAACTGCCCCCAGCCGAGCAACGACTGGTGGGTATGTATATGATCCAGCACCTCATTACTCTGTATGAGGGTCAACATTCTGATCCAGGTCCGTTACATGATATCCTGAACGAGTTACTCCAGTATAGATGGAGAGGTCTAGGTACCGATTTAATTAGTGTCATTCTAGAACAGCGCCACAAGTATAGAACGTTCCTGAACCCGCATTTTGTTCATGTCTCACCCCCAGAAAGTAAACCGTTTTACATAGACAGACAGAATCCGTTACGAGAAGTCCACCCAGTCCAAGGGGCGGGTGGCGACATGCAACGAGTGTTTGTATACACTCCGATATCAAAGATGGAACTCCTCGAGATGAAGAAATTAATTCCCTGTCATGACAAAGATCCAGCAGGGTTCCATAGAGAATTAAAAGACATGCTCCGTATGGGAGAATACACCTACCCAGATATCATTAAAATGTTAAAGGTTCTGCTACCCGCAGGGGTGTATGAAAAGTTAAAGGAAAAAGAATGGGAGGTGGGAGAGAAAAAGATCGATTGGACAGCTCTAGAAGCTGAAGACAAGGCACGAGTACCAGGTACCGGTCTTGGAGATAAATGTAAAGAATTACCAGAATTATTGATTCAAGTTTTACCCAGATTATTGACAACGAGGAAAGAAGACTGGGATGCAATCTCAGCCTGTAAACAGAAACAAGATGAAGACATTAGTGATTTTTATTCTAGATTCGAGAAATGTTTCAGTATTAACAGTGGTCTCAAGACAAGTAGTGAGTCATACCCTCATCTTTTCGTTACTAAATTGGTCGAGAATTCAAGTCCACAGATTAAAAACCGAGTTTTGAAAGTCGAAAGCACCTGGCAAGCAAATAGTCCGTCCCAGATGCTCCAGATGCTCCAGTACCACCAGAATAGAATCAGAGAAGAGCAAGAACACGAGAGAAAACGTATGAAAGACACGAAAATGAAAGTGCTAGTTGCACAATCTATTCCCCAAGACAGTCAGAAGAGGGGTCCGAATCAAGCCAGTCATCCTGCAGCTCCCGTTAAAGGGAACTGCAATTATTGTAAACAGCCAGGTCATTTTATAAACGAGTGTGCAGTTCTGAAACACAACATAGCTACTGGTAAGACCAAAGAAAGACCACGTCCGCCTAGACAAGAACAAGTTTCACAGGCTCCTCAGTCACAGAATGCACCACAGACAGTTACAGTACCGCAGCCTATTGCTGCAACACAGCACGTTACATCGCAGATGTACCAGTATGCACAGTCTGAGTATCCAGAGTACCAGTCATATTCATGAAACAGCCTAGAGAGGGAGGTAGGCTTGCCTCTCATCGAGATACCTGTAGACCAAGAAGGTCCCTATGTTCATAGTCAAGTATTAGGGAAAGACAGAAAATTTCTGATCGACACAGGGGCAAGTAGGACCACAATTAGTCATGCCGAAGTTCCAGGGGCTCCGCTCTCAGGCTCAAGAAATGTTTCCCTTGGATTTTCAGGAAAACCCATCGTTAATGAGATTTCAAAGCCAGTTACTCTAGAAGTAGGTCCATTGTCCCGTACTACTGATCTGTTACTTACTAAGTCATGTCCAGAAAATCTATTAGGTATTAAGACACTGAAGGAGTTAGGTGCAGTTATTTGCTGTTCCCCAGAGGGAATACGTCTGTTCCTACGTGACTTTAAGGGTCACTATGTATTACGAGATTTTGATTCAAGATTGGCTAATGTTCCGCAGCATTTATGGGCGCAAGGTCCAACTGATGTAGGTTACATGCAAATCACACCCTATCGTGTGACTCTCAAGCCAGGTGTAGTGTTACCCCGAATCAGACAGTACAGATTGCCACCTGAGGCTGTAGCAGCCTTATCCAAAATTATTGACGAGCTCATGGCTCAGGGAGTAGTTGTAGAAACTGACTCCAATGTATGCAATTCTCCGATCATTCCAGTCATGAAGCGTACTGATCCGAATGCATCCCCAGTATATCGATTAGTGATTGATTTACGAGAGCTTAACAAATGTATTATTCCTCAGTACCCAGTTGTTCCAGACATTTCTTCTCTGTTAACTGCCATTGATTCCGAAGCCATGTTTTTCACTGTTATTGACCTCAAGAATGCATTTTTTAGTGTTCCAATTCATCCAGACAGCCAGTTTCTTTTCGGATTTTGTTTAAATGGAAGGAGCTATATGTTTACACGCGCTCCTCAAGGTTTCACAGAAAGCCCTAGTATTTATAGTCAAGCACTCAAGAGACAACTAGACAACATTCACATGCCAACTGACACTGCCCTGCTCCAGTATGTCGATGATCTACTGATCACAGCCCGTTCTGAACGTGCTTGCGAGCGAGCATCACTTACAGTTCTGTATTTTCTAGCCGAGATGGGGCACAAGGTGTCACCTTCGAAGCTTCAATTCTGTGTCCAGCAAGTGGTATACTTAGGACACTTGCTGTCCAAGAGGGGTAGGCAGTTGACACCCGACCGTATCCAGTTAATAGCGAGTCTTCCCCAGCCCAGAACCCAGAAGGAGGTACGTGCTTTTATCGGCCTTACTTCTTATTGTAGACAATGGATTCCCCAGTATGCATTCCTAGCCAAGCCACTGATACAGTTAACGACACAGGAGGCAGCCGTATCGACTGTCCTCCCTTGGACATCTGACCATACACTTAGTTTCAACGAGTTAAAGAAAGCCCTATGTCAAGCTCCAGTTCTAGCTACACCGAACTACAGTAAGCCTTTTACACTTTTCGTTACAGAACGCGAAGGTACAGCATTATCTGTTCTCACACAAGATCAAGCAGGTCAATACAAGCCCTGTGCTTATTTTTCGAGCACATTAGATCCAGTCGCCCAGGCGTTGCCTGCGTGCCTCAAGTCAGTTGCAGCCACAGCACTGGCTATCAGACAAAGTGATTCCATAGTTTTAGGACATTCCCTGACAGTACAAGTTCCACATTCAGTAGAAGTTCTTTTAAACCGAACACAAACTCAGCACTTGACAATTGCACGTTTAACAGGTTATGAATTGACACTGTTCCAGCCACACATAGAAATTAGACGCTGCAACGTCCTGAATCCTGCTACACTGTTACCATCAGTTAGTTCAAATCCAGACACACATGATTGTGTGGAAGTAGTTAACATTACGACAAAGCCCAGACAAGACCTGACAGACATTCCGTTACTAGATCCTGACCTGACACTTTATGTGGATGGTTCATGTATGAGAACTAGTACAGGAGAACTAGTCGCCGCGTATGCAGTGACTACTGACACTGAAGTTATTGAAACACACCGTATTGATACTCTGTCCGCTCAAGCAGCAGAGCTAGTTGCTCTGACACAAGCCTGTATACATGCCAGGAACCTGAAAGTTAATGTTTACACAGATTCACGTTACGCATTCGGAGTTGTACACGACTTCGGAGTGCTCTGGCAGGAGAGAGGTTTTATGACTTCTCATGGAACCAAGATTCAGCATGGTCTCCTTATTCAAGCCCTGTTAGATGCCATACATTTACCGACATCTATTGCTATCATGAAGTGCAAAGCACATACGAAAGTCACAGACATTATTTCCCAAGGTAATGATCTAGCAGACCGCACAGCCAAGCATACAGCACAGACTCCAGACGTTCCAGTTAATCAGACACATACTCCAGATCTGATTACATGCATGACAGTTAAGGACCCTACTCAAGATGTCATAGATATCCAGTTACATGCTACTCCCGATGAAATCAAGAAATGGTCTGTACAAGGAGGGGTCCAGACAGATCAAGGATGGTTAACGAAGGGTAGAGCCACATGGTTTCTCCCCGATTCTATGGTTCAAGTCATTATCAATACCGCACATAGTCCAGCACATTTAGGAGAAAAAGCTATGCTAGACAGTATCCAGAACATTTGGTTCAATAAGCATTTACGAGCTGCAGCCAAGCAGAAAGTCCGTACCTGTATGATATGTTGCCAGTTTAATCCAGGTAAAAGTGTCCCGGTGGAACAAGGTGGTTTCCAGCCCCCTGACCACCCTTTTGAGGTCCTCCAGATGGATTATATTCAAATGGAGCGATGTCGAGGTTTCAAGTATGTCCTTGTAGTTGTATGCGCCTTGTCCAGATGGACAGAAGCATATCCAGTCCCAGATTACACAGCCGCGACCACTGCCAAGCAGTTGGTTCGTGAATTCTTCCCTAGATATGGACTCCCTAGAGTCGTATATTCTGATAACGGTCAGCCATTCTCCTCAGAGTTAATGAAGCACGTTTCCCTGTTGTTAGGGTACCAGTGGAAGTTCCATTGTGTACGCCATCCAGAAGCAGCTGGACTAGTAGAAAGACATAATCAGACTCTGAAAATCCGTATAGCAAAAGTCTGTAAAGACAAAGGTGTAGACTGGTTAGTAGCTTTGCCAGTCGCTCTGTTTTACATGCGCATGGTCGCACATTCCAGATCAGGTCTGTCCCCGTATGAGGTCGTTTTCGGCCGCCCCCCTAACATGTGGGGTACTCCTAGACCCCGAAGTATTACCGATGTTTCATGTAATATGCTGACAGATTACCTAGCTTCCTTGATGTCTGCCCTCAACTCATGTCGTTCACAGGTTGCCGCCGCATTTCCAGACAATACCGAGGTGGCACCGCACGAGATCGTTCCAGGATCGATGGTCCTCGTCCGCAACTTTGACAGATCAAGTCCGCTGGAACCACGTTGGAAAGAGCCACGTCAAGTCCTCTTGACCACCCGAACTGCCGTCAAGTTAGAAGGCAGGAAGGGGTGGGTCCACCTTTCTCATGTAAAACTTTTTAAAGGACCGAGACCAGATTTTAAAGACATTGCCAAGAACATTTCCCAGGATTCGAAGGATTGCCAGAACATTGTTTTAAAGGACTGTCCCGCACCAGACTTTGTTACAACCCCTCCCTTGTTAGAGAAAACTCCGCAACAGGAGTATAAGTTAAAGCTCAGGTCTAATAAGTCAGCCAGTTTGATTGTATAAGTCCTCCCCTAGGTGAAACGGTTAGACTGTTTCTGACATGTATAAAATAGACCCCCATAGTGAGAGAGTCAGTCGCAGTTCACTACAATGCATCGTTTTTCTGAGTTTCATATTATTTCTCAGCCTAATGATTTCCTGCACCAGCTACGCATTTTTCCTGTATTTACCAGTTCCTCATGTAAATATGTCTGCTAATGCTACAGTAGAGCACACGTTTAGTGATCTGCCTCCTCACGAATATTCATACCGCCTCGCCATGCGTAATAACACATTCATCCGTATGTTACATTATTCACACCAGACCAGCAATGCCACTAATTGTTGGGTGTGTGGTCGACTCCCCCCTTTCCAGACATCGAAGGGAGTTCTGCCACTCTTTCCTTATCCATTCTCACACAATGGTTCGTGTGGAGCATGGTCCACGTTAACGTCATCCTCAACAGATATGTCTTTTCTTAACAGTACATGTTTTCCAGACAAGCAAGGTTTTCCCCACAGAACAGGTTTAGATTTAGAAAATGAGGTATATAATTTAGGAAATTATTCGTCGAATTTCATGGTTCTGAATATTCAGTCTGATAATACTCCAGACTCACCTGCTATTTCAGTACTACCAGTCAAAGGCGAATTATGTGTCCGTAGTTATGGTTCTGTACATATAGGTCATAGTGAATGTGCTACTGTTATCCAGTATAGTGACAGTGGGAAATCTATTTTCAAAGCTTCACGTCATTCTTATTTTGTTTGTGGTCAAACTGCATATGTTCGTCTGCCCCTCGATTGGGAGGGAACCTGTTACATTGCTTTCCTACTGCCACCTGTTTTTCTAGCCCCACCTGACTATCATAGGAATTCTTTCTTAGTACACACTAGACCTAGAAGGGAGTCCCCAATTGTCGATCAAACTGAAACTGCTCTAGAACAGTATACAGATTTCAATAAAGGTTTCTTCTTCTTTATAGGACCTGTCCAGAATAGTAAACTAATCCGTAGGTTAACAAGAACCCTCGAAGCTGTAGTAAATGAGACTGCCTCTGCTCTAGGTAACTTAACCGAAGAGCAATCTGCTATGAGATTTGTCGTTTTACAGAATCGTCTCGTCCTTGACGTCATACTGGCCGATAGGGGCGGGGCCTGTAGAATTCTCGGATCTAGTTGTTGCATTTTCATTCCAAATAACGCGCCGTCTGTTTATTCAGCTATAACCAGACTCCATAAAATTGCCCATCTGTTACATCAAGATCCAGGCACCTGGACATGGTCCGGTTGGTTCTGGAATATAATTTCCGCATGGGGATGGAAAGTCCTGTCCTTCTTAGGTATTGCAGTAGCGATCATATTTAGCTGCTGCCTCTGTATACAATGTGGCCCTGCGATTTGCAGCATGTGTGCTACCTCTTGTATTCCCCGTCCCAAGCCCCGTTCTAAATCCCGTTCCAAGACAATTCGAGACGAGCAAATGGTACTGTATGAAATGATAGATGGTATCATGAATATTGATGTTTCCTGATGGAAACGTAGTGACAAGGAGGGAATGTGGAAAAGTAAATTTTGCCATGTTCTGTGTCCCTACGCCTCATCCATCATATGTTATGTATGCATGACCAATATGCATATGTTATTCCCCATTTCTGGTTAAAGACGCAATTACAGTTGTGTCCACCTCTGGTATGCTATTTTCCAGTCCTCGTGAATACTACGAATATCAGGCCTATGTAAGTAATGTTGCCACGTTTCTCAGTGTGCACGTTATTCAATTATAAGGTCCCCGTTTCTAGGCCTCAAAAGGGCCCGGACCACAGATTCAGCTCCTGTCTCCTGAAAGCCTCGCTGAGGAGCGATACAGCCCCCACCTGTATCCTCGACCCTTCACTCACTTCCTGCCTTGCAGTGCCCGGTGCAGCCCGGCTCTGCCTCTGAGTCTGCCAAAAGTATGTTATAGTTCCTGCTATCAGTTCAGTCCTCCTCTTCTGCATTCCTAAGCTACTGAACTGCATCAATAGTTTCCGTCATTGTCTAGCCTTCTCGTCTCCACGTTAGAGAAATACTGTATTTAATGGTCATTTAATATTCCTCACGTACTACATGTAGAATAATGCATGGTCCAGTCTTAGAATCAGGTTAGCTTTTCCCCTCATGACTTCTAGTTTATATCAACATGTTCCCTAAACATTAGATACCAGATAGGATTAGGTACATGTCGCTCCGACCCTCCAGACTCTAGTCTCTGCTCCTAGCACAGAGTTCATAGCCCCCAGCTTCTCCTAGTAACACGTCATTGCCAATTTTCGCGCACCATTAGGTTAGAGGTCCCGGCTCCTTAGGTAGCCCCCTCCAATGTTTCCGCCCATTCATGACATATTCTGTTACGTTTGCATCACATGTCTATGTATACTCCCAGTTACACCCACTTTTACTCTTATCTTTCGCGACTGTTACACGTCACGCCTTCTACTCCACCCACTGTTACGCCTACTGCAATGTAATGCTATGTGTTTGCGCTATGTATATATGCCTGTATCTTGTTATTGAATGTTAGCGCGCTCATTCCATGCTCATCCCAGACCAAGCCCCAGCAGCTGCTGGGCATCTTTTTTCCCTTACTAGGTCCCAGTTGTCCTGCTGGGCCCTGTCATTCTGCTCATCCTATGCAGGTTGTCCTGATCCTGTCCTTATGCTGTAATAAACCTGCAAAAACTCCTACTACCTCGAATCTTGACTCTTATTTATTGAGCTATCTGTTATTTATTCATTCATGCACTCAAAAATAGGGTATTATTTATTTATTTACCACAGCTTTCCTGTCCAATGAGCAGTAACAATAAGAAGTTCCTTGTAATGTATAGAGCAGCTCTGATGTGTGTCACTTACTGTTTTTTTGTATATGTTGTCTGTGTCTATGTGCCACAGGTGTCAAGCTGTAAATTCACATTGTGGCGAGGACTGACCCGTATCCTTGATAAGTATTAATAGGCAATGAAACATGTTGGCTTCATATATAAAATGACGAAGCACAACAGTAGGTCTTTGTTTTTTAATGTAAGCAAACACACAGCATCCATGGTGGCGCAGTCGTGACGCACAATAACTGGCGCATCCCTGTTGATTTGCAGGGATGCGCCAGTTATTGTGAATCTGCCCCAGTGTGCGGTGTACCTTATTGAGCGCAGCGCTAGGCCCCTGCATGACCTAGTCTGCGTTGCACCACAACTCCCTGGGCAATTGAAAGAACGAACAACAAGAATGATGCATTTCAAAATGAACAATCGTCACTACCACCACTTTTGTCATCACATGTCAAGCTCATGCTAGCAGGGCGAAGATGCCCTCGTCTGTCCTCACCGGACATTTGTTCAGCCCTAACTCCCCCCCCCACACACACCCCCACCATCACACCCCCTTCCCCCTGTTAGACCTGTCAGCCCTAGGGTGGTCTTTCCCCGTGATTTTTTGCCCTTGCCTCATTTTTTCCACCTACTTTTTGTTGGCCCTTACGTCTTCGGGCACCTTTTCATAGCTAATCTGTGTTAGGGTGCAGATGCTCTCTACTTCCAACATGGCTGCCACTGGCCCCTGCTACTGCAGCGTGGTCTTTTTAGTGTAGCACCCTAGTTACCAGGAGCAGGCTGGGTCCCCTTACCATGTTGCAACACCAGCCACCCAGCCCCTGTCCATAGTTAGAGTGACGCCCTTACCATCGAATACTGCTAAGTACCAGCAGAGGGTGAAGGTCAATGGGGAGGAGGTGGACGCTCTGAGGGAAACAGGAGCCAGCATGATCACTGTAGTGAGACGGCTGGTGTCCCCTGAGCAGGTTGTTCCTGATGTGTACGATCCGGCCGTGTTGGCTGACGGCAGAATGAGCTACTATCCCGTGGCTCAAGTTCCCTTTGATTGGGGAGGAGTGTCAGGCCCGTTGAGAGTTGCGATCAGCCCTGCCTTGCCTGTGGACTGTCTGCTCGGTAATGACCTCGAACATACCGCCTGGAAGGAAGTGGAGTTTAAGGCCTACGCTGAGATGCTGGGATTACCAGGGTGGACGTGCGTAGTCACGCGGTCCACAGCTGCCCGGCAAGAAGCTCAACCCGGGTTGGAGCCTGAAACAACGGCCCAACCCACTGTCGGTCCAGAGGAGAGTGTTGTGGAGGACACACCCCGTGTGATGGATGGAGAGCCCGCGGAGGTAAACCCAGTGTCCGTGGAGGTGGATGTCGTTCCCGTGGGGGATTTGCCGACCCTTGCCGAGTGGCATGTGGAAGGAGGTCCTACCCGGGAGGAATTCTGTCGGGTGCAAAAGGAGTGCCCCACGCTTGAAGGCATGCGGCGACAGGCCGAAGCCCAAGGGTCGAACAAGGAGACCGGCGGCTATCACGTGTATTGGGAGGATGGCCTCCTGTACAGTGAGCCAAGGGTTCCGGTGCATGGGTCCTCGAGGGCCTCAGTGGTCCCCCAGGGTTACCGGGCCTTTTTGATGGAACTGGCGCATGAGATACCTCTAGCCGGACACCTGGGCCAGGATAAGACCTTTGCGAGGCTAGTCCCACATTTTTATTGGCCTAGGATGAGAGTTGCCTCTGACACCTATTGCAAGACCTGCAAGACTTGCCAGGGCAGTGGCAAGACAGGGACCAAGTTGAAGGCCCCATTGGAACCACTCCCAGTGGTCGGGACCCTTTTCGAGAGGGTCGGTATTGACATCGTTGGGCCATTGGACCCTCCGACCTCTGCGGGACATCGGTTCATGATGGTATTGGTGGACCACGCCACTCGGTACCCGGAAGCCATCCCTCTGAGTACCGTTACTGCACCTGTAGTGGCGCGGGCCCTGATGGGCATATTTACCCGAGTGGGATTCCCCAAGGTCATGGTGTCGGACAGGGGTACAAATTTCATGTTGGCGTACATGCAGGCCATGTGGAAGGAGTGCGGAGAGACCTATCGGTTCTCCACTCCTTACCACCCCCAGACTAACGGGCTCGTAGAGTGCTTCAACAAGGCCTTGAAGGGGATGATCCGGAGTCTGCCAGAAGACCTGAGGCAGAAATGGGACATCCTCCTCCCTTGCTTGCTGTTCTCGTACCACGAGGTACCCCAGAAGGGAGTTGGGTTCAGCCCCTTCGAACCGCTCTATGGCCATCCCGTTAGGGGACCCCTCAGTCTGGTCAAAGAGGAGTGGGAGAAGACTTCGAAGAAACTTCCCCGTGATGTTGTCAGGTACATGCTGGCATTCCGCAGCCAGATGGCCAAGCTGTGGAAGGAAGCCTCAGACAATCTGGAGGCTAGCCAAGCCGTCATGAAGGAGTGGTATGACCGCAACGCTCGGACGGAAGAGTTGGACGCTGGACAGAAGGTGTGAGTCATGGAGCCTGTGGAGATTAGTGCCCTCCTGGACCGGTGGACTGGGCCTTACGAGATTGTGGAGGGAAGAGGCCAGACCACCTACGTCGTGGACTTGAAGACGCCCCGACAACCCCACCGGGTGCTCCACCTCAACCGCCTGAAGCCTCATTATGAGCGATCAGAGCTTGCTCTCCTCATGGTGACAGATGGGAGCGAGGAGGAGGAAAGTGAGCCTCTTCCTGACCTTCTAGCGGCTCAGGAGAAGGATGGTTCAGTGGAGGGAGTTGTCCTCTCCCCATCCTTGACCCCAGAACAACAGAGGGACTACCGCCAGGTTTTGGCGCAGCACGCCTCGTTGTTCTCCCTCACGCCTGGAATTACCCATCTAGGTACCCATGATGTGGACACAGGGGACAGTCCGCCAGTGAAAACCAAGTCTTACCGGCTGTCCGACAAAGTAAAGAACAGCATCCAGGGTGTGGTGACCAAGATGCTGGAGCTGGGAGTAATCGAACCCTCCAGCAGCCCGTGGGCTAGTCCGGTTGTGCTGGTGCCGAAAGCGGCTCCACCGGGCGCCACCCCAGAACTTCGGTTCTGTGTGGATTATCGGGGGTTGAACTCTGCCACCAAGACAGATGCTCACCCGATACCACGGGCAGACGAGCTGAATGACCGGCTGGGAGCAGCCAAGTACCTCAGCACCATCGACTTGACATCAGGGTACTGGCAGATTGCCATGGCCGATGGAGCGAAGGAGAAGACAGCGTTCTCCACCCCCGAGCGCCACTTCCAATTTCAAGTGATGCCCTCCGGGCTCAAGAATGCTCCGGCCTCCTTCCAGCGGTTGGTGAACCAGGTATTATCTGGCCTGGAGTCCTTCTAAGCAGCTTACCTGGATGACATAGCTGTCTTCAGTAGCACCTGGGAGGACCATCTGCATCATCTCCAGGAGGTGCTGCGGGCGTTACAACGTGCTGGCTTGACCATCAAAGCTAGCAAGTGCCAGATTGGACAGGGCTCTGTCGTGTACCTGGGACACTTGGTGGGCGGAGGTAAGGTGCAACCCCTCCAGGCCAAAACTGAGAGCATCATGGCCTGGGAGCCCCCCAAAACTCAGACTGAGGTCCAAGCTTTCCTCGGCCTCACTGGCTATTACCGCAGATTCGTCAAGGGGTATGGTACCATCGTGGCCCCCTTGACCGAGTTGACGTCCAAAAAGCAGCCACGTCAGGTCATCTGGACGGCTGCTTGCCAGGAGGCATTTGAAACACTGAAGCACGCGATGTGCACCGCTCCGGTGCTGGCCACTCCGGACTTCCAAAAAGAACTCATCGTGCAGACAGATGCCTCAGAGCATGGCGTAGGCGCCATGCTGTCGCAACTCAACGATGATGGCCAAGACCAACCTGTGGCCTTCATCTCCAGAAGACTCCTCCCTCGGGAACGGCGATGGAGTACCATCGAGCGAGAAGCCTTCATTGTGGTCTGGGCTTTGAAGAAGTTGAGGCCATACCTCTTTGGCTCTCACTTCCTGGTTCAAACCGACCACCGACCCCTTTGCTGGCTCATGCAGATGAGAGGCAAAAATCCCAAGTTGCTAAGGTGGTCCATTTCCCTACAGGGGATGGACTTTAGGGTGGAACATCGGCCCGGAGCTGACCACGCTAATGCTGACGGTCTCTCCCGGTTTTTCCACCTTAGTGACGAGAACTCCCTAGAGGTTGGGTAGCTCTCCCCACTTTCAGCTGGGGGGGACGCATGTTAGACCTGTCAGCTCTAGGGTGGTCTTTCCCTGTGATTTTTTGCCCTTGCCTCATTTTTTCCACCTACTTTTTGTTGGCCCTTAGGTCTTCGGGCACCTTTTCATAGCTAATCTGTGTTAGGGTGCAGGTGCTCTCTACTTCCAACATGGCTGCCACTGGCCCCTGCTACTGCAGCGTGGTCTTTTTAGTGTAGCACCGTAGTTGCCAGGAGCAGGCTGGGTCCCCATACCATGTTGCAACACCAGCCATCCAGCCCCTGTCCATAGTTAGAGTGGGGAAGCTCCTGGAACCTTCCAGAAGAAAGACGGACCTGACTTTTCCCGCCTTAGAGAGTGGTCACCTGACCTGGGCATATATAAGCAAGGGAGGAAACTTTTTCTAGTCAGTTGGGGCATCACTGACCTGGGGAACCCACGCTGGAGTTTTAGGCGGCAGGGCCTAGTGAGAAACCTATGCTACTGGGAGTGACAGGATCTAGGTGCTGCCTCTTAAGCTGGGTGAGGTGTCCAAAGCTAGCCCCCTGATCTGGCCCAGTGGTTGGGAACCCCAGGGCCCATCTGCAGTGACTGAGGAGAAATTCTTCAAGCCTTCAACTCATCACCCCCCCCCCCCTTCCACTTCAAGAAACAAGCAGCTAAGGGCGCAGAACCATCCAAGGGGCAAGAAAACTGCTTCCTGAGACCAGGTACTGGACTGTGCTGCCCTGTGCATCCCCTGCCTACAACTGGGCCTACCTGTCTTCCCCTGACTGAACTGTATGACAAGCGCTATTATTTGCTCCCATCCTGCCTGCCCTGAGCTAACTGTGCCCTCGTGACTCTAGCGCTGAAGTCCCCTGTGAGGCACTGGAATTCCAAGGCGTTTTTCCCATCAGGGAACATCCTGCCTGCGAGGCGCTGCGTTGGCCCCCAAGCGCTCACCTGCTGTCCCCGAGCACTGTGCCCAGAAGCGCTAATTGCCAGGCCAACTCACCGCCACGGCCCGGAGCCGTCCGCGCCCTCCCGGGGTGTCATGGAATCTCCTCGGAGGGAGCGTGTATCCCCCCTCGGCGGCCCCCGTATGCCAGGAGAGGGCCGCCGGAAACCCTGAGAGGCCGTGCTGGGCCGGGAAGTGTCCTCCTTCGTCTGCCCGGCGCTCCGGTGAAGGGGCGCGCCATTGATCCCCCCTCGGCGGCCCCTGGTGTCAGGAGAGGGCCGCCGCAACGTAATCACTAGGCCGCTAGGCCTGAAGCCTTCCCCTACCTGCAGCACGTGACTGGGGAACTCCGGCCTCGTCATCGGCCACGCCCCCCGCCACGCCACACAGCCATTGGCTGCTCCGATCCAGCCCTTCTTTCAAGGCCGGCACCCGGAACAGGCCGCGATTCATCGCGGAGGGGGCCCGAAGCTGGAAACGCCCCTCCGCTTGGTCCCGCAGTGTGTGTTTCTCGCCCCTGGCGCCGGTGCGCTGTAGAAGCGTTTGGCACCACGTCAGGCCGCGAGAGGTCCCCTATCCGGCGGAAGCTTCTCCCGCCGACTCCAGTCTACGCAAGGGCCCCGGAAGGCCGAAGCAGAGAGGTAACCCCCTGGGGAGGAGGGCGGTAGGCCGAGTGTGGCCCGAGGTCGCCCCTCCCCCGGGGTAAACTGTGACTGGGCCCTGTTGGCCCCCTTTTCAATGTGCCTCAAGTATTTGGAGGCTGGAGGGTCAGACACTTTCCTCATAGATCGTAGTGCAACGTATTTACAAGCCTGAGATGTTCAACGTGCACCATATTTACAAGCCTGATATGTTCAACGTGCACCATATTTACAAGCCTGATATGTTCAAAGTGTACCATATTTACAAGCCTGCTAATGAGAGGGACAGTCACCTCACTGTACTGAATTTTCTTGCAGAGGTGGACTTCCACAATATTCTGATGATCTGATCTGGGTCGCAAACCGATCTGTATTCACAAGAAGAAAGGCTTGTAGTTGCTGACTAAAGGCTGTGTTCTTTGAAGTTCCTTGTTAGACTGATAAGTACTTGCTGATATGCTTTATTACCTTCTAGGAAGAGCGTCCATGAGAGGTCTGATGTGTTACTTACACGCAATACTATAGTCGCTTCTTGTAGGATCCTCCAGGTTTATACAATTACCCCTTTTGCCTGTCAAAGAGTCTGATGCGACAGGCGGAGTTAGTTAATGCTTCATTGCTTAGATGAGCTGGTTAATATTTTAATGAAAAGTCTTACTGAAATGCTTAATGAAATGGTTACCCCTTTACAGGAAATGCAATCTGCACGTGATTCATGAAATGTCTTAATGAAATGCTTATCTGAAATGCTAATGAATTACCAATGCATTGATCTAATTGAAAGCCTACATAAAAGATCTTGGGCCTTATTTATGAAGGACTTGCGCCGCCGGTGCGTCACTTTTAACATGGGAAAAAGTGACGCACCGGTGGCGCAAGTCCTTCATAAATAAGGCCCCTTGATTTTTCAACTACAGCTACTGGTGTGGTCTCCATTAATGCGCCAATGTGTGTTTCATTGGATGTGTGTGTTAAGTAGCTGCTTTACACGCAAGCCCCTGGCAGCCTTCCTGCTCGAGCCATGCTACCCCCCCCCCCCCCAGAACTGGTGGTCCCAGTTCTTACACCCCCTCAGAAAAACAAAGAATCAGACAGTTTTCAATGATGCATTTTATTTTCTGCTGTCCAGTGTTATTTTTCCTCCTCCTCTTTTTACTCACAAAAAGGTGGGAGGGCAACGCCCATTTTGACCATTAATGCCAGTCCCCTTTCCTGGAACCCTGTGCATGGATGGATGGGGGCACTTAACAGCTGGCTCTCTGGGCTGGAGGTTCAGGCCTCCCCTAGATGGGCGGGGCTCCAGAGGAGACGTCACAGCTGTCTAATGAGGCAAAAGTTCGAAGTTAGTCTAGGAGTAGGGTTGACAGTGTATTGTAAACCCGATCGTGGCCCTCTGTCGGCAGTCAGTAGAATTGCAGTCTTTAATCTGAAGGAAATCTCCATTGAGGCCATAGTATAGGAGAGATGGTAAATCCAGCATACCCATAATGCATCTGTGTAAGCATAGAACTGTAGCCGCAGCGAAAGACCATTATCGATAATATTGGACTTTGATTTTTAAACTGTGTTGTAACAGAGAAACTGGTTCTCTTGATTGTACTCAAGGACTTAGAATTATGCTGCTCTAGCTGTGTTATGTGATATATATAGATATTCAAACAACTTGTACGTCTTTCTGTAATAAGATACGGTATATAGTATATTGTCATTAGTTGCACTTCGTGTGGCGCTGATGGCAGTACGTTTACTATAATTTTTGAAGGATCTCATGTTTTACAGGAGATCTGATAAATCTGTAAATAAATAATAAAATAATACATACGATGACGAATACTGTAAAAAAAAATATAAGCTTGTTCGTTCCGTGTGGTGCTGAAAATTGTATGTTTGCAATAATTTTAGAAAGTTTTCATTGAAACGGCCGATTCATTCAGTACACAAATATTAAGTTATTATATTGGATGACGGGTACTATCTAGTACTGTAAGGTTTTTATCACTGTAAACTTTCATATGTATTAGTGATTGAAATTATTTTACACGAAACGGGAATCCAGTAAAACGTCTGCGTTTGTCTGAAAATGAAATCTGCTTACATTTCCCGTGATCACCATCTCTGCTCCCCTTTAGCGCCACTAAATGTGCTTACATTTCCCATGATCCCCCGGGCTCTACTCGCAGTCACTTGTGGTATTAACGGAAGGAACAACAGTTCACCAACCGCCTGATTCATCAAGCTAAATTGCACTTGCAAAGGGCAAGATTCTCAGAATCTTGCCTTTTGCGAGTGCAATTTTTGCATTTGGGATTCATCATCCCAAATGCAAAATTAGCTATTTAAGAATTCGCACATTTGCGAAGAATTGAATTTAAGGAATCTCTATCTGAGATTCCTGAAATGCAATTCATGAAGCATTTTAAAATTGCGAAAATGCAATTTTGGGCCGCTATTTACCGAGAGGTCAGACCTCTCGGTAAATAGCAAAAACTTAGAAAAATGCATTTAAATGCATTTTTCTAAGTTGCATGTTACACACACACATGTCCTTTGGACATGTGTGTGCGCAACACCAATGTAGATTACATTTCAGGGGTGCTACAGGGTGTCCTTTGGACACCCCTGGCACCCTTGAAATCGCATCCTTATTTGCGATTAGCTAATTGCTAATCGCAAATAAGGAATAACTCCCCATTCATTCCTATGGGCCTGTAGGCCCATAGGAATGCATGGGGAGTCATTCCTTATTAGCGATTAGCAATTAGCTAATCGCAAAAAAGGAACATGTAGGAATCGCAATATTTATTGCAATTCCTACATGAATCCCGTTTTGCAAGTCCTTAATAGCGATTCCTTATGAATCGCTATTAGGGGTTCGCAAAACGGGAGAATGATGAATCAGACTGCAAAGTCTTATTCCTATTGGTCCAGGCGGAGCCGCAGCGCTAACGTGACGATGTAACCCCTATGATGACCTCTGTTGGCCGTCAGTGGCATTGCAGTCTTAAGTCTCAATTGAACTTGAGTAGGGACTTTGAAAACAAGCATTGGTAAATCCAGCTTACACATAATGCATTGCACACGTCATTAATTATTGGGCATTCATTTTAGGTTTATCCTTGTTGAAATTGTATTCTTTAATTTAAGCACTTATGTATCTGGGTATGTCTTCCATGTCTACTGCAGCGCGAGCTCATTACCATATAGAACGTTGTTGTAGTGTTTATATGTGACTTCACACAGGGAGGGAGGAGGAGCCGGGAGCCGAGCGGACGTGGATCATCTCGGCTCCCGGTCCACGAGCTGCTCTAACCCGGCTCTAGGCTGCTACAGCCCTTCTTTTTGATCGCTCATTTTCCCCACCTGAAGCGGAGCGAGTGGGGCATTTGCGGAGCAATAGTGATCGCTCCTGAGTTGGCGGACAAGTTCGATCTCCCTGAGGCGAAGAGAGGGCGGTGGCGCTCAAAATGGCAGGCGGCACCTCACCGTGGACTCCACCGACTGCGGCCGCCGCTGGGAGGTAGGATTGCGATCTGCGCTCCCCCGGCCTGCCGAGACTTTAGCCGATTTTCGCAGCAGCTGACGGGACATAATATTACCCAGCTTCACTTTGGCGGCGACCCCCACCGAGGGAATCCTCCCAGCGCCTGCCTGACTCCAAGATGGCGGCTGGCGGCGACCTTCAGATGGTGATCGCCGCTTCCACTGGCTCGCCCTAACCTCTCTCCGGCCGCCTGTTAATCCTGCGGCCCTCTCTCGGATTTTCTGGCCTACCTCCCGACCTGCTGCCGGTTTGGGGCCACTGCCATTACTGGAATGCCCTGCGGTCCTGCAGCACGGGCCGGATCTCTGGATCTCTCCCCCCCCGCAAGGCACCAGTGTTGTGAATGTGCCGTGCAAGGCTGCATTGCTCCCGGAGTCCACACTGCTTGCCCCCCTGCCGGCCCGCCGCCGATTCCCACACATCTTCCAGGGCGGTTGAATCCACACACAACCCACCGGCTGCCGTGCCAGCGCCACACGGCCAACGCGCGACCGCACCAACAGCGTCAACACGGCCTTCACCACCTTGCGCACCCTCACCCCCACCGAGCCGGCTGACCGCAAGCTCTCCAAGATCGAGACGCGCCTGCGGCTGGCCTCCAGCTTCATCTCCCACCTGGGGTCCCACCTTCTCTCCTGGACTTCTTTACTTTTTGTTCTGTCCTGGCCGCCATTTTGCTGCTGATTGCGGACAGTTTTCTCTGGACTCTGACCCTCCATCCATTCCCTCGTCCTTTAATCCTTTTCCCCGTTGATGATCCTCAATTGTTTCTTCCCTTCTCTGCTTTGCCTTCTCTCCATACCCTTGCATTCCTCCCACCCTCCCTTTGTGCTGTGACTGCATCCACACTTATGGAACTCTGCTTTTTTGTATATAGATATAACTCTAATCACTAGTATATGCAGTAGGCCTTTGTACCATCTACCATTCCTATGTGACTCTTAGAGTATATCCAGTCATATCCCTTCCCTATGTTTCTAGAGATAACTCTAATCACTAGTATATGCAGTAGACCTTTGTACTCTCTACCATTCCTATGTGACCCTTAGAGTATTTCCAGTCATATCCCTTCCCTATGTATATAGAGATAACTCTAACGACTAGTCTCCTATGTGACTGTTAGAGTATATCCATGTGTATCCCTTCCCTATGTATATAGACATAACTCTAACGACTAGTCTCCTATGTGACTTTTAGAGTATATCCATGTGTATCCCTTCCCTATGTATATAGAGATAACTCTAATAACTAGTATATGTAGTAGACCTTTGTACTATCTACCATTTCTATGTGACTCTTAGAGCATATCCAGTCATATCCCCTCCCTATGTATATAGAGATAACTCTAATCACTAGAATATGCAGTAGTCCGCTATGTTCTCTACCATTCCTATGTGACTCTTAGAGTATATCCAGTCTTATCCCTTCCCTATGTATATAGAGATAACTCTAATCACTAGTATATGCAGCAGACCTTTGTACTATCTACCATTCCTATGTGACTCTTAGAGTATATCCATTTGTATCTCCTCCTTGTGTGACTTTACCTCTTGTACATTTACAATTTTTTCTGTTTGTATCCTTTATGTAACGCATGTAATCCTAAGTCCTTATGTTTTCAACTGTTTCTTATGTAAAGCGCTCTGACACCTTCGGGTAAAATTCGCGCTATATAAAATCGCACAAATTAAATAAATAAATAAATCACACTCACCGTCGGCATTTGCCGATGCTGTTATGCTGAGTTCTGTACGTTTCTGTTGGCTTCCAGTGAGCCTTTGTAAACTCATGAATAAATTGTTTTATCTTCCTCCTGTGTCGGCCTGTCCTTCAACAATTGGTGACGAGGGTACCGGACAGCATTTGAAGACGAGGGTTCACTGAGAGAGGTGATGCATGTAAGATCGATAAGGAGTCTTACAGCGCAGAGATATGGAGTGAACGAACTGTCGCTAAAGAAATAAACAGCAATTAACCAAGTAAGGAGCATATTTACAATAAGTGGCGCATCCCTGCATATCAGCAGGGATGCGCCACTTATTGTGCGCCATGCCTCCGCCACCATGGATGCGCCGCATTTACAATGCGGCGCACCATGGGGCAAAAACGGCAGAGATGCGGCACGCATTTGTGCCGTAAAAGTGACGCATTGTTGGAGTTTCGTCGCAAGCGCGACGCAGCTCCAGCAATGCCCTTGGGGCCCTATCTTGTTAATGCTGTGTCAATCCTTACGCCTGCTTCAAGCAGGCGCAGGGTTTTGACGCAGCATGGGCCCCAAAGTGACTGAGTGAAATCTTGCAGATTTCGCTCAGCCACTTTTAGAAGGCGTTCCTGCCCCGTAACGTTCTCCCTGCGCAGGAACGCCTCCTTCTGGCGCAGGGCTTTACAACGTGACGCATCTCCCAGTTGCATCACGTTGTAAATACCCCGCACCACGGCGCATATTTTGTGCCGCCGCTGCGTCACAAAAGTGACGCAACGGTGGCGTAAAAGATGCGCAAGGGGCTTGTAAATCTGTCCATAAGTGTTGGAGGGAACGCGTGTAAGCTGAGAAGTTCCCATTAGCTGCGCGAAGGATTTCAGTCAGAAGCACGCGTAAAGCATGCTGGGAACGGCGTGAGCGTGCAAGCTGATTTTCATTGGCTGAAGGCTTAAGTCGTCACTCCCACAGCGTGCGTGCAGCCATTTTGAAGCGGTTAAGGAGAATCTAGTCAGGAACTGAGGAAACAGCGTATTTAAGTGAAATAAAGGCATAGATAAAGGAAAAAAATGGCGAAAAATAAAGTGAATAAATAAAGCGCATTTACAAAGCAGAATATATGCGTAATGGATATATAAGAAAGAAAAAATATATGTACACAGGAAATTCAGTAAACCAATTGCAGGCATAAATGTGACAAACTTGTGTGGAATACCAGTACAGCAGGGCATATTTTATTCAAAGTAAGCAAGGTGCAGAAACAAGAAATACAGACTGACCATCAGAAAAAGTAAATAAAATCAAAGTTAATAAAATGGCACAAAGTAACAATATATGTGTGCCACCACTATTTCTTGAAGAGCCAGGGAAACCTGCCATGAAGTGGAAGAGTTGGTTAAGAGCGTTCGAAAACTACATAATATCATTAGATGGCAAAGGTTATGACGCATGAAGGAAGAAATCACTTTTATTTGGTTTGTTAGGAAAAGCAGGTCAGGAAATATTCGACAGCTTACCAGAATATGAGTATCCACCAGGAGTCTTCATACCAATGAATGAATATCAGGAGGCTAAAAAAAGACTAGAAAAACAATGGGGCATATTACCAAGCAATAGCGATAAGTATCGCTATTGCTTGGTTAGAGACAACATTTTACCGCTGAGCTGCGGCGATTTTTACCGCAGATAAACCTTGGTATTACCAAGGTTTATCGCAAATGCGATAAAAAACGGCCCCAATGCATGAATATCGCTGAAAAGTCAGCGATATTCATGCATTACCGAGCTAATGCTCTTAGCCATGTTATCCACCACCCATTGGATAACTTGGCTAAGAACTGTTCAGGGCAGGTGTTAGCTTTTGGAGATATTCGCGCTTAGCGCGAATATCTCCAAAAGTTGGTAATAGGAGATAGCGATGTTAGCGACTGTTTCCAGTCGCTAACATCTTGGCACACCCTCTTTGCATGTCATTAGTGATAAATATCACTGACATGCAAAGTGGGACCCAAGATGGTCGCTATCTCTTACTAGCTGTCACTAACTGGTGTTAGCGACAGCTAGGTAATAGGGAGAAAATTGTATCTCTGCTTTCTTGGCTTTTAAAGCCAAAATAGCGGAGATAAACCCCCTTGATAATATGCCCCAATATGATGAAGAGAGCAATATAATGGTGGGAAGGCACAAGTTTGCGTAAAGAAAGCAGGAAGAAGGAGAGACAGTTGAAGAATACATAGCCTGCTTAAGAGTCTTAGCAAGGGATTGTGAATTTGAGGATTTAACGGATACCTATATAAGAGACTGTTAGACCTAGGAAACCTAGACTACATAGGGTTGCCTGGCACAGAATGGAAACAGCTAACCTCCAAGGCTTACGTGTTGTGCTTATAAACTTACTCAAAGTAACTCAATGACTTACCACTAAAAATAAAGACTCCACACCAGTTTTAGAAAAATACGGATCGTACTTTATAAAATTAACTTTGTTTTCTCTGTGCTCCTTAATATTTTCTTCACATCAGTACGACACTTTCCAATTTAGTACAATATTGTCACTTATCACATTCTTACATTACATTCTTAGACATTTTTCTCCCTCAATTGAAAGAGTTCTTAGAAGATAACCTGACCTTCCTTTTAGAGAAAGCAGTACAATATAAGTGAAAAAGGGGTACTCAGTTTGATGTTTCCTTAAGGGTAACCGGTTTATTCATTACCCCTGGGCGTGCAGGGTCAAAAAGGTTTAAAGATCACTGTCTCTCACCATCTTTGACATTAGTTTGCACAGCTGCTCCACTAGAAAAGAACAGGTAGGTTAGAAACATACTTTCTTTGTTTCTACTTAGATTCCCCTTCTTCTATAAGGAATACTCAGGCAACCCTACATACATTTTTAATGCCTGGGATAATCTCTCTACAATTCGGGCTTCTAACTCAGCCTGTTTCTCCTTGTTCCACCGGGGCTGTACACTACCCGTGGTTCACTCCTCCGCCCCAAGCTCTTCCCTCACTTAGTTCGGCAGTTCAAGGGATAAGTAGGTCCAATTCCTAAGGCTGGATTCTCGTGTGGCTGCAGGACAGTTTGAAAGCACCACCAGCCTGGTTGTTGTATCTGCTGCTACAGCCCGACACCCTCCAGAGCCCAGCTCAGCTCGGTACTGCCTCCGCCCTCTACCCGTGTACGTCCCAGCTTACTTTGACTCTGCTGGAGTTCCTTCTTTTGAGCGGGTCAGTCCCGGTCTGTAGTTTCGCCCTTGGAATCGTTTCGGTGAGGGCTGAGCTCCTTGCCACCGGCCCGGAAGAATCAGCCGATCTTCTCCTCTGGTTTTGAAGAGACGCGTCGCAGCCCCCGCCGATCTTTTTTTCCGATGGTGTCACCTCCGGAAGCTCCTCCTTCAATCGGCCTCCTCTGGCGCTGGTCCGCCTCCTCCTCCGACGTCACCTTCCAGAACTCCCCGGATGTCAACGCGGAGCAGCTGAGCCCCGTTTCCACCGATGCCGCGTCAGGGAACTCACGGCGCAGAGGTCGCCTTCTCTCAGAATGGATGCCAGCAGACTTCGCCGCTTTCCCCGCAGTGAGTACACCTCACCTAACACGCTTCAGTCTCAGAGGCTTCGCTCTCAGCCCCCTTCTCCTTTCTCTTGCAGCGTATCACCAATGGGGTACCGAGTTCACTGACGTCAGGGTCGTCCCTTGGATGTACGAACCCCGCTGTTTTTCAGTATTTACACCAATAGCGTCTCCAGTGGCTTTGAGGTGATAATGAGGTTTCCTGGTACTCAAGTGTTTTTCTGCCTCAGTGGGGTTTGGTCAGCCCATGAGAGGTCACATCCAACCAGGTTAACAGTCGGCCCACAGGTCGATCTCGCCCCTACCAGTGCACAGCCCTCCTCATGAAGTTGCCTCCCTCCACACTGGTCACTTCTGTATCTGCACAAAATGGCTGCCCGGTCACTGGCCTTTTATAGGCTGGCCTCAGACCACTAGAACCTACTAGATGGTTCCAGAACCTTCCCTATGCTGTCCTATGGGTCTGCCTCCCTGAGGTGACCGTTATGGCAGTTATAAGCCACCATTTTAGGTCTCAGTTGCTGACAGTTTACTTCTCTGAGGGGAACTAGGCCTTAGTAAAATAACAGGTTCAAGGAACACCTAGCCCCCGCAACAATACTAGAAAAGTTCTGGAGGACATAAAAAAAATACATAACTGGATTCGCTGGAAGGCCAAAGGGGACAAAATAAATAATTAATGGTAAAGATACTCCCAGAAGCAGACAGGTCTAACACGCGTCCCCCCCAGTTGAAAGTGGGGAGAGCTACCCAACCCCTTGGGAGTTCTTATCACTAAGGAAGAAATACCTAGAGAGACCGTCTGCATTGGGGTGGTCCACTCCAGGCCGATGTTCCACCGGGAAGTCCATTCCCTGGAGGGAGATAGACCATCTCAACAACTTGGGATTCTCCCCCTTCATTTGCATCAGCCAACGAAGGGGCCGGTGGTCAGTCTGGACCAGGAAGTGCGAGCCTAACAGGTGTGGCCGCAGCTTCTTCAGAGCCCATACCACTACAAAGGCTTCCAGCTCAATAGCACTCCACCTCTGTTCCCGGGGAAGCAGTCTCCTGGACAGGAAGACAACAGGTTGATCCAGGCCCTCTTCGTTGAGTTGCGATAACACTGCCCCAATGCCATGTTCTGATGCGTCTGTTTGGACAATGAATTCTCTTGAGAAGTCAGGGGCCCTGAGAATTGGAGCAGTACACATTTCCTGTTTCAAGGTGTCAAAGGCTCGCTGGCAAGCCTCTGTCCAGACTACCCGTCGGGGTTGTTTCTTGGATGTAAGTTCAGTAAGGGGTGCCACAATGGTGCCATACCCCTTCACGAAGCGACGGTAGTATCCTGTGAGGCCCAGGAAGGCTCGGACCTCTGTTTGGGTCTTGGGGGGCTCCCAGGCCATGATAGCCTCGATCTTCGCCTGGAGGGGCTGCACCGTTTCCCTGCCCACCAAGTGGCCTAGGTACACCACTGACCCCTGCCCAATCTGACACTTGCTGGCCTTGATTGTCAGGCCAGCCCGTTTCAGGGCCTGGAGAACAGCTTGCAGGTGACGCAAATGATCCTCCCAACTGCTACTGAAGACAGCAATGTCATCCAGATAAGCAGCAGAGAAAGCTTCCATTCCAGCGAGGACCTCGTTCACCAGCTGCTGAAAAGTGTCAGGAGCGTTCTTAAGCCCAAAGGGCATCACACAGAACTGGTAGTGACCCTCAGGCGTGGAGAAGGCTGACCTTTCCTTTGCTCCATCTGTAAGGGAGATCTGCCAGTACCCTGAAGTAAGGTCAAAGGTACTCAAGTATTGGGCAGCTCCCAACGGTCAATGAGTTCATCCGCCCTTGGGATCGGATGAGCATCAGTCTTTGTCACTGAGTTCAGTCCCCGGTAATCCACACAAAACCTCAGTTCTGGACTGGTGCCCGGCGGGGCAGCTTCTGGAACCAGAACCACCGGACTGGACCAGGGGCTACTAGAAGGTTCAATCACTCCTAGCTCCAGCATCTTAGCGACTTCACTGTGGATGCTGGCCTTCACCTTGTCTGACAGCCGGTAGATCTTAGACTTCACAGGTGGGCTGTCTCCTGTGTCCACATCATGGGTACACAGGTGGGTACTTCCCGGGACAAGGGAGAACAGCGAGGAATATTGCTCCAGGACCTGGCGGCAGTCCCTCTGCTGTTCAGGAGTCAGGGATGGTGAGAGAATCACTCCCTCCACCGACCCATCCTTTTCCTGAGACGAGAAGAGATCAGGGAGAGGCTCACTTTCCGCTTCCTCCGCCCCATCAGTCACCATCATTAAGATGACCTCGGGCCTCTCATGGTGGGGTTTGAGGCGATTAGCATGAAGCACCCGTAGGGGCTGTCGGGGGGTCTTAAGGTCCACTAAGTAAGTGGCCTTACCCTTTTTCTCCTTCACCTCAAAGGGGCCTGTCCAGCTGTCCTGAAGGGCACTTAGCTCTCCAGGTTCCATCACCCACACTTTCTGGCCAGGCTCCAACTCCATCGGTTCAGCATTGTGGCCATACCACTCCTTCATCACGGCATGGCTGGCTTTCAAGTTGTCAGAAGCTTGCTTCCACAACGTAGCCATTTGGCTCCGAAAGGCCAGCATATAGCTCACCACGTCCTGGGGAAGCCTCCTGGGAGTCTTTTCCCATCCGTCTTTCACCAGGCTGAGAGGTCCGCGTACAGGGTGCCCATACAGAAGCTCGAAGGGGCTGAAGCCCACTCCCTTCTGTGCCACTTCCCTGTAGGAAAACAACAGACAGGGTAGGAGGACGTCCCATTTCCTCCGCAGGCTCTCAGGCAGACTTCTTATCATGCCTTTCAAGGTCTTGTTGAACCTTTCCACAAGACCATTGGTCTGTGGGTGATAAGGAGTGGTAAACCGGTAGGTAACTCCACACTCCTTCCACGTAGCCTGCATGTATGCTGACATGAAGTTGGTCCTCCTGTCGGACACAACTTCCTTGGGGAAACCCACTCGGGTAAAGATCCCCATCAGGGCCCTTGCCACTGCAGGTGCAGTGATGGTCCTCAGAGGAATTGCCTCTGGGTACCGTGTGGCATGATCCATCCAGAACCAGGATAAACCTGTGACCAGCTGAAGTTGGTGGATCCAATGGCCCTACAATGTCGATGCCCACCCTTTCAAAGGGAGTGCTAACGACAGGAAGTGGTTCCAGGGGAGCGTTCAGCTTCACCCCTGTTTTCCCACTGGCTTGGCAAGACACGCATGTCCGACAGTAAGTGTCAGACGCCACCTTCATCTGAGGACAATAAAAGTGGGTGACAAGCCGGGCAAAGGTCTTGTCCTGACCCAAGTGTCCTGCCAAGGGTATCTCATGAGCCAGTTCTAAAAGAAAGGCTCGATAACGTTGAGGGACCACCAAGGCCCGTGATGAACCATGCACGGGTGCCTTGGGTTCACTGCAGAGGAGTCCATCCTCCCAGTAAATATGGTAGTGCCCTGTAACGTTCCCTGCTGCCTGGGCTTCGGCCTGTCGCCTCAGTCCCTCCAGGGTAGGACACTCCTTCTGGCCCTTGCAGAATTCCTCCCTGGTAGGACCTCCCTCCACATGCCATTCAGCAGGGATGGGTAGGTTCTCCAATGGAGTAACATCCGCCTCTGTGGACTCCAGGTCTACCACCACAGGTGGCCTATCCATCTCACGATATGGGGATGTTGAGGCAGGCTCCTCCTGCCCTTAGTCCTTCCCTTTTCCGGCAGCTGGCTAGGCCATTGTTCCAGGCTCCAGTGTAAGCAAACTCCCCCTCCTGGTAGTCGCGGACCTTGTGCTGACACAGGCCCAGTCAGGTGTACCCAGCATCTCAGAATGAGTCCGGTATTCCACCTCCCTCCAAGCATTGTGCTCCATGTCATTCCCCAACAGACAATCAACTGGCATGGCAGGGCTTACGGCAACTCGAAGTAGACCTGCAACCCCTTCCCACTCAAATGGAACCTCGACCACTGGATAGTGACCCATTCTGCCGTCAGCCATAGCGGCAGGGTGGAGTACATGGGGAAGTATCTGCTCTGGAGACACCAGATGACTCCTTACCATAGTCATACTGGCTCCTGTGTCTCTCAGAGCCTCCCCTCTTTGGCCATTGATGGTGAACCATTGCTCATACTTAGTAGTATTTGAGGGCAACTGGATCTTTGGAACCATCTCCCGATCTCCCAGGGACACTAAGGTGACACCCGCCCACTCCCCCCCCTTATCTAAGGGCAACTTCTCCCCGAGCACTACACTAGCTACTCCCGTGGCTTTTCCTCCAGTGGGAGGGGGTGATCTCTTGGGGCACTTCACGTCTCCCTTATAGTGTCCAACACCACCACACTCAAAGCAATGGATAACCCTTGGCTGCTGGCTTTGGCCAGGATTAGGGTTTCGGGGTGGGTTAGCCTTAGGGATGAATCCTCTTCCCCTACCCTGGAAATTATTTTGGGGACCTTTTGAGAACTCCCTCTTGTTATCTCCCCCCTCCTTCTTCTGGGGAGCGCCCTGTCCGGACTTCTGGGAATCCCCTCCAGTCCCCTTTGAGGACACCCGGGTACTAGCCCAGATGTCCGCCTCCTCAGCAAGCTTCCTGGGGCTGGTCAGCTTGCTGTCCACCAGGTGTTGTCGCAGCTCGGGAAAACATTTCTCGAGTAGGTGTTCCTTGAGTATAAGGTCATACAACCCCTCAAAGTCCCCTACCTCGCTGCCTTTCACCCAACCCTCCAAGGCCTTCTTTGCGTAATCGAGGAAATCCACCCAATTCTGTGTGCCTAATTTGTGACTACCCCTAAATTTCTGCCGATACTTCTCTGGGGTCAGTCCAAACTTCTTGATCAGCGCCACTTTCATGGTGGGGTAGTGGGTCTGCTCTCCCTGCTCTAGGGCCAAAAGTGTATCCCTTCCTGCAGGAGGCATGTATTTATACTAGCCACCCCCCCAGTGTTTCTCCAGTATCCCGTGGGCTCTTAAGGAGACCTCATAGGCGGCCAGCCACTTGGCGATGTCATCCCCTGTACTGTAGCTGGCGACTACATCCTTAGGTAGGTAAGGTCTGGGTTCCCTGGTCACATCCTTGGATTCTCTGCCACGATTTGGAGAACTGGAAGTCCCTGTCTGTAGGCCCTTGAGATCTAACTCTCTGAGTTTCAACTCGTGAGCCATCCTCTGCTCCTCCTTCTCCTTTTCCAACCTGGCTAACTCCCATTTTAGTTTTCTTTTTTCCCTCCTGTCGGCTAGTTCGGCATCAGTCAAGCTTCTCGCTGAGACACTGCTGCCCTCTCTTGAGAGTGTTCTGGGACCTGTCAGTAAGTTCTCCCTCTCAGATTGGTACAACACATCTACCCCGATGACAGTGTCCCTGTCTGTTTCCTCTTGCTCCTTCCCATCTGGGTGAGCAGCCACCCACACCCTCAAGCTGGTTTGAAGTTCCCACTTCTTAGCACCACGCTTGAAAAACACTCCCATATTCTGACAAAATTCTCGGAGTTGAGCCACAGTATAGGTTTCTAACTCCTCCAGTGCGAATTCCATTTTTGCCAAGAGAGTTTCGGGACAGCCACTTGGAAGGAATTATTTCAGAGGGTAACTAGAAGCTTCCTCCACCCACCACCAGGAGTAAATTTGGAAAACAAAAAGACAATTAGGGAGTCCGCAAGGAGAAAACTCCAGGTGTAGGCCTGTGGTATGCACTGCGTTACTACTGAGTAGATGTAAGCACAAGCTCGATCCAACCGCTGAAACACCAATTATGTTAGACCTAGGAAACCTAGACTACATAGGGTAGCCTGGCACAGAATGGAAACAGCTAACCTCCAAGGCTTACGTGTTGTGCTTATAAACTTACTCAAAGTATATCAATGACTTACCACTAAAAATAAAGACTCCACACCAGTTTTAGAAAAATACGGATCGTACTTTATAAAATTAACTCTGTTTTCTCTGTGCTCCTTAATATTTTCTTGACGTCAGTACGACACTTTCCAATTTAGTACAATACTGTCACTTATCACATTCTTACATTACATTCTTAGACATTTTTCTCCCTCAATTGGAAGAGTTCTTAGAAGATAACCTGACCTTCCTTCTAGAGAAAGCAGTACAATATAAGTGAAAAAGGGGTACTCAGTTTGATGTTTCCTTAAGGGTAACCGGTTTATACATTACCCCTGGGCGTGGAGGGTCAAAAAGATTAAAGATCACTGTCTCTCACCATCTTTGACATTAGTTTGCACAGCTGCTCCACTAGAAAAGAACAGGTAGGTTAGAAACATACTTTCTTTGTTTCTACTTACATTCCCCTTCTTCTATAAGGAATACTCAGGCAACCCTACATAAATTTTTAATGCCTGGGATAATCTCTCTACAATTCGGGCTTCTAACTCAGCCTGTTTCTCCTTGTTCCACCGGGGCTGTACACTACCCGTGGTTCACTCCCGCGCCTCAAGCTCTTCCCTCACTTAATTCGGCAGTTCAAGGGTTAAGTAGGTCCATTCCTAAGGCTTGATTCTCGTGTGGCTGCAGGACAGTTTGAAGCGATACAAAAGGGGATGATGGACGGAGCGTTTGAACAAATCAAACACTCACCCCCAGTCAACTGATGTGGGTTTAATCCATCACCATTCTTTAGTTCACTCAGCCACCCCAGTTCAGACATGGCTATATGCAAATCAGTCTGACCCTGTTGCCTCATGGGAACAGTCCAGCCCGAACTGCCAAGCCATGTCTTCCCTGGACCGGAAACAAGCATCCTGGGACCGGTTTCGGATTCATAATCCTCATCAGCCAGCCTATCTTGAATCCAGTGGCCAAGTGAACAATGGACTCACATCTGAGCATACCCTGCCACACTTAGGGCGACCAAAGCGATACAAAAGGGGATGATGGATGGAGCGTTTGAACAAATCAAACACTCACCCCCAGTCAACTGATCTGGGTTTAATCCATCACCATTCTTTAGTTCCCTCAGCCACCCCAGTTCAGACATGGCTATATGCAAATCAGTCTGACCCTGTTGTCTCATGGGATCAGTCCAGCCCGAACTGCCAAGCCATGTCTTCCCTGGACCGGAAACAAGCATCCTGGGACCGGTTTCGGATTCATAATCCTCATCAGCCAGGCTATCTTGAATCCAGTGGCCAAGTGAACAAGGAACTCACGTCTGAGCATACCCTGCCACACTTAGGGCGAACAAAGCGATACAAAAGGGGATGATGGACGGAGCATTTGAACAAATCAAACACTCACCCCCAGTCAACTGATCTGGGTTTAATCCATCACCATTCTTTAGTACACTCAGCCACCCCAGTTCAGACATGGCTATATGCAAATCAGTCTGACCCTGTTGCCTCATGGGAACAGTCCAGCCTGAACTGCCAAGCCATGTCTTCTCTGGACCGGAAACAAGCATCCTGGGACTGGTTTCGGATTCATAATCCTCATCAGCCAGGCTATCTTGAATCCAGTAGCAAACAACAGGGGGATGGCTCTATTCAGTAAGGCTGAGCCCAAAATTCAATAAACACAACAAGGATGCCAATACTGAAGAAAAATTATTCACTATCACTGAATGTGCTTCCTTATCATGAAACCAGATTCAAGCAAGGGCAATGTGCTATTCAATAGCTTTTTATTATAAAGTTAATTTTGTGCATTTTACGAAATAAATACATAGTACAGTAGCACTCATTATGTAATACAAATAAACAATGAAATTACTAAGCATACATTCATACAATCATTCAAAAAACCACACATATCACAAACGACCAAAAGTAGTTCATACATTTAAACCAAAGGAAAAAAGAATTGGTGAATTATAATAAAGGAGAAGAAAAGGAAAATAGACTTAAAAAACAGAAAAAGCCACAGTCTACAAAGAATTTCAGTAGAGGTAAAGAAACAATAATAACTGTACATTCCTGTGCGTCAAAACATTATCTATTTCTTTCGTTAACACTTGTACTGTCTGGTAATGTACATGAGACTGGATCCCAGGCTGGATTGTTTGAGACACCTGGATATCCAAGTAGACTATAGGTGGCTAGGCCTACGCGTTTCGAATCCCTTCTGGCGTCGCGTGAGGGATTCTCATCAGGGCCAAAGGATAGAATCTGCAAAAGTTTAGAAAAACGAGGAGAAATTAAGTGGATGCACTTGTTAAGGTAAGTTGAGCTATATACAAAGAGACAACAGGGCACACTACTGAGCAATGACACACCAGTCATCAACCCTGCTTACCGGGTTCAAAGTGGAAGCGGTCGTGTTACAATGAAAAGCGGAGTGGACCTTTAGGTGTCATGTCCTAATTAATACAAAAACGATGACAACTTAGTGAGAGAACCTCTGCCTGTTACATTCTCGAACTTTAGAGGGTTGAGATGGACTGGGGTTATTACCAACCTCAAACGATTCTTTGGACGTGCGTCCCAACTGCTGGGCGGGTGGGGCTGTACTCTTGACTTGCCGCTAAGGATGATGCCTGAAAACATGAGTGTATATATTTTAGATTTAAAAACAATGCAGATGCCTTAATTGCTTCTCTTTGAGCTAATGAATGCCAATCTTGCCTAAGACTAAGAGGAATGAAAACTAGCCAGCACTAACTATTTGGTTAGGGGCTCCCTCGGGAGTGGATAGTAATTATTTGGAGTGCTAAAAAATTCAAAACTTAAGAGTTTCAAGAATATCTACGGGGTTACTTGGAACCCATGCGATGTACCCGGGGGTGGAAACACTATAAGCGTGCTCTTACCGGTTAAACTAATTCGATGGTGTCAGCCATCTCTCTTCTATAATTCGATTTAAAGCATCTCGCAAAGGTTAACTGGGGGGGTAATAGAGATAACAAAACAAACAATGAGCAGAAACTCATTCATATTTTCGAATTTGGGTCAAGATACGGGCACAGAAGAATAACAATTACCCGTGGCGTGCAGTGGAGGCTTTGACTTGTTTCCCGTTTCACTCTTAACGATTAGTGGTCTCGAAGCGGGACGAGTAGATATTGAATTACTTGAAAGCCCTTCGAGGAGGAAACAAAAAGAAAGAACAAGAACCTGCATTAGAGGTCTGGTCTTAAAGAAGTCTAGTCTTTTAAACGAACGGAACCGCTACGGGGCAAGTGGCTCAGGGACGAACTTACTTCAAAGAGGCTGTCGTGTTCGAATTCGGCGTTCTGTGGAGCACTAATCCAACGTGCAGGCTGTTCTCACTGTAGGCATCCAGCGTAGCGCTAATCTTTCGCGCATGCGCTGTCCTCTTTAAAGCCAGCAACGGGACGGGGACACTCCCGATAGGGGCGTGCCTAATGGCGTGTGGAGTCACGTGGGCCATCCTATCCATTTTATGGGGATTAAGCGCTGAAGTCCAGCGACTAACTAGGAACTAGTCAAACGAAGAGCCCATATATTACAAAAACAAAGTTTTGAGTGCAGAGTAACCCAGGGGTGGGATAATTTGGTCGAAGATTGAAAGTCCGCTGACATACAGATCCATTACACTGTGTCTAGCCTATGAATGCAAAGGAGGTTCATAGGTTATAGATCTCACTTAATTCATTGAGGCCAGATAGTGCTGTATTAAATTTTACAATTAAATAGGCCTCTCGCTGTGCCAATTTTAAGTTCTGATCCCCACCTCTGGGGTCTTTCTCCACTTTAGAGATTATGGTCCATTTAAGGTCACTGATCTTATGATTGGCCTTGGCCCAGTGGTTAACCAAAGGGGCATTTTCCACTTTGTTTTTTAATCTCGATTTGTGCTGCGAAATGCGTTGACGCACTTCTTGGTTGGTCTTACCAATATAGAGGCTGTCACAAGGACAAATTACCCCATATACTACAAATCTAGATTTGCAGTTACTGAAAGCATTATGCTTCCAAAAGATTCCCTTATGTTGGAATAGGGACCCTTCCACTGTGGCTTCACAGCACAGACATGTGCCACATTTGTGGTGTCCAATCACTGGCGGCATCCCAAGGAGGTGGCGCAAGGTTGGTGGTGATTCAGAGGGCATGGCAGCTCGGACTATATGGTTTGCTATGCTGTTTTCCTTTTTAAATGCGAACAAAGGTAGTTCTTTTAGCGCGGGATCTAAATTTTTTACCAAGTGCCAGTTGTGTCCAATTATGCGCTTCAACTGGTTTGCATTAGGGCAGAATGTGGTGACACAGACCTGGCGGTTTAACACCGGTTTTGGTCTCCGTTCTAAGAGTGTCTCCCTTGGCGTCCATCGTGCTCGTTTTTTGCAGTTTTTTACCAGCTTTTTTGGGTACCCTCTATCACACAATTTAGACACAAGGTTTTCAGCATGGTGTTCAAAATCATCAGTGTAGGTACAGTTTCTGCGGACACGCAAAAACTGTCCATATGGAAGGTTTTCTTTAAGGCTCTTTGGGTGGTTGCTGTCAAATAGGAGCGCCTTATTGCGATCAGTTTGTTTGATGAATAGAGTGGTTGCCAACGAACCTGCTCTGGGGAAGACCTCTACGTCTAGAAATGGAATCTTAGTAGTAGATTGGGCAAGACTGAACTGAATGTCTGGAACTCTTGCATTCAGCCATTGGTGGAACTGGGATAGTTTTTCACTGCCACCGGTCCACACCATGAAGACATCGTCAATAAAACGAAGCCATACACGGATGTGCTCACTAAATGGATTATTGTTATGTACATGGGTGTTTTCATACATAGACATGAAAAGCACCGCTAGCTCCGGGGCAAAGGGACACCCCATCGCTACCCCTTTTGTTTGATAGTAGAAATCTTTATTGAAGCAAAAATTATTTTTGCGTAGGGCAAAAGATGCTAAGGAGACTAGAAAGTGAGTAGGTACTCTCATGGGTCTTTGCCTTGATTCAAGGAAAAACGTAAGTACGGCTATCGCTTCATCCTGTGGGATCTGGGTGTACAGCGATGTTACATCAAGTGTCACCAATATATCCGTCTCTTCGCAAAATTGGATGGTCTCTAGCTTCCTAATAAAATCTGTTGTATCTTGCAGGTATGACAGCACTTGGCTCATAAACTCTTTCAAAAAGCAATCCACATACTTTGCAATCGGCTCAAGCAGAGAACCACATCCTGCCACGATGGGTCTGCCTGGCGGGTGTTCTAGATTTTTGTGGATTTTAGGGAGTATGTAAAACATTGGTGTTTTGGGATGTTTTATTTGGAGGTACTCTAATTCCTTTGGGCCTACAAAACCTTGATCAAAGCCATCCTGAATCAGTGCGAACAGTTCATTCTGTAACTCTCTTGTAGGGTCTTTTCCTATTTTTCGGTAACAGGTGGAATCCTGCAGTTGTCTCATGACCTCAGCGGTGTAGTCATCTATAGTGGTATGGGGTATACTCCCTAAAATCCACAAAAATCTAGAACACCCGCCAGGCAGACCCATCGTGGCAGGATGTGGTTCTCTGCTTGAGCCGATTGCAAAGTATGTGGATTGCTTTTTGAAAGAGTTTATGAGCCAAGTGCTGTCATACCTGCAAGATACAACAGATTTTATTAGGAAGCTAGAGACCATCCAATTTTGCGAAGAGACGGATATATTGGTGACACTTGATGTAACATCGCTGTACACCCAGATCCCACAGGATGAAGCGATAGCCGTACTTACGTTTTTCCTTGAATCAAGGCAAAGACCCATGAGAGTACCTACTCACTTTCTAGTCTCCTTAGCATCTTTTGCCCTACGCAAAAATTATTTTTGCTTCAATAAAGATTTCTACTATCAAACAAAAGGGGTAGCGATGGGGTGTCCCTTTGCCCCGGAGCTAGCGGTGCTTTTCATGTCTATGTATGAAAACACCCATGTACATAACAATAATCCATTTAGTGAGCACATCCGTGTATGGCTTTGTTTTATTGACGATGTCTTCATGGTGTGGACCGGTGGCAGTGAAAAACTATCCCAGTTCCACCAATGGCTGAATGCAAGAGTTCCAGACATTCAGTTCAGTCTTGCCCAATCTACTACTAAGATTCCATTTCTAGACGTAGAGGTCTTCCCCAGAGCAGGTTCGTTGGCAACCACTCTATTCATCAAACAAACTGATCGCAATAAGACGCTCCTATTTGACAGCAACCACCCAAAGAGCCTTAAAGAAAACCTTCCATATGGACAGTTTTTGCGTGTCCGCAGAAACTGTACCTACACTGATGATTTTGAACACCATGCTGAAAACCTTGTGTCTAAATTGTGTGATAGAGGGTACCCAAAAAAGCTGGTAAAAAACTGCAAAAAACGAGCACGATGGACGCCAAGGGAGACACTCTTAGAACGGAGACCAAAACCGGTGTTAAACCGCCAGGTCTGTGTCACCACATTCTGCCCTAATGCAAACCAGTTGAAGCGCATAATTGGACACAACTGGCACTTGGTAAAAAATTTAGATCCCGCGCTAAAAGAACTACCTTTGTTCGCATTTAAAAAGGAAAACAGCATAGCGAACCATATAGTCCGAGCTGCCATGCCCTCTGAATCACCACCAACCTTGCGCCACCTCCTTGGGATGCCGCCAGTGATTGGACACCACAAATGTGGCACATGTCTGTGCTGTGAAGCCACAGTGGAAGGGTCCCTATTCCAACATAAGGGAATCTTTTGGAAGCATAATGCTTTCAGTAATTGCAAATCTAGATTTGTAGTATATGGGGTAATTTGTCCTTGTGACAGCCTCTATATTGGTAAGACCAACCAAGAAGTGCGTCAACGCATTTCGCAGCACAAATCGAGATTAAAAAACAAAGTGGAAAATGCCCCTTTGGTTAACCACTGGGCCAAGGCCAATCATAAGATCAGTGACCTTAAATGGACCATAATCTCTAAAGTGGAGAAAGACCCCAGAGGTGGGGATCAGAACTTAAAATTGGCACAGCGAGAGGCCTATTTAATAGTAAAATTTAATACAGCACTATCTGGCCTCAATGAATTGAGTGAGATCTATAACCTATGAACCTCCTTTGCATTCATAGGCTAGACACAGTGTAATGGATCTGTATGTTAGCGGACTACTTTCAATCTTCGACTAAATTATCCCACCCCTGGGTTACTCTGCACTCAAAACTTTGTTTTTGTAATATATAGGCTCTTCGTTTGACTAGTTCCTAGTTAGTCGCTGGACTTCAGCGCTTAATCCCCATAAAATGGATAGGATGGCCCACGTGACTCCACACGCCATTAGGCACGCCCCTATCGGGAGTGTCCCCGTCCCGTTGCTGACTTTAAAGAGGACAGCGCATGCGCGAAAGATTAGCGCTACGCTGGATGCCTACAGTGAGAACAGCCTGCACGTTGGATTAGTGCTCCACAGAACGCCGAATTCGAACACGACAGCCTCTTTGAAGTAAGTTCGTCCCTGAGCCACTTGCCCCGTAGCGGTTCCGTTCGTTTAAAAGACTGGACTTCTTTAAGACCAGACCTCTAATGCAGGTTCTTGTTCTTTCTTTTTGTTTCCTCCTCGAAGGGCTTTCAAGTAATTCAATATCTACTCGTCCCGCTTCGAGACCACTAATCGCTAAGAGTGAAACGGGAAACAAGTCAAAGCCTCCACTGCACGCCACGGGTAATTGTTATTCTTCTGTGCCCGTATCTTGACCCAAATTCGAAAATATAAATGAGTTTCTGCTCATTGTTTGTTTTGTTATCTCTATTACCCCCCCAGTTAACCTTTGCGAGATGCTTTAAATCGAATTATAGAAGAAAGATGGCTGACACCATCGAATTAGTTTAACCGGTAAGAGCACGCTTATAGTGTTTCCACCCCCGGGTACATCGCATGGGTTCCAAGTAACCCCGTAGATATTCTTGAAACTCTTAAGTTTTGAATTTTTTAGCACTCCAAATAATTACTATCCACTCCCGAGGGAGCCCCTAACCAAATAGTTAGTGCTGGCTAGTTTTCATTCCTCTTAGTCTTAGGCAAGATTGGCATTCATTAGCTCAAAGAGAAGCAATTAAGGCATCTGCATTGTTTTTAAATCTAAAATATATACACTCATGTTTTCAGGCATCATCCTTAGCGGCAAGTCAAGAGTACAGCCCCACCCGCCCAGCAGTTGGGACGCACGTCCAAAGAATCGTTTAAGGTTGGTAATAACCCCAGTCCATCTCAACCCTCTAAAGTTCGAGAATGTAACAGGCAGAGGTTCTCTCACTAAGTTGTCATCGTTTTTGTATTAATTAGGACATGACACCTAAAGGTCCACTCCGCTTTTCATTGTAACACGACCGCTTCCACTTTGAACCCGGTAAGCAGGGTTGATGACTGGTGTGTCATTGCTCAGTAGTGTGCCCTGTTGTCTCTTTGTATATAGCTCAACTTACCTTAACAAGTGCATCCACTTAATTTCTCCTCGTTTTTCTAAATTTTTGCAGATTCTATCCTTTGGCCCTGATGAGAATCCCTCACGCAACGCCAGAAGGGATTCGAAACGCGTAGGCCTAGCCACCTATAGTCTACTTGGATATCCAGGTGTCTCAAACAATCCAGCCTGGGATCCAGTCTCATGTACATTACCAGACAGTACAAGTGTTAACGAAAGAAATAGATAATGTTTTGACGCACAGGAATGTACAGTTATTATTGTTTCTTTACCTCTACTGAAATTCTTTGTAGACTGTGGCTTTTTCTGTTTTTTAAGTCTATTTTCCTTTTCTTCTCCTTTATTATAATTCACCAATTCTTTTTTCCTTTGGTTTAAATGTATGAACTACTTTTGGTCGTTTGTGATATGTGTGGTTTTTTGAATGATTGTATGAATGTATGCTTAGTAATTTCATTGTTTATTTGTATTACATAATGAGTGCTACTGTACTATGTATTTATTTCGTAAAATGCACAAAATTAACTTTATAATAAAAAGCTATTGAATAGCACATTGCCCTTGCTTGAATCTGGCTTCATGATAAGGAAGCACATTCAGTGATAGTGAATAATTTTTCTTCAGTATTGGCATCCTTGTTGTGTTTATTGAATCTTGAATCCAGTGGCCAAGTGAACAAGGGACTCACGTCTGAGCATACCCTGCCACACTTAGGGCGAACAAAGTGATACAAAAGGGGATGATGGACGGAGCGTTTGAACAAATGGATTTATAATTGTTTGGCAGGGTATGCTCAGACGTGAGTCCCTTGTTCACTTGGCCACTGGATTCAAGATGCTTGTTTCCGGTCCAGGGAAGACATGGCTTGGCAGTTCGGGCTGGACTGTTCCCATAAGGCACAGGGTCAGACTGATTTGCATATAGACATGTCTGAACTGGGGTGGCTGAGTGAACTAAAGAATGATGATGGATTAAACCCAGATCAGTTGACTGGGGGTGAGTGTTTGATTTGTTCAAGCGCTCCGTCCATCATCCTCTTTTGTATCGCTTTGTTCGCTCTAAGTGTGGCAGGGTATGCTCAGACGTGAGTCCCTTGTTCACTTGGCCACTGGATTCAAGATAGCCTGGCTGATGAGGATTATGAATCAGAAACCGGTTCCAGGATGCTTGTTTCCGGTCCAGGGAAGACATGGCTTGGCAGTTCAGGCTGGACTGTTCCCATAAGGCACAGGGTCAGACTGATTTGCATATAGCCATGTCTGAACTGGGGTGTCTGAGTGAACTAAAGAATGATAATGGATTAAACCCAGATCAGTTGACTGGGGGTGAGTGTTTGATTTGTTCAAGCGCTCCGTCCATCATCCTCTTTTGTATCGCTTTGTTTGCTCTAAGTGTGGCAGGGTATGCTCAGATGTGAGTCCCTTGTTCACTTGGCCACTGGATTCAAGATAACCTGGCTGATGAGGATTATGAATCCGAAACCGGTCCGAGGATGCTTGTTTCCCATCCAGGGAAGACATGGCTTGGCAGTTCGGGCTGGACTGTTCCCATAAGGCACAGGGTCAGACTGATTTGCATATAGCCATGTCTGAACAGGGGTGTCTGAGTGAACTAAAGTATGATGATGGATTATGCCCAGATCAGTTGACTGGGGGTGAGTGTTTGATTTGTTCAAGCGCTCCGTCCATCATCCTCTTTTGTATCGCTTTGTTCGCTCTAAGTGTGGCAGGGTATGCTCAGACGTGAGGCCCTTGTTCACTTGGCCACTGGATTCAAGATAGCCTGGCTGATGAGGATTATGAATCCGAAACCGGTCCCAGGATGCTTGTTTCCGGTCCAAGGAAGACATCGCTTGGCAGTTCGGGCTGGACTGTTCCCATAAGGCACAGGGTCATTCTGATTTGCATATAGCCATGTCTGAACTGGGGGGGCTGAGTGAACTAAAGAATGATGATGGATTAAACCCAGATCAGTTGACTGGGCGTGAGTGTTTGATTTGTTCAAGCGCTTCGTCCATCATCCTCTTTTGTATCGCAGGACAGTTTGAAAGCACCACCGGCCTGGTTGTTGTATCTGCGGCCACAGCCCGACACCCTCCAGAGCCCAATTCAGCTCGGTACTGCCTCCGCCCTCTACCCGTGTATGTCCCAGCTTACTTTGACTCTGCTGGAGTTCCTTCTTTTGAGCGGGTCAGTCCCGGTCTGTAGCTTTGCCCTTGGAATCGTTTCGGTGAGGGCTGAACTCCATGCGACCGGCCCGGAAGAATCAGCCGATCTTCTCCTCTGGTTTTGGAGAGACGCGTCGCAGCCCCCGCCGATCATTCTTTCCGATGGTGTCACCTCCAGAAGCTCCTCCTTCACTCGGCCTCCTCTGGCGCTGGTCCGCCTCCTCCTCCGACGTCACCTTCCGGAACTCCCCGGATGTCAACGCGGAGCAGCTGAGCCCCGTTTCCACCGATGCCGCGTCAGGGAACTCACGGCGCAGAGGTCGCCTTCTCTCAGAATGGATGCCAGCAGACTTCGCCGCTTTCCCCGCAGTGAGTACACCTCACCTCACGCGCTTCAGTCTCAGAGGCTTCGCTCTCAGCCCCCTTCTCCTTTCTCTTGCAGCGTATCACCAATGGGGTACCGAGTTCACTGACGTCAGGGTTGTCCCTTGGATGTACGAACCCCGCTGTTCCTCAGTATTTACACCGATAGCGTCTCCAGTGGTTTTGAGGTGATAATGAGGTTTCCTGGTACTCAAGTGCTTTTCTGCCTCAGTGGGGTTTGGTCAGCCCATGAGAGGTCACATCCAAGCAGGTTAACAGTCGGCCCACAGGTCGATCTCGCCCCTACCAGTGCACAGCCCTCCTCATGAAGTTGCCTCCCTCCACACTTGTCACTTCTGTATCTGCACAAAATGGCTGCCCGGTCACTGGCCTTTTATAGGCTGGCCTCAGACCACTAGAACCTACTAGATGGTTCCAGAACCTTCCCTATGCTGTCCTATGGGTCTGCCTCCCTGAGGTGACCGTTATTGCAGTTATAAGCCACCATTTTAGGTCTCAGTTGCTGACAGTTTACTTCTCTGAGGGGAACTAGGCCTTAGTAAAATAACAGGTTCAAGGAACACCTAGCCCCCGCGACAATACTAGAAAAGTTCTGGAGGGCATAAAAAATAAATAATTAATGGTAAAGATACTCCCAGAAGCAGACAGGTCTAACAGAGACCAAGTAGTGTTTTATTGGTACTCTAAAAAGGAACAAGAAAGATTGCTAGCGTGTAGGAAACCCACATTGCAGGAAGTAGTGGACATTGCCAAAGGAATAGAAAGTTCATTGATATCATCGAAAGAGTTGGCTTGTTCTAGTAGTAATTCAAATGTATTTTATTTACAGGAAAAAAGGAAAGGTGAACGCACAGGTAATGAAAGAAACGGGATTGATAAAAAGGTAGGAGGAAGAAATGTAAATTGTTTTAGATGTGGTCCTCAAGAGCACTTAGCAGATTGTAAAATGTGTCCTGCACTTGGGAAGAAATGTATGAAATGCAAAAAATATGGGGGCATATTATCAAGGGGGTTTATCTCCGCTTTTTTGGCTTTAAAAGCCAAGAAAGCGGAGATAAAATTATATCCCTATTACCTAGCTGTCGCTAACACCAGTTAGCGACAGCTTGTAGGAGATAGCGACCATCTTGGGCCCCACTTTGCATGTCAGTGATATTTATCACTAATGACATGCAAAGTGGGCGTGCCAAGATGTTAGTGACTGGAAACAGTCGCTAACATCGCTATCTCTTATTACCAACTTTTGGAGATATTCGCGCTAAGCGCGAATATCTCCAAAAACTAACACCTGCCCTGAGCAGTTCTTAGCCATGTTATCCAATGGGAGGTGGATAACATGGCTAAGAGCATTAGCTCGGTAATGCATGAATATCGCTGACTTTTCAGCGATATTCATGCATTGCGGCCGTTTTTTATCGCATTTGTGATAAACCTTGATAATAGCAAGGTTTATCTGCGATAATTTCTGACGATGCTTAGCGTTAAAAAATTCGTTGCTAAGCATCGTTAGCGATAAATATCGCTTAACGTTGGTAATATGCCCCTCGGTCACTACACTACTGATGGAGCAAGGATTCGCCTGTGAAGCGACTTGCTCGTACTCATGAACCTCGAATAACCCTAACTATGTAATCAACATGTTTGTCTTACTAATTTGCCCCAGATTCCTTCACGATTTGGGTATCCGAGCGAAGCTTGCTTATGTGTTTACTAACCCTAATACGCTTCCATCTGAAATGGCTGCTGCTACGCGGGAATTTCCACTGCGCATGCGTCTGTCATACCCACTTGACATGACGTACTCGCAGCTTTGGAGGGAATCCTTTCGCGCACTAGTGCTAAAATGGCTGTTCTGTGTTCTCACATGCGAGAAGCTTGCATTGCTGCTTTCGCAGAGCTGTTCGTTCTGCTAAATCCTAATGCTATAGTTTATTATAAAGTAATGGGTATAGTGTAGAAATTCATGGTATACAGTGTATTAATTTTATTCTGTGTTCTAAAACTGTTTCCTTTACTTTTCATGTATCGTAATCTTTGGGCTTGGGAGGTGCTTACTACTCCATTTTGGAAGTCCTTTCTGCGCATGTCGCCCTGTGGAGGAAAAGTGAACTCTGCAGCATTGGAACCGAGCCAGATGGCAGCAACAGCCAAGATGCGCCTGGGAACCCGACCTGCGACCCAGCTAGAAGGAGCTGAACTGTACTGAAATTTGTTACAATTGTATTCAATGTTATATTCATCATTGTTAACCGAAAAGCATATGTCATGAGAACCTGGAATTTAAGGGGCGTAAACGGAATTTGAATAAGGTGTTGTGATGACCTGTCCTCCTTTGTCGAATCGAAATTGGGGATCCTTACACTTGCAACATTGGGGGGTGGTACACTGACCTGAAAAAAGGTATAACTAGCGTAGGTTTAGCTAGAGAAATTGTCCGACTTGTCCGAATAGCTGTTCTGTCACTGAACCAACGCACTCAATAGGTGACTGAAAACAGAGAGCTGCGGAGCACTCTGTTGGGAGGTTCGAGAACCCAATCAGGGTTTTGGGAAGTGAAAGTGCTGGCGGAGCACTTTGCTGATAAAAGTTATAACCCAATCGGGGTTTTGGCAGATTCCTTGCAGTGAGGGAGTAGCGCAGGCGTTGCAACCGAAGCTGCGGGTGCTGGTCTTAACCTTTGGTGAACTGGTCCTGATCCAAATTCTGGGGTTATCCTGTTCTGATTGTCCATGAGCTGCACCTGCTCGCCAACTGGCACTGAACTCTTTGGGGTTCCTGCTGTCCTTTTCAACTGACCCGGGGCCAGGGTCGGTCTTCACTCTATCCTAGGTAAATATAAGTCTGTGTGGGTGATGGTAAATTAACTTACATTCCTTTCTCTTACCTTCCCGAATTTGCAAAGTTTGCTTGATTTCATATGTTCCTTTTCTTTCCCCGTCCCTTGGTAAATGAGATTTTCATGTGTTTTATTGAGTATTAGTGTGTTCCACTTTTTTTTTTTAATAAATATTTTTATTTGCATTTTTAAAACAGTGCGATACATTGTCCGGCAAAGATACAAAGTAAGTTGAGCACAGTAGTCCTTCAGCAGAAACCATTATGATTATGTCACAAGTATAATTACATCTCAATCCATCAATCGCAACATGGGCTGTTAGTAATTGCATTATGTCCAACGCATCAATCCGAATCAGAGCTGCAAGTATCATCATCTGAGGGTGGTTCACAAATGTTCCCTCTATATTTATTCCATGCCCCCCAGATCCTACTCCATTTTTTGGGACAACCTCTATTGCAGAACACCACCCGTTCTGAAATCATCGCTGCATCCATATCATGCTTCCAAGCTGCTAGCGTAGGTGACTCCATCTCTCCCCATTTCTGCACTATATTCCTCTTTGCCATCAGCATACCCAGTGTCATCCAACCCTGTCCCTGCCGCATGAGGTCATTGGGTTCCCATATATTCAAAGGCAACGTCTAGGGTCTGGCAGTATGGAGATTCCTTCCGATTGAGACATGGTTTGCATCACTTGAACCCAGTAGTGTGCAATTCTCGGGCCGTCCCATATTGTGTGATAGAAGGTCCCTACCTCACCACATCCCCGCAGGCAGTATTGGTGTGCAATCCGTTTCATCTTATGCAATGTGTCGCTAGTGTAATATGATCTGTGTAATATGCGTAGGTGTTCCACTTTTTAACCCACCTTTAGCTAATGCGATATGTTTCTATAATGTATATGTTCCTTTTCTCACCCACCCTTTAAAGAGATAAACTGAATTTAATAGTATGTTCCAAATCTTACCTTCCCTATTGTTATTAAGCTAAATCTGAATAATAGAATTGCATAAGTTGCGTTTTCCTTTTGAAACTGCTAGTGAAGTGCGAAAGTCTTTGGGTTTAGTATGTTCCCCTTCTTTACCCTCCTTTAATCAAGTTGCGAAAGTTGGTGTTCAAAAATTAGCATGTTCCTTGTTTCTACCTTCCCTTTATTTCTACATTTCTAAATGATTAGCATACTCTATCTTATTCATAGCCATACACTGTTTCTGATTTTGATTATTGATAGTCTTATCGCATTTAACTTGTGGCTCATGACTTATGATGATGATGATGATTAGATAAAAGTTTGAACCTACCCGGAGTCTGTGGTTATTTTATAATTACAAATTGTTATAATGTTTTAAGTGCCTTTTCATTAACGCAACTCCCTGATCCATTGTGTTAGATACTTAGTGTCAAATATTAGTAGGTTACTGGTATAGCAATTAGGGATAATATTACAAATATACTGGTAGTAGAGCGTGATTTGCCTGAAATAAATGTTAAGGTACACGATTTGGTATTATGGGCCCCGGTGAGTATTGGTAAAAAAAATCCTAGTTGGGTGACCTGCGCGCTCTATCAGTATACTTTTTTGGTAGCAGAGCTATGGTTAGGGATTAGTTAACGTTAGGTAGTCAATTAGTTAGTAGGTTAAGTTCATATTTCATTGATCAATCAAATGTGCTATTATTGAAATGTTTATTTGATGCTGCTATATTGAAGTTTATGTATTAACAAAGATTGTTCGTATCTGTTATATGTGTTGTCTGGAATCCCCGGGGGCAGAATAGCGGGTGGTAGATAGAAGCCACCTCAGTAGGAAGTTAGTGCATGGTTGGGCAGAACCGGAATCACTATTTAGGGTTTTCTGTATGATTGTGTGAATAAATGATAGCAAAAAGTTTGCTAGCAAAACTTTTGTTGTGATATAACCTAGTAAGGGTCACACGGAAGGAGTAGCAGGTTCGTCTAAGCTTGATTGATAGCAAAGGGGTTCGCTGGTGAAACTTTGGCCTCAGTATATATACCGGAGTGGATGAGTCTGGAGGAGTAGCAGGTTCTCTAATGCTTGTGTGGAGGGGAGGCGGAAAGGTTCTACTCGTAGTGTATGAAAAGTAAACGGAAGGGATTTACTTGCAGTGAAATATTTCTTTCCTATCTAGTCACTCGGGTACAGTGGCGAATGTGTTTCCGTTGTTAAATAATATGATTTGCACTTTAAAATTCAAAAGAACTGAGGGCCATATTATCAAGCCCCAGCGATAATTATCGCTAAGCGCACTGAGCGCTAGAATAATTATCGCCGGGTAGCGTGGATTTTTATCACTGAGATAGCGTGCTATTAGCAACGCTTATCTCAGAAGTGATAAAAATCCCCGCGCTAACTGCCAAATGAGAGATTATTGCTGGAAAACCAACGATAATCTCTGGGGGCCCGATTCACAGATTGAACGTAAGACTCATTCCTAAACTTACTACTATTTTGGTATTCACAGAATGCACTTACTACTTTTGGCATTCACAGAATGAACTTACTACTTTTGGTATTCACAGAAGTTAGGATTTTGGCTTAAGTTTGTCTTAAGACAAACTTAAGACAGACTTAAGACATACTTAAGACAAAATTCTAACTTAAGTCTGTCTTAAGTCTGTCTTAAGTTTGTCTTAAGACAAACTTAAGACAAAATCCTAACTTCTGTGAATACCAAAAGTAGTAAGTTCATTCTGTGAATGCCAAAAGTAGTAAGTGCATTCTGTGAATACCAAAATAGTAGTAAGTTTAGGAATGTGTCTTAAGTTCATTCTGTGAATCGGGCCCTCGAAGTTTGTCGTTAGCTTGATGATAGGGGCTCACAAACTTAGCCATGATATCCACCTTCCATAGGATATCATGGCTAAGTCAAGAAAATACCAGGTGTAAAAAAAGCAGAGCTAACCGCGGTTAGCACTACTTTTTTTTAATCACTAACAGGGTAAGCGATATCCTTAATAATAGGAGAAATGTCGCTTAACAACATTTCTCCTATTATTTTTCTCTGGACGGGGAAGCATAGAGAAAAAGGGTGCTAACATGCAAATTTGCGACATGGGAAAAGACATGAGAAAGGTTAATAAGATTGTTGTCCTCTGCTGTCCAGTTGTGCCAAATCCTGCAGTGATTCTGTATCAGATACCGTGGGAAGCTGGATGGTTTACTGTAATAGACCTATGCCATGCATTTTTCTCGATCCCATTGCACCCAGATAGCAAATTTCTTTTCTCATTTGAATTCAACAGTCATGTCTATGTTTGAAATCGTGTCCCTCCGGGGTATATAGAGAGTCCCTCAATCTTTAACCAGATTTTGAAAAAGTGTCTAGATTCGTTAGTGCTACCTGAACGGTCAGTCTTGGTCCAGTACATAGCCGACCTTTTGGTGGCCTCAAAATCACGAAAAGCCTGTGTAGTTGATACCATTGCATTACTGAATCATCTGGGTGAAGGAGGACATAAAGTGTCCCCAGAGAAATTGCAATTTTGTGCAACCTCAGTAAAATATCTGGGACATCAGATAGAGAGAGGTGTCAGGAGAGTTACCACGCAGAGAATCAGAATAATTAAAAACATGGATTTGCCCAAGACACAAAAAGAGGTCAGAATGTTTCTTGGAGTCGTAGGATATTGCAGGCAATGGATTGTGGGATTCGCAGTCCTTGCAAACCCCCTGATACAAATGACAAAGAAAAGAGCGAAAGACCCAGTAGAGCGGGATGACGAAAGCATGACTGCTTTTGTGAATTTGAGAAACTGTCTGTGTACAGCTCCAGCATTGGGAATGCCTGACTGTTTGAAAGATTTTGACTATTTTGTGACAGACAAGATAATTGTGCACTTTCAGTTTTGACTCAGATTCATGGATTGGTGCGACAACCTGTGGCATATTTTTCGTCCCCTTTAGACCCAGTGGCCGCCGCATTACCTGGTTATCTGAAAGCAGTAGCTGCAACTTGCATGAGTCTTGAGCAGAGTGAATCCATCATTATGGGTCCGTATATGTTCCACATGCAGATGTAATCTTGCTAACCAGGACTAAAACTCAGTACCTCACCCTTAGTCGGCTGACTAAGTACGAGAGAATTTGTGTAGGTGCAGGAAATGTAACCACTGCTAGGTGCAACATTTTGAACCCAGCAACCTTACTGCCAAATTCATACAGTGCAGAAGTCAAGGAGGAAGTTTAGCATGACTGCATTGATCTGACTGAATACAGCACAAAGCCCAGGCCAGACATAAGAGAAGAGCCCTTGATTGAATCAGACTATGGTCCCGATTCACAGAATGAACTTAAGACTCAATCCTAAAATTACTACTATTTTGGTATTCACAGAATGCACTTACTACTTTTGGCATTCACAGAATGAACTTACTACTTTTGGTATTCACAGAAGTTAGGATTTTGTCTTAAGTTTGTCTTAAGACAAACTTAAGACAAACTTAAGACAGACTTAAGACAGACTTAAGACAAAATCCTAACTTCTGTGAATACCAAAAGTAGTAAGTTCATTCTGTGAATGCCAAAAGTAGTAAGTGCATTATGTGAATACCAAAATAGTAGTAAGTTTAGGATTGAGTCTTAAGTTCATTCTGTGAATCGGGCCAGTTGAGTTGTTTGTTGACGGCTCATGCATGAGACATGAGGAAGGAGGTTTAAGCGCTGCTTATGCAGTGTGTACCTTGGGAGGCACAGTGGAAGCATCCTATTTACCTGGAGTCAAGTCTGCACAAATTGCCGAATTGGTTGCCCTGACTAACGCCTGTAAATTTGGGAAAAATTGGAAAGTGACCATTATCACTGACAGCCAGTATGGTTACAGAGTGGTGCATGACTATGGCCAATTATGGATGCAAAGGGAATTCCTGACTTCTTCAGGCACTCCCATCAGAAATGGTCAATATGTAAAAGACTTACTGGAAGCAATCCAGTTGCCAAAAGAAGTGGCTGTGGTCAAGTGTGCTGCTCACAAATCTGGCAATGACAAAGTGACAGCTGGTAATCGATATGCTGACCAGTTAGCCCAACATTGTGCAAAATACAAAATGTCTGTAAACAAAAGGGCTGAGGAGGGCGGAAACAGCTGCCAACTTATGTTACTGGACGGTGTGGATATGTGGGAAGGATGTATGTCATTACTACGCATGCTTTTACAACGCATGCCTTTACCACGCAAGTTTTACAACGCAACTCTTTACAACGACTTGCGTTGGGGGGCGCTGGATAATGAATAGTTTAATTTACTATTCCAACTCCAGGCCCCGTGGATAGTAGGGAAGGTTTTGGATAGTAAATTTATCTATTCCCTATCCTACAGCGCCCCCCAGCGCAAGTCGTTGTAAAGACTTGCGTTGTAAAAGTTGCGCGGTAAAAGTACTGCGTGGTAAAAGTTGCGTTGTAAACGCTGTTCCCCCGTGGGAAGAAGTGAGAGATTTGCAGAGTGCAGCTGAACCAAAAGAAAAGGAGGAGTAGAGGAAATTAGGGTGTAAGAGAAGGGTTGAAGATGGTGTCATTGTTTACCTTGACGACACCGTGGTGTTACCCAACTGTCTGCTTGCTCCTATGGCTAGGTTGATTCATGGAGATTCACATCTGGGAAGAGATGCTATGATACGTCTGTTCGGACGAACATGGTTTAATGCGAAATTCAGGTACATAGCAGAAGCACTCTGCCAGAGGTGCCTGATTTGTCAACAAATGAACCCATGGAAGAGAACAGTGGTATTGCCAGGAAAGATTGGGAAGGGGAAGGTCCTTTTATCTGACTACAGATTGATTTCATTCAGTTGCCCCCTTGTCGAGGACTAAAATATGTGCATGTCATTGTCTGCCTGTTTTCAAAATGGGTGGAAGCTTACCCCGCACATAAGAACGATAGCATCACCGTGGCTAAGCTTCTACTTAGAGAGCTTATCCCACGGTTCGGATTTCCAGTAACTGTTGAATCTGACAGAGGAAAACCTTTCAATAGCGAAATTATGAGTCTAATTTGTGAAGCATTCAAAATTAAGCAAAAGCTGCACTGTGCATACCGCCCACAAGCATCTGGAGTGGTAGAACAATTGAATGGCACTATAAAGTCAAGATTGGGAAAGATGTATGAGTCAACACGATTGGAGTGGCCAGATGATCTGCCACTTGTTCTGATGGGACTTAGAAGTATTCCAGACCGGAAAACAGGCTTAAGTCTCCATGAAACACTGGTGGGAAGAGCAATTCGGCAAGCATGGGTGCCAGGACACAGACTGCTAAACATATCTGATGATTTAGTACTGAATACTGCAAAGAACTGGCTGAACAAGTGCGTTCTATCTCTCGTCAGTCGCTAGGTTGGGGAAGACGCTGTCGCCAGACCAGAAACTCCAGCTCATGACTTGAACCCAGGAGATTGGGTTGCCCTTAAGAAACATACTCGAACATCTCGCTTAAAACCCAGGTGGAGTAGACTCGACAAGTGATCCTGATCACCACCACAGCAGTAAAGTGTGCCGGAGTCCCACACTGGATCCATGTCAGTCATACCAAGAAGGTGACGAAATCTGATGAAACTGAGGCTGAAGGTTGCGCAGCTGAAGGGTCTCAAGAGATCGATCCTGAAGTAGCTGAAGAAGAACAACTGAGCACCAGTCAAGATGATTGGATTCCAATAATCGACATACCAGCAGAATATATTCGAACAAGAAGTCAAACTCACTTAGACAGACAGAGTGATAGCGAGGATGAGTCAGGTTTAGAGCAAGATACTCAGGTCATTGAAATCCAAGTCAAAAGTGACACTGAGCAGGGTCAGATAGGGACAGATCAGGTAATCGATACTCCACCCAGAACCCCTGAATTAGAAAAGGGACACATAGAAATTAGGGCGGAAGCTCAAGCAGAAGAAGATCAAGAGTTCGAAGAGCTTGAGCAGGACCAGGTAGGACTAGATCATTGTGTTCAGGACGAAGAAAGTGAAACAGATAAAAGTCAAATCCAACAGATTCCAGAACAAGGCCAGCTTAGCAACCAGGCAGAAGAAACAGAAATAAGACCTGGAACTAGTCAGACAGGGAGGAAGGAAGAAGACACTGAAATCCATGTGCCAAAAATGAGCGAGAATAAAAGAGCATTCGAAGAGGGCCAGAGCACAGTGCCAGTTAAAAGATTCAGAAAAGGAGACAAATGGCCTAGATATGTCAAAAGACTGAGACTGCGTTTAAAGGAAATTAACGAAGAGCCTGAACAAGTGGATGAGGTAACAAGCCAGACTGATCCACCTGTGATACAACCCAGAAGAAGAAGTCCACGACTAAAGAGACTTAGGGCCAGATGTAGATAATTTTATTTTACCACTTCTTAAATACCGAATCATACTGATTCGGTATTTAAGAAGTGGTAAAATAGAGGGGGGGAGATGTAGGTATTTCAGATTCGGTAAATACCGAATCGTTAAGATTCGGTATTTACCGATTCTGTAAATACCGATTCGGTAATGCCCATTGATTCCTATGGGCATTGAAGCCCATAGGAATTGTATTGTATTGTATTGTATTGTATAGCCCACTTGTAAAGCGCAGCTGTCACCCAACGGGTATCCTGGCGCTATGATCTTTCAGGACCTGAACACGAGAAGTATTACGAAACTGCAGTCACTACAATGTCCTTGGAAAAAGATGGGTTTTTAAACCCTTTTTAAAAGAAGAGAGATCTTCCAGGCTTCGGAGAGACAATGGCAGCGCATTCCACAGCCTAGCTGCTGCGTAGCAAAAAGAGCGGCCACCCATCCGAGTTCTCCGGATCTTTGGTACTACCACTAAATGAGCCGTCGCCAAGCAAAGAGGTCTAGTAGGGTTATACCGGAGAAACAATTCCCGCAGATGAATCAGTCCCTGGTCATGGAGAGCCCGAAAAACCAGGCATAGAGCTTTAAATTCAACGCGCTGGGAGATGGGCAGCCAATGGAGATCTTTAAGTGCCGCTGCTCAAGAATCGAGACGTCGGCGAGAAAGTGCCAGTTTTGCGGCAAAATTCTGAACCCGCTGTAGTTTGCCCAGTAGGGTAATAGGGGCCCCAAGAAGCAGTGCATTGCAGTAGTCCAGTCTGCTCAAGATGATACTCCCCACCACTTCTGGTCTAGCCTGGGTAGGGAGCAGTGGGAGAATTTTCCGCAAAGAGCGCAGCAGCGCCATACAGATGGACACTGTTTTGTTGACAAAACCCTCCAGTTGTAAATTGGGTTCCATCATCACGCCCAAGTTACGAACTGAGCCAGCTGCTGATGCCGTACCCTGAAAGGTCGAGGGCCAGAAATCCTGCGGAAGTGGACGCGGGATGCGATCTACTGAACAGTGGAGCACCTCAGTTTTGGAACGGTTGAACTGCAAAGAGTTGTTACCCAGCCATTCCGCCGTGCTAACCATTCATTGATGGAAGGTCTCCAGCGACACTGCATCCTTACCCTCAAAGGAGAAGCAAAGTTGAGTGTCGTCGGCGTAATTGGTGACTGCGATGCCCAACGATTTGATAAGCTTGATCAGGGGGCGGAGATAGAGATTAAAAAGGATGGGGCTGAAGGCCGAGCCCTGGGGTACCCCCTGTTCTACCCTTTTGATGGAAGACTTAAAGGGCGGCAGGGCAACCATCTGATGTCTATTGGCAAGGTACGAAACCAGCCAATCAAGGGCCCGGCCCGTCACCCCAGCCTCTTCCAGTCTCCTGATCAAGATTCTATGGCTGACCGTATCAATGGGCATTACCGAATCGGTATTTACAGATTCGGTAAATACCGATTTCAGCAAGGGTGCAGGGGGTGTCACTTTGACACCCTCTAGCACCCCAAATACAGGCATGTGTGCTATGTGGCACACAGACATGCCCTAAGGGCATGTCTGTGTGCCACATGGCACAGGTGTGCATGCACACCTGAATTCGGTATTTTACCACCCAATTGGATTGGGTGGTAAAATACCGAATTCTGAAGGCCTGTAGCACTGTAAACAGTGCTACCTACATCTGGGTTTTACAGAATCGGTAAAATGACCGATTCGGTATTTTACAGATTCGGTAAATTTACCGTTTCGGTAAATTTACCGAATCTGTAAAATATTGGCCCCTACATCTCGAAAACCAATTACTGGTCGGTAACGGCCGAAATCGTCCTTTACCGACCGGTAATTGGCGACCTACATCTGGCTCTTAATAACAAATACAAGGGCCCTGAGTGGACCTACATTGTCTTGGAAGATTTTGAAAACCTGGAGATAGGTGACGAAACTGAAGAAGAATTGATTGCTGATCCAACTTACGAAGAAGTAAGACCCACCTGAGTATTACTCAGGGCAAAGACTGTGTAAAAGTTTCAAAGAGGGGTTGAGACTCCTTTAGACCAAATGGCAGATTCAACTGCTAATGGAAGACCGAAAAGAAATTGTTTAAGAACATGCTGCAAAGTATGTTTATGTAGTGTAGCACTAGTACTTTGGATAGGACTAACCATAACTATTCCTTACATGATGAATAAAGATACTAATTTGTACCCTACTAAGACAGTGACAATGGACACAGAAGAGCTGCAAACGAAAGATACACCACAAAGAGTAGACACACAAGAGAAAACACTTAGCCTTAGACAAACTAAAATAGACTTAGATGCACCAGACGAGGAAGGACTGCATTATAATAGAATCAAAAACAGAACTAATTTAAATGTATTTGTAAACCTTTTGGTACACTATGTAGAAGCAATGGAGATAGAAGACTGTTATGTCTGCATGAGGCTGCCCACTTCAGTAGCTGAGGGTGTGACATATCATCACTTGCCACTAACATATGGAATTTCCTGTAGTATCTTAACTAGCTTATTTTACAAGAAAGGACCTATACAGTATTATTATTCTAACACAGATATGATTTTTTCCGAACTTCCTGTACGTAGAAACCTAAACCCTGTTCACACTACTAGAGATGTAGCACGTTATATGGGTGAATATTTTCTAACCGTAGGGAAAATAGATATAGGTGATGCACATAGAAATGACCTAACATGACTATTACACGAAAAAGAAAAAATATTTCTAAATATGGCAGAAAAGAGAAGAGAAAGTTTCCAAAGAAAAGCAAATGACAAGAAGCAGAAACTCCCTAAATGGGTTGAAAGTATAGGGAGCACCTCAAATGGTGGAGATAACGCTGCTATGTTGCTGGATTTCGAAAAGAAGGGGAAACTTTGTCTTCACAGAGAAATGACTAGTTATTATAACAACATATTCATTGGTTCCAGTAAATGTGAGCACAATTATAAGGTAATCGGGGGTTGGGGTTTCAAAGATGGGACAGAACCTGTGTTTCCCGGAATTTATTATATATGTGGGAACAAGACTCATGTCAAATTACCAGATCACTGGTATGGAAGCTGTTATTTTGGTATTGTCTTCCCAAAGATATACCATGTGGATAACATTACTGGAAGCAATGAAGAAACTAATGGATTAGTACGTAGCAAAAGAGAAAGTGTTGGAGAAATAGTAGGTGATATATTTAGTGCATTGATACCTAAAGTGGGAGTGGCTCTGAACACACACAGATTTTGCAAATTGTCAACAGTAATAGATCGGTTATCAACTGACACTGCTGGAGGTTTCCTGATGGTCAATACCGAATTGGTTGCGATCAGATCTATGATTTTACAAAATCGTCTTGCTATTGACACCTTATTGGCAAAAGAGGGCAAAGTCTGCAGAATGTTGAAAGCGCAACATTGTTGCACTTACATTCCAGACAAAAGTGTTGAAATTAAGAAGTATGTGAAAAACATCACTAATTTGGAAAGAGAGCTTAAACCACTGGAGGTTGATAGTGCCTGGAAGAGACTGACTGATGGTCTCTCCTCTGTAGGTAGTTTATTTTCTCATCTAGGTAAAAGTCTTGAGAATAAAATACTGATGCCAATGGCGGGAATAGGTTTTATAGTCCTAGGTATAATAATTTACTGCAAATGTCGAAAACGCAAGAAGAAATATTCTTTGAACCAGCGAGGGGTAAAAAGAAACATTGAAGAACTAGAATTGGAAGAGTTGATAGTCAGATCTACAAAAAGATGAAAAATTCTCATCCTATCAAGAATAATGAGAAAAAGCAGAATAGAAAGTTCGAAGAGATTGAAATGGGTGAAATGGGAGAAGTTGGCATCGGTTTCATTAATTTGTGATGATATAAAATATCATCAAAGAGGGGATTGATGGAGCAAGGATTCGCCTGTGAAGCGAATTGCTCGTACTCATGAACCTCGAATAACCCTAACTATGTAATCAACATGTTTGTCTTACTAATTTGCCCCAGATTCCTTCACCATTTGGGTGTCCGAGCGAAGCTTGCTTATGTGTTTACTAACCCTAATACTCTTGCATCTAATATTGCTGCTGCTACGCGTGAATTTCTACTGCGCATGCGTCTGTCATACCCACGTGACATGACGTACTCGCAGCTTTGGAGGGAATCCTTTCGCTTCTGCGCACTAGTGCTAAAATATCTGTTCTGTGTTCTCACATGCGAGTGGCTTGCATTGCTGCTTTCACAAAGCTGTTCGTTCTGCTAAATCCTAATGCTATAGTTTATTATAAAGTAATGGGTATAGTGTAGAAATTCATGGCATACAGTGTAATCATTTATTTCTGTGTTCTAAAATGTTTCCTTTTACTTTTCATGTATCGTATTCTTTGGGCCTGGGAGGTGCCTACTACTCCATTTTGGAAGTCCTTTCTGAGCATGTCACCCTGCAGAGGGAAGATGAACTCTGTGGCATTGAAACCCAGCCAGATGGCAGCAATAGCCAAGATGCGCCTGGGAAGACGAACCCTAACCCAGCTAGAAGGAGCTGAACTGTACTGAAAATTATTACAATGTATTCAAAGTTATATTCATCATTGTTAACCGAAAGGCATATGTCATGAGAACCTGGAAATTTATGGGGCGTAGACGGAATTTGAATAAAGAGACGGAGAAAGTCTAAAATTTAGGTGGTGTGATGACCTGTCCTCCTCCTTTGCCCAATCAAAATTGGGGATGTATGATGTTACAACGCATACTTATACAACGCCTACCTTTACAACACATTTTTTACAACGCAACATCCATTACAACGCATTCCATTACAACGCATGCATTTACAATGAATTTTTAAAAACTACCTTTACAACGCATTCCATTACATCGCATACTACCTTTGCAACGCATACCATTACAACGCATAACATTACATTGCATATAGGGTAAGTATTGGATAGTGTAGGGGTAAAAATTACTATTCTAACTCCATGGGGGTGCAACAGTACGGTAAGTGTTGTATAGTGTAGGGGTTAGAATTACTATTCTAACTCCAGAGGGTGCAACAGTAGGGTAAGTGTTGGATAGTGTAGGGGTAAAAATTACTATTCTAATTCCAGTGGGTGCAACAGTAGGGTAAGTGTTGGATAGTGTAAGGGTACTATGTGTTGTAATGGTATGCGTTGTAATAGTATGCGTTGTAATGACTGCGTTGTAATGACATGCGTTGTAGTGGTGTGCGTTGTAGTGTCATGTGTTGTAATGGTTGCGTTGTAAATGCATGCGTTGTAATGGATGTTGCGTTGTAAACATTTTGTTGTAATGGTAGTGCGTTGTAAAAGTTGCGTTGTAAAGGTTGTTTCCCAAAATTGGGGATCCTTACACTTGCAACATTGGGGGTGGTACACTGACCTGAAAAACAGTATAATTAGCGTAGGTTTAGCTTGAGAAATTGTCCGACTTGTCTGAATAGCTGACCTGTCACTGACCCAACGCACTCAATAGGTGACTAAGAGCAGAGAGCTGCGGAGCACTCTGTTGGGAGGTTCAAGAACCCAATCGGGGTTTTGGGAAGTGAAAGTGCTGGCAAAGCACTTTGTTGGTGAAAGCTGTAACCCAATCGGGGTTTGGCAGATTCCTTGCCGAGAGGGAGTAGCGCAGGCGTTGCAACCAAAACTGCGGGTGCTGGTCTTAACCTTTGGTGATCCGGTCCTGATCCAAATTCTGGGGTTATCCTGTCCTGATTGTCCATGAGCTGCACCTGCTTGCCTACTGACACTGAAGTCTTTGGGGTTTTGCCTGTCCTTTCCAACTGACCAGTGGCCAGGGTTGGTCTTCACACTATTCTAGGTAAATATAAATCTGTGTGGGTAATTGATCTTTCTAAACGCATGCTTTTCTTTACCATCCCTGAAATTTGCAAATCTTTGATTGCATATGTTCCTTTTCTTTCCCGTCCCTTGGTAAATGAGACTTTCATCTATTATTGTCATCACCAAGTTGGCACAAAATCAAATGGTTGAGAGACATGAAGATCTTGCTAACAAAACTGGGCCTAAACGAAGCATGGTCGAATAGAACTTCACCCTCGAAGCTAGTCCTTAAAAAGCTCTATTGGGACTGGATCCTTTCTCAGAGGAACACTAGGACCACCTTGGGTAGGCTCACGGAGGACTTTCTGAGGTTCAAAGATCGACCTATACGGGAATTGTATCTCGATATCATTGGAAAACCTTTTGATAGGGCCCTGTACTTCAGATTCAGAATAGGAACCCTTCCTCTTAATTCTTTCACCTCACGATGGAAATCTCTTATGGAAATGACAGAGCTCTGCCCAGCATGCCTCGCCAAACCAGAGTCATTGGCACATTTTATGTTTGAGTGCAGCGAGTATGCAACACCAAGGAGGGTCTGGCTTAAAAACGTATGTCGACAGTTGGGTACTAGGAGTCATGAGGCAGCAATTAGGATACTTATATCTGACAGCCGTGTGTCCTATGTTTGTGCTTTAGCCAAATTTTTATCATGGGCTTGGTCCATTCGAGCCAAAAGGCTAAAATTGACTGTTTAATCCCATTTTACAATGTATTAATCCAATGTACTGCCTTTTGACCTGATTCGCTAATCTGTAAAAACTTAAGGAAATAATAGGCTAGTATCATTTGTATTAATCCTTTTTAAATATTTATTGTAAAATTTACTGTCCTTTTTTTGTAATGCAATCCTTTCTAAATAGGTCAAATTTTTGTTTCAAGTTTATGTCTGTTTTTAAAACTGTATCATTGTGATTTTCTGTGCTGCTTTTATGATAATTTTTTTTATCGAAATAAAGCCTTTTGACCTTTGACCTTTGACCTATTATTGTCTATTAGTGTGTTCCAATTTTCAACCTACCTTTAGTCAAATGCTAAATGTTTCTATATTGGTATATGTTCCTTCTCCCACGCTCCCTTTAAGGAGATAAGCTGAATCTATAGTGTGTTCCAATTCTTACCCTCCCTATAGATATTAAGCTAAATCTGAACATCCAATTGCATAAGTTGTGTTCTCCTTTTCAAACTGCCAATGAATTATGAAAGTCTTTGGGTTTTGTATGTTCCCTTTCTTTACCCTCCTTTAATCAAGTTGCGAAAGTCTGTTTTCCAAAATTAGCATGTTCCTTGTTTCCACCTTCCCTTTATTTCAAGTTTGCTAAATGATTGGCATAATCTATCTTATACATAGCTATACGCTGTTTTTGATCTTGGTTATTGATAGTTTGATTGCATTTAACCTGTGGCTTATGACTTATGATGATGATGACTAGATAAAGAGTTTGAACCTACCCTGAGTCTGTGGTTATTATATAAATGCAAATGTTATGATATTTTTGAGTGCCTTTTCCTTATCTAACTCCCTGATTCATCCTATATAGGTAATTTAGTGTCAAGGATTGGTAAGTTACTGGTATAGCAATTTGTATAAACACAAACTGGTAGTAGAGGTTACCTGTCTGAGGTATATAAAATGTATGTTCTGTTTGAAGTATGGGCCCAGGCAGTATTTGGTAAAACCCTAGTTGGGTGACCTGCGCGCTCTATCACCACTATGGATTTGTCGCATTTACAATGCGGCGCACCCTGGCGCAAGGATTGACAGGTGAGTCATGCATCTGTTGGCGTAAAGGTAACGCATTGCTGGAGTTGTGTTGCAAGCACGACGCAACTTCAGCAATGCTCAGGAACGTCTATTCCTATTGTGCTGTTTCACTCCTTACGCCGCAGGCATAAGGTTTTGACGCAGTGGCGTCATAGAAGTGGTGCAATGAAAACTTGTAGATTTTCCTGCGTCACTTTTACAAGGCTTTCTTGCGTTGGAATGCCCACCCTGCATACATTATACCTGACGCAGGTATAATATGGCGCAAGGCTTTACAACGTGATGCATCTCCCTAGATGGGCACAATTGGCTGCCATTGGCCACGCAGGCAACCTTGCGCCATGGTGCACAGGTGCCTGAGTTGCAGGGAGATTGTTTCTGTGCAGGAAGGAGTTCTTTTCCAGCACAAAACAATAACAAATAAATAAAAAGAGGTGATATCCTCTTCTTATGTGTGTTGCAGAATGCAGTACCCCCTGAAAGTCGGAAGAAAAAGAAAAAATTATCCATTTTTCCTCATTGCACTTCGCTACGCCACCCTTGGGGCGGCATAGCATTTTGATGCATTTCCAGGTTTGCAGATTTTTGTAAATCTGGAAATGCTGAAGAATACATGGGTGTTACGTGGGAACACCCACAGCAACACCCATGTCACGCAAAGTGTTGCATGACAAGGGGCGACATTAACAAGGGCAGGAAAAGCCACGCAGTGTCGCTTTAAGTTTCCTTGTAAATATGGGACAGGAGGCTGCGTCAGAGGTTCATTACAAAAAGTGACCCAATCGGTGGCTCAAGGGGATTGTAAATAAGCACTGATAAACTTTGCTGCTGGAAAGTAAATGATGTATTAACACTTTGAGTTGGTCTGTGTTGCTTTGGTGTTGATAAATCTTCCCCTGCTTTCCAATGCAAGACTGTGTTGGAATGTTGCTCTTAAAGAAGCGCAAATTGTACTTTGCACTAATTAGCCTCAAAGTGGGGTGCACTCCTACGACAGCACTAAGGATTTTGATGCAAACTAATTTTACAGAGATTGTCAGACCTTCTTCATGGAGGTATTAAGTAGGAGAAATGTATTTATCTCACCAGATATTTGTGTGCTGCACTGTACAGCACATATTCAACGTGTGAAATGCTTTAAAGTTTGTCTAAGCATTATAGTTTGTAATTGAATGTGTGGTAGACATTGAACACAAGTGAGGTGTTTAAGTTTTAAAACACTTTGGGGCAGATCTACAAGGAAGTGCTGCAGCATGGCACGGCAGGCCCTTTGGCTCAGGCACACTGCGGCACTTCCGTAGCACAGGAATGTGACATATTTGTTGTTGTTGTTGTATAGCTTTATTTCGAAATATTTCATTTCATAAAAGCATTGCAATAAAAACAAGTACAGAATAAAAACAGTTGTACAATTTAAAAATCAAGAGAAGAAATCATTAAAAAAAATAAAATATACAACAATGCTAAAAAACGTCCATCTTGGGACAATCATACGGACACATACTTTATCAACCTTGGGGGATGGAATGGGACACAACAATAGGTAAGTGGGCCGATGGATTATAAATTGGAGCCATTACTGGAGGATCATCATCCTCGCGGATCTTATCCTCCAAGCCCACCCCAGGTATTTCGCCAAGCCACAAGCGAACAAGGGTTGAGGGTCTGATCTTAACAGATATAGTGCCTCCGCATATGACCGTGTGCCCAGCCTCAGACAAAGCGGTTTCAACCATCTACGGTGAGGAATAGTATATGCGGGACATACAAACATTAGATGGAAAATAGATTCAACACTGTTCGTACAGAAAGGGCAAGTTGATACAGTTTGCCAGGGGGGTTTCCAGTTTGCTGTCCATGATCCCAGGGGCAGAACACCAACCCTGAATTTAAAATACAGCGCCCTATCTGTTGGGTTGGAAATCACATCCAAATAATGTTCTCTATAGGGGCGGCCTTTAATCGACAAAAACTCCACCGCAGATCTACATAAGTTGGTTTGTTTAGCTCTCTCATTATCCACCCACGCCCAGAATAATTTCTTTAATAATTGTTTGGGTGGCGAAGATCTGTTGGCCCAGGCGTCATCCAGACCGAGTTCACAAAGCAGACGCTTTACTTCCAAGAGCCAACCGATCTTATACCAACCCGAGGTGGAGAGGAGCTCACGGAGAGCATCTGCATAACTCGAAAGTTCAGGAACATTCCATATACGGGCCCACAAGAGAAGGGGGCGTAACTTCGCCTGTTCAGCTATGGAACGTGTACCTGTGTCGAATAGGAGAGGGAGAGTTGGGGAGCTATGAGGAAGCCTCATTAAATCTTTGTGGAATTTGTTCTCAAGATGGGATAGAGTGTCAAATTTCTGAGTACCCCACAACTCCGCCCCATACAGTGCCGCACTCACAGCTTTTGCCCTATAAATATCTAATATCACCCCGATAGGCTTAAGGGAAGAGGCACGGTGTTCTTTTAATAGGGCGCCCGTGACCCTCCTATGAGCCAGAATGATCTTTTGATGGTGCGCCTTCCAGCTCATAGAGTCACAGAGGCGAATTCCTAAATAATCGAATTCCCTTACCCTTTCTAAGGGAACTGAGTCCAAAGATGGAGGGTGGACTGTCTTCCTGGGGGGATTCAACACCAGGAACTTGGTTTTGCTAATGTTGATAACCAAGCCCCTGGTGGCACAGAAGCCCTGGAACCTAGTTAGCAGGGTTTGGAGGCCCACCGGGGATTTCGAGATCAGCAGGGTATCATCTGCAAACAGGAGTGTTGGTATCTTCCTGCCCGCCAGGGAAGGGGCGTCTGCTGGTAACTGGAGCAGATGCTCCACCACTCCGTTTAGATATAGTGAAAACAGAGTGGGGGCTAGCACACACCCCTGGCGGACCCCCCTGTCTACAGAGATGCGAGGTGTTTTTTCGCCCTGCGCACCCCATCTGATTCGGGCAAAATTTTTCTCGTGAAATTTAATAATTAGTGCCAGCAAATAAACGGGCATACCCAGACCCTCAAGAACAGCCCACAATTGGTTGCGTGGGACTAGGTCAAAGGCAGTCCGCAGATCTATAAAAGCAAGATACAGACTGCCCTTGCCCAGTTTGACCACTTTCCAATACAGCATGAGGAAACGGAATGTCTGCTCGATTGTGCCGGTACCGGATCTGAAGCCGGCCTGAAAGTCAGATAAAACCTGCGCCTCCTCAGCCCATTGGAGAATCCTCCCTAAAACCACCTTCCCTGCTACCTTCTGAGTGGAATCAAGCAGACTTATGGGTCGGTAGTTGGCAGGATCGTCCCTACACCCTTTTTTGAAAATAGGGACAACTTCCGCGCCCCTCCAGGAATCCGGAAATCCACCGCCCTCCAAGGCCTCATTTAGGAGTTTAGCAATGAGTAGGCTCCACTCCTCTATATTAATCCGTAGCAGGTCGCCAGGGACTCCATCTGGGCCCGCTGCCTTATTGGGCACGATACACCTAATTGCTACTTCTACCTCCTTGGGTGAAAAGGTAGAGTCAAAGTGTAAGCTGTTATCCGGTATTATGTAGCTATCGCCCCTACACTGACCCCTAGCCCCCAGAGAATTGGAATAGAGTTTTGAAAAATGGGCCAGCCAAGCGTCCCCTGTGATGTTGCAAGTCAACAGTGAGTCGACTGGCCTATCCCTGCCTCTAAACAAGGCCCAGAAGGCCCTTGAGTCCTTCCTGGACCCAGCATCCATTAATTCACTCCAGAAATTGGTTTCGTGGGTAGCCCTTGCCACCTCTTGGGCTTTTCTGTATTCCTTCCTAGCAGAGGAAATCAAACCAGGGTCTTTCAGGCCTACTGCTCGGATAAGGTTGCTTTTGGCCAGACGACAGGCAGGTGAGTACCATTGATCTCTGCCCCTTAGTGCAGTTCTCCACTTAGCCCCACCCCTTCCCATGGGAACTAAGAACAGGTTGCCAAGTGATGCGATGGTCTCCGTGAAAGTCGTTAGAACGGCTTCATCGGAGTCCAACGTACCCAAAGTGCCCTTGGCTTCCAACATTATGGTTCTTGCTTGGGCCATTCTTAATTCATCTGAAGCCACTTTGGCCCATTTCAAACGTCTCCCACAGTTGGATGGGACAACTTCGTTAGATGATTTCCAGGTGGACCGAGGCGATGCTAAATCCCCTGCCTCCCATGGGAGAGCAAGTGATAAAACCAAGGGATTGTGATCACTATCCGATGTTTGTTGGACCTCCATATCAAGAAAATGCTCCCACAAATTGTGGTTCAGCAATATATAATCTATTCTAGAGGTGTGGCCCACCCTATTATAGGTGTGCGCACCCCTTGTGTCTGATTTGGAACGGCCGTTTGTGGCTCTTAGGGCATATTCCAAACAGAGAGAATTGATGTCGACAGCATTCTGTGACCATTTTTTGATGGGGTCGAGAGCGAGCAAGGGGATACCTCTCTTGGCATCGTCCTCCCAGGTATCCAGAATGTCTTCACAGGCCAGCGGTTCGAAGCAACAATTAAAATCACCAGCCAAAACGATAAAGGAATCAATATCGCAACCACCAAGCTCTTCTTCAACTCCAGAGGAGGATAGAGGAGAAGAGTTCCCCACCCGGCCCCCCCTAAGATACAGGTTAAACAATTCCATAATCCTACCCCCCGGGCACCGAATGGTAAATCTCAGGAGATCTGGCGATTGGGTATTTATGTGTTTTATGGTAAGCCCCAGAGAGATACTGACCCAGACAAGAAGGCCACCAGAAGGGCGGCCTTTGCTGCCTTTAGACTTGGAGGCCGGCACGTGGTACGTCGCAAAACCAACCCTGTGCACGGGCTCCAGACACCAGGTTTCTTGTAGGAGACAGATCCCAAAAGGCTCCACAAAGGAATTCCAGTCAGGTTTATTTAGATTACGCACAAGCCCTGCCACGTTCCAACTTAAAATCTTGAGCGAGGAACTACCTACCGAGCTTTTACAAGGTTGGGCGGCAGTAGCTGGGTAAACAACATGAATACCGTCAAGCCGGGGATGCTGAGGATGAGCTACAGTTGTCAGCGAGTCATGGGCTAACAAGATCGCTGCTGAGGAAGTGCTGGCATTGCCATCGGGCAGGGGAGAGTACAGCAAGCCCTGAACAGGGGTGGCCTGGGGCATAACCTGGATCAGGGAAACAATGCTCCCCATGTCCAAGGTAGTCAACAGTGGTGAAGACTCAGCCTCCACCTGCGAGGTATTAGGTTTGGGTAATGGTACCGGCGCAGGGGATGTTACAAGTCAATCCACATCTTCGAGGCTGGCAAACCTATTAGAGGTTGTAATACCAAGCCAGCCACTAGTTGGATTGTGCTCCTTAGGGGCAAACCCCCAGCTGAACTGCTGGGGAACCAGAGTCCAATTACCCCCCTGAGGGTGCACAATCCGGGGTGGATAGAAAAATGACAAAGGCCTCGGGGCAATAGAAGAGCCCCCATTCTGGCTCACCCAGGAACAGATGTGGTTAGCCGTAAAAACATCATCAAAAGTTACGACAATACAGTCCCCTGGGATTGATTTCCTAGTTGTTCCCACCCACGGGACTCTGCGAACCATTGTAACTCTGCTCCTCCTACCATTAGAGATAGGTCTATAGGTATTGAGCCAATGCATGACTTTATTATGGAGGGATTGCTGGTGTTCGTAGTAGCCATTCTCTATTTCCGGCACACCCGTCAATACTGCCACATAATCGTTGGCTTCAGGTGGAAGATCGATATATCCCCCTCGGAAGTTGCTCTTAAAACTAGGACCCCCCAAAGAACGGCTGTTAAATTTGTTTTGGGAGGTATGAGCAGAACGAGAACTAGACCTAGTGGAATTCTGCGTTCTCGCGTCGGCCAGGTTGACACGAATATGTGGTTGAGTGGTAGGGGCGCTTGAGGTGTTGGCCCTGGACTGGAGAGCCGGGATTGCAATATCAACTCTCTTGGTCCGTGGTTTGGGGATGGGCTGGGTGGAACAAGGCACAGTAGGATTAGGCTGCAAACCTGGGATGACCGTGGGGGGGGGGGTAGCAACCTGGGCAACTCTATTGTTATCTATCAGACCCTGGTGTTCAAGGCCTCTCAGGCCAAGAGTGGCCAAAGCAATAATGCTTTTCTCCATCTCTAGGAGGTTGTTCTCTATTCGAGAGAGCCTTAAATCCAGGGGAGACAGGAGGCTTTTTAGGGTGTCCCAAACTACTCCTATAAATTCTCTTTCCCTCCCTTCTTGGTCATTTGGGGCAGAGTCTAATCTCCTGCTTGGTGAAAAACTACCAGATGCCACAGAAGCAATCCCCTCGTTGTTAGCGCACTAAGAGGCCTGTGGGGCGGTGAAAAGCGTCCCTGTACTACCATCAGCTGTTGTGCTACCAATAATAGACAAATTACCACCCCTATTTAAGATCTTTTTATGTGGGGAGGATATGCTAGGTGAGCGTTTTCTTTTATTTGGGTTGCCAGGGATGCTGTCTAGTCCTCCATAGGTAGTGGAGGCAAAAGAAGAATCTGACGAGTTTAGGATGGAAATAGGGGCAACAGGAAGACTACCCGCAGCAGTTGATTGACCCTCGGGCAAAACAAATGGGCACAAAGGTGTAGGGGGGGTAGGTGAAACTGGAATGTTATGGACATCAACCTTAATTTGAGCTCCCTCTATATTATGAGCACGAGTAGGAGTGATAGCAGATGCAATATGCCCAAGGGAAGATTTCTTATGGGTAGCAAAATCGAGTGACAGCTTTCTAGCAGCTTCTAGGTCAAGAGACACTCTAGTTTGCAATTTGGTGATTTCTTGGTCTATGGCAATGTTCGTTCGTGTAATAAAGTCATCCATAGGTCCATTCGGGGCCGGCCCCCCCTTGGCCGCCCTGTTGCGAGTTACACGAGTACACATGTAGGCTAACAGTGACTAGCAACCAGGACCACGCTAGAGAACAGCCACAGATACCAACAACAACCAGGTGGCGGGAAAAGGGTGACAGAGGAGGGGCCCAGACCAGACCACTCAGACCTCGAACGGCCTCAAACGGCCCGGTCTTTGCCCTGTCTTCGCCCGGGCTGCGTCCCGCGCTGCGGGAGTGTAGTGTTGTTAAGTAAGGGGAGAAAAGGGGCGAGGGGCGGGCCAGCAGGGTGAGCGGACCGGAAGCTCTCCGTCGGTCTCGCAGGGACTTCTGGGAAATGAAGTCCCTGCACGCTCGCAGCCCCGCTGGTTCCTCGCGCCCCTTACCGCCTGAGACCTGAGTCCTGCTATGCTCCTCCCTGATGCGTCCACCACCAGTGTCCACCGACGCAGCGGCACCCGCGGAGCGGGTGCGGCAAGGAGTGGGCTTCAAAACTCGTGCGCTGCTGTAAAGTGCGCTGGTGCACTACGAAGCCTCGTCGCTGGAGCCTGGAACCGCCGTTCTATAAGTAAGTGTCCCGCAGGTTGGGGAGACAAGACCACTTTTTAAAACCCTTGATGGGCGGGGGGCGGGCCAGCAGGGAGAGCGGACCGGAAGCTCTCCGTCGGTCTCGCAGGGACTTCTGGGAAATGAAGTCCCTGCACGCTCGCAGCCCCGCTGGTTCCTCGCGCCCCTTACCGCCTGAGTCCTGAGTCCTGCTATGCTCCTCCCTGATGCGTCCACCACCAGTGTCCACCGACGCAGCGGCACCCGCGGAGCGGGTGCGGCAAGGAGTGGGCTTCAAAACTCGTGCGCTGCTGTAAAGTGCGCTGGTGCACTACGAAGCCTCGTCGCTGGAGCCTGGAACCGCCATTCTATGAGTAAGTGTCCCGCAGGTTGGGGAGACAAGACCACTTTTTAAAACCCTTGATGGGCGGGGGGCGGGCCAGCAGGGAGAGCGGACCGGAAGCTCTCCGTCGGTCTCGCAGGGACTTCTGGGAAATGAAGTCCCTGCACGCTCGCAGCCCCGCTGGTTCCTCGCGCCCCTTACCGCCTGAGTCCTGAGTCCTGCTATGCTCCTCCCTGATGCGTCCACCACCAGTGTCCACCGACGCAGCGGCACCCGCGGAGCGGGTGCGGCAAGGAGTGGGCTTCAAAACTCGTGCGCTGCTGTAAAGTGCGCTGGTGCACTACGAAGCCTCGTCGCTGGAGCCTGGAACCGCCGTTCTATGAGTAAGTGACATATTTACAAGAAGATGTTGCATCTCTGTGCTACCCCTGAACTGTCGCACAAACTGCTGCCATGCGCTGGCACCCTTGCACCATGGTGCAAGGATGCCTGTGTCGTGGGGAGATTGTTTTTGTGCAGGAAGGTGTACCTTCCTGCACAGAAACAAACACTACAGGCATTTTCCTCTTTCAATGCGTGCTGTAGAATGCAGCAAGCATTTAAAGAGGAAAAAACAAGGTAAAATGAAAACATTTCTCCTCGTTGCGCCTCGCTACGCCACCTGTAGGGTGGCGTAGTATTCAGACGCATCTCCAGATTTACGATTTCTCGTAAATCTGGAGATGTGTCTTGTTCCATGGGTGTTACGTGAGAACACCCACAGTAACATCCATGGAATGTCACTTCAATGCAGAGTGCTGTGTGTGAAGGGGCCGTATTTACAAGGAGAGCAAAAGTCACGCAGGGTTGCTTTTCCTGTCCTTGTAAATATGGAGGAGCCCCCTGCGCCACAAGTATGTCACGAAAAGTGATGTACTGGTGGCGCAGGGAGCTAGTAAATCTGCCCCTTTATTTACTTCATTTTTTAATAACATCTTAGTAATTGAATGGCCTCTCTCTCTTCACCCTCTCTGATCCCTTTCTCTACCCTTACAAAATTATTGACATAATGTTAACCGATGTACACAATATTTATTGTCCCCCTTCGAAGGTATAGTTAAATGGCTGAGCTTACGCTAAAGGGGCCTTCTGTGGAAAATGGGTAAAACTAATGTTGGCCTAAGCGGCAGCCATTTTGACTGCAACGTCCATTTTGTTTGCTGCGTAATTCACTTGTCTCATGCTGTCCGCTTTTCATTCTGCTTGTGTCATCAACTCTAGTTGACCACTCCGAACATGGCTAAAGTGACAAACATGCTAGGAAAGGGTTTTGTAGTTCCAAGTACACCTGGTTTTAGATGTCAACTGTCGACCATTTACTGCTGTTATAAACACTTTTGCTCTCCCTCCCAATTTGCTGACCACATGCTCATCCATCTGTTCTTATTTGTCAACAGCTATTCCTGTGTTTTTAAACTTGTTGATTCCATACATGGCTACATGCTTGCATTGCAACAAAGAGACTGTATAAAAAGCCCAATGTTTGTGTATTCATTGTACTACCTCCTGCAACGCTTGGTACTGCTCATGAGTGATTAATACACTTTTTTTGGTCCGACTCCAGTGCCGATCTCTAATTTGTTGGTCTACGGACCCGTGGACTGGAGGGTGGTCCCTGCACCGGTGTGCTTACGCCTAAAGCACATTTCCACACCGCGGCAATATCGGCAGTCAGATTAGGATGCACCGCCAGCAAAATCCGACTGCCATGGATGGATTCCATGAAACTCCTCCGGAAATGTCTGGAACAGCTGAAAATCTGTTACAAAGAGGATGATGGACGGAGCTGAAAATCCGTCCGCGGCGGTCGGATTTGCTGCGGAAAGACCAAAAACGGCTGTTCGACCCGGGGGATGACCGCAAGTGAAATTACGATACAATGGTGATGCCAGCGGAACGATCAGATGTTTCCGACCGCCGCGATCGCAACCAATGATGAATGGGAGAGCCGACGAAAGGGCTGTGGCATTCCAACCGCCGTGGTCATGCCGGAAAACTAATAGCGGTCGAAAGCAACCACACATCAAGACTACCAAGTGTGGCTGTATATCTGCTCGGCCTCTAAAACACCTAACACACATCAATGACACATCCCCATGGCAAGTAAAAAATACAAATCCCAGGTCAACCCACACAACACACATGACATGAATACTCCATTCTGACCCGCCCACATAGCTGAGTATAAAACCAGCCCTTTCCCTTCCCAGAATCATTTGCACAAGTCCACAACTGAAGGGTCCAACCCAACAGCACAAAGCAGAGGCAAATAAGCACACATCACACCATCACAACCACAGAAACACCATACACATCACCACCACCACCTTCACAACTGCACCTTTCACCCATTTGCACATCACAAACCATGTCACAGAAGAGGATGCCCAAATTCATGGACAAAGAGTTTTCAGTGAAGGTAGATGAGGTAATCAGAGTAGAACCACATTTGTTTGGAAGCATGGTCCAACGGACACCAGTAGCCACAAAAAATCTAATGTGGGCAAGGATAGTCAACAAAGTCAATGCAGTAGAGACCACCCCGCACACCTTGAAGGACATCAGGAGGAGGAAGCATGACCTCAAGGCCAGGGTGAAAGATCATGCCAACAAGAACTGTGGAAACTAGCTGCAATGGCTGTTAGCGTCAGCTGAAGCCATTTTGTTTTGTGGCAGCCATTTTAGTTAGCCACGTGCTCGCCATGTGCTTCCTCCCTCTTCTAGAGCCTTGCACATGCTCAGAAAGGCCTAGCTGGTGGAATGCACCTGCTCCTAGTGTAGAACTGTCGGGCTATTCCTACTGAGATAAGCAGTTTAGTCCCTCCTCCCACTCTGTTGATCGATATATGTATCTGTGTGCACACTTGTACTGCCTCCTTTTGAGTCTTCATGCTAACTCAGCAATAAACTGGCCATAAATGGTCCCTGCTCTCTGTACCCCTTAGACTGCCTCTTACAGCCGCCTGAGGGTAATGTATGATGCAACCTCCCTCATGTGAGGTTATTAAAAATGTTCCTTTCATATTACAGCTTCCATGCCAATCTCTTCTTTGTTGGTTTAAGGATCAGTGAACCGCTTAGAAGATTTCTATTTCTTCAAATGGTGGCCAAAATTGGACCTCATTGGAGAAGCGGCTATCCAAGGAGTGGTCTTGATGGGAGACAGGAATCTACTGAGGAGGACAGGACAATTATCTACTAAGGAGGTACCCTGCACACGGAGATTCTTTGTCTTTCCAGCCCTGTATATTTCTGGTCTTCCTGATCTGATCCTCAAAGTGTTTCCCGCTCCCGACTGAGAAGTTCTTTGGTGTGCGTATTCTAAAATGACCGTTGGGTCATTCAGAACTTTGGAGTGAGAGGCTGGATATTTTTGCTTGGTAAGGCCGTCAACATTTGCTTGTATGTTTTGACCAGAAATCTTGGAATTTGCTTGGATATATATGAATTGCAATTGATATAGATAGGTAATGAGGAGATTTTTCTCTAACTTTTTTAAAACTTGAATGGCACACATTGCGTTAAGTGCCACTTTGCGCATAATACTGTATATGCTGTAATATTCTTGGCATGGCTGTTCTTAGCACACTTCGTAGAATGTGTTGTTTTCTTGAAGGTACCAATGTGAATCTTGAATTAACTTAACCGGTTCCCCTAGAGGGGATACCTAAATAGGTTTAGGTATATTACAAAATATATTTCTTCCATGGTGACTAAGCACCCCATGGAACTAAATATGTACATAAAAAGGATCCTGGTCTGTGCACTTAGTAACATTCATAAGTGGTGATATGCAGAGCGCTTTTTGAGTGTTCTGCCAGCCCCAACTGGCAAATTTGGTGTATTTTAGCTTCTTGAACATGGAACAGTTTTTGGGCTGTTTTCGTGCAGTCTTTTGGACTACTTTTGAGAGCTTTTCTTATAAATATGACTTACAATTAGTATTTACAAATGGTTTGGTTTGAGTACAGTCTGTGGGCTGTCTCTTGTTCTTGTCCTAATTGTTGATTTGTGGGTTGATAGTGTGTTTGAATGTCTATGTGGTTTGTGGTTTGACACCGGTGGTACTTGTGTGAGTGAGTAGCGATTGCGCTCTTTGTTTAAGAATGGCTAGACTTAAGCACGCTGTCTTATCTGTTCTGAGTGTATGAACCCCTTCTGAAAATGTCTGGAATGAGCACAATGTATTTTTTTTCTCATCAATCTGTTATGCAAATGTCATTCAATGAATTACATTAAAAAAAATCAGAATTGAATTATATAACATATGCAAAATAGCTGCACACTACCATTACAATTGTTAAAGTAAGAAACTATAGATATGTGCAAATTGCCACACTGGTAAAGATAGGAAAAAATAGGCCTCATAGAAAGGAAAAAAAATGAAATTGGGTGCTTTGCAATAACTAGGACTAAAATACAAAGGGGCATATTACTAACGAGTAGCGATATTTATCGCTAACTAGGCTTAGCAACGTTTATTTTATCGCTAAGCATCGCCGGAAATTATCGCTGAGATAACGTGCTATTAGCAACGTTTATCTCCAAAGCGATAATTTTTCCGGCGATAGCGTGAATATCGCTGAGAATACAGCGATATTCACGTATTAGCGACGAAATGCTCTTAGCCATGTTGTTCCCCTCCCAATGGATAACATGGCTAAGAACTGGTCTGAGCAGGCGTTAGTTTTTGGCGATAGCGGGAATATTTCCATCGCTACGCCCGCCTTGCTAATAGGCGATAGCGACGTTAGCGACTGCTTTCAGTCGCTAACAAGTTGGGGACGCACACGTTTCATGTCATTAGCGATAAATATAGCTGACATGCAAAGCGGGCCCCAAACCGCTCGCTATCGCCTAAAAGCTGTCGCTAACATCAGTTAGAAACAGCTTGCTAATATAGCGATAGAATTATCGCCGCTTAGCGGCCAAAAACGGCTGCTAAACCGGCGATAATTGCCTATCACCCCCCTTGGTAATATGCCACAAAATGTTTCAGCATTCTCATCAGTCATACATTGTATTAGATATTAAAAGGCATTCACATTAATAGATTGCTGTAAGTTGCTGTAAAATAAAAGTGTCTCTTTCCCCACATTGCAAAAACGATAAATTTTGACTGTCTTGAAAGGCTTCAGTTTTTAAATAGACTGAACCTAGTTCAAATTCCAGCACCAGAAAAAGAGCTTTCAAGCAGCTGTGTTTAAGCTGTCTCACTGAGAACAAGCTGTCTGACACAACAAACGGAACTTTTTCAGAACATTACATTTAACCCTGGGCGTAGTTTGCGTAGTACACTTTGAACTTCACATAGTATGAACTTCACACAGTAGTCTGCGTAACGTAGCTGATGACACTGTGTGCTTGTCTGCACTGTGAAAAAATTACAAAAGGCATTCTGCACAGTGCCAGTTATGATAAAATAATTATCTCTATCTTTATGTTTGTTTTGAAAACCTTTATTGTGTGTTATAAAGGCACATATACAGGAAAAAGACATGTTTTACAATATGATCATGAGTTACAGATCAAAGTTTAGAAGTACATTGCTCCTAGATATAGATTATGTTGTCATAAAAAAAACAATATAAGTGCCAATCCTTATTCCCCGGTGGCAGGGGTCATGTACAACTGAGAAACCATCAAGAATTTCAAGTAACCCATTCTTTCCATTTAGGCTCTTGCCATGTGGCCAAAGCTTGTTCATCCCCCAAAAGTTCATGATCTGCAGCCACATAAGTGTTTTATTTTGCGAGGCAAAAGGTTCTGCACATTTTCGGATCAAAGGGCTTATGCAAATAAAACAGAAGGTTCCTTGTTTCCCAAAGGGATTCTTTCCCACAGTTATTAAGTCTCCAGGCAGCCGGATAGCGGGAAGTAGGCAATGTCCAGCCATACAAGATACTCTCAAAAGTCAGAGTGGAAATGTTCGCAATGTGAAGCAAGAAAGGCTGAAGCAGTGCCCAGAAGTCTTGTGCATACTGGCAACCCCAAAGCAAATGATACACTGTCTCTTGATTGGCACAAGTTGGTCTTGGGCACTTTGCGGAGGGAGCGAGGCCTCTACGATGCTGAAATGTCTTCACCGGGAGGCATCCATGGGCACTCATCCAGGCGATGTCCTTCTGGCTGTGACCAAGATATCTGTGTCCCACCATACGCCAAACCGCACAAGACTGCTTTTCCGAAAGGGACCCTATAATGACTGGTTTTTCTCTACAAAATGAAGCATTTTTCAAGCGTGTAGAGTCTTTACAAATGTCTCTAGTAAGATCAGTTAAGTCTATTGTGCGCAGAAATGTCTGTAAGGCCACATAGAAAGGAGGAACAGTTACAGCCAGTGGCCGCAAATTGGAAGGGGTAAAAAGTCCAAATGTTCACAAAATAGGACCTGTAAAATAACGAGTAAAACAGCTAGCAGTGGTTGAAGCATCTTATTCTGTTTCTGGAAATAGTATGACTAAATAATTTAGAATACAGAAAAGTCTTGAGATCTGAAAGATCTTTCCCCCCATTCCTCCAATGCTTACAGGTTTTTTCTCTACTTAATCTTTCCCTTTTGGACCCCCATAAAAAGGTAAAAAGCACTTTTGCACATTTCTGCAACACCTGTGGGGAGGGAGGAAAAATCTTTGCAGTGTAAAGTAATAATAGAAATAATACAGCTTTAATAACTAATACTTTGCTTTCCAATGTGAGTTTACGTGTAGACCACATAGATATTTTCTTTACTATTTTGTCATGCAGTATTGCCCAGATCTTTTGAATATGCCCTTGTGACGCAAAATAAAGGCCCAAAATCTTCGTAGGTTCAGTGGTGGAAGTCACAGACAGATTTGCCAACCTGTCCCAGGGGCCAGCTGTTACACACACACTTTTTTCCATATTGAGTGCAAGACCTGAAACAGGTGAAAATAATGAAGCGTGCAAAAGAGCTCTGCGTGCCCGTGCTGCAGTGGTGCGTAGGACTGTAACATCGTCCATATATGCTACTACTTTGGCCTGTTAGGCTGAACCACCGGTTACAAATGCCCCCCTAATCACCTTGTCACTTCGCAATTTACACAAGAAAGGTTCCAAAGCGCACACAAACAATGCGGGAGACAAAGGGCAGCCTTGTCGTACCCCCTTATGTATCTGAAAGGCCTCGTATGAAAACCGTTGATACTCACTTTGCTTCTTGCATGTTTGCATAATATATATAACATATGCATGATATTCGGGGGTACCCTCAAATGAGACAACACTGCAAAAAGGAAATCATGTGAAACACTATCGAATGCTTTGCAAAAATCCAAACTCAATATTTCCAAAGGGATGTTTCTGTCCAGATTGTAATGTAGAACATCTCGAATGATCGTAAGACTGTCAACAATAGTGCGTCCCCTTATTGCACATGTTTGGTCTTGGTGGATACTAGTACGCAGTACAGAGCGGAACCTATGTGCTAACACTTTGGATACCAACTTGTAATCCACGTTAAGCAAAGAAATCGGGTGCCAGTTCTGAAGAGATGTTTCATCTCCTTTCTTATAAAGGAGGATGATGAGTCCTGAGGAAACATTTGTGGTAAATGTATCATGCTCAAAACTATGTACAATCATGTCCATAAAATCTTTACAAAGCACACCCCAAAACGTTTTATAAAACTCCCATGGTAACCCATCCAAACCAGGACTAGAGCCCCTGGTTGCAGCTCTCAAAACTGCGAGAAAGTCTTCTCCATCAAAAGGTTCCCCCAAAAACTTTATTTGTTCATCAGTAAGACGTTCTGGAAGTGCTTCGCAGTATAACTCTATGGGGCGTATTACCAACGAGTAGCGATATTTATCGCTAACTAGGCTTAGCAACGATTTCTTTATCGCTAAGCATCATCGGAAATTATCGCTGAGATAACGTGCTATTAGCAACGTTTATCTCCAAAGCGATAATTTTTCCGGCGATAGCGTGAATATCGCTGAGAATACAGCGATATTCACGCATTAGCGACGAAATGCTCTTAGCCATATTATCCACCTCCCATTAGATAACATGGCTAAGAACTGGTCTGAGCAGGCGTTAGTTTTTGGCGATAGCGGGAATATTTACATCGCTACGCCCGCCTTGCTAATAGGCGATAGCGACGTTAGCGACTGCTTTCAGTCGCTAATAGGTTGGGTACGCCCACTTTGCATGTCATTAGCGATAAATATCGCTGACATGCAAAGCAGGCCCCAAACCGCTCGCTATCGCCTAAAAGCTGTCGATAACATCAGTTAGCGACAGCTTGCTAATATAGCGATAGAATTATCGCCGCTTAGCGGCCGAAATCGGACGCTAAACCGGTGATAATTGCCTATCGCCCCCCTTGGTAATATGCCCCTATGTGTTTTTTGGAAGGAGGAGTGCTTGGAGAGGCATAAAACGTTGAATAGAATGTGTAGGCCACTTGTTTGCATTGTTCTACCCCTGTCACTCTATCACCTTTGTCATATAAAAGCGTAGTGAGTAGTTTATGAGATGTTGCTGCTTTGCGGGGAAAAAAAGCTGTACACTTTTCATCTTCTTGAAAATGTTTCATTGTACAGTTATTGGCAAAAAAACATTCTCAACCAAAGGCCCTGCAAAGCATTATGGGATGAGATAAGCAGTGGGCAGTAAATATTATATAGTATCCAATGTCAAAACAATTCTACAAAGAGCTGCAGTTCAACTGGTGGTTACTAGATGTCCCTCACGAGTCAAATGCAAATGCTTGATGAAAGGGTTTCAATGGTTTTGCATTTGACTCGTGAGGGACATCTAGTAACGACTAGTGGAACTGCAGCTTGATGAAAGAATAATTTCAATGCTTTGCATTTGACTCATGAGGGACATCTAGTAACGACTATGTGAAGTGCAGCTCTTTGCAGAATTATTTTGATATTGGATACTATAATATTCATTGCCCACTGCTAATTTCGTCCCATAATGCTTTGCAGGGCCTTTGGTTGGGATTGTTTTTTTTGCCAATAACTGTGCTTGGGGTGGCCCTAAGAGGATGGGACCACCACTGAAGTTCAACAAAATGTGCTTTTTGTTTATGCTCTTTGTGTTCAAGGAAGCTGCTTGGTCCTCCCCCTAGGTTAGGGGGAACCCCAAAATCATCAGCTCTCTCATTGCTTAATGTTTTAGAAGTAGACTTTTGTGAATTAGTAACATGCATAAAGTATGTAGAATTGTAGTTTCAAAGAATTTATGGGTATTACCAGTTAGCTGCTATGCTAAGTGTTCAAGCACAGTTTTGGTACTGAGCTGCATGCTATTTGCAAAGTACAAATGCAAACTTTGAATTCTCTAAAGAGTAGTATTATGCCCAGAGTAAAATACAATACAGCAAAGGATTGCTTTTTCCTGTGAGAGAATAAGTGAAATTCAACTTCTCTTTGTCGGAGCACAGCTGTGTCAATAACAAATTTGACACAAATGGCTATTCTTATCATTAAAGTTATAGATTAAGTCATGGGAAAAATTGTAAGAAGGGGCATTACAGACTGCTGAGTTTAAAAGTTAGAAAAGACAGTTTCATTATTTTAGATAACAGAGACAAACATAAAAGTAGGGATTTCTTTCTTGTTGCCTTTTTACATAAGCACATTGTGGTTGTAATGTTAAATAATTAATGTCCTTTAACCCCTCCCGTGCTCATGACGAGCTGAGCTCGTCATGAATGTTGGAACACTCGCATGCGGGGCTAATTACCCTGCTGTGCTGAGTGTTCCATTAAACGGGTGTGGTCGTGACGAGCTGAACTCGTCATGAGCACACAAGAACCCGTGGCTCACAACGAGCTCAGCTCGTCATGAGCACCAGGGCGCTGTACGCGCCCCCCTCGCCCCAGCACAGCAGGGGAATGTGCCCAGCAGCCAAGGGGTTAAAAGTGACGCAGATTTTTCATGTTTCAGTAAAGCCTCTGGGTCATATTTACAATAAGTGGCGCATCTCTGCATATCAGCAGGATATGCAGGGATGCGCCACTTATTGTGCGCCTTGCCTACGCTAACATGGTTGCGTTGCATTTACAATGTGGCGCACCATGGGGCAAAAACGGCACAGATGCGTCACGCATCTGTGCCGTGAAAGTGTTGCATTGCTGGAGTTGCGTCGCAAGCATGACGCAGCTCCAGCAAATGCTCGGGGCGCCCTATTCTTCCAATGCTGCGTCAATCCTTACTCCTGCTTCAAGCAGGTGCAGGGTTTCGACGCAGCATGGGCCCCAAAATGACTGAGTGAAATCTTGTAGATTTCACTCAGCCACTTTCAGGAGGCGTTTCTGCGCCGGAAAGCCCCCCCCCCCTGCGCAGAAACACCTCTTCTGGTGCAGAGCTTTACAACGTGACGCATCTCCCAGATGCGTCACATTGTAAATACCCCGCACCATGGTGCATCTTTTACGGTGGCGCAAAAGCGCGCAAGGGGCTTGTAAATATGCCCCTCTGTGCTTAGGGTTATAAATGAATACATTTAAAGATGACAGGGGAGGAATGAGGCTTGCTTTTCATATGTGGAACCATCAAAAGGGTTGGTGTTATTACAAAAAAAAGGGAATTTTGACTATATGAAAAAAAGTGTATGCAAAATAAGTGCACTAAAATCGTTTTTTGATCTCTATAATATCTAATAATCATACTGTGAACTACTAGCACCTTTTTTTATAAGGGTATACCGTATACATTTCTGATCCCCCATCCCTGGGATATCTAGAGGAGACCCTGGGGGTCCCTAATATGCCAAAACATTGTAGGTTATCCATTTATAAGTGCCCCTAGCACCAAAGTCGAATTTGGACAAAATGTACTTTTTAAAAGTAGTTCTGCCAATCAGGGAAGTTTCAAACTGATCTCAGGCTTCAGTAATGCACACATGCAAGAATAGAACAAACAGCTCACCTATATACTGCTAGAAAGCACACCACATACTGCAGACAAATGAAAATAAGTGTAAAGTGAACAGCAGAAGTTATTCTCCTACCTTTAAATTATTGACAAACAGGAACGGAACAGGGCTGCCTTTCAACTGTCAGTCTCCAGAGTTACTTTGAATTGAAAAAACTGAATGGAAAAGCCTTGCACAAAATAGGACAGCTGGTAAGGGTTAGAGGTTGAGTTCTGCGTTTAGCAGCCTAGCAGGGCTAAGGGCAAGGTTTGCTTTGACACTTCAACCTCTGAAAAATTGTGAAAGACGAGATGAAAGCGCAGGGAGAGAAAGAGAAGCTTTGCCTACTATTTTTGGCAAAAGCAAGTTTTTGTGCAGTCATATCAACAGAAGGAAAGATAGTGGTGTATGTTGGCCCTGTATAGAGCATAGCCCTGCCATGTATATAAAAAAAATGGGCCTCATTTATGAAAAGTGACGCATCGCTGCGTGAAAACAGCGATGTGTCACTTTTCACTGCGCCCTCCTTGCGAGACCAATGATGCGTCATATTTACAGTATGACGCATCATGGCGCAAGGAGTTACAGATGCGTCAGTATTTCTGACGTATCTGTATGGCGCAAAAGTGGCGCATTACTGGGGTGTGTCATAAAAGTGACGCAACTTCAGCAATGTGTCCTTTCACATGGGGCAAGACCCAAGTGAAAGGACCTGCATCAGTCTTACGCCTGCTGTGAGGCAGGCATAAGAAATTGACGCATTTGTGTCCTAAAGTAGCACAGTGACATTTTATAGATTTCACTGCGTCACTTGTATGACCCTGGGTCGCGTCAAAACGCCCCCTTGCATACATTATACCTGGCGTAGGTATAATGTAGCGCAGGGGTTTACAAAGTGACGCATCTACCTCGATGCGTCACTTTGTAAATGTGTGTCCCATAAGGGTGAGAGGCCTGTGGTCGTCAGAGCCTCCTCAATATATTGGCCTGCAGATGAGTTCTGCCTCTGTTGTATCTCTCGCCAGAGGAGATGGTTTAATGTGTTGGGGTTTGCTGACCTAATCTTGTGCCAGCAGTTGATGAAAGCTCCGTAGCTGGCCCAAGTTTGCTTTATGAGACCAAACTCCAGACGAAATTGTGCCGGTGAGGTGTAGGTCGGGAGGCTGAACATTGTTCTATATGCTTTAACAAGTGTCTTATCCAGCAGATTACTAGCTCTCCCACATAGTGCCTCAGTGCGGTAAGTAATAGAAGGTACAATTTTGGCCGGGCTACCATCAAGAGTGGATTCAGAGTGGGGCCCTGTAGTTTGGCTGAGACACCTTTCAGAGAGAGTGCGGGAATCATCCCTTTCCTTTTGATCTCCTGTTCCTGGCGGATGACTAAACCTTCTTTGTCTATGTATATACCCAGATACTTGTAAGCCTCTGCTGACTCAATGTGTTTATTACCGAGGAACCACTGATTGGACTTTTTTCGGTTCTTGTTAATTGTCATGGTCCTTGTTTTGTTTAAGTTTATTGAGAGACAATTTTCTTCTGCATAGCCCTCTAGGCAATTCAGGAGATGTTGCAGGCCCACTGCTGTATAGCTGAGTAAGACAACATCATCCGCGTAGAGTAGATTAGATATTGGGGAGCCCCCTAATCTAGGTGCGTGCGAGTTGCAGTTGTTAAGTGCCAGGGTTAAGTCTGCCATGAATAGATTGAATAACATGGGGGCCAGCACGCAACCCTGTTTCAGCCCTTTCGATATTTGAATTTTCCTTGAGAGATGCGTTCCTGAGCCCAATTTTACTTGAACCCAGGTGTTGGAATGTAGGAGCATGATCAATGATAGAAGATTGTTGGGAATGCCCCATCTGGCTAGCTTCGACCATAATTTGGGCCTATCCACATTGTCAGACGCGGCACTATAATCAATAAAACAGGCATGGAGCTGCATGTGCTTGATTTTTCCGTGTCCATTATCAGTGACATTGCCATGATGTTGGTTATTGTGCCGGTGCATTTTCGGAATCCTGCCTGGTTGAGCGGGATTATTTTTTTGTTTCCTGCCCAATTTGACAGTTCCTCTAACAATGTACCCGCAAAATATTTGGCTTCATTATCGATCAGGGCTACTAATCAATAATTGGCTGGTAAGTTCTTGCTGCCCGTTTTGTGGATTGGCACAATTATTGACCCTTTCCAAGAGTCTGGAATTATGCCCAGATATCGTATTTCAAGAAATAATGAATGAAGAATTTTTGCCCAGTGCTGGTGGAATGCCATTCAGCCCTGGTGCACCCTCCTTTTTTCCCTTCTTAATCTGTTTTTTGATTAAGAGCTGTTCAGTGGCAGGTGCACATTTAATGCTGTATAACCTGTCTCCAGCAGGTTGGAATGTGCTTATTGCCTTTAAGCATGAACCAGCTTCAGTTATTTGTGGGAGGGAAGCTACCACTTTTTCTGCTGCAGTCGATGGTATCAGCTTCATGCTCGGCTGTTTTGGTCTTTCGCGGCGTTGAGGCAGTGGGACTTTGGCTGTTAAAGTGAGACTTTAAATAGGTTGCCCAAGTTTCTTCCAGTATGTAGGAGGTGAGGCCCACTTGGTTCGGGTGTGTAATCTTATTTATTGTTTTCCAGAATCTATCACTGGCATTATGCTTGATGTTATGCAAGAGTTTGGCCCAAAGGTCCTGTTCATTGTTGTTATTTATATTCCATTTCAGCTTCTTTAATTTGGTTCCTTGTTCCCGCACATTAGAAATGAGTGTGATATTACGTGGGTCATGGCGTAGAGATCTGAGCAGGCCGTTTATTGATTTTTTTTAGTCCTTTTAATTGTATTCTTTGACTCGCAGATATATTAATCGGTTGTGACACCCCATGAGAGATCCTTGGTTTAGTCGCTGTTGGCTTTAGAGCGCTGAAGTTGCTTGTAAAGCATTCCCAGGAATTTATCTGGTTCTCGCCCGGTGTTTGGCCCGATATAAGATTGATTGCTGTGTCTGTCAAGGTCTTTATAGATTCTGTTGAGAACTTAGGGGCGTATTATTAAGGGGGTTTATCTCTGCTTTTTTGGCTTTAAAAGCCAAGAAAGCGGAGATAAAATTAGCTCCCCATTACCTAGCTGTCGCTAACACCAGTTAGCGACAGCTAGTAGGAGATAGCGACCATCTTGGGCCCCACTTTGCATGTCAGTGATATTTATGACTAATGACATGCAAAGTGGGCGTGCCAAAATGTTAGTGACTGAACACAGTCGCTAACATCGCTATCTCCTATTACCAACTTTTGAAGATATTCGCGCTAAGCGCGAATATCTCCAAAAGCTAACACCTGCCCTGAGCAGTTCTTAGCCATGTTATCCAATGGGAGGTGGATAACATGGCTAAGAGCATTAGCTCGGTAATGCATGAATATCGCTGACTTTTCAGCGATATTCATGCATTGCGGCCGATTTTTATCGCATTTGCGATAAACCTTGGTAATACCAAGGTTTATCTGCGATAAAAATCGCCGCAGCTCAGCGGTAAATTTTTGTCTCTAACCAAGCAATAGCGATAATTATCGCTATTGCTTTTTAATATGCCCCTTAATCGTCTTGTAATTAGTTGTGTAACTTGAGCCTAGTTGTAAAATGGGGAGGATACTCAGGCATATTATCAAGGGGGTTTATCTCCGCTTTTTTGGCTTAAAAAGCCAAGAAAGCGGAGATAAAATTATCTACCTATTACTTAGCTGTCGCTAACACCAGTTAGCGACAGCTAGTAGGAGATAGCGACCATCTTGGGCCCCACTTTGCATGTCAGTGATATTTATCACTAATGACATGCAAAGTGGGCGTGTCAAGATGTTAGCGACTGGAAACAGTCGCTAACATCGCTATCTCCTATTACCAACTTTTGGAGATATTCGCGCTAAGCGCGAATATCTCCAAAAGCTAACACCTGCCCTGAGCAGTTCTTAGCCATGTTATTCAATGGGAGGTGGATAACATGGCTAAGAGCATTAGCTCGGTAATGCATGATTATCGCTGACTTTTTAGCGATATTCATGCATTGTGGCGATTTTTATCGCATTTGCGATAAACCTTGGTAATACCAAGGTTTATTTGCGATAGAAATCGCCGCAGCTCAGCGGTAATTTTTTGTCTCTAACCAAGCAATAGCGATAATTATCGCTATTGCTTGGTAATATGCCCCACTATTCTTAGCTGTATCCGCTAGGTAAGCCTCCTGTGGGCAATGATCACTGTCGCCTATTTTGCCCATTTTGAAGCCTGTTACAAATTGCCACAGTAGAAGGCTAACAAACGTGTAGTCTATAAGCGAGCTTGTTAGCTCAGTATGATAGCTTGCGGCTGGAGGAGTATCGTTGTCAGATCTTCCATTAGGGCCCTCAGGTTTAGATGCTCCAGGTCTTCCAGAAAGTGGCAATTTGCCTTGTTTGGCCTCCCATGTGAAAAGGGGCTTTGCAGAGGTAAGTTGTAGTGTAGTGATTGGAGACCGACTTCCTTTGATTCGGATGTCCCCATTAGAAATAAAATCATGTCCCCTGATAGAATGTAATTTGAGACTTCTGAGCAGTCTGCATGGGAGGATATTAGTTCTATTAGTTTTGATGTATCAGCTGTTGTTCGTTTTGGGTGGATGTAAACGTTGAACAGGATTATTTCGGGCTTTACCTCTGCCCATGGGAGGGTGAGTTTAACTGATAATGCTACATCATTTTCCGACCTCGTTAGTTCCGCTGTTGGTATGGATGATATTGAAATATAGGTCGCCAGCCCCCCTGAGGCATGGCCCATTTTGCTTCCCTTAGTGGCGGGGCGAGTAAAACAGCGGAAACCTTGGATTTGCAGTGGTTCTGTTAGCCATGTTTCCTGTAGCATGATGATATCGAAATTGTTGAGATATTGAAGGAAGTCTGAGTCCTCAGATTTTGCTGCCAAGCCATTTACATTCCACGAGCAGAGGCGAATTGTTGATATTTTCGGTATGACTTTATCCTGAGCTACGTAGTTGGTATGTCAATGTGACTCTGTTGCTAGAGGTATTGTTCTGACACATTGGTCAGGAAGACCTGAGTTCCATCTAGTTGACAGTACCGCCCTTAGCGGCGACAATCGTTTACCTCGATTATCAGCCCTTCTAGGCTCCGAATGGCCAAGAGCCCCTTTTAGGATCGAGGTGGAGGGCCGGGACCATTTTTGATGTACTTGAGTTGGGCTCTTGGCTATTAGCGGTGCCGGATATGCTGGAGGATGGTAGGGGCTGATTTGAATGCCCCAATCCTTAAAGATGGTGTGATGATTTAATACTCTTTGTGCTGTGCCCGCTGATTTCCATAGCGCTCTTGTTATTTCCGGTTTTGCTGGATTATCAGCGGGAAGGAACTCAATTGCAAGCAAGTCTGAAGTATTTAGATCGTTCAAACTAGGAATTGCCCGAAGACGTTTTAGTATATTCCCGCGATTACATTGGAAAGATAGGCACCCCACAGCCTTGCTGGAGCTGTGTCGCACTTGCGACGCAACTCCAGCAATGTCCTGCCTTTACAGCACAGATGCGTCACGCATCTGTCCGTTTTTGCCCCATGGTGCGCCCCATTGTAAATGCGGCGCATCCATGGTGGTGGAGCCGGTGAGTAGTCAAAATATAGAATTTTTTATATCAAAATGACATATTATCGAAGTTTTAATATCGATAGTAAAAAATATCGATTTTTTAAATATCGATGGTCTTAATATCATTTTAGATATATGTATATTAATATCACTGTAAAAAATATCGAATGACAAAATATCGTTGTGTAAAAATGTCGATAATATGTAGTATTTTGTCAGTTTTAGTATGTTATGAAATTTTTTTAAGTGTTTTTATATGTATAATTAAATGTTTTGAAAATGTGTATTGTATAGTTTTCGCAATTTTTATATGTTTTTTAAATTTCATATATATTTTTAGGGGCGGGATGTTGGGTTTAAGGGGATAATGGTGGGGAGTGTTTTAAAAATATATATTTTAAATTTAATATTTTTTAGTATTTGTAATACATTTTACAATTTAATTTAAATTTTTAAAAAACAATTTGAAAAATAATTTTAGGTGTGGGATATTGGGTTTATAGGGGATAAGGATGGAGAGTGTTTTAAAAATATACATTTGAAATGACCTAATTTTGACAAATTTTAACACATTTTAAAATTTAATTTAAATGAAAAAAAACTGAAAAATAATTTTAGGTGCGGGGGATTGAGTTTATAGGGGATAAGGGTGGGGAGTGTTTTAAAAATATATATTTGAGATTTCGTATTTTAAATTAATTTTATAAATATTAAAAAAATGTTTTTTAATTATTTAAAAGTTTATTTCTAGTTAGTGTGTCAGCCAGGGTCACTTGTTGTATACAAGTATTGTTTCCTAAAAGCAAGACAGATGGGGAATCCCTGCTATGGCCTTCACTGAACATCTCTTCTATATGAATTGATACTTTAAGCAGAATGAAAGCCATTCTTTAACAAAAAACTGTACCACTGACCTTGTCCAGAGAGACGTTTGATCTGCAAGTCGCAAGGACTTCTGCGGAGATACATGCCTTATTATCAACAAACTGCCCAATACATTTCGCAGAAATGTTAGGTCGTATCTTAAACATTTCTGATACCCGTGGTATGGCACATGTATTTAGGACGATTTTTTCGGGACTGTTAGCACCCTTTGAAGCAGTCCTAGGCATTTTTCCAAATTTCGTGCACTCTGCGTTCGGCGGCCTGCCTCTCGTCTTAGGACTCGTAGCAGGGGTACTATTTTTATTTCTCCTGCTCCAATATGACAAGTCCATTAACAACGATACCCAGATTACCATGGAAAATGCTCTTCTGGCAATGCAGTATCATGACCGAATAGCACAGATTCTTGTCTTGGCTCGTTTAAGAGATCTGAATACCACATGGATCCTTTCATTCAGACCAATCTGGCAAGATTGCATGTTACCTGTTCTACGATGCCTGCTTTGCGGAGAAGAATGCATGTTGGACGTTTGTCTCACACTTCCATCAGCACCGCCAACAGATGTTGACACTTTCGTTGGTTCGGTAATGGCTCATGCATTGTGTTGTCCCCAACGGCTACCAATCCTGATGATGGCATTCATTGAGGTCTCACAGACCCAAACTGCTGCCAGTGAGATACGTGGACCAACAGGCACAGAGGTACCATCAACTACGAACGTTGATAATGCGGGTAACGCTGACGGCGATGCTTCACATCTGTGTACAATTGATCTACTTAATGAAGTGTTTCAACTTTCACCTCCTGTGGTAGACGATTTATTTGCCAGCTTAGACGATTTAGGGCGATATGTAGGTAAATTGCATTTACCGAATCGTAAATACCGAATTTTACCGATTCGGTATTTACAATTCGGTAAATGCAATGTAGGTAATTATTCCTTAACAATTACCGAATCGGTAAGAATCGGTAATTACCGATTCGGTAATTACCGAATCGGTATTTGCCATTGATTCCTATGGGCCTTGAAGCCCATAGGATTCAATAGCAAATAGCGAATCGGTAATTACCGATTCGGTAAATTTACCGATTTTACAAGGGGGACAGGGTGTCACTTTGACACCCTGTTGCACCCCTGTTTCTGGCTTTGATGCCATGTGACACACAGACATGCCCTTAGGGCATGTCTGTGTGCCACATGGCACAGGTGTACATGCACAGATGTGCATGTACACAGAAATTCGTTATTTACCATGCCATAATATTTCATGGTAAATAACGAATTCCTAAGGGCCTGTGGCACTGTTTCCAGTGCCACCTACATCCCATATTACCGATTCTGTACATTTACCGAATCGGTAATTTACAGATTCGGTAAATTTACCGATTCGGTAAATATACAGAATCGGTAATATTTTGGCCACCTACATCAGAAAATCAAAATACCGGTCGGTAACAGCCGAAATCGTCCGTTACCGACCGGTATTTGGCCACCTACATATGGCCCTTAATGTTTTCTCCTGCCACTGAGAATAAGTTTTGAAAGCTGCACACAGCGTTCTATGAACTCTGAATTCGACCTTCACTTTTTCAAAACAAATCTTCTAACTTTGGAACTCTAGTTTTCTACTATTTGATTTGACTTTACCAAAACTGAAATTTTTTTGGGGCACAAAGTAATCTGCCTAAAGTACAACTATTCTTAGAGAACAAGAAATTCTTTTTGAACACTTCCTAGAGACAATATTTAGCCTTGTCCTTAATACAATAACAGTGTATATATATTCTGCTATGGAATGGTCCCGAATTTTCTTCTGTAACTAAGAGCCATTTCATAAATGTAATTTCATGATTCATTTAGTTAGCATTGCCAACATCATAACATATACATTGAATGACGACTATTGCTTTAAAAATGCGTACAGTACAAATACTCATTTTCGTGTACAACCTTTTCAAATGCAATTTTTTTTGTATTTTGGGTGGGATTGTAAACACATGCTTTAGATATGTTTTAAGGGCCTCATTTATGAAAAGTGATGCATCGCTGCGAGAAAACAGCGATGCGTCACTTTTCACTGCGCACTCCTTGCGACACCAATGATGCGTCATATTTAATGTATGGCGCATCATGTCGCAAGGAGTTACAGATACGTCAGTATTTCTGACGTATCTGTAAGCGCAAAAGTGACGCATTGCTGGAGTGTGTCACAAAAGTGACGCAACTCCAGCAATGCTCCCTTTCACATGGGGCAAGCCCCATGTGAAAGGGCCTGCGTCAGTCTTACGCCTGCTGTGAGGCAGGCGCAAGATTTTGACGCAACGGCGTCCTGAAGAGGTGTGGCGCCGCGGCCAGGGCGACTGACGCTGAAATCTGGGGACCACGGTTCGATCCCCGGCTCCGGCGGCAGGCTAGCCCAGCACCATGTGACACTGGGCAATAGCTCGCTTAATCTTCCCGACGGCCCCCAGCGCCTAGAGACCCTTACGGGTGATTGTGCGCTTTACAAATGTGGACTTTACTTTACTTTAAAAGTGACGCAGTGAAATCTCATAGATTTCACTGCGTCACTTCTACGACCCTTCCTTGCGTCAATACGCCCCCCTTGCATACATTATACCTGGCGCAGGTATAATGTGGCGCAGGGGTTTACAAAGTGACGCATCTACCTAGATGCGTCACTTTGTAAATATGGTGCAACAAGGCACATTATTTACGCTGCTGGTGCGTCACAAAAAGTGACGCACCGGCGGCGTAAAAGTGACGCACGGCCTCATAAATGAGGCCCTAAGTGCTTAGGATTTAATAATGTTAAACATAATAAAATAGAGTGGGTGTTATATAGCATTTTAGGACCCTAGTGTAATTTTCCCGATACATGCCCTTATATAGGTATAAATCACCCTATCCTTATATAGGCATAGAAATCATAACCATATTTAGACATAGCTCATGCAGTTCAAATACGGAATGGCTACTTCCACTAGGTCCGAAAATCCACAACGATTTCTTGGAAAACTCGCCTTCAGCAGTCAGGGACTTCCCCCTGCTTGAATATTGATTTGTCCAAGAACTCATGGAGTTTTCAAAGAACTGTGAGTCTTTGATGATGTTATTATGTCCAACCTGATGTCAAACTCGGCACCTTCAATGTATAAATATGCCCACACTTGCCCTAGCAAACACACGGTGGTTAGGAGCGGTTCGACTATCTACCTACACGACACACCTCTCCGCAGCAAGTGCCGAAGGAAGCCGACCCTCCAGCAGCAAACTGAGAGAGACGCTGTCTTTTCTCCTGCCGAGAAATCCAGCTCCAGTGTTTCCAAGTTCCCCTTGCGGGGTGTTGGGAAATCGAGTCCTGAGACAGAGAGATACCAGACCTCCTTCATTCTAAACCAAGGTATGGAGCTGATTAGACCCTAAGAGAAATCTTGGCTAGATTCTTGGCAAAAAGAATACTAAACTTAAGCTACACTTACTTCTCCCTCGTACTAGACCTAGGTTAGGTACACCGTGGTAGGCATATTTTAGAAGCACCAGTTGAGTACTTTTAGTCCTTATTTATTTAATGTATGTATTCTATGTTATTTTATATGGCTTAGAAACCATACCATGCTTTTACAGTATTATTTTATAATACTCTTTGCACTGTACGCATTATACTTTGCAGCCAGTATTACGATTGTAGCAGTTCACTTCTTCTGCATGAGAAAGAAGACTGTTCAATAAATACTTTTTATTGGAAACGCCCGTATCTCTATTTCTCTGCACCTCAGGTGAAACGAAGCATGTACGATTGACTGAGTGAAATATCTATCTATTGTTTCGACAACTCTAGAGATTCATTTCTTATTCTTAGTAAACAAAGTTTATGCGGTTGTCAGAAACTAATCCCTTCTTGTTTATTCGAGAAAGTTTCTAGTGACCTCTGAGCTAGCTGGCACTCACAATTAAGTCTAATAAATACGATAGAGACCTAGGGCTAGATGTAGGTAAATCATATTTACTGACTCTTAAATACCGAATTTTACCGATTCGGTATTTAAGAGTCGGTAAATATGAAGGGGGGAGATGTAGGAAAATCCAGATGTTTATTTACCGAATCGGTAAAATTCGATATTTACCGATTCGGTAAATACCGAATCGGTATTTCCTATTGATTGCTATGGGCTGTGAAGCCCATAGGAATCAATGGGAAATACCGATTCGGTAATTCCGGAATCGTTAAATACCGAATTCTGCAAGGGTGCAGGGGGTGTCACTTTGACACCCTCTGGCACCCCTGTTTTAGGCTTGTGTGCCATGTGGCACACATACATGCCCTAAGGGTGTGCCACATAGCACAGGTGTACATGCTGTGGTAAATAAATAAATAATACCCTATTTTTGAATGTATAAATGAATAACAGATAGCTCAATAAATAAGAGTCAAAATTCGAGGTAGTAGGAGTTTCGCAGGTTTATTACAGCATAAAGGACAGGAACAGGACAACCTGCATAGGAATAGGATGGCAGGGCCCAGCAGCGCTGCTGGTGTCAGGATCGGGACAAGAGGGCTAGCGTGGTATTTAATAACAGTACATGAGCATATATACATAACGCAAACACATAGCATTACATTGCAATAGGCGTAGCAGTGGGTGGAGCAGAAGGTGTGACGCGTAGCAGTCGCGAAAGATAAGGGTGAAAAGAGGTGTAACGGGGCGTATACATAGACATGTGATGCAAACGTAACAGAATATGTCATGAATGGGGCGGAAACCATGGAGGGGGCTACCTGAGGAGCCGGGACCTCTAACCTAATGGTGCGCGCAAACTAGCAATGACGTATCACTAGGAGAAGCTGGGGGCTATGAACTCTGTGCTAGGAGCAGAGACTGAAGTCTGGAGAGTCAGGGCGACATGTACCTAAACAGTATCTAGTATCTGATGTTTAGAGAACATGTTGATATAAACTATAAGTCAGGAGGGGAAAGGCTGACTTGATTCTAAGACTGGACCATGCATTATTCTACATGTAGTGCGTGATGAAGAATATTAAATGACCATTAAATGCAGTATTTCTCTAACGTGGAGACGTGAAGGCTAGACAATGACGGAAACTATTGATGCAGTTCAGTAGCTTAGGAATGCAGAGAAGGAGGACTGAACTGATAACTGGAATCATAACATATTCTTGGCAGACTCAGAGGCTGAGCCAGGGTGAGCCGGGCACTGCGAGGCAGGAAGTAAGTGAAGGGTCGAGGATACAGGTGGGGGCTGTATCGCTCCTCAGCGAAGTTTCAGGAGACAGGAGCTGAATCTGATGTCCGGGCCCTTTTGAGGCCTAGAAACGGGGACTTTATAATGGAATAACGTACACACTGAGAAACGTGGCAACGTAGCTTTACATAGGCCTGATATTCGTAGTATTCACGAGGACTGGAAACTGGCATACTAGAGGTGGACACAACTGTAATTGCGTCATTAATCGAACATGGGGAATACATATGCATATTTAATCATGCACACATAACACATGATGGATGACACGTAGGGACACAGAACATGGCAAAATTTACTTTTCCACATTCCCTCCTTGTCACTACGTTTCCATCAGGAAACATCAATTTTCATGATACCGTCTATCATTTCATACAGTATCATTTGCTCGTCTCGAATTTTCTTGGAACGGGATTTAGAACGGGGCTTGGGACTAGGAATACAAGAGGTAGCACAAATGCCGCAAATCGCAGGGCCACATTGTATACAGAGACAGCAGCTGAATATGATCGCTACTGCAATACCTAGGAAGGACAATATTTTCCATCCCCATGCGGAAATTATATTCCAGAACCAACCGGACCATGTCCAGGTGCCTGGATCTTGGTGTAACAGATGGGCAATTTTATGGAGTCTGGTTATAGCTGAATAAACAGACGGCGCGTTATTTGGAATGAAAATGCAGCAACTAGATCCGATGACTCTACAAGCCCCGCCCCTATCGGCCAGTATGACGTCAAGGACGAGACGATTCTGTAAAACGACAAATCTCATAGCAGATTGCTCTTCTGTTAAGTTACCTAGAGCAGAGGCAGTCTCATTTACTACAGCTTCGAGGGTTCTGGTTAACCTACGGATTAGCTTACTATTCTGGATAGGTCCTATAAAGAAAAAGAAACCTCTATTGAAATCTGTATACTGTTCTAGAGCAGTTTCAGTATAATCGACAATTGGGGACTCCCTTCTATGTCTAATGTGTACTAGACGTGTGTTTCTATGATAATCAGGTGGGGCTAGGAAAACAGGTGGCAGTAGGAAGGCAATGTAACAGGTTCCCTCCCAATCGAGGGGCAGACGAACATATGCAGTTTGACCACAAATAAAATAAGAATGACGTGAAGCTTTGAAAATAGATTTCCCACTGTCACTATACTTGACAATAGTAGTACAATCACTATGTCCTACATGTACAGAACCATAATTTCGGACACATAATTCGCCTTTGACTGGTAGTACTGAAATAGCAGGTAAGTCTGGAGTAGTATCAGACTGAACATTCAAGACCATGAAATTCGAAGAATAATTACCTAAATTATACACTTCATTTTCTAGATCTAACCCTGTTCTGTGGGGAAGACCTTGCTTGTCTGGAAAACATGTACTGTTAAGAAAAGACATATCTGTTGAGGATGGCGTTAACGTGGACCATGCTCCACACGAACCATTATGTGAGAATGGATAAGGAAAAAGTGGCAGAACTCCCTTCGGTGTCTGGAAAGGGGGGAGTCGACCACACACCCAACAATTAGTGGTATTGCTGGACTGGTGTGAGTAATGTAACATGCGGATGAATGAGTTATTTCGCATAGCGAGGCGGTAAGAGAGTTCATGAGGAGGCAGATCACTAAACGTGTGCTCTACTGTAGCATTAGCAGACTTATTTACATGAAGAACTGGGAAATACAAGAAAAATGCATAACTGGTGCAGGAAATCATAATGCTGAGAAATAATATGAAACATAGAAAAACGATACATCGAATTGAGTTTTGACTAACTCTCTCACTATGGGGGTCTATTTTATACATGTCAGAAACAGTCTAACCGTTTCACCTAGGGGAGGACTTAGACAATCAAACTGACTGACTTATTTTACTAGACCTTAACTTGAGTTTATACTCCTGTTGCGGAGTTTTCTCTAACAGGGGAGGGTTTGTAGCAATGTCTTTTGCGGGACAGTCCTTGAGAACAATATTTTGGCAATCCTTCAAATCCTGGGAAATGTTCTTTAAGACGGGTTTCAGTCCATTAAATTGTTTTACATGAGAAAGGTGCACCCAGCCTTTGCGACCTTCCAACTTCACGGCTGTACGGGTGGTGAGGAGGACCTGTCGGGGCTCTTTCCAGCGAGGCTCCAACGGACTTGATCTGTCAAAATTCCTGACCATCACCATGGATCCTGGAACGATTTCATGCGGTGCCACCTTGGTATTGTCTGGAAATGCGGCGGCAACCTGTGAACGACATGAGTTGAGGGCAGACATCAAGAAAGCTAGGTAATCTGTCAGCATATTACTTGAAACATCGGTAATACTTCGGGGTCTAGGAGTACCCCACATGTTAGGGGGGCGGCCGAAAACGACCTCATACGGGGACAGACCTGATCTGGAATGTGCGACCATGCGCATATAAAATAAAGCGACTGGCAGAGCTACTAGCCAGTCCACACCTTTCTCTTTACACACTTTGGCAATTCGGATTTTCAGGGTCTGGTTATGTCTCTCTACGAGACCGGCTGCTTCAGGATGGCGTACACAATGGAACTTCCACTGGTACCCTAACAACAGGGAAACATGTTTCATCAACTCAGATGAGAATGGCTGACCGTTATCAGAATATACGACTCTAGGGAGTCCATAACGGGGGAAGAACTCACGAACCAACTGCTTGGCAGTGGTCGCGGCTGTGTAATCTGGGACTGGATATGCTTCTGTCCACCTGGACAAAGCGCATACAACTACAAGAACATACTTGAAACCTCGACATCGCTCCATCTGAATATAATCCATCTGGAGGACTTCAAAAGGGTGGTCAGGGGGCTGGAATCCACCTTGTTCCACCGGGACACTTTTACCTGGATTAAACTGACAACATATCATACAGGTACGGACTTTCTGCTTGGCTGCAGCTCGTGAATGCTTGTTGAACCAAATGTTCTGGATACTGTCTAACATAGCTTTTTCTCCTAAATGTGCTGGACTATGTGCGGTATTAATAATGACTTGAACCATAGAGTCGGGGAGAAACCATGTGGCTCTACCCTTTGTTAACCATCCTTGATCTGTCTGGACCCCTCCTTGTTCGGACCATTTCTTGATTTCTTCGGGAGTAGCATGTAACTGGATATCTATGACATCTTGTGTAGGGTCCTTAACTGTCATACATGTAGTCGGATCTGGAGTATGTGTCTGTGTCGGATTAACTTGAATGTCTGGAGTCTGTGCTGTAAGCTTGGCTGTGCGATCTGCTAAATCGTTACCTTGAGAAATGGTGTCAGTAACTTTCGTATGTGCTTTGCACTTCATGATAGCGATAGATGTCGGTAAATGTATGGCATCTAACAGAGCTTGAATAAGGAGACCATGCTGAATCTTGGTTCCATGAGAAGTCATGAAACCTCTCTCCTGCCAGAGCACTCCGAAGTCGTGTACAACTCCAAATGCGTAGCGTGAATCTGTGTAAACATTAACTTTCAAGTTCTTGGCGTGTATGCAGGCTTGTGTCAGAGCAACTAGCTCTGCTGCTTGAGCGGACAGGGTATCAATACGGTGTGTTTCAATAACTTCAGTGTCAGTAGTCACTGCATACGCGGCGACTAGTTCTCCTGTACTTGTTCTCATACATGAACCATCCACATAAAGTGTCAGGTCGGGGTCTGGTAACGGAGTATCTGTCAGATCTTGTCTTGGCTTTGTCGTAATGTTAACTACTTCCACGCAATCATGTGTGGCTGGATTTGAATTAACTGATGGTAACAGTGTAGCAGGATTTAAAACGTTGCAGCGTCTGATTTCTATGTGTGGCTGGAACAGTGTCAATTCATAACCTGTTAAACGTGCAATTGTCAGGTGCTGAGTTTGTGTTCGGTTTAAAAGAACTTCCACGGAATGTGGAACTTGTACTGTCAAGGAGTGTCCTAAGACTATGGAATCACTTTGTCTGATAGCTAGTGCTGTGGCTGCAACTGACTTGAGGCACGCAGGCAGAGCCTGGGCTACAGGATCTAATGTGCTCGAAAAATAAGCACAGGGCTTGTATTGTCCTGCCTGATCTTGTGTGAGAACAGATAATGCTGTACCTTCGCGTTCAGTAACGAAAAGTGTAAAAGGCTTACTGTAGTCCGGTGTAGCTAGAACTGGAGCTTGGCATAGGGCTTTCTTTAACTCATTGAAACTAAGTGTATGTTCAGATGTCCAAGGGAGGACAGTCGATACGGCTGCCTCCTGTGTCGTTAACTGTATCAGTGGCTTGGCTAGAAATGCATACTGGGGAATCCATTGTCTGCAGTAAGAAGTGAGGCCGATAAAAGCACGTACCTCCTTCTGGGTCTTGGGCTGAGGAAGACTCGCTATTAACTGGATACGGTCTGGTGTCAACTGCCTACCCCTCTTGGACAGTAAGTGTCCTAAGTAGACCACTTGCTGGACACAGAATTGAAGCTTAGAAGGGGACACCTTGTGCCCCATCTCGGCTAGGAAATACAGAACTGTCAGTGATGCTCGCTCGCAAGCACGTTCAGAACGGGCTGTGATCAGTAGATCATCCACATACTGGAGCAGGGTAGTGTCAGTTGGCATGTGAATGTTGTCTAGCTGTCTCTTGAGTGCTTGACTGTAAATACTAGGACTTTCTGTGAAACCTTGAGGAGCTCGTGTGAACATATAGCTCCTTCCATTTAAACAAAATCCGAAAAGGAACTGGCTGTCTGGATGAATAGGAACACTGAAAAATGCGTTCTTGAGGTCTATGACAGTGAAGAACGTGGCTTCGGAATCAATGGCCGTTAATAGGGAAGAGATGTCTGGGACAACTGGGTACTGCGGAATAATACATTTATTAAGCTCTCGTAGGTCAATCACTAATCGATATACTGGGGGTGCATTTGGATCAGTACGTTTCATGACTGGAATGATCGGAGAATTGCATACATTGGAGTCAGTTTCTACAACCACTCCTTGAGCCATGAGCTCGTCAATAATTTTGGATAAGGCTGCTACAGCCTCAGGTGGCAATCTGTACTGTCTGATTCGTGGTAACACTACACCTGGCTTGAGAGTCACACGATAGGGTGTGATTTGCATGTAACCTACATCAGTTGGACCTTGCGCCCATAAGTGCTGCGGAACATTAGACAGTCTTGAATCAAAATCTCGTAATACATAGTGACCCTTAAAGTCACGTAGGAACAATCGTATTCCCTCTGGGGAACAGCATATAACTGCACCTAACTCTTTCAGTGTTTTAATGCCTAATAGATTTTCTGGACATAACTTAGTAAGTAACAGATCAGTAGTGCGGGACAATGGACCTACTTCTAGAGTAACTGGCTTTGAAATCTCATTTACGATAGGTTTTCCTGAAAATCCAAGGGAAACATTTCTTGAGCCTGAGAGCGGAGCCCCTGGAACTTCGGCGTGACTAATTGTGGTCCTACTTGCCCCTGTATCAATCAAAAACTTTCTGTCTTTCCCTAATACTTGACTGTGAACATAGGGACCTTCTTGATCTACAGATATCTCGATGAGAGGCAAGCCTACCTCCCGCTCTAGGCTGTTTCATGAATACTGCTGGTACTCTGGATACTCAGACTGTGCATACTGGTACATCTGCGATGTAACATGCTGTGTTGCAGCAATAGGCTGCGGTGTGGTAACTGTCTGTTGTGCATTCTGTGGCTGAGGAATCTGTGAAACTTGTTCTTGTCTAGGCGGACGTGGTCTTTCTTTAGTCTTACCAGTAGCTATGTTGTGTTTCAGAACTGCACACTCATTTATAAAATGACCTGGCTGTTTACAATAATTGCAGTTCCCTTTAACGGGAGCTGCAGGATGACTGGCTTGATTCGGACCCCTCTTCTGACTGTCTTGAGGAACAGATTGTGCAACTAGTACTTTCATTTTCGTGTCTTTCATACGTTTTCTTTCGTGTTCTTGTTCTTCTCTGATTCTATTCTGGTGGTATTGGAGCATCTGCAACATCTGGGACGGGGTATTAGCTTGCCAGGTACTTTCGACTTTCAGAACTCGATTTTTAATTTGTGGGCTTGAATTCTCGACTAATTTAGTAACAAAAAGGTGAGGGTATGACTCACTACTTGTCTTGAGGCCACTGTTGATGCTGAAACATTTTTCAAATCTAGAATAAAAATCACTAATATCTTCGTCTTGTTTCTGTTTACAGGCTGAGATTGCATCCCAGTCTTCTTTTCTAGTTGTCAATAATCTGGGTAAAACTTGTATTAATAATTCCGGTAATTCTTTACATTTATCTCCAAGACCGGTACCTGGTACTCGTGCCTTATCTTCAGCTTCTAGAACTGCCCAATCGATCTTTTTCTCCCCCACCTCCCATTCTTTTTCCTTGAGCTTTTCATACACCCCTGCGGGCAGCAGAACCTTTAACATTTTAATTATATCTGGATACGTGTATTCTCCCATACGGAGCATGTCTTTTAATTCTCTATGGAACCCTGCTGGATCTTTGTCATGACAGGGAATTAATTTCTTCATCTCGAGGAGTTCCATCTTTGTAATCGGAGTGTAAACAAACACTCGTTCTAGTTCGCCACCCGTTCCTCTGACTGGGTGGACTTCTCGTAACGGATTCTGTCTCTCCATGTAAAATGGTTTACCTTCTGGGGGTGAGACATGAACAAAATGCGGGTTCAGAAACGTTCTATATTTGTGACGCTGTTCTAGAATGACACTAATTAAATCGGTACCTAGACCTTTCCATCTATACTGGAGTAACTCGTTCAGGATATCATGTAACGGACCTGGATCAGAGTGTTGACCCTCATACAAAGTAATGAGGTGCTGAATCATATACATACCCACCAGTCGTTGCTCGACTGGGGGCAGTTTCAGAAATATCTGTGCCACTATTTCGTCTGGAAAAGTGGTAGAATCAGTAATCCATCGGACTGCTGATCGGGCTAGTTCTTGTTCATGCATGGTACTTAACTCACTGTAACCGATTCGTGATTTCAGAATGTGATCGGTAGCTTGAAACACTTGTTCTAGTGAACCTTGTTCTGGTGCTGGAGAATGAAAAATAGACTTGTGTTCTAGGCGTAAATGGCGATCTGGAAATCTAGATTTTCCTACATACGCTATTCTGGCGGAATTTTCGTCGTCTAACTCTTCAGTATCAGAGTTACTTTCTTTCTCGCTTACTTGTGCTGCTTTACGCTGTTCGTGTAATTTTATTATTTCTCTACGGATTTTCTTGTACATACTCTCCATAGCACCGACGGTCTTGTGCTTACCCTCGGCTATATTATCACTCCACCTTGTCAGGGTTCTCATTTCAGCCGGATCTTTAGACGGGTAATCTTGTTCTCTTATTAGACAATTGATCAGAAACTTTAATATCATGAGCTGGATCTCGGCTTTCCTTTGAGACATGGCCTCGCTAATGCTTTCTGGATCATCCCCTGTACGGATGAAACGATATATTCTGTCTAGATCTTCTTTCATATTCGGTAAGGTGACTAGATACTCGGCCACCTTTCTTACGCGGAATGAATATAAAACCATATTATCCTCGCCTGGGACTGGATCATAGCCGCATTCGGCAAGGGATTTTCTTATTTCTGCTACGGTCTGATGTCTGGGCGTACGCTGTGACGCTTGTGCATGTAATTCGGCTGTCGTTAAACGCTTGTGTGGCGGCGGGGTTTGAGGAGTACCTCCTCCTGCGGCCCCTAAACTAGAGTCGTCTACTGAGGCTCTTCGTCCTGGCAGAGTGGGAAATGGAAATGCAGGCTGGACTTGTATGGCGGGCTGGACCGGGGGTACCGTAACAGGTACTCCGGTGTCTGGAGGAGCGGGAAGTGCCTGATTTACAGGGACTGGCGGAGCGCGAACAGGATTTGCATATTCTGGGACTGTGTCGTCCAAATAGGATGAAATAAAAATATCAGCTGCGGTCTGTTTGTGACGTAGCTTGGTCGGAACTAATGGTGGCGGGAAATTACTGGATGCCTCTGGGGTCGCTTTTGGCAAGCCCTCGGCAAAGAGAGGATACATACCCCTATTAAGGGCATGCCTCTGTCTGTCTGACTGTTCGGCTTTGACTTGTTCACCTATCTCGATTAGTTCTTTTTCTTGTGCTCGTTCTAAGGATTCTCTACTTAATTCTGACTTTCTGATTTCCTTTTCAGTTCTTTTATGAGCTTCTTTGCGCCATAACTCGATGGCATCTTTCTGTGACTGTCTGGCTTTCTTTTTCCATAATGCTTCTTCTACTCGCATGATGCATTCGGCATCCCATGTACCCGATACGGGCCATCTATACTTTTCTTCTAACTGTTTGGTATACTCTACCCATAAATGTAGATATAATATGGCGCTTATGCCATGCTTCTGATACATAAAATGACCTGGACTGTCCCTAGGCGGAACTGGAACTGCTGCTTCCAGCAGACCCTTTCTGGTTTTTAACTGACGTAATTTCGAAAAGAGTGGCATGACTGAACTATAATCTAGACACAATACAATACACAATAAACACGATACTTATTCCCCATTCATACCACGACATTAAAATACATGAAGAACATTTAAAAATAACAGTTCGAACAGAATACTACCTGGAATACAGAACACAGAATACATGAATTTTCTCGAGAACAGAACTGACTAGAACAGGAACTAGATGCACTGCTGAAACAGTACGAAACTTACCGGTCTCATAAAGAGACACGTCAGGACCCGCATCCACCGAAGTGGACACTTCGTTTTGTGGGTCTGTGTACCACCAACCCACAGACCAGAGTCAATTAGATTGACCCTGTCTAGATACTACCCCAGTAACGGTACTCACCGGGCAGCAAGAACGGAAGGCCTCGGACTGGACTGGACTGCTACGACGACGGACGACGAACTTCGGACTTCAGTTACGGGTGGGCCTCCGGATACCTCGGACCTTGGACTCTCGGCTTGGGCTCTGGTCGGGACTCGCCGCGTTCCTCCACCGTCTCGTTTGGATGCTGGACCGCCTCCTCCGTCTCCTCCGTGGGCCTGAGGGATACTTGAAGCAGAAATATCTGCCGGTGCGCAGAAGAGTTCCGTCACGACTGCAGAGGGTCAGGGGGTCGGCGTGGCTTCACCGACGCGTGGGGAAAGGGCAAGTCCCTATTCGGGCGCCATTATGTGGTAAATAAATAAATAATACCCTATTTTTGAATGTATAAATGAATAACAGATAGCTCAATAAATAAGAGTCAAAATTCGAGGTAGTAGGAGTTTCGCAGGTTTATTACAGCATAAAGGACAGGAACAGGACAACCTGCATAGGAATAGGATGGCAGGGCCCAGCAGCGCTGCTGGTGTCAGGATCGGGACAAGAGGGCTAGCGTGGTATTTAATAACAGTACATGAGCATATATACATAACGCAAACACATAGCATTACATTGCAATAGGCGTAGCAGTGGGTGGAGCAGAAGGTGTGACGCGTAGCAGTCGCGAAAGATAAGGGTGAAAAGAGGTGTAACGGGGCGTATACATAGACATGTGATGCAAACGTAACAGAATATGTCATGAATGGGGCGGAAACCATGGAGGGGGCTACCTGAGGAGCCGGGACCTCTAACCTAATGGTGCGCGCAAACTAGCAATGACGTATCACTAGGAGAAGCTGGGGGCTATGAACTCTGTGCTAGGAGCAGAGACTGAAGTCTGGAGAGTCAGGGCGACATGTACCTAAACAGTATCTAGTATCTGATGTTTAGAGAACATGTTGATATAAACTATAAGTCAGGAGGGGAAAGGCTGACTTGATTCTAAGACTGGACCATGCATTATTCTACATGTAGTGCGTGATGAAGAATATTAAATGACCATTAAATGCAGTATTTCTCTAACGTGGAGACGTGAAGGCTAGACAATGACGGAAACTATTGATGCAGTTCAGTAGCTTAGGAATGCAGAGAAGGAGGACTGAACTGATAACTGGAATCATAACATATTCTTGGCAGACTCAGAGGCTGAGCCAGGGTGAGCCGGGCACTGCGAGGCAGGAAGTAAGTGAAGGGTCGAGGATACAGGTGGGGGCTGTATCGCTCCTCAGCGAAGTTTCAGGAGACAGGAGCTGAATCTGATGTCCGGGCCCTTTTGAGGCCTAGAAACGGGGACTTTATAATGGAATAACGTACACACTGAGAAACGTGGCAACGTAGCTTTACATAGGCCTGATATTCGTAGTATTCACGAGGACTGGAAACTGGCATACTAGAGGTGGACACAACTGTAATTGGTTTGCCTAAGCTGCATGTTTTCGAAACTGCTACCAGCAGCGATATTTTTTTCTTAAACATTTTTTCCCACACCTTTTTTATTCATGCCCTTATGATACAGCCTAACTGAAGAGGTGACGCATATATCTAACTTTAGTGTGAACAAAACAATAGATAAGTTGCCATAGAACAGTGACCGATAGTCTTTTTACAGTGATAATAGGTCACATGACCGCCACCTGGTCTAATCACCGGGACGGTTAAACACACTCGAATTGAAACGCGCGTTTACTGAGGAAGCCGCGTTCATGGCGGATTCATTTCAAGATAACAAACAGGTCAGTCTACAGCAGTTTATATGCTCGCACAGGGAAACAGGGGGCCCTACGTTTTTCTTTTAAACACCACGCGCTGCAACTTGTCTTTGCAACCTTTTTTTCAGAGTCATACCGATTAACAGCAAATGACAAACAACTCATTAAGGATAGAGACAGGCATGTAAGTCCACTATAGCATTATTATAATTTACAATGATGACATTTACCGACATGGTTCATTTTAAGTGGAATGTATTAATAGCTTAAGATTGAATGCACTATGTGACAATGTTTTATCAGCATAATTTTTCACTTCGTACTTTATTTATGGTTTATTTTCGTTTCCACAGCATGATTCCCTGATGAAGGGCTTGAATAACAGCCCGAAATGCATTGGATGTTATATGTTATTATGATGCCATAAATAATGATGTCATGCACAATGATGATATTCTGAATGATGAACTAATGATGATCATATGATACATAACACGTTATGATGAACTTTTTGAACATTAAATAACAAATAATAACACAAAGCAAGTGTGGAATCCTCTGTCATTAGGAGGAGACAATCGAGTTCCCTAGGGGATGGTCCCAGTGACCCACTGGCATCACATTTTGAGGTGTAACAAAGGGCGTTTTAGGAGGCAGTAACGCCACCCACGGAGAACCGCAAAAAGATCAACTTAGGATTAAAAAGCTGTGCATCCACCACTAATTTTTCTGTTCACAACTGTAATTGTGTCATTAATCGAACATGGGGAATACATATGCATATTTAATCATGCACACATAACACATGATGGATGACACGTAGGGACACAGAACATGGCAAAATTTACTTTTCCACAATGCACAGATGTGCATGTACACCTGCATCGGTATTTTACCATGCAATTGTATTGCATGGTAAAATACCGATTTTCAAAGCCCTGTGTCAATGTGAAACTTGGCACCTACATACCGAAAATGCATTTTTGGTAATTTTACCGACCGGTATATTTACCGATTCGGTAAAATTACTGAAAATGCCAGTTTTTTTCCCCCTACATCTCAAAATCCAATTACCGGTCGGTAACGGCCGAATTGGGCCGTTACCGACCGGTAATTGGCCACCTACATCTGACCCCTAGTCCACCCAAGTCCTATGTCTAATCTATAGGATATATTATGGATCTTTTTTTCTACAGCTTCCTGCCAAGGATTCGGGACTGCGAGCACTTTTACCCTGAACTGCTCTTCCCTTCACCGTTACCACTCGTGGTACCCGCTTCGCGGGTCCCGCTTCGTCTGGACCTTGCCACTGGGTTTCCTGCGTTGCTGCTGGGGGACAACCTACCTAACGCCCAAACTCCATCTTGGGGCGGTTGTAGGTGCAGGGCTGCGAGCGTGGGTAGGCGCAGGACTCCAAGTCCCAGGAGCGCCTGCCCGTCTCCATCACCATCAGCTGAGACGCTCTCCCTGCAGGCTCCTCCCCCAACTCAGCGTTTCTAAAACCCCCTGTGCCTGGGGCCTCGTTGGATCTTTTTTTCTACAGCTTCCTGCCAAGGATTCGGGACTGCGAGCACTTTTACCCTGAACTGCTCTTCCCTTCACCGTTACCACTCGCGGTACCCGCTTCGCGGGTCCCGCTTCGTTCTGGACCTTGCCACTGGGTTTCCTGTGTTGCTGCTGGGGGACAACCTACCTAACGCCCAAACTCCATCTTGGGGCGGTTGTAGGTGCAGGGCTGCGAGCGTGGGTAGGCGCAGGACTCCAAGTCCCAGGAGCGCCTGCCCGTCTCCATCACCATCAGCTGAGACGCTCTCCCTGCAGGCTCCTCCCCCAACTCAGCGTTTCTAAAACCCCCTGTGCCTGGGGCCTCGTTGGATCTTTTTTTCTACAGCTTCCTGCCAAGGATTCGGGACTGCGAGCACTTTTACCCTGAACTGCTCTTCCCTTCACCGTTACCACTCGCGGTACCCGCTTCGCGGGTCCCGCTTCGTTCTGGACCTTGCCACTGGGTTTCCTGTGTTGCTGCTGGGGGACAACCTACCTAACGCCCAAACTCCATCTTGGGGCGGTTGTAGGTGCAGGGCTGCGAGCGTGGGTAGGCGCAGGACTCCAAGTCCCAGGAGCGCCTGCCCGTCTCCATCACCATCAGCTGAGACGCTCTCCCTGCAGGCTCCTCCCCCAACTCAGCGTTTCTAAAACCCCCTGTGCCTGGGGCCTCGTTGGATCTTTTTTTCTACAGCTTCCTGCCAAGGATTCGGGACTGCGAGCACTTTTACCCTGAACTGCTCTTCCCTTCACCGTTACCACTCGCGGTACCCGCTTCGCGGGTCCCGCTTCGTTCTGGACCTTGCCACTGGGTTTCCTGTGTTGCTGCTGGGGGACAACCTACCTAACGCCCAAACTCCATCTTGGGGCGGTTGTAGGTGCAGGGCTGCGAGCGTGGGTAGGCGCAGGACTCCAAGTCCCAGGAGCGCCTGCCCGTCTCCATCACCATCAGCTGAGACGCTCTCCCTGCAGGCTCCTCCCCCAACTCAGCATTTCTAAAAACCCCTGTGCCTGGGGCCTCGTTGGATCTTTTTTTCTACAGCTTCCTGCCAAGGATTCGGGACTGCGAGCACTTTTACTCTGAACTGCTCTTCCCTTCACCGTTACCACTCGCGGTACCCGCTTCGCGGGTCCCGCTTCGTTCTGGACCTTGCCACTGGGTTTCCTGTGTTGCTGCTGGGGGACAACCTACCTAACGCCCAAACTCCATCTTGGGGCGGTTGTAGGTGCAGGGCTGCGAGCGTGGGTAGGCGCAGGACTCCAAGTCCCAGGAGCGCCTGACCGTCTCCATCACCATCAGCTGAGACGCTCTCCCTGCAGGCTCCTCCCCTCCTACGCTCCTCCTATAATTTACCACACAGGTGACGCTGCGCGGGAGCGCGCCGGGAGAAGCCCGGGACAAGGGCGGGCCCTCTGTGGCCTGCAGTGCCTGGCATGGGCATGCCCCTCTATCTCTTCCTGCATTTGTTATGCTATGGCTCCTGATTATGGGTTGTAAGTTCACGAGCCATTTACTTGATTGATACAATTTACATACAGTTAGGCTTTTTGTGTTATTCATTTTAGTGCTATCTGGCTATTGGGGTTTGGCTAGTATCTGCTTTTTCTAACCCTAGTCAGCCTCCTTCCCTCTGGCGATGTCCACTCGTAAAACCCGTAGCCAGAGAACTGGTAACGCTAAAACCAAAAAAGTTATTGGCACTCTAGATAATTTTATTTCACGCACTAATTCTCTGATTGACCAGGGAATTTCCCTTATGGAAAGGAGGGTTTCGATGGATCTTGTTCAAGCAAAAAGGTCATCACTTGGCAACATTGCTCTAATTCAATCCCCGCTCCAAGGAACAAATAATTCTGCCCCTCTCTCTAGTCAGTCAGTTGTTGACCAAACCCCTGCTACTTGTTCATTATCATTACCTACTAATCCTCCCCCTACGAGTTCACCATCTACTGTTAATCTCCATTTACATAAATCAGTAGCAACAGCGGTAGTAATTCACCGCGATAGTGATCCTTTACATGTGGGTGGTTCTGATATTATCATGCCAGCTTTAAATACATCGAACATTTTAACTGTTAATCCTGTTATAATTTCACAAGAGGCCATGGGCCCAAATGTTGGGGAGGCTAATTCGAGTGTTGGGGTGACGGAGGAAGGGACTCTTCCGGCCCCTATTGATCAATTGGAGTCTGATATGCTGGATTCTACCCCCCACTTACTATCGTTGGGTGTTCCAGATGATATATCGCATGATAGCAGTTTGGCTAGTATCTTGGATATTAGCGGAAGCAATGACTTTTCAATTAACTCTGAGGGCGGCCTTGATTGTTTAATGAATTTTATGTCTACTCTTATTAAATCACTGCTCCAGCCTTTGGAGACTAGGCTTGCTAATATAGAACATCAATTTACCACTATTCTTTCGCTACAAGATCCCAAGTTGATTCACCTTGGTCCTTGCACCTCAGTGGTAACATCTACTGTTTCCAACAACGCGTCCACCACTAAAAATCCACTCACGGGGGCTACTTCGGTACCTTCAACCAGCTCGTCCAATACTCCACTGCCGGTGAATAATATAAAAAGCATCAATAAACCCCCTACTTCCACATGTCCCAGTGTTGTGAACAGAAAGGTTTCCAGTATCCCCGCTCCTATTATTCCCCAGCCACAGTCCAGAAAACCCAATACACGACGAAGCATCAATTTACCACCGGATGCATGCCCGTTTGTGGTTGTTTTGACTGGCATTCCTGAACTGCCCACGTCCACTTCTGAGCGCTTCTGGGCAATCAAAAACAAAATTTGCCACTGGCTAGATAAAAATTACCCGCCACCTCCTGGTCTAAATAAGAACATACTCATGGTAGAGAGGGCCCCCTGGGTGGGTGGGAAGAAGAAAAGTATAAAGGGCGATTGTGTCGTTATCACGTTTGAGGACCCACGATTGGTGGATTTTATCTGCTCCTTTCCTCCATGCGATAATAAGTCGGTGGTATCAGCTAAACCGCTGTCCTTTTTTTATACTCAAGAGGGCCATGAGGATGTCAGATGGAGTTGGTTGAGGCCGGCCAACAAAGGGCCAGGGAGAGGGAGTAATTGGAATGTTAAGCCTACCGACCAGAACCCCCAAAAGTGGGGAGTGGCTGCTGAGGAAGGTTGGAGTTTAGTCCCTAGGAGGAAGGGGCATCATCGGATGGGAGATTCCTAGTTGATTGGAGAAGGGTGGGGTCCGGAGCTTAACTATCCCTTATTCCCTTGTTATAACTGTTTTAGTGGGTTAGAAGGGGTGGACTGACCACCATCCGAGTCCCCTGAAGTTCCCATTGAGCGAGGGGTGTTTACCCCCCTGGGCACTGGTTTCATTTCCAACACCAGGGAAGTACCACCCAATTTAGATAGTACCAGTTTAGGCATATTGGTAGGGGATATTGATATTTTGACATCTCCGAAGGACCCCTCATCGTCCCTTTCCCCTATCAAAATCCTGTCTTGGAACATAGCAGGCTTAAAGAAAAACCTGTCTAATCCGGCTTGGAACAATTTCCTGGAGGATTACCACATTTGTATGTTCCAAGAAACCTGGGGGCATATTACCAACAACTAGCGATAATTATCGCTATGTTGGTATAGCGGCGATATTTTTATCGCCGAGCTGCGGCGATTTTTATCGCTTAGGAGCCTTGATATTTTCAAGGTTTATCTCCTAAGCGATAAAAATCGGCCGAAATGCATGAATATCGCTGAAAAGTCAGCGATATTCATGCATTACCAAGCAAATGCTCTTAGCCATGTTATCCACCTACAATTGGATAACATGGCTAAGAACTGCTCTGGGGCAGGTGTTAGCTTTTGGAGATATTCGCGCTTAGCGCGAATATCTCCAAAAGTTGGTAATAGGAGATAGCGATGTTAGCGACTGTTTCCAGTCGCTAACATCTTGGCACGCCCACTTTGCATGTCATTAGTGATAAATATCACTGACATGCAAAGCGGGGCCCAAGATGGTCGCTATCCCCTACTAGCTGTCGCTAACTGGTGTTAGCGACAGCTAGGTAATAGGGAGATAATTTTATCTCCGCTTTCTTGGCTTTTAAAGCCAAAAAAGCGGAGATAACCCCCTTGATAATATGCCCCCTGGTGTGTTCAGCCAGAATATAAGCAGGGTTATTCCACATTCTTTGTTCCCGCAATTTTACCGGGGAAGGGGCGTCCTTCGGGAGGTTTACTTATCTGGACAAGGATAGATTTGAATTGTGTTGTCACTCTTAATCATATTCCCTCCAATGATATACTGCATATCACTGTTAAAAGCCTGGCTGGTAGAAATGCCCTGGATCTATTCTGTGTTTATGCCAGAGGTCTACCGGGTGGCCAATCCTCACCCACATTGGAGTTGTTAGACAACAGGCTATCCTGCCTCCCTTCCAAATCTTCAGTACTAGTGGGGGGTGATTTTAACTGCACCTTTGAGCCCTTGGATGAGGAGGACCTATCGGGTTCTCATAGTAAATTAGGGAACCAGCTCATCCCATCTTTAACTCTGGCTCCAATCAAGAAGTGGTCTGCTAGAGCCATTCAGCTAAATGCCCTGGTCTCTGCCCACGATCTATGGGCCTTAAACGGTCGTACTACATCAGATCGTATGGGCGCAATGACCTTTAATCGAATAGGCTGCCCTTCACGAATTGATTACATCCTTCTAGATGTTTGGTCATGGGCTAACCTTGTGGATATGAAGGTCTGTCAGAGGATTGACAGCGATCATAATCCCCTTTGTATGGACATGTTTTGGGGTGATAAAATTGGTAACAGTCTTCCTAATGATCTGATTACCAAAGAATTAGTTCCCTCCAACTGTAACCGCAGGCTCAAATGGAATGTAGTTAGGTGCGATGAAGGGATACTTGAAAATATTAAAGCTCTAGTTCTGGCAGCATCAAGTGATTTACCACCAGCCATCCCAATTGTCCTCCATTCCCGGGGGCCTACGACAGCAGGGTGCTAGGCTCTCTCTTACACATGGAAAGATGGGAGCACAATGTGCTTTTTAAAATACCCCTCACACTCTAAAAAAAACCAAGTAGAGTCATGCTTCATCATAGGGGTCTTCCCGCCCCTATAACGGGACGGGGCGTGCTATGACCAGACGAAATACGCGGGAGCACTAAGATGTGACAGAGGCTATGTGTGGGTGTATAGGAATCAGTGAAAGTGTAGGGACCTAACACTAGTGAGTGTGTAAAAAGTGAAAAATTGAAAAAGATTTAAAAAATTCCCTGGCTTGGTAGAAAAAAACAATTTTATTAGCTTCTCCAGCTGGGAACATTAAGAAGGGGTTGTGTGGTAGAGCATTAGCCACTACCTTGTCGACATGTTTCGTAAGCAGTCCCCTACTGCTTACTCATCAGGACCAAAAGAGAAGTCCCTACTGGTATTTACTCAGTTTCTAACAAGTGATGCCTACTGTCCTATAAACAGCCAACAAAAATAAGTTGGCTGTTTAGGCCTCAGGGCATGAGTTGGCCCAAGTGAGGCAGGAAAAAACGACCTATTATGGTCTCTGTAAGGAAAAAGGAAGAGAAAGACCAACATAAATTTATGACTGGACATTGTTTTCTGAATGGAAAAGAAAACAAACAGACAAACGAACAGGTTTTTTGTGTAGAGGACCACAATTTCAATTATTCAAAGCGGTTCTTTTTTCATACATGAAAATCAACATGTAATTATGTGTCTCTCGGTATCACTGCCCTTTGTGGGAGACAACAATGGTATCGTTTTGTCGGGACCTTTATCGTAGTGTCACACACACACAACAACAATCGTGACTCAATGCATTTACAACAGACTAACAGAAGAGAGGGGAGGGGGACCTCCTTGCTAATGTTTCTGAAATAATAATGGTGACATACTTATCTCAGCAGTTATCTATGCCCCATGAGGTTTTGCAGACGAAGGGTAATCTGCGCAGTTTACTATGGAAAACAAGGTTTCATTTCAGGTGTTTGTTTCAAAAGCGCAGCGAGATATCAGTGCGTTTTTTCTGCCCATGCGACCCGTTTTTTAGAGACTCAAGGTCGGAGTCTATTACTTACGTCTCTGCCGCAAAAAGAAAGCATTGTTCCTACCCCCGTGCACCTCCGAGGATTGCCGGGATCAAGTGACACGGTGTTTTTGAAAGCCACTGTGCTTCCGCATTCGTTACGCGCTGGGTGCCGCCCCTTTCCTTGTGCTAGAGCGTCAACCATCTAATATGGCGGCGTATTTTTGGCACGGCGGAAGGGCAGAGGAAGCGGAAGTCTTTTTTCTCTCTTTTCTCGATATCGTTTCAACAGCATACAAGTGAAGCGATCATTTATATACCCTTGTTATACACAGATTCCATGTGGATTACAATTGATACAGTGCTTTTTGATGTATTTCAAATTGTTTTTAAAAGGGTTTTGTTATTGATACAGCAACATCGTCAGTAGATCTGCATATATGGTAACCTACAATTAGTTAGTGTTACTGTACCTCCCTTCAGTAGTCAATTCTACTAACTATGAGATCTAACCATGTGACAAGTCTTTATGTCTACTGCATAAGCATACTGCGCAATCACCATATATGCAGATCTACTGTCGTAACAAGTATCAAGCCCCGAAGAAAGCCTTCGATCATATATTGCTATAACCAGCATTTCAGCCTCAGCCCCCTATCTCTTGGAAATATCAATTACTACGATGTTGCTGTATCAATAACAAAACCCTTTTAAAAACAATTTGAAATACATCAAAAAGCACTGTATCAATTGTAATCCACATGGAATCTGTGTATAACAAGGGTATATAAATGATCGCTTCACTTGTATGCTGTTGAAACGATATCGAGAAAAGAGAAAAAAGACTTCCGCTTCCTCTGCCCTTCCGCCGTGCCAAAAATACGCCACCATATTAGATGGTTGACGCTCTAGCACAAGGAAAGGGGCGGCACCCAGCGCGTAACGAATGCGGAAGCACAGTGGCTTTCAAAAACACCGTGTCACTTGATCCCGGCAATCCTCGGAGGTGCACGGGGGTAGGAACAATGCTTTCTTTTTGCAGCAGAGACGTAAGTAATAGACTCCGACCTTGAGTCTCTAAAAAACGGGTCGCATGGGCAGAAAAAACGCACTGATATCTCGCTGCTCTTTTGAAACAAACACCTGAAATGAAACCTTGTTTTCCATAGTAAACTGCGCAGATTACCCTTCGTCTGCAAAACCTCATGGGGCATAGATAACTGCTGAGATAAGTATGTCACCATTATTATTTCAGAAACATTAGCAAGGAGGTCCCCCTCCCCTCTCTTCTGTTAGTCTGTTGTAAATGCATTGAGTCACGATTGTTGTTGTGTGTGTGTGACACTACGATAAAGGTCCCGACAAAACGATACCATTGTTGTCTCCCACAAAGGGCAGTGATACCGAGAGACACATAATTACATGTTGATTTTCATGTATGAAAAAAGAACCGCTTTGAATAATTGAAATTGTGGTCCTCTACACAAAAAACCTGTTCGTTTGTCTGTTTGTTTTCTTTTCCATTCAGAAAACAATGTCCAGTCATAAATTTATGTTGGTCTTTCTCTTCCTTTTTCCTTACAGAGACCATAATAGGTCGTTTTTTCCTGCCTCACTTGGGCCAACTCATGCCCTGAGGCCTAAACAGCCAACTTATTTTTGTTGGCTGTTTATAGGACAGTAGGCATCACTTGTTAGAAACTGAGTAAATACCAGTAGGGACTTCTCTTTTGGTCCTGATGAGTAAGCAGTAGGGGACTGCTTACGAAACATGTCGACAAGGTAGTGGCTAATGCTCTACCACACAACCCCTTCTTAATGTTCCCAGCTGGAGAAGCTAATAAAATTGTTTTTTTCTACCAAGCCAGGGAATTTTTTAAATATTTTTCACTTTTTACACACTCACTAGTGTTAGGTCCCTACACTTTCACTGATTCCTATACACCCACACATAGCCTCTGTCACATCTTAGTGCTCCCGCGTATTTCGTCTGGTCGTAGCACGCCCCGTCCCGTTATAGGGGCGGGAAGACCCCTATGATGAAGCATGACTCTACTTGGTTTTTTTAGAGTGTGAGGGGTATTTTAAAAAGCACATTGTGCTCCCATCTTTCCATGTGTAAGAGAGAGCCTAGCACCCTGTTGTAAATGATAAAAATATATATAAAAACATCACTCATTCACTTTTCTTTGATAAAATCTCTGTGGTTATAAAAGCTTACTTTGGAGGGTGATTCTATCAGTACCTCTACGCTTCTCCTTTTTGGTTTGGGCCTACGACAGCAGCCAAGTATAAGAATTTAATAGGTGAGATAAGCACGTTTTTCACTAAAAAAATCAAGGGCCACCAATTGACTAAACATACCCAAAGGAAGGGTAACCCTTGGTATACAGTCTCCTGTAGGAAAAAAAGAAAAGCCATCTCCCTGCCCATAAAAAACAAGGACATATTAGCTGCTAGAATTGCAAGACAAGACTATCGCAACAGTATTGCGAAAGCCAAAAAAGTATGGGAAGAGGAACACTGGCAGACATTAAAGGAAGCAGCTCATGGTAAAAACGCTACTGCGTTTTGGAAATTAATAAATACCCTTGACAGGCGTGGTGCTGAGCCTATCCCAAACCACATCACCGAGTGCCAATGGCACTCCCATTTCTCTAAGTTATATGGCGAAGGTAGCCTGGAAGTTGTGCAAGCTTTCCAGGTATTAGATACCGGTTGTTTGGTCCACTCAAATGGTGACATTACAAATGAGTTGTTTACGCCCCGTGAAGTCCAGGATGCTATCCATAAAATAATTCTGGGTAAGGCTCCTGGCCCGGATGGCATTCCGGGGGATTTATTGTTGCATGACCCTACGGTCTGGGCCGATTTTATTGTAAATATTATGAATCTTATTCAGTCTGGCCACCAAGTACCCGATTCCTGGAAAGGCGCTGAAGTTGTTACTATTTTTAAAAATGGTGAGAGAGAGGACCCTGCCAACTACAGACCAATTAGTTTAATTGATGTCATTCAAAAAGTAGTTGGCAGGGTCATCATAAATCGGATTGAGTGCTGGCTAATGGAATATAACATTCTGTCCCATTTCCAGGCAGGTTTTAGAAGTAATGTAGGAGCAATGGATCAGGTTTTTAAATTTTGTGCAGTTTTTTGGAAAACAGTGTCAATAGCCAGAGGGAGTCTTTACCTGGCCTTTATAGACTTAAAAACTGCATTTGACGTAATACCCCGTGCCAAATTATGGGAAGTTTTATTAGATATGGGATTCCCACTCTATTTGTTACAATTCATCATTAAACTACACGAAGGAACTTTTGCTAGGATTCGGTGGGGGACGCAGGGGCAACTCACAAAGAGTATTCCTGTCAACAGAGGGGTGCGGCAGGGGTGCGTGATGGCCCCTACTTTGTTATCTCTCTTCATAAACGGAGTGGTGAATAGTCTTCAAGAGATACCGGCAGATGCCCCTATCATTGCCGGGGAGAAAACACCATCTCTCCTGTTTGCCGACGACACCCTTCTGTTATCCAAAACCCCCAAAGGTCTCCAAACCCTTCTCGATCGTTTTAGTGTTTTTTGTCAGGAACGGGGACTTACAATAAACACTGCAAAAACGAAATTGATGGCAATGACTACTAAGAGAAACCGTAGGAATATACACTTGTTTTTGAATGGATCACCTCTTGAGGTAGTGGAAGAGTTTGACTACCTCGGGGTTAGAATTAACAATAATATGAAATGGGAACCCCATATTAGTAAAATGATTTTAAATCTTAAAAGAGTTTCCGGCACTATTTTAAAGAACCAGCGGCTCTCAGTGAGCAGACCAATAGCCCCCGCCCTGTCAGTTTATGAGGGAAAGGCAATAGCCTCAGCAGTCTACGGCTCAGAAATATGGGGCATTGAGAATACTAACAGCCATGTGTTAACGGAGAATAAGTTCATGAGAGATTTGGTTTCGCTTCCAGCCTCTACCCCATTGAAACCATTATTTGCAGATTTGGGCAGGAGGTCCGTTCGGGACATTGTTCAGCTACGTCCTCTTCTATATTGGGTGCGCCTCAGGAGGACTCCCGAATTAGCTAATTACGCTACAGTGTTTGACGAATTATTAAAACTAAACACCTCAGGCAAGATCAAGTGGTTAAATGCTTTAAAACAACTTACAGCTAGTGTGGGTTTAAGCGATGCATGGGCTTCCCAATCCCCCCCACCAAAACAAATGGTAAAAAAACTTTATTGGGACTGGATAGAAGCTAAGGCTTTGTATAACCCAAACTGGGGGCAATTAACCGAGAACTTTTTATCCCATAAGTGTACTACCAAACTAGAATTGTTCCTGGACTTTATCCAGATTCCCCGGGATAGGACCCTCTACCTGAAATTTAGATACGGTACCCTGCCCCTCAAAAACTTCACGTCCAGATGGGGTAGAAGGAGGGATGAGGATAGAAAGTGCCCGGGTTGTACCTGCCCAGAAGAATCATTGGGTCATTTCTTTTTTGCCTGTAAAGCATATACCGTAGCTAGGAACAAATGGTTAAAACCTGTTCTAAAGAATCTTGGAGTTAGGGATTACAAATCTGCCCTACGTATCATTATCTCCAATACCTCCTGTATGGTTACTGTTTGTGGGGTTGCAAAGTTTTTATCTTGTGCCTGGATTATTAGGTTAAAGTTGCTAAATATTGTGTCCTCAGTCAACATTCCTATATGATTTTCATATGTATCCTCTGTAATGATGAAATGGTTTTTATATTTATGTATGTACTGTATGTTTGTACTTTTTATGATACATGTGTCGAATAAAAGTATAATGACTGATATATTATTCCAAAGCGCAGAGCCTATTAGGAATATAGGAACTACACTACATTGCCAGTGACTCATCCTGAGCTGGATGCACATCTGAAGGAGCATCGGCAGCAAGGCAGGGGTGAGTATTTGTGGAGGGTGACTTTAGCTGAGAGCGGATGCATATGTACAGGGCCTGTGGCAACGGTGGGCCATGTGATGTTCGTGGGGTAGTGCTGTGCTGTGTCATGTGAGTGGCTGCTGGGATGGGTGGCAGTGTCATGCATTGGTCCAAACTGGCCTTACAAGGTGTTCCTCCCTGCTGTGCTTTTCCATAGCCAGATGTGTTAGGATCTACATAATCATTCAGCAGTGGGAAAGTGTGGGGAATCTATTAGGGGGTGAACAGCAGTGTCCACTATCTGAGTGTGACTTCATGTATGCCTACTTTTCATGCACCATGATCAGTGAGGCCCACACATCTGACAACAAGGTGCACCAGAGTACCACATGGTGCTTGGTATGGCCTACTTGCCATTTTGTACTGTCATGTCCTAATAGGTGTGTGTGTTGTCCCCTCCTGTTCCCTCAAGGTCTGTCACTGGTAATAAGTGTTATCCCCACATCATGTCCCTTGGTGTGGGCAGGGCAAGTTGTGTGTCTGGTACACTTCATCCACAGGCAGGGTGTTGTGCTGTGTGGCCTCAACATGGCTCAGTAATGGCAGAGATCCAGGGTTACAGGCACTGTTGTGGTCTATGTAGTGTGTTGCTGCAATGTGATTGCAGGGTGTGGTGGTCACCATGTTGATTTTTGCATCTCCTGTACTGCATTGATTTGATTGCTTTGTCCTGATGATGATACTAACACAAGCCTGCATCTCTCTCTCATGCAGAATCGCCAGTGGACACGGAGGGACAGGAGCTGGAAACCAGTGGTGGTGAGAGTAGCGCTACAGGTGCACCGCAGGCCAGTGACACAGCTCACCAGCGCATATGAGGGGGACCGGAGTATGCGGGAAGAATCCGTGCCTGAGACACAGAGTACAACATCCTCTGATGTCAGCGGTGATGTATTCATGTTGGCAGGCACAGGGAATGGGGAGTCTGCATCAACACAGCGGCCATTGCCCACCCTCCAATCCACTTCCTCTGGTGCTGCCCGTGTCTGTGTCAGTAAAAGGGGTGACGAGTTACATTCACACCTGGCACTGCTGAGCCTGCCACTGTCCCCCCTGCTGCCCTCAGTGCTGAGTCTGTGGAGCTCCTGCGCCAGCTTTGTGTGGGCCAGACAGCCCTGTGCAATGCCTTCGGTGACCATGACGAAAAATGAGGCCAGGTGGTTGCCTACATGGAGGGTATACACTCTGACGTGGGTGGACTACACGGTACAGTCCAGGCTTTGTCATCCGCAGTGACGTCTGCCCTTTAACAGGCACATAATCCCATTCCTGCTCAGGTGCCTTTGTCCACCCCCAGTCAGTGGACACATCGGATGATAGTGACCACGGTTCCCATGCGTCACAGTCACGATACAGCACAAGAAGTACACAGCAGACACAACCCAGGTGGTCCCGCCCACAGACACCATCCCCACAAAAGAGCAGAGCCTCCCCAGAATGCAAAGACAAGAGCCCATCAGGGAAGAGCGTGGGCCGAAAAAGCAATGAGGCTGACATCAGGCTCCCATGCCTCAAAGGCATCACCAGTAAAGGACTCTACTGTCCCTAAAACTTCATGCAGAGCTAGGCGTGCAGTGTCTGTGCCCACTGAGGAGGTGTTGTATAGCAAGGGTACACCTAGGAAGGGCACAGGGCCACAACCCCCACCACATCAACTCCAATTCCAAGCCCAGTGAAGCAGGTGGAGGAGGGCACTGTAGGGGCTAGCCCTGGCAAACAGGCAAAGGAGGGCACTGTAGGGGCCACCCCTGGCAAAGAGGCAAAGGAGGGCACTGTAGGTGGGACACCCAGCAAACAGGGGAAGTTGGTCCAGAGGCGTAGCCAGACAAAGCATTCCGCAGGATCCAGCACATCACCAGAGGTAGTGCCAGTGTCTGCACCTGATGCGGGACAGTTGGTGTGTGTGCCTGTTGTGTCATCACCAGTTCCCATAACCCTAGTACATTTTGTACACAAGCCATTTCGTATTCCCAAAAAGTGAATGGGCACCACTCAAACCTCTCCCACCCACACTGTGTCACAGGTCTGCATGACTCCACCTCCACGTGCAACTATATCATCTGGTCCAAACAGCCTTCCAGCTTGCCAAGCCACTGATAGCTCTACATCACCTGGGCCTCTGTCTCCCCAGTCAAGTGGTCCTGCTGTCCCCGACAAACAGCCAGCTCCAAGTCCGCCTGACAGCCAAATGTGAGTGGCACTCCCCCTCATACACCTATCTCTCATAGAGGTGTGCTAGTCCTGACCATTGTTTGTCACCTGGGTGTGTTGCTGGCATGGAAGGCTACAGTCAGACAAACTCACGGTGCAGCCTCTCATGTACTTGCTGTGCCACCTGCCATGGACACTGGCCCTATTGCTCTGCTGTGTTGGACTCTCCCCTGTGCCATGGACACTGGCCCTGTTGCTTTGCTGTGTTGGGCTCTCCCCTGTGCCATGGACACTGGCACTGTTGCTCTGCTGTGTTGGACTCTCCCCTGTGCAGCCTCTCATGTACTTGCTGTGCCACCTGCCATGGACACTGGCCCTGTTGCTCTGCTGTGTTGGACTCTCCCCTGTGCAGCCTCTCATGTACTTGCTGTACCACCTGCCATGGACACTGGCCCTGTTGCTCTGCTGAGCTGGAGTCTCCCCTATGCAGCCTCTCTTGTACTTGTTGTGCCACCTGCCATGGACACTGGCCCAGTTGCTCTGCTGTGTTGGACTCTCCCCTGTGCCATGGACACTGGAACTGTTGCTCTGCTGTGTTGTACTCTCCCCTGTGAGGCCACTCATGTACTTGGTGTGCCACCGGCCATGGGCACTGGCCCTGTTGCTCTGCTGTGTTGGAGTCTCTCCTGTGAAGCCTCTCATGTGCTTGCTGTGCCACCTGCCATGGACACTGGCTCTGCTGTGTTGGACTCTCCCCCGTGCCATGGACACTGGCCCTGTTGCTCTGCTATGTTGGACTCTTCCCTGTGCAGCCTCTCATGTGCTTGCTGTGCCACCTGCCATGGACACTGGCCCTGTTGCTTTGCTGTGTTGGACTCTCCCCTGTGCCATGACACTGGCACTGTTGTTCTGCTGTATTGGACTCTCCCCTGTGCCATGGACACTGGCCCTGTTGCTCTGCTGTGTTGGACTCTCCCCTGTGCAGCCTCTCATGTACTTGCTGTGCCACCTGACATGGACATTGGCCCTGTTGCTCTGCTGTATTGTACTCTCCCCTGTGCAGCCTCTCATGTATTTACTGTGCCACCTGCCATGGACACTGGCCCTGTTGCTCTGCTGTGTTGGACTCTCCCCTGTGCCATGGACACTGGCCCTGTTGCTTTGCTGTGTTGGACTCTCCCCTGTGCCATGACACTGGCACTGTTGTTCTGCTGTATTGGACTCTCCCCTGTGCCATGGACACTGGCCCTGTTGCTCTGCTGTGTTGGACTCTCCCCTGTGCCATGGACATTGGCCCTGTTGCTCTGCTGTGTTGGACTCTCCCCTGTGCAGCCTCTCATGTACTCGGTGTGCCACCTGCAATGGACATTGGCCCCGTTGCTCTGCTGTGTTGGACTCTCCTCTGTGCCACGGACACTGGCCCTGTTGATCTGCTGTGTTGAACTCTCCCCTGTGCAGCCTCTCCTGTACTTCCTGTGCCACCTGCCATGGACATTGGCCCTGTTGCTCTGCTGTGTTGTACTCTCCCCTGTGCAGCCCCTCATGTACTTGCTGTACCACCTGCCATGGACACGGTCCCTGTTGCTCTGCTGTGTTGGAGTCTCCCCTGTGAAGCCTCTCATGTACTTGCTGTGTCACCTGCCATGGACACTGGCCCTGTTGCTCTGCTGTGTTGGACTCTCCCCCGTGCCATGGACACTGGCCCTGCTGCTCTGCTGTGTTGGACTCTCCCATGTGCAGCCTCTCATGTACTTGCTGTGCCACCTGCCATGGACACTGGCCCTGTTGCTTTGCTGTGTTGAACTCTCCCCTGTGCAACCTCTTCTCATGTACTTACTGTGCCACCTGCCATGGACACTGGCCCTGTTGCTCTGCTGTGTTGGACTCCCCCCTGTGCCATTGACACTGGCCCGGTTGCTCTGCTGTATTGTACTTGCCCCTGTGCAGCCTCTCATGTACTTGCTGTGCCACCTGGCATGGACATTGGCCCTGTTGCTCAGCAGTGCTGTACTCTCCCCTGTGCAGCCTTTTGTGTACTTGCTGTACCACCTGCCATGGACACTTGCCCTGTTTCTCTGCTGTGTTGGAGTCTCCCCTGTGCAGCCTCTCATGTAGTTGCTGTGCCACCTGCCATGGACACTGGCCCTGCTGCTCTGCTATGTTGGACTCTCTCCTGTGCCATGGGCACTGGCCCTGTTGCTCTGCTGTTTTGGACTCGGGAAACATCACTTACAACGCAACTTTTACCACACAATGCTTTCACATCGCAACTTTTACAACGCAAACCATTACAACGCATTGCGCTGGGGGGGGGCGCTCTAGGATAGGGAATAGATTTAATTTACTATCCAACACCTTCCCTACTATCCACAGGGACTGGAGTTGGAATAGTAAATTAAACTATTCACTATCCAGCACCCCAAAGCGCTATGCTTTGTAAAGGCATGTGTTGTAAAACTTGCGATGTAAAAGCATGCGTTGTAATGTCGAACATCCGTTGGACTCTCCCCTGTGCCATGGACACTGGCCATGTTGCTCTGCTGTGTTGGACTCTCCCCTGTGCAGCCTCGCATGTACTTACTGTGCCACATGCCATGGACACTGGCCCTGTTGCTCTGCTGGGTTGGACTCTCCCCCGTGCCATGGACACTGGCCCTGCTGCTCTGCTGTATTGGCCTCTCCCATGTGCAGCCTCTCATGTACTTGCTGTGCCACCTGCCATGGACACTGCCCTGTTGCTCTGCTATGTTGGACTCTCCCCTTTGCAGCCTCTCATGTACTTGCTGTGCCACCTTGCATGGACACTGGCCCTATTGCTCTGCTGTGTTGGACTCTTCCCTGTGCCATGGACACTGGCCCTGTTCCTCTGCTGTGTTGGATTCTCCCCTGTGCCATGGACACTTGCCCTGTTGCTCTGCTGTGTTGGACTCTCCCCTGTGCCATGGTCACTGGCATTCCTGTTTGAAGTTTGCCTGTGCAGATTATCCTGCATATGATCAGCATGATGTGCCTTGCTCTTGTCTACTGTTGTTCAACTGTCAGATCTATGCAATATGTGAATAAAGACCGTTACTCCTATTGTGTGTTTTGTCAGTGTCCTTGCTGATTAAAGTTCTTTTGGTGTGTGCATTTGGTTGCCTGTGCCCCATCCTCTATGTGTCACTTCAACATTGCTAAGCTCTTTGCCCTCATCACATTTTTAAACAGGGGTGACAGTGTCTTCAGTCCATTCAGACACTGATACTAGTGTTATCTGTGAAGGCTATTTCACCTGTCATGCAGTTCTCTTTTTAGTGGTTTGCTATTGTTGGCTATATTGTTGACATGTCAGGTTGGGGCACACTGCCAGCAGAGGGTGTGATGCTGTGCACAGGTTGGCATGCAGGCTGGGCAATGTCATGATGTATGTGTGTGATACCTTTATGTGTGTCCAGCTGTGTATGTGTATGTTCATCTTGTGTTGGCCCTTAGTCCTGGTCCCATGGCCTACATGAGATGTGTGCTCTTGGGTAGTCAATAGGTGTGCAGTGTGAAGGGTGTGGATGTGTGTGTGTGTGCCCCTGGATTCTGATAGACCCACATGTGTCACCCAGGAGTTGTGAGCCTGTTGTTTGGATGTTCCTGCCTTGTGGATATGGTTGTATGCACATGTGTGAGTTGTCTGTTGTGCACTGTGCAGTGTGTTTTGGTGTGTCCATGCTGTTTTGCCGGACTCCTCCTTGTTGTTTCGGTCACTTATGAGTGTGCAAAATGTGTGACTTGCACATCAGTGTTGTGTTTGTATGATCATCCATGTGTCTTGAGTGTGTTTGTGTAGACTGTGTAGCCCTGCTGCTCCACACTGCCATTGTGTTTGTGTTTCTCATGCATTGTAGGCACATGGTGCCTTTTATCCTCCTGTATGGCATGGTGTGTGTGGTGTGATGCCACCCCCAATGTGAGCCATTTATGCCTAAGCATTGTGGGTCTGCACTCCCGCTATTTGTATATGGTACACCACTTACATGTCTACTACTGACATGCAGGTCACTTCACTTTGGTATCAGCTGGCCCCTTGATATACATGTGTGTGTGCCTCCCCATCACTTCATTTGTGTAACTGTGCTTTGTGGTGCAGTTCTTGGGCTAAGAGTGACGTTCCACTGTGGACATTGCCCCAATGGTTTAAGTGTGCTGTTCTTGTGCTATTAGTCAGCCAGGTTTGCTCATGTGCACTTCATCTGTGTGTGCTGCCCAGTGCTCTGGTCAAGATGGTTGTGCTCTTGTTTCCCAGAGTGGTGCATGTGTTGTTGTTGTGTTGGATGTATGTGTGTTGGCTGTGGTATTGCTTCACTTCCGGGTGTGCAGTTGTGTTTGTGCTGTGCTGATTTGTGTTGTGTGTGTTGAGGTTGTGTGAGTCATGTCTGTGTGTGACTGTTGTGCTTGGTGTGCACACACTGCTTGTTGTGCATACATATCTGGGTGTATGTGGCCTTGGCATTGTCTGATGTGCATCCCCTGATGTCCTGTAGTGTTTGTTCATTTTTGATTTCATGTGCATCTGTGGTTGGTTTGATGTGGCAGTGTATTTCTGTGCTGGTGCACTTCTTGTGTGATTTGTGTTATGTTGTGTGTGTTTTGTTCCTGAGTGATGGGGTTGTGCACTCCTGTTGTGTCTGTGCTCCCATTGCCTTTCCACAGTTTGGCTGACAGTGTATGTCTGTTTCTGATGTGGTTCTGGGTGTGTTCCTGTAGTGTTTGTGTGTTGTTTTTGGAAAGGCATCTGTTTAGGCATCCCTGTGAGTGTGTTGTGTTTTTGGCTACACCCAGGGTGTGTGTTTGTTTGTGTGTATATGTGCTGGCAAGTATTGGCAGCCTTCAGTGTGTGTGGCACTGGTGCTGTGTGCTCCTTGTCAGGCCCCGCCTCAGTGGCTGTCGTCCTGGTTGTTTGTTGTGTGGTGCAGGTGTGTATTGAGCTTGCTTGTTGCTGTGCTGGTTGCTGTGCATGGGGGTGCACAGGATGGGCACCTGGCCTGTAACTTGATGGGGTGTGTTGATGTGTGGTTGGGGGTGGTGTGTCCTTGTGGTCTTTGTGCCCTGCCCATGCCTTGGAGTGGCCCTGCCTTCTGCATTGTGCGCATGTGTTGGCTGCTTGGGTAACGTGACCGGGACCGGTACGTGGCTGCTAGTTCACGAGCGATGTGTGTCCAGGAAGCAGTGGGTTGACTTGGGGGCAGGTGGGTCATGTGTGGGTGCCCTTGTGTATGTGTTGTTACCCCCAGCAGGGTGTCTGTGGTGGATTTGGACCCTGTGTCAGCCTGTGTGTTGAGTGTTGTTTTTGTGTAGTTGCGTACCTGCGGCGGCGTCCGTGGTGGCCCATCGGATGATAGTGCTGTAGCAGGTACAGCACCAGAAACACAGGTAAAGCTGGGTCCATGGAGGTCTTGACCGGGTGGTGTGGACCGGGTCTCTGCTATCGCGATCCGCTGTTGAGTTTCCGCCGTCTCTGGTTGGACGGTGTCTCCGCTGCGGTGCGTCTGCCTGTTTGGGCCATCCTAGTTTGTGGAGCAGGGTGGACGTCATTCCGCATGGCGGTGAGTCTCCATAGGCTCCCACCGCCGCGGTGACGAGCACACTTTGATGGGGGTGTGCGTCGCTCTGCGGCAGCCGGGAATTGACCTATGTTTTGCTATACTAATATGGAGGACGTGTTTCCCGCTGCTCGCGGGCAGAAAAAGGCGTTTTTCCGCACCGCCAGACATCCTAATGGACCACTAAGTGTTGTTTTCTGCAAATTTCTCCATAGGCACTGGTTGAAATGATAATAACAGCCCTGGATGCAGGTGTGTGGATGCACTTTTAATATTTTACTAAGCATTGATTGTTTGAAATCCAATATTATTTTTTCAGGGGAATAGTCATTTGTTTTCTGTTTTATTGTGGTTAATAATTCCATGTATGTGGAATTATTTTTAATTGGTAGTAGTGCATAAGTAATGGTAGGTTGCAATTTTGATATAGGCCGTGTATTGTATATAATTGGAAAAAAGGTTTAGGACAAATATTAAAAGTCCCATCCATCATCCAATGTTGGCTTTCCTGTAATTTTATTAGGTTATTAGAAGTGCCAAATATTATCACTCTTTTGTCATTGCTTTCGTTATGATAAATGACAAATGGTTGTTTGTTCATGCTTATACTTTGTTCAGGACTTAGAATGACTTCACTATATCTGGGAATTGGAGTGGTAGTGGTAGTGGTTTTTTTAGTTCATGAAATTGTTCTTTTTAGTGAAGCTACGCTTGGCATTTGTGTGGTGGTTGTTTTGGGGATTTTGGGAATTTGTTCTTTTAAAATGACACTTGTTGGTTTCTGGAAACCTGTGCTAGCTTCTTTTATATTTTCTGAAGCAGATCTTACTTCAATTTCTGTTATGTTCGGAGGGTGGTTATGCTCCCTAGTGTAAAGTACCGTTGTTTCCCTAGTTGTTGCTCTCCGTAACATTTATTTGAGTAATATTTACAACATTTCCAGTTCACTTTTAACTCAAATTGTTTTTCTTGAGTATAAGTGTGCCCCATATAACAAAGTAATATTTTTTCCCTCCTGGCTTGTTATGAATTCAGCTCCTTCAATCATTTTGTTGTATGTTAATCTATAAAAATGTATATTATAGTTATTTAAAATGTTGTTATATGCATTTAAATTTAAATATACAAACATTTTTATACTATATACTTACATTGATGGTAATTCTGTTTTTGAATTTGCTGGTGTTTCTCTTTTAGTTGTATTTCCATTCTGTATTTTCTTTCCCTGAAAAATAAAAGTAAATTTGTTTGTTTTTATAGTTGACAGTGGATCGGTGGATTGACCGGTGACGGTAGTGCAGAGGAGATACTGCCGGTCACTATCTTTTCATTGTAGGCATTACGGGACACCCATCTTGGGGATCTCTGGAGGCAGCGCTCTAGTTGCTGGCCCGGAAAGCCATAAAAAAAGCTATGGCGCAAACGCACAGCGGGTGCGCCAAAGGCAAGCCTGTCTGCGCCCGTCTGCGCAAGGTCTGCACCGAGTGCCAGGACCCCTGTCTGTCCACATTCAGGTAACTCAACGATATTAACATACGCCAGAAGTAGGCTAGTTCATTTAAATGCGTTGGGCAGGAATTCAGACTGTCCATGTCTCTCCTTAGATGGAGCACCGGAAAACCCGACTATTTGTCCTCAATGTAATATTAGTCTCCCCGCACTATTATTTAGTCAAATAAATGGAGGGCTATCGGAGCGGGCATGTGCTCTGAGTGATAGTACAAAGGGATTTAAAGGGCTCTTGCTTAACGCCCGGTCACTAGTTAAGCACAGTACCACATGTGCCACTCTGATAGAGGACCTGGGAGTGAAAGTGGCATTTATCACTGAAGCCTGGACGGATGCAGCCTCAGGACCAGACATAGTAAAGGCCTCGCCCCCAGGTTTTCTCTGCCACACAGTGAATAGGCAGGTTAAGAAAGGCGGGGGGCTGGCAGTTATATATCACAATTCTATTAATGTCACATTCAAAATGATTACAAGTGGGGGGTGCGAAGCTCTGGCCTTCTCCCTCTTTCTTTCATATCAGGGGAATTTTAGAGGGATCCTGATATACAGACCCCGGGCCCTAGGAAGCCGTTTATCGATTTAGTTAGCAATCATATGAAGGAAGGCATAAGTGACAGAGCTTTTACTATAATGGGTGATTTTAATTTTCATTTGGAGGCTCCTTCAGACCCGGACACCGTGGAGCTGCTAGAACTTATGAATGGGTTGGACTTAGTGCAGTTAGTGACAGGGGCTACCCATATGGCTGGGCATACGCTGGATGGGATTTTTTCAAATTACACACACTTGTCGGTCTTAGAGGTGCGACCAGTAGCGTGGTCAGACCACGCAGCAATACTATTCAAGACGCTTACCCGGATAGTCAGATGCATGATAAGCTCTTAACAAAGCCTAGATACATGCGGGCGTGGAACAGTGTTGAGAGTAAAGATTTGTCAGATCTCCTGGAGCCTAATCTGCCTTCTTTAGTTGGGAATGTGGAAGAGGCCACAACTAGATTTAACGCTTGGGTCACTGATGCTTGTGATAAACTTGCTCCCAAAAAATCTATCTACCCCAGAAGGACCCACCCCTCTGCCCCTTGGTATACTCCTAATTTAAAAACTCAGAAATGCATCTGTAAGCATTCTGAGCGGGAGTGGAGGAAGGGGTATAAGGTGGAGGACAAAATTAAATACAAAGAAAGCATTCAGTTTTATAAACAACTACTGTTCACGACTAAACAAGAATATTTTGCTGACCAAATCAAACTAGCTGAAAACTCGGCTAAAGAATTATTTAAAATTGTTTGTAACTTGGCAAATCCACAAGCACCACAAGTGGTAGAGAGCCAGGAACTATGCGATAAGATCGCCAGTTTCTTCTTGGATAAAGTTGAGGACATTTTCTCAACTTTTAATAGAGCCAATAGTAGCTCTCCACTTAAATCTTGCATCAACAAGAAGACTGCTCCTCAAACTCAGAACTCCTTGATAGAATTCCCTCTGCTAACCAAAACAGATACTGTTAAACTTCTGCAAAATATGAAATCAGGATCCCCTTACGACCCCTGTCCGATTAAAATTGCCAAACTGGCCCCAATAACTTTTGCTGCATCCCTTACCCCTCTTTTTAATTTAACAATTGAAGTAGGTAGGATCCCTATTAGTTGTAAAACAGCGTCTTTGATTCCTCTTCTAAAAAAATCTAATCTAGATCCTAAAGATGTTCATAATTTTAGACCAATTTCCCGCCTCCCATTTCCAGCCAAAATGCTGGAAAAATGGATTAACAGTCACCTGAATAGGTTCCTTCAAGATGCTGAGGTACTTAACTGTACCCAATATGGCTTTCGGGAGACCCACAGCACTGAAACTTCCCTCTTGAAGTCCACTGATGAGAACAGGAAAACTTTGGATCAGGGGGGAAGAGCAGTGATGATTATGCTGGACCTCTCCGCAGTGTTCGACACGGTCCACCATGATCTTTTGATGGACCGTTTGTCAGCCTGCGGAGTACAGAAGGCCGCCTGGAGGGTTTTAAAATCTTTTCTTTCTGACCGTCAGCAGATAGTGGCCTTGGGTGATTTTTGCTCCCCTCTTTCCAATTGCCATGTGGGGTGCCACAAGGGTCATCATTGAGTCCTACCTTATTTAATGTCTATGTATCGTTGCTGGCTCCATTGATTAGATCCTTTGGTTTCCATCTTACCTACTATGCAGACGATACGCAGATAGTGGTATCACTTCTCTCAGGATCTGAAAGGAATATAAGCCACAAGCTACACAACTATATGGAGGCAGTCGGTTCCTGGATGACCAGTAATTGCCTTAAATTAAATTCAGGCAAGACTGAAGTCATCCTATTTGGGAATGACCCTAACCTGTGGACCCCTGAATGTTGGCCTGACTCCTTGGGGCCCCTCCCATCACCTTCTATGCAAGTGAAAAACTTGGGAGTGTACTTAGATGATAAACTGGACATGAAAAGGCAAGTTAACGCCATTGTATCATTTACTATGTTTACTCTCAGGACCACTAAGAAAATTCTTCCTTTTTTGCCTAAGGAGAGTCGGCAGACGGTGGTTACCGCATTGATTGTGTCACGCCTGGACTATTGCAACAGCCTCTATTTAAAAATGCAAAAGAGTCTGCTGCATAGACTCCAGATGCTGCAGAACACCGCTGCTAGGCTGATATCTGGCATACCAAAATTTGCCCCGAATTCTAATTAAATCCGCAGACTTCATTGGCTGCCAGCAAGGCAACGAGTGCATTCTAATTCCCTATGTCTGTTTTTTAAATCACTTCATAACCAAGGACCACGTTACCTGCAGGAACAATTCCAATGGTACATACCTTCTAGGCCGCTACGTTCATCGGCTCAAAAATTGGTCAAAGTCCCACCTGTAAAAAAAGTTTATTGGGGTGAGAAAAGCTTTGTGGTAGGTGCTGCAAAGAAGTGGAACCAGCTTCCCTTTTTCCTGGGGAACAGCACTGATTTGCTGCTGTTCAGGAGAATGCTTAAGACCTGGTTGTTCTAGTCTCCTCTTTAGCCTTCCCTCTCTTCAGGACAGCAGTTAGCGCCAAGACACCCAAGGGTAACACATGCGCTTAATAAAATAATTAACATAACATAACAGTTAGTTTTTTATTTTACTTTTAACTTTGGCTTATTTTATCTATTGTTTTCTAATGGTTTGGTAAATTCTTTGGGGGCCCATTAGAATGGCGTGCGGATTGCCGCACCTAAATCCCCCGCCATATTAGTATGGCGGGGGGACCGCGGTGGACGGAAAGACCGTCCGCCACTTTTCCGCCCCGGTCGCCTCGCGGCCGGAGCGGAAAAGGATTAATATGGTGGCGGTGTCTATTAGTCACCGCCACCCATATTACAATGAGCTCAGTTAGATGCCGCCATGGAAATGCATGCGGTCTTCACTCTGGGGCCCCCTGCGGGCCTCCAGAGTGAAGGAGAGGTGGGGGTGCACACGGGGGTACCTGTGGTACCCCCCAGCATTTGCATACATGAAGCAGGAGGCACCGCGCGGTGCCTGCGGCTTTGTGTATGCAAATGCATACATGCATTTTTAACATTGTGGCGGGCGATGCAGAGAGCACAGCCCGCCACAATGTTAAAAATGAGGGATGCGCCCGCCACTGTGGCGGGCGCATCCTAATCCCCACCACGGGACCCCCGCCCTTATGTCGGGCGGTCCCAATCCCCGTGAGGATGGCGGGCGGGCAAAGTCCGCCCGCCATCCTAATGACCTCCTTACGTTGGTATTTGTATCCTTCTTTGTGTTTTCTTGTTGTTGGTTGTTGTTTGTAGATTTTTCTGTAGTGGGAAGAGATAATAAAAAGAAAACATTCATTACTGTTTAGATTTTTGTGCTTTTTTTAAATTTTAGCTGTTATTATTATTTAGTTTAATTTAATTACTTACTTTTAATGCAGTTTCTTTTCTGCTATATGTTGATTTTCTTCTATGTGTAGTTGAAGTCCTCCAGAGTTTTCTCTCCTGTATTTATTTTTTTGTGTGTGGATTGTGTTTGATCTTTAACTGTCTATATAGTGTTTTTGAAGTTGCAATTAGTATATTATGGTCAATTTGAATTTGCAGAGTTTTTATTGGTTAGTTTGTATATTTTGAATATATTTGGGATGGTTAGTTTCCAAATAAGGAAAACGCTAATTAGTAGTATGGTATGTATAGCTTAATTTATTTATTTAAAACGTTATCGTTATATATTATTTAATTTAATATTTTGGTATTGTTATATATAATGTTAATAATATTTATTGTAGTAGTTTTTGTAGTGATATTTTTTTATTTGTGTGATACTTAATTTTTAATGGAATATAAGAGTTTTTATCAAGTAATATTTATTTTTATAATTTATAGTAGTGAAAGATTATTTTTGTACTGTTATATTTGTATTTATTCCTATTGTATGTAATCGATATTTTAAAATTTGCGATATTAATGTTGTCGATAATTTTGTTTCCGATATTTTTTACTTGGTGTATCTTATTTAATGGTGGTCGATATTTTCTTATTTCGATATGTTTGTTATCGATATTAGTGGTATCGATATTTATGTTTGTCGACATTGTGTATTCGATATTTTTGTTGTTTTTTAGTTAAATATAGGAGTTCGATATTAATATCATCAATGTTTTTGTATTGATATTTATGTAGGTCGATATTGTGTCTTTTGAAATTATGTCAGTGATTCAGCGGAGCCGTGACACACAATAACTGGCGTATCCCTGCTGATATGCACGGATGCGGCAGTTATTATAAATCTGCCCCTCAGAGACCTTCAAGGTCTGAGACACGTACTGACAATAACAAGCTGTCTAGGAGAGATCTCTTCATGGCTCTATTGCAGGATGGAGTGGAGAGAAATGACATAGATGGGAAACTACATAAAGTTTGTGGCAGATATATCGAAAAAGAGGTTTGGATAGAAAAGAAGGAAGCAGGAGAGTCCATAAGCAAGATAAGGCGCAACAATCGTCTGATGGCAGTGAGGGTGAGATACCAGAAAAGGAGGGGGAGAAAGTTGCCCACTCGAACAGGAAGATTGAGAGAGACTGAGAAAGCGATGGGCTGGTTGAGAGAAGAAATGAAGAGGATTTTATTCCAAAAAGATACAAATTGATGTATCCTGTTTTGACCTGGGCGAAAGACAGATATAAGGCAGACTAGGAAATAGGTCATGCTCCAGTGCAAAGATGGGCTCACAAAGACAACAGACCTCATCTTGATATTGAAATTTATTGGAGACATCGTAATATTCAGAGGGCCCGAGCTTTAGTAGATACCGGAGGCCACTCTGATGTCTGGAAATCCCAAAAAAGTTTACTGGACAGTACTTTACTATTACAGGTTTATGCGGCAGAGAAACCCCAGCAGTGCAGACTAAAGTCCACATGAAAATAGGGAGAATACAAAAAATAGAATATACTGCATTGATTGTGCCTCTCTTTGAATATATTATTGGAATTGATATTTTTAAGGGAATGACTTTACATTTAGATGATGGATATTAGCAGTTTGGATCGAAGCAGTACATTTCAGTTGGTGCTGTGAGGGTCGTCACTTGAAAATTCCCCCAGTGAAATTGCCTCAGGCTACTAAAGTGATTCATGTGAAACAGTATAGAATTCCAGGTGGACATGACGAAATTAGTGCGACTATTCAGGATTTGTTAGAAGCAGGTGTGATAACCCCGATTACATCCCTCCGCATACTCCGCAAGATCTACAGATGGATCCCGACAGATACAAGAAAGTCAGCAGCAGACTCGACTACAGAAACGCCCTCTACGCGGGAGCCTCTACCAAGCTCATCAAACGACTCCAACGCATCCAAAACGCCTCGGCACGATTGATCCTTGACGTACCATGCCACGGCCACATCACCAGCCACCTGAGAAACCTGCACTGGCTCCCCGGCAACAAGAGGATATCCTTCAAGCTCCTCACCCACGCACACAAGGCGCTCCACAAGACCGGCCCAGCCTACCTCAACAGACGGCTCTCCTTCTACATCCCCAACCACCAGCTAGGCTCCGCCGACCTTTCACTCGCCACCGTCCCCCACATCCGAAGAACAACCACCAGTGGGAGATCCTTCTCCCACCTCGCCGCCAAGACATGGACCACCCTCCCACTGAGCCTACGACAGACCCAAGACCAGCTGACCTTCAGGAGGATACTCAAGACCTGGCTGTTTGATCAGTAGTGCCCCCCCCCCCAGCACCTTGAGACCCTCGCGGGTATGTAGTGCGCTTTACAAATGATTGATTGATTGACATCCGCTTGGAATAATCCTTGTTGGCCCGTGTGCAAAAGTGATAATTCTTGGTGCATGACAGCTGATTATTGTTAACTGAATAAGCATACACAACCTTTGACTGTTGCTGTCCCAGACACAGTTAGTTTGATTGAGAAAATACAAAAACATCTTTAGTACTTGGTATGCGACTGTTGATATTGTTAATGCTTTCTTTTCGATACCAATAACCCCCGGATGTCAAGAGCAATTCAGTTTTTCATGGGGCGGTAGACAAATGACATTCAGAAATTTACCTCAAGGGTACTTGCATAGTCCCACAATCTGTCACCAGCTGGTGGCAGAGCATTTAGATGAAGTGTCAGTTATTCCTGGAGTACAGATTTGTCATTACATTGATGATGTGATGATGCAGGGAGAGACACAGGACCAAGTGCAGGTACGATTAGACAGAATTGAGGAGCACTTACAAAGCAAAGGATGGGAGATCAATCCTGATAAACTACAGGGACCCTCTCAGAGTGTGAAGTTTTTAGGTATCCAAAGGCATCAGTGACATCGAGAAGTGGTTATCCAAGTGAGACAGAAAATGAAACAGTTTGCGGTACCGGGAAATAGGAAAGATACTCAGAGGTTCATTGGTTTATTCGGTTTTTGGAAACATCATATTCCCCATTTGAGTCAGATTTTGGCCCCTTTGTACAGAGTTACACGAAAGAAGAATGCGTTTGAACGGGGTGAGCAGCAGCAAACGACATTTGAATTAGCAAAAGAGGCTATTCAGCATGCTTTGGATTTGTGGCCAGCGAGGGATAAACAGTGCAGGGACCAGGGGCGCAACTAGGTCTTAATTTCGGGGGGGCTAACATGGCAAATGAAGGGGCGTGGCTAATGTTAATCAATGGGGCGGGGCTAAAATGGCAGATAATCGGGATTGATTAATGCTCAGGTCAAGCGGAGAAAACGTGATGAATTCTGCATTTGAAACTGGACAATTAGAGCACACATTTTTGTTAATTTGATGCATTTATGTCCTATTGTCTTATGAAAAAGGAACAGAATGTACTGAATTAAAAGGCCAATTTAATATATTTTATTACAAAGCACTTTAGGAACACAATATAACCAATTTTCACAATGCCATTTCAAGGCGACGACCCTTTTTTGCCAGTTCATCAACAATTGCTTCTATAGGAGGACAATGTGCTCGTGAAATGTTTATCATTGCAAGTCCAAAACCCATACCCACCGTGAACCCTAAAATTACCCCTGGTACCCCAAAACCCATACCCACCCTGAACCCCAAAGTTACCCCCTGGCACACCAAAACCCATACCTGCCCTGAACCCTAAATTTACCCTAGGTACCCCAAAACCCATACCCACCCTGAACGCTAAAATTACCCCTGGCACCCCAAAACCCATACTCACGCTAAACCCGCATATTACCCCTTGCCCCCCAAAATCCATTACCACCCGAACCTCCAAAGTACACCCCTGGCACCCCAAAACCCATAACCACCGAACCCTAAAACTACCGCCTCGCACCCCAAAACCCATTACCACCCTGAACCCTGAAATCATCCCCCTAGAACCCCAACCCCCATACCCGCGCTGATCCCTAAAATTACACCCTTGCCCCCCAAAACCATACCCACCCTGAACCCTAAAATTACCTCTGGCACCCCAAAACCCATGCCCGTACTGATCCCTAAAATTACACCCTTGCCCCCTCAAATCCATTACCACCCTGAACCACAAAATTACTCCCCTTGAACCCCAAAACCCACGCCCACCCTGAACCCTAAAATCACCCCCCTGGAGCCCCAAAACTCATACCTGCGCTGATCCCTAAAATTACACCCTGGCACCCCAAAACCCATACCCATACTGAACATTAAATTCCCCCCTGGCACCCCAAAACCCATACCCACCCTGAACCCTAAAATTACCCCTGGCACACCAAAACACATACCTAAGCTGAACCCTAAAATTACCCCCTTGCACCCAAATCCCATTACCACCCTAAACCCTAAAATTACCCCCCGGTACCCCAAAACCCATACCCACCCTGAACCCTTAAAATTGCCCCCCTGACACCCGAAAGCCCACACCCACCCTGAAACCTAAAATGCTCCTCCTCTCACCCTAAACCCCATACCCGCACTGAATCCTGAAATGAACCCCATGGCACCCCAAAACCCATTACCACCCTAAACCTTTAAAATTACCTCCCGGCACCCCAAAACCCATACCCACCCTGAACTCTAAAATTGCCCCCCTTTCACCCGAAAAACCACACACACCCTGAAACCCTAAAATTCCCATCTCACATCCTAAAACTCATACCCACCCTGAACCCTAATATTAACCCCATAGCACCCCAAAACACTTAACCACCCTAAAACTACCCCTAGAACCCCAAAAGCCATACCCACGCCGAACCCTAATAGTACCCCTGGCACCACAAAACCCATACCCACCCTGAACCCTAAAATTACCCCTGGCTCCCCAAAACCCATACCCACCCTGAAGCCTAAAATTACCCCTGGCACCCCAAAACCCGCACCCACCCTGAACCCCTAAATAACCATCTGGCCCCCAAAGCCCATACCCATCCTGAACCCTAAAATTACCCCCCGGCACACCAAATCCCATTACTACCCTGAACCCTAAAATTACCCCGGGCACCCTAAAACCCATACCCACTCAGAACCCTAAAATTACCCCCTGGCACCCCAATCCGTAACCCACCCTGAACCCTACAATTACTTGCTGGCACCCTAAAACCCACACCCACCCTGAACCCTAAAGTTACCCACAAAGCACCCCAAAAAATGAACACTACAAACTTACACTACATGTGCATATTCGGAGGAGACTCTCCTCTGACGTTTCCATGTATGTTAGTCAAAAACAACATTCCCTTAGAGTAACCTAGATATGCAGGCAGTAGGTAATGCTGTGCTGAAGAATTCATTAAAGTTACTGAAACTTACATAAAAAACGGCTGCCTGCTCTTCTGATACTATTCAGTTGAGTTGGGCTGATCAGCAGCACTGCGTCCTGGCATCCAGCCCCTCCCGAAGATCTCACAGTGTAGATAGGTGTGTGTCAAATGTTTTCTGCTTTCTCCTTGCCAGGGACTCCTCTGCTTCTGTGTCGTTGGTGCCCATGGATGCAAAAAGAGAAAGATCCATGGCCCTGTTCACCATTTAACTGGTGAGCAGGGCCTTGGATGTGAATTCCATACAAGTTCACAGACGGCAGGGGCAAAGGGATGGCAGTGCAGGTGATGCTTTTCCTTTGTAAATTAATTCCTGCTGGCGTCATAGCCCAGGGTTTGCTGTCTGTGCACTTGTATGGAATACACATCCATGCAAGTGCAGACAGCAAACCCTGGGGTTTGACGCCAGCAGGAATTCCTATACAAAGGAAAAGCGTCACCTGCACTGGCCAGCCCTTTCCCCCTGCTGTGTGCATCTTCCCACTCCCACCCCCACCCCATGCTGAACACATCAAGTGCTTAGGTGAAATCCCTGCCTTCAGGCAATGATATCACCTCGGGGCAGGTAAAGGAAAACAAGAGGTTAACTGAAACTGTTCAGAGGCTAGCAGGCTCGGGCTGCTGGGCCTCAGAAAGCATCATAAAAATCACATTCTCGGCTCCGATGCGCAGCCTTCCTTTATCCTTTCAGTGCGCGTCAAATTAGCCCGGGCTGGAGAATACGACGGGGGGGGCTGAAGCCCGGTGAGCCCAATGGGTGTTGCGCGCCTGGCAGGGACCATATGCTAATTGGAGTTTGTGGCAAAAGCAGGGAAGAACAAAAGTAACTTTAGGGTTTTGGACGTAGAAATTGACAGACGCTGGAGAACATTATATTCCTTTTGAGAAACAATTGCTTGCATGTTACTGGGCTCTGGTGGCTACGGAGCAACTAACCTTAGGAATGATGTGATTTTGAGACCTGAGATCCCGATAATGCAGTGAGTGATGAGTTCCCCTAAAACCCATAGGATTGGACATGTACAGGTAGCCAGTGTGATTAAGCGGAAGTGGTACATACAGGATAGGGCCCGTATAGGTCCCAAAGGCACGGCGGTTTTGCATGAGAAGGTGGCACAGGCGGCAATGGAGGAAACAGAGATGTTGCATGACGTACCTAAAATACAGGAATCTCCTGTAAAATGCGTTAAGCCATTTAGTCTGTGGAGGACAGAAAGCATGTATGGTTTACTGATGGCTCAACTAGGTATCTAGGAGCAAAGAGGCATTGGAAGGTGGAGTCGTATAATCCTGTGACCCAGAGATTGTTGACCACTACTGGAGAAGGAAAGAGAAGTCAGTTTGCCAAACTTTATGCTGTAAATGTAAATGTACAGGAATTTATATAGCGCAAATCACCGAGCGGTTTCTAAGCACTTGCTTAGGGAACCCGTCCTGGTATTCCCCTGTGAGATAACCCCGGCAGGGTATCCGCAAGGTGAAACCCGTGAATCGAGTAGGCACCAGAGCGAGAATTTGTCGAGTCCATGGACATTTTAGGACTCAAGACCCCGCCGAGCCGGGAATTGAACCCTGGTCCCGGGCTGACCTCTGCTTCCAGGTCTGCCTCCTCTAACCAGTGAGCCACACTTCTCTTGCTGTGTATCAAGCCTTGAAAGAAGAAATGCCTGGAACATGTCATGTTTATACTGACTCATGGTCTACAGCCAATGGGCTGGCGACTTGGCTCTCCACATGGCATACTCATAATTTGATGATAAATACAAAAGAGGTGTGGGGTAAGGAGTTGTGGAAAGAAATATGGACAATGTTTACACAAAGTACGGTCACAGTATATTATGTGGATGCCCATTGCTCTATCGATTCGCTTGACCGTTGGGTTAATTCCTTTACAGATGATAAAGCTAAGATTTCAGAGGCAGAAGTGGAGACACATGATTCTGACTTGGTTGGGATTGAGAGATGGGCTCACCAGAAGTGTGGACACTTTGAAGAAGATATTTCTAGCAGGTGGGCAGACGATAGAGGGATACACATTCCTTTAGATTTGATTAAGACTGTGATATTACAGTGTCCTGTCTGTCAGCATACCCAACATAGATCAGTTCCACAGATAGTGAGAGGTCAGTTGAGCAGACGTAAGTTACCAGCACAGATTTGGCAAATAGATTACATAGGGCCGCTGCCTGTGAGCAGAGGATGTCAATACGTACGAACTGCTGTGGAAACATGTTCAGGATATTTGATAGCTTTTCCATGTAAGCGTGCTACTCAAGTAAATACTCTAACAACACTTGCCTTGTTGATTTTGTACTATGGAATTCCATTACAGATGCAAAGTGATAATGGTTCACATTTTAAAGGGAGACTAGTGTAAGATTACTGTGTGCTGCGTAATATTGAATGGATTTTTCATATACCCTATTATCCACAGGCTGCGGATTTGATTGAACGTATGAATGGACTGTTGAAAGAGCAGCTTAAAAAGTTGTCTGATGGTTCATTAAAGAACTGGCGTGAGAATTTGAATGAAGCATTGCAAATTTTAAACAACAAACCTTTGACAAACGCTGAAACCCCTCTAATGAGAATGTTAACACCATCTTTGCAGAATCAGCCTCATGTGGCTACATATACGATCCTTTATTGAGAAACAATTCCTGGAGCTTTAGCTCCATACAGAGCAACACCAGAGGCTGCTGGCCTTGACCTGCATGCCTTGCAAATGTACAGAATCAGACCGAGAGATATTACTCTTATTGAATCCGGAATTGGTGTCCATATACCCCCAGAGAACTTTGGCTTACTTGTGCCTCATTCCGGATTGGCACTGGGCACTGAAAGGCATCCAAGTGCTGGGAGGTGTTATTGATGCAGATTATCAAGGAGAAATTAAAGTCATCCTACTTAATAGTGGTGACGCTAATCTGATTATACAACCTGGAGACAGAGTTGCCCAGTTGATAATAATGCCGATATACCGAGGGTTGGTAAAGAAGGGGACTGCCCCAGCCCTCCTGTGAGTGGAGAAGGAGGTTTTAGCTCAACTGATAAAAATCCAACAGCCAAGGTGTGGGTACAGTCACTCAATAAACCCCGGAGAAGGCTGAAGTCATTGCAACGGGCAAAGACAATATAATTCTTGTCATGAAACCTGGCAGGAGAAATGGGAACGTGTGTCAGCTGACAAATGTTATTTACAAGAGTGAATAATACCTGTTTTGTTTCCATTTCCTCTAGATCATTGTGCAGTATGGTGGTGTAATATGTGCGCTCGCTGGACTCCTTTTGGCTTGGTACGCCTGAAGCCGGGAGAGACAAGGGGTCCCTTAACGCGAAGTGGCCAGCCGCCTGCGCAGACTGATGACGATGCTGAACCAGAAGACTAACGTTTGGGAGCATCTGGCACAAACCGTATTGAATCACTCGTATTTCTGTATGTCAAATATGAGAAGCATGTTGGATGTGGTCTCAACATGCCTTGTAGCTATACCTACCCCTGCCAGAACGTTGCTACAGATATTTAATGTTACAAACGCGGACGGTGATGCGCAGGAACACGATATCAGAACTCATTTGTCCCTATATGAATTTTTCAGGTCTTATTCTGAAACTGTTGACAGTACTGGAAAGAATATGATTCAGATTATCACTTATAACATCACAGAAGGTGATGTGTGTTATAACATGACTTGTGATCCCACTTCTATTGGAAAATGCGCTGAATTGAAACTACATAGACATTTTTCAGCCATGTCTTGGCATGAAAAAGTTTTGTGTTATCATCGACGTGATGATATGTGTGCCAAAGTCCGAAATAATATGATATGCAAAGATGTAGTATTAGCTGCTAGCCATTATCATCATGTACGGCTACCTGTTGGTTGGCTATTTTCTTGTGGCAATGTCACATATTCCTATATTCCCGCGAATATTACAGGTGGACCCTGTACTTTTACAAGATTGAGTTTGATGATGTTCTCTTTAAATCCTTCAGACCATACTCAAACTGTCAGAGAGACTGTTAAACTTAATGACACTTGTAAATCCGTACTTCATTTTCTATTGAAGACCGAGTATATTATTTTAGCTGCCTCCATAGTAGGGATAACAGGCGTAGCGATTTATAATGCTAGGGCTATTAGTGAATTAGCGTGTCTTATGATCAAACATATTAACCACCATACATCAAGTGCTTTATCAGAGTTTTACTTAGACATGCGTGGAGCACGACAAGCTATTTTGCAGAATAGGGTTGTTATCGACTACCTACATTTGAAACATGATCATGGTTGCTTTGACTTTGATGGTTTATGTTGCTTCAACCTTTCAGATCACTCTGTTAATTCAGTCTCACATCGATGCTTTGCATAAGTTAACTAAAGAAGTTAAACAGGATGTTGGCAGAGGGTGGTGGGACTGGTTATTTGGGTGGTTGCCTAACTTTGCTCACCTTCGTTCTATTTTAGGTGGTGCTATATTAGCAGTGTGTATTATTATTTGCTAATATGCCCCTTTGTGTTTTGATCGAGCTCTTGTCCTGGCTAAGTACCGAATTCTCTTTAGTGAAGTGAGGCAAGATGATGTGCACTTGATTGGTGAGGTGTCCCTACTAACACTTTTTGATCTTATACCTGGTTCTTTGATGATTCTTTTCTTTCTTTGTTTTTTTTCCCGTTATTATATATATATTTTTCTACAGAAATATATATTTTTGATTGTGTATTTCAATCGTTCATTTGCTAGTTGGAAGTCCGCCCTAATAAAATTATTTGGCCTACGTATTGTTTGAGAAATATGTTAATATATTTGTATATGTGTTACATTCAATACATTTGAATTTGTTTTCTTGCCTTGCCTTTGGGGGTGTTAAGAGTTTGCCCGCCTTAGGAAGTGCTATGCAAAAAGTATACTCCATCTCGTCCTGGGGGAGTGTTGGTTATACCTCGGCCCTGGGGAGAACTGGGGCATCTTCCTGCACAAATTCAATCTCCCCATGATCCAGGCAATCTTGCACCATGGTGCAAGGGTGCCTTCGCATGGCAGCTGTGTGTGCGCCAGCGCATGGGAGAGCACAGGAATACGACATATCATTGTAAATATGCTGCATTCCTGTGCTCTGAAAGTGACTCAGTGCGACGCAGCCAAATGGTTTGCGGAATGCACTAGTCACTTTCTCATAAATCTGTCCCTAAATGTTTTGGCTTTTTTGTTTATCAAGGTTGACTTTTATTGTTTTTTTATATTCTCTTTATCGGCATTTTGAAATATCATTATAAATTATTCAATTGATAGATTCCTCAGGTGTGACATCCCTAGTTGCAATATTCCATTTCTTATACATTTAAAGAACTAAAAAAGTACGAACACAGGAAATCCTTACGCATTACAACAGTAAGAAAAAATAGCTATTGGTCAACATTTGCACATGCTAAAGTTATGTTAGCTTCACATAAGTGACAGACAACTCGCAGTCATATGTCAATATTTATTACTATGATATTGTACACCAGCCAACTATTAAGATGTAAAAGACGTTGGGGTACTTTACAGAGCTTTGTATGGTATATACGGGGATAAACTTAACATTCCTATGTTCCTAAAGTGTCTGTTTTTGATCATTGGACTTGTAGGCACATGCCCAGGTAAGGAAGCATACCCGTCCCACTCGGGCTGACAAATGCAAAACAACAGGTGATGGACAGAATGCAGAAAAATGTCATACATTCACCCAAGTACAGAGATTTGGGCCTAAATCCATCGTTTTTTTGCTCACCATGCCTTTCCAGTTTGAACCCAGCTTTATGCAAATCAGTCTTGACCCTGTGCCCCATGGGAAGAGTCCAGCCCGAATTGCTAAGCCAGGTCCTCCCTGGACTGGAAACAAGCATCCAAGGACCGGTTTTGGGCTTTCAGCCCTCTTCAGCCTGGATAGCTTGATTCCAGTGGCATGGAGAGCACGGGACTCACGTCTGAGCATACCCGTCCCACTCGGGGTGACAAATGCAAAACAACAGGTGATGGACAGAATGCAAAACAATGTCATACATTCACCCCAGTACAGAGATCTGGGCCTAAATCCATCGTTTTTTTGCTCACCATGCCTTTCCAGTTTGAACCCAGCTTTATGCAAATCAGTCTTTACCCTGTGCCCCATGGGAACAGTCCAGCCCAAACTGCTAAGCCAGGTCCTCTTTGGACTGGAAACAAGCATCCAATGACCGGATTCGGGCTTTCAGCCCTCTTCAGCCTGGATAGCTTGATTCCAGTGGCATGGAGAGCACGGGACTCACGTCTGAGCATACCCGTCCCACTCGGGGTGACAAATGCAAAACAACAGGTGATGGACAGAATGCAGAACAATGTCATATATTCACCCCAGTACAGAGATCTGGGCCTAAATCCATCGTTTTTTTGCTCACCATGCCTTTCCAGTTTGTACCCAGCTTTATGCAAATCAGTCTTGACCCTGTGCCCCAGTCCAGCCCGAACTGCTAAGCCCATATGTCCTTGGGTCTGGAGGCTAATGGCATCCTTTCCCCCCAAATGGTCAGCTGTTCCTAGCAATAGGATATATCCAAAATCCAGGCCTTGATTGAGGGTTTACCATGGCTCCCCCAGCATAGTGCCACTCTCCTCTTTGCTAACAGCAGCATCATAGCCAATAACCTACGAGAACCCACCGGTGTTTCCTTAACATAGCCCAACTATCCCATCAGAGGCGTTGGAGCCAGCCGCAGCTCCAGAATCTCCCGTAGTTTGCTAACTATCTGTACCCAAAAATCAGCGATGGGAGGGTGTTGCAAAGTCATCCTGTGCCCTGGGCACCCCCAACATTTTGCTGGATGGTACTGGTGGTAACTGACTCTGACTGACCCTGGGCTCTGCCTAACCAGGGCCAGTGCTATGCTGAAAGACACACATCTAGAATACAGTGAAAACACCTACATACACTAGGGTACACTATGGTATGGGGTACCCCTGTGATTGGCATGACCTACTCCCTGGGGCCCTAGTGCATATTATGACAGGGTTGGATTAAAATTACCTAGCAGTCCCTAGTATCAATAGGGCATGACAGTTTGGAGGCAAGCAGCTTTTCTGCAATTGCATGTGTGCACTGCTGAAGCCTGAGGTCAGTTTTAAAAGTAGCCCTGGGTGGCAGGACTGCTTTTAAAAAGTAAATTGTGTTCAAACTTGACTTTGGGGTTTGGGGCATTTAAAAATGGATAACCTACAATGATTTGGCATATTAGGAACCCCCAGGGTCCCCCCTAGGTGTCCGAGGGGTGGGGGTGAGGTCATGTATTTATAAGGTAGACCCTTATAACATGAGTATTATATGCCCTGGGATAATTGAAATTTCACATTTCATGCCCCACATTGTGATAGAGCAGTGGTTCCCAAACTTTTTTGACCTGTGGCTCCCTTGACCTATTCGGCAGTTGGCCGTGGCTCCCCACGATTTTTTTTACTGGTGGGCATCCCGACCTCGGGAGTACTTCCTGTTGTCTGTATTTAAAGTAATTGGGACGCAATGAAGGTATTAGAATCATATTTCTAACAAAATAAGAAGAGAACAGTTGTTTAATAAAAACTTGTTAAGTGAGAAACAATACAAGACTTTTTTTGACCACACAATAGTTTAAAAACTTCAGTATAATAAAATATCTTTTTCAATGAATAGGAAAAACAACTATGTCCAAATTTACCTTACAATTCCTAGTGAGATGGATGTGCTTGTTTTTCCTTACATAGCTCCTGAAATCTTGGAGTTATTTTTGCGATCGCAACACGCATTTCTTTTTCAAGGTTAATTTTTGCCCTTTATTTGGACTTTATTACTGCAACTTCTGAGAAACCAGCTTCACAAAGGTATGAAGTAGCAAACGGGATCAAAATATGCAGGGCTCTCTTGCTTATCATTGGGTATTCATCCCCAGCTTGGCACCAGAACTCAAAAAGTGACTGAGACTGGAACCTTACTTTCAATGCGGAGTCACTTGCAACATCAATACGCTGTTCTGCTTCCTCATTGTTGAAATGCTGAGGTATCTCAGCATTAAAAGGGTCGCTTATCCATTTTATTGGCTCCACTTCATCCTCTGGAAAATATTTGTCAAGGTAAAAACACAGTTGAGACAAATACAGAACAAAAACTGTCTGTAGTTCCTCCTTTAACAGCACCCCATTCTCCTGCAGAAACTGGTCCAATGAAGGAAAACATTTATAGTCACCCTTGCTTACACTGCTTTTCCAAAGGATCACTTTCTTCTTAAAGCCTGAAACTTTGTCTGACAGTTGCAAGATGTTAGTGTTATTGCTTTGCAAGGACTTGTTCAGTACATTCAGTTTTTCAAATAGATCAGAAAGAAAACCCATTTGTATTAGAAAGTCTGCATCAATAAATTTGTCAGCAAAACAATGTTCATCATCATGTCAATATGAGTATATTTCATTCCTCAGCTCATACACTCAGCAGGGAATTACCAAGAGACAGCCACCAAGAACTGCTGTAGAAGTGTTCGGCACCCATGTCCTCACACAGTTTAGCAAAAAATCGTGCTTTCATTGGTCTTGTTTTAATATGATTTACCACTTTGATTACTATTTTCAAAATACCATGCAGTTCTTCACTGAGGTTTCCTGCTGCCAGTGCTTCTCGGTGTATTATACGGTGTGTCCAAACAGCATTGGGTGCTTTAGATCGTATGCGAGCTTGAAGTCCCTGGTAGCATCCTGCCATTGAACGACCCCCATCTGTACAAACTCCAACACATCTCTCCCTTTCAATTTGATTCTGTTGCATAAAATCATCCACAACTGCATACAAGTCTTGACCTGTAGTTCCACCTTTGATTTCTTTACAGAACAACAAATCCTCAACAATTTGTTTTTCGTGTAGAAACCGGACATAGCAAATAAGATGGGTGTCTTTGAGGTTGTCTGTTGCCTCATCCAACTGGAGTGCAAAGTCTTTGCCTCTTAGATTACAGATGAGATGATCATTAATATCTTCAGCCATATCATTTATCCTCCGGCTGGTAGTATTATTAGAAAGAGGCACTTTCAGCAGCTGTTTACCTGCATTTTCGCCGAGCATAATTGTTACCATTTTAACAGCAGCCGGCAAAATCAGCTCTTCTGCAATTGTGTGGGGTTTTTTACTCTGTGCAACTAGATAGGCTACTTGATATGAAGACAGGAGGGCATTACCATTAATTTTGGTTTGTTTAGAGAAAGTGGACTTTTGTAGTTTGGCTTCTGCAACTTTTCTTACAAAAAATTCCCTTGGCTTTCCGACCACATTTGGGTGAAGACTTTCAAGATGCCGCTTAACTTTACTTGGAAGCATGGATTCCAGAGCCAAAACTTGTAAACAGATTGCACATTGAGGACGGTCCTCATTATTAACCTGAACACACGAGAAATCATATTCCAGATACCTGACATCGTACTTTCTGTACTTGGCCTTTCGTTTCCCGTCCGCTTTGTCAGAAGAACCTGCAACTTCATTTTGCGCAGATGAACTTGAACTTGGCATTAGAAATCTCTTCATTGTCAATCAGAAAGATGGAAATCAGTTCCACGCGTCTGAATTATTCAGATGGAGGGGTCTTTCTATCTGTAAAGTTCCTTGTCTTCTTTTTTTTTACTTTGCCCAAGTTTTCCAGGTTTCTTCCGAGTCTCATCCAGTCTCCACGGTATAATAAGTCTGAAGTACAAAACATCCAGGTAAAACAAATATAAGAAGAACAAAAGTTATCCTCTTTTTAATGATGGATCCATTATTTCTGTTAATTTCCAATAGCAGCCCGTGATGATGGTGACCATTTGGATTAATTATTCTTATTGGTACCCCACACAGATAGAAAGAGCATTCAGTTTTGTAATGAAATCTAAGATGGCACATTTTTGCAAACAATGAGGAAAGCCAAATTGCAGCTAATGTGTACATCAGACTATGATTTGTAACACCAAAGACCACACTTCAACAATTCCTGGGCCCAGCCAAGGACATATCACAGTAGTACAGAGTACGCTATAGAAAGGACATATAGTTTTTAAACCAAATCATAGCAGTAGTTTGACTGACATTACAGCAACCCCTGATGACTTTTTTCTGCTCCTTAATACTTTTTGCTCTCTACTGAAGACGGGTGAAACCCAGAAACACGTGTCTAGAGATAACATCTCTAGCGGGGGGCGTGGCTAGGCACGCAATGAGAACGGTAGCACCCGGGTAGAGCTCCGAGCTGAGCCTCCCCTTCCCCGGGCGATTTATCCGTCATTTCCAGCCAAATCCGCCTGAAACTACAGGCGGACCACCAGCTAAGTAACTTCGGCGATCTGGCCGACTTTCGTTCTCAACGACCGCCGCCGGAGCACCGGACTTTCCTGCGGCCCCCGAGCGAGACTTGCTGCTACGCGACCGGTGAGGACGGCCACGAGAGGTCGGGGACTAGGCCGTGCATCAAGGCCCCAAAAACGCGGCCTAGGGTCCGGAACTGCCCGCTTCCATCCACGTTGGAGACCGGACCTCGAGGGGTCCCCATGCGACCTGTCCCCTGCACCCCCCCTCACCCCATTGCTGGAGCGGAGCCGAGCGCGTCATACAGACGCCGCGGGTGAGACGGGGATCCTGCACTGCCGGCAACGCGGGCCGGGACTGCGATCACGGGGCTGTCTGCCCGGGAGTGGGGCGACGGCCACGCTGGAGGGCCTTTGATGCGACCGGAGCAACAGGGAAGTCAGCGGGAGCCCGAGGCAGCGGCCCACTGACCCAGCTCTGCAACGCGGCTTAGAGGGGCGGCCGGACTTCGGACCCCGGACTCAGCCATTGCCTGGTCTACTTGGCGGGTACCTTTCTCCCCCTCGCCTTGCAGCTGCTGCGGATGGACTGACCGGCTGGCACCCGGCTGAACGCCACGGTGCGGATGGCACCCACACTTGCAGAGCAGCTGACACACTGACCGCCTGCACTTCAGAGGAGACGGGGCCGGTGACCAGAGAGCGGATCGGAGATGGAGGCATGAGGGCCCCACCTGCCTAACTGATAGACATTGCGGCGATCCCCCCCGCCAGGTGGCACCCCCGCCACGACAGTGCCCGGGCTGCACGGAGGGACTGATCCCCACCACGACCAACCACATCACCAGCACATGAGTGGATACAGCACTCATGCCACGCCGGGCCCCGCAACTCCTCACTACTCCCTGAACGACCTGAGCAGGGATCAGCGACCTTCCTGGACTGGAACCCCCCCGGGACAGGCCCACGGGACGCAGTGCCGGCCGGTGGTGGAACTCCGGGGCCGACCCACCTTTCGAGGAGTGAAGTCCTGCATGGGATGGACGCTGGGGGCCCGGCCCACTTGCCACACTGACTATACTTTGGGGGCCACAACGGCGCTCCGCTGCGCAGCCACTAGACAACACGCCATAACCGTGCTAGATGCTCCTGAACTCCCTGGAGATCGCGGGCCACGAGCTGATCCCTTTCATTGACCTGGTAGAAGACTCGGAACATCTGCACCTGTGAGCTCGAGCCTACCTGGGGACTTGGCTGCCTGCAAGAGGCGCACAACATTGACATAGGCAGCCTGTTGTAACACACCGCTGTACTTCTACACCCCTCAAGCAGGAAGCACGCTGAGGACGGATCACGCGGCCTTGCGGAAGCAGACGTCGAATGCGCCCCCCCTGTGCTCGGACGACATAACTGAACCTGGGAACGACGACCACCCCGTCCCCTGGCTTCGCCGCCGGTGGAACTACCTCGCACATGTCCGGAGGGGTGAGGACTCGCACTGGCACCGGAGGAGCCCTGTTGAAGGGAAAATCTGATACGACATCACGCAAAATGGCGGCGGAACAGGTCACATCACGGTTAGACAACATGCTTGCTGCCATGGAACGCTTGGAACAATCCCTTCAACACACCAGGACGTCCCTGGAATCTAAGATAGACGGAGTAGCCATAGATCTTACCCACTTGCGAGACGACCACAAGAAACTGGCTGATCGCACTAAAACGCTGGAGGGGACAGTGAAAGACCTTGGCCCCGCTGTCTCACAAACTGACAAGCACGTGCAAGACCTCCTGGCAAGAGTAGAATTCCTAGAGGACCGTGCTGAGGATGCGGAAGGGAGGGCGAGACGCAATAACATAAGACTCGTCGGTGTCCCGGAGAAATGGGAAGGCGCCAGACCGGCTCAACGCGTGGAGGATTGGATACGTGAGCTGTTACCTGCGGACACGCTCTCACCGCAATTTGTAGTGGAAAGGGCGCATCGAGTACCCACGAGGCCATATGCCACCGGTTCCAACGCAAGGCCGCTACTCTTTAAGGTCCTGAACTACCGAGACAGGGACACCATTTTGAGGGAAACCAGACGACTCGGGGAGGTCCGGATCGATAACGTCACGGTGATGTTTTTCCCGGACTATACCATACAGGTTCAACGTCAACGTCATGACTTTCTGGAAGTGAAGCGCCGACTACGAGAGGCAGGCCTCATGTACTCCCTACTCTTCCCCGCAAAGCTCAGAGTAGTGGCGCAAGATAAAACTTATTTCTTCAACAACCCTGTGGAAGTGAGCGACTGGCTCGACAGCGGAACGGACACGACACCAAGAAATGCGCAACATCCTGAGCCGCGGCCCCGGGGCCGCGGACCACGGCGTAGGCGAAGGAACAGAGGCCACGCAAATGACCGCCCAGACGACGCGACCCACCACTCCCCGCCAATGGACCAAATAATTCAGGAACAACAAGACGCCCTCAGGAGGGTCTCCCAAATCAGCGCCTCGCCGACCTCGGAGACTACGCGAGCCACGAGTCCGCCACTGGCACACAGCGATGAAGATGAAGCCATCTACGGAATTCCGGGTTCTCAACTTTCGGTAGAGCTTCCAGATGTCACGCCACAAACGGCCGACATGCCCCATTGACTCACGTCATGTGCGACCAGCAGCTGACGCCGGGGCGGTAGAGGCGGGACTCATGGGCGAACGATTGCTGGGATGCTGCGGACACAGCTGCACATGGAGAAACCCCTCACCGCCCTGGAAACAGACGGAGAAGTCCTAGCGCTGTGAGTACTCACCTAAGAGGTATGAACGCTAAAGCAGGCGATTAGAGGGGTGGGATTGCTGCGACCTCCGTTCTTGTCATGTAGCCACACTCCTATCCCGCAGGATTGGGGAACTTGGCTTGCTACCATCAAAGATACATACTTAGTCACCCAGGGGCGGAACCACTGGGCCAGGTATGGCCTAATCGGATGTCGCAGTAGACTGCGTGGTGGGAACTTTTGATGGCCCGGGGAAGGGCAACAGTCCGGTATCACTTGACTGGACTTTGAGAGACTACCTTCTTGATACCTAGCTCAAGCTGCCCCCTAGACTTGAACGCTAAAACTTTCGCCTATTGGCGTGTTTGGACGGCAACGTGTTCTGTTGCCGACCTCTTGGTATTTTCTACTGTTTTGCACTATTAGTGACCCCAGTTATATTCCTTCTTCCCCACCTCAGAGAGCTGCCTATGCCCTTGTTACACATGTCGATGTCTGTGCCTGCGGGGGGTGGAGGGGGGGACGAGTGGTCTTGTGGGGGCGATCGCCTGGGGGATGGGCGGCGGAGGAGGCGGAGGCCTCGTACCGAAATAGTGGGTATAGCTGAGATTCAGATATGTACATGGAATATGAGAGGTATGCACACACCATCGAGGCGTTACCAAATATACTCATACTTGCGCCGCCACAAATTCCATGTAGCTTTATTACAGGAAACGCATCTCAATAAGGCTGAGGTACACGCGCTGCACAGGAGATGGCGAGGACAAATCTATGCTACTGAATATTCTTCCTATGCCCGTGGGGCGCTCATATGGGTAAGGCCGGGCACTCCCTGGGCAGTTATGGACACACAGATAGATGTGGGTGGCCGGTATGTGATAGTTAGGGGCAGACTCGATGGACATCCGATAGTACTTGCCTCCATATACTCCCCTAACACTGAACAAAGCGGTTTCCTCGACGGCCTCTCCACAGCGCTGGCGCCCTGGCATGGGCTTCCATGGATACTTGGAGGTGATTATAACAGTGTCCTGGACTTGCACTTAGATAGGTCCACTGCCCCCCCGCCCAGCGCACAGGCACACGTCACATCGAAAGCTCTCCTCAACTGGGCCCAACAATGGCGGCTGCAGGATGCATGGAGAACCCGCAACCCCACGACACGCACGTACTCTTATTGGTCAGGTGCACATGCGCTACATGTCCGCCTAGACAGATACATGGTTTCCCCGGACCTCCTCCCACTAGTCCTAGATTCCCAATATATGGGCCGCACCCACTCGGATCACAACCCTCACACATTGACCATTGCATGGGACGTTCCGCATCCCCCCATCCCCACCTGGCGCCTTCAGCCGGACGTTTTACTTGATGCATCGTTCCGAGACTCGCTGCTCACACAATCAGCCCAATATTTTGAACTCAATGCTGACTCAGCATCCTCCCCCCAAGTCGAATGGGACGCTTTCAAAGTGGTGACACGGGGGTACTGTCTAGGAACACAGGGTCACATGAGACGCCAGCTTTAACGTGATCTGACGCGACTGGAATCGGAACTGCTTGACCTCGAGTGCCCTGCGGATGGAGGTGAGAGCGCCCGACTGACTGCAGCTCGAACGGAACATGACCGCCTGTTGGACCGTTTGAAATGTGTCAACTTTGCGGCGCACTCTGCTCGGACACATAGGCAAGGTGATAGGCCGGGCAGACTACTGACCTGGCTGATCGCGTGGGAAGACCGATCGGCTCCGATATCGAACATACAAACCGGAGATGGCAGGACACTATACTCTCAGCGCCAAATTCACGAGGCATTCACGGAACACTACACTGATCTGTACCGCTCCCGCCTCCAAGTCTCCCTGCACACCATTGTAACCTATCTTTCTGAAATACGGTTACCCACCTTGACTGCGACGCAACGGGGTGACCTGGGGGCACCACTTGACCCCGAGGAACTCCGGGACACCATATTTAACCTCTCGAACGGTAAAACTCCGGGACCGGATGGCTTACCGGCCGAGTTTTATAAGGCCGCCTCGGTCATCCTGATCCCACAACTGGTGAAAATGTTTTCCACAGCCACCGACGACTTCGCCCTGCCCCCGACCCTCAATGAGGCGACACTTATCTCTTTGCCCAAACCTGGAAGGGATAGCACCCAGCTGGGCTCCTATCGCCCTCTCGCGCTTTTGAATACAGACTATAAAATCCTTGCCTCCGCGCTTGCCCGCAGGCTGGCCCCCTTCGTACCCATGCTGGTGCATCCCAACCAGAACGGTTTTGTGCCGACAAGACACACATCACACAATATCCGACGATTATTTCGCCTGCAGGAGTACGCCACGAGACAATGGCCGAGAGCGGGGTGCCTTGTGCTTGACCTGGAGAAGGCTTTTGACTCGGTGGAGTGGCCCTACCTGCGAGCGGCGTTGGAAAAGTTTGAGCTGGGAGATGACTATCTGATGATGGTGGGCCTCTTATACCGCGAGCCCACGGTCCGGGTCCGCACAGGAACATTACTCTCTGACTCTATCCGCGTACGGAGAGGCACTAGGCAAGGTTGTCCACTGTCACCCCTGCTGTTCTCCCTGGCTGTGGAACCCCTAGCCGAGATGCTCCGGTTGCAAGGAGCCGACTGGGGAATACCGTTGGCGGACGGACTGCATGTAGTATCCTTATACGCTGACGACCTGCTTCTCTACGTCAGGGACCTCAATGATGTCCCGGGATCCCTCACCGACATTTTTGGCACCTTCGAGGAAATGTCGGGACTGCGAGTGAACTGGGCCAAATTGGGGGCCTACTCGTTCGACCCGAACGTTCCCGAATGTGACATACACATCGGGGGTGGGAGGTTGCAGTGGTATCCCAGCACGTTTAGATATCTGGGAATATACGTCTACCGTGACCCAACAGACATCCTGGAAGGCAACCTGTTGAGGGCGATCGCCTCCACCAGAGCGCAGGTGGGGTTCTGGAATACTCTACCACTCAATGTCCCTAGTCGCACTGCCTTGGCTAAAATGATAGTACTCCCGCGGCTGTTGTACTATTTCGCGAACATACCGACGTATGTGCCTGCCCGGGTGTTCCGAGACATTGAGGTCCTGCTCCGAACCCTGATTTGGAACAAAGGCCGACCCCGGGTAGCGTTGACGAAACTCTACATGCCCACTACGGAGGGCGGGCTGGCAGTTCCCAACATGGAGCTATATTATCTGGCTGCACAAATGCAGTGGGTGTCGTGCTGGCTGGGTGGTAAGAACCTGAGTGACACGGCTTCCGACACCGCCGTTTGGTCCCAGCCCCAAATTCAAACACTGTTCCACCCGCTGACTCGGACTCCCAGACCATCGCAACTACTGCTCGCAGTGGCGCGCAAATGCTTCCTCCGATGTTTGCGCCTAACGCGAGCGACGACACCCTACGCGCCGATATTGCCACTGTTAGGCACCCCGACGACGGCGGGGACCCTGACCGCTACGCGGTTGAACAGCTGGATCACCGCGGAGGTGGAGACTTTGGGTGACCTTTACTCCGACGGCGCCCTTCTACCCTTTGCAACCCTCGCAGAAGACACGTCCCTCCCAGCTGGTCAGTTCCTGACACACGCGTCTCTCATTCACGCGCTGACCGCCGCCTGGGGAGACATGTCTAGCGAACCACCGACGCACCACTTCATACAATACTTGCATGTCATGAGCAACGGCACCCACATCATTCATTGGCTGACACAAGCACTTCTCCTACATATACACCCGGCGACTGTACACCTAAGGGAAAAATGGGCGACGGACAGGGGGAGGGACTGGACGGACAAGGAATGGGCTATGATCCTCGTTGGCCCAGTGAACATCCCCCGCAGCCCTCGTTTTAAAATTATACAATTTTACATATTACACCGTGCTTACCTCACCCCTGATAAAATAAATAAATACTTCTCGGTGACTGATACTGCCTGCGGCCGCTGTTCCCTCATAGGCGCAGATCTCCTTCACATGCTATGGCTTTGCCCCGCCCTTCAGCAGTATTGGGAAGGTGTAACCAAGATACTCCGACACTGCACTGGGGAACAAGTACCGAACACATGGGAAGCCTGTATACTGGGGTTATATAAACGCACACACCTAAATAGAGTCCAAACTAGATTCTGGGATCTCGGACTTATCACGGCCAAACGACTGCTCACCAAGAGATGGAAGGCTGCCACACCCCCTCACCTCCGACACTGGTGCCTGTCACTGACAAACTGGGCGCGAGCTGAATACTCTGTTTTACAGCGAGAGGAAACGGCGGGGCTCAGGAAGTTCCCCATTGCGCACCAATGGGAGGGCATGCTACACTCCTTCCTGCAGAAATGCGCGGAACAGGGAATCACATGAAGACACATGCACTCCCACTCCCCTTCCCTGATACGGCACCACACTGATTACACACGATACTCCATGCGACTTCCCATCGCCGTCGAACTCGACACGCTGTCTGACTGCTATTTTCATGTTTCATACTGCCGCCACTTACCCCAATCCCGGAGCCACACCGCCACATGACAACGGCGGCGGAGGCCCGGGCAATGCACCGCGAAACCACACCCTCCGACCGCTCGGAAGACCCCCCACTAGCGGCCCTGCTTCACGGTAGACCCGCGCTCCCCTGGGCCCCGGCCCCCCCCACCTGCCTACCCCGCGAGACACCAATGACATACTGACACGGACTTCTACCTACTAGGCGCTATGGCGAACTCTGCACACACCTACCCCTACCCACCTCCCGTGACACCCTTGTCCCCTGTTTTATAGTTGGTTGTTGATCTGATTTAATCCTCTGTTAGACCATGTCCATACGCATACAACTTCATGCTTTATATCATTTCATGTCACAGGACACCCTCAGGTGTAGCGGCCAAGGATTGGACACCCCGCATGGGCGCTGAGGTGCAGTACATTTCTCCCCGCTGATGCGGATACACATGGAGGTTACACGCCCCAATCACCTTAAGTCGCTGAACACCCTTCATGCTCCCTCACACGATGATACACCCGTCCTAATGCTGACTCCCACAGAATCACTCGCAACCGACACGTATTGGTAGCGACGGACACGACCATCACTACGGACTCAGATGGGGGTAGACTCAGCGCACCCACCTAGAACCACTGTATCCGTACTGAAAAACCCAAAGACCGCACACATGCTGGACACTAAAGATGTACGCGTCATGATGTTGTGTGAAATGTTGATATACGCTGCCGGACCCCAGGGTTGCCGAGCTTGAAGCTGTGTTTATTCTCTTTATATGTCACGAACTCCACTGACTGCAGCTGGCCCGGCTGGGTTGTAAGCAATGCTGATGTGTACATTGTGAATCGGACAATAAAGGTCTTTCTTAAAAAAAAAAAAAAATTTTTAAAAATAGAGATAACATCTCTAGCTGCACCAACTTTGGTAAAAGACTACAGCAACTTTGAAAGTAAGCATACTGCATTTACCAGGATGCAATGGGGTGAACTGTGCTGGGATGAGAGGCAAATGGTGTAAAGCACGAATAATTTCTGCAAAAGCTAAACAGGCATCCAACTAGCTTAGTAGCAAATGCAACAGAGCACATTCAAGTCATTGAAGCAAACACAAGACAGCACCACAGATACACTACCATTCACACACAAATGCATGAAAAATGCTGACAACACAGCGCTGCACACACACCATCACAGCAAATGTAACTACAACACCCACACCAATTCAGCAAATGCTGTGGAGCACACACACACCACTGCAAAAGTGCAGTAGAGCACATGTAAGTCACGCATCTAGGTGCAGGACTATGCGTCTCAGTACCTGCTAAAAGGCTCGATGCTGCGCCGCACAGGCCTATATGCAGAAAGCTATGTGCCTGACTTCATAACTCATTCACCACTAGCAAGAGAGGAGCTGGAGTGAACCAGGGCAGGCAGCTACATGGAAGTAAAAAAATCTGTCAAACTTGTGCATGCAGATGAGTATGTGTGAGCATGTGTGTGAAAGTGAGCCAGAGACAGGAGTGGACAGTCTGAATAACCCCACCACATTTATGGTTCCATTCCCACCCTCCCTCTCACTCCTGCAGGGGGCTTGAGCCTCCCCACTGAAATTGAGTGAAGAGATGTGTGGGATAGATAGACTGCAAAGGAACGGCATTTGGTAAAACCACGTGCTTACCACACAGCAGTCAGCACCAAAACAGGGCATCAAGGGCCAAGTACAGAACGCTTGCATTAGTGCAAAAACTAAATAACATCCCTAATAAAGAGCCTTCAGGCACTGTGCGTGGCACCTGTCATAAAGCAACGAGGGGAGCGCAGCAATACAGCTTTGAGCCGCAGATAGACTGGAGTCATGAAAAGAGAGCATGTTCATCAAAGTATTGCTGCATGGAGGCGCCCCGGGACATGGTGACCCCTGGATCAGCCACACTCCGTTTACCAGTCACTAGTTTCACCAGGGAGTGACAAACTCGCCCTGCTTGGGGGCCTTTTTCTCAGAGAAAACCCATTTTGTCTGCATGTGTTCGGGATCCACCACCTCCTCCCAGGCCTTCAAAACTGACCTCAAAGTTCTCCTCTTTCAAAGACACTTCCAAATTTAACTCACGCCCTCTCTATTATCTAAAGGATGACCATCCAGTACAGATAATTCTATTCTCCATGACTATGGAAGTGCCTTCCCAGTGTTTTCTTGCGGTTTGAGTGTCTGACATTTATTGCAGTATTATCCTTCTACCTGTGTTTGGTACTCTTTTGTAACATGCACACGTCACTCTTCTCTTGTAACACTGTTTGCTACCTCTTACATTTTGGTTGATTTAGATACTTGCACAAGTGTCACCATTGCCTACATAACATTTGTTCTTGTGCTTGAGTGTCTGCCATTTATTGCAGTATTATACCTCTACTTGTAGTTTGTATGTTTTTGTAACTTGCACACGTCACTTTTTCCCCCTGTAATGTACCTTTTGCTACCTCTTGAGTTTTGTTTTGCTCACATTACTGCCTCATGTAACTTAACGTTTGCTTTTGCTGACAGGGGTCTTTCCCATTAACCAAAAAAAAAGAAAAAGCTTACACAGCACACTGGGCATCGGGTTCTGCATGTACAGATGTTACAAGGCTCATGGCATGGTAACATCCCTCACAATGTCCAGCTCTTATAGTGACTGACTGCTGTGGACCATATACATAAAGAAAACTTGGGTCATTCACAATTGGTCTGGGAATATGGCATGGCCTTTGGTCAAGCTGCCTTCCTTTCTCACAATTCATCAAAATAGCTGCATAAGACCACAGCCAGTGCACAGATAGTTTTGTAGTTTGCCCCTCCTCGCACCCAAAAATTCCTGTGGGACTTAAATCAGTAAAAACTCAAGTGAACCAATTGCCCTAATACTATGCTAAGTTTCGTGCAAATTGATCAAACTGTGCCAATGTTATTAGCAGATCTAAGATTTCCCGTGTCACCGGCATTGTCAAATCTGCACAAAAACAAGACGAAGAAAAAATAGAAGCAATAAAGAAACGTTACAGTTGTATGTCAGATTTTGTTCAGATATGTCAAACTGTGCTTAGGCTAGAAGCAAATTGTGTGAAATATTTTATTGAAACTCAGTCAAAACCTAACATCTGTATAATAGAGAGCTAAAATTGCAATTTTGCTTTAGACTTGCAGTCGTATTGGAGTATAGACATTTTACCTGATTTCTGTCAGACTATACAGAAATGTTTTCAATAAAATATAAATATGCACGCTGCTTCAGGAACCACAGGTTAGAATCTTAGGATGGAACACTGAAGAAAAGCATTTGCTTGCGATATAGGGGCATATTACCAACAACTAGCGATAATTTTTGTCTCTAACTTGTTTAGAGACAAACATTTCGCCGCAAATCAGCGATTTTTATCGCAGATAAACCTTGCTATTAGCAAGGTTTATCGCAAATGCGATAAAAAACTGCCGCAATGCATGAATATCGCTGAAAAGTCAGTGATATTCATGCATTATCGAGCAAATGCTCTTAGCCATGTTATCCACCTCCCATTGGATAACATGGCTAAGAACTGCTCAGGGCAGGTGTTAGCTTTTGGAGATATTTGCGCTTAGCGCGAATATCTCCAAAAGTTGGTAATAGGAGATAGCGATGTTAGCGACTGTTTCCAGTCGCTAACATCTTGGCACGCCCACTTTGCATGTCATTAGTGATAAATATCACTGACATGCAAAGCGGGGCCCAAGATGGTCGCTATCTCCTATTAGCTGTCGCTAACTGGTGTTAGCGACAGCTTGGTAATAGGGAGATAATTTTATCTCCGCTTTCTTGGCTTTTAAAGCCAAAAAAGCGGAGATAAACCCCCTTGATAATATGCCCCTTAGTGCTTTACTGGGTAATTAAGACAGACACTAGGGGCCTTATTTATGAAGGCCTTGCGCCGCCGGTGCGTCACTTTTTCCCATGTTAAAAGTGGCGCATCGGCGGTGCAAGGCCTTCATAAAAAAGGCCCTAGATTCGGACGAACAGTCATTCTGCTGCTCAACAGACACCAGTCCACCCCAGAGTAAGGACAACTGATCAGCACAGGGGTTCAAGTGGTAAGTAACAGGGGGAAAAGAATTCCCTGCAGCCTGAAACCGTCCAATCTTAGTTTTGAAAAATGGTATTGCAGTTCATAAATTAACTTAATTAATAGTTCTGAAGGGTTTGATCATCCGGCTCGCTTTTTAGGCTTGGCATAAATCTCACGTTACAAGCAAAATCAAACACCGAGGGACTTTCATGTGGAGCCCAGTGAAATTGCACATCGGAGGCGCGCCACTACACTTGCTACTATTTCAAATAATTGAAGAAGGGTACAGCATTAGACATTCCTTAAATAGGTTGCGACTACGCTAACTTACCGATTTTAGTTGAACAGGGTCCCACGAGGCGAGGCGAGGCACGGCAGGGCAGGGCACAACACGGGGTCACCAGCAACATTCCTCCGACGCTCCAAGCTTGGTAAGGCAGTAATGGTGAGCCTACGCAGCTTAAGTACGACGCATACACGCGTACGTACGCACGGAAGCTTCTGGCGGCAGCGTGCTGGGAAAAACCATTCCGAAGGTGGCATTTTGAACCCCCCCGCATGTTCGGCTGCAATTTAAATCACCCACATCCTGCGTGGCGGCGCTGCACCCCTGGCTGCTCATCACGGCGCACCGGGGTGCCGCGGCGCACACTTTGGGAACCGCAGTGATAGAATGATGCCCAAATTTGACTTTGATGCTAGGAGCACTGTGGAGGAAGGATCTGCAATATCTATACAGATTCAGTACCCCTAAAGTCTCCCCTAGTTGTCCCATGGGGTAGGGGTACTTTAGATATAAGCAAAATACTTATAAAATACGTTTTTGTAAGTCCTGGTGCTGGAAATATGACCCAAGTCATTTTTCCTATTGCATATCCCCTGCCACATAGGTTAACATAGCAGGAAGTTATTAACTAATAACCCCTGATAGGAGAGGGCTAGAAATACCATTCAAAGACTTCCCCAGAATGATATTAATAAACTCAAGAATATGATGTGGTTGAATTTCTCCTAAAGTGTACATAAAAGAAGTTACAAGACTTTCTTGTTTGTAAGTCCAGATTCAGCCTTCCAGTGGCCTGTCCTGATTGGTCAGAGTTAAGTAGATTAGCCAGGCTGCCTTGAAGAGGTGATAAAGAGCCCCTGGGGTTAAAACACTCTGATGTGAGGGTGGTGTGCTGCTACACAGGAATCCCAGAGCAGGGTGGAGGAGTCGTAAACCATGGTCTTCAAAGAGAAGAGGAGGCCTTAGTCTCATTTACAACTCTAAACATTTCACCTCAGCCAGAGCTAGGCTTATGGAAGGAATAGGCAGATGCAAGGGGGAGAGTTTATGACAATTAGCCATCCTAGAGGTGTGTTTAGCCAGCTCTTACCTCCCTGCTGGAAAATCAGCCATTATGAATTTGGAGGATTTGGTGTACTCAGGGACACAATAATGCCACATTCTACAGGACAGTTCCTTCACAGGGACTAGAATCATCTCACACAGTAGACTGATCCTCACTGATAGTTTGGGAGGAGGGCAATTCCTTAACATTCCTACTTCCTCTCTCAGGAGTCAACTGGTCCCTTTTTCCAGGACCCAGTGCTCCCTCAGTGCTAAGCTGCTTGACCTGAGCTCTGGTAACAGCAAAGACACTGGCAGAGATGCCCATCATCTCTGCATGAGTCCCGAACTCTACTTCATACCAGGCTGACGTTATTGCCCAACAGACAATCTGCAGGTAAGTCTGGAGATACCACAACCCTCTTAGGTCCAGTTACCCCTCCCCAGTTGAGATGATCAGTCCTGACATTGCTAGCGTTGGTGACTTGATACATCTGTCCAAGTATGGGTTGTTCAGGGTACCCAAGTTTCTCTGTCACCATGGTGACACTGGCCCCTGTGTCCCTGTAAGCTATTGCTTCCTGGCCATTGATTAAAGGCTGTTGCCTGTACTTGCCCATGTTAGTGGGACGTACTAGTATGGTGGCAAGATCAATTCCACCATCACAGACTCCAACCGCCTGAGTTGGAGTTATGACTAAGTCAGAGCCCATTTCCGATCCCAAGGTTGACCCAACTAATCTCTTGATGGCTGTATCACTACTTGTACTGGTACTAGGGGGCGCAGTTGCACTAGGGGAAGTGGTAGTAGGTTCCTTGACCTTTGACAATAAGCATCTCTTGTCCAATAGGTCTTTACTTTACATAAGTAACACCAAGGTTTCTTTTTGCCTTTCTCGTGGGCCCATTAGGATGGCGGGCGGACTTTGTCCGCCCGTCATCCTGACGTAAAACGGGACCGCCGCCATAAGGGCGGCGGTCCCATGGGGGCCATTAGGATGCGCCCGCCACACTGGCGGGCGCATCCCGCATTTTTAACATTGCGGCGGGCAGTGCTGAAAGCAATGCTAAAAATACACATTGTGCAGTTCAATGCACAAGGTGACAGGCACCGTGTGGTGCCTGTCACGTTGTACAGTGAAGCGCAGGGGGGTACCGTAGGTACCCCCCATGTGCACCCCCCACCCCATCCGGAGTCCCTAGGGGCCCACAACGGGCCCCCACAAGACATTCCTGCATGCCTTTCCGTGGCGGCCTTTACCCTAATATGGATGGCGGTGTCTAACAGACACCGCCACCATATGAAACCCGTTTCTGCCCGGTCAACTCCTTGACCGGGCGGAAAAGCGGCCAACGGTCTTTGGCGGGCAGGGAAGGATGTCGGGTGGATAGCCACCGCCCGCATGCATTGCCCTTCTCCCCACCCTTCTCCTGGGGTTTAGAAGAATCTTGCTTCTTCTGGTTACCTCCACCACCATGGTTTTTCTGCTTAACGCTGGTGCGGACCCATTTGTCTGCATTCTTTCCCTATTCTTGGGGAGAGGTCAAATCAGAGTCCACCAGGTATTGGTTCAAAAGTTGGTTCTGACAGTTCTTAAGGATGTGCTCCCTCATTAACAAACTGTATAATCCTTCATAGTCCTGTACCTTGCTTCCCCGAAGCCAGCCTTCCAGAGCCTTAATATCAATATAAATTAAATCTACCCAGTCCTGGGTGTGTGCCTTCTGGATGTCTCTGAACGTAATCCTGTACTGCTCAGTATGTAAACCAAACCCATCTATGAGGGCACTCTTAAGGACTGAATAAGTGTCTGCATTCTCTTCTCTAACAGTGAGGAGATTATCTCTACCTTTGTTAGCAAAGGAGAGCCACTGGACAGCTGCCCACTGCCGATGTGGGAGCTTCTGAACTTTGCAGGCCCTCTCCAAAGCAGTGATTCATTTATGGATGTCAATTCCCCTCCTGGTAAATATGGACTATCCTGCTTAGGTTTCTAGTATCAAAGGATGTTTCCCTGATTCTAGGGACACTATTGTTGCGAGCGTGAGACTCTAGTCTCACTCTTTTCCTGGCGTTTTGCACTTCCAGGGTCTCCTTCAAGGGCCAACTGATCTCACTTGAGCTTAATTCTGACTTGTTAAGTTTGCTCCTGCAGGTACTCCCTTTCCAAGGAGTTCTCCCTCTTACTAGTTATGGATTTCCCTACAGAAGTGTCTGAAGCACTGGACTCAACAGAAGGAGCTCTAGACCTCCTCTGCCAACTCTGAACCCTCCCAGGCTGAATAAAGGGGACACCCTCTGAGCAATCTGCACTATTCCCAGGGGGATCTGAGTTTGCCAATGTGGAGTCATTAGACTTCCCTAGGCCATACTCTGGATTGAGGTCACATGGGGAACCCCTGGTGCTCCCTCTTCAGGAGCATCCCCACCCACATTGTCCTGTTCTTCTGCCCCTCCAGGATTCCTATCATCCTCATGAAGCAGCTCTAAGAGCAGCTTAGTAGTGGGGTTTTTACCTGCCTTAATTCGTCTAAGGCTACACGGGACCCAGAGTTCCTGGAATGTCAGGCCACTGTACTTAGTAACATAACATAACATGAGTATTTGTAAAGCGCACGTTCACCACTACGGGCATCTTGGCGCTGAAATAACAGATGTTTGTTGTTACCTAACTCAATGGTACTCATTTTATCAACCCCAAATGGATGAAAGGCTGAGTGGACCCGCCGGGATTTGAACCTGTGATCATGAGGTCGAAGACAGGCCCCTGCAGTAGACGCATTAGTCCACTGAGCCACCAGACCCGGCTAGACTGAGGTCCGCTAGTATCCACAACTAAAGACGTGGGGCATATTATCAACAACATTTTTTATATAACCGCGCATCGCCGTATTTTATCGTAGAGATAACGTGCTATTAGCAACGTTTATCTCCAATGCGATAAAATATTCGGGGATAGCGACGAAATGCGCGAATATCGCTGGGAATCCAGTGATATTCAGGCATTAACGCCAATAGGGTCTTCACCTGAATATCCAACTCCCATTGGATATACAGGTTAAGAAGTGGTCTGAGCAGGTGTTAGTTTACAGCGATATTCGCGCTTAGCGCAAATTTTTTAATCGCTATGCCTACGTTGATAATAGGTGATAGCGATGTTACCGACTGCTTCAGTCGCTAACAGGTTGGGTACGCCCACTTTGCATGTTATTAGAGATAATTATCGCTGACATGCAAAGCGGGCCCCAAACCGCTCGCTATCACCTAAAAGCTGTTGCTAACTGATGTTAGCGACAGCTTGATAATAGGGTGATGAAATTATCGCAGCTCTGCGGCCGAAAACGGATGCAAAAGCGGCGATAATTTCATTTCACTGCCTTGGTAATATGCCCCATGGTCACTAGGTGCAGTGTGGTGTTGCACCTAACTAACCTAGTGTAAAACTAAACTTCCTAAGATTGGAGAAATGGTTGTGCTAGACCCTTAACAACCAATCTAAGGGCCCGATTCACAGAATGAACTTAAGACTCAATCCTAAACTTACTACTATTTTAGTATTCACAGAATGCACTTACTACTTTTGGCATTCACAGAATGAACTTACTACTTACCTCAAGAAACCTCTAAAAAAGTAAAACAAGTAATTGCCAATGTGCAAGTGGCATACAGAGCATGTGTCACATAAACCGATACCCATACATAGCAAGGGTATTGACAAAACCGACAACATGAGTAACCGTCTTTATTACATACTAGCAGCCCGTCCTGACGTTGTCCGGGTATGAATTGATGCCGGCCAGTAGTATATTGTTTTGTAGGATTTCGTTTTGATAGCATTTCTTATCTGTGACAGGCCTGTGAAACGCTCCGATTCACAGTGCACTTCTGATGCACTTAAAAGTGCGCATTCAGTAGTGTGTGAACTCGAGTTTCCCTACTTTATTTTTCCTTGCAATATTTTATAGCACGAACTCGACAACATGACATGAGCACAATTTACATTACAGAAGAACACATTCATTTGTGTTAGGCACGGGGAGACAAAGCGATTTGCCTGGAATCACAGGATGTTGAGCTGATGCCGAGATTCGAACGTAGCTCCCCAGCTCTAAAGTTCGCAATTCTAGAACTTGTTGCGGGAGGTGTGTCCAAAAGTGTATGTCTGTGCTGGCCATCAATGAGAGAGACCTGTGCATTTTTCAAATCGGTGGTGAAAAAATATGAGTATGTTGCTGGAGATGTGGGCTGCCGTGCCACCAATGTACTTACCGGGGGAGGGTAAACACCCATTATTCCGCAACTTTCTTTCCGCATACCATCACTCCACATACTTTCATTACGAAAGTAACATGACTCCGAAATGCCATTACAACGCATGGCATTACATTTGATATGCTTTTACCACGCATACATTTACAAGAAATTCGTTGTAAATGCATGAATGGTAAAAGCATGTTTTTTAAAAATGTTTGGATAAGGTAAGTATGGGTATAGGGGTATATGTTTTGGGGTACTGAGGTATATGTTTTGGGGTGTTTGGGTATTTTAAGGGTTCAGATATAGTTTTGGGTTATGGGGTACAGGGGTATTTTTATGGTTCAGGGCTAGCTTTGGGTTTTGGGGTACAGGGGTATTTTTAGGATTCAGGGGTAGGTTTGTGTTTTGAGGTACAGGGGTATTGATAGGGTTCAAGGCTAGGTTTGGGTTTTGGGGTACAGGGGTATTTTTAGGGTTTAGGGATAGGTTTGGGTTTTGGGGTACTGGGTATATTTATAGGGTTAAGATGGGTTAGTGTTTAAGGGTGTTGGGGTATTTAAAGGAGTAAGGGTGGGTTATGATTATGGGGTGCAGGGGTATTTAAAGGGAGCAGGGTGGACACCCGGAGCTGAAATGTACAGAACCTGGGAAGAAAAAACAATGAAATATTGGGCACAACGCTCGCTTTTTCCCCCCATAATCCTGCCCCCTGCACACACCCACGCCCCCAGCACACACCCACAGCACACGATATGAGACATGGCATGAAGTGCGGAACGTACCACACGCCCCCAACGTTTGTCACGCCCCCAGCACACGCCCACAGCACAATGCAGACACGCCCACAAGGGACTGCTTTGCTGGCACGGTTCTTCTACCTTTTAAATGTATATGGTGGGCGTCTGCATAGCCTATGTCCTTCTGCTGCAACTGCCCTTTCCAACGCTGTATTGGGTGTTGTGATTGGTGCTGTGGTTCCTGAGATTACCCACCTCAAAGGTTTGGGCTCTCTCTTTATTATATTAGTATGGAATACCCAGATAGGCATCAAAAGTGCAAAACAGCAAGTCCATTGGCCAAAACAAATTCATAGTATGCAAATGTGTGCATGACAAACTGCATAGGAAATGGGCCTCAAAAGTAACAAACAGCAAGGCCATTGGCCAGCCTATATTTCTAGTCCGCACATGTGTGTATGAGAAACTACACAGGACATGGGTAACATCGTCCACTCCCATGGGAATCACCACAGCTCAGGGGCTATATATGGGCAGTCCACAGGTACCACTGAATGGTGTGCGGAGGGGCACTTGTTTTCAGATTTGGCTGGAAGTTGAACTGGGAGGGGGCTGATTGTCGGGCCAGTTGGAGGACTGGACCTGGGAGAGAGAGACACGGCTGAGGTAGAGGCATCCGTGGCTGTGGGAGCCTGAGGGCTGCTTGGACCAGATGGAGTAGTGGCACGGGGAGGTGGAGACATGCTGCCTGGACGTACAGTGTGTGAGGGTGAAAGTTGATAGCTGGGTCTCAACTGCTTGGTGATACGATAGCCCACAAGTGTCTTGGCCGGAGTGGAAAGTGAGGTGGTTATTACAGCCTCACTCTCCAACAATGGTGTATCAGGTGCAAGTGGCTCTTCCCATGGGGATTTGCTGGATATGGTGGTACGCTTGGGGTGGCCTTGCCTCTTCCCCTGCATCTCCTGCTATTCAGGAAAACATCCCACTGTGCTCTCTTGTCCCTGATTCACAGGGGTGTGGGTGGAAATTGACGTTGTGGGTGAATCTGTCTTTGAAATGTGTTTGGGCTTGGTCGTGGCAGGCACCAGGTTCACAGCAGACAGGGCACGTGTTTGTTTGTCTTTGGGAGCAGAAGTAGGGATGGGAGTACCCTTGGATGGGGGTAATTTTGATGAATGTGATGTTGATGCCTGCTTCTCGGCCTAATGCCCATGAGTTTCACGTGATGGGCTTTTGGTTTTGCGCTCATGCGTGCCTGTTTTGTGTTGCGGGAATGGTGTCTGTAGTCTGGTCTGTTTCGAGTGCTGCTGTTGTGTGTTGCGTGTGGAGAACTTTGGTGCCGGAGGCCCCTGGCATGAGGGCACTCTCGCCAGGGAGTGCCACTGGCAGGGTGGTTGCTGAAGGGACAGAAGCTGTACTGGGTGCCTGGGACTGCTGAATGGCTGCCATCACTGTGAAGGACAAAGACTGGACAGTTCGGTGTAGGCCACCCATATCAGAATGAATGCCCTGGATGAAGGTAACTGCCTGTGCCAACTTCTTGTCATGATCCTGGAAGACATTCAGTCAGTCAGTCAGTCAAAAAGGTCTTTATTTCGATTTACATCATAAAAGACAAACATATAAAAACATATATTCATTAAAATACCACAATAAAATTCATAAATCCAATGCATTCTAAGAACCAGTTAAAAAAGTATTAAAAGTACAAAGACACACAACTGTTACAATTCATAAATGGGCTAAAACGTAGAATACATGGGGAGTAGTAAAGATACACAACCAACAGGCTACCATGGTAACACAGTGAGGACACAGTGAGTTGAGACCTCAGATGCCTGAAGACATTCAGCAGAGCAGTCTGACACACACACAGCTGGCGCAAAAGGTCCACCGCCTCCATACTCAGGGCAGTAGGGGAGACAGGGGCAGGGGCGGCGGTGCCTGGGTGGAAGGAGACTCTATACTTCCTAGGGCTGCGGGCACGAACAGCACTTGTGGGAGCAACCGGGCGGGTGGGCACTGCACGATGTGTGGTGGTAGAAGAGGCAGATTTTGAACTTCGTGTGCCAGCCAACATTGAGTTATTGCTGGAATCTGAGAATGGGGAGGTTGGTGTTTCTGGGCGTGATTCATCCAGGGCAGTCCTGTCCCCCTTTGAGGCGCTGGTCACATCAGGGTCAGTGAGGTCATGTGTAGCAGTCGTACCAGAAGCTTCCCCACTCTTGCCCATTCTCTGTCCTTCCCTGCCCTCAGTAGATGCTGCAAGAGACAGAGACATAGGTTCAGTATAGTATCATACTCACAAACATCATATGCAATCAAAGCACAAAACTTGAAAATGATACTCCCATGTTGGCCTCTTCCATGTACAGTCAGCATGTGCTACATTTATGCAATCATCAGAAGATGCATGGAAACATGCATAGTTGATAATAATTCCCCATGTGGTGTTTACACAGCCAAGTAGCTTCCCCTGTGCCTCCTTGTAACCTTACACACTATTCTCTGTAAGCATACCTACGTGCCTGTAGGTGAGACAGATATACATCTAAACATGTTGTCTCTGTCACATAGGGAGTCACTTTAAGGGAACACCACAGATACAAACTCCCAAATGTCCTTTTGCAACAGCTACGGTTCCATGTTTAAATATCGATTACAAAAATATAGTTTACAAAAATATAGATTTAAAAATATCGATTACAAAAATATCGACTCACTATACTTAAACAGGTAAGTACAATAATATCGACTCAAAAATATAGATGTAAAAAATATAGAAGTAAAAAATATCGACTTAAAAAAATATTAGAACTTAAATTAAATAATTATATAAAATTGATATTATTAACAAAATAAATTACATTACATTTATATTTTAACTATTTATAACAAATAAACTTAATTTAACCAATATAAACTTAATAAATGTGTACCTATACATATATTTTCTTAAATATATGTTACTATTATCTTTATTTAATTTATAAACTTTAATAATTATATAAAAATAAAATAAAAACATATATAAAACATTTTGAATAAAATAAAATTTTCTATATTTAATTAACACATAAAAGTATTTAAAAATAATAATACATACATTTAATAACACAATTAAAACATTAGTAGTTAAAACATTTTATAGCGAAGGGGTAAAAATTACTGTTCCCACTCCAAAGGGTGCAACAGTAGGGAAAGCGCTGGATAGCATAGGGGTAAAAATTACTATTCCCACTCCAGAGGGTGCAACAGTAGGGAAAGCGTTGGATAGCGTAGGGGTAAAAATTACTATTCCCACTCCAGAGGGTGAAGCAGTAGGGAAAGTGTTGGATAGCGTAGGGGTAAAAATTACTATTCCCACTCCAGAGGGTGCAACAGTAGGGAAAGCGTTGGATAGCGTAGGGGTAAAAATTACTATTCCAACTCCAGTGAGTGCAACTGTAGGGAAAGCGTTGGATAGCGTAGGGGTAAAAATTACTATTCCCACTCCAAAGGGTGCAACAGTAGGGAAAGCGCTGGATAGCGTAGGGGTAAAAATTACTATTCCCACTACAGAGGGTGCAACAGTAGGGAAAGCGTTGGATAGCGTAGGGGTAAAAATTACTGGGCCCGATTCACAGAACTAACTTAAGAGAAAATCTTAAACTTACTACTTTTGGTATTCACAGAAGTTAGGATTTTGTCTTAAGACAGACTTAAGACAGACTTAAGTTAGGATTCTGTCTTAAGTCTGTCTTAAGTCTGTCTTAAGACAAACTTAAGACAAACGTAAGACAAAATCCTAACTTCTGTGAATACCAAAAGTAGTAAGTTTAGGATTTTCTCTTAAGTTAGTTCTGTGAATCGGGCCCACTATTCCCACTCCAGAGAGTGCAATAGTAGGGAAAGCATTGGATAGCGTAGGGGCAAACATTACTATTCCCACTCCAAAGGGTGCAACAGTAGGGAAAGCGTTGGATAGCGTAGGGGTAAAAATTACTATTCCCACTCCAGAGTGTGCAACAGTAGGGAAAGCGTTGGATAGCGTAGGGGTAAAAATTACTATTCCAACTCCAGTGAGTGCAACAGTAGAGAAAGCGTTGGATAGTGTAGAGGTAAAAATTACTATTCCCACTCCAAAGGGTGCAACGGTAGGGAAAGTGTTGGATAGTGTAGGAGTAAAAATTACTATTCCCACTCCAGAGGGTACAACAGTAGGGAAAGCGCTGGAACCCAAAACAATTAAAAAAAACTATCACATTTTTTATTAAATTTAATTTCCAATATAAACATAATTAATATATACATTTAAATATATTATTATTAACAAAGATAATAAAAAAATATTTAATTACACATTATTTAACACTATAATATCCACCACACACCTAAAATTAATTACACAATTACATTTAATATTTACTAATTAATTAATGAAAATTAAAGTTTTTTAAATTAATTAATTATTTAATTGACAGCTTTCACACCATATACACTTATAAACACCACAATACAAACCTAAAATTAATTACACATTTACAATTAATAATTACTAATTAACTAATGGTAATTAATTTATAAAGTATTTAATAATTAATCAATAATTTAATTACTTCACACCATTTAGACCTATAAACTCCACTACACACCTAAAATTAATTAAACAATTAACATAATTAATTAACATAATTAATTATTTAACATAATTAATTATTAATTGACTAATTGAAATTAATTACCAATAATTATTAAACAATTATTAATAAATTAACACATTAATTAATCAATTAATTTTATATATTTAAATTACTTCCCACCCTATTCCCCTATAAACCCACAACCCGCTACGGAACTAATAACACAAAATTCAACATAATATACATTAATAACTAATACAATTCTACAACATATAATAAAATGACAAACAATTCTCATTAAAAACACTAAAATACATAATATTATTAAAAAATCGATATTTTTGTAAACTATATTTTTGTAAACGATATTTATTACAACTATATTATTGTTATCGATATTACTTACCTGTCAGTCGATATTCTGGTCAAACTATATTTTTGTGGTCGATATTTCTTCAAATCGATATTTCTGCGGTGACATTTATGTCAGACGATATTTCTCCGTCGATATTCCTGCTCTGCACCACAGCTACAAGCTCCTGAGATCCACCATGTTGTGCTTTGAAGCACAACTACAGTTGCACACTGGTGTCATCTATGTAATTGTCACAAATGTTATGTTCTGCACAGCACACATCAATGAATGCACACTAACAGGATGCTCACTGCTATTCACTGCCAGGTGATGTCTATGACACTCATACTGCAGCATATGTCACAAGCCCACATCTCATCTGTCATTGACAAAGGTCATGGTTTTAAACACATGAGAATCCATATGTTGTACAAATGCAGAACAGCTGCACTCAACACTGAGGCCACTTAGAAGCCATTGCATCACACTAGAGTCATCACAGAGCTTCCCACTGGCTCATGGTTGGGATTCATGCAGTCACTCACACCCAAAGTCACACTTTGCTGAATACTCACCCCCAACTTGCTGCTGATGGGCCCTCAAGCGTCCATCCTGGTCTGGCTGTGTCACTCCCAAGATGCGGGCCATTAGTGGTGTCATGCTCCTGGGCGCCAACCTGCCACTACGAGGGAGTATAAGCTTCAGGCATGGGAGACAAGAAGAGGAACTTTCAGTGACACTCTGTTATGTACCACTGTGTGTCAGTACAGGAGCACGAGAAACATAGCACACAGAAATGTTGAGCAGAGGACATACAGCATGGCACGTTGTACACTTGCATCAAATAATCTCATAGAAAGGTATACATGTATGATGATGGACACAGTACATAGCCATCTCAGAGTGCCAGTACAGAAACCAATGTGAAAAAGACCCTCATCTGTGATGCAGTATGTGAGTGAGCAATACATACAATACATTTGAAATGATGTGTCGGGGCAGACTCACTGTGTCCAACACTACACACCCCTCAATGTACTTGGCCAGTGAATGGCTTCATGTGTCATGGTGGTCACATTTAGGACCATTATATTACTATTTACACACTTATTCCACAAGGTGTAGTCCAGTCTCATGCATTCAACACGACTACATTAATCTTTTTCCCAGCCTCCCTCAACTCGCCCACTCGGGAATTCATCCCATCTCTGCACCCTGCACCCTGAGGATTACAAATTTGACCCTCGAATTCCCGCCCCCACTCAACACGCTACTACCTCTCCTTCCCTCACACCACGTTCCCCTAAGTTGTCCCCGCCTCCTCCCATTTCTTCTCATCTCATACCAGCACTACCCAGATAATGGAATTAGCAGGCACACACATCTACAACATCATCTACCCCCCCAACCACACAACAAAATCGGCCAAACGCTTTAAACACAATTTATAAAACAACACCCTGAAACGCTTTTTGCCGACCCCTATTTTTCATCACAAAAAGGGATCACAATCACTGATCTAATTTTGCACACAAAACGTAGAGCCCAATGGAGGAAAGCCTTCCTCACCTCACTCTCTATCTCCTCCTCGAAGAAAACAGCACATGGATTAATTTTATCTGTTTCCCCTTCCCTGCTCTTCCAGGCGACAGCAACCATCACCATTTACAACAATGGCATCATCCTTATCCAAGCCTCAGACCACAATCTTAATCTCTTATATAACATCTTCTCTGCAATCAAAAACCTAGTGACCAAACCCCGTTTGGGTACCGATTCCCCATCCAATTCCACTTCACATGCTCTCACCGCACCCAACCAAGTTGACAACCCCGCCCTACCCTTTGGCCCACATCCGTCACTGGAGCCTTACGAGACGTCCACCCTTCTCATCCCCACCGTTAACATATCACAACACATAACACCCCCACCTCATAACACGCATAACAGCCCCCTTCCACCCTTTCCTCTACCTACTTCGGACGCACATGTTGAGATCTTCACGAAGTCCACCCAACTTATCCCCACCACAAACATACCACCACTCACAACATCTACTCCATATAACACACTCGACAGCCCATTACCCCCCCATCTCCTCTGATATCGGATTCCTCAGTCGGCACCCAACGCTTCCCTCCCACCAATACACCACACTCTAACACACCAATCCCGCCTAGAAACCATGTTACCATCACCTCCCACCCTCAAACGGCTAAGTCGTACTCTCCTTACATCAAGATGACCCCCCCAACATCCTCCCCACAACACCTCATCTATCCCACACTTTCGTCTTTCCAAAGCCGATGCTACAGTATCCATCCTGCCAACTAACATCGCACTACACCACAAATGCATAGCCCCCCTACCTCCGAACACTAATACTTCTCCTGTCTCAGCTCCCGACAAAGCTACCCTGTACAATCCCTCTCCCCCTCGCTCTCATTCCGCACAATTGCATAAACTGCCGCAAGTCTTTTCCCCACATAACGACTGGTTTCAGTCTTCACCCCCCGAGCGCTCACCACCCTCTACTACTCTGCACACCCCCTCAATACTACCTCCCACCCCTTCTAATCCACCTTCTTCATCCTCCAATTTATCCCTGATCGCACCACCATTGCCCCAGAATGTTACTCTACACACTTATCCATCCCTCCTCACCCACCCCTGCCGAGGTTGCAGCTCAATACAGATCTTGACTTTGCACTATCACACTGATAATGTTAGTCCGTCCGAACTCCCCATGTCCCCATTGTCCCTTCCCTCTCCCACGTCTCACCCACCCACCCCCTCATCTCAGACATCTACTCTCCTCACACCCCCCCTCTTGCACTACTCTCCCTCCAACACTACTCACACCTCCACCTTTTCCATCACCCACATACATAACACAGCCTCCAACCCCTTCAACTCCCTCTAGCAGCACTTTCCCTCCATCACTACCCACACCTACACCTGTTCTACCGCCCACATGCAAAACACAGCCTCCAACCCCTCTCACCTCGGAACCTGACCTGAAGCTGGAGGAAATAATGTCATCCCTTCTCCATATCAAAAATGAACTCCAATCTTTCAAATCCCTGATCTCGAGACTACCATGGCGAAATTCCTCCTCAAGAGTCTTTAATCTAAACGAGCGAGCACAACACATAGCTCGCACCCCTATACTCACGCCTCCCACCTGGAACTCAGTCCCCCTCCTCAACACACTCTCTCACCCTAAGCGAAGCATCAATCCATTTTCTGAAAGTGAGCTCTTATCTCTCCTTCACTCATACGAACCTTCCCTGAATAAATACCCTACCTCCACTCAATCTACCATATCTACTATTCCCCCCAACCTACTCAGAGCACCCAGGCACAACAACAGAGGGGTCATCGACAGAAAGTGTCCCCCTCACCCATGACCCTTCCGTCTCCCGCCTCACTCCCCAACTTAAATGCACTCTCCTAAACTGCAGATCTGCCTCTAGACATGCTGCAGACATAGCTGACCTCATCATTTCAAAGGAACTTGACCTTCTAATGTTAACCGAAACATGGCTAACAGATTCCTCCACCCCACTGATGGACATACTAGTCCCCCCGAACTACGACATTATCAGATTAGACAGATGCGGTAAGATAGGGGGAGGTATAGCCTGTATACATAGGAGTATCATCACTATTACTAGAGCCATATCCCCGATCCTCCTCACCTGCGAATACTTCTGCCTAAACGTGAGCAGAACGGCAAACCAGCTTGCTCACTTCATATCATCTATCATCCACCAGGCGACAGCCTAATATTCTCAGAACAGCTTATGGATATGATCTCAACTAACAACGGACGACAAAACACCCAAATATACCTGGGTGACTTCAACCTCCACTGGAATGACAACAAAGACTCAGTGGTCAACTGCCTCAAAAACTTCCTTGATGATCTTGCCCTTACCCAAACCTGCAACAGCCCTACACATAAGAAAGGATCAACCCTGGATCTAATTATCTCCAAAAACCACATCATTCAATTGGAATCGATACAACCTTGTGACTGGTCCGACCATCATATTATCACCTTCTTCATCAAAGAAACAGTAAAACTTAACTCAATTCAAGCCACAAAACCAAAAGTATGGAAAAGACCCCTGAAACAACTCAACCCAAAATCTTTACCCTTATCAACCGGCAACATACTATTACCACCGGCTGGCATCTCAGACGTCAATGACCTTACCAACCACTACCTCAACTCTATGACCTCAATTATTAATGAGGTTTCCCCCCTTCAACTTAAGAGAATTTCCACCAAAGACTCGAAACCATGGTACAATGGCCTGCTCAACGAAGACAGATGATCTCTCAGAGCTCTTGAACGTAAATGGAGATCAGTCCCTTCCGCTAATCACCTTAAGTTGCTAAGAAAAAAAAAATGCTTACTGCAAAAAGATCAAGCGCACCAAAGCCGACTTTTTTAGCCAACAGCTAGACCAAGCAAAGAATCGCCCTAAAAAGCTATTTGAACTAATCAAAGCTCAATCCAAGGATGCTCTCCAATGACTACAAAACACAGACCACCAGCAACCCAATTGCGATCAATTCTCTGATTTCTTTACTCAGAAGATGGTCAACATCGAGGATGATCTCCTATAGGATCGCCTATTGTATTCGCTACCACCTATGCAAAACTCCCCTTCTCTACCCGCTTCGCCTCTCCAAATCCCCTCTAAGTATGGCCTTAAAAACAAAGCAACATGGTCCTCCTTTCACACCTACACTGAAGATGCCAAGGGAAGGATTCTCAATGCCCTGAAACCTTCCAACCACCTCATCGATCCACTTCCCGCTAACGCTGTCAAAGACCTATCACCGCTGCTTCTTCCGGTATGGACCAAAATCATTAATGCGTCACTGCTTCAAGGTTGCATTCCAAACTCCCTTAAAGTTGGACAGGTTTCACCCATCCTAAAGAAACCAACTGCCGACCCCACTGATCTTAAAAACTACCGCCCTATCTCCAATATCCTTACCTTAGCCAAATTACTTGAAAAATGCGTACACCAACAACTGACCAAGCATATTGACCACTTTGACCTTCTTAGCATTCACCAATCAGGCTTCAGAGCAGGTCACAGCACGGAATCTGCCATGACTCACATCATCGATGATGCGCTACAAATCCTGGACCAGAACAAATCTTGCCTACTCATTCTTCTAGACCTATCCTCAGCCTTTGATAATGTCAAGCACGAGAATCTGATAGACCTCCTCAAACTTAGGATGGGGCTTTCTAGAGTAGTATTAAATTGGTTTTCCTCCTTTCTTCATAACCGCACACATCAATTCAAGATCAACAACAACCTTTCCAAACCAGCCCCAGTAAGGTTGGGCGTTCCACAAGGGTCTTTACTTTCCCTGACACTTTTTAACCTGTTTATGGAGCCACTCACTGAAATGCTACAGGCATCCAACGTGCAATACCATATGTACGCTGACGATACTCAACTTTATCTTAAGATCAACACCTAAGAAGACATTAAACGGCTTAATACCACGCTCAAAAACACCCAAAATTGGTTGGCAGAAAACCACCTCAAATTGAACGCCCTAAAGACTGAGTTCCTCATTATCACTCCACCAGCGAAGCTCCCTTTTATGCAAGACCTAATCCAAAATATAACTGTATTTAACGTTCAACCTACTATCGTTGACTCTGCAAAATCCTTGGGTATTATTCTGGACAGCAATCTCAAGATGCACAAACATATTAGCAACGCCACAAAGGGAGCAAACTTCCAGATTAACACGTTGAGGAAACTAAAGACTTTCCTGCCAGCCAATGACTTCAAAACAGCGGTACAAGCGCTAGTTATCCCGCGGGTGGACTATGGAGGTGTCTCTCTATGCGGCCTCCCAAAAGTCATCACGGCTCCCCTGAGAGCTTCTTTAAACACCGCAGCTAGACTCAACACAGGCTCGAAACGATGCTCTCATATCTCCCCTGACCTAATATCCTTAAATTGGCTCCCGCTGGATGCCAGAATTCAGCTAAAAATAGCATGCATGACACACAAGGCCTTACACCACAAGGCTCCCCTTTACCTTGCCCAGAAATTGACAATCTCCGGTGGATCTAGATCCTCTAGAGGTGCTGACAACCTACTTCTCAAACCTCAAAGATTCAACAGAAAGAAAACTTATAACCAAACCTTTTCTGGAATGGCATCCAGGATTTGGAATTCTCTTCCCCCGGAAACCAGATTGAACTCGTCCACCGTCTCCTTCAAAAAGAAAGTAAAAGCGATCCTCTTGGCAAAATTCACATGACTAGATGCTAAGCAAATCCGAAGAACGACATTTCCCGCATTGGTGGAGCTATCCGTTCGCCCTAAGCACTAAACCCTGCCATGGATCTTAAGAAACCAAGACACTCACATGAAGCTCTCTACTACTGGTCCTGATCTTGGTTTTTAATACTATCCCTTGTTTCCTTCCCCACGTTTTGTACTTTTGCACTCATTCTATTGTCCCTTGCTCATGTTACCCCTCCTTTTACACTTGGATAATTTGTACTATGCAACTCTGAATACTGGAAAGCGCTCTGATATCCGCAAGGATCTTGTTCGCGCTCTATAAAACTTAAGAAATAAATAAAAATAAATAAATCCTCAGGCCTAAGATAGCTCATTAAGAAATAGGGTCGTGGATAACACATATGTTTCACTCTGTCCAATAGTATTGGGAAAAAACACAGTTGATGGACAGAATGTAGAACAATGTCATACATTCACCCCAGTACAAAGATCTGGGCCTAAATCCATCGTTTTTTTGCACTCCACACCACTCTGGGTTAGACACTGGCTATATGCAAATCAGCTCTGACCCTGTGCCTCATGGGAACAGTCCAGTCCGAACTACCAAGCCATGTCTTTCCCAGACCGGAATCAAGCATCCAAGGACCGGTTTCTGGCTATCAGCCTTCATCAGCCTGGATAGCACAGTGGTGTGGAGAGCCTGGGACTCACGTCGGAGCATACCCAGCACACTCGGGGTGAAAATTGCAAAAAACACAGTTGATGGACACAATGTAGAACAATGTCATACATTCACCCCAGTACAAAGATCTGGGCCTAAATCTATCGGTTTTTTGCACTCCACACCACCCTGGGTTAGACACTGGCTATATGCAAATCAGCTCTGACCTTGTGCCTCATGGGAACAGTCCAGTCCGAACTACCAAGCCGTTTCTTTCCCAGACCGGAATCAAGCATCCAAGGACCGGTTTCTGGCTATCAGCCTTCATCAGCCTGGATAGCTTGACTCCAGTGGTGTGGAGAGCCTGGGACTCACGTCTGAGCATACCCAGCACACTCGGGGTGAAAATTGCAAAAAACACAGTTGATGGACAGAATGTAGAACAATGTCATACATTCACCCCAGTACAAAGATCTGGGCCTAAATCCATCGTTTTTTTGCACTCCACACCACCCTGGGTTAGACACTGGCTATATGCAAATCAGCTCTGACCCTGTGCCTCATGGGAACAGTCCAGTCCGAACTACCAAGCAATGTCTTTCCCAGACCGGAATCAAGCATCCAAGGACCGGTTTCTGGCTATCAGCCTTCATCAGCCTGGATAGCTTGACTCCAGTGGTGTGGAGAGCCTGGGACTCACGTCTGAGCATACCCAGCACACTCGGGGTGAAAATTGCAAAAAACACAGTTGATGGACAGAACGTAGAACAATGTCATACATTCACCCCAGTACAAAGATCTGGGCCTAAATCCATCGTTTTTTTGCACTCCACACCACCCTGGGTTAGACACTGGCTATATGCTATAGGCTATATCTTAGTCCCTGCACTCGCGCTGCACTCGCGCTGCAGACATAACAGCTACCTTGCTTTTAACTTTTTAAATCTTTGTTCGTGATTTGCGCTGAGCGCTAGCCTGTAATATCTCTCTCCTCTTGTCTTCCGCTTAGTGGGAATTGAGGGAGCAACTTACCCGCACTTGATACGCTTGCACACCCACACTTGTGGGGTGGAGGGGACTCGGGGGCACTGTGTGCTCCTCGCGCCGATTGGAGAGCGCCATCTTGGATTGGGGGAGGCTTTCTCTTGAGGGAGCGCCATCTTTGCTGAGGGAGAGCCACTCGCCCTGCCAGGACCCACGCATAGGAGGCGGAGGTACTATAAGTAGCACCTCCTTCCTCGCTTTGTTAGATCTTAGTCCCTGCACTCGCGCTGCACTCGCGCTGCAGACATAACAGCTACCTTGCTTTTAACTTTTTAAATCTTTGTTCGTGATTTGCGCTGAGCGCTAGCCTGTAATATCTCTCTCCTCTTGTCTTCCGCTTAGTGGGAATTGAGGGAGCAACTTACCCGCACTTAATACGCTTGCACACCCACACTTGTGGGGTAGAAGGGACTCGGGGGCACTGTATACTCCTCGCGCCGATTGGAGAGCGCCATCTTGGATTGGGGGAAGCTTTCTCTTGAGGGAGCGCCATCTTTGCTGAGGGAGAGCCACTCGCCCTGCCAGGACCCACGCATAGGAGGCGGAGGTACTATAAGTAGCACCTCCTTCCTCGCTTTGTTAGATCTTAGTCCCTGCACTCGCGCTGCACTCGCGCTGCAGACATAACAGCTACCTTGCTTTTAACTTTTTAAATCTTTGTTCGTGATTTGCGCTGAGCGCTAGCCTGTAATATCTCTCTCCTCTTGTCTTCCGCTTAGTGGGAATTGAGGGAGCAACTTACCCGCACTTAATACGCTTGCACACCCACACATGTGGGGTAGAAGGGACTCGGGGGCACTGTATACTCCTCGCGCCGATTGGAGAGCGCCATCTTGGATTGGGGGAAGCTTTCTCTTGAGGGAGCGCCATCTTTGCTTAGGGAGAGCCACTCGCCCTGCCAGGACCCACGCATAGGAGGCAGAGGTACTATAAGTAGCACCTCCTTCCTCGCTTTGTTAGATCTTAGTCCCTGCACTCGCGCTGCACTCGCGCTGCAGACATAACAGCTACCTTGCTTTTAACTTTTTAAATCTTTGTTCGTGATTTGCGCTGAGCTCTAGCCTGTAATATCTCTCTCCTCTTGTCTTCCGCTTAGTGGGAATTGAGGGAGCAACTTACCCGCACTTAATACGCTTGCACACCCACACTTGTGGGGTAGAAGGGACTCGGGGGCACTGTATACTCCTCGCGCCGATTGGAGAGCGCCATCTTGGATTGGGGGAAGCTTTCTCTTGAGGGAGCGCCATCTTTGCTGAGGGAGAGCCACTCGCCCTGCCAGGACCCACGCATAGGAGGCGGAGGTACTATAAGTAGCACCCCCTTCCTCGCTTTGTTAGATCTTAGTCCCTGCACTCGCGCTGCACTCGCGCTGCAGACATAACAGCTACCTTGCTTTTAACTTTTTAAATCTTTGTTCGTGATTTGCGCTGAGCGCTAGCCTGTAATATCTCTCTCCTCTTGTCTTCCGCTTAGTGGGAATTGAGGGAGCAACTTACCCGCACTTAATACGCTTGCACACCCACACTTGTGGGGTAGAAGGGACTCGGGGGCACTGTATACTCCTCGCGACGATTGGAGAGCGCCATCTTGGATTGGGGGAAGCTTTCTCTTGAGGGAGCGCCATCTTTGCTGAGGGAGAGCCACTCGCCCTGCCAGGACCCACGCATAGGAGGCGGAGGTACTATAAGTAGCACCTCCTTCCTCGCTTTGTTAGATCTTAGTCCCTGCACTCGCGCTGCACTCGCGCTGCAGACATAACAGCTACCTTGCTTTTAACTTTTTAAATCTTTGTTCGTGATTTGCGCTGAGCGCTAGCCTGTAATATCTCTCTCCTCTTGTCTTCCACTTAGTGGGAATTGAGGGAGCAACTTACCCGCACTTAATACGCTTGCACACCCACACTTGTGGGGTAGAAGGGACTCGGGGGCACTGTATACTCCTCGCGCCGATTGGAGAGCGCCATCTTGGATTGGGGGAAGCTTTCTCTTGAGGGAGCGCCATCTTTGCTGAGGGAGAGCCACTCGCCCTGCCAGGACCCACGTGATCTTTTGGTCAGGCTTCTTAAGATGGCGGCCAGACAGGCGCGCAGCGACGGCGCGCAGGGGACGCGCCGTAGACGCGCCGGAGGTGCGCCAGAGGTAAGCCCGTTTGCGCCCGTTCGCGCAACGGACGCGCATAGGGCCGCTACCTCTGGCCACTTGCTCTCTCCCCGTCTGGCTTACTCTCACTCAGACTTGCGGGCTCTGAGACCATCTCACGACCCCTCGACACGGAGATCCACAGCTCGGTCTCCGCCCCAGTCACTCGTATGTGGTCTGCTTAATGTGCGGTCGCTCTGCAAGCACCACACGGAGATCGCCTTTTTGGTCGAGTCTTCTGGGCTGGATGTGCTGTTTCTAACGGAGACATGGACTCGGGAGGACTGCCTAGTTGAACTAGGCTTGGCCTGTCCCCCGGGTTTCAAAATTATTCACACCCCGCGCCCACTGAACCGTGGTGGCGGAATCTGTATCATTTTTCGCGAACAGCTGGATGTTTCCCAGCTTAAAATCTGCGAAATCTCGGGCTTTGAGCTCATGGGCTTTTCGTTCAGTAACCTAGAGAGAACACTGATATCCGGCGTGCTATGTTATAGGCCGCCGGGCTCGGCCTCCTCTCTGCCGGCGTTCCTTGATTTAGTATATGACCTCTCAAACACTCATTCCAACCTGCTAGTCCTGGGAGACTTCAATCTATGGCAGGGGGGTCCTTTAGATGGAGCGTTTACTTCACTCTGCCAAGCCCTGCCCGACATCCATCTGCAACAACTGGTTGGCGCCGCGACTCATAGGGGCGGTCACATGCTGGACCTTATTTTTGCGGGCGCCCACTTGGCTGCGATTACTGACATCTTAGTCCAATGTTGGACGGATCACGCGCTTGTGGTCTTCTCCCTATGCTTAGGGGATAATCTCCCAGAGGATGCAGGGGTAGGACTCTCGCAAGTGGGTCGACCTTGGTCCCGACTGCTCAGTCTAGCTCCGCTGCCCCCTTTGCTATCTGCCAACTTTGGCCTGAGGAACTCAGTGGAAGATAGCTACTCCTCCTTCTGCCGGTCCATCACCGAGTCACTCGATAATATTGTGCCTCTTCAAAAGCAAGAGCGAGGGTGAACCGGGCTTTTCCTTGGTACACGGTGGAGTTACAACACCTGAAACTGAGTTGTAAACGGGCAGAGAGAGCATGGAGAAGGGAGTATTCCCCCTCGGCCAAAGTCTTGTTTAGACTTGCATTGAGAGGTTATAAGGATCAGATCAAGCGGGCTAAGGCGACCTTTATACAAACGTCCCTGCTACAGGCGCCTAATAAATCCCAAGCCCTGTTTAAAATTGTCAAGGACTTGTCCCACCCGGTTTGTGCGGCTAATTCTGTGCGGGCCTCTCAGGCTTTGTGCGACTCGTTGGCTTTGGCCTTCGAGGAGAAGACCGCTAAGATCTTGGCGGGCCTAACACATCCCGCATCTGCGGAGGCCTGCCCTGTCAGTCTTGTTAACAGGGGGCTGGGAGCTCCGGGTAGCTCACCCAGTCGACCCCAGCCGGTTGGTGCGAGAGCTCCGGGCAACATACCCAGTCGACCCCAGCCGGCTGGTGTGGGAGCTCCGGGGGAGCAGCCCAGTCGACCCCAGACGCCCACCGGTGCTTCTGATCTGGGAGCTCCGGGTAGTTCACCCTGTCGACCCCAGCCGGTCGGTGTGGGAGATCCGGGGGAGCAGCCCAGTCGACCCCAGACGCGCACTGGTGTCTCTGATCTGGGAGCTCCGGGCAGCTCACCCAGTCGACCCCAGCCGGTTGGTGTGGGAGCTCCGGGGGAGCAGCCCAGTCGACCCCAAACGAGCACCGGTGTCTCTGATCTGGGAGCTCCGGGCAGCTCACCCAGTCGACCCCAGACGGCTATCATGGCCCTCGGGTCGGGTGCCTCGACCACTTCACCCAGGCTACCACGGTTGAATTCTTTCCCCCTCCCTTCCTTTGAAGAATTCTGTAAGACTGCTTACTCGGTGTCATCGGGGTCTCCGCTTGATCCGCTGCCCCCCAAGTTTTGGAAGGCCTTTCATGAAGAACTGTTCCCGCCTCTGTTTTCGATCTGTCTCCAATCCTTGGAGTCGGCGTCGGTCCCAGAAAGCTGGAAGTTAGCAGTGGTGTCGCCTCTGCTAAAAAAGCCAACTTTGGATCCGGCTTGTCTCTCCAACTACAGGCCGATCTCCTTGCTTCCCTTTCCGATCAAGATCTTGGAAAAGTGGGTAACTCGCTCTCTCTCCGGCTTCCTGGAAAACATCGGGTGGTTCGACGAGGCCCAGTTTGGCTTCCGACCTGGACATGGGACGGAGACTGCACTGGTGACCGTGTTGGACAATCCGCGTTCGCGTGTCGACAGTGGTCGGGCAGCCTTTCTGGTGCTGCTCGACATGTCGGCCGCGTTCGACACGGTCTGCCATCGGACCCTGGTCCGGAGGTTGGAGGAGTGCGGGATCAGTGAGGGGGCTGGAGACTGGCTGATTTCGTATCTTGAGGGCAGGCAACAGCTGGTTTCACTTCCGCCTTTCAGCTCGGAGCCAAGGAAAATAGGACAGGGGGTTCCACAGGGCTCGGCCATCAGCCCGATATTGTTCAACCTGTACCTCCGCCCTTTAGTCCAGCTAATAAAATCTTTTGGGGTCTCGGCATTTAATTATGCCGACGACACTCAGCTGGTGTTTTCCTTGGAAGGGAATAATGCGGTCTCGCTGAGCACCTTCCATCGCTGTATGGCAGCCACAGCGGACTGGCTACGAGCCAACTCCTTGCAATTCAACAGCTCGAAGACGGAGGTGCTCCACTGTTCTACTGACCGTATCCCGCGGGCTCTACCCATGGATTTTTGGCCGAGCACTTTTTCCGAACCAGTGCTGGCATCGGAGTCAGCACGTAATCTAGGGGTTATGTTTGGTCCTAATTTACAACTAGACCTACATGTCAACAAAACCACGGGAACATGTATGATGCTGCTTCGCATGTTACGTAGAGTTTTGCCTCTTCTCCCTGCTCAGGCCAGGCCGGAAGTAGTCCGTGGGACTATATTAAGTCGGCTTGATTATTGCAACAGACTTCTCCTGGGGGCCCCAAAAAGCTTGATTGGGAAGCTTCAGAGGGTGCAGAATATGGCCGCTAAACTGGCCCTTTCTCGACCCAGGTCTAGCTCCTCCACTCTTGCGCTACGAGATCTGCATTGGCTCCCGGTAGATCTACGGGTCCAGTTTAAAGCGGCATGCTTGGTGTTTAGAGCTGTACACCTTTTGGGCCCTATCCCGCTGCAAAACATGTTTGCATGGTATTCGGCCCCACGCCTTTTGCGGTCGTCATCGGCTCACCTTTTGGTGGTGCCTAGGTTTCAAAGAGTGAGGATGGGCGGCCGCTCTTTTAGGGTGGCTGCAGCTAAATTATGGAACTCCCTCCCGCTCACTCTTAGGAGTTACAAGGACTATCTTCCGTTCAGGAAGGCCTTAAAGACACACCTTTTTCCTAAGTAATGGTTGCGCGACTGCTCTAGTCTAGTGCGTGGTTCTCTGATCAAAGCGCCAGGATGCCCTCTGGGTGACAGGCTTGCGCTCTATAAGTATATTAAATAAATAAATAAATAAATAAATATGCAAATCAGCTCTGACCCTGTGCCTCATGGGAACAGTCCAGTCCGAACTACCAAGCCATGTCTTTCCCAGACCGGAATCAAGCATCCAAGGACCGGTTTCTGGCTATCAGCCTTCATCAGCCTGGATAGCTTGACTCCAGTGGTGTGGAGAGCCTGGGACTCACGTCTGAGCATACCCAGCACACTCGGGGTGAAAATTGCAAGAAACACAGTTGATGGACAGAATGTAGAACAATGTCATACATTCACCCCAGTACAAAGATCTGGGCCTAAATCCATCGTTTTTTTGCACTCCACACCACCCTGGGTTAGACACTGGCTATATGCAAATCAGCTCTGACCCTGTGCCTCATGGGAACAGTCCAGTCCGAACTACCAAGCCATGTCTTTCCCAGACTGGAATCAAGCATCCAAGGACCGGTTTCTGGATATCAGCCTTCATCAGCCTGGATAGCTTGACTCCAGTGGTGTGGAGAGCCTGGGACTCACGTCTGAGCATACCCAGCACACTCGGGGTGAAAATTGCAAAAAACACAGTTGATGGACAGAATGTAGTACAATGTCATACATTCACCCCAGTACAAAGATCTGGGCCTAAATCCATCCAGTTGACTGGGGGTGAGTGTTTGATTTGTTCAAACGCTCCGTCCATCATCCCCTTTTGTATCGCTTTGTTCGCCCTAAGTGTGGCAGGGTATGCTCAGACGTGAGTCCCTTGTTCACTTGGCCACTGGATTAAAGATAGCCTGGCTGATGAGGATAATGAATCCGAAACCGGTCCCAGGATGCTTGTTTCCGGTCCAGGGAAGACATGGCTTGGCAGTTCGGGCTGGACACAAGGCACAGGGTCAGACTGATTTGCATATAACCATGTCTGAACTGGGGTGGCTGAGTGAACTAAAGAATGGTGATGGATTAAAACCCAGATCAGTTGACTGGGGGTGAGTGTTTGATTTGTTCAAACGCTCCGTCCATCATCCCCTTTTGTATCGCTTTGTTCGCCCTAAGTGTGGCAGGGTATGCTCAAACGTGAGTCCCTTGTTCACTTGGCCACTGGATTCAAGATAGCCTGGCTGATGAGGATAATGAATCCGAAACCGGTCCCAGGATGCTTGTTTCCGGTCCAGGGAAGACATGGCTTGGCAGTTCGGGCTGGACTGTACCCACATGGCACAGGGTCAGACTGATTTGCATATAGCCATGTCTGAACTGGGGTGGCTGAGTGAACTAAAGAATGGTGATGGATTAAAACCCAGATCAGTTGACTGGGGGTGAGTGTTTGATTTGTTCAAATGCTCCGTCCATCATCCCCTTTTGTATCGCTTTGTTCGCCCTAAGTGTGGCAGGGTATGCTCAGACGTGAGTCCCTTGTTCACTTGGCCACTGGATTCAAGATAGCCTGGCTGATGAGGATAATGAATCCGAAACCGGTCCCAGGATGCTTGTTTCCGGTCCAGGGAAGACATGGCTTGGCAGTTCGGGCTGGACTGTACCCACAAGGCACAGGGTCAGACTGATTTGCATATAGCCATGTCTGAACTGGGGTGGTTGAGTGAACTAAAGAATGGTGATGGATTAAAACCCAGATCAGTTGACTGGGGGTGAGTGTTTGAGTTGTTCAAACGCTCCGTCCATCATCCCCTTTTGTATCGCCATGTAGTATTGGGTCCTTGTAAAATCGGGCTGTTTCTGTGCAGGCAAGTTGGACTCACACTGAGATTAAACGTGGGCCATCTGAGAAATCACATGCATGTACAATATGAGAGGGCAAACAGTGCCAACACATGCGGGACTGAACACGTACTGAAATCAATAGAAGGATTACATCTCAAATGTACATTTATCTGATGTATCATAAGTGGATTACCACCAAGAGTGTTACACTCAGGGATTGTACTCTTGGGCATAATGCAGACATCACCATAGGGGCAATTTGAAAACTGTACACACATTCTTCAGTGCCCTCTGGACAAAATACATTTGTAATGTCACAAATGAGCATGTAAAGACTTAATGGACTATGACATCACATAGCACAGGCAATGTTTATTCCGACTTCGAGTGTCTCAAACCAGCAGTGTAACTGTATGGCTGCAAAAACACTGCATGTCACTCCCATCCTTCAATGCAGAAATGGATTTGTGGAAATAAGGCTACCCACCCCATTGAAATAAAGTCAGCATGCTAGGCAGTGTATCACACCTTTACATTACCTAGTCTCAGAACAACGTTGTTTCTTTTTGCTGAAGAAGGGCTGTAGAATTGTCAATGTTGCCATCCTCCCCAAACACTGAAGTGCAATTCTTACTATCCCATGTATGGAACATGGTATATGAAAAAAAAGGATGCATGCACATTGATTTACACTCACAGGCACATACTACTGTAGAGCAACATCATGTGAGCATTCTGAGCACTCTCAAACTTTTACTCTGAAACACCTACCAGTACATCTGGGGAACCATACAGCTTCCCATACTGTGCAAGGACCTCGTCCACCAGGACCTCCAGCTCCTCTGTGGTAAAGGGACGGACCCTGATGTTCTCAGTTCTTGCCATCACTGGGTCCAGACACAGGAACAGCAGCAGTTGGTGGTGAAGAATAGCAGACTGCAGTGTCTGAATCCAAGTGTCTCTCGCAGAGTTATATAAGCCCCTGGGTTTGTTTCAGTAGTACTCTGCTGGTGCAATAGGGCTTCCTGGTTTGCATTTTTCAATTGTAACAAATAACCGGGACCGCAGTGGCGGTGCATGTCTACTGCAGGTTTCAAAATTATATCTCACTATTGCAATCGCGGTTTGCATTGGCAGCAATCGCATGGGCATTGGCGGTGTCACAATGCGGGGGCCAGGCTGTAGCTACCGCGATTTGGCATTTTCCAATTGTAACCAATGACCGGGCCCGCTGTAGTGGAGCATGCCCACCGCGGGTTTCAAAATTGTAAATCACTACCACGATCGCGGTTCCCATTGGCTGCAATGACATGGGCATTGGCGGTGGCACACCGCGGGGGCCAGGCGTTCCCTACCGCGATTGCTGTTCCCATTGGCTGCAATGACATTTGTCATATTTCAATTGTAACCAAAGACCGGGCCCGCGGTAACTGAGCACGCCTACTGCGGGTTTCAAAATTGTAATTCACTACCGCGATTGCTGTTCCCATTGGCTGCAATGATATGGGCATTGGCGGTGGCACACCGCGGGGGCCAGGCCGTCGCTACTGCGATTTGACATTTTTCTATTGTAACCAATGACCGGGCCCATGGTAGCAGAGCCCGTCTACCGCGTGTTTCAAAATTGTAGTTTACTACCGCAATTGTGGTTCCTCTTTGCACAATTGAATGCTAGTGTGATATTCAACTCACTGATGCCTACACATGCCCTGTCCATGCACATGATTACATGATTTGGCATGTACTTACTCACATTTCACCTATGATATGTATGTGCGTGTACACAGATTTGGTGTGTAATGGAGTCTCATATTTATGCACATGTCAATGAGTGAAATGGCTAATCAACACACAGTAATGATGGCCTGACCATAAGGTGCCTATTTCACTGTGTACATTGATGTGTTCATTTTGGTAGTTGATCAGCTCAAACACACTGCGCTCATTGTGTAGAAAAGTTGTGCTCTGTGCGACTTACGCAAGAAGGTGTGGCAGGTACAGCAGCTACGTAGAAGTCAGCAGTGTTGCTGCTTCCAAAATATGCTCTGTCACCTATACCCAGAGCTGGTGACACAAGATGTAGTATTGTACCATTCACATAGAATCAGTTTTGGAGGTAGTCGGTATGTACATATTCTGACCACATGTACATGAGATCAAGGTGTCTCCGTATGTGACTTGTGCATTGTTGGCACTGTGTCAGTCAAAATGTAAGATGTTTGACACATCTCATAGGGGAATTACATTTAGTGTCCCCTTTCATATTATGTAGGAGATGACCAAATGTGCATTATCCGTTCCCAGTGCTGGCGCACATGGAGGATGAGGACATCATAATGAAATTCCGTCTGGATCGCCTTACCCTTCAAGACCTATGTGGTTAGTTGGAGCCCCATCTGAGGCCTCACAGAACCTATCTGACTGCTTTGACACCAACAGTTAAGGTGATGGCGGCCCTCCATTTCTTTGCAACTGGTTCGTTTCAGAACACGGTGGCCATCACGGGTGGGATTAAGCATGGGCGTAAAATCCGTTACGCTCGTGGAATTCACGTGTTTTCAGCAAATTTGCAATCCGCGAACTCTCACGAATTTGCCGAAAATTCTCAAATTCACACGAAGCGGATTTTTTTGCTTGGGGTCGCGCTTGACAAATACAATATTGCGGCGCGCGGCGTTCACTTACCGTCATGCAGCATTTGAAGAGTTGTTTTTCTCCATGTTTGCGTGTACTGCGCCATTTTGGATCTTGCTGTGGGATCCCGCGGGAGTTTGTCGACCACGATTACGTCATCGCGGCTTGCCAGCTTGCACAGCGAGAGTTTGTCAACGCGAGTACGTCATAAAGGCCCGTGATCACGCATCGCGGGAGTAAACACTTGCGAACACGTAGATGCGGCGGCCAGCGACAATGTCGCATTTGCGAAATTGCAAAATTTGCAATTCTGCACAAGAACTCCACCAGCAGGCAGCATAAACCTTCTGAAAATGATGATTTTTATCAGAATAACTCCTCAGGTTGACATTTGCCTGCACTTTTTTTTGCAAGGAGTCCATTTTGGGGGGGGGGGGGTGGGAGGAAGGAAGGAAGTGCCCTCCAGTCTCCAACTTCCTGTTCCTGTCCAGCAGGCTCCTCCCAGTGCTTTGTTCATGTCCTGGTCACTTTGATTTGGATCTTGACCTGGAAGGATTACTTTTTGTGGATGCTGCTGGATATTTGGATTTGAAGCCTTTTTGACTTTCTTTGGATCACTTTTGGATTAGAAATTTCACAAGTAAGTTGATGTTGTTTGTTTGGGGCATTACAGTTGCTGCAACTACAATTTTGGAACTTTTTCAGAACATTAAATAAAAAATATTGTGGGTAGCCACAGTATCGAGTAGGACCTGGGTTAGTTATGGGTGCATGATGCAACTGTTTTGTTGAATTTCAACATCATTTAGGCATGGATGGCATTGGATTGTGGTGATTTTTGTGTGTGTTTTGATTTTTTGGCTGTTGTTGGGGCCTTTTGCCCAGGGGTACTCAGTGGTGCATGGACTGAGTCTTTCTGTGGGGTCTCTTTAATGTAAACATCATGGAGGGCATGGATGGCATTGGATTGTGGTGATTTGTGTGTGTTTTTCGATTTTTTGGGGTGTTGATGGGGCATGGCCATGTGGGTGGGGGCCATTTTGAAGACTGGTACCGAGAAGTGTGGCTCAATGGTTAGAGCGGCAGACCCTGATGCAGAGGTCTAGCCAGGGACCAGGGGTCAATTCCCCGCCTTGGCGGGTCTTGGGCTCAAAATTCCACGGACCTGATAATTCTCGCCTCAGTGCCTATTCCAATCATGGAGTCCCACTCTGCAACTCTGGGCAATAGCTTGCTTAATATCCACAACGGCCCCACAACACTAAGGATGCTTGACCTCCACCTTGGGAGACACCTCACAGGGAAAGCCAGGATGGGTTCCACAGCGGTATTCGTACAAGCGCCTTGAGACCCTTGCGGGTGAGTAGTGCGCTATACAAGTATCAATTTACAATTTGCAGGGCCTGGCCATGTGGTGGGGGTCAAGGGGCCATTTTGAATCCAGGCAGTGTGCTTTGTGCCATAGGCCTGCATCCAATGTGCCTTGCTTTCATTCATTATGCCCAGGGGTACTCAGTGGTGCATGGGCCTAGCCTTTCTGTGGGGTCTCTTTAATGTAAACATCATGGAGGGCATGGATGGCATTGGATTGTGGTGATTTCTATGTGTATTTCGATTTTTTGGCTGTTGTTGGGGCCTTTTGCCCAGGGGTACTCACTCAGTGGTGCATGGGCGTAGTCTTTCTGTGGGGTGTCTTGAATGTAAACATCATTGAGGGCATGGATGGCATTGGATTGTGGTGATTTTTGTGTGTTTTTCGATTTTTTGGGGTGTTGATGGGGCATGGCCATGTGGGTGGGGACCATTTTGAGGCCTGGTCCAGGCAGGGCCTGGCCATGTGGTGGGGCTCTAGGGGACATTCTAAAGCCAGGCAGTGTGCTTTGTAGTCTCATAGGCCTGCACCCAGTCTGCCATGCTTTCATCCGTTATGCCCAGGGGTACTCTGTCAGTGGTGCATTTTATTGGTCTTTCCATTTTGTGTGGTGGGTATAATAAAAATGCTTACTTGCAAACTATTAATTGAAGCGCTACATATGCACCATTTATTTAACTGATGTTCCTCTGACTTCGTTTGCTTTTAGGTGCAGAAAGACAAATCATCAGCCTCATCGTTCCTTATCAGTGCCAGGAAGAAGTCCTGCTGTGGTGTGTGCAGCACACGTCACGTGTGGCCACAGACAACTCTGCAACTTGTGCAGCTGCGGCCTGCTGTTCTGACATCTGAAGAAGATGGCCCCATAAAAAGTTGCCCGTAGCTCCTCTAGCAAGAAAGTTGCCAGTAAGGAGCAGAAGAAGCAAGTGGCGCCACTTACCAAGGAGACTGGTGTGACGACCGCCACATTTTTTTGGGGGAAAAAAAGTACGCCTGCAGCAGCAGCGGGGTCTGCTGGGGACCAAGCTGGGAGCAGCACCTCCGCTCCATTGGGCTCAGTGCCACCACCACCACGCCAACTTAGGTCCAAGCCCTTGAGTGCTGCAGAGGCAGCCAGTATAGTTGTTCAATCACCATCGACCAGTGATGTTGGCTCATCGCAAGAAAGTAGCAGCATCCCTCAATCAACACAGGTTGTTGTAACTCATCTGACGAGTGTTCAACAACCACATCCGCAAAAACAACCACATGTGCAAGTACAAGCCCAAGTACATGTGGAAGGAGAGGCGGCGCAAGGAGAGGTGCAAGCAGAGGTGCATGGAGCGGCACAAGTGCCCACAATAGTTGTTCCTCCCGAAGTAGGGGCACATTAGGAAATCGACATTCAAGCCGAGGTATCATATGAGGAAGCCACTCCTCCTGATGATTCATTGTCTTCCAGATCCTAAGCAAGGAAAAGATCAAGGATGGTGTCTACATCTTCTTCAAGCCCCCTTCCTTCTGATGATATGGATAAAAATTTGGAACCAACAGGCCTGTCTGATAGTGAGGCACACCATGATCTGACAAAGGTAGCTAAGCGTAAAAGGAAGGGCCCCGAAAGTCTCATAGTTATGGAGTGTGATGATGACGCTGAACAAGACGTGGGGTATACTCCTGCTGATGAAGACTCTCACAACGACGATGCAGTCATCATAGACGTCACGCCAGCCTCAGCAGGCATGCAGCAAACAGACATTTATACCCTATCCCAAAATGCTGTTGAGCGTGATGTTGGCGACGTGTCAATGGGACCACCACCAATGCAGTTAACTAGTACACCACCACCTACAGCTTCCATATTTTCTCGCCAGAAGGGACCTCAATCCACCTCAGCAACACACATCCTCCACTTCATCTGGCATTAACAGCATTCCCAGTATCGCCTCCTCCGCCCCCCACAGACATTTGAAGTCCGCAGTTTGGGACTTCTTTAGTGTTAGCCCAATAAGGGAAAACATGGCCATTTGTACCATTTGTAAGGTTCGAGTTAGTCGTGGTAAGCTTGGTACCAACTATGGTACCGGAGGCCAGAGAGGTCATCTTGAAAGACAGCACACTGTCAAATGGCATGCGCACCTAAGGGAGATCAAGGCAGCCCGAATTGCAAGTCAACAAATTGTATCCGTTGATGTTTCATGTGATGATGACGAGGAGGAAGAAGCGTCAAACATTTCTTCAGTTACACCCAGTACCCCTGTCAGCAGCACACCCCCTGCAAGATATATGAGCCACACTAAGAGTGTGGGAGAGAGTGAGACACCAATGCGAAAAAGTTCATCATCAGCATCACTGAGCGTAACTGGGTCGAAAAAGTCATCATCATCCCGTAAAATGGTCCAGCCCACCATTAGAAGCATGTTGTTTTCAGATGCGCCATTTGAACGCAACCACCCAACGGCGCGTCTGTATAACACTAAGCTGGCTAAAATGCTAGCGCTGGACCTTCTCCCTTTTTCTTTTGTGGAAGGGGTGGGTTTTCTTGAAATGCTGGCAACGCTCTGCCCTAAATGGAAGGTTCCTAGCCGGTTCTATTTTGCCAGAGTTGCGGTTCCAGCACTACATGAAGATGTGCTGGAGGTGATTGGGGCAGCTTTGCAGAAGAGTGCTGTTCACACTATACATCTGACAACAGACATGTGTAGCAGTTGCGCAGCCACTGATTACATGTGCATCACTGCACACTGGGTCTCTTTTTCAGGGGTTAAAGCAAAGCTAAGCGCAGGTGTTGACACGGACAAAGTTTATAAAGCTGCTCGGAAACATGCAACAGTAGCCATGCTTGCCGTGGAGAAAACTCATACAGGAGAAAACATTTTGCATGAGTTTAACACAAAGGTCTTTCAATGGCTGTCCCCAAGAAAACGCATGATTGGTTATGTTTCCACGGATAATGGCGCCAATGTAGTTAAGGCCATGGATATGGGTAACTATTTCAGAGTGCCGTGTTTGGCGCACTGTATAAACCTGGTTGTTAAAAAATTCTTGCATGAAGAAAGTAAAGTCTACGAATTACTGACCACCTGCCGAAGAATGTGCACACATTTCAACCATTCTTTTAAGGCCCGGAAGCAGCTGAGGTGCCTGCAACATGAACGTAAAGTGCCAGTGAAAGCACTCATCCAGGAGGTGGTAACACGTTGGAACTCAACCTTCTACATGCTTGAGCGTCTGTATGAGCAGTATGCGGTAGTCGATCAGTATTTCTTTAAACTGGGTACACCTATGATAGACCTGAGAATACAGGTGGAGCAATGGGAGCTAATTAAAAGCCTGACAGACATGCTTCGTCCTTTTGAGGTCTACACACGTGCAGTCAGCAGGGAGGACTGTAATTTGGGAAAAGCTATCCCATTGTTGCGCATGCTAGAGGACAAACTGAAGGCGGTGTCTTCTATGTTTCAAAAAGATGGAAAGCAAGAAGCATTTGAGTTGGCGGAGAAGTTATTACAGCGCCTACTTCGCGATGAACGTCTTCAAAGGATCCACACAGAACATTACATTTCTGCTACTATTCTGGATCCACGGTACAAAAAGGCAGTGGCAGGCAGAGTATTCTTTCCTTTTGATGACGCAGATGTTACAAAGTACAAACATTGTCTAGCTGTGTCAGCCACTCGGTTTGAAAGAGACCGGCAGGAAATTGAAGGAAAAGGCAGTACATCAGCATCAGCAGGCCATCCGGAGTCAAAAAAATCCACTTCTGCATCTGTGGCTGTGGCAGAAGTGAGTGATTTTCCCTCTCAGCCGTTAACGACACCAGCAACCGTATCATCTGCACCAGACACAACAGTAATATTGTGTGAAGAAGAGGATTGGCTAACTCAGCTTGGGTTTGCTTCTCAAAAGGTCCCAGAAAAAAGTAAGCAAAGTGGAGGAACCCTCGAGAACCTTGAGTCGATGGTGCAGGCCTATCTGAATGACTCAACAGAGGTCTATGTTCATCATGACCCATTGGCGTATTGACATGGGAAAATAAATGTGTGGCCAGAGATCACCAACCTGGTTATAAATTACTTGTCTTGCCCACTCGCAAGTGTGTCTTCTGAACATGTTTTCAGTGCTGCTGGTGGCATTGTAACTTCCAAAAGGACCCGCCTCTCACCCAAAAATGTGGAGAGGTTAACAATGATCAAGATGAATCAGCACCTCATACCACCAGATTACAAAATACCAGAATACACGCAGGAAGAAGATGAAGAGGACACCAACTTAGATGAGGGAAGTTCTTCTCTGTTAACTGACGCTGACCTACTCCCGTCTGAATTCGCAGAGTTTGAGGACGAGCTCTTATTCCCTGACACCGAGCCCTGAAAATGAGTCAATGAATCACTAACTTTCTTTTTCATCCTTATTCACTTTTATTCCTGTGTGTCTGTCTTTCTTTGTTTTGCAAAATCTATAAAAAAAACTTTAATCACCTAATCACAAAAACAAGCCCATCAGCAGAACTGTCTTCACTTATTTGCTTCTTGATTTGAAGGTGCCGCATTCTGCATTTCTCAGGTTCACAAGTTCACAAGAACATGCTCCTCTATCCTCCTCCTCCAGACTCCTATTTCCCTCAAAGCAGATGGCTGGATTACGCCCAATGAAGAAAGACTCTGCACTTGTGGGGGTGTTCTAATTCTTTGCGGGTGAGTTGACAGAGTCTGGGGCATTGCTGTGAAGGTCTAATAGCGGCTAAAAGTGGTTTGGAGAAAATCAGAGCAGAAAACGTTTTTGCGCTTTTGATCACTTGCCTGTCTTTGGGGTGCTGTTTGGGGGGCTTTTAGGTTGTTGGGGGTGGGTTTTGGGGTCTGTGAGCACTGCTGGCACATTCTAATGTTGAATGCATTTGTTTTACAGGAAATCCATGGTGGAAAAGGGGAGTTGGGGCCTAGCTGCAGAGCGCATTTGGACTGCATTCCAGGTAGGCCCAAACTTTCCTAAGTGTGGCTTTTCCCGGTTTTGCTCTTCTGCTTTTTGGGGGGGGTGAAACTTGTTTTTGCCCGGGTTCAAGGGTCTGGGGGCCTTGCTTGGAAGGTGTAATACCGGCTAAATGTGGTTTGGAGAAAATCGGAGCAGAAAAAGTTTTTGCGCTTTTGATCACTTGCCTGTCTTTGGGGTGCTGTTTGGGGGTCTTTTAGGTTGTTGGGGGTGGGTTTTGGGGTCTGTGAGCACTGCTGGCACATTCTAATGTTGATTGCATTTGTTTTACAGGAAATCCATGGTGGAAAAGGGGAGTTGGGGCCTAGCTGCAGAGCGCATTTGGACTGAATTCCAGGTAGGCCCAAAGTTTTCTAAGTGTGGCTTTTCCCAGGTTTTGCCTTTTGGCTTGTTGGGGGTGTTAAACTTGTTTTCGCCCGGATTGACAGTTCTGGGGCCATTGCTTGGAAGGTCTAAGACCCGAAAGAAAGTGTTTTGGAGCCAATCCCTGGGGAAAAAGTTTTTGCATTTTCTGAGATTTCGCTCACTCTTCCGTTTTCGGGGGGATGTTTGTGGGGGTTCCTGGTGTTTGTGGGGGGGTTTGCGAGTCTTGGAGCAATGCTGGGTATGGATACTTTTGCTTGCTTGCAAGTGGTTTGAATACAATCCATGGTGGGTAAGGGGGGATTTGGGCCTACTTTACTTTCAAAGTACGTTTTGTCACCATTTTCTACTAGGCCTCTGACAGGTAGCAGAATCGCATGTTTTTTGAGATCTGATTGGGGTCTTCTACATTTTTGCGACTGGGTTTAGTAAGGTTCTGGGAGCACTGCTGGGAAGGTCTAATTTTGTTCTAAAACACAGTTTATAGTACACCTAGCTTGAGGGGAAAAATCCGCTAAATTAATTTGCCCATACTTATTTATCCTTCAAAAGGAGACTCAGACAGAGTACGCACTTTCAGAAATATTGTACTGTCTATTAGGATACTCAAAGTGTGACTTCTTGCACTACACCGCGTACATACCTTATATTTATTTGTCAGTGGTGTTCTAATATCACTTCCTGTTTTTCCATCAATAATTACAGGCCGGGTTTCAGCCTGTGCAATGGGAAAAAAAGGATGAAGTCAGGCTTCACATTAGCAAGCCGCAATTCAGCATCCGCCAGGCAGGCAGTGGACAGGGTGTCTTCTGGTCACCAACATTGATGGACGGAGAGTCAGATGGAATAGAGGAGTCCCGCTAATAAGAGGAATGGTTGGATGCATGCAACTTCCCAAATTCAACAGGACAACTACAACAACATACAGATACAGTATCTGTTCTTTTCTAATTATCTTTTAAGTAATGTTATTGCTGTGAACTTCTATGAGTGTGACTCTGCATTTCTTTGATCTCTGCTTCTAAATTCATCCCTACAGCCATTGTATAGGTTTTACTTCTGCTATTTTTGAAACCTAATTTAATGTACGAAGTATTTCTCTGAGTGCAGAGATAGGCAAGTGAAAAAACGCATAATTACTGCAGCCGTGCACTGTCGCATTCTTTCATTCACGGTTGTCTAAAGTACTACTTACTTTTCAGTAACCATGCATGCAGTAGTGCATGCACTTCCTTTATGTCACTTAAAAGATTTGTGGATAGCTTTGTACCCAAAGATTTGTTCATCTTCAATTATTGTTTGTCCATGCTGTGCTTTTTTTTTCTTCTCTCAACAAAACTTTCCCAAAAACCCCCATTCCCATCCATTTTCCAAACCCTAACCCTCTTCCCCCGGGCTGTGTGGTTTTGATTGATGTGTGACTAAATGACAGCAATAATTCCACACACTTGCTGGGGAGGATAAGGTCATAGCCACAGGCTGGTGAAGGAATCCGAGGATATATTCTTACTCAGCTTGACACAGACCCATGACTATTGGCAAATGAAAGCAGATTTTCATGTGCGCCATCAACTTGATTGCTCATCAAGAACATCCTCCTCCTAGGCGTGGCAAATGATTACGCTGCTGTGTCCTTCACCTTCAGTACTATTTCTTGTAGTAGTAGCCAATGTCAAAGAAATTCAACGCAAGTAGTAGTTATACTTTCAATACTTTACCATTTGTTAGGCTACATTGTGGTACTGTCACCTACTATATTCTCTTTCGTACCGTTCTAATGCTACGGTAAGGACAAACAAGATTTCATTTTCTTTTTTTTCAGATGCTGCAACTGCCACTGTGTAACACCACTAGTACCACTGAAATGATGACATTTCATCCGCCCAGGATTGCCAACCTTAATCGCCATTTTCCGTGCAACCAGCCCTGTGCCTAGCCCTATTTCCAAACACAAATTACAGGTAAGATAAGCGTTTGGGGGGAGATAGTATAATGGAGTATTAGGAGAGACGAGAGACGGTCCTAGGACTATTGAATTCACTTACTCTGTGAGAGGCATTTAATTTTGAAAACATTTGGGCAATTACTTACACAACTTGAATCAAGATGCCACTTAAGTTTCAGGAAAACAAACTTACTGTTAAACCCCCACCCACCAGCCTCAAAAGCAGTAAAAACACGTATGCTAAGATAAAGTTTAAAGTATATTTATATCCCTAACATAAATAATCTCCAGCAAGACCCAACCCACCCCCCTCCCGAACCCCAACGAATGTCCGTGAAAACTAAGTCCAAAAAGTAGAAAACCCAACTCCCAATTCCCACCCCCCAGAAGTCTTTAAAAAAGGGGCAAGGGACAGTCTCCTCCTACTGCTGGCTGCTGTTGACTTTTCGGGCCAGGTCAGCATGCTCCTTGCGGAGGGTCTCAAGCAGGGTTTTGGTGTTGAGCAGCTCCTGCTCGAGGTAGGACACCCTGAGTGAAAGGCGGTGAAACCTTTTTTTGGTACTGCTGTGGGGGGCAGCTGATTTTTTTGCTGCTCGGCGGTGGCGGGTGGCTGCGGTACCCATGCTCCGTACCGCTGGAGACCTGCTGTGCTGACTGGGTGACCCAGGGAGCGCGGAGGAGCATGCAGCTGTACCAGTCGATGTTGTGGTCGACTGCGTGTCCCCATCCTCCTGGGCCACCAGCTGCCGATATTCGGCGACAGTCGCCTCCAGCCTCCGTTGCCGGGCCCTTTTAGCCAGCTCCTTCCGTGTTGGTTTGGAAGGAGCATCTATATGAAGAAAGAAAGACATAGTCTGTAACCAATGCTCTTTAAGATTAACACAAAATGATTCAGCAGAAAGTTGTGTCACAGTAGAACTAGCAACTTGCAAGCGCAGTACATAACTATTGTGGCCAGTATCTATCTAACCTCCCACTTCTTCGTCCTTGCTCTAACATTAGTGGGAGTTTAAGGAATCAATTCTACAAGCACTATGGACTCACTCCATTAGAGTCAACTATGACAGTACACCAGTCTTATTCTTCTTCTTCTCTCTTGTTTAGCAAAATTGGTACGTTAACTTCTGCAAGCCGGCATAATGCAAGCGCAGTCAACTTGCACCCTAGAAAAACAGACGCCCGCCATGATGAGTGAGACAGACTTGCGTTACTATACCGGTCCAGTACATGCAGGTGGTGATGCTCTTACTTTTCTATTACGGGTGGCACTGAAAATACTCTGTTACAAGGGCTACTGCTTAATTAACTTTCACCCTACAGTGCCAATGAATACTAGAAAAGGAAAATTAAGAAGATAAATAATCTGATTATCTATCACTGCACATGGTATGTATTTGCTTACATATGGGATGACATTAGGTGCTTTGCTTTTTATTGAGTGAACAGTGATACATCCACACATGAATGACCGAGTTCTACTAAACTTATTAACAGAGGTAGTGAGTGGCCATCGTAATGGCCGGATATATGCTGTGCTTGCAATACAAACTACTGCTACTCTTCATGGTAGTATTCGAACAAAATTAAAACTTATTTTCCTTGCCTTTCCTACACTGGAACGGATGTGCGGGTGCGGTGTTACATGCTCTTCAAAGTAACACTTAGTTCATCCAGTGACCGTCTACTCTCTCTAGATACACATATGCTATCTAAGAGTCAGATAGTACCATGATCCAGGCATCCATCCATTCAAACTATATGTCAATCATTCTTCTTCATGTCTCTCATCTGGACAAACCTTACGTTTTCTCACGGGAAAACAACCTTTTCATTTTATTTGGGAAACCGCAAGCCATACATCCGTGCTTGACTTGCATTTGAATTTCAACCAAAGGATATATTGTGCACACATACAGTTTCTGTTTCACCCACCAAGGCTGTTCTCCTTTCACCCATCCTTGCTTCATCCTTCACCCAGCCATGCATCATATTCCTTCCCAGCCACCTCGGGCACCAATCAAACACGTATCATTCTTCTTTGTCAGTCATCATTACTTTTAACTTGCTCGTCCTTCCACACTTACTTACACCCTTCTTTCGCTTTTCGTTCATCCCATCCATCAAGTTCATCTCAGATCTGATTTGGATTCTCAAAAATAAATTCACCGTTGAGTTGAAGTACATTTAGAGGAGGCTACTACCTGGTTGATAAAAACTTTGTTCTAAATTTGAAAGTCTTCTTAACAGTATAGTAACTTAACTGTACAACATATATACTACACCTGTGCAGAGAGCACACTCTGCAATCTGCAATCTCAATAAGTAAGGAATATAGGAGCTTACCACTGCCCGCCACTACCATGGCAACCCTCACAGCAGTTTCCTCCGCCACTTGCACCGCCTCCTCCCCAGAAGTGTCCTCCTCCACCTCCGCACTGGCCCCGGCATCAGATGTTCCACCTACAAAGTACATTTAAGAATGTTAGATGTCATAGGCATACACCACTCACTAGTATTATGTCTAGGAATGAAGAAATGTGAATACAGAAACCAATCTAATAATTTGTGACTGTCTACTCTAAAGTAAAAATGTCCCTTTTTCCAGGGAAGGGTGTGGTCTTGCTGCACTTTTTGGCACAACTAATGAATGCTTGCTTTTTAACACGCACCATTTTTCTCATAACAGACAGAAGCTTCACTTCTAAGAACAAGAGCAAGATCAGATCATCATCACTAGGACGGAGTGACCAACGAGTCAGCACCAAAAAGAAAAATTAAAGTTCAAACCAGGGGAGGGCTCGGCTCGCCCACAATAAATGTGTGAAATAAATCACTAAGCACTTTTCCATTTTTAATCAACCGTTTATGTTTTATGACAAACTTGATTTTTAATAAATGTTTTTACTTTTAATAAAGCATTAAAACTTAAATAGACTCTGTGGTTTTTGGTCAAGAGTGACTGAGCAAAAGGTTTTGCAATTTGCACGCATGAGTCCGTGCCTCTGACACTTCTGGACTCTGACTCCGTACTCTTGTCCTGCGTTGGATAATCATCATTGGGGATCAATCATCGATAAATTCGGGAGCTAAATGACTCTGCCACACTATCTAGTCAGTAAGGAGTTTGGGGTTCTTCAAAGTCTGTTATCACTGAGGTATGTGGAAACTGAAAGTCTACCTGCGCCTATTATAATTGATAAACAATGCACTATTTAGTGTCCATAGTTCTGTTTGTGCAGATTTGTCCCTGGCACAGTAGTAATATGGATTGTCCTCCTATCTAAACCAAAAGTAAAGTAGTATCTTATTCTTTCTTGGTGGTCATTCGCATTTTATTGTTGGGAATTGTCAAAGCATAAACATTTTGAAGACTTGAAAAGACATTATGGACAATCACAGAGGACTGCACTCAGTCCATAGAGCTATTGATGACTAGAATAGGAGTTTCGTTTGACACCTTTTGCCAACTGTGCAATCTTAGTTAGCTACAGAGACAGACTAATAAGAATAATCTAGTAATACCACAGGGAGTCATAGTAGAGGCAGGATAAGAATTTAGATACAGTCTACAGGAAGATCAAAGACGATTTAGAATAAATCGAATGAGGAACGCTAGGAAAAAATAGGTATTCTATATTAAAATGAAAACTTACTGGGGCCAGCAAAGGAGCCCTCGCCTGACTGATCCTGGCCTTCTACAGCAGCAGCAGCAACCACCTCCTCCTCTGTCCTCTTGCCCCTGGGGAGAGCTGATGTACAGCATGAAAGAAAGAAAGACCCGAAAACATGGATGATTGTTGTCAACCATATCAAACATTTCAAAAGAACAATAACAAAATATTTTGGCGAAATAGCAAATAGACAACTATTCCACGGGATATATTGACCTATCTCATGTGGTCTACTACGATATTAGTATTGCTTGATTTGCGGACCGTCGACTTGGAAAGTTATGTAACTCACTAAACAAAGTACTAAAAAGGTTTGCCTAGGATTGGCAGGCCGCAGTCCGCAGCACGCGAAGTGACATACAAACTCCATCGTGATTGCAGATCAGTGACAACACTAACAAGTTTCCTACTACATTAACCAGTCATTAAAATACTCAAACTATCAATCCACCACGATTATTTCTTCTTATTGCCAGGTGTACATAGGAAGGACTGGACTTGAGTCTGTAGGGGCAGATTTACAAGCCCCTTGTGGCTCTTTTGCTCCGTTGTTGCGTGACTTTTGTGACGCAGCGGCAGAACAAAAGAGGCGCCATGGTGCGGCGTATATTAACAACGAGACGCATATGGGAGATGCATCACGTTGTAAAGCCCTGCGCCATCAGGGGGCGTTCCGGCGCAAGGGAGGGCGTTCCTGTGCAGGAACGCATCCTAAAAGTGGCTGAGGGAAATCTACAAGATTTCAATCAGTCACTTTTAGGACAATGATGCGTCACTCAAACCCTACGCCTGCTTGAAGCAGACGTACGGCTTGACGCAGCATTGGGGAGATAGGGCTCCCCAGAGCATTGCTGGAGCTGCGCCATCGTTGCGCCGCAACTCCAGCAATGCGCCGCCTTTACGGCACAGATGCGTAACGCTTCAGGGACGTTTTGGGCCCATGGTGCGCCGTATTGTAAATACGGCGCACCATGGGTGGTGGTGGCGTGGTGCACAATTACAGGCGCATCCTTGCTACTTTGCAGGGATGCGCCGGTAATTGCAAATCTGCCCCTTAGTGTCTAGCATTACGCAGTTCTGTAAACTACACTCATACATAATTTCTCAGGCCAATGAAATGAACACAAAATCAAAAACAAATAAGCATAGTAGCAACGCTACTGAGAAGGAGAGCAGTGCACCTGAAATGCACAGAAGATTTTGAAATATAATTAACCTACAATGTAATCAGCAGCATTATTGCTCTTGTTAAAAAACAAAAATTTGCAATATAATAACACACAGAGCAGGAGAAAACAGAGTAGTGATGAAATAGCTCCAACTACTCACCAAGCCCGAGGATCTCGACGCCGAGCAGGTCGAGCAAGTCGCGTTCCCGGTCCAGGAGATCCGTCCAACGGTGGGTGGCCTCGTTGTAGGTGCGCCGGACCCGAGAGTTTTCAAACATGGCCCGGCACACCTTCTCCCACCGCTTCCGGCGCTCCCAGAGCCCGTAGCCGCTTGCGATCTTGCCACCTGCCGTGATGGTCCTGGGGAGGCGGCGCTGTACAAAGAACAATAGTGCGGCCACCTCCTCCGTGCTAAAGATCTCCCGTGGCATCACTAGCTCCCCCCTCAAACGCCCGCACGGGAGCCGGGCACAGGGGGGCGGGACCCTTCCCCTTCTCGGGCTGCTTCCCGGCTCCCTTTACCATGGTCTGGGCAGAAAGGAAGGTAAATAATAAAGAAGAAATAGAATAGGGAAGAAGAAAAGAGTTTAAAAAAGTAGTTTAAAATTAACCAAAAGTAGCAGAAAACACAAAAATATAGAGCTAGAAAAATAGAGGGATAGATAATAAGTAAAATAGATGAAAAAAAAACTTCAAACAAGCAAAGGATGGCAGAGATTGATAGAGGATACAGAAAGGATGCCTAGAACCATAGCAATGAATAAAAAACAAGATGGCCGCGCCCGTTCACGACCACGTGAGTAAGTTTGCGCGAGATTTTCCCTGCGATCACACGCAAACTTGTACTAGCGAGCCGCACACTTTTGGAGATTAAACATAGCTCCCGGAAACGGAAATACGTCACGCAAACAAGATGGCCGCGCCCATGTACGACCGCTAGGGTAACTTTGCAACGTTGCGCTACAAGCGGCTTGCGAAAACGCAAAAAATCACGCGAACTAACACGCCGCAAAAAAACAAATCATATATTCGTACGAATTCGCGGCTTCCGAATTCGATCTCGCGCAAATTCGCGCCCCGCGAATCGCGTGAAATTGCAGAAAAACGATTTTTGCAAAACTGAAAGCACTCAGCAGGTGCAAAAGTTCAAGCTCATCATTAGTAACCATTCCCTGCAGTGCTTCCTGAGGGGCCCCTCCAGAGTTCAGTTGCCTACTTGCAACTATTCTATGACCCTGCTCTGACCCTCACAGCAGGCTCAGAGAATAGCTACAAGTATGCCACAAAGGTCCTGTTAAAAAAATTACACTGCAACAGAAAGCAATTACAGATAAGGAATCAGATGCCAGACTGGAAGTTCAAATTCAGTGACACATTAATCAGCCCCTAATTCATTCATGTCAGTTGAGGAAGGGCAGGTGTGCTAACGAATTTTGCAAAACTGAAAGCACTTAGCAGGTTCAAAAGTTCAAGCTCATCATTAATCAGGAAGCACTTACAACTAAGGAAACAGGTGCCAGCTTAAATTCAGTGACACATTAATCAGCCCCAAATTAATTCATGTCAGTTGAGGCAGGGCAGGTGTGCTTTTCCCCCCATAATCTACAGTGATGAACCAGAGGGTGGCAGTGATGAACCAGAGGTGGCATGGGTGAACCAGAGGGTGGCAGTGGTGAAACAGATGGTGGCAGTGGTGAAACAGAGGGTGCTGTGATGAACCAGACGTAGAAACAACATGGTCGCGACCGTTGCGACCCGACAAGTAAGTTCGCGTTTGTGAACTGGTAAAAAACCCTCGCGAACTGGCAGAAACCCTTGCGAACACAAAAAAAATCTGCAACTTCGCGAAAGTTCTCAAATTTTGCAGAATGCGAATCCGTAAATACGCAATTTTGCGAATTGCGAATTCGCTAAATTCGCCCATACTTAGGTGGGATGTCTCAAGCTATGTTTAGCAGGGTGCTACGTGATGTCCTGTCTGAAATTATACAGAAAAGGGGGTGGTGATGAACAGAGTGTCTGAATTAAGCAGACCACTCTTACCCAGTCCAAAGATCAGGGCTTGATCCATCACCGTTCTTTATCTCACTGCCCCATCCCAGCTCAGAACCTGGCTATATGCAAATTAGTCTGTCCCTGGCCCAGTGCATCATGGGAACAGGGCAGACCAAACTACCAAGCCAATTCTTCACCAGAAAGGAGACAAGCTACCGGGGACCGGTTTCTGGCATTTCAGCCTCTTCGGCCCGGCTTGCTTGAATCCTGATGGAGCAGTGAGAAAGGGACTCATGTCTGAGTATACCCTGCCACACCTATAGTGGCCAAAAACGATACAGAAAAGGGGGTGGTGATGAACAGAGTGTCTGAATTAAGCAGACCACTCTTACCCAGTCCAAAGATCAGGGCTTGATCCATCACCGTTCTTTATCTCACTGCCCCATCCCAGCTCAGAACCTGGCTATATGCAAATTAGTCTGTCCCTGGCCCAGTGCATCATGGGAACAGGGCAGACCAAACTACCAAGCCAATTCTTCACCAGAAAGGAGACAAGCTACCGGGGACCGGTTTCTGGCATTTCAGCCTCTTCGGCCCGGCTTGCTTGAATCCTGATGGAGCAGTGAGAAAGGGACTCATGTCTGAGTATACCCTGCCACACCTATAGTGGCCAAAAACGATACAGAAAAGGGGGTGGTGATGAACAGAGTGTCTGAATTAAGCAGACCACTCTTACCCAGTCCAAAGATCAGGGCTTGATCCATCACCGTTCTTTATCTCACTGCCCCATCCCAGCTCAGAACCTGGCTATATGCAAATTAGTCTGTCCCTGGCCCAGTGCATCATGGGAACAGGGCAGACCAAACTACCAAGCCAATTCTTCACCAGAAAGGAGACAAGCTACCGGGGACCGGTTTCTGGCATTTCAGCCTCTTCGGCCCGGCTTGCTTGAATCCTGATGGAGCAGTGAGAAAGGGACTCATGTCTGAGTATACCCTGCCACACCTATAGTGGCCAAAAACGATACAGAAAAGGGGGTGGTGATGAACAGAGTGTCTGAATTAAGCAGACCACTCTTACCCAGTCCAAAGATCAGGGCTTGATCCATCACCGTTCTTTATCTCACTGCCCCATCCCAGCTCAGAACCTGGCTATATGCAAATTAGTCTGTCCCTGGCCCAGTGCATCACGGGAACAGGGCAGACCAAACTACCAAGCCAATTCTTCACCAGAAAGGAGACAAGCTACCGGGGACCGGTTTCTGGCATTTCAGCCTCTTCGGCCCGGCTTGCTTGAATCCTGATGGAGCAGTGAGAAAGGGACTCATGTCTGAGTATACCCTGCCACACCTATAGTGGCCAAAAACGATACAGAAAAGGGGGTGGTGATGAACAGAGTGTCTGAATTAAGCAGACCACTCTTACCCAGTCCAAAGATCAGGGCTTGATCCATCACCGTTCTTTATCTCACTGCCCCATCCCAGCTCAGAACCTGGCTATATGCAAATTAGTCTGTCCCTGGCCCAGTGCATCATGGGAACAGGGCAGACCAAACTACCAAGCCAATTCTTCACCAGAAAGGAGACAAGCTACCGGGGACCGGTTTCTGGCATTTCAGCCTCTTCGGCCCGGCTTGCTTGAATCCTGATGGAGCAGTGAGAAAGGGACTCATGTCTGAGTATACCCTGCCACACCTATAGTGGCCAAAAACGATACAGAAAAGGGGGTGGTGATGAACAGAGTGTCTGAATTAAGCAGACCACTCTTACCCAGTCCAAAGATCAGGGCTTGATCCATCACCGTTCTTTATCTCACTGCCCCATCCCAGCTCAGAACCTGGCTATATGCAAATTAGTCTGTCCCTGGCCCAGTGCATCATGGGAACAGGGCAGACCAAACTACCAAGCCAATTCTTCACCAGAAAGGAGACAAGCTACCGGGGACCGGTTTCTGGCATTTCAGCCTCTTCGGCCCGGCTTGCTTGAATCCTGATGGAGCAGTGAGAAAGGGACTCATGTCTGAGTATACCCTGCCACACCTATAGTGGCCAAAAACGATACAGAAAAGGGGGTGGTGATGAACAGAGTGTCTGAATTAAGCAGACCACTCTTACCCAGTCCAAAGATCAGGGCTTGATCCATCACCGTTCTTTATCTCACTGCCCCATCCCAGCTCAGAACCTGGCTATATGCAAATTAGTCTGTCCCTGGCCCAGTGCATCATGGGAACAGGGCAGACCAAACTACCAAGCCAATTCTTCACCAGAAAGGAGACAAGCTACCGGGGACCGGTTTCTGGCATTTCAGCCTCTTCGGCCCGGCTTGCTTGAATCCTGATGGAGCAGTGAGAAAGGGACTCATGTCTGAGTATACCCTGCCACACCTATAGTGGCCAAAAACGATACAGAAAAGGGGGTGGTGATGAACAGAGTGTCTGAATTAAGCAGACCACTCTTACCCAGTCCAAAGATCAGGGCTTGATCCATCACCGTTCTTTATCTCACTGCCCCATCCCAGCTCAGAACCTGGCTATATGCAAATTAGTCTGTCCCTGGCCCAGTGCATCATGGGAACAGGGCAGACCAAACTACCAAGCCAATTCTTCACCAGAAAGGAGACAAGCTACCGGGGACCGGTTTCTGGCATTTCAGCCTCTTCGGCCCGGCTTGCTTGAATCCTGATGGAGCAGTGAGAAAGGGACTCATGTCTGAGTATACCCTGCCACACCTATAGTGGCCAAAAACGATACAGAAAAGGGGGTGGTGATGAACAGAGTGTCTGAATTAAGCAGACCACTCTTACCCAGTCCAAAGATCAGGGCTTGATCCATCACCGTTCTTTATCTCACTGCCCCATCCCAGCTCAGAACCTGGATATATGCAAATTAGTCTGTCCCTGGCCCAGTGCATCATGGGAACAGGGCAGACCAAACTACCAAGCCAATTCTTCACCAGAAAGGAGACAAGCTACCGGGGACCGGTTTCTGGCATTTCAGCCTCTTCGGCCCGGCTTGCTTGAATCCTGATGGAGCAGTGAGAAAGGGACTCATGTCTGAGTATACCCTGCCACACCTATAGTGGCCAAAAACGATACAGAAAAGGGGGTGGTGATGAACAGAGTGTCTGAATTAAGCAGACCACTCTTACCCAGTCCAAAGATCAGGGCTTGATCCATCACCGTTCTTTATCTCACTGCCCCATCCCAGCTCAGAACCTGGCTATATGCAAATTAGTCTGTCCCTGGCCCAGTGCATCATGGGAACAGGGCAGACCAAACTACCAAGCCAATTCTTCACCAGAAAGGAGACAAGCTACCGGGGACCGGTTTCTGGCATTTCAGCCTCTTCGGCCCGGCTTGCTTGAATCCTGATGGAGCAGTGAGAAAGGGACTCATGTCTGAGTATACCCTGCCACACCTATAGTGGCCAAAAACGATACAGAAAAGGGGGTGGTGATGAACAGAGTGTCTGAATTAAGCAGACCACTCTTACCCAGTCCAAAGATCAGGGCTTGATCCATCACCGTTCTTTATCTCACTGCCCCATCCCAGCTCAGAACCTGGCTATATGCAAATTAGTCTGTCCCTGGCCCAGTGCATCATGGGAACAGGGCAGACCAAACTACCAAGCCAATTCTTCACCAGAAAGGAGACAAGCTACCGGGGACCGGTTTCTGGCATTTCAGCCTCTTCGGCCCGGCTTGCTTGAATCCTGATGGAGCAGTGAGAAAGGGACTCATGTCTGAGTATACCCTGCCACACCTATAGTGGCCAAAAACGATACAGAAAAGGGGGTGGTGATGAACAGAGTGTCTGAATTAAGCAGACCACTCTTACCCAGTCCAAAGATCAGGGCTTGATCCATCACCGTTCTTTATCTCACTGCCCCATCCCAGCTCAGAACCTGGCTATATGCAAATTAGTCTGTCCCTGGCCCAGTGCATCATGGGAACAGGGCAGACCAAACTACCAAGCCAATTCTTCACCAGAAAGGAGACAAGCTACCGGGGACCGGTTTCTGGCATTTCAGCCTCTTCGGCCCGGCTTGCTTGAATCCTGATGGAGCAGTGAGAAAGGGACTCATGTCTGAGTATACCCTGCCACACCTATAGTGGCCAAAAACGATACAGAAAAGGGGGTGGTGATGAACAGAGTGTCTGAATTAAGCAGACCACTCTTACCCAGTCCAAAGATCAGGGCTTGATCCATCACCGTTCTTTATCTCACTGCCCCATCCCAGCTCAGAACCTGGCTATATGCAAATTAGTCTGTCCCTGGCCCAGTGCATCATGGGAACAGGGCAGACCAAACTACCAAGCCAATTCTTCACCAGAAAGGAGACAAGCTACCGGGGACCGGTTTCTGGCATTTCAGCCTCTTCGGCCCGGCTTGCTTGAATCCTGATGGAGCAGTGAGAAAGGGACTCATGTCTGAGTATACCCTGCCACACCTATAGTGGCCAAAAACGATACAGAAAAGGGGGTGGTGATGAACAGAGTGTCTGAATTAAGCAGACCACTCTTACCCAGTCCAAAGATCAGGGCTTGATCCATCACCGTTCTTTATCTCACTGCCCCATCCCAGCTCAGAACCTGGCTATATGCAAATTAGTCTGTCCCTGGCCCAGTGCATCATGGGAACAGGGCAGACCAAACTACCAAGCCAATTCTTCACCAGAAAGGAGACAAGCTACCGGGGACCGGTTTCTGGCATTTCAGCCTCTTCGGCCCGGCTTGCTTGAATCCTGATGGAGCAGTGAGAAAGGGACTCATGTCTGAGTATACCCTGCCACACCTATAGTGGCCAAAAACGATACAGAAAAGGGGGTGGTGATGAACAGAGTGTCTGAATTAAGCAGACCACTCTTACCCAGTCCAAAGATCAGGGCTTGATCCATCACCGTTCGTTATCTCACTGCCCCATCCCAGCTCAGAACCTGGCTATATGCAAATTAGTCTGTCCCTGGCCCAGTGCATCATGGGAACAGGGCAGACCAAACTACCAAGCCAATTCTTCACCAGAAAGGAGACAAGCTACCGGGGACCGGTTTCTGGCATTTCAGCCTCTTCGTGTTAAAAGTTAGGCTGAAAACCGTCAACATTATCGGCGCCCTCTTGCTCTCCTTAAACCTTTTGTGCGCGTAAAACAGCCGCCATTTTGGACACCATGGCTTCCCCGCTCTCGCCGAGAGCCAGCGCGTCTCTCTCTCTCCCTCCTAACTTCGCTGGCAAACCCCCCCCCCCCCCCCCGCTTGCACCTGCCTTGAGTCATAAACCCCTCCTCGGCACTGCTCTGCCCCAGGCTCTCATCCTGTTCCCAGCGCGACATCTCCCTGCTTCCCCGTCATGACCTCCGGCCCTTTTGATGCAAACCCCTTTTTCCCGTGTGCCCGTCTGTCTTCCCCGTTCCCAGGCCGACACCTAGCTCTGCCGATACCATTCTCTTGCCCCTCCCCATACAATAGGAAGCTTCCCTCCTCAAAGGACCCCCGAGATGATCAAAGCCCCCCCCCCCCCCCCATCCCACGAGATCCGATCGAAACCCGCACACTCCGTGAATCGGCGGAATATCCAGCTGCGCAATGATCATCACCTGTTGTGAACGGGGCGGGGACTTCCACTGTAGCCTTGCAGGGGAACGGGCTGGGAAGGGGGGATTCTAGGATGTCTTTCCGTACATCAAAGTATCGACGAGAATGTGTTACATGTAATAAAGAGATAAACTCATGTATAAGAGGCCAGGCCTCCGGGATGCAGTTAGAGCACCTCTGAACGATACCTTCTGTCCGTTTCGTTGTGTTCTCCTCCGGAGAGAATAAAAACCTTGTTTCCTGCCTTCCAGTCTCCAGCGCCTGCCTCTTCAATGGTTTAACTTCTTGGTGGGTTCAAGAGGCGACATCGCCGGGCAATAATTAAGGATCTTATATTCTGGTTGGTAGTGCCCCCCAGTTTGTATTTTTCCACAATTGGCGTCCCAAGCGTGGGGCCCATCAGCGACCCATGGATCCAGTGGGAGAGGTCCTGACGACAAAGTGAACGACTGCAACGATCGGGAACGCGTCTGTCCGATAGACCCTCGTCTGACAGCCGATCATCCGAACTTCACTGGTTCCGAACAGACCTCTCTCGAGTGATCTACGGTCCTGACTGGGAACCATCAGGAGTGCCGCGAGGATAACGAAGAAAAGAGGACGATCGGGCGCTGGATTCGGAAGTCAGGAAACTGTCCATGCGGTCCGGGTAAGGTCGTGTTACCACGACAAATTGCGAAAAATTTGCTTGATTGTTAAATACTAGTATTGCTCTTTTTTTGTTGTTTAATTGGAGATTCACTGTCTGCAAACGGAGAGACAACAGGCTCTCCCTTTGCAAGCAGTGGAGGATAGGTAGGGCAGACAACCGTGCTTATTTTTCTCCCCCACTCAATAGTCACCTGAAACTGAGCTGTTGTTCACGAACTATTGTTTCCTGGAGATTCCCTGTCTGCAAACAGGGAAGAGACCACCCTTTTTGCAGATAGTGAAAAAGGTAGGTAACGCAAATCTTTGCGGACCTACTCACTCTCCCCATTGTTATTTGTCGGTCTTTTGTTATCTTGATCCACGAGGGATTCACTGTCTGCAAACGGAGAAACAAAGGTCTCTCTCTTTGCAAGCAGTGGAGGATAGGTAGGGTAGCAGCCGTGCTTATTTTTTTCTCCCTCACCCTATAATTGCTTGAAACTGAACTATTGTTCGCAAAATTATTGTTTCCTGGAGATTCCCTGTCTGCAAACAGGGAAGAGACCACCCTTTTTGCAGATAGCGAAAAAGGTAGGTAACGCAGATCTTTGCGGACCTACTCATTCTCCCCATTGTTATTTGTTGGTCTTTGGTTATTGTGATCCATGAGGTATTCACTGCCTGCAAACAACGTAGAATAGAAATATTCTGTCCAGTCTTTGCACCTAGTGATAAGATAGGCAGTGCTGACTTTTTAGTCCCTCGTTACGAGCCGTCATGTCTGTCTTCTCCCCACTGATTGGTAGCCTGTTTAGCCCGGACCGCTTATTAGAGATGGACCATCCAGCCCCACTGGAGGGCACCCCTAATAAGGACATGTTCATGAAGCATGGATTGACCGCTATTGCCTATAGTAAACTATGGCATAAATATACAAAACAGGGTCAAGAAAGTCAATGGCCCCTGACAGGATCCTTCGATGATGATAAAATAAAAATGCTAGAAACTGCCCTAGGTAAAAACAAGACAACACCCACTATGCTTGATAGCTTCGGCATGTGGCGAAAAGAAACTGAACAGCGTAAAAAGAAAACTGAGAGTAGGTTGGAAAAAGAGCTGCAAAAAGCAGCCCACCTAGCTGCTCAGAAGCTAAAAAAGGAGATAGAGGAAAGAGAGAAAGCTAAACAGAAACTAGAAAGGGAAACGCCAAGCCAGTGTCCGGTTAGAACCCCCTCCATGCTCTACCCTGATTTACCCTCAAAACGACAAGCCAATGAGGACCTGCTGTTAGGTCCCCCTATCATCTACATGCCCCCTCCATATGCCCCTTCTCGGCCCCTGGCGCAGCACGCGCCACCCCCAGGTACAAACGAAGGTACCGCCGCAGCGTCGGCCCCAATGGCCTCTGTGCCAGCCGAACCCCTTGTATTAAAACCCACATCAACGACAACGTTAGACGAGCATGAGACTCGAGGGGCTGGCCTTGCAAGAATAAACAGGCTGGACAAAGATGAGCGAGCGGGGATCGACAAAATAACAAGGACACTGGTAGAAAGGAAGGATGATGAAGAGTACATCACAGATATGTTCGGCTCATATACAGGGAGTCACAGACGACATTTTACCGTACGACTGTGTTATCATGTCTTGAATGCATACGAGGACCGATATCGAGGCAAAGGTCCCGAGAGCCTAAGGACTCTGTACCGGAAGGTCGATATCGGGGATGAGGGCGAGTGTGATGTGTCGGACCTCCTTACGCGTACGCTTGAGGTTTTCCGCCACCTCACTGAACGAAAGCCGGGAGCTAAATCCGCGGCCCCCGTAGTGACCGAACCGCCAACCGAGCAATCTAACACCATGATGCCGATACGTGAGGCTGCCCCTTACTGGGTTCCCCCTCGAGGTACAGGGACTCACGATGATGCCAACAACCAAGATGCGAAGGGAAGGGTAGTATACAACTGGGTCTACCAGCCATGGGACCGGCAAGAGATACTGACATTCCGAAAATCTCTACCCGACCTACGCAAAAACCCCACTGCCTTCTATACTGAATTAGGTACAGCTCTGGGTTCGACTATCATGACCCTGGCTGACATCGACTTGTTCTTCGGGTTATGTCTACCAGCTGATGTGTGGAAGCAAATCCGGAAAGTCGACCACCTTGAGCTGTTCGGACATACCTGGCCACAACTCGATGACTTGGATAAACAACGGGGACCAGGACAAAAGCCATTGAAATCCATTCTAGACCTCCCAGATAAAATTGTAGAGAAATTAAAAACCCTGATCCCAGAAAAGAAAGTGGACTGGTCGATAGTAACAGCCTGTCGCCAAAAACCCCAGGAGGATGTGTCGGAATACTTCTCCCGGTTTGAAACGGTGTTCTCCGATTACAGCGGCCAGGACATGACCACTGCAACCGGACACCATCTGTTTGTCCAGAATTATGTTAAGGGCCTATCATTGGACATCTCCCAGAAACTACAGGCCAGCGAGAGTAGTTGGGCAGCCTCCAAACCTACAGCGATTCTTCAAATGGCCCAATATTATGAGCATCAGAAAAACGAAAACGATAGGGCGACAGAGAAAAAGAAGAAAGACTTAAAGGAGAGGGTGATGATTGCCAAACTGCAAGGGGTGACTATAGGACGAGACCAATACCGGGGAAACTACCAGACAAACGCCCCTAAGACTGCATTTCCCCAGGATCGCACTCTGACTCCCTACAGTGGACGCACAGACCTTAGAAATGACCAGTGCGCTTTCTGCAAAGGGACTGGCCATTGGAAATCCCAGTGCCCAGTTCTCCTGGAAATGATCAGGAACAGAGACCCCAGGGAGGTAGCAAACGGACCGAGACCTAAGGGAGCACAACGAGGGCCCCCAAATGACGCGACTAATGACAGATCAAGCAGACCGAATACGTTCGATCGACCCAGACAGAACCAATATCAACAATCTGACTATGACGACACTCACACCTTTGCATAGGACAGCCAAGGGCGAGGGAGGGATCCAGTCGAGCTCTATGTTGACCAGCAGGGCCCTTATGTCACTGCTAAGGTCCTGGGTACCAAGTCTCCATTTCTGGTAGACACTGGCGCAACACGTAGTGCGTTATCTAAACGACTGATTCCAAGGGCACCCTTGTCTGGCTCACTCATAACATCGACAGGTTTCGATGGAACGCCCTCCACCAACCCTTTGTCTGCCCCGATTCTCTTTGACGTAGAAAACAACACCACCGACACCACGTTCTTGCTCTCCTCCAATAGCCCTGACGCCATTATGGGACTTGACTTACTGAAACACTTCCGAGCGACGATTAGGTGTTCTCAAGATGGAGTTCGAGTGTTTCTTTACGACAACCCCGTTCTGCTTAAACATTGTTCCCCCCGACACATGTTTTCCATCACCGACGTCGACGCGTCCCTGCTTGACACCCTGCCTCCGTATCTGTGGGCCAAAGCGGATTCGGACGTAGGGCGTATGTTAATTGACCCAGTGCACATTACTGTCCGACCAGACGCAACACTCCCAAAACTCCCACAATATCGGATATCGCCAGAAGGCGAGAAGGCATTGGTAATGATTATCCAGTCATTGATAGACGCAGGAGTGGTAGAGGAAGTGGTTAGCAACGTTTGCAACAGCCCTATCTTGCCCATTATCAAGAAGCAGGGAGAGGGAGATGAGAAAGCCTACCGTTTCATCATCGACCTCCGAGAGATCAACAAAGTGGTAGTACCCCAGTACCCTGTGGTCTCAGACATCACCACCATCCTGACCTTGATTCCATCCACTGCAACCACCTTTTCTGTCATCGACCTCAAGAACGCATTCTTCTCCATCCCCATCCACCCAGACAGCCGATATCTCTTCGGCTTTACCCTAAAATCCCGCTCATATAGGTTTTGCCGAGCCCCTCAAGGCTACACGGAGAGCCCTAGCATCTACAGCCAGGCCCTCAAAAGGCAACTAGACCAAGTCCGGTTACCCGACGGGGTGGTGTTGGTACAATATGTCGATGACATCCTCTTGGCAGCCGACACCACCCCTCTAGCGGTTACCGCCACCATTCAACTCTTGCACTTCCTTGCGGAAAATGGCCACAAGGTCTCCAAGAAGAAGTTGCAATTCTGCCTACCCCAGGTCACTTACCTAGGCCACCTTCTGTCCAAAGATGGAAGGAAACTCACCCCTGATCGAATCCAGACCATTCTAGACACCCCTGTCCCTAAAACCCAGAAGCAGGTTCGCTCCCTATTAGGCCTCACCTCCTTCTGCCGACAATGGTTGCCAAACTTCAGCCTCGTTGTAAAACCACTGCTCTCTCTCCTAAACAAAGACGTCCCTTTCCCACTCCCTTGGACTCCTGAGTGTCAAACCTCCTTCACAGAACTACGAGATGCCCTTTGCTCAGCCCCTGTCCTGGGTACCCCTGATTACCGGAAGCCCTTCTCCCTTTACACTCACGAAAGGGAGGGGTGCGCTTTATCTGTCCTGACCCAGGCCATCGGTCCTAAGCAACGACCGTGCGCTTACTTCTCTGCCACTCTTGACCCTGTCGCCAGAGCCTTGCCTGCCTGCCTTCGAGCTGTAGCTGCCGCTGCAGTCTCTATCCGACAGAGTGAGGGGATTGTACTCTCAAATTCCCTCACGGTACTGGTACCCCATGCAGTCGACACCCTCCTGAACCAAACCAAGACGCAACATCTGACGAGTGCACGACTGACTGGATACGAACTAACCTTGCTTGCCCCCCATATCACCCTGAAAAGATGCACCACACTGAACCCAGCAACTCTGTTACCCCTGCCAGAGAACGACCCCAATTTGCACCCCGTACATGACTGCGTGACTCTTACGGACGAACAGACCAGGAGTAGGGTCGATCTCAGAGACACAGCTTTCCCTGACCCCGACGGGGAGTTGTGGGTGGACGGTTCTTGCATCAAACTCTCCGATGGTACCACTTCCGCTGCCTACGCAGTCACCACAGCTCGAACTGTAGTAGAAACAGCCCGCATCACCCAGCGATCTGCTCAGGCAGCGGAACTGATTGCTTTGACGAGAGCCTGCATCCTGGCAACAGGAACCACGGCGAACATTTACACCGACAGCCAGTATGCCTTCGGGGTGGTTCACCATTTTGGGCTCCTCTGGAGGGAGAGAGGATACTTGACCTCACACGGCACACCCATCCTGCACGGGGATTTAGTCTCCGCCTTAATCGAAGCTGTCCTCCTCCCCAACAAACTTGCCGTTATCAAATGCCAGGCACACAAGAAGGTGACAGACATTATTGGACAGGGAAACGCACTAGCCGACATCACCGCCCGAACGACAGCAGAAAATAGAACGACAACACGTATGTACGTGACCAGGTCACAAGCAGAAAACTGGACTGACACCAAGGACACAATTAGAGACATACAAATGGCTAGCACACAACATGAATTGACTGAATGGGCACGGGTGGGATTGAAAGACGATGAAGGCTGCTGGCGGACAAAAGACACGAACAGATGGTTGCTACCTGATTCATACTTGATTCCCATATTATCCATGGCACACTCCCCAGCCCACATAGGATCAGCCCCCATGATCGAACTTGTCTCCAGGGTTTGGCACAATGACAAGATCCCAGATTCCGCAAAACGCCTGGTCCAACAATGCTTAATATGCCTGCAACACAACCCCGGGAAGGGAACTGTAGTACCCCGGGGGGGATTTGGGGTCCCAAACCACCCATTTGAAGTCCTGCAGATGGACTACATCCAGCTAGACAGATGCCAAGGCCTGAAATATGTACTTGTCGTGGTGTGCGCATTTAGCAAATGGGTGGAAGCATATCCGACCCGTGACAACACCGCTATGGCCACTGCAAAGGTCCTGTTAAAAGAGTTTTTCCCCCGTTATGGCCTCTGTCGTGTTTTATGGAGTGATAATGGCCCCCACTTTGTAGCCAACGTTATCCAGCTCATCCTAAATGGGCTGGGTATCAAACAGAAATTCCACGCAGTCTTCCACCCTCAATCTGCTGGGCTGGTCGAACGACACAACGCCACGCTAAAGCTTAAACTGGCCAAAATAGTGGCTACGACGGGCCTGAAATGGCCAGACGCCCTCCCATTGGCATTGCTATCGATGCGCTCTACCCCCACCCGACATCACTTAACCCCTTATGAAGTTGTCTTCGGCCGACCCATGAGCGTCTGGTCTGCCCCGAAACCAACGTCCATTCATGACGTTCCGGATGTCCTAATGTCTGATTATCTGTACAAATTGACTGAAACTTTGTCTGTCCTTCATCAGCAGGTGCGGCAGGCCATCCCCGATGCTTCCAGGGGTCCGGGTCACGCCATCCAGCCGGGGGACTTCGTGCTGATCCGAAACTTTCAGCGATCAAAGAGTTTGGAACCCCGGTGGACGGGCCCCTGGCAAGTGCTGATCACCACTCGGACCGCACTTCGAGTGGAGGGGAAGAAACACTGGCTGCACGCTCATCACTGCAAAAAGGTCTCTCCAGCCCTGGCCACGACAGACACCGTCAACACCCAAGAAGAGCTCCTGAACCAGGACCGACCATCGTTGAGCTGCTACCCTGATACAGAGACACTTGAACTTTCAAAACATCCTGACCCCACTGTGCCATCTCGAGAAGGGTATTTCCTGCGTCGAAAGGAGGGAGCTTCGGCTAAGTAGGCCACGGACTAAGCTTAAGAATCTCAGAACGGTGACCCGAACTACCAAGGGTTACCTGGAGAGAAGCTAAGACTGAGTCTGTGATCCTGCCCACTACCGAGCACCTTGAAGACGAAGATGATGGAAGCGCCAGATAAGAAGATGATGGAAGCGCCAAACAAGAAGCCGACTGAGACAACAGGAAATACCCACTACAAAAATCCGAGAACAGACAGGCTCCATAGCTCAAAGACAATTGCACTCTTCATCGTAATCCTCCTCTGTTTTCTCCTCATGACTACGCTCTGGATTATGGAAGAACACGCACCTGCTCACGAAACATTCCTAACCACTGCTCAGCCTACCACCACGAAGGAACATTATCTAATTTCGCTCTCTCCTCATCTAAGAGAGAGGCGAAAGGAGTTTTGGAACAACTCTTTCGTGCAGCTACTTCACCAGCACAATCTTGCCACCAACGCCACCAACTGCTGGATCTGTGGGTTGCTACCCCATGCCACTGGACATTCAATACCATTCATCCCTTCACCCTTCTCCGTCCACGGCTCCTGCCTTGCCTGGCTGATCCTCCTGCAAGAGAGCTATACGGAAAATGCCACCTCCAGCAGAGCTGCAGCACATTCTTCTCATGGGGCCGGGCGAAACAAGACAAAGACACACTTCTGCCCGCTGAACCCCAGCGACTCAATCCAAATGGACATTCCGGCCAAAGAACGAATTGAAATGCAGGTATTCAACAATCCAACCAGACCCACCTTCTCTTATCTGCGGAAACGAACGGCTGCCACTCTGACTGTAGCCCTGACGGTCATCAACGTCACAGGCCACATGTGTGTAGAAGGACTTGGGACACAGCTGGTGGGTCACAGCGCTTGCCGCTTTACCAGAACTTTGGACTCCACGGATCCACCTTCCTTTGTGTCCTCCCCAAACATGTATTTCATCTGTGGCACGAAGGCCTACACCTGGCTCCCCAAAGGCTGGGGGGGCACTTGCTACATCTCCTTCGTCCTTCCTCCAACTTATGTGGCCCCAGCGAATCACCACAGGCAAAAACGAGCAAAAGACGTTGAGCAAGCCGACTCAACAGGAGCACAGTTCCTCGATGCTATGAAAGGACTCGTCCCCCTCTGGGGCCCGATGGCAAACAGCCGTGCCATCCGACATTTGACTCAGGCAGTCGAGACAACCATGAACATCACAGCGGGCATCTTTGCCAACAACACTGCCGAGCTCCAAGCGGTCCGTTTGGTGGCTCTTCAGAACCGCCTCGTCCTAGATGTGGTTCTGGCGGACCGTGGAGGAGCATGCCGCATTATTGGGGCCAGCTGTTGTACATACATACCGGACAACTCACCCTCAGTGTACAAGGCCATCGAACATCTTCACAGACTCTCCTCGGAAGTTCACCAAGAGCAAGAAGAATGGTCGCTTGGTGGTTGGTTCTGGGACACCATCAAAAGCTGGGGCTGGAGACTGCTCACCATTATCCTGATTCCCGTAGTTGTAATATGTGGCCTATGCTTAGGGATTCAATGTTTGCCACCTATGTGTTCTTTATGTGCGAGGTGTATTTTTCCCAAAACTGTGGACATTGGAAGCGAACACATGAGGGCATTATATGACGCCGAAGTTAGGAATTTGATGAAAATTGACATTGAGTAAGCAAGTTGGCTAGATATGTTGAAAAGGGAGGACTGTTAAAAGTTAGGCTGAAAACCGTCAACATTATCGGCGCCCTCTTGCTCTCCTTAAACCTTTTGTGCGCGTAAAACAGCCGCCATTTTGGACACCATGGCTTCCCCGCTCTCGCCGAGAGCCAGCGCGTCTCTCTCTCTCCCTCCTAACTTCGCTGGCAAACCCCCCCCCCCCCCCCCCCCCCGCTTGCACCTGCCTTGAGTCATAAACCCCTCCTCGGCACTGCTCTGCCCCAGGCTCTCATCCTGTTCCCAGCGCGACATCTCCCTGCTTCCCCGTCATGACCTCCGGCCCTTTTGATGCAAACCCCTTTTTCCCGTGTGCCCGTCTGTCTTCCCCGTTCCCAGGCCGACACCTAGCTCTGCCGATACCATTCTCTTGCCCCTCCCCATACAATAGGAAGCTTCCCTCCTCAAAGGACCCCCGAGATGATCAAAGCCCCCCCCCCCCCCATCCCACGAGATCCGATCGAAACCCGCACACTCCGTGAATCGGCGGAATATCCAGCTGCGCAATGATCATCACCTGTTGTGAACGGGGCGGGGACTTCCACTGTAGCCTTGCAGGGGAACGGGCTGGGAAGGGGGGATTCTGAGGATGTCTTTCCGTACATCAAAGTATCGACGAGAATGTGTTACATGTAATAAAGAGATAAACTCATGTATAAGAGGCCAGGCCTCCGGGATGCAGTTAGAGCACCTCTGAACGATACCTTCTGTCCGTTTCGTTGTGTTCTCCTCCGGAGAGAATAAAAACCTTGTTTCCTGCCTTCCAGTCTCCAGCGCCTGCCTCTTCAATGGTTTAACTTCTTGGTGGGTTCAAGAGGCGACATCGCCGGGCAATAATTAAGGATCTTATATTCTGGTTGGTAGTGCCCCCCAGTTTGTATTTTTCCACAATCGGCCCGGCTTGCTTGAATCCTGATGGAGCAGTGAGAAAGGGACTCATGTCTGAGTATACCCTGCCACACCTATAGTGGCCAAAAACGATACAGAAAAGGGGGTGGTGATGAACAGAGTGTCTGAATTAAGCAGACCACTCTTACCCAGTCCAAAGATCAGGGCTTGATCCATCACCGTTCTTTATCTCACTGCCCCATCCCAGCTCAGAACCTGGCTATATGCAAATTAGTCTGTCCCTGGCCCAGTGCATCCTGGGAACAGGGCAGACCAAACTACCAAGCCAATTCTTCACCAGAAAGGAGACAAGCTACCGGGGACCGGTTTCTGGCATTTCAGCCTCTTCGGCCCGGCTTGCTTGAATCCTGATGGAGCAGTGAGAAAGGGACTCATGTCTGAGTATACCCTGCCACACCTATAGTGGCCAAAAACGATACAGAAAAGGGGGTGGTGATGAACAGAGTGTCTGAATTAAGCAGACCACTCTTACCCAGTCCAAAGATCAGGGCTTGATCCATCACCGTTCTTTATCTCACTGCCCCATCCCAGCTCAGAACCTGGCTATATGCAAACTAGTCTGTCCCTGGCCCAGTGCATCATGGGAACAGGGCAGACCAAACTACCAAGCCAATTCTTCACCAGAAAGGAGACAAGCTACCGGGGACCGGTTTCTGGCATTTCAGCCTCTTCGGCCCGGCTTGCTTGAATCCTGATGGAGCAGTGAGAAAGGGACTCATGTCTGAGTATACCCTGCCACACCTATAGTGGCCAAAAACGATACAGAAAAGGGGGTGGTGATGAACAGAGTGTCTGAATTAAGCAGACCACTCTTACCCAGTCCAAAGATCAGGGCTTGATCCATCACCGTTCTTTATCTCACTGCCCCATCCCAGCTCAGAACCTGGCTATATGCAAATTAGTCTGTCCCTGGCCCAGTGCATCATGGGAACAGGGCAGACCAAACTACCAAGCCAATTCTTCACCAGAAAGGAGACAAGCTACCGGGGACCGGTTTCTGGCATTTCAGCCTCTTTGGCCCGGCTCGCTTGAACCCTGATGGAGCAGTGAGAAAGGGACTCATGTCTGAGTATACCCTGCCACACCTATAGTGGCCAAAAACGATACAGAAAAGGGGGTGGTGATGAACAGAGTGTCTGAATTAAGCAGACCACTCTTACCCAGTCCAAAGATCAGGGCTTGATCCATCACCGTTCTTTATCTCACTGCCCCATCCCAGCTCAGAACCTGGCTATATGCAAATTAGTCTGTCCCTGGCCCAGTGCATCATGGGAACAGGGCAGACCAAACTACCAAGCCAATTCTTCACCAGAAAGGAGACAAGCTACCGGGGACCGGTTTCTGGCATTTCAGCCTCTTCGGCCCGGCTTGCTTGAATCCTGATGGAGCAGTGTCTGAAATTATGACATACAAGGACCGTAACATCCACTCCCCAAGGAGACATGAATTGGCAGGTGTGAAGAGTGATTTCTATGATCTTGTACACATACCTAATTTTGTTGGCACCATTGACTGCACACATATTGGCCTAGTTCCACCACAGGCACGTGAGCACATCTACCAGAACAGGAAACATTTCCATTCCATTAATGTGCATGTGGTGTGCCAAGCAGATATGATTATCTCCCATGTCTGTGCCAAATTCCCCGGTTCTGCACATGACTCCTACATACTGCGTAACAGCATCATCCCACAATAGATGGCAAATATGCATCTGGAGTGTGCGTGGTTTGTTGGTGAGTACGCAGAGTCAAGTAGTGTGCTGTATGTGTGACATGCTGTTCTCGGCTACTGTATATATTACAAAATTGGTCTGTGTATCTCACACCTAGGGGACTCTGTGTATCCCAACCGGCCTTGGTTGCTGAGCCCACTGAGGAATCAAAGGACCCCGGGTGAAGTCCGCTACAATGATGCACATGGAAGGAGATGCTGTGTGGTGGAGCATACTTTTGGGCTTCTGAAGTCTAGATTCCGGTGTCTGGACAAGAGCAGAGCTGCACTACTCTACTCTTCCCAAAAGGTGTGTTAGATCATAGTTGCATTCTACATGCCCCACAACATGGCCTTGCACAAAGAGTTCCCCTTGCTCCTCGACAATGATAAGCAGCAGATGCCCCCCTGTAAACCCACACATGCCCAGTGACGACAATAGAGGAGAAGAGGAAGGTGTTGACCTGCGTCAACAGTTCATCAATTTATCAACAAACACTTCCCTTGAGTGTAAGTGACATTGAACAACAGTGACATTGTCTGTTGTCTTTGATGGTAGTGACAAGCAATGTTCCCTCTAATTTTTTTCCTCTGTGTGCGGCAGTATAAGGTCGCTGCAACTAAGGTTATGTGCGCCGGGAACCAGACCGCTTATGTGGGTGCAGCGCCAAATATCGCTCCAAACCTGTGCTTAAAGTGAAAAGAGAGTGCATTTCCACACATGCAGCGCCACATGAAGTGTCTTAAGGCAGGTTTTCAATTTAGATCTACACGCAATTACATGAATTGGTTACACAGGCAAGTACACTTTGGGTTTAGAAAAGCACTGGACTCAAATGGTGGTACCATAATACGATTTTACTGAAGATCCTCGGCTCAAGTACTGTTCATAGGGGGGGGAATTGTTAGGAGCCGATACATGATCACACATATACACAATTACATAACATATTTACAATTTGATGCGCAAGCTACGGATTAATGTCTGGCTTTCCCGTTAGAGATAGTTTGTCACCAGTCCAAAAACGAGCCCCCTACAGCAAGTCGTCGTACCAACTTCTGGGTTAAAGTAACTTGTGGTAAATCGCAGTCGGGGTAGTGAATGCTTTGCAAAAGCTGGTCATTGTTGAGACTGCGAGGTAAAGTTTTCCCGTGATTAATCTTTCTGCTGGAGAGAGATGTTTGTCTGGTTGCAGTTTTGACTCATCATAAAGTAGTACAGAGGGTTAATATGCCTATTACAAAAATATGTATCATACACATAACAGAACTGTATTTTATGTGGATAGCTTAGTAGGTTACTGCTTTTGTTGTAGAAAACCTTTTGTTACTTGCTGTTCATAAGTTACAATTATGATATAGGACAGTAACCTATGAAGTGTCAGAGCGGCGTGCAAACTGCATGGTATAGGTTAAAGAGTTACGTTTTTTTTCCTTATCTTTCACTATACTAAAGATGGTAAAAAGGGTTGGTTTGGGTAGAAATATATTCTTATTAGTAAAGACAACAGTATGTGGAGTCTTTATTTTCCTAATTGCGTTCAGTGAAGGGCCATCAAATGTATTTCCGTTGATGTCTTCTGGCTGTGGCAGAGTTAATGTTACTTGGTCGCTAAATGCAGACTAATGTTCATTAATTAGCTCCTCTTGGGTTAATTGCTCCGATGAATCTGAGATTTAAGTAGCAGATTGTATTCATACCATTATAAAACAAGCATTTGCATAGCCAATAGGTCTCGCCTTTAGGACCTTATAAATATTTAGCAATGCTGCATATTAACCTGAGTGCTACATCTACTGTTCTTTAATATGGAAGCTTTGACAGTGATAGGTACATTATAGCACTGCATTAAGGAGTACTTAAAACTTTATTTGTGTATAACTGTTAGTTTGAACTCAGATATCTGGGAGTACTTTCATATGCGATAATGAAACAAAAAAGATTTTTAGTGAAATAAGTAATATGCTTGATAACACAATTTAAGAGAGGAAGACACAATGTGTCCAGGTTTTTTGGTTTAAGTTTGAACAAATCAGTTAATAAATGGGTGTCTTAGCTGATTAATCCTGGCTCTATAAGTGAGTACAGTTGGCTCTGATCTGATATTCTACAAACACAGTGTGAACTCTTGCTCACTGAAAGTATAGCTTCATATACAAGGTCATGGGAGCTCCAGGGTGATAAATACACCAGATGCTGAGGGTGTTCTGGTTTTGCCCGCTACTGGGGATGCTCCGCAGTAGCTCCTGCTTCAGAAGGTGAAGTTGCTCCAAGATGCACTGCTGCTTCAAGGGGCGAGGAATCTGGGATTTGTAGTTGCTTTAGGTTGGGCTGGTGATACAGGGGAACTTCTGCGGGTACATAGAGGGGTTGCAAACAGAGGGACATGAAGAGGTCCGGAGTATAGAGACAGACCAAAGGATAGACATACAGGGACATAAAGTGAAACAAAGAAGGTGGGACAGAAATCAAGATGAGGAGACAGACAAGAGCAAACCATGTGACAGAGAAAGTGATATGGAGAGAGGCTGCAAAATCAGGATAGAAGGACAGAGTGACAGAGTTAGAGAAAGGAACAAATAGCAGAAGGCAGAGGAACAGAAACAGGTAGAATGACAGAGGTCAACCGAACCACAGGATGGAAAAGAAAAATATGCTCTGAGCCAAAGCGGGACAGACAGGCAGAGGTAGATGGTGCCCTGGAGATAAAGGCAAGGCAGGAAGATGCAAGGAGAAGAACAGGGGCATGGACAGTCAGAAGGACAGGACTGGGATAACACAGAAGGAAAGGCCCAGAGAGAGGAACAGGCAAAAGGATGAACAAAGGTTTAATGTGACTGCCAGAGAAGACCACCTTTTTTTATGGTGATCTGTGTGATATGCCATATCTTCACTATAAGTCATAATAAAGATGTTAGTGAACAGGCTGACACTGAGCAATAATGAACTATTAATGGGGGATCTGGCTCTGCAACAGAAAGACCCAGAATACAAACATTACTTGGGCTTAACTTTCTAGAAATGTCTTCTTTTTTAATGTATTATTAATATTTTTAAATATATAATTGTGCCATGTTAAAAATATGTGAAGATATTAAAGGACAGGGGAGACCACAAAATAATTAAAAAGAAGACTTTGGAGCTTGGAATATTCGAATTTAGGAATAGATTAAACATTTTCTCAAAAATTAGGATATGGTGTTTTTTATTTCTTGACATTGTTACATTTAGTCTCCTAATTATTCCTGTGGAAAAAAGAGAAGTTACGTGCAGGATCATTAGCATACTTAGCCTCCCCACCCCCGCCGCTCACCTTTGTTCCTAATGCTGCCAGCAGAGCCTGTTTCCAGAAAGGCTGAACAAACACGCATTTAGAGAGATAAGAGCTACAAGCATGGCGGTAGGAAGGGAATCTGTAAGGAATGGAGAGGGATAGGGGAGGAGGGGCAAAACAGGAAAAACGAATGTGTTTGCCTCAAAGAAATGACCTGCTGGAGTTACGTGCGGAGTGCCAGCAAACTTTACCTCCTCACCCCCTCTCAGCTATGTTCCTAATGCTGCCAGCAAAGCAGGCTTCTATTTTATTTATTTATAAAGAAAAGGCCGACCAAACAAGCAAAGGGAGGGGAGGGGAGGGAGGGGGCTCAATCTTCCAGCAAGTAGGAAGTGTCGAGGTGCAGGGGCTCTAAGGAGGAGTGAAAAAATGACAAAGTTCATTAACGTGCAAATGGTCTTTTAAAGAAGTACTCAGGTGCGGCTATTGTATGCCCTGGAAGCTTTCTCAGCCCGCGGAGGGGGGGGTTTACACACGATGGGGGTGGGGTGGGGTGCGGGGGGGGCTGAAACTGTCAGAGTCAGTCTCTGAAAGGTACCTGGTATTGTAAAATGCTTATAGATCATGTTAAATGCGACTGGAGGGCAGTGTTTGTTGGGATGAGAGAGGTGTGTTGCCAAGAAATTGTATTCTGATTTCATATGTGTCTCGAAACTGGTTTTAAAGTTCGATCTTTTTAAAATTAACTTATTTTGTACATGTTGAGAGAAACCACAAATGTTGCCATTCCACCGGAGTTTAAATAACAGATGTTGCTGTGATCTGGTTTAATGACTTTCAATCTATCGGCCTAAGAATGATAAAAGGCGGAGTGAATCATGCCCCTTTTCCAATTTATCAATTGCTGGGCACGGGTATCGCAGTGCGCTGGCGGGTGGAGTGGGGGGCAGTCTTTCCCATGCGAGAGGGGCCCCCTCAGCTCACTCTGTGCTGTGACGCTGTGGCATGGACAAGAACTAAACTCTATGTGAAGACTCCCTGTTTTCTACGAAGATGAAAGATCAAACTGCGATGTTACTTTATTGTGTTGTCGTGAGTCAAGACAACACAATAAAGTAACATCGCAGTTGCAAAGAGAGTGGGGGGTGGAGGGGGGTGCTCATTCTTCCAGCAAGTAGGAAGTGTCGAGGTGCAGGGGCTCTAAGGAGGGGTTACAAAATGACTAAGTTCATTAACGTGCAAATGGTCTTTTAAAGACCATTGAAGTACTCGGTGCGGCTGTTGTATGCCCTGGAAGCTTTCTCAGCCCGAGGGGGCACACACGACGGGGGTGGGGTGGGGAGCGGGGGCTGAAACTGCAGCCCTTTGAGCACAATGGGCTTGGCACGCCTTCAACACCATGTCTCTTCCTCTCCTTCCAGCCTGGATTTCGCGACACTAGAATTTTAAAAGCAGCGTCTCATAGGGATGTCTCTGTAACAGTGTGCGCGCTAAATCCAGGCCACTGCGTGCTCCGGGTTACCATTGTGAGCGCGTGCCCACGCGCGCACCTTGGTGGGAACAGTGGTGACATGGCATAGATGATCTTTTTGACTGCTGGCTCTGTGCTAATGGCTGATGTGTGTGGCACAGGGTATTTGTATCCAGGTACGTCATGTCTATGTTGATGTTGTTGCACATTGTTATGTGTGCTGGTTTGTGTACGTTAATGACTAGTGGTGTGTTCTGGCATTAATGGCATCACTGGACAATTAAATCTCATACTCTTGTTTCTTTCTAGGTCTCTTCACCCTCTCAATGCCTCATCACAATAAGAGCTTGTGGTATATTGGAATCTGAGTTGACATTGTACATACTGTGATAAAAATGGAGCTGACACAAAGACATAGGTGTGTAAAGAGTGTTTATTTACAATAAGTGTTTGTGACAGAGAAGTGACTATTTGCGAAATTGTACAAAGTGAAATTATTAGTTGTCAGTGATGGTAAATGAGACAAATAGAGTAGTCACCACATTGATGTATTCACACGGTCCAACAGACTCCTGCCATAAACATGGCAATGTGGGTAAGGATAGTAAATAAAGGCAATGTCAAGTGGAACACAGGTGCCATAATTGCTGGCTCAGCGAATAGCGTTTGGATGGTGCATTGCCATGTGATCCTCCCCTGGTGTTTCTCAACGGCCCCTCATTGTTTGGCAGGGGAGCCTCTACTGCGGGCTCAGCAGTGTCTGAGAAGTCATTTTGTTGCAGCTCCCCCCTCTCTGTGGCCGTAGCTGAGGTAGTGGGAGTATCAGCATGCAGGCCACTGGAGGGGGGTTGAGCTGGCATTTGGGCCGCATGTCTGTCCCTCAGAACACCCACCAGCTGGCCCATGAGGTCCACAAGTTGGCCCATACGAGTGCCCATGGACCTCAGCAGCAGGCAGAGCTCACACCGTTCTTCCACAACCTGGCCCATCTGTCCCTGGGTCTGCTCATTTGCCCCAAGGACTCTGGTGATGGTGGCAGGGCTTCGGTCCCAGTGTCCTCCTGTATTTGTATACCAGTTGCCCTCCCACCTGCCCTGCTGACCCAGACCTGTGGTGTTGGCACTTGACGCACCCAAAAACTCTCCCTGGCCTCTTCTGATTGTGTTGTGGTGTTGGTAACCACTGAGGCCAGGAGAGTGTTGCAGGCAGCAGTGGTGATGGTGGTAGTTGAGGCCGCACAGGTCTTTGTAGCAGGGTGTCAGCGCTGTTGCGGTGGTGGTGGTGGGGACAATGAGGGCCCGAGACGTGGTGCGCCCTGGCAATCCGGATAGGCCCTCTTGTTGCTCCTCAGTCGAGAAATGTAGAGAGTCAGCATCCGAGAGTTCATGTTCCGGTGGGTAAACTTTGCCTGTAGGTTTGTGTTCTCTTCTGCTGCATTTGCTTGTGGATCTCCTGTTGAACATAGGGCAAATGGTCATTGAAGTGTACTCCACATGCTTGGTGTTTGATGTTACATGTGTAGGCTGACGGGAAATTGGTTAAAACCGACTCTGCCCGACAGTACCCTACCAGATGAAAATCAACTGACTCAGTTTAAACCAAGTGTCACTGATTTTCATTGCTGTTGCACCACTTGGCCACTTGATGGAGCCAAAGCATTGCAGACCAAACTGCAATTTAGGCCTGTTTCAATGTTGCTTGGGTTTTTAAATGTGCTTAATGCGGCGGGTGAGCAAGGGCCCCCTGTCTGGCTAACGTGGGCAGAGGTAATGTTGTGGTCTGCCGTTTGTCTGCATGCAGCCATACCCGTTTAGTTGACAGGTCTTTAAAAATACCATTTACTTAACAAGGCTTTGTTCTTGCATCCCTTCATAGAACCCCTACATACAATTTTGTGTCCAGCTCACTCAAGATAAGTAGGCAGGAAATTAAAAAAGGATTGTGCTTGAAATGCGAGCATGGGCCAGAGCAACTCCAGGCCCCCTGCCTGGCTAACATGGGATGGGCCCCGGGGAAAGAGGCAGCACGCTCAAAGTTTGTTGCTTGGGTTTTTAAATGTGCATAATGCGGCCCGTGAGCAAGAGCCAGAGCAACAGCAGGCCTCCTGCCTGGCTAACGTGGGGTTGGGCCCCGGGGAAAGTGGCGGCACGCTGAAGTTTGTTGCTTGGGTTTTTAAATGTGCTTAATACAGTCCATGAGCAAGGGCCCCCTACCTGACTAACGTGGGGAGAGGAGCTGTTGTGGTCTGCCATTTGTCTGTCTGCGGCCGCACCCGATTAATTCACAGGTCTTTAAAAAGACCATTTACTCAATGAGGCTTTGTTCCTGCACCCCTTCGTAGAGCCCCTGCATACGATGTTGCGTCCAGCTCACACCCAAGATAAGTAGGCAGCAAATTAATAAAGGATTGTGCTTGAAATGCGAGCAAGGGCCAGAGCTACACAAGGCCCCCTGCCTGGCTAACGTGGGGGTGGGCACCGGGGAAAGAGGCCGCAAGCTCAAGTTTGTTGCTTGGGTTTACAAATGTGTATAATGCCGCCTGTGAGCAAGGGCCAGACCAACACCAGGCCCCCTGCCTCTGTTGACATTTAAGCACATGAGAACAATTTTCTAATTAATTCTCATAATTTTTTGTGCATGGATCTGAATCTGCTTATATGGAACTGTGCTTGTATTGCTTAATGCGGCCCATGAGCAAGGGCCCTCTGCCTTGCTAACGTGGGGGAGAGGAGCTGTTGTGGTCTTCCGTTTGTCTGCCTGCGGCCGCACCCGATTAAATCACAGGTCTTTAAGAAGACCATTTACTCAATCAGGCTTTGTTCTTGCACCCCTTCATAGAGCCCCTGCAAAGGGCATTCAAGCAACAACATACGATGTTGTTTAATGTTTGTATTTTTCAACAGATTAAGGGGCATATTACCAACAAGTAGCGATGTTTATCGCTAAATAGGCTCAGTGATGATTTTTTTATCGCTGCTATGGCTGGATATGTTAGCGGAGAAAACATGCTATTAGCAATGTTTTTCTCCATTGTGCTAAAATATCCAGCGATAGCAGCTAAATGTGTGAATATCGCTGAGAATACAGCGATATTCACGCGTTAGCGACGAAATGCTCTTAGCCATGTTATCCACCTCCCATTGGATAACATTGCTAAGAACTGGACTGGGCAGGTGTTAGTATTTGGAGATATTCGCGTTTAGCTCGAATATTTCGAACGCTACGCCTGCCTTGCTAATAGGCGATAGCGACGTTAGCGACTGCTTTCAGTCGCTAACTGGTTGGGTACGCCCACTTTGCATGTCATTAGCGATAAACATCGCTGACATGCAAAGCGGGCCCCAAACCGCTCGCTATCGCCTAAAAGCTGTCGCTAACATCAGTTAGCGACAGCTTGCTAATAGGGTGATAGAATTATTGCCGCTTAGCAGCCTAAAATGGCTGCTAAATCGGTGATAATTGCCTATCGCCTTGGTAATATGCCCCTAAGTTCCAGAAACTGTCTTTCTCATTTCGTTCCAGATGTTATAATGCACTTTGAATCTCACAGTTTCATAGTTTTCTTGCAAGTTTTACTTGGAGCAATAACATCGTAGTAAACACTGTAATATGCAGTGCACAACCTTTAGAAGAAAGATCAATTTCAGTGATACATCTAATTCCGAAACAGCCATTTTCCACTGTGATTCTCTTTGATGCCAGATGGTCTAATCTTTTGAAAGATAGAAAGCATAGTTGTAAAGCAACATCTGAACATAAAATATAGATAGGAGACCTTTAGCAAAAAAACTTTATTTTAATGTTGGTCTGCCTTTCTCTGCAATCCGTCCATCATCTTCTTTGGTTTTGCTTTGTTCACCCTAAGTTGGCACGGTATGCCCAGACATGGATCCCTGGCTCACTTTGCCACTGGATTCAAGATAGCCTGGCTGATGAGGGTTATGAACCCGAAACCGGTCCAAGGAAGATTGTTTCCAGTCCAAGGAAGACATGGCTTGGCAGTTTAGACTGTACTGTTCCCATGAGGCACAACATCAGACTGATTTGCATATGGCCATGTCTGAACTGGGGTGGTGGAGTGAGCTAAAGAATGATGATGGATTAAATTCAGATCAATTGACTGGGGGTGAGTGCTAGCAATGTTCAACACTCCGTCCATCATCCCCTTTGGTTTGGCCCCTTTGTTTTTTTCTCTGTTAACATTTAAGCGCATTAGAATAATTTAATTTAATTTAATAATTTAATAATTAATTCTCATTATTTTCGTGCATGGATCTGAATCTGCTTATATGAAACTGTTTCAGCACAAACGAAATGACCCCAGTAAACTAGTTTAGAAAATGTGATTGCTGAAATAGCAAACCAGTTATCATTCTTTTACAAAACATGTTTTTGTAATCATTGTGATACGGAAATGGTAAGGTATCAACTTCACAAACTCAAACACTTAGGGGCAGATTTACAAGCCACTTGCCCCACTTTTGCGTCACTTTTCCCATGTTAAAAAATGATGCAAAAGTGGTGCAAGGGGCTTGTAAATCTGCCCCTTAAAGCATAGACTCTTCCATAAACCTTGAAAATAGCAGCATGAGAGGATGTAGTCTAATGGTGAGGGCGGTCGACCTCAAATTTGGCGAACGGGGTTTGAGTTTCGGCAATGACACTCAACATCCAGTGATTCTGGGCAAATCACTTAATCGACCCGTCCCTAACAAAAATTAATGTGCCCTTGTGTAAAACTTCATGTCGAGTTAGCACTATAGAAATCTCTGAGGGGAAAAAAAACAGCAGTGAAAATCAGCCTAGCTTTACCGTGCCATCATGCTACGTGATTTGTGAGGAGTGCCCAAAACCATGAACATGTCACCCAGCGATCACTTTCACGAAATGACAACAAATTGATTCTAAATGAACTATGAGAACTGTGGGGCATATTACCAAGCAATAGCGATAATTATCGCTATTGCTTGGTTAGAGACAAAAATTTACCGCTGAGCTGTGGCGCTTTTTATCGCAGATAAACCTTGGTATTACCAAGTGTTGGAACTGGGGTCACCAGCTCCCTAGGGTAGCATGGCACGAGCGGGTAGGCATCCGAAAGCACATGTGTTAAGCGATCATGCAGCACACACTCACACTGAGACAGAAACCTGGGCACGCAATAAATGACTCAACTCCAAAGCTTGTATAAAAACAAGTAATTTGTATTAAGATAAATAGTTAGATAGAGCAGGATCAGGGAAATCATAAATTCATTTAAAATACATGTGTCTCAAACTTGCAATCAATATTGGATGAATAAAAATCCGTTCTGCAATAAATATTAAATATTGGATCAATAAATAGTGGTTAGATAAATAGTAAATATTCAATAAATATCAGATATTAGATAAATACATTTTTAGAAATCCACAGGCCTATCCTTCGCCTTGCTTCATGACAGCACCTGTAAACATGCATTAAGGAGACAACCAAATAACATGGCATTTGTTCCTGCAGGTATTTCACCCATGTTTCACTAAATATAAATAGGTAAATAAATAACTGTAGGTTTCAGTAAATATATGCAGCCCTAAAGAGGCGAAAACATTTCACTAAGAATAAATATTCCATATAGCAAGGATGGGCATCCCTTTTGGAGAACTTCTCATTGGGCCCAGATAACCCTTGCATTAGCCAGCACTAACTAGGAGAAAACATTTCACAATAAACAAATATCCCCTTGCGCCGGTTTAACTGTTGCCTCAATCAGGAATAACCCTTCTAGGTAACACTCCTAGTAAGAATAAGCATTAGGCAGTTCAACAGTTTAAAGGAAAACCTTCCCATTGGTTATACACTAACGTTACATTCATGAAGTAACCTCTTTCCGCTGTAGGAATAAACAATTCGTTAAGTGTAGGTTAAACATTTCCTTAAATATGAAACATCATATTAGAGGGAACATTAGCTGTGCATAACTCTTCTCCCATATTAGGAGCAAAACATCTTTTAAATAAATAAATGCTGTATCATAACTGACTGTAGGTCAAAGTTATCATTCTCCTTACGCAGGGGAAAGTCTTCCTGAATAGGTCAATGTACAACATTTCATTTAACCAGCATTACCCATTTCATCAAGTAAGAATAAACCTTTCTTTTAACTAGGGTAAACTATCACAACACCTGAGGCTGGAATAGCAGTACGTTATCCCTATAAGTCAGGAATAAACGTCTCCTCAAATGGGAGTAACCCTCTCCTTATATTCCTAGAGGTCTTTGGAAACCATTGCATTAGGCAGAAGTATGCATATCAAATGACCCAGGAACCTTTTCATTATGTAAGTTAACCATTTCCTGAGGTAGCAAACAGCATTCAAGAACACTGCCTTAGACAGTAGTATACATGTCATGAGAGTAAAGGCAGAACATTTCACTAAGCAGGCCTAAAACATGCACCAGGCTGAGTGAAGAACATCTTAATGGGCAAACATAGGCCTTTCATTAGGCTAGCAAAAACACTTACTGATGCATGAACAAGCAGTAATTCGCTCCTATTACTCAGGAGAATCCTCATCAGGGCAAGTGAACAACACCCCTCATCCATACAGCCCAATTAAAATAATTATCTCACTGCAGGAGTACAATGTTCCTACTGCAGAGGACCCACAGCGACCTTCGTGGGCCCGGTCCCCATGCCTGAAGGGCTTCTGTAATTAATTAGGACCAACAGGTCCCAGTCACCAGTTCTCAAGGCACCACTGGCCTCTCCGGCATTCACATTACATGGGCCGGCCAACTGGGAGGCTCAAACAGGGCCCCAACAACACTCGAGGCTCTTTGGGGGCCAGCAGGGCCCAGTCACAGTGTTCCCAGGGGAGAGGCGATCACGGGGCCTCTACCGGCCTTCTACCCGCCTCCCCTGGGGGTTACATTTTCTTCTACCCTCTGGGGGGCCGGTGCTGATGATTCCGGTGCAGGGAGGGCCCGGGCTTCTTCCGGGGCCCTCCGGCGATGTTCACCGGCTGTTCCAGGGCCTTCAGCAGCCTCCACGGCCCGGGAGCCAACCACGCTGCGGTGCAGGAGGGACTAGGCCTCTAGGACCAATGGAAGCGCGGCGGGGACAGGACCGGGATGTGCCCCGTCACGTGATGCGGGTAAGCGGTGGCTTCAAGGCCTAGCGCGGCCTACTTGGGAATCCGGCGGCCCTCTCTTAACACCGGGGGCCGCCGTGAAAACTCTACACTCCTCGGCCGGGCTGCGGCGGTGATGGGGCAGTCATCGGGGCCTAGCGCGGCCCTGTCAAACACAACGGCGATGAGGGAAGCCCCGCAACTGCGCTGCTCCGACTCGGTACTTCAGGGGTAAGGTAAGATGGGCACCTCAGGGCTTTCAGCACGCCAGCGATGTATAGCGCTCAGCAGGATTGCGCTTGTGCCGCTCCAACATCAGCGCCTCGTGGCCATAGCGCACTGAGGCAGCATTCACCAATAGCGCTTCTCAGGGATCACAGCGTGGGGGGACAGGCACATTCCCCTCCCCTAGCACAGCGCTCAAGTCAGCGCTTGAAAAGCAGTTCAGTCACAGGCAGTTATAGCGCTTGCAGCCGAAATATAGCGCTTTCAGGGGCACAGCTACTTCCAGCACCTCAGCGCTCCTCACAGGGTCCGTAGGTCAGCGCTAGGTAGGCAGGGCAGGTAGCACAATCAGCTCAGTGACCAGCGCTTAGTAGATATCGCCTAGGCCATCAACAGGTTGCCAGGCTACAGCGCCTGAGCAGTTTCTTTTAGAAGCGCTACACTAGTAACTCAGTTAGATGGAGGCCATTTCCAGTTTAAACAGGACAGACCACATGTCAGTGGTAGGTTGCCAAAGGGGTCCCAGGTGGCGTCAGGAAGTGCAGGGAGCGACACAACGCCAATACCTGGGTAGTTCCTCAAAAGTCCTGTGGTGGCTTAGTTTCTTCTTGGCGTGATGTTTCTTGCGCCCTTAGTTTTGTTGCTTGGTTTCTTGTTCCTTGAAGGGGGGATAGATTGGTGGCTGGTGTTCCAAGTTCCTCTCAGCCAATCCCTTCAAGTGGTCCCTGGGGGGTTCCCTTCCGCGGGGTTAGGTCAGTGGGGGGTATAGGATACCTCAATACTTGTAAGGCAGCACTCAAAGCCCTGTCTCTTCCAGTATCATAAGACCCTGCCCTGACCCTCACTGCCTATCCTCCTGCGTAGGTCCTTCCCCAGGTCTCCCCTCAGTCCCTCTGACAGGAAAGTTTCCCTCCCTTTCCTTATATACTGCCAGTTGACAGTTGGTAGTGGCAGTTGGTGTCACCTCACCTCTTCCAGAAGGTTCCAGAGGCTTCCAGGAGGTTCCACCATTCTACCTGTGGACAGGCTGGCAGGCTAAGTTGATACATTGTATGAAGGGTTCCAGCCAGGCCCTGGCCACTAGAATGCGCCCAGTAAATCACGCTGTAGCAGCAGTGGTCAGTGGCAGCCATGTTAGGGGTATTAGACACCTGCATTTAACACTAGTTTTAAACTACACAGGGCATTCACCACCACACAAGGCCTATACATTGTTGTTACCATGAGGGCATTATGATTCAAAAAGGAAATAAAAGGCGAAACATTTTGGGGAAAGGGCCAAGTCTCACACCAAGGTTTATCGCAAATGCGATAAAAATCGGCCATAATGCATGAATATCGCTGAAAAGTCCGCGATATTCATGCATTACCGAGCTAATGCTCTTAGCCATGTTATCCACCTCCCATTGGATAACATAGCTAAGAACTGCTCAGGGCAGGTGTTAGCTTTTGGAGATATTCGCGCTCAGTGTGAATATCTCCAAAAGTTGGTAATAGGAGATAACGATGTTAGCGACTGTTTCCAGTCGCTAACATCTTGGCACGCCCACTTTGCATGTCATTAGTGATAAATATCACTGACATGCAAAGCGGGGCCCAAGATGGTCACTATCTCCTACTAGCTGTCGCTAACTGGTGTTAGCGACAGCTAGGTAATAGGGAGACAATTTTATCTCCGCTTTCTTGGCTTTTAAAGCCAAAAAAGCGGAGATAAACCCCCTTGATAATATGCCCCTGTATGCCTTGTCTACAACACCCAACACCCCCAGAAATCTCTCATGAATTACCCATACCTAGTGTAGTTCCTATATTCCAATAGGCTCTGCGCATTGGAATAACATATACTATAGTTATATATTAGGACTGAGGTTCACTAGGTCTCTATCGTATATATTAAACTTAATTGTGAGTGCCAGCTAGCTCAGAGGTCACTAGAAACTTTCTCGAATTCACAAGAAGGGATTAGTTTCTGACAACCGCATAAACATGACAACTTTGTTTCCCAAGAATAAGAAATCAATCTCTAGAGTCGCGGAAACAATAGATAATTATTTTACTCAGTCAATCGTGCATGCTTCGTTTCACCAGAGGTGCTGAGAAAATAGAGAGATGGGAGTTTTTAATAAAAAGTATTTATTAAAAAGTCTTCTTTCTCAAGCATAAGAAATGTACTACTACAATCGTAATACTGGTTATAAAGTACAAGGTATATAATACGAAAAGTATAATAAAGTAGTACTGTAAAAGCATGATATGGTTTCTAAGCCATAAATTGCCTAAAACGTATAAAATACATACAGTAAAAAAATAATGACTAAAATTACTCAACTGGTGCTTCTAAAATACGCCTACCCCGGTGTACCTAACGTAGATCTAGTACAAGGGAAGAAGTAAGTGAGGAGTAGCCTAAGTTTCGTATTTCTCTGCCAAGGATCTATCCAAGAATTCTCTACGGGTCTCATCAGCTCCGTACCTTGGTTTTAGAATGAAGGAGGTCTTGTATCTCTCTCTCAGGCCTCGATTTCCCAGCAACCCGCAAGGGTAGCCTGGAAACACTGGAGCTGGATTTCTCGGCTGGAGAAAAGACAGCGTCTCTCAGTGCGTCAGCTGGAGGGTCGGCTTCCTTCGGCGCTTGCTGCTGCAGGGCGTCGGGCAAGTAGTTAGTAGATCTGCTCCAAACCACCGTGTGTTTGTCTGGGCAAATGTAGGCATATTTATACTTTGAAGGTGCCGATTTTGACGTATGATTGGACTTAATAACGTCACTCAAAGACCCAGTTCTGTGAAAACTCCATGATTTTCTAGATAAATTAGTATTCAGGCGGGGGAAGTCCCTAGCTGCTGAAGGCGGGTTTTTCTTCGAAATTGTTGTTGATTCTCGGAACTTAGTGGAAGTAGCCATGCCGTATTTGGGCTGCATAGGCTCAGTCTAAATATGGTAATGATTTCTATGCCTATATAAGGGTCGGGTAATTTATACCTATATAAGGGCATGAATCGGGAACATTACACTATGGTCCTAGATTCATTTACAACAGAGTCACAAAACGTGTGATTCCAAAAAGTTCTCTCTTTACCCCGCAGTTCAAGAGGTGTGCCTTGCACAGAACCTCCCTTTTCAGGCAAATTTCCAAAAGTGCTGACTTAACCTTACAGACATCAAGGCCTCGCGCCCCTGCCCTTGGGTGCTTTTAGCCTATTAGCTCCCGTGACCAGAACTTATTGTTTCTGTTACTCACTGCAACACAAGTGCGCTCCTACCTGTTTGCACAGCATGAAAATGAAAATGTTGTCTTTCTCATTATTTTCTCAACAGTACGCAACCATTTTCTAAGTGTTTTTTTTTATTGAGCTAGTTTGCACAGAACAACATGCCCGCAGAATAAAGACAGTAAGAAGATTATGTGCTGGAAAACAAAGATTTCATGGTTGAAGAAGTGCGTGGGCAAAAGATGTTAATTTGCAGGTTTTGCAGAGTGACTGTCCCAATAGTAACTGGGAAGACTACAAGCCGAATTGCGGAACATCTGGTCACCAAGACCCACTTGAAATTGAAAGAGCCACCTAATAGCAACAGCCTATGCCAGATGTCTTTTACTGAGACAATGACACGCTTCAAAAAATGTGAGGAAGAAAAAGATGTAGCACATTAATCTGTACGTGCCCTATTGCAATCTGGAACCAGTTTACACCAAGCCGATGGACAGATTGGGAATCTGTTCCGCAAGCGTGCACCAGCATGCAAAACATTACCAAAAGCAACACAAATCTATGAGAAATACCTACCAGAGGTGTTCCTTGCAGATATTGAACATATTTCAGAGTTACTCCAAGATGATGTAAAGATCTCTGTTACAATTGATGAAACTCCAGAGATGCGTGGTGACCCAGCAGTGGCAGTGCTAATCACATTTTGTGATGCAAAAAATGGATGGTTCAGACGTACCATCATGGCAGGTCTAGATGTACCGGAAACATGCAATGCAGTGTCACTTGGAATGCTGCTGCAGAGAGTTCTTACCAAGTTTAACAAAGATTGGAGTGATATTGTTTGTATTTGCAGCGATTCAGCTACGTATATGAAAAGTTATGTGATGACCTGTCAAAAGCAATACCTGAGCTGAAGTGTTTCTCTGTAAGAGATGGTTGCCACTTGCTAGATGGTATGCTGAAAGTATCTTTCAAACCTTCTGAGCTAATGAAGAATGCTATTGATTTTGTAGTCCATTCAGGTGCACTGTTTCGTTAGGCGCGTAAACTAAAACGCACATATTTCTCATTTTGTGTTTTGTGTGGCAGCAAAGAATGTCATACCAACTGTGTCATTTAGTCGGTGGTTCTCAGTCCTAGAGGCAGTGAATGCAATATTATCTACGTTGCGACTGTTTACTGAATTTTAGCTTAGTGATGATGCAAAAGGCAAGAAATGTGAGGATCTTCGGGTGCATATTGATAGTGATGTCAAACAAAATACTCTGTACTGCATTCTTAGATTTTTACAGGAAAACATGACTGCTGTAGTGGACATAATCAGAAAACTAGAGTCAGAAAACACCCTTGTCTACCAAGTGTTCAGCATAATTAGTGTAGATTTCAAACATCTCCTCGAGAGTAGGCTAGGCAACACTTTTAGTGACTTTGGCACTGCAACGTGTTCCCTGCTAGAATGCTTGCCACTTGGTGAGCAGAGGAGTGTTGAGGACCAATTCAGGAAATTTTATTTTACAATGCATGAGAAATGGCTAGCTATGATGCATAGAAATGTCCCTTCACCAGCCATGGCGTTGGAAGTCAATGAAGCCTCTCTTTGGTACTCTGCACAAGTGTTAGATACCTTCCGTAAAGGGGAATTTTCTCCAGACTTTGAAAAGCACAGCTTCATTTTTTACCTCTTTAATACCTCTGAGGGCATATGCACCCAGTTAAACGCATATGTTGCAAAACCTGTCACAGAGAATGTCAACCTTGAGGTGCACCAGTATTGGCATGGAAAGCTATGTCAGTGGCCAGAGTTGGCAAATTGTGTACTGGATGTTTTGGCGGTGCCTGTCTCAAGTGCCAATGTCGAGAGGGCCCTTTCACAAATAGAAGTGTACATGGGAAGGAAAGAGATAGCACGAATGACCAAAGAATCACTGAAGAAATATTGTATGGTGTACTACAATAAGTAAAAATGTATTTGGACCACATGTACACTGTACATACACTGTCTATATACCATGCATCAATGAAGAACGCAAGCAATAATAAAAGAAAAGCATTCCATAAACACCGGTAAAACATGGTTCAGTTGTTTTTTATAGCGCGAAAATGAGTAACCACTGAAAAGCACAGGGGTATAATTACAAGGACAGCGTTAAAATTATTGCTGCTTTAGCAGCAGGAAACTGCCGCTAAAACGTTGATATTGGGCTTGATAACAGGCTCTTGAGAATTCCAATAGAAGCCGAGGTTTACACTAGAACATGGGCTTCTAATGGAATTCTCTGGAATTCTCAAGAGCCTCTTTTCAAGCCCATTGTCGCTGATTTAGCGGCAGTTTCCTGTCGCTAAAGCAGCAACAATTTTAACGCCATCCTTGTAAATATGCGCCACAGTTTTTTGAGGTATTGAAATCACTGGAAAACACTGAAAAAACACCACCCGAAAAGTTACCAAAAATAGAAACTGAAAACAGGAAAGCCTATACATGTGATACACCACACACTTTACATTGCAATCACTTGGTATGGCTGCACGATACTGAGCATCATGACATGAAGTTGAGGTACATACATTACTTGTCCATGGTGTGACCAGGGCTTAATTTGTGCCGGTGCTTTCTGGTGCTTAGCACCAGCACTTATCTATCAGGGCCGGATCTATACCAGATTGCCCCTGCCAACTCTCATCAACAGCATGCGTCAAAAAATGAACAAAATCGAATGTTCAGTGTTCATAAGATCCGCACTCTCATTCTGTCTCCCCGTGAAGAGCTAAGCCACTTATAAATCCATGCCTTCATTTTGTGCTGCTGTGGGTGGGGGCCCTCTGATTGGGATGGATTTGGTCATGTGTGGCTGCGACAGGCGGGGCGGCAGCGTGCGTAACCTTTTTTAAATTCCACCGCCACGCCACCAGCTCGCCTTATCATCAGGAAGCACACACGCAATGGCAACGGCAGTCTGGCACTATAATTTGAAGCAGGAGAGTGTCGTAAAGTGTGCAGCACCAGATTTTGGGTAGGTATTTCTGCAATAAATGACCAGTTTTACTGACAGACAAAACTTTTCTAAATAAAAAAGCAGGCATATTTCGTGTACTATAGATGCTATCTCCTCAGCAACGTTTACTTACGGCAATTCACTTAAAGGTTTAGTGCCATATTATCAAGACCGGCGCTAACATTATCGCTGCTGTAGGTGTGAACCTGGGCTTCTATGAGAATTCACAAGGGCAAATTATCAAGCCCCTTATCGCCGCTTTAGCGGCAGTTTCCTGTGTTATATCCTAATGTTATCGCCGGTCTTGATAATATGGCCCTTAGAGTGGCGTGGCACCGACTTTCATGGCTAGATTGTTGAGCTCTACCCGGAATCCCATCAGGCCCCACAGGCTGCAGACCTCGCTCTACAACTCCTCCACATTGCCTGTTGTGCCCCGGAAACTTGCTTGGTTCAGGACTTCTGTCTCTGTGCGTGCGTACTTAGCCACTTATCCCTCACATATATTGTCTCTGCTGCTGTCTCTCCCTTAATGCTAGAGGCCGCTTGACCAGATAAGATGTTTGGAGCTGTAAGGCATCCAGCGAGCAGCTTACAGATTTTCAGCCATTGCGATGGATTGCTGGCCAAGCCCTTTTTAATTTTGCATTGTACGTGTTTTATTCCTATAGCCCTTAGACATATTTAAATGTATTCTGTGTGCATGCTCCCTCTTCTCTCTCCTGCTTCTAAAATCAGGTACGGCTCAGTATGTAGCCTCCTGAATGGGAGCCATCAATCACGGTCTTGTCAGAATGAGAAGTTCTGCTCTGGCTCTGTTTCTAAAATCTTACTAAAATATTTCAGTTTGAAGTATTTTGCATACTGGAGCAGTTCACACCTGTTAAAGAAGCTAATGTGTGTTTTTTAATTACTATCCTTACTTTCCAATTAGAAATGTTCTCTTCCTTAGTTTACCAACGCTTGATTCAGGAAGTGTTTCTTTAAATTTGTGGGCTCAGAGCTCTAAGCATTAACCATAGTGTAGAGTATAGAACTGAGGCCCGCCTGGGGCGTTGGGGGTGGGGGGGGCTGGGGTTTTACAACCCTCCTGCGCTAGTCCCTGCAGAGGTAGCCGTTATGCCCCCAGTCCAACTCCTGCTCCTCACACAGGGTTATTATCCTTTTACACATTATTCCGCCCTCACGCGCCCCTTCTATGTTTAACACAGAGTGCTCCCTCCATGTCTCTCTGCCCGCCTCCCTGCATTGACGTGGTTATTAGCATCGAGGGCACAAATTATAGGGTGCCTGAGCATGGCACTAGCAAAGCAGATGTGAAGCGACGACAGCACAGTCAACACAACAATAAGTAGCCAGCATAGCAGGGAGCAACCATTACAGGGGCCAGAGCTGGGAGCTTTGCTGAGTAACAGCAGTACACAGAGACATTGTGTGACATGTAAAAAGAAACCATGTGCCCTGTACAGATTGTGTGATTACAAGGACATGTTGTCATCTAACGACTTGCGGCACATCAACTTTATGTGATGCTTCTTTTTGGTTTGCTCTGCATGGAATCACTTTCAGCTAAGTAAGAACTAGCCATTGTAAAGCCATTGTAATGTTATACATACCTTTTTCATATCATGTACTTTACTTTGTTTGTCTGATTGACCATGCATGTTTTGTGTTCATATCGGCCTTCATGCTCTGACACCATGGCACTTACACATTGCATTCAGTGCTGTGCATGATTGGGCCCTGAATTTCTTCCACATGTGACTTGGTGAGTCAAAGTTTAATTTCTGTGACAGTTACGTACACTTAGCTTTCTGCACAATGGATGTGGCTTTTGGTTCTCTTCCCAGTTTGATAACATGTGAGGGTTGTTGTGGTCATATAGCTCCATGCATTTTTTTTTATTAACTGTACAATTAATTAAAATCATTACAGTAATTACAGCTAGAACAATAATTAAAAACTATTATTTGTAACAGGGGTTTAAAATACGTTTTGATTTTAAAAAAAATATAGCTCCATGCATTTTGAGAAGGATGGCTGGGTGCATGCACTGTCTACCTACCTGTTCGGTGACACAGTGGAGAGAAATAGCTGCCACATGATGATGAGTGGGAGGAGTGTACCATCCCGGTCAGCTGAGTGACGAGGGGGCCTGGTGGACGGTGTAGTGCTGGATTCCTACCCACAAACACCCCTCCCTGTTAAGATGGCTACCTACCAGTGAGTTTGAGGTGAGCAATGCAATGGCTACCACATGGTTGTGGGTGGGGAAAGTGCTCCATCCTGCTCAGTTGTGGGACAAGTAGGCCTGGTGGGAGTTGTAGTGCTGGCTTCCCACCCACAAACACCCCTCCCTGTTAAGATGGCTACCTACCAGTGAGTTTGAGGTGAGTAATGCAATGGCTGCCACATGGTTGTGGGTGGGGAAAGTGCTCCATCCAGCTCAGCTGTGGGAGAAGGGGGCCTGCTGGGAGTTGTAGTGATGGATGTCTGTCCACATGCCTCCATGGAAATATTGCTAGCTACCTTTGAGGTGAATCAGAGGAAGGAAATGTTAGATCTGTGAGACGTGTTGGGAAGAGTGTGTTGTACATAAGTGCATTTGGGTCTAGAAAGAGTAGCTTTCTAGTTGTGCAAGACAGTACATGGCAGTCTAATGGGAGACATTTGTTGGTACTTACCAGCCTCCACTCCACCAGGTATTCCTGTGCGACTCTCTGGATGCAGTGTGGCAAGCACCTTCTCCTCCCATTCAGTGAATGTTAGTGGTAGAATGGGAGGGCCACCACCAGTCCTCTAACACCATTCCTCTAAACCAGCTCATGGTTCTGAAGAAATAGAAATCTTCTAAGGGGTTCACTGATCCTTAAACCAACAAAGAAGAGATTGGCATGGAAGCTGTAATATGAAAGGAACATTCTTAATAACCTCACATGAGGGAGACTGCGTCATACAGTACCCTCAGGCCGCTGTAAGAGGCAGTCTAAGGAGTACAGAGAACATGGGCCTTTTATGGCCAGTTTATTGCTGAGTTAGCATGAAGACTCAAAAGGAGGCAGTACAAGTGTGCACACAGATACATATATGGATGCATAAGAACTGCTTAGTCAACAGAGTAGGAGGAGGGACTAAACTGCTTATCTCAGTAGGAGTAGCCTGGCAGTTCTACACTAGGAACAGGTGCATTCTACCAGCTAGGCCTTTCTGAGCATGTTCAAGGCTCTGGAAGAGGGAGAAAGCACATGGCGAGCACATGGCTAACTATAATGGCTGCCACAAAACAAATGGCTTCAGCTGAGGCTAACAGCCATTGCAGCTAGGTTCCAAAGACGGCCGTTTTAGCCTTAGCTGAAGACATCCGCTATGATCTAGAAGGAACATAGAAAAAATTCTGCACATTTATTCTCATAAATTCATCAATACCCTATCCATTGCTAGGTGGACATTTACATTCTAAACATTGTTAAGCGGCCATATATAAGGTATAGACAGAAGTACAAAGGGAACAGAGCATTGGGTCATACAGATAGCAGGAGAGAGTAATCACTATTATTACAAACAGAACTATCAATATTTTTCAACCCCAAGCAGAAAGCAAATCCTAGAACCATCCAGTCCAATTCTATGTTTTGGGGCTCTGATGTATTTCAGTGAATATCTATTTCAGTTTCAGAATAGTCAACAGCTCATATCTAATAAAAACATTTTCAATGGACTTTTCCAGTGTTCCTTTTATGAGTGCTAGAGTATCAATCAATATACTCAAGGAAAGGGCAAAGTAACATTTGTCAACTGCTCAGAAGAACGTTTATCTTGCGGAATAAACATTATTCCAAATGCAAATATTAAAGCAGTCAGACATATTATTACAAAAACAATCTTGGCTGCAGGGGACCAGGAGGACCACACAGGGCCATGAGAATTAGGATGAGGAGGCGCAAAGGGCGGCTCCTCCTCAAAAATGGGACGACTAAAAGGGTACATTACTAACAAAAAGAAGTCCTTGGTAAATTGAAGCCGCTTTACAAACAGCCAGAGGGGAGTCTTCTCCCTGTGTCCATTTAAGACTCACAGGCAGGCTCTTGTTGTTCCCACGGTGGAGCTGCACAACTCGCAACTCAGGAAAATAAAATCACGTCCCAGTTTGATAAGAAAAAGTATTTCTTTCAGGATAGGGCAATCACCCCCCAGGTCTAATGCCCTCAACTATCCTGTCCAGTGTCTCAGTGTCTCAGGCAGTGCACCAGTGTTCTTCACTTTAATCTAACATGCACCTGAGACACAGCACCTGTACCCTGAACTCAAGTCCTTCCCTTACTCCTGTATTGCTCCGCTGGCAAACTGCTCTTTTGTTGGGGCCACAGATTGTACCCAGTATGCCCAGGCGCCTCTTGATCAACAAACAAAGGTGCAAACTTTCATTCACTTTGGGACCAGGATTCAGGGGCCTGATGCTTGAATCTCTGAAGCAACCCTAATTTCAAAAGGTGTCACCTCAAGCAAAGCTTCCTTGCCGTCCTTTTCGGTCTTTGACTCTCTCAGCTGGGCCTCAAAAACTGGATCCACAACTTCTCCTTTCTGATTTGTCACCCTGTCTTTCGCCCAAGACAGTGGCAGGGGTACACACTTCACGTCCCAATGCTTCTGGCCTTCTACCTTCACTGAGGCCCTAGTTGCCAGCAACGCCTGTGCTGGTTCCCTTCACCTTGGCTTCAAGTCAGACTGGTGCTGACTCCCCATGCTGGATCTGATGTCCGGGCCCCTCTGGCAATGGTTGTAAGGCAGCAAATATCTATTGGTAGACAGAACAAAAGGTCTTTAGACAAGGCACAGAAATCATTTATCAACATGATAGTCTCAGAATACTTCCTTAGTCTTGGGGTGCCCCATATATTAGCAAGGCACCCAAGAACCACTTCCATCTATCTGAGAGTAAAAAAAAAAAAACAACAGTCTGGACCTATTGGCAAGTGTAAAAGGAATTCTTCGGTGAACTGACAAGAGTAATACGTCAACTAATCTCAAACAGTCAAGGAAGTCTGTGTTCATTTACTAAATTCTGAGGAAAAAAGAAAAACAATACAGACATACTCCAAATCCTTACATTTGTGTATTCCTATATTATTCATCTGAAGAACCCCAAGAAAAAAAAGAAATGTTCTAGACTTTTACTCATAAACCTTCCATTACTTGTACAGGACTGCAGACACTTTTAAAATTATTTCTCTTAATAAAAGGACCTACATTTTACACTTAGGGTCATGCTCTCATGGTATAGGCACAGCAGGAAAATCTAAAACTGCTAATTTAACAGGGATTCTTATTACATAAAGAACTAACAGCCTGATTCATCATGGTCCCGTTTTGCGAGTCTGTAATAGCGATTCATAAGGAATCGCTAATAAGGACTTGCAAAACGGGATTCATGTAGGAATTGCAAATAATATTGCGATTCCTACATGTTCCTTATTTGCGATTAGCAAATTGCTAATCGCAAATAAGGATGCGATTTCAAGGGGGCAGGGGTGTCCAAAGGACACCCTGTAGCACCCCTGAAATGTGAATTTGCACTGATGTTGTGCACACACATGTCCAAAGGACATGTGTGTGTGTAACATGCAACTTAGAAAAATGCATTTAAATGCATTTTTCTAAGTTTTCGCTATTTACCACGAGGTTTGACTTTGTGGTAAATAGCGGTCCTAAATTGCGAATTCGCAATTTTTAAATGTTTCATGAATAGCATTTAAGGAATCTCTAATAGAGATTCCTTAAATGCTAATCCTCGCAAATTTGCGAATTCTTTATTAGCGATTTTTGCATTTGGGATGATGAATCCCAAATGCAAAAATTGCACTCGCAAAGGGCCAGGGGGCATATTACCAACCAATAGAGATAATTTTTGTCTCTAACTTGTTTAGAGACAAAAATTATCGCCGCAAATCGGCGATTTTTATCGCAGATAAACCTTGCTATTAGCAAGGTTTATCGCAAATGCGATAAAAAACGGCCGCAATGCATGAATATCGCTGAAAAGTCAGCGATATTCATGCATTATCGAGCAAATGCTCTTAGCCATGTTATCCACCTCCCATTGGATAACATGGCTAAGAACTGCTCCTGGGCAAGTGTTAGCTTTTGGAGATATTCGCGCTTAGCGCGAATATCTCCAAAAGTTGGTAATAGGAGATAGCGATGTTAGCGACTGTTTTCAGTCGCTAACATCTTGGCACGCCCACTTTGCATGTCATTAGTGATAAATATCACTGACATGCAAAGCGGGGCCCAAGATGGTCACTATCTCCTATTAGCTGTCACTAACTGGTGTTAGCGACAGCTTGGTAATAGGGAGATACTTTTATCTCCGCTTTCTTGGTTTTAAAGCCAAAAAAGTGGAGATAAAGCCCCTTGATAATATGCCCCCAGATTCTCAGAATCTGGCCCTTTTGCGAGCGCATTTGCCTTGATGAATCAGGCTGTAAAAAACGTCAACATAGTGGGTACATAAATTTTTCCAGCAGAACATGTTGGAACAAACAAACTCCTATAGAACAATGGGGCATATTATCAAGGGGGTTTATCTCCGCTTTTTTGGCTTTAAAAGCCAAGAAAGCAGAGATAAAATTATCTCCCTATTACCTAGCTGTCGCTAACACCAGTTAGCGACAGCTAGTAGGAGATAGCGACCATCTTGGGCCCCACTTTGCATGTCAGTGATATTTATCACTAATGACATGCAAAGTGGGCGTGCCAAGATGTTAGCGACTGGAAACAGTCGCTAACATCGCTATCTCCTATTACCAACTTATGGAGATATTGGCGCTAAGCGCGAATATCTCCAAAAGCTAACACCTGCCCTGAGCAGTTCTTAGCCATGTTATCCAATGGGAGGTGGATAACATGGCTAAGAGCATTAGCTCGATAATGCATGAATATCGCTGACTTTTCAGCGATATTCATGCTTTGCGGCAATTTTTATCGCATTTGCGATAAACCTTGGTAATACCAAGGTTTATTTGCGATAAAAATCGCCGCAGCTTTACGGTAAATTTCTATCTCTAACCAAGCAATAGCGATAATTATCGCTATTGCTTGGTAATATGCCCCAATATTTTTCTTCAAAAATGTTTGCTGAGGATCACATGGGCGTCTTTCCTGACATTATGAACCTTTTGCATTCTACTTTTCATGATCTAGACTATGCAACATCATTAAAAAAACTATTCACCTGCTCTAATAAGGGTTGTCAGCTTATTTACGCAGACTAGCTAATAATAGACCTGCAATGCACTTGCAAAACTTTATGTAGCATGAGAAAAACATATAGGGGCATATTACCAAGCAAAAGCGATAATTATCGCTATTGCTTAGTTAGAGACAAAAATGTATCGCCGACCTGCGGCGATTTTTATCGCAGATAAACCTTGGTATTACCAAGGTTTATCCCAAATGCGATAAAAATCGGCCGCAATGCATGAATATCGCTGAAAAGTCCGCGATATTCAGGCATTACCGAGCTAATGCTCTTAGCCATGTTATCCACCTCCCATTGGATAACATGGCTAAGAACTGCTCAGGGAAGGTGTTAGCTTTTGGAGATATTTGCGCTTAGCGCGAATATCTCCAAAAGTTGGTAATAGGAGTTAGCGATGTTAGCGACTGCTTTCAGTCGCTAACATCTTGGCACGCCCACTTTGCCTGTCATTAGTGATAAATTTCTCTGACATGCAAAGTGGGGCCCAAGATGGTCGCTATCTCCTACTAGCTGTCGCTAACTGGTGTTAGCGACAGATAGGTAATAGGGAGATAATTTTATCTCCGCTTTCTTGGCTTTCAACATGCAGTAAAGACAAAATTAGCCGGGACATTAAAACTGCAATGACACAGAAACGGCTTTCTGCAGCTCACACTGCGTTGTTCATAAGGGATCACGTATTTTTAAAAAATATGGAACATTTTTAAGAGGGTTGTATATTTGTATGTATTGCATTTAAGTAACTATGCAAATAAAGTTTTACTTACTTACTTACTATCTTTCCAATGCTGCGTCAATCCTTACGCCGGCTTCAAGCAGGCGCAGGGTTTTGACGCCGCATGGGCTCAAAAGTGACTTAGTGAAATCTTGTAGATTTCACTCAGCCACTTTTAGGAGGCATCCTGCGCCAGAATGCCCCCGTGCATGAACGCCTACTTCGGGCTCAGGGCTTTACAACGTGACGCATCTACCAGATGCGTCACGTTGTCACTAATCACACAACTCTAAACACCTGTAGATCACCTGACTAGGAGCAGCCCCACTAGTGTTTCATAAATGTTCCCACGCAAAACCTATGTATTCTGCTACATTTCCAGATTTACAAAAATCTGTAAACCTGGAAATTCGTCAGAATACTACTCCACCGACGTAGCGAGGCGCAATAAGAAGAAATGGTAACATTTTTACTTTTTTTCCTTATTCTGCAGCACAGAGGTAGAGGAAATCGCCTCTTTTAATTTTTTTATTGTTTTCGTGCAGGAAAAGTACTCCTTCAAGCACATAAACAATATCCCTGCGACACAGTCATGCTTGCACCATGGGGCAAGGGTGACTGTGTGGCCAATGGCAGCCAATTGTGCCCCAGCATAGGAGAGGCATGCGTCATATTTTTGCAAATGTGACGCAGTCCTGAGCTTTGAAAGTGCTGCAGCGTGGCACAGCCAAAGGGCTTGCGGTGCTGCGCTGCAGCACTTTCTTGTAAATAAGGCCCTTTATACTAAAAAGTTGCTCAAAACTAACTCAAGTCAGTGCAATGCCAATTAATTTTGAAGTAGAGCCCTTTCAACCAGCATTTGTAGATAAGGCTTTGAGTCAAAAATAAAACCTTTTTGCAGCAGGTTTTAACTTGGAGAAATGTTTTTATTTTCCCAAAATTCACAAATGTTTCATGTGTGCTGCACAGTACAGCACACATGTAATGTTGACAAGTTCAAAAGTATGTCATAGCATAGTTTTTTGGACTGAAGGGATACACTTCCGGGGAAAAAACCTATGCTAGACATCATGCACACGCACTATGCGTGGCTCTAGGCGACCTGTTTGACAACCAGCGCAAGGAGAGCAGCAGCAGCCCTATTTCTTTGTAGACAGGGCTCTGTGCTGTTTCCCCATGGAATAAAGTTGCTGCACTTCATTGCGCAGCTTGTTAATAAATCTGTCCATATCTGTCTGATGAAGACACCACACTGCTTTTCAGTACGCTGTCTTGATACATTGAATTTATATAGTCCTTACTACCTATTATGAAGCTTTGACAAATACAGAACACTGCAATTACATTTATATAGTGCTTACTACCCCAGGTGAGGCATTGATGCGCTTTACGGCGAGTAGCACGCTACTCCAGAACCCAAAAAGGATACGTGGGGAATTAGTATAGGGAAATATCAAGGGGCAGATTTACAATAACTGGCGCATCCCTGCATATCAGCAGGGATGCGCCAGTTATTGTGCGCCACAGCTCCGCCACCCTGGATGCGCCACATTTACAATGCGGTGCACCATTTGGCAAAAACGGACAAATGCGTGACGCATCTGTGCCGTAAAAGCGGCGCATTGATGGAGTTGCATCGGAAGCGCGACGCAGCTCCAGCAGTGCTCTGGGGGGCCCTATCTCCACAATGCTGCATCAATCCTTACGCCTGATTCATGCAGGCGCAGGGTTTTGACGCAGCATGGGCCCAAAAGTGACTGACTGAAATCTTGTAGATTTCACTCAGCCACTTTTGGGAGGCGTTCCTGCGCCGGAAGGCCCCCCCTGCGCAGGAACACCTCCTTCTGGCGTATGGCTTTACAACGTGACGCATCTGGGAGATGCGTCATGTTGTAAATACCCCGCACCATGGCGCATCTGTTGAGGTGCGGGGGCTTGTAAATATGCCCCTAAATTTATTTGAACTGAGAACATGCGAGTGTTTTTTGGATTGAAAAAGGATAATTGAGAGATAGAAGAGGGAAGTGTTTGCAATTTTATAGCGCTTGTTACGGCTGATGAGGCATCAGATCATCTTTCGGTGAGTAGCACTATACTCCGGACCCAAAAACACAAGCATACAGAACTTGATACTACAGGATGGCGTTCCCTATGTTAAGCAGCTTATAACATTTTACTACAAAAATGGGAAGAGGGAAGGGACCGTTTCCTCAAGTCTCCGGGGCAAATTTACAAGCCCCTTGCGACACTTTTACGCCGCCGGTGCATCACTTTTGTGATGCAGCGGCGGCATTCTAATCTAAGCAGGAAGTACTGAAACTGGTGGTATGTCAACAGATTGTTTTGCCAGGTTTACCAGATCCTTCAGTTTTACATCAAACTGTGGACTGATTACACCACACTTGTTTAGTCTGCTGTGTAGTCGGTGTACAGTCATAATATCGAGTCTTTTATTTCGACTGGACAGAATATCGAGTAAAAAATATAGAATGGACATAATATCGACTAGACATAATATAGACAACAAAAATATCGACTAGAGAAAATTAATATCGAATAGAATGGACATAATATCGAATCAAAAATATAGAATGGACATAATATCGACTAGACATAATATAGACAACAAAAATATCAAATTTAAGGTAAGTTAATAATAATTTTTATTTTTTGTGTAATATAAGTCTGTAGCGGGTTGTGGGTTTATAGGGGAATAGGGTGGGAAGTAATTTAATTATAATTAATTAAATATGTTAATTTATTTATTGATATTTATTTAGAATTAATTGTTAATTAATTATTAATTGGTAATTAATTAAAATATAATTGGTAATTAATTATAATTGATTAATTGATAAATATTTTAATTTTAGTAATTTATTTTCTGTAGCGGGTTGTGGGTTTATAGGGGAATAGGGTGGGAAGTAATTTAATTATAATTAATTAAATATGTTAATTTATTTATTGATATTTATTTAGAATTAATTGTTAATTAATTATTAATTGTTAATTAATTAAAATATAATTGGTAATTAATTATAATTGATTAATTGATAAATATTTTATTTTTAGTAATTTATTTTCTGTAGCGGGTTGTGGGTTTATAGGGGAATAGGGTGGGAAGTAATTTAATTATAATTAATTAAATATGTTAATTTATTTATTGATATTTATTTAGAATTAATTGTTAATTAATTATTAATTGGTAATTAATTAACATATAATTGGTAATTAATTATAATTGATTAATTGATAAATATTTTAATTTTAGGGTTCAGGGTCAGTTTTCAGTTTTTGGGTAAACGGGTATTTTTAGGGTTCAGGGTCAGTTTTCAGTTTTTGGGTAAAGGGGTATTTTTAGGGTTCAGGGTCAGTTTTCAGTTTTTGGGGTAAAGGGGTATTTTTAGGGTTCAGGGTCAGTTTTCAGTTTTTGGGGTAAAGGGGTATTTTTAGGGATCAGGGTCAGTTTTCAGTTTTTAGGTAAAGGGGTATTTTTAGGGTTCAGGGTCAGTTTTCAGTTTTTGGGTAAAGGGGTATTTTTAGGGTTCAGAGTCAGTTTTCAGTTTTTGGGTAAAGGGGTATTTTTAGGGTTCAGGGTCAGTTTTCAGTTTTTGGGTAAAGGGGTATTTTTAGGGTTCAGGGTCAGTTTTCAATTTTTGGGGTAAAGGGGTATTTTTAGGGTTCAGGGTCAGTTTTCAGTTTTTGGGGTAAAGGGGTATTTTTAGGGTTCAGGGTCAGTTTTCAGTTTTTGGGGTAAAGGGGTATTTTTAGGGTTCAGGGTCAGTTTTCAGTTTTTGGGTAAAGGGGTATTTTTAGGGTTCAGGGTCAGTTTTCAGTTTTTGGGGTAAAGGGGTATTTTTAGGGTTCAGGGTCAGTTTTCGGGTAAAGGGGTATTTTTAGGGTTCAGGGTCAGTTTTCAGTTTATGGGTAAAGGGGTATTTTTAGGGTTCAGGGTCAGTTTTGGGTTTTTGGGGTACAGGGGTACTTTGTAAAAATAAAGTAAAATTACATTTAAATTAAATGTATTTAATAAAATTAAATTATATTAAATTATATTATAATATTTTTTATTAATTTATATTCAAAAAATTATTATATACTTACCAATACTTACGTTGTAATGGTATGCGTTGTAAAGGTATATGCGTTGTAAAATCTTGCGTTGTAAATGTATGCGTTGTAAAAGTTTTTGCGTTGTAAAAGTTTTGTTGTAATGGTAGGCGTTGTAAAAGTATGCGTTGTAACGTCATACATCCCTGGAGTGGGAATAGTAATTTTAACCTCTACGCTATCCAGCGCTTTCCCTACTGTTGCACCCACTGGAGTGGGAGTAGTAAATTTTACCTCTACGCTATCCAACACTTTTGCTAATGTTGAACTCACTATAGTTGTAACAATAAATTTTAAACATTTTCTATCTATATATATGTGTAATTTTTGGTGATATAATTTTTTTAATTATATAAATTATTTATTAAAATTACATTTTTTTATTAATTATTTCGAAGTTTATATTAAATATATTTATTACTATATTAGTTTTAACTTAATTTTAAGACATTTAAAAAAATCGATATTTTGACAGTCTATATTTTTGTAAGTCGATATTTTGGAGTCGATATTTTGGTACTTACCTGTTTGAAGATAGGGAGTCGATATTTTGTCAATCGATATTTTTGACTCGATATTTGTGTATCTCGATATTTGTGTCGTCGATATTATGTCAGTGATCCGAGTAGTCAGCATTAGACTAGCAAGTGGACAACGTGTAATATTTTGATATTTCACACTCAATGTGGTCATTAAATAGAGATCATTTACAGGATAAACATAAACTGAATGCCCAATGGCGGTTCGGTGCTTGCAATGCATTATGTGTAAGCTGGATTTACCAGTGCTTGTTGTCAAAGTCCCTACTCGAGATCAAAGGAAACTAAAGACTGTAATGTCACTGACGGCCAACAGAGGTCCTCAGAGGATTTATATGGTCAAGTTAGCGCTGCGGCTCCGCCTGCTCCAGTGAGAATAAGACTTTGGTGAACAATTACATATATTTTGCATACTGAATCTTCAGATCTCCGTTATTTAAATGAAGGGGCATATTTACTTCTTCTGGCGCATCTCTGCAAATCAGCAGGGATGCGCCAGAACAGATGCGTCACGTAATACCCCATTGCGCCACCACAGATGCGTTGCATTTACAATGCGGCGCACCATGGTGCAAGGAGGGGCAGATGCGTGACGCATAATTGAGGCGCACGGGCGGTGCATTGCTGGAGTTGCGTCACAAGCGCAACGCAACTCCTGCAATGCACAGGGGCCGCCCATGCTCAACATGGTGCCTCACTCCTTACGCCTGCTCAAGCAGGCGTAAGGATTTGACACAGCAGCGTCGTAAAACTGACTAAGTGAAATCCTGTAGATTTCACTGCGTCGGTTTTACGTGGCTTTCCTGCGAGGGAACGCCCACCCTGCGACAGAACGCCCACATGAAACCTGACGTAGGATTCATGTGGCGCAGGGCTTTACAACGTGACGCATCTGCCTAGATGCGTCACGTTATAAATAAGTCGCAACGTGGTGCATGGTTTACGCCGCCACTGCGTCACAAAAGTGACGCAGCGGCGGCGTAAAAGTGTCACAAGGGGCTTGTAAATCTGCCCCTTAGTCTTTTAAAAAATTTGCTGATTACCTACATCAACTCCACTCACAGTGCAACTGACACACGGTAAGCGAATTAATATTTCAAAGCATTTACACAGATCATATATATTTGTTTACATGACATAGGGCGGGATCACTCTAAGTCCTTTAGTATAAGCAAAAGAACCAGCTCCTATGTTACAAAACAGTTTCAAAATCAATGTCCAATATTATCGATAATGGTCCTTCGCTGCTGTGACAGTTCTATGCTTACACAGATGCATTATGGGTATGCCGGGTTTACCATCTCTTCTATACCAATCTGCCCCTTAGTCCTTCTGTTAGTACCAGAAGCGACTGCGAGTAGAGCCCGGGAAATCATGGGAAATGTAAGCATATTTAGTGACGCCAGAGAAACACGGGGGCAGATTCACAATAACTGGCGCATCCCTGCATAACAGCAGGGATGCGCCACTTGGATGCGCTGCATTTACAATGCGGCACACCATGGGACACAAAAAGGCATCTGTGCCGTAAAACCAGCGCATTGCTGGAGTTGCGTCGCAAGCGTGATACAGCTCCAGCAATGCTCTGGGGGCCCTATCTCCACAATGCTGCGTCAATCCTTACTCTTGCTTCAAGCAGGCGCAGGGTTTTGACGCAGCATGGGCCCAATAGTGACTGATCTCAGCCACTTTTGGGAGGTGTTCCTGCGCTGGAACACCTTCCCCTGCGATGGAACACCTCCTTCTGGCGCAGGGCTTTACAACGTGAAGCATCTGGGAGATGCGTCACGTTGTAAATAACCTGCACCCTGGGAGATGAGTTACGTTCTATGGGGCAGATTTATGTTAACTGGCGCATCCCCAGGGATACGCCAGTTAACATGCGCCACAGTGCGCCACTGCTCCGCCACCCATGGTGCGCCGCATTTATGATGCGGCGCACCATGGTGCAAGGCAGTGAGGATGCGTGACGCATCTCTCGGCGTACGGGCGGCGCATTGCAGGAGTCATGTCGCAAGTGCGACATGACTCCTGCAATGCACAGGAGCCACCTATCCAATGCCTGCTGCGTCACCCTTATGCCTGCTTCAAGCAGGCGTAAGGAATTGACATAGAAAGTGACTGAGTGAAATCTCATAGATTTCACTCAGCCACTTTTAGGAGGAGTTCCTGCGCAGGAACGCCCCCCCCTGCGCAGGAACGCCTCCTTATGGCGCAGGGGTTTCCAACGTGACGCATCTCCTAGATGCGTCACGTTGTAAATAGGGCGCATTGTTTGCGCCGCCGTTGCGTCACGCGGCGCAAGGAGGCGCAGAAGGCTCATAAGTCTGCCCCTAAATCCCCCCACCAAGGCGCATCTTTAGCGCCACCGCTGCGTCACAAAAGTAATGCAATGGTGGCGTAAAAGAGGTGCACGGGACTTGTAAATCTGCCCCATAATGTTCAGAATCACAGGAAACCTAAAAACGAACAAGCATAACTTATCATTTTGGAGCCTGTGAAACTGATAACGTCACTTCTTAAATACATGGACAATTAATTTTCTTTTTACTACATCATTAGATCTCAATTCAGAGATCTTTCAAAAATTCTCTAGTCCAAATCCGCTATCAGCGCCACACGCAGTGCAACTGAACCTGGAGTTGCTTAGCCATAAATGCGACACATATGTGTTTCTTACACTTATAATATATATTCTTTAGATCATACAATTAGGGCAGCTCCACCCTAGGCCCTTCAGTATAACCAAAAAAACCTGCTCCTATGTTAACAGTTTCAAAGTTAATTTCCAATAATTACCGATAATGGTCCTTCGCTGCGGCGCCAGTTCTATGCTTACACAAATGCATTATGGGTATGCCGGATTTACCATCTCTTCTATGCCATGGCCTCAGTGGAGCTTTCTATCGGACTAAAGACTGCAATTCTACTGACTGCCGACAGAGGGCCACGCTCGGGTTTACATTGTCAACCCTGCTCCAAGGCTGTCTTCGAACTTTAGAATAAAAATGAAGGAGGACCCCTCACAGAATTTTTTAGGGACTGGGGGGAAAGACAGTGGTTTAGGAACAAAAGGTGTCCCGAGTTGATGGACAGTATCGTCCTATTTATGTGTCAATATTGAGAGACAGCATACCATACTCTCGGTGGGAAAGGCAAAAATATGTATTCTAATTCTCAAAAACAGTCACATCCAGGGACAGTTGCATATTATTAACACATTCTAAGTAATTCCACAGGCGAAAGAAATTAATAAAACTTGTCAAAACATGTATTGGTAAACAATTTGAGTTAGATTTATTACACAATTCAGTTACAATTCATATAAAAAAATAGTTTAAAAACATTTCACATTGGTTAAAAAAATTTACTTCAAGCACATAGTAAAACAAGAAGAATCAACAAGGTCGACGCGGCGTTTCGGCTTTCTTTTAGTACGCCTTCATCAGGACTGATTCTAAACAAGTAAAACATTAAAAACACAAAGTTACCAGCCATTTTTTAGATTTGAACAAGTTCTGCCTCTCTTTTTATAAAACAAGAAAACTGTTACTTTTCCCCATGGTTGTACTATTTTTACAAAGCATTGTAGAGCTGTTTTTTTGGGCTTTCTGTTCATCTCAAAATACATATTCAAATGTTCAAGTACTATTTTTCTTTAAGTCAACTTGATATCACAATATATATTATAGGAAACGATGTTATTTGCCTCTCCCTTGGACCTAGATCCAATGCTATACCCTTACAATATTGACACTGTCGTAGTGCATTCTTGTTTTGCACTAACAAACCTTATTCCAGGTTGTGCCTAGCTGGAAACCGTTAGGTGGATCGGAAAGTCTTATGGACTCTTGAGTTATTCTCAGGTCACAGGATGCTTTTCTCAATTCGCAATGCCTGCTGTTTCTAAATAAGAAATTAAGGCATTATCAATACCATCTTAATTTCTCGCTGCTAGGGCTGTAAGATTTTCTAGGGCTGGCAGTGTGCTCTTTACATACCTCTTCAGAGATGAGTGCCTACCAGCTTTCTTTAATATCGTCTATATCTGAAGGTACGGATTTTCTTATTTCTGCAAATATAAGAGTGGGATTTACCACACTTGCTTGGTTTATTGGGGAACCACCACACCAGATATTGGGCAATGTAATATGATAAACCTATTACCTGTTTGCAGGATATATTCTGTTTATATATCTGCCAGGAGGAGCCACCGTTTTTACATGGGTTGTATGGACTCTTCTTCCTACAAGGTTGAAATTGATGTTCAAAAAATAGGTACTCGCATTTTGCCCTCAAGTTATAATGGTAGGATTATATTCCCATCTTTAACTCACCATGGGAGCTGTATGATCAATCGTTGCAGTCTGGGGCCTCTTTTCACTTGGGACAGCCTTGCGCCGAGGATCGATCGTAAATTCGGGGTTGACCTCACGAATTTTTCTCTGTGGAGGTATTCGATAAAAGTGGTTTGTTTTATTTATTATTCTACAGAATACCCTATAAACTCAATTTTATTTTTAGTATTAATACTTAATTCCCTGACTCGTTATTTTTATCAAGCTCCATTCACTGGGGTCTCTGTCTCCCCGATGTCGTTATTAGAAATAATCTTAGCCTGTAGGGGCCTTGCCGTGCTCTGTAGCCCAAATCTCTGATTTAGCCCTTTATTACCGCTGCCATCAGCATGTATCCTTAATGTCAAAACCTATCAGGTGGCATGCAATCTTTCACCTCTTGCATTATAATGTTGCATTCATAATGTCTAACCCTTAATAATGAAGTGACATCGGTAATCTAAATCATATTGCGTTAATCGGATACTCTCTGGCAATCTCTATTACAAACCCGTTTCTCTGTCTATATTGCTGTTTATAAGGGCCCATACCGTCTATCTAGGGTTTTGTTTTTATGGCTTACCTTGAGTGGTAGATCCGGCCTCCCTGCTCCTATATCCTGGCAGAACTTCCGCGTGTTGTTCCCTCAATCTTCCACGTTAGGAAATAGTCACACTCGGTTTGTTCCGGGTTTATATACAAACCATTGATCTGATTGGGCGCCTTTATCCTATTCGCTGATTGGTCCGAATACGTCCAATCAGGATGAGGCCGCTAAGGTTAACGCCGCCTTTATTCGCACTTTCCCATTGGGTCATTCTGTTCAGAAGGGATACTCTCATTGGCTGCTATTTGTAATGCGTTACTAAGGGGATGTCAACCCGCATCGTGATTCCCTTCCAATTATTCAAAGAAGTCACCTACTTCTTTCACCCTCGTGTTTTTCCCTCGTTTGTGTAGAGGGGAAATATATAGAAACATTACCGTTGGTTACTGAATGTTAAGTATTACCCTTTTTAACACATTATTTACTATCGGGCTTAGTTCAGTTTCTTTTCTTTTCTTTTCAGCGTGCTTTCAGGGATATTCTAATTGGCTGCTATTTGTAAAGCGTTACCATGGGGATATCAACCCGCATCGCGGGCGATTCCCTTCCAATTTATACAAGGAAAACCCTTGCCTCTTATTCGCTCGATTTACTCCCTCATTTGCGGCAAGGGGGAAATACATAGAGCCATTATCATTCATTATTAAATATTAAGTATTGTCTTTTTGACCCCTTCCTCAATAGCAGGCTTCGCTCAGTATCTTTTTCTTTTCTTTTCAGCGTGATTCTGCTGCCGTCTTTATACATATCTATTCTTGAGATGTTTCCATTACTTAATAATTTTTTCCCAGTCCTCTCTTGAGTTTAGACCAACTCTTACACTGTTAAAGGTGGACATGTAGAATTGCTCCCTTCTTTTCCTCTTATTTTCTAAATTGCCACCACTCTTGCTGCCTGTAATTTTCTCAAGTCCGCAACACTTCAATTCCTCTATTCAATGGCCAGCAGTCCGCCAGTGGTCGGTTAATGGAGCTCCTACTTTGTTAGTTCTTATTGCTGATCGGTGCTCATTGAGCCTTAACCTAATCTCCCTAGATGTCTCACCTACATATGATTTGTGACAGGGACATTGGATCAAGTAGATTAAGTTCTTAGTCCTACAATTAATAAAGCTTTTGATGAATTAGAATACATATTTTTGCCTTTCCCACCGAGAGTATGGTATGCTGTCTCTCAATATTGACACATAAATAGGACGATACTGTCCATCAACTCGGGACACCTTTTGTTCCTAAACCACTGTCTTCGAACTTTGCCTCATTAGACAGCTGTGACGTCTCCTCTAGAGCCCCGCACACTCTAGGGGAGGCTGAACCTCCAGCCCAGGGAGCCAGCTGCTAAGATCCCCTCCCCCATCCATGCACAGGGTGCCAGGAAAGGAGGCTGGCTGCATTAATGGTCAAAATGGGCGTTGCCCTCCCACCTTTTTGTGAGTAAAAAGAAGAGGATGAAAAATAATACTCATAGCTGCCAAGGTTTCAGATTGCCATGTGTGCCATTTTTATAATTTCAGTGAAATTATGAGTGACATCTCAACGACTATGAGTGACACTTTCTCGTGAGCAAAAATCATGCAATGAAGACAAGGAAAACTTCTAAATCTCAGAAATTACAGCCTTCCCCTATCTTCTCATGGCTGTTCAACATTATTTCCACAGTCAGATACCCTCAAGTCATGACCGACTGGAGAGTTTTGAGATGGCAGCAAAGACGTTTACAAAGCTCTTAGCTAGCCAATCATATGTTTTAAAAAAATCACAATCTGACCGTAATCATGAGTGATAAATCTCAAATTAAAATGACAGCAATATACAAAAGTGTTAACTGTTCTAAGCCTGCTTTTTTATACTAATATCTCAAACAACTGACCTGAATTACACCAAACCAACACATAAACACCTAGGGGCGTTATAATTACCGCCGCTTTAGCGGCAGAAAACTGCAGCTAAAGCGGCGATAATGGGCTTGATAATATGCGCTAAAGAATTCCAATAGAAGCCCAGGTTAGATGTGCAGGACATCTAACCTGGGCTTCTATTGGAATTCTATAACGCATATTAGCAAGCCCATTAACGCTGTTTTAGCAGCAGTTTCCTGCCGCTAAAACAGCGATAATTTTAGCGAGGTTCTTGCTAATATGCCCCTAAGTCCCTTTATAGATCAAATGTGTACAGTTATTCTTTCTATGCCCTTGTTTTTTTCAGATCAAAAGGGAAAAGCCAAAGGCATAAAAACGTTCAGGAACTGATTCCGAGTAAAAGAAAACAGACCTAACATTTACAATCCATCATGAATATAACGGGAGAGGGAAAGATTCGGGTCCAGGGCGATTCCAGAATAGATCTAGAAGGAGCAAAACAAGCAGAAAATCAGGGACCAAAATCAATTGCATCATATGTGATGAACACGCAGAATAAAGTTAACCGATGTGTTTGCAATTTATGGCATAGGAAGCTCCTTAAATGGGAAGTTAAGGACGAGGAAGAGACAAGGTGTAAACAGTGTCCATGATGGTTTTGGATAAAATGATTACAAAGAATGGATAGCCAGCCCACTAATAGGATAACCATCAATTCCTGGCCCTAGACCAGAGGAAAAATGGCTGGACGAGTAAGAAAGCATGAAAGCCCTGGACTTCTATAGACAAAACAAAAAGGTTACCAGCAAAGCTCAAGTAGATGTGAGAAACCATTTAATATTAGTGGAAAATTGTGACAATGCTCACAAACCTGTTCAGAAAATGCAGCACTGTCAATGTTCAGAAGGCACCTTCCACTCGACTCCCGACATGCCGCCAAACCGTTACTTGCCTTCCAAATATTACCAATAGAATCGATTGTATTCCAAGAGTGGGTAAGGAAAGAGGAAAGCGGCACCTGCAAGTTCTCTGAGGACACCACCTTGAAGACCCGTGCTATAAAAGAGAGACGGGATTTCTGGTACAGGGTACCAGCAGCACCTGCCTGGCGAAACTAGTACTTACTTGAACTTACTTCTGTCATACAGTCTGAGCCAGGAAGACTGACTTTCTCACATGGTCGGGTCCGGCGGCCGCGGCAGTGTGAGCCGTGGGGTCACAGCATGATTCAGTGTCTGCAGGGCCGGACTGACTACCGGGCAGGTTAGAATGCTGCCGAGCTGCGGGCTGATTTCACTGAGGTGGGGGCTGATTTTGTTCATGGAGACCTGCGTGTGCTTCGAAATAATTACAACAAAACAAATTTTGTTTAGTACATGCAGGTCCCCATCAACGAAATAAGCCCCCCGCTCAACAGCCTTCCAAACTGCCCGGTAGCCAGTCCGGCCCTGAGTGTCTGGCAGACTCCCCGCAGCGCCACCCGTGATGATGCCTCTCATGATGCGCGGCCTGGGCCATCATGCTCCAGAGTCAGAGTGAGTCTGCAGTCCATTCTGCCATCCGGACCGGTCCGAACACCGTTTGGTCTATTTTATGCGCAGGCTGAGAGGCAGCAGCGCACTTGAAACTCGGACAGACTCACTCGCGACGAGTCCCGGGCCACGCCGCTTCTAGTTCTGGCAACCTCACTTCCTGTGAGGTCACGTCCGGATTACCAGTAGTAGCAGAACTGTACTGCCAAGGGCAGGCCCCACCCGGGTTTCTGGTGTTACAGACAGCTGCACGGCGCCGTCGGCGCCAGTAAAAATTTAATCCAGATATGTTGAGGCCTCAGTCAGATTGTAACATTTGTAGCATGCACTCAGCCAGACTTGAGGAGTAAACTAAGAATCAACATCCTTAACTGTTTGTTAACTGAGCTAGCTGCTGGTGGCAAGTCTGCAAGGGATCTGCAGAGCCGGCGCGCACACACTACGTAGTCAGTTTCAGTGGTATTAAAAATGCGTGACAATGCATTTCAGTGCGGTGATGCGGAACACCACACTGAAATGCGTTAGAGTCACACATGATGCGTGATACTTGGCAGGCCTGAACACTGGACAGCAGAAATTAAAATGTACCCTTGAAAACGGTTTGATTTTTGGGGGCATATTCTCAAGGACTATCACCGAGTTATCAGCACTTTATCGCCGCCAAAATGGCGATAAATATATCGCACCATTCACAAGCTGGTGCTACCAACCAATATCACCAGTTCTCCTGCGATAGCAGGAAGCAAAAATATTGCCACAGAGGACAGCAACGAATAACTCTAATGATATGCAGAGCAGGAGTCCCCGCATAAAAAGCCGCGACAACACCACTTTGCAACATTCACATTGACCAGCCAGATCGGCGATAAGATCCCAAAACAGGCAATAAGGCGCGTTTCCAGCAGGGATTTTACACCTGCTCTGACCTGGTGTTAAGTCGGACGACAGCCTGCACCAACAATGGGAGCCTAGCCCACAGACACACCAGAAGAACAGCAGATGCCATGGAGCCACTGATCATGCAGCTTGCAGCTCGGACACCCAAGAGGTCCACAACACCCCCCTCCCCCCCCGGCCAGCCACCCTCCCCCTCCCGTGCCCTACCCCGGTCACCACCCCTGACAAAGACAATTCACATCAACCTTATGGAATCCTGTACCAAACAATTGGCATGATATCGCACATTGACCAAAAAGAACATTCCAGCGTGGACAGACAATGGAGAAGCATACATTCAAATTGTAATTAAAAACAAATCGTTTTATTCTAAATAAACTCAAAAGCAATATTTGGCACAGTCATGGCGGGTCTTCAATGGACAATCTGTAAGTCACAGCCTGCAAGATAAAAACTAAGATAAGAAAGTGTGTCATGCGCACATCAAAGGACACAGAGAGAGAGAGAAAACGAGAGAAAGAAAGAAAGCGAGAGAGAGAGGGAGAGAGAGAGAAAGAGGGAGAGAGAGAGAAAGCTGGAGAGAGAAAGAGGGCGAGAGAAAGAGGGAGAGAGGAAGAGGGAGAGAGAAAGAGGGAGAGAGGAGGAGGGAGCGAGAAAGAGGGAGAGCGGGAGAGAGAGTGCCGACACTGCGGAACTAGGCCTCACTGTTCACCCTCTGCCACAGGTGTGTCTCCAACCACGTGCCGGCATACACTGCAGTCCACCGTGTCTCTCATCTGAAACAGAGTCCAGAGTCAATGATGGCAGAGCTCACATCATTTCACACGTCAACATCGCTTGCCTGCCCCTGCGCACACAGGCTGCTGCACCCCAGCCCCTCCTGTCGCCTAGTGGTGCCTGCCTGCCCATGCGAACCCAGGCCCCACTGTTCACCTTCCTCCACCTGAGTGTCTACAAGAAGGCCCTTCACGTTCTTGGGAAAGCTATAAGCCCGGGGCCCACGACCTTGGCAGCCTCCACAGCCTGCAGCCCTGCACTGCGGGCCACAAGGTCACACACGTGAGTCTGGGTCTTGATTTAGCAAGGGCAGAGAACATATCAGTGCACACGGCATCATCGCAGGCTGCACACCCGCTCATCCCTTTAGTTGCTACCAACTCTGTGAACCGCGAGGCCACGCCCCGTGGCACTCGGCGCAAGTAACCCACTGGCTCAGGCCTACCCTGCGGTCAAGCAGGGCACACACAGATCCTCACCAGTCCGGACCGCCAGGACGGCGCATCATCGCAGGCTGCACACCCGCTCACCATTCAAGGTGCCACTATCTCAGTGCCCCGAATGTCACCCTCTCGTGGGGGTAGGCCCAATCCGGCATAAGAGCCTTCGATGCCACCAACTAGGTGCACCTCAACTCATGGTCCCTTTCTGATTGAGTTCTATGGTACAGATGCCATGATGTCACCTCCGGCAGTGGGGAATGTGATGTGGTAGTGCCCTAGGCCCACATGCCTAATTAACACCAACACGCATACACCCCTAAAGAGAGTGGAAATGGAATCCAGCACATGCGTCCGGCCCTTTTTATTGGCAGGGTCACATGTGCTGTGACGCGTGTGCTGGATGGGTGTGGCATGGGTGTAAACCAGCCGTGAGGAAGTGGCTGTGCCATGCTGACAACTAGATCTGTGATCACCAGATCACGACTGGGAGGACCTGGGACATTTAGCGTTGCGTCCCCCCCGTGAGCGGAGTGGGCTGGCCTGGCATATGCCAGTCCATCATAGAACATTGACCCGGGGCACTGGGCATGGTTCTGTCCTGGTCTGGACGAGGAAGTAACTCTGCATGTGACTCTGTTGTGGCGTTGGAGCCACCAGGACCGCATTCGGCAATGTAGCACCCTGTGACTCAAGTCCCACAACATGAGCAACATGGACGTAAGGGGACCCACTGACCCTACATCCATCCGTACTTCAACACTTGAATGATCATGGACATGACACATCTGTGTGTAAATAAATGTTTAATGCACATTCAGTGGAGTGTTGTAGCTGGAGCAGTACAGGGCAACGCATACCCCACTTCACAATGTTTGCACGTGGAGGGCCAGCCATAGTCCTACAGGGAATGACAAGTTCATCGGAAGAGGAAGAGTCCAGTCTGCAGCCTGACTGCTGTGTCATTGGTAACGGAACCGAATATGGCAGTCCATGTCGAGGTCCAAGATGAGTGTCTCTGAGTGTATGGGGGGACACTGGAAGGTGATGATGCAAAGGGCAGAACCAAGCAGGAATAGGCCATATGGCGGAGATGAATGCTAACACTTCCTTCTTACCAGCAAGGCAGATTCATCCGCATCTTCGTCCTCTGCTGTTTCACGTGCCACATTTGGGTGGGGGTGTCCTGTCCCCAGCACTGTGTGGCAGTGATGCCTCAGGGGGCTGAGGGGGAATGTCTGCTGCACTGTGTGGCACTGACACATCAGGGTGGGGGGGGTGATGTGGATGGAGTGGTAGCAGCAGCAGTTATCAGTGCCAGGCCTTGTGGCAGCAATGCCATGAGGATGGGCTTCAGTGCATTGAGGAATCCAGCTACCTCCCGCTGGTGTGCAGCCGTGGCAGCCGCACTTTCCACCTGCGTTCGTTCCATGTTCTCCATGAGCCTCCACTCGCACTGGACAGTTGTTCTTGTCTCTGAGTCAGAACTCCAGCAATGTCAAGCATGGATCATGGCATGGCGTGGACTGTGGGTGACCATTAGGGACTGTGAGTGGTCGCTGATGGGACTTAGATACCCAAGTATGGCATCTAGTTCGGCTGCCATGAGGTCGAACCCCACCGCATCTGTTCAGCCATCTTCTCCTGGCACCCCAACACACAGCGTTGGAAGCCCATGTGTTGTTTGTGGGGGTCCTGGGAGACAGCTGTGGTGGTGGGTGCTGGCTGCTGTATGGTGAGTGCAGGGGGTGGGGTCTCATTGATGCAGCTGGGCTGCCCTGCTCCTGGAGGTGACTTGAAGTAGCTGACGATGAACTCTTGGAGGGGTCGGTGTCGAATGCGTGGTGTTCCTCTTCGTCATCAGAGAATAGGGTTTTGGTCTACTCAGCAGGAGGTGTTGGTATCACCACTGCAATGTGAAGGAGAGATGCAGTTTGACATTGGGTTCACATGTATGTTGACGCATTGTACTGCTTACATAAAGACTGAGGGCCCGATTCACAGAATTAATTTAAGACTACATCCTAAACTTACTACTATTTGGTATTCACAGTAGGCACTTACTACTTTCGGGACTCACAGAGTGAACTTACTACTATCGGTATTCACAGAATAGATTTAAGACTACTAACTTTACGTCCGGACTCGGGCCGTAAATTCCGGAGCTTCCGGCTTGGGGGTGGAGCTTGCGGCTCAGAGGCGGACCTTGTGGCCCGGAGGCGGAGCTTCCGGCCCAGAGGTAGAGATTTCAGCCACGGCTAAATCCCCACCTCTGAGCCGGAAGCTCCGCCTCCAGGCCTGTCAGTGTTTTTTGTTGATTTGGGCCATCGCTGCTTTTTTGGCATTGGTGTTTTGCATTTTTCGGCCTCGCGTTAATTATAACATGGTAATTTTTCGCGTTATTGTGAGACTATCGCATGGTGCCGCCGTTTTGAGAATCCCATGTTAACATGGTGTTATTTTCCTGCAATGGACTGAAGGCAGGGGGCCTGAGCAGAAGTGGCCTCACCTGTTTTCAGGTGTGTTTCATCAGTGTGAACGAATCCGTTCATTTTTTAGGTCGAGCTGGTAATGCATCCGAAGGATGCATGTGTCCAGCTGGAGACATAATGTTGCCTGTCTCGGGGGAAGGAGGACAAGAGGGTGTTACGAGCTTTTTTCCGGGATTTGGGTGCGCGAACGCGCACGTTCGTCCCGCGCCGTGCACATGCGCACACATATACAAAGACAGACACTCACTCACACCCCCCCCCCACAGTCACACACACATGCACTCCAAGACACATACACACACACGCACGCACGCTCACACACATACACAGCCCCCCGCCGCCGCACGCGCGCGCACACAAATGCCCCCCCCTTCCGCCCTCGCAGCTCAGCAACAAGGCGATGCCCCACTCACCGGCTTCCTTGGTGCGGCGGCTGGCTCTCCTCATCGGCAGCTGCAGGGTCCGGCAGCAGGACTCTTCCTCCCTCCTTCGGCACCGGGGCGCAGGGTAGGCTCCTGCCTGCTCCGGTGCTCCAAACAATTGCGGCTCTTCCGTGGGAGGCGGGGTAGGCTCCCGCCCTCCTACTTCCTGTTTCCGGTTGTCGCGCCGGCCTGCCTGACTTCCTGGTCGTAGGCCGGCGGTGCGAGCTCTGGACGGACTGCAGCACGCGCTCTCGCGAAGATTTCCCTGCCCTCGCAGTTGTTGCTTTGTGTTGCTGCATTTAGTTACATTTTTAAATCAAATATACACGAACTGGGGTTTGCCCTGACACCTTTATCGTAATGCGCAGATGAGCAAAAATCTTAGTAGATCGTGCTACTAGAATTCAGCACCTGGCATCGGCTGGGGCTAATTTTTAAACAGATGTGACGTAGTATAACGTATTGTTTTCGCAGTTACCTGTTCTTCTATAGTTTGAAGTGTAATTTGCACATATCAGAACGTTTGAGAATGTCCCTATTTTTATCACATCATTAAGCGTTACGTACTGATCGTCCAGATATGTTCTCTTTGTGTACATAATACTCCCATGTGCACCTGCGTGAGAGCCAGCCAGTGCCAAGTTTGGAGCTAGCAGCGATTAGCTACGTCCTCCCCTTTGAAAGTAAACCTCCTGTCGGCGCCACGCCTTGTGTGCGTACAGCTGCGAGAAATATTTCTGAAATGGTCTTAACATGCTCGCTCAGCCAAATTTAGACGGCTCCCGAGTGTGGTTCACATCTCCGAGGACGGGGCGGGCGAGTGGTGTGGGTGTTTGTTTTAGGGAAGTGCAGAGGGGGTGTCAAAGGAGGTTTTGTTTATCCCTTATCAAGCTGTGCTTTTATCTGTTGAGGAGAAGCTGGCTTTCCTTTGCCAGGATGTGCGGGCGCTGCTGCTTTTGGTTCAGATACCTGCCACTGAATGACTTTAGTGCTTTCTGGCCCTTGGCACTTCAGTATCTATGTGAAGCTTTCGCATTAGTGCATTGTTTCGAGGCATCTAATTTAATAGAGTTTGTCCTCACTCCCTTGCCTCTCACTCGGTGAGGGGGGGGGGGGTGATGGGTGATGGGGGAGAGGTGTAGGGCAGTGTAGGTGAGATGGAGCGAGCACCCCTGCAACGTAACATGTCAAAGGGTCACTGGACCCTCCTCTTCCCAGCATGTCTGCCCTCTGCCTTTCTCATGAGGTCTCTCCCGATGCTGCTTTCCAGTTTGATTAACCCTTTCTGCGTGTGTTTAGGTTGGGTTTGACTGTCCTTGGTAATTCTTTCCTTCACCCCCATTCTTGGAAGGCTCTGCCTCTGTGAGACAGTGGTCGTGCTCGAAGCCAGCGCCCCTGCACCTATTGGTAAAAAACACCCACACAATAATATTTTCTATGGCGTAGTTTGCTGTACAGCAATACGACAAAAGCTAGAACAGAACCAACGCTAATTTATTTTTTCCACCCGGCATATGTAAAACGAACTCCAAGCATAGCTAGTTTATCAGCACTTCCAGTCTAATTGATTTGATGGCTCTTGAGGACTTGTGCTTAAAATCTCAGTGAACCACATCCAAATTAAGAGTGTTTGCTCATCATTGTTTCCTAACAAATGTGCTTCATTAATACATTCTGCCCTCTTAGTGTCTCTGTCAAGATACTCTGACAGTTTTGGGTAACATTTGCTACAACAAATGCAAACATATTTTTAGTTTGTATTTCTACGCAGGTTGTTGTTCATGTTTTATCCTGCTTACCCAGCAAATTCAATGCGTAAGGTTATCATGCAATTTGGAGGAAGTCCAAGATACGGTATTAGTTCAGTGGCAAAAGCAGAGATCTCGATTGGCTCTTAGAGCAGAGTATGTGCCGAGCCATATGCAAATACGGCAGTAAATGTTTTGAAAACAAGTGATAAAGACTTTACAATGGAAACCTTTATTTTTCAACATATTTCGGTGTTTTGATTAAGTATGTACGAATGTATCCCCGAATTCAGTATCATTTATTGAAAAATATATATTTTAATCCACCAACACATCCCCCACCACCACATCCACCACCACATCCACTACATCCACCACCACCACATCCACCACCACCACATCCACATCCACCACCACCACATCCACCACCACATCATCCACCACCGCCACCACATCCACCACATCCACCTCCACATCCACCACCACATCCAACACCACATCCACCACCACCACATCATCCACCACCGCCACCACATCCACCACATCCACCTCCACATCCACCACCACATCCACCACCACATCCACATCCACCACTACCAGATCCACCACCACCACCGCACCCAGCACCACCACATCCACACCCACCTCATCCACACCCACCACATCCACAACCACCACATCCACAACCACCACATCCACCACCACATCCATCACCACATCCACCACCACCACATCCACCACCACCACCACATCCACCACCACCACATCCACCACTACCTCATCCACCACCTCATCCACCACCACATCCACCACAACCACATTCACCACCACCACATCCACCACCACGTCATCCACCACCACCACATCCACCACCACCACATCCACCACCACATCTGTGTGTTTGTGACTGTGTGTGTGGCTGTGTGTGTGTCTGTGTGTATGTAGCTCTGTGTGTGTGTGTGATTCTGTGTGTGTGGCTCTGTGTGTGTGTGGCTCTCTGTCAGTGTGGGTGCAAATGCAATAGGTCTCGCATTTGCGGGAGATTAAGCTATTGGCATTGTAAACGACAATGCCATTTATTTATCTGTTTTCAAAACCAACACATAAATACAAAATTTGTCATTTACAATGCCAATAGCTCTAACTTTTGCAAAGGCAAGACCATTGCATCACTCAGTGCCACCACAGAATCAATCTGTGCAACCATTCAACAACAACTGGTTCAAATATACGCTATCAATGTTTCAAGCTTTATTGCAAATGTCACAAAAAGATGTTAATATTTTACTTCTGTTCTTGGATTTTCGTCACAATAAAATACACTGAACATAATTTCACAAAAGTTCTTTAGAAAAGTTTAAGCTATTGCCATTATAAATTACAATAACTTTTATTTAAGTATTAGTTATTTAAAACAATTAAACGGCATTATTATTTGTAATAGCAATACATCTAAGTCATGTAAATACAAAACATATTGCATTACAAATGCTATAGGTATCACATTTGCGAAAGTTATAACTATTGGCACTATAAATGACAAAGCTATTAATTTCGCTATTTTCAAAAACAACACATAAATAAAAACTTTGCCATTTACAATACCAATAGCTCAAACTTTCCTAATGCGAGACCTATTGCATTGCAAATGCTTGTTAAATCTAAGTAAAGTAAAGAAAACATTGCTCTGTCAGAGACCGCCCCCCCTTACTTTTATAAAACTGCACTGAAGCAGTGTTTTGTGAAAAGGCAATATGCAAATGAGGGCCACTTTTTTTAGTGTGCCCGGCCGATTTTTAAGCCCAATCCAACCAGTAGCGGCTCCTGGAGGGAGTGCTGCTTGGCAGTGACGCGTTGCAGGGGAGGGGCAGGGTGGGGGGCAGTACGCTTTGGAATGCGGCCGAACGGAGGTAAGTAAACAAATAAATTAATAAAACAAATTTTGTTGTGTGTGTTGGATCGCATTTGGCGATGCAGCGCCCGCAACGTGGCACAGCGTGTCCTGGGTCACGCAGGGGCCTAGCGCTGTGCTCAATAAGGGACATCACACACTGTTACTGGATCTGTGGTGGAAGACTTAGAGCGGTGTTCCGTCCTTTATTTTACACTTCAGGCTGCACCTACCCTGAGGGGTCCATGCACTGCTACAATGTTGGGGAGAGCCCGGGTGGCTCTCTACAGGTGTGTCAGGAGCAGTGCCAATACAGACAAGCATTTGCAATGCAATAGGTCTTGCATTAAGGAAAGTTTGACCTATTGGCCAGAGAAGAGGAATTTTAAAAAGCATGCCAACTAACCAACCGAAACTGGTGGGCATGTCCAAAGTCGCTGAAAGCCCATATACCTATATACTGAATACAGCATGCCTCGCAGAGTAGCGCATGCGCTGCCCAGGCTCGACCTAAAAATGGCTAGGCGTGGGGTAGGTGTATGGAGATAATGAAAGACTGGGCATGTCAATGATCTCTGCATCTGCTGTTGGTTATTGTGATTTGACGGCTGGGGCCTACTGAAGGAGCAACCATGTCGCAGCAGTGTGTAGTGTGGTTTAACTTGTGTGCTTGGAATCGAAGAAAAGAACCCAGCATCAGGATGTTACTGATGGCCCAGAACAGCAAGCAAGTCGCCTCCCCTTTAATCAAGCATTTTGCACTGCTGTCTGGGCCTACCATGCTCTCTGTCCTGCCAGTCCCCAACTGAAGAGCCGGCCTGAGCCACACTACCATTGCAGCTACCACAGATTACAGTGTAATGGGCCCTTTGAGTTCAAACAAGACAAGCTACTGAGGCTAAAATGCACATCTGGCCGACCCCTCCTGCTCATCCTGCAAATAAAAGTTACTTTTATTATGCTACATAATTTGTTTGAAAGGAAGGAGTGTGCGGAGCTTGACTAAATGAGGTTTTGAATGTGCATGTTACTTGTAGAACTGTCCGAGCTCGACTAGAACAGTCACAGGGCCCGATTCACAGAACTAACTTAAGACAAAATCCTAAACTTACTACTTTTGGTATTCACAGAAGTTAGGATTTTGTCTTAAGTTTGTCTTAAGTTTGTCTTAAGACAGACTTAAGACAGACTTAAGACAGAATCCTAACTTAAGTCTGTCTTAAGTCTGTCTTAAGACAAAATCCTAACTTCTGTGAATACCAAAAGTAGTAAGTTTAGGATTTTGTCTTAAGTTAGTTCTGTGAATCGGGCCCACAGTTCTGAAAATAACATGCACATAGCTTTATGCTCAGGTCTATCTATTCTCAAAATGGCATTTCCCCCCGGTAATGTCTCCAGAATGTCCGACGCAGACTGGTAATGCAACCAGGTTTCAACTAAAAACAGCCCTACAGGCTTCTGATCCGCTAACAGCTCCCAAATTTCCTGACTATGTGCCACATGTAGGTAATCTCATTTTACCGAATCGTTAATAGGGGGAACCCTTTCAAGGGTGGCAGGGTGTCACATTGACATCCTGTTGCACCCCTGAATAGTGCATGGTAATTTACCGAATCCTGAAATGTGGTCTCCTACAGCTGGCCCTTTGTTTGCTTAAAAACCTACAGTTTAAAAGCAGGCAAAATAAGGAATCATTTGCGGGCTCTAGGACCCTCGCACACTTCCCTCACTTTGCTTCAGTATTAAAAGAGAAATTGCGCGGGCGGGCGCAGACGGGCTTGCCTTTTGCGTGCCAGCGGTGCCACCTTGCAGCTGCCATGTTTTGAAGCCCGCCTCTAGGGCCGTGGCTAAACTCTGGTTAAAAATGTAAAGTAATTGATTTGTTAATACCATAGTTGTGAATAAAGAATCTTATTACAGGATTATTATTGGGTTTCCAGATAGATTCCCTTCGGTTCCAACTAATCCTGCCTCTCCAGAAAGTCCAAAACATCAAGAAAGAATTGAGGTCAACGCTGAACAAACAATCTGTATCCTTGAGGTCGATAGCCCACATTGTGGGCCTGTTAGCCTAATTGATCCAGGCCATATTCCCCAGTCCTCTTCATTATCTGGCTCTTCAGAGATAAACACAATTAAACATCTCTGAAAGGGCCTCAGTTACTCAGAGCAGATTCCTCTTACAGAGGAGGCGAGGATGGAAATGTCTTGGTTAGATCACATGGAGCACTGGAATGGCATTGTGATATCTGGGTAAACCTCAGACATAATAATAGAGTCCGATGCCAACCATTGGGGTTGGGGAGCCTGTCTTGGTCCAATATCAATGTGGAGGCCGTTGGTGCAAAGCAGACACTGGACATCCACATACATTTTTGGGAACTCCTACTTAGTTGATTTTTCATTTGAGGTCTCTCCCCTGCGAAGTCCAATTGTGCATGCTTGTTCGTATAATACAACATCTTGGCGCCCGGTACCTTATATGAACAAGTTGGGTGGGACAAAATACTGTCTTTTGGGGAGATAGCCAAGGACTTTTGGGAATTTTATCTCCTGCATCGGATATCTGTGGTGGCAGGATATCTCCCAGGACCAAGTAATTTTGTTGCTGACTGGCAGTCTTGTCATCTTTGGGACTTCAGCGTTTGGAGACTTCATCCCAAAGTATTCCTTGCACTTCAAAGTCAGTGGGGCCCTCATTTGGTAGACCTTTTTGCATCTTGCCTCAACCAGCAGCACCCAAACTTTTTCAGTTAGTGTCTGGATCCGGAAGCCCAGGACACAAATGCATTTCTTCAGGATTGGTCACCCTTCCTGGGTTACATCTTTCCCCATCCATGATGATTCTCAGGTTGTTGACGTAGTTGAAATGACAGAGGACAGAGTTGATCTTGGTAAATCTGCTTTGGGGAGCGCAATCGTGGTTTCTGGTAATTTTGGGACTGACTTGTGCCTGTCCGATTCTGATTCCATTCGGTTGGAACCTCCTTCTGGAACAAGTGGTCCTTCCACATCCATTGATCCAAATCATCTCACTCTCGTGGCTTGGAGGGCTTCTAGAAAACAAAGTTTTCTCTTGGAAGCAACTCTCAGCCATATTGACCATGCTTTTGTGCCTGATCTCATGTAATCGTGTGTCTGACGTACTTTTAGATCTGGTGGGGAAAGTTTTCTCTCCTTAGGGTGTTACTTTTTCAATTTCACGACAGACCAAATGTATTTGAAGATCAGTATCTTATCTAGCTTTCTGGAATTATTCTAAACTTTGCCTGGTGCATTGTTTGAAAGTGTTGAGGTGAGTACCACTACATTTTGTTCAGATATGGGGGGTCAATTGTTGATGGCTTTGGTGTCTTCTTTTTTTCTTCTTTTTTTCTTTTTCCTCATATGACCTCCGTAGCTACTGCCACCTCTCGACCTGTCCCGCCACTGGTGCAAATAGCTTTTGGTGGATACTTAGGGCCGGCCCATTAGGATGGCAGGCGGATTGCCCCGCCAGGCTGGCGATAGCCACCGCCGGCCTGGCGGGGGCAATGCGCCCGCCATCCTCACCTAAATGACCCCCCGCCATATTAGGATGGCGGGGGGTGGGGCTGCGGCTGACGGAAAGACCGTCTGCCGCTTTTCCGCCCCGGTCGCATTGCGACCGGGGCGGAAGAGGTCCAATATGGTGGCGGTGTCTAATAGACACCGCCAGCCATATTAACATGGGCTTTGTCAGATGCCTTCCGTGGCAAAGTCATACGGTCTTCACTTTGGGGGCCCCCTGTGGGCCCCCAGAGTGAAGGAGAGGTGGGGGGTGCACATGGGGGGTACCTGTGGTATCCCCCCTGCATTTGCATAAACAAAGTGGCAGGCACCGCGCGGTGTCTGACGCTTTGTTTATGCAAATGCATACGTGCATTTTTAGCATTGTGGCGGGCGGTGCTGAGCGCACCGCCTGCCGCAATGCTAAATATGCAGGATGCGCCTGCCACAGTGGCGGGCGCATCCTAATATCCCCCCCCCAGGATCCCCGCCCTTATGGCGGGCAGTTCCAATCACCGATAGGATGGCGGGCGGACTAAGTCCGCCCGCCATCTTAATGACCCCCTTAGTCTCAGCTGAATTATTTTAAATGGGGATTACCCGTTTATACTCAACTTGAGCTGACCCAGAGGTGTTAATCCTTGGAAGTGTGTTAAGTCTAGGTCTTATCAATTTAAGCCATGATCCATGATCTAGTCTCCACTCAGGGGGTCGTCCAGCCAATTCCAGAATAACCCAGACTCAGGCCTACCCCTTGAGATAGTGCCCTCTGGTCTATAGCTCGATAATATTCAACAGACTTCCACCAATCATTCCAACTTCCTTGCTAACAATATCAAATAGAACACCAATTTACATTGAGACCCAGACTGAATTCGTGTCCCAGGCATCATGTCTACCACACCGAAAAAAATAAGAATTGGGCGTATCTCTATTTCTAGACCCATAACCCTGGAGATGGTCTTACCGACATCCAACCAAAATGTATGTATTCTGGGGCAGGAAGTGAATATATGGACGTCATCCGCGCTCTGAAAACCACACCTCCAGCAACTTGCTGCACCACCACCCTTCAGTTTAGAGATCTTTAGCGGGGTCCAGTATATCCTATGTATTGTGAAAAAATGATTTCTTCTGAGAGCAGCAGATTTAATCACGGAATAAAGCATGTCAATAGATACTTGCCATAACTCCTTCCAGTCTTTGCCTGGCAAGTAACTCTCCCAGACCCGGTACGGCTTATCCATTCTTTTTTCTGCGGCAGCCAGAAAATAGGAGTACCAAAGACCAACTTCTTTCTTCCTTGACAGTCGATTTTGCAGCTCATTTTCCATATCATCTTCCAGACTACCGGGCCATCTTTGAGACTTACACCATGACAAGAGCTGGTAATGCTTTAATCCTGAGAGAGTTCCAGCAGTGGTTTGGTTCCAGAATTCCCAAGAAAGACATTTACTGTCCTGTACCAGGGCCCCCTAAAACAGGACTCCTGCAGCTTTTAATGAATAAGATAGGGCATATAAAAGGCAATCCGGCATTCCAGGAGAGCCCCACACAGGGGCCCACTTACTATAATAGGAAAGGCCCAGACAGAGACGACAGTCTGACCACAGTTTCGCCGCCATTCCCAGTGTTTTCAGCCACACCTTTTTGTAGAATTTGGGGGACCCACATTAATAGATAAAACCAGATTCCCCCACCCCCTCCAACATGGCTTTAAACATGCTACCAATCAGGGACTCATCCGGGGAGTGCAATAACATCCGAGCGTTTTTTAGTTGATAGGCCCAGCAATAAAATTGAAAGTCAGGTAAACCCAAACCACCCTGTGAAAGTTTGTGTCTAAGTTTTTTCCACGATAGTCTAATCCCCCTTCCTGCCCAAATAAAGGAAGAAATCCTACCCTGGATTTTCAGAATCTCGGTTTTTGGAAACTCCAAAGGTATGTTATTAAAAAGATAGGTGTATTTTGGGAGAACACACATCTTAATTAAAATAACACAACCATAATGTGATAATGGTATGTTCTGCCATCTCTTTAAAAGAATCTCCACTTCCCTTGAGATTCTTGCTAAATTCACCGTTGGTATTTTCCTAATATCTTGGGTTATTGTGACCCCAAGGTATCTTAATTCTGTCTCATAGACTTCCCCCTGATTAGCTATATTCCAAGCCATTACCTTCGTTTTTATCTTTATTGATCTCATAACCTGAGAACTTCCCGAAGGTATCAGATTCATTTATAAGCTCATGCAGGGTAATATCCACACACGAGGAAAACAGAACTAGATCATCTGCATAAATTGCGAGTTTCATAACAAGCCCACCCACTTTAAATGGGGTAATCTTTTAATTTAACCGTAAACTCTGAGCAAAAGGTTCCAAGTAGATATCAAATAGGATGGGGGACAGTGGGCAACCCTGCCTCGTTCCGCGTTCTATGTTCACAATCGTGGATAGACTACCGTCAACTAAAATGCGTGCATGGGGTGAGCTATAGATTTTTTTGATTACCTCTCTAAAGGCTACAGTAAAAACCCATAACATTCGAGGTTCTGTCTCGAAAATGCCAGTTGACGCGGTCAAAAGCTTTGGCCGCATCAACCGTAATATTTGACAAAGGGCAACCTGAAGCTAAGGCCAGGTCCACAGAACCAATCAGGGTATACACCAGCTCTGACATTTGCCTACCCGGAAGAAAACACTTCTGATCTTCATGGATTATCAGGGGTGTCATTTTGCAGAGTTGTTTGTTCAAAATCCCTGCAATACTTTATAGTCCACATTTAATAAAGATATCGTCCGATACGATTGACACTCCAGAGGGTCATTATCCGACTTCAGGAGCAGGGTGATAACTGCATCAGACCATGACTTAGGTAAAGGAGAGGTGCCCTTTAATATTTCATTAACAAGATCCAGCCAGACCGGAATGATTTCATCTTGAAGCACATTATAAACCTCGATCGGAATTGAGCCTGGGCCCGCAGCTTTCCCCTTTTTGGCCAGGTTTAACACATCCAGTATCTCATTCCCTGATATGTCTCGAGAGAGAGAGAAATTCTTGACTTGCCTCTGTTAACCGCGGAAGTTGTTCCGCCTTAAGCCAGGCGTCTGTAAACTCATCAACCCCTTGGAGATCTTCATGATGTAGATCTTGAAAGAACCCTGTGAAAACATGGGCTATTTCGTCTTTTTCCTCTATTATTTGGGTGCCCCTCTTGATCTTACTTATATACGTGTTAGCTCTATGAAACCTAGACTTCAAAGCAAGAAGCTTGCCGCAGTTTTCCCCTTGACCAAACCCCCTCATTTTGCTTAACTTCCATTTGTGGCGCAAAATTTCTTCAGTTTTTACTTTAAATTTTAATTGACAGTCCTCCACCTTCTTTACCCATTGCTCATTCCCCGGATCTTCGCGAGGTTTCGCCCTAAGCTCGGCTTCGGCCCTTGCTATCTGCAGTTCTAAATCGGCCCATTCTTCCCTCTCTGACCTGGCCCAGCCTGAAACCGCCCCTTTTAGTGTCCCTCTAAGCCACGCCTTAAAGGTATCCCAAACGATATAAAGTGGGCCAGATCCAAGATTATTCCGAAAGAACATATCGGTTTCTAGTTACAAGAAGCCAGGCGTGGTGGTTAATAAGAGAAACCGCCTATTCAGTGTCCACCTCCTGATTGAGAAATCTGGAGGAAAGTCTAGATTAAGGGCCAATGCACTATGATCCAATAGATGAATGGGCATGTGTTTAATTAAGAGGACCCTATGGATATCAGCCTGCTCCATAAATACATAGTCTAGTCTAGAATAATGGGAGTTCTTCTTACTATAAAAGGATTACTCCTTAACCTCACCATGTTTTTTCCTCCATACATCACATAAGTTAAAAGTTTTCAAGATGTTCAGAAGATGCGCTTTTACCCGGGGAACAGCTATCTGAATACGAGGGGAGGACCTATCTAACCTAATATTTAGCAGAAAGTTAAAATCTCCAGCCAAGATGAGCGGAGCCTCGAAGTCTGCGAGGGCCAAACAGAGAGTATTCAGAGGGGAGGTATCATCTTCGTTAGGCCCGTAAAAGCTCACAAAGGCCTGTTTTACCCCCCCTAAACTTAATCTCTGCGATGACCCAACGTCCTCTACAATCTACCTGGGACTTAGTTACCTCCAGACCAGAATTCCTTTTTAGTATTATCGCAGTCCCCTTTGAACAACATTGCTGATCCGATGCAACAATTGTGTCCACCAATTTATATTTGCCAAATAAAGCCTTACACTCTGCTTGCATGAGATGAGTCTCCTGAAGCAAAAGGATTTTTGCTGGACTATTCCTTAGATACTGAAAAATAAGACGTTGTCTTCTTGATACCCTCAAACCATTGACGTTCCAGCTGAGACATTCAAGTTGTTGAGTCCCTACCTGGCTAATCCTATCCCCCAACATTAAACTGGATCCACCTTCTATCGTAGCTACTAGAGGTTGTAATGTCACATGACTTTGTTAAATATTTTTTTTATTTTTTTCCCAATGCTCCCCACCAACCAACGTGAAAACTCCCCAACCCCCCGACTACCTCCCCCCATCCTTTGGGAACCCTCCCATACTACCTACTGGCAATAAATATTGCTTATTTGAGCCTAGAGCCTATCGCCTCGGTATATATACATAACATTAAAGAAAGCAAATAATAGATGCCCGATCCCTGACTCCCTCCTTTTCATAGGACATAGTCCTGCGATTTTCAGATTCTTTTCCAGAAAACAAATTTCTCTCTTGGAAGCAACTCTCATCCATATTGACCATGCTATAGTGCCTGATCTCATGTAAGCGTGTGTCTGACGTACGTTTAGATCTGGTGGGGAAAGTTTTCTCTCCTTAGGGTGTTACTATTTCACGACAGACCAAATATATTTGAAGATCAGTATCTTATCTAGCTTTCTGGAATGATTCTAAACTTTGCCTGGTGCATTGTTTGAAAGTGTATGAGGTGAGTACCACTAACATTTGTTCGGATATGGGGGGTCAATTGTTTATGGCTTTGCAAAAGTCTTTTCATCTGGTGGTGTCTTCTGATTTAAGTTGTTAGCTATAAATCTGTGTTTGACGTCCACTCATCTAGAGGGGCAATGGCTTCAAAATCATTTGCTTTGCTTCTCGTTTAAAGGATATTCTCAAGTGGCTGATTGGACATCAGAATCTATATTTAAATCAGTTTATTATAAGCCTATTGTGGATGTTGCTTCTGTTATGGTGTCTCAGCTTTAAACAAGCATAATCCTCGCCTCCGTGTCCTTAATAAAATTGAAAATTCTTGTCCGGGATGCTGGAAAACTTGTTACTACCCAGCTGACGACTTTCAAAATGGACCTGAAAGCCTTTCTCTTCCAAAAGTATTTTAACTGAAACTCAGTAAAAAAAACTCTTGCCACAGACCTCTATCCCATCTCAGCCTTTTTTTGGCTGTACACTACCTCAAGCTTTTTTAGAATCAAACATTTTTATTGAGCAGCAACACATCATTTGACACAGCTGGGCTGCCTACATCCACCGGCCGGCAGAGCATAATCAGACAACGTATTAACATATTAACACATTAACACAGCCAAAGGGTCTACATCCCTGAGGGCGACCCGGCGAGGATAAACTAGCGGCCATATGGGGCGGCCAAATCTCTTGTTGAAACTGCATTTTATAGAAGAGAAAACAAACAGTGACATGGAAACAAAAGCCTACCCACCCCCTCCAACCCCTCCCTCCACAACTCCCCCCCCCCGCCTCCCCACTTCACGCCAGCCTTAACTGCGTCTCTGCCTCTGCCCACTTCCGCTTCCCAGCCCGCACAAAACCCTCCCATTCTTCCTAGGTGCCCGCCCTCACCGGGTCCAGTGGAATGAGCGGCAGGATTTGCAGAAACTTGGGGCATGTTACCTCTCGCAAATCTCGCGAGAGCAAGTGTATGAATGGTTCCCACAGTTCCGCACAGGTCTCTCCCTTACCATCCACACAGAGTGAAAGCCTCTCCATACTCAACAGTAGCCACAGCCGTCTAATCCAATCTCTCGGGTCAGGGGCATCAGGGGCACGCCACTGCGCAAGGATGATTAGGCGTGCGGCCAATAAAGCTAGGGCGATCTGCCTACCCCGCAAGGAGCGCAAGGGGAACGCTTTAGGGTGTGGTAAGCCTAGTAGCACATGCTCCGGGGCCCTGGGGAATGTTATGCCAAATGCGTTGTCCACGTCAGCTAGGACCGTCTGCCAATACCGTACCAGTTTGAGGCAGTGCCAGAGCAAATGCGTAAGGGTGCCCATCGCACCGCAGCCCCGCCAACAGAGACTCGAGCATTTTGGATCCCATGCGTGGATCCTGGCCGGGGTATGATACCAGTAAGATACCATTTTATAGGCAGATTCGGCCCCCAACACATTAGTAGCAGTGTGGTGAGCGCGATAATGCACCTTATCCCATTCTTGGTGAGTCAGCAGGCGGCCCAACTCCGTCTCCCACCGAATCTGCGCCTTAGTGCGCTGTGTATGTGGGCGCGCAAGAATCAGAGCGTAAAGTTCAGAAATGAGTCTGCGGTCGTCCTTCTTACAGACCACCCAGCGCTCAAGCTTCGTCATGAGGCGGGACATGTTAGCCACGTTAGAGGGTAGCGTGACCCAATGAGCAACTTGCGAGTAAGGGAAGGCATCCGATTAGAGCAGATCAAAGTATTCTCGACGGAGAGAGGAGAACGGAATCAGTCCCTCCAGATTGAAGAGGTAGCCCACCCTCTTACAGCCCTGTTCTCTCCAGCGTTGAAATACTGGCGAGGCGCATCCCGGGGGGAACTCCGGGTTTTCCACAATAGGCGTCAAGGGAGACGGGAATGTAGTCCAGCCTCGCCTGCGCGCCAGCCGATCCCAGGCGTCCAGCGCAGGGAGGTGACCGGCGATGAATATAGGCCCCAAGCCCTGTGTTTACGCGGGAGCCACAGTTCGCGCCAAATATTGCAGCCAGCTACCGTCTGGTCCATAAATAGCCAATGTTTGCTGGATAGCGGTCTGTTCCACTCAAGGATGTAACGCAGACATGACGCTTGATAGTAAGCCTCTGTGCAAGGTAAGCCCAGGCCTCCCTCGGCTCGGGGAGCCGTAACCTGCGCGAATGCCACCCGTGGGCGCTTGTGATTCCACAAAAATGTGATAAGCAGCCTTTGTAATTTCTTCAGTGTCCCTGGCGGGGGGCGCAGGGGCAACATCTGAAAGAGGTAGAGGATGCGCGGGAGGATTGTCATTTTTATCGCTGCAAGTCGACCGAACCAAGCCAACTGCAAACGGGACCAGTCCGAGACAGATTTGGACGTCTGTTCGATCAGGAGCCTGTAGTTTAGGGCAACAGTCTGTGTAATTGTGGGCGCTAAACGAATCCCGAGATACGGGATGTCCGTATGGACCCACTGGAAGTCAAAGTCCCCCTGAAGATCCCGGACATCCTCTGCCGGCACTGAGACGTTGAGGATTTGAGATTTAAGGAAGTTGACCTTGAAGCCAGCCACCGACCCGAACTCCCGAAGCTCGTGGGAGAGGTGCCGCAGTGAAGAGTGGGGTTGGGTAAGCGAAAGGATCACATCGTCGGCGTAAAGACTCACTTTGTGATCCTCTGCGCCAAAGCGGATCCCGTGTATGGCCGCATTATGTCGGAGGCGTTGAGCGAATGGCTCCATGTAGAACGCGAAGAGCAAGGGCGACAGGGGGCAACCCTGTCGCGTCCCGCGTGTGATGGGAAAATGCTCAGAACGACATCCGTTGACTCTCACCGCCGCTCTTGGGGAGGCATAGAGGCAGCGCACCCAGTTGACATAGGTGTCACCCAGCCCAAAGGTCTTCAGGACCGCGAACAGGTAAGACCAGTCAACCCGGTCGAACGCCTTCTCGGCATAAATAGAGAGGAATAGGAAAGATGCACCGAATCCAACAGGTGGAGGAGCCTCTTAGTGTTCTCGCCCCCTTGCCGCATAGGTACGAACCCCACCTGGTCAGGTTCAATAACTCCGTCCATGTACGGGCTGAGTCGCGCCGCCAAAATTCCTGAGAAGAGTTTCATGTCAACATTGAGGAGCGAGATGGTGCCTTGGGGATCACCGTTATGACTGCCTCGGCCATGGACGGAGTCACCCCCCGTCTCCCTGAAGGAGTTCAAGAGGCGCGTTAGGAAGGGGGCCAACTCCCTACAGAACTTCTTGTAAAAGGTGGCCGAGAAGCCATCCGGCCCCGGGGACTTGGCAGTCTTCAGGCGCGCAATTGCGGAGATTACCTCTTCAATGCGTATCTCCGTGTCGAGAGCAGCCGCCGAACTAGAGGAGAGGGGCATAATCCCGCAGGTCACCAGATAGGCCCGGACCCGATCGGGCTCGGGTGGCTCACCAGTGTACAGCGTGTGATAGAAGCGCTGAAAGGCCGCAGCAATGCGGTCGTCTGCCGTCTGCTCCACGGTGGTCGCGTCACAAATGGACTGAATCGCCGCCTGGTGCGTGCGTGCCCGCAAGCAGTGAGCAAGCATCCTGCCCCCTTTATCGCCACTAAGATAGAACTTGTGCCGTAAGCGCGAAAGGGCATACTGGGCGCGGTCAAGGTCTAGGTGCTTAAGCATGCGCCTCTTCGTCTCCAGTTCTCTCCAAACCCGCTGCGCCCCGGTTCGTTTATGGATCGCCTCTAGCCCCCGCACATCACTCTCGAGCTCCTCCCGTTTCTCCCTAAGCAACTTAGCCAGCGACGTCGAGACCGCTATGCAGTCGCCTCTAACCACCAATTTAAGCGCTTCCCACACCGAGCTCAGCGGCATGTCGTCCACGTCATTGGCCGCAACGTAGTGCTTGATCGAATCTCGCAGGCGCTCCACCACTGAAGCCGAATTGAGGAGAGAGTCGCGCAGGCGCCAGCCCCCGGACGATCGCGTTCACCCGCCCCCGGCTACCTGCACTGAGATGAGGACATGGTCGGATAGGGAGCGCGGGGCAATCTCCGCCGAGGAGAGCTGGGGAATGAGGGAGGTAGAAGCAAGGAAGTGGTCTAGGCGTGCGTAAGTTTTGTGAGCCGCTGAGTAATAGGTGTAATCGCGCTCTAGTGGGTGTAGTGTACGCCAAACATCGTGAAGTCCCCCTTCTTGTAGCCACAATAGCCCCCCTTTGGATAAGGCCCCAGTGTGGTGCAAGCACGCTTCTGACCTATCAAGGGACGGATCCATAACCACATTCAGATCACCCCCCACCAGTGCCCAGGGGTCAGGAGACGCCAGAGCGTCCGCAAGCGCGGAGGTCAGGAAGGGTTCCTGCTGAGCATTAGGAGCGTAGAGAGAGCCTACCGTGAGGCGGGTGTCACCCCATTGGATCCTGACAGCTAGAAAACGGCCTTTGATGTCAACCACTTGAGACAGTATTTTGCAATGCGCCTTAGCACTGATCAGGATCACTACCCCTTGCTTCTTCGTTGCGCAAGAGGACCACATTTGTATTGGGAAGCGCCTATCTCTTAGTCTCCTAGTGTCCTTGGAGAGGAGGTGTGTTTCTTGCAGCAAGCAGATATCGCCCCCCGCCCCCTCTAGCAAAGACAAAATCGCTGCGCGCTTTACCGGGCTGTTAAGGCCCGTACATTCAGACTAACAACTTTCAAATATTTCCCCATCCTAAAGGCAAAACACTGACAGCGCTACAAAGGCAAGGCACACCACCCATCGGCAGTGGGCCTTTCAGCATTGAAATGGGAACTCTAAGCGGCTGATGCGAAGTCCCCCCTTCCACCCCGACCCCCCTCACCCAATTCCCCTCCATCCCCCCCAAAGGAACCTCCCAAAAAACAAAACCCCCAACAACCTGACAGAACCCCCCCGCAAAATATGTAAAAGGGGGGAACGATAGTCCGTCACAAAAGTCCAAAGGGCTGGAGGCATGGACTTGACCCCACCAACCACCGAAGCCCTGATGCAGGACATCACCCCTGGCGGGCACGGCCGTACATTCCTCATCGTAGTCCAGATGACAGGCCCCTCCGACACCAGCTACCATCCTGCAGAGGTCAAGCGTACGAAGGCGGGAATCAAGATCCCTCCAGAGTCTCCGTCACCCTCGCCACAGACGCCACAGCCGCTCCCCTCTCTCTCAGGCTAATGGATAAGTCCGGCCCGCAGGTTTCGCTGGTTTGCCCACTGTGTGCCACTCCGTGGAGCGACGACGTCGTCTCGAGGGGGAGGACGGGGCGTCCGACGGGGCGTCCGGGCCATCCAGCCCCAGCAGGTCACGCGCCGCCTCCAAAGACCGCACCTGGATTAACTTGCCTTTCCACCTGAAGACCAGTCTAAAGGGATGCCCCCAGGAATATGGGACCTCTTGCTCACGCAGGAAAGTTGTGATCGGCCGAAAGTCTCTCCATTTGGCCAGAGTGGAGGCCGCCAAATCCTGGTACAGCACCGGGCGATGATCACGAAACATGAGGGAATTGAGCTCGCGCGCCTTCCTCAGAATCCGTTCCTTAAGCTAAAAATCGTGGACGCATACCAGGATATCAGGAGGGGGTGCATTGGCTCCCCGCGGGAGGCCGACCCTATGAACTCTGTCCAACTGAATCTCTCGGAGGTCTTCCTCTTGCAGGACGTGGCTAAAGAGGCCGTCGACGTATTCCCGTAGGTCTGCCCCCTCTCCTTTCCATGGGACCGCTCTGATCCGAAAATTGTTGCGCCGGGATCTATTCTCCAGATCTTCCGAATTAGCCTGCAGGTCGAGGTTCTGTTCCGTGAGACGTAGGACATCTTGCTGAAGCTAATGTATGTCCTCGGCTGTCCCCAAGTCATGCTCCTCCAGGGTTGCCACCCTGTCTCCGATGGCGTCGACATCCCTTCTCACCTCCCTCAAATCCGTGGCTAGCTGAGTCCGCAGCTCCTGGATGTCCTCCTTTATGGCTGTGAAGTGCTCTCTCATGAATGCTTTGGTGGCAGGGGCATCACTGTCGTCCAAACTGGGGGGCTTGTCGACCACCGGCGGGGGGCGCATCGGTGAGCTTTTCGGAACCCCGTCCTTCGGGGGCTTGTCCTTCTTTGGCCTGTTCGACGCCATGCTGCTTCCTCCCCCCCGGGGGACCAAGGCAATGGCCGACACTCCGGTGTCTCCTCCTCCTCGTCGCACCGGGGCCGCAGTTGACGCCTGTTCCTCACGAGGGCAGTCCTGTCTGCCGGGGCACCACTCTCACCAGCAAGCTCACGGGGGTGGGGGGGCAGGGCAGCCACCCGGCCCCAGTGCTTCACTGCTCACCACGATCCAGGAGTGACGTCAGTCGCCCTCCGCACCTCAAAAGCCCCCAGATGCTGCTGGCCCAGCCCCCAGCTGTGGCAGCCCGCAATCCACAGGCACAATTTTCGCGTCGGTGGCTCCTTATCTTAAGAGGCCCTCAATGTCCAGGGGCACCACCACCGCGTCGCTGGAAGAGCGCACCGCTTACTAATGTCCCGGTGTGTTGACAGCCTCACACCCTCCCCCGTGGGCCCCCAGATGCCGCAGGTACGGTCCCTAGCTGCTGCAGGCCCTCGATCCACGGGCTTGATTTTCGCGCCGGCGGCCTCTCAACCCAGTAGTCCCACGAGGCTCAGGGGCACCAACGCCACCGCGCCGGAGGAAAGCACTCGCCGCTGTTGTCCAGGTGGGCTGGCGGCCCTGCTTCACCCCTCGCAGGCCCCCAGATGCCACAGGCTCGGTCCCCAGCTGCTGTAGGCCCGGGGAAAGCACCGCCTCACTGGTCTCACAGGCCGCTCCTCTCCGATCACCAGCGGGGAAGCGAGGGTCATCCCAGGAGGGCCGTCCGGGCCGCCAACGGTCAGCGATGTGGGCCGGAGATCCCCGGGCTGGATTTTCACGCCTCCGGCTGCTGCACGTCTCCTCTGTCTCCTGCCGCCCAGCGCGTGCTCACCTCCAGCAGTGGCTCCGCGGCTCAGTCATCGGGAGGTGGTGGAGAGTTGACGGCTCCCGGTGTTTGTGCCAAACTGGCACGGGGCAGGAAGCAGGGCACAGGCTCCGTCAGACCTCGCACCGGGCGGCCCAGCCTCTATCATCGGGCGCGGGCCGCGTCAGCTCCGGGCTCGCTTCCCGCCCGACTCTCACTACTGTCGGCTCTCCGGGAGGTCTCGTTTGCAGCACCGGCCCCCGGGGGGGACAGGGCGACAGACGGTCTCGGGTCAGGACCGTGCAGGAGGGTACTAAACAAGGCTTAGATGAATCGGCGCCGGAGGGACCTAGAAGCACGTCCTACTCCGCCGCCATCTTGGCCACGCCCCTCTACCTCAAGCTTTTTATGGTCATATGTACTTTTTTTACACTCTGTATATTGTCTAAAATTTTACGGCTTTTGCAAATTTTGTTTTAAGTAATGATGTATCTTACGGTACTTTTAACCTTTATAATTATGTCTAACTGTATTGTCTATATTAATCCAGCTGTAACTTGCATTTAACAAAATATTTTTTGTGTAAAGCAAGCTACACCTTTGGGTAATGTCTGTGCTATATAAATAGGCATAAATAAATGGGAAAAGGGCCAGCCTATAAGCAGGGAGGGTGGGGGGAGGTCCACTGAGGAAGACCCCTAACACTTCAGTGTTAGCAAGTTGAGGCCGGGCAGACCAAGTTAAGGAACAACAGTGCCAGCCAGGAGGGCGTGTTACCCTCAGGCACAGGACAGTTTCTCACCTACTCCCCACAATGTCTAGCCACTTCAAAGGCTGTTTGCCGCACCCCTGGCAGGATGGAGGGGAAGGGAGTGGGCATGTATACCTTTCTTGCCTTGCTGGAACTCAATACTAGGGGCCATATTTACAATAACTGGCGCATCCCTGCAAATCAGCAGGGATGCGCCAGTTATTGTGCTCCACAGCTCCGCCATCATGGATGTGCCGCATTTACAATGCGGCGCACCATGGTGCAAAAACGGCACCGATGCTCTGGGGGCCCTATCTAGTTAATGCTGCATCAATCCTTACGCCTGCTTCAAGCAGGCGCAGGGTTTTGACGCAGCATGGGCCTAAAAGTGACTGAGTGAAATCTTGTAGATTTCACTCAGCCACTTTTAGGAGGCGTTCCTGCCCCGGAACGCTCCCCCTGCAGAGGAACGCCTACATGTGGCACAGGGCATTACAACGTGACGCATCTCCCAGATGCGTCACGTTGTAAGTACCCCCGCACCATGGAGCAGGATTTGCGCCACCGCTGCGTCACAAAAGTGACGCAACGGCGGCGTAAATGAGGTGCGTGGTGTTCCGGAAAGGCAGCGCAAATGAAAGAGGATAACAGGGCTCACTGTATGAGAAAGACAGAGAGCCCCTCTCAACTACCAAGGAGAAGGCTGGAGGAGTGTCTATGTTGGGACAAAGTGTCTGGCAAGCTCTCCAAGTGGCACTAGGGAGGTGTTGTGTCCTGCTAGACAAAGTCTAGTGTTTCTGCCAACCACTCCCCCAAGGGCTGGCCCACACGCACACCCCCTGACCCATCCAACACAAGTGTCACCAGTCAGGTGACCCAGCAAACAAAATATCCAGAGTGCACGTGCTCGAGGCGAGTTCAAAGTACCATATTCACTGTGTCCGTGTTGTCATTTCTACATCATGCAGGCCTAGGGCCCAGAACAGAACAGGAGGCACCCTGCACTGACATGTTATACTCCAGGGGCGTGAGATGGAAGAGGTCTCCCTCACTGGCACAGTTCCATGCCATATAGGGAAGGAAGCTGATTGGGGTTGAAGTGTTAGTGGTTTTAGGTTTCGAGCGGGCGCTCCGTCTTGCCGCACTTGTAAGGTGGTGGGGCCTCTCTGGAACTGCATTCAGGAGCAGGGGACAGGTCGGGTCGATCATTCAGGCAGCTCAGTTCTCTCTCCTAGGAGAACTCCAGCGTCACTGTGGCTCATTCAGGACAGAGACCTGTTTGGAGAGCAGTGCATTGTTATTGAAAGGAAGAGGCAGCTCTAATCCCCCAGGCACTGAAATAGACCTGAGTTGACTTTAAGCATTTAGGCTATTTTCTTCCGGTGACTGGTTGCTGAGGTGTGTTTGGGGGATGTGCCTCTCGGCGTGCAATTGGCAACGAGGCCTGGATCCACCAGTTTCGGACCACCAACCCCGGGGGGGGTGAAAACCACCCACAAACAGAGCGTGGCAGACGGAGCCCAGAGGACTCCACGAACAAAGCAGGCCAGAAGGCGGGGAAAAGAGGTTACAGTCACCACAGTGCTGGCAGCACAGGAAGAAAACAAGGGAAGAGTGCAGCATCCACGCAGAGGACGCAAGGCACAAGACGACAGTACGAGGCACAGCAGGTCCGCACAGTGGAGTTCCCGAGGTTAGAACACTCAAACAGAGGGGGCTTACAGGTAGTGGACCTACACCCAGTGCCACCAGTTACAAGCAACAGGGAGGTGGCACGCAGCCAGACCCACGACCCCAAGGAGGCGGCACAGCCCGACGTGAAGGAACCGACGCAATCCTGGACCTTTCCAGTGCTTCGGGCAGTGACAATGATAGCCAGAGTTCCAAGCGAGAACAGGAGGGAAGGCAAGCACTGGGAAGCCCACCCAGCAGTAACGAACCGTCCAACCCGAACCAACGCGACGCAAGGAAGATGTGAGCTCAATCCTCCTCCCTCACCAACCTTGTCCCTTTCCTACCGAAAAGAGGCGAACCAACAATGCCGTGGAAGGACTGGAAAAGGTATTTTCTGATCTACTTATCAGCTTCGGAAGAGGAAAGTGAGGCGGAATATTCGAGCTCCAGGAGGAAGAAAATACTTCTACATAATCTGGGACCAGAAGGCATTAGGGTATGTAAATGTAAATGTAAATGTATTTCGATTTATATAGCGCACATTTCACCCAGGGGTCTCAAGGCGCTTGCTTAGAGAACCCGTCCTGGTATTCCCCTGTGAGAGATACCCGGTAGGGTATTCACAAGGTGAAAGCCAGGCATCCCGCCGCGAGGGGCCGTAGTGGAGATTAAGCAAGCTATTGCCCAGAGTCGCAGAGTGTGACCCCGTGAGTTGAGTAGGCACCGGAGCGAGAATTGTCGAGTCCGTGGAATTTTTGAGCCCGAGACCCACTGAGGCGGGGAATCGAACCCTGGTCCACGGCTGATCTCAGCTTCCGGGTCTGCCGCCTCTAACCACTGAGCCACACTTCTCTATGTGATAACCTAGTGAAGAAGACCAGACCAGCAGCGGACACAGACGAGTTTCAACATGCCATAAAGGATCTGGACACGCATTACCGCCCAGTAGTGTGCATGGCCATAGATCACTGTAACTTCTTGCAAAGAAAACAAGGAAGCGGTGAGACAATCGATGAGTATGTGGCAGCCTTACAGAAACTGGCCTTGACGTGCAAGTTTGGGACATTGAATGACGAACTGGTGCGAAACCAGATTATCATGCACACATCCAACACTGCCGTACAGGAGAAACTGTGGGTGAACGGAGATGCGCCACTCAAAGAAGTGTGGGCGTTGGTGAAAAAGGCCAAGCTATTAAAAAGGTGCGCGAAAGCCTCAAGGAAAGACACCATCAGTAAGACAACAGTATGCAAGGTCACGGAAGGGAACAGATCGGACAAGAACAAACAAGCAGGACCACCCAGAACCCAATACCAGAAGAAATACCCGCAGAAGGCGGGAGGAGCGCAAAAGACCAAAGGGGAGAAAAAGGAAAACTGCTACCGATGTGGGAGCTTCTCACATGCCGGAACCGATAAAGTATGCCCAGCCTTCAGGGCCAAATGCTCATATTGCGGAATCTTAGGCCATTATGAAAAGGTATGCAGACGCAGACCCAGAAGATCGGAGGTTAAATATGTAAAACATGGAAGTGATGAGGAAGAAGAGGCAACGGCAGAAGAGGACGACGGAGAGGAAGTATTATGCATAGATGACCAAGTCCTGGGGATAGACTGCAACGGATCCAACAAACCAGTACTGAAGATGAACATTGGCGAAGTAGCGATTGACATTGTTGTAGACTCAGGGTCCCCCTACACAATAGTGCAAAGAAAGGTGTGGGAGAAGGAGTTCCAAGATGCGATAAAAGTAGACTTGATTCCTCCAGACATACGCCCAGTCACATACACAGGAGAAAGGATACCGATGGTGGGGTATTGCCCTCTATTATTCGAGTTCAAGGGACGCTGTACGTCACAGAAAAGGGGCCGTCGGTACTAGGATGGAAAGACCAAGGAGTGCTGGGCATAAAGCTTAACCCGGGAGGTGTGGAAAAAGTGTTGCTTACAGACACTGAACAAGGGTACGATAGTGAAGCATGGAGGAGAGATTACCCAGAAGTCTTCAAAGGGACGATAGGCAGATTGACCAAGTTCACGTACAAAATATGTTTGAAGGAAGGAGCGCGCCCGGTGAGCCACAAAGCCCGGAACATCCCATTCCGTAGCCGAGAAACGGTGCAGGAGGAATTGGAACGCCTAGAAAGAAGTGGTATATAGAAGCCATAGAGAGTGCTGAATGGTTGTCCCCTCTGGTGGTAGCACAGAAACCCAACGGGAAGGTGCGCCTGTGCGTGGACTTCAGGGAACTGAATAAGAACATATAGGTAGACAAATTCCCCTTACCCTGAGTCAATGAAATGCTGGCAAAAACCAAAGGGATAAAGTGGTTCCCCACAGTGGATTTATCATCGGCGTACCATCAAATAGCGCTGCACCCAGCGTGCAGCCACCTCACGTCGTTCATCACCCCGTTTGGGTGCTACAAGTTTGTGAGAATTCCATTTAGACTAGCGTCAGCCGCGGCAGTGTTCCAAAAATTGATGCACAAGTTGTTTCAAAAGGAGGAGGGAGTGCAATACTTCCAAGACGACATTCTCATAATGGGGAAGTTAAAGACGGACCATAACGAAAACCTGCACACATTTCTGTCAATATTGGAGAGGAATGGGCTCACAGCAGAGTGGGAAAAGTGTAGATTTGGAGTACGATCAGTAACTTATCTGGGGCATGAAATCAGCGAAAGAGGGATAGAGCCCAAAAGAGCCAAAGTCTCAGCAATAAGAGATGCCCCGACGCCCACCAAGAAGGAAGACATCAGGTCATTCTTGGGAATGGCCGAATTCTACAGCAAGTTCATCTCACATTTTGCATCCAAGACCCACCATCTCAGACAACTCCTCAAGGAAAAGAATGGATTCAAGTGGGAAGCGGAAGAACAAGAAGAATTTGACGCCTTAAAGAGGGAAATCAGTGAAGCCATGCCCCTCAAGGGGGTTGACCAAACAGCCAAGTCGATACTGACCACAGATGCCAGCGACAAAGGCCTAGGAGCGGTATTGATGCAGAGGTTGTGAAAAACAGCCACTTGAGTTAACCTATTCAACCTCTGCTCTGACGTTAGACGCCTTTCAAAAGCAGCCACTTTGGTTAACCCTTTCAACCGCTGTTTTGGCGTTAGTCGCCTCTAAACCACTTCGACGATTTATCATACAAAGAGGCAGGCGCTGGAAACTGGAAAGCAGGAAACAGAGTTTAATTTGCTCCGGAGCAGAACACGTCAGATCAGACAAGGGGTATCTTCTCGAGGTGCTCTAACAACATCTCTGAGGCCTGGCCTCTTATACGCAGGTTTATGGCCTTATTGCATTCAACATGTCTTTGACAATGCTTTGAAGCACGGAAAGGCATCCCCGGAATCTCCGCTCCAGGCTCGTTTCCACACATATCTACAGTAGAGTTTCCCACCCCAATCTCTGCATGTGATGGTTATCGCGCAGCTGGACATTCCGCTGGGAACGGGAATATGTGTGATCGGTCGGATCTTGGATTGTGAAAGCATTGATCAACCTCCGCTCCTTTGAAGAGGGGCGAGTTCCTACTGTAAGGGGGGTAATAAACCACATCTGCAGGGCTAGGTGATGGCCTGGGATCGGCTCGGACAATCGGGCACAGGGGAAGGGGTTATCAAAGGACTCGCCTGCGTGAATGAGATGAAAAGGGTATGCGGATTCCGCACGAGATGTGGCTCCGGGGTTGGGTCGCGCTGAAGCTGCTTTATGGCTCCGACAGATGCTTGGGGGTTGCCAGCGTGCGGGGGATGATCGCAAGGCCGGGGAGACGTGCAAGCGATCGGCAATGTTACGAGAGTGGCCATAGTTTCTAAAATGGCTGCTGCTTATGCTTTGGTTATGGTCTAAAGCGGGACAAGATGGCGCTGGTAATGTTCACTCTATGATCCAATATTCAACAGTGCACCCTTTGAACATACCCCGACATCTTGTTAATTTATGTCAATGTTCATAATGTGGTGAATTTCTGTTTCATACAAAGCTTTCATGTGCTCAGATTGATTGTCCAAAGTCTTAGGGCATAATGAATTCGCAAACAGAGAACACAAGGGTGGTAGGCATTGTATCCCCAGGCAACACCCACACAAAACAAGAATTGGCACCAATGCAATTATCAACAATTTCCAGCCCCAGTCTTTCAGAGTGGTCCAAACCCAGCCTCCGAGTGTCCAGCCGTCTAGTTCCTGATGGATTTCCGAGGACAGTCTGTGGAGGTGTTCTATTGCCTTGTAGACGGAAGGTGAATAATCTGGGACAAAGGTGCAACAGCTGGCACCGATGATGCGACATGCTCCTCCGCGGTCCGCCAGCACCAAGTCGAGCACAAGACGGTTCTGCAAAGCCACGAGGCGGACCGCCTGCAGCTCAGCTGTGTTGTTAGCAAGGATGCCGGCTGTGACGTTCAATGCTGTTTCGACTGCTTGGGTCAAATGACGGATGGCCCGACTGTTTGACATCGGACCCCAGAAAGGAATGAGTCCCTTCGCAGCATCAAGGAACTGCGAAGAGGTGTAATCTGCTCGTTCTGTGTCCAGAGAGCGTTTCTGCCTGTGGTATGCTGCCGGTGCCACATAGGTGGGAGGAAGGACAAAGGAGATGTAGCATGTGCCTCCCCAGCCTTTAGGGAGCCAGGTATAGGCTTTGGTGCCGCAGACAAAGTACATGTTTGGGGATGTTACAAAGGAAGGGGGATCAGCAGTATTCAAAGTTCTTCGAAAAGGACAGGAGATGTGGCCCACAATTTTGGTCCCCAGACCCTCGATGCAGATAAGGCCGGAGACATTCACCACAGATAGGGCCACAGTCAGAGTTGCAGCAGTCCGTTTGCGTAGATATGAAAAGGTGGGTCTGGCCGGGTTGTTGAAAACCTGCATCTCGAGACGTTCTTTCTCCGGAATGTTCAGCTGAAGTGTTGCATTTGAGGTTTGAGGACAAAAGGGAGTGGAGGCTTTTCCGGTTTTTCCCAGCCAGAACCCATCGTAGAAGTGCGAGATGGTTTCGCCAGAAGTTGCATTGTCCTTGTAGCTCTCCCGCAGGAGCATCAGCCAGGCAAGGCAGGACCCATGAACAGAGAAAGGCGAAGGGATGAAAGGGATAGAATGTTCAGTTGCATGTGGCAGCAGCCCACAGATCCAGCAGTTGGTGGCATTAGCAGCGAGGTTGTGTTGGTGTAGTAATTGCACAAAGGAATTGTTCCAGAACTCCTTACGTCTTTCTCGGAGTTGGGGCGGAAGTGCAATGAGATAGTGTTCTTGTTTGGTGGTGGGCTGCACAGTAGGTATCAGAGTCTCATGGGCCGGCACGTTTTCTTCCACGACCCAGAGGGTGACCATGAGAAGGAGGCAGAAAAGGAAAGAAATGAAGAGGGCAATTGTCTTTGTTCGATGCAGTTTGTCAGTCTTTGGGTTCCTATAGTCGATTTTCGGATGTCCAGTTGCTTCCATCACCTTCATGTTGAGGGCTTCCATCACCTTCAGGCGGGCCTGGTAGCGGGCAGAACCACACACTTTGTCGGTGTCTCTCCTGGCAGCCTTTGTAGTGTTAGCTGCTGCTCTGAGACTGGTGACTTAATTAGTGGCCTGCTTTGCCGGAACCCTCCCCTTTTGTCGTAAGTTGTGCCCTTCCCTGGTTGGTACAGTGGGATCGGGAGACTCAGTCAGTTCAAGTGTCTCTGGGTCAGGGTAACAACTCAAGGCTGGTCGGTCTTTCTTCAGGAGTTCTTCTTGAGTGTCCACGTTTTCGTCCGCTGTTAGGGTTGGTGAGATCCGCCGGCAGTGGTGCGCAAGCAGCCAGTGCTTTTTGCCCTCCACCCGGAGTGCTGTTCGAGTGGAGATCAGGACTTGCCAGGGGCCCGTCCACCTGCGTTCCAGACTCTTCGTCCTCTGGAAGTTCCGGATGAGAAAGATCTCGCCGGGTCGGATATCATGCCCGGGGCCCCTGGATGTGTCCGGAATGGCTTGCTGCACCTGTTGGTGGATAACAGTTAGCGTTTTTGTCAGGTTATACAAGTAATCAGACATTAGGATGTTCGGGACATCATGGATGGATGTATGCTTCGGCGCAGCCCATATGTTCATAGGTCGGCCAAAGACAACTTCATACGGGGTCAAGTGGTGTTTGGTGGGAGTGGAGCGCATATACAATAGCGCCAGTGGGAGAGCGTCTGGCCATTTCAGTCCTGTGGTGGCGACTATTTTGGATAGCTTCAGTTTCAGTGTGGCGTTATGTCGTTCCACTAGGCCTGCTGATTGGGGGTGGAAGACTGCGTGAAATTTTTGTTTTACACCCAACCCTTTCAGTATGAGTTGGATAACTTCAGCTATGAAGTGGGAGCCATTGTCGCTCCATAAAATTCGACAAAGGCCTTAGCGGGGGGAGAATTCTTTTAACAGCACCTTAGCAGTGGTGATGGCGGTGTTGTCTCGAGTGGGGTAGGCTTACACCCATTTGCTGAACGCACATACAATAACCAATACGTATTTTAGACCATGGCACCTTTCTAGCTGAATGTAGTCCATTTGGAGGACCTCGAAGGGGTGGTCGGGAACCCCAAACCCCTTCCCGGGGTACTACAGTTCCTTTCCTCGGGTTGTGTTGCAGGCATATCAGGCATTGTTGAACCAGGAGTTTTGCTGCGTCAGCTATTTTGTCATTGTGCCAAACTTTAGAGATGAGTTCAATCATGGGGGCAGATCCTATGTGTGCAGGGGAATGGGCCATGGTCAGTATGGGGATCAGATAGGAATTGGGTAACAACCATTTGTCAGTGTCTCTCGTTCGCCAGCAGCCTTCATCGTCCTTCAGCCCCACCCGTGCCCATTCAGTCAGTTTGTGTGGTGTGCTAGTCGTTTGAATGTCTCTTATGGTCTCTCTAGTGTCTCTCCATTTTTCTCCTTGAGACCGGGTTACATACATGTGGGTAGTCGTCCTATTCTCAGCTGTCGTTCATGCAGTGATGTCAGCTAGAGCATTCCCTTGTCCTACGATGTCAGTGACTTTCTTGTGGACCTGGCATTTGATTACCGCCAGCTGTTTGGGGAGGAGGACTGCTTCAGTCAGGGCAGAGACTAGGTCTCCATGCAAGATCGGTGTGCCATGCGAGGTCAGGAATCCCCTCTCCTTCCAAAGGAGTCCAAAGTGATGAACTACCCCGAAGGCATACTGGCTGTCTGTGTATATGTTAGCAGTTGTCCCTGCTGCTATGATGCAACCTCGTGTACGGGCAATCAGTTCTGCTGCTTGTACGGATCGTTGTGTGATGCGAGCTGTCACAACAACAGTTCGGGCTGTGGTTACAGCGTATGCAGCGGAGGTGGTACCGTCAGGGAGTCTAATGCACGAACCATCCACCCATAGTTCGCCTTCAGGTTCTGGGAAAGCAGTATCTCGGAGGTCTACCCTGCTCCTGGTCTGTTCGTCAGTGAGGGTCACACAGTCATGGAGAGGAGCGACATTGGGCTCATTCTCGGGCAAGGGCAACAGGGTTGCTGGGTTCAGAGTGGTGCATCTTTTCAGAGTTATGTGGGGTGCCAGTAAAGTCAGTTCTCACCCAGTCAGTCGTGCGCTAGTCAGATGTTGGGTTTTGGTCTGATTCAGGAGGGTGTCAACAGAATGGGGTACCAGCACGGTGAGGGAATTAGAGAGTACAATTCCTTCACTCTGTCGGATGGAGACCGCAGCGGCGGCTACGGCTCGATGGCAGGCAGGCAGGCCTCTGGCTACAGGGACAAGAGTGGCAGAGAAGTAGGCGCAGGGGCGTTGCTTGAAGCTGATGGATTGTGTCAGGACAGACAAAGCACATCCCTCTCTTTCGTGTGTGTAAAGGGAAAAAGGCTTGGAGTAGTCAGGGGTTCCTAAGACAGGGGCTGAACAGAGGGCGTCTCGCAATTCTTTGAATGAAGATTGGCATTCGGGGGTCCAAGGGAGTGGGAAGGGGACATTTTTGGCAAGGAGGGAAAGTAGTGGTTTGACAATGAGGCTGAAGTTTGGTAACCACTGTCGACAGAAGGAGGTGAGACCTACCAGGGAGCGGACTTGCTTCTCGGTTTTAGGGACAGGGGTGTATAAAATGGTCTGGATTATGTCGGGCGTACGTTTCCTCCCTTCTTTGGACAAAAGGTGGCCTAGGTAAGTCACTTGGGGTTGACAAAACTATAATTTCTTTTTGGAAACCTTGTGACCATTCTCTGCAAGGAAGTGTAGGCGCTGGATGGTGGCCGTGACTGCAAGGGGAGTGGTGTCGGCTGCTAAGAGGATGTCATCTACATATTGTATCAACACCACCCCACCCGGCAACTGGACTGCGTCTAGCTGTCTCTTGAGGGCTTGGCTGTAAATGCTGGGACTTTCGGTGTAGTCCTGGGGTGCTCGACTAAATCTATACAAGCGGGATTTCAGGGTAAATCCGAAAAGGTAGCGGCTGTCAGGGTGGATGGGAATGGAGAAGAAGGCGTTCTCAAGGTCAATAACAGTGAATGTGGTGGCAGTGGACGGGATCAGAGTCAGGATGGTGGTGATGTCGGAGACCACAGGGTATTGTGGCACGACTACCTTGTTAACCTCTCGGAGGTCGATGATGAAGCGGTACGCTTTCTCATCTCCCTCTCCTTGTTTCTTGATGATCGGCAGGATAGGGCTGTTACAAACATTGCTGACCACCTCCTCTACCACTCCTGCATCTACTAAGGATTGAATAATCTCTACCAGTGCCTTCTCGCCTTCGGGAGATATCCTATATTGTGGGAGTGTCGGGAGTGTTGCGTCCTGTCGTACAGTTATGTGCACGGGGTCAATCATCATTCGTCCTACGTGTGAGTCGGTCCTTGCCCATAAGTACAGGGGAAGGGTGTCAAGCAATGATATGTCGGTATCAGTCACAGAGAACATGTGTCATGTTGGACAAAGTCTGAGCTGGTTGGGGTTGTCGTACAAAATGATTCAGACTCCGTCCGGTGAACATCTAATGGTGGCTCGGAAATGTTTCAATAAGTCAAGACCCATAATAGCGTCGGTGGTGTTGGAGGACAGCAGGAATGTTGTGTCAGTAGCGTGGTCTTCCAAAGAAAAAGGGATTGGTGTGGACAAGGGATTAGTGGAGGGCGTTCCATCGAAACCTATCGATGTTACGTGTGAGCCAGACAAGGGTGCCCTTGGAATCAGTCGTTTAGATAAAGCACTACGTGTTGCTCCTGTGTCTACCAAAAATGGAGACTTCGTGCCTAGGACCTTAGCGGTGACATAAGGGCCTTGCTGGTCAACATAGAGCTCGACTGGATCCCTCCCTTGTCTTTGGCAGTCCTATGCAAAGTCGTGCGTGTTGTCGTGGTCCGACTGTTGGCATTGATTCTGTAGGGGTTGGTCAAACGTGTTAGTTTTACTGGGCCTCTCGCCGTTATTGCTATTCGGGTGTCCTCGCCCACGTCCTTTATCTCTTGGATCGTTCGTTAAGTCTCTAGCCTCTTTATTCTTAAGTACTTCTAAAAGAATCAGACACTGGTATTTCCAATGTCCGATCCCTTTACAAAACGCACATTGGTTTTCGGTCAAATCTCTACGTCCAGCATAGGATGTGGGTGCATTATCTCTAGGAGGAGGGTTTCTAGGGGCAGTCGGTTGGTAGTTTCCTTTGTAGGATTCCCTTCCTATCGTCACTCCCTGCAACTGCGCAATCATAACTCTTTCCTTTAGGTCTTTCTTTTTCTTTTCCGATGCCCTGTCATTTTCATTCTTTTGATGCTCGTAGTACTGGGCCATCCGAAGGATAGCCGCGGGTTTGGAGGCCGCCCAGCTACTCTCGCTAGTCTGCAGTTTCTGCGAGACTTCTTGCAACAGACCTTTAACGTAATTTTGGACAAACAGGTGATGTCCAGTCGCAGTGGTCATGTCCTGACCACTATAGTCAGAAAACACTGTCTCGAATCGAGAAAAGTATTCGGAGACATCTTCTTGGGGTTTCTGACGGCAAGCCGTTACAATTGACCAATCTACCTTTTTCTCGGGGATCAGTGTCTTTAGTTTTTGAACAATTTTGTCGGGGAGTTCCAAAATGGCTTTTAAGGGTTTCTGTCCGGGATCTCGTTGCCTATCTATATCATCAAGTTGTTTCCAGGTATGTCCAAACAGCTCAAGGTGGTCGACTTTCCGGATTTGCTTCCACACATCAGCTGGTAGACATAACCCGAAAAACAAGTCGATGTCTGCTAAGGTCATGATTGTGGAACCTAGGGCCGTACCTAGTTCTGTATAAAAGGCTGTGGGGTTCTTTCGTAAGTCCGGTAAGGTTTTTCGGAATGTCAGGATGTCCTATCGGTCCCAAGGTTGGTACACCCAGTTATAAACCACCCTTCCGTTTGCGTCCTGATGGTTAATGTCATCATGAGTTCCCTGACCTCGTGGGGGGACCCAATAGGGAGCGGCTTCCTTTATCGGCATCATGGTATCAACTTTCCCTATCGAGGGTTCGGTCACTACAGGAGTCGTGTTTTTAGCTATCGGTCCTTGTTCAGTGAGGTGGCGGAAGACTTCCATCGTACGCGAGAAGAGTTCCGTCACGTCACACTAGCTCTCATCTCCTACATCTATCTTTCGATACAAGTTCGCAAGGCGCTCAGGCCTCGTTTCCTGATATCTCTCCTCATAGGCTGCGAGGGTATGGTAGCAAAATCGTACAACAAAGTGTCGTTTATGGCTGCTAGCATACGTGTCACATATGTCTGAAGTATGTTCTTCCGTCTCTTTTCGGTGTATTAATGTTTTTACAATTTTGTCAATACCCACTCGTTCATGGCTGTTCAAGCGGCTTGCTCTCATGATTTCCTTTCCTGCAGCTTCTGGCTGGTTCGAAGCTTCGATTGATATGGGATTTAGTACGAGAGGCTCAGTCGGTGCAGAGGCAGTGGGTACCGAAGCCCTGGCACTACCTTCATTAGGGTCGGAGGTTGCTGGTGTTGAGCTATAGGATGGGAGGGAGCATATGGAGGGGGCATATAGATGATCGGCGGACCTAGGAGTAAATCATCGTTCGCCTTTTGCTTTGATGGTAGCTCAGGGTAAAGTGCAGAGGGTGTTCTAACAGGACATTGGGCCGAAGTGTCGGACTCCCGTTCTCTCTTTATTCTCTCTCTCTCCTTAATCTCTTCTTCTAATTTTTGACCGGCCAGATGGGCTGCTTTTCGCATCTCTTTGTCTATCTTTGCTTCGTCTCTCTTTTTGCGTTGCATTGCTTCCTTCCGCCACATGCCGAGACTATCGAGCATCGTCGGCATGGTTTTCCGTTTAAGAAGGGCTGTCTCTAGTGCTTTTATTCTATTTATGTCAAAAGATCCCATCAGTGGCCACTGACTTTCTTGATCTTTCCTGGTATTTTTATGCCATAGCTTGTTGTAGGCTACGGCGACTAATCCATACTTCGTGAACATGTCCTTATTAGGGGTTCCCTCCAGTGGAGCTGGATGATCTACCTCTAATAAACGGTCCGGGCTGAACCAACTACCAATCAGTGGGGAGAAGATAGGCATGACGTACAACGAATAAAAAGTATTTCAAACAATGGTGGACAAAGGTCCGCACTACCTATCCTTCACTACTTGCAAAGACTAGACAGAATATTCCTATTCTTCGTTATTTGCAAACAGGGAATATCTCAGAAGAACCAATGTCATTTAACAACCGAGGTTAAGCGATTCAATCAAATAAATATTAACTAGTATTTTCAAACCAAACAATCAAACAAACAAAGAGAGTCGTGCTGTACGACCTTACCCGGACCGTATGGACAGTTTCCTCGTCTTCCACTTCCAGCGCCCGGTCGTCCTCTATTCTCTGTTAGTGCTCCGGCGCTCCTGAGGGTTCCCAGTCAGGACCGTAGATCACTCGAGAGAGGTCTGTTCGGAATCAGCGAAGTTCGGATGATCGGCCGCCAGACGAGGGTCTATCAGGCGGGAGCTCTTCCCGATCGTTGCAGTCGTTCACTCTGTCGTCAGGACCTCTCCCACTGGATCCACGTGTCGCTGATGGGCCCCACGTTTGGGCCACCAATTTGTGGAAAACAGCCACTTGAGTTAACCTATTCAACCTCTGCTCTGACGTTAGACGCCTTTCAAAAGCAGCCACTTTGGTTAGCCCTTTCAACCGCTGTTTTGGCGTTAGTCGCCTCTAAACCACTTTGACGATTTATCAAACAAAGAGGCAGGAGCTGGAAACTGGAAAGCAGGAAACAGAGTTTAATTTGCTCCGGAGCAGAACACGTCAGATCAGACAAGGGGTATCTTCTCGAGGTGCTTTAACAACATCTCTGAGGCCTGGCCTCTTATATGCAGGTTTATGGCTTTATTGCATACAACATATCTATGACAATGCTTTGAAGCACGGAAAGGCATCCCCGGAATCCCCGCTCCAGGCTCGTTCCCACACATATCTACAGTAGAGGTTCCCACCCCAATCTCTGCATGTGATGGCTATCGCGCAGCTGGACATTCCGCTGGGAACGGGAATATGTGTGATCGGTCGGATCTAGGGGTGTGAAAGCATTGATCAACCTCCACTCCTTTGAAGAGGGTAGAGTTCCTACTGTAAGGGGGGTAATAAACCACATCTGCAGGGCTAGGTGATGGCCTGGGATTGGCTCAGACAATCGGGTACAGTGGAAGGGGTTATCAAAGGACTCGTCTGCGTGAATGAGATGAAAAGGGTATGCGGATTCCGCACGGGATGTGGCTCCGGGGTTGGGTCGCGCTGAAGCTGCTTTATGGCTCCGACAGATGCTTGGGGGTTGCCAGCGTGCGGGGGATGATCGCAAGGCCGGGGAGACGTGCAAGCGATCGGCAATGTTACGAGAGTGGCCATAGTTTCTAAAATGGCTGCTGCTTACGCTTTGGTTATGGTCTAAAGCGGGACAAGATGGCGCTGGTGATGTTCACTCTATGATCCAATATTCAACAAGGTCCAAAGAAGGAGAGATTTCCACCGTCTGTTTCGCATCAAGATCGCTGGCCCCCAATGAGGAGAAGTTTAGTGTGATAGAGAAAGAAATGCTAGCAGCGGTGTGGGCCATGGAACGTTTCAGGCAGTTCCTGTGGGGTTCGTGCTTCCTGCTGCGCACGGATCACAAGCCTCTGGTGAAGGTCCTCACCTCCAGTGGACATGCGCATGCCACGCCGCGCATTGCAAAAAAGACTTTGAGATAACTGGACTATGTGTACGTAGTGGAATACATTCCCGGGAACAAGAACAGGGTTGCCAATTTCTTAAGTAGAGCAGCCGCCATGGAAAGGGCGGGAGACCAGGAACCTTCAGGATGGGAAGGTTACATGGTAGCAGTGCCGCAAGACCACGAGCAGGTGATCAGCGGACAGGAGTGGGCACAGCGTACAACCAAGATGAAACTCTGGAAGCAGTGAAAGGATATGTGACACATGGCTGGCCAGATAAAAGACACCTAGACAGCCAGTTGAGGAAATACTGGGAAGTGCGAGAGGAACTGTCAATCGGAGAAAACCCTGTGTTCTTTTTGAGAGGAGACAAAGTGATTCCTCCCCAGAAGCTAGTGGAGCATCTCTTAACAATTCTTCATGAGGGACATCTCGGCATAACGAAAACAAAGGCCCTAGCGAAGCAAGCATACTGGTGGCCGGCTATAGACACCCAAGTCGAAAGACACGTGAGGATGTGTGAGTCATGCAGCAGAGCGGACAAGTCTCCAACGATGATACGTCCACCTCTTGGTAAATTTCCCATCCCAAACAGCCCGTGGGAAATTATCTCGATTGACATCATTGGGCCCATTCTCAACATCGAAGGAGTGCAGAAATATTCCATAGTGATGGTGGACAGGTATTCGAAATGGCCCGAAGTGGAAGTAAGGGAGACAGTGGACACAGAGGCAGTGTTGTCCTTCTTGATGTCAACGTTCGTGAAGGAAGGGATCCCCAAGGTCATCACCTGCGACAACGGACCACAATTTGTGTCAGCCAAATGGGAGGCATTCATGGCCCGTAATGGAATAGAGGTGAAGCACACCCCCATATACCACCCCGCGGGGAATGGCCTTGCAGAAAGATTCAACCGAGTAATAATGGGAACGGTCCAGGCTGCTATCAGTACAGGACAGGACTGGGAGAAAGAACTACCGAAGATGCTGCGGGCATATCGCATCACCCCGGCCAGTACGGGGTATAGCCCTTTCAAGGTACTGAGAGGAAGAGACCATTTCACGAAAGATAATCTAGCATGGAAACACCTGGTTATACGGAGTAAGTGGTCCCCGGCGGTGGTGAGGAGGAACATGGAAAGGGCGCAGACCCTGTACACAGAACACTACAACAAGAGGCGGAGTGTACACGACATGGCCTTGGAGAAAGGAGAATGGGTGAGAGTAAAGTTGGCTGTAGTGAAAAGGAAAATCCAGGAGAGAGTCCTGACTTCGACATTAAGGGCCCTTGCTTTATCTATTGGACTTGTTTTCACAACATAACATGGTTTTCAAAGTATTCTCTTTGTAAAGATTACAAGCTTCACTACTTCCTTGAATTGTGGTTTGTAGGTGTTTGGCTGGACACGTGGTTATTGTGCAGGTGTTTTTGATTTTTGTTTCGTCAAACATTGTTTTCAAGGTATTTCTATGGGCTCTTGACAGTTACTTATGATAGTTACATCATCATTGTTTCATTTTCTTCTACTTTCCACATCTTCTGTCCATGTACATTAATTACTCTGTGCCTAGATCTTCCTCTTTGGTCCTGGTTTTCCTGCTGTCTGAACTCATACCGGTCCAGAAGACAGGGATGAGCTTTGGTATAAATCAGGAAGAGGAGGGGCACTAGGGGATTATTTGACAGACAGCAATCAGGGCATCAATGTGCAATAATCCCAAACATGGCAGAGAAATGTTAGCACATGTTCTATCGGAGAAATACCAAATCATTTTCCAATAATTAGCGACAACTATCTTTCTTTGTGGCGACAGTTGCGTACTTGCAGCCAATGCTGTTGGGCCCAGATATATAAAGGTTTTGCATTGCGTTTGCATTACATTTTTAATGCAGACCTGATGCATAATCCTTTTTGGTATTTACAAAGTATTGCAAATGGCTAGTTGCATTGCTTTGAAAATAAAAGTAACTAAAAGTAGCGCATCGCGCTGCCTTGCATTATTTTGAATCAGGGAGGCGTTCCACGGGTGGTGCATGTGTATTCTTGTGCACCATCCATGTTTTGCGATGCAAGTCCATATATACAAAGACTTGTAGACACAGATTTGCACCAAAATTCTGTGCCCGTCTGAGGCTGGAGTAGCGAGGAGCAATGTCTTTATTTCTTCTTGTTATTTCCTGTTTGCACGTTTGCTGCATTTGAAACAAGCATTTACAATGCAACGGTTTCGCCTTTGGAAAAGTTTGAGCTATTGGCATTATGAATGACAAACGTTTTATTTATGTGTTAGTTTTGAAAACAGATAAATAAATGGCATTGTCATTTACAATGGCAATAGCTTAATCTCTCGCAAATGCGATTTGTATTGCAACTATTTCACTTATCATTTTGCACTACAATGAAAACTGGCTTGTGCATTTACTCCTGCAGAAGAGTATCAAGAGGAGAGGCCCTGTTGCAGACCCGTGGAGTTTCAAGTATCTGTTGTGCATCACCTCATAACAAACAGCATAATTGTAAACGGGACTGAGAAAACTTTTTTTTTTTTAAGAGGAGTGCCCCTCTAAAAGAAAGGCCCCGGTCTCTACTGCTTTCTTTTACAAGGACGCACTTGGTTGTTGTGAGGCGCAGGTTGAAAAGAGAAATTGCGTTGTCAGTCCTCGCCCTGGTCCAGTCAGCAGGGCCACATTGGTGCTGCCATACCCAACCTAGCGCTGCCAACTGCATGCCCAATGAACTCAGTGCAGCAACGTGTGCCCACCCTCATGCTAAAGCAAGCCACCCTGTCCTGAAGGCAGCAGCCCTGGTTCCGCCGCGGTGTCGCCGCCCTGGTCTCCCTGGTCCAGCGGGTGTCTTCCTGCTGCGCCCGCTCTCTTATCGACCAGTCAGTCACTTTCCCTCATCCGAAGCCCTGCTCCGTGCTGCACGTGTTCCTACGCATTGATGCTGCATCTTTGTTCTCACTCATAGGGTCCAAGAGAGCAGAGAAAGCTTCTGCAGGACCGGACCTGATAGTAGACATATCAAGGTTTGGGTCAGTTTACGCCTCTCCTCCCCCCATTTACTCCACAGGTTCAGATAAACAATAAAAGCTGCTCACAGCCCTGAAGCACAACCGCACACAGGGGCGAGAGCACACACCCACGATCACACCTTAAAGGGAAATAGTGAGGTAGCATAAGAGTATTACAACTAGTAATGTAAATAAAACATTCTTTGGCCCAAGGTATACATCTCTTCGTAGCAGCCATGACTGTACCAACTGTGCACAGAGTGCCTCAGGTGGAGGGTGTTGGGGCTGCCCTCTGAAAGCAGAGCCATGGAAGCTTCGGGAACAGTCAGCATGATATCAGGCTCTATCAGGGCAGACACTAAAACATCAAATCCAAGGTCGGAGTGTAGCTGCAGCGAAGCAACACTGTGGTGTCCTGGCCCTGGACTCCATTAGTCTGCTCCACTGACCCTGCAGGTGAAGGGAGAGTGCAGAGTTAGGACTCAGGGCAGGTGACCCTGTCTGCAGACCACCCGTGCTGGCTTTTCCCCTCCAGGGTGCAGGCTAGGAGCACACGACACCCCGACCTCCTCAGCAGGGAGTGTTTATAGTGCCCTCTCCGCCTGCCAGTCGCCCTGGCACCCACCTGCTGCTGAAGTCCATGAGCCCTGAGCACGGTGCCAGGCACGGACTGATGCCCGGCTGCTGCCACAGCGGAGAGCTGGTTGGCCGCTCCGCCATATCTTCCTGCAATCCAGAGGTGGCTGGTGGCCCCTCGGTTGGTGCTACTCTGCAATCATGGCAAATGAAGCGCCGCTTTGGGGCACCAGGCACCATCTCCATTGCTGGCACTGTTCACCCATTCAAAAATACCGACGGATACCGCAGCACTGTCGTGGATTGGGACCGGCATAGTGACGTGCGCCTTGCCATGTTGCATGACGTCATTGTAACTCTATTGCAGAATGGTGGCGATAAGAGTGACAGGTTTGACAGCCCAGGTAGAATCACGCTCGGCTGTGGGCTCCATTAAACTTAATAAATGTAACATCTGGCATCATGGCATTTATTTCCCCTTCATAACACACCTCTGGGCAGATGTGCCCCAGTGGAGCATTTACCGCCATCTTTACCCGAGTCCCAGCTTCTTGCCAGACGGCTGAGACCCACGGAGAAGGAGACCCGACACGAGGGAAGGAGGAGGCGCACGGGGATGCACGGGACAGAGGCGCAGGGGACATGGTGACTTCTACTACGGGGGGAGGGGCGGACACCGACAATGTGTCCCGACGCCCCTCTCCCCTTGCAGGCACTCACCGGGTCCGGCGGCTGCTGGACGAGAGCTCCCGCTCCTCGGGACTCTCCGGGGCCGCGGAGGGGCGTTCTCTTTCCCCGGGGCTCCTCCTGTGCAAGCAGATCGACTCACCTGCACCTTGCGACGGCGGCACTTCTCCGGTCTCCCTTTTCGGCATGGGAGACCGGCAACATCGACGGCGGCAATCTCGCTGGCACTTCTCCGGTCTCCCTCTTTGGCATGGGAGACCGGCAACGTCCTCCGCATCTCCCGGGGCTCCCTCCAGGCCACGGGAGCCCCGCGGGCGCCGCCATACTTCTTGCCGTCATCCTTCTTCCCCCGGGCTGCGGGGGGCGGGCACTTCCGGCCGGCCGCGCTAGGATTGGCCGGCCGGCCGGTCACTTCCGGGTCGCCGCGGGCAGCGCGGCGGCCCGTCACTAGCTCAGGCAGGCGGGCGGCGAAGTTTCCCGAGGAGTGGGCTCCCTCGTGGACCAGCAGTGACGTCCACGCAGCTTCACCAATCAGGAGCAGGATAGTCACTGGTGCCGGCAATGCCGGACCAGATTCGGGGGCGTTCCCGGCTTTCGGCTGACGTCGCGTGACGTCGGCAAAAGCCAAAGAATCTCGGGAACGCCTCCGAATCTGGTCCGGCATTGACGGACAGGCCCCTCGTCCAATGGCTAGGCTCCATTTATGGAGCCAGCCAATGAATGACGAGGGCCGACCCAAAGCCACACTACAGTTCTCATTAGATTTCTCCTGCGCAAAAGCTGCTTGCGCAGCTTTTTGCAGTCGAAACCTAAAAAGCAGAGGCTTTACATCTAGGAAGAAGGCTCAAAGTATAGCTTTTGTGCAGGAAGGCCTCACCAATTGTTACTGTATAATTGTAACATGCGGCTCGTGTATCTCTGTTATGAAAGTAGAGAGAAAAGTGTGGTGTTCTCGCATGTCAAAAGCACGGTGCGCATGGCTTGTTATCCTCTGCCTCTGCGTGTATTAAATACCGTGGCATGAGGCAATACTGTCGTCTAAATGATTGCCTCATACAATGTATTGAACTACTATGCTATGTTTCACGCGCTGTCGCTAGGCATTGTGGATGTTGTAGTTCCTACCTTTCTGTTGCAATGATACCAACTGTGTCATTCGTCAGCAGTAATTTGAAAAAAGAAAGAGAGTTTTAGTGATGTAAATGTAAATGTATGTAAATGTATTGCGATTTATATAGCGCACGTATCACCCGAAGGCATCAAGGCGCTTGCTTTGGGAACCCGTCCTGGCTTTTTCCCTGTGATCCTTGTTAGCGGATATTTTCTTCCGAATTCTTGTGTGCCAAATAATCATCGACCTAAAGTGTTTGACTATTTTTCTGTGCGGTCCCTAATGGGTCTTGCTAGCAAAATGCGTTTTGGGGCAGCCACCTTTAATGTGGTCCCAAGATCATAAGTTCAATTACTGCTAATTGTGTATGAACCCTGGTTAGTGGGAGTATATTGCTGGTATCTTTGCGAATTATCATTGTGCAATTGCGTGTAAAGAACAGACTACTCTTATGTATCCCCTGTGGACACTAGAAACCCTGTGTTCCTGAAAACGATCAAAATAGTGCAATTTAAAATTTTAAATCTTACCTGCTTGTCGGAACAAGGTAGGAAGATGAGCTGAAGAAAAGGGTAGGGATCCTGTAGCAACAGGTTAACGTTGAGCCCCATTCCTTTCCTCCTGTAAATATATATATTAACAATTATAAAAATCATAAAGATAAACAAACAATATTTGAAAAATGAAAAAGAATATATTATACATATAAAAAGAAAACATAATATAAAATTAATTACATGTAACAAAAACCTTCAAATATTATATCAAATGGAATAATAAATCAAATTAAAAAAATAGTTTTAAACTACAAAATATTTACAAACACAAAAAGTAATTAATATATAAATATATTTATTTTATTTCCTAACCTAAAACACTTCACCAAAAACAAAACACTTCAACTTTTTAAATTACATTTACTTCTATAATTAACATAATTAATAATCAATTAATTAAATATTATAAATAAAAAACTAATAAATATAAATTGACTACACACATTTACTATAATAGCCACAACATACACCTAAATTAAACTATAAAATCATAAAACACAATTAAAACGTATATTTAAATTAAAAACTATTACTATTAACAACTAATAATAAAGTAATTAAAATGTATTTAATACCCATCCTTTACCCTTTTAAAAGTAAAAACAACACACAAAAATTAACAATTACCCAAAATAAATATCAAATATTTAACATCAATTACCAACTATATAAAAATTCATTAAACACAAATTACTTCCCACCCTTTACTCCTACAAAACATCACAACACACACCTAAAATTAATTACACAATTACCACAATTACCAATTAATTAATTACAAATAATTCATAACCAATTATTAATTCATAAATTAAAAAGTAATTACTTTCCACCCTTTCCACCCATAAACACTACAACACACACCTACAATTATTTACACAATTACGATAATTAATTACCAATTAATTAAATAAAATTAATTAACAACCAATTATTGATTCATAAAATAAAAATAAATTACTTCCCACCCTTTACACCTATAAACACCACAAAATCCAACTAAAATTGATTACACAATTACCATATTAATTTCAATTAATTAATTAATTTAAATTAATTCACAAACAATTATTAAATATTAATAATAAATTACTTCACACCTTTAAAACTATAAAATCTCAATTAAACAAATATTATTAAAAAATAATCAATTAATTTAATATAATTGAATTACTTCCCACTCAATCCCCCTATAAACCCACCTCCCGCTACGGAACTAAAAACACAAAATTCAGTTAAAAAAAAAAGAACTACTTAAAATGTAACACATATATTAAAAAAACAAATTGTTATACAAAAACATACATTATATACATATAAATGTAGGTTAAAATATATAACATCAATTTAAAAATTATATTTTGAACAACTCTATTTTTGAAAATGGTACTAAATATTATGATATTTTTTAAATCGATATTGCTTGCCTTTAGTTGATATTCTTGACCACGATATTCTTGCTGTTGATATTTCCGAATCACAATATTATTTACTCGATATTCATGCAACTCAATATTTTTTTTTTTACTGTCTGCACACCACTGTACAGATGGGGCCACTCAGACAAGGGGTTGCCAGATTGGGCTATTTCCAGCAATATGGGCAATATTTTTCACCTTTGAGTGGGAAATGACTCTTCGAGTGAGGTGCACAAATTCTGACTTTAGTTCACCCTATGGGGGTCATTAGGATCCGCCCGCCACACTATCAGGAAACGGGACCGCCCACCATAAGGGCGGGGGTCCTGTGGGGGCAATTAGGATGCGCCCGCCACAGTGCCGGGCGCATCCTGCATTCCTCTCATTGTGACGGTCAGTGCACTCAGCACCGCCCGCCACAATGCCAGGAAGGCATGTTGTGCACTTCCATGCACAACATGGCAGGCACCGCGCGGTTCCTGCCATGTTCTGCATGGAACTTCTGGGGGTTACCATAGGTACCCCCGATGTGCACCCCACCCCATAGAGTCCCTGGGGACCCCCAATGTCAAACACCGCATGCCTTGCCGCCACGGAAAGGCATGTCCCCGCCTGCATGGTAATATGGATGGAGGTGTCTAACAGACACCGCCACCATATTTAACTCTTTTCCGCCCGGTTAACTTGTTGACCGGGCGGAAAAGTGGCGGACAGTCTTTCCGTCCGCCGCGGTCCCCCCTGCCATAGTAACATGGCGAGGGGAATTGGGTGGCGGGCGGGCCGTATCACGGGCGGATCGTCACCACCATGCGGGCGGTAGCGATCCGCCTGTGATCTTAATGGGCTCTTATGTGTGAAAATTCATGAATGCGGCGGCGAAGCCATCGACCAAAATATTTCAGAGCTTCCGGACTCGGTGCCCAGCAGGAAGCCAGAGTCTGCAGCCCTCTTGCATCCAGCAATTTCCAGGTGAGCTAATACATGAGTTGTTGGTGGAAGCAATCCCCACCTGTTTACAATACCAATATAGGGGCTCATTACGATGGTGGAACGAACGCCACTGCTGGGCCGGCGTTGGCGATCGTTCCACCATCGTAATGAGATTTACCCCCCTCTACATTATGACCATGGTGGGTACCACGGTAGAGAGAAAATCCATCCGCCGCTTTTCCGCAGGTAGCAATCGCCACGATTATGATGCCATGGCGGTTGAACTGCCATTAAAGGCTTGCGGTTGGGGCCCGTTGTGGGCCACCCTTGTGTTGGGGGAGCTGTGGGTGCACTGGGGGGTAGACATGGTACCCCCCAACATTTCACTGCACCAAGTGGCAGGCACAGTGTAGTGCCTGCCATGTAGTGCAGTTAAATGCACGACATGCTCCTTTCAACATCGCAGCAGTGCTGCTGTCAGCAGCCTCCGCCGCAATGTTAAAGGTGCAGAATCCAACCACAGCGGTGGCAGTCCCATCATAATTGTATAGACGGGACCGCCGCACACATGGTGGTCAGACCCAATCACCACTACAGTGGCGGGTGATGAAAATCCGCCCGCCATCGTAATGAGCACCTTAGTGTGCGGGCCCCTCAGCACAGTATACATGGACTGGATCTAGGACCAAGGTGGTAGGTGGTGGTCTGGGGGGTGGCCTCCATGCATCTTACGGGGATTATCCCCACAAGCATTGTTATAACACTGGATTGCACCATCTATTGTAGGAATCTAGGTCACATTTAGACTACACATGACCCCTTACTCACCTCTTAGTTCATTAACAGCATTGTCATCATGGCAGGAGCAGGAATGTTTCTGCGCTTATGTTTAAAAACCTTCACTCTGATGAATTCTTCACAATACGGTGTATAATCTGATGTGCTACAGTAAAAGGCTTCCAAGTGTTGTCAAAAATACACTTTTTAAATTGTGAAGATGTCTTATATTCTTACACAATGTTGCTCAATGTGGATTCCAAATATTTTTCTGGCTCAGCTCAAGAACCGACCTTTGGTTAGGCTCTGGCTTGGCTCACACTGTTATTTTGTTGGCTCGTCCTCCTCCATTGTAACCTATGTAGATCGCTTAATGGGGAATGTAGGAAGGTGGAATCTGACTACATGGTTGCCCCCACTTTTTTATTTTTGTTGCAGTAACAAAAACCTTAAACAATTACACATTTTGGCAGTTTTGAATATGTGTTGCTCCTTGATGGTACAAGTACACAGTTTCTCTGGCGTAGACATAAAGAATACATTGCATATACCCCAACAATACTTTCCCCTGCATTCCGCTTCACTCCCCTGTCTCTTAACCGACTTATCCCCACCCTCTTGTATCATTCATCACCGTTCTCCTCGTCAGTATCATCTTCAGGCAGTGGATCGCACAATCCCCCTCTAAAGACATTCCATGGATCCCAGATCTTATTCCATTTACGTGGGCTGGCCCTGGCCTTGTAGACCGCGCGTTCCATTACCATAAGCATATCCATATTTCTACACCATTGTGTTAGCGTGGGTAGATCTGCTACACCCCACTTCTGCGCAACATCTCTCTTTGCAACCATAATGGCAAGTCTAGCCCATGTTTGACCATGGCGAGAAAGATCATTCGGGTCCCATATGTTCAGGATACATTTGCGTGGTTCAGGTACTATTGAGGTCTTTAGTGTTTGTGAGATGGTGTGCATAATCTGTTTCCAATAGTCTGTGATAAGCGGGTAACCCCATATGGTGTGTAGGAATGTACTCTCCTCCCCACATCCGCGCAGGCAGTAGGGATGCTGTGCTCATTGAAGCTTGTGTAGTATGGTTCTGGTGTAATATATCCTATGGAGGATTTTGAGCTGTACTAATCTGAACTTTGCCGATATCCCCACTTCCCTCGGGGACGCCAGCGACACATTCCACTCAGATTCATCCATATCTCCCACTTCGTCTGCCCATTTCTCTCGCAGTTTCAGTGTAGGGTCTGGTAGGTTGTTGATTAATTTCCGATAGGTGAGGGATGTGGCACTGCGCTGCATGTAATCTGTGAGCTGTCGATCCTCCATTGGTGAGGCCTCAGGGACTTCGGTGTCTGTCGGGATTGCTGTTAATAAGGCATGTCTGACCTGTACATATCTATAAGTCTCGTTAAGTCCTAGGTCATATTGTATCTGTAGTTGCGTAAATGTGATCACCGTCCCCTTGTCCCACAAGTCGCCCACCGTAGATATTCCGATATTGTCCCATTGTGTAAAGCCCTTACTGCGTCTCAACTGTCCCAGTGCTTTGGAATCCCATAGCAGGGTGAGTGTAGTAATTACTCCACTCCATCCCAATTGTGCCTGGGATGCGTACCATATTTTCGTGGAATGTTGTGTGGGTCCTTTGAGCTTCTTCACCAAACCCTTGTGGTAGAGCACTGCCAGTAAGCTGTTCGTGCCCATCTGCGCTCTATCAGCTCTGTAAGCTGGATCGTCTTGGGGTGCATGGATCCAATGATTAATGGTTTTAAGTTGTGTGGCCCAGTAATACAGTTGTAAATTCGGCAGTGCAATCCCGCCCTCATACCAGCTTCTGTTCAGTTTAACATGGGCAATCCGTGCCGGGCGGTTACTCCACAGCAGATTGGAGACCAGTGCCGTAACTTGATGAAAGTAGCGCCTCGGCACTGGATATGGTGTGTTGTCAAATGCATAGATAAATCTTGGCAGAGCCATCATTTTGTATAGCGCTGCCCTGCCCAGCAGTGTCAGGGGCAGAGTTGCCAAGTGTTTTACATCACGTCTCAGGCGTTTTAGTGGAGGTTTCAAATTTGTATCATAGAATTCTTCTGGGTTCTGCGTTATATGTATGCCAAGATACTTAAAGGAGTTTGTCGCTAATCGCAATGGACAGTCAGCGGCAACAGAGGGCTCCGGTCCCTGCAGGACGTATATTATCGACTTTGTCCAATTTATTGTGTAACCCGATGTTACCCCGTGAGCATCACACAGTGTAAGAAGCTCTGGTATGTTACGTTCCGGGTCCGTCAAATATACCAACATGTCGTCAGCATAGAGCGAGAGGCAGTCTTCCCATCCTTCACTCCAGCTGATTCCCTGTAACAGCGGGGTAGTCCTGAGTAGGGTCGCTAGTGGCTCCATTACTATCGCGAACAGCAATGGCGACAGTGGACATCCCTGACGCATCCCCCTCGCCAGTTGTATTGTGCGTGAGATGTGTCCGTTAGTCGCGATATGGGCAACCGGGTTAGTGTACAGAAGATGTATCCATGCTATGAATTTAGGGACGAACCCCATATGCTCTAGTACTGCGAAAGGATACTCCCATTCTACCATATCAAATGCCATATTTGCATCTAGTGATAGTATCACTGCAGGGCACGGTAGCTGTTGTGCCCGTGCCAGTACTCCATGAACGCGTCTAAGGTTTAAGGCTGTGTTCCTATTTGGCATGAAGCCTGATTGATCCGGGTGGATCAGCTGTGGGAGGTGAGACATTAATCTAGTAGCCAGTAGTTTTGCCAGGATTTTCGCCTCAGTGTTTATGACAGATATCGGGCGGTAGGACGCACTGTCCGCCAGTGGTTTTCCGGGTTTTGGAATTGCCACAATTGTCGCTGTGCGCTGGTCTAATGGGAGTTCCACGTTTGCCAAACTATCGGCATACATTGCTAGGAGCGGTGTGCTTAGTGTGTCTGACATTAGTTTATACCACTCTATTGGGATTCTGTTGGGGCCCAATGCTTTCCCGGACTGTACCGCATGTATAGCTAATTGGATTTCGTCAGCTATGAGGTCTGCCTCCAATTCCTTCGCTGCTTCCGGCGTAAGTGTCCGGGTAGTTATAAGGCTGAGGGAAGCTATTGCTGCTTCTTTTGACACTTCCCTGTCTGGGGTATAGGCCGATTCAAAGTAGTCGGCTAGTGTGTGGACTATGTCCTCGGGGTGTGGCTGGAGTGTGCCGTCCTCTGCATATAGCTGCTGTATTCCTTTGGTGCCTCCCCCTTTCTTGTCAAACTAGGCCAGCATTTTCCCCGCCTTGTCTCCCACCTTATATATCTTATGTGTAGTTGCAGTAATATCGTCTGCAGTCTTTCGCTTCAGGTGATCTCTATGTCGCTGTTGACATAATTGTAAGGCATGCAATATATCTGGTGTGGGGTCTGACATGTGCGTCGTGTTTGCCGTGTGCAGTGCGAGTTCTAATTCTGACAGTTCTTGTTGCCGTGATCTTTTATACCCAGTAATAGATGTTATCGCCTGACCCCGTAGGACCGTTTTGTACGCCTCCCAGAGAATCGATGGAGATGTCACTGACACCGTATTTTCATCAAAATAATGTTTTGTCGTTTTCTTAAGTTCCTTCTTAATGGTTGGGATTTTAAGATAACCAGAGTAGATAGGGTAGATTCTTTTGCGAGACTTCTCCTGACAGGAGAGAGTCAGTAACACTGGAGAGTGATCCGATATCCCCCTAGGTTGAATGTCAAGACTGTCTATGTTTTGCATCCCTGTAGTAAGCAACAGGAAGTAGTCTATCCGTGATAAGCTATTGTGGACTGGGGAGTGGAAAGTGTATTGCTGCTGGGTGGGGTGCATAAGTCTCCATCCATCTATCAGTCCCATCGCCTCTATGAAGCTCTGGAGCCTAGAGGGTCCGGGCATTTGGGGTCGCCCCGGGAATCTGTCCAATGTGTCATCTATTGTTGCGTTAAAATCTCCCCCTATAATGAGTTCCCCAGCTGGTAGATCTAAGAGAAATTCGCCCAGCGCCGGCAGAGCAATGGACTGCAGCGCTGGAGGTATATAAACTGACATTATGTTTAGTAGCCTGCCTTCCCACTGTCCCTGGATAGCTGCGAATCGTCCCTGGTCGTCCACCTTGGTGTGTAGGAGAATGAAGGGGGACGCCTTCTTCACTAGAATGCCCGTCCCTCTCGAGCCTGATGTGAACTCAGAGTGCGCTACCATGTGGTATCCTCGCCTATCCAATGCCTGGTATGCCCTTCCCGTGAGATGTGTCTCCTGTAATAGGATTATCGTAGGGCCCTGTCTTTTAATGGCCTGTAGTACCAGTCCCCTCTTGATTTTGTCCCCTAGTCCTCTCACATTCCAAGTCAAGATCCGCAGAGGTGCGACCGGAGTTTTGCGTGCCTCCCCCCTAGGAGTGTTAGGTTGTGAGGTGTGCATCATGGGGAATCTGTCCACACACGAGATGTCCTGCCCAGAACCTTAGTGCACCGTGTGTACCTTTTAGTCGTGTCATATTAGTGAGTCCGTTTCAACACATTCTGCCTCAATACGTAAAACCAATGTAACAAGAACAAACCCCCCCTCCCACCCCACCTCCCTGCCTCCCTGCTTAACGGACATTGAACCGCCCGCCCCCCCAACTTAGCAGAGTGCTCGTTCCCAACCCCACCCATGGTACTTGCTTGCTGGGGTGAAAGGTCCCGTGGAGGTAACGGCCCCCTCTAACCTGCTCGGCCCAACCCGGTCCAGTGTCCCAGGGCATTCTTGAGTTCAGTGTTCATTGCATCTGGTGATCATGTAGTCCCGAATCGGTCATGACTCTGCACTCTGTTCGCCGTTCACTGACCCTGATTCCGGCGAGCGGGTCTGATGTTCTTGTCTTGCAACTTGCGGGCCGGTCTGGTACCCCTGCTGCTGGCCGCGGTGATTCTTGTTCGTGCGTCGAGGTACTTCTACCTGTCTCCACCCCTCCAGCCAATCATTGGCCATTTCTGGTGTGTCAAAGAACCACGTCATTTTGTCAGCCACCACTCTGAGTTTTGCCGGGAACAGTATAGAATACTGAATTTCTCTTGCTCGTAGTGCTTTTTTGACCTCGAAGAAGCATTTTTGGCGACGGGAGACCTCAGCCGTGTAATCCGGAAAGAATGCAATAGTGGAGTTGTGTACTCTGATTGGTGGCGAGATTCTTGCCGCTTGAAGTATTGCATCCCTGTCTCTACAGTTAAACAGCCTGGCCAGGACCGGCCTCGGGGCTGCTCCCGGCTTCGGTTTGCCACCGGGGACTCTGTGTGCTCCTTCTACAGAGAAGAAGTGGGATAATCCCTTAGGCAACAGGGTCCACCTCACGTGGAATGTAGTGTGTATCCTGATGTTGGTGGAATACACACTGTGTGTTAAAATACCCCTCACACACCAAAAGGGCCCTTGGTGTCATGCTTCATCATTGGGGTCTTCCCGCCCCGCTGCGGGACGGGGCAGTGCCGAGACTAGCGACTACGCAGGAGCACCTTTTAATGTGGGTGCTATGTGAGTGAAGTGGAGTGAGTGTCAGTAGGGTCAGGGGTGATATAAGTAAGTGATGTTAAAAAATACCTGGCCTAGTGGCAGAAAAAATTATTTAATAGACACTGGCTGGTATTATTAAAAAAGTGATGCGGAGAGATGGAGCTGGTTAATGTGCTTGCTCTCCTGTGCGGGTCAACATGTTTCGGGGTGCCATGCCCCTTCGTCAGGACCTGTTAAAATCTAGATTGTGGCGTAAACATTATCGGCGCCATCTTGTCCTTCCCAGAACTCGTCCTTCCCAGAACTATACATGCGCGTAAGCAGCAGCCATTTTGATTGCCATGGCCTCTCTGCCCACTGCCGATAGCCAGCGCGTCTATCCCCCCCTCACTCTCTTGTTTCACAGGCCTCAGAGATGCTGTTAGAGCACCTCGAGAAGATACCCCGTTGTCTGATTTGATGTGTTCTGCTCCGTCAGAATAAAACTCTGTTTCCTGCCTTCCAGTCTCCACCGCCTGCCTCATTGTTTGATATTTTTCGAATGGTTTGAGAGGCGGCTAACGCCGGGCAATACTTAAAGGGTAACGATCGAAATCTGCCTCACCTTTTACAATTGGCGCCCAAAGTGGGGCCCATCAGCGACACGTGGATCCAGTGGGAGAGGTCCTGACGACGGAGTGAACGACTGCAACGATCGGGAAGTGCACCTGCCCGATAGACCCTCATCTGCCAGCCGATCATCCGAACTTCACCGGTTCCGAACAGACCTCTCTCGAGTGATCTACGGTCCTGACTGGGAACCATCAGGAGTGCCGCGGTAATTACGGAGAATAGAGGACAACCAGGCGCTGGAAGCAGAAGACAAGAAACTGTCCATGCGGTCCGGGTAAGGTCGTGTAATACAACAAATTGCGAAACGATTGTTTGATTGTTTGAAAAATACTAGTATTTGCTCATTTGATTGCTTTGGAGATGTTCTCTGCCTGCAAACGGGGAAGAATAAGAATATTCTCACCCCCTTTGCAGATAGTGAAGGGTAGGTAACGCAGACTTTTGTCTCCCGTTGTAACCCGTCGTGCCTATCTTCTTCTCCCCATTTGATTGATTGATTATCCGAACATTGGATTGTTCGAACTTGGTTCTTTTTAAGGATCTTCTCTGCCTACAAACGGGGAGGAATAGGAATATTCTCTCTCCCTTTGCAGATAGTGAAGGGTAGGTAACGCAGGCCTTTGCCCCCGTTGTAACCCGTCGTGCCTATTTTATTCCTCATTGATTGATTGTTTATCCGAACATTGACTGTTTGGAATCAGTTCTTTTCGGAGGTATTCTCTGTTTGCAAATAACGTAGAATAGAAATATTCTGTCTAGTCTTTGCAAGTAGTGAAAAGATAGGTAGTGCAGACTTTTGTCTCCCGTTATAATCCGTCATGCCTATCTTCTCCCCATTGGTTAGTAGTTGGGTCAACCCGGACCGCTTATTAGAGATGAACCATCCAGCTCCACTGGAAGGCACCCCTAATAAGGACATGTTCACTAGATATGAACTAGTCGCCATAGCCTATAGTAAACTATGGCATAAATATACGAGAAAGGATCAGGAAAGTCAGTGTCCACTGATAGGATCCTTTGATAATGATAAAATAAACGTGCTGGAAACAGCCCTTCGTAACAATAAGACAACGTCCACTATGCTGATAGTCTCGGCATGTAGCGCAAAGAAGCAGAGCAACGGAAAAAGAGAAACGAAGTCAGGTTAGATAAAGAACTACGAAAAGCAGCTCACCTAGCCGCTAAAAAATTAGAAGAAGAGATAAAGGAGAGAGAGGAAGCCAGACAGAAACGAGAGTCCGAAATCTTGGGCCAGTGTCCCGTCAGAACACCTTCTACGCTCTACCCTGAATTACCTTCGAAACAACGAGCGAATGATGATTTGTTATTAGGTCCCCTAATCATCTACATGGCCCCTCCATATGCCCCTTCCCAACCCTTAGTACAACACCCGCAACCCCCAAGTACAGGCGAGACTAGTGCTGGAACCTCGGTCCACACGGCCTCCGCGCCGACCGAACCCCTCGCATTCAGCACAGCGCAAGCAGTAGCGTTAGGTGACTCTGTAGCTAGAAAGAAAGACTCCGCTAGACTGAGCAGATTAAGCAAGGATGAACGAGCAGGGATCGATAAGGTAGTAAAGACACTAGTGGAACGAAAAGAGAGCGAAGAATACGTAACGGATATGTACTACTCATATGCCAACAACCACAGACGAAACTTTGTCGTGCGCTTTTGTTATCATACCCTTAATACCTATGAGGACCGATACCACGACAAGGGTCCTGAGAGTCTTACGACTCTGTATAGAAAAGTTGATATTGGAGAGGACGGCGAGTGTGATGTGACGGACCTCTTCATGCGTTCACTTGAAGTTTTCCGCCACCTCACCGAACGGAGGTTAGACACTAACGCTATAACTCCTGTGGCGACCGAACCTCGAACAGAAAAAGCTGACACAATGATGCCTATAAAGGAGGCTGCTCCCTACTGGGTTCCCCCACGAGAATCAGGAACGCACGATGATATTAACCACCAAGATGCAAGAGGGAGAGTAGTGTATAACTGGGTCTATCAACCATGGGATCGGCAGGACATCCTGACTTTCCGAAAGTCCTTGCCTGACCTACGAAAGGACCCCACTGCCTTTTATACTGAATTAGGCACAGCCTTGGGTTAGATGATTATGACCCTAGCGGATATCGACTTGTTTTTCGGGCTATGTCTGCCTGCTGATGTGTGGAAGCAAATCCGGAAAGTCGACCACCATGAGCTGTTCGGACATACCTGGTCACAACTCGAGGGCATAGATAAACAAAGAGAGCCTGGACAGAAACCTTTGAAATCCCTTCTAGATCACCCAGACAAGATCGTCCAGAAGTTGAAAACCCTAATCCCAGAAAAGAAAGTGGACTGGTCGATAGTAACGGCCTGCCGCCAGAATCCCCAGGAGGACGTATCAGAATACTTCTCCCGGTTTGAGACGGTGTTCTCCGATTACAGTGGCCAGGACATGACCACCGCAACCGGACATCATCTGTTTGTCCAGAATTATGTTAAGGGTTTGTCACAGGAAGTCTCGCAGAAACTACAGACTAGCGAGAGTAGTTGGGCAGCCTCCAAACCAGCGGCTATTTTTCAGATGGCCCAGTACTAAGAGCATCAAAAGAACGAGAACGATAGGGCGACTGAGAAAAAGAAAAAGGACCTGAAAGAAAAAGTGATGATTGCTCAGCTGCAAGGGGTAGCTACAGGAAGGGAACCTTACAAAGGCAGCTACCAATTGAATGCCCCTAGAAATCAACCCTCTAGAAACAACACATCCGCATCCAACGCTCCACGAACGGACATAGACGAGAACCAGTGTGCGTTTTGCAAAGGATTTGGTCATTGGAAATCCCAGTGTCCGGTTCTACAAGAAGCACTCAGAAATAAGGACACAAGAGATGTAGCGGGTGGGCCAAGGAAGGGAGGACAGAGACGAGGGAACACAAACGACACCAACAACGACAGACCAGGCAGACCGAACACGTTTGACCGTCCCCGACAGAACCAGTGCCAACAGACTGACTGCGACAATACCGCTAAGGTCCTGGGTATGAAGTCTCCATTTTTGGTAGACACTGGCGCAACACGTAGTGCGCTATCTAAACGACTGATTCCAAGGGCACCCTTGTCTGGCTCACACGTAACATCAATAGGTTTTGATGGAACGCCCTCCACTAATCCCTTGTCCACACCGATCTCCTTTGACCTGGATAGTAACACCACTGACACGGCATTTTTGCTCTCCTCCAACACCCCCGATGCCATTATGGGACTCGACTTGTTGAAACATTTCCGAGCTACTATTAGATGTTCACAAGACGGAGTTCGAGTCATCCTGTACGACAACCCGACTCTGCTCAGACCTTGTCCCACACAACACATGTTTTCCATTACTGATGCTGACTTATCCCTTCTCGACACCGTACCTTTGTATCTGCGGGCAAAGACTGACTTGGACGTAGGACGCATGATGATTGACCCTGTACATATAACTGTTCGACAAGACGCGATGCTCCCGAAACTCCCACAATATCAGATATCGCCCGAAGGCGAGAAGGCATTGGTAGAGATCATCCAGTCCCTGATAGATGCAGGAGTGGTAGAAGAAGTAGTTAGCAACGTTTGCAACAGCCCTATCCTACCCATTGTTAAGAAGCAGGGCGAGGGAGATGAGAAAGCGTACCGCTTCATCATCGACCTACGAGAAGTTAACAAGGTAGTTGTACCTCAGTACCCCGTAGTCTCAGACATCACCACCATTCTGACTCTGATTCCTTCCACTGCCACCACCTTCACGGTCATCGATCTCAAAAACGCATTCTTCTCCATTCCCATCCACCGAGACAGCTGCTACCTTTTCGGCTTCACGTTAAAATCCCGCTCATATAGATTTTGTAGAGAACCCCAAGGCTACACTGAAAGTCCCAGCATCTATAGTCAGGCCCTCAAGAGACAGCTGGATGCAGTCCAGTTACCGGATGGAGTGGTGTTGATCCAATACGTCGATGATATTCTTTTGGCGGCCGACACCACTCCACTTGCAGTCACAGCCACCATACAACTCCTGCACTTCCTCGCGGAAAATGGCCACAAGGTCTCCAAGAAGAAGTTGCAATTCTGCCAACCCCAGGTCACCTACCTAGGCCATCTCCTGTCCAAAGACGGGAGGAAACTTACACCCGACCGAATTCAGACCATTCTAGAAACCCCTGTCCCTAAGACTCAGAAACAAGTCCGCTCCCTAGTAGGCCTCACCTCCTTCTGTCGGCAGTGGTTGCCAAACTTCAGCCTCATTGTGAAACCGCTACTTTCCTTGCTAGCTAAAGATGTCCCCTCCCCGCTCCCTTGGACCCCTGAATGCCAATCCTCTTTTAAGGAACTACGAGACGCCCTCTGTTCCGCGCCAGTCCTAGGAACTCCCGATTACACGAAGCCCTTCTCTCTCTACACTCACGAAAGGGAGGGATGCGCTTTGTCTGTCCTGACTCAGTCCATTGGCCCCAAGCAACGCCCATGTGCCTACTTCTCTGCCACTCTTGACCCCGTAGCCAGAGCTTTACCTGCCTGCCTTCGAGCTGTAGCTGCCGCTGCAATCTCTATCCGACAAAGTGAGGGGATCGTACTCTCGAATTCCCTTATGGTGTTAGTGCCTCATGCGGTCGATACCCTCCTAAACCAGACTAAGACACAGCACCGGACTAGTGCATGACTGACTGGGTACGAACTGACTCTGCTTGCACCCCACATTACATTGAAAAGATGCACCACACTGAATCCAGCCACTTTGTTGCCCCTACCTGAAAACAACCCCAATGTACCCCCCATACATGACTGTGTGACCCTCACGGACGAACAGACCAGGAGTAGGGTTGACCTTCGAGACACTGCTTTTTCAGACCCTGACGGAGAACTATGGGTAGATGGCTCCTGTATCAAACTCCCCGATGGCACCACCTCAGCTGCTTACGCAGTTACCACGGCCTGAACTGTAGTTGAGACCGCCCGCATTGCACAAAAATCGGCACAGGCCGCAGAACTGATTGCCCTCACATGAGCCTGTATCCTAGCAGCAGGGACGACAGCAAACATTTACACGGACAGCCAGTATGCCTTCGGGGTGGTTCATCATTTTGGGCTCTTGTGGAAGGAGAGGGGATTCTTGACCTCACATGGCACACCCATCCTACACGGAGATCTAGTCTCCGCCCTGACTGAAGCAGTCCTTCTTCCCAAGCAACTTGCTGTAATCAAATGCCAGGCACACAAAAAGGTGACGGACATAATTGGACGGGGGAATGCCCTAGCTGACATTACTGCCAGGACCACAGCTGAGAATAGGACAACGACACACATGTATGTGACTAGGTCACAAGCATAAAAATGGAAGGACGCTAGGGAAACTATTAGGGACATCCAGATGGCTAGCTCACCACACAAATTGACTGAATGGGCACGGGTGGGACTGAAAGCTGATGAAGGCTGCTGAAGGACAAAAGACACGAACAAATGGTTGTTACCCAACTCGTACTTGATCCCCCTACTGATCATGGCACACTCCCCTGCACATATAGGATCTGCCCCTATGACCGAACTTGTCTCCAAGGTTTGGCACAATGACAAGATCACAGACGCAGCTAAACGTCTGGTCCAGCAATGTCTAGTATGCCTGCAATACAACCCTGGGAAAGGAACTGTCGTACCCCGGGGAGGGTTTGGGGTCCCCGATCATCCATTTGAAGTCCTACAGATGGATTACATCCAACTAGAAAGGTGCCAAGGGCTGAAATATGTGCTTGTTGTCATATGCGCATTTAGCAAGTGGGTGGAAGCCTATCCAACTCGCAACAACATGGCCATTGCTACTGCAAAGGTACTACTGATAGAATTCTTCCCTCGCTACGGCCTCTGTCGAATTTTATGGAGCGACAATGGCCCCCACTTCGTAGCCGAAGTCATCCAACTCATCTTGAAAGGGTTGGGAGTGAAACAGAAATTTCACGCAGTTTTCCACCCCCAATCTGCTGGACTAGTTGAGCGACATGATGCCACGTTGAAGCTCAAACTGTCTAAGATAGTGGCTACTACCGGACTAAAATGGCCAGACGCTCTCCCACTGGCATTGCTGTCCATGCGTTCCACCCCCACCAAACACCACTTGACTCCTTACGCGGTTGTTTTTGGCTGACCTATGAGCATCTGGTCTGCACCAAAACTGTCCTCCATTCATGACGTCCCGGATGTCCTTATGTCTGACTATTTGTACAATTTGACCAAAACACTGTCTATTATCCATCAACAGGTGCTGCAGGCCATCCCCGATGCTTCCAGGGGCCCTAGGCATGAGATCCGACCAGGTGACTTCGTCCTGATCCGCAACTTCCAGCGTGCGAAGAGTCTGGAACCCCGGTGGACGGGCCCCTGGCAAGTCTTGATCACTACCCGAACAGCTCTTCGAGTGGAGGGGAAGCGGAACTGGCTGCATGCACTTCATTGTAAGAAGATCTCCTCGACCCTGATGACGACCGAAGACGTGGACACCCAAGAAGAACTCCTGAACAAAGACTGGCCAACCCTGAGCTGTTACCCTGGTACAGAGACACTTGAACTGGCGGAATATCCCGATCCCACTGTGCCATCCAGAGAAGGGTATAACCTGCGACGAAAGGAGGGAGCTTCGGCTAAGTAGACCACTGACTAAGTTACCATTCTCAGAGCGGCGGCCTAACACCCAGGAGAGAAACCAAATGAAGTCTGTGGTTCTGCCCACTACCGAGCACCTTGAAGATGATGGAAGCGCCCGATACGAAGATGATGATGATGTAAGCTTAGGTGGATAGGAGTCAGTGCCCCATGAGCCAGGTCAGGACAAAGGGTATTTTAGGGTCCAATCAACCCTCAGCAGGTCTGTGCTTCCTCCTTCGTCCAAGGCGTCCGTGGCTCCAGGAAGCACAGACCTGCTGGGGGTTGATTGGACCTTAAAATACCCTTTGTACAACATCAGAAATTCTGATAGAGCTAGGAGTGTATAAATATTAATTATATCTATACACATTGATACAGAACCATTTTTCACTTTTTTCTGTACATACACTTTTATTTTCATTCTTATTGTGGTAAGACATTAGTGAGTGACAGGGGGATCTGACCCTGGTCCTGACGAAGGGGCATGGCGCCCCGAAACATGTTGACCTGCACAGGAGAGCAAGCATATTAACCAGCTCCATCTCTCCGCATCACTTTTTTAATAATACCAGCCAGTGTCTATTAAATAATTTTTTCTACCACTAGGCCAGGTATTTTTTAACATCACTTACTTATATCACCCCTGACCCTACTGACACTCACTCCACTTCACTCACATAGCACCCACATTAAAAGGTGCTCCTGCGTAGTCGCTAGTCGCAGCACTGTCCCGTCCCGCAGCGGGGCGGGAAGACCCCAATGATGAAGCATGACACCAAGGGCCCTTTTGGTGTGTGAGGGGTATTTTAACACACAGTGTGTATTCCACCAACATCAGGATACACACTACATTCCACGTGAGGTTGACCCTGTTGATTAATTGTACTTTCAAAAGAGGAGGATGTGCCCACCTCGGTGCCGTTGAGCACCACCTCTTCAATCCCCCCATTGATATTCTTTAATAATCCCTTAGGCTGCAGTCTGGTCTTGATCAATTCCTCCACGTAGAGATCCATTGCTTGCGCGCCTTCAGATTCTGGAATACCCATGATCCTCACGTTGTTCCTTCTTGAGCGTCCTTCCTGATCATCCAGTCATTCCTTAAGCAGTTTATTTTCGGTCTCCATTCGCGCCATCGCTGTCTGTAATTCCGAAGTGTCTTCCACTAGCGATTTCGTGATTACCTCAACTTCTTTAATCCGCTCCGTCATTTTATGAAAATACACCCGCAGCAGGGAGACATCTGTGGAGATCGTCCCCACCGTTGTCTGTACGTGCGACAGCGCCTTCATTGTGTCCTCCAGTGTGACTTCTTTTGTGCCTTCACCATCTGGCGTCTTTCCCGTAGGCGTACACCCCTCTGTTAGCGGTGGGTTGCTTTTCTTGTAGGCATATTTGTCTAGTTTCGCCTGTGTCGTTTGTGCCCTTGGACCCCTGTTTGCCATAGTTTCGTCCAACGAGTCTTGGGTAGCTGGTCCAACTTATTCGCGTTTGGTTACTTCTGGTAGGATTTTGCCGGCTAGAGTGGTATATCGGCAATTCAGCGCTGCTCCGGGCGGGTATTCTCAACAGGACGACATTGCTTGATGGAACAAAGAGATGGTTACATTTCACCCGCAGCTCCGCCTATCCGAGATTGCGGCGTCGCCATCCGTGCGATCGCCAGAGTTTCAACGTCATCCAAGGGTGTTATCCGGTGTATTTTGTTATGGCCGCTCCGTGTGGGTACCAGTTCAGTTTGGCAGAGGTCTTGTTTGGCGCCAGTGGGGTATATTACCCAAAAAGGAGTAGCGTGCACATAGTCCATGCCCCCTCTGGCTCTCACAGATATGTAGGTTGGCGCTCGGAAGTGGAGGTCTTTAGCACAGTAATCCATCCGTGGGTCAGGGCTACGCAGTTCCTCCGGTGCTTTGGAAAGCAGTTCAAATGCCCCCGCTGTTATTAGCCTTAATGCGGTCCTTCGCTTTTCACCAGGAGCAAGCCCTATGAGGCGTCTGTGTTACTTAGCCGTGCGAGGATGATCCCGCTAATGCCTTGCGGTGTAGAGCGGTGTCGCGCCGCCGGCGCTGGTAGCTGCGTGAACCTTCCGTCCAGTTGCAGGTCCTCACTCGCACTCCAAAAGGCGATCGCGGGGGGGGTCGTACCCGGACTTTGCCCCTCTCTCGCCCGCCAGGGGGCTGCCGTACGGTGCGGTAGGGCCGCTCAGAGGGGCCGCGCACAGCACAGCGCCCGGTTGCGGTGATCACGATATCCGGGCACTGTGTATCTTCCTTTTACCAGCGTGCACCAGTGCACTGTTGTAGATCTTCGGACGCCAGGTCAGCGTGTGCCACTTCAGGTGATGTGACGTTTTGCTGACTTTTGCGGACACGGCGACCTCAGGGGGGACTTCCTGTTGGTTGACCCCGTCTTGCTCTCACTTCCGCCCGGCTCCTATGGGGACTACAGGTCGCTGCGCCGTCAGAGGGAAAGACCGCCCTTGGTTGGCGTGACGTCCTGCAAGTTCTGGGTCACCTCTGCTCACCGGAATTGCACCAGATGCTGCCGCTCGGTCCCGGACACGGGTGTCAGCCGTCAGGGGTTACTGTTCATGCGTATTAGTGTACGGATTAATTGCTGGGGCCGCCTCACTCACGGAGCTCTCTTACTATGCAGCCATCTTCTCTGGCTGCTAGCCACGCCTTCCCTTTCCTGGTGTTTTGATTGTTTTTGATTTAGTTTGGCTGGGAAACCTGCTATTCAGATCCCCAGCCTAGCTGCTTCCTCTCTAAATTGATTCCATTTATTATAGATACACTCCAGTTTGGTTACTGGGGTACTCTTGTGAGTCCCTAGTATATGGTACACTAGGTAATAAGGGCATAGGTACCCCAGAGGCCTACCAGGGGCTGCAGCATATATTATGCCACCCCTGGGAAGCCTTCCAAAATGACACCAGAGGACTGCTACTGCAGCCTGGGTAAGGTGGTGCATGCATCCCTTACTTAGATATAGGTTACCTATATCTGCCTTAAATCACTACACATATCTGTCAGTGTACAGATATCAGTCACCCCTATGGCAGGCCTTATCAATCCTGAAGGCAGGGTGCTGGGTTTTGTGTGAGAGTGTGCCCATGCATGAGCAGGGCCCCTCTGCAGCCTTCGCAATCTATTCTCCTGGATTGTTCTGTGATGCAGCTAGACCATATACTCTTAAGTGCATTAAAACCTTGCGGTAAATGCTAACTTTGGAATGGCTGCAAGGAAACAAGTTGTGTTTGGTGTCAAACGCAGTCCTGTCGGTAGGGGTATGATCCCACGCTTCTAGAGGGAGAGACATGTACACATGGTATACCGGATAACAGTTTTAAAGAGCCCTGGCATCACAAAATGGATGCTGCAGCCAAAGACACGAGTATGGCCTCCTGCTGCTGGACAGAACTCCAGCAAGGGAGGCCTGGACAATAGGTTTCCTGTCACAGGGAGGTGTCACCATCTCCCAGACAGGCTTTAGTGTATTAGGGCTGGTTGGGTACACTCCAAGACTGCTTTGAAGTCTACACTGGGGGCACATTTGGTGTTCCTGTGAATAGTCCTGTTCAAATCGGTTGCAGGGGCTACCAGCCCCTGCTCTGGTGCGAAACTGGACAAAGGAAATGGGTGTAGCCACCCCTCTTTCCAAACCCTCCCATAGGTGGGTCCCCAGGATATGTCCAACCCCTTTCTTGAGTATAAGTAAGGGACCCCTGGCAACAGGACTTTAGATGACACCTGGGTGAAACTCTGCTACAGAAATCCTGGAACTTCGATGATCTACACGACTAGAAGACTGAATAATCTCCCTTGGAGTACAGGAGTTACTCCCCTGCTTGGCAGGCACCAACAAAGCATTTTCCAGTCTGCATCTCCAAAGCTCCTGATGGACTCCGAAGTATTTGCAGGCCAGAAGGTGGATTTCAAGACTTCTCAGAGGCTGACCTGAGTCCCCAGCAAAGCTGAGACCCGCAGCCCTCGTGAGTAACATGGAACCGGAACTCCTGGACACCAGGCACTTTTGCAAGTGCATCAGCTTCTTGACATTCCTTGAGGCTGTGCTTTGGGTTACCCAAGTCCGAGCACCATTTGCACTGAAGATTGCTGGCCTACACTCCACAAGTGTTCCCTGAGCCAGTTCTGAGTGTGACCGCTCACGGCCCCTTCGCGATCCCTGGTCTGTTGACTGGTGGGTCCCTGTGAAGGAAACTCTTACGGTCTTTGGACTTCTGTGGCCGCTCCAGACATGCACTGACTCTCCACCATGAGGTGAGTCCCTCTGAACTTGCTGGTCCACTCCGAAGCATTTCTCCTCTTCCTGCGTGGTTTGCTATTGCCAAGGTTTGTTGGGTCCAATCCAAGCACCAACACCGCAGCACTCAACATCCTTTGTGGGACAACTCGAATCCAGCTCCTGGTTGTCATCGACACCTCCTGGTGCTCGTGGCTGCAGAATCAAGAAGCACCTCTTTGTCCCTGAAGCACACGGCATCGGTGGGCATTCGTCTATCATGCCCTTGGTCACTGGCTATTGAACCAGACTCTGTCCTCTATGCTTTCAGGTTCATTCCATCTTCGATCCAGGCTTGGACACTTTCCTCATCAACGGCAGCAGCACTTTGCAGCAGATCGCCATTGAAATCAACGGCGATTCCCAACACCAAAAGACACCTATGCACCCGGCTTCCCTGTGTGAGTTAACTCGAGTACTCCAGTGCTCCCGTGGGTGTTGGCACTAGAACCCCTTAAGTCTAAAGGGGTTGCCCCAAGACCTCTCCTAAGTGTCGTTAATCTTTGAATTTCCAACCATGATTTTCCCCATAGAAGTTAACGGCAATTCGAGGCTGTGTTATCCTGTGCACGCGTCCCCCATGGGTCCAGTGTGTCACTACCTTGGGTGGTTCCTTGTGGTCCCAGCAATTCTACAGGCTCTAGGCCTTGTGTCTAGTCAAGTCGTGGTTCTTATACCTTTTTCTTAGTATATGGTTCGGTCCCCTCAGGGGCCTGTCGTATATTGTGCTAATTTACTGTGATAACTTGATTGAAATTTATGTGCTTTGACCTCTATCTCATAAAGAGATTAGTAGGGAGTATCTAGTAATAATTACATATGTTATATATATATACCTGGTGTGGTTATCCTTTCATTTGGTCATTCAAGGGAATATAGACTGGTAAAACAAGCTGCTTCACATTCCTTCAAGACTTAACCTGAAGGCTGTTCTCCATAGCTACCCGTAGGATAGCTTTCAATAAAGGTTGTCTTTAACCTACCATCAATAAGGGTTGTTTGGACTGGTACAAGGTGCCCACTATAACTAGTGGACAGCATATACCAGGCCAACTTGGTGTGCAGCGGTTAGGATTCAAGCTTGCTATTGTTTTACCAGATAATCTCAATTGAGTGACTAACTAAAAACCACTATAGGTACTTGAGGTACATATAAATGAAAATTAGAATACAGTAAGTTCTACTAAACTTGGAGTTGTGTGTCAAGGGCTTAGCACACCCTTTCTATAACTCAAGAGAGTTTAGTAGGCATCAACCAGAGTAGGTAGGTGCATACACCACACCACACTAGTTATGTCTTCAAGAGCAGAAGCCAGTGGGTCTCTGCTTTCCAAGTATGACCATGTCCCATTCCAAGAATTGATTAACATGTGTGCTTCAAGGAGACTGAAGACAGGGAAAAATCCCAACACGGAACGCCTTATAGAGGCTCTATTGATAGACGACCCCAGGAAGACCCCAGCGTCTGAAGAGACAGGTAAAGTGGGTGGGAAAGCAGAAGAAGACAGGCCAGGGAGCAAACACTACCATGGCCCAGTCTCTGAAGCTGGCCAGAAGGATCAAAGGATTGTATAACTTAATTTCGAGGGAGCAGATCCTTAATAATTGTCAAAATCAGCTATCGCATCTGTACCTGGGATCTGACCGCTCCCCAAGAATTGTAAAAGAAGGCAGACAAATGGGTCAGAAACAGGGTGAAGCAAAAGGTTCAGAACCAAGGGGGTGACAACAAGAATAAGAATTCCAAAAAAACTCTGATACGGGTGGGGAGAAGGGTAAAGACCAGAAGTCTTCTCAAGGGCCCCAAAAATCTGTATCTGGTGGGGAGTCCCAATCTAATAAAGGAAAAGACCAAAAGAAACTATGGTGTAAAATCTGTAAACAGAAAACCAATTGGACCAGTGACTGTAACAAAGTCCAAAGACTCAAATCCAGCCACCATTGCCCCTAAGGCAACTGTTCCCCCTAGTTCAGCTCCAAGTGGTGGTACTCAGAATAAGGTTTTAGTAGGGTTAACCCTGGGTTCTGGGATGGACTCTGGCCTAGTCAGAGTTCCAACTCAGGCTGTCCTGATCTGTGATGGGGGCACGGACATGTCCTACTTTGTGAGTCCCAGTAATCTGGGCAAATACAAACAGCAGCCTTTGGTTATTCCAAAAGAGGCTTTATCATTTCATTCAAGGACACAGGAGCAAGTGTCACAATGGTAACAAAAGATCTTGTGGGTACTTAGCAGATCATACTTGGTGCAATGTATCAAGTGACCAACGCTAGCAATGTCAGGACTGACCATTCCTTGGCAGTTGTTAATTTCTCCTGGGGAGGGGTAAGAGGCCTTAAGAAAGTTGTGGTAAGTACAGACCTCCCTGTTGAATGCTTGCTTGGCAATTTCTTTTTGCAGAGTTTTATATAGCGTGAACTTGACCCGAACCAAACCGGGTATCAGAGCGCTTTACATAGCACCAGTTACATTACATGAGGACACACATTCATTTTGTTAGCACGGGGAGATTAAGTGATTTGCCCAGAATCACAGGAGGTCTAGTGACATTACCGAGACTTGAACCCAGTTCCCCAAGTCCGAGGTCGAGCGCCCTAGCCGTTAGGCTTGGGCTGAAGTGGAGCTAGGACACATGCAAAAATGCTGGGAATCCCTGCACATGTGTTTGCTGTGACCAGGTCACAGGCCAAACTGACCGAAACTGAACAGGCCCTGGATTCTGGAAGAATGGACCAAGCACCTCCCAAGAAGAGGTGTAGTAGGGTTAAGGCAGTGCCTTCCCCCCGACTCAGAGTACAGATCAGTCTCTTGAGGGAGGTAATCCCAGTCCTGAAGAAAGAACTGTCCCAGATGAGCTTGAACCTGATCAGGTTGAGTTCTTGGAGACAGGGGGCATTCCAGGGCAGATCTGAGCCAGGAGCAACTCAGCTACCCCTCTCTTGAATCCTTCAGACAGCAAGCTGCTGCTGAGGCTGCTGAATATGCTAGTGGAACCCATAAGATATATTGGGATGATGGACTCCTGTTCTCAGAGAGTAGAGACCCCATGCCTGGTGCAGCCAGGACGTTGGTTATACCTCTGAAGTTCAGGGGATTTCCACCAGCCATGATATTCCCTTAGCAGGTCACCTGGGCCAAAACAAGACTTGAGACAGGATTGTCCATCACTTTCATTTGCCCCACATGTCAGAAGACACCAAGGAGTTTTGCCACTCCTATATCACCTACCAAGCCAGTGGTAAGGCAGGTGGTACCGCAAAGACCCCACTAATACCACTACCAGTGGTGGGGGTTCCCTTTGAGAGGGTTGGGGTCGATATAGTTGGTTCCATGAATCCTCAGACAGCCTCTGAGCACAGATTTATCCTGGTAGTGGTGGACCATGCCACTAGGTACCCAGAAGCAATCCCACATAGGACGACCATAGGACGACCACAGCTCCTGTGGTGGCAAGGGCCCTCCTGGGAGTATTTTCCAGAGTGGGTTTCCCTAAGAAGGTAGTATCAGAAAGAGGTGCAAACTTTATGTCTAGTTATATTGACTGCTATGTGGAAGGAGTATGGAGTGAATTACAAATTCACCACATCCTATCACCCACAATGCAATGGTCTGGTTGAAAGAGTCAACAAAACCCTGAAGGACATGATTAAAGTCTCCCAGAAAAGCTTAGGCACAGATGGGACATTATTTTGCCCTGCCTTCTATTTGCCTACAGGGAGATCCCTCGGAAGGGGGTTGGTTACAGCCCTTTTGAACTTCTGTTTGGCATCCTGTTAGGGGTCCATTGTGTCTGGTGAAGGAGGGATGGGAGTCACCTCTCAAACCTACTAAACAGGACATAGTGGACTATGTACTTGGTCTCCGCTCCAGGATGGCAGAGTATAGGAAGAAGGCTACCAAAAACCTTGAGGCTAGCCACGAATTGCAAAAGGCCTGGCATGGCCAAAAGGCTGTGCTGACTCTTTACCAGCCAGGACAGAAAGTATGGGTGTTGAACCTGTGGCTCCAGCAGCCCTCCAGGACAAGTGGAGTGGCCCCCATACAATTGTTGAACAGAAGGGAGAGGTTACCTATTTGGGGTCCCCATTGGATACTCCATGTCAACAGACTGAAACCATATGTTGACAGGGCAGACATGGGCTTGCTCATGGCTACTGATGAGGGACAGGAAGAAGAGAGTGATCCACTCCCTGACCTGATCTCACAGAACCCTGACGATTGGTCAGTTGATGGTGTAACCTTGGCAGGCAGCAAGCTCACTGCAGACATGTGCTCAGTCAGTTCAGACATATGTTTTCTCATACTCCAAGTCAGACCACCTGGCGCACTCTTGAGTGGACACCGGGGACAGTCTACCTGTTACAAAAAAGATTTACAGGCAACCTGACTGTTAGACCCGTCAGCCTCAGGGTGGTCTTTCCCCGTGATTTTTTGCCCTTGCCTCATTTTTCCCACCTACTTTTTGCTGGCCCTTAGGTCTTCGGGCACCTTGGTATAGCTAATCTGTGTTAGGGTGCAGGTGCTCTCTACTTTCAACATGGCTGCCACTGACCCCTGCTACTGCAGCGTGGTCTTTTTAGTGTAGCACCCTAGTTGCCAGAAGCTAGCTGGCTCCCCATACATTGTTGCAATGCCAGTCTGCCATCCCCTGTCCATAGGTAGAGTGGGGAAGCGCCTGGAACCTTCCAGAAGAAAGGCAGAGCTTATTTTTGCCGCCTTAGAGAGTGGTCACCTGACCTGGGCATACTTAAGCAAGGGAGGGAACTTTTTTTAGACTGTTGGGGCATCACTGACCTGGGGAACCCACGCAGGAGATTTAGGCGGGAGGGCCTAGTCAGGAACGTATGCCACTGGGAGTGACAGGATTTAGGTGCTGCCTCTTAAGCTGAGTGAGGTATCCTAGACAAGCCCCCTGATCTGGCCCAGCGGTAGGGAACCCCAGGGTCCGTCTGCAGTGACTGAGGAGAAATTCTTCAAGCCCTCAACTCATCACCCCCCCTCTTCAACTTCAAGAAACAAGCAACTAAGGGCGCAGAACCATCCAAGCACCAAGAAACCTGCTTCCTGGGACCAGGTACTGGACTGAGCTGCCCTGCGCATCCCCTGCCTACAGCTGGGCCTGCCTGTCTCTCCCTGACTGAACTGTGTGACAATCGCTATAATTTGTCCCCATCCTGCCTGCAGTTCTGGCTGACTAACTTGCAGAGCGCTGTAGTCTGCCCTCCTGCCCAGCGCTGTGTCAGAGGCTGCCTGCCCTGAGCTATCTGTGTTCCCGTGATTCCAGCCCATGAGGCGCTGTTAATATCCCCACTCACTGCCACAGCCCAGAGCTGGGTGAAGCTGTCTGAGGCGCCTGAGGCGCCTGAGGAGGCCCCCACGTCACCGCAGCATCAGTGCCACCCACGCGACGCCTCTTAGGCGCTGCCGGCCTGCCCTGGGGCTGCCCGCCTTCACGCTGTGTCCAGCGCCGTGTTTGACCCCCTCGGCGGCCCTTGATGCCAGGAGAGGGCCGCCGCATTGAAACCGCCTGGCCGCGGTAGGCCTGAAGCCAAGCTGTCCTGTCCCACGTGATCGGGGAGCTCCTCTGCCCCGCCCCCGGGCGCCGCGCTGCCATTGGTCGAGGCGGGCGCGCCCTCGAGGCGGGCGACGTGAGTGGCTGGAGCGGCCCCGGCCCCGGAGCCTTGCCGGTAGGCCTGAGACAGCCCATAACGATCGCGGAGGGGGTCGTGGAGCCAAGGGGCCCCCCTCCTCTCCGTATCCTGCACGTTGGCCTCGCCCCGGCCCCGGCGCTGGTGCCCAGAAGCCACAGCGACACCGCGCCGGGCCGAGGGAGGCCCTGGGAGGGACGAACACCCATCCCCTCTGCCAGTGCCAGCGTCTCCGCAAGGGCCCCGAAGGGCCGAAGAAGAGAGGTAACCCCCTGGGGAGGAGGGCGGTAGGCCCAGTGAGGCCCCGAGGTCCCATGTGCCTCTGAGGCTGACGGGTCTAACATGTGTCCCCCCCAGCTGAAAGTGGGGAGAACTACCCAACCTCTAGGGAGTTCTCGTCACTAAGGCGGAAAAACCGGGAGAGACCGTCAGCATTGGCGTGGTCAGCTCCGGGCTGATGTTCCACCCTAAAGTCCATCCCCTGTAGGGAAATGGACCACCTTAGTAACTTTGGGTTTTCACCTCTCATTTGCATGAGCCAGCGAAGGGGTCGGTGGTCGGTTTGAACCAGGAAGTGAGAGCCAAAAAGGTATGGCCTCAGCTTCTTCAAGGCCCAGACCACAGCGAAGGCTTCTCGCTCGATGGTACTCCATCGCTGTTCCCGAGGAAGGAGTCTTCGGGAGATGAAGGCCACAGGTTGGTCTTGGCCATCATCGTTGAGTTGCGACAGCACGGCGCCTACTCCATGCTCTGAGGCATCTGTCTGCACGATGAATTTTTTTGGGAAGTCCGGGGTGGCCAGCACCGGAGCGGTACACATCGCGTGCTTCAGTGTTTCAAATGGCTCTTGGCAAGCAGCCGTCCAGATGACCTGACGTGGCTGCTTTTTGTACGTCAACTCGGTCAAGTGGGCCACAATGGTACCATACCCCTTGACGAATCTGTGGTAATAGCCAGTGAGGCGAGGAAAGCTCGGATCTCAGTCTGAGTTTTGGGGGGCTCCCAGGCCATGATGATCTCAATCTTGGCCTGGAGGTGTTGCACCTTACCTCCGCCCACCAAGTGTCCAAGGTACACGACAGAGCCCTGTCCAATCTGGCACTTGCTAGCTTTGATGGTCAAGCCAGCCCGTTGTAACGCCCGCAGCACCCCCTGGAGATGCTGCAGATGGTCCTCCCAGGTGCTACTGAAGACAGCTATGTCATCCAGGTAAGCTGCTGAGAAGGACTCCAGGCCAGATAATACCTGGTTCACCAACCGCTGGAAGGTGGCCGGAGCATTCTTGAGCCCGAAAGGCATCACTCGAAATTGGAAGTGGCCCTCGGGGGTGGAGAACGCTGTCTTCTCCTTTGCTCCATCGGCCATGGCAATCTGCCAGTACCCTGATGTCAAGTCGATGGTGCTGAGGTACTTGGCTGCTCCCAGCCGGTCAATCAGCTCGTCTGCCCGTGGTATCGGGTGAGCATCTGTCTTGGTGACAGAATTCAACCCCCGATAGTCCACACAGAACCAAAGTTCTGGTGTGGCGCCCGGTGGAGCCGCTTTTGGCACTAGCACGACCGGACTAGCCCATGGGCTGCTGGAGGGCTCGATCACTCCCAGCTCCAGCATCTTGGTCACCTCACCCTGGATGCTGTTCTTTACTTTATCGGACAGCCGGTAAGACTTGGTTTTCACTGGCGGACTGTCCCCTGTGTCCACATCATGGGTACACAGATATGTAATTCCAGGCGTGAGGGAGAACAATGAGGCGTGCTGCGCCAAAACCTGGCGGCAGTCCATCTGTTGTTCTGGGGTCAAGGATGGAGAGAGGACAACTCCCTCTACTGAACCATCCTTCTCCTGAGCCGCTAGAAGGTCAGGAGGAGGCTCACTTTCCTCCTCCTCGCTCCCATCCGTCACCATGAGGAGAGCAAGCTCTGATCGCTCATGATGAGGCTTCAGGCGGTTGACGTGGAGCACCCGGTGGGGCTGTCGGGGGGTCTTCAAGTCCACGACATAGGTGGTCTGGCCTCTACGCTCCACAATCTCGTACGGACCAGTCCATCGGTCCTGGAGGGCACTAAGCTCCCCAGGCTCCATGACCCACATCTTCTGTCCAGTGTCCAACTCCACCGTCCGAGCGTTGTGGTCATACCACTCCTTCATGACGGCTTGGCTAGCCTCCAGATTGTCTGAGGCTTCCTTCCACAGCTTAGCCATCTGGCTGCGGAATGCCAGCATGTAGCTGACAACATCACGGGGAAGCTTCTTCAAAGTCTTCTCCCAACTCTCCTTGACCAGACTGAGGGGTCCCCTAACGGGATGGCCATATAGCAATTCGAAGGGGCTGAACCCGACTCCCTTCTGGGGTACCTCGCGGTACGAGAACAGCAAGCAAGGGAGGAGGATGTCCCATTTCCACCTCAGGTCTTCTGGCAGACTCTGGATCATCCCCTTCAAGGTCTTGTTGAAGCGCTCTACGAGCCAGTTAGTCTGGGGGTGGTAAGGAGTGGAGAACCGATAGGTCACTCCACACTCCTTCCACATGGCCTGCATGTAGGCCGACATGAAGTTTGTGTCCCTGTCCGACACCACGACCTTGGGGAATCCCACTCGGGTAAATATCCCCATCAGGGCCCGCGCCACTACAGGTGCAGTAATGGTCCTCAGAGGGATGGCCTCCGGGTACCGAGTGGCGTGGTCCACTAACACCAGAATGAACCGATGTCCCGCAGAGGTCGGAGGGTCCAACGGCCCAACAATGTCTATACCGACCCGCTCGAAAGGGGTCCCGACCACTGGGAGTGGTTCCAATGAGGCCTTCAATTTGGTCCCAGTCTTGCCACTGGCCTGGCAAGTCTTGCAGGTCTTGCAATAGGTGTCAGAGGCAACTCTCATCCTAGGCCAATAAAAATGTGGGACTAGCCTCGCAAAGGTCTTGTCCTGGCACCGGTGACCGGCTAGAGGTATCTCATGTGCCAGTTCCATCAAAAAGGCTCGGTAGCACTGGGGGACCACTAAGGCCCTCGAGGATCCATGCACCGAAACCCTTGGCTCACTGTACAGGAGGCCATCCTCCCAATACACGTGGTAGTTGCTGGTCTCCTTGTTCACCGCTTGGGCTTCGGCCTGTCACCGCATGCCTTCAAGTGTGAGGCACTCCTTCTGCGCCCGACAGAAATCCTCCCGGGTAGGACCTCCTTCCACATGCCACTCGGCAAGGGTCGGCAAATCCCCCACGGGAACGACATCCACCTCCACGGACTCCGGGGTTACCTCCGCGGGCTCCCCATCCATCACACGGGGTGTGTCCTTCACAACACTCTCCTCTCCATGACCAGCATTGGATTGGGCCGTTGTCTCAGGCTCCAATCCAGGTTGAGCTTCTTGCCAGGCAGCCATGGACCGCGTGACTATGCAAGTCCACCCTGGTAACCCCAGCATCTCAGTGTGGGCCTTAAACTCCACTTCCTTCCAGGCGGTATGTTCCAGGTCATTACCTAGCAGACAGTCCACAGGCAAGGCAGGGCTGATCGCAACTCTCAACGGGCCTGACACTCCTCCCCACTCAAAGGCAACTTGAGCCACGGGATAGTAGCTCATACTGCCGTCAGCCAACACGGCCGGATGGAACACATCAGGAACAACCTGCTCAGGGGTCACCAGCCGCCTCACTACGGTGGTCATGCTGGCTCCTGTGTCCCTCAGAGCATCCACCTTCTCCCCATTGACCTTCACCCTCTGCTGGTACTTAGCAGTATTCGATGCCAAGGGCGTCACTGGGACCATCTCCTCATCCCCGAGTGAAACCAGGGTCAGTCCTGTCTACTCCCCTTCCCTATCTAGGGGCAGCTCCAACCCAAGCGCTATACTAGTCACCCCGGGACTCTTGCCACCAGTGGGGGCTGGGGGTCGTTTGTGACACTGGGGGTCTCCCTTGTAGTGTCCGACCTCTCCGCACTCATAGCACCGGACCACTTTCGACTGCTGACTCTTGTCAGGGTAGGTGGGTTTTGGGGAACGGTTCTGAGGTGGGGTACCTACTCCTTTCCCAAACTGTCCAGTTTGTGGGCCTCGTGAGAACTCTGTTCTTTTATCAACACCCTCTTTCTTCTGAGGGGCGCCCTGTCCACCTTTCGGGCCATCTCCCCCGGGGCCCTTGTGTGACACCCGGGTGCTACCCAAATATCCGCCTCCTCTGCGAGCTCACGAGAATCAGTAAGCTTGCGGTCCACCAAATGTTTGGGCAACTCCGGAAAACACTTATCCAAGAGGTGCTCTCTCAAAAAAAGGTTATACAAGCTCTCAAAATCTCGCACCTCGCTGCCACGCACCCAACTATCCAGAGCCTTTCGGGCATACTCAAAAAAATCCACCCAATTCTGCGTGGACAGCTTATGGCTGCCACGAAACCTCTGGCGATACCTTTCAGGGTTGAGGCCAAAATGTTTGATAAGCGCCTCCTTCATGGGGGAATACCTAAACTGGTCTGCCTTCTCCAAATACAGAAGTGAGTCCCTGACATCAGGAGGTATATACCCGTACAAACCACATCCCCAGTGTTTCTCAGGCACCCCATGGGCAGTCAAGGCCACTTCATACGCCTCCAACCACCTGGCAATGTCATCCCCCTTGGTGTAGCTCGCTTTCACCTCCTTGGGTAACCAGAATCTGGGCTCCTGATGAGCTCCTGGTACGCTGCCACCATTAGGACTTCCTGGCGCACTCAACTGCAATGCTTGCAGCTCCATCTCCTTGAGCTGCAGCTCGTGTGCCCACTTCCTTTCTTCCAATGCTAATTTTTCTCTCTCCAAAGCAAACTGCTTATCTTCCCTTTCTCTCTCTAATTCTAACTTGGCAAGCTCCCACTTCAATCGCCTCTCTTCCCTCCTGTCCTCGTACTCCTGCGGTGACACACCCTCCCTAGATACACTGCTCCCTGCCCCGGAACGTCTTCCTGGCAATATATTGTCTGATATGTAAATGTTGAGCAGGCCTGGGTCTTCTTGAGTGTCCACCTCCCCGTGTGTGACCTGTTCCCCATCCTCTCCTTCCTCTGGATGGGCCCTTACCCATGCCCTTAAGGCGGTACAGAGCTCTTCTTTTACAGCTCTCGTCGCCACAGGCACCCCCATCCCCTGACAAAACTCCCTTAACTGCACTGCCGTGTACCTATCAAGGTCAGCCAGCTGGAACTCCATTCTGTCAGGTGAGGACCTAGATAACCTGGAAGAAAAATTCTAGGATGTGGGCAACAATACTGGTTCAACACACTTTGTTGCAGGCTAGACAGTGGTGAGCAATTGGGTTTGCTTGAAGCACGATAGGTGTCCAATTAATTGCAGCACACCCTGTCCCACTGGAGGGTGTTAGATAGCTACAGGTCCTGGATCCCACCGCTCGCCACCAATGTAAGAACTGGTACCGCCAGTTCTCCGGGGGGTAGCATGGCTCGAGCAGGTAGGCAGCCAGGAGCTTGCATGTAAAGCAGCTACTTAACACCCACATCCAATGAAACACACAGTGGCGCAATAATGGAGATCACACCAGTAGTTGTATTTGGAAAATTAAGATCTTTTATATAGGCTTTCAATTAGAGCGATGCATTGGCAAATCATTAGCATTTTTGACAAACATTTCATTAAGACGTTTCATGAATCACGTGCAGATTGCACTTCCTGTGAAGGGGTTAACATTTCAGATAAGCATTTCAGTAAGACATTTCATTAAAATAACAACCAGTTCATCTATGCAGTGAAACATTAACTAACCCCGCCTGTCGCATCAGACTCTTTGACAGGCAAAGGGTAAATGTATAAACCTGGAGGATCCTACAAGAAGCGATTATAGTAATGCGTTTAAGTAACACATCAAACCTCTCGTGGACGCTTTTCCTGGAAAGGAATAAAACATATCAGAAAGTACTTATCAGTCTAACAAAGAACTTCAAAGAACACAGCCTTTAGTCATCTATGACAAGCCTTTCTTCTTGTGAATACAGGTCGGCTGTGACCGAGATCAGATCATCAGAATGTTATAGAAGTCCACCTCTGCAAGAAAATTCAGTACAGTGAAGTGACTCTCCCTCTCATTAGCAGGCTTGTACATATGGTACACTATGGACCTTTCAGGCTTGTAAATATGGTGCACGATGAGCAATTCAGGCTTGTAAATATGCAGGCAAAATGTTCAAATGAGGCACATTCAGAAGGGGGGTGGGCAACAGGACCCAGTCACAGTTAACCCCGGGGGAGGGGTGACCTCGGGGCCTCACTCGGCCTACCGCCCTCCTCCCCAGGGGGTTACCTCTCTTCTTCAGGGCCCTTGCGGAGACGCTGGCTCTGGCAGAGGGGATGGGTGTTCGTCCCTCCCAGGGCCTCCCTCGGCCCGGCGCGGTGTCGCTGTGGCTTCTGGGCACCAGCGCCGGGGCCGGGGCGAGGCCAACGTGCAGGATACGGAGAGATGGGGGGCCCTTTGGCTCCACGACCCCCTCCGCGATCGTTACGGGCTGTCTCAGGCCTACCGGCAAGGCTCCGGGGCCGGGGCCGCTCCAGCCACTCACCTCGCCCGCCTCGAGGGCGAGCCCGCCTCGACCAATGGCAGCACGGCGCCCGTGGGCGGGGCAGAGGAGCTCCCCGATCACGTGGGACAGGACAGCTTGGCTTCAGGCCTACAGCGGCCTGGCGGTTTCAATGCGGCGGCCCTCTCCTGGCATCGAGGGCCGCCGAGGGGGTCAAACACAGCGCTGGACACAGCGCGAAGGCGGGCAGCCCCAGGGCAGGCCGGCAGCGCCTCAGAGGCGTCGCGTGGGCGGCGCTGATGCCGCGGTGACGTGGGGGCCTCCTCAGGTGCCTCCGACGGCTTCACCCAGCTCTGGGCTGCGGCGGTGAGTGGGGATATTAACAGTGCCTCGTGGCGACGGTGTCAGGCACCGCAGCGCTACTCGTGGGGGGGGTACATCAGTCGGCTCAGGAGAGCGCTTGGGGGCAACTGCGGTAGAAGGAGTTCTGAGGCGAAAAGCGCCTCAGGATCACAGCGCTGGAATCACAGGAACACAGATAGCTCAGGGCAGGCAGGCGCTGACACAGCGCTGGGTAGGAGGGCAGACTACAGCGCTCTGCAAGTTAGTCAGCCAGAACTGCAGGCAGGATGGGGACAAATTATAGCGCTTGTTACACAGTTCAGTCAGGGGGAGACAGGTAGGCCTAGCTGTAGGCAGGGGATGCGCAGGGCAGCTCAGTCCAGTACCTGGTCCCAGGAAGCAGGTTTCTTGGCGCTTGGATAGTTCTGCGCCCTTAGTTGCTTGTTTCTTGAAGTTGAAGAGGGGGGGGTGATGAGTTGAGGGCTTGAAGAATTTCTCCTCAGTCACTGCAGATGGGCCCTGGGGTTCCCTACCACTGAGCCAGATCAGGGGGCTAGCTTTGGACACCTCACCCAGCTTAAGAGGCAGCACCTAGATCCTGTCACTCCCAGTATCATAGGTTCCTCACTAGGCCCTCCCGCCTAAAACTCCTGCGTGGGTTCCCCAGGTCAGTGATGCCCCAACTGACTAGAAAAAGTTCCCTCCCTTGCTTATATATGCCCAGGTCAGGTTACCCCTCTCTAAGGCGGGAAAAGTCAGGTCCGCTTTCCTTCTGGAAGGTTCCAAGAGCTTCCCCACTCTAGCTATGGACAGGGGCTGGGTGGCTGGTGTTGCAACATTGTATGGGGACCCAGCCTGCTCCTGGCAACTAGGGTGCTACACTAAAAAGACCACGCTGCAGTAGCAGGGGCCAGTGGCAGCCATGTTGAAAGTAGAGAGCACCTGCACCCTAACGCAGATTAGCTATGCCAAGGTGCCCGAAGACCTAAGGGCCAGCAAAAAGTAGGTGGGAAAAATGAGGCAAGGACAAAAAATCACGGGGAAAGACCACCCTAAGGCTGACAGGTCTAACAATGCCCGTAAAGCTCTGAATGGTTGGGTGCGTGGCAGCGAGGTGCGTGATTATGAGGGCCTGTACAATATTTTTTTTGAGAGAGCACCTCTTGGATAAGTGTTTTCCGGAGCTGCGCCAACATCTGGTGGACCGCAAGCTTACTTATCCCTGTGAGCTTGCGGAGGAGGCGGATACTTGGGTTAGCACCCGGGTGTCACACAAGGGCCCCGGGGGAGATGGTTCAAAAGGCGGACAGGGCGCCCCCAGAAGAAAGAGGGTGGAGATAAAAGTTCTCACGAGGCCCACAAACTAGACAGTTTGGGAGAGGAGTAGGTACCCCACCTCAGACCCGTTCCCCAAAACCCACTTACCCTGACAAGAGTCAGCAGCCAAAAGTGGTCCGGTGCTATGCGTGCGGAGAGGTCAGACACTACAAGGGAGATGCCCAGTGTCGCAAACGACCCCCAGCCCCCACTGGTGGCAAGAGTCCCGGGGTGGCTAGTGTAGCGCTTGGGATGGAGCTGCCCCTAGATAGGGAAGGGGAGTGGACAGGCCTGACCCTGGTTTTACTTGGGGATAGAGAGATGGTCCCAGTGACGCCCTTACCATCCAATACTGCTACGTACCAGCAGAGGGTGAAGGTCAATGGGGAGGAGGTGGACGCTCTGAGGGACACAGGAGCCAGCATGACCACCGTAGTGAGGCGGCTGGTATCCCCTGAGCAGGTAGTACCTGATGTGTTCCATCCGGCCGTGTTGGCTGACGGCAGTATGAGCTACTATCCCGTGGCTCAAGTTGCCTTTGAGTGGGGAGGAGTGTCAGGCCCGTTGAGAGTTGCGATCAGCCCTGCCTTGCCTGTGGACTGTCTGCTAGGTAATGACCTGGAACATACCGCCTGGAAGGAAGTGGAGTTTAAGGCCCACACTGAGATGCTGGGGTTACCAGGGTGGACTTGCATAGTCACGCGGTCCATGGCTGCCTGGCAAGAAGCTCAACCTGGATTGGAGCCTGAGACAACGGCCCAATCCAATGCTGGTCATGGAGAGGAGAGTGTTGTGAAGGACACACCCCGTGTGATGGATGGGGAGCCCGCGGAGGTACCCCCGGAGTCCGTGGAGGTGGATGTCGTTCCCGTGGGGGACGTGCCGACCCTTGCCGAGTGGCATGTGGAAGGAGGGCCTACCCGGGAGGAGTTCTGTCGGGCGCAGAAGTAGTGCCCCACGCTTGAAGACATGCGGCGACAGGCCGAAGCCCAAGCGGTCAACCAAGAGACCGGCAGTTACCACGTGTATTGGAAGGATGTCCTCCTGTACAGTGAGCCAAAGGTTCCGGTGCATGGATCCTCGAGGGCCTTAGTGGTCCCCCAATGCTACTGGGGCTTTTTGTTGGAATTGGCGCATGAGATACCCTTGGCTGGACACCTGGGCCAGGACAAGACCTTTGCGAGTCTAGTGCCACATTTTTATTTGCCCAGGATGAGGGTTGCCTCTGACACCTACTGCATGACCTGCAAGACTTGCCAGGCAAGTGGCAAGACGGGGACCAAAGTGAAGGCCCCATTGGAACCACTCCCGGTGGTCGGGACCCCTTTTGAGGGGGTCGGTATTGACATCGTTGGGCCGTTGGACCCTCCGACCTCTGAGGGACACCGGTTCATCTTGGAGTTAGTGGACCACGCCACTCGGTACCCGGGGGCTATCCCTCTGAGGACCGTTACTGCACCTGTGGTGGCGCGGGCCCTGATGGGGATATTTACCCGAGTTGGATTCCCCAAGGTCGTGGTGTCAGACAGGGGCACGAACTTCATGTTGGCCTACATGCAGGCCATGTGGAAGGAGTGCGGAGTGACCTATCGGTTCTCCACTCCTTACCACCCCAAGACTAACGGGCTCGTAGAGCGCTTCAACAAGACCTTCAAGGGGATGATCCGGAGCCTGCCAGAAGACTTGAGGTGGAAATGGGACATTCTCCTCCCTTGCTTGCTGTTCTCGTACCGCGAGGTACCCCAGAAGGGAGTCGGGTTCAGCCCCTTCGAATTGCTCTATGGCCATCCCGTTAGGGGACCCCTCAGTCTTGTCAAAGAGGGGTGGGAGAAGACTTCGAAGAAGCTTCCCCGTGATGTTGTCAGCTACATGCTGGCGTTCGGCAGTCAGATGGCCAAGCTGTGGAAGGAAGCCTCAGACAACTTAGAGGCTAGCCAAGCCGTCATGAAGGAGTGGTATGACCGCAACGCTCGGACGGTAGAGTTGGACGTTGGACAGAAGGTGTGGGTCATGGATCCTGGGGAGCTTAGTGCCCTCCAGGACCGGTGGACTGGCCCGTACGAGATTGTGGAGCGTCGAGGCCAGACCACCTACACGTGGACTTGAAGACCCCCCGTCAGCCCCATCGGGTGCTCCACGTCAACCGCCTGAAGGCTCACCATGAGCGATCGGAGCTTGCTCTCCTCATGGTGACGGATGGAAGCAAGGAGGAGGAGAGTGATCCTCTTCCTGACCTTCTAGCGGCTCAGGAAAAGGATGGTTCAGTGGAGGGAGTTGTCCTCTCCCCACCCTTGACCCCAGAACAACAGAGGGACTGCCGCCAGGTATTGGCGCAGCACCCCTCGTTGTTCTCCCTCATGCCTGGAATCACACATCTGTGTACCCATGATGTGGACACAGGGGACAGTCCGCCAGTAAAAACCAAGTCTTACCGGCTGTCCGAGAGAGTGAAGAACAGCATCCAGGGTGAGGTGACCAAAATGCTGGAGCTGGGAGTGATCGAACCCTCCAGCAGCCCGTGGGCTAGTCCGGTCGTGCTGGTGCCGAAAGCGGCCCCACCGGGCACCACACCAGAACTTCGGTACTGTGTGGACTATCGGGGATTGAACTCTGTCACCAAGACAGATGCTCACCCGATCCCACGGGCAGACAAGCTGATTGACCGGCTGGGAGCAGCCAAGTACCTCAGCACCATCGACTTGACATCAGGGTACTGGCAGATTGCATGGCCAATGGAGCAAAGGAGAAAACAGCGTTCTCCACCCCCAGGGGCCACTTCCAATTTCGAGTGAAGCCCTTCGGGCTCAAGAATACTCCGGCCACCTTCCAGCAGTTGGTGAAACAGGTGCTATCTGGCCTGGAGTCCTTCTCAGCGGCGTACCTGGATGACATAGCTGTCTTCAGTAGCACCTGGGAGAACCATCTGCAGCATCTCCAGGAGGTGCTGCAGGCTCTGCAACGTGCTGGCCTCACCAACAAGGCTAGCAAGTGCCAGATTGGACAGGAATCTGTTGTGTACCTGGGGCACCTGGTGGGCGGGGATAAGGTGCAGTCACTCCAGGCCAAAATTGAGACCATCATGGCCTGGGAGCCCCCCAAAACGCAGACTGAGGTCCGAGCTTTCCTCGGCCTCACTGGCTGTTACCGCAGGTTCGTCAAGGCATATGGCACCATCGTGGCCCCCTTGACTGAGTTGACGTCCAAAAAGCAGCCACGCAAGGTGATCTGGACGGCTGCTTGCCAGGAGGCATTTGAAACACTGAAGCGCGCGATGTGCACCGCTCCGGTGCTGGCCACTCCGGACTTCCCAAAAGAATTCATCGTGCAGACAGATGCCTCAGAGCATGGCGTAGGCGCCGTGCTGTCGCAACTCAACGATAATGGCCAAGACCAACCTGTGGCCTTCATTTCCAGAAGACTCCTCCCTCGGGAACAGCGATGGAGTTCCATCGAGCGAGAAGCCTCCGCTGTGGTCTGGGCCTTGAAGAAGCTGAGGCCATACCTTTTTGGCTCTCACTTCCTAATTCAAACCGACCACCGTCCCCTTTGCTGGCTCATGCAGATGAGAGGCAAAAATCCCAAGTTGCTAAGGTGGTCCATTTCCCTACAGGGGATGGACTTTATGTTATGTTATGTTATGTTATGTTATGTTAATTGATTTGTAAAGTGCATCTGTTACCCGAGGGTGTCCTGGCGCTATCCGCTCTCCCTAAGGAGAAGTAGGGTGCACAATCATAGACATAGATCTAGAATAACCAGGTTTTAAGCATTTTTCTGAACGGGAGTAGTTTGGTACAGCATCTCAGATGAACGGGGAGCTGGTTCCAAAGTTTTGCTGCCCCAACCATAAATCTCTTACCCCCCACCGAGCCTTCTTCACCAGTGGCACTCTTACCAATCTTTGCCCTGATGAACGCAAAGATCTAGATGGTGAGTACCATTGCAAGTGATCTTGGAGATAGAGTGGCTCTGCTTCTGAAGAGATTTAAAGACAAGGCATAAAGCTTTAAAATGTATCCGTTGTCTTACCGGCAACCAGTGCAGTCTGCGAATTTCGCTAGAGATGGGGGAGAATTTGGGTATGCCAGAAATCAGCCTGGCAGCTGTGTTCTGCAGCAACTGTAACCTCTGCAACAACCTCTCTTGGATGTTTAAATAGAGGCTGTTGCAGTAATCAAGTCTTGACATGACAAGTGCAGTAACCACCGTCTGCCGACTCTCCTTGGGCACAAAGGGGAGAATTTTCTTAGTGGTTCTAATAGTAAACATCGTGGAAGATACCACCGCATTTATTTGTTTTCTCATATCCAATCTGTCATCTAGATAGATTCCCAGGTTCATCACCTGTGGGGAGGGAACCAGTAGAGGACCCAGGAAGTTTGGCCAGCATTTTGGTGTCCAGATACTGATGTCATTACCAAAGAGGATGACCTCAGTTTTGTCTGAATTTAATTTTAGACAATTGCTGGTCATCCATAGTCCAACTGCTTCCATACTATCATGTAACTTGTGGCTAACTGTTCCTTCTAATCCAGGGAGGAGGGATACCACTATCTGCGTATCGTCCGCATAAGATGTAAGCTGGAACCCGTAAGATCTTATCAATGGGGCCAGGTACGATACGTACACATTAAATAAGGTTGGACTTAGGTAGGATCCCTGAAGGACCCCACAAGGCAGTTGGAATGGAGTTGAACAGAACTCTCCGAGGGCTACTATCTGCTTCCGCTCAGACAGGAAGACTTTAGGGTGGAACATCGGCCCGGAGCTGACCACGCCAATGCTGACGGTCTCTCCCGGTTTTTCCGCCTTAGCGACGAGAACTCCCTAGAGGTTGGGTAGTTCTCCCCTCTTTCAGCTGGGGGGGGACGCATGTTAGACCTGTCAGCCCTAGGGTGGTCTTTCCCTGTTTTTTTTGCCCTGGCCTCATTTTTCCAAATGAAATGAATGAAATGAAATGAAATGAAATGAAATGAAATGAAATTTATAACGCGCAACTAAGCCCGTAGGCATCAAGGCGCCTAACAAAATAAAATCAAAAAAACGCAGAACCAAGCTAAGGATATGCACTGGCAAAAAGCCATGTCTTGAGTGCCTTTCTAAAGGCCTGTTTTGAAGGGAGGGTTTTAATGTCAACGGGCAGAGAGTTCCACAGCCTTGGAGCTAAGGTTGAGAAGGCTCTGCCACCCCACCTAGCTCTACGGACACGGGGGATAGATAGCAGGGCTTTGTTAGCCGAGCGCAGGGATCTGGAGGGGGTATAGGATTTTAACAGATCCCTTATACCTCCTGACTTGTTCGTGGCCAAGGCCCCATAGATCAAGCAAAGGCACTTGAACGAGATCCTGGCATCGATTGGGAGCCAGTGCAGTGCTTTCCTAGCAGCCGTGGCAGAGGCCCGCCTGGGCAGATCTAAAACAAATTTTGCGGCCGCATTCTGCACCATTTGAAGTCGCGTGATGTGACTCTTGTTAATGCCCAGGTATAGGGCATTACAATAGTCGAGTCTTGAGCCTATCAGTGCAACTACTATTTGCTTTCTTGCTGGTGGGGACAGGTAATGTTTTATTTTCTTCAGGATGTTTATTATGCCCCAGCGGGTGGAGATGGTCCTATTTACTTGCTGACCCAACCCCAAATGAGGATCGATCATGACTCCTAGGTTCCTAGCCAGGGCGGTGGGTGTGGGGCACACTCCCAGGGATGGAGGCCACCATTCCGCTGACCAAATGTCCTCCTTGCCTCCGAACACCAGAATTTCGGTCTTCTCGCCATTAAGCTTCAATGAATTGCAAATCATCCATTGAGCCACTGCCACTCCCACCTTCTTTTGTTGGCCCTTAGGTCTTCGGGCACCTTTTCATGGCTAATCCTTGTTAGGGTGCAGGTGCTCTCTACTACAAACATGGCTGCCACTGGCCCCTGCTACTGCAGCGTGGTCTTTTAGTGTAGCACCCTAGTTGCCAGGATCTGGCTGGATCCCCATACATTGTTGCAATGCCAGCCTGCCATCCCCTGACCATAGGTAGAGTGGGGAAGCTCCTGGAACCTTCCAGAAGAAAGGCGGAGCTTATTTCTGCTGCCTTAGAGAGTGGTCACCTGACCTGGGCATACTTCAGCAAGGGAGGGAACTTTTTTTATACTGTTGGGGCATCACTGACCTGGGGAACCCACGCAGGAAATTTAGGCGGGAGGGCCTAGTCAGGAACTTATGCCACTTGTGACAGGACTTAGGTGCTGCCTCTTAAGCTAAGTGAGGTATCCTAGACAAGCCCCCTGATCTGGCCCAGCGGTAGGGAACCCCAGGGTCCATCTACAGTGACCTGAGGAAACTGATCCAGCCTTCAACTAAGACCCCCCCCTCTCTTCAAGAAACCATCACCTAAGGTCGCAGAACCATCCAAGCACCAAGAAGACTACTTGCCCCCGTAGCGCTTTCAAAACTGAGCGCGCTGGCCCAGGGCCGTCTGTGCCCTTCTGTAGCACCCTGAAACCCCCACTGGTGGCCGCGGCGTCAGCGCCGGCATTGCGTCCCCGTCGGCGGCCCACGTGTGCAAGGAGAGGGCCGCCGGAATTCTCCACGGGCCGCGCTGGGCCAAAGTTAACTAACTCACCGTGCCCCGGCGCCCCAGCGGGACCCGCAACGACATCAAGCCCCCTCGGCGGCCCCCGTGTGCCAGGAGAAGGACGCCGGAATTCTCCTCAGGCCTCGTCAGGCCTCAAGTGACCCGCCTTCTGGCCCCGGCACTCTGGTGTGGCCCGCGCCAGCATTGTGCCCCCCTCGGTGGCCCCCGGATACCAGGAGAGGGCCGCCGCTCGCTGCGCACTAGGACTGAAGCCAGGCTCTCCCACATCACGTGAGCGGGAGTGCTGCTGCGTCATCGGCCGCGCCCCCGTCCAAGCTGCGCAGCCATTGGCTGCCACCGCCGAGCCCTTCTGACAAGTCCCGGCGCCCGGGGAAAGCCGTGACTCATCGCGGAGGGGGCCGCAGAGCCAGAGAGCCCCCTCCGATCTGCCCCCAAAAGCTGGTCCTGCCTTGCCCCCGGCGCCGGTGCTCCAGAGCTGTCCCCGCACCATGTCGGGCCGGGTGAGGCCCCGGGAGGGCTGGAGCCCCTCCTCTTTGTCCAGAGTCCACGCAAGGGCCCCGGAGGGCCGAAGCAAGCAGGTAACCCCCGGGGAGGAGGGCGGAAGGCCGGGCAAGTCCCCGAGTTCGCCCCTCCCCTGGGGAAGACTGAGACTGGGCCCCGTTGGCCCCCATGTGCCTCTAATGACTAGGAGGCCATGGTTAAACTCAAAGGTTCCTCAATACAGGCGCATACTAAATTGACTGTGCATGTTTGAAGTCAGGCTCATTCTGAATTGACTGTGCATGTTTAATTACCTGATTTAAGCCTGCTGATTGAGCGGAGGATCATTGCCTGGTACTTAATTTCTTGCAGGGGCGGGCTTCTATGAGTTTTGCTAGGGATGTGCTGAAATACTGATTGATTACCCCGTTGATATTTCAATGAAATGGTTACCTGTATTGTACTGTTGATATTTACAAGATGAAATGTTCATGACTGCTTCCTGAAAGGCCAGTTTATGGTTCATGAAAGTACCCCCTTCATCTGCTGAAGAGTACAATGCAACAGGCTGTGTTATTTGAAGTTTTGCTCACCTGATAGAAATGATTAATGAAACGCTTTAATGGAAAACTTTAATGAAATGCTAATGCATTGATTGCCTTGATCTGAAGCCTATAAAAACGACATCGATTTTCAATCACAAATACTGGTGTGGTCTTCATTATTTCGCCCACTTATAGCCTCAGTGGATGAGTGTGTTGAGTAGTTGCTTTACACGTAAGCCCCTGCTTGCCTACCTGCTCGAGCCAAGCTACCCCCCGGAGAGCTGGTGGTCCCAGGTCTTGCACTGACCATGTCAGGGACTGTACGAGGCCTGAGTTTGAGTTTGAGTTTAAAATATTTATATAGCGCACTTTCACCAGCGGTTTCATGGCGCTGCAATAGACAGATCTCCAAGGTAGGAGTAGGGGAACAGAAGAGGGAGGGAAAACATCAAGTGGTTTTAGTTGAAACATTTGGCGAATAGGTGGGCTTTAAGTTTCCAAAAGGTGTTAGAATTGGGAGTCACTGAACCCTCATATAATCCTTGGGCTAGTCCAGTAGTCTTAGTGCCCAAACCTCACACCCAGGGTGGTAAGAGAGAGATGAGGTTTTGTGTAGACTACAGGGGTCTCAATGCAGTCACTAGGACTGATGCCCATCCAATACCCAGGGCAGATGAGCTTATAGATACTTTTTCCTCAGCCAAGTTTCTGAGCACATTTGACCTGACAGCTGGCTACCGGCAGATCAGACTAGTTGATGATGCAAAAGCAAAGACAGCATTTTCTACCCCTAGTGGGCACTACCAATTTATGGTGATGCCCTTTGGTTTGAAAAACGCACCTGCCACTTTTCAAAGGTTGGTGAATAAAGTCATTACAGGTCTGGAAGCCTATAGTGCAGCATATCTAGATGATATTGCTGTCTTTAGCCCCACCTGGGAGGATCACCTGGTCCACCTGTGAAATGTTCAATGTTTTAGAGGCCCTGCAGAATGCAGGCCTAACTATCAGGGCCACCAAGTACCAGATAGGGGAAACAACCTTTCCAACGCAACTTTTACAACGCACTACCATTACAACGAAACTTTTACAATGCAAAAACTTTTACAACGCATACTATTACAACGCAAGATTTTACAACGCAGATACCTTTACAACGCATACCATTACAACGTAAGTATTGGTAAGTATATAATTATTTTTAAAACTGTTATATGTTTGGGTTTTTGGGTAAAGGGGTATTTTTAGAGTTCAGGGTTAGTTTTCAGTTTTTGGGTAAAGGGGTATTTTTAGGGTTCAGGGTTAGTTTTCAGTTTTTGGGTAAAGGGGTATTTTTAGGGTTCAGGGTCAGTTTTCCGTTTTTGGGTAAAGGGGTATTTTTAGGGTTCAGGGTCAGTTTTCAGTTTTTGGGTAAAGGGTTATTTTTAGGGTTCAGGGTCAGTTTTCAGTTTTTGGGTAAAGGGATATTTTTAGGGTTCAGGGTCAGTTTTCAGTTTTTGGGTAAAGGGGTATTTTTAGGGTTCAGGGTCAGTTTTCAGTTTTTTGGTTAAAGGGGTATTTTTAGGGTTCAGGGTAAATTTTGGGTTTTTGGGTAAAGGGGTATTTTTAGGGTTCAGGGTCAGGTTTGGGTTTTTAGGGTAAAGGGGTATTTTTAGGGTTCAGGGTCAGTTTTGGGTTTTTGGGGTAAAGGGGTATTTTTAGGGTTCAGGGTCAGTTTTGGGTTTCTGGGGTAAAGGGGTATTTTTAGGGTTCAGGGTCAGTTTTGGGTTTTTGGGGTACAGGGGTAATTTGTAAAAATAAAATAAAATTACATTTAAATAAAATTAATTAAATAAAATTAAATAAAATTAAATTATATTATAATAATTTTAATTAATTTATATTAAATAATTATTATATACTTACCAATACTTACGTTGTAATGGTATGCGTTGTAAAAGTATATGCGTTGTAAAATCTTGCGTTGTAATGGTATGCGTTGTAAAAGTTTTTGCGTTGTAAAAGTTTCGTTGTAATGGTAGGCGTTGTAAAAGTATGCGTTGTAACGTCATACATCCACCAGATAGGGCATAGTCAAGTTGTGTACCTGGGCCACCTTGATTGTGGAGGCCAGGTTCAACCATTACAGAGCAAAATCCAGACCATCATGCACTGGGTTGCTCCAACAACCCAGACTCAGGTGAGAGCTTTCTTGGGCCTGACTGGATATTACAGAAGATTTGTTAAGGGGTATGGATCCATAGTGACTCCCCTGAATGACTTAACTTCCAAGAGAATGCCAAAAAAAGTTCAGTGGACAGTTAGCTGTCAAAAGGCATTTGATTACCTGATATATGTAAGAAGGAAGGGGTATCCCCGACTAGAGTTCCTAATTCGGGATGGGTATGGTATTTGGAAGAAAAGTAATTAGGAACTAATATTTAAACAAAGGACAAAAACGGACTAGTGACAGCAATAACTATAAGTGAACAAAATGCATGGTACAAAAATATGGATTTTATTTTATTCAATCTTCGTTATAATAAAAAACATTGTTATTTAATTACAAATAGTTATTGTGTGCATGCCTCCATTATACATGTGACTTTTGATCTACATATATATATACATATTATTGTATCCTATACATATTTCAAGATAATTGATTTTAACTTGAGATCTGTGCGGAAGCTTGTTTTGGCACATTTGTACATAAAAACATGGCTAGATATGTCATCTACGCGCGTTTCGGCTGAGGGCCTTCATCAGGGAGCCATGTGAGTATCCAAATAGACCTGGACGTATAGATGGTGTTGATTCTCACAGGTAGGAGAAGAAAAGAGTAATCTGAGATGGCGGGTAGTCTGTCTCGAGGACGTGGGCGCTTTAACGCATTATATTAGTTAATTTCTGTTTTTCTCTTTCCAGGTGTCCTGCTATTTAGGAGTGGGCTTCGCCTATTGAGCTGTGGGTTTCTCCTATATTGTTGGGAAGCTACGTATTACTGGTTTCCGGGAAATGATCTGAGGATAACCTGTTAATTGATCTCAAGGGTTCTCTAGGCGGGGATCTGTGGACTGTTCTTGTCGCGCTGACAGACTTTTGTTTGTGTCCACTGGTTATATATTGGGGATCTGTGGGATTCTGGGCGTTTAGCTGACGGATTCCGTCATGTTGATGGCGGTTCGGAGACACTCTGAATGGCTTATAGTTGTCTCTCGGTCGCCTTCCAATAGGGGGGTCCTGCCGGCGTGTATATACGTGGAGCCCAGAATCCCACAGATCCCCAATATATAACCAGTGGACACAAACAAAAGTCTGTCAGCGCGACAAGAACCGTCCACAGATCCCCGCCTAGAGAACCCTTGAGATCAATTAACAGGTTATCCTCAGATCATTTCCCGGAAACCAGTAATACGTAGCTTCCCAACAATATAGGAGAAACCCACAGCTCAATAGGCGAAGCCCACTCCTAAATAGCAGGACACCTGGAAAGAGAAAAACAGAAATTAACTAATATAATGTGTTAAAGCGCCCACGTCCTCGAGACAGACTACCCGCCATCTCAGATTACTCTTTTCTTCTCCTACCTGTGAGAATCAACACCATCTATACGTCCAGGTCTATTTGGATACTCACATGGCTCCCTGATGAAGGCCCTCAGCCGAAACGCGCGTAGATGACATATCTAGCCATGTTTTTATGTACAAATGTGCCAAAACAAGCTTCCGCACAGATCTCAAGTTAAAATCAATTATCTTGAAATATGTATAGGAAACAATAATATGTATATATATGTAGATCAAAAGTCACATGTATAATGGAGGCATGCACACAATAACTATTTGTAATTAAATAACAATGTTTTTTATTATAACGAAGATTGAATAAAATAAAATCCATATTTTTGTACCATGCATTTTGTTCACTTATAGTTATTGCTGTCACTAGTCCGTTTTTGTCCTTTGTTTAAATATTAGTTCCTAATTATTTGATTACCTGATCCCATTCTGCAAAGTCCTAACTACTCCAAAGAATTAATTGTCCAAACAGATGCATCTGATTTGTGGAAGGGCCTGTGTTATCTCAATTGAATGATGAAGGTCAGGACCAGCCAGGAGCTTCTATTAGCAGAAGGCTGACCCCTAGAGAGAAACATTGGTCAGCTATTGAGAGGGAGGCCTTTTTCTGTGGTTTGGGCTATGAAGAAGTTGAGGCCATACTTGGTTGGCACTCACTTCACTGTTCAGACAGACCATAAGCCCCTCTTATGGCTAAAACAGATGAAGGGTGAAAACCCCAAACTTTTGAGGTGGTCCATTTCCCTACAGGGGATTGACTATACAGTGGAACATAGACCTGGGAGTAACCATGCCAATGCAGACGGACTCTCCAGATATTTCCAATTAGAACATGAAGACTCAACTTATCAAGATTAGTTTAATGTCCCTGCGTTTGGGGGGGGGGGAGGGTGTAAGAGTGTAGGATCTGCTACTTTTAGTTACCCCACTTTTTGCTGATGTTTCACTGTTATTTTGACTTAGTATGGCTGGGATCCTGCTAATCAGGACACCAGCCTATCTGCTTTCACTCTAACATTGATTCCTTGTACTTTAGGTAAACTCCAGATTGGATTATGGGGTACCCTTATAAGTTCCCAGTATACGGTATACTATGTACCCATGGCATAGGTTCCCCAGAGACCTACCAGGGGCTGCAGCATGTATAATGCCACCCCTGGGAAGCCTTCCAAAATGACACTACAGGTCTGCTACTGCAGCCTGGGTAAGGTGGTGCATGCACCCCTTACTGAGATATAGGTTCACTATATCTCTTCTGATCACATACATATAAACCTATCAGTCACCCCTATGGCAGGTCTTAACAATCCTGAAGGTAGGGTGCTTGGTTTTCATGTGAGAGTGTGCCCATGCATGAGCAGAGCCCCGCTGCAGCTTTCGGATTTTATTCTCCGGGGCTGCATGTGATGCAGCCAGATCATATACTCTTAAGTGCATTATAACCTCACGGTAAATGCTAACTTTGGAATGGCTGCACAGAAACATGTTGTGTTTGGTGTCAAACACTATGGAATCATACCACCCCGCCAGTAACTTGCGTGGGAGGTATGATTCCACCCTACTAGAGGGAGAAACAGACTACACCAGTACCAACTTAACCAGAACCCGGGCAGCACAAAATGGATGCTGCCAGCCACTAACACAAGTCTGTCCTTCTGCTGCTGGACGAAACTCCAGCAGGGGAAGTGTTGGACTTTGGCCCTTAGGGCAGGTTCACCCCTAGACTTTTTGCCTTTAAATGGGGACCTGGTGATGGTGATTTTTGGGATTCTGCGCACTTTCACTGTGTCCCAGTGGAAAGTGCGTGCGCACTCTGAGTGCATGTGCTGAGCTAGGCCTGCCCGCCCATAGGAATGCATGGGGAATGTATGTGTCCCTGGTAGTTCCTGATGCATGGGGTGTACAGGCTTGAGTCTGGTATGTGTGAACTCGTGAGAGTGAATGCTGCGAGATGGTGTATGCAGCATGTATGTGTCTTATAGGGAAGCGCCATTTCTAGACATGGCTGTACGTGTGCTGTGAGGGTGCTGGCGTGTGATTGGCTGGAGCTGGCTGGCATGCCAGGCTCCAGGAAGTCTGGATGGGTCTGCCCGGTGGTGAGTGGGAGATTAGCATGAGTGATGTGTGGGAGGAGTGTACCTGTGTCCTGGATGGGCTGGGTTTTCCCCACACAATGCTGGCTCCGCCCCCCTGTGGTGTGTCTAACGACCCAAGCCCTGCCAGTGATAGAGAGGGTGGTTGAGGTAAACAGAGTACTCAAGAACCAGCTGCGACTGGTTCCGCCCCCACCCTGCACCTTCAGACAAAGGGAAATACTGTATAAAAATGGGGCTGTGTCCCCACTGAAGTTGTTCTCTTCTAGGATCCTGAGGGGGCTGCTGCTGCTGCTGGGCCAGAGGACCGCCACTTGGGGTGTCTCCCTGCCTGGAGACCCAGTGTGCTGGCTCTGGGCCCAGCCTTGCCCCCCCCAGAACCCCCCTGGAGGACTTTTGCTGGACTTTGGGGCTGTCCTCTAGCGCTGGGAGCGCTGGCATTGCCTCTTAGCGCTTGGAAGCGCTTGCAGATTCCTCCTAGCGCCTGGGAGAGCTTTTGTTCTGCTATAGCGCTTTGGAGCGCTTTCTTGTGGCTTGTAGCGCTGGGGAGCGCTTTATTTGAAGAGGCCGGTGCCCACCCGGCATTGGCCGCCCCAAGCGAGTGCCACCTCGCTTATTCTCGAGTGTTTTGTCGCCTGGCAGGTGCCCACCCTGCCAGGGACCTTGCCGCTGTTTTTATAATTTACCTCGAGGGAGGCCACCCCTCGGTAAATTCAGCCCCCGCCTAGAAGCACCGGAGACGGGCCGCCGCGCTGCCCGCGACGACCCGGAAGTGTTTCTGCCGGCCGGCCAATCCGAGAGCGGGCCGACCGGAAGTCCCGCCCCGCAGCCGCGACCTGGAAGTCAGGCAGGCCGGGGGCAGGAGAGAGGCAGGCGGAAGCTGCTGCCTGCACGGAGAGCCCAGGAGAGAGAGGGCAGAAGCCTGGCAGCGAGGAGCTGACGCCTCGAGGAGCCGCCGCCTCCCCAGCGAGACCGGGTGAGTGCGGAGGCAGCGGTGCCTTCCCCCCCAGAGCGGCCCCGGTTGCTAGGGGGCCGCCCCGATGAGAGGGGCATTGCGTGTCTTAAAGCCTGCAGGGCTCTTGGGGGGCATTCTTGATTGAGTCCACGAAGGGCTCCGGTGGCCATTTGCGGTAGAGGGGGGCGTCGGGGCATATTGTCGGTGCCCGCCCCCCCTGTGTGCTCGCCCCAACCAGTGGGGCATTTCTTTACGAAGAGCCTGCGAGGCTCAGGGCAGCATTTGATGTCTGTGGTGGAGTGGCCCCAGAAGGCCCCACCATGCCCCCACCTGGTTGTGAGCCCTGAGAGAAGGCTCAAGGGGCACATCTTCAGTTAGGAGCCTAGAGAGGCTCAGGGGCCATTTGTTTCACGAGCCCAGAGAGGCTCAGGAGACAGTCAGTTGGGCAGAGCCTAGAGAGGCTCCCACGTGGCACCCTCAATTGCACCAGTTGCCCAGCACTTTGTGGGCAACTGCTACGTTTAGGCCCCTGGACACTGGACACAGGGCGTCCTAGCCCTAGAGAGGCCAGTTGGCCTAGGGACAGTCACAGGTGGTGACTTACGTGAGTTTGGCGCAATTGTACTTTCTATGCACCTCTGAATGTATTGTTTATGCGTCATGTGCCTTTACACCTCTGAATGAATGTCATGCATTGCATCATGTGTATGTTCTTCCACCCCCACAGGTATTGTGATGTGTAGGTGGTTGTTTTCTCCCTAGTACAGGTGGTGCTAGTGAGGTCCTGGTGTGGTTCTCAAAAATCCGGACCCTGGTGTTTTCCCGATATCGAGGTCCAATACCCGTGTCACAAAACCTCAACGCACCAAGACGATTTTGGTATCCATGAACCGATAATAATTAGGACATCATTCCTATGTATTTGCATCACAATCGAGGGTTGCCAACACCCCAAAATCGTAGTTTCCGTCCCCATCCCTTAAACTCCATTTTGTGAACGGCATCCATCTTGCATCTTGCCCTCATGTTAAGTCAATTAAAGGTCGAGCTTGATCAAAAGGGACACGTCCACCTTTTCGTGACTTCCCCCTGACCTGTCCCAACTGACTCCATGGCCTTAGGCCAAACCTGTTTGGGCAGCTCCTCACCCAGTGGCCGAATACGATAGCATCAATACATAACATTCCACAAACCATTCACACATACAGACCATGCTTTCTGCAAACATGCACCTGTCCACATTCCTTGTTTATGGCCAGTTTTATGACTGGGTTGTGCCCTCCTTTATTAAGGTTTCATCGATATCTGATGGGAGTTCCAGGCCTAACTGGGTAATCTATCAACAAACTGGACATCTAAAATATGGGCTTGCTTACATGACTCTGCTCTTTGTATTATTGTAGAAATATGTGTATAGCCATATCATAAACTCAGGAATTCTTGCTTGCAGCTATTATTTTTGTATATAAGGAGACGGCTGGTTCTGTAAAAACGAACAGTCTCCCGAGAACCTACTCTCCGTGCAGTGTACTTCTGGGACACGTGTTACTTGGTAGCTACCAATAAAACTTGATCTTTGACGGTAACTAGAAGACTCCGTGTTTCTGTGGTCCGGAACAAGGGAGAACTCAGAGGTCCTCGGGTGCTACCCCCTGGCACCACCGGGTTCCTAAAAACCCGGCACCTCAGTTGGCGCCCAACTCGGGGCGATATCAAGCGGTGACGGTCCAAGCCAGATGTTCGTGAGGAGCTTCGTGTGAAAATTCTGGAGGACGGCCAGCCACTTCAGCGACCCCTGTATGTCGACGTGGTTCCGAAGGTCTTTGCTGCGAGGTTCCCCGCGTCCCAACGGCTAGGAAGGACTGCTGCCCTGACTATCGCCTTGTTTTGGACCCAGTGATCTTTGGTAGAGCGAAACGATAGACGAGTCTTCTAGCGACGTCACAGATCTTCAAATACTTCAGTTAAGTATAAGTGGAGCGACTCCCAGTCCTTAGTTTGTCCTTAGTTTTTGGTATCCTTGAGATAAGCTTTGATTTGGTACTTGCAAGCCCCAAAGCCGAAGGACTCGTGTATTCACGAGATATATCGTAACAGATAATCCTTTGAAGTTTGAAGCTAGACTAGTGAGCGAAGATGCCTGGTTTTAGCAGACTTGGAAACTTGTTTTGTCTTGGTTGTAGTAAGGACTCCCGATTAGAGGAATCTTGTCCGGTTCCTCCAATTGGAACTCCAACGGATGAGCTCTATGTAAAGCACGGCGTAGGTCCTATAACATACAACGAATTATGGATAAAATACACCCGCAAGGATGGTGTTTTAAAATGGCCCCAATACGGTAGTTTCGACTCAGAAGTTTTAGATAACCTAGAAGTCAAACTATTCAAGAAGAAAGCCCGACCGGCGATGTTCGACTCTTTCCGCTTATGGCGTAAAGAGGCCAAACAGAAGGAAATTAAATTAGAAAAGAAGAATAAGAGGGAAAGAGGTATTTCAGTAATGCAAGCCGCGATAAAATTTAAAGACAACGAAGAGGATCGAATAAGTGAACAGTTGCACAGGCAACGTAAAATGGCAATAGATAAATGCTACCCCGTTTTGCCATCTCTTCAGCGAGAGACAGTAAAAGAGCGTGAAAAAGATCCATTAATGGCTCATTTGCTAAGTTCGCCACCACCCTATGCACAAAATGCCACAGCACCTCCGCAACCTTTAGTTGCACCTCTGGTAGCTGTTATACAGGCTCCTTTACCGCACTCACCGGCTACTCTTCAGCTGGCTCCTGTTTCTCTGGCGCAGCCTCCTCAAGGCTCACCGATCACATCTACTTCTCCTACTGTTCCTTCTAAAATTTCGCCTAGCACACTTTCTAGTCTCTCTGATACTCGTTCTACGAACATTTCTGTTTCTACTTTGCGTGACTCTGTTCTACCACCACCATAAAATGGCCAGCATTGTTACTAACCTTCCTTCACCACTTTTTCGGTCGCCTAAAACGACCCCTAACACGGAACGAAGACAATTACGAAGCCAAATGCCCGATTATCAGGGAAGGGAATGTTTGAATAAGTTAGCACGAAATTGGGCTATGGACACAGCAAGATATGATGTAGAGTCTGTCATGAACGTTTTCCGTCAATGGGATGAACCAACGCAAAGATACGTCTTTGAGCAGATGTGTGTTTTTCTGTGTGAGGATTTGGTAGATAATGGTCAGAAGACCAACGAGCAAGAGTTGTGTAGTGTACGATTTAAATTTGGGGAGGGTATGATTGTAGGTCCTGACGTTGAAAAAGCAGTTGAGATATTATTATCACATAGAAGTACGGGTGGTAATTCTGGGTCATCCTCTGACAGTGGTACATCCAGCAGGAAAAGAGCGAGACAGTACCCCATGAGAGAGGTTCCTCCGGTCTGGAGGGAAGGTGACGCGACTGCAGTTCCACCGGTTCTGCCTCATTTCCAGCGTGTATGGGTACATGTCCCCTGGAAAAGATCCGAAGTTTTAGCACTCAAGCAGACACTACCCGATCCCCGTAAAAACCCGACTGGGTATTATAAGGAGTTGTCGCAAACTGCCAGCTCATGTATAATGAATTTAGCGGATATAGACATGTTGTTTGGGAACGTTGTTCCACATCCCTTATGGAGTAAGATACGTCATGCAGATCATGACCAAGAATTAGGTGACTCGTGGGTGAACATTGCGACTACAGATGCTAGACAAGTCGGTGGTTTCAAGCCTGAGCCGTTAATAGCTGAACTTCCCGGTAGAATTATTGCGTACATGAAGACACTTATGCCTGAAGTACGCGTAAACTGGGACAAGCTATCCGCGTGCAAGCTGAAGAAAGACGAGAATGTGTCTGACTTTTTCACGAGATTTGAGGAAACTTTCACTGACCATAGTGGTCAGGATATGGCTACCGAGGGTGGCCAAAGATTGTTTGTAGACAAGTTTGTACACAATCTGCTTCCCGAACTGTGTGCTAAACTAAAAGATTCAGAGAGTGCTTGGGCTGTCTCTACGTCAGCGCAGATTCTAGCAACAGCTCAGTACTACGAAAACAGGCGCAAAGACGAGCTAGACAAGGCAGACAAAAAGACGAAAGATCTAAAAACTAAAGTTCTTCTCCAACAGGCCTATCCGCCTCGTGTGGCTAGCCAGCCCAATTATCAACCGAATAAGCAGTATTCTAGAGACGCGCAAGGAAACGAGTCTTCCCACCAGCGTGTTCCGTATGGCCCGAATCAATGTGCGTATTGAAAGGAAGAGGGTCATTTTAGGAATAATTGTCCGGCTCTTGCGCGACGCTTAAACGGTGTTTCAGGTGTAAGAGGGAGAGGTGTTCAACATGCCCCCAGAGGTAGGGGCCGTGGAAATTTCTCCCAGTACACTGCTTCTTTTCCGCCTCAAAATTCCATGAATAGCTTTGACCAACAGAATAACGCATCGTCTAGGTCAGCTCAGTACTATGCTGACGACTATTACACCGAACACGACAATGAGGGTAACAATTGCTAGGACAGCCATGGACAAAGAGAGGGAGTTGTTTCAGTTCCAGTAGACCAAGATGGACCTTATGTTAAGGTAATTACCCCAGGAGTGTCAGAGCCATTTCTGCTGGATACTGGTGCTACAAAAAGTTCTATTATGCACTCAAAACTTCCTGGCGCACCTTTGTCTGGCGAAATGAATGTCTCAGTAGGCTTCTCTGGCGCCCCTGTTAGAAACCCGATCTCTAGTCCTATATCCCTTTCTGTTGGCCCCTATGAATTGGAAGCACCCCTCATTCTTACAACAGGTTGCGGTGAAAATTTGTTAGGATTGGATTTGCTAAAAAGGTTGTATGCGACTTTGTACTGTTCTCCCTCGGGAGTACAACTTACCTTAGGGAAAAAGTCATTTCTCCAATGTATTTGTCGAAAGAAGGTATTCCAACCGAATTATCATCACTTCCTGATATACTGTGGGCTAATGGTTCCAATGACGTAGGTCGTTTGGAGATAACACCGTATGTCATAACTTTGAAAGCCAACGTCGGATTGCCACGTATTCCTCAATACAAAATATCTAACGAATGCGAGAAGGCGTTGTTAACGGTCATTTATGATTTGATCGATAAAGATGTTATTGAAGAAACAACAGGGAACGTTTGTAACAGTCCAGTTTTACCGGTCTTAAAACGTACTGATCCTTCACAGCCCCCTGTGTATAGGTTTGTGATTGACCTCAGAGAGGTAAATAAGGTAGTTATCCCACAGTTTCCAGTTGTCCCCGACATTACTGCTTTATTGACAATGGTTCCAGCTTCAGCAGACTGGTTCTCGGTGATTGACCTGAAGAACGCTTTCTTCAGCATCCCGATCGCCGAAGAGAGTAGAGACCTTTTCGGCTTCAATTTAGGAGGACGAAGCTTCCGCTTCAAATGCGCTCCTCAAGGCTACTGTGAAAGCCCATCTATATTCAGTCAGGCACTGAAAACACAACTAGACACAATTGTGCTGCCAGATGGGTCAACTTTGATCCAGTACGTAGACGATCTACTGATCGCCGCAGACACTGAGGAGATTTGCAAACAAGCCACGTTGTTATTATTGCGTCACTTATGTGACATGAAGCACAAAGTCTCCCTTTCAAAGCTGCAATTTTGCCGACAAGAAGTAACCTACCTAGGTCACATCTTATCGAAGGAGGGAAGGAGACTGACACCAGAAAGAATACAGGCAATGACAGAATTAAGTGCCCCAAGGACACAGAGAGAGGTTCGAGCCTTCTTGGGCATTACATCGTACTGTAGACAATGGATACCGAATTTCTCACTACTAGCCAAGCCCTTGCTGGCACTACTCCGCAAAGACACGCCTAATCCTATGCCTTGGTCTGAAGATTGTCAGACGAGTTTCCACGAGTTGCGTGATGCATTGTGTTCGGCCCCTGTGTTGGGAAACCCCAACTACAGTAAGCCTTTTACATTGTATGTCCACGAAAAGGAAGGTTGTGCATTATCAGTCTTAACGCAACACTTTGGGGACAAACAGCGCCCATGCGCGTATTTTTCGGCAACTCTGGATCCAGTGGCTAAGGCACTGCCAAGTTGTCTAAGAGCAACCGCCGCAGCAGCTGTCTGCATTCGACAGTCTGCTGGACTAGTCATGAATAACACTCTGATCGTTATGGTTCCACATGCAGTTGACATTTTGCTAAATAGGACCAAGACACAACATCTTACTAGCGCTCGACTATCCAGTTACGAACTTACCCTGCTAGCAAGTCACATCCACATAAAAAGGTGTGATACACTCAACCCCGCTACGTTATTACCCATCCCGACAGAGACAGACAAGATTGACAAACATGACTGCTGTTTCAGGACAGAAGAAGAGACAAAAGGGAGAGTAGACTTACAGGACACTCCCCTTCTCGAATGCAATGATACTTTGTGGGTTGATGGTTCATGTTTCAAGTTGCTGAATGGTGATATGACCACAGCATATGCCGTAACAACATTATACACCATTGTAGAGACTGCACGCATTTCCCACAATTCTGCACAAGCTGCAGAGCTGATCGCGCTTACTAGAGCATGTGTGTTGGCGAAAGGAAAGCGAGTGAATGTGTACACTGACAGCCAATATGCCTTTGGTGTGGCTCACAGTTTTGGGAGATTGTGGCGTGAACGTGGGTTCCTTACGTCCCATGGTGCAAAGATACAACATGGCCAGCTAGTTAATGAGCTCCTTGAGTCACTCACCTTGCCCCTACAAGTCGCCATTATAAAATGCAGTGCACACAAAAAGATTCAGGATGATGTTGGCCGCGGAAATGCATTGGCAGATGAGGTTGCGAAAGAAACTGCAAGGAACACAATGAGTCGGATGTATGTTATGGGTCCCGCTAGATGGACTGCTGATGTGGGAATGTGCGAGGACACCATTGAAAGCGTAAAATCGATACAAGCTGAGGCCACTGAGAACGAGGTGAATGAATGGAGAGAAAGCACAGGTAGATTGGATGCGAATGGTTGTTGGGTCGAACTATCAGAACACCAGCGATGGCTATTACCTAATGCATACGTACTTGCAGTAGTAACGATGGCTCACGGAATTGCGCACATCAGTTCGAAAGGAATATGTAAACTATTGGCCCCAGTATGGCAGAATAGCAATATCCCAAAATATGCAAAGAATGTGGTTAAAAAGTGTATGGTGTGTTTGAAGTACAATCCCGGGAGGGGAACCCCAACTCCAACTGGTCATTTTGCGCCTCCAACGTACCCGTTCGAGGTTTTACAGCTCGACTTCATCCACATGGAGAGGTGCAAAAACCTAAAGTATGTGCTCGTTGTTGTCTGCGCCTTTTCAAGATGGGTGGAAGCGTACCCCCATGTTGGACAGGCCCCACGAAGGGCTCGCTCCCTCCCCGCATGACAGGGCCCAGACATCGGCTCTCCGAGGGCTACCCGCAGAAGCAACCCGCAACCCGTCCCCCTCCGGGACGCCTGCCCCCGGACATCTCTGTGCCACGGGCCCAGGCCCCCGTCAACCCCATTGCCCGGCCCTTAGAACACTTACGGCTCCAAGAAGAGCGAGAGGAGAAGCAGAGACAGAGAGAACTCGAAGAAAAAAGACTGGCATACGAACACGAGTGCAAGCTAGCGGAGATAGAGATGCGCAAACAGAACAAAGACCTAGGGGTGCCCGAACAACCGCGCCCCCCAGGTACTACCGAACAGAAGGTCCACATCCCCAAAGATGTGGTCCGGGAATATTTTCGGAACGACGACATACAGCAGTGGTTAAAGGCCTACGAGATCGCCATGACTGCCCACCGGATCGCTCGAAGTGACTGGGGAGCCGGTCTATGGGGGAGATTCGTCAATGAAGGCCGTGATGCCCTGCTGCAGCTTCCGGACCATCAAATGACGTCCTATGACCACATGAAGGCCGCCCTCCTCAGTCGATATGGGCTGACGCCCGAGATGTACCGCCAGAGGTTCCGCAACTGCACCCGCATCCCGGGTACAACCTGGATAGAATATGTGAACTATTTCAGCCGAGCCTTCGAGGGATGGATCAAGGGTAGCAACGTAACAACCTACGAACAGCTCTTCAACCTCATTGTGTGGGAGCACCTCTCCAACAACTGCTTCGTCGAGCTCAGGCAGCACCTCCTCGACAGTAAATTGACTGACCCCCGGCAGCTCGCCGCCGAGGCTGACCGATGGGAGAGCACCCGAGTAGCCCGAAGTGGGCCCAACGAGCAGAACAGAACCAACCAAGGTCATCATCGTCCCCGAGGAGGAGGAGGAGGCCCGGGCCGGGGGAGAGACGCCGTCTCAGCCGCTCCCGCAAACTACACCCCGCCCCCGGCCGGCCGGGGCAACCCCCCGATGCGCCCGGGGTTCCGAGCCAACGTTACGTGTCATCGATGCCAGCGAGTCGGCCACTATGCCAGTGACCCGACCTGCCCAAAGAACCAGACCCCCGGGCCCCGCCAGGTGGCTGCCGCCGCCCTAGGAGAAGAGCATGTCTCCGAAGGACCTGAAGAATACGAGCAGGAGCAGCCCGAGTGGGAACCTGCCGCCATGACCCTGGCCTGCCTAGGGGGGAGAGACCTGATCCCGCGGGCTCCCCTACCAGCCAACACCAGGAAGTACAGCCAGTGGGTGAACATAAATGGGCGTAAGGCCGAAGCCCTGCGTGACACAGGGGCCAGTGTGACGGCCGTCCGTTGTCACCTGGTGACCCCAGAACAAATCCTGCCAAATGTTCTTTGCCCCGTCCGATCGGCCGACAATTCGGAGAGCCTGTGTCGGATGGCCTGCGTCCCCTTCGAATGGGGAGGAGTGTCCGGGATGCTAAAAGTGACTGTCCGCGACGATGCCCCCGTGGACTGCCTCCTGGGGAACGATCTCGAGAGTTCCCCGTGGGCAGCCGTTGAAAGAAGAGAGCACCTGGGGATGTTAGGCCTCCCGGGCTGGGCGTGCGTAACAACCCGGTCCATGGCCGCCGACACCATCCTTAGATCTGAAGAACCCGCATGGCCAGCACCTCCTCCCCCGATCGCTCCGGAGGGAGACTCCATCCCTACCGACAACCCGGAACAATCCCAAGAAGAGCCCGCTCAGCCCCAAGACCTTCCGGACCTGGCTCAGTGGCGTCAGGAAGGGGGGCCCACCCAAGAACAATTCCGGCAAGAGCAAAAGACATGTCCCTCCCTCGAGGGACTGCGACAGCAAGCGCTCGCCCAGAGCGCAGGAGACACCGCAGGGGCCCACTGGATCTATTGGGACAATGACCTACTGTACAGCGAACAAAGAGTAGCGGAGCTGGGGACCAGTCGAGTGCGGGTGGTGCCCCTCCGCTTCAGAGACTTCCTTTTGAACCTGGCCCATGATGTCCCCCTGGCTGGACACTTGGGGCAAGACAAAACATACAACCGCCTGGTGACTCACTTTTACTGGCCGAGAATGAGAAATGACGTCTCCAACCACTGCCGGTCCTGCCCGACCTGCCAGGCCAGCGGGAAGAGCGGCCGCAAATTCAAGGCACCCCTGCAACCATTCCCCGTTGTGACCACCCCGTTCGAAAGGGTGGGAATAGACATTGTGGGGCCCCTGGACCCCCGAACAGCACAAGGGCATCGCTTCATCCTGGTCCTGGTGGACCACGCCACCCGCTATCCTGAGGCGGTTCCCCTTCGAACTGTAACAGCCCCCGTGGTAGGCCGAGCCTTAATGGGGATCTTCTCTCGAGTGGGCTTCCCCAGGGAGGTCGTCAGTGACAGGGGCACGAACTTTATTTCAAAATATATGAAATCCCTATGGCAACAGTGCGGAGTCACCTACCGATTCACAACCCCCTATCACCCGCAAGGAAACGGACTGGTCGAGCGATTCAACCGCACTCTCAAGGGGATGATCATGGGGCTGGAAGAACCCCTACGCCGCCAGTGGGACGTGCTACTACCGTGCCTCCTCTTCGCCTACCGAGAAGTCCCCCAGAAGTCCCTCGGCTTCAGCCCCTTCGAACTCCTGTACGGACAACCTGTTCGCGGGCCTCTCAGCCTAGTTAAGGAGGAGTGGGAAATGGCCCCCCTGAACACCCCTCCAGACGTCTACAAGTACCTCCTGACCCTCCGCAATCAGACCCGGCGATTCAGAGAGCTCGCCAAAGCCAATCTTGAGGCCAGTCAGGAGGACATGAAGAAGTGGTACGATCAACATGCCTCCTCCATCGAATTCGAGCCTGGCCAGCAGGTGTGGGTGATGTCCCCCATCGAACCCTGTGCCTTACAGGACAGGTGGACGGGGCCCTTCAAGGTGATCGAGCGTAAGAGCCCCGTCACCTACCTCATCGACATGGAATCCCCCCGGAACCCCCTCCGGGTCCTCCACGCCAACAGACTCAAACCCCACTTCGTGCGCTCGGAGCTCAGCCTGCTGATGGCCACAGACAGTGGAGCTGAAGAGGACTCCGAGCCCCTCCCTGACCTGCTGGGGACCGGGGGAAAAAGATGGTTCAGTGGACGGGGTCCAACTCTCCGAGGCCCTGACCCCGGAGCAGCGCCAAGACTGTCGGGCCCTCCTGCTGCAATTTGCACGCCTATTCTCCCTCACACCCGGGGTCACCCCCTGGTGCCTGCACGACGTGGACACTGGCGGCAGTCCTCCTATCCGACACCGGCCGTGCCGAGTACCAGATCGGGTACGCACCTGCATCCAGGAAGAAGTCTCCAAGATGCTCGCCCTCGGAGTCATCGAACCCTCGGACAGCCCCTGGGCCAGCCCGGTTGTACTGGTCCCCAAAGCTGCGGCCCCGGGCACCACACCCGAGCTCCGGTTCTGTGTCGACTATCGGGGTCTGAATGCTGTCACCCGAACCGACGCTCACCCCATCCCCCGAGCCGACGAACTAGTTGACCGCATGGGGGCGGCCCGCTACCTCAGCATCTTCGACCTGACGGCGGGCTACTGGCAGATCGGCCTCACCCCCAGGGCACAAGAACGATCCGCTTTCTCCACCCCGGATGGACACTACCATTTCAGAGTGATGCCCTTCGGCATGAAAAACGCTCCAGCCACGTTTCAACGACTTGTGAACCAGGTATTGGCGGGCCTCGAAGAGTTCAGCGCCGCATACCTGGACGACATCGCGGTGTATAGCCGCCACTGGTCTGACCACCTCCGCCACCTCCGAGGGGTCCTGCAGGCCCTCCAACAGGCCGGCCTCACAATCAGGGCCAGCAAGTGCCAAATAGGCCAGGGGTCCGTGACCTACCTCGGACACCAAGTGGGGAGCGGTCTGGTGGCCCCCCTCCAGCTCAAGATCACTGCCATCCAGTCCTGGCGGCCCCCCGTAACTCAAACCGAGGTCCGAGCCTTCCTGGGGCTCACCGGATACTATCGGCGGTTCGTGAAGGACTATGGCAGCATTGTTCGGCCCCTCACGGAACTCACATCCAAGACCAACCCAAAAACTGTCAACTGGACCCCCGACTGTCAAGCGGCCTTCGAGAGGCTGAAAGCCGCCATGTGCACCGCCCCTGTGCTCCAGGCCCCCGACTACAGCCGTGAGTTCATCGTCCAGACTGATGCCTCAGACCATGCCATCGGGGCCGTCCTCTCCCAACTGAACCCCGAGGGAGTCGACCAACCAGTGGCCTTCCTCAGCAGACGCCTCCTGCCCCGAGAACAGCGCTGGAGTACCATTGAGCGAGAGGCCTTCGCAGTAGTGTGGGCCCTCAAGAAGCTCCGGCCTTACCTCTTCGGAACCCACTTCCGGGTACAAACAGATCATCGGCCCCTGCAATGGCTAATGCAAATACGGGGAGAGAACCCTAAACTATTGCGATGGTCCATCTCCCTGCAGGGGATGGACTTCACTGTGGAGCATCGCCCTGGCCAAGACCACGCCAACGCGGATGGCCTGTCCCGCTTTTTCCACCTCGACGAGGAGAGTCCCCAAGAGGATGGGTGACTCTCCCCGCCTTCAGCTGGGGGGGACGCATGTTGGACAAGCCCCACGAAGGGCTCGCTCCCTCCCCGCATGACAGGGCCCAGACATCGGCTCTCCGGGGGCTACCCGCAGAAGCAACCCGCAACCCGTCCCCCTCCGGGACGCCTGCCCCCGGACATCTCTGTGCCACGGGCCCAGGCCCCCGTCAACCCCATTGCCCGGCCCAGCCGCCATCTTGGACACTGCACCACGCGCCGCGTGGACTCGGCTGGACCCCAACCCTGGGCCTGGCCGGGCCCCGACATCCCGGCACCACCATCCACCCAGGAGGTGAACGGACCACTTGGCAGGTTAATGGGAGAAAGAAGTGTCGATGGCTCTCCCCCCGCCAGGGGCCGATCGCCCTCAGCCTCCCCGGGTGCTGGCTCCACCCCCCTGCTGGGTGTCTGGACTCCCTCATCCCGGACCTCCCGACCTCCCAGTGCGAGGGTCCGGACATCAAAGGGCGCCAGACCTATAACTGAGGCAGCCCCAGAGCAGGAAGGCAGTTGTATCCTGGAGTCGAGAGACACCGAGAAGAACTCATCCTTGACGGACTGCTGGCGCTGCCGCAGCCCTGCCTTGTGAACTATTGTCCTGCCTGCTGGCGCTGCCGCGGCCTTCTGCAACCTTCATCCTCGTGGGACCTGCTGGCGCTGCCGCGGCCCGTTGTAACCGTCATCCTCGTTGGGACCTGCTGGCGCTGCCGCGGCCCGTTGCCACCTACGACCTCTTCGGGACCTGCTGGCGCTGCCGCGGTCTGACCCGTCCGAACGCCGAGCTCGAGGATTGTGAGCTACCACCGTTTCACCTCAGTACCTGTAGGTACCAAGACTGTCCCGCTACACCCTTTCCCTAATAGAGACTAGAATTGAGAGGATCATCGTGTCCTAATCTCCTTGTATCGTACCACCTTACTCAAAGAATTGCCTATAAAAGGTGTTAAGCTGATCTTCGTGTGGCGTCCATCTGTGGGGGGGAAGTTACTCGTCTGTACGATCGCTGGAGACGGCCCTCACCGGAGGCCTCTCCCCTTGTGCTCGGCCGACCCTCCAGGTCCCCGTCTAACACCCCTTAAGGACAATACCGCTTTATCAACTGCCAAAGCACTCGTCAAAGAGTTCTTTCCGAGGTTCGGTATGCCTAGAATTGTCTGGAGTGATAATGGAAGTGAATTCGTAGGATGCGTGATGAAGAGAGTGTGTGAGTGTTTAGGCATCCACCAAAAATTCCACGCTGCAAATCACCCCCAATCAGCTGGATTAGTAGAGTGCTACAATGGCACTCTAAAACTCAAACTAGCCAAGATCCAAGCCAGTACAGGTCTTAAATGGCCTGACGCACTGCCTCTAGCGCTTTTGTCAACCAGAATGACTGTCCACTCCAGATTAGGACTTAGCCCCCATGAGATCGTGTTTGGCCGCCCAGCCAACGTCTGGGGCGTGCCAAGACCCAAGAAACTAAGTGAGATAGAACACCCCGTACTACTTGACTATTTGTGCGAATTGACAACTAAATTGCGTGTTTTACACCAACAGGTTCACAGTTCCTCTCCACCAGCCTCTGACGATCCAGGTCACCTCATCGAGCCCGGCTCGTGGATTTTGGTGCGGAATTTCCAGCGCACCAACAACGGACAGCCGAGGTGGACCGGACCGCACCTAGTGCTGCTTTCAACGAGATCTGCTGTTCGGGTGGAAGGCAAGAAGAACTGGGTACATGGGACCCACTGCAAATGGGTCCCTCTACCCCTTCCATACGACCGGTGGGTCAACAAAGGACTTGCCGACTCCGAGACCGAATCCGTACCTCGCTTCATCCCTTTCAGCGATGCACGTTTGAAAGAAACTAGTACTGAAAAGGAGAGTGATCATATTTTACAAGGACTTGTGTCGCCGTCTATGCAATTGGACACTACCGAACCTGAGACGCTGTTTGAAGACCACACCATACCTGGGAAACGACGGTACGACCTGCGGTCTAAACAAAGAGACTAATAAACGATTGACCTAATGTGATTTCCCTTTTCCCCTAAGAACTATTTTTTTGATTTTTTAAGCTCTCTCGTCCCAGGGGAACTAGCTCATTTTTGATTTTTCGAACCGCCATCCGGTTCTGCTGCTAGGGTCGCGGTTGAAGTCTGGGGAGTGCAACTGGGAAGTTCTAGGTCCACGGTTCTGATTGGTCCACGGGAGTTACCCCGGATTGAGCAGAGCGCGCTCCCTGGGAGAATCAATCAACCACCGCGGGCAGCAACTAGAGGATGGAGTTTCCAAGGGTAGAGAGACCTATCAGACTCACGAACTTCGGAAAACAGTTATGCACAATACTGTCCAAAAGAAGATTCCTGATACTATGTGTTTTAATGTTATGTAGCATACTTGTGTTTTTTACTGGTTATACTCTATTCGTATTTAAAGTTACCTTTTCGAATGACACCCAGCCACCATCTCCTCCCACTATTTCTCCACACTACTTTCACCCTCTACCTGAACACGAGTCTGCCCGAAGACTCGAATTTGTAAACAATTCTTTCATTCAGCTCCTACACCAACACCAGTCCGTAATGAACGCATCAAACTGTTGGATATGCGGACTTATGCCACACACAACCGATAAGGGGATCCCATACTTCATTTTGCCATTCAGCTACTATGGTTCTCTGTGGGCTTTCCAGACCATGTTCCTATTCGCCCTAGAACCTTACCCGACCCGTTCCACTGCGAGCGATTCCAATAACAAGGCACTAATTGCAGGGATAAGGAATATGAGTAGGGATATCGACACATATCTGACAATGCCCAAAGACGAACTCAGTCCCTACACCCGTTGGAACGTGACCAAACATGGGGTTTACCTGGTCAAGAGCCAGGCAGCAAAGAAATCCCGCCCAGTTTGGATAGTGCCCCACCGAGGTCACTTATGCTTACAGGGTATTGGTAGGGACCCCACAGCACAGTTAGGAAAGAGCATTTGCACGGAAACATACGTATTTACTTCCCGAACTTCCCCTATACTTTTGGCAGCCAAAGGCACGTATTTCGTTTGCCACGACCAAGCCTACACGTGGTTGCCCCCTGATTTCTCAGGTACATGTTTTATCTCATTTCTGCTGCCTCCCACCTACACGGCCAGAGCCGATTACCATCGGACAAGGACAGCTAGGGGTGTCGTGAGTAAAGATGACACCGCGGGTCAGGAATTCGCTGACTTCGCAAAGGGTTTTCTGCCATTTTGGGGGCCTATGGTGAACAGCAGAAATATTCGCCAGTTATCGAGGATAGTGAATCCGCCGTGACTACGACGGCCGGAGCACTTGCCAATCTGACAACCGAGCTTCAGTCGGATCGACTTATGACCCTTCAGAACCGAATTGCCTTAGACATCATACTCGCCGATCGTGGTGGTGTGTGTAGAGTCATCCAATCCAGTTGTTGCATATTCATCCCTGATAACGCACCGACAGTATACCAGGCCATCTCCAAACTACACGAAATATCTGGTTCCCTTCACGTTGAGAAAGGGGATTGGTCCCTGCTGGGGTGGTTCTGGGAGCTGATCACTGCCTGGGGATGGAACATTTTGATCTTCATTGGGATGACCTTGGCACTTCTGTTCATGTTTTGCCTATGTATACAGTGTGCTCCTGCACTATGTGGCCTCTGTGCTACCTCGTGTGTACGGAAGCCTGTGTCACGGGACGAGCTGAGTAACAGAATGATGCTACAGCAACATCTCCACGAATTTCTTCATACCGATTTGGACTCAGATTAGCATGAGTTATTGCCTTATATGAGGGCAAAAGGAGGGTCCGTGGTTCTCAAAAATCCGGACCCTGGTGTTTTCCCGATATCGAGGTCCAATACCCGTGTCACAAAACCTCAACGCACCAAGACGATTTTGGTATCCATGAACCGATAATAATTAGGACATCATTCCTATGTATTTGCGTCACAATCGAGGGTTGCCAACACCCCAAAATCGTAGTTTCCGTCCCCATCCCTTAAACTCCATTTTGTGAACGGCATCCATCTTGCATCTTGCCCTCATGTTAAGTCAATTAAAGGTCGAGCTTGATCAAAAGGGACACGTCCACCTTTTCGTGACTTCCCCCTGACCTGTCCCAACTGACTCCATGGCCTTAGGCCAAACCTGTTTGGGCAGCTCCTCACCCAGTGGCCGAATACGATAGCATCAATACATAACATTCCACAAACCATTCACACATACAGACCATGCTTTCTGCAAACATGCACCTGTCCACATTCCTTGTTTATGGCCAGTTTTATGACTGGGTTGTGCCCTCCTTTATTAAGGTTTCATCGATATCTGATGGGAGTTCCAGGCCTAACTGGGTAATCTATCAACAAACTGGACATCTAAAATATGGGCTTGCTTACATGACTCTGCTCTTTGTATTATTGTAGAAATATGTGTATAGCCATATCATAAACTCAGGAATTCTTGCTTGCAGCTATTATTTTTGTATATAAGGAGACGGCTGGTTCTGTAAAAACGAACAGTCTCCCGAGAACCTACTCTCCGTGCAGTGTACTTCTGGGACACGTGTTACTTGGTAGCTACCAATAAAACTTGATCTTTGACGGTAACTAGAAGACTCCGTGTTTCTGTGGTCCGGAACAAGGGAGAACTCAGAGGTCCTCGGGTGCTACCCCCTGGCACCACCGGGTTCCTAAAAACCCGGCACCTCACTGGTTACCAGTAATTACTGGTTGTGTGCTATTTTGTGCTATATTCTATGTACTAAGTGCTATTTCTGAAAGTGCTACTTCTGATTCCTGACAGTGGTCCAGGTGGCCCTGTCTTGTACATATCCCTTGTAAATTCTGCCCGTGCCTCTGGCACATTGTAAAGTGTGTGTTTTATCTAATGTGTTTTGGTGTAATACAAAGGCTATTTTTATATAACCTTGTGTGGAGTTTCCTTTGTGGTGGGCCTGGATGTTGTTGCTGGGGTGCGTGCGCAAATACTTAACTTACATCGCCTCCAAGTTTAGCCTTGCTGCTCGCGTCACGTTACCTAGAGGGTGAGTAGGGGTTATCTTGGCGTGTAACTCCCTTGCCCTGACTTGGGAGTGTGGGTCTCTGACTGACTTTGGCGAAAGCCCTGGCCAGCCGGGGATCCCATTTCCAACATTGGCAGCAAGCGGTGAGGATAAGGATTTGTGTTTGCGTTGTACCTTAGTAGCAGCTGGCTGCACCACAAAACTCTGCATTTTAGATGACCACATTTTAGGGGATTGTTTTTTTTGAAGTTTCATATTTTCTTCTCCTGAAGGTATCATTGTGCAATTGTGTCAGTACATTTGTTCCCCCGCCCTGCGCCCAGAGTCTGGTACCTGTGTCACATGTGGTCAGGTTGAGGAATCAGGGGTAGTAGAAACTGCCTTACTAGTCCGAGGGGGGGTTGTGTGTGGATGAATGGTGTGTGGCACTAGGCAAGTGAGTGTGAGTTCTCTGGGGTAGAGAGCTTGCTGAATACCTTTGTGAATTGTGTACTCCTGTGTTAGCTCAGACCCCTAGGTTCCCTGTGTGATCTCTTCTTTTAGAACGTCCGCCAGAATGGAGCCTGCTTTTGATTTCTGTGTTCTGTTTAGATACAGTATTGGAGAGTTGGTAAGGTTCTGTGAAGAGAGAGACATAGGGGTGGATGAGTTAGACACTCAGTCCGAACTTAGGAGCAGCCTGATCCTATGGCAAAAGTGTCAGTGGGACCTTGAGCGCAGTGAGGAAAGGGCCCGGGCTTCACACCAGGAGGGTGGTTGGTCTGTGGGGAGCCCTGAAGATTCAGAAGAGGAGGAAGAAGATGACAGCACAGGGACGCCAGCAGATAGTGAGGACCCCATATATAGGGAGTCCCTTGCTGGGTCCAGTTTAGGAGGCAGCGCCTCATCCCTTTCCCTGTCCCCAGAGGAGCTGGAAGATAGGAGGAGAGAAAGGGAGCACCAGCTGGCTTTAGAGAAGCTCAGGTTGGAGCATGCCCAGGCTATGGCACAGCTGGGCGTTAGAAAGCAACAGCTAGAGACCGAGAGGGTCTTAGCGCAGGAAAGGATAGAGGAGGCTGAGAGGGCCGCCAGCAGAGGCAAAGTAGCTCTGGAGGGTAGACTATCCCCTGCGCGCAGTGTTGAGTTTCTGGATCCCCCAGGGAGGGTTGAGTCCAGTGGTGGCAGCTATTTAGATTTCAGTGTAGGAAATCCCAGTCCCAGTTCCCCCAGTCTGGTACCTGTTTCCCCAGAGGAGGAGTTAAGGGTGAAGTTCAGGGACAGTAGGAAACTGTCTCACCAGTCTTGGGAGGAATTTGAGGATGAATGTTGTGATACACTGTGGGCTTGGGTGCAAGTTCACACAAAAGATGATTTTGACGTATTGTTTGGTCTGATTGTCAAAGATCATCTGCTCAGTTGTTGCTCACCAGGGTTGCGCACACACCTGTTGGGGTGTGGATTGTCTGAGGCATGTGAGCTTGCAGATGAAGCAGACCGCTGGGAAAGGGCCAGAGGTTCTCTAGAGTCATTGGTGAGTGACTCCAAAAGTAGTGGTTCAGGGATCTTCCAGCCCAGCGTGGTGGAAGAGGCTCAGTGTAGCCCAGCTAGGTCCCAGGATAGCGAGGAGGGTGTAGGGGCTCACTGCCTGGCTCAGTGGAGCAGGAGTGAGGGGGAGACCGAGGTTCCCCAGACGCCCGAAGCCCTGCCTCAGGACTTGGATGGTTTCTGTAGGGAACACCAGGTTGGGGACCTAGGCTGTCCTGTTAGTCCATTTGAGGAGGATCTCCTAGTGAGTAGAGGACCTGGAGCGTCTGTAACCAGAGCTCCTGTGGTTCTAGATGCTGGCAGTACCGCTCCGGTAGGGAGGGTACAGGAGTCCAGCGTGAGGAGTGATTGGGGGATGAGTTTCCCAGTGGATGCACCAGTGGACCAGGGAATAGCCAGTTGGGCTAGATCTTCTTGGGGGGACCCGGGTGGCGCCACTTCTGGTCTGGGGGATCGTCACGCACTGTCAGGTGGACAGAGGGCGGGAGATCTGCGCCAGACAGACAGTCACACAACAGATGTGACATTTGTTAGCCTCAGGGGGATTGCGTGTAAGTCCCCAGAAGTCCTGGAGTGCCAGGCAATTGTTCCACCGAAGGTTTTAGACCAGAGGTTGGAAGGCCAGGTTCAGGATCAGCCTGACCTGAAGGGTAGGACGACTGTAACCAGTGTCCTGACCGGTTCTTCTTCCAGAGGAACTTCTCCAGGTGGGAGAGGGCAGACCTCTGGAAGGGGGTGCAGAGGGTGGGAGAGCCCACCTCTGACCCCGGTGCAACCTGAGTGGATAAGCCCTGGGTTGGAATGGCGTTCTAGGTGTACCCCTCGCCGGAGGAGGAGGAACCCTAGGAGAAGAGGTAAGGGGAGGAGAGCCTTCCCTGAGACTCCTGGTCCGCCTGAGGTTGTAGGCCCTAGGCTGGAGAACCAGTGGCAGTCTAGTCCTGTCTTGCAGACAGGAAGAGTGGAGAATGGCTCCTTTGGACCAGGGGTTACTACCCCCCGCTCTGCGAATTGGCATGGACCAGTGGCACCTGGGTGGCCCAGGGCCTGGTCCTGGCCGCGGACAGCTTGGGAGTACCAGTGGGGTAGCCCAGTTGGTCCAGACAGTGTGTTTAGAAGGAATCCCATGGGTTCACCGTGGCGTAGAACAGGAGGGTGTCCCTGCAGTTGCGGGCCCGCGTCCGTGTTCTATCGCCCCAAGCAGGAAAGTCCATCACGGTGGTGATTGTTCTACCCTGCGTTTTGGCTGGAAGGGGGTTGTGTTGGACTTTGGCCCTTAGGGCAGGTTCACCCCTAGACTTTTTGCCTTTAAATGGGGACCTGGTGATGGTGATTTTTGGGATTCTGCGCACTTTCACTGTGTCCCAGTGGAAAGTGCGTGCGCACTCTGAGTGCATGTGCTGAGCTAGGCCTGCCCGCCCATAGGAATGCATGGGGAATGTATGTGTCCCTGGTAGTTCCTGATGCGTGGGGTGTACAGGCTTGAGTCTGGTATGTGTGAACTCGTGAGAGTGAATGCTGCGAGATGGTGTATGCAGCATGTATGTGTCTAGTAGGGAAGCGCCATTTCTAGACATGGCTGTACGTGTGCTGTGAGGGTGCTGGCGTGTGATTGGCTGGAGCTGGCTGGCATGCCAGGCTCCAGGAAGTCTGGATGGGTCTGCCCGGTGGTGAGTGGGAGATTAGCATGAGTGATGTGTGGGAGGAGTGTACCTGTGTCCTGGATGGGCTGGGTTTTCCTCACACAATGCTGGCTCCGCCCCCCTGTGGTGTGTCTAACGACCCAAGCCCTGCCAGTGAATAGAGAGGGTAGTTGAGGTAAACAGAGTACTCAAGAACCAGCTGCGACTGGTTCCGCCCCCAACCTGCACCTTCAGACAAAGGGAAATACTGTATAAAAATGGGGCTGTGTCCCCACTGAAGTTGTTCTCTTCTAGGATCCTGAGGGGGCTGCTGCTGCTGCTGGGCCAGAGGACCGCCACTTGGGGTGTCTCCCTGCCTGGAGACCCAGTGTGCTGGCTCTGGGCCCAGCCTTGCCCCCCCAGAGCCCCCCTGGAGGACTTTTGCTGGACTTTGGGGCTGTCCTCTAGCGCTGGGAGCGCTGGAATTGCCTCTTAGCGCTTGGAAGCGCTTGCAGATTCCTCCTAGCGCCTGGGAGCACTTTTGTTCTGCTATAGCGCTTTGGAGCGCTTTCTTGTGGCTTGTAGCGCTGGGGAGCGCTTTATTTGAAGAGGCCGGTGCCCACCCGGCATTGGCCGCCCCAAGCGAGTGCCACCTCGCTTATTCTCGAGTGTTTTGTCGCCTGGCAGGTGCCCACCCTGCCAGGGACCTTGCCGCTGTTTTTATAATTTACCTCGAGGGAGGCCACCCCTCGGTAAATTCAGCCCCTGCCTAGAAGCACCGGAGACGGGCCGCCGCGCTGCCCGCGACGACCCGGAAGTGTTTCTGCCGGCCGGCCAATCCGAGAGCGGGCCGACCGGAAGTCCCGCCCCGCAGCCGCGACCTGGAAGTCAGGCAGGCCGGGGGCAGGAGAGAGGCAGGCGGAAGCTGCTGCCTGCACGGAGAGCCCAGGAGAGAGAGGGCAGAAACCTGGCAGCGAGGAGCTGACGCCTCGAGGAGCCGCCGCCTCCCCAGCGAGACCGGGTGAGTGCGGAGGCAGTGGTGCCTTCCCCCCCAGAGCGGCCCCGGTTGCTAGGGGGCCGCCCCGACGAGAGGGGCATTGCGTGTCTTAAAGCCTGCAGGGCTCTTGGGGGGCATTCTTGATTGAGTCCACGAAGGGCTCCGGCGGCCATTTGCGGTAGAGGGGGGCGTCGGGGCATATTGTCGGTGCCCGCCCCCCCTGTGTGCTCGCCCCAACCAGTGGGGCATTTCTTTACAAAGAGCCTGCGAGGCTCAGGGCAGCATTTGGTGTCTGTGGTGGAGTGGCCCCAGAAGGCCCCACCTTGCCCCCACCTGGTAGTGAGCCCTGAGAGAAGGCTCAAGGGGCACATCTTCAGTTAGGAGCCCAGAGAGGCTCAGGGGCCATTTGTTTCACGAGCCCAGAGAGGCTCAGGAGACAGTCAGTTGGGCAGAGCCTAGAGAGGCTCCCACGTGGCCCCCTCAATTGCACCAGTTGCCCAGCACTTTGTGGGCAACTGCTACGTTTAGGCCCCTGGACACTGGACACAGGGCGTCCTAGCCCTAGAGAGGCCAGTTGGCCTAGGGACAGTCACAGGTGGTGACTTACGTGAGTTTGGCGCAATTGTACTTTCTATGCACCTCTGAATGTATTGTTTATGCGTCATGTGCCTTTACACCTCTGAATGAATGTCATGCATTGCATCATGTGTATGTTCTTCCACCCCCACAGGTATTGTGATTAGGGGTGGGCGGGCAGCTACGCTCCGTCCACGGAGCATGCGTAGTGCCGTCTGCTACGCATTTTGCGGTGCGGGCGTAGTAGCCGGCACTACGCATGCTCCGTGGACGAGCGTAGCTGGCCCGCCACCCGCCTCCCTCCCGCCCTCAGTAAATACCCCCTTCAATGTTTAAATAAGTTTAAAACCACTTACCTGGTCCGTGCGCGTCCCGGGGCTCCCTCGTCTTTTTCAGTGCGCGTCTTGAACCCTAATGCGCATGCGTGGCCGCCCGCGCATGCGCATTTCTCGCTAGAAATGCGCATGCGCGGGCGGCCACGCATGCGCATTAGGGTTCAAGACGCGGGCACTGAAAGAGACGAGGGAGCCCCAGGACGCGCGCGGACCAGGTAAGTGGTTTTAAACTTATTTAAACATTGAAGGGGGTATTTACTGAGGGCGGGAGGGAGGGTGGTGGTGCGTAGTGGGGCTACGCGAAGTGCGCAGGTGGGCGTAGTTTCTCGCCCACTTTGCGTAGCTTCGCGAAGCCCCACTACGCTCACTACGCCCAGGGTTAATTGTGATGTGTAGGTGGTTGTTTTCTCCCTAGTACAGGTGGTGCTAGTGAGGTCCTGGTTACCAGTAATTACTGGTTGTGTGCTATTTTGTGCTATATTCTATGTACTAAGTGCTATTTCTGAAAGTGCTACTTCTGATTCCTGACAGTGGTCCAGGTGGCCCTGTCTTGTACATATCCCTTGTAAATTCTGCCCGTGCCTCTGGCACATTGTAAAGTGTGTGTTTTATCTAATGTGTTTTGGTGTAATACAAAGGCTATTTTTATATAACCATGTGTGGAGTTTCCTTTGTGGTGGGCCTGGATGTTGTTGCTGGGGTGCGTGCGCAAATACTTAACTTACATTGCATCCAAGTTTAGCCTTGCTGCTCGCGCCACGTTACCTAGAGGGTGAGTAGGGGTTATCTTGGCGTGTAACTCCCTTGCCCTGACTTGGGAGTGTGGGTCTCTGACTGACTTTGGCGAAAGCCCTGGCCAGCCGGGGATCCCATTTCCAACAGGAAGCCTGGACAATAGGTTTCCTGTCAGAGGGAGGAGTGACCACCTCCCAGATAGGCTTAGGGCCAGATGTAGGTCGGCAAATACCGGTCGGTAACGGCCGATTTCGGCCTTTACCGACCGGTATTTGCAAATGGAGATGTAGGGGCCTTAAAATTTACAGAATCTGTATAGTTACCGATTCGGTAAAATACCGATTCTGTAAATTTACAGATTCAGTAAATCAATATGTAGGTGGCACTGAAAACAGTGCCACAGGCCCCTACCGATTCGTTATTTACCATGTAATACTATTGCATGGTAAATAACGAATACCTGTGTACATGCACATCTGTGCATGTACACCTGTGCCTTGTGGCACACATACATGCCCTGAGGGCATGTATGTGTGTCACATGGCACACAAGCCACAAACAGGGGTGGAACATGGTGTCAAAGTGACACCCTGTTCCCATTGGCAATTCGGTAATTTTACCGATTCTGTAATTACCGAATCAGTATTTGCAATTGAATCCTATGGGCTTCAAGGCCCATAGGAATCAATGACAAATACCGATTCTGTAATTACAGAATCGGTAAATACCGAATCCTACCGATTCGGTATTTTTTACCGGAAAATTACCTACATTAGATTTACTGATTCATGAATACCGAATCGGTAAAATTCGGTATTTATGAATCGGTAAATCTAATTTACCTACATTGGGCCCTTTGTGTATTAGGGCTGGGTGGGTGCACTCCAAGAGTGCTTTGAAGTCCTGCACTGCGGGCACATTTGGTGTCCTTGTGCATAGTCCAGTTCAAGCCGGTTGCAGGGGCTGCTCTGGCCCAAAACTGGACAAAGGAAATAGGTGTAGCCACCCCTCTTTCCTGACCCTCCCATAGGTGGGTCCCCCGAGTTTGTCCAACCCCTTTCTTGGGGGATGTATGACGGTACGACGCGAGCTATTACTATGCGTACCGTTACAACGCGTGTTTTACAACGCAAGTCGTTAACACGACTTGCGGTGTAGGGTGCGGACTTTGGAATAGTTTAATTTACTATTCCAACACCAGTACCCGTGGATAGTAGGGAAGGTGTTGGAATAGTAAATTAACTATTCCTTGTCCTTGAGCGCCCTCCAGCGCAAGTGGTGGTTACGACTTGCGTTGTAAGAGACGCGTCGTAATGGTAGCGCGGGGTAACATCCGCGTCGTAAAGGATGTTCCGCTTCTTGGGTATAAAGTAGGAACCCCTGGCTACAGGACTTTAGATATCCCTGGTCGAAACTCTGAAACTGAATCTTAGAACTTCGACGATCTGTTCAACGCCAGATGATTGAAGAATCTTCCTTGGAGTAAAGGAGTTACTCCCCTGCTTGGCAGGTACCGAAAATGCAACGGTCCTGTTTGCATCTCCGAAGCTCCTGAGGAATTTTGCAACACTGGAGACGGGTACCCATGGTCTCTGAGGTCGATATGCATGCTCAGCAGCTCTGAGGCCTGTACCCTTCGTGGAGACCGTGCAACCCGAACACCTGGGCACCGTGACCATTTGCAGAAGCATCAGCTTTGGGGCAACCTCTGTAACTGAGCTTTGGGATGCGTGTAGACCCGACCCAGGCAACCTTTGCACCGAAGATTACCAGCCTACACTTGACTAGTGTTCTGTGAGCTGGCCCTTTTTTGTTTGCGCTCGAGTTCCTTTCGCGATACCTGGTCCATCGACTGGTGGATCCCTGTGAAGGTAACACTAACTTTGTTTGGGCTTCCCTGTTTGCTCCAGAAGTGGCCTGGCTCTCCATCGCTTGGGAAGTACACGGGACCTTGCTGGTCCACACCGAGCCTCTTTTCTTCTCCTGCGTGGGTTGCTGTAGCCAAGGTCTGTGGGGTCCAATCCGAGCACCAACATCGCAGCACTCGGCATCCTTCATGGGACAGCTCGAATCCAGCTCCTGTATATCGTCAACACCTCCTGGCCCTCGTGGCTGCAGAGTCAAGTAGCACCTCTTCACACCTGAAGCACCCAACATCGCTGGGCATTCTTCTACCATGCCCCTGGTCACTGGATAGTGACCCAGACTATGTCCCCTCTGCTTTCAGTTTCCTCACATCTTCGATCCAAGCTCGGATCACACCGAACACTTTTCTCCTCAACGGCAGCTGCACTTTGCAGCAGATCGCCATTGAAATCAACGACGATTCCCGACACCAAAAGACACCTATGCACCCGGCTTCCCTGGGTGAGGTAACTTGAGTACTCCGGTGCTCCCATGTGTGTTGGCCCTAGAACCCCTTAAGTCTAAAGTAATCTCCTAAGTGTCATTAATCTTTTAATTTCCAACAGCGGCTTTCCCCATAGAAGATATCGGCGATTCGCGGCCGTGGGTCCTCTATGTCACTATCTTGGGTGGTTCATTGCGGTCCCAGCGATTCTACAGGCTCTAGGCCTTATGTTTAGTCAAGTCGTGGTTCTTATACCACTTTCTTTGTAAATGGTTTGTTCCCTCCCTCCCCCCGGGGCCTGTCGTATTTTGTGCTAATTTACTGTGATAACTTGATTGTAATTTATGTGCTTTGACCTCTAATCTCATAAAGAGATTAGTAGGGAGTGTCTAGAAGTAAATAAATATATTTTATATATACCTGATGTGGTTCTCCTTTCATTTGGTCATTCAAGAGCTTATAGACTGGTTAAACAAACTGCTTTACATTCCTTCAAGACTTAGCCTGAATGCTGCTCTCCATAGCTACCACTAGAATAGCTTTCAATAAAGGTTGTCTTTAACCTATCATCAATAAGGGCTGTTTGGACTGGAACAAGGGGGCATATTACCAACAACTAGCGATAATTTTTGTCTCTAACTTGTTTAGAGACAAAAATTATCGCCGCAAATCGGCGATTTTTATCGCAGATAAACCTTGCTATTAGCAAGGTTTATCGCAAATGCGATAAAAAACGGCCGCAATGCATGAATATCGCTGAAAAGTCAGCGATATTCATGCATTATCGAGCAAATGCTCTTAGCCATGTTGTACACCTCCCATTGGATAACATGGCTAAGAACTGTTCAGGGCAGGTGTTAGCTTTTGGAGATATTCGCGCTTAGCTCGAATATCTCCAAAAGTTGGTAATAGGAGATAGCGATGTTAGCGACTGTTTCCAGTCGCTAACATCTTGGCACGCCCACTTTGCATGTCATTAGTGATAAATATCACTGACATGCAAAGTGGGGCCCATGAAGGTCGCTATCTCCTATTAGCTGTCGCTAACACCAGTTATTAACTTGGTAATAAGGAGATAATTTTATCTCCGCTTTCTTGGCTTTTAAAGCCAAAAAAGCGGAGATAAAACCCCTTGATAATATGCCCCAAGGTGCCCACTATAACTAGTGAACCGTATATACCAGGCCAACTTCTCACAATGTCCCAGAGAGAAGCAGACATCCCCCTTAGGCTTCGCCTTATCCAATTGAAAATCCTACATAGAACTTATTTTACAGGCGTTATGGTAGGGAAGATAGGTAAGAGACAAGGGGGCATATTATCAAGAAAGGGTGTTACATTATCGCTGCTTTTATCGGCAGGAAACTGCCGATAAAGCGGCGATAATGGGCTTAATAATATGCTCTATGAATTCCAATCGAAGCCCATGTTAGATGTGAAAACATCTAACATGGGCTTCGATTGGAATTCATAGAGCATATTATTAAGCCCATTATCGCTGCTTAATCGGCAGTTTCCTGCCGATAAAAGCGGAGATAATGTATCGCCTGTTCTTGATAATATGGCCCAAGATGCGCAGTGTCTCCGCCAATGCAATCACCAACGCCAATCTACCACACAATATGAGAGAAGGCTACAACACACATGCAGAGAGCACTAGGGAAATAGATTATTTTAAAACCGCAACTTGGAGGCTACAGACCTTACAGAAGTGGAGCAACAAATTACCACTCTGGGATACACACTAGTGAAACACACAATTGCAATAAACTGGCGGGTGGAGGAGAAGCCATCGCCGAAGGGTTGGGCTGAGAAATTAGACAAATGTCTGATAGCAGAAAAAGAGGTGTTCAAATCCAGAGGTTGTCCTAAAAAATGGGATAAAAAGTGGAATAAGCGGAATGGGTACTGAGGTGAACTGTGTATCTCACCTAACAAGGAGATGAAGATGAGGAAAAAATGTGGAAATATTATGGGAATGAGTGACTGATTTACTATTGATTCCTATTAAATGTACAAAGAATGTAACTGTACTGAAAGGTATACAAACCTAGAAATGTGACTTATCTGTTTATTTCAAACAATTAAAAGTTTTTTTTTAAACAAATGAAGGAGTACATAGAGGAAGCTGAAGGACGTTCCACAAGAAACAACATTTGCCTCATAGGATTCCCGGAATGGGCAGAAGATCTCTCAGCAGAGCTTTTCTTGGAGGACTGGATTGTTAAGACGCTAAAGCTCAAATGACTCTCCAAATTCGTCACGATCTAATGTGCGCATAGAGCTTTGGCGGCTGCCCCACGATGGGGCACCCCCCACCTGAGCTAATAGCCCGACTGTTTAATTACAGGGATGGGCATGTGAACCTACAACATGTACGCACGCATTGCCCACCCAGTTTGGAGGACATACGGGTACTCATTTTCCCTGACTATACACAGAGGGTTCAGGATCTTCAAAAGAACTTTGGGGCATATTACCAACGATTAGCGATATTTATCGCTAACGATGCTTAGCAACGATTTTTTTAACGCTAAGCATCGCCGGAAATTATCGCAGAGATAACTTGCTATTAGCAAGGTTTATCTCAAAAGTGATAAAAATCCTCACACTAACTGCCAAATGAGAGATTATTGCTGGAAAACCAACGATAATCTCTCAAAGTTTGGTGTTAGCTTGATGATAGGGGCTCACAAATTTAGCCATGATATCCACCTTCCATAGGATATCATGGCTAAGTCAGGAAAATAGCAGGTGTAAAAATAGCAGTGCTAACCGCGAATAGCGCAGCTTTTTTTATCACTAACAGGGTTTGCGAAATCCTTGATAATAGGAGAAACGTCGCTTAACAACATTTCTCCTATTATTTTTCTCTGAAACGACCCCTTTGCATCTCATTAGAGATGCAAGGGGAAGCGTAGAGAAAAAGGGTGCTAACATGCGAATTTGCGTGTTAGCACCCTGTTGCTGATAGGGAGATAACTTTATCTCCGCTTTCTTGGCTTTTAAAGCCAGAAAAGCGGAGATAAATCCCTTGATAATATGCCCCTTTCTGCCGAAATTGTTACAAGAACACAATATTAAATACAGTCTGATATTTCTGGCTAAACTCTGGATTCAACATGAAGGTCAGGTTTAATTTTATGAATCACCACAAGCAGCAGCGTACTGGCTCAAGTCCTTGGGCCTGAGTCGAGAACGTCAGAGTCTTGAGTGGTGAGAGCCAAGACAGCGAGGTGTGAGCTGCCCAAATAGAAACAAGGTGTGATCAGCAAACCTTTCTGAGACTCCTAATGCAGAGGGAGGTGGATCTTTCCTGGTCTGCCCAGATGGGACATTTCAAAATGAACCAATGGATTTGGTCACTCGGTACTCCTTTTCTCAATTATGCATGGTACCAGATACCCTGAGTGATAGAACTGATTCAGGGTAGACCAAAGAGATCCATCCATGACTAATGGGTTTGTATTGATACCAGGTGAAGACTATATAGATGACTGTACGGTTTGTCGAGGAGGGCGGATCCACTGTCTCCTGTTTGTTGGGGCTCCTTCATTATATTACTATTATTATTAAACTTATATGTGATAATTCTGTTAAAAAAGTATCTTGGTACTTCATGACTGGGAGAGGTCGAGAGCCTAGCCTCCTCTGGATTGCTGAGTGCCTTCCCTAGTCTTGCGATTCGTAGAGTCTTAACGACTTGGGCAGTATCCACACCTAGGGTTGTTATAGTACTTTAGTTGGTAATGGGAGAGTCTGGGTTCAGGCCCCTTTGACCACAGGTTGAGTTGGGGGATACTGTATGTTCTGCCTAAGGGAGGATTTGGGGTGGAACCACTTGGGGAAATGTAGCAATGTGTTGTTCTGATCTGTTGGGGAGCTTCAATCACCTGCTGGTACTACAAGATAGAACACTGGTAACTGCTGCGCTTGGGAAGGTCCAGACCACATACACGGGCCTATATGGCAAGCTTGGGGACGAAATACAAATTCCTAACTTGGAATGTGAGCGGGCTAACTAGACCTGAGAAAAGGAATAGGGTGCATGCATACCTCCGGAGATATGGGGTGGCTATAGTGTTTCTTCAGGAGACACATAGTGGGAAGATTTTATCAAACATGTGAGGGGGGGTGGCGGGGACAAGTCTATCCTGCATCCCATTCTGGCTATGCCCGAGGGGCCCTGATTTGGGTTGCCCCAGGGGTCCTGTTCAAGAAGTCACATGTACAGAACAGCGACACTGCAGCCCCACTGTAACCACTTGCACGTCCTCTCCCAAAGAAGCATGACTGGTGGATGCTACACCCACCCAAGAAAGCATGCACTGTGATGGATGGGGTAGCTGGTGGCAGTAAATGGTGCCTTCTGTCCACATGAGAGCACAACATTTGTTAATTTGTGACCAGTGCCCCAAAGGCATGGCACATCACTGTGGCAGAGTTGACTGCTATTGCTAGTGTAGCTGTTCCTACGGCATCACACGCCACTACTGTTCATTAATGATGCCGCCAGGGTAAAACTCACAGCTGCGATTGGGAACTGGTTCCCCAGTGAGGCACCCACTGCTAAGGATTAGGACTGATGCCCATGGGGCAGCATGTACTGCCACTGCTGGTAGTTGCTGATTGTGGAAATCATTGGTATTATTCCAGGGCACTTGTTATTGAGACTGTGGTAGTAGCACTGATTGTCTCATGACCAGGTTATGGCATAACTGACTGGTGGAGGCACTTGTGCTATGATTGTTGGGAATATGTCTTCAAACTAATACCTCAGGGAATAACCAACCTACTCCATGTGACAGAGGGTATTGCTTTAACACAGGCGGGGTGCCCCAAGTTGGCTTCCCCTGACTGTATGTAGCGTCAAAGGTTGTAGTGTACCTCATAGGTTTTGTGGTAGTAAGAATTCTGCTGTATCTCATTCCACGCATACACTTTTATGCAGCTCACCTCATTCAACCCCTCTCAATTGCAGCCTTTGTAAAGTTAAGCAGATGATTCTGGTTTGGATCAATATAACTTGCAAAGGATCTAAACGAGCTATTTGTGATCCCTTTACAGGATAAAGAAAATTACAGCAGGACAGCCGGTGGCTTGAAAGCTGAGGTTCATCAAATGGGGTCGCACACTGCTTATTGACCAGCGGGATCGCCCCTAAGGGCCATGGTAATTGTAGTACCGTTATCTGCGATGCATCTTCTTTCGAATTCTCGAGTATCTTCAAGTCTTCGCCATCCCTCTACACGTGTTTTGGGGTATTTACCCCTCGTCAGCAGGGATTAGGCCATCTTCTGGGGTTGCTGCGTGCTGCCAAATATTACCAGGTATAGTACCACACAAAGGCACGCAGGTGCGACGTCCCGAGCTTGTCAGCCCACGGCTCCAAGGAGCATAAACATTCATCAAATGGGGTCGCACACTGCTTATACACCAGCGGGATCGCCCCTAAGGACCATGGTAATTGTAGTACCGTTTTCTGCGATGCATCTTCTTTCGAATTCTAAGGTATCTTCAAGTCTTCACCATCCCTGTACACGTGTTTTGGGGTATTTACCCCTCGTCAGCAGAGATTAGGCCATCTTCTGGGGTTGCTGCGTGCTGCCAAATATTACCAGGTATAGTACCACACAAAGGCACGCAGGTGCGGGGTCCCGAGCTCGTCAGCCCACGGCTTCATGGAGCATTAACATTCATCAAATGGGGTCGCACACTGCTTATACACCAGCGGGATCGCCCCTAAGGACCATGGTAATTGTAGTACCGTTTTCTGCGATGCATCTTCTTTCGAATTCTCGAGTATCTTCAAGTCTTCGCCATCCCTGTACACGTGTTTCGGGGTATTTACCCCTCATCAGCAGGGATTAGGCCATCTTCTGGGGTTGCTGCGTGCTGCCAAATATTACCAGGTATAGTACCACACAAAGGTACGCAGGTGCGGGGTCCCGAGCTCGTCAGCCCACGGCTCCAAGGAGCATAAACATTCATCAAATGGGGTCGCACACTGCTTATACACCAGCGGGATCGCCCCTAAGGACCATGGTAATTGTTGTACCGTTTTCTGCGATACATCTTCTTTCGAATTCTCGAGTTTCTTCAAGTCTTCGCCATGCCTGTACACGTGTTTCGGGGTATTTACCCCTCGTCAGCAGGGATTAGGCCATCTTCTGGGGTTGCTCCGTGCTGCCAAATATTACCAGGTGTAGTACCACACAAAGGCACGCAGGTACGGGGTCCCGAGCTCGTCAGCCCACGGCTCCAAGGAGCATAAACATTCATCAAATGGGGCCGCACACTGCTTATTCACCAGCGGGATCGCCCCTAAGGACCATGGTTATTGTAGCACCGTTTTCTGAGATGCATTTTCTTTCGAATTCTCAAGTATCTTCAAGTCTTCGCCATCCCTGTACACGTGTTTCGGGGTATTTACCCCTCGTCAGCAGGGATTAGGCCATCTTCTGGGGTTGCTGCGTGCTGCCAAATATTACGAGGTATAGTACCACACAAAGGCATGCAGGTGCGGGGTCCCGAGCTCATCAGCCCACTGCTCCAAGGAGCATAAACATTCATCAAATGGGGTCACACACTGCTTATACACCAGCGGGATCGCCCCTAAGGACCATGGTAATTGTAGTACCGTTTTCTGCGATGCATCTTCTTTTGAATTCTTGAGTATCTTCAAGTCTTCGCCATCCCTGTACACGTGTTTTGGGGTATTTACCCCTCATCAGCAGGGATTAGGCCATCTTCTGGGGTTACAGTCCTTAGGGGAGATTCTGCTGGTGTGTGAGTAGTGTGCGACCCCACCCCCATTTGTAATGTTAAAGCTCCCTCGAGCAGTTGGCTGACGAGCCTGGGACCCCACACCTGCGCGCCCGAGTGGTACTAAACCTGGCAATATTTGGCAGCCACCGGTAACCTCAGAACACGGCCTAATCCCTGCTGATGAGGGGTAAATACCCCGAAACACGTGTCCAGGGATGGCGAAGATAGCGAAGATAGCAGAGAAACGAAAGAAGATGCATCGCGGAACACAAACTACACTTACCACAGTCCTTAGGGGCGATCCCGCTGGTGTGTGAGTAGTGTGCGACCCCACCCCCATTTGTAATGTTAAATTTCCCTCGAGCAGTTCGCTAACGAGCCTGGGACCCCGCGCCTGAGTGGTACTAAACCTGGCAATATTTGGCAGCCACCGGCAACCCTAGAACACGGCCTAATCCCTGCTGATGAGGGGTAAATACCCCGAAACACTTGTCTAGGGACGGCGAAGATAGCGAAGATAGCAGAGAATCGTAAGAAGATGCATCGCGGAACACGAACTACACTTACCACAGTCCTTAGGGGTGATCCCGCTGGTGTATGAGTAGTGTGCGACCCCACCCCCATTTGTAATGTTAAAGCTCCCTCGAGCAGTTGGCTGACGAGCCTGGGACCCTGCACCTCCACGCCTGAGTGGTACTAAACCTGGCAATATTTGGCAGCCACCGGCAACCCCAGAACACAGCCTAATCCCTGCTGATGAGGGGTAAATACCCCGAAACACGTGTCCAGGGATGGCGAAGATAGCGAAGATAGCGGAGAATCGAAAGAAGATGCATCGCGGAACACGAAGTACACTTACCACAATCCTTAGGGGCGATCCCGCTGGTGTGTGAGTAGTGTGCGACCCCACCCCCATTTGTAATGTTAAAGCTCCCTCGAGCACTTGGCTGACGAGCCTGCGACCCCGCACCTGCGCGGCTGAGTGGTACTAAACCTGGCTATATTTGGCAGCCACCGGCAACCCCAGAACACGGCCTAATCCCTGTTGATGAGGGGTAAATACCCCGAAACACGTGTCCAGGGATGGCGAAGATATCGAAGATAGCAAAGAATCGAAAGAAGATGCTTTGCGGAACACGAACTACGCTTACCACAGTCCTTAGGGGCGATCCCGCTGCGGTGTGAGTAGTGTGCAACCCCACCCCCATTTGTAATGTTAAAGCTCCCTCGAGCAGTTGGCTGACGAGCCTGGGACCATGCACCTGGGCGCCTGAGTGGTACTAAACCTGGAAATATTTGGCAGTCACCGGCAACCCCAGAACACGGCCTAATCCCTGCTGATGAGGGGTAAATACCCCGAAACACGTGTCTAGGGATGGCAAAGATAGCGAAGATAGCAGAGAATCGAAAGAAGATGCATTGCGGAACACACTACACTTACCACAGTCCTTAGGGGCGATCCCGCTGGTGTGTGAGTAGTATGTGACCTCACCCCCATTTGTAATGTTAAAGCTCCCTCGAGCAGTTGGCTGACGAGCCTGGGACCCTGCACCTCCACGCCTGAGTGGTACTAAACCTGGCAATATTTGGCAGCCACCGGCAACCCCAGAACACGGCCTAATCCCTGTTGATGAGGGGTACATACCCCAAAACACGTGTCCAGGGATGGCGAAGATATCGAAGATAGCAAAGAATCGAAAGAAGATGCATTGCGGAACACGGACTACGCTTACCACAGTCCTTAGGGGCGATCCCGCTGCGGTGTGAGTAGTGTGCAACCCCACCCCCATTTGTAATGTTAAAGCTCCCTCGCGGAGTTGGCTGACGAGCCTGGGACCATGCACCTGGGCGCCTGAGTGGTACTAAACCTGGAAATATTTGGCAGTCACCGGCAACCCCAGAACACGGCCTAATCCCTGCTGATGAGGGGTAAATACCCCGAAACACGTGTCTAGGGATGGCAAAGATAGCGAAGATAGCAGAGAATCGAAAGAAGATGCATTGCGGAACACAAACTACACTTACCACAGTCCTTAGGGGCGATCCCGCTGGTGTGTGAGTAGTATGTGTCCTCACTCCCATTTGTAATGTTAAAGCTCCCTCGAGCAGTTGGATGACGAGCCTGGGACCCCGCACCTGCGCGCATGAGTGGTACTAAACCTGGCAATATTTGGCAGCCACCGGCAACCTCAGAACACAGCCTAATCCCTGCTGATGAGGGGTAACTACCCCGAAACACGTGTCCAGGGATGGCGAAGATAGCGAAGATAGCAGAGAATCGAAAGAAGATGCATCGCGGAACACGAACTACACTTATCACAGTCCTTAGGGGCGATCCCGCTGGTGTGTGAGTAGGATGTGACCCAACCCCCATTTGTAATGTTAAAGCTCCCTCGAGTAGTTGGCTGACGAGCCTGGGACCCCGCACCTGCGCGCCTGAGTGGTACTAAACCGGGCAATATTTGGCAGCCACCGGTAACCCCAGAACACGGCCTAATCCATGCTGATGAGGGGTAAATACCCCGAAACACGTGTCCAGGGATGGCGAGGATAGCAAAGATAGCAGAGAATCGAAAGACGATGCATCGCGGAACACGAGCTACACTTACCACAGTCCTTAGGGGTGATCCCGCTGGTGTGTGAGTAGTGTGTGACCCCACCCCCATTTGTAATGTTAAAGCTCCCTCGAGCAGTTGGCTGACGAGCCTGGGATCCCGCCCCAGCGCTTGAGTGGTACTAAACCTGGCAATATTTGGCAGCCACCGGCAACCCCAGAACACGGCCTAATCCCTGCTGATGCGGGGTAAATACCCCGAAACACGTGTCCAGGGATGGGGAAGATAGCGAAGATAGCAGAGAAACGAAAGAAGATGCATCGCGGAACACGAACTACACTTACCACAGTCCTTAGGGGCGATCCCGCTGGTGTGTGAGTAGTGTGCGACCCCACCCCCATTTGTAAAGTTAAAGCTCCCTCGAGCAGTTGGCTGACAAGCCTGGGACCCCGCACCTGCGCGCCTGAGTGGTACTAAACCTGGCAATATTTGGCAGCCTCCGGCAACCCAGAACACGGTTTAATCCTTGCGGATGAGGGGTAAATACCCCGAAACACGTGTCCAGGGATGGCGAAGAAAGCGAAGATAGCAGAGAATCGAAAGAAGATGCATCGCGGAACACGAACTACACTTACCACAGTCCTTAGGGGCGATCCCGCTGGTGTGTTAGTAGTGTGCGACCCCACCCCCATTTGAAAGATGAGGTGACTGAACAAATGACTGAACTCAAGGGCCACTCCTGCAGGCCAACACAAAGCTGATAGATTCGTAGTCCACCAACCCATCCTGTATTCTGATCTGGCTAAAATGCAAGTGCCCAGCAGGAACTAATACCTGTGCATTGTGACAAGATATGAGACTTGTATCTGCTGCCTGGCCAACCAGTAATCACTGATAACAGCGAGCAAGGCTGCAATCTGACCCATAAAAAGATGATTGTTACTGTGCAGCACAAGGTATGAATGAATAGTGAAGAAGCCCATGCGTAGATTGTTTTGAGAAGACATGCATTGCTGAGGCCTCGTTCCCCTTTGAATCCTCTGGTCTCCTCGTGTTGTCCCCATAAACCAGTCTGACTGCTGTGGCTTCAGAGTCTTATCAGATGGTTATAGTGTCCTCCCCAGCCTGGGTACCCACCAATGACTACGCCGCACACAGAGCTTAGTATTCCATGTATTTACTTGTCTGTATGTATCTGCAAACTCAACATTCTAAATCAGCGTTCTTTTCATTCTGCTCTAAAACTTAAGTCACATTTCTACGGAGTCCACCAGGAGTCAAAAGTGTTCCATCATTGCTAACTTGCAACACACCATGGGGCATATTTACAAGCCCCTATTGCAACCACAACGTCACTTTTCACGGCGTTGTAGTGATGATAGGGGCTTCACGTTATTTAAAGGCAGCGTTAAGCCACTTAATGTGGCTTAACACTGCCTTATAAATATGGCACCCTTTCACGCTATACTTAGCATAAAAGAGGTGGGCAATGGGTGTTGAGGTGGGAGTTTCACCACAACACCCATTGATTTTAATGCTGCCCCATATTTACAAGGGAGGCGTAAATATGGGGCAGCGCCAAAATTAAGACCAGGAAAAACCTGGTCTTATCTGGTACAACAAGGATAAATGTTTAATTTCTCCTTGCTGTTTCCATGTGTGCTCCGTTGTGCAGCATACATAGAAACAGCAAAATGCCATTGATTGTTTATGGGCAGGGAGGTGTCTTTTCCTACACATAAACATTCATTAAAAAAAATGATGTTTTGCAACTTCTATGTGGCCTACATTAAGCAGTACACATAGAAGTTACAAAACATAATTTAAACAATCTCCCCCTGCAACAAAGACACCCTTACATTATGGTGCAAGGGTGCATGCCCTGACGCTAGGCTGCTAACCTTAGCACCAGCGCAGGGGGAACCACAGGGCTGCTGTGTTTATTGTTGTAAATATGGTGCAGCCCTATGTTTAAGAAGTGGTGAAGCGCTGCGTTAAGCCAAGTAGGCTATGGCCGGACTCCGCCTCTTCTATTGTAAATATGCCCCAACATCTCCCCCTCTTTTAAATGAAAAATTTTAAATGTGTACAAAATATATGTTTATATATAAAAATAAATCTCTTTAATCAATCTTTTTGTCCCTTCAATTGTTTGACCTGATCTTGTTATTTGAAACTGGGAACTGTCACCCTCAATATCCAGGATCTGTGTTCACGGCGGAGAGGCGTCAGCAGTCCCTGGTGCTCCAGGACCAGTCTCTACATCAACATGTAGATCTGATGAACAATGAGATAAACGCGGAAAGTGAGAAAAGTCTCTGGTAATAGACTTCCCAGGGTGCTGTGCAGTTACCATGTGTCCCTTGGTAGACACCACTCAAAAAGTACCGCATCAAATAGAGCATCAGATTTTCTATTCCGCATCTGGAGGGCAAGCATGCGATCCTCTTTCGTGAAGATGATGTTCTTCGCATGTCGTCTTTTGTCAGCATACTCTTTCACCTTTTGTTTATGAACCAAGTCCTTCTCGCTGGTTGCGTTCTTGTCTTTTTGCATCTGATTGATCCACTGAGCTATCTTGGTTGTCATTGCTTTCCTGGACATCAATGTTCCAGGACTTTCAACTGTGGTCTAATGCTGTTTTGAACGATAAACTTTTAACGTAGAATTTAACACCGTTTTTTAATCGAGCTTTTCAAGAGTAGCATGCTGCACTGCTTTCTTTAGCGTACTCGTAAATCACACAAGAAGTCCGTTTGCCTGCGGCCGCAGAGGTGAGCTCTTATGATGCTTTATATTCAGATACTCTAAGAATTCTATAACCTCTCGACTGCTAAGCGGCGGGCCATTGTCAGATTCAATGTGGCTGGAACACCCCATTTCGCAAAGATGCCATCTAATCTCTCAATGACACTGGGCCTGCTTTAGATCTTGGCGGACAGTTTACTCTGCCACAATGGTGACGGATATCCCGTCCGTCAAAATATAAATCCCATAGGACATAATGAGATTTATATATCGGTGGGCGGGATTTCTTTCATTGTTGTGATGAAGTAACCTGCCTGCCAAGATCTAAATCAGGCCATCTGTCTTGAGTGGTAGATGAGAGATCCTCAACCAATGGAAATAGCGAGCATTTGTCCACAATCATTATCAGGGGATGCCCATTATCAAGTGTAGGAAGGTAGGATCTGCTTTCATGATCACCCCCACTTTCTGCTGGTGTCATTATGTTTTATTGACTTGTCTGACTGAGACCCTGCTAATCAGGACCCTAGTCTCTGTACTTCTCCCTTAAATTGGACATGGTGGGTACTTAGGTACACTCTAGATTGGCTACTGGTGTACCCTTATGCGTCCCTAGTATATGGTACTGAGGTACCCAGGGCATAGGTACACCAGGGGTCTCCCATGGGCTAAAGCATGCATTATCCCACCCATGAGAGATCATTCTAATTGGGACTGCCATTGCAGTCTGTGAAATCTGGTGCTAGCAGGCGAGTTAGGGGTCATGTGTAGTCTAAATGTGACCTAGACTCCTACAATAGATGGTGTAATTTAGTGTTATAACAAAGCAGACGTTTACAGCATATCCCTCTGTATATAAGCATTTATTTTCACTATAGATCTGTACCTATCTTTGTGTATTGCTTCGTATAAACATGTAGAATAATTATGTTGTAAAAAAAAAGCTTTGGACTACATGTACTTGCTTCCTCTGTCCATCTTTGTACCTTCCATGTACTTGGATCTTGGAGGCAAGGGTTATGCTTGTTTGAAGCTGAGACACTACCACAGAAGCAACATCCACAATAGGCTTACAATAAAATGATTAAAACATAGATTTTGATGACCAATCAGCCACTTCGAGAATATCCTTTAAACGAGAAGCCAGAAGCAAATGATGTTGAAGCCATTGGCCCTCTAGATGAGTGGAAGTCAAACACAAAGGTATACCTACCAGCTTCACTCAGAAGACGCCACCAGACTCCACCAGGCGAGAAGACTTTTGCAAAGCAATCAACCATTGACCCCCCCACATATCTGAACAAAATGTAGTGGTAGTCACCTCATACATTTTCAGACAATGCAACAGGCAAAATTTTGAATTATCCGGGAAAGCCGGCTAAGATACTGATCTTCAATTACATTTGGCCTGTCGTGAAATAGAAAAAGTAACACCCTAAGGAGAGAAAACATTACCCACCAGATCTAAAACTCGTACGTCAGACACACACTTACATGAGATCAGGCACAAAAGCATGGTCAATATGGCTGAGAGTTACTTCGAAGAGAGATATTTGTTTTCTGGCCAAGAATCGAAAAATCGCAGGACTGTGTTAATGTCCTATGAAACAGAATATTTAGACTGAGGGGGCTTTGCCATGTGAATACCTTTCAATTTATATACTATAAAATGTTCGCCAATGGTTTTACCATCCTCCAGACAATAACCCGACGAAATAGCAGACCTAAAATTATTCACTGAATGATACGCCATTCCCGCAGATGCACAGGAGGATAAAAAATGTCTGACCAAAGTACAATCCACTCCAATGGGATCTGCATTGCACCAATTACACCATTGTCTCCAAGCTGATGTGTATTGTTTCTGCGTGCCTAATGACCAATTTGACAGATGAAAGCATTAGGCTCTTGAGAAAGGCCCAGGAGACTCTTTCTTTCCTAGAAACCCTCCAAGCCACTAGAGGAGATGGTCTGACAGGATCAATGGATTTGGAAGGACCGCTGGTTCCAGAAAAGGGGTTCAACGGGATGGAATCAGAATCGGACAGGCACAAGTCAGTCCCAAAATTACCAGAAACCTCGATTTCACTCTCCAAAGCAGAGTTACCAAGATCAACTCTGCCCCCTGTCGTCTCAACAGTGCCAACACCCCGAGAATCATCATGAATGGGGAAAAAGTGTAACCCAGGAAGGGTGACCGATCCTGAAGAAACACATTTTTGGCCTGGGCTTCCAGATCCAGATGCTAACTGAAAACATTAGGGAGCTGCTCTTTGAGGCAAGATGCACAAAGGTCTACCAAACGAGGGCCCCACAGACTTTGAAGTGCATGGAATACTTTGGTTGAAGTCTCCAAACGCTAAAGACACAAAGATGACAAGACTGACAGTCTATGGGCCTCATTTATGAGGCCCCGTGCGCCATCGGAACTTCACTTTTCATGAAGTTCCGTGGCACAGAAGCCTGCATGATATTTATCAGGCAGCAGTAAGCCACTTTTTTTGGTGTACTGCTGCCTGATAAATATCAGTCCCTTTAACGCGGTGTTCTGCTTTAACCCCTTCCACGCTGATGACGAGCTGGGCTCGTCATGAGGTAGCCTCCTGCTACGCTGATGACGAGCCCAGCTCGTCACGTAACATGCGCTTTAAAAAATCTCAGCGTACGAGCGGAATTCCGCCCGCACGCATGCGGTTAAAGGGGCGTGCAATGGGTGTTGCTGGGGGTGTTCCCAGCAACATCCATGGGGCCTCATTTATGAGGCCTTGCTTCACTTTTATGCCGCCGGTGCGTCACTTTTTGTGACGTACCAGTGGTGTAAAAAATGTGCCTTGTTGCGCCATATTTACAAAGTGACGCATCTAGGTAGATGTGTCACTTTGTAAACCCCTGCGCCACATTATACCTGCGGCAGGTATAATGTATGCAAGGGGGGGGCGTATTGACGCAAGGAGGGTTGTAGAAGTGACGCAGTAAAATATATGAGATTTCACTGCGTCACTTTTAGGACGCTGTTGCGTCAAAATCTTGCGCCTGCCTCACAGCAGGCGTAAGACTGATGCAGGCCCTTTCACATGGGACTTGCCCCATGTGAAAGGACGCATTGCTGGAGTTGCGTCACTTTTGTGACACACTCCAGCAATGCGTCACTTTTGCGCTTACAGATACGTCAGAAATACTGACGTATCTGTAACTCCTTGCGACGTGATGCGTCATACATTAAATATGACGCATCAGGAATGTCGCAAGGAGGACGCACTGAGAAGTGATGCATCGCTGCTTTCACGCAGCGATGCGTAATTTCTCATAAATGAGGCCCATGGCCTTTTGACACTGCCCCAGATTTACGAGAAATCGTAAATCTAAGGCAGTGCCAAAAGCTTACGCCAGGGAGGCGCAACGGGGAGAAATATCTTTATTTCTCCTTGTTTTTCCATTTTCTATGTATGCTGCATTCTGCAGCATACATAGAAAGAGGAAAAGCCTCTTGTGATTATTTTTGTACAGAGAGGTTTCCCTTTCTGTACAAATTTAATCATCCCCGCAAGGCCGGCACCTGTGCAAAGGTGCCTGTGCTGGCGCAGGCAGGCTATTGTGCGCCGGCGCAGGGGAAAAGGACAGGAATGCGCCATATCTTATAGATACAGCGCATTCCTGCCCTTTTCTTTTGCCGTACGGAAGCGCAGCAGGAAGGCCTGCTGCGCTTCCCTACGGGAAAATCTCATAAATGAGGCCCTATGTGTTTTAACCTGCACACCGTCTTTTGTATTTATTAACTAAAATAACAAATGTATGCCAACCAAATTTTTGTGTTTAACGTGCTTCTGCATGAAGGGGTGTGGCCCTAACCCCAGTATATTCATTGCAAATTTGAGGACCCGGAGGAATCCGAACCTGTGCAGTTCACAGCAATGTCCCTAAGGCTTCTACCATTATCATTGTTGTGTCATTCACCCAATAAACATATCTTTCAAACACGAGGAAGTTTCAATATCACTTTCTATTGAACTTGTTGCATAACAGAAGCATAAATCAGTTACAAGTTGCGAAAAAAGTGGCGGGTACTTGCTACGGGCATCTTCGCTCTCTCAAACACATTTTGGGTTTCTTTGTGGAGAAGTGTGGCTCACTGGTTAGAGGAGGCAGACCTGGAAGCAGAGGTCAGCCCGGGACCAGGGTTCAGTTCCCGGCTCGGCGGGGTCTTGAGTCCTAAAATGTCCATGGACTCGACAATTCTTGCATCGGTGCCTACTTGATTCACGGGTTCACACTCTGCGACTCTGGGCAATAGCTTGCTTAATCTCCACAACGGCCCCTCGCGGTGGGATGCCTGGCTTTCACCTTGCGGATACCCTGCCAGGGTTATCTCACAGGGGAATACCAGGACGGGTTCCCTAAGCAAGCGCTTAGAAACCGCTTGGTGATTTGCGCTATATAAATTCCTGTACATTTACATTTGAGCCCCCTACCCACCAGATTATAGTCCAGGCATCAGTTTTATCTCACCTGGATTACTGTAATGCCCTCATGCTAGGCTCCAAAATGACGGTGATAAATAGGATGCAAAGAGCACAGAATGCTGCTGCTCGCGTTCTGTTTGCCCTACCCAAAACTTGTCACATTTCCCCTTTTCTTCGGCGACTGCATTGGCTTCCGATACAGCAACGTATTCAATTTAAGACCCGCTGCCTTACCCATAAAATCTTGTATAGCGCTGGCCCCCAAACCCTGCAAGGACTCTGTTCCTTTTATACTCCCACGCGCGCACTGCGCTCAGCGGACCTTTTTCTAGCTCGCACTGTCAGGATTCAGAGGAGTAGAGCCGGCGGCTGCTCCTTCAGGTATTTGGCCCCCAAGCTTTGGAATTCCATCCCCCCAAAAGCTCGGGCCACTTCAAATCACCTGCAATTCCGAAAACTGATAAAAACTTAGCTGTTTGCGTCCATCTAGTACATCCTCTGACGCACTAGCCTCTGACATGTCCGCAGCGCTGGGACGCCCCGTTGCTGGGGTAGCCATGCGCTATACAAGCTTCCATAACATAACATAACATAACAATGCAATGACAATCTTCAGACACATGTTTCAACTTGATAAATCTCAGGGTATGTGAACAACAATAACATACTTTATGATATAAAGCAAGAAATAACCCAATGCATTTCGGGTTGTGAAACCCTTCTTCAGTTGTACAAGTGACAGAATTACTTTGAAGTTATACACATGATGGGCAACTGATAGCTGCCTCCATTCGGAACTATAAAGTATGGGAGAACAAAGAAATAAAACCACTGTCAGTATTTGTATTTAACAAAGAGTCACAAGATCAGCAAGAATAGAATTTACACTCACAGATCCCAATGTGTGGTGGCACAACACGAAGAGCAAAAAATGCGATAAAAATATAGATCAATGGAATTAAGAAACACATGCGGTACTCCCATGAGCAGATGCATAAAGCCCGATGTTATCTCAACCATTTTGCATTTTAAGGTTAAACAATAATGTGGGCCCCCGTGCAAAATACATGTATAGACCGCTTCCATCAAAGCCTAATGCGATGAAGTGCCTTTCAAACACACCCAACCATGCGTAGCTGTAGAAACGAGACCGGAATGAGTAAGAGAAGTGAAACCAATAACTGAGATACGTTGTTTGAACCTGAGTTTCAATGCTTACCCAGAAATATACTGTCAGGAGGGGTCTGCAGAACAAAGAGGAAACGACATTTGTGTAAAACACAACGCGAGCGTACCCGTGCGCCACACACCCAGTGAAACATTTGTAAACACGATGTCTCACCAATAAGCAGTTGCGCCATGTATCAATTCTAAGAAGGCAAAATATGAGGACGCACAATGAGTGACAGCGCGTGACTTTTAAACACAACCTGTTGAAACCCAGTGCAAAATGCACGCAGATAGTGTCTTACCCATATACAGATATGCCACGTTTTCACCTCTAGAAAAATGGGGGGGCAATCGTAAACATTAACTCGTGGCTGTAGGAGAGTCGGGTCTGCTGACTATGGTTACCCCCACTTTTTGTTGCGTTTCACTGATTTATCAACTTTAGTCTGGCTGTGGCCCTGCTAACCAGGACCTCAGCCTAGCTGCTTCCTCTCTAAACTGATTGCATGAACATTAGGTACACTCAAAATTGGTTACTGGACTACCCTTGTGAGTCCCTAGTATATAGTACCTTAGGTACCAAGGGCATATGTACCCCAGAGGCCAACCAGGGGCTGAAGCATGTATTATGCCGCCCCTGGGAAGCCTTCCAAAATGACACCATAGGTCTGCTACTGCAGCATGGGTAAGGTGGTACTTGTACCCCTTACTTAGATATAGTATCCTTATATCTACCTATATATATATATATATATATATATATATATATATATATATATATATATATATATAGACACATATAAACTTATAAGTCCCTCCTATGGCAGGCCTTGACAATCCTGGAGGCAGAGTGCTTGGTTTTGTGTGAGAGGGTGCCCAAGCATGAGCTGAGCCCCTTGCAGCTTTCGGAATCCCTTTCTTATAGCTGTTCTATGATACAGCCATACCATATACTCTTAAGTGCATTATAACCTCCCGGTAAATACTAACTTTGGGATTGCTGCATCAAAACATGCCGTGTTTGGTGTCAAACACTTTGGAATCTACCCCCCCCCCCTCCCCGCCAGTCCTGGTGTCGGGATTAGAAATCCACCCTTCTAGAGGGAGAATACATGTACACACTAACTTACCCGGTAATAGTTTTAAAGAGCCCAAACATCACAAAATGGATGCTGCTGCCACAGACACAAGTCTGCCCTCCTTCTGCTAGATGAAACTCCAGCAGGAGAGGCCTGGACAATAGGTGTCCTGTCCAGGGTGGTGAGAGCACCTCCCCAGACAGGCTTTAGTTTATTGGGGCAGGGTGGGTGCATTCAGTAAAGGCTTTTCAGACAGTTCCTGGGGCACACAAGGTGTGCCCGTGCATTTCCCAGTTTAAACCGGTTGCTGGGGCACTCAGCCCCAGCTCTAGCATGAAACTGGACAAAGAGGAAGGGGTGTAACCACCCCTCCCCAGATCCTCCCATAGGTGGGACCTTAGAGTTAGTCCATCCCCTAAACTTGGTATAAGTATAGGACCCCAGTCCCTAGGACTTTAGATTACCCTGGATGAAACTCTGAAACATATAGCTTGGACCTTCGACATTCCATTTCGACTGGAAGATGGAAGAAATCTCCCTTGGGGTCAAGGAGTGACTCCCTGTTCAAACAGGCACCAAAGAAGCATCTTGTCGGTGTGCATTTTTGAGGCTCCCCACGGATTCCGAAGAATCTGCGACACAAGACATAGACTTCCAGACATCTCCGAGGCAGACACGAGTCCCCAGCAAAGTTGAGACCTGTAGCCATCACGAGAGACATGGGACCGGAACTCCTGGACATCCAGCACATTTGCTAGTGCATCAATTTCCCAAGCGTTCCCGAAGTTGTGCATTGAGCTACTTGTAGTCCACGCCCTGAGCACCTTTTGCATTGAATATTGTGGGCCCGCTTTTGGCATTTCTGCTCGAGGCTTCTTTTGCGAACCCTGGGCCATTGACTGGTGGGTCCCCACGAAGGTAAATCCTTTGTTTCTTGGACTTTCCTAGGTGAGTCCCTCAGACCTTGCTGGTTTGCACTGAAGCCAATCTTTCCATTCTGCGTGGGTTGCTGTTGCCAAGGCTTGTTGGGTCCAATCTGGATACCGACGCTGCAGCACTCGACAGCCAATGTGGGCAGCTCGGGCTGTCATCCACACCTCCTGGTCTTCGTGGCTGAAGAGTCAAGCTTCACCTACATCACCTGAAATCACCTTACATTGGCTGGCATCTGTTTGTCGCCATCCGGGTCACTGGCTCGTGACCCAGACTCTGTCAACTCTGCTTTCAGGTTCTTCAGATCTCCGATCCACCCTTGGATCCATCCAGACACTCTTCACCTGGTTGCCTGCAGCACTTCTTTGCAGCCCTCCTTGGAAACAACGACAAAACCCGACACAAAAGGACACCTATGCACCCGGCTTCCCTGGGTAAGGTAACACGAGTACTTCGGTGCTCCGGTGGGTCTTGACTCTCGAAGTATCCAGTACTGAATGGGTTTTACCGTAGTCCACTTCCAAGTGTCCGTATTCTTTAAAATTGTAACTCTAACTTTCGCCATAGAAGTCAATGGTGATTCGCGACTGTGTTTAGCCACTGCACGCATCCCCCTTGGGTCTCCTGCGGCCCTATCTTGGGTAGTTCCTGGTTGCCCCAGCGGTTCTACAGGCCCTAGGCATTGCTTCTATCTCTCTTGTGGTTCTTATACCACTTTCTTAGTATATGGTTTGTGAGGCCCCTAGGGCAAAACATATATTGTGCTAATTTACTGAGTGCTATTTAAGTTCTTGTATTGTACTTTTACTTCTAGCTTCATAAAGAGACTAGAGGGGTATGTTTAGAATAAATACATATATTTTATATATATACCTGGGGTGGTTCTCCTTTCATTTGATCATTCATGAGATTATAGACTGGTAAAAAAAGCTGCTTTACATTCCTTCAAGACGTAGCCTGAAGGCTGCTCTCCACAGCTACCACTAGGATAGCTTTCTAAAAAAGGTTGTCCAAACCTACCATCAATAAGGGTCGTTTGGACTGGTGCAAGGTGCCCACTAGAATAGTGGACATCATATGCCAGGCCAACTTCTCACATTGGTGTGCAGCGTGTGGGATTCCAGCTTGCATTGTTTTACCAGATAATCTTAAGCATTGATCATTTGATAAAAACACTAAAGGTACCACAGGTACATGTAATACAAGCTTATAATACAGTAAGTTCTACTGAACTTATAGTTGCGTGTCAAGGGCTTAGCACACCATTTCTACAACTCAAGAGAGGTTTAGTAGGTAAACAAATAGTGTAGGTAGTGCATACACCACACTTCTCTAGTCATGTCTTTAAAGGAAGGACCTAGTGGGTCTCTTCCAGATGTCAGTCAATCACAGACATCTAAGTATGACACATTCCCTTTCCAAGAGTTTAGGGCTCTGTGTGCCATGAGAACATTGAAGCCAGGACAGAATCCTAGTAGGGTTAAGGCAGTGCCTTAACCCCTGACTCAGAGTGATGATCAGTCTTTTGAGGAAGATGATTGTGAGCCTGAAGTGTGCTTTTTCCATAGGATTCTGAACGAGAAAAGGCCTAGATATCTTCAGCCCCTACTCACCCCCTACAGACCTATTTGGAATATTACGTCTGCGGATACTGCAAAGCTGACAGTGCCAAAAATTCAAAAGGCACGCTTGGGAGGCAGATCCTTTTTGCAGCGAAAGCTTAGAACCAAGTGCCATTGGAGCTAAGGATGCATCCCTCTGTAGCGCTGTTTTGTAGAAACATGAAAACATGGTTCTTTAGATCATCTACAGTAGATTGGTGCTAAGTTAACTTTTAATTTGTATAGGGGCCCACTTCACAGAGAGGAGGAATTCTTAGCGCTGGGACACGTCGTTGGAGTAATCTAACCCAAAACATTTACATCAATTCCATGAACATTCACTTAAATAGACATATGATATTAAGTTTAATTACTGATAACGAAGAAACATTGGGTGGGTCCGAAAATCATTTCATGATGTCCCTGGGTGGGATAATCCTCGCCTGCTTGTCCTTTATAGAATTGAAATTTTTCTTCTCGTTAGCTAGGAAATTTTTCATTCGTCGAGGACCTGAGGCGAGGATTATGCATGTTTAAAGCTTACTTACGACCAGAGTAGCGGTCTCCGAGATGGTTTGAAGTAAAACTTCTTGAAGGTTGACTCTGATGGCCATGAAATACTCAAGTTTGCCACCTACCTGTATGGCTTTGGATGCCATGACCCCTCTTGTGGATTGGGCCCCAAATGTATGCACGTCCACACCGGCTTTGGCTATGATCCACCTTACCCACCTGGCAATATAATGAATGGCTTTTGTGTGGCAATTAGAAATTGCCTCTCACCTGCTGGTCTGATATCCTCTGTAATTTCTTCATATACCTTAATGCATCTGACTACACATAGTTTAGGGCGTTACAAAAAGGTAGGATAAGATACCGACATGGTTTTTTCTTAGTTCTCCTTCATATGGTAAACGTGACTCCTCCTGGCGTGACAACCCTAGCGGAGGTATCCAAAGTCCGCACATCAGACACCCTTTTACATGAAATGAGGTATAGGAATATGGGCAGTTTTGCTGAGAGTTCCTTTCGTGACAAGCACTGGTTATCCTGCCAACTAAGGATTAGTCGTAAGACATCATTTTTTTTTTTTTTTTTTTTTAAATGTTTAAAGATTTTTATTGAAAGAAGAAAAAAAAACAAAGTACAAGGCAAAAAGGAGACAGTATACATGGACATGTGTTCACATAGGAGGACACCTAGGCACGATATTATACAACAGATCAATAGTACATCCTGTGGGGAGGGGGCCAGCGGGGAAACAAATTTAAGGATAACAAAAAGCACACAAGACATGGAATGCCGGATCAGGGGGACAGAGGGACTTCGGGGTTGTCCATGAACGGAGGCGCACATAGATTTCCACGGTACGCATTCCATTGGCTCCAGATACTATTCCATTTCCTAGGTTTGCCCGCGCCACATACACAGTCTTCTCTCTTAACATACACCAGTCCATATTCTCCTTCCACACCGATACCGTGGGTGGGCGCTGGGAACCCCACAACTGCGCTACATCTCTTTTGGCAATCATATTCCCCAGGGTCGCCCACTGCGCCTGGGCCACACTATAATCATTCGGCTCCCACACATTCAACAGGCACCGCCTGGCCTCGGGCTGCAACACCACCCCCGTGACTCTACCCATCACTGCGTGCACATTATTCCAGAACTGCATCACCTCCGGACAATCCCAAATTATATGGAGGAAAGTACCAAGCATCCCACAACCACGCTTACATAACCCGTCCGAGGAATAACCCATTCGTATCAAGTGCGGACCAGTGATATATACACGATGTAAGATTTTGAGCTGAACGAAACAGAGACGGGCAGGAATCGAGACTTCCTTAGGCGAGGATAATGCAGCTTGCCAATCCTCGTCATCCAGCTCCAAACCATCGCCGGTCCAGACCTCCCTAAGACGCACTAACAGATCCACTCGGGTGTTGATCAACTTCTTATATATCAGGGAAATGGTGCTGTCGAGGACGTGGCCGTCAAGGAGCCTATCTTCAAGGGGGGAGGACTCGAGGACGACAGTACCTGCAGGGAGAACCGAACTCAAGGCATGGTGAATCTGTGTGTATCGGAAGAATTCCCTGTCACTCAATTCATATTCTGTCTGTAGTGCCGCAAAGGTCTTGATTTTGCCCTTGACCCAAAGATCACCCACGCAGCTAATACCAATCATATCCTATTTTTCAAACCCTTTCGTTTTACAGAGACATCCCAACCTTTCAGACGCAAACAGGGGGGTCGCACGCGTCAATCGATCTTCCCAACCCACAGACGCATTCGCAGCATGCCACACTCGTACAGCAATCTTGGTAGGTCCAGATAAGTCCCTGCCCGCCGCCTTGGAGTAGAGCGCCCTCCTGTAGTCCCCGCCCGGTAGCAAATACTTGTCCATCTCGCACGCCGGGTTAGGAGCAGGCGCATATGTCGCATGATTGATCGCACTCAGTTGCGAGGCCCAATAGTAATGCCTAATATCCGGCAGCGCTATACCCCCATCATACCAGGGAAGAGTAAGTTTAGCGAGGGAAATACGCGAATCCATCCCAAATTAACCGTCCCTGTAGGCTCTCAACCTCCCTAAAGTAGCTCGCCGGAATAATATCGAACGTATTCTGAAGCGCGTACAAAAACCTCGGTAGGGCCATCATTTTAAAAAGGGCTGCGCGCCCAAGCGGCGATAGCGGCAACCCGCGCCAGCACTCAACGTCAAGTCTCAACCTTTGAAGGGGGGGGCAGATTATGTGCGTAGCGAGCCGCAGGGTCTAAGGATATAAAGATCCCCAGGTACTTAAAGCCCGTCAGAGAGGCCCGAATGGGGCATGTGCGAGGCAAGGGAGGGGGACCGCCCGAGAGCACGTATACACAGGATTTAGCCCAGTTGATAACAAGGCCCGAATTTTTCCCAAACGAAGTGAGCACATCAAACAAAACATTAAGAGATTTTCGAGGGGACGTAAGGTACAATAAAATATCGTCTACGTAGAGCGAGACGCGATCCTCAAAGTCCGGGGACAACCGGATACCCTTAAGCGAGGGCTCCCAGCGCAACCAGGCAGCCAGCGGCTCAAGGGCGAGTGCGAAAAGCAGTGGTGACAACGGGCAATCCTGTCGCGTGCCCCTCCCGAGAACAAAAGACGCTGAGACCCGACCATTCACAACCCCCTGCGCCAGCGGCTCCGCATACAAAAGTTTCACCCAGCCGATGAACCCGGGGCCGACTCCGAATTTCACAAGAGCGGCCCAGAGATAAGGCCACTCAAGAGTATCGAAGGCCATCGTAGCATCCAAGGAAGCCAAGATGCCGGTTCATGAAGTGACGCCACCCTCGCGAGAATACCGTGCTAGCGCCGCAGGTTAAGCGCCGTGTTACGATGCGGGATAAAACCGGACTGATCTGGATGGACCATGTCACTGATAACGTTCGTTAGGCGGTTAGCTAATACCTTAGCCAGAATTTTCGGTTCAGCGTTCAGAAGTGAGATCGGTCTATAAGATGAACAGCGGTCCCGTGGCTTCCCGTCCTTGTGGATCACTACGATAGTAGCGAGACGCTGGTCACGTGTGAGGGAGCCAGAGTCGCGGGACTCTAGAAACATATCACGAAGATATGGAGCCAGTTTGTCTGGGCCCAATTTATACAGTTCAATGGGCAGACCATTAGGGCCCATGGCCTTGCCAGAGCGGATTGAACGAATGGCAGTAGCCACCTCATCAGCCAACAGCACCGCGTCCATCAGGTTTCTGTCAGCCGCAGATAGGCAGGGCAAAGTAATATCGCGAAGCAACAAGTGAGAGTCAGCCTCCGGTCTGTCAGAGACCGGAGCATACACGGTTCGGAAGTGTTCCGCAAAGCATTCGACAATCGCAACCGGATCAGTCACGCACACTCCATCAAGGTTCTCAATCACAGGAACAACACGACTCGCCCTTTCTTTCTTATCCAGCCACGCAATCAATTTACCCGCCTTATCCCCGACATCATACAGTCTGCCCTGCTGTTCCCTGCTCATGAACTTCGCAGCATCAGTAACCAGGGCCTTATAATCTAATTGTTTGAGGCTGAGGGAATGAAGTTTGGCACGGGACACACCGCGCTCCAAGTCACTCTCCAGTGCGGTTATCTCCGCCTCCAGACGGACCACCTCTTCATGTTTATTTTTCTAGGCGGTGGCGATCAAAGACAAAGCCCGCCCACGTATCACAGTCTTAAACGCCTCCCACAACGATACAGAAGATGACAAAGACCCCACATTTTCTATAAAATAATGATCAAGGGATTTCACCAATTCGGAACGGGTCCTGGGATTGCGAAGAAACCAGGGGTTTATAGGTGCGACCCGTCCCTCATTACTCATGGTAGTATCCATGCTAAGCCAGACTGGGGAGTGGTCAGATATGCCCCGGGCGAGGTGCCTCACCTCCCCAACGGAGGAGGACAGTGCCGCCGGCAACAGAATATAGTCGAGTCTGGACAGACTGCCATGGGCACCAGAGTGAAAGGTGTATTGCGCCTGATTCGGGTGCAGCAACCTCCAACAGTCCACCAGACCAAATGTCTCCAGGAACCCACTTAACCAGGATTGCGACTTGGGGAGATCCCTGGGGGGTAGCGATCTATGTCACCGGAGACAACCGAATTGAAGTCTCCGCCTATCACCAAAATGCCCTCAGGGAGCCCCAGTACTACACGCCCAAGATCAGCAAAAGTCGAGGTCTGTAGACCCGGTGGAACATAGACAGTGACAAATGAGATCGTCCTCCCCTCCCATCTACCAGTGAGAGCGGCATAGCGCCCCCTATCGTCAAAAAGCACATCATCAATTGCCAAGGGGAGGGAGGACCTGACGAGGATACCCACACCCCTAGAACCAGAGGTGAAGCCAGAGTGTGCCACCAGACGATACCCTCGCCGATTCATGGCATGGCACGTGTTCCTAACCAGATGCGTTTCCTGCAACAACACAGAGAGGCGCCGTAGTAGCTGCAACACCACACCCCGTTTTTTCCTATCCCCCAACCCATTGACATTCCAACACATTAGTTTCAACCCACTAACCCCCATCCCAAAAAGACATGCAGAGTCCACCCCACAATGAACACAATGACCTAAGCAAGAAGAAATACGATACGTTGCCTTGAAAGAACCCCACAAACACCCAAGAACCCCCCACCACCCCCCAACGAGAACCCGTTACAACGCCCCCTACCCTGCACCCCTGCGTTAGACTCAAAAGCCACTCCAACTTGCAGTGTGCCTGTCGCCCCATCATTAAACTAGTCTACGAAAAGAAACCCCTGAGGAGGAAAGAGTCCCACTCCCCCCGCCACCCTCGGGTACATAGCAATAGGACACAGTAATAGAAGAAATATCGAACCCAGCCGAATAGTACGTAAATGTTCAGAAATCAGGAAACATAATGTCACTCTTGTTCCGATACGCCGCCCTCGGCTCCACCCGGATGCCCGGTTGCGTCAGTCTGTTTGGGGAGGGTATCCAGCCAGTCACTAACTCCGTCAGGACGGTCAAAGAAGAAAGTCCGGTCTTCATATTCGACACGCAGCCTGGTTGGAAAGAGCATTGCGTATTTCAGGCCCAAGTCTCTCAGCCTTCGTTTCACTCCTTGAAACCCCATCCTTTGTCTCTGAACAAGCTGCGTAAAGTCCGGGTAGAAACTCACCGTTGTGTTCTCGAATTTGACGGGGCCACTTACTCTCGAGGCCTGTAGGATGGTTTCTCTGTCCCTAAATTTGAAGATCCTGGCAATGATAGGTCTCGGCGTGGCACCTGACTTCGGCTTTCCGCCCGGTACTCGATGGGCACGCTCCACAGCGAAGAATTTACTCAGGCCTGTGGGGGCCAGGTGATTCAAGACGATGTCCTCCACAAGAAGATCAGTTGCTGAGGTACCAGAGGTTTCAGGGACCCCGACAAGGCGTATGGTGTTGCGCCGGGCCCTATTTTCAAAATCCTCCAGGCGATGGACCATGAGATTGTTGGAGGAGCGCAAGCGTCCATCTTCCGTCTGCAGATCAGAGACATCGGTCGTGAGGCTAGAAGTCTTCAGGTCCAGAGACTTGACCCTTTCATTGGTCTTTGACAAATCAGCTCTGATCAACGTAACATCAACTGCTACAATGTCTATTTTGAGAGCGAGAGCCTCATATTGCTGACCAATGGAAGTCTGCATGTTGGCAATGGCGCCCATGACGTCCTGCTAAGACAATTCGGCCAACGTGGTTGGATCGTCAGTGGGGCCCTCAAAAGCTCGACTGGCACCACCGGGGGACCCCTTGGGTTGGGTATAGCGATCCATGACGTTGGTTTGAATCGGTCCCCCACGTAGAGGCGTTTTAGTCTTCCGCTTCTCGTTGTCAGGCCTGGTGTTCATGTTGAATAGTGAGCCCCGAGGGGGCCCGCGAGACCTGGTGAAAATGGCCGCTCACCCACAGACCCCTGCCAATAACGAAGGTGGGCTGAAAGGGCAGAAGCAGCAGGTCAGCCCAACACCCAAACCCTCAGAACAGCTGGCGTATAGTCAGGTAGCAAAGTGAGGCTGGACCCCGATGGAGGAGCAAGGCAATCACACAGTCGGAGAAGGCGGCGGCCCAGAAACGAAACCGAAAGTCAACTCAGGGCAACAGGGGAAACCCCTCAGGCTGCTGTTGTTTAATTACTCCCCGGCGTCTTGGTGTGCCAGCTCCCGGTGTCGCCGCAGGGCGGGCCTCCAAAACTCCGGTCGGCGTATCTGCGGTTCCCGAAGTCCAAATGAAATTTTGAAAACAGCCCGTGGTTAAAGTCAGGATATCTTTCAGGATATATGCGGAGGGCAGCGAGAGACTCGGGAGCCCTGTGCTCACGTGGCCATCCTGGATGCGCACGTAGCTCCTCCTCCGTAAGACATCATTAACGTCCCATATGTCCGACTATCTGGGCTTCGAGCGGTTAGAGAGTGTCACGGGTGTGGTTTTTGCCGTCCTGGCGCTTCCTCTGCACACGTACAGAACACCGCATCCTCACTTCTGTACGGAAGTCGAGATGCGGTCTAGTCTCTCTAGAGGGACCGCCTCCTCTCTGATGTGCTTCCGGGGGAATCCGCTTAACCACTGCGGTTCCCGCCGGATCGGAGCTTCGAATCCTGGTTAGAACCTCTGTTGAAGCTGCCTGCTGTAAAGACATTCTGACAAGCAGGTAACTGGAGGACTCCCTGCTGTCTGCAGCGTCCTCATTCTTTGTCTGCTGTACTTCGAGAACGCCTGGGTCCTACCGCGCTGGAGTGCCTTTCTCTGCCTTTCTGCTTCCGTGCCTATTCTCCGGCGTTTCCTGCCTTGTGTACCCCCGCGCGGAGCGCTGAAGAGAGGGTTGCTGAGGCATCTTGTGTTCACTAGTTAGAACACCCCGAGCTGCTGCGCTTTGCTTTGGAGGGGTTCTTTTGTTTATTGGCGTTTTTTCCTTGGTGTTCACATATCGCGCAGGAGCGCTTTCCTTTTTGTTTCCTTTTCCGCGGAGGAGCGCTTTCCTTTTGATTACGTAACCGCGTAGGAGCGCATACGTTGGGGGTTCCACACCGCGCTGGAGCGCATATTTTGGGGGTTCTATACCGTGCTGAAGCGCATACTTTGGGGGTTCCACACCACGCTGGAGCGTATACTTTGGGGGTTCCACACCGCGCTGGAACGCATACATTGGGGGTTCCACACACCACACCGTGCTGGAACGCATACGCTTGCATTCATATTGCTAACCTCGCAATAGCACCTATTCTATACCTAAGTAAAGATGACTTCTGGAGTCTTGATGCTTCCACTACCAGGTAGCTATCCTTCTGTATGTGTGTAGAGGTGTACTTTGGATTGGGAGGTGTGGGTCTTCTCCTAACTGGGTGTCCCTTTGTCTCTCTGCCAGCTGGCGTCCACGGTCCTACCCCAGCCCAGAGACGTTCCCTATCAACAACCAAGACACCAACCTATCATCTTTGGCTCCCTTCCCCTGGTTCCATCTCATCCCTGCTGGGTACATCTTTTCTCCCACGGGGTCATGTGGGTACAGGGGCGGTAGCTCTTGTCGTCTCTGCGAGAATACTTCGCAAGCAAAAGTAAGCTTTGTGGGGTACCTGACAGAGAGTATGATACCCTTCATTAGTTTACAGACCTAAGGGTTTTCTCCAGGAGGTTTGTTATCAATAATGTTATGTCCGGCTGATATGGCTGACCTAAAGGAATTGACTGTATCGTATGCGAGCCTTGACTGTGCCAATTCTGCCCAAAAATTTGATTGTGAGTAACTTCTGCCCACAAGGGATCCAGATGTCTGTCCAAACACCAACTATTCCATCATCTCCAAGACGAGCAATATCTCTTGATGGTGCCTGAAGCCCACGCCTGCTGGATAAAGGTTTCAGCATCTGCTGAAAGTTGGTTGTCTTTCCAGGGTCCCTGGAAATCTTCCATGCCATGAGGGAGATGTGTCCCTGTAGGACCAGAGGGTGCAGGCAACCCTGCGGGTCTCTGAGTACCAAGGGAATGAGGGCAGTTTTTTCGGTAGGTCCCACGACAGCTCCATCAGCGTTGAGAACCATGTCTGTGACTTCCAGATCAGTGTGACCAACACCAAAGTTGGTGTCTGTCGTCTGTCTTGATCCACTACCCTGGAAGTCATCATGAATGGTGGGAAGGCTTACGGAAGATTCTTCGCCCAGTCTTGGAGGAAGGCATCCGCTGCTATGCCTCTTCTGGTCTCCAGCTCACATATTGTGGAAGTTGATGGTACAACCCTGATGCAAAAATGTCCAAATGGCAAGGACACAATCTGCCCATCAGTGATAGGAAGATCTTGTGATGCAGTTGCCAGACGCTGCTGTCCGAGAAGTTCCTGGAATTCCAGACTGCCACCATATTCTGTACTCCTGGGAAGTACTCTGTCATCACCGAAATCTATTTCTGTAGGCAGTACTTCCAGTAATCCTTTGCCAAATTTGATAGTGTCTTTGTGCGGGTTCACCCCAGCTGATTGATGTACTGGATCGCCGAGATAACAGAATGCAACAGGATTCTGTCTCTGTTAAGGGATTTGACCGCAAAGGATCCAGCAAGGAGTTCCAAGCAGTTGATGTGTATCTGCAGCTCCTCCGACCATTATCCCCCCTGTGACACATCTCCACATCTGGCTACCCAGCCGGCTGGCGTCTGACTTCATGACTATGTATGGTGTCGTCCCAAAGGTTTCTCTCCTGTTCCAAGTATCCAGTGGCTGATTCACCACTGGAGTTCTGTTCTGGCTTCTTGTGTCAGGGATATTAGTTCCAAATAAGTTAATTTTCTTCATAGGGGTATCGTCTTCAGTCTCTGTAGAGCTCAGTATTGCAGGGGGCCGGGGATATTGATTGGCTACTATGAATGACAAGAGAGGTCCTACAATCTGGGCCCATTGCCGCAGGGAGGTCCTGTCCCATCTTAGGACTTTTCTGAGCTCCTTCTGGATTATGAATACCTTTGAGGATGGTAGGCTCAGCGAAGCCAGAGTCAATTTAAAGAGAAACCCCAAGAAGGTCATCTGTTATGCGGGTATCATTTCGGACTTCTGCTAGTTGATGACGAAGCCTGGATCCTGAAGTGGCGCAATAGTCATGTTCAGATTGCTTCTGAGTTGCATCAGAAACTGGTCAATGAGTATGATGTTGCCCAGGTAAATAATCATCTGTTGTCCTTTTGTGCAAAGGGTTGCTGCCACTGGCCGCAGTAACTAGGTGAAGTACCAAAGGTCCGATGAGGAGAGGGAGACAGACTCGCGACTATGAAAAAGAATTAATCGACTGCGAGGTAGGTCTGACTGCTCCTGTAAAATAGATCTATCAAAAGTAGTCAGCTCCCTTAGCTGCAATAAATGCTGCTGGTCGCTCAATCTTGATTCTGAGCTACCAACCCCCCCCAAACAACAGCGTCCCTCCTTCACAGGTGGCCTGATAAACGCCCGATCTATGCAGAAACATAGTCAGGACATTCACGATCTTATTACTGACCACGACCTCGACTGTCTCATGATCACCGAAACATGGCTCACTGAAGACTGTAACCCTGACATCGCCGTAGCCCTCCCGCAGGGGTACTCCTTCCATAGGCAGGACAGACAGAAAGGTAGAGGAGGAGGTGTTGCCATCATACTGAGGAACACGTTTCACTGCCACACCTTCTGCCTTGACCCCCTCATCGACGTAGAGGGACTTGGATTTTCCATCAAACTCAGCCATTACCTCTCCCTCTCCGGTGGCCTGATTTATCGCCCACCTGGAAATGCTACCAAGTTTCTTGACTCCCTGAACGATGCACTGGGACACTTTCTACTCCGCTACCCACACTTCACCCTCCTAGGAGATTTTAACTTGCACCTAGAGACCTCTGCAGACGTCCAAACCAGCAACTTTCTGCGGACACTGGAAATCTTTAAGCTACAACAAAGCGTCAAGTTGCCTACCCATTCTCTTGGTCACACCTTGGATGGTGTCTGTTCTAACTTCCCGTCCATCACTACCCTGCCCCCCCACCCCAGATTTGGACAGATCATTGCCTGATCCCTTTTCATATTTTTATCTGTCACCCCCCCACTAGCATGAAACGCACCTCCTACCAAGCTTACTCGATAAACTGGAAAACGGTCCAGAAAAATCTAATCCTCCCTCCCTTTTCCCCAACCAGCACCCCCTCTCTATCCGGTAACATCGATAGAGATGCTGTTTGCTTTCACAACTGGCTCTCACAGGAACTCACTAAACGTTGCCCACCCAATCAACAGGGTAGCACATTGAAGAAAAATAAAATCAAAGCCCCCTGGTACACGCCTGATCTAGCCTCTGCACATCTACTTTGCAGGAAAGCTGAACGCATATGGCGCAGAACCTACGATAATGGCGACCGTAGCACCTATATTCTACAGAGGAAAAACTATCTCTCCTCCATCAAATTGGCTAAAAAAACGTACTACGTAAACGCCATTAACGAAGCCAGCCAAAAGCAAAAAACTCTGTTCACTATAGTAAAAACTTTTACCCACCCCAAAGCTCTACAGCCTGAAATCCCCCCATCCCAAGAGCTATGTGACAGGATCTCCGATTAGTTTGATGATAAAATCACCTCCATTCAAAAAGATTTCCCCCCACCCCCTCCAATTCATAAAATCCCCGACTCGGACCAACCGTGCCGGACCGTGAATAGTTTCAAAAACTTCACCCCTGTAACTTTGACTCAGACCAGAGAAGCCATTCTTGCGTGCAAATCTGGTTCCCCCTCTGACCCCTGCCCCCCCAAGATTCTCCACCTCATCATTAACGAGGTCAATCCTCTTATCAACGAAATAGTTAACCTGTCCCTTAGCTCCGGTTCTGTCCCTTCCGTATGGAAAAAAGGCATGGTTAAGCCACTTATGAAAAAGGCAAGCAAATCCCCAATGGACTTGACCAACCTCCGTCCCATCACCCTGCTACCCGCTTTGGGTAAAATAACAGAACAGCTCGTACACAAAGAGCTTAAGACCTTTCTCGACTCACACAATCTACTCCATCCCCAGCAATCCGGGTTCCGGGCCAATCACTCAACTGAAACCGCTTTAATCGAACTGACCGATACCATAAAATCCATACAAGATCAAAGGAAGAAGGCTATTCTAATCCTTCTCGACCTTACGGCAGCTTTCGATACCATATCTCACTCCATCCTCATCAATAGACTTATCGATATCGGCATCACCAACTCAGCCCTATCATGGATCAGATCCTTCCTCAGCAATAGGTCCCAAATTGTCACCCTTGGCTCTTTTAAATCTAATGAGAAGAAGGTTTCCTCTGGAGTCCCCCAAGGATCCATCCTAAGCCCCCTCCTCTTCAACATTTACCTCATCCCTCTTCTCAGTCTGATAGAATCATTCGGCATAACCGTAACTTCTTATGCCGATGATACTCAGCTGATCATCCCCCTCGACGACAATTCCAATAAAGCTGAGCTTAACCTCAAACACTGCCTAACGGCAGTTTTCCAATGGATGGACGCGAACCATCTTCGCTGCAACTCAAATAAAACCGAGATCCTCCCCATTGGAAAGAATGCCTCCTTCTGCCCTGCCCTGTGGTGGCCTGACAACTCGGTAGCCCCCCCTCAGACGGTCTCCTCTGCCAGAAACCTTGGGGTCACCTTTGATTCTGACCTCTCGTTCGATCATCATGCCACGTCTATTGCAGGAAAATGCTTCGGCATAATTAAATCTTTGAGGAAGTTCTTTGATTTTCTCCCCCTTGAATCTAGAAGGACAGTTACAGTAGCCCTCATACTTTCACGTGTGGACTACTGTAATGGTCTTCTGGCAGGGACTAAAAAATCCACTCTTTCGAAACTTCAAAGTGTTTTACACACCGCTGCCCGCCTTGTTCTAAAACTCCCACGCAAATCATCAATATCCACAGCCCTCAAGACCTTACACTGGCTCCCCTTGCACAAGAGAATACTCTTTAAAATTCTCATTGTTGCTTTTCGAGCCTTTAACCAAACAGGTCCTGCTTATCTCATCAGGCGCTTCCCCCACTATAATCCATGTCGTTCCCTTCGATCCTCACAAGAAAACTTTATGACCCCCACCAAGTTCAACCTGAAGTCTAAAGGCGGTAAAACCCTTAGCACCCTGGCTATCAAAGCCTGGAACAGCATGCCAGGACATCTCAGACTTGAGACCCTTGAGAAACCCTTTAGGAAACTCCTTAAAACCTGTATTTTCAATCTTCCCGACGACTGGACTAAAGCGGCTATCTAGCTCCCACCCTCCTTTCACTCTGTGATTTGGGCTTTGGGATTCATAGCGCCATGATGCTCCCTCCGGAGCGAACGCCGCGCTTTATAAATACCCCTCCAAATTCCAAATTCCAAATTCCAAATGCACGAGTTTTAGAATATCGGTCTAGGTGAGCTTCTACAGAGAGCCAAACAAAGTGAAATTGACCACAGGAATCGTCCTGCCTGACTCTAAAATGGCGGCCGCACAGGACATATGCTCATCAGAGACGATATAAAAGCTGGAGGCGGCTGCTAGAGTGATCGTTTGGACATTTTAATGTGGGACTCTCCTTTTCATTTAAGCACACCTAAATTTAACAAAAATAACAAAAACAAAGATCAGCAAGAGAGAAAGGACAAACAGGACAAGCAGAAATAGAGAAAGGCACCATACTAAATGGCAGCTAAAAGTAAAGGAAAGTGAAAATGGACACACAGGACAATTGAAAGAGAGATAGGCAGCAAACAAGTATAGGAAAGACAAAGAGGACATTCTAACAACTGAAAGAGAAAAGGCACTTTAACTCTCGGATAACCAGATTTAATGGCGGCCATCTTGGAACAACTTCTAAATTTAGATTAATTTAAAGAATACTAACACATTACTAACACATTACTACCACTATAGGAAGAATACTGTAGCCTACATCAAAGAGTTATCCAAGAAGAGTGCACGTCAAATCTTACTCATCACCATAACACAAACATGGAGGATAACTATCTAGAACCTATAAGCAGAAACACTTATATCATAAAAAACCCACCCAAACTATCCAAGAATGCAGCCAAAACATTCAAACACAACCTAATGAGAAAAAACCCTGACACGCTGATCTCGGTCACTGTTTTTTGCACAGAAAAAGGCCTCATAGTGAATGACATGATCTTCTTTACCAAAAAAACTGTGAAATGGCGCAATGCCATCACAAATATACTGAGCATAAAATACATAACTAATATCCCACATGACACGAAAATTATGACCGCGGCGTCTCCAAGATACAAAGACGACCATTGTATAACTGTCTACAAGAATGGAATAGTGATGCTACAAGCCTCTAACCACGAACTGGAACAATTTGACAATATGTTTTCAACCCTAAAAAGATGTATAGAGAACTCATGTTCGCAACGACAACAGAGGCCACTAGGAATAACACCCAACTCATCCGACAATACAGCCAGTATCAGTATACTCACTAGAAGCACTCAGGAACCAGAACAATCAAGGCAGCAAAGAGACACAACCGATTCAGGAGACATAACTTCTGGATTTGATAGAGAGACAACATCACCATCTCAACAAGCAAATAACAACACAGGGCTTCCTCAGAGTGAAACATTGGACTCAGACAACACAATAACAGGAGAACCGCAGGAACCACTGCATTTAAAGCATCTAGGAGACACAAGCGATTTGGGAGGCCTTATGTCTGAGAATGAACCAGAGAAAACAGAAATGACTAAAAATCATGGGAACATCATCACAGAACAATATCAGAGGGAATAATCAACGCCCCCCCCCCCCCCATCGAAGTTACAACGCTAACGAACAGAACAAGCAATGAACAACTAGGAAGATCTGATTTAGAAAAGACTACCCTATCCATACTTCAAAGTACCTCAACACAAAGATCGCTAAGACCCACTCGAGCATCACTGACTACAGACTTGAACCAAGGAACACAAGTCAGAGATATCTCATCCAACAAGGCATTGAATGGTGAAATAAACAACCAATCTAATGACAGAGAGAAGAAGACCTTGACGAAGAGTTTAGGACGCAAATACGGGAACAATAAATGTGAATTCCGAATTAAAAGGACGAGCAACCCTAACAGAATTCTCCAGACCCTAGGGAAAATGACAGAGCTCCAAACACAAATAGGATATGTGTCACTGGACTTATTAAACACCCTGCAGGCGGTAGACAAACTTCGGGATATCACAGAGAACACTCATACCAAAGTCGAATAATTATGTGAACTTCTATACAAATCTCAAAGAATGAACAAAAACATGGCAATGCCGTTAGCATATAGACAAAATCGACCCAATAGGAATCAGAAATACTTAACGGAAGAAGAAATCCTATCCTTCATACGGGAATATGAGTCTTCTGTCAGCACTAGAGAAGAAAAAATTAAAACAGTACCGATTGATGTCAACAGAATATCTAGACTGAATAAGAGGAAACCTAACCTTAACAATCTCCAACGAGTCCAACTGATCACCGAATCGCAAAATCAGAACACAATCATATCAGGGAAAACACTAAAATGCCTCCTGCTAAACTGTCGGTCAGCAGTTAAACATGCCTCTGACATAGCCGATCTCATCATTAACCAGGAAATAGACATAACAATCCTAACAGAAACATGGCTATCAGAATCATCGTCTACGGTTATGGATCTTCAGGTGCCTCCTCATTACAATATTGTGAGACATGATAGGCTAAAAAAGACAGGAGGTGGTATCGCCTGCATCCACCGATCAGACCTTGAAATTAGCCAAATACAATCCGACCCTCTAGATACACGTGAATACCTAGGTCTCAGTATAGATCGAACAACAATCAAAGATGCAACCTGCATACCTTCTATCATCCACCAGGTAAATAATAATTTGACCTTCATAGACCAGTTAATGGATATCATCACAGCTAACTCTAACACTGAAATATATAACATATATCTAGGAGACTTCAATCTTCATTGGAATGACAACAACGACAAACAGGTCATCGCTCTTAAAGACTTTTTATCGGAACTAAATCTCTCACAAGCATGCCGACAACCAACTCACTCGAAAGGAGCTACTTTGGACTGGGTAATTTAAAAAATAGATAATACGTCAATCCTCTCAATAGAGCTGTGTGACTGGTCAGATCATCATGCCATAACCTTCATGATACCCACATGGAGGAAGATAAAAACAACACAACCTATGAGAAGCACAAGATGGATGCGAGACTCTAGAGATGCAAACACAGAACTACTAATTGAAAGATGTCAGAAAGACTTAAACCTACCTCATAACCTGCAGAATGTGAATGATCTAACTAATCACTACACTACTACAGTAACAAAAATAGTCGACGACATCATGCCACTAAAACAGAAAAGAGTCACAGAGAAGGTTAAACGCCCGTGGTTCAATGGAACATTGAATGAAGAAAGGCGAATATTGAGATTGGCAGAAAGGAAATGGAGACAACACCCATCATCCCCGGAACTGAAATCCCTCAGAAAAATCAGAAAGCAATACAACAAAAAGATTCTTAACTCCGAGAAGGAATTCATTAGATCTGAATTAGACAACACCAAAAACAGACCACGGAAATTATTTGAGATCTTAAAACAGCAATCAAATAAGCTGGCCAAAACTGCCCAAGAAATCACAAATATGCAACTATGCTGTGAAGAATTCTCAAACTTTTTCACCGACAAAGCTAACACTCTGGAAAGAGAACTAAAGAATGCAGCAGACAACTTGGAACTCTATACACCATCATTGGACATTAACACAGCGAAAACGGTTGATAATTTGATAAAAAACAAGGCACAATGGGACACTTTCAAATTATTGGATCAGAATAGCATTGCCAAAACACTATCAGACATCAAACCCAATAATTACTACAATGACCCACTACCCTCAAAGGAAATCCGCCATACAGTGATTCCAATATGGACAGAAATTGTAAATGCCTCCCTATCCCAAGGAAACCTCCCAGAATGTCTAAAAACAGGACAAGTAGTGCCGATCAACCCAGCAGATCCAAATAATTACCGCCCAGTAACTAACATTCCTCTTCTTGCCAAGCTAATAGAGAAATGTGTACAAAATCAACTGAGCCAACACATCGACAATTTCTCATTATTGGATGAATGCCAATCAGGATTTAGAACTGGACACAGCATGGAAACGGCGATTCTACACATAGTAGATGATGCACTTCTAGCATTAGATCACAATCGACCTTGTCTGCTTATCCGACTTGACTTATCTTTGGCGTTTGACACGGTTAATCATGAAAAACTACTGAACAGACTCTGTGAAAGGATAGGAATATCTGGTAAGGTGCTGAGTTGGTTTCAATCCTTCCTACAGAATAGAACCCAAAGATTTCTGATCAACTAAACTCTGTCACCTTCAAGCTCTAACGCAATCGGAGTTCCACAAGGATCTACATTATCTCCCTCATTGTTTAACCTGTATCTCGAACGCTTAACAGAGATTCTCCGAAATTCTCAAATATCCAACCACATGTACGCGGATGACACTCAGATATACATTAAGATCACATCCCTGGATGACTTCAATGTTATGAATGAGGCCCTAAAAATGACTCTAGAATGGCTAACCATTAATCATCTGAAGCTAAACGCACACAAAACAGAATTCTTACTTATCTCGCCACAAAAGAATCAACCAGAAGTGAAGGAATGGTCCAAATTGATCACGGCACTAAATTGCACCCCCACCCTAGTTGACTCAGCGAAATCACTAGGGATCACATTAGATGAAAACTTCGACATGAAAACCCACATCAAAGCAATGGCAAAAAGCGCCCGTTTTCATCTGAACTACTTAAGAAAAATGAAACCATATTTAACTGACGCGTATTTAAAACAAGCTGTGCAATCACTGATCATTTCGAGGATTGAGTATGGAAGCACAACATTGGCAGGGCTACCAAAAATATCCACGGCACCTTTAAAAGCATGCCTCAATGCAGCTGCTAGACTTATCACAGGATCTAGGAAATTCGACCATATCACCCCTCACCTAAAAGCTTTAAACTGGCTACCTTACGAAGCCAGGATACAGCTAAAGATGGCGTGTATCACCTACAAAGCACTCCATCACAATACTCCCAGATACCTTGCCCAAAAAATTGAACTATCTGGACGAATCAGACCAGCCAGGAGTGCCAAGGAACTGGTACTAAGACCACCCTTGTTCAGGAAGAAAAAAACCTATGATAGGGCATTCTCAGGAGCAGCCCCAAGAATCTGGAACTCACTTCCCCCGAACATCAGAAAAATCCCAAACTTAGCAATGTTTAAGAGGGAAACCAAGTTATTTCTAATGAGTAAGTTCCTTCCATAATCACTTTCTATAGGCGCTAATTCTTCAACTCAGAGACATTTAAGATGTTCCACTGATTGGAGAACATGGAAGACAAAGGAAAAGACACATGAAACAAACATATAGAGGAAGTTTGAACATTCCAATTATAGCTATTATCTCACCTACCTCAGAACACTGCTTCATTCTTTATGACCTTGTAATTGATGTCAACCATTATGATAGTATTATTGACTAAAATAGTCTAAAGTAATCTCGTGCTTGTAACTATGAAGCGCTCTGATACCCAAGGGTCTTGTTCGCGCTATAGAAAACTGTACAATAAATAAATAAATAAATAAATAAATGGAAGAGTCCGAAACTCATAAATTTGTCCCCTCCATTTGAATTGGCAGAATCTCCGGTGTGGTGGGTAAACTGGAACTGAAAGGTAGTCATCCTTGATATCCAGCTAGACCATCCAGTCCCCTGTGAGGAGAATATCCCTGAGCAGATGGATGCCCTCCACTTTTAAGTGGTGCTATACCAGCCACTCGTTAAACTCTTACAGGTTTATGATGGTGCTGGCCCTGAAGCCCTTTTCTTTTTTCTCCATGAGGAATAAGTTGATCAGAAACTGGTCTGGGTGAAGTACTGACCTGTAAATGGCACCTTTTTGCAGAAGTTGTGCTACCTCAGAGTCTATTGACTGCATGCCCTCCGTTGAGTGAACCAGTGGTCTTGATGGAGCGAGGTGGCGAAGCTAAATTTTGTGTACCCCTCGTGAAATCAATGTCCCGTAACCAATAACGTTTACTAATGGAGTGTTGTGGAATATTAACAAACTTTAGTATAAGATGCACACATATATATATACGTGGGAATACTAATTTTGCCTGCATGAAGCAATATAATTAACTAATTTGTATTGTCATTGTAATGTGAACTAATGCACAGCTAAAAACTAAACTAATGCAGCATGAATGTGCTTATTGTACACGGTTTTTGTGCTAGAAATTCGTCGGATATGTAAGTATGAAACGCATTTATGTGGCTTATGTGCTAGGTAATAACTAATGGGGAAACCTTAGCAAGGTGGGAGGTAAACAGAAGTTCTATATTTAACATGATTTTGTGTTTGTTTCTACGATAGTTCCCATTGAGACCTCTGAGGCCTAGTGAAAACATGGCTGCTCTGGTAAACTGCAAGCAAGTGCTGAAATGCTCATGCGCGACAAAGGCCCGAGAGTGAGAGTGAGCTGCCTGTGCTCGGATGGGAAGTTCAAGGCCGCTGTACCCTGGAAGTCAGGATGTCTGCCAAAACATGGACATTTGAGTTTGCCGAACGTGAGAAACTATGGCATAGTTGCTAGTTGAGGATGTACCTAGGCCAAAGACTTTCTTAAACAATGCGCTTTTTAATAATTTGCTGATTCACTGTGAACACATGCTGTAAGGATGAGGTGATGCTCATCCACCGCAAATTTGTCCAATCAGAACCCGAGTTGACATTACTAGATACTTTTTAGATAGATTAAGCTAGAGAAATAGTGTATAAAAACCCCTGATTTTACTTCAAATTATGCTTCTTTCGATTTTCCTCTGGAGATGCTGCCAGATTGCTGATCGATTCCTGGATGTAAGACTCTTTGAATATTTTCTTATGTTTTCTTTGCAGGACTTAAGGATAAGATGAGGGCGTTAGTTAGGGATGCTAGGAGAGAATGAATTTGGGACTATCTGTTCTTTGCTAAACTTTTGAACTGAACTTTAATAAAATGTCTATCTTTCCGAGCTTTAAATAAAATGATCAATTTTGAAATACAGTTTTTCTTAAAGTTACTTTAAATAAATAATTAATAAATGCATAAATGTCAGACATGCTAAAAGTTTGCTTTTAATAAAAATTAGAGAAATGGAAAATTAAAGCTGGTCTGGTATTTTCCTACGCCTATTTTTCTTACTAGCACATCCATTGCCACTATAGTGGTGTGTCTGAATAAAATGACATTTGTTGGTAAACCATGGTAAAATTCATTTAAACTGCAGGTGTATATAATAAAATTAGTTAAGTAGGTTTAGACACTCCGCGGATGTTACAGCATTACTCCTTTGTGTTTCACCAATCCCTGAAGTAGAGTAAAAGAGATTATAGAAAGAAGTGCAGTGTCATGGGCCCCACTGGTGAATGAATGCGTGATTTGGTATTTCAGGGGAAAAGTGATGCCGTTTTAGAAATTATTTCCGGAGTAGCGCTGGAACAGTCTCGGACGTAGCTCCTGAACAGGGGATTCGTAAAATTCTATTTGGAATCCTCTCACTGTTTGTGGGACCCAAGGGTCCTTTGTAACTTTCCACAATCCTGTGCACACTGCAGAAGTCTCCCCCATAGATCTTGAGGGGATGAAGGCATATTGCTTACCAGAGTTTCCTCCTGGGATGTCCTTGGCTGCTCTGATGGCTCGTTTGCTCTCTCGTCCTTCGGTGCCCCTGCTGGGGAAGAAGGTCCCCTGTCGGCCTTCATTCCAGCCATTGTTCCTCTTAAACTGACCTCTTGAGGAACCCTGGTATATGGTCAGCCGCAGGAGCGGCCTCTGTCTCTTTCTGGCCCCTGCAAAAACCTTCCCGGAAAAAATATTTTTTATGGAGGCCTGCACCTTGTTGAGGGCAGAGAAGATTGTTACAAAATTATATAGCTCCTTGTTGAAAGGGTTACCGAATAGGTTACCTTGTGCTATGGCCCCCACCCCAGACTTAGCCAGTTTCCCCAGCTTAGGGTCAATCTTAATGAGAATAGATCTCCTTCTTTCCACCGTCAGTGCACAGTTTGCGTTACCGAGCAGGCAGATAGCCCTCAGTGCCCAGCCAGCCACTATCTCTGTGGGCATAAGAGCCCCAAATTGCTAAGAAAGCTCTGCTATTTGAATGATTTGGGTGATAGGTCCAATTACATCTAAGAGTTTGTCCTGGCAGGCCCTCCAAGATCGATCAATGCCCTTCTTATTTACTAAAAAAAAGTGCATAGTTCATCGTCTATCTCAGGGGTGGCCACTACCTTCCCTTTCAGTGATAGTCTTGGACACTCTCCTCCTGAGTCTCGCCCTAACATCCTTCTCCAAAAGATGGTGGATTTCGCTGGCGACATACTCTGCAACTTTTTGGTCTGGGGTCCACTCGGCTGACCTAGGATGACACATGTCAGGCGGGTCAAACATGTCTGAATGCCCACTGTCCCCTTCTGGGGACTCAGAGGAATTGTATCCCGGGCGCCTTGGTCTGCACCACTTGTTTTCAGGTATTTATAAAACTTCACTGAAGCAGTGTTTTGCAGAAAGGCATTAAGCAAATATGGGCTACATTTTTTTTGCGTGCCCAGGTCGATTTCTAACCTAATCCTGCATTAGGTGTTGCATTACTGAAACTTTAAGCTGTTGGCGTTGCATTATTATTTGCAATACCATTAGGTCAAACTTTCCATAATGCAAGACCTATTGCACTGCTAATTTTTGTCTTTACTGGCACTGCTCCAGACACATCCTTGGCCATTGAGAACACCCACAAAGAATTATGCAGTTCAAAATGAACACTCATCACTCCCAACACTTTTGTTATCACCTGTCAAGCTCATGTTTGCAGGGCAAGGATGCCCTTGTCCGTCTTCACAGGCCATTCGTTCAGCCCTAACCCCTCCCGCCCCTCAAAAAAACAAAGGGGGATATTCTCAAGAACATGTGATAATTATCACCTAATTAGCTTAACGCAACTCTTCACATCGCAGTCTATCATGGGAAAATAACACTGTGTTAACGTTGTATTCTCAACACGGCGGTACCATGCGATAATCTCACGATAACGTGTCAAAAGTCTGTGATATGGTTACCGGGACGTCGATAAAAAAGTAAACCCCAACACGAAAAAAGTTGCGATGGGCCCAACCGGGATAAAAAAAATCTGCGATAATCTTCCCCAGGCCTGCGATTCACACACGTCAGGTGGGAAAAATGACTATAAAAGTAGAAAAAAACATACAAACAAAAGCCAAACAACAGCGAAGCACAATGGAGGAAGCCAGAGCAAGTACAGAGGACAACCTGAACCCCACAAGTCCACCGGAGGACCAGCCTGGACGTCGGGGTCAGGGAAGGGCAAGGACAAGAAAAGTAGGAAGAAGTGGTTCAGTCCGCAGAAAAACAGGATCCTGATAACAGAGGTGGTAGAACACCATCAACTACTATTCGTCACCTTCACTGTGTCATTGGCAACAAAAAAATGGAATATGGCAGTCCATCATGGACAAGGTGAATGCAGGCGGAGTGCTGAAGAGGTCAATAGAAGAGGTCAAGAGTCGCTGGAATGATGTGAAGCGCAAAACGAAGCAGAAACTCGCCAACAACCGGAACGCAGCAATGCAGACTGGAGGTGGGAGTCCAGCGCCACAGGAGGAGCTGGACGAGAGGGAGGAAATGGTGTCCACAGTCATCAGTGGGGAGACGGTGGCAGGAGTTGGGGGACCGGACACTGCTCAATATGACTGGACACAACAGCACCAGGGTGAGTAATGGCCAAGAACTGAGGGTACAGGGGGAGATGGGCACAATGGCACACATGCAAAATTAAGGGGCCGATTCCGATCTCGGTCGGAAGGGCACCGAATCGGGTTTGGCCTTAGCGGATCAGATTCAGAAGCTGAATTTCCGTCCGGTTCGTACACGGGTCCGGAAGTCGAAGTACAGTGCGAACAAGCGCGAAATATCCGTCCAAATAGTTTCCAGGTCCGAACCGCTCCGTACGTCTCGGCCGTAAGCTAACCGTGGCGCGCAATGGAGGCGAAATCCGACGAGCCAGTACGATGCTCGATTCGGGGAGCCGGATCGAATCGGAGCTTCCAACTCGCAATAGCTCCCGGAGTTGGGATTTAGGGGTCCTCATCGGACCCCCTGTTACCCGCAGTCTTATGACTCAGACACATGGGGAGACCCATGGGTCTCCCCAACACAGGCAGGTGCGGTGCGGATGGCACCAACGCGTACCCACTGTAGGGGCGCACTTGTCGCAACATACCCATTCAGTCAATGGGAGCCCATGTATGCATCGTAGGATCGGCTCCCATTGACTTCTATGGGAATCTGACCGAACCGAGTCCGACAGCATACAGCCGCATCGTACTTGCTCGGTCGGACTGCAGGAGTCCGGATCGGTCAGAAAACACCCCGGATCCGGCTCAGTCGGAATGCTTTCCAATTGAGATCAGAATCGGCCCCTAAGTAGAGCACATCTTCGGACAAACCATGCCCCAGAACCCCAACTCCCACCAAGAGACCAATGCACCCAAGTATGCAACATCTCAGCACTGTATAAGCACAGAAGTCAAAGGCACACCGCATGAAAGGGAGAAGGGGCAACAAAATCAGAGTTGCAGGGGTGACTCCCCCAAAATACAACACACACACATATCATGCAGAGCACATCAACATTGACAACAAAGTGGTACAAACAGCAACACGTCCACAGCAGAACAGAGGACACAACTGGTGCTGCTTGTGTGTAGAAACTGGCAAATCACATTTGGCATTGTAGGGAAATTGCCAATGTACAAATAAAAACAGACATCCATGATGTTATCAAAGTGTCAACTTTCCCGCATCACACAGATAGCTGTTCCCAAACAGTCACAATGTGCACTGTCATGCAGTCTGAATGTAAACATGTACAATGCGTCAAGAAACATGTGAACACAATGTTAAATGCATCCGCCCTTCACATTGCAGAGGGAAATCCAACACCTCCTGCAGAGCAGCCCGAACCTCTCTTCTCTGATGACAAAGAGGACCACCACACCTTCGACCCCAACGCCGTCCAACAGCTCATGGAGAGCCTCCGTACCCCACTTCTAGGAGCAGGGCAGCCCTGCTGCTACGAGGAGACCCCACCCCATACACAGACCACAGAGCAGGCAGCACCCATCACCACGGCTGCCTCACTGGACCCTCACGAAGAACATATGGCCTTCCAACGCCGTGTGTTGGGGTGTCAGGAGAAGGTGGCTAAACAGGTATGGGTAGGGTTTGACCGCATGGAAGTCAAACTAGATGCCATACGTGGGTGTCTAAGTCCCATCCGGGACCAATCACAGTTCCTAATGGACACCCACAGTCCGCTCTATGCTCTCCAACGAACCATGGCTGACATCACCCGGGAGTTGGGACACATACGGAGGATCATGGAGAACATGGAGCGGATGCTGGTGGAAAGAGCGGCTGCCACGGCTGCGCACCAGGGAGAGGTAGCTGGGTTCCTCAACACCCTAAAGACTCTCCTCATGGCATTGCTGCCACAAGGCCTGGCACTGATGCATGCTGCTGCTTCCACTCCATTCACATCTCCAGCCCTGAAGTGACAGTGCAACAGACATTCCATCTTCCAGACCCCTGAGGTATCACTTCCACACAGTGCTGGAGATAGACCACCACCACCCACACGTGAGGCACATGCAACAGCAGAGGACGAAGATGCAGATGAATCTGCCTTCATTGTGAGAAGGACGCAGTAGCATTCATCTCCGCCATATGGCCGTTTTCTGCTTAGTTCTAGCCTCAGCCTCACCTTCCTCTGTTCCCTGATACACTCTGCGACACTCACCTTGGACCTCGACATGGACGGCCATATTCTGTTTGGTCACCAATGACACAGCAATCAGACTGCGGACTGAGCTCTTTCCCTTCCATTGCACTTGTCATTCCCTGAAGGACTCTGGCTGGCCCTCCACGGGCCAACAATGTAAAGTGGGGTTTGCATGGCCCTGTACTGTTCCAGCTACAACACTGAATGTGCATTAAACATTCATATTCACACAGATGTGTCATGTCTATGATCTTTCAAGTGTGGAAGTATGGATGAATATAGGCTCGGTGATTTCCCCTTACATCCATGTTGCTCATGTTGTGGGACTTGGGTCACAGGGTGACACATTGTGAATTGCAGTCCGGGTGGCACTGGCACTACAACAGGGACACACGCATTAGTTACTTCATTTTCGAGCACAGGACGGAACCACGCCCAGAGCGCCGGGGTCATTGTTCACACCCATATGCCAGGCCAGCCCACTCCGCTTACGCTCACCCGGGGGAGGGGGGACAACGCTACATGTCCCAGGTCTTCCCTGTGGTGATCTGCTGATCACAGGTCTAGTTGTCAGCATGCCACAGCCATTCCCTCACGGCTGGCTTACACCCACACCACACCCATCCAGCACACGCATCACAAGACATGTGACCCTGCCAATAAAATGGGCCGGGCGCACATGCTGGACGCCATTTCCACTCTATCTGGGTGTATCTGTGTGGGTATTAGTTATGCATGAGGGCCTAGGGCCCTGTCACTACACATTCCCCAGTGCCGGAGGTGACATGATGGCATCCGCACCACGGGACTCAATCATAAAGGGTCCATGATTTGCGGGGCACAGATTTGGTGGCACTGGATACACTGTGGCCGGCACAGGCACACCGCCAAGGGACGGTGACTTTCGGTGCACTGAGGTAGGGGCATGTAATAGGGTGAATGTTATGTTATGTTAAAATCAATTTGTAGAGCGCTCGTACGCCCGTAGGCTTCATGGCGCTATAGGAAAAGTGAAGAATCCGTCCAACATAACACTGAGCTAACAATGGCTAATGGTAGGCATGAGAGAACAACCAAGTTTTTAATTCCTTACGAAAGGTGAGTAGGTCCTTACTCTGCCTAATCGGTAAGGGGATGGAGTTCCACAATGAGGCTGCTAGATGGCGAAAGCAGCAGCCTCCCTGTCGCTTCCTTTTAAAGCGAGACACCTCCAGTAGGGATTTTTGCGCAGAGCGCAGGCTTCTGGTGGGTATATATTTAGAAGGCAGACAACGAATAAAGGCAGGGCCTTTATCTTGTGTGGCCTTGAAGGTGATACAACCTGCTTTAAAAGCTATGCGCTGGGAAATCGGAAGCCAGTGTAGCTTTTCTAGTCCTGGTTTAATAGAAGACCATTTTGGCTGTTGTAGAATAAGTCTCGCCGCCTGATTCTGGACAAGTTGAAGTCTCTTCGACAGGCCCACTGGAAGTCCCAAGTAGACGCTGTTGGAATAGTCCAGGCGGGACATGACCAAAGCAATAGTAACCTGGATTAAGGCAGACTGGGTGAGGAGGTGAGCAATTTTTTTTATTTTCCTCATTTGGAAAAAGCTAGCAGAGACCACGGCGCCCACCTGGGTTTTTAAGGATAGGTCCGAGTGGAGCGTGATGCCTAAGCTCTTTACAGCAGTAGACCTTACAGGGGGGATGCCCAGATCTGCTGGCCAGAAGTTAACACTCCAGCTGGATAAACTGTTCCCAGGCAAAAGTAGTTCTGTTTTGCCCGGGTTGAGTTTTAGATGGTTTTCGTTCATCCAGCATTGGATGTGTTTCATGGTGTTCTGAAATTCGGACACAGCATCAGAGATGTTCAGATGAAATATTAGCTGTAAATCGTCCGCGTAGTTGAACACCGTGACTTTAAACTTCTTAAGGGAATAAAGAAGAGGGCGGAGATAAAGGTTAAATAATAAGGGGGATAATGACGACCCCTGCGGAACTCCACAGGTGGACGCATGCCTAGTGCCTGTAAAGCTACCCAGTTGGATTGCCTGAGTCCGGCCCTCAATAAAGTAATCCAGCTCAACGCTGGTCCTCTCAGGCCGGCCTGTTCGACACGGTTGACCAAGATGTCATAGTCAACCGTGTCGAACGCAGCCGAGAGATCAAGCAGCACCAAGGCTTGGTGTGAATCGACATCCGCATTGGCTCTAAGGTTGTCCTGAACCGCCAGGATCACCGCCTCTGTTGAGTGACCCGGGCGGAACCCCGCTTGATTAGGCTCCAAGTAGTTGGTGGTCTCGATGAAATTAGAGACACTCTTAGAGACATGAGCCTCCAGCACCTTTGAGAGATAGGACAGCAGGGAGATAGGTCTATAGTTTGTAAGATCCAAAGGATCCTTCCCTTGTTTTTTTACCAAAGGTATAAGGAGCGCTTTTTTAAAATCTGTGGGGACTCTGCCTTGTCTGAGGGATTCATTAAGAATAGGCAAGAGTGCATGTGGAAGGGATAGGCCTACTTCTTTAAAGATGGAAGGGGGACAAATATCATTAGGTGACCCTGATTTAATCCTTTGCAGAAGTTCCGACAGTTGTTTGGAGTCAATCGGGGGGATGTGGTCTAAGATCTCTGGATTCATGTATGTATCCTCAGTGGTGTTGCTGACAGGGTGTAGTGGTATACTTTGTTTAATTGTAATGATTTTGTTAATAAAATAGTTATTCAAATCATTACATAAAGCTTGAGATTGTGCGATAGGTAGTGACGTACGCTCATCGTTACAGAGGTCGTTCACTATTCTAAAGATGTCTTTGGTTTGATTCTGGGATTTCAGAATTATACCTGAAAAATAATCAGTCTTCCTCTTAAGGATGTTTTTTTGGTAGAGACGACGGCTCAGGCAGTAGGCCTCTTTATCTTGTGGAAGATAGTTTCTGCTCCAGATTCTCTCTTTTTGCCTGACCTCTAGTTTGAGTTGTTTGAGGTCCGCAGAGAACCATTTGTGAGCCTCTTTATCGCGTGAGCGGGAACATTTTACATTGGGGGCATGAATATTGGCAGCACTTTGGATCCACAAGAGTAGTGCCTCATAGATGTCATCTACGTCCTCCATGTCGTCAAATGGTGGCAGAGTAGAGACCAAAGTGTCCAGAAAGGCAGAAAGATCTATCGCCCCCCATTTGCGAGTTTCCCCTCCAGGCTGAGAAGGAGTCTGATGTTGTCTCCTTACTTGAAGGGAAAAATAAACAAAATGGTGATCTGACCAAATGCAGGGCTGAATCAGGATAGATAATAGAGGAAGATTATGCGACCATAATTGGTCAAGATGGTGGCCTTTCTCATGAGTGGAAGACTGTATGAATTGAATCATATTGATGTCGGTGAGTAAATCAAACAGTTCTCTAGCTTGGATGCCAGTGTCCAGGCTGTCAAACCACAGATTAAAATCTCCAATAAGGATGGTATGAGGGTATTTCATAGTGATTGACGCTATTTGTTCGGCAAGTCCTGAGGGAAAGGCGGGCATAGATTGTGGGGGACGGTAGAGTAAAACCAGGGCTATGGCGCCTTTCTCAGTATCAGTTTTTATAACTAGATTTTCAGTGCCAGGTAGCAGCAGGGACGGGCGACTGATAAAGTTATGTTTTTTATTAATAATGGCCGCCACTCCCCCTCCAGCTTTACCTGGGGCGCGATTTACTGCCAATGTATAATAGTCTGATGGGAGTGAGGCCAGTATGTCGGGCTGCGAATTCTCAGTAAGCCAGGTCTCAGTGAGTAGCAATAGGTCAGGTTTCTGCGAGGTAAGCAACAAGAATATATCCAATTGATGCTTCACCAAAGATCTAGTATTGAGGTAAATACAATCCAAATTGAGCAGAGGTAAATTGGAACTAATAGGGGATTTGATGGATACCATACTGCGTTTATAATTCGGTCCAGGTGGTAAAGTGACCTGAGAAATACCTAGATCGCTCAGGCGTTTAAGCGTGTAACAGGGGAGAGAGGGGCAAAGGGACGCTGGAGGTCTAAGGCATAGAAGTTCCTGGGTAGTGTATGTGTGGATGGGAGAGCGTTCCTCTTCTTACACTGCACTCTCTTTTCCCTTGTTGTTCAGCCTGAGTATGTATGGAATGTTAAGTATGTCATGGAATGTTGATTGTCTGATGTGAGTCAGTTGGTGTCAGAAGGCTGAGCAGCTAGGAGGCTGCTCCTGGTGGGCGTACTTACCGGCCTTCTTACCATCTTAGCTATATTTAATGTTCGTGTAACTTTTACCTGAATAAAGTTACGTCTTGGAACCACAACCTGGCCACCTGTGGACTTTCATACGATGACATTTTGGCAACGATCTGGTCTTCAAATTTGAATGCGTGGATTCAAAGTCTATGGACTTACATTCAAGATATCTTCCTACAGCAACTAAGAAACCTACTAAATACTTTCCATTGAAACAGATAGAACCCCGGGACGCTGTGGTCGGAGGAGCAGGGAGGCCGACTATTTTAATTCGGACGCTCTAGATATCGTGAGGATCATCCCATAACTAGAACTAGCTGACGAAGCATATCCAGCACGCGGCTACAGCGATTAACCAAATCCTTACACTCATATGAGGACAGCAATACAAAGCTAACCGGTGGCCCCTCCGACATAGTGCAGAATTAAAAGATTTGAAAACAAGATATTATTAATTACAAGTATACCCAGTCTGATCAAGCGGGGTATTTGTTGTCTCCAATGTGTACCCAAATCAGGACACCATTTTAGCATATGACCTCATAAGGAAAAGCTGAGTGATGTATTTATATATATTATTTGAGAAACTGTCCTGAAGAAGGTTTTTAACCGAAACGCCACGTCTACTTTTGTTCTCAAGAACAATTTTTAATTCATTGTGTAACATATTGCATTTTTTGTAATCATGTTGTGTGTATTGTATAATAATTGTATGTAAAAAAAATGTTTTAAATCTATGAAGTGCAATAAATTCATGTTTAATTCTACATTATAGTTTTGCCAAAAATGTATTTGCTGTAGTACTTTTATAGGCTGTCACAAGTCCAAATAGCACAATCTCCTAGTGAGTGTTAAAATTGCATGCTGTTACTCATTTGAGGTTTCTTATACACATGAAATGTTTTTCATTCGGATGACACTTTAGGTGTATGTGGTGGCTGTGCCAATAAACAATTGCAGTGGGTACCAAATCCCTTTAGATCATATCCACGGCAGGATTAGACTTTAGGGACAATCTCATTTGTCTAAGCTTGTTCCACCAACCCTTTCCATCAACAAATGCATCCCCTTTACTGACTTTGAGAACTTGGACTGGTACATAGAATTTGACTCCCCCTTTTTTACTCTATCAGGTTTTTTTTATTAAAACCCAGTCCCCAACAACAATGTCCACATGCATAGAACTGGATTTCTTAACAAAATTCTTTTTCATATGAATTTGCTTGCCCTCCACCTTCTTCCGCACGGCACTCAAGTCAATACTGTTTTAGCTAGACATATTTCTCAGCCAAACAGGAAACAAATTCAAATGAACTTCCCTGTTCCTCAACAAAGAAAATGGAGGTACACCTGTAGTACAGTGTGGTGCTGTGTTATAATGCCAAACTTTGTCCCTAATAAAATCCACCACGTTAAGCCTGCATGTTAAAGCTGTTTGGATACCTTCCTTATTCACTTTATTCCCTCTCTCCACAAATCCATTAGATGAGGGGGAGTACAAAGCGACTTTTAATTGCTTAATATCCAAATCTTTTAAGAATTTGCACATTTTATCTGAAGTGAAATGTGTACCATTATCAGTAACAATCACACTTGGGGCACCTTCCACATCAAAAATGTTCTTTAAGAAAGAGATTGTAGAATCGGAATCAGGAGCCTTAACAAATTCATGGTACATCCATTTTGAATAATAGTCAACTAGCAAAATTACATATCAATTATCTAGATCCAACACAGAATATAGCCCGAAAAATCTATACCAACTTTCTCCCACGCCTTATTGGGAAATTTAGTTGGGTGCAAGGGAACTTTCAACGTACGCCAATGCTTGTCTGACAAAAGACATTCAGGACAAGAATCAATTAGTCTTCTAACCTGTTCTTCTAAAGAGGACGACCAGTAATGAAGTTTAATTCTCATGACAGTTTTGGTAACTCCTAAATGTCCCTGATGAGCCTTGTTAATGATCGCGCTACGTAAATTGAAAGGAGGAATACATTTGTCCCCTCTGTGAACAATTCCATTCTCAACAGAAAGTTCTTCCGATACTTGAGCAACTTTACGTAACTCACCCTCTAAAGTCCTAGGCTCAGGCCAGCAACGAGTTAAAAAATCAATGACCTTATTCATAACAGAATCCCTCTCACTAGCGGATTTCCACTCTGATTCAGACACAACTGAACTCACTTCACACACTGCGTCAATCACAGCAACACATTCAATATCCTCTGTAGAGATATCCTCCTCATCATCTTTTACCATAGATAGCCTAGAAAGGCAGTCGGCGCGGAACTTTTTCCCGCCCTGGATATGTTTGACTTCGAAATGAAATTCTTGTAAATTGGAAACAAGCCTCATTAACCTAGCTGACATACAAGAAGAGCCTACCTTATTAAAAATGTAAATCAAGGGCTTGTGGTCAGTAACTAGCTCAAATATCCGACCCCAAAAATATGTTCTGAACTTCTGTACAGCCCAAGTGCAAGCTAATGCTTCTCGCTCAATAGTACTGTACTTTGTTTCAAATGTCTTAAGGGACCTTGAAGCGAAAGCGACAGTTTGTTTGCGGCACTCCACCCTTTGAGTAAGCACTGCCCCAAGTCCAGACATACTGGCATCAACCATTATGATTGAAATACAATCATCTCTAAAGGCATGAAGAGCCTTGGCGGACACAATCATCTTCTTTACCTTGCCAAAGACTTTATCTATTTCTGAAGACCAAACAAAACTACAACCCTTTTTCAATAGCATACATAGAGGTTCGACTAGCTGGGAATAAGAAGGAACAAACCTAGCGTAGTATCCCGCCAAACCAAGGAAAGAGCGGAGAGAATCTTTATCAGTATGGTGCTTAGCATCTACAATGGCCCTGATTACCGAAAACTTCGGTTTAATTCCTTCGTGAGAAACGGTGTGACCCAAGTATTCTAACTCTCTAACCGCAAACTTGCACTTATCACTGCGAACAGTCATATCTTTAGACATCAGAATATCAAGCACACGCCTCAAAATTACATTATGTTCATCCAAAGATTTTGCAAAAATTAAAATGTCATCAAGGCATGCTTGAACACCCCTAACCCTCCGAAAAAGAGAATCCATGAGTTTCTGGAAAACACTTCCAGCTGACGCCAAACCAAAAGGAAGACGCAAAAATGTATACGCGCCAAAAGGGGTAATAAAAGTGGTCAATTCTTGGGACTCTTTGACAAAGCGACCTGATGGTATGCTGATTTCAAGTCAATCAGTGAAAACCATTTGGCGCCACCCAGATTCGCGAGAAGCGCCTGAATTTTTGGCAGTGGGTGACAATCTATGATAATATTCTTGTTTAAAGCGCGCAAGTCCGCGCAAAGCCTAATCTTGCCCGACTCCTTGCGCGCGACTACGATGGGAGCGACCCATTGAGAAGAGTCAACAGGTTCTATGATGCCCTGATTACATATATCTTTCAATGAACTTTCCAATTCCCCTCAAACACTCAGGGGAACGGATCGAACCTTATGTACAACGGGTTGAGCATCTGGAACTAACCTGATTTTATGCTCAAAACCTCTCATGCTGCCGACATTGTTACTGAACACAGGCTTGAACTCATCAATAATCTTTTTTAAAGCAAGAGAATCCGAGTCACAATCAATACTAGATACAGGTAGTTCTCTAACCTTGATGGGATTATCATCGCCGGGAACTAGATACAAGCCCATGCAAGCGAGATCCTTCCACCCAACTATATTTTTCCCTTTCTCAGCAACATAAATCTTCGTAGTGGTTTCTCTACCAAAACATTGAACGGGACCCGCAAAATACCCAATCATGTTAATATCCTTTTCACCAAAGGCTTTTGGGTTAATATCAGATTGCAATAAATCAACCTTCCTCTTCCACAAATCATAAAAGGTTGAATCCCTCAAAATTGTGAATGGTGATCCTGAATCGGCCATAACCTGTAAAGGAAGATTATCAATTATTGCTGAACATAATGGGCCTTTGATATCATCAACTTTACCATCACCGTCTAAAGTAACAACTATGTTGCTGATAGAGTTACTGCAATACTCCACTTCTGAATCAATATAATTCACATTAGGTGTTTTTTTCACATTTCTACAAACCCCTTGGAAATGTCCCACTTTTTTTACAAATAACACGTTTGTTGATAGCAGGACAACCTTAGAAATTCCCAATATGGGTTTTAGATCCGCACCTATAACAAAATGTATTTTGGTTCTTTTGAGTAAACCTTACATTTTTGTTTTTAATACTCACTGAACAGATAGGGTTGTCTTGGTAACAGTCTGTAGAATTAAATAAATTAATTCCGCTCTTCACAGAATCAGACATGACCTTGCTGGTGAGTGTAGAACGTTCAATACTCAAGGCAAAATCAATTACTTCATTTAATGAAGGATTTTAGCATCCCAAAATACGTCCTTTGATCTTTCTAGAAGAACAATTAAAAACAAACTGGTCCCTAATATAGTTATCAGACAATGGACCAAAATCACATGTCGTAGCTAAAACTCTTAGAGCAGAAATATACTCTTCAACTTTCTCCTCCTCTTTCTGCTTTCTAGCGTAAAAATTATGACGCTCTAAAATAATGTTTGGATCGTTTGAGAACTGTTTTTTTAAACGAGCAACTGCTTCCTGATAAACATTCCAATGTTGATCCCCAGACTGAGAAGTAGGAGGAGGAATGGGAGTAACACTTTTAAAAATCCTTTGAGCAGCTTGACCAACACATCCAAATAAAATTGCAAACTTACGTTCAGGAGAGTAAGCAGCAGCGTCAACGGCCACAAGATGGTTTTCAAAAAGTGCAAACCACTCCTTCCAGATTATCTCAGGACTACCTGGTTTACTTAAAAATGGTGGTGGTTGTGTAATTTGTTGTAATTGCAAATTAGCCATAATCCAACAAATTAAACTAAATCACAATGTTCAACTATAAAGAAAACCACCTCAATACTGATGTGTATTCTAATGACACAAAATAATACTGATAACGCACTACAAGGAACTATAGGGTCAGACTGTCAGACTGTCTAACCAAATTATTGATAGTTACAAACATTGAGGTATCGATATATTAGAAATCCAAATAACATGTACTTGAAAAGATAGATACCTGAAGCCAACTTGCTGTACCATGTTGTATGCTGCAATACCTTAAAAGTAAACAGATAGGAGTGTGTAAAGTATTAAAATATACATTAAATTAAAGTGTTGATGTAAATATGTGCAGCAAAATGTCAACAGTAAACAAATTAAAGTGTGCGCGCCGCTGTAGAGATGCGCAGGAAAATGCCAACAGCATCAATCAAAGCGTGCGCGTCGTTGTAGCAACGCGCTGAGAAATGTTGACAGAAATTAAATAGCATGCACGTCGCTGTAACAACGCGCTGGTGAGGTTCAATTTATGAAAAAATCTTCCTCGGCACAGGTCAGAGCGGAGCACACCAAAGTAGTTGAAGCGTGTGCATCCCTGAGGTAACGCCGAGAATAGGTCCCAAACACAGATTGAGTTGGTTGGCTGATCAAATAATCGGAACCAATGGTGAAATGACAATCCAACATCCAATCTTAGACAGGTTGGCTGATCAAATACCCGGAACCAATGACGAAATGACAATCCAACATCCAATCACGGGCAGGTTGAGTCACAAGCAAATTTCAATGACCAATAGTCTAGAAGACTCCAACGACCAATCGGAAAATGAAAACCAAATATCTTGATAAAAAGGATTCAGCCCGGACCAATCGCGCTTCATCAATCATTTAAACGTACCTTTGACAATCCTACCAGGATACTCTTTGAGAAGAAAATAAATGGAAGAGACCGGAGGCAGGAACGTCTTCACGAAGTATTAAAATGATGAAATTCACGAAGCCTCTTGCGTGGGTGTGGGTGGAGACTCCCGATCGTCGCCAAATGTTACAAAGATGGAGATTCCACAAAAGTAGAAGTATATCCAGAAAGGTACGTTTATTTCAGTATACAGCTCCACCCAGTTCGCGATGCGTCCAGTCAGCAGACAGCCCAGTGGTGACTGAAGAAACGTTGAAGGCCCTCCGCTGAGTGGACACACCGCACAAGAACAATACATTCAAGAAACAACATGTACGTGCGCAGCACGAGAACATCACATTCAAAAGGAAACACCATGTGCGTGCATCGCGCGGAGCCCCACGCGATGCACACACGATGCACAATGACAACTCACTGCCACAATACTGCAACTACATCAAAGAAACTAAGCTTGTTACATCCACCTGTTACTACTTGGAAGCCCCAGCCCCACCAGTGACCATTTGACACCGGTCAGCCTCAACTCGGGCAAGCCAGTTTTCACTTCTCTCATGCTTGGTGAGTCCTGTATTTTTTGCGCTGTCTGCTATCTCTACAGCTTGCTTAGAGTATTTTCCTCCATTACGTACTTACATCTTTTCAGCCAGATTCTACTTTACTTCAACTGGTATTCTTCAGTCATTTACAGAAACCTGTCATCTTTCATGGCTGTGTTTGTTTTATGAACGAGCATTTTGTGAGCAGCAGCGTTTAATTTAACTGGGCTGGCACCATTTATTCATTTCAAAATTCAACGTGGGATACCCATACTGGCATCTTGAGGTGTGCAATATTTTATCTCACTCAAGCTTGGTGAGTTTGTAATTTTCGTTTTTCTGGCTTTCCTGCATTGCATTTATGTGAGGCTTTCATACTCCGACAGAGTACCTTAAGTGCTGAACGGGTGTGCAGCCTGCGATGATGCCCCGTCCTAGCGGTCCAGATTGGTGATGATTTATGTGAGACAATGCTATAAATTTCCCTTGCAGACCATCATATTTTTATCATTAGACATAGTTCATATACATTTCATTAAACATCAAGGATGCAACAGTGACAACTCAAATCATCTTATTATTATTTTATTTTATCAAAATATTTCATATTCATTTTTCATCTCATTTTTTATATTTTTTATGTTTTAGCAAAAAACTTCATTTTTATAGACTGTTGTTTAGCATATTTTCTTATAAAGAACACAGTAATATATTATTCTGGGTTTGTAAATTCACAAGTACATTTCTTTCATCACAGTGATTATTCACAATCCAAAAAAGAAGAGAACAAGTTCTAAGACAATTGTCTTTAATCAAATTCCCCTGGTTAGGAATAAATACATGCATTCATACTACAATCACACCAGTTCATACAATCTCACCCCAACTACACTCATACATTATCTGTACACAGTTGAGTTATTACTGGCAAGAAAATGTTCCTGCCAGCATCTGAGTCTCAATGTGGAACACGAGAATGAGCACTAGGTCGACGTGTGTTTCGGTGGGTTAAAGATGTACAGACCACCTTCCTCAGGACCTTTCCAGATATCTAGCAATCAATCTCCAGGGGACATAATGCTGCAAAGATAATATGTGTGCAGCTTAATACTGTAAATTCAGACAATAAGGATCCACTTAACATGAGTCTCAGCAGACCTCCAAGGATAGTTTTATCAAGATCCCAAAACCTTGTTTGTATATATGGGCATTGTTAGACCTGTCAGCCCTAGGGTGGTCTTCCCCTGTGTTTTTTTTGCCCTTGCCTCATTTTTCCCACCATATTTTTGTTGGCCCTTAGGTCTTCGGGCACCTTTTTCATGGCTAATCCATGTTAGGGTGCTGGTGCTCTCTACTTCAAACATGGCTGCCACTGGCCCCTGCTACTGCAATGTGCTCTTTTTAGTGTAGCACCCTAGTTGCCAGGAGCAGGCTGGATCCCCATACAATGTTGCAATGCCAGCCACCCATCCCCTGTCCATAGGTAGAGTGGGGAAGCTCCTGGAACCTTCCAGAAGAAAGGCAGAGCTGATTTGTGCCGCCTTAGAGAGTGGTCACCTGACTTGGGCATACTTAAGCAAGGGAGGGAACTTTTTCTAGTCAGTTGGGGCATCACTGACCTGGGGAACCCACGCAGGAGTTTTAGGTGGGAGGGCCTAATTAGGAACCTATGCTACTGGGAGTGACAGGATTTAGGTGCTGCCTCTTAAGCTGGGCGAGGTGTCCTAGACTAGCCCCCTGATCTGGCCCAGCGTAGGGAACCCCAGGGTCCATCTGCAGTGACTGAGGAAAATTCATCAAGCCTCTAACTCACCCCCCCTCTTCAACTTCAAGAAACCAGCATCCAAGGGCGCAGAACCATCCAAGCGCCAAGAAGTTTACTTTCCTTTGACCAGAGACTGCTGGGGGATCGACCAGGTACTGGACTGTCCTGCCCTGCGCACCCCCTGCCTGCAGTCGACCCACCTTGCCCCACTTGTCTCCCCTTGACTGAACTACTCTGCTCCCATCTGCCTACAGACTAACTTGAAGAGCGCAGTACTCTGTTCCCCTGCCCAGCGCTGTGTCAGAGACTGCTGTCCCTGCTGAACTGTGGGAGAAACGCTATATTCTGCTCCCCCCTGACCAGCACTGTACATCATCCTGCCTGCCCCGAGCTAACTGTGCTCCCATGGTTCAAGCGCTGTGATCCTGAGGCGCTTTTCTCCTCAGAACTCATCCTGTCTGCAGTTGCCCCCAAGCGCTCTCCTGAGCCGATTGATTTAATCCCCCCGTGTAGCGCTGCGGCGCCTGGTTATTACCTCCACGAGGTGCTATTGATATCCCCCCTACTCACCGCCGCAGCCCGGAGGTGTGTGACGCTGTCAGAGGCACCTGAGGAGGCCTGGTGTTCATCGCGGCGTTCACGCCGCCCACGCGACAACCCTGAGGCGCGGCTGACCTGCTGTCGTGTGGCGACCTGCGCCAGCTTCAATTGCCCCCTCGGCGGCCCCCGTATGTGAGGAGAGGGACGCCGCGTCCCGCGCATCAGGCCGCGGTAGCCCCGAAGCCAAGCGGTCCCTTCCCACGTGACCGGGGAGCTCCTCCGCCCGCCCCCGGGCGCCGCGCTGCCATTGGTCCAGGCAGGCTATCCCTCGAGGCGTGCTACGCGGTTGGCTGGAGCCGCCCCGGCCCCGATCTGGATTGGCCCCGACCGGAGCTCTGCCTGTGGGCCCTGAGGCGGCCTGTAACCATCGCGGAGGGGGCCGTGGAGCCTCAGTGCCCCCTCTTTTCAGCTCTGCACGTCGGTCTTGCCCCGGCCCCGGCGCTAGTGCCCAGAAGCCCCACCTGCACCACGCCGGGTCGAGGGAGGCCCTGGGAGGGTCGAGCACCCCTCCCCCTCTGCCATCGACTACGCAAGGTCCCCGAAGGGCCGAAATACATAAGGTAATCCCCCGGGGAGGAGGGCGGTAGGCCGGGTAAGGCCCGAGGTCGCCCCTCCCCCAGGGTGAACTGAGACTGGGCCCCGTTGGCCCCCCTTTAATGTGCCTCGAGAATTGGGAGGCTTGGGGACAGACACTTACCCCACGGCATTGAACTGCCTTATTGCCAGTTTCCGGCCTGTAGTGCTCATGTTTACGCTCATATTGGAGGAGTGTGGCTCACTGATTAGAGCGGCAGACCCTGATGCAGAGGTCTGGCCCGGGACCAGGGTTCAATTCCCGACGCAGCAGGGTCCTGAGCCCAAAATGTCCACGGACTCGACAATTCTCGCCTCGGTGCCTATTCTAATCATGGGGTCCCACGCTGCAACTCTGGGCAATAGCTTGCTTAATCTCCACTATGGCGGCCCACCCCGCTGCGGGATGCCTGGCTTTCACCCTGGGGATGCCCAGTATGGGTTATCCCACAGGGAAAAACCAGGACGGGTTCCCAAGGCAAGCGCCTTGATGCCTTCGGGTGATACATGCGCTACATAAATCGCAATACATTTACATTTACATATTTACAAGCCTGCTAATGGAATGGTGATCTTTTTTCACGGTACTGAATTTCTTGCAGGGGCGGGCATCTACAGTTCCTGATGGGGTCGGATTGTGGTACGTATTGCCTCATTCTAATGTTACTTTGATGATCTAATTTTGGTCGCAAGACTGTTGATATTTACAAGGGGAAATGCTTATGATTTCTTCCTACAGGTTAGCCCATGGTTTATAAAACTACCTTCTAGCCTGCTGAATAGTTTAACGTGACAGGCTGCGTATTTGGAGTTTTCTGCTATACTGGAAGTACTCAATGAAATGTTTTACCCTCTTTATAGGAAATGCATTTTGAAAGGCGTTCATGAAATGTTTTAAGGTGGTATTTTAAAGTAATGCTGATGATTTGCTAATGCATTATTTGCTTGATCTAAAGCCTACATAAAAGATCTTGATTTTCAAACACAACTAATGGTGTGGTCTCCATTATTGCGCCCACTTCGTGTCTCATTGGATGCGTGTGTTGAGTAGCTACTTTACACATGTTATGTTATGTTATTAGTTTATTGAAGCGCAACAGCTGCCCCAGCAAAGAGGCGTCCCGGCGCTAGTGAGCGGTGAGGTGGAGTGGATGGAGCAGGCCAAAAGGGCAAAGCCTTAGGGGCAGGAGAACAGAAAGGTCTTACAGCTTTACGAAAAGCAAGCAGGTTCTCGATGCCACGAATGGCAACCGGAAGGGAATTCCAGAGCCTGGCTCCCAGCACCCGAAAAGAGCGTCCACCCATACGGCAGAGCCTGCTCTTAGGGATGATTGCAAGGTGCTGACCGAGGGAGCGTAAATTACATTGTGGGACGTACAGAGTCAAAAGACGGCGCAAAATGGCCGGGCTCTGATGTTTAACCACTTGGATGCTAAGGCTATTTTAGATCTTCCATGTAATTTCCATTGAAATCAATGGAAACTCCATGACGAGTTACCCTTGTCATTAGCATTCAAGTGGTTAAGGATTTTGAATGCCAGACAAAGCGCCTTAAATTTGATGCGAGATTCCATTGGGAGCCAGTGCAGTTTTTTAATCGTCGCTCTGGCAGAGCATCTTCGGGGAAGGCCAACCAAGGTCCTAGCAGCCAAGTTCTGAACTCTCTGGAAACGGGCTACTTCCGTTTTGTTGGCACCTAACAGGAGGACACTGGCATAGTCTAAGCGTGACAGAATGATGGCTTGAACCACAAGCTGACGCATAGCGGGTTCAAAGAACCCCAAGATGGGACGAAGGCTCCTTAATAGGCCTACACAAGTCGCTGCCACTTTTTTGGTGTGAGTCTGGAGGCCCAAAGAGGGATCCATCCAGACACCCAAGTTTTTCACTGAGGCCTTAGGAGCAGGCATCAGCCCTAAGGAGGGAGGCCACCAATCTTCATTCCACAGGGTTCTATTCTTCCCCAACAGCAGAATCTCCGTTTTACCGGCATTCAACTGGAAACAGTTGTTGGTCATCCAGTGCGCAACTGCAGCTATTCCGTCCCTAAATCTTGTAGAATTGACAGATGGACTCTCAGAGAGTGTGACGACTAGCTGAGTATCGTCAGTGTACGATACCAGCATCAAGCCCCATTCTCTGGCAATTGCAGTGAGCGGCTGTACATAAAGATTAAAAAGGGACGGACTAAGCGCTGAGCCCTGTGGGACACCCTGACCAATATGGTGGAACTTGGATAGAAAGAGAGGGGCCGAAACCCTAAAAGATCTGTCCTGAAGGAATGACTGAAACCATTCCAGGGCACACTCCCTAATACCAAATTCCTCCAGGCGGCGAAGCAGGATCCCATGCGACACCGTGTCAAAGGCAGCGCTGAGATCAAGCAGGATCAGCGCTGCACTCTGACCGGCGTCGAGGATCTCTCGAAGGTGTTCGGTGGTAGCCAACAAGGCAGACTCTGTGCTGTGACCCGGTCTGAACCCATTTTGGGATGGGTCCAAGATGTCATTTTGGTTTACAAATTGTTCAAGCACAGAGTTGGCATGGGCTTCAGCGAGTTTAGCCACCCAGGGGAGGAGGGAAATTGGCCTGAGGTTTTCCGGTCTGGATGGATCCAGGGTCGGCTTTTTTATAATCGGGGAGACCCAGGCCTGTTTCCAAGCATCAGGAACTGTTGCTGTAGAAAAGGACAGGTTAAGAAGAGATCTAAGGGGTAAAAGAAAGAGATTCAGGAAGTCAACAAATTGGGCAGGCCGCATAGTGTCCGCCGGGCTCCCCGATTTAACTTTTTTACAGATTATAGCCAGTTCATCAGCATTGATCTCGGGGATACAGGCCAAGACCGCTCCCTTAGAACTAGGGCAGGTGTAAGTACCGGGCTCAGAAGGGTGCTGCGGAAAGGAGCTATATATGGTATTGACTTTCTCAACAAAGAAAGTGGCCAGATCCTCACACTGTTGTGCCGAGGTGATATTGGTGAATGGAGTTCTACTGTTTTGAAGTTCTTGTACAAGTTTGAACAGACATTTGGTGGGGTTGGGGCTGACCTTGATTTCTTCAGCGTAGAAGGTGGCACGTACGGAGCAGAAGGCTTTATGGTAAAGTTTCAACTTGGCCAAATACAGCCGTTTATGCTCATCCCTATATTCACGCCTCCAGAGGCGTTCAGATCTCTTACAGTCTTTCCTCTAGGCTCTGAGGGCATCATTGTACAACGGGTGGGATGGTGACCTTCGCCCTTTAGTCCATTTGGCAGGGACGAGGTCATCCAATCCCTTCACAATCCAGTCCTGAAAGATGGAATATGCGGCGTTGACATCAGGCTCCTCTAGACGGGAAACATCCCCAATGTTTTCTGGAGATCGTCAGATTTTAGTTTGTGCCACGGTCTTTTTAGGACCCGGTTCAACCCCATGGTTTTAAAAGGTTCCCTGACCTGCAAGGTAGCTTTGATCAGAAAGTGATCCGTCCATCCCATGGATTTAGGGGTGTCGATTCTAAGCTCCAAAATATTAGAGAAAAGAGGGTCAAGTGTGTGCCCCGCCACGTGTGTGGGAGTTTGGACAAAGGATTCCAGTTGCAGGGCCATTAAGTCACTTAACAGATTCCTGATAGTAGCATCGTGATTCTGGTCAAAATGGAGATTTAAGTCTCCTAAGACAGTAAAATTGGATGGTCCAATTACTAGGGAGCTCACTGCTTCTATTAAAGATTGAATACATTTTGAGGCCGGTCCCGGGGGTCGATAGATATAAAGGCCAGAGAACGTAAACTGGGGACAAAAAGCTATCTGGAATCTGGCACATTCGCAGTCGCAAATGTCATCTCTAATAAAGGAGCATGTGTATTGCTCCTTGAAAATAACAGCAATCCCACCACCTTGTGTCTCTCTGTTAATTTATTTAATCAGATAGCCACCAGGGAGAGTGAGATTTGGTAGGCTGGTGTCCGTGTCATGCAGCCAGGTCTCGCAAACAAAAAGGGCATCAGGGGTTTCCTCAAGCAAAAGCGCCTGTATCTCTAAGTAATGTTTGGCGAGGGACCTCACATTCAGCTGTAGGACGGTTAGCTGAGTAAACTTATCCGCCCTCGCTTTCTGTCAGACCGAGCCTGGCCGAGGTAAAGTAAAACAGCATGAGTCACAGGCAAAGTTCGAGTCTCCAACACAAGTCGGCAAGTTATTACAAACCCTGGCCGCCTTCCTGCTCGAGCCAAGCTACCCCCCGGAGAACTGGCGGTCCCAGTGCTTACATTGGTGGCGAGCGGTGGGATCCAGGACCTGTAGCTACCTAACACCCTCCAGTGGGACAGAGTGATTGCAATTAATTGGACACCTATCGTGCTACAAGCTAACTCAATTGCCCACCACTGTCTAGCCTGCAGCAAAGTGTGTTGAACCAGCATTGTTGCCCACGTCCTAGAATCTTTCTTCCAGGTTATCTAGGTCCCCACCTGACAGAATGGAGTTCCAGCTGGCTGACCTTGATAGGTACACAGCAGTGCAGTTAAGGGAGTTTTTTCAGGGGATGGGGGTGCCTGTGGGGACGAGAGCTGTAAAAAAAGAGCTCCGTACCGCCTTGATGGCATGGGTAAGGGCCCACCCAGAGGAAGAAGAGGATGGGGAACAGGTCACACACGGGGAGGCGGACACTCACGAAGACCCAGGCCTACTCAACATTGACATGTCAGACAATGTATTGCCAGGAAGACGTTCCGGGGCAGGGAGTAGTGTATCCAGGGGGAGTGTGTCACCGCAGGAGTACGAGGACAGGAGGGAGGAGAGGCGATTGAAGTGGGAGCTTGCCAAGTTAGAGCACGAGAGGGAGAGAGAAAGGGAAGATAAGAAACTGGCTTTAGAGAGAGAAAGACTAGCTATGGAGGAAAGGAAGCTGGCACACGAGCTGCAGCTCAAGGAAATGGAGCTGCAAGCATTGCAGTTGAGTGCGCCAGGAAGTCCTAATGGTAGCAGCGTACCAGGAGCTCATCAGGAGCCCAGATTCTGGTTACCTAAGGAGGTGATAGCGAGCTACACCAAGGGGGATGACATTACCAGGTGGTTGGAGGCGTATGAAGTGGCCTTGACTGCCCATGGGGTGCCTGAGAAACATTGGGGAGGTGGTTTGTACTGGTATATACCTCCTGACATCAGGGACTCACTCCTGTATTTGGACAAGGCAGACAAGTTTAGGTATTCCCCCATGAAGGAGGCGCTTATCCAACATTTTGGCCTCAACCCTGAAAGGTATCGCCAGACGTTTTGTGGCAGCCATAAGCTGTCCACACAGGATTGGGTGGATTTTTTTGAGTATGCCCGTAAGGCTCTGGATGGTTGGGTGCGTGGCAGTGAGCTGCATTATTTTGAGGGTCTGTATAACCTTTTTTTGAGAGAGCACCTCCTGGATAAGTGTTTTCCGGAGTTGCGCCAACATCTGGTGGACCGCAAGCTTACTGATCCCCGTGAGCTTGCGGAGGAGGCGGATACTTGGGTCAGCACCCGGGTGCCACACAAGGGCCCCGGGGGAGATGGCCCGAAAGGCAGACAGGGCGCCCCTCAGAAGAAAGAGGGTGGTAATAAAAGAACGGAGTTCTCATGAGGCCCACAAACTAGACAGTTTGGGAGAGGAGTAGGTACCCCACCTCAGAACCGTTCCCCAAAACCCACTTACCCTGACAAGAGTCAGCAGCCAAAAGTGGTCCGGTGCTATGAGTGCGGAGAGGTCGGACACTACAAGGGAGACGGCCAGTGTCGCAAATGACCCCCAGCCCCCACTGGTGGCAAGAGTCCCAGGGTGGCTAGTATAGCGCTTGGGTTGGAGCTGCCCCTAGATAGGGAAGGGGAGTGGACAGGCCTGACCCTGGTTTCACTTGGGGATAGAGAGATGGTCCCAGTGACGCCCTTACCATCGAATACTGCTAAGTACCAGCAGAGGGTGAAGGTCAATGGGGAGGAGGTGGACGCTCTGAGGGACACAGGAGCCAGCATGACCACCGTAGTGAGGCAGCTGGTGTCCCCTGAGCAGGTTGTTCCTGATGTGTACCATCCGGCCGTGTTGGCTGACAGCAGAATGAGCTACTATCCCGTGGCTCAAGTTCCCTTTTAGTGGGGAGGAGTGTCAGGCCTGTTGAGAGTTGCAATCAGCCCTGCCTTGCCTGTGGACTGTCTGCTCGGTAATGACCTCGAACATACCGCCTGGAAGGAAGTGGAGTTTAAGGCCCACACTGAGATGTTGGGATTACCAGGGTGGACTTGCGTAGTCACGCGGTCCATGGCTGCCCGGCAAGAAGCTCAACTCGAGTTGGAGCCTGAAACAATGGCCCAACCCACTGCCGGTCCAGAGGAGAGTGTTGTGAAGGACACACCCCGTGTGATGGATGGGGAGCCAGCGGAGGTAACCCCGGAGTCCGTGGAGGTGGATGTTGTTCCCGTGGGGGACTTGCCGACCCTTGCCGAGTGGCATGTGGAATGAGGTCCTACCCGGGAAGAATTCTGTCGGGCGCAGAAGGAGTGCCCAACACTTGAAGGCATTCGGCGAAAGCGGTCAACCAAGAGACCGGCAGCTATCACGTGTATTGGGAGGGTGGCCTCCTGTACAGTGAGCCAAGGGTTCCGGTGCATGGGTCCTCGAGGGCCTTAGTGGTCCCCCAGTGCTACCGGGCATTTTTGTTGGAACTGGTGCATGAGATACCCTTAGCCGGACACCTGGGCCAGGACAAGACCTTTGCGAGGCTCGTCCCACACTTTTATTGGCCCAGGATGAGAGTTGCCTCTGACACCTATTGCAAGACCTGTAAGACTTGCCAGGCCAGTGGCAAGATGAGGACCAAATTGAAGGCCCCCTTGGAACCACTCCCGGTGGTCGGGACCCCTTTCGAGCGGGTCGTTATTGACATCGTTGGGCCGTTGGACCCTCCGACCTCTGCGGGACATCGGTTCATTCTGGTGTTGGTGGACCACGCCACTTGGTACCCGGAGGCCATCCATCTGAGGACCGTTACTGCACCTGTGGTGGCGCGGGCCCTGATGGGGATATTTACTCGAGTGGGATTCCCCAAGGTCGTGGTGTCAGACAGGATCACAAATTTCATGTCGGCCTACATGCAGGCCATGTGGAAGGAGTGCGGAGTGACCTATTGGTTCTCCACTCCTTACCACCCCTAGACTAACGGGCTCGTAGAGCGCTTCAACAAGACCTTGAAGGGGATGATCCGGAGCCTGCCAGAAGACTTGAGGCGGAAATGGGACATCCTCCTCCCTTGCTTGCTGTTCTCGTACCGCGAGGTACCCCAGAAGGGAGTCGGGTTCAGCCCCTTCGAATTGCTCTATGGCCATCCCGTTAGGGGTCCCCTCAGCCTGGTCAAAGAGGGTGGGAGAAGACTTCGAAGAAGCTTCCCCGTGATGTTGTCAGCTACATGCTGGCATTCCGCAGCCAGATGGCCAAGCTGTGGAAGGAAGCCTCAGACAACTTAGAGGCTAGCCAAGCCGTCATGAAGGAGTGGTATGACCGCAACGCTCGGACGGTAGAGTTGGACGCTGGACAGAAGGTGTGGGTCATGGAGCCTGGGGAGCTTAGTGCCCTCCAGGACCGGTGGACTGGTCCGTACGAGATTGTGGAGCGTCGGGGCCAGACCACCTACGTCGTGGATTTGAAGACCCCCCGACAGCCCCACCGGGTGCTCCACGTCAACCGCCTGAAGCCTCATCATGAGCGATCGGAGCTTGCTCTCCTCATGGTGACGGATGGGAGCGAGGAGGAGGAAAGTGAGCCTCTTCCTGACCTTCTAGCGGCTCAGGAAAAGGATGGTTCAGTGGAGGGAGTTGTCCTCTCCCCATCCTTGACCCCAGAGCAACAGAGGGACTGCCGCCAGGTATTGGCGCAGCGCGCCTCGTTGTTCTCTCTCACGCCTGGAATCACACATCTGTGTACCCATGATGTGGACACAGGGGACAGTCCGCCAGTGAAAAACAAGTCTTACCGGCTGTCCGAGAAGGTGAAGAACAGCATCCAGGGTGAGGTGACCAAGATGCTGGAGCTGGGAGTGATCGAACCCTCCAGCAGCCCATGGGCTAGTCCGGTTGTGCTGGTGCCGAAAGCGGCTCCACCGGGCACCACACCCGAACTTCGGTTCTGTGTGGACTATCGGGGGTTGAACTCTGTCACCAAGACAGATGCTCACCCGATACCACGGGCAGACGAGCTGATTGACCGTCTGGGAGCCGCCAAGTACCTCAGCACCATCGACTTGACATCGGGGTACTGGCAGATTGCCATGGCCGATGGAGCGAAGGAGAAGACAGCATTCTCCACCCCCGAGGGCCACTTCCAATTTCGAGTGATGCCCTTCAGGCTCAAGAATGCTCCTGCCACCTTCCAGTGGTTGGTGAACCAGGTGCTATCTGGCCTGGAGTCCTTCTCAGCTGCGTACCTGGATGAAATAGCTGTCTTCAGTAGCACCTGGGAGGACCATCTGCAGCATCTCCAGGTGGTACTGCGGGCGTTACAACGTGCTGGCATGACCATCAAGGCTAGCAAGTGCCAGATTGGACAGGGATCTGTCGTGTACCTGGGACTCTTGGTGGGCGGAGGTAAGGTGCAACCCCTCCAGGCCAAAATTGTAACCATCATGGCCAGGGAGCCCCCTAAGACTCAGACTGAGGTCCGAGCTTTCCTCGGCCTCACTGGCTATTACCGCAGGTTTGTGAAGGGATATGGCACCATCGTGGCCCCCTTGACCGCGTTGACGTCCAAAAAGCAGCCACGCAAGGTGATCTGGACGGCTGCTTGCCAGGAGGCATTTGAAACAGTGAAGCGCGCGATGTGCACCGCTCCGGTGATGGCCACTCTGGACTTCCAAAAAGAATTCATCGTGCAGACAGATGCCTCAGAGCATGGCATAGGCGCCGTGCTGTCGCAACTCAACGATGATGGCCAAGACCAACCTGTGGCCTTCATCTTTAGAAGACTCCTCCCTCGGGAACATACCTTTTTGGCTCTCACTTCCTGGTTCAAACCGACCACCGACCCCTTCGCTGGCTCATGCAAATGAGAGGCGAAAATCTAAAGTTGCTAAGGTGGTCCATTTCCCTACAGGGGATGGACTTTAGGGTGGAACATCGGCCCGGAGTTGACCACGCCAATGCTGACGGTCTCTCCCGGTTTTTCCGCCTTAGTGACGAGAACTCCCGAGAGGTTGGGTAGTTCTCCCCACTTTCAGCTGGGGGGGACGCATGTTCGACCTGTCAGCCCTAGGGTAGTCTTCCCCTGTGTTTTTTTTTGCCCTTACCTCTTTTTTCCCACCATCTTTTTGTTGGACCTTAGGTCTTCGGGGACCTTTTTCATGGCTAATCCATGTTAGGGTGCAGGTGCTCTCTACTTCAAACATGGCTGCCACTGGCCCCTGCTACTGCAGCGTGGTCTTTTTAGTGTAGCACCCTAGTTGCCAGGAGCAGGCTGGATCCCCATACAATGTTGCAATGCCAGCCACCCATCCCCTGTCCATAGGTAAAGTGGGGAAGCTCCTGGAACCTTCCAGAAGAAAGGCGGAGCTGATTTTTGCCGCCTTAGAGAGTGGTCACCTGACCTGGGCATACTTAAGAAAGGAAGGGAACTTTTTCTAGTCAGTTGGGGCATCACTGACCTGGGGAACCAACGCAGGAGTTTTAGGCGAGAGGGCCTAGTTAGGAACCTATGCTACTGGGAGTGAAGGGATTTAGGTGCTGCCTCTTAAGCTGGGTGAGGTGTCCTAGACTAGCCCCCTGATCTGGCCCAGCGTAGGGAACGCCAGGGTCCATCTGCTGTGACTGAGGAAAATTCATCAAGCCTCTAACTCACCCCCCCCCCCTTCAATTTCAAGAAACCAGAATACAAGGGTGCAGAACCATCCAAGCGCCAAGAAGTTTACTTTCCTTTGACCAGAGACTGCTGGGGGATCGACCAGGTACTAGACTGTGCTGCCCTGCGTGCCCCCTGCCTGCAGAGGGCCCACCTTGCCCCACTTGTCTCCCCTTGACTGAACTACTCTGCTCCCATCCTGCCTGCAGTATTTGCTGACTAACTTGAAGAGCGCAGTACTCTGTTCCCCTGCCCAGTGCTGTGTCAGAGACTGCTGTCCTTGCTGAACTGTGGGAGAAACGCTATATTCTGCTCCCCCCTAACCAGCGCTGTACATCATCCTGCCTGCCCCGAGCTAACTGTACTCCCGTGGTTCAAGCGCTGTGATCCTGAGGCGCTTTTCTCCTCAGAACTCATCCTGTCTGCAGTTGTCCCCAAGCGCTCTCCTGAGCCGATTGATTTAATCCCCCCATGTAGCGCTGCGGCGCCTGGTTATTACCTCCACGAGGCGCTATTGATATTCCCCCTAATCACTGCCGCAGCCCGGAGCTGTGTGACGCCGTCGGAGGCACCTGAGGAGGCCTGGCGTTCATCGCGGTATTCGCGCCGCCCACGCGACACACCTGAGGTGCGGCTGTCCTGCTGTCGCGTGGCGACCTGCGCCAGCTTCAATTGCCCCCTCGGCGGCCCCCGTATGTGAGGAGAGGGCCGCCGCGTCCCGCGCATCAGGCCGCGGTAGGCCCGAAGCCAAGCTGTCCCTTCCCACATGACCGGGGAGCTCCTCCGCCCCGTCCCCGGGCGCCGCGCTGCCATTGGTCGAGGCAGGCGCGCCCTCGAGGCGGGCTACGCGGTTGGCTGGAGCCACCCCGGCCCCGATCTGGATTGGCCCCGACCGGAGCTCTGCCTGTGGGCCCTGAGGCGGCCTGTAACCATCGCGGAGGGGGCAGTAGAGCCTCATTGCCCCCTCCTTTCAGCTCTGCACGTCGGTCTCACCCCGGCCCCGGCGCTGGTGCCCAGAGGCCCCACCTGCACCACGCCGGGTCGAAGGAGGCCCTGGGAGGGTCGAGCACTCTGCCCCCTCTGCCATCGACTATGCAAGGGCCCCGAAGGGCCGAAATACATAAGGTAATCCCCCGGGGAGGAGGGCGGTAGGCCAGGTAAGGCCCGAGGTCGCCCCTCCCCTGGGGTGAACTGAGACTGGGCCCCGTTGGCCCCCCTTTAATGTGCCTCAAGAATTGGGAGGCTTGGGGACAGACACTTTCCCCACGGCATAGAACTGCCTTATTGCCAGTTTCCGGCCTGTAGTGCTCATGTTTACGCTCATATTTACAAGCCTGCTAATGGAATGGTGATCTTTTTTCACGGTACTGAATTTCTTGCAGAGGCGGGCATCTACAGTTCCTGATGGGGCCGGATTGTGGTACTTATTGACTCATTCTAATGTTACTTTGATTATCTAATTTTGGTCGCAAGACTGTTGATATTTACAAGGGGAAATGCTTCTGATTTCTACCCACAGGTTAGCCCATGGTTTATAAAACTACCTTCTAGCCTGCTGAATAGTTTAACGTGACAGGCTGTGTATTTGGAGTTTTCTGCTGCACTGGAAGTACTCAATGAAATGTTTTACCCTCTTTATAGGAAATGCATTTTGAAAGGCGTTCATGAAATGTTTTAAGGGGGTATTTTAAAGTAATGCTGATGATTTGCTAATGCATTATTTGCTTGATCTAAAGCCTACATAAAAGATCTTGATTTTCAAACACAACTAATGGTGTGGTCTCCATTATTGCGCCCACTTCGTGTCTCATTGGATGCGTGTGCTGAGTAGCTACTTTACACATAAGCCCCTGGCCGCCTTCCTGCTCGAGCCAAGCTACCCCCCGGAGAACTGGCGGTCCCAGTTCTTACAGGCATCGTTTACACTCATTTTTTAAGTCACAAATATGAATCCTTTTCGGGCTATTTTTTGCTTTCTCTCTTTGAATCTAAAACGTTTTATGTTGATACCTTCTGATTCCTTTAGGTGTACCGCTGTGTCGGCCGCCCCATGACACCACACAAAAAAACCACCACAATTACATATGTCCGTAAACAGTTTAAATAGTGAGGCAGTCAGTTTAAATAGTCTTAATTCCCGCGCTCGAGCTCATCACTGCCGTATCTCGCGATCATTGAAACGCCATGATTTATGTGAGGCCTGCTGGACCTCAGTGTAGGCCTGAGCCAGCAGCTGGCCTAGCGGCACGTGGCGTTGCCTTGAGGGTCACAAAGTTAGTGGCACCTAAAGGGCTGAGCGGGTGTGCAGTCTGCGATGATGCCATGGGCACTGATATGCTCACTACCATAGCGAAATCAAGACCCAGAATCAAGTGTGTGACCTGGTGACCTGCGGAGCGGGGCTGCATGATGTAGAGGGTGCCATGTTCGCGGGCACCGGGCTTGGAGCTTGCACTGGCAGTTATTGAGCCCTCTTAGAGACACGCCGGTGGCAGAAGGTGAGCAGTGAGGCCTGGGTGCGCAGGGGCGGGCAGTCACCGCTGGGCGGCGGGAGGGGCTGGGGTGCAGCAGCCTGTGTGTGCAGGGGCGAGCAGTCACCGCTGGGCGGCTGGAGGGGCTGGGGTGCAGCAGCCTGTGTGCGCAGGGGTGGGCAAGCGATGATGGCATGTGCTATTGTATGGACTCTGCCATTCATAAATCTGGACTCTGTTTCAGATAAGGGACCTGGTGGACCGCAGTGTATACTGGAACGTGGTTGGAGACACACAGGTGGCAGCAGGTGAGCAGTGAGACCTGGGTCCGCAGTGTCAGCACTCTCTCTCCCTTTCTTCTTTTCACTGTCTCTCTCTCTCCCTCTCTTTCTCTCTATCTCTCTCCCTCTCTTTCCCTCTTTTCTCTCTCTCTCCCTCTTTTTCTCTCTGTCTCTCCCTCTTTCTTTCTCTCTCTCCCTCTCCTTCCCTCTTTCTCTCTCTCTCTCTCTCCTTCGCTCACTCTCTCTGTTCTTTGATGAGCGCAGGACACATATTCTTATCTAGAATTTTGTCTTGCAGGCTGTGACCTACAAATTGTCCTGAGAAGACCCACCATGACTCTTTATAATAGTTGTTTTGAGGTTTTTTTAATGAAATGTATTGTCTCGTGATTCAAGTATGAATGAGTGATTCTCCTTTTTCTGAACACACATGCATGCTGATTGTGGTAATTATGCAACGTCAGGCAAATTGTTTTGTGCATGAATTTGTGGAGTTGATGTAACATATCTCTGTCCATGGGGCGGGTGGGGGTGCTGGGGAGGAGGGGGGTCCATGGGGGTGGTGGCGGTGGGTGTTGTGGCCCTCTTGGGGCTCCAGGCTGCATATTCAGTATCTCCATGGCATCTGTTGTTCTTCAGGTGTGGCTCTGGGCTGGGCTCCCATTTCTGGTGCAGGTTGTCGTGCGACTTTACACCAGGTCAGAGCAGGTGTTAAATCCCTGCTGCTAACGCTCCTTATCACCTGTTTTGGGATATTATCACCAAACTGGCTGGTCGTTGGGAATGTTGCGGAGTGGTGTAGCCGCGGCTTTTTGCACGGGAACGTTAGCACCAGCTTCTGAATGGGGCGATAAAATTATCCAAGGAAAGTTCAAATTATTGTAGTTTATTTCAAACGTTCATTTTCAAATTCACGGGTTTTCCATACATAACATTTAGAGGTTCATGTTATCCACTTCATTGAGGTATTTATCAAAAAATGCTCCAATGCATTTCGGACCCGGAGGGTCCTTTTTCAAGGAGCGCTGAAAAGAAACAGGATATAACTCTAATCAATGGTTGACATCACATAAACGTTGCATAAACATTTACCCAACAGCAATTCATTTATAAACGGGATCAATGTGAAAAATTTTCGGAACGTGGTTGAGTCACCTGCACCAAGGTGTATTCAATCGTGTTGTGGTGGCTTGTCAAATTACGGTGTGAGGAAAGGTGGGAGAGTGATCGTGCGCAACCACCAGCGAGCCGATACTTATGCACCCGTTCTTTTATGTTTCCCCAGACTTTATGAGGAACCGTTAAAGCATATCACGTAAGTCTTGTTTGTTAACGAGCGGCTTGTTTATTCATACCATATTTTTCACCATTCATTTTTTACTGTTTTTATCACCGTTACTTTCCCTGTTAAACACACCCATGAATTAACCATCCCAGCATGAATCCACCTCGATGATTTTTATGACTTGCGCACGATCACGCTCCCACCTTTCCTCACACCGTAATTTGACAAGCCACCACAATACGATTGAATACACCTTGGTGCAGGTGACTCAACCACGTTACGTAAATTTTTCACATTGATCACCTTTATAAATGAATTGCTGTTGGGTAAATGTTTATGCAACGTTTATGTGATGTCAACCATTGATTAGAGTTATATCCTGTTTCTTTTCAGCGCTCCTTGAAAAAGGACCCTCCGGGTCCGAAATGCATTGGAGCATTTTTTGATAAATACCTCAATGAAGTGGATAACATGAACCTCTAAATGTTATGTATGGAAAACCCGTGAATTTGAAAACGAACGTTTGAAATAAACTACAATAATTTGAACTTTCCTTGAATCTTTTTGGAGTCAGTTGTGTCATAACAACGAACCATATAAGTGTGCCCTCAAGCAGGGATGCGCCTACACCCCAGTAGTGCACTCAACCTTTCAACAGTCTTGACGCATTAGGACAGTTGCCTCACCTGCTGGAGCACCTTGATCTCTGCTCAAACTTTCACCTATCTTTACAGCATATAATTTCTTTCAAACCTGAAACAGTGGGCCGTGCCTACATTGCTTACCTTGCGATAAAATTATCGCCACTTTGGCTGCGATAAAGTGTCGATAACTCGGCGATAAATCCTTGAGAATATACCCCAAAGAATAAAACATTTTTCCAAGGTAAATTTTATTTTCAGCTGCCCAGTGTTATTTTTCATCCTCCTCTCTGGAACTCACTTCCGCCTCAGCTCCGGACCACCACCTCCTCCCAGGCCTTCAAAACTGACCTCAAAGTTCTCCTTCTTCAAAGACATTTCCAAATGTAATCCATGCCCTCTCTTTTATCTGAAGGAAGCCCTTCAACTACTGAAAAATCTACTTTACATGACTATGGAAGTGTCTTCCCAGTGTGTTCTTGTGGTTTGAGAGTCTGCCTTCTAATGTAGTATTATCCTTCTTCCTGTATCTGGGACTCGTGTGTAACATGCACCCGTCACTTTCTCCTGTAACACACTGTTTTCTACCTCTTACATTTGGTTGTTTCGATATCTGCACAAGTGCCACCAGTGCCTACGTAACGTTTGCTCTTGTGCTGGAGTGTCCTCCATATTTTGCAGTATTATACCCCTATGTTTATTTGGTATGCTTTCTGTAACCTGCACACGTCACTTTTTCCTCCTGCAATACGTTTGCTACCTCTTATATTTTGTTGGCGCACGATGTCATTTTTGCTTCATTTAATGTAACGTTTGCTTTTGTATTTTGCTCACGTGTAATGTTCTCATGTATCAGTTCTGTTCCTTTTGTGAAGCGCTCTGACACCTTCGGGTAAAGTCCGCGCTATATAAAAATGCATAAATAAATAAATAAATAAATAAATAAATAAATAAATAAATAAAATAAATGAAAACTCACAAAAAGGTGGGAAGGCAACGCCCATTTTGACCATTAATGCAGCCTGCCCCCTTGCCTGGCACCCTGTGGATGGATGGATCTTAGCAGCTGGCTCCCTGGGCTGGAGGTTCGGCCTCCCCTAGAGTGGGCGGGGCTCCAGAGGAGACGTCACCGCTGTCTAATGAGGCAAAGTTCAAAGATAGCCTTGGATCAGGGTTGACAATGCAAACCCGAGCTCGGCCCTCTGTCGGCAGTCAGTAGAATTGCAGTCTTTAATCTGATCAAAATATCCTATGAGGCCCTGGTATGGGGGAGATGGCAAATCTGTTATACCCATAATGCATCTGTGTAAACATAGTGCTGTCGCAGCAGCGAAAGACCATTATCGAGAATTATTGGACATTGATTCTAAAACTGTTTTGTAACATAGGATCTGATTCTTTTGGTTATACTGAAGGACTATAGGGTGATGCCGCCCTAATCGTATGATGTATAAATATGTATAGTCTCGGTGTTATGTGCGACCTCTGTTTATCAATCAATCAATCAAAAACAATTTTTGGAGGATCTCTTCGCCGTTGAGATCTGATAGTATGGTTTAAAGAATAATTAGATATGCACGTGTGTGAGTCGTGATGGAAAGTGAATTAGTAAGCTTCAACAAACGTTAACGTTTACGTGTTCCTTATTCCAGAACACTGCTTGCTTTTAGCGCCACTAAATGTGCGTTCGTTTCCCGTGGTTCCCCGGGCTCTACCCGCAAATATTTCATCAGTCTTAAACTGATTGGTGCAGGCGGAGCCGCAGCGTTAACGTGACGATGTAACCCCCATGAGGACCTCTGTTGGCCGTCAGTGGCATTGCAGTCTTTCGTCTCCATTGATCTCGAGTAGTGGCCTTTGAAAACAAGCACTGGTAAATGCAGCTTACTCATAATGCATTGCAAGCACTGATCCGCCATTGGGCATTCATTTTATGTTTATCCTGTAAATGATCTCTATTTAATGACCATATTTAGTGTGAAAAATCAATATTACACGTTGTTCACTTGCTAGTTCAATGCTGCCTACAATCACTCAATGTAATGGCGGGCTTCGCTCGCATCGCCTTTCTCGTGGGTTTTGGCTCGTGGGGTTAGGCTCGTGAGTTCGACTCGCGTCTTATCACGAGCCAAAGCCCGAGACTAACTTTGTTTCTTTTCAAAAGTCGTATACACGTGCTGAGGCCCGTGCTTACTGTACTAACATGTTGTGTTTCAAAAGCCCTTCCTCGTGCTTGGTCGGCTGTGTCTTCCCGTTAGCCATTGTAACCGCAGGCTTAACGGAGACAGGACGTCCATCACGGGTGGAGTCATGTACTAAGGATTAAACTTCTCTTACCTGGAATATTCCGCCTCTTCCTAATTTATTACATATTATCAATCAATCAATAGAACTTGTGTAGCGCGCTACTCACCCGTTAGGGTCTCAAGGCGCTGAGGGGGGGAGGGGGGATACTACTGCTCGAACAGCCAGGTCTTGAGTTGTTTCCTGAAGGAGAGATGATCCAGGGTCAGCCGTAGGTGAGTGCGGAGGGAGTTCCATGTCTTGGCTGCCAGGTAGGAGAAGGATCTTCCTCCGACGGTGGATTTGCGGATTCGTGGGACGGAGGCGAGGGCGAGGCTGGCGGAGCTGGCGGGTGGGTGTGTAGAATGTGAGTCGGCTGTTGAGGTACTTCGGGCCCGTGTCGTGGAGAACCTTGTGTGCGTGGGTGAGGAGTCTGAACGTGATCCTCTTGTTGACGGGGAGCCAGTGCAGGTCCCTCAGGTGGGCCGAGATGTGGCTGCGGCGAGGGACGTCCAAGGATGAGTCGTTCCTCACAGACAAAACATGTGTGGTGTAATTAGTCCACAGTTTGATGTGAACCTGAAGGATTTGGTAAACCTGGCAGAACAATCTGTTGACATCCTGTCACTTTTGGTAGGTACAAAATTGAACTAACGTTTCTGAGTATAAGGCATCCATGGTCCTCTTTTACATATTTTTTTAATTTAATCGCTGGCTGCATTTTGTTTCACTTCATTGTTTCGTCACTTCATCTCCCATTCTGCATTTTCGGTTTTCAGCACCGTTTGCACATTTATTTACTTTCATAGGGGCATATTTACAAGGGCTCTATCTCCGTGTGAAAACAAGTCTTACCGGCTGTCCGAGAAGGTGAAGAACAGCATCCAGGGTGAGGTGACCAAGATGCTGGAGCTGGGAGTGATCGAACTCTCCAGCAGCCCATGGGCTAGTCCGGTTGTGCTGGTGCCGAAAGCGGCTCCACCGGGCACCACACCCGAACTTCGGTTCTGTGTGGACTATCGGGGGTTGAACTCTGTCACCAAGACAGATGCTCACCCGATACCACGGGCAGACGAGCTGATTGACCGTCTGGGAGCCGCCAAGTACCTCAGCACCATCGACTTGACATCGGGGTACTGGCAGATTGCCATGGCCGATGGAGCGAAGGAGAAGACAGCATTCTCCACCCCCGAGGGCCACTTCCAATTTCGAGTGATGCCCTTCAGGCTCAAGAATGCTCCTGCCACCTTCCAGCGGTTGGTGAACCAGGTGCTATCTGGCCTGGAGTCCTTCTCAGCTGCGTACCTGGATGAAATAGCTGTCTTCAGTAGCACCTGGGAGGACCATCTGCAGCATCTCCAGGTGGTGCTGCGGGCGTTACAACGTGCTGGCATGACCATCAAGGCTAGCAAGTGCCAGATTGGACAGGGATCTGTCGTGTACCTGGGACTCTTGGTGGGCGGAGGTAAGGTGCAACCCCTCCAGGCCAAAATTGTAACCATCATGGCCAGGGAGCCCCCTAAGACTCAGACTGAGGTCCGAGCTTTCCTCGGCCTCACTGGCTATTACCGCAGGTTTGTCAAGGGATATGGCACCATCGTGGCCCCCTTGACCGCGTTGACGTCCAAAAAGCAGCCACGCAAGGTGATCTGGACGGCTGCTTGCCAGGAGGCATTTGAAACAGTGAAGCGCGCGATGTGCACCGCTCCGGTGATGGCCACTCTGGACTTCCAAAAAGAATTCATCGTGCAGACAGATGCCTCAGAGCATGGCATAGGCGCCGTGCTGTCGCAACTCAACAATGATGGCCAAGACCAACCTGTGGCCTTCATCTCTAGAAGACTCCTCCCTCGGGAACATACCTTTTTGGCTCTCACTTCCTGGTTCAAACCGACCACCGACCCCTTCGCTGGCTCATGCAAATGAGAGGCGAAAATCCCAAGTTGCTAAGGTGGTCCATTTCCCTACAGGGGATGGACTTTAGGGTGGAACATCGGCCCGGAGTTGATCACGCCAATGCTGACGGTCTCTCCCGGTTTTTCCGCCTTAGTGACGAGAACTCCCTAGAGGTTGGGTAGTTCTCCCCACTTTCAGCTGGGGGGGACGCATGTTCGACCTGTCAGCCCTAGGGTAGTCTTCCCCTGTGTTTTTTTTGCCCTTGCCTCTTTTTTCCCACCATCTTTTTGTTGGACCTTAGGTCTTCGGGGACCTTTTTCATGGCTAATCCATGTTAGGGTGCAGGTGCTCTCTACTTCAAACATGGCTGCCACTGGCCCCTGCTACTGCAGCGTGGTCTTTTTAGTGTAGCACCCTAGTTGCCAGGAGCAGGCTGGATCCCCATACAATGTTGCAATGCCAGCCACCCATCCCCTGTCCATAGGTAAAGTGGGGAAGCTCCTGGAACCTTCCAGAAGAAAGGCGGAGCTGATTTTTGCCGCCTTAGAGAGTGGTCACCTGACCTGGGCATACTTAAGAAAGGGAGGGAACTTTTTCTAGTCAGTTGGGGCATCACTGACCTGGGGAACCAACGCAGGAGTTTTAGGCGAGAGGGCCTAGTTAGGAACCTATGCTACTGGGAGTGAAGGGATTTAGGTGCTGCCTCTTAAGCTGGGTGAGGTGTCCTAGACTAGCCCCCTGATCTGGCCCAGCGTAGGGAACGCCAGGGTCCATCTGCTGTGACTGAGGAAAATTCATCAAGCCTCTAACTCACCCCCCCCCTTCAATTTCAAGAAACCAGAATACAAGGGCACAGAACCATCCAAGCGCCAAGAAGTTTACTTTCCTTTGACCAGAGACTGCTGGGGGATCGACCAGGTACTAGACTGTGCTGCCCTGCGTGCCCCCTGCCTGCAGAGGGCCCACCTTGCCCCACTTGTCTCCCCTTGACTGAACTACTCTGCTCCCATCCTGCCTGCAGTATTTGCTGACTAACTTGAAGAGCGCAGTACTCTGTTCCCCTGCCCAGTGCTGTGTCAGAGACTGCTGTCCCTGCTGAACTGTGGGAGAAACGCTATATTCTGCTCCCCCCTAACCAGCGCTGTACATCATCCTGCCTGCCCCGAGCTAACTGTACTCCCGTGGTTCAAGCGCTGTGATCCTGAGGCGCTTTTCTCCTCAGAACTCATCCTGTCTGCAGTTGTCCCCAAGCGCTCTCCTGAGCCGATTGTTTTAATCCCCCCATGTAGCGCTGCGGCGCCTGGTTATTACCTCCACGAGGCGCTATTGATATTCCCCCTAATCACTGCCGCAGCCCGGAGCTGTGTGACGCCATCGGAGGCACCTGAGGAGGCCTGGCGTTCATCGCGGTATTCGCGCCGCCCACGCGACACACCTGAGGTGCGGCTGTCCTGCTGTCGCGTGGCGACCTGCGCCAGCTTCAATTGCCCCCTCGGCGGCCCCCGTATGTGAGGAGAGGGCCGCCGCGTCCCGCGCATCAGGCCGCGGTAGGCCCGAAGCCAAGCTGTCCCTTCCCACATGACCGGGGAGCTCCTCCGCCCCGTCCCCGGGCGCCGCGCTGCCATTGGTCGAGGCAGGCGCACCCTCGAGGCGGGCTACGCGGTTGGCTGGAGCCACCCCGGCCCCGATCTGGATTGGCCCCGACCGGAGCTCTGCCTGTGGGCCCTGAGGCGGCCTGTAACCATCGCGGAGGGGGCAGAAGAGCCTCATTGCCCCCTCCTTTCAGCTCTGCACGTCGGTCTCACCCCGGCCCCGGCGCTAGTGCCCAGAGGCCCCACCTGCACCACGCCGGGTCGAAGGAGGCCCTGGGAGGGTCGAGCACTCTGCCCCCTCTGCCATCGACTATGCAAGGGCCCGAAGGGCCGAAATACATAAGGTAATCCCCCGGGGAGGAGGGCGGTAGGCCAGGTAAGGCCCGAGGTCGCCCCTCCCCTGGGGTGAACTGAGACTGGGCCCCGTTGGCCCCCCTTTAATGTGCCTCAAGAATTGGGAGGCTTGGGGACAGACACTTACCCCACGGCATAGAACTGCCTTATTGCCAGTTTCCGGCCTGTAGTGCTCATGTTTACGCTCATATTTACAAGCCTGCTAATGGAATGGTGATCTTTTTTCACGGTACTGAATTTCTTGCAGAGGCGGGCATCTACAGTTCCTGATGGGGCCGGATTGTGGTACTTATTGACTCATTCTAATGTTACTTTGATTATCTAATTTTGGTCGCAAGACTGTTGATATTTACAAGGGGAAATGCTTCTGATTTCTACCCACAGGTTAGCCCATGGTTTATAAAACTACCTTCTAGCCTGCTGAATAGTTTAACGTGACAGGCTGTGTATTTGGAGTTTTCTGCTGCACTGGAAGTACTCAATGAAATGTTTTACCCTCTTTATAGGAAATGCATTTTGAAAGGCGTTCATGAAATGTTTTAAGGGGGTATTTTAAAGTAATGCTGATGATTTGCTAATGCATTATTTGCTTGATCTAAAGCCTACATAAAAGATCTTGATTTTCAAACACAACTAATGGTGTGGTCTCCATTATTGCGCCCACTTCGTGTCTCATTGGATGCGTGTGCTGAGTAGCTACTTTACACATAAGCCCCTGGCCGCCTTCCTGCTCGAGCCAAGCTACCCCCCGGAGAACTGGCGGTCCCAGTTCTTACAGGCATCGTTTACACTCATTTTTTAAGTCACAAATATGAATCCTTTTCGGGCTATTTTTTGCTTTCTCTCTTTGAATCTAAAACGTTTTATGTTGATACCTTCTGATTCCTTTAGGTGTACCGCTGTGTCGGCCGCCCCATGACACCACACAAAAAAACCACCACAATTACATATGTCCGTAAACAGTTTAAATAGTGAGGCAGTCAGTTTAAATAGTCTTAATTCCCGCGCTCGAGCTCATCACTGCCGTATCTCGCGATCATTGAAACTCCATGATTTATGTGAGGCCTGCTGGACCTCAGTGTAGGCCTGAGCCAGCAGCTGGCCTAGCGGCACGTGGCGTTGCCTTGAGGGTCACAAAGTTAGTGGCACCTAAAGGGCTGAGCGGGTGTGCAGTCTGCGATGATGCCATGGGCACTGATATGCTGACTACCATAGCGAAATCAAGACCCAGAATCAAGTGGGTGACCTGGTGACCTGCGGAGCGGGGCTGCATGATGTAGAGGGTGCCATGTTCGCGGGCACCGGGCTTGGAGCTTGCACTGGCAGTTATTGAGCCCTCTTAGAGACACGCCGGTGGCAGAAGGTGAGCAGTGAGGCCTGGGTGCGCAGGGGCGGGCAGTCACCGCTGGGCGGCGGGAGGGGCTGGGGTGCAGCAGCCTGTGTGTGCAGGGGCGAGCAGTCACCGCTGGGCGGCTGGAGGGGCTGGGGTGCAGCAGCCTGTGTGAGCAGGGGTGGGCAAGCGATGATGGCATGTGCTATTGTATGGACTCTGCCATTCATAAATCTGGACTCTGTTTCAGATAAGGGACCTGGTGGACCGCAGTGTATACTGGAACGTGGTTGGAGACACACAGGTGGCAGCAGGTGAGCAGTGAGACCTGGGTCCGCAGTGTCAGCACTCTCTCTCCCTTTCTTCTTTTCACTGTCTCTCTCTCTCCCTCTCTTTCTCTCTATCTCTCTCCCTCTCTTTCCCTCTTTTCTCTCTCTCTCCCTCTTTTTCTCTCTGTCTCTCCCTCTTTCTTTCTCTCTCTCCCTCTCCTTCCCTCTTTCTCTCTCTCTCTCTCTCCTTCGCTCACTCTCTCTGTTCTTTGATGAGCGCAGGACACATATTCTTATCTAGAATTTTGTCTTGCAGGCTGTGACCTACAAATTGTCCTGAGAAGACCCACCATGACTCTTTATAATAGTTGTTTTGAGGTTTTTTTAATGAAATGTATTGTCTCGTGATTCAAGTATGAATGAGTGATTCTCCTTTTTCTGAACACACATGCATGCTGATTGTGGTAATTATGCAACGTCAGGCAAATTGTTTTGTGCATGAATTTGTGGAGTTGATGTAACATATCTCTGTCCATGGGGCGGGTGGGGGTGCTGGGGAGGAGGGGGGTCCATGGGGGTGGTGGCGGTGGGTGTTGTGGCCCTCTTGGGGCTCCAGGCTGCATATTCAGTATCTCCATGGCATCTGTTGTTCTTCAGGTGTGGCTCTGGGCTGGGCTCCCATTTCTGGTGCAGGTTGTCGTGCGACTTTACACCAGGTCAGAGCAGGTGTTAAATCCCTGCTGCTAACGCTCCTTATCACCTGTTTTGGGATATTATCACCAAACTGGCTGGTCGTTGGGAATGTTGCGGAGTGGTGTAGCCGCGGCTTTTTGCACGGGAACGTTAGCACCAGCTTCTGAATGGGGCGATAAAATTATCCAAGGAAAGTTCAAATTATTGTAGTTTATTTCAAACGTTCATTTTCAAATTCACGGGTTTTCCATACATAACATTTAGAGGTTCATGTTATCCACTTCATTGAGGTATTTATCAAAAAATGCTCCAATGCATTTCGGACCCGGAGGGTCCTTTTTCAAGGAGCGCTGAAAAGAAACAGGATATAACTCTAATCAATGGTTGACATCACATAAACGTTGCATAAACATTTACCCAACAGCAATTCATTTATAAACGGGATCAATGTGAAAAATTTTCGGAACGTGGTTGAGTCACCTGCACCAAGGTGTATTCAATCGTGTTGTGGTGGCTTGTCAAATTACGGTGTGAGGAAAGGTGGGAGAGTGATCGTGCGCAACCACCAGCGAGCCGATACTTATGCACCCGTTCTTTTATGTTTCCCCAGACTTTATGAGGAACCGTTAAAGCATATCACGTAAGTCTTGTTTGTTAACGAGCGGCTTGTTTATTCATACCATATTTTTCACCATTCATTTTTTACTGTTTTTATCACCGTTACTTTCCCTGTTAAACACACCCATGAATTAACCATCCCACCATGAATCCACCTCGATGATTTTTATGACTTGCGCACGATCACGATCACGCTCCCACCTTTCCTCACACCGTAATTTGACAAGCCACCACAATACGATTGAATACACCTTGGTGCAGGTGACTCAACCACGTTACGTAAATTTTTCACATTGATCACCTTTATAAATGAATTGCTGTTGGGTAAATGTTTATGCAACGTTTATGTGATGTCAACCATTGATTAGAGTTATATCCTGTTTCTTTTCAGCGCTCCTTGAAAAAGGACCCTCCGGGTCCGAAATGCATTGGAGCATTTTTTGATAAATACCTCAATGAAGTGGATAACATGAACCTCTAAATGTTATGTATGGAAAACCCGTGAATTTGTAAACGAACGTTTGAAATAAACTACAATAATTTGAACTTTCCTTGAATCTTTTTGGAGTCAGTTGTGTCATAACAACGAACCATATAAGTGTGCCCTCAAGCAGGGATGCGCCTACACCCCAGTAGTGCACTCAACCTTTCAACAGTCTTGACGCATTAGGACAGTTGCCTCACCTGCTGGAGCACCTTGATCTCTGCTCAAACTTTCACCTATCTTTACAGCATATAATTTCTTTCAAACCTGAAACAGTGCGCCGTGCCTACATTGCTTACCTTGCGATAAAATTATCGCCACTTTGGCTGCGATAAAGTGTCGATAACTCGGCGATAAATCCTTGAGAATATACCCCAAAGAATAAAACATTTTTCCAAGGTAAATTTTATTTTCAGCTGCCCAGTGTTATTTTTCATCCTCCTCTCTGGAACTCACTTCCGCCTCAGCTCCGGACCACCACCTCCTCCCAGGCCTTCAAAACTGACCTCAAAGTTCTCCTTCTTCAAAGACATTTCCAAATGTAATCCATGCCCTCTGTTTTATCTGAAGGAAGCCCTTCAACTACTGAAAAATCTACTTTACATGACTATGGAAGTGTCTTCCCAGTGTGTTCTTGTGGTTTGAGAGTCTGCCTTCTAATGTAGTATTATCCTTCTTCCTGTATCTGGGACTCGTGTGTAACATGCACCCGTCACTTTCTCCTGTAACACACTGTTTTCTACCTCTTACATTTGGTTGTTTCGATATCTGCACAAGTGCCACCAGTGCCTACGTAACGTTTGCTCTTGTGCTGGAGTGTCCTCCATATTTTGCAGTATTATACCCCTATGTTTATTTGGTATGCTTTCTGTAACCTGCACACGTCACTTTTTCCTCCTGCAATACAACGTTTGCTACCTCTTATATTTTGTTGGCGCACGATGTCATTTTTGCTTCATTTAATGTAACGTTTGCTTTTGTATTTTGCTCACGTGTAATGTTCTCATGTATCAGTTCTGTTCCTTTTGTGAAGCGCTCTGACACCTTCGGGTAAAGTCCGCGCTATATAAAAATGCATAAATAAATAAATAAATAAATAAATAAATAAATAAAATAAATGAAAACTCACAAAAAGGTGGGAAGGCAACGCCCATTTTGACCATTAATGCAGCCTGCCCCCTTGCCTGGCACCCTGTGGATGGATGGATCTTAGCAGCTGGCTCCCTGGGCTGGAGGTTCGGCCTCCCCTAGAGTGGGCGGGGCTCCAGAGGAGACGTCACCGCTGTCTAATGAGGCAAAGTTCAAAGATAGCCTTGGATCAGGGTTGACAATGCAAACCCGAGCTCGGCCCTCTGTCGGCAGTCAGTAGAATTGCAGTCTTTAATCTGATCAAAATATCCTATGAGGCCCTGGTATGGGGGAGATGGCAAATCTGTTATACCCATAATGCATCTGTGTAAACATAGTGCTGTCGCAGCAGCGAAAGACCATTATCGAGAATTATTGGACATTGATTCTAAAACTGTTTTGTAACATAGGATCTGATTCTTTTGGTTATACTGAAGGACTATAGGGTGATGCCGCCCTAATCGTATGATGTATAAATATGTATAGTCTCAATCAATCAAAAACAATTTTTGGAGGATCTCTTCGCCGTTGAGATCTGATAATATGGTTTAAAGAATAATTAGTTATGCACGTGTGTGAGTCGTGATGGAAAGTGGATTAGTAAGCTTCAACAAACGTTAACGTTTACGTGTTCCTTATTCCAGAACACTGCTTGCTTTTAGCGCCACTAAATGTGCTTTCGTTTCCCGTGGTTCCCCGGGCTCTACCCGCAAATATTTCATCAGTCTTAAACTGATTGGTGCAGGCGGAGCCGCAGCGTTAACGTGACGATGTAACCCCCATGAGGACCTCTGTTGGCCGTCAGTGGCATTGCAGACTTTCGTCTCCATTGATCTCGAGTAGTGGACTTTGAAAACAAGCACTGGTAAATGCAGCTTACTCATAATGCATTGCAAGCACTGATCCGCCATTGGGCATTCATTTTATGTTTATCCTGTAAATGATCTCTATTTAATGACCATATTTAGTGTGAAAAATCAATATTACACGTTGTTCACTTGCTAGTTCAATGCTGCCTACAATCACTCAATCAATCAATCAATAGAATTTGTGTAGCGCGCTACTCACCCGTTAGGGTCTCAAGGCGCTGAGGGGGGGAGGGGGGATACTACTGCTCGAACAGCCAGGTCTTGAGTTGTTTCCTGAAGGAGAGATGATCCAGGGTCAGCCGTAGGTGAGTGCGGAGGGAGTTCCATGTCTTGGCTGCCAGGTAGGAGAAGGATCTTCCTCCGACGGTGGATTTGCGGATTCGTGGGACGGAGGCGAGGGCGAGGCTGGCGGAGCTGGCGGGTGGGTGTGTAGAATGTGAGTCGGCTGTTGAGGTACTTCGGGCCCGTGTCGTGGAGAACCTTGTGTGCGTGGGTGAGGAGTCTGAACGTGATCCTCTTGTTGACGGGGAGCCAGTGCAGGTCCCTCAGGTGGGCCGAGATGTGGCTGCGGCGAGGGACGTCCAAGGATGAGTCGTTCCTCACAGAAAAAACATGTGTGGTGTAATTAGTCCACAGTTTGATGTGAACCTGAAGGATTTGGTAAACCTGGCAGTACAATCTGTTGACATCCTGTCACTTTTGGTAGGTACAAAATTGAACTAACGTTTCTGAGTATAAGGCATCCATGGTCCTCTTTTACATATTTTTTTAATTTAATCGCTGGCTGCATTTTGTTTCACTTCATTGTTTCGTCACTTCATCTCCCATTCTGCATTTTCGGTTTTCAGCACCGTTTGCACATTTATTTACTTTCATAGGGGCATATTTACAAGGGCTCTATCTCCGTGTGAAAACAAGTCTTACCGGCTGTCCGAGAAGGTGAAGAACAGCATCCAGGGTGAGGTGACCAAGATGCTGGAGCTGGGAGTGATCGAACCCTCCAGCAGCCCATGGGCTAGTCCGGTTGTGCTGGTGCCGAAAGCGGCTCCACCGGGCACCACACCCGAACTTCGGTTCTGTGTGGACTATCGGGGGTTGAACTCTGTCACCAAGACAGATGCTCACCCGATACCACGGGCAGACGAGCTGATTGACCGTCTGGGAGCCGCCAAGTACCTCAGCACCATCGACTTGACATCGGGGTACTGGCAGATTGCCATGGCCGATGGAGCGAAGGAGAAGACAGCATTCTCCACCCCCGAGGGCCACTTCCAATTTCGAGTGATGCCCTTCAGGCTCAAGAATGCTCCTGCCACCTTCCAGCGGTTGGTGAACCAGGTGCTATCTGGCCTGGAGTCCTTCTCAGCTGCGTACCTGGATGAAATAGCTGTCTTCAGTAGCACCTGGGAGGACCATCTGCAGCATCTCCAGGTGGTGCTGCGGGCGTTACAACGTGCTGGCATGACCATCAAGGCTAGCAAGTGCCAGATTGGACAGGGATCTGTCGTGTACCTGGGACTCTTGGTGGGCGGAGGTAAGGTGCAACCCCTCCAGGCCAAAATTGTAACCATCATGGCCAGGGAGCCCCCTAAGACTCAGACTGAGGTCCGAGCTTTCCTCGGCCTCACTGGCTATTACCGCAGGTTTGTCAAGGGATATGGCACCATCGTGGCCCCCTTGACCGCGTTGACGTCCAAAAAGCAGCCACGCAAGGTGATCTGGACGGCTGCTTGCCAGGAGGCATTTGAAACAGTGAAGCGCGCGATGTGCACCGCTCCGGTGATGGCCACTCTGGACTTCCAAAAAGAATTCATCGTGCAGACAGATGCCTCAGAGACCTTAGGTCTTCGGGGACCTTTTTCATGGCTAATCCATGTTAGGGTGCAGGTGCTCTCTACTTCAAACATGGCTGCCACTGGCCCCTGCTACTGCAGCGTGGTCTTTTTAGTGTAGCACCCTAGTTGCCAGGAGCAGGCTGGATCCCCATACAATGTTGCAATGCCAGCCACCCATCCCCTGTCCATAGGTAAAGTGGGGAAGCTCCTGGAACCTTCCAGAAGAAAGGCGGAGCTGATTTTTGCCGCCTTAGAGAGTGGTCACCTGACCTGGGCATACTTAAGAAAGGGAGGGAACTTTTTCTAGTCAGTTGGGGCATCACTGACCTGGGGAACCAACGCAGGAGTTTTAGGCGAGAGGGCCTAGTTAGGAACCTCTGCTACTGGGAGTGAAGGGATTTAGGTGCTGCCTCTTAAGCTGGGTGAGGTGTCCTAGACTAGCCCCCTGATCTGGCCCAGCGTAGGGAACGCCAGGGTCCATCTGCTTTGACTGAGGAAAATTCATCAAGCCTCTAACTCACCCCCCCCCCCTTCAATTTCAAGAAACCAGAATACAAGGGCGCAGAACCATCCAAGCGCCAAGAAGTTTACTTTCCTTTGACCAGAGACTGCTGGGGGATCGACCAGGTACTAGACTGCTCCCATCCTGCCTGCAGTATTTGCTGACTAACTTGAAGAGCGCAGTACTCTGTTCCCCTGCCCAGTGCTGTGTCAGAGACTGCTGTCCCTGCTGAACTGTGGGAGAAACGCTATATTCTGCTCCCCCCTAACCAGCGCTGTACATCATCCTGCCTGCCCCGAGCTAACTGTACTCCCGTGGTTCAAGCGCTGTGATCCTGAGGCGCTTTTCTCCTCAGAACTCATCCTGTCTGCAGTTGTCCCCAAGCGCTCTCCTGAGCCGATTGATTTAATCCCCCCATGTAGCGCTGCGGCGCCTGGTTATTACCTCCACGAGGCGCTATTGATATTCCCCCTAATCACTGCCGCAGCCCGGAGCTGTGTGACGCCGTCGGAGGCACCTGAGGAGGCCTGGCGTTCATCGCGGTATTCGCGCCGCCCACGCGACACACCTGAGGTGCGGCTGTCCTGCTGTCGCGTGGCGACCTGCGCCAGCTTCAATTGCCCCCTCGGCGGCCCCTGTATGTGAGGAGAGGGCCGCCGCATCCCGCGCATCAGGCCGCGGTAGGCCCGAAGCCAAGCTGTCCCTTCCCACATGACCGGGGAGCTCCTCCGCCCCGTCCAGGCCAAAATTGTAACCATCATGGCCAGGGAGCCCCCTAAGACTCAGACTGAGGTCCGAGCTTTCCTCGGCCTCACTGGCTATTACCGCAGGTTTGTCAAGGGATATGGCACCATCGTGGCCCCCTTGACCGCGTTGACGTCCAAAAAGCAGCCACGCAAGGTGATCTGGACGGCTGCTTGCCAGGAGGCATTTGAAACAGTGAAGCGCGCGATGTGCACCGCTCCGGTGATGGCCACTCTGGACTTCCAAAAAGAATTCATCGTGCAGACAGATGCCTCAGAGCATGGCATAGGCGCCGTGCTGTCGCAACTCAACAATGATGGCCAAGACCAACCTGTGGCCTTCATCTCTAGAAGACTCCTCCCTCGGGAACATACCTTTTTGGCTCTCACTTCCTGGTTCAAACCGACCACCGACCCCTTCGCTGGCTCATGCAAATGAGAGGCGAAAATCCCAAGTTGCTAAGGTGGTCCATTTCCCTACAGGGGATGGACTTTAGGGTGGAACATCGGCCCGGAGTTGACCACGCCAATGCTGACGGTCTCTCCCGGTTTTTCCGCCTTAGTGACGAGAACTCCCTAGAGGTTGGGTAGTTCTCCCCACTTTCAGCTGGGGGGGACGCATGTTCGACCTGTCAGCCCTAGGGTAGTCTTCCCCTGTGTTTTTTTTGCCCTTGCCTCTTTTTTCCCACCATCTTTTTGTTGGACCTTAGGTCTTCGGGGACCTTTTTCATGGCTAATCCATGTTAGGGTGCAGGTGCTGTCTACTTCAAACATGGCTGCCACTGGCCCCTGCTACTGCAGCGTGGTCTTTTTAGTGTAGCACCCTAGTTGCCAGGAGCAGGCTGGATCCCCATACAATGTTGCAATGCCAGACACCCATCCCCTGTCCATAGGTAAAGTGGGGAAGCTCCTGGAACCTTCCAGAAGAAAGGCGGAGCTGATTTTTGCCGCCTTAGAGAGTGGTCACCTGACCTGGGCATACTTAAGAAAGGGAGGGAACTTTTTCTAGTCAGTTGGGGCATCACTGACCTGGGGAACCAACGCAGGAGTTTTAGGCGAGAGGGCCTAGTTAGGAACCTATGCTACTGGGAGTGAAGGGATTTAGGTGCTGCCTCTTAAGCTGGGTGAGGTGTCCTAGACTAGCCCCCTGATCTGGCCCAGCGTAGGGAACGCCAGGGTCCATCTGCTGTGACTGAGGAAAATTCATCAAGCCTCTAACTCACCCCCCCCCCCTTCAATTTCAAGAAACCAGAATACAAGGGCGCAGAACCATCCAAGCGCCAAGAAGTTTACTTTCCTTTGACCAGAGACTGCTGGGGGATCGACCAGGTACTAGACTGTGCTGCCCTGCGTGCCCCCTGCCTGCAGAGGGCCCACCTTGCCCCACTTGTCTCCCCTTGACTGAACTACTCTGCTCCCATCCTGCCTGCAGTATTTGCTGACTAACTTGAAGAGCGCAGTACTCTGTTCCCCTGCCCAGTGCTGTGTCAGAGACTGCTGTCCCTGCTGAACTGTGGGAGAAACGCTATATTCTGCTCCCCCCTAACCAGCGCTGTACATCATCCTGCCTGCCCCGAGCTAACTGTACTCCCGTGGTTCAAGCGCTGTGATCCTGAGGCGCTTTTCTCCTCAGAACTCATCCTGTCTGCAGTTGTCCCCAAGCGCTCTCCTGAGCCGATTGATTTAATCCCCCCATGTAGCGCTGCGGCGCCTGGTTATTACCTCCACGAGGCGCTATTGATATTCCCCCTAATCACTGCCGCAGCCCGGAGCTGTGTGACGCCGTCGGAGGCACCTGAGGAGGCCTGGCGTTCATCGCGGTATTCGCGCCGCCCACGCGACACACCTGAGGTGCGGCTGTCCTGCTGTCGCGTGGCGACCTGCGCCAGCTTCAATTGCCCCCTCGGCGGCCCCCGTATGTGAGGAGAGGGCCGCCGCGTCCCGCGCATCAGGCCGCGGTAGGCCCGAAGCCAAGCTGTCCCTTCCCACATGACCGGGGAGCTCCTCCGCCCCGTCCCCGGGCGCCGCGCTGCCATTGGTCGAGGCAGGCGCACCCTCGAGGCGGGCTACGCGGTTGGCTGGAGCCACCCCGGCCCCGATCTGGATTGGCCCCGACCGGAGCTCTGCCTGTGGGCCCTGAGGCGGCCTGTAACCATCGCGGAGGGGGCAGTAGAGCCTCATTGCCCCCTCCTTTCAGCTCTGCACGTCGGTCTCACCCCGGCCCCGGCGCTGGTGCCCAGAGGCCCCACCTGCACCACGCCGGGTCGAAGGAGGCCCTGGGAGGGTCGAGCACTCTGCCCCCTCTGCCATCGACTATGCAAGGGCCCGAAGGGCCGAAATACATAAGGTAATCCCCCGGGGAGGAGGGCGGTAGGCCAGGTAAGGCCCGAGGTCGCCCCTCCCCTAGGGTGAACTGAGACTGGGCCCCGTTGGCCCCCCTTTAATGTGCCTCAAGAATTGGGAGGCTTGGGGACAGACACTTACCCCACGGCATAGAACTGCCTTATTGCCAGTTTCCGGCCTGTAGTGCTCATGTTTACGCTCATATTTACAAGCCTGCTAATGGAATGGTGATCTTTTTTCACGGTACTGAATTTCTTGCAGAGGCGGGCATCTACAGTTCCTGATGGGGCCGGATTGTGGTACTTATTGACTCATTCTAATGTTACTTTGATTATCTAATTTTGGTCGCAAGACTGTTGATATTTACAAGGGGAAATGCTTCTGATTTCTACCCACAGGTTAGCCCATGGTTTATAAAACTACCTTCTAGCCTGCTGAATAGTTTAACGTGACAGGCTGTGTATTTGGAGTTTTCTGCTGCACTGGAAGTACTCAATGAAATGTTTTACCCTCTTTATAGGAAATGCATTTTGAAAGGCGTTCATGAAATGTTTTAAGGGGGTATTTTAAAGTAATGCTGATGATTTGCTAATGCATTATTTGCTTGATCTAAAGCCTACATAAAAGATCTTGATTTTCAAACACAACTAATGGTGTGGTCTCCATTATTGCGCCCACTTCGTGTCTCATTGGATGCGTGTGCTGAGTAGCTACTTTACACATAAGCCCCTGGCCGCCTTCCTGCTCGAGCCAAGCTACCCCCCGGAGAACTGGCGGTCCCAGTTCTTACAGGCATCGTTTACACTCATTTTTTAAGTCACAAATATGAATCCTTTTCGGGCTATTTTTTGCTTTCTCTCTTTGAATCTAAAACGTTTTATGTTGATACCTTCTGATTCCTTTAGGTGTACCGCTGTGTCGGCCGCCCCATGACACCACACAAAAAAACCACCACAATTACATATGTCCGTAAACAGTTTAAATAGTGAGGCAGTCAGTTTAAATAGTCTTAATTCCCGCGCTCGAGCTCATCACTGCCGTATCTCGCGATCATTGAAACGCCATGATTTATGTGAGGCCTGCTGGACCTCAGTGTAGGCCTGAGCCAGCAGCTGGCCTAGCGGCACGTGGCGTTGCCTTGAGGGTCACAAAGTTAGTGGCACCTAAAGGGCTGAGCGGGTGTGCAGTCTGCGATGATGCCATGGGCACTGATATGCTCACTACCATAGCGAAATCAAGACCCAGAATCAAGTGTGTGACCTGGTGGCCTGCGGCGCGGGGCTGCATGATGTAGAGGGTGCCATGTTCGCGGGCACCGGGCTTGGAGCTTGCACTGGCAGTTATTGAGCCCTCTTAGAGACACGCCGGTGGCAGAAGGTGAGCAGTGAGGCCTGGGTGCGCAGGGGCGGGCAGTCACCGCTGGGTGGCGGGAGGGGCTGGGGTGCAGCAGCCTGTGTGTGCAGGGGCGAGCAGTCACCGCTGGGCGGCTGGAGGGGCTGGGGTGCAGCAGCCTGTGTGCGCAGGGGTGGGCAAGCGATGATGGCATGTGCTATTGTATGGACTCTGCCATTCATAAATCTGGACTCTGTTTCAGATAAGGGACCTGGTGGACCGCAGTGTATACTGGAACGTGGTTGGAGACACACAGGTGGCAGCAGGTGAGCAGTGAGACCTGGGTCCGCAGTGTCAGCACTCTCTCTCCCTTTCTTCTTTTCACTGTCTCTCTCTCTCCCTCTCTTTCTCTCTATCTCTCTCCCTCTCTTTCCCTCTTTTCTCTCTCTCTCCCTCTTTTTCTCTCTGTCTCTCCCTCTTTCTTTCTCTCTCTCCCTCTCCTTCCCTCTTTCTCTCTCTCTCTCTCTCCTTCGCTCACTCTCTCTGTTCTTTGATGAGCGCAGGACACATATTCTTATCTAGAATTTTGTCTTGCAGGCTGTGACCTACAAATTGTCCTGAGAAGACCCACCATGACTCTTTATAATAGTTGTTTTGAGGTTTTTTTAATGAAATGTATTGTCTCGTGATTCAAGTATGAATGAGTGATTCTCCTTTTTCTGAACACACATGCATGCTGATTGTGGTAATTATGCAACGTCAGGCAAATTGTTTTGTGCATGAATTTGTGGAGTTGATGTAACATATCTCTGTCCATGGGGCGGGTGGGGGTGCTGGGGAGGAGGGGGGTCCATGGGGGTGGTGGCGGTGGGTGTTGTGGCCCTCTTGGGGCTCCAGGCTGCATATTCAGTATCTCCATGGCATCTGTTGTTCTTCAGGTGTGGCTCTGGGCTGGGCTCCCATTTCTGGTGCAGGTTGTCGTGCGACTTTACACCAGGTCAGAGCAGGTGTTAAATCCCTGCTGCTAACGCTCCTTATCACCTGTTTTGGGATATTATCACCAAACTGGCTGGTCGTTGGGAATGTTGCGGAGTGGTGTAGCCGCGGCTTTTTGCACGGGAACGTTAGCACCAGCTTCTGAATGGGGCGATAAAATTATCCAAGGAAAGTTCAAATTATTGTAGTTTATTTCAAACGTTCATTTTCAAATTCACGGGTTTTCCATACATAACATTTAGAGGTTCATGTTATCCACTTCATTGAGGTATTTATCAAAAAATGCTCCAATGCATTTCGGACCCGGAGGGTCCTTTTTCAAGGAGCGCTGAAAAGAAACAGGATATAACTCTAATCAATGGTTGACATCACATAAACGTTGCATAAACATTTACCCAACAGCAATTCATTTATAAACGGGATCAATGTGAAAAATTTTCGGAACGCGGTTGAGTCACCTGCACCAAGGTGTATTCAATCGTGTTGTGGTGGCTTGTCAAATTACGGTGTGAGGAAAGGTGGGAGAGTGATCGTGCGCAACCACCAGCGAGCCGATACTTATGCACCCGTTCTTTTATGTTTCCCCAGACTTTATGAGGAACCGTTAAAGCATATCACGTAAGTCTTGTTTGTTAACGAGCGGCTTGTTTATTCATACCATATTTTTCACCATTCATTTTTTACTGTTTTTATCACCGTTACTTTCCCTGTTAAACACACCCATGAATTAACCATCCCAGCATGAATCCACCTCGATGATTTTTATGACTTGCGCACGATCACGCTCCCACCTTTCCTCACACCGTAATTTGACAAGCCACCACAATACGATTGAATACACCTTGGTGCAGGTGACTCAACCACGTTACGTACATTTTTCACATTGATCACCTTTATAAATGAATTGCTGTTGGGTAAATGTTTATGCAACGTTTATGTGATGTCAACCATTGATTAGAGTTATATCCTGTTTCTTTTCAGCGCTCCTTGAAAAAGGACCCTCCGGGTCCGAAATGCATTGGAGCATTTTTTGATAAATACCTCAATGAAGTGGATAACATGAACCTCTAAATGTTATGTATGGAAAACCCGTGAATTTGAAAACGAACGTTTGAAATAAACTACAATAATTTGAACTTTCCTTGAATCTTTTTGGAGTCAGTTGTGTCATAACAACGAACCATATAAGTGTGCCCTCAAGCAGGGATGCGCCTACACCCCAGTAGTGCACTCAACCTTTCAACAGTCTTGACGCATTAGGACAGTTGCCTCACCTGCTGGAGCACCTTGATCTCTGCTCAAACTTTCACCTATCTTTACAGCATATAATTTCTTTCAAACCTGAAACAGTGCGCCGTGCCTACATTGCTTACCTTGCGATAAAATTATCGCCACTTTGGCTGCGATAAAGTGTCGATAACTCGGCGATAAATCCTTGAGAATATACCCCAAAGAATAAAACATTTTTCCAAGGTAAATTTTATTTTCAGCTGCCCAGTGTTATTTTTCATCCTCCTCTCTGGAACTCACTTCCGCCTCAGCTCCGGACCACCACCTCCTCCCAGGCCTTCAAAACTGACCTCAAAGTTCTCCTTCTTCAAAGACATTTCCAAATGTAATCCATGCCCTCTCTTTTATCTGAAGGAAGCCCTTCAACTACTGAAAAATCTACTTTACATGACTATGGAAGTGTCTTCCCAGTGTGTTCTTGTGGTTTGAGAGTCTGCCTTCTAATGTAGTATTATCCTTCTTCCTGTATCTGGGACTCGTGTGTAACATGCACCCGTCACTTTCTCCTGTAATACACTGTTTTCTACCTCTTACATTTGGTTGTTTCGATATCTGCACAAGTGCCACCAGTGCCTATGTAACGTTTGCTCTTGTGCTGGAGTGTCCTCCATATTTTGCAGTATTATACCCCTATGTTTATTTGGTATGCTTTCTGTAACCTGCACACGTCACTTTTTCCTCCTGCAATACGTTTGCTACCTCTTATATTTTGTTGGCGCACGATGTCATTTTTGCTTCATTTAATGTAACATTTGCTTTTGTATTTTGCTCACGTGTAATGTTCTCATGTATCAGTTCTGTTCCTTTTGTGAAGCGCTCTGACACCTTCGGGTAAAGTCCGCGCTATATAAAAATGCATAAATAAATAAATAAATAAATAAATAAATAAATAAATAAATAAATAAAATAAATGAAAACTCACAAAAAGGTGGGAAGGCAACGCCCATTTTGACCATTAATGCAGCCTGCCCCCTTGCCTGGCACCCTGTGGATGGATGGATCTTAGCAGCTGGCTCCCTGGGCTGGAGGTTCGGCCTCCCCTAGAGTGGGCGGGGCTCCAGAGGAGACGTCACCGCTGTCTAATGAGGCAAAGTTCAAAGATAGCCTTGGATCAGGGTTGACAATGCAAACCCGAGCTCGGCCCTCTGTCGGCAGTCAGTAGAATTGCAGTCTTTAATCTGATCAAAATATCCTATGAGGCCCTGGTATGGGGGAGATGGCAAATCTGTTATACCCATAATGCATCTGTGTAAACATAGTGCTGTCGCAGCAGCGAAAGACCATTATCGAGAATTATTGGACATTGATTCTAAAACTGTTTTGTAACATAGGATCTGATTCTTTTGGTTATACTGAAGGACTATAGGGTGATGCCGCCCTAATCGTATGATGTATAAATATGTATAGTCTCGGTGTTATGTGCGACCTCTGTTTATCAATCAATCAATCAAAAACAATTTTTGGAGGATCTCTTCGCCGTTGAGATCTGATAGTATGGTTTAAAGAATAATTAGATATGCACGTGTGTGAGTCGTGATGGAAAGTGAATTAGTAAGCTTCAACAAACGTTAACGTTTACGTGTTCCTTATTCCAGAACACTGCTTGCTTTTAGCGCCACTAAATGTGCGTTCGTTTCCCGTGGTTCCCCGGGCTCTACCCGCAAATATTTCATCAGTCTTAAACTGATTGGTGCAGGCGGAGCCGCAGCGTTAACGTGACGATGTAACCCCCATGAGGACCTCTGTTGGCCGTCAGTGGCATTGCAGTCTTTCGTCTCCATTGATCTCGAGTAGTGGCCTTTGAAAACAAGCACTGGTAAATGCAGCTTACTCATAATGCATTGCAAGCACTGATCCGCCATTGGGCATTCATTTTATGTTTATCCTGTAAATGATCTCTATTTAATGACCATATTTAGTGTGAAAAATCAATATTACACGTTGTTCACTTGCTAGTTCAATGCTGCCTACAATCACTCAATCAATCAATCAATAGAACTTGTGTAGCGCGCTACTCACCCGTTAGGGTCTCAAGGCGCTGAGGGGGGGAGGGGGGATACTACTGCTCGAACAGCCAGGTCTTGAGTTGTTTCCTGAAGGAGAGATGATCCAGGGTCAGCCGTAGGTGAGTGCGGAGGGAGTTCCATGTCTTGGCTGCCAGGTAGGAGAAGGATCTTCCTCCGACGGTGGATTTGCGGATTCGTGGGACGGAGGCGAGGGCGAGGCTGGCGGAGCTGGCGGGTGGGTGTGTAGAATGTGAGTCGGCTGTTGAGGTACTTCGGGCCCGTGTCGTGGAGAACCTTGTGTGCGTGGGTGAGGAGTCTGAACGTGATCCTCTTGTTGACGGGGAGCCAGTGCAGGTCCCTCAGGTGGGCCGAGATGTGGCTGCGGCGAGGGACGTCCAAGGATGAGTCGTTCCTCACAGACAAAACATGTGTGGTGTAATTAGTCCACAGTTTGATGTGAACCTGAAGGATTTGGTAAACCTGGCAGAACAATCTGTTGACATCCTGTCACTTTTGGTAGGTACAAAATTGAACTAACGTTTCTGAGTATAAGGCATCCATGGTCCTCTTTTACATATTTTTTTAATTTAATCGCTGGCTGCATTTTGTTTCACTTCATTGTTTCGTCACTTCATCTCCCATTCTGCATTTTCGGTTTTCAGCACCGTTTGCACATTTATTTACTTTCATAGGGGCATATTTACAAGGGCTCTATCTCCGTGTGAAAACAAGTCTTACCGGCTGTCCGAGAAGGTGAAGAACAGCATCCAGGGTGAGGTGACCAAGATGCTGGAGCTGGGAGTGATCGAACCCTCCAGCAGCCCATGGGCTAGTCCGGTTGTGCTGGTGCCGAAAGCGGCTCCACCGGGCACCACACCCGAACTTCGGTTCTGTGTGGACTATCGGGGGTTGAACTCTGTCACCAAGACAGATGCTCACCCGATACCACGGGCAGACGAGCTGATTGACCGTCTGGGAGCCGCCAAGTACCTCAGCACCATCGACTTGACATCGGGGTACTGGCAGATTGCCATGGCCGATGGAGCGAAGGAGAAGACAGCATTCTCCACCCCCGAGGGCCACTTCCAATTTCGAGTGATGCCCTTCAGGCTCAAGAATGCTCCTGCCACCTTCCAGCGGTTGGTGAACCAGGTGCTATCTGGCCTGGAGTCCTTCTCAGCTGCGTACCTGGATGAAATAGCTGTCTTCAGTAGCACCTGGGAGGACCATCTGCAGCATCTCCAGGTGGTGCTGCGGGCGTTACAACGTGCTGGCATGACCATCAAGGCTAGCAAGTGCCAGATTGGACAGGGATCTGTCGTGTACCTGGGACTCTTGGTGGGCGGAGGTAAGGTGCAACCCCTCCAGGCCAAAATTGTAACCATCATGGCCAGGGAGCCCCCTAAGACTCAGACTGAGGTCCGAGCTTTCCTCGGCCTCACTGGCTATTACCGCAGGTTTGTCAAGGGATATGGCACCATCGTGGCCCCCTTGACCGCGTTGACGTCCAAAAAGCAGCCACGCAAGGTGATCTGGACGGCTGCTTGCCAGGAGGCATTTGAAACAGTGAAGCGCGCGATGTGCACCGCTCCGGTGATGGCCACTCTGGACTTCCAAAAAGAATTCATCGTGCAGACAGATGCCTCAGAGCATGGCATAGGCGCCGTGCTGTCGCAACTCAACAATGATGGCCAAGACCAACCTGTGGCCTTCATCTCTAGAAGACTCCTCCCTCGGGAACATACCTTTTTGGCTCTCACTTCCTGGTTCAAACCGACCACCGACCCCTTCGCTGGCTCATGCAAATGAGAGGCGAAAATCCCAAGTTGCTAAGGTGGTCCATTTCCCTACAGGGGATGGACTTTAGGGTGGAACATCGGCCCGGAGTTGACCACGCCAATGCTGACGGTCTCTCCCGGTTTTTCCGCCTTAGTGACGAGAACTCCCTAGAGGTTGGGTAGTTCTCCCCACTTTCAGCTGGGGGGGACGCATGTTCGACCTATCAGCCCTAGGGTAGTCTTCCCCTGTGTTTTTTTTGCCCTTGCCTCTTTTTTCCCACCATCTTTTTGTTGGACCTTAGGTCTTCGGGGACCTTTTTCATGGCTAATCCATGTTAGGGTGCAGGTGCTCTCTACTTCAAACATGGCTGCCACTGGCCCCTGCTACTGCAGCGTGGTCTTTTTAGTGTAGCACCCTAGTTGCCAGGAGCAGGCTGGATCCCCATACAATGTTGCAATGCCAGCCACCCATCCCCTGTCCATAGGTAAAGTGGGGAAGCTCCTGGAACCTTCCAGAAGAAAGGCGGAGCTGATTTTTGCCGCCTTAGAGAGTGGTCACCTGACCTGGGCATACTTAAGAAAGGGAGGGAACTTTTTCTAGTCAGTTGGGGCATCACTGACCTGGGGAACCAACGCAGGAGTTTTAGGCGAGAGGGCCTAGTTAGGAACCTATGCTACTGGGAGTGAAGGGATTTAGGTGCTGCCTCTTAAGCTGGGTGAGGTGTCCTAGACTAGCCCCCTGATCTGGCCCAGCGTAGGGAACGCCAGGGTCCATCTGCTGTGACTGAGGAAAATTCATCAAGCCTCTAACTCACCCCCCCCCCTTCAATTTCAAGAAACCAGAATACAAGGGCACAGAACCATCCAAGCGCCAAGAAGTTTACTTTCCTTTGACCAGAGACTGCTGGGGGATCGACCAGGTACTAGACTGTGCTGCCCTGCGTGCCCCCTGCCTGCAGAGGGCCCACCTTGCCCCACTTGTCTCCCCTTGACTGAACTACTCTGCTCCCATCCTGCCTGCAGTATTTGCTGACTAACTTGAAGAGCGCAGTACTCTGTTCCCCTGCCCAGTGCTGTGTCAGAGACTGCTGTCCCTGCTGAACTGTGGGAGAAACGCTATATTCTGCTCCCCCCTAACCAGCGCTGTACATCATCCTGCCTGCCCCGAGCTAACTGTACTCCCGTGGTTCAAGCGCTGTGATCCTGAGGCGCTTTTCTCCTCAGAACTCATCCTGTCTGCAGTTGTCCCCAAGCGCTCTCCTGAGCCGATTATTTTAATCCCCCCATGTAGCGCTGCGGCGCCTGGTTATTACCTCCACGAGGCGCTATTGATATTCCCCCTAATCACTGCCGCAGCCCGGAGCTGTGTGACGCCATCGGAGGCACCTGAGGAGGCCTGGCGTTCATCGCGGTATTCGCGCCGCCCACGCGACACACCTGAGGTGCGGCTGTCCTGCTGTCGCGTGGCGACCTGCGCCAGCTTCAATTGCCCCCTCGGCGGCCCCCGTATGTGAGGAGAGGGCCGCCGCGTCCCGCGCATCAGGCCGCGGTAGGCCCGAAGCCAAGCTGTCCCTTCCCACATGACCGGGGAGCTCCTCCGCCCCGTCCCCGGGCGCCGCGCTGCCATTGGTCGAGGCAGGCTCACCCTCGAGGCGGGCTACGCGGTTGGCTGGAGCCACCCCGGCCCCGATCTGGATTGGCCCCGACCGGAGCTCTGCCTGTGGGCCCTGAGGCGGCCTGTAACCATCGCGGAGGGGGCAGAAGAGCCTCATTGCCCCCTCCTTTCAGCTCTGCACGTCGGTCTCACCCCGGCCCCGGCGCTAGTGCCCAGAGGCCCCACCTGCACCACGCCGGGTCGAAGGAGGCCCTGGGAGGGTCGAGCACTCTGCCCCCTCTGCCATCGACTATGCAAGGGCCCGAAGGGCCGAAATACATAAGGTAATCCCCCGGGGAGGAGGGCGGTAGGCCAGGTAAGGCCCGAGGTCGCCCCTCCCCTGGGGTGAACTGAGACTGGGCCCCGTTGGCCCCCCTTTAATGTGCCTCAAGAATTGGGAGGCTTGGGGACAGACACTTACCCCACGGCATAGAACTGCCTTATTGCCAGTTTCCGGCCTGTAGTGCTCATGTTTACGCTCATATTTACAAGCCTGCTAATGGAATGGTGATCTTTTTTCACGGTACTGAATTTCTTGCAGAGGCGGGCATCTACAGTTCCTGATGGGGCCGGATTGTGGTACTTATTGACTCATTCTAATGTTACTTTGATTATCTAATTTTGGTCGCAAGACTGTTGATATTTACAAGGGGAAATGCTTCTGATTTCTACCCACAGGTTAGCCCATGGTTTATAAAACTACCTTCTAGCCTGCTGAATAGTTTAACGTGACAGGCTGTGTATTTGGAGTTTTCTGCTGCACTGGAAGTACTCAATGAAATGTTTTACCCTCTTTATAGGAAATGCATTTTGAAAGGCGTTCATGAAATGTTTTAAGGGGGTATTTTAAAGTAATGCTGATGATTTGCTAATGCATTATTTGCTTGATCTAAAGCCTACATAAAAGATCTTGATTTTCAAACACAACTAATGGTGTGGTCTCCATTATTGCGCCCACTTCGTGTCTCATTGGATGCGTGTGCTGAGTAGCTACTTTACACATAAGCCCCTGGCCGCCTTCCTGCTCGAGCCAAGCTACCCCCCGGAGAACTGGCGGTCCCAGTTCTTACAGGCATCGTTTACACTCATTTTTTAAGTCACAAATATGAATCCTTTTCGGGCTATTTTTTGCTTTCTCTCTTTGAATCTAAAACGTTTTATGTTGATACCTTCTGATTCCTTTAGGTGTACCGCTGTGTCGGCCGCCCCATGACACCACACAAAAAAACCACCACAATTACATATGTCCGTAAACAGTTTAAATAGTGAGGCAGTCAGTTTAAATAGTCTTAATTCCCGCGCTCGAGCTCATCACTGCCGTATCTCGCGATCATTGAAACGCCATGATTTATGTGAGGCCTGCTGGACCTCAGTGTAGGCCTGAGCCAGCAGCTGGCCTAGCGGCACGTGGCGTTGCCTTGAGGGTCACAAAGTTAGTGGCACCTAAAGGGCTGAGCGGGTGTGCAGTCTGCGATGATGCCATGGGCACTGATATGCTCACTACCATAGCGAAATCAAGACCCAGAATCAAGTGGGTGACCTGGTGACCTGCGGAGCGGGGCTGCATGATGTAGAGGGTGCCATGTTCGCGGGCACCGGGCTTGGAGCTTGCACTGGCAGTTATTGAGCCCTCTTAGAGACACGCCGGTGGCAGAAGGTGAGCAGTGAGGCCTGGGTGCGCAGGGGCGGGCAGTCACCGCTGGGCGGCGGGAGGGGCTGGGGTGCAGCAGCCTGTGTGTGCAGGGGCGAGCAGTCACCGCTGGGCGGCTGGAGGGGCTGGGGTGCAGCAGCCTGTGTGCGCAGGGGTGGGCAAGCGATGATGGCATGTGCTATTGTATGGACTCTGCCATTCATAAATCTGGACTCTGTTTCAGATAAGGGACCTGGTGGACCGCAGTGTATACTGGAACGTGGTTGGAGACACACAGGTGGCAGCAGGTGAGCAGTGAGACCTGGGTCCGCAGTGTCAGCACTCTCTCTCCCTTTCTTCTTTTCACTGTCTCTCTCTCTCCCTCTCTTTCTCTCTATCTCTCTCCCTCTCTTTCCCTCTTTTCTCTCTCTCTCCCTCTTTTTCTCTCTGTCTCTCCCTCTTTCTTTCTCTCTCTCCCTCTCCTTCCCTCTTTCTCTCTCTCTCTCTCTCCTTCGCTCACTCTCTCTGTTCTTTGATGAGCGCAGGACACATATTCTTATCTAGAATTTTGTCTTGCAGGCTGTGACCTACAAATTGTCCTGAGAAGACCCACCATGACTCTTTATAATAGTTGTTTTGAGGTTTTTTTAATGAAATGTATTGTCTCGTGATTCAAGTATGAATGAGTGATTCTCCTTTTTCTGAACACACATGCATGCTGATTGTGGTAATTATGCAACGTCAGGCAAATTGTTTTGTGCATGAATTTGTGGAGTTGATGTAACATATCTCTGTCCATGGGGCGGGTGGGGGTGCTGGGGAGGAGGGGGGTCCATGGGGGTGGTGGCGGTGGGTGTTGTGGCCCTCTTGGGGCTCCAGGCTGCATATTCAGTATCTCCATGGCATCTGTTGTTCTTCAGGTGTGGCTCTGGGCTGGGCTCCCATTTCTGGTGCAGGTTGTCGTGCGACTTTACACCAGGTCAGAGCAGGTGTTAAATCCCTGCTGCTAACGCTCCTTATCACCTGTTTTGGGATATTATCACCAAACTGGCTGGTCGTTGGGAATGTTGCGGAGTGGTGTAGCCGCGGCTTTTTGCACGGGAACGTTAGCACCAGCTTCTGAATGGGGCGATAAAATTATCCAAGGAAAGTTCAAATTATTGTAGTTTATTTCAAACGTTCATTTTCAAATTCACGGGTTTTCCATACATAACATTTAGAGGTTCATGTTATCCACTTCATTGAGGTATTTATCAAAAAATGCTCCAATGCATTTCGGACCCGGAGGGTCCTTTTTCAAGGAGCGCTGAAAAGAAACAGGATATAACTCTAATCAATGGTTGACATCACATAAACGTTGCATAAACATTTACCCAACAGCAATTCATTTATAAACGGGATCAATGTGAAAAATTTTCGGAACGTGGTTGAGTCACCTGCACCAAGGTGTATTCAATCGTGTTGTGGTGGCTTGTCAAATTACGGTGTGAGGAAAGGTGGGAGAGTGATCGTGCGCAACCACCAGCGAGCCGATACTTATGCACCCGTTCTTTTATGTTTCCCCAGACTTTATGAGGAACCGTTAAAGCATATCACGTAAGTCTTGTTTGTTAACGAGCGGCTTGTTTATTCATACCATATTTTTCACCATTCATTTTTTACTGTTTTTATCACCGTTACTTTCCCTGTTAAACACACCCATGAATTAACCATCCCACCATGAATCCACCTCGATGATTTTTATGACTTGCGCACGATCACGCTCCCACCTTTCCTCACACCGTAATTTGACAAGCCACCACAATACGATTGAATACACCTTGGTGCAGGTGACTCAACCACGTTACGTAAATTTTTCACATTGATCACCTTTATAAATGAATTGCTGTTGGGTAAATGTTTATGCAACGTTTATGTGATGTCAACCATTGATTAGAGTTATATCCTGTTTCTTTTCAGCGCTCCTTGAAAAAGGACCCTCCGGGTCCGAAATGCATTGGAGCATTTTTTGATAAATACCTCAATGAAGTGGATAACATGAACCTCTAAATGTTATGTATGGAAAACCCGTGAATTTGTAAACGAACGTTTGAAATAAACTACAATAATTTGAACTTTCCTTGAATCTTTTTGGAGTCAGTTGTGTCATAACAACGAACCATATAAGTGTGCCCTCAAGCAGGGATGCGCCTACACCCCAGTAGTGCACTCAACCTTTCAACAGTCTTGACGCATTAGGACAGTTGCCTCACCTGCTGGAGCACCTTGATCTCTGCTCAAACTTTCACCTATCTTTACAGCATATAATTTCTTTCAAACCTGAAACAGTGCGCCGTGCCTACATTGCTTACCTTGCGATAAAATTATCGCCACTTTGGCTGCGATAAAGTGTCGATAACTCGGCGATAAATCCTTGAGAATATACCCCAAAGAATAAAACATTTTTCCAAGGTAAATTTTATTTTCAGCTGCCCAGTGTTATTTTTCATCCTCCTCTCTGGAACTCACTTCCGCCTCAGCTCCGGACCACCACCTCCTCCCAGGCCTTCAAAACTGACCTCAAAGTTCTCCTTCTTCAAAGACATTTCCAAATGTAATCCATGCCCTCTGTTTTATCTGAAGGAAGCCCTTCAACTACTGAAAAATCTACTTTACATGACTATGGAAGTGTCTTCCCAGTGTGTTCTTGTGGTTTGAGAGTCTGCCTTCTAATGTAGTATTATCCTTCTTCCTGTATCTGGGACTCGTGTGTAACATGCACCCGTCACTTTCTCCTGTAACACACTGTTTTCTACCTCTTACATTTGGTTGTTTCGATATCTGCACAAGTGCCACCAGTGCCTACGTAACGTTTGCTCTTGTGCTGGAGTGTCCTCCATATTTTGCAGTATTATACCCCTATGTTTATTTGGTATGCTTTCTGTAACCTGCACACGTCACTTTTTCCTCCTGCAATACAACGTTTGCTACCTCTTATATTTTGTTGGCGCACGATGTCATTTTTGCTTCATTTAATGTAACGTTTGCTTTTGTATTTTGCTCACGTGTAATGTTCTCATGTATCAGTTCTGTTCCTTTTGTGAAGCGCTCTGACACCTTCGGGTAAAGTCCGCGCTATATAAAAATGCATAAATAAATAAATAAATAAATAAATAAATAAATAAAATAAATGAAAACTCACAAAAAGGTGGGAAGGCAACGCCCATTTTGACCATTAATGCAGCCTGCCCCCTTGCCTGGCACCCTGTGGATGGATGGATCTTAGCAGCTGGCTCCCTGGGCTGGAGGTTCGGCCTCCCCTAGAGTGGGCGGGGCTCCAGAGGAGACGTCACCGCTGTCTAATGAGGCAAAGTTCAAAGATAGCCTTGGATCAGGGTTGACAATGCAAACCCGAGCTCGGCCCTCTGTCGGCAGTCAGTAGAATTGCAGTCTTTAATCTGATCAAAATATCCTATGAGGCCCTGGTATGGGGGAGATGGCAAATCTGTTATACCCATAATGCATCTGTGTAAACATAGTGCTGTCGCAGCAGCGAAAGACCAGTATCGAGAATTATTGGACATTGATTCTAAAACTGTTTTGTAACATAGGATCTGATTCTTTTGGTTATACTGAAGGACTATAGGGTGATGCCGCCCTAATCGTATGATGTATAAATATGTATAGTCTCAATCAATCAAAAACAATTTTTGGAGGATCTCTTCGCCGTTGAGATCTGATAATATGGTTTAAAGAATAATTAGTTATGCACGTGTGTGAGTCGTGATGGAAAGTGGATTAGTAAGCTTCAACAAACGTTAACGTTTACGTGTTCCTTATTCCAGAACACTGCTTGCTTTTAGCGCCACTAAATGTGCTTTCGTTTCCCGTGGTTCCCCGGGCTCTACCCGCAAATATTTCATCAGTCTTAAACTGATTGGTGCAGGCGGAGCCGCAGCGTTAACGTGACGATGTAACCCCCATGAGGACCTCTGTTGGCCGTCAGTGGCATTGCAGACTTTCGTCTCCATTGATCTCGAGTAGTGGACTTTGAAAACAAGCACTGGTAAATGCAGCTTACTCATAATGCATTGCAAGCACTGATCCGCCATTGGGCATTCATTTTATGTTTATCCTGTAAATGATCTCTATTTAATGACCATATTTAGTGTGAAAAATCAATATTACACGTTGTTCACTTGCTAGTTCAATGCTGCCTACAATCACTCAATCAATCAATCAATAGAATTTGTGTAGCGCGCTACTCACCCGTTAGGGTCTCAAGGCGCTGAGGGGGGGAGGGGGGATACTACTGCTCGAACAGCCAGGTCTTGAGTTGTTTCCTGAAGGAGAGATGATCCAGGGTCAGCCGTAGGTGAGTGCGGAGGGAGTTCCATGTCTTGGCTGCCAGGTAGGAGAAGGATCTTCCTCCGACGGTGGATTTGCGGATTCGTGGGACGGAGGCGAGGGCGAGGCTGGCGGAGCTGGCGGGTGGGTGTGTAGAATGTGAGTCGGCTGTTGAGGTACTTCGGGCCCGTGTCGTGGAGAACCTTGTGTGCGTGGGTGAGGAGTCTGAACGTGATCCTCTTGTTGACGGGGAGCCAGTGCAGGTCCCTCAGGTGGGCCGAGATGTGGCTGCGGCGAGGGACGTCCAAGGATGAGTCGTTCCTCACAGACAAAACATGTGTGGTGTAATTAGTCCACAGTTTGATGTGAACCTGAAGGATTTGGTAAACCTGGCAGTACAATCTGTTGACATCCTGTCACTTTTGGTAGGTACAAAATTGAACTAACGTTTCTGAGTATAAGGCATCCATGGTCCTCTTTTACATATTTTTTTAATTTAATCGCTGGCTGCATTTTGTTTCACTTCATTGTTTCGTCACTTCATCTCCCATTCTGCATTTTCGGTTTTCAGCACCGTTTGCACATTTATTTACTTTCATAGGGGCATATTTACAAGGGCTCTATCTCCGTGTGAAAACAAGTCTTACCGGCTGTCCGAGAAGGTGAAGAACAGCATCCAGGGTGAGGTGACCAAGATGCTGGAGCTGGGAGTGATCGAACCCTCCAGCAGCCCATGGGCTAGTCCGGTTGTGCTGGTGCCGAAAGCGGCTCCACCGGGCACCACACCCGAACTTCGGTTCTGTGTGGACTATCGGGGGTTGAACTCTGTCACCAAGACAGATGCTCACCCGATACCACGGGCAGACGAGCTGATTGACCGTCTGGGAGCCGCCAAGTACCTCAGCACCATCGACTTGACATCGGGGTACTGGCAGATTGCCATGGCCGATGGAGCGAAGGAGAAGACAGCATTCTCCACCCCCGAGGGCCACTTCCAATTTCGAGTGATGCCCTTCAGGCTCAAGAATGCTCCTGCCACCTTCCAGCGGTTGGTGAACCAGGTGCTATCTGGCCTGGAGTCCTTCTCAGCTGCGTACCTGGATGAAATAGCTGTCTTCAGTAGCACCTGGGAGGACCATCTGCAGCATCTCCAGGTGGTGCTGCGGGCGTTACAACGTGCTGGCATGACCATCAAGGCTAGCAAGTGCCAGATTGGACAGGGATCTGTCGTGTACCTGGGACTCTTGGTGGGCGGAGGTAAGGTGCAACCCCTCCAGGCCAAAATTGTAACCATCATGGCCAGGGAGCCCCCTAAGACTCAGACTGAGGTCCGAGCTTTCCTCGGCCTCACTGGCTATTACCGCAGGTTTGTCAAGGGATATGGCACCATCGTGGCCCCCTTGACCGCGTTGACGTCCAAAAAGCAGCCACGCAAGGTGATCTGGACGGCTGCTTGCCAGGAGGCATTTGAAACAGTGAAGCGCGCGATGTGCACCGCTCCGGTGATGGCCACTCTGGACTTCCAAAAAGAATTCATCGTGCAGACAGATGCCTCAGAGCATGGCATAGGCGCCGTGCTGTCGCAACTCAACAATGATGGCCAAGACCAACCTGTGGCCTTCATCTCTAGAAGACTCCTCCCTCGGGAACATACCTTTTTGGCTCTCACTTCCTGGTTCAAACCGACCACCGACCCCTTCGCTGGCTCATGCAAATGAGAGGCGAAAATCCCAAGTTGCTAAGGTGGTCCATTTCCCTACAGGGGATGGACTTTAGGGTGGAACATCGGCCCGGAGTTGACCACGCCAATGCTGACGGTCTCTCCCGGTTTTTCCGCCTTAGTGACGAGAACTCCCTAGAGGTTGGGTAGTTCTCCCCACTTTCAGCTGGGGGGGACACATGTTCGACCTGTCAGCCCTAGGGTAGTCTTCCCCTGTGTTTTTTTTGCCCTTGACTCTTTTTTCCCACCATCTTTTTGTTGGACCTTAGGTCTTCGGGGACCTTTTTCATGGCTAATCCATGTTAGGGTGCAGGTGCTCTCTACTTCAAACATGGCTGCCACTGGCCCCTGCTACTGCAGCGTGGTCTTTTTAGTGTAGCACCCTAGTTGCCAGGAGCAGGCTGGATCCCCATACAATGTTGCAATGCCAGCCACCCATCCCCTGTCCATAGGTAAAGTGGGGAAGCTCCTGGAACCTTCCAGAAGAAAGGCGGAGCTGATTTTTGCCGCCTTAGAGAGTGGTCACCTGACCTGGGCATACTTAAGAAAGGGAGGGAACTTTTTCTAGTCAGTTGGGGCATCACTGACCTGGGGAACCAACGCAGGAGTTTTAGGCGAGAGGGCCTAGTTAGGAACCTCTGCTACTGGGAGTGAAGGGATTTAGGTGCTGCCTCTTAAGCTGGGTGAGGTGTCCTAGACTAGCCCCCTGATCTGGCCCAGCGTAGGGAACGCCAGGGTCCATCTGCTTTGACTGAGGAAAATTCATCAAGCCTCTAACTCACCCCCCCCCCCTTCAATTTCAAGAAACCAGAATACAAGGGCGCAGAACCATCCAAGCGCCAAGAAGTTTACTTTCCTTTGACCAGAGACTGCTGGGGGATCGACCAGGTACTAGACTGTGCTGCCCTGCGTGCCCCCTGCCTGCAGAGGGCCCACCTTGCCCCACTTGTCTCCCCTTGACTGAACTACTCTGCTCCCATCCTGCCTGCAGTATTTGCTGACTAACTTGAAGAGCGCAGTACTCTGTTCCCCTGCCCAGTGCTGTGTCAGAGACTGCTGTCCCTGCTGAACTGTGGGAGAAACGCTATATTCTGCTCCCCCCTAACCAGCGCTGTACATCATCCTGCCTGCCCCGAGCTAACTGTACTCCCGTGGTTCAAGCGCTGTGATCCTGAGGCGCTTTTCTCCTCAGAACTCATCCTGTCTGCAGTTGTCCCCAAGCGCTCTCCTGAGCCGATTGATTTAATCCCCCCATGTAGCGCTGCGGCGCCTGGTTATTACCTCCACGAGGCGCTATTGATATTCCCCCTAATCACTGCCGCAGCCCGGAGCTGTGTGACGCCGTCGGAGGCACCTGAGGAGGCCTGGCGTTCATCGCGGTATTCGCGCCGCCCACGCGACACACCTGAGGTGCGGCTGTCCTGCTGTCGCGTGGCGACCTGCGCCAGCTTCAATTGCCCCCTCGGCGGCCCCCGTATGTGAGGAGAGGGCCGCCGCATCCCGCGCATCAGGCCGCGGTAGGCCCGAAGCCAAGCTGTCCCTTCCCACATGACCGGGGAGCTCCTCCGCCCCGTCCCCGGGCGCCGCGCTGCCATTGGTCGAGGCAGGCGCACCCTCGAGGCGGGCTACGCGGTTGGCTGGAGCCACCCCGGCCCCGATCTGGATTGGCCCCGACCGGAGCTCTGCCTGTGGGCCCTGAGGCGGCCTGTAACCATCGCGGAGGGGGCAGTAGAGCCTCATTGCCCCCTCCTTTCAGCTCTGCACGTCGGTCTCACCCCGGCCCCGGCGCTGGTGCCCAGAGGCCCCACCTGCACCACGCCGGGTCGAAGGAGGCCCTGGGAGGGTCGAGCACTCTGCCCCCTCTGCCATCGACTATGCAAGGGCCCGAAGGGCCGAAATACATAAGGTAATCCCCCGGGGAGGAGGGCGGTAGGCCAGGTAAGGCCCGAGGTCGCCCCTCCCCTAGGGTGAACTGAGACTGGGCCCCGTTGGCCCCCCTTTAATGTGCCTCAAGAATTGGGAGGCTTGGGGACAGACACTTACCCCACGGCATAGAACTGCCTTATTGCCAGTTTCCGGCCTGTAGTGCTCATGTTTACGCTCATATTTACAAGCCTGCTAATGGAATGGTGATCTTTTTTCACGGTACTGAATTTCTTGCAGAGGCGGGCATCTACAGTTCCTGATGGGGCCGGATTGTGGTACTTATTGACTCATTCTAATGTTACTTTGATTATCTAATTTTGGTCGCAAGACTGTTGATATTTACAAGGGGAAATGCTTCTGATTTCTACCCACAGGTTAGCCCATGGTTTATAAAACTACCTTCTAGCCTGCTGAATAGTTTAACGTGACAGGCTGTGTATTTGGAGTTTTCTGCTGCACTGGAAGTACTCAATGAAATGTTTTACCCTCTTTATAGGAAATGCATTTTGAAAGGCGTTCATGAAATGTTTTAAGGGGGTATTTTAAAGTAATGCTGATGATTTGCTAATGCATTATTTGCTTGATCTAAAGCCTACATAAAAGATCTTGATTTTCAAACACAACTAATGGTGTGGTCTCCATTATTGCGCCCACTTCGTGTCTCATTGGATGCGTGTGCTGAGTAGCTACTTTACACATAAGCCCCTGGCCGCCTTCCTGCTCGAGCCAAGCTACCCCCCGGAGAACTGGCGGTCCCAGTTCTTACAGGCATCGTTTACACTCATTTTTTAAGTCACAAATATGAATCCTTTTCGGGCTATTTTTTGCTTTCTCTCTTTGAATCTAAAACGTTTTATGTTGATACCTTCTGATTCCTTTAGGTGTACCGCTGTGTCGGCCGCCCCATGACACCACACAAAAAAACCACCACAATTACATATGTCCGTAAACAGTTTAAATAGTGAGGCAGTCAGTTTAAATAGTCTTAATTCCCGCGCTCGAGCTCATCACTGCCGTATCTCGCGATCATTGAAACGCCATGATTTATGTGAGGCCTGCTGGACCTCAGTGTAGGCCTGAGCCAGCAGCTGGCCTAGCGGCACGTGGCGTTGCCTTGAGGGTCACAAAGTTAGTGGCACCTAAAGGGCTGAGCGGGTGTGCAGTCTGCGATGATGCCATGGGCACTGATATGCTCACTACCATAGCGAAATCAAGACCCAGAATCAAGTGGGTGACCTGGTGACCTGCGGAGCGGGGCTGCATGATGTAGAGGGTGCCATGTTCGCGGGCACCGGGCTTGGAGCTTGCACTGGCAGTTATTGAGCCCTCTTAGAGACACGCCGGTGGCAGAAGGTGAGCAGTGAGGCCTGGGTGCGCAGGGGCGGGCAGTCACCGCTGGGCGGCGGGAGGGGCTGGGGTGCAGCAGCCTGTGTGTGCAGGGGCGAGCAGTCACCGCTGGGCGGCTGGAGGGGCTGGGGTGCAGCAGCCTGTGTGCGCAGGGGTGGGCAAGCGATGATGGCATGTGCTATTGTATGGACTCTGCCATTCATAAATCTGGACTCTGTTTCAGATAAGGGACCTGGTGGACCGCAGTGTATACTGGAACGTGGTTGGAGACACACAGGTGGCAGCAGGTGAGCAGTGAGACCTGGGTCCGCAGTGTCAGCACTCTCTCTCCCTTTCTTCTTTTCACTGTCTCTCTCTCTCCCTCTCTTTCTCTCTATCTCTCTCCCTCTCTTTCCCTCTTTTCTCTCTCTCTCCCTCTTTTTCTCTCTGTCTCTCCCTCTTTCTTTCTCTCTCTCCCTCTCCTTCCCTCTTTCTCTCTCTCTCTCTCTCCTTCGCTCACTCTCTCTGTTCTTTGATGAGCGCAGGACACATATTCTTATCTAGAATTTTGTCTTGCAGGCTGTGACCTACAAATTGTCCTGAGAAGACCCACCATGACTCTTTATAATAGTTGTTTTGAGGTTTTTTTAATGAAATGTATTGTCTCGTGATTCAAGTATGAATGAGTGATTCTCCTTTTTCTGAACACACATGCATGCTGATTGTGGTAATTATGCAACGTCAGGCAAATTGTTTTGTGCATGAATTTGTGGAGTTGATGTAACATATCTCTGTCCATGGGGCGGGTGAGGGTGCTGGGGAGGAGGGGGGTCCATGGGGGTGGTGGCGGTGGGTGTTGTGGCCCTCTTGGGGCTCCAGGCTGCATATTCAGTATCTCCATGGCATCTGTTGTTCTTCAGGTGTGGCTCTGGGCTGGGCTCCCATTTCTGGTGCAGGTTGTCGTGCGACTTTACACCAGGTCAGAGCAGGTGTTAAATCCCTGCTGCTAACGCTCCTTATCACCTGTTTTGGGATATTATCACCAAACTGGCTGGTCGTTGGGAATGTTGCGGAGTGGTGTAGCCGCGGCTTTTTGCACGGGAACGTTAGCACCAGCTTCTGAATGGGGCGATAAAATTATCCAAGGAAAGTTCAAATTATTGTAGTTTATTTCAAACGTTCATTTTCAAATTCACGGGTTTTCCATACATAACATTTAGAGGTTCATGTTATCCACTTCATTGAGGTATTTATCAAAAAATGCTCCAATGCATTTCGGACCCGGAGGGTCCTTTTTCAAGGAGCGCTGAAAAGAAACAGGATATAACTCTAATCAATGGTTGACATCACATAAACGTTGCATAAACATTTACCCAACAGCAATTCATTTATAAACGGGATCAATGTGAAAAATTTTCGGAACGTGGTTGAGTCACCTGCACCAAGGTGTATTCAATCGTGTTGTGGTGGCTTGTCAAATTACGGTGTGAGGAAAGGTGGGAGAGTGATCGTGCGCAACCACCAGCGAGCCGATACTTATGCACCCGTTCTTTTATGTTTCCCCAGACTTTATGAGGAACCGTTAAAGCATATCACGTAAGTCTTGTTTGTTAACGAGCGGCTTGTTTATTCATACCATATTTTTCACCATTCATTTTTTACTGTTTTTATCACCGTTACTTTCCCTGTTAAACACACCCATGAATTAACCATCCCAGCATGAATCCACCTCGATGATTTTTATGACTTGCGCACGATCACGCTCCCACCTTTCCTCACACCGTAATTTGACAAGCCACCACAATACGATTGAATACACCTTGGTGCAGGTGACTCAACCACGTTACGTACATTTTTCACATTGATCACCTTTATAAATGAATTGCTGTTGGGTAAATGTTTATGCAACGTTTATGTGATGTCAACCATTGATTAGAGTTATATCCTGTTTCTTTTCAGCGCTCCTTGAAAAAGGACCCTCCGGGTCCGAAATGCATTGGAGCATTTTTTGATAAATACCTCAATGAAGTGGATAACATGAACCTCTAAATGTTATGTATGGAAAACCCGTGAATTTGAAAACGAACGTTTGAAATAAACTACAATAATTTGAACTTTCCTTGAATCTTTTTGGAGTCAGTTGTGTCATAACAACGAACCATATAAGTGTGCCCTCAAGCAGGGATGCGCCTACACCCCAGTAGTGCACTCAACCTTTCAACAGTCTTGACGCATTAGGACAGTTGCCTCACCTGCTGGAGCACCTTGATCTCTGCTCAAACTTTCACCTATCTTTACAGCATATAATTTCTTTCAAACCTGAAACATTGCTTACCTTGCGATAAAATTATCGCCACTTTGGCTGCGATAAAGTGTCGATAACTCGGCGATAAATCCTTGAGAATATACCCCAAAGAATAAAACATTTTTCCAAGGTAAATTTTATTTTCAGCTGCCCAGTGTTATTTTTCATCCTCCTCTCTGGAACTCACTTCCGCCTCAGCTCCGGACCACCACCTCCTCCCAGGCCTTCAAAACTGACCTCAAAGTTCTCCTTCTTCAAAGACATTTCCAAATGTAATCCATGCCCTCTGTTTTATCTGAAGGAAGCCCTTCAACTACTGAAAAATCTACTTTACATGACTATGGAAGTGTCTTCCCAGTGTGTTCTTGTGGTTTGAGAGTCTGCCTTCTAATGTAGTATTATCCTTCTTCCTGTATCTGGGACTCATGTGTAACATGCACCCGTCACTTTCTCCTGTAACACACTGTTTTCTACCTCTTACATTTGGTTGTTTCGATATCTGCACAAGTGCCACCAGTGCCTACGTAACGTTTGCTCTTGTGCTGGAGTGTCCTCCATATTTTGCAGTATTATACCCCTATGTTTATTTGGTATGCTTTCTGTAACCTGCACACGTCACTTTTTCCTCCTGCAATACAACGTTTGCTACCTCTTATATTTTGTTGGCGCACGATGTCATTTTTGCTTCATTTAATGTAACGTTTGCTTTTGTATTTTGCTCACGTGTAATGTTCTCATGTATCAGTTCTGTTCCTTTTGTGAAGCGCTCTGACACCTTCGGGTAAAGTCCGCGCTATATAAAAATGCATAAATAAATAAATAAATAAATAAATAAAATAAATGAAAACTCACAAAAAGGTGGGAAGGCAACGCCCATTTTGACCATTAATGCAGCCTGCCCCCTTGCCTGGCACCCTGTGGATGGATGGATCTTAGCAGCTGGCTCCCTGGGCTGGAGGTTCGGCCTCCCCTAGAGTGGGCGGGGCTCCAGAGGAGACGTCACCGCTGTCTAATGAGGCAAAGTTCAAAGATAGCCTTGGATCAGGGTTGACAATGCAAACCCGAGCTCGGCCCTCTGTCGGCAGTCAGTAGAATTGCAGTCTTTAATCTGATCAAAATATCCTATGAGGCCCTGGTATGGGGGAGATGGCAAATCTGTTATACCCATAATGCATCTGTGTAAACATAGTGCTGTCGCAGCAGCGAAAGACCATTATCGAGAATTATTGGACATTGATTCTAAAACTGTTTTGTAACATAGGATCTGATTCTTTTGGTTATACTGAAGGACTATAGGGTGATGCCGCCCTAATCGTATGATGTATAAATATGTATGGTCTCGGTGAAAAACAATTTTTGGAGGATCTCTTCGCCGTTGAGATCTGATAATATGGTTTAAAGAATAATTAGATATGCACGTGTGTGAGTCGTGATGGAAAGTGGATTAGTAAGCTTCAACAAACGTTAACGTTTACGTGTTCCTTATTCCAGAACACTGCTTGCTTTTAGCACCACTAAATGTGCTTTCGTTTCCCGTGGTTCCCCGGGCTCTACCCGCAAATATTTCATCAGTCTTAAACTGATTGGTGCAGGCGGAGCCGCAGCGTTAACGTGACGATGTAACCCCCATGAGGACCTCTGTTGGCCGTCAGTGGCATTGCAGTCTTTCGTCTCCATTGATCTCGAGTAGTGGACTTTGAAAACAAGCACTGGTAAATGCAGCTTACTCATAATGCATTGCCAGCACTGATCCGCCATTGGGCATTCATTTTATGTTTATCCTGTAAATGATCTCTATTTAATGACCATATTTAGTGTGAAAAATCAATATTACACGTTGTTCACTTGCTAGTTCAATGCTGCCTACAATCACTCAATCAATCAATCAATAGAATTTGTGTAGCGCGCTACTCACCCGTTAGGGTCTCAAGGCGCTGAGGGGGGGAGGGGGGATACTACTGCTCGAACAGCCAGGTCTTGAGTTGTTTCCTGAAGGAGAGATGATCCAGGGTCAGCCGTAGGTGAGTGCGGAGGGAGTTCCATGTCTTGGCTGCCAGGTAGGAGAAGGATCTTCCTCCGACGGTGGATTTGCGGATTCGTGGGACGGAGGCGAGGGCGAGGCTGGCGGAGCTGGCGGGTGGGTGTGTAGAATGTGAGTCGGCTGTTGAGGTACTTCGGGCCCGTGTCGTGGAGAACCTTGTGTGCGTGGGTGAGGAGTCTGAACGTGATCCTCTTGTTGACGGGGAGCCAGTGCAGGCCCCTCAGGTGGGCCGAGATGTGGCTGCGGCGAGGGACGTCCAAGGATGAGTCGTGCCTCACAGACAAAACATGTGTGGTGTAATTAGTCCACAGTTTGATGTGAACCTGAAGGATTTGGTAAACCTGGCAGAACAATCTGTTGACATCCTGTCACTTTTGGTAGGTACAAAATTGAACTAACGTTTCTGAGTATAAGGCATCCATGGTCCTCTTTTACATATTTTTTTAATTTAATCGCTGGCTGCATTTTGTTTCACTTCATTGTTTCGTCACTTCATCTCCCATTCTGCATTTTCGGTTTTCAGCACCGTTTGCACATTTATTTACTTTCATAGGGGCATATTTACAAGGGCTCTATCTCCGTGTGAAAACAAGTCTTACCGGCTGTCCGAGAAGGTGAAGAACAGCATCCAGGGTGAGGTGACCAAGATGCTGGAGCTGGGAGTGATCGAACCCTCCAGCAGCCCATGGGCTAGTCCGGTTGTGCTGGTGCCGAAAGCGGCTCCACCGGGCACCACACCCGAACTTCGGTTCTGTGTGGACTATCGGGGGTTGAACTCTGTCACCAAGACAGATGCTCACCCGATACCACGGGCAGACGAGCTGATTGACCGTCTGGGAGCCGCCAAGTACCTCAGCACCATCGACTTGACATCGGGGTACTGGCAGATTGCCATGGCCGATGGAGCGAAGGAGAAGACAGCATTCTCCACCCCCGAGGGCCACTTCCAATTTTGAGTGATGCCCTTCAGGCTCAAGAATGCTCCTGCCACCTTCCAGCGGTTGCTGAACCAGGTGCTATCTGGCCTGGAGTCCTTCTCAGCTGCGTACCTGGATGAAATAGCTGTCTTCAGTAGCACCTGGGAGGACCATCTGCAGCATCTCCAGGTGGTGCTGCGGGCGTTACAACGTGCTGGCATGACCATCAAGGCTAGCAAGTGCCAGATTGGACAGGGATCTGTCGTGTACCTGGGACTCTTGGTGGGCGGAGGTAAGGTGCAACCCCTCCAGGCCAAAATTGTAACCATCATGGCCAGGGAGCCCCCTAAGACTCAGACTGAGGTCCGAGCTTTCCTCGGCCTCACTGGCTATTACCGCAGGTTTGTCAAGGGATATGGCACCATCGTGGCCCCCTTGACCGCGTTGACGTCCAAAAAGCAGCCACGCAAGGTGATCTGGACGGCTGCTTGCCAGGAGGCATTTGAAACAGTGAAGCGCGCGATGTGCACCGCTCCGGTGATGGCCACTCTGGACTTCCAAAAAGAATTCATCGTGCAGACAGATGCCTCAGAGCATGGCATAGGCGCCGTGCTGTCGCAACTCAACAATGATGGCCAAGACCAACCTGTGGCCTTCATCTCTAGAAGACTCCTCCCTCGGGAACATACCTTTTTGGCTCTCACTTCCTGGTTCAAACCGACCACCGACCCCTTCGCTGGCTCATGCAAATGAGAGGCGAAAATCCCAAGTTGCTAAGGTGGTCCATTTCCCTACAGGGGATGGACTTTAGGGTGGAACATCGGCCCGGAGTTGACCACGCCAATGCTGACGGTCTCTCCCGGTTTTTCCGCCTTAGTGACGAGAACTCCCTAGAGGTTGGGTAGTTCTCCCCACTTTCAGCTGGGGGGGACGCATGTTCGACCTGTCAGCCCTAGGGTAGTCTTCCCCTGTGTTTTTTTTGCCCTTGCCTCTTTTTTCCCACCATCTTTTTGTTGGACCTTAGGTCTTCGGGGACCTTTTTCATGGCTAATCCATGTTAGGGTGCAGGTGCTGTCTACTTCAAACATGGCTGCCACTGGCCCCTGCTACTGCAGCGTGGTCTTTTTAGTGTAGCACCCTAGTTGCCAGGAGCAGGCTGGATCCCCATACAATGTTGCAATGCCAGACACCCATCCCCTGTCCATAGGTAAAGTGGGGAAGCTCCTGGAACCTTCCAGAAGAAAGGCGGAGCTGATTTTTGCCGCCTTAGAGAGTGGTCACCTGACCTGGGCATACTTAAGAAAGGGAGGGAACTTTTTCTAGTCAGTTGGGGCATCACTGACCTGGGGAACCAACGCAGGAGTTTTAGGCGAGAGGGCCTAGTTAGGAACCTATGCTACTGGGAGTGAAGGGATTTAGGTGCTGCCTCTTAAGCTGGGTGAGGTGTCCTAGACTAGCCCCCTGATCTGGCCCAGCGTAGGGAACGCCAGGGTCCATCTGCTGTGACTGAGGAAAATTCATCAAGCCTCTAACTCACCCCCCCCCCCTTCAATTTCAAGAAACCAGAATACAAGGGCGCAGAACCATCCAAGCGCCAAGAAGTTTACTTTCCTTTGACCAGAGACTGCTGGGGGATCGACCAGGTACTAGACTGTGCTGCCCTGCGTGCCCCCTGCCTGCAGAGGGCCCACCTTGCCCCACTTGTCTCCCCTTGACTGAACTACTCTGCTCCCATCCTGCCTGCAGTATTTGCTGACTAACTTGAAGAGCGCAGTACTCTGTTCCCCTGCCCAGTGCTGTGTCAGAGACTGCTGTCCCTGCTGAACTGTGGGAGAAACGCTATATTCTGCTCCCCCCTAACCAGCGCTGTACATCATCCTGCCTGCCCCGAGCTAACTGTACTCCCGTGGTTCAAGCGCTGTGATCCTGAGGCGCTTTTCTCCTCAGAACTCATCCTGTCTGCAGTTGTCCCCAAGCGCTCTCCTGAGCCGATTGATTTAATCCCCCCATGTAGCGCTGCGGCGCCTGGTTATTACCTCCACGAGGCGCTATTGATATTCCCCCTAATCACTGCCGCAGCCCGGAGCTGTGTGACGCCGTCGGAGGCACCTGAGGAGGCCTGGCGTTCATCGCGGTATTCGCGCCGCCCACGCGACACACCTGAGGTGCGGCTGTCCTGCTGTCGCGTGGCGACCTGCGCCAGCTTCAATTGCCCCCTCGGCGGCCCCCGTATGTGAGGAGAGGGCCGCCGCGTCCCGCGCATCAGGCCGCGGTAGGCCCGAAGCCAAGCTGTCCCTTCCCACATGACCGGGGAGCTCCTCCGCCCCGTCCCCGGGCGCCGCGCTGCCATTGGTCGAGGCAGGCGCACCCTCGAGGCGGGCTACGCGGTTGGCTGGAGCCACCCCGGCCCCGATCTGGATTGGCCCCGACCGGAGCTCTGCCTGTGGGCCCTGAGGCGGCCTGTAACCATCGCGGAGGGGGCAGTAGAGCCTCATTGCCCCCTCCTTTCAGCTCTGCACGTCGGTCTCACCCCGGCCCCGGCGCTGGTGCCCAGAGGCCCCACCTGCACCACGCCGGGTCGAAGGAGGCCCTGGGAGGGTCGAGCACTCTGCCCCCTCTGCCATCGACTATGCAAGGGCCCGAAGGGCCGAAATACATAAGGTAATCCCCCGGGGAGGAGGGCGGTAGGCCAGGTAAGGCCCGAGGTCGCCCCTCCCCTGGGGTGAACTGAGACTGGGCCCCGTTGGCCCCCCTTTAATGTGCCTCAAGAATTGGGAGGCTTGGGGACAGACACTTACCCCACGGCATAGAACTGCCTTATTGCCAGTTTCCGGCCTGTAGTGCTCATGTTTACGCTCATATTTACAAGCCTGCTAATGGAATGGTGATCTTTTTTCACGGTACTGAATTTCTTGCAGAGGCGGGCATCTACAGTTCCTGATGGGGCCGGATTGTGGTACTTATTGACTCATTCTAATGTTACTTTGATTATCTAATTTTGGTCGCAAGACTGTTGATATTTACAAGGGGAAATGCTTCTGATTTCTACCCACAGGTTAGCCCATGGTTTATAAAACTACCTTCTAGCCTGCTGAATAGTTTAACGTGACAGGCTGTGTATTTGGAGTTTTCTGCTGCACTGGAAGTACTCAATGAAATGTTTTACCCTCTTTATAGGAAATGCATTTTGAAAGGCGTTCATGAAATGTTTTAAGGGGGTATTTTAAAGTAATGCTGATGATTTGCTAATGCATTATTTGCTTGATCTAAAGCCTACATAAAAGATCTTGATTTTCAAACACAACTAATGGTGTGGTCTCCATTATTGCGCCCACTTCGTGTCTCATTGGATGCGTGTGCTGAGTAGCTACTTTACACATAAGCCCCTGGCCGCCTTCCTGCTCGAGCCAAGCTACCCCCCGGAGAACTGGCGGTCCCAGTTCTTACAGGCATCGTTTACACTCATTTTTTAAGTCACAAATATGAATCCTTTTCGGGCTATTTTTTGCTTTCTCTCTTTGAATCTAAAACGTTTTATGTTGATACCTTCTGATTCCTTTAGGTGTACCGCTGTGTCGGCCGCCCCATGACACCACACAAAAAAACCACCACAATTACATATGTCCGTAAACAGTTTAAATAGTGAGGCAGTCAGTTTAAATAGTCTTAATTCCCGCGCTCGAGCTCATCACTGCCGTATCTCGCGATCATTGAAACGCCATGATTTATGTGAGGCCTGCTGGACCTCAGTGTAGGCCTGAGCCAGCAGCTGGCCTAGCGGCACGTGGCGTTGCCTTGAGGGTCACAAAGTTAGTGGCACCTAAAGGGCTGAGCGGGTGTGCAGTCTGCGATGATGCCATGGGCACTGATATGCTCACTACCATAGCGAAATCAAGACCCAGAATCAAGTGGGTGACCTGGTGACCTGCGGAGCGGGGCTGCATGATGTAGAGGGTGCCATGTTCGCGGGCACCGGGCTTGGAGCTTGCACTGGCAGTTATTGAGCCCTCTTAGAGACACGCCGGTGGCAGAAGGTGAGCAGTGAGGCCTGGGTGCGCAGGGGCGGGCAGTCACCGCTGGGCGGCGGGAGGGGCTGGGGTGCAGCAGCCTGTGTGTGCAGGGGCGAGCAGTCACCGCTGGGCGGCTGGAGGGGCTGGGGTGCAGCAGCCTGTGTGCGCAGGGGTGGGCAAGCGATGATGGCATGTGCTATTGTATGGACTCTGCCATTCATAAATCTGGACTCTGTTTCAGATAAGGGACCTGGTGGACCGCAGTGTATACTGGAACGTGGTTGGAGACACACAGGTGGCAGCAGGTGAGCAGTGAGACCTGGGTCCGCAGTGTCAGCACTCTCTCTCCCTTTCTTCTTTTCACTGTCTCTCTCTCTCCCTCTCTTTCTCTCTATCTCTCTCCCTCTCTTTCCCTCTTTTCTCTCTCTCTCCCTCTTTTTCTCTCTGTCTCTCCCTCTTTCTTTCTCTCTCTCCCTCTCCTTCCCTCTTTCTCTCTCTCTCTCTCTCTCTTTCGCTCACTCTCTATGTTCTTTGATGAGCGCAGGACACATATTCTTATCTAGAATTTTGTCTTGCAGGCTGTGACCTACAAATTGTCCTGAGAAGACCCACCATGACTCTTTATAATAGTTGTTTTGAGGTTTTTTTAATGAAATGTATTGTCTCGTGATTCAAGTATGAATGAGTGATTCTCCTTTTTCTGAACACACATGCATGCTGATTGTGGTAATTATGCAACGTCAGGCAAATTGTTTTGTGCATGAATTTGTGGAGTTGATGTAACATATCTCTGTCCATGGGGCGGGTGGGGGTGCTGGGGAGGAGGGGGGTCCATGGGGGTGGTGGCGGTGGGTGTTGTGGCCCTCTTGGGGCTCCAGGCTGCATATTCAGTATCTCCATGGCATCTGTTGTTCTTCAGGTGTGGCTCTGGGCTGGGCTCCCATTTCTGGTGCAGGTTGTCGTGCGACTTTACACCAGGTCAGAGCAGGTGTTAAATCCCTGCTGCTAACGCTCCTTATCACCTGTTTTGGGATATTATCACCAAACTGGCTGGTCGTTGGGAATGTTGCGGAGTGGTGTAGCCGCGGCTTTTTGCACGGGAACGTTAGCACCAGCTTCTGAATGGGGCGATAAAATTATCCAAGGAAAGTTCAAATTATTGTAGTTTATTTCAAACGTTCATTTTCAAATTCACGGGTTTTCCATACATAACATTTAGAGGTTCATGTTATCCACTTCATTGAGGTATTTATCAAAAAATGCTCCAATGCATTTCGGACCCGGAGGGTCCTTTTTCAAGGAGCGCTGAAAAGAAACAGGATATAACTCTAATCAATGGTTGACATCACATAAACGTTGCATAAACATTTACCCAACAGCAATTCATTTATAAACGGGATCAATGTGAAAAATTTTCGGAACGTGGTTGAGTCACCTGCACCAAGGTGTATTCAATCGTGTTGTGGTGGCTTGTCAAATTACGGTGTGAGGAAAGGTGGGAGAGTGATCGTGCGCAACCACCAGCGAGCCGATACTTATGCACCCGTTCTTTTATGTTTCCCCAGACTTTATGAGGAACCGTTAAAGCATATCACGTAAGTCTTGTTTGTTAACGAGCGGCTTGTTTATTCATACCATATTTTTCACCATTCATTTTTTACTGTTTTTATCACCGTTACTTTCCCTGTTAAACACACCCATGAATTAACCATCCCAGCATGAATCCACCTCGATGATTTTTGACTTGCGCACGATCACGCTCCCACCTTTCCTCACACCGTAATTTGACAAGCCACCACAATACGATTGAATACACCTTGGTGCAGGTGACTCAACCACGTTACGTAAATTTTTCACATTGATCACCTTTATAAATGAATTGCTGTTGGGTAAATGTTTATGCAACGTTTATGTGATGTCAACCATTGATTAGAGTTATATCCTGTTTCTTTTCAGCGCTCCTTGAAAAAGGACCCTCCGGGTCCGAAATGCATTGGAGCATTTTTTGATAAATACCTCAATGAAGTGGATAACATGAACCTCTAAATGTTATGTATGGAAAACCCGTGAATTTGAAAACGAACGTTTGAAATAAACTACAATAATTTGAACTTTCCTTGAATCTTTTTGGAGTCAGTTGTGTCATAACAACGAACCATATAAGTGTGCCCTCAAGCAGGGATGCGCCTACACCCCAGTAGTGCACTCAACCTTTCAACAGTCTTGACGCATTAGGACAGTTGCCTCACCTGCTGGAGCACCTTGATCTCTGCTCAAACTTTCACCTATCTTTACAGCATATAATTTCTTTCAAACCTGAAACAGTGCGCCGTGCCTACATTGCTTACCTTGCGATAAAATTATCGCCACTTTGGCTGCGATAAAGTGTCGATAACTCGGCGATAAATCCTTGAGAATATACCCCAAAGAATAAAACATTTTTCCAAGGTAAATTTTATTTTCAGCTGCCCAGTGTTATTTTTCATCCTCCTCTCTGGAACTCACTTCCGCCTCAGCTCCGGACCACCACCTCCTCCCAGGCCTTCAAAACTGACCTCAAAGTTCTCCTTCTTCAAAGACATTTCCAAATGTAATCCATGCCCTCTGTTTTATCTGAAGGAAGCCCTTCAACTACTGAAAAATCTACTTTACATGACTATGGAAGTGTCTTCCCAGTGTGTTCTTGTGGTTTGAGAGTCTGCCTTCTAATGTAGTATTATCCTTCTTCCTGTATCTGGGACTCGTGTGTAACATGCACCCGTCACTTTCTCCTGTAACACACTGTTTTCTACCTCTTACATTTGGTTGTTTCGATATCTGCACAAGTGCCACCAGTGCCTACGTAACGTTTGCTCTTGTGCTGGAGTGTCCTCCATATTTTGCAGTATTATACCCCTATGTTTATTTGGTATGCTTTCTGTAACCTGCACACGTCACTTTTTCCTCCTGCAATACAACGTTTGCTACCTCTTATATTTTGTTGGCGCACGATGTCATTTTTGCTTCATTTAATGTAACGTTTGCTTTTGTATTTTGCTCACGTGTAATGTTCTCATGTATCAGTTCTGTTCCTTTTGTGAAGCGCTCTGACACCTTCGGGTAAAGTCCGCGCTATATAAAAATGCATAAATAAATAAATAAATAAATAAATAAATAAAATAAATGAAAACTCACAAAAAGGTGGGAAGGCAACGCCCATTTTGACCATTAATGCAGCCTGCCCCCTTGCCTGGCACCCTGTGGATGGATGGATCTTAGCAGCTGGCTCCCTGGGCTGGAGGTTCGGCCTCCCCTAGAGTGGGCCGGGCTCCAGAGGAGACGTCACCGCTGTCTAATGAGGCAAAGTTCAAAGATAGCCTTGGATCAGGGTTGACAATGCAAACCCGAGCTCGGCCCTCTGTCGGCAGTCAGTAGAATTGCAGTCTTTAATCTGATCAAAATATCCTATGAGGCCCTGGTATGGGGGAGATGGCAAATCTGTTATACCCATAATGCATCTGTGTAAACATAGTGCTGTCGCAGCAGCGAAAGACCATTATCGAGAATTATTGGACATTGATTCTAAAACTGTTTTGTAACATAGGATCTGATTCTTTTGGTTATACTGAAGGACTATAGGGTGATGCCGCCCTAATCGTATGATGTATAAATATGTATAGTATCGGTGTTATGTGCGACCTCTCTTCATCAATCAATCAATCAATCAAAAACAATTTTTGGAGGATCTCTTCGCCGTTGAGATCTGATAGTATGGTTTAATGAATAATTAGATATGCACGTGTGTGAGTCGTGATGGAAAGTGGATTAGTAAACTTCAACAAACGTTACGTTTACGTGTTCCTTATTCCAGAACACTGCTTTCCTTTAGCGCCACTAAATGTGCGTTCGTTTCCCGTGGTTCCCCGGGCTCTACCCGCAAATATTTCATCAGTCTTAAACTGATTGGTGCAGGCGGAGCCGCAGCGTTAACGTGACGATGTAACCCCCATGAGGACCTCTGTTGGCCGTCAGTGGCATTGCAGTCTTTCGTCTCCATTGATCTCGAGTAGTGGACTTTGAAAACAAGCACTGGTAAATGCAGCTTACTCATAATGCATTGCAAGCACTGATCCGCCATTGGGCATTCATTTTATGTTTATCCTGTAAATGATCTCTATTTAATGACCATATTTAGTGTGAAAAATCAATATTACACGTTGTTCACTTGCTAGTTCAATGCTGCCTACAATCACTCAATCAATCAATCAATAGAACTTGTGTAGCGCGCTACTCACCCGTTAGGGTCTCAAGGCGCTGAGGGGGGGAGGGGGGATACTACTGCTCGAACAGCCAGGTCTTGAGTTGTTTCCTGAAGGAGAGATGATCCAGGGTTAGCCGTAGGTGAGTGCGGAGGGAGTTGGCTGCCAGGTAGGAGAAGGATCTTCCTCCGACGGTGGATTTGCGGATTCGTGGGACGGAGGCGAGGGCGAGGCTGGCGGAGCTGGCGGGTGGGTGTGTAGAATGTGAGTCGGCTGTTGAGGTACTTCGGGCCCGTGTCGTGGAGAACCTTGTGTGCGTGGGTGAGGAGTCTGAACGTGATCCTCTTGTTGACGGGGAGCCAGTGCAGGTCCCTCAGGTGGGCCGAGATGTGGCTGCGGCGAGGGACGTCCAGGATGAGTCGTGCCTCACAGACAAAACATGTGTGGTGTAATTAGTCCACAGTTTGATGTGAACCTGAAGGATTTGGTAAACCTGGCAGAACAATCTGTTGACATCCTGTCACTTTTGGTAGGTACAAAATTGAACTAACGTTTCTGAGTATAAGGCATCCATGGTCCTCTTTTACATATTTTTTTAATTTAATCGCTGGCTGCATTTTGTTTCACTTCATTGTTTCGTCACTTCATCTCCCATTCTGCATTTTCGGTTTTCAGCACCTTTTGCACATTTATTTACTTTCATAGGGGCATATTTACAAGGGCTCTATCTCCGCTTTTTTGGCTTACGAAGTCAAACAAGCATTTAAAATGCAACGGTTTCGCCCTTGCAAAAGTTAGAGCTATTGGCATTGTAAATTAACATTATTTTGTTTATGTGTTGGTTTTGAAAAGAAATAAATAAATGGCATTGTCATTTGCAATGTCAATAGCTCAAACTCGCGTAAATAACCAAGAGGCAAAATAAAAATACATATGTTTCCTAGTAATTGACGTATAGCATGCGATAATATAACATTATGAGACATAACAAAGAGTCCAGTTCTGTTAAAAAGCATCAGAAAGCACTATAACAAATGACACACCATCATAGCACATAACATCAAAGTATCATACAAAATAGTATAGCCTAGCATAACAGGGTGACATTATAACAGCACAACTGAACACATGTTATAAGACGGCAAAAACAAAATCATTGCATTCTAAACCAAAGCATAACAGGTTGACATTATAACTGGACAACTGAGAACATGTTATAAGACGGCAAAAAAATATATTTGAATTCTAAAGCAAAGCATAACAAGGATTAACAAGCAATGACTAGGAAGGGGAGGAGTGGTGGACACGAGGGAGGATGAGTGAAGTAGCAGCGAGAGACAGCATGGGTGCATACTATGCGTTCCGGTCTTGCCGCTAAAACTGATGTGTCAATTACAGAGCACCCCTAGAGCTCTCTTGAACCAAATAAACTTCTCAATTCCAGGATCCCTTCAACCGCCAAGCATGTCAGCACTATAACAATCCGAACACTACTTCCTGGGGTGTATCCCACCCGAACAAGCTCTTGGAACATTAGGCTGTGCCACTTTCAAATCATCCAAGGACCCTGTACCCACCACAGAACATTACGATGTGCTTACCTGCCCTCCATCCATGATCCATACACCCTGCGGGCTGTGACATGACATCCCTGCACCCCATCGAGACATCCTGCAGGCAGGCACCTTCCCTGGTCCGCACGGGCTGTGATGACACCTCCTTGCACCCCCCCACCCCCATGCTGGCTGTAGACTGGCCCCCTGCGCAGGACATGCACAGTGCAGTTAGGCACAAGGACCAGGACACAATGTCTTATCTTACCATGCAAGGTGGCTGCCTGCGTCTTCTTACCGCCTGCACCCCGTCCACTCACCGGGCCTAAACTACAGCATCCCTCTGCACCCTGCCTACCCCCTGCAGGCTGTTACTCTGCCCTCAACAGCCGATGCCCCTCACTTGAATCTCTTGCTCGCAGAAAGTGTCTCTGGTCCGGGAAGGGCTGCACGGATGGCTGAAAATCCTGCTCGCCCTCCTCCTGGGGGTCCCGGCTGCCTCATCCTCGTCCGTGGGCTCCTCCCCCAGCGCTGCAGCAGGACATCTTTTGTCCAGCAGCTTCTTGGCGGCCTCGTCCTGGCCCAGCTTTACAGTCATTTTGAGAAAGAGAGAGCATCGGCGTGAGCTGGGGGCGGGTGACTGGGGTCAGGGCTGACAAGAGTTAGGAGTTGAGATTCCCCTCAGCATCCAACCCAGACAAGTTTGACGAGGGCTCTTCCCAATATGGTGGCTGTTGTTTGTGACAATCCCCGCCGCTGTCACGGGCGGGCTGAGTGTAGAGACTGGGGTGCGGGTGCAGAACTGGTTGTCCACGGGCGTATCTGAACCCCATCTGGAGAATTACATCCCACAAGAAACGGGACATCGCTAATGGGAAAGGCGCAGGGACGTGAAGCCTGGTGGCTACCATGGTGTGTTTAATGTCTAACTGCAGTTATGGCTCTAGGACGCACCCCCAATGTTCCTTCTCCGCTCAAGCCCCTGACCCTATCAGAAGGGAATGCCCGCCACCCCCGAACCGTACTCACAAGGGCCCCGCCCTGCTCCTATTCAGGCAGGGACGCTGTATGGCCCAGATTCCCCTCTGTGCACTCCTTCTCCAGGGCTCCCTATTCGAGCGTTCGCGGGCCCTCAAGTCACTCAGCCATGGACCCTCTCTTTCCATTTCTGATTGCCCCTTGAGTGTTCCCCGCAAAGCCTTCCACTACGAGCGACTCCTCGGCGCAACTCCGACTATGCCATCAACCTGCACGGTCCAAAAAGTGCCAAAGCATGGCACCCCAAAGATGGGCTTGGGAGGAGCATTAGCCACTGAAAGAGTCTGGCTAAGCAATTCGGCATTTGCCCTGCTCGCCAGGCAGCCGCAGTACCCGCGCTTTACATATAACATTTTAACAGTAAAGTGTGGGTGCCGTGATTATACTAAAATGAAAGAAATAGATGTTTTTTCCTATTTCTTTCATTTTAGTATAATCGCATTGGAGGGCTGTAAACAGCACAGAGACCGGTGTTTTAAAAAAAAAAATGTTAAACTCTTGTTATTGACAAAACCACAAAAGAAATACAAACAAAAAACGAAAATAAACATCAGGTGATGCAGTACATTTTCCCTCACATGGGTCCTTATGCACAAAAACAGAATCACATTTTCAATGTTTCACTCTTGGATCATAGGGATTCCTGCGCCTCCAGTTCCAGAGGAGGCATCGGTGGTTCACAAATTTCTCCTCGGTGATCATTCCACGCCCCCCCCCCCCGAACTTCCCCCATTTCTCCAGGCAACCCCTGGCTACATATACTGATTTCTCCCTAAACATACACCAGTCCAGGTCTTCAGCCCACTTAGAGACTCGGGCAGCTGACTTGCACCCCAAAGCTGAGCAATATTTTGTTTAGCCACCATATACGCCAGCGTCACCCATTGCTTCCGATATACATTCAAATCTGTAGGTTCCCATACATTCAACAGACACCTTCGAGCCTCTGGTCGTATCTCCCCACCTAACACCTCTTTTAGTTCATCATGTATCTTCGTCCAAAATGTCTGTATCGCCACACAGTTACAAAGAATATGTATAAAGGTGCCAGGTTCTCCACACTCTCTTCTACACACTCCACTCCCCCCTTGCCCCATTCACACCAGCTGAGGCCCAGTTATATAGGACCTATGCAGTATCTTCGGTTGCACCAGCCAGAGCCTCATCTGAATCGCCACTACTTTCGGGGAGGAAACTGCCTCCACCTAATCCTCGTCGTCGAATTCCAGACCATCTGCGCACCATTGTGTTCGGATTCGCACCAACAGGCTCTCCATATTATATACCAGCTTCCTATATATCAGAGAAATAGTTTTCTCGGGAATGTGCCCATCTAGCACACGGCCTTCAAGAGGCGACGCCTCCGGGAGCACCATGCTCCTAGGTATGTGAGTGAGGAGAGCGTGTCTCACCTGCCGATATCGGAAGTGTTCATTATAATGCAAACTATACTGCTCTTACAGAGACCGGTGTTAAACATAATCAAACCTTTGTTCCTGGAAACACAAACCTGGGTGCAGTGTGACGAAAACATTGTTATTTGTGTAGAAACCACAATCTACAGCCAGGCACCCATAACACACATCATGTGACATTGTACAGCCACAATATACAGTAAAGCACATGACTTCACATCAATATACCCTATCAGACACACGGAAACACGTCTGCAGAAATACAGAGCCCACGATGGATATGTCAGACACACGGCCTCAGAATACATACATGACACCTGGAAAACACATCCTGTTCCCGTTTTGACGAGCCCAGTGGTACGTCACAGATAACAAACCTCGGTCAGTCAGACACCCACAATGATAACATTCGCGACTCGCGGCTCGAGGTGGGTCGGGACTTTGACCCTGCGGGAGACCTGAGGAGCCGTTCTTCCCCCTGGGGACTGCTTGCTGCTGTTTGCCCCTTGTTTTCTGTGACCGGGGATTTGGCGGGTGCAGCGGCCGGGGGACTGCGAGTACCAGCATTCCCTTGACGACCTACAGCTGGTACTCTTCCCCTGCTGGCCCCGCCTCCTGCCTGCTGTGATTACCTCTTGACGCACCCGCTTCGCGGGTGCGACTCGCGGCTCGAGGTGGGTCGGGACTTTGACCCTGCGGGAGACCTGAGGAGCCGTTCTTCCCCCTGGGGACTGCTTGCTGCTGTTTGCCCCTTGTTTTCTGTGACCGGGGATTTGGCGGGTGCGGCGGCCGGGGGACTGCGAGTACCAGCATTCCCTTGACGACCTACAGCTGGTACTCTTCCCCTGCCGGCCCCGCCTCCTGCCTGCTGTGATTACCTCTTGCCGCACCCGCTTCGCGGTGCGACTCGCGGCTCGAGGTGGGTCGGGACTTTGACCCTGCGGGAGACCTGAGGAGCCATTCTTCCCCCTGGGGACTGCTTGCTGCTGTTTGCCCCTTGTTTTCTGTGACCGGGTATTTGGCGGGTGCGGCGGCCGGGGGACTGCGAGTACCAGCATTCCCTTGACGACCTACAGCTGGTACTCTTCCCCTGCCGGCCCCGCCTCCTGCCTGCTGTGATTACCTCTTGCCGCACCCGCTTCGCGGTGCGACTCGCGGCTCGAGGTGGGTCGGGACTTTGACCCTGCGGGAGACCTGAGGAGCCGTTCTTCCCCCTGGGGACTGCTTGCTGCTGTTTGCCCCTTGTTTTCTGTGACCGGGGATTTGGCGGGTGCGGCGGCCGGGGGACTGCGAGTACCAGCATTCCCTTGACGACCTACAGCTGGTACTCTTCCCCTGCCGGCCCCGCCTCCTGCCTGCTGTGATTACCTCTTGCCGCACCCGCTTCGCGGTGCGACTCGCGGCTCGAGGTGGGTCGGGACTTTGACCCTGCGGGAGACCTGAGGAGCCGTTCTTCCCCCTGGGGACTGCTTGCTGCTGTTTGCCCCTTGTTTTCTGTGACCGGGGATTTGGCGGGTGCGGCGGCCGGGGGACTGCGACTACCAGCATTCCCTTGACGACCTACAGCTGGTACTCTTCCCCTGCCGGCCCCGCCTACCTGCCTAGTAATACACTCCCTGTTTCCGTCCCGCGGGACGCACGCGGGACGAAGCGCGGGGCTAAGCCCGGGCAAAGGGCGGGCCCTCTGTGGCCCTCAGAGGCACGAAGAGGCCGGGACGGGCCACCCCACTTGGTACCATCATAGAGGGAGGTATTGTGCTTTAACATTACTTGTTATTCTTCATGGCATTCCTCTAAACTACTCCAATCACGATGTCCATATGGGAGGATCTCAACGCCCTGTGCGGTACTAAGTACGTCCCTGACCTTATAACCTCCCCAGCTGTGGATTCCTTTTCTCTTAAAGTAAATGGCCCCGGTGATACAGCTCATAACCAAGTAAATGCCGCGCCCTTGGGTTCCTACAATAGATGGAAGCATGACATTGAAACTAACTTTGGGAACAATACAAGTATACCATCACTTGCTAATCCAATAGCATTTATTGAGGACCCAGCCGCGGACAAACCAGAGGTTCCTCTTTTGTCTTTCAACACGACTTTATTGGCCAAAATTGAGCAACTGTTGGTTGCTACCATCTCTCCCTTGGTCACAAAAATGAACAATTTAGGGGAAAGGCTGACCAATATTGAGTCAGTAATAAGAAAGCTCCCGCTTCCTGCTACTATTATGGCTACATGCGTCTGTCCTAACCCTATCACCGCCCCCGAAACGTATACATCTGGCAATGGGGCCACCCAAATACAGCCATTGCGCACACCCACTCAATTAGGCCCGAAAGTATTTGTTAAACCTGCACCAAAATCCTATACAGTGACCAGACCCACCTTGGCAAGATTGCCACATATCAACCTGCCCCCTGAGGCTGCCCCGTATGTGTCTGTCCTCTCTGGGGTTCCTGCCCTCACCCAGGCAACACGCGAATCCCAGCAGGATCTGCTAAATAAGGCCATCTATTGGCTAAAAAAGAATAGACCGTTGCCGCCGGGGCTGGACGGGGGTATCTTGAGTGTAAGGAGGGTGGGATGGTTAGGGACGCTGCCCAAATGCATTGCTGGGGATCTGGTACTAATTAAATTTAAAAATATCAATGTTGCCCCTTTTTTACGAGTTTGTACCCCCAATGAAAGACAAGGCACAATACGCATTTGGGATTTACATGATTTTTACCCGAGCTCCCCTCACATTACATAGGACAAACTCTTACGTTTTTTAATGGTAACTGAATTTCGTACAATAATGGTTTTACTGTGTATATGAAATGTAACGTTTATGGTTATTTTTTTGTTTGCATTTTTGTATTGTTGATGCTTTTATGATTTTTTTCAAAAATCGAATAAAGCTTACTAATAATAATAATGATAACATTATGTCAGGCAAACACACCCACGCCTATCAAATGTAAACCCACTAACGCAGCGTGCTACCAGGCACCCACCTGTAACATTGAGGCAGACCCCTGTAGGCACTACAGTGTGGCAGACACCTGCAGCCACAACAGTGTGGCAGACACCGCATTCACAATATTCTGGCAGACAGCTGCAGCCACAACAGTGTGGCAGACACCGCTATCACAAAATTCAGGCAGACACCTGTAGCCACAACAGTGTGGCAGCCACCCGCAGCCACAACAGTGTGGCATACACCGCAATTACAACATTCAGGCAGGCACCTGTAGCCACAACAGTGTGGCAGACATCCGCTGCCACAACAGTGTGGCAGACACCGCCATCACAACATTGCGTCAGAAACCAGCAAACACAACTTTTGTCAGACACGCGCAAACACACAGTTATGTCAAACACCCACAATTATAAAATTCTGGCTGACACCCGTAATCACAGTATTCGACTCCCTCAATCTGTCAGACACCTAAACCCAGAGCATGCAGGCGGACACAACCACAGAACCCTGTCACACGGTGCTATTGAGGGCGGGGTCCCATAGTCAGGGCTATGAAATACAGAGCCTTTTATGTCTAGAAAGGTGCTACAACCTCGTGCAAAGCGCTGCTGTCAGCTGGGGGCACATGGAGCTCACGTCATAGTTTATGTTACATTGCAAACTTGTTTTAAAGTTGCAAACGTTCAATGTTGAACCCCCTTATGGGGAATTTGGGGGCACAAGACACATTTTTAAGTGTTAATACTGACTCAGCAACAGTGAGTAGTGAATAGCTGAATAGCACGTGAAAGGGAAAGTGTTAGAATCACGTGCAAGAGGAAAGGCGTGAACGCATGTCTAATGTATCCTAATATAAATATCCCCTCCTATCCCAGCACTCAGGGCGATCAGCTATTCATTATTTTAATGAACTCAATGACAAAAAAACACTTACAAAACTGCGCGTTTCGACCAGAGTATGTATTTATATATCTGTTAGTCAGCAAGCCTGTGTTGTGTTGCTTACATTGTCTCTTTAATTGCTCGTGTATTAGAATGTAGGAATTTTAGGTCATGTATGATTCTAGCTGAAACTGTCAGTTATTGAGCTGCCTGAGGACTGGATACATTGTTTCCCTGGCGCCCACCTGTTGTTATATTATATATCTCATTCTGTACAAATAAAGTATTTTAACTATATTTATTGTGTGACTACTACACTACAAATTGGCGACGAGGGAAACTGGCACTATTTCAGAAGACTTGTGCTCTCTGTGATTTACAGCAGTGCTTTGGACGCACAACATTGACTGTCTGATTCCTTGGAAGGAACCTTCTTGAGTGGATCTGTTATAATTTCTGTTGAAGGAGAAAGACTTTTGGCGGCATTCCTAGTATTTATCGGGGTGAGTTTTACCTTGTGAGATTGCAAGGTGACCGTTTGAGCGTGCGCCTCCGGCTGCATTATTCGAGCAGCGGCGAGATTCTTGTTTCCTGAGCGCAAAGCGGGTGATGCAGTGATTATCCTTGTGCGTCACCAGGCAGGCGCAGAAGTATACGCTCTAGGAGAAGCGGAGTGACGTCAACACGTGGGGTCACGCTACGTGGCCATGCGTGACGGCCATTTTGAGTGCATCATTCACCGATCTTCACAGAGAGATCGGTTATACAGAAACTTAGTGAAGATTTTGTCGGGATTAATGCAGAAACAGTTTAATATCGTTATTTACAAGTATTGACATTAAACAACAACAGGTGAGGAAGTCGGGAGAAAGATATTTTTTTTTTTTAGGAACTCTTATTTTACACTATTTATGTTAGATTGTGCATGGAATTAGGAGATTGTACAGTAAGCCCTGCAGGCATTAATAAAGACATGGCACAATAACATTTCTCAATAAGCTCTCCTGAGCCATTCTGGGTTAAGGGTGCACAACCAACTATTAAATGGATTGAGTGGAAAGAATATTTTATAAATTACCTAGAGGCGGTGGATGAGACGAAAAAGATGATGTCTGAGCAGAAAAAGCAAATTTTGCTACACTCTTTAGAACCCATTGGTTTAAAAACTTATTCAAGGATGAGTAAATCCACAAATCCAGATTTGGATGATTTTGACAATGTAATTAAAGACATGGACAAATATTTTGCGCCGAAGGTATGCATTGGTGTTATAAGGCATACATTCTTTCATAGAAAACAGACAAAGGAGGAAACTGTAGATGAGTGGATTGATGATTTAAAAAAACTTGCAATTGACTGTAAGTTTGGTGGTTTGCATGACGATTTAATACGTGATCAATTGGTCATGCATAATAATAATTCTGCTCTACAAGATCATCTCTGGGTTAATGGAGATGCACCATTAGATGATTTGGAAGCCATTATGAGAAAGTCAGAGATGTCTGGTGGGTGTGCTACGGTGGTCAAAGAGACTGATAAGGATGTAACTAAAACGTCTGGAGCTATTTGCAAAATTCAAGGTCCTGTGAGGAGTTATCGTCAACAGCAGCAAGGAAGATGGATAAATCAACCGATGAAGTTTCAGAATAGAAATGTGGAAGAAAGAAGATGTTATAGATATGATAGCAAGGAACATTTAGCTTTCAGTAAATTGTGTCCTGCGCTGAAGAAGAAATGTGGCATATGTGAATTCATAGGTCATTTTAGTAAAATGTGCCGTAGGCGTAGTAATGTAAAGTACATTTACGATGAGGAAATTGATGATGTGGAAGAGGATATCATGGATGATGAGTGTGTAAAGAATGTCAGAGGGAATTATGTTATTAATATTTCAGAAAATTCCTTGGAAGGCAAGCCTATTTGTGAAATATCCTTGGGTGGTGTAATGGTGAGTGTGTAGGCGGATTCTGGATGCCCTTTCGCAATTGTGAATGAGGAGGTTTGGAAGCAAAAATTTGTTAATAAAATCGAGGAACACTTGAATACATCAGATATCTGCCCTGTTAGTTATACGGGAGAAAAAATTGAGATGCTGGCTTTCAGGTGGCTTACCTTTTTATTCAAAGGAAGGTCCACTAGAGGGAAGTTATATGTAGCAAAGGTGGGACCATCTGTTTTGGGATGGTTTGATCAGAAGAATTTAAACATTATATTGGATCCCAATAGTAAAAAAAAGTCCTGATTATGGATGAAACTAGTAAACTGGGGGAGTTGCTATCTGTAAGCTTTCCGAAAGTCTTTGGTAAAGAATTGGGTGCACTACGGGGGTTTGAGCACAACATTATTTTAAAGGCAGATGCTCAACCCAAAGTACACAAAGTAAGACCAATTCCCATATTAATCAGAGAGGAATTAAGGAAGAGATTCAAGGGCTGTTATCTAAGGGGGTAATTGAAGAAGTCGAGACATCTGATTGGATTTCTCCGATAGTTGTTGCCCGGAAACCCACTGGAAAAATGTGTTTATGTATTGATTTGCGCCACCTGAACAATAACATCATAATTGATAAGCTTCCCCTGCCAAGAATCAACTAAATGGTGTCTTCATTGAGAGGTGCAACGTGGTTTTCTACGATTGACCTCTCTGCCACATATAATCAGGTGGAGTTAGATCCGGAGTCTAGGAAACTGACGGCGTTTATAACACCCTTTGGCTGTTACCAGTTCAGGCGTAGGCCTTTTGGGTTGGCATCAGCCGCAGCTGTCTTTCAGCGCTTGATGCATAAGCTTTTTGGGAAAATGGATATGGTTTCTTTTTTTCAAGATTACATTTTAGGTGCAGCGGTTGACAAATTGAATCATGACTTAACAGGTGTTAGAAACTTTACAATCAGCTGGTTTGACAGTAGAATTATCTAAGTGTAAATTTGGGCAGAGAAGTGTGTCATATTTGTGCCACATTATTAGTGAAGAAGGTGTCAAACCTAAACCTGCGTTAGTAGAAAATATTGTAAAATTTCCTGCACCAACCACAAAAGAAGAAGTGAGAGCGTTCCTTGGCATGGCTGAACATTGTGCGAAATTTTGCTGCAAAAGTTTTTAATATCCGTCCTCTTCTTAGGAAAACACAAAAGGGCATATTACCAAGGGTGGAGATAGGCTATTATCGACGGTTTAGTGGCCGTTTTCGGCCGCTAAGCGGCGATAATCCTATCGCTCTATTAACAAGCTGTCTCTAAACTGATGTTAGCGACAGCTTTTAGGCGATAGCGAGCAGTTTGGTGCCCACTTTGCATGTCAGCGATATTTATCGCTAATGACATGCAAAGTGGGCGTACCCAACCTGTTAGCGACTGAAAGCAGTCGCTAACGTCGCTATCGCCTATTAGCAAGGCAGGCGTAGCGATGGAAATATTCCAACTATCGCCAAAGATCAACGCCTGCTCAGACCAGTTCTTAGCCATGTTATCCAATGAGAGGTGGATAACATGGCTAAGAGCATTTCGTTGCTAATGCGTGAATATCGCTGTATTCTCAGCGATATTCACGCATTTCGCCGCTATCGCTGGATATTTTAGCACAATGGAGAAAAACGTTGCTTATAGCATGTTTTCTCCGCTAACATATCCAGCGATAGGCAGCGATAAAAAATTGTTGCTAAGCCTATTTAGCGATAATTATCGCTACTTGTTGGTCATATGCCCCTTAGAACCTTGAAACCTGAAATGAGTGATGGTTTAATACCCGATATTCCATGGGATACTGTTGCAGCTGACATTATTGGACCTATAGGGGAGCTAAAGGAATTTGAATTAGTGGCTCTTGATCTTTTTTTCGAATTGGCCTTTTGTCAAAATTGTGGCCAGGATTGATACTCAAACTGTTCTCAAATTTTTAGATACAATTTTCATTATGGAGGGTTTACCAGTGTGTATTCTAACAGATAATGGTGTCCAATTTATGTCTAAATTGGCAAAGGAATATTTTGACAGATGCGGTGTTAAACATAAAACCACTGCGTTATATAATCCTAGTGGAAATGGCACAGTGGACAGATTCAAAAGGGTAATTAAAGGCATCAGTGAACAAAAAGTTAGACTGGAAAATACAAGTACAAAAGGCTGTCTGGTCATATAGGATTACATCTCAAACTAGCACTGGATTGTCCCCGTTTATAATGAGGAGAGGTAGGTCACCCAGATGTAAATTCAACCCGGGATGGTTTTTGGATGGTAAGGTAACATGTTTGTCTGCTGTGGAGGTTAAAATGGAGTTGGAGTCTATTCGTGCAAAAAGCAAGGAGTTCTGTGACAGGCACCATAACACCAAAAAATGTGCTGCCATTAATTCTGAACAGGAGGAAGTTGTGGATTCTCTAAAGGAAAATGATTTTGGTTGGATTGAGGATCATTTTGAAAATAGCCAATTACAATCTCAACTGGCTACTGAATTTTGTTGTGATCCTGTGTCTGGACAGACTGATGCTGTTCAATCAGATTCTGATTTTTCTTCTGGTAATGAAAGGGGAAGGGTTGGTGGTACCCAGGCATGTACTGAGATTACTGACAAGGATGTTATTCACGATAGAGTTATTGACATCTTACCTGATAAAAGAACAAGAGTTTTGCCAGGCTGGTTACAAGGATTTGTTATGTAATTCTTTTATTTTTTTTATTTTTTATATTTTTTTATATATATATATATAGTTATGTTTAATTTTCCTTTCCATGTTGTGACGGGGCGGGATGTGTTGTGTTGCTTACATTGTCTCTTTAATTGCTTGTGTATTAGAATGTAGGAATGTTAGGTCATGTATGATTCTAGCTGAAGCTGTCAGTTATTGAGCTGCCTGAGGACTGGATACATCGGGCCTTATTTATGAAGGCCTTGCGCCACCGGTGCGTCACTTTTAACATGGGAAAAAGTGACGCACCGGTGGCGCAAGGCTTTCATAAATGAGGCCCATCGTTTCCCTGGCGCTCACCTGTTGTTATATTATACATCTTATTCTGTACAAATAAAGGGGCATATTACCAAGCAATAGCGATAATTATCGCTATTGCTTGGTTAGAGACAAAAATTTACCGCTGAACTGCGGCGATTTGTATCGCAGATAAACCTTGGTATTACCAAGGTTTATCGCAAATGCGATAAAAAACGGCCGCAATGCATGAATATCGCTGAAAAGTCAGCGATATTCATGCATTACCGAGCTAATGCTCTTAACCATGTTATCCACCTCCCATTGGATAACATGGCTAAGAACTGCTCAGGGCAGGTGTTAGCTTTTGGAGATATTCGCGTTTAGCGCAAATATCTTCAAAAGTTGGTAATAGGAGATAGCGATGTTAGCAACTGTTTCCAGTCACTAACATCTTGGCACGCCCACTTTGCATGTCATTAGTGATAAATATCACTGACATGCAAAGTGGGGCCCAAGATGATCGCTATCTCCTACTAGCTGTCGCTAACTGGTGTTAGCGACAGCTAGGTAATAGGGAGATAATTTTATCTCCGCTTTCTTGGCTTTTAAAGCCAAAAAAGCGGAGATAAACCCCCTTGATAATATGCCCCAAAGTACTTTACCTATATTTACCGTGTGACCACTACACTACAGCCTGACTGTCTCTCTCTCTCTCACTCTCTCTCTCTCTCTCTTTATCTATATCTATATATATATATCTATCTCTCTCTCTCTCTCTCTCTCTCTATATATATATATAACCAGCCATCACCCTAAACACCTTATAGACAGCATACCATACGGTGAAATGCTACGAATTAAACGCATATGTAGCACACCAGAAGAACTCTCCAAAGCACAAGAATCAAGCAAGAACAGATTCTTAGAACGAGGGTACTCTATAAATTGCATTGAAAAGGCAATAACAAAAAGTAACGAGGTAGACAGAAGTGCCCTCTTAGAAACAGCTTTAGCAAAAACAAATACACATGTGTCCAACACAAAGAAACCACAAGATGACGACTTCAGAATGATTGTAAGCTATAACAAACAAAACAAAGAAATTGGTCGAATTATTCGAAAAAATTGGCCATTGGTTAAGAATGACCCGGTATTAGGTCCTCACTTACCAAGCAAACCAACAGTCACTCATAGAAGAGCACCAAACATGAGAGATAGATTAGTAGTCAACAATCCAATAGAAGTCGCCAAGAAGAACTGGTTTAACCAGAGACGAGGTTTCTACAAATGTCAGACGTGTAAAGCTTGCTTGAATGGGGTGAACAAAAAGAGTTTTGCACTAGCATTTGGAAAAGGTGAACAACAGATCAAACATATGCTAACGTGCAAAACGGAATATGTGGTCTATATCCTCGAGTGTCCCTGCAATTTAAGATATGTGGGAAGCACGAAATTGCAGGGACATAAAAGAATATTGCAACATATACGTGCAATTAAAAACAAAGACCCGAGTTACCCAGTTGCCCGTCATTTCAATGAAAAACATCAGGGAGATGTCAAATCACTGAAATACTACCTCATTGACACAATACCCCCAAGTAAGAGAGGAGGGGATCGGGATGAAAAACTACGAAGATTGGAAACTAGCTACATATTGAAGCTAGATTCTAAACAACCGTATGGGCTTAATATAACTGAAGATTTGTATACATGCCTATAATAACAGTCAAGAGGAGGGAAGTATAGAAAAAGTGTAAATGGAACATAGTGAAAATAACATAACAACAAACATATACCCACAAATAATTCCCCTGGCAAATATAAATGAATTTAGTGTATCACAAAAGACATAGCCGCAACAGAAAACAATAAAAACTGCATAAAAAGGTTTTTAATAGCAATTGATTTTTAATAAAAACATCTCATTGATAAAAAATCATAAATTGTATGTTGCTACACTTCTTTTAGGGTGTTTTCTTTTCTCTTTTTCTGTCATCTGGGTTTACACGATAACACGTTTCCTTTTTTTCTTTTCTTTTAATTACTGTCCTTATCACAGGCTTCTGAATAGGACCTTTTAAACCACATTAAAATCTGTCCAGAAACACACAAGTGGCCCCAACAAAACAATTTCATAGATACTAAACATATGTAAAAGTGAAAATCTATATGGATATTATCTTGCACATGCGAATTTGCACAGAGCTAGAAGAGAAATGAGTCTTTTATATTCAAATGTATATATATTTATTTATTTATATATTTATTATACTCTTTTAAATCTGCTCTAGGGTATTTATACCGTGATACAATGCACTTTATCGCGAAATTTGCACAGAAAGATGAATTGAATATGTACATATTACTATATAAATGTGTCTTAAGGTATTTATACCGATATGAAATGTATGCTAATATGCAATGTGGAGCCAAAGATGCTTCTATAGCGAATGTACAGATTTGTTATTACAACTAGAGCACTGTCACTTTAAATTGCATCACTAACAAAAAAGAAAAAAATGCGAATGTTGGTATATAAGAAACCAGGTGACCATTTACTGTGTCATGTGATCAAGGTACGTCAGTACCGAAACGCGTAATGGCCGACTGAGTAGCAGCTAATAAACCAACGATTTTTCTACTAACCTGGGTCTGTGCTCCATGTGTCTCTTCGGGAGAAGAGAGCGCCTGCGTCCTTGCTTGCGAAGTGGAGTGGCGGTAATATATATATATATATATATGGAGAGAGCGAGGTAGAGATATGTGTACAGATGTATTCATCTATCTAGACAGCGGTCAGCCTTTGTTTTTCACTCTGGCCTTCATTTCACTATAGAATAATCACATTATATGGCGCCAAAAATCATTCGCATTGTGTATAAACGAACAGATGCCTGGGGGCAGTCAGAGGGGCTAACGTTGTGGGGGTGTGGGGGGGGGCACTCATTCACGCCCGGCGCAGCCTCCCCCCTCACACACACGCTGAGACCCCCATGGTCCGCGGCTGGTGTGACACTGCCAAGATAATGTTTGGACAGTTTTTTTCTATTTTTTAGTTATTTATGGAAGTGCTGTAGAGCCTCGAGTACCGCGTTGTCGACGTCTAGGCGCGTTCTATAGAAAGTACATCATTTCAAACAGCCCTTCGTGCAGGTAATAAAAATAAATAAAACAGAGGGGCATATTACCTAGAAGTGCGTTAGAAAACGCACATCGCACATTCCCATATCGCCGGCTATCGGCGTATTTTATCGCCGTGATAGCGCGCAATTTTCAATGCGCATCACGTACACGAAATGAAATCCGGCGATAGTCGGCGATATGGCACATTAGCGCATGAAAACAAATGTTGTTTTCATGCGCTAATGTGTGCATTGATAATATGGGGGGGTGGATTCAGCTTTATGATCCACACCCCCATGTTATCAATGCCCTAACACCTGGTCAGAGCAGGGGTTGGGAGACCTGCGATAAACGAGTTTATCGCAGGTCTGCCTCTCCCATCGCATGCCTTGGTAATAGGGTGTTCCCACCTCCAACCACATTTTACATGTGGTTGGACGTGGGAACGCCCACTTCGCATGTCATTAGCGATGTTTGTTGCTGACATGCAAAGTGGGCTTGAGGCAGGCGTTGAAATGCCCTTGTGGATAGGGCTCTAGAAGTATCGCCGGTTTCTCGGCACAATTTGCTGAAAAAGCGGCGATACTTCCCCTTGCTAATATGCCTCAAACGGTTTCGAAGGAGCAACATCAGAGCAATTCATGATTGTTGGAGAAACTGAAATTCTCCTTAAATTCTTGTCGGTTAGAAAGTTTTAATTTCATTTAGAAAAGAAAGTCAATAGGCATATCACATCCAGTGAGTTAGAAAAAACCAGGTAGCATTTCATTCTGAATTTAGACGAGGTGGGCGATCCCTATATGATAAATGATTCCCTGCATATCAGGAGGGATGCGCCACTAATTGTGTGCCGCAACTCCGCCACCCACGATGCGCCGCATTTACAATGCGGCGCACCATGGGGCAAAAACGGCACAGATGCATCACGCATCTGTGCCATAAAGGTGACGCATTGCTGGAGTTGTCTCGCAAGCGTGACACAGCTCCAGCAATGCTCGGGATGCCCTATTCTTCCAATGCTGTGTCAAGCCTTATGCCTGCTTCAAGCAGGCGCAGGGTTTAGACGCAGCATTGGCCTAAAAGTGACTGAGTGAAATCTTGTAGATTTCACTCAGCCAATTTTATGTAGCATTAACTCCCCCCCAAACCCCACCCCCCGTCCTGTGACTTAATCGCATGGAGTAATTCTTTTTTAACTTCCCTACAGTGGGCATTATACCAGGGATGTACTACCACTGGTTTCGCCCTAGATCTTCCTTCAGGACAAAACGCATCAGAGAGATTCTGGATAAGCCCCTTGTCTATCTTCAAGGAATCATCGCCAAACCCTTCATGGATGTCATTGTCCAGGACCCTGCCTATGTTGCTGAAACATGGCAGGGCCCGTCGATACACATCCGCAAGTTTGTCTGGGGAGGCTAGTATCTGCGGCCACCTGACTCTCCGTCTGTTATTGGTAAGTAGAAGCGGCGGACCAACCAAATTTTAATCCAGGGCTAGATTTAACATACCCATGCTCTCTGGTTTTAACACCAGGACCAGGGGGTTGTAGTCACTATCTTTCCTGTCATATATCCTAAAATCCAAGACCATTCCCCAGGTTCTAGGTTCTACCAGGATGTAGTCCAAAATAGAGTTATGACCTTCTCTATTGAATGTTATACGCCCAGGTCTATCTGATTTCGTCCGCCCATTGCAGGCTCTAAGGGAGGACCCGAGAATATATGAATTGATTTGTAGCACCAGGGGAGTCCAAGCTCTAACTACCGGAATGTGCGGTTCCGGAACTTGCCAGAGCTGATCCTCATCGTCTAGCCCATCATGGGTGGCATCTGCTAGCGGGTCAAACTGGCAATGAAAATCGCCACCCACAATTAGAATATTTAATGGGGCGTGAGTTAATGTAAATTGCCTACGTTGATCAATAGTATCAGACTCCTTCCCGCTCGCAGTTGGTCGTGAGTAGATGTTTATAATAGCAATTTGTCTATTGTCTGGAAATGTGAGAAAGACTCACTGGACGTCTAATGACCCAGTAGGAATCTGAGCTGCCTGGGCCCCCAAGTGTGTACCAACCCAAATGCTAAGACCTCCAGATGGTCTACCCCTCCCCTTCGTAGTTGCCGGTACACTGAAGGTAGAATACCCTCTCCTTTGTGTGTCATTCAGCACCCAAGTCTCCTGGAATAGGCAGATATCATTCTCCTCCACAAATGCACCCCATTCTGGGCACACCAGTTTGTGCTTGATCCCAGCCACATTCCAGGAGAGGATGTTAATCGATTCCTTTGTTTCACCCGCCCCGGTATCCGGTTCCACTAGGTCTACATCATCCCCTACGGCCTTTGGGAACTCAGCTATACTATCAATGGTGATTTCGCCGGTTCCTATTCCCTCGCACTCAGTGGTCCTTCCCACCTCTACTGTGGAAACTGTGCCTCTAGCGACCACCTGAGTTACTGGGTTGGGAGCTCCCCTGACTGTATCCAGTCCCTGGTTACCTTGCCCAGTCCATCCCTCAGCACACCCGAATTGTTCCCAGCCATCCCACCCTCCTGGGGGCTAGGTACCTTGCTAGTCCACGCACAGGCATCTGGGCGACTGAGGGCAATAGATAAGCCCTCCGCGTCCCCAGTGGAGGGTTGAAATGGACCGGGATCGGCTGTCAGTCAATCTGGTCCAGGACGCTGTATCTCTTACTTAGTACCAACAGATCACGCCTGAGGGTACTATTGTTGATATTAGTTCCCAACCAGGCAGCTTGAATATCCCGGATACTGGTACCCCAGGTCTCACGGATGACCCAAGGCGGTTGTCCGCTGGGCCTCATTGGAGTTGGGTAAAAGTAGGTCAGGGGGAATGATTGGATTTGTGTGCCTGGATATGATGGGGTCCAGTTAGCGATGTACTCCACCACCCTATGATCCCTGAAATTGACAACTACACAATCCCCCTAATGTACTTCTCCCGTATCCCTACCCATTCAACACGTCTCGCGAAAAGAATTTCACATGAGACGTGCTGTGGAAGAGGCCTATTGTGATTGAGTCAGTGTATGCATTTATTTTTAAGATCACCATAGTCCTCCCTTTTCCCCTGGACTAAAGAAGGCACCCCCGCAAGAACTATTACATACGGGGCAGAATCAGGGGGGAGATCCAAGCATTTCTCATTTGTAGCTGGTCGATCACAACTTGGGTTCCTATTTGATGGAACTTGGGGGTTTAGTGCCCCTCTCCCCCTCTCAGACTCAAAAGTTCTACTGCTGTTAGAATTAGTTACTCCAACCTCCCTAAGCTGGATCGACTGCCCCAATGCCAAGGTCGTTAATGGCGTAGGGCCATCTAAATTGCTTACTAGCAAGGCAGAAGGATTACAAGGGACGTTAGCACTCCTCAAGGGAAGTGTGCTAATAGTATTAGCATCTGTATTTTGAACTACCCCCGCTCCCCTGCTGCCGAAAGATGCAGTCGTTCCACACACAACAGTCTGTTCTCAATAACATTAAGTCTCTCGTGCAGGGGTCTGCAAGTCTCTAGAAAGATGTTTTCCATTTTGACCCAGAACTCATCTCCATATTCATTTGACGGTGTGGCATTATTAGTTGAAGGAGTCATGGGCAACTGTTCGAGCCACTGGTCCAGAGCTGGGCTTTCTGTTACCGTAGGCATTTGGCCCTCTCCACCCGTGTTGGGTTTCCGAATTTTGGCTTTTCTTTTATTTGGTGCAGGACCCCCTGGCTTCCTTTTGCCATCTACTACCACTGTTTCCGCATCCTTCCTAGATCTGGTTGCAGGCCTAGTTTGTTGGTTCCTGGAAGGCGAGCCCGCGGTAGATGGAACCACAGGCTGGACAATGGGGGAAACAACATCCAACCTGGTTGGAGAATCCGGGGGTCTTGCTTCTACTTGGACCACGTGTAGACCCTCAGTACCTGCCCTCCTTGCAGATATACCTTGGGAGTCTTGCCGGTGTGGCATTGATACCTGTGCCAAGCGACCAAGTGATGATCATTTGTCGAAGTTAGAGTCCAGTGATAGCCTTTTTTCCGTGATGTCGATTTGATGGGTCAACATGGATGACGCCCTGATTAAAAATTGATCCAGTGTCCCCATAAATGACCCCGCTGGACTCAGCTTCTTCCCCTTTCCCGCTTTTGTGGTCGCCATTACTAAAGTTCACAGCAATGACTTGTAGCGGGAAATAATATACATTTTGCAATATTGGCTCCCGTCTACAGCCAAGATCACAGTGATTTATGACTGGCCTGATCCGATGTTGTAGACTGCTGATGAAAGAGGGAGGCCCCCGTCCCGTCCACGCTCGGCCTTGAACGGGCTCAAACGGGCCCGCCCTTGGACCGGGCTTCAACCTGCACGCATCCGCGTAGCGGAGGCGAGTACTTCCTTAAGTAGTCCTGGTACAGGTCTAAGGGGTGGGCGTTCACTTGGCGGCCCCCACAGCTCTCTGGGCAATGTAGTCCTCTGGTCCTCCCGTCACAACAGGAATGCTAGCGCAGCGGGAGACGCAAGAAGTTTAAATAGTCCCAGTACAGGTACAGGTGTGAGGGGTGGGCAATCACTTGGCGGCCCGCGGCTGTCTGGGCAATGTAGTCCTCTGGTCCTCCGGTCACAACAGGAATGCTAGCGCAGCGTCACCCACGAAGCGGGAGATGCAAGAAGTTTAAATATTCCCGTACAGGTACAGGTGTGAGGGGCGGGTTATCACTTGGTGGCCCACACGGCTCTCTGGGCCATGTAGTCCTCTGGTCCTCTGGTCACAACAGGGATGCTAGCGCAGCGTCTCCCACGAAAGCGGGAGCCGCAAGAAGTTTAAATAGTCCCAATACAGGTACAGGTGTGAGGGGCGGGCGATCACTTGGCGCCCCCGCGGCTCTCTGGGCAATGTAGTATTCTGGTCCTCCGGTCACAACAGGAATGCTAGCGCAGCGTCTCCCGCGAAGCGGGAGACACAAGAAGTTTAAATAGGCCCGGTACAGGTACAGGTGTGAGGGGCGGGCGATCACTTAGCGGCCCCCGCAGCTCTCTGGACAATATAGTCCTCTGGTCCTCCGGTCACAACAGGAATGCTAGTCTTTCAGAAGCCCATAACGAGGTCGCCATAGTTAGAGTGTTAGCCCAGCCCAATTTCCGTTGAGCTATGTGCCAGATTTGTACTGAGTGTTTGGTGGGCCAAGTAAGTGGATATCTGCCAGGCCTAGAGTACAGCGCCTCCTCATAGTTCCCCCCGGGTAGGCGCCACGGTCCATTCCGGATGTATGACATTACAACGCATGCTTTTACATCGCAAGCTTTTACAACACGTTTTTTACAACGCATACCATTACGACTCATAGTGCTTTGGGGCGCTGGATAGTGAATAGTTTAATTTACTATTCCAACTCCAATCCCCGTGGATAGTAAGGAAGGTGTTGGAAAGTACATTAAACCTATTCCCTATCCTAGAGCGCCCCCCAGCGCAATGCGTTGTAATGGTTTACGTTGTAAAAGTTGCGTCGTAAAGGCACTGCGTGGTAAAAGTTGCGTTGTAAAGGATGTTTCCCTTCCATTCCATACCCGGGATCATTACCATCGCAGTACGTGCCTTGATTAATGGCCGCAAGGTGGGCAGCCCAATAGTATTTGCAAATATCTGGGAGCGCTATGCCTCCATCAAACCAGCCTAACGTCAACTTCCGGAGGGAGATGCGAGGCGCCCCGATCCACAGTAGCTCTCTGAGCGTGGATTTGAGAGATGCAAAATACGACTGCGGTACCAGGTCAGGGGTAGTTCTGCAGGGTGTATAAAAATCTCGGCAGTTCCATCATTTTAAAGAGTAATGCCCTGCCCAACAGTGACAACGGGAGCTTCTGCCAGGAGGCCGAGTCCCTCTTGAACCGGTGCATAGGTGGCAGGAGATTTTTCTCATACCGGGTTGCCGCGTCCTTGGAGACAAAAATCCCCAGGTATCTGAACCCGTTGGAAGCGATCTCGGTAGGGCAATTAATGGGGACTGTCGGAGGGTCACCCTGGAGGACATACATCACGGACTTACCTCAGTTTATACTGTATCCAAAATTCTTCCCGAAGCTATTAAAAATATCCATGGCTACAATAAGTGACTTGCGAGGGTGCGTGAGGTATAGGAGGATGTCGTCCGCATAGAGCGATATCCTGTCCTCCCAACCGTCTGCCCATCGGAGCCCCTTTATAGAAAGGTCCTGTCTGATCCAAGCAGCTAGTGGCTCCAAAGACAGGGCAAAAAGCAGGGGCGAGAGGGGGCATCCTTGTCGCGTTCCTCTTTTCAGACAAAAGACCTCGGAAACTTTATTATTGACAGTGACCTGGGCCAGGTGCTCATAATAGAGGAGACGCACCCATCCTATGAATTCGGGACCAAAGCCCATTTTCCGAAGGAACGCCATCATATATGGCCCTTCCAGAGTATCAAACGCCATGGCGGCACCTAGTGATACCACCACTGCATCCTCCCGAATGGTGTGGCAGCGCCCCAACACACCGTGTACTCGACAGAGATTGAGTGCAGTATTGCGATGTGACATAAAGCCTGACTGGTCCGGATGCACCAGCGTCTGGAGGACTGGCTTGAGCCGATTGGCGAGAACCTTAGCCAGGATCTTAGGTTCTGCGTTTAACATAGAGATAGGCCTATAGGAGGCACATGAGTCCCTGGGCTTGCCATCCTTCGGGATTGCCACAATGGTGGCTATACGTTGGTCTCTTGGCAACACTCCTCGTTCCTTACTTTCCTCAAACATCCGTTTAAGATATGGGCTGAGGTTGTAAAGTTCAATGGGAAGCCCGTTGGGTCCCATGGCTTTCCCCGAACGAAGGTCGCAGATAGCTCGACCCAGCTCCTCCAATGATAGCGGAGCCTGCAAGGTTTCCCGTTCGTCCTCTGTAAGAGGTCCGACCCTCTGCTATAAACCTTACGGTAGTTTCACTCAAATTCCTTTATGACCTCATGGAGTTCGGATTTGCCCTCGGTTTTGACTTTGAGCTTAGCAGGAAAGAACATCATGTACTTGACTCCTCGCTCCCTCAATGCTGCTTTGACACCTATGAAAGAGCGTTGCCCCCTTTGCACCTGGAGCGTGAAGTCCGGGAAGAACCGGATTGTGGCATTTTCAGAGAGCAAGTCTCCCGCCTGCCTGGCCGTTTGTAAGATGGCGTCCCTGTCCCTGTAGTTTAGGATTTTAGCAATTATTGTCCTGGGCGGAGCCCCCGGTTTGGGCTTCGGGATAGGCGCACGGTGGGCCCGTTCGACAGTGAAGATCTTCATCAGCCTTTTGGGTTTAAGGTGATTTAGAATCAAGTCTTCTAGGAAGAGTTCAATGCTGGGCCCCGCTAGCTCCTCTGGAACACCCACCACGCAAATGTTGCTTCTGCGGGCCCTACCTTCCTGGTCATCACGGCGCACAGCCATCTGTCGGTGCTGGTGCACCAGTTAGTTAATCCGCTATTCCAGGGCTTTTGTGGACGTTTGGAGCACTTTGATGTCGGCTTCGTTAGCTTTGGCTTTTTCTGACGTTTCCTGAGGTCCGTGCGTAGGAGGTTGACCTCAAAAGAGACTCTATCGATCTTAGTCTCTAGAGTCGCGCCCAGCATTTGTATGATGGCCATGATGGACGCCAGTGACGGTTCTGTGTGTCCGGTTGCGTCCCCCGTTGCACCTCCTACCGGCGGTATCCCTCTCTGCACCGTATACTTATCAAGTTAATTGGACTGCGTGGCGGCAGTCTGTTTGGGCCTCATAGTTGCTGCGCAGTGTACCCCTCTGGCAGTGTCGGACCTGCAGAGGCTGCTCCTGTGTGCCAGTGCCCTGCCTGGATCAGACACCCGCACTCCGTTCCTGCAAGAATGCCACCCGGCCAGTCTATTATGCCCTGTCTCACCAAGCAGGCCCCGGCGGAAAATTGGAGTCCTAATACAGCCTCTGCCTCCTACTGGGTTAGGCTCCCCGCCTCCACCAGCCGCCACTTCCAAACAGGGGAGCAGGAGGTCTCGCTACAGCCCGCTTGTGGCCTCCTCAATGTTGCTTCCATGCCTGTCCACAGTTGGTCTTGGAGGTGCACTCTCCCTAATGGCTACACAGTCTCTCAGGGGTTCAGCGTGTGGCTCCCGATGCTGTCCGACACTGTCCGCTCCCCTCCACGCTGCGGCCCTCATTGGTGTCTCTTGGGAGCACTCATGTTGGGAGGAGCCCCCCTCGTAAGAGAGCTCGACATCTCCCGCTGTGCTCCACCCGCCTGAGATGGCCGCTACTGAGTTCCCAGTCCACCGCCGGCCAAACCCCCAACTAGACTTGCTGCAGATCACGCGCCCCACAGGGCCTCCAGGTGGTCCACAAAGCTCGCTGTAGGAAACGGTGTGGGTCAATAGCCCCTCCGGACTATGGCCTCACATCCGAGGCCTCGCAATCAAGGCGCCAGCCCAGCTCTTAGTAGGCCCCAAAGCCGGGGCCTCCAGTCGCACCCAGGCCGTCCAGCCGCGCGGCCACGCCTCCCTCCCGCGGCCGGGCCCAGGTCTCAGTCGCGTAGCGCTGCTCCGGGAGCAGGTATCAGGACCGGAGTGCGAGCTAGCGGCTCCGCTTCCTCTCACCCACCCATTGATGCAGGCGAAGTGCAGCCAAAACAGATTTCGCCAGATGTTATCAGGGCGAGGGGTTTAGGCTCCGAGGAGCTCCCGAGCTGAGCGGTCATCTTAGTTGGTGCCTGGCCACGCCCCCAAATGGGTGTAATTTCTGATATTTATGTTTCCCTCGTATTCATTTCTTGATTTTGCTCGCGGCGGTAAAGTGTCACTCATAATTACACTAAAATTATATAAATGTCACACATAGCAATCTGAAACCTTGGCAGCTATGCCTGGCACATAGAGAAGTGGCCAGAGCAGAGTGCCTTAGAGGCCAGTGCAAAGCAAGTGCCTTGAGGCCTGTGTGAAGCAAGGCTAGGCACTTGTTAAAATTGGCAGGCTGCTGGTCTGATGCTGCTAGTACCGGCCCCTAAAGAAAGCTAAGCAGGGTCGGGCCTGGTTAGTACTTGGATGGTAGACCACCTGGGAATACAAGATGCTGTAGAAATTTAGCCACTCGCTGACACCAGGGGGTGTTCGCCGGTCCAACAATCACACAGAACCTTCCTCTCTAATGACACTTCTTTTTTGGGGGGGGGGGGGATTTATTCTACTCTTTAATTTTTTAACACAACACAACACGCAGGGCCCATAACTTTCTATTTGGAAAGTGAAAATTCTGCTGCACTTTACACTGGGTCCAAAAAGAAGCAAACCTTTGCCCTATGACAGGACAGGGGACCCCGGCCCCACCCTTCCCAGCAGGGAGTTTTCTTCTGCCGGCAGCCTCGAGATGCTGCAAGCAGCTGCTGGGCTGCTCCTGGGGCAGCCCTAGTTCCTGGTCCCCCTCTTTTGGCCTTCCCTAGCAGCCCGGGAGCAGTGGGAGGGGTGAGACAGAGAGGCAGGCAGCGAGTGCCCTAAAGCACAACCGAGAGGGGAGAGGGGAGCGCACGCACACACATACACACTCACTTGCACCCATGCATTCACATGCAGACACTCGCACACCCACCCCCTGTCACGAGACTTGCTCACAAATACACATACACTCATACGTACAAACACGCGGGAGCCCTGCAGGGCTCAGGGAGCTGCCAGGAGGGTTGGGACTGCTACATTGGTCAGCCCATGAGGGGAGGCAGCAGTCCCTCACTCGTCACAGAGCAGGATGGGGACAGAGTCAGTGACAGACACTCGGCCGTTGGCACTTCGGGGCTTAAAAACGAAGCGCCCAGCTACGAGGCTATCCCTGACGCTCTCCCTCGTCACAAGGGGAGGTCCTCCAGGACACTTGCTGAGCTGGGGAGGTCAGGCCCACTGGAGCTGTGACATCCAGAGCCCAGGAAGCTTCAGCTTAGGCAGCCGGGAGCCTGTGCATTTAGCACATGTCCAGCTCCTGGCTTCATGGCCTGAACATAAAGAGTGTTTGTCTAGCTGACCTTTCTTCAGCCTGACATACAATCATTTTGTCCAAAAGGGGTGGGGCGTGGCCTCACTGCCCTTAAGGAGGGGAAGCTGCTGAAGTCAGGCCGCTTGCAAGGAGGACCCTTCACCCTGGCAGCACTCGGTCCCTCCTCGGAGTCTCTCTTCTCTATGCACACTGGGGCGGGCCCTGGACAGTGACGTCATTTGACTATCAGGGCTCTGTCCCTGATAAAAAAGAAAAAGAAACTTGCAGCCAGAGCTGCACAGAAAATAATGTGCCACCCCAATGTTTCTGCGGGTGAGCCAGAGTTGAAGAGCGGTAGCCTGGCAGCCGCTGCCACATAGAGCGGTGGCCTGATAGAGTGCTTGGAGGCCAGTGCAAAGCAAGGCTAGTAAGCACTTGCTTTGCTTGCTATTCAGCTGGCACCTAAAGGGAGGCCGGAGCCTGTTTGAAATTAGAAAAGAAGCAAGCGCAAGGCTGCTGGAAGAGAGGGATGTGCTGGGCTATCTGTAGCAAGCTTGCAAAGGGAGGGCAATTGTTGGAGGGAAGTGTGCAAGTACTGTGCAGCGCAGCACGTTCCAGAGTGGAGGGGTTTGTCAGCACAAGAGGCCTGAACTGGCAGCCTCCCATGCCTACGGCCATACCACCCTGAATGCGCCCGATCTCGTCCAATCTCGGGCCTGGTTACTACTTGGATGGAAGACGGCCTGGGAATACCAAGTGCTGTAGGCATTTTGCCACTCGCTGACACCAGGCTCGGCTCTGGTCCAAAGTCAGTATCGACTTTCGCAGCTTACCGATGGCTGCAGCACCCTGGTGCTAATGGACTCCTACTCCAAATTACCAATCGTGGAGGTATTTGCCTCCACAGCATTCACACACGTACAAAAGGTTCTTGACAGGACTTTCGCATTCATGTGCCGCCCCGAAGAAATCAGGTCCAACAATGGACCCCCCTTCCAGTGGCGAGAATTTTAGGAATACTAGGAGGGGAAAGCCATTCGACACTGAAAAATCACCACACAGTGGCTGCAAGCATATGGCCAGGTGGAGCGGTTCATGAGGGCGCTCAACCGGGCTCTAAGCATCGCGGTGGAACAGGTGGAAGACGTGGGAAAAGCCCTACATCAATTCCTGGATGCCTATAGGCCAGAGGTCTTCAAACTTTTTTTGTCTGAGCCCCCCGGCTACATTTTTTTAGATGTCGGGCCCCCCCACCTCCCGACAGAAATATCTGGAATCTGGTACACTATATAATCGACTGCCACCCGCATCTCACAGGCCATATCTGGCAAATAATGTTAAACACAGTAAGAGTGTTTAGTAAACTGCAGGTTTGTGAGTGGGTGTGGTTAAATGACAGAGGCTTATTACACAGTTTAAATCAAAATTTTCCAAGATGAAATGTGCGCAAATATCTTTTACTATGAAGCTTTGTTTTACACATAGAATACATGATTTGACATAGATTGATAATTAACACCACTAACATTAATGTGATGGGTGTGCCTGTTTTTCTCCACAGAGACGTTCAATCTGTGGATGGATTTTTTCTACTGCCATCCTCAGGTTGTGCTCCACATCTAGTATTGACCGGTACTTAGGGGCATATTATCAAGACAGGCGATAAAACTGTCGCTGCTTTAGCGGCAGAAAACTGCTACTAAAACAGCGATATTGGGCTTGATAATATGCTCTATGGAATTCCAATTGAAGCCCATGTTAGATGTCCTTCAAATTTACAAAATACTGCAACTACATCAAAGAACCCAAGCTTGTTACATCCACCTGTTACTACTTGGCAGCCCCAACCCCACCAGTGACCTTTTGACACCGTTCAGCCTCAACTCGGGCGTGCCAGTTTTCACTTCTCTCAAGCTTGGCGAATCCTGTACTTTTTCGCTGTCTGCTATCTCTACAGCCTGCTTGGAGTGTTTTCCTTCATTACGTACTTACATGTTTTCAGCTTTAACCTATACATGCCAGATTCTACTTTACTTCAACTGGTATCCTTCAGTCATTTACAGAAACCTGGCATCTTTCATGGCTGTGATTGTGTTATGAACCAGCATTTTGTGAGCAGCAGCGTTTAATTTAACTGGACTGCCACCTTTTATTCATTTCAAAATTCAACGTCGGATACCCATACTGGCATCTTGAGGTGTGCAAGATTTTATCGCACTCAGGCTTGGTGAGTTTGCCATTTTCGTTTTTCTTCCTTTCCTGCGTTGCATTTATGTGAGGCTTTCATACTACGACAGAGCACCTTAAGTGCTGAGCGGGTGTGCAGCCTGCGATGATGCCCCGTCCTGGCAGTCCAGACTGGTGATGATTTATGTGAGGCCTGCTGGACCGCAGTGTGGGCCTGAGCCAGCAGGCAGTGCTGTCCTAGCGGCACTGCCTCGCGGGTCACAGAGTTAGTAGCACCTAAAGGGCTGTGCGGGTGTGCAGCCTGCAATGATGCCGTGTGCACTGATATGATCACTACCATAGCGAAATCAAGACCCAGAATCAAGTGTGTGACCTGGTGGCCTGCGGAGTGGGGCTGCAGTATGTGTAGGGTCCCATTTTCACGGGCATAGGGCTTAGAGCTTGCACTGGCAGGTGGTGAGTCCTCTTAGAAACAATCCGGTCACAGAAGGTGAGCAGTGAGGCCTGGGTGCGCGGGGGCTGGCAGTCACCGCTGGGCGGCGGGAGGGGTTGGGTTGCAGCAGCCTGTGTGCGCAGGGGAGTGTAAGCAATGATGGCGTGTGCAATTATATGGACTCTGCCATTCATAAATCTGGACTCTGTTTCAGACAAGGGATCTGGTGGACCGCAGTGTATACCGGAACGTGGTTGGAGACACACCGATGGAAGCAGGTGAGCAATGAGGCCCGGGTCCGCAGTGTCGGCACTCTCTCTCCCTTTCTTCTTTTCAGTGTCTCTCTCCCTCTCTTTCTCTCTCTCTCACTCTCTTCCCCTCTTTCTCTCTCTCTCCCTCTTTCTCTCTTCCTCTCTCTCTTTCTCTCTCTCCCTCTCTTTCCCTCTTTCTCTCGCTCTCTCAATCTATCTCTTTCTCTCTCTCTCTCTGTCTCTCTCTCTATCGCTCTCTTTCGCTCACTCTCTCTGTTCTTTGATGAGCGCAGGACACACATTCTTATCTAGAATTTTGTCTTGCAGGCTGTGACCTACAAATTGTCCTGAGAAGACCCACCATGACTCTTTATGCTTTATAATAGTTGTTTTTAGTTTTTTTGAATGAAATGTTTTGTCTCGTGATTCAAATATGAATGAGGGATTCTCCTTTTTCTGAACACACATGCATGCTGATTGTTGTAATTGTGCGACGTCAGGCGAATTGTTTCGTGCATGAATTTGTGGAGTTGATGTAACATATCTTTGTCCATGGGGCGAGTGGGTGTGCCCGTGGGTGGCGGGGGGTCCATGGGGGTGGTGGCGGTGGGTGTTGTGGCCCTCTTGGGGCTCCAGGCTACATGTTCAGTATCTCCATGGCATCTGTTGTTCTTCAGGTATAGCTTTGGGCTGGGCTCCCTTTTCTGGTGCAGGTTGTCGTGCGACTTTACACCGGGTCAGAGCAGGTGTTAAATCCCTGCTTCTAACGCGCCTTTTCACCTGTTATGGGATCTTATCACCGAACTGGCTGGTCGTTGGGAATGTTGTGGAGTGGTGTAGCCACGGCTTTTTGCACGGTGACGGGAACGCCTACACTGCATCTCAAGAGCGCTAGTTGCCTGGGTCATCTGTGGCAATGTTTTTTGAGGGTGCTATCTCAGGTAAACTGGTGATTTCAGCTGTTAGCACCAGCTTGTGAATGGGGCGATAAAATTATCGCCACTTTGGCTGCGAAAACAGTGCAGATAACTCGGTAATAAATCCTTGAGAATACGCCCCAAAGAATCAAACATTTTCCCAAGGTAAATTTTATTTTCTGCTGCCCAGTGTTGTTTCTTATCCTCCTCTTTTTACTCACAAAAGGTGGGAGGGCAACGCCCATTTTGACCATTAATGCAGCCTGCCTGCTTGCCTGGCACACTGTGCATGGATGGGGGGAGGGGATCTTAGCAGCTGGCTCCCTGGGCTGGAGGTTCGGCCTCCCCTAGAGTGGGCGGGGCTCCAGAGGAGACGTCACAGCTGTCTAATGAGGCAAAGTTCGAGGATAGCCTGGGAGCAGGAATGACAATGTAAAACCGAGCGCGGCCCTCTGTCGGCAGTCAGTAGAATTGCAGGCTTTACTCTGAAGGAAATCTCCAATGAGGCCATGGTATAGGAGAGATGGTTAATCCGGCATACCCATAATGCATCTGCGTAAGCATAGAACTGTCACCATAGCGAAAGACCATTATCAATAATTATTGGACATTGATTCTAAAACTCTTTTGTAACATAAGAGCTGGTTCTTTTGGTTATACTGAAGGACTGTAGGGTGATACCACCATAATTGTATGATGTTAATAAATATATAGTACCCGTGAAATAAGGTATGTTCAGTACACTATTTATTCTTTCTTAATAGTTTGGAATCAGTTACACTTCGTGTGGTGCTGATGACAGATTAAAAGTCTAATTTTTTGAAAGATCTCTATGTCATTGAGATCTGATTTAAGAGTGCCAAATAAGTTATGTACCCACGTTTGAGAGTTATGAATGATTAAAAATTGCATACTCCAACAAACGTAAAATTTTCAAATGTGTTTTCCTGAACACTGCTCCTGTCAGGCGCCACTAAATGTGCTTTCATCGCCCAAGGTCGCTAACGTGAAGATGTAATCTCTCTGAGAGCATCTGTTGGCCGTCAATGGCATTGCAGTCTTTCGGCTCCTTCGATCTCGAGTATGGACTTTAAAAACAAGCACTGGTAAATCCAGCGTAAACATAATGCAGTGCAAGCACCAAACCGCCAGTAGAGAAAAATTGTAAAAAAAAAAAAAAATGGATACTTGTATGGCGCACTACTCACCCGTAAGGCGCTTGTACGAATACCGCTGTGGAACCCATCCTGGCTTTCCCTGTGAGGCGTCCACTCCTGGGCACCCCCAAGGAGGAGGCCAGGCATCCTTAGCGTTGTGGGGGCCATTGTGGAGATTAAGCAAGCTATTGCCCAGAGTTGCAGAGTGGGACTCCATATTTGGAATAGGCACCGAGGCGAGAATTATCAGGTCCGTGGAATTTTTTAGCCCAAGACCCGCCGAGGCGGGGAATTGAACCCTGGTCCCGGGCTAGACCTCTGCATCAGGGTCTGATGCTCTAATCATTGAGCCACACTTCTCCACTTGTAAGGAACACACCATTAATTATTGGGCAATAATTTTATGTTTATCCTGTAAATTATGTGGGGCAGATTTACAGCAAAGTAATGCAGCACGGTGCAGCAAGTCATTTTGCTGCGCCGTGCTGCGTTAGTTTGGAAAGCACAGAGATGCAACATATTTACAAGAATATCTCGCATCTCTGTGCTTTCCCCTGCACTGGCGCTCAAACTGCAGCCATGCGCCAGCGCAGGCACCCTTGCACCATGGTGTGTTGCGTGGGTACACCCACAGCAGCACCCATGGAACGCCCCTTCCAAGGGGCCATATTTACAAGGAGAGGAAAAGTCATGCAGGGTGGCTTGTCCTCTCCTTGTAATTATGGAGAAGCCCCCTGGTCCTCCGCAGGGGGCTTGTAACTTTGCCCCTATCTATTTAATAACCACGGGGCATATTAGCAACACCTCGTTCCGTTTTAGCAGCAGGAAACTTATAGAATTCCAATAAAAGCCCAGGTTAGATGTCCTGCACATCTAACCTGGGCTTCTATTGGAATTCTATAACGCATATTAGCAAGCCCATTATCGCCGTTTTAGCAGCAGTTTCCTGCCACTAAAACTGCGATAAATTTAACGAGGTTCTTGCTAATATGCCCCTATATTTAGTGTGAAATATCAAAATATTACACGTTGTCCACTTGCTAGTCTAATGCTGACTACACACAGACAAAACAAGTGTGGTGTAATTAGTCCATGGTTTGATGTGAAACTGAAGGATCTGGTAAACCTGGCAGAACAATCTGTTGCCATACCGTCAGTTTTGGTACTTCCTACTTGGATTAGAAGTCATCCATGGTTCTCTTTGGTTGCATTTTGTCCCACTTCATTGTTTTGTCACTTCGTTCTCCCATTTTGCATTTTCAAAATTTTCAACACCTTTTGCACATTTCTTTACTTTCATAACTTTGGATTTTTCGTTTCATTTCATGATAATTTTTTATTTTTGAAGCCTGGCCACTCATTTTAATTGGCTGGCGTCACCGTTTATGCTAAACGGTAGCCTGCCATTGGAAATGAGCTATATGCGTTGCCTCCCTTTCGCCTTTTGGTCCGGCCCATCCGGACTGGATCGCCTGCTTCACGGCTGTCGTGAAGCAATCTCTTATCTGATGCAGTCCAGATGGGCTTCCCAAAAAAAGACAGGGCGCCGCCTGATTATTTTTGCATCGCGCTTTCAATATAAAGTGAAAGCGCGATGCAAAAATAAACAGCGGGAATGTCGAGCGCTTGTTCTCTTAGTCACCCTAAATGTGACGGCCATGCTCAGACGTGTGTTCCGTTGGTCGGTGTCCGTGGAGACCTGGGCTGTTCTGATTAAAGCAGGTTAAGGCTGCGGATGTTCAACTCATTGAGGGGCTTATTTATTAGCCCTTGTGTCACTTTTGCGCCGCCGGTGCATCACTTTTTGGGATGCACCGGCAGCTTAAAAATGAGCCATGTTGCGTCATATTTACAAAGTGACGCATTTGTAAACCCCTGCATCATATTATACCTGTGCCAGGTACAATGTATGCAGGGTGGGCGTTCCGACGCAAAAGAGCCTCGTAGAAGTGATCAAACAATGCATGTGATCTATGAGATTCCACTGCGCCACTTCTAGGATGCAATGTGACTCAGTGCTATATACATAGTGCCCCCTGTATTGCTGGAGTTGCGTCATGCTTCCGACACAACCCCAGCAATGCATCATTTTGCGCCGACAGATGCGTCAGTACAACTGACATATCTGTCATTCTTTGCGACATGATGCGTCATACAGTAAATATGACGCATCCATCATGTCACGAGGAGGGCGCAATGAAAAGTGACGCATCGCTGTTTTCAAGAAGCGATGCGTCACTTTTCATAAATGAGCTCATGAGCATTTTTGCTACAGCTGGAATGGCCTGTCTCTAGGAGAATATTTTCTTACACGAATCTCTGCCATTTATTCTCCCATCAAAACCGTCCTCACCACCCCCTCACCCCCTAGACTTCTTCTAGCCAAGAACATGCTTCTAGTAGTCGGCCAAGCAGCATTGAGAAACTCAACTTTTATTTCAATCCTGTTGCATAAATGCACAAAATGTAGAGGGGCAGATTATCAAGGGAAACATTGCCACTTTTTTGGCACGTAGCGCCGAAAAAGCGGTGATTTGTTCATCACCCTATTCACAAGGACACACTAACAAGCGTTAGCGCTTGTTTCCTTGCAACTTTGCATGTCAGAAATCAATATTGCTAATGACATGCAAAGTAGGCGTTCCTGAGCACAACAACATGGGAATCCTCGCTAACACGGCTTTGCGATATTTACAAGCCATGCAGCAGACCTGCGAATCGATAAAAACAACTGCGCTAACCGCGGTTATCGCAGGAATGTAAAACCTGCTTTTAAATACTGATAATGGGAGGAGGATTGCCAGGTTAAGTCCACACTCCCCTATCAGCAAGCTTCTCCTTAGCGCTGTGAAATCCTTACTGGATTTCCCACGCTAGTCCTGATAATCGGCCTCTATCGCTGGAATTACATCGCCTGTTAGCAAAATGAGTCGCTAACACGGCGATGTAATCCGGTGATAAAGTGAATCGTGCTAAGCGCTATTTGCCATAATTATCGCATCTCCTTGATAATATGCCCCAGAGAGTTCTAAAAGAAAGCTGCACATCAGATCAGAGTATGGAGAGACACTGAGACAGGGAGTAGAAAAGTCTCTTATTTTGTATTTTCACAAGCATCTCACCACCGCGCCTAAAGGCCCCAGCGCATTTCCTTTAGCTGCAGGCAGCTGCGGTCCCAGAGCTAAAGGGGTCACTCTCCAGGGCGCAGCTCATATGGAAAACGATCAGTTTTGTTCAGGATAAAAGGTGCGCATCTTTTAGTCGCCAGATGGATACACCTGCACGTGGTAAAATCCAGTCCACTCATGCATACGCCCATGTACCCATGAATAAACTGAGTAAACAAGACTTGTGTACTTTGTTGGATTATGGGAAAACATGACCGCAATGTATTATTCAGCATGCAAGATCCCAGAAGCCCCTCATAAACCAAGATGAGGGGCCATAAAGCAATTAGCGTGCCATAAATCATGGAGGCGCTATAAATCATTGTGACGGGGACAAGTGACAGGCCATAAATCACACATTGTGGCTAGCTGATAAACCAGGGTTGTCCCATCACAACCCAGGCCTGTCCCCAGCCTGTCGTCCTTTCTGGCACCTTTCACTGTTCAGCCAATCACACATGCAGCGTTGGGGGTCATTGGGTTTCTCTTTGTTTTGGGGGGGGCAAATTTATATAGCGTGAACTCGACCCGAAGGTATTAAAGCGCTTTCCACGTGCACCGGTTAGGTTACACGAGGACACATTCAGGCACCGGGAGATGAAGTAATTTGCCTAGAATCACAGGATGTGGACACAATCCCGAGGCTTGAACCGTGGTTTCCAGGACCAAAGTCGGCAGTCTAGCCGGCGGACCACATCCTCTCCCCTATCATGGGGTTAACTCTGCTTGAGAGGGGGCAGCCTCCTTCTGCTGCACAGGCACGTCTGTGTGTTGTGTGCCCTGCCATCCATCTGGCGGGTCTGCACGCTGAGCACCCATGCTCCGCGTACTCCCCCTGTCGGTCCCACTCACCCTGCCAAGGCACCCCCAGGCGAGCTGCTTCTTGGGTATGTGCCTTACCAGGTGACCCCCTAACCTACTAATTTCCCCCCCTAAACTGGTCAAACCGGTCCTTACGGCTGCTATGGCGCAGGGGGGTAACACAGGCCCCCACAGCCCGTGCTCCTGGGGCCCTCTCACTCAGTCTCAGCGGAGCCATCAAGCAAGCCTCAAGTCTGTCCGCGCATGCGCAACATTTAATTCATGATTGAAGTTCAACCATGAATTAAATGGTGAGCACGGCAGCGTCCTCCCCATAAATTAAAAGGTGCGCACCGCGCATGCCACGGCCAGCCGCACGGCCTCTTCATTATTTAAGTGGTGCCGTTTTGGTACCTCGGCCTCTAATTGGTTGGTAATGGTGGTGCGCACGCGCACGCCCGGGCCCTGGCCAGGTGTGGCCCCAAGGGACTTTCACTTCTTGCAGTGCGCGAGATGATGAATTCAACTGTGGAAGACTAAAAGTGGAAATGAAACAAAAGCGGACCTGGGGGGCCCCTGGAATTGCTGCCGCTTCACAGGTAAGACTGTGGCTGATGTGTCGCTTTCGACACCTGCAGCTGGCTGCAATTTCCGTGTCCTGCTACTGTTATGTACAACCGTTGCTGCTGTGCTTGCTGTTCGTCTTTCCATCCTCTGTGATGTCTATGTTGTTTTTTTCCCTGTCGATCTAACTTAATTTGAGCTGCTACTGCCCTTCACCCCTTACCACTGATTTGTCCTAATTCGAGGGGCGGAGTCATGGTGCAACTATGGACATTTTCATGGTTATCTATTGTCACTGTTTAGCATGCAGGCCCTGGAAATGAAAATAGATATATTCTCCTGGAACCCATTGATTACAAGGGGGTGGGGGAGTGAGGGGCAAAAGGCGTCCAAATCTGGGGGCGGGGGAATGGGGTGGTCATATTTTGCAGTATTGGATAAAATAGCCCCGTGGGTCATGGTTGTGTTGCAAAGATACTGAATGCCGCCTGATTTGAATACTGAGCTGCTGGGGTCACTGGGATGTAAAATGCAGGTCTGCTTTAGAATGGATGGGTGATGGAAATGGAAGAGAGTGATTTCAGATAGGCCGATCAGTCATGTTGTGGCAGGGCACTGTTTCATGTCTCACCCCTCCCTGAGATGCAAGCTTGACACAGTTTTTAGTCACTATCCAACAGCACCTCGCACAGCCGGAGGCCATCTCTCTGAGAGCCATCACTGCATGAACGAGGCTAGGGATGCAGAGATGCAGACACTGCTCAAAAGAATCACTCTCCGCAGAGCGAGAAGAGGGAAAATGTGCACCTTCAAAAAGTTGCAAAAGTTTTACTCGGGGTTTAAGTGGGATGAAAAAACTGGGGGAGGGGGTCTCTCAAAGAGTCATGGCCACTGTAATTAAGGGCGTGGCTTAATAACACAAAAGCTAAAAATCTGTGCTTAGCATAGCGTGCCGCCCGACTTGTATTTTGCTGTTTCTGTCATTGCATCGAGATAAATGATACAACAAGTAACATCATACCTACAACAAGTCAGGACTGTTGGCTGTGTCAATGGTTGTTAGTGCATAAGATAAATAAGCAGCAACTATGGCTTGTATATAATATTGAAAAAGCTTCCACTTACAGCCCTGGTGACACCAGGGCAATGCTGCTGCTCCTGAGTTTCAAAAAGAGAAGGGAAATCCAGAGAGAAAATGACTCTCTTTAAAGGATTTACCTTCTCCATCAAAGCTCACCTGGTATGACGTCATGCAGTAACTTCTCCACTAGTGAGCAGTGTGAGCACGCACACATCGATGTGCCCGCTGTCACTGCAGTCCGGAAAAAAGGACCGCCTGTCCCTGGGCACAAAAAGACCGTTTGGGGCCCCCTTTAAAAAACTGCTGGTGCTCAGCACCGGTGAGACCCGGCCCACTTAAAGCCCTGGGGCCTTATTTATGAAGGCCTTGCGCCGCCGGTGCGCCACTTTTAAAATGGGAAAAAGTGACGCACCGGCGGCGCAAGGCCTTCATAAATAAGGCCCCTGGTTTTACTCATATCACCAACAGCGACTGATTTTCCGGTTGTAATTTCGACCATTTACCGTAAATCTACAGCAGTAGGTCTTGTCCCTGCCATGAAAAGGCTGCTGCTGATGCCACAGTCTGACTGAATGGGCCAGGAGTAATGCAATTACTATTCTAGGCCTATACTAATTATGCTATTATCTGTAAACCACATAAAGAGCTATATTTTTCTTATGGCAAGGTCTGTGCTATATAGGTGAACTCAGTAGTAGAAGTCTAAACAGTTGCCAACATGGTATCAGAATCCACATGTTATAGGTTTTTGGGCAAACCATAACTCATCCTCCCACCACTCACTACTCTTGACTGCACAAAGGACATCACCAATAACATCTCGAGTTGCATTATGAAGGGCATCACTGAACAGATGAATGGCTCTCGCTCATAACAATACACATGTTCAACAATTTTTTCAAGGCACAGTTTGAGAGTTTTTGTCCACCAAAACCTCTTACATGACGGGAGTTTGTAAAAGTGCAAGTTCACGCGGAGGCCTCTTGGTGCTGAATAACAGATGTTTATTGTTACCCAACTCAGGGGCATATTATCAAGAAACAGCGTTAACATTATCGCCACTTTAAAGCTAAAGCTAAAGCAGCGATAATGGGCTTGATCATACCCCCTTGTGAATTTCCATGGAAGCCCACGTTCTGGTGTGAACATGGGCTTCTATGGGAATTCTCTACGACGTATTATCAAGCCCATTATCGCCGCTTTAGCAGCAGTTTTCTGCCGCTAAAGCGGCGATAATGTTAACGCTGTTGCTTGATAATATGCCCCTCAGTGGTACTCATTTTATCAACCTCAGATGGATGAAGGGCTGAGTGGACCTGCCAGTATTTGAACCTGGGACCATGAGGTCGAACACAGGTCCCTGCAGTGGACGCATTAGTCCACTGAGACACCAAATGCTCCTGCCGATAGAGACTGTATAGCTGGCTGACACACAATATGGTTTCTGACCCATTGTTTTTAACTTTGGCCCCACACCCATCAGTCCAACTGCACCATTTACTTAGACAACAGACTTTAAAGACTCTAAACAGCACGTAGTCACAACCCTAAGCCACACTTGGGGGCCCATTAGGATGATGGGCGGACTTAGTCCGCCCGCCATCCCATCGTGGAAAGGGACCGCCAGCCATAAGGGCGGGGGTCCTGTGGGGGAAATTAGGATGCGCATGTGGCGGGTGCATCCTGTATTTTTAACATTGCTGCGTCGCCGTCGCAATGGTAAAAATACATATTGTGCATTTGAAAGCATAACGTGACAGGCAACGCGCGGTGCCTGCCACGTTGTTCTTTGAAATGCAGGGGCGTACCATAGGGACCACCCATGTGCACCCCCCACCCCCCGGAGTCCCTGGGGGCCTGCAACGGGCCCCCGCAGGTAGACTCTGCATGCCTTTCCGTGGCAGCATTGCTGCCACGGAAAGGCATTGAAAAATGCCCATTGTAATATGGCTGGCGGTGTCTGATAGACACCTCCACCATATAGAACAGAGTTTTCTGGATCCCATAGATAATATACTTAATGTGTGGATTTTTGTGACACATTGGTTGCACCTGGTGTACCACTAACTGGTACAGCGCTCTCAGGGCTTATTACTTGAAATATACAGGATGCATTTATCTCTCCAATCCATATACATAGTGGGTTGCGGGGTGATAATCAGAATTATCAGATAATTTGGATTGGAATCAGGGAGGGTATCATGGTGGGGCCCGGCCTGCAATAAAAGTAAAACAAACATAGGAGCATATTCTCAAGGGCAATATCGTCGCTTTTGCAGCACTTTTTGCCGAAAAAGCAGCTATATTTTTATTGCCCTATTAGCAAGCCTGCGCTAACATGCATTAGCGCAAGCTTACAGGCACTTTTTCCATTGCCTTGCATGTCAGTGATATTTATCGCTAATGACATGCAAGGTAGGCGTTCCTTACTTAAATTCCATTAAAATAGTTGCAAACTCAACAACGCCCTATTATCAATGCGGGCCCTGATCCGCAAAGCAGTAATAAAACTCACGCTAACCGCGGTTATCGCAGAAATTTTACTCCGGTTGAAAACCTGACTTAACCATCTTTCCAATGGGAGGTGGATTGATGGGTTAAGTGTACACTTGCGTAGTAGCAAGCTTTTTCATATCGCTATATTTTTATCGCAGGATTTCCCCCGCTATCGTAGGTTATCCCCCTATTGCTGGATTTTACATCGTGTTGATAATACGGCGCTAACAGGGCGATGTAATCCAGCGATAATAAAAACCTTGCTAAACGAGGATTGCAATAATTATTGCATATTGTTGCTAATATGCCCCATAGTGTATCTTATGCTCTCGGCCTCAACTCCCTGTCTGTTCTTTGGCTTCTTAGTCTCCCTTGATCACCTTATCATTCGACTGCTACCAGAAGGCTCCAGTCTGTGCAGCTATTTGTCTCCGTGTGGGAGAGTGCAGTGTGTACTGCTGTGCCTGTGACACGCACACAGTCGAGAACGTTTCTCAGAAAAGAACCACTTTGCTATGGTAACTTTCAAAACTGAAATATTGCAGGGCAGTACATCCTGTCCCACGTCAAAAGTAAAATCATTTGGGTCTTAAGTACATTTCACACATTTAATAAGTGAAAGGAGGAGTACTCGTGACAACGACTTCGTCGATGCAGCCAGAGCAACGGAGCACGCGCAACATTTATTCAAAGACTAAAGAAGGACCACTTAGGGTAGAGGGGCACAATGTTTAAACTGGTGAGTCCGTCACAGTTAATGACGCTTCTCAAGAGCAGGGTGTACCGTGGGCTCGGCCAGGGTGTGGGGTGAAACGGCTGACACTAAATCCGCCCCTTATGGACAGGTGACATGGATGCCGTGGGGGGTCAGTGGTGATGGTGAAGCTTTTTGCTTCAGAACTGAGGGCCCCTCACACACAGCAGTATGTGGGGATCTGGCCATGTCTGCGCTGGCTGAAGAGCCAAGGAGAAGTGGGCAGACTCTGGGTGGGCTCCATTGCAACTAGTTGCTCAATTTGCACATTGTTTTTTTTCATGTTTTGAAGCATTGTCCTTTTCCCCAGGGCAGTTAGGTCGTTCCCACCCAGATGTATAACTAGGATGACAGGTACTGCCTTTACTGCGCATGCGCTGCTGCTGGCGCTCATGCATTTTTAACTCGCCCTGTTTTGGATTTGATTTCATCATTTTATTTACTTTTTCCCCTGCTTTTAAGCGGGATTAGGCTGGGTTTCACTTCCCTCCCTCCCTCTTACCGCATTTAAAGGAGCTTGCATCGCCGTTTTGGCGAGTCCGGGTCCCGGGGGTTGTCCTGCCTAGGAGCCATCTTGGTTTGGGCTCATCACCACATCGACGGGCGCCATCTTGGAGTGTCCTCGCGCTGGGCTTGGATTGCCTATTTAATGCTCTCCTCTCCCGCGCAGGTGGGTCGCCCTCGCTTAGCCGGAGTCATGCCAGAGTCCTGCCCGTCTGCGCCCGTCCGCGCTAAGGACGTGCGGGGCGCTGCGGTTAGCTGGGCTCTGGCAGGCTCCCTTGGTGTGTCATCATGCTAACTTATTCGAGAGAGAGCCTATACATTATCGTCAGAGGTGTTCTCTGCCGCCTGTCCACCCGCTTTGTGGCCCGTATCGGTGCCGCTGTTATGGCTGGGCGCTGGATCTACCGGGGACAATCCTTCGGAAGGCTTCAGTGCCGGCTCATCGGCTTAGGGGCTCTTTACCCTCTCTGCGGGTTTCCAACCTAAATGTTAGATCTGCTCTGAGCCACTACCAGAACATCTATGATTTAGTTGAGGATGGTGCCCCAGATGTCCTAGCCATCACGGAAACCTGGCTTCAGGACATGGATGTAGCTATTCCAAATCTGGTTTGTCCTCCTGGCTATTCTATGTTCACTTTGAACAGACCTTCCAGAGGTGGCGGTATAGCGCTTATAGTCAGGTCCTGCTTTCCATGCGTGTGGAGTGGCCTTAACATCGCCGGTTGCGAAAGCGCCTCTTTTAAAATCACTGTCAGCCCTGAATTTACATTCTCTGGGATGGTGGTGTACCGTCCGCCGGGTAGTGATGTGGTGTTTCGAAGTTCGTTTCCGGATGCCCTTGGCACACTGGTCACAGGGTGTGCCAATTATTCTATCTTGGGCGACCTGAACTTACATTTCGACACACCCTCCAACTTGGCGGTTCGCAGCATCGTCGCTGACTTAGAGGCCTTTCAGCTTGTTCAGCTGGTTTCGCAGCCTACCCACATAGGGGGTCATACGCTTGACCCCTTTTTTACCAACTTGCCGGAGACTAAAATTACATCTATCTCTCCGTTAGCATGGACCGACCATTTTCTGGTGACCATTCTGTGTCCCATTCCGACGGCCCCTTCCATCCCGTCAGTGAGATGTGTTCCAAGGAGATTGTGGAATAAACTTAGGCTAGAGGATTTTCACCACCTTCTAGTGGAAGATCCGTTGGGTCCACTGGAAGATGTGGAGGAGGGGTATGACCGCTTCTGCTCCTGGACTACCAGGGCTCTCGACACTCTGATTCCCATCATATCGAGTAAAATCAGTACTAGAGAGTCGAGCCCCTGGTACGACAGTGCCCTGCGTGCCTTGAAGGGAGCCTGTAGACGGGCAGAAAGAGCTTGGCGAAAGACATATGGAGCTGATTTAAAAGCTGCATATGCTGTATCTATCAAGATTTACCATCGGGCCATTTGTCGAGCTCGGGCAGCTTATTATGCTGCAGAATTTCGCTGTATCCCAAACCCGTCGAAGACCATCTTTAAGGCCGTGAAGGATCTGGTAGCGAAGCGAACTTCCTCGGTAGTGGTGAGCTCCACCTCCCACTGTGCATCCCTGGCTGCGTATTTTCTGGGGAAAGTCCAAACAATCTATCAGGCATTCCCTAACACAGGGATCGACTTGGGAAGTTCTAATGCGACGCCACACTCTACCACCCTGCTTTCCTTTCCCCCTCTTCCCTTAGATGGGTTTGACAAACTCGCTTTGCGAGTTAAATCTGGCTCTCCATCTGATCCAGTTAGACCTGCTCTGTTTAGAGAGCAGGCCTTTATGGGGCGCACTGTTGTGTGTTCCCTTGTCAACCTATCCTTGGAGGCAGGGGTGGTTCCAACTAAGTGGAAGCAGGCGGTGGTGTCTCCCATCCTCAAAAAGCCTTCCTTGGACCCATCTAAGCCCGAAAACTATCGTCCCATCTCGCTGCTGCCTTGGCCGGCGAAGATAACAGAGGCCCATGTCAACTTGGCCCTGTCTGAGTATCTCGCTCGAATCAATGTCCTCGATCCCATACAAAACGGCTTCCGTGCTGGGCACAGCACGGAGACCGCCCTTCTTGTGATGGTGGAACATCTCCGTGCGGTGTTGGATGCTGGACAGACGGCGGCGCTGATACTGTTAGATCTCAGCGCCGCCTTCGACACAGTCTCTCACAGCATCCTCCTGCATCGGCTCGAGGAGATAGGTGTCGGCGGACAGGCTCTGCAGTGGTTCCGCTCCTACCGTGGCAATCGTTCCTTCTGTGTTTCCATCTCTCCCTTCAAGTCCAACTTCCAACCACTGGCCATGGGGGTTCCGCAGGGATCCTCGCTGAGTCCCACGTTGTTTAATCTCTACGTGAGACCGCTAGCTGATGTCGCTAGGCAGTGGGGCCTAACCTTGGTCTCATATGCCGACGACACACAGCTGGCGGTTACTCTCAGCGGGGATGCGGAAGTAGATGCCCCCAGGTTTCAGGATGGATTGAAGGCGGTGGCTAGCTGGTTGACAGGGAACTGTCTCCAGCTTAATGCCACTAAAACAGAGGTTATGGTTGTCGGTAGGGGAGCGGAACTCTGGGGTGACCAATGGTGGCCATCTGAGTTGGGACCATCCCCGGCGCCGGTTTTGGAGCTGAAAAATCTGGGAGTTTGGATAGACTCGGGTCTGACTTTCGTAGGACATACTAAAAGAACAGCGGCTTGCTGCTTTGGTCTGTTGAGAGGCTTAAGACCTGTTCTTAAGTACTTTGATGCCCCAACTAGACAGTTAGTAATCCAGGCCACTGTCATCTCTCGCCTGGATTACGCGAGTTCTCTTCTCGCCGGGGCCAATCAGGCTGAGCTTACTCGATTACAACGGGTACAAAACGCCGCAGCCAGGGCGATTGTCGGCCTCCCTAAATTCTGTTCGGTGGCGAATGTTCTTCGCTCCCTACACTGGCTCCCAATAAGGAAGCGTATTCTTTTCAAGGTACTCTGCCTGGCTTTTAAGATCTTGAGAGGCATAGGCCCTGAAATCTTGTCTGGCTCTCTTTCCTTTTATGTCCCTACTCGCACTCTTCGCTCCCAGGGCCAGGCCCTGGTTGTAGTCCCCAGATACAGGCTTTGCCGCATGGGCGGCCGTTCCTTTTGTGTAAAGGCGGCATCAGCTTGGAACTCTCTCCCGGTGGAATGGCGCCTGTTAGAGGATCTTATGGCTTTTAGAAAAGCCTTGAAAACATTCCTGTTTTAGTCTCTTACCCCCAGCCTGTGTTATGTACTTAGAGTGGTCCTCCCTGGTTCTTTTTTTAGCTGTGTTATGTCTTTTATGCATTTCCTTTCAAATGCGCCAGGACGCTCCTTAGCTGGAGTAGCTGTGCGCACAATAAAAACCAATAACATAACATAACATAACATGTTGGGAGGATGGGTGCTTCCCCCCAGTCTCCGTTGCAGTTTGCCCAACAACCCATTCCAAAGCATGCCTGGGTGTCCCAGCCAAATTATCTCGGTGTTGGAAAAACCATGCCTCCACTTCCTGTATTTAGCCCACTGTGCCAGTCTCAAGACGCCAGAATAGCCAATCACCCAGACCTTTGTTCATGGCAAATAAAGAAATGTGATGTTGCAAAGCGTTTATTGACACCACAGCACATCAACATGAAAACAGTAAATTACATTCCAAAACACACTGCTGCCAGTCCCCGGCACTCCGTGACAGAAACAAAATTAACGTCCGTGGGCTCATGGCTGTATGTATCGTTTGAAACACTGGGATTCCCACCGCCCGACTTGTTTGATCCCTTCTGCTGGCAAGCCTTCCTTGAATGCTGTTGTTGCCGCCCCTATGCCGAAAGGGTGACTGCATAAACGCTTGCCCAGATCTACGTTGCTGGACAGCGGCAAGCATGCGTGCATAATGTGTTCCACCTGGAACTTTGTCAGGGGCATGCCATCTGTGTGCAAAAGCAGATACCCATCCACTACCGGGCGCAGGGCCAGATAGGCGGCGAGCAGGCCCACAGGGCCCACCTGCCATCGCCCAAACTGTGCGGTCAGAACACCTTCCCTTCCTCGGACTGGTCCGTCTTAGATCTTCTTAGAGTTATTTTAAGGGAAGCCCCAAAGAGCACGCATCCTGTATTTTCAAAGCCACCCCAGACCTGACGTGCTTAGATCTAGCCACTAGATTACTAATTCTGAGGTCCCAAAGAAAGCCAGGCTTAAGGTGGCTGCAAATAATGCTGCTGCAAACGCAGAGTGGGTAGCCTTGTGCACCCAGTCCAGCATCCCCTGTAAGGTCTCAAAGTCTATGGGGGACCTATTGTCCGGTGCCCTCGGTTCATTCCTGGCCCAACCTTTCAATGCTGCTCTGATCAAGAAGGATTTGGTGGGGTCGGACTGGCCCCTCAGTCTAGCATGGTGATTAATTGCCACAAGATGGCCTGAAATCCAAGAATTACTCTTCTCGTTGTCCTTGGCCCACACTATGAAAGACTGTACTCTGTTATCTAGAGATGGCCTGCCTTCCTCCCAGGATCCCACCACGGAACAGAATTTGGCAACGCAGGACCTGTATCTCTTACTGGTCCTGGGTGCTAGGGACAGCTTACCCTACCCCCTCAGTCTGTCTTCCACTTCAGCAGGAACCAGAGGTGTTGTGGAAAAAGGGTCATCTCGGGCCCGATTCACAGAACTAACTTAAGAGAAAATCCTAAACTTACTACTTTTGGTATTCACAGAAGTTAGGATTTTGTCTTAAGTTTGTCTTAAGTTTGTCTTAAGACAGACTTAAGACAGACTTAAGACAGAATCCTAACTTAAGTCTGTCTTAAGTCTGTCTTAAGACAAAATCCTAACTTCTGTGAATACCAAAAGTAGTAAGTTTAGGATTTTGTCTTAAGTTAGTTCTGTGAATCGGGCCCCTCCTCTCTTGCTCTCGGCCATGCCTTCTGGAACCGGTGCCACTGAAAACGAGAGAGAGCATCAGCCGCTGTGTTTTGTACACCCTAAATGTGTTGCGCTCTGCATTCAACATTATTGTACAGACACGCCCGCACCAACTCGCTCAGGAGGCACAAAACCAGAGGGCAACTCGCTGGCTTGGAGTTGATGGTCTGCACTACTGCCAGGTTGTCAGACCAAAAGAGGACCCTCTTAGCCACCAGTACTGCAGGCCACAGGTAAAAAGCTACCACAATTGGGAACAACTCTAACACTTTGATGTTGTGATCCTCTACTTATCTAGAGTTGGGCCATTTCTCAGCACACCACTCCCTATCCAGGATGGACCTGATACCTTCTCTTCCTGATGTGTCTGTAAATAGTGCTAGGTCAGGGCTGCCTGCCCAAGGAGCCCTCCAAATTACAGAGCCGGTAAAATTGTCCAGGAACTCCGCCCTCATGACCAGGTCCTGTCTCACTCCGTTACTTAGTTTCACCATGTGGTGCTTCTTTTTGACCTTGGCAGTGACCCTGGCTAGACTTCTGGCAAACACCCTACCCGCCTGGATGACCCTGGCCGCAAAGTTCAGCTTCCCAAGGAGACATTGGATGGGTTCCAAGATGGCTCTGTCCTGCCCCAACACTGACTGGATAAGTTGCTCTAGGTCCCGAACTTTATCTGAAGGCAGTCTGGACTCCCCTGCGATGGTATCAAGCTCGATCCCCAGAAAAGTTAAGACCTGCGCCGGGTCAACTGTTTTACCTGGCGTCAGGGCGACCCCCAGGTGGCTGGCCAACTTCTCGAAGTCTGCAAGGGCCTGATTACAGTCCTGCGTGCCATCACGCCCTATGAACAGGAAATCGTCTAGATAATGGGTCACCCCATAGGTATCCTGGAGAGCCGACTTCAGGAAGCAACTGAACGCCTCAAAATATGCACAGGACACCGCACAACCCATGGAACATCTCTGTCTCCTCCATTGGCGCCTGCGCCATCTTCTCATGCAAAACTGCGGTGCCTTTGGGACCTATACAGGCCCTATCCTGTATGTACCACTTTCACTTAATCACACTGGCTTCCTGTGCATGTCCAATCCTATGGGTTTTAGGGGAACTCATCACCCACGGCAGTATCGGGACCTCAGGTCTCAAAATCACATAATTTCCTAAGGTTAGTTGCTCCGTATCCATGAGAGCCCAGTACCATCCAAGCTTTTGTTTCTCAAAAGGAATATTGGGGCATATTAACAAGAAAGGAAAATAAAATTATCCCGCTTTAGCGTCAGGAAACTGCCGCTAAAGCGGCGATAATGGGCTTGCTATAATATGACCTAGAGAAATCCCATAGAAGCCCAGGTTCAGAACATGGGCTTCTATGGGAATTCTCCAGGGCATATTAGCTAGCCCATTATAGCCGCTTTAATGGCAGTTTCCTGCCGCTAAAGCGGCGAACATTTTATCTCCCTTTCTTGATAATATGGAACATAATGTTCTCCAGCGTCTGGCAATTACTTCGTCCAAAACCCTGAAGGTAGTTTTGTTCTTCCCTGCTTTTGCCACAAACTCCAATTAGCATATGGTCCCTTCACTGTTACATTCAAATCAACATCTCCATCCCTCACTGGCCACAAATCTAAAGCATGCTGAATAGCCTCTTTTGCTAATTCAAATGCCGTGTGCTGCTGCTCACCCCATTCAAACGCATTCTTCTTTCGTGTAACTCTGTTAAAAGGGCTAAAATCTGACTCAAATGGGGAATATGATGTCTCCAAAAACCGAATAAACCAATGAACCTCTGAGTAACTTTTCTATTTCCCGGTACCGCAAACTGTTTAATTGTCTGTCTCACTTGGGGCACCACTTCTCAATGTCCCTGATGCCATTGGATACCTAAAAATGTACACTCTGTGAGGGTCCTGGTAGTTTGTCAGGATTGATCTCCCATCCTTTGCTTTGAAAGTGCTCCACAATTCTGTCTAATCGAACCTGCACTTGTTCCTGCGTCTCTCCCTGTATCATCACATCATCAATGTAATGACAAATCTGTACTCCAGGAATAACTGACACTTCATCTAAATGCTCTGCCACCAGCCGGTGACAGATCGTGGGACTATGCAAGTACCCTTGAGGTAAATTTCTGAATGTCATTTGTCTACCGCCCCATGAAAAACTGAATTGCTCTTGACATTCGGGGGCTATTGGTATCGAAAAGAAAGCATTAGCAATATCAACAGTCGGATACCAAGTAGCAAGATGTTTTTATATTTTCTCAATCAAAGTAACTGTGTCTGGGACAGCAACAGTCAAAGGAGGTGTATGCTTATTCAGTTCACGATAATCAATTGTCATACGCCAAGAATTATCACTTTTGCACACGGGCCAACAAGGATTATTCCAAGCGGATGTAATCTTGGTTATCACACCTGCTTCTAACAAATCCTGAATAGTCGCACTCATTTTGTTGTGTCCACCTGGAATGCTATACTGTTTCACATGAATCACTTTAGTAGCCTGAGGCAATTTCACTGGGGGAATTTTCAAATGACCGACCCTCATAGCAGCAAATGAAATGTACTGCTTCGATCCAAACTGCTAATGTCCTTCAATTAAATGCAAAGTCGTTCCATTCAAAATATCAATTCCAATAACATATTCAAAGAGAGGCACAATCAATGCAGTATATTCTCTTTTTGGTATTCTCCCTATGTTCATGCGGACTTTAGTCTGCACTGCTGGGATCTCTTTGCCGCCTAAACCTGTAATAGTGAAATACTGTCCAGTACATTTTTTGGGATTTCCAGATATCAGACTGGCCTCCGCTCCGTTATCTACTAAAGCTCGGGCCCTCTGAATATTACGATGTCTCCAATAAATTTCAATATCAACATAAGGTCTGTTGTCTTTGTGAACCCACCTTTGCACCGGAACTTGACCTATTTCCTAGTCTGCCTTATATCTGTCTTTCGCCCAGGTCAAATCAGGATACATCGATTCGTATCTTTTTAGAATAAAATCCTTTTCATTTCTTCTCTCAACCAGCCCATCGCTTTCTAAGTCTCTCTCAATATTCCTGGTCGAGCGGGCAGCTTTCTCCTCCTCCTTTTCTGGTATCTCACCCTCACTGCCATCTGACAATTGTTGCGCTTTATCTTGCTTATGGACTTTACTGCTTCCTTCCTTTCTATCCAAACCTATTTTTCAATATATCTGCAACAAACTTGATGTAGTTATCCCATCTGTCTCATTTCTCTCCACTCCAACCTGCAATAGAGCCATGAATAGATCTCTCTTAGACAGCTTGTTATTGTCAGTACGTGTCTCAGACCTTGAAGGTCTCTCAGTTTTAATCCACTCACCAACTCTCCCAACTCACGAACAGCCTCAACCACTCCTGCTAAAGTATTACCAGTTTGATTTATCAACAAAGTCATCATCACTTGCTTGCATGCGGGAAAAGCGGTATGAATTATTCTATTCTGCACTGATGCGTTCAATACTCCATCCATCAGTTTGTGTGCATGGTCTAGAAAAATAAAAGTCTTCATCACTTCTTCGTTCAATCTCTGTATACAATCTCTCAAAGTATACCAAGGTTTCTCATTCATCTGCCAATCTGACTCTGTCGGATATTTGTGGCTACATCCAACTACAGCCAACTGAAACAAACTAACTTGATCACCACTAGTATAATTCCTAAACTGCTCCTGCACTGTAGAATCTGAACTAAGTGTACAGACCTTTACTGCATCTCCATGATCTAGCATCACACCAATACCGCCTAGATCAAACAATCGAACCATCCAAGTAAGTAGAGATTCCCCAAGTTTCTACCGAAACCGATCTGAAATATAATTATTCTCCTGCTGAATAAAATCTTCCATGCTATCCATTGAAACTCCCTGAATCTTTCGACGCATAATAGGTTGCGCTTGAACCACTTTACGCCCCACTGATTCATTCTGTTTCTCAATCTGAACGAAGTGATACCAAAGGGGATGATGGACGGAGTGTTTGAGTAAATCAAACACTTAGCCCCAGTCAACTGATCTGGGTTTAATCTATCATAGCAGTTCGGGCTGGACTGTTCCGATGAGGCACAGGGTCATACTGATTTCCATATGGCCATGTCTGAACTGGGGTGGTGGAGTGAGCTAAAGAATGATGACGGATTAAACCCAGATCATTTGACTGGGGGTGGGTGTTTGATTCGCTCAAACGCTCCGTCCATCATCCCCTTTGGTATCTCAATCTGAACAGGCTCCTCAACCTTATTCTCATCTCCGCTATAGTTGGAGAGCTCTGAAGAATCCCAGATATTTCCATCCCACGTTTCAGGATCCCAATCATTTCCAGCCTTGGAAATAGCTAAACGCACTTTCCTCGTGTTAACTCTTCCTCTCCTCCTCCTATGTTTATACTTAGCAATCAGTACTGCGGCTTTTTCGGTTACAGTCTGGTACGTTTCTAGCTTATCCATCAATAGTTTATTCTGACAAGTTAATATTGTAGAAGTATTCTTACTCTCCACACACAGTTTTTCTAATTTCTCACACTGCACCGTAACATATTTTTCATGCATAATTCTATAGGCAACGTAACACAGCACAGCCGGCTTGTTCACAAGTGGTGAACAAGTCGGCTGTGCCGGTGAAACGCGTCCTTTTCAGCTGTCCCAATAAAGTTTTTGGCCAGCACACAGCTTCGTGAATCCTTACTTGTTGGAGTGAGGGAAATTTGAGATCAAAAAGAGTTAGTAGGATCACCTCACCAATCAAGTGCACATCATCTTGTCTCACTTCGCTAAGGGGAGTCCGGTAATTAGCCAGGCCAAGACCTCGATCGAGACACAAAGTTCCCACCTGCCCGCAGCAGCAAGTCTGCTCTATGGTGAACTTCCGCCAGACCAGTAGAAACACCCTCTTTAATACTAATTCAAACATAACAAGGATAGGTAGTAGTGTTCCCGTAGGGAAACGTCCGCACAACTCTACAAGGAATAATATTATTCAATATGCAATTTGTACACACTTACAGTATGGTTCACAAAAGAGGAAGTTTGTAAGAAAGGGTGCTAAAGAAACTCTAAGCACCTACTACCACAAGGTGCTGTTGACACACACAAAAGTATGTGTCACAAAGCTACAGGGGGATGAGAATCTAATTACAGCACTCCCAATGATTAGTATTATAGCAGTCCGGGCATGACGTACATGAAGCCCTCGATATACCACACTCTAGTTATCATAGAGGATATTGTACGGTACAGAGAACAAAATTCTATTCCATGGGGGTTCCAAAAGGATAAATTAGAGTTCAAGTACAATCCAGTTTTTGATTTCTTCAGTCTTTTCTTTATTGATATTCAAATTTCTTAAAACATATTCTACCAGCACGTAAATCGCCAACACGTGTTTCGTCCTACACAAGGACTTCATCAAGGCATAAATGTGGTGAAGTGAGGCTTTGTTTGTTCATCAATATGAAAGACGCAAGCTGTAGTGTGTTTGAAGCAGAGTACCGTTCATTTAGAAAATAGAATAGATGCTTGCAGTGTAGTTATAGAAGTGAGTTCACATCTGTCAAACAATCGTAACACCAGTCAGGTGCAATAAGGCTGATGTATAGCTCACTAAGCACACAATAGTGACTCGTTAGTGCATATCCTGTGCCGTAGAAGTCTAAACGATAAGTCAGTAGCTCAGCCAAAAGTAAAAACGTTCCGGTTTTCGCAACCTTGATAAGTTGCTTCGCAGTAACTGGAAATACAGTATTTCCACACAAGTCCGTCCACGTCGCAAGGTTGCGAAAACCGGAACGTTTTTACTTTTGGCTGAGCTACTGACTTATCGTTTAGACTTCTACGGCACAGGATACGCACTAACGAGTCACTATTGTGTGCTTATTGAGCTATACATCAGCCTTATTGCACCTGACTGGTGTTACGATTGTTTGACAGATGTGAACTCACTTCTATAACTACACTGCAAGCATCTATTCTATTTTCTAAATGAACTGTACTCTGCTTCAAACACACTACAGCTCGCGTCTTTCATATTGATGAACAAACAAAGCCTCACTTCACCACATTTATGCCTTGATGAAGTCCTTGTGTAGGACGAAACACGTGTTGGCGATTTACGTGCTGGGAGAATATGTTTTAAGAAATTTGAATATCAATAAAGAAAAGACTGAAGAAATCAAAAACTGGATTGTACTTGAACTCTAATTTATCCTTTTGGAACCCCCATGGAATAGAATTTTGTTCTCTGTACCGTACAATATCCTCTATGATAACTAGAGTGTGGTATATCGAGGGCTTCATGTACGTCATGCCAGGACTGCTATAATACTAATCATTGGGAGTGCTGTAATTAGATTCTCATCCCCCTGTAACTAATTCAAACATAGTGAAGCTTCTAGCAAGCCTCCCCCCTTATTCTCATGAGTGTTGTACCAGTCTGCACCAAGGTCACAGCATCGGATGATCAGGCCTTTGCTATGGCTCCGAGACGAACCTTGTACATTCCTCTGAAAAGAACCGTTTTTCTCTAGTCTGTAAAGTGTGAAAAACAGGAGAAGAAAAAGGCGACAGCCAAGAAAATCGAGTCGATCATGCAAACGCTGTTCTTTGCGTAAAGAAGCAGAATTAGTACGCAAGATAATATGAGATCATATTCAAGCCAATAGCAAGCACTGCCTTAAAGCAAGATAAAGTGGAAAAGCAAGAATAATATAAAAGTAAGTCAAAGTCGATAATAAATCCTACTGCCCTACTTCTTACTAGGCAGGCATGTGTAACACAGTTCTACATTATATAAAAATAGGCTAAATAAGCCTAAAATGGTGGTGGTCGATGGTCATCACAGGACACTTGACCACATGAGTGGCACATTCAGTACACATGGGTGTTGCTGTGGGTGTTCCCACTCAACGTAGAACACACTAGCCCTGGTATGTTACCGGGGATGGGAACTAGAGGCATAGGGCGCTAGGAGCTAGCCAGTCTCCAACACGAAATATTAAACACAAAAGACACACAATTGATAGACGGAATGCAGAACCAATCAAAACATTCACCCCCAGTAGAGAGATCTTGGTTAAATCCATCATTCTCTTGCTCATCATGACACTCCAGTTTAGACCTGGCCATATGCAAATCAGTCTTGACCCTGTGCCTCATGGGAACAGTCCTGCCGGAACTGGCAAGCCAGGTCCTCCCTGGACCGGAAACAAGCATCCTAGGACCGGTTTGGGGGTTTCACCCACCTTCAGCCAGGATAGCTTGAATCCAGCGGCACAGTGACACAGTGAGCCTGGGACCCACGTCTGAGCATACCTGGCGCATTTAGGGTGAGAAAGCAAAAGACACACAATTGATGGACGGAATGCGGAAGCAATCAAAACATTTAGTCCTAGTCAAGTGGGGCTGCTCCTAGTGAGGTGAGCTACAGGTGCTTAGATGTGCGTGATTGGTGGGGGCATCTTACAAAAAGTTTAGGACTGGCCTCACACACCACCTGGTGTCATGCTTCATCATTGGCCGTCCTCGCTCTCTCAAAACTCGGTTTGATAGAGGGTGAGCATACCCCAGGTGACAGGGACGCACAGTGATGGGATAATCATTTCTAAGTGTGGGCCGAAAATTTGTTCCGCACACAGAATTTGCGGATTTTCTGCAATTTCGCGATCCGCGAATCTCGCGAAATCACAGAAAAATCAGCAAATCCGCGAGCGGGACACATTTTCCATGAAGCACTTATAGGGTTACAGCAGCAGGTGCCCAAGTTGAAGCTAATTTCTTTTTAACCATTTACAAAAGGGTTACAAAGAAATTAGCTTCAACTTGGGCACCTGCTGTAACCCTGTAAGTGCTTCCTGAGCGGCGCCTCGTTGCCTACTTGCAACTATTCTCTGACCCTGCTCTGACCCTCGAAGCAGGGTCAGAGAATAGTTACAATTAGGCAACGAGACTCCTGTCACAAAAATTAAACCTCAGCAGGAAGCACTTACAGATATAAATAAAGCATTTGCCCGAGTTGAAGCTCAAATTCAGTAACGCATTATAATCAGCCCAAGAATCTAGTGAGCACGGTCGATGCTAGGCAGGTGTGCTTTCTCCCCAAATCTACCATCTACAAATAGCTGTAATCCGTGATGGATGTCTAGGCATCCACGAGTTTCTCAAGAGCATTCCCCCTGTACTTCCAGTGACCAGGATGCTGCCTTCTCCTCATCTGCTGCTCTGATCGGTCTCTGGTACTTTATAAACAAGAGGCATGTGAACTCGCACAGAAGCCCGGCCCCACACACACTAGGCTATGCAACCTCTTCCCGCCCTTTCCCCCACTGTGATGGACAGCTCACTCGAGGGACCTCGGCGCCTATGGGTGCGGTGGCAAAGTTACAGACACACGTGGTGACTGGACAACTCTTCTGGGTCTTTACGCAGCTGTAGTGTAGGAAAAGCACGATACATTTACCCAACGAGGTAGCACTTACTGCTTTCTCCTCATCTGCTGCTCTGATTGGTGTCTGACCCTTTATAAACAAGAGGCATGTGAACTCGCACAGAAGCCCGGCCCCACATACACTAGGCTATGCAACCTCTTCCCGCCCTTTCCCCCACTGTGATGGACAGCTCACTCGATGGACCTCGGTGCCTATGTAAAAGTAAATGTAAATGTCAAGGTATTTGTAGAGTGCACTGCCACCCAGCAGTTTCCTGGCGCTATTACTCATACCGCTGTGGAACCCTTCCTGGCTTTCCCTGTGAAGTGTCCACCCCTGGGCACCCCCAGGGTGAAGCCAGGCATCCTAGCGCTGTTGGGGCCGGTGTGGAGGTTAAGCAAGCTATTGCTCAGATTTGCTGCATGGGTCCCATGATTAGAATAGGCACCGAAGCGAGAATTGACAGGTCCGAGGAAATTGAGCCCAAGACCCGCCGAGGCGGGAATTGAACCCTGGTCCCGGGCCAGAACTCTGCATGAGGGTCTGCCGCTCTAACCATTGAGCCACACTCCTATGGGCGCGGTGGCAAAGTTGCAGACACACGTGGTGACTGGACAACTCTTCTGGGCCTTTACGCAGCTGTAGTGTAGGAAAAGCACGATACATTTACCCAACGAGGTAGCACTTACTACTTTCTCCTCATCTGCTGCTCTGATCGGTCTCTGACCCTTTATAAACAAGAGGCATGTGAACTCGCACAGAAGCGTGGCCCCACACACACTAGGCTATGCAACCTCTTCCCGCCCTTTCCCCCACTGTGATGGACAGCTCACTCGAGGGACCTCGGCGCCTGTGAGCGCGGTGGCAAAGTTACATCCACACGTGGTGACTGGACAACTCTTCTGGGCCTTTACGCAGCTGTAGTGTAGGAAAAGCACAATACATTTACCCAACGAGGTAGCACTTACTGATTAGCCAGTAGAAAATACTCCAGTTGAGTATAGTGCATTTGCAAAAAATCCGTGATTTCGCGGGGAAATTCGTGCGAATTCACGAACCGCGAATTCGCAAAATTCACCCATACTAAATCATTTCCCTAGTCACCGCCCACTTCTCTTAACACCATACAGTTGGCCAGTTTATTAAAATTAGTCTTTAAGACAACTGTTATGGTTTTTAGATCACTTTCACTACCCACGGGCCCCCACTCAGTTTAGAAGTGCAACCCTGTCGTCAGGTGTATGCCCGCCTTCTATCAAACCAAGGGGGTGATTTACAACTTCTGGCGCATCTCTGCAATTCAGCAGGGATGCACCAGAACAGATGCGTCATGCAATTCCCCCCTTGCGCCACCACAAATGCGTCGCATTTACAAAGTGGCACACCATGGTGCAAGGAGGGGCATATGCGTGACACATCTTGTGGCGTACGGGTGGCGCATTGTTGGAGTCCCATGGCAAGTGCGATGCAACTCCTGCAATGCACAGGGGCTGCCCATACTTAATGTGGTGCGTCACTCTTTACGCCTGCTTCAAGCTGGCGTAAGGATTTGACGCAGCAGCGTCGTATAACTAACTCAGTGAAATATTGTAGATTTCACTGTGTCAGTTTTACTGGGCTTTACTGCAAGGGGAACACCCACCCTGCGACAGAACCCCCACATGAAACCTGACGCAGGTATCATGTGGCGCAGGGCTTTACAATGTGACGCATCTGCCTGTATGTGTCACGTTGTAAATAAGTCGCAATGTGGCGCATGGTTTACGCCGCCGCTGTGTCACAAAAGTAAAGCAACGGCGGCGTAAAAGTGTTGCAAGGGGATTGTTAATCTGCCCCCGAGTTTTAAGCGGGTGAGGATGGCCTATGATGAAGCATGATACCAGGTGGTGTGTGAGGCCAGTTCTTCACTCTTTGTAAGATGCCCCCACCAATCACGCACCATATAGCACCTGTAGATCACCTCACTAGGAGCAGCCCCACTTGTGTTTAATAAATCTTCCCACGCAACATCTATGTATTCTGCTGCGTTTTCCAGATTTACAAAAATCTGTACACCTGGAAATGCGTCAGAATACTACGCCACCGACAAAGCGAGGCGCAATAAGGAGAAATTGTAACATTTTCACTTTTTTTCCTCTTTCTCGGGGTGCTGCATACTGCAGCACACAGGTAGAGGAAATCGCCTCTTTTAATTTTTTTTATTGTTTTTGTGGAGGAAGAGTTCTCCTTCCTGCCCAGGAGCAATCTCCCTGCGACACAGGCATGCTTGCACCATGGGGTAAGGGTAACTGTGTGGCCAACGGCAGCCAATTGTGCCCCAGCATAGGGGAATGGAGAGGGATGCGTCATATTGTTGCAAATGTGACGCAGTCCTGTGCTTTGAAATTGCTGCAGTGTGGCGCAGCCAAAGGGCTTGCGTTGCTGCGCTGCAGCACTTTCTTGTAAATAAGGCCCTTTATACTTAAAAGTTGCTCAAACTAACTCAAATTAGTGCAATGCCTATTAATTTTGAAGTAAAGTCCTTTCAACCAGCATTTGTAGACGAGTCAAAAATAAAACCATGTTGCAGCAGGTTTTAACTTGGAGAAATGTTTTCATTTCCCCAAAATTCTCAAATGTTTCATGTGCGCTGCACAGTACAGCACACATCTAATGTTGACAAGTTCGAAAGTATGTCATAGCATAGGCATGGCTCTAGGCGGCCTGTTTGACCACTAGCGAAGGAGAGCAGCAGCAGCCCCATTTCTTTGTAGACAGGGCTCTGCGCTGTTTCCCCATGGAATAAAGTTGCTGCACTTCATAAATCTGTCCATAACTGTCTGATGAAGACACCACACTGCTTTTCAGTACGCTGTCTTGATACATTGAATTTATATAGTCCTTACTACCTCTTATGAAGCTTTGAAAAATACAGAACACTGCAATTGCATTATATAGTGCTTACTGCCCCAGATGCGTTAATGTGCTTTACGGTGAGTAGCACGCTATCCAGAACCCAAAAAGGTTACGTGGGGAATTAGTATAGGGAAATATTAAATTTATTTGAGCGGTGGACATGCGAGTCTTATTTGGATTGAAAAAGGATAATTAAGGGATAGAAGAGGGAAGGGTTTGCCTTTTTATAGCGCTTGTTACCGCTGATGAGGCATCAGATCATCTTTCAGTGAGTAGCACTATACTCCGGACCCCAAAACAGCAACTATCTCGCTCCAAAACACATGCATACAGAATTTGATACTACAGGAGAGCATTCCCTATGTTAAGCAGCTTGGTATAGTATTGTCAGATTCGCTCCACAGGATCCGGATGATGATCATAAGGCCCACCTCCAAACGTCACAAACACTCCGAATTATCAACAGAGTATTTGAGCCATTAGGTGAGGGGTAAATGTAAAATAATAGACAGGGAAGGAAAGGAAGGGGTCAGCTGGGAAGGGATGTACCTGGAACGACAAAACATACAGGGATAAGAACACCATTCATCCAGCAATTCAATCACCAAATGTACTTCCCTAACAAGACAAAATACCTGTGAGTATATGGGTAGACTACTGAAATAGGTTTCTCAGATCCACCTCTTGGCAGTAATGCTTGTAGCCTATAGGAAATATAAACATTGTGAGACCATAATCATATATACAACTGAAGCAAGAGAACCTGGTATGATTCCCCCTATCCTACCATTGGTCTGTGGTTTATCTCTTTGTATAAGGGGTTCCTGAGGTGGTCTTCCACCAATGGAGTAGAAATGAACTGTGCTGAGAAAGTATATGAGCGAGTAAGAAGAACCACAGAACACGGTAATGCGTGGGATGCAAGAACCACAGCACTCCGCTCTGTTACATCCACCGCACTCAAGGAAGTCAGCAAATAACACACAGATACTGTAAATTGAAGGTATACCAAGGAAAGAACAGAATGTTGTTGAATAGAACAATTCCATAAAAGCACAACATCCCAAGAATCAATAGTTCGCTCATACAGCAGCGTGTAGCTGCGACCCCCACCGCGCTACTCATGCAAAGTCTATAAGTTCACACACAACCTAAATAGGTCGCTTGTTAAGGTACACGGAGCACCGACCGCCACCGCGCACCACCTACTCAAATGTAGTTGAGGATGAGTAAGTTAAATGTTATCACACACAAAAGTACACGAAGAAACGGCAGCGAGTGGTGCTCCCTACCACTTCACTCCGCTCTCCGACTTGCCTTCACGACAAAGAACTCAAAAAGGATGTATCTTCCGATACCAATAAGAAACGGCAGCGTGTGGCGATTTACCACTGCGCTCCGCTCTATCGAATACCAACTTAGGGAAAGGCGCTGCAGTTCCTTCACTGCACGCACCTCGAATACGGCAACGCGTGGCAACAACCACAGCGCTCCGATCAAAGTCGATCTAAGAAGGGCGGAGAACCGCTCCTACCGTTTCGCCGGTGAATCAGCACGACAGCGCCCAGACGTCCTCCACAGCAGAGCGGGGAAGAGCTGCTTCGTCTCCGCTCAAAGTCCAAACCCAGAATAACACGCAACAGGAAGCGTGTCTCACAGTCACATATAGCCTCAGCCGAGGCTTCTGGGGATTGTAGTTTTTCCTGTCCTACATCCAACTTCCATAATGTAAGGCCCTCCTAGCAATGCAATGCAGGCGCTTAGACGGATCCTGACAAGTATTGCTTCATTATTTTGACATTTTTTACACACAGTAACACTGAGGAATGATTTCACTTCATCAGTACCGGTATATAACCAAAATACAGCAATAAACAACAGAAAGATGTCTAGTCAGCCTTTGTGAAGGGCCTTCACTCTGGAGTAATACATGTTGTCACATTAAAAGCTCACCTGGCCCTAGCCAGGAGCAGCAAGCGTCCTTTAAAATCCTGGCGGTCTTGTGCAGAGCTAAGCAATTTACCCACACCTCTTTCCTCCCACCACCTCCCTTCCATCCCTCTTTCCTCTCCCAACCCCAAATCCCTCTCTCACTTTGCAGGCCATTTTCTTCCACCCCTGTTTACAACTTCTGAACTCTCCCTACTCAACCTCTCACTTCACGTTTAATCACCTCTTGCTATTCTGTCTTTTCACTGCCCTCATCTCCAACAGTTTCTTGCATTTATCTCATGGCCTCTCTGGCCCCTAAGCACTTCTCATTCACCTAAAGTCTCTCCCTTCAAATTTCTGTCTATTTGTATCTTACACCGCTCCAGTCCCCCCATTTTTCTTTCAAATGTTCCCTTTGTTCTTTCACACCAGGAAGCAGTGTTTACATTGCATGCGGTACAAGGCATGCCATTACAACGTGGATGTTACAACGACAGTCATTTCTACAACTTGCTGTAGGGGGGCGCTCTAAACTAAGGAATAGTATAATTTACTATTCCAACAACTTCCTTACTGTTGCGCAGGCTGGAGTTGGAATAGTAAATTATACTATTCCTAAGTCCAGCCCGCCCCAAAGTAAGTCATAGAAATGACATGCAATGTAATGGTATGAGTTGTAACAACGCTGTCTTTGTAACGACCACGTTGTAATCGCATGCAATGTACCATCGCATATTTTTCACACCTTCTTGAAACAATGTCCCTCTTCCCTGTTACCTCAGCACCCATCCCAGTACTCCCTCTCTTCCCTTATTGCAGCTGTCCCCCACCCATGTTGCATCAAATTCTCTTTTTATGTCACAGATCATTTCTCAGCCATCTACTCTCACAGTTTCACAGTAACCCTCCTCTGTGCCCTCACCTTTCGCTCACACTCACTTCTACTCTTGCGTTTCTGCACATCCTTCGGCACTTCACATTTCTACTCTTACCTGACCTCTTAAATAGAATTGTTTTGCTCCCTTGCTGTCCTCTATCATCCCGTCTCCTCTCGGCCTCTCATTTCTCCACACCGAGGATACGGGTTGGGTTATAGTATAAACCAACCTGTATGCTCCTCTCGGCCTGTGCCAATCTTCTTATTGTTCCCTAATTCAGAGGAAGTAACGCACCAAACCCGACGCTCCCACCGCGAGGACGTGTTATTATTAACTCTATGCGTCTTTGTCCTCTCTCCAAAAAGCGATCACTTGGCCACACCCGTTGGATGTTTTTACTGGCCTCTTCATGCACCTAGCTGGCGTAATACCTCCCACTCCGCAAGGCTTGATTCCTGCCTGCAGGTCCCCAAGCACTCGTACCAGTTGCGGACCCTGATTCTTCTGCTCACACACTTATTGTCCTGATGATGATCTCTAACAAATGAGATCAAAACGCCATGAACTCCCTTCTGCAACCAAAACTCCCTCATTGTACTGGATTTATTGGAGTTTTGATGTCTTGTTGCCAATGTGATGTATTTTTAAATGTCACCAACCTTTCACTGCACGCTCCTTCGCTATTCTGTGTGAGCACCTGAACTACACCCTATAATCAAGTGATTCTCCATTAATGCTGTTATTAAATGGGAGATCATTTCAACCTGGTGTCCCTACATTAATTGCGCAGTAATTCCCTTTTGGGCATTCCTTAAATTGTTCATTCCTTCTTTGATCAATAACTACCTTAGTAATGTTAGCCTAGGCTACCCGAGGACCTTGTGGCCTCTCTCAGTACCATTGTTTTTTATTATAATATAGACTGCCACTGGTCATAATACTGGGGCCCCCTTGTTCTTTCTAAATACTAATTCAGGAAAGCACAAATTGTCGGTCTTGCTGTTTGGGTGCAGGCTGCATAGTTTTGGAACTTGCCCGCTCCTTTGCTTCGCTCCACCAACAATCTATTATCCTTTAGGGAACTATAAAAACCTGGCTCCACGCCCTGCAGGTTACCCCATTTGGCTGGTTCTTCTTCCTCTTCTGTGTGTTTCTCATTTGCCATTTTAAGCAGCAGATGGTTATTAGCACTAGGACACCTTTTGGTAACAGTAGCACACTACAAAAGAAATAATAATAGGCAGAAGTGTGACCGGGAATGTGCGACCACCTTTCTATCACTCCACGACCCCGTTGAGGAGGTCGCGTTCCACAGTTTGAAGACCCCTGATGTAGAGCCATTACGAAGGTGGTCTCCCTTCCATTATTTGAAAAACAATGGTGACATTTCTCTTAAAATAGGAGTTGTGTAAGTGCCCCACATCCCGTGGCTCAGACTGCAGCAATTTTGCGCACACAATATATAATCCCGATTTGTGACTCGAGTGTTGGGTACTGGGCACACAATTTTCTTACTGACATATATAACTTTTAGAAGACTGTGCTGAAAATGCACTGTGTTGTCCTATTTTTTTCTACACTTGGTGAGATAGCCGTTTTTGCTCTTAAATAACCTTGAGAATGTCAGGCTTCCTCACTATGTTCGCTTGTAGCAATTTGTAGCTAGCATCGAAACCACCTGGGCTGTTTTGGGTTCCCTGTCCATCACTGAGTACATTAGAACATACTAATGTACTAAATTACATTTAATAAAGGTAATCGTTTTTAAACATGAACATTCATGAAGGCCACTCACTGCCTGTTGCCTCGGACTTCTGCTGGACTTTTGGCCTGATTTCTATGGTCCTTGACTTGGAGACTTGGGGCCTCGCTTTCACCTATGCTATTTTCACGTATTTGACCCCTGTATTGATGCAGAAAGGAAGACACCACCTGCATTTGGTAGTGGGGCACTTTCGAGCATGAAAAAAACTGCACTTCAGCAGAAAGGAAACAATATCTGTTGATCAGAAAAAAATTGGAAAACTGCAGAATTAAGCACACCCTGCAAGTTTGTGTGCAATCTACATGTCTCCAGCATTACCTAATTCCCAATTTCATGAAACTTCATTGCCAATTTAATGAAACGTCCCATTTGGGTTACGGAAATGTTATTTAGGAACCAGCTGACAATTCATTCAGCACTGTCACTTTTAGCAACAGTTGGCTGAAAATGTAGAGGGGGCTCTCCGCCACTCCCACGAACACCAACAACAACACAAACAATGACAAAAATTCCACTGCACAAAAAACCCCTCTTAATGGTGTGAGGGTCAAAAATATAAAAATCGTAAAACTTTTGTTTCCGGCCATTCCTCACATGTCCTATGAAAAGACACCTCTCTCAACTATCGAAAAGCTTAAAAATAAAAAAGAAAAGCAGCTTAATTCAAAGCGCAGAGTACAATAGTATACAGCTTCACGGAATACGACCACAGCATTCTTGAGCCACTGGACTTTTTATTTTCGGCAAAATCCTTCAGTGTGACTGGGAATGTGTGACCCCCTTTCTATCACTCCATGACCCCCCTGGGGGGTCGCGCCCCACAGTTTGAAGACTCCTGATCTAGGAAGATGCTTCACGTTGTAAAGCCCTGCTCAAAATTATACCTGCGTCAGGTATAATGTATGCAGGGTGGGCATGCGGACGCAAGGAAGCCTCGTAACAGTGACGCAGTGAAATCTACAAGAATTTACTGCGCCCTTCTATGACGCCACTGCGTCAAAATCATACGCCTGCTTGAAGCAGGCGTAAGGAGTCACGCAGCACAATAGGAATAGGCATTCCTGAGCATTGCAGGAGTTGCGTACTGCTTGCGACACAACTCCAGCAATGCGTCACCTTTACGCCAAAATATGCGTGACTCATCTGTCAATCCTTGCGCCATGGTGCGCCGCATTGTAAATGCAACAAATCCATGGTGGCGCAAGGGTTTTTTTGAGTGACGCAAGTAAACTGATGCATCGTGCTAAAACACAGAGATGTGTTAGGCTCGTATTATCAAGCAGGGCGTTAAAAATTATCGCCGTTTTAGCAGCAGTTGCGGCGATAATGGGCTTGATAATATGGCCTTGTGGATTCCAACAGAAACCCATTTTCTGGTGTGAACATGGGCTTCTATTGGAATTCTCCAGGGCATATTATCAAACTCATTATCGCTGCTTTAGCTGCAGTTTTATGCCGCTTAAACGGCGATAATTGTAATGCCCTGCTTGATAATATGCCCCTAAGTTTCTTGTAAATCTGCCCCTCCGTTCTTAAATTGGGAACAGAAACAATTCGAAGGAAAATGACAGCAGAAGGGAAGGGGCTGTAAGCAGGGGCAAAACTGTTGGACAGAGGCGTGAAAACTACAGTAAATAAATTATCATGAAATGAAACGGAAAAGGCAAAGTTATGGAAGTAAAGAAATGTGCAAAAGGTGCTGAAAATTGAAAAAATGCAAAATGGGAAATCGAAGTGACAAATCAATGAAGTGGAACAAAATGCAACCAGAGATTAAATTAAAAAAAAAATTAAACAGGACCATGGATGCCTTCTAATCTAAGCAGGAAACTGACAATAAGCCAACAAATTGTTCTGCCAGTTTTACATCAAACCGTGGACTAATTACACCACACTTGTTTAGTCTGCGTGTAGGCAGCTTTAGACTAGCAAGTGGACAACATGTAATATTTCGATATTTCACACTAAGGGGCAGATTTATGATGACTGGCGCACCTTGGGGCAAAAACGGCACAGATGCGTGACGCATCTGTGCCGTAAAGGTGGCGCATTGCTGGAGTTGCGACGCAAGCGCGACGCAGCTCCAGCAAGGCTCGGGGGTGCCCCATCTTCACAATGCTGCGTCAAGACCTACGCCTGCTTCAAGCAGGCGCAGGGTTTTGACGCAGCATTGTCCTGAAAGTGACTGAGTGAAATCTCATAGATTTCACTCAGCCACTTTTAGGAGGCGTTCCTGCGCAGGAACGCCCCCCCTGCGCAGGAACGCCTCCTAATGGCGCAGGGCTTTACAACGTGACGCATCTCCTAGATGCGTCACGTTGTAAATAGGGCGCATTGTTTGCGCCGCCGTTGCGTCAAATAAAGTGACGCACCGGCGGCGCAAGGCCTTCATAAATCTGCCCCTAAATATGGTCATTACATAGATATAATTTACTGGATAAACATAAAATGAATGACCAATAATTAATGACGTGTTTCTTACTCTGCTGGCGGTTCGATGCTTATATGTTACGCTTTTCTAGGACGGGAACTATATATATATATATATATATATATATATATATATATTCACTGAAAAAACCATAGGTTATAGACCATATATAGTTAGGAATTAGCATTTACAAAACCTTGAAAATTCACTGAAAAAACCATAGGTTATAGACCATATATAGTTAGGAATTAGCATTTAAAAAACCTTATTTTACTCACACAAAACCATTGAAATTCCATATATAGTTAGTTGCACTAACTATATATTGCGCACCCGCAATCCACTGCTGATGATGTCACATATTACATCATTCATGACATGGTCAGTGACATCACTGATGACATCACTGATGACATCTCAAATGACATCACTGATGACATCACTGATGACAACATCCAGTGACTGTATGTTTCTGTAAAGTTAAAATATGTCTTACATATTGAAGAATGAGTGGATGTATAAGTGTCTGGATGAAGGATTTAGTAGGTGCGTGACTGACTGTATGAGTGAGTGATTAAATGTGTCTCACTGAATGCATGGGTTAGTGACTAAACTGTTTTAATTTGTGCATCATTATGTCTGTTGTTCTGTAAACTGCTGCATGTGTTGATCATTAGCTATACGAGAGGCTATATGTGTTATTAATTGGTTGCCCAAGTATTTCTATGGGAGATTGAGTTTGTGTGGGGGTGGCTGGAAGGTGTGTGACTCTATGCATAGATGTGTGAACAGTTTATTCACTAGGTGTATGAGTTCAAGAGTGCATGTGGAAACAGCTACATGGGCAGTTGACTGTGTGCATGAGTGTATTGATGAGTGAATGGATATCTCAATGCTACATGTCATAGTAAGTACATATGTAAAACACAGTACATGTGAGAGTTGGCATATATAAATAACTGTGCATGAGAGCCACCGAATGAGTGAGTGGTTGTATCGATCATTGTGAACTTGTATCAGGGATTGTATAAGAGAGTAAATATGTGTTAGTATATGTTTCAATAAGTAAGGTGTGTTTAACTGTATAGTTGAAGAAATGGAGATGAGATTGTTTCTTTGCATGACTGACTGGGTGTGTGAGTAACTCCATGGATGAGTGGCAGTGTGTGAGTGTCTGTATACACTGAGTGTATCTAAGGTTATATTAGAGTCTGAAGAGGTTTATCGTATTAGCACAAGAATGATGTCAAATGAGATGTCATCAGTGATGTCATTTGAGATGTCATCAGTGATGTCATCAGTGATGTCACTGACCATGTCATGAATGATGTAATATGTGACATGATCAGCAGTGGATTGCAGGTGCGCGATATATAGTTAGTGCAACTAACTATATATGGAATTTCAATGGTTTTGTGTGAGTAAAATAAGGTTTTTTAAATGCTAATTCCTAACTATATATGGTCTATAACCTATGGTTTTTTCAGTGAATTTTCAAGGTTTTGTAAATGCTAATTCCTAACTATATATGGTCTATAACCTATGGTTTTTTCAGTGAATTTCAATGGTTTTTTAATAGCAAATATCATAAGCTGTCGAATGTCAAGTACGTGGTAAGTGAAAACATTTTCGTGTTTATGCACACTGATCTGCTTTGAATGGTGCCCCCCCCCCCTCATTTCTATTAGGAGTACTCTTTCTTTGCAGATAGTGAAAGGTAGTTAACGCAGGTCTTTGCCCCCATTGTAATCCGTCGTGCCTGCTTCTCTCTCCATTTGATTGATTGTTATCCAAGTATTTACTGTTTTAGAATTAGTTCTCTTTGGTTCATTCTCTATTTACAAACAAACACAGAGTCGCAATACTCTGTTTAGTCTTTGCAGATAACGAAAAATCGTGTAAAAAAAAAGAAAAGGAATCGAGCAAAATCAGTAGGCCACTAATGGGATCTCTTTTTGACCTCGCTAAAATAGAAACATTAGGAACAACCCCTCATGACAAATACAAAACTAGTGAGATGAACTGAACTCCACACAATGATGGCTGCAAAACAGCTCGGCTCCGCCACCCACCCCGCCCAAAATAACGATAAAGAACGGCTGCCATGATTGGTTGCGGAATGACCACGACGGAGCTACGAAATGGTGCTGCTCTCATGCTAACCCCAGCTTCAGTCTGAAACATCCAGAAACACTGTAGACTACCAATTCGATCAGTTCCGGTAGCGCCCCAATGTAACCCGGTAGAGAAGAACTAGCTCTCCCCTCTTTGACTGATGGTTCTTGTTGCCTGTCCCTTCTGTTGTCATTTAACAGAACTATTTAGCCTGCTGAAAGGGGTTGTGTTCCGACCGCTGGTTGGTGGAGACATTTTGACTATATTCTGTACCTGCGTTGTCGCGTAATGCGTCATATGACGCGCCGCGTTAGCGCATCCGGAAGTCATCCGGGGCGCGCAGCGCGTAACGTAAGCATAACAAGTCATGTGACTTGTTAATAAAACTTTTCATTGGTTCATTTTACTTTTCTTATTGTAATGATGAAAGGCTTGGTCATATGACCTAAAAATTACGCTTTTCATTACTTCCGAACATTATTTTTTCTTAAATATATGTTATAATGTTCCAGGCTAATGTACTTTCCCGGAAATTTTACAACTGTCCTGCAAGTAAAATATATTCTTTTTTCGAGAAAAAGAGCGTTTCTTCGTCCCATGACGGAGCCGTTGAGCAAAAGAGGGTCGACCTGCTGTCTTAGTCGCCGATACGCCTGAATATGAGATTCTTATCGATCACTTTATGTTGCAGGAATAGAAAACACAACAGCCCTTGACCATTTATCTTTACTGCGTTCCTTCGTATTATACCTTTTACCCTTCATGTAATTGGTCTGCTTTATTTCACTTGCCTTTTAATGATTCTAAAACAGTCACTATTATTAAAAACTTTACCAATGTATATACTACTACCATGTTTTCTTTTAAAAACCTTTATTGTGAAAATTTCATTATACAAATACGAGCCTATAACCACGTGGGCCTGCCACAGAGCAAACTGTAATCGTATATGATGAATAGACATTTACACTGTAGAGGAACGTAACGGGCGGGCCATTAGGTTGCAAGAACTAAGGTGTCTAACAGTTACGGAATCGGTGGACGTACATTTTATAATTAAAATACGACAGGGCCAGTTACAATAAAATTATCTAGATATACATTTGCGGGCAAGTACCATGGGTGACGTTAATTCGAACTTTCAACAGTCCAGTAATCAATAACACATCAGAACTTAATATCAATAGGGATGTCGAAATATTCAATCAATTCTCGTCCCCGCCCGCCATGTGCTTCAAAACTGCATACGTATCTCGTGATTTCAAGGTTCTGCAACCAGTACACAACAAGGAGTTACGAGTCCCATTTATTCCGGCGCCATTTTGGGCGAGGACGGGCAGGTCCAGGATATAGTCAAAATGTCTCTACCAACCATCGACTATGATGATGTTCATATGCTGTATTTATTAGAGTAACACTCATCTGTCCACATGAAATTAATTTGCCACAATCTAAACATGTCATTTTAATCTTTCCAAAGTTCTTCTAAATATTTGGGACCGTTTCCCTTGCCTCTGAAGCTCTCAGTGCCACTTCTTTGATGAATGTACTAGCAGGTCAGGGGTTCTCCTCCAAATCTCTCTTTTATGCAGCACTATAATTAATTGGTGCCACCTCTCCATATGACGATGCATGGTATAGTTACCACAACTATATTTTTTTTCGGTTCCTCTGGAGAGTTCATCGTGGCAGATGAAGCGTGTAACGTACCGGGCATTTACCTTTTTTTGCATGTACAGGAAAGGAAAAAAAAATCGAGCGTCCGAGTTCTAAGGTGTCCCAGGGCCATTTTGGTGGACCAGGCCCAAATCCAAAGAACAGCCATCTCACAGGCTAATGGGGCGACCCACGCCGAGTTTCAGCATTGTAGGATGACCACACAAGTACAGCAACTTGCTAGACATCACCTCGGTGCCATCCGGATCTCGGCGCCCCACTGCAGATGAAGTGCCTCTCAACTATGAAACCACCACGGTGACATCCGGATCTTGGCGCGTTGTGCTGCCTTCGGCCTATTCGCACATCGGTCCGCTACTGACGCCATCTCACAGGCTAATGGGGCGACCCACGCCGAGTTTCAGCATTGTAGGATGACCACACCAGTACAGCAACTTGCTAGACATCACCTCGGTGCCATCCGGATCTCGGCGCCCCACTGCAGATGAAGTGCCTCTCAACTATGAAACCACCACGGTGACATCCGGTTCTTGGCGCGTTGTGCTGCCTTCGGCCTATTCGCACATCGGTCCGCTACTGACGCCATCTCACAGGCTAATGGGGCGACCCACGCCGAGTTTCAGCATTGTAGGATGACCACACCAACTTGCTAGACATCACCTCAGTGCCATCCGAATCTTGGCATCTCAACGCCTAGTGGTATCTTCCATACAAAAAATATTGTTACGCTGCCTTTGGCCCCATTCGCACATCAGTCCGCAACTTAGACATCACCTCGGTGCCATCCGGATCTTGGCATCTCAGCGCCTTGTGGTGTCAGTCAGAAAATATTGTTGCGCTGCCTTTGGCCCCATTCGCACATCGGTCCGCTACTGACGCCATCTCACAGGCCAACGGGGCGCCCCACGCCGACTTTCAACATTGTAGGATGGCCACAGAAGTGCGACAACTTACTAGACACCACCTCGGTGCCATCCGGATCTTGGCGCGTTGTGCTGCCTTCGGCCTATTCGCACATCGGTCCGCTACTGACGCAAACTCACAGGCCAACGGGGCGCCCCACGCCGACTTTCAGCATTGTAGGATGGCCACACCAGTGCTGCAACTTGCTGGACACCACCTCGGTGCCATCCGGATCTTGGCGCGTTGTATTGCCTTCGGCCTATTCGCACATCGGTCCGCTACTGACGCCGCCTCACGTGCCAACGTATTTTCTCCGCATTTTATACCCTATGCCGCATAACAGGTCATGTGACTTGTTTATAAAACTTTTCATTGGTTCATTTTACTTTTGGTTTCCGAATGATGGAAGGCTTGATCATATGACCTAAAAACAACACTTTTCATTGGATGAAAACTTTTTTTTTCCCCCAAACGATGAAAGCCCCACCTTGTTTCTGGATGTTTCAGACTAAACTGGCGTCAGCATGAGAGCACCACCATCTCGTAGCTCAGTCGTGGTCATTCCGCGAGCAATCATGGCAGCCGCTCCCCACCAGAAGCCTGCAGGAGTCGGGGCCCCCAAAACTTTTGATGAATTCTCAAGGCGGAGGGGACGCTTTCGAGAATGGGGTCCAAGACCTAGCAGACAAGCGTCCGATTTCCAAGGTGTCCCAGGGCCATTTCAGTGGACCACGCCCAAAAAGGAAAGAGCCTGCCGCCATTTTGAGAGTCCTGTGGCAGCCGCCTATCGCTGCACCGCAAGATTTTGACACAGTGGACCAAAAGCGGACGGAATGGCAACTGAAACGGTAAAGGGGCGCCCCACTAAAACAGATGAGACTCCACCTGGAGAGGCCCGTTCACGCCGCCTCCCCCGGGGCGCTCCACGCCGTTATTCGGAGCAGCATTGTAGGATACCAAAACCAGTGCGGCAACTTACTGGACATCACCTTGGTGCCATCGTTCTGCTGCCTTGGAACTATTCGCACAACAGTTTGCTACTGATGACCCACCCCCCGCGACGCCCCACGCCGTTATTTGCTGGGTGGCAACTTACTAGACATCACTTTCGTGTCATCTAGATTTCGGCGCGTTCTGCTGCCTTGGAACTATTCGCACAACAGTTTGCTACTGATGACCCACCCCCCGCGACGCCCCACGCCGGAAATCTGGACGTTGTGCTGCGTTGGGACTATTCGCACAGCCGACCGCTACTTCGTTGTTTTTCCCTAAAAATGTTTATATGTTATTACTATTTTTGTTTTCTTGTATATATTTATAAATTATTAAAGTTTTATAATCTTACTACTTTGTCGGAGTGCTATATATTTTTAATGTGACACATAATTGTAAAAACTTTGATGTACAAAGAGTCATCCCTGGAATCTTCCGCTTCACGCTCGGTCCCCTCCCCAATCACAATACAGGATGGTTTTCAGATAATAGCAACGCTTCTGCTGTGACGGATCTCATCGAGTGTGGGCCTTGATCTACTATAACTCCTTTGAAGAGGGGTGATTCTTTACAGCTGTGGCCATAAACTACATCTGCAGGGCTAGCTGATAGCCTAGGACCGGCCTGGACAATCGGACACAGAGGAAAAGGAGTGTCAGAGGGTGCGGTAGTGAATAGGGCGAAAGGGAGGTGTCGGGCGGGCACAGGGTGTGATTCTCAGGGAAGAGCAGCGCAGATGGGGGGAGGTTTATTACCCATGCATAAGACAGAGAGCGGGGGTGACCACTGCCTGGGTGAGATGCTTGCGAGGGTGGGGAGCCATGCTAAGGATCGACAGCGTGCACAGAGTGGGTCTGGTCAAGGCATCTAAAATGGCTGCCGTGCACGACAAAAGTGTGGCATTTGAAAAAAGACAAGATGGCGCACACAATGTTTTTCAACAATTCCTGATTTCCTTCGAATCGAACGTTAACAGACGTTGGGGCATATTACCAAAGTTAAGCGATATTTATCCCTAACGATGCATTGCAAAGATTTTTTTACCGTCAGAAATTATCGCAGATAAACCTTGCTATTATCAAGGTTTATCGCAAATACGATAAAAAACGAGCGCAATGCATTAATATCGCTGAAAACTCCGCGATATTCATGCATTACCGAGCTAATGCTCTTAGCCATGTTATCCACCTCCCATTGGATAACATGGCTAAGAACTGCTCAGGGCAGCTGTTACTTTTTGGAGATATTCGCGCTTATCTCGAATATTTCCAAAAGTTGATAATAGGAGATAGCGATGTTAGCGACTGTTTCCAGTCGCTAACATCTTGGCATGCCCACTTTGCATGTCATTAGTGATAAATATCACTCACATGCAAAGTGGGACCCAAGATGGTCGCTATCTCCTACTAGCCGTCGCTAACTGGTGTTAGCAACAGCTAGGTAATACAGATATAATTTTATCTCCGCGAAGCGGAGCGCTGTTACAGATATATATCTTGTTTTTGAACGTTAATTTCTCAAAATGCACTGAAGCACATATATTGAGACATAGCAAAGGCACATCGGGCTACCAGTCCCTAATATTTTACCAAGTTTCGTGCAAATCCATTCAGCCGTTCGATTATTATTATTATTATTTTTTTTTGCCCCGCGGGGCCCTTTTAAAACCTCCACATCAAACCTAGGGGGTCAGCGAGGATCTACTATGCCCCCTTATGGTCATTTGCCCCTTCGCTTTGGCCTCCTCTTGTCTCTCGATCCTACCGAGAGACAAGATGGCGGCCGCTACGTACTGTTTGGAATGTTTACAGACACCGGAGAGCCAATCAGCTTCGCTTCGCAAAGCTCCGTAACGCGAAAAGTACGCGAAGCGGTGCGCTGTTACAGATATATATCTTTTTTTGAACGTTAATTTCTCAAAATCCACTGAAGCACATATATTGAGACCTAGCAAAGGCACATCGGGCTACCAGTCCCTACAATTTTGCCAAGTTTCGTGCAAATCAATTCAGCCGTTCGATTATTATTATTATTATTTTTTTTTGCCCCGCGGGGCCCTTTTAAAACCTCCACATCAAACCTAGGGGGTCAGCGAGGATCTACTATGCCCCCTTATAGTTATTTCCCCCTTTGTTTTGACCTCCTCTTGTCTCTCGATCCTACCGAGAGACAAGATGGCGGCCGCTACGGACTGTTTGGAATGTTGACAGACGCCGGAGAACCAATCAGCTTCGCTTCACAAAGCTCCGTTGCGCGAAAAGTCCGCGAACCAGAGCGCTGCCCGGTCCGCTGTTACAGATATATATCTTTTTTTAAACGTTAATTTCTCAAAATCCACTGGAGCACATATATTGAGACCTACAAAAGGCACATCGGGCTACCAGTCCCTACAATTTTGCCAAGTTTCGTGCAAATCCATTCAGCCGTTCGGGCTAAAAGTGAGGCCAACCGCCCTATGGAAAACTCAATGTTAAAAACACGTTTTGGGACCCCCCTTTTTTCTCGGCCCCCACTGGACGAACCCCCCCCAAATTTTCAAGGGCTGCTCAGAAACAAAATGTGCCATTTTCCTGAAAATTTCAGCCAATTCCGTCCACAAACGCCAAAGTTATTAGACATTGAATTTTCAAAAAACCCATAGAGAAAAAATCCTAACTATATATACCTACTGGCGACCGCCAGTAGGTAATATATATATATATATACATATATATAGAGAGTTGCAAGAACAAAGCACTACAGAGACCAACAGGCAGTGCGCCTGCCACGCCCAAGGAGGCGGGCCTTCAGTAAAGACACCAGGTGCTTTTAAAAGTTGGGCGTTTGCAGTTTGAGACTCAGCCTGTGAAAAAGTGCTCAGAGGGAGCACGAAACGCGTCGGCCTTTCATTATCATGGTGAGGAGCCTTGACAACCTTGCTGTAGCCTGTGCTATTAAATGCGAAGTTTTTACCTACCTGTGTGAGGATTCCTTGAGGGGACAACTCTCGTTGAATTTGATATATATCTTGTGGAGGGGTGATGAGCAGCAGGCTAATTTGTTTGTAAAAGATATCAATTCGAACTCCTCAAATCTATATTTCACATCCCATATGAGCAAAACTAAAATTGAGTTTTTGGATGTAGAAATATATATTGATAATCAAACCATCAAAACGACTCTACACAGAAAGTCCACCCCTGGCAATGCTGCGCTACATGCGTCTAGTATGCACCCGAGACATCTTATATCAAGCATTCCTTACGGTGAAATTTTAAGATTAAAAAGAATCTGTAATACATCTAATGACTTTGACCGATGTGTAGAAGAAATGATCATACGTTTTAAGGCACGAGGTTATACTGATTCTATCCTGCAACAAGCAATTCAAAAAGCCAAACAAAGACCAAGGGAAAGTTTATTCAAAAACAATCCTGTAATTAATGTAAATACTCAATCTAACAACACGACCCCAGTAGCAACACCACAATTAGATAATACCACCACATGTCCATGACTTATCACTACTTTCAGTAGAGAGGATAGAAAAAAAAGGGCCATAATTAACAAAAATTGGCCAATCGTGTTGACAGATTCAGTTCTTAGTGGTAAACTTCCCAATACCCCGAACATCACTTTTAGACGAGCTAGGAATATGAGGTCTACCTTGGATAAGGCAGCACCGGAAACAAAACAAAAAATATCCTGGCTATAAACTAATCGGAGTTTCAGGAAATGCACGACTTGCCGTGCATGCAAGTTTGGGATTAACAAGGCTGCTTATTCCTCTTCATTTCGTGCAGATGAAATACCAATCCGTGGCAATTTTGATTGCAAAACAGAATTTGCGGTATATGTTCTCACGTGCACCTTTGGCTTAAATTATGTAGGAAGTACAAAGCTACAGGTGCATGTGAGAATATTGCAACACCTAAGGGCAATACTCCATAATGATCAAGCCTACCCAGTAGCCCACCACTTCAAAGACGTTCATAATCAGGATTTAAATTGTCTAAAATATTATGTGGTGGGTTCAATTCCAAAAATGAAAAGAGGAGGCAATAGGGAGCGCTTGCTAAGACAACTCGAAACCAGGATGATTTTAGAGTTGGACAGTAAGTGGCCCAATGGATTGAATAATATTGAGGAATTGCATAGCTTTTTATAATTATATTTGCCATTTTTTAATTCTGTGTTGCACTTCGGTCCTGTTTACAATATTTATGAATTGGTCTATAACTTTGGAAAATTTTGATACATTTGAATTTTTTTTGATATATTAGAAGTTTTTAATATATTTGAAGTTTTTGATACCTTGTGATATCTCTGATACTTTTGATACTCTTTGACACCTTTTGATAAATTTGATATATATGTACATAGATGTTTTTATATACTCCGGTGTATATTTATATCTTGATATTCACTTGTGTGTACATATACCATTGATTTGTAAATATATGTTCGTATTGACATGTGTAAGGTAAAAAAGACGAATTTTTATGGAATTTAAAAAATATGTTCTCTTTTTTTTCATTATTTATCATATATATTTTTTGCTTTTTAGCCCTTTTGGTTAATTTCCCTATTTATTTCTCAAAAAATTAAAAAAAAAATTTGTATTGATAGATAGACTTCAGTAGACAATGTATAGGGCCTCATTTATGAAAAGTGACGCATCGCTGCGTGAAAACAGCGATGCGTCACTTTTCACTGCGCTCTCCCTGCGATATGATTGATGCGTCATATTTATAATATGACGCATCATGTCGCAAGGAGTTACAGATACGTCTGTATTTCTGACGTATCTGTAGGCGCAAAAGTGACGCATTGCTGGAGTGTGTCACAAAAGTGACGCAACTCCAGCAATGCTTCCTTTTACTTGGGGAAAGTCCCATGTGAAAGGGCTTGCGTCAGTCTTACGCCTGCTGTGAGGCAGGCGCAAGATTTTGACGCACCAGCATCCTAAAAGTGACGCAGTGAAATCTCATAGATTTCACTGCGTCACTATTACGAGGCTTTTTGCGGGTGAACGCCCCCTCTGCATACATTATACCTGACGCAGGTATAATGTAGCGCAGGGGTTTACAAAGTGACGCATCTGCTTAGATGCGTCACTTTGTAAATAGTGCGCATTAGGAGGCAGGTTTTACGCCGCCGATGCGTCACAAAAAGTGACGCATCGGAAGCGCAAAACTCACACACATAAATGAGGCCCCATAGGATTTTAACATATGTTGCAGGGCTCTGCAATAAATTAATGTTATATATATTGATGCATTTCTTATATATCAATCAGATATCTTGCACTTTAAGCCTTCTTTGCACTTTAAAACTTGCACTACTTCTCCGCACTTTTACAAATCTTCTGCTTTACACTATTTATATTTAAATTTTATCATGGTCATGTGACGTGTTATCTTTTGAGTGTAGGACTTAATTGTTTACTTCCAAATATTAGCATAGTCGCGAATAGTGTGTGTGAATTTTCCATTCTTATCACAGTGTGATATGTCATCAGTGATGTCATCAGTGATGTCACTGACCATGTCATGAATGATGTAATATGTGACATCATCAGCAGTGGATTGCGGGTGCGCGATATATAGTTAGTGCAACTAACTATATATGGAATTTCAATGGTTTTGTGTGAGTAAAATAAGGTTTTAAAAATGCTAATTCCTAACTATATATGTTGTATAACCTATGGTTTTTTCAGTGAATTTTCAAGGTTTTGTAAATGCTAATTCCTAACTATATATGGTTTATAACCTATGGTTTTTTCAGTGAATTTCAATGGTTTTTTAATAGCAAATATCTATAGCTGTAAAATGTATTCTTATTTAAATCCAAAAATATATTTTATATGTTTATTAATAATTTTTTTTAAATATTTTTTTTGTTTCGCTCCCGGTCCGCGGACCGGGAAGCTTCCCGTTAGCTCAATTTGATGCCGCGACCCGGTCCGCGAACCGGTAAAAAATCAACATAGTGACGGTATCGCGTTGCCGCGTAATGCGTCTTATGACGTACTGCGTTAGCGCACCCGGAAGTGCCCCGGGGCGCGGACCGAGGCGCGAAACGCAGCTCCCCGGAAGCGATCCGCGGCGCGTCGCGAAAACGCGACGTATCGCGTTGCCGCGTAATGCGTCTTGTGACGTACCGCGTTAGCGCACCCGGAAGTGTCCCGGGGCGCGGACCGGGGCGCGAAGCTTAGCGACCCGGAAGCTAACCGGGGCGCGTTCCGCAGCGCGTAACATGAGCGTGAGAGGTCATGTGACTTGTTAATAAAACTTTTCATTGGTTCATTTCACTTTTGGTTTCATAATGATGTAAGGCTAGGTCAGGTGACCTAAAAATAACACTTTTCATTGGTTGAGAAGTATTGTTTTTCCCAAATGATGAAAACCCCTCCTTCTTTCCTCACTCTGACTTTCATCATTGTGAGAGGAAGACCTATTTTGCTTGTTGGAAAATGGCTTCATTGGTAGCTTCAGCTGGTGGACCCCCACCACCACCTCCACCTCCTCATGGGAAGAGAGGACCACCTCCCCAGGTCATTACCAACACTGAGGAGGAAGATGAAGAAATGGATGAGGAGGGAGAAGAACCACAGTTCTTAGAAGAGGTGCCCCGGGTTTCCAGAAAGAAAGCCAGTTTCATCTGGCAGTTTTATTCGATCCCTCGTGGCCAAAAAAAAGTCAATGCGAGGTATGTCACCTGCCGCATATGCAAAGAACAATTGTCCAGAGGGACGGACAAAAAATATAGCTATGGAAATCACACAATGCACAGGCACATGACAAGGAAGCATCCACTAAATTACAGCCGGGCGGAAATAAGGGATATGCAGGACAATCCAAGACCAACTCCTGTGGCCAGACCAACAATACCGATTTCTCTAACACCAGAAGAGGCACGGGAAACTGTGCCAAATATTCAAGAAAATTTTGGGCACATGATTCACTTATGTATGCACTGTCGTGCATTATTAGCTTGTGGCAACATGAGCATCAATGCACTCAACCTGGCGTATGAACACCATGATTGCCCTAACCGCCCCCAGTAATTTTTTTTTGCTCCTGTTGAGCCCTTTTCAACGCCTGTTTTTTGTTGTTTCCCCCCCCCAAAAAAAACCAAAAAAATATAAAATCGTTCAAAAAATACAAAAAAAAAAAAATGTTCAAAAAATACAAAAAAATATAAAACAACAAAAATATTTAAAAAAAAGTTCTTTTCAGAACTACCTTCCCTTTCAAAAACAATTGCTAGAATGTTTAGCACTCTGGCAAGCTCTATTTCTTTTGGTTCGCTCCCGGGTTAGCTTCCCGGTACGCGGACCGGGAGCTAACCAAAAAAAATTTTTAAAAAAAAAAGTGTAAGTATAAGGAAAGTAAACAGAGAGTGATGTTAAAAGAAAGACAGCTATAGGGAGTAAAGAAGAGATACTGTTTAATAGATCTATTTACCGAAGAAAAGACAGAAGAGGGTATAATTGTGAAAAACAAAATAGATAACGAAGTGAAAGAAAAAAAAAGAGAGTATAACATTAACAAAGAAGAGTTTCTTGGAGAATGTGAGTGAATGTTCAAAATAAGATTAAAACATGAGGAATAACAGAGAGAAAAAATAGAAAACAGAAAACAAAAAATAACAGAAAAAGATTAATTGAAACAGCAAAAAAATGTAAGTAACATAGAGCCATATCATCAACATAGGCAATAAAAGTTTTGCAGCTTTTATTGGCAGAAATGTGTCGCTAAAGCTGCTTTTGTGGCAGCAAACTGCCGCTAAAACCACTTTTGCACCAGTTTTCTGCCAATAAAAAGAGCAATAATTTTATTGGCTGTGTTCATAATATTCCCCTTAGTGTGCTTCAACTACACAGAGAAAGCATTATGAACAAGTAGTGATAGAGTGATCAGTCAAAGACACTAAGAGTAATAGAGACGGAGTGAGTGAACAAGAGTGAGGAACTATGAGAAGAGAGGGACTGAGAAAAAGAGTGGAAGGAGTTGAGTAAGTAGGTAATAGAGAAAGGAATGAGGGAAGTAGCAAAGGCAGGAAACTGAGGGTTAAAGAAATGAAGCAGTGGAACTAATAGTAGTTAAATGTGATAGAAATGTAACGAAAAGAGTACAAAATATTTACCTTATAATTGTCGTTAAATTACTCACTTTTTGTTTTTATACTTTCAATCTGTGAAAGAGAGAACAAACATTTGAAAAATATTAAAACATGTATTTAAAAATTAGAAAAGACAAGGGAAAAGATTGAAGGACAAACAGTTTTTCAACAACTTTGACACTTACAGAAGCTTCTGCTTCTCCAGGCCCCCTACACAGTCCTAAAGATATACATTTTAAACTAACAGTATCTTGATGCAGATGAAGTGAGGCCTATCTTAAAACATGGTGCATCTTTTGCATTGCTGTTGTTTCAGAAAAGTGTCGCAAGACACTAAAATTTAAAATAATTGCTTCAGGATGCCAATAAGATGTCTACTATCCAGAGGTTTGTTTGAGGTGAGGCCTACTCAGGGTTGCAGATGAGATTTACACTTGTTGAAGAGTACAGAGGAGATAATACATGTGAAGGTCTACCAATGAAGTGAGTCATGTCCACTGCACTCTTCAACAAAGTCCAAACCTCCTATGTTTCCCTGGACAGACCTAAACTTGATCTGCACAATGTGATTCGTAATGATAGGAAACACAGGTGATGTAATTGAAATACGTGCAATTTATTTTGCTCATTTCACAATCACATCACTTGTGTTTCCTTTGCTTAGGTATCTCATTGTGCATATGAAAGAATACGCAGAAGTGCAGCACTGCATGCAACAACTTTGACACTTACAGAAGCCTCACCTTCTCCATGCCTCCTACACAGTTCTACATATACATCATAAATGCAAACAGTACAGAATTAATTATACATGTTAAATGGTTTATTTTTGCTGTTCTCAGAATGTATCAAAATTCACTAAAAACAGTGACTTGAAGGTATTCATCATATAACAGCGGGGGAAAAAAAACACAATCAAAATGATTGTGTTTAAAAAACCCATACAACATAAGAAATCAAAATTCAGAACTCCTTAAAGTTAACTTACTTTCCATGACGTCCAAGGATGTCCTATGAACAGCTTACACTCTTTTGTGCTGTTATTACTTTCAGCCCGCCACTTTCTGAAAGAAAATCTCCATCGTTTTTAAAAACACGTTACATGCAATAAATGACTTCTTGCTCTCTACCACAAGTTTCCACAAGGCCAAATCTGGTCAGAGCCATTTATAACTCTTGGATTTCTTGTAAGCCAATCCCGTCATTTGGCATTTCCGCAACTTTCAGAATTAAAATGTTGAAGATCATTTTCACAATCCTGGAATAGTAATATCTTCCCCTTCTTGCTCAGTCATGTTCTACATTTCCTATGACACTGATACTGCTTACTATGAAGCAGACTTACACTACCTCTATGACTACTACAATTATTTAATTCTCTACATCACTTTTAATCACAAAGCAATGTAAAACAGTAGACAGCATTGCAGACTTACATTCCCTCTACTCCATGTTTTGATTGGCTGCTTCAATTAGCTTATAAAAAGAAACCGTTTTTCTGAACTCATTCAAAGTGCACGTATTTCTCCATGACGTCCAGTCCTATGGTTAGAAGTTATGTCTCTGAACTACACTTATCCTCAAGGCCAAATTGTGTAGGAGCCATTAGAACTTCTTGAAATTCCACAGAGCACATCCCGAGATTATTTCCCTAAAATTTGGGTTTTAAAAACACCAGGTATAGTTTTTAAGGTCATACGGCAATTTTTTTGTGAAAATTAAAACAGAATCATTGCAGAATGACCAGCCATTTCTAGACTTTAAATAAGCTGTGTAATGTCCTGATGTTATTGAAGGGCCGTCATGATATATAATTGCTGCAGTTACAAAAGTCCTTCCTGATATTGACAACTGCGAAGCTACAAAATTTTTAATTAAAGTTGTCAATTTTGTTCCATCAGGCCTACATCGTTGGAACATTAAAATGACATACTGGCCATATGTTCGTATAAATAATGTGGACATCATTTCAGATTTACATTGGCTACACTCCATGTTGTGATCAGCTGCTTTTACTAGCTTATTAAAGGAGACTGATTTACTGTCTGGCAAAGTTAAATATATAAATCTTTCTGAGTCTACACTAGTAGTACTTGATACCATACAGTTCTCGCAGTCATGCTGCCATTGATAAGAAAGCCCAAACAGCTGATCTACATCTACACCTTCAGCATGTAATACATCAAGCATATACATTAAAAACTCCTGACAATCTTGCTGAATATTTTGAGAGAATTGTGTTTGGCCTGAACATCTGTCTAACAGATTTCGAATTTCAGACACACTTTCTATGTTTCTTCTATCAGTGCTACATTTCTCTAACACAGAATTTAACAAACTGCAAAATCTTTGATCAGAATTGACCACAATCTCTTCTTTTACATTTTCTAGAGAAAACAAAACATTAACCACTACATTAGCATAGCAGTTGACACCAGAACTGTTTTCAAATTGAAAACCAACAACATCTTCAACAGAATCCTTTTTGTTTCTGCTTGTAATTTTAGGTTCATCGACTTTTCGTCTTTTTGCTACAACCTCCCCAGTATTGGTCACATTTCTTCGTTTCCGGCCTACCACACGTTTCTCAAACAAAGGATACTGAGGCAAATGTGGCGCATACTCTCTTCTTAACCTATTGTATTCCTTAACACAATCTAGATCAGCACAAATGTTTGTGACATCACACTCAATCAAGTACAATCCCGATAAAGTTCTAACTCGTGACAATGCCACATATGCCATACCCTCCTTGAACACAGAACTGCCAATATTCACCAATGCACTGTCTACACTTAAACCTTGCGATTTATGGATTGTCACCGCATATGCCAAGCAAACAGGAAACTGCTTACGGCGAACATATAAGTCTTTTACAAGCAAAAATCTAGCAGAGCAACGACCAATTAGCTGTACTTCCTCAATGCCATCAAATTTAATTTTTAAAAATTCAATTCCATCTCTATTTCTGTATTTTACAAAATCAACAACATTACCCATTGATCCATTTACCAGACCTCTTTCAACATGTAAATTCCTTCTTAAAATTATACGGCAGTTCAAGCACACATTCAGAGTCTTTTCAAAACCTGCAGTTTTAGATATACTCTTCTCTAATGAATCCAATTTTGTTTTCAGATTCTCAGACAAAATAATTGTTGATCCCATATGCTCTACTCTGTCAATAGCTTCCAGTTTCACAATCTCTTGCTTTTCTAAATGCAACATTTTGTTGTTGAATTTGGCACATTCTGCAAGAGTTGGCATCAAACATATTCCAGATTTCTTATCAGTAATTTTCTGAAAAATATTCTCAGGCACAACATCTTGTTCTGGATATAAATTTGACAGTAATCGTGCATGTAAAGCTTCTTTCCCATGCTCGGTCACTTTTCCAATTCTAACATCTTGTAGAATAGTCTTGTAAACTTCATCCTTCGCCTGACGCATATTTTCATGCAGTTCAGCATAATTGAAGTTTAACCATATATTGACGTTGCCAATGCTGCCTAGGCACTTCCTGGTATCTTCATGCGTGAGCATTTTGAACACAGGTTGCCCTTTCACTGGTGTCAGCTGCAGAAGATCTCCGAAAACAATGATGTGTTTGCCACCAAATAACACATCATACTCTGTTTTGAGAACTTCTTGCATTCTCAAATGCACAAAGGCAAGCATGACATTGGAAACCATGCTTACTTCGTCAATGATAAGAAGTTTCATTTTCCTCAAGATTCTTGAAACTTCAAAACAAGCATCTCCAGATAGCTTGTGATATTGTAATTTGTTGTCATGCTCCACTGGCAGCATCAGTAAACGATGTAAAGTAATCCCTTTAATGTTATGTGCTGCCAGTCCAGTTGGAGCGGTGACAACACAAGACAGCGATGACTCTGTCCTTTCCTGCAAATAGCATGAAATTGCTTTAATGAGGAAACTTTTTCCAGTTCCCGCTTCTCCACTCACGTACAGTCGGACAGGCTTCAACGACGTACATGAGCACTCTTTCTTGTCATGACTTAATCCATGATCAATTTGCATGGTAACTTCGTCATATATTTTCCTCTGCTCAACGTTGAGTTGTCTTTCCAACTCTTCTAAGTTAACCGCATCCTCCTGAGCATGTGCCATGGCTCTTTCCACTTCATTCATGGCAGTGGCAGCTTCATTTTCGATAACAGGTCCTCCTAGTGGATCCTGACTCAATGAAGCAGAACTCTGACTGTCCTGAGAACTGTCTCTGGCAATCTCGGCTGCAATCGTTGCTTCCTGCTCAATTTCCGCATTCAACATTTCTACATATTTGGGAAAAGCAGGACATTCTATGGTCTCCTTGGCGGCATTGAAAGAGTCTTCGTAACAGAGGAAATCTCCAAGCAGTTCCTCTTCTGCACGCCAAGGCTTGAAAAGTTGCAAAAGTGCTAAATAGAAAAACTCATTTTTTTCAGGAGATTCGCCACTCAATTTTCGATGGTTTACCAAGTGGCATTTTCTTTGCTTGACCAGACATCCCTCACTTCCTATTACAGCATACACTCCTTTCTCAGTATCTTCTTTGATGTTCCTCTTGAATATGTAATTTTGAAGAACCTCATACAGACAAACATTGTCGAGGTGACTGCTTCTATTTAGATAATATGTATCCAACATGTTGGTCTTCAAAATGTCGGTACTGTTTGGCTCCTTTTCCGCCAAATACTCAATTTCCCGCACAGGTTTCAGAACTCGATTACGCGTTGCAGCAAGACCAAGACTCGCCCAAACGATACTCCTGGACTTGGCATAGAGACTTGCTGAAGACAACCGGTCAGAGCATTCGTAAGCTCCAATTTCTCGATGCGACAACATCTTCAGACTGAAACTGTACAACTTCTTGCTGAGGCTCTTTTAATGGGAAATGTCCTCCCACATATCCTTCAATTCTGTCTTCTCTTTTTTGGTGATGTAAGACGTCACATACCGGGCCACAGCCATACAGTTATCAGCCACAAACTGTATATCCATGTTAGCATTCCACATGGACAAAATCACCGGGTTGTAGTCGTTGATGTACTTGGACTCTTCGTTCCTCTTCAAATTGTATGTGTTTTTAGGTGATTTCTTCATGACATTATGTCGCAGCGAAGACATCAAACTGTTTACTCTTCCTTTAGAAATCACCGGTCGTGGAAAACCGAAACGACATTTGGTGTAGAACTTGTCCTTGTTTCGGAATTTACGACGGCAGTACTTTCCACATCGATGGCTTTGGAAACGCAGAACTTTTTCTCTTAGGCTTTTCTTCTCCTTTGCGTTTGGAACAGCACACGTAGAATACTGTTGGATGAAACTCATCACTGAGTCTTCTGGATCCGTTCCAAATTTAGGTGCATCCTTGATCCACAGCAACATATGTATATGAGGAGCACCTCTTGCTTGGTACTCCTTTCTCCAGAAGAAATCCAACACCTCTCCAAGAGGTGGATTCTTCTTATTCATGATGAAAGACATCATAGCTTCAAATCTATGATTGAAGTACCTACATACATTGACTGGATCCAAAGAGCACAGTTCTCCGGGTGTCTTGAATTCGATGTTATCTACGTTAGCATTTGCCTCTCGTAGAAATTCAAGTAAGTCTTCCCAGCCATACTCGGCACAGCTCAGAGTGAGGAACCATGTGGGAGTACCTAAGTTCCTCAGCATACATTTTAAATCACCATGACGACGGTACCAGTACTCATTAGTACCACGCTGACACGCCATGAGATTAATCAGGTGAGAATCCAAAATACTGTCTTGGACATTGACTTTATCCATAAAGTCACTTGCCGAGATGTTTTGCATGTGTATACCACTTTTCAAGATGTGGTTCACTGCATATGACAGTCCAGACAGATCGCTTTCAAACAGGAGATGAAACAAATAGGGAATGCATTGTCGAAACCTAGCATCTCCTGCATACAATCGCAAAGTCCGGTATTCAGAAGCAGGAATTTGATGAGGTCGCTCATCATATCTTCCTCCCTGACCTGTTGGAAAAAGCTGTGGGAAACACCGAGCTTCCAAACTTTCCTCCCAAACACTAATGGGACTCCCTTTGGCTTGTTTCATTTGAAACAACTCAATAGCATTCCCCATGACTTCCTTGGAATGCAAAGGATGAACACTATAATGTTCATATATTTCTTCACTAGTAGAGGGTTCTACTTTCTCAATTTGACCAGCACACAAATCGCTATCCTCTTCCTCACTTACTTCCTCTTCTGCAACATATACATTCTTATAGTATTTATTATTTTTTTTCAAATACAATGTTGCCTTTTTAACTTTCCTAACATCTACTAAATCTTGCCATATTTTCTTATTCTTTGTCGGAACCCCATTAACTAAGATAACCAGAGGTTCCTCTTCCACTTTTTCTACTCCAATTGTGTTAATGTTTTTCTTCAAATCTAGAGGCAAATAAACAACTCTTCCCTTTAATCCTCTCTGTAAATCTGATGGAGGTAATTTCCCTGTCTTTGGCTCCATTCTTACAATAGCCTGAAAGGGATGGATACTTTGAATCAAAATAGATTCATAAGTATTTAAATCCTTCAATTCAGAAGGAATCTCAACCAATTCCAGATTATTATGAACTGCTCTAGCAGGCATCTGGTTTTGATTTAATTTGCAACAACAATAAGTACACACACGTTGATCAAATCCCAAATCAAAACAATTTTCTACCATCAAGTATGTTGCAAAATCCTTCCATTCACTATTATTTTCCCTTTCACTTTTTGCATATAAATCCACTAACTTAGTCTGATTCTTATAATAAGTGCGTCGACAACACACACAAGTGAAATTAGGCCTCTCACTTGATTTCACCTGAAACGTCGCAATTTCCCTCTGGAAATTATCTGTACTGGAAACCTGTACACTATCTTCCACATTACCCTCTTCTTCTGGGTCAATTTCAACATTCTCCTCTTTACTTCCAAAGTAACAAAACTCAATTTCTTCACATATGTTCTTCACATCTATTTCAGAACCATGCAAAAGAGCAGCGCATAATTGTTTAAGCATAATTGCTGGACTCTTAGCATAATACAACATTCTAACTAATTTCCTCACTTTATTATGATGCACTGCTAGCATCCTGAAATGATGAAAAACACTCTGGCATACTCTCCTGGAAAGACAAGCCAGTGAATGACCATGCAAACCTGTCACTTCTCTCACTCTGCAAGGATCTAATTCTTGCAACAACTTCATTTTCTGCTTCAAACTTTTCTTATTAAATGACCGTACAAAATCACAAAGCAAATTGATGGAATCCTGTCGCACACTGCAAATACTACTACACTTCCAGGTGTACACAGGACCCTTAGCACGTCTTCCTAAAACCTCATTACCTAACACCTCTTCTGCCTCTGTTGTCACAAGTTTTTCTTTTTCAACTGGACAACCATCTTTCACTTCATAAGCACGACCACTGGTGTCAACTGCATGCACCAAATCATTATCCTGGAAATAACTCTCCTCATTAAAAAATGCCTCACAGCTTGAACTATGCATCCATTCTCCAGAAAAAACTTCACAAAAATTACTACGATTAACTATTCTCTTCCATCTACTATTTCTTTTGAAATCATAAATTGCCTTGTTTAGCTTCCTAATTCTATTGATTATCAAAATAAATAACTTACGTTTAATTTCAAATGCCTGATCAATAACTTTCTCAACTTTTTTTTTTCTCTTATAAAAAACCAGTTTCTGTTGACCTTTCTTAATATTTTTTAACAAATTGCCAATTATCCTGTTGCGGAACATTCGTTTACGAATGTCCCTAAACTGTTGTTTCCTTCTACTATCATGCACAGAGTTATCTCTTGCTCTAGCAGTAACATTTTTGATTGGCCTTTCCTTTCCATTTGATTTGCTTATCTTTTTATGGACTGAAACATTTTCTGTAGTAATATTTTTTTTACTACACATATTTCTTATGAAATATTTTGTGCTCTTACCCGGTGCTTTCTTCGTGACTTGACAAATCTTTTTGTTAGAGGACTGCTGCTTATTTTGTTTCACCTGCTGTCTTTGACGTTTTGCAGCCTTTCTCTGTCTTTCTATTGTTGGCATGGTGAAATCTTGAAATGATCTGCAGTTGAATCTGTGGTAAAATATAATAAAAAATGTTATTAACCACTATTACCAAACAGTAAATTAATAACAATGATCAAAAACTTAACACACTACTTGACATTTTAAATAGAAGATTTTTTAGTCCTTGGCAAATTTACAATACAGAAATAGCAGAAAAGAAATGACATTTATATTTATGTTACCTGTGCTATTTTATATGTGAATCTGATCTAATTTTATGAGCATATTTTAATATTTTATTGAAGACACTACACATAACCTGTTTTTGAAGGTGTGTTTAATTTTAAACGAAACGGTTTACATTTTTACTTTTTATTTATTATAAATTTTTAAAATAAATGTTTATAGTTCCATAGGCTCAAGCACGTCAGCTTCCCATCCTATGTCATATAATTCGGACAAATCTGCATCCTCATCACGTTCTTCTTCATCCTCAGGATTTAAATAATCCAAGGGATCAACATCCACTGATGTTTCAATTACGAGTTCAATGATGAGGTCGTGATCAACTGATTGCAGATTGTCACTCATGTTGATGTTGTCTTTATCTTTAAAGAAAGATAACAACAATGAGATGTTGCAGAGTAAGAGACAAATCTCAGAGATTATAATAGTAAAATTGTTTAACAAGAGTAATATTTTGCAGCTATTATTTAGCCATGTCCAGCAATGCTGATCAGGTGAAGACTATGTCTAATTTTTCAGTGAACAGGACTCATCTCTTCTTAACCTTGGATAAGCCTAACCGACTCTGTGTGTCCTGCACATACTTAAATGTAAAGGGGCAGATTTATGTTAAATGGCACATCCCCAGGCATGCAACCAGTTAACGTGCACCGCTGCTCTGCCACCCATGGTGTGCCGTATTTACAATCAGATAGGAGAAAACTGCGTCAAAACCCTGCGCCTGCTTTAAGCAGGCATAGGTCTTGACGCAACATTGTGGAGATGGGGCACCCCTGAGCCTAGCTTGAGCTGCATCGCACTTGCGATACAACTCCAGCAATCACTACCTTTACATCACAGATACATCACGCATCTGTGCCATTTTTGCCCCATGATGCCCCGCATTGTAAATGCAGCACACCATGGGTGGCGGAACAGCGGCACAGGATGACTGACACATCCCTGGTGATGCACCAGTCATCATAAATCTATCCCTAATCTTCTTATCTTGTTACAGATGAACCGCCATATGTACCATCAAACTATTTTGCATTTCCTAAATAGCGAATTTTAAGGAATAAATAGCAATTCTTTACCATTCCTAATTTGCAATGAGCAAATTGCTAATTGCAAGTTACCCATTCATTTCCATGGGCTAGGAGCCTCATAGGAATGAAGGTTTAATTTGCAATTAGCAATTTGCTCATCACAAATTAGGAATTTTTCCAAGGGTGCAGGGGTGTCTCAAGAACACCCTGCTGCACCCCCTGAAAAAGAAATTTGGGGGCATATGGCGCACATACATGCCCTAAGGGCATGTATGGGCGTCATATGGCACCTTTTGTTTTTTGGAAAAAAAGCTTTTTGAAAAGAATTCACAAATTACCACCAACTAGAAGTTGGTGGTAGTTTCCAAATCCTTAATGTCATTTTTTTACATATTTTTTGTTTGATACATTGCATTTAAGTAATCGCAAAATTTGCAAATCCTTCAGTGCAATCGCAAAATAAGGAATAGCAAATTTTGCTATTCCTTATTTTGCATCAAACTTGTTTGATATATACCATTTGTCTAATTAGCATTCGCAAAGGCCGAAATTCGCAGAATTTTGATCTTTGTGAATGCTAATTAGCTTGATACATATGGCCCCAAGTGAGGCCTGTCTTGCAACATGGTGCATCTTTTGCATCACTGCTGCATCGGTTTCATGTGGTAACTTTTTTTTACACCATGACATATCTGCCTAAAAGCATCAATTTGTAATTTTGTCGCCTCATAGCAAATCTTTTGCACCGCCGCTGCATCATAAAAGTGACGCACAGTGGCGCAAAAGAGGCATACACCTATCATAAATCTGTCCCTAGCATTTTAAATGATTAATTCATGATGACGATAAGGTGTGGCCTATCCAGAGGTTTGTTTAAGGTGAGGCCTACTCAGGATTGCAGATTAAAGTTACGCTTGATGAAGAATACAGAAGAGATAATACATGTAAAGGCCTACCAATGAAGTAAGTGATTTGCACTTTATTTCGCCAGTCATCATAAATGTATCCCTAAGCTTCTTATCTTGTTACAGATGAACCACCATATGTACCATCAAACTATTTTGCATTTCCTAAATAGCGAATTTTAAGGAATAAATAGCAATTCTTTACCATTCCTAATTTGCAATGAGCAATTTGCTAATTGCAAATTAGTTTAAGTGGGCACTCGCACAGCGTAGGTAAACTTGAGTTGATACGGTTGTAATGAATTGTAGCGTGCACTCGGATGAACACTGTCTGTACCAAACAGTGAAGGCACAAGAGCTAAGAAGTCTGAAGGTTCCCCTACTCGGAGGGGAACAAACCGATGCACAGCATGTAGACCTTGGTCTTATTCACTATACGTTTTTGATGAAAAACAATCTGATTGTTGGATTATCAAGTGTTTTATTCTTCACATGGTATGTTAGTATTCATCTGTGTATTATACATCAAAAGCAATTTGCTGGGTAATCCATAATTCAATCATTATAATCCATTATAATCCAAAACACAAATTCCCGATGCATTTCGGGCAGACGCCCTTTCTCAAGGGAAATGCTCTACAAAAAAGAAACAAATTGAACCAAAATTAATAATATGCAGGCGGTTCAATATTCGACCGAATGGCAGCGTGTTGAAGCCAGATTTAAGGTGACTAGACAGCAAGTGACGAAGGTTCAAAATGAAATGTGACTCAAAAATACACCGGAGAAGCCAAGTGAAGTCTGGTAACCCGAGAGGTGCATACGAAAGAGAAACGGAAATGATAGCAAAAGGTTACGTAAGCGTTGCTAGACCCTGTAGCGGGTGAAAACAAACATCAATCTGCTTGGTAGCGCTCAAGTGAACTTACTTGAAATTGTTAGTAAAGTGCCTCGCGGCATAACAGCGGTGTGATGATACCAATGCAAGAGGTTCAAACGCGTATTTAAATAGTGTGTAAAACATAAAGGTAGGACCCAAGATGTGCAATTAGTGAACAGTGAAGAAGGACATTGAACAGAGAAAATCAGTCGCCATCTTAGAACGGGTGTAAAAACAAAAAATAAGTGCCAAAAAGTACATTATATAAACCATGTGGATAGACATAAAGTTCTTAATGAATCATAAGTAACACAAAAATTCAATTCGGTCGTTCAGCCCATTCGGTACCATCGTGGAAAGGAAACGGATCCAAAAGTTCTCGCGTTTTAGTAAAGTGTTCTTGTTGTTGTGAGTGACTGGTACTTGTTCCAAGATCAAAAATTTCAGTTGTGCAACTGTATGTCTGGATTCAGCAAAGTGAGAAGCAACTGTGGATTTCAGATTGTTAGTACGTATATTGCTTTTATGTTCTAAAATCCTTGTGCGGATTTTACGTTCTGTATGACCCACATAGCATTTCCCGCATGGACACTTCAATAGGTATATGACATTATTTGAATTGCAAGTGGCGTTTACTTTCAATTTGATTTGATGTCCTTTCATGGGGTGACAGATAACATTACCAGAGATGCAATTGTTACAATTCGAGCAGTTGTAGCAAGGTCTCAGTCCTTTGTAGATCCTGGGTGTGTTATCAAGCTTAGGTTTGGATATGATTTCCTTCAAATTTCTACCTCTTGTGAATGCAAAGATGGGTGGTTGGTTAAACAAACCCTTAAAATCAGGTTCAAGGGTGAGAATAGACCAGTGTTTACGAATGATGGCTTGAAAACGGTTGGATGTTTTTGAATATTTAGATACAACCACGATGCGTTCTGATTGTTCTTTGTGCTTGGGTTGCAACAAGGCAAGCCTACTTTTCTTGTCAGTTCTTGCCATGGCAAGATCCAGTATGGGTGTGGGATATCCTCGTGCTCTGAGTCTATCCAATGTATGTTTCATCTGTGTTTTGCATTCATTCTCATCAGAAACTATTCGTTTGATCCGTAACAGTTGTGCGTAAGGTAGATTATTTTTGAGACCAGAACGGTGAAAACTGCTGTAGTGGAGGGTTGAGTTTCTGTCTGTAGGCTTACGGTATACCGTGGTGAACCAGTTGCCTTGACTCCTGTGAATTTCCACGTCTAGATAATGTATGAGACTTTCACTGTGTTCCCATGTAAATTGGATTCTTTGATTGAACTCATTCCATGTTTCCAAAAAAGCATTCAAAGTGTCTGTATTGCCCTCCCATAGGAGAAAAATGTCATCAATGAAGCGTAGGTAGAGACGTCCATGTTTTTGCCAACTGCTCTGAGTCATGATGTAAGATTCCTCGAATTGCTTCATATAAATGTTAGCATAGCAGGGAGCTGCCGAATTTCCCATAGCAGTGCCATTGAGTTGGAGCATCCACTTGTCTTTGATAGAAAAATAACTGTGATACAGTGTATAGATGGTCAGTTGCATTAGGAATAGTTTGAGATCTGCATCAAGATCGGACGAGGCTAAAACCTGTTCCACAGCTTCAATGCCTCCATCATGTGGAATGGAGGTATACAGTGAACATACGTCCACCGTACACATGATGAGTCGAGTATTCTTGTGCTGATTCATGATGGATTCAATCTTGAGTAAGAAGTCAGTTGTATCTTTGACATGTGATTTGGTGGCTAAGACAAATGGTTGCAAATATTTGTCCAAGAATTTGCCGGTGTTTTCATGCAAACTTCCTCTTGTCGACACGATGGGCCGAAAAGGGGGATGAGTAGGGTGCTTGTGCATCTTGGGCAACATGTAGAGAACCGGTGGTCTAGGGTTGGATGGTGTTAAAAATCTACGGGTCTTATCGTCAATTGTGCCTTGATCAAATGCAGCCTTAACAATGAGTATGAGTTCTTGTGCGTACTCCTTGGTTGGATCTCCTGTAAGAGAATCATAGGTGTTTCTGTCATTGATATGAATTTCCACTTGTTGGTCATAAAAGGTGGTGTCCATAACGACTAGGGCTCCACCTTTGTCTGCGTTCTGGCAGGTAATAGATGGGTCATCAGCCAATCTCTGGAGGATATTTCTTTCCTTCCGGGTTAAGTTCCCACGTTTTATGTTGGATTGAAAGGGCAAGTTCAAGATTTCCTGCTTAATCAGATTTTCAAAAGCGTCTATGATCTTATGACTCTGTGGTGGCATAAATGTGCTATGAGGTCTCAGTCCTCTAAGCATGTCTTCTTCCTGTGTGGTAACAGGGTTGATGTTGGTGAAAAAATGTCTTAAACGCAAGTTGCGGGTCAATTTAAAAGCACTGACTTCCAGTTCCAAAGTGTTGATCGTGGTGGTTGGAACGAAGGGTCAATCCTTGAAACTTGCCCTTTCAATCCAACATAAAACGTGGGAACTTAACCCGGAAGGAAAGAAATATCCTCCAGAGATTGGCTGATGACCCATCTATTACCTGCCAGAACGCAGACAAAGGTGGAGCCCTAGTCGTTATGGACACCACCTTTTATGACCAACAAGTGGAAATTCATATCAATGACAGAAACACCTATGATTCTCTTACAGGAGATGTTATGTTATGTTATGTTATGTAACATTTTTAATGCGCACAGATGCTCCAGCAAAGGAGCGTCCTGGCGCAAGGGAAAGGCAGACACAACACAACACTAAAACCAGCACCAAAAACAGAGCACTTAAAACAGGGGGAGTTTAAAACAGAAAAGTTTTCAAGGCCCTACGGAAAGATATTAGATCATCCAGAAGACGGATTTCCAGGGGGAGCGCATTCCAGAGAACTGCAGCTTTCACTCGGAAGGAGCGTCCTCCCATCCGGCTGAGTCTGAACCGAGGCACAACCACCAAGGATTGTCCAAGGGAGCGAAGTGAGCGAGTTGGCACATAAGGAGAAATCAAATTATTAAGTAGCAAATGTGCCGACTCACGAAGAATTTTAAAAACCATGCTGAGGGCTTTAAATTGGATTCGCTTATTCATCGGGAGCCAATGTAGGGACCGCAGAGTGTTGGAGGTAGGGCAAGCCCGAGGCAAGCCGACCACCGCCCTAGCCGCAGCATTCTGGACTCGCTGTAAACGGAGAATCTCAGCTTGGTTCACTCCTAAAAGGAGTGAACTAGCATAGTCCAGGCGAGAAATAATTATCGCTTGAATGACCAGCTGTCTTGTAGGAGCATCGAAGAATTTGAGCAGGGGTCTTAGCCCGCGTAATACTCCAAAACAGCAGGCCGCCACTCTCTTCGTGTGAGTCACAAAGCTTAACGTATGGTCAAGCCATACTCCCAAATTCCTGAGTTCCAGGACAGGGGCTGGCGCTGTTCCCAGCTCAGAAGGCCACCATCCATCTCCCCAGAGGTCCGCATCCCTTCCAACGATCATCACCTCCGTTTTTGATGCGTTCAGCTGGAGACAGTTGTTATTCATCCAGCTGGCCACCTCTCTCAGTCCACTGCGGAACCTGAGGGCATCCTTCTTGGCATCCCCGCTGATCGTAACCGCCAGCTGAGTATCGTCGGCATAGGAGACCATGGTTAGGCCCCATTGCCTGGCGACTTCAGCCAGCGGCTGCACGTACAGATTAAAAAGCGTGGGACTCAGCGAGGAGCCTTGAGGCACCCCCAGGTCCAACGGATGGAATTTGGACTGAAAGGGAGGGGTGGCAACGCAGAAGGAGCGATCACTAAGGAAGGAGCGGAACCACTGCAGAGCTGAACCACCAAGGCCAATGTCCTGCAAGCGGTGTAGAAGGATGCGATGGGAAACAGTGTCAAAGGCAGCGCTCAGGTCTAATAAAATAAGCGCTGCCGTTTGACCTGCATCCAATACAATCCGCAAGTGCTCAACCATTGCCAGAAGGGACGTCTCGGTGCTGTGACCAGCACGGAACCCATTCTGCACGGGATCCAGGACATTAACCTGGGTCATATGCTCTGTGAGGGCCAGATTTACATGGGCCTCCATGACCTTGGCCGGCCAAGGGAGCAAAGATATCGGGCGGTAGTTTTCAGGTTTCGACGGATCCAAAGATGGTTTTTTCAGGATCGGGGAAACTACCGCTTGCTTCCACTTGGCAGGAACAAGGCCAGAAGTCAGGGAGAGGTTGATCAGAGAACACACTATTGTGCGTCCCTGGAAGGCAGCATCCCTGAAAAGGGCCGACCTTACCGGATCTGCAGGCGAGCCAGATTTGACTCGCAAGGCCCATTTCGCAAACTCCTCGTTAGAAAGAGTTGGAAGGGAATGCAGCGATGGACAATTGCTAGAGCCACTCCAAGGAATCACAGGTGGTAGTGGACTCGGAAACGCCTGGTAGATTTTTTTAACTTTGTCCAGAAAAAAAGTGGCTAATGCTTCACAGTGGGAGGTAGAGCTGTCCAACTGCGGAGGAACCCTCTTTGCCATCAGATCTTTTATGGTTTTAAAGATGGTTTTTGTGGGGTTGAGGCTGTTACAAAATTCTGCTGCGTAAAACGCCGCCCGGGCCCTACATATGGCTCGATGGTAGAGCTTAACTAGGGCCTGGTAGGCGGATTTCCTATCGGCGTCATACGTCCTGCGCCACTCCCTTTCTGCCCGTCTACAAGAGGACTTCATGGCACGCAACGCACTGTCATACCAGGGGCTGGCCTGCCGAGGTCTGGACTTACTGGAGATGATAGGTACCAGGGCATCAAGCGCCCTGGTAATCCAGTTACAGAATCGATCATAGCCCGAGGTGACGTTCAGCAATGGACCCAGAGGCTCAGCACCCATGATGCAGTGAAGATCCTCCAGCCTAAGTTTATTCCAGTGGCGCCGAGGTATCCGCAGAGGAGGTGGAATAATAGGGTTGGCAGGAAGAGGAAGCCAAGCAGACACCAAGTAGTGGTCAGACCAAACCACAGGATCAACCGCCACGATCTGGACATCCAAGAGGGTCGTAAAAAACGGGTCGAGGATGTGACCAGCCACGTGTGTAGGCTGGGTGACAAGCTGGATCAGCTGCAGAGCCTCTAAGTCGGCCAAAAAACCACTGATGGCCAGAGACTCCAACCTATCGAAGTGGAGGTTGAGGTCGCCTAAGATCGAAAAATTGGCGCAGCCACTAGCCAATAGGCTCACGGCCTCCGGAAAGGCACCTCTAAAAGCTACATCGCTGCCTGGGGGGCGATAGACAACCATTCCCGACAGCGAGAACTGGGGGCTGATGGTAACTTTGAACAGCGCACTCTCGCAACCAGCAATCTGCAAGACCGTCCAGGTGCAAGTATAATCAGATTTAATGAATAAGGCAATACCTCCACCTCTCGAATGGCGATTAGATCTAAAACATAGGTAACCCAGGGGACAAGCAAGGTTGACTATGGCGTCATCAGTGTCTTGAAGCCAGGTTTCAGTTAAAGCCAGCAAATCTGGTTTCTCATCCAGGATAAGGTCCGCCACAGATAGATGGTGCTTTACTAGAGATCTGGTATTAAGATTTAAAAATCGTAGACCAGATCCCAGGCGACCAGATGCAGGAGAGACACCGGGACGAACTCGTGGAGCAGGGGAGGAGGCAAGCTCGCGAATACCTCCAGGCCGATCAAGCGACCACCCATTACAAACACATTGACACGGGCCACATAGCGGGATCCAACCAAGGAGTACGCACAAGAACTCATACTCATTGTTAAGGCTGCATTTGATCAAGGCACAATTGACGATAAGACCCGTAGATTTTTAACACCATCCAACCCTAGACCACCGGTTCTCTACATGTTGCCCAAGATGCACAAGCACCCTACTCATCCCCCTTTTCGGCCCATCGTGTCGACAAGAGAAAGTTTGCATGAAAACACCGGCAAATTCTTGGACAAATATTTGCAACCATTTGTCTTAGCCACCAAATCACATGTCAAAGATACAACTGACTTCTTACTCAAGATTGAATCCATCATGAATCAGCACAAGAATACTCGACTCATCATGTGTACGGTGGACGTATGTTCACTGTATACCTCCATTCCACATGATGGAGGCATTGAAGCTGTGGAACAGGTTTTAGCCTCGTCCGATCTTGATGCAGATCTCAAACTATTCCTAATGCAACTGACCATCTATACACTGTATCACAGTTATTTTTCTATCAAAGACAAGTGGATGCTCCAACTCAATGGCACTGCTATGGGAAATTCGGCAGCTCCCTGCTATGCTAACATTTATATGAAGCAATTCGAGGAATCTTACATCATGACTCAGAGCAGTTGGCAAAAACATGGACGTCTCTACCTACGCTTCATTGATGACATTTTTCTCCTATGGGAGGGCAATACAGACACTTTGAATGCTTTTTTGGAAACATGGAATGAGTTCAATCAAAGAATCCAATTTACATGGGAACACAGTGAAAGTCTCATACATTATCTAGACGTGGAAATTCACAGGAGTCAAGGCAACTGGTTCACCACGGTATACCGTAAGCCTACAGACAGAAACTCAACCCTCCACTACAGCAGTTTTCACCGTTCTGGTCTCAAAAATAATCTACCTTACGCACAACTGTTACGGATCAAACGAATAGTTTCTGATGAGAATGAATGCAAAACACAGATGAAACATACATTGGATAGACTCAGAGCACGAGGATATCCCACACCCATACTGGATCTTGCCATGGCAAGAACTGACAAGAAAAGTAGGCTTGCCTTGTTGCAACCCAAGCACAAAGAACAATCAGAACGCATCGTGGTTGTATCTAAATATTCAAAAACATCCAACCGTTTTCAAGCCATCATTCGTAAACACTGGTCTATTCTCACCCTTGAACCTGATTTTAAGGGTTTGTTTAACCAACCACCCATCTTTGCATTCACAAGAGGTAGAAATTTGAAGGAAATCATATCCAAACCTAAGCTTGATAACACACCCAGGATCTACAAAGGACTGAGACCTTGCTACAACTGCTCGAATTGTAACAATTGCATCTCTGGTAATGTTATCTGTCACCCCATGAAAGGACATCAAATCAAATTGAAAGTAAACGCCACTTGCAATTCAAATAATGTCATATACCTATTGAAGTGTCCATGCGGGAAATGCTATGTGGGTCATACAGAACGTAAAATCCGCCCAAGGATTTTAGAACATAAAAGCAATATACGTACTAACAATCTGAAATCCACAGTTGCTTCTCACTTTGCTGAATCCAGACATACAGTTGCACAACTGAAATTTTTGATCTTGGAACAAGTACCAGTCACTCACAACAACAAGAACACTTTACTAAAACGCGAGAACTTTTGGATCCGTTTCCTTTCCACGATGGTACCGAATGGGCTGAACGACCGAATTGAATTTTTGTGTTACTTATGATTCATTAAGAACTTTATGTCTATCCACATGGTTTATATAATGTACTTTTTGGCACTTATTTTTTGTTTTTACACCCGTTCTAAGATGGCGACTGATTTTCTCTGTTCAATGTCCTTCTTCACTGTTCACTAATTGCACATCTTGGGTCCTACCTTTATGTTTTACACACTATTTAAATACGCGTTTGAACCTCTTGCATTGGTATCATCACACCGCTGTTATGCCGCGAGGCACTTTACTAACAATTTCAAGTAAGTTCACTTGAGCGCTACCAAGCAGATTGATGTTTGTTTTCACCCGCTACAGGGTCTAGCAACGCTTACGTAACCTTTTGCTATCATTTCCGTTTCTCTTTCGTATGCACCTCTCGGGTTACCAGACTTCACTTGGCTTCTCCGGTGTATTTTTGAGTCACATTTCATTTTGAACCTTCGTCACTTGCTGTCTAGTCACCTTAAATCTGGCTTCAACACGCTGCCATTCGGTCGAATATTGAACCGCCTGCATATTATTAATTTTGGTTCAATTTGTTTCTTTTTTGTAGAGCATTTCCCTTGAGAAAGGGCGTCTGCCCGAAATGCATCGGGAATTTGTGTTTTGGATTATAATGGATTATAATGATTGAATTATGGATTACCCAGCAAATTGCTTTTGATGTATAATACACAGATGAATACTAACATACCATGTGAAGAATAAAACACTTGATAATCCAACAATCAGATTGTTTTTCATCAAAAACGTATAGTGAATAAGACCAAGGTCTACATGCTGTGCATCGGTTTGTTCCCCTCCGAGTAGGGGAACCTTCAGACTAATTGCAAATTACCCATTCATTTCCATGGGCTAGGAGGCTCCTAGGAATGAAGGTGCAATTTGCGATTAGCAATTAGCTCATCACAAAATAGGAATTTTTCCAAGGGTGCAGGGGTGTCTCAAGAACACCCTGCTGCACCCCCTGAAAAAGAAATTTTGGGGCATATGGCGCACATACATGCCCTAAGGGCATGTATGGGCGTCATATGGCACCTTTTGTTTTTTGGAAAAAAAAGCTTTTTGAAAAGAATTCACAAATTAGCACCAACTAGAAGTTGGTGGTACTTTCCAAATCCTTAATGTCATTTTTTTACATATTTTTTGTTTGATACATTGCATTTAAGAAATCGCAAAATTTGCAAATCCTTCAGTGCAATCGCAAAATAAGGAATAGCAAATTTTGAATTAAGGACATTTTAAGTCATTTCCACATGTGCAGTGTTTTCAAATTATGATTTGAAAATCGTTTTTGGGGAAAAGTAATGGTTTGCAAATTTATGACAAGGACATAATGGTGTATGCTTCTCTATAAGGCATTTCAGTGTCTCTGATGTCATTTTTCCCATATTACATTATAAGACCTTTCCCCATGGAGCACATTCCTTGTAAATATGCTCCCACCTGTGCATGGTGAATTTAGATTTTGACTGTTTGAGTCACATAGCCATGTTAAAAGTGACCCAAAAAAATTGCAAACGCTTTAAAAAAACACATTCATGTGTCTTAAGGACATTTTAAGTCATTTCCCCATGGACAGTGTTTTGTAAGTGGCGCAAAAGAGGCATACACCTATCATAAATATGTCCCTAGCATTTTAAATGATTAATTCAGGATGACGATAAGATGTGGCCTATCCAGAGGTTTGTTTAAGGTGAGGCCTACTCAGGATTGCAGATTAAAGTTACGCTTGATGAAGAATTCAGAGGACATAATACATGTAAAGCTCTACCAATGAAGTAAGTGATGTCCACTTCATTGCGCCAGTCATCATAAATCTATCCCTAAGCTTCTTATCTTGTTAGACATCAACCGCCATATGTATCATATAACTATTTTGCATTTCCAAAATAGCGAATTTTAAGGAATAAATAGCGATTCTTTACCATTCCAAATTTGCGATGAGCAAATTGCTAATTGCAAATTACCCATTCATTTCCATGCGCCAGGATGCCCATATGAAAGAAGGTGCAATTTGCAATTAGCAATTAGCTCATCGCAAATTAGGAATTTTTCCAAAGGTGTAGGGGTGTCTCAATAACACCCTGCCGCACCCCTGAAAAAGAAATTTGGGGGCATATGGCGCACATAAATTTTAACAACATTCCTTTACCTCAAAAACGATTTTCAATTCATAATTTGAAAACACTGCCCACAGGGAAATTACTTAAAATGTCCTTAAGACACATGAAAGTGTTTTTTTATTGCCTTTCCAGCATGGTTGGGTCACTTTTAACATGGCTATGTAACACAAACATTTAAAATCTAAATTTGCCATGCACAGGTGGGAGCATATTTACAAGCAATTTGCGCCACAGAGAAAGGTCTTACATTAAAATGGGAAAAATAACATCAGGGACAGTCAATTGCCTTATAAAGAAGCATACACCATTATGTCCTTGTCATAAATTTAAAAACAATTCCTTTTCCCCAAAAACGATTTTCAAATCATAATTTCAAAACACTGCACATGGGAAAATTACTTAAAATGTCCTTAAGACACATAAAAGCGTTTTTTAATTGCCTTTGCAGCATGTTTGTATCACTTTTAACATGGCTATGTAACACAAACATTAAAAATCTAAATTTTCCTTGCACAGGTGGGAGCATATTTACAAGCAATTTGCGCCACATAATTCATAATTTTCTCCTTAAAGCACACTATTCTCTATCTAAATTAAAGAAATATTTTCTCACCTTAGCAAATACTTTGAGTTTGAAAACAGTCTCAGAAACACACCAATTTGTCTTCAGCAGAGCAAAAGGTATGCACTCCAGAGTCTGCAGCTATCAAAAGCACAGAAATGCTGTAATTCTTCACACATATCTCTCATGTCACCCAATCAAAACTCTTCCCTCACTTTTTTTCAAATGAAAACCCTTCCCCCCTCTGCCATTTCATGCCTTTTCTGCATAGCAACCACCTCTTGGAAGACTTCTGGTGTTTGCAAGTTCACACAACAATGTTGCAATTGAACTCTGAACTCTCAGTGCACCTGCATATCCAGTGCATTCTTTCATTTAATGATTTTTTATTGACCATTCAAAATACATCTTTCAAATAACTCATCCGTGCACCCTAACTTTCTGTTTTCAGCAGGCTAGAGGGCGCATGAGCTAATGGTGGCACTTCTGTGAGGCTCTGGCTGCCTGGCCAGAAATATCCTGCATTTCTCCGCTTAACCTGGGAGTTGCTGCCTGTAACTCACACCGAGTGTGGACCTACTGGTGTTGCAGTACCTGACCGAGTTTGACGACGATCCGAGGTCCGGTGCCTGAGATACGGCCCTGAGTGCATCCGCCGGGAGAAGACACCTCGGAGGGCTGCTGCGGCGCGTGGAACGCTGACCTGCGCGAGGCCGCGGCTTCCCACGAGGCGGCTGGGCCGCAAAGTAGCGGAGTACGGCCTGTGAGGCGGGCGGACAGCGGGCAGATCACCGGTGGCGAACGGAGGTGAGTCTTGCCACCTCTGGCAGCCCCGCAGCGAGAGACAAGCTGGGACGCTGTGCCTGGGGCCGGCTGGCGCTCCCGGTACAAACGGCGTGCCCCGCCTGGGCCTACAGAGGGAGATACCATCGCACCCAGCCCCGCTGTGAGCCTCCCTGCCGGCCTCCCTGGCGTGCCTGAGGGACACTGCTGCCGCCGGTTGTAGCGGTTGGGGAGAAGAGGGACCAACTGGGAGGTCGGATATATGAACGCTCTAGGGGCGGACTGGGCCTCATATTGCCGCACTACCCTCCACTTCCTGGGCGCCCCCGCCGCCGAGGATTGATCACTGCTACACGGGCGAGCTACGACCTGCCTGCCACCGCGTATGCTCCCAAGACGCCCTGGACATTGCAATTGAAGCGCGAAGGGGGGACGGGGGCCACTGGGACTTGTTGCACTGCTCATCGGCTGCTACTGCCTCGGCTGGGTGCGCCACGTTGGGGTCCACTGAATCGAGCACCATAGTCTGGCGGAGGGGAACCCTATAACTGTACGCCATTTGCCGGCCCCGATTGGCGCCAACAGGCTGGGCACTATGGGCAAGAACGACGCTAAACAGCCCAAGCTCTCCTTCGAACCCACGGCCGCCAAAAAACCAACACGGGGCACCATGGGATCCAGTGGTGCCCCAGGACCATCGAATGCTGACACATCCTCTACGCCTGTGGCTCCGGAATTGAGACTGCTTATCGACGAGATGCGGCAGGGTTTCGCCACAATCGTGGATAAGGTTGACCGTTTGTCTTCCAGGATGGACGGAGTTGCGCAAAAGATAGAAGTCCACGAGGAGCGGCTGACGGAGGCGGAACGGCGTATTTCCACTGCTGAAGACACGTCCAACACTCACGAAACGCGCCTAACCCGAATGGATAACATCCTTAGAGTGATCGCGGCTAAGAATGAGGAGTTGGAGGCGAGGAGTAGACGCAATAACATCCGCGTCACGGGAGTTCCGGAATCCACCAACGCCGGACGGATGGAGGACTATGTGGAGCGCATACTGATTGCCGCAGTAGGTAAAGAGGCCTTCTCCAACCAGTTCATTGTTGAACGGGCACACCGCTCACTGGGCCCGGTCCCCAAACCGGGGGCGCAGCCGCGTCCCATCATCGCACGGTTACTCAACTACCGTGATAGGGATGTGGCGCTAAGAGCAGCCCGTACAAGCCGCAACCTGACCTGCGATGGTGTACAATTCTCCTTGTACCCAGATTTCACACCCTTGGTACAGGACCAGAGGAGAACATTTCTGGATGTGAAAAAGAAACTGAGAGACATGCAGGTGGACTATGCTCTCCTCTACCCGGCACGCCTCAGGGTAACTCATCAAGGCCAACAGCACTTCTTTACGAACCCGCAGCAAGCTGAGGACTACGTAAAAAGGCTTCGCGCTACTAGGAGGGACAGGCGTACTGATGAGGAGGATGAGGCAGGAGGACATCCAGCCGACCAGGAGGAATCTTGATGGTGGTCTACTGCTCGGGTTATCGGGGGCTCCTAGTTGAATTACTGATGCTTGCTTCGGAGACTGTTACCCTTGGACACTGGGTCTTCCTGGTGCTACCTACGGAGTCCATGATAACTACTGCCTTGCATTCTGGATGAGCGGATGACCTATAGAGGGCCTTTGAACATGTTGCCCCGCCACTGGTGCGGTGTTGAGGAAACGCGGACATATGGCGCAGCGGCGATCAGTGGGTACGGCAGACGACATTTGGGCGACAAGCTTTACTTGTATAGTACATTGCCTACCGAGATTGGGGTGTCGGAGGGGTGGAGCCCTCGCAATCGCTTGGGTACTGCACTGCTCGTGCACTACTGGAGCCTGCTTTGGAGAATGCGCCCTGCTTCCGACGGGGCGGCCCTGCCTACCAGTGGCGGCATGAGCAGGTGTTTGCTGGCCATGAAGACTCGATGCTGAGGGATGTATGGTTTGCCCAATGTGCGCCACTGGGGTGTCTAGTGGATTGCGTAGGCTGGTGGCGATACAGGAGGACTGGGGGGGAGTGGATGGAACTAAGGTCGACACCCCCACTCTTCATTGTTGACTTAGCCTGTTGGGCGGCGAGGAGGAGCTATTACGGTGTGATGTCAGGGCTTCAACTTGCAGGGGTTATATGTGCCAGGCACCACCCCTTCTTCTCTGTCTTTCCCGTATGACATGTGCGGGGCGGGAGGAGAGTGCGGGGGTGTATGGGTGCGTGCCTCTACTGCCCCCAGGAGGGGATGCCCCACATGGTTTAGTTATGGTTCTTGGGTATGGGGATTGGGGTGGTGGGGGGGTTTCTGATACTGGCAAGTTTGGGTTGCTTCAGTGGGTTGGGGGTGGGATGGAGTTGCGAGAGCTGAGATGTTGCGCGTGGAGGGGGGGGTTAACTGTTGGGATGCATGTTGTTGAGAGTGGTAGAGCAATTGAGGTTGAAGTACATGTTGCGCGTGCTGGTGCTGGAGATGCGGAATGTGGCTGTGTGGATAAAAAAAATAAGAAATAAAAAAAAAATAAAAAAAAAAACTTTCTGTTTTCAGCAATCAAAATCCACCAATCACTGTTACTGCTTCATGAACACAGAAACTCCACAGTTTTTTTCATTTTAAACTCTCATTTTTTCAACTGCCATTTCATTGCCACACTTCATCTGACTGCAGGAGAACCTTCTCTCACCATGTTTTCTGTCTGGATTGTTGGACATAGTTATATTCACTGGGCTCAAAGGTACACTGAAAACAGGAATTTACCTAACCTCAATTTACAAGATGTGGAAATTAAGTGGTTTGGCCACAGAGGATTAAAATGTCACCAATTGATACCATTGGTGAAAACCTTTATGCATTTGCCCAAACCTGACCTGTTAATTGTGCACTGTGGAGGTAATGACTTGGGCACTTTGACTGGTGTAGGTCTGGAAATGCTTTTAAAGGACACCTTTGAGCAATTAATGGCACTTTTTCCTCAGACTGCCTTGGTATATTCAAATATATGCCAAAGACAGAAATGGAGGTGGTCAAACCAATTTTGTCCACAAATTGAGAAGTCGAGGAAGCATGTAAACAAATCTGTTTCAGCTTACATGAGAGACCATGGAATGGGCTCCCTGTACAACAATAACTTGCGTTACTACATGCAAGATATCTACAGAGGAGATGGAGTTCACTTCTCAGATGAGGGCAACAGAATTTTCACTCTGAATTTAAGAATGTGCATTGGTACCTACTTATAAGTACCTAAATGTACCATAAACCCAAAAGCTCTTCTCAGAGCTACCCTACATCTGATCACTCACAATTATTATTTTACTCTAACATTTTTCACTAATTTTCAACAAAGTACGCTCCCTGGGGCGCTACCCGGTACGCGAACCGGGAGCTAACCTCGCGAAATTTAAAAAAAAATGTTTTTTTTTCGCACATATGGGCCTCCTCAGCCACCCTCACAAAACCTAGGGGGTCAAGATAAGTCTACCGTGCCCCCTTCTACCCATTCTGAACATTATTTGCCCTCCATCTTGTATCTTAATTCGACCGAAACACAAAATGGTGGACTCCCGTTACGCTTAAGGTTCGCGAACCGGGGCACTCAACGGTTCGCGTACCGGGTCGCTCCCTGGGAAGCGCACCATCAAAAAAGGTGGGAAAGTAGTTCACAGAAAAGCCACTGGAGACAATTTCACCAAATATAGACTAGCTCATACTACATACCAATCCCTACCATTTTCACAAATTTGATTGGAATTCCATTTAGCCATTTAGCCTGTAGACCTCTCTAAATACCGTGAGGTAAATTACTTCACAAAACACATCTGAAGTGTTGGAATTGACAACCAATTAAAATGTTACTTTCATTTTCTACTTTTTTTACCTGACATTTGATTGGTTATATACCTGAATATATATAAAGGAAGAGAAGAAAACACAGCCATTTTGACTACTACTTCTTGGTGTACATTTCAATAGGATTTTCACTAATTCCTTCAACTTCTATCTAAAGGTAAGTTTTTATTTTTAAAACTGAAGTATATTGTGCACTATAAGTTAATATGGTAAACTTTTTCTGATAGTTATATACTATCCCTCTGTAGTAGTTATAGATTTAGATAGACTTCTCTGTTATAGTTATGGATGGAGTTAGGCTTCTCTTGTATAATTATGAATTTACTTACGTTAAATCACATACACTTTTTTATATTCCTACTTCCACTCTGATACTATACACTGCCCAAAATTAATCCCAACAGTGCCCTATCTCTACTAATATATATTTTTTTAATCTAAATTTCAGGCAAAATGGAAGGCGAACAGAAAGTTGAATTTCAAATTGTCCTGCAAGAGAGCAGCCAAGAAATCAATGATGAAAATGATATTGAATTTTTCGATGAAACTTGGGACAATGAACTACTGCAATGTGTACAAGCAGTAGATAACCTCCTTGAAAATGAGGACATTTTACACCCTCAGAGACTACAATGTATATTCCATGATAATTATGAAATTTCTGACAATGAAATGTTAGAAAGTTTAATAAATTATGAAACACAATCACAATAAAAAAAAAATGCTTAAAAAATAAAGAAAATAAAAAATAATCAACAAAAACAACAATCAATTAACATACAGCATTTGAAAAGTCTATCATTCATTTTTCATTGCAGTACGCTGCCCAGAACGCTTCCCGGTTCGCGGACCGGGCGCTCCCCACGCAAAAAAAACAAAAATTTTTTTTGGTTTTTTTTGCCCCGCGGGGCCCTTTTAAAACCTCCACATTAAACCTAGGGGGTCAGGGAGGATCTAGTATGCCCCCTTATGGTCATTTTCGCCTTTGTTTTGGCCTCCTCTTGTCTCTCAATCCTACCGAGAGACAAGATGGCGGCCGCTCCGGACTGTTTAGAATGTTGACAGACACCGGAGAGCCAATCAGCTTAGCTACGCGAAGTTCCGGTACGCTTAAGGTCCGCGGACCGGAGCGCTGCCCAGAGCGCGCTTACAGATATATATCTTTTTTTAAACGTTAATTTCTCAAAATCCACTGGAGCACATATATTGAGACCTAGAAAAGGCACATCGGGCTACCAGTCCCTACAATTTTGCCAAGTTTCATGCAAATCCATTCAGCCGTTCGGGCTAAAAGTGAGGCCAACCGCCCTATGGAAAACTCAATGTTAAAAACACGTTTTGGGACCCCCCTTTTTTCTCGGCCCCCCCTTGACGAAACCCCCCCAAATTTTCAGGGGCTGCTCAGAAACAAAATGTTCCATTTTCCTGAAAATTTCAGCCAATTCCGTCCACAAACGCCAAAGTTATTAGACATAGAATTTTCAAAAATCCCATAGAGAAAAAATCCTAACTATATATACCTACTGGCGACCGCCATTAGGTAATATATATATATATATATATATATATATTACCGCCATTAGGTAATATATATATATATATATATATATATATATATATATATATTACCTACTGGCGGTCGCCAGTAGGTATATATAGTTAGGATTTTTTCTCTATGGGATTTTTGAAAATTCTATGTCTAATAACTTTGGCGTTTGTGGACGGAATTGGCCGAAATTTCAGGAAAATGGAACATTTTGTTTCTGAGCAGCCCCTGAAAATTTGGGGGGTTTCGTCAAGGGGGGGCCGAGAAAAAAGGGGGGTCCCAAAACGTGTTTTTAACATTGAGTTTTCCATAGGGCGGTTGGCCTCACTTTTAGCCCGAACGGCTGAATGGATTTGCACGAAACTTGGCAAAATTGTAGGGACTGGTAGCCCGATGTGCCTTTGCTAGGTCTCAATATATGTGCTGCAGTGGATTTTGAGAAATTAACGTTCAAAAAAAGATATATATCTGTAACAGCGGACCGGGCAGCGTTCCAGTTCGCGTACTTTTCGCGTTACGGAGCTTTGTGAAGCGAAGCTGATTGGTTCTCCGGCGTCTGTAAACATTCCAAACATTCCGTAGCGGCCGCCATCTTGTCTCTCGGTAGGATCGAGAGACAAGAGGAGGCCAAAGCGAAGGGGCAAATGAGCATAAGGGGGCATAGTAGATCCTCCCTGACCCCCTAGGTTTGATGTGGAGGTTTTAAAAGGGCCCCGCGGGGGGGGGGCAAAAAAAAATAATAATAATAATAATCGAACGGCTGAATGGATTTGCACGAAACTTGGCAAAATATTAGGGACTGGTAGCCCGATGTGCCTTTGCTAGGTCTCAATATATGTGCTCCAGTGGATTTTGAGAAATTAACGTTCAAAAAAAGATATATATCTGTAACAGCGCTCCGCTTCGCGTACTTTTCGCGTTACGGAGCTTTGCGAAGCTGATTGGTTCTCCGGCGTCTGTAAACATTCCAAACAGTCCGTAACGGCCGCCATCTTGTCTCTCGGTAGGATCGAGAGACAAGAGGAGGCCAAAGCGAAGGGGCAAATGACCATAAGGGGGCATAGTAGATCCTCCCTGACCTCTTAGGTTTGATGTACCATTTTGCCAAGTTTGGTGTAATTCCGTTCAGCCATTCAGGCTGTAGACGTATCTAAATGTCCTATGGAAAATTGCATGGGGAAAACACATTTGAAAGTGTTGAAATTTAGAACCAATTAAAATGTTACTTTGGTTTTGTATTTGTGTGTGATGAAAGTTAATTGGTTATGTATATATCTAAAATGAGAGGAAACCACAGCCATTTTGTGATACTACTGTCTGAGGTACATTTGTGAGGAATTTTTGGTGCTCAATTTCTGGTGTTTGATTTACACAGTACTAACACTTCTCCTACTTTTAAAAAGGTGAGTTGTTAATTTGTAAGGGGAACTATGTTGTACACTTTAAGATAATTTGAAAAATGTTTTCTGTTATTTATTTACAGTCCTTCTGTTATACTAAATACTTGATAAAGTTAGTTTTATATTTTGTATTACTAAAAACGATAAATGAAAGTGATTATTTTTTTCTGCAATTTACAGCAAGCAATTTCAAAATAAAATGGATCACAATGAAGAGACCGTGGCAATTTCTTTTGAATTATCCACTACATTTATTGAAATTGACAGCACCAATAATGAAATATTCTCACAAGGAGGAGATGACTTGAATGATTTTTTTGATCAATCTCTTGATGGCGAATTTATCGAATGTTTGGAGACCATAGAGTTACAAGAATCATCATTGCAGACTTTTCATGAGGAGATTCCTGATGAGATGATTGAAGAGGACATTCCTGATGAGGACATGTTACTAGTTCTTTCAAATTTTGAAAATTCAGAACAATAAATTTATATTTAGAAATCAAAAATAGTTTGAGACATTATTCATTTTTATTTTTAATTTATGAGGTTGTAGCGAAGTGATTGTAGTATAAAATGAGACTTATAGTATAGAGTGCAACATTTTTATGTTACATGGTAAGTTTACTCATATTTACTTCCCTTCTCCCACTATATTATCTCCAATGTGTATTTGACATCTCTTCTTCATCTCCGGCCTCCTTTCTCTCACTGTCTGTCTCTGATGCATCTTATCGCTGCCATTTTGTGTAATTACAGAAGATAGTAAAATAAAATAGTTCGGAACGTGAAAAGGGGGCAAAGTAGAGTACCCCTCACCCCCTAGGCCTTCTCAGGCGGTCCCAAAAGGATCAGTTTCTGTTTTCCTGAGAGATTATGGTATGAGTTCCATATACCACAATAACTTGCATTACAACATGCAAGATATCTATCTCCTATTACCAGTCAGTCAGTCAAATTATCTTTATTCGATTATTAAAATAAAAGAACGAGCATGAGTACATAACAATTCATCAGCACAAATACAAGCAAAAGTTTACATGATTAACATGTTTAAAAGGTATATATTAAAAGACCAATTTAAAATCGCAGTATACACACAAAATACGTTAAAAAAGTTAAACATTAAAAGAAGTTAACAATTATTAAGAAGAGGGACCCTCCGGGAGGTCAAAAGAAATTTTGAACTTAAAAATAGAAGACAATATTCAGCGGTCATTAAGGTGCCTAGCTCTAGTGCGGTTCTTATTTATCCGTGCTGCAGCAACTAAAAAGCTAGCCACATGAAAAGCTACTTTAGCATTGGGAAGGAGTTGCAAAAATATCATGGCTGGTTTAACCTGAATGAAACCTTGATTGCGCAGGATTGGGAACAGATATTTTTTCCTAATATCATTATAATGTTCGCAAAACATAATAAAGTGTGTCGTGTCCTGAATAGAAAAGTGGTCACAATCACATGGGTCGGCATCACTAGGTCTACTCCAGATTTTATAGTTACCTAAAACAAGATGGATCAAATCCAAACGGAATCTCGTTAAAAGGAAACGATGGTATGGATTAGTTACCAGGAGGAGATATGGTTCTAATCCTGGACCAGATTTCAGCATACAATGTTTCCTTACCGCGGGTTTACTTAACTCTATAGCTTCCCTCTCTAAGACATATAACTCATTCAAGGTGTTTTTTACAATTTTGAGATCATCTTGAGTTATTAGGTCTGGAGAAGAAAAAAGCTCCAGGCGGCCGGCAAGAGTCAGCTGTGTTTGTACAAATTTGATCCACGGAATATGTAAGGCTCTATCCAGGACTAAACAGTCTTTTAAGATAATATGATTTAGTGAAAGCTCCTGGTTGAGCCAGGTCTTCAACCATCCTGTAACAGGGGCTAATTTTAAGGAGTCCGTTATATAGCCCAAACCTAGCTCTGCATGTAATATAAAGGTAGGTGTCGATTGGGGGACTGAAAGCAGAGATCTCAGGAATTTATTTTCTGCTTTCTGAGTTTTATCATGGCTGGTATACCCCCAAATAGCAGAGCCATACAGGGCTATGGACACACATTTTGCCTTGTAGACTTTAATGATGCTTTCCATGGGGCGGGCGCCTAATTTCTTAGCAAAGCCAAGCAACCCTGCGGCCGCTCTAGCGACAGCGTTGCTTTTAACGGAGTGCTGAGGGCCCCAAGTGCCCTTTTCATCAAAGGTCACACCTAGGTATGGGAAAGATGAGACTCTCCTAACCTCTTTCCCTGTGCAATAAAAAGTTTTATGCTTTTTTTTCCTGCCTGCCGCTCCTGCAATCATCACATGGGATTTCTCTGTGTTAGTTTTCATGTCCAAAGAGGTCATGAAATCTCCAAAGGATGACAGGAGTTTGTTTAAAGCCACTCCGGAGCGTGCTAATAAGACTGCGTCGTCCGCGTAAAGGAGGACAGGTAACTTTGTCTCGCCTGCGCGTGGAATATCAATGTGGGATGCAGCCATAACTTTCTCAAGGTCATTTATATAAAGGGTAAAGAGGAGGGGGGCAAGGATACATCCTTGCCTAACCCCCCTCTCTGAGTTGAAATGACAAGTGCATCTTCCTTCCATGGTCACTCTGACCGCTGTCTTAAGCTCCCTATGTAGTTCTGATAAATAATTGACCAAGGGGGGGTCAATGCCCATGGCCAAGAGGATCCTCCACAGCTTACCCCTGTTGACCAGGTCAAAGGCTGAAGAGAGATCCATAAAAGCCATGTACAGAGAGCCCCCCCTGGCAACCACATATTTATTTAAAATTAGTTCCAGGTTTAAACATTGATCTAAGGTACCCCTTTTAGCTCTGAAACCATATTGTACGTTTGATAAAATGCCCTTCCCCTCTATCAGCTGGGTCAGTCTACCTAAAAGGACTCTACCTAAGATTTTGACGCTTGAATCTATAAGGGATATAGGCCTGTAACAGGCCGGGTCTGTCCTTTGTCCTTTTTTAAAAATAGGTACTATGGTAGACTTTGTCCAACTGACAGGAAAAATAAGGTCCCTAGTAACATTAAAAATATTTGTCAGGATCTTGGAACTAAATACTGGGGCACTTTTAAAGAAATCTGCTGGGACCCCATCGGGCCCCGGTGCCTTTCTGCAGAGTGTATCATCAATCGCCTTCCTAACCTCCTCAAGAGTGAAAGGAGAGATTGTAGCAGTCGATGGTTGCAAAGATTGCGTATCGCAGTCTGAAAGAATATCAGGGTGACTATAGATTTTACTAAAATGTGTCACCCATTGATCATCTGGTATGATACAATCTGCTCTCTGGTTATCTTTGCCGACAAAATATGGGTGATTTATTATTGCCCAAAATTTAGCGCTATCTCGTTGTGTTTCAGGCAGTAATAATTCACTCCATGCATCATTTTTTATCTCAGATTTCCTAAGCCTGATAGCTTGGTTGTATTGCTTCCTCAGCAAAGCTATCTGAGCTTTGTCTCTTGGATTGTTTTTTAAAGCCTTTAAGAGAATTGAATGAGCCTTAGAGCATCCTGAATCGAACCATCTGGGACCCCTGGTCCTATCGGTCTTTATCTTTACAGTCAGGTCTAAATTAACCTGACGGCAAATGGCGTCAAAGGCCGCAATCAGATTAGGGCCAGGGTTCTTAATATCCAGACAAATTGCGACCTCCCCTTCTACCTTTGCCAGGGTTTCCTGCAGAAAGGCAATAGGGGTCACTTGATCCCATTTTAATCTTCGATTCTGATCTTTTAAGACCAAATTTGTCGCACATATAGTGTCAGCCTTTCCTTTTTCCAAGACTCCTTGGGATAAAATCTCTAAGATCACAGGATTATGATCACTAAAAGCTGTGGTCTCTACCTTATAATTAATGACTTCAGGTAAGAGACTAGATGATAAAAAGACATAATCTATAATTGTACCCGTGCTATTGCCTACAAATGTCGGTGCCCTCGGGCCTATAGGGCAACAGGACGACTCATACAAATTAAAAGTGGCTAGGATCAATTCCAACGTCTGTCCACGTGATTTGTGTTCAAAGTGTGGAGGGGAGGAATGAAAAAAGAGATCCTCTTGTACCAAATAACAAGCCTCTTGACAGGGATGAATATTAAAGTCTCCCATAAGGATCATCTCATACCCATATGAACAATTCTCACTGTGGTTAGACAGGAATTCCTCTAAGATTGCCAAATGCTCGTTAACAGTTTGACTGACAGGTGAATTATAAAAGTTAACTAATAATATAAAGGAGTTTGGCAGAGTTAATTCTACCGCTAAGCAGTTAGTTGAGTTAAAATTAATGTGTTTTGGCTTTCCTTTAAGGTCCAATGAAATATATATAGCCAGGCCCCCCTTTGCCCTTCCTGCCTTACTAGGGTTCGCAGGGACAGAGAAATGGGAAAAACCATCCAAAACCAGATTGTCTGATGTTTCCCATGTTTCTTGGAAAGCAAGAACGTCGTAAGAACTAATTATGTCCAGCCAGTGCTTAATATTAAATTTTGCTCTAAGGCCAGCGATGTTCCAACTCATAATTTTACAAACTCTTGTTCCTGCGGAACTCTGTACTAAAGAACTAGAGGCGGGATGAAAGGTATCGCCTCTATTGTCTTGTCTCGGGGAAAGTCAATCGTTATGATCCAGGGAGGATAATGGGGCATAGCGATTGAACAATTGGAGGGGTTGTGCGATCGGGTTAAACTGTACTGGATAACGGTGATAACCTGCTATATTTTGTCTTGATTCCTGATCCCATCTAAAGTTCAAATCCCAATTGCTATCCCTCCCCGGGGCTGGGGTTCTTGGATAAGTAACGTTCTGCTGTTCACCGTAAAAAAACTTTAAGGTCAGGGGAACAACAGTGCCCCGTCTGCGTTGGGGAGGAAAAATATTGTCAAGGATATTGGGAAGAACATCATTTGAGGAGAAACTCACTGCCACACAGTCCCCTTTAAATTTTTTAGGTCGGTTTCCCAGCCAGGGGACTCTGGTTACTGACTTAATAACACTAGCTAAGTGGCGCTTTCCCCCTGGTGCAAACCGTGTATTACTAGTCAGCCAGTGTAAAGCCTTACTGCTAAGAGAAGTAGGGTTTTCCACGGCTCCCTCTTCCAATAGGGGCACATTGGCTAAGACTAAAACCACAGGTGTGGCTTCTTACAAAAATTGTAGAGAGTCTGATGAGTGGCTTTGTGCTGAGGTGATATTTTCCTTGGGTGTTATGTCTATGGGAATGTTAGTTAACAGGGGACCCTCTCTATCAGCAACAAGTGTTGGTAGTTCAGGTGATGATATGGCCCTTGGTGAACGGTTTGACACAATTTCAGTAACAACATCCTCAACAACATTTCCCCCTGTATTTTCGCTTAGATGTGTAACTAGCGGGTTATGTTTTCTATTCCATCAGCAACCCCCTTATAGAGACCACCCAACTTCTTAACTTCTGTTTGCAACTTATCAATTTTGGACATTAGCGGTTTGATGAGGGTATTAATTTTTGTCTCGAGGAAATCTGTAATTTTTTCATAAAAAGCATCCTCAAGAGATAGTCTTGATATACCATCCTCATCGCTAATTACTTGTTTAGCCTTCGGGGTAGTAACCCTCTTCCGTTTAGCACCTGAACGAAGCCCTGCTCTCTTTGGTGGATTTTTGGTGCAAAGTCTTCGTGGCCTAGGGCCATGATTTGTGGGTGACTGCTCGTCCGGTTGTGTGAAAGACTGTTTTTCTAAATCAAGTACTGTGCCCATGTCCATGATGCCTTCGGCTTCCTCACATAATAATACATCCTCGGGTACTAAAGTAGCATCAATAGATGTGTCAATCAAGCCTTGGGAGATAGGCCCGCTAGAAATCTCCACAGATGGATCTTCTTGCAAGATAATGTCATCAATCAAGGAAGATGTAGGAGGTGACAAACATCTCATGTCAGGGGATTGACTCAAACCTAAGGATTCTCTTCTCTGCACATTGATTTTCTTAACGGTTTGCACCAAATAATTATTGATAGTGTTAGTTTGTACCTCTTCCGGTTTCTTAGGCATGGTGAGCACTCAATACACAAGACCAGTGTTTAAACAGGAAAAGGAAATAGTCTGAACAGTAAGTCTTACTTGAAGGTTGACTTCAGCTAACGTTTCAGCAGCGTTTCTGGCCCTGCCCCTGCCTCTTCCTGCCGATGAGGGCCGTAGAGGGCCCGCCCTTTGCCCGGGCTTAGCCCCGGGCGTCCCGCTCGCGTCCCGCGTCGCGGGGGTTCTGCCGGCTTTATCTCTGTTCGTTGGCGCTCTCTGGCGCGTTCCCCGTCACTCTAGACGCGCCGCCGCGAGGCCTGCCGGGAGTTGAAGTCCCCCGGAGCGGCAGCGCGGAGTCCGGTGTCTTTGTGACTCTTGGCGGTGGCGGCAAAGTCAGGTCGGCTTTGTTGACCCCTGCGTGACTCTCGGCGGTGGCGGCGCTTCTGAATCAGGTAGGTCTTGGCCCCTGCGTGACTCTCGGCGGTGGCGGCGCTTTTAGGTGTCTCTCCCCCGCTCTGCCGGGGTTCTGCCGGCTTTATCTCTGTTCGTTGGCGCTCTCTGGCGCGTTCCCCGTCACTCTAGACGCGCCGCCGCGAGGCCTGCCAGGAGTTGAAGTCCCCCGGAGCGGCGGCGCGGAGTCCGGTGTCTTTGTGACTCTTGGCGGTGGCGGCAAAGTCAGGTCGGCTTTGTTGACCCCTGCGTGACTCTCGGCGGTGGCGGCGCTTCTGAATCAGGTAGGTCTTGGCCCCTGCGTGACTCTCGGCGGTGGCGGCGCTTTTAGGTGTCTCTCCCCCGCTCTGCCGGGGTTCTGCCGGCTTTATCTCTGTGCGTTGGCGCTCTCTGGCGCGTTCCCCGTCACTCTAGACGCGCCGCCGCGAGGCCTGCCGGGAGTTGAAGTCCCCCGGAGCGGCGGCGCGGAGTCTGGTGTCTTTGTGACTCTTGGCGGTGGCGGCAAAGTCAGGTCGGCTTTGTTGACCCCTGCGTGACTCTCGGCGGTGGCGGCGCTTCTGAATCAGGTAGGTCTTGGCCCCTGCGTGACTCTCGGCGGTGGCGGCGCTTTTAGGTGTCTCTCCCCCGCTCTGCCGGGGTTCTGCCGGCTTTATCTCTGTTCGTTGGCGCTCTCTGGCGCGTTCCCCGTCACTCTAGACGCGCCGCCGCGAGGCCTGCCGGGAGTTGAAGTCCCCCGGAGCGGCGGCGCGGAGTCCGGTGTCTTTGTGACTCTTGGCGGTGGCGGCAAAGTCAGGTCGGCTTTGTTGACCCCTGCGTGACTCTCGGCGGTGGCGGCGCTTCTGAATCAGGTAGGTCTTGGCCCCTGCGTGACTCTCGGCGGTGGCGGCGCTTTTAGGTGTCTCTCCCCCGCTCTGCCGGGGTTCTGCCGGCTTTATCTCTGTTCGTTGGCGCTCTCTGGCGCGTTCCCCGTCACTCTAGACGCGCCGCCGCGAGGCCTGCCGGGAGTTGAAGTCCCCCGGAGCGGCGGCGCGGAGTCCGGTGTCTTTGTGACTCTTGGCGGTGGCGGCAAAGTCAGGTCGGCTTTGTTGACCCCTGCGTGACTCTCGGCGGTGGCGGCGCTTCTGAATCAGGTAGGTCTTGGCCCCTGCGTGACTCTCGGCGGTGGCGGCGCTTTTAGGTGTCTCTCCCCCGCTCTGCCGGGGTTCTGCCGGCTTTATCTCTGTGCGTTGGCGCTCTCTGGCGCGTTCCCCGTCACTCTAGACGCGCCGCCGCGAGGCCTGCCGGGAGTTGAAGTCCCCCGGAGCGGCGGCGCGGAGTCCGGTGTCTTTGTGACTCTTGGCGGTGGCGGCAAAGTCAGGTCGGCTTTGTTGACCCCTGCGTGACTCTTGGCGGTGGCGGCGCTTCTGAATCAGGTAGGTCTTGGCCCCTGCGTGACTCTCGGCGGTGGCGGCGCTTTTAGGTGTCTCTCCCCCGCTCTGCCGGGGTTCTGCCGGCTTTATCTCTGTTCGTTGGCGCTCTCTGGCGCGTTCCCCGTCACTCTAGACGCGCCGCCGCGAGGCCTGCCGGGAGTTGAAGTCCCCCGGAGCGGCGGCGCGGAGTCCGGTGTCTTTGTGACTCTTGGCGGTGGCGGCAAAGTCAGGTCGGCTTTGTTGACCCCTGCGTGACTCTCGGCGGTGGCGGCGCTTCTGAATCAGGTAGGTCTTGGCCCCTGCGTGACTCTCGGCGGTGGCGGCGCTTTTAGGTGTCTCTCCCCCTTATGGTCTATAACCTATGGTTTTTTCAGTGAATTTTCAAGGTTTTGTAAATGCTAATTCCTAACTATATATGGTCTATAACCTATGGTTTTTTCAGTGAATTTTCAAGGTTTTGTAAATGCTAATTCCTAACTATATATGGTCTATAACCTATGGTTTTTTCAGTGAATATATATATATATATATATATATATATATTACGTGTAAGTTGGATTTACCAATGGTTGTTTTGAAAGTCCCTACTCGAGTTCAATTGAGACTTAAGACTGCAATGCCACTGACGGCCAACAGAGGTCCTCAGAGGGGTTACATCGTCACGTTAGCGCTGTGGGTCCGCCTGAACCAATGAGAATAAGACTTTGTTGAACTATTGGTCCTTCTGTTAGTACCAGAAGCCACTGCGAGTAGAGCCCAGGGGATCATAGGAAATGTAAGCACATATCAATTTCAAAATAACGTACCATAATTGCTACCACGAATAAACATTCATAGCCTACCTCCCAAGGGCCCGATTTACAGAACTAACTTAAGACAAAATCCTAAACGTACTACCGTTTTGGTATTCACAGAAGGCACTTACTCATTTTGGTATTCACAGAAGGCCCTAAGGGCCTGATTCACAAAATGAATTTAAGACTCAATCGTAAACTTACTACTATTTTTGTATTCACAGAATGCACTTACTACTTTTGGCATTCACAGAATGAACTTACTACTCTTGGTATTCACAGAAGTTAGGATTTTGTTTTAAGTTTGTCTTAAGACAAACTTAACACAAACTTAAGACAGACTTAAGACAGACTTAAGACAAAATCCTAACTTAAGTCTGTCTTAAGTCTGTCTTAAATTTTTCTTAAGACAAACTTAAGACAACATCCTCACTTCTGGGAATACCAAAAGTAGTAAGTTCATTCTGTGGATGCCAAAAGTAGTAAGTACATTCTGTGAATACCAAAATAGTAGTAAGTTTAGGATTGAGTCTTAAATTCATTCTGTGAATCGGGCCCTTACTCATTTCGGTATTCACAGAAGTTGGGAGTCCTAACTTTAGGACTCCTAAATGCCTTCTGTGAATACAGAAAGTCTTAAAATTAGAATTGTTCTCATTTTAGGAGTAGTAAAGTTAGGACTCCTAACTTTAGGACTTCTAAATACCTTTTGTGAATACCGAAAGTCTTAAAATTAGAATTTTTCTCCGTTTAGTAGTAGTAAAGTTGAGAAAAATCCTAATTTTAAGACTTTCAGTATTCACAGTAGGCATTTAGGAGTCCTAAAGTTAGAAGTCCTAACTTTACTACTAGTAAACTGAGAAAAATCCTAATTTTAAGACTTTCGTTATTCACAGAAGGCATTTAGGAGTCCTAAAGTTAGGAGTCCTAACTTTACTACTACTAAATTGAGAAAAATCCTAATTTTAAGACTTTCCGTATTCACAGAAGGCATTTAGGAGTCCTAAAGTTAGGAGTCCTAACTTTACTACTACTAAACTGTGAAAAATCCTAATTTTAAGATTTTCGTTTTCACAGAAGGCATTTAGGAGTCCTAAAGTTAGGAGTCCTAACTTTACTACTACTAAATTGAGAAAAATCCTAACTTTAAGACTTTCGGTATTCACAGAAAGCATTTAGAAGTCCTAAAGTTAGGACTCCTAACTTCTGTGAATACCGAAATGAGTTTCCCCCACATGCATCAACCTATTTAGGAAGTGCAAACGGTGCGAATCGGTAAATTCGGCCGTTTGCACTTCCTAAATACGTTTTTGGAATGCATCAAACTCTATTTCAATATTCGCATTTTTTTGCATTTCTTAAAAATGCAAATGCATTTAAGGAATCGCATTTGTGCGATTCCTTAAATGCAATGCATCAATTTAAAAAAAAATGCGAATTTTGAAATTGGAAGTGCAAATTAACACGAGGTTGACCCTCGTGTTAATTTGCGAAAATCTTTCAAAATGCAAAAAAATGCATTTTTTACACTGTCATGTTACAGACACACATGTCCTTAGGACATGTGTGTTTGAAACATGCACTTTCAAATACATTTCAGGGGTGCAGGGGGGGGTCCTTTGGACCCCCCCTGCACCCTTGGAATGCATCAACAAATTGCGAATTCGTAAATGCCTTCCCATTGATTCCTATGGGCCTTTCGGCCCATAGGAATCGATGGGATTTGCGAAAAAGCAGTTAGGAATTCGGTATTTATTTGCAATTCGGTAAAAATTGCGATTTTTACCGAATCACAAATAAATACCGAAAAAATTGATGCATAGCATTTTGCAATTCTTAATTTGCGATTCGGTAATTCTCGCAAATTAAGAAATGCAAAATGTAAGAATGATGCATGTGCCCGTAAGTGCCTTCTGTGAATACCAAAACGGTAGTAAGTTTAGGATTTTGTCTTAAGTTAGTTCTGTGAATCGGGCCCCAAGAGTTTAAGACTTGAGACAGCAGAAATATCTACTATTATAATTATTTATTATTTGTGTACTGAATCATCAGACCTTGATTACTTAAATGAGATCTTTCAAAAATGTTCTCGAATACCTTCTTCAGCGGCACACGCAGTGCAGCTGAAATTCAGTATAGCAATAGAAATTGGGGGGGCGTGGCTTGGAAGGCAATGGAGAAGGTTGCCTAGGTCCAGAGCTCCGCCATTCCATGGGGGCGAACCAACAAAAAAAACCCCTCCTAATGCCAAACTAAAGCGAAAAAGAAACATTCCCAAAGACGTCGGAAAGGGCCGGCTAAGAGAGGGGCTGAGATCGGAGAACTGAGGTGTCAGAACACGAGAGTAAAACCCAGAAGAAGTGTAAGAAGTGCAGGAACGCAAGGGGATCTAAAGATGGCGTACGGTCCCTGAGAGAGCCAGTATCAGAGAGCGGCCACGCAGCGACGGGGTACACCCAGCGCAGAGGGACCGGGATTCGAGGTAGCAGGTCTGTGCAAAAGGAACGAATGCTGCGGTGCCCACTGTCCCCCTCCCGAGATGTAAGCGGAGGAAAATCGGCAACCGTAGACCTAACATAGAAAGCGAAACCGCAACCACAAGTGGGGGGCCGCCATCTTGAATGAACGGAGCAGTGTGAGTAACGGCAACAGGGGGCACCGCGGAACAGCGCACGACCAGAGAACAGCAGAGATAACATGGTGACAGGCGCTGCGGGGGAGACGGGCGTGCACTGCTGCAGCGAACGCTGAGGCCATCCAGATGGGGCACACGCGGTGTCAGGAACTAGCATAGTGCGTCTACAATACCTGAAAGAAACTACATTTCCCATGAGGCATGAAACGTGATTCTGCCTTAAAAGTGCTGAGTAACACGCATCTTGTTGTGCGTAATTTGTTTGGTTCCAGAGGGCGCTTCGGAGTTGGGAGTGCCGAGATTGCCGCGGCGTGTCTGGGCTCAGATACGTCGTACCAAAGAGAAGTTCCCTGAACTGGGTCTTGAGAGTCCTCTTGTATTCCAGTAAGTTCCTGTTTTCTAGTATCCCGGATACATTTTGACTCTAGGGTTCCGTTTGACATTTCCGTTGTTCTCACGACTGGGGATGTTTACCAAGAAGCGGAGTGCAGTGGCGACCGCTACTCATTACCGTTACCTGAGGTACGATTCGGATTATATTCTGAGCTTTTTTCTTTTGGCCTGTTTTGGATTATAAGTGCCAAAGCGGAGAACGGTGGTATCTGCCACGTTTTATCGTATTTGGAGGACTATTGTGGATTACCTCAAAAGAACCCATTGAAGCTATAAATGGTTTCTTTCTTGGCATAGGTGAAATAACCTAGTCGCCTAACTTTCACTATTATTTAAGACTCAAAGAAGGAGGGGAAGTTCTTCAAGAAGGATTCAGCTAGCAGTTTAATTTTTAAAAAACAGTGAGGCTGTTTAGTTACGAAACCAGAGGTATTTAGGATGAACAGAAACATCTTGATATGACCAAACATTTCTCCTGGTACAGAGTGTATATAGTGACCTGTTGTCTATTCTTATATAGGTACCTGATACCCGTGGGGATTACGGAGTAGATGGGTGTACAGCTTAGTGGCACATGTTTTCAGGTACATCTCAGTTACTAGCGAGACCTAAATGAGAGTAGGATGATGTTGTTGTATACATGCTAACCAGTGTCTTGTCGTTTCAGGTCCTTTGTTCCTGCTGTCCTCTTCATTCCCTTTTTTCCCTCGCCTAATCATATAAATACTCTGTTTATTTGTACATCAGAGTGTTTGTGAGATTTGGAGGTGTACCCATTTTTGCTACATCCTCATCGTGCGGAGGACTCCTTGACAGAATTACGCACCCACAAATATTATACCTCTGCTCGATCGGGTTGTGGTAGATATGGCGTCCATGGAGGACGTGTTACACACCCTAGTTTTGGTACAACAAGAATTGGCCTCTTCAAAAGCCGAGACGGCAGCCTTGAAAGAGAAGGTAAACCAATTGTCAAAAAATCCTTTTTCGCAAGCCTCCCAGATACAAGTTACAGTATCCCCGCCTATTCCCCTGGCGAACCCAGAAAGATATGCAGGGGATCCCCGCAAAATACAGGTCTTCCTGACACAGGTGAGGCTACATTTTTCTTGTAAGCCAACTTCCTTTCCCAATAACCATTCTAGAGTGGTCTTTGTCATCTCTTACTTGGCAGGTGATGCAGCTAATGGAGCAGTTCCCTTAGTAAAAAATAACGATGCTGTGTTGTCTGATTGGAATGCTTTTCGGGCTGAGTTTGAAAGAGTGTTTGATCGCAGGGCCACTACTTTTAGTGCAGACAAGGAATTGCTCAACCTCAGACAAGGGAAAGGGGAATTGATCACATATTTAACCATCTTTAATCGCTTGGTGGCTGAAGACGAGTGGCCCGGGGAGAAACGCATGTCTTTATTTTATCAAGGTTTGCGGGAGGAGTTAAAAGATGTGATTGCTCAGATAGATCCTCAGCCTGCCTCCTGTGTGGACATGATTAATCTGTCTTTGCGTTTGGATAGTCGCATATCAGAGAGAGGGGGGAGAGAAGGAAATGGGATAGAGGCTTTTACAGGCAGGACAGAACCCCTCATAAGACTTTAAGTCCTCCTAAGGCTGGTGTGGAACCCATGGAAATAGGGGCTATAAGAGCACCACTATCTAAAGAAGAATGTGAGAGCAGGAGAACACAAGGCTTATGTATGTATTGTGGACGTAAGGGTCATTATGTGAAGGAATGCCCCTCTAAACCTAAGACGTCCAATGTCTGGGCTAGGAATAAGAAGGTGGCGGTCTCAGTGGTGACCAAAGAGACAGAGAGTACTGAGGAACATAAGAATGAGGGAAATGTTCACGAGGTATGGAGTCTTCCTTCATTATCCACCCCCGTCACAGGAGACACGGAAGGACACATTGTGCTCCATATGAGCCTTGAAAGCTATAACCAAGTTGATCAGGTATTGGTCATGGTGGACTCTGGTGCGACTGGCTATTTTATTGACAACGGCCTTGTGAACATCTTAGGATTGACTAGAGTACTTAGAGATAACCCTGATGAAGTACTAGCAGGAGATGGCAAACCTCTTAAGTCAGGGCTTATCATAGAATGCACAGAGGTTCTTTCATTGTCCATTGACATTCAGGGAGGACATCATTCTGAGGAGATATCTTTAAATATCATGGAAGCTCCTCAGTATGAGGTAATTTTGGGCATGCCATGGTTATGTCTCCATAATCCTACCATTAACTGACAGGACCGTTCTATTCTGTTTTTGTCAGAGAGTTGTAAAGACCATCTAGTGATTAGTCCACCCTCACAGGTGGTGGCTTTAACTTCTCCTTTCCTGGTGGCGACAGCAGTCGAGAAGGAGACGGTTTTGCCGGTGGAATACCATGTTTACAGGGAGGTGTTCAGCGAAAGGATGGCAGAGCAGTTGCCTCCCCACAGGGAGTACGACTGCCGCATTCATTTGGTGGAAGGGGCCACGATACCATCATGCAGGGTATATGCGTTATCTGTGCCAGAAATCAAGCATTTGCGGGAGTATATAGATCATTACGTGGCAATCGTTTTTATCAGGCCTTCCCGTTCTCCTGACGCTTCTCCTTTGTCTTTCATTGCAAAGGCCAATGGGGATCTCAGGGCTTGTGTGGACTATCAGAGTTTAAATAGAAACACTATCCGCAACCGCTATCCACTGCCTCTTATTCCTTTATTGCTGGACCAAGTTAGAGAAGCACAAGTGTACACCAGATTGGATCTCAGAGGTGCTTACCATTTAGTAAGAATACGCCAAGGGGATGAGTGGAAAACTGCTTTTAAAACTCGTTTTGGTCTTTATGAGTATCTGGTCATGCCATTCGGCCTGTGTAATACCCCTTTTAAACGATGTTTTAAAAGACTATATAGACCGTTTCGTTGTGGTCTATATAGATGATATCTTGGTCTATTCAGACAATCGAGATCACCATCATGAGCAAGTTTGCCAAGTGTTGGAGTGTTTGCTTGAGCATAGTTTGTTTGTGAAGCTGAGTAAATGCGAATTTGGGGTGACCACAGTGGAGTTCCTAGGAGTGATGTTGAGTCCGGATGGTCTCCAAATGGCTGAGAGAAAAGTGAAGGCGGTGCAGGAATGGCCCACTCCCAGAAATATGAGAGAAGTGCAGAGCTTTCTTGGCTTTGCCAATTATTACCACAGGTTTATCCTTCATTTCTCTCAAGTCGCAAACCCTATCACTAGGTTGTTGAGAAAAGGTGCCCCTTTTGTGTGGTCCAAAGAAGCAGGGGAAGCTTTTGTGTATCTAAAAGAGGCATTCACCACAGCTCCGATATTAGCTCATTTTAACTTAGAACACCCTTTTGTGGTAGAGGCTGATGCCTCCGATGAGGCTATTGGGGCAATACTATCACAGAGAGACAAAGATTCAGGACAGCTCCATCCAGTGGCTTACCTATCCAAGAAACTGAATCCAGCAGAAGTCAATTACACAATTGCTGAGAAACAGCTTTTGGCTTTAAAAACGGCGTTCCAGGAATGGAGGCATTACCTGTGGAGAGCTTGTCATGTAATACCAGTATATACAGACCACCACAATTTGCAGTATATGAAATCTGCCAAGCATCTTACCCAAAGGCAAATGCGGTGGATGCTTTTCTTTGCCGAGTTCAACTTTGTGGTTACTTTTAGACCAGGAGCTGAGAACCGTAAAGCTGATGCTTTGTCCAGACAGGAATTGCCATCTGCACCTAGACCAGAAGACACACAGGCCATCATAAATCCATCCAGGGTAGTTTGTGTAATACACGCGGAATCCTTTTTGGATGAAGTGCGGAATCATCAGGTCAGAGGTGGTTGGGAAGCCTGGGCAAGGCAAGGAGATGACCGAGTAGTAAAGGAGGGGCTACCGTTTGTTCAATCTAAGCTGTATTTACCCACGGTTGGAATACAAAAGAAGGCTTTTGAATGGTGTCACAGGAGTCCCATGGCTGGCCATCCAGGTATTGCCAAAACTGTACAATCCCTTCAGAGACATTTCTGGTGGAAAACATTGTCAAATGATGTTTCTGTATGGGTCTCACATTGCGAGGAATGTGCCAGAGCAAAAGGGGAAAACCGTCAGAAAAAAGGGAAACTCATGCCATTGCCAACTCCACTACGACCCTGGCAGAACATAAGTTTGGATTTTGTGACAGGGCTCCCTATTGATCATGGTTTCTCAGCAATCTTGGTGGTGGTGGATGGTCTCACTAAAATGGGGCATTTTGTTCCATGTCACACACTACCCACAGCTGGGCAAACTGCTCAGTTACTTGCAAGTAACATCATCCGATTACATGGGATCCCAGAAATTATTGTGTCAGACAGGGGTCCACAATTCAAAGCTCACTTTTGGAAGAAGTGGTGTAAGGCCTTGCATATCGAATCCGCTCTGTCCACCAGCTTTCATCCACAGACTAACGGCCAGACGGAGCGCCTAATTCAGACCTTGAACAAATACCTCAGATGTTATGCCAAGGAAGCTCAGGAATCCTGGGTGGATTTATTGTGGTTGGCAGAGTTGGCCTATAACAATACTTGGCACTGTTCCACTGGTGTTTCTCCTTTCAAAGCTACTTATGGGTATGAGGCAAATACCTTGCCTGTTGGTATTCCTGAGGTTGTTATGGATTATCCTTCTGTTAAGACTCAGGTGTTACGTATACAGAAGATACATCGTGGAGTGAGAACACATTTGGTAAAGGCTAAACAAGTATACAAGCACTGGGAGGACCGTCATCGAATCGATGGGCCTCAATATAAGGTGGGGGATCGAGTATGGCTGTCAAATAAGAAAATCAGGGTCAGGCTGCGCAGTGTGTTCCATCCCAGGTATATTGGCCCTTACCACATAGTGAAGCAAATTAATCCTGTTGCTTACAAGCTTAAGCTGCTGGGTTCTCTGCGGATACACCCTGTGTTTCATTGTCATCTGTTGAGACCTGCGTTTTACGGCCGTAGGAGGCTGCCCCCGCCGGTGCTGCGGGATGGGGTGCTGGAATATGAGGTGCACAGCATTCATGATTCCAAGTTTCGTGGGAGAATGCTGTGGTATTTGGTATCCTGGAAATGGTTTTCTGCAGAGAATGACTCTTGGGAGCCTTGGCGTAACGTGCATGCTCCTCATGCAGTGTCCTCTTTTCATTGTAGGTTCCCTGCCAAGCCTGGTCCTAAGAGGCGCTTGGCGGGAGGGCCTACTGTCAGGAACTAGCATAGTGCGCCTACAATACACAAAAGAAACTTCATTTCCCATGAGGCACGAAACGTGATTCTGCCTTAAAAGCGCTGAGTAACGCGCATCACGTTGTGCGTAATTTGTTTGGTTCCAGAGGGCACTTCCGGGTTGGGAGTGCCGAGATTGCCGCGTCGTGTCTGGGCTCAGATACATCGTACCAAAGAGAAGTTCCCTGAACTGGGTATTGAGAGTCCTCTTGTATTCCAGTAAGTTCCTGTTTTCTAGTATCCCGGATACATTTTGACTCTAGGGTTCCTTTTGACATTTCCGTTGTTCTCACGACTGGGGATGATTACCAAGTAGCGGAGTGCAGTGGAGTCCGCTACGCATTACCGTTACCTGAAGGTACGATTCGGATTATATACTGAGCATTTTTCTTTTGGCCTGTTTTGGATTATAATGCCAAAGCGGAGAACGTGGTATCTGCCACGGTTTACCGTATTTGGAGGACTATTGTGGATTACCTCAAAAGAACCCATTGTAGCTATAAATGGTTTCTTTCTTGGCATAGGTGAAGTATTATTATTTAAGACTCAAAGAAGGAGGGGAAGTTCTTCAAGATGGAATCAGATAGCAGTTTAATTTGGAAAAAACAGTGAGGCTGTTTAGTTACGAAACCAGAGGTATTTAGGATGAACAGAAACATCTTGATATAACCAAACATTTCTCCTGGTACAGTGTATATAGGGTGAACAACCTTTACAACGAAACTTTTACAACGCACTACCATTACAACGCGGTCATTACAATGCAAACTATTACAACGCATTGCTCTGGGGGGCGCTCTAGGATAGGGAATAGGTTAATTTAGTATCCAATAACCTTCCCTAGTGTCCACGGGGACTGGAGTTGGAATAGTAAATAAAACTATTCACTATCCAGCACCCCAAAGCGCTATGCGTTGTAATGGACTGCGATGTAAAAACCGCGTTGTAAAGGCAGGCGTTGTAATAGCCTGCGTTGTAACGTCATACATCCGTATATAGTGACCCGTTGTCTATTTATATATAGGTACCTGATACCCATGGGGATTACGGAGTACATGGATGTACAGCTTAGTGGCGCAAGTTTTCAGGTACATCTCAGTTACTAGCGAGACCTAAATGAGAGTAGGATGATGTTGTTGTATACATGCTAACTAGTGTCTTGTCGTTTCAGGTCCTTTGTACCTTCTGTCCCCTTCCTTCCCTTTTTTCCCTCGCCTAATCATATGAATACTCTGTTTATTTGTACATCAGAGTGTTTGTGAGATTTGGAGGTGGACCCATTTTTGCTACATCCTGATCGTGCGGAGGGCTCCTTGACACGCGGAGGGAAAGCTAACACGACAAAAGTAACGAAACTGAAAGCACAAGCGGGGGCGGCCATCTTGAGCTCTAGACAGAGAGAATTGAGCTGCAGCAACAAGACTAAGGGCACGGCTCCGGAAACTAGAGCACCGAGGCAAAGGGCACAGCGGTGATAAGACTGGCAAAAACATAGCTACCGCGAGCGACAGGTGTATAATGAGCGGAATGTGAGGGGCTTGCAACGAAAGACTTCGAGGTGGATGCGCATCGCAACCAGCCACCCCCAGCTACTATAAAGCCACAGAAGCGAGCAGGGTCACGAACAACAGAACGCGAACCAATACCAACCCCAAAGTTAACTGCAAGCTGCACAAAAGGGAGGAGAACCGTTAGTGGCAGTGATGGAGGACCACCTCAGGTGACGAGCACACGTCTGGCCCTGCAAAAGAGAGCGATAAGGGAGTTTGTGAAGCCAAAAGAAGAAAAAAAAAGCACAGAGGTGTGCGAGGAGTAAGTGATGGCCCAGAAACAAAGGACAGGTCATATCAAACCGGCAGAAAGAGAGACACTGCCTGGGGGCAGTGGTGTGACTACCCATCGAACTGTAGTGGCGAATAGTGACTGAAACACACAATAAGTGAGAACAGAGAGACGCCCGACCGATGCCCATTGGCGACATAAAGCAGAAGAGGGAAGGAGAAGGATAACCTTAAGGTCACAGCGACCCCAACTAATCGACGTTCTTCCCGGAGCCCAGAACGCTAGCAGGAGATTCGAGCTCCTCCAACAACGTGGTTGGAGACAATGGCTGGCAACGAGGGGAAGATTGGGCAACACCCTAAGAAAACCAAGCCTGGGACCAACAAGGTTCAAAATCACAGACACAGAGAGGTCACATTTCTTCGAGAGCCCGGAGATCTAGCCAGATACTTAAACGGACCAACACAACAGGTAAATGGAAACAGCGAACTCACAGTCAATCAAAAGAAGGGCCTCAACGGAGCTTCACGTGGAGTAAAAATCAACACCATCTCCGAGGCAACATAGGACGCCAGACCGAAACTAGTCTCTACCTCAAGCAGACCAAACTACCTCAACCTAACGGAAGATGCATACAGAAGAATAAAAAGACGAACCTAATAAAAAGACCGAATCTACCTCAGGAGACAATGCGCCCAGCGCAGGGGCGGACACTCCATATACTAAGGAAGGGAGCACAAGAGGGCCCCAAGAGCGATTCAGGCACGCATGGACAAAGCACCGAACCCAGATGTCAGACAGACCAGAGTCTTTAACGAGAAGGATATCATGAACAAAAGGACGGTGAGATGATCCCACACGGCTTAGTGCGATATGATACAGGACCAAATGACTCTGACCGTATATCATTTCTAAAGTATGCCAGAATGCGTAAGGGGCATAACAAACTAGTCATCCATATATGTAACGCTAAACGCTAAGACGAGTCAAAAGTCCCAGGGAAGAGGGCGGGGCGGGGGGATTTTGCCATTGCACGCCTACAGCATGAGAGTTTAATGCAGGGGGGGAGGGAAGGGAGGAGGGATCGGGGGAGGTGAGTGTACTGTCAATTTTGTATGTCCAGATCACATTAATGTATTAGTCTTGTCTTTGTTTAGTTCAGTCATTCCAATAGGATTAGATAAGTCAACTACTCTGTCACACCCCACCATAGTTCAGGTGGCAACGAGGGTCCACTATCCCGCTAACCCACAGACCGAAGCCAATGTAACATAAGAGAGCAATGCGAGGCCAATACACCATAACCCATGACACAGCGCAATAACATGACCAAGAAGCTGAATAACAGCCCTTCCCTAGCAGCAGACTTGAAGGTAGTTTCCCTAAACGTTAAGGGCCCGAATCACCACGTCAACAGAAGAAAGATACTAGATTACCTAGTGATGGAGCGAGGGTGAAAACTAAAATTTTTGTATACCCATGAAGTTATAACCCAATAAAAATAACGTGAACTAACTGACTGAATGCATGAAGCTAATCAACCTAGAATAAAATTGCACCAACACAAGTACACATGGGAATTAATCTGCTTATGTTGCAATCATAATTAACTAATTTTTGTAATACTTTCATGTCTCTGAATAATCAAGCAGCTATTAAACTAATTGAGTGCGGCTTTTATGTGCTTTTGTCTATGTCTTCGTGGCAAATTCGTGGATCTATGTAAGTATAAACGCATAAATGTGCTTAAATTGCTAGGTAACAACTAATAGGGACACATTAGTAAAGGGGAGGTAAACAGAATGGGCTTTAATTCTAAAAATAACAGTTCTTTGTGTTTGTTTCTATAATAGTTCCCGAGTGGGCCTCTGAGGCCTAGTAAAAGATGGCCACAGCCTAAGGCCTGGTAGCTGAGATGAAATGCGCATGTGCCAGTTTCCAAAGCGGCCGCAGAAGAAATGAATGGCCTGTGGGTGCACTGCATAGTTCAAGGACGAAAAGTAGCACAAGATGTTGAGTGACTGCCAAAGTAAATGTGGATCCGATTGGGATCGTGCGAACATTCCTCAGAATTACAAATTAAAGGACATGGATGAGCTAAATGTTTTAAAGACAATGAGAGACTATAACTCCGATGATGCTGCGAAAATAAAGTTCTGAATGAAATATTTTTTTGCTTCCACCCCTTGCAGGAGCCAATCAAATTGCGAAGGCACCTTAGAATGATATAAAATGTATAAGTTTATTTAGTGAAAAAGGGTATAAAAGAGTAGGGTTCGATGACAGCAAAAATCCTCTTTTCCGATTTCATCCTGGTATCCTGAAATGCTGTCGGACTGCTGATTGAACTTTGGACATGTAAAAGACTTTGGGGCATATTACCAAGCAATAGCGATAATTATCGCTATTGCTTGGTTAGAGACAAAAATTTACCGCTGAGCTGCGGCGATTTTATCGCAGATAAACCTTGGTATTACCAAGGTTTATCGCAAATGCGATAAAAAACGGCCACAATGCATGAATATCGCTGAAAAGTCAGCGATATTCATGCATTACCGAGCTAATGCTCTTAGCCATGTTATCCACCTCCCATTGGATAACATGGCTGAGAACTGCTCAGGGCAGGTGTTAGCTTTTGGAGATATTCGCGCTTAGCGCGAATATCTCCAAAAGTTGGTAATAGGAGATAGCGATGTTAGCGACTTTGCATGTCATTAGTGATAAATATCACTGACATGCAAAGTGGGGCCCAAGATGCGGTAACATTTTGGGGCATATTACCAATGTTAAGCGATATTTATCGCTAACGATGCTTAGCAACACATTTTTTAACGCTAAGCATCGTCAGAAATTATCGCAGATAAACCTTGCTATTATCAAGGTTTATCGCAAAAGCGATAAAAATCGGCCGCAATGCATGAATATCGCTGAAAAGTCAGCGATATTCATGCATTACTGAGCTAATGCTCTTAGCCATGTTATCCACCTCCCATTGGATAACATGGCTAAGAACTGCTCAGGGCAGATGTTAGCTTTTGGAGATATTCGCGCTTAGCGCGAATATCTCCAAAAGTTGGTAATAGGAGATAGCGATGTTAGCGACTGTTTCCAGTCGCTAACATCTTGGCACGCCCACTTTGCATGTCATTAGTGATAAATATCACTGACATGCAAAGTGGGACCCAAGATGGTCGCTATCTCCAACTAGCTGTCGCTAACTGGTGTTAGCGACAGCTAGGTAATAGGGAGATCATTTTATCTTCGCTTTCTTGGCTTTTAAAGCCAAAAAAGCGGAGATAAACCCCCTTGATAATATGCCCCTTTGTCTCTAACCAAGCAATAGCGATAATTATCGCTATTGCTTGGTTTAGTCTGATCGAGTGTGGAGTCTTTAGGTCAGGAGATTAGTTAGGTAATTAGGAGAATGTGTTTTGGGAACTTAGGGGCATATTATCAAGGGGGTTTATCTCCGCTTTTTTGGCTTTAAAAGCCAAGAAAGCGGAGATAAAATTATCTCCATATTACCTAGCTGTCGCTAACACCAGTTAGCGACAGCTAGTAGGAGATAGCGACCATCTTGGGCCCCACTTTGCATGTCAGTGATATTTATCACTAATGACATGCAAAGTGGGCGTGCCAAGATGTTAGCGACTAGAAACAGTCGCTAACATCGCTATCTCCTATTACCAACTTTTGGAGATATTCGCGCTAAGTGCGAATATCTCCAAAAACTAACACCTGCCCTGAGCAGTTCTTAGCCATGTTATCCAATGGGAGGTGGATAACATGGCTAAGAGCATTAGCTCGGTAATGCATGAATATCGCTGAATTTTCAGTGATATTCATGCATTGCGGCCGTTTTTTATCGCATTTGCGATAAACCTTGATAATAGCAAGGTTTCTCTGCGATAATTTCTGACGATGCTTAGCGTTAAAAAATTCGTTGCTAAGCATCGTTAGCGATAAATATCGCTTAACGTTGGTAATATGCCCCTTATTGTGTCTTTTCTAATAATTCTGGGGCATATTATCAAGCAAGGGTGTTACATTATCGCCGCTTTTATCGGCAGGAAACTGCCGATAAAGCGGCGATAATGGGCTTGATAATATGCTCTATGAATTCCAATCGAAGCCCATGTTAGATGTGAAGACTTTTAACATGGGCTTCGATTGGAATTCATAAAGCATATTATCAAGCCCATTATCGCCGCTTTATCGGCAGTTTCCTGCCGATAAAAGCGGTGATAATGTAATGCCCTTACTTGATAATATGCCCCTCTGTCCTTTGAACTTAAAATAATGTCATAAGTTTCTGAACTTTTGACTAAAAGAAATAAATATTTTTGAATTATTGAAATGAATAAAATTTTGCTTATTAAATGGGCAAATAAAATAAAGTCATGACAAAGATTTACTGCTAAATAAAAATCAGAATAACATGAGGAATTAAGCTGGTCTTATTCGTCCTTAGACTAATTTTTACTAGTAAAAGATCCATTATGTTAAATGATGGTGTGTCTGAATAAATTGTTTAAAAGAATAAACCATGGTAAACGAATTTAAACTGCAGGTGTAAATAAAATAAATAGTTAGTTTTATTTAGACACTCCGCTATGATCCAGCTGCTCTCCAGTGAACCTCATCCATCTATGAAGTAAAGAGAAAGTGTACGAATGATTTCAGTGTTATGGGCCCCATTGGTGAATAATTGAGTAGATTGTGACTTCAGAGAAAGACGATGAGGGTGTCAGAAAGTATTTCCGGAGAGGCGCTGCATCACTAGCGAAAACAAAAGGGGATCTCATATTACTACAGGAAACTAAACTCTCCACTGATGACTCGTCCTAACTTAGAGCAAGATGGATAGGAGAGGTAGCATGCTCCCCAGCAAAAGGCAAGAAACGAAGAGTTATCACACTGGTAAATAGAAACTCGAAGCTAACTATTAAAAGCCAGTAACATGACGAGGAAGGGAGACTACTAATAACACATCTGAAGAGGGGACATGAGAGGATAATGGTAGTTAACATATACGCCAGATTTACAAGCCCCTTGCGCCTCTTTTACGTCGCCGTTGAGGCACTTTTGTGACACAGCGGCGGCGCAAAAGAGGCGCCATGCTGCAGGGTATTTACAACGTGACGCATCTGGGAGATGCGTCACATTGTAAAGTCCTGCGCCAGAAGTAGGCGTTCATGCGCAGGGACGGGCATTTCAGTGTAGGAACGCCTCCTAAAAGTGGCTGAGTGAAATCTACAAGATTTCACTCAGTCACTTTTAAGCCCATTCTGCTTCAAAACCCTGCGCCTGCTAGAAGCAGGCGTAAGGAGTGACGCAGCATTTAAAAGATAGGGCACCCCGAGCATTGCTGGAGCTGCGTTGCGCTTACGACGCAACTCCACCAATGCACCGCCTTTACGGCACAGATGCGTCACGCATCTGTCCGTTTTTGCCCAATGGTGCGCCGCATTGGTGGCGGAGCCATGGCGCACAATAACTGGCGCATCCCTGCTGCTGATATGCAGGGATGAGCCAGTTATTGTAAATCTGCCCTAAGTCCTTGAGTACAACCATAAGAACCAGCTTTTATGTTACAGAACAGTTTCAAAATCAATGTCCAATATTATCGATAGCGGTCTTTCGCTGCGGCGACAGTTCTATGCTTACACAGATGCATTATGCAGTCCTGCCAAGTATCACGCATCAGGCGTGAATCTAACGCATTTCAGTGCCGTGTTCCGCATCGCCGCACTGAAATGCATTGTTACGCATTTTGCGCTGAAACTGGCTAAACCATAACGCAGGGTGCTAGCGTGCGGCAGGCGCTGCCTGGTGCCTCTGACCTGTGGGTGCGCAGGCTGCTCTGCAGAGCACTCAGCTCGGCTCCCTGCAGACTTACCAGCACTCCAGGAGACAGAGAGAGTAATTGACATCATGCTGCTCTCATAGAATATTGCTTGTGTTACAATGTCGCAAAATTAAATATGGGGTGCCGGCGGGCATGCTGCTGGATCTGAACGATTTCCGGGACCCGCGGCGCGCTGACTGCAATGAGCCATGTCTGACAGACTCACCACCTGCAAATAAGACCCAGAGGGGCATATTACCAAGGGTGGCGATAGGCAATTATCGCCGGTTTAGCGATCATTTTTGGCCGCTAAGAGGCGATAATTCTATCGCTCTATTAGCAAGCTGTCGCTAACTAATGTTAGCGACAGCTTTTAGGCGACAGCGAGCGGTTTCGGGCCCGCTTTGCATGTCAGTGATATTTATCGTTAATGACATGCAAAGTGGGCGTACCCAACCTGTTAGCGACTGAAAGCAGCCGCTAACGTCGCTATCGCCTATTAGCAAGGCAGGCGTAGCGATGGAAATATTCCCGCTATAGCCAAAAACCAACCCACGCTCAAACCAGTTCTTAGCCATGTTATCCAATGGGAGGTGGATAACATGGCTTAGGCAATTTCGTCGCTAATGTGTGAATATCGCTGTATTCTCAGCGATATTCATGCATTTCGCCGCTATCGCTGGATATTTTAGCACAATGGAGAAAAACGTTGCTAATAGCACGTTTTCTCCGCTAACATATTCAGTGATAGGCAGCGATAAATAAATCGTCGCTAAGCTCTATTTAGCGATAATTATCGCTACTTGTTGGTAATATGCAGCAGTGGGTCATTCACTGGCTCTGTGCGGGCCGCGCCTGGCATCCATGACCGTCCTGTGTTACACTCAGAAGCAGGGAGTGAGGCTCGAGTCGTCTCAGTGAGTGAAGAAGCGGCAGGCGGGACCTGGACCGACTCGTGCTGTAGTGTGGCCGGCAGCTCAGCGGTGATCCTGCGGCCCAGAGAGCCTCTGTCAGGCGCTGGCAGTGGCCGCAGCCAGCCTGACTTGGTGCGCGTTAAATCCCCCGCCGGCGAGTTAGACGCTGGCGCGGCCGGGGCGAAGTCAGTCACACTCACGGGGGCACTGTGACTACTAGTGAAGTGACTGAGTCAAGTCTGCAATCACTAGTGTCAGCATCGTGTCTACTGCGTGTCACCCACCATTGAAGCGCACGTAACAAATCAAACAATCAGCCTGATTCATGTACGGGCCGTTTTGCGTGGCCCTAATAGCGAATCATAGCGACTCGCTATTGAGGATATGCAAAACGGCATTCATGTAGGAATTGCTAAATAAATAGCGATTCCTACATGTTCTCTATTTGCGAGTAGCAATTTGCTACTCGCAAAAAAAGGAATAACTCCCCATTTATTCCTATGGGCCAAAAGGCCCATAGGAATGAATGGGGAGTATCCCTTATTTGCGAGTAGCAAATTGCTACTCGCAAATCAGATAGCGATTTTAAGGGTGCCAGGGGTGTCCAAAGGACACCCTGTAGCACCCCTAAAATGCACATTTGAACAGGTGTTGCGCACACACATGTCCAAAGGACATGTGTGTGTGTAACATGCAAAAGAAAAAAATGCACTAAAGTGCTTTTTACACAATTAACGCAATTTACCACCAAGTCAGACCTGGTGGTAAATTGAGACCAAATATAGCGATTTCGCTATTTCTATTTGGTTGTTGAATTGCATATAAGGAATCTCTATTAGAGATTCCTTAAATCCAATTCCTCGCAAATGTGCGAATTCTTGAATAGCGATTTTTGCATTTGGGATGATGAATACCAAATGCAAAAATCGCACTCGCAAAGGGCCAGATTCTCAGAATCTGGCCCTTTGCGAGTGCAATTTAGCTACATGAATCAGGCAGTATCAGCCTGATTCATGTACATGCTGTTTTGCGTGTCCCTAATAGCGAATCATAGCGATTCGCTATTGAGGACACGCAAAACGGCATTCATGTAGGAATTGCTACTTAAATAGCGATTCCTACATGTTCTTTATTTGCGAGTAGCAATTTGCTACTCGCAAATACTCCCCATTCATTCCTATGGGCCAAGAGGCCCATAGGAATGAATGGGGAATTGCAAGTAGCAATTTGCTACTCGCAACTGAGATAGCGATTTTAAGGGTGCCAGGGGTGTCCAAAGGACGCCCTGTAGCACCCCTAAAATGCACTTTTGGACAGGTGTTGCGCACACACATGTCCAAAGGACATGTGTGTATGCTACATGCAACTTTGAAAAATGCTTTTAAAAGCATTTTTCTGAGTTTTTGCTATTTGTAAATAGCGGCCCCAAAAGTGCGAATCCGTGCAATTTACCTACATGAATCAGGCTGTATATCCCTTGAAATACTCGTTTGAGGCTTCTTTGCGAAACACATATATTTACACTTTACATTTTAAATAGGCATTATTGTTTAGCACTAAATAAACAGATCTCTAATCGATAAAGATCTTTCAAAAATTCTTCGCAGAATCTGTTATCAGCGCCACACGCAGTGCAACTGAACCCAGAACATCTACGTCTAACTTTTCAAGAAATAATCTAAAGTCTGACGCGATTCTACACGCATACTCTATATTTTTACCATTATAGAATTAGGGCGGTATCAGCCTAAGTCCTTCAATATAACTCAAAGAACCACCTCCTATAGTACTAAACGGTGTTAAAGTCAATGTCCAATAAATATTGATAATGGTCTTTAGCTGCGGCGACTGTTCTATACTTACACAGATGCATTATGGGTATGCCTGATTTGCCATCTCGCCTTTATGGCCTCATTCGAGATTTCCTTCAGACTAAATACTGCAATTCTCCTGACTGCCGACAGAGGGCCGCGCTCGGGTTTACATTGTCACCCCTGCTCCCAGGCTAACTTCGAACTTTGCCTTATTAGACAGCTGTGAAGTCGCCTCTGGAGCCCCGCCCACTCTAGGGGAGGCTGAACCTACAGCCCAGGGAGCCAGCTGCTAAGATCCCCTCCCCATCCATGCACAGTGTGCCAGGAAAGGGGGCAGGCTGCATTCATGGTCAAAATGGTGGTTGCCCTCCCACCTTTTTGTGAGTAAAAAGAGGAGGATAAGAAATAACACTGGGCAGCTGAAAATAAAATTTATCATTGAAAACTGTTTGATTTTTAGGGGATATTCTCAAGGACTTATCAGCGAGTTATCGGCACTTTAACGCCGCCATAGTGGTGATAAATATATCGCACCATTCACAAGCTGGTGCTACCAACCGATATCACCAGTTCTCCTGCGACATAAGACAGCGACAAATAACAACAATGATATGCAGAGTAGGCGTTCCCGTGTATAAAGCCGCGACTTCACCACTTTGCAACATTCACCACGACCAGCCAGATTGGCGATAAGATGCCAAAACAGGCGATAAGGTGCGTTTCCAGCAGGGATTTTACAGTTGCTCTGACCTGGTATTTAGTCGGACGACAACCTGCACCAGAAATTAGAGCCTAGCCCACAGCCACACCAGAAGAACAACAGATACCATGGAGCCACTGATCATGCAGCTCGGACACCCAAGAGTTCCACAACACCCCCCCCCCCGCAGCCCGACACCACCCCCCCTCCCGTGCCCTACCCCGGTCACCCCCTGACAAAGACAACTCACATCAACCTTACGGAATCATCAACCAAACAATTGGCATGATGTCGAACATTGACCAAAAAGAACATTGCTGTGTGGACAGACAAAGGAGAAGCATATTGAGTGAAGGCAGGGGGCCTGAGCAGAAGTGGCTTCACTACTTTTCAGGTGTGTTTCACGAGCGTTAACTAATCCGTGCAATTTTTTATCTAAGTAAAGTAAAGAAAACATTGCTCTGTCAGAGACCGCCCCCCCCCCCCTCCTTTTATAAAACTGCGCTGAAGCAGTGTTTTGTGAAAAGGCAATATGCAAATGAGGGCCACTTTTTTTAGTGTGCCCGGGCCGATTTTTAATCCCAATCCAACCAGTAGCAGCTCTTGGAGGCAGTGCTGATTGGCAGTGGCGAGGTGCGGAGGAGGAGCAAGGTGGTGGGTAGTAAACTTTGGAATTCGGCTGGACGGAGGTAAGTAAACAAATAAATTAATAAAACGCATTTTGTTGTGCGTGCTGAATCGCATTTGGCGATGCAGTGCCCGATGTGGCACGACGTGGCCTGGGTGATGCAGAGGCCTAGCGCTGCGCTCAATAAGGGACACCACAAACTGGTACTGGATCTGTGGCGGAAGATCCCAAGCGGTCTTACATCCTTTATTTAACACCTCAGGGTGCGCCCACACTGAGGAGTGCATGCACTGCTACTATGTTGGGGAGAGACCGGGTGGCTCTTTATTGGCGTGTCTGGAGCAGTGCCAATACAGACAAGCATTTGCAATGCAAAAGGTCTTGCATTAAAGAAAGTTTTACCTATCGGCGTTGCAAATAATAATGCAACGTCAATAGCTTAAACTTTCAGTAATGCGAGACCTAATGCATTGCAAATGCTTGTTCTTACTTTCTTTTCCAGGCACACAGGGCCCGATTCACAGAACTAACTTAAGACAAAATCCTAAACTTACTACTTTTGGTATTCACAGAAGTTAGGATTTTGTCTTAAGACAGACTTAAGACAGACTTAAGACAGACTTAAGTTAGGATTCTGTCTTAAGTCTGTCTTAAGTCTGTCTTAAGACAAACTTAAAACAAACTTAAGACAAAATCCTAACTTCTGTGAATACCAAAAGTAGTAAGTTTAGGATTTTCTCTTAAGTTAGTTCTGTGAATCGGGCCCCATGTGCCTAATTCACAGAATGAACTTAAGACTCAATCCTAAACTTACTACTATTTTGGTATTCACAGAATGCACTTACTACTTTTGGCATTCACAGAATGAACTTACTACTTTTGGTATTCACAGAAGTTAGGATTTTGTCTTAAGTTTGTCTTAAGACAGACTTAAGACAGACTTAAGTTAGGATGTTGTCTTAAGTCTGTCTTAAGTCTGTCTTAAGTTTGTCTTAAGACAAACTTAAGACAAAATCCTAACTTCTGTGAATACCAAAAGTAGTAAGTTCATTCTGTGAATGCCAAAAGTAGTAAGTGCTTTCCGTGAATACCAAAATAGTAGTAAGTTTAGGATTGAGTCTTAAGTTCATTCTGTGAATCGGGCCCCAAATCTTTTAAGAATTTGCACATTTTATCTGAAGTGAAATGTGTACCATTATCAGTAACAATCACACTCGGGGCACCTTCCACATCAAAAATGTTCTTTAAGAAAGAGATTGTAGAATCGGAATCAGGAGCCTTAACAAATTCATGGTACATCCATTTTGAAAAATAGTCAACTAGCAAAATTACATATCATTATCTTGATCCAACACAGAATATGGCCCCGAAAAATCTATACCAACTTTCTCCTACGCCTTATTGGGAAATTCAGTTGGGTGCAAGGGAACTTTCAACGTACGCCAATGCTTGTCTGACAAAAGACAAGACAGGACAAGAATCAATTAGACTTCTAACCTGTTCTTCTAAAGAGGGCCACCAGTAATGAAGTTTAATTCTCATGACAGTTTTGGTAACTCCTAAATGTCCCTGATGAGCCTTGTTAATGATCGTGCTACGTAAATCGAAAGGAGGAATACATTTGTCCCCTCTGCGAACAATTCCATTCTCAGCAGAAAGTTCTTCCGATACTTGAGCAAATTTACGTAACTCACCCTCTAAAGTCCTAGGCTCAGGCCAGCAATGAGTTGAAAAATCAATGACCTTATTCATAACAGAATCCCTCTCACTAGCGGATTTCCACTCTGATTCAGACACAACTGAACTCACTTCACACACTGCGTCAATCACAGCAACACATTCAATATCCTCTGTAGAGATATCTTCCTCATCATCTTTTACCATAGATAGCTTAGAAAGGCAGTCGGCGCGGAACTTTTTCCCGCCCTGGATATGTTTGACTTCGAAATGAAATTCTTGTAATTTGGAAACAAGCCTCCTTAACCTAGCTGACATACAAGAAGAGCCTACCTTATTAAAAATGTAAATCAAGGGCTTGTGGTCAGGTTCTAGTTCAAATCTCCGACCCCAAATATATGTTCTGAACTTCTGTACAGCCCAAGTGCAAGCTAATGCTTCTCGCTCAATAGTACTATACTTTGTTTCAAATTACTTAAGGGACCTTGAAGCGAAAGCAACAGTTTGTTCGCGGCCCTCCACCCTTTGAGTAAGCACTGCCCCAAGTCCAGACATACTGGCATCAACCGTTATGATTGAAATACAATCATCTCTAAAGGCATGAAGAGCCTTGGCGGACACAATCATCTTCTTTACCTTGCCAAAGACTTTATCTATTTCTGAAGACCAAACAAAACTACAACCCTTTTTCAATAGCATACGTAGAGGTTCGACTAGCTGGGAATAAGAAGGAACAAACCTAGGGCCCGATGTAGGTCGGTCGGTAACGGCCGAAAATCGGTATTTTCGGCCGTTACCGAGCGGTATCGAGCCCTCGGGATGTAGCAGTCAGAAAACCGCCCGAATCGGTTAAAATTCCGATTCGGTAAGGTTACCGTTTCGGTAGAATACCGATTCGGAAATATCCCCGAATCGGCAAATATACCGAATCGGTAACAAACCGAATCGGTAAAAATCATGGAATCGGAAAATTCTCCGAATCGGTATAATACCGAATCGGAAAAACTCAGAATCCGGAAAAAAATACCGATCGGTAAATTTATCGATTCTGCAATTTTACCGATTCGGTATAAAACCGATTCTGTGTGAAAAACTGAAGAGTGAGATGTAGGAAAGCTCTGAAATACCGATTTAGCGTCAAATTCGGTATTTAAAAATCGGTATTTACCATGGATTGGAATCAGGTGGTAACCAGGTGCAACCTATAAAAAAGGACCCAAAATGCATTGCTGCTTGCACCATGGCAGCTTTTTATGTCATAGCAAGACGGCTACGGCTACAGCAGGAAGGAGAGAGGGAATGGCTGAGACAGGAGCAGGTGTATAGACAGCGGATCACCCTGTTCATGCAGACAGATGCAGAGATCCTACAGAGGTACAGGCTGGACCCAGAGACCATATTGGAGCTCATTAGGGACCTCAAACCCCTGTTGCAGCACCCCACCCCAAGGGCACATGCAATTCCAGTGCACGTGCAGGTGCTATGCAGCCTACACCTGCTTGCGTCTGGCAGCTATCAAAGTGCAGCAGCTACAGTAGGAGGGGTGAGCCAGAGCTGCCTGTCCCGGTTCTTCCATAAGTTCCTAGACGCCATGATACAAAGGATGGACCACTACATTTCCTTCCCTTCAACCCATGCAGAACTGGTACAGACAAAAGCAGACTTCTATCAGATGGCAAGATTCCCCCACATCATTGGCTGCATAGATGGCACACACATTCCGATTTGTCCCCCTGCTGACACAGAATATATATACCGTAATCGGAAGTCAACGCACACCATAAATGTGCAGGTGATTTGTAATGCCAAGTGTGTCATCACTGACGTGATAGCAAAATTCCCAGGGAGTACCCATGACTCCTACATCTTTCAAAATAGCGGAATTTATGCACGGCTGACGGCAGGGGAATTCGGTGAAGGATACCTCCTAGGTAAGACACAGTGTCAGACCCCCATGACCCAAATAGCTGTGTGAAGTACATGTATGCATGTGAGTAATGTTACCCCTTTTCCTTCTAGGCGACAGTGCATATGCCCTCCGCTCATTCATACTCACCCCCTACCTCAACCCCTCAACACCCAGCCAAAGGAGGTATAACCGTGCACACAAAAGCACAAGGAATGTAGTAGAACGGACCTTCGGCATCTGGAAAAGCAGGTTCAGATGCCTGCACAAGAGCGGAGGTGCTAGACAATATACCCCCATCACCTGCTGCAAGATGATTGCTGTCTGTGCAATGTTGCACAACCTTGCGGTCAAGAAGGGCACAGAGGTAGAGTTGTCTGACTACGAGGACCCTGACGATGACACAGCTGTGCCACTAACACAACCTGCAGGAGTCTCTACACCAAGTGATGGGAGGTACAGACGTGAGGAGATAACAGACAACTATTTCTGAGTGAGTACAGATGCACAAACATGTTGTGAAAGTGAAGAAATGCTATGTTTTAATGTAGGAACAACGTGACAGCACTGATGTGCAACAATTGAACAAGAAGAAAACAATAGGTGGTCAGGAACTGTGCGTGGTTGCATCACCCACACTGGCAGTCTTATTTCTTGCTGCACTTGGCTGACCCACTGGGATGCGCCTCCCCCCCTTCAGCGTGTCCGGCTGCCTCTGCCGAGCGCCTGGTGCTCCGGCGTGGCTCTGACAGTGTGCTGGCAGGACTGCTGCGGCTGCTGCTGTCCCCAGCCTCTGCCACGTCCAGGGCAGGATTCACTACAGTGTTTGAAATAATTAGTGCCTCCATGGCACTGGTGATGCGGGCCATGCCCCTGGTCACCTCAGCAGTGTTATTAGTGAGGCACTCCTCCATATTTGCCCCACGGCGGCATAGCAGGGCTGTTGATGCCGCAAGCATGTTGATTCCCCGGTTCTGTACTCGGGCATCCCTGCGCCGTATGTGTTCATGTTGGTCCAACTTTGCACACAGCTGTGTCATGGCAGTTGTCATTCTGCCCATACCTGTGCCTATTTCCCGGGTGGTTGCAACTAAGTCAACAATCCCCTTTGTTAACTCCCCCATCTGCAGGTTGTGCTGTCGCAGTTGCCGGTGACAGGCAAGGATGTATTTGGCCTGCATCCGCTGTATCCGGACCATGCTCCCCTCTAGCCCCTGGAAGACGCTGGGCTCCCGTGATGGTAAAGCACTGCCACTGCTGGAAGTGCGTGGACGGCGGCGTTCGGTGCTGGTCTGCTGTATGGGCTGCTGTGCCACAGGTGTGACTGGTGTGGGATCTGGTGCCTGACCCGCATCTCCCTCCATGAAGGACAATGGGGCCACATATATCCTCCTGGCTGTGGCTGTGGCAGGTGCTGGCTGGGATCGTGTGGGTGAGTTCTCAGGGGAGAACTGGAGTGTTGGGGATTGGGACAATTGGGGGGAGTGGGGAAACAAGAGAGAATGTCCAGAGTCATCCTCAATTGCAGTCTCGCTGCTGTCCTCCACCTCCTGCGACTCAGGCATGCTGCTTGGCCCTGCCACCACACTGTCTGCTGGTGCTGGTGCTGAGGCCTGTGCAGCTGCTGCTCCACTACCTGATGGTGGCCCTAGGAATAAAGTAGATTTTGTCAACTGAGTGGAAATGTCTTACTGTCACTACAATAAATGCATTGCACATGTGAAGTTCATTACTCAGATTATTTCTTAAGGTGCATTGCTGTGTCATGTGCAAAGTGAAAAGTTCCTACATTAGCTGGCTACATTTCACATCATGCTTTGCACATTTAAATTGCTAGCAGTACTGGACTGGGGTTTGGCTGTACACAGGGGCCAATGGGGAGGTGTCTGGTAGGGTGTGTCATGCTGTGCATGCTTCTTACCTTTAGCTTTGGCTCTGGCTGAGCTGTCCAGGTCCCCGACTCCGACCACACTCTCCCTCTCGATAGTTGTTGATACCAGTTCCTCCAGTTCCGTGAGGGGGGGCGCGGGGTTCCTGACGCCACCGGTCAGTCCTGCCTGCTTGCTGATCTCCGCCAGTTTCCTCTTGGTGAGGCTCCTGATGTCATAGAACCTCTTCTTGAGGTCATCCATTGTCCTGGGGGTCACACCAACTGCATTCACCCTCTCGCTGATGGCACTCCACAGGTTCCTCTTTGTTGACTCTGGTACACTGAGGGACAGCCTCCCATACAGCTGCCTGTGTACCAACACCACCTCCTCCACTAATACTTTCAGCTCCGAGCTGCTGAACTTCACCTTTCTCTTCCTGTCAGCCTTCTGGCTCTCTGAGCTGCTTGCCATTTTGATTCTGTACTCAGTACTCCCAAAACTCTCTCTGCTGCTCAGTCTCGCTGTTCAGCTCTGGCTTCCTTTCCAGAAAGTTCTGATGAGTTGCACCTGCATGGGTAGCCACTCCCTGCTAGGGTGGGGGAGGGTGCTTCCACCTCATTGGCTGCTTTCAGTAGTTTCACTTCCTTGTTTGCCGATCACGTGTTTACCGATTCGGTATTTACCGATTCGGAAAATACCGAATCGGGAAATACCGATTCGGTTTTGACAATGCTTTCCTATGGGATGCCATTACCGATTCGGTATCTACCGATTGGGTATCTACCGAATCGGGAAATACCGATTCGGGACATACCGAATCGGTAAATGCCGATTCGGAAGATACCCAATCGGTAAGTGTAGGGACACGATACCGATTGTTACCGAATCGGTATTTTTAGGAATTTTTTTATCTACATATCAATTACCGATTTCAGAATACCGATTCGGTATGATTCGGTATTTTAAAATCGGTAAATGACTTTTACCTACATCGGGCCCCTAGTGTAGTATTCCGCCAAACCAAGGAAAGAGCGGAGAGAATCTTTATCAGTAGGGTGCTTAGCATCTACAATGGCCCTGATTACCGAAAACTTCAGTTTAATTCCTTTGTGAGAAAGGGTGTGACCCAAGTATTCTAACTCTCTAACCGCAAACTTGCACTTATCACTGCGAACAGTCATATCTTTAGACATCAGAATATCAAGCACATGCCTCAAATTTACATTATGTTCATCCAAAGATTTTGCAAAAATTAAAATGTCGTCAAGGTATGCTTAAACCCCCTAACCCCCCGAAAAAGAGAATCCATGAGTTTCTGGAAAACACTTCCAGTTGACGCCAAACCAAAAGGAAGACACACGAATTTATACGCGCCAAAGGGGGTAATAAAAGTGGTCAATTCTTGGGACTCTTTGACAAAGCGACCTGATGGTATGCTGATTTCAAGTCAATCAGTGAAAAACATTTGGCGCCACCCAGATTCGCGAGAAGCTGCTGAATTTTTGGCAGGGGGTGACAATCTATGATAATATTCTTGTTTAAAGCGCGCAAGTCCGTCAAAGCCTAATCTCGCCAGACTTCTTGCACACGACTACGATGGGAGCGACCCATTGAGAAGAGTCAACAGGTTCTATGATGCCCTGATTGCATATATCTTTCAATGAACTTTCCAATTCCCCTCGAACACTCAGGGGAACGGATCGAACCTTATGTGCAACGGGTTGAGCATCTGGAACTAACCTGATTTTATGCTCAAAACCTCTCATGCTGCCGACATTGTTACCGAAAACAGGCTTGAACTCATCAATAATCTTTTTTAAAGCAAGAGAATCCGAGTCACAATCAATACTAGATACAGGTAGTTCTCTAATCTTGATGGGATTATCATCGCCGGGAACTAGATACAAGCCCATGCGAGCGAGATCCTTACACCCAACTATATTTTTCCCTTTCTCAGCAACATAAATCTTCGTAGTGGTTTCTCTACCCAAACATTGAACGGGACCTGTAAAATACCCTATCATGTTAATATCCTTTTCACCAAAGGCTTTTGGGTTAATATCAGATTGCAATAAATCAACCTTCCTCTTCCACAAATCATAAAAGGTTGAATCCCTCAAAATTGTGAATGGTGATCCTGAATCGGCCATAACCTGTAAAGGAACATTATCAATTATTGCTGAACATAATGGGCCTTTGATATCATCAACTTCACCATCACCGTCTAAAGTAACAACTATGTTGCTGATAGAGTTACTGCAATACTCCACTTCTGAATCAATATAATTCACATTAGGTGCTTTTTTCACATTTCTACAAACCCCTTAGGAAATGTCCCACTTTTTTACAAATAACACAACATTTGTTGATAGCAGGACAACCTTGGAAATTCCCAATATGGGTTTTAGATCCGCACCTATAACAAAATGTATTTTGTTTCTTTTGAGTAAACCTTACATTTTTGTTTTTAATACTCACTGAACCAATAGGGTTGTCTTGGTAACAGTCTGTAGAATTAATCAAATTAATTCCGCTCTTCACAGAATCAGACATGACCTTGCTGGTGAGTGTAGAACGTTCAATACTCAAGGCAAGATCAATTACTTCATTTAATGAAGGATTCTTGCATCCCAAAATACGTTCTTTGATCTTTCTAGAAGAGCAATTAAAAACAAACTGGTCCTAATATAGTTATCAGACAATGGACCAAAATCACATGTTGTAGCTCAAACTCTAAGAGCAGAAATATACTCCTCAATTTTCTCCTCCTCTTTCTGCTTTCTAGCGTAAAAATTATGACGCTCTAACATAATGTTTGGATCTTCTGAGAACTGTTTCTTTAAACGAGCAACTGCTTTCTGATAAACATTCCAACGTTGATCCCCAGACTGAGAAGTAGGAGGAGGAATGGAAGTAACACTTTTAAAAATCCTTTGAGCAGCTTGACCAAGACATCCAAATAAAATTGCAAACTTAAGTTCAGGAGAGAAAGCAGCAGCGTCAATGGCCACAAGATGGTTTTCAAAAAGTGCAAACCACTCCTTCGAGATTATCTCAGGACTACCTGGTTTACTTAAAAATAGTGGTGGTTGTGTAATTTGTTGTAATTGCAAATTAGCCATAATCCAACAAATTAAACTAAATCACAATGTTCAACTATAAAGAAAACCACCTCAATACTGATGTGTATTCTAATGACACAAAATAATACCGATAACACAGTACAAGGAACTATAGGGTCAGACTGTCAGACTGTCTAACCAAATTATTGATAGTTACAAACATTGAAGTATCGATATATTAGAAATCCAAATAACATGTACTTGAAAAGATAGATACCTGAGGCCAACTTGCTGTACCTTGTTGTATACTGCAATATCTTAAAAGTAAACAGATAGGAGTGTGTAAAGTATTAAAATAGACATTAAATTAAAGTGTTGATGTAAATATGCGCAGCAAAATGTCAACAGTAAACAAATTAAAGCGTGCGCGCCGCTGTAGAGATGCGCAGGAAAATGCCAACAGCGTCAATCAAAGCGTGTGCGTCGTTGTAGCAACGCGCTGAGAAATGTTGACAGAAATTAAATAGCGTGCGCGTCGCTGTAACAACGCGCTGGTGAGGTTCAATTTATGCAAAAATCTTCCTCGGCAAAAGTCAGAGCGGAGCACACCAAAGTAGTTGAAGCGTGTGCATCCCTGAGGTAACGCCGAGAATAGGTCCCACAAACAGATTGAGTTGGTTAGCTGAATCAAATACTCGGAACCAATGGTGAAATGACAATCCAACATCCAATCATAGACAGGTTGGCTGATCAAATACCCGGAACCAATGACGAAATGACAATCCAACATCCAATCACAGGCAGGTTGAGTCACAAGCAAATTTCAATGACCAATAGTCTAGAAGACTCCAACGACCAATCGGAAAATGAAAACCAAATATCTTGATAAAAAGGCTTCAGCCCGGACCAATCGCGCTTCATCAATCATTTAAACGTACCTTTGACAATCCTACCGGAATACTCTTTGAGAACAAAATAAATGGAAAGAGACCGGAGGCAGGAACGTCTTCACGAAGTATTAAAATGATGAAATTCATGAAGCCTCTTGCGTGGGTGTGGGTGGAGACTCCCGATCGTGGCCAAATGTTACAAAGAAGGAGATTCCACAAAAGTAGAAGTATATCCAGAAAGGTAAGTTTATTTCAGTATACAGCATCACCCAGTTCGCGATGCGTCCAGTCAGGAGACAGCCCAGCGGTGACTGAAGAAACATTGAAGGCCCTCCACTGAGTGGACACACAGCACAAGAACAATACATTCAAGAAACAACATGTACGTGCGCAGCACGAGAACATCACATTCAAAAGGAAACACCATGTGCGTGCATCGTGCGGAGCCCCACGTGATGCACACACGATGCACAATGACAACTCACTGCCACAATACTGCAACTACATCAAAGAAACCAAGCTTGTTACATCCACCTGTTACTACTTGGAAGCCCCAGCCCCACCAGTGACCATTTGACACCGGTCAGCCTCAACTCGGGCATGCCAGTTTTCACTTCTCTCATGCTTGGTGAGTCCTGTATTTTTTGCGCTATCTGCTATCTCTACAGCCTGCTTAGAGTATTTTCCTCCATTACGTACTTACATCTTTTCAGCTTTAACCTATGCCAGATTCTACTTTACTTCAACTGGTATTCTTCAGTCATTTACAGAAACCTGTCATCTTTCATGGCTGTGTTTGTATTATGAACGTGCATTTTGTGAGCAGCAGCGTTTAATTTAACTGGGCTGGCACCATTTATTCATTTCAAAATTCAACGTTGGATACCCATACTGGCATCTTGAGGTGTGCAAGATTTTATCTCACTCAAGCTTGGTGAGTTTGTAATTTTCGTTTTTCTGGCTTTCCTGCGTTGCATTTATGTGAGGCTATCATACTCCGACAGAGCACCTTAAGTGCTGAGCGGGTGTGCAGCCTGCGATGATGCCCCGTCCTAGCGGTCCAGACTGGTGATGATTTATATGAGACAATGCTATAAATTTCCCTTGCAGACCATCATATTTTTATCATTAGACATAGTTCATGTACATTTCATTAAACATCAAGGATGCAACAGTGACAACTCAAATCATCTTATTATTATTTTATTTTATCAAAATATTTCATATTCATTTTTCATCTCATTTTTTATATTTTTATGTTTTAGCAAAAAACTTAATTTTTATAGACTGTTGTTTAGCATATTTTCTTATAAAAAACACAGTAATATATTATTCTGGGTGTGTAAATTCACAAGTACATTTCTTTCATCACAGTGATTATTCACAATCCAAAAAAGAAGAGAACAAGTTCTAAGACAATTGTCTTTAAGCAAATTCCCCTGGTTAGGAATAAATACATACATTCATACTACAATCACACCAGTTCATACAATCTCACCCCAACTACACTCATACATTATCTGTACACAGTTGAGTTATTACTGGCAAGAAAATGTTCCTGCCAGCATCTGAGTCTCAATGTGGAACACGAGACTGAGCACTAGGTCGACGTGTGTTTCGGTGGGTTAAAGATGTACAGACCACCTTCCTCAGGACCTTTCCAGATATCTAGCAATCAATTTCCAGGGGACATAATGCTGCAAAGCTAATATGTGTGCAGCTTAATACTGTAAATTCAGAGAATAAGGATCCACTTAACATGAGTCTCAGCAGACCTCCAAGGATAGTTTTATCAAGATCCCAAAACCTTGTTTGTATATATGGGCATTGTTAGACCTGTCAGCCCTAGGGTGGTCTTCCCCTGTGTTTTTTTCGCCCTTGCCTCATTTTTCCCACCATATTTTTGTTGGCCCTTAGGTCTTCGGGCACCTTTTTCATGGCTAATCCATGTTAGGGTGCAGGTGCTCTCTACTTCAAACATGGCTGCCACTGGCCCCTGCTACTGCAATGTGGTCTTTTTAGTGTAGCACCCTAGTTGCCAGGAGCAGGCTGGATCCCCATACAATGTTGCAATGCCAGCCACCCATCCCCTGTCCATAGGTAGAGTGGGGAAGCTCCTGGAACCTTCCAGAAGAAAGGCAGAGCTGATTTGTGCCGCCTTAGAGAGTGGTCACCTGACTTGGGCATACTTAAGCAAGGGAGGGAACTTTTTCTAGTCAGTTGGGGCATCACTGACCTGGGGAACCCACGCAGGAGTTTTAGGTGGGAGGGCCTAATTAGGAACCTATGCTACTGGGAGTGACAGGATTTAGGTGCTGCCTCTTAAGCTGGGTGAGGTGTCCTAGACTAGCCCCCTGATCTGGCCCAGCGTAGGGAACCCCAGGGTCCATCTGCAGTGACTGAGGAAAATTCATCAAGCCTCTAACTCACCCCCCCTCTTCAACTTCAAGAAACCAGCATCCAAGGGCGCAGAACCATCCAAGCGCCAAGAAGTTTACTTTCCTTTGACCAGAGACTGCTGGGGGATCGACCAGGTAGTGGACTGTGCTGCCCTGCGCACCCCCTGCCTGCAGTCGGCCCACCTTGCCCCACTTGTCTCCCCTTGACTGAACTACTCTGCTCCCATCTGCCTACAGACTAACTTGAAGAGCGCAGTACTCTGTTCCCCTGCCCAGCGCTATGTCAGAGACTGCTGTCCCTGCTGAACTGTGGGAGAAACGCTATATTCTGCTCCCCCCTGACCAGCACTGTACATCATCCTGCCTGCCCCGAGCTAACTGTGCTCCCGTGGTTCAAGCGCTGTGATCCTGAGGCGCTTTTCTCCTCAGAACTCATCCTGTCTGCAGTTGCCCCCAAGCGCTCTCCTGAGCCGATTGATTTAATCCCCCTGTGTAGCGCTGCGGCGCCTGGTTATTACCTCCACGAGGCGCTATTGATATCCCCCCTACTCACCGCCGCAGCCCGGAGGTGTGTGACGCCGTCGGAGGCACCTGAGGAGGCCTGGTGTTCATCGCGGCGTTCACGCCGCCCACGCGACAACCCTGAGGCGCGGCTGTCCTGCTGTCGTGTGGCGACCTGCGCCAGCTTCAATTGCCCCCTCGGCGGCCCCCGTATGTGAGGAGAGGGCCGCCGCGTCCCGCGCATCAGGCCGCGGTAGCCCCGAAGCCAAGCTGTCACTTCCCACGTGACCGGGGAGCTCCTCCGCCCGCCCCCGGGCGCCGCGCTGCCATTGGTCCAGGCAGGCTAGCCCTCGAGGCGAGCTACGCGGTTGGCTGGAGCCGCCCCTGCCCCGATCTGGATTGGCCCCGACCGGAGCTCTGCCTGTGGGCCCTGAGGCGGCCTGTAACCATCGCGGAGGGGGCCGTGGAGCCTCAGTGCCCCCTCTTTTCAGCTCTGCACGTCGGTCTCGCCCCAGCCCCGGCGCTGGTGTCCAGAAGCCCCACCTGCACCACGTCGGGTCGAGGGAGGCCCTGGGAGGGTCGAGCACCCCTCCCCCTCTGCCATCGACTACGCAAGGTCCCCGAAGGGCCGAAATACATAAGGTAATCCCCCGGGGAGGAGGGCGGTAGGCCGAGTAAGGCCCGAGGTCGCCCCTCCCCCAGGGTGAACTGAGACTGGGCCCTGTTGGCCCCCCTTTAATGTGCCTCGAGAATTGGGAGGCTTGGGGACAGACACTTACCCCACGGCATTGAACTGCCTTATTGCCAGTTTCCGGCCTGTAGTGCTCATGTTTACGCTCATATTGGAGGAGTGTGGCTCACTGATTAGAGCGGCAGACCCTGATGCAGAGGTCTGGCCCGGGACCAGGGTTCAATTCCCGACGCAGCAGGGTCCTGAGCCCAAAATGTCCACGGACTCGACAATTCTCGCCTCGGTGCCTATTCTAATCATGGGGTCCCACGCTGCAACTCTGGGCAATAGCTTGCTTAATCTCCACTATGGCGGCCCACCCCGCTGCGGGATGCCTGGCTTTCACCCCGGGGATGCCCAGTATGGGTTATCCCACAGGGAAAAACCAGGACGGGTTCCCAAGGCAAGCGCCTTGATGCCTTCGGGTGATACATGCGCTACATAAATCGCAATACATTTACATTTACATATTTACAAGCCTGCTAATGGAATGGTGATCTTTTTTCACGGTACTGAATTTCTTGCAGGGGCGGGCATCTACAGTTCCTGATGGGGTCGGAGTGTGGTACTTATTGCCTCATTCTAATGTTACTTTGATGATCTAATTTTGGTCGCAAGACTGTTGATATTTACAAGGGGAAATGCTTATGAATTCTTCCTACAGGTTAGCCCATGGTTTATAAAACTACCTTCTAGCCTGCTGAATAGTTTAACGTGACAGGCTGCGTATTTGGAGTTTTCTGCTATACTGGAAGTACTCAATGAAATGTTTTACCCTCTTTATAGGAAATGCATTTTGAAAGGCGTTCATGAAATGTTTTAAGGTGGTATTTTAAAGTAATGCTGATGATTTGCTAATGCATTATTTGCTTGATCTAACGCCTACATAAAAGATCTTGATTTTCAAACACAACTAATGGTGTGGTCTCCATTATTGCGCCCACTTCGTGTCTCATTGGATGCGTGTGTTGAGTAGCTACTTTACACATGTTATGTTATGTTATTAGTTTATTGAAGCGCAACAGCTGCCCCAGCAAAGAGGCGTCCCGGCGCTAGTGAGCGGTGAGGTGGAGTGGATGGAGCAGGCCAAAAGGGCAAAGCCTTAGGGGCAGGAGAACAGAAAGGTCTTACAGCTTTACGAAAAGCAAGCAGGTTCTCGATGCCACGAATGGCAACCGGAAGGGAATTCCAGCACCTGGCTCCCAGCACCCGAAAAGAGCGTCCACCCATACGGCAGAGCCTGCTCTTAGGGATGATTGCAAGGTGCTGACCGAGGGAACGTAAATTACGTTGTGGGACGTACAGAGTCAAAAGACGGCGCAAAATGGCCGGGCTCTGAAGTTTAAGGATTTTGAATGCCAGACAAAGCGGCTTAAATTTGATGCGAGATTCCATTGGGAGCCAGTGCAGTTTTTAATCGTCGCTCTGGCAGAGCATCTTCGGGGAAGGCCAACCAAGGTCCTAGCAGCCAAGTTCTGAACTCTCTGGAAACGGGCTACTTCCGTTTTGTTGGCACCTAACAGGAGGACACTGGCATAGTCTAAGCGTGACAGAATGATGGCTTGAACCACAAGCTGACGCATAGCGGGTTCAAAGAACCCCAAGATGGGACGAAGGCTCCTTAATAGGCCTACACAAGTCGCTGCCACTTTCTTGGTGTGAGTCTGGAGGCCCAAAGAGGGATCCATCCAGACACCCAAGTTTTTCACTGAGGCCTTAGGAGCAGGCATCAGACCTAAGGAGGGAGGCCACCAATCTTCATTCCACAGGGTCGTATTCTTCCCCAACAGCAGAATCTCCGTTTTACCGGCATTCAACTGGAAACAGTTGTTGGTCATCCAGTGCGCAACTGCAGCTATTCCGTCCCTAAATCTTGTAGCATTGACAGATGGACTCTCAGAGAGTGTGACGACTAGCTGAGTATCGTCAGTGTACGATACCAGCATCAAGCCCCACTCTCTGGCAATTGCAGTAAGCGGCTGTACATAAAGATTAAAAAGGGACGGACTAAGCGCTGAGCCCTGTGGGACACCCTGACCAATATGGTGGAACTTGGATAGAAAGGGAGGGGCCGAAACCCTAAAAGATCTGTCCTGAAGGAATGACTGAAACCATTCCAGGGCACACTCCCTAATACCAAATTCCTCCAGGCGGCGAAGCAGGATCCCATGCGACACCGTGTCAAAGGCAGCGCTGAGATCAAGCAGGATCAGCGCTGCACTCTGACCGGCGTCGAGGATCTCTCGAAGGTGTTCGGTGGTAGCCAACAAGGCAGACTCTGTGCTGTGACCCGGTCTGAACCCATTTTGGGATGGGTCCAAGATGTCATTTTGGTTTACAAATTGTTCAAGCACAGAGTTGGCATGGGCTTCAGCGAGTTTAGCCACCCAGGGGAGGAGGGAAATTGGCCTGAAGTTCTCTGGTCTGGATGGATCCAGGGTCGGCTTTTTTATAATCGGGGAGACCCAGGCCTGTTTCCAAGCATCAGCAACTGTTGCTGTAGAAAAGGACAGGTTAAGAAGAGATCTAAGGGGTAAAAGAAAGAGATTCAGGAAGTCAACAAATTGGGCAGGCCGCATAGTGTCCGCCGGGCTCCCCGATTTAACTTTTTTTACAGATTATAGCCAGTTCATCAGCATTGATCTCGGGGATACAGGCCAAGACCGCTCCCTTAGAACTAGGGCAGGTGTAAGTACCGGGCTCAGAAGGGTGCTGCGGAAAGGAGCTATATATGGTATTGACTTTCTCAACAAAGAAAGTGGCCAGATCCTCACACTGTTGTGCCGAGGTGATATTGGTGAATGGAGTTCTACTGTTTTGAAGTTCTTGTACAAGTTTGAACAGACATTTGGTGGGGTTGGGGCTGACCTTGATTTCTTCAGCGTAGAAGGCGGCACGTACGGAGCAGAAGGCTTTATGGTAAAGTTTCAACTTGGCCAAATACAGCCGTTTATGCTCATCCCTATATTCACGCCTCCAGAGGCGTTCAGATCTCTTACAGTCTTTCCTCTAGGCTCTGAGGGCATCATTGTACAACGGGTGGGATGGTGACCTTCGCCCTTTAGTCCATTTGGCAGGGACGAGGTCATCCAATCCCTTCACAATCCAGTCCTGAAAGATGGAATATGCGGCGTTGACATCAGGCTCCTCTAGACCGGGAAACATCCCCAATGTTTTCTGGAGATCGTCAGATTTTAGTTTGTGCCACGGTCTTTTTAGGACCCGGTTCAACCCCATGGTTTTAAAAGGTTCCCTGACCTGAAAGGTAGCTTTGATCAGAAAGTGATCCGTCCATCCCATGGATTTAGGGGTGTCGACTCTAAGCTCCAAAATATTAGAGAAAAGAGGGTCAAGTTTGTGCCCCGCCACGTGTGTGGGAGTATGGACAAAGGATTCCAGTTGCAGGGACATTAAGTCACTTAAGAGATTCCTGATAGTAGCATCGTGATTCTGGTCAAAATGGAGATTTAAGTCTCCTAAGACAGTAAAATTGGATGGTCCAATTACTAGGGAGCTCACTGCTTCTATTAAAGATTGAATAAATTTTGAGGCCGGTCCCGGGGGTCGATAGATATAAAGGCCAGAGAACGTAAACTGGGGACAAAAAGCTATCTGGAATCTGGCACATTCGCAGTCGCAAATGTCATCTCTAATAAAGGAGCATGTGTATTGCTCCTTGAAAATAACAGCAATCCCACCACCTTGTGTCTCTCTGTTAATTTATTTAATCAGATAGCCATCAGGGAGAGTGAGATTTGGTAGGCTGGTGTCCGTGTCATGCAGCCAGGTCTCGCAAACAAAAAGGGCATCAGGGGTTTCCTCAAGCAAAAGCGCCTGTATCTCTAAGTAATGTTTGGCGAGGGACCTCACATTCAGCTGTAGGACGGTTAGCTGAGTAAACTTATCCGCCCTCGCTTTCTGTCCGACCGAGCCTGGCCGAGGTAAAGTAAAACAGCATGAGTCACAGGCAAAGTTTGAGTCTCCAACACAAGTGGGCAAGTTATTACAAACCCTGGCCGCCTTCCTGCTGGAGCCAAGCTACCCCCCGGAGAACTGGCGGTCCCAGTGCTTACATTGGTGGCGAGCGGTGGGATCCAGGACCTGTAGCTACCTAACACCCTCCAGTGGGACAGAGTGCGCTGCAATTAATTGGACACCTATCGTGCTACAAGCTAACTCAATTGCCCACCACTGTCTAGCCTGCAGCAAAGTGTGTTGAACCAGCATTGTTGCCCACGTCCTAGAATCTTTCTTCCAGGTTATCTAGGTCCCCACCTGACAGAATGGAGTTCCAGCTGGCTGACCTTGATAGGTACACAGCAGTGCAGTTAAGGGAGTTTTTTCAGGTGATGGGGGTGCCTGTGGGGACGAGAGCTGTAAAAGAAGAGCTCCGTACCGCCTTGATGGCATGGGTAAGGGCCCACCCAGAGGAAGAAGAGGATGGGGAACAGGTCACACACGGGGAGGCGGACACTCACGAAGACCCAGGCCTACTCAACATTGACATGTCAGACAATGTATTGCCAGGAAGACGTTCCGGGGCAGGGAGTAGTGTATCCAGGGGGAGTGTGTCACCGCAGGAGTACGAGGACAGGAGGGAGGAGAGGCGATTGAAGTGGGAGCTTGCCAAGTTAGAGCACGAGAGGGAGAGAGAAAGGGAAGATAAGAAACTGGCTTTAGAGAGAGAAAGACTAGCTATGGAGGAAAGGAAGCTGGCACACGAGCTGCAGCTCAAGGAAATGGAGCTGCAAGCATTGCAGTTGAGTGCGCCAGGAAGTCCTAATGGTAGCAGCGTACCAGGAGCTCATCAGGAGCCCAGATTCTGGTTACCTAAGGAGGTGATAGCGAGCTACACCAAGGGGGATGACATTACCAGGTGGTTGGAGGCGTATGAAGTGGCCTTGACTGCCCATGGGGTTCCTGAGAAACATTGGGGAGGTGGTTTGTACTGGCATATACCTCCTGACGTCAGGGACTCACTCCTGTATTTGGACAAGGCAGACAAGTTTAGGTATTCCCCCATGAAGGAGGCGCTTATCAAACATTTTGGCCTCAACCCTGAAAGGTATCGCCAGACGTTTTGTGGCAGCCATAAGCTGTCCACGCAGGATTGGGTGGATTTTTTTGAGTATGCCCGTAAGGCTCTGGATGGTTGGGTGCGTGGCAGTGAGCTGCATGATTTTGAGGGTCTGTATAACCTTTTTTTGAGAGAGCACCTCCTGGATAAGTGTTTTCCGGAGTTGCGCCAACATCTGGTGGACCGCAAGCTTACTGATCCCCGTGAGCTTGCGGAGGAGGCGGATACTTGGGTCAGCACCCGGGTGTCACACAAGGGCCCCGGGGGAGATGGCCCGAAAGGCAGACAGGGCGCCCCTCAGAAGAAAGAGGGTGGTGATAAAAGAACGGAGTTCTCATGAGGCCCACAAACTAGACAGTTTGGGAGAGGAGTAGGTACCCCACCTCAGAACCGTTCCCCAAAACCCACTTACCCTGACAAGAGTCAGCAGCCAAAAGTGGTCCGGTGCTATGAGTGCGGAGAGGTCGGACACTACAAGGGAGACGCCCAGTGTCGCAAACGACCCCCAGCCCCCACTGGTGGCAAGATTCCCAGGGTGGCTAGTATAGCGCTTGGGTTGGAGCTGCCCCTAGATAGGGAAGGGGAGTGGACAGGCCTGACCCTGGTTTCACTTGGGGATAGAGAGATGGTCCCAGTGACGCCCTTACCATCGAATACTGCTAAGTACCAGCAGAGGGTGAAGGTCAATGGGGAGGAGGTGGACGCTCTGAGGGACACAGGAGCCAGCATGACCACCGTAGTGAGGCGGCTGGTGTCCCCTGAGCAGGTTGTTCCTGATGTGTACCATCCGGCCGTGTTGGCTGACAGCAGAATGAGCTACTATCCCGTGGCTCAAGTTCCCTTTTAGTGGGGAGGAGTGTCAGGCCTGTTGAGAGTTGCAATCAGCCCTGCCTTGCCTGTGGACTGTCTGCTCGGTAATGACCTCGAACATACCGCCTGGAAGGAAGTGGAGTTTAAGGCCCACACTGAGATGCTGGGATTACCAGGGTGGACTTGCGTAGTCATGCGGTCCATGGCTGCCCGGTAAGAAGCTCAACCCGAGTTGGAGCCTGAAACAATGGCCCAACCCACTGCCGGTCCAGAGGAGAGTGTTGTGAAGGACACACCCCGTGTGATGGATGGGGAGCCAGCGGAGGTAACCCCGGAGTCCGTGGAGGTGGATGTTGTTCCCGTGAGGGACTTGCCGACCCATGCCGAGTGGCATGTGGAATGAGGTCCTACCCGGGAAGAATTCTGTCGGGCGCAGAAGGAGTGCCCAACGCTTGAAGGCATGCGGCGAAAGCGGTCAACCAAGAGACCGGCAGCTATCACGTGTATTGGGAGGGTGGCCTCCTGTACAGTGAGCCAAGGGTTCCGGTGCGTGGGTCCTCGAGGGCCTTAGTGGTCCCCCAGTGCTACCGGGCATTTTTGTTGGAACTGGCGCATGAGATACCCTTAGCCGGACACCTGGGCCAGGACAAGACCTTTGCGAGGCTCGTTCCACACTTTTATTGGCCCAGGATGAGAGTTGCCTCTGACACCTATTGCAAGACCTGTAAGACTTGCCAGGCCAGTGGCAAGACGAGGACCAAATTGAAGGCCCCCTTGGAACCACTCCCGGTGGTCGGGACCCCTTTTGAGCGGGTCGGTATTGACATCGCTGGGCCGTTGGACCCTCCGACCTCTCCGGGACATTGGTTCATTCTGGTGTTGGTGGACCACGCCACTTGGTACCCGGAGGCCATCCATCTGAGGACCGTTACTGCACCTGTGGTGGCGCGGGCCCTGATGGGGATATTTACTCGAGTGGGATTCCCCAAGGTCGTGGTGCCAGACAGGGGCACAAATTTCATGTCGGCCTACATGCAGGCCATGTGGAAGGAGTGCAGAGTGACCTATTGGTTCTCCACTCCTTACCACCCCCAGACTAACGGGCTCGTAGAGCGCTTCAACAAGACCTTGAAGGGGATGATCCGGAGCCTGCCAGAAGACTTGAGGCGGAAATGGGACATCCTCCTCCCTTGCTTGCTGTTCTCGTACCGCGAGGTACCCCAGAAGGGAGTCGGGTTCAGCCCCTTCGAATTGCTCTATGGCCATCCCGTTAGGGGTCCCCTCAGCCTGGTCAAAGAGGGTGGGAGAAGACTTCGAAGAAGCTTCCCCGTGATGTTGTCAGCTACATGCTGGCATTCCGCAGCCAGATGGCCAAGCTGTGGAAGGAAGCCTCAGACAACTTAGAGGCTAGCCAAGCCATCATGAAGGAGTGGTATGACCGCAACGCTCGGACGGTAGAGTTGGACGCTGGACAGAAGGTGTGGGTCATGGAGCCTGGGGAGCTTAGTGCCCTCCAGGACCGGTGGACTGGTCCGTACGAGATTGTGGAGCGTCGAGACCAGACCACCTACGTCGTGGATTTGAAGACCCCCCGACAGCCCCACCGGGTGCTCCACGTCAACCGCCTGAAGCCTCATCATGAGCGATCGGAGCTTGCTCTCCTCATGGTGACGGATGGGAGCGAGGAGGAGGAAAGTGAGCCTCTTCCTGACCTTCTAGCGGCTCAGGAAAAGGATGGTTCAGTGGAGGGAGTTGTCCTCTCCCCATCCTTGACCCCAGAGCAACAGAGGGACTGCCGCCAGGTATTGGCGCAGCGCGCCTCGTTGTTCTCTCTCACGCCTGGAATCACACATCTGTGTACCCATGAAGTGGACACAGGGGACAGTCCGCCAGTGAAAAACAAGTCTTACCGGCTGTCCGAGAAGGTGAAGAACAGCATCCAGGGTGAGGTGACCAAGATGCTGGAGCTGGGAGTGATTGAACCCTCCAGCAGCCCATGGGCTAGTCTGGTTGTGCTGGTGCCGAAAGCGGCTCCACCGGGCACCACACCCGAACTTCGGTTCTGTGTGGACTATCGGGGGTTGAACTCTGTCACCAAGACAGATGCTCACCCGATACCACGGGCAGACAAGCTGATTGACCGTCTGGGAGCCGCCAAGTACCTCAGCACCATCGACTTGACATCGGGGTACTGGCAGATTGCCATGGCCGATGGAGCGAAGGAGAAGACAGCATTCTCCACCCCCAAGGGCCACTTCCAATTTCGAGTGATGCCCTTCAGGCTCAAGAATGCTCCGGCCACCTTCCAGCGGTTGGTGAACCAGGTGCTATCTGGCCTGGAGTCCTTCTCAGCTGCGTACCTGGATGAAATAGCTGTCTTCAGTAGCACCTTGGAGGACCATCTGCAGCATCTCCAGGAGGTGCTGCGGGCGTTACAACGTGCTGGCATGACCATCAAGGCTAGCAAGTGCCAGATTGGACAGGGATCTGTCGTGTACCTGGGACTCTTGGTGGGCGGAGGTAAGGTGCAACCCCTCCAGGCCAAAATTGTAACCATCATGGCCTGGGAGCCCCCTAAGACTCAGACTGAGGTCCGAGCTTTCCTCGGCCTCACTGGCTATTACCGCAGGTTTGTCAAGGGATATGGCACCATCGTGGCCCCCTTGACCGCGTTGACGTCCAAAAAGCAGCCACGCAAGGTGATCTGGACGGCTGCTTGCCAGGAGGCATTTGAAACAGTGAAGCGCGCGATGTGCACCGCTCCGGTGATGGCCACTCTGGACTTCCAAAAAGAATTCATCGTGCAGACAGATGCCTCAGAGCATGGCATAGGCGCCGTGCTGTCGCAACTCAACAATGATGGCCAAGACCAACCTGTGGCCTTCATCTCTAGAAGACTCCTCCCTCGGGAACATACCTTTTTGGCTCTCACTTCCTGGTTCAAACCGACCACCGACCCCTTCGCTGGCTCATGCAAATGAGAGGCGAAAATCCCAAGTTGCTAAGGTGGTCCATTTCCCTACAGGGGATGGACTTTAGGGTGGAACATCGGCCCGGAGTTGACCACGCCAATGCTGACGGTCTCTCCCGGTTTTTCCGCCTTAGTGACGAGAACTCCCTAGAGGTTGGATAGTTCTCCCCACTTTCAGCTGGGGGGGACGCATGTTCGACCTGTCAGCCCTAGGGTGGTCTTCCCCTGTGTTTTTTTTGCCCTTGCCTCTTTTTTCCCACCATCTTTTTGTTGGACCTTAGGTCTTCGGGGACCTTTTTCATGGCTAATCCATGTTAGGGTGCAGGTGCTCTCTACTTCAAACATGGCTGCCACTGGCCCCTGCTACTGCAGCGTGGTCTTTTTAGTGTAGCACCCTAGTTGCCAGGAGCAGGCTGGATCCCCATACAATGTTGCAATGCCAGCCACCCATCCCCTGTCCATATGTAAAGTGGGGAAGCTCCTGGAACCTTCCAGAAGAAAGGCGGAGCTGATTTTTGCCGCCTTAGAGAGTGGTCACCTGACCTGGGCATACTTAAGAAAGGGAGGGAACTTTTTCTAGTCAGTTGGGGCATCACTGACCTGGGGAACCAACGCAGGAGTTTTAGGCGAGAGGGCCTAGTTAGGAACCTATGCTACTGGGAGTGACAGGATTTAGGTGCTGCCTCTTAAGCTGGGTGAGGTGTCCTAGACTAGCCCCCTGATCTGGCCCAGCGTAGGGAACGCCAGGGTCCATCTGCTGTGACTGAGGAAAATTCATCAAGCCTCTAACTCACTCCCCCCCCCCCTTCAATTTCAAGAAACCAGAATACAAGGGAGCAGAACCATCCAAGCGCCAAGAAGTTTACTTTCCTTTGACCAGAGACTGCTGGGGGATCGACCAGGTACTAGACTGTGCTGCCCTGCGTGCCCCCTGCCTGCAGAGGGCCCACCTTGCCCCACTTGTCTCCCCTTGACTGAACTACTCTGCTCCCATCCTGCCTGCAGTATTTGCTGACTAACTTGAAGAGCACAGTACTCTGTTCCCCTGCCCAGCGCTGTGTCAGAGACTGCTGTCCCTGCTGAACTGTGGGAGAAACGCTATATTCTGCTCCCCCCTGACCAGCGCTGTACATCATCCTGCCTGCCCCGAGCTAACTGTACTCCCGTGGTTCAAGCGCTGTGATCCTGAGGCGCTTTTCTCCTCAGAACTCATCCTGTCTGCAGTTGTCCCCAAGCGCTCTCCTGAGCCGATTGATTTAATCCCCCCATGTAGCGCTGCGGCGCCTAGTTATTACCTCCACGAGGCGCTATTGATATTCCCCCTAATCACTGCCGCAGCCCGGAGCTGTGTGACGCCGGCGGAGGCACCTGAGGAGGCCTAGCGTTCATCGCGGTATTCGCGCCGCCCACGCGACACACCTTAGGCGCGGCTGTCCTGCTGTCGCGTGGCGACCTGCGCCAGCTTCAATTGCCCCCTCGGCGGCCCCCGTATGTGAGGAGAGGGCCGCCGCGTCCCGCGCATCAGGCCGCGGTAGGCCCGAAGCCAAGCTGTCCCTTCCCACATGACCGGGGAGCTCCTCCGCCCCGTCCCCGGGCGCCGCGCTGCCATTGGTCGAGGCAGGCGCGCCCTCGAGGCGGGCTACGCGGTTGGCTGGAGCCACCCCGGCCCCGATCTGGATTGGCCCCGACCGGAGCTCTGCCTGTGGGCCCTGAGGCGGCCTTTAACCATCGCGGAGGGGGCAGTAGAGCCTCATTGCCCCCTCCTTTCAGCTCTGCACGTCGGTCTCGCCCCGGCCCCGGCGCTGGTGCCCAGAGGCCCCACCTGCACCACGCCGGGTCGAAGGAGGCCCTGGGAGGGTCGAGCACCCCTCCCCCTCTGCCATCGACTATGCAAGGGCCCCGAAGGGCCGAAATACATAAGGTAATCCCCCGGGGAGGAGGGCGGTAGGCCAGGTAAGGCCCGAGGTCGCCCCTCCCCTGGGGTGAACTGAGACTGGGCCCCGTTGGCCCCCCTTTAATGTGCCTCGAGAATTGGGAGGCTTGGGGACAGACACTTACCCCACGGCATTGAACTGCCTTATTGCTAGTTTCCGGCCTGTAGTGCTCATGTTTACGCTCATATTTACAAGCCTGCTAATGGAATGGTGATCTTTTTTCACGGTACTGGATTTCTTGCAGAGGCGGGCATCTACAGTTCCTGATGGGGCCGGATTGTGGTACTTATTGACTCATTCTAATGTTACTTTGATTATCTAATTTTGGTCGCAAGACTGTTGATATTTACAAGGGGAAATGCTTCTGATTTCTTCCCACAGGTTAGCCCATGGTTTATAAAACTACCTTCTAGCCTGCTGAATAGTTTAACGTGACAGGCTGTGTATTTGGAGTTTTCTGCTGCACTGGAAGTACTCAATGAAATGTTTTACCCTCTTTATAGGAAATGCATTTTGAAAGGCGTTCATGAAATGTTTTAAGGGGGTATTTTAAAGTAATGCTGATGATTTGCTAATGCATTATTTGCTTGATCTAAAGCCTACATAAAAGATCTTGATTTTCAAACACAACTAATGGTGTGGTCTCCATTATTGCGCCCACTTCGTGTCTCATTGGATGCGTGTGCTGAGTAGCTACTTTACACATAAGCCCCTGGCCGCCTTCCTGCTCGAGCCAAGCTACCCCCCGGAGAACTGGCGGTCCCAGTTCTTACAGGCATCGTTTACACTAATTTTTAAGTCACAAATATGAATCCTTTTCGGGCTATTTTTTGCTTTCTCTCTTTGAATCTAAAACGTTTTATGTTGATACCTTCTGATTCCTTTAGGTGTACCGCTGTGTCGGCCGCCCCATGACACCACACAAAAAAAGTACCACAATTACATATGTCCGTAAACAGTTTAAATAGTGAGGCAGTCAGTTTAAATAGTCTTAATTCCCGCGCTCGAGCTCATCACTGCCGTATCTCGCGATCATTGAAACGCCATGATTTATGTGAGGCCTGCTGGACCTCAGTGTAGGCCTGAGCCAGCAGCTGGCCTAGCGGCACGTGGCGTTGCCTTGAGGGTCACAAAGTTAGTGGCACCTAAAGGGCTGAGCGGGTGTGCAGTCTGCGATGATGCCATGGGCACTGATATGCTCACTACCATAGCGAAATCAAGACCCAGAATCAAGTGTGTGGCCTGGTGACCTGCGGAGCGGGGCTGCATGATGTGGAGGGTGCCATGTTCGCGAGCACCGGGCTTGGAGCTTGCACTGGCAGTTATTGAGCCCTCTTAGAGACACGCCGGTGGCAGAAGGTGAGCAGTGAGGCCTGGGTGCGCAGGGGCGGGCAGTCACCGCTGGGCGGCGGGAGGGGCTGGGGTGCAGCAGCCTGTGTGTGCAGGGGCGAGCAGTCACCGCTGGGCGGCTGGAGGGGCTGGGGTGCAGCAGCCTGTGTGCGCAGGGGTGGGCAAGCGATGATGGCATGTGCAATTGTGTGGACTCTGCCATTCATAAATCTGGACTCTGTTTCAGATAAGGGACCTGGTGGACCGCAGTGTATACTGGAACGTGGTTGGAGACACACAGGTGGCAGCAGGTGAGCAGTGAGACCTGGGTCCGCAGTGTCAGCACTCTCTCTCCCTTTCTTCTTTTCACTGTCTCTCTCTCTCCCTCTCTTTCTCTCTATCTCTCTCCCTCTCTTTCCCTCTTTTCTCTCTCTCTCCCTCTTTTTCTCTCTGTCTCTCCCTCTTTCTTTCTCTCTCTCCCTCTCCTTCCCTCTTTCTCTCTCTCTCTCTCTCTTTCGCTCACTCTCTCTGTTCTTTGATGAGCGCAGGACACACATTCTTATCTAGAATTTTGTCTTGCAGGCTGTGACCTACAAATTGTCCTGAGAAGACCCACCATGACTCTTTATAATAGTTGTTTTGAGTTTTTTTGAATGAAATGTATTGTCTCGTGATTCAAATATGAATGAGTGATTCTCCTTTTTCTGAACACACATGCATGCTGATTGTTGTAATTGTGCAACGTCAGGCAAATTGTTTTGTGCATGAATTTGTGGAGTTGATGTAACATATCTCTGTCCATGGGGCGGGTGGGGTGCTGGGGAGGAGGGGGGTCCATGGGGGTGGTGGCGGTGGGTGTTGTGGCCCTCTTGGGCCTCCAGGCTGCATATTCAGTATCTCCATGGCATCTGTTGTTCTTCAGGTGTGGCTCTGGGCTGGGCTCCCATTTCTGGTGCAGGTTGTCGTGCGACTTTACACCAGGTCAGAGCAGGTGTTAAATCCCTGCTGCTAACGCTCCTTATCACCTGTTTTGGGATATTATCACCAAACTGGCTGGTCGTTGGGAATGTTGCGGAGTGGTGTAGCCGCGGCTTTTTGCACGGGAACGTTAGCACCAGCTTCTGAATGGGGCGATAAAATTATCCAAGGAAAGTTCAAATTATTGTAGTTTATTTCAAACGTTCGTTTTCAAATTCACGGGTTTTCCATACATAACATTTAGAGGTTCATGTTATCCACTTCATTGAGGTATTTATCAAAAAATGCTCCAATGCATTTCGGACCCATAGGGTCCTTTTTCAAGGAGCGCTGAAAAGAAACAGGATATAACTCTAATCAATGGTTGACATCACATAAACGTTGCATAAACATTTACCCAACAGCAATTCATTTATAAACGTGATCAATGTGAAAAATTTACGTAACGTGGTTGAGTCACCTGCACCAAGGTGTATTCAATCGTATTGTGGTGGCTTGTCAAATTACGGTGTGAGGAAAGGTGGGAGCGTGATCGTGCGCAACCACCAGCGAGCCGATACTTATGCACCCGTTCTTTTATGTTTCCCCAGACTTTATGAGGAACCGTTAAAGCATTTCACGTAAGTCTCGTTTGTTAACGAGCGGCTTGTTTATTCATACCATATTTTTCACCATTCATTTTTTACTGTTTTTATCACCGTTACTTTCCCTGTTAAACACACCCATGAATTAACCATCCCAGCATGAATCCACCTCGATGATTTTTATGTCTTGCGCACGATCACGCTCCCACCTTTCCTCACACCGTAATTTGACAAGCCACCACAATACGATTGAATACACCTTGGTGCAGGTGACTCAACCACGTTACGTAAATTTTTCACATTGATCACGTTTATAAATGAATTGCTGTTGGGTAAATGTTTATGCAACGTTTATGTGATGTCAACCATTGATTAGAGTTATATCCTGTTTCTTTTCAGCGCTCCTTGAAAAAGGACCCTCCGGGTTCGAAATGCATTGGAGCATTTTTTGATAAATACCTCAATGAAGTGGATAACATGAACCTCTAAATGTTATGTATGGAAAACCCGTGAATTTGAAAACGAACGTTTGAAATAAACTACAATAATTTGAACTTTCCTTGAATCTTTTTGGAGTCAGTTGTGTCATAACAACGAACCATATAAGTGTGCCCTCAAGCAGGGATGCGCCTACACCCCAGTAGTGCACTCAACCTTTCAACAGTCTTGACGCATTAGGACAGTTGCGTCACCTGCTGGAGCACCTTGATCTCTGCTCAAACTTTCACCTATCTTTACAGCATATAATTTCTTTCAAACCTGAAACTGTGTGCCGTGCCTACATTGCTTACCTTGCGATAAAATTATCGCCACTTTGGCTGCGATAAAGTGTTGATAACTCGGCGATAAATCCTTGAGAATATACCCCAAAGAATAAAACATTTTTCCAAGGTAAATTTTATTTTCAGCTGCCCAGTGTTATTTTTCATCCTCCTCTCTGGAACTCACTTCCGCCTCAGCTCCGGACCACCACCTCCTCCCAGGCCTTCAAAACTGACCTCAAAGTTCTCCTTCTTCAAAGACATTTCCAAATGTAATCCATGCCCTCTCTTTTATCTGAAGGAAGCCCTTCAACTACTGAAAAATCTACTTTACATGACTATGGAAGTGTCTTCCCAGTGTGTTCTTGTGGTTTGAGAGTCTGCCTTCTATTGTAGTATTATCCTTCTTCCTATATCTGGGACTCGTGTGTAACATGCACCCGTCACTTTCTCCTGTAACACACTGGGGCATATTACCAAGCAATAGCGATAATTATCGCTATTGCTTGGTTAGAGAGAAAATTTTACCGCTAAGCTGCGGCGATTTTTACCGCAGATAAACCTTGGTATTCGCAAATGCGATAAAAAACGGCCACAATGCATGAATATCGCTGAAAAGTCAGCGATATTCATGCATTACCGAGCTAATGCTCTTAGCCATGTTATCCACCTACCATTGGATAACATGGCTAAGAACTGCTCAGGGGCAGGTGTTAGCTTTTGGAGATATTCGCGCTTAGCACGAATATCTCCAAAAGTTGGTAATGGGAGATAGTGATGTTAGCGACTGTTTCCAGTCGCTAACATCTTGGCACGCCCACTTTGCATGTCATTAGTGATAAATATCTCTAACATGCAAAGTGGGGCCCAAGATGGTCGCTATCTCCTAATAGCTGTCGCTAACTGGTGTTAGCGACAGCTAGGTAATAGGGAGATAATTTTATCTCCGCTTTCTTGGCTTCTAAAGCCAAAAAAGCAGAGATAAACCCCCTTGATAATATGCCCCACTGTTTTCTACCTCTTACATTTGGTTGTTTCGATACCTGCACAAGTGCCACCAGTGCCTACGTAACGTTTGCTCTTGTGCTGGAGTGTCCTCCTTATTTTGCAGTATTATACCTCTATGTTTATTTGGTATGCTTTCTGTAACCTGCACACGTCACTTTTTGCTCCTGCAATACAACGTTTGCTACCTCTTGTATTGTTGGCTCACGATTGTCACTTTTGTAATGCACCGTTTGCTACCTCTTATATTTTGTTGGCTCACGATTGTCACTTTTGTAATGCACCGTTTGCTACCTCTTGTATTTTGTTGGCTCACGATTGTCACTTTTGTAATGCACCGTTTGCTACCTCTTGTATTTTGTTGGCTCACGATTGTCACTTTTGTAATGCACAGTTTGCTACCTCTTATATTTTGTTGGCACACGATGTCATTTTTGCTTCATTTAATGTAACGTTTGCTTTTGTATTTTGCTCACTTGTAATGTTCTCATGTATCAGTTCTGTTCCTATTGTGAAGCGCTCTGACACCTTCGGGTAAAGTCCGCGCTATATAAAAATGCATAAATAAATAAATAAATAAAATAAATAAAAACTCACAAAAAGGTGGGAAGGCAACGCCCGTTTTGACCAATAATGCAGCCTGCCCCCTTTCCTGGCACCCTGTGCATGGATGGGGGGAGGGGATCTTATCAGCTGGCTCCCTGGGCTGGAGGTTCGGCCTCCCCTAGAGTGGGCGGGGCTCCAGAGGAGACGTCACCGCTGTCTAATGAGGCAAAGTTCAAAGATAGCCTTAGATCAGGGTTGACAATGCAAACCCGAGCTCGGCCCTCTGTCGGCAGTCAGTAGAATTGCAGTCTTTAATCTGATCAAAATATCCTATGAGGTGCTGGTATGGGAGAGATGGCAAATCTGGTATACCCATAATGCATCTGTGTAAACATAGTGCTGTCGCAGCAGCGAAAGACCATCATCGAGAATTATTGGACATTGATTCTAAAACTGTTTTGTAACATAGGATCTGATTCTTTTGGTTATACTGAAGGACTATAGAGTGATGCCGCCCTAATCGTATGATGTATAAATATGTATAGTCTCCGTGTTATGTGCGACATTTCCTTAGAAATCAATTAATCAATCAAAAACAATTTTTGGAGGATCTCTTCGCCGTTGAGATCTGATAGTATGGTTTCAAGAATAATTAGATATGCTCGTGTGTGAGTCGTAATGGAAAGTGGAATAGTATGTTTCAACAAACGTGAACGTTAACGTGTTCCTTTTTCCAGCGTTAATGTGACTATGTAACCCCCATGAGGACCTCTGTTGGCCGCCAGTGGCATTGCAGTCTTTCGTCTCCATTAATCTCGAGTAGTGGACTTTGAAAACAAGCACTGGTAAATGCAGCTTACTCATAATGCATTGCAAGCACTGATCCGCCACTGAGCATTAATTTTATGTCTATCCTGTAAATGATCTCTATTTAATGACCATATTTAGTGTGAAAAATCAATATTACACGTTGTTCACTTGCTAGTTCAATGCTGCCTACAATCACTCAATCAATCAATCAATAGAATTTGTATAGCGCGCTACTCACCCGTTAGGGTCTCAAGGTGCTGAGGGGGGGAGGGGGGATGCTACTGCTCGAACAGCCAGGTCTTGAGTTGTTTCCTGAAGGAGAGATGATCCAGGGTCCGCCGTAGGTGAGTGCGGAGGGAGTTCCATGTCTTGGCTGCCAGGTAGGAGAAGGATCTTCCTCCGACGTGGATTTGCGGATTCGTGGGACGGAGGTGAGGGCGAGGCTGGCGGAGCGAAGCTGGCGGGTGGGTGTGTAGAATGTGAGTCGGCTGTTGAGGTACTTCGGGCCCGTGTCGTGGAGAACCTTGTGTGCGTGGGTGAGGAGTTTGAACATGAACCTGTTATTGACGGGGAGCCAGTGCAGGTCCCTCAGGTGGGCCGAGATGTGGCTGCGGCGAGGGACGTCCAAGGATGAGTCGTGCCTCACAGACAAAACATGTGTGGTGTAATTAGTCCACAGTTTGATGTGAACCTGAAGGATCTGGTAAACCTGGCAGAACAATCTGTTGACATCCTGTCACTTTTGGTAGGTACAAAATTGAACTAACGTTTCTGAGTAGAAGGCATCCATGGTCCTCTTTTACATATTTTTTTAATTTAAGCGCTGGCTGCATTTTGTTTCACTTCATTGTTTCGTCACTTCATCTCCCATTCTGCATTTTCGGTTTTCAGCACCTTTGCACATTTATTTACTTACATAGGGGCATATTTACAAGGGCTCTATCTCCGCTTTTTTGGCTTACGAAGTCAAACAAGCATTTAAAATGCAACGGTTTCGCCCTTGCAAAAGTTAGAGCTATTGGCATTGTAAATTAACATTATTTTGTTTATGTGTTGGTTTTGAAAATAAATAAATAAATTGCATTGTCATTTGCAATGTCAATAGCTCAAACTCGCGTAAATAACCAAGAGGCAAAATAAAAATACATATGTTTCCTAGTAATTGACGTATAGCATGCGATAATATAACATTATGAGACATAACAAAGAGTCCAGTTCTATTAAAAAGCATCAGAAAGCACTATAACAAATGACACACCATCATAGCACATAACATCACAGTATCATACAAAATAGTATAGCCTAGCATAACAGGGTGACATTATAACAGTACAACTGAACACATGTTATAAGACGGCAAAAACAAAATCATTGCATTCTAAACCAAAGCATAACAGGTTGACATTATAACTGGACAACTGAGAACATGTTATAAGACGGCAAAAAAATATATTTGAATTCTAAAGCAAAGCATAACAAGGATTAACAAGCAATGACTAGGAGGGGGAGGAGTGGTGGACACGAGGGAGGATGAGTGAAGTAGCAGCGAGAGACAGCATGGGTGCGTACTATGCGTTCCGGTCTTGCCGCTAAAACTGATGTGTCAATTACAAAGCACCCCTAGAGCTCTCTTGAACCAAATAAACTTCTCAATTCCAGGATCCCTTCAACCGCCAAGCATGTCAGCACTATAACAATCCGAACACTACTTCCTGGGGTGTATCCCACCCGAACAAGCTCTTGGAACATTAGGCTGTGCCACTTTCAAATCATCCAACGACCCTGTACCCACCACAGAACATTACGATGTGCTTACCCGCCCTCCATCCATGATCCATACACCCTGCGGGCTGTGACATGACATCCCTGCACCCCATCGAGACATCCTGCAGGCAGGCAACCTCCATGGACCGCACGGGCTGTGATGACACCTCCTTGCACCCCCACCCCCATGCTGGCTGTAGACTGGCCCCCTGCGCAGGACATGCACAGTGCAGTTAGGCACAAGGACCAGGACACAATGTCTTATCTTACCATGCACGGTGGCTGCCTGCGTCTTCTTACCGCCTGCACCCCGTCCACTCACCGGGCCTAAACTACAGCATCCCTCTGCACCCTGCCTACCCCCTGCAGGCTGTTACTCTGCCCTCAACAGCCGCTGCCCCTCACTTGAATCTCTTGCTCGCAGAAAGTGTCTCTGGTCCGGGAAGGGCTGCACGGATGGCTGAAAATCCTGCTCGCCCTCCTCCTGGGGGTCCCGGGAAGCTGCCTCATCCTCGTCCGTGGGCTCCTCCCCCAGCGCTGCGGCAGGACATCTTTTGTCCAGCAGCTTCTTGGCGGCCTCGTCCTGGCCCAGCTTTACAGTCATTTTGAGAAAGAGAGAGCATCGGCGTGAGCTGGAGGCGGGTGACTGGGGTCAGGGCTGACAAGGGTTAGGAGTTGAGATTCCCCTCAGCATCCAACCCAGACAAGTTTGACGAGGGCTCTTCCCAATATGGTGGCTGTTGTTTGTGACAATCCCCGCCGCTGTCTCGGGCGGGCTGAGTGTAGAGACTGGGGTGCGGGTGCAGAACTGGTTGTCCACGGGCGTATCTGAACCCCATCTGGAGAATTACATCCCACAAGAAACGGGACATCGCTAATGGGAAAGGCGCAGGGACGTGAAGCCTGGTGGCTACCATGGTGTGTTTAATGTCTAACTGCAGTTATGGCTCTAGGACGCACCCCCAATGTTCCTTATCCGCTCAAGCCCCTGACCCTATCAGAAGGGAATGCCCGCCACCCCCGAACCTTACTCACAAGGGCCCCGCCCTGCTCCTATTCAGGCAGGGACGCTGTATGGCCCAGATTCCCCTCTGTGCACTCCTTCTCCAGGGCTCCCTATTCGAGCGTTCGCGGGCCCTCAAGTCCCTCAGCCATGGACCCTCTCTTTCCATTTCTGATTGCCCCTTGAGTGTTCCCCGCAAAGCCTTCCACTACGAGCGACTCCTCGGCGCAACTCCGACTACGCCATCAACCTGCACGGTCCAAAAAGTGCCAAAGCATGGCACCCCAAAGATGGGCTTGGGAGGAGCATTAGCCACTGAAAGAGTCTAGCTAAGCAATTCGGCATTTGCCCTGCTCGCCAGGCAGCCGCGGTACCCGCGCTTTACATATAACATTTTAACAGTAAAGTGTGGGTGCCGTGATTATACTAAAATGAAAGAAATAGATGTTTTTTCCTATTTCTTTCATTTTAGTATAATCGCATTGGAGGGCTGTAAACAGCACAGAGACCGGTGTTTTAAAAAAAAAAAATTTAAACTCTTGTTATTGACAAAACCACAAAAGAAATACAAACAAAAAACGAAAATAAACATCAGGTGATGCAGTACATTTTCCCTCACATGGGTCCTTATGCACAAAAACAGAATCACATTTTCAATGTTTCACTCTTGGATCATACGGATTCCTGCGCCTCCAGTTCCGGAGGAGGCATCGGTGGTTCACAAATTTCTCCTCGGTGATCATTCCACGCCCCCCCCCGAACTTCCCCCATTTCTCCGGGCAACCCCTGGCTACATATACTGATTACTCCCTAAACATACACCAGTCCAGGTCTTCAGCCCACTTAGAGACTCGGGCAGCTGACTTGCACCCCAAAGCTGAGCAATATTTTGTTTAGCCACCATATACGCCAGCGTCACCCATTGCTTCCGATATACATTCAAATCTGTAGGTTCCCATACATTCAACAGACACCTTCGAGCCTCTGGTCGTATCTCCCCACCTAACACCTCTTTTAGTTCATCATGTATCTTCATCCAAAATGTCTGTATCGCCACACAGTTACAAAGAATATGTATAAAGGTGCCAGGTTCTCCACACTCTCTTCTACACACTCCACTCCCCCCTTGCCCCATTCACACCAGCTAAGGCCCAGTTATATAGGACCTATGCAGTATCTTCGGTTGCACCAGCCAGAGTCTCATCTGAATCGCCACTACTTTCGGGGAGGAAACTGCCTCCACCTAATCCTATTTCAGACCATCTGCCCACCATTGTGTTTGGATTCGCACCAACAGGCTCTCCATATTATTTACCAGCTTCCTATATATCAGAGAAATAGTTTTCTCGGGAATGTGCCCATCTAGCACACGGCCTTCAAGAGGCGACGCCTCCGGGAGCACCGTGCTCCTAGGTATGTGAGTGAGGAGAGCGTGTCTCACCTGCCGATATCGGAAGTGTTCATTATAATGCAAACTATACTGCTCTTACAGAGACCGGTGTTAAACATAATCAAACCTTTGTTCCTGGAAACACAAACCTGGGTGCAGTGTGACGAAAACATTGTTATTTGTGTAGAAACCACAATCTACAGCCAGGCACCCATAACACACATCATGTGACATTGTACAGCCACAATATACAGTAAAGCACATGACTTCACATCAATATACCCTATCAGACACACGGAAACACGTCTGCAAAAATACAGAGCCCACGATGTATATGTCAGACACACGTCCTCAGAATACATACATGACACCTGGAAAACACATCCTGTTCCCGTTTGACGAGCCCAGTGGTACGTCACAGATAACAAACCTCGGTCTGTCAGACACCCACAATGATAACATTATGTCAGGCAAACACACCCACGCCTATCAAATGTAAACCCACTAACGCAGCGTGCTACCAGGCACCCACCTGTAACATTGAGGCAGACCCCTGTAGGCACTACAGTGTGGCAGACACCTGCAGCCACAACAGTGTGGCAGACACCGCATTCACAATATTCTGGCAGACAGCTGCAGCCACAACAGTGTGGCAGACACCGCTATCACAAAATTCAGGCAGACACCTGTAGCCACAACAGTGTGGCAGCCACCCGCAGCCACAACAGTGTGGCATACACCGCAATTACAACATTCAGGCAGGCACCTTTAGCCACAACAGTGTGGCAGACATCCGCTGCCACAACAGTGTGGCAGACACCGCCATCACAACATTGCGTCAGAAACCAGCAAACACAACTTTTGTCAGACACGCGCAAACACACAGTTATGTCAAACACCCACAATTATAAAATTCTGGCTGACACCCGTAATCACAGTATTCGACTCCCTCAATCTGTCAGACACCTAAACCCAGAGCATGCAGGCGGACACAACCACAGAGCCCTGTCACACAGTGCTATTGAGGGCGGGGTCCCATAGTCAGGGCTATGAAATACAGAGCCTTTTATGTCTAGAAAGGTGCTACAACCTCGTGCAAAGCGCTGCTGTCAGCTGGGGGCACATGGAGCTCACGTCATAGTTTATGTTACATTGCAAACTTGTTTTAAAGTTGCAAACGTTCAATGTTGAACCCCCTTATGGGGAATTTGGGGGCACAAGACACATTTTTAAGTGTTAATACTGACTCAGCAACAGTGAGTAGTGAATAGCTGAATAGCACGTGAAAGGGAAAGTGTTAGAATCACGTGCAAGAGTAAAGGCGTGAACGCATGTCTAATGTATCCTAATATAAATATCCCCTCCTATCCCAGCACTCAGGGCGATCAGCTATTCATTATTTTAATAAACTCGATGACAAAAAAACACTTACAAAACTGCGCGTTTCGACCAGAGTATGTATTTATATATCTGTTAGTCAGCCTGTGTTGTGTTGCTTACATTGTCTCTTTAATTGCTCGTGTATTAGAATGTAGGAATTTTAGGTCATGTATGATTCTAGCTGAAGCTGTCAGTTATTGAGCTGCCTGAGGACTGGATACATTGTTTCCCTGGTGCCCACCTGTCGTTATATTATATATCTCATTCTGTACAAATAAAGTATTTTAACTATATTTATTGTGTGACTACTACACTACAAATTGGCGATGAGGGTAATTGGCACTATTTCAGAAGACTTGTGCTCTCTGTGATTTACAGCAGTGCTTTGGACGCACAACCTTGACTGTCTGATTCCTTGGAAGGAACCTTCTCGAGTGGATCTGTTATAATTTCTGTTGAAGGAGAAAGACTTTTGGGGGCATTCCTAGTATTTATCGGGGTGAGTTTTACCTTGTGAGATTGCAAGGTGACCGGCTGCATTATTCGAGCAGCGGCGACATTCTTGTTTCCTGAGCGCGAAGCGGGTGATGCAGTGATTATCCTTGTGCGTCACCAGGCAGGCGCAGAAGTATACGCTCTAGGAGAAGCGGAGTGACGTCAACACGTGGGGTCACGCTACGTGACCTTGCGTGACGGCCATTTTGAGTGCATCATTTACCAATCTTCACAGAGAGATCGGTTATACAGAAACTTAGTGAAGATTTTGTCGGGATTAATGCAGAAACAGTTTAATATCGTTATTTACAAGTATTGACATTAAACAACAACAGGTGAGGAAGTCGGGAGAAAGATAGTTTTTTTTTTTAGGAACTCTTATTTTACATTATTTATGTTAGATTGTGCATGGAATTAGGAGATTGTACAGTAAGCACTGCAGGCATTAATAAAGACATGGCACAATAACATTTCTCAATAAGCTCTCCTGAGCCATTCTGGGTTAAGGGTGCACAACCAACTATTAAATGGATTGAGTGGAAAGAATATTTTATAAATTACCTAGATGCGGTGGATGAGACGAAAAAGATGATGTCTGAGCAGAAAAAGCAAATTTTGCTACACTCTTTAGAACCCATTGGTTTAAAAACTTATTCAAGGATGAGTAAATCCACAAATCCAGATTTGGATGATTTTGACAATGTAATTAAAGACATGGACAAATATTTTGCGCCGAAGGTATGCATTGGTGTTATAAGGCATACATTCTTTCAAACAAAACAGACAAAGGAGGAAACTCTAGATGAGTGGATTGATGATTTAAAAAAACTTGCAATTGACTGTAAGTTTGGTGGTTTGCATGACGATTTAATACGTGATCAATTGGTCATGCATAATAATAATTCTGCTCTACAAGATCGTCTCTGGGTTAATGGAGATGCACCATTAGATGATTTGGAAGCCATTATGAGAAAGTCGGAGATGTCTGGTGGGTGTGCTATGGTGGTCAAAGAGACTGTTAAGGATGTAACTAAAACGTCTGGAGCTATTTGCAAAATTCAAGGTCCTGTGAGGAGTTATCGTCAACAGCAGCAAGGAAGATGGATAAATCAACCGATGAAGTTTCAGAATAGAAATGTGGAAGAAAGAAGATGTTATAGATATGATAGCAAGGAACATTTAGCTTTCAGTAAATTGTGTCCTGCGCTGAAGAAGAAATGTGGCATATGTGGATTCATAGGTCATTTTAGTAAAATGTGCCGTAGGCGTAGTAATGTAAAGTACATTTACGATGAGGAAATTGATGATGTGGAAGAGGATATCGTGGATGATGAGTGTGTAAAGAATGTCAGAGGGAATTATGTTATTAATATTTCAGAAAATTCCTAGGAAGGCAAGCCTATTTGTGAAATATCCTTGGGTGGTGTAATGGTGAGTGTGTAGGCGGATTCTGGATGCCCTTTCACAATTGTGAATGAGGAGGTTTGGAAGCAAAAATTTGTTAATAAAATCGAGGAACACTTGAATACATCAGATATCTGCCCTGTTAGTTATACGGGAGAAAAAATTGACATGCTGGGTTTCAGGTGGCTTACCTTTTTATTCAAAGGAAGGTCCACTAGAGGGAAGTTATATGTAGCAAAGGTGGGACCATCTGTTTTGGGATGGTTTGATCACAAGAATTTAAACATTATATTGGATCCCAATAGTAAAAAAAAAGTCCTGATTATGAATGAAACTAGTAAACTGGGGGAGTTGCTATCTGTAAGCTTTCCGAAAGTCTTTGGTAAAGAATTGGGTGCACTACGGGGGTTTGAGCACAACATTATTTTAAAGGCAGATGCTCAATCCAAAGTACACAAAGTAAGACCAATTCCCATATTAATCAGAGAGGAAGTTAAGAAAGAGATTCAAGGGCTGTTATCTAAGGGGGTAATTGAAGAAGTCGAGACATCTGAATGGATTTCTCCGATAGTTGTTGCCCGGAAACCCACTGGAAAAATTTGTTTATGTATTGATTTGCGCCACCTGAACAATAACATCATAATTGATAAGCTTCCCCTGCCAAGAATCAACTAAATGGTGTCTTCATTGAGAGGTGCAACGTGGTTTTCTACGATTGACCTCTCTGCCACATATAATCAGGTGGAGTTAGATCCAGAGTCTAGGAAACTGACGGCGTTTATAACACCCTTTGGCTGTTACCAGTTCAGGCGTATGCCTTTTGGGTTGGCATCAGCCGCAGCTGTCTTTCAGCGCTTGATGCATAAGCTTTTTGGGGAAATGGATATGGTTTCTTTTTTTCAAGATTACATTTTAGGTGCAGCGGTTGACAAATTGAATCATGACTTAACAGGTGTTAGAAACTTTACAATCAGCTGGTTTGATAGTAGAATTATCTAAGTGTAAATTTGGGCAGAGAAGTGTGTCATATGTGTGCCACATTATTAGGGACGAAGGTGTCGAACCTAAACCTGCGTTAGTAGAAAATATTGTAAAATTTCCTGCACCAACCACAAAAGAAGAAGTGAGAGCGTTCCTTGGAATGGCTGAACATTGTGCGAAATTTTGCTGCAAAAGTTTTTAATATCCGTGCTCTTCTTAGGAAAACACAAAAGGGCATATTACCAAGGGTGGAGATAGGCTATTATCGACGGTTTAGTGGCCGTTTTCGGCCGCTAAGCGGCGATAATCCTATCGCTTTATTAACAAGCTGTCGCTAAACTGATGTTAGCGACAGCTTTTAGGCGATAGCGAGCAGTTTGGTGCCCACTTTGCATGTCAGCGATATTTATCGCTAATGACATGCAAAGTGGGCGTACCCAACCTGTTAGCGACTGAAAGCAGTCGCTAACGTCGCTATCGCCTATTAGCAAGGCAGGCGTAGCGATGGAAATATTCCAACTATCGCCAAAGATCAACGCCTGCTCAGACCAGTTCTTAGCCATGTTATCCAATGAGAGGTGGATAACATGGCTAAGAGCATTTCGTTGCTAATGCGTGAATATCGCTGTATTCTCAGCGATATTCACGCATTTCGCCGCTATCGCTGGATATTTTAGCACAATGGAGAAAAACGTTGCTTATAGCATGTTTTCTCCGCTAACATATCCAGCGATAGGCAGCGATAAAAAAATTGTTGCTAAGCCTATTTAGCGATAATTATCGCTACTTGTTGGTAATATGCCCCTTAGAACCTTGAAACCTGAAATGAGTTATGGTTTAATACCCGATATTCCATGGGATACTGTTGCAGCTGACATTATTGGACCTATAGGGGAGCTAAAGGAATTTGAATTAGTGGCTCTTGATCTTTTTTTCGAATTGGCCTTTTGTCAAAATTGTGGCCAGGATTGATACTCAAACTGTTCTCAAATTTTTAGATAAAATTTTCATTATGGAGGGTTTACCAGTGTGTATTCTAACAGATAATGGTGTCCAATTTATGTCTAAATTGGCAAAGGAATATTTTGACAGATGCGGTGTTAAACATAAAACCACTGCGTTATATAATCCTAGTGGAAATGGCACAGTGGACAGATTCAAAAGGGTAATTAAAGGCATCATACAGGCATCAGTGAACAAAAAGTTAGACTGGAAAATACAAGTACAAAAGACTGTCTGGTCATATAGGATTACATCTCAAACTAGCACTGGATTGTCCCCGTTTATAATGATGAGAGGTAGGTCACCCAGATGTAAATTCAACCCGGGATGGCTTTTGGATGGTAAGGTAACATGTTTGTCTGCTGTGGAGGTTAAAATGGAGTTGGAGTCTATTCATGCAAAAAGCAAGGAGTTCTGCGACAGGCACCATAACACCAAAAAATGTGCTGCCATTAATTCTGAACAGGAGGAAGTTGTGGATTCTCTAAAGGAAAATGATTTTGGTTGGATTTAAGATCATTTTGAAAATAGCCAATTACAATCTCAACTGGCTACTGAATTTTGTTGTGATCCTGTGTCTGGACAGACTGATGCTGTTCAATCAGATTCTGCTTTTTCTTCTGGTAATGAAAGGGGAAGGGTTGGTGGTACCCAGGCATGTACTGAGATTACTGACAAGGATGTTATTCACGATAGAGTTATTGACATCTTACCTGATAAAAGAACAAGAGTTTTGCCAGGCTGGTTAAAAGGATTTGTTATGTAATTCTTTTATTTTTTTTATTTTTTATATTTTTTTATATATATATATAGTTATGTTTAATTTTCCTTTCCATGTTGTGACGGGGCGGGATGTGTTGTGTTGCTTACATTGTCTCTTTAATTGCTTGTGTATTAGAATGTAGGAATGTTAGGTCATGTATGATTCTAGCTGAAGCTGTCAGTTATTGAGCTGCCTGAGGACTGGATACATCGGGCCTTATTTATGAAGGCCTTGCGCCACCGGTGCGTCACTTTTAACATGGGAAAAAGTGACGCACCGGTGGCGCAAGGCTTTCATAAATGAGGCCCATCGTTTCCCTGGCGCTCACCTGTTGTTATATTATATATCTTATTCTGTACAAATAAAGTACTTTAACTATATTTATCGTGTGACCACTACACTACAGCCTGACTGTCTCTCTCTCTCTCTCTCTCTCTTTATCTATATCTATATATATATATATTCACAGAAAAAACCATAGGTTATAGACCATATATAGTTAGGAATTAACATTTACAAAACCTTGAAAATTCACTGAAAAAACCATAGGTTATAGACCATATATAGTTAGGAATTAGCATTTAGAAAACCTTATTTTACTCACACAAAACCATTGAAATTCCATATATAGTTAGTTGCACTAACTATATATCGCGCACCCGCAATCCACTGCTGATGATGTCACATATTACATCATTCATGACATGGTCAGTGACATCACTGATGACATCACTGATGACATCTCAAATGACATCACTGATGACATCATGACACACCAATACCAGTTACTACATACGCACTCACTGATTCCTACGTCTACACACACATTCACTCATTCACCCATACAATCACTCATACATACAGTCACTCATTATTACAACACTATCATATGCACTCATACACCTATGCAGACAGTCACACACTGCCACTCATCCATGGAGTTACTCACACACCAAGTCAGTCCTGTAAAGAATCAATCACACTTCCATTTCTTCATCTATACAGTTAAACACAGAACACCATACTTCAGTGACATCACTGATGACATCACTAATGACATCTGAAATGACATCACTGATGACATCTCAAATGACATCACTGATGACATCATGACACACCAATACCAGTTACTACATACGCACTCACTGATTCGTACGTCTACACACACATTCACTCATTCACCCATACAATTACTCATACATACAGTCAGTTATTATTAGAACACTATCATATGCACTCATACACCTAGTCAGTCCTGTGAAGAATCAATCACACTTCGATTTCCTCATCTATAGTTAAACACAGAACACCATACTTTTCACACATATACTAACACATACTTACTCTCTTATACAATCACTGATACAAGTACACATTGATATGCACAGAGTCACACACCTCCCAGCCAGCCACACACACACTCAGTCTTCCATACATCCACTCATTCTTCAATATGTAAAACGTATTTAAACTTTACAAAAACACACAGACACTAGATGATGTCATCAGTGATGTCATTTGAGATGTCATCAGTGATGTCATCAGTGATGTCACTGACCATGTCATGAATGATGTAATATGTGACATCATCAGCAGTGGATTGCGGGTGCGCGATATATAGTTAGTGCAACTAACTATATATGGAATTTCAATGGTTTTGTGTGAGTAAAATAAGGTTTTCTAAATGCTAATTCCTAACTATATATGGTCTATAACCTATGGTTTTTTCAGTGAATTTTCAAGGTTTTGTAAATGCTAATTCCTAACTATATATGGTCTATAACCTATGGTTTTTTCTGTGAATTTCATTGGTTTTTTAACAGCTAATATCTGTAGCTGTAAAATGTATTCTTCTTTAAATCCAAAAATATATTTTATATGTTTATGAATAATTTTTTTTTTAAATATTTTTTTTTCTTCGATCCCGCTTCGCGAATCGGGAAGCTTCCCGTTAGCTCACCTTGATGCCGCGAAATAGACCGCGAGCCGGTAAACGTTTCTTTACCGCAAGTGCCGCGTTAGAAAACAACATCGTGACGCCTCCCGTCCGCATGACGTTTCACGTTCTCGCGTGATACGTCATATGACGTGCTACGTTAGCGAACTGGTACGCGAAGCGAGTCGCAAAGCGCAGGTTTCTGGAAGCAAACCGGGAGGCCCTGCAAAGCGCTTAACGTAAACACAGCAAGTCATGTGACTTGGTAATAACACTTTTCATTGGTTCATTTCACTTTTGGTTTCCTAATGATGTAAGACTAGGTCATATAATCTAAAATGAACACTTTTGATTGGTTGAGAACTCTTGTTTTTCCCAAATGATGAAAATCCCTCCTTCTTTCCTCACTCTGACTTTCATCATTGTGAGAGAAAGACCCTTTGTGATCACTGAGCAATGGCTTCTTTAGTAGCTTCAGCTGGTGCTTCCCCACCACCTCCACCACATCCAAGGAAGAGTGGACCACCTGCTCAAGTTATAATTCAACAAGAAGAGGAAGAAGAGGAACAGGACGACGAGCACGAAGAGAGGCAGTTTTTGCCTGAGCAGCCCAGGACGTCTCACCGGAAAGAAAACTTCATTTGGCAATTTTTTAAAATTCCCAAAGGTCAGAAAAAAGTAAATGCAAGATACGTAACTTGCCTTATATGTCAAGATAGACTGTCCAGAGGAACCGAGAAAAAATACAGTTTCGGAAACTACACAATGCATCGCCATATGACTAGGTGGCATCCTAACAACTACAGTGCTGCACAGTTTCGGAACGACCTAGATAATCTCCCTATTATGGCCAGAAGATCTGTTGTACCGGAAGTAACGGGACCAGAGGGCAGGGAGATGGTGCCAAATATACAAATGAGATTTGGTGAAGTAAAACACACCTGCGTATATTGCGATGGATTCATTTGCTACGGAGAAAGAAGCATCACTCTGATCAACAGAGCTATTGACTATCATATGCAAGTTTGTACGAAACGCCCAAAATAATAAATACTTTTTTTTTGTTTTGTTGCTCCTGTTGAGCCCTTTACAATGAATCGTTTTCATTGCCCCTCCAAGAAAAACCCAAAAAAATATAAAACTGTTCAGAAAAATTCAAAAAAAGTAAAAAAATGTTCCGAAAAATAATAAAAAAAATATAAAACAACAAAAACAATAAAAAAAAAAGTTCTTTTCAGAACTACCTCCCCGTTATTAAAAAATTGGTACAATATTTGGAACTGTGCCAACCTCTATTTCTCTTAGTTCGCTTCCCAGTTCGCTCGCCGGTACGCGAACCGGAAGCGAACCAAAAACAGTAAGTATAAGGGAAGGAAACAGACACTTATGTTAAAAGAAAGACAGCTATAGGGGAGTAAACTAGAGATACTATTACCCGTAATCCACTGCTGATGATGTCACATATTACATCATTCATGACATGCTCAGTGACATCATCAGCAGAGGATTGCGGGTTTTTTGGCAACGTGCCTTATCCACGGTTTAATAACGCTGCCTTTTGCTTTATATAAGTTTTCAAATTGTATGAAATATATACCAATAGGTCGTTATGAACCTTTAGGTAGTGCTTTTCTTCATGAGGTCTGGTCGCTTCCATACACATACAGATGTTTCAAAGATGATCAAGAAGTTTATCTGAATGGAGAGGAATGCACTGAGACGCCAGATCATTCACTAATTTGTAGGCACATACAGTTACACGGTTCATGCAACAAACACCGACCAAATATGGCTTGCGTGTTGCAAGGCACGCCAGTTCCTGCTATCATCCCCACGTTCAAGTTGTTGGCAAATGGTAGTTATTTGATGCTCAATAATGAAGATTGTTCTGAGTTAATTAAAAGTATTCCTTTTATCGTAACAGTAAGTGAACGGGTTATTTGCTGCAGAAATGTTCTATTTCCTCCCACACATGAACATAGGGAGTTTTCAATCTGGCCACAAATACCAACCTTGGGACAGATTTCAACGGCATGGCAAGAATAAGAGCTCTTTTGTCTAAGAGAGAGGTGGCCTTGAGTTCGGCCCGTGAAACTTTCGTGCTTCACATAGCGAACACCCGTACAGAGGTGCAACCCTTTTCAATTCAGATTTGCCTTTCAATTTCAGCAAGATGGTTCCGACTATCTTTAACGCATCCTCCACAAAGGCCCTGGCGCACTTTTTTAAAGTTGTTACCAGTGGTCTCGTGACTTCATTTGAGAAAATCTTTGGAGTCATCCCTGCTTCCTTTCATTCTATTTTCTCCACTCTGGTTCGTGGATTGGCATTTTTACTTGCATTACCAGCGGACGCTCTTGTGCTTTTTTACATTTTTAAATATGGATGTCCCTCCTATGCAACCTCCCACCCTGCAGCTGCTGACACTGTTCCGCAATCGCATGCTAGAATATTATGGCACAATGCCGTTGGCGATATTAAGCACGGCATATGGATTATCTTTTCGATTCTCCTACTTCACCTGTGTCCAGCCTGTATTTCACTGCCTGACCTGTGATTTCGATTGGGCCATTGATTTGTGTCTCTGCGGACCGGTTTCTCCTGACGTCGACTTCAGCTGATGACTCCTATCATTACTCACGAGTTGGTTTGTCCTGGCGAAAGGATTATGGCTGTGGCATTGATGCATGGACTACTTGGTCCCTGGAATTTACTGGCGGCAGCACAGTCTTTCTTGGAACAGAGCTTTCTTGAAAACCCACCGAGCTGTCCTCTGATGGTGATAGAGGATCCGGTGCTGGGAGAGCACGTATGTTCTTTTCCGCTTTTAAATTGGATGGCTGAACTGTTTTCGGATGAAGACGGTGACTTCCTATTGGAGGCTGTTGCAGCTTATTTTGCATACACAGTTATGTCATAGACCTTTTTCATGTTTGATATGCTGAGTACTAGCATTTCATTGACAATTCATTGACTTATTTGTCAAGTTTTTATTATTTACCTTGCCTATTGGCTTAAGACTCGATAAAGTACTTGGCTGTTTTATTTTTCTTTAGCATTAAATTTTCCTAGTTTTTAATGCTTTACCTTGCGGACCGTCCACATATAAACTTGCAATCTGCTCTCATGAGATGGCACTTCTATTATCTTATTCAGTTCGTTTCCGGATCATGGGGAGGTGTCATCTAGGTCCTGGATATCTTTACACCGTGTTAAGTTAGCATGGGCTCATTACCGGTTTAAACGCCATTTTTCCTTTTTTGCAACTTCTGCACACGACACTTAGTTGTTGCTTTAGCTTTCCACCTAGTAGTTCATCGTGGTTTACATGAGAATAATATGTTATTGCTCAACTATCTGCTTTGCTTGTTAAACTATATCTGTACAGCGAGTGCTAAAGTTTCAAGAACAACACGATACAGAATTGTTATGAGGTCTGATCTCCACGACTTCATACTCATAACATAAGTGCAACTTCTGCCAATTCTGGGCATGAGGCGGGTTTTATATTGCTTCGCCGAACACACATACACAACAGTTGATACGGTTCACATGAAGAGAGAGCTGGTGTATGCTGATGTGATTCCTTCAAATCTAAGACACTAAAGTATGGGCACGCCCTAAACCAACACAAAGAGACCTTCTTAGCAAATAATATAATATGTGTATTAGGGAGGGTGAGATATAAGCAGCCGCGGGCCGTGGAGGGAGTTACGGTGAGGCAGGGAGGCGGGGAGGGGGAGAAGCAGGGTGGAGCCCTCTCTACCTTGCCCCTCCCCCTCCCCGCCTCCCTGCCCCACCGTAACTCCCTCCACGGCCCGCGGCTGCTTATAAGTGTTGCTAACTCTTATTCATTTACAGCATGTTAACATACTGTCACCATTCGCTTTTTATGTACTAGTAACTATGCTGGTAATTTTGCTACTGATAATATGTGTACTTGTATTCTCCACCCTGCTTCTCCCCCTCCCCGCCTCCCTGCCTCACCGTAACTCCCTCCACGGCCCGCGGCTGCTTATAAGTGTTGCTAACTCTTATTCATTTACAGCATGTTAACATACTATCACCATTCGCTTTTTATGTACTAGTAACTATGCTGGTAATTTTGCTACTGATAATATGTGTACTTGTATTATCTAAGATACTACGCCTGAGAAGACGGCATTAGTAAATAAACATTTCAAATACACATGTGTTCTTCTTAACTCCATGTTCTGGTTTCTAAGAAATATATAACGACCGACTGTTCATGAGTTCCACGTATCCTGAGGTACTATAAGTTCATATTCTGGATTGTCTAAACATTGAGAGTTTGTTATATCCAATGTGACACTGTACCTAGCTTGCTAAGGGGTTTTGATTACTAACGTGAGTTTTGGGACACCCTAATTCGCCGAGGTTCCAATCCTCTGTCCACAGTTCTGTGTGAGAACAGAAACCCTGCGACAGGGGCACCCCCGACCCTTGCTGGAGCTTCATCACACTTGCGATACAACTCCAGCAATGCGCCACCTTTACGGCACAGATACATCACGCATCTGTGCTGTTTTTGCCCCATGATGCGCCGCATTGTAAATGCAGCACACCATAGGTGACGGAACAGCGGCACAGAATGACTAACACATCCCTGGTGATGCGCCAGTCATCATAAATGTATCCCTATGCTTCTTATCTTGTTAGAGATGAACCGCCATATGTATCATCAAAGTTTTTTGCATTTCCTAAATAGCGAACTTTAAGGAATAAATAGCGATTCTTTACCATTCCTAGTTTGCGATTAGCTATTTGCTAATTACAAATTACCCATTCATTTCCTTCATTTCCATAGGGCGGTTGGACTCACTTTTAGCTCGAACGGCTGAATGGATTTCCACGAAACTTGGCAAAATTGTAGGGACTGGTAGCCCGATGTGCCTTTGCTATGTCTCAAGATATATGCTCCAGTGGTTTTTACGAAAATTAACTTTGAAAAATATATATTGGGCTACATTGGCCTATATATATGTTGGAGCCCAAATGTAGCCCAATGTAGCCCAATGAAGCCCAATGTAGCCCAATGTAGCCCAAAGATGGCCGCCAGACACACAAAAAAACAAATGTAGCCCAAATATCAGCCAGATGTAGCCCAACTATAGCCCAGTGACAGAATGACCAATCAGCTTCGCAAACCTCCGTTACGTGAAGCGGAGCGCTGTTACAGATATATATCTTTTTTTGAACGTTAATTTCTCAAAATCCACTGGAGCACATATATTGAGACCTAGCAAAGGCACATCGGGCTACCAGTCCCTAATATTTTGCCAAGTTTCGTGCAAATCCATTCAGCCGTTCGATTATTATTATTATTATTTTTTTTTGCCCCGCGGGGCCCTTTTAAAACCTCCACATCAAACCTAGGGGGTCAGCGAGGATCTACTATGCCCCCTTATAGTTATTTCCCCCTTTGTTTTGACCTCCTCTTGTCTCTCGATCCTACCGAGAGACAAGATGGCGGCCGCTACGGACTTTTTGGAATGTTGACAGACGCCGGAGAACCAATCAGCTTCGCTTCACAAAGCTCCGTTGCGCGAAAAGTACGCGTCCTGGGACGCTGCCAGGTCCGCTGTTACAGATATATATCTTTTTTTAAACGTTAATTTCTCAAAATCCACTGGAGCACATATATTGAGACCTACAAAAGGCACATCGGGCTACCAGTCCCTACAATTTTGCCAAGTTTCGTGCAAATCCATTCAGCCGTTCGGGCTAAAAGTGAGGCCAACCGCCCTATGGAAAACTCAATGTTAAAAACACGTTTTGGGACCCCCCTTTTTTCTCGGCCCCCCCTTGACGAACCCCCCCCAAATTTTCAAGGGCTGCTCAGAAACAAAATGTGCCATTTTCCTGAAAATTTCAGCCAATTCCGTCCACAAACGCCAAAGTTATTAGACATAGAATTTTCAAAAATCCCATAGAGAAAAAATCCTAACTATATATACCTACTGGCGACCGCCAGTAGGTAATATCTATATCTCTCTCTCTATATATATATGAACATTGAGAAAGGGAGGGCTCTCCCGAAACGCGTCTGTTATCTTTGAAATAAACCGCCCTGCTGAGTGATTTTGCCGTGCTCGAGAGTGCTTATTTATCCTATGACCCGGCTGGGTATTTCGTAGGTTTTGGAGCTGTGATATATATATATATATATATATATATATATATATATATATATATATATTACCTACTGGCGGTCGCCAGTAGGTATATATAGTTAGGATTTTTTCTCTATGGGATTTTTGAAAATTCTATGTCTAATAACTTTGGCGTTTGTGGACGGAATTGGCTGAAATTTTCAGTAAAATGGAACATTTTGTTTCTGAGCAGCCCCTGAAAATTTGGGGGGGTTCGTCAAGGGGGGGCCGAGAAAAAAGGGGGTCCCAAAACGCGTTTTTCCAATGTTAATTTCCATAGGGCGGTTGGCCTCACTTTTAGCCCGAACGGCTAAATGGATTTGCACGAAACTTGGCAAAATTGTAGGGACTGGTAGCCCGATGTGCCTTTGCTAGGTCTCAATATATGTGCTCCAGTGGATTTTGAGAAATTAACGTTTAAAAAAATATATATATCTGTAACAGCGCTCCGGGCAGCGCTCCGCTTCGCGTACTTTTCGCGTTACGGAGCTTTGTGAAGCGAAGCTGATTGGTTCTCCGGCGTCTGTCAACATTCTAAACAGTCCGTAGCGGCCGCCATCTTGTCTCTCGGTAGGATCGAGAGACAAGAGGAGGCCAAAGCGAAGGGGCAAATGACCATAAGGGGGCATAGTAGATCCTCCCTGACCCCCTAGGTTTGATGTGGAGGTTTTAAAAGGGCCCCGCGGGCAAAAAAAAAAATAATAATAATAATCGAACGGCTGAATGGATTTGCACGAAACTTGGCAAAATTGTAGGGACTGGTAGCCCGATGTGCCTTTGCTAGGTCTCAATATATGTGCTCCAGTGGATTTTGAGAAATTAACGTTCAAAAAAAGATATATATCTGTAACAGCGCTCCGCTTCGCGTACTTTTTTCGTTACGGAGCTTTGTGAAGGTAGGATCGAGAGACAAGAGGAGGACAAAGCGAAGGGGCAAATGACCATAAGGGGGCATAGTAGATCCTCCCTGACCCCATAGGTTTGATGTGGAGGCTTTAAAAGGGCTCCGCGTGGCCGGTGGGGTGCGCCCGGTTAGCGTAACGGGAAGCGGACTGGGGAGCGTACTACAAGGAAACAAGAATGATTGACTTTTAACTTATTGTATGTTTATAGACTTTTTTTTTTCTTTTTTTTCTGCTGAGTGACGTCTCGGCCTATCTCCACGGGATGCAGTCCCTACCATCTCGGCGTTTAAGCCCAGGGGGACCGGTAGTGTGGGAGAGATAACGTCTGTTAACGTTCGATTCGAAGGAAATCAGGAAGTGTTGAAAAACATTGTCTGCGCCATCTTGCCTTTTTTCAAATGCCACACTTTTGTCGTGCACGGCAGCCATTTTAGATGCCTTGACCAGACCCACTCTCTGCACGCTGTCGATCCTTAGCATGGCTCCCCACCCTCGCAAGCATCTCCCCCAGGCACTGGTCACCCCCGCTCTCTGTCTTATGCATGGGCAATAAACCTCCCCCCATCTGCGCTGCTCTTCCCTGAGAATCACACCCTGTGCCCGCCCGACACCACCCTTTCGCCCTATTCACTACCGCACCCTCTGACACTCCTCTTCCTCTGTGTCCGATTGTCCAGGCCGGTCCCAGGCTATCAGCTAGCCCTGCAGATGTAGTTTATGGCACCAGCTGTAAAGAATCACCCCTCTTCAAAGGAGTTATAGTAGATCAAGGCCCACACCCGATGAGATCCGTCACACCACACGCGTTCCTACTATCTGAAAACCATCCTGTATTGTGATTGGGGAGGGGACCGAGCCTGAAGCGGAAGATTCCAGGGATGACTCTTTGTACATCAAAGTTTTTACAATTATGTGTCACATTAAAAATATATAGCACTCCAACAAAGTAGTAGGATTATAAAACTTTAATAACTTATAAATATATACAACAAAACAAAAACAGTAATAACATTTAAAAAATTTTAGGGAAAAAGAAGGAACAATGGTCAGTAGCGGTCGGTTGTGCGAATAGTTCCAAGGCAGCACAACGTCCAGATTTCTGGACGGCACCCAGGTGATGTTGCCTGGGTGCCGCACTGATTTGGGTATCCGGCGTGGGGCGTTCCGGGGGGTGGGTCGTCAGTAGTGGTCTGTTGTGCGAATAGTTCCAAGGCAGCAGAACGCGCTGAAATGTGGATGGCACCAAGGTGATGTCCAGTAAGTTGCCGCCCTCCGAATAACGGCGTGGGGCGCCCCCGGGGGAGGGGGGGGGGGGGGGCGGCATGAATGGGCCGCCCCAGGTGGAGTCTCGTCTGCTGTAGTGGGGCGCCCCTTTACCGTTTCAGTTGCCATTCCGTCCGCTTTTGGTCCACTGTGTCAAAATCCGCCGTTCAGCTGAGTTGCGCCCACTGTTGCGGTGCAGCGATAGGCGGCTGCCACAGGACTCTCAAAATGGCGGCAGGCTCTTTCCTTTTTGGGCCTGGTCCACTGAAATGGCCCTGGGACATCTTGGAAATCGGACGCTTGTCTGCTAGGTCTTGGACCCCATTCTCGAAAGCGTCCCCTCAGCCTTGAGGATTCTACAAAAGTCTTGGGGGCCCCCGACTCCTGCAGGCTTCCGGTGGGGAGCGGCTGCCATGATTGCTCGCGGAATGACCACGACGGAGCCACGAGATGGTGGTGCTTTCATGCTGACGCCAGCTTCAGTCTGAAACATCCAGAAACAAGGTGGGGCTTTCATCGTTTGGAAAAAAAAAAAAAGTTTTCATCCAATGAAAAGTGTTATTTTTAGGTCATATGATCAAGCCTTCCATCATTAGGAAACCAAAAGTAAAATGAACCAATGAAAGGTTTTATAAACAAGTCACATGACCTGTTATGCGGCATAGGGTATAAAAAGCGTAGAAAATCCGTTGGCACGTGAGGCGGCGTTAGTAGCGGACCGATGTGCGAATAGGCCGAAGGCAGCACAACACGCCAAGATCCGGATGGCACCGAGGTGGTGTCTAGCAAGTTGCCGCACTGGTGTGGCCATCCTACAATGCTGAAAGTCGGCGTGGGGCGCCCTGTTGGCCTGTGAGTTCGCGTCAGTAGCAGACCGATGTGCGAATAGGCCGAAGGCAGCACAACGCACCAAGATCCGGATGGCACCGAGGTGGTGTCTAGCAAGTTGCCGCACTGGTGTGGCCATCCTACAATGCTGAAAGTCGGCGTGGGGCGTCCCGTTGGCCTGTGAGGTGGCGTAAGTAGCGGACCGATGTGCGAATAGGGCCAAAGGCAGCGCAACAATATTTTCTGAATAGAAGACACCACAAGGCGCTGAGATGCCAAGATCCGGATGGCACCGAGGCGGTGTCTAGCAAGTTGCCGCACTGGTGTGGCCATCCTACAATGCTGAAAGTCGGCGTGGGGCGCCCCGTTGGCCTGTGAGGTGGCGTCAGTAGCGGACCGATGTGCGAATAGGGCCAAAGGCAGCGCAACAATATTTTCTGAATAGAAGACACCACAAGGCGCTGAGATTCGGTTGGCACCGAGGTGGTGTCTAGCAAGTTGCCGCACTGGTGTGGCCATCCTACAATCCTGCTCCGAATAACGGCGTGGGGTGCCCGAAAGGGGGGGGGAGGCGGCGTGAACGGGCCTTCCCAGGTGGAGGCTCGTCTGCTGTAGAGGGGCGCCCCTTTACCGTTTCAGTTGCCATTCAGCTGAGTTTCGGCCGCTCTTGATGCTACAGCGACAGGCGGCTGCAACAGGACTCTCAAAATGGCGGCCTGTTCTTTGGATTTGGGCCTGGTCCACTAAAATGGCCCTGGGACACCTTAGAACTCGGACGCTCGAATTTTTTTTCCTTTCCTCTACATGCAAAAAAAGGTAAATGCCCGGTACGTTACCTGCCTCATCTGCCACGATGTACTCTCCAGAGGAACCAAAAAAAAATATAGTTATGGTAACTATACCATGCATCGTCATATGGAGAGGTGGCACCGATTAATTATAGTGCTGCATAAAAGAGAGATTTGGAGGAGAACCCCCGACCTGCCAGTACATTCATCAAAGAAGTGGCACTGACAGCATCAGAGGCAAGGGAAACGGTCCCAAATATTTAGAAGACCTTTGGAAAGATTAAAATGACATGTTTAGATTGTGGCAAATTAATTTCATGTGGACAGATGAGTGTTACTCTAATAAATACAGCATATGAACATCATCATAGTCGATGGTTGGTAGAGACATTTTGACGATATCCTGGACCTGCCCGTCCTCGCCCAAAATGGCGCCGGAATAAATGGGACTCGTAACTCCTTGTTGTGTACTGGTTGCACAACCTTGATATCACGAGATACGTATGCAGTTTTGAAGCACATGGCGGGCGGGGACGAGAATAGATTGAATATTTCGACATCCCTATTGATATTAAGTTCTGATGTGTTATTGATTACTGTACTATTGAAAGTTCGAATTAACGTCACCCATGGTACTTGCCCGCAAATGTATATCTAGATAATTTTATTGTAACTGGCCCTGTCGTATTTTAATTATAAAATGTACGTCCACCGATTCCGCAACTGTTAGACACCTTAGTTCTTGCAACCTAATGGCCCGCCCGTTACGTTCCTCTACAGTGTAAATGTCTACTCATCATATACGCTTACAGTTTGCTCCGTGGCCGGCCCACGTGGTTATAGGCCCGTATTTGTATACTGACATTTTCACAATAAAGGTTTTTAAAAGAAAACATGGTAGTAGTATTTACATTGGTAAAGTTTTTAATAATAGTCACTGTTTTAGAATCAGTAAAAGGCAAGTGAAATAAAGCAGTCCAATTACATGAAGGGTAAAAGGTATAATACGCAGGAACGCAGTAAAGATAAATGGTCAAGGGCTGTTGTGTTTTCTACTCCTGCAACATAAAGTGATCGATAAGAATCTCATATTCAGGCGTATCGGCGACTAAGACAGCAGGCCGACCCTCTTTTGCTCAACGGCTCCGTCATGGGACGAAGAAACGCCCTTTTTCTCGAAAAAGGAATATATTTTACTTGCAGGACAGTTGTAAATTTTCCGGGAAAGTACATTAGCCTGGAACATTATAACATATGTTTAAGAAAAAATAATGTTCGAAAGTAATAAAAAGCGTAATTTTTAGGTCATATGACCAAGCCTTTCATCATTAGAATAAGAAAAGTAAAATGAACCAATGAAAAGTTTTATTAACAAGTCACATGACCTGTTATGCTTACGTTACGCGCTGCGCGCCGCGCCCCGGATCACTTCCGGATGCGCTAACGCGGCGCGTCATATGACGCATTACGCAACAACGCAGGTCCAGAATATAGTCAAAAATTTCCCCACCAACCAGCGGTCGGAACACAACCCCTTTCAGCAGGCTAAATAGTTCTGTTAAATGACAACAGAAGGGACAGGCAACAAGAACCATCAGTCAAAGAGGGGAGGGCAAGTTCTTCTCTACCGGGTCACGTTGGGGCGCTACCGGAACTGATCGAATTGGTAGTCTACAGTGTTTCTGGATGTTTCAGACTGAAGCTGGCGTTAGCATGAGAGCACCACCATTTCGTAGCTCCGTCGTGGCCATTCCACAAGCAATCATGCTAGCCGCTCCCCACCAGAAGCCTGCTGGAGTCGGGGGCCCCCAAGACTTTTGTAGAATCTTCAAGGCTGAGGGGACGCTTTCGAGAATGGAGCCCAAGCTCTAGCAGACAAGCGTCCGAGTTCCAAGGTGTCGCAGGGCCATTTTAGTGGACCACGCCCAAATCTGAAGAGCCGGCCGCCATTTTGAGAGTCCTGTGGCAGCCGCCTATCGCTGCACCGCAAGAGCGGGAGCAACTCAACTACATGGTGAGCGAGACGCTGTAGTCGAAAGAGCGGGCGGTAAACAGCTGAATAGCGGAAGAGGCACAGTGTAGCAAAAGCGGGCGGAATGGCAACTGAAATGGTAAAGGGGCACCCCACTACAGCGTGTCTTTAGGTGAAACGGATTGTGGGACAAGGTCAAGAATGGAAGAGTTACCAAAAGGCAAAAAGTTCCGCTTGATCTCGGGAGCCGGCCACCTATGTCGGGGGCGATCTCAGGCCACACCAGGAGAACACGACTTGGGGAGGGGGCCGGAGCCAAGCGCCCCCTCCGAGTCCGCGCCATCACATCGTCCCTCGGGGGCCTCCGTCAAGCGGTTCAGGGTGGCACCGCATCACATTGTTTACAAATGCAGTCACGTCCTCAAACAGCCCCCACTTACTTTGAGAATAGTGAAGCTGAAGCAAGTGCAAATAGGCTTCAGACAGTGTTACAAGCACTCCTCAAAACTTTGAACCATCAGAGTGCATGAGTTTCATGCTCGATCGATTGAGCTAGCCGGATCGGGCAACAAAAAGTATAAAATAGTTATGTAAATAGTTGTTTAATAAAATGTTTTACCCTGTTACTTTGCTGGTGTGTTGTATATATTTGTAATATTTGCATAGAGTTTATCGTTATTTTGGGCGGGGTGGGTGGCGGAGCCGAGCTGTCTTGCAGCCATCATGGTGTGGAGTTCAGTTCATCTCACTAGTTTCGTATTTGTCATGAGGAGTTGTTCCTAATGTTTCTATTTTAGCGAGGTCAAAAAGAGATCCCATTAGTGGCCTACTGATTTTGCTCGATTCCTTTTGTTTTTTTACACGATTTTTCGCTATCTGCAAAGACTAAACAGAGTATTGCGACTCTGTGCTTGTTTGTAAATAGAGAATGAACCAAAGAGAACCAATTCTAAAACAGTAAATGCTTGGATAACAATCAATCAAATGGAGAGAGAAGCAGGCACGACGGATTACAACGGGGGCAAAGGCCTGCGTTAACTACCCTTCACTATCTGCAAAGAGAGAGTACTCCTAATAGAAATGAGGGGGGGGGCAGCATTCAAAGCAGATCAGTGTGCATAAACACGAAAATGTTTTTTCTTACCACGTACTTGACATTCGACAGCTTATGATATTTGCTATTAAAAAACCATTGAAATTCACTGAAAAAACCATAGGTTATAGACCATATATAGTTAGGAATTAGCATTTATAAAACCTTGAAAATTCACTGAAAAAACCATAGGTTATAGACCATATATAGTTAGGAATTAGCATTTTAAAAAACTTTTTTTACTCACACAAAACCATTGAAATTCCATATATAGTTAGTATATATATAAAATCTTTATTCGGCTTGTTCACAGTAGAAAAACCATAAAAGTACACAAAATAGCAAACACAGTAAAAATACACTTGTTACATATATTTCTGATAAAATTCATTTCATTGTTAAAAGCAGAAAAGTTAATCAAAAATGTGCAAAGTACCGCTTATTCTCACACTGACAAGATTTTTAAAGATTCATTCTGTGTTTCATGATACACTTTAAGAAACTACTAATAAAATAACAGACATTTGGTGTTTCCAACATTTGCAGTCTTAAAAGAGCAGGTCTGCATTGTCGCAATCCCCAAGATTTTAAAATCGGTAAAAGCCAGATCTTTCTGTGGGCTTGGTGGTATTTACAAAGCAAGATCATGTGCAAATTTGACTGCAGTGATATACCGTCACACGGACAAGGCGGGAGTATGGCCTCCCAGCAGTTTTGTGACGGAAAAGTGACCATCCTAAAGAATATATTTAGCCTGAATCTTGTAATGAGCATTCTCTCGTAAATTGGCATTTGAAGTTCTAAGTACGGATGAATGACAAAGGCTACTTGGATCATATTTGAATGGATCACTGCCGTTTTTGTCGAGTTGGAAGCAAGTCTTAACGACTCCAAATGGCATAATGCTTGTCGTTTAAGAACTTTTTTTGGGATGTCCGTTATAGATGTCGGGTCTGAATAGTAGTTCTCAAGGCCTAAATCAGTAAAAAAGTTCCTAACATATAGGAGCCACTTTATTTTTACAGAATTGTCCATATTCATTGAATCTGTGATGATGGCTTGAGTCAGAGCGTTTTTGGTTGATTTCCAAATGCGGCGCCACAGCATCAGAGGTTCAATTTTAATTAAATCCTCTAGATATGGTATGGCTAATTCTAGGTGCATTGCGTAAATTGAGGTGCCTTTGGGGGTGGCTAACAAGAATCTTAAAAAGGTGTTTTCCGCCCTCTGAATAGGGCTCACATCAGTATACCCCCAGACTCCTGCACCATATGTTGCTATTGCCTGACATTTGGCGTGGTAAATCTTAAGGAGCTCTACTGGGGGCCTCTTGCCTAATTTCTGGGAGAAAGTTATTAATGCTGCAATTGATCTCCTAAATAAAAGTGCCCTTGTGCTCACTGCTTGCTTCCAGCCGAGTTGGTCATCTATCATAACCCCCAAGTAGGGATAGTGTGAGGTAGGTTCAAGTTTTTGCTTATTGAGGATTATTGGATAAGTTCTTTTTTTGTGTCTGCCAACAGTCATTACGAACGTTTTTTTTACGTTCACTTTTAGATCTAAATTGCCCATAAAGGACGTGTATCTGTCCACTGCGTTCTGAAGTTCTTTGGGTGTTCGCGCTAAGATGACGGCGTCATCCGCGTAGAGCAGGGCTGGGATCAGGCGGCGATTTATGCGTGGGAGGTCCTGGGCCCCCCTCAACATCTCCTCCTCCAAGCCGTTGGTATAGAGTGAGAAGAGGAAGGGGGCCAGGACGCATCCCTGCCTGACCCCACGCCCTACGCTAAACGGGGACGTCAACTCACCATTGACGCCGAAGCGTACTCTGGCTGTGGCCCCAGTGTAAAGCTCTTTAAGAAAATCTAAAAGGGGTGGATCTACTCCCAATTCAGCCAAGACCCTCCACAGCTTTCTGTGCGAGACGCAGTCGAAAGCTGCGGAGAGGTCGACAAAGACCATATATATCTTAGTAGGGATGGCCTGTGTATATTTCCCCATTATTAGGGTAAGGTTAAGGACCTGCTCTAGGGTACCAAAACCTTCCCGGAAACCGAATTGGATATCCGAAATTATGCCCCGGTCCTCAGTCCACTGCTGGAGGCGCTCGAGAATCACTCTCCCCACCACTTTCCCGAGAGAATCCAGCAGTGAAATGGGCCGGTAGCATTTTGCATCTTGTCGGTCCCCCTTTTTAAAAATAGGGACCATTATTGATTTTGTCCAGGATGTTAGGATTCCCTCACTTGCTGCTGCTGTACATACTCTAGTTAAAATGGGGGCCCAGAGATCTTGATTACTTTTAAAAAGGTCCACCGGGACCCCATCGGGTCCTGGTGCCTTGCCTGTTTTACTACTCTGCAGAGCGTCTAAAAGGTCTGTAATATCAAAAGGGACCAGGATTGGGTAATTTACCTTGGGGAGGGGGGATTCTGTTGAATGGGTATTCTTAAAAATTTCCTCAAAGTGGGAGACCCAGGTGTTTTCGTCAATAGCGACTTCTATTTTTGGGGTCTCTCTGTCTGTGAGGTATGGGGTTCTAACCGTGCGCCAGAAAAGCTCACTGTTTTGTGAGACTGCACCATGGTGAAGATCGTCCCATAGCTTTTGCTTTAGTTGTGCAGTTCGCAGCTTTCTTTCCCTTGTATATTGGCGCCTGAGCAAGTGGATCTGAGCCGCATCACGTGGATTATTTTTGAGGGCGGTTTTCAGCTTTGATAGGGCCGCTGTGCAGTTATGATTAAACCACTTTGGTTTTGGGGGGCGGTTTATTTTAGGTTTTGTAGTAAGCAGATCTTTTATAGCTTCTAATATTAGATTAAAATTTCTCAAGACTTCTTTGTGGCTAGTTGTGAGATCCAGGCATTTCATTATGTTTGAGTAGGACTGCGTTACTAATTTTTTCATTATGTCAGATGGGTTAATTTTAGCCCATCTGATTGTTAGTCCATTACGTTTACCGACCTCTATCTTGTTCTGCCTAAGAGTGGTCGCCATCTCTGATTTACGTGAAAGGTTGGCAGGCATGGGCATAGTTAGTCTTAAAGCTGCGTGATCGCTAAGGGGGGTGACAATGACTTCAAAATCTTTAAATGTCGACATTAGGGTTTGGGAGAGAAATATGAAGTCTACTGTTGTCCTATGTCCTCTACCCACATAGGTCGGTATGAATTCGTTTGGATCTGCTTTTACATGATTTGCAATCTGGAGATCCAGATCTGATAGGGCGATGTTAATTATATTTCCCAGTTTAGAGTGTGCAAGGTGTGCTAGTGGAACATTAAAGTCGTCCACGATTCCACAACACAGTAAATTGGGGGCTGTGCAAGGATGAAGATTGAAATCGCCTCCCCACATTAAATGGGTTGCTTTATTTGCAGGGCTCTGATGGAGTACTTGTTTTAGTTTATCGGTTATGGTAGTAAGAAGAATTATAAAGTTTTCTTCCGATAGGTTATTATATGTGTTAGTCAGGATAATAGTGTCTTTGTTAGGAAAAGTGAGTGATAAGATTTGATGGTTGGTGTCCTGAGAAAGTGTGGCCACTTTATTAAGAGGTAAGGAATTTGAGATATAAGTGGCTAACCCACCTTTTGGTCTGCCCATTGTACTAGTTAGGGCTGGAACATTATAAGTTTTATAACCTTGTAGATGGAGTTCTTCTACGGACCATGTCTCCTGGAGACAAATTATTTGACATGGGGCTAAAAACTTCTGCGCAGAGCCATCCTCGATTTTATTTCGGAGGCCCGCGATGTTCCAATAAGAAGCTATGAGAAATGAAGGGTCATCAATAAATTCTGCTTCTGGAATTATTGTGTTATTGCTACTAGTAGGCGAGACGGTGAAATTGGGCTGCAAAGGGGGAGATAATTCGATATCAATGAGAGGAATTTCTATTAGTGGTCAGTCGACCATTTCAAGGCCGCTGAACCTATTACTTAGTGGGATGTTTTGCCATGGGTCCCATCGTGTTTGATCTCTATGTGGGGGCCAATGTGTATAAGGTCTTCTGTCGTCCCACCTTCCTCCCTGGCGGCGCTGTCTCACTGGGTGCCAGGAGTAGTCTGGCTCGTATTGGTTATGGGGGCCATTATAAGTAGAATTTGGAAAGTCAACCTGTCTGGGAAATGGGACGGACCAAGGGGGCTCTTGCTCCTGTATATAGGTGTCTATTTGCCTGAAGGGATAGAAAAAGGGGAGGGACTTGATTTTGATTCCTCCATTTGGTGTGATGTCTTCCCAGGCACAGACATAATCCGCTGTTCGAGAATCCTCGAAAGTGATTGTAATGCAGTCACCGGGAATGGTTTTTCGGGTATTGCCCACCCATGGTACCCTGGCTACGGATCTGATTCTACCGCGCCAGGAGGATGGAATTGGGCGGTTGGTCTGGAGCCAGTGCTGAACTTTATTTTTCAGGGACCAGACCGGTTCTGGGGTAAGATCTATTAGTTCTGGCACTCCAGCCATGACTGCCACATAGGGTGAGGCCTCTGGAGGGAAATCTGCTGAGAATCTTGGAGGACCAGGATTCCCCGCAGTATTTCTCTTGGGCCTGCCCGCAGGTGTTTTTGGTAGTGCAGGCGGGGGGGGGTATGGTTTTTGTTGTTGCATTATGCGTGGTTTTCCCTGAGGTTTGGTTGGCTATACTGCTCGGTACCTTTGGAGTAGCGGCAGTAATAGCAGGCACAGTTGTCACAGGCACAGCTGGGGAAATCGAAACGGTGGTCTGCTGTAGGTTGCTAGTAGAGCTTTGAGCTACTACAGTTTTAGTTGTTTTGGTTGAGTTTGAGATATTATTATTAGTCAACATATTTGAAGTAGTTATCCTGAGGGTCTTATGTTGTGGATTGGATAAAGGTGAATTGGTAATTGATGCATTGGAGCTTATTGGTTTTTTGCTATTGTTTTGTGATGGATTTTGGGGACATGATGGTAGAAATGACTGATTATTTTTTAAAAGCTTGGAAATTTGCAGTTCTAGGGTTGCTAACCGATGTTCTAAAGGTTGTAGCGCATGTTTTACTACATTAGCTATGCTGGAGAGTGTTAGTTCCTGAGCCTCAACAGCGTTCAGATCCACTGGGGTTTGTTTTGTGGCGTAAGGGTCCAAAACTATCAGGGAGGATGGGTCCTTCTCTACCTGATGGACTGACGCTAGGATCTCGACATGTGTCGGCCTATCATCCTGGATTTGTGGGATGCTTGTTGTTATTACCAGGTTTTCTGGGGTAGTTGGGTTTCTTAGTAGCCTTTTCTTACTAATTGCTCCCTCCCTCCTACCCCTTTCTGATCTTTTTTCTGACGAAGAGATTTCTGGAGGAGTTGTTGGAAGCAGTTCGGGGGTTTTTTCTAGGTCGAAACTGAGTTGGGAGTCCGCTAGCTGAGATACCGACAGATCTACTGTATTTGGTAGACTGCGTCTCTCTCTAGTTGGAACCAACTCAGCGTTTGGGGCTCCTCGCCTTGGAGATCTGGCTTCCGCCAGAGATCCTAATGAGGATCTTTTAGCGAATGCCAGATCTAGAGAGACCCTTTCTTCGATGAGTGTTATGCTTTCGTCTATGAGCGTGTTTGCCTTTGCTAGGAAGTCATCCATGGGACCAAGCAGTTTACCTGCAGCGCTAGGGACTTTAGCTTTAGTTTTATTCCCTCTCGTAAGAACCATTGCTATTCGTTTTAGGTTGTGGGGATAAGGCAAGTCATAAGAATATTACTATTAATAACAGTGGATCGAAGAATAATATTGGGGTCAAGGGGGATGGCCCAGTCCAGTCTCTACCAGCCTCTAACGGCCTAAAACGGCCCAGTCTTTGCCCGGGTCTTCGCCCCGGGCTGCGACCCGCGGCGCGACCCGCGGCGCGTTAGAGACTGGCTAGATATGGAGGACGGAAGGAGGGCGTGGCCGCCGGGGGAAGAGGCGCCGGCTTCAAGGAGCGGTGGTTTCTGGGCCTCGCAGTCCCCCGGTGGGCTGTTCGTGGACACAGCCAATGCACTGCTACCTGGGCGGGTTGCGCTGAGAGCGAGATGGTGAACTGCCGATTGCAGTAACGCTCCCACCAGCCGACCTCAGCTCCAGGGAGTGCGGGTCAAGATTTGGGCAGATAAGCAGTTCCTCGTTTATGGCACGGAGAGCAGGTCAGTGAGCGGCACCCGCGCAGCGGGTGTCGCGAAAGGTTATAGGGCAGGGATCCAATCAGTGGGCGTGGCCGCCGGGGGAAGAGGCGCCGGCTTCAAGGAGCGGTGGTTTCTGGGCCTCGCAGTCCCCCGGTGGGCTGTTCGTGGACACAGCCAATGCACTGCTACCTGGGCGGGTCGCGCTGAGAGCGAGATGGTGAACTGCCGATTGCAGTAACGCTCCCACCAGCCGACCTCAGCTCCAGGGAGTGCGGGTCAAGATTTGGGCAGATAAGCAGTTCCTCGTTTATGGCACGGAGAGCAGGTCAGTGAGCGGCACCCGCGCAGCGGGTGTCGCGAAAGGTTATAGGGCAGGGATCCAATCAGTGGGCGTGGCCGCCGGGGGAAGAGGCGCCGGCTTCAAGGAGCGGTGGTTTCTGGGCCTCGCAGTCCCCCGGTGGGCTGTTCGTGGACACAGCCAATGCACTGCTACCTGGGCGGGTCGCGCTGAGAGCGAGATGGTGAACTGCCGATTGCAGTAACGCTCCCACCAGCCGACCTCAGCTCCAGGGAGTGCGGGTCAAGATTTGGGCAGATAAGCAGTTCCTCGTTTATGGCACGGAGAGCAGGTCAGTGAGCGGCACCCGCGCAGCGGGTGTCGCGAAAGGTTATAGGGCAGGGATCCAATCAGTGGGCGTGGCCGCCGGGGGAAGAGGCGCCGGCTTCAAGGAGCGGTGGTTTCTGGGCCTCGCAGTCCCCCGGTGGGCTGTTCGTGGACACAGCCAATGCACTGCTACCTGGGCGGGTCGCGCTGAGAGCGAGATGGTGAACTGCCGATTGCAGTAACGCTCCCACCAGCCGACCTCAGCTCCAGGGAGTGCGGGTCAAGATTTGGGCAGATAAGCAGTTCCTCGTTTATGGCACGGAGAGCAGGTCAGTGAGCGGCACCCCTAACTAACTATACTAACTATATATCGCGCACCCGCAATCCACTGCTGATCATGTCACATATTACATCATTCATGACATGGTCAGTGACATCACTGATGACATCACTGATGACATCTCAAATGACATCACTGATGACATCACTGATGACATCTCAAATGACATCACTGATGACATCACTGATGACATCTCAAATGACATCACTGATGACATCTCATTTGACATTACTGAATACATCACTGATGACATCATTCATGTGATAATACGATGAACCTCTTCAGACTCTAATATAACCTTAGATACACTCAGTGTAAACAGACACTCACAGACTGTCACTCATCCATGGAGTTACTTACACACCTAGTCAGTCATACAAAGAATCAATTACACCTCCATTTCCTCAACTATACAGTTATACACACCTTACTTATTCAAACATATACTAACACATATTTACTCTCTTTTACAATCCCTGATACAAGTTCACAATCATCCATACAGTCACTCACACATTCACTGGCTCTTATGCACAGTTATTTATATATGCCAACTCTCACATGTACTATGTTTTACATATGTACTTACTTTGACATGTAGCACTGAGATATCCATTCACTCACCAATGCACTGATGCACACAGTCAACCACCCATACAGCTGTTTCCACATGCACTTTTGAACCCATACATCTAGTGAATCAACTGCTCACACATCTATGCACAGAGTCATACACCTCCCAGCCACCCACACACACACTCAGTCTCCCATACAAATACTTGAGCAACCAATCAATAACCCATATACTTACTCATATAGCTACTGATCAACACATGCAGCAGTTTACAGAACAACAAACATAATGATGCACAAATTAACACAGTTCAGTCACTAACCCATGCACTCAGTGAGACACATTTAACCACTCACTCATACAGTCAGTCATGCACCTACTAAATCCTTCATCCAGACACTTCTACATCCACTCATTCTTCAATATGTAAGACATATTTTAACTTTACAGAAATACACAGTCACTGGATGTTGTCATCAGTGATGTCATCAGTGATGTCATTTGAGATGTCATCAGTGATGTCATCAGTGATGTCATTTGAGATGTCATCAGTGATGTCATCAGTGATGTCATTTGAGATGTCATCAGTGATGTCATCAGTGATGTCACTGACCATGTCATGAATGATGTAATATGTGACATGATCAGCAGTGGATTGCGGGTGCGCGATATATAGTTAGTACTACTAACTATATATGGAATTTCAATGGTTTTGTGTGAGTAAAAAAAGGTTTTTTAAATGCTAATTCCTAACTATATATGGTCTATAACCTATGGTTTTTTCAGTGAATATATATATATATATGGAGAAGGGAGAGAGGTAGAGATATGTGTACAGATTTATTCATCTATCTAGACAGCGGTCAGCCTTTGTTTTTCATTCTGGCCTCCATTTCACTATAGAATAATCACATGATATGGCGCCAAAAATCATTCGCATTGTGTATAAACAAACAGATGCCTGGGGGCAGTCAGAGGGGCTAACGTTGTGGGGGTGGGGGTGGGGGCACTCATTCACGCCCGGCGCAGCCTCCCCCCTCACACACACGCTGAGACCCCCATGGTCCACGGCTGGTGTGACACTGCCAAGATAATGTTTGGACTGTTTTTTTCTATTTTTTAGTTATTTATGGAAGTGCTGTAGAGCCTCGAGTACCGCGTTGTCGACGTCTAGGCGCGTTCTATAGAAAGTACATCATTTCAAACAGCCCTTCGTGCAGGTAATAAAAATAAATAAAACAGAGGGGCATATTACCTATAAGTGCGTTAGAAAACGCACAACGCACATTCCCATATCGCCGGCTATCGCCGGATTTTATCGCCGTGATAGCGCGCAATTTTCAATGCGCATAACGTACACGAAATGAAATCCGGCCATAGTCGGCGATATGGCACATTAGCGCATGAAAACAAATGTTGTTTTCATGCGCTAATGTATGCATTGATAATATGGGGGGGTGGATTCAGCTTTATGATCCACACCCCCATGTTATCAATGCCCTAACACCTGGTCAGAGCAGGCGTTGGGAGACCTGCGATAAACGAGTTTATCGCATGTCTGCCTCTCCCATCGCATGCCTTGGTAATAGGGTGTTCCCACCTCCAACCACATTTTACATGTGGTTGGACGTGGGAACGCCCACTTCGCATGTCATTAGCGATGTTTGTTGCTGACATGCAAAGTGGGCTTGAGGCAGGCGTTGAAATGCCCTTGTGGATAGGGCTCTAGAAGTATCGCCGGTTTCACGGCACAATTTGCTGAAAAAGGTGCGATACTTCCCCTTGCTAATATGCCTCAAACGGTTTTGAAGGAGCAACATCAGAGCAATTCATGATTGTTGGAGAAACTGAAATTCTCCTTAAATTCTTGTCGGTTAGAAAGTTTTAATTTCATTTAGAAAAGAAAGTCAATAGGCATATCACATCCAGTGAGCCAGAATAAACCAGGTAGCATTTCATTCTGAATTTAGACGAGGTGGGCGATCCCTATATGATAAATGATTCCCTGCATATCAAGAGGGATGCGCCACTAATTGTGTGCCGCAACTCCGCCACCCATGATGCGCCGCATTTACAATGCGGCGCACCATGGGGCAAAAACGGCACAGATGCATCACGCATCTGTGCCATAAAGGTGATGCATTGCTGGAGTTGTCTCGCAAGCGTGACACAGCTCCAGCAATGCTCGGGATGCCCTATTCTTCCAATGCTGTGTCAAGCCTTACGCCTGCTTCAAGCAGGCGCAGGGTTTTGACGCAGCATTGGCCTAAAAGTGACTGAGTGAAATCTTGTAGATTTCACTCAGCCACTTTTAGGAGGCGTTCCCGCCCCCCCAAACCCCCCGTCCTGTGACTTAATCGCACAGAGTAATTCTTTTTTAACTTCCCTACAGTGGAAATTATATCAGGGATGTACTACCACTGGTTTCGCCCTAGATCTTCCTTCAGGACAAAACGCATCAGAGAGATTCTGGATAAGCCCCTTGTGTATCTTCAAGGGATAATCGCCGAACCCTTCGTGGATGTCACTGTCCAGGATCCTGCCCATGTCGCTGAAACATGGCAGGGCCCTTCGATACACATCCGCAAGTTTGTCTGGGGAGGCTAGTATCTGCGGCCACCTGACTCTCCGTCTGGGATTGGTAAGTAGAAGCGGCGGACCAACCAAATTTTAATCCAGGGCTAGATTTAACATACCCATGCTCTCTGGTTTTAACATCAGGACCAGGTGGTTGTGGTCACTATCTTTCCTGTCATATATCCTGAAATCCAAGACCATTCCCCAGGTTCTAGGTTCTACCAGGATGTAGTCCAAAATAGAGTTATGACCTTCTCTATTGAATGTCATTCGCCCAGGTCTATCTGATTTCGTCCGCCCATTGCAGGCTCTAAGGGAGGACCCGAGAATATATGAATTGATTTGTAGCACCAGGGTAGTCCAAGCTCTAACTACCGGAATGTGCGGTTCCGGAACTTGCCAGAGCTGGTCCTCATCGTCTAGCCCATCATGGGTGGCATCTGCTAGCGGGTCAAACTGGCAATTAAAATCGCCACCCACAATTAGAATAATTGATGGGTCGAGAGTTAATGTAAATTGCCTACGTTGATCGATAGTATCAGACTCCTTCCCGCTCGCAGTTGGTCGTGAGTAGATGTTTATAATAGCAATTTGTCTATTGTCTGGAAATGTGAGAAAGACGCACTGGACGTCTAATGACCCAGTAGGAATCTGAGCTGCCTGGGCCCCCAAGTGTGTACCAACGCAAATGCTAAGACCTCCAGATGGTCTACCCCTCCCATTCGTAGTTGCCGGTACACTGAAGGTAGAATACCCTCTCCTTTGTGTGTCATTCAGCACCCAAGTCTCCTGGAATAGGCAGATATCACTGTCCTCCACAAATGCACCCCATTCTGGGCACACCAGTTTGTGCTTGATCCCAGCCACATTCCAGGAGAGGATGTTAATCGATTCCTTTGTTTCACCCGCCCCGGTATCCGGTTCCACTAGGTCTACATCATCCCCTACGGCCGTTGGGAACTCAGCTATACTATCAATGGTGATTTCGCCGGTCCCTATTCCCTCGCACTCAGTGGTCCTTCCCACCTCTACTGTGGAAACTGTGCCTCTAGCGACCACCTGAGTCACTGGGTTGGGAGATCCCCTGACTGTATCCAGTCCCTGGTTACCTTTCCCAGTCCCTCCCTCAGCACACCCTAAATTGTTCCCAGCCATCCCACCCTCCTGGGGGCTAGGTACCTTGCTAGTCCACGCACAGGCGTCTGGGCGACTGAGGGCAATAGATAAGCCCTCCGCGTCCCCAGTGGAGGGTTGAAATGGACCAGGGATCTGCTGTCAGTCAATCTGGTCCAGGACGCTATATCTGTTACTTAGTACCAACATATCACGCCTGGGGGTACTATTGTTGGTATTAGTTCCCAACCAGGCAGCTAGAGTATCCCGGATACTGGTACCCCAGGTCTCACGGATGACCCAAGGCGGTTGTCCTCTGGCCCTCATTGGAGTTGGGTAAAAGTAGGCCAGGGGGAATGATTGGATTTGTGTGCCTGGAATCCCTGAAATTGACAACTACACAATCCCCCTTAATGTACTTCACCCGTATCCCTACCCATTCAACACGTCTCGCGAAAAGAATTTCACATGAGACGTGCTGTGGAAGAGGCCTATTATGATTGAGTCAGTGTATGCATTTATTTTTAAGATCACCATAGTCCTCCCTTTTCCCCTGGGCTAAAGAAGGCACCCCGCAAGAACTATTACATACGGGGCAGAATCAGGGGGGAGATCCAAGCATTTCTCATTTGTAGCTGGCCGATCACAACTTGGGTTCCTATTTGATGGAACTTGGGGGTTTAGTGCCCCTCTCCCCCTCTCAGACTCAAAAGTTCTACTGCTGTTAGAATTAGTTACTGCAACCTCCCTAGGCTGGATCGACTGCCCCAATGCCAAGGTCGTTAATGGCGTAGGGCCATCTAAATTGGTTACTAGCAAGGCAGGAGGATTACAAGGGACGTTAGCACTCCTCAAGAGAAGTGTGCTAATAGTATTAGCATCTGTATTTTGAACTACCCCCCTCCCCTGCTGCCAAAAGATGCAGTCGTTCCACACACAACAGTCTGTTCTCAATAACATTAAGTCTCTCGTGCAGGGGTCTGCAAGTCTCTAGAAAGATGTTTTCCATTTTGACCCAGAACTCATCTCCATATTCATTTGATGGTGTGGCATTATTAGTTGAAGGAGTCATGGGCAACTGTTCGAGCCACTGGTCCAGAGCTGGGCTTTCTGTTACCGTAGGCATTTGGCCCTCTCCACCCGTGTTGGGTTTCCCAATTTTGGCTTTTCTTTTATTTGGTGCAGGACCCCCTGGCCTCATTTTGCCATCTACTACCACTGTTTCCGCATCCCTCCTAGATCTGGTTGCAGGCCTAGTTTGTTGGTTCCTAGAAGGCGGGCCCGCGGTAGATGGAACCACAGGCCAGACAACGGGGGAAACAATATCCAACCTGGTTGGAGAATCCGGGGGTCTTGCTTCTACTTGGACCACGTGTAGACCCTCAGTACCTGCCCCCCTTGCAGATATACCTTGGGAGTCTTGCCGGTGTGGCGTTGATACCTGCGCCAAGCAACCAAGTGATGATCATTTGTCAAAGTTAGAGTCCAGTGATAGCCTTTTTTCCGTGATGTTGATTTGATGGGTCAACATGGATGACGCCCTGATTGAAAATTGATCCAGTGTCCCAATAAACGACCCCCCTGGACTCAGCTTCTTCCCCTTTCCCGCTTTTGTGGTCGCCATTACTAAAGTTCACAGCAATGACTTGTTGCGGGAGATAATATAAATTTTGCAATATCGGCTCCCATCTACAGGCAAGATCAAAGTGATTTATGACTGACCTGATCCGATGTCGTAGACTGCTGATGAAACAGGGAGGCCCCCGTCCCGTCCACGCTCGGCCTCGAACGGGCTCAAACGGGCCCGCCCTCGGACCGGGCTTCAACCGGCGCGCGTCCACGTAGCGGAGGCGAGTACTTCCTTAAGTAGTCCTGGTACAGGTGTAAGGGGTGGGCGATCACTTGGCGGCCCCCGCGGCTCTCTGGGCAATGTAGTCCTCTGGTCCTCCGGTCACAACAGGAATGCTAGCGCAGCGTCTCCCGCGAAAGCGGGAGCCGCAAGAAGTTTAAATAGTCCCGATACAGGTACAGGTGTGAGGGGCGGGCGATCACTTGGCGGCCCCCGCGGCTCTCTGGGCAATGTAGTCCTCTGGTCCTCCTGTCACAACAGGAATGCTAGTCTTTCAGAAGCCCATAACGGGGTCGCCATAGTTAGAGTGTTAGCCCAGCCCAATTTCCGTTGAGCTATGTGCCAGATTTGTACTGAGTGTTTGGTGGGCCCAGTAAGTGGATATCTACCAGGCCTATGGTATAGCGCCGCCTCATAGTTCCCCCCGGGTAGGATCCACCGGTCCATTCCATACCATCGCAGTACGTGCCTTGATTAATGACCGCAAGGTGGGCAGCCCAATAGTATTTACGAATATCTGGGAGCGCTATGCCTCCATCAAACCAGCCTAACGTCAACTTCTGGAGGGAGATGCGAGGCGCCCCGGTCCACAGTAGCTCTCTGAGCGTGGATTCGAGAGATGCAAAATACGACTGCGGTACCAGGTCAGGGGTAGTTCTGCAGGGCGTATAAAAATCTCGGCAGTTCCGTCATTTTAAAGAGTAATGCCCTGCCCAACAGTGACAACGGGAGCTTCCGCCAGCAGGCCGAGTCCCTCTTGAACCGGTGCATAGGTGGCAGGAGATTTTTCTCATACCGGGTTGCCGCGTCCTTGGAGACAAAAATCCCCAGGTATCTGAACCCGTCGGAAGCAATCTTGATAGGGCAATTAGCGGGGACTGTCGGAGGGTTGCCGTGGAGGACATACATCACGGACTTACCCCAGTTTATACTGTATCCAGAATTCTTCCCGAAGCTAGTAAAAATATCCATGGCTACAATAAGTGACTGGCGAGGGCACGTGAGGTACAGGAGGATGTCGTCCGCATAGAGCGATATATTGTCCTCCCAACCGTCTGCCCATCGGAGCCCCTTTATAGAAAGGTCCTGTCTGATCCAAGTAGCTAGTGGCTCCAAAGACAGGGCAAAAAGCAGGGGCGAAAGGGGGCATCCTTGTCGCGGTCCTCTTTCCAGACAAAAGACCTCGGAAACTTTATTATTGACAGTGACCTGGGCCAGGTGCGCAGAATAGAGGAGACGCACCCATCCTATGAATTCGGGACCAAAGTCCATTTTCCGAAGGAACGCCATCATATATGGCCATTTCAGAGTATCAAACGCCATGGCGGCATCTAGTGATACCACCACTGCATTCTCCCGAATGGTGTGGCAGCGCCCCAACACACCGTGTACTCGACAGAGATTGAGTGCAGTATTGCGATGTGGCATAAAGCCTGACTGGTCCGGATGCACCAGCGTCTGGAGGACTGGCTTGAGCCGATTGGCGAGAACCTTAGCCAGGATCTTAGGTTCCGCGTTTAACAAACAGTTAGGTCTATAGGAGGCACATGAGTCCCTGGGCTTGCCATCCTTCGGGATGGCCACAATGGTGGCTATACGTTGGTCTCTTGGCAACACTCCTCGTTCCTTACTTTCCTCAAACATCCGTTTAAGATATGGGCTGAGGCCGTCCGACTTGAGCTTGTAAAGTTCAATGGGCAGCCCGTTGGGTCCCATGGCTTTCCCAGAACGAAGGTCGCAGATAACTCGACCCAGCTCCTCCAATGATAGCGGAGCCTCCAAAGTTTCCCGTTCGTCCTCTGTGAGGGCAGGCATACGAATATCTGCCAGTAAATCTGCAGAGTCTTCCTCAGGCCGGTCCGACCCTCTGCTATAAACCTTACGGTAGTTCCGCTCAAATTCCTTTACGACCTCACGGGGTTCGGTTATGACTGCTCCCGTCTCGGTTGTAAGTTCCGCCACCACCTTTTGCGCCTGTTGCTTTTTATCAAGCCATGCTATGAGCTTGCCCGCCTTGTCTCCTTGGTCGTAAATCCTGCCCTATCTATCTGTAAGAACGATTTTGGCGGCCTCCGTGGCCAGCGCCTTATACTCCACCCTCTTGAGTTGCATCTGGTGGGTTATCTCTGCATCCCCTTCGGCAAGCACGGTCGCCACCAGATCCCGTAAATCTACCTCCATTTTGACCATCTGTGCCTCCCGCTCATTACGACGGCCCACAATCACCGAGAGGGCCTCCCCTCTAAGTACTGTTTTGAAAGCCTCCCACAACACCACCAAAGAGTTCACTGTGCCATCGTTATCCTCAAAATATCTGTCAATCGCCAGTGTAAGAGCTTTACGGGTATCCACATTATGGAGGTACCTGGCATTGATCGGCGCTATACTACCCTCCCGTTTGTCTCCGATAGTGAGATGGACCAGCAGGGGGGAGTGGTCCGAGATACACCGTGCTATGTGGGTGGCTTCCTGAATGGCGGTGCCGTGTTGTAAAGGTGTGAATATGTAGTCCAAGCGGGAAAATGAATGATGAGGGCCAGAAAAGAAGGTGAATTGACTGTCGTTGGGGTGTTTGAAGCCCCAGAGGTCGGTTTAGCCAAATGTCTCAATGAAGTCAGCTAACCACGTCTGACCGGGAGGTATGTCCCTTGGAGGATGTCTGTCACAGTGCCCGGAGAGCACAGCGTTAAAGTCGCCCCCCACAAAGAGCTGTCCGTCTGGGAGGGAGAGGAGTAATTGTCCTAGATCTTGAAAAGATTGGGTTTGAAGCCCGGGCGGGATGTAGCTAGTAACCAGGTTCACCCTACGGCCCTCCCATGTGCCCGAGATGGCAGCATATCGACCAAGTGTGTCTGAGTCTTTGTGGTCGACGACCAAGGGAAAGTTCCGTCGTACCATAATACCAACCCCGCGGGACCCTGAAGTAAAACCAGCATGGATCACAAGGGAGTACCCTAACCTGTGAAGCGCATGGCACGTGTTGCAGAGTAGATGGGTCTCTTGTAGGAGCACTATGTCCGGTGTGTGTCGCACTATAGTTCTCTTAAGTTTATCCCCCAACCCGTTAATGTTCCAACTCAGAATCCTGAGGCTTTTATCCCACCCCATTGCGACACACTTTGCGAACTGGTGCGAAAGCCCTGAAGTCCCTGGTACATTGCAGCAAAATAAGCACCACAGTAAGCTGTGACCACACCAAACAGTTCCCAACCCCCCCAACCCCAACTCCCCCCAGCAACTGCTCATCCCCCCCAGGCCCCCCTCCCTGCTTCCCTGCTCCCTAGGTTTCGAACTACCCACATCCCCAATTAGCAGAGCACCTTTTGCCACAACCTGGAATGGAGGAAGGAAACTAACACTAACCCCCCGTCACCCCCCTAGGGATTCCTTCTCTCTGAGGAGCGGGCACCGGCCCCAACTCCAGCCGCCCCCCGTTCCCACCTAAATACACTTCACATTACACTGTAATGACTACACTCCATCCGAAACCAAGTTTCTGTCCCTCAGCGGTAGAGCCGTAACCTTCGCAGCCACTGTTATAACCCGCCCCGGGCTTGTATGGGTCACCTAGGCAAGCGAGTGAGGAGGGGATCAACTGGCATAAGCGAAGATTTGATCATGTCCAGTCCCTTGTAAGGCCAGCCATCATTACCCCCCCACCCCATTATTCTAGCTGCCTAGTAAAGGCCCAGAAGGCCCCCCCTCCAGCACCAGTACCCGCAATACGTTACATAAGTGGATGATCAAGCCAGCAGTCCCATCGCCTTCAGTGTTCTGCCCCCTCTCGGAGGGTCCCCCACCGGCGACTCCTGGATCTTGATCTCCAGGAACGGTGACTTTGCGTGTCCACATCTGATATCCCGGCAATCGAGGCTGGCGACGCAGCCTGAGTGTCCCTCCAGTTCTCACCGGCAGTCCGGTCTCCAGCTTTTATCGATTCCCGATCAAGCCATTCTTGCACGTCCGATGGCGAGGTGAAAAAGAGGGATTTGCCCCCGGCAATGACTTTGAGCTTAGCAGGAAAGAACATCATGTACTTGACTCCTCGCTCCCTCAATGCTGCTTTGACACCTTTGAAAGAGCGTCGCTCCCTTTGCACCTGGAGGGTGAAGTCCGGGAACAACCGGATTGTGGCATTTTCATAGAGCAAGTCTCCCGCCTGCCTGGTCGTTTGTAATATGGCGTCCCTGTCCCTGTAGTTTAGGATTTTAGCAATTATTGTCCTGGGCGGAGCCCCCGGTTTGGGCTTCGGGATAGGCGCACGGTGGGCCCGTTCAACGGTGAAGATCTTCGACAGCCTTTTGGGTTTAAGGTGATTTAGAATCAAGTCTTCCAGGAAGAGTTCAACGCTGGGCCCCACCAGCTCCTCCAGAACACCCACCACGCGAATGTTGCTTCTGCGGGCCTCTGCCTCCTACTGGGTTAGGCTCCCTGCCTCCACCAGCCGCCACTTCCAAACAGGGGAGGAGGAGGTCTCGCTACAGCCCGCTTGTGGCCTCCTCAATGTTGCTTGCATGCTTGTCCACAGTTGGTCTTGGAGGTGCCCTCTCCCTAATGGCTACGCAGTCTTTCAGGGGTTCCGCGGTGGCTCCCGATGCTGTCCGACACTGTCCGCTCCCCTCCACGCTGTGGCCTTCATTGGGGTCTCTTGGGAGCACTCGTGTTGGGAGGAGCCCCCTCGTGAGAGAGCTCGACATCTCCCGCTGTGCTCGGCGGTCGTCGCTCCACCCGCCTGAGATGGCCGCCACTGAGTTTCCAGTCCACTGCCGGCCAAACCCCCAACTGGACTTGCTGCAGATCACGCGCCCCACAGGGCCTCCAGGTGGTCCACAAGGCTCGCGGTAGGTCAACGGTGTGGGTCTATGGCCCCTCCGGACTATCGCCTCACATCCGAGGCCTCGCAATCAAGGCGCCAGCCCAGCTCTTAGTAGGCCCCAAAGCCGGGGCCTCCAGTAGCACCCAGGCCATTCAGCCGCGCGGCAGCGCCTCCCTCCCGCGGCGGGCCCAGGTCTCAGTCACGTAGCGCTGCTCTGGGAGCAGGTATCAGTACCGGAGTGCGAGCCCTCGGCTCCGCTTCCTCTCGCCCACTCATTGATGCAGGCGAAGTGCAGCCAAAACGGATTTCGCCGGATGTTATCGTGCGAGGGGTTTAGGCTCCGAGGAGCTCCCGAGCTGAGTGACCATCTTAGTTGGCGCCTGGCCACGCCCCCAAATGGGTGTAATTTCTGATATTTATGTTTTCCTTGTCTTCATTGCTTGATTTTGCTCGCGGCGGTAAAGTGTCACTCATAATTACACTAAAATTATAGAAATGTCACACATAGCAATCTGAAACCTTGGCAGCTATGCCCGGCACATAGAGAAGTGGCCAGAGCAGAGTGCCTTAGAGGCCAGTGCAAAGCAAGTGCCTTGAGGCCTGTGTGAAGCAAGGCTAGGCACTTGTTAAAATTGGCAGGCTGCTGGTCTGATGCTGCGAGTACCGGCCCCTAAAGAAAGCTAAGCAGGGTCGGGCCTGTTTAGTACTTGGATGGTAGACCACCTGGGAATACAAGATGCTGTGGACATTTAGCCACTCGCTGACACCAGGGGGTGTTCGTCCGTCCAACAATCACACAGAACCTTCCTCTCTAATGACACTTCTGTTTTTGGGGGGGGGATTTATTCTACTCTTTAATTTTTTAACACAACACAACACGCAGGGCCCATAACTTTCTATTTGGAAATTGAAAATTCGGCTGCACTTTTATACTGGGTCCAAAAAGAAGAAAACCTTTGCCCTATGGACAGGACAGGGGACCCCGCCCCACCCTCCCCAGCAGAGGGTTTTCTTCTGCCGGCAGCCTCGAGATGCTGCAAGCAGCTGCTGGGCTGCTCCGTGGGCAGCCCCGGTTCCTGGCCCCCCTCTTTTGGCCTTCCCTAGCAGCCCGGGAGCAGTGGGAGGGGTGAGGCAGAGAGGCAGGCAGCGAGTGCCCTACAGCACAACCGAGAGGGGAGAGGGGCGCGCACGCACACACATACACACTCACTTGCACCCATGCATTCACATGCAGACACTCGCACACCCACCCCCTGTCACGAGACTTGCTCACAAATACACTCATACGTACAAACACGCGGGAACCAAACAGTCAATCAAAAAGCAACACATACCTGCTGCAGGGCTCAGGGAGCTGCCAGGAGGGTTGGCACTGCTACCTTGGTCAGCCCATGATGGGAGGCAGCAGTCCCTCACTCGTCACAGAGCAGGATGGGGACAGAGTCAGTGACAGACACTCGGCCGTTGGCACTTTGGGGCTTAAAAACGAAGCGCCCAGCTTCGAGGCTATCCCTGACGCTCTCCCTCATCACAAGGGGAGGTCCTCCAGGACACTTGCAGAGCTGAGGAGGTCAGGCCCACTGGAGCTGTGACATCCTGAGCCCAGCAAACTTCAGCTTAGGCAGCCGGGAGCCTGTGCATTTAGCGCATGTCCAGCTCCTGGCTGCCTGGCCTGAACATAAAGAGTGTTTGTTTAGCTGACCTTTCTTCAGCCTGATATACAATCATTTTGTCCAAAAAGGGCGGGGCCTCACTGCCCTTAAGGAGGGGCAGCTGCTGAAGTCAGGCCGCTTGCAAGGAGGACCCTTCTCCCTGGCAGCACTCAATCCCTCCTCTCAGTCTCTCATCTCTATGCACACTGGGGCGGGCCCTGGACAGTGACGTGATTTGACTATCAGGGCTCTGTCCCTGATAAAAAAGAAAAAGAAACTTGCAGCCAGAGCTGCACAGAAAAAAATGTGCCACCCCAATGTTTCTGCGGGTGAGCCAGAGTTGAAGAGCGGTAGCCTGGCAGCCGCTGCCACATAGAGCGGTGGCCTGATAGAGTGCTTTGAGGCCAGTGCAAAGCAAGGCTAGTAAGTACTTGCTTTGCTTGCTATACAGCTGGCACCTAAAGGGAGGCCGGAGCCTGTTTGTAATTGGAAAAGAAGCAAGCGCAAGGCTGCTGGAAGAGAGGGATGTGCTGGGCTATCTGTAGCAAGCTAGCAAAGGGAGGGCAGTTGTTGGAGGGAAGTGTGCAAGTACGGTGCAGCGCAGCACGTTCCAGAGTGGAGGGGTTTGTCAGCACAAGAGGCCTGAACTGGCAGCCTCCCATGCCTACGGCCATACCACCCTGAATGCGCCTGATCTCGTCCAATCTCGTGCCTGGTTACTACTTGGATGTGAGACGGCCTGGGAATACCAAGTGCTGTAGGCATTTTGCCACTCGCTGACACCAGGCTCGGCCCTGGTCTAAAGTCAGTATCGACTTTCGCAGCTTCCCCGATGGCCGCAGCACCCTGGTGCTAATGGACTCCTTCCCCAAATTACCAATCGTGGAGGTATTCGCCTCCACAGCATTCACACACGTACAAAAGGTTCTTGACAGGACTTTCGCATTCATGTGCCGCCCCGAAGAAATCAGGTCCAACAATGGACCCCCCTTCCAGTGGCGAGAATTTTAGGAATACTAGGAGGGGAAAGCCATTCGACACTGAAAAATCACCACACAGTGGCTGCAAGCGTATGGCCAGGTGGAGCGGTTCATGAGGGCGCTCAACCGGGCTCTAAGCATCGCGGTGGAACCTGTGGAAGACGTGGGAAAAGCCCTACATCAATTCCTGGATGCCTATAGGCCAGAGGTCTTCAAACATTTTTTGTCTGAGCCCCCCGGCTACATTTTTTTAGATGTCGGGCCCTCCCACCTCCCGGCAGAAATATCTGGAATCTGGTACACTATATAATCGACTGCCACCCGCATCTCACAGGCCATATCTGGCAAATAATGTTAAACATAGTAAGAGTGTTTAGTAAACTGCAGGTTTGTGAGTGGGTGTGGTTAAATGACAGAGGCTTATTACACAGTTTAAATCAAAATTTTCCAAGATGAAATGTGCGCAAATATCTTTTACTATGAAGCTTTGTTTTACACATATAATACATGATTTGACATAGATTGATAATTAACACCACTAACATTAATGTGATGGGTGTGCCTGTTTTTCTCCACAGAGACGGTCAATCTGTGGATGGATTTTTGCTACTGCCATCCTCAGGTTGTGCTCCACATCTAGTATTGACCGGTACTTAGGGGCATATTATCAAGACAGGCGATAAAACTGTCGCTGCTTTAGCGGCAGAAAACTGCTACTAAAACAGCGATATTGGGCTTGATAATATGCTCTATGGAATGCCAATTGAAGCCCATGTTAGATGTCCTTCAAATTTACAAAATACTGCAACTACATCAAAGAACCCAAGCTTGTTACATCCACCTGTTACTACTTGGCAGCCCCAAACCCACCAGTGACCTTTTGACACCGTTCAGCCTCAACTCGGGTGTGCCAGTTTTCACTTCTCTCATGCTTGGCGAATCCTGTACTTTTTTGCTGTCTGCTATCTCTACAGCCTGCTTGGAGTGTTTTCCTTCATTACGTACTTACATGTTTTCAGCTTTAACCTATACATGCCAGATTCTACTTTACTTCAACTGGTATCCTTCAGTCATTTACAGAAACCTGGCATCGTTCATGGCTGTGATTGTGTTATGAACCAGCATTTTGTGAGCAGCAGCGTTTAATTTAACTGGACTGCCACCTTTTATTCATTTCAAAATTCAACGTCGGATACCCATACTGGCATCTTGAGGTGTGCAAGATTTTATCGCACTCAGGCTTGGTGAGTTTGCCATTTTCGTTTTTCTTCCTTTCCTGCGTTGCATTTATGTGAGGCTTTCATACTACGACAGAGCACCTTAAGTGCTTAGCGGGTGTGCAGCCTGCGATGATGCCCCGTCCTGGCAGTCCAGACTGGTGATGATTTATGTGAGGCCTGCTGGACCGCAGTGTAGGCCTGAGCCAGCAGGCAGTGCTGTCCTAGCGGCACTGCCTCGCGGGTCACAGAGTTAGTAGCACCTAAAGGGCTGTGCGGGTGTGCAGCCTGCAATGATGCCGTGTGCACTGATATGATCACTACCATAGCGAAATCAAGACCCAGAATCAAGTGTGTGACCTGTTGGCCTGCGGAGTGGGGCTGCAGTATGTGTAGGGTCCCATTTTCACGGGCACAGGGCTTAGAGCTTGCACTGGCAGGTGGTGAGTCCTCTTAGAAACAATCCGGTCACAGAAGGTGAGCAGTGAGGCCTGGGTGCGCGGGGGCTGGCAGTCACCGCTGGGCGGCGGGAGGGGTTGGGCTGCAGCAGCCTGTGTGCGCAGGGGAGTGTAAGCAATGATGGCGTGTGCAATTATATGGACTCTGCCATTCATAAATCTGGACTCTGTTTCAGACAAGGGATCTGGTGGACCGCAGTGTATACCGGAACGTGGTTGGAGACACACCGATGGAAGCAGGTGAGCAGTGAGGCCCGGGTCCGCAGTGTCGGCACCCTCTCTCCCTTTCTTCTTTTCAGTGTCTCTCTCCCTCTCTTTCTCTCTCTCTCCCTCTCTTCCCCTCTTTCTCTCTCTCTCCCTCTTTCTCTCTTCCTCTCTCTCTTTCTCTCTCTCCCTCTCTTTCCCTCTTTCTCTCGCTCTCTCAATCTCTCTCTTTCTCTCTCTCTGTCTCTCTCTCTATCTCTCTCTTTCGCTCACTCTCTCTGTTCTTTGATGAGCGCAGGACACACATTCTTATCTAGAATTTTGTCTTGCAGGCTGTGACCTACAAATTGTCCTGAGAAGACCCACCATGACTCTTTATACTTTATAATAGTTGTTTTTAGTTTTTTTTAATGAAATGTTTTGTCTCGTGATTCAAATATGAATGAGGGATTCTCCTTTTTCTGAACACACATGCATGCTGATTGTTGTAATTGTGCGACGTCAGGCGAATTGTTTCGTGCATGAATTTGTGGAGTTGATGTAACATATCTTTGTCCATGGGGCGAGTGGGGGTGGTGGCGGTGGGTGTTGTGGCCCTCTTGGGGCTCCAGGCTACATGTTCAGTATCTCCATGGCATCTGTTGTTCTTCAGGTATAGCTTTGGGCTGGGTTCCCTTTTCTGGTGCAGGTTGTCGTGCGACTTTACACCGGGTCAGAGCAGGTGTTAAATCCCTGCTTTTAACGCGCCTTTTCACCTGTTTTGGGATCTTATCACGAACTGGCTGGTCGTTGGGAATGTTGTGGAGTGGTGTAGCCACGGCTTTTTGCACGGTGACGGGAACGCCTACACTGCATCTCAAGAGCGCTAGTTGCCTGGGTCATCTGTGGCAATGTTTTTTGAGGTTGCTATCTCAGGTAAACTGGTGATTTCAGCTGTTAGCACCAGCTTGTGAATGGGGCGATAAAATTATCGCCACTTTGGCTGCGAAAAAGTGCAGATAACTCGGTGATAAATCCTTGAGAATACGCCCCAAAGAATCAAACATTTTTCCAAGGTAAATTTTATTTTCTGCTGCCCAGTGTTGTTTCTTATCCTCCTCTTTTTACTCACAAAAGGTGGGAGGGCAACGCCCATTTTGACCATTAATGCAGCCTGCCTGCTTGCCTGGCACACTGTGCATGGATGGGGGAGGGGATCTTAGCAGCTGACTCCCTGGGCTGGAGGTTCGGCCTCCCCTAGAGTGGGCGGGGCTCCAGAGGAGACGTCACAGCTGTCTAATGAGGCAAAGTTCGAGGATAGCCTGGGAGCAGGAATGACAATGTAAAACCGAGCGCGGCCCTCTGTTGGCAGTCAGTAGAATTGCAGGCTTTAGTCTGAAGGAAATCTCCAATGAGGCCATGGTATAGGAGAGATGGTTAATCCGGCATACCCATAATGCATCTGCATAAGCATAGAACTGTCACCATAGCGAAAGACCATTATCAATAATTATTGGACATTGATTCTAAAACTCTTTTGTGACATAAGAGCTGGTTCTTTTGGTTATACTGAAGGACTGTAGGGTGATACCACCATAATTGTATGATGTTAATAATTATATAGTACCCGTGAAATAAGGTATTTGTAGTACATTATTTATTCTTTCTTAATAGTTTGGAATCAGTTAGTTACACTTCTTGTGGTGCTGATGACAGACTATAAGTCTAATGTTTGAAAGATCTCTATGTCGTTGAGATCTGATTTTAGAGTGCCACATAAGTGATCTAACCACGTTTGAGAGTTCTGAATGATTAAAAATTGCATACTCCAACAAACGTAAAATTTTCCAATGTGTTTTCCTGAGCACTGCTCTTGTCAGGCGCCACTAAATGTGCTTTCATCGCCCATGGTCCGCTAACGTGAAGATGTAATCTCTCTGAGAACCTCTGTTGGCCGTCAATGGCATTGCAGTGTTTCGGCTCCTTCGATCTCGAGTATGGACTTTAAAAACAAGCACTGGTAAATCCAGCGTACATATAATGCAGTGCAAGCACCAAACCGCCAGTAGAGTAAAATTGTAAAAAAAAAAATTGATGCTTGTATGGCACTACTCACCCGCACGGCGCTTGTACGAATACCGCTGTGGAACCCATCCTGGCTTTCCCTGTGAGGCGTCCACTCCTGGGCACCCCCAAGGAGGAGGCCAGGCATCCTTAGCGTTGTGGGGGCCATTGTGGAGATTAAGCAAGCTATTGGCCAGAGTTGCAGAGTGGGACTCCATATTTGGAATAGGCACCGAGGCGAGAATTATCAGGTCCGTGGAATCTTTTAGCCCAAGACCCGCCGAGGCGGTGAATTGAACCCTGGTCCCGGGCTAGACCTCTGCATCAGGGTCTGCCGCTCTAATCATTGAGCCACACTTCTCCACTTGTAAGGAACACGCCATTAATTATTGGGCAATAATTTTATGTTTATCCTGTAAATTATGTGGGGCAGATTTACAGCAAAGTAACGCAGCACGGTGCAGCAAGTCATTTTGCTGCGCCGTGCTGCGTTAGTTTGGAAAGCACAGAGATGCAACATATTTACAAGAATATCTCGCATCTCTGTGCTTTCCCCTGCACTGGCGCTCAAACTGCAGCCATGCGCCAGCGCAGGCACCCTTGCACCATGGTGTGTTGCGTGGGTACACCCACAGCAGCACCCATGGAACGCCCCTTCCAAGGGGCCATATTTACAAGGAGAGGAAAAGTCATGCAGGGTGGCTTGTCCTCTCCTTGTAAATATGGAGAAGCCCCCTGGTCCTCCGCAGGGGGCTTGTAACTTTGCCCCTATCTATTTAATAACCACGGGGCATATTAGCAACACCTTGTTCCGTTTTAGCAGCAGGAAACTAATAGAATTCCAATAAAAGCCCAGGTTAGATGTCCTGCACAAGAAGTGAGACGAAAGGAGAGGCTCTGGCACGCCAGCTGGGACTTTAAGAACAAGGAAGCTCATAAACTCCTTGTTAGGAAATATAAAGCTGAGATTACACGGGCCAAACAAGATTACTTTGTAACCCTGACCACCTCGCTCTCCTCGCCGAAGGAGCTCTTTAAAACTGTTGACTCTCTAGTCAACCTGCAAGCCCCTGACCCTGTCATTCCTTCGCAGGATCTGTGTGACAGGATTGCCTCCTTTTTCCACACCAAAATACAGGATATCCATCTGGCCCTCGAGGAACAAAGAGTCTGTGTCAGTGCATCTGTTACTCGGGTTGAGATGAATATGAATACTACAGACATCTCCCCATTGTGCACCCTGGACTCCTTTCCTTCGCTGGCCTTACAAGATCTGGAGATCCTGATTAATAAGATCAAATCAGGATCCCCTCTGGATACCTGCCCACTGAAAATCATCAAGCAGTGTAGGGAGACTCTCTTACCACCGCTGCTAGACATAATGAATCTAGCTATCAGAGATGGTATCTTCCCAATGGAGTGGAAGAAGGCGGTAGTCAAACCCCTGCTAAACAAGGCATCCCTTGATCCGGAGGTCCTAAAAAACTTCCGTCCCATCTCGTTGCTTCCTGCTCCAGCGAAGATGCTTGAGGCACATCTTAACAAGCATCTCGCTATCTTTGTGGAAAGCTCGGGATGTTTGGACTCCTCCCAGCATAGATTCAGGAGGGAACACAGCACCGAGTCAGCCCTCACCATCGTGCTTGATAAGATCCGCACGACAGTAGATGGGGGCCAGACCTCCCTCCTGGTCCTGCTAGATCTAACAGCGGCCTTCGACACCCTCTCCCCCTCAGTGCTTACATCTTGCCTGAGGGAGGTGGGGGTGAGGGGGGCAGCCTTGGATCTCTTGACCTCCTTCCTTATTGGGAGGGAACAAAGAGTCAAGCTGGGGGAGTTCCTATCTCCATCCCGACCAGTGCTGTGTGGGGTCCCTCAAGGGTCGGCGCTTAGTCCGACCCTTTTCAACATCTATGTGACCCCACTAGCCAGATTAATAAGATCTTTCGGGATGGAGGTAGTCTCTTATGCAGACGACACCCAAATACTCGTCTCTCTCCCCCATTCTGATGTGCTTACCGCCTCCAAGTTTAGATCTTGTATGGAGGCGGTTGGTCACTGGATGATTCAGAACTCTCTAAAACTGAATGGGGAGAAGACTGAGGTGTTGGTGTTTGGGGGAAAAGAAAACATCTGGTCAGCCCATTGGTGGCCTGACTCACTAGGAATATGTCCCTCCCCCACAACGTCTGCTAAGAACCTCGGGGTGATGTTAGATCCAGCCCTTGATATGGGCGCTCAGGTGAGCAGAACTGTCTCCACCTGTTGGGGCCTGATCCACACCCTGCGAAGGATTAGGAAATATCTTTCCCTGCAGGCAAGAAAGCAAATTGCTGTTGCATTGATTGGCTCTCGTTTGGATTACTGCAATGCGCTGTATGCTGGGCTAAACCGGAGCCACTTACAGCGCTTGCAGATGGTCCAAAACGCTATAGCCAGATTTGTTCTGGACATTCCCAGGCGCTCCTCAGCCACTGCGGCCAGGAAATCGCTGCATTGGTTACCGGTGGAATTCAGAATCCGGTTCAAAGTGCTATGTATGACCTACAGAGCCATCGCTAAAAATAGCGACACAGGTATCGGGTCTATCATTTCCCACTATACCCCTGGTAGGAGCCTGCGTTCCTCCGGGAAATTGCTCCTTAAAGCCCCGCGTGTACGAAGAGCCAAATGGGGTGGCAGGGCTTTTTCGACGCTGGCCCCCAAATGGTGGAATGACCTTCCGCTTGATTTGAGATCCCTTCCATCTCTACAGAATATCCGCAATGTTTTAAAAACTCACTTCTTTCGAGAAGCCTATGTGTAAGGACGTCTGTTTCAATTTGATTGTATTGTTAGGCGCCTTGATACCTGCGGGTTATTGTTTATGCGCATTATAAATTTTTATCATATCATATCAGAACCTGGGCTTCTATTGGAATTCTATAACGCATATTAGCAAGCCCATTATCGCCGTTTAGCAGCAGTTTCCTGCCACTAAAACTGCGATAAATTTAACAAGGTTCTTGCTAATATGCCCCTATATTTAGTGTGAAATATCAAAATATTACACGTTGTCCACTTGCTAGTCTAATGCTGACTACACACAGACAAAACAAGTGTGGTGTAATTAGTCCACGGTTTGATGTGAAACTGAAGGATCTGGTAAACCTGGCAGAACAATCTGTTGCCATACTGTCAGTTTTGGTACTTCCTACTTAGATTAGAAGTCATCCATGGTCCTCTTTGGTTGCATTTTGTCCCACTTCATTGTTTTGTCACTTCGTTCTCCCATTTTGCATTTTCAAAATTTTCAACACCTTTTGCACATTTCTTTACTTTCATAACTTTGGATTTTTCGTTTCATTTCATGATAATTTTTTATTTTTGAAGCCTGGCCACTCATTTTAATTGGCTGGCGTCACCGTTTATGCTAAACGGTAGCCTGCCATTGGAAATGAGCTATATGCGTTGCCTCCCTTTCGGCTTTTGGTCCGGCCCATCCGGACTGGATCGCCTGCTTCACGGCTGTCGTGAAGCAATCTCTTATCTGATGCAGTCCAGATGGGCTTCCCAAAAAAAGACAGGGCTCCGCCTGATTATTTTTGCATCGCGCTTTCAATATAAAGTGAAAGCGCGATGCAAAAATAAACAGCGGGAATGTCGAGCGCTTGTTCTCTTAGTCACCCTAAATGTGACGGCCATGCTCAGACGTGTGTTCCGTTGGTCGGTGTCCGTGGAGACCTGGGCTGTTCTGATTAAAGCAGGTTAAGGCTGCGGATGTTCAACTCATTGAGGGGCTTATTTATTAGCCCTTGTGTCACTTTTGCGCCGCCGGTGCATCACTTTTTGGGATGCACCGGCAGCTTAAAAATGAGGCATGTTGCGTCATATTTACAAAGTGACGCATCTAGGTAGATGTGTCATTTGTAAACCCCTGCATCATATTATACCTGTGCCAGGTACAATGTATGCAGGGTGGGCGTTCCGACGCAAAAGAGCCTCGTAGAAGTGATCAAACAATGCATGTGATCTATGAGATTCCACTGCGCCACTTCTAGGATGCAATGTGACTCAGTGCTATATACATAGTGCCCCCTGTATTGCTGGAGTTGCGTCATGCTTCCGACACAACCCCAGCAATGCATAATTTTGCGCCGACAGTCATTCCTTGCGACATGATGCGTCATACAGTAAATATGACGCATCCATCATGTCACGAGGAGGGCGCAATGAAAAGTGACGCATCGCTGTTTTCAAGCAGCGATGCGTCACTTTTCATAAATGAGCTCATGAGCGTTTTTGCTACAGCTGGAATGGCCTGTCTCTAGGAGAATATTTTCTTACACGAATCTCTGCCATTTATTCTCCCATCAAAACCGTCCTCACCACCCCCTCCCCCCCTAGACTTCTTCTAGCCAAGAACATGCTTCTAGTAGTCGGCCAAGCAGCATTGAGAAACTCAACTTTTATTTCAATCCTGTTGCATAAATGCACAAAATGTAGAGGGGCATATTATCAAGGGAAACATTGCCACTTTTTTGGCACGTAGCGCCGAAAAAGCGGTGATTTGTTCATCACCCTATTCACAAGGACACACTAACAAGCGTTAGCGCTTGTTTCCTTGCAACTTTACATGTCAGAAATCAATATTGCTAATGACATGCAAAGTAGGCGTTCCTGAGCACAACAACATGGGAATCCTCGCTAACACGGCTTTGCGATATTTACAAGCCATGCAGCAGACCTGCGAATCGATAAAAACAACTGCGCTAACCGCGGTTATCGCAGGAATGTAAAACCTGCTTTTAAATTGACTTAAATGACAAATATTTGCCTATGCCTCCAAATTTTTAAATTACACGATGATTCAGGTGAAGATAAACCAAAATTTATTAGTTTACCCAGACATTAATTTCTGTCTTTCAATTAATTCTTAGTTTACACAAACATTTCTTATTTTACAAAAACAGACCTAAGACCACTATCGACCTCATGTCTTAGCCATATACAATTTTGGAAAAACAATTTGTGCATATGTACAGTGAAAAACAAACAAATAAAGTTTTTGCGAAAATAATTTTTACCATAAGTGCACATTCATGACATGGACAGATTGACCATAAAAATTGTGAGTGATATGTGACTTTTTACAATACAACGATCACAAACATAGGGAGAAAAAAGAGAAAATATATTTCTAACAAGATCAACTCCCAAGACCTGAACCAAATGGATTCACTTTTGTTCAGGAAAATTGCCCATTTTTGCATCAGTATCAATGACCAAAAGGTCAAGAAAGGGGGTGCCGACGCGTTTCGAATCCTGTTTAATGGCTTGCAGGATTCTCGTCAGGGCGGTGTGATTCTAGTCCATGGGAACTGTTTGGAAAAGGAAAGGACGATTTGTTTACCAAAAGGAAAGGGTCCTCGAGCCATTTACTCTTACAGCAACAATTGAAGCATACCTTGTGTGATTACTGCCCAAAGTTGCTCCTGTGAAAATGAAATGTCGTCTGTGCCGCGGGGTTTGGACTGCAACAGAGTAAGGATTTGATCAGGTACGGGGGTGGGGGAATTGCTATTACAAACACGGATTGTAGTTTAAAAAGGTACCTTAAATGATCCTGACCCCTTGGCAAGTGTGCCGGTGTCTTGAAAATAATCGGATTATTTGCTCGTGTTCATCACTAGAGGAAGGAAAACAAGGCATGTTTAAATGCCCCGCTCGTTCGGTGGTGCGCCAAATATCAGCGCCAGTGGGAGAAAAAAACTTACTTGTCAATGACTCCGCGGTAGCGGGAGAAATTCTTGACCACTTTCTGTTCGACTCCCGTTTGTCTTGCTTTTGAAATCTGGGGGGCAAGGGTGGGAATGAAACATCAGTGCGCTAATCCTTTGCTTGTTTTGCCTGCTGCGCAATGTTAAATCGCCGTGGGAGCGAGTCTCTATCTTACCAAGATCGTCTGTTAGAAACTCCACTTGTGGAACTCACTGCAAACCGTCACACTATGATTGTAGGTGTCCACCGTTTTGCCGGTTCTTACATTCACATAGCATGTGATGTGTTCTCGGCCAATCAGGTTTAAAGGTGGATCATGGGGCATTATGGGATTTGGAGTTTAGAAACAACAAGGTTTCATGCCCTATTGATTTCACTAAGGCTATTCAGGCCCTTATTTACACTGTCAAACTTAAGAATTAAGTATGCCTCCTTGCGCAATAGCATTGTTTCAACGTCAGAAAAGTGTTTTGGGTCAATCCATGCCAATGTGGTCCATTTGAAGACCCGGCCCACTTAAAGCCCTGGGGCCTTATTTATGAAGGCCTTGCGCCGCCGGTGCGCCACTTTTAAAATGGGAAAAAGTGACGCACCGGCGGCGCAAGGCCTTCATAAATAAGGCCCCTGGTTTTACTCATATCACCGACAGCGACTGATTTTCCGGTTGTAATTTCGACCATTTACCGTAAATCTACAGCAGTAGGTCTTGTCCCTGCCATGAAAAGGCTGCTGCTGATGCCACAGTCTGACTGAATGGGCCAGGAGTAATGCAATTACTATTCTAGGCCTATGCTAATTATGCTATTATCTGTAAACCACATAAAGAGCTATATTTTTCTTATGGCAAGGTCTGTGCTATATAGGTGAACTCAGTAGTAGAAGTCTAAACAGTTGCCAACATGGTATCACAATACACATGTTATAGGTTTTTGGGCAAACCATAACTCATCCTCTCACCACTCACTACTCTTGACTGCACAAAGGACATCACCAATAACATCTCGAGTTGCATTATGAAGGGCATCACTGAACAGATGAATGGCTCTTGCTCATAACAATACACATGTTCAACAATTTTTTCAAGGCACAGTTTGAGAATTTTTGTCCACCAAAACCTCTTACATGACGGGTATTTGTAAAAGTGCAAGTTCACGCGGAGGCATCTTGGTGCTGAATAACAGATGTTTATTGTTACCCAACTCAGGGGCATATTATCAAGAAACAGCGTTAACATTATCGCCACTTTAAAGCTAAAGCTAAAGCAGCGATAATGGGCTTGATCATACCCCCTTGTGAATTTCCATGGAAGCCCACGTTCTGGTGTGAACATGGGCTTCTATGGGAATTCTCTACGGCGTATTATCAAGCCCATTATCGCCGCTTTAGCAGCAGTTTTCTGCCGCTAAAGCGGCGATAATGTTAACGCTGTTGCTTGATAATATGCCCCTCAGTGGTACTCATTTTATCAACCTCAGATGGATGAAGGGCTGAGTGGACCTGCCAGTATTTGAACCTGGGACCATGAGGTCGAACACAGGTCCCTGCAGTGGACGCATTAGTCCACTGAGACACCAAATGCTCCTGCCGATAGAGACTGTATAGCTGGCTGACACACAATATGGTTTCTGACCCATTGTTTTTAACTTTGGCCCCACACCCATCAGTCCAACTGCACCATTTACTTAGACAACAGACTTTAAAGACTCTAAACAGCACGTAGTCACAACCCTAAGCCACACTTGGGGGCCGATTAGGATGATGGGCGGACTTAGTCCGCCCGCCATCCCATCGTGGAAAGGGACCGCCAGCCATAAGGGCGGGGGTCCTGTGGGGGAAATTAGGATGCGCATGTGGCGGGTGCATCCTGTATTTTTAACATTGCTGCGTCGCCGTCGCAATGGTAAAAATACATATTGTGCATTTGAAAGCATAACGTGACAGGCACCGCGCGGTGCCTGCCACGTTGTTCTTTGAAATGCAGGGGCGTACCATAGGGACCACCCATGTGCACCCCCCACCCCCCGGAGTCCGTGGGGGCCTGCAACGGGCCCCCGCAGGTAGACTCTGCATGCCTTTCCGTGGCAGCATTGCTGCCACGGAAAGGCATTGAAAAATGCCCATTGTAATATGGCTGGCGGTGTCTGATAGACACCGCCACCATATAGAACAGAGTTTTCTGGATCCCATAGATAATATACTTAATGTGTGGATTTTTGTGAAACATTGGTTGCACCTGGTGTACCACTAACTGGTACAGCGCTCTCAGGGCTTATTACTTGAAATATACAGGATGCATTTATCTCTCCAAACCATATACATAGTGGGTTGCGGGGTGATAATCAGAATTATGAGATAATTTGGATTGGAATCAGGGAGGGTATCATGGTGGGGCCCGGCCTGCAATAAAAGTAAAACAAACATAGGAGCATATTCTCAAGGGCAATTTCGTCGCTTTTGCAGCACTTTTTGCCGAAAAAGCAGCTATATTTTTATTGCCCTATTAGCAAGCCTGCGCTAACATGCATTAGCGCAAGCTTACAGGCACTTTTTCCATTGCCTTGCATGTCAGTGATATTTATCGCTAATGACATGCAAGGTAGGCGTTCCTTACTTAAATTCCATTAAAATAGTTGCAAACTCAACAACGCCCTATTATCAATGCAGGCCCTGATCCGCAAAGCAGTAATAAAACTCACGCTAACCGCGGTTATCGCAGAAATTTTACTCCTGTTGAAAACCTGACTTAACCATCTTTCCAATGGGAGGTGGATTGATGGGTTAAGTGTACACTTGCGGAGTAGCAAGCTTTTTCATATCGCTATATTTTTATCGCAGGATTTCCCCCGCTATCGCAGGTTATCCCCCTATTGCTGGATTTTACATCGTGTTGATAATACGGCGCTAACAAGGCGATGTAATCCAGCGATAATAAAAACCTTGCTAAACAAAGATTGCAATAATTATTGCATATTGTTGCTAATATGCCCCATAGTGTATCTTATGCTCTCGGCCTCAACTCCCTGTCTGTTCTTTGGCTTCTTAGTCTCCCTTGATCACCTTATCATTCGACTGCTACCAGAAGGCTCCAGTCTGTGCAGCTATTTGTCTCCGTGTGGGAGAGTGCAGTGTGTACTGCTGTGCCTGTGACACGCACACAGTCGAGAACGTTTCTCAGAAAAGAACCACTTTGCTATGGTAACTTTCAAAACTGAAATATTGCAGGGCAGTACATCCTGTCCCACGTCAAAAGTAAACTCATTTGGGTCTTAAGTACATTTCACACATTTAATAAGTGAAAGGAGGAGTACTCGTGACAACGACTTCGTCGATGCAGCCAGAGCAACGGAGCACGCGCAACATTTATTCAAAGACTAAAGAAGGACCACTTAGGGTAGAGGGGCACAATGTTTAAACTGGTGAGTCCGTCACAGTTAATGACGCTTCTCAAGAGCAGGGTGTACCGTGGGCTCGGCCAGGGTGTGGGGTGAAACGGCTGACACTAAATCCGCCCCTTATGGACAGGTGACATGGATGCCGTGGGGGGTCAGTGGTGATGGTGAAGCTCTTTGCTTCAGAACTGAGGGCCCCTCACACACAGCAGTATGTGGGGATCTGGCCATGTCTGCGCTGGCTGAAGAGCCAAGGAGAAGTGGGCAGACTCTGGGTGGGCTCCATTGCAACTAGTTGCTCAATTTGCACATTGTTTTCTTTCATGTTTTGAAGCATTGTCCTTTTCCCCAGGGCAGTTAGGTCGTTCCCACCCAGATGTATAACTAGGATGACAGGTACTGCCTTTACTGCGCATGCGCTGCTGCTGGCGCTCATGCATTTTTAACTCGCCCTGTTTTGGATTTGATTTCTTCATTTTATTTACTTTTTCCCCTGCTTTTAAGCGGGATTAGGCTGGGTTTCACTTCCCTCCCTCCCTCTTACCGCATTTAAAGGAGCTTGCATCGCCGTTTTGGCGAGTCCAGGTCCCGGGGTATGTCCTGCCTAGGAGCCATCTTGGTTTGGGCTCATCACCACATCGACGGGCGCCATCTTGGAGCGTCCTCGCGCTGGGCTTGGATTGCCTATTTAATGCTCTCCTCTCCCGCGCAGGTGGGTCGCCCTCGCTTAGCCGGAGTCGTGCCAGAGTCCTGCCCGTCTGCGCCCGTCCACGCTAAGGACGTGCGGGGCGCTGCGGTTAGCTGGGCTCTGGCAGGCTCCCTTGGTGTGTCATCATGCTAACTTATTCGAGAGAGAGCCTATACATTATTGGCCAGGCTGGTCAGAGGTGTTCTCTGCCGCCTGTCCACCCGCTTTGTGGCCCGTATCGTTGCCGCTGTAATGGCTAGGTGCTGGATCTACCGGGGACAATCCTTCGGAAGGCTTCAGTGCCGGCTCATCGGCTTAGGGGCTCTTTACCCTCACTGCGGGTTTCCAACCTAAATGTTAGATCTGCTCTGAGCCACTACCAGAACATCTATGATTTAGTTGAGGATGGTGCCCCAGATGTCCTAGCCATCACGGAAACCTGGCTTCAGGACACGGATGTAGCTATTCCAAATCTGGTTTGTCCTCCTGGCTATTCTATGTTCACTTTGAACAGACCTTCCAGAGGTGGCGGTATAGCGCTTATAGTCAGGTCCTGCTTTCCATGCGTGTGGAGTGGCCTTAACATCGCCGGTTGCGAAAGCGCCTCTTTTAAAATCACTGTCAGCCCTGAATTTACATTCTCTGGGATGGTGGTGTACCGTCCGCCGGGTAGTGATGTGGTGTTTCGAAGTTCGTTTCCGGATGCCATTGGCACACTGGTCACAGGGTGTGCCAATTATTCTATCTTGGGCGACCTGAACTTACATTTTGACACACCCTCCAACTTGGCGGTTCGCAGCATCGTCGCTGACTTAGAGGCCTTTCAGCTTGTTCAGCTGGTTTCGCAGCCTACCCACATAGGGGGTCATACGCTTGACCCCTTTTTTTACCAACTTGCCGGATACTAAAATTACATCTATCTCTCCGTTAGCATGGACCGACCATTTTCTGGTGACCATTCTGTGTCCCATTCCGACGGCCCCTTCCATCCCGTCGGTGAGATGTGTTCCAAGGAGATTGTGGAATAAACTTAGGCTAGAGGATTTTCACCACCTTCTAGCGGAAGATCCGTTGGGTCCACTGGAAGATGTGGAGGAGGGGTATGACCGCTTCTGCTCCTGGACTACCAGGGCTCTCGACACTCTGATTCCCATCATATCGAGTAAAATCAGTACTAGAGAGTCGAGCCCCTGGTACGACAGTGCCCTGCGTGCCTTGAAGGGAGCCTGTAGACGGGCAGAAAGAGCTTGGCGAAAGACATATGGAGCTGATTTAAAAGCTGCATATGCTGTATCTATCAAGATTTACCATCGGGCCATTTGTCGAGCTCGGGCAGCTTATTATGCTGCAGAATTTCGCTGTAGCCCAAACCCGTCGAAGACCATCTTTAAGGCCGTGAAGGATCTGGTAGCGAAGCGAACTTCCTCGGTAGTGGTGAGCTCCACCTCCCACTGTGAATCCCTGGCTGCGTATTTTCTGGGGAAAGTCCAAACAATCTATCAGGCATTCCCTAACACAGGGATCGACTTGGGAAGTTCTAATGTGACGCCACACTCTACCACCCTGCTTTCCTTTCCCCCTCTTCCCTTAGATGGGTTTGACAAACTCGCTCTGCGAGTTAAATCTGGCTCTCCTTCTGATCCAGTTAGACCTGCTCTGTTTAGAGAGCAGGCCTTTATGGGGCGCACTGTTGTGTGTTCCCTTGTCAACCTATCCTTGGAGGCAGGGGTGGTTCCAACTAAGTGGAAGCAGGCGGTGGTGTCTCCCATCCTCAAAAAGCCTTCCTTGGACCCATCTAAGCCCGAAAACTATCGTCCCATCTCGCTGCTGCCTTGGCCGGCGAAGATAACAGAGGCCCATGTCAACTTGGCCCTGTCTGAGTATCTCGCTCGATCCAATGTCCTCGATCCCACACAAAACGGCTTCCGTGCTGGGCACAGCACGGAGACCGCCCTTCTTGTGATGGTGGAACATCTCCGTGCGGTGTTGGATGCTGGACAGACAGCGGCGCTGATACTGTTAGATCTCAGCGCCGCCTTCGACACAGTCTCTCACAGCATCCTCCTGCATCGGCTCGAGGAGATAGGTGTCGGCGGACAGGCTCTGCAGTGGTTCCGCTCCTACCTTGGCAATCGTTCCTTCTGTGTTTCCATCTCTCCCTTCAAGTCCAACTTCCAACCACTGGCCATGGGGGTTCCGCAGGGATCCTCGCTGAGTCCCACGTTGTTTAATCTCTACGTGAGACCGCTAGCTGATGTCGCTAGGCAGTGGGGCCTAACCTTGGTCTCATATGCCGACGACACACAGCTGGCGGTTACTCTCAGCGGGGATGCGGAAGTAGATGCCCCCAGGTTTCAGGATGGATTGAAGGCGGTGGCTAGCTGGTTGACAGGGAACTGTCTCCAGCTTAATGCCACTAAAACAGAGGTTATGGTTGTCGGTAGGGGAGCGGAACTCTGGGGTGACCAATGGTGGCCATCTGAGTTGGGACCATCCCCGGCGCCGGTTTTGGAGCTGAAAAATCTGGAAGTTTGGATAGACTCGGGTCTGACTTTCGTAGGACATACTAAAAGAACAGCGGCTTGCTGCTTTGGTCTGTTGAGAGGCTTAAGACCTGTTCTTAAGTACTTTGATGCCCCAACTAGACAGTTAGTAATCCAGGCCACTGTCATCTCTCGCCTGGATTACGCGAGTTCTCTTCTCGCCGGGGCCAATCAGGCTGAGCTTACTCGATTACAACGGGTACAAAACGCCGCAGCCAGGGCGATTGTCGGCCTCCCTAAATTCTGTTCGGTGGCGAATGTTCTTCGCTCCCTACACTGGCTCCCAATAAGGAAGCGTATTCTTTTCAAGGTACTCTGCCTGGCTTTTAAGATCTTGAGAGGCATAGGCCCTGAAATCTTGTCTGGCTCTCTTTCCTTCTATGTCCCTACTCGCACTCTTCGCTCCCAGGTCCAGGCCCTGGTTGTAGTCCCCAGATACAGGCTTTGCCGCATGGGCGGCCGTTCCTTTGGTGTAAAGGCGGCATCAGCTTGGAACTCTCTCCCGGTGGAATTGCGCCTCTTAGAGGATCTTATGGCTTTTAGAAAAGCCTTGAAAACATTCCTGTTTTAGTCTCTTACCCCCAGCCTGTGTTATGTACTTAGAGTGGTCCTCCCTGGTTCTTTTTTTAGCTGTGTTATGTCTTTTATGCATTTCCTGTCAAATGCGCCAGGACGCTCCTTAGCTGGAGTAGCTGTGCGCACAATAAAAACCAATAACATAACATAACATAACATGTTGGGAGGATGGGTGCTTCCCCCCAGTCTCTGTTGCAGTTTGCCCAACAACCCATTCCAAAGCATGCCTGGGTGTCCCAGCCAAATTATCTCGGTGTTGGAAAAACCATGCCTCCACTTCCTGTATTCAGCCCACTGTGCCAGTCTCAAGACACCAGAATAGCCAATCACCCAGACCTTTGTTCATGGCAAATAAAGAAATGTGATGTTGCAAAGCGTTTATTGACACCACAGCACATCAACATGAAAACCGTAAATTACATTCCAAAACACACTGCTGCCAGTCCCCGGCACTCCGTGACAGAAACAAAATTAACGTTCGTGGGCTCATGGCTGTATGTATCGTTTGAAACACTGGGATTCCCACCGCCCGACTTGTTTGATCCCTTCTGCTGGCAAGCCTTCCTTGAATGCTGTTGTTGCCGCCCCTATGCCGAAAGGGTGACTGCATAAACGCTTGCCCAGATCTACGTTGCTGGACAGCGGCAAGCATGCGTGCATAATGTGTTCCACCTGGAACTTTGTCAGGGGCGTGCCATCTGTGTGCAAAAGCAGATACCCATCCACTACCGGGCGCAGGGCCAGATAGGCAGCGAGCAGGCCCACAGGGCAATACCTGCCATCGCCCAAACTGTGCAGTCAGAACACATTCCCTTCCTCGGACTGGTCCGTCTTAGATCTTCTTAGAGTTATTTTAAGGGAAGCCCCAAAGAGCACGCATCCTGTATTTTCAAAGCCACCCCAGACCTGACGTGCTTAGATCTAGCCACTAGATTACTAATTCTGAGGGCCCAAAGAAAGCCAGGCTTAAGGTGGCTACAAATAATGCTGCTTCAAACGCAGAGTGGGTAGCCTTGTGCACCCAGTCCAGCATCCCCTGTAAGGTCTCAAAGTCTATGGGGGACCTATTGTCCGGTGCCCTCGGTTCATTCCTGGCCCAACCTTTCAATGCTGCTCTGATCAAGAAGGATTTGGTGGGGTCGGACTGGCCCCTCAGTCTACCGTGGTGATTAATTGCCACAAGATGGCCTGAAATCCAAGAATTACTCTTCTCGTTGTCCTTGGCCCACACTATGAAAGACTGTACTCTGTTATCTAGAGATGGCCTGCCTTCCTCCCAGGATCCCACCACGGAACAGAATTTGGCAACGCAGGACCTGTATCTCTGACTGGTCCTGGGTGCTAGGGACAGCTTACCCTACCCCCTCAGTCTGTCTTCCACTTCAGCAGGAACCAGAGGTGTTGTGGAAAAAGGGTCATCTCCTCTCTTGCTCTCGGCCATGCCTTCTGGAACCGGTGCCACTGAAAACGAGAGAGAGCATCAGCCGCTGTGTTTTGTACACCCTAAATGTGTTGCGCTCTGCATTCAACATTATTGTACAGACACGCCCGCACCAACTCCCTCAGGAGGCACAAAACCAGAGGGCAACTCGCTGGCTTGGAGTTGATGGTCTGCACTACTGCCAGGTTGTCAGACCAAAAGAGGACCCTCTTAGCCACCAGTACTGCAGGCCACAGGTAAAAAGCTACCACAATTGGGAACAACTCTAACACTTTGATGTTGTGATCCTCTACTTATCTAGAGTTGGGCCATTTCTCAGCACACCACTCCCTATCCAGGATGGACCTGATACCTTCTCTTCCTGATGTGTCTGTAAATAGTGCTAGGTCAGGGCTGCCTGCCCAAGGAGCCCTCCAAATTACAGAGCCGGTAAAATTGTCCAGGAACTCCGCCCTCATGACCAGGTCCTGTCTCACTCCGTTACTTAGTTTCACCATGTGGTGCTTCTTTTTGACCTTGGCAGTGACCCTGGCTAGACTTCTGGCAAACACCCTACCCGCCTGGATGACCCTGGCCGCAAAGTTCAGCTTCCCAAGGAGACATTGGATGGGTTCCAAGATGGCTCTGTCCTGCCCCAACACTGACTGGATAAGTTGCTCTAGGTCCCGAACTTTATCTGAAGGCAGTCTGGACTCCCCTGCGATGGTATCAAGCTTGATCCCCAGAAAAGTTAAGACCTGCGCCGGGTCAACTGTTTTACCTGGCGTCAGGGCGACCCCCAGGTGGCTGGCCAACTTCTCGAAGTCTGCAAGGGCCTGATTACAGTCCTGCGTGCCATCACTCCCTATGAACAGGAAATCGTCTAGATAATGGGTCACCCCATAGGTATCCTGGAGAGCCGACTGCAGGAAGCAACTGAACGCCTCAAAATATGCACAGGACACCGCACAACCCATGGAACATCTCTGTCTCCTCAATTGGCGCCTGCGCCATCTTCTCATGCAAAACTGCGGTGCCTTTGGGACCTATACAGGCCCTATCCTGTATGTACCACTTTCACTTAATCACACTGGCTTCCTGTGCATGTCCAATCCTATGGGTTTTAGGGGAACTCATCACCCACGGCAGTATCGGGACCTCAGGTCTCAAAATCACATAATTTCCTAAGGTTAGTTGCTCCGTATCCATGAGAGCCCAGTACCATCCAAGCTTTTGTTTCTCAAAAGGAATATTGGGGCATATTAACAAGAAAGGAAAAAAAAATTATCCCGCTTTAGCGTCAGGAAACTGCCGCTAAAGCGGCGATAATGGGCTTGCTATAATATGACCTAGAGAAATCCCATAGAAGCCCAGGTTCAGAACATGGGCTTCTATGGGAATTCTCCAGGGCATATTAGCTAGCCCATTATAGCCGCTTTAGTGGCAGTTTCCTGCCGCTAAAGCGGCGAACATTTTATCTCCCTTTCGTGATAATATGGAACATAATGTTCTCCAGCGTCTGGCAATTACTTCGTCCAAAACCCTGAAGGTAGTTTTGTTCTTCCCTGCTTTTGCCACAAACTCCAATTAGCATATGGTCCCTTCACTGTTACATTCAAATCAACATCTCCATCCCTCACTGGCCACAAATCTAAAGCATGCTGAATAGCCTCTTTTGCTAATTCAAATGCCGTGTGCTGCTGCTCACCCCATTCAAACGCATTCTTCTTTCGTGTAACTCTGTTAAAAGGGCCAAAATCTGACTCAAATGGGGAATATGATGTCTCCAAAAACCAAATAAACCAATGAACCTCTGAGTAACTTTTCTATTTCCCGGTACCGCAAACTGTTTAATTGTCTGTCTCACTTGGGGCACCACTTCTCAATGTCCCTGATGCCATTGGATACCTAAAAATGTACACTCTGTGAGGGTCCTGGTAGTTTGTCAGGATTGATCTCCCATCCTTTGCTTTGAAAGTGCTCCACAATTCTGTCTAATCGAACCTGCACTTGTTCCTGCGTCTCTCCCTGTATCATCACATCATCAATGTAATGACAAATCTGTACTCCAGGAATAACTGACACTTCATCTAAATGCTCTGCCGCCAGCCGGTGACAGATCGGGGGACTATGCAAGTACCCTTGAGGTAAATTTCTGAATGTCATTTGTCTACCGCCCTATGAAAAACTGAATTGCTCTTGACATTCGGGGGCTATTGGTATCGAAAAGAAAGCATTAGCAATATCAACAGTCGGATACCAAGTAGCAAGATGTTTTTGTAATTTCTCAATCAAAGTAACTGTGTCTGGGACAGCAACAGTCAAAGGAGGTGTATGCTTATTCAGTTCACGATAATTAATTGTCATACGCCAAGAATTATCACTTTTGCACACGGGCCAACAACGATTATTCCAAGCGGATGTAATCTTGGTTATCACACCTGCTTCTAACAAATCCTGAATAGTCGCACTCATTTTGTTTTGTCCACCTGGAATGCTATACTGTTTCACATGAATCACTTTAGTAGCCTGAGGCAATTTCACTGGGGGAATTTTCAAATGACCGACCCTCATAGCAGCAAATGAAATGTACTGCTTCGATCCAAACTGCTATTGTCCTTCAATTAAATGCAAAGTCGTTCCATTCAAAATATCAATTCCAATAATATATTCAAAGAGAGGCACAATCAATGCAGTATATTCTCTTTTTGGTATTCTCCCTATGTTCATGCGGACTTTAGTCTGCACTGCTGGGATCTCTTTGCCGCCTAAACCTGTAATAGTTAAATACTGTCCAGTACATTTTTGGGGATTTCCAGATATCAGACTGGCCTCCGCTCCGTTATCTACTAAAGCTCGGGCCCTCTGAATATTACGATGTCTCCAATAAATTTCAATATCAACATAAGGTCTGTTGTCTTTGTGAACCCACCTTTGCACCGGAGCTTGACCTATTTCCTAGTCTGTCTTATATCTGTCTTTCGCCCAGGTCAAATCAGGATACATCGATTCGTATCTTTTTAGAATAAAATCCTTTTCATTTCTTCTCTCAACCAGCCCATAGCTTTCTAAGTCTCTCTCAATATTCCTGGTCGAGCGGGCAGCTTTCTCCTCCTCCTTTTCTGGTATCTCACCCTCACTGCCATCTGACAATTGTTGCGCTTTATCTTGCTTATGGACTTTACTGCTTCCTTCCTTTCTATCCAAACCTATTTTTCAATATATCTGCAACAAACTTGATGTAGTTATCCCATCTGTCTCATTTCTCTCCACTCCAACCTGCAATAGAGCCATGAACAGATCTCTCTTAGACAGCTTGTTATTGTCAGTACGTGTCTCAGACCTTGAAGGTCTCTCAGTTTTAATCCACTCACCAACTCTCCCAACTCACGAACAGCCTCAACCACTCCTGCTAAAGTATTACCAGTTTGATTTATCAACAAAGTCATCATCACTTGCTTGTATGCGGGAAAAGCGGTATGAATTATTCTATTCTGCACTGATGCGTTCAATACTCCATCCATCAGTTTGTGTGCATGGTCTAGAAAAATAGAAGTCTTCATCACTTCTTCGTTCAATCTCTGTATACAATCTCTCAAAGTATACCAAGGTTTCTCATTCATCTGCCAATCTGACTCTGTCGGATATTTGTGGCTACATCCAACTACAGCCAACTGAAACAAACTAACTTGATCACCACTAGTATAATTCCTAAACTGCTCCTGCACTGTAGAATCTGAACTAAGTGTACAGACCTTTACTGCATCTCCATGATCTAGCATCACACCAATACCGCCTAGATCAAACAATCGAACCATCCAAGTAAGTAGAGATTCCCCAAGTTTCTACCGAAACCGATCTGAAATATAATTATTCTCCTGCTGAATAAAATCTTCCATGCTATCCATTGAAACTCCCTGAATCTTTCGATGCATAATAGGTTGCGCTTGAACCACTTTACGCCCCACTGATTCATTCTGTTTCTCAATCTGAACGAAGTGATACCAAAGGGGATGATAGACGGAGTGTTTGATCAAATCAAACACTTAGCCCCAGTCAACTGATCTGGGTTTAATCTATCTTAGCAGTTCGGGCTGGACTGTTCCGATGAGGCACAGGGTCATACTGATTTCCATATGGCCATGTCTGAACTGGGGTGGTGGAGTGAGCTAAAGAATGATGACGGATTAAACCCAGATCATTTGACTGGGGGTGGGTGTTTGATTCGCTCAAACGCTCCGTCCATCATCCCCTTTGGTATCTCAATCTGAACAGGCTCCTCAACCTTATTCTCATCTCCGCTATAGTTGGAGAGCTCTGAAGAATACCAGATATTTCCATCCCACGTTTCAGGATCCCAATCATTTCCAGCCTTGGAAATAGCTAAACACACTTTCCTCGTGTTAACTCTTCCTCTCCTCTTCCTATGTTTATACTTAGCAATCAGTACTGCGGCTTTTTCGGTTACAGTCTGGTACGTTTCTAGCTTATCCATCAATAGTTTATTCTGACAAGTTAATATTGTAGAAGTATTCTTACTCTCCACACACAGTTTTTCTAATTTCTCACACTCACACTGCACCGTAACATATTTTTCATGCATAATTCTATAGGCAACGTAACACAGCACAGCCGGCTTGTTCACAAGTGGTGAACAAGTCGGCTGTGCCGGTGAAACGCGTCCTTTTCAGCTGTCCCAATAAAGTTTTTGGCCAGCACACAGCTTCGTGAATCCTTACTTGTTGGAGTGAGGGAAATTTGAGATCAAAAAGAGTTAGTAGGATCACCTCACCAATCAAGTGCACATCATCTTGTCTCACTTCGCTAAGGGGAGTCCGGTAATTAGCCAGGCCAAGACCTCGATCGAGACACAAAGTTCCCACCTGCCCGCAGCAGCAAGTCTGCTCTATGGTGAACTTCCGCCAGACCAGTAGAAACACCCTCTTTAATACTAATTCAAACATAACAAGGATAGGTAGTAGTGTTCTCGTAGGGAAACGTCCGCACAACTCTCCAAGGAATAATATTATTCAATATGCAATTTGTACACACTTACAGTATGGTTCACAAAAGAGGAAGTTTGTAAGAAAGGGTGCTAAAGAAACTCTAAGCACCTACTACCACAAGGTGCTGTTGACACACACAAAAGTATGTGTCACAAAGCTACAGGGGGATGAGACTCTAATTACAGCACTCCCAATGATTAGTATTATAGCAGTCCGGGCATGACGTACATGAAGCCCTCGATATACCACACTCTAGTTATCATAGAGGATATTGTACGGTACAGAGAACAAAATTCTATTCCATGGGGGTTCCAAAAGGATAAATTAGAGTTCAAGTACAATCCAGTTTTTGATTTCTTCAGTCTTTTCTTTATTGATATTCAAATTTCTTAAAACATATTCTCCCAGCACGTAAATCGGCAACACGTGTTTCGTCCTACACAAGGACTTCATCAAGGCATAAATGTGGTGAAGTGAGGCTTTGTTTGTTCATCAATATGAAAGACGCAAGCTGTAGTGTGTTTGAAGCAGAGTACCGTTGTTGGACTTGGCCTTTCCCCCCAAAATTTTTCGCTTTTGACCCCCTTATCTAGATTGTCTCCCCCATGGGATTAAACCTGTATAGGCCATGAGTGGTGTGAGACACCTTGTTGAAAATGTAATGACATGAAATAATGTGAGCACTTGTAAAATCCCCCATTTTAAAACTGCACGTGACTGAAATGTAGTGTTTTTAAAATGGATGCCATGGCCTTGGGTTTTGCCACTGGACTGCCATAGGTCAGCGGTCTAGATAATATTACCCAGCTACCCCTAGCTTTTGGAGGGAAAGCCTGGCACCCAGGGTGCTCACCCCCTCCCCTAGAACCAGTTTAGGCTAGATGTGCCAACATTCTATAAGGTCCTGGCACTGCCTGGGAGGAGGGTATAAATAGGGTGAAGTGTCACCAGAAAGTCAGTCAGCGCTGGGACAAGGAAGAGAGGGGACCTGCTGTGAGGTGCTACCGCCACATGGGCCTGTGAGCTGGGCCCTGCACCCCTAGAACCCCCCCCCCCTCTGCTGTCCCCATGGGCCCCTGACAAGGGAGGGCCCCTATCCAGGTCACTGACGCTGTTTGACCGGGTATCACGCCAGCGCTGTGTGAAGAAGCGCCCAGGAGGTGAGGAGTGTGCCCCTGAGGAACTGCTGTGGGACTGTCTGCCCCTTTGAAGCACCATGGGGAAGATCGTGCCCCCAAAAGAAATGCTGCTGGCTGAGGTGCTGTGAGGCCCTGTGAAAGCGCTGGGCCCTGGGACTGTTGTGGCCCCCTAGTGCTGTAAAGCCTATCTGACAAGCGCTATAACTGCGAAGCGCTGAGGAAGTGCTAGATTCCTGCTCCCTCTGCGTAGTCTGAGGAAGGAGCTGAGGTTGTGGGCAGAGGGAGGAGCAGTGCGCTGTGAATAGCGCCGTTTTCGCTGTTTTCTGAGGAGACTGGCAGCCTGTGAATAGCGCTGTTGTGGAGGCGCGCTTTGGCCGATATAAATAATTAATTAAAAAGGGAGCCTACCCCTTGTTGCTGCCGGAAATCACCGCCGCGGCCCGGCGCTGTTGTGGGGACCCCCCCACTGGGGTGGTTATCGTCGCGGCGGCCCCCGGTACCAGGAGAGGGCCGCCGAAGTGAAGGAAGGGCTGCGTTAGGCCCTGAGGCCGTCAGGTTCCCCCATCACATGACGGGGGCTCGGCCGCGTCATCGGCCCGCCCCCACCGCGCACTGATTGGCCTGCGCGGCCGTGACCTTGGAAGGCCGCGCAGGGATTGGCGGACGGCCGGGAAGGCCAGGAGAAGGGGAATCGAAGCCCCGGGTCCCCGTGAGGTAGGAGGGGGACCCGGGTGAAGCTCCGTTGCGGGGCCCCCGCGCCTTTAAGGGAGCCCCGAGAGAAGCGACCGGAGCGGGAGGCCACCCCGCCGGTCTGTGCCCCACGCGAGGGGCCGGTGAAGAAGGCGGGGCCGGGGCACACTGTCGGTGCCTGCCCCCCTCCCGGAAGAGAACCCCAGCGCCGTGCCGGTCGGAGGAGACAGAAGGGAGGGGGCCGCGAGGCACACTGTCGGTGCCTGGCCCCTCCGCTGGGGGAGTCCGCGTTTGCCGGGTGAGGAGGGAGGAAACCGCAAAGAGTGTCGGTGGGGCTCCCAGGAGAAGGAGAGCCCCCCGTGCGGAGAGAGAGAGACGGGCAAGGATTGCCCAGGCATAGCGTTGGTGCCTACCTGGCCCACGTACCACGAGGAGGAGCAGCTGGAAGGGGAGAGGGAGCGACGAGGCACAGGGACGGTGCCAGCTCATCCCCTGTCCCTAGTGAGGGACCAAGAAGTTGAGTTAAACCCTCCATCAGCCGCCCTGAAGCCCTGGCCCCAGTGAGGAAGAAGGGCCTGGGCAGCTGGCCTACGTCATTGTAGGGCCTCCAGAAGTCAGGAGAGCCCTGCCCCAGAACATCTGGAGCTACGGAGGAGGAGCCCCCAGCACTCGCAGGAATCCCGGTGAGTGGGGCTTTGATTATCCTGTGTGGAAGTCGGGGCACAGGGTCGGTGCTCACCCCAGGACTAGGTCTCGCCCCTGGAAACTGTTCTGAGCCTCGTTGGCCCTATTGGTCCCCTTTGAAACTTCTAAACTGGGTTGGGACATTACTGAGGCCCCCCCCCACCTGGACTGGTATAGGGACAAGTTAACCCCTGGATAGGTGTTAGGCATTGTGGAGTGAAGGGCTGGGTGACTCAGCCGGTCTGTTACTGGCTGGTTTACCCCTGAGTACTGCAATGGTTATTTGCTATGTTTATTTCTAATTAGGAAGCTGGTTGCCCTATGGTAACGCAGGGTCTTCATGTTACCTGTCAAGGTGTGGTGCGCTTCCGTGCCTAGTTTGAATTGTAGGCTGTGTACCCTGTTAATGAGAATATGCTAAATGTTATGCCTACACTAAGGTTCATACGGTCCAGGTATACTGGAGATTTACACCTGATGGGTGTTGGTGTGCTTTCGTGCCCCATTAGTGCAGGTGTGCCAAAGCTGGCCTGACGAGTTATTCTAGGCCCTGTTTATAGCCCTTGATAATGAGCCTGCCATACTGATTTCTGACAAGTGCTCCTGTCTAGTTGTGCTGTAATGCTATGTTGTTTTTCCTTACAGGGGTGGGGAATTGGCGTTATAACGCATGAGGTGTGGTTATGCATAATGTTGGATTTTGCAATTTCAGCCAACCCCCCTAAGGATGAGAGCCCGAGTTGGCCCCGCCAGATTGGCTCCAGGGCTAATGTTCATTTAACTAACCTTTTCCCTTTCAGCATGGACTTTGGACTCAACCCTTTTTGTCCCATGTAAATAATTCCCCATGATGTACTTGGCTCTGGCGCCAGTTGGCGCCTTGTTGTGAATACCAGTGTATTTTTCCTTTTTACCTTGCAGGTTGGAGATATCACTAAACTTATTCTTTTCCAACCAAAGGTGGTGTCGTGACTCTTTTGTAGTGTGATTGGTGTGTCGTCTGTGGGTACTGCGTGAATGCTTCACATGTCCTCGAAGTTTAGCCTGCCCGCTTGATGCCATGCTACCCCCTTGGAGATTTGGGCAACCCCCATTTCCAACAACCGTTCATTTAGAAAATAGAATAGATGCTTGCAGTGTAGTTATAGAAGTGAGTTCACATCTGTCAAACAATCGTAACACCAGTCAGGTGCAATAAGGCTGATGTATAGCTCACTAAGCACACAATAGTGACTCGTTAGTGCATATCCTGTGCCGTAGAAGTCTAAACGATAAGTCAGTAGCTCAGCCAAAAGTAAAAACGTTCCGGTTTTCGCAACCTTGATAAGTTGCTTCGCAGTAACTGGAAATACAGTATTTCCACACAAGTCCGTCCACGTCGCAAGGTTGCGAAAACCGGAACGTTTTTACTTTTGGCTGAGCTACTGACTTATCGTTTAGACTTCTACGGCACAGGATATGCACTAACGAGTCACTATTGTGTGCTTAGTGAGCTATACATCAGCCTTATTGCACCTGACTGGTGTTACGATTGTTTGACAGATGTGAACTCACTTCTATAACTACACTGCAAGCATCTATTCTATTTTCTAAATGAACGGTACTCTGCTTCAAACACACTACAGCTTGCGTCTTTCATATTGATGAACAAACAAAGCCTCACTTCACCACATTTATGCCTTGATGAAGTCCTTGAGTAGGACGAAACACGTGTTGGCGATTTACGTGCTGGGAGAATATGTTTTAAAAAATTTGAATATCAATAAAGAAAAGACTGAAGAAATCAAAAACTGGATTGTACTTGAACTCTAATTTATCCTTTTGGAACCCCCATGGAATAGAATTTTGTTCTCTGTACCGTACAATATCCTCTATGATAACTAGAGTGTGGTATATCGAGGGCTTCATGTACGTCATGCCAGGACTGCTATAATACTAATCATTGGGAGTGCTGTAATTAGATTCTCATCCCCTGTAACTAATTCAAACATAGTGAAGCTTCTAGCAAGCCTCCCCCCTTATTCTCATGAGTGTTGTACCAGTCTGCACCAAGGTCACAGCATCGGTTGATCAGGCCTTTGCTATGGCTCCGAGACGAACCTTGTACATTCCTCTGATAAGAACCGTTTTTCTCTAGTCTGTAAAGTGTGAAAAACAGGAGAAGAAAAAGGCGACAGCCAAGAAAATCGAGTCGATCATGCAAACGCTGTTCTTTGCGTAAAGAAGCAGAATTAGTACGCTAGATAATATGAGATCATATTCAAGCCAATAGCAAGCACTGCCTTAAAGCAAGATAAAGTGGAAAAGTAAGAATAATATAAAAGTAAGTCAAACTCGATAATAAATCCTACTGCCCTACTTCTTACTAGGCAGGCATGTGTAACACAGTTCTACATTATATAAAAATACGCTAAATAAGCCTAAAATGGTGGTGGTCGATGGTCATCACAGGACACTTGACCACATGAGTGGCACATTCAGTACACATGGGTGTTGCTGTGGGTGTTCCCACTCAACGTAGAACACACTAGCCCTGGTATGTTACAGGGGATGGGAACTAGAGGCATAGGGCGCTAGGAGCTAGCCAGCCTCCAACACGAAATATTAAACACAAAAGACACACAATTGATAGACGGAATGCAGAACCAATCAAAACATTCACCCCCAGTAGAGAGATCTTGGTTAAATCCATAATTCTCTTGCTCATCATGACACTCCAGTTTAGACCTGGCCATATGCAAATCAGTCTTGACCCTGTGCCTCATGGGAACAGTCCAGCAGGAACTGCCAAGCCAGGTCCTCCCTGGACCGGAAACAAGCATCCTAGGACCGGTTTGGGGGTTTCACCCACCTTCAGCCAGGATAGCTTGAATCCAGTGGCACAGTGACACAGTGAGCCTGGGACCCACGTCTGAGCATACCTGGCGCATTTAAGGTGAGAAAGCAAAAGACACACAATTGATGGACGGAATGCGGAACCAATCAAAACATTTAGCCCTAGTCAAGTGGGGCTGCTCCTAGTGAGGTGAGCTACAGGTGCTTAGATGTGTGTGATTGGTGGGGGCATCTTACAAAATGTTTAGGACTGGCCTCACACACCACCTGGTGTCATGCTTCATCATTGGCCGTCCTCGCTCTCTAAAAACTCGGTTTGATAGAGGGTGAGCATACCCCAGGTGACAGGGACGCACAGTGAAGGGATAATCATTTCTAAGTGTGGGCCGAAAATTTGTTCCGCACACAGAATTTGCGGATTTTCTGCAATTTCGCGATCCGCGAATCTCGCTAAATCACAGAAAAATCAGCAAATCCGCGAGCGGGACACATTTTCCATGAAGCACTTATAGGGTTACAGCAGCAGGTGCCCAAGTTGAAGCTAATTTCTTTTTAACCATGTACAAAAGGGTTACAAAGAAATTAGCTTCAACTTGGGCACCTGCTGTAACCCTGTAAGTGCTTCCTGAGCGGCGCCTCGTTGCCTACTTGCAACTATTCTCTGACCCTGCTCTGACCCTCGAAGCAGGGTCAGAGAATAGTTACAATTAGGCAACGAGACTCCTGTCACAAAAATTAAACCTCAGCAGGAAGCACTTACAGATATAAATAAAGCATTTGCCCGAGTTGAAGCTCAAATTCAGTAACGCATTATAATCAGCCCAAGAATCTAGTGAGCACGGTCGATGCTAGGCAGGTGTGCTTTCTCCCCAAATCTACCATCTACAAATAGCTGTAATCCGTGATGGATGTCTAGGCATCCACGAGTTTCTCAAGAGCATTCCCCCTGTACTTCCAGTGACCAGGATGCTGCTTTCTCCTCATCTGCTGCTCTGATCGGTCTCTGGTACTTTATAAACAAGAGGCATGTGAACTCGCACAGAAGCCCGGCCCCACACACACTAGGCTATGCAACCTCTTCCCGCCCTTTCCCCCACTGTCATGGACAGCTCACTCGAGGGACCTCGGCGCCTATGGGTGCGGTGGCAAAGTTACAGACACACGTGGTGACTGGACAGCTCTTCTGGGTCTTTACGCAGCTGTAGTGTAGGAAAAGCACGATACATTTACCCAACGAGGTAGCACTTACTGCTTTCTCCTCATCTGCTGCTCTGATTGGTGTCTGACCCTTTATAAACAAGAGGAATGTGAACTCGCACAGAAGCCCGGCCCCACACACACTAGGCTATGCAACCTCTTCCCGCCCTTTCCCCCACTGTGATGGACAGCTCACTCGATGGACCTCGGTGCCTATGTAAAAGTAAATGTAAATGTCAAGGTATTTGTAGAGTGCACTGCCACCCAGCGGTTTCCTGGTGCTATTACTCATACCGCTGTGGAACCCTTCCTGGCTTTCCCTGTGAAGTGTCCACCCCTGGGCACCCCCAGGGTGAAGCCAGGCATCCTAGCGCTGTTGGGGCCGGTGTGGAGGTTAAGCAAGCTATTGCTCAGATTTGCTGCGTGGGTCCCATGATTAGAATAGGCACCGAAGCGAGAATTGAGAGGTCCGAGGAAATTGAGCCCAAGACCCGCCGAGGCGGGAATTGAACCCTGGTCCCGGGCCAGAACTCTGCATGAGGGTCTGCCGCTCTAACCATTGAGCCACACTCCTATGGGCGCGGTGGCAAAGTTGCAGACACACGTGGTGACTGGACAACTCTTCTGGGCCTTTACGCAGCTGTAGTGTAGGAAAAGCACGATACATTTACCCAACGAGGTAGCACTTACTACTTTCTCCTCATCTGCTGCTCTGATCGGTCTCTGACCCTTTATAAACAAGAGGCATGTGAACTCGCACAGAAGCGTGGCCCCACACACACTAGGCTATGCAACCTCTTCCCGCCCTTTCCCCCACTGTGATGGACAGCTCACTCGAGGGACCTCGGCGCCTGTGAGCGCGGTGGCAAAGTTACATCCACACGTGGTGACTGGACAACTCTTCTGGGCCTTTACGCAGCTGTAGTGTAGGAAAAGCACAATACATTTACCCAACGAGGTAGCACTTACTGATTAGCCAGTAGAAAATACTCCAGTTGAGTATAGTGCAATTGCAAAAAATCCGTGATTTCGCGGGGAAATTCGTGCGAATTCACGAACCGCGAATTCGCAAAATTCGCCCATACTAAATCATTTCCCTAGTCACCGCCCACTTCTCTTAACACCATACAGTTGGCCAGTTTATTAAAATTAGTCTTTAAGACAACTGTTATGGTTTTTAGATCACTTTCACTACCCACGGGCCCCCACTCAGTTTAGAAGTGCAACCCTGTCGTCAGGTGTATGCCCGCCTTCTATCAAACCAAGGGGGTGATTTACAACTTCTGGCGCATCTCTGCAATTCAGCAGGGATGCACCAGAACAGATGCGTCATGCAATTCCCCCCTTGCGCCACCACAGATGCGTCGCATTTACAAAGTGGCACACCATGGTGCAAGGAGGGGCATATGCGTGACACATCTTGTGGCGTACGGGTGGCGCATTGTTGGAGTCCCATCGCAAGTGCGATGCAACTCCTGCAATGCACAGGGGCTGCCCATACTTAATGTGGTGCGTCACTCTTTACGCCTGCTTCAAGCTGGCGTAAGGATTTGACGCAGCAGCGTCGTATAACTAACTCAGTGAAATATTGTAGATTTCACTGTGTCAGTTTTACTGGGCTTTACTGCAAGGGGAACACCCACCCTGCGACAGAACCCCCACATGAAACCTGACGCAGGTTTCATGTGGCGCAGGGCTTTACAATGTGACGCATCTGCCTGTATGCGTCACGTTGTAAATAAGTCGCAATGTGGCGCATGGTTTACGCCGCCGCTGTGTCACAAAAGTAAAGCAACGGCGGCGTAAAAGTGTTGCAAGGGGATTGTTAATCTGCCCCCGAGTTTTAAGCGGGTGAGGATGGCCTATGATGAAGCATTATACCAGGTGGTGTGGGAGGCCAGTTCTTCACTCTTCGTAAGATGCCCCCACCAATCACGCACCATATAGCACCTGTAGATCACCTCACTAGGAGCAGCCCCACTTGTGTTTAATAAATCTTCCCACGCAACATCTATGTATTCTGCTGCGTTTCCAGATTTACAAAAATCTGTACACCTGGAAATGCGTCAGAATACTACGCCACCAATAAAGCGAGGCGCAATAAGGAGAAATTGTAACATTTTCACTTTTTTTCCTCTTTCTCGGGGTGCTGCATACTGCAGCACACAGGTAGAGGAAATCGCCTCTTTTAATTTTTTTTATTGTTTTTGTGGAGGAAGAGTTCTCCTTCCTGCACAGGAGCAATCTCCCTGCGACACAGGCATGCTTGCACCATGGGGTAAGGGTAACTGTGTGGCCAACGGCAGCCAATTGTGCCCCAGCATAGGGGAATGGAGAGGGATGCGTCATATTGTTGCAAATGTGACGCAGTCCTGTGCTTTGAAATTGCTGCAGTGTGGCGCAGCCAAAGGGCTTGCGTTGCTGCGCTGCAGCACTTTATTGTAAATAAGGCCCTTTATACTTAAAAGTTGCTCAAACTAACTCAAATTAGTGCAATGCCTATTAATTTTGAAGTAAAGTCCTTTCAACCAGCATTTGTAGACAAGGCTTTGAGTCAAAAATAAAACCATGTTGCAGCAGGTTTTAACTTGGAGAACTGTTTTCATTTGCCCAAAATTCTCAAATGTTTCATGTGCGCTGCACAGTACACCACACATCTAATGTTGACAAGTTCGAAAGTATGTCATAGCATAGGCATGGCTCTAGGCGGCCTGTTTGACCACTAGCGAAGGAGAGCAGCAGCAGCCCCATTTCTTTGTAGACAGGGCTCTGCGCTGTTTCCCCATGGAATAAAGTTGCTGCACTTCATAAATCTGTCCATAACTGTCTGATGAAGACACCACACTGCTTTTCAGTACGCTGTCTTGATACATTGAATTTATATAGTCCTTACTACCTCTTATGAAGCTTTGAAAAATACAGAACACTGCAATTGCATTATATAGTGCTTACTGCCCCAGATGCGTTAATGTGCTTTACGGTGAGTAGCACGCTATCCAGAACCCAAAAAGGATACGTGGGGAATTAGTATAGGGAAATATTAAATTTATTTGAGCGGTGGACATGCGAGTCTTATTTGGATTGAAAAAGGATAATTAAGGGATAGAAGAGGGAAGGGTTTGCCTTTTTATAGCGCTTGTTACCGCTGATGAGGCATCAGATCATCTTTCAGTGAGTAGCACTATACTCCGGACCCCAAAACAGCAACTATCTCGCTCCAAAACACATGCATACAGAATTTGATACTACAGGAGAGCATTCCCTATGTTAAGCAGCTTGGTATAGTATTGTCAGATTCGCTCCACAGGATCCGGATGATGATCATAAGGCCCACCTCCAAACGTCACAAACACTCCGAATTATCAACAGAGTATTTGAGCCATTAGGTGAGGGGTAAATGTAAAATAATAGACAGGGAAGGAAAGGAAGGGGTCACCTGGGAAGGGATGTACCTGGAACGACAAAACATACAGGGATATGAACACCATTCATCCAGCAATTCAATCACCAAATGTACTTCCCTAACAAGACAAAATACCTGTGAGTATATGGGTAGACTACTGAAATAGGTTTCTCAGATCCACCTCTTGGCAGTAATGCTTGTAGCCTATAGGAAATATAAACATTGTGAGACCATAATCATATATACAACTGAAGCAAGAGAACCTGGTATGATTCCCCCTATCCTACCATTGGTCTGTGGTTTATCTCTTTGTATAAGGGGTTCTTGAGGTGGTCTTCCACCAATGGAGTAGAAATGAACTGTGCTGAGAAAGTATATGAGCGAGTAAGAAGAACCACAGAACACGGTAATGCGTGGGATGCAAGAACCACAGCACTCCGCTCTGTTACATCCACCGCACTCAAGGAAGTCAGCAAATAACACACAGATACTGTAAATTGAAGGTATACCAAGGAAAGAACAGAATGTTGTTGAATAGAACTATTCCAGAACAATTCCATAAAAGCACAACATCCCAAGAATCAATAGTTCGCTCATACAGCAGCGTGTAGCTGCGACCCCCACCGCGCTCCTCATGCAAAGTCTATAAGTTCACACACAACCTAAATAGGTCGCTTGTTAAGGTACACGGAGCAGCGACCACCACCGCACACCACCTACTCAAATGTAGTTGAGGATGAGTAAGTTAAATGTTATCACACACAAAAGTACACGAAGAAACGGCATCGAGTGGTGCTCCCTACCACTTCACTCCGCTCTCCGACTTGCCTTCACGACAAAGAACTCAAAAAGGATGTATCTTCCGATACCAATAAGAAACGGCAGCGTGTGGCGATTTACCACTGCGCTCCGCTCTATCGAATACCAACTTAGGGAAAGGCGCTGCAGTTCCTTCACTGCACGCACCTCGAATACGGCAACGCGTGGCAACAACCACAGCGCTCCGATCAAAGTCGATCTAAGAAGGGCGGAGAACCGCTCCTACCGTTTCGCCGGTGAATCAGCACGACAGCGCCCCAGACGTCCTCCACAGCAGAGCGGGGAAGAGCTGCTTCGTCTCCGCTCAAAGTCCAAACCCAGAATAACACGCAACAGGAAGCGTGTCTCACAGTCACATATAGCCTCAGCCGAGGCTTCTGGGGATTGTCGTTTTTCCTGCCCTACATCCAACTTCCATAATGTAAGGCCCTCCTAGCAATGCAATGCAGGCGCTTAGACGGATCCTGACAAGTATTGCTTCATTATTTTGACATTTTTTACACACAGTAACACTGAGGAATGATTTCACTTCAGGAAGCAGTGTTTACATTGCATGCGGAACAAGGCATGCCATTACAACGTGGATGTTCCAACGACAGTCATTTCTACAACTTGCTGTAGGGGGGCGCTCTAAACTAAGGAATAGTATAATTTACTATTCCAGCAACTTCCTTACTGTTGCGCAGGCTGGAGTTGGAATAGTAAATTATACTATTCCTAAGTCCAGCCCGCCCCAAAGCAAGTCATGGAAATGACATGCAATGTAAGGGTATGAGTTGTAACAACGCTGTCGTTGTAACGACCACGTTGTAATCGCATGCAATGTACCATCGCATATTTTTCACACCTTCTTGAAACAATGTCCCTCTTCCCTGTTACCTCAGCACCCATCCCAGTACTCCCTCTCTTCCCTTATTGCTGCTGTCCCCCACCCATGTTGCATCAAATTCTCTTTTTATGTCACAGATCATTTCTCAGCCATCTACTCTCACAGTTTCACAGTAACCCTCCTCTATGCCCTCACCTTTCGCTCACACTCACTTCTACTCTTGCGTTTCTGCACATCCTTCGGCACTTCACATTTCTAATCTTACCTGACCTCTTAAATGGAATTGTTTTGCTCCCTTGCTGTCCTCTATCATCCCGTCTCCTCTCGGCCTCTCATTTCTCCACACCGAGGATACGGGTTGGGTTATAGTATAAACCAACCTGTATGCTCCTCTCGGCCTGTGCCAATCTTCTTATTGTTCCCTAATTCAGAGGAAGTAACGCACCAAACCCGACGCTCCCACCGCGAGGACGTGTTATTATTAACTCTATGCGTCTTTGTCCTCTCTCCAAAAAGCGATCACTTGGCCACACCCGTTGGATGTTTTTACTGGCCTCTTCATGCACCTAGCTGGCGTAATACCTCCCACTCCGCAAGGCTTGATTCCTGCCTGCAGGTCCCCAAGCACTCGTACCAGTTGCGGACCCTGATTCTTCTGCTCACACACTTATTGTCCTGATGATGATCTCTAACAAATGAGATCAAAACGCCATGAACTCCCTTCTGCAACCAAAACTCCCTCATTGTACTGGATTTAGTGGAGTTTTGATGTCTTGTTGCCAATGTGATGTATTTTTAAATGTCACCAACCTTTCACTGCACGCTCCTTCGCTATTCTGTGTGAGCACCTGAACTACACCCTATAATCAAGTGATTCTCCATTAATGCTGTTAATAAATGGGAGATCATTTCAACCTGGTGTCCCTACATTAATTGCGCAGTAATTCCCTTTTGGGCATTCCTTAAATTGTTCATTCCTTCTTTGATCAATAACTACCTTAGTAATGTTAGCCTAGGCTACCCGAGGACCTTGTGGCCTCTCTCAGTACCATTGTTTTTTATTGTAATATAGACTGCCACTGGTCATAATACTGGGGCCCCCTTGTTCTTTCTAAATACTAATTCAGGAAAGCACAAATTGTCGGTCTTGCTGTTTGGGTGCAGGCTGCATAGTTTTGGAACTTGCCCGCTCCTTTGCTTCGCTCCACCAACAATCTATTATCCTTTAGGGAACTATAAAAACCTGGCTCCACGCCCTGCAGGTTACCCCATTTGGCTGGTTCTTCTTCCTCTTCTGTGTGTTTCTCATTTGCCATTTTAAGCAGCAGATGGTTATTAGCACTAGGACACCTTTTGGTAACAGTAGCACACTACAAAAGAAATAATAATAGGCAGAAGTGTGACCGGGAATGTGCGACCACCTTTCTATCACTCCAAGACCCCGTTGAGGAGGTCGCGTTCCACAGTTTGAAGACCCCTGATGTAGAGCCATTACGAAGGTGGTCTCCCTTCCATTATTTGAAAAACAATGGTGACATTTCTCTTAAAATAGGAGTTGTGTAAGTGCCCCACATCCCGTGGCTCAGACTGCAGCAATTTTGCGCACACAATATATAATCCCGATTTGTGCCTCGAGTGTTGGGTACTGGGCACACAATTTTCTTACTGACATATATAACTTTTAGAAGACTGTGCTGAAAATGCACTGTGTTGTCCTATTTTTTCCTACACTTGGTGAGAGACCCGTTTTTCCTTATAAATAACCTTGAGAATGTTCGCTTGTAGCAATTTGTAGCTAGCATCGAAACCACCTGGGCTGTTTTGGGTTCCCTGTCCATCACTGAGTACATTAGAACATACTAATGTACTAAATTACATTTAATAAAGGTAATCGTTTTTAAACATGAACATTCATGAAGGCCACTCACTGCCTGTTGCCTCGGACTTCTGCTGGACTTTCGGCCTGATTTCTATGGTCCTTGACTTGGAGACTTGGGGCCTCGCTTTCACCTATGCTATTTTCACGTATTTGACCCCTGTATTGATGCAGAAAGGAAGACACCACCTGCATTTGGTAGTGGCGCACTTTCGAGCATGAAAAAAACTGCACTTCAGCAGAAAGGAAACAATATCTGTTGATCTGAAAAAAATTGGAAAACTGCAGAATTAAGCACACCCTGCAAGTTTGTGTGCAATCTACATGTCTCCAGCATTACCTAATTCCCAATTTCATGAAACTTCATTGCCAATTTAATGAAACGTCCCATTTGGGTTACGGAAATGTTATTTAGGAACCAGCTGACAATTCATTCAGCACTGTCACTTTTAGCAACAGTTGGCTGAAAATGTAGAGGGGGCTCTCCGCCACTCCCACGAACACCAACAACAACACAAACAATGACAAAAATTCCACTGCACAAAAAACCCCTCTTAATGGTGTGAGGGTCAAAAATATAAAAATCGTAAAACTTTTGTTTCCGGCCATTCCTCACATGTCCTCTGAAAAGACACCTCTCTCAACTATCGAAAAGCTTAAAAATAAAAAAGAAAAGCAGCTTAATTCAAAGCGCAGAGTACAATAGTATACAGCTTCACGGAATACGACCACAGCATTCTTGAGCCACTGGACTTTTTATTTTCGGCAAAATCCTTCAGCGTGACTGGGAATGTGTGACCCCCTTTCTATCACTCCATGACCCCCCTGGGGGGTCGCGCCCCACAGTTTGAAGACTCCTGATCTAGGAAGATGCTTCATGTTGTAAAGCCATGCTCAAAATTATACCTGCGTCAGGTATAATGTATGCAGGGTGGGCATGCGGACGCAAGGAAGCCTCGTAACAGTGACGCAGTGAAATCTACAAGAATTTACTGCGCCCTTCTATGACGCCACTGCGTCAAAATCATACGCCTGCTTGAAGCAGGCGTAAGGAGTCACGCAGCACAATAGGAATAGGCATTCCTGAGCATTGCAGGAGTTGCGTACTGCTTGCGACACAACTCCAGCAATGCGTCACCTTTATGCCAAAAGATGCGTGACTCATCTGTCAATCCTTGTGCCATGGTGCGCCGCATTGTAAATGCAACAAATCCATGGTGGCGCAAGGGTTTTTTTGAGTGACGCAAGTAAACTGATGCATCGTGCTAAAACACAGAGATGTGTTAGGCTCGTATTATCAAGCAGGGCGTTAAAAATTATCGCCGTTTTAGCAGCAGAAAACTGCTGCTAAAGCGGCGATAATGGGCTTGATAATATGGCCTTGTGGATTCCAATAGAAACCCATTTTCTGGTGTGAACATGGGCTTCTATTGGAATTCTCCAGGGCATATTATCAAACTCATTATCGCTGCTTTAGCTGCAGTTTTATGCCGCTTAAACGGCGATAATTGTAATGCCCTGCTTGATAATATGCCCCTACGTTTCTTGTAAATCTGCCCCTCCGTTCCTAAATTGGGAACAGAAACAATTCGAAGGAAAATGACAGCAGAAGGGAAGGGGCTCTAAGCAGGGGGCAAAACTGTTGGACAGAGGCGTGAAAACTACAGTAAATAAATTATCATGAAATTAAACGGAAAAGGCAAAGTTATGGAAGTAAAGAAATGTGCAAAAGGTGCTGAAAATTGAAAAAATGCAAAATGGGAAATCGAAGTGACAAATCAATGAAGTGGAACAAAATGCAACCAGAGATTAAATTTAAAAAAAAATTAAACAGGACCATGGATGCCTTCTAATCTAAGCAGGAAACTGACAATAAGCCAACAAATTGTTCTGCCAAGTTTACCAGAGCCTTCAGTTTTACATCAAACCGTGGACTAATTACACCACACTTGTTTAGTCTGCGTGTAGGCAGCTTTAGACTAGCAAGTGGACAACATGTAATATTTCGATATTTCACACTAAGGGGCAGATTTATGATGACTGGCGCACCTTGGGGCAAAAACGGCACAGATGCGTGACGCATCTGTGCCGTAAAGGTGGCGCATTGCTGGAGTTGCGTCGCAAGCGCGACGCAGCTCCAGCAAGGCTCGGGGGTGCCCCATCTTCACAATGCTGCGTCAAGACCTACGCCTGCTTCAAGCAGGCGCAGGGTTTTGACGCAGCATTGTCCTGAAAGTGACTGAGTGAAATCTCATAGATTTCACTCAGCCACTTTTAGGAGGCGTTCCTGCGCAGGAACGCCCCCCCTGCGCAGGAACGCCTCCTAATGGCGCAGGGCTTTACAACGTGACGCATCTCCTAGATGCGTCACGTTGTAAATAGGGCGCATTGTTTGCGCCGCCGTTGCGTCAAATAAAGTGACGCACCGGCGGCGCAAGGCCTTCATAAATCTGCCCCTAAATGTGGTCATTACATAGATATAATTTACTGGATAAACATAAAATGAATGACCAATAGTTAATGACGTGTTTCTTACTCTGCTGGCGGTTCGATGCTTATATGTTACGCTTTTCTAGGACGGGAACTATATATATATATATATATATTCACTGAAAAAACCGTAGGTTATAGACCATATATAGTTAGGAATTAGCATTTAAAAAACCTTATTTTACTCACACAAAACCATTGAAATTCCATATATACATATTACATCATTCATGACATGGTCAGTGACATCACTGATGACATCACTGATGACATCTCAAATGACATCACTGATGACATCATCCAGTGACTGTGTGTTTCTGTAAAGTTTAAATATGTTTTACATATTGAAGAATGAGTGGATGTATAAGTGTCTGAATAAAGGTTTTAGTAGGTGCGTGATTGACTGTATGAGTGAGTGATTAAATGCGTCTTACTGAATGCACGGGTTAGTGACTAAACTGTCTAAAAGTGTGCATCAGTATGTCTGTTGTTGTGCAAGCTGCTGCACGTGTTAATCAGTAGCTATATAAGTAGCTATATGGGTTATTGATTGGTTGCACAAGTATTTGTATGGGAGACTGAGTGTGTGTATGGCTGGCTGGGAGGTGTGTGACTCTGTGCAGATCAATGTGTACTTGTATCAGTGATTCTATAAGAGAGTAACTATGTGTTAGTATATGTTTCAAAAATGTAAGGTGTTCTGTGTTTAACTGTATAGATGAGAAAATGGAAGTGTGATTGATTCTTTTCAGGACTGACTAGGTGTGTGAGTAACTCCATGGATGAGTGGCAGAGTGTGACTGTCTGCATAGGTGTATGAGTGCATGTGATAGTGTTGTAATAATGAGTGACTGTATGTATGAGTGATTGTATGGGTGAATGTGTGTGTAGACATAGGAATCAGTGAGTGCGTATGTAGTAACTAGTATTGGTGTGTCAATGGTTTCAAAAATGATACTCTCTATTTAACACTGGGTGTAACGGAGGTTATATTAGAGTGTGAGGAGATGCATTGTATTATCACATGAATGATATCATCAGTGATGTGATCATTGATGTCAAGTGAGATGTCATCAGTGATGTCATTTGAGATGTCATCAGTGATGTCATCAGTGATGTCACTGACCATGTCATGAATGATGTAATATGTGACATGATCAGCAGTGGATTGCGGGTGCGCGATATATAGTTAGTGCAACTAACTATATATGGAATTTCAATGGTTTTGTGTGAGTAAAATAAGGTTTTTTAAATGCTAATTCCTAACTATATATGGTCTATAACCTATGGTTTTTTCAGTGAATTTTCAAGGTTTTGTAAATGCTAATTCCTAACTATATATGGTCTATAACCTATGGTTTTTTCAGTGAATTTCATTGGTTTTTTAACAGCTAATATCTGTAGCTGTAAAATGTATTCTTCTTTAAATCCAAAAATATATTTTATATGTTTATTAATAACTTTTTTTTAAATATTTTTTTTTCTTCGTTCCCGCTTCGCGAATCGGGAAGCTTCCCGTTAGCTGACCTTGATGCCGCGAAATAGACCGCAAGCCGGTAAACGTTTCTTTACCGCAACTGCCGCGTTAGAAAACAACATCGTGACGCCTCCCGTCCGCATGACGTTTCGCGTTGTCGCGTGATACGTCATATGACGTGCTACGTTAGCGAACTCGTACGCTTACCGAGTCGCAAAGCACAGGTTTCTGGAAGCAAACCGGGAGGCCCTGCAAAGCGCGTAACATACACACAGCAGGTCATGTGACTTGGTAATAACACTTTTCATTGGTTCATTTCACTTTCGGTTTCCTAATGATGTAAGACTAGGTCATATGATCTAAAATGAACACTTTTCATTGGTTGAGAACAATTTTTTTTCCCAAATGGTGAAAATCCCTCCTTCTTTCCTCACTCTGACTTTCATCATTGTGAGAGAAAGACCCTTTGTTACCAGTGAGCAATGGCTTCTTTACTAGCTTCAGCTGGTGCTTCCCCACCACCTCCACCACATCCAAGGAAGAGTGGACCACCTGCTAAAGTTATAATTCAGCAAGAAGACGAAGAAGAGGAACAGGACAACCTAGATAATCTCCCTATTATGGCCAGAAGATCTATTGTACCGGAAGTAACGGGACCAGAGGGCAGGGAGATGGTGCCAAATATACAAACGAGATTTCGTGAAGTAAAACAAGTCTGCGTACATTGCAGTGGATTCATTTGCTACGGAGAAAGTAGCATCACTCTGATCAACAGAGCTATTGACAATCATGCTCATGTTTGTCCGAAACTCCCCAAACAATAAATTCTTTTTTTTTGTTTTCTTGCTCCTGTTGAGCCCTTTACAATGAATCGTTTTCGTTGCCCCCTCCGAAAAAAAAACAAAAAAAATATAAAACTGTTCAGAAAAATTCAAAAAAAGTAAAAAAAGTTCCGAAAAATAATAGAAAAAATATAAAACAACAAAAACAATAAAAAAAAAGTTCTTTTCAGAACTACCTCCCCGTTATTAAAAAATTGGTACAATATTTGCAACTGTGCCAACCTCTATTTCTCTTAGTTCGCTTCCCAGTTCGCTCCCCGGTACGCGAACCGGAAGCGAACCAAATTTTTTTTTTTTTAAAAAGAACAGTAAGTATAAGGGAAGGAAACAGACAATTATGTTAAAAGAAAGACAGCTATAGGGGAGTAAACTAGAGATACTATTACCCGTAATCCACTGCTGATGATGTCACATATTACATCATTCATGACATGCTCAGTGACATCATCAGCAGAGGATTGCGGGTAACAGTATCCCTAGTTTATTCCCTATAGCTGTGTTTCTTTTAACATAACTGTCTGTTTCCTTCCCTTATACTTACTGTTCTTTTTAAAAAAAATGTTTAGATCAGTCAGAAACAGTGAAAGTAATGAAATATAAAAGACTACGTAGAATATGAGCACTGTATGCAACAACTTTGACACTTACAGAAGACTCACCTTCTCCATGCCTCCTACACAGTTCTACATGTACATCATAAATGCAAACAGAACAGAATTAATTATACATGTTAAATGGTTTATTTTTGCTGTTCTCAGAATGTATCAAATTTCACTAAAACAGTGACTTGAAGGTATTCATCATATAACAGCGGGGAAAAAAAAACACAATCAAAATGATTGTGTTTAAAAAACCCAAAAAACATTACAAATCAGAATTCAGAACTCCTTAAAGTTAACTTACTTTCCATGACGGCCAAGGATGTCCTATGAACAGCTTACACTCTGTTGTGCTGTTATTACTTTCAACCCGCCACTTTCTGAAAGAAAACCTCCATCGTTTTCAAAAACATGTTACATACAATAAATGACTTCTTGCTCTCTACCACAATTTTCCACAAGGCCAAATCTTGTCAGAGCCATGTATAACTCTTGGATTTCTTGTTAGCCAATCCCGTCTTTTCGCATTTCCGCAACTTTCAGAATTAAAATGTTGAAGATCATTTACACAATCCTGGACTAGTAATATCTTCCCCTTCTTGCTCAATCATGTTCTACATTTCCTATCACACTGATACTGCTTACTATGAAGCAGACTTACACTACCTTTATGACTAGTACAATTATTTAATTCTCTACATCACTTTTAATCACAAAGCAATGTAAAACAGTAGACAGCATTGCAGACTTACATTCCCTCTACTCCATGTTTTGATTGGCTGCTTCAATTAGCTTATAAAAAGAAACAGTTTTTCTGAACTCATTCAAAGTGCACGTATTTCTCCATAAAGTCCAGTGTTATGGTAAGAAGTTATGTCTCTGTACTACACTTATCCTCAAGGCCAAATCGTGTAGGAGCCATGAGAACTTCTTGAAATTCCTCAGAGCACATCCCGAGATTCTTTCCCTAAAATTTTGGTTTTAAAAACACCAGGTAAGAGTTTTTAAGGTCAAACTGCAATTTTTTTTTGAAAATTAAAACAGAATCATTGCAGAATGACCAGCCATTTCTACACTTTAAATAAGCTGTATAATGTCCTGATGTTATTGAAGGACCATCATGATATATAATTGCTACAGTTACAAAAGTCCTTCCTGATATTGACAACTGTGAAGCCACAAAATTTTTAATTAAAGTTGTCAATTTTGTTCCATCAGGCCTACATCGTTGGAACATTAAAATGACATACTGGCCATATGTTCGTATAAATAATGTGGACATCATTTCAGATTTACATTGGCTACACTCCATGTTGTGATCAGCTGCTTTTACTAGCTTATTAAAAGAGACTGATTTACTGTCTGGCAAAGTTAAATATATAAATCTTTCTGAGTCTACACTAGTAGTACTTGATACCCTACAGTTCTCGCAGTCATGCTGCCATTGATAAGAAAGCCCAAACAGGTGATCTACATCTACACCTTCATCATGCAATACATCAAGCATGTACATTAAAAACTCCTGACAATCTTGCTGACTATTTTGAGAGAATTGTGTTTGGCCTGAACATCTGTCTAACAGATTTCGAATTTCAGACACACTTTCTATGTTTGTTCTATCAGTGCTACATTTCTCTAACACAGAATTTAACAAACTGCAAAATCTTTGATCAGAATTGACCACAATCTCTTCTTTTACATTTTCTAGAGAAAACAAAACATTAACTACTACATTAGCATAGCAGTTGACACCAGAACTGTTTTCAAATTGAAAACCAACAACATCTTCAACAGAATCCTTTTTGTTTCTGCTTATAATTTCAGGTTCATCGACTTTTCGTCTTTTTGCTACAACCTCCCCAGTATTGGTCACATTTCTTCGTTTCCGGCCTACCACGTTTCTCAAACAAAGGATACTGAGGCAAATGTGGCGCATACTCTCTTCTCAACCTATTGTATTCCTTAACACAATCTAGATCCGCACAAATGTTTGTGACATCACACTCAATCAAGTACAATCCCGATAAAGTCCTAACTCGTGACAATGCCACATATGCCATACCCTCCTTGAACACAGAACTGCCAATATTCACCAATGCACAGTCTACACTTAAACCTTGCGATTTATGAATTGTCACCGCATATGCCAAGCAAACAGGAAACTGCTTACGACGAACATATAAGTCTTTTACAAGCAAAAATCTAGCAGAACAACGAGCAATTAGCTGTACTTCCTCAATGCCATCAAATTTAATTTTTAAAAATTCAATTCCATCTCTATTTCTGTATTTCACAAAATCAACAACATTACCCATTGATCCATTTACCAGACCTCTTTCAACATGTAAATTCCTTCTTAAAATTATAATTATACGGCAGTTCAAGCACACATTCAGAGTCTTTTCAAAACCCGCAGTTTTAGATATACTCTTCTCTAATGAATCCAATTTTGTTTTCAGATTCTCAGACAAAATAATTGTTGATCCCATATGCTCTACTCTGTCAATAGCTTCCAATTTCACAATCTCTTGCTTTTCTAAATGCAACATTTTGTTGTTGAATTTGGCACATTCTGCAAGAGTTGGCATCAAACATATTCCAGATTTTTTCTCAGTAACTTTCTGAAAAATATTCTCAGGCACAACATCTTCGTCTGGATATAAATTTGTCAGTAATCGTGCATGTAAAGCTTCTTTCCCATGCTCGGTCACTTTTCCAATTCTAACATCTTGTAGAATAGTCTTGTAAACTTCATCCTTTGCCTGACGCATATTTTCATGCAGTTCAGCATAATTGAAGTTTAACCATATATTGACGTTGCCAATACTCCCTAAGCACTTCCTGGTATCTTCATGCGTGAGCATTTTGAACACAGGTTGCCCTTTCACTGGTGTCAGCTGCAGAAGATCTCCGAAAACAATGATGTGTTTGCCACCAAATAACACATCATACTCTGTTTTGAGAACTTCTTGCATTCTCAAATGCACAAAGGCAAGCATGACATTGGAAACCATGCTTACTTCGTCAATGATAAGAAGTTTCATTTTCCTCAAGACTCTTGAAACTTCAAAACAAGCATCTCCAGATAGCTTGTGATATTCTAATTTGTTGTCATGCTCCACTGGCAGCATCAGTAAACGATGTAAAGTAATCCCTTTAATGTTATGTGCTGCCAGTCCAGTTGGAGCGGTGACAACACAAGACAGCGATGACTCTGTCCTTTCCTGCAAATAACATGAAATTGCTTTAATAAGGAAACTTTTTCCAGTTCCCGCTTCTCCACTCACGTACAGTCGGACAGGCTTCAACGACGTACATGAGCACTCTTTCTTGTCATGACTTAATCCATGATCAATTTGCATGGTAAGTTCGTCATATATTTTCCTCTGCTCAACGTTGAGTTGTCTTTCCAACTCTTCTAAGTTAACCACATCCTCCTGAGCATGTGCCATGGCTCTTTCCACTTCATTCATAGCAGTGGCAGCTTCATTTTCGATAAGAGGTCCTCCTAGTGGATCCTGACTCAATGAAGCAGAACTCTGACTGTCCTGAGAACTGTCTCTGGCAATCTCGGCTGCAATCGTTGCTTCCTGCTCAATTTCCACATTCAACATTTCTACATATTTGGGAAAAGCAGGACATTCTATGGTCTCCTTGGCAGCATTGAATGAGTCTTCGTAACAAAGGAAATCTCCAAGCAGTTCCTCTTCTGCACGCCAAGGCTTAAAAAGTTGCAAAAGTGCTAAATAGAAAAACTCCTTTTTTTCAGGAGATTCGCCACTCAATTTTCGATGTGGCATTTTCTTTGCTTGACCAGACATCCCTCACTTCCTATTACAGCATACACTCCTTTCTCAGTATCTTCTTTGATGTTCCTCTTGAATATGTAATTTTGCAGAACCTCATACAGACAAACATTCTCGAGGTGACTGCTTCGATTTGGATAATATGTATCCAACATGTTGCTCTTCAAAATGTCGGTACTGTTTGGCTCCTTTTCCGCCAAATACTCAATTTCCCGCACAGGTTTCAGAACTCGATTACGCGTTGCAGCAAGACCAACACTCGCCCAAACGATACTCCTGGACTTGGCATAGAGACTTGCTGAAGACAACCGGTCAGAACATTCGTAAGCTCCGATTTCTCGATGCGACAACATCTTCAGACTGAAACTGTACAACTTCTTGCTGAGGCTCTTTTCATGGGAAATGTCCTCCCACATATCCTTCAATTCTGTCTTCTCTTTTTTGGTGATGTAAGATGTCACATACCGAGCCACAGCCATACAGTTATCAGCCACAAACTGTATATCCATGTTAGCATTCCACATGGACAAAATCACCGGGTTGTAGTCGTTAATGTACTTAGACTCTTCGTTCCTCTTCAAATTGTATGTGTTTTTAGGTGATTTCTTCATCACATTATGTCGCAGCGAAGACATCAAACTGTTCACTCTTCCTTTAGAAATCACCGATCGTGGAAAGCCGAAACGACATTTGGTGTAGAACTTGTCTTTGTTCCGGAATTTACGACGACAGTACTTTCCACATCGATGGCTTTGGAAACGTAGAACTTTTTCTCTTAGGCTTTTTTTCTCCTTTGCGTTTGGAACAGCACACGTAGAATACTGTTCTATGAAACTCATCACTGAGTCGTCTGCATCCGTTCCAAATTTAGGTGCATCCTTGATCCACAGCAACATATGTATATGAGGAGCACCTCTTGCTTGGTACTCCTTCCTCCAGAAGAAATCCAACACCTCTCCAAGAGGTGGATTCTTCTTATTCATGATGAAAGACATCATACCTTCAAATCTATGATTGAAGTACCTACATACATTGACTGGATCCAAAGAGCACAGTTCTCCGGGTGTCTTGAATTCGATGTTTTCTACGTTAGCATTTGCCTCTCGTAGAAATTGAAGTAAGTCTTCCCAGCCATACTCAGCACAGCTCAAAGTGAGGAACCATGTGGGAGTTCCTAAGTTCCTTAGCATACATTTTAAATCACCATGATGACGGTACCAGTACTCATTAGTACCACGCTGACACGCCATGAGATTAATCAGGTGAGAATCCAAAATACTGTCTTGGACATTGACTTTATCCATAAAGTCACTTGCCGAGATGTTTTGCATGTGTATACCACTTTTCAAGATGTGGTTCACTGCATATGACAGTCCAGACAGATCGCTTTCAAACAGGAGAAGAAACAAATAAGGAATGCATTGTCGAAACCTAGGATCTCCTGCATACAATCGCAAAGTCCGGTATTCAGAAGCAGGAATTTGATGAGGTCGCTCATCATATCTTCCTCCCTGACCTGTTGGAAAAAGCTGTGGGAAACACCGAGCTTCCAAACTTTCCTCCCAAACACTAATGGGACTCCCTTTCGCTTGTTTCATTTGAAACAACTCAATAGCATTCCCCATGACTTCCTTGGAATGCAAAGGATGAACACTATAATGTTCATATATTTCTTCACTAGTACAGGGTTCTACTTTCTCAATTTGACCAGCACACAAATCGTTATCCTCTTCCTCACTTACTTCCTCTTCTGCAACATATACATTTTTATAGTACTTATTATATTTTTTCAAATACAATGTTGCCCTTTTGACTTTCCTAACATCTACTAAATCTTGCCATATTTTCTTATTCTTTGTCGGAACCCCATTAACTAAGATAACAAGAGGTTCCTCTTCCACTTTTTCTACTCCAATTGTGTTATGTTTTTCTTCAAATCTAGAGGCAAATAAACAACTCTTCCCTTTAATCCTCTCTGTAAATCTGATGGAGGCAATTTCCCTGTCTTTGGCTCCATTCTTACAATAGCCTGAAAGGGATGGATACTTTGAATCAAAATAGATTCATAAGTATTTAAATCCTTCAATTCAGAAGGAATCTCAACCAATTCCAGATTATTATGAACTGCTCTAGCAGGCATCTGGTTTTGATTTAATTTGTTACAACAATAAGTACACACACGTTGATCCAATCCCAAATCAAAACAATTTTCTACCATCAAGTATGTTGTAAAATCCTTCCATTCACTATTATTTTCCCTTTCACTTTTTCCATATAAATCCACTAACTTAGTCTGATTCTTATAATAAGTGCGTCGACAACACACACAAGTGAAATTTGGCCTCTCACTTGATTTCACCTCAAACGTCGCAATTTCCCTCTGGAAATTATCTGTACTGGAAACCTGTACACTATCTTCCACATTACTCTCTTCTTCTTGGTCAATTTCAACATTCTCCTCTTTACTTCCAAAGTAACAAAACTCAATTTCTTCACATATATTCTTCACATCTATTTCAGAACCATGCAAAAGAGCAGCGCATAATTGTTTAAGCATAATTGCTGGACTCTTAGCATAATACAACATTCTAACTAATTTCCTCACTTTATTATGATGCACTGCTAGCATCCTGAAATGATGAAAAACACTCTGGCATACTCTCCTGGAAAGACAAGCCAGTGAATGACCATGCAAACCTATCACTTCTCTCACTCTGCAAGGATCTAATTCTTGCAACAACTTCATTTTCTGCTTCAAACTGTTCTTACTAAATGACCGTATAAAATCACAAAGCAAATTGATGGAATCCTGTCGTACACTGCAAATACTACTACACTTCCAGGTGTACACAGGACCCTTAGGACGTCTCCCTAAAACCTCATTACCTAACACCTCTTCTATCTCTGTTGTCACAAGTTTTTCTTTTTCAACTGGACAACCATCTTTCACTTCATAAGCTCGACCACTGGTGTCAACTGCATGCACCAAATCATTATCCTGGAAATAACTCTCCTCATTAAAAAATGCCTCAGAGCTTGAACTATGCATCCATTCTCCAGAAAAAACTTCACAAAAATTACTACGATTAACTATTCTCTTCCATCTACTATTTCTTTTGAAATCATAAATTACCTTGTTTAGCTTCCGAATTCTATTGATTGTCAAAATAAATAACTTACGTTTAATTTCAAATGCCTGATCAATAACTTTCTCAACAATTTTTTTTCTCTTATAAAAAACCACTTTCTGCTGACCTTTCTTAATATTTTTTAACAAATTCCCAATTATCCTGTTGCGGAACATTCGTTTACGAATATCCCTAAACTCTTGTTTCCTTCTACTTTCATGCATAGAGTTATCTCTTACTCTAGCAGTAACATTTCTCATTGGCCTTTCCTTACCATTTGAATTCTGTCTCCTTTTCTGGACTGAAACATTTTCTGTAGTAATATTTTTTTTACTACACATATTTCTTATGACTGTTTTTCGACTCTTACCCGGTGCTTTCTTGGTGACTTGACAAATCTTTTTGTTAGAGGACTGCTGCATTCTTCCATGGTCCTGCTGTCTTTGACGTTTTGCAGCCTTTCTTACTCTTTCTTTGCTAGGCATCCTAAAATCTTGAAATAATCTGCAGTTGAATCTGTGGTAAAATATAATAAAAAATGTTATTAACCACTATTACCCAACAGTAAATTAATAACAGTCATCAAAAACTTAACACACTACTTAAGTATATAATATACTGAAGCCTATCTCCAATTTTTCACTGAACAGGACTCATCTCTTCTTAACCTTGGATAAACCTCACCTACTCTGTGTCCCCTGCACATAATTAAATGTAAAGGGGCAGATTTATATTAACTAGCACATCCCCAGGGATGCACCAGTTAACGTGCACCGCTGCTCTGCCACCCACGGTGTGCCGCATTTACAATCAGATAGGACAAAGCTACATCAAAACCCTGCGCCTGCTTGAAGCAGGCATAGATCTTGACGCAGGTAAGCTGAAAGCTAAAGCAACAACTAAGTATCGTGTGCAGAAGTTACAAAAAAGGAAAAATGGCGTTTAAACCAGTAATGAGCCCATGCTAACGTAACACAGTGTAAAAATATCCAGGATCTACATCAGTTTGGGGTTCACGAACCTGGCAGGTACAAGGCACTGAGGCTTTCCACCGTGCATGTCTCATCCCAAATCATATGTTGTTTGTGAATGAAACAATTTCCCAGACCAAATGCTTTGGATTGGCTACTTCTAAAAAATTAAACACCCCTACTATCCCGGAGTTAGAGGAATATGATGGTTGGAGTAATTTTACTCGTTGTCCATTAAAGATTTACAGGCCCTACTCCGTAATTCTTCCTTTAACATTTCCAGTATAAATCCAAAAGGTTCACTGCTTTGGCAACGTGCCTTATCCACGGTTTAATAATGCTGCCTTTTGCTTTATATAAGTTTTCAAATTGTATGAAATATATACCAATAGGTCGTTATTAACCTTTAGGTAGTGGTTTTCTTCATGAGGTCTGGTCGCTTCCATACACATACAGATTTTCAAAGATGATCAAGACCTTTATCTGAATGGAGAGGAATGCACTGAGACGCCAGATCATTCACTAATGTGTAGGCACATACAGTTACACGGTTCATGCAACAAACACCGACCAAATATGGCTTGCGTGTTGCAAGGCACGCCAGTTCCTGCTATCATCCCCACGTTCAAGTTCTTGGAAAATGGTAGTTATTTGATGCTCAATAATGAAGATTGTTCTGGGTTAATTAAAAGTATTCATTTTATCGTAACAGTAAATGAACGGGTTATTTGCTGCAGAAATGTTCTATTTCCTCCCACACATGAACATAGGGAGTTTTCAATCTGGCCACAAATACCAACCTTGGGAGCAAATTTCAACAGCATGGCAAGAATAAGAGCTCTTTTGTCTCAGAGAGAGGTGGCCTTGAGTTCGGCCCGTGAAACTTTCGTGCTTCACATAGCGAACACCCGTACAGAGCTGCAGACCCTTTTAAATACAGATTCGACTTTGCATTTCAGCAAGATTACCCATTCATTTCCATGCAGCAGGAGGCCCATAGGAATGAAGGTGCAATTTGCGATTAGCAATTACCTCATCGCAAATTACGAATTTTTCCGACGGTGCAGGGGTGTCTCAAGAACACCCTGCTGCACCCCTGAAAAAAAAATTTGGGGTCATATGGCGCACATAAATTTTGAAAACATTCCTTTACCTCAAAAACGATTTTCAACTCATAATTTGAAAACACTGCACATCGGGAAATGACTTAAAATGTCCTTAAGACACATAAAAGCATTTTTTGATTGCCTTTGCAGCATGTTTCAGTCACCTTTAACATGCCTATGTAACGGAAACATTCAAAATCTAAATTTGCCATGCACAGGTGGGAGCATATTTACAAGCAATTTGCTCCACAGACAAACTTCTTACATTGAAATGGGAAAAATAACATCAGAGACTCTCAATTACCTTATAAAGAAGCAGACACCATTATGTCCTTCTCATCAATATTAAAACCATTGCTTTTTCTCAAAAACGATTTACAAGTCATAATTTGAAAACACTCCACAGCTCCTATGCACATAAAAGCCCTGTCAGTACTAATACTTCACATTTTCTCCAATTACAATTTCTCAAAGAAACAAAATCTATTTGTGAAACACTTGAGACAAAGCAACATTTGAAAAACACAACTTTCTTCATAATTTTCTCCTTAAAGCACACTATTTTCTATCTAAATTAAAGAAATTTTTTCTCACCTTAGCAAATACTTTGAGTTTCAAAACAGTCTCAGAAACACACCAATTTGTCTTCAGCAGAGCAAAAGGTATGCACTCCAGAGTCTGCAGCTATCAAAAGCACAGAAATGCTGTAATTCCTCACACAGATCTCTCATGTCACCCAATCAAAACTCTTCCCTCACTTTTTTCAAAGCAAAACCCTTCCCCCCCTCTGCCCCCTCTCTGCTTTTTCTGCATAGCAACCACCTCTTGCAAGACCTCTCACACAACAATGTTGCAATTGAACTCTGAACTCTCAGTGCACCTGCATATCCAAAGCATTCTTTCATTTAATGATTTTTTCTTCGCTACTCAAAATACATCTTTCAACGAACTCATCCATGCACACTAACTTTCTGTTTTGAACAATCAAAATCCACCAATCACTCTTACTGCTTCATTAACACAGAAACTCCTCAGTTTTTTTCATTTTACACTCTCATTTTTTCAACTGCCATTTCATTGCCACACTTCATCTGACTGCAGGAGAACCTTCTCTCGCCATGTTTTCTGTCTGGATTGTTGGACATAGCTACATCTATTGGGCTCAAAGGTACGCTGAAAACAGGAATTTACCTAACCTCAATTTACAAGATGTGGAAATTAAGTGGTTTGGCCACAGAGGATTAAAATGTCACCAATTGATACCATTGGTGAAAACCTTTATGCATTTGCCAAAACCTGACCTGTTAATTGTGCACTGTGGAGGTAATGATTTGGGCACTTTGACTGGGGTAGGTCTGGAAATGCTTTTAAAGGACACCTTTGAGCAATTGATGGCACTTTTTCCTCAGACTGCCTTGGTATATTCAAATATATGCCAAAGACAGAAATGAAGGTGGTCGAACCAATTTTGTCCACAAATTGAGAAATCGAGGAAGCATGTAAACAAATCTGTTTCAGCTTACATGAGAGACCATGGAATGGGCTCCCTGTACAACAATAACTTGCGTTACTACATGCAAGATATCTACAGAGCAGATGGAGTTCACTTCTCAGATGAGGGCAACAGAGTTTTCACTCTGAATTTAAGACTGTGCATTGGTACCTACTTATAAGTACCTAAATGTACCATAAACCCAAAAGCTCTTCTCAGAGCTACCCTACATCTGATCACTCACAATTATTATTTTACTCTAACTTTTTTCACTAATTTTCAAGAAAGTACGCTCCCCAGACCGCTTCCCGGTTCGCAAACCGGGCGCACTCCACGCAAAAAAACTAAAAAAACTGTATATATTTTTTTTGCCCTGCGAGACCCTTTCAAAGCCTCCACATCAAACCTAGGGGGTCAGGGAGGATCTACTATGCCCCCTTATGGTCATTTGCCCCTTCGCTTTGGCCTCCTCTTGTCTCTCGATCCTACCGAGAGACAAGATGGCGGCCGCTACGGACTGTTTGGAATGTTTACAGACGCCGAAAAACCAATCAGCTTCGCAAACCTCCGTAACGCGAAAAGTACGAGAAGCGGAGCGCTGTTACAGATATATATCTTTTTTTGAACGTTAATTTCTCAAAATCCACTAGAGCACATATATTGAGACCTAGCAAAGGCACATCGGGCTACCAGTCCCTACAATTTTGCCAAGTTTCGTGCAAATCCATTCAGCCGTTCGATTATTATTATTATTATTTTTTTTGCCCCGCGGGGCCCTTTTAAAACCTCCACATCAAACGTAGGGGGTCACCGACGATCTACTATTCCCCCTTATGGTCATTTGCCCCTTCGCTTTGGCCTCCTCTTGTCTCTTGATCCTACCGAGAGACAAGATGGCGGCCGCTACGGACTGTTTGTAATGTTTACAGACGCCGGAGAGCCAATCAGCTTCGCTTCGCAAAGCTCCGTAACGCGAAAAGTACGCGAAGCGGTGCGCTGTTACAGATATATATCTTTTTTTGAACGTTAATTTCTCAAAATCCACTGGAGCACATATATTGAGATCTAGCAAAGGCACATCGGGCTACCAGTCCCTACAATTTTGCCAACTTTCCTGCAAATCCATTCAGCTGTTCGATTATTATTATTTTTATTTTTTTTTGCCCCGCGGGGCCCTTTTAAAACCTCCACATCAAACCTAGGGGGTGAGCGACAATGTACTATGCCCCCTTATGGTCATTTGCCCCTTCGCTTCGGCCTCCTCTTGTCTCTCGATCCTACCGAGAGACAAGATGGCGGCCGCTACGGACTGTTTGGAATGTTGTCAGACGCCGGAGAACCAATCAGCTTCGCTTCACAAAGCTCCGTTGCGCGACAAGTACGCGTCCTGGGCCGCTGCCCGGTCCGCTGTTACAGATATATATATTTTTTTGAACGTTAATTTCTCAAAATCCACTGGAGCACATATATTGAGACCTACAAAAGGCACATCGGGCTACCAGTCCCTACAATTTTGCCAAGTTTCGTGCAAATCCATTCAGCCGTTCGGGCTAAAAGTGAGGCCAACCTCCCTATGGAAAACTCAATGTTAAAAACACGTTTTGGGACCCCCCTTTTTTCTCGGCCCCCCCTTGACGAACCCCCCCAAATTTTCAAGGGCTACTCAGAAACAAAATGTGCCATTTTCCTGAAAATTTCAGCCAATTCCGTGCACAAACGCCAAAGTTATTAGACATAGAATTTTCAAAAATCCCATAGAGAAAAAATCCTAACTATATATACCTACTGGCGACCGCCAGTAGGTAATATATATATATATATATATACACATATATATAGAGAGTTGCAAGAACAAAGCACTACAGAGACCAACAGGCAGTGCGCCTGCCACGCCCAAGGAGGCGGGCCTTCAGTAAAGACACCAGGTGCTTTTAAAAGTTGGGCGTTTGCAGTTTGAGACTCAGCCTGTGAAAAAGTGCTCAGAGGGAGCACGAAACGCGTCGGCCTTTCATTATCATGGTGAGGAGCCTTGACAACCTTGCTGTAGCCTGTGCTATTAAATGCGAAGTTTTTACCTACCTGTGTGAGGATTCCTTGAGGGGACAACTCTCGTTGAATTTGATATATATCTTGTGGAGGGGTGATGAGCAGCAGGCTAATTTGTTTGTAAAAGATATCAATTCGAACTCCTCAAATCTATATTTCACATCCCATATGAGCAAAACCAAAATTGAGTTTTTGGATGTAGAAATATATATTGATAATCAAACCATCAAAACGACTCTACACAGAAAGTCCACCCCTGGCAATGCTGCGCTACATGCGTCTAGTATGCACCCGAGACATCTTATATCAAGCATTCCTTACGGTGAAATTTTAAGTTTAAAAAGAATCTGTAATACATCTAATGACCGATGTGTAGAAGAAATGATCATACGTTTTAAGGCACGAGGTTATACTGACTCTATCCTGCAACAAGCTATTCAAAAAGCCAAACAAAGACCAAGGGAAAGTTTATTCAAAAACAATCCTGTAATTAATGTAAATACTCAATCTAACAACACGACCCCAGTAGCAACACCACAAATAGATAATACCACCACATGTCCATGACTTATCACTACTTTCAGTAGAGAGGATAGAAAAATAAGGGCCATAATTAACAAAAATTGGCCAATCGTGTTGACAGATTCAGTTCTTAGTGGTAAACTTCCCAATACCCCGAACATCACTTTTAGACGAGCTAGGAATATGAGGTCTACCTTGGATAAGGCAGCACCGGAAACTAAACAAAAAATATCCTGGCTATAAACTAATCGGAGTTTCAGGAAATGCACGACTTGCCGTGCATGCAAGTTTGGCATTAACAAGGCTGCTTATTCCTCTCCATTTCGTGCAGATGAAATACCAATCCGTGGCAATTTTGATTGCAAAACAGAATTTGCGGTATATGTTCTCACGTGCACCTGTGGCTTAAATTATGTAGGAAGTACAAAGCTACAGGTGCATGTGAGAATATTGCAACACCTAAGGGCAATACTCCATAATGATCAAGCCTACTCAGTAGCCCGCCACTTCAAAGACGTTCATAATCAGGATTTAAATTGTCTAAAATATTATGTGGTGGGTTCAATTCCAAAAATGAAAAGAGGAGGCAATAGGGAGCGCTTGCTAAGACAACTCGAAACCAGGATGATTTTAGAGTTGGCCAGTATGTGGCCCAATGGATTGAATAATATTGAGGAATTGCATAGCTTTTTATAATTATATTTGCCATTTTTTAATTCTGTGTTGCACTTTGGTCCTGTTTACAATATTTATGAATTGGTCTATAACTTTGGAAAATTTTGATACATTTGAATTTTTTTTGATATATTAGAAGTTTTTAATATATTTGAAGTTTTTGATACCTTGTGATATCTCTGATACTTTTGATACTCTTTGACACCTTTTGATAAATTTGATATATATGTACATAGATGTTTTTATATACTCCGGTGTATATTTATATCTTGATATTCACTTGTGTGTACATATACCATTGATTTGTAAATATATGTTCGTATTGACATGTGTAAGGTAAAAAAGACGAATTTTTATGGAATTTAAAAAATATGTTCTCTCTCTTTTTTTTCATTATTTATCATATATATTTTTTGCTTTTTAGCCCTTTTGGTTAATTTCCCTATTTATTTCCTCAAAAAATGTTAAAAAAAAATTCTGTATTGATAGATAGACTTCAGTAGACAATGTATAGGGCCTCATTTATGAAAAGTGACGCATCGCTGTGTGAAAACAGCGATGCGTCACTTTTCACTGCGCTCTCCCTGCGATATGATTGATGCGTCATATTTATAATATGACGCATCATGTCGCAAGGAGTTACAGATACGTCTGTATTTCTGACGTATCTGTAGGCGCAAAAGTGACGCATTGCTGGAGTGTGTCACAAAAGTGACGCAACTCCAGCAATGCTTCCTTTTACTTGGGGAAAGTCCCATGTGAAAGGGCTTGCGTCAGTCTTACGCCTGCTGTGAGGCAGGCGCAAGATTTTGACGCAACAGCATCCTAAAAGTGACGCAGTGAAATCTCATAGATTTCACTGCGTCACTATTCCGAGGCTTTTTGCGGGTGAACGCCCCCTCTGCATACATTATACCTGACGCAGGTATAATGTAGCGCAGGGGTTTACAAAGTGACGCATCTGCTTAGATGCGTCACTTTGTAAATAGTGCGCATCAGGAGGCATGTTTTACGCCGCCGATGCGTCACAAAAAGTGACGCATCGGAAGCGTAAAACTCACACACATAAATGAGGCCCCATAGGATTTTAACATATGTTGCAGGGCTCTGCAATAAATTAATGTTATATATATTGATGCATTTCTTATATATCAATCAGATATCTTGCACTTTAAGCCTTCTTTGCACTTTAAAACTTGCACTACTTCTCCGCACTTTTACAAATCTTCTGCTTTACACTATTTATATTTAAATTTTATCATGGTCATGTGACGTGTTATCTTTTGAGTGTAGGACCTAATTGTTTACTTCCAAATATTAGCATAGTAGCGAATAGTGTGTGTGAATTTTCCATTCTTATCACAGTGTTATTATGTTGATCATTATAACAATCATACGTGCATATATTTGAAAAGTTCATTTTTGTTTGTGTATATACAAGGATTTATCCAGTAATATTGTATACAAATAATGAATACACTTATCATTGTGTTTTTTTAATACGAACTACACTATGCATTCATGCAGGTATGAATTTATAACAACCGATTAATGTAAAGCAAAAAATATACATATACATATATGTGTTTTTGTTAAGTATATCGTTCATGTTCATGACCATGTGACACATGAGGTCACTGTTTGGGGCGTGTATCTGCACAAACACACATTTAAAGCAATGAAAATTTTTTAAAGGATTGACAGCGTGATCAAGGGCTCGTGTAGCCTGAAACGCGTAGCTGTTTCCCTGTGCTAAATAAATCTTTTGCACCTGATCCTGTGGTCCGTCTCCTCTCTCGCTGGTGTTGCTGTATTGCTTGCCGGAGGTGCTGCGGAGCTATTCTGTGAATATATATAGATATATATATATATATATATATATATATATATATATATATATATATATATATATATATATATATATATATATATATATATTACGTGTAAGTTGGATTTACCAATGGTTGTTTTGAAAGTCCCTACTCGAGTTCAATTGGGACTTAAGACTGCAATGCCACTGACGGCCAACAGAGGTCCTCAGAGGGGTTACATCGTCACGTTAGCGCTGTGGGTCCGCCTGAACCAATGGGAATAAGACTTTGTTGAACTATTGGTCCTTCTGTTAGTACCAGAAGCCACTGCGAGTAGAGCCCAGGGGATCGTAGGAAATGTAAGCACATATCAATTTCAAAATAACATACCATAATTGCTACCACGAATAAACATTCATAGCCTACCTCCCAAGGGCCCGATTTACAGAACTAACTTAAGACAAAATCCTAAACGTACTACCGTTTTGGTATTCACAGAAGGCACTTACTCATTTTGGTATTCACAGAAGGCCCTAAGGGCCTGATTCACAAAATGAATTTAAGACTCAATCGTAAACTTACTACTATTTTTGTATTCACAGAATGCACTTACTACTTTTGGCATTCACAGAATGAACTTACTACTCTTGGTATTCACAGAAGTTAGGATGTTGTTTTAAGTTTGTCTTAAGACAAACTTAAGACAAACTTAAGACAGACTTAAGACAGACTTAAGACAAAATCCTAACTTAAGTCTGTCTTAAGTCTGTCTTAAATTTTTCTTAAGACAAACTTAAGACAACATCCTCACTTCTGGGAATACCAAAAGTAGTAAGTTCATTCTGTGGATGCCAAAAGTAGTAAGTACATTCTGTGAATACCAAAATAGTAGTAAGTTTAGGATTGAGTCTTAAATTCATTCTGTGAATCGGGCCCTTACTCATTTCGGTATTCACAGAAATTAGGAGTCCTAACTTTAGGACTCCTAAATGCCTTCTGTGAATACAGAAAGTCTTAAAATTAGAATTGTTCTCATTTTAGGAGTAGTAAAGTTAGGACTCCTAACTTTAGGACTTCTAAATACCTTTTGTGAATACCGAAAGTCTTAAAATTAGAATTTTTCTCCGTTTAGTAGTAGTAAAGTTGAGAAAAATCCTAATTTTAAGACTTTCAGTATTCACAGTAGGCATTTAGGAGTCCTAAAGTTAGGAGTCCTAACTTTACTACTACTAAACTGAGAAAAATCCTAATTTTAAGACTTTCGTTATTCACAGAAGGCATTTAGGAGTCCTAAAGTTAGGAGTCCTAACTTTACTACTACTAAATTGAGAAAAATCCTAACTTTAAGACTTTCGGTATTCACAGAAAGCATTTAGAAGTCCTAAAGTTAGGACTCCTAACTTCTGTGAATACCGAAATGAGTTTCCCCCACATGCATCAACCTATTTAGGAAGTGCAAACGGTGCGAATCGGTAAATTCGGCCGTTTGCACTTCCTAAATACGTTTTTGGAATGCATCAAACTCTATTTCAATATTCGCATTTTTTTTGCATTTCTTAAAAATGCAAATGCATTTAAGGAATCGCATTTGTGCGATTCCTTAAATGCAATGCATCAATTAAAAAAAAAATTCGAATTTTGAAATTGGAAGTGCAAATTAACACGAGGTTGACCCTCGTGTTAATTTGCGAAAATCTTTCAAAATGCAAAAAAATGCATTTTTTACACTGTCATGTTACAGACACACATGTCCTTAGGACATGTGTGTTTGAAACATGCACTTTCAAATACATTTCAGGGGTGCAGGGGGGGGTCCTTTGGACCCCCCCCTGCACCCTTGGAATGCATCAACAAATTGCGAATTCGTAAATGCCTTCCCATTGATTCCTATGGGCCTTTCGGCCCATAAGAATCAATGGGATTTGCGAAAAAGCAGTTAGGAATTCGGTATTTATTTGCAATTCGGTAAAAATTGCGATTTTTACCGAATCACAAATAAATACCGAAAAAATGGATGCATAGCATTTTGCAATTCTTAATTTGCGATTCGATAATTCTCGCAAATTAAGAAATGCAAAATGTAAGAATGATGCATGTGCCCGTAAGTGCCTTCTGTGAATACCAAAACGGTAGTAAGTTTAGGATTTTGTCTTAAGTTAGTTCTGTGAATCGGGCCCCAAGAGTTTAAGACTTGAGACAGCAGAAATATCTACTATTATAATTATTTATTATTTGTGTACTGAATCATCAGACCGTGATTACTTAAATGAGATCTTTCAAAAATGTTCTCGAATACCTTCTTCAGCGGCACACGCAGTGCAGCTGAAATTCAGTATAGCAATAGAAATTGGGGGGGCGTGGCTTGGAAGGCAATGGAGAAGGTTGCCTAGGTCCAGAGCTCCGCCATTCCATGGGGGCGAACCAACAAAAAAAAACCCTCCTGATGCCAAACTAAAGCGAAAAAGAAACATTCCCAAAGACGTCAGAAAGGGCCGGCTAAGAGAGGGGCTGCGATCGAAGAACTGAGGTGTCAGAACACGAGAGTAAAACCCAGAAGAAGTGTAAGAAGTGCAGGAACGCAAGGGGATCTAAAGATGGCGTACGGACCCTGAGAGAGCCAGTATCAGAGAGCGGCCACGCAGCGACGGGGTACACCCAGCGCAGAGGGACCGGGATTCGAGGTAGCAGGTCTGTGCAAAAGGAACGAATGCTGCGGTGCCCACTGTCCCCCTCCCGAGATGTAAGCGGAGGAAAATCGGCAACCGTAGACCTAACATAGAAAGCGAAACCGCAACCACAAGTGGGGGGCCGCCATCTTGAATGAACGGAGCAGTGTGAGTAACGGCAACAGGGGGCACCGCGGAACAGCGCACGACCAGAGAACAGCAGAGATAACATGGTGACAGGCGCTGCGGGGGAGACGGGGCGTGCACTGCTGCAGCGAACGCTGAGGCCATCCAGATGGGGCACACGCGGTGTCAGGAACTAGCATAGTGCGTCTACAATACCTAAAAGAAACTACATTTCCCATGAGGCACGAAACGTGATTCTGCCTTAAAAGTGCTGAGTAACGCGCATCTTGTTGTGCGTAATTTGTTTGGTTCCAGAGGGCGCTTCGGAGTTGGGAGTGCCGAGATTGCCGCGGCGTGTCTGGGCTCAGATACATCGTACCAAAGAGAAGTTCCCTGAACTGGGTCTTGAGAGTCCTCTTGTATTCCAGTAAGTTCCTGTTTTCTAGTATCCCGGATACATTTTGACTCTAGGGTTCCGTTTGACATTTCCGTTGTTCTCACGACTGGGGATGTTTACCAAGTAGCGGAGTGCAGTGGCGACCGCTACGCATTACCGTTACCTGAGGTACGATTCGGATTATATTCTGAGCTTTTTTCTTTTGGCCTGTTTTGGATTATAAGTGCCAAAGCGGAGAACGGTGGTATCTGCCACGTTTTATCGTATTTGGAGGACTATTGTGGATTACCTCAAAAGAACCCATTGAAGCTATAAATGGTTTCTTTCTTGGCATAGGTGAAATAACCTAGTCGCCTAACTTTCACTATTATTTAAGACTCAAAGAAGGAGGGGAAGTTCTTCAAGAAGGATTCAGCTAGCAGTTTAATTTTTAAAAAACAGTGAGGCTGTTTAGTTACGAAACCAGAGGTATTTAGGATGAACAGAAACATCTTGATATGACCAAACATTTCTCCTGGTACAGAGTGTATATAGTGACCTGTTGTCTATTCTTATATAGGTACCTGATACCCGTGGGGATTACGGAGTAGATGGGTGTACAGCTTAGTGGCACATGTTTTCAGGTACATCTCAGTTACTAGCGAGACCTAAATGAGAGTAGGATGATGTTGTTGTATACATGCTAACCAGTGTCTTGTCGTTTCAGGTCCTTTGTTCCTGCTGTCCTCTTCATTCCCTTTTTTCCCTCGCCTAATCATATAAATACTCTGTTTATTTGTACATCAGAATGTTTGTGAGATTTGGAGGTGGACCCATTTTTGCTACATCCTGATCGTGCGGAGGACTCCTTGACAGAATTACGCACCCACAAATATTATACCTCTGCTCGATCGGGTTGTGGTAGATATGGCGTCCATGGAGGACGTGTTACACACCCTAGTTTTGGTACAACAAGAATTGGCCTCTTCAAAAGCCGAGACGGCAGCCTTGAAAGAGAAGGTAGACCAATTGTCAAAAAATCCTTTTTCGCAAGCCTCCCAGATACAAGTTACAGTATCCCCGCCTATTCCCCTGGCGAACCCAGAAAGATATGCACGGGATCCCCGCAAAATACAGGTCTTCCTGACACAGGTGAGGCTACATTTTTCTTGTAAGCCAGCGTCCTTTCCCAATAACCATTCTAGAGTGGTCTTTGTCATCTCTTACTTGGCAGGTGATGCAGCTAATTGAGCAGTTCCCTTAGTAAAAAATAACGATGCTGTGTTGTCTGATTGGAATGCTTTTCGGGCTGAGTTTGAAAGAGTGTTTGATCGCAGGGCCACTACTTTTAGTGCAGACAAGGAATTGCTCAACCTCAGACAAGGGAAAGGGGAATTGATCACATATTTAACCACCTTTAATCGCTTGGTGGCTGAAGACGAGTGGCCCGGGGAGAAACGCATGTCTTTATTTTATCAAGGTTTGCGGGAGGAGTTAAAAGATGTGATTGCTCAGATAGATCCTCAGCCTGCCTCCTGTGTGGACATGATTAATCTGTCTTTGCGTTTGGATAGTCGCATATCAGAGAGAGGGGGGAGAGAAGGAAATGGGATAGAGGCTTTTACAGGCAGGACAGAACCCCTCATAAGACTTTAAGTCCTCCTAAGGCTGGTGTGGAACCCATGGAAATAGGGGCTATAAGAGCACCACTATCTAAAGAAGAATGTGAGAGCAGGAGAACACAAGGTTTATGTATGTATTGTGGACGTAAGGGTCATTATGTGAAGGAATGCCCCTCTAAACCTAAGACGTCCAATGTCTGGGCTAGGAATAAGAAGGTGGCGGTCTCAGTGGTGACCAAAGAGACAGAGAGTACTGAGGAACATAAGAATGAGGGAAATGTTCACGAGGTATGGAGTCTTCCTTCTTTATCCACCCCCGTCACAGGAGACACGGAAGGACACATTGTGCTCCATATGAGCCTTGAAAGCTATAACCAAGTTGATCAGGTATTGGTCATGGTGGACTCTGGTGCGACTGGCAATTTTATTGACAACGGCCTTGTGAACATCTTAGGATTGACTAGAGTACTTAGAGATAACCCTGAGGAATACTAGCAGGAGATGGCAAACCTCTTAAGTCAGGGCTTATCATAGAATGCACAGAGGTTCTTTCATTGTCCATTGACATTCAGGGAGGACATCATTCTGAGGAGATATCTTTAAATATCATGGAAGCTCCTCAGTATGAGGTAATTTTGGGCATGCCATGGTTATGTCTCCATAATCCTACCATTAACTGACAGGACCGTTCTATTCTGTTTTTGTCAGAGAGTTGTAAAGACCATCTAGTGATTAGTCCACCCTCACAGGTGATGGCTTTAACTTCTCCTTTCCTGGTGGCGACAGCAGTCGAGAAGGAGACGGTTTTGCCGGTGGAATACCATGTTTACAGGGAGGTGTTCAGCGAAAGGATGGCAGAGCAGTTGCCTCCCCACAGGGAGTACGACTGCCGCATTCATTTGGTGGAAGGGGCCACGATACCATCATGCAGGGTATATGCGTTATCTGTGCCAGAAACCAAGCATTTGCGGGAGTATATATATCATTACGTGGCAATCGTTTTTATCAGGCCTTCCCGTTCTCCTGACGCTTCTCCTTTGTCTTTCATTGCAAAGGCCAATGGGGATCTCAGGGCTTGTGTGGACTATCAGAGTTTAAATAAGAACACTATCCGCAACCGCTATCCACTGCCTCTTATTCCTTTATTGCTGGACCAAGTTAGAGAAGCACAAGTGTACACCAGATTGGATCTCAGAGGTGCTTACCATTTAGTAAGAATACGCCAAGGGGATGAGTGGAAAACTGCTTTTAAAACTCGTTTTGGTCTTTATGAGTATCTGGTCATGCCATTCGGCCTGTGTAATGCCCCTTGGCTCAGTTACTTGCAAGTAACATCATCCGATTACATGGGATCCCAGAAATTATTGTGTCAGACAGGGGTCCACAATTCAAAGCTCACTTTTGGAAGAAGTGGTGTAAGGCCTTGCATATCGAATCCGCTCTGTCCACTAGCTTTCATCCACAGACAGACGGCCAGACGGAGCGCCTAATTCAGACCTTGAACAAATACCTCAGATGTTATGCCAAGGAAGCTCAGGAATCCTGGGTGGATTTATTGTGGTTGGCAGAGTTGGCCTATAACAATACTTGGCACTGTTCCACTGGTGTTTCTCCTTTCAAAGCTACTTATGGGTATGAGGCAAATACCTTGCCTGTTGGTATTCCTGAGGTTGTTATGGATTATCCTTCTGTTAAGACTCAGGTGTTACGTATACAGAAGATACATCGTGGAGTGAGAACACATTTGGTAAAGGCTAAACAAGTATACAAGCACTGGGAGGACCGTCATCGAATCGATGGGTCTCAATATAAGGTGGGGGATCGAGTATGGCTGTCAAATAAGAATATCAGGTTCAGGCTGCGCAGCGTGTTCCATCCCAGGTATATTGGACCTTACCACATAGTGAAGCAAATTAATCCTGTTGCTTACAAGCTTAAGCTGCTGGGTTCTCTGCGGATACACCCTGTGTTTCATTGTCATCTGTTGAAACCTGCGTTTTACGGCCGCAGGAGGCTGCCCCCGCCGGTGCTGCGGGATGGGGTGCTGGAATATGAGGTGCACAGCATTCATGATTCCAAGTTTCGTGGGAGAATGCTGTGGTATTTGGTATCCTGGGAATGGTTTTCTGCGGAGAATGACTCTTGGGAGCCTTGGCGTAACGTGCACGCTCCTCATGCAGTGTCCTCTTTACATTGTAGGTTCCCTGCCAAGCCTGGTCCTAGGAGGCGCCTGGCGGGAGGGCCTACTGTCGGAACTAGCATAGTGCGCCTACAATACACAAAAGAAACTTCATTTCCCATGAGGCACGAAACGTGATTCTGCCTTAAAAGCACTGAGTAACGCGCATCACGTTGTGCGTAATTTGTTTGGTTCCAGAGGGCACTTCCGGGTTGGGAGTGCCGAGATTGCCGCGTCGTGTCTGGGCTCAGATACATCGTACCAAAGAGAAGTTCCCTGAACTGGGTATTGAGAGTCCTCTTGTATTCCAGTAAGTTCCTGTTTTCTAGTATCCCGGATACATTTTGCCTCTAGGGTTCCTTTTGACATTTCCGTTGTTCTCACGACTGGGGATGATTACCAAGTAGCGGAGTGCAGTGGAGTCCGCTACGCATTACCGTTACCTGAAGGTACGATTCGGATTATATACTGAGCATTTTTCTTTTGGCCTGTTTTGGATTATAATGCCAAAGCGGAGAACGTGGTATCTGCCACGTTTTACCGTATTTGGAGGACTATTGTGGATTACCTCAAAAGAACCCATTGTACCTATAAATGGTTTCTTTCTTGGCATAGGTGAAGTAACCTAGTCGCCTGACTTTCATTATTATTTAAGACTCAAAGAAGGAGGGGAAGTTCTTCAAGAAGGATTCAGCTAGCAGTTTAATTTGGAAAAAACAGTGAGGCTGTTTAGTTACGAAACCAGAGGTATTTAGGATGAACAGAAACATCTTGATATAACCAAACATTTCTCCTGGTACAGTGTATATAGGGTGAACAACCTTTACAACGAAACTTTTACAACGCACTACCATTACAACGCGGTCATTACAATGCAAACTATTACAACGCATTGCTCTGGGGGCGCTCTAGGATAGGGAATAGGTTAATTTAGTATCCAATAACCTTCCCTAGTGTCCACGGGGACTGGAGTTGGAATAGTAAATAAAACTATTCACTATCCAGCACCCCAAAGCGCTATGCGTTGTAATGGACTGCGATGTAAAAACCGCGTTGTAAAGGCAGACGTTGTAATAGCCTGCGTTGTAACGTCATACATCCGTATATAGTGACCCGTTGTCTATTTATATATAGGCACCTGATACCCATGGGGATTACGGAGTACATGGATGTACAGCTTAGTGGCGCAAGTTTTCAGGTACATCTCAGTTACTAGCGAGACCTAAATGAGAGTAGGATGATGTTGTTGTATACAGGCTAACTAGTGTCTTGTCGTTTCAGGTCCTTTGTACCTTCTGTCCCCTTCCTTCCCTTTTTTCCCTCGCCTAATCATATGAATACTCTGTTTATTTGTACATCAGAGTGTTTGTGAGATTTGGAGGTGGACCCATTTTTGCTACATCCTGATCGTGCGGAGGGCTCCTTGACACGCGGAGGGAAAGCTAACACGACAAAAGTAACTAAACCGAAAGCATGAGCGGGGCGGCCATCTTGAGCTCTAGACAGAGAGAATCGAGCTGCAGCAACAAGACTAAGGGCACGGCTCCGGAAACTAGAGCACCGAGGCAAAGGGCACAGCGGTGATAAGACTGGCAAAAACATAGCTACCGCGAGCGACCGGTGTATAATGAGCGGAATGTGAGGGGCTTGCAACGAAAGACTTCGAGGTGGATGCGCATCGCAACCAGCCACCCCCAGCTACTATAAAGCCACAGAAGCGAGCAGGGTCACGAACAACAGAACGCGAACCAATACCAACCCCAAAGTTAACTGCAAGCGGCACAAAAGGGAGGAGAACCGTTAGTGGCAGTGATGGAGGACCACCTCAGGTGACGAGCACACGTCTGGCCCTGCAAAAGAGAGCGATAAGGGAGTTTGTGAAGCCAAAAGAAGAAAACAAAAGCACGGAGGTGTGCGAGGAGTAAGTGATGGCCCAGAAACAAAGGACAGGTCATATCAAACCGGCAGAAAGAGAGACACTGCCTGGGGGCAGTGGTGTGACTACCCATCGAACTGTAGTGGCGAATAGTGACTGAAACACACAATAAGTGAGAACAGAGAGACGCCCGACCGATGCCCATTGGCGACATAAAGCAGAAGAGGGAAGGAGAAGGATAACCTTAAGGTCACAGCGACCCCAACTAATCGACGTTCTTCCCGGAGCCCAGAACGCTAGCAGGAGATTCGAGCTCCTCCAACAACGTGGTTGGAGACAATGGCTGGCAACGAGGGGAAGATTGGGCAACACCCTAAGAAAACGAAGCCTGGGACCAACAAGGTTCAAAATCACAGACAAAGAGAGGTCACATTTCTTCGAGAGCCCCGGAGATCTAGCCAGATACTTAAACGGACCAACACAACAGGTAAATGGAAACAGCGAACTCACAGTCAATCAAAAGAAGGGCCTCACCGGAGCTTCACGTGGAGTAAAAATCAACACCATCTCCGAGGCAACATAGGACGCCAGACCGAAACTAGTCTCTACCTCAAGCAGACCAAACTACCTCAACCTAATGTAAATGTAAATGTAAATGTAGTATACTTGTAAAGCGCACAGCTGCCCCAGCAACGGGGCGTCCCGGCGCTGTATAACTCTGGGGAACCCGTCCTGGCTTTCCCTGTGGGATGGTCCCTTGCTGGGAGTCCCCAAGGTGGACCCAGGCATCCCCGGAATTGGTGGGGCCGTTGTGGAGATTAGGCAAGCTAATGCCCAGAGTTGCCGAGTGGAACCCCTGATTAGAGTAAGCACTGAGGCGAGAATTATCGAGTCTGCTGACCCAGGTCCACGACCCTGCCGCGTCGGGACCCTGCCGCGTCGGGAATTGAACCCTGGTCCCGGGCCGACTTCTGCTCTCGGGTCTGCTGCCTCTAACCAGTGAGCCACACTACCCCAAGCGTGCCCCAAGAGCGATTCAGGCACGCATGGACAAAGCACCGAACCCAGATGTCAGACAGACCAGAGTCTTTAACGAGAAGGATATCATGAACAAAAGGACGGTGAGATGATCCCACACGGCTTAGTGCGATATGATACAGGACCAAATGACTCTGACCGTATATCATTTCTAAAGTATGCCAGAATGCGTAAGGGGCATAACAAACTAGTCATCCATATATGTAACGCTAAACGCTAAGACGAGTCAAAAGTCCCAGGGAAGAGGGCGGGGCGGGGGGATTTTGCCATTGCACGCCTACAGCATGAGAGTTTAATGCAGGGGGGAGGGAAGGGAGGAGGGATCGGGGGAGGTGAGTGTACTGTCAATTTTGTATGTCCAGATCACATTAATGTATTAGTCTTGTCTTTGTTTAGTTCAGTCATTGCAATAGGATTAGATAAGTCAACTACTCTGTCACACCCCACCATAGTTCAGGTGGCAACGAGGGTCCACTATCCCGCTAACCCACAGACCGAAGCCAATGTAACATAAGAGAGCAATGCGAGGCCAACACACCGTAACCCATGACACAGCGCAATAACATGACCAAGAAGCTGAATAACAGCCCTTCCCTAGCAGCAGACTTGAAGGTAGTTTCCCTAAACGTTAAGGGCCCGAATCACCACGTCAACAGAAGAAAGATACTAGATTACCTAGTGATGGAGTGAGGGTGAAAACTAAAATTTTTGTATACCCATGAAGTTATAACCCAATAAAAATAACGTGAACTAACTGACTGAATGCATGAAGCTAATCAACCTAGAATAAAATTGCACCAACACAAGTACACATGGGAATTAATCTGCTTATGTTGCAATCATAATTAACTAATTTTTGTAATACTTTCATGTCTCTAAATAATCAAGCAGCTATTAAACTAATTGAGTGCGACTTTTATGTGCTTTTGTCTATGTCTTCGTGGCAAATTCGTGAATCTATGTAAGTATAAACGCATAAATGTGCTTAAATTGCTAGGTAACAACTAATGGGGACACATTAGTAAAGGGGAGGTAAACAGAATGGGCTTTAATTCTAAAAATAACAGTTCTTTGTGTTTGTTTCTATAATAGTTCCCGAGTGGGCCTCTGAGGCCTAGTAAAAGATGGCCACAGCCTAAGGCCTGGTAGCTGAGATGAAATGCGCATGTGCCAGTTTCCAAAACGGCCGCAGAAGAAATGAATGGCCTGTGGGTGCACTGCATAGTTCAAGGACGAAAAGTAGCACAAGATGTTGAGTGACTGCCAAAGTAAATGTGGATCCGATTGGGATCGTGCGAACATTCCTCAGAATTACAAATTAAAGGACATGGATGAGCTAAATGTTTTAAAGACAATGAGAGACTATAACTCCGATGATGCTGCGGAAATAAAGTTCTGAATGAAATATTTTTTTGCTTCCACCCCTTGCAGGAGCCAATCAAATTGCGAAGGCACCTTAGAATGATATAAAATGTATAAGTTTATTTAGTGAAAAAGGGTATAAAAGAGTAGGGTTCGATGACAGCAAAAATCCTCTTTTCCGATTTCATCCTGGTATCCTGAAATGCTGTCGGACTGCTGATTGAACTTTGGACACATAAGAGACTTTGGGGCATATTACCAAGCAATAGCGATAATTATCGCTATTGCTTGGTTAGAGACAAAATTTTACCGCTGAGCTGCGGCGATTTTTATCGCAGATAAACCTTGGTATTACCAAGGTTTATCGCAAATGCGATAAAAAACGGCCGCAATGCATGAATATCGCTGAAAAGTCAGCGATATTCATGCATTACCGAGCTAATGCTCTTAGCCATGTTATCCACCTCCCATTGGATAACATGGCTGAGAACTGCTCAGGGCAGGTGTTAGCTTTTGGAGATATTCGCGCTTAGCGCGAATATCTCCAAAAGTTGGTAATAGGAGATAGCGATGTTAGCGACTTTGCATGTCATTAGTGATAAATATCACTGACATGCAAAGTGGGGCCCAAGATACGGTAACATTTTGGGGCATATTACCAATGTTAAGCGATATTTATCGCTAACGATGCTTAGCAACACATTTTTTAACGCTAAGCATCGTCAGAAATTATCGCAGATAAACCTTGCTATTATCAAGGTTTATCGCAAAAGCGATAAAAATCGGCCGCAATGCATGAATATCGCTGAAAAGTCAGCGATATTCATGCATTACCGAGCTAATGCTCTTAGCCATGTTATCCACCTCCCATTGGATAACATGGCTAAGAACTGCTCAGGGCAGGTGTTAGCTTTTGGAGATATTCGCGCTTAGCGCGAATATCTCCAAAAGTTGGTAATAGGAGATAGCGATGTTAGCGACTGTTTCCAGTCGCTAACATCTTGGCACGCCCACTTTGCATGTCATTAGTGATAAATATCACTGACATGCAAAGTGGGACCCAAGATGGTCGCTATCTCCAACTAGCTGTCGCTAACTGGTGTTAGCGACAGCTAGGTAATAGGGAGATCATTTTATCTTCGCTTTCTTGGCTTTTAAAGCCAAAAAAGCGGAGATAAACCCCCTTGATAATATGCCCCTTTGTCTCTAATCAATCAATCAATCAATCATAGACATTTATAGAGCGCTCTTCTTACCCGGAGGGTCTCAAGGCGCTAGGGGGGGGGGTGCTGCTACTGCCCGAACAGCCAGGTCTTGAGCTTCTTCCTGAAGGCGAGGTGGTCTTGGGTCAGGCGCAGGTCGGTCGGGAGGGAGTTCCAGGTCTTGGCAGCCAGGTAGGAGAAGGACCTTCCTCCTGTTGTCGTTCTTCGGATGCGGGGGACGGCGGCGAGGGCGTGACTGGCTGCTCGGAGGTGTCGTTTGGGAGCGTAGAAGTTGATGCGGTTGTTGAGGTAGCTCGGGCCTTGATCGTGTAGGGCTTTGTGTGCGTGGGTGAGGAGACGGAAGGTGATTCTCTTGTTGACCGGGAGCCAGTGCAGGTCTCTTAGGTGTCCGGAGATGTGGCTGTGTCGTGGGATGTCGAGGATGAGTCTGGCTGAGGCGTTCTGGATCCGTTGGAGTCTCTTCTGGAGCTTGGCGTGGTTCCGGCGTAGAGGGCGTTGCCGTAGTCTAGTCGGCTGGTGACGAGGGCCTGGGTGACAGTCTTCCTGGTCTCGGTGGGGATCCACCGGAAGATTTTCCGTACCATGCGCAGGATGTTGAAGCACGACGAGGAGACTGCGTTGACTTGCTTGGTCATGGAGAGGGAGGAGTCCAGGATGAAGCCCAGGTTGCGTGCGTGGTCTGTCGGTTTGGGTGCAGTTCCCAGGGCGGGGGGCCACCAGGAGTCGTCCCAGGCGGAGGGCGAGGATCCCAGGATGAGGACTTCCGTCTTGTCCGAGTTCAGCTTCAGGCGGCTGGTCGACATCCACTCGGCTACTTCTTTCATTCCTTCGTGAAGGTTGGCTCTGGCGGCGGCGGGGTCGTTGGTAAGGGAGAGGATCAGCTGGGTATCGTCGGCGTAGGAGATGATGTTCAGGTTGTGTTGGCGTGCGATGGCCGCGAGGGGGCTCATGTAGACGTTGAAGAGGGTTGGGCTCAGCGAGGATCCTTGGGGTACGCCACAGATGACTTTGGTGGCCTTTGATTTGTACGGAGGTAGGCGGACTCTCTGGGTTCTTCCGTCGAGGAAGGAGATGATCCATTCCAGTGCCTTCTCCTGGATTCCGACGTTGTAGAGGCGCTGCACTAGGGTGCGGTGGCAGACGGTGTCGAAGGCCGCGGAGAGGTCTAGGAGGATGAGGGCCGCTGTTTCTCCGTTATCCATCAGGGTTCGGATGTCATCGGTGGCAGCGATGAGGGCGGTCTCGGTGCTGTGGTTGGCTCGGAAGCCAGACTGTGAGGGGTCGAGGGATCCGTTCGTCTCGAGGAAGGCGGCCAGTTGCTTGTTGACGGTCTTCTCGATGACTTTGGCTGGAAACGGGAGGAGCGAGATGGGGCGGTAATTCTTCAGTTCGGTGGGGTCCGCTGTTGGTTTCTTGAGTAGAGCGCTGAGTTCGGCGTGCTTCCAGCTCTCAGGGAAGGTGGCGGTGTCGAATGAGGTGTTGATGATGTCCCGCAGGTGGGGTGCGATGACAGCGTCGGCCTTGTTGAAGACGTGGTGAGGGCAAGGGTCGGTCGGAGATCCGGAGTGGATGGAGTTCATCGTGCGGACGGTGTCTTCGGTGCTGATAGGAGTCCAGGCGCGGAGGGTGGTGGTGGGGGGCGGTGGTTCGGTTGAGTCGGGCGTGGCGTTCGTCGGTTGGGTGTTGAAGCTGTTGTGTATGTCCGCGATCTTGTTGTGGAAGTAGGAGGCGAGGGAGTTGCAGAGTTCTTGCGATGGGGTGATGTCGTTGTTTCCGGCGTTGGGGTTGGAGAGCTCTTTCACGATGTTGAAGAGTTCCTTGCAGTTGTGTGCGTTGTTGTCCAGTCGGTCCTTGAATGCAGTTTTCTTGGTGTCGCGGATCAGCTGGTGGTGCTTCCGGGTGGCAAGCTTGAGGGTGGTCATGTTGTTCGGTGTTGGCTCCCTTCTCCAGGCTTTCTCGAGGGCTCGGCAGTTCTTCTTGGAGCTCTTGAGTTCGTCGGTGAACCATGGGGCCTTCTTGCTGCCGGGTCTGCGGGGCGGGGTCTTCAGTGGGGCGAGTACGTCCGCGCAGTTGCTGATCCACTTCGTGAGGTTGTCGGCGGCCTGGCTGGGGTTCGCTGAGCTGGCGGGAGGGTGCTGGCTCAGGGAAGCGGCGAGCTGGTCGGCTGTGATCTTGCTCCAGCTTCTGCGGGCAACCTGTTGCTGGTGGTGGTGGATCGTCGTTCTTCTGAAGGTGAAGTGGACGCAGCTGTGGTCCGTCCAGTGGAGTCCAGTGGCGTGGCTGAAGGTGATGTCTTTGCTGGATGAGAAGACGGCGTCGAGTGTGTGTCCGGCGAGGTGGGTGGGGGTGGTCACCAGCTGCTTGAGTCCGAGGTTGGCGAGGTTGTCCAGCAGGGTGGTGGTGTTGCGGTCGTTGTTGTTCTCCAGGTGGAAGTTGATGTCCCCCAGGAGGATGTAGTCAGCGGAGGGGAGGGCATGCGGGCTGACGAAGTCGGCGATGTCCTCGCTGAATCGTGTGCGTGGTCCAGGGGGTCGGTAGATCAGGGTGCCTCTGAGGGTGGTCTTCGGGTCGGTGTGGATCTGGAAGTGTAGGTGTTCGGCGGTGGTCAGGATGTCGTCTGTGCTGGTCGTGATGCGGATGGTGTCCCTGTGGATGATGGCGATGCCTCCTCCTATCTGGTTGGCAGTGCGGTCCCTCCGGGTGATCTTGTAGCCCTCTGGGATGGCGATGGCGATGTCGGGCGCTGAAGAGGCGTTCATCCAGGTCTCCGTGAGGAAGGCAACGTCAGGAGCTGTGGTGTCGATGAGGTTCCAGAGTTCGATGGCGTGTCTGTGGACTGAGCGGGTGTTGAGCAGGATGCACTTGAGGTGGTTGGTGCTGGTGTTCGTCTTGGCGGGTGCTGGTGCGAGGCAGGTCCGGATGCAGGTGAACTTGCAGGCGGTGCAGCAGAAGGGTCCGTGGGAGCGCCTCGGGGTGGCACGGTAGCATCCCGGGGCTCGTCCGTCGTTGAGTGCGATGAGGGTGGCGGCGTCGTACGTCCGGCGGGTGGGCTGGGATCTGCGGGGGCCAGGGGTCCAGGCACGGATGGGCGCAGACGGGCTTACCTTTGGCGCACCTTCGGCGCTCAGTCGACGCTCCCGCTGCGCGCGTCAGCTGCGCGGTCGCTGAGGGGGCGTCATAAGAAGGGATCCGGGAGGGCGGGTCAGGCGGGAGGCGGGGAGCGCGTGGGCCTATCGGTAGGCGGGGGGGCGGGGTCGCGTCAAAAACCGGCGCAAAATCCAGGCGGCCGGCCCTGCGGCGGCTGGGGCGCCGGGCTGGATCGGCGATCAAGGCAGGCGGCCCTGCGGCGGCTGGGGCGCCGGGATGGATCGGCAGCAGGCAGGCAGGCAGCAGGTAAGTGGCAGGCAGCAGGCGGGGAGCGAGGGGGCAACCAGGCCGAGGGCACAGTGGTCGCTGCAAGTCTGGGGTCGGGATCCCCTTAAGAAGGGATCCGGGAGGGCGGGTCAGGCGGGAGGCGGGGAGCGCGTGGGCCTATCGGTAGGCGGGGGGCGGGGTCGCGTCAAAAACCGGCGCGAAATCCAGGCGGCCGGCCCTGCGGCGGCTGGGGCGCCGGGCTGGATCGGCGATCAAGGCAGGCGCCCTGCGGCGGCTGGGGCACCGGGATGGATCGGCAGCAGGCAGGCAGGCAGCAGGTAAGTGGCAGGCAGCAGGCGGGGAGCGAGGGGGCAACCAGGCCGAGGGCACAGTGGTCGCTGCAAGTCTGGGGTCGGGGTCCCCTTAAGAAGGGATCCGGGAGGGCGGGTCAGGCGGGAGGCGGGGAGCGCGTGGGTCTATCGGTAGGCGGGGGCGGGGTCGCGTCAAAAACCGGCGCGAAATCCAGGCGGCCGGCCCTGCGGCGGCTGGGGCGCCGGGCTGGATCGGCGATCAAGGCAGGCGGCCCTGCGGCGGCTGGGGCGCCGGGATGGATCGGCAGCAGGCAGGCAGGCAGCAGGTAAGTGGCAGGCAGCAGGCGGGGAGCGAGGGGGCAACCAGGCCGAGGGCACAGTGGTCGCTGCAAGTCTGGGGTCGGGGTCCCCTTAAGAAGGGATCCGGGAGGGCGGGTCAGGCGGGAGGCGGGGAGCGCGTGGGCCTATCGGTAGGCGGGGGGGCGGGGTCGCGTCAAAAACCGGCGCGAAATCCAGGCGGCCGGCCCTGCGGCGGCTGGGGCGCCGGGCTGGATCGGCGATCAAGGCAGGCGGCCCTGCGGCGGCTGGGGCGCCGGGATGGATCGGCAGCAGGCAGGCAGGCAGCAGGTAAGTGGCAGGCAGCAGGCGGGGAGCGAGGGGGCAACCAGGCCGAGGGCACAGTGGTCGCTATTATCGCTATTGCTTGGTTTAGTCTGATCGAGTGTGGAGTCTTTAGGTCAGGAGATTAGTTAGGTAATCAGGAGAATGTGTTTTGGGAACTTAGGGGCATATTATCAAGGGGGTTTATCTCCGCTTTTTTGGCTTTAAAAGCCAAGAAAGCGGAGATAAAATTATCTCCATATTACCTAGCTGTCGCTAACACCAGTTAGCGACAGCTAGTAGGAGATAGCGACCATCTTGGGCCCCACTTTGCATGTCAGTGATATTTATCACTAATGACATGCAAAGTGGGCGTGCCAAGATGTTAGTGACTGGAAACAGTCGCTAACATCGCTATCTCCTATTACCAACTTTTGGAGATATTCGCGCTAAGCGCGAATATCTCCAAAAACTAACACCTGCCCTGAGCAGTTCTTAGCCATGTTTCAGCGATATTCATGCATTGCGGCCGTTTTTTATCGCATTTGGGATAAACCTTGATAATAGCAAGGTTTCTCTGCGATAATTTCTGACGATGCTTAGCGTTAAAAAATTCGTTGCTAAGCATCGTTAGCGATAAATATCGCTTAACGTTGGTAATATGCCCCTTATTGTGTCTTTTCTAATAATTCTGGGGCATATTATCAAGCAAGGGTGTTACATTATCGCCGCTTTTATCGGCAGGAAACTGCTGATAAAGCGGCGATAATGGGCTTGATAATATGCTCTATGAATTCCAATCGAAGCCCATGTTAGATGTGAAGACTTTTAACATGGGCTTCGATTGGAATTCATAAAGCATATTATCAAGCCCATTATCGCCGCTTTATCGGCAGTTTCCTGCCGATAAAAGCGGTGATAATGTAATGCAGTACTTGATAATATGCCCCTCTGTCCTTTGAACTTAAAATAATGTCATAATTTTCTGAACTTTTGACTAAAAGAAATAAATATTTTTGAATTATTAAAATGAATAAAATTTTGCTTATTAAATGGGCAAATAAAATAAAGTCATGACAAAGATTTACTGCTAAATAAAAATCAGAATAACATGAGGAATTAAGCTGGTCTTATTCGTCCTTAGACTAATTTTTACTAGTAAAAGATCCATTATGTTAAATGATGGTGTGTCTGAATAAATTGTTTAAAAGAATAACCCATGGTAAACGAATTTAAACTGCAGGTGTAAATAAAATAAATAGTTAGTTTTATTTAGACACTCCGCTATGATCCAGCTGCTCTCCAGTGAACCTCATCCATCTATGAAGTAAAGAGAAAGTGTATGAATGATTTCAGTGTTATGGGCCCCATTGGTGAATAATTGAGTAGATTGTGACTTCAGAGAAAGACGATGAGGGTGTCAGAAAGTATTTCCGGAGAGGCGCTACATCACTAGCGAAAACAAAAGGGGATCTCATATTACTACAGGAAACTAAACTCTCCACTGATGACTCGTCCTAACTTAGAGCAAGATGGATAGGAGAGGTAGCATGCTCCCCAGCAAAAGGCAAGAAACGAAGAGTTATCACACTGGTAAATAGAAACTCGAAGCTAACTATTAAAAGCCAGCAACATGACGAGGAAGGGAGACTACTAATAACACATCTGAAGAGGGGAGATGAGAGGATAATGGTAGTTAACATATACGCCAGATTTACAAGCCCCTTGCGCCTCTTTTACGTCGCCGTTGAGGCACTTTTGTGACACAGCGGCGGCGCAAAAGAGGCGCCATGCTGCAGGGTATTTACAACGTGACGCATCTGGGAGATGCGTCACATTGTAAAGTCCTGCGCCAGAAGTAGGCGTTCATGCGCAGGGGCGGGTATTTCAGTGTAGGAACGTCTCCTAAAAGTGGCTGAGTGAAATCTACAAGATTTCACTCAGTCACTTTTAAGCCCATTCTGCTTCAAAACCCTGCGCCTGCTAGAAGCAGGCGTAAGGAGTGACGCAGCATTTAAAAGATAGGGCACCCCGAGCATTGCTGGAGCTGCGTTGCGCTTACGACGCAACTCCACCAATGCACCGCCTTTACGGCACAGATGCGTCACGCATCTGTCCGTTTTTGCCATAAGGTGCGCCGCATTGGTGGCGGAGCCATGGCGCACAATAACTGGCACATCCCTGCTGCTGATATGCAGGGATGAGCCAGTTATTGTAAATCTGCCCTAAGTCCTTGAGTACAACCAAAAGAACCAGCTTTTATGTAACAGAACAGTTTCAAAATCAATGTCCAATATTATCGATAGCGGTCTTTCGCTGCGGCGACAGTTCTATGCTTACACAGATGCATTATGCAGTCCTGCCAAGTATCACGCATCAGGCGTGACTCTAACGCATTTCAGTGTCGTGTTCCGCATCGCCGCACTGAAATGCATTGTTACGCATTTTGCGCTGAAACTGGCTAAACCATAACGCAGGGTGCTAGCGTGCGGCAGGCGCTGCCTGGTGCCTCTGACCTGTGGGTGCGCAGGCTGCTCTGCAGAGCACTCAGCTCGGCTCCCTGCAGACTTGCCAGCACTCCAGGAGACAGAGAGAGTAATTGACATCATGCTGCTCTCATAGAATATTGCTTGTGTTACAATGTCGCAAAATTAAATATGGGGTGCCGGCGGGCATGCTGCTGGATCTGAACGATTTCCGGGACCCGCGGCGCGCTGACTGCAATGAGCCATGTCTGACAGACTCACCACCTGCAAATAAGACCCAGAGGGGCATATTACCAAGGGTGGCAATAGGCAATTATCGCCGGTTTAGCGATCATTTTTGGCCGCTAAGAGGCGATAATTCTATCGCTCTATTAGCAAGCTGTCGCTAACTAATGTTAGCGACAGCTTTTAGGCGACAGCGAGCGGTTTCGGGCCCGCTTTGCATGTCAGTGATATTTATCGTTAATGACATGCAAAGTGGGCGTACCCAACCTGTTAGCGACTGAAAGCAGCCGCTAACGTCTCTATCGCCTATTAGCAAGGCAGGCGTAGCGATGGAAATATTCCCGCTATAGCCAAAAACCAACGCATGCTCAAACCAGTTCTTAGCCATGTTATCCAATGGGAGGTGGATAACATGGCTAAGGCAATTTCGTCGCTAATGTGTGAATATCGCTGTATTCTCAGCGATATTCATGCATTTTGCCGCTATCGCTGGATATTGTAGCACAATGGAGAAAAACGTTGCTAATAGCACGTTTTCTCCGCTAACATATTCAGTGATAGGCAGCGATAAATAATCGTCGCTAAGCTCTATTTAGCGATAATTATCGCTACTTGTTGGTAATATGCCCCGGTGGGTCCTGCTCAAGTCGTGCCTTCCCTGGCTCTGTGCGGGCCGCGCCTGGCGCTCATGACCTTCCGTCCTGTGTTACACTCAGAAGCAGGGAGTGAGGCTCGAGTCGTCTCAGTGAGTGAAGAAGCGGCAGGCGGGACCTGGACCGACTCGTGCTGTAGTGTGGCCGGCAGCTCAGCGGTGATCCTGCGGCCCAGAGAGGCTCTGTCAGGCGCTGGCAGTGGCCGCAGCCAGCCTGACTTGGAGCGCGGTCAATCCCCCGCCGGCGAGTTAGACACTGGCGCGGCCGGGGCGAGGTCAGTCACACTCACGGGGCACTGCGACTACTAGAGAAGTGACTGAGAGAAGTCTGCAGTCACTTGAATCAGCATCCTGTCTACTGCGTGTCACCCACCATTGAAGCGCACGTAATAAATCAATCAATATCCCCTCAAATACTCGGTTGAGGCTTCGTTACATGAGGCGAAACACATTTATTTATACCTTATATTCTAAATAAGCTTTACTGTTTAGCACTAGATCAAAGTCAATGTCCAATAAATATTGATAATGGTCTTTGGCTGCGGCGACAGTTCTATACTTACACAGATGCATTATGGGTATGCCTGATTTGCCATCTCGCCTTTATGGCCTCATTGGAGATTTCCTTCAGACTAAAGACTGCAATTCTCCTGACTGCCGACAGAGGGCCACGCTCGGGTTTACATTGTCACCCCTGCTCCCAGGCTAACTTCGAACTTTGCCTTATTAGACAGCTGTGAAGTCTCCTCTGTAGCCCCGCCCACTCTAGGGGAGGCTGAACCTAGCCCAGGGAGCCAGCTGCTAAGATCCCCTCCCCATCCGCCTACCACCGTACAAGTCAGAGGCCACCAAAGTCATCTGCGGCGTCCCTCAAGGATCCTCGCTGAGCCCCACCCTCTTCAACGTCTACATGAGCCCCCTCGTGGCCATCGCACGCCAACACAACCTCAACATAATCTCCTACGCCGACGACACCCAGCTGATCCTCTCCCTGACCAACGACCCCACCACCGCCAGAGCCAACCTGCACGAAGGGATGAGAGATGTAGCCGAATGGATGACGACCAGCCGCCTGAAACTGAACTCGGACAAGACGGAGGTTCTCATCCTGGGCTCCTCGCCCTCCGCCTGGGACGACTCCTGGTGGCCCCCCGCCCTGGGCACCGCACCCAAACCAACGGACCACGCACGCAACCTGGGCTTCATCCTGGACTCCTCCCTCTCCATGACCAGACAAGTAAACGCCGTCTCCTCGTCTTGCTTCAACATCCTACGCATGCTACGAAAGATCTTCCGGTGGATCCCCACCGAGACGAGGAAGACGGTCACCCAGGCCCCCGTCACCAGCCGACTGGACTACGGCAACGCCCTCTACGCCGGAACCACCGCCAAGCTCCAGAAGAGACTCCAGCGGATCCAGAACGCCTCGGCCAGACTCATCCTCGACATCCCCCGACGCAGCCACATCTCCGGACACCTGAGAGATCTGCACTGGCTCCCGGTCAACAAGAGAATCACCTTCCGTCTCCTCACCCACGCGCACAAAGCCCTACACGACCAAGGCCCGAGCTACCTCAACAACCGGATAAACTTCTACACTCCCACGCACCTCCTCAGATCAACCAGCCACGCCCTCGCCGCCGTCCCCCGCATCCGAAGAGCGACTACAGGAGGAAGATCCTTCTCCTACCTGGCCGCCAAGACCTGGAACTCACTCCCGACCGACCTGCGCCTGACCCAAGATCACCTCTCCTTCAGGAAGAAGCTCAAGACCTGGCTGTTCGAGCAGTAACGGCACCCCCCCGACACCAGCGCCTTGAGACCCTACGGGTGAGTAGTGCGCTCTATAAATGACTTGATTGATTGATTGATTGATCCATGCACAGTGTGCCCGGAAAGGGGGCAGGCTGCATTCATGGTCAAAATGGGGGTTGCCCTCCCACCTTTTTGTGAGTAAAAAGAGGAGGATAAGAAATAACACTGGGCAGCTGAAAATAAAATTTATCATTGAAAACTGTTTTATTTTTTGGGGTATATTCTCAAGGACTTATCAGCGAGTTATCGGCACTTTAACGCCGCCATAGTGGTGATAAATATATCGCACCATTCACAAGCTGGTGCTACCAACCGATATCACCAGTTCTCCTGCGACATAAGACAGCGACAAATAACAACAATGATATGCAGAGTAGGCGTTCCCGTGTAAAAAGCTGCGACTTCACCACTTTGCAACATTCACCACGACCAGCCAGATTGGCGATAAGATGCCAAAACAGGCGATAAGGTGCGTTTCCAGCAGGGATTTTACAGTTGCTCTGACCTGGTATTTAGTCGGACGACAACCTGCACCAGAAATTAGAGCCTAGCCCACAGCCACACCAGAAGAACAACAGATGTCGTGGAGCCACTGATCATGCAGCTCGGACACCCAAGAGGTCCACAACACCCACCCCCCCGCAGCCCGACACCACCCCTCCTCCCGTGCCCTACCCCGGTCACCCCCCCTGACAAAGACAACTCACATCAACCTTACGGAATCATCAAACAAACAATTGGCATGATGTCGCACATTGACCAAAAAGAACATTGCTGTGTGGACAGACAAAGGAGAAGCATATTGAGTGAAGGCAGGGGGCCTGAGCAGAAGTGGCTTCACTAGTTTTCAGGTGTGTTTCACGAGCGTTAACTAATCAGTGCAATTTTTTATCTAAGTAAAGTAAAGAAAACATTGCTCTGTCAGAGACCGCCCCCCCTTCCTTTTATAAAACTGCGCTGAAGCAGTGTTTTGTGAAAAGGCAATATGCAAATGAGGGCCACTTTTTTTAGTGTGCCCGGGCCGATTTTTAATCCCAATCCAACCAGTAGCAGCTCTTGGAGGCAGTGCTGATTGGCAGTGGCGAGGTGCGGAGGAGGAGCAAGGTGGTGGGTAGTAAACTTTGGAATTCGGCTGGACGGAGGTAAGTAAACAAATAAATTAATAAAACACATTTTGTTGTGCGTGCTGAATTGCATTTGGCGATGCAGTGCCCGATGTGGCACGACATGGCCTGGGTGATGCAGAGGCCTAGCGCTGCGCTCAATAAGGGACACCACAAACTGGTACTGGATCTGTGGCGGAAGATCCCAAGCGGTCGTACATCCTTTATTTAACACCTCAGGGCGCGCCCACACTGAGGAGTGCATGCACTGCTACTATGTTGGGGAGAGCCCGGGTGGCTCTTTATAGGCGTGTCTGGAGCAGTGCCAATACAGACAAGCATTTGCAATGCAAAAGGTCTTGCATTAAAGAAAGTTTTACCTATCGGCGTTGCAAATAATAATGCAACGTCAATAGCTTAAACTTTCAGTAATGCGAGACCTAATGCATTGCAAATGCTTGTTCTTACTTTCTTTTCCAGGCACACAGTGCCTTATTCACAGAATGAACTTAAGACTCAATCCTAAACTTACTACTATTTTGGTATTCACAGAATGCACTTACTACTTTTGGCATTCACAGAATGAACTTACTACTTTTGGTATTCACAGAAGTTAGGATTTTGTCTTAAGTTTGTCTTAAGACAGACTTAAGACAGACTTAAGTTAGGATGTTGTCTTAAGTCTGTTGTCTTAAGACAAACTTAAGACAAAATCCTAACTTCTGTGAATACCAAAAGTAGTAAGTTCATTCTGTGAATGCCAAAAGTAGTAAGTGCATTCCGTGAATACCAAAATAGTAGTAAGTTTAGGATTGAGTCTTAAGTTCATTCTGTGAATCGGGCCCCAAATCTTTTAAGAATTTGCAAATTTTATCTGAAGTGAAATGTGTACCATTATCAGTAACAATCACACTCGGGGCACCTTCCACATGAAAAATGTTCTTTAAGAAAGAGATTGTAGAATCGGAATCAGGAGCCTTAACAAATTCATGGTACATCCATTTTGAATAATAGTCAACTAGCAAAATTACATATCATTATCTTGATCCAACACAGAATATGGCCCCGAAAAAATCTATACCAACTTTCTCCTACGCCTTATTGGGAAATTCAGTTGGGTGCAAGGGAACTTTCAACGTACGCCAATGCTTGTCTGACAAAAGACAAGACAGGACAAGAATCAATTAGACTTCTAACCTGTTCTTCTAAAGAGGGCCACCAGTAATGAAGTTTAATTCTCATGACAGTTTTGGTAACTCCTAAATGTCCCTGATGAGCATTGTTAATGATCGTGCTACGTAAATCGAAAGGAGGAATACATTTGTCCCCTCTGCGAACAATTCCATTCTCAGCAGAAAGTTCTTCCGATACTTGAGCAAATTTACGTAACTCACCCTCTAAAGTCCTAGGCTCAGGCCAGCAATGAGTTGAAATATCAATGACCTTATTCATAACAGAATCCCTCTCACTAGCGGATTTCCACTCTGATTCAGACACAACTGAACTCACTTCACACACTGCGTCAATCACAGCAACACATTCAATATCCTCTGTAGAGATATCTTCCTCATCATCTTTTACCATAGATAGCTTAGAAAGGCAGTCGGCGCGGAACTTTTTCCCGCCCTGGATATGTTTGACTTCGAAATGAAATTCTTGTAATTTGGAAACAAGCCTCATTAACCTAGCTGACATACAAGAAGAGCCAACCTTATTAAAAATGTAAATCAAGGGCTTGTGGTCAGTAACTAGTTCAAATCTCCGACCCCAAATATATGTTCTGAACTTCTGTACAGCCCAAGTGCAAGCTAATGCTTCTCGCTCAATAGTACTATACTTTGTTTCAAATTACTTAAGGGACCTTGAAGCGAAAGCAACAGTTTGTTCGCGGCCCTCCACCCTTTGAGTAAGCATTGCCCCAAGTCCAGACATACTGGCATCAACCGTTATGATTGAAATACTATCATCTCTAAAGGCATGAAGAGCCTTGGCGGACACAATCATCTTCTTTACCTTGCCAAAGACTTTATCTATTTCTGAAGACCAAACAAAACTACAACCCTTTTTCAATAGCATACGTAGAGGTTCGACTAGCTGGGAATAAGAAGGAACAAACCTAGTGTAGTATTCCGCCAAACCAAGGAAAGAGCGGAGAGAATCTTTATCAGTAGGGTGCTTAGCATCTACAATGGCCCTGATTACCGAAAACTTCAGTTTAATTCCTTCGTGAGAAAGGGTGTGACCCAAGTATTCTAACTCTCTAACCGCAAACTTGCACTTATCACTGCGAACAGTCATATCTTTAGACATCAGAATATCAAGCACATGCCTCAAATTTACATTATGTTCATCCAAAGATTTTGCAAAAATTAAAATGTCGTCAAGGTATGCTTAAACCCCCCTAACCCCCCGAAAAAGAGAATCCATGAGTTTCTGGAAAACACTTCCAGCTGACGCCAAACCAAAAGGAAGACACACAAATTTATACGCGCCAAAAGGGGTAATAAAAGTGGTCAATTCTTGGGACTCTTTGACAAAGCGACCTGATGGTATGCTGATTTCAAGTCAATCAGTGAAAACCATTTGGCGCCACCCAGATTCGCGAGAAGCTCCTGAATTTTTGGCAGGGGGTGACAATCTATGATAATATTCTTGTTTAAAGCGCGCAAGTCCGTCAAAGCCTAATCTCGCCAGACTTCTTGCACGCGACTACGATGGGAGCGACCCATTGAGAAGAGTCAACAGGTTCTATGATGCCCTGATTGCATATATCTTTCAATGAACTTTCCAATTCCCCTCGAACACTCAGGGGAACGGATCGAACCTTATGTGCAACGGGTTGAGCATCTGCAACTAACCTGATTTTATGCTCAAAACCTCTCATGCTGCCGACATTGTTACCGAAAACAGGCTTGAACTCATCAATAATCTTTTTTAAAGCAAGAGAATCCGAGTCACAATCAATACTAGATACAGGTAGTTCTCTAATCTTGATGGGATTATCATCTCCGGGAACTAGATACAAGCCCATGCGAGGGAGATCCTTCCACCCAACTATATTTTTCCCTTTCTCAGCAACATAAATCTTCGTAGTGGTTTCTCTACCCAAACATTGAACGGGACCTGTAAAATACCCTATCATGTTAATATCCTTTTCACCAAAGGCTTTTGGGTTAATATCAGATTGCAATAAATCAACCTTCCTCTTCTACAAATCATAAAAGGTTGAATCCCTCAAAATTGTGAATGGTGATCCTGAATCGGCCATAACCTGTAAAGGAACATTATCAATTATTGCTGAACATAATGGGCCTTTGATATCATCAACTTCACCATCACCGTCTAAAGTAACAACTATGTTGCTGATAGAGTTACTGCAATACTCCACTTCTGAATCAATATAATTCACATTAGGTGTTTTTTTCACATTTCTACAAACCCCTTAGGAAATGTCCCACTTTTTTACAAATAACACAACGTTTGTTGATAGCAGGACAACCTTGGAAATTCCCAATATGGGTTTTAGATCCGCACCTATAACAAAATGTATTTTGTTTCTTTTGAGTAAACCTTACATTTTTGTTTTCAATACTCACTGAACCGATAGGGTTGTCTTGGTAACAGTCTGTAGAATTAATCAAATTAATTCCGCTCTTCACAGAATCAGACATGACCTTGCTGGTGAGTGTAGAACGTTCAATACTCAAGGCAAGATCAATTACTTCATTTAATGAAGGATTCTTGCATCTCAAAATACGTTCTTTGATCTTTCTAGAAGAACAATTAAAAACAAACTGGTCCTAATATAGTTATCAGACAATGGACCAAAATCACATGTTGTAGCTCAAACTCTAAGAGCAGAAATATACTCCTCAATTTTCTCCTCCTCTTTCTGCTTTCTAGCGTAAAAATTATGACGCTCTAACATAATGTTTGGATCTTCTGAGAACTGTTTCTTTAAACGAGCAACTGCTTTCTGATAAACATTCCAACGTTGATCCCCAGACTGAGAAGTAGGAGGAGGAATGGAAGTAACACTTTTAAAAATCCTTTGAGCAGCTTGACCAAGACATCCAAATAAAATTGCAAACTTAAGTTCAGGAGAGAAAGCAGCAGCGTCAATGGCCACAAGATGGTTTTCAAAAAGTGCAAACCACTCCTTCGAGATTATCTCAGGACTACCTGGTTTACTTAAAAATAGTGGTGGTTGTGTAATTTGTCGTAATTGCAAATTAGCCATAATCCAACAAATCAAACTAAATCACAATGTTCAACTATAAAGAAAACCACCTCAATATTGATGTGTATTCTAATGACACAAAATAATACTGATAACGCAGTACAAGGAACTATAGGGTCAGACTGTCAGACTGTCTAACCAAATTATTGATAGTTACAAACATTGAGGTATCGATATATTAGAAATCCAAATAACATGTACTTGAAAAGATAGATACCTGAAGCCAACTTGCTGTACCTGGTTGTATGCTGCAATACCTTAAAAGTAAACAGATAGGAGTGTGTAAAGTATTAAAATAGACATTAAATTAAAGTGTTGATGTAAATATGCGCAGCAAAATGTCAACAGTAAACAAATTAAAGTGTGCGCGCCGCTGTAGAGATGCGCAGGAAAATGCCAACAGCGTAAATCAAAGCGTGTGCGTCGTTGTAGCAACGCGCTGAGAAATGTTGACAGAAATTAAATAGCGTGCGCGTCGCTGTAACAACGCGCTGGTGAGGTTCAATTTATGAAAAAATCTTCCTCGGCAAAGGTCAGAGCGGAGCACACCAAAGTAGTTGAAGCGTGTGCATCCCTGAGGTAACGCCGAGAATAGGTCCCAAACACAGATTGAGTTGGTTGGCTGAATCAAATACTCGGAACCAATGGTGAAATGACAATCCAACATCCAATCATAGACAGGTTGGCTGATCAAATACCCGGAACCAATGACGAAATGACAATCCAACATCCAATCACAGGCAGGTTGAGTCACAAACAAATTTCAATGACCAATAGCCTAGAAGACTCCAACGACCAATCGGAAAATGAAAACCAAATATATTGATAAAAAGGCTTCAGCCCGGACCAATCGCGCTTCATCAATCATTTAAACATACCTTTGACAATCCTACCGGAATACTCTTTGAGAAGAAAATAAATGGAAAGAGACCGGAGGCAGGAACGTCTTCACGAAGTATTAAAATGATGAAATTCACGAAGCCTCTTGCGTGGGTGTGGGTGGAGACTCCCGATCGTCGCCAAATGTTACAAAGAAGGAGATTCCACAAAAGTAGAAGTATATCCAGAAAGGTAAGTTTATTTCAGTATACAGCTCCACCCAGTTCGCGATGCGTCCAGTCAGGAGACAGCCCAGCGGTGACTGAAGAAACGTTAAAGGCCCTCCACTGAGTGGACACACAGCACAAGAACAATACATTCAAGAAACAACATGTACGTGCGCAGCACGAGAACATCACATTCAAAAGGAAACACCATGTGCGTGCATCGCCCCACGTGATGCACACACGATGCACAATGACAACTCACTGCCACAATACTGCAACTACATCAAAGAAACCAAGCTTGTTACATCCACCTGTTACTACTTGGAAGCCCCAGCCCCACCAGTGACCATTTGACACCGGTCAGCCTCAACTCGGGCATGCCAGTTTTCACTTCTCTCATGCTTGGTGAGTCCTGTATTTTTTGCGCTATCTGCTATCTCTACAGCCTGCTTAGAGTATTTTCCTCCATTACGTACTTACATCTTTTCAGCTTTAACCTATGCCAGATTCTACTTTACTTCAACTGGTATTCTTCAGTCATTTACAGAAACCTGTCATCTTTCATGGCTGTGTTTGTATTATGAACGAGCATTTTGTGAGCAGCATCGTTTAATTTAACTGGGCTGGCACCATTTATTCATTTCAAAATTCAATGTTGGATACCCATACTGGCATCTTGAGGTGTGCAAGATTTTATCTCACTCAAGCTTGGTGAGTTTGTCATTTTCGTTTTTCTGGCTTTCCTGCGTTGCATTTATGTGAGGCTATCATACTCCGACAGAGCACCTCAAGTGCTGAGCGGGTGTACAGCCTGCGATGATGCCCCGTCCTAGCGGTCCAGACTGGTGATGATTTATATGAGACAATGCTATAAATTTCCCTTGCAGACCATCATATTTTTATCATTAGACATAGTTCCTATACATTTCATTAAACATCAAGGATGCAACAGTGACAACTCAAATCATCTTATTATTATTTTATTTTATCAAAATATTTCATATTCATTTTTCATCTCATTTTTTATATTTTTATGTTTTAGCAAAAAACTTCATTTTTATAGACTGTTGTTTAGCATATTTTCTTATAAAAAACACAGTAATATATTATTCTGGGTTTGTAAATTCACAAGTACATTTCTTTCATCACAGTGATTATTCACAATCCAAAAAAGAAGAGAACAAGTTCTAAGACAATTGTCTTTAAGCAAATTCCCCTGGTTAGGAATAAATACATACATTCATACTACAATCACACCAGTTCATACAATCTCACCCCAACTACACTCATACAATATCTGTACACAGTTGAGTTATTACTGGCAAGAAAATGTTCCTGCCAGCATCGGAGTCTCAATGTGGAACACGAGACTGAGCACTAGGTCTGTTGTATAGCTCCTATATATCCTTATATCGTGTTAAGTTAGCATAGGTACATTTGAGATTTAAACGCCATTTTTCCTTTCTTGCAACTTCTGCACACAACCCTTAATTGTTGACTTAGCTTTCAACCTAGTGGTTTGCCGTGGTGTATGTGAGAATAATATGTTATTGCTCTGATATCAGTTTTGTTTGTTAAACCATGTCTGCACGGAGAGTGCTGAAGTTTCAGGAGCAACACGATATGGAATTGTTATGAGGTCTGATCTCCACGCCTTCATAGTCATAACACAAGTGCAGCCTTTGCCAACTTGGGCTTGAGGCGGGATTGATATTGCTTTGCACGAGAATTGTTAACACACTTGATGCGGTGCACATGCAGAGAGAGCTGGTGTATGCTGATGTGATTCCTTCATGCTAGGACACTAAGGTATGGGCCCGCCCTAAAACAACCCAAAGAGACCTTCTTAGCTAATAATATAATATATGTGTTAGGGAGGGTGAGATATAAGTGTTGTTAACTCTTATTCATTACAGCATGTTAACATGCTGTCACCATTCGCTTTTTATGTCTTAGTAACTATGCTGGTAATTTTGATACTGATAATAAGTATACTTGTATTATCTAAGATACTGCGCCTGAGAAGACGGCATTAGTAAATAAACATTTCAAATGCACATGTGTCTTCTTTACTCCATGTTCTGGTTTGTAATGATAATATAACGAAAGAGTGTTCATGAGTCCCACGTACCCTGAGGTACTGTAAGTTCATGTTCTGGTTTGTCTAAACATTGGGAGTTTGATATGTCCAATGAGACACTGTAGCTAGCTCGGTAAGGGGTGAGTTGGTTGCTAAGGTAAGTTTTGGGACACCCTAATTTGCCGAGGTTCCACTCCTCTGTGCACAGTTCTGTGTGAGTACAGGAACCCTGCTACATGGCGCCCAACGTTTTCGGTGGTCTTATATCATGACACTCGAGTAGTTTATCGTTCATGCCTTAACCCCTTCACATCCGTTTCCGGAAAACGGGGTGTCGGTGAAACCTACCTATTTTTTGAAATAGGTCTTTATTCAAGCTTGATTCTTTCTTAAACGGTTTCTTTGAATTACTACCCAGTTGTGCTACAAAGTATTCTTTGTGTGTTCTTGTTTCCAGTGTTGTCATGGCGGCGGTGGCTATTGCGCAGCATAGTCGCGTAGCGGTACGCAACCATCTTCAGACGTACCAGGTCCCAGTAGATGGGATGGCTGTGATTTTCGTGGTGTGTGCAGATCCGGCGTTTCCTTACGAGTTGTTTTACTCTTGGGTTACGTTTCCGGCTGTGGACGCTAATTCTGGTTTGTTCCACTCCTACACCGCCTCGGATGTCCCGGCTGAATATACGCCGTACAGGGCATTGGAAATACCTATTGATCATTGGCAGCATCGAGTTTGGTTTGATGGCGCCCTTCCCCACTCTTTGTCCGCTGCGAGGTTAGGTCCACTCTCAATTCCAGGTACAAATTGGCCTGCGTTGGGTGGCTTTACCCCGCACCCGAATCACGGGGCTTGTACCCTAGCAGAAATACGCAGGCTGCATGTTGTTTCCATTTCCGTGATTCGTGCTTTAGTGCAATACATCGGTCAACATCTTCCTGGTGGTCCCCAGGGGGGTGCGGCCGCTCCCATGGAACGAGGCGGAATGCGTCTCAATCCAGTGATGGTTAATTCGGTTTTTGGTGCGCGTCCAGTTGACAACGATGACTTCCCATTCTGGCTAGCAGAGAAGTTTGATCAACTGGAGGCGGTTTTTCCGAATTCTACTCCTGCTGATAAACATCGAATGTTAACGATTACTCTACCGAAGGATATAACTCCTGAACTTGTTGACTGTGAAAGCTGGGGAAAAACTTTTGCGGCAGTTTATACGAGGTGCTTCGGCACCCCGTCTATGAATGCTCTGCCTGAAATCATTAGACGTGTTCAGAATGATCACGGTCCAGAGGCAGCGGTTGAATTGGGTATGCGCCTGTGTGGTTCTTTTGAGATTGTAAGTGATCTCATTCTCTCCAATGTTAAAGGAGATGCAGTTAACTTTCAGGTGTCGAATGCTTTGGCTGCTCTGCCCGATGCCGACAAACCCCGCCAGTTAGCAAAGATTGTGGTGGCCGCATATAAGACAATTGGCCGCACAAGTAGAGGTCTGAAATATTTTCCAGTGAAGGATAAAAAACAACCTCAGGGACAATCTGCAGTGACAGATGTCCAGCCCAAGTCCAAAAAACAGAATTGGCCTAAAAAACAGACACAGGGGAAGCAGACTAGGCAAACTCAGGATTCTGTTCCTGCTATACAAGCTCCTGCGCCGGCAGACAGAGTTTATGATTTGCGCGATCGCGCGATGATTAAATCACCTGATCGTTTTCAGGGTTCTGATCAACGCTCTCCTTGTTCCTTTCAGGAAACATCGGCCCAGAAGACCGGTGGTGGAGGAGGGGGTGGACGTGGACGTGGTGGCCAGCAAGGACGTGGTCAGTCCCGCCGGACAGACGGCGCGGTGAAGCAGGAGGATTCTACGCCTAAGCGTCCGCAGTTTGCGAAGAAGAAAGTCGCAGCCTTAACAGCGCATAGATATGCCACAGATAGTGAGAACGCGGCTTCGGAATCTGACGTGGGCTCTGACCTTGCTGGACAGCGCGGCGGAGATTACCATAGTCAGAGAGGCGCTCCGTCCACTACTGAGGGTGACAGCGACTGAAGTGTTTGTTGTAATAGAAACAGCTGATACGAGATTAGCTCCCCCTGAAAGACTTTTTGAAATTGTCCTGTTAATTGAAGGTGACATACAGCGTACTGTCAGAGGGGTGTTTTGGGAGAACCTTTCGTCTACGTACGACATTTTGCTTTCCGAGGCTGACTGGCCCCCACCTTTTGTGCTCGCAGCGCCGCGAGGGGAGGAGATAATCCTTCCCAGTTTCGCGCACACTGTCTCGACTGAGCATGCGCAGCATTTTGCAGAAGAGTGGGCTCGGGCTCTTGCACCGGCTCTCTACCGCAACCAATGTGGTTGGGACAAATTGTCCCCATGCCACGAAATTCCTTTGCGGTCTGAGCCGCAGCCTCAGCCTCAATATCCCATACGGCGTGAAGCTAAAGCGGCCGTCGCAGAAATCCTTGAACAATTGGAATATCAGGGAGTTATTGAAACGTGTGTGTCACCAATGAATAATCCCCTTTTTACTGTGACCAAACCTGACGGATCATATCGTTTGGTATTGGATTACCGGCATTTGAACTCGCTTTGCCGTAACTGTGCAGTACAGAATACTCACGGCTCTGCCCTAGTGGATAGTCTAGTGCGTAAGCGTTTCAAGACAACGCTTGACATTTCCAATGGTTTTTATGCCCACAGACTGGATGGCTTTAGCTCCCAATGGACAAGTTTTACGTCCGCTGGTGTGCAAAAATGCTTCCGGCGACTCCCAATGGGCTACAAAAATAGTCCTGGGGTCTTCACCTCCAGAATAGTCACACTATTGGAGGGAATCGATCCGGATGCATGTTCTTATGTGGATGATATTTATCTCACAGACGACGAAATTTGGATGCATCTGTGTCGAGTGAATTCCATAATTTGTACCTTTGCAGACATGGGTTACAAATTTAATTTTGCAAAATCGCACATTGCAGAACACACAGTGTTGTTTTTGGGCTATGAGCTCAACAATGAAGGTAGAGGTTTGGCTCCTCACTTCTTAGAGAAGTGCGCACAATTGCGCGCTCCAACAACTCTGAAAAAATTACAGTCTTTACTGGGCTTTTTGAATTTCGGCAGAACTTACATTCTGGATTATGCCCAGCGTATCAAGCCTTTGTATGCTTTGATACAACCAACTTTCTCAAAATCATGCTGGCTGCCTGAGCATTCAGCCATTTTGCAATCCTTGCAGGCTGATCTGCTCGCTTCTAAATATTTACTGACTCGTGATAACCACACCAACCTGGTAATAAGAATAATTCCTGGGACGGTGGGTTTCACATACCTCACTTTTAATGAAGGTGACACAGTACCTATTGCTTACAAGTCACACTTGTACACTTCGGCTGAGATGCGGTTTCCCACAGTGGAAAAGGTTTTAACTGCTGTACAGATGGCTATTCTAAAGGAACGAGCACTGTCTCAGGGGAAACGCATGCTAGTGGTAACACCCTGTCCTCACTTGGAGGCAGTCACGAAAGCCAGTGTACCGAATTCAAAGGCTTTGCACCCTCGGTGGATTCAGTGGGCAGCGTCATTGTCATCCACGGATGTCATGTTTATTTTTGACGCTTCCTTACGGTCGCAGGAGTACTTGCAGTATGAATTCGTTCATCCTGCTCCTCTGGCTATGCGACCTTTGGAGGACTTCCATTGCATCATTTACACTGATGGGTCGGCGCAGGTTGCGCATGGCTCTAAACATGCCTACGTTTCCGCATGCGCCATTGTGGTCGGTGCTATGTCGAATGATGAGTTCGTTTCCAGGGAAGTGCACACGTTGCCCCTGGGCGATTGCACCGCACAATTGGCAGAGCTTCGTGCTCTCTTACTAGCTTTGGAGTACGCAGATCCAAGTGTTACTACTCTAATTGTGAGTGATTCTTACTACTGTGTCCAGTCTTACAATGAAAACTTGTTCTTTTGGATTCAAAATGATTTTCATGATTCCAAGGGTAGCACAATAAAACATAAAATGATCTGGGTTCGAGTGGCAGAGCTTAAGGCTATGTTGCCACTCGTTTATGTGATTCATACTCTCGGTCATCAGCGCGTAGGAGTTCACGCTGTTGGCAACTCGCTTGCTGATGAAGCAGCGAAATCAGCAGTATCTACATACTTAGTTGCAGCAGTTACTAGGTCTAAAACCAAGATTGATAGCGACATCTTGGCAGCGATTGCTGCCTCTGAGAAGGGAAGTAAACATCCTGCGGGATTCCCTTCGAAGTATAAATACCACTTAAGTCCCGAAAAGGTTCCTTTTGTGACAATTCCTGATGTTGGGGAACGGCTGATTCCCAACTCGGATCGCAGAACAGACTTGATTACAGCGGCTCATGAAGGTGTGGCGTCTGCGCATGCGGGCGTCTCAGCCACTGTAACGCAACTACAACAACGTTTCTGGTGGCGGGGACTGTACAAACAGACGCGTGATTATGTCCTTCTTTGTGACATATGCCAGCAGATTAAACCTTCAACTGCTACGCGTCCGCCACAGACTCAGTTGTACATTTCTAATAAACCACTAGGCTGTGTTTATTTAGATCACTGCGGTCCTTTTTCATCTGATACTGCGTATAAGTACATCTTAGTAGCAGTTGACTCATGCACACGCTTTGTGTGGGTATGGCCACATCGCAGCGCTGATTCACGGACTGTCATTAGAGATTTGCGTATCTTTATAGGGATTTTTGCCTGTGGTACCTTCCATTCGGATCAGGGTCCGGCTTTCGCCTCTAAGGCGTATAAGGATGCCATGACTTCGATGGGGGTCCAAGTCAAGTTTTCGTCACCCTACAGACCTGAGGGTAATAGTGTAGTTGAACGAATGAACCATGATTTAAAGCAATCTTTGACAGCCCGAGTTATAGGCACTGGCAGAAACTGGCTGGCTCACCTCTATGGCGTGCAGCGTGCTCTTAATAATCTCCCTAGAAGGTCTCTGGGTGGGCGGACCCCATACGAAATGCTCTTTGGCATCAAGATGTACGTCCCTGACCTTGACGGTCTAGACTCTGTGGTTCGCGCCACTTCCTTTGACGCAGATGAACATTGCAATGTTTTACAGAATCTACAAAAGACCAGAGACAGTCTTGCAAAGGAACATTTGCCCTCCACATCGGATGATGCGTTGCAGATCCCGGTAGTTGGCTGGCTACCCCAAGTTGGAGAACTGGTTCGGGAGAAGATCGACAACAAGAAAGAGTTTGGTCCCTCCTATCGAGCTCCAGTCCCAGTGCTTGGAGTGAAGGGCACAAGAACAGTCATTTTACCACCACTTCCAGGTCGTAAGGAAAAAAGGTTTATTTCTATTGACAATGTCAAGATACACAGAGTGGCCGATTCTTCTTAGCATGACACCAGCTGTTTCCTGTCCTTCCATTGTGAGAAATTCAATTATGCCCACTGCTTCTAATAATGAACCTGAGGTGGCCATCGAATTACCTGCTGTTTCCAGTCCATTATTGAATAATTTACCAGGAACTAACCTTGATGAGACAGACTATACATACCCCACTGATTTGTCCATGCCTGACCTGCAAGCTCGTTTAGCCACGGAATCCAGATTTTCATTTGACTCTGCTTCCCTTGCCTCGAAAAAACCCTCTCAAATTGCGGTATATGCTAGCCTGTTTAAAAAACATTTTTTGATTCCTCCTTGGATATACATTTGGCTGGTCCTTTTTTCGGTTTACCTTTTTATGTCAATTGGTTTTGTGTTTTATTTTTTTCGGATTATGAATGGACACTATGTCGAGGAGAGAACTTGCATTACTCATTTAAATGGAACATTGGCCCCACTTTCCTCTTCACATTCTACACACAGATTAAAAAGAGACTTGACTTTGGTTAACGTCACAGCATGGCCTGTTCTGGATGGAATCGCGTGGGATGCAGTTCGTTTTCAGATTCATGGCCCAACGGAAGTCGTTAATGTTCCTAATGTACTAAGAGTTAATATGGGGGATGTGGTGAAACAAAACATTCGTTCTGATGATTGGGATGTTAATGCTGTGGAAAGTTTGTTTTCTGATTTGAAATACTATGCTGCTTTTGATGCTGAGGATTTATATTTAGAATCTGCTAATTATGGTGAATTGTTCTGTTACCAACATTATGGCAATCACTTCTTACACAAAACATCTTCCCGAAGGGATGCTGTTAATTTTACTCAGTGGGAACATTGCCCAGCTCCTACACAAGGGAGTTCAGAAACGTTTCTTAAAAAGTATACTTATTTCACTGACTTTAACCAGTCCAATCCCGAGTCCTTTTATTTTAAATTTCACAAACAGCCACTGTCCAAGGTTAGACTTACCGATACAAAATTGTTGTATTCGAAGGCCTTCCTAGGTCAATTAGTTACTGGGGGCTATGAGTTATGGAAGGAAACAATAGACCTTAAATCGGTTTGGGGTTCAAGGGCCTGGCAGGTACGAGGCACTGAGGCTTTGCACCGTGCATGTCTCATCCCGAATCATATGTTGTTTTTAAATGAAACCATTTCCCAGACCACATGCTTTGGATTGGCTACATCTAGAAGGTTAAACACCCCGTCTTTCCCGGAGTTGGAGGAATATGAGGATTGGAGTAATTTTACTCGATTGTCCATTAAAGATATACAGGCTCTGCTTCTTAATTCCTCCTTTAACATTTCCAGTATGAATCCCAAGGGTTGGCTGCTTTGGCACCGTAGTGCTGATTCTTGCCAAAAAAGATTTTTAAATATAACTGACGGTTTTAAGACTGTTAGATCTGATCCCCGGTTTGATTTGAGTCATACTGTCACCTCTTACTCTGTGGGCAAGTTGTGTCAAGCTTGGCTGAAACATTCAACTTTACCTGCGGTTAAGTATCACCTTTCCAAACTGAATGCAGACGTGGATTTGAATGATTTCATTAAGGGCCCAGCTAGTGGCAGGTCGAAACGGTGGTTATATGGGGTTTACAATGAAATTTGGAAACTCTCACAGATTGAGGCTGCTTCACGCCTTAGGGCTATTGATCAGGCGAATCTTGAGAAAGTGCTTGCAGTTGTTGACAATAGCATTAACGTGCTTTCCTCTAGAATTTACACATTAGATAATATTGTGTCGTCTGTTGTTGATATTGTGCATGATGAAGTGTCAGTATTATACCATGGTCAAAATCAATTACGGTCAATCATGCAGTTTGCATGGACACTTCAGACTCTGAAAATGGGTAAAGTTCCCTGGGGATACATGAACGTTTCCTCTTTATTTTCACCGTTTAATTTGACAGATAAACAACGCTTGCTTTCAATGCGTGATGCTTCCTTTTCTATGCTCCATATTGAAAGGTTGGAATCTTTACCTTTTTCTGTGGCAGAAGCCACTACTGCTACGTGGCTTATCCACGGTTTAATAACACTGCCTTTTGCTTTATATAAATTTTCAAATTGTATGAAATATGTGCCAATAGGTCGTTTTGAACCCTTAGGTAGCGGTTTTCTTCATGAGGTCTGGTCACTCCCATACACATACGGATGTTTCAAGGATGAACAAGAAGTTTATCTAACAGGGGATGAGTGTACTGAGACGCCAGATCATTCTTTAATGTGCAGACACATACAGTTACACGGTTCATGTAACAAGGACCGACCGAATATGGCTTGCGTTTTACAGGGCACGCCAGTTCCTGCTATCATCCCCACGTTTAAATTGTTAGAGAATGGTAGTTATTTAATGCTCAATAATGAAAACTGTTGTGGTTTAATTAAAGGTATAGCTTTCATAGTAACAGTTAGTGAGCGAGTTATTTGCTGCAGAAATGTTCTTTATCCTCCCACACGTGAACATAGGGAGTCTTCCATTTGGCCACAGATACCGACCTTGGGAGCAGAATTCAGCGGCATGGCTAGAATAAGAGCTCTATTGTCCCAGAAAGAGGTGGCCTTGAGCTCGGCCCGTGAAACTTTCGTGCTTCACATTGCTAACACCCGTACGGAGGTTCAGGCTCTTTTAAACACTGATTTGCCTTTGCATTTCGGAGCCATGGTCCGTTCTATCTTTAACGCATCCTCCACAACGGGCCTAGCGCATTTTTTTAAAGTTGTTAGCGGTGGTCTCGTGACTTCCTTTGAGAAGATTTTTGGAGTCATCCCTGCCTTCTTCCATTCTATTTTTTCGTCCTTATTTGGAGGGTTCCCGTTTTTACTTGCATTAGCTGCTGGCGCATTGGTGGTTTTCTGCCTTTTTAAATATGGATGCCCTTCCTGTGCAAGACCACGCTCAGCTGCTACTGACGCGGTTTCGCAACCGCATGCTTGATTATTATGGCACACTGCCGTTGGCGACTCTAAGCACGGCGTTTGGATTATCTTTTCGGTTCTCCTATTTCACCTGTGTCCAGCCTGTATTTCGCTGCCTGACCTGTGATTTCCTTTGGGCCATTGATTTGTGTCTCTGCGGACCAATATCTTCTGACGTCGATTTTGATCAACTGATGAGTCCTATCATTGCTCACGAGTTGGTTTGTTCTGACGAAAGGATTATGGCCTTGGCGGTGGCACATGGACTAATGGGTCCCTGGGATGTGTTGTCGGCAGCGCAAAATTTCTTGGAATGAGGTTTTCTTGAATACCCACCGAGCTGTCCTCTGATGGTTCTAGAGGATCCGGTGCTGGAAGATCACGTATGTTCCTTTCATCTTTTAAATTGGATGGCTGAACTGTTTTCGGATGAGGACAGTGACTTCCTCCTGGAGGCTGTTGCAGCTTACTTTTCATATACAGTCTTATCATAGACACTGCCTCAAATTGACATGCTGATTGATAGCATTTCCTTGATTTTATTGACTTTTAGTCAAGACATTTTTTCTTGCCTATTGGCTTGAGCCACATTATACTTGTGGGCTATTTTTTAGCATTAGTTTTTATAATTGAATTTTTATTCATGCTCGTTTATAATTGGATTCTGCTCTCATGTGATGGCACTTCTGTTATCTTATTTAGTCCGTTCTCGGATCATGGGGGGGTGTTGTATAGCTCCTATATATCCTTATATCGTGTTAAGTTAGCATAGGTACATTTGAGATTTAAACGCCATTTTTCCTTTCTTGCAACTTCTGCACACGACCCTTAATTGTTGACTTAGCTTTCAACCTAGTGGTTTGCCGTGGTGTATGTGAGAATAATATGTTATTGCTCTGATATCAGTTTTGTTTGTTAAACCATGTCTGCACGGAGAGTGCTGAAGTTTCAGGAGCAACACGATATGGAATTGTTATGAGGTCTGATCTCCACGCCTTCATAGTCATAACACAAGTGCAGCCTTTGCCAACTTGGGCTTGAGGCGGGATTGATATTGCTTTGCACGAGAATTGTTAACACACTTGATGCGGTGCACATGCAGAGAGAGCTGGTGTATGCTGATGTGATTCCTTCATGCTAGGACACTAAGGTATGGGCCCGCCCTAAAACAACCCAAAGAGACCTTCTTAGCTAATAATATAATATATGTGTTAGGGAGGGTGAGATATAAGTGTTGTTAACTCTTATTCATTACAGCATGTTAACATGCTGTCACCATTCGCTTTTTATGTCTTAGTAACTATGCTGGTAATTTTGATACTGATAATAAGTATACTTGTATTATCTAAGATACTGCGCCTGAGAAGACGGCATTAGTAAATAAACATTTCAAATGCACATGTGTCTTCTTTACTCCATGTTCTGGTTTGTAATGATAATATAACGAAAGAGTGTTCATGAGTCCCACGTACCCTGAGGTACTGTAAGTTCATGTTCTGGTTTGTCTAAACATTGGGAGTTTGATATGTCCAATGAGACACTGTAGCTAGCTCGGTAAGGGGTGAGTTGGTTGCTAAGGTAAGTTTTGGGACACCCTAATTTGCCGAGGTTCCACTCCTCTGTGCACAGTTCTGTGTGAGTACAGAAACCCTGCTACAGGTCGACATGCGTTTCGGTGGGTTAAAGATGTACAGACCACCTTCCTCAGGACCTTTCCAGATATCTAGCAATCAATTTCCAGGGGACATAATGCTGCAAAGCTAATATGTGTGCGGCTTAATACTGTAAATTCAGACAATAAGGATCCACTTAACATGAGTCTCAGCAGACCTCCAAGAATAGTTTTATCAAGATCCCAAAACCTTGTTTGTATATATGGGCATTGTTAGACCTGTCAGCCCTAGGGTGGTCTTCCCCTGTGTTTTTTTTGCCCTTGCCTCATTTTTCCCAATATATTTTTGTTGGCCCTTAGGTCTTCGGGCACCTTTTTCATGGCTAATCCATGTTAGGGTGCAGGTGCTCTCTACTTCAAACATGGCTGCCACTGGCCCCTGCTACTGCAGCGTGGTCTTTTTAGTGTAGCACCCTAGTTGCCAGGAGCAGGCTGGATCCCCATACAATGTTGCAATGCCAGCCACCCATCCCCTGTCCATAGGTAGAGTGGGGAAGCTCCTGGAACCTTCCAGAAGAAAGGCGGAGCTGATTTTTGCCGCCTTAGAGAGTGGTCACCTGACCTGGACATACTTAAGCAAGGGAGGGAACTTTTTCTAGTCAGTTGGGGCATCACTGACCTGGGGAACCCACGCAGGAGTTTTAGACGGGAGGGCCTAGTTAGGAACCTATGCTACTGGGAGTGACAGGATTTAGGTGTTGCCTCTTAAGCTGGGTGAGGTGTCCTAGACTAGCCCCCTGATCTGGCCCAGCGTAGGGAACCCCAGGGTCCATCTGCAGTGACTGAGGAAAATTCCTCAAGCCTCTAACTCACCCCCCCCCCCTTCAACTTCAAGAAACCAGCATCCAAGGGTGCAGAACCATCCAAGCGCCAAGAAGTTTACTTTCCTTTGACCAGAGACTGCTCAGGGGATCGACCAGGTACTGGACTGTGCTGCCCTGTGCACCCCCTGCCTGCAGTGGGCCCACCTTGCCCCACTTGTCTCCCCTTGACTGAACTACTCTGCTCCCATCCTGCCTGCAGACTAACTTGAAGAGCTCAGTACTCTGTTCCCCTGCACAGGGCTGTGTCAGAGACTGCTTTCCCTGCTGAACTATGGGAGAAACGCTATATTGTGCTCCCCCCTGACCAGCGCTGTACATCATCCTGCCTGCCCGAGCTAACTGTGCTCCCGTGGTTCAAGCGCTGTGATCCTGAGGCGCTTTTCTCCTCAGAACTCATCCTGTCTGCAGTTGCCCCCAAGCGCTCTCCTGAGCCGATTGATTTAATCCCCCCGTGTAGCGCTGCGGCGCCTGGTTATTACCTCCACGAGGCGCTATTGATATTCCCCCTACTCACCGCCGCAGCCCGGAGCTGTGTGACGCCGTCGGAGGCACCTGAGGAGGCCTGACGTTCATCGCGGCGTTCGCGCCGCCCACACGACACCCCTGAGGCGCGGCTGTCCTGCTGTCGCGTGGTGACCTGCGCCAGCTTCAATTGCCCCCTCGGCGGCCCCCGTATGTGAGGAGAGGGCCGCCGCGTCCCGCGCATCAGGCCGCGGTAGGCCTGAAGCCAAGCTGTCCCTTCCCACGTGACCGGAGAGCTCCTCCACCCCGTCCCCGGGCGCCGCGCTGCCATTGGTCCAGGCAGGCGCGCCCTCGAGGCGGGCTGCGCGGTTGGCTGGAGCCACCCCAGCCCAGATCTGGATTGGCCCCGACCGGAGCTCTGCCTGTGGGCCCTGAGGCGGCCTGTAACCATCACGGAGGGGGCCGTGGAGCCTCAGTGCCCCCTCCTTTCAGCTCTGCACGTCGGTCTCGCCCCGGCGCTGGTGCCCAGAAGCCCCACCTGCACCACGCCGGGTCGAGGGAGGCCCTGGGAGGGTCGAGCATCCCTCCCCCTCTGCCATCGACTACACAAGGGCCCCGAAGGGCCGAAATACATAAGGTAATCCCCCGGGGAGGAGGGCGGTAGGCTGGGTAAGGCCCGAGGTCGCCCCTCCCCCGGGGTGAACTGAGACTGGGCCCCGTTGGCCCCCCTTTAATGTGCCTCAAGAATTGGGAGGCTTGGGGACAGACACTTACCACACGGCATAGAACTGCCTTATTGCCAGTTTCCGGCCTGTAGTGCTCATGTTTACGCTCATATTTACAAGCCTGCTAATGGAATGGTGATCTTTTTTCACGGTACTGAATTTCTTGCAGGGGCGGGCATCTACAGTTCCTGATGGGGCCGGATTGTGGTACTTATTGACTCATTCTAATGTTACTTTGATGAACTAATTTTGGTCGCAAGACTGTTGATATTTACAAGGGGAAATGCTTATGATTTCTTCCTACAGGTTAGCCCATGGTTTATAAAACTACCTTCTAGCCTGCTGAATAGTTTAACGTGACAGGCTGCGTATTTGGAGTTTTCTGCTGTACTGGAAGTACTCAATTAAATGTTTTACCCTCTTTATAGGAAATGCATTTTGAAAGGCGTTCATGAAATGTTTTAAGGTGGTATTTTAAAGTAATGCTGATGATTTGCTAATGCATTATTTGCTTGATCTAAAGCCTACATAAAAGATCTTGATTTTCAAACACAACTAATGGTGTGGTCTCCATTATTGTGCCCACTTCGTGTCTCATTGGATGCGTGTGTTGAGTAGCTACTTTACACATAAGCCCCTGGCCGCCTTCCTGCTCGAGCCAAGCTACCCCCCGGAGAACTGGCGGTCCCAGTTCTTACAGGCATCGTTTACACTAATTTTTTAAGTCACAAATATGGGCTATTTTTTGCTTTCTCTCTTTGAATCTAAAACGTTTTATGTTGATACCTTCTGATTCCTTTAGGTGTACCGGTGTGTCGGCCGCCCCATTACACCACACAAAAAAACGTACCACAATTACGTATGTCCGTAAACGGTTTAAATAGTCAGGCAGTCAGTTTAAATAGTCTTAATTCCCGCGCTCGAGCTCATCACTGCCGTATCTCGCGATCATTGAAACGCCATGATTTATGTGAGGCCTGCTGGACCTCAGTGTAGGCCTGAGCCAGCAGCTGGCCTAGCGGCACGTGGCGTTGCCTTGAGGGTCACAAAGTTAGTGGCACCTAAAGGGCTGAGCGGGTGTGCAGTCTGCGATGATGCCATGGGCACTGATATGCTCACTACCATAGCGAAATCAAGACCCAGAATCAAGTGTGTGACCTGGTGGCCTGCGGCGCGGGGCTGCATGATGTGGAGGGTGCCATGTTCGCGTGCACCGGGCTTGGAGCTTGCACTGACAGTTGTTGAGCCCTCTTAGAGACACGCCGGTGGCAGAAGGTGAGCAGTGAGGCCTGGGTGCGCAGGGGCGGGCAGTCACCGCTGGGCGGCGGGAGAGGCTGGGGTGCAGCAGCCTGTGTGTGCAGGGGCGAGCAGTCACCGCTGGGCGGCTGGAGGGGCTGGGGTGCAGCAGCCTGTGTGCTCAGGGGTGGGAAATTGATGATGGCATGTGCAATTGTATGGACTCTGCCATTCATAAATCTGGACTCTGTTTCAGATAAGGGACCTGGTGGACCGCAGTGTATACTGGAACGTGGTTGGAGACACACAGGTAGCAGCAGGTGAGCAGTGAGACCTGGGTCCGCAGTGTCAGCACTCTCTCTCCCTTTCTTCTTTTCACTGTCTCTCTCTCTCCCTCTCTTTCTCTCTATCTCTCTCCCTCTCTTTCCCTCTTTTCTCTCTCTCTCCCTCTTTTTCTCTCTGTCTCTCCCTCTTTCTTTCTCTCTCTCCCTCTCTTTCCCTCTTTCTCTCTCTCTCTCTCTTTCGCTCACTCTCTCTGTTCTTTGATGAGCGCAGGACACATTATCTAGAATTTTGTCTTGCAGGCGGTGACCTACAAATTGTCCTGAGAAGACCCACCATAACTCTTTATAATAGTTGTTTTGAGTTTTTTTTAATGAAATGTATTGTCTCGTGATTCAAATATGAATGAGTGATTCTCCTTTTCTGAACACACATGCATGATGATTGTTGTAATTGTGCAACGTCAGGCAAATTGTTTTGTGCATGAATTTGTGGAGTTGATGGAACATATCTCTGTCCATGGGGCGGGTGGGGGTGCTGGGGAGGAGGGGGGTCCATGGGGGTGGTGGCGGTGGGTGTTGTGGCCCTCTTGGGGCTCCAGGCTACATGTTCAGTATCTCCATGGCATCTGTTGTTCTTCATGTGTGTCTCTGGGCTGGGCTCCCTTTTCTGGTGCAGGTTGTCGTGCGACTTTACACCAGGTCAGAGCAGGTGTTAAATCCCTGCTGCTAACGCTCCTTATCACCTGTTTTGGGATATTATCACCAAACTGGCTGGTCGTTGGGAATGTTGCGGAGTGGTGTAGCCGCGGCTTTTTGCACGGGAACGCGCTCACTGCATCACTTACCGATAGTTGCTTGGGTCAGCTGTGGCAATGTTTTTTGAGGTTGCTATTGCAGGTAAACTGGTGATTTCGGCTGTTAGCACCTGCTTATGAATGGGGCGATAAAATTATCGCCACTTTGGCTGCGATAAAGTGTCGATAACTCGGCGATAAATCCTTGAGAATATACCCCAAAGAATAAAACATTTTTCCAAGGTAAATTTTATTTTCAGCTGCCCAGTGTTATTTTTCATCCTCCTCTTTTTACTCACAAAAAGGTGGGAAGGCAACGCCCATTTTGACCATTAATGCAGCCTGCCCCCTTTCCTGGCACCCTGTGCATGGATGGGGGAGGGGATCTTAGCAGCTGGCTCGCTGGGCTGGAGGTTCGGCCTCCCCTAGAGTGGGCAGGTCTCCAGAGGAGACGTCACCGGTGTCTAATGATGGAGAGCGATAATTTCTTCTGGTAGTTTCTCAATGCAAAACCCTCATGCTACCTCTAATTTACCGCTCAAAAGGTGTTGGGCCCTTCACACCATGTATTACCTTCAGGAGATTTTAATAAAGATGAACAGTCAAAATACAATTATTATTGTAAGCCAATAAAGAGAGTTGTTGATTATTTTAAAGGGTTTTATTTTCTAGTCAAAAGTTAAGTTTTTCTCTGTCCCTTTATTCATTAGTAAAATATCAATTAGGTTACAGAATTTGGAAAACAGGAAAAATATCAATAATACAGAACACATTACAGTCTGCATATAGGCATTACATGTAGTTATGAAAAATGTGGCGCAAAAGTCTTAAAGAGTTTCTAAGAAAAATAGTCTTGCAAAGCTAATCAGTACTTAAATAGTTTGCAAAAATATGCTATTAAGAGAAATAAATGCATAAATCAAATAAATCTTTTCAGACCTAATTAATTAGTCAAAACATAAGCTTAAAGTTTAGCATCCAATCCTATCCTGATCCACTGCACTCTCTGTCTGTCTGTGTCTAAAGAGGAAAGCAGCCCGCCCTTCACAGGCCTCAAAGGAATGTGGCATGAAGTGCCAAGATATGACGTGGAAGCAAGAAACCTCCCCCTGACACTCCTCGGACGCAAGCCCGCCCTTCAGCAATCTCCCGGGACGTTTCTCGTACCTAACCCATAGAAGCCAGCTGAGCTGAGAAAAAGAAGAAGTGCCAGCTCCCATCCAGAGAGGACAGTATTTATACCATAATTATTGGCAGAGTACACAAAGATGTAGCATTTTTCAGGAGAACCTTACGTGATTGGTCAGTCATAAAGGCATGAGGTCACACTTCCCTGACTCATTCTAAAAACCTGACTTCACTAGTCTTAACAAAAGAAGCATACATGAATAACTACATTTATAAACATTTGCAACATTTACTAGGAAAAATGTTTCAATCTAATTCATCCTTCCTTCCTTCTCAGCGCAGTAGATGGACACTTTTAACTAACTGGTACATTGGCACAGTCACAAGAATGTTGAGTTCAGGTTGTCCTTGACTTTTTGTCATGAGGAAAGCTGCCACAGTCTGCGCATGCTCCCTTCTCATTAAATTGCAAGTCATAGCCTTGATGGATTCACAGGCAGCCATGTTTTGTGTAGGCCCCAAAAATAAAACAAACACAAAGATAATATTAATTTCATGTAAATCAGCCCATTATGTTTCCCTCCCTCATACTAATACCCCTTATAAATGTTTACCTAGCCAAGCTATTAGTGAAAAGCAGCTTTTGTATTATTTATGACAACATGCAAAATAAATGTGAAAATAGCATTTTCATGCTTTTAGTGTAACATTTAAAAGCACACACAGTTAATATAGCGCACACAGTTAATACAGCACACACAACAACATGCTTTAATGTTTTAGATAGCTTTTCATGCAAACAAGCATTTAGTCCCTTGTGTCGTGTTTGGTGCATTATTAATTCACACACATTATAAAAAGAGGTGTTATTAACTGAAAATGTTTATCAAAATATGCAACAAGTCAAAGTCTATTAAGACAGAAATAGTGAATGTAGATTATATGGGATGGGCTGGGAAGAGAGAAACACATTCTATTTATCTTCAAAGGTAAAAAGGCCACTTTTTCTCTACATTGCAAAAAAAAATCAGCAAAAGCATTTTCACACTGAAGTGAATAGGCCTCACTTTCAGGTTTTTCATGTGCCATGTTTTTAACCTGCACCAAAATGTGCGTGGCAATTTAAATGCAGCCTGTCTGAAGCACAAAAAATAAAACAATGCATGACTGCAGATGAAATCTGCTCCATCAATCCACCCTTCTGATTATTCAAATCATAATAAAATGATTTATAATTCATCACACATATTTCATTTCACAAGTGACAATTATTATTTTTTTTTTTTTAAATTGCAAAAGCTGAGCATATAAGAATGTTACTTCTATTTCTAAGGCAAACACAAGTTTGGTCTGTAATCAGATCATATATAGCCAAGCTCAAATGTTTTAGTGCAGAGACCTGTAAGTAGCTTCCTGGAACAGTTAGTCTTCTTTAAAATAAGTAACTAAAATAATAAAAAAGGAATTCAACATGACAGTTTCAGCATTTCTTTGCTCTGTGTCATCAGCTTGCCATCAGAATGGCTCATAAAGTGTGGCATTCTGTACTTTTTCCATGCAAATTAGACTACTTAGGTGCTGAGAAACTCTGGCAGAGCACCATCAATCCTTTGCACTTTTTCAACCAAGGCCTTTCACTCTTATTTTCACTTTGATCAGATTCAGATGTTTCACCACAGCATCTCTCAGATCAAAACCGTTGCACCATCCATTATGCAGATCTTGTGTAGCAGCTGCAATCTGGTGAGAAACTGCACACTGTACATCAACCAGACCTACACAGCAATGGCTAGTGTTCTCCTCAGTGTTTTCCACAAGTGCATTTGCATATGCATTTTCAAGCCACTTTAGTGTTGCTGAAAGACAGTCTTTTGCAAAAGGTAACTCAGTGCTGCCATTGTGTTGCTTTATTATGCGTGACACTTCAGGCAGATGGCTACAATCCATTTCTTGTCCAATCTGTTGTTCTGCACTCATTATCTTTGAGACCACATTATGATCTGATTTCAGAGAAACTGGCAATCTATACCTGGGCATCAGTCTTTGCAATAACACATTTGCCACTTTGCAGTTGTCACTTTTCTCAAAAACAGTTCTGATACAACCCTGTTGTGCTGCTTCAAAAACATTTTCTTGAGCCTCTTTAAATTTAACTGTGAAGATTCCATAGAATGTACATGCTAACAGAACACAAATGTGTCCAACTGAATTAGCATTTCTCTCTCCCATGACTACAGTGACTCCCAATTGAGCAGATATACTGCATGTTATGGTAAGGGCAATCAATTTCGAATTTTGGGCTGGGGTCATTACTAGAAGCCATGAAGCTTTGACAACATCATGTATAAGGAGCACAGCATGTGCTGCTTTTAATGTGTCACCTTTCAAACTTGGGCCATCTACAAAAAGGACACTGTTGGGCTGACTCAGATGTTCATCCTTCAAGTCTGAATTTGGCTTTATGCATATTTTCATGATATTTAGACACTCATATTCAGTTTCATCATAATCCAATTCATTTGCTGACATTTCTGTGAAGTTAGGGTCAAGGGTCATTGGGCAATACATCACAGACCCTTGAAAACATTCATCTTTTTGAATAAGCAATGAGAGAGCGCAGCCCTCCCTCTCACTGCAAATTAGTGTATTTTCTTTCAAATAAACTTTCATTCCTAGTGCTGGGGCGCGCCATTTGTTCTCTTTCAACTCTAGGAATGCTTTTGTGCAGTTGTTGTCCAATGGAAGCGGATCAGACACACCTGAGTGTGTCAGCCTCAGTAAAGGCTTAGCCACTAGGGAAAGGTTTAGTAACCACTCTCTACAGAAGCTAACCATTCCCAAAAATGTCCTGACTTCTTTCTGAATTTGAGGTGGATTCATCTTGGAAATTATTTCCACCTTCTCTGGTGACACCTTTCTACCTCCCTTTCCAATTTTGTGTCCCAGACATTCATCTTCTTTTTGACAGTACTCCTGACTATTCTCATGCAATGGCACTGTGACATGAACTTGGCAAAAATCAATAAAAGTAAGCCATTCTTCAGCACAAGGAATGTGAAAAAATATATTGGCTGGATTCGGTACCACAGGACAACATGGAAAAAATATGCTTTTAATCTCCTGCACTATTCTGTTCTTTTCATTTATTTTCTGTGAACCTATGATCAGAAAGTTACACAAACTTCTAATCAATTCCATCAAAAATCCTTTTACTGGTAAAATTCCTGCAACTGATTCTGTTCCTGAATACATGTCATCTGGTTCAAATTTTAATAAGACATGTTCTGCACATTTTATTAACCTGGCATCCTTCTCTGTGAACTCACTTATTTCTGTGTTTATTATTTTTTCCAAAGCAGAAGGTAATTTTTCAACTGTCTTTTCTGAAAATAATGCTACAGCTGTCTCTTGTTGGGCCATTTTAAAATGTACATCCTCATCAGGAATCTGAAAAATAGCATTATGTGGTGTACAGTAATCTGTACTGCTTAATTTGAAAAATAATTGTTTTCCTGCTAGGCCTGAGTCACAGACAACAGTTTTGCAATTTTCCTCAAATGGGCCTAATTTTGGTGCACATTTTTCTAAAACGGAGTTTGTAATTTCTCTGTTTAAAACTCCTGCAACTAAATCTAGACTTTCCATTGCCTTCACAATGGACTTGGTACATTCAGAATTGTGAGTGTTAAAACTCTCATTTGCAAACAGAGCAACCTGTTGGACTGGGTTCTGATTTTTTCTCAGGAAATAATTCCCATTTGCTCTGGACAACCTATTTAAATTAATGTTAGCATTTTCCATATTTTGTGGGACCATCTGTGCTTGAAAAATTCCTGCCATAGGTACCTGTTTCTGAACTGACATTTGCATTTGCTTAACTGGCATATTTTGCATCTGCAATTCTCCATGTTTTTGTGCATCATGTTTAAATTTATATTTCTTATTCCAATGCTCAAATCTGTTATAAAGATGGCAAAAGGACACATTTTCCAGCAGTACAACATCCATACCTGAATTTGCACTAACCAAAATACCTTTAATTCCATCCTGTGCTCTTTTAATCTGTACCCAATCAACATCCTTTGCTGGCACTCTGCCCTTCAGGAAAATAATCACTGCTATATTTTCCTCCATAACAACAGAAAATGATGGTGCATTCATGCTAACCCTTTTCATTTCACTTGGCCTTTCCACAACTTTAGATTCAAACCACAATTTAGTCTGCATGGCAATGTAAAAGAACATTTCCAAATTAATGCACAACTCTTTTAAAAAGTCATCAAATCCATCAACTTGTGGGTACCACAGCACAATTCTGTCTCTCAATTGTGGGAATGTGTTCAGAAATGCTGCAAGTTCACTTTTATTCTGTGGCATATGAACATACATTTCTCCCACCTTTTCTCTCAATGAGCAAGCAAAAGCTTCTCCCTCATTCTGCTTATTATTTTTCTCAATTATATCTGGTGGCTTCTTTTCCTTATCCATTTTCCTTGCTAGATCTGGTGGTTTCTTTTTCTTCTCAAGTTTTCTAGCCCACTTGTCTCCTAATTTCTCAAGCTCATTGCATTTAAAACCATATTTTATTTCTGCAATGTGCAAATGCATTCCTGAAGAACACATTTTCTCATTTGCTTCATCATCCATGTGTACCCTAAAACTTTTCTGAAATGGAAAACTTCCTGAAACATCAGTTTTATATTTTTGAGCCAAATCTGTCAGTCCATTATGTGTAATTAATGCACATACAGCTGTTTCCTTACTCAGGGAAATTAATTCTTTTTCTTGACACTGGTTCACATTTTCATGATTTAAACAGCAGGGACAGTTAATTTCTTCATGTTCACATGTTGAAGTTAAAACACTAAGCTATTTCTCTTTTTCAGGGCCTGTGTTAATATGTTCTCCCATGTTCTCTATATTTTTAATCACTGCTGCTTCCTCTAAGCAGGTTTGAAAAATCCCATTTTCAAATATATTTATTTTATCCTGGGCTGCAGATGTTGTAAATACCATTTTTCCCTCACCTTTCAGTGCTTGGTGTACTTTCTGTTCAATAATCTGTGTGTTCTGAGTTTCTGAACTAAACCCTGCCATAATCACTCCTTCTGCAGCCCTTTGCACCTTTTCAGTAGGGCCCATATTAATTGGGACAGTCCTAATTTTCCTAGGCATTATCTGTGCATCTGCAGTTTGCAATTCTTGGACTGAATCAGTCATATTTAAAGCAGTAACACCTGGAGGTATCACTGTCAGTACTGAATCAACAGGTAGTGGGTCAATATACAATGTCTGCACAGTTTTCTCAGTCTGTATTTCTCTCTGTTCAACAGAAGCAGTAGCCCCTGTAGTATTTACTGGTGTACTATTTTCAGTATTTTTCATGGGAACCACATAAAGTGGTAGACACTCAGTTAACAATTCATCCATTATTTCATCCCCTGAATCATTATTTATTTGAAGCTCTTTGTCAGCATTAATTCCCTTCTTCTGTATATGGTGCTTTACCTTTTTATCCTCACTTGCTTTCTCTCTTGCTGTCTTTTCCCACAGGCTTAGGGCCTCAAATTGTGCAGCTTTAGATGGTGTCTTTATTTCACATAACACTTCCCTTAATTTGTCAATAATTTGCAATTCAAAAGTACCATCTTTTGGAAACCTCAAAGCACCCTCTTTTTCAGTAATCTTCCACCATTGGTGAACCCACATACATGTGTTTTGTCCCAAACTGGTAGACATAAAATGCACAGGTGTTCCTTCAGGAGCATCACCAATAAAAAACGAATTTTTCACTTTACCTCCTAACAGCTTCTTTAAACCTTCAAACAGTTTCATTTTTGCAATAGTTCAATGCAATTTCTTTTCTCCAAAGCTGTCAGTCTCAATTTTAGTCAGTTTTACTCCTACCACTGACCTTCCACAAAATAATACTGCAATATTTCTCTTTATCAATAACTCTGTTAGTAACAACATAAATACATTCGCTACTCTGTCTGTTGTGCTAAATAAAGGATAGATTTATATTCACTGCGAGTAACACATTCCGCTTACCCTTCACAAAGTAAGACCTTCCGTTTACTCTTCAAACACTACAGGTAAATCCCTTCCGCTTACCTTTCACTCAAGCTCAGAAGAACCTGCTATTCCTTTGGACTTATCCTTCAGGATATATCCTAGTCCAAAGTTTCACCAGCGAACCCTTTTGCTGTCAATCAAGCTCAGAAGAACCTGCTACTCCTTTAGTGTGACCCTTTCTAGGTGATATCAGACCAAAGTTTCACCAGCGAACTCTTTGCTATCAATCACTCACACAGAAAATAGTCCCTAATTTAACATTGCCAGCCCTACCTAGCTTCTCAGTGTTATTCCAACAGACGAGTAACCTCAGTGCAGTGTGGCTTCCATTTACCACCCGCTATTCCTTCCCGGGATTCCACAGGTGTGCATACCTGCGTGTTCCAGACAACATAGAACTAGACACTAACTTAACATGAAGAGTTAAAACATGTAATCAATAACCAAAAAAGTATGTCCTATGAAATTACCAATATAATCAATAACACCATCAATTCAAAATGAGCAAAATATCACCAACAGTAAAAAATCCTTACTATTTTCAACACTTCAAAAATACATGCTAGCATATTAACAACATTTCACAACCCTATTGATACTCACACCACTTCTTGCATCACCTGCCAGTACTGCTTTGCCAGTCTTCAGGTTCTGAGGATTGGAGTCAGGAATCAGGACTTGGACATTTATCTAACTTGGGCAATTATTTTATTTCCCTTCTTAAGGTGAATGATCCATTAGTTGAATAGTTGATGGTGAAATCAATAATTACTAATCACCAAACTAATCAATAATGACCATCCTCTGCTTACCAAAAACTGATGGAGAGCGATAATTTCTTCTGGTAGTTTCTCAATGCAAAACCCTCATGCTACCTCTAATTTACCGCTCAAAAGGTGTTGGGCCCTTCACACCATGTATTACCTTTAGGAGATTTTAATAAAGATGAACAGTCAAAATACAATTATTATTGTAAGCCAATAAAGAGAGTTGTTGATTATTTTAAAGGGTTTTATTTTCTAGTCAAAAGTTAAGTTTTTCTCTGTCCCTTTATTCATTAGTAAAATATCAATTAGGTTACAGAATTTGGAAAACAGGAAAAATATCAATAATACAGAACACATTACAGTCTGCATATAGGCATTACATGTAGTTATGAAAAATGTGGCGCAAAAGTCTTAAAGAGTTTCTAAGAAAAATAGTCTTGCAAAGCTAATCAGTACTTAAATAGTTTGCAAAAATATGCTATTAAGAGAAATAAATGCATAAATCAAATAAATCTTTTCAGAGCTAATTAATTAGTCAAAACATAAGCTTAAAGTTTAGCATCTAATCCTATCCTGATCCACTGCACTCTCTGTCTGTCTGTGTCTAAAGAGGAAAGCAGCCCGCCCTTCACAGGCCTCAAAGGAATGTGGCATGAAGTGCCAAGATATGACGTGGAAGCAAGAAACCTCCCCCTGACACTCCTCGGACGCAAGCCCGCCCTTTAGCAATCTCCCGGGACGTTTCTCGTACCTAACCCATAGAAGCCAGCTGAGCTGAGAAAAAGAAGAAGTGCCAGCTCCCATCCAGAGAGGACAGTATTTATACCATAATTATTGGCAGAGTACACAAAGATGTAGCATTTTTCAGGAGAACCTTACGTGATTGGTCAGTCATAAAGGCATGAGGTCACACTTCCCTGACTCATTCTAAAAACCTGACTTCACTAGTCTTAACAAAAGAAGCATACATGAATAACTACATTTATAAACATTTGCAACATTTACTAGGAAAAATGTTTCAATCTAATTCATCCTTCCTTCCTTCTCAGCACAGTAGATGGACACTTTTAACTAACTGGTACATTGGCACAGTCACAAGAATGTTGAGTTCAGGTTGTCCTTGACTTTTTGTCATGAGGAAAGCTGCCACAGTCTGCGCATGCTCCCTTCTCATTGAATTGCAAGTCATAGCCTTGATGGATTCACAGGCAGCCATGTTTTGTGTAGGCCCCAAAAATAAAACAAACACAAAGATAATATTAATTTCATGTAAATCAGCCCATTATGTTTCCCTCCCTCATACTAATACCCCTTATAAATGTTTACCTAGCCAAGCTATTAGTGAAAAGCAGCTTTTGTAATATTTATGACAACATGCAAAATAAATGTGAAAATAGCATTTTCATGCTTTTAGTGTAACATTTAAAAGCACACACAGTTAATATAGCGCACACAGTTAATACAGCACACACAACAACATGCTTTAATGTTTTAGATAGCTTTTCATGCAAACAAGCATTTAGTCCCTTGTGTCGTGTTTGGTGCATTATTAATTCACACACATTATAAAAAGAGGTGTTATTAACTGAAAATGTTTATCAAAATATGCAACAAGTCAAAGTCTATTAAGACAGAAATAGTGAATGTAGATTATATGGGATGGGCTGGGAAGAGAGAAACACATTCTATTTATCTTCAAAGGTAAAAAGGCCACTTTTTCTCTACATTGCAAAAAGAATTCAGCAAAAGCATTTTCACACTGAAGTGAATAGGCCTCACTTTCAGGTTTTTCATGTGCCATGTTTTTAACCTGCACCAAAATGTGCGTGGCAATTTAAATGCAGCCTGTCTGAAGCACAAAAAATAAAACAATGCATGACTGCAGATGAAATCTGCTCCATCACTAATAAGGCAAAGTTCAAAGATAGCCTTGGATCAGGGTTGACAATGTAAACCCGAGCTCGGCCCTCTGTCGCAGTCAGTAGAATTGCAGTCTTTAATCTGATGAGGCCCTGGTATAGGAGAGATTGCAAATCTGGTATACCCATAATGCATCTGTGTAAACCTAGTGCTGTCGCAGCAGCGAAAGACCATTATCAATAATTATTGGACATTGATTCTAAAACTATTTTGTAACATAGGAACTGATTCTTTTGGTTATACTGAAGGACTATAGGGTGATACCGCCCTAATCGTGTGATGTATAAAAATATATAGTATCCGTGTTATGTGCGCCATTTCCTTATCAATCAATCAATCAATAACAATTTATGGAAGATCTCTACGCCGTTGAGATCTGATTGTGTGGTTCAAATAAGAGTTAGATATCCACGTGTGTGAGTCGTGATGTAAAGTGGATTAGTAAGCTTCAACCATCGTAATTGTTTACGTGTTCCTTGTTCCAGAACACTGCTTTCCTTTAACGCCACTGAATGTGTATTCGTTTCTGGTGGTTCCCCGGGCTCTACTCTCAAATATTTCATCAGTCTTAAACTGATTGTTGCAGGCGGAGCCGCAGCGTTAACGTGACGATGTAACCCCCCTGAGAACCTCTGTTGGCCGTCAGTGGCATTGCAGTCTTTCGTCTCCATTGATCTCGAGTAGAGGACTTTGAAAACAAGCACTGGTAAATCCAGCTTACTCATAATGCATTGCAAGCACTGATCCGCCATTGGGCATTCATTTTATGTGTATCCTGTAAATGATCTCTATTTAATGACCATATTTAGTGTGAAAAATCAATATTACACTTTGTTCACCTGTTAGTTCAATGCTGCCTACAATCAATCAATCAATAGAATTTGTATAGCGCGCTACTCACCCGTTAGGGTCTCAAGGTGCTGAGGGGGGTAGGGGGGATGCTACTGCTCGAACAGCCAGGTCTTGAGTTGTTTCCTGAAGGAGAGATGATCCAGGGTCAGCCGTAGGTGAGTGGGGAGGGAGTTCCATGTCTTGGCTGCCAGGTAGGAGAAGGATCTTCCTCCGACGGTGGATTTGCGGATTCGTGAGACGGAGGCGAGGGCGAGGCTGGCGGAGCTGGCGAGTGGGTGTGTAGAATGTGAGTCGGCTGTTGAGGTACTTCGGGCCCGTGTCGTGGAGAACCTTGTGTGCGTGGGTGAGGAGTCTGAACGTGAACCTGTTATTGACGGGGAGCCAGTGCAGGCCCCTCAGGTGGGCCGAGATGTGGCTGCGGCGAGGGACGTCCAAGGATGAGTCGTGCCTCACAGACAAAACATGTGTGGTGTAATTAGTCCACAGTTTGATGTGAACCTGAAGGATCTGGTAAACCTGGCAGAACAATCTGTTGACATCCTGTCACTTTTGGTAGGTGCAAAATTGAACTAACGTTTCTGAGTAGGAGGCATCCATGGTCCTCTTTTACATATTTTTTTAATTTAATCGCTGTCTGCATTTTGTTTCACTTCATTGTTTCGTCACTTCATCTCCCATTCTGCATTTTCTGTTTTCAGCACCTTTTGCACATTTATTTACTTTCATAGGGGCATATTTACAAGGGCTCTATCTCCGCTTTTTTGGCTTACGAAGCCAAACAAGAATTTACAATGCAACGGTCTCGCCCTTGCAAAAGTTAGAGCTATTGGCATTGTAAATGAACATTTTTTTGTTTATGTGTTGGTTTTGAAAAGAAATAAATAAATGGCATTGTCATTTGCAATGTCAATAGCTCAAACTCGCGTAAATAACCAAGAGGCAAAATAAAAATACATATGTTCCCTAGTAATAACATGCGATAATATAACATTATGAGACATAACAAAGAGTCCAGTTCTATTAAAAAGCCTCAGAAAGCACTATAACAAATGACATACCATCATAGCGCATAACATCACAGCAGCATACAAAATAGTATAGCATAGCATAACAGGGTGACATTATAACAGCACAACTGAACACATGTTATAAGACGGCAAAAACAAAATCATTGCATTCTAAACCAAAGCATAACAGGTTGACATTATAACTGGACAACTGAAAACATGTTATAAGACGGCAAAAAATATATTTGAATTCTAAAGCAAAGCATAACAAGGATTAACAAGCAATGACTAGGAAGGGGAGGAGTGGTGGACACGAGGGAGGATGAGTGAAGTAGCAGCGAGAGACAGCATGGGTGCCTACTATGCGTTCCGGTCTTGCCGCTAAAACTGATGTGTCAATTACAAAGCACCCCTAGAGCTCTCTTGAACCAAATAAACTTCTCATTTCCAGGATCCCTTCAACCGCCAAGCGTGTCAGCACTATAACAATCCGAACACTACTTCCTAGGGTGTATCCCCCCCGAACAAGCTCCTGGAACATTAGGCTGTGCCACTTTCAAATCATCCAAGGACCCTGTACCCGTTACAGAACATTACGATGTGCTTACCCGCCCTCCATCCATGACCCATACACCCTGCGGGCTGTGACATGACATCCCTGCACCCCATCGAGACATCCTGCAGGCAGGCACCCTCCCTGGACCGCACGGGCTGTGATGACACCTCCTTGCACCCCCCACCCCCATGCTGGCTGTAGATTGGCCCCCTGCGCAGGGCATGCACAGTGCAGTTAGGCACAAGGACCAGGACACCATGATGTCTTATCTTAGGTGAACAACCTTTACAACGCAACTTTTACAACGCACTACCATTACAACAAAACTTTTACAACGCTACAACCTTTACAACGCATGATTTTACAACGCAAGATTTTACAAGGCAAGTACCTTTACAACGCCAATACTTTTACAACGCAATTATTATGTTTTATATAGTATGTTTTATATTTAATTTTATTTAATTTTTTGTGATTTACTATTTTTATTGTAGTTTAAAAAAATTTAATTTAGTGAAGTTGTTTAATACATTTATATTATTAAAAAATGTTTAAAAAAAACTTTAAAAAAAAAAACGCCCTGCTCCTATTCAGGCAGGGACGCTGTATGGCCCAGATTCCCTTCTGTGCACTCCTTCTCCGGGGCTCCCTATTCGAGCGTTCGCGGGCCCTCGAGTCTCTCAGCCACGGACCTTGGGACCCTCTCTTTCCATTTCGGATTGCCCCTTGAGTGTTCCCCGTAAAGCCTTCCACTACGGGCGACTCCTCGGCGCAACTCCGACTACGCCATCAACCTGCACGGTCCAAAAAGTGCCAAAGCATGGCACCCCAAAGATGGGCTTGGGAGGAGCAGGAGCCACTGAAAGAGTCTGGCTAAGCAATTCGGCATTTGCCCCGCTCGCCAGGCAGCCGCGGTACCCGCGCTATACATCTAACATTTTAACAGTAAAGCGTGGGTGCCGTGATTATACTAAAATGAAAGAAATAGATGTTTTTTCCTATTTCTTTCATTTTAGTATAATCGCATTGGAGAGCTGTAAACAGCACAGAGACCGGTGTTTTAAAAAAAAAAATGTTAAACTCTTGATATTGACAAAACAACAAAAGAAATACAAACAAAAAACGAAAAAAAAACATCAGGTGATGCAGTACATTTTCCCTCACATGGGTCCTTATGCACAAAAACAGAATCCCATTTTCAATGTTTCACACTTGGATCATAGGGATTCCTGCGCCTCCAGTTCCGGAGGAGGCATCGGTGGTTCACAAATTTCTCCTCGGTGATCATTCCAGCCCCCCCAAACTTCCCCCATTTCTCCGGGCAACCCCTGGCTACATATACTGATTTCTCCCTAAACATACACCAGTCCAGGTCTTCAGCCCACTTAGAGACTCGGGCGACTGACTTGCACCCCAAAGCTGAGCAATATTTTGTTTAGCCACCATATACGCCAGCGTCACCCATTGCTTCCGATATACATTCAAATCTGTAGGTTCCCATACATTCAACAGATACCTTCGAGCCTCTGGTCGTATCTCCTCGCCTAACACCTCTTTTAGTTCATCATGTATCTTCGTCCAAAACGTCTGTATCGCCACACCGTGCCGAAGAATATGTATAAAGGTGCCAGGTTCTCCACACTCTCTTCTATACACTCCACTCCCCCCTTGCCCCATTCACACCAGCTGAGGCCCAGTTATATATGACCTATGCAGTATCTTCGGTTGCACCAGCCGGAGCCTCATCTGAATTCCCACTACTTTCGGGGAGGAAACAGCCTCCACCCAATCCTCGTCGTCGAATTCCAGACCATCTGCGCACCATTGTGTTCTAATTCGCACCAACAGGCTCTCCATATTATTTACCAGCTTCCTATATATCAGAGAAATAGTTTTCTCGGGATTGTGCCCATCTAGCACACGGCCTTCAAGAGGCGACGCCTCCGGGAGCACCGTGCCCCTAGGTATGTGAGTGAGGAGAGCGTGTCTCACCTGCTGATATCGGAAGTGTTCGTTATAATGCAAACTATACTGCTCTTACAGAGACCGGTGTTAAACATAATCAAACCTTTGTTCCTGGAAACACAAACCTGGGTGCAGTTTGACGAAAACATTGTTATTTGTGTAGAAACCACAATCTACAGCCAGGCATCCATAACCCACATCATGTGACATTGTACAGCCACAATATACAGTAAAGCACATGACTTCACATCAATATACCCTATCAGACACCCGGAAACACGTCTGCAGAAATACAGAGCCCACGATGTATATGTCAGACACCCGGCCTCAGAATACATACATGACACCTGGAAAACACATCCTGTTCCCGTTTTGGCGAGCCCAGTGGTACGTCACAGATAACAAACCTCGGTCTGTCAGACACCCACAATGATAACATTATGTCAGGCAAACACACCCACGCCTATCAAATGCAAACCCACTAACGCAGTGTGCTACCAGGCACCCAACTGTAACATTGAGGCAGACCCCTGTAGACATGACAGTGTGGCAGACTCCTGCAGCCACAACAGTGTGGTAGACACCCAATCACAACATTCTGGCAGACACCGCAATCACAACTGTGTGGCAGACTCCCAATTCCAATATTCTGGCAGACACCGCAATCACAACAGTGTGTCAGACACCGCAATCAAAATAATCTGGCAGACACCGGCAGTCACAACAGTGTGGCAGAAACCTGCAGTCATAACAGTGTGGCAGACACCTGCAGCCACAACAGTGTGGCAGAAACCGCATTCACAATATTCTGGCAGACAGTTGCAGCCACAACAGTGTGGCAGACACCGCTATCACAAAATTCAGGCAGACACCTGTAGCCACAACAGTGTGGCAGACACCTGCAGCCACAACAGTGTGGCAGACACCGCAATTACAACATTCAGGCAGACACCTGTAGCCACAACAGTGTGGCAGACACCCGCAGCCACAACAGTGTGGCAGACACCGCAATTACAACATTCAGGCAGGCACCTGTAGCCACAACAGTGTGGCAGACATCCGCTGCCACAACAGTGTGGCAGACATCGCCATCACAACATTGCGTCAGAAACCAGCAAACACAACTTTTGTCAGACACGCGCAAACACACAGTTATGTCAAACACCCACAATTATAACATTCTGGCTGACACCCGTAATCACAGTATTCGACACCCTCAATCTGTCAGACACCTAAACCCAGAGCATGCAGGCGGACAAGACCACAGAGCCCTGTCACACGGTGCTATTGAGGGCGGGGTCCCATAGTCAGGGCTATGAAATACAGAGCCTTTTATGTCTAGAAAGGCGCTACAACCTTGTGCAAAGCGCTGCTGTCAGCTGGGGGCACATGGAGCTCACGTCATAGTTTATGTTACATTGCAAACTTGTTTTAAAGTTGCAAAGGTTCAATGTCGAACCCCCTTATGGGGAATTTAGGGGCACAAGACACATTTTTAAGTGCTATTACTGACTCAGCAACAGTGAGTAGTGAATAGCTGAATAGCACGTGAACGGGAAAGTGTGAGAACCACGTGCAAGAGGAAAGGCGTGAACGCATGTCTAATGTATCCAAATATAAATATCCCCTCCGATCCCAGCACTCAGGGCGATCAGCTATTCATTATTTTAATGAACTCGATGACAAAAAAACACTTACAAAACTACGCGTTTCGACCAGAGTATGTATTTACATATCTGTTTATCAGCAAGCCTGTGTTGTGTTGCTTACATTGTCTCTTTAATTGCTTGTGTATTAGAATGTAGGAATGTTAGGTCATGAATGATTCTAGCTGAAGCTGTCAGTTATTGAGCTGCCTGAGGACTGGATACATTGTTTCCCTGGCGCCCACCTGTTGTTATATTATTTATCTTATTCTGTACAAATAAAGTATTTTAACTATATTTATCGTGTGACTACTACACTACAAATTGGCGACGAGGGAAACTGGCACTATTTCAGAAGACTTGTGCTCTCTGTGATTTACAGTAGTGCTTTGGACGCACAACATTGACTGTCTGATTCCTTTGAAGGAACCTTCGTGAGTGGATCTGTTATAATTTCTGTTGAAGGAGAAAGACTTTTGGCAGCATTCCTAGCATTTATCGGGGTGAGTTTTACCTTGTGAGATTGCAAGGTGACCGTTTGAGCGTGCGCCTCCGGCTGCATTATTCGAGCAGCGGCGACATTCTTGTTTCCTGAGCGCGGAGCGGGTGATGCAGTGCTTATCCTTGTGCGTCACCAGGCATGCGCAGAAGTATACGCTCTAGGAGAAGCGGAGTGACGTCAACACGTGGGGTCACGCTACGTGGCCTTGCGTGACGGCCATTGTGAGTGCATCATTCACCGATCTTCACAGAGAGATCGGTTATACAGAAACTTAGTGAAGATTTTGTCGGGTTTAATGCAGAAACAGTTTAATATCGTTATTTACAAGTATTGACATTAAACAACAACAGGTGAGGAAGTCGGGAGAAAGATATTTTTTTTTTGAGGAACTCCTCTTATTTTACACTAGTTATGTTAGATTGTGCATGGAATAAGGAGATTGTACAGTAAGCACTGCAGGCATTAATAAAGACATGGCACAATAACATTTCTCAATAAGCTCTCCTGAGCCATTCTGGGTTAAGGGTGCACAACCAACTATTAAATGGATTGAGTGAAAAGAATATTTTATAAATTACCTAGAGGCGGTGGATGAGACGAAAAAGATTAAGTCTGAGCAGAAAAAGCTAATTTTGCTACACTCTTTAGGACCCATTGGTTTAAACACTTATTCAAGGATGAGTAAATCCACAAATCCAGATTTGGATGATTTTGACAATGCAATTAAAGACATGGACAAATATTTTGCGCCGAAGGTATGCATTGATGTCATAAGGCATACATTCTTTCAAAGGAAACAGACAAAGGAGGAAACTGTAGATGAGTGATCAATTGGTCATGCATAATAATAATTCTGCTCTACAAGATCGTCTCTGGGTTAATGGAGATGCACCATTAGATGATGTGGAAAGCCATTATGAGAAAGTCAGAGATGTCTGGTAGGTGTGCTATGGTGGTCAAAGAGACTGATGAGGATGAAACTAAAACGTCTGGAGCTCTTTGCAAAATTCAAGGTCCTGTGAGGAGTTATCGTCAACAGCAGCAAGGAGGATGGATAAATCAACCGATGAAGTTTCAGAATAGAAATGTGGAAGAAAGAAGATGTTATAGATGTGATAGCAAGGAACATTCAGCTTTCAGTAAATTGTGTCCTGCACTGAAGAAGAAATGTGGCATATTTGGATTCATAGGTCATTTTAGTAAAATGTGCCGTAGGCGTAGTAATGTAAAGTACATTTACGATGAGGAAATTGATGATGTGGAAGAGGATGTCGTGGATGATGAGTGTGTAAAGAATGTCAGAGGGAATTATGTTATTAATATTTCAGAAAATTCCTATTTGTGAAATATCCTTGGGTGGTGTAATGGTGAGTGGGTATGCGGATTCTGGATGCCCTTTCACAATTGTGAATGAGGAGGTTTGGAAGCAAAAATTTGTTAATAAAATCGAGGAACACTTGAAAAAATGTGTTAATAAAATCGAGGAACACTTGAATACATCACATATCTGCCCTGTTAGTTATACGGGAGAAAAAATTGACATGCTGGGTTTCAGGTGGCTTACCTTTTTATTCAAAGGAAGGTCCACTAGAGGGAAGTTGTATGTAGCAAAGGTGGGACCATGTGTTTTGGGATGGTTTGATCAGAAGAATTTAAACATTATTTTGGATCCCAATAGTAAAAAAAAAGTCCTGATTATGGATGAAGCTAGTAAACTGGGGGAGTTGCTATCTGTAAGCTATCCGAAAGTCTTTGGTAAAGAATTGGGTGCACTACGGGGGTTTGAGCACAACATTATTTTAAAGGCAGATGCTCAACCCAAAGTACACAAAGTAAGACCAATTCCCATATTAATCAGAGAGGAAGTTAAGAAAGAGATTCAAGGGCTGTTATCTAAGGGGGTAATTGAAGAAGTCGAGACATCTGAATGGATTTCTCCGATAGTTGTTGCCCGGAAACCCACTGGAAAAATTTGTTTATGTGTTGATTTGCGCCACCTGAACAATAACATCATAATTGATAAGTTTTCCCTGCCAAGAATTAACTAAATGGTGTCTTCATTGAGAGGTGCAACGTGGTTTTCTACGATTGACCTCTCTGCCGCATATCATCAGGTGGAGTTAGATCCGGAGTCTAGGAAACTGACGGCGTTTATAACACCCTTTGGCTGGTACCAGGGCCGGCGGTGGGTGACCGGCCAGGCCCGGCGGTGGGTGACTGGCCAGGCCCGGCAGTGGGTGATCGGCCAGGGCCATCCATGCCAGGGTGACCTCAATGCACAGGGCGCTCACCCACCACCAGCACCCGGCGGTGGGTGACCGGCCAGGGCCGGCAGTCTGCTGTGGGTGCTGCAATGTGACTGTAAGGGGGGTTACCAACTGCCATTTCCACTTGCATAATCAAATTTATGTGTTAGACTGCCCTGCCCCCGTGGAATGCGTGCTCCGCCATTGCGATGCCAGTGAGTGAGGAATTTCAAAAGATGCACCGTTGCGGTAGAGTGCACATGCGTTTGGCGGGGTTTGACCGTGATGGTCCTTGACCATGCATCATATGTTATGCACAATTGCAGTATCAAGGTTTATCGTCTGTTTTGTGGGCATGTGTAAACACACTACATGTCTTCGCACACATGTAATGATAATAGTTGTACATGTGTGTCAGGACATGTCCGGAATGCATCAAGAATCATTATGTCAAGTTAATGGCCCGTGTCCACGTGTGTCATACATGTCCATTTGTTGCATGTGTGGTCATACTATTGACCTTGCCAGTGGTCAACAAAGGCCAATGATGTGCACCCAAGTTGCGTCAGATGTGCCGGGCGATGTGTTGCGTCTTGGTTTTGCCGACACACGTTTCTATTTGTACACATCTACACAGTACATCACGGCTGTGTACCCACATTCAGGAGCTGTTGTGAGTGTGTTGTTTGTGTGTGCAAGTAGCAATGATGGGGGTATACATGCATTCTGTGTATGCGTATGTGTGTCGGCTGTTGTGTGCCCATGCATGTCATGTGAGGATTGTAGGAAGGTGGATATCTGACTATGGTTACCCCCAACTTTTTGCCTGGTGTTTTGCTGGTTTTTGACTTAGTTGGCCTGGGATCCTGCTATTCAGGACCCCAGGCTTCCTGCTCTCTCTGTTAAAATGGACTCCATGTACCCTTGGTACATATCTAATTGGATACTGAGTCACCTTATCAGTCCCTGTACAGTATACCTTAGGTATCCAGGGCATAGGTGTACCCAGGGCCTACCAGGGGCTGCAGCATGTATTGTGCCACCCCTGGCTGGCCATCCAAATCTGACACAACTGGCTGCAAGACAGCTGGGGCAAGGTGGTGTAATCACCCTTTGCTATAGATATAGTATACCTATATCTAACCCTAAAATGGACACATATATTCCTATCAGTCACTCCTATGGCAGGCCTTATCAATCCTGAAGGCAGAGTGCTTGGAATTATGTGCGATGGTGCTCTGGCATGAGCTGAGCCCGTCTGCAGCTTGCGGAACCAAGTCCTAATAGCTGTTCCATGATAACGCTATACCATATACTCTTAAGTGCATTATCAAACTCGCGGTTAGATGCTAACTCTGGTATAACGTTATCAAAACATGTCGAGTAAGGTGTCATACGAATTGGAATACTACCCCCTCGCCAATTCTGGCGACAGGGGTAGCATTCCACCCTTCTAGAGGGGCACGACATGTATGTAACTGTGAACCCCGGTTAAAGTTAACTCGAGCCTTAGCATCACAAAATGGATGCTGCCACCACAGACACAAGTCTGAACTCCTGCTGCTGGGAGTCCTTCCAGCGAGGGAGGCTTGGACAAAGGGTTTCCTGCCTTGGGAGGTGCTAGCACCACCCCAGACAGGATTTTGTGTATTGGGTAGGACAGGCCTGAAAGGAATGAGACATGCCTGGGGCACACAAGGTGTCCTGTGCATACACCGGTTCAAACCAGTTGCTGGGGCATCCCTGCCCCAGCTCTGGCGCAAAACCGGACAAAGGATAGGGGATGTAGCCACCCCCCTTCCTGGTCCCACCCAGGGGAGGAACCTAGTCAGTAGTGCAGCCCCCTTTAGGAGAATAAAGGTAGGAGATGGTCCCATTCCAAATTAGATTATCCTGAACAATTCTACAAGAAGAAACTCTGGACTTCGACGTTCTGCTCCACAGAAGACTAAAGAATCTCCCTTGTGGACAAGGGGCCTTATTTATGAAGGCCTTGCGCCGCCGGTGCGTCACTTTTAAAATGGGAAAAAGTGACGCACCGGCGGCGCAAGGCCTTCATAAATAAGGCCCAAGGAGTGTCCACCCTGCAACTGCAGGCACCATCAAGCGTCCAGCGGCTTCACTTTGTCGTCTTCCCTCGAGGATCCAGACTTCAGAGCCCGACAAGACCCAGATTCCCAGACCTCTCCGACCTCAACTCACATCTGCAGCAAAGCTGAGACCCGTGGGTGCGACGAGACACGCGGGACCGGCCATCTTGAACGAACCTGTACTTTGCTTCCAGCACGACTCCCGAGGTAAACTCGACCAAGTGCTTTGGGGATTGAGAAGCCCCAGCCCCGAGCAGCCCCTGCACCGAAGATCAGCCCTCCAGCCTCCACGAGATCTGCGTGGGGCCCTTCTGCTTGTTTGCTGCTCGACGCGTTGTCTGGTCACTTGCCGGCTCGCTAGTGGCCTCCTAGACAACGAACCTTTGAATCTTTGCTGCTGGTCTGGTTGCTCCAGACTGGCCCTTGCTCCCTTCCAAAAGAGGGGCACCCCGGACTCACCTAGTCCGCACCAGACGTCTTTTCCACTCATCGCGTGGGTTGCCTTTGCCAAGGCCTGTTGACTCCAATCCCGGATCCGACACCGCCGACAGCGAGAGCCTGCGTGGGACAGCTCGTGCCTCCATCCTGGTTGTTGAAGACACCTCCTGGTCCACGTGGCTGCAGAGTCAAGCATCCACTCTTCACCTGATCGCGACGACAGCACCTGGTTCCTTCCTGGTTCCACACCGGTCACTGGCTAGTGACTTTGAACACTGTCCCCTCTGCTTTCAGGTCCTCTTCTTCACCGTTCCACCCTTGGATCGCACCGGACATCTTCCTCCTGGTCGCCTGCAGCATCTTTTCTTCCAGGCTCCATAGACTTCTACGTGAGAACCCGACACACTTTGACACCTATGCACCTGCAGCCCGTGGGTGAGGTATCGAGAGCATTTTGGTGCTCAAGGGTAGTTTAACTGTCCTAGTGTCCAGTTCCACAGTCGTTTTAGTCCTAACTAGTCAGGATTGTCCGTATTCACCTTTTACTTGAACTGTACTGTCCATAGATGTTGTTACGCATCTCGCGTGTGAGTTCACACTCTGCACACACGTTCCGTGGGCTCCTATTACTGACCTAGTGTTAGTGTAGCGTGGTCCCAACGATCCTACAGCCTCTGGACAGCTCCATTCCTTTTATCGACTTTCACATTCCACTTACTTAGTATGTGGTTTGTCGTGCCTCTAGGGCACCATTGTAATTTTGTGCAACTTGTCGTATTTTTCGTAAGAGATTGTCATGTGCTTAGCCCTCTGACCTCATAAAGAGTTCAGAGGTGTTGTTATTAATAAATATACTGTTTATTTTCATAACAACCTGTGTGGTGTCCTTTCATCTGGTATTCAAGGGGTTATATTGTGGTAAAACAGCTGGCTTCACATGCCAAAAGAGTTTAGCCTAAGACTGCTTTGTCCATGCTACCATTAGGATAGCTGGTCTATAAGGTTGACTTACAACCAATCACCATAAGGGTTGTTTGGACTGATACAAGGTGATCACTAGAACTAGTGAGCATCATATATCATGCCAACTTCTCACATTGCTGTGCAGCGGTTGGGATTTGAGCTTGCTGTTGTTTTTACATAATATAATCTTGAAATATCATTTGAAAGATCACATAAGGTACTCTAGGTACATATAACAAGCTTAGAAATACTCTGAGTTCTACTGAACCAGCTGTTGTAGTAGGAAGGGCCTAGCACACCCTGACTACAACTCTTAGCAAGGGATCAGTAGGAAAACCCATAGTGTAGGTAGGTGCATCACTTACACCTTACTAGAAAGCATGTCTACCCATGGAGAGACTTCAGAGACTCCCCTAGTGGTTAGTGACCCTCCACAGGTCCTTTCCAGATATGCAGCTCTCAGTTTCCAGGAGATGAGACAGTTGTGTACCTCCAGGAACCTGAAACAGGGTTCTAACCCTACCACTCCTTTTCTGTTAGGTCTCTTAGAGACATATGATGCCAGAAGGGCAGCTGATACAGACCCCTCTAATCCAGATAGGAGCATGCCAGCCTTAGAAGGTACTCGTGGTGATCCAGACCTCCCTGAAACAGAGAATGTAGATGAGGAGGAGGAAGAAGAGGAACCATCTGGGGATGAGGCAGACAAAGGTTCTGTGATTGTCAGCAGACTCACAAGGGCCAACTTAGACCTACATAGGGAAGGGACTGGGGACCCCCAGTGCTGAACCTAAGCAGGCCTAACTATGGAGTTAGAAGAGATAGATCTCATTCTAGGGACTCCAATAGATCGGTGCACTCTTGTGCCTCTCATGCATCTGCTCAGAGGAGGATGACTTCCCCTCAGAGGAGAGAGCATGAGGCAAAGATGAAGGAGGCTAATCTGAGGATCCAAAGGGAAGAACTTGCCCTGGCCAAAGAGAAGCTTGCCTTTGCTAGAGAGCAACAGTTGAGTGGGGTAGTCCCCACTGGTGGCAGCAATATCCCTAGGGATAGAGAAAGAGGTTTTGATACTAGAAACCTGAGTAAAATAGTGCCCTCCTATAAGACAGGAGATGATATCCACAAGTGGATAACTGCTTTGGAGAGAGCCTGCAAAGTACAGCAGGTACCCCAGAGTCAGTGGGCAGCTATATTGTGGCTCTCCTTTGAAGGTAAAGGTAGAGATAAGCTCCTCACTGTTAGAGATGAGGATGCTAATGATTACCAAGTCTTGAAAACTGCTCTGATTGATGGGTTTGGCTTAACCACTGAACAGTACAGGTTAATGTTCAGAGACACCCAGAAAACTCAGGCTCAAGATTGGACTGACTTTGTTGATTTTGCCACTAAGGCTTTGGAAGGCTGGTTACTGGGAAGTAAGGTTACTGATTACACAGGATTGTATAATCTAATTATGAGAGAGCAAGTCTTAAATAATTGTCAGAACCAGTTATTACACCAGCACCTGGTAGACTCTGATCTGACCTCTCCACAAGAATTGGGTAAGAGGGTAGACTAATGGGTCAGAACCAGGATTAGGCCTAAGAACCAAGGTGGTGACCAAAAGAAGGAATCAACCAAGCCTCAAGAGAAGGGTGGGAATAAATCTACAGATCAAACCACATCAGGGCCCCAAAAATCCTCTGAAGGGGGTGGGCCCCAGAATCCTTCCAATACCCAGAAGAAACCTTATTGTCATACCTGCAAACAGGTAGGCCATTGGAAAACTGACAGCAGTTGCCCAAGGGCCAACAACAATAAGGAGAACATACCCCCAAGTAACACTTCCAAGCCTCCTGTTACTACTAGTAGTAATCCCCCAGGTGGTGGGAGTGCCCCCAAGAATTTGGGTGGATTTACTTTGGGAGTTCCTGGGGACTCTGGCCTAACCAGGTCCCCTAACTCAGATTCTCTTGTCTGTGAGACTGGCATGGGGTTTGCCAACTTCACTGATTGTCCCAACACTTTGGACAAATACAGACAGGAGCCCCTCATCAATGGACTGAAAGTTGAGGCCTATAGAGACACGGGGCTAGCATCACCATGGTGACTGAGAGCCTAGTCCCCTCAAGGCAACTTATACCTGGTGCCACATACCAGGTGACAAACATTGATGGAGTGCAGAAAAATCATCCCATGGCAGTGGTAAATCTCAGCTGGGGAGGTGTCACTGGCCCCAAGAGAGTGGCAGTGTCATCAAACTTGCCTGTAGATTGCCTACTGGGGAATGATTTAGAGATCTCAGCCTGGGCTGAGGTAGAACAAGAGACCCATTCTAAAATGGTGAATCTTCCTGAACAGGTTAGGAGGGCTGTGCCAGTCTCAGCCCAATCTCAAGTAGATTCCTTCCCTGAAAAGGTTAGCAGGGCTGTGATGGTAACAGCCCATACCCAAACTAAGTCCCTTCCTGAAAAGGTTGGTGGGGTTGTGATGGCCACAGCCCAAACTCAGACAGATAATAGTGTTGTGAAGCCTGAGACTATGGATCACTCCACTCAAACAGAGAGCATGGAGGAGGAAGAGAAATCTCCCTACCACCAGACTTTAGGAAAGGATCAGCCTCCTCAGGTAACTGATCTTGCCCCTTGTGAAGAAACTGCCCCAGAGGTAGTCAGGCCTAGCCTGGCAGAACCCCTGATGTCAGTGGACCCTTCCAAGGTGGGACCCAGTCTGGAGCAGGTAACCTGCCCCTCTCTACCCTGCCTCAGTCAGCCCAGGGCTGTAGAGGTCAGGGAGGCCAGTGGTGGACCCCAAAGGGCCCCCTGTCCAAAAGAACCCCCAATCAGCAGATTAAGGGCACTGAAGCTAGTAGTCCTAGCCAAGTGAAAATAAAACAAACTCCTGAGGGACCCCCCTTAAAATTAGTTAGCGACCTCCCACAGATGGACTCTGTTGGGCACAGCCAAACTTGGGACCTAAGGGCCCCAGACCTGACCCTCCAGTAAACCAAATAGATGGACCCAGCCTCCAGCTTTAGGTAGCCAGAGGTTGACCCTGAGAGCATACAGCAACTCAGTCCTGGAAAGAAAGGCATATATGGTGGATAGTGATTGGAGGAAGTTGAGCCCAACATTAGTGGAGCCTCACTTCAGTACTCCATCCCAGCACGAGCCTTTTACTTTGCCAAAACACACCACAGGTAGAGATTCCCTATGGTGGAGACCCTCAGTTACCCTTAGGGTGAGGGATTGCTTAGTGGACCATGAGATAGGGGGTAACCATGCCAGTGCATGCACCTCCTCATATGGCCACTCAGGCAATGTAGGCTTACCTGGTCAAGGATAGCCTTATCTCCTTTCGTTTGGGGGGGTTATGTAGGAAGGTGGATATCTGATGATTGAAAGCTTTTATTCGATATGCAAGATATCTTGAAAGCATACATACACGTGAAACATATTTCTAAAACAGTGATATGTACGTCAACATTTAAATACTAAGACAGATAAAATGGGAATGACCCAAGATAAATTAGCTAAAAATGAATTAAATTGAAACGGACAATCTCTTGCAGCGAATCAACCATGAATGTTTTAAAAATTTAGAGACACCACAAACTATCAGAGGGGCGGTATCAGTCATTAAGATGCGTAGTGCAACCAAATGTCTACGTGTTCCCAGGCGTTTAAAAAGAGGTTTAAGCCAATGCCTCCTCGGTTTGATGTAGTCCTGGCACTCAAAAAATATATGTGCTACAGTTTCTAGGCTAGATGGACAGAAGGGTGATCGATGTGCACCATTCCATTTTGATACAAAGGCCCGATCGGAAGGGTGCCTACCCTCAGTTTAAAATACATGGTCCTATCAACTGGCAAGGTGATTAAGTCCAGAAAGGGTTCAAAAACAGCCACATCCTTTAATTCCAAAAATGATGCAGTCAGATTACAATGGTGTTGGTTCCTGATGAGTTTACCAGAGACCCAGTTCCAGTAAAGTTTTTTGAGGTCAGCCTTTGGTGGAGCAGATTTTGAAGTCCAACAGTCCCCCAGGCCCAACTCCCCCAAAAGATTTTTAGTATCCCTCAGCCACTTGATCTTGGCCCAGCCTCCCATGTTCATTACCTCTGCCAGGCCGTCGGCATAGGACTTTAGCTCCGGGACCCTCCATATACGGGACCAAAGAAGCAGTGGACGGAGGCGAGCCTGGTCTTTGATACTCTTGCAGCCAACGTCCAGGAGCACCGGGACTGTCGGGGTACTCGAGGGGAGGGCTAGGAGATCCTTCAAAAGTTTATTCTCAGCCTTGGTAAGAGACTCCATGTTGCAGTGACCCCACAACTCTGCCCCATACAGTGCTGATGTTACGCCTCTTGCCTTGTAGATCTCAATTGCAGGACTCACCACTTGCCCCGGTGATGCTCGAAATTCCCTAAGCAGAGCACCTCCTACCTTTTTATGGTTAAGTACCATCTTATCAATGTGGTCGGACCAGTTCATATTGTCAGTTATGCGGAGCCCTAGGTAGTCGAATTCGGAGACTTTCTCCAAGGGGACAGTGTTCAAGACAGGCGGACTTCCTAATTTCCTTGGGGGGTGCACAATCAGATATTTAGCTTTGGCCACGTTAATGACCAGACCTCTGGATACACAAAAGTCCTGGAAGCGGGTCAATAACTTCTGTAAGCCCTGGGGAGTTTTCGAAATAAGCAAGGTGTCATCTGCGAAAAGCAGAGTAGGGATCCTTACTCCCCCCAGAGAGGGTGTGTCCGCTGGTTCTTGCTGGAGATGCTCAACCACACCATTAACGTACAACGAAAAGAGTGTGGGAGCTAGCATGCAACCCTGTCTGACTCCCCTGCAGACCGGTATCCTGTCCGTCGTTTCCCCATTTTTCCCCCATCGGACCTGGGCATAATTGCTGGTGTGGAGTTTAATGAGTAGGGATAGAATGTAGGGGGGCACCCCCAATCCCTGAAGCACCCTCCAAAGTTACTCCCCCCAGGTCAAAGGCAGTCTTCAGGTCAATGAAGGCCAATAAAGACTGCCCTTGCCTTGCTCCACGATTTTCCAATTTAAGAGTGCTAATCTGAAAACCTGCTCAATGGTCCCCGTTCCTGAACGGAACCCAGCCTGGAAGTCAGATAGCACTCTATTTTCTTCCACCCAGTTAAGAATCCTTCCCAAAATTACCTTTCCTGCCACCTTTTGCGTGGAATCAATCAGGCTTATTGGCCTATAGTTCCCTGGGCTGTTTCTACAACCTTTTTTATAGATAGGGACAACCACCGCCCCTTTCCATGATTCCGGTACAGGGCCACCCTTTAAGATATCATTTAGCAGGGCAGCGATTACTATGCCCCAGTCAGATGGATATGCACGCAGGAGATCACCCGGGAGCCCATCCGGTCCCGCTGCCTTCCGTGGTGCCACCCACTTTATAACCTCCTCTACCTCCCTACCTGTAAACAGATCAAAAGTAACGTCCCCTAGCGAGACGGGGGCCTGGTCTGGGTCATTTAGGGGGCCTTCTACAGGAGCATATAGGGACCCGAAGTGTTTCAACCAGCTCTGGGGTGGGATATTACATGTCCTCAAGGTGTCGTCGGGTCTGTTGCGGGCACCCACCAAATTCCAAAACCCTCTTGTGTCCTTGCTTTTACTGGCGGCCAATAGATCCGCCCAAAATTTTTCCTCCCAGTCCTTCTTCGCAATTTGGAGGGACCTGGAGTAAGCCATTCTAGCCTCTCTAATCTTAGTTTGAGATTTAGATTTGACTGCTTCTACCAGTCTAGTCTTAGTCTCTCTACATGTGTGGGTGTACCATCCCTTGGTTCTTACCTGTCTTTCTTTGGTCCCTCGTCTACTTAGGGGAGCAGTGAACAAGTTGATTAGGGCCTCGGTGAGCTCATTAAAGACCCCACACGCCATCCCCATCCCTCCCGTAGAGGTCCCCAAATTACATTGTGCTTGGGCTAACAGGTGCGTTTAACTGCAACCTTCTCCTCCGAGAGGATCAGTTTAGTCCACTTTATTTTCCTCCCACACAATGCTACTTGCGACTCGCCCAATTCCACTATAGAGGAGGGGACCAGGCTTCCCCTATCGACTAACCACCAGAAGTCTAGGGTGAGGGAAAGTAAGTTGTAATCGCTCTCTAATGAGGGGACCACAGCCATGTCCTTCACCGAGTTCCACAAACACACATCAAGCAAGATGTAGTCGATTCTTGATGTGTGATTGGGCCTATTGTAGGTATGCCCCCCCCCTTGTCCGACTCTGTCCTCCCATTAAGAGTCCTCAAGTTAAACTCCAAGCTAAGAGTGTACACCTGCAGGGCCACCTCAGTCCACCTCTTGATGGGGGCTATTTCTAGAGTGGGAATTCCCCTCCTAGCATCCTCCTCCTCCTGGTCAAGGGAAACATCCGAGCCTAAGGGCTCGAATGTGCAATTAATATCACCGGCAACCATGGTGCAAGCCTTATATGGAGTTGATCTCCAAAGTCCCTCCAGAAGAGCAATTGTAGGGGACTGCCTTCCCCCTTGGTGCCTCGTGCATAAATATTAAAGATGTTTAAATGGCACGACCCCTGGAGTCCTTCAAAATAATATTAAGGAGGTCCGGACAACCAGTCTGGTGCTCCATTATCCTACAATTCAATGAGGCAGCAACCCAGATAAGGAGACCACCAGAGGGGCGTCCCCTCCCTGATTCTGAGCAAACTGTGGGGATAGAGAAGGCAGAGTAACCCGCCCTGTAAATGGGATCCGTGCTCCATGTCTCCTGAAAAGTGCATACGGAGTGCTTGTCCACCAATGCATTCCAGTCGGGCAATGTCAGCTTCCTTGAAAGTCCAGCTACGTTCCAGCTGAGGACCTTAAAGACTGAGTCCGTCACAGCTGGGCCGCACCCGGATACCGGGTCGCGACATGGGGACACCTCCTGTAAATCCATCTGTATTCCCATTATGTCGGGTATCTCTATCATTCCCGGTACATCTAATAATGTGGTATAGATTTCAGATGGGGGCGGCGATAAGGGCTGCATCATGGGAGGGGGGCGAAGAGTCTCTCGACTTCCCTACCAGCGTCCCACCCCCACCCTTGAGTCAGTGACCCCAGGAGCCCCTGATCATCTCCGACCGTCCGGCTTGGGGAAAGAAGAGGGGCACCACAGGATGTCGCGGGCCTCCCCTAGGACCTACACAAGTTTCCCCATTAACAGGCCTGGAAGGATTACCAGCAGGCCTAGGGTAGAAGTAAGTCAGATCCACTGCTCTGACTCCAGGGCCATACACCTCTAGTTTTTGGCCACAGATTATCTCTGCCACTCTGTTATCCTGAAAATTAATAATGATACAATCACCCTCCAAACGCTTTTTGCCCTGTCCCACCCAACCAACCCTTCGAACACCAAGAATTAATCCATACATACCTATTGGGAGTGGTTTATTTGCTTTTAACCAATGGAGACACTTATTTTTTAGAGCCTGGTGATCCTCAGGCTGATTAGCCTTCAATGGTGGAACATTAACAAGGACTACTACATAGGGATGGCAGTCAGGGGGGAGGTTAACCGGGGGTATCCGAGTGGTAACCTTTGGGGGAACTATTGCGGCAGCATCAGGTGCCGAGTTGGCACTAGGAACCTTGGCTAACGGTGCTGTCCCAACCCCCATGATGTTAGCACTCGGCTTAGCAGTTTGACTACTCTTGACCAACCCCACGGCTGCCGATGTTTTTGCTTGCGGTGTTGTATTGGGCTGGTTTTTGGGGGCCATAGAGGACTTTGGTCTTGTGTTAGAAGTACAGGGGGCAGAGCCTGGCTTAGGAGGGGGAGGGACCGGGGGGACTAAGGGAAAATCCCTGCCAGATGTTGCCTCGGGGAGAAGGGTTGAGTTTGAAACAACCTGCACTGGGATAGGATTTGGAGGCAATCCTTTTCCCGTATTCCTACCCCCTGGATCCTCACTTGCTCTAGACTGGTGTTTAATAAGAGTCTTAAGTGAGAAAAAATTATCCAGGGTGGATTGTTCGAATTTGTCTACTCTCGCCCCCAAACCCTTAAGTTGATCAATCAACGGGACAATTAAAGTTTTAATCAGGTCCATAATAGGTTTTAGAGAATCAAATTCAAGGGGGACGGCTATGCTATCATGGGATTTAAGAAGTTCTCTGGGCGTGTCAGTAGATGTTCCCGCCCCCAGAGACTCCCCTACCCTCCCATTGTGAATTGTAGCTAAGGCATTTTCTATTTTTGACGCAAATCCCTTTAGCCCCAGCTTTCTTGGGCGCTTATAAAGTGCGGTATGACAACCTTTGCGGGAGCTTCTAACCCTTTTCCTTTTCGCCTGTTTGGAGGTGCCTTGGGACTGGCTGGGCGGTAACAGCTCCGTAACGAAAGCCTGATGTAGCAATGGGGAGGTCTGCCCACTAGCGGAACCCGGTGAGGTTTGAGAAATTGTAACCTCCCCCAACTCGGTGGCAGCCACCACAGGTAATAAGTCGGCAAGGTTCTCTAATCTATCTATGCTTGCTCCTATAGCCGACAAACGTGGCTGTACAGTGGCGTCTGTGGGGTCAGCTAATGGGGCCCTTCCCGATGTTGTACATGTATGTCAGGACATGTCCGGAATGCATCAAGAATCATTATGTCAAGTTAATAGCCTGTGTCCACGTGTGTCATACATGTCCATTTGTTGCATGTGTGGTCATACTTTTGACCTTGCCAGTGGTTAACAAAGGCCAATGATGTGCACCCAAGTTGCGTCAGATGTGCCGGGCGATGTGTTGCGTCTTGGTTTTGCCGACACACGTTTCTATTTGTACACATCTACACAGTACATCACGGCTGTGTACCCACATTCAGGAGCTGTTGTGAGTGTGTTGTTTGTGTGTGCAAGTAGCAATGATGGGGGTATACATGCATTCTGTGTATGCGTATGTGTGTCGGCTGTTGTGTGCCCATGCATGTCATGTGGGGATTGTAGGAAGGTGGATATCTGACTATGGTTACCCCCAACTTTTTGCCTGGTGTTTTGCTGGTTTTTGACTTAGTTGGCCTGGGATCCTGCTTTTCAGGACCCCAGGCTTCCTGCTCTCTCTGTTAAAATGGACTCCATGTGCCCTAGGTACATATCTAATTGGATACTGAGTCACCTTATCAGTCCCTGTACAGTATACCTTAGGTATCCAGGGCATAGGTGTACCCAGGGCCTACCAGGGGCTGCAGCATGTATTGTGCCACCCCTGGCTGGCCATCCAAATCTGACACAACTGGCTGCAAGACAGCTGGGGCAAGGTGGTGTAATCACCCTTTGCTATTGATATAGTATACCTATATCTAACCCTAAAATGGACACATATATTCCTATCAGTCACTCCTATGGCAGGCCTTATCAATCCTGAAGGCAGAGTGCTTGGAATTATGTGAGATGGTGCTCTGGCATGAGCTGAGCCCGTCTGCAGCTTGCGGAACCAAGTCCTAATAGCTGTTCCATGATAACGCTATACCATATACTCTTAAGTGCATTATCAACCTCGCGGTTAGATGCTAACTCTGGTATAACGTTATCAAAACATGTCGAGTAAGGTGTCATACGAATTGGAATACTACCCCCTCGCCAATTCTGGCGACAGGGGTAGCATTCCACCCTTCTAGAGGGGCATGACATGTATGTAACTGTGAACCCCGGTTAAAGTTAACTCGAGCCTTAGCATCACAAAATGGATGCTGCCACCACAGACACAAGTCTGACCTCCTGCTGCTGGGAGTCCTTCCAGTGAGGGAGGCTTGGATAAAGGGTTTCCTGCCTTGGGAGGTGCTAGCACCACCCCAGACAGGATTTTGTGTATTGGGTAGGACAGGCCTGAAAGGAATGAGACATGCCTGGGGCACACAAGGTGTCCTGTGCATGCACCGGTTCAAACCAGTTGCTGGGGCATCCCTGCCCCAGCTCTGGCGCAAAACCGGACAAAGGATAGGGGGTGTAGCCACCCCCCTCCCTGGTCCCACCCAGGGGAGGGACCTAGTCAGTAGTGCAGCCCCCTTTAGGAGAATAAAGGTAGGAGATGGTCCCATTCCAAATTAGATTATCCTGAACAATTCTACAAGAAGAAACTCTGGACTTCGACGTTCTGCTCCACAGAAGACTGAAGAATCTCCCTTGTGGACAAGGAGTGTCCACCCTGCAACTGCAGGCACCATCAAGCGTCCAGCGGCTTCACTTTGTCATCTTCCCTCGAGGATCCAGACTTCAGAGCCCGACGAGACCCAGATTCCCAGACCTCTCCGACCTCAACTCACATCTGCAGCAAAGCTGAGACCCGTGGGTGCGACGAGACACGCGGGACCGGCCATCTTGAACGAACCTGCACTTCGCTTCCAGCACGACTCCCGAGGTAAACTCGACCAAGTGCTTTGGGGATTGAGAAGCCCCAGCCCCGAGCAGCCCCTGCACCGAAGATCAGCCCTCCAGCCTCCACGAAATCTGCGTGGGGCCCTTCTGCTTGTTTGCTGCTCGATGCATTGTCTGGTCACTTGCCGGCTGGCTAGTGGCCTCCTAGACGACGAACCTTTGAATCTTTGCTGCTGGTCTGGTTGCTCTAGACTGGCCCTTGCTCCCTTCCAAAAGAGGGGCACCCCGGACTCACCTAGTCCGCACCAGACGTCTTTTCCACTCACCGCGTGGGTTGCTTTTGCCAAGGCCTGTTGACTCCAATCCCGGATCCGACACCGCCGACAGTGAGAGCCTGCAAGGGACAGCTCGTGCCTCCATCCTGGTTGTCGAAGACACCTCCTGGTCCACATGGCTGCAGAGTCAAGCGTCCACTCTTCACCTGATCGCGACAACAGCACCTGGTTCCTTCCTGGTTCAACTCCGGTCACTGGCTAGTGACTTTGAACACTGTCCCCTCTGCTTTCAGGTCCTCTTCTTCACCGATCCACCCTTGGATTGCACTGGACATCTTCCTCCTGGTCGCCTGCAGCATCTTTTCTGCCAGGCTCCATAGACTTCAACGCGAGAACCCAACACACTTTGACACCTATGCACCCGCAGCCCGTGGGTGAGGTAACGAGAGCATTTCGGTGCTCAAGGGTAGTTTAACTGTCCTAGTGTCCAGTTCCACAGTCGTTTTAGTCCTAACTAGTCAGGATTGTCCGTATTCACCTTTTACTTGAACTGTACTGTCCATAGACTTTGTTACGCATCTCGCGTGTAAGTTCACACTCTGCACACACGTTCCGTGGGCCTCCTATTACTTACCTAGTGTTAGTGTAGCGTGGTCCCAACGATCCTACAGCCTCTGGACAGCTCCATTCCTTTTATCGACTTTCACATTCCACTTACTTAGTATGTGGTTTGTCGTGCCTCTAGGGCACCTTTGTAATTTTGTGCAACTTGTCGTATTTTTCGTAAGAGATTGTCATGTGCTTAGCCCTCTGACCTCATAAAGAGTTCAGAGGTGTTGTTATTAATAAATATACTGTTTATTTTCATAACAACCTGTGTGGTGTCTTTTCATCTGGTATTCAAGGGGTTATATTGTGGTAAAACAGCTGGCTTCACATGCCAAAAGAGTTAAGCCTAAGACTGCTTTGTCCATGCTACCATTAGGATAGCTGGTCTATAAGGTTGACTTACAACCAATCACCATAAGGGTTGTTTGGACTGATACAAGGTGATCACTAGAACTAGTGAGCATCATATATCAGGCCAACTTCTCACAAGGATGCCCAGCATTTTAGGTGGGGTCATGGGTGCATGAAGACAAAGAGGGTGTGTTCCATGTTCGTGTTGTGTGTGCACGTCCATGTGTGTATGTGGGGACGCTTGTCCACACTTGTGTCCTCTGTCAAGTGATGTTGGCTGTTCTCTCAACATGTGTGCATGTTACATTGGACATGTTTGCACACAGGATGTTGTTTGTGGGTGAACATTGTGTGTGTAGTTAGCTGAAGTGCCTTATATTTCGGTAAGTTCACACATACAATCAGTGTCTGCAACATGCATTATTTGTATTTTGTTGGTCAAGATTTGATATTGTGGCAGAGTTATGCGGTGTTGGTCAATTGACATCTTCTCCCATCTACTCCCACACAGGAGGGCTCCAAATGTGCATCGACCCTACACTGTGCTGGAGGACATGGTTAACGAGGAGGTGATCCGCAAATTCCGGCTTGACTGACGTAGATTGCAGGAGCTTGTAGCCCAATTGGCACCTCATCTGCAGCCATGCAGAACATATCCAGGAGCTAATACACCCACAGCAAAGGTGATGGTGGCACTTCACTTCTTCGCAACAGGCACTTTTACAGTACACAGTTGGTCATGCCGGGGGATGTCTCAATCCATGTTCAGCATGGTACTGCGGGATGTGCTGGATGCCATGATGCATTACAAGGATGATTACATCCATTTCCCACGGCCGGCAGAGTTGGCAGCAGTCAAAGGGGACTTCTATGCCCTGGGCAAGATCCCACACATAGTGGGTTCCATTGATGGCACACATATTGGTCTCATTCCACCACAGGCACGTGAACCCGTATATCGCAAAGCACTACCATTCGATCAACATGCAAGTGGTGTGCCTGGCTGACAATATCATCTCCCATGTGTGTGCCAGATTTCCCGGTTCCGCACATGACTCCCACATCCTGCGGAGCAGCATTGTCCCCCAACTGATGACCAATCTGCATCAAGAACGTGCGTGGTTTGTAGGTGAGTGTGCTGTGATGACTATTGTGTTGTATGTGTGCCATGCTGTTCCCAACAATCCTGGTAATTATGTATGTGTCTGTCATCCCTCCACCTAGGCGACTCTGCGTACCCAAACCGGCCGTGGCTGCTAAGCCCCCTACGGAATCCAACTACCCCAGGTGAAATGCGATATAATGAGGTCCATGGGAAGACACGTCGGGTTGTGGAACGTACTTTCGGACTGCTGAAGTCTAGGTTTCGCTGCCTAGATAAAACCGGAGGGGCCCTGCCATACTCACCCAGCAAAGTATGCAGAATAGTGATTGCCTGCTGCATGCTCCACAACCTGGCCTTACGCAACAATATTGAACTGATCATGGACCCTGCAGACCAACAGGTTGCTCCGCCTCCCATACCACCCATGTCCAGTGATGAGGATTGTGGGGAGGAAGAAGGTGTGGTCCAGAGGCGTGAGCTCATTGCTCGCTACTTTCCTTGAATGTGAGTAACTGCCTCTTGTGCTGCCGTTCAATGCGTGACGTATGTCTGCTGTAGATGGTTGGATGTGGTGTGTGAATTCTGCCTGTTATGTTATGTTTGCACATGGGTGTGGGTCACGGTGTACGAGCAATGCTCCCTGATGTGTGTCCTGTGATCCACTGACTTTGTGATGATTGTGGTTTGTGGGATGGTGCAGTACGGTCTTTTGTGATGGTTGTGATTCAGTTTACTGACCTGTGCTTGTTGGTCTCTGTTTGTCCCTAGGTCACTCACACCGAGCCAGGATTCAAAACAACATTGATCCCTGCACCTGCTGATAACAACAACTGAGACATACCTGTATATAAACATAGAGATCACACAGCATTGAGCATTACAGTGATTTTTATTTACAGGGTGTGGAAAAGTGTTTGTGCATATTTACAAAAAGGAGGTGATGGGGAAGAGTGAGTTGAAGGTCATGTCAGATGAAGACACCGATGGGGACACCACATTGTGTGATGTACACCTATCCAACAGACGTATGGCAATGCTTGGCAATGTGGGACAAGATAGTTCTCTGCGTCAATGCCAGGCTCAAGGAAGGGTGAAGTCATTTTCGCCCCCTCTTCGGGCGGGTGGATGGGGCATTGCCACTGCTCTGTGCTGGGTCCAGCCTCGGACGGCCCCTCCGTCTTGGAGCCGGAGCAGACCCAGCTGTGGGGCACGTTGCTGAGGGTCCACCTCCCTGTCAGTGGCCTCAGGTGATGGTGGGGGCGGTGTTGGTGACGTGTCCCGCTGGGCACTTGGGGGAGGGGGAGGTGGTGTGGCGCGGGATAACCACTCCCTCCAAAGTGCCGTTTGCTGCCCCATGAGGTCCAATATTTGGCCCATACGTGTGTCCATGGACCTCAACAGCTGGCAGGTCTGTTGCGAATCTTGATGTGCCCGATCAGCCTGTGCCTGCGACTGGTGGTAGGATGTCTTGCCCCCGACCTCCCCTTACACCTCCACCCCTGTTGGTGAGCTGTGGTCTCACCTGTGTCCTCCCACATCCACTATCCCTGCTTGCCTGAGACGTTGATGGGCCATCATCGTCCGATAGGTCAGGCAGGGTGCCACTGGCAGGAGTGGTGGTGGTGGTGGTGGTGGTGGTGCTGGTGGTGGTAGCTGCACAGCTCACAGTGGCAGTTGTTTGTGTAGTACCACTGGCCAAGGTGGTGGAGGCAGGGATGTCCTGGGAGCCTGCTGGCCCTGGAAGTGTGCTTGGCACAGCATCGTGCTCTGCACCCGAGGTGTCCTGGGAATCCTCTCCAGAGAGACCTGGCTGTGAGGGGGGCGACTGGTGCTGGCAGTTGGTGTTTTGGCGTGTCAAGTCGTGATCACCTGAGGGATAAGAATGTAAGAATCAATGCTGTGGACATGACAGGTTTCTTGTAGTTTAATTTCAAATCTCTATGGTATCAGGACATGGTTGTTGGTGTCATCATATTGATGTTGCACACATGAGTGGACATTTTGCTGGTGTGGAGGTGGGGAGACAATACTTGGCTATGTGTGGTCCTGTCCTGCTATTGGATGGTGCCCCTGTGCAGATGGCTACCACCCTGTAAGTTTGAAGGGGGAGATGCATTGATCACCAAATGGTGGGCGGGCCACATCTTGCTCTGGGACGGGACATGTGGGCCTGTTGGGCGTTGTAGTGCAGGACCCCCCACACACCCCCACCCTCCCAGGAGACATGTGGGCCTGTTGGGAGTTGTAGTGCTGGACTCTCACCACCCCCACCCCCACCCCCACCCGCAATGATAATATCATCTGGAAAACCCAAAAAGTCTACGTGGTTCATCGAAGGGAAAAGACTGGAATCTGTCACCGCCTATAAGTATCTGGGGGTGTGGATTGACCACAAAGGGAGACCCTCAGTGCATACTACCAAAATGCAGGCCGTTGCCCGTAGTCTGGAATGGGCCTTTATAAGAACAAAAAGTGCTCTTCACTCCCAAAATCTAGTACCATTAATAAAACTGATTGCCGCAAAACTACTCCCCACTATCTCATTTGGTGCAATAATATTCAAGGACAAAATGAATAATTGGTTGGACGGAGCACAATCTTCCTGTTACCGTAGGGTTTTCCGGTTGCCAAATTCTACTGGCCACGCCCAAATCCGGAAAGAATTTTCATTGTTTTCCCAGAGGTGGATAAAGAGTGCACGCTACATTAACTATTGTTTAAAAACAAAGCATGCTAGCCCTCACTCTCTAAAGAGCTGTCTATGGTTAGTCTTTAGCAACCACAAAACATCGTGGAATAAATATCTGACGTCATGTCTAGAATCCCTCCAAGCAAAGGACATATGGTCATCCCCGTTGCCCATTGCAGCGAAAGCAAAACTTCTAACCAAACAAGCAAAAAGTCTTTCAAGCGCCCTCGACGAGCAACGGGTCGCCCAGCTCTTTCATGGCCCCTGGGTCTCTAAATTATACACCCCGAAAATTCTCCCGTCGTATCTGGCAGCTTCTACGAAAGTGCATATAAAACTTCAATTGATGCGATTTCGTTTTGGTTTAATCCCGCTGATGGCATACAAGTTGGGCCAGGGGTACAGGAAAGGGGCATCATCTCAATGCCGCTTTTACAAACAGGAAGAGGAAAACCTTATCCACATACTGTGCATTTGCCAAAAAACTTCAAGCCCAAAGAAACTTCTGGTTGCGTCCCCTTTGGCTTCTTCTCAACATCAGGACCTGCCAGGAAGCACTAGATGCCTGCATGAGAGGAGACACTCCGCAGTTGGCGGCTCGTTTTGTTAAGTTTATTTTAGAAATTAATTCCCCAAAACTTGCTTTAGACCCAGCATGAGTTCCTTTCCTGGTGACATTACTGCACGTTTTTCTTTTAATTTACAATTTTTCTGTTTTAATTGTTTTGTGCACCCTTTTACTCTTAATGTGTAACGTCTATTTCAGTGCGTGTACATTGCAATGATTTTAATTAATTGTGCAATAAAAACTTTTACTTTACTTACTTACCCCCACCCGACCCCCACTCCCCGAGTAGACATGTGGGCCTGTTGGGAGTGGTAGTGCAGGACCCCCCCACACACCCCCTCCCTCTCAGGGGACATGTGGGCCTGTTGGGAGATGTAGTGCAGGACCCCCTCACATACCCCCACCCTCCCAGGAGACATGTGGGCCTGTTGGGAGTTGTAGTGCAGGACCCCCCCACCCCACACACACACACCTCCAACCTTCCAGGAGACATGTGGGCCTGTTGGGAGTTGTAGTGCAGAACCCCCACCACACACCCCCACCCTCCCAGGTGACATGTGGGCCTGTTGGGAGTTGTAGTGCAGGACCTCCCCCCACACACCCCACCCTCCCAGGAGACATGTGGGCCTGTTGGGAGTTGTAGTGCAGGACCCCCCACACACCCCCACCCTCCCAGGAGACATGTGGGCCTGTTGGGAGTTGTAGTGCTGGACTCTCACCACCCCCACCCCCACCCCCACCCCACCAGTAGACATGTGGGCCTGTTGGGAGTTGTAGTGCAGGACCGCCCCCACACACACCCCCACCCTCCCAGGGAACATGTGGGCCTGTTGGGAGTTGTAGTGCAGGACCCCCCCACACACCCCCACCCTCCCAGGAGACACGTGGGCCTGTTGGGATTTGTAGTGCAGGACCCCCCCCACACACACACCCACCCTCCCAGGAGACCTGTGGGCCTGTTGGGAGTTGTAGTGCAGCCCCCCCTACACACACACCCACCCTCCCAGGAGATGTGTGGGCCTGTTCGGAGTTATAGTGCAGGACCCCCCATACACGCCCACCCTCCCAGGAGACATGTGGGCCTGTTGGGAGTTGGAGTGCAGGACCCCCCCACACACCCCCACCCTCCCAGGAGACATGAGGGCCTGTTGGGAGTTGTAGTGCAGGACCCCCCCCACACACACCCCCACCCTCCGAGGAGACATGTGGGCCTGTTGGGAGTTGTTCTGCTGGACTCTCACCACCCCCACCCCCACCCCCCCAGTAGACATGTGGGCATGTGGGGAGCTGTAGTGAAGGACCCCCCAACACACCCCCTCCCTCTCAGGGGACATGTGGGCCTGTTGGGAGTTGTAGTGCAGGACCCCCTCACATACCCCCACCCTCCCAAGAGACATCTGGGCCTGTTGGGAGTTGTAGTGCTGGACTCTCACCACCCCCACCCCCCCAGTAGACATGTGGGCCTGTTGGGAGTTGTAGTGCAGGACCCCCCCACACACCCCCACCCTCCCAGGGGACATGTGGGCCTGTTGGGAGTTGCAGCTTGACCACATGCGAGCATAGGAAGGTAGGAGGCAACATTTGTGGTTGATCGTGGTGGGTGCATTTGAGCCCTGGCCTTCACATTTGGGTGCCTGTGTGATTCACATGCATGGTTTGGAGCCTGGGAGATGTGTCTTAGCAATTGTGCAAGGAAGAACATGACAGTGTGATAGTGGTAATTGGTATGTACTTACCAGCCTCAAGTCCCTCTTCTATTCCTTCCAGGCTATCAGGGTGCAGTATGCCAAGCACCTTCTCCTCCCATTCGGTAAATGGTATGGGATCCGGGGGAGTGCCGCCGCCAGTGTGGTGTGCCCGCAGGTGGTTCTTGGCCCGGATGCCCTTCACCCTTGTCTTGAGGTCGTGCCACCGCCTCTGGAAGTCGTGTTTGGTACGTGGCAAGGTCCCTGAGGCATTGACTCTGGTCACTATCCTGTCCCACATGGTGGTTTTAGTTGCCAAGGTGGTCTGCTGGACTAGGGTACCAAACAAATGTGGTTCCACACGGATGATTCCATCCACATGACATGCAACTCACTCCCTGTGAACTTGGGGTTTTTCTTGGGTGTCATGGTGTATGATATGCAAGGTGTTGGTGGTGTAGGGTGTGCAGGTGTGTGGTATATAGGGATGGTGCTGTGAGGGTTGGTGTGGTGAGTGTGTTGGTGTGCAGGTTGTATGTGTGTTTGTGTGTCTCTGTTGTTTCTGATGTTGTGCCTCTTTGATCCAGCTGTGCTGTGATGCAAAGGATTGTGGTAATGGGAGGGATTCCTTTTATACTCTGTGTGGTGGTTGTGTCCAAATGATTTATGGCGGTCAGGTGTTTTGTGGGTGTGTTGACTTGGGTGCTCTTGTTTGTGCTGGGGGGTGTCATAGCGTGTAGTCCGCCATGTTTGCTTCAGTTTGACTGCAGGGGTGATGTTCATTAGGTCCTTCCGCAGCCAAGCTCCGTTTGTCGATGCTTATTTTCCGGCGCGGTCGTGGAAGTTGGTGAGTTCCGTTGGGATGGCGGGGTTATCCTAATTGTGCGTCCGGAACCTCCGAAGTGTGGCGGCGGTTGAGCCTGTTTCTGCGGCATTTGCGTCCGCGGTGGACGGTGTTTCAGTGGTTCCGTCTGCTTGCGGCGGTCTTTGGTGTGATCCATCCGCCGCGGTCGGTGAGTGTTGCCATAAATATCCTAATCGCACCGTTTATCCGAGGAGCGGTCGGGAGTATTTTTTCCGCGACCATGGCGGACGGAACCCGTTTACGTCCGCCATCCTAATAGGCCTCATAATTTGTTCTGGGATGATGCAGGCTCTGAATAAAGCTTCTAACCCCTGCACCTCCCAGTCTTTTGTGCCCCAGACAGTTTTCGTCTCGATGGTGTCTCTCCAAAAATGATAACCTAATGTGGACAGTTGAGCATAAAAGTTCGCAGAATAAATTTGTTTAGTATTGGTCAACATACTTTTCAATCCTGTCTTATTTACATTTTTAAAGTAAAAAATTTCTGGATTTGTGATGTTAAAACCTGATAAGTATTGAAATTTTCCAAGAAATGTTTTAGAGCTGCCCTTTGGCGGCGTTGTGCAATGTTCCCATTGATTATAAGTAAATACATTTCTAGGGTTTGCAGATTTATGCAAATGATGATGACCATAATGATTAAAACAATACATTTGTTCATAATATGATGAACCTTCTAAAAATGTGTGCTAAGGCTAAGGCTCATTCTTTTGCTACTGCAGTTTGAACCGCTGTCAGAATTTTTTCTGTTGAAGTGAATTTCATTTCAGCTTGTGTGTACAAGTGTAATTTGTAAGCTATTGGTACCTTTTCACCTTCATTAAAGGTTAGCTAGGTGAATCCGCATCTTCCTGGGAAGATTCTGATCACAGGTTTGCGTACGTTTTCGCTTGTCTGTAGCTGTGTTTTGGCTAACATGTCTGTTGGTAATGAACGCAAAATTTCTGTGTGTTTTTGAGTCCAATTAGTTGATTTGAAATCCGGTTTGATTAGTTCGTAGAGAGGTCTAACCCTTTCTGCGTAATTTAGAACATAAGTTCTTCCGAAATTCAGGAAACCTAGTATTGACTGTACATTTTTCACCGTTTTTGGAGGTTGGAGCAGCGCACACTTGAAAGTTCATATCCCAGAAATAGGACATTGAGGTGGGCAATTTGTGATTTCTTAAAGTTGAATTTGTACCCTTCAGAGGCGAACCCAAGTATAATGGTGTTCACTCTTTCCAAGTGCCTGTCCAAATCATCGTCTGTAAGATAGATGTCATCGACATAAGATAATGCCTCATCATCATACGTTTGTAGTAACTCTGTTACTCTGGCTGAAAATAACCCTGGACTATTCTTGAAACCCTGGGGGAGACGACAGAACTTTCGATGTGTCCCCATTGTTCTAAAGGCGGTCAAATACCTGCTTTCAGTTACAATGTTTTGACAGAAGAAACCATTTGAAATATCTAATGTCGTTTTGTATTTTTTGCGCATGATGTTATTCATCAGTGCTGCACTGTGTGAATTTTGTACTGCAAAAGTTTTGCAACAGATGTTTAAATGTCTATAGTCCAAAACTAGATGATATGTATTGTCTGGTTTGGAGACAGGAAACAAAGGATTGTTCATGGACGAGGTGCATGTTTCAATCACCCCTTTGTATTCAACTTGATCTAAGATCTCCCTGACCTGTTTCTTAGATTCTTGCTTAACTGGATACTGCCTTTGTGCAGTTGGTTGATTTTTTAACTGTATTTTATAATGAGGAGAATCCTCATCCCATCCCACATGATTTTAAGATAATGCTGGAGCCTGGGCCACTGCCCATTTTCTGGCATAAGTGTATTTTTTATGAATTAAAACATGATTTGAGAAGGCTGGCATAATGATCTCTTCGCCATGTGTTGTGTCAAAGAACAGGAGTAAAAACCCATCAACCTTGTTGGGATTGGGGTAGAGAATTATATACAATAGACAGTATCCCAACTGGTATTATTTGTGGACGATTATGAAGGATATCTATACAGCATTATCCAAGTAACGAGAACAAGGAGACTCAATTTGATTTTCATATGTGCTCAAGACATCATTTTTATCAGCATTTTCAAGAATATAGGGCAGGTGTAATTACAGTTAGAATCAGCACTGCAATTAATAAATAACAGGTGACAGCCCAAAGTTGTACAAGGTGCACGAGTGCAAAGGTGAGTGGCACTACGGCGACACAAGTGACAGTGAGAGCAGCGTGGACGGCGCAAGTGTGTTGTGAACAATTATATACAGTGAGTAAAAACAGAGTAGTTTTCAAACAGTTCAGTTTTTTTTCCATTTTTTCGAGAACCACTGTGTGAAGGGCGCCTAGTATCTTGCTGGGAAGTCAACGGCGTTTTGATCCATGAAAATAAGGATCATCATCAGGACTAAGGGGCTGGATGCAGTGCTGTAAGGGAAGGAGATGGAGAATGAGAGGCGGGAAAGGGGGAGGACTGTAGGGCTTAAGGGGGGGGGGAAGAATGATGCTCACCGTCTAGCAACTGATTCCAAGTAAGGAGTTCCGGGGTGGGGGATCTGTGGGGAAGTCTCGTGGGACGTCCCGGTGCCGGGTGACGGTAGTGTCTGGAGTACGACCTTAGGTAACACAATTGCCAGGGATCTGAGAACAAAAGACGGAAAGACAATTATGGGTGTGGAGCTCGAGGGTCGGGTGTCCCTGGAGTCCATGGTAAGAAACAGGAGGAAACTTACCAGGGGTTAGCAGTCAAGACGTGAATTATCCGGAACCGGGTGGTCTGTTAAGGGCGAGAGCTGATCTCGGAGGGGTAAGGCGAGTCAATCTGTGGAGAAATGAGAGGGGTCAAGGGTTGGAGCCGATCTGGAAGGAATCGGATCAGCATAGGAGGTAGATAACAACGAGGAGCATTACCTGGCCTCGAGGTGTGGGCAAGCGAGTGAAACGCTGTCCAGGGGTTGCTATGGCAATCTGGTTCCCGGGACCGAGCTTAATAGAGATAGGCCGAATAGGCACGCCAGATGACGTGGGGCTGCCTAAGGATGGAAGGGCCGCAGGGATAGGGCGGCAAGGGTAGGGGTGGGGAAAGGGGCGGAACTCCTATCACAGGAGTGACACAGGAAAGGAGGTAGGCTAGATCGGAGGCAGGCCAGAGGTGTGGACCGGTGTGGAAGACCCAGCGAAGAGTCAGCTCGGTCAGCGAGGGGTCATGACGGGTAAAGGCAGATGTGAAGCATGTGACCCATGGGTGTCTGTACAATAATGTCAATAGGAGGAGAAAACAGTTGGAACAGCAATTAAAGGAACAATTGAAAAGCAAAGTACACGCTTTGTATTTACATTAGTCCAATATAGAGCATACATCATCGCTAAACAGAGGTGCAATGGATTGGCAATGAGCAATGTCTAACTAGAGAGTGACAAGGCTGAAGGGAATTGGCAGTCCGCTTTTGCAGAGAAGGCAGGGGGTGAGCGCAGGCAGACAGGGGATCAGATGGTGATAGTACTGTTCCACTCATCAATGGTATTTAATCCGTTGTTGACGGAGTCACAGAGGGTCATCCACCTGCATTCACTTTTGTTCAAGAGGGATCGGATGTCGCCCTCTCTTGTGGGTAGTGTCAGTTGTTCAATAACTTGCCATTGTAAGTCTGTGTCCTTATGATTTTTCTCAAGGTAGTGGTTTACAAGGGGCGTCGTGGTCACTTTGCAGTTAATGCGGCTTTTGTGTTGCACGATCCTGTTCTTGATGGTTTGTGTGGTTTGACCAATGTAGAAAAGTCTGCATGGGCATTCAATGGCATATATTACATTTGTGGATCTGCAGTTGGTGTGGCTTTTTAGGGTATGAGTTCTGTCCTTGTATTTGAACACTTTGGTGTTGGTTGCAAGTTCACATACTGAGCAGCTCTGGCATTTAAAGTGGCCAAGGACTGGCGGCAAACCCCATGCTGCAGTGATGCTCTGGTGATCTGGTGTTTTTTCTGGCCAAGTGATTGCACGTACCAAGTGGGATGACAAATTGTTTCCTCTTTGATAGGAGAAGAGAGGTTCATCTTTGAACGGTTCGAAGGGACGGAAGATAGACCAGTTCTTTTTGATTATTTTGGCCACTTTGTTGCTGCTGGGACTAAATTTGGAAACAAACGGGATTCTTGTTAAGGGTTGTTTGTTCTGGCTGGAGAGGAGATGTTCCCTGTGGCAATACCACGCTCTTTTTCGGGCTCTTGAGACCAGTCGTTTTGGGTATCCTCTGGCGATGAGTTTTTTTGGTCAGAACATCGGCCTCCCTGAAGTAATCGCGGCGCCATTTGCAGTTGCGCCTGATTCGAAGAAATTGTCTAAATGGCAGTTCATCTCTGAGTCCTCTCGGGTGGTAGCTGGCATATTGGAGCAATGTGTTTCTTTCCGTAAGTTTTCGGAATAAGCGGGTTCCCAGTTTGCCATCCTCCACATGAATGGTGACGTCTAGGAAGGGTAAGTCATTCTGTTTGCATTCGCCTGTAAAGCGGAGATTTTCCTGCGAGTGATTCAACCAGTCAATAAAGGACATGAGGGCCTCCTCGGTACCCTTCCAAAGTAGCAGGATATCGTCGATATATCGATGCCATAAGTTGATGTTGTCATGGAATGGATTGGTCGGTTGAAGGATGAGGGTTTTTTCCAGGTGATGGACATATAGTATTGCAAAGTTGGGGGCAAAGCAAGCGCCCATTGATACTCCCTTGATCTGTAAATAAAAGGTGTCTTTGTAAAGGAAGTAGTTATTTTGGAGCGCAATGCGTAAAAGATCCATGATAAAATGAGTTGGTATTTTGGTGGGTTGAGGTCTGGAGTGGAGAAGGTTTTCGATCACTTGTAAACCTTCATGGTGGGGAATGTTCGTGTATAACGACTCGATGTCCAGTCCTGCCATGAGATTTTGTTCTTCATTGTAGTCAAGGACCTAGATGGTGTTTATAAGGTCTGTGGTGTCTCTAATGAATATATCCGTGAGGGGGACACATTCTTTGAGAAGGGCATCGATGTATTTCCCTACTGGTTCTATAATAGATCCACAACCAGAGACGATGAGTCTACCGGGTGGGTTATTTTGGTCCTTGTGGATCTTCGGCAAAACGTATATAACAGGAGTGCGTGGGTGGGGTTTGTTTAGGAAAAGGCATTCCTTGTGGGTGATTATATCCATCAATTTGGCTTGTTCGGTTACATCCATGATCTTCTTCCTGATTTCTTGCAGTGGGTCTTTGGTAAGTGGGCGGTAATGTTCGGCATTGCTGAGCTGGCGTTTAATTTCACAGTCGTATTTATCAGCTTGTATAATGACAATTCCTCCGCCTTTGTCCGCAGGCTTTATAATAATGTCTGTGTTATTTTTCAAGGCCTCGAGTGCCTGTTTTTCAGCGAGGGGAATGTTGTAAGGGACAAATTTTGGTTTCGACTGTAGTTCAGCGATGTCACGGAGTACTAACCGTTCAAAAGCTAGGAGTTTTATAACACACCCTACATCCCTCCCAGAACCAAAAACTGGGGCAGATCCCGGAGCAACCAACGTATCCATTTTTATCCATTTAAATCTTTATTCGGTTTAAAAAACCTTGTAAGATACAATACATAAAAACCAAACAAAAAACATGTCATACACATCATTATAATACATAACAATACAGCAGTGGGTAAAAAGATATTATCACATCTTATTTGTGCAAAATACGCAAAGTTCATCTAAACTGAGATTACATAGATCCTGGTCGGTCCTCCTTCCATTGAGAACACTGGATAGATATAACAATGATAAAATAATAATTTAGTTTCTATTTGTTTAAAAGGAATAATATACACCATAGCGATCAGACAGGCTGCCATGTAGCTAGAGGACAATAAATAACATGGTAAAATAGCTCGTTACATTCAAAGTTTCTGGTCTTTCTTTCTCCTGATCAGAGCAACACACAAGAGAAAACGACTTAGGCTAAACACAATCGGTTGTGCAGTATCTCCCTTAAATATCCTGAGTCCAACCTTAATTTGTCTAAGGCCTAACCTGTTACAAATTGGCTTAAGCCATTTTTTTCTTGCTTTGAGGTATGCTGGGCATGTGAACAAGACATGGGACTCGTCTTCTTTCATCCCCAATTGACAAAACTCACATATATTAGAGGCATCCACCCCGGTCAACCCCTTATTACATTTCCAGCTAGATGTTCTATCTTTTAAAAGCAAGATGCTATACCGGAACTTTAAATATAGGCTTTTGGCCAAAGGTGGGTGAATTTCATCCATGAGGGGCTCTAATTGCATATTCATTTTAATTTCAAGGAACTTCGAGGTCAGAGTCCCTGTTCTAGAATTTGCAAACACTGAGTCTCTAATATAGTCCCAGTACCTTTGCTTCAAGATGTTTTTTGAGCTATTTGTAAGGGAATCAGGGTCAAGCCAAAAATCACATAGACCTAATTTTTCAAACCATTTTTTAACATATTCCAGCCACGGCAAATGCGTAATGTTCTTTATGGCCAGTATCTCTTGCAATGCTTCTCTATAATCGACCAGCTCTTCAGTGGACCATAAACGGACCCAATAGAGTAGTGGGCGAAGCGAAGCATAGTCGTCAGTGCGCCTGAAATTGAGATCCCATAATACAGGCGTCAATGGTGTTGATCGTGGTATCCCCAACAATTGCCGAATGAAGGAATTTTCCCTCACTCGAAAGGTATCCTTTGAAGCATTTGCCCAGAGATCTGCGCCATAAAGAGAAGAAGATTGCACTTTATATTTAAATAACTCAATGGCTGGTGAAACCGCTTTGAAATGGCTATTCTTATGCTTCTTTAAGATTGGAACCTGATTTTGGATTAACCTTAGTTTTGAATTCTCCAATTGTGTTTTCCATGTCAAATCACTGTCTAAAATAATACCCAGGTATTTAAAATTAGAAACTTCTTCAATAGGTTCATTGTTTATTTTAAAAACCTTATTGAAGCCTTTATGGGGGCTGATTGTCATAACTTTTGTTTTTGAGGAATTGATTTCCAATTTCTTGTCATGACAATACAAACTAAATGTATTTAAAAGGTTTTGGAGCCCCCTAGGTGTCTGAGAAATTAAGATTGTAACGTCTGCAAATAATAGTGCCGGAACGGCTTGCCCACTCAATTTGGGAGAGTCATGCTCGCAGCCCAAAAGAGTATCCGGGATGTCATTGACATATAAGGAAAATAAGGTGGGTGCCATTACGCACCCTTGCCTTACCCCTTTTGCTATTTTTATTTTTTCAGTGACTTCTCCATTCGGGCCCCATCTAACACGTGCATAATTGTTCTCATGGAGTCTAATTAGAATTTGAAGGATATTACCAGGGACACCCATTTCATTTAGTGTCTTCCATAGGGCTGCCCTGGGTATCATATCAAAAGCTGCCTTTAGGTCAACAAAGGCCACGTATATGTGGGAACTCCTTATAATGGTATATTTCCAGACTAAACATAAAAACCTAAAAACCTGGTCTACTGTACTTATCTTACATCTAAAACCAGCCTGGTATTTTGTGTAAATAGAGTGTTCTTCAATCCAAGAAGTGAGCCGACCAAGGACCTGCCGTGCAAAAATTTTTTGTAGCACGTCAATAAGGCTGATAGGTCGGTAATGTGAGGGATTTGACCTATCACCCTTCTTGAACAAAGTCACAATCTCTGCCCCCTTCCAGGTTTCCGGAATAGGAGCTCCTTGAGCAATTTCGTTGGGTAATAAATTGATGTAGGGAGCCCAAATATAATTTTCGTGTTTCCACAGGTCGCCTGGTATTCTGTCAGGGCCTGGTGCTTTCCCTGGCTTCACTGCCTTAATTGCAGAGATAGTTTCTGTTAAAGAAAAAACAAGAGGTGCATCATACGCTACCAGTGGAGCCTGCAGACTATCCCAGCCTTCACTCACACCTGAACTTGTGCATGAGTATAACATAGTAAAATGCTCGACCCATGTCTTTTCCTCTAGAAATTTATCTTTACATTCCGCCATCCCCCTGGTGCCTCTAGCAATGAGGCTCCAAAAAGTGGTCTGATCTTTACGCTTACATGCATCCAATAAATCAGACCAAACCCTTTCGTCCCACTCTCTCTTGGCCTTTAATAAGATTCGTTTATACTGTACTCTCCTGGTTCTCACAATATCCATTGAGCCCTCCCTAACCGCTATAATTAAATCTGACTTGGCTTTTCTGCAATCCTGATTATACCAGGAAATCCCCGTGTGTTTACTTTTTTGGGCATTGTGTGATCTTTTTATTGCCCTGGTCAGGATCCCGCCAAGTTGGTTAGTTAAATGCTCATGGGATTTTATCAGGCTTAGATTTTGGATATCAGTGTTGTTGCCTAGGAGTGAGGACATATGACTCACAAAAACATTATAAATTTGAGTAATGGTTTTGGAGTTACCTAGTACTACTGGCCATTTCAGGGATCTACGATTATTTGCCACTAGAAGATCTTGTGGCAAGGATGAGGTGCTGTTTGCACTTTTATCAAGGGTTTTAAAAATCTGGGTTTGAACAGATAAAATCAGAGGATAATGGTCACTTTCCATACGATCATCCACAGTAAGGTCGATGATCATAGGCCACAAGTTCAGGGAGACTAATAAATAATCTAAGTGGCTGGAGTAAGCCCCTCTAGTAAACGTTGGTCTACTAGGACAGTCTGATGACAACCGCCCATTGCATGCGCGTAGGCCTATTTCTAATGTCAAGTTTAATAGTTGTAAGGCGCTCACAGAGCAGGGTGCTTTATAGTTTGTATCTACTAGGGGGATATTATTGGCGATGTCCTCATCCTTATAGATGTCTTCTAAACCTATTATAGGTTCAAAGCCTCTGTTAAAATCACCACCTATAATTATTTGTGCATTTTGATCAAGTCCCGCCAAAAAACTGTTCAGATGATTTATCATTGTTGATTCCTTACATGATCTATGTGGTCTATTGTAAACACTGATCACGTAGGTACTACAACCCTTAGTGTTTTTTAGCTTGAGTAATAAAATGTCGGGATCATTCATATCAATTTGCTCAAAGGACAGGCCTCTTGTAATTTTTACCCAAGTTGTTAATCCGCCGGAGGGTCTCCCCCCATTTGCGTTTACTGCGGGTATGAAAAAAGATCTATAATCCACTTTAAAGTAGTTTTCAAGCGCCCATGTCTCCTGGAACATAATTAGATCCCCACTCGTCAGGTAATCATGCCAAGACGGGTCTGAGAGGTTTTTTTTCAGACCCGCTATATTCCAGCAGATAATTTTCATGCTTCCTAAATCCCTCAGTGCTTCTACTGCCTGACATGGTGTGCTTACCCTAGATGTGTCTAAATGCGATTGTTGCGCTACTGTTTCAGCTAGATGTGATGGCTGATGCAAGATTTCGTTAGATGCAGTCTGGTTTGTTCCAGCTTTTAGCAACAACCTACGATGTATGTAGTTCCTTCTACATGGCGTTATCGGGTCCCCTCTCTCGAGTCAGTCGCAGTCAGCTAGGCCCGCTAGGGCTTCAAACCTATTTGAAGTGCTAATTCCCCAGTTGTATGATGGGGCCCCAAAACCCCAATCATTAGAGGGGGCATTCCATCCAGATGCAGGAGTAGTGGGGAAAGGTGGATTCTGGTAAGAGCTCGGCCATCCTCCATTAAAGTTAGCATTGCCCATAGGTACTGGGGTATTAGGATACCGTGTATTCTGCTGCATACCTAGCCATCCTCCATTGTATTTGGTATTTCCTGCAGGGCCACAATAATTGGTTATTATACCAGGCCCTTGTCTGGCCATCTGATTCCAATTTTGCCCTAAGGTAGTGTTTTGGAAAATGTTATGTTGGTTTGGTGGCCATTGACCCACTCTATTTTGGGGAGCATAAATCATGTCAGAAACTGATGGTCCCCCTCCCCAACCATGCACTCTTGTTGCCCAAACTGGCTTCCGGGGTTTTTGAATGTTGGCCTTTTCTATTTCATTATAGAAAAATTCAAGTGTAAGGGGGACTATAGAGCTACTTCTCTTTTGTGGTGGGAGGATATTTGGTAAAATATCTGGAAGAGCAGCTGCAGACAAGAAGTTTAATATCACACAGTCGCCCTTCCATTTTTTCTGCTTATTACCTATCCAACCAACCCTCCTTGCTGTTTTAATTTCATCGGCCAACCGCTGTTCACCCCCCTGCGCTAGCCGCATATTATTTGAGAGCCAGTATAGTGCCTTACTTTTTAATGATGAGGCTGACTCAGTTTGGTCTGGTAATAGGGTTGGTGTATTGGCTAACACAAGCACTAACGGTGCTGCTTCAACTACAAATTGTGTTTGGTTTTCACCAAAGCAAGAGTGCTCTATAGTTTGCATGGAATCAGTTGGTCGGTCAATAGGGGCTTCTAATGGCAAATTGGTAGAATTTTTGCCAGAAGTTTGTGGACATTCTACAGGTGTTACTACTGGAGGAATAGCGTCTGGCGTTACATTGGGTACATTATCTTTCTCTGGGAGATCACTATCTTTGTTGACATTACTAAGGGCATTGCCTATTGCATCTGCTAGGCCATTTTGTGCACTCCCAAGCTTCTTTATCTCTGCGGAGAGTTTGTCAATCTTACTGATAAGTGGCTTGATAATTGTCTGTATTTTTATTTCTAACAGCTCCGCTATTTTAGTCATTAGGTCCTCGTTCAAAGTGTCCCTTAGATTATTTTCCTCATTGTTCTTACATATGTTTTTTTCCTTTGGTGGTGGTGATGTAGCCTTGTTTTTCCCAGAGCGTGCCCCCCCACGTTTGTTTTGTAATCTGCGACAGGCTCTGACTGCCCTGGAGGATGGTTTGGCCAATGAGTCGTCCTCCACGGCTTCTTTATCATTGTCATTAGTTCCTTCAACCTCAATGATGACCTGTGCATCAGATTCATTAACCACATGATGATCAATGTCCCTCACATTCAATGTGCTCACGTCGCTACTAACAGTTTCTGGGGAAGCTGGTACCTGAGGATCAATGTTCAGGTCTATTAACAGAGATTCATTGGTTTGTGAGGAGGTAGGTGGGCTCATGGGATGAAGAATTGGTGATTGGGACAGACCTAACGATTGTCTGCGCTTGCTGTTTATTTGACTAACCACTTGAACAAGATAGTTCTCCATGGTGTTCTTCGGTGTGTCGGGTGCCGTGTGATTGTTTCTTTTACGCATATTTAGAAAACAAATGTGAAAGTCTTATGCCCACTGCTCAATTGGTTGATAAAATGTATATTCCAAAATTAAAACAGAAGAGTCTTACTTCAAATTTGTGCAGATATCCAGCAGACTCCTTTACAAAATCATTCGTACTGTTGACTGTACCAGCATCAGGAACACCATTACTTTCCGTAGACAATTGTAAGGATGATCCCCTGTTGCACAGAAAAGAAATGAACAAAGGGGGTGGCCTAGCCTAGCCTCCTTGTGCCGATGAGGGCCGTAGAGGGCCCGCCCTTTGCCCGGGCTTCGCCCCGGGCGTCCCGCTCGCGTCCCGCGACGCGGGTCTCCTCGTCCTTTATCTGTGCCTGTGCGCTCTTCCGGCGCGTCCCGCGTCACTCACGCGCCACCGCAAGGCCTGCCGGGAGTTGAAGTCCTCCCGGAGCGGCGGCGCGGTTTTCAATGCCCTTTGGTGACTCTCGGCGGTGGCGGCTTGGGCGTCTTTACAGGCGAGTGCTGTTCTATGCGTGGCCAGAAAATGACTCTCGGCGGTGGCGGCAAGGTAAGTGTCTCTCCCCCCGCTCTGCCGGTCTCCTCGTCCTTTATCTGTGCCTGTGCGCTCTTCCGGCGCGTCCCGCGTCACTCACGCGCCACCGCAAGGCCTGCCGGGAGTTGAAGTCCTCCCGGAGCGGCGGCGCGGTTTTCAATGCCCTTTGGTGACTCTCGGCGGTGGCGGCTTGGGCGTCTTTACAGGCGAGTGCTGTTCTATGCGTGGCCAGAAAATGACTCTCGGCGGTGGCGGCAAGGTAAGTGTCTCTCCCCCCGCTCTGCCGGTCTCCTCGTCCTTTATCTGTGCCTGTGCGCTCTTCCGGCGCGTCCCGCGTCACTCACGCGCCACCGCAAGGCCTGCCGGGAGTTGAAGTCCTCCCGGAGCGGCGGCGCGGTTTTCAATGCCCTTTGGTGACTCTCGGCGGTGGCGGCTTGGGCGTCTTTACAGGCGAGTGCTGTTCTATGCGTGGCTAGAAAATGACTCTCGGCGGTGGCGGCAAGGTAAGTGTCTCTCCCCCCGCTCTGCCGGTCTCCTCGTCCTTTATCTGTGCCTGTGCGCTCTTCCGGCGCGTCCCGCGTCACTCACGCGCCACCGCAAGGCCTGCCGGGAGTTGAAGTCCTCCCGGAGCGGCGGCGCGGTTTTCAATGCCCTTTGGTGACTCTCGGCGGTGGCGGCTTGGGCGTCTTTACAGGCGAGTGCTGTTCTATGCGTGGCCAGAAAATGACTCTCGGCGGTGGCGGCAAGGTAAGTGTCTCTCCCAACGTATCACCTTCTCGGACTCATCAAACACCTCTGCCGAAGAATCAGACCCTGGAGAAGGCTCCAGCGCCAGTGGACCCTCCAACAGACCACCACCCCTACTCCCCCAAGGTTTTTTAGACCGGGGCCGCGGACGCGGCCAACCTCCTCCACGACAAACAAGAGCTCGCCAATATCAACCGCAGCTACCGGGAGAGAGACAAACATGCAACCGATACTACCAATGGGGTCCTCCCCTATAACGACCCCTCTGACCGAATCTAATTCTCCTACCACCATCAACAATGAAGTCATACCAATCTTTAACCTCTCCAGTTATGCCCTGACCAATGAGGAAACATGTATTCTATCTCGAGGCCTGAGGTTTGTCCCGACTGAAAGAACTAATTACCTGGAATTGCAATCGAGCATCTTCAGATTCTTCCGAAGAATACGCCTTAGACAGTTCTTCATTAATGAACCCGAACCGAATGTACCTATGCCACAACGGTTCCACCCACCGTCATCTTTCAACCCTCCATCAGCCACCATGCCACCTGAAACCCTAGCTTTTGAGCGGTTAGTACCCGTGACATCGCTGAACTACAGTCGCAACCACAATTTGTCCCTTACAACATTCCCCTCGCTGAAAAACAGGCACTCGAGGCCTTGAAAAATAACACAGACGTTATTATAAAGCCTGCGGACAAAGGCGGAGGAATTGTCATTATACAAGCTGACGAATACGACTGTGAAATTAAAAGCCAACTCAGTTATGCCGAACATTACCGCCCACTTACCAAATACCCACTGCAAGAAATCAGGAAGAAGATCATGGATGTAACTGAACAAGCCAAATTGATGGATATAATCACCCACAAGGAATGCCTTTTCCTAAACAACCCCAACCCACGCGCTCCTGTTATATACGTTTTGTCGAAGATCCACAAGGACCAAAATAACCCACCCGGTAGACCCATCGTATCCGGTTGTGGATCTATTCTAGAACCAGTAGGGAAATACATCAATGACATTCTCAAAGAATTTGTCCACCTCACGGATACATTCATTAGAGACACCACAGACCTTATAAACACCATCGAGGACCTTGACTACGATGAAGAACAAAATCTCATGGCAGGTCTGGACATCGAGTCGTTATACACGAACATTCCCCACCATGAAGGTTTACAAGTGATCGAAAACCTTCTCCACTCCAGACCTCAACCCACCAAAATACCAACTCATTTTATCATGGATCTTTTACGCATTGCGCTCCAAAATAACTACTTCCTTTACAAAGACACCTTTTATTTACAGATCAAGGGAGTATCAATGGGCGCTTGCTTTGCCCCCAACTTTGCAATACTATATGTCCATCACCTGGAAAAAACCCTCATCCTTCAACCGACCAATCCATTCCACGACAACATCAACTTATGGCATCGATATATCGACGATATCCTGCTACTTTGGAAGGGTACAGAGGAGGCCCTCATGTCCTTTATTGACTGGTTGAATCACTCGCAGGAACATCTCCGCTTTACAGGTGAATTGAAATAGAATGACTTACCCTTCCTAGACGTCACCATTCATGCTGAGGATGGCAAGCTGGGAACCTGCTTATTCCGAAAGCCTACGGAAAGAAACACATTGCTCCAATATGCCAGCTACCACCCAAGAGGACTCAGAGATGGACTGCCATTTGGATAATTTCTTCGAATCAGGCGCAACTGCAAATGGCGCCACGATTACTTCAGTGAGGCCGATGTTCTGACCAAAAAACTCATCGCCAGAGGATACCCAAAACGACTGGTCTCAAGAGTCTGAAAAAGAGCGTGGTATTGCCACAGGGAACATCTCCTCTCCAGCCAGAACAAACAAGCCATAACAAGAATCCCGTTTGTTTCCAAATTTAGTCCCAGTAGCAACAAAGTGGCCAAAATAATCAAAAAGAACTGGTCTATCCTCCGTCCCTTCGAACCGTTCAAAGATGAACCTCTCTTCTCCTATCAAAGAGGAAACAATTTGTCATCCCACTTGGTACGTGCAATCACTTGCCCTGAAAAAACACCAGATCACCAGAGCATCACTGCAGCATGGGGCCACCAACCTCACGAAATGGATCAGCGACTGCGCAGACGACCTCGCCCCTCTGAAGACCCCACCCAGCAGACCCGGCAGCAAGAAAGCCCCATGGTTTAACGACGAACTCAAGAGCTCCAAGAAGAACTGCAGAGCACTCGAGAAAACCTGGCGCAGAAACCCAACACCAGACAACATGACTACCCTCAAGCTCGCCACCCGAAAACACTACCAACTGATCCACGCCACCAAGAAAACCGCATTCAAGGAACGACTGGACAACAACGCACACAACAGCAAGGAACTCTTCAACATCGTGAAAGAGCTCTCCAACCCCAACGCCGGAAACAACGACATCACCCCTTCGCAAGACCTCTGCAACTCCCTCGCCTCCTACTTCCACAACAAGATCGCGGACATACACAACAGCTTCAGCACTCAACCGACACACGCCACGACCGAACCACCACCCCCCACAACCACCCTCCACGCCTGGACCCCGATCAGCACCGAAGACACCGTCCACACAATGAACTCCATCCACTCCGGATCTCCGACAGACCCCTGCCTTCACCACGTCTTCAACAAGGCCGACGCTGTCATCGCACCCCACCTGCGGGACATCATCAACACCTCCTTCGACACCGCGACCTTCCCGGAGAGCTGGAAGCACGCCGAACTCAGCGCTCTACTTAAGAAAGCATCAGCCGACCCCACCGACCTCAAGAACTACCGCCCCATCTCGCTGCTCCCGTTTCCGGCAAAAGTCATCGAGAAAACCGTCAACAAGCAACTGGCCGCCTTCCTCGAGACGAACGGTTCCCTCGACCTCTCGCAGTCTGGCTTCCGGGCCAACCACAGCACCGAGACCGCCCTGATCGCAGCTACCGATGACATCCGAGCCCTGCTCGACAACGGAGAAACAGCAGCCCTCATCCTCCTGGACCTCTCCGCGGCCTTCGACACTGTCTGCCACCGTACCCTAGTACAGCGCCTCAGCAACGTCGGAATCCAGGAGAAGGCACTGGAGTGGATCATCTCCTTCCTCGCCGGAAGGACACAGAGAGTCCGCCTCCCCCCGTTCAGATCGGAGGCCACCGAAGTCATCTGCGGCGTTCCTCAAGGCTCCTCGCTCAGCCCAACACTCTTCAACGTCTACATGAGCCCCCTTGCAGCCATCGCACGCCAGCACAACCTCAACATCATCTCCCTCACCAACGACCCCGCCACCGCCAGAACCAACCTGCACGAAGGGATGACAGACGTAGCCAAATGGATGTCGAACAGCCGCCTGAAACTGAACTCGGACAAGACGGAAGTCATCATCCTGGGATCATCACCCGCCGCCTGGGACGACTCCTGGTGGCCCCCCGCCCTGGGCAGCGCACCCAAACCCACAGACCACGCACGCAACCTGGGCTTCATCCTGGACTCCTCCCTCTCCATGACCAGACAAGTCAACGCCGTCTCCTCGTCGTGCTTCAACATCCTGTGCATGCTACGTAAGATCTTCCGATGGATCCCCATCGAGACCAGGAAGACGGTCACGCAGGCCCTCGTCACCAGCCGTCTGGACTACGGCAACTCCCTCTACGCCGGAACCACCGCCAAGCTCCAGAAGAAACTCCAGCGGATCCAGAACACCTCAGCACGACTCATCCTGGACATCCCCCGCCGCAGCCACATCTCCGGACACCTGAGAGACCTACACTGGCTCCCGGTCAACAAAAGAATCACCTTCCGGCTCCTCACCCACGCACACAAAGCCCTACACAACCAAGGCCCAGGATACCTCAACAGCCGCCTCAACTTCTACGCTCCCAAACGCCAGCTTCGATCGACCAGCCACGCCCTCGCCGCCGTCCCCCGCATCCGAAGAGCCACCACAGGAGGAAGGTCCTTCTCCTACCTGGCCGCCAAGACTTGGAACTCCCTTCCGACCCACCTCCGCCTGACCCAGGACCACCTCACCTTCAGGAAGCAGCTCAAGACCTGGCTGTTCGAGCAGTAGCGGACCCCCTCCCCCTAGCTCCTTGAGACCCTCCGGGTGAGTAGTGCGCTATATAAATGCTTTGATTGATTGATTGATTGATTGATTGGGGTTTGCCGCCAGTCCTTGGCCACTTTAAATGCCAGAGCTGCTCAGTATGTGAACTTACAACCAACACCAAAGTGTTCAAATACAAGGACAGAACTCATACCCTAAAAAGCCACACCAACTGCAGATCCACGAATGTAATATATGCCATTGAATGCCCATGCGGACTTTTCTACATTGGTCAAACCACACAAACCATCAAGAACAGGATCGTGCAACACAAAAGCCGCATTAACTGCAAAGTGACCACAGCGCCCCTGGTAAACCACTACCTTGAGAAAAATCATAAGGACACAGACTTAAAATGGCAAGTTATTGAACAACTGACACTACCCACAAGAGGGGGCGACATCCGATCCCTCTTGACCAAAAGTGAATGCAGGTGGATGACCCTCTGTGACTCCGTCAACAACGTATTAAATACCATTGATGTGTGGAACAGTACTATCACCATCTGATCCCCTGTCTGCCTGCGCTCACCCCCTGCCTTCTCTGCAAAAGTGGACTGCCAATTTCCTTCAGCCTTGTCACTCTACTCTAGTTAGACATTGCTCATTCCCAATCCATTGCACCTCTGTTTAGCGAAGATGTATGCTCTATATTGGACTAATGTAAATACAAAGCGTGTACTTTGCTTTTCAATTGTTCCTTTAATTGCTGTTCCAACTGTTTTCTCCTCCTATTGGCATTATTGTACAGACACCCATGGGTCACGTGCTTCACATCTGCCTTTACCCGTCAAGACCCCTCTCTGCCCTGCTGACTCTTCGCCGGGTCTTCCACACCGGTCCACACCTCTGGCCCGCCTCCGATCTAGCCTACCTCCTTTCCTGTGTCACTCCCGTGATAGGAGTTCTGCCCCTTTCCCCACCCCTACCCTTGCCGCCCTATCCCTGCGGCCCTACCATCCTTAGGCAGCCCCACGTCATCTGGCGTGCCTATTCGGCCTATCTCTATTAAGCTCGGTCCCGGGAACCAGTTTGCCATAGCAACCCCCGGACAGCGCTTCATTCGCTCGCCCACACCTCGAGGCCAGGTAATGCTCCTCGTTGTTTCCTACCTCCTATGCTAATCCGATTCCTTCCAGATCGGCTCCGTCTCTTGACCCCTCTCATTTCTTCACAGATTGACTCGCCTTACCCCTCCGAGATCAGCTCTCGCCCTTAACGGAACACCCAGTTCAACCTCGAGCTCCACACCCATAATTGTCTTTCCGTCTTTTGTTCTCAGATCCCTGGCAATTGTGTTACCTAAGGTCGTAATTCGGACACTACCGTCACCCTGCACCGGGATGTCCCACGACACTTTCCCACAGATCCCCCACCCCGGAACTCCTTACTTGAAATCAGTTGCTAGACAGTGAGCATCATTCTTCCCCCCCTTTAAGCCCTACAGTCCTCCCCCTTTCCCGCCTCTCATTCTCCATCTCTTTCCCTTACAGCACTGCATCCAGCCCCTTAGTCCTGATGATGATCCTTATTCTCATGGATCGAAACGCCGTCAACTTCCCGGCAAGATACTAGGCGCCCTTCACACAGTGGTTCTCGAAAAAAATGGAAAACAAAAACTCAACTGTTTGAAAACCACTCTGTTTTTAGTCACTGTATATAATTGTTCACAACACACTTGCGCCGTCCACGCTGCTCTCACTGTCACTTGTGTCGCCGTAGTGCCACTCACCTTTGCACTCGTGCACCTTGTACAACTTTGGGCTGTCACCTGTTATTTATTAATTGCAGTGCTGATTCTAACTGTAATTACACCTGCCCTATATTCTTGAAAATGCGGATAAAAATGATGCCTTGAGCACATATGAAAATCAAATTGAGTCTCCTTGTTCTCGTTTGATAATGCTGTTTAGATATCCTTCATAATTGTCCACAAATAATGCCCGTTGGGATACTGTAAATGTAAATGTAGTTGAGCTTATATAGCGCACAGCTACCCGCAGTGGGTTTCCCGGCGCTTGCTTAGGGAACCCTTCCTGGTATTCCCCTGTGAGATAGCAGGGTATCCACAAGGTGAAAGTCAGGCATCCCACCGCGAGTGGCCGTTGTGGAGATTAAGCAAGCTATTGCCCAGAGTCGCAGAGTGTGAACCCGTGAGTCGAGGAGGCACCGGGGCGAGAATTATCAAGTCCGTGGAATTTTTAGCCGAAGACCCCGCCGAGGCGGGGAATTGAACCCTGGTCCAGGACCGATCTCAGCTTCCGGGTCTGCTGCCTCTAACCCCTGAGCCACACTTCTCCACTGTCTATTGTATATAATTTTCTTCGCCATGTGGGCACTCCCTGACAAATTCAGGTGGCCAGTTTTTTTCAGCTAGAAGAATGTCATAACCCTTTGAGAGCTTCTCCCAAAAGAGAGCTTTTATTTTTCTAGTTATGTCTTTCAATAATGTATCATAATTTAGAGTCATTATTTCTTTCAAATTAGATGTTATTTTAATACCTAAGTAGTTTGCTGTATGACATACCCCCGAGACTGAGGCTGGCAATTTGTAGTTAACAATGATTTGCGTTTTATTCAAATTTAGTTTGTATCCTGAAATCAAACCGAATTCATCAGCTTCCTTAACGATACCAGCCATAGCTTCCGCTATATCAGTTGAATAAATTGCCAGATCATCTGCGTAAGCAGTAATCTTAAGAGAGTTGTTGCCATAAATAAATGGTTTAATACAATCTTGAGTTAGTATCGCATTAATGAAAGGCTCCATTGAAAGAGCAAACAAAAGGGGTGATAAGGGACACCCTTGGCGTGTACCTCTTAAAACCAGAAAAGTGTTAGAAATCAAATTGACATATCCTATTTTTGCATTGGGGGAATCGTAAGGTGCTTAAAAACAGAACGGGAGAAAGAAAACGGCTACCTACTGGTATTTTCGTGGCTCGCTGTTTTCGGCTGGTGCAGACGGAGACAGAGACGAAGACCCTCCGCTTTTGCTTGTCCGGACCGCTTGTGTGCTTGTTTGCCGTTCACCGCTGCGTGGCTTGGCTCGGCTCGGCTTTGCTGTGCTCGGCAGGACGGACTGCAGCGAAGGCGGTTCCCAGGTGGTTTCCAGGCGAGTTGAGGCGTGGGCGAGGAGCAAGGAGCGGAGCGGCTGAGAGCAGCTGAGAACGGCGGAGAGCAGCACGGCTCGGGTTCCCGTGTGGTCCCTGTGCAGGCTGGGGGATTGCTGTTCAACAAAGGTTTTTTTCGGCTTTTTTACACAATTCTGCTCCTGCAGTGAAAACGTTATTTCTACTACTTGGCTACTTGGCTATGAGAAATGCAATAACTACATTAGGTCTACTTAATACAAGGAGCTGCGTCTTGCGTCATTTGCAGTTGCATACTGCGACGAATTTATCAGTATAGGCTTGTGCTGATCTACTTGCCAACGCACAGGTTTGAAAACAGCGTGAAAGACTATTCTTATGGCTGTTATGGCTCCCAAAAATACGAGGCATAATAAGGCTTTGCTGAAAGGTACCCCCTTGAAGGAAGGGTCAGAAGAGCAGAGAAGAGGGGCGGACGATGGGAAAATACAGCCTCTCAGACCTATCTCACCTGCAGTGGTTGCCCGAACACCTCGCTCCAGTCAATCTGAGGATCAAGCCGGTAAGCCACAGCTTAATCCCCCCTCTAATCACCCCTCTAATAATCAATATGCAAAGGAGAAAGTATCTTTGTCGAAATTAAAAGTTAAAATCAAAGAAGATGACCTTTTTGTTGATAAGGTTGTTCAGAAAAGTAAGAAGAACACTAATTCTACTAATAAAACTACTCTGCCAGGGGGGCTAAATAATGACGAGACAACGAGTGGGGAGATAGATTTTACTTTACCCGCGGAGAACAATCTAATTAAAGGGGTGGATGCGGAAGCAGAGGTGCGACCCATGCCGAATACTATAACTGAGCAGGCGGCTCCGAATAGAGGGGTTGAGTCAGAAGCACAAACACAAGCTCAAGCCCACGTCCAGGTTCTGATGCCGCCATCAAATACAACTCTAGCAGAGATATGCTCCTATATTGATACAATGAACACTGAGACTAACTTTGAGGCTAATTTATTACAGGAAAATAACTCTAATGATGGGTACGAAGAATATGTGGAAGGAGTAGAGGAAGATTCTGAGATTGCCCGAGTGCAAACAAGAAGGGAAAAATCCTCTGCTGTCAAGAGAAGGGGGAAAGGAAAAGTCAGAGCTAAGAAGGGGAAGGGCAAAGACACAGTAACACTGCTTACAACTCTAATATCAACAGCTACAGGAGCTACAGGAGGGAACATAATAAGAGATCAAAGCCCCCTACTTAAGTGGATGCCTGTTAAGGGGGGCTCACAAAAGTTATCTATTGCTTTACCAAGAAATCACTCCCTAGAGGCAGATAAACTACAAGACTATACCTCTAAGGCCTCTCCTAGTAAAGGGGGTGTAAAAAGTTCAGATCTAACTTTTGGTCCAATATCTAACTCTGCTTCTGCTTCTGCTATTGTGGGCTCACCGGATCATACTCCTGCTAGACTCCATGTTGGATTAGACAGTTGTGCCACACCTAACCAGAGAGACATTTTCTTTATACCCACATCTACTACCCCTTGTAAACAGGCAATGGCACTGCCGGATATATCACCGACATTGGTTGCACCCGCTATATCTCTCATTTTCTCTCCTACCCCAACTGAAACTCCTTCTTCCTCTCTGGACCTAATCATGAAAACACTAATGGTACATCACGAAGAGTCTCAGCAGCACTTTCGCCAATTAAAGGAAGACAACTGCAAGATACATAACTGTTTACAGGAAGTCCCCAGCAAGTTAAGCGGAGTCCCTAAAGATATTGAAGAGCTACAGAAAAGGGTAGTTGATGTTGAAGAAACATTGGCCACTACTACGGCCTCAACAGAAGAACATAAAGAAGATATAGAGATATTGAAGAATAAAGTCAAGGATCTTGAGAACCGACAGCGACGCCAGAATTTGAGAATTTTCGGAATCCCCGAAGGGTCTGAAGGCTCTGACGCAAGGACCTATTTGGTCCGACTATTTCAAAATGCTTTTCCGGACCTTGGGGATTGGGACTGGGACTGCCAGCTCCAACGGGTACATAGACTACCGATCATTTCTAAAAATAGAGAGAGTAAATACCCTCGACCTATGCTCGCTTATTTTGGCAACTACCTGCTAAGGCAGGCAATCTCTATTAAAGCCAGACAGAATACACCAGTGACCTGTGATAATGTAACTTTTTTTGCCAAATCAGATCTCAGTAAGGCTACCATGGACAAAAGATGGGGACTGCGGAAACTAATAGACTCTTTCAAGTCCAGGGGGGCCATAGTATATCTTCAAGAACCCGCCCGCCTCAAAGTTACAAATGCAGGGCATACCTATATTCTTAATAATGTTACCGAAGCAGAGCAACTTCTGGCAAAAATGGACTTTAAAACTTAGGTAGTTAACCCTACAGAAATTTAGAATCTGTTTCTTATGAATAACTCCCCTTTTTTTTTCTTTTAGGTTAATTATAAAAGCTTATTATTTGCGTTGGGTGGGTTCGGGATCTTATATATGAGTTTAACACAGAGGGGGAGATCTCGGGGAGACCTCTCTGGCTAACTGCCCTTACAGCGGCAGTAGAAGATAGAGGGAGTCTTCTGGGTAGGCATTTGGGGTGGGACCTTTAGAGCAGGGGGAGTAGCTCAAGGGAGAAAGGATGGGGTGGGTAGGGTAGGGGGAAATGAGGGAGAAACTGACAGCACAAGCATATGTACAGACTTATATAATGATTTAAAGAATAAACGTAATGAGAACTGTTTACAGAGTTTAAAATTGATTAAATGTATCAAATAAACTGCCTAGCATGGAACGTTTCTGGGCTTAACAATAGAATTAAAAGACAACTAGTTTTCGAAGAGCTGAAAATGTATAACCCTCATTTTGTATTTTTAAATGAGACGCATATTCGTTTTCAGGACCGTAAAATGATGGAACAAGGGGGATTCGAACTAATCATTTGTACTGCCTTGAATGTACCAATTAGAGGGGTCGCTATTCTTAAGAGGAAAACTTTTAAGGTTGAGGTACTTAGAACTGCTGTAGACAAAGCCGGTAGATGGGCATTAGCACAAATTAATTTAATGAATTCAAAATACGTACTTTGTGCCTTGTACGGATCAAACATCGATGATACGTGTGTTTTTGACCGTCTTAACATTGAACTTTTGGATTGGGATGGTGACATAATAATGATGGGTGACTTCAATTGTGTTATGACCTATGCCAAGGATACGACAAAGATGAATCCTTCACAACGTATGCGTAAAACTAGGGCAGCTATTTTAGACCTATCGCGCATTTATAACTTAAAAGATGTTTGCAGGAATCTACACCCGAAACTTGCAGGATATACATATTATTCTGTTCCCCACAAAATGTGTTCCCGCATTGACATGGCATGGACGACAGATCGTGTCTTGGATAGTTGTAAAATGGAGATTTGTCCAAAAATAACTTCGGACCACAATCCCATTATATTACGGTTTCATACTTTACCTACTGATCAGGCTACAAGGTTATTTTCTTTCCCAATATATTTGGTAACAGACACTTTATTTGTTTCTCAATTGAAGAAACATATCAAAGAATTTTTAGAATTTAATCTAGAATCTGCTCACCCCACTTATGTATGGGATGCATGCAAAGCTAGCATTAGAGGGTTTGCACAGCAGTACATTATAAGACAAAATAAAGAACGACAAAATGAAATTTTGGAAATGACTTCTAGAATACGGTCACTAGAAGAATATTTGGCTGAGGCTATGAGACAAGAAAATCTAGGGGGACGTATTTTCAAAAACAAAACTAAAACATTTTTAAGAGAGCAAATTAGTTTGAAATTACATAAATATAAACAGTCGCAATATGAAAGCGGCGACAGAGTTGTTAAGATTCTCGCTTATAAAGTCGCTGAAGATAAGGCCAATTCTCTGATTAAAACATTAAAGGGGCAGATGGGGTTAGCTATTACCAACCGGAACAGATACTACATCAATTTGTAAAATACTACAGCAACCTTTATACACCCGAATCTACCCCTACCGAAGAAAACATACAAAATTATTTAATCAAGAATTGGATATTAGATAGTGAACCAGATTTCATGGAACCACTTGAAAGACATTTTTCACTTTCCGAACTACAATTGGCTATCTCTTCTCTTCCATCAGGGAAATCCGCCGGTGACGATACACTTCCAATTGAAATTTATAAATGTTGTAGCGAGGAATTGTTACCTACACTTTGCTCAGTGATTAATCAAATTGGAGATTCAGGCAAAGCCTCAAACTCCTGGGAAACTGCCAAAATTATCTTTTTTTAAAAAAAAGATAAGTTACCTACAGAGTGTGGGTCTTATAGGCCCATCTCCTTGATAAACGCCAGTGCCAAGGCTTATTCCAAGTTACTAGCCATGAGATTGGCCCCGCTAATGCCTAAATTAGTAAGTCAACACCAACATGGTTTTGTAACCGGCAGAGACACAACAGCACATGTTAACACTGCTATTACTGTATTTGACGTTGCCACCACTAATTCCTCTCCACTCGGTATGGTGTTATTAGACGCTGAAAAAGCATTCAACCGAGTGGGGTGGGATTACCTCTGAGCTATACTAAGGAGGATGGGCTTTGGGAAACAGTTTTTTTTATGCAGAGCAAGTTTCAATGAAACAAAGATAAGGTGCACAATATTTTTGAACAAACCAAAAACTAATACATAGGATTTTCGTCCTACTCAGTTATGGTGGATATTTTATCCTTTTACCCACTGCAGATGTCTATTGGAGTATTTTACGGGGAAAAGGGGTCTGTGTGAAAAGCACGACTGAGTTACTCTAGTATTTACATTAAATTAGTGCCTTACCAAACGTTGGGCGCCATGTAGTGTAGTTCCTACATTCCCAATAGGCCCTGCGCATTGGAATAGCATATACTATAGAATTGACGTAGGACTTAAGTCGACTAGATCTCTATCGCATAAACTAAACTTAATTGTGTGGGTGCCAGCTAACTCAGAGGTCACTAGAAACTTTCTCGAATACACAAGTAGGGATTTGTTTCTGACAACCACATAAACATGACAACTTTGTTTCCCAAGAATAAGAAATATATCTCTAGAGTCGCGGAAACAATAGATGGCTATTTCACTCAGTCAATCGTGCATGCTTCGTTTCACCAGAGATGCAGAGAAATAGAGAGACGAGCGTTATCAATAAAAAGGTTATTTATTGAACAGTCTTCTTTCTCATGCAAAATAAATGAACTGCTACAATCGCAATACTTGTCATGAAGAAAAGTGCGTACAGTAAAAAGTTACAAAATATTACTGTAAAAGCATGATATGGTTTCTAAGCCATAAGATAAATACATAAAATAAGTAAAAGACTAAAACGTACTCCACTGGTGCTTTCTAAAATACGCCTACCCCGGTGTACCTAACCTAAGTCTAGTACGAGGGACGAAGTAAGTGTAGTGTAGCAAAGATTGAGTATTTTCTGCCAAGAATCTATCCAAGATTTCTCTTAGAGTTCTAATCAGCTCCGAACCTTGGTTTTAGAATGAAGAGGTCTGGTATCTCTTTCTTAGGACTCGATTTCCCAACAACCCACAAGGGTAGCTTGGAAACACTGGAGCTGGATTTCTCGGCAGGAGAAAAGGCAGCGTCTTTCTCAGTACGTCTGCTGGAGGGTCGGCTTCCTTCGGCACTTGCTGTAGTGAGCTGCGTCGGGCAAGTAGATAGTTGAACTGCTCCAAACAACCTTGTGTTTGCTAGGGCAAGTGTGGGCATATTTATACCTTGAAGGTGCCGAGTTTGACGTAAGGTTGAACACAATAACGTCTCTAAAGACTCTCAGTTCTTTGGAAACTCCATGAGTTCTTGGAGAAATCAATATTCAAGCAAGGGGTTTTCCCTGACTGCTGAAGGCTAGTTTTTCCAAGAAATTGTTGTGGATTTTCGGAACTAGTGGAAGCGGTCATGCCATATTTGGACTGCATGTGTCAGGAACTGAAATATTGAAGGCGCCTATATTGCACAGTCCTGTCCTGGACTACATGTCCCAGAAGGCCTTCTGGGAGGAAGCGGCACAACTTTATAAAAATCACGTAGCAACATGATAGCGTTGTACGTTATTCTGGCTTGTACCTGGATTCTGCCGACAGCGGCACTGTTGGTAATTTGGAGATCCTACGTTTGTATTCCGCTTTTGGATCCTCTGGGTTAAGACGGACCCGCGGGAGAAGCTGAAAGTTCGGCTGAGCCCCTGTGAACTTCGCGTCTCACCTTCACACCTTACCCTTGGCTCTTCCTGGTGACATGCAGAACCAGCCCACTGTTCAGGCCCAGGTGCGTTTCCTCTTGAACATCCATAAACGCATTCGAACCACTCTTGTTCGGGCCAAAGGTACATACAAACATTGGGCCGACCAGCGTTGGCATGTTGGTCCTGAGTACCAGGTGGGTGATTCAGTGTGGCTCTCTACAAAGAACATCCGATTTCGATACCGTAGTATCTTCCATCCCCGATTCATTGGGCCTTACACTGTTCTCTGGATAATCAATCCTGTGGCTTACAAGTTGAAGCTTCCTGCATCATTGAGAATACATCCAGTGTTCCATTGTAGTCTGCTGAAACCGGCTAGAAATGCCCGTCGCATGGCTCCGCCTCCTGTGCTGCGGGATGGCCAACTTGAATATGAGGTCCGACGTATTGTGGACTCCAAGATCCGGCAGGGTCGTCTGTGATATCTGGTGTCCTGGAAAGGTTATTCGGCGGAAGACGATTCTTGGGAACAATACTCGGTAATTCACGCTCCGAGGGTAGTGCGTCTGTTTCCTGCCCGTCATCCCGGGAAGCCTGGTGCTAGGAGGCACTTGGGAGGAGGACGCACTGTCAGGAACTGAAATATTGAAGGCGCCTACATTGCACAGTCCTGTCCTGGACTACATGTCCCAGAAGGCCTTCTGGGAGGAAGTGGCACAACTTTATAAAAATTACGTAGCAACGCGATAGCGTTGTATGTGATTCTGGCTTGTACCTGGATTCTGCCGACAGCCGCACTGTTGGTAATTTGGAGATCCTACGTTTGTATCCCACTTTTGCATCCTCTGGGTTAAGACGGACCCGCGGGAGAAGTTGAAAGCTCAGCTGAGCCCCTGTGAACTTCGCGTCTCACCTTCAGTGAGGACGCGACCAGTGCTATTGTTTTCGTCCGTTTGCTGTTGCGGCGGGCGTCTCCCGGAGTTCCGCTCGGCTGAGCGTGAACTTTCCCTGCATTCGCCCGCTAGCGGCTGCGGCGGGCTGTTTCCGGATTACCGCTCGGCTGAGCGGGTTATCCACTGACATTGTTCTCTCGCGGCTGCGGAGAACTCCTTGGACTCCTTCAATTTTTGGATATTATCTCGAGAGGAGCAACGGCAGTGTCCACCCTGCAAGTACTCAACAAAGGGTATTGTTGTACTTTCAAATCAATACTTGACAACATCTATATTTTTATCTATCAGGGAGTGACATGTCCTAAAACTGTTCTTGAGTAATCTTTGTTTGAACCTGAAGTTCTGGATTCCTTTGGAGTTTTGTTTATATGGAGAAATTCCAAACCGTGTACTTTTTCATGACTAAGACTGAGACCGAAATCTGTTTCTACCAGAACCTATGGATTTGAAATCTGTTTTCTTTTTGATGACGTTTTTTGCTCTATTTTTGTTCAGGGAAACACGGGGTGTGGATGTGAGTATGATTGCGTAAAAAGCTTATTGGTGTTTAACAACACGGTTTCCTGGTGTGGTGTTGATGAATGGTTCTTGTTTCTTTCAGGTGGTGTTGTTTATCTATTCGTAAGATGAGCCTCTTGTTGGGAAAGGCCTATAAGGTATATTTGGGATTCTAGCGAGAGCATACTGAGTGTAGATAGGATTATTGTCAAGTATTAATGTTATGCTTTTTTGTTACAGGTAATCCCTTTCCACCGCAGATCCTATCCTTTCCAATCCCTCACTTGATCACCTCTATACTCTGTGTACTACATTAGTCAGAGTGTGGGGAAGTCAGGAGGTGGACCCCATTGAGCATCACCCAGATCCCGAGCAGCCTGAGAGGAGGTGACAGCATGGGCCATGTCTAAATATATAAGGATAGGATGATTTATACCTATATATGGTCATGAATCGGTAAAATTACACTAGTGTCCTAAAATGATACATAACATCCTGAGTTGCACAATGAAACATTTCCTAGCTAACGAGAAGGAAAGTTTCAATTCTATTAAAGAGAAGGAGGTGAGGATTATGCATTACTTTCTTCACTTTATTAAATCAGCAGCCTTTAAAGAACATATTAAAGAAAAAATAACACAGACTATATGTTCCATGAACCAGAGGGGGATGAGTCTCCATAGTAACTGTGATGTGTCATTTGGTGGGGCATACCATTATTGCCGTAACATTGGGGGGTGTTGTTGGACCTCCCTATCTGGGCTGTGATATGTAGTCACGATCATGACGAAGGGGGGCTTTACTGTTGGTAAATAAAGAGGCTCGATAAATGACGGGCAGGTGAACAGAGTATCCTACGTGTCCTGGCGTTACTCACTCACGTTACAACAATGGAGCTGAGAGAGCGCCATGCTGTTTACAATTTTTGTAGGGGTGCACTATAATCACGAATAGTCAGCACCCACATATTTAGAGGACCTTACTAATGTAGTTTAGGAAATGTAACATTATACCGGGGATCAGTGCAATATGTAGTAATGTGTTTTATTAATCATAGACTAATGTAGGGCCTTAACCAGAAAATAATGTGTTGTATAACATAGAAATGTAAGCATTAGTGAAATGTTGTGGTAGAAATAATGGGGCATATTATCAAGGCTGTACAAAAAATATCGCGCAGCGTTGATAACGTGGAAAAATCTATCGCCGATTTCACATCGCCTGTTAGCAGCGTATTCTCAACGCTAAAGCCAACAGGCGATGTTAAATCGTCGATAGGTCGCATTAGCGCATGAAAACAAGCGCTGTTTTCAAGTGCTAATGTGTGCCTTGATAATATGGGGGGGGTGGATTCAGCTTTATGATCCACCCCCTCATGTTAGCAATGCCTAACACGTACTAAAAGTAGGCATTGGGAGACCTACTATAGACGCGCTTGTCGGAGGTCTCCTTCTCCCAAGGCCTGCCTTGTGAATAAGGCAATCCCACCTCCAACCACATTTTACATGTGGTTGGACGTGGGAACGCCCACCCTGCATCTCATTAACGTTATTCATCGCCCCCAGCGTGGGGGCGATGAATAACGCATGAAATGCGTCGCTAACCGGAGTTAGCGACGCATTGATAATAGGGCGATAATTAATTCATGCGTTAGCAACCGGAAAAGGTCGCTAACACATGAATTAAGGCCCTTGATAATATGCCCCAATGTGCTTTTTTAAAGTTATAAGCGTAGTTATTAATGAGTGAATTAACGTAGGGGCATAACATGAACATGTATTGCTTATATTGAAACAATAATTAATGCTTTAGTAATGTGAAAGTGTAATGTCATGTCATGATAGTGATAGAGCAAGCATCGCATTGCGACTTGCTCGAGTCATGAACCTCGCCCGTGTGTAATCGATTAATAATTTGTACGTCTTACTAATCTTTATTTTTATATTTGAACGAGGTAGATGAAGCTTGTCTATGTGTTTTCTAATACGATTAATCGATGTCTCTAAAATGGCCGCCGCTTAGTAAATGGCTTCTGCGCATGCGTCAGTCACACTCACGTGACCTGACGTAGTTATAAGTTTTGGTGGGAAAGGGTGCGCATGCGTAATACGCAGCTTTCGTGAATAACGTGGTAATGCTCTTGTGAACGTGTATATGTTGCTAACATTTAAACTGCACAGTATATTTTCATAATGATAAGTTCAAAGTACAAAACCAATGATGTGTTTACATACATTTATTTCTATGTATTAATTTGTTCTCGCTTACTTTTCATGTACTGCGGGAAATGGGGGTCCGAACCGGTTGGGAGCCATATTGAAGGTCCCTTCTGCGCAGACTCGTGGTTCCCTGAAAGGTGGCAACATTGGACAGTGGAACTCAGCCAGCTGGCAGCCACCGTCAAGATGCTCATGGGAAAGCCACCTCTGCCCTACGAGAACGGAGAAAGTTGCTCCTTATATGATACAATGTGTGTCGCGCTACTGTTTGCCGTGCAGTTTCTCATGGGAACCCCAATCTCGCTAGGCGGTACCCAGAGATGTAAATTAGGCCTCCAAATAGTCTATTCTGATTGGTGTGTTACCCAAAGCCTACCTTAGGACCAATCCAAATTGAGGGATTCTAACACTTTGCAACATTGGGGGGTGGTACACCGTCCCAAAACAGTATAACTACCCTGGGTTCACCTAGGGAATTTGTCCGACTTGTCTGGTTTAGCTGACCTGTCACTGACCCAACGCACTCAATAGGTGACTGAAGATACAGAGCACTGCGGAGTACTCTGTCCGAAATTGACCATAGACTAAGCTTTTACTAAACCTTAAAGTGCTGGCGGAGCACTTTGCTGGGAGTTCCCTGACCCAATCGGGGTCGTGATCGATAGCTGCAGAGAGGGTGGAGCGCAGGCGTTGCTTCCAAACTGCGGGTGCGGTCCTGTCCTGAGCGGTCCTGTCCTGAGGGTTTCCTGTCCTGAGGGTCCTGTCCTGATCCTAATCTGGTTTCCTGTCCTATCCTGGGTGTCCATTCTGCACCTGCTGTCCATTGAGGGGTATCCTTCCTTGAGGGTTTCCTGTTCTTAACTGACCCGTGGCCAGGGTTTGGTTTCCACACCAGTCTAGGTAAATATCACTCAGAATCTCTTAAATCTTGCACCTCTCTATTTTTCTGTCTTTTGCTTCAATAAAGACATACCTTTGCACATGTTAATTTTCCATGCTTTTGCCGCAACCATTAAATTGTAAAGTCAATTGCATATATTCATAACGTGTTCCTATGTTACCCTACCTGTTAGAAATCATATTTTGCATTGCAGTTTGTCATTTCCTGATATGGTCTAGAACCTCCTTACTTAAATTGTCTAAAGAACTTTTGCCTTAAAGCATAGCGTGTCTCTCTCCATAGACTCTCCTAGTTGTAGAAATGTCCCGAACTCCTGTCTCATTGTTCTGAGATAATTCTAGAATACCAGTCCTAATCGAAGCCTGTCCTATCTCTAGTGATTCATCTTAAACGTTCTAAATTCCTGATCCTTCATTTGAACTGTGTCCTGATTCCCTTAGATTATAAATGGTTGCTCTGACGTATTTGCTATTTAGCTACGTACTTTATGTTATTCTGATTATCGATTGCTTACTTACTGTGAATTTGATGTTTTCTGAATTTTACTAAATTAGATAAAGACTTTAAAACTTCCAGTTGTCCGTGGTCATTTTACAAAAGTATTGAATGTCATTTTGGGTTTGTATTTTGCTGCCTTTCCTTTTACAGCTAGCTACCTGATCCATTGTGGTCATAGGTACCCGTGTCGGTGGATGGTAAGTCGGGTACTCTGAGGAATAACGAAAGGAACTCACACATATCTGATAGCAGAGCGTGAGGTCATCTGATCAATGTATATGGTGATTTGAAATATATGGGCCCGAAGCCGGAAGTGGCGAAATTATTGGTCAGGTGACCCGCGCGCTCTATCAGTGTTTCTGGTAGCAGAGCTATGGTTAGGGACTAGTTAAAGGTTAGGCAGGACTAGTTAGACTAGTCAAGTCGGTAGCTGCTAGTATATTAATGCTGCTACAAGAGCGGCCGTTTCGAGGAACTGATCACTCTCTTGAAATGTGTTGCTTTTGAAATTTATGAATTGTTTTACAATTGTTATTCTTGTTCTTATATTGTTATATGTATTAATCCAAGCACATGTAAAACGTACTGTTCAGTGTTGTCAGAACTCCCCGGGGAATTGAATAGGCAAGTGGTGAATAGAATCCATTGCCTTGAGGTCGCAGGCTCAAGGAAAGTTAGGTGCAGGTTAGGTACAACCAGGAAGCACTAACTAGGGTTTTTTCTGAATACGTGTGTGAATAAATGTTAGTAACGAGGTTCATTGGCAAAATTCCAATAGTGGCGTAACCTAATAAGGGTCACAACGGAAGAGTAGCAGGTTCATCGGAGCTTGAGTGAAAGCAAAGGGGTCCGCTGGGAAACCTTAGACTCGGATATATCCCGGAAAGAGTGGATGGGTCTAGGGGAGTAACAGGTTCACTGATGCTAGAGTGAAGGGTAGGCGGAAGAGATCTACCCGCAGCGCGTGAAAAGTAAATGGAAGTAGTTTACTTGTAGTAAGACAAATCTTTTTCTGTCTAGACACTTGAGCACTGTGGCGAATGTGTATTCGTTGTAAAATAACCAAGCACTAGCACTTTAGAAAGAAAGAAAGTTTCCGTTACCTTGTGAAGGGAGGGAGTCAGTCGCGAAGCGTCTCTGACGTCACTCCGTGCCGCGCTGGGATTGGTAGAGACAGCGGGCGGGTAGCGGGACTGGAATTGTGAAGGAGGGGTGAGCGCTGAAGCGTGAGAACTGTCTCGCGAAAAGGCCGCGCACCCATTGGTCGAAAATATTTGAACGCGTGCACCACATTGGTCGCACGGCATTGCAAGACGCATTCTGATTGGAGGTAATTTGTAAACAAAGTTAAGCGTAGAAATCGTATGTGGCACTCGTATTCTCCAGAGACTAGACCCGATCCCAGAAACCAAGGGTTTGAGAGGGATCAGTGGAAAGCCAATAGATACGATATTATGTACGGAACTAAGAGAAAAATGTCCCTTGTAAATAAGATGAAGAATTACTTCAAAAAGGACAAGCCGATTAAAACTAGAGAGGGCATTGGTATTCCACCACCTAATACTCCCGCCTCTTTCATGATGTTTGACAGAGGATACAATACCTGTGTGTGGTTAGAAAATTGGGTGAAATACACAAAAGACGACGGAATAATGGCCTTTCCGTTAGAAGGTACCTTTAATGGTAGGATCTTATTTAACTTAAGAACCCGAATGAACGAATTACATCCCAGACCGAGACTAACGCAGTATGAGGCATTAGAGGAATGGGAGATTGAGGCTTTCCAACGAGAAAAACCGCGAATGGATAAAGGGCTGACAAAGTATTACCCAAAACTGAGACAAGAATCCCGAGATAAAAAAAGAAACAATGGAGACAGAGCATGATTGTTGAGGGACTGTTTCCCATGATGCCAGCAGAAGATCCTCCCGGGGGGGGGGAAAGAACAGAAAAGACCAAAAATTGGGGGCCCCTGGGAGAATCAGATGACGAATTGTTAGATGACATGTGCATGAGAAGTCCGCCTCCTTATAATGAGGGACACCGACCTTCGAGTGCAGGAGATATTCCCCGGAGACCCCTACAAAGGGAGGAGGTCAGGTCCGTAAGTGTGGGAGGGGATTATCTAATTCCTCCTTATACTGAGAATCTGGGACCCGTAGAAACCCGAAGTATTTACCCCAGGAGACCCGTGGGTGGGGAAACGGGTTATTCCCGTGAAGGAGATTTTTTCCCTCGTCCCCCTTATGGAGGAGAGGAGAGGTCCTTAAGTTCAGGAATGCCACGATTACAGTCCCGGGATGAGGAAGATCAGAGAATTGTAGGCACAGGAAGTTTGTTTCAGAAACCTAATTATGGTGGAGGGCCGAGTGAGACTCATCCCACTGCCCCGAGTTATGCTCCCATTCTGACCCCGCAGGTGTTATATGGAAATACACTGGACAGGTTGTTGGAAGAAAAGGAACGCGAAGTATTAGGAAATCAGAGAACTGAGATAATACAGAAGATGTCACAGCTAAATGCAAGTCCCGAAGCCTTGACGATCCCAGTAACAATCGGACCGGTGGTTCCGTTGTATGGGGACCGTCAAGGAAGTCCGAAACCTCCTGTAATTACTCCTGTCATTGCACCGATCAGACCAGAGCCCTTAATTATAGACGACCAGACCAGTGAGTGCGAGTCGGAGGTCTCGCTGCTAGATCTGCCTATTAGAAGGACTGGGAAAAGAATACCGAAAGGACAAAATACTCTTAATGCGAGGGAAATTCAGATGGAATCGACCTCAGGTACTAGGAGTGTCACATTGGTGACTCCTGAAGAAATCGAAAGATGGAGTCAAGAATTGGAAAAACAAGCGTCCCCAACGAAGCCTTTAGATCTCTATAAGCTGAGAGTAGAAATAGAGGAATTGATGGCAGGAAACGTAGGGTTAGACAGATTAAATACCTACTCTGAAGACGAAATGCTGTTCATCTGCAAAAGTCTCACTCGAAATACCAGAGTACTTCATGAAAAACTGACAGACACAGCTGCCAGCATGGGAATAGATATTTCTAGATCGAAACCGCTGCGAAAACCATACAGGGCAGATTTCTCAGACAAAGATTTGGAAAACTTGAATATGTCGGGGAAGAAAGCGCAGGTCAAAGAACTATTGACAGTATTGGAGAAATGGGGAGATGTGGACAGGTGGAAAGCCAGATGGTCCAAGAAAAAGGATGAGGCCAGGGCTAGGCAGGCAACTCCCGAATTCTTACTAAAAGAAGCTGAAAACCCAGAACAGTTATGCCCTATGCGCGAAGTGCCAGGTGGAAGGTATGTGCACGTTCCATGGTCCAGACAGGATATTGTGTCCTTCACTAACGATTTCCCCAAATTGCGCGAAAAGCCAGTTGACTGGTACCGGCAGGTGGAAAGGTTCGTAAAGGTGCAAAAATGCCTGTGGAAAGACCTGGATGGGTTTTTCGACATTGTGGTCCCGGTAGATCTATGGACCGAATGTAAAATAGCCATAGCTTGGCCTAGTGAGGAATACCCGAGAGATGGCAACACAGGGGAACCATCGATAGAGGTGATGAAAAAATATGAGCAAGTAATTCAGCATCTGAAACAAAAGGTGCCAGCAAAGGAAACTGATTGGACCAAGATAGATAGAACCACGCAGGAAAGAGACGAGACAGTGCATTCCTTTTATGAAAGGCTGTTGCAGGTGTTCAAAACATACAGCGGTATAGACAACATCGAGATGAAGGATATGACACATTTTATTTACAGGTTTGTAAATGGTTTAAGACCCGAAATTTGTCAGTGGATAAAAGATAACAAAATCTGTTGGCATACTAAAAAGATGGATGAGGTCCTGCGGTACGCAAAGTACTGCGAGGACGAGATGGCAGAAAAGAAAAAGGCTCTCAAGGAGAAGGTTATGTGGGCTCAAGTGAAGCTCGCAGAACAGCAGGAAAAACAGTTGAATAAAATGGCCAAATCCAATGAGAACAAAAGTCCTGGGGGAGGGGGTGGAGGCAAGCCCCGGCCCAAAATGAGCAGGGAGGAGGGTAAAAAGAAATTTCCCTGCCATCAGTGCGGAGAAATTGGACACTGGCGAGACGAGTGTCCCTCTTTGCAGGATGATAACTCCCAAACACCTGATTTAATTCCACAGACGCACAAAGAAAGACCAAGAAAGACCCAACCACAGGTAAAAACGATTCAGTTGCCCAGAGCACCAAAGCAAGTATTTAAGGGAAAATCACCACAGGGTGATGACGTAGAAGTCTGGGGATGCGATGAGAACAGAAATACAGCAACTTCGCAGTATTTACTAAATGATACCTTCCTTTGTGATGACCAGTACTGACGGGGCCTGAGAGGGGAGGACGAGGAGTGCGTACTTGGCGCCTCCTTGCCGGTAGACCAGTCCGGACCATACATTGAAGGAAAGGTTGACGGAAATGATGTCACTTTTCTGTTGGACACTGGCGCTACCCGTTCTACTGTGAGGACAGTGGACGTTCCAAACCTACCCCTCTCGGGAGAAGCCATCCGAGTAGTGGGTGTATCTAATCAACTGATTAGTACTCCTGTTACCGAGCCCATGGAGATCTCAATTGGAAATTTTAAACAAATGCATAGATTTGTCGTTTGTGACACCAGCCCAGTGAACCTACTGGGACGTGATTTGCTGTGCAAAATGAACTGTACCATCTTTTGCACACCAAAGGGTGTTGAAATTCAGACCCCAGATGAAGATGGCATTTATAAATTAATGTTAATCAGACCTGACTCAGAAATCAAACGAATGACTATGCAGGATTTGCCCAAAGAACTCCAAGAAACAGTGAAGCCAGAGGTATGGGACTTTACCGGAAAAGATGTAGGATTAATGAAAAACGTAGACCCCATACAGATAGCCATCAAGGACAATGCAGTGTATCCTAATACTAAACCCTACAGAATGAATGCATGTGAGAGCAGGTGTTGCCCTGGAAATACAAAAATTGCTAGAAGGAAACATCATACAGGAAGTAATGAGTAGCCCATGCAACTCACCGATTATGGGCATCAAAAAGCCTAGTGGCAAGTACAGAGTAGTTCAGGACCTAAGAAAGGTAAACAAAATAGTGGTTCCTTGCTGCCCTATTGTCCCGAACCCAGCAGTGATTCTGTACCAGATTCCCTGGGATGCTGAGTGGTTCACTGTGATAGACCTATGTCATGCATTCTTTTCCATTCCCTTGCATCCAGACAGCAAATTTCTTTTCTCATTTGCCTTCAACAGTCACATGTATGTCTGGAACAGGGTCCCCCAGGGGTACACAGAGAGCCCCTCTATCTTTAATCAGATCTTGAAAAAATGTTTGGAAACGTTGGTCTTACCTCGAAATTCTGTCTTGGTGCAATACATTGACGACCTCTTGGTGGCGTCCAAAAGTCATAGGGACTGTGTGATTGACACCATTGCCCTACTGAATCACCTGGGTGAGAAGGGCCATAAAGTGGCCCCTGAGAAATTGCAGTTCTGTACAAAATCAGTAAAATATCTGGGGCACCAGATAGAGAAAGGCATCAGGAAAGTAACGTCAGAAAGAGTAAGAATAATTCAAAAGATGCAGTTACCCCGTACTCAGAAAGAAATCAGAATGTTCCTTGGAGTGATAGGATACTGCAGGCAATGGATTGTGGGATTTGCAGTCCTAGCTAGACCCTTGATAAAAATGACCAAGAGAGGAGCACCAGATATTGTAGAATGGGATGATGAAAGCTTAACGGCCTTCACAAAACTGCGAGATTGTCTGTGTACAGCCCCTGCATTGGGAATGCCAGACTATTCCAAGGAATTTGCCCTATTCTGTGACACTCGCTATAATTGCGCGTTGTCAGTCCTAACTCAAGAACATGGCACAAACAGAAGGCCAGTGGCATATCTCTCTGCTACCCTGGATCCAGTGGCTGCTGGGTTACCAGGATGCCTGAAAGCAGTAGCTGCCACTTGCACAAGTTTAGAACAGAGTGAATCCATTGTCATGGGACATCCTGTAACTGTGTATGTTCCACATGGAGTGGTAATTTTGTTAACAAGAACGAAAACTCAGTATCTCACCCCTAGTCGGCTGACTAAATACGAGAGGATTCTCGTGGGTGCTGCGAATGTAAACATTGTCAGGTGCAACATTCTGAACCCCGCCACTCTGCTTCCCGACTCAATGGATATGGAAGGTGGGGAGGAAGAGGAGCATAACTGCATTGACTTAACAGAATTTTGCACAAAACCACGCCCAGACATTAAAGAAACACCTTTGCCTAAACATGACATGGAATTGTTTGTGGATGGTTCATGCCTAAGACATGAACAAGGAGGCCTGAGTGCTGCCTATGCGGTAGTCTCCTTAACCAAAATTGTAGAAGCAGGTTATTTATTTGAAGTAAAGTCTGCACAAGTAGCCGAATTGATCGCTATGATAAAAGCTTGCAAAATTGGGAAAAACGTACGCCTAACAGTGTATACTGACAGTCAGTACTGTTTTGGGGTTGTGCATGACTTTGGCCAATTATGGCTACAGAGGGAGTTCCTGACTTCATCAGGTACCCCTATTCGAAATGGAAAAGTTGTTCAAGACCTTTTAGAGGCAATCCAATTACCAAAGGAATTGGCAGTGGTCAAGTGTGCTGCCCATAAGAGGGACTTTGACCCTGTATCATTGGGAAATGATTTTGCTGATCGAGTGGCACAATTATGCGCCAGGGATCGATATATCATAAATCCAAAACGGGGAGGGCCCGGAACCAGCTGCCAACTTCGAGTGTTTGAAGAAGTGCCTACATGGGATGAAGTGAGAGAATGGCAGCAGGCGGCACCGTGGCAAGAGAGAGAGAAGTGGAAGGAAGAAGGGTGTAGACCAAGACGTGAGGATGGTGTCATCTTGGGCCCAAATGGTATGCCTGTGTTACCCAGACACTTGCTTGGCTCAATGGCAAGATTGATACATGAAGGATCGCACATTGGTAGGGACGCCATGATTCTGGTATTCCAACAGACTTGGTACAGTAAAAAGTTCAGGAAAGTAGCAGAGTCCCTCTGCCAGAGGTGCCTGTCATGTCAAAAGATGAACGCAGGCAAGAGAACAATGGTGGAACTAGGGAAAATTGGGAGGTCAGGGGGTCCCTTTGTGAGAATACAGGTTGATTTCATCACCATGCCCCGTTGTGAAGGGAAGCGTTATGTCCTTGTCATTGTCTGCCTATTTTCCAAGTGGGTGGAAGCTTACCCTACTCCCCAAAGTGACGCACTGACAGTAGCAAAGTGTTTACTGAAAGAACTGATACCTAGATTCGGGGTTCCAGTCACGATTGAATCAGATAAGGGCCGACATTTTCAGAATGATGTGATCGACCAACTCTGTAAGGCATTTGGGATCTCGCAAAAACTCCACTGTGCATATCGTCCAGAGGCATCTGGAGTAGTGGAACAAATAAACGGGACCATCAAGACGAGACTAGCGAAACTATGTGATGCATCTGGCATGACCTGGGTGAAGGCCCTGCCTCTGGTTCTGATGGGACTCCGAAGTATTCCAGACCGAAAGACAGGCCTGAGCCCTCATGAAATCTTGATGGGAAGAGTAATGAGACAAGCATGGGTACCAGGAAGCAAACTGTTGAGTATTACTGATGATTTGGTGCTTGAATACTGCAAGAGATTAGGTGACCAAGTGCGTTATATCTCTCGCCAGATCGGAGAAGACGCCGTCGCCAATCCTATGACTCCTCTCCACAAACTGGTTCCTGGGGACTGGGTCAAAATAAAGAAGCATACTCGGTCGAGCTGCCTGGAACCGAGGTGGGGAGAGAAGCGCCAAGTGATCCTGGTAACGACCACAGCAGTGAAGTGTGCAGGTGTTCCACGTTGGATCCACGCCAGCCACACCCAGAAGGTACAACCCGACAAGGAGCCTGGTGAAGAAGACGGTCCAGCAGGGGGGCCTGCAGAAGCAAGACCAGAAGTAACTGACGACGCACAGCCCAGTACCTGTCGAGCTGTGGGGTCTGCAGACATTGGTCCAGGAGTGGTTGATAACGAGCTACCCAGAGTCCAGCCTGCTGAAGGGTTCCCAAAAGTTGTTCCAGAAGTAGCTGATGACGAGCTGACAAGCATATGGCCAGATGAGTGGATACCCTTGATTGACCTCACCGAAGACCCCATCAGAACAAGCGAACGAATTTGGAAAGGTAGAGAGTGGAATAGAGAGGAAAAGCAAGGCACAGGCGAAGAACCTCAGACTCTTGAGATTCACGTCAAAACTGAGGAAGGAGAAGGTCAGACAGGGACTGAGCAAATAATTGATACACCTCCCCAAACTCCCGAAGGGGGAAAACAACAGATTAGACCTAGTAAAGAGATTCGAGCGGAAGAACGTCAAGAGATCGAAGTGCTCGAACAGGATCAGACAGGGTTAGGAGAAAGTGTTCAGGAAACAGAAACAGAGACATTTGAAAAGCAAAAACAGAACTCTCCTGAACCAGGCCAGATTAGTAACCAGGCAGAAGAAATAGATGCAAGTCCTGGAACTAGTGAGATAGGAAGGGACGAAGTAGCAGAATTGCCACAAACTAATGAAAAGAAAAGGGCAAGAGAAGAAAACAAGGTCTCAGTGCCAACTAAAAGACTGAAGAAAAGAAAGCACATTGAGCCCGGATTCGTAAAGAAATTGAGGCTGAGGATAAAAACGGTAGAAGAAAAACGTGCAGAAGAGAGGAGAAGTGCTCGCATAGCAGAGCAGCCAGAAGACACTTCCAGAAGAAGGAGCGATCGAATAAAAAGACAAAACAAAAAGTACAAGTCTCCTGAATGGACGCTCGTTTTGGAAGAATTTGAAGATCTTGATATAACTGACGAAAGCGACGGAGAACCCGTCCCTCAGTACTCTGCCGAAGAAGAAGACGAGCCACCGTGAATTTTCACAAAGTAAGCTACTCGTGTAAAGTCACAAAGAGGGGTCGAGAAACTTCTTCTGAGCCAAAATGTCTGATTCAAGCGTGAGTGGTAGGCCTAGTTGCAGTTGTTGCAAAACATGCTGCAAGGTATGTGTATGTAGTATAGTTATACTGATATTAGTTTGGATAGGATTAACAGTTTTCATCCCTTTTGCGGTGAGCAAAAATACTAACGTTGACCCTACTGAGATTGTAAATACTGACAATGAGGAGCTGACAACACAGAGTGTAGCAAGACATGAGAGAGCACTTAGACAAACAAAACGAGACTTAGAAGCATCAGATGAGGGAGGACTACATTATCATGGAGATAAGAATAAGACACATTTAAATGTTTTCGCAAACTTGTTAATACACTATGTAGAGACTATGGAAATTGAAGATTGCTATGTCTGCATGAAGCTACCTACCTCTGTAGCTGAAGGCGTGACATACCATCACCTGCCCCTGACATATGGAATCTCCTGTAGCATTTTAGCAAGCTTATTTTACAAAAGAGGACCGTTACAGTACTATTACTCTAACAATGACGTGATCTTTTCTGAACTTCCCATACGTGGGAACTTGAATCCTGTACATACTAAAAGTGACGTTACTCGCTACATGGGCGAATACTTTCTGACTAGAGGTAATATCGACATAGGTGACGCACACAGAGATAACTTGACTTGTTCTTTGCGTGAGCAGGAAAAGATGTTCCTGAACATGGCAGAGAAAAGGAGAATAAAAATACAAAGAAAGGCAGATGACGAGAGACAGAAAACGCCAAAATGGGCTGAGAACATGGAAGGCACCTCAAATGGTGGGGCGGGTCCTGCTCTGTTGCTGGATTTTGAAAAGAAAGGCAAGCTATGTCTTCACCGCGGGAAGACTAGCTATTATAATAACATTTTCATTGGTTCCAGTGAATGTGAACATAATTACAAGGTAATTGGAGGATGGGGTTTCAAAAATGGGTCAGAGCCTGTGTTTCCTGGAATTTATTATATTTGTGGGGACAAGGCTTATTTCAAATTGCCGGATCACTGGTATGGAAGTTGCTACTTTGGCATTGTCTTCCCGAAAATATACCATGTGAACAAAGTTGCTGGAAGCAGTGAAAATACTAATGGCTTAGTGCGTAGTAAAAGAGAAAGCGTAGGTGAAATAATGGGTAGTATTTTCAGTGCACTGATACCTGGAGTGGGAGTGGTTCTGAACACTCACAGAATTTGCAAATTGTCCACTATAGTGGATGTGTTGTCTACTGACACAGCTCATGGATTTCTGCTGGTCAATACCGAAATGGTTGCGATCAGATCAATGGTTTTGCAGAACAGACTTGCTCTTGACACCTTATTAGCAAAAGAGGGCGGAGTCTGCCGGATGTTGAAGGCGCAAAATTGTTGCACTTATATTCCGGACAAAAGTGTACAGCTCAAAAGATACGTGAAAAACATTACTAATTTGGAAAAGGAACTCAAACCACTCGAGGTTGACAGTGCCTGGAAGAGACTGGTAGATGGTCTCTCAAATGTAGGTCATTGGCTTGCTAGTTTAGATAAAAGCTTATTGTTCAAGGTACTGATGCCAATTGGAATTATAGGTCTCAGCCTATTTTTCATATTTGTCTGTTGCAAATGTCGTAAGCACACCAGAAAGCATCAAGTGAATGCCAGAGGAGTGAAACGAAGTGTGGATGAGCTTGAATTAGAGGAAATGAATAATCAGATATACAAAAGGGTGAAGAATTCTCACCCTACCAAAAATGAAAAGGAAAAGCTGAATCGCTTGCTGGAAGAGATAGAGTTGTATAAGGTGTGAAGAAGTTGGCATCTGGTTCCATTATATTTTTGTGATGATAGTAAATATCACGAAAGAGGGGATTGATAGAGCAAGCATCGCATTGCGACTTGCTCGAGTCATGAACCTCGCCCGTGTGTAAACGATTAATAATTTGTACGTCTTACTAATCTTTATTTTTTATATTTGAACGAGGTAGATGAAGCTTGTCTATGTGTTTTCTAATACGATTAATCGATGTCTCTAAAATGGCCGCCGCTTAGTAAATGGCTTCTGCGCATGCGTCAGTCACACTCACGTGACCTGACGTAGTTATAAGTTTTGGTGGGAAAGGGTGCGCATGCGTAATGCGCAGCTTTCGTGAATAACGTGGTAATGCTCTTGTGAACGTGTATATGTTGCTAACATTTAAACTGCATAGTATATTTTCATAATGATAAGTTCAAAGTACAAAACCAATGATGTGTTTACATACATTTATTTCTATGTATTAATTTGTTCTCGCTTACTTTTCATGTACTGCGGGAAATGGGGGTCCGAACCGGTTGGGAGCCATATTGAAGGTCCCTTCTGCGCAGACTCGTGGTGCCCTGAAAGGTGGCAACATTGGGCAGTGGAACTCAGCCAGCTGGCAGCCACCGTCAAGATGCTCATGGGAAAGCCACCTCTGCCCTACGAGAACGGAGAAAGTTGCTCCCTATATGATACAATGTGTGTCGCGCTACTGTTTGCCGTGCAGTTCCTCATGGGAACCCCAATCTCGCTAGGCGGTACCCAGAGATGTAAATTAGGCCTCCAAATAGTCTATTCTGATTGGTGTGTTACCCAAAGCCTACCTTAGGACCAATCCAAATTGAGGGATTCTAACACTTTGCAACATTGGGGGGTGGTACACCGTCCCAAAACAGTATAACTACCCTGGGTTCACCTAGGGAATTTGTCCGACTTGTCTGGTTTAGCTGACCTGTCACTGACCCAACGCACTCAATAGGTGACTGAAGATACAGAGCACTGCGGAGTACTCTGTCCGAAATTGACCATAGACTAAGGTTTTACTAAACCTTAAAGTGCTGGCGGAGCACTTTGCTGGGAGTTCGCTGACCCAATCGGGGTCGTGATCGATAGCTGCAGAGAGGGTGGAGCGCAGGCGTTGCTTCCCAACTGTGGGTGCGGTCCTGTCCTGAGCGGTCCTGTCCTGAGAGTTTCCTGTCCTGAGGGTCCTGTCCTGATCCTAATCTGGTTTCCTGTCCTATCCTGGGTGTCCATTCTGCACCTGCTGTCCATTGAGGGGTATCCTTCCTTGAGGGTTTCCTGTTCTTAACTGACCCGTGGCCAGGGTTTGGTTTCCACACCAGTCTAGGTAAATATCACTCCGAATCTCTTAAATCTTGCACCTCTCTATTTTTCTGTCTTTTGCTTCAATAAAGACATACCTTTGCACATGTTAATTTTCCATGCTTTTGCCGCAACCATTGAATCGTAAAGTCAATTGCATATATTCATAACGTGTTCCTATGTTACCCTACCTGTTAGAAATCATATTTTGCATTGCAGTTTGTCATTTCCTGATATGGTCTAGAACCTCCTTACTTAAATTGTCTAAAGAACTTTTGCCTTAAAGCATAGCGTGTCTCTCTCCATAGACTCTCCTAGTTGTATAAATGTCCCAAACTCCTGTCTCATTGTTCTGAGATAATTCTAGAATACCAGTCCTAATCGAAGCCTGTCCTATCTCTAGTGATTCATCTTAAACGTTCTAAATTCCTGATCCTTCATTTGAACTGTGTCCTGATTCCCTTAGATTATAAATGGTTGCTCTGACGTATTTGCTATTTAGCTACGTACTTTATGTTATTCTGATTATCGATTGCTTACTTACTGTGAATTTGATGTTTTCTGAATTTTACTAAATTAGATAAAGACTTTAAAACTTCCAGTTGTCCGTGGTCATTTTACAAAAGTATTGAATGTCATTTTGGGTTTGTATTTTGCTGCCTTTCCTTTGACAGCTAGCTCCCTGATCCATTGTGGTCATAGGTACCCGTGTCGGTGGATGGTAAGTCGGGTACTCTGAGGAATAACGAAAGGAACTCACACATATCTGATAGCAGAGCGTGAGGTCATCTGATCAATGTATATGGTGATTTGAAATATATGGGCCCGAAGCCGGAAGTGGCGAAATTATTGGTCAGGTGACCCGCGCGCTCTATCAATAGAAATGCATTTAAACGTGTAAAGGCCTGGAACATGAAGAAGCCTGCAGAGGCCTAAGTGTAATTTCTTTTGTTAGCTTTAGTTGCAAGAGAAACGCTTCTCTCCTGGGAAACGCTGTCTTCTGCAAATATTGAAATGTAACTTTGGATGTGTGCAGAACTGTTCTCACATATTCCGGTTTGCCGGTGCAAGGCCACAGAGCTTGTTAGGTGAAATAAACCATTGTTTAGGAGTTAGGATGGTAGGTGCGAGTGCAGAGGAGTACAGAAGAATGCAGGAGTGAAACATTTAGCGGAGAAGGTGCCTGGGACTCAAGGATACCTCAAATGACTTTTGATGGAGACGTTACATGCTGGAAAACTCCACGGATCAGCACCTGCCAGAGGGGCGTGCCTACTGTTTTTGGGGTTTTGTATTAGGGACAGTGCCCGAGGGTGGAGGGCAGATTGGAGCGGAGAGCAGAAGCAGTTGTTAGAGAAGGATGTAGGGAGTCTTAGAACAGACTTGGGGAACTTAGGGCAGAGTGGGGTGTAGGAAGGAGCATCTTAAAACGAGCTCTGTAGTTTAGCTTACTTATGAGGAGAAAGTAAAGGTACTTCTTAGGAGGTCTTTACTGCGGACACCTTTACTCTTGCCTGGGAGGGATGTTAAGTAGGGATGTCAAATCAAATCAAATCAAAAACAAGCTTTTATTCGATTTCAGAACCAAAATCATAAAAGCATACATTATAAAATACCATTGAACATTAAAAACTTTACAATATTCGCATTCAATAAAATTCAAAGAGCTTATTAAACAGTGCTTTTCTGTCAGAAATAACATAGTCAGATATGTAAGTTTGTTGGCTATAGGCAGCGCGATATTCCAATAGATATATAAAAACGGAATAGTTAATGTAAACATCACATTGAGTTCCGAAACCTGATTACAGGTCTTAAAAAGCTGAATACTGCATGGGTGAAGGAAACATCTTCTAGTTGTTGCAGCTTAACAAAGGCTAATCTGCATGTACGAATCCCCCAAGCCCTAAAAATCGGTTTTAGAAAGGCCCTCCTTGGAGCCTGATAAAATTTACAAAACAGAACACAATGGATGTTTGATTGATGGGAAGTATCATCACATGGGCAAACTAAGTTTACCATGGACCAATTATTGCGGACAGGGAAAGTAATCAAGTGGAAAAAAGTGCCCAGCCTAAAATGGGTTAATAACATGCGCGCATAGCAACTTGGCTCAGATATAAGATACTGTTGTAGGCCTTCGTGGGGGGTAATTTGCTGGTAACAGGAGACTGTGATTTTGACTTTTTCGGAACGCCACCTATTACTGGCTAGATGGTCTAAGAACATCTTTTTTAGCGACCCTCTCGATACCACCTCCATACTCGTTGGCCTAACAAAGAATTCCGGATGCCCAATCTCGTTCAACATACTTCTCACACAGGAGAGCCATTTAATATTGGCTACTCCGTCGAGTTTGAGGCAGTCGGTGATTAGGTCTCTGTTTAACAGTGTCTCGCGGGTGGCCCAGACCTTATGCCACAGGAGTATGGGAGAGGCCATAATAATATCTGAAATGTATGGGAGACCTACTTCTATGTGTGACATATAGGTAGATGTGGATCTGGTGGCCCCCAGTAGGTGACAAATAAACTGATTCTCACACCATTGTATCGTGTGCACATTCTCAATCACCCAAAGGACTGCGCCATATATGGCTGTAGAGACACATTTGGCTTTATAAATATGTATCAATTCTCTCGCTGGTATCCCCCCTAATTTGGCCGCGAAGGTGCTCAGGGCGCCTATAGTCCGCGAGAAGGCTAATTGTCTAGCGGTGACTGCTGCGTGCCAATTTCCCCTCCTATCGAAATTTATGCCAAGGTAAGAAAATCTCTCTATTGTCTCGATTCTCTTACCGTCAAGGAAAATTGGACACGGTGCCCTCTTGGTCCCTTGACCGCACGACATGGTGTATGTTTTCGCTGTATTGACTTTTAATCCTCTATCCCTCATAAAATTAGTAAATTTAACCACGGTCCTCTGCAAGCCTACCCTGGTCCGCGACATTATAGCCGCGTCGTAGGCGTATAATAGTATTGGCACTGGTGTCCCGCTGATGGTAGGATAATCGTGCTGTGATTCCCTAAGGTATTGTCCGATGGAATTAACATATAGGGTAAAGAGTAGGGGTGCTAAAATGCACCCCTGTTTCACCGCCCGCCTTATGGGAAATTTATCAGAACACTCACCCATTCGGCCATAACGCACCCTAGCGCCTGCGCCCCTATATAGTTCTTTAATGAAGGAGAGGATTTGACTATCTATGCCCATGTCCCTTAATGTTGACCATAGTATCTCATGATCCATGCAGTCAAAGGCGAAACTTAGGTCCGCAAAGGTAATATAGAGTTTTCCGCTCTTTCCTTGAGTATATTTGGATATAAGTAGAGCCAGGTTTAGGCCCTGTTCTATAGTACCTTTGCCTGCTCTGAAACCATATTGCAAGTTTGAGATGGCGTCGTTATCCTCTGCCCATGTGTGAATCCTGTTTAATATTATTCTGCCAGCCACCTTCATCAAGGCGTCGAGAAGCGAGATTGGCCGGTAGCAAGTGGGGTCATTTCGGTCCCCTTTTTTAAAGATCGGAACTACTATTGCTTCAGGCCAAGATGGTATGAACCCCTGGGGGTTTGCATTATTTAGTACATTTGTTAGCATGGGGGCCCAAAGGTCTATCTCAGCTTTGTAGACGTCGATCGGGACTCCATCCAGGCCCAGTGCTTTACCGGAAGGGCTATCTTTAATGGCTTTAATGACCTCCTGGTAATTAAAAGTTATACCTAATGAAAATGGGTTGGACTGGTTATTATCAGAATGGCTGACCATCTTATCACTGGAGACATTCACAATGTCAGCGGAAATGGCTTTATCATAAAGGTGTTTAAAATGGGTCACCCAAATATCCCAACTTATTGCTATGTCTATAAAATTAGTTTCTTTACACTGTAAGCACGGAGCATTAACCGCCTTCAAGAAGGCCGTGTTGTCTTTACGTAGTGAGGCTTCATGCAAAGCCAACCAGGCCTCCCTCTTTAGCGTTGCTTTTCTAGCCTTAATTGCCATTCTGTAAAATTTCCTGGCTTGCCGAATTAACTCGGGGTTTCTAGGTGAGGCCTGCAGAGCCCTTTTAAGGGTTCTCAATGCTTTTGTACAGCTGTTATCAAACCAGCTGTGGGCTTTGTTTGGATCTGCTCGATATTCCCTGGTTAGTAAAGTTTTCACAGATGCTTGGATTTTCGAAAAAGAATCCATTAATTTTAAGGGTTCCTCATTATGTGTCAGACAGATGGTCATGTCTACGTATGATGTCGATACTAATTTTTTCAAAAAGCCTAGGAGTTCCACCTTGTCTCATTTAACTGTGTATCCATTTTTGGTGGCAAGATTCATTACTGGTGTGTATAATGAATCCTCTGTGGACCGTGTCCGCGTTTTAATTTTTATGCTAAAACTAATAGGGTAATGGCCACAACACAGGACCTGGCCCGTTTCCCATGATGATACTAACCTTGCGTGAATTGTAGATAAAAAAGTAAAATCAATTGTAGAATTGCTCCTCCTCCCATTAAAGGTTGGCTGAAACGGAATATTCGGGCTGCTTAACTCATTTACAAAGGACAAATTGAAGTGGAAAATCATATTATTAAGGATATTACCCAGTTTTGAATGAATAAAATGGGTGGGGGTGTCTTCCTTATGCTCGGCTAGGCCACAAATGCCCATGGGGCCGTAAGGACAGACAGTGCAATTAAAGTCGCCCACCCAAGTCAAAATCATCTCTCCAACTGATTGACCCTTGATAATGGTTAAGCTATGCATGAGATCATTAACTATGTTTTCTATCGTGTTTACTAGGGTCATAATTTGTATGTGACCCCAGCTAATTGTTAAAATCTGATAAAACTCAGTAGTTAAAAACTTAAGTACCTTAAGGCCCCCTGTGGTGGAAACGTATGTACAGAGCCCCCATTTATTTCGCCCCTGTACACTTGCTATTTCAGGTGTGTGAAAAGTTTGAAACACAATTATATGGTGTTCCTCGGTGGTCCATGTTTCTTGTAGACAAATTATACTATGTTTGGTGACTACATCTAGCCAGGGTTGGTGGGACACTTTATTTGTCAAGCCAGCTACGTTCCAAGAAAGAATACTGTGAAAGGACTTATTCCATGTAGGGCGTAAATTCTCTGTAGTGTGCCTCGGTATATCGCCCTCAGGTGAAGGAGCGTCTATATTTGCCTGAAGCTGTGGTTGGAAAGGGGAATCTATGGGCCCGATTCACAGAACTAACTTGAGACAAAATCCTAAACTTACTATCATTTTGGTATTCACAGAAGGCACTTACTCATTTTGGTATTCACAGAAGGCACTTACTCATTTCGGTATTCACAGAAGTTATGAGTCCTAACTTTAGGAATCCTAAATGCCTTCTGTGAATACCGAAAGTCTTAAAATTAGGTTTTTTCTCAATTTAGTAGTAGTAAAGTTAGGACTCCTAACTTTAGGACTCCTAAATGCCTTCTGTGAATACCGAAAGTCTTAAAATTAGGATTTGTCTCAATTTAGTAGTAGTAAAGTTAGGACTCCTAACTTTAGGACTCCTAAATGCCTTCTGTGAATACCGAAAGTCTTAAAATTTGGATTTTTCTCAACTTTACTACTACTAAACTGAGAAAAATCCTTTATATGTATCGACCAATTGGGTCATACCCTGTTGTTGTACGGCTACGTCTACCTTCTTTGCCACGGCTCCATTTAAGTCTGGGTATGGAGTCCCCAATGACGTGTTCAGATCTAAAGTCAGAGGGGTGATAGTTGCGTTTAGGTTCCCCTTCGGAATGTTCCTCATCTGTCAGTCTAATTCGTCTAAACCTGTTAGGGCATTATAACGATTTTCTAAAGGAATCAACCAATGTGGAATATGCGGGGCTTGCTGCATTCTATAACCCTGGTGAATGAGGGGCCTTTCTACGTAAGTTGATAGAGGGTTGGTAGGACCCCGTTGATTTGGAATCATAGAAAATTGAGCTTTGGCGGTGCATCTAAAGCTGTTAAGGGTGTCACGAGAGCCACAAGAAGTCAGCAAAGATCGAGGATAAAAATAACTCAAATCTCGCGACGATATGCCCCTGCCTCCACGCTCTGAGTACCAGTCAGTAATATGCGAGACTACCCTCCGGTCTCTGAAGTTGACAATAATTACATCCCCGGTTATGTCTTTGGGTCGCTGGCCCACCCAAGCTAGTCTTCTCACATGGGCAATTTCGCCATTTATATTAGGGGGCAATGGCCTGTTGTTTCTTAACCAATGAACTACCTTGTTTTTACCTTGTTTTTTAATTCTATGTAGCCTTCCCTCTTTCCTTCTGCAAGATCTGGGACCCCAGTCAGTACAATTACATAAGGAGCCGCCTCTGGTGGCAGATCAATATGTTGTCTGATTCTTTTTATGATCTTGTCTGGTGAAAGCGCCTTGTCAGTGTTTGCGTGATTAGAAAATATGTTGTTCGGGTGTCCGGCTGGCCTTCTGTCCTTAGTTTCCTTGACGCTAGTTTCTTTATTCTCAGCTGCTTGGATAGTCTTACTGGGGCGGGATAGAATATCTCCTGTGGTGGGGGTGTTGGTGTTGGTAGGCTTCTGGCCGCAGGTACTGGAAGTCTGTTTATGGGCTGCTAATTCCTTTAAGAGTTTGTTATTGGAAGCAATTGCTTCAACTGTGGTACACAGTTGGTCACCCAATCTTTTCACTCTCTCCATAATGGGTAAGAGTAGAGATTTGACAAGATGTTCTATGTTTTCAAGTGAACAATAAGTGGGGGCAGTTTCTATTGGTTGGGGTTTGGGTAGGTTCGTTTTCCCTGGATATTTGGATTCTTTGGGGGCAAGTTCTGCTTCCCTAGTGTATTTTGATCAGTTGGGGGACCTGTGCAAATTCTGGGTGTTTTAGTTTGTCTGCCCCGGTGGGAATTTCCCCCCTCTTTCTCTTTAATGTAGCCCCCTGACCTGATTTTTTGTGTTGTGCATAACTCTTTTTATTCACTGGATGAGGGTTAGGCAACAATAACAGTGGTGGGTCCTCCTGTGATAGATCTGAGGAAGGGTCCAAGTTAACAACGTCATTGTGCGCCTCCCTGTTTGACTCTGATGGCGACAATCGGTCTTGAAGGAGTAATGGAATACTAATGTCTGTGTTAGAAGTGTCTTCAGTACTTTGTTTAGGTGAGGGGGTTGTGGGTTTTTTAGAACCCAGGGATAAGCGCTTGTTGTTTTGAAATTCTAGGGACAAGCGGCTGTCAGCGATGGATATTTCATGCTCCAATGTCGTCACAGCCTTCGTTAAAAAAGCATCTATCATCCCTCTAATGTTCCCTCCCACCAAGCTTTCCCTGCCCTTGCTAGTTTTTGTAGTCATTCTCTAAGGAAATATAGTTGGTGATAGGTAATGTGGCAACTGTGTAACTACAGAGACTAATAACAACAAAGTCACAGACTATGGCGCTGGCTCCACAGTACCTTATTCCAAGATCTATGACAAGTCTCCAGCTGCCTTCAAGTCCCGTGTGGCAAATCCAAGAGGGATAGCCCAGCCCAGCCTTGTCCGGGCTTGGACGGGCCCGCCCTTGTCCCGGGCTTCTCCCGGGACGCTCCCGCGCGCTCCTGCACAGCGGGCATCTGAGGCAATTAAGTAGAGTGCGTGGTATCCTGTGGGCGGGGCTGAGCGGCAAACGCTTACCAGGTGTTGCAGGTCTAGCAGGGACTCTTGGTAGACTGAGTCCCTGCGGCGTTCAGCACAGCCCACTTAGTGCCCTTCTCGCCCCCACAGCAGGTATAACAGCAACCGCTTCACTGACAGCACTTCCCCAGTGTCCAAGGACGAAGCCGCACCCGCGCAGTGGGTGCCGCGAGTCGTGGGCTATTTCCTCCGCAAAAAGACCTCCGACAGCAGGGCTCCTCTTCAAACAACAGCAGGGTCAGCTCCCATGGAATAGGCAGTGCTGGGGGATTAAGTGCGCGCGGTGTCCTTTGGGTGGGGCTGAGCGGCGAACGCGGACCAGGTGTTGCAGGTCTAGCAAGGACTCCTGGTAGACTGAGTACCTGCGGCGTTCAGCACAGCCCACTTAGTGCCCTCCTCGCCCCCACAGCAGGTATAACAACAACCGCTTCACTGACAGCACTTCCCCAGTGTCCAAGGATGAAGCGACACCCGCGCAGCGGGTGCGGCGAGCCGTGGGCTATTTCCTCCGCAAAAAGACCTCCGACAGCAGGGCTCCTCTTCAAAAAACAGCAGGGTCAGTAGGGATGTCACTTTAGAGTAAGTGTAGGGTCAGACTAACCAAATTATTTTCCTTTCTGTAAATGCAGTCCAAATTTCAAGCAGGGACTGTCATTGCGTGTCTAATACTTCTTGAATTGACTTTGCTTTTTATCTTGAATCGTCTGAAACTTCTGCGTAGGATAATGTTTGTATTAGTTCCGGTTTATTTCCTGAACCTTTTACTGAGATGCCTGTATGTTCAATTCTTTTTGGCTTTGTAATACATTTTCAAACTTCAGTCCGTAGTCAGTGGTTCTTGGAGTTCAATTTGGTTTTGGGTTGTAAACTATTTACAGTTATGAAATTGGAAATCTTGCCTCTACACTTCTCAGCAGATAAAAAGATTCAGTCGACCTGACCTGGGATTCTTAAGATTGGTAAGTTACATTTTAGATGAGAATCCCAGCTTCCCCAGAGCTGTGAACGCAACAGTAACCATAGTCCAATCATACTCCAATTCGGTGTATATAACTGTATGACGTCCCTTCCTGTTCTTTTTCACTGGTGGAAGTTAACCTTGACGCTTGTCCCATTCGAATTTCTGATAATTCCCTACAACAGAGAGGTGACTTGTGATATCCAATTCTTTGTAATCTTATAATAAGATTCTTTATTCACAACTATGGTATTAACACCTCAATTACTTTACATTTTCAGCCAGAGTTTAGCCACGGCCCTAGAGGCGGGCTTCAAACCATGGCAGCTGCGAGGTGGCACCGCTGGCGTGCCATAGGCAAGTCCGTCTGCGCCTGTCTGCGCCTGGGCAGCACCAGGGGCCAGGAACCTCACCCATTACTCTAGGGGAGTAGTTTGTTACTCCTCCTCTTAGATTCTAACTTTCAGAGAGGCAGTAGATACAGAATGCCTTCATTCCACAGAAGTAGGTCCTGGAGCTAACATCTGCTGAAGATGCCATTTCTCTTTTAATACTGCAGCAAAGGGAGGGAAGTGCACAAGGGTCCTGGAGCCCGCAAATGATTCCTTATTTTGCCTGTTTTTAAACTGTAGGTCTCTAAGCAAACATAGTCAGGAAATTTGGGAGCTATTAGCGGATCAGGAGCCAGTAGGGCTGTTTTTAGTTGAAACCTGGCTGCATGGACAGTCAGCGTCGGACATTCTGGAGACATTACCGGAGGGATATGCCATTTTGAGAATAGGTATACCTGAGCATAAAGCTATGTGCATGTTATTTTCAGAACTGTGACTGTCCTAGTCGAGCTCGGACAGTTCTACAAATAACATGCACATTCAAAACCTCATTTAGTCAAGCTCCGCATGCTCCTTCATTTTAAACAAATTATGTAGCACAATAAAAGCAACTTTTATTTGCAGGATTAGCAGGAGGGGTCGGTTAGATGTGCATTTTAGCCGTAGTGGCTTGCCTTGTTTAAACTCGAAGGGCCCATTACTCTGTAATCTGTGGTAGCTGCAGTGGGTAGTGCAGATCAGGCCGGCACTTCAGTTTGGGGGCTGGCAGGACAGAGAGCATGGTAGGCCCGGACAGCAGTGCAAAATGCTTGATTCAAAGGGTAGCGACTTGCTTGCTGTTCTGGGCCATTAGTAAAATCCTGCTGCTGGGTTCGTTTCTTCGATTCCAAGCACACAAGTAAAACCACACTACACTCTGCTGCGACATGGTTGCTCCTTCAGTAAGCCCCAGCCGGCAAATCACAATAACCAACAGTAGTTGCAGAGATCATTGACATGCCCAGTCTTTCATTATCTCCATACACCTACCCCACTCCTAGACATTTTTAGGTCGAGCCTGGGCAGCGCATGCGCTACCCTGCGAGGCATACTGTATTCGGTGTATAGGTATATGGGCTATCAGGGACTTTGGACATGCCCACCAGTTTTGCTTGGTTAGTTGGCATGCTTTTTAAAATTCCTCTTCTCTGGTTGTTTAATATGTTCATCTATCCCGCCTTTTGGTGCTTGGTACCCTCCCAGCAGACATCACCAATTGATTTTTTTGGTTGGCCAGCTCTGGTCATTTCTTCACTTGTGAGCTCTATGCACAAATGCAGCATCCATTCATGTCATTATCGCAGGGGGAACATTTAGGCCCTTTTCTAGGTCATGGGATCCCGAAGGTACTACTCAGCATATAGTTTGTCACTGTTTAATGTTGATCACATATTCAGACTGTTATGTTGTTTACCAGTACTGTGTGTTTTCTTTTTCTCACTGCACACATTCATTATCACTTTTGTCCCTTTATTTGTTGTTGACCGAACTATTTGGAATGGTTTACTATTTTGTTTGAATGATACCTGGATAACATTGATGCTTTGACAGATAATCATTGTGTGCCTGGAAAAGAAAGTAAGAACAAGCATTTGCAATGCATTAGGTCTCGCATTACTGAAAGTTTGAGCTACTGACGTTACATTAATATTTGCAACGCCAATAGGTCAATCTTTCCTTATTGCAAGACCTTTTGCATTGCAAATGCTTGTCTGTTTTAGCACTGCTCCAGACATGCATATAGAGAGCCACCCGGGCTCTCCCCAACATAGTAGCAGTGCATGCACTCCTCAGGGTGGGCGCGCCCTGAGGTGTTAAATAAAGGATGTAAGACCGCTTGGGATCTTCCGCCACAGATCCAGTACCAGTGTGTGGTGTCCCTTGTTGAGCACAGCGCTAGGCTCCTGCATGACCCAGGCTACACCATGGCACATTGCGGGTGCTGCATCGCCAAAGGCAATTCAGCACGCACAACAAAATTCGTTTTATTAACTTATCCGTTAACTTACCTCCGTTCGGTCTCATTCCAAAGTTTACTACCCCCTACCCTGCCCCGTCATCGCCAAGCAGCACTCCCTCCAGGAGCCGCTACTGGTTGGATTGGGATAAAATATTGGCCCAGGCACACTAACAAAATTGGCCCACATTTGCATATTGCCTTTTCACAAAACACTGCTTCAGCGCAGTTTTATGTAAGGAAGGGGGGCGGTCTCTGACAGAGCAATGTTTTCTTTACTGTGCTTAGATTTAAAAAATGCACGGATTAGTTCACACTGGTGAAACACACCTGAGAACAGGTGAAGCCACTTCTACTCAGGCCCCCTGTCTTCGCTCAATATGCATAAATTAATGGGCCGGCCCTGCGAGAGAAAGGGAGTGACACCTCTGCCTATTATTAAAAGCGATATAATAGATGCCCATCATCCCCTAAAGGCCACTCAGGCACCCATCGGGCCGCTGCCGGCATCCGAACCACACAGACATTGCCCAAATCGGCCCCAGGCTGCCCAAAAAAGCAGCCCACAGCTGCAACTCGGATACCAGCCCCTCGACCATTGCCCGAGTGCCCGCCTTGCCAATCCGACCCTGCCTCAGAAAAACATATTCTCAAGAACGTGTGTTAACTATCGCAAAATGTGCTTAACGCAACTTCCCATATCATAGTCCATTGCAGGAAAATAACACTGTGTTAACGTGGCATTCTCAACACGGTGGCACCATGCGATAGTCTCACGATAACGCGACACATGACCAAGTTATAATTAACGCAAGGCCGAAAAAATGCGAAACACCAATGCCAAAAAAGCAGCGATGGCCCAAATCGTGATACAAAAATCAACAAAAACCACCGACAGGCCTCAATTCCCACGCCTCATGTGGGAAAACACACTATAAAAACAGTTAAAAAAATGTTTTAAAAAGAAACTGCGTAGCACCATGGATGCACCCAGACCGAGTGTAGAGGACAACGCGAACCCCAAAAGCCCCCCGGAGTCCCAGGCCGGGGCATCGGGGTCAGGGAAAGGCAAGGACAAGAAGTAGAGGAAAACACGAATCAGTCCGCAGGAAAACAGGATCCTGATAACAGAGGGGGTAGAAGAGAATCAACTACTGTTCGTCACCTCCACTGTGTCATTGACAATAAAAAATGGGATATGGCAGTCCATCGCGGACAAGGTGAATGCAGTCGGAGTGCTGAAGAGGTCAATGGAAGAGGTCAAGAGGTGCTGGAATGAAGTGAAGCGCAAAACCAAGCAGAAACTCGCCAAAAACCAGAAGGCAGCAATGCAGACATTAGGTGGCAGTCCAGTGCCACAGGTGGAGCGGGATGAGATGGAGGAAATGGTCTCCACAGTCATCAGTGGGGAGACGGTGGCAGGAGTTGGGGGACTTGACACTGCTCAACAAGACCTCCAACAACAGCAACAGGGTAACTAATGACCAGCGACTGGGGGGGACGGGGGAGATGGACACAATGGCACACATGCACAATTAAGTACAGCACACTGCACACCCACAATGACTCTGGATCATGTCCCTTATACCCTTGCCACACTGCAGCACATCTAGGAACAGCAAGTAGGCCCCCGTTGACTATGCGTCTAGAGGGGGCCGGTCCCACACATCACCAATCTCACAACCAACCCATGCACATGTGTCAAGCCCAGCAATGTGGCATGTCTGAGAGCAACACTGACAATGCAAGTGACACTGCATGACCAATAGCATTGCTGCAGTCAATATACCATGAAATGTCACACGCAACAACACTGAGGTGGCTGAGTGTGGGCCACATCCGCAAAGGAGCATGTCACACTCCGATACATCCACTTGCACAAAGAACTCCTGACGTCAACAACGCATCTGCAGACAAACCGTGCCCCAAATCCCCAACTCCCACCAAGAGACCAATGTACCCAAGTATGCAACATGTCAGCACTCAAGAAGCACAGAAGTCAAAGCCACACCACATAAAAGGGACAAGGGGCAGCCAAATCAGAGTTGCAGGGGCGACTCTCCCAAAATGCAGCACACACCCATAACATGCCTAGTACATCAACATTAACAACAAGGTGGTACAAACTGCAACACGTCAAAAACAGGACAGGGGACACAGCTGGGGCTGCTTGTCTGCAGAAACTGGCCAATATCTCCTGGCATGGCAGAGAAATGTGATTTGAACATGGCCAAGTACAGACACACATCCATGATGTCATGCAAATGTCCACTGTCCCGCATCAAATAGGGAGCTCCTACCAAACAGTCAAAATGTAAATTGTTATTCAGTCTGTATGTAAGCATGTACAATGCGTCAACATACATGTGAACCCAATTTCAAATGGCATCTCTCCTTCACATTGCAGGGCTGACACCAACACCTCCTGCTGAGTAGACCGAAATCCTATTCTCTGATGACGAAGAGGAACACCACGCCTTCGACACCGACGCCCTCCAAGAGTTCATCGTCAGCTACGTCAAGTCACCTCCAGGGGCAGGGCAACCCAACTGCATAAATGAGACCCCACCCCCTGCACTCCCCACATAGCAGCCAGCACCCACCACCACGTCTGTCTCCCAGGAGCCCCACAAACAACACATGGACTTCTAATGCCGTTTGTTAGGGTGCCAGGAGAAGATGGCTGAACAGATGCGGTGGGATTTGACCTCATGGCAGCCGAACTAGATGCCATACGTGGGTGTCTAAGTCCCATCAGGGACCACTCATAGTCCCTAATGGACACCCACAGTCCGCTCCATGCTCTCCAACGATCTATGCTTGACAATGCTGGGGTTCTGACTCGGAGACAAGAACAACTGTCCAGTCCGAGCGGCTCCAATAATATCACCCGGGAGTTGAGACACAAGCGGAGGCTCACGGAGAACATGGATCGGACGCAGGCGGAAAGTGCTGCTGCCACGGCTGCACACCAGCAAGAGGTAGCTGGGTTCCTCAATGCCCTGAAGCCCATCCTCATGGCATTGCTGCCACAAGGCCTGGCGCTGATGACTGCTGCTGCTACCACTCCATCCACATCACCCCCCCCTGATGTGTCAGTGCCACACAGTGCAGCAGACATTCCACCTCAGCCCCTGAGGCATCACTGCCACACATTGCTGGGGACAGGACACCTCCACCCACATGGCACATGAAACAGCAGAGGACGAAGATGTGGATGAATCTGCCTTGCTGGTAAGAACTGTGAAACAGTAAAGGTATTGGATCCTACATCTGACCAACCCGGATCTCAACAATAGGAAAAACAGAACAGGGTGGCTGGACAGGATTATTCGTGAAACAATTCACCAGACACACAGTCAATCTGTACCGTGTGACCACTGGATTTAATTTTCCAAACAAGTTTATTTTTCTTTTTTACATTTATCAGCAATTTTTTGAAACACAAGCACAAACAAAACCACTGTCAATTCAAAAGGTTCATATATACAGTATCTACAAATGCACACATTTACAAATTTACAACAAAGAATCAAACAAAAGATTGGTTAGACACACCAAAAGACAATCACAAATGTATAATAATTCAAATAAATTGCAATTATATACAGTGCAGAGATTTATCCATAAGCGAACAAACGGGAACCAGTCCTAGAGATTGAAAAAACCAAGTGACAGGCGGGGTTGAGATCAAAAACAAGCCTGCCTGTCAACGAAAGCCTGTGGTGTAATGTTAAATAGGGTTGCAAGGCTAGGATACAGAGTGGTGGTATGATTTACATCCTAGCGGCACCCTTTGTTGTAGCCACAGGGTGGTATTGTCGACGCGTTTCGAACCTAAGTATTCAAGGTTCTCTTTAGGACAGGGACTGGGAAACAGATTCTGCAAAAAAGTACAGAGTTTGGTGTCAGACGTACATTGACGTACTGTAAAATGCCTACTCAGACTCCATGAGAAGTGGAAAGTATTTACCTGCACGCGGGCACAAAGGTTGCCGTGGCGTAGGTATGTCGTGTTCACACCTAAAAGACATATATAAAGGTGCTTAATGCACGGGAATTAAAAGGGTCGCACTAGGAAAGGCGAACGGGCTGTCCTATGTATGAATCATACCTGCAATAGGCGCAGAGCAGGACTTAAGGCGTGGTGTCAGGCTTCAGAAGCTTGCAGGTATCAGGGCGGCTCACATTATTTTGCGCGTGTAGGTCTAGATGGGTGATACAAAATCATGTATGGAATATATATCTCTCAAGGCATGGGTGCACAGCACAACACCCCCCCAATCGCCAAGAACGACTTGCGCGAGGTTCCTACCTGGCTATGCAGACCACAGGGAGGGAAGCGGCCGGTCACTGGCCTCAGTTCAGGCCGGCAGTTAAAGTTGGCCCGCTGAAAAAAGAGAGAAACCCTTTGTGAGCGCCAGGGTCAAGAGGCAGCAGCGGAGCTGGTTACAAACCGCTGCGCATAGCAATGCTTACTTTTCTGAATGAAGTAATCAAGCCACAGAAGGTCCGTGTTGCTCACTCTCTCCCAGGAACAAGCTGTCTGTAGGTGGAGCGCCGGGACACCAGTGGGTGTTTTGAATCCAGTTCACAGTAACAGGGGGTGTGGTCAAAAAACGGAATGGAGCCCCTAAGAATGCTGGGATCTGTAGTTTTTGGGAACACTGAAGACTGGCCTGTCGGCTGATATTATACAAGGAAGCCTGCCCAAAGCCTCGCAATTTCATAATTCTACAGGCGTGCAATTTGTAGATGGGACGCCTGGACACCAGAAGGTATTTTGGATCCGGTTCACAGTGACCGTGATGCCCCTGAGGAATGCTGGGATCTGTAGTTTTGATGCAACTAAAGACTAGCGTCTCGGCTGATATTATGCTTGGAGGCATGCCAGAAGCAACCCCATTTTCGTAATACAACTGCTTGCTCAACTGATTTTCATGACTTTCCTCCCCGCACATGGGCATATTTACAAGGTCAATACAATGAGCCACATTTACACAATAACACTCTATTTCATCATATCCCTTGTTTTCCCCAACGTGGTGCATGTACATATACACATCCAAACGCGACATTCCTCCCCGCGCATGGGCATATTTACAAGGCCACTTTAAAAAAAGACATTTTCATCAGTCGAAATGAGCAATATTTACACAATATCACTACACGTCCTCATACACGTTGTTTTCACTACAATAGTACATGCCAATATACCCATCTAGCACATGAAAATTCTGAATTCATTGTACATTTCAGAGTTCTGAACAGCAATAATTGCATTGCACCCATAGACACTGCCATGACTCAAAAGACAAGGTGACTCAATACTAGACCTTGTGCGACTCAGTGGATATTGTTAAAAACGTGAGTAGAAAATGGAAAATAATTACACAGCGAAAGTTATAGTAGTGCAGCACAGCCAAACTGGACAACATCAAGGGCGGAATCATAAATTGACAGTTTCAGACATCTCGTTCAATCCGGAATTGGATGTATCGAACTTCAGGATAAGATACGCCTCTTTTTGAGAAAGGCGAAGGTCAGGATCTCCACTGCCACCCCTGATAACCGCCAGGACAGTCCATCTTATATCCTGGCTGGAGTGTTTCTGTTGCAAAAAATGAGAGACAAGAGGAGCAGTCAAGATCTTGTTATTGATCCGTGAGCGGTGTTGAATAATTCTTTGGCGGGCTTCCTGCGTGGTTTTACCAATGTACAGTTTTTTACACGGACACTGGATGGCATACACAGTGTATTTTGTCTTACAGTTCGTGTGTTCATTGTGTCGCCAGAACTTTTTGCCATCTGTAAACAGGGAACCTTCTATTGTTAGGTTACAGACCGAGCATGTCCCGCACTTCCGATGGCCCAAAACTGGATTGGCTCCAAAAATCGTACCTTGTGAATCCTTTTTTGGAGGAGGGCGGGTCGATGTAATCATTTGGCCAATGCTCCTGTTCTTTTTTAAGGCAAAGAGAGGTGTGCCTATATCAGGCATTATTTCCTGCACCAAATGCCAACTTTTTCTGATTATTTTTTGGAGCTGATTGGTATGGGGACCAAAAGTAGACACACAGACCATCCTTTCCGTCGTCGGTCTCAGTCTCTTCTCAAGAAGATGTTTCCCTTGGTGTCCATCTCGCTCTCTTCATAGAGTGTTTTAGGAGCTTGCGAGGGTATCCACGTTCCTGTAATTTCGTAGTCAGTCCTTGTCCATGTAACTCGAACTGTTGAATGGTGGAACAGTTCCGTCTCACCCGGAGATACTGTCCTCCGCGGGTGGTAGCTCTTATAATGCAAGGCATTATTCTTGTCAGTTTTCTTCTGGTAAAGTGAGCATGTGAGCACATAATTTCTCACAGATATCTCGACATCAAGAAATGGTAAGGACTTCTCATTGTGCGTCAGGCTGAATTTTATATCTGGACTCCTATCGTTCAACCACACGTGGAACTCCTCAAGTTGTGCCGGTGTCCCGTTCCACACACACCACACGTCGTCTATGAAACGGAGCCATTGGGCGATATGACCTCTGTATGGGTTGTTGTTCAAAACATATTTCTCTTCGAATTGGCCCATGAACAGAATAGCCATCTCAGGGGCAAATGGACAGCCCATTGCCGAGTCTTTGATCTGTAGGAACATCTCGTCCTCAAAGGTGAAGAAGCTCTTCTTCAAAGCCAAAGTTGCGAAAGAGATGATGAGTTCAGTCGGTACCCTGTGTGGACGTGGTCGGTTCTCCAGGTATAATTCCATAACGTCCAGGCCATCTTGCTGTGGTATCTGTGTATACAGAGATGACACGTCCATGGTAGCTAGCAATTGGCATGAGGAATCAAATGGCAGCCCTTCCACCTTGTTTATAAAATCCATGGTGTCTCTGAGGTAGGATGGTACCTGAACCACAAGGGGTTTCAAGAACACATCCACGAATTTGGAGATGGGTTCAAACACAGAGTCACACCCGGACACTATCGGGCGTCCTGGAGGTGTCAAGGGGTCCTTATGTACTTTCGGGAGAAAGTACAAATGGGGAGTCCGTGGATAACGCTTCACCAGATATTCAGATTCTTTTGGTCCAAGTATCCCTGCTTCTCTGGCAGTGTTGACCAATCTTCCAATTTCGTCCTGGATCTGTGCAGTGGGATCATGCGTGATCCGTCGGTACCACTCCTGGTTCTACACGTGATTCCGACCTTCAGTTCGATATAAATTTTTAGACCAGAGAACCACCGCGCCCCCTTTGTCTGCTTGCCTTATTACTGCTTCCTGTTGCGTCTTGAGTTCTTGAATGGCTTCTTTGTGTTTTTTCGTAATGTTTAGGGGGACGAAAGGACGTTTCTTCTCCAACGAGTTCAAGGCAGACATGACTGAGCGTTCAAAAGCTATGATGTTCTTGGAGACATTGTGGTTCGGTGGACAAAAGGTAGACTTATTCCTCAGGCCCGAGGCTTCTGAATGGAGTTGATCACTGGACTCCTTGAAGAACCATCGCAAACGGACTTTGCGGAAAAATTCCGTGACCTCCAGTTTGATTTTGGTAAAATCCATGGCGACCCCCGGTACAAAGGAAAGACCCATTTCTAGAACTTCTTGTTCAGCTCTTGTTAGTACTTTTTCCGAGATGTTAATGATGGCAGATGATTTCATGAGTTGTAATGTTTCTTGCGGGTGGTCATCTCCCATTGGGGTTTGAATCTCGTCCGCTTCTGCTGTTGGCCCTGCCCTAAAAAAGGCCTCTTTGCAGTATTCCTATTCTGTTGGTTCCTGTTCGAAGTACCCTCTCCTGCATCAGAGTCCTCCGTTGATTCAGACGAGGATGTCTCAGAGAATGTAGTAAATCTCCTCTTCGATCTTCCCTGATTGCTATTCAGGTATCTAGTAGAGTCAGGTCTACTATAAAAATCATCTTTCAAATAGGGATACACAGTCTCGATATTGAAGTTCTTTTGATCTTTCTCAAACTTTGACGTTTTGAAATTGATGGTATTATCCCTGAATGTCACCAACTCTTTTTCGATCTTCTCCAAAAGAGCTTTAGCTTCAATTTCCGTATGGTTATCCCTGATGGCTTGGAGTTGTTCTTCGATTTCCTCCTCTTCCTTTTTGAGAATTCTCTGGGCGGTTTCCACTGTATGCACCATCAGGTCCCTACTACATTTAGTACTAATAAAGCTGAAACCTTTGCGGTAGACAGGATCGTCGGTAAAGATGACAGGGACGTTCTTGATTTGGAGACCCCATGGGATCGTTCCGGCTCGGAGATTGGCAAGTAGGAAGTGACCGTGGAGTTCTGTGCGAACATGTTTTTTACGCAGTCTCGTCAATTTATCCGCAAAGTTGAGTTGTTTGGCTGTGCTGCTGAGTTTGACAGAGGAAAAAAGATTGGAGTCAGAGAGGAGTTTTTTAATGTGATCCTCGCTGAACGACAGCGTGTCCTGTTCAGCCATGTCTATTTGACAGGAGGGCGCACCCCCCTCTTAACAATAAATGTACAAAATCGACCAACGATTTATAAGTCGAAGTGAAAAAGAAACACCATACGAGCAACCGCCCGCTCAACCAAACTGTGAAACAGTAAAGGTATTGGATCCTACATCTGACCAACCCGGATCTCAAAAATAGGAAAAACAGAACAGGGTGGCTGGACAGGATTATTCGGGAAACAATTCACCAGACACACAGTCAATCTGTACCGTGTGACCACTGGATTTAATTTTCCAAACAAGTTTATTTTTCTTTTTTACATTTATCAGCAATTTTTTGTAACACAAGCACAAACAAAACCACTGTCAATTCAAAAGGTTCATATATACAGTATCTACAAATGCACACATTTACAAATTTACAACAAAGAATCAAACAAAAGATTGGTTAGACACACCAAAAGACAATCACAAATGTATAATAATTCAAATAAATTGCAATTATATACAGTGCAGAGATTAATCCATAAGCGAACAAACGGGAACCAGTCCTAGAGATTGAAAAAACCAAGTGACAGGCTGGGTTGAGATCAAAAACAAGCCTGCCTGTCAACGAAAGCCTGTGGTGTAATGTTAAATAGGGTTGCAAGGCTAGGATACAGAGTGGTGGTATGATTTACATCCTAGCGGCACCCTTTGTTGTAGCCACAGGGTGGTATTGTCGACGCGTTTCGAACCTAAGTATTCAAGGTTCTCTTCAGGACAGGGACTGGGAAACAGATTCTGCAAAAAAGTACAGAGTTTGGTGTCAGACGTACATTGACGTACTGTAAAATGCCTACTCAGACTCCATGAGAAGTGGAAAGTATTTACCTGCACGCGGGCACAAAGGTTGCCGTGGCGTAGGTATGTCCTGTTCACACCTAAAAGACATATATAAAGGTGCTTAATGCACGGGAATTAAAAGGGTCGCACTAGGAAAGGCGAACGGGCTGTCCTATGTATGAATCATACCTGCAATAGGCGCAGAGCAGGACTTAAGGCGTGGTGTCAGGCTTCAGAAGCTTGCAGGTATCAGGGCGGCTCACATTATTTTGCGCGTGTAGGTAAATACTTTCCACTTCTCATGGAGTCTGAGTAGGCATTTTACAGTACGTCAATGTACGTCTGACACCAAACTCTGTACTTTTTTGCAGAATCTGTTTCCCAGTCCCTGTCCTGAAGAGAACCTTGAATACTTAGGTTTGAAACGCGTCGACAATACCACCCTGTGGCTACAACAAAGGGTGCCGCTAGGATGTAAATCATACCACCACTCTGTATCCTAGCCTTGCAACCCTATTTAACATTACACCACAGGCTTTCGTTGACAGGCAGGCTTGTTTTTGATCTCAACCCCGCCTGTCACTTGGTTTTTTCAATCTCTAGGACTGGTTCCCGTTTGTTCGCTTATGGATTAATCTCTGCACTGTATATAATTGCAATTTATTTGAATTATTATACATTTGTGATTGTCTTTTGGTGTGTCTAACCAATCTTTTGTTTGATTCTTTGTTGTAAATTTGTAAATGTGTGCATTTGTAGATACTGTATATATGAATCTTTTGAATTGACAGTGGTTTTGTTTGTGCTTGTGTTTCAAAAAATTGCTGATAAATGTAAAAAAGAAAAATAAACTTGTTTGGAAAATTAAATCAGGTGGTCACACGGTACAGATTGACTGTGTGTCTGGTGAATTGTTTCACGAATAATCCTGTCCAGCCACCCTGTTCTGTTTTTCCTATTGCTGGTAAGAAGGAAGCTGTAGCATTCATCTCCGCCATATGGCCTGTTCATGCTTGGTTCTGCACTTTGCATCATCCTACCAATACATTCAGAGACACTCACCTTGGACCTCGACATGGACTGCCATATTCAGTTCTGTTACCAATGACACAGAAATCAGACTGCGGACTGGACTCTTCCTCTTCCGATGAACTTGTCATTCCCTGAATGACTATGACTGACCCTCCGCGTGCAAACATTGTGAAGTGGGGTATGCGTGGCCCTGTACTGCTCCAGCTACAACACTCCACTGAATGTGCATTAAACGTTAATTTTCACACAGATGTGTCATGTCCATGATCATTCAAGTGTTGAAGTATGGCTGGAAGTAGGGTCAGTGGGTCTCCCTTACGTCCATGTTGCTCATGTTGTGGGGCTTGAGTCACAGGGTGCTACATTGCTGATTGTGGTCCTGGTAGCTCCAACGCCACAACAGAGACACACGCATGTGTTACTTCCTTGTCTAGTCCAGGACGGAACAATGCCCAGTGCCCCGGGTCAATGTTCAAACCCCTACGCTGGACAGGCATATGCCAGGACAGCCCACTCCGCTCACACTCACAGAGGGGGATGCAACGCTAAATGTCCCAGGTCCTCCCTGTCGTGATCTGGTGATCACAGGTCTAGTTGTCAGCATGGCACAGCCACTCCCTCACGGCTGGTTCACACCCACGCCACACCCATCCAGCACACGCATCACAGCACATGTGACCCTGCCAATAAAAAGGGCCGGTGCACGCGCTGGACGCCATTTCCACTCTCTTTTGGGGTGTATGCGTGTTGGTGTTAATTATGCATGTGGGCCTAGGGCACTACCACATCACATTCCCCACTGGCGGAGGTGACATCATGGCGTAGTGGCCACATGACTCAGTAAGAAAGGGACCATGAGTTGAGGTGCACAGAGTTGGTGGCATCCAAGGCTCTTTGGCCAGATCGGGCCTACTGCCACGGGAGCATGACATTCGGGGCACTGAGATAGTGGTACCTTGAGTGCTGAGCGGGTGTGCAGCCTGCGATAATGCGCTGTGCTGGTGGGACTGGTGAGGATCTGTGTGTGCCCTGCTTGACCGCAGTGTAGGCCTGAGCCTAGCGCCATGGGGCGCGGCCTCACGGTTCACAGACTTAGTAGCACCTAAAGCGCTTAGCGGTTGTGCAGCCTGAGATGATGCCGTGTGCACTGATATGTTCTCTGCCCTTGCGAGATCAAGACCCAGAGTCACGTGTGTGACCTTGTGGCCCGTGGTGCGGGTCAGCAGGCTGTGGAGGCTGCCAAGGTCATGGGCCCCGGGCTTGGAGCTTTCTCTGAAATGTGAAGGGCCCTCTTGGAGACATGCAAGTGGCGGAAGGTGAGCAGTGGGGCCTGGGTTTGCAGGGGCGGCCAGGCAACGCTGAGCGGCGGGAGGGGCTGGGGTGCAGCAGCTTGTGTGCGCAGGGGCAGGCAAGCGATGTTGACGTGTGCAATGATGTGAGCTCTGCCATCATTGACTCTGGACTCTGTTTCAGATGAGGGACATGGTGGACTGCAGTGTATGCCCCCACGTGGTTGGAGACACACCAGTGGCAGAAGGTGAGCAGTGAGGCCTGGTTCCTCAGTGACGGCACTCTCTATCCCACTCTCCCTCTTTCTCTCTCCCTCTCTCCCTCTTTCTCTCTCCCTCTTCCTCTCGCCCTCTTTCTCTCGCCCTCGTTCTCTCGCCCTCGTTCTCTCTCCCTCTCTCCCTCTCTCTCCTTCTTTCACTCTCCCTCTTTCTCTCTCCCTCTTTCTCTCGTGCTCTCTCCCTCGCTTTCTTTCTCTCTCTCGTTTTCTCTCTCTCTCTGTGTCCTTTGATGTGCGCATGACACACTTTCTTATCTTGGTTTTTGTTTTGCAGGCTATGAGTAACAGATTGTACAGTGAAGACCCTTTATGAATGTGCCAAATATTGTTTTTGAGTCTATTTAGAATAAAACGATTTGTTTTTAATTAAAATTTGAATGTATGCTTGACTGTCCACACAGGAATGTTCTTTTTGGTAAATGTGCGACATCATGCCAATTGTTTGGTACATGATTCCGTACGGTTGATATGAGATGTCTTTGTCAGGGGGGGGTGACCGGGATGGGCATGGGAGTGGGAGGGTGGCAGCCGGGGGGGGTGGTGTTGTGGAACTCTTGGGTATCCGAGCTGCATGATCAGTGGCTCCATGGCATCTGTTGTTCTTCTGTTGTGGCTGTGGGCTAGGCTCCCATTTCTGGTGCAGGTTGTCGTCCGACTTAACACCAGGTCAGAGCAGGTGTAAAATCCCTGCTGGAAACGCACCTTATCGCCTGTTTTGGGATCTTATCGCCGATCTGGCTGGTCATTGTGAATGTTGCAAAGTTGTGTAGTCGCGACTTTTTACACGGGAACGCCTGCTCTGAATATCATTAGCGTTATTTGTTGCTGTCTTCCGTGGCAATATTTTTGCTGCCTGCTATCGCAGGAGAACTGGTGATATCGGTTGGCAGCAGCAGCTTGTGAGTGGTGAGATATATTTATAGCCATTTTGGCGGCGATAAAGTGCCGATAACTCTGTGATAAGTCCTTGAGAATATGCCCCAAAAAATTAAACAGTTTTCAAGGGTACATTTTATTTTCTGCTGCCCAGTGTTCAGGCCTGCCAAGTATCACTCATCACGTGTGACCCTAAGGCATTTCAGTGTGGTGTTCCGCATCACCGCACTGGAATGCATTGTCACGCACTTTTAATACCACCGAAACTGGCTACATAGTGCGTGCGAGCCGGCTCTGCAGATCCCCTGCAGACTTGCCACCAGCAGCTAGCTCAGTTAACAAAGAGTTAAGGATGTTGATTCTTAGTCTACTCCCCAAGTCTGGCTGTGTGTGTGCTACAAATGTTACAATCTGACTGAGGCCTCAACCTGTCTGGATTAAATTCTTCCCTGCGCCTGTGGTGCCGTGCAGCTGTCTGTAGCACCAGAAACCCGGGGCGGGGCCTGCCCTTGGCAGTACAGTTCTGCTACTACTGGTAATCCGGACGTGACCTCACAAGAAGTAAGGTTGCCAGAACTAGAAGCGGCGTGGCTATGGACTTGTCGAGAGTAAGGCTGTCTGAGTTTCAAGTGCGCTGCTGCCTCTCAGCAGCCTGCGCATAAAATAGACCCAGCGGTGTTCGGACCGGCGCAGACTGCAGCATGGACTGCAGACTCACTCAGACTTTGGAGCATGATGGCCCAGGCTGCGCATCATGAGAGGCATCATCACCGGCATTGCAGTGATTCTGCCAGGCACTGACACTGTGCGGCTCACACCGCCGCGGCGCCGGACCCGACTGTGTGAGAAAGTCAGTCTTCCTGTCTAAGACTGTATGACAGAAGTAAGTTCCAGTAATACTAGTTTGGCCAGGCAGGCGCTGCTGCTACCCTGTACCAGAAATCTCGTCTCTCTTTTATAGCACGGGTCTTCAAGGTGGTGTCCTCAGAGAACTTGAAGGTGCTGCTTTCCTCTTTTCTTACCCACTCTTCGAAAACAATCGAAGGCATAGAAAGAATAACTGTACATATTTGAGCAATAAAGGGACTTAGATTACAGGTATCCAGTGGGAAAATACTATTAAGATGCAGCCAGAACCAGTGAACAGATTTACACCAAACTTGGAATGAAAGCAGAACCTAACTCAGAAGATGGTTATGTGTTGGTTTGGTGTAATTCAGGTCAGTAGTTTGAGATATTAGTATACAAAAGCAGTCTTAGAACAGTTAACACTGTTGTATATTGCTGTGAATTTTGTAAGACATGTGATTGGCTAGCTAAGAGCTCTGTAAATGTCTTTGCTGCCATCTCAAAACTCTCCAGTCGGTCATGACTTGATAGTATCTTGCTGTGGTAATAATGTTGAACAGCCATGAGAAGATAGGGGAAGGCTGTAATTTCTGATATTTAGAAGTTTTTTATTGTCTTCATTGCATGATTTTTGCTCGCGAGAAAGTGTTGTTGAGATGTCACTCATAATTTCACTGAAATTATAAAAATATCACACATGGCAATCTGAAACCTTGGCAGCTATGAGTGTTATTTCTTATCGATACCAAAGAGGATTAGGGACGGAGCGTTTGAGCAAATCAAACACTCACCCCCAGTCAACTCATCTGGGTTTAATCCATCACCATTGTTTAGCTCACTCCACCACTCCAGTTCAGACATGGCCATATGCAAATCAGTCTGACCCTATGCCTCATGGGAACAATCCAGCCCAAACTGCAAAGCAATGTCTTCCTTGGACCGGAAACAAGCATCCTGGGACCGGTTTCAGATTCATAATCCTCATCAGCCAGGCTATCTTGAATCCAGTGGTAGAGTGAGCAAGGGACCCACGTCTGGGCATGCCCTGCGCACTTAGGGGGAACAAACCATACCAAAGAGGATGATGGGCGGAGCATTTGAGCAAATCAAACACTGACTCCCAGTCAACTGATCTGAGTTTAATCCATCACCATTCTTCAGCTCACTCCACCAGCCCAGTTCAGACATGGCCATATGCAAATCAGTCTGCAGTTTTGGCATGGGGAGCAAAAAACTATGGGCCTCATTTATGAGAAGTGACGCATCGCTGCGCAAAAGCAGAGATGCGTCACTTCTCAGTGCGCCCTCCTTGCGACATGAATGATGCGTCATATTTACTGTATGATGCATCATGTCGCAAGGAGTTACAGATACATCAGTATTTCTGACGTATCTGTATGGCGCAAAAGGGACGCATTGCTTGGGTGTGTCACAAAAGTGACGCAACTCCAGCAATGTGTCCTTTCACATGGGGCTTGCGTCAGTCTTATGCCTGCTGTGAGGCAAGCGTAAGATGTTGACGCATTTGAGTCCCAGAAGTGGCGCAGTAAAATCTGGTAGATTTCACTGCGTCACTTCTACAACCCTTTCTTGCGTCAATACGCCCCCTTGCATACATTATACCTGGCGCAGGTATAATGTGGTGCAGGGGGTTACAAAGTGACGCATCTACTCAGATGCGTCACTTTGTAAATATGGTGCAACACGGCGCATTTTTTACGCCACTGGTGCGTCACAAACAGTGACGCACCGGCGGCGTTAAAGTGACGCACACCCTCATAAATGAGGCCCCCATGGATTTAGGCCCAGATCTCTGTACTGGGGTGAATGTATGACATTGTTCTGCATTTCGTCCATCCTTTTTTCCTATTTCATTTGTCACCCCGAGTGGGACGGATATGCTCAGACGTGAGTGCCGTGCTGTCCAGTGGAATCAATCTATCTTGGCTGATGAGGGCTGAAAGCCTGAAACTGGTCTTAGGATGCTTGTTTCTAGTCCGGAGAGGACCTGGTCTGGCAGTTTGGGCTGGACTGTTCCCATTGGGTACAAGGTCAAGACTGATTTGCATGTGGCTGGGTCCAAACTGGAATGAAATGGTGAGTAAAAAAAGGATGGCATTAGGTCCAGATCTCTGTACTAGGGTGAATGTATGACATTGTTCTGCATTCTGTTCATCAATTTTTCTTTTTGCATTTGTTATTTTTTATCCTCTTCTTTTTAGTTACAAAAAAGGTGGGAGGGCAACGCCCATTTTGACCATTAATGCAGCCAGCCCCCTTTCCTGGCACCCTGTGCATGGATGTGGGAGGGGATCTTAGCAGCTGGCTCCCTGGACTGGAGGTTCGGCCTCCCCTAGAGTGGGCGGGGCTCCAGAGGAGACGTCACAGCTCTCTAATAAGGCAAAGTTCGAAGTTAGCCTGGGAGCAGGGATGAAAATGTAAACCCGAGCGTGGCCCTCTGTCGGCAGTCAGTAGAATTGCAGTATATATTGCAGTATATATTCTGAAGGAAATCTCCAGTGAAGCCATAGTATTGGAGAGATGGCAAATCCGCATACCCATAATGCATCTGTGTAGGCATGGAACTGTCACCGCCGCAAAAGACCATTATCGATAATTATTGGACATTAATTTTGAAACTGTTTGTTACACAGGAGCTCGTTCTGTTCGTTATACTGATTGCTGTAGAGTGATACCGCCCTAATTGTGTGATGTAAAAAATATATAGTATTCGTGTAGTGTGACAGATAGAGAATATTTCGAAGTAGATGCCACAAATATTTATTAAAGTTAGGTTAAGTTAAGTAAAGTTAAGTATATAAAGGACCCGCAAGGAGCGGAAATAGCAACAACAGGTGGTAACGGGCGCCAGCTGTCATCTAACATGACAGTTGAGCTGACGTCATATAAATAGCATACGAACATTCCATGATCTGACATAGTGATGTCAGATCATGGAGGTAGAAAACATACTGCTTATCAATCCCCCTTCACATAATATATAGAAAGGTACAACATCTCCCTTTTTTCGCATGAAGAATAAAACATATACAATGTAATTACTCCATTACATAGTCTTTGAATCTCGCGGGCAGACTGATGTTTCTCCCACTTCTAGAAGACATTCCCTCCATAGTTTCAGAATTGATTTCTGTTGCATCCTTGCTTTTCCTGTGCTTGTTTGTTATCTGTAAGTTTACCCATTATGCTGGAACCTGGAATGTGTGATGCGTGCTTGCATCTTACATCCTTGGTTCCAGATTCTACTCCAACTGTTTTATCTCCTGCATCTTCAGCCTAACAGGTGTGCTGTGCTTCTGCTATTCAACTTTAAAATAAATTACCATTTTTATACAAAGGAGCCTCTTACTTTTTTACACTGGCGACGGAGGGACCCTCATCTATATTCTGCCACATCTATTCGAAGCACAGGAGCAGAAATATAAAGAATCCACGTTATCGTCATCTGATGTTGATCTATCCACTTCAAGAAGGAAACGGAGCATTTCCTATTTATTTGCCTGTGACTCCGGTGAAACTGCGATAAGTACCCGACCTTTTATTGATTTCTTCGTATTTTCTTCAATTTTCCTCGCAATAACGGCAGCTGCGCTACGTCAGCAAACACCGTTGCTTGGGCCAATCAGCATCTTGCAGTGTTTGCTACTCCTGATTGGCTGTTGATAACCAGCCTCTGTGAGTCATCAAGCGTCATTGCGCACCATCGCGCATTGTATCTCAAGCCTTTGCGCAGCACGCAGTCTTGCAGTGTTTGTTGCCATAGCAACCAAATCACCGAGTGTGTATCACACGAAGAATCACTTCAATTTCACCGGGCAAGCAGATTTTAATTATTTTACTCGAACCGAAAGGATAAAGGTACTGTTTTTACACGCACCTTCTCATTGCATGTGTTCTTATATTTGTTTATTTTGGAAATAATTTTGTGGACAAGAATTTTATAGACACAATAAGTTTCCTCATCAAAACTGTTTTGGAAGTATTATTTCAGTGACTCTGCTTCTATATTCCAAGTTTTATTCTGAAATTTGCGTGGAATTTTCAGTGGAAGTTCGTATTTCTTCCTTTATACTGCCATCTACTGGATGTTTTCAATATTTTTTTATTTTTTGTTGTTTCATTTCTGTTAGTGTTATTTTCAGACAGTCATCTTGACATTCCTTTACTTCCTACTTCCAACATGCAATTTGATCCGCCATCAAAATTTTTACAGTCTAAGGGTGATCCACCTATTCCTTGGACAAGATGGAAAGAGGAATTTTTCACATATCTCAAAGCCATGGATGGAGAACGCATGTCTGCGGAAAAAAAAAAAACATATTTCTACACTGTCTTGGCTCAGAAGGGCAATTAGTTTTTAGAACTTTACCTCATGTAAGATCGGGGGGTGATAGCAATGTTTATGACGAGGCAGTTTCTAGGATTGAAGGGAGATTTAAGCCTATTACTAGCGTCGCACTAAATAGGTTTAAGTTTTATACCAGGGTTCAAGATGAAAAAGAATGTTTTGATGATTTTCTTACAGCTTTACGTGCATTATCTTTACATTGTAACTTTGGCCTTATGACAGACGAAATGATCAGAGATCAGATCATTGTACACGTAAAGAGTAAGAAGGTTCAAGAGCAGTTGTGGATCTTAGGCGATCCTAGTTTGGAAATAGCGATTAGTACTGCTAAAGCTCTTGAACAGTCTGATAAGTGGATAAAAACACTAGATAAAGTATCTACTGCTTCCACCTCTTTGAGTAATTCTACCTCTTCTAGCGAAGTTAGTGTAGTTAAACCCCAGGAACAGAGAAATGTTGTGCCTGCCAATAGGAATGATGGAAGGGCTAGACAAATCTTTTGCTTCAGATGTGGTAATCCTGACCACGTTGCTTCTTTTCCACATTGTCCAGCCATTACTAGACAATGTAATAAATGTGGACGCTCTGGACATTTTTCCAAAATGTGTAAGACTCCCGCAAGACCATTTCAAGACACTAAAAGGTCTTCCTTTCCTACATATAAACGTCCTTCTGGAAATGTATCATATGTCAATGATGAAGCTGGTAATGATTCAGATATTAAGGAATTTGGTATTGTTGTTTCCGTACAGGAATTTATAGACTTGTCTCAAACAGACACACTATCTTCTCCTAGGAGTCCTGTTACTATTTTGGGAAAAATATTGGAGCTTATGGTGGACTCCTGTTCTCCTTGGACCATTATCACACATGAGTATTGTATTAAGTCCTTTGGGGATTTAATTGACATTGATTCTTTATCGAAACCTGATATAGGTGGTTTCAATTTTGATGGGTCCAGGATAAATTTTATTGGCTTTAAGGAAGTTGTGCTTACAATCAAATGTAATTCTGCTTGTATAAAACTTTACGTTGCATGGAAAGGAGTAAATGTATTGGGGTGGAGGGATCAAGCAAAACTTGGTGTTTCCTTAAACCCTAGACTTAAAGATCCCGTATCAGTTCTAGCTATATCTGATGGAGATTCTACTGAATCACTGGAGTTCACAGAGATCTCTAGTAGTTTTCCTAAAGTATTTTCAGACAAATTAGGCAAATTAAATGGATTTAGTCACAGGATCAAAATCAAACCCAATTCTGTACCTGTTAAACAGAAATTAAGAGGAGTACCAATTAGTATTAGGGATGAACTTAAAGACATGCTGGATTCCATGGTAAAAGATGGTATAATTGAGGAAGTGGAATCGTCCGAATGGGTTTCCCCCATTGTTTTAGCCATTAAACCTGATAAAAGTATTAGGCTATGTGTAGATTTAAGAGCACTTAATAAGAGTTTGGTTACAGATTGTCACCCACTTCCTAACATAAATGAAATGCTTTGCATGTTAGATGGGGCTAGTGTATTCTCAACATTAGACCTTAGATCTGCTTATCACCAGATCGAACTCACTGAAGATTCTAAACAATTTACTGCATTCATCACCCCTCATGGATTATTTCAGTTTAAGAGGATGCCATTTGGTTTAGCCTCAGCGGCTTCAGTGTTTCAAAGAGCAATGTATCATATTTTTAAAGACCTAACATTTGTCAAATGTTTTCAAGATGATATTCTTGTATTTTCAAAAAATAGCTGTGAACATCATGCTCATCTTAAGGATGTCTGTGCAAAGTTAGAACTGTTTGGTTTAACTATTAAGGCTAGCAAATGTAAATTCTTCTGTAAATCGGTAGAATATTTAGGACATACCCTCTCTGGAGAAGGTGTAGTACCAAAACAAAATCTTGTAGATGCCATTATGAAAGCACCAGCTCCTGATACTAAAGAAAAATTGCTCTCTTTTGCGGGGTTATGCGAGTATTATAGTAAATTCATTCAAAATTTCGCTAACAAGATGGAACCCTTAAGAGAACTGACTAGGAATTCAGCAAAATTTGTGTGGACAGACAGGCAAGATATTGCTTTCAAACAAATTAAGAGTGAGATTGTTAATGCTCCCACTCTTAAATCGTTTTGTATTAATAAGAGATGTATCCTCACTGTGGACGCTAGTTTGTATGGCATTGGTGCTGTGTTAAGTCAGAGTGCTGGAAAGGATGAATGGTGCGTAGCTTTTGCCTCTAGGACCCTATCTTCCACTGAAAGAAGATACTCTGTTATCGAAAAGGAGTTACTAGCCTGCATTTGGGCTGTAGAACACTTTAGAAATTATGTGTGGGGAAACAGATTTGTTTTGAGAACGGACCACAAACCGTTAGTAGGAATTTTGTCTCCTGGGGGTGGTTGGAACTCGACTGCAAGAATTGCTCGTTTGTCTTCACGTCTTCAGGAATATGACTTTGAGGTTATTTATGTTCCTGGTAAAAGCAATGTCACGGCAGATTTTCTTTCCAGGTTACCATGTAGTGAGAATGAGGTTTCTACCAGTGATCTAGATGTTGATGTGGTTGCTTCCATTGAAGATTGTATATCTCAGGAGTTCTCAACTTTAACTGAGGAAGAGTGGTTTAAAGAGATGGGAAAAGATTCTGTTTGTCAACAAATTTTGAACTTTGTAAAAGATGGATGGCCTAATAGTAAGTCCATTCCTTCTGAATTGGCTTCTTTTTCTCAGATTGCTTCGGAGATTGAAGAGTTTGGTGGTTTTCTTTTCAAGACTGGTAAGCTAATTCCTCCTGCCTCTTTACAAGAGAAGATTTTGTTGTTGGCTCACCAAGGTCACATTGGTATGTCATCTATGAAACGTTTGGTTAGAGAAAACTTCTGGTGGCCGGGTATTGACAAAATGATTGATAGGATGGTAAGGGAATGTTCTCAATGTATTAGCAGCGATAAAATGCTTCATTTGTCTTCTGCTCCTCTTAAACCTGTAGCTTGGCCTAAATTCCCTTGGCAAAAGGTGGCTTTTGACATCTCCGGTCCTTTTAAACAATTGCCTTTGAATGCCCGTTTTGCCCTAGTTTTGGTAGATTACCATTCGAAATGGCCGGAAGTTAAATTTGTAAGTAATGTTTCTTCTCAGGCTGTTTTGCTTTTCTTGAAAGAGACTTTTGCTAGGGAAGGTTTTCCTGAGACCTTTGTCACTGATAATGGCACGCAGCTGATTTCTTCTGAGGTCGAACAATTTCTCGACAGCTGCAGTATTAAACATCATACGGTTTCTTAATATGAACCTAGGGAGAATGGTCAGGTAGAACGTTTTAATCGGGTCCTCAAGGATTGCATTACTGGGATTAGCTCTTCTGATGATTCTTGGTTGAATGTGGTCAGAAATAGACTCTGGGTCTATCGCATCACTCCTCACTCGGTCACAGGTGTGAGTCCATTCAAACTCCTGAAGGGTAGAGAACCTACTTCTGTCATTTGCCCCTGGTGGATTAAAAAGCTTAACAAGAATGATTCTGAAGTCAATATGGAAAGTGTTGCTAAGCGTGTTGAAAATAAGCAACAATGTATGAAAGATGTATTTGATTCAAAAATGAATGTAAAACTTCACGATTTTGTTGTAGGTGAGTGGGTGAGGGTAAAAAAACCTGGTTTTCTGGTTAAAGGATCCTCTAAATTTTTCCCTCCTATTAAGGTGGTCAAAGTGTTCAAAAACAGTGTTGCCACACAAGACGGTAGAGTTTGGAACGTTCGTAGGGTGGCAAGGTGTCCAAATTCCCCTTCACCATCTTGTGCGCAGGTTAATGTTTCTCCTCATGTGAAGGTTAATGGACCTTCCCAGACTTTTCCCCTTAAAAAATTGTCCATTGCTTCTAGGGTCAAATCTGATGTTAGACCTAAGAATGTACCTAGTAGATATTTGTGTTAAATCTTCTTTTATAGGGATAAGAAGTGTTGCATCCTTGCTTTTCCTGTGCTTGTTTGTTATCTGTAAGTTTACCCATTATGCTGGAACCTGGAATGTGTGATGCGTGCTTGCATCTTACATCCTTGGTTCCAGATTCTACTCCAACTGTTTTATCTCCTGCATCTTCAGCCTAACAGGTGTGCTGTGCTTCTGCTATTCAACTTTAAAATAAATTACCATTTTTATACAAAGGAGCCTCTTACTTTTTTACAATTTCACTAGCAATTTCAGTAGGTGCTCTTGTGTCAACATCCCTAGGTTTCAAGATAGTGGCATCATGCGTTATAGCAGAGTCATTTTCATCAACAGAGGTACACATGGAACTATCAACTAACTCCGAGGTTTACCAGGCTCTTCCAAAAAACGGGGAGGAGCACATATATTGTTGCTCTCAGCCATTTTTCTTTGGTTTTGTCACTTTAGAGAAACAAGTCTATTTTTCTGTTATTATATTTATCTTTCTGAATAATACTTGTTCCAGTTATTTAAATCGCTCACTTCTTATAGTGTAATATATGCACACAGCTTACAATAATACCGCTTTTCCGTTTATGAAACAGCCTTTCTTTTCCATTTAATAAGGTTTTCTTTTAACATAGCACAGTGCTCGACGTGAATCTCCAACAACGCTCTGTGTTTACATATGTGATTTTTATTTTCAAAATGGCCGCACGCTTCCACGTACGATGACGTTGCACACTTGCGGTCCAATCAGCACTAGGAACCAAAACTCCCAGAGTGCTTCACGCGTCACAGCTGAGGAGAATGACAGCCTTCAGCAGACGCTCGAACCTGACAGGATTGCGCGCCAAAAGTAAGTCCTCGCAGCTGCCGCTTTCAGATCCCAACATTCCCTCAGCGCTTATCCTTCTCCTCGATTTACCATCCATGTCAATTTCAAGCGCAATAACGATCAAGACTGTTTATCCTTAGTCGCGCTCACATCCGCCTCGGTAGCTTAAGTTAATCCTTAGTCGCGCTCATTTCAAATTATTAGCTTCCACGCTGTCCATCCTTTAAATTATTATATTCATGCTTTACTTCTCATTCACGACACAGTTATTATGTGAAATGTACTCACATCGAGAAGTTCTCCACCTTTCCGCTTTTAAATATTCCTCAGGTTACAGGTTTCTTCAATCAAACCCACAACGGTAGGAACTTCACTTTAAGTGCCCGCAGGTCCTTTATTTCATCCCATCCTCGTCGCCAATTTGTAGTGTGACAGATAGAGAATAATACGAAGTAGATGTCACAAGTATTTATTAAAGTTAAGTTAAGTATATAAAGGACCCGCAAGGAGCGGAAATAGCAACAACAGGTGGTAACGGGCGCCAGCTGTCATCTAACATGACAGTTGAGCTGACGTCATATAAATAGCATACGAACATTCCATGATCTGACATAGTAATTTCAGATCATGGAGGTAGAAAACATACTGCTTATCAACCCCCCTTCACATAACATATAGAAGGTACAACAATTCGGTGTAAGAAACGAGCAATAGGGTAGGTTATTATGGATAAGCAAGTCAGGTTGGCAGTTTCATTTTGTGTGCGATTCAGTACAAACGTAATATGCTTATGCTGCCGTGTTTGGAATTTGTGACTGAAACTGTTTTATCAATTTCCTACGAAGTTCAAAGTATTGATTGAATGTTTTAACGTTTTATGTAGTTTTAAACATTGTTTTTCTATAGAGCCACCAAATGCGCTTACGTTGCCCATGATCCTCCGGGCTCTACTCGCTGTCGCTTCTGGTACTAACAGTAAGAACACTGGGGCATATTATCAACACAGGCGATAAAATTATCGCTTGCTTTATCGGCAGAAAACTGCCGCAAAAGCGGCTTTAGCGGCAGTTTTCTGCCGATAAAGCAAGCGATAATTTTATCGCCTGTGTTGATAATATGCCCCACTAGATCAACAGTCTCCCCCTCGTCGTGTGTTGTCAGCCCGGGATGAGACAGCTTCCCGGGCACACACAGTCGTTCCGAGTACTTCACAGGTCTTTTAGAGACCTTTTGCCAGTTAATAAGGCTTTGATGCCCCCCCCCTGCTTAGAGCCCCCGCAACTCCACTCTGCATTTTGCTTGAAGAATCCGCCCCCTCTCACCCCTAAATTTGACTCTAGTTGCGCTTCTGAGTCTGAAGGAAATAACGAATGAGGCACTGATATATGAGAGATGTAAATTAGGCATACCCATAATGCATCTGTGTCAGCATAGAACTGTCAGCAGCGAAAACCATTATCGATAATACTAAACCTTGATTTTGAAACTGTTCTGTAATATAGGAACTGGTTCTTTTGGTTACACCGATGGACTTTCACTGATCCCGCCCTAACTATGTCATTTAAACAATATATATGATGCGTGTACATTTTAAGCTATAATGTATATGATGAGTAAATTCGGAATTCAGTTGCACTCTGTGTGGCCCTGATGCACGTATTTGAACTTGAATTTTTGGAAGATCTCAGTTTTGCTGAGGTCTGATGATTTAGTACAAAGATAATGTGCAGTCATGTATAGAAGGCGATGTTGAGGTCTGATGATTTAGTACAAAGATAATGTGCTGTCATGTATAGAAGGCGAACTGTTTCAGCAATCACCAACAAAATTCAAAATTAAGTTTATGTGTTGATATGTTTTCTGTAAATGGGCTCACATTGTCCATGAACTCTGGGCGGAGCAGCAGCTCTAATGTTGTGTGTATATGTATATGGCGAAACATCACCCCTCATCCTCCTGGACCTGTCGCCTTCGACACGGTCTGCATTGGCATCCTAAAGACACGCCTCCAAGAAGCTGGAATCCAAGAGAAGGCCCTTGACTGGACCACGTCCTTCCTCTCCGGCAGAACCCAGAGAGTCCGCCTCCCACCCTTCCGAACCGAAGCCACCGACATCATCTGCAGCGTCCCTCAGGGCTCCTCCCTCAGCCCGACGCTGTTCAACGTCTACATGGCCCCCCCGCACAAGTGGCCTTCCATCACGACCTCAACATCATCTCATCTCCTACGCCGACGACACCCAGCTCATCCTCCGCCTCACCAAGGACCCATACACCGCCAAAACCAACCTCCACAAGGGAATGAAGGCCGTCGCCGACTGGATGAGGAGCAGCCGTCTGAAACTGAACTATGACAAGACGGAGGTCCTCATCTTCGGACCCACACCTTCAGCCTGGGACGACTCCTGGTGGCCGACCACACTGGAAACAGCACCGACACCCACCGACCATGCACGCAACCTAGGATTCATCCTCGACTCTTCCCTCTCCATGTCTAAGCAGGTCAATGCTGTCTCCTCCTGCTACAACACCCTCAGCACGCTCTGCAGGATCTACAAGTGGATACCGACCGAAACAAGAAGAACGGTGACACAGGCCCTCGTCAGCAGCAGACTGGACTACGGCAACGCACTCTACGCAGGAATCCCAGCCAAACACCTACGACGGCTACAACGCATCCAAAACGCCTCTGCCCGACTGATCGTCAACGTCCCCCGTCGCAGCCATATCATCCCCCACTTGAGAGACCTACACTGGCTCCCCGTCGACAAGAGGATCACCTTCAAGCTCCTCACCCACGCACACAAAGCACTCCACAACGCCGGACCAGCCTACCTGAACAGCAGACTCAGCTTCTATACCCCCACCCGCCAGCTCCGCTCCTCCAGCCTCGCCCTCGCCGTTGTCCCCTGCATCCAACGAACGACCTCCGGCAGCAGATCCTTCTCCTACCTCGCCGCCAAGACCTGGAACACCCTCCCTACCCACCTACGGCAGACCCATGACCTACTCACCTTCAGAAGACTCCTCAAGACCTGGCTCTTCAAGCAGTAGCGACACCCCCCTCCCCTCAGCGCCTTGAGACCCTCATGGGTAAGTAGCGCGCTTTACAAGTACTCTGATTGATTGATTGATTGTATTTCTATTCGTGCGCTGAATTTCGGTAGGGAGACAAAATATCGAAATTAAAATATCGATATACAATAATATCGATGTTTTAATATCGATGGACAGAATATCGATTTTAAGGTATGTGTGTTACTAATATCGAAATTTTGTTTAGTGTAATGTATTTTATTATGTATTTTATATGTTTGTTAAACATGTTTTTAATGTATGTTTAGAAATTAGTAATTTTGTTTACATTTTGCGTTTTAGTATCAGAGCGGGTTGTGGGTTTATAGGGGAATAGGGTGGGAAGTAATTTAATTATAATTAATTAATTATTATGTGTTTAAAAATATTTTTGATTAATATTTAATTGGTAATTAATAATTAATTGGTAATTATTTATTATTAATTAGTTAATTAAATTAATTAGAGTTAATGTAGCAATATTTTTTTATTTGTTGTTATTGTTAATTAATAATTAATTAGTAATTAATTATTATTAAGTGATTAAATGAATTGTATTTATGTATTGGTATTTATTACTAATTAATTGGTAATTAATAAATTGGTAATGAGTTTTTTAAAATTTTTGTATAATAATTATAAATAATTTATTAATAAATGTTTATTTTTGTAAATATTGTGTTAATTAATTATTAATTGCAATTAATTATTAATTGGTAATTATTATTGTCAATTAGTTAATTTATAATTACATCAATTTCATAATATGAATTTTTATTAATTGAATGATATTTATATTAATTGTGTTTTTTTGTATGTGTAGTGTGTTGTGTGTTAAAGGGGGAGTAGCGTGGGAAGTATTTTTTTGTTATTTAAGTAAATATTAATTATAAATATTTGGTATTTAGTAATATATTTTTGTAAATAAAATATTATATTTTTTTTATTAAAAAAAATCTAATTGATAAGTATGTTAATATAACGTCTACCCTATCCAACGCTTTCCCTACTGTTGCATCCTTTGGAGTGGGAATAGTCATTTTTACCCCTACGCTATCCAACGCTTTCCGTACTTTTGCACACTCTGGAGTGGGAATAGTAATTTTTACCCCTACGCTATCCAGCGCTTTCCCTACTGTTGCACCCTCTGGAGTGGTAATAGTAATTTTTACCCCTACGCTATCCAACGCTTTCACTACTGATGTAGAGTAAGTATATACATTTATTTATATGTAGATTTTTTTATTTGTTTTAAATGTATATGTATTAGTTATTATTTTTTAAATATGTTTTAATGTTTATATCTATAATTTGTTAAATTATATGTATTTTTAAATTATTTTTACATTATTATTAATACATTTAAAAAACCGATATTTTTTACGTCTATATTTTTGTACTACAATATTTTTTTGCCGATATTTTCGTACTTTCCTTCAGGTAGATAGAACTTCGATATTTTTGATGTCGATATTTTGGCTTCGATATTTTTGTACTGTCGATATTATGTAATACATTCCTGAATTTCAGGTGTACTGTGTGTGGTGCTTATGAAGGTGTTCGGAAAATTCTTTTAAAGTTTACATATAGTAATAGATGTCTGAAGATTCAGTACACAAATATGTATTTTTAATATAAGAAATTACTGTGTCCCAAGTCTGATAACGCTTGGGATGTAGGCTATGAATGTTTATTCGTGGTAGCAATTATCGTACACGAAACGTGAATCGAGAAACACGTTCTTCTGAAATTGATGTGCTTACATTTCCCATGATCCCCCGGGCTCTACTCGCAGTCGCTTCTGGTACCAACCGAAGGAACAATAGTTCAACAAAGTCTTATTTTCATTGGTGCAGGGGAAGCCGCATCGCTGACGTGACGATGTGACCGCTCTGAGGACCTCTGTTGGCCGTCAGTGGCATTGCAGTCTTTTGTCTCCATCGAACTCGAGTAGGAACTTTGAAAACAAGCATTGGTTAATCCAGCTTACCCATAATGCATTGCAAGCACCGAACCGCTAGCAGAGTAAGAAACGTCATTAATTATTGGGCATCCATTTGATGTTTTTCCAGTAAATTATATCTATTTAATGACCATATTTAGTGTGAAATATTAAAATATTACACGTTGTCCGCTTGCTAGTCTAATGCTGCCTACACGCAGACAAAACACGTGTGGTGTAAAACTGAAGGATCTGGTAAACCTGGTAAAACAGGGGCATATTACCAACAACTAGCGATATTTATAGCTAAATGGGCTTAGCGATATTTTTTTTATCGCCACGCATCGCCAGATTTTATCGCAGAGATAACGTGCTATTAGCAACATTTATCTCTAAAACGATAAAATATCCGGCGATAGCAGCGAAATGCGTGAATATCGCTCGGAATCCAGCGATATTCAGGCATTAACGCCAATATGGTCTTAACCTGAATATCCACCTCCCTTTCAATATACAGGTTAAGAACTGGTCGGAGCAGGCGTTCGTTTGCAGAGATGTTCGCGCTTAGCGTGAATTTTTTTATCGCTACCCCTGCGTTGATAATAGGCGATAGCGATGTTAGCGACTGCTTTCAGTCCCTAACAGGTTGGGTACGCCCACTTTGCATGTCATTAGCGATAAATATCGCTGACATGCAAAGCGGGCCCCAAACCGCTCGCTATCGCCTCAAAGCTGTCGCTAACTGATGTTAGCGACAGCTTGCTAATAGGGCAATTAAATTATCGGCGCTTTGCGGCCGAAAACAGCTGCAAAAGCGGCGATAATTTCATATCGCCCACCTTGATAATATGCCCCACAATCTGTTGACATATCGTCAGTTTCGGTACCTCTGCTTAGATTAGAAGCCATCCATGATCGGTCCTGTTTAATTAAAAAAAAAATGTAATCTCTAGTTGCATTTTGTTCCAATTTATTGTTTTGTCAGTTCGATTTCCCATTTTGCATTTTCTCAATTATTAACACCTTTTGCACATTTCTTTACTTTCATAAATGTGCCTTTTCCGTTTCATTTCATGATAATTTATTTACTGTAGTTGTCAAGCCTAAGACCAACAGTTTTGCCCCCTGCTTACAGCTCCTTCCCTTCAGCTGTCATTTTCCTTCGAATTGTTTCTGTTCCCACTTTAAGAATGGAGGGGCAGATTTACAAGAAACGTACACATCTCTGTCTTATAGCACGATGCATCAGTTTACTTGCATCACTCAAAAAAAACCTTGTGCCACCATGGATTCATCGCATTTACAATGCGGCGCAAGGATTGACAGATGAGTCACGCATCTGTTGGTGTAAAGGTGACGCATCGCTGGAGTTGTGTCGCAAGCACGACGCAACTCCAGCAATGCTCAGGAATGCCTATTCCTATTGTGCTGCGTCACTCCTTACGTCTACTTCAAGCAGGCGTATGATTTTGACGCAGTGGCGTCATGGAAGTGGTGCAGTAATATCTTATAGATTTCACTGTGTCACTGTTACGAGGCTTTCTTGCGTCGGCATGCCCACCCTGCATACATTATACCTGATGCAGGTATAATGTGGCACAGGGCTTTACAACGTGGCACATCTTCCTAAATGCGTCACTTTGTAAATGTGTCGCAAAGTGGCGCATTGTTTGCGCCGCTGCTGCATCACAAAAGTGACGCAACGGCAGCGTAAAAGTGTCGCAAGGGGCTTATAAATCTGGCCCGGAAACTTGATGTGGAAACGGTCCCTTCCCTCATCCCATTTTTGTAGTAAAATGTTATAACGGAACGCTCTCCTGTAGTATCAAGTCTGTATGCTTGTGTTTTGGAGGGAGATAGTTGCTGTTTTGGGGTCCGGAGTATAGTGCTACTCAGCGAAAGATGATCTGATGCCTTATCAGCGGTAACAAGCGCTATAAAAATGCAAACCCTTCCCTCTTCCATCCCTCAATTATTATTTTTCAATAAAAATAACATTCGCATGTCCACCGCTCAAATACATTTAATATTTCCCTATACTAATTCCCCACGTATCCTTTTTGGGTTCTGGAGTAGCGTGCTACTCGCCGTAAATCGCATCAATGCCTCGTCTGGGGTAGTAAGCACTATATAAATGCAATTGCAGTGTTCTGTATTTTTCAAAGCTTCATAAGAGGTAGTAAGGACTATATAAATTCAATGTATCAATACAGCGTACTGAAAAGCAGTGTGGTGTCTTCATCAGACAGTTATGGACAGAAATGAAGTGCGCAATGAAGTGCAGCAATTTTATTCCATGGGGAAACAGCACAGAGCCCTGTCTACAAAAAAATGGGGCTGCTACTGCTCTCCTTGCGCTGGTTGTCAAACAGGCCGCCTAGAGCCATGATGATGTCTAGCATAGGTTTTCTCCTGGAAGTGTATCCCTTTAGTCTAAAAACTATGCTATAACATACTTTTGAACTTGTCAACATTAAATGTGTGCTGTACTGTGCAGCGCACATGAAACATTTGAGCATTTTGGGGAAATAAAAACATTTCTCCAAGTTAAAACCTGCTGCAACAAGGTTTTATTTTTTACTCAAAGCCTTATCTACAAATGCTGGTTGAAAGGGCTTTACTTCAAAATTACTAGGCATTGCACTGACTTGAGTTAATTTTGAGCAACTTTTATGTATAAAGGGCCTTATTTACAAGAAAGTGCTGCAGCACCGCAAGCCCTTTGGCTGCGCCACACTGCAGCACTTTCAAAGCACAGGACTGCGTCACATTGCAACAATATGTGAAGCATCCCTCTCCATTCCCCTATGCTGGGGCACAATTGGCTGCCATTGGCCACACAGTCACGGCTGTCCCATGGTGCAAACATGCCTGCGTCGCAGGGAGATTGTTTCTGTGCTTGAAGGAGTACTTTTCCTCCACTAAAGCAATAAAAAATAATGAAAAGAGGCTATTTCCTTTACCTGTGTGCTGCAGAATGCAGCACCCAGAGAAAGAGGAAAAAAAAATGTTACCACTTCTCCTTATTGCGCCTCGCTACGTCGGTGGCCTAGTATTCTGACGCATTTCCAGGTTTACCGATGTTTGAAATCTGGAAATGCAGCAGAATACATAGGTGTTGCGTTGGAACATTTATTAAACACAAGTAGGGCTGCTGCTCGTGAATTAATCTACATGGGCTTAGAGGTGCGTGATTGGTGGGGGCATCTTACAAAAAGTGTACAACTTGCCTCACACACCACCTGGTATCATGCTTCATCATAGGCCTTTCTCGCCCGCTTAAAACTCGGGGGCAGATTTACAAGCCCCTTGCAACACTTTTATGGCGCTGTTGCGTCACTTTTGTGATGCAGTGGCGGCATAAACCATGCACCACTTTGCAACTAATTTACAATGTGACGCATCTAGGCAGATGCGTCAAGTTGTAAAGCCCTGCGCCACATGAAACCTGCACCAGGTTTCATGTGGGCGTTCTGTCGCAGGGTGGGCGTTCTACAATATTTCACGGAGTCAGTTTTGCAACGCTGCTGCATGAAATCCTTACGCCTGCTTAAAGCAGGCATAAGAAGTGACGCACCACATTCAGTATGAGCGGCCCCTGTGCATTGCAGGAGTTGCATCGCGCTTGCGACGCGACTCCAGGAATGCGCCACCCGTACGCCACAAGATGCTTCACTCATAAACCATGCACCACTTTGCAACTAATTTACAATGTGACGCATCTAGGCAGATGCGTCAAGTTGTAAAGCCCTGCGCCACATGAAACCTGCACCAGGTTTCATGTGGGCGTTCTGTCGCAGGGTGGGCGTTCTACAATATTTCACGGAGTCAGTTTTGCAACGCTGCTGCATGAAATCCTTACGCCTGCTTAAAGCAGGCATAAGAAGTGACGCACCACATTCAGTATGAGCGGCCCCTGTGCATTGCAGGAGTTGCATCGCGCTTGCGACGCGACTCCAGGAATGCGCCACCCGTACGCCACAAGATGCTTCACTCATATGCCCCTCCTTGCATCATGGTGTGCCGCATTTCAAATGCAACGCATCCGTGGTGGCGCAAGGGGGATTGCGTGACGCAGCTGTTCTGGCGCATCCCTGGTGATTTGCAAAGATGTGCCAGAAGTTGTATATCTGCCCCTTCGTTTGATTGAGGGTGGGCATACACCTGACAACATGGATGCACTTTTAAACTGAGTGGGGGCCCGTGGGTAGTGGAAGTGATCTAAAAACCATTACAGTTGTCTTAAAGACTAATTTTAGTAAACTGGCCGACTGTATGGTTTTAAAAGAAGTGGGCAGTGACTAGGGAAATGATTGTCCCTTCACCGTGCATCCCTGCCGTCAGGTGTATGCTCACCCTCTATCAAACCAAGTTTTTAGAGGGCGAGGACGGCCTATGATGAAGCATAACACCAGGTGGTGTGTGAGGCCAGTCCTAAACTTTTTGTAAGATGCCCTCACCAGTCACGCACCTCTAAGCACCTGTAGATCACCTCAATAGGATCAGCCCCACTTGACTGGTGGTGAATGTTTTGATTGGTTCTGCATTCCATCCATCAATTGTGTTTCTTTTGCTTTCTCGCCCTAAATGCGCCGGGTATGCTCAGACGTGGGTCCCAGGCTCACTGTGCCACTGGATTCAAGCTATACTGGCTGTAGAGGAGTGAAACCCCGAAACCGGTACTAGCATGCTTGTTTCCGGTCCAGGGAGGACCTGGCTTGGCAGTTCGGGCTGGACTGTTACCATGAGGCACAGGTTCAAGACTGATTTGCATATGGCCAGGTCTAAACTGGAGTGGCATGGTGAGCAAAAGAATATGGATTTAACCCAGATCTCTTGACTGGGGGTGAATGTTTTGATTGGTTCTGCATTCCGTCCATCAATTGCGTGTCTTTTGTGTTAATATTTCATGTTGGACGCTTGGTAGCTCCTAGCACCCTGTGTCTCTAGTTCCCATCCCCGGTAACATACCAGGGCTAGTGTGTTCTAAGTTGAGTGGGAACACCCACAGCAACACCCATGTGTACTGAATGTGCCACTCATGTGGGCAAGTGTCCTCTGATGACCATCGACCACCACCATTTTAGGCTTATTTAGCGTATTTTTATATAATGTAGAACTGTGTTACACATGCCTGCCTAGTAAGAAGTAGGGCAGTAGGATTTATTATCGACTTTGACTTACTTTTATATTATTCTTGCTTTTCCACTTTATCTTGCTTTAAGGCAGTGCTTGCTATTGGCTTGAATATGATCTCATATTATCTTCCGTACTAATTCTGCTTCTTTACGCATAGAACTGTGGGCCATATTATCAAGAAAGGGCGATACATTATCGCTGCTTTTATTGGCAGGAAACTGTCGATAAAGCTGCGATAATGAGGTTGATAATATACCCTTGCGAATTCCCATAGCCGCCCAGGTTCTGGTGTTAACATCAGTTAGCGAGAGCTTGCTAATGCGGCGATAATCTAATATCGCCAGGCTTGGTAATATGCCCCCCAGTGTCTCGATCGAGCTCTTGGCCTGATTAATTACTGGACTCCCCTTAGCGAAGTGAGGCAAGATGATGTGCACTCGATTGGTGAGGTGTTCCTACTAACTCTTTTTGATGTTATACCTGATTCTTTTCTTTCTTTGCTATTTTTTCAGTTAATATATATATATATATATATATATATTACCTACTGGCGGTCGCCAGTAGGTATATATAGTTAGGATTTTTTCTCTATGGGTTTTTTGAAAATTCTATGTCTAATAACTTTGGCGTTTGTGGACGGAATTGGCTGAAATTTTCAGGAAAATGGCACATTTTGTTTCTGAGCAGCCCTTGAAAATTTGGGGGGGGTTCGTCAAGGGGGGGCCGAGAAAAAAGGGGGGTCCCAAAACGTGTTTTTAACATTGAGTTTTCCATAGGGCGGTTGGCCTCACTTTTAGCCCGAACGGCTGAATGGATTTGCACGAAACTTGGCAAAATTGTAGGGACTGGTAGCCCGATGTGCCTTTTGTAGGTCTCAATATATGTGCTCCAGTGGATTTTGAGAAATTAACGTTTAAAAAAAGATATATATCTGTAACAGCGGACCGGTTAGCGCTCTGGTTCGCGGACTTTTCGCGCAACGGAGCTTTGTGAAGCGAAGCTGATTGGTTCTCCGGCGTCTGTCAACATTCCAAACAGTCCGTAGCGGCCGCCATCTTGTCTCTCGGTAGGATCGAGAGACAAGAGGAGGTCAAAACAAAGGGGGAAATAACTATAAGGGGGCATAGTAGATCCTCGCTGACCCCCTAGGTTTGATGTGGAGGTTTTAAAAGGGCCCCGCGGGGCAAAAAAAAATAATAAAAATAATAATTGAACGGCTGAATGGATTTGCACGAAACTTGGCAAAATATTAGGGACTGGTAGCCCGATGTGCCTTTGCTAGGTCTCAATATATGTGCTCCAGTGGATTTTGAGAAATTAACGTTCAAAAAAAGATATATATCTGTAACAGCGCTCCGCTTCGCGTAACGGAGGTTTGCGAAGCTGATTGGTCATTCTGTCACTGGGCTATAGTTGGGCTACATCTGGCTGATATTTGGGCTACATTTGTTTTTTTGTGTGTCTGGCGGCCATCTTTGGGCTACATTGGGCTACATTGGGCTTCATTGGGCTACATTCGGCTAATTAGCAAATAGCTCATCGCAAACTAGGAATGGTAAAGAATCGCTATTTATTCCTTAAAGTTCGCTATTTAGGAAATGCAAATAACTTTGATGATACATATGGCGGTTCATCTCTAACAAGATAAGAAGCATAGGGATAGATTTATGATGACTGGCGCATCACCAGGGATGTGTTAGTCATTCTGTGCCGCTGTTCCGTCACCTATGGTGTGCTGCATTTACAATGCGGCGCATCACGGGGCAAAAACAGCACAGATGCGTGATGTATCTGTGCCGTAAAGGTGGCGCATTGCTGGAGTTGTATCGCAAGTGTGATGAAGCTCCAGCAAGGGTCGGGGGTGCCCCTGTCGCAGGGTTTCTGTTCTCACACAGAACTGTGGACAGAGGATTGGAACCTCGGCGAATTAGGGTGTCCCAAAACTCACGTTAGTAATCAAAAACTATTTAGCAAGCTAGGTACAGTGTCACATTGGATATAACAAACTCTCAATGTTTAGACAATCCAGAATATGAACTTATAGTACCTCAGGATACGTGGAACTCATGAACAGTCGGTCGTTATATATTTCTTAGAAACCAGAACATGGAGTTAAGAAGAACACATGTGTATTTGAAATGTTTATTTACTAATGCCGTCTTCTCAGGCGTAGTACCTTAGATAATAAAAGTACACATATTATCAGTAGCAAAATTACCAGCATAGTTACTAGTACATAAAAAGTGAATGGTGATAGTATGTTAACATGCTGTAAATGAATAAGAGTTAGCAACACTTATAAGCAGCCGCGGGCCGTGGAGGGAGTTACGGTGAGGCATGGAGGCGGGGAGGGGGAGAAGCAGGGTGGAGAATACAAGTACACATATTATCAGTAGCAAAATTACCAGCATAGTTACTAGTACATAAAAAGCGAATGGTGACAGTATGTTAACATGCTGTAAATGAATAAGAGTTAGCAACACTTATAAGCAGCCGCGGGCCGTGGAGGGAGTTACGGTGGGGCAGGGAGGCGGGGAGGGGGAGGGGCAAGGTAGAGAGGGCTCCACCCTGCTTCTCCCCCTCCCCGCCTCCCTGCCTCACCGTAACTCCCTCCACGGCCCGCGGCTGCTTATATCTCACCCTCCCTAATACACATATTATATTATTTGCTAAGAAGGTCTCTTTGTGTTGGTTTAGGGCGTGCCCATACTTTAGTGTCTTAGATTTGAAGGAATCACATCAGCATACACCAGCTCTCTCTTCATGTGAACCGCATCAACTGTTGTGTATGTGTGTTCGGCAAAGCAATATAAAACCCGCCTCATGCCCAGAATTGGCAGAAGTTGCACTTATGTTATGAGTATGAAGTCGTGGAGATCAGACCTCATAACAATTCTGTATCGTGTTGTTCTTGAAACTTTAGCACTCGCTGTACAGATATAGTTTAACAAGCAAAGCAGATAGTAGAGCAATAACATATTATTCTCATGTAAACCACGATGAACTACTAGGTGGAAAGCTAAAGCAACAACTAAATGTCGTGTGCAGAAGTTGCAAAAAAGGAAAAATGGCGTTTAAACCGGTAATGAGCCCATGCTAACTTAACACGGTGTAAAGATATCCAGGACCTAGATGACACCTCCTCATGATCCGGAAACGAACTGAATAAGATAATAGAAGTGCCATCTCATGAGAGCAGATTGCAAGTTTATATGTGGACGGTCCGCAAGGTAAAGCATTAAAAACTAGGAAAATTCAATGCTAAAGAAAAATAAAACAGCCAAGTACTTTATCGAGTCTTAAGCCAATAGGCAAGGTAAATAATAAAAACTTGACAATTAAGTCAATGAATTGTCAATGAAATGCTAGTACTCAGCATATGAAACATGAAAAAGGTCTATGACATAACTGTGTATGCAAAATAAGCTGCAACAGCCTCCAACAGGAAGTCACCGTCTTCATCCGAAAACAGTTCAGCCATCCAATTTAAAAGCGGAAAAGAACATACGTGCTCTCCCAGCACCGGATCCTCTATCACCATCAGAGGACAGCTCGGTGGGTTTTCAAGAAAGCTGTGTTCCAAGAAAGACTGTGCTGCCGCCAGTAAATTCCAGGGACCAAGTAGTCCATGCATCAATGCCACAGCCATAATCCTTTCGCCAGGACAAATCAACTCGTGAGTAATGATAGGAGTCATCAGCTGATTAAAGTCGACGTCAGGAGAAACCGGTCCGCAGAGACACAAATCAATGGCCCAATCGAAATCACAGGTCAGGCAGTGAAATACAGGCTGGACACAGGTGAAGTAGGAGAACCGAAAAGATAATCCATATGCCGTGCTTAATATCGCCAACGGCATTGTGCCATAATATTCTAGCATGCGATTGCGGAACAGTGTCAGCAGCTGCAGGGTCGGAGGTTGCATAGGAGGGACATCCATATTTAAAAATGTAAAAAAGTACAAGAGCGTCCGCTGGTAATGCAAGTAAAAATGCAATCCACGAACCAGAGTGGAGAAAATGGAATGAAAGGGAGTAGGGATGACTCCAAAGATTTTCTCAAATGAAGTCACGAGACCACTGGTAACAACTTTAAAAAAGTGTGCCAGGGATTTTGTGGAGGATGCGTTAAAGATAGTCGGAAACATGTTGCTGAAATTGAAAGGCAAACCTGTGTACGGGTGTTCGCTATGTGAAGTACGAAAGTTTCACGGGCCGAACTCAAGGCCACCTCTCTCTGAGACAAAAGAGCTCTTATTCTTGTCATGCTGTTGAAACGTGTCCCAAGGTTGGTATTTGTGGCCAGATTGAAAACTCCCTATGTTCATGTGTGGGAGGAAATAGAACATTTCTGCAGCAAATAACCCGTTCACTTACTGTTACGATAAAAGGAATACTTTTAATTAACTCAGAACAATCTTCATTATTGAGCATCAAATAACTACCATTTTCCAACAACTTGAACGTGGGGATGATAGCAGGAACTGGCGTGCCTTGCATCACGCAAGCCATATTTGGTCGCTGTTTGTTGCATGAATCGTGTAACTGTATGTGCCTACACATTAGTGAATGATCTGGCGTCTCAGTGCATTCCTCTCCATTCAGATAAACTTCTTGATCATCTTTGAAACATCTGTATGTGTATGGAAGCGACCAGACCTCATGAACAAAAGCACTACCTAAAGGTTCATAAAGACCTATTGGTATATATTTCATACAATTTGAAAACTTATATAAAGCAAAAGGCAGCGTTATTAAACCGTCGATAAGGCATGTTGCCAAAAAACCCGCAATCCTCTGCTGATGATGTCACTGAGCATGTCATGAATGATGTAATATGTGACATCATCAGTAGTGGATTATGGGTAATAGTATCTCTAGTTTACTCCCCTATAGCTGTCTTTCTTTTAACATAAGTGTGTGTTTCCTTCCCTTATACTTACTGTTTTTGGTTCGCTTCCAGTTCGCGTACCAGCGAGCGAACTAGGAAGCGAACTAAGAGAAATAGAGGTTGGCACAGTTCCAAATATTGTACCAATTTTTTAATAACGGGGAGGTAGTTCTGAAAAGAACTTTTTTTTTTATTTTTCTGAACATTTTTTTACTGTAAGGTTCCCGATTCGCGAAGCGGGAACGAAGAAAAAAAAATATTTAAAAAAATAATTATTCATAAACATATAAAATATATTTTTGGATTTAAAGAAGAATAAATTTTACAGCTACAGATATTAGCTGTTAAAAAACCAATGAAATTCACTGAAAAAACCATAGGTTATAGACCATATATAGTTAGGAATTAGCATTTACAAAACCTTGAAAATTCACTGAAAAAACCATAGGTTATAGACCATATATAGTTAGGAATTAGCATTTACTAAACCTTATTTTACTCACACAAAACCATTGAAATTCCATATATAGTTAGTTGCACTAACTATATATCGCGCACCCGCAATCCACTGCTGATGATGTCACATATTACATCATTCATGACATGGTCAGTGACATCACTGATGACATCACTGATGACATCTCAAATGACATCACTGATGACATCATCTAGTGTCTGTGTGTTTTTGTAAAGTTTAAATACGTTTTACATATTGAAGAATGACTGGATGTTTGGAAGACTGAGTGTGTGTGTGGCTGGCTGGGAGGTGTGTGACTCTGTGCATATCAATGTGTACTTGTATCAGTGATTGTATAAGAGAGTAAGTATGTGTTAGTATATGTGTGAAAAGTATGGTGTTCTGTGTTTAACTATAGATGAGGAAATCGAAGTGTGATTGATTCTTCACAGGACTGACTAGGTGTATGAGTGCATATGATAGTGTTCTAATAATAACTGACTGTATGTATGAGTAATTGTATGGGTGAATGAGTGAATGTGTGTGTAGACGTACGAATCAGTGAGTGCGTATGTAGTAACTGGTATTGGTGTGTCATGATGTCATCAGTGATGTCATTTGAGATGTCATCAGTGATGTCATTTCAGATGTCATTAGTGATGTCATCAGTGATGTCACTGAAGTATGGTGTTCTGTGTTTAACTGTATAGATGAAGAAATGGAAGTGTGATTGATTCTTTACAGGACTGACTTGGTGTGTGAGTAACTCCATGGATGAGTGGCAGTGTGTGACTGTCTGCATAGGTGTATGAGTGCATATGATAGTGTTGTAATAATAAGTGACTGTATGTATGAGTTATTGTATGGGTGAATGAGTGAATGTGTGTGTAGACGTAGGAATCAGTGAGTGCGTATGTAGTAACTGGTATTGGTGTGTCATGATGTCATCAGTGATGTCATTTGAGATGTCATCAGTGATGTCATCAGTGATGTCATTTGAGATGTCATCAGTGATGTCATCAGTGATGTCACTGACCATGTCATGAATGATGTAATATGTGACATCATCAGCAGTGGATTGCGGGTGCGCGATATATAGTTAGTGCAACTAACTATATATGGAATTTCAATGGTTTTGTGTGAGTAAAATAAGGTTTAGTAAATGCTAATTCCTAACTATATATGGTCTATAACCTATGGTTTTTTCAGTGAATTTTCAAGGTTTTGTAAATGCTAATTCCTAACTATATATGGTCTATAACCTATGGTTTTTTCAGTGAATATATATATATATATATATATATATATATGTATATATATATATATATATATATATATATATATATATATGTATATATATATATAATTTGGATTGTGTATTTCAATCGTTTATTTGCTAGTTGGAAGTCCGCCATAATAAAATTATTCGGCCTACATATTGTTAGAGAAATACATTTGTATATGTGTTACATCCCTTATATTTGAATTTGTTTTCTTGCCTTGCCTTTGGGGGTGTTAAGAGTTTGCCCACCTTAGGAAGTGCTGTGCAAAAGTTATACTCCATATGTTTGGATTGATTTTTTTTTCTCGCCTTGGAGAAGTATCGGTTATACCTCGACGCTGGGGAGAATTGGGTTGAAAATCTGTCCTTTTTGTGAAAAGCAGATTTTAATACATCTTGGCTTCATGACTCACAGGATAGAAGGGGTGGAATTAAGGGGAAGGAGATTGTTTTCCAGAAAATCAAAGGCTGACTCCCAACAAAGGGGCGTATCAGCAAGGGCTGGAGTTAAAATTATCGCAGCTTTAGCGTCCGTTTTCGGACGAAAAACGGCGATAATTTTAATGCCCTATTAGCAAGGACACGCTAACGTGAATCTTCGCCCTTTCCCTTAACGCCCAGCTTTGCATCTCTAATGAGATGCAAAGTGGGCGTTCCTCCCCAGGATAACGGGAGAAATGTTGCTAAGCGACATTTCTCCTATTATCAAGCCTCACACACAGAAGCATAGTGACAAGAAAAGTAGCGATAACCTCTGTTATTGCTACTTTCCTTACACCTGCTTTGAAACTGACTTAGCCATGATATCCTATGGAAGGTGGATATCATGGCTAAGTATGTGTAGCCCTATCAGCCAGCTATCGCCAAAAGTTGTGCAATTATCGCTTGATTTCCAGCAATAATCGCACAGTTGGCAGTTTGCGCTCTGAATTTTATCGCTTTGGAGATAAGCTTTGCTGATAGCACGTTATCTCCGCGATTAAATTCAGAGTTGGTCGGTGATAATTATCCAAGCGCTAAGTGCGCGCAGCAATAATTATCGCCGGCCCTTGCTGATATGCCCCTAATAACTGAAATCTCCGGATGGGAAATGGCCCTGTATGGGGTGCTTGCCCACGAGTGGGCTAATTGTGCTGGGTTGAGTGTAAATTGAGGTGCGTGTTTGGCTGATGTTGATCCAGCTCAAGTGGTGCGTGCTTGCAAAAAGCACCTGTGAAGAAAGGAGAAGAACTCCCTACTTTAGGAATGAGGGGTAGGATTCTCCTAAATTCTTATAGAATTATGCATGAAAAATAAGTTAAGTTGCAGTGTGAGTGTGAGAAATTAGAAAAACAGTGTGTTGAGAGTAAGAATACTTCTACGATATTAACTTGTCAGAATAAACTATTGATGGATAAGCTAGAAATTTATCAGACTGTAACCGTAAAAGCCGCAGTACGGATTGCTAAGTATAAACATAGGAAGAGGAGAGGAAGAGTTAACACGAGGAAAGTGCGTTTAGCTATTTCAAAGGCTGGAATTGATTGAAAAGTGGGATGGAAATATCTGGGATTCTTCAGAGCTCTACGACTATAGCGGAGATGAGAATAAGGTTGAGGAGCCCGTTCAGAGTGAGAAACAGAATGAATCAGTGGGGTGTAAAGTGGTTCAAGCGCAACCTATTATTCGTCGAAAAATTCATGGTGGTCCAAATTATCCACAGGGAGTTTCAATGGATAGCATGGAAGATTATCCTCAGCAGGAGAATAATGATATCTTAGATTGGTTTTGGTAGAAACCTGAAGAATCTCTACTTACGTGGTTCGATTGTTTGATCCAGGCGTGCTGGTGTGATGCTAGATCCCGAGATGCAGTAAAGTTCTGTACACTTAGTTCATATTCTACAGTGCAGGAGCAGTTTAGGAATTATACTAGTGATGATCCAGTTACTTTGTTATAGTTGGTTGTAGTTGGGTGTACCACAAATATCCAACAGAGTCAGATTTGCCGGTGAATGAGAAACCTTGGTATACTTTGAAAGATTGTATACAGAGATTGAAGGAAGAAGTGATGAAGACTTTTATTTTTCTAGACAATGCACACAAACTGATGGATGGAGTATTGAATGCATCAGTGCAGAATAGAATAATTTGTAATGCTCCTTCCGCATACAAGCAAGTGATGATGACTTTGTTGATAAATCATACTGGTAATACTTTAGCAGAAGTGGTTGAGGCTGTTCGTGAGTTGGGAGAGTTAGGTGAGTGGATGAAAACTGAGAGACCTTCAAGGTCTGAGACACGTACTGACAATAAAAAGTAGAGATCTGTTCATGGCTCTATTGCAGGATGGAGTGGAGAGAAATGAGATAGATGGGATAACTGCATCAAGTTCGTGGCAGATAAATCGAAAAAGAGGTTTGGAAAGAAAGGAAGGAAGCAGGAGAGTCCATAAGCAAGAAAAGGCGCAACAATTGTCAGATGGCAGTGAGGGTGAGATACCAGAAAAGGAGGGGGAGAAAGCTTTCCACTCGAACAGGAAGATTAAGAGAGACTTGGAAAGCAATGGTTGGTTGAGAGAAGAAATGAAGAGGATTTTATTCCAAAAAGATACAAATCGATGTAATCTGATTTGACCTGGGCGAAAGACAGATATAAGGCAGACTAGGAAATAGGTCAAGCTCTGGTGCAAAGGTGGGCTCACAAAGACAACAGACCTTATGTTGATATTGACATTTATTGGAGACATCGTAATATTCAGAGGGCCCGAGCTTTAGTAGATACCGGAGTGGAGGCCACTCTGATATCTGGAAATCCAAAAAAGTTTACTGGACAGTATTTCACTATTACAGGTTTAGGCAGCAAAGAGACCCCAGCAGTGCAGACTAAAGTCCACATGAAAATAGGGAGAATACCAAAAAGAGAATATACTGCATTGATTGTGCCTCTCTTCAAATATATTATTGGAATTGATATTTTGAAGGGAATGACTTTGCATTTAGATGATGGACATTAGCAGTTTGGATCGAAGCAATACATTTCAGTTGTTGCTGTGAGGGTCAGTCATTTGAAAATTCCCCCAGTGAAATTGCCTCAGGCTACTAACGTGATTCATGTGAAACAGTATAGAATTCCAGGTAGACACAAGCAAATGAGTGTGATTATTCAGAATTTGTTATAAGCAGGTGTGATAACCCAGATTACACCCGCTTGGAATAATCCTTGTTGGCCTGTGTGCAAAAGTGATAATTCTTGGCACATGACAGTTGATTATCGTGAACTGATTAAGCATACACCTCCCATGACTGTTGCTGTCCCAGACACAGTTACTTTGATTGAGAAAATACAAAAACATCTTGGTACTTTGTATGCGACTGTTGCAATTGCTAATGCTTTCTTTTCGATACCAATAGCCCCCGAATGTCAAGAGCAATTCAGTTTTTCATGGGGCGGTAGACAAATGACATTCAGAAATTTACATCAAGGGTACTTGCGTAGTCCCTCGATCTGTCACCGGCTGGTGGCAGAGCATTTAGGTGAAGTGTCAGTTATTCCTGGATTACAGATTTGTCATTACATTGATGATGTGATGATACAGGGAAAGATGCAGGAACAAGTGCAGGTTGGATTAGACAGAATTGTGGAGCACTGACAAAGCAAAGGATGGGAGATCAGTCTTGACAAACTACAGGGATCCTCTCAGAGTGTGAGGTTTTTAGGCATCCAATTGCATCCGGGACATCAAGAAGTGGTGCCCCAAGTGAGACAGAAAATTAAACAGTTTGCGGTACCAGCAAATAGAAAAGATACTCAGAAGTTCATTGGGTTATTCGGTTTTTGGAGACATCATATTCCCCATTTGAGTCAGATTTTGGCCCCTTTGTACAGAGTTACACGAAAGAAGAATGTCTTTGAATAGGGTGAGAAGCAGCAAACGACATTTGAATTAGCAAAAGAGGCTATTCAGCATGCTTTGGATTTGGGGCCAGTGAGGGATGGAGATGTTGATTTGAATGTAACAGTGCAGGGACCATATGCTAATTGGAGTTTGTGACAAAAGCAGGGAAGAACAAAAGTACCTTTAGGGTTTTGGCCGAAGAAATTGCCAGACGCTGGAAAACATTATATTCCTTTTGAGAAACAATTGCTTGCATGTTACTGGGCTCTCGTGGATATGGAGCAACTAACCTTAGGAAATTATGTGATTTTGAGACCTGCGATCCCGATAATGCAGTGGGTGATGAGTTCCCCTAAAACCCATAGGATTGGACATGCACAGGAAGTCAGTGTGATTAAGTGAAAGTGGTACATACAGGATATGGCCCGTATAGGTCCCAAAGGCATCGCGGTTTTGCATGAGAAGGTAGCGCAGGCGCCAATGGAGGAGACAGAGATGTTGCATAATGTACCTAAAATATAGGAATCTCCTGTAAAATGGGATAAGCCACTTAGCGTTTTGTTCACGGAGGACAGAAGGCTTGTATGGTTTACTGATGGCCCGGCTAGGTATGTAGGAGCAAAGAGGAATTGGAAGGTGGTGTCATATAATCCTGTAACACAGAGATTGTTGACCACTACTGGAGAAGGAAAGAGTAGTCAATTTGCAGAACTTTGGGGCATATTACCTAGAAGTGCGTTAGAAAACGCACAATGCACATTCCTATATCGCCGGCTAGCGCCGGATTCCATCGCCGTGATAGCGCGCAATTATCTATGTAGGCAAAATTAAATCCGGCGATAGTCGCCGATGTGGCACATTAGCGCATGAAAACAAACGTTGTTTTCACGCGCTAATGTGCTCCTTGATAATATGGAGGGGTGGATTCAGCTTTATGATCCACACCCCCATGTTATCAATGCCCTAACACCTGGTCAGAGCAGGCGTTGGGAGACCTGCGATAAACGAGTTTATCGCAGGTGTCACTCTCCCAACTCCTGCCTTGGTAATAGGGTGTTCCCACCTCCAACCACATTTCACATGTGATTGGACGTGGGAACGCCCACTTTGCATGTCATTAGCGATGTTTGTCGCCGACATGCAAAGTGGGCTTGAGCCAGGCGTTGAAATGCCCTTGTGGATAGGGCTCTATAAGTATCGCCGCTTTCTCTGCACAAATCGCCGAAAAAGCAGCGATACTTCCCCTTGCTAATATGCCCCTTTATGCTGTGTATCAAGCCTTGAAAGAAGAATTGCCTGGAACATGTCATGTTTATACTGATTCGTGGTCTACAGCCAATGGGCTGGCGATTTGGTTCCCCACATGGCATAGTCATAATTGGATGATAAATACAAAAGAGGTGTGGAGTAAGGAGTTGTGGAAAGAAATATGGACTATGTTGACACAAAGTATGGTCACAGTAAATCATGTGGATGCCCATTGCTCTATCGATTCGCTTGACCGTTTGTTTAATTCCTTCACAGATGATAAAGCTAAGATTTCATAGGCAGAAGTGGAGACGCAGGATTCTGACTTGGTTGGGATTGCGAGGTGGGCTCACCAGAAGTGTGGACACTTTGGAGAACCGATTTATAGCAGGGGGGTAGACGACAGAGGGATACACATTCCTTTAGATTTGATTAAGACTGTGATCTTACAGTGCCTGTCTGTCAGCATACCCAACATAGATCAGTTCCACAGATAGTGAGAGGTCAGTTGAGCAGAGGTAAGTTATCAGCGCAGATTTGGCAAATAGATTACATAGGGCCGCTGCCTGTGAGCAGAGGATGTCAATACGTACGAACCGCTGTGGAAACATGTTCAGGATATTTGATAGTTTTTCCATGTAAACGTGCTACTCAAGTAAATACTCTGACAACACTAGACTTGTTGATTTTGTACTATGGAGTTCCATTATAGATGCAAAGTGATAATGGTTCACATTTTAAAGGGAGTCTAGTGTAAGATTACTGTGTGCAGCGTAATATTGAATGGATTTTTCATATACCCTATTATCCACAGGCTGCGGGTTTGATTGAACGTATGAACGGACTGTTGAAAGAGCAGCTGAAAAAGTTGTCTGAAGGTTCATTAAAGAACTGGCGTGAGAATTTGAATGAAGCATTGCAAATTTTAAACAACAGACCTTTGACAAATGCTGTAACCCCTCTCATGAGAATGTTAACACCATCTTTGCAGAATCAGCCTCATGTGGCTACATATACGATCCTTTATTGGGAAACAACTCCTGGAGCTTCAGCTCCATACATAGCAACACAAGAAGCTGCTGGTCTTGACCTGCATGCCTTGCAAATGTACAGAACCAGACCGAGAGATATTACTCTTATTGAATCCGGAATTGGTGACCAAATACCCCAGAGCACTTAAGCTTAATTGTGCCTCAGTCTGGATTGGCCCTGAAAGGCATTGCAAGTGGTGGGAGATGTTATTGATGCAGATTATCAAGGAGAAATTAAAGTCATTCTACTTAATAGTGGTGACGCTGATCTGATTATACAACCTGGAGACAGAGTTGCGCAGTTGATAATAATGCCGATATACGGAGGATTGGTAAAGAAGGGGACTGCGTGGAGAAGGTAGTTTTGGCGCAACTGATAAAAATCAAGGAGCCAAGGTGTGGATACAGTCACCCAATAAACCCCCGAGAAGGCTGAAGTAATTGCAACAGGCAAAGCCAATATAATTCTTGTCATGAAACCTGGAAGGAGAAATGGGAACATGTGCCAGCTGACAAATGTTATTTACGAGAGTGAATAATACCTGTTTTGTTTCTGTTCTCTTCAGATCATTGTGCAGTATGTTGGTATAATATGTGCGCTCGCTGGACTCCATTTGGCTTGGTTCGCCTGGAGCCGGGAGGGACAAGAGATCCGTATCGCGAAGTTGCCAGCCGCCTGCGCAGACTGATGACGATGCTGAACCAGAAGACTAACGTTTGGGAGCATCTGGCATGAACAGTGTTGAATCACTCGTATTTCTGTATGTCAAATATTAGAAGCATGTTGGATGTGGTCTCAACATGCCTTGTAGCTGTACCTAACCCTGCCAGAACTTTGCTACAGATATTTAACGTTACAAACTTGAACGGTGCTGCGGAGGAACACAATATCAGAACTCATTTGTCCCTATATGAATTCTTCAGGTCTTATTCTGAAACTGTTGAAAGTCCTGGAAAGAATATGATTCAGATTATCACTTATAACATCACAGAAGGTGATGTCTGCTATAACATGACTTGTGATCCCACTTCTATTGGGAAATGCGCTGAATTGAAACTACATAGAAATTAGTCAGCCATGTCTTGGCGTGAAAAAGTTTTGTGTTATCATCGACGTGATGATATGTGTGCCAACGTTGGAAATAATATGATATGCAAAGATGTAGTATTAGATGCTAGCCATTTTCATCACGTATGGCTATCTGTTGGATGGCTATTTTCTTGTGGCAATGTTACATATTCCTATATTCCCGCGAATATTACAGGTGGACCCTGTACTTTTACTAGATTGAGTTTGATGATGTTCACTTTAAATCCTTCAGACCATACTCAAACTGTCAGAGAGACTGTTAAACTGGATGACACTTGTAAATCCAAACTACATTTGCTATTGAAGACCGAGTATATTAGTTTAGCTGCCTCCATAGTAGGGATGCGATACAAAAGGGGATGATGGACGGAGCGTTTGAACAAATCAAACACTCACCCCCAGTCAACTGATCTGGGTTTAATCCATCACCATTCTTTAGTTCACTCAGCCACCCCAGTTCAGACATGGCCATATGCAAATCAGTCTGACCCTATGCCTTATGGGAACAGTCCAGCCCGAACTGCCAAGCCATGTCTTCCCTGGACCGGAAACAAGCATCCTGGGACCGGTTTCGGATTCATAATCCTCATCAGCCAGGCCATCTTGAATCCAGTGGCCAAGTGAACAAGGGACTCATGTCTGAGTATACCCTGCCACACTTAGGGTGAACAAAGTGATACAAAAGGGGATGATGGACGGAGCTCACTGCACCATCAGGATTCAAGCTAGCCGGGCCGAAGACGGCTGTGATGCCAGAAACCGGTCCCCGGAAGCTTGTTTCCTTTCTGGTAAAGAATTGGCTTGGTAGTTTGGTCTGCCCTGTTCCCATGATGCACTGGGCCAGGGACAGACTAATTTGCATATAGCCAGGTTCTGAACTAGGATGGTGCAGTGAGCTAAAAAACGGTGATGGATCAAGCCCTGATCTGTTGACTGGGTAGGAGTGTTCTGCTTAATTCAGATACTCTGTCCATCACCACCCCCTTCACTGTATCGTTTTGTCCACCATAAGCGTGGAAGGGTATGCTCAGACGTGAGTCCCTTGCTCACTGCACCATCAGGATTCAAGCAAGCCGGGCCGAAGACGGCTGTGATGCCAGAAACCGGTCCCCGGAAGCTTGTTTCCTTTCTGGTAAAGAATTGGCTTGGTAGTTTGGTCTGCCCTGTTCCCATGATGCACTGGGCCAGGGACAGACTAATTTGCATTTAGCCAGGTTCTGAACTAGGATGGTGCAGTGAGCTAAAAAACGGTGATGGATCAAGCCCTGATCTGTTGACTAGGTAGGAGTGTTCTGCTTAATTCAGATACTCTGTCCATCACCACCCCCTTTACTGTATCGTTTTGTCCACCATAAGCGTGGAAGGGTATGCTCAGACGTGAGTCCCTTGCTCACTGCACCATCAGGATTCAAGCAAGCCGGGCCGAAGACGGCTGTGATGCCAGAAACCGGTCCCCGGAAGCTTGTTTCCTTTCTGGTAAAGAATTGGCTTGGTAGTTTGGTCTGCCCTGTTCCAATGATGCACTGGGCCAGGGACAGACTAATTTGCATATAGCCAGGTTCTGAACTAGGATGGTGCAGTGAGCTAAAAAACGGTGATGGATCAAGCCCTGATCTGTTGACTGGGTAGGAGTGTTCTGCTTAATTCAGATACTCTGTCCATCACCACCCCCTTTACTGTATCGTTTTGTCCACCATAAGCGTGGAAGGGTATGCTCAGACGTGAGTCCCTTGCTCACTGCACCATCAGGATTCAAGCAAGCAGGGCCGAAGACGGCTGTGATGCCAGAAACCGGTCCCCGGAAGCTTGTTTCCTTTCTGGTAAAGAATTGGCTTGGTTGTTTGGTCTGCCCTGTTCCCATGATGCACTGGGCCAGGGACAGACTAATTTGCATATAGCCAGGTTCTGAACTAGGATGGTGCAGTGAGCTAAAAAACGGTGATGGATCAAGCCCTGATCTGTTGACTGGGTAGGAGTGTTCTGCTTAATTCAGATACTCTCTCCATCACCACCCCCTTTACTGTATCCATAGTAGGGATAACAGGCTTAGTGATTTATAATGCTAGGGCTATTAGTGAATTAGCGTGTCTTATGATCCAAAATATTAACCACCGTACATCAATTGCTTTATCGGAGTTTCTCTTAGACATGCGCGGAGCACGACAAGCTATTTTTTGCAGAATAGGGTTACTATCGACTACCTACATTGGAAACATGATCATGGCAGATCACTCTAAGTCAAATCAGTCTCACATCGATGCTTTGCATAAGTTAAGTAACTGTTGACAGAGGCTGGTGGGACTGGTTATTTGGGTGGTTGCCTAATTTTGCTTACCTTCGTTCAATTTTAGGTGGTGCTATATTAGCAGTGTGTATTATTATTTCTTTATGTTGCTGTATTCAATGTGTACCTAACTTGTTATCCATGTTCCATCCTCGAGTTGCTGATTTTCGACCAATAGGTTATAGTAATCATTGGTCAAGGGATGGCTTGCATTTTCTGTGAATAATATTGTTTGTTGATGGTGCTGATCGATGGTCATGGGATGGAATGTACTGAATGTGCCACTCACGTGGTCAAGTGTCGCGTGATGACCATCGGCCACCCCCATTTTTGGCTTAATTAGCGTATTTTTATATAATGTAGAACTGTGTTACATATTCCTGCCTAGTAAGAAGTAGGGCAGTAGGATATATTATCGACTTTGACTTACTTTTATGTTAATCTTGCTTTTCCACTTTATCTTGCTTTAAGGCAGTGCTTGCTATTGGCTTGCATATGATCTCATATTATCTTGCGTACTAATTCTGCTTCTTTACGCATAGAACCGCGTTTGCATGATCGACTCAATTTTCTTGGCTGTTGCAATTTTCTGAGCTTTGCAAGGTGGGGAGGGCATGTCTTGCTCTTCTCCTGTTTTTCACACTTTACCGACTAGAGAAACCGGTTCTTATCAAAGGAATGTACATGGTCCGTCTCGGAGCCATAGCAAAGTCCTGATCAATCGATGCTGTGATCTTGGTGCAGACTGGTACAGGCTCTCATGAGAATAAGGGGCGAGACTTGCTAGAAGCTTCGCTACGTTTGAATTAGTATTAAAGAAGGGGCTTCTACTGGTCAGGCGGAAGTTCACCGTAGAGCAGATGTGCTGCTGCGGGCTGGTGGGAACTTTGGGGCATATTAGCAACAACTTGCGATAATTATCGCAAACAGTGCTTAGCGTGATTTTTTTAATCGTCTCCTATCGCTGGATTTTATCGCGGGGATAACGCATTATTACCAACGTTTATCTCCACGGCGATAAAAATCCAGCGATAGCGGCGAATCCCATCTTTAACGTGAGATTTCCAGCAATAAAAATTCTATCGCTAAGGAAAATCTCGCTAATAGGCAGGTTTGGACTTAGCTGTAGAATCCACCTCCCATTGACTTTTATGGCTAAGTCAGGTTTTTACCAGGTGTAAAATCCTGGCGCTAATCACAGTTAGCGTGTGTTGTTTTTTATCGCGTCGCAGGTATTGCTAACAGGCAATAGCTGTGTTAGCGACTGCTTTCAGACGCTACCAGTTTGGGTATGCCCACTTTGCATGTCATTAGATATAAATATCGCTGACATGCAAAGCGGGCCCCAAACCGGTCTCTATCGCCTGGAAGCTGTCGCTTACTGCTGTTAGCGACAGCTTGGTAATTGGGCGATAAAAAAAAGCGCTGCTTTATAGAAAAAAAGTGCAGATAAAGCAGCGATCTGGTCCTTGCTAATATGCCCCTTTGTGTCTCGATCGAGCTCTTTGCCTGGCTAAGTACCGGATTCCCTTTAGCGAAGTGAGGCAAGATAATGTGCACTCGATGGGTGAGGTGTTCCTACTAACTCTTTTTGATCTTATACCTGTTATTATTATTATATTGCTGCATTTAAAGGGACCGTATTTACAAGGACAGGAAAGGCCACACAGGCTGGCTTTTCCTGTCCTTGTAAATATGGAGCAGTGAAATTCGCCACCAGCACGTCACAAAAAGTGATGCACTGGTGCCGCATTCCTGTGCTCTGAAAGTGACTCAGTGCGGCGCAGCCAAATGGTTTGCGGAATGCACTAGTCACTTTCTCGTAAATCTGTCCTTAAGTTTTTTGTTTTTTTTGTTTATCAAGGTTGACTTTTATTGTTTTTAGGTCTTGCCCTACGCAATGCGCATGCGTTGCATAGTAGGGTTCCTAATGTCATCGGCAGAGCTTTTTCAGCAAAGAAGTGCATGCGTTGCATTGCTTGCAATGCAATGCAACGCGTGCATATCTTGGCGATTTCCTTTCGGGAGCGCGCTGCGCCATTTGGTGGCGACATATGGTTGCACGCTCCCGAAAGGAAATCACCCATGCCCCCTCCACTTGCTGCGTGGCCAATGCTTGTTCATATAATGATGTGTATTTTCATTGCATTTCCTTTTTGCAGCCCTTTTGTGCACCTATTTACTGTGCTCGCACGCCCTCTACTGGCAAACGATAAATGTTTAGAAAATGCCGACTCATCTGAGCACAGCCCCGGATGATAACACGGAGATGATGACTCAGCATGTTATATCAGGTGCCCTCCCTTTCTATTCAAAGCAATGAGATACGGGACTGCACGAGACCACACCACGCCCCAGGGGGTCAGTTAGACCGCAAAAGACCACACCACGCCCTACTCCGCAGACGGCCAGTTTGACATTCAGTAAAATTGTACCAAAGCTGAGGCGGCATCTAACCGCTCAATAGCATAGCTTATTTCTGGGCAGTTGTTATGATGCTAATTTTATCACCCTTGAAATGATGAAATTCTTATTTGGCGGTGTTAAAAGAAGTGTGTGATATGCAGGTGCCTACAGTAGGTGCTCAACCTATCGAGCTGTCTCTCAGACCTGGCGGTAGCCGTTTGCGTTATACAGTGAACAGTGAGAGCCAGGCATTCCATACAAGTGAATAGTCCTCGTCCCCACTGTTGAAAGTTAATGCATATAACAGCACAGCACTGGTCTTGCTGCACAGGACAGCAGTGCATATAAGAGCACAGCGTCACAGTTGGCACACGGATGTAATGACTAGCACAGAACTGGCATATCTCCATAAGACTGCATTGTATGTAATACTATAGTCCTGGCATTCGTGCACAAGGCCACAATGTACGCCATAGTCTGGCGCTGCCCCAGCTGCACAAAGTGCAGCATATGGAATAATGTAGCACTGGCATATTTGTGCCTATTTTTTGGAATCCAAACAGGGTCACTGAGTGGAAGGTCCAATAATGTGTCAGTGATAATATACTTATGAGGCAAGACAAGGCAAATTATGTGGCATACTGCATTATAGTCTAAAGCAGTAATATTTCGTTTTTTTGTCATTTCAACAACTATTACTACTGTTTGGTAAAAGGTGCGCTCCAATAATTTGAGTTTAACCCGACTACAGCAATTAGCAACTGAACGTTGAATAGTTCACCATTGCAAGTGTCAGCTGTAGAATCATCTGTTGCACTTTTCATTTAGTAACTTTTCATCCTTATGAACTAGACACAAGGGGCCTCATTTATGAGGCTATGCGTCAGTTTTACGCTTCCAACGCATCAGCAGCATAAAACATGCCTCCTGTTGCGCACTATTTACTAAGCATATGCGTCACTTTGTAAACCCCTGCGCTACATTATACCTGCGTCAGGTATAATGTATGCAGGGGGGCCTTTCCCCCGCAAAAAGCCTAGTAGATTTGACGCAGTGAAATCTATGAGATTTCACTGTGTCACTTCTAGGACGGTGTTGCGTCAAAATCTTGCGCCGGCCTCACAGCAGGCGTAAGACTGACGTAGGCCCTTTCACATGGGGCATGCCACATGTGAAAGGACGCATTGCTGGCGTTGCGTCACTTTTGTGACACACTCCAGCAATGCGCCACTTTTGCGCTTACAGATAAGTCAGAAATACTGACGTATCTGTAACTCCTTGCGACATGATGCATCATACAGTAAATATTACGCATCAGGTATGTCGCAAGGAGTGCGCACTGAGAAGTGACGCATCGCTGCTTTCACGCAGTGATGCGTCATTTCTCATAAATGAGGCCCAATGTGGTTATGTCGAATCGGGAAATCATGCAGTCGATGGTGGGTTGTGTGAGGAACGTTGCAAATTCATAATTATGCAGAGATGGCCACGGCCACAGAATCATATAACTCCAGTCACCATGGAAATACAATTAAAAGATATACTAAAATAAAAAAATGCTTTCAAAGGTTTAGGGAGCTCTATAAACTGTCCCTAATTGTTTATTAAATTGAACAATGTCAGATTTGTCACAATAGAACAGAATGCTGAAAACGTTGCCCAACATATTAACCAAGCACCAGCGCCCGCAGAATCCCAGAATCTGAAAATATGAGCAAGGGGTGGTATTTGTTTCGGGGTAAGGCGGCCACCCTCTCTTCACTGAAGGCCGCCTGCGCTGCCCCAGTTTTATTTACCACACTCGGCGTCCGGCTTTGAAGTGTGCCAGTCGGACCCCAATGACGCGCTTGAGGAAGGCAGACACCACTCATTCGGCGGGAGGAGCACCTGGGAAAGGGCTCGCTCTGTTTTAAAAAAAAAGGAAAAAGCAAAAGTCTAATTTTAAATTCACCCTACTAACCTGTGTTTGTACTGTGTTTGCACTGTCCTACCTGTTCCAAGCTCCCCGGTCCACAGCCAATCGTCTGCTTTGTGTGGAGGGATGCGGGACGAGATCCGGGCTCCAGGAAGTGATTAACGACTTCCGGGCCCGACGACCAATCAGCTGCCTGCAGCTGTCAGTCCACACAGCTTAAAAACCGATGCCTATCAAGACGCGCAGCGGACGCACTTAAGGAAGGCAGACACCACTCATTTGGCGAGAGTAGCGCCTGGGAAAGGGTTCGCTCTGTTTTTAAAAAAAAGTAAAAAGCAAAAGTCTATTTTTAAATTCACCCTACTAGCCTGTGTTTGTACTGTGTTTGCACTTTCCTACCTGTTCCAAGCTTCCCGGTCCACCGCCAATCGTTTAGTTTGTGTGGAGGGACGTAGGACGAGATCCTGGCTCCAGGAAGCGATTAACGACTTCCAGGCCAGACGACCAATCAGCTGCCTGCAGCTGTCAGTCCACACAGCTTAAAAACCGATGCCTATCAAGACACGCAGCGGGCGCGCTTGAGGAAGGCAGACACCACTCATTCGGCGAGAGGAGCGCCTGGGAAAGAGCTCGCTCTGTTTTTAAAAAAAAGTAAAAAGCATGTGAAAGGGCCTACGTCAGTCTTATGCCTGCTGTGAGGCAGGCGCAAGATTTTGACGCAACACCGTCCTAGAAGTGACACAGTGAAATCTCATAGATTTCACTGCGTCACATCTACTAGGCTTTTTGCGGGGGAACGCCCCCCCCTGCATACATTATACCTGACGCAGGTATAATGTAGCGCAGGGGTTTACAAAGTGACGCATCTGCTTAGATGCGTCACTTTGTAAATAGTACGCAACAGGAGGCATGTTTTACGCTGCCGATGCTTTGGAAGCGTAAAACTGACGCATAGCCTCATAAATTAGGCCCCTTGTGTCTAGTTCATAAGGATGAATAGTTACTAAATGAAAAGTGCAACAGATGATTCTACAGCTGACACTTGCAATGGTTAACTATTCAACGTTCAGTTGCTAATTGCTGTAGTCGGCTTAAACTCAAATTATTGGAGCGCACCTTTTACCAAACAGTAGTAATAATTGTTGAATGACAAAAAAACGAAATATTACTGCTTTAGACTATGATGCAGTATGCCACATAATTTGCCTTGTCTTGCCTCATAATTATATTATCACTGACACATTATTGGACCTTCCACTGCCGAATAACTCAGTGACCCTGTTTGGATTCCAAAAAATAGGCACAAATATGCCAGTGCTACATTATTCCATATGCTGCACTTTGTGCAGCTGGGGCAGCGCCAGACTATGGCGTACATTGTGGCCTTGTGCACGTATGCCAGGACTATAGTATTACATACAATGCAGTCTTATGGAGATATGCCAGTTCTGTGCTAGTCATTACACCTGTGTGCCAACTGTGACGCTGTGCTCTTATATACACTGCTTTCCTGTGCAGCAAGACCGGTGCTGTGCTGTTATATGCATTAACTGTCAACAGTGGCGACGAGGACTATTCACTTGTATGGAATGCCTGGCTCTCACTGTTCACTGTAAACGCAAACGGCTAACGCCAGGCCTGAGAGACAGCTCAATAGGTTGAGCACCTACTGTAGGCAACAACAACAAACATTTAGAGAGGGTCAAAGGGGATTTTAAAGACCACACTCTGATATAGCCCCAACAGTACTAAACAAAATGGAATATCAGAGGGTCTGAAATACCAAGGAAGGGAACGCTATGTATAAATCTAGAGAGGACTAATCACGACTACCCTCATCAACATACCAAGGATGTAAGGGTCACCCTCACAAGGAGTCTACTCAGTGATCATGTGAGGATTCCCATCAGTCACCACACGGAACCGCCCTTCATCATTTGGGTTCCTCTTGAGACCACTATAGGTGTTGTCTATTCTATTTCACATGGAGGGGTCTGATAACAAGATACCCTCTCATGATCAATTAGATTAAAGTGGTCTCTTATCTCAAACGGAGATGATGTTATAGAGAAGGGACTGACATCGTAGTGCAAAAATAGGTAAAAGAAAAGCTAAGTGTGTGTGAATTAAAATTGGTTGAGGGGGTGCTGAATGTAGCTTTATTCTGTTGCTACCCACTCTGCCAATGTTAAAAGAAGTAGACAAGAATAATCCAATAATTCTTCGATCATTTCATGTATTCTGGGGTCAACATGTTTCTGCAAAGTGTGACAATAGTTGTCATTTCTTTCATCAGGACCACCATACAACATACGCTACTACGAATTGGTGCTCTCAAAGTAAAAAACAAAGAGTGCTCGAAATTATAAATAAATAATGAATAATTCAAACCCGATACTAGAGTCACCTGAGTCCACTAGATGTCTGTATCGGTGGTTTCATCGTTCCAATGAGGATATTACTAAAAATAATAATAATGGAAGTGTGAAGTTGTTATATTATAGTCATCTAGAACAAACATAGCATTCCCGTACTTGTACATTTTGTACTAGGTCAATCTCATGTAATCCTAGTGGGAAGTAACATTCTTCCAAGCACACTCATAATGTCATTTGCCATAGTGCACTGCTCTCAACTTTAGAAATGAATTGTCAAATTGGCCAAAGGAGATAAACCTCTTACCCCAATTGGAGGATATATAGACTTCACCCCACCTGGCCTCGGCTCAGGATGAAGGGGAAGCACCGCTCTGAAAAAAGGGCAAAAAACAGCAATGCTGAAAAAGCCACTTAATTCTACTGTTTTGCAGACAATCACAGAAATACACCTAACGCGCTGCCATATGCCCCTTAAACATATCATGGATAGCCTGTAAGCATGATTCGATTGAACTATTATGCTTATACAGCTGTTGCAACATAGGATATTCACCCGATCAAGGAATTATGTCCTGCATCTTGTTAGGGGCGTGGTGAGTCACTCGCACTTAGCAGTACCGGTGCCAAAGATAGTTCTCATTCCCTCTGGATTAGCGCTAAAGATATATGCAGTAACAGATATGCATAGAGGGAGCAACTTGCAGCGCTTACAGAGCTGGTAAGGAACAGACACACACAATGGCGGTAAACCGCAAAAACATATACATCTCTCTCACCTAACCGTCGGTACTTCGCGTTGGCGTCTGAGCCGATCGGGAAGGTGTGGGAGTCAGCCTGAGCCGTTGTATATAACGGCGTGTATGATTAGATAGTAGCGTGTCACATGGGCTATTATGTGAAACGCGGTTGGTTAATCCAAGGACCAATGATGTTACGGTATTCTCGTAATCCTCCCAGGTAAACAATGAAAGCAAACGGGTGCTCGGTATGTGTATAAGAATGATATATCGCCCATACTCATATAAAATACAGCCCAGACTGCGTTAGTTTGGCAAACGTTCCCCACGATATTGCTATAACTTGGAAGGTGTAGGAGTCCGCCTAAGCCGCTGTATAGAGCGGAGTATCAGGTTGAATAATAGTGCGTCACATGGGTTATTGTATGGAACGCGATTGGTTGGTCTGAGGACCAATGATGTTACTGTATTATCGTAATTCAACCAGATAAACAGTGAGAGCAATCTAGAACTCGGTGTGCATATTAGGATGACATATCGCCCTTGTTTGTATACAACAGCCCAAAATAATTAGTTTAACAGACATTCCACATGGCACTGCTATAACTTAGATAGTAATGCCTGTCAGTCAACGTGCTTATTTTACATGAATAAAGCTTTTGCGCAACATGTTCAACCATGGATAATGGTTTAAAGATGTAGAGGTTTGTTAAATCGTACATGTCCTGTGTATCAGACATTAAGTGACATATCAAGACAAAAGGTAGTACAGATCAATTCATTGGGTCTAGGCCCACAGTATTGTCAAGGATTATAGGTTGAAGATGGTACCATCAGGTAAGACACAATTTTACAAGTTAACCCATGGTATATCGTCATTCAGCCCTCCATTATTGGTGCCCAATTTAAAAACCCATTTTTGTTCTTTCAATAGCAGAAATCTGCCTATGTCAGTGATGTGTTGCGGAATGTTAGGCTGTTCAATAACTGTCCACTGTAGTGCAGTGGCAGGATGGCGTGCCTCAAGGAAATGATTCGTTAGTTTCGTAGTTTGCCTCTTGCACCTAATGGTGCTTTTGTGTTCCGATATCCTTATTCGGATTTTCCGGGTGGTCATTCTCACGTATCTTAGTCCACAGGGACATGTAATTAGATATATCAAGTTGTCGCTATTACAGTTTGCGAACTTGGTTTGAATCCAAGGCCGTGATGAGCCTATATCTATTTCTGTAGATTTCTTCGTTTGGGGGCAGGAATGACACGAACCACATGGATGGTGGCCTGTCACCGGAGGAAGGTCCCATAGTGTACTCAGAGCCCTGGGTTCCCTATTGCGTGGTCTCGTATGGATAAGACGATCCTTCAAGTTAGGGCCCCTCTTGAAGGAAAACAAAGGCATCTGAATTGTGGATTCATCAGAATTCAGAATTGACCAGTGACGTTTAACCATTCTCTGGATTTTATTGGACAAAGTTCCAAAGGTGGTAACAAAAGTAAGTCTTTCAAGGGGAGGTTTCTGCACTGGGGGTTCAAGAAGAGCTGAGCGATTGTTGTTTCTAGCTCTTTTCAGTGAACGCTGTACTAACTTCTTCGGATATTCCCTTGATATCAGTTGTGTTTTTAGAGTAGTTATAGCAGTGCCATGTGGAATGTCTGTTAAACTAATTATTTTGGGCTGTTGTATACAAACAAGGGCGATATGTCATCCTAATATGCACACCGAGTTCTAGATTGCTCTCACTGTTTATCTGGTTGAATTACGATAATACAGTAACATCATTGGTCCTCAGACCAACCAATCGCGTTCCATACAATAACCCATGTGACGCGCTATTATTCAACCTGATACTCCGCTCTATACAGCGGCTTAGGCGGACTCCTACACCTTCCAAGTTATAGCAATATCGTGGGGAACGTTTGCCAAACTAACGCAGTCTGGGCTGTATTTTATATGAGTATGGGCGATATATCATTCTTATACACATATTGAGCACCCGTTTGCTTTCATTGTTTACCTGGGAGGATTACGAGAATACCGCAACATCATTGGTCCTTGGATTAACCAACCGCGTTTCACATAATAGCCCATGTGACACGCTACTATCTAATCATACACGCCGTTATATACAGCGGCTCAGGCTGACTCCCACACCTCCCCGATCGGCTCAGACGCCAACGCGAAGTACCGACGGTTAGGTGAGAGAGATGTATATGTTTTTGCGGTTTACCGCCATTGTGTGTGTCTGTTCCTTACCAGCTCTGTAAGCACTGCAAGTTGCTCCCTCTATGCATATCTGTTACTGCATATATCTTTAGCGCTAATCCAGAGGGAATGAGAACTATCTTTGGCACCGGTACTGCTAAGTGCGAGTGACTCACCACGCCCCTAACAAGATGCAGGACATAATTCCTTGATCGGGTGAATATCCTATGTTGCAACAGCTGTATAAGCATAATAGTTCATTCGAATCATGCTTACAGGCTATCCATGATATGTTTAAGGGGCATATGGCAGCGCGTTAGGTGTATTTCTGTGATTGTCTGCAAAACAGTAGAATTAAGTGGCTTTTTCAGCATTGCTGTTTTTTGCCCTTTTTTCAGAGCGGTGCTTCCCCTTCATCCTGAGCCGAGGCCAGGTGGGGTGAAGTCTATACATCCTCCAATTGGGGTAAGAGGTTTATCTCCTTTGGCCAATTTGACAATTCATTTCTAAAGTTGAGAGCAGTGCACTATGGCAAATGACATTATGAGTGTGCTTGGAAGAATGTTACTTCCCACTAGGATTACATGAGATTGACCTAGTACAAAATGTACAAGTACGGGAATGCTATGTTTGTTCTAGATGACTATAATATAACAACTTCACACTTCCATTATTATTATTTTTAGTAATATCCTCATTGGAACGATGAAACCACCGATACAGACATCTAGTGGACTCAGGTGACTCTAGTATAGGGTTTGAATTATTCATTATTTATTTATAATTTCGAGCACTCTTTGTTTTTTACTTTGAGAGCACCAATTCGTAGTAGCGTATGTTGTATGATGGTCCTGATGAAAGCAATGACAACTATTGTCACACATTGCAGAAACATGTTGACCCCAGAATACATGAAATGATCCAAGAATTATTGGATTATTCTTGTCTACTTCTTTTAACATTGGCAGAGTGGGTAGCAACAGAATAAAGCTACATTCAGCACCCCCTCAACCAATTTTAATTCACACACACTTAGCTTTTCTTTTACCTATTTTTGCACTACGATGTCAGTCCCTTCTCTATAACATCATCTCCGTTTGAGATAAGAGACCACGTTAATCTAATTGATCATGAGAGGGTATCTTGTTATCAGACCCCTCCATGTGAAATAGAATAGACAACACCTATAGTGGTCTCAAGAGGAACCCAAATGATGAAGGGCGGTTCCGTGTGGTGACTGATGGGAATCCTCACATGATCACTGAGTAGACTCCTTGTGAGGGTGACCCTTACATCATTGGTATGTTGATGAGGGTAGTCGTGATTAGTCCTCTCTAGATTTATACATAGCGTTCCCTTCCTTGGTATTTCAGACCCTCTGATATTCTATTTTGTTCACCTACTGTAGGCACCTGCATATCACACACTTCTTTTAACACCACCAAATCAGAATTTCATCATTTCAAGGGCGATAAAATTAACATCATAACAACTGCCCAGAAATAAGCTCTGCTATTGAGCGGTTAGATGCCGCCTCAGCTTTGGTACAATTTTACTGAATGTCAAACTGGCCGTCTGCGGAGTAGGGCGTGGTGTGGTCTTTTGCGGTCTAACTGACCCCCTGGGGCGTGGTGTGGTCTCTTGTGGTCTAACTGACCCCCTGGGGCGTGGTGTGGTCTTGTGCGGTCCCTTATCTCATTGCTTTGAATAGAAAGGGAGGGCGCCTGATATAACATGCCGAGTTATCATCTCAGTCTCCAAAAACCGAATAACCCTATGAACATCTGAGTATCTTTTCTATTTGCTTGTACCGCAAACTGTTTAATTTTCTGTCTCACTTGGGGCACCACTTCTCGATGTCACGGATGCAATTGGGTGCCTAAAAACGTCACACTCTGAGAGGATCCCTGTAGTTTGTCAAGATTGATCTCCCATCCTTTGCTTTGTCAGTGCTCCACAATTCTGTCTAATCGAACCTGCACTTGTTCCTGCATCTTTCCCTGTATCATCACATCATCAATGTAATGACAAATCTGTTCTCCAGGAGTAATTGACACATCACCTAAATGCTCTGCCACCAGCCGGTGACAGATCGAGGGACTATGCAAGTTCCCTTGAGGTAAATTTGTGAATGTCATTTGTCTACCGTCCCATGAAAAACTGAATTGCTTTTGACATTCGGGGGCTATTGGTATCGAAAAGAAAGCATTAGCAATAGCAACAGTCGCATACAAAGTACCAAGATGTTTTTGTATTTTGTCAAGCAAAGTAACTGTGTCTGGGACAGCAACAGTCAAGGGAGGTGTATGCGTATTCAGTTCACGATAATCAACTGTCATGCGCCAAGAATTATCACTTTTGCACACGGGCCAACAAGGATTATTCCAAGCGGGTGTAATCTGGGTTATCACACCTACTTATAACAAATCCTGAATAATCGCACTCATTTGCTTGTGTCCACCTGGAATTCTATACTGTTTCACATGAATCACTTTAGTAGCCTGAGGCAATTTCACTGGGGGAATGTTCAAATGACCGACCCTCACAGCAACAACTGAAATGTATTGCTTCGATCCAAACTGCTAATGTCCATCATCTAAATGCAAAGTCATTCCCTTCAAAATATCAATTCCAATAATATATTTGAAGAGAGGCACAATCAATGCAGTATATTCTCTTTTTGGTACTCTCCCTATTTTCATGTGGACTTTAGTCTGCACTGCTGGGGTCTCTTTGCTGTCTAAACCTGTAATAGTGAAATAATGTCCAGTAAACTTTTTTGGATTTCCAGATATCAGAGTGGCCTCCGCTCCGGTATCTACTAAAGCTCGGCCCTCTGAATATTACAATGTCTCCAATAAATTTCAATATCAACATGAGGTCTGTCTGTTGTCTTTGTGAGCCCACCTTTGCACCAGAGCTTGACCTATTTCCTAGTCTGCCTTATATCTGTCTTTCGCCCAGGTCAAATCAGGATACATCGATTTGTATCTTTTTGGAATAAAATCCTCTTCATTCTCTCAACCAACCATTGCTTTCCAAGTCTCTCTTAATCTTCCTGTTCGAGCGGAAAGCTTTCTCCCCCTCCTTTTCTGGTATCTCACCCTCACTGCCATCTGACAATTGTTGCGCCTTTTCTTGCTTATGGACTCTCCTGCTTCCTTCCTTTCTTTCCAAACCTCTTTTTCGATTTATCTGCCACCAACTTGATGTAGTTATCCCATCTATCTCATTTCTCTCCACTCCATCCTGCCATGGGCATCTGCAGGGAGGGGCAAGGGGGGGCACTTGCCCGCCCCTGGATGATCACCCGGCCTGCAATGTCTGGTGCTGAGTCAGTGGCATTTTTATTTTCCATTTTTATTTCCATGCATTGTTTGTTATATATTAGAATGGATGATGATCGGAGATCGGAACTTTTAATTTTGTGAGCAGGCAGGCTTTTTTTGTATAATTTTAGGCCAGCAGGCAGCAGCACCATGGAAATCCCTATGACATCATGGCGGCAGACGGAGAGTGCTGCGCGCAGCGCCACCTATCTTACGCTGCATAGCCCCAGTGCCCCACCTAACTTACACTGCAAAGTATCGCACGCCCATGCCCGCGCGTAAGGTCACAGCCCCCACCCCCACAGTGGAGTGCAGTCAGTGGTGTTTGTTTCCAGGCCAGGGCCGTGACACCGTAGGAGCAGGAATTCGGGAAAACGGCCACCAACATTACAGCGCGATTGAAGGCCCGCGCTTGCCTGCTCCCATCCACAGCTTGAAGTTGAAAGTAAGTGAGTCATAGCATGTCCAAACTGCACAAGAGATATCCTTGTGCAAGCCGCGTGGAGCTATCCACATCCTCATTTGCATGTTCCAAGGTAGCTCAGTAGACTGATGTACCTGCAGCACAGATCTGTTCGTAACCTGGAGATAGTACAGTGAGTGGGGGGTTCATGCACCTGCTGGAAAGTTCTGCTAATTACTTGAGAAAGATTGCTCAGCTCTGTATGTTACTCCACCTGCTGCGGATGTCAGTCTGTAACCGGGAAGTAACAGGAACCACGTATGAAGTAATAGTAATGCATTGATAGCCACTGTTTCAAGTGCATGCCTCCCTCGCCCAGCCCCCAGTGTTACTGCCCCGCCCCCACACTTTCGTACCCTAGATCACAGTTCTCTATACTTCACTATTTTGCACTTTGGTAATCGATTATCTGGTTACTCATAGGTGAATGGGAGACAGTCTAGATGATGTAAAAACTTGAAATAGTTACAACGTATTGCGCCTTTTAAATACGCTTGTTAAGAATGACTTAGTCAAGAACAGAAAGCACGTATCTTCCTCATTTTGTCTTTGTATGTACCCGAAGGCATTCGATGGTTGAGTGCAGTCCACCGTGTACTCAAGACACAAATGGAGAGTGCGGTTAAGCAAGATCCGAGGCTATTCACAATATCCTTGCTGGGAGTTTACCTGCTGGTAGCGCCCTAGTGGAATTAAAAAAATCCTCCGGGAATTCCACGAGACCCCAGCAATGGACTGAATAACCATTGTGTATCCGTAGTCGAAAAAATAATGTGTTTTCTGTAATGGAAATACACCTTGCGTGTGTTAGATGGATAATAGGCGCGCCCGTACCGTATTCCTCTTGAGACGCCCCGCTGTTTGCGTAAACCTCGGGAGTGCGACACGCGACGTTACCTAATAGCAACAGATCCCCGGGAGTAAACTACAGGAATGTTTCCACTCTGGGGCGAGCTTTTGTGAATATGCAGCGTGTGTGGAGTGAATAAACACAACAGGAAGGCACGTTGGTGTTTGCTTCATTATCGTTAATGTTAGAGGTGAAAAGGCGTCGGCAGCGGTCGCGCGCTCTAGCGTGCACTGGGCGGGAAACGTGCAGCGCGCAACGCTTCCTTCACCCTCCTCGCCGCTCATTCCTATGAAAATCACCTTTAGTAACGCGTCTTGGTATTAGAAAGTGACTCGAAAAACATTGTAATTAGCGAGAAAATATTTCGATTTTTCTTTTCTCGGAATAGAAAGGGTGTGGAAACCACAGACGAGAAATAGAAGAAACCTGCATGGGTTCCCTGGAGCAGAAGGGGATTTGAAAAACTAACACGCCACAAGGCAGAATATGTGACTCATGAGTGCATAAATATTCATGTCGCAAGTTTTAATTCAGGACTGACTGATTTATTTATTTCATGGTTTTAGAGTGTGCTGTTGAACGTTTTTCTGTTATTATGGTGTATGAGATCATATGCGGCCTGCTTCCTGCTCCTCCTGCGCCCCAGTTTTTCTTGTGCCCCACCTGGCACACATCATGTCGGAGGATGGTAATGACGTTAACATTTTGCCCCCCCCCTGGAAAAAATTCTGCGGACGCCCATGCATCCTGCAATAGAGCCATGAACAGATCTCTCCTAGACAGCTTGTTATTGTCAGTACGTGTCTAAGACCTTGAAGGTCTCTCAGTTTTCATCCACTCACCTAACTCTCCCAACTCACGAACAGCCTTAACCACTTCTGCTAAAGTATTACCAGTTTGATTTATCAACAAAGTCATCATCACTTGCTTGTATGCGGGAGGAGCGGCACAAATTATTCTATTCTGCACTGATGCGTTCAATACTCCATCCATCAGTTTCTGTGCATGGTCTAGAAAAATAGAAGTCTTCATCACTTCTTCCTTCAATCTCTGTATACAATCTCTCAAAGTATACCAAGGTTTCTCATTCACTGGCCAATCTGACTCTGTTGGATATTTGTGGCTACATCCAACTACAACCAACTGTAACAAACTAACTTGATCTTCACTGGTATAATTCCTAAACTGCTCCTGCACTGTAGAATCTGAACTAAGTGTACAGAACTTTTCTGCATCTCGGGATCTAGCATCACACCAGCACGCCTGGATCAAACAATCGAACCATCCACGTAAGTAGAGATTCTTCAGGTTTCTACCAAAACCAATCTGAAATATCATTAATCTCCTGCTGAGGAAAATCTTCCATGCTATCTATTGAAACTCCCTGTGGATAATTCGGACCACCATGAATGTTTCAACGAATAATAGGTTGCGCTTGAACCACTTTGCACCCCTTCTAGATCCCATTTTCACCAATTGCCCAGACCTTCTAGTGGGAAACCCGTCCTCCCTGCCATGGACGGACCACTTTTTGATTCCCGTCTCCTGGGGCTCCCCACATTCCCACCGTGCCCCCACTATAGTCACCCGGAGGGAACGTAACTGGTCCAAACTTTCCCAAGCGGAATGGGCAGCAACCCTAGACTCCTTTAGACCACCCTGCAACTATCCTAACCAATGAAAATTTCAACAGATGGATCTCAAACTCTTTAGATGCTGTCCTTCCCACAAAACCCATTGAACCAAAGCGCAACACTAAGCCTGCCCCCTTGTACTCCCAGGATTTATGTGAAAAGAAACGCCATTGTAAAAAAACTGGAGAGGAACTGGCGTCTAGACTACTCTCTCCCCAGAAAAATTGTGAACAGAGCTACGATAAAAACCTACAAAAATGAAATTAGACCTGCCCAAGCAACCTTTTTCGAAAGCATGATCAATGTAACTGCATCTAAGCCCAAAGAAATTTATAAAATTGCAAAAACCCTTCTCAAACTTCCAGAAAACCCTCAAAACCCCTTTAACGCCCAACCCTGCTATAATGACCTAGCAGATTTTTTTTACAATAAAATACAAACCATCTATACCTATTTCCTCACACTCAGACCCTCACACCAGTCTAAAACTCCTGAGCTAGAGTCTCACACTCCAGCTACCCTCGCCAGCTTCCCTTCTCTTGACTCCCCCTCGCTACAATCCATCATGCTCCAAGTAAAATCTGGCTCCCCAAATGACCCAGCACCACTGCGCTCCTTGCTTACAGTTGCCGCACACATTCTTCCCACTATTCTAGAATTACTCAATGCCTCTTTAGCCATGGGAATCATCCCGCCCCATAGAAACGGGCCATGGTCAGAGCCCTCCTCAAAAAACCCAACCTAGATCGAAGCAACCCAGGGAACTATTCACCAATCTCCCTACTACCCTGGCTTAGCAAGCTCATAGAGAAACACGTCAACAAGACCCTGATGGATTTTCTAGAGACCCACCAGCTGCTTGACCCCTCCCAAACAGGATTCCGACCCATGCATGGGACTGAGAACGCCCTCATCACTGTGACAGAAGAGGCAAGGAAGATCATGGATCAAGGAGACACTGCAGCAATCATCCTTCTTGACCTAAGTGCCGCCTTCGACACTGTAAATCACAGCATATTATTGCAACGACTTACCAACCTAGGAGTGTCACTGAAAGCACTCACCTGGCTCGAATCCTTCCTATATGAGCGATCCTTCCAAGTCTTTGAGGGCGACATCACCTCCCCAGTAAGCCACTCGGCTGTAGTGTACCGCAGGGATCTTCCTTGAGCCCAACGCTCTTTAATATTTACATGAGCCCCTCTGCTGAGATCGTCCGCCCTTTTGGGATAAAAACAGTCACCTATACGGATAACACTCATGTGAAGAAGCAGTAAATCAGGAAATGCAGGATGATGATAAGGTTTCTTTATTTATATCTCAAGAAGTAAGGATCTCATCCACAGGAGACACAGGCAGGCAGTAACTGACTCAGTACTGGCCCTCAATTAGAATATCAACATAACTACATCATAGGATTCTAAGCATAACATTCTATAATCAGCAAGTCACACATACACAGGGATGGCACACCATAATGAAGGATACCACACACCTTCCCCTGAAACACCAAATTATTATTTTAAAATATAGTCACTAAGAGCTGCAGGAGCACAGGTCAAACGTGTACTTTTCCTGACAGGAATATCAGACTCAGCATGAACCTCCTTATCGGTTGAATTGTTATTTGTTAAAGTCTTCCCAGCAGAAATAACACCACTGTTCAAACTCTTGTCTTTCGAAGCTGAACCTGAAAATGAAGCAACTCGATTCAAATTCCAAATCCTTCCATCATTTAGTTTAACAGCATTACGAAAGAGTTTTGTGACATAAAAAGGAGAAGAGAACTTTGCACCTGAAGATCTAAGTGGAAGACGAATTCTCACCCGATCCCCAACACACACTGATATCAAAGTTCTTCTTCCTAAGCTTGGACTTGATCTTCTGCTTCAACAAACCTAGACCCCTGTTATGATTCTCTGTTTCCACCCCTAGATTCCTCATCCAAGTTTGAAACATGTAAGTGTTCGGTGTGCGACCTCGGAAAAGCACAAAAGGAATCTCTCCTATGGTGGAATGTGGTGTAACTCTATACACCATTACTCTTTCCATCAAATTATCTTTCCAATCTGACCCCTGATCTTTAGAAACCTGAATAGATTCCTTAAGTACTCGGTTGAACCTCTCCACCATTCTGTTACATTCCGGATGGTAAAGTGAACAACGCTTATGCTTAATACCTTTGTTGGCCAGGAAATCCTCCATCTCATTTGATACCAGCTGTACACCATTATCTGTAAGGATTGTTTCGGGGAACCCTTCCCTACCAAATACATCTTGTAAAAATTTGACTACATCCTTGGTCTCAATATTCTGGGTGATTCTTATCTCTGGCCGTCGCGAGAACATATCAATCAAGACTAACACATACCGTTGCCCATTACCACAAGAAATTGGCCCCAGAATGTCTAAGGCTACATCTTGCCAACAACGTACCGGCATTTCTCTAATAATCATTGGTTGTGTTCTTGTCTTACACACCCTGTCAGATGAGTTACATTTAATGCAATCACGTATCATTCGTTCCACAAGAATATCTTTCCCTGGCCACCAGAAATGTAACCGAATTCTCTCCTTTGTCTTAGATATCCCTTGATGTCCTTGGTGAGCTAAGTGAAGAATTTTTTCCCTAATCAGAGAAGGTGGGATAAGTCTAGTACCTCTCCACAACAAACCATCCTTTAAAGACAGTTCGTCCTTAACATTCCAGTACCTCTTGGCACTAACACTCAAATTCTTAAGACATGGCCACCCTTTACTAATCAAATCACAAACTTCCTGTAACTCAGTGTCAGTACTCATGGCCTCTCTCCAATCATTCTCTTGAACAATGCCTTCAACAACTTCACACACCTTAAACTCATCCACTTCCCAAGAATCTTCAGGTGACAATGAAGTTCGGTCATGTTGCTCCAAAACTAATCTAGAGAGATAATCTGCAACCTTATTATTCACACCTGGTAAATATCTCACTTCAAATTCAAAATCCTGAAGAGCGATAACCCATTTACAAATACGTGAAGAAATAGCATCCAAACTCTTTTTATAAAAAACATCCTTCAACTTCCTGTAACTCAGTGTCAGTACTCATGGCCTCTCTCCAATCATTCTCTTGAACAATGCCTTCAACAACTTCACACACCTTAAACTCATCCACTTCCCAAGAATCTTCAGGTGACAATGAAGTTCGGTCATCTTGCTCCAAAACTAATCTAGAGAGACAATCTGCAACCTTATTATTCACACCTGGTAAATATCTCACTTCAAATTCAAAATCCTGAAGAGCGATAACCCATTTACAAATACGTGAAGAAATAGCATCCAAACTCTTTTTATAAAAAACATCCTTCAACGGTTTATGATCAGTGTGAACCACAAACGAATTACCCCACAGGAACTTTTTTAATTTCCTAATTGCCCAATAAATACAAAGAGCCCCTTTTTCAATCACAGAATATGACAACTCTGGACCAACTAAAGATCTAGACAGAAACAAGATGGTAATCTCTATCCCATCCTTCATTTGCTTGAGCACAGCCCCCAAACCACGGGAACTGGCATCTGTGTCCAAAATGGAATCATAATTCACATCAAAACTCTGTTAAGATGGAGCTAGACTTAAATCTTGTTTGACAAGCTCATACTCCTTTTGACACACCTGAGACCAAGAAAACTTTACTCCTTTTTAGGTCGAGCTCTCTCGACCTATTGCTATTGAGTTGCCTCTGAAGGGAGACAGAGCTGTGCACACGCATGGATTTCACACCGTGGGCGCGCACGCCCAGCCCCCCGGAGCCGTGCACATCTCTTGCTCCAACTGTGCACAGCCAGTCAGCCTTTCAATCGCGCGCGTGCACGCACACACACACACACACACACAGACACACACACACACAGACACACAAGCGCACAGAGACACACATCCCCTCCCCCCTACAACTAAGCCCCACACCGCACACACAGACACGCGCACACACACATTCCCTCCCCCCCCACTCACCGGGCTCTTTCCACGTGTCCCTCTCCCTCCGCAGCAGGTCAGTCTCGGCATCGGGCTCCATGTCTTCTCGGCATCCTCCTCAGCTTGCGTGCACGCTCACGGCGACGTCTCGTGCGCTCCCACCTCGTGCACTCACACCTCGTGCACGACGCATGCCTGAACCTGGGGAACGGGATCGTTTTTGCGGTGTCTCGCGCTTGTGCGCGTGCAGCAGTTCGCCGGCGGTCTGTGTTCCTGCTGGTTAATCTATGCTTACTGGAATCGCTTATATGTTTTTTAACAAGTGATTGTTCATAGCGCTTACTGGAATCGCACTTGATAGCACAATAAAAGCGGTGGAGCATGACGGGGCAAGTGTTTACGCTCCAGTAAGTGCAAGTGATGATGCATACATGATAATCTGCAAGTGATTGTTTATAGCTCTATATGTAGCAATATTTCATAAAGGGATATCGACTTTTATTGCTGACACATTTTCATATTTAATATGTTTTTTAAAAAAGCGGTGGAGCATGACGGGGGCAAGTGTTTACGCTCCAGTAAGTGCAGGTGATGATGCGATTGTTTATAGCGCCATATGTAGCATTATTTCATAAAGGGATATCGACTTTTATTGCTGACACATTTTCATATTTAATATGTTTTTTAACAAGTGATTGTTTATAGTGCTTACTGGAATCGCACTTGATAGCACATTAAAAGCGGTGGAGCATGACGGGGGCAAGTGTTTACGCTCCAGTAAGTGCAAGTGATGATGCGTACATGATAATCTTTGTAGAAAGCGCACATGATGCAAGTGATTGTTTATAGCGCTATATGTAGCAATATTTCATAAAGGGATATCTATTTTAATTGTAATTTATTTTATTTTCATATTTAATATGTTTTTTAACGCTACCTACATCGCTAGCAATATGTAGCAATTTTTCTGAAGGGATATCGATAATCTTTGTTTAAAGCGCACATGAGAATCTGTATTAAGCAGCAGTGCCTACATATTTCAGCGCGTCCAAGGGATGCCAAACATCTAAATCGCTAGCTGTGTATTGTGTTTATTTTTATAGCGGAGATACATCGCTAGCTGTGTATTGTGTTTCTTTTTAGAGCGCACATGATAAACTTTTTATAAACTAAGATTTAAGCCCAAGGGATGCCAAACATATACATTAATGTGTTTTTTATTGTTCATATATAAAAAAACATTCACATGCCAAGGTGTGCTACAAAACTGGTTTATTTTTATATAGCGATGCCAAATTGTGCTACAGCGCACATGAAACGTACCCAAATTTTGCAAAACAAATATGCCAAGGTGTGCTACAAAACGTCCAATTAAGAAACATCTGACAACATGTACATATATATGTTATCATTACCACGCGTCAATAACAGGAACAGGATGTGGTCTGACTGATACCTATGCCGACTTTGGTGCTGTCAGACAAGGTTCGATCCTCCTATTAACCCCTCATATCTAGTCATTTACAGCGAAGAATGTTATATTTAATCAACAATGGCTATAGTATTATTCTTATTTTAAAACCATATGACTACTTTCTAGAGGTCTTTACCCCTCATATCAAGTCATTTACACTGCAAAATGTAATATTTAAAAAATAGTGCAGTGGCTCCAGTATTTTTCGTATTGTAAAACCATATCACTACTTTCTAGAGGTCTGTGGGTCTTGCCAACTATTTGGGGGGAGAGGGTAGAGACGGGATCACGCGGCAAGCACAAAAAAACGCGCTGTTTTGACCTGCGGCGTAATGTACTGCGGGGTAAGTGTCAGGCCAATGGGAAGCAATGCAATCGCGTTGCAAATGGATGCGATGTGGTGGAACGCGATCTAATGGAGGAAGCGATGTAAAAGACACGATGTTACAGCGTGCGATCTAGCTGATCGCAATGTAGCGTCATACATCCCGCAGGGCCTTGCTCCCTAGCGTGGGGCAGGTCGGGATATTTAAGGTGGTCCCGCGCGCGGCCCGTGATGAATCCTGCAGCCGGGCGCCTGAGCGCGACTTTGGTGCTCGTGCGGCACCAGGCGCAGGTGGCTGTCTGGGCCACGTTTCTGTTGCTCGGATTTGGCCTGCTCCTACCCGCCTGGGCAGTGGTGTCACTTCTGCTGTTTGCGGGCGGCGCTTGGTGCCTGCGCACTGGGCCTCCGGGGCTGTGTCTGCTGCCGGATGTTGAGTGAGCACTCTGTAGGTGTTTCTTGGGACGCAATTCTAATTGCCACGTGAGCCGTTATGATACTGTTTTCATTTTGAGTAGGTGAACAATATTTACTGGCACGTCTGTTGGGTTACAGGCGATGCGTTACATAGAAATAAAATACTTTTGTAATAATGAAGCAGGTCCGCAGGAGTTCGGTTCGATAAATGAAGCTTTATTATCACAGCCGGCAGTAACCGTGATTACAAGAAAGGCATTCACTGTTTCAGAGTACCTGTTTGCTACTGTAAGTCCTACAGGACACATCCGCTCTGAGTAGAAAATGTTGCCCTCTGCTGTGGATGTGATTGATGTATACTTGATTCTTGATAGGTGTCTGCGAATGACGGTGCTGACAAAAGCTATATAAAGTTCACCTGCGGGTAATACACGTCTTGAGTGGCGCATGTTTTAGATCTTTTGCGCACTGTTTTTGTGACGAAACAATCCAAGCCCTGCATCACATCCTACTGACCTAGCAATATATTTTCGAAGGATGAACGCATTTGTGGGGCGGGTGGGGTTGAAAGTGTGCGGATCAATATGCCAGGGTGAACACGAAGCACTCCTTTCAACATCTGCCAGGTTAGAGGCTCCCGGCTAGTTCTTTGGATTACAAATATTAAAGTTTGCAAAGTAATTTTCTAATGAGGGGGATATATTTCTTCACGTAGTGCAGAGCTGGAGATTGTCGCTTGACCCGTCGCTTTGTCACCGGTTATCTTTAACATCTAAATACATTGCATTGTCTCTGTTCTACACACGATTGTATTAACTATAATGCTTGGCGAGTCTCGGAGTTTGCTGCTGCTTTCTCCAGCATCTGATAATTTAACCTGCTTGAATGGCCTTGCTTAGTTGCCCAGAATTTCATTATTTTCTTTTTAGAGAGCTCCCATGTATGAATCGCTTTGCTCTGACACCTAGACGGCGGTATCCTATTCAACAGACACAGTATGCTATGACTGGGGCAATGCCTATGGTGCCCTGGTATGGCTACTAACGCAAGAACAGTGATCCACACTCCAGTTACAGTGAAGATTGCTCCCCAGATAGCAAGATTGCCCGCTCTCCCATGTAAGTGTATAGCGTCTATTTGCTGTTTTTGTGCAGACAGCTGTACATTTTCAATAAGCATTAATATTTTGTAGCTATCCTTGCATTGAATGTGATTTTTTTAATTTAAGTGACTTATTCAACACTTGTTCAATTGTCTACATATTTGGCTTCCTGTATGCATTGCGGCTTCCTGTATGCATTGCTGTGATTGCTCCTGATGTCTTGTAGACTTCAACTTTAAATCAAACTGTTGGTGGTACCGATGGTTCTTTTGTTGGAGCGTTGTGCATTTTTTTTATAGCTGTTGTGCAACTCGAAGCTTGCTTAAATTGCTGCATGCTTTTTTGCAATTAATTCTTATAACCTGTTCTGTTTTCCATTTGTTGATGATCTAAAAGTGGATTTTGTTATATAGTTGGGAGCACCCTTCTACCCCTTACCCTAATCCCTCTCCCCAAACCATATATGCCCGGCAACATAAACTGACGAGAAAATCCCTCCCAGCTCTACCTCTCTCCACACATCCCAACTCCCCCCCCTATAACCCTTACCCTAATCTTTGCAACTCAATTCAACTCTCATCTCACCTTATTCATGCACCATACCTGCCAGCCTGAGTCTGTTAAATTAATCTAGCTGAATGCGTATAGTATAATAATGTTACGACATCCTCTTAATGTTATATTTTCTTGCTCATCTCTCTAATACCCATTTCGTTCATTGTTATTTTTGTGTACTGTACTTGTTTGCTTTTTCTTTTTGATACATTTGTCCTGTATTCTTTTTACTATCATACCTACAATGTAAAGCGCTCTGATACCCTTGGGTGAAGCCAGCGCTATATAAAACTTCAATATATAAAAAGTAAAAATAAATTTTAAAAAAAGCACGAAATAGCATCACTGCCAAAAATGTAAAATTAGTAGTCTCACTGAATTCTTGTCTCTGCAGCTTTGACCAGTTGACATCTCCAGTATTTAAATCTGTGGAAAACGTCACACCAGACCCATGTGCGAGAGAGACTGTGCTTAATGCCCTGAAAGCAAGTCGAAAGAGGGTTGTGGAAGAAGATATAACACGTTTAGATGGCCAGGAAAACAAACGGAGGTAAACGGGTATTGCCTTAAGGGCGATAGGGATCCTAGTTACAAAGCCCATTTTTTCAGCAGCCTTCTAACTATGATTCAGTTTTCATTGAGCCGCTTTGTGGGGTCCGTCTTGCTGCCATGACTCTTCCATGTTTTTAACATTGTAAGCCTTTTTAGTACTAGTTGTTGTGTTATAATTTAATAAACGCAGAAGTGATCAGTGATGAAGCATGTTGCATTCAGCTCGTCTTTTAATGTGGCTTGTGGATTTCCCTACAGTAGATGGTTACTGGCTTTGCTCTAGGGATTGTGTTCTCTCACGGCCCATATGGACTGTATTCTACCATGACTGTGGTATGCTTAAAGTACTTTAATTTCTATGTGATATGTATAGTATCTCTAGAATAGTTGTGATTGTTTCTGAAATGGAATCTTGTTCTGTTGTCTCCTATTTTATTTGCTTATGCTCTGTCCATCTTCTACAGACGGCATGACAGCAGTGGCAGTGGACAGTCTGCATTTGAATCCCTAGTGGCAAACGGCTCGCCTGCGTCCCTGATACCAAAGTAAGTAAGAAGGGAAAAGTCACATGGATAAACTGTTTCATATAGGGGGGGTTGCATTGGGAATATTAGTGGATGCGTGTAAGGATTGTTGGTCGTTGCTGATGTTTTAGTTTAAGGCGAGAGCATATCTGGTCTAGAGACAAACTGATTCTTCTCGAGATTTCCTTTTTCACAGTATTGCAACAACCTTCTTCTTCAAGCTGATATCTAAGTATTCCCATTTCCCTTCTTTTTTTGTCGATGATGGTCTTTGTTGTGAGGCATGATGGATTTCCTTAATAGATAAGATTGTTTTAAGTGCTTTTTACATAACTGATGTAGTACGTTACAAGCCAAATAATAGTAAAGTAACACAAGTAATACACAAGGTTATCAACCAATTCCCTTAGTTAATAATGTTCAGCACATAGTAGTAAGCTGGGGCTTGCAATTTCTTTAAGTTAAGAGAAGATAATTTCAAAGATAGGTGAGTTATCTGGGGCATGGCAGTTGGGACTAGGTAGAGCGGTTCAGAACATTCTAGAGTAGGACCGATTCTTGAGGAATCAGTGAGGTATGGGGTTTTAAATGATGGATAGAATCCATACAAGTAGGTACTCTTTCAGACTTTTGTCATAAGCAATATGAGGCATTTGTGTCTGTAGGGATGCTGTTATAAATCTTCATTGAACTTTTTAAAATCGCGGAGTGCAAGCAGAGTACAGTTTTGCTATCTAGCACTCTATCCACCAGAGATGGTTACCACCTTTGCCTTAATTTAGCAATATTGCAGTAGATGGAAAGGCTCCTTCAGGAGTAGGAATTGTTGGAACAGCTCTGGCTTCTTTTGTTAATTTTAAGTTGTCTCATAGTAATACAGCTTTGAATCAGGAAAGCGACTTTTCGATTGGAAAATGGTGCTGTTTCGGTTAATCATCCAACGTCATCTGGATATTTAGTAGTCTCACATTAGTACTTTTTAGGTCTCTCCTGAGCCAGCGCATACGCTGCTCTGGCGAGACATTTAGTAAGTGGGCTTTTAAAAGTCCAACCACACACTTTTGCTGGCCTCAAGCTTGCGGTTACGTGTGCGAGCACGTGCACAGCCGCCATCTGGCTTTCCTCGCAGCACCCTTGCAGCGCGCCTCGCTCCGCCCCTCCACCACCACAGAGCGCGTCCCCACGATCGATTTCGCGGCTCCGTTAACTTTTACTTCTCTTATCTCCCATTCCCCATTTAATCTTGAATAATGGCGGTCGAGTGGCTTCATATAAAGCAGGTCACCCAAATCTTTTGTTTTTAATTGTATAATTTTCAGTGCATACGGCGGCAGCGTGTCTTTCTTATAGCATGCACTGCCAAAATCCTTATTAAGAAAATGCAGCACCCAGGCCACTCCGATTTCCCCCCGAATCCCCCCCCCCCACCTGACCCGCGTCAGCCTTTAGCCGCCGTTGCAGCATTTATGCTTTATCCTTGAATCAGCCCAGACCATTCTGCTTTCCTTCCCTGGTACGTTCACTTCAGGCTGCGTGAATCCTCTGCATGTGTATAGGGTAACATTCTGTTGCTCCTGTCCGTGCTTAACTAGTTACGTGCTGGATTCTTTTAGTACAGTTTCTGTTCACTAGATGTTCCAGAGATGAAAAGTTAATTGATATTTTATAAAGTGCTGCATGCAAAGCTTAATTTTTATCAGCACTGTTTTCTAATTGTGCCTGTTCAGTTCTGTCTCCCAACACCATTCTGCTATGCAGCTTAACCCCCCCACCCCCTTACCTCCCTAATAGCTTTATCTATGTTGGCCTCGTAAATGCTTGTTATTACAAGACACTGGCTAAACGCTACATCAGTCAAACCTGACCTAAAAATCTGCCCAATCTTTTCCCACCCGAAAACGTTTCAGAAAATGTAGAGTTTATGAAGGTCTTCCAGGGGTATGAGAAGCAGATTGTGTGTTTTATTGCCTGTAAACTGATGTTTAATGAGCATTTACAGTCGCACTTCGAAGCAAGTCATTCTGATCACGTCACAGTGCTCCGACCCGGTCGTCTAAATCTGTTCATGAGATGACCACGCTTGAAAACACTTCATTACGGCGCCGGGGGTCTGCAGGCATGGGTTTAAAGCAGCTCTGCTAGCACAGCGATACTGTATGCATGTCGTGTCTATGGAATGAACCGTCATCTCTTTCCCCGTCTTACATCTTCGGGTTAGCTTAGAATGGAAAGGGAATTCGGTGAATGAAAGACGGACTGCTTTTTGGCCATCACAAGGTACCTATGCCGACTGGCCCATCTGGCAATGCCAGAAGGACAAATTTGGTAATGATAAGTGCATTTGTATGATACATTCTGAAGCGGAGAGCTGAAACGTGCCCACACTTTCTCACCTCCTTATCCTGTTTACCACCTCTACAACCAGCAGGCAGGACTTCCACCCATGGGTGTAAGATATATCACCCCAGTTTTTGGGATCATGGGAGAAAAGGCGACGCAACAAAGGGGATTAAAAAACTCTTCTGAGTGCCTCCAGGGTTAGTAGGGCCGTTAGCGCTTTGCTGAGCCATCAGCACACTAAAGTGCTACCTACGATGGTCCTGCTTTCGACCTTCTGACCTGTCCCTAGTACTTGTGACCAATCTGTAGGTTATGCAGTGAGGCAGAGTTCTGTGCTTCTGAGGATAAGAGAAGAGCAGGAAAAGGGGAGGAAGTGGTTTACTGCCTGCAGCTTGCCCTGGAAGAGAACCAGTCACCCACTGGCTGGCAGGCATAGGCTGTGGGCAGTCTAGTGCTCCCGGCCCTCCTTAACCATAGCCCTACGAAGTTTCCCATTTCCATGAGTTATGAATTGCTCCAATCCAGGTTCTATTATTTGTAGAGGGAAAACTGTCACCTAAAAAAAAGTCATCCTGACACTAATCTAAACGTAGACCCATCCAGACATGACATGTAAGAGCTTTAGAGCTTACAGAGCCCGCTCTTTAAGGCTTTCCTAAAGGCACAGAGATAGCTAACAGAATGAAGATAGTCAAGCATACTGTCCCATAGCCAAGCCACTTATACAAAAAATGTTCTACCACTAAGGTGAGCGTTCTTAAATTTGAGAACTCTGAGCAAATTGGCATTCGCAGAGTGTAATGACCTAGTTGGAAGATAGCGTTGCAGCTGTTGTCGAAGTGGAAGGGGACCAGTGTGATGAAGAGCTCTATGGACGGTGCTTCAAAACTTTATACGCTTGGCCATGGGGGAGAAACCTGCTGACTTATAGAACATAGTACATAAGTAGGGGGTCCCAGTACAGAACCATTGAAAGCAAAGGTTGAATAGAAAATAAAGTTTTTTAGCAGAACAAATATACATACAACTTAGATTCAATGTTATTTAATCACAATGAATCCAAACATAGGTTTCATATGCAGATTATTGAGTCATAAATTATGTTGTCCAAAATACGACAAACAAAGAAGTGCCCCAGGGAGGGTGGAGGCGGGAAGGTGAGGTCAGTGCAAGGTAAGTGCGAAGGTTTGCTGGGAAATCGGAAAGGAGTGCTGGTCAGGGTGACCTACTTCCTTGAATAGTTAAAACCGTATTGACTAAGAAATGTAGCCACACTTATAACATGAATGTTCAAACAATTGCATCATAAGCCATCAGAAGGGAAACCATTGCAAATAAATCAACAATATGGTCAAAATGCAGGCACATAGGATGAGCGTCAATGTTTCAACCCCACAGGTTCTAGGTAGCAGTATGAATTTAGGAAAGGGTCTTCTTCAGGACAAAAAGGGATTGAGGAATACAGGGGTGTGGGGGGGCCGGGAACCTGGGAGACAAAGGCAACAAATCAATATATGAGTAGGCTCACTAAATGGCAATAAATGGTAGCTAATGTGGCAAAAAGGATTAATTACCGTGATCAGCAGTATCACAATGTGGGATTTACATGGTATTAATGGGCCCGCAGGGCTCCAAAAGCGAGAAGAGATGACATAAATGGGTGTCTGGAGGAGGAAAATAAAAGATAAAAGAACTAAATCCTATGCGTGTTTACGGAAAGCAATCTGAACAGCAAGGTAGGCAGTTACTCAATATACTCACCCCGCGTGATAATCACAGTATTCAAGAAGTGCGGGTGCCGCCAGGAGCAGGTCGGCACAGGACGTGGTCTGAAATGGAAAGGCCAACACTTAAAATAGTTGTGGCGGTCCGGGGACCGCAACTACACCAGCCCACTCAGTATTGAAGAGTGGGACCCCGCATGGAGGGGTATGAACACAAACAGCAACACTCCGAGGCAAAGTATACAGGCTTTACTCACTTGGCTCACGAGCTTGATGAGCGCGAGGACGTCACGCCAATGCTAGATGCGTGAAACCTACAGGTGGTAGGGGGAGTGGTTGCGCGTCGATGCAGACGCTAGCCTGATTGATGTGGTTGCCTAGGTGACACTGACACCATAGACATAAAAAATACATATACTTAAAAGGACAGAGACTATCATGTGCCATAGTAGATGACCGATTACTGGAATAGAGCCCACTGTGCGGGTGAGTGCACATAAAGTATCACAGTCCAATAGTTTAGGCCGCGGCTCTAATTCACTGGGGTGCAAAAGCTGTGTCAAACCCGTATCGCTGGATATGAGAGGGCAGAGGGTCAAAATGTAATGAGGTCAATCATTTATAACGTTTTCTTGAAATTACTAAAGACAAACGAGCATATTAGTGCGTTGCCACAGAACTATCGAGTACTTCACATCGCAGGAGAGTAAAAGCGTCTGTTCGGATTGAGGAAACCTTCAATGGTCTAACACGTCATCCTTCAAAAAAAGGTTGTCCAAATAATTTATATATTGGCAAATTGAAGCCAGTGCCTCTCATCGCAGGAGGGTAAAAGCTCCAGTATAGATCAGAAGTACATTTCAAGAAAGATAGCAAGTCATTTTTAGCTAGGGAAAGGCAGGGATTGCAGGGAAAGAATTTATATGGGCATATTACAGCCAGTACCTCTCAAAAGCAGGAGGGTTAATTCGTCTTGTTCAGTCCAAAAATCAAAGCCCTCGATAGCAACTTTAGAGAGAGAATAAAAGACCAAATTTGAAGACAGGATAGATTCAAGGACAGATAGTTGCCAGATGGGCATGGCAACTTTCTATTTCATTCAGACCATTCACAACAGAGTCAACAAGCATTTGCAATGCAATAGGTCTCGCATTAGGAAAGTTGGAGCTATTGGTATTGTAAATGACACATTTTGTATTTATATGTTGGTTTTGAAAATAGCTAAATTAATAGCTTTGTCATTTACAATGCCAATAGTTATACTTTCGCAAATGTGACACCTATAGCCTTTGTAATGCAATATGTGTTGTATTTACGTGACTTAGATGTATTGATATTACAAATAACAATTGCTTTTGTTTTTTTAAAAAGTAATTAATACTTAAATAAATGTTATTGTAAGTTATAAAGGCAATATCTTAAACTTTTGTAAATAACTTTTGTGAAGATTATGTTCAGTGTATTTTATTGTGACGAAAATCCAAGAACAGAAGTGAAATATTAAAAAAATTTTGTGACATTTGTAATAAAGCTTGAAACATTGAGAGAACATATTTGAACCAGTTGTTGTTGAATGGTTGCACAGAGTGATGCTGTGGTGGCGCAGAGTGATGCTGTGGTGGCGACGAGTGATGCTGTGGTGGCGACGAGTGAGGCTTTGGTGGCGACGAGTGATGCTGTGGTGGCGACGAGTGATGCTGTGGTGGCGACGAGTGATGCTGTGGTGGCGACGAGTGATGCTGTGGTGGCGACGAGTGATGCTGTGGTGACAAGTGATACTGTGGTAGCGACGAGTGATGCTGTGGTAGCGCATAGTGATGTTGTGGTGCCCCTGAGTGATGCTGTGGTGGTGCTGAGTGATGCTGTGGTGATGCGATAGACACATAAATAAAAATATTGTCATTTACAATGCCAATAGCTCTAAGTTTGGCAAAGGCGAGACTGTTGCATTGTAAATGCTTGTTTTAATAAAGCTCTCATATTAAGGGTTTTATTTGCAAAATGAGGCACAAACTTATTATAATACTCCGCCATACCTAGGAAAGTAACCAACTCTAGACTTTGGTGTAGGCAAACTGTGTATAGTTTTCACCAACTTTTCTTACACCATCAGGAGTCAAATAGTGACCTAAATAGTCAATCTCAGTCAAATTAAATCTGCACTTGTTTTCCCTTAATGTCTATCCTCTGTCCGCAAAACGCTCCAGAACAGATTTAACTCTAAGATCATGTTCACTTTGTGATGAACCAAATACAAGCACATCATCTTGATAAATTTTAACACCAGTAATACCCTTTAATACATCCTCCATTACTCTCTGAAAAACAGAGGCCGCAGAGATTAAGCCAAAAGGTAAGCGAGTAAACTTATATGTGCCAAAGGGTGTGATAAAGGTTGTGAGACCCATGGACGTCTCATCAATCCTCACCTGATGGTACACAGCCCTAAGGTCAAGTGGAAAACATGCAGGAATCCCCAAGTTGAGTTAACATGGTATTAATATTGGGAAGAGGATATCTATCCGCCACAACCTCCCTATTAAGACCCCTAAGGTCAACACAAAAACGAATCTCGCCTGAGGGTTTACGCGCTAAAACAACAGGCGAAACCCAATAACTTGCCTCCGATTTCACAATGATCCCATGACTCAAGAGTTTCTCTAATTCCAACCGCATAGGTTCCTGCATGGCTAAAGGAACGCTACGCACTTTACATGCCACTGGAACTGCATCTGTCTTCAAGGTAATATTATGAATATAACCAGAAAGACAACCTAGTTTGTCACTAAAAACATTCTTAAATTGTGTACGCCAATCAGGATAAGACACTTCATTTAAAGTCAAATTAGTAACATTTTGTACACCAACCACATCACAGCCAGTTGCACATGGAGACACATCATTTAACACAGCATTATCCACACCAGTGTGAGATACTATGGGGCAGATTTATGAAGGCCTTGCCTTCCCATGTTAAAAATGACGCACCGGCGGCGCAAGGCCTTCATAAATCTGCCCCTATGTCTCTTAGAATAATGCAGGGGTTCCCACCAGGAACTAAGGAGACATGTAGGTCAGCCTGATGAAACCAACTTAGAATGCTGTCCCCCCTGCAGGAGTTGTAAATTTTCCCTGCAGTGAGTCTTACCTTGTAGTCAATCTGACCATTGAAATAACCTACAAGTATAATAGATTGTCTGCCATAGGCTAGTGGCCTTATATCAGGCTTGAAAACTTTTACCTTTCCATAAAGTTTTTTGTCAAAGAAAACTTTGGGTATTAAAGTGATTTTTGCCCCAGAGTCAAATAACATCTTGACTTCACAATTATCAATACGTACCACATCAATAGCACCTTTACAGTTTTTCCCATCAGATAAGGAAATTTCACCACAATGTAAATCATCAGAATCAGAATCAGAGTCTTCATCTATTATAACTTCTTTCACTCGCTTACTCTTGCCATTTGTTTGAGACCTGCAAGCCTTCGAGTAATGTCCCACCTTACCGCAGTTGCTACATTTAGAAGGTAAAGCAGGGCATGAACTATCATTGGCCAGATGGTCTGAGGCAGTACAACGAAAGCACTTCAATTTGGAACTAGTAGAGGGTCTCGAGAAATTAGAAGAAGAAGGAGTGAAGTTAGACAGTTTCTTAGTAATTTTAGTTGTTGCTCTAGGGTCTGTTTTTTCAAGAGAACATTATTAACAATTAGGACTTTTTCCTCAGATGTTTACTTTTCCTTCTTAAAAACTTTTACACAGGCAAGAGTATGTTCAAGTCTTTTGGCTATAGTGATGACCTCATTTAAAGCTGGGTCATCTTTTTGCCACAGCTCGTCCTTAATTTTTTCCAAACAACATCCTAACATGAATTGATCACGTATTCTTTCCTCTAGGGTCCCATCAAATTTACAAGTGGCAGCCAATTTGCGTAAAGCCGTGACATAAGTCTCTATTGACTAATCTTTCTGCATACGCCTGCCAAAGTGGTACCTTTCTAAGATGGTACTCACCTTTGGTAGGTAATGATTGTCCAATTTTTTAAGATTAATCTCAAATTCATTTAAGTTGTTCGCCTCCTCAGTAGTCAATTCAAGTAAATGTTCAAATACCTCTTGCCCCTCAGAGCCTAAACAGTGCATTAAAAGTGCAGACTTCCTTTCCGCAGAGAGAGGTGTACCACACACCCTCGCATAATTTAGAAATACCTTTTTCCATTTGACCAATGAATGGGTGGATCACCTGGTTTCGATAGGAAAAAAGGTGCAGCTGTAACGTTCTGCATTCCTAACAGAGTACAAGAAAAGCACAGAAATAAAACAAAGTAATTTCACAGTAATGAAATTAACCACTAAAGCTTTAAAACAATATCAGTATAATAAACTGAAGAGAATTTAGTGAATCAAAGTATCATAAGATACTAATAAATGGGGTCTGCGGGGCAAGATGGCCGCTGACAGGCCGTAGGGAACAGTCGCTCCTGTCTCTGCTCCTGCTGTGTGGGTGAAGTCGGACGGAGTCGAGGGAATAAATGCCTCTGACCGCCTGGGAGGTTTGATGTTAAGGCATGCTGCTCTCGCTTGATGTAATAAGCTGGTTTGCCTTTTGGATAGAGAAAGTAAAAGTTATATCTCGGAAGCTGCCGAGAGCGTTTAACTGGACCGGAGAACTAACAACAGAAATTCTGCAAGGGGTAATGCAGAATATGGCCCCTCGAATACCAAAGCCGCGAGGAGAGGTACAGAAAGAGAAAGACAGAGACAAAGCTGTCTCGAGTGATCCTGGAATGGCTGTCATGGCTACAACGAGCGCGACCCTAAGGTCAACGGCCCAAGTGCGGAAGGAAAACCCGGAGACAAATGAGAACTTTGTCAGACTCGAGAAACTTGAAAAGCTAAAAGAAAAGAAGAACCCGTTAAATAAAAAAGGACCCAAGTGCCAGAACAGTGAAAGCTCTAACAAGGAGGGAAAATTTAGGCAACCTACTCTCCTTGAGTCCTTTGTAACCGTTGTAACGGGCCCGGTGTCATCCCACGCACGAGAGGAGGAGGCTTTGGCGAATGGAAATGTGGGTGTCTTTGGAGAGCCGAGCCCGGATCTGTCGGATGATCAGGCGATGACGGGAGCCGCAGGCGGGGAGCACGGTGTGCGGAGTGCAGCAGAGTCGAACAGATTGGCGTCTCTCTCCGCACTTTCTTCGGGACAGGTGCGGAACGTTCCGAGTGATCAGAGCAAGCAGGCTGAACCCTCAGATTTGCAAATGGATATTCCTGGTAAGGAGTGTGTAGGTGGTGATACAGTATCAGCACTGATCAACATAATGGATATGGGGGCACGAATGATGGTAAAGCCGCCCAGAATGGACAGTGCTCCAGTGCTAAATCAATGACTGAGTATGATGACAGCACACTTGTAGAAACAGACTGTAGCGCAGAGGGGGCAGCTGTATGTGTGACACCAACTCTACAAGATAACTCCACAACTGGTACGAGTAAGTCAGCAGGTCTGGAAGCTACTAGGGGGCCTTGTCTGGGCGCAGAATAGGCAACATGCCGCAAGGATACTAATCAGGGACAAAATGTGGTTGGTCTGGGCCCCAAGGAATATGATGATGGTACAGCCATGGTACAAGGGATGGCAGGGGGAGCTATGATTCCTGGTTCCCCGAGTGATGAATGCTTTTTCTCCTTACCTGAGACGGAGGAAGAGGAGGATAAGGTATCTGCTGATGGCATAACAGAAAGTGAAGCTGATAGTTCAGAAGTGGAGTCAGGCTCGATAGTATCAACACCAGAGAGTGAGATTTCGCATAAGGCATATACCAAAAGGAGAACCAAGAAGGGTAGGTCCCGTAGCAGGGTAAGCCCGTCGGTGAGCCCTGTACATACTGAAGTGACTAAAAAATTGGATTGGGACTACTCTGCCACCTCCCAGCTCTACCAAGAAGGAGGAAGCAATGCACTGAACACACAGACTAATGGTACAAGTCAGACAACCACTATGGATATGTTGCATGATACGCTGAAGCAAATGCAGGTCGGGCCGGGAACGAATCACGAAGGGAAAAGCAGGCCAGCCAAACAATACAGGGCTCAATCTGAAAAGTGAACAAACTTTATGCAGACATGGCAGCAAGGGTAACGGAGGTTGAGGCCAGAACTGTAAGGCTGGAAGAAGATGTTGGGAACTGGAATGAGTTTAAAACTGAGCAAGAAAAATGGGCGGCTGATGTACATTGGAAGCTCGAGGACTATGAAAATCGTCAGAGGAGGAACAACGTTAGACTACTTGGGGTGGTTGAAGGGAAAGAAGGGCAGGATGTCCGGGGGTTTGTGGTGAATTTGCTTAGGGGGGCTTTCCCAGAGCTGACCACTTGGAGTTGGGAGAATGAGATACAGAGGGCCCATAGGTTCCCTCTGGTGTAGAGAAAAGGGGTGGCAGCAGACAAACCGAGGGCAATTCTGATATCTGTTGGAAATTTCTTATTGAGGCAGGAAATCATGGATAAAGCCAAGCCGGATGCGAGGCGGTCGTACAATGGTACGACGTCTTTTGCCCGCCCAGATTTCTGTCATGCGACAGTAGAAAGGAGATGGCGCATGAGGCAAATGATAACCCCTTTTCAGAATATAGGCTGTGAGGCCTATTTAATGTTTCCATCCCGCCTCAAAGTAGTTAGTGGTGGGCAGGGTAAGATCTTTTTCTCCGAGATTAAAGCACAGGCTTATTTGGATGAGATAAAAGGTAGGAAAGGTGGCTCAAAAACCACGACAGTCTCCTTAAGGCAACCAAAGGGAAAATGATCAATGGCAGAAAGTAGTTATAACTAAGGAAGGAAGAATATTTTTGCAGCACTTTATAGCATCTAACAGTATTTAATAAGATGGATGTGGCATGTCATGATATAGTTATAGGTAAAGGATAGAGGCACGTTACGGAGTCAGCAGGAGCGGGGGTTCGGAGGGGTGACTGGCACCTGGGACTACAGCTGTCACGCATAGGTCAGGACTGACCTTTTTGCCTGTAAGGGGGTGGGAGGGGGTCGGGGGCCGGGTGGTTGGGGGAGGGGGTACAGGGCACACTGGTTGCGGGTCGGGTGGATGCATGCATGAAAATGCTGGTAAATAGCTATTGAAGAGACAACAACGGAGACATGTCATAAAAATGTTTTTTGCTGATGAAAACTTGTTGGGGCAATTATCTGAGGTGCATTAATGGGTACACGTATAATGATGGTGGATGTTTGTGGTCTAAATGATCGGAATAAGAGGCAAAGGGTTGCGGTGTGGTTAAGATCTTTAAATGTGGATTTCGTGTGCCTTCAGGAGACCCATTGTAAGAACTGGGACCGCCAGTTCTCCGGGGGGTAGCATGGCTCGAGCAGGAAGGCGGCCAGGGGCTTATGTGTAAAGCAGCTACTTAACACACACATCCGATGTAACACACAGTGGCGCAAAAATGGAGACCACACCAGATGTTGTATTTGAAAAATCAAGATCTTTTATATAGGCTTTCAATTAGAGCAAGGCATTGGTAATTCACTAGCATTTCAAATCAAATGAGCATTTCATTAAGACATTTCATATATCTCGTGCAGGTTGCATTTCCTGTGAAGAGTAAACATTTCAGTAAGGCTTTTCATTAAAATAACAGCCAGCTCATCTATGCTGTGAAACATTAACTGACCCCGCCTGTCGCATCAGACTCTTTGACAGGCAAAGGGGTAATGGTATAAACCTGGAGGATCCTACAAGAAGCGACAATTATAATGCATCTAAGCAGCACATCAAACCTCTCATGGTCGCTTTTCCTAGAAAGAACAAATAACTTCAAAGAACACAGCCTTTAGTCATCCGTGACAAGCCTTTCTTATTGTGAATGCAGGTCGGCTGCGACCCAGATCAGATCAATAGAATATTATGGAAGTCCACCTCTGCAAGAAAATTCAGTACAGTAAAGTGACTCTCCCTCTCATTAACAGGCTTGTAAATACAGTACACGATGAACCTTTCGAGGTTGTAAATATGGTCACGATGAGTAATTCAGGCTTGTAAATATGCAGGTAAAACGATATAGTGAGGCACATTCAAAAGGGGGCCAACAGGGCCCAGTCACAGTTAACCCCGGGGGAGGGGCAACCTCGGGCCTCTCTCGGCCTACCGCCCTCCTCCCCAGGGGGTTACCTCTATTTTTCGGCCCTCCGGGGCCCTTGCGAAGATGCTGGCTCTGGACAGAGGGAAGGGGTGTTCGTCCCTCCCAGGGCCTCCCTCGGCCCGGCGCGGTGTTACTGCGGCTTCTGGGCACCATCGCCGGGGCCGGGGCAAGGCCAATATGCGGGTCTAAAGGGGAGGGGGCACTCAGGCTCCACGGCCCCCTCCGCGTTATTGTTGGGCCTACTCGGGGCCTACTGACAAGTCTCCGGGACGCTGCAGGATGCGGCCGGGGAGGCTCCAGCCAATCGGGTGGCCCACCTCGAGGGCTTACTGCGGCCCAGCACAACGAAGAACGGCAATTATACAGCTGTGCTCTCGCAACTACAATAGAGTGTTACACAATTGATTACAATAGACAAGTATCAATAATGAAATAGAAGCAGATTCTTTGGTGTGTTTCTTGTCCCAGCAGGGTGAAGATTTATTGTATCCAGACTTGAGGAATATCACAATATGCCGACACGTGTTTCGTCGTGTGCCGTTGAGTCAACACGACTCTTCAGGGCTTCAGACTCAACTCCTGGATGTGGGTTGAGAATAGTCTGGAAATTATGGTAATGTTTCACGTGGGTGAATTAGAGAGAGACTGAATAGCGGTGTGTTTCAGGTATTGACCGGGAGGGGATCCATCAAGTAGAAAACCTCAGAAAACGGGTACGTTTTCTCGATAGGCGGTATGCCGTAGTTTAGTATCCCTCCTCCGTTGGTTCCCGGTGGCCGTCTGTCGTGAACGGCACACGACGAAACACGTGTCGGCATATTGTGATATTCCTCAAGTCTGGATACAATAAATCTTCACCCTGCTGGGACAAGAAACACACCAAAGAATCTGCTTCTATTTCATTATTGATACTTGTCTATTGTAATCAATTGTGTAACACTCTATTGTAGTTGCGAGAGCACAGCTGTATAATTATCGTAGAGTCTCTGACTTGTTAGACGGTTAAGGGTGTTTTTCCGTCTGCTCTTAACGCACTACACAGCTACCAATTTCGAACTACACACATTAACGTAAGATTTGAGGCAGTGCGCCCCTGATATCTGAACTCTAAAAATACCCCCAAGCAGTATACAACGAAGAACGGCGGCCCTCTCCTCACATATGGGGGCCGCTGATGAGGGCAAATGACTCTGGCGCGAGGCGCCACACACCGACCAGGCAGCCTCACCTCAGGGGCGTCGCGGGGCAGCGTGAAGGCCTCAGATGGTTTCCCACAGCTCCGGGCTGCGGCGGTGAGTGGGGAACAGATTAGCACCTCGTAGAGACAGTGTCGGGCGCCACAGCGCTACTCGTGAGGGGAATAAATCAGTCAGCTCAGGAGGGCGCTTTGGGGGCAACAGCAGCAGAAGGTGTTCTGAGGTGAAAAGCGCCTCAGAGTCACAGCGCTTGACAGAAGGGCAAATTACAGCGCTCTGCACGTTAGTTAGTCAGAACTGCAGGCAGGATGGGGGCAAATTATAGCGCTTGTCACACAGTTCAGTCAGGGGAGACAGGTAGGCCCAGCTGAAGGCAGGGAATGCGCAGGGCAGCTCAGTCTAGTACCTGGTCCCAGGAAGTAGGTTTCTTGGCGCTTGGATGGTTCTGCGCCCTTAGTTGCTTGTTTCTTGAAGTTGAAGAGGGGTGGGGAATGAGTTGAGGGCTTGAAGAATTTCTCCTCAGTCACTGCAGATGGGCCCTGGGGTTCCCTACCACTGGGCCAGATCAGGGGGCTAGCTTTGAACACCTCACTGAGCTTAAGAGGCCGCACCTAAATCCTGTCACTCCCAGTAGCATAGGTTCCTCACTAGGCCCTCCCGCCTAAAACTCCTGCGTGGGTTCCCCATGTCAGTGATGCCCCAACTGACTGGAAAAAGTTCCCTCCCTGGCTTATATATGCCCAGGTCAGGTGACCACTCTCTAAGGCAGGAAAAGTCAGGTCCGCCTTCCTTCTGGAAGGTTCCAGGAGCTTCCCCACTCTAACTATGGACAGGGGCTGGGTGGCTGGTGTTGCAACATTGTATGGGGACCCAGCCTGCTCCTGGCAACTAGGGTGCTACACTAAAAAGACCACGCTGCAGTAGCAGGGGCCAGTGGCAGCCATGTTGAAAGTAGAGAGCACCTGCACCCTAACACAGGTTAGCTGTGAAAAGGTGCCCGAAGACCTAAGGGCCAACAAAAAAATAGGTGGAAAAAATGAGGCCAGGGCAACAAATTACCGGGGAAAGACCACCCTCAAGCTGACAGGTCTAACATGCATCCCCCCAGCTGAAAGTGGGGAGAGCTACCCAACCTCTAGGGAGTTCTCGTCGCTAAGGCGGAAAAACCGGGAGAGACCCTCAGCATTGGCGTGGTCAGCTCCGGGCCGATGTTCCACCCTAAAGTCGATCCCTTGTAGGGAAATAGACCACCTTAGCAACTTTGGGTTTTCGCCTCTCATTTGCATGAGCCAGCGAAAGGGTTGGTGGTCGGTTTGAACCAGGAAGTGAGAGCCAAAGAGGTATGGCCTCAACTTCTTCAAAGCCCAGACCACAGCAAAGGCTTCTCGTTCGATGGTACTCCATCGCTGTTCCCGAGGAAGGAGTCTTCGGGAGATGAAGGCCACAGGTTGGTCTTGGCCATCATCGTTGAGTTACGACAGCACGGCGCCTACGCCATGCTCTGAGGCATCTGTCTGCACGAAGAATTCTTTTTGGAAGTCCGGAGTGGCCAGCACCGGAGCGGTGCACATCGCGCGCTTCAGTGTTTCAAATGCCTCCTGGCAGGCAGCCGTCCAGATGACCTGACGTGGCTGCTTTTTGGACTTCAACTCGGTCAAGGGGGCCACGATGGTACCATACCCCTTGACGAATCTGCGGTAATAGCCAGTGAGGCCGAGGAAAGCTCGGACCTCAGTCTGAGTTTTGGGGGCCTCCCAGGCCATGATGGTCTCAATCTTGGCCTGGAGGGGTTGCACCTTACCTCCGCCCACCAAGTGTCCCAGGTACACGACAGAGCCCTGTCCAATTTGGCACTTGCTAGCTTTGATGGTCAAGCCAGCCCGTTGTAACGCCCGCAGCACCTCCTGGAGATGCTGCAGATGGTCCTCCCAGGTGCTACTGAAGACAGCTATGTCATCCAGGTAAGCTGCTGAGAAGGACTCCAGGCCAGATAATACCTGGTACACCAACCGCTGGAAGGTGGCCGGAGCATTCTTGAGCCCGAAGGGCATCACTCGAAATTGGAAGTGACCCTCGGGGGTGGAGAACGTTGTCTTCTCCTTCGCTCCATCGGCCATGGCAATCTGCCAGTACCCTGATGTCAAGTCGATGGTGCTGAGGTACTTGACTGCTCCCAGCCGGTCAATCAGCTCGTCTGCCCGTGGTATCGGGTGAGCATCTGTCTTGGTGACAGAGTTCAACCTCCGATAATCCACACAGAACCGAAGTTCTGGTGTGGTGCCCGGTAGAGCCGCTTTTGGCACTAGAACGACCGGACTAGCCCACAGGCTGCTGGAGGGCTCGATTACTCCCAGCTCCAGCATCTTGGTCACCTCACCCTGGATGCTGTTCTTTACTTTGTCGGACAGCCGGTAAGACTTGCTTTTCACTGGCGTACTGTCCCCTGTGTCCACATCATGGGTACACAGATGCGTAATTCCAGGTGTGAGGGAGAACAACACGGCGTGCTGCGCCAGAACCTGGCGGCAGTCCCTCTGTTGTTCTGGGGTCAAGGATGGAGAGAGGACAACTCCCTCTACTGAACCATCCTTCTCCTGAGCCGCTAGAAGGTCAGGGAGAGGCTCACTTTCCTCCTCCTCGCTCCCATCCGTCACCATGAGGAGAGAAAGCTCCGAACGCTCATGATGAGGCTTCAGGCGGTTGACGTGGAGCACCCGGTGGGGCTGTCGGGGGGTCTTCAAGTCCACGACATAGGTGGTCTGGCCTTTACGCGCCACAATCTCATACGGTCCAGTCCACCGGTCCTAGAGGGCACTAAGCTCCCAGGCTCCATGACCCACACCTTCTGTCCAGTGTCCAACTCCACCGTCCGAGCGTTGTGGTCATACCACTCCTTCATGACGGCTTGGCTAGCCTCCAGGTTGTCTGAGGCTTCCTTCCACAGCTTAGCCATCTGGCTGCGGAATACCAGCATATAGTTGACAACATCCTGGGGAAGCTTCTTCGAAGTCTTCTCCCAACTCTCCTTGACCAGACTAAGGGGTCCCCTAACGGGGTGACCATAGAGCAATTCGAAGGGGCTGAACCCGACTCCCTTCTAGGGTACCTCGCGGTACGAGAACAGCAAGCAAGGGAGGAGGATCTCCCATTTCCGCCTCAGGTCTTCTGCCAGACTCCGGATCATCCCCTTCAAAGTCTTATTGAAGCGCTCCAGGAGCCCGTTAGTCTGGGGGTGGTAAGGAGTGGAGAATCGATAGGTCACACCGCACTCTTTCCACATGGCCTGCATGTAGGCCGACATGAAATTTGTGCCCCTGTCTGACACCACGACCTTGGGGAATCCCACTCGGGTGAATATCCCCATCAGGGCCCGCGCCACCACAGGTGCAGTAACGGTCCTCAGAGGAATGGCATCCGGGTACCGAGTGGCGTGGTCCACTAACACCAGAATGAACCGATGTCCCGCAGAGGTCGGAGGGTCCAACAGCCCAACGATGTCAATACCGACCCGCTCGAAAGGGGTCCCGACCACTGGGAGTGGTTCCAATGAGGCCTTCAATTTGGTCCCAGTCTTGCCACTGGCCTGGCAAGTCTTGCAGGTCTTGCAATACGTGTCAGAGGCAACTCTCATCCTAGGCCAATAAAAATGTGGGACTAGCCTCGCAAAGGTCTTGTCCTGGCCCAGGTGTCCGGCTAGAGGTATCTCATGCGCCAGTTCCATCAAAAAGGCTCGGTAGCACTGGGGGACCACTAAGGCCCTCGAAGATCCATGCACCGGGACCCTTGGCTCACTGTACAGGAGGCCACCCTCCCAATACACGTGGTAGTTGCCGGTCTCCTTGTTCACCACTTGGGCTTCGGCCTGTCGCCGCATGCCTTCAAGCGTGGGGCACTCCTTCTGCGCCCGACAGAATTCCTCCCGGGTAGGATCTCCTTCCACATGCCACTCGGCAAGGGTCGGCAAATCTCCCACAGGAACGACATCCACCTCCACGGACTCCGGGGTTACCTCCGCGGGCTCCCCATCCGTCACACGGGGTGTGTCCTCCACAACACTCTCCTCTGGACCGACAGTGGGTTGGGCCGTTGTTTCAGGCTCCAACCCGGGTTGAGCTTCTTGCCGGGCAGCCGTGGACCGCGTGACTATGCACGTCCACCCTGGTAATCCCAGCATCTCAGTGTGGGCCTTAAACTCCACTTCCTTCCAGGCGGTATGTTCGAGGTCATTACCGAGCAGACAGTTCACAGGCAAGGCAGGGCTGATCGCAACTATCAACGGGCCTGACACTCCTCCCCATTCAAAGGGAACTTGAGCCACGGGATAGTAGCTCATTCAGCCGTCAGCCAACACGGCCGGATGGTACACATCAGGAACAACCTGCTCAGGGGACACCAGCCGCCTCACTACGGTCGTCATGCTGGCTCCTGTGTCCCTCAGAGCGTCCACCTCCTCCCCATTGACCTTCACCCTCTGCTGGTACTTAGCAGTATTCGATGGTAAGGGCGTCACTGGGACCATCTCCTTATCCCCGAGTGAAACCAAGGTCAGGCCTGTCCACTCCCCTTCCCTATCTAGGGGCAGCTCCAACCCAAGCGCTATACTAGCCACCCCGGGACTCTTGCCACCAGTGGGGGCTGGGGGTCGTTTGTGACACTGGGGGTCTCCCTTGTAGTGTCCGACCTCTCCGCACTCATAGCACCGGACCACTTTTGGCTGCTGACTCTTGTCAGGGTAAGTAGGTTTTGGGGAACGGTTCTGAGGTGGGGTACCTACTCCTTTCCCAAACTGTCTAGTTTGTGGGCCTCGTGAGAACTCTGTTCTTTTATCACCACCCTCTTTCTTCTGAGGGGCGCCCTGTCCACCTTTCGGGCCATCTCCCCCGGGGCCCTTGTGTGACACCCGGGTGCTAACCCAAATATCCGCCTCCTCCGCGAGCTCACGGGAATCAGTAAGCTTGCGGTCCAACAAATGTTGGCGCAACTCAGGAAAACACTTATCCAAGAGGTGCTCTCTCAAAAAAAGGTTATACAGACCCTCAAAATCACGCACCTCGCTGCCACGCACCCAACCATCCAGAGCCTTTCGGGCATACTCAAAAAAATCCACCCAGTTCTGCGTGGACAGCTTATGGCTGCCACGAAACCTCTGGCGATACCTTTCAGGGGTGAGGCCAAAATGTTTGATAAGCGCCTCCTTCATGGGGGAATACCTAAACTGGTCCGCCTTCTCCAAATACAGAAGTGAGTCCCTGACATCAGGAGGTATATACCGGTACAAACCACCTCCCCAATGTTTCTCAGGCACGCCATGGGCAGTCAAGGCCACTTCATACGCCTCCAACCACCTGGCAATGTCATCCCCCTTGGTGTATCTCGCTATCACCTCCTTGGGTAACCAGAATCTGGGCTCCTGCTGAGCCTCTGGTCCGCTGCCACCATTAGGACTTCCTGGCGCACTCAACTGCAATGCTTGCAGCTCCATTTCCTTGAGCTGTAGCTCGTGCGCTAGCTTCTTTTCCTCCAACGCTAATTTCTCTCTCTCCAAAGCAAACTGCCTATCTTCCCTTTCTCTCTCCTTCTCGTGCTCTAATTTGGCAAGCTCCCACTTCAATCGCCTTTCCTCCCTCCTGTCCTCGTACTCCTGCGGTGACACACTCTTCCTAGAAACATTGCTCCCTGCCCTGGAACGTGGTCCTGGCAACACTTTATCTGACATGTCAATGTTGAGCAGGCCTGGGTCTTCCTGAGTGTCCACCTACCCATGTATGACCTGTTCTCCATCCTCTTTTTCCTCTGGGTGGGCCCTTACCCATGCCCTTAAGGCGGTACGCAGCTCTTCTTTTACAGCTCTCGTCCCCACAGGCACCCCCATCCCCTGACAAAACTCCCTTAACTGCACTGCCGTATACTTATCAAGGTCAGCCAGCTGGAACTCCATTTTATCAGGTGAGGACCTAGATAACCTGGAAGAAAAAATTCTAGGACGTGGGCAACAATACTGGTTCAACACACTTTGCTGCAGGCTAGACAGTCCTGAGCAATTGGGTTTGCTTGTAGCACGATAGGTGTCCAATTAAGTGCAGCACACCCTGTCTCACTGGAGGGTGTTAGGTAGCTACAGGTCCTGGATCCCACCGCTCGGCACCAATGTAAGAACTGGGACCGCCAGTTCTCCGGGGGGTAGCATGGCTCGAGCAGGAAGGCGGCCAGGGGCTTATGTGTAAAGCAGCTACTTAACACACACATCCAATGTAACACACAGTGGCGCAAAAATGGAGACCACACCAGATGTTGTATTTGAAAAATCAAGATCTTTTATATAGGCTTTCAATTAGAGCAAGGCATTGGTAATTCACTAGCATTTCAAATCAAATGAGCATTTCATTAAGACATTTCATATATCTCGTGCAGGTTTCATTTCCTGTGAAGAGTAAACATTTCAGTAAGGCTTTTCATTAAAATAACAGCCAGCTCATCTATGCTGTGAAACATTAACTGACCCCGCCTGTCGCATCAGACTCTTTGACAGGCAAAGGGGTAATGGTATAAACCTGGAGGATCCTACAAGAAGCGACAATTATAATGCATCTAAGTAGCACATCAAACCTCTCATGGTCGCTTTTCCTAGAAAGGAACAAAACATATCAGCAAGTACTTATCAGTCTAACAAATAACTTCAAAGAACACAGCCTTTAGTCATCCATGACAAGCCTTTCTTCTTGTGAATGCAGGTCGGCTGCGACCCAGATCAGATCAACAGAATATTATGGAAGTCCACCTCTGCAAGAAAATTCAGTACAGTGAAGTGACTCTGCCTCTCATTAACAGGCTTGTAAATACAGTACACGATGAACCTTTCGGGGTTGTAAATATGGTCACGATGAGTAATTCAGGCTTGTAAATATGCAGGTAAAACGATATAGTGAGGCACATTCAAAAGGGGGCCAACTGGGCCCAGTCACAGTTAACCCCGGGGAGGGGCGACCTCGGGCCTCTCTCGGCCTACCGCCCTCCTCCCCAGGGGGTTACCTCTATTCTTCGGGCCCTCCGGGGCCCTTGCGAAGATGCTGGCTCTGGAGAGAGGGAAGGGGTGTTCGTCCCTCCCAGGGCCTCCCTCAGCCTGGCGCGGTGTCACTGCGGCTTCTGGGCACCAGCGCCGGGGCAAGGCCAATATGCGGGTCTAAAGGGGAGGGGACACTCAGGCTCCACGGCCCCCTCCGCGTTATTGTTGGGCCTACTCAGGGCCTACTGACAAGGCTCCGGGCCGAGGACGCTGCAGGATGCGGCCGGGGAGGCTCCAGCCAACCACGTGGCCCACCTCGAGGGTGCGCCTACCGGGACCAATGGCAGCGCGGCACCCGGGGGCGGGGCAGAGGAGCTCCCCGGTCACGTGATCGGGGACAGCTTGGCTTCGGCCTACTGCGGCCCAGCACGACGAAGAACGGCGGCCCTCTCCTCACATATGGAGGCCACCGATGAGGGCAATTGACTCTGGCGCGAGGCGCCACACACCGACCAGGCAGCCTCACCTCAGGGGCGTCGCGGGGCAGCGCGAAGGCCTCAGATGGTTTCCCACAGCTCCGGGCTGCGGTGGTGAGTGGGGAACAGATTAGCGCCTCGTAGAGACAGTGTCGGGCGCCACAGCGCTACTCGTGAGGGGAATAAATCAGTCAGCTCAGGTGGGCGCTTTGGGGGCAACAGCAGCAGAAGGTGTTCTGCGGTGAAAAGCGCCTCAGAGTCACAGCGCTTGACAGAAGGGCAAATTACAGCGCTCTGCACGTTAGTTAGTCAGAACTGCAGGCAGGATGGGGGCAAATTATAGCGCTTGTCACACAGTTCAGTCAGGGGAGACAGGTAGGCCCAGCTGAAGGCAGGGAATGCGCAGGGCAGCTCAGTCCAGTACCTGGTCCCAGGAAGTAGGTTTCTTGGCGCTTGGATGGTTCTGCGCCCTTAGTTGCTTGTTTCTTGAAGTTGAAGGGGGGGGGGAATGAGTTGAGGGCTTGAAGAATTTCTCCTCAGTCACTGCAGATGGGCCCTGGGGTTCCCTACCACTGGGCCAGATCAGGGGGCTAGCTTTGGACACCTCACTGAGCTTAAGAGGCAGCACCTAAATCCTGTCACTCCCAGTAGCATAGGTTCCTCACTAGGCCCTCCCGCCTAAAACTCCTTTGTGGGTTCCCCAGGTCAGTGATGCCCCAACTGACTGGAAAAAGTTCCCTCCCTGGCTTATATATGCCCAGGTCAGGTGACCACTCTCTAAGGTGGGAAAAGTCAGGTCCGCCTTCCTTCTGGAAGGTTCCAGGAGCTTCCCCACTCTAACAATGGACAGGGGCTGGTGGCTGGTGTTGCAACATTGTATGGGGACCCAGCCTGCTCCTGGCAACTAGGGTGCTACACTAAAAAGACCACGCTGCAGTAGCAGGGGCCAGTGGCAGCCATGTTGAAAGTAGAGAGCACCTGCACCCTAACACAGGTTAGCTGTGAAAAGGTGCCCGAAGACCTAAGTGCCAACAAAAAAAATAGGTGGAAAAAATGAGGCCAGGGCAAAACGTCACGGGGAAAGACCACCCTAAGGCTGACAGGTCTAACACCCATATAGAGGGGCAGCAAGGTTATCTATTAGAGCAGTTAGGGTTCACTGTATTGGCGCACTCCAAGCAAGGGGCAAAAAATAGGTGAGTTGCAATATTGTCAAAACGTAGAGATGTCATGGTAAGGAGGAAGGTTGAAGATCGATGGGGGAGATGGGTGTTGATAGAACTCAAAATTAATGAGGAGTGGGTTACTTTAGGGTGTTTATATGGGTCAACGGAGGACTATCCGGATATTTTCGATTTCATGGATCTGGAGTTAGCTGCTTGGTCCTCAACTGTTATCCTGACTGGATATTTTAATATCAATGGGGCAGTGGGAGTGGATGGGATACTGAACGGCCAGTACCAGGGTAGAAAGAAGAGAGTTTGGCGCTCCTTATGTGGCCTAATAAGAAACAATGCTTTAGTGGATGCATGGGGGGCTTTAAGGACTGGAGAGCAGGGATTTACTTACTATTCAGCCCCGCATAGAGTCTGTGCAAGACTAGATTACTTTTTTGTTTCAACGTCTACACAATCCAAGATTAAAATCGAGAGGCATCCTCGGATAGTTTCCGACCACAACCCATTGATTTTAACAGCAAACCTCGGTACAACTGAAGAAGTGGGACGAGTATGGACATTTGAGAGAGGGCTGCTAAAAGAAGAGGCTTATATTGTACACATGACTGATTGGATAGGGAGCTTTCTGGACATAAATAGAGGAAGTACAATGGTAGGGAACGTGTGGGACGCCTTCAAGGCGGCAGCTAGAGGGGAAACAATAAGCTTTAGCGTGGCAAGTCGGAGGGAGGGAAGGCAAAGAGAGGCGGAGCTGGTCAGGGCTGTGGTAGACGCAGAGGAGGAACTAACTCCGAATGTGGTAAGGGGCGTACCCTTAGATCAAGTTTTAGTCAGAATAGCAAAAGCAAAGATGGAGGCTGAGGAAAGCATAGCTAATAAGGCCGCTAAAATATACTTAGCGAATAGGGAAAGATGCTATGAATTTAGTGAGTCTGTGGGTCGCACCCTTGCTATTCGCACGAGGCAGAATGTGTCCACAGGACAGGTGAGGGAGATCCTTGATGAGATGGGAGTACCATTTGTAGATCCGGAGGGGATAAGAGAAGTATTCAGGAAATTCTATATTTCTTTGTACGATCAAGAGTTACCAGGTGATATATCTAAAATAGGGGAGTATTTGCGGGGCACTCCGGTAGATACTCTACCAGAAGATGAGGCAAGGAAGTTGGAGGCACCTTTTACTGAGGAAGAAATTTTGTTTGCCTTGACTAATCTCCCCTCCGGCAAAGCTGCAGGCCCTGATCAAATCCCATTGGAATTCTATAAAACATTCTGGGATGTAATTAAGCAGGATATGTGTAGAACAATGCAGCAAGCGCAGGCAGGGACATCAATCCCGAAGAGTTGGGCAGGTGCAGATATTGTTATAATACTAAAAAAGGGTAAACCAGCCAACCAACCTGGGTCATATAGGCCAATAACTTTAATGAACTCAGGCACCAAAATCTACTCTAAAGTACTTGCACTAAGAATAGCGAAAGTAATTGTCACTTTAGTAACCATTAATCAGCATGGGTTTATACCAGGAAGGGGAACCACACATCACACTAGAAAGGTCATAACTCTTTTTGATGCTGCAGAGGTCTCAGGAGACCCGTTCGCAGTGATATTACTAGATGCCGAAAAGGCCTTTGATCGGGTCTCCTGGGACTTTCTGTGGCTCATTTTGGCAAGGGTGGGGTTTGGGGTGGTCTGGTAAGAGCTCTCCAGGTTCTATACACTGATCCAACCGCTCGGATACGAGTAAATGCGGGGTACACGCTACCATTCCAGATTAAGAGGGGCACACGGCAGGGGTGCCCATGCTCCCCGCTCCTGTTTGCTCTCTATATGGACCCATATATACGGCAAATTGATTTAAATGAGAAGATCTGCCCAGTAGGTACTCTAAGGGGACAATGTAAAATTTTGGCATATGTCGATGACGTCGCTATTGTTACTCCTCACCCTTCAGAAGCCATAGGCTTTGTTGAGGAGGAGGCACAGTTTTTCGGTGAGGTGTCTGGTTATGCCTTAAACACGAAGAAAACACATATCATTAAAAATAGCAGTACGTCCTGTCTGGATCATCGGGTGGTGCAGAGCGGTGTATATTTAGGTGTAACAATAATGTCAGACTTAGATAAGCTTGTGGAGTCAAATATAACACCAGTAATAAAAAAGGCAAAAAAGGACTTAGACCGGTTGCATAATATACATTTTTCAATTGTAGGGCGAATTAATATAGTTAAAATGATGCTGCTACCGAAATTTCTGTATTTGTTCAGGACTAAACCCTTATTGTTTGAAGCTAGGTGGTTTAAGGATATCGAGAATATGATAAATCGATTTGTTTGGGCTCATGGAAAGACCCGAAGGGCATTGAGATCTATGACACTTCCAAGGGAGTGGGGTGGGTGGGCATTACCTGATGTGAGAATGTATTACTGGGCGGCGTGCTTTCAGTATATGGCATGTCTATTCGGAGGGTCTGAAAGCGAAGGACAGGACGAGTTAGGAGCTTATGCAATATACTCATTACTGCTAGGAGATGATGCGCAGAATTGTTTCTTGAAATTTACAGAGCATAGTTATTTTAAGAGAACTACATTTAAAACAGTTATGACGGCCCATAAAATCTGGACCTCGTTTGCAAAAAGGTTTGGCATAGGCAGGTACAATGCCTACACCAGGCTGAGTAATAATCCTACCCTGCCTGGGGACATATTTTCCGGGGTTGTCTTTTCGGAATGGTATAGTCACGGGATTAGCAAAATGGGGGATATGATAGGAGCACAGGGGGTAATGCAGTTTAGTAGTCTTCAAGCAATATACGGATTAGATTCAACTCATTTTTTCAAATATCTGCAAGTTAGGAGTTTTCTGTCGAAAAAAACTGGAGGGCCGATGGGTTTTGGTATAAACCCCATTTTGGATATAGTGCAGGATGGCAAAGAGTGTACTATTAAAAGGTTTTACAATGAATTAATAGACCATCAAGTAGACAATTTGGAAAAATATGAGGGCAAGTGGGAGCAGAAGGTGGGCAGAGAAGGGGTACCATTTCGCAGGTCATTGGAGTTGGGACAGAAACTCTTATATGCAGCACCACTCCAGGCGCAACACTATAAGACGCTTTACTTCCTGTATCATACACCTGCCAGGATCGCGCAATGGGGAGGGGTAGCGGGCACTACGTGTCCAAGATGCGACAGTTCTGATGCTGATTTGTTGCATATGTTTGCGACCTGTACTCACTTAAAGTCTACCCAGGACGAAATTGAAGTCTTTTTTAGAAGAGCATTAAGGATAGAGGTTATCCTAACGACGGAAATGGTACTCCTCGGAATAGAGAAGAAACCTGGGCAGATTCAGTATGAATACTTTATTTTCGTGGCAATGGCTATTTTAAGGCTATGTATTGCGACGGCTTGGTTAGATCGTGTACCGCTCGTGTACCGCCCACTTTTCACCAGTGGCTAATGAAATTGCTAGCTGGCTATAACTTAGAGAAAGCGATATATGCAAGGAGGGGAAGAAGAGGCAAGAAATTAGGTATGGAAATATGGGAGCCGATACAAAGCTGGAAGGAAAGGGAACCTGGGTAGGAGACATTGAAAACAATGGCGGTGGAATTTAATTTAGGGTATTGTTTTATTTGTTCCGACATATCCTGCAATGTAATTTAATTTTGTTTAAATTGTATAGTATGTTGTTTGTTATATGAAAATGGTGCATGTTAATCATAATGAACTTGATTATTTTGTGCCCTGTACAATAAAAGGGGGGGGGCCTGAATAAAAATATTTTTTTTAAAAAGATACTAATAAATGAAATAAAACAATTATTTCCATGGACCTGTAAATAAATAATAATTAAAAGGCATGTAAAAAAAAAATTATGTTCAGTATCAGCATAACAATAAATACCTTGTTAAAAGAAACGAGTTTATCAGCATAGACACACCAATAAAGCTGAGTGTGTCAGCGTAGCCACAAAATTGAAAGAGCCTTTAAATCTCACGACGCGAATATAAAACAGTACTTTGGGAAATGTTCGTGAAACTCAAATTAAAATGTCACTACCTCCTCTCGTCCTTCTAGTGTCCAAGTCTGTGAGGAGAAAAGACAAGCGTCATTGAGAAGACTCACTCCGAGGCGGCGTAGTCAAGCAAAGTCAAACGTTGCCAAGGAAGAAGCTCCGTCTAAGTGTGCCGTAGCTGGAGCGCAGCGCAGAGGAGTTTGGAACGCAGCGTTCACGTAGAGCGTCAGAAGCAAGCGTGCATTGTTTGGTAACGCAATGACGACATGAGTTGGAGAGCCTGGAGCGTGACTGATCACGAGAATGGAGAACGCGCGAGTGAAGGTAGTTATTTGTTTTTCAAAAGATGCTTCCTTATGAGTTTGCTATGCTCTCAGTCATAAAATTGTTAATAAAAAGTCATTCAACCCAAAATGACTCTGCCGCCAGTCCTCAGAAACGTGACTCTGCCGCCATCCCTCAGACATGTGACAAACCACTCTCCAAAGCAAGTAAAATCTTCCACGAGTGATCAATGTCTAACACTTCAATGAGATGAATGTACATTAAAAGACAAAGTACTTTAAGAGTCAAGCAAATGTAAATGTAAATGTATTGCGACTTATATAGCGCACGTATCACCCGAAGGTATCAAGGCGCTTGCTTAGGGAACCCGTCCTGGTATTCCCCTGTGAGATACCCCGGCAGGGTATCCACAAGGTGAAAGCCAGGCATCCCGCCGCGAGGGGCCGTAGTGGAGATTAAGCAAGCTATTGCCCAGAGTCGCAGAGTGTGACCCCGTGAGTCGAGTAGGCACCGGAGCGAGAATTGTCAAGTCCGTGGAATTTTTGAGCCCGAGACCCGCCGAGGCGGGGAATCGAACCCTGGTCCACGGCCGATCTCAGCATCCGGGTCTGCCGCCTCTAACCACAGAGCCACGCTCTTCCGCGTTTTAAAAAAAAAACATTACGTAAGGAGTAACAAGCGGACAGATCTTTTCAAGCCTCCCAGGAAAAGTACGCTCTAATAAAATTGTTCAAACCCAAAATAATCTGAAGAGCGTAAGAAAGTTATTGAAAGAATGCTCTTTTCCTCTAGTTTCACTGCCCAATAATAGGTTTACAGTTGCACAAAGTACCTTTAAGTGAGGCTTGGTGTTGAGATCCTTTTGAGAGATTTTCTTTTGAAGTAAACCTTTTCTTCTTCAATATAAATATTGAAAGTTGAAAGACAAGTTTTCATCCCATCCTCGTCACCAATGTGAAGAAGCAGTAAATCAGGAAATGCAGGATGATGATAAGGTTTCTTTATTTATATCTCAAGAAGTAAGGATCTCATCCACAGGAGACACAGGCAGGCAGTAACTGATTCAGTACTGGCCCTCAATTAGAATATCAACATAACTACATCATAGGATTCTAAGCATAACATTCTATAATCAGCAAGTCACACATACACAGGGATGGCACACCATAATGAAGGATGCCACAACTCAGCTAGTGGTGGCACTGAACCATCCCCATACCGGGCCCAACAAACTTAGGGATTGCTTAGAAGCAGTAACCTCATGGATGACATCTTCATGTCTCAAACTAAACGGAGACAAGACCGAGCTGATGCTCCTAGGCCACTCCCTCAATCCTACTCTTGACCCCCTCTTGCCTGCGTGTCTTGGACACCCCCCCACGCCCAAGGACACAATCAAGAGCCTAGGCATCTGGCTGGATAAGTCTCTCAGATTTAAACATCAAGCAGCCAAACTTTCAGCCACCTGCTTTGGTTTACTCAGGCTTATCCGAAAAATCATCCCCCTACTGCCATTTAAAGCCAGGCAGATCATAATCCAGGGTCTCATCTTGTCCCATTTGGACTTTGGAAATGCCCAATACCTAGGGGCCCGACAGGCCACCTTAAACAAGCTCTAGGTCATCCGTAATTGTGCGGCACGGACCCTCCTCCAGATCCCTCATCGAACCTCTGTTAAAGCTGAACTTAGGAAACTCCATTGGCTCCCCGTCAGGGATAGAATTGCATTAAAGGGCCTGTGCATCGCCCATCGAGCCTTCCGGAAAATGGGCGCCACTATCAGTCACTCTCTGATCACCCCGTACCAACCCAACAGACAGGACAGCTTAGATCGGCTTCCTCCTTCCTTGTCACAGTACCCAGAATTAAGAGAGCCAGATGTGGGGGCTGCTCCTTCTCTCACAAATCGGCCAAAATCTGGAACTCCCTCCCCCCCACCTACGCTCAGAGCACAATCTTCTGTCCTTCCGAAAAAAGCTAAAAACCCTGCTGTTTAACAATTCAGACTAGGTCCCCTCCGCCCTCCCCCCCAAAAAGCGTTTGTCCGCAGCGCTAGGACGCCTCAGGGTAGCGACCGCGCTATACACATGTTCTTTTCATTTCATTTTATTTCATGATACCCTGAACACACAGCCTGCTTTCCCGCTGACCCGATTAGAAGTGCCCAAAGGCTCGGGGAGGTCACCGCCCCGTATTGTCAGCCTCCTTAGAGGCTTCAGCGCACTTTGATGTGATGTGAAGCCGCACCGACGTCCATTGTTGTGCGGGTCATGGCTTGGTGAGCAGGCCTCCCCCACAGTGCCCCTCTCCCTGTGAGCTGGGGGCTGGAGGGGGCGAGGTAACACTCTGACACAGACCCCCTGACTGGGAGGGGTACATCAATCAGGTGGCTGGCCTTGTAATCTGTTAACATGGCTTCTAGTGCTTGCTGTTACATGGCGAGGCACTGTGTGATTCTTGGCAAATCCTTTCCCATACTTGTAGAGTTGATCGGAGTGGAGATATGGCCGGGGGGGGGGTGTTACACCTGCAGAACAGGGCTCGAACTCTGATCTAAACTTGACATGCTGTGATAAACAACATTGTAAAGTCATTTGGCCCTTGGGGCAATTTCGCGTTTCATAAAACTGCGAAAAAGTGAAGTATATGTGATGTGATACGAACCGTGGAATTGTGCAGTGTGGCACTGTTCCAAATGTGTATCCCAATATTCACACTGCTCCGGTGAGGTAAGAAGGGGGTTATGTTAAATCTCCACAGAAACGTATTGATACCTTGCAAGGCTTTGGAGTTTATTGCCTAAGCCGCCTGCGTGGGCTCATTGAGCGCATCAACATATATTTTCTTTGAGTGTTAATGCATTAATTAATTTATTATACGCACACTCAAGGGCTCCTGGCGCCAGGGATCTTGACTTCTTGGAACACCCGGGATTTGAGAAGTTTTCTAAGTTTCAGGTGATCTTGTGTGGTGGCCAAAAGAATGGGCCACTTGTGCTCTGGGAGTTCTTCCCCAGGAAAGGTTTTCAGAAAGGGACACAATGTCAATAGATCAGGGATTCTCAGATGCCGGGGGCCTCAAAGGAAAAGAAGGTTTCCTGCACCAATTACCTTTAGGAACACGTTCATTTTTTAAGAAATTGTGCTACAAACTTGTAAAAATATAATAAAGTCTCTTCAAAATTCAAAAAGGTGTATTTCAGTAACATGCAGATGTGTTTTTCCTTAGTAAATCAGATGATATCCCTGCAGTGAGGGGCATTTGTTAGAAAAGTGATAGGGCCTCATTTATGAGGCTATGCGTCACTTTTATGCCGCCGGTGCGTCACTTTTTGTGACGCACCAGTGGCGTAAAAAATGCGCCTTGTTGTGCCATATTTACAAAGTGACGCATCTAGGTAGATGCGTCACTTTGTAAACCCTTGCACCGCATTATACCTGTGCCAGGTATAATGTATGCAAGGGGGGAGTATTGACGCAAGAAAGGGTCATAGAAGTGACGCAGTGAAATCAAAGGGCCCGATTCACAGAATGAACTTAAGACTCAATCCTAAACGTATTACTATTTTGGTATTCACAGAATGCACTTACTACTTTTGGCATTCACAGAATGAACTTACTACTTTTGGTATTCACAGAAGTTAGGATTTTGTCTTAAGTCTGTCTTAAGTCTGTCTTAAGTTTGTCTTAAGTTTGTGGGGGAGGAACTTATACCTCTCCCCTTCCCCCAATTCGGTCGGAAGTGATGAGCGGAACCCTGAAGGGGTCTCCAGACATTAGGCTGTCCAGTGTGCCCTCCTGTGGCACTAAAGGTGCCGCCCTCTTATGAGGGTCCTCTTCGGGGATGTCAGTCAGCCCACATAGTGCCAATATCGGCAACACTCACCAGCCCTCATGCAGCAACACATAGGTAACATAAATAAGCACACAATACAACTTTTGGTGGAAAAAATAGCTGTAAGTTTATTTGCATACCAACTATGCCAAAATGGTGGATTATCTTACAAGCAAGCCTCCCCTCGTGGCCTAACACCTGATGGGCCAACTTGCATCGTAGCCTTAGCCAATCGTTGCTTAGCAATTGTGGTGAGGGGCTAGCCCCTCCCATTTCTGGTGAACCATCGGTCCACACCCTTACTCACGCCCCCCGCCCCCCTACGAGGGGCGGAGCGTTCAAGCGACCCCCGATTGTACAGGTTTCCAACCGTCTGTAGGACAGACGAGCCGCCGTCGCACCTCAGGGTCCACCGCAAAGACTTCCTGAGTATATTAGGCCTCAGCGCCCTTTGTGCTCCTGAAGAGTTTACCCCTGAGTACCTTTCTGACTCTGGATCGCCCTGTAACTCAGCCATAGACCTGGGTGTGGCGACCGTCGCAGCCAGGCCTGCCCACCAAGGCGATTCACAAAAGGGGGTGGTGATGGACAGAGCATCTGAATTAAGCAGAACACTCATACCCAGTCAAAAGATCAGGGCTTGATCCATCACCGTTTTTTAGCTCACTGCACCATCCCAGTTCAGAACCTGGCTACATGCAAATTAGTCTGTCCCTGGCCCAGTGCATCATGGGAACAGGGCAGACCAAACTACCAAGCCAATTCTTTACTGGAAAGGAAACAAGCTTCCGGGGACCACCAAGGCCGGCATTCCTACTTACATCCTGCTATTTCTAGGGCCCCTCCCAGATCCAGCAAGAACAGGTCCATGCCTGTTCTGGACAGATGTACCCCATCGTCCTCAAAACACCCTGTGGATTTGGTGTGAAGCAACCCATGTCTAATGAAGCCAAATCCCTGCTGCCCTGTGAATTTACGCATAGCACCATTCACCCTCCTGCGCGCAGCCTCCATTGCCTCCCTTGATCAGCTCCATGCCACCGGAACCGAAGGGTGGGCTCGTACCACCAAAGTTCACATGTCCCTAACTGGTTGCTCAATTTGCACATTGTGGTTTTAATGTTTTGAAGCAATGTCCTTTTCCCCAGCGCAGTCAGGTCGTTCCCACCCAGACGTATACCTAGGATGTTGGGAAGATGGGTGCCTCCCCCCAGGCACTGTTGCAGTTTGCCCAACAACCCATTCCATTGCATGCCTGGGTGCCCCAGCCAAATTATCTCGGTGTTGGAAAAACCATGCCTCCACTTCAGGCGTTCAGCCCACTGTGCCAGTCTCAAGACGCCAGAATGGCCCATCACTCAGACCTTTGTTCATGGCAAATAAAGAAATGTGATGTTGCAAAATGTTTATTGACACCACAGCACATCAACATGAAAACAGTAAATTACACTCCTAAACACACTGCTGCCAGTCCCCGGCACTCCGTGACAGAAACAAAATCAACGTCCGTGGGCTCATGGCCGTATGTATCATTTGAAACATTGGGATTCCCACCGCTCCACTTGTTTGGTCCCTTCTGCTGGCAAGCCTTCATTGAATGCTATTGTTGCCACCCCTATGTAGAAAGAGTGACTGCAGAAACGCTTGCCAAGATCCACGGTGCTGGACAGCGCCTAGCATGCGTGCATAATGTGTTCCACCTGGAACTTTGTCAGGGGCATGCCATCTGCGTGCAAAAGCAGATACCCATCCACTACCGGGCGCAGGGCCAGATAGGCGGCGAGCAGGCCCACAGGGCAATACTTGCCATCGCCCAAACTGTGCAGCCAGAACACCTTCCCTTCCTCGGACTGGTCCATCTTAGATCTTCTTAGAGTTATTTTAAGGGAAGAACCCAGAGAGCACCGTATCCTGTATTTTCAAAGCCACCCCAGACCTGTCGTGCTTAGATCTAGCCACTAGTTTACTAATTCTGAGGGCCTGAAGAAAGCCAGGCTGAAGGTGGCCGCAAATAATGCTGCCTCAAACGCAGAGTGGGTAGCCTAGTGCGCCCAGTCCAGCATCCCCTGTAAGGTCTCAAGGTCTATGGGGGACCTATTGTCCAGTGCCCTCGGTTCGTTCCTGGCCCAACCTTTCAATGCTGCTCTGATCAGGAAGGATTTGGTGTGGTCGGACTGGCCCCACAGTCTAGCGTGGTGACTAATTGCCACAAGATGACCTGAAATCCAAGAATGACACTTCTTGTTGTCCTTGGCCCACACTATGAAAGACTATACTCTGTTATCTAGAGATGGCGTGCCTTCCTCCTAGGATCCCACCGCTGAACTGAATGTGTTGCGCTCTGCATTTGACGTTATTGTACAGACACGCCCGTACCAACTCCTCCAGGAGGCACAAAACCAGAGGGCAACTCGCTGACTGGAAGTTGATGGCCTGCACTACTGCCAGGTTGTCAGACCAAAAGAGGACCCTCTTAGCCACCAGTACTGCAGGCCACAGGTGAAAAGCTACCACAATTGGGAACAACTCTAACACTGTGATGTTGGCCGTGATCCTCTACTTATGCCAAGAGTTGGGCCATTTTTCAGCACACCACTCCCTATCCAGGATGGCCCCGAAACCATCTCTGCCTGATGCGTCTGTAAATAGTGCTAGGTCAGGGCTGCCTGCCCAAGGAACCCTCCAAATTACAGAGCCGTTAAAATTGGCCAGGAACTCCGCCCACATGACCAGGTCCTGTCTCATTCCATTATTTAGTTTCACCATGTGGTGCTTCTTTTTTACCTTGGCAGTGGCCCTGGCTAGCCTCCTGGCAAACACCCTGCTCTGTCCTGCCCCAACACTGACTGAATAAGTTGCTCTAGGTCCCAAACCTTGTCTGAAGGCAGTCTGGACTCCCTTGCAATGGTATCTAGCTTGATCCCCAGAAAAGTTAAGACCTGCGCCGGGCCAACTTTTTTACCTTGCGCCAGGGGGAACCCCCAGGTGGCTGGTCAATTTCTCGAAGTCTGCAAGGGCCTGATTACAGTCCTGCATGCCATCACTCCATATGAACAGGAAATCGTCTAGATAATCGGTCACTCCTTCCACCCCACAGGTCTCCTGGAGAGCACACTGCAGGAAGCAACCTCAAAATATGCACAGGACACCGCGCAACCCATGGAATATCTCTGTCTCCTCCATTGGCGCCTGCGCCACCTTCTCATGCAAAACCTCGTTGCCTTTGGGACCTCTACCGGCCCTATCCTGTATGTACAACTTCCACTTAATCACACTTGTTTCCTGTGCAAGTCCAATCCTATGGGTTTTAGGGGAACTCATCACCCACGGCAGTATCGGGATCTTAGGTCTCAAAATCACATCACTTCCTAAGGTTAGTTGCTCCGTATCCACAAGAGCCCAGTAACATGCAAGCAATTATTTCTCAAAAGCAATATAATGTTCTCCAGCGTCTGGCAATTTCTTCGTCCAAAACCCTAAAGGTACTTTGGTTATTCCCTGCTTTTGCCACAAACTCTAATTAGCATATGGTCCCTGCACTGTTACATTCAAATCAACATCTACATCCCTCACTGGCCACAAATCGAAAGCATGCTGAATTGCCTCTTTTGCTGATTCAAATGCCGTTTGCTGCTGCTCATCCCATACAAACACATTCTTCTTTCGTGTAACTTTGTACACAGGGACCAAAATCAGACTCAAATGGGGAATATGATGTCTCCAAAAACTGAATAAACCAATGAACCTCTGAGTATCTTTTCTATTTCCCGGTACCGCAAACTGTTTAATTTTCTGTCTCACTTGGGGCACCACTTCTCGATGTCCCTGATGCCATTGGATACCTAAAAACTTCACACTCTGAGAGGGTCCCTGTAGTTTGTCAGGATTGATCTCCCATCCTTTGCTTTGTAAGTGCTCCACAATTCTGTCTAATCGAACCTGAACTTGTTCCTGCGTCTCTCCCTGTATCATCATATCATCAATGTAATGACAAAACTGTACTCTAGGAATAACTGACACTTCATCTAAATGCTCTGCCACCAGCCGGTGACAGATCGTGAGACTATGGAAGTACCCTTGAGGTAAATTTCTGAATGTCATTTATCTACCGCCCCATTAAAAACTGAATTGCTCTTGACATTCGGGGGCTATTGGTATCGAAAAGAAAGCATTAGCAATATCAACAGCCGCATAACAAGTACCAAGATGTTTTTGTATTTTCTCAATCAAAGTAACTGTGTCTGGGACAGCAACAGTCAAAGGAGGTGTATGCTTATTCAGATCACAATAATCAACTGTCATGCACTAAGAATTATCAGTTTTGGGCACGGGCCAACAAGGATTATTCCAAGCAGATGTAATCGGGGTTATCACACCTGCTTCTAACAAATCCTGAATAGTCGCACTAATTTCGTTTTGTTCACCTGGAATTCTATACTGTTTCACATGAATCACTTTAGTAGCCTGAGGCAATTTCACTGGGCGGATTTTCAAATGACCGACCCTCACAACACCAACTGAATTGTACTGCTTCGATCCAAACTGCTAATGTCCATCTTCTCAATGCAAAGTCATTCCCTTCAAAATATCAATTCCAATAATATATTCAAAGAGAGGCACAATCAATGCAATATATTCTCTTTTTGGTATTCTCCCTATTTTCATGTGCACTATAGTCTGCACTGCTGAGGTCTCTTTGCCGCCTAAACCTGTAATAGTGAAATACTGTCCAGTAAACTTTTTGGGATTTCCAGATATCAGAGTGGCTTCTGCTCCGGTATCTACTAAAGCTCGGGCCCTCTGAATATTACGATGTCTCCAATAAATTTCAATATCAACATAAGGTCTGTTGTCTTTGTAAGCCCACCTTTGCACTGGAGCTTGACCTATTTCCTAGTCTGCCTTATATCTGTCTTTCGCCCAAGTCAAATCAGGATACATCGATTCGTACCTATTTGGAATAAAATCCTCTTTATTTCTTCTCTCTACCAGCCTATCACTTTCTAAGTCTCTCTCAATCTTCCTGTTTGAGCGGGCAGCTTTCTCCCCCTCCTTTTCTGGTATCTCACCCTCACTGCCATCTGGCGATTGTTGCACCTTATCTTGCTTATGGACTCTCCTGTTTCCTTCCTTTCTATCCAAACCTCTTTTTCGATATATCTGCCACAAAATTGATGTAGTTATCCCATCTGTCTCATTTCTCTCCACTCCAACCTGCAATAGAGCCATGAACAGATCTCTCCTAGACAGCTTGTTATTGTCAGTACGTGTCTCAGACCTTGAAGGTCTCTCAGTTTTCATCCACTCACCTAACTCTCCCAACTCATGAACAGCCTCAACCACTTCTGCTAAAGTATTACCAGTTTGATTTATCAACAAAGTAATCATCACTTGCTTGTATGCGGGAGGAGCGTTACGAATTATTCTATTCTGCACTGATGCGTTCAATACTCCATCCATCAGTTTGTGTGCATGGTCTAGAAAAATAGAAGACTTCATCACTTCTTCCTTCAATCTCTGTATACAATCTCTCAAAGTATACCAAGTTTTCTCATTCACCGGCCAATCTGATTCTGTTGGATATTTGTGGCTTCATCCAATTACAGCCAACTGTAACAAACTAACTTGATCATCACTAGTATAATTCCTAAACTGCTCCTGCACTGTAGAATCTGAACTAAGGGGCAGATTTACGTTTCCTGAAACATCCCTGCAAATAAGCAGGGATGCACCAGGAAAGATGTGTGATGCAGGTTTACCCTTGCACCACCAGAGATGCGCTGCATTTACAATGCGGCGCATCATGGGGCAAGGATAAATAGATGCGTGTCGCATCTGCTGGTGTAAGGTTGGCGCAGTGCTGGAGTTATGTTGCGGGTGCAATGCAACTCTAGCACTGTTCCAACCCTGCCTATCCTTAACATGGTGCGTCACGCCTTACGCCTGCTTCAAGCAGGTGCAAGGTAATGACGCAGCAGCGTCGGAAAAGTGACTGAGTGAAATCTTGTAGATTTCACTCAGGCACTTTTCCGAGGCATTCCTTAGACCGACCCCCCCCCCCGCTCCAGAACGTCCACATGAAACCTGATGCAGGTTTCATGTGGCGCAGGGTAAATAGGGCCGAACGTGGTGCATGGTTTACGCTGCCGTTGCGTTACAGAAGTGATGCAACAGCAGCGCAAATGAGGCGCAAGGGGCTTGTAAATCTGCCCCTCAGTGTATAGAACTTTATTTCATCTCCGTGATCTAGTATCACACCTGCACCGCCTAGATTAAACAATCGAACCATTCACGTAAGTAGAGATTCCCCAGGTTTCGACCGAAACCGATCTGAAATATCATTAATCTCCTGCTGAATAAAATCTTCCATGCTATCCATTGAAACTCCCTGTGGATAATTTGGACCACCTTGAATTTTTCGACGAATAATAGGATGCGCTTGAACCACTTTACGCCCCACTGATTCATTCTGTTTCTCAATCTGAACGGGCTCCTCAACCTTATTCTCATCTCCGCTATAGTCGGAGAGCTCCGAAGAAACCCAGATTTTTCCATCCCACATTTCAGGATCTCAATCAATTCCAGCATTTGAAATAGCTAAACACACTTTCCTCGTGTTAACTCTTCCTCTCCTCTTCCTATGTTTATACTTAGCAATCCGTACTGAGGCTTTTTCGGTTACAGTCTGATAAGTTTCTAGATTATCCATCAATAGTTTATTCTGACAAGTTAATATCGTAGAAGTATTCTTACTCTCAACACACTGTTTTTCTAATTTCTCACACTCACACTGCAACTTAACGTATTTTTCATGCATAATTCTGTAAGCATCGAGGAGAATCCTAACCCTCATTCCTAAAGTAGGAAGTTCTTCTCCTTTCTTCACAGGCGCTTTTTGAAAACACGCAACCACTTGAGCTGGTTCAGCATCAGCCAAACACGCACTTCGATTTACACTCAACCCAGCACAATTAGCCCACTCATGGGCAAGCACCTCATACGGGGCCATTTCCCATCCGGAAATTTCAGTTATTAGTTGGGAGTCAGCCTTTGATTTTCTGGCAAACAATCTCCTTCCCCTAATTCCACCCCTTCGATCCTGTGAGTCATGACGCCAAGATGTATTAAAATCTGCTTTTCACAAAAAGGACAGATTTTCAACTCAATTCTCCCCTGGGTCGAAGTATAACCGACACTCCCCCAAGGTTAGAAAAAATTATCAATCCAAACTTATGGAGTATACTTTTTGCACAGCACTTCCTAGGGCGGTCAAACTCTTAACACCCAAAGGCAAGGCAAGAAAACAAATTCAAATGTATGGGATGTAACACATATACCAATTTTATTAACATATTTCTCTAACAATATGTAGGCCGAATAATTTTATTATGGCAGACTTCCAACTAGCAAATGAACGATTGAAATGCATAATAAAAAATAGATATGTAGAGATATATATATATATATATATATATATATATATATATATATATATATATATATATATATATATATATATATATATATATATATATATATATATATATATATATATATATATATATTTACTCACTCTCTCCCCTTTCAAGAAGACCACTCGGGACACATTTGGACTCCAAACAGGTAATTTATTCAGGGCTTTTGGCGTGACCGGTTTCGGCGTGTGCCTTCTTCAAACACCATTGTCCTTAAACCTCGATAGCTCCCACAAGGATTCTTATGAGCTCCTCCTTCAAACGATAGTTGGTCTCACCTGGGGCTGATTGGTTGGTGCTCGCTTCAGTTTTGGGGACTACCAGTCCCAGAATACCGCGTGCTTGCAATCACCTTCAGGCACTGGGGCTTCGAAAATAAAACAAATGTTTGTGTCTGCTTTGGGGTCCCGAAACTCTCTTCCACACCCCAGTGGCATCACAGCTGACTGCACAGGCCAAGTGTCAGCGTCGCTCCACACCCTCTGTGCACGATGTCCCCAGCTGCTGGCAAAGCCTCGGAGGTCTTTGTGGCGGGCCGCTGAATTAACCCGACTCCTCGGAAACACTGCATTACTCTCCAATTATTTCAGCTAGGCCACTTTATGAGATGGTCCGACGTGCGCGTAACTGGAAACCGCGCTAGAATTGCACTCACTCTCTCCCCTTTCAAGAAGACCACTCAGGACACATTTGGACTCCAAAACAGGTAATTTATTCAGGGCTTTTGGCGTGACCGGTTTCGGCGTGTGCCTTCTTCAAACACCATTGTCCTTAAACCTCGATAGCTCCCACAAGGATTCTTATGAGCTCCTCCTTCAAACGATAGTTGGTCTCACCTGGGGCTGATTGGCTGGTGCTCGCTTCAGTTTTGGGGACTACCAGTCCCAGAATACCGCGTGCTTGCAATCACCTTCAGGCACTGGGGCTTCGAAAATAAAACAAAAGTTTGTGTCTGCTTTGGGGTCCCGAAACTCTCTTCCACACCCCCGTGGCATCACAGCTGACTGCACAGGCCAAGTGTCAGCGTCGCTCCACACCCTCTGTGCACGATGTCCCCAGCTGCTGGCAAAGCCTCGGAGGTCTCTGTGGTGGGCCGCTGAATTAACCCGACTCCTCGGAAACACTGCATTACTCTCCAATTATTTCAGCTCGGCCACTTTAGGAGATGGTCCGTCGTGCGCGTAACTGGAAACCGCGCTAGAATTGCACTCACTCTCTCCCCTTTCAAGAAGACCACTCGGGACACATTTGGACTCCAAAACAGGTAATTTATTCAGTGCTTTTGGCGTGACCGGTTTCAGCGTGTGCCTTCTTCAAACACCATTGTCCTTAAACCTCGATAGCTCCCACAAGGATTCCTTTGAGCTCCTCCTTCAAACGATAGTTGGTCTCACCTGGGGCTGATTGGCTGGTGCTCGCTTCAGTTTTGGGGACTACCAGTCCCAGAATACCGCGTACTTGCAATCACCTTCAGGCACTGGGGCTTCGAAAATAAAACAAAAGTTTGTGTCTGCTTTGGGGTCCCGAAACTCTCTTCCACACCCCCGTGGCATCACAGCTGACTGCACAGGCCAAGTGTCAGCGTCGCTCCACACCCTCTGTGCACGATGTCCCCAGCTGCTGGCAAAGCCTCGGAGGTCTCTGTGGCGGGCCGCTGAATTAACCCGACTCCTCCGAAACACTGCATTACTCTCCAATTATTTCAGCTCGGCCACTGTATGAGGGCTTTTGGCATGACCAGTTTCGGTGTGTGCCTTCTTCAAACGCCATTGTCCTTAAACCTCGATAGCTCCCACAAGGATTATATATATATATTCACTGAAAAAACCATAGGTTTCACACCAGTTATAGTTAGCTGGAAGTTTTACTCGCATAAAACCATTGAAATTCCCACGTTATAGTTAGTTGGACTCACTATAACTTGCGCGTGCAATGCACTGCTGATGACGTCACATATTACATCACTCATGACATGGTCAGTGACATCACTCATGACATCACTGATGACACCATCCAGTGAATGTGTGTCTTTCTAAAAAATAAATATGTGTTATATATGTATATGTTATTGAATATCTTAGTGAATACATATATTAGTGAGTAATGTTTAAATATTTAAATATATGGATTAGTGTTTCACTTTGTGCATAAGTGGCTGCATGGGTTGGTGAGTAGCTACATGTGTATGTATATGGGTTATTAGATGTTTTTCTTAGTATCAGTATGAGTGTTTGTATGGTTTGGTGGGGGTATTACTTAGCACATAGATGCATGAATGACTGACTCTCTCGTTGTATGTCTTTTGAAGACAGCATATGTGCAGGACTGTATGGGTGGATGAGTGTGTATATGTGTGTGTTAGTGAGTGAATGACTGTTTCACTAGTGTCTTTATCAGTAACTACATATGTTTTAATCTAGTATATGTGAATATTGATGTATATAAGTGAGTGCCCCTCGGTGCGCCTACCGAGGCGCGCCTATAGATATATATATTTTTTTTAACCTAAATTACTCAAAATCCACTGGAGCGCATATCTTGAGACATAGCAAAGGCACATCGGGCTACCAGTCCCTACAATTTTGCCAAATTTGGTGGGAATTCATTCAGCCGTTCGGGCTAAAAGTGAGTCCAACCGCCCTCTGGAAATTAACATGGGGAAAACATGTTTTGGGACCCCCCTTTTATCTCGGCCCCCGCTTGACGAAGCCCCCCCCCCTTTCAGGGAGGGACTGGAGCACCACGAGGCAAATTTGAGGAAAATTTCAGGCAGATTCCTCAACCGGCGCCAAAGTTTTTCCCAATAGAATGTTGCGATTTCCCTATGGAAAACAATCCTAACTATAACTAGGTAATTAATATATATATATATATATATATATATTCTCCATTGCTGGTTCCTTTTTGCCACTCATGCAGCGCTCGGAATGGGTGCGGCGCCCTGCAGCTGAACCACGCTGCTAATCTATTTGCCACTGTTCCCTCTCAAAGGGACAAAATGGGTCGCACTCCACGGGCCAATTTTGCAATTTTTATTTTTTCATATTCCACAAACTCAGGCAGATGTTAAGACCTACGCGTTTCGGTAATACAAGTATTTGTAATACCGAAACGCGTAGGTCTTAACATCTGCCTGAGTTTGTGGAATATGAAAAAATAAAAATTGCAAAATTGGCCCGTGGAGTGCGACCCATTTTGTGCCTTTGAGAGGGAACAGTGGCAAATATATATATATATATATATATATATATATATATATTACCTACTGGCGGTCGCCAGTAGGTATATATAGTTAGGATTTTTTCTCTATGGGTTATTTGAAAATTCTATGTCTAATAACTTTGGCGTTTGTGGACGGAATTGGCTGAAATTTTCAGGAAAATGGCACATTTTGTTTCTGAGCAGCCCTTGAAAATTTGGGGGGGGTTCGTCCAGTGGGGGCCGAGAAAAAAGGGGGGTCCCAAAACGTGTTTTTAACATTGAGTTTTCCATAGGGCGGTTGGCCTCACTTTTAGCCCGAACGGCTGAATGGATTTGCACGAAACTTGGCAAAATTGTAGGGACTGGTAGCCCGATGTGCCTTTTGTAGGTCTCAATATATCTGCTCCAGTGGATTTTGAGAAATTAACGTTTAAAAAAAGATATATATCTGTAACAGCGGACCGGGCAGCGCACTGGTTCGCGGACTTTTCGCGCAACGGAGCTTTGTGAAGCGAAGCTGATTGGTTCTCCGGCGTCTGTCAACATTCCAAACAGTCCGTAGCGGCCGCCATCTTGTCTCTCGGTAGGATCGAGAGACAAGAGGAGGTCAAAACAAAGGGGGAAATAACTATAAGGGGGCATAGTAGATCCTCGCTGACCCCCTAGGTTTGATGTGGAGGTTTTAAAAGGGCCCCGCGGGGCAAAAAAAAATAATAATAATAATAATTGAACGGCTGAATGGATTTGCACGAAACTTGGCAAAATATTAGGGACTGGTAGCCCGATGTGCCTTTGCTAGGTCTCAATATATGTGCTCCAGTGGATTTTGAGAAATTAACGTTCAAAAAAAGATATATATCTGTAACAGCGCTCCGCTTCGCGTAACGGAGGTTTGCGAAGCTGATTGGTCATTCTGTCACTGGGCTAAAGTTGGGCTACATCTGGCTGATATTTGGGCTACATTTGTTTTTTTGTGTGTCTGGCGGCCATCTTTGGGCTACATTGGGCTACATTGGGCTTCATTGGGCTACATTCGGCTAATTAGCAAATAGCTCATCGCAAACTAGGAATGGTAAAGAATCGCTATTTATTCCTTAAAGTTCGCTATTTAGGAAATGCAAATAACTTTGATGATACATATGGCGGTTCATCTCTAACAAGATAAGAAGCATAGGGATACATTTATGATGACTGGCGCATCACCAGGGATGTGTTAGTCATTTTGTGCCGCTGTTCCGTCACCTATGGTGTGCTGCATTTACAATGCGGCGCATCATGGGGCAAAAACAGCACAGATGCGTGATGTATCTGTGCCGTAAAGGTGGCGCATTGCTGGAGTTGTATCGCAAGTGTGATGAAGCTCCAGCAAGGGTCGGGGGTGCCCCTGCCGCAGGGTTTCTGTTCTCACACAGAACTGTGGACAGAGGATTGGAACCTCGGCGAATTAGGGTGTCCCAAAACTCACGTTAGTAATCAAAAACTCCTTAGCAAGCTAGGTACAGTGTCACATTGGATATAACAAACTCTCAATGTTTAGACAATCCAGAATATGAACTTATAGTACCTCAGGATACGTGGAACTCATGAACAGTCGGTCGTTATATATTTCTTAGAAACCAGAACATGGAGTTAAGAAGAACACATGTGTATTTGAAATGTTTATTTACTAATGCCGTCTTCTCAGGCGTAGTATCTTAGATAATACAAGTACACATATTATCAGTAGCAAAATTACCAGCATAGTTACTAGTACATAAAAAGCGAATGGTGACAGTATGTTAACATGCTGTAAATGAATAAGAGTTAGCAACACTTATAAGCAGCCGCGGGCCGTGGAGGGAGTTACGGTGGGGCAGGGAGGCGGGGAGGGGGAGGGGCAAGGTAGAGAGGGCTCCACCCTGCTTCTCCCCCTCCCCGCCTCCCTGCCCCATCGTAACTCCCTCCACGGCCCGCGGCTGCTTATATCTCACCCTCCCTAATACACATATTATATTATTTGCTAAGAAGGTCTCTTTGTGTTGGTTTAGGGCGTGCCCATACTTTAGTGTCTTAGATTTGAAGGAATCACATCAGCATACACCAGCTCTCTCTTCATGTGAACCGCATCAACTGTTGTGTATGTGTGTTCGGCAAAGCAATATAAAACCCGCCTCATGCCCAGAATTGGCAGAAGTTGCACTTATGTTATGAGTGTGAAGTCGTGGAGATCAGACCTCATAACAATTCTGTATCGTGTTGTTCTTGAAACTTTAGCACTCGCTGTACAGATATAGTTTAACAAGTAAAGCAGATAGTAGACCAATAACATATTATTCTCATGTAAACCACGATGAACTACTAGGTGGAAAGCTAAAGCAACAACTAAGTGTCGTGTGCAGAAGTTGCAAAAAAGGAAAAATGGCGTTTAAACCGGTAATGAGCCCATGCTAACTTAACACGGTGTAAAGATATCCAGGACCTAGATGACACCTCCTCATGATCCGGAAACGAACTGAATAAGATAATAGAAGTGCCATCTCATGAGAGCAGATTGCAAGTTTATATGTGGACGGTCCGCAAGGTAAAGCATTAAAAACTAGGAAAATTTAATGCTAAAGAAAAATAAAACAGCCAAGTACTTTATCGAGTCTTAAGCCAATAGGCAAGGTAAATAATAAAAACTTGACAAATAAGTCAATGAATTGTCAATGAAATGCTAGTACTCAGCATATCAAACATGAAAAAGGTCTATGACATAACTGTGTATGCAAAATAAGCTGCAACAGCCTCCAATAGGAAGTCACCGTCTTCATCCGAAAACAGTTCAGCCATCCAATTTAAAAGCGGAAAAGAACATACGTGCTCTCCCAGCACCGGATCCTCTATCACCATCAGAGGACAGCTCGGTGGGTTTTCAAGAAAGCTCTGTTCCAAGAAAGACTGTGCTGCCGCCAGTAAATTCCAGGGACCAAGTAGTCCATGCATCAATGCCACAGCCATAATCCTTTCGCCAGGACAAACCAACTCGTGAGTAATGATAGGAGTCATCAGCTGATTAAAGTCGACGTCAGGAGAAACCGGTCCGCAGAGACACAAATCAATGGCCCAATCGAAATCACAGGTCAGGCAGTGAAATACAGGCTGGACACAGGTGAAGTAGGAGAACCGAAAAGATAATCCATATGCCGTGCTTAATATCGCCAACGGCATTGTGCCATAATATTCTAGCATGCGATTGCGGAACAGTGTCAGCAGCTGCAGGGTCGGAGGTTGCATAGGAGGGACATCCATATTTAAAAATGTAAAAAAGCACAAGAGCGTCCGCTGGTAATTCAAGTAAAAATGCCAATCTACGAACCAGAGTGCAGAAAATACAATGAAAGGAAGCAGGGATGACTCCAAAGATTTTCTCAAATGAAGTCACGAGACCACTGGTAACAACTTTAAAAAAGTGTGCCAGGGACTTTGTGGAGGATGCGTTAAAGATAGTCGGAAACATGTTGCTGAAATTGAAAGGCAAATCTTAATTGAAAAGGGTGTGCACCTCTGTATGGGTGTTCGCTATGTGAAGTACGAAAGTTTCACGGGCCGAACTCAAGGCCACCTCTCTCTGAGACAAAAGAGCTCTTATTCTTGCCATGCCGTTGAAACGTGTCCCAAGGTTGGTATTTGTGGCCAGATTGAAAACTCCCTATGTTCATGTGTGGGAGGAAATAGAACATTTCTGCAGCAAATAACCCGTTCACTTACTGTTACGATAAAAGGAATACTTTTAATTAACTCAGAACAATCTTCATTATTGAGCATCAAATAACTACCATTTTCCAACAACTTGAACGTGGGGATGATAGCAGGAACTGGCGTGCCTTGCAACACGCAAGCCATATTTGGTCGGTGTTTGTTGCATGAACCGTGTAACTGTATGTGCCTACACATTAGTGAATGATCTGGCGTCTCAGTGCATTCCTCTCCATTCAGATAAACTTCTTGATCATCTTTGAAACATCTGTATGTGTATGGAAGCGACCAGACCTCATGAAGAAAAGCACTACCTAAAGGTTCATAACGACCTATTGGTATATATTTCATACAATTTGAAAACTTATATAAAGCAAAAGGCAGCGTTATTAAACCGTGGATAAGGCATGTTGCCAAAAAACCCGCAATCCTCTGCTGATGATGTCACTGAGCATGTCATGAATGATGTAATATGTGACATCATCAGCAGTGGATTACGGGTAATGGTATCTCTAGTTTACTCCCTTATAGCTGTGTTTCTTTTAACATAAGTGTCTGTTTCCTTCCCTTATACTTACTGTTTTTGGTTCGCTTCCGGTTCGCGTACCAGCGAGCGAACTAGGAAGCGAACTAAGAGAAATAGAGGTTGGCACAGTTCCAAATATTGTACCAATTTTTTAATAACGGGGAGGTAGTTCTGAAAAGAACTTTTTTTTTTATTTTTCTGAACATTTTTTTACTGTTTTTGAATTTTTCGGAACAGTTTTATATTTTTTTGGGTTTTTCTTGGAGGGGGCAATGAAAACGATTCATTGTAAAGGGCTCAACAGGAGCAACAAAACAAAAAAAAGAAGTATTTATTATTTTGGGCGTTTCGGACAAACTTGCATATGATAGTCAATAGCTCTGTTGATCAGAGTGATGCTTTTTTCTCCGTAGGAAATGAATCCATCGCAAAATGCGCAGATGTGTTTTACATCACCAAATCTCATTTGTATATTTGGCACCATCTCCCTGCCCTCTGGTCCCGTTACTTCCGGTACAACAGATCTTCTGGCCATAATAGGGAGATTATCTAGGTCGTTCCGAAACTGTGCAGCACTGTAGTTGTTAGGATGCCACCTAGTCATATGGCGATGCATTGTGTAGTTTCCGAAACTGTATTTTTTGTCGGTCCCTCTGGACAGTCTATCTTGACATATAAGGCAAGTTACGTATCTTGCATTTACTTTTTTCTGACCTTTGGGAATTTTAAAAAATTGCCAAATGAAGTTTTCTTTCCGGTGAGACGTCCTGGGCTGCTCAGGCAAAAACTGCCTCTCTTCGTGCTCGTCCTCCTGTTCCTCTTCTTCTTCTTCTTGTTGAATTACAACTTGAGCAGGTGGTCCACTCTTCCTTGGATGTGGTGGAGGTGGTGGGGAAGCACCAGCTGAAGCTACTAAAGAAGCCATTGCTCAGTGATCACAAAGGGTCTTTCTCTCACAATGATGAAAGTCAGAGTGAGGAAAGAAGGAGGGATTTTCATCATTTGGGAAAAACAAGAGTTCTCAACCAATCAAAAGTGTTCATTTTAGATTATATGACCTAGTCTTACATCATTAGGAAACCAAAAGTGAAATGAACCAATGAAAAGTGTTATTACCAAGTCACATGACTTGCTGTGTTTACGTTAAGCGCTTTGCAGGGCCTCCCGGTTTGCTTCCAGAAACCTGCGCTTTGCGACTCGCTTCGCGTACCAGTTCGCTAACGTAGCACGTCATATGACGTATCACGCGACAACGTGAAACGTCATGCGGACGGGAGGCGTCACGATGTTGTTTTCTAACGCGGCACTTGCGGTAAAGAAACGTTTACTGGCTCGCGGTCTATTTCGCGGCATCAAGGTCAGCTAACGGGAAGCTTCCCGATTCGCGAAGCGGGAACGAAGAAAAAAAATATTTAAAAAAAAAATTATTCATAAACATATAAAATATATTTTTGGATTTAAAGAAGAATACATTTTACAGCTACAGATATTAGCTGTTAAAAAACCAATGAAATTCACAGAAAAAACCATAGGTTATAGACCATATATAGTTAGGAATTAGCATTTACAAAACCTTGAAAATTCACTGAAAAAACCATAGGTTATAGACCATATATAGTTAGGAATTAGCATTTAGAAAACCTTATTTTACTCACACAAAACCATTGAAATTCCATATATAGTTAGTTGCACTAACTATATATCGCGCACCCGCAATCCACTGCTGATGATGTCACATATTACATCATTCATGACATGGTCAGTGACATCACTGATGACATCACTGATGACATCTCAAATGACATCACTGATGACATCACTGATGACGTCTCATTTGGCATCATTCTTGTGCTAATACGATAAACCTCTTCAGACTCTAATATAACCTTAGATACACTCAGTGTATACAGACACTCACACACTGCCACTCATCCATGGAGTTACTCACACACCCAGTCAGTCATGCAAAGAAACAATCTCACCTCCATTTCTTCAACTATACAGTTATACACACCTTACTTATTGAAACATATACTAACACATATTTACTCTCTTATACAATCCCTGATACAAGTTCACAATGATCGATACAACCACTCACTCAGTGGCTCTCATGCACAGTTATTTATATATGCCAACTCTCACATGTACTGTGTTTTACATATGTACTTACTATGACATGTAGCATTGAGATATCCATTCACTCATCAATACACTCATGCACACAGTCAACTGCCCATGTAGCTGTTTCCACATGCACTCTTGAACTCATACACCTAGTGAATAAACTGCTCACACATCTATGCACAGAGTCACACACCTTCCAGCCACCCCCACACAAATTCAATCTCCCATAGAAATACTTGGGCAACCAATTAATAACACATATAGCCTCTCGTATAGCTAATGATCAACACATGCAGCAGTTTACATCACAACAGACATAATGATGCACAAATTAAGACAGTTTAGTCACTAACCCATGCATTCAGTGAGACACATTTAATCACTCACTCATACAGTCAGTCACGCACCTACTAAATCCTTCATCCAGACACTTATACATCCACTCATTCTTCAATATCTAAGACATATTTTAACTTCACAGAAACATACAGTCACTGGATGTTGTCATCAGTGATGTCATTTGAGATGTCATCAGTGATGTCATCAGTGATGTCACTGACCATGTCATGAATGATGTAATATGTGACATCATCAGCAGTGGATTGCGGGTGCGCGATATATAGTTAGTGCAACTAACTATATATGGAATTTCAATGGTTTTGTGTGAGTAAAATAAGGTTTTCTAAATGCTAATTCCTAACTATATATGGTCTATAACCTATGGTTTTTTCAGTGAATATATATATATATATATATATATATATATATATATATATATATATATATATATATATATATATATATATATATATATATATATATACACAATAATGGAAAAAATAGGAAAATAAGAAAGAATCAGCAAAGAATTAGGAATAAGATCCAAAGGAGTTAGTAGGAACACCTCACCAATTGAGTGCACATCATATTGCCTCACTTCGCTAAGGGGAGTCCGGTAATTAGCCAGTCCAAGAGCTCGATCGAGACACAAAGTTCCCACCAGCCGGGACCCACGTCTGAGCATACCCGGCGCATTTAGGGTGAGAAAGCAAAAGATCTACAAGATTTCACTCAGTCACTTTTATGCCCATGCTGCGTCAAAACCCTGCGTCTGCTTGAAGCAGGTGTAAGGATTGATGCAGCATTGGACAGATAGGGCCCCCCATAGCATTGCTGGAGCTGCATCGCACGTGCGATGCAACTCCAGAAATGCACCGCCTTTACGGCACAGATGTGTGACGCATCTGTGCCGTTTTGCCCCATGGTGCGCCGCATTGTAAATGCGGCGCACCAATGGTGGTGGAGCCGCGGCGCACAATAAGTGGCACGTCCCTGCTGATATGCAGGGATGCACCACTTATTGTAAATCTGTCCCTTAGGGGCATATTACCAACAAGTAGCGATAGTTATCGTTAAATAGGCTTAGCGACGATTTTTTTATCGCTGCCTATCGCTGGATATGTTAGCGAAGAAAACATGCTATTAGCAACGTTTTTCTCCATTGTGCTAAAATATCCAGCGATAGCGGCGAAATGCGCGAATATCGCTGAGAATACAGCCATATTCACGCATTAGCGATGAAATGCTCTTAGCCATGTTATCCACCTCCCATTGGATAACATGGATAAGAACTGGTCTCAGCAGGTGTTAGTTTTTGGCAATAGCAGGAATATTTCCATCGCTATGCCTGCCTTGCTAATAGGCGATAGACACGTTAGCGACTGCTTTCAGTCGCTTACAGGTTGGGTACGCCCACTTTGCATGTCATTAGCGATAAATATCGCTGACATGCAAAGCAGGTAACATCAGTTAGCGACAGCTTGCTAATAGAGCGATAGAATTATCGCCGCTTAGCGGCCGAAAACAGCCGCTAAACCGGCGATAATTGCTTATCGCCACCCTTGGTAATATGCCCCTTAGTCTTTAAGACAACTGTAATAGTTTTTAGATCACTTTCACTACCCCCACTCAGTTTAGAAGTGCATCCCTGTCGTCAGGTGTATGCCTGCCCTCTATCAAACCAAGGAGCAGATTTACAATTTCTGCTGCATCTCTGCAAATCAGCAAGGAAGTGCCAGAACAGATGCTTCACGCAATCCCCCTTGCGCTTTTTGTAAGATGCCCCCACCAATTCCGCACCTCTAAGCACCTGTAAATCACCTCACTAGGAGCAGCCCCACTTGTATTTAATAAATGTTCCCTCGCAACACCTATGTATTCTGCTTTATTGTCATATTTCCAAAAATCTGTAAACCTGGAAATGCGTCAGAATACGACGCCACCGACGTAGAAAGGCGCATTCTGTGGCACACAGGTAGAGGAAATCGCCTCTTTTAATTTTTGTTTATATTGTTTTTGTGCAGGAAAAGTACTCCTTCAAGCACCGAAACCATCTCCTTGCGACGCAGGCATGCTTGCACCATGGGGTAAGGGTGACTGTGTGGCCAATGGCAGCCAATTGTGCCCAGCATAGGGGAATGAAGAGGGATGCGTCATATTGTTGCAAACATGACGCAGTCCTGTGCTTTAAAAGTGCTGCAGCGTGGCGCAGCCAAAGGGCTTGCGGTGCTGCGCTGCAGCACTTTCTTGTAAATAAGGCCCTTTATACTTAAAAGTTGCTCAAAACTAACTCAAATCAGTGCAATGCCTATTAATTTTGATGTAAAGCCCTTTCAACCAGCATTTGTACACAAGGCTTTTAGTCAAAAATAAACCTTGTTGCAGCAGGTTTTAACTTGGGGACGCTTACCTTCTTGCTACACCGGGACGCTGGGTTGCAGATCTTGCCCTTGCCTTTGGACTTTTGTGGACGCTGCAGCTTGCCGCACCCGCTTTGCGGGTGCTGCTTCCCACGGAGGATCAAGGGCGGAGGTGGCAGGCTTTCCCTGTGGACCTTGAGGAGAGAGTGGGAGCACGGCAGCAGCCTCAGGGGTGGTGCGCAGCAGGGACTCTGTTTTCCAAGAGTCCCTGCACACCCAGGAACATCGCGGACGTGCCCCCTGATAGCCACGCCCCCTGCCTGCAACGCCCCTTATTTTAACAGCTTGCCCACCGTCTTGCGGGACGCGAGCAAAGCCCGAGCAAAGGGCTGGCTGTCTGCGGCCGTCCGAGGCAGGAGGAGGCCGGGCAGGGCCACCCCCCTAATATTGACTCCTGTTGTCAGGTACCTTAAGTGACTATTTGTTGTAGGTCTAAGGTTATCACCAAGGGTATTGTATTTTCATCTGGGTTGGTCCTGTTATAGCTATGGCAACTCGCTCAGGCAAAAGCCTGAGGAGAGAAGAGGGGGCCATGGTTGGCACCATGGACCGGTTCATCACCCGTGTGGCCACTGTTATTGACAAGGAATTTGCTATGGCGGAGCGGCGCCTCTCTCAAGATCACTTTGGTGACAGGCGGTCATCGTTGGGCTCGATAGCTTTGGTGCCCTCCCCAGTGCGACTGCTTGATCCATTGGCCCCCGACCATTTGCCCTTGGACCACCCACGGGTAGCCGCTCTGAGAACTAGCATAGATGGGTTGGAAATTTTGACAGCCACTGTGCCCCATGTTGAAAATAACTCTGCCCCAGACTTAATGGTTAGCGAGATAGCCACCCCTACCCTTGACTAATTCTGTCATTCACCCGGTGTTGACCCCTCTGTCGCCCCTTGTGGTGCAAGCGGAAATTCACCCAGCTCCCACCAAAAGGAAAAGACTACTTAGCCCACGAAAAGGCAGATTGGCTAAAGCACATAAGGTACCCCGGAGGTTTGGCACTAGGAAGGGGGGCCTGCTCAAGGCAGGGGGGTGGGATACTAGCTCATTACAGGGAGAGGAGGGGGAGGGCCCACCTGGCAGGCCAGTGGACAATGTCTGTAAAGAACAGACTAGAGATCCTGCAGGGCCTCAACCCCATACTCTCTCTTAGTCGTGAACATGGAGAAAATGATGAAATCTTTGCTGCTCCCGGTGCTAGATAAAATTCAAGTGTTATCAGATCGGGTGGATAAACTGGAACAGACAACTTTAGATAATTTTTACTCCCTAAAATCATTTATTAAACTACAGTTAAGAATTAGGGAGGATGGGCTGGGGGGGGATTCAGTTAGTAGGGAGATCCCTATAGTCCCACAAGGCCTAACTACGACAATAAGCCTCACACCAGCTGTGCCTGTGGTGAATGATCTTACATTGCTCCCTGCTGTTACTCTTACAGGGGTAGTCAGGAAACCTGGGACATCATTAACTAAGGCAGCAGAGAAACAAAAGATTCCTAAGGCTAACAATAATATTTCAGACAAAAAGAAGGCACAACCTAGAGTTGCTGCCACTCCTGGTCGTGCAAACCCTAAAACTTCAGCCGCCACTCCAGTACCCTCTATTGCACCCGAGAATGTAACTCAAAAAATAGATAAACCCGCAAAGGCCCATGCAGTGTAGTCAGGTGAGGGTCACAAGGCCAGAAGGACCCCTAATGCTAACCTACCCCCTGACTGCCAGCCTTTTGTGGTAGTATTGACCGGGGTGCCTGTACTTAGTCCAGGTAAGCACGAGACATTTGTTGATTTGTATAATAAAACCCTATTCTGGCTTAAAGAAAACAGACCCTTGCCAAATTCCTGGGAGGGACGGGTCATTCACGTAAGGAGAGTTGGCTGGATAGGCACTAGGCAAAAAAACATAAGCAGGGATTGTATTATTGTAAACTTTGAGGACCCAAGAGTTGCTAGTTATGTGTGCTGTTTCCCTACTAGGGAACACAGTCAATCAGGTAGTGGGGGAACAATTGGCATTCGTGATCTTAGCTATTTTAACCCCCCAAATTTACAAGTGAGCTCAGTTGGAACCCCTGTTTGGGAGGACCGGGGTGGCAGGCAAACTCGCGGAAGTCTCTCTCAATTTAGCTTACTCTACAATACCCCATGCCAGCCACATGGTCGGTTTTGGCATGGCTATTGACATGCTATCTGCCCAACACGGGAGAAGTATGAAGAGACACATGGGGACATGCTAAGTAGCAGTTTAACGCAGAGAGAGGAACAGGTGAGACCGCCTACTAGCATCCTTTCCTTACCAACCATCTCCAGGGGGCACACACCCGCAGCCTGCTCTGAAGACCTTGCGTCGGATCTGACCACTCAGGAGGCGCCTGAGGGGGAGAACCCACCATCGGTCTCTGTGGCGCAGTCCATCACAGAGGTGGCTCTTGCTACTGCGAATGCCCCCCTTGTAAGTGAAGTAGCGGTAGGGAGGGGAGGGACTGGTGGTGTGCCCCTGAAGGTGGTGAGTTGGAATATAGCGGGCCTCGCACGGAACATAGGCATACCAGATTGGAATTCATTTATTGAATCATTCGGGATTTGCTTGTTCCAGGAAACCTGGTGCCTGGAACCACGACATAAGGTGGGTTACTCCACCTACTTTGTCCCTGCCGTACAATCTCCTGGAGGGAAGGGACGCCCTTCGGGCGGTCTACTAATCTGGGCATCCATTTCCCTGGGGTGCTCTATTAAATGTACAGTCACCAAGTCACCTGACCTGCAGAGGCTAACTGTGAGAGGGCCATCTGGAGGGAGAGCGCTCGAAATTCTTAATATCTATGTCAGGGGCGCAAGGGGCGGTACGTCCACACTGTCTGCTACTGGCATTGATGAGGAACTCAGAACTGTCAGCGCTGATTCCTTTGTCATATTAGCTGGGGATTTCAATTCCCCATTTGAACCCCTCGCTGTGGAGGATGTGCTAGGCACATATGATGATGATGAAAGGAGAGGTATCCCACCCCTATCAATCATCCCAATTAGAAGGTGGACCCAAAGTGTCATTGATCTCAATGCCCTCTGCTTGGAATATGGTCTTAGAGCAACAAATGGCAGATCTAAATCAGACCAATTGGGGGCCGATACGTTCAACAGAGTAGGTCATTCCTCACGGATTGATTATATTCTGCTGAACTATCAATTGTGGGCCTACCTGATAGATATGGTGGTCTTGCCGTCCATTGACAGCGACCACAATCCTTTGTCCCTGTCTTTGTCCCCCTTGTGGATGGGAAGTCCCCAATCCTCAATCCCTCACGTGTGGAAAGTAACACGCGAAATATGCCCCTCAAATTGTGGTAGGCGACTGAAATGGAAGAACATTATTGGCAATGAGGGTAAGATCCTGGAAGTAAAAACTATAATGGCTAATATTATGCCCCACTTAGACTCCCCTTCTATCAGTGCGCACGAAGCATCCGCACTGTTTGCCCAAACTACGAGCGCCCTGGGTGAATTGTTTCTAGTTCGCAGTGCAGGAAAAAGGGGTAACATGAGAGGCGGTACTAAGGGCAATGTTGGCTGGTTTTCACCAGCATGTCGAGATGCCAAAAGGGAACTAATAAAGGCAGTGAAAGCCAAGGATGGAGGCTTGATTAATACGGCAAGGGGTAATTACAGGAAGGCGATAACTAAGGCAAAGGCCAAGTGGGAGAACCAGTTTTGGTGTGACCTGAAGGTGGCAAGCCTAAGAAAGGACGCGAAGGGTTTCTGGGACCTAATAAGAGTCAGGGATAAACCAGCGGATTCCATGATAATGATAGAGCAAGATTTCGCATCGCGACTTGCTCGAGTCATGAACCTCGAATCTGTTGTAATCCTATAAAAATTGTACGTTTTACTAATCTCCTTTATTTTGATTGTGCGTGTGTATTAGTGAAGCTTGCCTATGTGTTCTACTAATACAAATAACCCTTGTACCTAAAATGGCCGCTGCTTGAATATTCGCTTCTGCGCATGCGTTAGTCACACTCACGTGACGTGACGTAGTTGAAATTCTGGAGGGAAAGGGTGCGCATGCGTAATAGCTATAAGATGGCCGCTTAGCGTGATGACGAGGTGAAGCTTGCACCACTGCTCTTGTGATGTTGTCTGTTGCACTTACCTTAATCGCATAGCATATTTTTATAATGATAAACCTGAAGTACGAAATCATGATATGTAATACATTCATTTATTTCTATGTTTTAATTTGTTTTCGCTTACTTTTCATGTACCGCGGTGTTGTGTATCTGATGCGAGGCTCAAGACTCAATATTAAGACGATAGTCTACGCATGCCCGAACTGTAGCTGTGGCATTGACAAAATGCCAACTGAAGGTCCCTGCCAAGATGTGCCTGGGAAGATGCACCTTCACCCAGCTATGAAACTGAAAATGTTCTGTACTTGATACATTTGTATACTTTCCTATTGTATTCTGTCGAATAGATCATGGGAACCCCAAATCTGCTAGGCGGTACCAAATATGAAAATTGAGACTTGTAGAAGTTTGTTCTGATTGGTGTGTTAACCTATCCTACTTGGGGACCAATCCAAATTGGGGATTCTGACACTTTGCAACATTTGGGGGTGGTACACTGACCCAAAACAGTATATCTAGCCTAGGTTCAGCTAGAGAAATTGTCCGACTTGTCCGAATAGCTGACCTGTCACTGACCCATCGCACTCAATAGGTGACTGAATTTACAGAGCGCTGCGGAGCACTCTGTCCGAAATTTGACCATAGACTAAGGTTTTACTAAACCTAAGTGCTGGCGGAGACCTTTGCTGGGGAGTTCGCTAACCCAATCGGGGTTCTGACTGATAGCTGCAGAGAGGGTGGAGCGCAGGCGTTGCTTCCAAACTGCGGGTGCTGGTCGTGCCTTGGTGGTCCTGTCCTGATCCTAATCTGGGTTTCCTGTCCTGTCCTGGGTTGTCCATTCTGCACCTGCTGTCCCGTCGATGACTGTCCTTCTGTGGGGTATTTCCTGTCCTTAACTGACCCGTGGCCAGGGTTGGTTACCACACCAGTCTAGGTAAATATCTTGCCGAAACTTTAAAACTGCACCTTTCTATTTTTCTGTCTTTGCTTCAATAAAGACATACCTTTGCATATGATCATTTTCCATGCTTTCCGCAACCATTGCATATCTTATAAAGTTATTTTGCTTTTAATTTCATAGCGTGTTCCTATGTTACCCTACCTTTTAGAAATTATTTTCTCCATTGCAGTTTGCAATTTTCTGATGTGGTCTATAATTTTCTCATATAAAACTGACTGAAGTAATTTTCTGGAGTTATAGCGTGTTCCACTTTTCACCCTTATTATAGCCGTTTAGGATTCCTAATTTCCCATTCATATTCATGAAATACGTCTCCATAGTATAAATGTATACTTGCATAAGTTTGCTCATTTAAAGATGTCTATTCTTAAGGTTCATTTTTTAGCGTGTCTCCTGCCTCACTATTTCTAGAAAACCTAAATGATTGCCTTACACTGTTTCCTCTACGGTTGGTTATATGATTTTATTTATTTATTTATTTATTAATCTTATATAGCGCGACAGCTACCCGTGAGGGTTTCCCGGCACTGAAAGACAATGGTAGCAAAAAACAATCCAGTGAGAAATTTATTGGACGAAAAGCCTGGTCTTTACGGCTTTACGGAAGAGAATATGAGAGTTCTCCATCCGCAAGTCCAAGGGAAGGGAGTTCCAGAGTTTGGGTCCCAAGATGGCAAAAGAGCGACCACCCACTCTGGAAAGCCTAAACTTAGGGATACAAAAAAGGTGTTGGGAAGAAGAACGAAGAGAACGGGCAGGTACATAGCATTTAACAAGGGACTGGAGATAGGACGGGGCAACTCCAATTTTAATCTTGTGCATAAAGCACAGTGCCTTGAATTTTACCGTTATTTTGATTATTGACTGCCTCATAACTGTAAATCTTATAATTTCCGAAACTGAATTCTAGATAAAATTCTTAAAACTTCCTAGTTGTCCGTGGTCATTTGATGAAAATTCAAAGTTATTTGATGGTGGGTTTTGTATTTTTCTGCCTTTCCTTTTACAGCTAGCTCCCTGACCCATCGTGGTCATAGGTACCCGTAACGGTGGATGGTAAATCGGGTACAATAGAAACAATCGAAAGGGACTCATGATTATTGGTAGTAGATTGTAAGGTCATCTGATCAATGTATATATGGTGAATTGAAGTATATGGGCCCGAAACCTAAGTGGTGAAAATATTGGTCGGGTGACCTGCGATCTCTATCAGTAATTTTCTGGTAGCGCAGAGGATGGTTAGGGAATAGCTAAAGGTTAGGTAGGACTAGTTAGATTGGTTAAGTTGGATGCTGCTAGGTAAGAAACCTTATTTGCTGCTACGAGAGTGGGCAGTTCAAGGGAATTGATCACTCACTTGAAATGTTTACTTTGAAAAATTATGAAATGTTTTAAAATCGTTATTCTTGTTATTATATTGATATATGTATTAATCCATTCGTTTGTAAAACGTTTTTTGTGTTGTCGGAAAGGATCAGACAGAACTAGAAGAACGTGTTCAGGACACAGAAACAGAGACATTCGAAAGCCAAAACCAAAATTTACCTGAACCAGGCCAGTTTAGTAACCAGGCAGAAGAAATAGTTACAAGACCTGGGACTAGTCAGACAGGAAGGGAAGAGACAGAAACAGAAGTGCCACAAACGAATGAAAACAAAAGAGCATTAGAAGAAAGTCAACTCGCAGTGCCTACCAAAAGACTCAAGAAAAAGAAAAATATCGAACCAAGATACATAAAGAGACTAAGACTGAGAATAAAAACAGTAGAAGAGAAACTTGCTGATAGAAGAAAAAGCATACGAATAGCAGAGCAAGCTGGAGAAAGCTCCAAAAGAAGGAGTGATCGAATAAAAAGACTAAATGAAAAATACCAGGATCCTGAATGGACATACCTGATTCTGGAAAATTTGGAGGATCTTGATATTACTGACGAAAGCGACGGGGAACCGATTGCTGATTATTCTGCAGAGGAAGAGGACGAACCGCCGTGAAATTGCTCAATATAAAGATACCTAAACAAAGCCACAAAAAGGGATTGAAAACTTCTTCTGAGCCAAAATGTCTGATTCAAACGTGAGTGGTAGACCTAGCCGCAGTTGTTGCAAAACATGCTGCAAAGTATGTATATGTAGTATAGTTATAGTTATATTAGTTTGGATAGGACTAACAGTTTTCATTCCTTTTATGGTAAGCAAAAAGACTAATATTGACCCTACTTAGACTACAGACACTGAAGAACTGACAACATGAACTGTAGAAAGACGTGAGAAAGCACTCAGACAAACAAAACGAGACTTAGAAGCATCAGATGAGGAAGGACTACATTATCATGGAGTTAAGAATCAGACTCATTTAAATGTTTTCGCAAATCTGTTAATACACTATATAGAAACTATGGAGATAGAAGATTGCTATGTCTGCATGAAGCTACCTACTTCCGTAGCTGAGGGAGTGACTTACCATCACCTACCATTGACATATGGAATTTCCTGTAGCATTTTAGCAAGCTTGTTTTATAAAAGAGGACCGTTACAGTACTATTACTCTAACAATGACGTGCTCTTTTCTGAACTTCCTATACGTGGAAACTTGAATCCTGTACATACTAAAAGTGACGTTACACGTTATATGGGAGAATACTTTCTGACTATAGGTACAATAGACTTAAATGAAGCACACAGAGACAACTTGACCTGTTCATTACATGAACGAGAGAAAATATTTTTGAACATGGCAGAGAAAAGAAGGGAGAGTTTCCAAAGAAAGGCAAATGACAAAAGACAGAAAACCCCAAAATGGGCTGAGGACATGGAAAGCACCTCAAATGGCGGGGCGGGACCTGCTTTGTTGCTGGATTTCGAAAGGAAAGGGAAACTCTGTCTTCATCGCGAGAAGACTAGTTATTATAATAACATTTTCATTGGTTCCAGTCAATGTGAACATAATTACAAGGTAATTGGAGGTTGGGGTTTCAAAAATGGGTCAGAACCTGTGTTTCCTGGAATTTATTATATATGTGGAAACAAGGCTTATTTCAAATTGCCGGATCACTGGTATGGAAGCTGCTATTTTGGCATTGTTTTCCCGAAAATATACCATGTGAATGAAATTGCTGGAAGCAATGAAAACACTAATGGCTTAGTGCATAGCAAAAGAGAAAGCGTAGGTGAAATAATGGGTAGTATTTTTAGTGCACTGATACCTGGAGTGGGAGTGGTTCTGAACACTCACAGAATTTGCAAATTGTCCACGATAGTGGATGTGTTGTCTACCGACACAGCTCATGGATTTCTGCTGGTCAATACCGAAATGGTTGCGATCAGATCAATGGTTTTGCAGAACAGACTTGCGCTTGATACCTTATTAGCAAAGGAGGGCGGAGTCTGCCGGATGTTGAAGGTGCAACATTGTTGCACTTACATTCCGGACAAAAGTGTGCAGCTCAAAAGATATGTGAAAAACATTACAAATTTGGAAAAGGAACTCAAACCACTCGAGGTTGACAGTGCCTGGAAGAGACTGGTTGATGGTCTCTCCAATGTAGGTCATTGGTTTGCTAGCTTAGGTAAAAGCTTATTGTTTAAGGTACTGATGCCAATTAGAGTGATAGGTTTTATCCTATTCCTCATATTCATCTGTTGCAAATCTCGCAAACACACAAAGAAGTACCAGGTGAATACGAGAGGAGTGAAACGGAGTGCGGATGAGCTTGAATTGGAAGAAATGAATAATCAGATTTACAAAAGGGTAAAAAATTCTCACCCTACCAAAAATGAGAAAGAGAAACTGAATCGCCTGTTGGAAGAGATAGAGTTGTACAAGGTGTGAAGGAAAGTTGGCATCTGGTTCCGTTATTTTATGATGATAGTAAATATCATCAAAGAGGGGATTGATAGAGCAAGATTTCGCATCGCGACTTGCTCGAGTCATGAACCTCGAATCTGTTGTAATCCTATAAAAATTGTACGTTTTACTAATCTCCTTTATTTTGATTGTGCGTGTGTATTACTGAAGCTTGCCCATGTGTTCTACTAATACAAATAACCCTTGTACCTAAAATGGCCGCTGCTTGAATATTCGCTTCTGCGCATGCGTTAGTCACACTCACGTGACGTGACGTAGTTGAAATTCTGGAGGGAAAGGGTGCGCATGCGTAATAGCTATAAGATGGCCGCTTAGCGTGATGACGAGGTGAAGCTTGCACCACTGCTCTTGTGATGTTGCCTGTTGCACTTACCTTAATCGCATAGCATATTTTTATAATGATAAACCTGAAGTACGAAATCATGATATGTAATACATTCATTTATTTCTATGTTTTAATTTGTTTTCGCTTACTTTTCATGTACCGCGGTGTTGTGTATCTGATGCGAGGCTCAAGACTCCATATTAAGACTTTAGTCTGCGCATGCCCGAACTGTAGCTGTGGCATTGACAAAATGCCAACTGAAGGTCCCTGCCAAGATGTGCCTGGGAAGATGCACCTTCACCCAGCTATGAAACTGAAAATGTTCTGTACTTGATACATTTGTATACTTTCCTATTGTATTCTGTCGAATAGATCATGGGAACCCCAAATCTGCTAGGCGGTACCAAATATGAAAATTGAGACTTGTAGAAGTTTGTTCTGATTGGTGTGTTAACCTATCCTACTTGGGGACCAATCCAAATTGGGGATTCTGACACTTTGCAACATTTGGGGGTGGTACACTGACCCAAAACAGTATATCTAGCCTAGGTTCAGCTAGAGAAATTGTCCGACTTGTCCGAATAGCTGACCTGTCACTGACCCAACGCACTCAATAGGTGACTGAATTTACAGAGCGCTGCGGAGCACTTTGTCCGAAATTTGACCATAGACTAAGGTTTTACTAAACCTAAGTGCTGGCGGAGCACTTTGCTGGGGAGTTCGCTAACCCAATCGGGGTTCTGACTGATAGCTGCAGAGAGGGTGGAGCGCAGGCGTTGCTTTCAAACTGCGGGTGCTGGTCGTGCCTTGGTGGTCCTGTCCTGATCCTAATCTGGGTTTCCTGTCCTGTCCTGGGTTGTCCATTCTGCACCTGCTGTCCCGTCGATGACTGTCCTTCTGTGGGGTATTTCCTGTCCTTAACTGACCCGTGACCAGGGTTGGTTACCACACCAGTCTAGGTAAATATCTTGCCGAAACTCTAAAACTGCACCTTTCTATTTTTCTGTCTTTGCTTCAATAAAGACATACCTTTGCATATGATAATTTTCCATGCTTTCCGCAACCATTGCATATCTTATAAAGTTATTTTGTTTTTAATTTCATAGCGTGTTCCTATGTTACCCTACCTTTTAGAAATTATTTTCTCCATTGCAGTTTGCAATTTTCTGATGTGGTCTATAATTTTCTCATATAAAACTGACTGAAGTAATTTTCTGGAGTTATAGCGTGTTCCACTTTTCACCCTTATTATAGCTGTTTAGGATTCCTAATTTCCCATTCATATTCATGAAATACGTCTCCATAGTATAAATTTATACTTGCATAAGTTTGCTCATTTAAAGATGTCTATTCTTAAGGTTCATTTTTTAGCGTGTCTCCTGCCTCACTATTTCTAGAAAACCTAAATGATTGCCTTACACTGTTTCCTCTACGGTTGGTTATATGATTTCCGTTATTTTGATTATTGACTGCCTCATAACTGTAAATCTTATAATTTCCGAAACTGAATTCTAGATAAAATTCTTAAAACTTCCCAGTTGTCCATGGTCATTTGATGAAAATTCAAAGTTATTTGATGGTGGGTTTTGTATTTTTCTGCCTTTCCTTTTACAGCTAGCTCCCTGACCCATCGTGGTCATAGGTACCCGTAACGGTGGATGGTAAGTCGGGTACAATAGAAACAATCGAAAGGGACTCATGATTATTGGTAGTAGATTGTAAGGTCATCTGATCAATGTATATATGGTGAATTGAAGTATATGGGCCCGAAACCTAAGTGGTGAAAATATTGGTCGGGTGACCTGCGATCTCTATCAATAACATGTAATATTCCGGAGGGTGCGTGGTTTGACCATTTTTCCCAGCTCTATACATTGGTCCCGGGCAATGGGGCTATCCCGCCGGAACGGAATCCCTTGGATTGTATTGAGCTTAATGATGAGCTCTTGTTTACAACTAAGGAAGTTGTGGGGGCGATTAAGTGTCTTGTCCCCAATAAGGCAGCTGGCCTGGATGGCCTCCCAGGGGACCTGCTACGTATCAACCCGGAGGAGTGGGGGAAATTAATTGCTTCCTTGCTGAATGCTAGTTTTGTGGGGGCAGTTATCCCGGACTCATGGAAGGGAGCGGAGGTCGTCCCTATCTTTAAGAAAGGGAGTCGGGACGTCCCAGCCAACTATTGCCCCATAAGTCGCCTAGATTCCTCGCAGAAGGTGGCAGGAAAAGTCGTCTCAGAAAGGGTCTTGCAGTGGGTTGAGGAAAAGGGTATTCTTTCTGATTTTCAGGCCGGTTTTAGATCAGTTATGGGGCCAATAGAGCAATCTTTCCGGCTCATGATGCTCTATTGGAAAGGGGTTGTACTGGGCAAAGGCAGTCTGTATTTGGCATTTATAGATCTACGGACTGCCTTTGACCTGGTCCCACGTGGCCAACTCTGGAGTGTGCTTGATGAGCTCGGAATCCCGCCTTATCTATTAACTATGCTGATTAAATTGCATGCTGATAATTTTGCGCAGATCAGGTGGGGTAACCAGGGGCAAAAAACCTCACGAATACCTGTAAATAGGGGTGTCCGCCAGGGATGTGTTCTAGCCCCCACTCTGTTTTCATTGTATGTCAACGGAGTGGTGGAACATCTACTACAACACCCTACAGATGCACCATCCCTGGCTGGCAGAAGAATACCTACCCTCCTATTTGCAGATGATACCCTCCTGATCTCGAAAACCCCGGTAGGCCTGCAGAGTCTTCTAACTAGTTTTAAGTCCTTCTGTGATGCAAGGGGCTTAGGGGTATATTACCAACAACTAGCGATAATTTTTGTCTCTAACTTGTTTAGAGACAAAAATTATCGCCGCACATCGGCGATTTTTATCGCAGATAAACCTTGCTATTAGCAAGGTTTATCGCAAATGCGATAAAAAACGGCCGCAATGCATGAATATCGCTGAAAAGTCAGCGATATTCATGCATTATCGAGCAAATGCTCTTAGCCATGTTATCCACCTCCCATTGGATAACATGGTGAAGAACTGCTCAGGGCAGGTGTTAGCTTTTGGAGATATTCGCGCTTAGCGCGAATATCTCCAAAAGTTGGTAATAGGAGATAGCGATGTTAGCGACTGTTTCCAGTCGCTAACATCTTGGCACGCCCACTTTGCATGTCATTAGTGATAAATATCACTGACATGCAAAGCGGGGCCCAAGATGGTCGCTATCTCCTATTAGCTGTCACTAACTGGTGTTAGCGACAGCTTGGTAATAGGGAGATCATTTTATCTCCGCTTTCTTGGCTTTTAAAGCCAAAAAAGCGGAGATAAACCCCTTGATAATATACCCCTTAGTTATTAATACAGAGAAGACGAAGTACCTGGTGCTAAACCCCCCGAAGAAGACAGTTAAACCACCAATTTTAGACTCAGTCTCCCTCGAGAGGGTTACGGAGTTCGATTACCTCGGTATTCGCCTCTGTGACTCCATGAGTTGGAAATGTCACAAACAAAAGATGCTGCTGACCCACAAGAGGGTGGTGGGGGCCCTTCTTAAGGAACAACGTGCCTCATCCCTCAAACCTGTTGCACCTGTATTAGACATCTACAGGGCAAGGTGTGTTAGTGCAGCACTCTATGGGGCCGAACTCTGGGGGGTACAAAATGTGGATCAGCTATCCCGCTCAGAAAGTAAATTCCATAAGGACCTAATGGGACTCCCCTACAGTACCCCAACTCGCCCACTGCTCTTAGATATGGGTACTAGGCCAATTAGTGACCAGGCTAGGCTCCGTCCCCTTCTCTTGTGGGCGCGAATCTGGAGAGTTCCAGAAATGTCTAGCTATGCGGATGGCCTAAGAGAGGTGTTGGGGTTGCCTGGTTGGACTAAGATCTGTTGGTTGAGAGAAGTCAAGCGTCTTCTTGTTAATCTTGGCCTTGGCGACGCTTGGCTTACCAGAACTGCCCCCCCAAAGTCAGTCCTGAAGAAGTTATACTGGAACTGGGTAGCTGATGGCAGAAACAGTAATGCCAATTTGTGCAGGACCACCATGGACTTCCTCTTGGTAAAGGATGTGTTTTTCTGTGAGCCATATTTGGACGTTATCTCAAATCAAATGGAAAGGGCCCTATATTTTAAATTTAGGATAGGTCTACTCCCCGTTGGTGAACTGACCTCTAGGTGGAAGGTCCCGGCACAGACAACTTCTTTCTGTCCATTCTGTGAGAATAGGATAGAGTCAGTGCCTCATCTGTTGTTTGAATGTGCGGCCTATGTAGCTCCCCGCTGCAGATGGTTAAAGCCACTGTGTAGAGAACTTGGGACCAGACATTATAAGGAGGCCCTGTGAATTTTGAAAATCGACCCACGGCCCCTGTTTGCATGTGGCTTAGCAAAGTTTTTAGGCTGGGCCTGGCGTATTAGATCAACTAGGCTTTTGTATCTTGTTTAATCTGTATTTTTAAACTGCTCTCATCTAATTTATTGGCGCCAATAGTAGTATGAAATGTATGACTATTTTTCTATGTATTGGCTCCTTTTATTGTTTTTAATTGTATTCACTGCTTTTTAAGATATGTATTATATCGAAATAAAGCCAACTTGATACTTGGTTTTAACTTGGAGAAATTTATTTATTTCCCCAAAATTCTCAAATGTTTCATGTGCGCTGCACAGTACAGCACACATGTAATGTTGACAAGTTCAAAAGTATGTCTTAGCCTAGTTTTTTCGACTGAAGGGAAGAAACCTATGCTAGACATCATGCACACACACTAGGAGGCCCATTATGATGTCAGGCAGATTGCCCCCGCCAGGCTGGCGCATTTGTTTTCCCCCCTTCATATTAGTATGGCGGAGGGGCCCTTAGCGGACGGAAAGACCGTTCGCCGCTTATCCGTCCCAGTCGCCTTGCGGCCGGGACGGAAAAGGAATAATATGGTGGCTGTGTCTATCAGACACCGCCAGCCATATTATGATGGGCAATTGTGGATCACCACGGAAAGGCATGCGGAGAATCCCTGCGGGGGCCCGTTGAGGGCCCCCAGGGACTCCGGGGGTGGAGTGGGGGGTGCACATGGAGAGTACCTATGGTACCCCCCAGCAGTTCCATGCACAGCATGGCAGGCACCGCGCGGTGCCTGCCATGCACAGCATGGAAGTGCACAGCATGCTTTCCTTCCATTGCTAAGTGCACCACCCACCACAATGGTAGGAATGTGGGATGCGCCCTCCACTGTGGCGGGCGCATCCTAATGCTGCCGACGGGACCCCCGCCCTTATTGCGGGTGGTCCCTACTACAGCAAGGATGGCGGGCGGGCAAAGTCTGCCCGCCATCCTAATGAGGCCCTAGGCGTGGCTCTAGGCAGCCTATTTGACAACCAGCGCAAGGAGAGCAGCAGCAGCCACATTTGTTTGTAGACAGGGCTCTGTGCTGTTTCCCCATGGAATAAAGTTGCTGCACTTCATTGCGCAGCTTGTTAATAAATATGTCCATAACTTTCTGATGAAGTCACCACACTGCTTTTCAGTACGCTGTCTTGATACATTGAATTTATATAGTCCTCACTGCCTCTTATGAAGCTTTGAAAAATACAGAACACTGCAATTGCATTTATATAGTGCTTACTACCCCAGACGAGGTGTTGACGCGCTTTAAGCCGAGTAACACGCTACTCCAGAACCCAAAAAGGATAAGTGGGGAATTAGTATAGGGAAATATTAAATTTATTTGACCGGTGGACATGCGAGTGTTATTTGGATTGAAAATGGATAATTGAGCGATAGAAGAGGGAAAGGTTTGCATTTTTATAGCGCTTGTTACAGCTGATGAGGCATCAGATCATCTTTCGGTGAGTGGCACTATACTCCGGACCCCAAAACAGCAACTATCTCCCTCCAAAACACAAGCATACAGAACTTGATACTACAGGAGAGCGTTCCCTATGTTAAACAGCTTATAACATTTTACTACAAGAATTGGATGAGGCAAGGGACCGTTTCGTCATCAAGTCTCCGGGGCAGATTTACAAGCCCATTGCGATACTTTTACGCCGTCGGTGCGTCACTTTTGTGACGCAGCGGCGGCGTAAACAATGCGACACATTACGACACATTTACAACGTGACGCATCTAGGAAGATACGTCACGTTGTAAAACCCTGCGCCAAATTATACCTGTGACAGGTATAATGTATGCAGGGTGGGCATGCCGATGCAAGAAAGCCTCATAACAGGGACGCAATGAAATCTACAAGATTTTACTGCGCCACTTCTATGACGCCACTGCGTCAAAATCATGCGCCTGCTTGAAGCATTCGTAAGGAGTGAGGCAGCACAATAGGAATAGGCATTCATGAGCATTGCTGGAGTTGCGTAGTGCTTGGGACACAACTCCAGCAATGCGTCACCTTTACGCCAACAGATGCGTGACTCATCTGTCAATCCTTGCGCCATGATGCGCCGCATTGTAAATGTGACAAATCCAGTTTTTTTTGAGTGACCCAAGTAAACTGACGCATCGTGCTATAACACAGAGATGTGTCCGTTTCGTGTAAATCTGCCCCTCCGTTCTTAAAGTGAGAACAGCAAAAATGCGAAGGAAAATGACAGCAGAAGGGAAGGGGCTGTAAGCAGGGGGCAAAACTGTTGGTCTGAGGCGTGAAAACTACAGTAAATAAATTATCATGAAACGAAACGGAAAAGGCAAGTTATGAAAGTAAAGTAATGTGCAAAAGGAGCTGAAAATTGAGAAAATGCAAAATGAGAAATCAAAGTGACAAAACAATGAAGTGGTGTGGAAAAGTAAATTTTGCCATGTTCTGTGTCCCTACGCCTCATCCATCATATGTTATGTATGCATGACCAATATGCATATGTTATTCCCCATGTCTGATTAATGACGCAATTACAGTTGTGTCCACCTCTGATATGTCAGTTTCCAGTCCTCGTGAATAATACGAATATCAGGCCTATGTAAAGTTATGTTACCACGCTTCCCAGTGTGCACGTTATTCCATTATAAAGTCCCCGTTTCCAGGCCTCAAAAGGGCCCGGACATCAGATTCAGCTCCTGTCTCCTGAAAGCCTCGCTGAGGAGCGATACAGCCCCCACCTGTATCCTCGACCCTTCACTTACTTCCTGCCTCGCAGTGCCCGGTGCAGATTGGCTCTGCCTCTGAGTCTGCCAAAAGTATGTTATAGTTCCAGTTATCAGTTCAGTCCTCCTCTTCTGCATTCCTAAGCTACTGAACTGCATCAATAGTTTCCGTCATTGTCTAGCCTTCTCGTCTCCATGTTAGAGAAATACTGTATTTAATGGTCATTTAGTATTCTTCATCACGCACTACATGTAGAATAATGCATGGTCCAGTCTTAGAATCGAGTTAGCTTTTCCCCTCATGACTTCTAGTTTATATCAACATGTTCCCTAAACATTAGATACCAGATAGGGTTTAGGTACATGTCGCTCCGACCCTCCAGACTCTAGTCTCTGCTCCTAGCACAGAGTTCGTAGCCCCCAGCTTCTCCTAGTAACACGTCATTGCCAGTTTTCGCTCACCATTAGGTTAGAGGTCCCGGCTCCTTAGGTAGCCCCCTCCTATGTTTCCGCCCATTCATGACATATTCTGTTACGTTTTTCATCACATGTCTATGTATACTCCCAGTTACACCTCTTTTTACTGTTATCTTTCGCGACTGCTACGCGTCACGCCTTCTGCTCCACCCACTGCTACGCCTACTGCAATGTAATGCTATGTGTTCGCGCTATGTATATATGCCTGTGTTTTGTTATTGAATGTTAGCGCGCTCATCCCAGACCTAGCCCCAGCAGCTGCTGGGCCTCTTTTCCCCTGCTGGGCCCCAGTTGTCCTGCTGGGCCCTGTCATTCTGTTCCTATGCAGGTTGTCCTGATCCTGTCCTTATGCTGTAATAAACCTGCAGAAACTCCTACTACCTCGAATCTTGACTCTTATTTTATTGAGCTATCTGTTATGCTATAAGTCTAGTCAAAAATAGGGTATTATTTATTTATTTACCACATAATGGCGCCCGAACAGGGACTTGCCCTTTCCCCACGCGTCGGTGAAGCCACGCCGACCCCCTGACCCTCTGCAGTCGTGACGGAACTCTTCTGCGCAGTGGCAGATATTTCTGCTCAAGTATCCCTCAGGCCCACGGAGGAGACGGAGGAGGCGGTCCAGCATCCGAACGAGACGGTGGAGGAACGCGGCGAGTCCCGACCAGAGCCCAAGCCGAGAGTCCAAGGTCCGAGGTATCCGGAGGCCCACCTGTAACTGAAGTCCGAAGTCCGAAGTTCGTCGTCCGTCGTCCAGTCCAGTCCGAGGCCTTCCGTTCCGTGCTGCCCGGTGAGTACCATTGCTGGGGTAGTATCTAGACAGGACCAATCTAAATTGACTCCTGGTCCGTGGGTTGGTGGTGCCCAGACTCACAAACGAAGTGTTCACCTAGGTGGATACGGGTCTTGATGCGTCCCTTTATGGGACCGGTATGTTCCGTACTGTTACAGCAGTGCATCCAGTAACTCTAGTCTGTTCCGTTCTCGAGAAAATCTGTTCTATTTCTGTTCTCAGTATTCCAGGTAATATTCTGTTCGAACTGTTATTTATAATGTTCTTCATGTATTTTACTGTTGTGGTATGAGTGCGATGTGATTTCGTGTTTTTATTGTGTATTGTATTGTGTCCAGATTACAGTTCAGTCATGCCGTTCTTTTCCAAGTTACGTCAGTTAAGAACTAGAAAGGGTCTGTTAGAGGAAGCAGTTCCTGTCCCACCTAGGGACAGTCCAGGTCATTTTATGTATCAGAAACATGGCATAAGCGCCATAATGTATCTAGATTTATGGGTAGAGTATACCAAACAGTTAGAAGAAAAGTATAGATGGCCCGTATCGGGTACATGGGATGCCGAATGTATCATGCGAGTAGAAGAAGCATTATGGAAAAAGAAAGCCAGACAGTCACAGAAAGATGCCATCGAGTTATGGCGTAAGGAAGCGCATAGAAGAACGGAAAAGGAAGTCAGAAAGTCAGAATTAAGTAGAGAATCCCAAGAACGAGCCCAAGAAAGAGAATTGATCGAGATAGGTGAACAAGTCAAAGCCGAACAGTCAGACAGACAGAGGCATGCCCTTATTAAGGGTATGTATCCTCTTCTTGCCGAAGGAGTGCCAAAAGCGACCCCAGAGGCACCCAGTAATTTCCCGCCACCATTAATTCCGACCAAGCTACGTCACAAACCGACCGCAGCTGATATTTTTATTTCGTCCTATCTGGACGACACAGTCCCAGAATATGCAAATCCTGTTCGCGCTCCGCTAGTCCCTGTAAATCAGGCACTTCCCGCTCCTCCAGACACCGGAGTACCTGTTACGGTACCCCCGGTCCAGCCTACAGTTCCATTTCCCACTCTGCCAGGACGTAGAGCCTCAGTAGACGACTCTAGTCTAGGGGCCGCAGGAGGAGCTACTCCTCAAACCCCGCCGCCACACAAACGTTTATCGGCACTCGAATTACATGCTCAAGCATCACAGCGTACTCCTAAAAGTAATAAGTCTGTTACAGAAATCAGGCAAGCCCTTAACGAATATGTCTATGATCCAGTTCCAGGCGAATATACTATGGTTTTATATTCCTTACGTATAAGGAGAGTGACCGAGTATCTAGTCACCTTGCCGAATATGAAAGAAGATCTAGACAGAATATATCGTTTCATCCGTACAGGGGATGATCCAGAAAGTATTGGCGAGATTATGTCTCAAAGGAAAGCCGAGATTCAGCTCATGATATTAAAGTTCCTGATCAATTGTCTAATAAGAGAACAAGATTACCCGTCTAAAGATCCCGCCGAAATGAGAATCCTGACAAGGTGGAGTGATAATATAGCCGAGGGTAAGCACAAGACCGTCAGTGCCATGGAGAGTATGTACAAGAAAATTCGTAAAGAAATAATAAGGTTACACGACCAGCGTAAAGCAGCACAAGTAAGCGAGAAAGAAAGTATCTCTGATCCGGAAGAGGAAGAGAACGAGAATCCCGCCAGAATAGCGTATGTAGGAAAATCCAGATTTCCAGATCGCCATTTACGCCTAGAACACAAGTCTATTTTTCATCATTCAGCGCCAGAACAAGGTTCCCTAGAACAAGTATTTCAAGCTACCGATCACATTCTGAAATCACGAGTCGGTTATAGTGAATTAAGTACCATGCATGAACAAGAACTAGCCCGATCAGCAGTCCGATGGATTACTGATTCTACCACTTTTCCAGACGAAATAGTGGCACAAATGTTTCTGAAACTGCCCCCAGCCGAGCAACGACTGGTGGGTATGTATATGATCCAGCACCTCATTACTCTGTATGAGGGTCAACATTCTGATCCAGGTCCGTTACACGATGTCCTGAACGAGTTACTCCAGTATAGATGGAGAGGTCTAGGTACCGATTTAATTAGTGTCATTCTAGAACAGCGCCACAAATATAGAACGTTTTTGAACCCGCATTTTGTTCATGTCTCACCCTCAGAAAATAAGCCATTCTACATAGACAGACAGAATCCGTTACGAGAAGTCCACCCAGTCAGAGGGACGGGTGGCGAAATGCAACGAGTGTTTGTATACACTCCAATTTCAAAGATGGAACTTCTTGAAATGAAGAAATTAATTCCCTGTCATGACAAAGATCCAGCAGGGTTCCATAGAGAATTAAAATACATGCTCCGTATGGGAGAATACACTTACCCAGATATCATTAAAATGTTAAAGGTCCTGTTACCCGCAGGGGTGTATGAAAAGTTAAAGGAAAAAGAATGGGAGGTGGGAGAGAAAAAGATCGATTGGGCAGCTCTAGAAGCTGAAGACAAGGCACGAGTACCAGGTACCGGTCTTGGAGATAAATGTAAAGAATTACCAGAATTATTGATTCAAGTTTTACCCAGATTATTGACAACGAGAAAAGAAGACTGGGATGCAATCTCAGCCTGTAAACAGAAACAAGACGAGGATATTAGCGATTTTTATTCTAGATTCGAAAAATGTTTCAGTATTAACAGTGGTCTCAAGACAAGTAGTGAGTCATACCCTCATCTTTTCGTTACCAAATTAGTCGAGAATTCAAGTCCACAAATTAAAAATCGAGTTTTGAAAGTCGAAAGCACCTGGCAAGCAAATACTCCGTCCCAGATGCTCCAGATGCTCCAGTATCACCAGAATAGAATTAGAGAAGAGCAAGAACACGAAAGAAAACGTATGAAAGACACGAAAATGAAAGTGCTAGTTGCACAATCTGTTCCTCAAGACAGTCAGAAGAGGGGTCCGAATCAAGCCAGTCATCCTGCAGCTCCCGTTAAAGGGAACTGCAATTATTGTAAACAGCCAGGTCATTTTATAAACGAGTGTGCAGTTCTGAAACACAACATAGCTACCGGTAAGACTAAAGAAAGACCACGTCCGCCTAGACAAGAACAAGTTTCACAGATTCCTCAGTCACAGAATGCACAACAGACAGTTACAGTACCGCAGCCTATTGCTGCAACACAGCACGTTACATCACAGATGTACCAGTATGCGCAGTCTGAGTATCCAGAGTACCAGTCATATTCATGAAACAGCCTAGAGAGGGAGGTAGGCTTGCCTCTCATCGAGATACCTGTAGATCAAGAAGGTCCTTATGTTCACAGTCAAGTATTAGGGAAAGACAGAAAGTTTTTGATTGATACAGGGGCAAGTAGGACCACAATTAGTCATGCCGAAGTTCCAGGGGCTCCGCTCTCAGGCTCAAGAAATGTTTCCCTTGGATTTTCAGGAAAACCAATAGTTAACGAGATATCAAAGCCAGTCACTCTAGAAGTAGGTCCATTGTCCCGTACTACTGATCTGTTACTTACTAAGTCATGTCCAGAAAATCTGTTAGGCATTAAGACACTGAAAGAATTAGGTGCAGTTATTTGCTGTTCCCCAGAGGGAATACGTCTGTTCCTACGTGACTTTAAGGGTCACTATGTATTACGAGATTTTGATTCGAGATTGTCTAATGTTCCACAGCATTTATGGGCGCAAGGTCCAACTGATGTAGGTTATATGCAAATCACACCCCATTGTGTGACTCTCAAGCCAGGTGTAGTGTTACCCCGAATCAGACAGTACAGATTGCCACCTGAGGCTGTAGCAGCCTTATCCAAAATTATTGACGAGCTCATGGCTCAAGGAGTAGTTGTAGAAACTGACTCCAATGTATGTAATTCTCCGATCATTCCAGTCATGAAACGTACTGATCCAAATGCACCCCCAGTATATTGATTAGTGATTGATTTACGAGAGCTTAATAAATGTATCATTCCTCAGTACCCAGTTGTCCCAGATATTTCTTCCCTGTTAACAGCCATTGATTCCGAAGCCATGTTTTTCACTGTCATAGACCTCAAGAATGCATTTTTCAGTGTTCCAATTCATCCAGACAGCCAGTTTCTTTTCGGATTCTGTTTAAATGGAAGGAGCTATATGTTTACACGCGCTCCTCAAGGTTTCACAGAAAGCCCTAGTATTTACAGTCAAGCACTTAAGAGACAACTAGACAACATTCACATGCCAACTGACACTGCCCTGCTCCAGTATGTCGATGATCTACTGATCACTGCCCGTTCTGAACGTGCTTGCGAGCGAGCATCCCTTACAGTTCTGTATTTTCTAGCCGAGATGGGGCACAAGGTGTCACCTTCGAAGCTTCAATTCTGTGTCCAGCAAGTGGTATACTTAGGACACTTGCTGTCCAAGAGGGGTAGGCAGTTGACACCAGACCGTATCCAGTTAATAGCGAGTCTTCCCCAGCCCAGAACCCAGAAGGAGGTACGTGCCTTTATCGGCCTTACTTCTTATTGTAGACAATGGATTCCCCAGTATGCATTTCTAGCCAAGCCACTGATACAGTTAACGACACAGGAGGCAGCCGTATCGACTGTCCTCCCTTGGACGTCTGACCATACACTTAGTTTCAACGAGTTAAAGAAAGCCCTATGTCAAGCTCCAGTTCTAGCTACACCGAACTACAGTAAGCCTTTTACACTTTTTGTTACTGAACGCGAAGGTACAGCATTATCTGTTCTCACACAAGATCAAGCAGGACAATACAAGCCCTGTGCTTATTTTTCGAGTACATTAGATCCAGTCGCCCAGGCGTTACCTGCGTGCCTCAAGTCAGTTGCAGCCACAGCACTAGCTATCAGACAAAGTGATTCCATAGTTTTAGGACACTCCCTGACAGTACAAGTCCCACATTCAGTAGAAGTTCTTTTAAACCGAACACAAACTCAGCACTTAACAATTGCACGTTTAACGGGTTATGAATTAACACTGTTCCAGCCACACATAGAAATCAGACGCTGCAACGTTCTGAATCCTGCTACACTGTTACCATCAGTTAATTCAAATCCAGACCCACATGATTGTGTGGAAGTAGTTAACATTACGACAAAGCCAAGACAAGACCTGACAGACATTCCGTTACCAGATCCTGACCTGACACTTTATGTGGATGGTTCATGTATGAGAACTAGTACAGGAGAACTAGTCGCCGCGTATGCAGTGACTACTGACACTGAAGTTATTGAAACACACCGTATTGACACCCTGTCCGCTCAAGCAGCAGAGCTAGTCGCTCTGACACAAGCCTGTATACATGCCAAGAACCTGAAAGTTAATGTTTACACAGATTCACGTTATGCATTCGGAGTTGTACACGACTTCGGAGTACTCTGGCAGGAGAGAGGTTTCATGACTTCTCATGGAACCAAGATTCAGCATGGTCTCCTTATTCAAGCCCTGTTAGATGCCATACATTTACCGACATCTATTGCTATCATGAAATGCAAAGCACATACGAAAGTCACTGACATTATTTCCCAGGGTAATGATCTAGCAGACCGCACAGCCAAGCTTACAGCACAGACTCCAGACATTCCAGTTAACATGACACATACTCCAGATCCGATTACATGCATGACAGTTAAGGACCCTACACAAGATGTCATAGATATACAGTTACATGCTACTCCCGATGAAATCAAGAAGTGGTCTGAACAAGGAGGGGTCCAGACAGGTCAAGGATGGTTAACGAAGGGTAGAGCCACATGGTTTCTCCCCGATTCTATGGTTCAAGTCATTATCAATACCGCACATAGTCCAGCACATTTAGGAGAAAAAGCTATGTTAGACAGTATCCAGAACATTTGGTTCAACAAGCATTTACGAGCTGCAGCCAAGCAGAAAGTCCGTACCTGTATGATATGTTGTCAGTTTAATCCAGGTAAAAGTGTCCCGGTGGAACAAGGTGGTTTCCAGCCCCCTGACCACCCTTTTGAGGTCCTCCAGATGGATTATATTCAGATGGAGCGATGTCGAGGTTTCAAGTATGTCCTTGTAGTTGTATGCGCTTTGTCCAGGTGGACAGAAGCATATCCAGTCCCAGATTACACAGCCGCGACCACTGCCAAACAGTTGGTTCGTGAATTCTTCCCTAGATATGGACTCCCTAGAGTCGTATATTCTGATAACGGTCAGCCATTCTCCTCAGAGTTAATGAAGCACGTTTCCCTTTTGTTAGGGTACCAGTGGAAGTTCCATTGTGTACGCCATCCTGAAGCAGCCGGTCTCGTAGAGAGACATAATCAGACTCTGAAAATCCGCATTGCAAAAGTCTGTAAGGACAAAGGTGTGGACTGGTTAATAGCTCTGCCAGTCGCTTTATTTTATATGCGCATGGTCGCACATTCCAGATCAGGTCTGTCCCCGTATGAGGTCGTATTCGGCCGCCCCCCTAACATGTGGGGTACTCCTAGACCCCGAAGTATTACCGATGTTTCATGTAATATGCTGACAGATTACCTAGCTTCCTTGATGTCTGCCCTCAACTCATGTCGTTCACAGGTTGCCGCCGCATTTCCAGACAATACCGAGGTGGCACCGCACGAGATCGTTCCAGGCTCCCTTGTGATGGTCCGGAATTTCGACAGATCAAGTCCGCTGGAACCACGTTGGAAGGAGCCACGTCAGGTCCTCTTGACCACCCGCACTGCCGTCAAGTTGGAAGGCAGGAAGGGGTGGGTCCATCTTTCTCATGTAAAACTTTTCAATGGATTGAAATCGGTCTCCAAAAACATTTCCAAGGATTTCCAGGATTCGAAAGATTGCCAGAACATTGTTTTAAAGGACTGTCCCGCACAAGACATTATTACAACCCCTCCCTTGTTAGAGAAAACTCCGCAACAGGAGTATAAGCTCAAATTAAGGTCTAGTAAAATAAGTCAGTCAGTTTGATTGTATAAGTCCTCCCCTAGGTGAAACGGTTAGATTGTTTCTGACATGTATAAAATAGACCCCCATAGTGAGAGAGTCAGTCGAAGTTCACTTCAATGTATCGTTTTTCTGAGTTTCGTATTATTCATCAGCATAATGATTTCCTGCACTAGTTACGCACTTTTCCTGTGTTTTCCAGTTCCTCATGTAAATATGTCTGCTAATGCTACAGTAGAGCACACGTTTAGTGATCTGCCTCCTCACGAATATTCTTACCGCCTCGCTATGCGCAACAACACATTTATCCGTATGTTACATTACTCACACCAGACCAGCAATGCCACAAATTGTTGGGTGTGTGGTCGACTTCCCCCTTTCCAGACATCGAAGGGAGTTCTGCCACTTTTCCCTTACCCATTCTCACATAATGGTTCGTGTGGAGCATGGTCTACGTTAACGTCATCTTCAACAGATATGTCTTTTCTTAACAGTACATGTTTTCCAGACAAGCAAGGTTTCCCCCACAGAACAGGTTTAGATCTAGAAAACGAAGTATATAATTTAGGTAATTATTCGTCGAATTTCATGGTCCTGAATGTTCAGTCTGATACTACTCTAGACTTACCTGCTATTTCAGTACTACCTGTCAAAGGCGAATTATGTGTCCGTAGTTATGGTTCTGTACACATAGGTCATAGTGAATGTACTACTGTTATCAAGTATAGTGACAGTGGGAAATCTGTTTTCAAAGCTTCACGTCATTCTTATTTTATTTGTGGTCAGACCGCATATGTCCGTCTGCCCCTCGATTGGGAGGGAACCTGTTACATTGCTTTCCTACTGCCACCTGTTTTCCTAGCCCCATCTGATTATCACAGAAACACACATCTAGTACACATTAGACATAGAAGGGAGTCCCCAATTGTCGATTATACTGAAACTACTCTAGAACAGTATACAGATTTCAATAAAGGTTTCTTCTTCTTTGTAGGACCTGTCCAGAATAGTAAACTGATCCGTAGGTTAACAAGAACCCTTGAAGCTGTAGTAAATGAGACTGCTTCTGCTCTAGGTAACCTAACCGAAGAACAATCTGCTATGAGATTTGTCGTTTTGCAAAATCGTCTCGTCCTTGACGTCATACTGGCCGATAGGGGCGGGGCCTGTAGAGTCATCGGATCTAGTTGCTGCATTTTCATTCCAAATAACGCGCCGTCCGTTTATTCAGCTATAACCAGACTCCATAAAATTGCCCATCTGTTACACCAAGATCCAGGCACCTGGACATGGTCCGGTTGGTTCTGGAATATAATTTCCGCATGGGGATGGAAAGTCCTGTCCTTTCTAGGTATTGCAGTAGCGATCATATTCAGCTGCTGCCTCTGTATACAATGTGGCCCTGCGATTTGCAGCATGTGTGCTACCTCTTGTATTCCTAGTCCCAAGCCCCGTTCTAAATCCCGTTCCAAGACAATTCGAGACGAGCAAATGGTACTGTATGAAATGATAGATGGTATCATGAAAATTGATGTTTCCTGATGGAAACGTAGTGACAAGGAGGGAATGTGGAAAAGTAAATTTTGCCATGTTCTGTGTCCCTACGCCTCATCCATCATATGTTATGTATGCATGACCAATATGCATATGTTATTCCCCATGTCTGATTAATGACGCAATTACAGTTGTGTCCACCTCTGATATGTCAGTTTCCAGTCCTCGTGAATAATACGAATATCAGGCCTATGTAAAGTTATGTTACCACGCTTCCCAGTGTGCACGTTATTCCATTATAAAGTCCCCGTTTCCAGGCCTCAAAAGGGCCCGGACATCAGATTCAGCTCCTGTCTCCTGAAAGCCTCGCTGAGGAGCGATACAGCCCCCACCTGTATCCTCGACCCTTCACTTACTTCCTGCCTCGCAGTGCCCGGTGCAGATTGGCTCTGCCTCTGAGTCTGCCAAAAGTATGTTATAGTTCCAGTTATCAGTTCAGTCCTCCTCTTCTGCATTCCTAAGCTACTGAACTGCATCAATAGTTTCCGTCATTGTCTAGCCTTCTCGTCTCCATGTTAGAGAAATACTGTATTTAATGGTCATTTAGTATTCTTCATCACGCACTACATGTAGAATAATGCATGGTCCAGTCTTAGAATCGAGTTAGCTTTTCCCCTCATGACTTCTAGTTTATATCAACATGTTCCCTAAACATTAGATACCAGATAGGGTTTAGGTACATGTCGCTCCGACCCTCCAGACTCTAGTCTCTGCTCCTAGCACAGAGTTCGTAGCCCCCAGCTTCTCCTAGTAACACGTCATTGCCAGTTTTCGCGCACCATTAGGTTAGAGGTCCCGGCTCCTTAGGTAGCCCCCTCCTATGTTTCCGCCCATTCATGACATATTCTGTTACGTTTTTCATCACATGTCTATGTATACTCCCAGTTACACCTCTTTTTACTGTTATCTTTCGCGACTGCTACGCGTCACGCCTTCTGCTCCACCCACTGCTACGCCTACTGCAATGTAATGCTATGTGTTCGCGCTATGTATATATGCCTGTGTTTTGTTATTGAATGTTAGCGCGCTCATCCCAGACCTAGCCCCAGCAGCTGCTGGGCCTCTTTTCCCCTGCTGGGCCCCAGTTGTCCTGCTGGGCCCTGTCATTCTGTTCCTATGCAGGTTGTCCTGATCCTGTCCTTATGCTGTAATAAACCTGCAGAAACTCCTACTACCTCGAATCTTGACTCTTATTTTATTGAGCTATCTGTTATGCTATAAGTCTAGTCAAAAATAGGGTATTATTTATTTATTTACCACAGTGGAACAAAATGCAACTAGAGATTACGGGGCAGATTTATGATGACTGGCGCATCCCCAGGGATGCGCCAGTCATCCTGCGCCGCTGCTCCGCCACCCATGGTGCGCCGCATTTACAATGCGGCGCACCATGGGGCAAAACGGCATAGATGTGTGACGCATCTGTGCCGTAAAGGTGGCGCATTGCTGGAGCTGCGTCGCGCTTGCGACGCAGCTCCAGCAAGGCTCGGGGGTGCCCCATCTCCACAATGCTGCGTCAAGACCTACGCCTGCTTCAAGCAGGCGCAGGGTTTTGACGCAGCATTGTCCTGAAAGTGACTGAGTGAAATCTCATAGATTTCACTCAGCCACTTTTAGGAGGCGTTCCTGCGCAGGAACGCCTCCTTATGGCGCAGGGCTTTACAACGTTGTAAATAGGGCGCATTATTTGCGCCGCCGTTCCGTCAAATAAAGTGACGCAGCGGCGGCGCAAAGCTTTCATAAATCTGCCCCTACATTTAAAAAAAAATTAAACCGGACCGAAACCCTCCGGTATGTCAACAGATTGTTCTGCCAGGTTTACCAGATCCTTCAGTTTTACATCAAACTGTGGACTAATTACACCACACTTGTTTAGTCTGCGTGTAGGCAGCATTAGACTAGCAAGTGGACAACGTGTAATATTTTGATTTTTCACACTAAATATGGTCATTAAATAGATATAATTTACTCGATAAACATAAAATGAATGCCCAATAATTAATGACGTGTTTCTTGCTCTGCTGGCGGTTCGGTGCTTGCAATGCATTATGGGTAAGCTGGATTTACCAGTGCTTGTTTTCAAAGTCCGTATTCGACTTCAATAAAGACTAAAGACTGCAATGCCACTGACAGCCAACAGAGGCCCTGAGAGGAGTTACATCACGCTAGCGCTGCGGCTGCGGCTCGCCTGGACCAATGAAAATAAAACTTTGGTGACCTTTGTTCCTCCTGCTACTACCAGAAGCGACTGTGAGTAGAGCCGGGGATCATGGGAAAAATTAACTCTTTTAGAGGCTCGAGCTAGACACAGTGTACAGTATCTCTACAAAACAAGGACATACATTTAAATCTTCCAACTGCGTTGGAGCTTGTCACACCGTGCATATTTGGGCAAGCTGTATTCTTTGTACTCGATCATCAGATCTCATTCCTCCAGAGATCTTTCAAATATTACTAATCAAATCCGCTATCAGCACCACACAAGGTGCACCTGAACACAGACTTGGGTTAATGATTTGTTTTCGAAATTTCTTACTCTTACACGAATACTATATATTTTTTACATTATACATTTAGGGCGGCAACACTCTAAATCTTTCAGTATAACCAAAAAAAACAGCTCCTATGTTATCAAACAGTTTGAAAACCAAAGTCCAATATTATCGATAATGGTCTTTCGCTGGGGCGACAGTTCTATGTTTACACAAATGCATTGTGGGTATGCTCGATTTACCATCTCTTCTATTGGAGATTTCCTTCAGTAAAACTGCAATTCTACTGACTGCCGACAGAGGGCCACGCTCGGGTTTACATTGTCACCCCTGCTCCCAGACGAACTTCGAACTTTGCCTTATTAGACAGCTGTGACGTCTCCTCTGGAGCCCCGCCCACTCTAGGGGACGCCGAACCTCCAGCCCATGGAGCCAGCTGCTAAGATCCCCCACCATTCATGCACAGGGTGCCAAGAAAGGGGGCAGGCTGCATTAATGGTCAAAATGGGCGTTGCCCTCATACCTTTTTGTGAGTAAATTAAGAAGAGGGTAAGAAATAACACTGGGCAGCAGAAAATAAAATGTACCCTTGAAAACTGTTTGATTTTTTGGGGCATATTCTCAAGGACTTATCATCGAGTTATCAGCACTTTATCGCCGCCAAAATGGCGATAAATATATTGCACCATTCACAAGCTGGTGCTACCAACCCCTATCTCCAGTTCTCCTGCGATAGCAGGCAGCAAAAATATTGCCACGGAAGACAGCAACAAATAACGCTAATGATATGCAGAGTAGGCGTTCCCGTGTAAAAAGCTGCAACTACACCACTTTGCAACATTCACAACGACCAGCCTGATCGGCGATAAGATGCTAAAACAGGAGATAAGGCGCGTTTCCAGCAGGGATTTTACACCTGCTCTGACCTGGTGTTAAGTCTGACGACAACCTGCAGCAGAAAAGGGAGCCTAGCCCAGAGCCACACCAGAAGAACAACATATGCCATGGAGCCACTGATCATTCAGCTCAGACACCCAAGAGGTTCAACCCCACCCCCCCCCCCTCCCGTGCCCTACCCCGGAACCCCCCCCCCCCCCCCCGACAAAGACAACTCACATCAACTTTACGGAATTATCTACCAAACAATTGGCATGATGTCGCACACTGACCAAAAAGAACATTCCTGTGTGGACAGACAAAGGAGAAGCATACATTCAAATATTAATTAAAAACAAATTGTTTTATTCTAAATAAACTCAAAAACAATATTTAGAACAGTCATGGCGGGTCTTCACTGGACAATCTGTAAGTCACAGCCTGCAAGACAAAAACCAAGATAAGAAAGTGTTTCATGCGCACATCAAAGGACAGAGAGAGAGAGATGGAGAGAAAACGATAGAGAGAAAGAAATCGAGAGAGAGAGGAAGAGAGAAAGAGGGAGAGAGAAAGAGGGAGAGAGAAAGAGGGCGAGAGAAAGAGGGAGAGAGGAAGAGAGAGAGAAAGAGGGAGAGAGAAAGAGGAAAAGAGGGAGAGAGAAAGAGGGAGAGCTGGAGAGAGAGTGCCGACACTGCGGAACCAGGCCGCCACCTGCATGTCTCCAAGAGGGCCCTCCGCGTTCCGGGGAAAGCTCCAAGCCCGGGGCCGTGACCTTGGCAGCCTCCACAGCCTGCAGCCCCGCACCGCAGGCCACAAAGTCACCCACTTGAGGGCAGTGAACATATCAGTGCACACGGCATCATCGCAGGCTGTGATGCAGCGCTCCTCCAGAAATTATTTCTAAACTCCTCATTAACTTCCCTGAAGTATTGATTCACGTATTCATTCATCAGTGGGGCCCATAACACTGATACTCACTCAATATACGTTTTCCTTACTTCATGGATTTTATGAGAATCACAGGAGAGCAGCTGAATCATAATGGAGGGCCCGATTCACAGAATGAACTTAAGACTCAATCCTAAACTTACTACTATTTTGGTATTCACAGAATGCACTTACTACTTTTGGCATTCACAGAATGAACTTACTACTTTTGGTATTCATAGAAGTTAGGATTTTGTCTTAAGTTTGTCTTAAGACAGACTTAAGATACACTTAAGTTAGGATGTTGTCTTAAGCCTGTCTTAAGTCTGTCTTAAGTTTGTCTTAAGACAAACTTAAGACAAAATCCTAACTTCTGTGAATACCAAAAGTAGTAAATTCATTCTGTGAATGCCAAAAGTAGTAAGTGCATTCTGTGAATACCAACATAGTAGTAAGTTTAGGATTGAGTCTTAAGTTCATTCTGTGAATCGGGCCCAGAGTGTCTAAAACTACAATTACCTATTTATAATACATACATCTGCAGTTTAAATGATTTACCATGGTTTAAACAAAAGGGACATTTTTATTTAGACACACCACCTTAGTGAGCGACAGATCTGCAAGTAAAAAATGAGACCAAGGATGAACAAGACCAGCTTAATTCTTCAATTATCTCATTTTTATTCTCAGCGGATTTTAATAAACCAAATATTTTATTCAGTTTAATTAAATTTAATGTCAATCTTAGTTCAGGACAGCAAAAGAATCGCTTTAAACATTTATATTATTTAATTCAAAATTCAGAAGGAAAAAACACGATTACCATGAGGTAAGAATATTAATAAAAGATAGAACAGTTCCCAGAGTCCATTTTCCCTATTTCCCTATCTATCAGCCTCAACTAAAGTCTCATCTCAGTAATTTAATAAAATCAAAGATAGAAATTGCTTACGTCTCAGGAAAACAGCACTCTGGCAGCATCTCTGGAGGAAATCGAAAAGAGAGTTTTTTCCTCAATCTGCTCATCATCTTTTATACCATTTTTACTAACTTTATCTATCTAAAAAGTAACTTTGCAATGCTCTTAGCTTATTCTGATTGGATTGTCCGAGGGGTGGATGAGCATAACTTCATCTCCTTATTGTCCAAATTCTGTCCTGTCAGCTTTAAAAGAAATGGTCCATTGTCCTCATCAATGTCTGATGAAGACATGTCCTTATTTTGTTATTTTGGGCCATATATATCAAGCTAATTAGCATTCGCAAAGGCCAAAATTCTGCGAATTTCGACCTTTGCGAATGCTAATTAGCTAAATGGTATGTATGTAACATGTTTGATGCAAAATAAGGAATCGCAAAATTTGCTATTCCTTATTTTGCGATTGCACTTAAGGAATCACAAATTTTGCAATTCCTTAAATGCAATGTATCAAAGAAAAAATATTCAAAAATGCCCATAAGGATTCGCAAATTATCACCAACTTCTAGTTGGTGGTAAGTTGCGAATTCTTTAAAAAAAGCTATTTTCCAAAAAACCAAAGGTGCCATATGACGCTCATACATGCCCTTAGGGCATGTATGTGCGCCATATGCCCCCACATGTCATTTTCAGGGGTGCAGCACGGTGTTCTTGAGACACCCCTGCACCCTTGAAAATATTCCTAATTTGCGATTAGCAAATTGCTAATTGCAAATTCCCCCTTCATTCCTATGGGTCTCCTGGCCCATAGAAATGAATGGGTAATTTGCGATTAGCAATTTGCTAATCGCAAATTAGGAATGATAAGGAATCCCTATGAAAAAGCAATTTTGTACATACATACCGTTTTGCGAATTCTAAATAGCGATTCCTTAAAAATCGCTATTTAGAATTCGCAAAACAGAACTATGATACATATGGCCCTTTGTGCTTTCTTCCCATGGTTTACAATGCAAGCATCCTTCTCTGTTGGCAGCCATCTGGGCTTCCAGAACACCAAGTCACATGCACAGGCAGCTCGCATTCGATCTGGCTTTGCTTACACATGCGCAGTTATGTCTTTTTGTCGCAGTGACTTATGAAATCCATCTTGGACTAGGCCACACGGGCCCAAATGGGAACTATCATAGAAACAACCACAAATAAATGTTAATTAAGGAATTAAAGCCTGTCTGTTTACCTCCCACTTAACTAAGGTTTCCCTATTAGTTGTTACCTAGCGAATAAAGCAAGTATGATGCGTATTTTAATCACCATTCTTCCTCCTCCATGCAACAATTAGACAGACAAAAAGCATTTTCATGCCGCTTTTAACTATATTATTACTATTTGCATTCATTTGGACGTGACAACATCACTTTAGTTAGTTAAACGTTAATGCAACACGAGCAAAATTAGTTTCCCCACGTGTATTGGTGTGTGCATTCTGTTCTATGTTGATTAATATTTGCATTCACTTATTTAGTACATGTTACTGTTATGAGAAAGTAATTTCACGAGGGGTGCACAACATTTTGATTCTTCACCTCGCTCCCTCAGCTGCACACCTGCTCAGCCCTTTAGGTGCTACTAACTCTGTTAAACGCGAGGCCACGCCTCATGCCTCTCAGCGCAAATAGCCAGCTGGCTAGGCCTACACTGCAATCAAGCAGGGCACACACAGATCCTCCCCAGTCGGGACCGCCAGTACGGCGCATCATCGCAGACTGCACACCTGCTCAGCACTCAAGGTGCCCCTATCTCAGTGCCCTGAATGTCACCCTCCCATGGTGGTAGGCCCATTCTGGCCAAAGAGCCTTGGATGCCACCAACTCTGTGCACCTCAACTCATGGTCCTTTTCTGATTGAGTCCTGTGGTATGGATGCCATGATGTCACCTCCGGCAGTGGGGAATGTTATGTAGTAGTGCCCTAGGCCCACATGCAAAATTAACACCATCATGCATACATCAAGAAAGAGAATGGAAATGGTGTCCAGCACGTGCACCTGGCCCTTTTTATTGGCAGGGTCACATGTGCTGTGAAGCGTGTACTGGATGGGTCTGGCGTGGATGTGAACCAGCCATGACGGAGTGGATGTGCATGCTGGCAACCAGACCTGTGATCATCAGATCACGACAGTGAAGACCTGGGACATGTAGCGTTGTGATGGAGCGAGGGTGAAAACAAAAATGTTTCTATACCCCTCATGAAATCTCTTTCCCATAACTGTAATATGCATTAATCATGTGGTTTTGAAATTAACCAACATAGAATAGAAAGCACATACACAAATACACGTGGGATACTAATTTGCTTGTATTGCGAATCATAATATATTAATTAAGTAAAATCGTTATACTGACGTAGTACGCAAATGTCATAATCTGACGAAAACACGTGCATGCAAGTTTCTTATATGTATTATTGTGGCAGAAATAATGGCGAGTGGTAAGAAAACAATGCTTAATCGTCGCTTAAACGCTAGGTAATAACTAACAGGGTTATCTTAGAAAGGGGGGAGGTAAACAGAAGGGCTATACTTCGAAATCTAACGTCTAATTGTGTTTGTTTCTATAATAGTTCCCTTTATGGCCCATGCGGCTTAATCCAAAATGGAAGGTATGCGAGACTCCGAAACTGTGGTGATCTACGCATGTGCGACTATGCTCGAGAGATGTGCAAGCAGTCTGTGCCTGTGCAGCGTGGGTCAAGGTCAGCGTTGCCTGGAGTGCAAAAGGGTGCCAAGATTTGTATGACCGTGTCGTGAGCCTGAGAAAATTGCTCCAAGTGACAAGTTAAAGGACACAAGTGAAAAAAAAAATAGAATAATGAACAATCAGAACCTTATTTTGATTATAACAATGACTTGGCGGAAATATGGACAATGGGGAGATGAGGTGATGTTCATCCACCCGTTAAATGGACCAATGAAATTGAGCGAGGACCCTAAAAGTTAAACATTTTAGATAGATAGTTAGGGAAAAAGGGTATAATAGAGGACGTTTGAAAGTGAGAAATAAGCTTGCTTTTGATTTTATTTTTGCACCACGACATGCTGTCGGACTGAACGATTTTTCCATTGTGCAAAGACTTTGAAACTTTCTTGATTTTAACTTATGATGGGTGCGGAGTTAGGATGGGAGGTGAACATCAAGAAAGATAGAGAGGCGGTGTTTGGGAACTTTCCTGTGCTAATCCTGATATCCATTTACTGAAATCTTGGTAATATGGTTTTGACTTATTTTCTGAACTATTCTACTAATAATTGTAAACTGTTTGAATTTTAACTTTCTTTTCTTCAGGGTGATTAAATGTCTAATGATTATTGAATTTAGGCTAAATAAAATAATTTCATGCTAGTAGATTAAGGGGCCCATTAGGATGACGGGCGGACTTTGTCCGCCCGCCATCCTGTCGTGTAAATGGACTGCCCGCCATAAGGGCGGGGGTCCCGTGGGTGCTATTAGGATGCCCCCGCCACAGTGGCGGGCGCATCCTGCATCCCTAACATTGTGGCGGGCGGTGCACTCAGCACCGCTCGCCACAATGTTAGTGAGGCATGTTGTGCACCTCCATGCACAACATGGCAGGCATCGGTGCCTGCCATGTTGTGCATGGAACTGTAGGGGGGTACCATAGGTACCCCATGTGTACCCCCCCACCCTCCCAGAGTCCCTGGGGGCCCACAACGAGCCCCCCTTTCAGACTCCGCCTGCCTTTCCATGGTGGCAATGCCCCACCGAAAGGCATTCCTCAATGCACATTGTAATATGGCTGGCGGTGTCAAACAGACACTGCCACCATATTGCAGCCTTTTCCGCCCCGGTCGCAAGTCGAACGGAGCGGAAATGCGATGGACAGTCTTTCCATCTGCCGCGGACCCCCCAGCCATAATAATATGGTGGGGGCTCTCTCCTACAGGGATGGCGGGCGCATTGCCCCTGTCGGGCCAGCCATGACCACCGCCGGCCCGGCGGAGGCAATCTGCCCGCCATCCTAATGGGCCCCTAAGTCTCTAAATGAAAATTAAATAAATGGAGAATTAAGCTGGTCTTGTTGTCCATTAGTTAACTTTTACTAGCTGATCCATTGACCAAATGGTGGGGTGTTTTAATGTTTCTTAAAAGTAAAACCATGGTAAACTGCAGATATATTAGGGACCTGATTCACAGAACTAACTTAAGACAAAATCCTAAACTTACTACTTTTGGTATTCACAGAAGTTAGGATTTTGTCTTAAGTTTGTCTTAAGACAAACTTAAGACAGACTTAAGTTAGGATTTTGTCTTAAGTCTGTCTTAAGTTTGTCTTAAGACAAACTTAAGACAAAATCCTAACTTCTGTGAATACCAAAAAGTAGTAAGTTTAGGATTTTGTCTTAAGTAAGTTCCGTGAATCGGCCCCATAGTGTATAACATTTTAGACTAATTAGAATTAAATAAGACACTCCGCTAAAATCCAGCATCTCCTCCTCTAGTCTTCACTGAATCTTGGTAGCAGGGCGATTTATGTGTATGAATGACTTGCGGTGTCATGGGCCCCACCGACGAGTAAAGTGTGATAGTTCCTAGGAAATATAGTGATGGTTTGGAGGTTTGGATTGAAGCAGCGCTGGATCAGTTGCGTCCCCCGCTGTGAGCGTGAGCGGAGTGGGCTAGCCTCGCATATTCCAGTGCAGCGTAGGGGTGTGATCAATGACCCGGGGCACTGGGCGTGGTTTCATCCTAGTCTGGACAAGGAAGTAATTCATGCGTGTGTCTCTGTTATGGCGTTGGAGCCACCAGGACCGCAATCCGCAATGTAGCACCCTGTGACTCAAGCCCCACAACATGAGCAACATGGACGTAAGGGGGACCCACTGACCCTACATCCAATCATACTTCAAAACTTGCATGATCATGGAAATGACACATCGGTGTGAAAATGAATGTTTAATACACATTCAGTGGAGGGTTGTAGCTGGAGCAGTACAGGGACACGCATACCTCACTTCACAATGTTTGCACGTGGAGGGCCAGCCATGGTCCTTCAGGGAATGACAAGTTCAGCGGAAGAGGAAGAGTCCAGTCCGCAGTCTGATTGCTGTGTCATTGGTAACAGAACCGAATATGGCAGTCCATGCCGAGGTCCAAGGTGAGTGTCTCTGAGTGTATGGGGGACAGTGGAAGGTGATGATGCAAAGGGCAGAACCAAGCAGGAACAGGCCATATGGCGGAGAGCAATGCCTCCACTTCCTTCTTACCAGCAAGGCAGGTTCATCCGCATCTTTGTCCTCTGCTGTTTCATGTGCCACACATGTGGGTGGGGGTATCAAGTCCGCAGCACAGTGTGGCAGTGATGCCTCAGGGGGCTGAGGTGGAATGTCTGCTTCACTGTGAGGCATTGACACATCAGGGGGGGATGATGTGGATGGAGTGGTAGCAGCAGCAGTCATCAGTGCTAGGCCTTGTTGCAGCAATGCCATGAGGATGGGCTTCATGGCATTGAGGAACCCAGCTACCTCTCGCTGGTGTGCAGCCGTGGCAGCCGCACTTTCCTCCTGCGTCCAATCCATGTTCTCCATGAGCCTCCGCATGTGTCCCAACTCCCGGGTGACATCATTGGAGCTGCTCAGACTGGACAGTTGTTCTTGTCTCCGAGTCAGAACTCCAGCGATGTCAAGCATAGATCATTGGAGAGCAAAGAGTTGACTGTGGTTGTCCATTAGGGACTGTGAGTGGTCCCTGATGTGACTTAGACACCCATGTATGGCATCTAGTCTGGCTGCCATGAGGTTGAAAGCCACAGCATCTGTTCAGCCATCTTCTCCTGGCACCCCAAAACACGTTGTTGGAAGTCCAGGTGTTGGTAGTGGTGGTCCTGGGAGACATTATATAACAACAAAGAGTAGCGGTGGGTCAAAACAACAGAGAATAACTAACTATGCAACTGACAAACTGTGCTCTTAAACCGTGTTCGGTGACATAGCTTAACTCAAGTCAAAAGGGTACTTCATTCATGTTTGAAGAAAATACCCATCAGTACTCGACCTGTACCGCCCTTTTCATCATGTGGGTTCCTTCATACCACGAAGGAAGGTAGTCTACAACAGTCATTAGAAAGTTAGACTGGAGCGGGACCCAGTGATATATAACCAAATTGTGTGGGCGACAGGAGACTACTGTTAAGCAGTGCATGTGAAAAGTGGAATGAGTGACAAAGTGCCATTTAAAATTAGATAGACAGGAGGAAAAAAAACTTTAGTAAACACCTGCTGCTTCTAAATCAATAAAAAAGTAGTGCAAATCTAGTAGTTTTAACTAATAGCTACTAATATATTCTTAACTGGTCGACATGTTTCTGCAGGTTTAGGGACCCCGTGGTGTCCACTGCTTTCTTCAGGACCGGCGACGCTACTGCTTAAAACACAAAACTGTGAAACTTATAATGAAAAGTTATCACCTGTTCTTTTTTTTTAAAAGATCATTCTCCCAGCTGTTTTTTTCATATTCCAAATGAACAGGACACAAATTGACAGTTGCAAAGGAAGACAAAACACAATTAATGCAAACTAGATATTCAATATCTCACATTATTTGATACATCTAATCTGCCTCAACTAGGCGATGAATTTATTCATTTCACCTTCGTTCTGTTAATTCAATTTCAACAGAGTTACCTCATTCTGGTATCTGTACTCTCACTTACTGATATGTGTAGGAGAGAAAAGCCCCACCTCACCTGGCTACGGCTCAGGTAGTTGAAGCACCGCTCTGAGGGGAAGGAAAGAAACACATAGACATGTCAGCGGCTGCTGACTTCACAACTAGCATTCTAGCTGGCTCAGTCTGTGCTGAAGATCACATTGTATGGGCAATTTGAATAAATGCCCTGAAGTATATGGCAAAACTAAAAGTAAAACAACATCAGTCTCATTGTGTATAAAGAGAGTACCGTAGTGAGTTGTTCAAGAGAACAAGATTTCTTTGATGGTATAGTCAGAACCCGCATACTCACGCGTTTCAATTGTGATCTTTTATCTGAGACCCGTAATACGTAAATCTCACTTCAGGCACTGCATTCATTTTTCACGCACTTGCAGCCTTAGTTATTCGGGTCCCAGCATGTTTACGAACCAACGTTCACTGATGGTGTAATGTGCAGAGTCAAGGGTGAGAGGGTTCATATTAAAGTAACAAGTATTATCGGCACTGCATTTATATTTATCGCGGAGTAGCCAATGTCATTAGTCGGCTCCCGACATATTGCTGGGTCCGCCTTCAGTTCAGAAATGCAAATAACAGGATAGAAGGAGAAGGGCAGTAATTATGTCTCTTACCTTGCCGTCGGTACTCCAGGCGTACCTCCGGGCCGTTCGGGGAGGTACCGGGCGGCTGAGACAATAGGCTATTTACTTCCTCATTTCATGAGCGCGTCATGACGTCACGCCCACGTTTTACTGTCACGTGATCTCAGGTTTCCTGGGAATTGTAGTCAAAGCAGGCTATATTGCGATGTTGTGCTTTTGACTTGATAATCGGCACATCTCTGTGTGGTCCTAAGTCTTATTCAAAGTCTGATATTATCAAATCTAATACAAACATTAGGGAGATGGTCTACATAGAATCCGGTCTCCCTCACCACTAGGGATGCACAAGTATTTTACCTTACTCGATGTATTTCTGTCGGGATAACAACATCTAAATAATGAGTATTTACAAAAAGCGTATATTACAAAAGTATTTCACTCTGGTGTAAGTTTACTGTTGCGATATTTATTACAAGTCATGTTGGGAACTATCCATGATATAATATCATTAGGAAGCTTCCAGATGGATGTTCCATCTCTCTATTGGAATCCAATCAGAACTACAGTCAAGATGTACGAAGGTACAATGATCTGCAGATAAAAAATGTAACTAGTCATAGAGACATCCACGGAATATCATCATTCAGACCTTCCTTATCAGAGTTGAGTGTATATACCCATTTCTGTTCTTTCTTAAACAGGAACTTTTGAACATCTGTTACATGGCTGGGTATCAAGGGTTGTTCTATTATAGTCCACTGGAAGTCACTTTGGACATGCCCTACCTCAAGAAAATGGTTGGTCATTTTGGTTGATTGTTTGCGGCATCTGATCGTGCTCTTGTGCTCTGAGATGCGAATCTTTATTTTTCTTGTGGTCATGCCCACATATTTAAGGTCACAGGGGCAAGTTATCAAGTAAATAACATTGTGGCTGTTACAGTTTGTAATCCGCCTCAGAAATACATCGAGTAAGGTAAAATACTTGTGCATCCCCACCGGGGTCCCTAAACCTGCAGAAACATGTCGACCAGTTAAGAATATATTAGTAGCTATTAGTTAAAACTACTAGATTTGCACTACTTTTTTATTGGTTTAGAAGCAGCGAGGTGTTTATTAAAGTTTTTTTTTCCTCCTGTCTATCTAATTTTAAATAGCACTTTGTCACTCATTACACTTTTCACATGCACTGCTTAACAGTAGTCTCCTGTCGCCCACACAATTTGGTTATCTATCACTGGGTCCCGCTCCAGTCTAACTTTATAATGACTGTTGTAGACTACCTTCCTTCGTGGTATGAAGGAACCCACATGATGAAAAGGACGGTACAGGTCGAGTACTGATGGGTATTTTCTTCAAACATGAATGAAGCACCCTTTTGACTTGAGTTAAGCTACGTCACCGAACACGGTTTAAGAGCACAGTTTGTCAGTTGCATAGTTAGTCAATCTATGTTGTTTTGACCCACCGCTATTCTTTGTTGTTATATAATGTACTCCCGGGGGCTATAGCTGTGTGTGGTTGGTAAATATTCCCTTGGACCCTCCAATCCCTGTTTTGTTCATGGTCCTGGGAGACAGCCATGGTGGTGGGTGCTGGCTGCTGTGTGGTGGGTGCAAGGGGTGGGGTCCCATCAATGCAGCTGGGCTGCCCTGCTCCTGGAGGTGACTTGACGTAGCTGACGATGAACTCTTGGAGGGCGTCGGTGTCGAAGGCGTGGTGTTCCTCTTCGTCATCAGAGAATAGGGGTTCGGTCTACTCAGCAGGAGGTGTTGGTTTCACCCCTGCAATGTGAAGGAGAGATGCAGTTTGACATTGGGTTCACGTGTATGTTGATGCATTGTACATGCTTACATACAGACTGAATGACAATGTACATTGTGACTGTTTGGTAGGATGCTGCCTATTTGATGCGGGACAGTGGACATTTCCATGAAATCACGGGTGTGTGTCTGTACTTGGCCATGTTCAAATTACATTTCTCTGCCATGCCAGGAGGGATTGGCCAGTTTCTGCAGTCAAGCAGCCCCAGCTGTGTCCCCTGTCCTGTTTTGGACGTGTTGCAGTTTGTACCATCTTGTTATCAATGTTGATGTGCTACGCATGTTAAGTGCGTGTGCTGCATTTTGGGAGAGTCACCTCTGCAGCTCTGATTTGGATGCCCCTTGTCCCTTTCATGTGGTGTGCCTTTGACTTCTGTGCTTCTTCAGTGCTGAGCTGTTGCAGACTTCGGTACATATGTCTCTTGGTGGGAGTTGGGGTTTGGGGCATGGTTTGTCTGCAGATGCGTTGTTGACGTCAGGGGTTCTTTGTGCATGTGGATGTGTCTGAGTGTGACCTGCTCCTTTGTGGATGTGGTCCACACTCAGCCACCTCAGTGTCGTTTCATGTGACATTTCATGTTATATTGACTGCAGCAATGCTATTGGTCATGCAGTGTCACTTGCATTGTCAGTGTTGCTCACAGACACGCCGCATTGCTGGGCTTGACACATGTGCATGGGTTGGTTGTGAGATTGGTAGTGTGTGGGACGGGCCCCCTCTGGGCACATAGTCAACTGGGGCCTATTTGCTGTTCCTAGATGTGCTACAGTGTGGCAAGGGTATCAGGGATCTGATCCAGAGTCATTTTGGGTGTGCAGTGTGCTGTACTTAATTGTGCATGTGTGCCATTGTGCCTATCTCCCCCGTCCCCCCAGTCCTTGGTCATTACTCACCCTGTTGTTGTATAGGGTTTTAACAGACCTACATATTCTGCAAAAACTCTTGATACCTTAGAATAGAAGTTGGCACGGAAACTGGAAATGCAAAATGACAAGTTTAATAAGACCCCATGGGGTGGTGGTACAATCCTACAGCACCCTTCGGTAATGCAAGAGGTATCACACCGAACATTGAGTATGTGGCTTCTTTAATACAGTTTACAGGAATTTGAAAAATAGGCGGGACACACTTTACACATTTTAGGTACATATAAGGGCATTTTTGGAACACAGCCAACTTATGGGAGGAGTTTAGTACCACTGGTCAGTTTGAAGAACATTCCTAAGCAGTGACCGATCATTAACCTTGAAAGCCTGAATACGCATGTGCAGGCTTGACCATTACTAAAAATAGCCTGTTGCTGGGCAGACCAAATGGTCATCGGGAGAGAGAAAGGACAAAAGGGCATGCTGACCACGAGGCAGCGCATTCACTTAAAATGGAAGCCAGGCATACAAAATTGCCTCCGGAATATAGTCAAGTTAACATCGAAAAGCTTGTGTAGCTGAAGCAAATGCTAACCCAAACGCTGTCAAACTATGACACTGTTACTGTTGTTGGTGGTCTTGTTGAGCAGTGTCCGGTCCCCAAACTCCTGCCACCATCTCCCCACTGATGACTGTGGAGACCATTTCCTCCATCTCATCCAGCTCTACATGTGGCGCTGGACTGCCACCTAAGGTCTGCATTTCTGCCTTCTGGTTGTTGGCGAGTTTCTGCTTGGTTTTGCACTTCACATCATTCCAGCGCCTTTTGACCTCTTCCATTGACCTCTTCAGCACTCCGACTGCATTCATCTTGTCCACGATGGATTGCCACATCCCATTTTTTGTTGCCAATGACACAGTGAAGGTGACAAACAGTAGTTGATGGTCTTTTACCCCCTCCGTTATCTGGATCCTGTTTTCCTGCGGACTGATTCATGTTTTCCTCTTCTTCTGGTCCTTGCCTTTCCCTGACCCCGAGGTCAAAGCCTGGGACTCCGGGGGGGCTTGTGGGGTTCGCGTTGTCCTCGACACTCGGTCTGGGTGCATCCATGGTGCTACGCATTTTCTTTTTTCAAATGTTTTGTTTAACTGCTTTTTTTGTGTGTTTACCTGCATGAGGTGTGGGAATTGTAGGTCTGTCGGTGGTTTTTGTTTATTTTTGTATCGCGATTTAGGCCATCGCTGCTTTTTTGGCATTGGTGTTACGCATTTTTTACGGCCTTGCGTTAATTATAACATGGTCATTTGTCTCATTATTGTGAGACTATCACATGGCATATTTTCCTGCAATGGACTGCGGTGTGGGAAGTTGCGTTAAGCAAATTTTGCGATAGTTAACACACGTTCTTGAGAATATTCTTCTTTGTTTTTGTGAGGCAGGGTTGGATTGGCAAGGCGGGCACTCGGGCAATGGCCGAGGGGCCGGTATCTGAGTTGCAGCTGTGGGCTGCTTTTTTGGGCTGCCTGGGGCCGATTCGGGCGATGTCTGTGTCGTTCGGATGCCACCAGCGGCCCAATGGGTGCCTGAGTGTCCTTTACGGGGGTGATGGGCATCTATTACCTCGCTTTTATCAACATACAGAGGTGTCACTCCCTTTCTCTGGCAGGGCTGGCCAATTAATGTATGCATATTGAGCGAAGGCAGGGGGCCTGAGCAGAAGTGGCTTCCTTTGTTTTCAGGTGTGTTTCACCAGTGTGAAGTAATCCGTGCATTTTTTTTATCTAAGTAAAGAAAACATTGCTCTGTCAGAGACCGCCCCCCCTTCCATTTATAAAACTGTGCTGAAGCAGTGTTTTGTGAAAAGGCATTAAGTGTGCCCGTGCCGATTTTTAATCCCAATCCAACCAGTAGCGGCTCCTGGAGGGAGTGCTGCTTGGCGGTGCGGGGGGGGGGATGTAGTAAACATTGGAATGTGGCCGAACGGAGGTTAGTAAACAAATAAATTATTAAACCAATTTTGTTGTGTGTGCTGAATCGCATTTGGCGTGGCATGGCGTGGCCTGGGTCATGCAGGGGCCTAGCGCTGCGCTCAATAAGGGACACCACACACTGGTACTGGATCTGTGGCGGAAGACCCCAGCGGTCTGAGGAGTGCATGCACTGCTACAATGTTCGAGAGAACACGGATGGCTCTCTACAGGCATGTCTGGAGCAGTGCCAATACAGACAAGCATTTGCAATGCAAAAGGTCTTGCATCAAGGAAAGTTTGACATATTGGTGTTGCAAATAATAATGCAACATCAATAGCTCAAACTTTCAGTAATGCGAGACCTAATGCATTGCAAATGCTTATTCTTACTTTCTTTTCCAGGCACACAATGATTATCTGTCAAAGCAACAATGTTATCCAGGTATCATTCATACAAAATAGTAAACCATTCCAAATGGTTCGGTCAACAGCGAATAAAGGGACAAAAATGATAATGAATGTGTGCAGTGAGAAAAAAAAAACACACAGTACTGGTCTGAATATATTTTCAACAGTAAACAGTGACAAACTATATGCTGAGTAGTACCTTCGGGATCCCATAACCTAGAAAAGGGCCTAAATATTCCCCCTGCTGATAACAACATGAATGGATGCTGCATTTGCGCCTAGACCTCACAAGTGAAGAAATGACCAGAACTGGCCAACCAAAAGAATCAATTGGTGATGTCTGCTGTGATAGTACTAAGCAGCAAAAGGCGGGATAGATGAACATATTAAACAACCAGAGAAGAGGAATTTGAAAAAGCATGCCAACTAATCAAGCAAAACTGGTGGGCATGTCCAAAGTCCCTGATAGCCCATATACCCATTTACCGAATACAGCATGCCTCGCAGAGCAGCACATGCGCTGCCCAGGCTCGACCTAAAGATGTCTAGGAGTGGGGTAGGTGTATGGAGATAATGAAAGACTAGGCATGTCAATGATCTCTGCAACTACTGTTGGGTATTGTGATTTGCCGGCTGGGGCCTACTGAAGGAGCAACCATGTCGCAGCAGAGTGTAGTGTGGTTTTACTTGTGTGCTTGGAATCGAAGAAAAGAACCCAGCAGCAGGATTTTACTAATGGCCTAGAACAGCAAGCAAGTCGCCTCCCCTTGAATCAAGCATTTTGCACTTCTGTCCGGGCCTACCATGCTCTCTGTCCTGCCAGTCCCCAAACTGAAGTGCCTGCCTGATCCGCACTACCCACTGCAGCTACCACAGATTACCGAGTAATGGGCACTTCGAGTTCAAACAAGGCAAGCTACTGCGGCTAAAATGCACATCTAGCCGACCCCTCCTGCTCATCCTGCAATTAAAAGTTACTTTTATTGTGCTACAAAATTTGTTTGAAATGAAGGAGCGTGCGGACTTGACTAAATGAGGTTTTGAATGTGCGTGTTATTTGTAGAACTGTCCGAGCTCGACTAGGACAGTCGCAGTTCTGAAAATAACATGCACATAGCTTTATGCTCAGGTCTATCTATTCTCAAAATGGCAAACGTAGCGAAGCTTCTAGCAAGTCTCGCCCCTTATTCTCATGAGAGCCTGTACCAGTCATCACTGCATCGGTTGACCAGGCGTTTGCTATGGCTCCGAGACTGACCATGTACATTCCTCTGATAAGAACCGTTTTCTCAAGTCGGTAAAGTGTGAAAAACAGGAGAAGATCAAAACATGCCCTCCCCTCCTTGTAAACCAAAGAAAATGGCGACAGCCAAGAAAATGAAGTCGATCATGCTGTTCTATGCGTAACGAAGCAGAATTAGTACACAAGATAATATGAGATCATATTCAAGCCAATAGCAAGCACTGCCTTAAAGCAAGATAAAGTGGAAAAGCAAGAAAAACATAAAAGTAAGTCAAAGTCGATAATAAATCCTATTGCCCTACTTCTTGCTAGGCAGGCATGTGTAACACAGTCCTACATTAAATATAAAAATACGCTAAATAAGCCTAAAAGGGTGGCGGTCGATGGTCATCACAGGACACTTGAAACACATGAGTGGCAACACCTATATATTCTGCTGCATTTCCAGATTGACAAAAATCTGTAAACCTGGAAATGCGTCAGAATACTACTCCACCGACGTAGCGAGGCGCAATAAGGAGAAATGGTAAAGTTTTTACTTTTTTCCTCTTTCTCGGGTTGCTGCATTCTGTAGCACACAGGTAGAGGAAATCTCCTCTTTTAATTATTTTTGTATTGTTTTTGTGCAGGAAAAGTACTCCTTCAAGCACAGAAACAATCTCCCTGCGACGCAGGCATGCTTGCACCATAGGGCAAGAGTGACTGTGTGGCCAATGGCAGCCAATTGTGCCCCAGCATAGGCGAATTTAGAGGGATGCGTCATATTGTTGCAAATGTGACGCAGTCCTGTGCTTTGAAAGTGCTGCGGCGTTTCGCAGCCAGAGGGCTCGAGGTGCTGCGCTGCATTACTTTCTTGTAAATAAAGCGCTTTATACTTAAAAGCTGCTCAAAACAAACTCAAATCAGTGCAATGCCTATTAATTTTGAAGTAAAGTCCTTTCAACCAGCATTTGTAGGCAAGGCTTTGAGTCAAAAATATAACCCTGTTGCAGCAGATTTTAACTTGGAGAAATGTTTTTATTTCCCCAAAATTCTCAAATGTTTCATGTGCGCTGCACAGTACAGCACACATCTAATGTTGACAAGTTCGAAAGTATGTCATAGCATAGGCATGGCTCTAGGCGGCCTGTTTGACCACTAGCGCAAGGAGAGCAGCAGCAGCCCCAATTCTTTGTAGACAGGGCTCTGTGCTGTTTCCCCATGGAATAAAGTTGCTGCACTTCATTGCCCAACTTGTTAATAAATCTGTCCATAACTGTCTGATGAAGTACACTGTCTTGATACATTGAATTTATATAATCCTTACTACCTCTTTTGAAGCTTTGAAAAATACAGAACACTGCAATTGCATTTATATAGTGCTTACTACCTCAGACGAGGCGTTGACGCGCTTTACTCCAGAACCCAAAAAGGATAAGTGGGGAATTAGTATAGGGAAATCTTAAATTTATTTGACCGGTGGACATGCGAGTGTTATTTGGATTGAAAATGGATAATTGAGCAATAGAAGAGGGAAAGGTTTGCATTTTTATAGCGCTTGTTACAGCTGATGAGGCATCAGATCATCTTTCGGTAAGTCGCACTATACTCCGGACCCCAAAACAGCAACTATCTCCCTCCAAAACACAAGCATACAGAACTTGATACTACAGGAGAGCGTTGCCTATGTTAAACAGCTTATAACATTTTACTACAAGAATTGGATGAGGCAAGGAACCGCTTCCTCATCAAGTCTCCGGGGCAGATTTACAAGCCCCTTGCGACACTTTTACACCGCCGTTGCGTCACTTTTGTGACGCAGCAGCATCGTAAAAAATGAGCCACATTAAGACACATTTACAACGTGACGCATCTAGGAAGATGCGTCACGTTGTAAAGCCCTGCGCCAAATTATACCTGCGTCAGGTATAATGTATGCAGGGTGGGCATGCCGATCAAGAAAGCCTCGTAACAGGGACGCAGTGAAATCTACAAGATTTTACTGCGCCACTTCTATGACGCCACTGCGTCAAAATCATGCGCCTGCTTGAAGCAGGCGTAAGGAGTGACGCAGCACAATAGGAATAGGCATTCATGAGCATTGCTGGAGTTGCATCGTGCTTGCGACACAACCCCAGCAATGCGTCACCTTTACGCCAACAGATGCGTGACTCATCTGTCAATCCTTGCGCCGTGATGCGCCGCATTGTAAATGTGACAAATCCAGGTTTTTTTTGAGTGACCCAAGTAAACTGACGAATTGTGCCATAACACAGAGATGTGTCCGTTTCGTGTAAATCTGCCCCTCCGTTCTTAAAGTGGGTACAGCAAAAATGCAAAGGAAAATGACGCAGAAGGGAAGGGGCTGTAAGCAGGTGGAAAAACTGTTGGTCTAAGGCGTGAAAACTACAGTAAATAAATTATCATGAAACAAAATGGAAAAGGCAAAGTTATGAAAGTAAAGTAATGTGCAAAAGGTGCTGAAAATTGAGAAAATGCAAAATGAGAAATGAAAGTGACAAAACAATGAAGTGGAACAAAATGCAACTAGAGATTAAATTTTTTTTTTTAATTAAACCGGACCAAGGACGCTTCTAATCTAAGCAGGAAGTACCATAACCCTCCGGTATGCATAGCTGCCAAGGTTTCCGATTGCTATGTGTAACATTTTTATAATGTCAGTGTGATTATGAGTGACATTTCAACCACTATGAGTGACACTTTTCTCGCGAGCAGGCTCAAGCAGTAAAGACGAGGGAAATGTATATAAACATTAGAAATGACACGCATTTGCGCAGCAATAAACTAAGAACATCTTAAAACTGCTGCCAACGACAGAACTGGAAGGGCACTAACATAGTGCCCTTTTACACTGATCGTAATTTAGGGAATATGCAATGCATCTTTGGTATATTAGAGTTCTTTTAACAGGGATATTTAGCCCCTCCTATGTGCGAAATAACTGTGGTAGCTTTAATTTTATAGTAAAGTCACAAAACTACACTGGTGCACCTACGTGGGGAAAAATAACAAAATAATGCAGCTGTCGATGCCCTTGAGAAGTGTCTCTGTGAGTCTATGACAGCCACACTCACTGGCTCCGCCAGCTGTATACACTGATCTCTCAGCTGCTGTACAGTAGCGAAGCAAGTATGTCCCTAGTCATGACACTGGTGAGAAGACCCCCAAACAGCTCTCAATGCAGAACTGGTGAGTGGTGACGATGGCGCTGCTTGGGTAATGTGAGAGGTGTGCCTGCCCTGAACACGACCTGCTCTGCCTCTCCCGGACTTAGAGCAGAGTTCTAGTGTTGCTAGGAGAGTCTACAGCAACAATTACGGGGGGCACGGGCTGGGGGCACAGGCTGAGTGAGGAAATAAACATCGGAAATTACTAGTACCTAGGTCTACACTAACCTCGTCAAATAGCACCGTTGTGTAACAGCAATTTATACATGGCAGCTATGGTGAAGTATGTAAAAATATGTAATTGATCATTCCAGTTAATAGAGTATTTATTTATTTATTTATTATAACACTTGTAAAGCGCACAAATACCAGTCGGTGTCCTGGCGCTGAAGTGGTAACTCCCTGAAGGTTCAGACGTTAATATTTAGAGGGAAAAAAGCCAGGTTTTAAGATTTTTCCTGAAGGCCAGCAGGTTGGTGTTTGATTTAAGGGACAGAGGGAGGGAGTTCCAAGCTTTCGCTGCGCCTCCCACAAAGCTCCTGCCTCCCCAGCGTACTTTCCTGATTCATGATGTTTTAATCAGTCCCATTGTGGCAGACCTCAGTTGTCTCCCTTGTCTGTACCACTGGAAAAGCTCCTGGAGAAACGCCGGTCCCACACCATGCAGTGCCTTAAAAACGATACAGAGGGTCTTGAATAAAATCCTCTTCCTCATCGGGAGCCAGTGCAGCCTCTCCAGTTCCTTAGTGACTGATGAAAACTTGGACAGGCCCCCGATCAGGCGGGCAGCTGCATTCTGTAGGACCTGAAGTTTGTTAAGCACCCCCTGTTGAGCCTCTAAGTAGAGGCTGTTGCAGTAGTCAAGGCGCGAGAGAACTAGCGCCGTCACCACTGTTCTCCTACTTCCCTCTGGCAGAAAGGGAAGAACCTTCCTGATGGTTTTCAGTATCCAGTATATAGAGGAAGTCAACGCCTTTACCTGGGGTTTAAAAGTCAGTTGATTATCTATAATAACTCCAAGATTCTTCACCTTTTGAACTGGGGATGGCAGCGGGCCCATATCCATAGGCCACCAATTAGAACTCCAAAGATTTATGTTAGAGCCAATGGTGAGCACCTCGGTCTTGGAGGAGTTTAATTTCAAACAGCTTTTTGCCATCCATAAACTTACAGCGGACATACAATACTGGAATCTCGCTGCTACCCCTAGCTCTTTTCCCGGCATCACTGAAACCACGATCTGAGTGTCGTCCGTGTAGGAGGTTAACTCAAATCCGAAGGCACGAATCACTGGGGCAAGGGAGGATACATAGATATTGAACAACGTGGGGCTAAGGGAGGATCCCTGAGGGACCCCCCCGGGGAGTTCAAAAGATCTTGATTCGAAATCTCCCATGGCCACCACTTGTGTCCGATCTTTCAGGAAGGCCTTCAAGATGTTAAGTGCTTGCCCCTGAATCCCGCAGGCCTCCAATCGGTTCACCAGCATAGCATGGTGAACCGTATCGAAGGCCGCAGACAGATCCAATAGGAACAGCACTGCTTGGCCTCCCTCATCGAGCACCTTCCGGACATCCTCAGTGGACTTAATCAAGGTGGTCTCGGTACTGTGCCCGTCCCTGAACCCGTGTTGGGCCGGATCTAGACCCCTCGAATTCCGCAGAAAGGCACAGAGCTGGTGGTTCATGATTTTTTCAATTAGTTTTGCCGGCATAGGTAGTCTAGCGATTGGCCTATAGTTGTTGGGGTCTGTAGTGTCCAGCGATGGTTTCTTAAGTAATGGACGGATGGATGCCTGTTTCCACGTTCTTGGAAAATCGCCTTTCTCAAACATCAAATTGAATATACTGGCCAGATGGTCCGAAATAGGGCCAGCAGCCAGTTTAGCAATTGACGTGGGGCATGGATCATGAGGGGACCCAGATTTGGTTGCCATTAGGAGTTTTAAAACATCTCCTGAAGTTACTGGCTTGAAGATCAGAAATTTATCCTCCCTGAGATTGGCAGCGGGTGTCCCAAGGGACCCTTCCGCTAGACTAAGGGCCACCTGATGTTCAAGCGAGGTAAATATTGCTTGAACCTTGGTCCGAAAAAAATCATCCAAAGATTCACACAATTCGAGATTGGCCTGCTCTTTCAACGGTTTAGGAGATGATAAACTCACCACTGTATCGAATAATTCTTTGGCTGAGTTCTTGGCCTTCTCAATGCGGTCTGTATAGTAGGCGGTCTTGGCCTTTCTAATACTTTCTTTATATGCCTTTAGGCTGATTTTTAGTATTTCTTTGTCTGATTCATGATAGTTAACTCGCCAGGCCCTTTCTTACCTTTTGCATAATGCTTTAGCTGTTCTAAGCTCAACTGAGTACCAAGGGGCTGAGGGAACCTGCCTAGTGGGCCGGCAAAGCTTCAGTGGGGCTAACCTATGACAGGCCCTCTCGAGCCATTCCGTGTACTCAGAGGTAGCTTCATTCACATCTGTGTCCATAACAGGCCTAGAGGCTGTTAGCACCTCCTCCAGGTTAGTGCCATCCACATTTTTCCATGCCCTGCACATTTTTGTTGAATGCCCTCCCCTCAGGATCTTCTTAACCGAGGGGCATTGAATAGTAAATAAAACCACTCCATGGTCTGTCCAGGACATTGGTTCAACCCTGGAGAACTCTAAATCGGGGTTGGATGAAAAGATGCCATCCAATGTATGGCCAGCCTGGTGCGATTGTCCCAGAGACCACCTGAGTCAGGCCTACTGCGGACATTGCCTCCCCTAGAGCCATGGTGTCCGCATCCGAACTTCTGTCCAAATGAAAGTTAAAATCACCCAACACAGTGAATGAGTTAGTGCAAAGGGCTTCTTCTAAGATGCTGCCCACTGCTTCTATAAAGGTGGACCTCGTCCCAGGGGGTCTGTATACCAGGCACCCTTTAAAGGATTGATGATTAGAAAGTGCTAGTTTAAACCCCAGGGCTTCACACATCACCGAGGTCACTGGGGAAAACACTCCTTGCAGAGATGCCTCATAAATGATGGCCAGGCCCCCTCCTTTTTTGACCGGCCTGTCTAGCACATAATGTCGATAATTTGGTGGAGTCGCCTTAACCAAATCCGGACCGGATGCTACATCCGTCCATGTCTCGGTAATAAAGGCAATGTGTGCCTTATGATCCATAATCAACTCGGCACACTCAGTGCTATGTTTAACCAATGATCTGGTATTAATAAGAAGGCAGTTAATAGTCTTATCCCTTCGACTATCTTCTAACCTGATGGGGCGAGCAAAGGCTTTAGTTCTTCCACCAATAATCGTTGGAAGATTAGCTTTGCAAGTAGAGCAGCAAAACTGACCGGCATGCAAGTCTTTATCTAGAGCCATCCTACAACAGCCTATCTTCTTATCCTCCCCCCCAAGCTTCATAAGTTCCGCTCTATCGTATTGGACCCTCTCTAAGGTATCTGGTGGAGTTCGTCCAGGGGGGGTGGCGCTAGGCGCGGGCCCGGCGTGGACGGGCGCAGACGGGCTTGCCTTTGGCGCGCCGCCGGCGCGCCCGCCCGCTGCACGGACGGGGCCCTGTGGCCATTTTATAGGGGCGAGAGGAGGGCGGGAGGCTGCGACAACAAGTCCGCAGACCTTCCCCTCCCTCCAAGATGGCGTGTCCCTTTTCCTCCTCCCGTGTCAGCGCCTACTCGGCTGCACGGAGGGTCGGGGAAATTGTGTGCAACTGTGGCACTGACCGGCACCTCCCGCTGCCTTGGGTATTTATATGGTGGTAGGTCAATTCATATAGCGTAAGTGCAAAATAACAGTCTTTTTAAAAGTTATGATAAAATATAGGCGCTCCAGACCTAGTGCAACAGGGTATCAGATTCAATAAAATACGGTGAGAATGCAGTTAAAATCGTGCAAATCACTTTAGCAGTCAGTCTTTTCCCACACACACACGTTCCGACCTTACTCCCCCGGCTTTTCGCCTCAAGGGAGTTCCTGCTCTCTCGGGCACTTACTAATTATTCAGCATTATGATTGTCACTGGGCGGCTGCGGGCCGGTGGGCTGGGTCCCGGTCGCATCAGAAATTACTACCGTCGGGGTGCATTCAATTGTGCTGCAACCGGCGAGCACAGCAGCTTGCTGCACCCACTGTCACGGTGGCAGACCCATGGCACTGTCTCTGTAACACCGACTCGTAGCTCTGGCCTGATCTGTGTGGCCAAATGGTGCAGGTGGGATCCATTCCAGATTGGATCCATGAGCCGGCATCTTTACCACATAAAATCGGTGGTGTCAGCAGCTGAGTCTGGCTTTCCCTGTACTGACCGCAGCTGCTGCCGCCTATTTGCCCTTCATTGAAAATTGTAAAAATAAACCGCCGTTAGTGTCCAAAATTGCCTCCCGCTGCAGTGAGATCGGCGAGGTCAAGAGGAGCACGTCCGACCTGCCCATTTTAACTTTAAAGAAGCATGGGCGGGAGCATGAGAATGGACGTGACTCACGTAGCCTAGTGACGCTGCTTCATCATTGGGCCCTGACTGCAGTTACATCACTTTCAGTTCGGTTCCATGTCTATCGGGCTGGAAGTGTGTCTAACTTGAATTTAACAATGACATTGTAGCAATACTAACTCGCAGAGCTGCGAGCAGAAGATTTTGTCATCCTCCTTAACCTCGCCTTCCTGGAGCAGTTCGCACTGCGATGTCAGGCACTGCAGCTCTGTCATCCGTCACGTGCATTTTAGCAGCGCTCCACGTGTCAACTGATGAGGCGCTATAATACATGACAATGCATTTCAGTGCGGTGATGCGGATCACCGCACTGAAATGCGTGAGTGTCACACCTGTTGCGTGACGCTTGGCAGGACTGGGTATGTCAACAGATTGTTCTGCCAGGTTTACCAGATCCTTCAGTTTCACATCAAACCGTGAACTAATTACACCACACTTGTTTAGTCTGCGTGTAGGCAGCATTAGACTAGCAAGTGGACAACGTGTAATATTTTGATTTTTCACACTAAATATGGTCATTAAATAGATATAATTTACTGGATAAACATAAAATGAATGCCCAATAATTAATGACGTGTTTCTTGCTCTGCTGGCGGTTCGGTGCTTGCAATGCATTATGGGTAAGCTGGATTTAACAGTGCTTGTTTTCAAAGTCCGTACTCTACTTCAATAAAGACTAAAAAATGCCACTGACTGCCAACAGAGGCCCTCAGAGGGGTTACATCTTCACGTTAGCGCTGCGGCTGCGGCTCCGCCTGGCGGGGGATCATGGGAAAAATTAACTCGATGTACAGTATCTCAACAAACAAGGACATACATTTAAATCTTCTAACTGCGTTCATACTTGCTATTGAAATGACACAACGTGCATATTTTGGCATGTGTCTATTTTGGCATTTTATGTTCTTACAGCCTGATTCATGAAGCGAAATAGCGCCCGCAATGGCTGCGAAAACGCAATTGCGGGTGCAAAACACGGAATCGGCATTCAAGTACGAAATAGCGAAATCGCTAAAAAATAATAGCGAGCGGAATAGCGATTACGCTGTAATAGTCGCAGACTCCGGGAAGTCGAGCATTAGCGATACTGAAATAGCGACCAACCACGGAATCTGCGAATTGAATAGCGAAACGCAAAATTGTCTCAATCGGCATTCATGAAAGAAATACATTAGCGAAAAAGCGCTAAATCGCACGTTTGCGCGGCGCAATTTAAGGACAACTCAAAGCAGGTGGTAACCATAAAAACCATGATTAACCAAAATTTGAAAAACTGTTAGCCAATCACCAACAGGTCCAGGCCTGACCAATCACACATAAGGACATTCAGCAGCAGCATTAGGCGTTCCACAATGCCTGGGATGTACATGGTGGTGAGGCGGCGAAGGCTACAGCGAGCAGCACGGAGGAGACGCATGAGGCAGGCAAGGATTTACCGGCAGCGGGTCACCTTGCTGGGGCAAACCAGAGAACAGATTTATGCTAAATACAGGCTGAATGGGGAAATGATCACCTGGCTGATACAAGAACTCGACCCCATCATGCAGCACCCAACAAGGCGAAACAATTCTGTGCCCACACATGTGCAGGTATTGTGCAGCCTGCACCTCCTGGCCTCCGGCAGTTTCCAGGGCATAGTAGCCGCTGCTGGGGGGATATCCCAGCCCACCATGTCACGCTGCCTCCACACTTTTGTTGACGCCATGCTCAGCCAGCTCCACCGGCACATCACATTTCCCACGAGCCAACAGGATTTGGACCTCACAAAACTACAATTTTATAATGTTGCCCATTTTCCCCATGTCCTTGGCTGCATAGACTGTACCCACGTCGCCATCTGCCCACCAGCTGGCACGGAGTATATGTACCGCAACAGGAAGTCGTACCACTCCCTCAACATACAGATGGTCTGCAATGCCAAGACCATCATCACTGACATTGTGGCCCAGTACCCAGGGAGTACCCATGACTCCTTTATCTTCAGGCACAGCGGACTCCACACACGACTGATCAGGGGAGAGTTTGGGGAAGGACACCTACTTGGTAAGTACACTTTGTCGACAATGTCACATTGCTATGAAGTAACTGCGCTGCACAGGCAATCAACATCTGCTCCTCTCATTCAGGTGACAGTGGCTACGCCCTACGGGAATACCTCCTGACCCCTTACCTCAACCCTGCCACACCTCAGCAACGCCGCTACAATGTTGCGCACATCCGGACAAGGAACTGTATTGAAAGGACATTTGGCCTGCTCAAGAGCAGGTTCCGTATACTGCACAAGACAGGTGGGGCCATGTATTACAGTCCTGCAGCGTGCTGCCGCATTGTGGCTGTCTGTGCAATGCTTCATAACATTGCAACCAAGCGCCGGATACCAGTTGACATCTCAGGCAGTGAATCTGAGGGGGACGACCGGCCACCAGCACATGCGCACCATGCACGCGGGGAGAACCCAGCTGAAGGCCACAGACGTCGCAACCACATCACAGCTAACAATTTCTAGCCCACCCCACATATCACAATTGCATGCAAACTGTAATGATTACACAAGGCGAATGTGTGCAGCAAAATAAATGTATTTGTTTGAATCACAAGAAAAAAGGGTCATGGTAAGAACTATTTACAAAATGCAGTATTCATGCATACTGCATGAGACGGTTCATGGCAGGCTTAGCTTCAGCCTGCGCCTGTGTCCCTGACACAATGTCATTGGCGCCTCTGGCGCACAATTCCCAGGCGCCTGTGAGGCTCTTCCTCATCCTGGGCAGCTGTACCAGGCGTAGCCCTGGTGCTGCGCCTAGGTGGGGGGGCCTGCGTGGCAGAGTGGCTGCTGACACTGGAGGCACCCTCACTCGCATCATCTCCCCCCACAATGGCCGGTAGCACAGGTGCATGCAGTGCGGTGACGGCGGTGGTCAAGTGCTCCAGCACCCGGGTAATGTCCTCGCAGCACTGGACCAGTTGGTGCTGCTGGGTCAACGAGCGCCGCACCAGCTGGGTGGTGGCATTTGCTGCCACATAATTGGAGCGACTATAGGTGGACAGCCGGCTCAGCAGCTGGTGGTGGCGCCTGCTTGCAACACTGCGGTGCTTCACCAGCGCTGCAGTGTTGTCCTCCATAGCCGCCGTCATGCGGTCCATGGCCGCCGTCATGCGGTCCATCCGCTCGCCCACTCCCGCCACATTGCGGCCTATCTTATGCAGCTGGAGCTGGATGGCTCCTTGCTGCTGCGACTGGCGCTGGTGTATTCGGAGCATGCGCCGCTCCACGCTCATGCAGGCATGGAGATGCCCATTGCCCCGCCTGCTGTTGGGCCGCTGTGTAGCGGATGTGGCTGGCCCAGATCTTGTTGGACGTGCTGCAGGTGTTGTAGCAGCTGGTGTTGCAGGTGCGGCAGGCACTGGAGGCACATTGGTGGGGTGCCTGGCTCTGGCAGTCGGTTGGCCTGCGGATGTTGCAGCAGGTAAGGCGGGGGGCCTGGCCTTGGCAGCCGGTTGGCCTGCGGATGTTGCAGCAGGTAAGGCGGGGGGCCTGGCCTTGGCAGCCGGTGGGCCTGCGGATGTTGCAGCAGGTAAGGCGGGGGGCCTGGCCTTGGCAGCCGGTTGGCCTGCGGATGTTGCAGCAGGTAAGGTGGGGGGCCTGGCTGCTGGTGTTGGCGCTGCCGCAGGGGCTGGTGGCTGGGTATCAGGTAGGGATTCCTCCTCCTGGGCCTCCTCATCGATCAGCAGCCTCTCGCTGTCACTGCTATCACCCGCACCTGTGAGGGTAAGTGGATACTCATTAGGTGCATGTGACTGTCAGACGTGCAGATGTTACATGCATGCTGGGTGTCATTCCCTGGGTGGCTGTGTATTTGCGCACTTTGGAACCTTTCTGGCCGCATTGTGGTACTACTACTTTGTGGACATACTACGTCTCCCACAATGCTTCAGGGCATTTCCTGATGCACAACATAGGCATGACTAAGGGCAAATGAGTGAGCCTATTTGGTCAGGGGCGGTCATAGGGGACAGGGTCGCAGTCGCATGCCACTTACCTTGGGTGTCTTGGGTGGGGCGGGAGGAGTCCAGAGGGGTCACGCCAACACACGCCTCCCTCTCCAAGGTGTCCTCTACCTGGTCCTCCAGGGGGGTGTTGGGTGGGACAGTCGGTCCACCACCTCCGGTGCCTGATGCCTCACCAAGGCGCTCTGCCACCCTCTCCTTGGCACGCCCTCGGAGGTCGTACCACCGCTTTTTAAGCTCCTCCAGAGACCTGTCCGCAACGCCCACAGAGTTGACGCTGGAGGCAATCCCCACCCAGATCCTCCGCTTCTCCTGCTCTGGGACCCTCCGGGAGTTGGCACCAAACAGCTGGTCGTGGTTGGCCACCACCCCTTCTATAAGGTTCTCCAGCTCCTGCTCGGAGAATTTCAGTTTGCGCTTGCGGCCAGCGCTGTTGCTGGGGCCTGGCTGAGGTTCGTCGGACATGGCGGTCGCTATTTCGGCGGGGTCGGGAGTCGCTAACGGCGGTTTAGCGGCAGCTTTCGGTCGTGAACACTCGACTGATAGCGTCACTGTGGTGTTTGGGGGTGGGATTTGGCTGCTTCCTGGTTGTGATGTCATCACGGTGCTCGAAATGCGTCTTCCCGTTTTCCAGATCCCGCGAGATTGCGACTCGCATTCCCGATCGCACGGGATTGCGAGTCGCTATCCCGTGCGATCGGGATTGCGAGTCGCTATCCCGATCGCAGGTAGCCGGAAATAGCGATTATTCTGCGTTTTTTGTAGGTCGCTAACGGCTTTAGCACCCGCGTGCGCGTCGCTATTTTTTCCCCGAAAAGTACATGAATGCCGTTTTGCGTTTCCTCAATAGCGAGTTGCTATTAATCGCTATTAGGGAAACGCAAAATGGCCCGTACATGAATCAGGCTGTTAGTACTTGATCATCAGATCTCATTCTTACAGAGATCTTCCATAAATTACAGTAACAATCCATTATCAGCGCCACTCAAAGTGCACCTCAACACAGAGTAGATTTACAAATTACTAGAATAGCAATACCATTTTCTTAAACGAATACTATATCTTGTTTACATTATACAGTTAGAGCGGCATCACTGTAAGTCTTTCAGTATAACCAAAAGAACCAGCTCCTATGTTATTAAACAGTTTGAAAATCAAAGTCCAATATTATCGATAATGGTCTTTCGCTGGGGCGACAGTTCTATGCTTACACAAATGCATTGTGGGTATGCTTGATTTACCATCTCTTCTATACTACGCCTCATTGGAGATTTCCTTCAGCCTAAAGACTGCAATTCTACTGACTGCCGACAGAGGGCCGCGCTCGGGTTTACATTGTCATCCCTGCTCCCAGACTAACTTCGAACTTTGCCTTATTAGACAGCTGTGACGTCTCCTCTGGAGCCCCGCCCACTCTTGGGGAGGCTGTAATGTAGAGGTAATTATACCAAAAATGAGAATAAGCGGGTTCAGGTGAAATCCAATTTTATGACAAGACCGGAGGCTCCTATTATGCTTTCTAATCTTGCATTTTAATGAATAGCAGCCAAGATAAGCAATAAAAAACTACAGTTCCCAGAGGGCCAGAACCACTGGGCCATGGGAATGAGAAAAAATGCGAGAGTACAGTAACCAATCATAGTTGACCTAACAGATAAAGACACTAACTGACTGCGCAGCTTCTTCTTTTCTTGCTGCTCGCAGTCAGATAAGTGCCCTTTATCATTGCTCTCAGCTACCACATTATTGTTATTGTTAATTAACTTGAATTATTATTGTGGCCATTCTCTTTATCAGTTAATTGCTATTAGCGCGCCCTCGCGCCATTGCATTCACGCTTCCTGCGTGTTTTTTCCTTCACCTAGACCAAGGCGCTCTTCCCCCCCCCCTCCCCTCGGGGCTCCGTTGGTCGCTTCCTCGCTCGCGCTGCTTCGCGCTGCTTCGCGCTGCTCCTTTCCCCTTCGCGCGTCTTCGCGCGCCTCTCTCATCGCCTTTCACCTTCCCTGAGGCTTCCACCGCCCCGGCTCCTCGGCGCTTGCAGGTGCGCCTTCCTTATCCCGTTCTGGAGCCCGGCTGACGCTCGCTGCTCGGCCCGCCTCCTGTCACGCCCCCGCTGGTGCTATTAACCCTCGCCTGCCTCTCCCAGCAGTTTTTTCTTTGTTTGGCTCGTTTTTTGCACTTTCTGACCATGGAACTTGATAGTTCTTCGGAGGAAGTCCCTGTTGAGGACTCTGTTAATTTAAAAAAAGATTTGAATAAGTTTATTAATAACTCTGTAGAATCAGCAGTTGAAGTCTCCATGAAACGCATGTCAAAAAATATGGAGAACTCTATGTTGAGTGTCATGTCCAAATTACTGGCCCATTCTGCGGGGCAAAGCAGAAAGAAAAAGGTGGACCACTCTGCTAAGGCTCGTGCCTCAAAAACTGCGTCATTGGTTGGCGAGTCTTCCTCGCTTTTGACTGAGGACTTTGTGCCTCCCAGGCCTCCTACTAAGGAGGGGTTTGTTGGTTCAGAGGGCAAACGAAAACAAAAAGATAAACACGCAGAGTCTCCTAAGAGAAAGTTGGTTATTTCCATCATAATGGACACTGATGGTGATGATGATGACACTATGGATGACGCAGATAAATTGTTTGATTTATTTGACGCTGTTGACCCTTCTTCTCCTCCTTCCAAATCTGCAAAATTGGATTCGTTTTCTTTCGATCCAGTCTTCGACTCTGAGGGTTTTCCCATGTTTAATCCCTCTACTATCCGTCATCCAAATTCTACGGAATGGTTCCCTTCCCATCATGTCGGAGAATATATTACGGCCAGATTGCGTCTCCCCCTGGAGACCTCAGTGAGATCCAGGCTCAAATCGGAGTGTCCCAAACCAGCTCTTCCCGACAAAATCACCTTAGTTCCTTCCATCGATCAACCTCTTCTCACATTCTTCTCTAAATTTGGCAAGGACCCTCGCAGAGGGGTCGACAAAGCTTGGTCCACTTGTCAGGACAAGTTGCTGGACGTTGTGGGCCCTCTCGCCCGCATCTTTGATTTGGCGGAAGCCGCACGTTTAGAGGGTTCGGAACTCTCTGCTGAAGAGGTATCCATGTGGGCTCAACGCGCCTTTTGTCTCCTAGGCAATGCAAATTCAGCCATTACTCATGAGCGCCACAAAGGTCTCCTTATCAAATTGGATCCAAAGCTCTCCAATCTCGCCCCTATGGATCCTGGCCCCAAAGCTAATGGTCTCCTGTTCGGGGAGAATTTGGTTCGTGACCTTAGCAGATTTGTCTCCACTTTCGCCTCTTTGGATAAAGCACAGCAAACTGTCAAAAAGGTTTTTGCCCCTCGGGTTTTTGGACGGGCCGGCAGAGGCAGGGGCCGCTCTTCCGGCCTTCCCTACAATCAAGGCTCCAGAGGGTCATCCAATTCCAATCAAGACTACAAGCCGCAGTTCTATCCCCAACGTGGCCGTGGATTCAGAGGCAGAGGTCACGGAAACTATCGTCACAACAACCCCAGACAACAAGGTAAGCCTTTCTTCTTCCCCTCCTGTGGGGGGTCGCTTAAAACTTTTCCTTCCAAAATGGTGTGCCCTCAGTTCAGATCCCTGGGTTTTAAACACCGTACAAGGCTACCTCATCGAATTCCTCTCTCCCCCCGTCCAATATTCCTTTCCTCCCCCCCTATTTTTCTCCACTCTCATGGCCTCTCAGATTTCAAACGAAATCGAGGTTCTTCTTCAAAAACAAGCAGTTCAAATTTTTCCCTTCGACTCCTCCGGCTTTCTAAGCTCTATTTTCTTGTTCAAAAGAAAAACAAGAAACTCCGTGCTGTCATCAACCTGAAGTGGTTCAACCAGTTTGTAGTTTACCGCCATTTCAAAATGGAAACGATTTTACATCTACGAGACACCCTTCGCCCAAACGATTGGATGGTCCGTCTGGACCTTCAAGATGCTTACCTCACGGTTCCTATTCATCCATCCCACTGGAAGTTTCTTCAATTCCAATGGGCAGGTGTCAACTTCTGTTTCACTTCTCTTCCCTTCGGCTTATCTTCCGCGCCATGGTGCTTCACAAAACTCTTAAAACCCGTGGTCGCTTATCTTCGATCCCTTGGCATCAGACTGATAATTTACTTGGACGATATCCTCCTCATGAACTCCGACAGGAAGAATCTTCTTTCAGACTTGCTCTTGACCCAATCTCTCCTATCAGATCTGGGTTTCCTCATCAACACGGACAAGTCCTCTCTCATCCCCTCTCAGAACATGGAATTCTTGGGATTCCTGGTGGACTCTGCAGCGGCGTCTCTTCGCCTTCCCCTCTCCAAGGTTTCCAAAATCAAAGCGGAGATTGTTTCCGTTCTTCAGTCTCTCCGGTCCTTGGCAAGGATCGTCGGTCTCCTGTCCTCCTCCATTCAAGCCATTTTCCCCGGTCCTCTCCATTATCGCGCTCTTCAGCGTATGTAGATAAGGCACCTCAGACAAGGTCTCGCTTATTCGGATCTCGTTTCCCTAGACCCCGAATCCCGCACCGAGCTCCAATGGTGGATCGACCATTTAGATGCGTGGAACGGCCGGACTATCTTCGCCACGGCCCCAGATCTTGTCTTAGAATCCGATGCAAGCCCATCGGGTTGGGGCGCCCGATGTGGACCAATCTCGACTGGAGGCTCATGGTCCGCCGAGGAGTCCAGGCTGCACATCAACTGTTTAGAGATGCTTGCAGGCTCCTTTGCGATCAAAAGCCTTTCAAAGAACAGGATTTGCTGTTCAATCCTCCTTCGCATGGACAATGTTTCTGCGGTCCGCTACATCAACCATCTAGGCGGAACCAGGTCCAAGCCACTGGCGGACTTAGCGAAAAGTCTGTGGGAATACTGCCTCGCCCATCACCTTTCCTTGTCAGCGGAGTTTCTTCCAGGGGATCTCAATTCTGTGGCCGATTGGCACTCGAGATTCCTTCGAGATTCCAGCGATTGGAAGCTCTGTCCATCCGTTTTTCTCTCCCTCTCCCATCTTTGGGGCCCTTTCTCTATCGATCTTTTTGCGTCCCGGCTCACCTCCCAATTGCCCCAGTTTTACAGTTGGCGTCCGGACCCTATGGCCTTGGCGACAGACGCTTTCCTGCAGGATTGGTCTCGTCATCTACATTATGCCTTTCCCCCCTTTCTGATGATCAACAGGGTTCTCTCTCAAATTCGACGCCAGTCCTCGTCCCTGGTTCTTGTAGCTCCTTTCTGGCAGGCACAGGTTTGGTTTCCGTCTCTTCTGGAAATGGCTTTGGACTTCCCAGTCCTTCTTCCCTCCTTCCAGGATCTCCTTCTCAATCCTCAGGGCGAACGACACAGTCTCATTCTGGACAACCCTCTCACCTTGTCGGCCTGGAAAGTTTCCGGCCTTCCCCTTCTAACGTCCTCATTTCACAGGAGGCTTCGCTCTTTATCAGCCAGGCCTGGGCCCCTGGCACATCCAAGGCGTACAGATCCGCCTGGTCTCTTTGGGCAAGCTGGTGTTTGGAAAGGGACCTCAATCCCGTTTCAGCCCCTCTGAATTTTGTCATTCATTTCCTCGCTTCCGAGGCAAGTGCAGGTAAGGCATATCGCACTGTGAATCTCTATCGTTCGGCTATTTCCCTTAACCACTCACAAGTTGATGGTAAACCACTTGGCGCTCACCCTCTCATTTGTCGTCTATTGAAAGGAGTTCGATGTGCGAAACCACCGTTGGCTAAGTATACTTCTTTATGGGATGTTACAGTTGTTCTTAAATTGTTTACAAATTGGCCTGACAATTCTGCTCTCTCACTCAAAATGTTATCTGCCAAACTTACCATGTTACTCTGTTTGATTTCCATTAAGAGAGTTTCTGATGTTAAAGCTCTAGATGTTTCTGCTCGCCAATTTTCTCCTACAGGTGTACTGTTTCAAATACGCAGACGCACTAAAACTAACTTGGATTCAGTGTTCTACCCTTATTTTCCTGCTCAGCCCAAACTGTGTGTTGGACAATGTTTAAAAGTGTATGAGGAACGGACCGCTGATCTCAGAACGCCCTCCCATTCTCAACTTCTTATTTCCTTTCGTAAACCCCATCTTCCTGTCTCCTCCCCTTCCCTTGCCCGTTGGGTCCGTTGGGTCATGTCTCTTGCCGGAATTGATATCTCCGTTTTCGGAGCTCATTCGGCCAGGGGAGCCATGGCTTCTAAAGCCTTTTGGTCTGGCTCTCGGTTGGAGGACATTCTCAGATCGGCAGATTGGTCCAATGACAGTATCTTTCGCATGTTCTATTGTAAACCAATCCATACTGTGGCTTCTGATGTTGTTAATATGCTTTAAACAAGCATAATAGGAGCCTCCGGTCTTGTCATAAAATGTAGATTTTCCTAGTGTTCATGACGGAAAGTCTTAATTTTATTAAAGACACGGAGGCGAGTATTATCCCACCGCACAATTAATCACAGTTTGTTTCTCCCTCCCTACAGCAAATCTGGCCTTACCACCGGCTTCGTCTTAGGAGTTCTACTCTTCGACTGCTGAGGTCATCACCTCCACGTCCTCCACTTCCAGTGCTCCCGGATCCTTCTCCTGGTGTCCTGTTCGATCTTCTCCCTTGGATTCCTCTGATGCAAGACTTATGTTCCTGGACTTTGGCTCTGTCCTTGATTTTGTTGATTTGTCCTTTATTCACTGAACCTTTATGACTTGCTCGACAGCAAAAAGAGGAAACTGCGCAGTCAGTTAGTGTCTTTATCTGTTAGGTCAACTATGATTGGTTACTGTACTCTCGCGTTTTTTCTCATTCCCATGGCCCAGTGGTTCTGGTCCTCTGGGAACTGTAGTTTTTTATTGCTTATCTTGGCTGCTATTCATTAAAATGCAAGATTAGAAAGCATAATACTCGCCTCCGTGTCTTTAATAAAATTAAGACTTTCCGTCATGAACACTAGGAAAATCTACATTAAAGGTTTTATTCCAGCATCAACACGGGAGTGCAACCGGCTCTTCCAGATACCAACAGTCTTATGAATTAATCAACAGCTGTAGTTTAAACTGTAATGATATCCTCGAGAAACGCATCCCCAAACATATTTATGTTTGAAGATACAGTCTTCTCGAGGATGCAAGAAGTGGAACGTATTAATATACGGAATGTCGTTACATCAGAGTGATATCATGAACACCATAGAAAAAGAAGAAAGACTATACCTTACATCATCTCTCTTCTTATATAAATAAAACTTTAAACAATAAAATGAAGTGAGATAAATAAATTTTTTTTTTTTTGATGTGACTTAATAAATTCATGCATATTATTATATTGCAACATAGCAGAAGATGTGATGAAAGGAGAAGCACAGAAGAAAAGGTTGAAGATAAACAGATTGTGTGACTAAAGGAAAATGTGAACATTACTATATACAGAATGTCATTACATTAGAATAAGTTTGTGACATAATGAAATAGAAGAATGACTATACCTTACATCATCTCCCTTTCTATAGTAACAAAATTTTATACGTTTCATTATATTTTAACATGGTAGAGGAGGCTGTGTCTAATACCATCTGTCTTCTTGGAATAATAACAAAATTGAAAAGCGTGAGGTTAACTTGTTTCTGAACCTTAAGGAAGTCGGACAATTACATTGATATTATGGATTAGATAGGAAATATTGTAAGGAAAGTTGTCAGAGAGAGTTCCTAAAGAATATAAAATGCATTTGTTTCTGAGAAGGTGAAATGCAATTATAATCATATATTAGTATGTTATTTATAAAGAAAAGTCCTTGTAAAACTTGGGTATTCAATTTAAAGGAAATAGAAATAAGTAATAACGTTAACTTGGCCACTATAAGATAAAGTGTGCTTCCATTAAAGCTTATATGTTCCTTAATCACCACTAAATAAACTAATACTTTTATAGTTACATTTTTCCTTCCTGTAGAGATTCATTAGCACTTGAAGGTAAATCCAAGGTGTTAATGTTAACATGTTGCATGTCAGATTCTAAAGAAATCATATCAAACCTTGAAGGAACATCATGTTGATCAGGATGATCACTATTCTCATAAGTTGATACAGAGCTAACGTGTAAAGTAGGCCTAGCTCTGCATACATTATTAAAATGACCAAATTTCTGGCAGTTTGTACATTTCTTCCCTAGAGCATTACACATGGGACTGTTACTGAGATGAGTTCTTGATCCACACCTGAAACAAAATGTGTTATTACTTCTCTGTTGAGGTCTACTAATATTATTCTTAAATGACATCGCATTAATAGAAATATCATTCTGCATTAAGTTAATAGGAGAAGCATTTTCAACCATAATACTTTTTGAAGAAACAATGCTCCTTTCGATACTTTTAGCCATATCAACCACCTCAGCCAATGTTGGGTCCCTGCAACTTAAAATTCTTTCTTGAATTTTTTTATGGCAACAACCATAAACGAATTGATCCCTAATGTAGATGTCTAAATCAGCCCCAAAGTTACAATCGGCTGACATGTTCCTCAAAACTGAAATGAAGTCTTCTATGCTCTCCTCCGGGTTTTGTTTTCTTTTTCTAAAATTATATCGCTCTAGAATGACGTTCGGAAGTTCCCAAATTTTTTTTATTAATTCTTTGAATTGCATCTCTGTACATATTCCAGCGTTCGCCTGTTCCTGAAGGTGGAATTGCAACGGGTAAGTTATCGTAGATTTCTCTACTAGCTCTCCCTAAGTGACTATAAAGAATAGCAAGTTTCCTTTTTGGAGCATATTCCTCGGCATCAATTGCCACTAAATAATTCTCGAAACTTCTAAACCAAGTTTTCCACGGTTCCACAGGTTTTCCATTAACGGGTAAGAATCTGTTCAAAATAATCACCTGTTGATTATTAGCCATATTTGCAAAATAAATAAATAAATTACTCTGAAAATAACGTGGTTTGTAAATATGCTTCAGTACGTTAGTTAGGAAATTCAAATAATTTTTCTTTTGCTTTTCTTTTCTTTTAGCTTTAAATTAAATTTTGCAGTCTTTAAAATGTTAAACGTCTTCCAACTGATGAATGTCTTTAAAATGTTAATTGTCTTTAAAATTGTTGAATGTCTTTAAAATGGTAAATGTCTTTAAAATTTTGAATGTCTTTAAAATGTTAAACGTTTTTAAAATGTCAAATGCTTTTAAAATGCCTCAGAAGATGTTTCAGTTAAATGTTTTTGAAGAGGTGTTTCTTAAAATTTATCTAAAAGCAGTCTATTAAAATTTTCACAGTCTTTAAAATGTGCTAATAAATATTGTCAAACAGCTTACCATGAATGAATATCACTCGATAAATGTACATGGCATTCAGTTTCTTCTGAAATCTTTACACGATCCCAATATCAATTTAGTGCAAATATAACGACTTTCAATTGAAATATTCATTTCTTTTTAAATAAGTCGTGCATATCGTGTTAAATACATGAAATTTGTATTAGAAACTGACTTCTTCCGTTTTATGATGACGTCATCGCGTATTTTTCTCGCGTTATTTGAAGGCTGCTTGGTTCCGTCTGAAATCACAGATTTACTTTTAAATGTGTATTCTGCTGAAAGTTGCTTGTATGAAATCCGAAGTTGCAGAAAGTTGAAAAGCTAACGTTTAGCTTCAAAATCAGCACAGTGCAACAAATAGTTTTCCAGAAGACGGTGGTTACGAGGTAGCGTAGTCTTCTGAGAAATTAGTGAAGATGCCAGAAATGATTGATTTTTACCGAAATCCTGTCGCCAAATGTAATGTAGAGGTAATTATACCAAAAATGAGAATAAGCGGGTTCAGGTGAAATCCAATTAAAGGTTTTATTCCAGCATCAACACGGGAGTGCAACCGGCTCTTCCAGATACCAACAGTCTTATGAATTAATCAACAGCTGTAGTTTAAACTGTAATGATATCCTCGAGAAACGCATACCCAAACATATTTATGTTTGAAGATACAGTCTTCTCGAGGATGCAAAAAGTGGAACGTATTAATATACGGAATGTCGTTACATCAGAGTGATATCATGAACACCATAGAAAAAGAAGAAAGACTATACCTTACAGAGGCCGAACCTCGAGCCCAGGGAGTCAGCTGCTAAGATCCCCTCCCTCATCCATGAACAGGGTGCCAAGAAAGGGGGCAGGCTGCATTAATGGTCAAAATGTATTTTTATTTTGGCCGTTGCCCTCCCACCTTTTTGTGAGTAAATAAAGAAGAGGATAAGAAATAACACTGGGCAGCAGAAAATAAAATGTACACTTGAAAACTGTTTGATTTTTTGGGGCATATTCTCGAGGACTTATGATCGAGTTATCAGCACTTTATCGCCGCCAAAATGGCGATAAATATATCGCACCATTCACAAGCTGGTGCTACCAAACCCTATCTACAGTTCTGCTGCGATAGCAGGCAGCAAAAATATTGCCACGGAAGACAGCAACAAATACCGCTAATGATATGCAGAGTAGGCGTTCCCGTGTAAAAAGCCGCAACTACACCACTTTGCAACATTCACAACGACCAGCCTGATCGGCGATAAGATGCCAAAACAGGCGATAAGGCGCGTTTCCAGCAGGGATTTTACACCTGCTCTGACCTGGTGTTAAGTCTGACGACAACCGGCACCAGAAATGAGAGCCCAGCCCAGAGCCACACCTGAAGAACAACAGATGGCATGGAGCCACTGATCATGCAGCTCGGACACCCAAGAGGTTCACAACACCCCCCCCCACACACACACACACCCCCGGCCCAACACCCCCCTTTCGTGCCCTACCCTGACAAAGACAACTCACATCAACTTTACGGAATCATCTACCAAACAATTGGCATGATGTCGCACACTGACCAAAAAGAACATTCCGGTGTGAACAGACAAAGGAGAAGCATACATTCAAATTTTTATTAAAAACAAATCGTTGTATTCTAAATAAACTCAAAAACAATACTTAGAACAGTCATGGCGGGTCTTCACTGGACAATCTGTAAGTCACAGCCTGCAAGACAAAAACCAAGATAAGAAAGTGTGTCATGCGCACATCAAAGGACAGAGAGAGAGAGAGACAGAGAGAAAACGAGAGAGAGAAAGAAAGCGAGAGAGAGAGGAAGAGAGAAAGAGGGAGAGAGAAAGAGGGCGAGAGAAAGAGGGAGAGAGGAAGAGACAGAGAGAAAGAGGGAGAGAGTGTCTCCAGCCACGAGCCGGCATACACTGCAGTCCACCATGTCCCTCATCTGAAATAGAGTCCAGAGTCAATAATGGCAGAGCTCACATCATTAAACACGTAAAAATCGCTTGCCCAGCCCTGCGCACACAGGCTGCTGCACCCCAGCCCCTCCAGCTGCCCAGCGGTGCCTGCCCGCCCCTGGGCACCCAGGGCCCACTGCTCACCTTCCGCCACCTGCGTGTCTCCAAGAGGGCCCTCCGCATTCTAGGGAAAGCTCCAAGCCCGGGGCCCGCGACCTTGGCAGCCTCCACAAATTTTCCTCCAGAAATTATTTCTAAACTCCTCATTACCTTCCCTGAAGTATTGATTCACATATTCATTCATCAGTGGGGCCCATAACACTGATACTCACTCAATATACGTTTTCCTTACTTCATGGATTTTATGAGAATCACAGGAGAGCAGCTGAATCATAATAGAGTGTCTAAAACTACAATTACCTATTTATCATACATACATCTGCAGTTTAAATGATTTACCATGGTTTAAACAAAAGGGACATTTTTATTTAGACACACCACCTTAGTGAGTGACATATCTGCAAGTAAAAAATTAGACCACGGATGAACAAGACTAGCTTAATTCTTCAATTATCTCATTTTTATTCTCAGCGGATTTTAATAAACCAAATATTTTATTCATTTTAATTAAATATAAAATCAATCTTAGTTCAGGACAGCAAAAGAATCGCTTTAAACATTTATACTATTTAATTCAAAATTCAGAAGGAAAACACGATTATCATGAGGTAAGAATATTAATAAAAGATAGAACAGTTCCCAAAGTCCATTTTCCCTATTTCCCTATCTATCCGCCTCAACTAAAGTCTCATCTCAGTAATTTAATAAAATCAAAGATAGAAATTTCTTACGTCTCAGGAAAACAGCACTCTGGCAGCATCTCAGGAGGAAATCGAAAAGAGTTTTTTCCTCAATCTGCTCATCATCTTTTATACCATTTTTACTAACTTTATCTATCTAAAAAGTAACTTTGCAATGCTCTTAGCTTCAATCAATCAATCAATCATCACATTTATATAGCGCACTACTCACCCGGAGGGTCTCAAGGCGCTGAGGGGGCGGGGGGGTCCGCTACTGCTCGAACAGCCAGGTCTTGAGCTTCTTCCTGAAGGCGAGGTTGTCCTGGGTCAGGCAGAGGGAGGGAGTTCCAGGTCTTGGCGGCCAGGTAGGAGAAGGATCTTCCTCCTGTGGTGGCTCTTCGGATGCGGGGGACGGCGGATGCGGGGGACGGCGGCGAGGGCGTGGCCGGTCGATCGAAGTTGGCGTGTGGGAGAGTAGAAGTTGAGGCGGCTGTTGAGGTATCCTGGGCCTTGGTTGTGGAGGGCCTTGTGTGCGTGGGTGAGGAGACGGAAGGTGATTCTCTTGTTGACCGGGAGCCAGTGCAGATCTCTCAGGTGTCCGGAGATGTGGCTGCGACGGGGGATGTCCAGGATGAGTCGTGCTGAGGATTCAAGCAAGCCGGGCCGAAGACGGCTGTAATGCCAGAAACCGGTCCCCGGAAGCTTGTTTCCTTTCCAGTGAAGAATTGGCTTGGTAGTTTGGTCTTCCCTGTTCCCATGATGCACTGGGCAAGGGACAGACTAATTTGCATATAGCCAGGTTCTGAACTGGGATGGTGCAGTGAGCTAAAAAACGGTGATGGATCAAGCCCTGATCTCTTGACTGGGTAGGAGTGTTCTGATTAACTCAGATACTCTGTCCATCACCACCCCCTTTTTGAAATTATTTTGGCCACCATAAGTGTGGAAGGGTATGCTCAGACATGAGTCCCTTGCTCACTGCACCATCAGGATTCAAGCAAGCCAGGCCGAAAACGGCTGTAATGCCCGAAACCAGTCCACGGAAGCTTGTTTCCTTTCCAGTGAAGAATTGGCTTGGTAGTTTGGTCTGCCCTGTTCCCATGATGCATTTGGCCAGGGTCAGACTAATTTGCATATAGCCAGGATCTGAACTGGGATGGTGCAGTGAGCTAAATAATGGTGATGGATCAAGCCCTGCTCTCTTGACTGGGTAGGAGTGTTCTGATTAACTCAGATACTCTGTCCATCACCACCCCCCTTTTGAAATTAAGGAATTAAAGCCTGTCTGTTTACCTCCCCCTTCACTAAGGTTTCCCTATTAGTTGTTACCTAGCGAATAAAGCTAGGATGATGCGTGTTTTAATCACCATTCTTCCTCCTCCATGCCACAATTAGACAGAAAAAAAGCATTTTCATGCCGCTTTTAACTATATTATTACTATTTGCATTCGTTTGGACGTGACAACATCACTTTAGTTAGTTAAACGTTAATGCAACACGAGCAAAATTAGTTTCCCCACGTGTATTGGTGTGTGCATTCTATTCTATGTTGATTAATATTTGCATTCACTTATTTAGTACATGTTACTGTTATGAGAAAGTAATTTCACGAGGGGTGCACAACATTTTGTTTCTTCACCTCGCTCCCTCAGCTGCACACCTGCTCAGCCCTGTAGGTGCTACTAACTCTGTGAACCGCGAGGCCCCGCCTCATGCCTCTCGGCGCAAATAGCCCGCTGGCTAGGCCTACACTGCAGTCAAGCAGGGCACACACAGATACTCACAGGTCGGGACCGCCAGGACGGCGCATCATCGCAGGCTGCACACCTGCTCAGCACTCAAGGTGCCCCTATCTCAGTGCCCCGAATGTCACCCTCCCATGGTGGTAGGCCCGTTCCGGCCAAAGAGCCTTGGATGCCACCAGCTCTGTGCACCTCAACTCATGGTCCTTTTCTGATTGAATCCTGTGGTATGGATGCCATGATGTCACCTCCGGCAGTGGGGAATGTTATGTAGTAGTGCCCTAGGCCCACATGGAAAATTAACACCAACATGCATACATCAAGAAAGAGAATGGAAATGGTGTCCAGCACATGCACCCGGCCCTTTTTATTGGCAGGGTCACATGTGCTGTGAAGCGTGTACTGGATGGGTGTGGCGTGGATGTGAACCAGCCATGAGGGAGTGGATGTGCCATGCTCACAACCAGACCTGTGATCACCAGATCACGACAGTGAAGACCTGGGACATGTAGCGTTGTGATGGAGCGAGGGTGAAAACAAAAATGTTTCAATACCCCTCATGAAATCTCTTTCCCATAACTGTAATATGTATTATCATGTGGTTTTGAAATTAACCAACATAGAATAGAAAGCACATACACAAATACACGTGGGATACTAATTTGCTTGTATGCGAATCATAATATATTAATTAAGTGAAATCGTTATACTGACGTAGTACGCAAATGTCATAATCTGACGAAAACACGTGCATGCAAGTTTCTTATATGTATTATTGTGGGAGAAATAATGGAGAATGGTAAGAAAACAATGCTTAATCGTCGCTTAAACGCTTGGTAATAACTAACAGGGTTACCTTAGAAAGGGGGGAGGTAAACAGAAGGGCTATACTTCGAAATCTAACGTCTAATTGTGTTTGTTTCTATAATAGTTCCCTTTATGGCCCATGCGGCTTTATCAAAAATGGAAGGTATGCGAGACTCCGAAACTGTGGTGATCTACGCATGTGCGACTATGCTCGACAGATGTGCAAGCAGTCTGTGCCTGTGCAGCAGGGGTCAAGGTCAACGTGGCCTAGAGTGCAAAAGGGTGCCAAGATTTGTATGACCGTGTCGTGAGCCTGAGAAAATTGCTCCAAGTGACAAGTTAAAGGACACAAGTGAAAAAAAAAATAGAATAATGAACAATCGGAACCGTATTTTGATTATAACAATGACTTGGCGGAAATATGGACAATGAGGAGATGAGGTGATGTTCATCCACCCCTTAAATGGACCAATGAAATTGAGCGAGGACCGTAAAAGTTAAAAATTTTAGATAGATAGTTAGGGAAAAAGGGTATAATAGAGGACGTTTGAAAGTGAGAATTAAGCTTGCTTTTGATTTTATTTTTTTGCACCACGACATGCTGTCGGACTGAACGATTTTTCCATTGTGCAAAGACTTTGAAACTTTCTTGATTTTAACTCATGATGGGTGCGGAGTTAGGATGGGAGGTGAACATCAAGAAAGATAGAGAGGCGGTGTTTGGGAACTTTCCTGTGCTAATCCTGATATCCATTTACTGAAATCTTGGTAATATGGTTTTGACTTATTTTCTGAACTATTCTACTAATAATTGTAAACTGTTTGAATTTTAACTTTCTTTTCTTCAGGGTAATTAATGTCTAATGATTATTGAATTAAGGCTAAATAAAAAAATGTCATGCTAGTAGATTAAGGGGCCCATTAGGATGACATCCTGTCGTGTAAATGGACCGCCGGCCATAAGGGCGGGGGTCCCGTGGGTGCTATTAGGATGCCCCCGCCACAGTGGCGGGCGCATCCTGCATCCCTAACATTGTGGCGGGCGGTGCACTCAGCACCGCTCGCCACAATGTTAGTGAGGCATGTTGTGCACCTCCATGCACAACATGGCAGGCACCGCGTGATGCCTGCCATGTTGTGCATGGAACTGTCATGTGTACCCCCCCACCCTCCCAGAGTCCCTGGGGGCCCGCAACGGGCTCCCCTTTCAGACTCCACCTGCCTTTCCATGGCGGCAATGCCCCACCGAAAGGCCACCGAAAGGCATTCCTCAATGCACATTGTAATATGGCTGGCGGTGTCAAACAGACACTGCCACCATATTGCAGCCTATTCTGCCCCGGTCAGAAGTCGAACGGAGCGGAAATGCGATGGACAGTCTTTCCATCTGCCGCGGACCCCCCAGCCATAATAATATGGTGGGGGGTCTCTCCTACAGGGATGGCGGGCGCATTGCCCCTGCCGGGCCAGCCATGACCACCGCCGGCCTGGCGGAGGCAATCTGCCCGCCATCCTAATGGGCCCCTAAGTCTCTAAATAAAAATTAAATAAATGGAGAATTAAGCTGGTCTTGTTGTCCATTAGTAACTTTTACTAGCTGATCCATTGACCAAATGGTGGGGTGTTTTAATGTTTCTTAAAGGTAAAACCATGGTAAACTGCAGATATATATAGTGTATAACATTTTAGACTAATTAGAATTAAATAAGACACTCCGCTAAAATCCAGCATCTCCTCCTCTAGTCTTCACTGAATCTTGGTAGCAGGGCGATTTGTGTGTATGAATGACTTGCAGTGTCATGGGCCCCACCGACGAGTAAAGTGTGATAGCTCCTAGGAAATATAGTGATGGTTTGGAGGATTGGATTGAAGCAGCGCTGGATCAGTTGCGTCCCCCGCTGTGAGCGTGAGCGGAGTGGGCTAGCCTGGCATATTCCAGTCCAGCGTAGGGGTGTGATCAATGACCCGGGGCACTGGGCGTGGTTTCATCCTGGTCTGAACAAGGAAGTAATTCATGCGTGTGTCTCTGTTGTGGCGTTGGAGCCACCAGGACCGCAATCGGCAATGTAGCACCTGTGACTTAAGTCCCACAACATGAGCAACATGGACGTAAGGGAGACCCACTGACCCTACATCCAATCATACTTCAAAACTTGAATGATCATGGACATGACACATCGGTGTGAAAATGAATGTTTAATACACATTCAGTGGAGGGTTGTAGCTGGAGCAGTACAGGGCCACGCATACCCCACTTCACAATGTTTGCACGTGGAGGGCCAGCCATAGTCCTTCATGGAATGACTAGTTCAGCGGAAGTGGAAGAGTCAAGTCCGCAGTCTGATTGCTGTGTCATTGGTAACAGAACCAAATATGGCAGTCCATGTTGAGGTCCAAGGTGAGTGTCTCTGAGTGTATGGGGGGGGACAGTGGAAGGTGATGATGCAAAGGGCAGAACCAAGCAGGAACAGGCCATATGGCGGAGATCAATGCCTCTACTTCCTTCTTACCAGCAAGGCAGGTTCATCCGCATCTTTGTCCTCTGCTGTTTCATCTGCCACACATGTGGGTGGGGGTATCCTGTCCGCAGCACAGTGTGGCAGTGATGCCTCAGGGGGCTGAGGTGGAATGTCTGCTTCACTGTGAGGCATTGACACATCAGGGGGGATGATGTGGATGGAGTGGAAGCAGCAGTAGTCATCAGTGCCAAGTCTTGTGGCAGCAATGCCATGAGGATGGGCTTCAGGGCATTGAGGAACCCAGCTACCTCTCGCTGGTGTGCAGCCATGGCAGCCGCACTTTCCTCCTGCGTCCAATCCATGTTGTCCATGAACCTCCGCATGTGTCCCAACTCCCGGGTGACATCATTGGACCTGCTCAGACTGGACAGTTGTTCTTGTCTCCGAGTCAGAACTCCAGCGATGTCAAGCATGGATCATTGGAGAGCATAGAGTTGACTGTGGTTGTCCATTAGGGACTGTGAGTGGTCCCTGATGTGACGTAGACACTCTTGTATGGCATCTAGTCTGGCTGCCATGAGGTTGAACCCCACAGCATCTGTTCAGCCATCTTCTCCTGGCACCCCAAAACACGTTGCTGGAAGTCCAGGTGTTGGTAGTGGTGGTCCTGGGAGACATTATATAACAACAAAGAATAGCGGTGGGTCAAAACAACTGAGAATAACTAACTATGCAACTGACAAACTGTGCTCTTAAACCGTGTTCGGTGACATAGCTTAACTCAAGTCAAAAGGGTACTTTATTCATGTTTGAAGAAAATACCCATCAGTACTCGACCTGTACCGCCCTTTTCACCATGTGGGTTCCTTCATACCATGAAGGAAGGTAGTCTACAACAGTCATTAGAAAGTTAGACTGGAGCGGGTCCTAGTGATAGATAACCAAATTGTGTGGGCGACAGGAGACTACTGTTAAGCAGTGCATGTGAAAAGTGTAATGAGTGACAAAGTGCTATTTAAAATTAGATAGACAGGAGGAAAAAAAAATGTAATAAACACCTCGCTGCTTCTAAATCAATAAAAAAGTAGTGCAAATCTAGTAGTTTTAACTAATAGCTACTAATATATTCTTAACCTGTCGACATGTTTCTGCAGGTTTAGGGACCCCGGTGGGGATGCACAAGTATTTTACCTTACTCGATGTATTTCTGAGGCGGTTTACAAACTGTAACAGCCACAATGTTATTTACTTGATAACTTGCCCCTGTGACCTTAAATATGTGGGCATGACCACAAGAAAAATAAAGATTTGCATCTCAGATAACAAGAGCACGATCAGATGCCGCAAACAATCAACCAAAATTACCAACCATTTTCTTGAGGTAGGGCATGTCCGAAGTGACTTCAAGTGGACTATAATAGAACAACCCTTGATACCCAGCCATGTAACAGATGTTCAAAAGTTCCTGTTTAAGAAAGAACAGAAATGGCCCACCGCTATTCTTTGTTGTTATATAATGTACTCCCGGGGGCTATAGCTGTGTGTGGTTGGTAAATATTCCCTTGGACCCTCCAATCCCTGTTTTGTTCATGGTCCTGGGAGACAGCCATGGTGGTGGGTACTGGCTGCTGTGTGGTGGGTGCAGGGGGTGGGGTCTCATCAATGCAGCTGGGCTGCCCTGCTCCTGAGGTGACTTGACGTAGCTGACGATGAACTCTTGGAGGGCGTCGGTGTCGAAGGCGTGGTGTTCCTCTTTGTCATCAGAGAATAGGGGTTCGTCTACTCAGCAGGAGGTGTTGGTTTCACCCCTGCAATGTGAAGGAGAGATGCAGTTTGACATTGTGTTCACATGTATGTTGACGCATTGTACATGCTTACATACAGACTGAATGACAATGTACATTGTGACTGTTTGGTAGGATGCTGCCTATTTGATGCGGGACAGTGGACATTTCCATGACATCACAGATGTGTGTCTGTACTTGGCCATCTTCAAATCACATTTCTCTGCCATGCCAGGAGGGATTGGCCTGTTTCTGCAGACAAGCAGCCCCAGCTGTGTCCCCTGTCCTGTTTTGGAGTTGTTGCAGTTTGTACCACCTTGTTATCAATGTTGATGTGCTACGCATGTTAAGTGTGTGTGCTGCATTTTGGGAGAGTCACCCCTGCAGCTCTGATTTGGATGCCCCTTGTCTCTTTCATGCGATGTGCCTTTGACTTCTGTGCTTTTTCAGTGCTGAGCTGTAGCCTACTTGGGTACATAGGTCTCTTGGTGGGAGTTGGGGTTTGGGGCATGGTTTGTCTGCAGATGCGTTGTTGACGTCAGGGGTTCTTTGTGCATGTGGATGTGTCTGAGTGTGACCTGCTCCTTTGCGGATGTGGTCCACACTCAGCCACCTCAGTGTTGTTGCATGTGACATTTCATGGTATATTGACTGCAGCAATGCTATTGGTCATGCAGTGTCACTTGCATTGTCAGTGTTGCTCACAGACACGCCGCATTGCTGGGCTTGACACATGTGCATGGGTTGGTTGTGAGATTGGTGGTGTGTGGGACGGGCCCCCTCTGTGCACATAGTCAACTGAGGCCTACTTGCTGTTCCTAGATGTGCTGCAGTGTGGCAAGGGTATCAGGGATCTGATCCAGAGTCATTTTGGGTGTACAGTGTGCTGTACTCAATTGTGCATGTGTGCCATTGTGCCCATCTCCCCCGTCGCCCCAGTCCCTGGTCATTACTCACCCTGTTGCTGTTGTTGGCGGTCTTGTTGAGCAGTGTCCGGTCCCCCACCTCCTGCCACCGTCTCCCCACTGATGACTGTGGAGACCATTTCCTCCATCTCATCCAGCTCCACCTGTGGCGCTGGACTGCCACCTAAGGTCTGCATTGCTGCCTTCTGGTTGTTGGCGAGTTTCTGCTTGGTTTTGCACTTCACATCATTCCAGCGCCTTTTGACCTCTTCCATTGACCTCTTCAGCACTCCGACTGCATTCATCTTGTCCACGATGGATTGCCACATCCCATTTTTTTTTGCCAATGACAGTGAAGGTGACGAACAGTAGTTAATGGTCTTTGACCCCCTCCGTTATCTGGATCCTGTTTTCCTGCGGACTGATTCGTGTTTTCCTCTTCTTCTGGTCCTTGCCTTTCCCTGACCCCGAGGTCCCAGCCTGGGACTCCGGGGGGCTTGTGGGGTTCGCGTTGTCCTCGACACTCGGTCCGGGTGCATCCATGGTGCTACACACTTTCTTTTTTCAAATGTTTTGTTTAACTGCTTTTTTAGTGTGTTTTCCCACATGAGGTGTGGGAATTGTAGGTCTGTTAGTGGTTTTTGTTGATTTTTGAATCGCGATTTGGGCCATCGCTGTTTTTTTGGCGTTGGTGTTACACATTTTTTTCGGCCTCGCGTTAATTATAACGTGGTCATTTGTCGCATTATTGTGAGACTATCGCATGGCATATTTTCCTGCAATGGACTGCGGTGTGGGAAGTTGCGTTAAGCAAATTTTGCGATAGTTAACACACGTTCTTGAGAATATTCGCCTTTGTTTTTCTGAGGCAGGGTTGGATTGGCAAGGCGGGCACTCTGGCAATGGCCGAGGGGCCGGTATCTAAGTTGCAGCTGTGGGCTGCTTTTTTGGGCAGCCTGGGGCCGATTCGGGCGATGTCTGTGTGGTTCGGATGCCACCAGCGGCCCAATGGGTGCCTGAGTGGCCTTTATGGGGGTGATGGGCGTCTATTACCTCGCTTTTATCAACGTGCAGGGGTGTCACTCCCGTTCTCTCGCAGGGCCAGCCCATTAATGTATGCATATTGAGCGAAGGCAGGGGGCCTGAGCAGAAGTGGCTTCATTTGTTTTCAGGTGTGTTTCACCAGTGTGAAGTAATCCGTGCATTTTTTTTATCTAAGTAAAGAAAACATTGCTCTGTCAGAGACCGCCCCCCCTTCCATTTATAAAACTGCGCTGAAGCAGTGTTTTGTGAAAAGGCAATATGCAAATGAGGGCCACTTTTTTAAGTGTGCCCGTGCTGATTTTTAATCCCAATCCAACCAGTAGCGGCTCCTGGAGGGAGTGCTGCTTGGCGGGGGGGGGCGCTAGTAAGCATTGGAATGTGGCCGAACGGAGGTTAGTAAACAAATAAATTATTAAACCAACTTTGTTGTTTGTGCTGAATCGCATTTGGCGATGCAGTGCCCGCAATGTGGCATGGCTTGGCCTGGGTCATGAAGGGGCCTAGCGCTGCGCTCAATAAGGGACACCACACACTGGTACTGGATCTGTGGCGGAAGACCCCAAGCGGTCTGAGGAGTGCATGCACTGCTACAATGTTGGAGAGAACCCGGATGGCTCTCTACAGGCATGTCTGGAGCAGTGCCAATACAGACAAGCATTTGCAAAGCAAAAGGTCTTGCATTAAGGAAAGTTCGACCTATTGGCGTTGCAAATAATAATGCAACGTCAATAGCTCAAACTTTCAGTAATGCGAGACCTAATGCATTGCAAATGCTTGTTCTTACTTTCTTTTCCAGGCACACAATGATTATCTGTCAATGCAACAATGTTATCCAGGTATCATTCATACAAAATAGTAAACCAATCCAAATGGTTCGGTCAACAGCGAATAAAGGGACAAAAATGATAATGAATGTGCGAAGTGAGAAAAAGAAAACACACAGTACTGGTAAACAACATAATGGTCTGAATATATTTTCAACAGAAAACAGTGACAAACTATATGCTGAGTAGTACCTTCGGGATCCCATGACCTAGAAAAGGGCCTAAATGTTCCCCCTGCTGATAACAACAGGAATGGATGCTACATTTGCGCATAGAGCTCACGAGTGAAGAAATGACCAGAGCTGTCCAACCAAAAGAATCAATTGGTGATGACTACAGGGAGGGTACCAAGCAGCAAAAGGCGGGATAGATGAACAAATTAAACAACCAGAGAAAAGGAATTTTAAAAAGCATGCCAACTAACCACGCAAAACTGGTGGGCATGTCCAAAGTCCATGATAGCCCATATACCCATATACCGAATACAGCATGCCTCGCAGAGTAGTGCATGCGCTGCCAAGGCTCGACCTAAAAATGGCTAGGAGTGGGGTAGGTGTATGGAGATAATGAAAGACAAGGAATGTCAATGATCTCTGCAACTACTGTTGGTTATTGTGATTTGCCGGCTGGGGCCGACTGAAGGAGCAACCATGTCACAGCAGAGTGTAGTGTGGTTTTACTTGTGTGCTTGGAATCGAAGAAAAGAATCCAGCATCAGGATTTTACTAATGGCCCAGAACAGCAAGCAAGTCGCCTCCCCTTGAATCAAGCATTTTGCACTGCTGTCCGGGCCTACCATGCTCTCTGTCCTGCCAGACCCCAAACTGAAGTGCCTGCCTGATCTGCACTGCCCACTGCAGCTACAACAGATTACAGAGTAATGGGCCCTTCGAGTTCAAACAAGGCAAGCCACTGCGGCTAAAATGCCCATCTAGCCGACCCCTCCTGCTCATCCTGCAAATAAAAGTTACTTTTATTGTGCTACATAATTTGTTTGAAATGAAGGAGCGTGCGGACTTGACTAAATGAGGTTTTGAATGTGCATGTTATTTGTAGAACTGTCGAGCTGGACTTGACTAAATGAGGTTTTGAATGTGCATGTTATTTGTAGAACTGTCCGAGCTCGACTAGGACAATCGCAGTTCTGAAAATAACATGCACATAGCTTTATGCTCAGGTCTATCTATTCTCAAAATGGCAAACGTGGCGAAGCTTCTAGCAAGTCTCGCCCCTTATTCTCATGAGAGCCAGTACCTGCATCACTGCATCGGTTGATCAGGCCTTTGCTATGGCCCCGAGACGGACCATGTACATTCCTCTGATAAGAACCGTTTTCTCAAGTCGGTAAAGTGTGAAAAACAGGAGAAGAGCAAAACATGCCCTCCCCACCTTGTAAACCTCAGAAAATGGAGACAGCCAAGAAAATGGAGTTGATCATTCAAACGCTGTTCTATGCGTAACGAAGCAGAATTAGTACACAAGATAATATGAGATCATATGCAAGCCAATAGCAAGCACTGCCTTGAAGCAAGATAAAGTGGAAAAGCAATAAAAACATAAAAGTAAGTCAAAGTCGATAATAAATCCTATAGCCCTACTTCTTACTAGGCAGGCATGTGTAACACAGTCCTACATTAAATATTGAAATAAGCTAAATAAGCCTAAAAGGGTTTGCGGTCGATGGTCATCACAGGACACTTGACCACATGAGTGGCAACACCTATATATTCTGCTGCATTTCCAGATTGACAAAAATCTGTAAACCTGGAAATGCGTCAGAATACTACTCCACCGACGTAGCGAGGCGCAATAAGGAGAAATGGTACCGTTTTAACTTTTTTCCTCTTTCTCGGGTTGCTGCATTCTGCAGCACACAGGTAGAGTAAATCTCCTCTTTTAATTGTTGTTGTATTGTTTTTGTGCAGGAAAAGTACTACTTCAAGCACAGAAACAATCTCCCTGCGACGCAGGCATGCTTGCACCATGGGGCAAGAGTGACTGTGTGGCCAATGGCAGCCAATTGTGCCCAGGCATAGGGAAATTTAGAGGGATGCGTCATATTGTTGCAAATGTGACGCAGTCCTGTGCTTTGAAAGTGCTGCGGCGTTTCGCAGCCAGAGGGCTCGAGGTGCTGCGCTGCAGTACTTTCTTGTAACTAAAGCGCTTTATACTTAAAAGTTGCTCAAAACAAACTCAAATCAGTGCAATGCCTATTAATTTTGAAGTAAAGTCCTTTCAATCAGCATTTGTAGACAAGGCTTTGAGTCAAAAATAAAACCTTGTTGCAGCAGGTTTTAACTTGGAGAAATGTTTTTATTTCCCCAAAATTCTCAAATGTTTCATGTGCACGGCACAGTACAGCACACATGTAATGTTGACGAGTTCGAAAGTATGTTATAGCACAGGCATGGCTCTAGGCGGCCTGTTTGACCACTAGCGAAGGAGAGCAGCAGCAGCCCCATTTCTTTGTAGACAGGGCTCTGCGCTGTTTCCCCATGGAATAAAGTTGCTGCACTTCATTGTGCAGCTTGTTAATAAATCTGTCCATAACTGTCTGATGAAGACACCACACTGCTTGGCAGTACACTGTCTTGATACGGAGGGCCCGATTCACAAAACTAACTTAAGACAAAATCCTAAACTTACTACTTTTGGTATTCACAGAAGTTAGGATTTTGTCTTACGTTTGTCTTAAGACAGACTTAAGACAGACTTAAGACAAAATCCTAACTTAAATCTGTCTTAAGTCTGTCTTAAGACAAACTTAAGACAAAATCCTAACTTCTGTGAATACCAAAAGTTGTAAGTTTAGGATTTTGTCTTAAATTAGTTCTGTGAATCGGGCCCATTGAATTTATATAGTCCTTACTTCCTCTTATGAAGCTTTGAAAAATACAGAACACTGCAATTGCATTTATTTGGGGGCAGATTTATGATGACCTTGCGCCTCCTTGCGCCGCAATTGCGTCACGTAATGTGACACAACGGCGGCGCAAACAATGCGCCCTATTTACAACGTGACGCATCTAGGAGATGCGTCACTTTGGAAACCCCTGCGCCATAAGGAGGCGTTCCTGCGCAGAGGGGGGCGTTCCTGCGCAGGAACGCCTCCTAAAAGTGGCAGAGTGAAATCTATGAGATTTCACTCAGCCACTTTCTACGTCAATTCCTTACGCCTGCTTGAAGCAGGCGTAAGGGTGACGCACAATACATTGAATAGGTGGCTCCTGTGCATTGCAGGAGTCATGTCGCACTTGCGACATGACTCCTGCAATGCGCCGCCCATATGCCGAGAGATGCGTCACGCATCCTCACTGCCTTGCACCATGGTGCGCCGCATCATAAATGCGGCGCACCATGGGTGGTGGAGCAGTGGCGCACTGTGGCGCATGTTAACTGGCGCATCCCTGGGGATGCACCAGTTAACATAAATCTGCCCCATAGTGCTTACTACCCCAGACGAGGCGTCGACGCGCTTTACGGCGAGTAACACGCTACTCCAGAACCCAAAAAGGATAAGTGGGGAATTAGTATAGGGAAATCTTAAATTTATTTGACCGGTGGACATGCGAGTGTTATTTGGATTGAAAATGGATAATTGAGCGATAGAAGAGGGAACGTTTTGCTTTTTTATAGCGCTTGTTACAGCTGATGAGGCATCAGATCATCTTTCGGTGAGTCGCACTATACTCCGGACCCCAAAACAGCAACTATCTCCCTCCAAAACACAAGCATACAGAACTTGATACTACAGGAGAGCGTTCTCTATGTTAAACAGCTTATAACATTTTACTACAAGAATTGGATGAGGCAAGGAACCGTTTCCTCATCCAGTCATCGGGGCAGATTTACAAGCCCCTTGCGACACTTTTACGCCGCCGTTGCGTCACTTTTGTGACGCAGCGGCGTCGTAAACAATGAGCCACATTGCGACACATTTACATCGTGACACATCTAGGAAGATGCGTCACGTTGTAAAGCCCTGCGCCAAATTATACCTGCGTCAGGTATAATGTATGCAGGGTGGGCATGCCGACGCAAGAAAGCCTCGTAACAGGGACGCAGTGAAATCTACAAGATTTTACTGCGCCACTTCTATGACGCCACTGCGTCAACATCATGCGCCTGCTTGAAGCAGGCGTAAGGAGTGACGCAGCACAATAGGAATAGGCATTCATGAGCATTGCTGGAGTTGCGTCGTGCTTGCGACACAACTCCAGCAATGCGTCACCTTTAAACCAACAGATGCTTGACTCATCCGTCAATCCTTGCGCCATGATGTGCCGCATTGTAAATGCGACAAATCAAGGTTTTTTTTGAGTGACCCAAGTAAACTGACGCATTGTGCTATAACACAGAGATGTGTTCGTTTCGTGTAAATCTGCCCCTCCGTTCTTAAAGTGGGAACAGCAAAAATGCGAAAGAAAATGACAGCAGAAGGGAAGGGGCTGTAAGCAGGGGGCAAAACTGTTGGTCTGAGGCGTGAAAACTACAGTAAATAAATTATGATGAAACGAAATGGAAAAGGCAAAGTTATGAAAGTAAAGTAAGGTGCAAAAGGTGCTGAAAATTGAGAAAAGGCAAAATGAGAAATCAAAGTGACAAAACAATGAAGTGGAACAAAATGCAACTAGAGATTACATTTAAAAAAATAAACTGGACCAAGGATGGCTTCTAATCTAAGCAGGAAGTACCGAAACCCCTACAGATTGTTCTGCCAGGTTTATCAGATCCTTCAGTTTTACATCAAACTGTGGGCTAATTACACCACACTTGTTTAGTCTGCGTGTAGGCAGCATTGGACTAGCAAGTGGACAACGTGTAATATTTTGATTTTTCACACTAAATATGGTAATTAAATAGATATAATTTACTGGATAAACATAAAATGAATGCCCAATAATTAATGACGTGTTTCTTGCTCTGCTGGCGGTTCGGTGCTTGCAATACATTATGGGTAAGCTGGATTTACCAGTGCTTGTTTTCAAAGTCCGTACTCGACTTCAATAAAGACTAAAGACTGCAATGCCACTGACAGCCAACAGAGGCCCTCAGAGGGGTTACATCGTCACGCTAGCGCTGCGGCTCCGCCTGAACCAATAAAAATAATACTTTGGTGACCTTTGTTTCTCCTGTTAGTACCAGAAGCGACTGTGAGTAGAGCCGGGGGATCATGGGAAAAATTAACTCTTTTAGAGGCTCGAGCGGGACACAATGTACAGTATCTCAATAACACAAGGACTTACATTTAAATCTTCCAACTGTGTTGGAGCTTGTCACACCGTGCATGTTTGGGCAATCTATGTTCTTTGTACTCGATCACAGATCTCATTCCTACAGAAATCTTTCAAAAATTACAAAACAAATCCGTTATCAGCGCCACACAATTTTTTTTTTTTTGTAAAAATATACTTTATTTAAAATTATTTGTCAGGTTTACATTTTAAGCAGTCCCTTCTATTTGGGTGCTGTACATTTAACCATTCTCAAAGAAGCGCCCGCAGGCTATCTTTGGTGGTTTTCCATCAAGATTTCTCATTTTACCTATCCAGACCAACTCCTGATTTTCCAGGTTTCCTTTGCCCACTCTTGTCCAAATCTATGGGTGTCTATGCACATGTAAGAGAACATTTTAGTGAAAACAAGTTTTTGGCATTCTTTTTCCGTGATTGCTTGGTGTTTGTACAAGGAAAGCTTCCTGTTTTCCCACATCGCCTCTTTCACGCAGTTTATTATTCTCCATAGCGTCCTTTCTTTATTTGCATTGCAATTCATGCCCAAACCATAGAGAACCAGTTCATAGGACAGGGATGCCTGTCCTGTTAATTCTTTAATGAGCTGTCCCATTGCCTTCCACATGCTTTGTGCTCCGCTGCAGTTCCAAAAGAAGTGCATCAGGGATTCATCTGCTGAACAGCCTGGTGTTGGACATCTTGCTGTTTTTGCCAGTTTCCTTGCATGTTGGAATTGCTTCACTGGTAGGCATTTGGATACCATCATCCATGCCAAGTCTTTCTGGGAGTTTGTCAAGTCTTTGTGGTTCACCATCTCCCAAACCTTCCCTGATTGCTTCTCTGATAAGTTGTTTACCATTGTCACTGAGTCCGTTTCTTTCAGTTCTTTGCTTAAGGCCATCTGGGGTGTGATGTCCTTCGCTTGAATTTGCCTCTCTTCCAGCTTCTTGAAGAAAGGTTTGATGCCTTTGTACGCAGGGGGTGGTTCTAGTAAAAAAGGCTTTGTATTATCCAGTTTACAAATCCCTACTCTTGATAAGATGAAGCTTGTAGCAAACAGTGTGTAGGCAGCCACATGTGAGTCTTTCTTTGCATTCCCCAGTACGTTTTTAACAAAATGTGACATCAGGAAGTCATGGAGGTTTGGCAGGTCTTTCCCTCCTTTTGTGGGTAGTTTGAAAACTGTGACTCTTTTTAGTTTTTCAATTTTTGACCCCCAAAAGAAGTTTGAGAAAAGTCTTTGTGTCACTTTTGTCCACCTGTATGATGGAGGGAAAATCATGGCAATAAACATCAGGATTGGTAGACATATTGCTTTCAGCACCAAGACTTTCCCTTCCAGGGAAAGTTTTCTTGTCGTCCAGAGCGCCATTTTCTGCTTGAGCTTTGTCTGGATCTTCTCCCAGTTTATTTCTCCCTTCATGTCCTGTGAAAAAAGAATCCCCAGTATTTTTACCGGGTCTTTGGAAGGTTTCACTGGGAGCTGAGACCGTTTGTCCCATTGTCCCACCGTCATGCAGTGCATTTTCTCCACATTCACTTGTTGCCCAGCTGCTAGGAAAAAGAGTTGGGTTATAAGGAAGGTTCTTTTTATGGATCTAGCATCAGTGCAAGCAATGGTGACATCGTCCATGTATGCTACACATTTGACCTGTTTGCCTTGGCTGCCCGGTACCAGAGGGCCAGTTATGCACTTGTCCTTCCTGATGGCACATAGGAGAGGTTCAATTGCACATACAAAGAGTGCCGGTGATAAGGGGCATCCCTGTCTGACCCCTGATTCAATGTGGAACCCCTCAGATAGTGTACCATTTATAAGGACCTGACTTTCACATCCAGTGTATATTAAGCCAATAGTTTTGATGAAACCTTCTGGGAATCCCATTTTCCTGAGCACTTTGAAAAGGTATTCATGACTTAGGGAGTCAAAGGCTTTCTGGAAATCAAGGGCCAAGATAGCTAGTGGATTCCCCCTGTCTTTCGCTAACCACAAGGTGTCTCTAATGATGGTCAAGCTGTCCCAGATTTTCCTTCCTGGGACCGCACATGTTTGGTCTGGGTGCACGATGGTTGCCAGCACCTTTCTGCATCTTCCTGCCTGGACTTTACTTAGGATCTTACTGTCCACATTCAAGAGGGTGATTGGCCTCCAATTGTTGATGTCCAGCTTGTCCCCCTTTTTCTCCAGCAGTTTGATGATGCCCTGTGGAAAGGAGGGGGGTAAAACATTTTTTCCCAAGCATTCTTTCAACAGACTCCAAAAATCCTTTGCAATAAGCCCCCAGAAAGCTTTGTAAAACTCCCATGGAAGGCCGTCTTGCCCAGGGGCTGATCCTTTTGGGGCTTCCTGAATGATTTGGAAGAGTTCTTCTCCTGAAATGGGGGTGGTTAGAAAATGTTGTTCCTCTTGGGATAAAGAGCTCTGCAAAGACCCTAGAAAATCTTCACATGCACTTATATCTGATGGCTGTTTTTTGTACAATTGGGGAAAAAAGGCTGTTGTTATTTTCCCTACTTTCTCTGTGCCCTTTTGTGTTTGTCCATTTGTATTTTTCAGTTCATTCATTACCTTTTGCACTTGCTGTGCCTTTATGAAAAAGAACCTTGAGCACTTTTCATCTTCTTCAAAGATCTTGACCCTGGAGTTAAAAATGTGTTCTTTCCCTTGTTGTTTCAGCCATTCTTTCAGTTCTGTTTTTGTTTTTTCTCTTTCCTCCCCTACTTCCATTCCACCCCTTTCCAGGTTTTCTAGCGTGATCATTCTTTGTTGTATTTCATCAAATTTTTGAAACTTTTCCTTGCTTTTGATCATGCTCTGTTTTCTGAAAAAAAGTTTTGTTTGTTTTTTTACCTCTTCCCACCATTCTGCTAAGGATGGGAAACTTTCCTTTCTGGTTTTTAAGTTGTTGTACATATCACTGTAATTTTTACATATATTTTCCTCTTGTAATAACAAGATGTTCATTTTCTACACACCCCTCCCCATTTGACAAATGTGTGAGATTTCAACAGTTGCTTTCAAGATTTTGTGGTCTGACATCCCACTCTTGTTTGTTTCATAATTCCTTGTTTTTATATTTTTGGAGGTGAAAATGAATCAATTCTTGATTTGACTTTGCCACTTTCTGCTTCCCATGTGAACCTTTGTTTTGACCCTGATTTTGCCCCTGTATCTGACAGTTGCAAATCTTTACACATGTTTTTGAGACATTTTGCAGACTTATCAATTTCGTAACAATTTTTCTTGCCACATCTGTCTGTGGGGTTTATGATGCAGTTTAAATCCCCTGTTAACACCATTGGGGTTGCACCTGCAATAAAAAATGGGAGCATTTCAAACAGGGACATTCTTTCATGCTTGTCGGTTGGTGCATAAATATTACAGACCTTAAAGGTGGTGTTTCTGTATTGTATGGTGACCATCATAGCCCTGCCTGGCTGTATAATTTTAGTATCAAGGATTGCCATTTCTTTGTTTTTTATGAGAATGCCTATTCCAGCATTCTTGTTTTCACCCCCAGACCATTTGAAGGGGCCTTCTTCCCAATATTTGGATATGTGACCGTAGTCCGTGGAGTGGGGAATTGCACATTCCTGTAAACATATAATGTCCCCTTTTTGTACTTTGCAGAGCTCAAACACTGACGCTCTTTTTACTTGTGAGCCCATTCCTCGGGTATTCCATGATATGATGTTAAACATTATATTTGCACTTGTGATTACTTTGCACGGTATACAATACATGTTAAACCTGAACATTTTCAAAGCTCAATGGCGACCAGATGCTGTCACATATTTGCTGATTGCTTTCACTGTTTTGCGTCTCTTGCCCGCCAATTTCTTCTGCTCCCCCTAAGTATCGGGACTGTAGAAAAAGGTCTTTGTGGGGGGTTACTCCTACCTCTTGTGAGAATAAGCTATATCCTAGGTCTTCTGAGTCTGAGAGGTCCCCTAGTACACTATACCTGGACCCTGAGCAGTTCTCTTTTGGTAGAGTTTTCTTCCTAGTTTCTTTCTGTTCTCTTGCGGCCGGACCACTTGGGTCCACCGTTTGTTTTTTAATTTTGATTTTATTTCTTTTCTTAACCATCTGCATTTGGCCCTCGGTAGTTTTTGTTTCCTCTTCTGGGGAGGTCTGTTCTTCTCTTTCCCTTTTTTCCTGTGCCCTGTCCTTGGCTTCTTTGATGATGTTATATATATCTGTAGGGATAAGAGTACAATCTGAATCTATTTCCCTGTCTTCCACTTGTGAGTCTATGTCTGACATCCCTTTAACTTTCTTTTCACTTTCCTCTATTTCTGTCATTTGAGTTTCCTCTACTACCTGTGTACTTTCCTTTGTTTGTTCCTGTTCTGCCTGTGGGGTAGGGGTAGGTGCAACCTGTATTAATTGTTTTTTTGTGCTGGGTGTTTCCCGGTGCCTCCATCACTAACTGTCTTAAAGATTAATGATGCCAGTACTGCGGCGTAAGGTTTACTATCTCCTGGTTGGTGATGTTTGGCAGCTGCAGATGCCGCATATGAGAATCTTTGCTTTGGGCATGCTCTATAAATGTGCTCTTTGGATCCACATAGGTTACATGATTTGGGGGCATTACATTCGGTGTGTTTGTGGCCTATGTCCCCACAGAACTTGCAACCCTCATTTTTGCATTCTTCTTTAAGGTGGCCAAAACTTAAACAGTTCCTACAATATTGCGGTTGGCTTGGGTAGTTTAAATAGCCTCTGTTTGGGCCCAATGCAAAGGTTTGTGGGAGGTGGGTCACTCCGCCAGCAAGGTTTGGTTTAAGTATCACAAAAAACTTTCTCTTGCCATTCCAGATTCCAAACTTATTTCTCTGTAATATACCTCCCCTCACCTTTGCGCAAAACCGGTTTAAAAAACATTCAATCTCCCATGTAGACACATGGGCATTGTACATATGGACAATTACTGGCACCTCCTTTGCTGCTGCCATAGCAGTCATTTTTACCCCCTTGAGGTTCTCATGTGAACACATGAGTGACACACCCTGTAAAAAAAATTCATATTTCAGCTCTGTAAAAAACGTAATTTCAAAAAAACCTCTATCTTTGTTTTGCTGTACACATTTTAAATCCTTAGCAGTACATTTGAATACTTTTTCAAGTATTTCCTTCACTACATACTCTAGATCCTTAGTACCTCTGTACTCTTCCTCTATTTCGATTTTTATGGCAAGCTCCCCATACTGGAGCGTTTGTTTCGCCATCCTATCTGAGCACTTTCTCCCTGTGCTTAGGGCATCATTTTGGCTCTGATTTTAGGCCCTCTGTGGCCGAGCCCCGTGACTGCCCGCACAAGTTTATACCAAGTTCAAAGTCAGTGTTCAAAAGTCCCTCGTTTTCCCAGGGATGCAGGGCCCTTCTGTCTGCCACTCGCTTTAAGTTAGAAGTGAGCCGAGGTGCCGTTGAGGAGCTCTGGGTGGAAAGTGGGGGCGCGGGCCTGATTAGGCGAAAAATCCAGAGTGGGATCCCAGGGATGGCAGGAGAATCACTGATGGGGGCACGGGTCTCTGTGCCTCAAAACGGGGATGCACTCGAGTGGAAGTGCGAGCCCCACTGATGTTTGGGGTGGTATTTGCGGGGGGGGTGGAAAGGGGCTTCCAGCCCAGTGCTAACAAAGAGTGAGAATCCTTTCTCTCTCGCTTGCGCCACCAGCCACCTTCCGAGTGTTTGAGCTCTGCAAAGCACAAAAAGGGGACATTATATGTTTACAGGAATGTGCAATTCCCCGCTCCACAGACTACAGTCACATATCCAAATATTGGGAAGAAGGCCCCTCCAAATGGTCTGGGGGTGGAAACAAGAATGCTGGAATAGACATTCTCATAAAAAACAAAGATATGGCAATCCTTGATACTAAAATTATACAGCCAGGCAGGGCTATGATGGTCACCATACAATACAGAAACACCACCTTTAAGGTCTGTAATATTTATGCACCAACCGACAAGAATGAAAGAATGTCCCTGTTTGAAATGCTCCCACTTTTTATTGCAGGTGCAACCCCAATGGTGTTAACAGGGGATTTCAACTGCATCATAAACCCCACAGACAGATGTGGCAAGAAAAATTGTTACGAAATTGATAAATCTGCAAAATGTCTCAAAAACATGTGTAAAGATTTGCAACTGTCAGATACAGGGGCAAAATCAGGGTCAAAACAAAGGTTCACCTGGGAAGCAGAAAGTGGCAAAGTCAAATCAAGAATTGATTTCATTTTCACCTCCCAAAATATAAAAGCAAGGAGTTATGAAACAAACGAGAGTGGTATGTCAGACCACAAAATCTTGAAAGCAACTGTTGAAATCTCAAACATGTGTCAAATGGGGAGGGGTGTGTGGAAAATGAACATCTTGTTATTACAAGAGGAAAATATATGTAAAAATTACAGTGATATGTACAACAACTTAAAAACCGGAAAGGAAAGTTTCCCATCCTTAGCAGAATGGTGGGAAGAGGTAAAAAAACAAACAAAACTTTTTTTCAGAAAACAGAGCATGATCAAAAGCAAGGAAAAGTTTCAAAAATTGTATGAAATACAACAAAGAATGATCACGCTAGAAAACCTGAAAAGGGGTGGAATAGAAGTAGGGGAGGAAAGAGAAAAAACAAAAACAGAACTGAAAGAATGGCTGAAACAACGAGGGAAAGAACACATTTTTAACTCCAGGGTCAAGATCTTTGAGGAAGATGAAAAGTGCTCAAGGTTCTTTTTCATAAAGGCACAGCAAGTGCAAAAGGTACTGAATGAACTGAAAGACACAAATGGACAAACACAAAAGGGCACAGAGAAAGTAGGGAAAATAACAACAGCCTTTTTTTCCCAATTGTACAAAAAAGAGCCATCAGATATAAGTGAATGTGAAATGAAATGAAATGAAAAGAAACTTGCTAAAGCGTACTGTGGCCAAGCGGCTTCCTGGCGCTGAGAACTGGGCCTGACTCTACGAAGAATCCAGAGGGACTAACAAGGGAATGCCTGGGAAAACAGAAACGTTTTCAGGGCTTTACGGAAGAAAGTGTAGGTGGGGATAGAACGAATAGAGAGAGGAAGACTATTCCAAAACTGGGGAGCAAGAACCGAAATGCGGGTGCCCCCTGTTCTGGATTTACGGAAGCGGGGAATTTGGAGGAGAGAGAGAGAAGAGGAGCGGAGGGTGCGGGTAGGGGTGTATGGAGTGATCAAGGAAGTAATGAAAAGGGGAGATGTATGGGTGTAGGCCCGAAAGGCCAGGCAAGCCAATTTAAAGAAGGATCTAAAGTGCACGGGGAGCCAATGGAGGGACTTGAGTACGGGCGTGATGTGGGAGAATTTGGGAAGACGAAGAATAAGGCGGGCTGCCTGATTTAGAATGGCCTGTAAACGTCGGGTTTCGTAAGCAGGAATGCCCACGTAGAGGCCGTTCCCATAGTCAAGGCGGGAGGTGATAAGAGCCATGACTATGGACTTAAGGGCATCCGTGGAGAAGTACCGGGATATTTTCCGGATGAGGCGGAGGGATAAGAAACAGGAGGATACGATGGAGCTGACTTGGGCATGCATGGTAAGGTCATGACTGACCTTGATGCCTAAGGTTCGGACGGAGGAAACCGGTGAGGGAGGGGGACCAAAGGAAGAGGGCCAGTGAGTCGGAGACCAAGGATTGGAGGGGCCGCCAGTGAGGACAAGCTCCGTTTTATCCGGGTTGAGCTTTAGATGGTTAGTGCTCATCCATTCAGAAATAAAAACTAAGGTGGAACTAAGAAAAAGAGGAGAATCCAAGGAAGAAGAAAGGTCAAAGACGAGCTGGAGGTCATCCGCGTAGTTGTACACGGAGACCCCCTGCTCGCGGAGGGAAAGAATAAGAGGGTAGATGTAAAGATTAAAGAGGAGAGGGGAGAGAGAAGAACCTTGGGGCACACCGCACGTGACTGAGCGGGGAGGAGCGGAAAAGCCCGAGAGATGGACAGCTTGGGACCTGCCTTGGAGGAAGGATGCTAGCCAAGAGTGTGCTGTGCCCCTGATGCCCGCTGCGCTGACACGGTCGAGAAGGATGTCATGGTCGACCGTGTCAAACGCAGCGGACAGGTCGAGGAGCACCAGGGCTTGGGGAATATTGATGTCAGCTTTCCCCTTAAGTTCGTCCAGAACAGCGATGATCACAGTCTCCGTGGAGTGTCCTGGTCGAAAGCCCGCCTGATGGGGGGCCAGGAGACAATTTTCCTCGACGTACGAAGACAGGCAAGATGTTACATAGCTTTCAAGGATCTTCCCCAAGTAAGGGAGAAGAGAGATGGGCCTGAAATTAGAGGGGATAGAAGGGTCGAGTCCGGGTTTTTTAAGAATGGGAAGAACCATAGCGGTTTTAAAAGAAGTAGGGACAGAGGGGCACATGCATCATTGAGATATTTTGCACTTCTTAATTTGCGAAAAATAACGAATCGCAAATTAAGAATTGCAAAATGCTATGCATCATTATTTTCGGTATTCATTTGTGATTCGGTAAAAATCGCAATTTTTACCGAATCCCAAATAAATACCGAATTCTTAAGTTAATTTTCGCAATTCCCATTGATTCCTATGGGCCAAAAGGCCCATAGGAGTCAATTGGAAGGCATTAGCAAATTGCGAGTGGCACTTCCAAGGACCCCCCCATGCACCCCTGAAATGTATTTTTCGCATCATGTTTCACACACACATGTCCTAAGGACATGTGTGTCCGTAACATGAATGTTGAAAAAAAAGCATTTTCAGCATTTTAAACACTTTTTCCAAATTTACCGAGTGGTTCAATCACTCGGTAAATTTGCCACCCTAATTGCGATTTCGCACTTTTAAAAGTAATGATGCATTGCTTTCAAGAAATCGCACATCTGCGACTTCCTAAAAGCAATCGCAATTTTAGAACTCGCAAAAATGTTACGAATTCTAAAATTGCTTCATGCATCCCAAAAAGCACTTTTGGAATCGCAAACGGCCGATTTTAAGGAATCGCGCCGTTTGCGACTCCAAAAATGCTTGATGCATGTGGGCCAGAGCCCAGAGCCAGAGAGGTATTAAGCAGAGCAAGAGGGGGAGCAGGACAGCTGGTGAAGAGGGCTTTAAGAATCCGTGCCGGAGCACAGTCAGCCGGAGAACCGGACTTGACTTTTGAGAGCAAGTTAAGAAAGCAGTTAGTGGAAATAGGAGGAAAGTGGTCCAATGAAGAAGGGGGCAGAGGAAGGGGAGGGAGAGCACAGGGTTGGCGAACCATGGGAATGTTAGCTTTGATGTTGGCAATCTTGTCAATGAAATACTCATTGAGTGAGAAACAGAGGGACTGAGTGGGGGCAGGACTAGTGCTCGTGCGATCGGATGTGGCGAGATGATGGACGAGGGAAAAAATTTCACGGGGTTTATTGGCAGAGAGGGCGACTCTCTCAGTGAAATAGTTGGCTTTGGCCGTCAAGATCGCTTTTTTATAGTTGTTGAGAAGGAGTTTGTATTTTGCCCGGAGAGTGGGGCAATAGTTACGTCTCCAGTGGCGTTCCGAACGCCTAAGGTCGAGTTTAAGGTCTTTGAGCTCCCTAGTAAACCATTTATGTGCATCATGGGGGCGGACTGCTTTGACTTTTTTAAGCGGGGCGACCTGATCACAGGAGGAGGAGAGCCAGGTGCTGATGGCATTAGTCTGAGAATCGAGAGAGAGGCCGGTAAGATCAGGCACTGAGGAGGCCAGGGAAGACAAAAGGAGAGTAAGGTCCGTTTGGTTCCAGCTGCGGGCTAGCACGTTCTTAGGTAGGGGGGGTTTGGCAGAAGAAGCAGAAAAAATACGAAAAGAGATAATAAAATGATCAGACCAGATGCAGGGAGATATAGAAAAGAAAGAAACGTCATGGCGCAGTGACCAAATTTGGTCAAGAGTGTGACCCTTAGCATGGGTAGGGGCTGCGATGTGAGACGAGAAATTTAAACACTGGAGGGTAGCAGAAAAGTCTTTAGAAGTGGAATTTTCCTCTGGGTCATCAGGCCAGTAGTTGAAGTCTCCGAGTAGGATGACCGATGAATTATTGACCGCCAGAGTGGCCAGGAGACCCTGCAGAGTGGCTACAAATAAAGGCATGGGTTGGGGGGGCGATACATGAGGACAATGGTGAGAGGATCTGGGAGGTTGAGGGATCGGGCCACCAGCTAGTCCACATTGGGTATGGGGGTGTGGTCGAGAAGCTGGAATTTTAGGGTGGAACGAATAATCATCGCCACACCGCCTCCGGCCTTTCCGGCCGGGCGATCCGCTCGAAGAGCATAATAAGTATCGGGAAGAATGGCCAAAAGGTCCGGAAGGGAGTCGGCGGAAAACCAGGTTTCCGTGAGAAATAGGTAGTCTGGAGAATCCGTGCTCAACAGATTAAAAAGTTCCAACTGGTGCTTGACTGCCGAGCGGGTGTTAAGCAGGCAGGCTGAAGCTGAGGGGGGAGAGGGTGGAGGACAGGATGCTGATAGAGGGGCAGAAGAGGAGAGAGTAAGGCTGTGAGAGGGAGAGAATGACCGGGGGAGATGGGGTGCAAGAATACCAGAAGTCTCAAGACATTGCACCAATGAAGGGGGAAGCGAACAAGGGACCATGAGTGCAGAGAGTTGGGCGGAGGAATAGACCTGGGGACAAGCAGGGTCTGTGGCCCCTAGTCCCGGCCGGTCGCGGACGGGCGCAGACGGGCTTGCCTTAGGCGCCCCCGCTGCGCCCGTCCGCTGCGCGTACGCGGGAGACACATGATTTATAGTGACGTTCAGGCCGTGGCCTGGTAGAGGTGGGCGTGGCTAGAGGGGAGGCTCGCTGATGGCGGCGAGCGAGGAAAGCCTGACCCGCAGCAGCGATCACCTCGGCTGCGCGGGGGGTGAGAAGGCGAAACAGGCGTCCCTAAGGGAGAAGGGTAGGCAGAGGTGAGTTTAAAAACAAGCGCAAGAACGCAAAATATTTTTTAAAAAATCAGGGATTTGAGTAAGCTATGCTCCCACGAAGTCTCAGGAGAGTCTGATGATCCGAGCTCGTAGTCAGCTCCTAACCTAATGAAAAGTTAGCGGGGCCTGGTAGAGGTGGGCGTGGCTAGAGGGGAGGCTCGCTGATGGCGGCGAGCGAGGAAAGCCTGACCCGCAGCAGCGATCACCTCGGCTGCGCAGGGGGCGAGAAGGCGAAACAGGCGTCCCTAAGGGAGAAGGGTAGGCAGAGGTGAGTTTAAAAACAAGCGCAAGAACGCAAAATATTTCAAAAAATCAGGGATTTGGGTAAGCTGTGCTCCCACGAAGTCTCAGGAGAGTCTGTTGATCCGAGCTCGTAGTCAGCTCCTAACTTAATGAAAAGTGGGCGTGGCCTGGTAGAGGTGGGCGTGGCTAGAGGGGAGGCTCGCTGATGGCGGCGAGCGAGGAAAGCCTGACCCGCAGCAGCGATCACCTCGGCTGCGCGGGGGGCGAGAAGGCAAAACAGGCGTCCCTAAGGGAGAAGGGTAGGCAGAGGTGAGTTTAAAAACAAGCGCAAGAACGCAAAATATTAAAGAAAATCAGGGATTTGGGTAAGCTATGCTCCCACGAATCTCAGGAGAGTCTGGTGATCGAGCTCGTAGTCAGCTCCTAACTTAATGAAAAGTGGGCGTGGCCTGGTAGAGGTGGGCGTGGCTAGAGGGGAGGCTCGCTGATGGCGGCAAGCGAGGAAAGCCTGACCCGCAGCAGCGATCACCTCGGCTGCGCGGGGGGCGAGAAGGCAAAACAGGCGTCCCTAAGGGAGAAGGGTAGGCAGAGGTGAGTTTAACAACAAGCGCAAGAACGCAACATATTTAAAAAAATCAGGGATTTGGGTAAGCTATGCTCCCACGAAGTCTCAGGAGAGTCTGGTGATCCGAGCTCGTAGTCAGCTCCTAACTTAATGAAAAGTGGGCGTGGCCTGGTAGAGGTGGGCGTGGCTAGAGGGGAGGCTCGCTGATGGCGGCGAGCGAGGAAGATTTTCTAGGGTCTTTGCAGAGCTCTTTATCCCAAGAGGAACAACATTTTCTAACCACCCCCATTTCAGGAGAAGAACTCTTCCAAATCATTCAGGAAGCCCCATAAGGATCAGCCCCTGGGAAAGACGGCCTTCCATGGGAGTTTTACAAAGCTTTCTGGGGGCTTATTGCAAAGGATTTTTGGAGTCTGTTGAAAGAATGCTTGGAAAAAAATGTTTTACTCCCCTCCTTTCTACAGGGCAACATCAAACTGCTGGAGAAAAAGGGGGACAAGCTGGACATCAACAATTGGAGGCCAATCACCCTCTTGAATGTGGACAGTAAGATCCTAAGTAAAGTCCTGGCAGGAAGATGCAGAAAGGTGCTGGCCTCCATCGTGCACCCAGACCAAACATGTGCGGTCCCAGGAAGGAAAATCTGGGACAGTTTGACCATCATTAGAGACACCTTGTGGTTAGCGAAAGACAGGGGGAATCCACTAGCTATCTTGGCCCTTGATTTCCAGAAAGCCTTTGACTCCCTAAGTCATGAATACCTTTTCAAAGTGCTCAGGAAAATGGGATTCCCAGAAGGTTTCATCAAAACTATTGGCTTAATATACACTGGATGTGAAAGCCAGGTCCTTATAAATGGTACACTATCTGAGGGGTTCCACATTGAATCAGGGGTCAGACAGGGATGCCCCTTATCACCGGCACTCTTTGTATGTGCAATTGAACCTCTCCTATGTGCCATCAGGAAGGACAAGTGCATAACTGGCCCTCTGGTACCGGGCAGCCAAGGCAAACAGGTCAAATGTGTAGCATACATGGACGATGTCACCATTGCTTGCACTGACGCTAGATCCATAAAAAGAACTTTCCTTATAACCCAACTCTTTTTCCTAGCAGCTGGGCTACAAGTGAATGTGGAGAAAACGCACTGCATGACGGTGGGACAATGGGACAAACTGTCTCAGCTCCCAGTGAAACCTTCCAAAGACCCGGTAAAAATACTGGGGATTCTTTTTTCACAAGACATGAAGGGAGAAATAAACTGGGAGAAGATCCAGACAAAGCTCAAGCAGAAAATGGCGCTCTGGACGACAAGAAAACTTTCCCTGGAAGGGAAAGTCTTGGTGCTGAAAGCAATATGTCTACCAATCCTGATGTTTATTGCCATGATTTTCCCTCCATCATACAGGTGGACAAAAGTGACACAAAGACTCTTTGCAAACTTCTTTTGGGGGTCAAAAATTGAAAAACTAAAAAGAGTCACAGTTTTCAAACTACCCACAAAAGGAGGGAAAGGCCTGCCAAACCTCCATGACTTCCCGATGTCACATTTTGTTAAAAACGTACTGGGGAATGCAAAGAAAGAGTCACATGTGGCTGCCTACACACTGTTTGCTACAAGCTTCATCTTATCAAGAGTGGGCATATGTAAACTGGACAATACAAAGCCTTTTTTACTAGAACCACCCCCTGCGTACAAAGGCATCAAACCTTTCTTCAAGAAGCTGGAAGAGAGGCAAATTCAAGCGAAGGACATCACACCCCAGATGGCCTTAAGCAAAGAACTGAAAGAAACGGACTCAGTGACAATGGTAAACAACTTAACAGAGAAGCAATCAGGGAAGGTTTGGGAGATGGTGAACCACAAAGACTTGACAAACTCCCAGAAAGACTTGGCATGGATGATGGTATCCAAATGCCTACCAGTGAAGCAATTCCAACATGCAAGGAAACTGGCAAAAACAGCAAGATGTCCAACACCAGGCTGTGCAGCAGATGAATCCCTGATGCACTTCATTTGGAACTGCGGCGGAGCACATAGCATGTGGAAGGCAATGGGACAGCTCATTAAAGAATTAACAGGACAGGCATCCCTGTCCTATGAACTGGTTCTCTATGGTTTGGGCATGAATTGCAATGCAAATGAAGAAAGGACGCTATGGAGAATAATAAACTGCGTGAAAGAGGCGATGTGGGAAAACAGGAACCTTTCCTTGTACAAACACCAAGCAATCACGGAAAAAGAATGCCAAAAACTTGTTTTCACTAAAATGTTCTCTTACATGTGCATAGACACCCATAGATTTGGACAAGAGTGGGCAAAGGAAACCTGGAAAATCAGGAGTTGGTCTGGATGGGTAAAATGGGAAATCTTGATGGAAAACCACCAAAGATAGTCTGCGTGCGCTTCTTTGAGAATGGTTAAATGTACAGCACCCAAATATAAGGGACTGCTTAAAATGTAAACCTGACAAATAATTTTAAATAAAGTGTATTTAAAAAAATTTAAAAAAAGAAGGAATTTGTAATTGTTCGGTCATTTTGGGAAGATCTTTGAGATTTTTGAGATCTGAACATATCTGTAACTATAAGACAAAATTGGATACTGGGAAGCTGATCGTTATATGCTCTCAGGGATCAAAATATGGCGCAAATTATAACAAAGTAGAAAGTCTTAACAGTACATACATTCTAACTAACAACAATGTGTCACGTCAGAGCTCATGCTAGGTGATAATAGCAACAAGATCAACTGTCAGAGCTTGTATCTGTCTTACTTCTAACGCTCGAGATCTTTAAATAATGTCGTTCTATTTGTATTCATTAAAAATGATGGGCCTCATTTATGAAAATTGACGCATCGCTGCGTAATAACAGCAATGCGTCACTTTTCACTGCGCCCTCCTTGCACCACCAATGATGCGTCATATTTACAGTATGACGCATCATTGCGCAAGGAGTTACAGATACGTCAGTTTCTGTATGGTGCAAAAGTGGCACATTGCTGGAGTGTGTCACAAAAGTGACACAACTCCAGCAATGTATCCTTTCACATGGGGCAAGCCCCATGTGAAAGGGCCTGCGTCAGTCTTGCGCCTGCTGTGAGGCAGGCATAAGAAATTGACGCATTTGTGTCCTAGAAGTGGCGCAGTGAAATCACATAGATTTCACTGCGTCACTTCTACGACCCTTTCTTGCGTCAATACACCCCCCTTGCATACATTATACCTGGAGCAGGTATAATGTGGTGCAGGGGTTTACAAAGTGACGTATCTATCTAGATGCGTCACTTTGTAAATATGGCGCAACAAGGCGCATTTTTTACGCCACTGGTGCGTCACAAAAAGTGACGCACCAGCGGCGTAAAAGTGACGCATACCCTCATAAATGAGGCCCGATGTAGCAAGACATTGGGCCTCATTTATGAAAAGTGACGCATCGCTGCGTGACAACAGCGATGCGTCACTTTTCATTGCACCCTCCTTGCAACACCAATGATGCGTCATATTTACATTATGACGCATCATTGCGCAAGGAGTTACAGATACGTCAGTATTTATAACGTATCTGTAAGCGCAAAAGTGACGCATTGCTGGACGCAACTCCAGCTATGCGTCCTTTCACATGGGGCAAGCCCCATGTGAAAGGACCTGCGTCAGTCTTACGCCTGCTGTGAGGCAGGCACAAGATTTTGACGCACCGGCGTCCTAGAAGTGACGCAGTGAAATCTCATAGATTTCACTGCGTCACTTCTACGACCCTTTCTTGCGTCAATACGCCCCCCTTTCATAGATTATATCTGGCACAGGTATAATGTGGCGCAGGGGTTTACAAAGTGACGCATCTACCTAGATGCGTCACTTTGTAAATATGGCGCAACAAGGCGAATTTTTTATGCCACTGGTGCGTCACAAAAAGTGAAGCACCGGCGGTGTAAAAGTGACGCAAGGGATCATAAATGAGGCCCATTGCATTTACTCACTCTTATTCACGTTAAGATGTCTGATTTCCGTAGTCAATTGCACTGCGCGTGGCACTGATGAGGGAAATTAGGGGCATATTACCAACAACTAGCGATAATTATCGCTATATTGGTTTAACGGCGATATTGTTATCACCGAGCTGTGGCAATTTTTATCGCTTAGGAACCTTGGGGCATATTATCAAGGGGGTTTATCTCCGCTTTTTTGACTTTAAAAGCCAAGAAAGCGGAGATAAAATTATCTCCCTATTACCTAGCTGTCGCTAACACCAGTTAGCGACAGCTAGTAGGAGATAGCAACCATCTTGGGCCCCGCTTTGCATGTCAGTGAAATTTATCACTAATGGCATGCAAAGTGGGCGTGCCAAGATGTTAGCGACTGGAAACAGTCGCTAACATCGCTATCTCCTATTACCAACTTTTGGAGATATTCGCGCTAAGCCCGAATATCTCCAAAAGCTAACACCTGCCCTGAGCAAGGCTGGCATAGCGATGGAAATATTCCCGCTATCGCCAAAAACTAACGCCTGCTCTGACCAGTTCTTAGCCATGTTATCCAATGGGAGGTGGATAACATGGTTAAGAGCATTAGCTCGGTAATGCATGAATATCGCTGACTTTTCAACAATATTCATGCATTGCGGCCGTTTTTTATCGCATTTGCGATAAACCTTGGTAATACCAAGGTTTATTTGCGATAAAAATCGCCGCAGGTCAGCGATAATTTTTTGTCTCTAACCAAGCAATAGCGATAATTATCGCTATTGCTTGGTAATATGCCCCCTTGCTATTATCAAGGTTTATCTCCTAAGCGATAAAAATCGGCCGAAATGCATGAATATCGCTGAAAAGTCAGCGATATTCATATATTACCGAGCTAATGCTCTTAGCCATGTTATCCACCTACCATTGGATAACATGGCTAAGAACTGCTCAGGGCAGGTGTTAGATTTTGGAGATATTCGCGCATAGCGCAAATTTCTCCAAAAGTTGGTAATAGGAGATAGCGATGTTAGCGACTGTTTCCAGTCGCTAACATCTTGGCACGCCCACTTTGCATGTCATTAGTGATAAATATCACTGACATGCAAAGCGGGGCCCAAGATGGTCGCTATCTCCTACTAGCTGTCGCTAAGTGGTGTTAGCGACTGCTAGATAATAGGGAGATCATTTTATCTGCGCTTTCTTGGCTTTTAATGCCAAAAAAGCGGAGATAAACACCCTTGATAATATGCCCCTTAGTAACATTTTTGGAAGATCTCACATTGACTTGAGGTCATGTTGAAATCGCAAAGGAAAGATTACTGGTTTCAGTATCAGTTAGATTGTTGTTTGAGTGGCGGTGTGGAGGGAACGTTCGTGGAAAAGAATCCGACTAGAGAACAACAACCTCTACTTTAAGCGAGGATCTCGAGCAGCTCACTAAAGATTCAGGCCCACAGTAAAAGCTATGTAGTGAGGACAAAGGGGCATATTATCAAGGGGGGCAAAAGGCACTTTTCGCCAGTTTAGTGGCCATTTTCGGCCGCTAAGCGGTGAAAATTCTATCGCCCTATTATCAAGCTGTCGCTGTCGCTAACAGCAATTAGCGACAGCTTGAAGGCAATAGCGAGGGGTTTGGGGTCTGTTTTGCATGTCAGCGATATTTATCGCTAATGGCATGCAAAGTGGGCGTACCCAACCCGTTAGCGACTGAAAGCAGTCGATAATGTCGCTATCGCCTATTCACAAGGCTGGCGTAGCGATGGAAATATTCCCGCTATCGCCAAAAACTAACGCCTGCTCTGACCAGTTCTTAGCCATGTTATCCAATGGGAGGTGGATAACATGGCTAAGAGCATTTCGTCGCTAATGCGTGAATATCGCTCTATTCTCAGCTATATTCTCGCATTACGCCGCTATCGCTGGATATTTTAGCGCAATGGAGAAAAACGTTGCTAATAGCATGTTTTCTCCGCTAAAATATCCAGCGATAGGCAGCGATAAAAAAAAGTCGCTAAGCGCATTTAGCGATAAATATCGCTAGTTGTTGGTAATATGCCACAAAGATCTTGGTCACTGGAGATGCTTGAAGATTGGGCTACTCGGAGACTGAAGATCTTGGTGGAAGGAAGCCAACAAGCCTTTGCAACTGCAAGTCAATTCATTGCATAGGGCAGTGGTTCCCAAACTTTTTTGACCCGTAGCTCTCTTGACCTAATTGGCAGTTGGCCGTGGCTCCCCACCATTTTTTTACCAGTGGGTGGGGCGGATGAAAGCCCGACCTCGGGAGTACTTTCTGTTGCCTTCCTTAAATCAATTGGGATGCAATTAAGGTATTATAATCATATTTGTAACAAAATAAAAAGATAACAGTTGTTTAATAAAAACTCGTTAAGTGAGGAAAGATACAAGATTAATAGCCAAATATGTTTTCATGCAACTTTTTTTAACCACACAACAATAGTTTCAAATGCTGAAAATACAGCCCTGCACAAACATACACACCATCACAGCAAATGTAACAACACCCACACCAATTCAGTAGATGCTGTGGAGCACACACACCACTGCAAAAGAGCAGTGGAGCACATGTAAGTCAATGAAAAGGCAGCAGATGCAACAGAGAGCACGCACATGCTCCAGTGATACAAACTGTGTGCCTGGTCTCAAACCCTTATTTATGCTAGCTGCTGCTTTCAGTAGCTTTTGGTACTGAGACCCACTCTGAGAAAATGGAACATTGAGTTTGCTCTGTCGTAATCAGTTTAACCAGCATTATTTTTACACTAAAAAGGCGGGCTTCACATACTTCGTTAAAATAAAGAAATCGTGACAATAAGGCTTATGATTTCTTTAACGAGCTCAGTGGAGCACGCCTTTTCAGTGGAAAAATAATGCTGGTGATACTACTATTATTTAAAATGCCAAGCCGATCTTTTGCCCACCTCAGTTGTGTGTGTCACGGAGCTCCAGTGTATGTATTCATGTGCATCTGTATGTGCCCTATGGAGACGCTGCATGTGACTTGTGTGAGAAATACGATCCTGTGAACTCCCTAACTGCCAACTGAAACCTTTTTACTTTACTAAAGATCGTATGGATATTATCATTCACTCACTCACAGTGTGCTGTAGTGGACTTAAATAAACCTGATTGTATGTGTGCAAATAAACAGTGCACATGAATAACAAAGTATTGGTTTGGATACGACCTCACAGAACAATCTTTAATAAAGACCAGGGGCTATATTATCAAGAAAGGGTGATACATTATCGCCAGGAAACTGCCACTAAAGCGACGATAATGAGCTTGATAATATGTCCTTGTGAATTCCCATAGCAGCCCAGTGTTAGACCTGTCTGGATTTTTTGCGCAGTCCCTCCTCATTATTATTTATTTTGTCCCCTTTTTGCCCCTCATACCCTTACTATTTTTCTGTCTACTATTTTTTTGGTGTTGGTCAAGGGGATAGGTGTTCTTTTTCCCCCCATAATCCTTTACCTCAGGCCCTGAGGCCTGTTCTGACAGGAAAGTTGGAACCACACAAAATGGTGGCTTCCAACTGCCCCAACTGTCGCACCTAGAACTTGGCCATAGCTTCACATAGGGCATTCCAGAACCTTCTGGTCCATGCTGGACCATTGAAGGGCAGCCTATAAAAGGCGGAATGCGGGGCAGCCATTTTGTCTGTCAGTGAGGAGCAGCTAGAGTGAAGGTTGAGGTCTAGTAGGGGTAGGATTCTGAAGGGTGGTTCCCTCTACAAGAGTAGCCCCCTGTCAAGACTTTCCCACCTCCTAAGTCCTGTTGTCCTAGCCAGGTTAGCCCATCCTGCTGATCCTGGATAGATAGGTGAAGGGGTTAACTTTAGTAACCTTGGGAGCTGTGAAGTACCCTGCCTTGGGAACTGACCTAAGAGTTCCCCTGTGTCCTGAATCTGTCCAGTAAGGAGGGTTAGGGGTCTAGTGCTGAGGAAGTGCTCTGTGGACTTGTTCTGAAGGAGCCTCTCCATTTGTAACCCCCCTCCTCGTCATAGTGAAGAAAAGAGGGTCTTTCATTGGACTAACTCAAGATTTGCGTTTTCCTAAACTGAACCTGTGGTGTGTAGCAAGTTTCCTCACCTGTGGGTCGGCAGAGAGAGCTGAGGAACCTGCATCCTGCTTGCCATCGATAGCGGGACCCCTGGGGCACTTGTCGCGCTATGTGGCAGCGCCCCCGCAGGTTCCACTGAGCCTGAGAAGCCTTGCGAGGCTTCCCTGTGTGAACGGGACCCCAGGGGCGCCTGCCGCGCTGTGCGAGAAGCGGATCGTTTTCCTGCGCTGAGAGCGCTGTGTCCTGCCAGCGCTGTTCCGGTGATTAGAGCAGGTTTGCCGGTCATTTGAGGGCGGGGCTGGAGGAAGCCGAGTGGAGCAGACTCCGGAGTCAGCCACTGCTCACTCGCGCATGCCCGCTCGCGCCACTCCTCTCCAGGAAGGCGGAGGCGGGATCAGTGTGAGAGGCGCCGGGAGCTGAGGAGCGACTGAGGTGTCAGGCATCGTCTTTCCCTTTCCCCGCTCGAGCGCCTCAGAAAGGAGCCGGCGTGAGCGGGAAGGGGGGGGAAACCCAAAGTGTGCTCGCAATTGTTCCTCCGCCCCAGCATCCAGGAAACAGCTGGTTGGGCGGGAGGAAATCGAGTGGGGCCTTGAAGGTATTTTCTTCGTCGTTTTCCCCCGCCCCAGCAACCAGTAAGCAGCTGGCTCGGCGGGAAGAGGTGGAGAGAGGCCTGGGGGTCCCTAGAGGAGCCTTAAATCACCAGCGACGCGTGGAGACTGGGACATCATCGTCTCCACGCTACAGTAAGGAGCTCTGAACCTAGGGGGATAGTTTTAACTTTTGGTCATTGCCCTCAGCTGTATAGAGAAAGCTGGGCCAGCTGATTAGATAATAATGCAGCTTCTCTTTAGACTGTTAATGTCCCTATAAACCTCTTATAGCTCTGAATCCCCCCAGTGACTGCTGAGCTGTTAGGAACTGTGGGAGGAGGATTAGGGGCACCTCATTGAAATCTAATTATATGTCTCAAGAATCTTTACAAAATTGAATGCAGATTACTGATGTTGCTGTCTGATGCAATGTTCTTTTAATAACAGTTCCTGAAGCAGGTTACCAATTCTAGAGTTGGCACTACTGATGTACATGACATCCAAATGTGATAAAAGGTTATTGTCAATGTGAATTTTTAATGCCAAATAGTCCTGCTAATTAGGTTGCTATTAATTCTATAATATCTGCCTGTGCTTATATTGTGTAAGAGTTTTCTCTCCCCAAAACTTTAGCGGATTGTTTCACTTAATTGATTGCAAAGTACTGAACTGAAAATTCTAAAGTATAAAAGAACAGAGTATATTATTTTTATAAAGCAGTACTTATTTTTCCACATTTTTGGTGTAGCGTTATTTTTGTGTGATATTGCGTGGTTTTACTTTTGGGTGGTCTGCAACCTTAACACTGTGCCTCTGAAATGTTTGTCTTGCCCTAGGCCAGGCTACCCCAGTTCCAACATTTGGTGCCTAGCGGTGGGATTACTGACTTGGTTGCAGCTACTCACTAGTAATTCAACGCAATACACTAAACCTACACCAGGAGTTTTCTCCTTGCGGCCCTCCTAATTTACATTTTTGTTTTTTCTAAATTTATTTCTGGTGGTGGGTGGAGGTTGACCCTAGGACACTTTCGGTTTCCTCCTGTGTGAAAAGTTTATACTCTAGCAAAAATGGAGATAAATGTGGAAGAGCTGGATAACTATTCTGTGACCCAACTAAGGGACTGGTGTCAGCAGCAAGGTGTGTTTTTCAACAAGGGTGCCAAGAAAGGCGAGCTGCAGACCAGCATACGGGCATGGGTGGAGGCTCATTCCGGGGAGGTACCAGTGTCAGAAGGGAGTGACAGGGACACTGTCGTTGAGACTGCAATGCTGTACCAAACGGAGGGGGGAAATCTACTGACAGGTTCCAAGACACCTCCCAGGGCAGGCAGTAGCGTCTCAGAGAAGGGTTTAACTGAAGCCGAGCTAGAAGATAGGAGGGAGGAGAGGAGAATGAGGCTGGAGTTAGCTAGGATGGATATGCAAAGGGAGGAAAGGAGGTTAGCTCATGAGCGAACCCTCAAGGAAATGGACCTACAGGTCCTAATACGAAGGCCTCCCACTCCAGACAATGGTGGCAGCGAAAAGAAAGTAGACACCAGGGAATCCAGACCCTACTTACCTAAAGATGTAATCGCTAGTTACACCTCAGGTGATGACATTGCCAAATGGTTAGCCGCCTACGAAGTTTCTTTAAGGGCTCATGGGATCCTAGAAACTCACTGGGGAGGTGGGTTGTACAAATACATGCCACCTGCTGGCAGAGACACTTTGTTGGCTCTGGAGCAGAATGAGCAAACCCACTACCCTGCCATGAAGGTGGCACTGGTGAAAAAGTTTGGACTTACCCCTGAAAGGTACAGACAAAAGTTCAGGGGAAGTCACAAAATGAGTAACCAGAATTGGGTAGACTTTCTAGACTACGCCAAGAAAGCTTTAGAGGGTTGGGTCAAGGGCAGCGAGGTAAAAGATTATGAGGGGCTGTACAATCTATTTTTGAAAGAACACCTCCTCGAGAAATGCTTTCCCGAGTTGCGCCAACACCTGGTGGACAGCAAGCTGACCGATCCCCGGAAGCTTGCAGAGGAGGCGGACACTTGGGCAAGTACCCGGGTGTCCTCCAAGGGGACTGGAGGGGATTCTCAAAAAGCCGGACAGGGCGCCCCCCAGAAGAAAGAGGGAGGAGATAAAAAGAAGGAGTTCTCCAAAGGTCCCCAAAATAATTTCCAAGGTAAGGGAGCAGGTTTCACCCCTAGGGCAAACCCGCCCAGAAACCCTAATCCTGGCCAAAGCCAGCAGCCAAGGGTTCTCCACTGTTTTGAATGCGGTGGTGTTGGACATTATAAGGGAGATGTCAAATGCCCAAAAAGACCACCCCCTCCCACCGGAGGAAAGTCACCGGGAGTAGCTAGTGTAGCGCTCGGGGAGGAGTTGCCCTTAGATAAGGGGGGTGAGTGGGCGGGTGTCACCTTAGTGTCCCTGGGAGAGCGGGAGATGGTGCCGAAGATCCAGGTGCCCCCAAATACTATCAAGTATGGGCAATGGGTTACCATCAATGGCCAAAGAGGGGAGGCTCTGAGAGATACAGGAGCCAGTATGACTATGGTGAGAAGTCAACTGGTGTCTCCAGAGCAGGTTGTTCCTAATGTACTCCACCCCGCCGCGATGGCTGATGGCAGAATGGGCCACTATCCAGTGGCTGAGGTTCCCTTTGAGTGGGAAGGGGTTGCAGGTTCACTTCGAGTTGCCGTAAGCCCTGCCGTGCCAGTTGATTGTCTGTTGGGGAATGACATGGAGCACAACACTTGGAGAGAGGTGGAATACCGGACGCATTCTGCGATGCTGGGTACACCTGACTGGGCCTGTGTAAGCACACGGTCTGCGACTGCCCGGAGAGGGAGTTCGCCTGGGTTGGAGCCTGGAACAATGGCCCAACCCGCTGCCAAAAAGGGTCAGAAACGGAGACAGGGACAGCCTGCTTCGGCTTCCACGCCCCATGTGACAGATCGGCCACCTGCAGTGGTAGGCCAGGAGTCCGTGGAGGGGGAAGTAGACTCTCTGGAGGATTTACCCATCCCTGCTGAATGGCATGTGGAGGGAGGTCCTACCAGAGAAGAATTCTGTAAGGGGCAGAGGGAGTGCCCTACCCTTGAGGGACTGAGGCGTCAGGCTGAAGCCCAGGCAGCAGGTGATGCTACGGGACACCACCATATTTACTGGGAGGGTGGCCTCCTCTACAGTGAACCCAAGGTACCTCTCCCTGGCTCATCAAGGGCCTTGGTTGTCCCGCAGCAATACCGAGCCTTCCTACTGGAATTGGCTCATGCGATACCACTGGCAGGACACTTAGGCCAGGACAAGACCTTTGCACGGCTTGTCCTTCACTTTTACTGGCCTCAGATGAAAGTGGCGTCCAACACATACTGTAGGACATGTGTATCCTGCCAGGCCAGTGGGAAAACAGGGGTGAAGCTAAAGGCTCCTCTGGAACCACTTCCTGTCATTAGCACCCCCTTTGAAAGGGTGGGCATCGACATTGTAGGGCCATTGGATCCACCAACCACAGCTGGACACAGGTTCATCCTGGTTCTGGTGGATCATGCCACACGGTACCCAGAGGCCATCCCTCTGAGGACTGTTACTGCACCTGTGGTAGCTAGGGCCCTGATGGGAATCTTCACTAGGGTAGGATTCCCGAAGGAGGTTGTGTCTGACAGGGGGACTAACTTCCTGTCCGCTTACATGCGGACCATGTGGAAGGAGTGTGGGGTGACCTACCGGTTCACCACTCCTTATCACCCCCAGTCCAATGGACTGGTTGAGAGGTTCAATAAGACCCTGAAGGGCATGATAAGAAGTCTGCCAGAGAGTTTACGGAGGAAGTGGGACATCCTCCTACCTTGCTTACTGTTCTCCTACAGAGAGGTGCCGCAGAAAGGAGTGGGCTTCAGCCCGTTCGAATTGTTGTATGGGCACCCAGTGCGTGGGCCTCTCAGCCTGGTGAAGGAAGGATGGGAGAAGTCTCCCAGAAAACCTCCCCAGGATGTGGTGAGCTACATGTTGGCCTTCAGAAGCCAGATGGCCAAGTTGTGGAAGCAGGCTGCTGACAACTTGGAGGCCAGTCAGGCAGTCATGAAGGAATGGTATGATCAGAATGCTCACCCGGTGGAGTTGGAGCCTGGCCAGAAAGTCTGGGTGATGGAACCTGGAGAGCTAAGTGCCCTTCAGGATCGGTGGACAGGCCCCTTTGAGGTGTTGGAGAAAAAGGGTAAGGCCACTTACTTGGTGGATCTTAAGACCCCGAGGCAGCCCCTACGGGTGCTGCATGCCAATCGCCTCAAACCCCACCATGAGAGGCCAGAGGTCATCCTGATGATGGTGACTGATGGTGCTGAGGAAACAGACAGCGAGCCTCTCCCAGACCTCTTTTCATGTCAAGAGAAGGATGGGTCGGTGGAGGGAGTGATTCTCTCCCCGTCTCTCACTCCTGAGCAACGAGAGGACTGCCGACAGGTATTGGGGCAGTACTCTTCACTGTTTTCCCTTGTTCCAGGAAGAACCCACCTGTGTACCCATGATGTGGACACAGGAGACAGTCCCCCAGTGAAATCCAAGACCTATAGGCTGTCGGACAAGGTGAAGGCTAGCATCCATGGCGAAGTTGCCAAGATGCTGGAGCTAGGAGTGATAGAACCGTCCAGCAGCCCTTGGTCCAGTCCGGTGGTGCTAGTCCCAAAAGCCGCCCCACCGGGCACCACACCCGAACTGAGGTTCTGTGTGGATTACCGAGGACTGAACTCAGTTACCAAAACTGATGCTCATCCCATCCCCAGGGCGGATGAGTTAATTGACCGACTAGGAGCTGCTCAATACCTCAGTACCTTTGACCTCACTTCAGGGTACTGGCAGATCTCCTTGACAGATGGAGCAAGGGAAAGGTCAGCCTTTTCCACGCCCGAGGGACACTTCCAGTTCTGTGTGATGCCCTTTGGTCTCAAGAACGCTCCTGCCACATTTCAGCGACTGGTGAACCAGGTCCTCTCTGGAATGGAGGGATTCTCGGCTGCTTACCTGGATGACATTGCTGTCTTCAGTAGCAGTTGGGAGGACCACTTGCAACATTTGCAAGCAGTTCTCCAGGCGCTGAAACAAGCTGGATTGACCATCAAAGCCAGCAAATGCCAGATTGGGCAGGGGTCGGTTGTGTACCTTGGACACTTGGTGGGGAGGGGGTCAGTGCAGCCCCTGCAGGCAAAAATTGAGGCAATCATGGCCTGGGAACCCCCCAAGACACAAACTGAGGTCCGACCTTTTCTGGGCCTCACAGGTTACTACCGTCGCTTTGTGAAGGGGTATGGCACTATTGTAGCTCCCCTCACAGAGCTCACCTCTAGGAAACAACCTTGACGGGTAGTTTGGACAAAGGCTTGTCAGCAAGCCTTTGAAAAGTTGAAGCAGGCAATGTGCGAAGCACCGGTCCTGAAGGCTCCCGATTTCTCCAAGGAGTTCATTGTTCAAACAGATGCATCCGAACATGGCATTGGGGCAGTGTTATCGCAACTAAATGAAGAGGGCCTGGATCAGCCTGTAGTCTTCCTATCCAGGAGACTGCTTCCCCGGGAGCAGAAGTGGAGTGCAATTGAGAGGGAAGCTTTTGCGGTGGTGTGGGCTCTGAAGAAGCTGCGGCCATACCTCTTTGGCTCGCACTTCCTGGTTCAGACTGACCACCGCCCCCTTCGTTGGCTGATGCAAATGAAGGGGGGAAATCCCAAGCTGTTGAGGTGGTCTATCTCCCTACAGGGAATGGACTTCCGGGTGGAACATCGGCCTGGAGTGGACCACGCCAATGCAGACGGTCTCTCCAGGTATTTCCGCCTTAGTGATGAGGACTCCCAAGGGGTTGGGTAGTTCTCCCCACTTTCAGCTGGGGGGGACGCGTGTTAGACCTGTCTGGATTTTTTGCGCAGTCCCTCCTCATTATTATTTATTTTGTCCCCTTTTTGCCCCTCATACCCTTACTATTTTTCTGTCTACTATTTTTTTGGTGTTGGTCAAGGGGATAGGTGTTCTTTTTCCCCCCATAATCCTTTACCTCAGGCCCTGAGGCCTGTTCTGACAGGAAAGTTGGAACCACACAAAATGGTGGCTTCCAACTGCCCCAACTGTCGCACCTAGAACTTGGCCATAGCTTCACATAGGGCATTCCAGAACCTTCTGGTCCATGCTGGACCATTGAAGGGCAGCCTATAAAAGGCGGAATGCGGGGCAGCCATTTTGTCTGTCAGTGAGGAGCAGCTAGAGTGAAGGTTGAGGTCTAGTAGGGGTAGGATTCTGAAGGGTGGTTCCCTCTACAAGAGTAGCCCCCTGTCAAGACTTTCCCACCTCCTAAGTCCTGTTGTCCTAGCCAGGTTAGCCCATCCTGCTGATCCTGGATAGATAGGTGAAGGGGTTAACTTTAGTAACCTTGGGAGCTGTGAAGTACCCTGCCTTGGGAACTGACCTAAGAGTTCCCCTGTGTCCTGAATCTGTCCAGTAAGGAGGGTTAGGGGTCTAGTGCTGAGGAAGTGCTCTGTGGACTTGTTCTGAAGGAGCCTCTCCATTTGTAACCCCCCTCCTCGTCATAGTGAAGAAAAGAGGGTCTTTCATTGGACTAACTCAAGATTTGCGTTTTCCTAAACTGAACCTGTGGTGTGTAGCAAGTTTCCTCACCTGTGGGTCGGCAGAGAGAGCTGAGGAACCTGCATCCTGCTTGCCATCGATAGCGGGACCCCTGGGGCACTTGTCGCGCTATGTGGCAGCGCCCCCGCAGGTTCCACTGAGCCTGAGAAGCCTTGCGAGGCTTCCCTGTGTGAACGGGACCCCAGGGGCGCCTGCCGCGCTGTGCGAGAAGCGGATCGTTTTCCTGCGCTGAGAGCGCTGTGTCCTGCCAGCGCTGTTCCGGTGATTAGAGCAGGTTTGCCGGTCATTTGAGGGCGGGGCTGGAGGAAGCCGAGTGGAGCAGACTCCGGAGTCAGCCACTGCTCACTCGCGCATGCCCGCTCGCGCCACTCCTCTCCAGGAAGGCGGAGGCGGGATCAGTGTGAGAGGCGCCGGGAGCTGAGGAGCGACTGAGGTGTCAGGCATCGTCTTTCCCTTTCCCCGCTCGAGCGCCTCAGAAAGGAGCCGGCGTGAGCGGGAAGGGGGGGGAAACCCAAAGTGTGCTCGCAATTGTTCCTCCGCCCCAGCATCCAGGAAACAGCTGGTTGGGCGGGAGGAAATCGAGTGGGGCCTTGAAGGTATTTTCTTCGTCGTTTTCCCCGCCCCAGCAACCAGTAAGCAGCTGGCTCGGCGGGAAGAGGTGGAGAGAGGCCTGGGGGTCCCTAGAGGAGCCTTAAATCACCAGCGACGCGTGGAGACTGGGACATCATCGTCTCCACGCTACAGTAAGGAGCTCTGAACCTAGGGGGATAGTTTTAACTTTTGGTCATTGCCCTCAGCTGTATAGAGAAAGCTGGGCCAGCTGATTAGATAATAATGCAGCTTCTCTTTAGACTGTTAATGTCCCTATAAACCTCTTATAGCTCTGAATCCCCCCAGTGACTGCTGAGCTGTTAGGAACTGTGGGAGGAGGATTAGGGGCACCTCATTGAAATCTAATTATATGTCTCAAGAATCTTTACAAAATTGAATGCAGATTACTGATGTTGCTGTCTGATGCAATGTTCTTTTAATAACAGTTCCTGAAGCAGGTTACCAATTCTAGAGTTGGCACTACTGATGTACATGACATCCAAATGTGATAAAAGGTTATTGTCAATGTGAATTTTTAATGCCAAATAGTCCTGCTAATTAGGTTGCTATTAATTCTATAATATCTGCCTGTGCTTATATTGTGTAATAGTTTTCTCTCCCCAAAACTTTAGCGGATTGTTTCACTTAATTGATTGCAAAGTACTGAACTGAAAATTCTAAAGTATAAAAGAACAGAGTATATTATTTTTATAAAGCAGTATTTATTTTTCCACATTTTTGGTGTAGCGTTATTTTTGTGTGATATTGCGTGGTTTTACTTTTGGGTGGTCTGCAACCTTAACACTGTGCCTCTGAAATGTTTGTCTTGCCCTAGGCCAGGCTACCCCAGTTCCAACACCCAGGTTCTGGTGTTAACCTGGGCTGCTATGTGAATTCACAAGGGCATATTATCAAGCCCATTATCGCTGCTTTAGCTGCAGTTTCCTGCCGATAAAAGCGGCGATAATGTATCGCCCTTTCTTGATAATATGGCCCCAGGTTATACTACACCCTGGCAGGGTCTGTTAAAGGCACAAAGAGGGCGTGCATTGGTTACCAGGGCACCACTCTCATCTGGTCAAAGAAGTGAAACATGAAACGTGTGGGTTTATTTTGCAGAAGGGGAGAAAAAGGATATCTGCTCCGGATGTTAGCACCTGTGACATTATTTTGCAAATGGAATATTGGAGAATCGGGAACAGATTTTGAGCTGGACTTATAAATACCCACCCCTGGGAAAGAATAAGGATACTGCATTACTAAACATCCAACTCCGGATGATTTTGTGCATGGAACTGGGGTCCAGTGGAGGCAGCTGTGTTTTAAACCCTCTGAACAACCTAGCCCAGAATAATACGCGGAGATTCGCTCATGAGTAAGTGCGCCTTGGAAAGGAGGGCTGGAAGCCCTTCTGAACTAGAAAACATACCTGCTGCTCGGTTTATCTGTTCTGCTTTCTCTCCTTCAGAAGTCAAAACTTGGGGCTTGTTTCTTGTCTTCCGCCACGTTTATGGACGATTCTCTGCTAGACTGCTATGTGAAAAGCAAACACTAGATGGCAGCACACGCCAATAATTTAATGAAAAACGACGTGTAAACTCTCAACTGGAAATGCAATAAATACAGAGGCATTTCGCCGACCCGATAAGTGTTATTTTGAACCTCGGCGTCCGCGGGGGGGGGGCAAGTAGGGGCACCTGACCCCCCCCCCCCCCCTCCGCCTTGAGCGCCTCTCCTTGCCCCCCTGTGCACGCCCATGTGCACAAATGCATCCCGGAGGGAGGCCTGCCGCCGGGGTTCATCCTCAGGCAGGACGTCATCCAACTGTCCATAAAGAGGATCCCTTTTACAGATGCCTTAATTTTAGGCATTGCAGGGAACAGAGCTGTTCTCCTGCAAAAGGCCTCAGCTCCCTGATGGGACCGCCTCGCACTCCCCTGAGCACAAGAGCAGCCCCACCCCGCCCATTATCATTCTGTGTGGGGCTGATTGCCACGTACAGAATGACAATGGCTCAGTCTGGGCTGGCACAGCATGTGGTGGCCTCCTACAGCCTCAGTCCAGGGCAGGGCATTCTGTCCCATGGAAGTGCAAAAACGCCCATGCCGCTGCTAGGCGAGAATCCAGTTAGCCAAAGGAAGGCGGTGAAAGAAGTTGAAAGGAAAGGGTTATAGTTATAGTAATATAGCAGTCAAATCAAATCAAAAGAGACTTTATTTTGGTTATATTTCAAACCATAAAAGTGTACATATATACAACAGTTAAAAAGCATTACACACATTATTGCCATATATAGAGCCCTTATGCAATACAAATTTCCTTTGTCCCAATATCAATATACATACAGGATAGTTATAAAGTGCAGACAGTGCTTAATGAGGTGCAAAAAGCATAATTTAAAAAGAAGTCCAATGAGTTTGGCAGTTAGACAGAAAATGTATATAGGGTCATTGATCCAAACAGGTTCTCATTCTGACAGCTAATTTTAAAAACGATATTATTTGGAGAACACTGTCCTGATGCAGAAGCTGTAGGTAAATAAGAGCTGGTCTGATTTGATTAAAACCAAGTTTTCTTAGTAGGGCAACAAGATAACGTCGGCGGGGATATTCATAAAACCTACATAAAAACATAAAATGCAGCATATCCTGTGGAGACTTCCCGTCGCAGCCACAGGGAGCTGCACATTTGCTAAAAATATCCGACTTGGGTCTGATTAAAAGGTGATGAAAGATGTTAAATCTAAACCTCGACAACAGAAATTTTTCATGCGAACTGAATGATCCTGCCAGGTAGGGCTCTATGCTAACACATGACTTTAACATAGCATATTTCCTAACACTTGGCTTTAACAGTTCCACACTCTCTCTATCGGCCAACTGATACTTACAAAAAGCAGTTTTAATTGCTGTTACATCCCCCTTTACAATCCCACTGGGGCGAGTAAACAAATCTGAGCGCCCCAACTTTACAAAACAGTTTTTCAAGTATTTTAGCCAGGGGATGCGCATGGAGTTATCCTGAGATACAAAATCTCTCACAATCTGGTGTGTAAGAGGTATTTCCTCATTTAACCACAGGTTAACCCAACAAATCAGTGGCTTTAGAGCAAAGTTGTCACGTAAGTACTGTGTCCCTAGTTCCTCATGAATTACAACGTTAGGGGTACTAGGGGGGGCACATAGAAGACGTTTAAGGAAAGTATTTTCAGAAACCTGTAATTGTTCTCCTGATACATAGCCCCATAGTTCGCTGCCATACACTGCAGTAGCAACTGACTTAGCGTTATACAATTTAACCATTGCACTAACTGGTTTCTTCCCCAGTTTTTTTGCAAGATTAAAAATTGATGCGTTGACCCTCAACATTTCCCCTTTTTTCTTGGCCAAATGAGGGCCCCAACTAAGTGTAGAGTCGAATAAAACGCCAAGATATGAGAATGTTTCTGTAACCGAGATAGGCATATCATCAAGTTAAAAAACAAATTTCCTTTTTGGCTGCCGGCCAACATGCATAATATACGATTTAGAGTTGTTGACCAGTAGATCCCTGTCGGTCATAAAAACATTAAAAGCATTTAAAAGCAGCTGAAGCCCCTTCTCCGTCCTTGAAATTAAAACAGCATCATCTGCATATAAAAGAACAGGAATACCCCGCCTGCCCACTCTCGGACAGTCTGACTGTACCATCTGTAAAACAGCATCCAATTCATTTATATAGAAATTAAAAAGAAAAGGGGCAAGAATACATCCCTGGCGTACTCCCTTCTTTATGTCAAACTTATTAGTGGTATCACCATTTGCAGAGTATCTAACGTTAGCGCTGGTGTGATTGTGCATGTCCACCAGGAGGTCAACAATCCCTGTGTCAACTCCCCTCTCCCTCATGTATTGCCACAGCCTTCCCCTGTTGACACAGTCGAAGGCTGATGACAGGTCCATGAAGGCGAGATGGACCGTTCCCTTCTGCGCCATCGTATATTTACTAAGAATGAGAAACAAGTTAAGACACTGGGTTGTGGTGGAACGCCCTACACAGAACCCATACTGGGAGATAGACATAATGTTATTATCATTTGCCCAGCATGTAATTCTCCGCAGAAGGATTCTCCCCATGATTTTGACCATCGAGTCAATTAAAGAAATTGGCCGATAACAATGGGGGCTACCCCTATCTCCCTTTTTAAAAACCGGCACAATAGTCGACAGTCCCCAGGCCACGAGCAGCAGCATTAAAAACTGCCACTAAAATTGGTGCCCAGAAAATCGGCTTTGACTTAAACAGGTCTGGGGGAATCCCATCCGGGCCTGGTGCCTTGTTTGCTGTTAATCCTTCTATGGCTTCAATCACCTCCCTGTTATCAAACTTGATGGTTCCTCCACTTTCCCCAGTGGCTAACCCCACGCTTACGGTGTCACATTGAAGTGCAAAAACGCCCATGCCGCTGCTAGGCGAGAATCCAGTTAGCCAAAGGAAGGCGGTGAAAGAAGTTGAAAGGAAAGGGTTATAGTTATAGTAATATAGCAGTCATGGTTGCTGCTTTTTTATTTTATGCAACTAACAACCATAGACAAAGCCAATAGTTCTGGCTTGTTGTAGGTGTAACGTTACTTGTTCTAAGTGTAATATTACTTGCTGTATTATATATCTGGATGCAATGACAGACGCAGCAAAAATACCAGTCGGCGGCACATTATATTAAGCACGGATTTTTAGCTTATGTGTTTTAAGCCACACATTTTATTACACCAAACACCCTTTTGGAGAGACCCCCCTAGTTTTTTCATCCCACTTAAAGCTCTGGAAAAAACACCATGTCACAGTCGCCCCACGTCAAGGCACTGTGCATCATGCATTTCTCATGCCTTCCACTTTTTCAGATTGCCTATGTCCAGGGGCATAGTGAACCCTGCTCCACCCCACCCTTGCTTTAGGAACTACAGCGAGGGTGGAGTTCTTGATAGGTCTCATAATTAATGTGAAAACGTGAGTGAGTAAGTAAGTGAAGGGATGGGTGGATGGATGGCTGGCTGGATAGATGAGTGAAATGATGGATGGATGAGTGAAAGGGTGGATGACGGGCGAGTGAATGGGTGAATAGATGAGTGAAATGATGGATGGATTGATGAATTGATAAGTGAAAGGGTGGATTGATGAATTGATAAGTGAGTGGGTGAATGGATGGACGGATTAGTGAAAGGGTGGATGTAAGGCTGAATGAGTGGGTGAAAGGGCGGGTAGATGGACAAAAGGATGGATAGATGAGTGAAGGAGTGAAAGGGTGGATGTATAGAAGGATGGGTGGGTGGATGGAAGGATGGATGGCTAAGTGAAAGGAGAATTGAAAGAGGAAGGGGTATGGGTAAATGGATGACTGAACGGGTGAATGGCTGGATGGATGAGTTAATGGATGGATGGGTGGAAGAGTGGATGGATGAGTGTATGGATGGATAGGGTGAAAGGGTGGATGGATGGATGATGGATGAGTAAAAGGGTGGATTAAGGGATAGATAAGTGAAATGATGGATGGAAGGAAACGTGATGGATAGGTTTATAAATGGATGAATATGGACATTGTTGGGCACACAGATGGAAGGACAGAATGAATGGTGAAAGACTGAATGAAGGATGAAAGTATGATTACACATTGTAAGCCCGTTTATCTTAAGCAACATTTCCTATACATTGACTTTCCCATTTATATGAGTGATTGTCTCTATATAATATGTGTGTGTTGTAACACACTCCAAAACTCTGTCCCACATACTTGGGATGAGTAGCACTATAGAAGAAATTAAATACACATGAGAGAGGGTCTATGTGAAGATGAGGGGCACGCCATTGGAGGGTGGTATCAAGGCCAGACTGGCCGGACCGGGCATCAGGTGTTTTCTCTGGGAGCTGGAAAGGTGGGGGCGGGTTTTGTTACCACAAAAAGACCTGCATATTTGCTTAAAGCTTCTTGTATACTGACAAACCATTAACCTAATATACATTTATTTTAACTTGCACTTTAGTGGTTGTCTATTTACTTACTTATATACTATTGCGCAACCTTCTCTGATGTGTCTGTAAACTTTACCTTTTGTCCTGAATTTTGACCTCCTGTCCGGAATTTTTGTCAAGAATTTTGACCCTTTGTCCTGAATTTTTACACTCACTGTCCTGAATTTGCACCCATGCCAGTTGGTCACCCTAGACATCACGGCGACCCCTCCAGGTGCCGGTGGTTGGGGGCGGGGTGGTGATCCTCAGTGTTCAGATGGAAGCAGGGGGCTTCCTATGACAGTGGCGACAAGTGCAGGTGCCCTGCAACCCACTCATCACCACCACATGAAGGAAGAAAAGAACCCGATCAGCTCGTCGACTCAACTTCCAGAAAAAAACTTTCAGACGCCATGGAAAGGCAGCAGCATTTGCTGTCTGCGAGTCTGTCAAATTAGATTTGTACAATAAACCGATTTGAAAAGGAAACTGCATTAAATGTCTGCCCCATTACGGTCACCACTATGCGTCTTCAATCCTTCGTTCACCCCTCTTTTAAACCTCACATCAACTCGTCTTCCTCAAATTTCGGGAGGGGAGGCAAATTCATCCAGCCAAAGCCATATGCAGAGAGGAGATGCAGGGGTTCTAAGTAGGGGCGAAAACACAACAAAGCCTCATTACCAAGTAAATGGTCTTTTAAAGACCTGTGTGAAGTACTCGGGTGCGGCTGTGTGTGTGTGCTGTGCCTGGAAGCTGTCTCAGACAGGCACACACATTCTTATAACATTCACACCCCTCAGAATGACAAATGACCACTTCTAGCTGCCTTGTCATGGGGTGGGAGTGGGAAGATGTGCACAGCAGGGGGAAAGGGATGGCCAGTGCAGGTGACGCTTTTCTTTTGTATAGGAATTTCTGCTGGCATCATAGACCAGGGCTTGCTGTCTGTGCACTTGTATAGATGTGTATTCCATACTAGTGCACAGACAGCACACCCTGGGCTATGATGCCAGCAGGAATTACTTTACGAAGGAAAAGTATCGCCTGCACTGCCATCCCTTTCACCTTGCTGTCTGCACTTGTATGGAATACACATCCACGGTGCTGCTCAGCAGATAAATGGTGAACAAGGCCATGGATATGTCTCTTTTTGCATCCAAGGGTACCGACGAAGAAGCAGAGGAGGCCCAGGCAAGGAGAATCCACGAGACATTTGACCCACACCTATCTAGAAAGTGAGACCTTCGGGAGGGGCTGGATGCCAGGACGACAGTGCTGCTGATCAACCCAACTCCACTAAATAGTATAAGAAGAGCAGGCCGCAGTTTTTAACACCTTGAACGCTATGGGGATTTTTCTCCTGTGCTGGAACTTCATGAACACCATTATTCATGACGAGCTGGGCTCGTCATCAGCGTAGCAGGAGGCTACTGCAAGACGAGCCCAGCTCGTCATGACAGTGGAAGGGTTAAGTAAGTTCCAGTAACTTTAATGCATTCTACAGCATCACTAGCATTACCTACTGGATGCATATCTAGGTTACGGTGTTTTAGACTTACATGCATGGACACGTCAAGCAGGACAGTCCCCTCCGAATATGCAAATGTAGTGTGACTTGTAGGGGCATTTTTGCATCACTTTTCCCATGTTAAAAGTGACGCAAAAGTGGCACAAGGGGCTTGTAAATCTGCCCGTAGCGTTCAGCTTTTGGGTTGCCAGTGGGGTACTTTTAGGGTTCAGGGTGGGTATGGGTTTTGGGGTGGCAGTGATAATTTTAGGGTTCAAGGTGGGTATGAGTTTCGGGGTGCCAAGGGTAATTTTAGGGTTCAGGGCGGGTATGGGTTTTGATGTGCCAGGGGAAATGTTAGGGTTCAGGGTGGATATGGGTTTTTTAAGGGGCCAGGGGGTGATAGTAGGGTTCATAAGTGTGCTCTAACTGTTGTCCAGTATCAAATGCAGAATTCACCACTTTTCTTTTCTCAGCTTGGCCTGAGCATTACCCGATCCTGATTGTCTGCCATTTTAGCCCCTCCCCTATTGATTAACATTAGCCACGCCCCTTCATTTGCCAGGTTGGCCCCCCCCTGGAAAAATTTCTGCTGATGCCCATGATTTTGAAATTGCTTGTTGCACGGCGCCCCTGAATAGATTTTATGGCGCACTGGGGTGCCGCGGCACACAGATTGGGAACCACAGGCATAGGGATTCGGTTCCTGCAACACTGACAATGGATACTGGCCTCAAACTTGGTGAGAGGACACGGCAGGCCTCGAGGGATGTGAAGAACCACTATCAGTGTTGCTGAGCCTTACGGAGTCTGTGGGAGCCCAAGATCAGCGAATAAGTCAGCTTAGTTGTTGTGCCTGCAGATGCAGAGATGTGACTCCTTCACTTCAAGGGAGATTCCTTCAGGTGTCTTGCATGCCCACCAGGCCTTGGAATGTTTCTTTATGGTGCACAGGCACAGAAGTTGCTGCAGACGAGCAGGGTGACAAGATCAGGAGCAGCAGGAGTCTTCCCAGTTGCAGCCTTGATGCCAGAGCGATGTCCACCGAAGTCCAGAGTGCCCAGATGGTTGAAAAAGAAGTAGTGTCAGAGATTAATCATGTCCTATGACAAATCTAGGGACGCACCCACAGGTAAGCCCTTAAATACCCTAAGGAAAGGGTTCAGACAAATCAAGGGTCCCTCCCTAACGAGGAGCTAGACAAGGAGGAAGATACACCCCTGTCCTCTGTCCAGTTTTGCGCCAGAGCACTAGTTTGAACTGGACGATGCATGGAGGGCACCAAGTGTGCCCTGCATGCAGGCTATGTGGTGCTTGCAAGTGCCTTCACCCTGCCCCAATACAGTAAACCCTGTCTGGGAGGTGGTCACACCTTCCTGTGACAGGATACCAATTGTTGTGCCTTCCCCTGCTAGAGCTTGTCTCAGCAGCAGGAGGGCAGAATAGTGTCTCTGGCCAGTAGCAGCTCTAGCTTGCTGTCCGGGTCCGGAAGACTGGTATCAGGAGCACCGAGGGCGTCCCAAAGGAGCTTTACGGTGCATGGAATCATACCTCCCGCGCCATTTACGGTGTAGGGGTTTGATTCCAACATGTCTCATACCAAATATGATATGATTCATTACAGCCAGTTACAAGATGGTCATCGATTAATGACGCTGTGGCCCTCTATATGTTATGTGGCTGTCTCACTTACAACCTGGGAGAATGGACTCCTTAGGCTGTAAAGGTGTCCTGCTCATGCAAGGGCCCCCTCACACTTAGAACCAAGTACCCTGCGTTCAGGATTGTAAGGCCTACCTTAGGGGTGACGTATCGGTTTTAAGTGCAGGTAAACCTATATCTTTCGTAAATGGTGCTAGCACCAGCTTACACAGGCTGCTATTGCAGGCCTGTAGTTACAGTTTGGGGGGTTTCCCATGGGTAGCATAATAAATGCTTCAGCCCATGGGGGACCCTTGGTGTACCTATGCCCTGGATACCTTACTACTGTATACTAGGGACTGATAAGGTTACACCAGTGTACAATCTGGGATGTACCTAAGTACTTACCAAACCAATTTAGGGAAGAAAGCACAGAGACTGGGGTCCTGATTAGCAGAATCCCAGTCAGACTAGTCAGAACCAGCATTACATCAAGCAAAAAGTGGGAGTAACCATAAAAGCAGAGCCTACTTTCCTACACCGGCCTATTTAGTTCATTACAAACTATTTTTGGAGTAATCCGGCCTTCATTCGTTCTATCTTTTCAAAGGTGTTCGGAAGGTTCCTGTTGCTGTTGTTTCTTATTTACGGCATTGTGGCTCTATTTTTGCTTCTCTGCAATGGATGTTCCATCTGCAAGTCTGCTGGAACTACCATCACTCCAGCGGTGTCATGAACACATGCTTCAAATTTACGGAATGTCATTGTTTCAAGAAGTGGACCTTGATTGGTGGGTAACATTCCGGCCTGCCTGGTTTTACCTGTGCTGGCAACCCTTGTTCCACTGCATATGGTGCCCCTTAAAATGGACCCTAAATATTTGCCTGGCACAGCAGATGCCCACAACTTCAATAATTGGACTGCTGATGAGTCCCTTAGTGACCCATTATCAGGACTGTTCTTTGGGTTTACATCTTCTGCATAATGCACAGTATGAGCCGCTCCTTCTTGAGGAGAGGTGTGCAATGGCAAACAGATCACCACATATTAGCTCTATTGACACGGATGAGAGAATGTAGGAACCTGGCTCTTTATGTGATATACTTTATTAATCTGATATATTGTGTAAAGATTACAGGGGTTCCATTACTAGTGGACAGGGACTTGCTATGCAATCCCAAAGTGCTTTATTAGGGAGCAGTGTGGTCGAGCAGCCTTAGGCTTAACACAGAGGAGCACAAGACATTCACAAAATACACACAATGGCCAATAAATGACAACATGACTCAAAAGGAGAGCCACACAAATTCATAAATATAGCCAGCATCTTTATATATGTTTAGGCATCAGAGAAAAATCATTCAGGTAAGTACCTTTTTTAACTATGGACTATTTTCACTTTAAAAAGTGGACATTGTGTAATTTCTGAGTTCCGCAATGTTAAGGTGACTGGTAGGCAAGGTCCAATATAGCACCAACAGTTCACCACCAGTTCCATGAGGGCAGCTGGGTACAGCGTCAGGTGCCCAATGCGTTTCAATGGCGGTCGGTCTCTGTAAAAAGAGGCTGTAGGCTCCGGCTAGGAAGCCATTCAGGCCGAACCAGCAAGTGGGCTCATGCCTTTCAATGCTCGGAGAAGAGTGGGCACCTTTTGTGCTCTTCTCCAAGGCCCAGAGGCAACGGGTGCAGAGGTGTACTTAGGCATCAGGCTTTTCCCTACCAGACTAGTCACGGCTGAGGGGGCCTGCGTGCAGAGGCTCCAGCCGTAGTTGAGGAGGCAAGGAGAGGTAAAACTACAATGGAAACAAACTCTGGATGGCTGAGGAACCTTCTTTGCACTGTTGGCTCACTTCAACTCGGTCCGGAGGCGGCAGGTGTAGTAGTTACTTCAGGAGTCGAATTATGGCAGTTCCGGAGGCCTCAGAGTCTTTCCTTTGGAGTTCATTTAGAACAGATCCACTGTCATCGGGAGGTCTTGAGTCTTTTTCACAGGCAGACAGTCCTCCCAATTTCTGGAGTCAACAGCTGCAGGGCGAGTTGACTTTGGTGCAGTTTTCGAAGAAGTCTGCTGGGGCGAGTCAGATGCTCTCTTCAGCCTTCTCTGCTTTTGCGCCTCTTTGGTGTCTTCTTTTTTCTTAGGTCATCAGAATCCAAGGTTTTTGACCCAGGGGTGCCACTTAAATACTGAATTTAGGGGCATTTGAGAGAGTGCCAGGTAGTAGCCAATAGGCTACTTACCTTAAGTGTGACTACATCCTCCTATGACCACTTTCGTTGGGAAGTAGGCATAACCCTGACCCGGGTTGGTTAATTCTCTCCAAGACAAGATGGAGGCATTTGACAAGAGGGTCATGTTCACCTGTCCCACTCTAGGGGTGGTGCTGATTGACTCTGGGCACCCCTCCTAATGTCCTCCTGCCAAAAGTGGAGCAGCCCATGGGGGTTGACTTCCTGTCCTATAAGAGAAACCAGAGTCACATACCCTAGGCGGAGGGGCTTGTTTTGAAGCTTCGTTGCCTGGGCAGGTTAATCTGAAGGTCATCTCATGGGAGGGGTGCTAACCACCCCCTCCCAGAGCCGGTCTAGTTTGTGGCCTCCCGAGAGTGAAGGCCCTCACCCTTAGGGGTCAGTAATTTGTCTCTGGTGTTAGGCTACCTAAACCCAGTCAGTAAGCCCACCTGTGTTGGGTTGTTTCAGGGGCTACCACTGAGGTGTCCTCTGGGTGCATGTGTTGATAAATCCAACATTGGAATTAGTACATCAATCATGCTATGACTGAAGCAGTGTATTATGGGATGTGGAGTTTTCAGGATAGGCATCATAACAGCCGGGTGGTTGTGATTATGAGGGATTATGAGGGGCGGAGTCGCATTATACTAATTAAAAGAGAGGGAAGTTAGCCACATTTGGTAAACTGCCTCGTAAAAGAAGAGAACGCTTGGAAGAAATTGAAAGAAATCAGTAAGGTACGGAAGAAAGTGATGTGGGTCAGCATAGAGGTATTAAGTGACAAAGTATGTGTGAGGCTAAAGGTGAGGGGGAACACCTTGGGGGCTTCAGTTTAGAGCGGGGAAGATTAATGATGTGGGGTAATATAGCCTGAAAGAGGTTTTTCCAGGTAACATCGTTGCAGCGTGTAGTAACGCTGTTAGTGGGAATAACGCTGTTGAGGGGTTAGTTATCAAATTCGGCATGAAATGTGTATTCTATACTTCATGGTTTAAACTGTGAAGTAGAGAGGTCTGTAGCTTAGAATTTAATGGCATTGGTCTTTTATTTGTAGAGAACCCCTTTTTAACAGCCCGAAATGCATTGGGTGCGATAAGATCAGTGACTGAGGATGTTTAATGTATTCTGGCGTGCTACAGAAAAGGTTCCGGTTGGGCATATCTGCCACATGAGAAACTGTTGAAAACATAAGCATCTAACGTGTGCTTCAAAAGGACAATAAACAGGTGATCAAGAACTTTGGGAGTGCATAGAATCATTATTGTGAAATCTGGAAAAATTGAAGATTAATATGTATTAAATACACAAATCAAGCTGTGCGTCTGGTGAAGGAGTGATATCTCACTGAGGAAAAGTGTTTTTTTCTGATCAGCATTATCTGTACCGAGATTCCATTATTTTTTCATTGCCATCTCGTGTCAAACACTTCCACACGACCCACCTGGTCATTTCTGCTGATGCCTAAGGAAAATCTAAACTGACATGACAAAAACCATCTTGCAGCCTGCATTTCTGCCCAGGAACTGTCGCACACCCAACCCCCTGTTCTTTGCAGTTCAACAGAAAGCCATGAGACACCCACGCCCTGTGTAAACAAGCTCATTTTCCATCTCATGCTCCCAGCCTGGTAAACATCCTTGACAACGTGATCAGGTTATCTAGACAATGGTCTGACTGCTGGACTCTAATCAGGGTGAATAAACAAATGACTTGAAAGACCAGGCTTTGATTAAGGCAATTGGACAATGACCTGAAAGACTGTGCCGTGATCAAAGCCGAGTGAACAATGATCTGTGTACCAAGCCTTGACCAGGTCACTAACTACAAACATCCTCTGTATTTGGTATCAACTGTAAACACTGCCCTGATTAGACAATGGTCTGACAGCCAAAAGACTGGGATAAAAATGTATAAAAGGCTTGTAAGCTACAGAGTGAATTAGCAGCCTCCTGGGTTTTGTCTCTGACTAGCTTGGTACTCTGTTCCATAGCCCGGGCTATTGAAATAAATCTGGGTTCCTCCTGCAGACGAAGGCTCCCGTGTCTCCTTTTACTAAGTATGGAAGGTATAGAAGATTTGGGCGGTTCCCCCGCCACCGAGATCCAGTAAGTGGGTTATCTCGGTTCTTCAAATGGTGCCTGAACAGGGACTCCGCGAGTACGGAAGTCAGGCCCGGTGGATGTGAGGAGGTGCACGGAGAGACTCAGACGGATGCGCCCTACCCGAGGGATTCTTGTATTCCGGTAGACCGAACGACTCGCCCGCTGTCCCTCCCCACCCGGTCTGGGCCACATGACCGCGTCCTCGCTGGAGTCCCCTAGCAAATAATTTCTGGAGCAGGACACAGCCCTACGTCTGCAGAAGAGAACTACCCCTGTAAGGTAAAGGTGGACTGATCATCCACCAAGTCTGTATGATTCTGTTATTGACTTTCGCAAAAGCCAAGTTGTTATTGACTTTTGCCAAAGCCAAGCAAGTGAGGTGAAGTTTTAAAAACTCGCTGGTGTCTGTTCTGTATGATTCTGCTGTTATTGACTTTTGCAAATGCCAAGCAAGCGAGATGAGTTTTAGCAACCCGCTGGTGTCTGTTATCTGTTTTTAAGCATGCCAGTCAGTAGTAAGTTCAAGAAATTATGTTGTTGTATGTGTACGCAGGGCTCCCAGCTGGAGGAGGCCTGTCCGCTTCCTCCAGAAGGGACCCCTGGCCATAGGATGTATGTTAAACATGGCCCTTCTGACATAATGTTTTCCTCATTCTGGGTAAAATATACAAAAAAAGTAACGCAGAATTACAGTGGCCACTATATGGCTCCTTTAATTCCCAAGTTCTCGCCAACTTAGAGGAACAATTAATGAAAAGAAGAATGCGCCCGTCTATGTTTGAATCTGTCCGATTTTGGAGGAAAGAGATAGAGCAGAGAGCTAGAAAACAGAAGGCTCAAGAAAGAAAACAGGTACGTATGTCAATGCCCGACCACGTCAGAGAAAATTTGCAAAATCAAATGACAAAATCCGTAGAAATAGCCGATAGGGAGCGTGGGGCACGGGTACAAAAATGTTAGGAGGAGAAAGGAAAGGGCCATATGGAAGGGAGAGAAGAAGGTGATTCCTTGCTTGATGCCATGCTAGAAAGCCCTCCTGCATATGCCCCTATGTACCCTGCCCTGACGCCTCACACCCCGCATGCCCCACCACCACCACCCACTCTGGCCCCCACTGCCCCTCCTACTGTTCTCCCTGTCACACCGACCCTCCCGACTTTTCCTATGACACCAATAATGCCTGTTAACACTGTCCTCGCTGCGGGAATGACAACAAGTCTCCATCCACCCAACCCCTGCGGCCTTACCCCTACCCGCCCTTTTCCCACTTCCCCATGGTCTACAGTTCAGCAGGATTTATATAAATTGTTGAATTCCCCCCGACTGGCCTCCCTGCACTCTGCAGTCAGCTTTTCGTCCCTTCGAGAAAATTACCTACAGAGGCAACAGTGTGAATGTTGGATAAATAACGGGAATATTTATACCTTTAAAGAAATATGGTCCACCTTTTCTCAGTGGACAATTATAGAACAGACCACCTGGGCTGAATATATGTGTACTTTGGTCATGCAAAGATTTGAGAATGCGCTTAAACAGGTACCCACCGGATTAATGGACCTTAGGTCACAAATAAAAATAGGCGATGTTCAGGGAGAGATGTTTGTCGCTATGTCTGCTGTAATGGCTTACCGTTATATGACAGCTTTTCTCAACACCCCTCTGGAAACAGCTATGCCCATGAGAGAGGCGGCCCCGTCTTTGTTAACGCACTTACCGATGCCCAAACTAATGGCAGAGGGGCTGTTGAAGCACACTGGCGCAGGCTTTGGGTTCCTTGGGAAGTAATGCAGTTAAAAGGACAATTACCAGATCCCCGGAAGAATCCGGCTGCCTTTTACAAAGAATTAGGTCAGATTATATCTGCAGGTACTCTCGTTCTGGAGGATATAGAATTACTTTTTGGTACGGTTGTCCCCATTGAAATTTGGGGCAAGATTCGACATACTGACCATGCAGTGGCATTGGAAGGTAAATGGGCTGCCATCCTGACTTTGCCCAGTAAAATAATGATGTTTATGAAAACACTTTTGCCGGAAACTGTCATTAACTGGGATAAAATAAACACCTGTAAGCAGCGAAAAGATGAGAATGTGGCCTGACTTCTTAACCCGTTTTGAGACACAATGCAAGGGACACAGTGGTTTGGATCCCCGGACCCCAGGTTCTGGCCCAGTATTTGTCGATTAGTTTGTCAGCAACTTGCTGCCTGAGATCTCCGCCAGGCTTAAGAAAGTGGAAAGTACGTGGGCTGCCCAAACTATGACTGGTATCTTGGCTATGGCAAAATATCACGAGAATAGGGAGATTGAAGATAGAGACAGGGGGCCCGATTCACAGAACTAACTTAAGACAAAATCCCAAACTTACTACTTTTGGTATTCACAGAAGTTAGGATTTTGTCTTAAGTTTGTCTTAAGACAGACTTAAGACAGACTTAAGACAAAATCTTAACTTAAGTCTGTCTTAAGTCTGTCTTAAGACAAACTTAAGACAAAATCCTAACTTCTGTGAATACCAAAAGTAGCAAGTTTAGGATTTTGTCTTAAGTTAGTTCTGTGAATCGGGCCCAGGGGGCCCGATTCATAGAACTAACTGTAGTAAATCCAAGCTACAGTACAACTTAACATGACTTAGAATATAACACTAACTTAAGACAAAATCCTAAACTTACTACTTTTGGTATTCACAGAAGTTAGAATTTTGTCTTAAATTTGTCTTAAGACAAACTTAAGACAGACTTAAGACAAAATCCTAACTTAAGTCTGTCTTAAGTCTTTCTTAAGACAAACTTAAGACAAAATCCTAACTTCTGTGAATCCCAAAAGTAATAAGTTTAGGATTTTATCTTAAGTTAGTTCTGTGAATCGGGCCCAGGGAAAGTAGGAAGGTGAGGGATCTTAAGATTAAGGCCCTTCTGCAGCAGGCTTACCCTCCCCGAGGTCCCGATGCCCGCAGGAATTTTAGACCTCAACTCCAACCCCTTCCGAGGGATCGCCAGTCTACCCCCTCCAGCCCTCAATGCACGGGAGCCCTCCAAACAGATCAGTGTGCTTATTGTAAGGAGTATGGCCATTGGATAGATGACTGTCCTGTGTTAGCTGAAAACATCCGAACAGGGAAGACTCGGCCTCGCGCTCCTAGGGAAGCGAGGCCGACTAGGGACCATGGCCCGCCCCATCCACAGGATAAAGAACGTAGGCCCAGTGATGACGCTCCTGTCCGGCCGCGCCCGGCCAACAGGTTTGATGGGTACGAAGCAACACGCACTTATTATAATGATGATTATGACGAAGTTGATGAGACAGGATCCTACCAAGCATGGGACAGCCAGGAAAAGGGTATTACCAGAGTGCAAATTCCAGTGGATCAAAGAGGCCCGAATGTTCAAATGTCAGTTGTGGGGAACGATAAGATTTTTCTTTTGGATACTGGGGCCACCAGGTCTTCTATTGCACGTCTATCAGTCCCGGAGGCACCCCTTTCTGGCAATATGAATATCTCCGTGGGTTTTGCAGGAACACCTGTGACCAGCCCTGTCTCTAACCCCTCCCTCTCGATATTGACCCTGCACATGTTAGCGCTCCCTTGGTCCTTACTACAGGTTGCAGTGAAAACTTTTTAGGTATGGATTTACTGAAAGCTCTGTATGCAACCATATCATGTAGTCCCCAAGGTGTATCCCTAACAATTTCTCCCACCGCAGCATCCTACATGTATCTGTCCGGTCCCCTCCCACCAGAGTTGCAGTCTTTACCTTCCTCCCTCTGGGCATCATCAGACACTGATGTAGGGTGTCTCAACATTCCCCCTCAGGTGATACGCATCCAGACAGGTGCACATCTCCCCCGCCTCCGACAGTATCGACTACCCCCAGAAGGAGAAATGGCCCTTTTGACAATAATATCTGAATTGATGAACAAGGGTGTAATGGAAGAGACACGTGGCAATGCTGTTCTTAAAAAGACCAATGGAGATGATCTCTCCCCTAAAATATACCGATTTGTGATTGACCTGAGAGCTCTTAACAAAATAACAATCTCCCAATATCCTGTTGTCCCAGACATTACAGCCCTCTTAACGATGGTCCCTTCTGATGCCACACATCTCTGTCATAGACCTGAAGAATGCTTTTTTCAGCATTCCTATACATCCTGACAGCAGACATTTTTTTGGTTTCTCCCTTGGAGGGCGGAGCTTTAGATTCTGCCTCGCCCCTCAAGGTTTCACGAGAGCCCCAGTATCTATAGTCAAGCCCTAAAAAGTCAACTAGATTCCTTAGAACTCCCTGATAATTCCACACTATTACAATATGTAGATGACCTCATCATTGCTGCAAATTCTGCCCCAGCATGTAAAGAAGCTACTCTCTGTTTGTTATGCCACCTTGCCCTCCATAATCACAAAGTCTCTTTGAAAAAGCTTCAATTTTGTCAGGAGAAGGTGACCTATTTAGGTCATCTCCTCTCGAAGGAGGAAAGGCAACTCACCGCTGATCGTGTAGCCATTATCAATGCTATGACGACCCACAAACACAAAAGCAGGTACGAGCCTTCATAGGCCTAACCTCATACTGTAGACAGTGGATTTCCAATTTTTCGGCCATGGTCAAACCTCTTCTTGCCCTCACCACTAAGGACATATCAGACAGTTCCTTCCCATGGACTACAGAGCATGCGCAGGCCTTTCAAGATTTGAAGAGGGCCCTGTGTACTGCTCCAGTCCTCGGTACTCCTGACTACAGTAAACATTTGTTTTCTTTTTGTACATGAGACAGATGGCTGTGCATGTGCTGTCTTGACCCAGATGTTTGGTGGACACCAACGGCCATGTGCCTATTTTTCAGCCACTTTAGATTCTATTGCAAGGGCTCCCCCAGGATGCCTACGGGTGACCGCTGCGGCCGCCCTCATGGTCCATCAGAGTGCGGGAATCGTCATGAACTCCCCCCTGACTCTGATGGTCCCCCATTCTGTAGATACCCTCCTTAATAACACCAAGACACAGTACCTCACTAGCGCACGACTCACAGGATATGAACTGAAACTCTTTGCCAGCCATATCAACATCAAAAGATGCACTGTACTGAACCCCGCCACATTACTCCCACTGGACACTCAGGATGCCCCTTAGACCCACATGACTGCATATTAAGGACAGAGGAGGAGACAAATGGACGGGTTGACTTACAGGATACCCCGAATGCAGAACCAGAAGGTATACTGTATGTGGACGCATCATGTCTCAGAAGGCCAGATGGTAACACCTCACGACACGCCCTCACGACATTGGGGCAAGTAGTAGAAACAGCTCAGATTCCGCAGTGCTCTGCTCAGGCAGCAGAATTAGTGGCCCTCACTAGAGCCTGTGAGATAAGCAAGGGAATAACAGTAAATATCTATACTGACAGTCAGTATGCCTTTGGGGTGGCCCACAACTTCGGGAGATTGTGGAACGAAAGGAATTTCCTTACTTCCCATGGGACCAAGATCCAACATGGCCCTCTAATTCACAGACAGTTGGTCTCCCTGACACTCCCCAGAAAGGTGGCCATTATAAAATGTAAGGCCCATAAGAAAGTGACAGATGATGTTGGGAAAGGCAATGCCCTAGCTGATCAGACATCCAGACAAACAGCTCTTAGGAAAAGAGAAGGAATGTATGTAGGAGGTCCCGCTAGGTGGGTGACAGATGAGGGCATGGTTGAAAACACAGTGCAAAGTGTGATTGATATTCAGTACCATGCTACTCCTGAGGAACTAAGGGTGTGGAAGGAGCAAGTAGCAAAGGAGGGAATTGATGGTTGCTGGGTCCGTTCGACTATGGAAAGACAATGGATGTTACCTGACAGTCATGTGCCACCAGTAGTTACGATGGCCCATGGTCCTGCTCACATTAGTGCAAAAGGGATATGCAAGCTGTTGGAACCTACGTGGTACAACTCTAAGATACCAGCATATGCTGAAAAGCTGGTTAAAACATGCATGATTTGCCTAATGTATAACCCAGGAAAAGGCACAGTTACTCCTAAAGGAGGATTCTTCCCTCCTACCTTCCCTTTTGAAGTCCTCCAAATAGATTACATCCAGATGGACAGATCTAACAATCTAAAATATGTCCTGGTGGTGGTCTGTGCCTTCAGCCGATGGGTGGAGGCCTACCCCATCAAAGACCGCACCGCTATCACTACCACCAAGGTGCTATTAAAGGAATACCTCCCACGATTCGGTTTGTCCCGCTTGGTCTGGAATGACAACAGGACCCACTTTACAGCCCAAATTATGGAATATGTCTGTACAGCATTGGGTATAAAACACAAATTTCATGCAGCTAACCATCCCCAATCAGCAGGTCTAGTAGAGGTGTACAATAGCATCCTAAAAACTAAAATGGCAAAATAGTAACCGAGACAGGTGTCACTTGGGTTGATGCTCTGCCCCTAGCCCTACTGTCTACAAGAACAACGGCACACACCCGGATAGGGCTATCCCCCCATGAGATCGTGCCAATGTCAGGGGTGTCCCACGGCCTAAGAAACTGTCTGATGTTGAATACCCTGTATTAACTGATTATCTGTACAGTCTAACTAATACCTTTCCTACTCTTTATCTCCAGGTGCACAAGGCCATACCTGACAAAAGCGAGGGCCCAGGACACGTTATCCAACCTGGAGAATATGTCCTGATCCGGAACTTTCAACGGACTAAGAGCCTCGAGCCCCGCTGGACACAGCCCCGTCAGGTGTTACTGGCCACCCGCACCGCTGTGAAAGTAGAAGGTCGGAAGAATTGTGTTCATTCGTCTCACTGTCGGCGTGTGCCTCTGCCCCTCCCCTATGATCAGTGGGTGAGGGAAGGACAAGGAGACTCAGAAATAGAAACAGTTCCGACGTTTGTCCCGTTCAGCGATGCCAGACTGCATTCTACATCTACGGAAGCAGAGAGTGACAACATACTGAAAGGAAGCGTGGAACCTTCCCCTAACTCTGCTTAACACCAAGAACAACTGTTTCCTGACCATACTGTTCCTACTTCCGACCGATATAACTTGCGCCCCCGAGGGAAGGCTTGCCCTTGACTTCGCCAAGTGCCGATAGGCTGTAGGGCTGTGATCTTCCCAGATGAGAGTAGTGCTGGTGTGTCAGACTAAGGTATGCCATAGGGCTCCTTGGCACCTGCGCCCAGTGAACCAACCACCAGTCACAGACAGCCGCTAGAGGTCCCTGGCTTAGCACAATGACAGCCGTCCAAAACGCCCGAATCCAGAAACAAGATGTCAGTCTCCGGCATAGTAAATGCTTCATAGCCACTGTGGTGATGCTGTTTGCCTCCCTCATCCAGTCTATCCTTGGTTGGCTGTTACTAATCTACCATCCTGTTACCACACCAACTCCTACACCGACTCCTGCAGAGCACCAATATTACACGCTACCAGCCCATGAATTACCCCGCCGTGCAGAATTCTTCAACAACACCTTCATCCAAATGTTGCATCATCATCAGCTGATCATGAACACTTCCAACTGCTGGGTTTGTGGACTGATGCCGCATTCCATGTTACACCCTGTTCCATTCTTTCCTTACCGGTTCTCCATCACTGGGTCTTGTCTTGCATGGTGGATGCTGATGCAGGAGGCCTACACTGTCAATGGTACTGCCAATTTTATCCTTGGGACATTTCGGGATGCCTTCTGGCAGAACAGATCTGGCAATGCCAATGCTCTTTTTTTGCCAGACCAGTTCGTCCACATTGCTACTACCACCAGATGAACTCAGTGAAATGGTAGTATTCAACACAACCACTCGACGAACAGTTTCCAGATTCCGCACAAGAAGGATACTGCCTGATGAACGAGACACTGTGAATGACATAAATGTGCAAGGCCGTGTCTGCATCCATGGCTCAGGGACTAAGAAAGTTGGTACCAGTACGTGTGATATCACAAAAGCTTTGAACTCTACATCTCCTCCCAAGCAGATGGCATCCCCAACACCTATTTCATCCTTGACACTGCCGCCTACACTTGGCTCCCCCGTAACTGGTCTGGTACCTGCTATCTGGCCTTCCTCCTTCCACCAACATACTCTACCCATGGAGGTTACCACCAGTCAATGAAGGGCGCCCTGCGCTGCTCACCTAGGGGCATCATATCAGCCGAAGATACAGCGGGCCAGGAAGCTGGGGACATCTTTAAAGGTTTCCTTCCATTCTGGGGCCCCATGGCAAACAGTCAGGCTGTACAAGGACTGACCAGGGTCCTTGAGGCCACCATCACAGTAACAGCTGGTGCCCTCTCCAATATCACTGCAGAGCTACAAACGGACCGCATTATATTGCTCCAAAACCGCAGGGTGAATAAACAAATGACTTGAAAGACCAGGTTTTGATCAAGGCAATTGGACAATGACCTGAAAGACTGAGCCGTGATCAAAGCCGAGTGAACAATGATCTGTGTACCAAGCCTTGACCAGGTCACTAACTACAAACATCGTCAGAATCTGGTTATCAACTGTAAACACTGCCCTGATTAGACAATGGTCTGACAGCCAAAAGACTGGGATAAAAAATGTATAAAAGGCTTGTAAGCTACAGAGTGAAGTAGCAGTCTCCTGGGTTTTGTCTCTGACTAGCTTGGGACTCTGGGGCATATTACCAAGCAATAGCGATAATTATCGCTATTGCTTGGTTAGAGACAAAAATTTACCGCTGAGCTGCGGCGATTTTTATCGCAGATAAACCTTGGTATTACCAAGGTTTATCGCAAATGCGATAAAAAACGGCCGCAATGCATGAATATCGCTGAAAAGTCCGCGATATTCATGCATTACCGAGCTAATGCTCTTAGCCATGTTATCCACCTCCCATTGGATAACATGGCTAAGAACTGCTCAGGGCAGGTGTTAGCTTTTGGAGATATTCACGCTTAGCGCGAATATCTCCATAAGTTGGTAATAGGAGATAGCGATGTTAGCGACTGTTTCCAGTCGCTAACATCTTGGCACGCCCACTTTGCATGTCATTAGTGATAAATATCACGGACATGCAAAGTGGGGCCCAAGATGGTCGCTATCTCCTACTAGCTGTCGCTAACTGGTGTTAGCGACAGCTAGGTAATAGGGAGATAATTTTATCTCCGCTTTCTTGGCTTTTAAAGCCAAAAAAGCGGAGATAAACCCCCTTGATAATATGCCCCTCTGTTCCATAGCCCGGGCTATTGAAATACATCTGGGTTCCTCCTGCAGACAAAGGCTCCTGTGTCTCCTTTTACTAAGTATGGAAGGTATGGAAGATTTGGGTGGTTCCCCCCGCCGCTAAGACCCAGTAAGTGGGTTATCTCGGTTCTTCATCACTCCTATTTCTATGATGTGCACAAATACGTGATATTTGGGTAGATCACATTTTCCAGGCTGTGTTCAAAATCAGTGGAGTGGAAATTTGGGAAACAAGCATAACAAAGTTAAGCATAAGTTAAAATTGGTGTGCACTGTAATAACTTTAAGTGAATTTTCCCTATGTTAGCCTTATTTTGCATAATGTAGGCTGCTTTTGCTTTGCACGTGTTACGAAACAGCATGCTTGTTTTTGTGGCACGTTATAATTAGGGCTCTCAGTTTTCCGTTTAAACGGATTTATACATATAAATACAGATGGAAAACTTTTATTCCTTTGTCTGTATTTATAAATAGAAATGGAAAAATACTTATCAACTGGCTTTATGGTGTCTATTTGATCCTCTGTAAAATTAGTGTCTGAGGCACACAGGGGCCAAGGAAAGAAATTTGAAACCGCTACTACGATGTCCTGCAGATTATTCTCCCCTTTAAATCACCCCGTCCTTCCGAGTCTGGGCTAAGCACTCTGCTGCCAAGGAAGACTGATTAGTTAATGAGCGAGCCTCTGTACCTCCCAGACAGCAACAGGCCGAGAGCGCTTATCTGCCTTTAACAATACATCACACGCTATTGACCCCCGCCCCAGACATCCTGTCAACACCATGACTGTGGTCATCTGTCTTTGAATTACGCATCTTAAAGTGCGTGTGAAAATCTGCACATCTGATGTACAGCAGCGCCTGGTTCACAGTTACAGCCTAGAGCCAAACACAACACCGAGGTGAATTACAGGGTGGCAAAGGCAAGCATGCATTTCAGGCTGATTGGCATACCGGCGGAGCGAGGTGCAGCGCTCTGCCCAAGACGCCGGAATTCCAACGATGCAATGATCTCCAGTTAATGCGCGCCCAGGCCGTAGTTGTTTCTTTTCAAATAAATAGACAATCTTAAGTCACGGTACTTTGCAGACCTTGCAGGTAGTCAGTCAGTCAGTCAGTCAGTCAAATACTTTATTGCGATAACTTAATATCATACAAAGACAATGACAAATGTATAAAACAAAAACAACACATACATTAAAAACATTTAAGAAACAGTTTAAAAATGACAAGTTTAAAAAGAACCAGCGACGAATTGATGAGACCAACATACACAATATTACATTTTAACATCAGCCTAGCTGGTAGAAAGTGCATAGTGCTAAAGTGCAAAAGTGCAAAAGTACTATAAAAACTAAGAAATGTTAAAAAGTATGCTAAGGGTGTCCCATGAAAAATAGTTAGAACAGGCAACTACTGTCCATGTTACTTCGCTTCTAAGAATGCTGACCCAAGAGGTCAACATACTAGCTAAAATGTTAATCTATACTACAAGGGCAAGTAGGCACATTTTTAAGTCTAATATTCCTGCTTCTAATAGCTCTCACCAGGAAACTAGCCACATAAAACATGATCCTGGGAGTTTGTAGCATTTGTAAATAAATAAGAGCAGGTCTGACCAAGATAAATCCTGCCTCCTTGAGTATAGGTACAAGAAACATTTTCCGGGCTTCATTATAGTGGCTACAAAACATTATAAAGTGCATGGTACTTTGCTCGGAAAAATGATCGCAAGAACATGGTGGTGCCTTTTCAGGGCTACTCCAAACAGGATAAAACCCCAAGCTAAAATGAATCAAATTAAATCGGAAACGAGTTAAGATAAACCTGTGGTAAGGATGGGTCACCACATTAAGATAATTGTCAGGACCATTGGGTATAGCCAACAATATACTGGCCCTGACACAGGGTTTCTTCAACTCAATTTCTTCCCTCTCCAAGGTTAGGAGCTCCTTCATTCCAGCTTTAATGTAAACTATATCTTTTAGCGTTAGGGAATCAGTAGCAGTATAAAGTTCAGGCCTCCCTAGCTTCAAAAATTTTTCCTTGATGTACATCAACCACCTAATCCTATGTACATTATCTAGTTTCAAACAGTCCCTCAATATGGTATGATTAAGAGGAATTTCTGGGTTCAGCCACATCCTCATCCAAGCAACTAAAGGGGCTGTTCTAATGAGATCTGAAATGTAGCCTTCCCCCAATTCCATGTGAACTGTATAGGTCGGGGTTGACTGGGGGACGCCCAAAACAGATCGAAAAAAATTATTTTCCATTGTCTGTATGGGTTCCATACCCCTATAACCCCACACTGAGCCACCATATGATGCAACTGAAATACATTTAGCTTTATATATTTTGCTGATAGCTGCAAATGGCCTACCCCCCAGTTTTTTAGAAAACCCCTGGAGGGCAGCAGATGTCCTAGCCAACATTAATGCTCTACTTATAACTTGAGGGCCCCAGCTACCTTTGTCATCAAGGGTGAGACCCAGGTAGGGAAAGGAGGAAACACGTGCTAGCTTTTCCTGCCCACAAAGGAAAATTTTATGGAAGGGTCTCCTAGAGGCCCTACCCATAAGCATAACCTGTGATTTTTTTGCGTTTATTTTCAGGTCAAGTGAGGCCATAAAAGATTCAAAGGCATCCAGGAGTCGTTGAAGCCCCACCCCAGTACGAGCAAGAAGAACTGCGTCATCCGCATAAAGGAGGACTGGTATCCCCTGCTCTCCTGCTCGTGGGATGTCGCTAGTAACGCCCCTAAGGGCTGGCTCCAGCGTGTTCACATAAAGCGAAAATAACAGTGGTGCCAGGATACATCCCTGTCTTACTCCTTTTTCAGACGCAAAGACATCTGTACACCTTCCGTTCATTGTGACTCTAACTTTAGCGGTAAGGCCAGTGTGTAAATCAGCTAGTAAATTAACTATGGATCTATCCAGACCCATATCGAGTAACTTCACCCAGAGCTTGGATCTATTGACCATATCAAACGCCGAGGAGAGGTCCATGAACCCAAGGTACATGGACCCGTCCATGGCCCTGGTGTATTTCTCGATCAAGAGGTGAAGATTAAGACACTGATCCAGGGTACTTCTTTTAGATCTGAACCCATATTGCACATTGCTCAAGATGTCATTCTCAGTAGCCCATTCATTCAATTTCACCAATATGACTCTCCCGAGAATTTTAACTGAAGAATCAATCAGCGAGATTGGTCTGTAACATGCAGGATCCTGCCTGTTTCCTTTTTTAAAAACAGGAATAATTATTGATGTTTTCCATGACTTGGGAATATTATCACGGTTTAAGGCATTAAAGACCCTGCAGAGCAATCTTGACCAGAAGTTAGGGAAGCATTTAAAGGCATCAGCAGGAACACCATCTGGTCCTGGTGCCTTTTTCTTTAAGGTACAATCTATTGCAGATAGTACTTCACAGACTTCAAAGTGCAAATAGTTCCCTAGTGAAATAGTGTTATCTTCCTGTTCCCTAGTAACAGCGATATTATGAGCTGAATAGATGTCTCTAAAATGCTTAATCCAACCCTCATCAGGAATATTAGTTTCTAAGGGGGAGTTATCCTCCCCTGTGAATAAAGGTTGGTTGACAATCCTCCAGAATTCTCCACTATTTTTTAAAATGGCTTGGTCAGTGAGTTGAGTCCAAGCTTCATCTTTAAGCTGTTTTTTCCTTAATGCAATGGCCTTTTTATAAAGTGCTCTACTGTTGCTAATGAGGTCACGATCTTTTGGAACGGTTTTCAGTGCATTAAGCAATGCAGAATGTGCTTTCGAGCAACTGTGATCAAACCATCTTTTAGGAGGTTTCAGCTTGGGATTACTAGTCACAGAAAGCCTGCCATTTATCTTATTACATATGCTGCTAAATGCAAAGATCACTTCCCCATCGTTAGAGTCGCTAGATAAACACACTCCTACCTCCTCCTCAGCCTCTAAAAGAACTTCTTGAATGAAGGGTTCTGGGATTATACTATCCCATTTCAGTTTCCTTCCCTGGTCCTTAACTTTAAGCTTTTTTATCCCATAGCAAGAACCATGGTTGCGCCCCAAAAGATCAGACACTACAAGGTCCATGGAGACTGGGTTATGGTCGCTAAAAATGGAAATCACAGTTCTATACATTAAAACCTTGGATAAAAAACATGCAGAAATAAAAATATAATCAATAACAGAGTCATTGTCTGAGCCCTTAAAAGTAGGGGCCCTATTCCCCCCCTCCCCACAGCTGGATTCATATAGGTTCCATCTAGCGAGAAAGTTTTCTAAACAGCCCCCCTGTCTGTTATGTTCAAGATGGACCAATACGCCATATGGAGGGGATTCTGAGTCATCGCAAAAACACATAAGTGAGCAGGGATGTATATTAAAATCCCCCAAAAAAATGATTTCAAATGCTGTAACATCCTCACTATAGACTGACAGAAAATAGTCCAATCTACCAAGGCTATATGTAGTACAGTCGGCAGCATTGGAATTATAAAAATTAATAAATAAAATATTAGGAGATTCCACGCGAGACAATTCAACAATAAGACATTGCTCAGATCCTGAGTCCCTTTTCTTAAGGCTACCTTTGATATCTAATTTGAAGAGGCTTAACAGTCCTCCCCTCGCTCTTCCTGCCGTGCTAGTCACGGCAGGGATACAAAAATAGCTGTAGCCATCAGGAGAAAAACAAGAATTTGTGTCCCAGGTTTCCTGCAGAGCAATGATATCAAACCTAGTTATAAAAGCCAACCAAGGTGCGTTACCTACTTTGGACTTTATGCCAGCTATATTCCAAGTAAGTATACTGAAGGCTGACGCGCTATTCTCTATCTGGCTAGAATGATCTGACACACTATTCTCTATCTGGCTAGAGTGATCTAACAAGAGTCAGTCATTATGATCCAGAAAGGATAAGGGTGCAAATCGATTAGACAATAACAGGGGTTGGGCAAAAGGATTCTGATATACTATGGGGGCGGATTGGTTTACACTATTCCGCTGTTGTTCCCAGCCCCTTCTATAGTTTGAGTCAGAATTGATATCCCATCCGAAGGCTGGTGTTTTAGGGTAGGTGACATTCTGCTGTTCACCATAAAAGAACTTCAATGTTAATGGTACAACAGAACCCTGCCTACGTTGGGGTGGGAGTAGGTTAATAAGAATGTTAGGCAACACGCCTGGATGCAAGAAACTTACTGCCACGCAATCCCCCTTAAATTTTTTAGGGCGATTACCTAGCCATGACACCCTTTTAACAGTTTTGATCTCTTGAGCCAGCAATTGACCCCCCCCTGGAGCTAACCTGATGTTAGTAGTAAGCCACTGTAAGGCTTTGTTAGACAGAGAGGAAGGGGATTCTTCAGTGCCGGCTTCTAAGGGTGGAACATTCGCCAATACCAAAACAACAGGGGACGCTTCAACTATAAATTGAAGAGGGTCAGTTAACTGAGCGTGTACAGGGGGTATCTCAACCGTTAGCGGACCATCCCCTCTATTAGTATTGGGATCAATAAGTTTTGGATCAGGTGGCTGAGATGGTAGGTTATTTGATGCATCATCCGTATTCTGCCTCTCCTGATCATCATTTCCTCTACTATTTTCATCCAGGTTTGCTACCAACGTCGTAACGTTAACAACTCCCTCTGTTAATTTGTTCAACTGCCCTCCCAGCTTTTTGACTTCAGATTGTAATTTATCGATTTTAGAGAGTAACGGTTTAACAATGGATTTGATTTTGCTATCTATTAGGTCAGCAAATCTTACAAACAAATCCTCATCATGACAAACATTAATCTCAGCACTTCCCCCTTCGGCTTCCTTTGAGTTTGCCTTTGGAATGTTTACCCTCTTCCTCCTAGCCCCAGATCTTAGTCCCCCCCGTCTAGGTGGATTTTTATTTTTCACAGCGGCTAATCGTGAAGTTTGTTCAGTGGTGGAAATATCTTCATCCGTGAGGTCAACACGATTATCTTGTTCCATATCACTGTCAGAGTTATTTCCATGCTCCACGATAAAGACCTCGGGACCAGACAGCATATTATCATTTAGAGGGCCAGGTTCCTGTGTAATCGGACAATTTGAAGAGGCATCAAAGAAAGTCAGAAGGGACACTGCGTCTTCAGGTGAGGGGGATGAAGATGGCGACAAACGGTGTAAGTCAGGTGAGAGACTCAAACCCAGCGATTCTCTCCTCTGTAAGTTAATTTTTTTCACTGTTTGCACCAAATAATTTTCCATTGTGTTAGCAGGTTGTGCGAGTGGTGCTGGACCCTTTTTGGGCATACTGCTGATAGCTAACAGGGAACCAGTACCGCTCAGGCTACAACAAAATATGTATTACAACAGAACAGTCTTACTTGAGCAGTAGAATGCCTCGCAAACCTCACGCAGGGTTTCTGGCCCTGCCCTGCCTCCTCGTGCCGATGAGGGCCGTAGAGGGCCCGCCCTTTGCCCGGGCTTAGCCCCGGGCGTCCCGCTCGCGTCCCGCGACGCGGGGGTGCTCCTCCTTTTCAGCGCCTCTGATTGCGCTCCCTGTGCGCTGCCGCGTCACTCAGACGCGCCGCCGCGGTGCCCGCCGGGATTTGGAGTCTCCCGGAGCGGCGGCGCGGAGTCAGCTGTCCCTTGACTCTTGGCGGTGGCGGCGGCGTGGGCAATGGCCTCTGCCTTCCTCTGGCGTTCAGGAGGTGAGTAAATGTGACTCTCGGCGGTGGCGGCGGTTCAAAAATGGTCTCCCATGCAGGTAGTCTAACTTGCTGCTAACTGTAGCATTTTAGTACACAGGGGTAACCACAAGAATACGGAAGGGGCGAGGGGGGCACAAGCACACGAGGGTGACTTGTTGAGTAGCTCTCCGCATGTAAAAGCTGCATAGATGTCTAAATGTTGCTGTTCCACATTTCTGTAGCCCGATCTCTAATTGTATTGAGAAAGCTGGAGCCCCTTACAAGTGCATTAATCTTGATGGCCTAAAGTGTCAACCTGTAGAATCTGTCTTTACATTTATTTTATTAATTATATGGCAATGGGTGTATACATCAACCTAAAAAGTGGTGGGTGGAGGAAATGGGAGTAGTAGATTTGGAGGGACTTAAACGCTGTGGTCAATTAGCATTAGTGAGGAGTACAGATAGTGAACTACCCGACTTGCCTGGTCATCACTGCTGTGGGAAAGACAGGAAGAAATCAGGACTCAAAGAGCCCTGTTTACGTTCCTTAATTATCACTCAGCTTTATTTTCTTAGCCTCACAGCAGGAATTGAGTGACTTATGTGGGGCTAAGAGTGGATGTAACACTGCGATGGCAAAAGGATTGTGATGTCACCTTCACTACCCATAGCACTGGGGTAAATTGACAACCATGGATGTGAACATATAGGCTCAAGTCTCCGGTTTGGCTCACCATCCTATGATTCTGGCCAAATCCCTTAATTTCCCAGTGTCTGTAAAAATCAAAATGACCTTGTGTAATCAAACTGTTGCTCATGTTAAGCACTTTGCTGCAAAGTCACACTACAAAAAAACGGCAAAAAGAGTGCATTTTCTATTTAAATAAATGTGAAAAAATACTAGCTGCAGCGTCTTCTTTTGCGTGCCACAAAAATAAATGTGGATAAATACAGATAAAATTATAAAAAAATAAATATGGATAAATACAGACGGAAATGTGAAAAAAATAAATACCATAAAACCGGGATCCCTAGTTATAATTCATATATAGTCAGCACATGTTTTAGAATGTTGTTCTTTTCCTGGGATTTAGTCTGAACAGCCTAAGCAAGGTTCTAAAAACATCACTCATTGTTATTAGTTGTGATCCAACACTAGTATCTAAATATAATACAGAAATCAACATGCTGTTTTGAACATACACATTTTGTAACATAACGTGGGATGTGCTGAGACACAGACAGAGCCAAGGACCAGCAGACGAAAGGGCTGCATCAACTGAGCTGTAGAACAACCTTCTATAAGTGCTAAGGTACAGCTAAAGAACGGTGATGGATTAAACCCAGATCAGTTGACTGGGGGTGAGTGCTTGTATTGTCAACGCTCCGTCCATCATTTCCTTTGGTTTTTCTTTGTTCGCCATAAGTTGGCAGGGTATGCTCAGACGTGAGTCCCTTGCTCACTTTGCCACTGGATTCAAGCAAGCCGGGCTGAAGATGGCTGAAATGCCAGAAACCGGTCCTTGGTAGCTTGTTTCCGGTCCAGGGAAGGCATGGCTTGGCAGTTCGGGCTGGACTGTTCCCATAAGGTACAGGGTCAGACTGATTTGCATATGGCCATGTCTAAACTGGGGTGGCAGAGTGGGCTAAAGAACGGTGATGGATTAAACCCATATCAGTTGACTGGGGGTGAGTGCTTGTATTGTCAACGCTCCGTCCATCATTTCCTTTGGTTTTTCTTTGTTCGCCATAAGTTGGCAGGGTATGCTCAGACGTGATTTCCTTGCTCACTTTGCCACTGGATTCAAGCAAGCCGGGTTGAAGATAGCTGAAATGCCAAAAACCGGTCCTCTGTAGCTTGTTTCCGGTCCAGGGAAGGCATGGCTTGGCAGTTCAGGCTGGACTGTTCCCATGAGGCACAGGGTCAGACTGATTTGCATATGGCCATGTCTGAACTGGGGTGGCAGAGTGGGCTAAAGAACGGTGATGGATTAAACCCAGATAAATTGACTGGGGGTGAGTGCTTGTATTGTCAACGCTCTGTCCATCATTTCCTTTGGTTTTTCCGAGGTACAGGGTCTGCCACTGAATCCCAGAGATCTATAATCTGTAATCACTTAGCCTTAGTAGTAAGGATGGGCTTAGGCAATTCTGTCAAATAATATGGTTTATTGAATATGTTACTGACATCATTGATATGCATCTGCTTAGTATTTGTGGCCCACTTATTGCATACTAGAGCACGATCATTTAAATAAATATTGTAAACTGTTTTCGTGTGTCAGCTTTATTATATTGTGGGACAAATACGAGTGAGAGAATGAAAGTGTGTGACCTGGCACTACAATCCCTGAGAGGGTCGGGACGGTGAATACCGGGGTGCTAATCACTTGACTTTCTGGAAAGGTTAGGAGGGCAAGTGAGGTACTATAAGCTAGTCGGATTCGGGCCAGCAGATGCCGATGTAGTATGGTGACACAGGGCCTGATTCACAGAATGAACTTAAGACTCAATCCTAAACTTACTACTATTTTGGTATTCACAGAAGGCACTTACTACTTCACAGAAGTTAGGATTTTGTCTTAAGTCTGTCTTAAGTCTGTCTTAAGTTTGTCTTAAGACAAACTTAAGACAAAATCCTAACTGTGAATACCAAAAGTAGTAAGTTCATTCTGTGAATGCCAAAAGTAGTAAGTGCATTCTGTGAATACCAAAATAGTAGTAAGTTTAAGATTGAGTCAAATTCATTCTGTGAATCGGGCCCTTAGTCCCTGCATACTGACGTTCTTTGGTCCCAAGTAAAGTTTTGTTCCTGAGCTGAAACCCTGCAACAACACGCTTCCTGAAATGTTATATCATGTCAGAGATAATATGGGGTTTCATCAGGAAGAGGCTTCCTCTTCTTCGACCAAGGATACTGTGCTGCCTCAATTCAAGAAGCCTTCCAGTACCTCCATGTCCATCCACCAGTTTGTCCACGATGCAATCTTGAAAGAATGGAATGACCTGGAGTGAATTTCTGTCCCACGCTCTACGGCAAAGCTGTATCCATTGGAGAATATGGAGGACATGATGCCTGATGTTTTGCATATCGATTCGGCGGAGGTGTGTTTGGTTGGACGCTCTTCCATGGCTGAGGAAAATGTGTTAAACAATGCTTCCGCCAAGAATGTTGATACCTCTCTCAAGAAGGTATATTCTGGATCACATCTGACTTTAAGGTCTGGTATTTATGGCGCCTATGTGGCTCAGTCACTCCTCATGTATTTTAAGGAGCTGTTTAAGACCAAGCAGGAGGCAGGTCAATGCCTAAACTGCTGGAAATTATGAAGAAGCAGACACCATTTTTGTCTGACATTTCTTTTAACTCTGTTCGAGCGTTTGCTTTGTCATGTGGGCCGTCCATTGTGGCTTGCCGAAATGAGGGGCATATTAGCATGAACCTCGTTAAAATTATCGCCGTTTTAGCGGCAGGAAACTGCAGCTAAAACGGCGATAATGGGCTTGCTAATATGCGTTATAGAATTCCAATAGAAGCCCAGGTTAGATGTCCTGCACTTAGCCGTGTAGCACCAATGCAGATACCCTTGCACCATAGTGCAAGGGTGTCTGCGTGCAGGGGAGGATTGTTTATGTGTAGGAAGGTGTCCCTTCCTGCACGTAAAGGATGTATGACGTTACAATGCATGCTTTTACCACGCATGCTGTTACAACGCAAGTATTACAACGCAAACCTTTACAACGCATAGCGCTTTGGGGTGCTGGATAGTGAATAGTTTAATTTACTATTCCACTCCAGTCCCCGTGGACACTAGGGAAGGTGTTGGATAGTAAATTACATTTATTCCCTATCCTAGAGCGCCCCCAGCGCAATGCGTTGTAATGGTTTTCGTTGTAAAACCTGCGTTGTAAAAGCACTGCGTTGTAAAAGGATGTTTCCCACATAAACAATCCTGAAATGCTGTTTTGTCACTTTCAAGCGTGCTGCTTAATGCAGCACACACGAAAGTCACAACATGGAATTGTTTAAAGATTGTTTATTTACAGGAAGTGGGATCTTCCTCTACATAAACAATCTATGCCGTTTTGCTTTTTCCATGTGTACTGCACAAGTCAGCACACATGGAAAAGCAAAAACGAGTAGAAATAATGCATTTCTCCTCGTTTTGCAAAGTTAAGACCAGGTTTTCCCTGGTCTTAATTTTGTCACTGCCTCCTATGTACGCCACCCTTGTACACAGAGGGCAGCGTCAAAATCAATGGGTGTTGCGGTGGAACGCCCACCGCAACACCCACTGCCCACCCCTTTCACGCTAAGCATAACGTGAAAGGGGGCCTTATTTATAAGGTAACGTTAGGCTACGTTAAGTGGCTTAATGCTGTCTTGTAAATAAGGCTAAGCCCCTATTGCCACCATGACGTCGATAAAACGGATGATGTGGTGGCGATAGGGCTTGTATATATGCCCCTCAGTCTCTCTTATTGAAAAAGTCAATTGTTCTGCTACCTCCCGACCAATGGGGGGAGGGAGTATATTCAATCATTTTCATGGTACCTAAGGAGAAGGAAGGATATCATATTGTGATCAGTTTGAAATTTCTGTACAAGTATGTGCACAAAATTCCCTTCAAGGTGGAGAAGCTACAGAGCATCATTCCGTTGATTCAGTCTCCGTGTGTGATGACGGCATTTTATCTCCTGGACGCTGACCTGCACATATCGATGGTGCACCAATCTCAGCAGTGTCTCATGCTTTGTGTACAAGGCCAACATTGGCAGTATTGCATTCTCCCGTTTGGCCTCCACTCCTCACCACAATTGTTTACCCAAGTGGTGGCACCACTGGTAGCTCACCTCCAGCTTCAGAGAATATCCCCCTTTTCCTACCTTGACAGTTGGTTGATCCAGGTCCCTTCTTTGCAGATCACGGATCAGCATTTTTATACTGACCATGTCTATGCTCGACGACCACAGCTTTCTTCTCAATTTGCCAAAGTGTCAGTGGCAGCTTCCAGTCAGATTAAATTCATAGGAGTCCTCTTTGATACAATACAGGGCAAGGTGTTTCTGACATTGAAAAAAATACTCTGGCTCCTATTGCACAATCTCCTAGCTGAGTTATCAGCCAGTCTGCACAAATGGATGGAAGTGCAGGATCATATGGTAGCCACTGTGTTGACAGTTCCCTGGGTGAGGTTGCATTTGGGTCCATTACTCTGGCATCTGCACATGTTCATCACCTTTGTAATTCTCCCCTGGGATACGGGTACCAGTCTCCCAGACAGTCATCCAGGAGCTGCAGTGGTGGTTCCATACTCCCAACCTCTGGAAGTGGATGGTTATTCACCCTTCTGCTCACAAGATTCTGATAACAGATGCATGTGCTTTGGTTTGGGGTGCAACGTTGGATGACTTTTCTGTACAGGACCATTGTACGCATCAGAAGCGAACTGGAGGGAGCTATTTGCAGTGGAGAGAACTCTGCGCTGCTTCCAGTGCTATGTAGTGGGGTTCAATGTCATAGCCTGCTCAGACAATACTGTGACCGTTGAATATAATATTGAAAATACATCAGTTCTAAAATGATGAGACCGTGAAAGAAGTTTAAACCCTTCTTTTTAACTTCTTTCACCAGCTGCCCTGGACGGAGGCTGGGGGAGGCCACCACATGCTTTGCAGCCCAGACTGTCCCATTGTCATTCTGTATGCGGCAATCAGCCGGCATACAGACTAACAAAGGGCAAGGTGGAGCTACTCTTGGGCTCCGAGGAGAATTGAGGCTACATGCAGGGGAACAGTGCTGCTCCCTTCAATGCCTAAAATTACAAACAAAAGGCGTCCGTAAAAGGGATCATAACGGACAACGGACGTGAGATCCAAATTACAGACGGACCGTGAAATTTATGGACGGTTGGTCACCCTATACACACAGTCAGTCTCTAAATCTGGTTGCATGTTCATTGGCTCAGTGGGCAGAAATCTATCTCCTCTCTCTATCAGCGATCCATATCAGAGGGCGGGCCAATACGACTGCTGATGTGTTCAGTCTCAAGTTTCTATGTTTCCTCACTCTGCAGTTGGCAAAGAGGACCTTTCAGATGAACTGCAGAAGGTCCTGTCATCCAGCTGTGGATCTCTTCGCATCCACGGAGGATGCACTGCTCCCGTTTCCCATTCGAGAGTGAGCAAAAAGGAGGCTTTGTCTCCCCTTCTCATGTATGCTTTTCCTTCTTTCCCGCTTATCTAGAGGTTTCTGGGGAAGGTCAGGCAGGGGAGGATGCATGTGGTGGAAGTTCTTCTCTTCTGACCCAGTGGTCTTGGTATCCTTTGTTGAAGTGTCTTGTGGTGTTGCCTCCATGGAGTCTGCCCCGGATTCTTTCCAGCTGAAGTCTCTCGACCTTCCTTCTCCGGGTTCTCTCACTCTCAGGGTTTGGAGGTTGAACAGAGAGATTTCGGGGCATATTATCAAGGAGCGGCTTTAAAATTATCGCCGCTTTAGCGGTAGGAAACTGCCGCTTAAACGGCGATAATGGGCTTGATAATATGCCATAGAGAATTCCAATAGAAGCCCATGTTAACACCAGAACATGGGCTTGTATTGGAATTCTCAAGGGCATAATATCAAGCCCATTATCACCGCTTTAGCGGCAGTTTCCTGCCGCTAAAGCGGCGATAATTTTAACACTGTTCCTTGATAATATGCCCCTTAGAGAGGCAAGGCATTTCTTTCATTTGGCTTTAGTGGTACGGGGTCCAGGAGGGGCTTTCGTCCTATTCTAAGCACTGGGCTAATTTTGATAAGTCGTGTATTTCGCATAATCTGTCTTTTGTCACTTTCCAGACTAATGTTTTGCTACAGTTCTTTTTGGTTCTGAGAAAGGTAACTCTCTTTCTACTTTGAAAGTTCAATGGGCTGCAATTAGAGCTTTCAGAGATTCTGCCACTCTCTGCTGACACAAGTCTTTTGGCGTCCCAGTTGTTTCAGAGTCTTTCTCTTTCTTCTCCGCCCGTGCCTCCTCCTATTTCATCATGGGATCCTATGGTTTTCAAGATTCTTAAGGCTCCACCTTTTGAACCTTTGGAAACCATTGATGTTAAGTTTTTGTCTTTTTTTTAAAGTTGCCTTTTTGATGGCTATTACTTTGACCTGGAGCTTGGATGGACTCTCTGCCCTACGCTGTTCCACTCCTTTTCTTGGTTTTATAAAGGATGCTGTTGTTTTACAGTTGGATCACATTTTCCTTCCTACGGTGTCGCAGGGATACCGTTCTCATACAGAACTTGGAACCTCAGTGAAATAGGGTGTGCCAAAACTCACCTTAGTACCCAAAATCCCCTACCAGACTAGCTACAGTGTCTCATTGGTTATTACAAACTCCCAATGTTAAGACAAACCAGAACATGGACTTAGAACACCTCAGGTAACGTGGAACACATGAACACTCTTTCGTCATACAATCATTCCAATCCAGTACAAGGAGTAAATGAGGACACGTGCACATTTGAAAGGTTTATTTTCTAATGCATTGTTCTCAAGCGAAGTATCTTAGCTAATACAAGCAAACATATTACAAGAAACAAAGTAATCAGCATAGTTAATAGTCCATAGAATACAAAGGGCGAAAGCATGTTAAAATGCTTGAGGGAAAAAGGCTACGAGACATCTAATTCTCACCCTCCCTTGCTAGTATATTATATTATATCTAAGAAGGTCTCTTTGGGTTTTAGCAGGGCAGCCCCATACCTCAGATCCTAGTGGTTAGGGATCACATCATCTTCCACCAGCTCTCGGCATGCGAAGCACCATCAAGTGTGTTTGTATGCTCTGTGTAATGCAATATAAAACCCGCTTAAAGTCAGAATCTGGCCGCAGCTGCATGTACGTTATGTCTAGGAACGTGCAAAGATCAGACCTCATAACAACCACTGTGTCGAGATATCCTTGAAGGCTTCATAGTTCCACTCCATGCAGGCTGTAAACCTTGGTCACCTTTAACACCTTGACTGCTACAGCAATTCCCGCTGGGTGCTGACCTCCCTTGAATTCCATTGTTTATGACGAGCTCAGCTCATCATATGCACACAACCAGTGTACTGCATGACGAGCTGAGCTCGTCATGAGCATGGAAGGGGTTAAAAATGCCAACCTACAGCATCTAAAATAAGAAAAGCCAAGCTGATATTGCACATGGCACTCATTAGGTAAAAGTTAATTCTCTTCACAGTAATCATGGAAAAACTGAATACACTTCCAGATAATATAGCTTTAGCCAAGACACCCAAAGACGGAACAGTTGGGTTTCAGAATCTCAAAGATGGCGGCAAATTAAACACAAAGCTGATCTTAGATCCTTTAAACAGATTTTTGTCAGGGACACAAACTATGAACTTTGCAGGACAATGCCTGCCAGGCTGCAACGCATTTTCATAATGAAAAGATAGTGTTGAACATGCATTGGCATGAAAACATAGCTATCTTGCCGTTCCATCTGTGTACAAGTATATTATCAGTTCAAGGTGATGGCATACAAAGTCCGTACTAATGGTGCACACCAGATGTTGTGCAGGATGGCAGTTAAGATCAAGTGTATCTGTTTAGACCACTGCCAGTAAGAGTCTTTGGGGCATATTTATGAGTTCTGGCGCATCTCTTCAAATCAGCAGGGATGCGCCAGAACAAATGCGTCAAGCAAAACTACCCTTGCGTCACGGCAGAAGCGCCGCTTTTACATGCGGCGCGCCATGGCACAAGGGTAGGCAGATGCGTGACGCATCTCGTGACATAAGGGTGGCGCATCGCTGGAGTCGCGTCGCAAGCGCGACGCGACTCCAGCGATGCTCTGGTGTGCCCTATACTTAACGTGCTGCGTCAGTCCTCACGCCTGCTTCAAGCAGGCGTAAGGAATTGACGTAGCAGCGTCGCACAAGTGCCTGCGTGAAATCTTGTAGATTTCACGCAGGCACTTTTGCGAGGCGCACCTGCCCCGGAACGCCCACCCTGCGCCGGAACGCCCACCCTGCGCCGGAACGCCCACATGTGGCGCAGGGCTTTACAACGTGACGCATCTGCCTAGATGCGTCACGTTGTAAATGGGTCGCAGGGATGCGCCACATTTCTGCCACCGTTGCGTCACGCAACAGCAGCGTAAACGTGGCGCAAGTCCGACATAAATCTTCCCCATAATTTTTCAAGAGAAGGTGGAAGGTGCACTCGTGGCAAAGTTAGACACGTAAGCAGTAGTTCCAAAAAGTGCTTCTTTTATTAAATCAATCCTTAAAAATGAGTTTTGTTCCCAGTAGTGCCAACAGAGAACTTCATCAGGGCCGCAACAATCATAGACAAAACGAAACATTAACAGTACATTACCAACATTTAAAAATACACACAATATTAAACAGAATGACCCACAACTTTATACAAAAAAGATATATAAATTACATTCCACATATATATATATAAACATGTATACACAACATTAAGACCTTAAGTCACATAGTTGACAAAAAATATGTATGTATCACACCTATAGCATATTCAAAATACGTATATAGGGCCTCATTTATGAAAAGTGACAAATCGCTGTGTGAAAACAGCGATGCGTCACTTTTCATTGCGCCCTCCTTGCGACACCAATGATGCATCATATTTACAGTATGACGCATCATGTCGCAAGGAGTTACAGATACGTCAGTATTTCTGTCGTATCTGTAGGCGCAAAAGTGACGCATTGCTGGAGTGTGTCACAAAAGTGATGCAACTCCAGCAATGTGTCCTTTCATATGGGGCAAGCCCCATGTGAAAGGGCCTGCATCAGTCTTACGCCTGCTGTGAGGCAGACGTAAGATTTTGACGCATTTGAGTCCTAGAAGTGGCTCAGTAAAATCTCATAGATTTCTCTGCGTCACTTCTATAACCCTTTCTTGCGTCAGAACGCCCCCCTGCATACCTGGCGCAGGTATAATGTAGCGCAGGGGGTTACAAAGTGACGCATCTACCTAGATGCGTCACTTTATAAATATGGTTCAACAAGGCACATTTTTTACGCTGCTGGTGCGTCACAAAAAGTGACGCACCGGTGGCGTAAAAGTGACGCACGGCCTCATAAATGAGGCAGATAGATTTTACAAGACATAAAATGACATGTGACTGTGACTCGCACCTTTGGACGATGGGTGCAGGAAGTGTGTTGCACCACCTGGGCACTGATTGTACATGTGGATTGGTTGAGCTGGCATGAAGGATGCAGTGTGCACAGTGGCTCTAACACTTTTAACCTGTGAACGCTCAGCTGTAATAGAGTACCAGGAGTATGACAGATAATGTGGCCAAAAGGAATACAACAGGTTTAAGGCCAGTGGAAACTGCCACTGATGGCAAACAGAGGGAAACTTGAGACATATGTCATGACACCCAGTAGCCTTAGTGGGGTTAAAACTGGTCTTTACCTACAAATGCTCCTCTCCATCAGCAAACCTACCTGCGTAGAGACGCATGCCACCATCTTCAACCACTACTCAACTACAAGGCTTAGCTCCTTGCTCAGACTACTGGGGTTCTCTTGGTTACACTGTCCAACTCTGAGGAATCTGTTGAATGTATAGTGCTTAAGGAGCAAGGGCCTCATTTATGAAAAGTGACGCATCGCTGCGTGAAAACAGCGATGCGTTACGTTTCACTGCGCCCTCCTTGTGAGACCAATGATGCATCATATTAACAGTATGGCGTATCATGGCGCAAGGAGTTACAGATACGTCAGTATTTCTGACGTATCTGTATGGCGCAAAAGTGACGCATTGCTGGAGTGTGTCACAAAATTTACACAACTCCAGCAATGTGTCCTTTCACATGGGGCAAGCCCCATGTGAAAAGGCCTGTGTCAGTCTAACACCTGCTGTGAGGCAGGCATAAGAAATTGACGCATTTGTGTCGTAGAAGTGGCGCAGTGAAATCGTGTAGATTTCACTGCGTCACCTCTATGACCCTGTCTTGCATCAGGAACGCACCCCCTGCATACATTATACCTGGCGTAGGTATAATGTAGCGCAGGGGTTTACAAAGTGAAGCATCTACCTAGATGTGTCATTTTGTAAATATGGTGCAACAAGGCACACTTTTTACGCTGCTGGTGCGTCACAAAATGTGACGCACCAGCGGTGTAAAAGTGACGCACGGCCTCATAAATTAGGCCCCAAGAGCCTAGATTATATCAGTAGAGGTGGCAAGTGTGGAATGGCATCCCACCTTGGTTTCTGGGCTTCAAATGACCTGCCCTTTTCTGTTTGGATCATGAATATAAATGTAATCTTTCAACGGATAAACTGTTCAACGCCATCACCGGCCAAGGAAAAAAAAAAGATGCAGTGACATAGCGCCTACCCACAGATTACAGCCATCAATCTATTTCTACGCTTTCTATAACCTCAGATTGCATATTTGTGAAAACATCTCTTCCCACTCTATTCCTAAAATCCTGCATGAGAACTGCCTTTGAATTAAATCAAGTGATTGTTCTCTCCTTCCTTTCAAATGACTTCTTATCCTCCATCCTGTGCATGCCATACTATCCTTGAATGAAGCATATTCTGCTCATTTGTTGTCTGACTTACTTTCCGCTATATTCCTGCAAATGGGCCATACCTTTCTTCATCATGAACTGTCCTTCAAGTACCCATTCCTTGCTAACAGTATCTACCCCCTCTCGGCTATATGCTAATCACAGCTTCCCTTCGCATGAATTCATTAATAATCACAGCAAACTCCTATCAACCTAATCTACCACAAAGAAAATGGAGGAAATGAAATGTACAGAACAGCGTCCTCAGTGCAGGACTAAGCCCACTAACCACAAGTACTAGGGTAGGGTGCAACTTGCCTCAATTCGCTTCAACATCTTGTTTGGGGTAGTAAGCATTATACAAATACAATTAGAAAACAATACAATGGGGTAGGAATATTGTAACCCAAGACACAGGGCGTTAAATGCATGAATGTCAATATCCATGACTTTCCGCGTGCAGTTTTGCTTTATCTACAAGCACAGCTGTAGCTTTAAGTATACAGTCTTCTCCAGTGCTGTGTTTGCTTTATCGGATTCCTGTGTCCTCTGGATGGTCTGAAACACCGAGCCAACCCTCCCCCTGCCACCATTGGGCCTTATCGCGCATGCCTGTAAATTATGCCATGCTAACACTAAAATAACTTTACACAGTATTGCCATTTTTAGGTCGAGCGTGAGCCCACGCATAAGCTCTGCTCTGCAAAGATCTGGGGTAGTTCAGTACGGGGAGAAGTACGGGTCCCCTATTTTGTATTTGCTTGTACCTTTGTCCTTTTGTAAATGCTGGTGTATGATTCCTTAATTGGCTTCTTAGTCCTGCCTTAGTTAGGCCATGTCGTCATGTGTAGCCTCCCATGGCTACTGGCCCCTTCACTTGGTTGCTACACTTACATGTACTTTCTTTTTAGTTTCCTGTTCCCGCCCCCCTCCCTGTGTCCCCGTTCCTTTTCTTCCAGCACACCTCCCGTTTTCGTGTTCTCCATCCTCCCGCCCCCCTTCCGTTGTCCCTGTGCTCTTTGTTTCCGCCCCCTCCCATTGTCCCCGTTCCCCTTTGTTCCCTCCCCTTCCGTTGTCCGTGTTCTCCATCCCCCACCTCCCTTTGTTCCCATTCCCTTTGTTCCCACCCCCTCCAGCTGTCCGTTGTCTCGCAGCTGTTGGTTCTTACACCGTACTGTATCCAAGTCCATTCAGCAGCAGGTTCCAGATTGACTACATGACATATGTTCTCTTTAATCTCATTGTTGAGCCAAAGGACTACAAGCCACAGCGCCCCATGCTCCCTCTCCAACCCTGCTCTGGACTCAGTCAGGCTCAGACAGACTCTGAAAGAGAACGTGCCGTGGGGCAGAGACACCTTCAGAGCTGGGATCAGAGTGCGGCCCCCCGGGGAAAGCAGGTCGGCAGACCAGTCTTTTCCCCGGGGTGTTCGCGCGAGATTAGGGACAGGCAGGAAGTTAGGTAGGGGGTTAGGTTAGGGGTGGGAGGGGTTAGGAGGCTATTTAGGGGGACAGGAGGGGAAGGACTTCCTTTTCCTGTCCCCGGTGCCTCAGGGAAAAGTTAGCTTTGGAGTGCAGGCGGAGTGTCAATTGGGTTGTGGACGTCGCAACTGGTGCCCCAGTGCGGCGATTAGCTTACTTTATTGTGGCTGTAGTTAGGCGGGGTGCTAATTAGCGTTAATTTCGGCGTGTCCCCACTGGTGCCCCGGTACGGCGAGCGTAGGTGCTAAACCTCACGCATCTCGCGGACGGAACGAGCGCGGGTGCCAAACCTCACGCATCTCGCGGACGGAACGAGCGCTCCAGATTCATAATGTCAACGTCCGATGCAGAGGCGGTGAGGGCTGCGCTCATAGTGCTTGGGCGGGCTGGGAGGACGGATCTCCTCCAGCCCAGTGTCCTGGACCAGGCGTGGGTCGGGATGACCCGCACGCCTAGGTCAGCGTCGGCGGGGGTCGCTGCTGTCGTCGCAGCATGCATGGATGAGCCCCTAGGGGCCGTGAAGGTGGGTCCAGGAGGGGGAAGGGAAAAAAGCAGCAGGACACACCCAAGAAAGGGGGAAGGCGGCTGAGCCTCCCTGCCAGGCTCGAGGTCGGGGAAGTGGTGCCGGGAGGGGGGGGAGGAGCCGAGGGGGAGGGGTGCAAGGGCCCCCACCGTGCCGTGGGGGAGCCCGGGTAGGGTCAGGCTTCACCGGCAATACAGGCCGGGGGGTCAGGGAGCAAGGGCCTGTTGGTTGGGTACGACGACAGTAGCGAGAGCAGTGGGGGGGAGGACCTGGGTGAGTGGGAGGAGGCGGCTGGAGAGGATTTTGCCCTCACGCTGTCAGGGGGGGAGTCCGGGTGGAGGAGGAGTTCACCATCCTTGAGCAGCCGGTCGCCCAATCGGGGGGCCGGAAAGGGGTTGTCAGGCCCCAGGGTTCCAAGGGCAAGGGCCCTCTGAAGGCGCAGCAGAAGGTTGGGCTGGGGCAGGCGGCGGGGAGTGCTGCGGCGCCCTTTCCCGAGGGGTGAGACCTGGGGGGGCCAGGAAAGTCTTCCATGTATGAAAGGTGGGAGCACATGACCGAGGAGGAGAGGGCCCGCGACCAGCGTCGCGTCATTGCGGAATATGAGACGGAGTGGCAGCGCTTATGCGAGGCCAGGGAGGCGAAGTCGGGTGGGGTGCCCAAGGGCAATGGGGCCCTGGCACCTGCGCGTGGTCGGGGGTCGACCGGGGGTCGAGGAAGGGGTGGCCCAGGGGCTCCAGGGCAGTGGGTCTGGGTAGAAGGTTCAGGGACTGCCTTGACGGACCAGAGACCTGTTGGCACCGGGGCCTCCTAGAGCGCATACGGCTCAGGGGGGGGGACCAAGCCAGCAGGGACAGCTGGCAGAGGCCGGGGTGGGCCGGCGGGGCGCAAAACGGCCTCCAAACGCCGGGACGAAGTAGCAGGGGGGTCCGCGGCAGCCTGCCCTCCAGCGAGGGAGCGGGCACCAGCGATGTTGGAGTGCAAGTTTATGCCTGGAGTGAAAGGGAAGGGTGCTAAGAGAGTTGTGACGGAAGTGGTGCCGCTGGATGTGCAGGATGAGTGGTTGGACTATGAGGATGAGGAGGATGAATTGGAAGAGGGTGAGGTGTGTGAGTTTGGAAGTGTGGGCAAGGCTAAAGGGGCAACCGCCAAGGTTGGTGTTTTTCAGGAAGCACGAGACGGCACCAGTCGGGCCACCAAAGGGAGCACGAAGCCGGCGGACGCACGGCGGTAGGAGAGGGACGCTCCTCGACCTTGTCAGGTGAGGGTGCTTGGTGGGACGCCAGGATGGAGGGGGCGAAAGGGGGTAGGAAGAAGCCCTGCCGGTCGGTGGGGGTGAGGGAAGGGTCTGTGCGGACGGGGTTCCCAGTTGGGGTGGAGCCAGTGGCGGCTGCTGGGGGGAAGCAGGTCACGACGGCCAGCGCGCAGACTGACAAGGCTGAGGACCTGGGGGGTAAGGAGGAAGGAGTTGAGAAGCTCCGGAAGAAGTTGCCGTACATGGGGTTGGCGATGCCTCTCGGATCGCATTTGTCGGAGGATTGGAGGCATGAATATGTTGATGTGTTTAAGCTTCTGCTTAGGGAGATTCAGGCGAAGGAGGGGTCTAAGGAAGAGGCGTGGGAGTTGACCAGGCGGCCGAGGGTACCGGTAACGATGGAGAATTGGACGTCGGCCTTTTTGATTTACGCGAGTATCTATTGCGAGAAGCACGGGGATTGGGCTATTGCATTGTTTAAATATATGGACGTGATCAGGAAGGCGCAACTACACTTCGGGGTTTTGATTGGTTGAGCTACGACGAGGAGTTCAGGGCCAGGGTTAGCGTTAATCCGGACAAACCATGGGGGGAGGTGGACCAGGAACTCTGGATTCAATGGATGTCTTCGAGGCAGGCGGCGGCTTCCACGCACACGGCCAGTGGTCTTCCGGTCACTTATCGGTCTTTTCAGTCGCGCCCGCCCAGTCTGGGACGGGTAGCCAGGGAAGTTCAGGTGGACAGGGGAATCAGGCTGTGTGGTCTGGGGCAGCGGGGCAGCAGTACAAGCCAGTGTCTTCGGGGGCCTGTTGGGGGTTCAATAAAGGTTTCTGCAACCGTCCCTCTTGTAAGTTCAAGCACGAGTGTTCAAAGTGCGGGGGCGGAACGTAGTCACACAGTGCCTCACGCTGGCTACGCCATCAGAGCAGTGGAAACTTGCCAAGGGTGGGGGCAGCCTGGGCCGAAAGGCCCATACTCCGGTTAAGGTGGAGGCCATGGGTCCATGGCTCTCCCGGTACCCTGATAAGGAAGCGGCGTTGCGATTGTATGGGGGTTCATGGAAGGTTTTCGAATTGGTTATCAGGGGCCGAGGGAGAGGCGTTGGGCTGAGAACTTGCGGTCCGCCAAAGAATTGCCGGAGGTGGTGGCGCGTAAACTGGAGAAGGAGTTTTCGGAGGGCAGGATTGCAGGTCCTTTTTTCAATTGGCCGATGTCGGATCTCATTGTCTCACCGCTGGGGGTGGTACCCAAAAAAGAACCTGGGGAGTTCAGATTGATTCATCACTTGTCCTGGCCGGAAGGGGGGTCAGTGAATGATTTTATCGCGAAGGAGGACTCCAGAGTGTTGTATGCATCGGTGGATGATGCCATTGGTTTGGTGAGGTCCTGTGGGAGGGGGGCAGAGTTGTCCAAGTGTGACATCAAGTCAGCCTTTCGCCTTCTTCCCATTCATCCGGTGGATTTCCCCCTGTTGGGCATGCAGTTTGACGGGTCTATCTTTGTGGACATGGTGTTGCCGATGGGTTGTGCGATCTCCTGCGCGTTCTTTGAGACTTTCAGTTCCTTTCTGCAGTGGGCCTTTGTGGACCGCAGTGGGCACCGGCTGGTGTCCCACTATTTGGATAACTTTCTGTTTGTGGGTGCGGGTCGCTCTAGTGCATGTGGAGAGGCTTTTCAGCAGTTCCAGTTGTTGGCACAGGATTTTGGGGTGCCATTGGCACCGGAGAAGACGGGGGGGCCTGGTTGTTGCCTGACATTCCTTGGGATTGAGCTGGACTCGGTGGCCGGGCAGGCGCGTTTACCGGTACGGAAGGTGGCGGAGATGCAGGAAGCCTTGAGAGGTGCGCTCGGGGTCCGGAAGCTTGAGTTGAGGTCTGTGCAGCGTCTGTTGGGATTGTTGAACTTTGCTTGCAGAATGGTGAGGGCAGGGAGGACGTTTTGTAGGCGACTCGGCATGGCCATGTCGGGGGCGGCCCTCCCGCACCACAGGATAAGGGTCACGCTGGGGGTCCGGTCGGACTTGCGAGTGTGGCTGGTGTTTCTGGAAGATTTCAACGGTGTGTCCTTGGACTTTGCGCGGGGCAGGATGGTGTGGCAGGTTCAACTCTACTCGGACGCGGCGGGAGCAGCAGGTTTCGGGATCTTCTGGGATGGCCGCTGGTGTGCTGAACAGTGGTCAGCTCATTGGCTGCGCCAGGGCAGGAGCATTGCGTTTCTGGAGTTTTTTCCTTTGTTGGTTGCATTGCTGGTGTGGGGCCCAGAGTTCAGGAACAGGTCGGTGTTGTTCCATGTGGGCAATATGACGGTAGTGGACTTGGTGAACAACCAAAAGGCGAAGGACCTGCGAGTGCTGCGCTTGCTGCGAAGTTTCATGCTGCTGTGTCTGCGTTTCAATGTGCTGTTTCGCGCGCAACATGTGCCTGGTGCGAGTAACGAAATTGCGGATGCGTTATCTCGTTCGCAGTGGCAGTGCTTCAGGAAGCTGGCGCCGGGAGCGGAGGCTTGCAAGACCAAGGTGCCGTAGGGTATCTGGGCATGGTGGGAGTGAGAGTGGTTGGGTTGGTTGAGAGGTCGTTAGCGGAGTCCACTAGGCGGGCGTACAGGTTGGCGTGGGCTGAGTTTGGGGCCTTTATGGGTTGGAAGAAAGGAGAGTGGAGGTTGTCCAGAGCTGTGTGTGAGCGAGGGGTGGTGCAATTTGTGTTGGACTGCATGGATAAGGGATTGTCGCAGACGACGATTGCTGGCAAGTTGGCGGGAGTTTCTTTCTACAGCATGGTGTATTTGGGTTTTGATCCGGCTAGATCGGATCTGCTGAGTCGAATGTTGAAGGGTTGGGGGCGGGTGAGGGCGGAAACGGGTTTTGGGGGAGTTGCGTTTCTGTTGTTATGATGGGGAGGAGGTGTCGTTGTTTCGCCAGTGCATGATCTGGATGTTTTTTGGTGCATTTCGGGTGTCTGAGTTGCTGGGGACCCGAGGGGCGCCGGGTCGGCTGTTTACGGATGTGCGTGTGGATGGGGTTCGGTTGGGCATATGGTTGGGGCCCTCTAAGACGGACCAGGTGGGCCGGGGCAAATGGGTATGGCTGTCAGAGAGTGGGTGTGCAGGTGTGTGCCCGGTGCGAGAGTGGTTGGGGTTTTGTGGTCAGGTACGGAGGTTGGAAGGGGAGATTTTTGTGCACGCGTCGTGGAAGCGCTTGACGTCATTTCAGTTGCTGGCGGTTCTGCGGTTGGCTTTGCGGAGACTGGGCAGGGATCCGGCTCGGTTTGGAACACACTCGTTTCGAATTGGGGCAGCCACTGTGGCGGCCGGTTTGGGTTGGTTGTGGGAGGAGATCCGGAGGATTGGTCGATGGCGGTCGCGGTGCTGTGAGCGCTACGTGCGCAAGTGAAGGCGGGGGGGCGCGCTGCTTGGCCGGCTGCGCTGATTGTTTTCCTTGTTATGCTGGGGTACTAATCTATTTCTCTTCGTAGGTTGTGTTCGTGGACTGGGGGCCAAGACGGTCACCTGGGTCCTTGGGCATTCTTTTGTGAACTGGGCTTCGAAATACGCTGACAGGCAGGTGTACGGCCGTAGCCTGGACCTGAGGAGCAGCCATCACGAAGTACAATGGTGGGGTAAGAGCGGAATGCGCTGGGGAGAACTGTCGCCATGGCTAACAAGGAAAGTGTCAAAGCTGGGCTGTCAGGACATGCTTATCATCCACTTGGGGGAAAATTACTTGGTGAAACAATCGGGGGTATCACTGTTGTATTTGATGCAGAGGGATCTGGAGGCGATGAAATGCAATCTGTCTGGCGCCTGTATTGTGTGGACTGAATTTATCCCACGAAGGATCTGGAGGGGTGCACTCAAGCCTGCGGCCGTTGAAAGGGCCCGCAGAAAATTGAACAGAGCAATGAGACTTTTTTGTGCGGATCGGGGTATCAAAGTGTTGGCTCATGTCGGGCTTCAGCTGGAACAGCCACTTCTTTTCAGGGATGACGGCGTGCACCTTTCTCACATGGGCAATGCATTTTACCTGATGGAGCTGCGGGATCTGATTAGTTGTCTGTGGAACGAAGCGATATGGTGTAGGAGAGACTGAGTTCGAAAGGTGCACGCTTGGTGGGGCAGGTAATCGCCCTCCGGGGGTTCCCTGGGTGGCGGGAACTGGGAGGGGTGGGGAGTCCATGACGGGCAGAATCACCCTTCCAGGGAGGGGGTTACAGGTGCAGGATGGGGGAGTGGTAGATGGGAGTGCGATGGATGGAGATGACGGAGGAGTTGGAAAGTGAAAGGGGGAAGTGAATGAGATGCAAAGAGGGCGTGGTGTGAATTGGGAGTGGCTGGGGGAGCACGTGAGTGGATGATGGATGAAAGGCAGGATGTTGGGGGGATTGTTTAAGTTAATGATGTTATGTTTATTTGTGAATGTCATGCCTGTCCTAATAAATGGCCTTTTACGCTAACTGATGCGTGGAGTGGTTATTGCACGATGCGGCCCCCGGTGGAATGCAGGTCGGCAGACCAGTCTTTTCCCAGGGGTGTTCGCGCAAGCTTAGGGACAGGCAGGAAGTTAGGTAGGGGGTTAGGTTAGGGGTGGGAGGGGTTAGGAGGCTATTTAGGGGGACAGGAGGGGAAGGACTTCCTTTTCCTGTCCCCGGTGCCTCAGGGAAAAGTTAGCTTTGGCCGCCCACCCACCCTACACAGCTGAAAAGGAGGACGCTGGACGTTTGTTTGTTGAAGTTGCCACGTTGGGCAACATGCCAGTTTAGGACAGGATGGCACAGTAGGGGTGTGTTTGCGGTAACTGGGAGGGGTGGGGAGTCCATGACGGGCAGAATCACCCTTCCAGGGAGGGGGTTACAGGTGCAGGATGGGGGAGTGGCAGACGGGAGTGCGATGGATGGAGATGACGGAGGAGTTGGAAAGTGAAAGGGGGAAGTGAATGAGATGCAAAGAGGGCGTGGTGTGAATTGGGAGTGGCTGGTGGAGCACGTGAGTGGATGATGGATGAAAGGCAGGATGTTGGGGGGATTGTTTAAGTTAATGATGTTATGTTTATTTGTGAATGTCATGCCTGTCCAAATAAATGGCCTTTTACGCTAACTGATGCGTGGAGTGGTTATTCCGCAATGCTACATCTGCGAGAAGCGTCTCCTCTCACCAAGGCTGGCCAAAGATGAATGGCGGGCAAACCTCCGTCCGTTGCCCCCGCATTCCTCTCTTTTCTCCCAGGGGAGGGTAGGCAGGAAAGTCCCAGGCTTGGGCCTAGAGGCTCAGCATACTCTTGACGAGGCACTTAGGGGATGGGCCAATGCTGTTTCAACTCCATAACGGAGAGACACCAAACTGGACTGTGTAAAGAGGACATAGATAGCACATTTGCTGCGGTTCTTAGCATTGTGTTTCTGTCCTAGACTCGAAGGCACAGTTGGAAGCATAATCGTGAAGCACAAATCACGTCATGTGATAGTGGGCGTAAGGGTCTGAAAAACATTTTTTTTTAAAAGATGTTTTTATTGTTTTTTCCCATAAGCAACATACAGGTGATATCAAATAACATCAGCCCGATCCCCCCCGCTGTGTAACCCCAATACATGTCCGGTCGTGTCTATAGTTATAGTATCCCACAGCGTCCCAACAGGGTCCATTTGAGCATCCAATCAAAAACATGTAAGATTTATTCACACCTGGGCACAATATTCCAAACCAATCAACTAACTAAGACCACCCCTTCATCCACCCCCGTCCCACCCGCCGGTGTGTTCTGCTGTTAATCCCTTTCAACATATAAAGTGCACGTGTACATTCAAAAAAATCCTCTCTGTATGGTGACATTCCCTATTCCGATCAATTATTACACTTCTTCTGTATTGTCCTGGTTAGTCAGTTCCTGTACTAGTGCCTCCCACGCTCGCGCCGACTCCAGCGCCCTGTCATTATTTTACCTACGCACCTGCTGAAATTGAACCGCCCCCTCACTCCTAGCCCATTTCAGCAGGTTGGCTTTCCACCTCTTAACACTAGGCCCCTCCTTCGCCTTCCAGCGCATCGTGATCTCCCTTTTAGCTAACACCAACCCTAGATCTATAAACTTGCTTGTTATCTTCGTCTTGGAGGTGTGGGGAAACCAATGCAACACGCACACTGCCATATCAAATGTCAAACTGCGGTCTGTGATCGAGTTAGCAGCTCTCCCACTTCAATCCAATAGGTTCCCATACTCGGGCATCCCCACAGCATATGTTCCAAATCAGCTCCTACAGCAGCGCACCTAGGACACATCGCGTTGCTAGTCCCAAAATATTCCATATTCTTACCAGGAGTCAGGTAGGCTCTATGCGAAATGAAGAAATGGACCAATTGGAACCGCGCATTCCTAGTACCCTTCCAAGCCCTGCGTAGGATATGCCCCATTGGATCCCTCCCTGCCTACCGCGGGAGCACTTAGCTTGCCTCTGATTTTAATCCCACCACCCTCACTTACTCGCGCTTTTGCGCTTTTAAAATCACTTTTCCCCTTACCTTGTCTCAGGGGCCCTGCCCTCGACTCCCTGTCCCGCGCGGCCGATTTGGACGCTGCTGCGGCCCCGCACTCAATTTCCTGCCGCCTCCAGCGGACGCTCTCCCGGACACGCCCACTCATTGGCCACGCCCTTTGGCAGCACTATAAATCATGTGCTTCTACCGTTCGCGCAGCGGACGGGCGCAGCGGGCGCGCCTAAGGCAAGCCCGTCTGCGCCCGTCCGCGACGGGCCGGGACCAGGGGCCACAGACCCTGCCCGTCCTCTGGTATATTCTTCGTCACAACTCTCCTCTATCCCTGCCGCTATCTCTCTTACTCCCTCTGTAGCCTTACACTTATCTTCCCACGACATCTATGTTTCCCCTCCCTCTGGGTCGACCCCGTCCTCATCCCCTTCTTTAATCTCCACCGTGCCTCCTCCTATGCCCTCCCCTGCTCGAGTTTTCCCCGGTTCCCCCGCTGCATCTGCCATTCTTCTTAACACGCGCTCTGCTGTTAAAAACCAAGTCGCTCTTTTCAATCTGTTGGACACCGACCCTCCGGATTTTCTTTTTCTCACTGAAACTTGGTTTTCCTCTCACTCACTCCCAGACCTTCTTGCTATTCTCCCCGCCTCTCACTATGCCCTCCGCGCTGACCGCCCTGATGGCAGAGCTGGGGGCGGCGTGGCGATGATAGCTCGTCGCACCCTGCAGTTCCAACTTCTTTCACACCCCGGTATCGCTGGTGTTGAGTTTCTGGTGGCCCGCTCCCTAAATCTTCCGGTACCCCTTACGGTGATCCTCCTTTATCGCCCTCCTCACAACATGCCCTCCTTTGTATCTTCTCTCCAGGATCTCCTGGCCACCCTGGCTGTAAATAATTCCTCATTAATTCTGCTTGGAGACTTTAATTTTTGGCCGGGTGACCCGCGGGAGGATTCCTCCTCCAAGGATTTCTCTGCCACTCTTCGCTGCCTCAATTTTTTATCGCACGTCTCGACTCCCACCCACACCCATGGACACATCCTCGACCAGATCTGGTCTTTACGTTGCAACCCCACAGTCTCCTCGATTCGCCCTTGTGTTTGGTCTGATCATTCTTTGATCTCTTTTTCCATCCCCTTGGTTCAACCTGAGAAAGCTCCTTTGCCCAAAAACATCTGGGCTCGGAGCTGGAATAAGGTTGATCTTAATGATCTCTCTTGTTCCCTGTCTTTATCGGCCCCTACTCTGACCGACCTTCCTGTGGAAAATCAGGCGGCTGCTATCCGCACCTGGCTTTCCTCGGCTTGCGACCAGGCCGCCCCTCTCAAAAATATCAGAGCGGCCCGCCCTCACGACGCCCATAAGTGGTTCTCCAGCGACCTCAGATCCCTGAAACTAGAGCTCAGGCAGTCTGAACGTCGCTGGCGTCGTGACTACTGTCCCACTCTTCGCTTGAACTAATAAGGCTCTTCTTCTTAAATATAAGTCAGCCATCCTAGCCGCCAAGTCGAAATACTTTTCGGACCGCGTCGCCCTCTCGGCAAATAAATCTCGCAAGATTTTCACACTGGTCCGCAGCCTTGCCACTTCTGACCGTGCTGGTCTCTCTCCTGCCCCCTCTCAATCTCTTTGTCATTCCTTGAATGACTTTTTCATCAATAAAATTATCAACATTAAGGCCAACATTCCCGTCGTGCCCTATCCCGACGTGCCGGATCACTCCCCTCCCTCCCCTTCTGTCTTGGACCACTTTAAGCCTATTACACCAGAGCTCTTTCTTGACCTTCTGGTTAAGGTCAAGTCTGGCTCGCCGGCGGACTGTGCTCCTGCCCGTATTCTCAGAACCCTCTACACCAGCTGTCCCACCCCCCTCTTACCTTTCTTAACTCCTGTCTGGCTTTGGGTTCTGTCCCTTCTTCTTTTAAGTCTGCCATCGTGCTTCCTATCCTGAAGAAAGCCGGCCTGGACCCTTCCCTTCCATCGAACTTCAGGCCGTTCTCTCTCCTTCCCTACCTAGGGAAAATACTTGAGAGCCATGTGACTTCTTGTCTCTCCTCCTACATAGAGGAGAATAACATCCTGGCCTCTCACCAGGCTGGCTTTCGACCCGGCCACTCAACCGAGGCCGTGGTCCTGGCGGTCCTGGATGAATTGAAGGGCAAGGCCGACAGTAATCTTCCCCAGGCCTTAGTCCTGCTGGATCTGTCCGCTGCGTTTGACACGGTCGATCATGCCATCCTCCTTGACCGTGTCAGCGCAGCGGGCATACAGGGCTCTGCCCTCTCCTGGATCTCCTCCTTCCTTCAGGGACGGTCACAGGCTGTTCATCTTTCTCACTTTTCGGCGCCCTCCCTTCCCATCACTTGTGGTGTACCTCAAGGTTCTTCTTTGTCTCCTCTTCTTTTTAATCTTTACATCCGCCCTCTCATTTCCTTGCTTCTTGAGCTGGGGGTCTCGGTGTACAATTACGCGGATGACCTCCAGCTCGTCTTTGACCTTTCTTCCCCCCCTCACTCCCTTTCTAAGCTCAGCTCTACCCTTGTCTTTATTTCTCAGTGGATGAGCTTCAACCATCTGAAGCTCAACCCTGACAAGACTGAGCTTGTTCTCACGGGTGGTCCTTCTAATCCCTGGTCTTCAGTCCACTGGCCCCTTTCCTTTGGTTCCCCTCCTTCTCCTGTTTCCGCTGTCCGGACCTTGGGCATCAAGATCAGCAATGATCTTTCCATGCACGCACACATCAGTTCTGTTGTATCCTCTTGTTTTCTTTCCCTCCGCCTCATTCGCAAAATCTCCCGGTTTTTTTCTGTTGATGCCCTCAAACTCATCATCACTGCCCTCATCACTTCCCGCCTGGATTATGGCAATGGCCTGTATGTCGGCATTCCTGCCTACGAGACTCGCCGTCTCCAGGCCATCCAGAACCAGGCGGCCCGTCTGGTCCTTCGTCTTCCTAAGTTCTCCCATATCACCCCTGCCCTTAAAACCCTCCACTGGCTCCCCGTTCATTTCAGGTCCCACTTCAAACTCGCCTGCTTGGCCTTTCGGGCTCATGCCCGTTCTGCTCCTCACTTCATTAACTCTCTGATTTCTTCTCACGCTCCCACCCGCACTCTTCGGTCCTCATCCCTTTCTCTTCTTCACGTCCCCCGTTTCCGTAAATCCCGCACAGGTGGCACACGCTTCTCTGTCCGGGCTCCTCAGATTTGGAACTCTCTCCCTCTCTCTATCCGCTCTATTCCTATCTTCTCCCATTTTCGCAAAGCCCTTAAAACTTTCTTTTTTCTCCAGGCTTTTCCTGAATAAACCCCTCTTTCTCGTGCACTCTGGTTAGACATCGAGGTGATCCCCAGCGCCAGGAAGCCGCTTGGCCACAGCGCGCTTTAGAAGTCCCTTTTTCATTTCATTTCCATGTGGTTTCCGGTATGGGTTGCCCCACACTCCCCTCCCATTTCAAGCGTAGGGCCTCTAGTTGCGGTAATCCCTCATTAAAACATCCTGGAATACAAACATGTGACCGCTTTGAATGTGCCACTAGCCATCATCACATATTGGCACGCCATTGTCGTTTTAGGCTCCAGCAAACCTTCCTTCCAATGCTTTTGAATCGCACTCACTAAGACTGCATGCACCAGGAAGCCCTCCCAGTTAGATCGAACCTTTCCTGCAACACTCGATACTCCAAAAGTACTCCATCTTCATATAAGTCACCTAGAACCTGGATCCCAGACTGTTCCCAGTCCCATAAAGATGACCAGTCCCCCCCCATGTGGCAACGCAGTAAGCATGCCCAATGGTATCTCCGGTGCATAAGGGTGTCGAGCTCCCGCCCTCCGATGGCTCCTATTTCAACATTGCCGCAGGGTCTTCTCCTCCAGGGTGCGACCACTAAGAGACAAACGCTGTTGCATTACCATAAAGGACAGGACATGCCTAGGGATCCCACTACCTCACGGCGAATCAGGTCCCCTGAACTCCACTGCTACCGCCTGCGTAAGAACCTGTAACTGCGCCGCTATATAATACAATTCCAAATCCGGAATCGCTAACCCTCCTGCTCTCGGTCTCATCAGCATCTTGATGGCGATTATGCGTCTTCCGGAACCCCACACAAACCCCACTATGATGGACTTCAAGGCCGCAAACACTGAACTCGGTACCCACACAGCAACGTTCTGAAATAATATAGCAGCCGAGGCAGTGCCACCATCTTAAGTAAAGCGATCCTTCCCATCACCGACAGCAGGAGAGCACTCCAAAAGGTCATACTCCCCTTCAAAGACCGTATGCATCGGCCTACATTTCCTTCCAGAATGTCAGCGACTCCATGATAGATGTGAACTCCAAGATACGACAGACACACAGGTTCCCACCTCACCCTCCAAGGTAGCTCAGGTACCGCCCGCCTCGGAAGCGCCGGGAATAGACATGTTTTGGATCAGTTGACCCACAGACCCGACACCTTTCCAAAATCCAATAGCAGCCATTCAGCGCCCATCATTGCCTCATCCGTATTCTCCAGGAACAACAACAAGTCGTCTGCGTATAGGGAGATATACTGCTGTATCCCCCTGAAGGCAAGCCCCCCGTACCATCGCCCCAGCCTAGCCCGCACCGCGCCAACGGTTCCACCGCCAAGGCGAACAGCAGTGGAGAAAGCGAGCATCCCTGTCTCGTCCCTCTAGCCACCTCGTATCTGGGGGAAACCAACTGCCCCACCCTCACACGTGCCCCCGCTGAGGCGTACAGCATCGTCGTCCATCGCACAAACCCTTCGCCCAGCCCAAATCCTCCCATGACCTCATATAAGTACTTCCATTCTAAGTTATCAAAGGCCTTTTCAATGTCTACAGACAGCACCACCGCCCCGGGCAAGCTCACTGGCCCAACCTCCAGAATCCTCAACAGTCTCCTGATATTAGCGGCCTTGTTCCTGGTAGGGATAAACCCCGCCTGGTCCCCATATACTAGGACAGTCATGTGCTGCACCAGGTGTGACGCCAGAATCTGGCTAAGAATTTTATAATCGACAGTCAGCATCGACAGTGGGCAGTACGCCACCACATCTGTGGCTTCTCGGCCCGGCTTCGGCAATGGGACTATGAGGGCCTCACGCATCGTTCCCGGCAACCGGCCCAATTCTCGTGCTTCATCATATACCTCCGACAGCCTAGGCACCAGTATGTCACGAAATTGCGAATAAAATTCAACCGGCAATCCGTCTATGCCCGGGGTCTTATTCCATGCCATTTGCTTAATGGCACTTCGAATCTCCTCCAGCGTTATATTCCGGCCCAAAAACAGCACCAGTTCTTCTTCCAGAAGCGGAAGCCGCAGATCCTCCAGATAGGAGCCTACGTCACTCCCCTCCATCGTCAGCGTGCTCTTATACAGCTTCTCATAATAAGTACGAAACTCTTGCAATATCCCCTTCTGGGTATAAATCAGGCCATCCCCTTCAGCCTCCAGGGCCCGAATCGGGGAGCCCCCTGGCACTGGATTCGCCAACCACGCTAACAGTGTTACCGATTTATCTCCCTTCCTGTGCGCCTTCTCAACATACGTCTTATAATCGAAACAGCGCAATCTCTCTACTTCAAAAGCCAAACTTTCTCTTGCCTCCAGCACCTGCTGCTGAAGCTCAGGGCGTTCCGGCCTTGCCTTTTCCGCTTCCCGTAGTTTCCCCTCCCGTTCCTCAACCTCCTGCAACAGAGTCTTCCGGACACCTGCATATTTGCTAATACAAAGCCCCCACATCACTACCTTGAAGGCGTCCCATTCTATTGCCCTCGTGGTTGCTGTGCCCGCATTTTCCGAAAAATAATGCACAGTCCCTTCCTCCACCGCTCCCCGGAACGTAGATTCCGACAACATTTCTGGTTTCAAGCGCCATAGTGGAATGTCTGCCCTCTCCTTCGTCCAGTGCAGGGTGAGCAATAGCGGGTTATGATCGGATAAAGTTCTAATAAGATACTCCGAATACACCACCGCCCCCACCTCCGGGGAACACAATACTGTGTCCAGCCGGACATGCAGTTCATGCAGGGCCGAGAAATAGGAATAGTCCCTATCCTGCGGATGCTGCGATCTCCACACATCCACCAATCGCCATTCATCCTGCCACGCCAGCCTATATCTAGACATTCTAAGCACCGGTGACTCTCTTAAGGGGGGGTGCGATCTATCTAAGGTCGCGTCTGCTATGGAATTAAAATCCCCCCATCGGGATTGGGCCTGCTAGGAACTGCGCCAGAGCCCCTGACATACGATCTAGAAAGCGCGCTTGCTCTACATTGGGGGCATACACACTGCATGAGGTCAATTCCCTACCGTACAGACGCCCAGTAACTGCCACAAATCTGCCCTCACTATCAATTGTGTGTCGGAGCATCTGAAAAGGGACCCCCGCCCTGATCGACACCAAAGCACCTCTCGCAAATGCTGAGTGAGTAGTACTAAATACCTGACCCCTCCATCTACGTTGTAGCGCTATGCCTTCTGATTTAGTGAGATGCGTCTCCTGCAGCAGAGCTATATGTACCCCTCTCCTGACTAAATATGCGTGAACCTTGTGACGCTTAGCCATGGTGCGAAGCCCTCTGACATTCCAGGTTATACATTTCAAATCATCCCCATTGTCACTAGTCACCTGCTCCTCCGTTCCACCCATAACTCCGAACGGTAGAGAGACAAAGTATCGAAATTAAAATATCGATATACAATAATATCGATGTTTTAATATCGATGGTATAGAATATCGATGTGCAATAATATCGATAGATAGAATATCGATATTAAGGTATGTATGTTACTAATATCGAAACTTTGTTTAGTGTTATGTATGCTATTATGATTTTTATATGTTTGTTAAACATGTTTTTTAATGTGTGTTTAGAAATTAGTAATTTTGTTACCATTTTGTGTTTTAGTATCAGAACGGGTTGTGGGTTAATAGGGGAATAGGGTGGGAAGTAATTTCATTATAATTAACTAATTCTTTTTTTAATTAATAAATAATTATTAATTAATGATTAATTCGTAATTAATTATTATTTATTAGTTAATTAAATAATTAGAGTTAATGTAGTAATATTTTTTGTTATTGTTAATTAATAATTAATTGGTAATTAATTATTATTAATTAGGTAATTAAATTGATTAGAGTTAATGTAGTAATATTTATTATTTTATGTTATTGTTAATTAATAATTAATTGGTAATTAATTATTATTAATTTGTTAATTAAATTAATTAGCGTTAATGTAGTAATGTTTATTATTTGTTGTTATTGTTAATTAATTATTAATTGGTAATTAATTATTAATTGGTAATTAATATGTGTTAATTAGTTAATTTATAATTACATCAATTTAATAATATTAATTGTTTTCAATTGATTAATTGATATTTATATTAATTTTGTTTTTTTGTATGTGTAGTGTGTTGTGTATTAAAGGGGCAGTAGTGTGTGAAATTATTTTTATCCTCATGCTATCCAACGCTTTCCCTACTGTTGCACCCTCTGGATTGGGAATAGTAATTTTTACCCCTACGCTATCCAACGCTTTCCCTACTGTTGCACCCTCTGGAGTGGGAATAGTAATTTGTACCCCTACGCTATCCAACGCTTTCCCTACTGTTGCACCCTCTGGAGTGGGAATAGTAATTTTTTCCCCTACGCTATCCAACGCTTTCCCTACTGTTGCACCCTCTGGAGTGGGAATAGTAATTTTTACCCCTACGCTATCCAACGATTTCCCTACTGTTGCACCCTTTGGAGTGGGAATAGTAATTTTTACCCTTACGCTATCCAACGCTTTCCCTACTGTTGCACCCTTTGGAGTGGGAATAGTAATTTTTACCCCTATGCTATCCAACGCTTTCCCTACTGTTGCACCCTTTGGAGTGGGAATAGTAATTTTTACCCCTACGCTATCCAACGCTTTCCCTACTGTTGCACCCTTTGGAGTCCGAATAGTAATTTTTACCCCTATGCTATCCAACGCTTTCCCCACTGTTGCACCCTTTGGAGTGGGAATGGTAATTTTAACCCCTACGCTATCCAACACTTTCCCTACTGTTGCACTCTCTGGAGTGGGAATAGTAATTTTGACCCCTACGCTATCCAACGCTTTCCCTACTGTTGCACTCTCTGGAGTGGGAATAGTAATTTTGACCCCTACGCTATCCAACGCTTTTCCTACTGTTGCAATATGTGGAATAAGTATATATATTAATTTATATGTAGAGTTTTTAATTTATTTAAATGTATATGTATTAGTTATTATTTTTTAAATATGTTTTAATATTTATATTTATAATTTGTTAAATTATATGTATTTTAAAATTATTTTTACATTATTATTAATACATTTTAAAAAACAATATTTTTAACTTCGATATTTTTGTACTACGATATTTTTTTCTCGATATTTTTGTACTTACCTTTATGTAGATAGAACTCCGATATTTTTGATGTCGATATTTTTTTGTCGATCTTTTTGTATGTCTATATTCTGTCTGTTGATATTATGTCATAGATTCACTCCGAACTCACCAGCGATCCCCGAAACCTTATCCAATCCCCTACATCCCCAACTCCCCCACCTCCCAAGAAAAGGACCTAAAACCAAACTGTTAGTCCCCATCCAAACCAATCCCACACACTTCACACCACTAAGCCCCGCGGTAGTCACCGCAGGTGTGCCTTAAGGGCAAATCGGGGGGGGTTCGGTGCCGATGGAAACTCTCCTGCTCCCGCCCTTGACCTCTGCTGCAGCCCCCCTGCTCGACACTGTCCCCTCTCCCTCTGCACACCAGGGTCATCTCCAAAAATCATCCAGATCCCAGTCCCAGCCCTCATCCCCAGTTAGCCACCCGATGACAGTCTCCCTACCAGTATAGCCAATATACCCAGCAGTAGCCCCTCTGCCCTCAGCTGCCAACAATCACAACCCCCCCCCAGCCATTCCTGGCTGGAAACTTTCCTACACACACATTGTCATTCATCCAAAAGTCCATCAGCCGTGGCCGGGATAACCTGCGGCAGTCGAACACTCCCAGCTTCTGAGACTTCCGTGTCCGATCGAGACTTCTCCTTATCATCGTCCGTACCCTCTGGTGATTGTGCCGTTGAGTTAACAAACATTGCCGACACTGCTTCCAGCGCCCCCTGCTTCTCCAAGTCCATTTGAGCACGGTACGGTTTCTTGATCTTCTGCTGCCGACGTCGAAGGCGCTGAGATTTACGTTGAGGCAACCCCTCCACAAGTTCCAGTAGCTGCGTTTCCGGGTGATCCTTACCAGCTCTGTATACCTCCAACAATGCCCATGAAGCCTCAGGTGTTTCATAAAACATGGTGTTACCGTCCAACATGACTTTCAGTTTCGCAGGGAACATCAAGGAATACTGGATGCCCTCTCCCCGCAATTCCTTCTTTACTGTTAGGAGGACATTCAAAGTCGTTGAAACTCCAAAGTATAGTCCGGAAAGATATTCACCCTGCTTTTTTCCACCTCATAGGGGCCTCCAGTCCGTGCCCTCTGCAATAGCAAATCTCTGTCCTTATAATGTAGGAGTCTGGCGACCACAGGCCGCGGTCGCCGCCCCGGCAACGGGGGCTTCGCAGGCAGCCTATGCGTTCGTTCTAGCGTGTAGAAGGAGGATAAACCCTCCAGTGCCACCGTCGTTCGCAACCACTCCTCCAGATAACGCACCATATCCGATCCCTCCACTTTCTCAGGTAGTCCAACAACTCGAATGTTATTGTGCCGATTTTGACTTTTGGCATCTTCCGCCCTCTTCTCCAGCGCCTGTAGACGGTCCAGGACATCCACCATCTTGCCTTCCAGCACCTTGTGGGCCGGCTCGATTTCCTGCAATGTCCCTTCCACTTGTTTCACCCGATCCACCAGCTTAGAGTGATCGGCCTTCAGAAGCCCCAGCCCTGTTGCCACCTGTGCAATGTCCTGCTGCAGGGCTGTACGGGATTCCGCTATTGCAGTCAGAATATGTTCAGATTGGGCGCTGTAGGTGTGGGTCTTGGGTCTCCACCATCTCCTCCAGATCCTGATGGGTCTGCTGTTCTCCTCCGGATTGCTGGGCAGCACCGCCCTGCCGTCCTTGCGGTTTCCCCATTGTCTCCGAAACAGGGCCCGAATACGAGCGGTTCCAGGACCCGGGCTCACTGCGTCACCTCGCCGCCATTTTGTGAGGCCGCTGCCGGGCCTAACTTTCAGGCGATTGTCGCGTAATATATCGAAAGATACTGCAGGGCCAGAATACCTCCAAGAGTCCTTGCCCGTGCCCTCAGCCCTCCAGTACAACACAGGATCAGAGTAGGACTGCAAGCGATGGCAGGTCCCAAGCTCACTGCGTCATCGTGCCGCCATTTTGTCACACCGTCACCATACCGCCATGGCAGGCCACATTTTTTCAGTATATTTGGAGGCACCGCAGGGCTCAAAGAGCACCAGGAGTCCTTGCCTGCGTCCCCAGCCCATGTGAGGGTTCAATCTCAGGTCTCCGGGTCGAGACGTGCCCACCCTTCCGGAGTCACTTCCTCCCGCACTTGTCAAGCTATATCCTCCGTCCGACCGATGAGATCCTTCACTCCAATGACACCAAGATGCATCCGCTCCACCACTCGTCTGAGCAGGTCTCGGTGATATTCAATCAGGGCACCACCAGAGTCGGCCCTCTCCCATCACCAGCGACCCAGCAACCTCGGGGACCCGAGCCTGCGCCCCTCGTCCGCCGCCATCTTGTCACCGCTGCCACTGCCACCAGCTCAGGCCCTTCCGAGGTGCAGGAGTTCTTTACGCACGCCCCAGTGGGCACTGGGCAGCTCCCCGGGATGAGGACCACACTATCAGTGAGTCCCAGCGCCGCAGGCGGGCATTTGGGGTCGTTAGTACAGGATTTCTAGGGGGCCGATGCGGAGCTGCTGGTGTTACAGTTATGAGTGAGCATTGCGTACAAGAGCAGAGACACTAGGCCTCATTGGAGGGGGATATAGTATTCAGAAATTAAAATGTATATTTTCGGCCTGAAAATGCCTGTGCATTTGTTTGTGCAAGCCACCTATCTTTAAGGAGCACATGCTTTTTTAGGGCTTGCCTTGGCAGCGCGCAAGCATTGCTTAGGAGTGACCTCTTGGAATCACTCAGGAATTTTTGGGAAAATTGTGCATGTACTGCACTGTTTCCAATGAGCACTCATGCATGTATGGTGTTTACCTTGCGTGAGAACAGCGGCGCCATCTGTTTCCAATTATCGCACCCGCGCTTGTTTACATTAGCCTGTCTCACGGTCGCGTTAATTGGAAACAGATGGCGGTTGCATTCACTTTTGCGGCTGCTTTTTTCAGTCATTTTTTGGGACTTTTGCCCTGACCAGTTTTGGCCCCACTCCAGGGGAAAAACATGATTCACAGTCCTTTTTTTTTTTTTTTATCAGGCAGCTCTGGAACAAAAGATTTAAACAAATAAATTGTGAGCAGCGCTGGTAGCTTTGAACCCAGCCTGTGAGAGTATGAGGAGATTTACTCCACTCTCAGCGCAGACAAACAAGGGGATGTTTTGCAACGTGCCCGTCAATGGCGAGGGCTCCTCATGGGTTCTGAGGTGCTCACAAGGGGTGGGTGGGTCAGCTGCAGTAATACCTATGGAACCAGCTGGCCCGGGACTTCTCTTTCTCCTCTGGGCACCCTTAAGATGCTATATTTTGTTCACCCTTCACCTTCACATGGACCTTGCTGAACATCCTACCTCTTCTGATTCCCGCCGCGCCCCTCGCCTCAGACACGGCCAGGCCTCCGCTCCCGCCAAAACAAGAGCGAGAGGTCATGGCCGAAAAGCCGGAGCAGCCAATCTCGGAGCTGGGGACCCAGATTCTGATGGTGCTCGATTTTTACTTTGGTTGTCGTGTCATCCCTCACAATAGAGTTGTCTTCGAACAACCAATTGGGTGTCAATTTGGACCCTGGTTTACGCCCTCTAAGCAGACAGAACGGTGGATATCCTGTTACACTGTTGGGTGTTGTATGATATGACCATATAGTGTCTTTAATGGACTGGACAATGGGTTTGCGTGCGACCATAGCTAACTGTAAGGACTCTTTGATCATCCTGTTGCAGCGCTCCACCAACCTATTATCCCGAGGACAATAAAGAGGTGTGCAAATATGTTTTATGGCCAAAGTGTTGAGACATTATTTCATTTTGTCTACAATGTTTCCAATTTATGGAATGCCCTTCCCTACCTCCTAAGAAGCAATTCCAATCTGTTGAGCTTTCGTAAGCAGCTCAAAACTCTTCTGTTCCAGTAAATTCTGACCTTCCCTGGTTCTTCTACTTGGAAGACTCTGTTCCAGTTATAGCGCCTGGACGCCTCAGGGCAGCTGTTGCGCTCAATAAAAACGCTTTTCATTTCATTTCATTTAATTTCCTCTGAAACTAACTGTACCCCATTGTCCCTAATGAGCGTATGGGGAATACCTTCATTCATAAACACATCCGACAAGAAAAGTATTATTGTTTTGGTGTCTACTTTGTTGACAAACTTGATATTGATCCATTTTGAGAAATAATCTATCAGAACTATAATAAATCTTTCCTGTAGACCTGAAATTTGAAGGGGGCCAATAATGTCCATGCCTAACTTTTCCCACGCTTTGATTGGTACTTGAACTGGTTGCAGTGGTATTTTCCTTGTACTCTTGGTCTTGTCACTGAGACCACAAGCATGGCATTTCTTAACCATTTTTTCCATGTCTATGCAGCTGTCCATATTAGGAAACCAATATCCTGATCTTAGCTTACTTTTTGTTAGGCTTCTGCCTAGATGACCTTCATGAGCCATTTCACAGTTGCGATTTCTGAGTCCTTCAGCGGGGATTACTTTGCCTGCTCTGGTCACATTGTTACCTGCAATAGATAGTTCCTCTCTGATATTCCAGAACAGTTGTAGCTCTACTAGGAGACCACTACATTTCTTGGGCCAACCTTTGCTGATGAGTTCTTTAACTCTTCCAAGCGTGATATCTCTGGCCATTTGAATGTTCCATTCCTCTTCTAGGATGGCAGGAATTTTTACTTGCAAAACTTCTAGGGGCATATTATCTCCCTATTACCTAGCTGTCGCTAACACCAGTTAGCGACAGCTAGTAGGCGATAGCGATCATCTTGGGCCCCGCTTTGCATGTCAGTGATATTTATCACTAATGACATGCAAAGTGGGCGTGCCAAGATGTTAGCGACTGGAAACAGTCACTAACATCGCTATCTCCTATTACCAACTTTTGGAGATATTCGCTAAGACCTGCCCCTGAGCAGTTCTTAGCCATGTTATCCAATGGTAGGTGGATAACATGGCTAAGAGCATTAGCTCGGTAATGCATGAATATCGCTGACTTTTTAGCGATATTCCTGAATTTCAGCCAATTTTTATCGCTTAGGAGATATACCTTGATAATAGCAAGGTTCCTAAGCCATAAAAATCGCCGCAGCTCGACGATAAAAATATCGCCGCTAAACCAACATAGCGATAATTATGGCTAGTTGTTGGTAATATGCCCCCTAGTTCTTCTGTGCTCTCATCCCCATGTTTGTCAAGGGGTAAGCGTGAAAGATAGTCTGCAACTAGATTCTTGTTGCCTGGAACATACTCGATTTTGAAATTGAAATTCTGTAAGGACACAATCCATTTACCAATACAAGGTGTTGCTTTTTCTGTATGTCCTTAGATGAGAACAAAGATACCAAGGGTTTGTGATCTGTTCTCAGTACAAATGGTATGCCCCATAGAAAAAATGTAAAATGGTTAGTGGGCCAATAGCAGGACAACACCTCTTTTTCAATAGTGGAGTAGTTGTTTTCTGCATCCATAAGTGTCCGTGAAGCGAAAGCTATAATTTTCTCTTTTCCTCCCTGCATTTGTGAAAGTGTGGCCCGATGCCTCTATTGCTGGCATCCGTGGGTAATAAGGTACCACTAGAATCATCAAAATTTCCTATGCAAGGAGCTTCAGCCATGGCTTTTTTGAGTTCCATAAATGCCTTATTATGAGAGAACGACCATTCAAAATTTTTTCTTTCTTTAGAAGGTCCCTGATAGGTTGAACTTTTTGGGAGAATTGTTTTACGAATTTGGACATATATTCCACTAGGCCTAAGAATGATTTCACTTCCTCTTTGTTGACAGGAATCGGAGCATCTACAACTGCCTCAATTAAGTCCATTTTTGGTTTCATGCCTTCGCTGGACAATGTATGCCCTAGAAATTCCACTGATGCTACACCTATCTTATATTTGTCTCTATTAATGGTGAAATCTTCCTCCTTTAGCTTGGTGCAAACCTCTTTTAAATTGCAATTATGTTCTTCCTCGTCTGAGCCATAGACTAGAATGTCGTCCTGGAAACAGATGGTTTTGCTGGTATCCTTCAGAAGATGTTGCATTATCCTTTGAAATGCTGTAGCGTCCGACGCCAAACCAAAAGGCATTCTTAAGAATTTGTATGTTCCGAAAGGAGTGGTGGATGCCGTGAGAATTTGAGAGTCTGGATGTAGCGCCACCTGGTGGTATGCAGATGTGAGATCTAAAACTGAAAAGAATTTGGCATTATTTATAACTGACAACATTTCATTAATTTTGGGAAGTGGGTAGCTATCTATCCAGATGTTGAAATTGAGGTTCCTGAGATCCACACACATGCTGATGTCGTTACTTCCCTTTTTTGAAGTGATCACAATCGGGGATAGCCATTATGAGGTTTCTATTGATTGAATTATACCCAGCCTTTCTAAATTCTCCAGTTCCCTTTTTAAAGGTTCTCTCATTACTAATGGTTTGGACCTAGTCTTATGTGCTACTGGAACCGCATCATCTTTTAGCTTGATTTTATGCATGTAGTTTCTTAACTTTCCTTTCTTTTCCGAGAATACTTCAGGAATTTCGTTGCATACTTCTTTACCTGTTAAAGATCTGTCAACTAGTAATACTTACTTAACATTGTTGGGGTCAAGTCTGATGCCTAACTCCTTCTGGTGTCTCCACCCCAGTAGATTACTTCCCTTCTTAGTAATATAGACTTTCACATAGGTGTCTCTGTCCTTAAAAGTAATTTGCATTTTCACCATACCCACAAGGGGAATAGGATTCTTATTGTACCCTCTTGGATGCACATCAGAATTTTCAATCATGTATTCCCCTTCTTTAAAAAAATTCATAAAAGACTCTTCTTCAATGAGAGTGTATGGGGAACAGGAATCAGCAAATGCTTTAACGTTCTTCCCATTCAACTGCATATCACATACTGGATAACTAACTACCACATCTTTACTTTGTACCTGGAATATATAAATGTGTTATCCTCAGCTTTATTGGTTTGATCATATACCGCATGTACCCCTCGCCCTACGTCTTTGGTATTACATACTTTTGAAAAACTCACAAGTGGGCGAAAGTCCTCTTAACGTAGCTATGTAGGATGTTACCTTTTCATTTTTTCCTTGTACCCTTTGAAACAATTTGTGGCGTTCTAACACTACATTAACCTTGTCTTTGAAATGGACCCCAAGTTTCCTCAAAGTAGTGGTAAACACATCCACATCCCCTTCACCTCCTTCTACCCCTCCATCATTAAGATCTTCATATATTTTCCTCCCTTGCGTGCCCAGATTGTGCAACAATATGTGTTGTTTCCTTACTGATGAGAACTTTTCAGCTCCTATAGCAATAAATCACGGGTGGGACATTTTGAACCATCTTTCCCATGGAATTTCTGGTTCCCCTTCTTAATTCAGGAAAGGAGGTGTTTGGTTCATGTTAGTAATAGAAATAATGACCAAATTAACTTGGCTATGATCTGGAGGTATAACTACTACTGCCCCCGTGCGAGATAAACTAAGGAGGTTCTTATGAAAATGGCAACATTTTTTCCCAGGAAAATTTAAAACAATATATAAATTTGAATCACATCAGTGCTGGTCAAATAAGTTAACCTACAGTACACAATCTCTTACAATAGTAGTTGGAATCCGAAAATTATTTCATATATAAAAGAAAATACTTCCATAAATCTGAGAAGATATCGATCAACTGTAAGATCCGGGTGGGAGAACATTTGCTGCTGGACTTGTGTGGGAACTAGCTTAAGGCGGGGATTCCAAGGAAGTTTCACGTTGTAATAAACTGATGCCAGGAATGTTTGACCATGCAATAAAACTGACGAAAGAAACGTATAAAAGGCCAGGCCTCAGAGATGCAGCTAGAGCACCTCCTGGCGATACCCCCGGTGTCCGAAGTGATGTACTCTCCTCTAGAGCAATAAACTTGTTCTTCGCCTTCCAACTACCAGCGCCTGCCTCGTTATTTTGAATGCTAATCTTAAGGTGAATTAGAGGTGGTTTGCACCATCCGGCATCGAAAGTCTTGGGAGTCTCGCTGCTTTTCATCAATCGGCGCACCAACGTGGGGTCCATCAGCGAAATGTGGGTCCGGTAGAGCCGTCCTAACGACGGAGTGAACGTCTGCAACGATCGGGAAAGTGTACCTGTCTGAAAGAGACCCTCGTCTGGCGGCCGATCATCCGAACTTCACCGGTTCCGAACGGACCTCTCTCGAGTGACCTACGGTCCTGACTGGGACCTTGCGGGAACACTGCATCTTTGGAGTAAGAGAACAAACAGGCGCTGGAAGGGGACGACGAAGAAACTGTCCATAACGGTCTGGGTAAGGTTGTGATATACGACGGAGAATAATTGTTTGATTGTATTGAAATTCTTCGCTCAAATACTAGTATTCCTTTCTTTGAAGTTATTGGTAGAACTTGAGGTATTCCCTGCTTGCAAACAAGCATAGAATAGGAATATTCCCTCTTTGCAGATAGCGAAGGACAGGTAGTGCGGACCTTTTTCCACGACCCATTGAGATATTTATTTTGACCGCTTTGTACGTCATGCCTGTCTTCTCAAAATTGTTTGATTGTTTTGGACTGGACCGTTTGTTAGAGGTCAGTCATCCAGCACCGCCGGAAGGCACCCCTACAAGGACATGTATGTCAAATATGGAGTAGCCATCGTTGCTCACAGCAAACTATGCCACAAATACACTAGAAAGGACCGGGTAAATCAGTGGCCACTGAGGGGATCTTTCGATCTTGCTAAAATAGAAATCTTAGAAATAGCGCTCTTTAAAAAGAAAACTACGCCAGCCATGCTCGACAACTTCGGCCTCTGGCGAAAAGAAGCAGTACAAAGAGAGAAGAGAGATGAAGCCAGGCAGGATAAGGAAACACGAAAGTCTGATTACCAGAATTGTAAATTAGAAGATGATATCAAAGAAAGATAGAACGATAAAAGAGAACAAGAAGCAAAAATATCAGGCCAGTGCCCTGTTAGGACGTCTTCAACTCTGTACCCAGAGTTACCGGCTAAGCAAAGAATAAACAATGACCTCTTATTGGGTCCCCCGATTATCTACATGCCACCTCCTTATGCCCCTAATCATTCCGTAGTACAGCAACAAGAACAGCAAGGTACCAGCGGAGACGCCATGATCGTTTCCGCTCCAATCGAGCCACTTGCACCAAGTGCCTCATCAACAAACACATTAGTGGTAATAGGACCAATAGAAAAAGCGTTACCCAGAGTTCCGCGATTAAGTACGCACGAGCGGGCAAACATTGACAAGATAGTCAAAACCCTTGTGAATAGGAGAGAAACAGAAGAGTATGTGACAGACATATGCAATTCTTATGACGCAAGCCACAAGCAATTCTTCATTGTGCGCTTCTGCTACTACACACTTACTGCCTATGAAGAGAAATACCAGGATGTAGGACCAGGGAGGCTAATGGCTCTTTATAAAAAAGTGGACATAGGAGACGAGAACGACAGCAAGGTAGAAGAACTCTTCTTGTCCACGTTAGAAGTATTCCGCCACCTCGTAGAACAAGGGCGGATAGATGCAGACAGAACATCGAAGCCAGTAGCTCTCTCAATAGAGAAGCCAGATACCATGATGTCGATAAAAGAGGCTGCCCCGTATTGGGTCCCCCCTAGAGGACAAGGGACTCATGACGACATAAATCACCAGGACACTAAAAGGAGAGTGGTGTACAATTGGGTGTATCAGCCATGGGACAGACAGGACATCCTGACATTCCGTAAATCTCTTCCAGATTTACAGAAGAATCCCACTGCCTTTTACACCGAACTAAGTACCGCTTTGGGGTCCACGATAATGACACTTGCCGACATTGATTTGTTCTTCGGGTTATGTTTGCTGGCCGATGTTCGGAATCAGATCAGGAAGATAAACCACACAGAATTGTTCGGTCAAACCTGGGAACAACTCGACACATTAGACAAGCAGCGGAATGCTGGCCAAAAACCAGTTAAAGCTATATTGGACTTCCCCGATAAAATAGTGCAGAAAGTAAAAACATTGAAAAAGAGAGACTGGTTCATAGTGACAGCGTGCCGCCAGAAACCACAAGAGGATGTTTCTGACTATTTCTCGAGATTCGAAACAGTGTTCTCCGACTACAGTGGACAGGACATGTCCACTGCGACCGGACACTACTTATTCGTGCAGAATTACGTCAAAGGACTACTACTGGAGGTATCCCAGAAATTACAGACTAGCGAAAGTAGTTGGGCAGCCTCTAAACCAGAGGCTATTCTCCAAATGGCCCAGTATTATGAGCATCTGACAAACGAGAATAACAGAGCCACAGAAAAGAAAAAGAAAGACTTGAAGGAAAGAGTAATGATAGCCCAACTCCAAGGGGTGAATACAGGACGTGAGCCATATAAAGGAGGATGCCAGCAGAATGTCCCTAGAACACAGCCTCCTAGAAATGACTCAGTGACACCATCTGTACGACGCCAGGACTTAGGACAAGACCAATGTGCATTTTGCAAGGAATACGGACACTGGAAATCCCAGTGCCCAGCCTTATTAGGGGCTAGTAGAGGCAGAGGGATGAGAGAAACACCACATGAACGGGGAGGAAAAGGACGTGGAAGAGGGTATGCAAACAAAGCTAATGAAGGAATGCCAGGAAAATGTGAACGCTTTTGACCGCCCTAGACAGAACTAGTGCCAACAGACAGATTACGACAATATGTATGAATTTGCATAGGATAGCCAGGGGCAAGGGAGGGATCCAGTCAAGCTCTATGTTGACCAGCAAGGCCCTTATGTCACCGCAAAGGTCCTGGGCACAGAGTCGCCATTTTTGGTAGACACAGGAGAAACACGTAGTGCACTATCCAAACAACTGATTCCACGGGCACCCTTGTCTGCCTCACATATAACCTCAATAGGATTTGACGGTATGCCCTCCACCAACCCTTTGTCCAGACCGATCCCATTCAAACTTGAAAACAATGTTATCGACACGACGTTCCTTCTCTCCTCCAACACCCCAGACGCCATTATGGGTCTCGATCTACTGAAGCATTTCCGTGCGACTATCAGTTGTTCGCCAGACGGAGTACGAGTCATCTTATATGACAATCACCAACACCCAAGAGATAATCCATCCCAACACATGCGCCCCATTGCTGAGGCAGACACATCCCTACTAGACACTTTACCCTCGCATCTGTGTGCTAGGGCTGTTTCTGATGTAGGACGAATGATTATCGACCCAGTGCATGTGACTATACAGCCAGATGCAACGTTACCGAAAATACTCCAGTACAAGATATCGCCAGAGGGCGAGAAAGCCTTGACCGAAATCATACAGTCACTCGTAGAGGCGGGAGTGGTGGAAGAGGTAGTGAGCCATGTTTGTAACAGTCCCATTCTACCGATCATAAAGAGTCAGGGAGAGGGAGATGGAAAAGCCTACCGCTTCATCATCGGCCTACGGGAGGTAAACAAAATAGTAGTTCCACAGTATCAAGTAGTTTCTGACATCACCACCATCCTAACCCTGATTCCGTCAACTGCTACCACTTTCACCTTTATCAATCTTAAGAATGCCTTCTTCTCCATACCCATTCACCAGGACAGTCGCTATCTCTTCGGATTCATTCTAAGATCCTGCTCATATAGATTTAGTCGAGCCCCCCAGGGGTACACAGAGAGCCCGAGCATCTATAGCCAGGCGCTCAAGAGACAGTTAGATGCTGTTCAATTACCGGACGGAGTGGTGTAGATACTGTATGTGGACGATATCCTTCTAGCAGCAGACACCACTCCACTAGCTGTCACAGCCACCATCCAACTCCTACACTTCCTTGCAGACAATGGCCACAAAGTTTCTCGAAAGAAATTGCAGTTCTGCCAGCCACAAGTCACCTTAGGTCACCTCTTATCGAAAAAAGGAAGAAGACTCACACCCGACAGAATCCAGACAATTCTAGACACTCCCATTCCCAAGAATCAGAAACAAATCCGCTCTCTGATAGGTCTCACCTCATTTTGCCGACAGTGGTTACCAAACTTTAGTCTTACTGTGAAACCCCTTCTCTCCCTCCTGGCCAAAGACACCCCCTCACCTTTTCCCTGGACACCCGAATGCCAGTCAGCATTCAAAGAATTACGAGATGCCCTCTGTTCAGCTCCTGTTCTAGGTACCCCAGACTACTCCAAACCATTCTTCCGCTACACTCATGAAAGGGAGGGATGTGCATTGTCCGTCTTAACACAGTCAATTGGTCACAAACATCGCCCATGTGCATACTTCCCTGCCACCCTCGACCCAGTAGCTCGAGCACTGCCAGCATGCTTGCGCCCTTATGGCGACCGCAGCTGAATCCATATGCCAGAGTGAGGGAACAGTGTTCTCCAACCCAATCACAGTGTTAGTATCCCATGCAGTCGACACACTACTGAACCAGACCAAGACCCAACATTTGACTAGCGCAAGACTGACAGGCTACGAGCTAACCTTGCTAGCACCACACATCACGCTGAAGCGAAGCACCACTCTCAATCCTGCCACATTCTTGCCTCTACCCGAAACTGACCCCGGTGTGACTCCACTGCACGGTTGCGTAACCCTCACTGATGAACAGACAAAGAGTAGAGTTGATCTCCGAGACACTGCCTTTCCAGAGCCAGACGGAGAACTATGGGTAGACGGCTCGTGCCTCAAACTTCCCGACGGCCCCACCTCAGCAGCATATGCCGTAACCACAGCCCGAACCATCCTAGAGACAGCCCGCATTGCCGAACGATCCGCCCAAGCAGCTGAGCTCATTGCCCTTGCACAAGCGTGTATTTTAGCGGCTGGCACGACAGTCAACATATACCCTGATAGCCAGTACTAAGCATGAGCGAAAAATCCGCTCCGATCGCGGATTTTGCGGATTTTCGGTAAATCCGCGATCCGCGAACTCTCGCGAATTTACCGAAAATCCGCAATTCGCGAGCGGCGGATTCCCAGTCAAAAGTTCACGCCTTGCTGCTCTGTAACTGATTTACGATGGCGCCGGCAAGCTGCCAGCGCCATCCTAAAGTTACTTAATTAGCTTCAGCAGGAAGCTCTAATAGATAAGATAAAGCAGGGGCTCGAGCGCCTGCTTTATGTTACCAATTAGAGCTTCCTGTTGAAGCTAATTTAGTAACTATTTTAGGATGGCGCTGGCAGCTTGCCGGCGCCATCGTAAATTAGTTACAAAAAAACGGTGGTGTCTTCTTCAATAAATATGAAGGGCAGGGTTCATTCTGGCACGACGGTCCTGGCACAAAAATTACACCTCTTTGAACAAACTTTTCCGTGTTCCAAAAGAGTCAGAGCATGTCAGTTAGTTTGTTATTTGCAGGCTGAATTGAGACTATTTTTAAGCATAATTGCCCATGTGTACTAAAGTATTTTCCCCAAGCCCAACCTTTTGATGCTTGCTGCACTAAATGCCAAACAATGCTGCTGTTTTGGAAAAATACTTACATCATGTAGTCACAATTTCCAATGTGAATGGGATTAGGAACAAGAAAAATAACATACATGCAAAATGGCCCATTTTAAGAATAGGGTTTGGGGGGCAGCTGTCCTTGGGAGCTGTGCCCCGGGGGATATTGGTGGATGGGACAGCCAAAGCTACATTTGGGCTTGTCGATATAACCAGCAAGTTTCATCGTATCAGCCACCATTTTGGGAAAAGTGGCATTGTGGCCCCAGTAAAATTTGTTAGGCGCATTGAGGAGAATGATGGCAGACGATTCAGGCGGGAAGCCATGCGCCTACTGGCAGAGGCAGGACACATAGATTTTATTACATCGAGACGCATGTAGTGACATGCCCGGTGTGGCGTGCTGAGGGAGAAGCAGCAGTTTTCTCGTGCTCTGATGAGCCGCTGGCTAAGGTAAGCAATAGGGGCCGTTCGAGAGCAAGGAGAGATCCCCAAGGACAGCGTGTGGCACATACGGTGTGAGAGACACTGCACGTAGGTCCTCGTTGGAATTTATAGTATCGCGGGCATACAATGAGCAATTGGAGGAGGCTGCATGGGAGACAGCCTCCTCTCATGAGATGAACAAGAAGGGAAGGTGAATTGAGGGAAGCTTTAATTCAGTGACTCATTCATCACCCCAAAAACAATCCTGAGCGTTGTGGAGGCTGGGCAGTTGTGCCTTCTTCCCAAATATACCGTCGAAAATCAGCTGTGACGCTGGATACAGGCCTTTGCATCTTTGACCTTCACGAGCGCAACCCCCGGGCTGTTCTGTGACCAGGAGCTTCTGTTTCTACATCTGTTGCTCCGATCAGTCTCTGACCTTTTATACACACAAGAGGCATGTGCACTCGCATGGAAGCCCCGTCCGTTTGGCCCCGCCCACACACTCGAGGTGTGCACCGTGTTCCCGCCATTTACCCACTATGATGGGCAGATCACTCAAGGGACCCCTGCGCCCTTCGGCGCGATTGCATAGCAACACACACCTGGTCGCTGTTGACAACTCTCGGGCACTTTAGGTAGCTGTAGTGTAGTAAAAGCACTATACATTTACCCAACGAGGTAGCACTTACTGATTATCCAGTAAAGCCCCGCCCCCAAATCCGCCAATCCGCCGATCCGCAAAATCCGCGGATTTTGCGGATCCACGATCCGTGAATCCGCAAATTCGTGAATCGTGGATCCGCAAAATCCGCCCATGCTTAGCCAGTACGCCTTTGGGGTGGTTCATCATTTTGGGCTCCTTTGGAGGGAAAGAGGGTTCCTGACATCACACGGCACACCCATCCTACATGGAGATCTAGTCTCAGCATTAACTGAAGCAAGCAGCTAGCAGTAATTAAGTGCCAGGCTCACAAGAAAGTGACCGATCTCATTGGCCAGGGAAACGCACTAGCTGACATTACTGCCCGAACCACAGCCCAGGACAGAACCACAACACGGATGTACGTGACCAGGTCACAAGCAGAACAATGGAGTGATGCTAGAATGACTGTAAGGGACATACAAACGACAGGCACACAGGACAAACTGACTGAATGGGCTCGGTGGGACTAAAAGACGAGGAAGGCTGCTGGAGGACAAAAGACGGGGACAAATGTCTGCTACCAAATGCCTATCTGATCCCTATATTGACCATGGCCACCGATGACATTCGAGCCCTGATGGACAACGGAGAAACAGCGGCCCTCATCCTCCTAGACCTCTCCGCAGCATTCGACACTGTCTGCCACCGCACCCTAGTGCAGCGCCTCAGCAACGTCGGAATCCAGGACAAGGCGCTGGAATGGATCATCTCCTTACTCGACGGAAGAACACAGAGAGTCCGTCTACCACCGTACAAGTCAGAGGCCACCGATGTCATCTGCGGCGTCCCTCAAGGATCCTCTCTGAGCCCCACCCTCTTCAACGTCTACATGAGCCCCCTCGCGGCCATCGCACGCCAACACAACCTCAACATAATCTCCTACGCCGACGACACCCAGCTGATCCTCTCCCTGACTAGCGACCCCGCCGCCGCCAGAGCCAACCTACACGAAGGGATGAAAGAGGTAGCCGAGTGGATGACGACCAGCCGCCTGAAGCTGAACTCTGACAAGACGGAGGTCCTCATCCTGGGCTCCTCACCCTCCGCCTGGGACGACTCCTGGTGGCCTCCCGCCCTGGGCACCGCACCCAAACCGACAGACCATGCACGCAACCTGGGATTCATCCTGGACTCCTCCCTCTCCATGACCAGGCAAGTCAACGCCGTATCCTCGGCATGCTTCAACATCCTACGCATGCTACGGAAGATCTTCTGGTGGATCCCCACCGAGACCAGGAAGACCGTCACCCAGGCCCTCGTCACCAGCCGACTGGACTACGGCAACGCCCTCTACGCCGGTACCACCGCCAAGCTCCAGAAGAGACTCCAGCGGATCCAGAACGCCTCAGCCAGACTCATCCTCGACATCCCACGAACCAGCCACATCTCCGGACATCTGAGAGACCTGCACTGGCTCCCCGTCAACAAAAGAATCACCTTCCGCCTCCTCACCCACGCACACAAAGCCCTACACGACCAAGGCCCGAGCTACCTCAACAGCCGAGTCAACTTCTACGCTCCCAAACGCCACCTCCGATCAGCCAACCTCGCCCTCGCCGCCGTCCCCCGTATCCGAAGAGCGACTACGGGAGGAAGGTCCTTCTCCTACCTGGCCGCCAAGACCTGGAACTCCCTCCCGACCGACCTGCGCCTGACCCAAGACCACCTCTCCTTCAGGAAGAAGCTGAAGACATGGCTGTTCGAGCAGTAGCGGCACCCCCCCACCCCCAGCGCCTTGAGACCCTACGGGTATGTAGTGCGCTCTATAAATGTCAGTGATTGATTGATTGATGGCACATTTACCCGCACACATAGGATCTGCCCCCATAACCAAATTGATCACCAGGGTATGGCATAACAGCAAGATAGCAGAATCAGCAAAACGCCTAGTGCAACAATGCCTAGTATGTCTGCAACACAACCCAGGGAAGGGGACCGCAGTACCGCGGGGAGGGTTTGGAGTTCCCGACCATCCCTTTGAAGTCCTCCAAATGGACTACATCCAGCTGGAAAGGTGCCGCGGTCTTACATACGTGCTGGTGATCGTGTGCGCTTTTAGTAAATGGGTGGAGGCCTACCCCACCAGCGACAACACCGCCTTAGCGACATCGACGGTGTTACTAAAAGAATTCTTCCCCCGATATGGCCTTTGTAGAATTCTATGGAGCGACAATGGCCCCCACTTCGTAGCAGAAGTTATACAAAACATATTGAAGGGGTTGGGGGTCAAGGAAAAGTTCCACACCATTTTCCACACCCAAGCAGCGGGCCTGATAGGGAGACACAACGCCACACTAAAACTGAAACTAGCAAAAATAGTCGCCACAACTGGGTTAAAATGGCCAGACGCTCTCCCACTGGCATTGCTATCAATGCGCTCCACCCCAACAAAACACTGACTACCCCCCTATGAAGTGGTCTTTGGCAGGCCTATGAACATTTGTGCGGCACCAAAGCCAACTTCAATCCACGATGTCCCAGAAATACTAATGTCTGATTCCTTGTACAAATTGATGAACGAACTATCTCTTATCCACCAACAGGTGCTGCTTGCCATTCCAGACGTGTCCAGGGGCCCAGGACATGATATCCAGCCTGGGGACTTCGTGCTGACTCGAAATTTCCAGAGGTTGCAGAGTCTAGAACCCAGGTAGAGGGGCCCATTGCAGGTCCTGATTACCACCCGAACTGCCCTTCGAGTGGAAGGAAAGAAGAACTGGGTGCATGCGCACCACTGCAAGAAGATACCTCCAACACTGACGGCCCCCGGAGAAGTGAACAGCCAAGAGGAGCTCCTGACCAAAGACCGACCAGCCCTGAGTTGCTATCCACAAACAGAGACACTTGAATTGGCAGAGTTTCCTGACCCCACGATACCATCCAATGAGGGGTACAATTTGAGATCGACTAAAGGAGAGTGCTCTGACAAGCAGGCCACTAACTGAGTCAAAAGTCTCAGATCGGTAGCTATCACTACCAGGCTACCGGGAGATATGCTAAGCGAAAGTATGTGGTTCTGCCAGTCGTCGAGCTCTTGAAGGTGATGGAAGATACCGGATGACCGAAGAACCACAGCGACGACTCCAAACTTGCCAAACTGCACAGTGCAAAGACAATAACTCTTGTGGCAGCATCTCTCACCTTCCTCTTGCTGATTGTTGCCATCTGGTACCTTGATGAAAATGCTCCCACTTACAGGACAATGTCACCCACCATGCAACCCACCGCCAAAAAAGAACACTATCTGGTGTCACTGTCACCGTGCCTCCGAGAATGGCGCAAAGAGTTCTGGAACAATTATTTTGTACAATTATTGCACCAACACAATCTTGCCGCAAATGCCACGAACTGTTGGATCTGTGGGTTGCTACCTCATGCCACTGAACATTCCATTCATTTCATCCCTTCACCTTTCTCTGTTCATGGATCCTGCCTTGCCTGGTTAATGCTCCTGCAAGAGAGCTACAAAGACAATGCCACGTCCGATGGGATCATCAAACAGTTTTACAATGAGTTCTGGTTGAACAAAACTGGGAGAACCTCTGCTCCCTTCTGCCCTCTGACTTCGAATGCAACCTTTCCTATGAACATTCCCGCCAAAGAAAGAATTGAAATGCAGGTGTACCACAACCCGGCCCGACCTACCTTTTCCTATCTGAAGAAACGAACTGCTGCAACACTGACAGTGGCCCTATCTGTGGTGAACGTCTCAGGCCTTGTCTCCATCGAAGGCCACAGGACTAAGATCATAGGTCACAGCTCTTGCCAGATAACGAAGGATCTGAACACTGCCGACCCCCCTTCATTTTTTGCATCACCCAACGTGTACTTTATCTGTAGTACCAAAGCCTACACCTGGCTCCCAAAAGGCTGGGGGGGCACTTGCTACATTGCCTTTGTTCTGCCGCCAACCTACACTGCATCTGCAATCCATCACAGAGAAAGGCGGTCCAAAGACACAGAACAAGCAGACTCCGCCGCATCACAGTTCCTTGATGCAGCAAAAGGACTCGTCCCACTATGGGGCCCGATGGCAAACAGCTGAGCCATCCGACACCTATCACTAGCAGTAGAAACAGCCTTGAACGTCACAGCTGGCATCCTCACCAACAACACAGCTGAGCTTCAGGCGGTCCGCTTGGTAGCTTTGCAGAACAGTCTTGTTCTAGACGTGGTACTAGCAGACCGTGGAGGAGCATGCCGCATCATCGGTGCCAGCTGCTGCACTTTCGTCCGTGACAGTGCGCCTTCAGTCTACAAGGCAATTAAACATCTCCACAGGCTGGCATCAGAGATCCACCAAGAACCAGAGACTTGGGGCCCGATTCACAGAACTAACTTAAGACAAAATCCTAAACTTACTACCATTTTCGTATTCACAGAAGACACTTACTCATTTTGGTATTTACAGAAGACACTTACTCATTTCGGTATTCACAGAAGTGAGGAGTCCTAACTTTAGGACTCCTAAATGCCTTCTGTGAATACCGAAAGTCTTAAAGTTAGGATTTTTCGAAGTTTAGTAGTAGTAAAGTTAGGACTCCTAACTTTAGGACTCCTAAATGCCTTCTGTGAATAGCGAAAGTCTTAAAATTTGGATTTATCTCGTTTTAGTAGTAGTAAAGTTAGGACTCCTAACTTTAGGACTCCTAAATGCCTTCTGTGAATTCCTGAAGGTCATAAAATTGGGATTTTTCTCAGTTTAGTAGTAGTATAGTTGAGAAAAATCCTAATTTTAAGACTTTCGGTATTCACAGAAGGCATTTAGGAGTCCTAAAGTTAGGAGTCCTAACTTTACTACTACTGAATTGAGAAAAATCCTAATTTTAAGACTGTCGATATTCACAGAAGGCATTTAGGAGTCCAAAAGTTAGGAGTCCTATCTTTACTACTACTAAACTGAGAAAAATCCTTATTTTAAGACTTTCGGTATTCACAGAAGGCATTTAGGAGTCCTAAAGTTAGGAGCCCTAACTTTATTACTACTAAATTGAGAAAAATCCTTATTTTAAGACTTTCGGTATTCACAGAAGGCATTTAGGAGTCCTAAGGTTAGGAGTCCTATCTTTACTACTACTAAACTGAGAAAAATCCTTATTTTAAGACTTTCGGTATTCACAGAAGGCATTTAGGAGTCCTAAAGTTAGGAGTCCTAACTTTACTTCTACTAAATCGAGAAAAATCCTAATTTTAAGACTTTTGGTATTAACAGAAGGCATTTAGCAGGCCTAAAGTTAGGACTCCTAACTTCTGTGAATACCGAAATGAGTAAGTGCCTTCTGTGAATCCCAAAATGAGTAAGTGCCATCTGTGATTACCAAAATGATAGTAAGTTTAGGATTTTGTCTTAAGTTAGTTCTGTGAATCGGGCCCCTAGACACTGGGAAACTGGTTTGGGGCATATTAAAGGAATGGGGTTGGAAGATATTGATGGTCCTCTTGGTTCCGATCTTAGTAATATGTGGCTGTTGTCTGGGGATACATTGTATACCGTCCCTGTGTTCTCTTTGTTTGCATTCTCTGCACTCTAAGACTTTGGACACTCGATGCGAAAACATGAAAGCAATGTATGACAGAGAGGTGCAGGACATTATGGACATTAACGTAAACTGACAAGCTGGCCCCTATATGTTCAAAGGGGCGACTGTCGAATATAAGACGATAAATATGAACATTGCCGGCGCCATCTTGTGTAACCAAGGCCCCTACGAGAGTTTAAGCGGCAACCATTTTAGTCTCTGCAGCCATTTCCCACATTGCTGGTCACCTGCCCATCACCCCGACCGCCCTCATCCCCCGCCCTCTGACTGAACCCGAGCACACATACCGGGGTCGTAAAACCATGTCACCATGACAATACCCTAGAGCCACTTCCCGCACCAAACCCACTTGTCCTTTCATCCTCTGCGCGCGATCAAGCCCCTCTGATAACCTCCTCCACTGCACCTGGCTACTCAATCCGGTCCCAGGCACTAACCAACCCCTGCGGACCTAGTTTATTGCCCACGTAACGACAAAACTTGCTTCACCAACAAAGGGGCCAGAATTTAATCGGTGACCCGACCCCTTTGATCTGACCAATCCCACGTGTTTTAGGTCCTGTCGGAATGTCCAGCTGCAAGATATCGATCAACTGTAAGATCCGGGTGGGGGAACATTTGCTGCTGGACTTGTGTGGGAACTAGCTTAAGGCGGGGATTCCAAGGAAGTTTCACTATGTAATAAACTGATGCCAGGAATGTTTGACCGTGCAATAAAACTGATGAAAGAAACATATAAAAGGGCAGGCCTCAGAGATGCAGCTGGAGCACCTCCTGATGATAACCACGGTGTCCGAAGTGATGTACTCTCCTCTAGAACAATAAACTTGTTCTTTGCCTTCCAACCTCCAGCGCATGCCTCGTTATTTTGATCGCTAATCTTAAGGTGAATTAGAGGTGGTTTGCATCAAGCGGCATCGAAAGTCTTGGAAGTCTTGCTGCTTTTCATCAAAGGTACTTGTAGCAAGAAGGCCTGCAGTAAAATTATCACCACTTTAGTGTCCGTTTTCGGGCGAAAATCTGCACTAATTTTATTACCCTATCGGCAAAGACACGCTATCGTGTGTTTTCATGCTTCTTCACTCGTTTCCTCAATGCCCAGCTTTGCATCGCTAATGAGATGAAATGTGGGCGTAACACACAGAAATTACCAGGAAAATGTCGCTAAGCGACATTCCTCCTATTAACAATCTGCACACTAACCTGCACAGTGATAAGAAAAGTAATGTAATGTAGGTTCACACTTGTACAGCGCTACTACCGCTCCAAGGAGCATCTTGGCGCTCAACACCCAACCCCGCTGGAAAAGGTTGGTGGACTGATGGTAACTTTGAACACATTGCAAGCTTACACCAGTGCCCTACAGGCCGCATCAGTGAGGGAGAAGATCCATGTCTTCAAAGATTTCCTAAAATGGCTCTCCTTAACTATAAGCCGAAGCTGAGGTGGCAATTTGTTCCAAGCTCAAGTAGCGCTAACCGCGCTTATCGCTACTTTCCTTACGCCTGCTTTCAATCTGACTTAGCCATTATGTCCAATGGAAGGTGGATATTATGCTAAGTCTGTCCTGCCCTATCATCAAGCTATCACCTATGGCTGTACGATTATCGCTGGATTTCCATATTTAGCGGCTATCGCTTGTATTTTTATTACTTTGGAGAAATGAATCGCTGATAGCGCGCTATCTCAGCGATAAAATCCAGCCATAGCCAGCGAGAAGTATCCTAGTGCTAAGCGCGCTTAGCAATAATTTTCGCCCGCTGTTGCTGATATGCCCCATGGTTTGGGCAGGATCGCTCAAAAGTGTCATGGCTTAATTTGTGCCCGCTTGCATTTTGGTATGCAAAATATCTGTTTAGATGAGCAACTATCCCTTTTAGGTCGAGCCTGGGCAGGGGATGTGCTGCTCTTTGAGGCATGCTGTACGGAGCTAAGAAAAACCACCACTGGGTCTGGGCTCCCAACAGCAAAGCTTAGCCACTGACTAATATTAAACGAAAAGAATGCCAATACTGTTCTATGATTTAGACTTGAATCAACTAAAAGTTGATTCAAGACTAAATCATAGAACAGTATTGGCACTTCTTTTCCTTTAATAGTACTCAGCTAGGGACTTGAGGCTTTGCCCACTCTCCGCACATATTTTTCATTGGCTTGTGTCATTGTCCACTGTAAACTGTGGCTGTTCATTGGTCAGTAGGCTTAGTACCGCCTTGTCTCATTTAGTAACCTCCCATAGCGACAACTCATGTTAAGAGTGTTGTTACTCTGTAGGCTTTAATTACAGCCTCTAACCACTATTTTCCCAAATAGATTTTACATGCCTTGTGGGCAGGACGCACACTCTCCTAACGCTTTATAAAAATATTTATAGCACGGGCGCCAATTGCATTTGCAATGCAGTAGGTCTTGTATTTGCAAGAGTTTAAGCTATTGGCATTGTAAATGACAATGCCTTTTATTTATCTGTTTTAAAAACAACACATAAATAAAAGGTATCGTCATGTACAATGCCAATAGCTCAAACTTTGGTAAATGCGAGACCTAATGCATTGCTAATGCTCGTTTCAAATGGAATTTCTATCATAAAAAAAAATCAGTCACTGGACAGTGTGTGTTAGAACCTGCTCACTATTGGGTTGAGAAAAACCAAAGTAATTAGAAGCGCCGGGAGAAGTAGCGATCCAATGTAGCCAGGACAAGCATGGGAGGCTGCAACATGACAAAGAGGCGCGCACTCTGCCGCAAATGCATTAATTCAAAACTAAAATGCAAAGCCCGAATGAGTAGCCAATCACAGGATGCGATGATAATGTTTCTAGAGGGGCTTCGAGTAAGAGCAGAGTTGCTCTTTCACTTTCAAACGCTCGATCAGCTGATTTCCAGGAGCCTGCAGACACATTCACTTTTCTTCCAGTGGTGTGCAGTGCTCACAAGGGTCTGGGGGGGGGTAGCAATAGTGGGACCAACACCCAGCAGGCAGGCGCATAGCATACAAACGTCTGCACAACAGACCCCACGGCTAACACTGCATGTATGTCCGCAGCAGTACCACTCCGCCTACAGTGACATTGCCTGGTACTCCGATGAAAACAAAGGCGCACAGGCCCTTTAGTTAAAGCGAGCCGCGCTGCCAAAAATAAAACCAGCATTTGCAATGCAATAGGACCAGTGGCGGCTGGTGACATTTGAAAGTGGTGAGACGTAAATACTGCACTGTGGCGAGCGAGCGCAGTGCAGCGAGTGAGGCCGAACCACCTATGGGGGGTCGGGGCTTTTCCCACAAGAACATTTTGAAAAAAGTGGGCAAATGGTGCATTCTCAAGCACATTTGAGAAAGAGGTGGCTTGGCGAATACATCTCTGGGAGTAGCCAGACAAGTCTCTTTACACTTGCACAGATACATCTCTCTCCCTGCATTCATATAGGCACAGTCACCCTGCACTCATAGACCCATTACTCACCCTTCCCTGACACATCACTAAGCCAGCATTCACCCATCCACATCACTCACCCTGGCCTCACACAGGCACCCTGCTCACCCTGCACTCACACGGACATCACTAACCCTGGACTCACACAGGCACACTGCTCAACCTGCCCTCTCACAGACATCACTCACCCTGGATTCACACAGGCACACTGCTCAACCTGCACTCTCACAGGCATCACTCACCCTGGACTCACACAGACATCACTCACCCTGCACTCACACAGACATCACTCACCCTGGACTCACACAGACATCACTCACCCTGGACTCACACAGACATCACTCAACCTGCACTCACACAGACATCACTCACCCAGGCTAATTCTAAAATGTGGGAACTCATTTTAGAGATGTTTATAAATAGTCACAAATTAGCATTTCCGTTTTCCCCTATGGACTTTGTACAATTTCTGTGGAAAAATATGCCCTGTGGCGGAGACTCAAAGCACTGGAATGTCGAATTTGCTGCCTTGTACTGTCAAGCCACCTGCTAGTCGAGTGGCGTTTCTTTAAACTCATGTGTAAGTAAGACTACATTACAGTGGCGGCTGGTGACATTTGAATGTGGTGAGGCGGAAAATGATTTCCGCACTGTAGCTCGCGAACGCAGCGGCAATGCCCGAACACCCCTGAGAAAAAATGTGAAAATAGAGTGGTTCATCACAGCACCATCTGGTTCACCACTGCCACCCTCTGGTTCATCACAGCACCCTCTGGTTCATCACATCACCCTCTGGTTCACCACTGCTACCCTCTGGTTCACCACTGCCACCCTCTGGTTCATCACTGCCACTCTCTGGTTCATCACAGCACCCTCTGGTTCACCACTGCCACCCTCTGGTTCATCACTGCCACTCTCTGGTTCATCACAGCACCCTCTGGTTCACCACTGCCACCATCTGGTTCATCACAGCACCCTCTGGATCACCACTGCCACCCTCTGGTTCATCACTGCTACCCTCTGATTCATCACTGCCCCCCTCTGGTTCATCACTGCCACCCTCTGGTTCATCACTGCCACCCTCTGGTTCATCACAGCACCCTCTGGTTCACCACTGCTTCACCACTGCCACCCTCTGGTTCGTCACTGTCACCCTCTGGTTCACCATTGCCACCCTCTGGTTCACCATTGCCACCCTCTGGTTCATCACAGCACCCTCTGGTTCATCACAGCACCCTCTGGTTCACCACTGCCACCCTCTGGTTCACCACTGCCACTCTCTGGTTCACCACTGCCACCCTCTGGTTCACCACTGCCACCCTCTGATTCATCACTGCCACCCTCTGGTTCATCACTGCCACCCTCTGGTACATCACTGCCACCCTCTGGTTCATCACTGCCACCCTCTGGTTCATCACAGCACCATCTGGTTCACCACTGCTTTACCACTGCCACCCTCTGGTTCACCACTGTCACCCTCTGGTTCATCACTGCCACCCTCTGGTTCATCACTGCCACCCTCTGGTTCATCACAGCACCATCTGGTTCACCACTGCTTCACCACTGCCACCCTCTGGTTCATCACTGCCACCCTCTGGTTCATCACTGCTTCACCACTGCCACCCTCTGCTTCACCCACTGCCACCCTCTGGTTCACCACTGCCACCCTCTGGTTCACTAATACAATTAGCATTGCCTAAAAATACGGCGAGTTTGCAACATGGACCACAACTACATTTGAACCCAGTGAAGTTCAAGACACAGGTGCCTTTGTGAGCAGAAGACAGGTTTCAACAGCTCCACTTTGAATACTAGGTACATGTTATCAAACAATATCCCATTCCTTTCAAGCCTCGATGTAAATGCAGATTTGCGGAATGTGAGATATGATCGGGAGCCTCTGAAGGACAGTGGGCTACTCCCCATACCAACCCTTCAAAAGGCTTCATGCATCTGCAACACCAGCTGCAAGTTCATTGGATGCATTGTATTAGTGTATAGTGCAAACAGTATTTTCAATGACGCACCGCCGCTGACCCTAATGCCACCTACAAAAATGGAGAACCTTTCCCCTTGTTAGCCACTCAAATATAGCCATAATTGGGGTGCTCAAGGCTGCTCACACCATGGATCGCAGATGCAAGTATGTATGCTGCATTACTGATATCTATTCCCCTGATCAATTCATCTGTAAATAAATGTGGTCCTTATATTTTAATTTTTGAAATTACTAAATTCTCTAGTTCGAGCATTGAGTGAGATTGGGTAGGAACCTGTTCTATTGTTCCTATCTCCTCACCTTGTGACGATGTGTCGGTGTTTAATACTTTTGAGTCGATATAAGTGCAGGTCGATATTTTAACTTCGTGGTTATGATAGACCAGTTTTGTTCACAGCTGCGGTAAAACGCCGAAAGCCGAGAGTACGGGCGGACGGGGAACAATAACACGTAGATAAATCGTTCGTTATTATCTGCTCTCGCGCAGATTATGTATATGAAAAATGTTTAGCACGCCGCACTCTCTCAGCTGTCTGACAGCTGAATGTGGTCTCGCAGGAGCGTGGATGTCAGACTTCAGAAGAAACGGTTCAAGGTTGAAAGGGGTCTGTCAAACACAACTCGGACAGCAGTTACTTTTATTTTTATGTTAAGAGAAAAAACATACACACAAGGAATCGATCTTGGCTCCACAAAATCAAATGCAGCAGCTCTAGCGCCTAGGCCTCCTCTCAAGATGTGAGTAGAGGGGTATCTGAGACAAGGGGCATTCAGCTCTGATTGTGCTGCCTTCTGGTGGTGTGCATCTTTGCGGCTGCGGTAGGTTGAAGGAATTCGAGGTCCCGACTTTTACGCCTGTGAGAAGAGGAGATTTCGCATTTGTTTTCGCCTGCGAGTACAAGACCGGAGACCCGATTAATGGAAGTGTAGAGAATTATATCACCGCTTCATGCTCATGTTTTATTGGCTTTCCATATATGTTATTATTTTTTATTTTAAATCAGGGAAAGCAGAAATACACGAATCGAGCGGCTGATGTAATCCCTCGGGGGTACTCGGCAGAGCGCGTGCAGCCGGGAGCACTTGACTAGACACCCCTGGCTCATTAGTATTCCTTACTGGAGCAGCCAAACTCCCCGCCCCATTAGGAGACCGGGGGCTGGGGCATGAGGCAACCACCGGTCTCCCAAGGGGGAGGCTAGTGCGCATGTTCGCGCCGGGCAGGAAAATGACCTGTCCGAAAGAGGACACGAGCACTAGTGCGTCTGCACAGCCCCACCCCCCCTTTTCCTGATGGTTTCTGGACCGGCCCGGTGACCGGCCGGCCAGAAACTCGTAGCTGAATGTGTGATTTAGGCACACATTGGCGGTCCTGGATGGCGGCGGTGCGCATTGGGAGGGCAACGCCCCAATGGACGCACCGCCGCTGAATAGGACACACATTTACGCAAGACCTATTGCATTGGTAACAGGACTGCGGGCGGGCAAAGAGGTTCGAAATGGAATGCTAGGGTGGGCGGGGGGCCGAGAATTCGTGGACTGCGGGAGGTGGGGAGACACAGGAAAAAAACTGTGTTGAAAGTAAAGAGGCCTGTAGCCTTGGAAGGCTACAAATTAGGACATGCTGGGCATAAGGAGGGATTAACAAGCCTAAAACCAATCGGAAGGCAGCATTTAGGACCTAAGCAAATGAAAAAGATGGGCGGAAAGAAGGCGGAGCTTCCACGAAGCTTCCACGCTATATTGAATACTGCATGCCTCGCAAAGCATACGCTGCAACGCTAGGCTCGACCTAATGATGACTGGGTCGAGAACGAGCAGGACTAGAAGTAGTGAGAATTACCGATAAGTAATTAGGGCATCATCCATAATGTACAGAAGTGCATTTCCCACTAATTAACTTAACTTTTTACATTTTATTTCTCATTTAAGCAGCACATTATTTTAAATGTAGCTACCTGAAGGTGGAAGACCAAAATATCTTACAAAATATTACATTTTGTAACCCCACCTTTGATCCCGCCCCCATGCTCACTGACACTGTGCTCATTGCATGCAGCATCACAGTTCTCATATTGTTTATTAATGCGCTTCTAACGGTGATGTAATCACTTGTAGGTGAAAGGCCAACAAAATAGAGAAAAACTTTCTTTATAACGGTTTGTCACCCACGCCTCCCAACACCCCCGCTCCCAATGTACTTAGGATCATAGTTTCCACGTGAAAGAATGAAGCTGTTCCACATTAGTACAGACAGTTCTGAAAGTAGATATAGTTGTTATGTTCTCTATCGGATTTCACCTCCACTAACGTTCCCTCATCAACGCCACACAGAGAACAACCTCACCAAAAACAAATGTAATAATTCTTCCATAACAATTTACTTGCGATCTCATTTCATTATGAGACCTACCAAAAATTGTACTAATTTCCCTTATCAGTGCCCCACACTTTCTTTTTAGGTTGAGCCTAGAGTCAGGGCGCATGCGCTGCTCTGCGAGACATGCTGTATCTCCTGCAGGGACATTTCTAACGCTTCTGGCTCCCCATTGGCTCCTTTGTGTGCTTTTAGACATTCCCTTCTTTTCATTTGCTAATTCTTATGTTTGTCCCACCTTTTGGTGGGGGGTTCTAGTACCTAGAGACTGGCCCTGTTACGTATACATGGTCGGATTGGCAAGGCGGGCACTCGGGCAGTGGCCGAGTGGCCGGTATCCGAGTTCCAGCTGCGGGCTGCTTTTTTGGACAGCCTGGGGACGATTTGGGATATGTCTGTGTGGTTCAGATGCCGCCAGAGGACCAGTGGGTGCCTGCGTGGCCTTTATGGGGGTGATGGGTGTTCATTACCTCCCTTTTATCAAAAGGCAGAGGTGTCACTCTCATTCTCTTACTGGGCCGGCCCAATAATGTATGCATATTGAGGCGGGGCAGAGGGCCTTAGCAGAAGTGGCCTCACTTGTTTTCAGGTGTGTTTGACCAGTGTGAATTAAGTTGTGCATTTTTAAGATCTAAGTAAAGTTAAGAAAACATTGCTCTCTCAGAGACCGTCTCCCCCCCTTCCTTTTATAAAACTTCACTGAAGCAGTGTTTTGTGAAAAGGCAATATGCAAATGAGGGCCACTTTTTTTTAGTGTGCCCAGGCTTATTTGTAATCCCAATCCAACTCTGTTTATTCCCCTTCTGTTTTATTTCATCACGTTGTTGGAGTTCTTTTTCTGTTTCCTTGTTTTGAACAGCTCTTCGCACACAATCTTCCCTTTATCAGTGCTGCAACTCAATTCAACTTTAACCATGGGGGCAGCTTCAGGAGGCCCCGCGCCTTCAGGTAACATTTTAGTTATAATCAGTTCGACCGTCCCAGCCTCATGTCTAAGTATTGCTGCTGCATGCATTTCTTTTGTCGTGCCAGTTTATTCTCCTCCGCACCCTGCTCATTCACCAGGGTTAAAGGAGGAAACCGGTGTTCGAGAATTTGACCACCTGTTCGCATCCTCCTACACTCAACATGTGCTGTTGCTGCACCCTGGCCAGTAAGGTGACCAACTGGCATTGGTGTAAATACAGGACGGAGAGTGTAAAAATTCAGGACAAAGGGTCAAAATTCAGGACACAAATTCAGGACAGGAGGTCAAAATTCAGGACAAAACTTCAGGACAATTGGATACGTTTTACAGACACATCAGAGGTCGCGCAATAGTATATAACTAAGCCCAGCCATATCCAAACATATTCAACCATTTGTAAACCTAGCCATCATATATCCTTCCATCTATAATTTCACTCATCCATCCCTTCATCCATCCTTTCACTCATCCATCCATTATCGCTCCATCCACCCTTTCACCCTATCCATCTGTACACTCATCCATCCACTCTTCTACCCATCCATCCATTCACTCATCCATCCAGCCATTTATTCTTTCACCCATCCAGCCATCCTTTCACTTACTCATCCATCCACCCAGTCACTCATCCTTCTACCCATCCACCCTTTCAGTCATCCATCCATCCTCCCTTTCTCTCTCCATCAACTCCTTCACTTAGCCATCCTTCCTTCCATCCATCCACCCACCCATCCATCTACTCATCCACTCATGAATCCATCCATTGACCCAATCGCTCATCCATCCTTTCTCTCATCCATTTATCCTTTCACTCCTTCACTCATCTATTCATCCTTTTGTCCATCTACCCTCCATTTCACTCATTCATCCATCCCAACATCCACCCTTTCACTAATTCGTCCATCCATTCACCCTTGCACTTATCAATCCATCCATCATTTCACTCATCCATCCACCCACTCACTTATCATCCACCTTTGCACTCATCTCCTTTCGCTCATCCATCCACCATTTTACCCATCCAGCTACCCTTCCACCCAAACATCCAGCTATTTACCTTTTCTCTCTTCCATCCTTCCATGCACTCATCAATCCATCCATCCTTTTTCATTATCCATGTATTCAATCTTTCATTCATCCATTCACCCTTTCACTAAATCATCCAGCCAGCCATCCAACCATCCCTTCACTTACTCACTTGCCCACCTTTTCATAATAAGTTTGAGCTGAGCCTTTTTGAGAAGAGGCCCATCGAGAACTTCACCCTCACGGCGGGAGCCATTCCAGGACTGGGACAGAAACCACCCAGGGTAGAGACAGGATCCACCACAAGGGGGGACAGGAGCCTTCACAGGTGGGGGGGGGCAGGAGCCACCACATGGAGGGGCAGGAGCCATCACTGGGGGGTTCGGAGCCATCACTGGGGGGCAGAAGCCATCACTGGGGGCGGCAGGAGCCATCAGAGGAGGGGGAACATGAGCCATCACAGGAGGGGAATCAGGATCCACCAGGGTGGGCACAGGGGGGGCCATGCAGTATTCTAGTATCATCTTGGTCCATTCCAGGTTGGAGTAGGGCTCTTCACCCCCTCCTGGACAAGACAATTAGAAGACAGGCTCTTTCCAAAATGTTAGTTTTGCCATCCCCCACTGTGATGTACAGTACTTACAGGAGATACTCCAAGAGAACTGATTTAACTGATTGTCCTCCATACTTTGTTAATCAGTGTGGGTGCGATTGTGCCATTTCTTTATTCTATTACATTATAGACTACATGTTTGAAGAACCCAGATTTGTTTACAATTTAGTGACAGCAATTAATCTCTGTGAAGAGAACCACGTGCGGCCTCGGTGTAATCATCGTGGCCGGTTCTAGGATTTTTGGGGCCCTGGGCAGAAAGGGAATGTGTGAAGCCCCTCTAAATGTAAATGTAAATGTAAATGTGATGCATTCAGGGCTGTTTGCATCTGAATAGATGCCCCTGCTCCTGAAGCTGCAGCCCCTCCCTCTCAATCACATTCAAGCACCTCTTAACAGCTCATCAAAGGCTGAAGGTGTTAGGGTTGTCATCCCGCTGTGCATCTCCAATGCTGCTGGGTATCTGAGCTTTGGAACAGCATCTGAGTCTGTTACACGTGAGCTCAACAGCAACAGAGCCAAAGAGGGAGGTGGGTGGAAGCTGTGCCCGGTTAAAATTACGGACAAATGGCGTCCGTTAAAGAATCCTTCACAGACAACGGACAGACGGCCGAAATGACGGACTGTCCGTGAAATGTACGGACGGTTGGTCACCCTACTGGCCAGGTAGAGCCCAGCTTATGCAGCAGACTCACCACACTAGCGTGAGCCTCATAGTGAGAGCAGGTAGCACTGCCCACAGCAGGTCCTCTCAGTGGATCATTCTGACTATCAAGAGGCTCGGGTGAGTCAGATATTAATTTAATAATCTGGTGCTGCCCACCTTAAAAATTTTTGTTATGAGATTGGGGTGCGGGCTCCAACACGGCACAGCGCCATGCAAATCGGGACACTAAAGTTTTCTGTCTGTGCTGTAAAGACAGGGCCATTGAAGGTGAACATTTTGTCTAACTAAACTAACAGTTTTGCTGATTTATTAGTGCAAAGGCATTAATATTCATGCTTGACAGTGGCAGTAGGTACGAAGCCGCAACCTTTATTTTCCCAGCACAGTCAGACTTGCCATATCATAGATATGTCAGGTGATTAATGTTCCAGCTGGAGAGAGGACAGACTTTTGTCTACTGGCATTTTTCACTCTCACCATTAAGCGCAGAATGTTAATATACCTACTGCAAAGAAAGTCTTCCAGCATATTGTATTGTATTGAACTGTATTGTATGCGAATAGCTCAGTGTGTTGCTGCTTTTGTCACAGAGATCCATTTTGTCTGGGGTTTGAAAACGGACCCTGGAATCGCACACGCTTGTGCGTGTGCTTTTCCTTTTGGGTTCCGGTATTGGGCTTTCAGTGCATGTTTTTTTTAACAGAGCACACAATAGGCCAAAGGCGGGCGTATTGCTCCGCCAATGGCCTATTGGTGTCTGTTACGCGCACCAACGCCCATATGTTTTCAATTATCGTGCACAGATACCGACGCGATAATTGAAAACATATGACTGCGACGGATTTATCCCGCAACTTCTAACTCCTCTAATCAGAAACACGAAAATTAAGTAACAGGTGAGGAGAGGTAATGTAGAATGTTTATGGAAATGAGACAGCCAAGAAACGTTAAGCGCTCTCTCTAATAATTACCAAATGAAAGCAGCCCCACGCTTCCAGGCTATCTTTGGAAGGGGGCAAGAGGTGGTACGCCGCCGTGTAGTGGTTGCCAGACCACTGTAGATGTGCCCGACCCCCTGGCCTACGTCTGGGGGCCCTGTGCCGGGGGTAGGTTGTGTCACTAGTCCCAGGTGTGTACTGTAGTCCGGCACAGGATGGGGAGGGCTGTGCATGCAGACCTTTGTAGATTGGAGGCACTCTCTGCAGCAGTGGCTTACAAGGAGAGGCTTCTGTGTCCCTAGACCAGCACGTTTACCTTGACTCGCTAATTCACCACCCCCCAGTGTAATCCAGGCATAACCATGGGAAGGGGGTTTATGAGCAGGACAGGCAGCTCCCAGGCCCAAGGGGTGGCGGACGGTGAAGTGGAGGGGGGTGATCGTTGGACAGCTAATGATGAGGATAGGAGGCCTTCGCCGCTCCCACGCCTGAAGATCACGGCATTACATTAGTTCCGCCCTCAGCGGCGGGGGCCATCCTTCTTTCAGACCCCTTTCTTGGAGAGTCTGATGTTCTTCTTTATGTCTTAATGGCGAAGGGCGGCGGGCGGCGGGAGGAAGGAGCCAGCGTGTGGTGTGAGAAGTGCGGCTCTCGCTACTACACATGTGGACCGGGGCAAAGATAGAGAATGCGTAGCCATCTAGGTCAAATGGAACAGGAGGGAGAAGAGGCAGATGCCCCGCTAATCAGCCAGGCCCTGGCTGTTCCCTGGGTGTGCCATGTTAGTAGGCCTCTTTAATTGCTTTGAGCTGGATTTGGGGCACTCCGGCAACATGTCAGGCCCATACCGCCCACTCCCTGAAAACACAGGGGCGCTGATGAAGCAATGAAGGATGGCGGGTCACTGGGTGCAGGTTGGGCTCCCCCAGCAAAGGTACTCACTGCGAAACCAATAGATGTGGGAAGGGCACAGGCACTGGTTCTTCTACCCACTTCACCACCAGCCTTACCGAAGGCATAACGGAAGCTGCTCTGCGTAGGGACAAGTTTTTGCTCTTGGGTGACTTGAACATCCATCTGGATGATCTTTCAGACAAAGGAGCTACTGACTGTTATCAGCAGCTACAGTCCCTCCAACTATATATTAGATCTTAGGCCCCTACCCACCAAAAAGGCCACTTGTTGGACCCCATCTTTGCCAACTGGGAAGGTATAGAAGTTAAGTCCCCTGTCCCTGTCCCCTGGTCAGACCACTTCTTAGTACCTTTTATAATAACTATCCCTGCTAGTAATACCCAAAAGCGTTCCAATACTAAATACTTGAGTCGCAAATGGACTGTGTTTTCCAAAGCTAAATTCGATACTGCTCTGACCAAAGGCGGCAGACCAGGAGGTGAGGATGCTGTTACTGCATCAGATAGATTAGATGGTCGCATCACTAATGCTTTGGATGACACAGCCCCTCTTTGTCATAAAAAACCCTGTAGTAGAACCCATAAATCTGCCCCCTGGTTCAGCGAAGAACTTCGCCTAGCCAAAGCAGAATGTAAACAACTAGAAAGACAGTGGAGGGTGGCCTACCTTGATCAAGCAAAACTGAGATATATAGGCAAACATAGAGAATATCATGGCTTGATCAGGCGTGCCAAAACTAACTACTTTTCAGGTAGGATAGGAGAAGCTCAAAACTCAACCAAGGAGCTATTTAAAATTTATAAGGAAATCTCTCTCTGCGGCTCATCTGTTGACCAATCCTCGGTCTCAGAGGAATCCTGCAAAGAGCAAAACTTCTTGAGTATCCGGCATTGAAGTCGGCTTAGACGGGTCCAAGATGGCGGAGTGAGGACGCGAGCCGTCGGCAGCTAACCCTGAAGCTCCACGCTCCCATCGAATGAGACTGAGAGAAGGCTGTCTCCCCCTCGACAATATGATTGAAAACTTTTAATCGGACTCTTGAATAATCACGCTTCTAGAAAGTAAATACGCTCACCAGCTCCCGCCGATGCTTTGGCTTCCCAATCTTTCTAGGACTATCGGGCGCTCAGTCGTGCGGATCCGCAGCCTGTTCTACGGATCGGAGAGCAGCTGGGCAGGTCTCCGACCTGCTCGCTCCTGGTGGCGGTACGCTATGTCTCCCAAAAATCCGCCGCGAACTACGCGGAATACCAAGGCTGCTCCTCCCCCCTCCTCCCATGGATGCTAGCACGGGGGGGTCCAAGCGTAACGAATGTGGTTAACGCAGCGGTGATTCCTGTAGTTGCGGGAGCTGTGGGAGCAGGGATGGGGGCCACAGGAGCTGCAACCGGATTGAGGGAGTTTCCCGCTTCAGTACTCAGCTCGCTGGCGGTAAATGGATCCTCGGACCAAACAACTGCTGTATCGTCCACCTCTAAGGCTTCAGAGGTTCCAGAGGGAGGAACAGCGCCCCATGGCTTCAAGGAGCTTTCTTCAACCACGGCATTGGCTGACAAAAACACGGACAAAAATACTGGAAAATCAGCTCCCGGTAAGCCTCCATGTTGTCCTTTAAAACAAACTGATTTAACTGACCCTAGTACTTCCTTGCTAAAAAAGACTACAAAAAATGCTACTAAACAAAAATTCAAGACGGGAGCGGGGAATCTTGGACTTAAAAACAATGCTCTTAATGATACCAATATTAACAACCCCGCAAGCCCAAATAGTACGCCTAATATGCTCGGAAAAGTAATCACGGATGTTACTAAAACTAACAATGGGTCAGGCGACGCACTATCTAAAAATCAAGAGACAGAAATAAACATAATATTAAAAGAAAACACAAGGAAAAATGCCAACCCAACTGCCGATTTAATCGCACAAACTACTGATGGGGCATCTAAACTCCAAGCTGCACAATTTATTGAATCACTATCTACTTTGGAAACGGTGCAAACAATTGACTCTGTTGATGCAGGATGCGACAGTATTAAGCCACAACAAAAAGAATTCAATTCTATTTTGGTGATAGACGAAGAGAGTGCAGACCTAGGCTCCTATGACGAACTTGAAAATGAGACTGGAGAGGAAGAATCAACTGATCCATCTGAAAATGTAGCTAAATCTTTGGCGACTAGAAGACGCAAAACAAAAGGCAAATTTAAGACCAAAAGGGGGGCGAAATCGAGTACTACCTTAAACCATACGGTTATCAACAACATAGCGTCTGCTAAGAAAATTCAGGTTGACAAAAGCCCTCTTAGAAAATGGATCGAGGCTAAAGGGCTGGTTAAAAATATGACACTGAGATTATCTGGAACAAGCCCCACGGACCTTGATTCAAACTCCAGTTTGTCAAGCGGGTTAGTTCTTCCAGATAATAGTACTATAAGGGAACCAACCAATTTAACTGCCAAGGTTACACCGGAACAAAACATGACTACACCTATGCTACAGCATACTTTAGTCAACCTAACTGGCGATTCCACGATACTATCTAACTCAAAACAGGCAGTTACAGATGGGGGGGAGAAAGATAACATTACAGATCTAATTGGTGATGATAACAATCCTGCTCTATCTACTGTCTTATCTGTGCCAAATGCGAATACTTCGCTATCCTCTCCTTCTTCTTCTCCGAAGGCCAGTAATAGCACTTTATCGTTGAATCCAGCAAGGGAGAATAAGCAAGAATCTAACTCTACTCAGCTTGACACTATACTTCAGATATTAACTAACCAACGCACTGAAGCGCAAGAGCACTACTCGCAAGTACGCGAAGATAACAACAAACTTCAATCTGCCTTATCTGATCTAACTTCCAAATTCTGTGGGGTCTCACAAGATATTGAAGAGCTCCAGCACAGAGTAGTAGGTATAGAGGAAACTACAACTCGTACACACTTAGTGGTAAATCAACATGATAGTCAGATAACTGCACTCCAACTTAAAGTAGAGGACTTAGAAAATAGACAGAGGAGATCAAATTTAAGACTTTTTGGGGTGCCGGAAGGATCAGAGGGATCAGATCCGAGAGCTTATCTGGTGGGACTACTGCAAAAGGCTTTCCCGGATCTAGCTGATTGGGACTGGGATTCCCAAATTCAACAAGCACACCGTTTACCCCTAATTCAAAAAAACAAAGAAAGCAGATTTCCCCGCCCCTTTATTATCTTTTTGGGCAACTTTTTGTTGAGACAGGCCATATGGCAGAAAGCGCGTCCTAATACCCCTATAGCAATAGGGAATCTGTCTCTATTTGTTAGGTCTAATTTCAGCAAAGCCACAATGGATAGACGCTGGGAATTATGTAAACTGATAGACCCAATTAAATCTCTGGGGGGTCAAGTTTTTCTTCAAGAACCGGCACGGTTGAAAGTCATAAAAGATGGGCGCACTCACTTTTTCAATGATCCTAAACAAGCTGAACATTATCTCTCTGGACTAAGTAAAAGTTAAAGCTAAAGTGAAAGCTAAGACTATAGAGATCTTACTACTCAGTTAAGATTACTATGCCCTTTTTTCTTTTTTTTTCTTGTGCTGACTTAGACAGGCTTAAGTAAAAGAAATTAACCTCTCGAGATGCAAAGTTATTAGTGGGGGTGGTGGTAGGTTTCTTCAGGTAGACTGCTGTAGAAGCTGTCTCTCCATCGGCAGCAGATCCTGAAGGGTGGTCTCTTCCCGTTGCGGGTGGGTGACAGGGGGGTGGTGGGCGGGATCCATCGATTCTCCGCGGGGTGGCGGGGAAAAAACCCCCTGAAAAAACATGTTTGCAAACTAAGAGGGAGACTGGTAAAAAATGATAAAAATATAAATAAATATTTACTTATGCACAATTTTGAATTTAGGAAACATTGGTTTACTATTATGGTGGTTGTTTACATTTATAATGTATAGAATAAAGTGTCTGGCTTGGAATGTGGCGGAGCTAAACAGTAAGAACAAGCGACGTCTGGTGTCTGAAGAAATAAGAATATATAGCCCTCATTTTATACTACTTTCTGAAACGCATCTAGCTGGTAAAGACAAAAAAACACTACGTCAACTAGGTTATGACATTATCAGTTGTACTACATTTGGGGCATCAATAAGAGGGGTCGCGATTCTCAAAGATAAACGATTTAAAGCTGAAACTTTACAAACTGCTTATGACAAGGATGGCAGATGGGTAATAGCTCAAATGGATATTGAAAATCATAAATATGTTATCTGTGCTATTTATGCACCAAACCAAGATGAACCTAAGTTTTTTGATGATCTGAATATAAATTTGTTGGGTTGGGATGGGGGACTTATTATAATGGGGGATTTTAACTGTATTATGGATTATCAAATAGATACTACTAGGCCAGGGAGCTTCCAGCGGATGCGCAAAACTAGAGCTTCAATCTTAGATCTATGTCGCACTCATAACTTAAAAGATGCGTGGCGATACTTATACCCAACTTCTCCAGGCTATACATATTACTCTGCACCCCATAATCTCTGCTCCCGGCTGGATATGGCTTTAGCTAACATACATTTTTTAAATACTTGCCTAATGGAGGTTTGTCCCCGAATTTCTTCTGACCATAATCCTGTGATGCTAACTTTTGATATCTTGTATAGAAACATCAGCCCTAGATTATTTTCTTTTCCCAGACATTTGATCACAGACCCTGTTTATATTTCACAGCTGAAAACCCATCTCATAGAATTTATAGAAATCCACCAAGACTCTGCTATATGTAATACAGTCAGGGATGCCTGTAAGGCAAGCATCAGGGGGTTTACGCAAGGATATGTGATTAGACAAAACTACGAACGCCAAAAAGCTAATCAATCTTTGACCTCAAGTATTTCGGCTCAAGAAGCGCTGCTTTCAACTGCATTACATCTTAAACTGCCAACGGCTGTAGAAATAGGTCTCAAATTAAATCAGATGAAATCAGAAACAAAAGCTAAATTTATTTAAAAAAACAGTACTAAACTTCATAAATATAAGATAGAACAATATGAGGGTGGGGATAAAATAGGGAAAATCTTGGCGTACAAAGTAGCAGAAGATAGAGCTTGTACTACAATCGCTAGCATTCGGGGCTCTGATAATCTATTACACGATCAACCTTATGATATACTAGAACAATTTGCTGAATTTTATAGGACTCTATATACTACAGAATCCACTCCAAACGAAACAGCAATACAGAATTACCTAGATGAGCTTCCTATAGTTTCACTTAGCAAATCAGAATCAGATCTTATGTCTGAAAACATCACTGGACAAGAATTACGTCAAGCTATTACCTCCCTACCCTCTGGAAAGGCTTCAGGAGAAGATACAATACCGCTAGAGATTTATAAAATTTGCTTAGTGGAACTTGCACCTTTGTTACTACAGGTAATGCAATCGATTGGGGAAACTAGTAAGGCACCCAAATCATGGAACAGAGCCAAAATAATATTTTTTCTTAAAAAAGACAAACCAAAACAGGAAAGAGGGTCATATAGGCCTATTTCTTTGATTAATACGGACGCCAAAATCTTTGCAAAAATTTTTGCTTTCAGATTAGCGCCCTTCATGCCTAAAATGGTTAACCCCCAACAACACGGGTTTGTTACTGGACGGGATACTACCATACACGTCAACATGGCTATCACAGCATTCGATGTGGCTGAGATTGAGTCCACCCCACTTGGTATGATATTACTGGACGCTGAGAAGGCTTTTGACCGGGTGGGGTGGAACTATCTATGGCATGTTATGACTAAAATGGGGTTTAACGGATATTTTCTAAAATGGATAAAAGCGCTATATGACAACCCCACTGCATGCATTAGCTATGGGGGTTTGATCTCTACAGATTTTCCGATACTGCGGGGCACTCGTCAAGGCTGCCCCTTATCACCATTATTGTTTGCCCTATCACTTGAACCATTTTTACATTCCCTCCAAACACAACCCAAAATCATACCGTTTAAATCTAATGAACAGATGCTAAAAATAACAGCATATGCTGATGACATTGCTGTATACTCTTCTGACATTACACAGACTCTAGAAGGAATAAATATAGAGGCCCTCAAATTTGGCAAAGTATCTGGGTACAAATTAAATACAAATAAGTTTTATATGGGGATATAAAAAAGCCAGAAGATCGTTGAAGCTCCTCAAAAATAATACAGACAAAGGTGGTTTAAATTTCCCAGACTTAAAACTATATTTCTGGTCGTCGTTTATTAGGCGCCTTCGATCTTTATTACACAAGGAAAACACTTTTTTCTTTCATGTATTTATGCTAAAATCTGAATATAACATGTTTTTACAGCGAGTTAACGACCCTAACTATTTTAAACGAGTGAAATTCAAGACCGCCAAAGACATTATTAGAATATGGAATAATATTTTGACTTATTGTAAAACATCCTTTTTCCACCCGAAATTACAACTCTGGGACAATCCTGGCCTCCCGGGAATATTTAGCGATGGAACGACCCATAGATGGTCAACACATGGTATTAATATTCTCGGGGATCTATACGGGGCACAAGGGTTTTTAGATTTTCATACTCTACAAATTCTCTACAATTTGACTGAAAATATGAGGTTCAAATATATACAAGTACACGATTTTCTAATCAGAAAGAAAAAGCTATTTAATATCTTAGATTCTGATATCTGGAATTGTTTATATTCTACCAAAAACAAATCAGCGATAAGCGAGGCATATAAACATTTCTGTGCTGCTAAAGTCGATGACTGTCTACAACTAGCTCAAAAATGGAGCAGCAAAACTGGTCTAAATATAACGCCTAAACAAATCAGAAGCTCCTTAGATAACATAAACAAAGCTGTACGCTCATCTAGTTTGAGACCACAACAGTTTCGCACAGTCTGTATGCTATACTATACACCGGAAAAGATCTCAAAGTGGTCCCTTAATAATACTCAAGGAGACCGCACTAAATGCCCTAAGTGCCTTGCTTACGCAGCAGATCTAGAACACATGCTGTTTTCTTGCCCAATGTTAAAGGACTTCTGGGGGGAATTAACTAAAATCTTAAAAATTAAAAAAATATTTCTGCCCACGCTTACCTCATCAATTATATTACTCGACCTATATCCTACTGCTATATCACAACCTGCTCTGACAACAATCCTTGTGTCCTGCGCCAAACACACATTGGCTAGAGCCTGGATTTGCCCTAAGCCTCCTAATATTTGGGAATGGTGGTCACTAGTTAAGGAAACTCGCTCAATGGAATTTGGATTAGCTAACCTTAGAGGAACTCGCTCACGAAAAAAAGTTGAAAAAATATGGGGCGATTTCATTGATGGTCCTGGGTTTGCTTAAATGCTTAAAATGTTTAAATGTCTGTATCATAGATGTATTGATATACCTTTTCTTGCTTTTTTCTGAAATGTGTTCTAAATGGAAAACTGAAAATTTGTTTTTGTGAAGATCGTGCAATCTATACTTTGTATTTCATTTAGTGGATTTTTGTTATGTCTCTCTCATTAATTTGCAAATAAAAAATTTTTTAAAAAAAAGACGTCGGCTTAGACACGCCTTCTATTAAGTTAAAGAGGAGACATACAAAAAGGTGAGTAAAGTCGCCTAGAGATCAAATAGAGGGTCTCCCATGGCCTAGAGAGTCAGCAAGTCATTCAGGCCACAGAAAGCCATTCAAAAACAATGATAACATCATTCAAGAAAAAACTCGACGAATCAAATAAAGAAATGGCAGAATATAAAGAGTACCTCACACAGGCGAAAATTACCAAATTTCAAAAAGACATAAAAAAATTCTCATACACAAAAAATGTATCCCTACACAGAGGATAACTACACTGCTCCCCAAAAGCAAGACAGATCCAGTGACACTTTGTGGGATAACAGCTCAATCTCAAGTGATTCCAGAGCAGGCTTACACAAATCTAGAGGGAAGGGACGACAACAACGGTGACAACAACCATGGGGCACACCAGATTTTCAAGGTCCTAACTATGGCGTTTGCCGACCCACCCCAAAATCCATCCTTTGGGTGGCCCCCTCTGTATCACTTCGGACCCCAAACCTTCTTTCAAAATAACCAAAGGCTGTCTTTTTTAGGATGTGGCCGGAGATCAAGAGGACGACGAAGGAACTAAGAACAGGTCCATTGGGCAGAAGAGGAACGGACCAGTGAGTACCAACACCAGGAACAAGACGAGAGAACCACAACAAGGGGCGACCAGACATCGCTAAGAACGCAAGATCCGAAACCCACACCCCTGTTATTCAATCTATCTTCAATTCTCCTTACACAGAAAGAAAAAGACATACTCAATAAAGGACTGTCTGGGTGGAGTCCGATGATGAAGCATGCCACCAACTAGGTTGCTGGGTGATGGCTTTAAAAAAAAAATATTTCTTTCTTCCGTACAAACACATTATCCCTATGTCCTTTGAGGCTAGTTCCCATTGATAATACATATATTTCACGGAAAGTGAACTAGCCTTGCTGTTCCTCCCTCTCCCCTTGATACCTAACACTCTAAATTACACACATTTCATTGTTGAATGACTCTCATTAATCCACTGAATCTATGAAAATATCACACATAAGCAATCTGAAACATTAGCAACTATGCACAAATGGGTGTAATTTCTTATATTTATATGATTCCCTTGCCTTCATTGCTTGATTTTGCTCGCGAGAAAGTGTCACTCAAAGTCGTTGAAATGTCACTTACAGTTAGAGTGAAATTATGAAAATGTCACACATAGCAATTTGAAACCTTGGCAGCATTAGTGCTTCACGTACAGGGCATTGTGTAAGGCTGAACAAGAACAATGGATATAACACCCAGGATAATGTGCTGCATGGGTAAATACTTTTAGGGTCCCAAAGGTGAGACCAATTGCATTGCAAATGCTTGTTTCCTTTGTCAGGGCCTTCTAGTTCAGATATATCAATCGTCACCTTCCACAACACCCCAGTATTCATAAGTTGTTGGCAGCAAAGTTATTACATTGACCTTTTCTCTATGAAGGGAAAAGGTCACGTTAGTCAAATACATACAGTAATTAACTGCATTTACTCCACTTGTCTTCATCCGCATTATCCTCTCCCCTGTTGCCATCCGGTTCCTGGATTAAAGAGAAAAACCAAAAAGGTAAGTGGCCTCTCTGGATGCCCCACCCCCAGGTAAGGGCAGGGGACCCCTTTGGGTCCTCATGTGTTGTCGTCTTCTTTGTTGCCTGAGCCTTCCATGTCCCCCTCCTATGTAAGTGTACAAGGGGACCCTTTTGTGTCCTCATGTTTCGTCGTCACTGCCTACATCTGATCCATCCAGTGCAGAGTGGACACGCAGGAGACTGGCTCATCTTTCGACACACCAGGATCGATGTCTCCTTCCTCTCTACTACCAAGCAGTTTGTGGAAAACAGAAGAACATCTTTAAAGCAGCACAGGATCCACCAGCAGTCCTGGGGGTCCCTAAGTGTGTGTGTCCCTGAGAATAGACCGACATCACCAAGTCAGTGCTGATGAATGATATTTGTATCCAGGTCCTAAGCTCCGAGCCTAGGGCCTTCATAGGTCCTGTGAGTATGCACACTCCCAGGAAAGATGGTAGGTCTTCTCTTCCGCGGTGCACCCTATCAAGGAGAAACTTGTATCCGTTGTACCCTCTTGTGTGCATGAAGGCTCTCACTGGCAGTCCTCCTTGGATGGCCATCCACGCGATGTCTTTGTGCTGGTTGGCCAGGCTCTTGGAGGCAATGTTCTCCCACATGTGGTCCACTGTGGCAGAGGGGAGGGTGCTGATCGGTTCACTGATGTCCCTCGCACGTTTCTGGCATTGGACGATCTTTGGAGTCCATTTGGTTGTGGCAGCAGCCCCCAGACAAAACTCCTTGACGAACATTTCCACTTCCTTGTAGAATCATGAGGTGTCCAAGTTGTAGAGGAGGGCGCTCAACCATTCTGCCCATCTGAGGCTGCTCCATGTTGGCAACAGGAAAAAACGTACCATCAGAAAGTCAGCATGGCTCTCATCTTCGCTCCTCAGGATGCTCCTCACGCAGTGGCATACGTAGATTTCCTTCCTTTTTTAAATTAATGTTTTCATTTTCTTAATAAAATTTTTTTTAAAATTTGTCCTCATACATGCCATCGTAAAAGCTCTAGTTGGGATTACTCCATGCTTTTCAGACATGCCCATTTGGAAACCGCCCTTGGAGGGGGCCGGAAAGCTATGCAGGATTCGCCCAGAGGTACGGCTGTATCCTGGTCCCACTCCTGTTCACGACACTTGGGGGACCGCAGGTTACTAAGGAAGACCGGACAAACAAGCCTCTGGCATAATCATAGGACTGATCTTTGTTTCCCTCTCCAGACCTCAAGGGCCGCCCAGATCTTATTGGCACTAGAGCTATCACAGGCAATATCAGATTGACTAATCATAATGATGTTCTTTAGGCAATCCGCAAAGGAAGGAGGAGCCTCAGATTTTCAGGCTCTACAGATTTTCCTCCTGGCAATAATTACTACGTATAGTACAAACTTTGAAGCTTGAGCATTCATACAGTAGTCTGGCAAAAGTCCCCAAAAAATCAGCCTTACACTTACTTCCACCTGTACTAACTGGACCTCCTCCAGGAAACCATATACCTCTGTCCAAAAGGAGACGATCTTCGGGCAGTCCATAAATATATGCAGATCATCAGCAGCTGGATACTTACATTTGGGGCAGTGGTTGATCGTCGTAGATACCTTAGATAGTTTCCCAGGAGTCCAGTACACTCTATAGGCTGCATATAGATGATTTCTCATGAGATTAGCTGGTTTAACTACCGCCTGTAACATAGTAAAAGAGTCACACCAGAGTTTCCGTAAAGCATCCCCATTTTCAGAGAGATCACTGCCCCAGCGTTTCACTAACTCCTTGTCTAGACAATCCCCTGTATCTATAAGGGCCCTATAACAGAATGATACCTCGCCTTTCCATGGGCCTAGTCTAGAAATGGAGTCAATAATTATACTCAAATCCTCGTTGCTCCATAGCTGTGTTACCCACCATGCGGACAGTTGATAGAACTTAAATCTCGCCAATATCCCACTGGTTATGTTCGAGATTAGGTCCCAGCTGATAAGTTGTGAATCTTTCTGGAGATCTCCCCACAACATGATACCTGCTAGTCTAAGTGGTTGTGATAATTGGTTCTGGAGACATTCGGGGGTGCCTGGAGAGTCCCATATTGGAGCCTGTGCCGTATAGTACGGTATTCCCAGACTTTTCCTAATGTACCCCCAGTTTTTTAGTGCGGCCAACAGGATCTTAACACGGACCTTTTTGTAGAACTTACAATTGCCACATTTATAAAGGAAAAACTCCTGTCCCTGCGGAACATCCTGTAACATTGCCTGAAACAAAAGGCCCATAGAAAATGAATCCACCTCATTAGCTAACATTCTAAAATGTTTAAAATGAAAGGCATGACAATAAGAAAGTAGGTCAGGTAAGGCCAAACCTCCTATCTTCAACCCTCTCCTGAGCTTTTTCCAAGCTATTCTCGGGGTTTTGTGGCCCATATAAATGAACCGGATCACTGAAATAATATCGAGTGACAAAATATCGACCTTCAAGAATATCGTTGACAAAATATAGACTGTCAAAATATCGACTTTCTATGTACAAACAGGTAAGTACAAAAATATTGAGTTTTAAATATCGTTTTCAAAAATATAGTTGTAAAAAATATCGACTTTAATAAAAACAATGTTTAATTACATTAATATAAAAAATTAATTACTAAAATATACTTAACAATACTTAAAATAACTTTTAATAATTGAATATTTAATGAAAGTAAAAAAATAATATTTTTTTAATCATATTTCTTAAAACATATATATATATATAGTAACAAAATTTAATTAAATAATAGCCAATATTATTAACGTACAAATACAAAAGAGTAAAAATTACTATTCCCACTCCAGTGGGTGCAACAGTAGGGAAAGCGTTGGATAGCGTAGGGATTAAAATTACTATTCCCACTCCAAAGAGTGCAACAGTGGATATATGACGTTACAACGCAACTTTTACAACGCACTACCATTACAACGAAATTTTTACAACGCAAAAACTATTACAACGCATGTTTTTACAACGCATGTTTTTACAACACAGATACCTTTACAACGCATACCATTACAACGTAAGTATTGGTAAGTATATAATAATTTTTTTAATTTAAATTATTTAAAATTAATTTAATATAATTTAAATTAATTTAATTTCATTAAATTAATTTAATGTAAATTTAATTTTACTTTATTTTTACACTGTACCCCTGTACCCCAAAAACCCAAAACTGACCCTGTGAACCCTAAAAATACCCCTTTACCCAAAAACTAAAAACTGACCCTGAACCCTAAAAATACCCTTTACCCAAAAAAACAAAAACTGACCCTGAACCCTAAAAATACCCTTTTACCCAAAAACTAAAAACTGACCCTGAACTCTAAAAATACCCCTTTACACAAAAACTAAAAACTGACCCTGAACCCTAAAAATACCCCTTTACCCAAAAACTAAAAACTGACCCTGAACCCTAAAAATACCCCTTTACCCAAAAACTAAAAACTGACCCTGAAACCTAAAAATACCCCTTTACACAAAATCTAAAAACTGACCCTGAACCCTAAAAATACCCCTTTACCCAAAAACTAAAAACTTACCATGAACCCTAAAAATACCCCTTTACCCAAAAGTTACAAAAATGTACATTAAAAAAATTATTATATACTTACCAATACTTACGTTGTAATGTATGCGTTGTAAAGGTATCTGCGTTGTAAAAACATGCGTTGTAAAAACATGCATTGTAATAGTTTTTGCATTGTAAATGTTTTGTTGTAATGGTAGTGCGTTGTAAAAGTTGCGTTGTAAAGGATGTTTCCCGCAACAGTAGGGAAAGCGGTGGATAGCGTAGGGGTTAAAATTACTATTCCCACTCCAGTGGGTGCAACAGTAGGGAAAGCGTTGGATAGCGTAAGGGTTAAAATTACTATTCCCACTCCAGTGGGTGCAACATTAGAGAAAGTAAATACTTCATATATTAATAAATAAATTACAAAATAATATCAATATAAATGTATTTAAAAATGATTCACTATTTATTATAACATAATCGTTAATATATTAAAATTACTAATTAACTATAAATATTTCAATAAGTTACCTATTAATACTAATTTATAACTAATTACCAATTATTTATTTGATAATTAAAAATTAATTTACAATTATTTTATATTAAATACAATTAAATAAATGTTATTATTTCATTAATTATTATTAAATTACTTCCCACTGTATTCCCCTATAAACCCACAACCCGCTACAGGAAATAAATAATTTAATTTAACATAATTAGCAATTAATCAATTAAATTAAATTAATTACCAATTACATTTTAATTAATTAACAAATATTTTTTAATTGACACTTAATTAAATATTACTACCAATTATTAAATTTACATATTTAATTAATTATAATTAAATTACTTCCCACCCTATTCCCCTATAAACCCACAACCCGCTACAGGAAATAAATTGTTTAAATTTAAATAATTAGCAATTAATCAATTAAATTAAAATAATTACCAATTAAATTTTAAATAATTAACAAATATTATTTAATTACCAATTAATTAAATATTACTACCAATTAATAAATTTACATATTTAATTAATTATAATTAAATTACTTCCCACCCTATTCCCCTATAAACCCACAACCCGCTACTGAATAAAATTACACAATAATTAAAAAAAATCATTAATTAAAAATAAATATAACATAAAATGACACTTTTCACACATATTATAACATAAAAAACACTATAAATAATTAAATATTATTTAAAAAACAATATTTTTTACTATCTAGATTATATACTTGGATATTTTCACTTTCTATATTATTTACAGTCGATATTACTTCACTTACCTTAAAAACGATATTTTGGCTGTCTATATTCTGTCCTGTCGATATTTTGTCCAAACGATATTTCAAACTCGATATTCTGTCCAAACGATATTTTGGAGTCAATATTATGTCTGTGCACCAAATGAACCGATTTTACCTTGAAGGGTAGCTAGATCTCTGTTATTAAAAGAAAGTGGAATTGAATTAAACAGAAACGTTAACTTAGGCAAAATGATAATTTTTACGAGGTTGACCCTCCCATATATGTTCAGTGGTAGGTTCGCCCAGCGTGACAACAAACCGCCTACCTCCTTGGAAACCTTCTCCCAGCTGATTTTAGGTGTATCTAACAGCTTCTGTGCTAGGTAAATCCCCAAATACCTCATCCGGCCCTTCGCCCCTATTATGTTAGTGCAGTTCCAACTCATTATTTCAGTTTTCTATTTATTAATTTTATAACCATGTTGGCAACAGGAAAAAGCGTACCATCAGAAAGTCAGCATGGCTCTCATCTTCACTCCTCAGGATGCTCCTCACGCAGTGGCATACGTTGATTTCCTTCCTTTTTTTAATTAATTGTTTCATTTTCTTAATAAAAAAATATATTTTTTTTGTCCTCATACATGCCATCGTAAAAGCTCTAGTTGGGATTACTCCATGCTTTTCAGACATGCCCATTTGGAAACCGCCCTCGGAGAGGGCCGGAAAGATATGCAGGATTCGCCCAGAGGTACGGCTGTACCCTGGTCCCACTACTGTTCACGACACTTGGGGGACCGTAGGTTACTAAGGAAGACCGGACCAACAAGCCTCTGGCATAATCATAGGACTGATCTTTATTTCCCTCTCCAGACCTCTAGGGCCTCTCAGATCTTATTGGCACTAGAGCTATCACAGGCAATATCAGATTGACTAATCATAATGATGTTCTTTAGGCAATCCGCAAAGGAAGGAGGAGCCTCAGATTTTCAGGCTCTACAGATTTTCCTCCTGGCAATAATTACTACGTAGAGTACAAACTTTGAAGCTTGAGCATTCATACAGTAGTCTGGCAAAAGTCCCCAAAAAATCAGCCTTACACTTACTTCCACCTGTACTAACAGGACCTCCTCCAGGAAACCATATACCTCTGTCCAAAAGGAGACGATCTTCGGGCAGTCCATAAATATATGCCGATCATCAGCAGCTGGATACTTACATCTGGGGCAGTGGTTGATCGTCGTAGATACCTTAGATAGTTTCCCAGGAGTCCAGTACACTCTATAGGCTGCATATAGATGATTTCTCATGAGATTAGCTGGTTTAACTACCGCCTGTAACATAGTAAAAGAGTCACACCAGAGTTTCCGTAAAGCATCCCCATTTTCAGAGAGATCACTGCCCCAGCGTTTCACTAACTCCTTGTCTAGACAATCCCCTGTATCTATGAGGGCCCTATAACAGAATGATACCTTGCCTTTCCATGGACCTAGTCTAGAAATGGAGTCAATACTTATACTCAAATCCTCGTTGCTCCAAAGCTGTGTTACCCACCATGCGGACAGTTGATAGAACTTAAATCTCGTCAATATCCCACTGGTTATGTTCGAGATTAGGTCCCAGCTGATAAGTTGTGAATCTTTCTGGAGATCTCCCCACAACATGATACCTGCTAGTCTAAGTGGTTGTGATAATTGGTCCTGGAGACATTCGGGGGTGCCTGGAGAGTCCCATATTGGAGCCTGTGCCGTATAGTACGGCATTCCCAGACTTTTCCTAATGTACCCCCAGTTTTTTAGTGCGGCCAACAGGATCTTAAGACGGACCTTTTTGTAGAACTTACAATTGCCAAATTTATAAAGGAAAAACTCCTGTCCCTGCGGAACATCCTGGAACATTGCCTGAAACAAAATGCCCATAGAAAATGAATCCACCTCATTAGCTAACATTCTAAAATGTTTAAAATGAAAGGTATGACAATAAGAAAGTAGGTGAGGTAAGGCCAAACCTCCTATCTTCAACCCTCTCCTGAGCTTTTTCCAAGCTATTCTCGGGGTTTTTGTGGCCCATATAAATGTACCCATTTTACCTTGAAGGGTATCTAGATCTCTGTTATTAAAAGAAAGTGGAATTGAATTAAACAGAAACGTTAACTTAGGCAAAATGATAATTTTTACGAGGCTGACCCTCCCATATATGTTCAGTGGTAGGTTCGCCCAGCGTGACAACAAACTGCCTACCTCCTTAGAAACCTTCTCCCAGCTGATTTTAGGTGTATCTAACAGCTTTTGTGCTAGGTAAATCCCCGAATACCTCATCCGGCCCTTCGCCCCTATTACGTTAGTGCAGTTCCAACTCATTAATTCAGTTTTCTCTTTATTAATTTTATAACCAGAGATCTTACCAAATTCCCCAGCTAATTCAAACATCCTTGATATAGCTTTTACATGGTCAGACGTGTACATGAGAAGGTCGTCCGCATATAGGGCAAACCTCAATTCCAGGTTGGCAATCTTAAATGGCCTGATGAGGGGATCCTCTCTAAGAGAGCAAACAAAAGGCTCAATGTATATATTAAACAATAAGGGTGACAGGGGACACCCCTGTCTGGTGCCTCTTGAGATACTAAACCATTCGGTTAGGATCCCGTTAACTAGCACTTTTGCCCGTGGATGCAAGTACAGAGATTTGACAGCCTCAATAAAATTAATAGGAAAGCCAAAACTCTGCAAGGCCCCCCAATGATAGTTCTAGCTGACTTGGTTAGCGGCATCGATTGCAACAATAGTAAGTGGTAGCTTTTTTTCTGTTGCAACATCTATCACCTCCAAGGCTAGGAGGGTAAGCTTGTTAAGCTGTCTTCCGGGTATAAACCCTCTCTGGTTGGGATGTATAATGGTTTTAATAATTTTAGCCATCCTGGTAGCCAAAATCCCAGAGAAGATCTTGAGATCCGAATTTAATAATCAGATGGGCCTGTATGCCTCGATTTTTTGAGGATCTTTATCTTGCTTGAGGATCAGGGACACCTTCGCCTCGGACCATGATGGAGGAATACCTTCTCCATGTAAATATATTTTATTGAAGAGGGTTTTTAAAGCCGGCACTACCCTATCTAATAGACCCAGGTATATCTCGACAGGGAGCCCATCTGGGCCAGCATCTTTACCCCTACTCATTTTTTTGAGTTGCTCTTTAATCTCACCCTCCGAGATACTAGTGGAAAGATACAGCCTGTCAGCTTCAAGACAGTTGGGGTAGGTCTCTGAGATTTAGCCATGCCTTAACCACATCTAATCTATAATCAGTGTCCTCCTGGTATAGATCAAGCATGAAGGATCTGGCTTCCTCCCTAATATCTTCATCTTTCTGCAACAGGGCCCCTGACCCTCTTTGGACCAAACTCGTGATATGGTTCCTTACCCTGTCTACTCTAGATTTCCAGGCCAGCAGGGAGCCACATTTTTCTCCATAAGCGAAGTGCTGTAGTTTACTGGCCTCCCATCTATCCTTAATAGTTTTATCCATCTTGGCCTGGAAATCAGATTGTAGGGACACCAGCTCCATTTCGAGCTGTGGCATCAGACTTGGGGAGATCAAGGCTGCCTGTTGCAGCCCAGTCTCTTTGCCTGATCCAAGCTGACCAAGGCCATCGGAACTTTGCACCTCTTGACGTCCTCGATCGTGTCCCAGACCAGGGCTAGACTGTCCGCAATTTGCCAACCTGGTATCCCACAGGACTGATCAGGGAGAAATATCTTCGCTATCACTTTCTTTAGGTGGTTGGCCATCACCTTCACAAGGATTTTGTAGTCCACATTAAGGAGTGAGATGGGCCTACAGTTTGTGAGATCTTCTCTCTCTCCCTTCTGTTTGTACAAAGTGTTATCATGCCTTCACACAGGCATTGTGGCATACTGCCTTTGCCCACCATTTCCTCTGGGAGGTCAAGCAAGACCGGCTCATCGGCTCCCATAGTTGAACATAAAGTTCCACTAGGAGACCGTCATTTCTAGGCGTCTTGCCCCTCTTGGAGGTTGTATCGGCGAAGTGCAGCTCTTTCAGAGTGTAGGGCGTGATCAGGCCCTATTTCTCTTCTGGACCAATTGTATTCGAGATGTCCTCCGGAACAATATCTGCCATGGATCTCTATGACGACTTCTGTGGGTAGAGTTCACCATAAAACTCTTTTATGACTCTCCTGGCTTGCTCTTTCTCACTTCACAGTCCCAAAGGTCTTCCAGCAGTGTGTGGGTCGAGTGAAGTTTCTCGAGGAACGAGTTGCATTTCTCGTCCTTTTCAAGGTTCTCGGTTCAGGTCTGGAAAATGATTTTCTTGGATACTTCCCTAAAGTGCCCTTTGAGCACTTTTCAGGTTTCCTTCAGTTTGTCATCCACATCCCATCCTTTGAGCTCGAGTCCATACAGTTGCTTCAGCTTGCTTCGCAGCCCCCTGAACGCACTGTTCTTTTCCCATGCAGTGGCTCTGCTTACATCCTGGAAGAAGCTCCTGAACCAGTCCTTTACCCATTCCCACCACTCGCTGGAAGAGTGAAAGAAGTCCCTCATGTCCCTCCACTCAACATATGCGACTTTGTGGTTCACCACTCACTCCTCGTTTTCCGGCAATGAGCAGTTCAGTTTCCACGACCCTGGGCCAGCGGGGAACTTCCCTGTGAGTTCCATCATCGAAATTGATGGCTCTGTGGTCAGAGAAGTGGATGTCAACCATGGAGCTTCGCCCAGGCTCTACTGTTGTGGAGGTGAATAGGAGGTCGATCCGTGAACGCACAAATGTGTCCGCCTACTCCAGGAAAAATTCCTGACATTCGGCCCCATGCTCCTGATGACATCCTGGAGGGATGCTTCACCTATCATCTCCACCAACAGCCTGGACGTCGCATCCATCCCTGCAGAGTATGACCCATTTTGTCTATCCATCTCTACTATGCAGTTGAAATCACCACCCATCAGGATGATCCTGGAGGTCATGAGTTTCATCCTGAGCATCTCAAGCCACTCAGTTTTCTCCGGGGGAATAGACATCGATAAGCCTCGATAAGCCTCATGGGATCACCAGCAGCCGTCCATGAACAGCACTCTGCCCCACTTCTCAGTGACCTTGTCAGTGGCTGCTCGGTGACTTTGTCAGTGGTGAAATGCTTCCCCTTGATCAGAATGGCGACTCCATTGGAAACGTTACCTACCGTCCGGATACCTGGGTAGTCACCCAGCAGACAACAAATGTCTGCCGTGCAAGAAACACTGTCAAGTCCCTCCCAAGAGCTAAATTGAAGATATGTTTAGGTATTTCCACCTAAACATAAATCCCCTCCCCAGAGGTCTAGGGGATTTACAGTGCTGTGAAGGATGTTAGGAACATTATTAGTCCTCCAGCATTAGCCCATCCAAAAGACAGGAAAAGTAGAGTAGCTAGGGAGCCCAACGTTACTGGGCTCTAAAAGCTGACCACAGGTTCTCAAGGTGGACAGGGGGTACTATTTTGCGCTCCTAGCTGCCAATTCACAGAACTAATCTGAAACAAAATCCTAAACTTATTACTTTTGGTATTCACAGAAGGAACTTACAATTTATGGTATGCACAGAAATCACTTATGACTACTAACTTTACGTCCGCTCTCGGGCCGGAATTTCCACACCCGTAGTGGGATTTCCTTCTCCGGGCTGGAATGTCTGCATTTGCGTCTGATGACGATTTCAAGTGCCTACCATTCCCCCCATTATGATATACGGGGTAACCCACTTAAAGTCCTAGGACCTGGGTACTGGTTATTACAGAAAAAGTGGTCCTAGACAACAATTTCACACACAATGTTTGATATTAATTCAAAAACATTATTCCATTCTTTTACCATGCGAAATAGATCTTTCAGATAACAAAAACACAAAAAGCCCAACAAACAAGCAAACAGATGTCCAATGTACACACAAAAGGTCAGTTTAAACGTTTTAAAAGTAGAGGAAAGACTCTACTGTTTATTCTCAGTAAAAAATAATAAATTTTAAATTTCTCTTCAAGGTATAATACATAAATGTACAATCATTGCAAAACCAAATGGGGTTATCAGAAGAAGGTAAAGTATATAGGGTGAGAAATTCAGTGCTCGTGTGAAAAGAGAGAGAAGACCAACCGGTCAGGGAACAATGAATCATAGGATTGTTATTGAGTTATTGCTTTGAGTTCAAACAGAGCCTGCCCTCCATAGTTACTGCAAAGAAATGTCAATCTTTTTGTCTTTGCGACAGTCAGTTTATTCAAAACGTTGTTTCTTCAGCGGGGGATGGAGTGGGCCAGGGCAAACGAGATGCAGGCTCAAAAGTGGGGAGGTTGTCGACGTTTCGACCCAAGGATATGCAGGGCAATTTGTATCCTCATGGACGGGTCTTCATCAGGACGGGAAAGGTAAAAAGAGCTAAGTTACATTGTGTGCATGTAACCCCAACAGTGTGGACGGACACCTTTAACAAGAAAAATTGAAGGGCTCAATATTCAAAACCAACAAACATGAAGGTTTTTGACCAAAGGTCAGTACTCCTAAGGCACTCACCCTTTAGTGGTGTGCCACTTTGTACAAATCAATTCGGTATAGTGAAAGCCGTCCAAGCGTGCTCTCGAGTACTAAAAACAAAAATGAAAACACATAGCCATCAGTGCTGTGTTTCAATCGAACATAAAAGACAAGGACTGGACTTAGACAATACTATATCCAATGACATTACATAGAAAGCGCTAAAACACGCTAGTAGCACTCACCCTCGTTGTATAGGGCGACCGATGCTGACCAAGTAATCCGTCGCGAAATATACACGCTGTGTCTGTAGACAAATAATGTGTATTAAAGTAAACGGATCACCAGTCCAAAGGTTTTAAAAGACAAGAGAAGCTCAATTGCCAAAGTGTACCTGCTCAGTAGCACTGCGTGGCCTATCTCTGGGGGTCTGTTTTTCCGTGACTGTTGAGAGGGGCTCAAACGGCGCCAAATTAAGCGGTGGACGCGACGAGAACGTGCGCGCCACTGGGAAGCACGCTAGAGCCGTGGCCGTTGCCTAGCAACATGTGTGATTTGAAAAGAAGACAGACTTCGAGCGTAGGGAAGATTTGGAAACAAGAGTGTATGTAAACAAAGATAATAGATAACACAATTCATTTCAAACAGTACATAATTTCAGAATGTGAAAGCGGATCTATTTATAACAAAAATAATAGATAGCCCAAATCATTTTAAACAGTACATAATTCCAGAATGTAAAAGCGGATCCATGTATAAGCAGATGACAAATTCACATACACTTTCCCATGTTTGCCCGCATCATAGGATGGCAAATTCACATACAGTTTCCCATGTTGGCCCAAATCAAACGTAAAAACAGCGAGAATACATTAACCTTAATACAAAGTAGCCATTTGCCTTGTTGTTTCCTCATATTCATTGAGGCCCCGGTTGACCGTGTCAAAAATATGCATCCATTTGCATTCTCGAAGACTCAATGTACTGGCAAAATTACCGCCCCTTACATTTACTTGGACTTTCTCCAGAACCCACCAACGGATGCTTTCTGGTGGATGTCCAAAAGTCAGAAAATGCTCCACCAGGGGGGCCCCTTGTACCTTGCAGCGGATCCTGCTTGCATGTTGCAGAATCCGGGCTTTAACCTTCTGTATGGTCTGACCAACATATAGGAAACCGCAAGGGCATCTGATCGCATAAATCACGCCAGCTGAGTTACAGTTAGTTTGTTGGCGCATAGTGTGGGTGTAGTCGTTGTACGTACATTGTTTAATTTCCAAAGTCATGGGACAGGCTTTACATGAGCCACATTTATAGTGGCCGATTACTGGTGGGGTGTTCCAAAGGGTCGTTTGAATGTTGCTAGGTTTACTATGCAGGAGGGATCGGACTACATGGTCCCTCACACTCCTTCCTCTTCTAAATGCATGCATCGGAGGGTCAGGGATCCCTATGTCATCTGCCACTAGATGCCAATGGCCATTTATGATTCTCTTAATGTCACTACTCCTGGTGTTAAAAGTAGTGACACAAGTCATTCTGCTGTTCGTGTCCTTCTCTCTTGCTTTGGGCTCGAGGAGGAATTCCCTGTGACAAAACCAGGCTTTTTTTCGGGCCTTCTTGAGCAATCTGCGTGGATATCCCCTATCAGCTAGGCGCTCAATTAATAGCGAAGACTCATTGAAGAAATCAACCTTACGGCTACAGTTCCTACGCAACCTCAGGAATTGCCCGAACGGGAGATTGTCCCTGAGGTTGCGAGGATGATGGCTCGTGTAACGAAGGAGGGTGTTCCTTTCGCTAGGTTTTCTATAGAGTGTAGTTCTAAGGTGTCCCTCATCTTCAACTATACTGATGTCGAGGAAGTTAATCTGGTTGTCACTGAAGTCAAGTGAGAACTGAATGTCCTCAGATCGGCCATTGAGCCAAACGTGGAAGTTCTTTAAAAGTTCCTCACTGCCCTGCCATATCATCAAAACGTCGTCTATATAGCGTCGATATAGGACGATGTTGCCATGGAAAGGGTTGGTTTCATTGAGTATAAAATTATGCTCATAGGCGTTCATGAAGATTATAGCTAGATCCGGGGCAAAGCTTGCCCCCATGGCTACGCCCTTTGTTTGAACATAGTAGTCTCCATCAAAATATAAGAAATTCTTCTTCATGGCAATTTCTAGAAGATCCAGAATAAAGGTTGTCGGGACCTGGCAAGGTCTCGGCCTTTCTTCAAGAACCCCTTTAATGACTTCAAGTGCAGCCTCTTGCGGGATATTGGTGTAAAGCGAAGTTACATCCATTGTTACCAATAAGTTGTTATTTCGGTCAAATGGGTACTCATCCACCAGTTGTATCACCTGCATAGTATCTCTTAAATAAGCCGTGGTTGCCTCTGCAATAGGTTTTATAAATATATCCACGTACTTACAGAGAGGTTCTAACACTGAACCACAACCGGAAACGATCGGTCGTCCCGGAGGTTTTTCTAACCGTTTATGCACCTTAGGGAGCGTGTAAATCATCGGTAACCTAGGGTGGCTATTATTGAGGTATTGGTATTCGTGTTTGGTCAGAAAACCATCCTCTAAGGCCTTACTAGTGATCGATTTAATGTCAGTACTTATCTCATTCGTTGGATCTGTTTGGAGTTTTTTATAATTGCCTTCCACCCCAAGTTGTGAGATTATCTCATCCTTATAATCAATCCTGCTCTGTATAACGATCGCCCCACCCTTGTCGGCTGGTTTGATCACAATATCAGGGTTTTGTTTCAATGTTTCCAGAGCCTGTCTCTCTTGTTTACTAATGTTGAATTTCGTGTATTTCTTTTTGGCTAACACCTGGTTAATGTCCCTCATCACTACCTGCTCAAATGTAAGAATTTTGTTGGATATCATTTATGCCGATGGTGTAAAAGTGGAGGGAGGCCGTAGACCAGTATTGCTAAAAACTGGTTTGAAAGGGACTTTATTAAAATGGTGTTTTAGTCTCACCTTTCTGAAAAACTGGTGTAGCTCGGTCTTCAAGTTAAATGTGTTGGGAATGCTGGTGGGGACAAAAGAGAGGCCCTTTTCTAGTATTTTTGCCTCTTCTGGTTTCAGGACATAGGTGGACAAATTGATTATCGAGCTGTTTTGTTTAGTTTCAGGTTGAGAAGTTACCACCTGTAATGTTTCTGCCGTGTTCTGATGTCCCCATGTTGTTCCTGTCTGAAGTGGACCTGTTTCTTTCCTGTTCCACCCCTCCCTTGATTCCAGTTCGATTGTCCCCGACCCCTGGGTCTCCCCCAGGGACGGCCTCTGCCTTGGTACCCTCCCCATTGTTCCTCCTCTAAAAAAGTATTTGAGTAGTCAGGGTATGGATTACTGCTGGTGCCTGGTCTTTCCTGCTCGTTTTCTGAATTGCTGGTGGCAGAGGAGTCGGAAAAGGTGGTGTATTTCCTATAGCCACCCCTCCCCCTTGTTGAAAACCTCCCCTGGGACTCTTGCTTATAGTACCCCTCCGTCAGATATGGGTAGACCGTTTTCTTATCATAGAACTTAAGGTCCTTCGCTAATTTATCCAATTTAGTCGACTGGGAGAAAGTATCGAAGTCTTTTAAAGTTTTTTCCAGGCGCTCCAACGCTTCTTTCGCGTTGTTCAAGGCCTTGTCGTCTATTATCTCCTTCCTAAGGTCTGCAATTTCTTTTATCAGGCGCTCCACTTCTTCAAGGGCAGTCTCAACTCCAAGCACCATCCAGTGCCTGGAGCAATTGTTACTGATGAAACTGAATTTGCCCTTGAAGTTGGGATTGTCAATAAATATTGCTGGTTCGTTTCTCACCTGTAAACCTATAGGAATCACATTTGCCTGCAAGTATTGAGTCAATACATGGCCATGTAGCCTAGTACGGATTAGTTTTTTCTCTAATCTTTCAACTTTATTGATTTTATCATTCAACGTGAGGTCAATCGGAGTTGTAGAGCGCCCCAAAAAGCTGCCACCCTTCTGGGCCTCAATGAGTTTGTTGATATAATCCTCACTATACGATAAAGTGTCTTTTTCGGCCATAACCTAACTCAATTCTTCGGGATAGACACTCATACAAAGTTTACACACAATGAGTACACTTAACATACAAAACACCCTCGCAGGAATTCCTGCACAAGAGACCGTTATGATATACGGGGTAACCCACTTAAAGTCCTAGGACCTGGGTACTGGTTATTACAGAAAAAGTGGTCCTAGACAACAATTTCACACACAATGTTTGATATTAATTCAAAAACATTATTCCATTCTTTTACCATGCGAAATAGATCTTTCAGATAACAAAAACACAAAAAGCCCAACAAACAAGCAAACAGATGTCCAATGTACACACAAAAGGTCAGTTTAAACGTTTTAAAAGTAGAGGAAAGACTCTACTGTTTATTCTTAGTAAAAAATAATAAATTTTAAATTTCTCTTCAAGGTATAATACATAAATGTACAATCATTGCAAAACCAAATGGGGTTATCAGAAGAAGGTAAAGTATATAGGGTGAGAAATTCAGTGCTCGTGTGAAAAGAGAGAGAAGACCAACCGGTCAGGGAACAATGAATCATAGGATTGTTATTGAGTTATTGCTTTGAGTTCAAACAGAGCCTGCCCTCCATAGTTACTGCAAAGAAATGTCAATCTTTTTGTCTTTGCGACAGTCAGTTTATTCAAAACGTTGTTTCTTCAGCGGGGGATGGAGTGGGCCAGGGCAAACGAGATGCAGGCTCAAAAGTGGGGAGGTTGTCGACGTTTCGACCCAAGGATATGCAGGGCAATTTGTATCCTCATGGACGGGTCTTCATCAGGACGGGAAAGGTAAAAAGAGCTAAGTTACATTGTGTGCATGTAACCCCAACAGTGTGGACAGACACCTGTAACAAGAAAAATTGAAGGGCTCAATATTCAAAACCAACAAACATGAAGGTTTTTGACCAAAGGTCAGTACTCCTAAGGCACTCACCCTTTAGTGGTGTGCCACTTTGTACAAATCAATTCGGTATAGTGAAAGCCGTCCAAGCGTGCTCTCGAGTACTAAAAACAAAAATGAAAACACATAGCCATCAGTGCTGTGTTTCAATCGAACATAAAAGACAAGGACTGGACTTAGACAATACTATATCCAATGACATTACATAGAAAGCGCTAAAACATGCTAGTAGCACTCACCCTCGTTGTATAGGGCGACCGATGCTGACCAAGTAATCCGTCGCGAAATATACACGCTGTGTCTGTAGACAAATAATGTGTATTAAAGTAAACGGATCACCAGTCCAAAGGTTTTAAAAGACAAGAGAAGCTCAATTGCCAAAGTGTACCTGCTCAGTAGCACTGCGTGGCCTATCTCTGGGGGTCTGTTTTTCCGTGACTGTTGAGAGGGGCTCAAACGGCGCCAAATTAAGCGGTGGACGCGACGAGAACGTGCGCGCCACTGGGATGCACGCTAGAGCCGCGGCCGTTGCCTAGCAACATGTGTGATTTGAAAAGAAGACAGACTTTGAGCGTAGGGAAGATTTGGAAACAAGAGTGTATGTAAACAAAGATAATAGATAACACAATTCATTTCAAACAGTACATAATTTCAGAATGTGAAAGCGGATCTATTTATAACAAAAATAATAGATAGCCCAAATCATTTTAAACAGTACATAATTCCAGAATGTAAAAGCGGATCCATGTATAAGCAGATGACAAATTCACATACACTTTCCCATGTTTGCCCGCATCATAGGATGGCAAATTCACATACAGTTTCCCCTGTTGGCCCAAATCAAACGTAAAAACAGCGAGAATACATTAACCTTAATACAAAGTAGCCATTTGCCTTGTTGTTTCCTCATATTCATTGAGGCCCCGGTTGACCGTGTCAAAAATATGCATCCATTTGCATTCTCGAAGACTCAATGTACTGGCAAAATTACCGCCCCTTACATTTACTTGGACTTTCTCCAGAACCCACCAACGGATGCTTTCTGGTGGATGTCCAAAAGTCAGAAAATGCTCCACCAGGGGGGCCCCTTGTACCTTGCAGCGGATCCTGCTTGCATGTTGCAGAATCCGGGCTTTAACCTTCTGTATGGTCTGACCAACATATAGGAAACCGCAAGGGCATCTGATCGCATAAATCACGCCAGCTGAGTTACAGTTAGTTTGTTGGCGCATAGTGTGGGTGTAGTCGTTGTACGTACATTGTTTAATTTCCAAAGTCATGGGACAGGCTTTACATGAGCCACATTTATAGTGGCCGATTACTGGTGGGGTGTTCCAAAGGGTCGTTTGAATGTTGCTAGGTTTACTATGCAGGAGGGATCGGACTACATGGTCCCTCACACTCCTTCCTCTTCTAAATGCATGCATCGGAGGGTCAGGGATCCCTATGTCATCTGCCACTAGATGCCAATGGCCATTTATGATTCTCTTAATGTCACTACTCCTGGTGTTAAAAGTAGTGACACAAGTCATTCTGCTGTTTGTGTCCTTCTCTCTTGCTTTGGGCTCGAGGAGGAATTCCCTGTGACAAAACCAGGCTTTTTTTCGGGCCTTCTTGAGCAATCTGCGTGGATATCCCCTATCAGCTAGGCGCTCAATTAATAGCGAAGACTCATTGAAGAAATCAACCTTACGGCTACAGTTCCTACGCAACCTCAGGAATTGCCCGAACGGGAGATTGTCCCTGAGGTTGCGAGGATGATGGCTCGTGTAACGAAGGAGGGTGTTCCTTTCGCTAGGTTTTCTATAGAGTGTAGTTCTAAGGTGTCCCTCATCTTCAACTATACTGATGTCGAGGAAGTTAATCTGGTTGTCACTGAAGTCAAGTGAGAACTGAATGTCCTCAGATCGGCCATTGAGCCAAACGTGGAAGTTCTTTAAAAGTTCCTCACTGCCCTGCCATATCATCAAAACGTCGTCTATATAGCGTCGATATAGGACGATGTTGCCATGGAAAGGGTTGGTTTCATTGAGTATAAAATTATGCTCATAGGCGTTCATGAAGATTATAGCTAGATCCGGGGCAAAGCTTGCCCCCATGGCTACGCCCTTTGTTTGAACATAGTAGTCTCCATCAAAATATAAGAAATTCTTCTTCATGGCAATTTCTAGAAGATCCAGAATAAAGGTTGTCGGGACCTGGCAAGGTCTCGGCCTTTCTTCAAGAACCCCTTTAATGACTTCAAGTGCAGCCTCTTGCGGGATATTGGTGTAAAGCGAAGTTACATCCATTGTTACCAATAAGTTGTTATTTCGGTCAAATGGGTACTCATCCACCAGTTGTATCACCTGCATAGTATCTCTTAAATAAGCCGTGGTTGCCTCTGCAATAGGTTTTATAAATATATCCACGTACTTACAGAGAGGTTCTAACACTGAACCACAACCGGAAACGATCGGTCGTCCCGGAGGTTTTTCTAACCGTTTATGCACCTTAGGGAGCGTGTAAATCGTCGGTAACCTAGGGTGGCTATTATTGAGGTATTGGTATTCGTGTTTGGTCAGAAAACCATCCTCTAAGGCCTTACTAGTGATCGATTTAATGTCAGTACTTATCTCATTCGTTGGATCTGTTTGGAGTTTTTTATAATTGCCTTCCACCCCAAGTTGTGAGATTATCTCATCCTTATAATCAATCCTGCTCTGTATAACGATCGCCCCACCCTTGTCGGCTGGTTTGATCACAATATCAGGGTTTTGTTTCAATGTTTCCAGAGCCTGTCTCTCTTGTTTACTAATGTTGAATTTCGTGTATTTCTTTTTGGCTAACACCTGGTTAATGTCCCTCATCACTACCTGCTCAAATGTAAGAATTTTGTTGGATATCATTTGTGCCGATGGTGTAAAAGTGGAGGGAGGCCGTAGACCAGTATTGCTAAAAACTGGTTTGAAAGGGACTTTATTAAAATGGTGTTTTAGTCTCACCTTTCTGAAAAACTGGTGTAGCTCGGTCTTCAAGTTAAATGTGTTGGGAATGCTGGTGGGGACAAAAGAGAGGCCCTTTTCTAGTATTTTTGCCTCTTCTGGTTTCAGGACATAGGTGGACAAATTGATTATCGAGCTGTTTTGTTTAGTTTCAGGTTGAGAAGCTACCACCTGTAATGTTTCTGCCGTGTTCTGATGTCCCCATGTTGTTCCTGTCTGAAGTGGACCTGTTTCTTTCCTGTTCCACCCCTCCCTTGATTCCAGTTCGATTGTCCCCGACCCCTGGGTCTCCCCCAGGGACGGCCTCTGCCTTGGTACCCTCCCCATTGTTCCTCCTCTAAAAAAGTATTTGAGTAGTCAGGGTATGGATTACTGCTGGTGCCTGGTCTTTCCTGCTCGTTTTCTGAATTGCTGGTGGCAGAGGAGTCGGAAAAGGTGGTGTATTTCCTATAGCCACCCCTCCCCCTTGTTGACAACCTCCCCTGGGACTCTTGCTTATAGTACCCCTCCGTCAGATATGGGTAGACCGTTTTCTTATCATAGAACTTAAGGTCCTTCGCTAATTTATCCAATTTAGTCGACTGGGAGAAAGTATCGAAGTCTTTTAAAGTTTTTTCCAGGCGCTCCAACGCTTCTTTCGCGTTGTTCAAGGCCTTGTCGTCTATTATCTCCTTCCTAAGGTCTGCAATTTCTTTTATCAGGCGCTCCACTTCTTCAAGGGCAGTCTCAACTCCAAGCACCATCCAGTGCCTGGAGCAATTGTTACTGATGAAACTGAATTTGCCCTTGAAGTTGGGATTGTCAATAAATATTGCTGGTTCGTTTCTCACCTGTAAACCTATAGGAATCACATTTGCCTGCAAGTATTGAGTCAATACATGGCCATGTAGCCTAGTACGGATTAGTTTTTTCTCTAATCTTTCAACTTTATTGATTTTATCATTCAACGTGAGGTCAATCGGAGTTGTAGAGCGCCCCAAAAAGCTGCCACCCTTCTGGGCCTCAATGAGTTTGTTGATATAATCCTCACTATACGATAAAGTGTCTTTTTCGGCCATAACCTAACTCAATTCTTCGGGATAGACACTCATACAAAGTTTACACACAATGAGTACACTTAACATACAAAACACCCTCGCAGGAATTCCTGCACAAGAGACCGTTATGATATACGGGGTAACCCACTTAAAGTCCTAGGACCTGGGTACTGGTTATTACAGAAAAAGTGGTCCTAGACAACAATTTCACACACAATGTTTGATATTAATTCAAAAACATTATTCCATTCTTTTACCATGCGAAATAGATCTTTCAGATAACAAAAACACAAAAAGCCCAACAAACAAGCAAACAGATGTCCAATGTACACACAAAAGGTCAGTTTAAACGTTTTAAAAGTAGAGGAAAGACTCTACTGTTTATTCTCAGTAAAAAATAATAAATTTTAAATTTCTCTTCAAAGTATAATACATAAATGTACAATCATTGCAAAACCAAATGGGGTTATCAGAAGAAGGTAAAGTATATAGGGTGAGAAATTCAGTGCTCGTGTGAAAAGAGAGAGAAGACCAACCGGTCAGGGAACAATGAATCATAGGATTGTTATTGAGTTATTGCTTTGAGTTCAAACAGAGCCTGCCCTCCATAGTTACTGCAAAGAAATGTCAATCTTTTTGTCTTTGCGACAGTCAGTTTATTCAAAACGTTGTTTCTTCAGCGGGGGATGGAGTGGGCCAGGGCAAACGAGATGCAGGCTCAAAAGTGGGGAGGTTGTCGACGTTTCGACCCAAGGATATGCAGGGCAATTTGTATCCTCATGGACGGGTCTTCATCAGGACGGGAAAGGTAAAAAGAGCTAAGTTACATTGTGTGCATGTAACCCCAACAGTGTGGACGGACACCTGTAACAAGAAAAATTGAAGGGCTCAATATTCAAAACCAACAAACATGAAGGTTTTTGACCAAAGGTCAGTACTCCTAAGGCACTCACCCTTTAGTGGTGTGCCACTTTGTACAAATCAATTCGGTATAGTGAAAGCCGTCCAAGCGTGCTCTCGAGTACTAAAAACAAAAATGAAAACACATAGCCATCAGTGCTGTGTTTCAATCGAACATAAAAGACAAGGACTGGACTTAGACAATACTATATCCAATGACATTACATAGAAAGCGCTAAAACACGCTAGTAGCACTCACCCTCGTTGTATAGGGCGACCGATGCTGACCAAGTAATCCGTCGCGAAATATACACGCTGTGTCTGTAGACAAATAATGTGTATTAAAGTAAACGGATCACCAGTCCAAAGGTTTTAAAAGACAAGAGAAGCTCAATTGCCAAAGTGTACCTGCTCAGTAGCACTGCGTGGCCTATCTCTGGGGGTCTGTTTTTCCGTGACTGTTGAGAGGGGCTCAAACGGCGCCAAATTAAGCGGTGGACGCGACGAGAACGTGCGCGCCACTGGGAAGCACGCTAGAGCCGCGGCCGTTGCCTAGCAACATGTGTGATTTGAAAAGAAGACAGACTTCGAGCGTAGGGAAGATTTGGAAACAAGAGTGTATGTAAACAAAGATAATAGATAACACAATTCATTTCAAACAGTACATAATTTCAGAATGTGAAAGCGGATCTATTTATAACAAAAATAATAGATAGCCCAAATCATTTTAAACAGTACATAATTCCAGAATGTAAAAGCGGATCCATGTATAAGCAGATGACAAATTCACATACACTTTCCCATGTTTGCCCGCATCATAGGATGGCAAATTCACATACAGTTTCCCATGTTGGCCCAAATCAAATGTAAAAACAGCGAGAATACATTAACCTTAATACAAAGTAGCCATTTGCCTTGTTGTTTCCTCATATTCATTGAGGCCCCGGTTGACCGTGTCAAAAATATGCATCCATTTGCATTCTCGAAGACTCAATGTACTGGCAAAATTACCGCCCCTTACATTTACTTGGACTTTCTCCAGAACCCACCAACGGATGCTTTCTGGTGGATGTCCAAAAGTCAGAAAATGCTCCACCAGGGGGGCCCCTTGTACCTTGCAGCGGATCCTGCTTGCATGTTGCAGAATCCGGGCTTTAACCTTCTGTATGGTCTGACCAACATATAGGAAACCGCAAGGGCATCTGATCGCATAAATCACGCCAGCTGAGTTACAGTTAGTTTGTTGGCGCATAGTGTGGGTGTAGTCGTTGTACGTACATTGTTTAATTTCCAAAGTCATGGGACAGTCTTTACATGAGCCACATTTATAGTGGCCGATTACTGGTGGGGTGTTCCAAAGGGTCGTTTGAATGTTGCTAGGTTTACTATGCAGGAGGGATCGGACTACATGGTCCCTCACACTCCTTCCTCTTCTAAATGCATGCATCGGAGGGTCAGGGATCCCTATGTCATCTGCCACTAGATGCCAATGGCCATTTATGATTCTCTTAATGTCACTACTCCTGGTGTTAAAAGTAGTGACACAAGTCATTCTGCTGTTCGTGTCCTTCTCTCTTGCTTTGGGCTCGAGGAGGAATTCCCTGTGACAAAACCAGGCTTTTTTTCGGGCCTTCTTGAGCAATCTGCGTGGATATCCCCTATCAGCTAGGCGCTCAATTAATAGCGAAGACTCATTGAAGAAATCAACCTTACGGCTACAGTTCCTACGCAACCTCAGGAATTGCCCGAACGGGAGATTGTCCCTGAGGTTGCGAGGATGATGGCTCGTGTAACGAAGGAGGGTGTTCCTTTCGCTAGGTTTTCTATAGAGTGTAGTTCTAAGGTGTCCCTCATCTTCAACTATACTGATGTCGAGGAAGTTAATCTGGTTGTCACTGAAGTCAAGTGAGAACTGAATGTCCTCAGATCGGCCATTGAGCCAAACGTGGAAGTTCTTTAAAAGTTCCTCACTGCCCTGCCATATCATCAAAACGTCGTCTATATAGCGTCGATATAGGACGATGTTGCCATGGAAAGGGTTGGTTTCATTGAGTATAAAATTATGCTCATAGGCGTTCATGAAGATTATAGCTAGATCCGGGGCAAAGCTTGCCCCCATGGCTACGCCCTTTGTTTGAACATAGTAGTCTCCATCAAAATAGAAGAAATTCTTCTTCATGGCAATTTCTAGAAGATCCAGAATAAAGGTTGTCGGGACCTGGCAAGGTCTCGGCCTTTCTTCAAGAACCCCTTTAATGACTTCAAGTGCAGCCTCTTGCGGGATATTGGTGTAAAGCGAAGTTACATCCATTGTTACCAATAAGTTGTTATTTCGGTCAAATGGGTACTCATCCACCAGTTGTATCACCTGCATAGTATCTCTTAAATAAGCCGTGGTTGCCTCTGCAATAGGTTTTATAAATATATCCACGTACTTACAGAGAGGTTCTAACACTGAACCACAACCGGAAACGATCGGTCGTCCCGGAGGTTTTTCTAACCGTTTATGCACCTTAGGGAGCGTGTAAATCGTCGGTAACCTAGGGTGGCTATTATTGAGGTATTGGTATTCGTGTTTGGTCAGAAAACCATCCTCTAAGGCCTTACTAGTGATCGATTTAATGTCAGTACTTATCTCATTCGTTGGATCTGTTTGGAGTTTTTTATACCGACCGATCGTTTCCGGTTGTGGTTCAGTGTTAGAACCTCTCTGTAAGTACGTGGATATATTTATAAAACCTATTGCAGAGGCAACCACGGCTTATTTAAGAGATACTATGCAGGTGATACAACTGGTGGATGAGTACCCATTTGACCGAAATAACAACTTATTGGTAACAATGGATGTAACTTCGCTTTACACCAATATCCCGCAAGAGGCTGCACTTGAAGTCATTAAAGGGGTTCTTGAAGAAAGGCCGAGACCTTGCCAGGTCCCGACAACCTTTATTCTGGATCTTCTAGAAATTGCCATGAAGAAGAATTTCTTATATTTTGATGGAGACTACTATGTTCAAACAAAGGGCGTAGCCATGGGGGCAAGCTTTGCCCCGGATCTAGCTATAATCTTCATGAACGCCTATGAGCATAATTTTATACTCAATGAAACCAACCCTTTCCATGGCAACATCGTCCTATATCGACGCTATATAGACGACGTTTTGATGATATGGCAGGGCAGTGAGGAACTTTTAAAGAACTTCCACGTTTGGCTCAATGGCCGATCTGAGGACATTCAGTTCTCACTTGACTTCAGTGACAACCAGATTAACTTCCTCGACATCAGTATAGTTGAAGATGAGGGACACCTTAGAACTACACTCTATAGAAAACCTAGCGAAAGGAACACCCTCCTTCGTTACACGAGCCATCATCCTCGCAACCTCAGGGACAATCTCCCGTTCGGGCAATTCCTGAGGTTGCGTAGGAACTGTAGCCGTAAGGTTGATTTCTTCAATGAGTCTTCGCTATTAATTGAGCGCCTAGCTGATAGGGGATATCCACGCAGATTGCTCAAGAAGGCCCGAAAAAAAGCCTGGTTTTGTCACAGGGAATTCCTCCTCGAGCCCAAAGCAAGAGAGAAGGACACGAACAGCAGAATGACTTGTGTCACTACTTTTAACACCAGGAGTAGTGACATTAAGAGAATCATAAATGGCCATTGGCATCTAGTGGCAGATGACATAGGGATCCCTGACCCTCCGATGCATGCATTTAGAAGAGGAAGGAGTGTGAGGGACCATGTAGTCCGATCCCTCCTGCATAGTAAACCTAGCAACATTCAAACGACCCTTTGGAACACCCCACCAGTAATCGGCCACTATAAATGTGGCTCATGTAAAGCCTGTCCCATGACTTTGGAAATTAAACAATGTACGTACAACGACTACACCCACACTATGCGCCAACAAACTAACTGTAACTCAGCTGGCGTGATTTATGCGATCAGATGCCCTTGCGGTTTCCTATATGTTGGTCAGACCATACAGAAGGTTAAAGCCCGGATTCTGCAACATGCAAGCAGGATCCGCTGCAAGGTACAAGGGGCCCCCCTGGTGGAGCATTTTCTGACTTTTGGACATCCACCAGAAAGCATCCGTTGGTGGGTTCTGGAGAAAGTCCAAGTAAATGTAAGGGGCGGTAATTTTGCCAGTACATTGAGTCTTCGAGAATGCAAATGGATGCATATTTTTGACACGGTCAACCGGGGCCTCAATGAATATGAGGAAACAACAAGGCAAATGGCTACTTTGTATTAAGGTTAATGTATTCTCGCTGTTTTTACGTTTGATTTGGGCCAACATGGGAAACTGTATGTGAATTTGCCATCCTATGATGCGGGCAAACATGGGAAAGTGTATGTGAATTTGTCATCTGCTTATACATGGATCCGCATTTACATTCTGAAATTATGTACTGTTTAAAATGATTTGGGCTATCTATTATTTTTGTTATAAATAGATCCGCTTTCACATTCTGAAATTATGTACTGTTTGAAATGAATTGTGTTATCTATTATCTTTGTTTACATACACTCTTGTTTCCAAATCTTCCCTACGCCGAAGTCTGTCTTCTTTTCAAATCACACATGTTGCTAGGCAACGGCCGCGGCTCTAGCGTGCTTCCCAGTGGCGCGCACGTTCTCGTCGCGTCCACCGCTTAATTTGGCGCCGTTTGAGCCCCTCTCAACAGTCACGGAAAAACAGACCCCCAGCGATAGGCCACGCAGTGCTACTGAGCAGGTACACTTTGGCAATTGAGCTTCTCTTGTCTTTTAAAACCTTTGGACTGGTGATCCGTTTACTTTAATACACATTATTTGTCTACAGACACAGCGTGTATATTTCGCGACGGATTACTTGGTCAGCATCGGTCGCCCTATACAACGAGGGTGAGTGCTACTAGCGTGTTTTAGCGCTTTCTATGTAATGTCATTGGATATAGTATTGTCTAAGTCCAGTCCTTGTCTTTTATGTTCGATTGAAACACAGCACTGATGGCTATGTGTTTTCATTTTTGTTTTTAGTACTCGAGAGCACGCTTGGACGGCTTTCACTATACCGAATTGATTTGTACAAAGTGGCACACCACTAAAGGGTGAGTGCCTTAGGAGTACTGACCTTTGGTCAAAAACCTTCATGTTTGTTGGTTTTGAATATTGAGCCCTTCAATTTTTCTTGTTACAGGTGTCCGTCCACACTGTTGGGGTTACATGCACACAATGTAACTTAGCTCTTTTTACCTTTCCCGTCCTGATGAAGACCCGTCCATGAGGATACAAATTGCCCTGCATATCCTTGGGTCGAAACGTCGACAACCTCCCCACTTTTGAGCCTGCATCTCGTTTGCCCTGGCCCACTCCATCCCCCGCTGAAGAAACAACGTTTTGAATAAACTGACTGTCGCAAAGACAAAAAGATTGACATTTCTTTGCAGTAACTATGGAGGGCAGGCTCTGTTTGAACTCAAAGCAATAACTCAATAACAATCCTATGATTCATTGTTCCCTGACCGGTTGGTCTTCTCTCTCTTTTCACACGAGCACTGAATTTCTCACCCTATATACTTTACCTTCTTCTGATAACCCCATTTGGTTTTGCAATGATTGTACATTTATGTATTATACCTTGAAGAGAAATTTAAAATTTATTATTTTTTACTGAGAATAAACAGTAGAGTCTTTCCTCTACTTTTAAAACGTTTAAACTGACCTTTTGTGTGTACATTGGACATCTGTTTGCTTGTTTGTTGGGCTTTTTGTGTTTTTGTTATCTGAAAGATCTATTTCGCATGGTAAAAGAATGGAATAATGTTTTTGAATTAATATCAAACATTGTGTGTGAAATTGTTGTCTAGGACCACTTTTTCTGTAATAACCAGTACCCAGGTCCTAGGACTTTAAGTGGGTTACCCCGTATATCATAACGGTCTCTTGTGCAGGAATTCCTGCGAGGGTGTTTTGTATGTTAAGTGTACTCATTGTGTGTAAACTTTGTATGAGTGTCTATCCCGAAGAATTGAGTTAGGTTATGGCCGAAAAAGACACTTTATCGTATAGTGAGGATTATATCAACAAACTCATTGAGGCCCAGAAGGGTGGCAGCTTTTTGGGGCGCTCTACAACTCCGATTGACCTCACGTTGAATGATAAAATCAATAAAGTTGAAAGATTAGAGAAAAAACTAATCCGTACTAGGCTACATGGCCATGTATTGACTCAATACTTGCAGGCAAATGTGATTCCTATAGGTTTACAGGTGAGAAACGAACCAGCAATATTTATTGACAATCCCAACTTCAAGGGCAAATTCAGTTTCATCAGTAACAATTGCTCCAGGCACTGGATGGTGCTTGGAGTTGAGACTGCCCTTGAAGAAGTGGAGCGCCTGATAAAAGAAATTGCAGACCTTAGGAAGGAGATAATAGACGACAAGGCCTTGAACAACGCGAAAGAAGCGTTGGAGCGCCTGGAAAAAACTTTAAAAGACTTCGATACTTTCTCCCAGTCGACTAAATTGCATAAATTAGCGAAGGACCTTAAGTTCTATGATAAGAAAACGGTCTACCCATATCTGACGGAGGGGTACTATAAGCAAGAGTCCCAGGGGAGGTTTTCAACAAGGGGGAGGGGTGGCTATAGGAAATACACCACCTTTTCCGACTCCTCTGCCACCAGCAATTCAGAAAACGAGCAGGAAAGACCAGGCACCAGCAGTAATCCATACCCTGACTACTCAAATACTTTTTTAGAGGAGGAACAATGGGGAGGGTACCAAGGCAGAGGCCGTCCCTGGGGGAGACCCAGGGGTCGGGGACAATCGAACTGGAATCAAGGGAGGGGTGGAACAGGAAAGAAACAGGTCCACTTCAGACAGGAACAACATGGGGACATCAGAACACGGCAGAAACATTACAGGTGGTAGCTTCTCAACCTGAAACTAAACAAAACAGCTCGATAATCAATTTGTCCACCTATGTCCTGAAACCAGAAGAGGCAAAAATACTAGAAAAGGGCCTCTCTTTTGTCCCCACCAGCATTCCCAACACATTTAACTTGAAGACCGAGCTACACCAGTTTTTCAGAAAGGTGAGACTAAAACACCATTTTAATAAAGTCCCTTTCAAACCAGTTTTTAGCAATACTGGTCTACGGGCTCCCTCCACTTTTACACCATCGGCACAAATGATATCCAACAAAATTCTTACATTTGAGCAGGTAGTGATGAGGGACATTAACCAGGTGTTAGCCAAAAAGAAATACACGAAATTCAACATTAGTAAACAAGAGAGACAGGCTCTGGAAACATTGAAACAAAACCCTGATATTGTGATCAAACCAGCCGACAAGGGTGGGGCGATCGTTATACAGAGCAGGATTGATTATAAGGATGAGATAATCTCACAACTTGGGGTGGAAGGCAATTATAAAAAACTCCAAACAGATCCAACGAATGAGATAAGTACTGACATTAAATCGATCACTAGTAAGGCCTTAGAGGATGGTTTTCTGACCAAACACGAATACCAATACCTCAATAATAGCCACCCTAGGTTACCGACGATTTACACGCTCCCTAAGGTGCATAAACGGTTAGAAAAACCTCCGGGACGACCGATCGTTTCCGGTTGTGGTTCAGTGTTAGAACCTCTCTGTAAGTACGTGGATATATTTATAAAACCTATTGCAGAGGCAACCACGGCTTATTTAAGAGATACTATGCAGGTGATACAACTGGTGGATGAGTACCCATTTGACCGAAATAACAACTTATTGGTAACAATGGATGTAACTTCGCTTTACACCAATATCCCGCAAGAGGCTGCACTTGAAGTCATTAAAGGGGTTCTTGAAGAAAGGCCGAGACCTTGCCAGGTCCCGACAACCTTTATTCTGGATCTTCTAGAAATTGCCATGAAGAAGAATTTCTTCTATTTTGATGGAGACTACTATGTTCAAACAAAGGGCGTAGCCATTGGGGCAAGCTTTGCCCCGGATCTAGCTATAATCTTCATGAACGCCTATGAGCATAATTTTATACTCAATGAAACCAACCCTTTCCATGGCAACATCGTCCTATATCGACGCTATATAGACGACGTTTTGATGATATGGCAGGGCAGTGAGGAACTTTTAAAGAACTTCCACGTTTGGCTCAATGGCCGATCTGAGGACATTCAGTTCTCACTTGACTTCAGTGACAACCAGATTAACTTCCTCGACATCAGTATAGTTGAAGATGAGGGACACCTTAGAACTACACTCTATAGAAAACCTAGCGAAAGGAACACCCTCCTTCGTTACACGAGCCATCATCCTCGCAACCTCAGGGACAATCTCCCGTTCGGGCAATTCCTGAGGTTGCGTAGGAACTGTAGCCGTAAGGTTGATTTCTTCAATGAGTCTTCGCTATTAATTGAGCGCCTAGCTGATAGGGGATATCCACGCAGATTGCTCAAGAAGGCCCGAAAAAAAGCCTGGTTTTGTCACAGGGAATTCCTCCTCGAGCCCAAAGCAAGAGAGAAGGACACGAACAGCAGAATGACTTGTGTCACTACTTTTAACACCAGGAGTAGTGACATTAAGAGAATCATAAATGGCCATTGGCATCTAGTGGCAGATGACATAGGGATCCCTGACCCTCGGATGCATGCATTTAGAAGAGGAAGGAGTGTGAGGGACCATGTAGTCCGATCCCTCCTGCATAGTAAACCTAGCAACATTCAAACGACCCTTTGGAACACCCCACCAGTAATCGGCCACTATAAATGTGGCTCATGTAAAGCCTGTCCCATGACTTTGGAAATTAAACAATGTACGTACAACGACTACACCCACACTATGCGCCAACAAACTAACTGTAACTCAGCTGGCGTGATTTATGCGATCAGATGCCCTTGCGGTTTCCTATATGTTGGTCAGACCATACAGAAGGTTAAAGCCCGGATTCTGCAACATGCAAGCAGGATCCGCTGCAAGGTACAAGAGGCCCCCCTGGTGGAGCATTTTCTGACTTTTGGACATCCACCAGAAAGCATCCGTTGGTGGGTTCTGGAGAAAGTCCAAGTAAATGTAAGGGGCGGTAATTTTGCCAGTACATTGAGTCTTCGAGAATGCAAATGGATGCATATTTTTGACACGGTCAACCGGGGCCTCAATGAATATGAGGAAACAACAAGGCAAATGGCTACTTTGTATTAAGGTTAATGTATTCTCGCTGTTTTTACGTTTGATTTGGGCCAACATGGGAAACTGTATGTGAATTTGCCATCCTATGATGCGGGCAAACATGGGAAAGTGTATGTGAATTTGTCATCTGCTTATACATGGATCCGCTTTTACATTCTGGAATTATGTACTGTTTAAAATGATTTGGGCTATCTATTATTTTTGTTATAAATAGATCCGCTTTCACATTCTGAAATTATGTACTGTTTGAAATGAATTGTGTTATCTATTATCTTTGTTTACATACACTCTTGTTTCCTAATCTTCCCTACGCTCGAAGTCTGTCTTCTTTTCAAATCACACATGTTGCTAGGCAACGGCCGCGGCTCTAGCGTGCTTCCCAGTGGCGCGCACGTTCTCGTCGCGTCCACCGCTTAATTTGGCGCCGTTTGAGCCCCTCTCAACAGTCACGGAAAAACAGACCCCCAGAGATAGGCCACGCAGTGCTACTGAGCAGGTACACTTTGGCAATTGAGCTTCTCTTGTCTTTTAAAACCTTTGGACTGGTGATCCGTTTACTTTAATACACATTATTTGTCTACAGACACAGCGTGTATATTTCGCGACGGATTACTTGGTCAGCATCGGTCGCCCTATACAACGAGGGTGAGTGCTACTAGCGTGTTTTAGCGCTTTCTATGTAATGTCATTGGATATAGTATTGTCTAAGTCCAGTCCTTGTCTTTTATGTTCGATTGAAACACAGCACTGATGGCTATGTGTTTTCATTTTTGTTTTTAGTACTCGAGAGCACGCTTGGACGGCTTTCACTATACCGAATTGATTTGTACAAAGTGGCACACCACTAAAGGGTGAGTGCCTTAGGAGTACTGACCTTTGGTCAAAAACCTTCATGTTTGTTGGTTTTGAATATTGAGCCCTTCAATTTTTCTTGTTACAGGTGTCCGTCCACACTGTTGGGGTTACATGCACACAATGTAACTTAGCTCTTTTTACCTTTCCCGTCCTGATGAAGACCCGTCCATGAGGATACAAATTGCCCTGCATATCCTTGGGTCGAAACGTCGACAACCTCCCCACTTTTGAGCCTGCATCTCGTTTGCCCTGGCCCACTCCATCCCCCGCTGAAGAAACAACGTTTTGAATAAACTGACTGTCGCAAAGACAAAAAGATTGACATTTCTTTGCAGTAACTATGGAGGGCAGGCTCTGTTTGAACTCAAAGCAATAACTCAATAACAATCCTATGATTCATTGTTCCCTGACCGGTTGGTCTTCTCTCTCTTTTCACACGAGCACTGAATTTCTCACCCTATATACTTTACCTTCTTCTGATAACCCCATTTGGTTTTGCAATGATTGTACATTTATGTATTATACCTTGAAGAGAAATTTAAAATTTATTATTTTTTACTGAGAATAAACAGTAGAGTCTTTCCTCTACTTTTAAAACGTTTAAACTGACCTTTTGTGTGTACATTGGACATCTGTTTGCTTGTTTGTTGGGCTTTTTGTGTTTTTGTTATCTGAAAGATCTATTTCGCATGGTAAAAGAATGGAATAATGTTTTTGAATTAATATCAAACATTGTGTGTGAAATTGTTGTCTAGGACCACTTTTTCTGTAATAACCAGTACCCAGGTCCTAGGACTTTAAGTGGGTTACCCCGTATATCATAACGGTCTCTTGTGCAGGAATTCCTGCGAGGGTGTTTTGTATGTTAAGTGTACTCATTGTGTGTAAACTTTGTATGAGTGTCTATCCCGAAGAATTGAGTTAGGTTATGGCCGAAAAAGACACTTTATCGTATAGTGAGGATTATATCAACAAACTCATTGAGGCCCAGAAGGGTGGCAGCTTTTTGGGGCGCTCTACAACTCCGATTGACCTCACGTTGAATGATAAAATCAATAAAGTTGAAAGATTAGAGAAAAAACTAATCCGTACTAGGCTACATGGCCATGTATTGACTCAATACTTGCAGGCAAATGTGATTCCTATAGGTTTACAGGTGAGAAACGAACCAGCAATATTTATTGACAATCCCAACTTCAAGGGCAAATTCAGTTTCATCAGTAACAATTGCTCCAGGCACTGGATGGTGCTTGGAGTTGAGACTGCCCTTGAAGAAGTGGAGCGCCTGATAAAAGAAATTGCAGACCTTAGGAAGGAGATAATAGACGACAAGGCCTTGAACAACGCGAAAGAAGCGTTGGAGCGCCTGGAAAAAACTTTAAAAGACTTCGATACTTTCTCCCAGTCGACTAAATTGGATAAATTAGCGAAGGACCTTAAGTTCTATGATAAGAAAACGGTCTACCCATATCTGACGGAGGGGTACTATAAGCAAGAGTCCCAGGGGAGGTTTTCAACAAGGGGGAGGGGTGGCTATAGGAAATACACCACCTTTTCCGACTCCTCTGCCACCAGCAATTCAGAAAACGAGCAGGAAAGACCAGGCACCAGCAGTAATCCATACCCTGACTACTCAAATACTTTTTTAGAGGAGGAACAATGGGGAGGGTACCAAGGCAGAGGCCGTCCCTGGGGGAGACCCAGGGGTCGGGGACAATCGAACTGGAATCAAGGGAGGGGTGGAACAGGAAAGAAACAGGTCCACTTCAGACAGGAACAACATGGGGACATCAGAACACGGCAGAAACATTACAGGTGGTAGCTTCTCAACCTGAAACTAAACAAAACAGCTCGATAATCAATTTGTCCACCTATGTCCTGAAACCAGAAGAGGCAAAAATACTAGAAAAGGGCCTCTCTTTTGTCCCCACCAGCATTCCCAACACATTTAACTTGAAGACCGAGCTACACCAGTTTTTCAGAAAGGTGAGACTAAAACACCATTTTAATAAAGTCCCTTTCAAACCAGTTTTTAGCAATACTGGTCTACGGCCTCCCTCCACTTTTACACCATCGGCACAAATGATATCCAACAAAATTCTTACATTTGAGCAGGTAGTGATGAGGGACATTAACCAGGTGTTAGCCAAAAAGAAATACACGAAATTCAACATTAGTAAACAAGAGAGACAGGCTCTGGAAACATTGAAACAAAACCCTGATATTGTGATCAAACCAGCCGACAAGGGTGGGGCGATCGTTATACAGAGCAGGATTGATTATAAGGATGAGATAATCTCACAACTTGGGGTGGAAGGCAATTATAAAAAACTCCAAACAGATCCAACGAATGAGATAAGTACTGACATTAAATCGATCACTAGTAAGGCCTTAGAGGATGGTTTTCTGACCAAACACGAATACCAATACCTCAATAATAGCCACCCTAGGTTACCGACGATTTACACGCTCCCTAAGGTGCATAAACGGTTAGAAAAACCTCCGGGACGACCGATCGTTTCCGGTTGTGGTTCAGTGTTAGAACCTCTCTGTAAGTACGTGGATATATTTATAAAACCTATTGCAGAGGCAACCACGGCTTATTTAAGAGATACTATGCAGGTGATACAACTGGTGGATGAGTACCCATTTGACCGAAATAACAACTTATTGGTAACAATGGATGTAACTTCGCTTTACACCAATATCCCGCAAGAGGCTGCACTTGAAGTCATTAAAGGGGTTCTTGAAGAAAGGCCGAGACCTTGCCAGGTCCCGACAACCTTTATTCTGGATCTTCTAGAAATTGCCATGAAGAAGAATTTCTTCTATTTTGATGGAGACTACTATGTTCAAACAAAGGGCGTAGCCATGGGGGCAAGCTTTGCCCCGGATCTAGCTATAATCTTCATGAACGCCTATGAGCATAATTTTATACTCAATGAAACCAACCCTTTCCATGGCAACATCGTCCTATATCGACGCTATATAGACGACGTTTTGATGATATGGCAGGGCAGTGAGGAACTTTTAAAGAACTTCCACGTTTGGCTCAATGGCCGATCTGAGGACATTCAGTTCTCACTTGACTTCAGTGACAACCAGATTAACTTCCTCGACATCAGTATAGTTGAAGATGAGGGACACCTTAGAACTACACTCTATAGAAAACCTAGCGAAAGGAACACCCTCCTTCGTTACACGAGCCATCATCCTCGCAACCTCAGGGACAATCTCCCGTTCGGGCAATTCCTGAGGTTGCGTAGGAACTGTAGCCGTAAGGTTGATTTCTTCAATGAGTCTTCGCTATTAATTGAGCGCCTAGCTGATAGGGGATATCCACGCAGATTGCTCAAGAAGGCCCGAAAAAAAGCCTGGTTTTGTCACAGGGAATTCCTCCTCGAGCCCAAAGCAAGAGAGAAGGACACGAACAGCAGAATGACTTGTGTCACTACTTTTAACACCAGGAGTAGTGACATTAAGAGAATCATAAATGGCCATTGGCATCTAGTGGCAGATGACATAGGGATCCCTGACCCTCCGATGCATGCATTTAGAAGAGGAAGGAGTGTGAGGGACCATGTAGTCCGATCCCTCCTGCATAGTAAACCTAGCAACATTCAAACGACCCTTTGGAACACCCCACCAGTAATCGGCCACTATAAATGTGGCTCATGTAAAGCCTGTCCCATGACTTTGGAAATTAAACAATGTACGTACAACGACTACACCCACACTATGCGCCAACAAACTAACTGTAACTCAGCTGGCGTGATTTATGCGATCAGATGCCCTTGCGGTTTCCTATATGTTGGTCAGACCATACAGAAGGTTAAAGCCCGGATTCTGCAACATGCAAGCAGGATCCGCTGCAAGGTACAAGGGGCCCCCCTGGTGGAGCATTTTCTGACTTTTGGACATCCACCAGAAAGCATCCGTTGGTGGGTTCTGGAGAAAGTCCAAGTAAATGTAAGGGGCGGTAATTTTGCCAGTACATTGAGTCTTCGAGAATGCAAATGGATGCATATTTTTGACACGGTCAACCGGGGCCTCAATGAATATGAGGAAACAACAAGGCAAATGGCTACTTTGTATTAAGGTTAATGTATTCTCGCTGTTTTTACGTTTGATTTGGGCCAACATGGGAAACTGTATGTGAATTTGCCATCCTATGATGCGGGCAAACATGGGAAAGTGTATGTGAATTTGTCATCTGCTTATACATGGATCCGCTTTTACATTCTGGAATTATGTACTGTTTAAAATGATTTGGGCTATCTATTATTTTTGTTATAAATAGATCCGCTTTCACATTCTGAAATTATGTACTGTTTGAAATGAATTGTGTTATCTATTATCTTTGTTTACATACACTCTTGTTTCCTAATCTTCCCTACGCTCGAAGTCTGTCTTCTTTTCAAATCACACATGTTGCTAGGCAACGGCCGCGGCTCTAGCGTGCTTCCCAGTGGCGCGCACGTTCTCGTCGCGTCCACCGCTTAATTTGGCGCCGTTTGAGCCCCTCTCAACAGTCACGGAAAAACAGACCCCCAGAGATAGGCCACGCAGTGCTACTGAGCAGGTACACTTTGGCAATTGAGCTTCTCTTGTCTTTTAAAACCTTTGGACTGGTGATCCGTTTACTTTAATACACATTATTTGTCTACAGACACAGCGTGTATATTTCGCGACGGATTACTTGGTCAGCATCGGTCGCCCTATACAACGAGGGTGAGTGCTACTAGCGTGTTTTAGCGCTTTCTATGTAATGTCATTGGATATAGTATTGTCTAAGTCCAGTCCTTGTCTTTTATGTTCGATTGAAACACAGCACTGATGGCTATGTGTTTTCATTTTTGTTTTTAGTACTCGAGAGCACGCTTGGACGGCTTTCACTATACCGAATTGATTTGTACAAAGTGGCACACCACTAAAGGGTGAGTGCCTTAGGAGTACTGACCTTTGGTCAAAAACCTTCATGTTTGTTGGTTTTGAATATTGAGCCCTTCAATTTTTCTTGTTACAGGTGTCCGTCCACACTGTTGGGGTTACATGCACACAATGTAACTTAGCTCTTTTTACCTTTCCCGTCCTGATGAAGACCCGTCCATGAGGATACAAATTGCCCTGCATATCCTTGGGTCGAAACGTCGACAACCTCCCCACTTTTGAGCCTGCATCTCGTTTGCCCTGGCCCACTCCATCCCCCGCTGAAGAAACAACGTTTTGAATAAACTGACTGTCGCAAAGACAAAAAGATTGACATTTCTTTGCAGTAACTATGGAGGGCAGGCTCTGTTTGAACTCAAAGCAATAACTCAATAACAATCCTATGATTCATTGTTCCCTGACCGGTTGGTCTTCTCTCTCTTTTCACACGAGCACTGAATTTCTCACCCTATATACTTTACCTTCTTCTGATAACCCCATTTGGTTTTGCAATGATTGTACATTTATGTATTATACCTTGAAGAGAAATTTAAAATTTATTATTTTTTACTGAGAATAAACAGTAGAGTCTTTCCTCTACTTTTAAAATGTTTAAACTGACCTTTTGTGTGTACATTGGACATCTGTTTGCTTGTTTGTTGGGCTTTTTGTGTTTTTGTTATCTGAAAGATCTATTTCGCATGGTAAAAGAATGGAATAATGTTTTTGAATTAATATCAAACATTGTGTGTGAAATTGTTGTCTAGGACCACTTTTTCTGTAATTACCATTCCCCCCAGGCTCAAGTTGAATGGGTGATCACTCATGATAATTAGTGCTACACACCTCAGTAACGGTAGGACCCACACTGCTTGTGCTCTTCTTTCATGCCTGAAATTGAGTACATCACAGGTGGCAGCAAAAATATAAAGTTGTAAACACACTTATCATTGTAGGTCCAATGATTTCCTCCCAGATTCCAAGACCCACAGTGACTTCTCCTACAAGGTTGTCTGTGACATCTGGTCAGGGACCACACACTGAGCAGATGCGGGGCCATGGTAAGTAAACCCAAGAATAATGTACCTGAATGCTCATGCCCATGAAAGTGCCTTTAATCTCTCCTGTATTTTGTATGTGTTTTATATGGTATAGCAGCCCGTTCCGACGTTGTCCGGGTATGAAATAGAATGTGTGTAATGTGACACGCCCATTTGCGTGTGCCCCCACTTGAGGGCCATCGGCGACCGTCAAACAATTAGAATTGTGTGAGTCTTGAATGATTGTTTCCCGCAGTAAACACCCATTATTCCTCAACTTTCATCCCGCATACCATCACTCTGCATACTTTCAATACGAAAGTACCATGACTCTGCAATGCCATTATAAAGCATGGCATTACATTTTATATGCTTTTACCACGCATACATTTGCAACGAAATTCGTTGTAAATGTATGAATGGTAAAAGCATGTTTTTTTCAATGTTTGGATAAGGTAAGTATGGGTATAGGGGTATATGTTTTGGGGTACTGAGGTATATGTTTTGGGGTGTTTGGGTATTTTAAGGGTTCAGATATAGTTTTGGGTTACGGGGTACAGGGGTATTTTTAGGGTTTAGGGATAGGTATGGGTTTTGGGTTACAGGGGTATTTTTAGGGTTCAGGGCTATGTTTGGGTTTTGGGGTACAGGGGTATTTTTAGGGTTCAGGGGTTGGTTTGGGTTTTGGTGTACAGGGGTATTTTAGGGTTCAGGGATATGTTTGGGTTTTGGGTTACAGGTTTTTTTTTAGGGTTCATGGCTAGGTTTGGCTATTGGATACAGGTGTATTTTTAGGGTTCAGGGCTAGGTTTGGATTTTGGGGTGCAGGGGTATTTTATGGTTCAGGGGTAGGTTTGGGTTTTGGGGTACAGAGGTATTTTTAGGGTTCAGGGCTAGGTTTTGGTTTTGGGTACAGGGGTATTTTTAGGGTTCAGGGCTAGGTTTGGGTTTTAGGGTACAGGAGTATTTTATGGTTCAGGGGTACGTTTGGGTTTTGGGGTACAGAGGTATTTTTAGGGTTCAGGGCTAGGTTTAGGTTTTGGAGTACAGGGGTATTTTAGGGTTCAGGGCTAGGTTTGGGTTTTGGGGTACAGGTGTATTTTTAGGGTTCAGGGCTAGGTTTGCTGAAGAGCATCGGTGTGGGTCATAAAAAAATAGGAACAGCGGGAAACGAATATGTGATGATATTCCGCAAACCAACATTCCGCATACCATCACTCCGCAATTTTTATAACGCAGGACTATTACTCCGCAAAGCCATCATTTCTAAAACTTTTACAACCCATATGACTTTATCACGCATGCCATTATAACGCAAATGCATGTGTGGTAAAGTCATATACATTGTAAAAGTACATTATTAAAACATTAAATATATGTAACATTTATTCTTTTAAATTGCATTATTTATATTATTTTTATTTATTTATTATTTTATTTTATTACCTTTTACACCCTAAAAACTAATCCCATCGTGGTCCCTTTAAATACCCCTGCACCCCATAATCATTCCCACAGCGTTTGTCACAGCCCCAGCCTGTCACGCCCCCAGCATGCCCCTTGATGCGGCACAGTTGCGTAATTGGCGCTTGTATGTACGACTCACATGGCATGAAGTGCGGAATGTACCACACGCCCCCAGCATTTGTCACGCCCCCAGCACACGCCCACAGCAGTTTGAGTCACACCCCTTGCACACGCCCACAGCAGAACGCAGACACGCCCACAAGGGACTACTTTGCTGGCACGGTTCTTTTACCTTTTAAATGTATATTGTGGCCGTCTGCATAGCCTATGTCATTCTGCTGCAACTGCCCTTTCCAATGCTGTATTGGGTGTTGTGATTGGTGCTGTGGTTACTGAGATTACCCGCCTCAATGGTTTGGGCTCTCTCTTTATATTATTAGTATGGATTTAACCACATACCAGATAACACCATGTTGGCTAGTGAAAGGATGACACAAAATGTATGAGAAGTGAGTGCTGGATGGACATCAAAATAGTATCTAGTGTCATATTGAGTGTACCAGACACAACTGGATTGTAATTCAATGATATGAAAACTCCCTATCACAATTCTAATGGACAAATCATGTTGAAATTGGTGTGGATGAGGGTCGCACTGGTGCCAGTTGTGTACTTTTGTGATGGATATATGGGATGCTACGGTGAATCTTCAAGAAGTTACATTATAAAATCTCTTGGCTGAAAGGTACAACACAAATCCAGTGTAGGCGGCAACCATCAAATCTTCACAACTTACCCACAATGTGGGATCTGAGTCAAATGTTGCATTCTGCTTGCCTCCTCCTTTTACTGTATCCAACGAGATAAGTGAGTGTATAACATATGAGGTTAGGATGTCTGCTGTACAAGACATCATCTGTTGTCAGCTTAGTTTCACCCTGATGTAGTAAATGGATTATGAGAACAGAGGACACTCAAAGGATGGACATTAAAAATGTGTGATCTCTCAAACCAAAATTAGCTTTCTGACTTCACAGGTAGGGAAGCACAAATGACACACAAAATGTACCTGACTATTGCACATCTCATATATGAACTGATTTGCAAATGTGAAACTGGTCAGCCTGTCGATGTACACTCCTTTTTATTCATCAATAGACAATATCATACTCATGAGCCATGTTAGTCTTAACGGTGAAGGTGTACTCAATGTAATCCGGGGCGTCCTGATTATTTCTCCCCTTCCTTCAAATATCAGTAATATTCTCAAACACGTTTGTCTGTTGATGTGTCATCTCATTGATGTGAGCACTGTGTGGAGGTAACAGCTGGCAATTACTGCATGCAAGGGGACCCACATGTAAAGTCCATGAGGTAAACATGCTGCACATTGTCCTGGAATATCCTATCAATGGTCATTGAGAATGACATATACATGTTAGCTCATAACTACCATCTGGTGTACTGAAATATGGACATGTATGTCTCATCACAGCTGCTGACAGGATGACACCAGTACAGTGTACAACACCATCGCTGGGAATGCAAGACATCCTGGCTGCAGCAGTGAAACCCTCGCACATGTCCATCAGGTAAATGTGGCATGAAGTGTTTCCCTATCAATCAATCAATCAAGAATTTGTAGAGCGCACTACTTACCCGCGAGGGTCTCAAGGTGTTGGGGAAAAAAGGGGGGATGCTACTGGTCGAACAGCCAGGTCTTGAGTAGCCTACTGAAGGGTGGCAGGTCTTGGGTCTGTTGTAGGCTGAGTGGAAGGGTGTTCCAGGTCTTGGCGGCGAGGTGGGAGAAGGATCTGCCACAGGTGGTTGTTCTTCGAATGCGAGGGACAGTGGCGAGGTCAGCAGAGCGGAGCTGGCAGTTGTGGATGTAGAAGAAGAGTCGTCTGTTGAGGTAGGCTGGGCCGGTCTTGTGGAGAGCCTTGTGTGCGTAGATGAGGAGTTTGACGGAGATCCACTTGTTGACAGGGAGCCTGTGCAGGTTTCTCAGGTGGGGTTGATGTGGCTGTGGTGTGGTACGTCAAGGATCAGGCGTGCAGAGGCATTTTGAATGCATTGCAGTTGTTTGATGAGCTTGGCCGGGGCTCCTGCATAGAGGGCATTTCCATAGTCGAGTCTGCTACTGATGAGGGCCTGGGTGACTGTTCTTCTTGTATCTGTCGGGAAACACCTGTAGATCTTGCGGAGCATGCGGAGGGTGTTGCAGCAGGAGGAAGAGAATGCGTTGACTTGCTTGGTCATGGAGAGCGTTAAGTCGAGGATGACTCCCAGATTGCGTGCGTATTTCGTGGGTTTTGGGGCTGCCCCCAGTGTCATTGGCCCCCAGGAGTCGTCCCAGGCTGGAGCTGAAGATGAGGACCTCCGTCTTGTCCGTGTTCAGCTGTAGGCGGCTGCTCTTCATCCAATCGGCAACGGCCTTCACTCCTTTGTGGAGGTTGGATTTGACAGTGAGGGGGTCCTTGGTGAGGAACAGGATCAGTTGGGTGTTGTCGGCGCTGGAGATTATGTTGAGGTCGTGCTGTCGGGTGATGTGTGCGAGCGGGGCCATGTAGATGTTTAACAGTGTCGGGCTGAGGGATGATCTCTGGGGTATGCCGCAGATGATCTTGGAGTCTTCGGATCGGAATTGGGGGAGGCAGACGCTCTGGGTTCTACCGGAGAGGAAGGAGGTGATCCATTCCAGGACCATGTCTCGGATCCCTGTGTCGTGGAGGCGTGCGCGTAGTGTGCGGTGGCAGACAGTGTTGAAAGCGGCGTACAGGTCCATGAGGATGAGGGCCGCTGTCTCACTGTTGTCCGGTAAACATCCTTCACAACGCGGTCAAAACACTGCGGTGCCATTACGACGCGTCTTTTACAATGCAAGTCGTTACCACGACTTGCGGGGTAGGGCGCTCTAGACTAAGGAATAGTAGATTTACTATTCCAACACCTTCCCTACTGTACGTAGGCTGGAATTGGAATAGTAAATCTTACTATTCCTAAGTCCAGCACCCTACAGATCAAGTTGTGGTAACGCAACGTAAAAGATGCGTTGTGATGTACCGCGATCATTTTGATCGCGTTGTAACATCATACATCCCTGTTGTCCAGCAGGGTCCTGATGTTATCGGTAGCAGCGATGAGGGCAGTCCGGGTGCTGTGGTTGCCTCGGAACCCTGACTGGGATGGGTGCAGGATGCTGTTCTCTTTGAGGTATCTGGTTAGCTGTCTGTTGACGATCTTCTCGATGACCTTGGCTGGGAACGGAAGCAGGGAGATGGGCCAGAAGTTCCTGAGGTCTCTCGGGTCCGCCTTCGGTTTTTGAAGTAGAGTGTTGATCTCGACGTGTTTCCAACTCTCTGGGAAGGTCGCGATCTAGAAGGAGAGATTGATGACATTGCACAGGTGGGGTGCGATGGAGCATGATCTGGTGCAGAAAAGGGTCTGAATGGGAGCCGGACTGGATTGTGCTCATGATCTTGATGGTGTCATCGATGTTCACATTGGCCCAGGCTGGCAAGGGGCTGTGGTTGATGGTGTGCAGAGAGTCTGGTGTGTCGATGTCTGTTGGGGCTGGCTGGATGTTGAAGCTGTCATGGATGTCGGCGATCTTGTGGTGGAAGAAGGTGGCGAGATAATCGCACAGGGATGGCGATGGCGTGATGTCGTTGGAACTGGGTTGGAGAGTTCCTTCACAATATTGAAGAGCTCCATGCTTTTGTGTGCATTGTTGTCGAGGGGATCTTTGAAGGAGGTCCTCTTGGCGGACCTGATGAGGTGATGGTGGTTGGGGATGGCGTCTTTGTGGGCTGCGTATCTGTCCGGTATCTTTTCACTGTGCCATTTCTTCTCTAGTTTCCAGCAGGTTCGCTTGGAGGCTAGGAGTCCTGGGGTGAACCAGCTGGCTCTCTTGCTGGTGTCTCTGCAGGTAGCTTTCTTCAGTGGGGCGAGGGTGTTGGCACAGTTGTCGATCCTTCGTCTGAGGTTGCGGGCAGCGTCGTCGGTGGTGGAGGGGTTGGTGGCTGGGCTGAGAGCGAGGTTTGCCTGTAGTTGGTCCTCGGTGACTTTGCTCCAGCAGTGGTGGGGGATCTGTTGGGTGCGGTGGTATTGCTGAAGGAGTCGTGGTAGCTTGAGGAGAAGACGGGGTCGAGTGTGTGATTAGCGGAATCAAAACCATGACTAAGATCAAAATCCCCTTTTGCATAAAACCTGCAAATGGGGCTCACAAAGTTACATACATATCATAAGTCTCACATGTGCCTGTTTGTAAATTAGTAATACAGATGATTGAGAATATTACAGGTTTCCTTTGCCCACTCTTGTCCAAATCTATGGGGGTCTATGCACATGTAAGAGAACATTTTATTGAAAACAAGTTTTTGGCATTCTTTTTCCGTGATTGCTCGGTGTTTGTACAAGGAAAGGTTCCTGTTTTCCTACATCGCCTCTTTCACGCAGTTTATTATTCTCCATAGCGTCCTTTCTTTATTTGCATTGCAATTCATGTCCAACCCATAGAGAACCAGTTCATAGGACAGGGATGACGGTCCTGTTAATTCTTTTTAATGAGCTGTCCCATTGCCTTCCACATGCATTGTGCTCCGCCGCAGTTCTAAATGAAGTAAATCAGGGATTCATCTGCTGCACAGCCTGGTGTTGGGCATCTTGCTGTTTTTGCCAGTTTCCTTGCATGTTGGAATTGCTTCACTGGTAGGCATTTGGATACCATCATCTATGCCAAGTCTTTCTGGGAGTTTGTCAAGTCTTTGTGGTTCACCATCTCCCAAACCTTCCCTGATTGTTTCTCTGATAAGTTGTTTACCATTGTCACTGAGTCAGTTTCTTTCAGTTATTTGCTTAAGGCCATCTGGGGTGTGATGTCCTTCGCTTGAATTTGTCTCTCTTCCAGCTTCTTGAAAAAAGGTTTGATGCCTTTGTACGCAGGGGGGGATCCTAGTAAAAAAGGCTTTGTATTGTCCAGTTTACATATACCCACTCTTGATAAGATGAAGCTTGTAGCAAACAGTGTGTAGGCAGCCACATGTGACTCTATCTTTGCATTTCCCAGTATGTTTTTAACAAAATGTGACATCAGGAAGTCATGGAGGTTTGGCAGGTCTTTCCCACCTTTTGTGGGTAGTTTGAAAACTGTGTTTCTTTTCAGTTTTTCCATTTTTGACCCCCCAAATAAATTTGCAAAAAAGTCTTTGTGTCACTTTTGTCCACTTGTATGATGGAGGGAAAATCATGGCAATAAACATCAGGATTGGTAGACATATTGCTTTCAGCACCAGGACTTTCCTTTCCAGGGAAAGTTTTCTTGTCGTCCAGAGCGCCATTTTCTGCTTGAGCTTTGTCTGGATCTTCTCCCAGTTTATTTCTCCCGTCATGTCCGGGGAAAAAAGGATCCCCAGTATTTTTACTGGGTCTTTGGAAGGTTTCACTGGGAGCTAAGACAGTTTGTCCCATTGTCCCACCGTCATGCAGTGCGTTTTTTCTACATTCACCTGTAGCCAAGCTGCTAGGAAAAAGAGTTGGGTTATAAGGAAAGTTCTTTTTATGGATTTAGCGTGGTGACATCGTCCATGTATGCTACACATTGGACCTGTTTGCCTTGGCTGCCCGGTACCAGAGGGCCAGTCATGCACTTGTCCTTCCTGATGGCACATAGGAGAGGTTCAATTGCACATACAAAGAGCGCCGGTGATAAGGGGCATCCCTGTCTGACCCCTGATTCTATGTGGAATCCCTCAGATAGTGTACCATTTATAAGGACCTGGCTTTCACATCCTGTGTATATTAAGCCAATAGTTTTGATGAAACCTTCTGGGAATCCCATTTTCCTGAGCACTTTGAAAAGGTATTCATGACTTAGGGAGTCAAAGGCTTTCTGGAAGTCAAGGGCCAAAATAGCTAGTGGATTCCCCCTGTCTTTCGCTAACCACAAGGTGTCTCTAATGATGGTCAAGCTGTCCCAGATTTTCCTTCCTGGGACCGCACATGTTTGGTCTGGGTGCACGATGAAGGCCAGCACCTTCCTGCATCTTCCTGCCAGGACTTTACTTAGGATCTTACTGTCCACATTCAAGAGGGTGATTGGCCTCCAATTGTTGATGTCCAGCTTGTCCCCCTTTTTCTCCACCAGTTTGATGATGCCCTGTGGAAAGGAGGGGGGTAAAAAAAATGTTTCCAAGCATTCTTTCACCAGACTCCAAAAATCCTTTGCAATAAGCCCCCAGAAAGCTTTGTAAAACTCCCATGGAAGGCCGTCTTGCCCAGGGGCTGATCCTTTTGGGGCTTCCTGAATGATTTGGAAGAGTTCTTCTCCTGAAATGGGGGTGGTTAGAAAATTTGGGGGCATATTATCAAGACAGGAGATATAATTATCGCCGCCTTATCAGCAGAAAACTGCTGATAAAGCGGCGATAATGGTCTTGATAATATGCTCTATGGAATTCCAATCGAAGCCCATGTTAAATGTCTTCACATCTAACATGGGCTTCGATTGGAATAAAGCGGCGATAATTTTATCTCCTGTCTTGATAATATGCCCCTTTGTTCCTCTGGGGATAAAGAGGTCTGCAAAGACCCTAGAAAATCTTCTCATGCACTTATATCTGATGTCTCTTTTTTGTACAATTGGGAAAAAAAGGCTGTTGTTATTTTTCCTACTTTCTCTGTGCCCTTTTGTGTTTGTCCATTTGTGTCTTTCAGTTCATTCATTACCTTTTGCACTTGCTGTGCCTTTTTGTAAAGGAACCTTGAGCGCTTTTCAATCTTGACCCTGGAGTAAAAAATGTGTTCTTTCCCTCGTTGTTTCAGCCATTCTTTCAGTTCTGTTTTTGTTTTTTCTCTTTCCTTCCCTTTCCAGGTTTTCTAGAGTGATCATTCTTTGTTGTTTTTCATCAAATTTTTGAAACTTTTCCTTGCTTTTGATCATGCTCTGTTTTTTGAAAAAAAGTTTAGTTTTTTTACCTCTTCCCACCATTCTGCTAAGGATGGGAAACTTTCCTTTCTGGTTTTTAAGTTGTTGTACATATCACTGTAATTTTTACATATATTTTCATCTTGTAATAACAAGATGTTCATTTTCCACACACCCCTCCCCATTTGACACACGTTTGAGATTTCAATGGTTGCTTTCAAGATTTTGTGGTCTGACATACCACTCTCGTTTGTTTCATAATTCCTTGCTTTTATATTTTTGGAGGTGAAAATGAAATCAATTCTTGATTTGACTTTGCCACTTTTTGCTTCCCAGGTGAACCTTTGTTTTGCCCCTGATTTTGCCCCTGTATCTGACAGTTGCAAATCATTACACATGTTTTTCAGTCATTTTGCAGACTTATCAATTTCGTAGCAATTTTTCTTCCCACATCTGTCTGTGAGGTTTATGATGCAGTTGAAATCCCCTGTTAACACCATTGGGCTTTGGCAAAACAAACGCTCCAGTATGGGGAGCTTGCCATAAAAATCAAAATAGAGGAAGAGTACAGAGGTACTAAGGATCTAGAGTATGTAGTGAAGGAAATACTTGAAAAATTATTCAAATGTACTGCTACGGATTTAAAATGTGTACAGCAAAACAAAGTTAGAGTTTTTTTTTAAATTACGTTTTTTACAGAGCTGAAATATGAATTTTTTTTACTGGGTGTGTCACTCATGTGTTCACATGAGGACCTCAAGGGGGTTAACATTACTGCTATGGCAGCAGCAAAGGAGGTGCCAGTAATTGTCCATATGTATAATGCCCATGTGTCTACATGGGAGATTGAATGTTTTTTTTAAATAGGTTTTGGGCAAAGGTGAGGGGAAGTATATTACAGAGAAATAAGTTTGGAAATTGGAATGGCAAGAAGTAGTTTTTTGTGATACTTAAACCAAACCCTGCTGGGGGAGTGACCCACCTCCCACAAACCTTTGCATTGGGCCCAAACAGAGGCTATTTAAACTACCCAAGCCAACCACAATATTGTAGGAACTGTTTAAGTTTTGGCCACCTTATAGAAGAATGCAAAAATGAGGGTTGCAAGTTCTGTGGGGACATAGGCCACAAACACACCGAATGTAATGCCCCCAAATCTTGTAACCTATGTGGATCCAAAGAGCACCTTTATAGAGCATGCCCAAAGCAAAGATTCTCATATTCGGCATCTGCAGCTGCCAAACATCACCAGCCAGGGGATAGTAAACCTTACGTCGCAGTACTGGCATCATTAATCTTTAAGACAGTTAGTGATGGAGGCACCAGGGAAACACCCAGCACAAAAAAACAAGTAATACAGGTTGCACCTACCCCAACCCCACAGGCAGAACAGGAACAAACCAAGGAAAGTACACAGGTAGTAGAGGAAACTCAAATGACAGAAATAGTGGAAAGTGAAAAGAAAGTTAAAGGGAAGTTAGACATAGACTCACAAGTGGAAGACAGGGAAATAGATTCAGATTGTACTCTTATCCCTACAGATATATATAATATCATCAAAGAAGCCAAGGACAGGGCACAGGAAAAAAGGGAAAGAGAAGGACAGACCTCCTCAGAAAAGGAAACAAAAACCACCGAGGGCCAAATGCAGATGGTTAAAAAAAGAACTAAAATCAAAATTAAAAAACAAACGGCGGCCCGAGTGGTTTCTGCCACAGTGGGTGAATGCATTTCTAGAAAAGGCATCTCGAGTGGGGAAGCCACCTTTTTTATAGAAAAATACCGGCCATTTGTTTAAGAAGTCTGCAAAGGCCTCCCCTTGACACTAAATAGGGCTGTAAATAAAATGGTATGTACTCATTTGTAACCTGACCTTTCTGCCTTTGTTTTCTGTAATTATTAGTCATGAATCATTAATGTAGCCCTAAAACATATTTATAAGTGCTATTTATAATTGCTTTCTGAATTATGCACAAATAAGTGCTAAAATTACCGGGCTTCACAGTGCGCTGTAAATAAAATGGTATGTATTCATTTGTAACCTGACCTTTCAGCCTTTGTTTTCTGTAATTATTAGTCATTAATCATTCAAGTAGCCCTAAAACAAAGTATGCACAAATAAGTGCTAAAAATACTTTTTGTCTCTTCTAGTTTTTCTCATGTGTTCCTCTTCCACCGTTGACCATTCCTTCAGGTCTTTCTTCCATTTCTCTATATTTGGGCCCTGAGGGTTAACCAGTGTATTGCTATTCACCTCTTAGCCATCGTAAGTCCCAGAATCAGAAATCGTGTGCTCCTCCTAAGTTTTGAATTCCTAGGTATCAGTCCCAAGGAGACAAGTCCGACTCACTACCCTGTTAAGTTGTTTCAGTTTTTCAGTCCAATATGCTTGCGTTTTGAGGCAATGCCAGACCATATGTAGGAGGTCAGCCTGTGTGTGCTGACATCGGGGAAAACGCGGGTCTCTTGTTGCATTTATGGTGTGTAATTACCTAAGTAAGTGAACAATATTGTATTGTATTTGCTTAAACCTGGCACATACCGATACTCTACGGACTTCTTTATGTATTTTTTTCCATTCTGTCTGCTGGCAGTTTATCACTGGCCAACTGCCACCTCTCCTCAATCTTAAGGAGCTTGCCTCTTTTATCTTCCCTCAACCCTTAAATAGGTGAGTTACAAACCTTTTCCCGCCCGCCACTGTAATCATAGTGATCAAAATTCGTAAGCATTCCGGGGCTTCAGGGAAAGTCACTCAAAGATGCCGGGCCGTGGCTGCCATCTTTGCATACTGTAACAATTGCCCAGCTCCTGGTTCGAATGTATCTACCGCATCCTGGTAAGTAATGAACCTATTTTCTGGTTAAAAATCTGACAGCATCAGACAATCCCCCCCCCCCTCCTTTGATTTCTCGATTGTTCTACGTGGGCAAACTGTGGTGTAATCCAGATGTCAATGAGTGGTGCATCAGGCTGTCAAGACTGGCTACGTCGTCGCTTACCTTGTCTTGTGACTGAAGCCTCTTAGACGACGTAGAAGATTTTCACAGAGACGCAAGGGACCAACTTCCCAAACTACTAACTAAAACCTTACTGACTAATTATTCACAGCAAGTTTTCAACTAGAAATTAGGGAGGAGGGCCGGTACTGGACGTTGAGTGGTTGGCTTGCTCTTGCTGTCGACCTGCGAAACAACAAGTACCAAGGTATTACTTAAAACCACTATTACTCCTAATTTCCTAAAGTCTAAACATTAATTTCCTAACCCTCTTGTTTTCCAAAGTGCCTACCTGCGATCAGCTTTGTCTGGTCTTCGTCCAGTATTTCTTTGTCTTGTCTTGTCCTGATGTTTTAGGCGTCAGATACTTATTGTTGTCTGTCAAATGCTGTCTTTTCTTGGGATGGGACTTGACTTGTGAGGGCTACAATACAAGATACCTTTTTTAGTATATATATATTTCCAAAACTTTCCTCAAGAATTACTCCCTGACATTCACTTACTAATTAGTTTCTTAGTTGGTTCTGAAAGGGATTCCGATAGTTCTTCAGGACCTTGTTTAAAGGGGTCTGGTGCCTTGAGCAAATGACATTGCCAAAAATATCTTTCTAACACATCACTGACTTCTGATGAATTCGAAAATTAAACATTAAATCAAGAAATTGCACTTTTGCACAGAAATAACATCAAGCGCTAAACATTTGTATCATTGAATACCCTAAAACATCACAATAGAATCTTGTAACACTTCAAAGTCTTAAAATCACGAGTTACTCTCTCTCTAGTCTCTTAAGTTATCTTTCCTTGTATTTCCAGGAAGAAATGTGTCCAAAATTAGTCTTGACATATCTTACGAAGGAGGCCTTGTGACTACTTAAAGAAAATGTACTTAGCTCTCCGTGTCTTTTCTTTGCAGGGTTGAGCTGAGAAGAAGAATCGCCATGAAGTGTACTGACTGCCGGTTTTTCCTCAGGTTCTGGAAAGGTTTCTCACGGGGTCTCTGGCGCGAGCCTTCCTCGATGCAAGACGGAAGGCAAAGTGTCTTCTGGAAGGTCGGGTGCGGTTTAAATAGGGAACCGCACCCAGCCCCACCCAGCCGCGCACAGGCAACGTGCGTGTGTATCAAACTGAGACCCGGAATATAGACCTTTCACCTGCAAGGATGCTGGCATCTGAACTCCCAAAGGCGGCGCACAAGCAAAGGCCTCCCCTCTGATTCAGTCTCGTAAATAATCCCCTGGCCTCGCAGGAACACTTGAAAGGCAATTCAATAACAAAAGGAAACCAATAAAACGACGAAAAATACTGAAAAGCATATTATGCAAACTGCCACATTTTCTAAAGTTACATTACACCAATCACACTGATATTAGAAGAGTGCTGGGTGCACGGGAAAGGGGTGGGTTTTTTGAAAGGGATTACAGACTTTCCACAAATAGAGAAGATGGAAGGGCTATTCTTTTGGCGATTTTGGGAGTGGTGAATCACGATTTATGACAGTACTCCCTCCTCAAGATCCCCCCAAGGACTGTTGAAATGGGTTTTGGTTTGTCTGGGTGTCGAAGATGAAAATTCCTTACAATTTTTGGAGCATTTTTTAAGTGTTCCAGTGGCTCCCATGACCTTTCATCTGGGCCATAGCCTTTCCAATCAACCAGATAGAAAAGCTTTCCTCTGACTCTTTTGGAATCTAAGATTGCTTTTACCTCAAATTCAGGATGTCCCTCTATACTGATGGAAGGAGGTGATTGAAGTATACGGGTTTGGGAAAGGAATGGTTTAACCAAAGAGACATGGAAGACTGGATGTATCTGATACTTTTGAGGGAGAACCAATTTAACACAAACAGGATTCATAATTTTCTCAATAGGAAAGGGACCGATGAACCTTGGATTAAATTTCTTATTCCCTTTTAGTTTTAAATTCTTGGTACTTAACCAGACTTTGTCTCCAGTCTTGTATTCTGGTTGTTTAGTTCGATGTTTATCAGTCACATTTTTCGGGGTCCTTTTGCTTTTGCTAGATTGTATCTTGCTTCTTCTTGAACTGCAGAAAGTTTAGAAACATAATCAAATACGGCTGGTACAGATTCAATTTTGTCAGTAAGTTTGGGAATGCTCTTGGGATGAAATCCATAGTTACAAAAGAATGGAGACATTTTTGTTGAGGAATGTTCTAAGTTGTTATAGGCGAATTCTAAGGGACTTAAGAGATCAGACCATTCCTCAGAAACGCCAGGCAACATGCAACGAAGGAATTGTTCTATGGTCTGGTTGATTCGTTCTGTCAAACCATCAGTCTGGGGGTGATAACTGGAGGACAGCCTCACTTCCATGTTTAGCAAAGAACTTAAGTTACGCCAAACTCGAGATGCAAATTGGGATCCTCTGTCCGAAATTACCACTGATGGAATGCCATGTAAACGAATTATATGTGTCATAATCGGATGAGCTAGTTCCATAGCAGTGGGAAGCCCTTTCAGAGGAATAAAATGAGCCATCCTAGTGAATTGATCAACCACAGTTAAAATTTTAGTAAATCCCTTCTTGGTTTCAGGTAGTTCTACAATGAAATCTAAGGATATCGTATGCCACGGCTGAGGTGGAATAGGTAGGGGCATTAAAAAACCACTAGGAGCTTGATGAGAGGGTTTGTTTTGAATGCAAATGCTACATGTTTCTACAAATAGCTGAATGTCTTGGAACATCGAGGGCCACCAAAAGTCTCTCTTGATGAGTTCGTAAGTTTTCATGATACTAGGATGGGCTGTTAAAAGAGTATCATGATGTAGATGTATAATGGTCTTTCTAAGTGCCTCAGTGGGTACAAAAATAAGTTCATGAATCAGCATCAACTTGTCTTTTTCCTGAAGGAATGGATGATCTTTTTTCCATAGGTCTAAATCTTTTTCTTCCAAAGCCTTCTTTATTTCGCTAATTATATCACAAATTGATAGACTAGCCTGAAAACAAGAAGTTGGGATTACTGGATGAATCTTTTCGGGTTGATCTGGACCTTTATCCCCAATTCTGAATAAGGCGTCATCCTTTAAATTCTCTTTTCCAGGACGATAAGTGATAACAAAATTATAATCGTTGAAGAACAATGTCCAACGCAATTGCCTGGCTGTTAGAGCTTTTACAGATTTCAAAGCTTGAAGGTTTCTGTGATCAGTGTAAATAGTAACAGGATGACGAGCTCCAAGCAAATAGTGACGCCATTCTCCAAATACTGCTTTGATTGCCAATAGCTCTTTGTCTGCGATTGCATAATTTTGTTCTGCCTGGGATAGTTTCCTGGAATAATAAGCTATTGGGTGCATTTGACCTGTGTCTAGATCTCTTTGTGATAAGATGCCACCCAAGGCAAAATGCGAAGCGTCAGCTTCCACTATGAAGGGTTGGCTGGGATCAGGATGACTTAAAATAGGAGCTGACGTGAATCTCTTTTTTAATTCCTGAAAAGCTTCTTCAGCTGGGATAGACCAAAGGAATTTTACGCCTTTTCTTAACAATTTAGTAATCGGAGTTATTACCTGTGAAAAGCCTTGGATAAAACGGCAATAAAAATTTGCAAATCCCAGGAAGCTTTGTATTTGCTTAACTGTTGTTGGACTTGGCCATGAACTGACTGCATCAACCTTGTTAGGATCCATCTCGATTCCCTTGGGACTGATGATATATCCAAGAAAATCAACCTTTGAGATATGAAACTGACTCTTCTCCAGTTTTACATATAGAGAGTTTGAAAGCAATTTTTGGAGAATGGCACGAACTTGCTGTACATGTTCTTCTTCTGCGTTTGAGTATATGAGAATATCATCTATGTAAACTACACAGCATAGATCTATGAATTCGTGCAAAACTTCATTTATAAAAAAATCAAAAGCTGCTGGATCGTTACAGAGTCCAAAAGGCATTACTTGGTACTCGAAGAGACCAAACTTAGTGCGAAAGGCCGTCTTCCACTCGTCGCCCTTTCGTACTCTTACCAAATGGTATGCTCCACGCAAATCCAATTTTGTATAAATGGTTGCCTTTTTAATCTGGTCCAATAGTGTAGGAATAAGAGGCAGGGGATATCTGTTTTTAATTGTGATGTTATTCAGGGCTCTATAATCTATACACATGCGTAATTCCCCTCCTTTTTTCGGAATGAAAAAAAGAGAAGATGACACAGGTGATTTAGAATGTCGAATAAAGCCATTTGCCAGGTATTCATCTAGATATTCCCTGAGATGTAAATTCTCTTTTTCAGTTAAGGCGTAGATCCTACTACAGGGCAGGGTGGCTCCTGGCACCAAATCTATTCTGCAGTCAAAGTCCCTGTGTGGCGGCAGTGTGTTTGCCCTCTTTTTGTCAAAAACGCTCAGAAGATCCGAGTATTCGGAAGGTACTCCATCCAAGACTAAGACATTTGGTGCTTCTGTTCTAAAATCAAAACCCTGGATAACATCTACTTTGTTCTTTAGAAGAAAACAATGTTGAGAACAGTAAGGGGATTTGAAAGTTACAGTCTTGGAAACCCAATCTATGAGAGGGTTGTGTTGCACCAGCCACGGAATTCCCAGGATTAATTTAAATTGAGGGGCATCAATGATGTCAAAATGAATTTTCTCTCTGTGAATTGGTGAACAGTCCATTTCTAATGTTTCAGTTTGTCTAACGATTAGGCCAGATGACAGTTCCTTGCCGTCTACTGCTCTTACAGTTTCGGGGTGATTTTTAAGGATTGAGTTAAAACCTAACTGTTGAAAGAAATGGGTATCAATAAAATTTCCTGTAGCTCCAGAATCGATTATTGCTTCCACCCTTCTAGAGTAGGAGTTTGGAAGATGCCCTCTTAATTCTACAATAATACAAAAATGCTTACAACGTAGAGGAGGTAGAGTAGAGGCCAAACTGGAAACTTCACCCGATAAACTGGCCTCTTCTTTTACCGAGCTTTCTAGTTTCCCGATCCCTCTTGGGTGATGGCTATTTCAGAGGATCTAGTCTTAAACTTATTTGGTCGCGTCGGACACTCCTTTACGAAATGTCCAGACTTACCACAGTAAAGGCATTGGTTTAAGCGTCGTCTTTTTTCTTTTTCCTCTTTAGATATTGGGCCTCGAATTGAACCAATTTGCATTGGTTCTGCAAGATCATGTCTGGGACTGACTTCTTTTGAAGTTGTAGTCTTATCCTTTAAGAAAACCAGTCTGTGATCGGATTTTCCCTTTTCTCCTCTTCTTTCAGACATACTGTGATTTAACTTAACCACCAAATCAATGAACCCACTAATATCATCAGGAGGTTCTAGAATTTGGGTTATCATGTCTTTCAATTCGTCTTTCAAACCTCTGTAAAATATGGAGACTCTTTTATCGTATGGGCAATCTGCTTCTAAAACCAGGCGGTTGAACAATGAGATATAATGAAGTAGATCAGAGGATCCTTGTTTCAAACTAAGAAGTTCATTATCTGCGGATTGTACAAATACATGTTTGGCAAACATTTTCTTTAAGGCACGTTCAAAATCCTTAAAATGATATAGAATTCGGTCATCGTTTTCTACCAAAGGGACTGACCAAAGTGCAGCGTCACCACCTAAGTAAGATAACATAAACGCTACCTTAGATGAATCATCAGGGAAAGCTGAAGTCTTAGTTATGAAATGTAAATGACACTGTTGTAAGAATACTGAGAATTTATTGCAGTCTCCATAAAACCTTTCTGGCTGAGCTAAGGGAGTGGGAACTGGAGTTACTACTTGGATCTGAGTTTGGGACCCTGAATCCAAAGAGGACCTCTGTAAGGTTGCAGATGTTTGAATTGCATCTTGTAGGGTAGACATGTCCCTACGTAAAGCTACATTTTCCTGTCTTAAATCTTCCAAGATGGTTGCTAGATCTTGTAAGGTCACTTGATCCATTGCGTCTGGGCGAAAAAATTCTCGTGGGCTTTGCCTTCTGTCAAGACTGGCTACGTCGTCGCTTACCTTGTCTTTTGACTGAAGCCTCTTAGACGACGTAGAAGATTTTCGCAGAGACGCAAGGGACCAACTTCCCAAACTACTAACTAAAACCTTACAGCAAGTTTTCAACTAGAAATTAGGGAGGAGGGCCGGTACTGGACGTTGAGTGGTTGGCTTGCTCTTGCTGTCGACCTGCGAAACAACAAGTACCAAGGTATTACTTAAAACCACTATTACTCCTAATTTCCTAAAGTCTAAACATTAATTTCCTAACCCTCTTGTTTTCCAAAGTGCCTACCTGCGATCAGCTTTGTCTGGTCTTCATCCAGTATTTCTTTGTCTTGTCTTGTCCTGATGTTTTAGGCGTCAGATACTTCTTGTTGTCTGTCAAATGCTGTCTTTTCTTGGGATGGGACTTGACTTGTGAGAGCTACAATACAAGATACCTTTTTTAGTATATATATATTTCCAAAACTTTCCTCAGGAATTACTCCCTGACATTCACTTACTAATTAGTTTCTTAGTTGGTTCTGAAAGGGATTCCTATAGTTCTTCAGGATCTTGTTTAAAGGGGTCTGGTGCCTTGAGCAAATGACATTGCCAAAAATATCTTTCTAACACATCATTGACTTCTGATGAATTCGAAAATTAAACATTAAATCAAGAAATTGCACTTTTGCACAGAAATAACATCAAGCGCTAAACATTTGTATCATTGAATACCCTAAAACATCACAATAGAATCTTGTAACACTTCAAAGTCTTAAAATCACGAGTTACTCTCTCTTTATTCTCTTAAGTTATCTTTCCTTGTATTTCCAGGAAGAAATGTGTCCAAAATTAGTCTTGACCTTTCTTGCGAAGGGCGCCTTGTGACTACTTAAAGAAAATGTATTTAGCTCTCCGTGTCTTTTCTTTGCAGGGTTGAGCTGAGAAGAAGAATCGCCATGAAGTGTACTGACTGCCAGTTTTTCCTCAGGTTCTGGAAAGGTTTCTCACGGGGTCTCTGGCGCGATCCTTCCTCGATGCAAGACGGAAGGCAAAGCGTCTTCTGGAAGGTCGGGTGCGGTTTAAATAGGGAACCGCACCCAGCCCCACCCAGCCGCGCACAGGCAACGTGCGTGTGTACCAAACTGAGACCCGGAATATAGGCCTTTCACCTGCAAGGATGCTGGCATCTGAACTCCCAAAGGCGGCGCACAAGTAAAGGCCTCCCCTCTGATTCAGTCTCGTAAATAATCCCCTGGCCTCGCAGGAACACTTGAAAGGCAATTCAATAACAAAAGGAAACAAATAAAACAACGAAAAATACTGAAAACATATTATGCAAACTGCCACATTTTCTAAAGTTACATTACACCAATCACACTGATATTAGAAGAGTGCTGGGTGCACAGGAAAAGGGGTGTTTTTTTTAAAGGGATTACAGACGTTCCACAAATAGAGAAGATGGAAGGGCTATTCTTTTGGCGATTTTGGGAGTGGTGAATCACGAATCGATTCATGACACGGGATCTCGCTTAATAATCATTTTTACTGTCCTATTCCATAGTACGGTCATTAAGTGGATCAAGGGGGGTTATATTCCTTGTAATCTCCTTTCTTTCAGGAGGAGAGCTCCCATCTGCTGCCTGCTGTTGGTGCCCTGGGCGTAGTTTGAGTAGTCGCGCTACCCGTAGCTACGCAAAATGCATAGTGAACTGTTCGCGATGATTGCACAGTGCCGGATGCTTGTCCGCACTGTGCAATCAATGAAAACAGCTCCTTGCACAGTGAGAGCTGTCGTTTTCTGCCTCTCTAGTAGTTTTTTACTCGAGCGGCAGCTTTCTCAACGTGGACTGATAGTTTCTCATTGTGAGCGGTCGCGAGCATACGCGACCACTCGCAATGAGAAACCTGACCTCCCCGCATTGAGAATCTCACCGGGAGGTTTATTTTCCACGCTTGCGATCGCCAACTTGATGTTGCTGATCACGAATGAGGAAAAAGCCTCGCTGGGATGTCATTTTTCTCGCTCGCGGTCGCCAACTTGATGTTGAGGACCGTGAGCGATCATAAAATGCCAACTACACTACGCTACATGTTTTTGCACTGTGCAACGTGTAATTCGCATAGCGCGAAGTAGCAAAACTACGCAAACTACGCGAGCGTAACGTAGTTGGGCATCCAGGGTTAGCCTGCGATTAGAGTTTTTTCCCAGTAGGGGTCCGTATCCGGCCATGATATGGCATGGTGTAGTTGTGACGCCAACTAGTATTTTTCCAGATCTGGGATTCCAGCCCTCTCCTATCCCACTGCTGTTTTATTACCTCCAGTCCTACCCTGCAGTGTTTCTGATTCCATAACTGTGTAAGGAGAAAAAACAGTTCTATGAATACTTTATGTGGAAATTCATAAAAGGACCCCTGCATAACATAAAGGCACCTATGCAGTAGCTACTTTTCCCATCAAAGACAATTTCAATTTATTCCAGAAGTGCTCACTCCCTTGCAATCCCTTGACTATCCTTCCCATATTTTGTTCGTAAAAAATGTCATTCTCTGGCAACGTTTATTCCTAGATATCGGACTAATTCTAGTTCCCATGGGTGCTCCAACCGCGGGACACTTCCCCTCCCTCGACTTTCCCTACTGGATATAGCCGTGAATAGGATGTATTAATGCCTAGGCCTGAGGCTTCAGCAAATTTTTCTAGGGCCTGAAGTAGAATTAAGGTAGAATGGGCTGGGAGGCTCAGGTACACTAATGCGTCATTTGCATTTATTCACACTATATATGCTCTGTTTGTCCAATCGTTATGCAATGCCATTTCACCACTGATCTCAGCTGGCATGCTAAAGGTTTCATTGCTTAGGCAAATAATGAAGGTGAGAGAGGTCACCCTGTGTGCAACTTTCTAGCATCAGACACATACCGCCCTGTACGGACCCTTGCCACTGGCTTTGTATAGAGTAATTTGACCCATTTTACTAACCGCGTGCCCAAGCCCATTTTCTAGAGTACTTGCCAAATATATTCCCATCAAACCGAGTGGAATGCTTGTTCAATGTCCAAAAAGGCCATTGCGCTCCTCTTTGTGCCCCTTTCCAGTGTCAGCATTATATGTGCAAGTCGGCGGATGTTCCTTAGAGTATTTCTGCGGGTTATAAATCCTGACTGATCCTCATGTATCAGCTTGGGGAGATCCTAGAGTAGTCTGCTTGCAAGCATGTGGTTTATAATTTTTAAGTCTACATTCAGCATAGATATAGTTCTATATGAGTTCAGCAGTGTTAGGTCTTTCCCCGGTTTAGGAATTACTAGTGTTAATGCTTCGCGCATTGAATTTGGTTGTTCACCACTCTCTGTTGCCTCAGTCAATCTAGAAGCCACTGTCTCCAAGTATTCTTTATAGAATTAATCTGTAAGGCAGAACATGCCCGTTGACTTAGGTGTTTTCAAAGTCGACTATCACACTCTTTATTTCAGTGTCCGCTTTTGGTCCACCCAGTACTTCCTGAGCTTCGGGATCCAGGCTAGGCATTTCTATTCCCTCCAGATATGTTTCTATGATCTGAGTGTGAGTTGGGTTCGGAGGCTCTGCATATATTTTATTTAGATGGGTTGCAAATACCTTATTAATTTCATGTTGCGTATAGACCAACTGATTTTGGCCGTCCCGTATTGTCAGTATTGGTTGGGGTTGTGTCTCCATGCTAATGAGGCGCGCCAGTACCCAACCCGTTTTATCGCCTTCTGTATACCACTGTCTTCTACTTTTATTTCTATTATATTTGTCTAGTCTATCCCACAGTCCTCCTACCTTCTTTCTTTGTTCAGTCAATTTTTGGGATCCCTCTAAATCTGTGGGTAGTGCCGCTTCTAATGTGGCCAGTTGTTTTGGCTCTGTAAGTCATGCTCTAGCACTTTCTTGGCGCATGCCTCTGTTGACATGCATACTCCTCTGAGTACTCCTCTGAATACTCCTCGGAGTACTCCTTTCATTGCCTCCCATTCTACTGCCCTGGTGTTCACTGTATTCCAGATTATATCAAAATATCCTTTCATTTCAGTTCCTACTATTGCCTTATAAACCAGGTCAGTGAGCCCATCAGTATTTATTCTCCACAGTGGTATTTTGGATTGAGGTCTACCTAATGTGTATTCTATTAGTAACGAGGAATGATCTGACAAATATCGAGCCAGTAATTGGGCCTCTTCTACTCTTTTTACAGCCACTGTCTGCATAAAAAAATAATCTAGTCGGCTATATGTATTAGTCGCCGGGGTGTGGCAGGAATAGGCGATTTGGTGCCAGGTTGCAAAGCCGCCAGATATCTATGAGGTTGTAATTAATTTGCATCTGGTGCATGGCCTCTCTCGTTTTCGGTTTAGCCTCTGGCTTCAGCAGGTACCTGTCTGTCGTTCTATCTAAAGCACAGTTGTAATCCCCTGTGACAATGTGTTCCATATCAGGTGTGATGTCTGTCTGTCTAAGTACCGACCCCAAAAAGTCCCCGTCATCACTATTAGGGGCATGTACATTAATCAAGCAAATATTTCGGCCATCAAGTGTTCCTTCCACCACCACGTAGCTCCCATTTGAATCTAGACTAGTCCTTACCGATTTGAAGGGGACACCCTGTGCCACTCAGATCAGTGCTAGCTTGACGTTGCATATATCTGACCTCTCCAGCGTCGTTGTACATATTTGAGACTAGCTGCCCATAAGTGAGTTTCCTGCAAAAAGGCTATAGCAACTGCATACCTTTTTACATAGGCTACAAAACGTGTATGTTTCACAAAATTATTGAGCCCTCGGACATTCCATGTTATGAACTTGTAATTTTGACTTTCACCCTTCATGTCGCTAAATCGTCGAGGGGTATCTCATTAATTTCTAACGGGGCTCTATTTTAGTATAGTGCAGGTCAGTGACCTCCCTTTTTGTTTGTGTGGCATAACATCTTTTTGGTATACAGCCTTTACAACGAAACTTTTACAACGAACTACCATTACAACGCAACTTTTACAATGCAAACCATTACAATGCATAGCGCTGGGGGGCGCTCTAGGATAGGGAATAGGTTTATTGTACTATCCAACACCTTCCCTACTATCCACGGGGACTGGAGTTGGAATAGTAAATTAAACTATTCACTATCCAGCGCCCAAAAGCATTATGCGTTGTAATGGTATGCGTTGTAAAACTTGCGATCTAAAGGTAGGCGTTGGTAAAGTATGCGTTGTAACGTCATACATCCCATCTTTTTGGACCGCCCGTTTTGAACTTAGCAACATAACTGTAACTTCCCCAACTCCCACCTCCCCCCACCCACAGGCAGTAGTATCTCATTCCCGTAGCCCAACAGGTGTCTAAGGATCAGGGACTCCACCCCAAATCGTTCTCCTCCACCACCCTAGTTTCCTCCCTGTAACTTTAGAATAGAAAGATGTATTAGTCTGTTCCACAGTCTCTAGTATATGGCCAGTCTGCCAAGCACCGCACCACCTCGCAGGACCTATACTGGCTTAGCAAGGCCGTGCCTGTGTGCAGCAGCTGGGGTGCCCTCCAAGTTTAAATGGGGGTACCACGTAGTATCAGAATTGTCTTAGTCCCTTCTCCCCAGTCCGATTATTCTTCACTTCCACCCCCAACACTCTCCCCCCACAGAGAGTTCTGCCCCTCATCCAATTTCGGTCTTAGCTTGTGCCCCCTTTTCAGCTTATCTACTTACAAGTTCAGTGTGTCCACTCCCAGCTTAGAATTGGCCCTTTCAGCCACTTCAATTCAACCTGGATGCCCTCCCCACCCTAACCCGGGGTGCTTTCAGACTGTGATTGGGTTTCTTGCACCAGACGGAGTGGGGAATACTGGTTCTGAAGTGGTATATTCATTCATTCCTTAACGTTCCATCTGCTCCAACCAGGATGCGACCCAGATCCGATGTTTGCTTGCCGCATGGGACTTTGCTCTTCAGGATCTCAACGCTGGCCTCACTGCCGTCTGTTCCTTCTCTGTTGTTCATGCCATCCCTGATTCTGGTCTTGTCAGGCCAGACCTATCGAGTCCATCCAGTCTGTCGCATCTTGAGGTGAATCCTAGAATTTTGCCCTCTCCCCATATTGCACTCGGAGTCTCGCTGGAAATATCAAGCTATATTTAATATTAAGGTCTCTTAGTCGTCGCTTGACTCAAAAAAATCTGTTTCTAAGATAATGTACTTTTCTTGTGTAGTAAGGGTAAATGTGGATGTTGTGATCTTCATTTTTAGGCGGGCCATTTTCATGGATATGCTGCTGTATTATATCTCTGCCTGTATTGTTAAACAGACCTGCAATCAGGGCTCAAAGCGATGATCCTGGGCTCAGCGGGGGACCGGGGGCACGTGGCCTCTTTCAATAGCAACAAATTTAGAGAGTCTCATATTGTTAAAGGTCGATCCAATCACTTTTCCAAAAATATATCTGCTGCCGGCCCTTCTGCTTGCTCTGAAAATCCTACAAATCTAAGGTTGTTTCTCCTTGATTGCCCTTCGGCATCCTCTACTCGATTTGACTGCTCTTGTAACAAGGTTACTGTCATACGGAGACTCTCAACTTCTTCCTGCAGTGTCACCACTTCTTCCTCAGTGTTTGTGACTCTTTCCACCACCTTTCACAGATCTAGGTGTAGGTGGTTTATGTCCATCGCCATTGTGTCCATCTTTGCCTCTAGAGCCACCCGGGAGTCTCTAATGGACCCCAATAAATCTGCCTTGTCTTGTGACATAGCTCCTTGGCTGGTCGCACTTTGAGGGTTTCTTCTGGGCTGGTCTGTTGCTGCTGGACCCAGCACTGCGTATTGCCCTATATTGTTGGTCTGTTCTCCTCTCAACGGCTTATCTTTTACCATAGTCTGGCGTGTGCTAATCGCTTTGTTTATTTCTTGTTAGGCACTTATTCTCAATTGGCGTGGGTCCTACGGGGGAAGCCACTACAGTTCTATCCGTTAGTGTATATGGGCCTCATTTATGAGGTTTTGCCGTAGGGAGGCGCAGCAGGCCTTCCTGCTGTGCTTCCCTAGGGCAATAGAAAAAGGCAGGAATGCACCGTATCTATACGATATGGCGCATTCCTGTCCTTTCCCCTGCACCTGTGAACAATGGGCTGCGTGCGCCAGCGCAGGCACCTTAGCACAAAGGTGCAAGTGTGCCTACATTGCGGGGATGACTATTTTTGTACAGGAAGGGAAACCTTCCTGTACAAAAAAAATCACAAGAGGTTTTTCCTCTGTCTACGTGTGTTGGAGAATGCAGCACACATAGAAAAAGGAAAAACAAGGAGAAAGAAGGATATTTCTCTCTGTTGCGCCTCCCCTACCCCTCCCCTGGGGAGGCGTAAGCTTTTGGCACTGCCTTAGATTTAATATTTCTCGTAAATCTGGGGCAGTGTCAAAAGGCCATGGTTGTTGCTGGGAACGCCCCCAGCAACCCCCATTGCACTCCCCTTTAACGCAGAACACTGCGTTAAAGCCCCGGTCTAGCGTCATATCATATATTCCTTCCAGGTTGATCTTTGACCACCGCTGCTCCAGTCGCTTTGTGTCTATCAGAGCTCCTACAATTGAGGGGGGCTCCCGAACCTGACTGGATGGCGGCCCCTATATCTAGTGTCTCTTTGCCTCCTTTGTGTTGTTGCCCTTCAGTTTATAGGGCCTTATTCTGTCGCCTTCAGGTGGCCATGGTAGGAATACTTTCTTACCTAAAGTATTACTGGGTCTTAATCCTGTTAGGCACTCTAGTCGTCCTGTACACAATGATTGTTCCTTCAGTGTGTCGCTTGGCTCAGCTACCAGTTTTGCCTACACTTATTTGCACCAACTCTTATTAAGGCCCCTAGGTCATAATATTATCAGCGTTCGTGGAGTGCTTTGTTATTTCGTCCCGCAGCGGCAACGTAATGCTAGCAGCATGCTGCGGGAGATTTAAAACGTGACTGCCGGGGAGATGCATCACATTGTAAAGCCCTGCGCCACATGTGGGCGTACCAGCCCAGGGTGGGCGTTCCGGCGCAGGAACGCCTTGGAAAAGTGCCTGAGTGAACTCTATAAGATTTCACTCAGTCACTTTTCCGACCCCGCTGCGTCAAAACCTTGCGCCTGCTTGAAGCAGGCGGAAGGTATGACGCACCATGCAGAAGATAGGCCGGTCTGGCACAGTGCTGGATTTGCGTCACACCCCCGACACAACTCCAGCACTGCACCAACCTTACGCCTGTAGATGCGACACACATCTGTTTATCCTTGCGCTGTGATGCGCCGCATGGTGAATGCGGTGTATATGTGGTGGTGCAAGGGTAAACTTGTGTCACGCATCTTTCCCGGCGCATCCCTGCTGATTTGCAGGGATGCACCAGGAAACGTATATCTGCCCCCACATGTCTAAAAAATCCCTTGTGGGGGGCGTGGCCAAGATGGCGGCGCAGTAAGACGCCTTGCTCGGTCCCTCCGTCGCCGCTTTATCTATAGCATTGTTTTTAGCCCTGCAGAGCTCCCTGTCCGGACACTGCCTGGAAGTTCCCCGCGAAGCGAGCGGCTTTCTGGCGGCAACAAGATCGGCTTACTGGGCGCAGCCTTCCATCGGCGCGCCACCGGGCCATTGCGCTTTGTGTTTGCCGGAGCCTGCTTCCGGCGAGCTGCTACTGGAGTCCCCGGCGTGAAGGGCCGAGCACACGCAGAGAGCCGTCGGACATCGCGGCGCCGCACTGAAAGCTAGAGGGCCGCTGCCCGTGGTCCTGACAGTGCACTCACGTTCTTCCGGCCCGCGAGTGGTGCGGCCAGACGGTGCTGCCCGGACTGACACTGGGGGATATCGAGCGGAGCCCAAGGAGCCGGGTAAGCGGATCACCGAGTGGGGAACGGGACGAGCACGCTTGCAGCCCCGTGAACCTGGGGGTCAGGGCCCGGCCCCGTAAGAAAGACTTGCCTTCCCCCGAGACCCACGAGGAGAGAGCGATTGGCGCCCAAATCCCGGCGAGAGGGCCTTGTTGGGCGGCCATGCGGTGAGCAAAGCCTGCGACCTCAGCGCGCCATAAAACCTGGTGGACCACTGGACGGCGTGCTACCCCGGGCCCTGCCTACGAAAGAGGGCCCTGGGCCTGCTTTTGAGCCCCTTCTGCCCGGGGCTTGCGCCGAGACACCCCGGCCTAGCAGCGGAGATGAGGAGACGTCGGGCCTGAAGGTACGGCACGGAACCATAGGCGGGAGACCCCTAACGAGCATGGCCCTGTGACTGAGGTGCTTGGACAGAGGGGACCGCAGCACGAAGCAACCCCCGGGTGCCGTGACTTCACCGCGACCCCGGTGCGCTAGACGGGAGTAGGTGACAGCACACCGTCTATTGCCTAGGGGCGCCGGAGGCGAGGAAGCATCATGGCGTCGACCAGGCCTAAAAAAGATAAACCCCTGAAGGATGGGGTTCCGAAGAGCTCGCCGATGCGGCCTGCGCCAGTGGCCGATAAGCACCACAGCCCGGATGACAATGAAGCCCCTGCCACCAAAGCTTTTATGAGAGAGCTCTTCACGGCCATAAAGGAGGATATCCAGGAGTTGCGGACTCAGCTGGCCTCAGATCTACGGGAGGTGCGGATGGGCGTTGACGCCATTGGAGACAGGGTTGCAACTCTGGAGGAGCATGACCTGGGGACGGCCGAGGAGATTCACCAGCTTCAACAGGACATCCTGCGCCTCAGGGAGCAGAACCTAAACCTGCAGGTGCATGCGGAGGATCTAGAGAATAGATCTCGGCGCAACAACATCAGGATCAGAGCTGTCCCGTGGAAAGGAGAGGGGTCAGACCTGCGGGAATATGTCGATAGCCTCTTTCGCCACGTCCTGCAAGAGGAAGACCTCCGTGAGATTCAGATGGACAGAGTCTATAGAGTCGGCCTCTCACGAGGAGCCAATGCACCTCCCCCCGATATCTTGGTATGTGTCCACGATTTTCAGCTTAAGGAACGGATTTTGAATAAAGCACGCGAGCACACTCCTCTTCTGTTCCGTGACCATCGCCCAGTACTATACCAAGACCTTGCGGCATCCACCCTGGCCAAGCGGAGAGACTTTCGGCCGATCACCACCTTCCTACGTGAACAAGGGGTCCCCTACTCCTGGGGGCATCCTTTCCGACTGGTCTTCAAGTGGAAGGGCAAGTTGATCCAAGTCCGATCCCTGGAGGCGGCTCGAGAACTGTTGGGACTAGAGGGAACTGAAGCCCAGACGGAGGCCTCATCCTCCCCATCAAGGCGACGTCGTCGCTCCGCTGAGTGGCAGACAGTGGGCAAATCAGCGAAACCCTCAGGTCCGGATTTATCCATTAGCCTGAAGGAGAGAGGGGCAGCAGTGGCCTCTGTGGCGAGGGTGACGGAGACTCCGAAGGGGACCTGATCTCTGTCTTCGAACGCTTGAGCTCTGCAGGATGATTGCTGGTGTCGGAGGGACCTGCAGTATGGACTTTGATGGGTAATGTAGTGCCACGTTCTCCAAAAATACTGTCCTGTATCAGGACCTGGGTGGCTGGTGAGGTTAAGTCCATGCCCCCAGCCCTTTGGACTTCTGTGACGGACTATTATCACCTCCTCTTGTTTACTATGCAGGAGGGTGCTGTCAGACTGTTGGGGGTTTTGTTTCTGGGGTGGTTCCTGGGGGGGGAGTGGTTGGGAGTTGGGTCGGGGGGGCTTGGGAGGGGGGGGACTTCGCATCAGCCGTTAAATGCCTCCATTTTGAAACTGAATGATCTGCTGTCCAGGTGTGGTGTGCCCTGCCTTAGTGGAGCTCTTGGTGTTTTGTTTTTCCGATGGGGAAGGATCTGAAAATTGTTAGCCTGAATGTACGGGGCCTTAACAGCCCAGTTAAGCGTGCGGCGATTTTGTCACTATTGGAGGGAGCGGAGAGTGATATTTGTTTATTGCAAGAAACGCATCTCCTCTCCAAAGACACCAAGAGAATGAGAGATAGACGTTTTCCAATTCAAATGTGGGCCTCTTGCACTACGAAGAAACAGGGAGTAGCGATACTGATCACGGCAAAATATTATCTCAGGTGGTGAATATCAAGGGCCGATTTCTAGCTGTCAGGATCCAATGGGGCGGCACACGCCTTACGGTGGGCTCCCTCTATGCTCTCAATGTACAGCAGGAACCCTTCCTGGCCTCAGCGCTTGCGGATGCTCTAGCATCTCCTGACCCCTGGGTACTGGTAGGGGGTGATTTGAATATGGTTATAAACTCATCCCTCGATAGGTCAGAAGCGCGCTCGCACCAAACTGGGGCCATATCCAAGGGGGGTCTGTTGTGGCTACAGGAAGGGGGGCTCCATGATGTTTGGCATACACAGCACCCGTCAGAGCGCGATTACACCTATTACTCCGCGGCCCACAAGACCTACGCGTGCCTGGACCACTTCCTTGCTTCTGCTTCCCTAATGCCCCAGCTCTCTTCGGCGGAGATTGCCCCGCGCTCTTTATCCGATCACGCTCTTATCTCTGTGCGGGTGGCGGGGGGCGGCGGCTTGCATTCGTCCGGGGACTGGCGTCTGCGCGACTCTCTCCTCAATTCCGCCTCAGTGTTGGAGCGCCTGCGAGACACGATCACACATTACCTCGCTACTAACAATGTGGACGGCATGTCACTGAGTTCAGTATGGGAAGCGCTTAAATTAGTGGTGAGGGGCGATTGTATAGCGGTCTCGGCGTCGCTGGCTAAACTGCGCAGGGAGAAATGGGAAGAGCTTGAGCGTGATGTGCAGGGGTTGGAGGCGGTCCACAAGCGAACCGGGGCGCAACGGGTCTGGAGAGAGCTGGAGACGAAGAGGCGCATGCTTAAGCACCTAGACCTTGACCGCGCCGAATACGCACTCTTGCGCTTACGCCACAAATTCTATCTTAGCGTCGATAAAGGGGGCAGGATGCTGGCGCACCGCTTGAGGGCCCGCACGCAGCAGGCGGCCATCCCGGCTATTAGGGACACACAAGCAGTAGAACAGACTGCGGATGACCGCATAGTGGCGATCTTTCAACCCTTTTACCACACGTTGTATACCTGTGAGCCGCCCGAACACGGTCAGGTCCAGGCCTACCTGGCGACCTGCAGAATCACACCCCTCTCCCAGAGCTCGGCAGCGTCTCTTGACGCGGAGATACGCATTGAAGAGGTTGTATCTGCTATCTCGCGCTTGAAGACGGCCAAGTCGCCGGGGCCGGATGGCTTCTCTGCCATTTTTTGCAAGAAGTTTTGTGGGGTGCTGGCACCCTTCTTGACGCGCCTCTTCAATTCCTTCAGGGAGACGGGGAGGGTGAATCCTTCCATGGCCGAGGCTGTCATCACGGTCATCCCTAAGGCGGGAAAGGATGCCAGGGAGTGCGGCTCGTACCTCCCCATCTCGCTCCTCAATATTGACATGAAATTGTTCTCCGGTATCCTGGCTGCGCGCCTTAGCCCGTTCATGGACGGAATCATTGAGCCTGATCAGGTGGGGTTCGTCCCTATGCGACAGGGGGGTGAGAACACCAAGAGGCTCCTACACCTGATGGACTCGGTGCACCGTTCCCGCACGCAGGCCTTACTCCTCTCTATCGACGCCGAGAAGGCGATTGACCGAGTCGACTGGTCATACCTGTTCGCAGTACTGAAAACCTTTGGGCTGGGAGACACCTATGTCAACTGGGTGCGCTGCCTCTAGGACTCCTCTAGAGCGGCAGTGAGGGTCAATGGATGCCGATCGGAGCTTTTTTCCATCACACGCGGGACTCGACAGGGTTGCCCCCTGTCGCCCCTGCTCTTCGCGCTCTACATGGAGCCATTTGCTCAACGCCTCCGGGACAATGCGGCCATACATGGGATCCGCTTTGGGGCTGAAGATCACAAAGTGAGCCTTTATGCTGACGACGTGATCCTGTCGCTCACCCAACCTCATTCTTCTCTGCAGCACCTCTCCCGCGAGCTCCGGGAATTCGGGGCGGTGGCTGGTTTCAAGGTCAACTTCCTCAAATCCCAAATCCTCAACCTCTCAGTGCCGGCGGAGGATGTTCGAGACCTTCAGAGGGACTTTGATTTCCAGTGGGTTCACACGGACATCCCCTACCTGGGAATTCGTTTAGCACCCACGATTCCACAGACTGTCTCCCTCAATTACAGGCTCCTGCTTGAACAGACGGCCAAATCTGTCTCGGATTGGTCCCGGCTGCAGCTCGCCTGGTTCGGCCGACTAGCGGCGATAAAGATGACGATCCTTCCGCGCATCCTCTATCTCTTTCAGATGTTGCCCTTGCGCCCCCCCCGCCGGGAGCACTGAAGAAACTGCAGAGATTGCTCACTACATTTTTGTGAAATCATAAGCATCCCCGGGTTGCGTTCGTCCGGGCTATGGCCCCCCGAGATGAGGGTGGCCTGGGCTTCCCTTGCGTAGAGGCATACTATCATGCTTCTTGCCTGTGCTTAATTCTTGAATGGAACAGACCAATGTCCAGCAAACACTGGCTATTTATGGACCAGACGGTGGCGGGCCGCAATCTTTGGCGCGAATTGTGGCTCCCATGTAAACATAGGGCATGGGGCTTATACTCATCACTGGTCACCTCTCCAGCGATGGATGTTTGGGATCGGCTGGCATGCAGGCGGGGTTGGACCACCTTTCCGTCGCCCCTGACGCCTATAGTGGACAACCCGGAGTTTCCCCCGGGCTGCGCCTCGCCGGTGTTTCAGCGCTGGAGGGAGCTGGGCTGTAAGAGGGTGGGCCACCTCTTCCATCTGGAGGGGCTGATCCCGTTCTCCTCTCTCCTTCGAGAATACTTTGCGCTGCGCGAGTCAGATGCATTCCCTTACTCACAGGTCGCTCACTGGGTCACACTGCCTTCCAACGTGGCAGACATATCCCGCCCCATGACGAAACTAGAGCACTGGGTTGTCTGTAAGAAAGATGACCGCAGTCCAACGTGGCAGACATATCCCGCCCCATGACGAAACTAGAGCACTGGGTTGTCTGTAAGAAAGATGACCGCAGACTTATTTATGAACTCTACGCCCTAATTATAACGCGTCTACACAGCGCACCAAGGCGCAGGTACGATAGGAGACGGAGCTGGGCCGCCCACTAACGCGCAAAGAATGGGACAAAGTACACTATCGCGCGCACCACACCGCTACTAATGTGGCTGGGGCCGAATCAGCCTACAAAATGGTGTCCTACTGGTATCACACACCGGCTAGGATCCAAGCGTGGGATCCCAAATGCCTGAGTCTTTGTTGGCGGGGCTGCGGTGCGACGGGCACCCTGACACATCTGCTCTGGCACTGCCCCAAACTGGTGCGCTACTGGCAGGTGGTTCTGGATGACATAGACAACGCATTTGGTATTACATTTCCCAGGGCCCCGGAGTATGTGCTGCTAGGGCTCCCTCACCCTAAAGCGTTCCCCTTGCGCTCCCTGCGGGGAAGGCAGATAGCCCTAGCTGTATTGGCCGCGCGTCTAGTCATCCTTGCGCAGTGGCGCTCCCCTGCTGCCCCCAACCCAAGAGATTGGATTAGACGGCTGTGGTTGCTGTTGGGTATGGAGAGGCTTTCCCTCTGTGTGGATGGCAAAGGGGAGATGTATGCGAAGCTATGGGAACCATTTATCCATTTGCTGTCGCGAGATCTGTGGGAGGTAACATGCCCCGAGTTCCTGCAAATTCTGCAGCTCATCCCGTTGGCACCGACGGGGGCGAGCTCCTAAGGGGATTGGAATGGCTTTTTGAGGGCGGGGACACTTTGGGGGACAGAGGCAGGGGCACAGGCAAGGCTGATGCGGAGGAGGGAGGAGGGTAGAAGGGGGGGTCCATGGTTGGGAGGGGTTGGAGGGGATGGGTGGGCTTTTGTTTTCTTGTTAGTGTATGTCTTTCCTTTTCTATAAAATGCAGTGCCAGCACGAGAATTTGTTGCGCCATCTGGCCGTCAGTTTATTCTTGCCGGGTCGCCCTCCGGGATGTAGACCCCATGGCTGTGTTTCAATGTTGTCAGACTATGCTTTGCCGGCCGGTGGATGTAGGCATCCCAGCTGTGTTCAATGATGTGTCGCTGCTTAATAAAAAAACGTTTGATTCTAAAAAGTCCCTTGTGGGCAGTGGCATAGCAAGGATACCAAGGGCCTCATTTTTACGCCGCCGGTGCGACACTTTTTGTGACGCATCGGCAGCGTAAAACATGCCTCCTGTTGCGCACCATTTACAAAGTGACGCATCTAAGCAGATGCGTCACTTTGTAAACCCCTGCGCTACATTATACCTGCGCCAGGTATAATGTGTGCAGAGGGGGCGTTTCCCCACAAAAAGCCTCGTAATAGTTACGCAGTGAAATCTATGAGATTTCACTGCGCCACTTTTAGGACGGAGTTGCGTCAAAATCTTGCGCCTGCCTCACAGCAGGCGTAAGACTGACGCAAGCCCTTTCACATGGGGCTTTCCCCATGTGAAAGGACGCATTGCTGGAGTTGCGTCACTTTTGTGACACACTCCAGCAATACGTCAATTTTGCGCTTACAGATACTTCAGAAATACTGACGTATCTGTAAGTCCTTGCGCAATGATGCATCATATTGTAAATATGACGCATCATTGGGGTCGGAAGGAGGGCGCAATGAAAAGTGATGCATCGCTGTTTTCTCGCAGCGATGCGTCACTTTTCATAAATGAGGCCCCAAGTGTCCTGGTGCCAATAAGAAAAATGTCCCCGACTGTTATTGTAGTAATAATACAGAAACTATCAGAGTTCAATGAGCTCCGGCACCACTGCCCCGGCTGCAACAATGCCAGCTACGCCCCAGCTTGTAGAGCAACATTTCCTCAGTTCACTTAGGGAAGGTGTTCTGAAACGAATGTTCTTGGCATGGCCAAACGGAGAACAAGGGGCATGGCAGGGTGAGAAAAATAAACATGTCACGGATGGGGCACTGGGGGGCAGATTATCTAGGGCTGGCGATAATTATCGCTGAGTGTGCTTATTGCGCTTTTTTTTATCGCTGGCTATCGCTGGAATATCTTGCTATGGCAATAAATATTCCAGCGATAGCTGGCAAATGGCCAAACATCGCCTAAAAAACAGCGATGTCCCACCCAAAACGGCGATGATCTTGGTGATAAGGATCTTTTCCCTTAATTCCATAATCCACCTCCCATGTCAGGTATGCCTAACTCAGGAATTTAGCAGACGTTAAACTGAGGTGAAACATTGCGAAAGCGATAAAAATAGCTTACTGGTGATGTCAATATGCTGTGATTTGATCTTAGATCGGGGTTCAACTGTCATACTTTACAGACCCTGGGGTATTTTATCTAGGGCTGGCAATAGATTTATCGCCGCTTTAGAGACTGTTTTCGGGCGAGAAGCGGCGATAATTCAGAGGAGTAGCAATGATAATAATCCTCCGACCTAACAGCGGCAATAATGGGCTTGATATTATGACCGTGTGAATGCCCTTAGACCCATGTTATGGAGTGAACATGGGTTTCTATTGAAATTATTGAGGGCATAATATCAAGCCCATTACACGCACAATCAACCGTGTCCAGTGAAATAATCTTTCAAATTACTTTTAATAAGGTCTCTTTTTCATATAGCAAAGAGACCATCCAATAATATATAAAGCCTTTCCCTCTTCAACTTTGTGTGGCACTGATTCAGTGCCACACAAAGTGCGACTGACCACGGAGAAAAAGCACAATTCAGTGAAATTGAACAATGTGACACGTCTTCGTCTATATAATTTGTTTCTCTTAAGACAAATAGGACGGTGTTATATTTAATGATGTTAAGCGCGGTAAAAAAAACACAATTTAATATGTGAAAATATAGATACAAAATGTATGCTATAATCCTATAGATAACGATCATTGGCTGTGGCCGCTGTTGGTCTTCTATGCAATGCATTATGGGTAGATCTATTTACCATATCATCTTTACCATGTCCTCATTCCAGGGGACAAGGCCTTGCGCCGCTGGTGCGTCACTTTATTTGACGCAACGGCGGCGCAAACAATGCGCCATATTTACAATGTGACGCATCTAGGAGATGCGTCACGTTGTAAAGCCCTGCGCCAATAGAGGCGTTACTGCGCAGGGGGGGCGTTCCTGCGCAGAAACGCCTCCTAAAAGTGGCTGAGTGAAATCTATGAGATTTCACTCAGTCACTTTCAGGACAATGCTGCGTCAAAACCCTGCGCCTGCTTGAAGCAGGCGTAGGTCTTGACGCAGCATTGTGTAAATGCGGCGCACCATGGGTGGCGGAGCAGCAGCGCAGGATGACTGGCGCATCCCTGGGGATGCGCCAGTCATCATAAATCTGCCCCGAGATTTCCGTCAGATGATTGGCTGCAATTCTACTGACTGCCGACAGAGGGCCGCCCTCGGCATTACCTTGTCCACCCTGCTCCAAGGATGGCTTCGCACAGCCCCTATTAGACAGCCTGTGACATCACGTCTCCTCTTTGTATTTTATTTTTTCTGCCACAGTGGGTGAATGCATTTCTAGAAAAGGCATCTCGAGTAGGGAAGCCACCTTTTTAAAGAAAAATACCCGCCATTTGTTTAAGGAGTCTGCAGAGGCCTCCCCTTGACACTAAATAGGGCTGTAAATAAAATGGTATGTATTCATTTGTAACCTGACCTTTCTGCCTTTGTTTTCTGTAATTATTAGTCATGAATCATGAATGTAGCCCTAAAACATATTTATAAGTGCTATTTATAATTGCTGTCTGAATTATGCACAATTAAGTGCTAAAATTACCGGGCTTCTCAGTGCGCTGTAAATAAAATGGTATGTATACATTTGTAACCTGACATTTCTGCCTTTGTTTTCTGTAATTATTAGTCATTAATCATTAAAGTAGCCTTAAAACATATTTATAAGTGCTATTTATAATTGCTTTCTGAACTATGCAAAAATAAGTGCTAAAAATACCGGGCTTCTCAGTGCGCATTCCTTGCGACACACCTAATGCGTAATATTTAATGTCTGACGCATCATGTCGCAAGAAGTTACAGATATGACAGTATTTCTGACGTATCTGTAAGCGCAAAAGTGACGCATTGCTGGAATGTGTCGCAAAAGTGACGCAACTCCAGCAATCCATCCTTTTACATGGGGCTTGGAAGGCCTGCGTCAGTCTTACGCCTGCTGTGAGGCAGGCGCAAGATTTTCACGTTTCACGATTTCACTGCGTCACTTCTACGAGGCTTTTTGCGGGGGAACGCCCCCCTGCATACATTATGCCTGACGCAGGTATAATGTAGCGCAGGGGTTTATAAAGTGACGCATCTGCTTAGATGCGTCACTTTGTAAATAGTGTGCAACAGAAGGCATGTTTTACGCCGCCGATGCGTCACAAAAAGTGACACATCGGAAGTGCAAAACTGACACAAGGCCTCATAAATGAGGCACACCGGATTTAGTTGATAGTATGAAATCGATAAGCTAGCAACCCTAATAAGGAGATTGAAAGTTTGTTTCAGAAGCAGCACATTACTCATTTATTCCACTCTCCATCCCAGATTGATGCCATAATAGCAATAGTTTAACTTATATCTGAAACTCTAGTCCAGCTGTCAATACAATGCTGAGTTACTCCAAGGGTCAAGAACAAAAAACAGGGGAACCCCACTCACTAAGGAACCAGGGTAGGTAAAGTACTTTCAGAAACAATGGTCCCTGTCGACTGGTATTATCTGTTATGAGATTTATACTGTGCGTTATAGCAATACAAAAGTATTAAGGTACATCATTTTAACACTCCCAACTCCCGCGCCTCCCTCTACCGGCTTCCTGTTTGCCAATTTCTTAGATGTATGCTTTAGATATGTCTTTAGTTGTCACTAACTCATACTTCCTGACTATGTATGCTGTTCATTTCTTGGTGTTCCCCCATGTGGTTCTTGCTCTGAGGGTGGGATTTGAACTAATACCTCGTGAATCATCATGAAATGAAATGAAAATGCGTCTTATAAAGCGCGAAATATTTGCCCGGAGGCGTCCAAGCGCTAAGATTGCAAGATGTTCTAAGCAGTAAAACCAATTGACACAGAGAGAGAAAAGAAATTTATTTATTAAACAGAAAAGTTGTCAGGTGTTTCCTGAAGGAAGTCAAATCTTGATTAGACCTTAGTTGAAGGGGTAAGCTGTTCCACAGCTTAGCAGCGTTCAGGGAAAAAGAACGGCCTCCTGATCTAGCCCGGTTGACTTTGGGCACCGTAGCAAGGAAGGCGCTAGCTGAGCGCAGCTGTCTGCTAGGGAGGTATGGGGTGATTAGGGGACGATTAATCAGAGGGCCAGTTGACCAGAATGACTGGTGGGCAATACAAAGGGATTTAAAAGTAATCATGTCTCTCACAGGAAGCCAGTGCAATCTTGTTAATCCAGGTTTAGCGGAGGACCTACGAGGGATTTGAAGTAGGGTCCGGGCTGCACAGTTTTGGATCACTTGTAGCTTCCGCAATGTGAAGTCAGGGGCTCCCAAATAGAGAGCATTTCCGAAGTCCAACCTAGAGTGGATCAGTCCCTGTACAACAATTGGCTTAGCTTGGAAAGGTAACAGGGGGAGAATTATCCCCCGTGCCTGCAACACTTCCAGTAACTTTTTGTCTCTTCTAGTTTTTCTCATGTGTTCCTCTTCCGCCATTGACCATTCCTTCAGGTCTTTCTTCAATTTCTCTATATTTGGGCCCTGGGGGTTAACCAGTGTATTGCTATTCGCCTCTTAGCCATCGTAAGTCGCAGAATCAGAAATCGTCTGCTCCTCTTAAGTTTTGGATTCCTAGGTATCAGTCCCAGGAGACAAGTCCGACTCACTACCCTGTTAAGTTGTTTCAGCATTTCAGTCCAATATGCTTGCGTTTTGAGGCAATGCCAGACCATATGTAGGAAGTGAGCCTGTGTGTGCTGACATCGGGGAAAACGCGGGTCTCTTGTTGCGTTTATGGGGCCTGATTTATGAAAAGTGACACATCGCTGCGTGAAAACAGCGATGCGTCACTTTTCACTGCGTCCTCCTTGCGAAACCAATGATGCTTCATATTTACAGTATGACGCATCATGTCGCAAGGAGTTGCAGATACGTCAGTATTTCGGACGTATCTGTAAGCGCAAAAGTCATGCATTGCTGGGGTGTGTCACAAAAGTGACGCAACTCCAGCAACGCGTCCTTTCACATGGGGAAAGCCCCATGTGAAAGGGCTTGCGTCAGTCTTACGCCTGCTGTGAGGCAGGCGCACGATTTTGACGCAACAGCGTCCTAAAAGTGACGCAGTGAAATCTCATAGATTTCACTGCGTCACTATTACGAGGCTTTTTGCGGGGGAACGCCCCCTCTGCATACATTATACCTGATGCAGGTATAATGTAGCGCAGGGGTTTACAAAGTGACGCATCTGCTTAGATGCGTCACGTTGTAAATAGTGCGCAACAGGAGGCATGTTTTACGCCGCCGATGCGTCACAAAAAGTGACGCATCGGAAGCGCAAAACTGACGCAAGGCCTTATAAATGAGGCCCATGGTGTGTAATTGCCTAAGTTATGACATGTGAACAATATTGTATTGCATTTGCTTAAACCTGGCACATACCGATACTCTACGGACTTCTTCATGTATTTTTTTCCATTCTGTCTGCTGGCAGTTTATCACTGGCCAACTGCCACCTCTCCTCAATCTTAAGGAGCTTGCCTCTTTTATCTTCCCTTAACCCCTAAATAGGTGAGTTACAAACCTATTCCCGCCCGCCACTGTAATAAAAGTGATCAAACTTTGTAAGCGTTCCGGGGCTTCAGGGAATGTCACTCAAAGATGCCGGGCCGTGGCTGCCATCTTTGCATACTGTAAAAATTGCCCAGCTCCTGGTTTCAAATGTATCTACTGCATCCTGGTAAGTAATGAACCTATTTTCTGGTTAAAAATCCTACAGCATCAGACAGCCCCCCCTCCTTTGATTTCTCGATTGTCATTGCCTGTTCTACGTGGGCAAACTGTGGTATAATCCAGATGTCAACGAGTGGTACATAGGGCTCTCGCTTAATAATCATTTTTACTGTCCTATTCCATAGTACGGCCATTAAGCGGATCAAAGGGGGTTATGTTCCTTGTAATCTCCTTTCTTTCAGGAGGAGAGCTCCCAGCTGCTGCCTGCTGTTGGTGCCCTGGGCGTAGTTTGAGCAGTAGCGCTACGCGTAGCTACGCAAAGTGCACTTCGCACTACGCGAGATATGCGTAGCACTACACAAACTGCATAGTGAACTGTTCGCGATGCTTGCACAGTGCCGGACGCTTGTCCGCACTGTGCAATCAATGAAAACAGTATCTTGCACAGTGCGAGCTGTCATTTTCTGCCGCTCTAGTAGATTTTTACTCGAGCGGCAGCTTTCTCAACGCGGACTGATAGTTTTTTATTGTGAGCGGTCGCGAGCATATGCGACCACTCGCAATGAGAAACCTGACCTCCCCGCATTGAGAATCTCACTGGGAGGTTTATTTTCCACGCTTGCGATCGGCAACTTGATGTTGCTGATCACGAATGAGGAAAAAGTCTCGCCGTTATGTCATTTTGCTCGCTCGCGTTCGCCAACTTGATGTTGAGGACCGCGAGCGAGCATAAAATGCCAACTACGCTACGCTACATGTTTTTGCACTGTGCTACGTGTAATTCACATAGCGCGAAGTATCAAAACTACGCAAACTACGCAAGCGTAACGTAGTTGGCCACCCAGGGTTAGCCTGCGATTAGAGTTCTTTCCAAGGAGGGGTCGGTATCCAGCCATGATATGGCATGTTGTAGTTGTGACGCCAGATAGTATTTTTCCAGATCTGGGATTCCAGCCCTCTCCTATCCCACTGCTGTTTTATTACCTCCAGTCCTACCCTGCAGTGTTTCGGATTCCATAACTGTGTAAGGAGAAAAACCAGTTCTATGAATACTTTATGTGGAATTTCATAAAAGGACCCCTGCATAACATAAAGGCACCTATGCAGTACCACCATTTTTATCAGTGCTACTTTTCCCATCAAAGACAATTTCAATGTATTCCAGAAGTGCTCATTCCCTTGCAATCCCTTGACTATCCTTCCCATATTTTGTTCGTAAAAAATTTCTTTCTCTCTGGCAACGTGTATTCCTAGATATCGGACAAATTCTAGTTCCAATGGGTGCTTCAACCGCGGGACACTTCCCCTCCCTCGACTTTACCTACTGGATATAGCCGTGAATTGGATGTATTAATGCCTAGGACTGAGGCTTCAGCAAATTTTTCTAGGGCCTGAAGTAGAATTAAGGTAGAATGGGCTGGGTGGCTCAGGTACACGAATGCGTCGTTTGCATTTATTGACACTATATGCTCTGTTTGTCCAATCGTTATGCCATGCCATTTCACCACTGATCTCAGCTGGCATGCTAAAGGTTTCATTGCTAAGGCAAATAATAAAGGTGAGAGAGGTCACCCTCTGTGCAACTTTCTACCATCAGACACATACCGCCCTGTACAGACCCTTGCCACTGGCTTTGTATCGAGTAATTTGACCCATTTTACTAACCGCGTGCCCAAGCCCATTTTTTAGAGTACTTGCCAAATATATTCCCATCAAACTGAGTGGAACGATTGTTCAATGTCCAAAAAGGCCATTGCGCTCCTCTTTGTGCCCCTTTCCAGTGTCAGCATTATATGTGCAAGTCGGCGGATGTTCCTTAGGGTATTTCTGCGGGTTATGAATCCTGACTGATCCTTAGGTATCAGCTGGGGGAGATCCTAGAGTAGTCTGCTTGCAAGCATGTGGCTTATAATGTTTAAGTCTACATTCAGCATAGATATAGGTCTATATGAGTTCAGCAGTGTTAGGTATTTCCCCGGTTTAGGAATTACTAGTATTAATGCTTCGCGCATTGAATTTGGTTGTCCACAACTCTCTGTTGCCTCAGTCAATCTAGAAGCCACTGTCTCCAAGTATTCTTTATAGAATTCATCTGTAATGCAGAACATGCCCGTTGACTTAGTTGTTTTCAAAGTCGTCTATCACACTCTTTATTTCAGTGCCCGTTTTTGGTGCACCCAGTACTTCCTGAGCTTCGGGATCCAGGCTAGGCATTTCTATTCCCTCCAGATATGTTTCTATGATCTGGGTGTGAGTTGGGTTTGGAGGCTCTGTATATATTTTATTTAGATGGGTTGCAAATACCTTATTAATTTCATGTTGTGTATGGACCAACTGATTTTGGCCGTCCCGTATTGCCAGTATTGGTTGGGGTTGTGTCTCCATGCTAATGAGGTGCGCCTGTACCCAACCCGTTTTATCGCCTTCTGTGTACCACTGTCTTCTACTTTTATTTCTATTATATTTGTCTAGTCTATCCCACAGTCCTCCTACCTTCTTTCTTTGTTCAGTCCATTTTTGGGGTCCCTCTAAATCTGTGGGTAGTGCAGCTTCTAATATGGCCAGTTGTTTTGGCTCTGTAAGTCATGCTCTAGCACTTTCTTGGTGCATGTCTCTGTTGACATGCATACTCCTCTGAGTACTCCTCTGAATACTCCTCGAGTACTCCTTTAATTGCCTCCCATTCTACTGCCCTGGTGTTCGCTGTATTCCAGATTATATCAAAATATCCTTTCATTTCAGTTCCTACTGTTGCCTTATAAACCAGGTCGGTGAGCGCCTCAGTATTTATTCTCCACAGTGGTATTTTGGATTGAGGTCTTTCTAATGTGTATTCTATTAGTAACGAGGAATGATCTGACAAATATCGAGCCAGTAATTGCACCTCTTCTACTCTTTTTACAGCCACTGTCTGTATAAAAAAATAATCTAGTCGGCTATATGTATTAGTCGCCGGGGTGTGGCAGGAATAGGCTATTTGGTGCCAGGTTGCAAAGCCGCCAGATATCTATGAGGTTGTAATTAATTTGCATCTGGTGCATGGCCTCTCTCGTTTTCGGTTTAGCCTCTGGCTTCAGCAGGTACCTGTCTGTTGTTCCATCTAAAGCACAGTTGTAATCCCCTGCGACAATGTGTTCCATATAAGGTGTGATGTGTGTCTGTCTAAGTACCGACACCAAAAAGTCCCCGTCATCACTATTAGGGGCATGTACATTGATCAAGCATATATTTTGGCCATCAAGTGTTCCTTCCACCACCACGTAGCTCCCATTTGAATCTAGACTAGTCCTTACCGATTTGAAGGGGACACCCGGTGCTACTCAGATCAGTGCTCCCCTGACGTTGCATATATCTGACCTCTCCTGCGTCGTTGTACATATTTGAGACTAGCTCCCCATAGGTGGGTTTCCTGCAAAAAGGCTATAGCAACTGCATACCTTTTTAAATAGGCTACAATACGTGTACATTTCACAAAATTATTGAGCCCTCGGACATTCCATGTTATGAACTTGTCATTTTGTCTTTCACCCTTCATGTCGCTAAATCGTCGAGGGGTATCTCATTAATTTCTAAGGGGGCTCTATTTTAGTATAGTGCAGGTCAGTGACCTCCCTTAATCTTTTTGTTTGTTTGGCATAACATCTTTTTGGACCGCCCGTTTTGAACTTAGCAACATAACTTTAACTTCCCCAACTCCCACCTCCCCCCACCCACAGGCAGTAGTATCTCATTCCCATAGCCCAACAGGTGTACAAGGATCAGGGACTCCACCCCAAATCGTTCTCCTCCCCACCCTAGTTTCCTCCCTGTAACTTTAGAATAGAAAGATTTATTAGTCTGTTCCACAGTCTCTAGTATATGGCCAGTCTGCCAAGCACCGCACCACCTCGCTGGACCTCTACTGGCTTAGCAAGGCCGTGCCTGTGTGCAGCTGCTGGGGTGCCCTCCAAGTTTAAATGGGAGAACCACGTTGTTAGACCCGTCTGCTTCTGAGAGTCCCCTCACCACTATGATTTCTTTTGTTCCCCCGTACTCCCAAACTTTGTCGTTTTTCTTTGTCTGCCAGGACTTTTTATGTGCTGTTTCATGAGGCTAGATGTTCCTTGACGCCCAGTTGCTCACAAGGTTTTTGGCACCTATTTACAAGGTGCCTGGTGGAACCTGTGGCATTACAAACTGGGGTTGTCAACCTGTATGAGTGGCCCTAAAATGGTGGACACCCTTTTCCCTCATGTGAGTGACTCCCATTGGAGCCTCCCTGAACTCTGGCCTTTTGAGGTTTTGGCGCCCTTTGTTTGATGCACATTCCTGATAGGAATCCCTTTGTTTTCCTCAGATACACAAAATGGCTGCTCTAGAGCAACAGTACGGTGGCTGCTAGTGACCAAGAGATACCTCAAAAGTGGCAGGGCATTGTCACAGCCAGAGAAGGTTCTAGAACCTTCTGGCTCGTGCCAGCACCCCAGGGCACTGGCTATAAAAGGCCCAGTCCCTGGCGGCCATGGGAGAAAGAAGAAAATAAGAAGGAGATTCCAGACTTGACACCAGATTGACACCTGCCCTGTTGACCCCCTGAGGTGGCTGGTAGCGAAGGCAGTAGAGTAGCAAAGGTTGCTGGCGTTGTTTCTGACTGGCGTTTCAGTCAGCTGCGTGAGTGGTGACCTTGCGCCTATAGCGCCTGCCCAGCAAGTGCCTCATTGCCCCAAAGATTGTGGCCATACTTGTAATGCCTCCCCGCCCCCCCCGGTGGTGATATCGTGACTGATACTGCGTGTCGCGAGGCGAGAGCAAGTTCGCCGCAACCGCGATCTTTAGAAGTGCCCCCTTCGCGACAGGCGCCTCCAGGGGGAGCTCGGACGTCTCCGAGCCCCACCGCCGTAGAGCGCTTCCTGTGCGGACTGAAGGTGAGGTGGTGCGCCGGGGCGGCGAAAGGCCGGCCTTCATTGGGCGAGACTAGCGTCTCTGCCCCTTCCCCAGTGAGCCGGAAGCTGTAGCTGTGGGCGGGATCCACCCCGTACGAGGAAGTCGGAGGGAGGATCGTGGAGCCCCGAAAACCCTTTGGCTGGCGTGAGAAGTGCTGTGCCCTGACTGAATCGCTTACCGATTGCAGCCGATGGGAGGTGGGCCCGTTTCTTCAGGTGGGGTGCAGCGTTGTGAAGGAACTGTGAACCGGCATTCATTTGACTGAGCGCGAAGGTTGTGTGACCCCTCCTGCAGCCCGTTCGTCAGTCTAAAGACTTTGAACTGGTACCGCCTGTGTGCTAGCGGTGTCAAAGCCTGTAGGCGCGCATAGACTCCGCCGGCAAGCAGAGATCTCATTCCGGTGGCAGCAGAGTGCAAATGCTGTATTCACTGTGTTTCCTTGCCTTTTAGATACACGCGTATTCCTCCCTGAGGGAACCCTAAAGAGTCTAAAGCTTATTTTGTGCCTAGGGAAGCCCGTACTCATTATCCTTGAAACCAACGTGAACTGTAAGAGTTATCTTTCCAAGCTGAAACGTATTGCAAGTGTAATTTTCCTAAAGCATTTAATTGGTGGCAGCGATACCAGAATGAACATGTGGTTATTTATTTAAATGAACCAGTATGTATTCTGCTCTATAAAAGTGATATTTATTTGTGATATTTATTCCTGATATTTATTCTATTTATTGTGCTATTTATTCCTGAAGATCTATTTACAGTATTTATTGCAGTAACTGAATCCCAGAGATTTGTGACTAAAGAAATGTGAATTTGCTTTCCCAACTGAACCCTATTTACAACAGAGAACTTTTACATAAAGGAATTGTATTTTTCTACAGCAGTGTTGTGGTGTCCTTCTTTTTGGTGTGACTGCGCAGGGAGTTATTATTGGGTCAGAGCCGGCTTAACACTAGAGCCTTCACTTGCCTTGACACTTGAGCCAAGCTACCCCCCTTTGTGCTGGGCTTGCCCATCGCAGGTCCAACATAAAATTGGTGCTCAGCGGGTGGGATCACGAGCCGTGCTTGTTTTGTACCCCATAATAATTCAGTGTGCACCACAGGTACACACCCGGAGTTTTCTCCCAGCGGCCCTCTAATCCAACATTTTGCTTTTTCTAAATTCTTTTCTGGAGGTGGGTGGAGGTGACCCTCAGAGTTTCCTATCCTTGTAACCTACTTCGGGGTGGTTGTCCACACTTTTCACTGACAAGATGGAATTTGAAATGTCAGAGCTGGAGACCTATACTGTGGCACAGCTCAAGGATTTCTGTCAGGAAAGGGGAGTGTTCGTTAGGCGAGGGGCTAAAAGAGAGGAGCTTCGTACTAGTCTGCGAGCCTGGGTGGAAGCGCACACGGAGGGAACGGTGGAGGAGGAGGAGTCAGACAGAGGTACTGTCATTGAGGGGACTGCGGAATGTCCCCCGGGGGTGGGTGAAATGTCAATCAGCCCCAAGGTAGCCTCACGGGAGGGCAGCAGCGTGTCATCGAGAGGGTTGTCAGAGACCGAGTTAGCCGACAGGAGAGAGGAAAGACAGTTAAGGTGGGAGTTGGCCAAGCTGGAGATGGAAGGGAGGAGGATGGAACACGAGTTCAAGCTACGAGAACTCGACCTCAAGGCCCATAACATGTCTATCTAGGGGTCAAAGCAAAATTGCGTAGCCAGCCACCAGTTTACAACACATTTATTTTATCATTTAAATAACTTAGCAGGCTATGGCTTTCCAAAGTACCTAAAAGTGGTCATCAAGCAATCCCATCAGTATGTCCTTACAAGACTGAGATTAGGCATTGTTCATAACCTGGTGGCTTTCCCCCTGATGAAAAAGCATACGTCATTCCCCTGTCCATGTGACGGAATTACCAAACAGAGCACTGTGCACTTTTTGCTTATCTGCCCCCTGTATTTGTATCTTCGTATTGCTTATCTTAAACCCCTTTTTAAGAAATACTGTGTGTCTACTGTTAGAACTGCCATGAGGCTCTTATTTGCACTTGATGTACCGGATGTCTGATTTTTTACTGCGACTTTTATCCTGAAATCCGTGTCCGCTAGGAAAAGTATGGAATTTATATCCTAACTGTGAACATACCCCTTCCTGTATATTTTGCTTCTATGCCGATCGCTATTCCCCCCCTTGTTATGATTGCACTGTATCTCTCCTTTTTTAAATGTTCTAACAATTTTTTTACTGCATATGTATGTAATATTTTATGTGCTTTTATGATTGTTTTTCTGAATGATCGAATAAAGCTTTCGAATCGAATCGATACTATTTGTTATAACCACATAAGGGCATGAATCGGGAATATCGAATTAGGGTCCTAGATAGAAATACAACAACACCTCGCTCGCACCTCTCGTCCCTGAATGCAGCTTAGGCGGAGTTTCTTGACCGGCCTAGAGGACGTGATTTCGGCGATATCTCGCCTCAAACTAGGGAAATCCCCAGGCCCAGATGGTTACTCGGCGGCCATTTATAAAACGTTTTGTCCCCAGGTGGCCCCTCTGTTGCGAGACCTCTTTAACACATTTGACCAGCCTGGCATGATCCCGGCAGACCTCCTGGAAGAGGCGATAACAGTCATACCGAAGCCCGGCCGGGACCCCACACGTTGTAGTTCCTATAGGCCGATATCCCTTTTAAACCTGGACCTCAAATTGTACACGGGCATCCTGGCTAGCAGGTTGGCACCATATATGCAACAGCTGGTGGAACCTGACCAGGCGGGTTTCATACCCCAAAGGCAAACCAGTGACAACACCAGACGGGTCCTCCACCTTATTGAGGCTGGGTCGCGGACAAGACCGGATTGCATACTACTTACCATTGATGCCGAAAAGGCCTTCGATAGGGTGCACTGGCCCTACCTGGAACAGGTGCTACAGCACTTTGGTGTGGGGGCAGTTCTCCGCAATCGTATATTGAATTGCTATGGCCGACCCAACGCCACGGTCCGCGTTAACGGGAACACTTCCCTGCGCTTTCAAATCAGTAGGGGGACCAGGCAGGGGTGCCTCCTCTCCCCTATCCTTTTCGCTCTATATATGGAGCCCTTAGCGCAACGGGTCAGGCAACATAACCTTATCAATGGCATCCCTTTTGGCGGAGACGTGCACAAGATCAGCCTCTACGCGGATGACATATTACTCTCCCTCACTGAGCCTATGCAATCGCTTCGAGCGCTTTTTTATCGAACTCCATACCTTTGCGTTGGCTTCGGGGTTCAAGATTAACGTTGAGAAATTGGAGGCTCTTAATGTCTCTCTCTCAACGGAGACACTCATTGAGGTACAGGGCGAATTTGACATGCAATGGTCGAGCACCACGATAACCTACTTGGGAGTTCTGCTGGGACCAACCATCCCGGCCACTGTGGTGGCGAACTATACCAGGCTCCGCTCGTGCCTCAGCGACGAACTCCGGAGATGGAAGCGCCATTCTCTCTCTGGCTGGGGAGGATAGCAGCTACAAAGATGGTCCTGCTACCCCAAATCCTTCGTGTTCCAGACTCTCCCGCTGCGCCCGCCAGCAGGTTGGCTTCAACGGACGCAGTCCGACCTGGCGCGCTTTATCTGGAATGGTCGCCGTCCACGCTTCAAGCATGCGATCGCGGTACTCCCACCTGCTCACGGCGGAGTTGGGGTCCCTGACCTCCTTTTATACTATCAAGCGACGCAACTTCGCACCCTGGTGGAATGGCACCAGTTGGAGTCGGGCAAGAACTGGCTTTTTCAGGATCAAGCAGTTGCTGGCCGGCCCCTTCAGGGGGTTCCCTTTCTCCCCAGGCGCCACCGCCCCCCCAACCTCTACGCCTCGCAGATTACGAGCACCATCTTGGAAGTGTGGGACCGAGTTGCGGTCTGCCACAAGCTTACGTCCTTTCCCTCCCGATGACCTCGTTCTTTGCTAACCCCAACTTTTCCCCGTGACTGGACCCCAGAGCATTTACAGCCTGGAGACGTTCTCCCTGCAGAGCCCTGGGGCATTTGTTCGACCCAAACGGTATTCTCTCCTTCCAACAAATGAGGGAGGACTATGGTATACCAGAGTCCGATCGCCTACCCTATCTGCAGATCCACCATTGGGTACTACAGCCAGAGGTCAGACCAGGTGCACAGTGTTTCCTCACTCCGTATGAAAAATGGTTGGTAACCCGCACCTCCGATAAGAAATTGATTTCTGACCTGTACCAACATCTCCTCCTCACATCCACCTATACATACAACGCGGGCAGGACCAGATGGGAGCGGGACCTGGGGAGGCCACTCACACACAAAGAATGGGGCAGCATATATCATAGGGCCAGGCACTCTGCTTACCACACGGGCCTCACCGAAACCTTGACTAAAGTGGCCACATACTGGTACCATACACCGGAACGCCTACACCACTTGGACCCCCGCATTAGTGACCACTGCTGGAGAGGGTGTGGGGGTTGGGCACGCTGGAGCACTTACTCTAGAGCTGTGATCATTTGCAGTCCTATTGGAGTACGATTCTGGACGACATAGACTCCCATCTTGATACCCAACTTCCTAGATTTCCCGCTTACATCTTGCTAGGACTCCCTAATGCTTTAATGTACCCCTTGAAATCTAGGAGGGGAAGGCTCATAGCGATTGCTCTGGGGCAGCCATGCAAAACATCCTGGCACATTGGAGGACTACACAACCCCCCCCGCACACAGGTTGGCTCCATAGGCTGTGGATGGTACTGGGTATGGAGAAGTTGTCCTTGGCAAGGGCGGGGAGGGGTGAGGAGTTTGCAGATCTCTGGCGGCCCTTTTTAACTTTGCTCACGGGGGAGTTCAGGGAACTGAGCTGTCCACGCTACCTGCGGCTGCTGCGACTAGCAGACACCCCGATCGAGGAACAGAAGGCTCTGACGCGCAAACGCAAGGTGCAGAGCTGAGGATCGATTCACGATCTCTGTGCATTGGCATGATGTTTTTTTTTCCCCCTTCCTTTGGTTTTTGGACATAGGGGGTAGGTTGGGGCGTTGGTCAATGCTTCCCCGTCACAAGGACGCTTCTATGCTTGCATTGTCGTTATTCTCCTTATTGTGCGCTTTCATTTGTGTCCTACAGGAAGTTTGCGGAATTATTTCATCTGCTGGGGAAGCGGGGTCTGTTTGTGTTTCCTGTTTTGAAAACTCAATAAAAGATTTAAACCATAAAAAAGGCAAACAAACCTTCATGAACTTTGAATTTGTTTAGTTGTGTACAGGGTACAAATGATAACCCCTGACTAAGCACAGAGATTTCTTCTGTACTTAAAGTCATAGAGGATAAGTTATAAATGGGTAGTGTATCCTTATTTATTTCCTTATTTATTTGTTTCTCTAAGGTAGTCACATTTTCTACCACCAACATTGTTGGTTCCCGGTTTTCACATACATCTGTTGAGGGTGTGGGTGCGTTTGATGTTGCCCCCCTCTGTCCTGTTGCCACCAGACATTCCTTCCCCTGTATTGGACCCTTGGTAAAAAACCCCGACCATGGAAGGGTTTTTGTGTCTGTCTACCTCTGTATGGTCTGGAGTTATATTGGGCTCCTCCCATCTCATGAAAGTTGTCGTTATCAGAATCAGATGATCCTGTATCTGAGAAATTAGTGAACTGTCTCCTATAGTTGTTCGTATAATTCGGAGCATAGTTCCCTTGGTTTCCATCTTGATAATATGTAGGGTTTAAATAAGGGTAAGTCTTTTCCCTAGTAAACCACCTGATATCTTTCTTCAATTTCTCAGATTTTTTGTTGGTTAAATATGTATCAAAATCTTTCATGTCGCCCTGAATTTTCTCTAACTTATTCTTAGCCTCTTCCACTGCATTAGATGCTCTAAGTTTGTCTTCTAATGCGAGAATTTCCTGATTGAGTACTGCTATAAGCTCTTTCGCAGTCTCAATTATCAGCATCATCCAGTCCCTGGAGCAGCGGTTCGCGATAAGCGACCACCGCTCCAGGAACTTACGGATTTCAATGAATAATGCAGGTGCATTACGTACTCTTAGTCCAGAGGGAATCACTCCTACTTTGAGGTATTCTAGCATATAGAAGGAATGAGATTCTATGCGTTTGAATTTTTTCTTAAGATTTAATAAGTTTTGCCATTCACTATTATCTCCCTGTTGGATAGCAGTGGAACTAGTGCTACCAGTAACTTGACCTATCAATGAGGAAAATTCCTCATCAGAGAAGCCAAAAGTCTGTAGGCCATCCATATTTTTTGAGGATAAATGTTAAGTCCTTCTTATAATCTTTAGATGGCTAATTTTATAAGGGGACACCCAATACCTTCAGATTCGATCTACACATGTATTAGTTAAAGAAAGGAATTTTCTTAGAGGGAAGAGAAAGAATACATACATACATGCAGAGAAACAGAAATCATTACACACCCATACTAACACATATATATTCGCACCAGGTCCAATCTCTCTAGTTCTATGCAAGAGGGAGAAAAAACATTCTCTGCTACACCTAGTCACACAGTTCAAAAAACGTGAATGCTATAACAACAAGCATTTGCAATGCAATAGGTCTCCCAGCATTAAAGTTTGAGTTATTGGCATTGTGGATGACAATGCGTTGCATAAATTTTTTTGCATACTTTGAATTGGTGAGCAGTTTGAGTGTGTGCAAGAGTGCTGTTGCTCACAGCTGTTATTATTCACGCAGCTCTAATGATGCACCTCACGCACGGGGCTGACACAGTTATTATTCACAAAGCTCTGATGATGCACCTCATGCACGGGCTCACAGCTGTTATTATTCACGCAGCTCTAATGATGCACCTCACCACGGGGCTGACGCAGTTATTATGCACCTCAGCACGGGGCTGACGCAGTTATTATTCACAAAGCTCTGATGATGCACCTCAGGCACGGCTCACAGCTGTTATTATTCACACAGCTCTGATGATGCACCTTTGGCACGGACTCACAGCTGTTATTATTCACACAGCTCTAATGATGCACCTTAGGCAAGGCAAGAACGTGCTTTGTTTTGTTATTTTTTGTTTTAAATGCACACAGCGTAGCTGTTACGCTTATGAGGCGGTCAGCCGAGATGCACTGTAAGTGAAGCTCCCTGCTTCGTATATTGAATTGATTTTGTGCATTGGTGGCCCTGCGTCCAGTGGCCTCCCTGTGTTGACAGCTGCAATCTCATATTGATTTTAAGTGAAGAAAAGGGTATTTGATGGTACGTTTTTTAACGATGTCTATACAGAAAACGCATTGGTGTACAGTCACTTTGGAACCAGTTTCGAATCATACTTATTTGCTTGTCATGTACATGAATGTACTGAATTAGTGTCTGTAAAGAGGCAAGCGTGTAATTTTCCAGCAAAATATGCACTAGTTAATTCAGTTCTGTGTTAGAGAGCTGAGTCCAGATCATAAAATAGGAGTGTCCGGGGCACGCTATTTTTTTTTTTTGAGGTAACAAATTAATCTGCAAGCGGATGAAATTCGCAGGGCAGATCGTGTTTGTAATTTTAGCAAATTGTTTCTAATGAAAGATTTTAATTGAGAACTGGATTCTCTCAACAGAACTTTAATATTGAAGTAAGCGAATTCTTTCTTAAATGAGTAGTTCGTAACTTTTCAAGACCGCAATGGAGGTTCCTTTATAAGAAAGTGCTGCCAAGCATTCGCATTCCTGAACTATAGAAACGTTTTGGTTGGTAATGGTAACAGGTCGCAGTAAAATGAGCGCCGCCACCCCCTTCTTCAAAAGAATTGGCAAGGTAAACACACAGTCAGCTTTGCTGAGGCCAGTTTTACAAAGTCTGGAAATGTCTCCGAATAACTTTGTATTTATTTTACAAAAAGCAATACAAACACAATTGTACTGAAAGTGTGCGACTTTTAGGTGCTAAGTTGAACCGAACGCAAAATGTAAAAGTGTTTCGAAAAGACCCGAGCAGCTGACACGGAGGAGGACGCTACTGCGCGCGCACTAAAAACGAAACGTATCGTGGGGCGGGACTTCCGTTTTGTGAAGCCCGCGCCCACGGAGTGCCTGGAGCCGAGGAGCAGTTGTGACGCGGGGCTCCCATGCCCAAGGGAGAGCCCCGCGGTCGGTGGCTGCACAAGTCCTGAGTGCCGGTGAGCGGGGAAGGGGGATGCCTGTATGTGTGCGTGTGTGTGTGTCTGTGTGTGTGTGCGACGGCGGAGGGGTGGGGGGGATGTCTCTCCGTGCGTGTATGTGTGCTTGTGTATGTGTGTGCGCATGCGTGCAGTGGGAGGTGTGCCTGTGTGTTTGCGCTTCCCAGGAGACAGCCACGGCGAGCGCGTTCGCACGCGCGTGGCCTGCGCCGATAGCCTTTTGCGAAATGCGCGCGGCCAGGTGCTGTCTCCTGGGAAGCAGAGTCAGCAACAAAAGATCTCCTGGCGGACACAGCGCTGACGCGCTGTTAAACGCCAGGAGACCTAAAAAGGGGGGACCCCCTCTAACTATACATGAGGCCAGTGAAAAAGAGGGGAATTGCAATCTATACAATGCTAAATGTTTCCCTCAGGGCCTATATATGATTTCATTCAGACATTGTTCATATTAATTTGAACTTACATCAGAATACAACAGTGACACATGTGATCATCTCATTATTATTTTTTATTTTATCAAACTTGTTTCTCTTTTTCTTTAAACACATATTTTTTCTTCTTTTCAGATGATTCTTTTCAAAAGCATTTTGTACATAGACATTTCTTTGATTTTCAATAGTTATAAATCCATCTAAATTGATGAGTTTTAAATCAGAAAAAGTTTTTTTTTCAATAAATACACAAAACAGAAAACATACTTTTGTAGAAAAAACATATACAATCTCCCTGGTTAGAATCTAATAAATACAAACATACTGCCAATCATTCAGATTCAACCACTTTCACACCAACCACAAACATACAATATCTGTACACGGTAGAGTCTAATGTGTGGCCAGGTAGATTCCTGCCACAACTGGAACCCCAGTGCCCAGTGCAGGGTTCCACGCAAGGTCGACGCGTGTTTCGGTGGAGTTCAGGTGTTGATACTGATGAGTACAGGCCTCAGCAAGGCCTGCTAGTGCGAAAGGGTTCGCCCTTCTGTACTCAAAGTCCCCAGACTACAGAAGAAATTGGCACGGAAACTGGAAATACAAAAACATAGTTTAATAAACCTTTAAAGGTGGTACTACAGCCCACACAACACTCTACAGTATTGTACAGGGTAGCACAAAGAACTTAGACATGTGGTCCCCTTTTATACACAAAGAAGGGGCTCATAAGTAGGCGATAACAACTCAAGACATGATTCACAACCAAATAAGGACATCTCTCGAACATGATCAATACATGGGTGGAGTTAACGGTTCTTGAGACCTGCCCAATGCACATTCCAATCTATGCTAAACAGAAACAGATGTGACTCCTACTAGACATGCACTGGACACGCGCTGGGCACGCGCTGGACATACAAGGAACTATTTATAGCCTGTTGCTGGGCAAACTTCAGGAGCGGCAATCAGCGAGGTAGGACTTGCCTCGTGGCGAGCACATGGCAATATGTAGTATACCAAATGAATGCCAGAAAACAAGATGGAGTCTGGCCGTATTTAAATACAAGCGGGAAAACCAGGAGAAAGACATAATAACATGTCTTCAGCACATGCTTAATACTATCGCTGTTTTATTTACAGCAGACGACCCTTTCAGCATTTGCTGAAGACATTCGGTTTTCTTGGATAATCTAAATACTCATCGTTTATATCGATGCTCATCATACCCGCTATCTCTCTAGTTATAGTTTTGTTGCGGATGGGCAGCATTCGCAACAGTTTGTTTATTAGGCACACAAAGTGAGACACATAGCGAGCATATCATTGGACTACATTGAATACATACACAGCAGGTGAATAATATGGCAACTATTATACATATTCCAGTGAGGACATTCCAAACCCATGTAGAAATCAAGGTCCATAACCACCCAGAGAAAGTCCAAGATCCATTTTCTTGGTGTATATCAGCTGCAATCTTATGTAATTTGTTAATGGCTTTATACACAGAAGGAGTATGGTCGGGGATAAACACACAACAGCTACTTCCGATAATTCTACAAGCTCCACCTCTGTCTGCTAGCATGACGTCGAGAACCATCCGGTTCTGCAACGCAACAATCCTAGTAATTTGCAACTCTTCAGTGAGATTCCCAAGGGCTGCAGCAGTTTGGTTGGTAACAGCTTCAACTACTCTTGTTAATCGCCGTATCTTTCTACTATTCAGAGCAGCTCCCACAAAGAAGAACAATCCTAAATTGAAATCTATATATTGTTGCAGACTAGTGTCCGTCTGATCAACATCATCTATGGATAAAGTCCGTTTGAATCTGTTCACAGTTACATTATTCAACAACTTCAAGTCTTTATGATACGATGCAGGTGCCTCAGTATCGTCTTGAGGAACCCTGCAGAATCTATACGATCTATTATTCAACGTGAAACCGAAAAGATATCGGCTGTCAGGATGAATAGGGATCGAAAAGAAGGCGTTCTTCAAATCTACAACAGAGAACGTTGTCGCAGTAGGTGGGACCAAAGTAAGGAGTGTCGTAATATCAGAAACCACTGGGTATTGAGGTATCACTATCTTGTTAACCTCCCTCAAATCAATAATGAATCGATAAATCCTGGTGTCAGTATCTTAATTCAAAATCGGTAGAATAGGACTATTGCACACATTATATGGAACTTCTTCAACCACCCCTACTTTAATCAAGTCCTGCACTATCTGTATGAGCGCCTCCTCCCCCTCCAGTGAAATCCGATACTGAGGCAGGCGTGGCAGTACAGCTCCCTCCTTCACACTGATGTGCACTGGAGGGATAATCATCTGTCCCACATCGGTATCGGATGTGGCCCACAAAATTCAGGCAAAGAGGCCAGTGCAGCCTCTACGGTAATCAAGTACACCCTCTCCATTAGTGGATAATTATCATTCAGAATAACACATACTCCCTCAGGGGAGCACCGTATCGTGGCCCGGAAATATTTGAGCATGTCTAGGCCCACGATATTATCAGGAGTTTTCGGGGAGAGTAGGAATGGGCATGGTGCAGCAAACTGATCTACATAAAGTGCAAGAGGTTGTGATAGTGGGCTAACAGAAGGCGTTCCATCGAACCCTATTGACGTAATTGTTGAGCCAGACAGGGGAGCCCTCGGAACCAATTTTTGGGAAAAAGCGCTACGAGTAGCTCCTGTATCAACTAGGAACCGATCAGTAGATCCCAAAACATGTGCTGTAACATAAGGACCCCTCTGATCTACTGGCACCTCAACTGGTTCCTTACCCCATCCTACGCAATCCTATGCATACTGGGAATCATGTTGCTCGAGAGGTGCATAATCAGACATTTGGTACTGATTACGTCGATCAAAAACATTGGACCCATCTCGGGGTCGCACATTAGACTCAAACCTAGCTCGATCATTCGTATTGCCTCTAGGACCTGAAAAATTACCTCTACCCCTCATAGACCCCTGCCGAAGCTCCTGTCGCTGTGCACGCAACAACGGACACTCGTTCGCCCAGTGGCCTTTCTGTCTACAATACGCACATTGATCCTGGGCCAAATCAGTATGGCCTGAAGGAGAAGTGAAAAAATTCCTGCCGCCCCGATCATTACCTCTACGAGGCGGCCCATATACTTGTGCTAACATAACCTTCGTTTTCAGATCTTTAGAGTTCTTTTCCTCACTACCCTTCGCTTCTAGTTCCTGACGCTCGTAATACTGAGCCATCGTCAGGAGGGATGCTGGTGTCGAAGTCGTCCAAGAACTTTCACTCGCTTTTAATCGAGCTGCTATACTCGGTAATAAATTTGAAACATATTTATCAACAAAAAGATGTCGACCTATGTCGTCCGTAAGCGACTGGCCACTAAAATCATGGAAAGTTTCCTCAAATCGCGTAAAGAAATCAGAAACCGATTCATCTACTTTCTGCTTACAGGACGCTAACATAGTCCAATCAATTTTTTTAGGGGGAATAAGAGTTTTTAATTTGACTAAAATAGCGGCCGGAAGGTCTAAAATCGATTGGGGCGGTTTCTGTGCTGGTCTCCTCTCCTTATCCTCATCTTCAAGATTCGCCCATCGAACTTTAAACACCTGAAGATCATCTATTTTTCGTATAGATCTCCACATGTCTGGGGGTAATATAAGGCCGAAAAATAAATCAATATCAGCCAGAGTCATAGTACAAGAATTCAAAACCCCCTCAACTTCCCCATAAAAGGCTGCAGGATTCTTTCGAGGATCAGGCAATGCAGCTTTTAAGGCCATAACATCCGCTCTATTCCAAGGAGTATAAACCCAATTATAAATAAAATACCCTTGAGCATCGGGGGACCCTTTATCCGAGCTAGTACCCGCTCCTTTAGGAGGAACATACAAAGGCGCAGCCTCTCGCATCGGTTTAACATGCACGGCATCAATCTTATCTGCATAAGAGATGGATGACTGCTTTCTACTGCTACTCGCGTTCTTGTCCTCCTCGCCGGCATCCTTTTTCCGCGCCTCATCCCATAGCCTGAGCATCTCATCCCGCAACGCAAATATCCGTCGAATTGCATCAGGCACCTGAGAAGGAAGAAAAAGACCTTTACGCATTTCTTTAGCATCTGCAATCACATCCTCGGGTTCTAAAACAGGAGAATATTTCCGAAAAACTGTTACTACTTCATTAGAAACAAAAATCAGTAAAGTATAATTTCTCCCTATCTTGCATCAATTCAAGTTCTGCCAATAGATCCTCTAGGGAGACAGCATCTTTATTGACCAGATAAGCAATCTTACGGAGATCAGCCATACGCTCAGTCGACAATATAGACCGCGTATCCACTTTCTGCCCAGGCGGTCCAAAATCCCGATCTCCTCCTCTCCGGGCAGACGGGTCAGCGTACCGGGGCGGAGAGCGATCTAATAACGAAAAATCATCATCCGGTTTATTAAGGACAGGATAAAGAGGCTGTCGAACAGGGTACTGGCCAGAAATTTGCAACCAACGTTCTTTCTCCTGTTTCTCTCCCAATTCCTTTGCTTCACGTTTTTTCACCTCATGCGCTTTCTCACGTTCACTCTTCCGCTGCTCCTTCTCAATCAGCGCTTGCTCACGCTTCTCACGCTCTCGCACTTCTTTCACCCACATTCGTATACATTCAAACATCTCTTGTCTCACTCGCCGCTTACACATACACTGCTCCACATACTCAATTTTCCGCAAATCAAACGACCCATACATAGGCCTTCCCAACTCAGGATCCTTCTTTGTATATTTCCGCCACAACGTTCTGTACATTACGGGGGAAAGACCAAATTTCACATACATATCCCTATTCGGCGTCCCCTCTGGGGGAGCCGGCTGTGATTCTTCAAGTACCAACCGGTCATTTCCAAAACAGCAGCACCACTTACGGAGTGCTCTAAAAACAGGCATGTCTCAAAATAGTGCAGAATATGCAATATTATAATTAAATGGCACTTAAAACATTGTGCCGCTCAAATTCAAAGATCAGGAGAAATATCTCCACAGTGCCTGCCTATATGAGTTGCAACACATATATTACCAAACAATCAATATGACTAGTCATTCCAAACAAACAAACAAATTAGTCGGGGCAAGCGTATAAAACTGCCTTGCCAAACAAGACTATCAATGGCTCGGAGCAAGTATCGTACAACGATTCTTACCAATCAAGAGCGTCCAGATTCCAACTGCCAAGTTCCGAATTCGCCCAAACGGCCACTACGCGGCAAACCGACAGAAGAGGTCTCAGTCGATGACCGGCGCCACCCAGATGGTCAGATCTGAAGGGAAGGAAGAATACCTCAGGATGCCAGGACTAAAGGCGCCGCTGGCAGTGATCACATCCCCAGCAAGGTTCCAATCCTTCGTCACGACCAATCCTTCGAGCATCCGAGTCGCCGATGAGCCCCACGTGACGGGCGCCAAATGATGAGTACAGGCCTCAGCAAGGCCTGCAAGTGCGAAAGGGTTCGCCCTTCTGTACGCAAAGTCCTCAGACTACATAAGAAATTGGCACGGAAACTGTAAATACAAAAACATAGTTTAATAAACCTTTAAAGGTGGTACTACAGCCCACACAACACTCTACAGTATTGTACAGGGTAGCACAAAGAACTTAGACATGTGGTCCCCTTTTATACACAAAGAAGGGGCTCATAAGTAGGCGATAACAACTCAAGACATGGTTCACAACCATATAAGGACATCTCTCGAACATGATCAATACATGGGTGGAGTTAACGGTTCTTGAGACCTGCCCAATGCACATTCCAATCTATGCTAAACAGCAGGTGAATAATATGGCAACTATTATACATATTCCAGTGAGGACATTCCAAACCCATGTAGAAATCAAGGTCCATAACCACCCAGAGAAAGTCCAAGATCCATTTTCTTGGTGTATATCAGCTGCAATCTTATGTAATTTGTTAATGGCTTTATACACAGAAGGAGTATGGTCGGGGATAAACACACAACAGCTACTTCCGATAATTCTACAAGCTCCACCTCTGTCTGCTAGCATGACGTCGAGAACCATCCGGTTCTGCAACGCAACAATCCTAGTAATTTGCAACTCTTCAGTGAGATTCCCAAGGGCTGCAGCAGTTTGGTTGGTAACAGCTTCAACTACTCTTGTTAATCGCCGTATCTTTCTACTATTCAGAGCAGCTCCCACAAAGAAGAACAATCCTAAATTGAAATCTATATATTGTTGCAGACTAGTGTCCGTCTGATCAACATCATCTATGGATAAAGTCCGTTTGAATCTGTTCACAGTTACATTATTCAACAACTTCAAGTCTTTATGATACGATGCAGGTGCCTCAGTATCGTCTTGAGGAACCCTGCAGAATCTATACGATCTATTATTCAACGTGAAACCGAAAAGATATCGGCTGTCAGGATGAATAGGGATCGAAAAGAAGGCGTTCTTCAAATCTACAACAGAGAACGTTGTCGCAGTAGGTGGGACCAAAGTAAGGAGTGTCGTAATATCAGAAACCACTGGGTATTGAGGTATCACTATCTTGTTAACCTCCCTCAAATCAATAATGAATCGATAAATCCTGGTGTCAGTATCTTAATTCAAAATCGGTAGAATAGGACTATTGCACACATTATATGGAACTTCTTCAACCACCCCTACTTTAATCAAGTCCTGCACTATCTGTATGAGCGCCTCCTCCCCCTCCAGTGAAATCCGATACTGAGGCAGGCGTGGCAGTACAGCTCCCTCCTTCACACTGATGTGCACTGGAGGGATAATCATCTGTCCCACATCGGTATCGGATGTGGCCCACAAAATTCAGGCAAAGAGGCCAGTGCAGCCTCTACGGTAATCAAGTACACCCTCTCCATTAGTGGATAATTATCATTCAGAATAACACATACTCCCTCAGGGGAGCACCGTATCGTGGCCCGGAAATATTTGAGCATGTCTAGGCCCACGATATTATCAGGAGTTTTCGGGGAGAGTAGGAATGGGCATGGTGCAGCAAACTGATCTGCATAAAGTGCAAGAGGTTGTGATAGTGGGCTAACAGAAGGCGTTCCATCGAACCCTATTGACGTAATTGTTGAGCCAGACAGGGGAGCCCTCGGAACCAATTTTTGGGAAAAAGCGCTACGAGTAGCTCCTGTATCAACTAGGAACCGATCAGTAGATCCCAAAACATGTGCTGTAACATAAGGACCCCTCTGATCTACTGGCACCTCAACTGGTTCCTTACCCCATCCTACGCAATCCTATGCATACTGGGAATCATGTTGCTCGAGAGGTGCATAATCAGACATTTGGTACTGATTACGTCGATCAAAAACATTGGACCCATCTCGGGGTCGCACATTAGACTCAAACCTAGCTCGATCATTCGTATTGCCTCTAGGACCTGAAAAATTACCTCTACCCCTCATAGACCCCTGCCGAAGCTCCTGTCGCTGTGCACGCAACAACGGACACTCGTTCGCCCAGTGGCCTTTCTGTCTACAATACGCACATTGATCCTGGGCCAAATCAGTATGGCCTGAAGGAGAAGTGAAAAAATTCCTGCCGCCCCGATCATTACCTCTACGAGGCGGCCCATATACTTGTGCTAACATAACCTTCGTTTTCAGATCTTTAGAGTTCTTTTCCTCACTACCCTTCGCTTCTAGTTCCTGACGCTCGTAATACTGAGCCATCGTCAGGAGGGATGCTGGTGTCGAAGTCGTCCAAGAACTTTCACTCGCTTTTAATCGAGCTGCTATACTCGGTAATAAATTTGAAACATATTTATCAACAAAAAGATGTCGACCTATGTCGTCCGTAAGCGACTGGCCACTAAAATCATGGAAAGTTTCCTCAAATCGCGTAAAGAAATCAGAAACCGATTCATCTACTTTCTGCTTACAGGACGCTAACATAGTCCAATCAATTTTTTTAGGGGGAATAAGAGTTTTTAATTTGACTAAAATAGCGGCCGGAAGGTCTAAAATCGATTGGGGCGGTTTCTGTGCTGGTCTCCTCTCCTTATCCTCATCTTCAAGATTCGCCCATCGAACTTTAAACACCTGAAGATCATCTATTTTTCGTATAGATCTCCACATGTCTGGGGGTAATATAAGGCCGAAAAATAAATCAATATCAGCCAGAGTCATAGTACAAGAATTCAAAACCCCCTCAACTTCCCCATAAAAGGCTGCAGGATTCTTTCGAGGATCAGGCAATGCAGCTTTTAAGGCCATAACATCCGCTCTATTCCAAGGAGTATAAACCCAATTATAAATAAAATACCCTTGAGCATCGGGGGACCCTTTATCCGAGCTAGTACCCGCTCCTTTAGGAGGAACATACAAAGGCGCAGCCTCTCGCATCGGTTTAACATGCACGGCATCAATCTTATCTGCATAAGAGATGGATGACTGCTTTCTACTGCTACTCGCGTTCTTGTCCTCCTCGCCGGCATCCTTTTTCCGCGCCTCATCCCATAGCCTGAGCATCTCATCCCGCAACGCAAATATCCGTCGAATTGCATCAGGCACCTGAGAAGGAAGAAAAAGACCTTTACGCATTTCTTTAGCATCTGCAATCACATCCTCGGGTTCTAAAACAGGAGAATATTTCCGAAAAACTGTTACTACTTCATTAGAAACAAAAATCAGTAAAGTATAATTTCTCCCTATCTTGCATCAATTCAAGTTCTGCCAATAGATCCTCTAGGGAGACAGCATCTTTATTGACCAGATAAGCAATCTTACGGAGATCAGCCATACGCTCAGTCGACAATATAGACCGCGTATCCACTTTCTGCCCAGGCGGTCCAAAATCCCGATCTCCTCCTCTCCGGGCAGACGGGTCAGCGTACCGGGGCGGAGAGCGATCTAATAACGAAAAATCATCATCCGGTTTATTAAGGACAGGATAAAGAGGCTGTCGAACAGGGTACTGGCCAGAAATTTGCAACCAACGTTCTTTCTCCTGTTTCTCTCCCAATTCCTTTGCTTCACGTTTTTTCACCTCATGCGCTTTCTCACGTTCACTCTTCCGCTGCTCCTTCTCAATCAGCGCTTGCTCACGCTTCTCACGCTCTCGCACTTCTTTCACCCACATTCGTATACATTCAAACATCTCTTGTCTCACTCGCCGCTTACACATACACTGCTCCACATACTCAATTTTCCGCAAATCAAACGACCCATACATAGGCCTTCCCAACTCAGGATCCTTCTTTGTATATTTCCGCCACAACGTTCTGTACATTACGGGGGAAAGACCAAATTTCACATACATATCCCTATTCGGCGTCCCCTCTGGGGGAGCCGGCTGTGATTCTTCAAGTACCAACCGGTCATTTCCAAAACAGCAGCACCACTTACGGAGTGCTCTAAAAACAGGCATGTCTCAAAATAGTGCAGAATATGCAATATTATAATTAAATGGCACTTAAAACATTGTGCCGCTCAAATTCAAAGATCAGGAGAAATATCTCCACAGTGCCTGCCTATATGAGTTGCAACACATATATTACCAAACAATCAATATGACTAGTCATTCCAAACAAACAAACAAATTAGTCGGGGCAAGCGTATAAAACTGCCTTGCCAAACAAGACTATCAATGGCTCGGAGCAAGTATCGTACAACGATTCTTACCAATCAAGAGCGTCCAGATTCCAACTGCCAAGTTCCGAATTCGCCCAAACGGCCACTACGCGGCAAACCGACAGAAGAGGTCTCAGTCGATGACCGGCGCCACCCAGATGGTCAGATCTGAAGGGAAGGAAGAATACCTCAGGATGCCAGGACTAAAGGCGCCGCTGGCAGTGATCACATCCCCAGCAAGGTTCCAATCCTTCGTCACGACCAATCCTTCGAGCATCCGAGTCGCCGATGAGCCCCACGTGACGGGCGCCAAATGATGAGTACAGGCCTCAGCAAGGCCTGCAAGTGCGAAAGGGTTCGCCCTTCTGTACGCAAAGTCCTCAGACTACATAAGAAATTGGCACGGAAACTGTAAATACAAAAACATAGTTTAATAAACCTTTAAAGGTGGTACTACAGCCCACACAACACTCTACAGTATTGTACAGGGTAGCACAAAGAACTTAGACATGTGGTCCCCTTTTATACACAAAGAAGGGGCTCATAAGTAGGCGATAACAACTCAAGACATGGTTCACAACCATATAAGGACATCTCTCGAACATGATCAATACATGGGTGGAGTTAACGGTTCTTGAGACCTGCCCAATGCACATTCCAATCTATGCTAAACAGAAACAGATGTGACTCCTACTAGACATGCACTGGACACGCGCTGGGCACGCGCTGGACACACAAGGAACTATTTATAGCCTGTTGCTGGGCAAACTTCAGGAGCGACAATCAGCGAGGTAGGACTTGCCTCGTGGCGAGCACATGGCAATATGTAGTATACCAAATGAACGTCAGAAAACAAGATGGAGTCTGGCCGTATTTAAATACAAGCGGGAAAACCAGAAGAAAGACATAATAACATGTATTGCATTGTATTGTATTATTTTGGTAAAGCGCAAAACAGCTGCCCCAGCGAAGAGGCGTCCCGGCGCTGAAGACGTCACATACCCTAACCTGAGAGAGAGAAGTGAAGGGAGGTTTAAGGGGAGGGGAATAGGTAAGTTTTAATTGCTTTCCGGAAAGCAGGTAAGCTTTCTATGGAGCGAATATTTAGTGGGAGATCGTTCCATAGCTTAGCTCCCAGAACCTTAAAGGAGCGTCCGCCCATGCGGGAGAGTTTTATGCGGGGGACGCACAGAAGGTGTTGGCTAGAAGATCGCAGGTTGCGTGATGGGGTATATGGGGTGAGAAGAGGTCGTAGCAGAGTAGGATTCTCATGTTTGAGAATTTTAAAAGTCATGATGAGGGTTTTAAATTTAATTCTGGAATCAACCGGTAACCAGTGTAGTTTGCGAATTGTAGCTCTGGCCGAGCATCTACGAGGGAGGCCGACCAGAGTTCTAGCCGCAGAATTTTGCACACGTTGTAGTCGTGCTATCTCTCCTTTGTTGGCACCTAGGAGGAGTACATTGGCGTAGTCCAGATGCGAGAGGATGGTAGCTTGAATGATAAGTTGACGAGTTTTAGCATCAAAGAAGCCCAGTATATGGCTGAGATTCCTCAGCAAGCCGACACAGGTTCCAGCGACTTTTTTGGTATGAGTCTGATAGTTGAGTGAGGCATCCATCCACACTCCCAGGTTTTTTACTAAGGATTTGGGAGGTGGGATGGTGCCTAGGGAAGACGGCCACCAGTGCTCATTCCAATGGCTGATGTTTTTACCAAGGAGTAGCACTTCTGTTTTTCCAGCATTGAGCTGTAAACAGTTGTCCGTCATCCATTGGGCAACTGCGGAGAGACCGTTTTTAAATCTGGAGGCCGCGATGGATGGGCCTTCCGTAAGGGTGATGGCCAACTGTGTGTCGTCGGCGTACGACACCAGTGTCAGGCCCCACTCATTGGCCACTGTCGCTAAAGGTTGCACGTATAGATTAAAAAGAGATGGGCTCAACGCAGAGCCCTGCGGAACTCCTTGTGCAATGGGATGAGTTTTAGATAAAAAAGGGGGTGCTGAGACCTGGAAGGATCTGCCCTTAAGAAATGATTGGAACCACCTTAAAGCATGGCCAGATACTCCGAAAGTCTCGAGACGGTCAAGAAGGATGTCATGGGACACCGTATCAAAGGCCGCACTGAGGTCGAGGAGAATCAGCGCAGCACTTTGACCGGCATCTAAGATCGTCCGGAGATACTCGGTAGTGGCCAAGAGAGCAGACTCTGTGCTATGGCCCGGTCTGAACCCATTTTGAGATGGGTCCAGGATGTTGTTCTGGACCATATGTTGGGACAGGGTATTGTTAACATGGGCTTCAGCAAGTTTAGACAGCCATGGAAGCAGCGAGATCGGTCGGAAATTTTCCGGTTTAGAAGGATCTAGTAAGGGTTTCTTGATGATAGGTGAAACCCACGCTTGTTTCCAGGCAGATGGTACACTAGCTGAAGCGAAAGAGAGATTCAGGACAGAGGCCAAGGAAGGTAGAAAGAAGTCAAGTGACTCCAAGAATTGAGCCGGACGCATGGGGTCTGACGGAGAACCCGTTTTAACTTTGTGACACAGTTTAGTGAGGTTGTCGAGGGAGATAGCTGGAATAAAGTTCATGATAGTCTGGTTGGGGAGGGGATTCGTGCATTGGGCAGGGTTTGGGGAGTGCTGGGGGAAAGAGCGGTAGATTTGTTGTACCTTGTCTACAAAGTACATGGCGAGCTCTTCACATTGTTGCGCAGAGGAAATATTTGGGGAGGGAGATTTACAACTCTGTAGTTCTTGGACAAGTTTAAAGATTTCTTTGGCAGGAGTGGGACTGGAGTTGATTTTATCTGTATAGAAGGCGGTTCGTGCACCACGGATGGCCTTGTGGTACTTTTTTTGTTTTAATAGATAATTATTTTTGTCCTCGTTGTTGTAGTCCTTTCTCCATAGACGCTCAGCTCTTTTACAATCTTTGCGCATGGCTTTCAGGGTGTCATTATACCATGGATTGGACGGTGTATTGCGTCCTTTCGTCCAATACGCTGGAATAAGAGTGTCTAAACCTCCCGTAATCCAGTCATGGAACGTGCTATAGATTGAGTTAATGTCTATGTTAGTCTCATGATGGAATTCCCCAAGAGTGGCATGAAGATCACTAATAGATAGTTTATGCCATGGTCTTTTTAGACGATGGGCTGATGTGTTTTTATGCGTTGTTTTATTGACTAAAATAGTCAGTTTAATGAGGTAGTGATCTGTCCATCCCATAGGTAGGGGCATCTCAGTTGTGGCCTCCTCGATGTTAGTAAATACTGGGTCTAAGATGTGACCAGCTAAGTGCGTTGGGGTTTGTATGAGGGAGTTCAATTGAAGGGCGGCAAGATCGGCGAGAAGATTTTTGATCGTGGAATCATTAGGTAGGTCAAAATGGAGATTGAGGTCACCTAATATGGTAAAGTTTGCAGTTTTAGTTAGTAACGAGTTCGCTGTCTCAAGAAGAGCCTCTATGAACCTGGAGGCAGGTCCAGGTGGGCGATATATGTAGAGACTTGACATAGTGAAGTTAGGATTTATAGTGTCTTCAGCACATGCTTAATACTACCGCTGTTTTATTTACAACAATACCACCTTCCTCAGGACCTATCCAGATAACTGCTCCAAACGTTTATTTGACCAGGGAATCTATAAATACATAAAAGGGACACTGTTGTATCTAAACTAAACTACACAATTCTTAAATATACAAACTTGTTAACTTTCCATAATTTTAGTGTCATTGGAACCAATATGAACCTACACATGTCGCTACTGGGAGGAAAGAAATCTGCTCATAACTGGGATTTATTCATCAAATGTAAACTGTTTCAAAGTTGCGTTTACATTACCCCTATACAGGTTCAAGTCATACAGCCTGATTCATCATTCTCCCGTTTTGCGAGCCCCTAATAGCGTTTCATAACGAATCGCTATTAAGTACTTGCAAAACGGGATTCATGTAGAAATTGCATAAAGAAATGCGATTCCTACACATTCCTTATTTGCGATTAGCAAATTGCTAATGGCAAATAAGGAATAACTCCCCATTCATTCCTATGGGCCAAAAGGCCCATAGGAATGAATGGCGAGTATTCCTTATTTGCGATTAAATTGGATAGCGATTTAAAGGGTGCCAGGGGTGTCCAACGGACACCCTGTAACACCCCTAAATGCATATTGAAACAGGTGTTGCGCACACACACGTCCAAAGGACATGTGTGTGCGCAACATGCAACTTAGAAAAATGCTTTTAAAAGCATTTTTCTAAGTTTTCGCTATTTACCACGAGGTTTGACCTCGCGGTAAATAGCGGGCCGCAATTGCGAATTCGCAATTTTTAAATGGATGATGAATTGCATTTAAGTAATCTCAATTAGAGATTCCTTAAATGTAATTCCTCGCAAAATAGCGAAATCGCTATTACCGATTTTTGCATTTGGGATGATGAATCCCAAATGCAAAAATAGCGCTCGCAAAGGGCCAGATTCTCAGAATCTGGCCCTTTGCGAGCCGATTTCGGCTTGATGAATCAGGCTGATAGTGTTAGTAAAAAAATAGAAAAGTTGCTTCCACCATAGCATCACAGAAAAACACCATTTGTGTGCTAAAAAGAATTATTTCTTAGAAAGAGAAGAGTAAGTTCTCATTTTAGAGAAATGGCCAGAGAAGGAGGAAATAGAGGAAAAAGTGTATACACCCTCAACATATATAATTCCACTTACAAAATAAATTTTGCATACAAAAATCCTGATTTAAAAGGATTCATATGAAATTTCCAATACTGGAGTGCAGCCGGATTGCCAGTTAAAGGTAACTCAATATATCTGGAGTAAAGAAACATGCTATTAGACAAGCAAATATTAATGTAATCCTCACTAGATAATTCTATCTCCAAACGCTAGCTAGTTCTTACCAATAGTTTTAATTGTTGTCACCGATAGGCCACACATGTATGACAGAGTTGAAAAAAAATGATTAACATAGGTAGTGAGTGGTCCCCGTAATCGCCGGAGGAAGGCACTTGTGACTTGACTTCATAATGTGAACTATACAATAGATACACAATATATGCTGTGCTTGCAAACTACTGTTAGTCAAGGGATTATTCTGAAAAATTACAACTTCTACTTTCCTCTGCTTTGCTACTCTGGCACGGACGTGCAGTGTTACATGCTCTTCAAACTAACACTCTTCATCCAGTGACCGTCTACTCTGTCTACTCTACATACACCTATGCTATCTATGAGGAAGATACCATCCAGGCATCCATCCATTCAAAGTACATGTCAATCATTCTTCTTAATGTCTCAACTGGACAAACCTTACTTTTTCTCACCGACAAACACCCTTTTTATTTTATTTTGTAAACCACCACCCATGCATCCATTCTTGACTTGCATTAGAATTTGACCCAAAGGATATATTGCGCACACATACAGTTTCTGGTTCACCCACCCAGGCAGTCCTCTTTTCTTTCTCCTTCCACCCATCCTTGCTTCAACCGGCCATGCATCAGATTCCTACCAGCCACCTCTGCCTGCATTCAAAAACACGCATCATTCTTTGCCATTCATTAATTTAACTCGCTCGTCCTTCCTCCTTCCTTACACCCTTCTTTCCCTATTTGTTCATCCCATCCATCAAGTTCATCTGATCTGACTTGGCTTCTCGATAAAACTTTCACAGCTGAGTTGAAGTCAAATTTAGAGGAGGCCATTGGTTACTCGTCAACTCCTGCCGCTAATGCTATTGCTAATGCGAAGTCAAGGGTGACTGTCTTCTACCTGGTTGACAAAAACTTAGGGCCATATTATCAAGAAAGGGCGATACATTATCGCCGCTTTTATCGGCACGAAACTGCTGCTAAAGCGGCGATAATGGGCTTGATAATATGCCCTTGAGAAGACCCATAGCAGCCCAGATTCTGGTGTGAAAATGGGCTTCTATGGGAATTCACAAGGGCCTATTATCAAGCCCATTATGTATGATAATGTATCGCCCTTTCTTGATAATATGGCCCCTACTTCTAAATTTGTAAGTCTTCTTAACAGTAAAGTGTACTTGTACTGTGGAACATACACCCCTGCAGCGAGCCTACTCTGCAACCTCAATAAGTAAGGAATATAATAGCTTACCACTGCCCGCCACTACCGAGGCATCCCCCACAGCAGTTCCTGCTGGCACTGGTGGCACCGTTGTGGAAAAGTCAGCCCATAACGCACCTGATGCCCAGGCTGCTGGCGCAGGACGCCTCTTAGTTCCCATCTTGAACAATTACAAAATAAAGAGACGGGCGCTGCAAACAGGAAAACAAGAATAGGGTTTTATTTCTCATGAGGAGAGCCTGTCATTTCGGACACTCGCATAGTGTCTTCAGGAGGTGCTCTCTTTCCTACCCCACACACCACCTTCTCTGAGGCTTCGTCTTTTATACACATGTTTATGATGTACAAACATTCCTTATTACAATAAAGACGCTTTGAAGTAGGAAAAAGGCATGCTTGGAATCCCAGCTTCAGGCCTATTCCCATACCAGTCGCTCAGATGTCATCCTCCCCTCCTGAATGTAACAAGAGATTGTGATCTCTCAGCCGGACATTCCTACCGGACACGAGGACAGGAGGGGGTGATTAGGTCAAAGGTTAGGCAGGCGATAAGATTGGGCACTTCGGCTGGTGTGTTACGGTTTTGTTATGCTGGGAAGGGAAAAGGGGGCTGTACATCCACGAGGCTTGGTCTTAGGACTTGGGACCGGGTCGAGAGGCCAAGTGCGGCCGGGGGGGTTGTCAGCTGAGGGGAAGGGTGTTCTTGGGAGGAAATGGGGGGTGTGGGTCAAGCAGGAGGGCTAATTTTAGAGCAGGGTCACACAGAGGGAGAGGGTCTTGTGGCCGATGCATGAGCAGTGCGCGCGGGGAGGGGTGCCGGGAACAAATGGGCAGAGAGGCCATGGTGCCTAAAATGGCTGTCGTATACGTGTGCATGGGTCTATGCTGGCGGGATAATACAGCCAGGGTTTTAGCGGTATCCGTTCTGCTTATAACAAGGGGTACAGTGAACACAAATGAACGCCGCTTATGTACATATACATTGTCATTTTCAACAGTCGCCGCTTTTTTACATAAGCTAGTTCAGTTCTATACAGTCGATACGATAGACAGAATGCGGTACATGTGAATTTACATTTGTTGGGTTCTTCATACAAGTCTAGAGATCGGTATAATACTTTAGTCGGGGTTAATAAAGAAAAAAGGTTCAGACACATTATAGAATCAGGTTCTGACTTTCTCTCCGGTGACATCAACATACAGTGGAAAGTGCTCTGATACCTTCGGGTCTTGTCAGTGCTACAAGAGACTTTTGGGAAACTAAATACATGAGTGACCGATGAAACATTTTAGAAAGCTATACAAAATGGTTGAGGGAGGGATTCAGTTCGATACAAGCAATTTAGTCAAGGGGGTGAGTAGAAAGTTCAGGAAGGGGGGGTCTTTGTCACAATGTCTTTTTAACAGAGTCCATCTTCTTTTGTTGGCGCTGTTGAGCACCGGCGGTGGAGCTATAGGTCCAGCTCGGATTCATCCTTACACGTTGCAGGGTGCGATCAGTCCTCTGCTGTTAGATCACAGTCCTGTTTCCTAACTGATTTTCTTAGGGGTGCCTCAAGCTGGGCACCTGCGTGTCTTTCTTTTTTCGTGGCAAAACCTAATTTTATAGTCAAAAGGTACGCGAAAAGGGTGATGTTGTTGAACAATCGAGGGAAGAGAGGGCGGAGTGGGATCAGATCTTTGAGCACACCAAGGGACCAAGGGAGCAAAGGATGACGAGCAGGTAGGCCCATCGGTCGGGCTCAAAAGGGACGGGGACTTCAGGCACGAGTGGGTCAGCAAATTGAGGGCTTCAAGGCAGCCCCTCATTCCTTCATCTGCCGAGTTTGAGAGTGGTGCCTCGTCCCGTGTCTCGTTGCTCTGCGACTCCACCCTTGGTCGAGGTCACACGTGCTTCATGATCTGTGGCCAGGCTGTGTGTCACGTCCAGCTCCTCTCCTCCGGTGATTGTATCTTTGAATGAGTACAAAACAAGTTTTAGAAAAACTGGCAGGAGAAGACATTTATACATCTCAATTCCGTCCCCAATCCTAAGTAGGTGGGGGATATGTTCATCGATCACAGTCAGAAGTCATCACTTATGGAATATGTAGGAGGGCATTTCCACTGAATTCATAAGCCTAGTTGGCGTTCATTCGTGACGTACGTGGAGAGAAATCAGACTCCTATCAACAGACACATTATTTAAACTCGAAATCGAGTCCTTAGGTAGAGACTCGCCCTTTTTCTTTTTTAACCCAAGTACTGACAATCTTACATTTCCCTTCGGGGTCGGCTAACTCTTGGAAGCAGGGGGTTATCATCACGAGAGGGGGGGGGGTTAAACATGCTTTTCTTGGGGAGTGACCGTTGATCAAGGTCATCAATATACGCCTCGGGGTAGCTGACATGAAGCTGGGGTGGATCGGGAGAAGCGAGGACACTTTGGACATCCGCACTTAAGTGCAGAGGGGTGAGGCAATCTGGGCATTGGGAATTGCATTTCTGACGAGCTGGAAAAGCAGAAGACCATTGACGTTATAGTCCCCCTATAAAAAGGCCAGATTAGGGGACATCAGTCGTCCTACCTGTCCTTTCCTTTATTACCAACTCGGGTTCTATCGTTTTGCAGAAAGGAGAGGTAGTAATATGGTAAGTTACAATTGTTTTAGTTCCTGTCTATTTTGCCGAACACCTTTGTGTTCGAAGAGACCCAATTAGGTTTGTGCCGGAGGGGGGCACAATCGTTACCATACAAGGAAGGATGGAACAGGGGAAACCCTGAGAGAGAGAGAGAGAGAGAGAGAGGGAGAGAGAGAGAATGTGTGAGAGAGAGAGAGAGAGAGAGAGAGAGAGAGAGAGAGAGAGAGAGAGAGAGAGAGAGAGAGAGAGAGAGAGAGAGAGAGAGAGAGAGAGAGAGAGAGAGAGAGAGAGTCCGCACTCTAAATGGTCCATTTGGTACACGTATGACATGGAGAGAGAGAGAGAGAGAGAGAGAGACGTGTACAAAAATGGGCCATTCAGTGCATTCAGTGCGCACACAACACAGAACAGCAGGGGTTAAGTAATACGGAAACACAGGCAGAGGGATGCCGTAGATCCATACATTATGTACACACAAACTCAGGCGGGGGAGACAGTACATGTATTATATACAAAAATCCGAGACAAGACATATAACCGTTATTGGCCATAATGATCTCTTCCTGTATGCTGCGCATCCTTAGCATCTAATCTCTTTTTACCCTTTTTCCTTTCTTTTTATTGTCGGCTGCTTTTACTGGTCTTTGTGGTTGTACACACTTATGCCTTTAGCAATCGGTCAAGAACTAACCTGGTCGGGCTAATGTGTTTCCAGGCTGAGGCAACAGTGGGTGTCAGTTGGGGGGGGGGCAATAGGGCAGCTTTGAGTTTCCGATCTATGAGGGTGCGGAAAGGATGTAGTAAAGTTTAAACACTGGCAACATTCCTAGTCCTCCAAGCGGAGGGGACTTGGGTAAACCTCACCTCAGAATATTCTTTAAACTTTCCCTATTTAGTTAAGTGTAGGATGCTTATTCATTAGTGCACGTCATTTTTGGTTGTATTATTCGGGGTGCCAAGCGTAGTCGTATTTTGTATTTTTCGCTTCAGGCTGTCCTTTCAAGCCCTAAGTTCAGGGCATTGTTCGCTCATCGTACGTAGGCACCATAATCGAACGCCTTTTTCCCGTCTCTTCGTCCGTTAGATCACCATTTTCTTTTTCGTATTTTAATCGGTGTTTCAATGTGACCTGCAGAAGGAGGGAGGAAGAAGGGGGAGGGGGCAGTATGTAAACAACACATTAGCGCGCATAAACCCGAAAAGGCTTTTACTTACTACATACTCGGCCCATCTCCACGGAACGCAGTCCTTGCCGACTCGGCATTTAAGCCCAGATGGACCCTTTAGTGTGGGAGAGATGATTATCGGAAGCCGGTGGATAGCATAGGTCGTCCAAGTGTGGTATTACGGATTGTGTGCAAGGGGGGGGTCAAGTGGCACTCCTTCGGGGTGACTTAGGGGTATTTTTAAAACAATTTTCCAGATACAGGTAGCATATAAAGTATAGGCTAAATACCAGGATCTTTTAGCGGTTGCTTTAGGCTGTACAAAAATGCAAACCACATACAACCAAAAACCTGGACCGTTCAATTTGCAACATTTCTGCGTACTATATTTTTCAACCCTTAACTAATGGAGCTGAGCCATTCCACCTGTAATTTAGTTGCATCGGAAATAGTAGTCATTTATTCGAAACTTACCAATTTACGCGTGACAACTGCGTTTGCTTTTTCCAAAAATCTTTAATAAGAATGTCGGTGCACACATACAGGCCTACAACCTCGTGGGCCGGCCACGGAGCAGGCTGGAACTGTACATGTGGGGATACTTAGTAGTGGAAATCTTAATGGAGTCGGCGGTCGTTAATTTCATAAAAAGTGCGACAAGTACAATAAAATCATATCGAAACTTCAGGGTGAGCGAGTATAAAAAGCGTTGAAATTCGAACTTTCAATAATCATGATGCGCCAAAACTTAACAACAATTCATTGTCCGAATGTTCAGCTGTAGCTGTAAAAGTTAGGGAAGTATAATTAGAAATATTAACAGGAAAACGTACTGGGGCCAGCAGAAGAGCCCTCGGTGGACCGATCCTGGCCTTCCTGCTCCACCGGCGCCTCTACCTGTGTCCTCTTGCCCCTGGGAGGTGCTGATGTACATGAAAAAAAGACACAAACATGGATGATTGCTGTCAACGAAAATCAAACATTTCAAAAAAACAATAACAAATTATTTCGGGGAAATAAACAACAATTGCACTAAATTTATTGACCTATCTGATGTGGTCTACTAGGATATTAGTATTGCTGGATTCGTGGACCGTCTACTTGGAAAGTTATGTAACTCACTAAACCGGCTACAAAAAGGTTCTACTAGGACGGGCAGCACTCAGCAGCACATGAAGTGACAGAAACAGTCCGTCATGATTGCAGACCACTAAAAAATGTCCTATTAAATAACAAGTCATAACATACGAAGGACTGGACTTGAGTCTCTAGTCTCTAGCATTACGCAGTTCTGTAAAGTACACTCATACATAATCACTCAGGCCAAATGAGCACAAAATTGAAAGCAAGTAAGCATAGTAGCACCGCCACTGAGCAGGCGAGCACCTGCAATCACAGAAGCTTTTGAAAAATAATTTACCTGCAATGTAATCGGCAACATTCTTGCTCTTCGGAAAAAACATATATTTGCAATATAACACAGAGCGGAAGAAAACAAAGTAGTTATTAAATAGCTACTAGTACTCACCAAGCCCAGGGATCTCGACGCCAAGCAGGTTGAGCAGGTCTTGTTCCCGGTCCAGTATGTTTGACCACCGGTGCGTCACCTGGTTGTAGGTGCGCCGGACCCCTGACTCCTGATACATGGCCGGGCACACCTCACCCCATAGCTGGCGATGCTCTCGGAGGCCGTACCCGGTTCCGGGCCTGCCGCCTGCTGCGATGGTCTTGAGGAGGTGGCACTGAACAAAGAAGACAAGTGCGGCCTCCTCCACTGCGCTGAAGATCTCCCTGGGACTTACAGATGCCCCCCTTAAACGCCTGCTTGCCGGCTCCCTTTGCCATGGTCCTGGGTAAAGGAAAAATATAATAGGAAAGAATAGGGAAAAAATAAATTTAAAAAAAAGAGAGTTAAAAAAAAGTAGTCATTAAAGTAACTAAAAGTAGTAAAAAACACAAAATATAGATGTACAAAAATGGAGAGATAGATAATGAGTAAAAAATATTTTTAAAAAGTTCAAACAAACAAAGGATTGTAGAGAGTGAAGCAGGATAGAAAAGGCATGCCCAGAACCATAGTAATGAATGAAAAACGAGATGGCCGCGCCCATTGCAACCACATGGGTAAGTTTGCGCGATATTTTCCTCGCGAGCACGCAAAAATGGACGCGAACACGCAACCGTGACCCGGAACAGGAAATGAGCAACGCGAGCATGCAACTAGCGACCAGAAATGGAAATACGCAATGCGAACAACATGGCCGCGCCCGTATACGACCGCATGGTAACTTCGCGGTAGCTGTGGTCAAAATAAACCTGCGAACTCACAAAAATAAAAAAAATCCGCAATCTCACGAAAGTTCGCGTATTTTGCGAACCGCGAGTACGCTTTTGCGTGAATTGGCGTACCGTGAATTTGCAAAATTCACCCACACTTACTGCAAATCACCTGAAATGGGAAGGCGCTAACCAACTTGACACACAAAGAGTCTATCCAGGCTCCCACATGGGATCTGACTTCCCGAGACTGAGTCAAACAGTTGTGGCTACTAATTTTCTGAATTTATTAGCAGGCTGAGGAAGCAGAGATCCAGGATGTGAGAGAGACCTCCCAGAGATCTCTGCTGCCTCAGCCTGCTAATAATTCATGATAATTACTGGTCACTTCAAGACGTCAGAGCGGGTTGCAGCACCGGTAACATGTAAGGAGGATAAGCAGGTATGAGGGACACAGGGTGGAGTTCTTACCACAGAGCAAAGGCTGTTGTCTGACAGGAAATCCATTATCCGGCAGAACTTTTCCAGCACCCATGCAGGAAGTTCCAGTAGCAGCTGGGGTGCGGGTCTTGGAACCCCCTTACTCCCACGACAAGTGCTAACTCCATTTGGGGTCTCTTGGCGCTGCCCATTCGAGGGGTTCAAGTCCGTGATTATTGTGTCCTCCCTGTCACACAATCCAGCATTGTGAGAACATCCACAATGCTAGAAGGGTTTGTTTTCTGACAGTGGAGTAATGCCCCATATAAATTTGGGATCTGTGTCAACCTGGGGATTCTGTCATTCGAGGTCTTGCTACCCACCCTTAGACAAGCAGCCCTGAACGCCAAATAAAAACCTCAGTTTTACTGATCGTGACCATTACAACAAATTACTTATTTAGGTCAAATGAAAACTGCAAAGGTGTCATAATTCTTTCAAGAAACTAATATTATAAAAAAGTATGACATCCTGGTTGTAATTTTATTGAGACAAGGGACTGCAATGGTAGAAAGTGAACGAGGAATAACTCGGAAACTTGGAAGAAGTTGTGTTACACTGTTTTAAAACATTTCTTAGCTGAAAGGCACTGTTCGGAAAATGAGTTTTGCAGTCTTTTCTTTATTAGTCACAAATTGAGCATGACGATTATAATCGCAACAATTTGCAGAGCACGTAGAAATGAAACAACTGTGGTGAAGCAAGGGTAATGCTTAGCAAACCCCTCCTCTCTGCTTTGGGCACGGCGCCTCCCGCTGCTCTTGCAAGTGCTCCTTGGCTCTGGTCTTACAAACATAACTTTCACCCGCTCGCGCCTCCCACTTTGTTACTGTAGAGAAGTAAAAGCCACCAATTATGACACTGGAGCCAGTTATAGTGTAACCTCGTTTATTACTACAATGGTACTCAAGAGCGCCGAGCCTCTCTTGCCTGCCGGCTCTCGCTCGCGTTTCACGCTTCTCCCCTCGTTGCGCGCGCAGCCAATGGTGCCGCCAGCACGTCACGTCGCCGACGTGACGTGCGTAGACTAGACCGTCACTACATATCTCCCCTTTTTCCAACACATAACATTTGTAACTTACAGTCCGTCGCTCAGATCATAGTCTCTGAATCTTGTGGGCTTGATCACCGCCCTGCCGCTCTGGGTCAGTCTTACCGGGGTGGTGTGGTTCTCTTCCTCGCCACTCCATCTGCTTCCTCGTGCCTCTACTTGTCCATTCACCTCACTCCGGTTCTCTCCAAACCTCTGATCTTGCTCGATGTTTCTCGCCTTCACCTGTCGCTGTTCTTCTCCTCTCGTTTCAGGTTCAGCCTCCTGATGTTCTTGTTGGCCGAGTCCGTTCTCTCCATCCTCTTCGTCTACTCCTCCATAGTCCAAGTTAGGATCTTATTGCATCTTGCCATGCGGTCCTGTGACCATACATTTCCATCACTCAATCTGGCCGCTCTACCCTTTATTTCCTTCACCTGCATGGGCTTGCTGTATTTGCTCTCTCCCTTCCTTTGTAGTATGGGCAACTTTACTCTCACCCATTCCCCTTCTTTCAGTTCAGTGTCTTTCACATTCTTCCGCTCGTTGTAATGTTTCGTGTAGACTGCTTGTGCTTTCTCTATGTTAGCACGCACCACTGCAGGGGACCATTCGCTTACTATTGTCTTCTCTTTCCACACCCGATTGTCATGGGTGAATGGTTCCCGGCCGCGCAATACCTGGAAGGGGCTATAGCCGGTGCCTGTGGGAGTGATCCTGTATGCCCACAACATATGCCATATGTCCTTCTCCCAATCTTTGTTGTCCGAGATGGCTGCTTGGATCGACCCCATCACTACTCTGTTGAAGCGTTCTACTTGGCCATTCCCCGCTGGGTGGTATATGGATGTGTGCTTCGCTAGGATGCCATTTCTTTGCATGAAGTTGTTCCATTTTTCCGATCTGAACTGGGGCCCATTGTCGCTAAGGATGGACTTTGGGATGCCTTCCCTCACAAAGGTGTCTGCCAAAAATTTTACGATGGTTTCTGTGTCCATTGTTTCCTCTATCTTCACTTCTGGCCACTTCGAATATTTATCTACTAGGACACACACATACTTTTGGACTCCTAGTGTGTCTAGGATCGGGCCTAGGATGTCTACTGACAGCTCCTCCCACGGATTTTTCAGAGGTTCGAATGTACCCAGTGCTGGGCGTAGTGGTTTGAGTGTCTTGTCTGCACCCTGGCACCTTGCACAATCTCTTACATGCCGTTCTGCTCTTATATCCATTCCTGGCCACCAATAGTCTTGCTTGGACCTCAGCTTGAGTTTACCAATACCCAGGTGTCCTTCGTGTAGCATGTCCAGCAGTCTGGGGATGATACTTGTTGGGGGAACGACCTTCTCACCTCTATACATGAATATTCCTTGGTCGTCCATGGACAGTTCTTCCCTGACTTCGAAGTAGGGGTTGAGTTCCCCACGGGTGTGTCTCTTATCAGGCCATCCTTGGGTGATGTATGCCTTCACTTCTTCTAAGGTCTGGTCTTCCGCATACGCCTGTTTCCACTCTTGAAGGCTGATGACCTTTTCGTGATCCTCCATGAGTGCTACCCACTCTTCTGTCCCCGCCTTGTCTTCCTCACTCGGTTCCATAGCCACCGCTCTGGTCAAATAGTCTGCGACTTTGTTCTTGCTGCCTGATATATGTTCCACATCATACCTGAATTCAAGTAGTTTCAGTGTCATTTTGGATATACGAGGCGTGGCATCTGCGTGCCCACTCGACGTTAGCACCTTCAGTAACGGTTTGTGATCCGTCCGCAATTGGAACCGTGTGCCCCACAGGAATTGTCTGAATCTCGTGGTAGCCCACACCACTGCCAGCATCTCTTACTCTATCACGCTGTACTTTTTTTCTGTTTCGCTCAGTGTGCGTGAGGCGAAGCTTAATGTTTCCAGTCTTCCCTGTCCTCGGTCTTGCATGAGGACGGCACCCAATCCTTTATCGCTGGCGTCAGTGGTTAGTACGGTCTTTCCTTGAGGGTTGTACCCTTGGAGAGGTATTGCTCCAGCCACTTCCTTTTTGATGACTTCGAAATCCCTTTGTGTATCCTCTGACCAGCAGACTTCCGTGTTCTCTTTTGTCAGCTGTCTCATGTAATGAGTCTTGGAGGCAAAGTGCTGCACGAACTTGCCGTAGTACTCTGCCATTCCCAGGAATGATCTGACCTCTTCCTTGTTGGTGGGGTCGGTGCTTCACAGATCGCTCTTACGTTTTCCGCTTTAGGAGTCACTCCTTACACTCCTATCTCATGCCCTAGGTAGGTCACTGAGTTCATCCCTATCCGGCACTTGGACCATTCTGCCGTGAGTCCTTTTCTTTCTAAGATCTTCAACACTTTCCCAAGCTTTACGTCATGGTCTGGTCTGTCTCTCCCCATCACCAGGATGTCGTCCTGGAAGTATTGAACGTCGGTGATATCCTTGAATAATTGGTGCATCAGTTTCTGAAACACCGCCCCTGCTGAGGCCAGTCCAAATGGCATCCGGCGGAACTGATAGCACCCAAACGGGGTGATGAAAGATGTTAGTTTGCGGCTCTCCGGGTGCAGAGCTCTTTGATGGTAAGCGGAGGTCAAGTCTATAGTGGAGTACCACTTAATTCCCCTGGTGCTAGCCAGCATCTCCTCTATTCTGGGTAAGGGGAACCTTTCCACCACAATGTTCTTATTCAGTTCCCGCAAGTCGACGCACAGCCAGACCTTTCCACTGGGTTTCTTAACTACTACCAAGGGCGCCAGCCACTCGGCGCATGTGATGGGCTCAATGATCCCCTTCCTTTCCAGGTCTTGGAGTTCCTCCCGTACTGCTTCCTTCACTGCTAACGGGACATTTCTTGCTTTGTGGGCCACAGGTACGGCGTCTTCCTTCAGGATGATCTTGTGGGCGAACTTTTCCAGCCTTCCTACTGTGCCCCCGAACACCTTGGGGTATTCACTCCTCCATTTGTCAAGATCGGGCAACGCCTCCTGGTCTGTTAGTAGTATCTGTTCCTTGCCTCCCGGATCCAGCTTGATGCCCAGGTCACCTTGATCTAGCCATCCTAAGACCGACGGGCCTCTCTCCGATACGTAGAGCTTGCAGTATGCTGACCGGCCTCGAAATTCAAAGTTCAAAGGTCTGAATCCCGCCATTGGTATGCGGTCTCCGTTGTACGTGACAGGGCGGATGTCCAGTTTTTCTAGCTCTGGGCCTAGTCGCGGTGCGAATTTCTCCTCCCACACTGCTCTCTGGACGATTGTGAAGGGTGATCCTGTGTCTGCCACCACGCTGATCATTACTCCTCCTATTGCCATGTCTAGGACAGGTTTCATTGTCCTCCTTCCGTCTCTGCCCAGGACTTGGCCGTCCGCGCTCAGCACCTGGTCTTTGATGTAGATCACCGTGACGACATCCTCCTCTGTATCGTCGTCTTGATCTTCGTTGCCTTGACCCACGTATCTCACTGTGCCTTTGGAGGCCTTCTTCTGACAGACCTTCTCGTAGTGGCCAATTATTCCGCAGTACATGCACTTGGCGCGAAATGCGGGGCACTTCCTGTCATGCGCTTCATGCGACCAGCTCCCGCACCTATAGCATGGCTTCTTGTTGCTCACTGCTTGTTTCCCTGATGTACTTGTGTTGCTTTGCCACTTGTTGGGTCCCCTCTCCATTGGCTTCTTGTTCTGATACTCTCTGCGAGGTCCTTCGTCGTCTACCTTGTTCACCATAGCGTTGGACGCTGTTTCTTTCCTCGTTACTTCAGCACATCGTCGTGCTAGTTCGGCCCTTTTGACGATGACTAACACCTCTTTCAGTGTGGTGTCTCCGCTGGCCCATAGTTTGTCCTGCACTGTCGTGCATGTGGTGTGCATCACCACCTGGTCTTTGATGAACTCCTCTTCCCAGTTGTCGTACTTACACGTGGACGCTAACCGCTTCAGTGCCGCCACGTATTCCTCCACCGTTTCTCCTTGGCGCTGCTTCCTCTGTTGGAAATTGAACCTGTCCACCGACACACACACTGCTGGTCTGAAGTGTTCGTTAAGGTCGTCGAGTGCGTGCGCATATACATCATCGTCTGTGGCTGTTCTCTGTTTCGGAACTAGGCTCTTGTAAATCCTGAGTCCTTCCGGGCCAAGGTTCAGTAGCAAGATACGTTTCTTTCTCGAGGGTTTAAACACTTCCTCGTTCTCATCTTCCAGGACTCCTATAAAATTGTCTATATATTCTCTCCAGTCCTCCCACTTCATGAGGGGTTCTCCGGGGCGAGGCAAAAACTGTACCGGCGCCATCGCATATCCAGTTTGCGCGCTCATTTTCTCTCTCTTGACCTTGGGTTGCGCACTCCCTTGGCTTCTGGGACTCCCTGGTGCGTCGTCCTGCTCTTCTTCGCTTGCTTGGACGTGGGGACTACCTGCGTCAGCCCCCTCGCTCTTCGGTGAGTTATCCAGCGCAGGTTCCCCTGTCCTGCGGGCCGCGGCGTGGATTGGCGTACTTTCTGCTTGTCCCTGGGGTCTGTCCCCCCTTTTTTCGCTTCCCTGTGCCACCCCCTCGGGTGCTCCTGGGCTCTGCCGCGCTCTTTAGGGTACCTGTTGTTGTACTCGGAGGTATTCTTGACTTTCCGTTCTTTGGGTTCTTTGTTTGGTGGTCCTGGTGCCACTGGTGCTCCCTTTGTTGTCTTGTGGTCGTATTGGTGGTTCTTTCTTGCTGGGGGGTCGTCATCCCACCCTCGTCGCCATTGTAGAGAAGTAAAAGCCACCAATTATGACACTGGAGCCAGTTATAGTGTAAGCTCGTTTATTACTACAATGGTACTCAAGAGCGCCGAGCCTCTCTTGCCTGCCGGCTCTCGCTCGCGTTTCGCGCTTCTCCCCTCGTTGCACGCGCAGCCAATGGTGCCGCCAGCACGTCACGTCGCCGACGTGACGTGCGTAGACTAGACCGTCACTACAGTTACCTATATTTATAACGTGCACAGATACTCTTGAGTGTCCTGGCACGACGTCTGAGGGGAGAAGAGGGAAACTAACAGGTGAAGAGGTGAGACTTTAATTTCCTCTTAAAAGCCACAGGGTCCTGAATGGATCGCAGGACAAGAGGAAGTGCATTCCAAGCCACTGCAGCCTTCACCGCCAAGGAACTGCCCCTGAAACTTAAAACGTGGGACCAGGGCAAGGTGTAGGGTCAAGGATCTGAGAGCTCGCGAAGGAACATTAAAAGAGAACCGACTCTGCAGATAGCGAGGACCGAGCCCGTGGAGAGCACAATGCGCCAGGACCAAAGATTTATATTTAACTCTATCCACCACGGGGAGCCAATGATGACTTAATGTTCTGTCACAGGCGGAAAATGGACAATGTTACGAAGGCCAACATGATGGCCCAGTATACTAGAGCTCCTGACAGAGTGAAGTAAACAGACGGGCATTACTCTGCAAAACCTCTAAGGTGCTTGGAAGCACATTTTTTAACAGTAGCGCTGTAAGAGGCCACAATGGGGGTGGGAGGGGGTAACAGCTCCAAAGCAGACGTTTAAGAAAAGTCACATGGATGTTCATTGAGGTTGTTTTATATAATTGATATTGGACTCCAGGCCTTACAAGACCACAGAGAGGTAAAGCGCTGAGATTCTTATGAAACAGATGTATAGCACTGGAAGCTAACAGCAGTGTGACCTACTCGGGTGGTGAAAGGGCAGAAGATTGCATTATAACCAATAGGACATCCCTTAGCTATGCTGGTATTAAGACTCCCGTACTATTGCAAATTACCAGAAAGTAGACTACGGTTTATTACAAGGTTTTTGCTTTTCCCATAGGAAAGGCAGGGAATGGTAAGAATAACTGTGTTTTCGTATAGCGCTTCACACTGCACTTCAGATGTTTCTAAGCTCTATAAAGATGTGCTTTATTACCCAATTTAATGGCAAAAGAATTACCGGCCTAGGGTGGACAGTACCAGAGTTGGCCTTGCTGGTACCCGAACACAGGTTTACAGTAAGGTGGATCAAGCAGCCCAAATCAATAATATTTAAGTTTAGTCTCGTACAAAAGGGCCGGACACAGACAGTTGACTAGAGGCAGGCGCTCTTGCTGAAGGATAAAAGTCCAGTTTGCTGTGATTATTTAATGTTAGTGGGAGCGGCTTCTACTGAGGCGAATGTCTTCGACCCTGATTCCTGCATCTACACTTATTCTAAGGCGGGCCTGTTTACAGGGATCATATTTGCCCGTGCGCGCCTTTCCCTTTCAGTTGTCTGAAATCTTACTGAGCCTCACCTGACCTGGAAGGATGGACACAAGTCTTCACGGGGTCTGGAGAGTGACTGTGGCCCCACAACCAAAGTTACAAACATAACTTCTGCCCAATCATGCTGCTCGCCCCCTTAATAACCTAAGTTCTGACTTAGGCAGGAAATTGCCAAAGTTGAGAATGCGCGGTGCTGCAGCCATTGAGAGCACAGCTGAGCCAGCCTGGCCGGCGTGACCGAAAATCACTTCCTAGCAGTTAAACAAAAAAGGGGCAACTCTGTGTCCCTCAGAACCTGGGTATGTATAAGTAAAGATAAGACAATGGTTCCGTTGGCAGATGAAGAAACTCCAGAGCAGGACAGTGCAGTAGTTGCACTGCAGAGAGTCGTGCAATCTGTAACACACTGTGGGCTGCCAGAACAGCACGCACCTGCGGTCCGGTCAATGCTGTGTTCAATGAGCGCCAATAGCGGCGCTCCCATCTCGTTTAGTCAGCAACTTCAGGTAGTGCTATAAATGCGTTAGTTCTCATTGTGGTTCAGTGATGCGGATCACAACACCAAAATGCATTAGTCTACTCTAATCCCTGATGCATGATACTTGGCAGGACTGAAACACAAGCATGATACAGAACTTGGGGGCATATCAGCAACAGCGCGAGGATAATTATCGCCAGCTATCGCTGGAATTTATCTCAGAGATAGCGTGCTATCAGCAACACTTATCTCCAATGCGATAAAAATCCAAGCGCTAGCTGCCAAATGTGTGATTATCGCTGGAAATCCAGCGATAATCGCACAAACACAGGCGATAGCTTGTTGATAGGGAAGGGCAGACTTAGCCATAATATCCACCTTCCTTTAGATATAATGGCTAAGTCAGATTGAAAGCAGGCGTAAGGAAAGTAACAATAAGCGTGGTTAGCGCTACTTTTCTTATCGTTATGCAGGTTAGCGTGCAGTTGGGCCGTTTATGCCAAAATCTAACGAATGCTAAAATCATGTGGGCTTGCTTGTAAATATTGCGATGTAAACATCCGCAATATTTGCAAGGTTGTCCATCTGGGGTGCGCCCAGTAACGCCCACGGGAGGCGTTGGGAAAAAGGGTGCATATATCATCGGAGATCTTTCGTTAATTTGATCAGGAATCCAGAATCAGCTCCACACTAAATGCTACTGAATGAAGACGAGTTTGAAATTTGTCATCAATTATTTGACTTTGTATTACACGGATACTTTATATTTTTTCACATCATACAATTAGGGTGGTATCACCCCTAGTCCTTCAGTATAACGAAAACAACAAGCTGATATGTTACAAAACAGTTTTAGAATCAATGTCCAATAATTATTGATAACGGTCTTTCGCTGCTGTGACAGTGCTTTGCTTACACAGATGCATTATGGGTATGCCGGATTTTCCATCTCTCCTATACTACGGCCTCATTCGAGATTTCCTTCAGACTAAAGACTGCTGCGACAGTTTTAAATTTATACAGGTGCATTATGGGTCTGCCGGATTTACATCTCTCCTATACCAGGGTCTCCAAACTTAAAAGCGCAACTAGTGTCAAATTTAAGAGAGATGGGGGGGGGGGTGGGGGGAGGCTATTCTTCAAGAAAAATGCAGGGGCTCTAAGCAGGCGATAAACCATCAGAGCCTTATTAACAATAAATGGTGTTTCAAGACATGTGAAGTACGCGAATATGGGTAAATCACATCTTACGTAGAAAGCCTGCAAATTTCCTTTGTACTGATTATCAGGTCCCAATGAAACACAGACCTTTCATAAATTAGATTCTGAGTCTGTTATCAGCGCCACACGAAGTGCAACTGAATTCAGACCATGTCAAAAATAGAGGTATTAACGGGCATATTTTCTTCCACAAATGTTACATATTTTTTACATCAAACAATTAGGGCAGCATCACCCTAAGCCCTTCAGTATCACCAAAAGAACCAGCTCCTATGTTACCAAATAGTTTTAAAGTCAAAGTCCAATAATTATCGATAATGGTCTTTCGCTGCTGCGACAGCACTATATTTACACAGATGCATTATGGGTATACCAGATTTGCCATCTCTCCTATACCATGACCTCATAGGAGATTTTGATCAGATTAAAGACTGCAAATCTACTGACCGCCGACAGAGGGCCACGCTCGGGTTTACAATGTCATCCCTGCTCCCAGGCTATCCTCGAACTTTGCCTTATTATAGAGCTGTGACGTCACCTCTGGAGCCCCGCCCACTCTAGGGGAGGCTGAACCTCAAGCCCAGCGAGCCAGCTGCTAAGATCCCCTGCCCCATCCATGCACAGGTTGCCAGGAAAGGGGGCAGGCTGCATTAATGGTCAAAATGTGCGTTGCCCTCCCACCTTTTGTGAGTAAAAAGAGGAAGATAAGAAATAACACTGGGCAGCTGAAAATAAAATTTACCTTGGAAAAATGTTTGATTCTTTGGGGTGTATTCTCAAGGATTTATCGCCGAGTTATCTGCACTTTGTCGCAGCCAAAGTGGCCATAATTTTATCGCCCCATTCACAAGCTGGCCGAAATCACCAGTTTACCTGAGATAGCAACAGCAAAAAACATTGCCACAGAGGACCCAGGCAACTATTGCTAATGAGATGCAGTGTAGGCGTTCCCGTGCAAAAAGCCGCGACAACACCACTCCGCAACATTCCCAACGACCAGCCAGTTCGGGGATAAGATCCCAAAACAGGTCATAAGGCGCGTTAGCAGCAGGGATTTAACACCTGCTCTGACCTGGTGTAAAGTCGCACGACAACCTGCACCAGAAAAGGGAGCCCAGACCAGAGCCACACCTGAAGAACAACAGATGCCATGGAAATACTGAACATGTAGCCCGGAGCCCCAAGAGGGCCACAACACCCACCGCCACCACCCCCATTGACCCCGTCCTCCCCCGGGCACCCCAACCCTTCCCATGGACAAAGATATGTTACATCACCTCCACAAATTCATGCACAAAACAATTCGCCTGACGTCGCACAATTACAACAATCAGCATGCATGTGTGTTCAGAAAAAGGAGAATCACTCATTCATATTTGAATCATGAGACAAAACATTTCATTCAAAAAAACTCAAAACAACTATTATAAAGAGTCATGGCGGGTCTTCTCAGGCCAATTTATAGGTCACAACCTGCAAGACAAAATTCTAGATAAGAATGTGTGTCCTGTACTCATCAAAGAACAGAGAGAGTGAGAAAGAGAGGGAGAGAGAAAGAGAGGGAGAGAGAGAGAGCGAGAGAAAGAGGGAAAGAGAGGGAGAGAGAGAAAGAGGGAGAGACAGAGAGAGAAAGAGGGAGAGAGAAAGAAAGAGGGAAAGAGAGGGAGAGAGATAGAGAGAAAGAGAGGGAGAGAGAGAGACAGTGAAAAGAAGAAAGGGAGAGAGAGTGCTGACACTGCGGACCCAGGCCTCACTGCTCACCTGCTGCCACCTGTGTGTCTCCAACCACGTTCCGGTATACATTGCGGTCCAGAAGGCCTCACATAAATCATCTCCAGTCTGGACCGCCAGGACGGGGCATCATCGCAGGCTGCACACCCGCTCAGCACTTAAGGTGCTCTGTCGTAGTATGAAAGCCTCACATAAATGCAACGCAGGAAAGCCAGAGAAATGAAAATGGCAAACTCACCAAGCTTGAGTGAGATAAAATCTTGCACACCTCAAGATGCGAGTATGGGTATCCCACGTTGAATTTTGAAATGAATAAATGGTGCCAGCCCAGTTAAATTAAATGCTGCTGCTCACAAAATGCTTGTTCATAACACAAACACAGCCATGAAAGATGCCAGGTTTCTGTAAATGACTGAAGGATACCAGTTGAAGTAAAGTAGAATCTGGCAGGTATAGGTTAAAGCTGAAAAGATGTAAGTACATAATGAAGGAAAACACTCCAAGCAGGCTGTAGAGATAGCAGACAGCGCAAAAAGTACAGGACTCTCCAAGCTTGAGAGAAGTGAAAACTGGCACACTCGAGTTGAGGCTGACCGGTGTCAAATGGTCACTGGTGGGGCTGGGGCTGCCAAGTAGTAACAGGTGGATGTAACAAGCTTGGGTTCTTTGATGTAGTTACAGTATTTTGTAGGTTTCTTAGTTGCTGTAGGAAGATTTCTTGAATGTAAGTCCATAGAATTTGAATTCACGCATTCAAATTTGAAGACAAGATCGTTGCCAATATGTCATAGTGTGAAAGTCCACAGGAGGCCAGGTTGTGTTTCCAAGACGGAACTTTATTCAGGTACAAGTTACCGAAGCAATAAGTATAGCTAAGATGGTAAGTAGGCCTGTAAGTACGCCCCACCAGGAGCAGCCTCCTAGCTGCTCAGCCTTCTGACACCAACTGACTCACATCAGACAGTCAACATTCCATGGCATACTCAACATTCCATACATACTCAGGCTGAACAACAAGGGGAAAGAGAGAGCAGGGTAAGAAGAGGAACATTCACCCTACTACATGCCCCTACCTCAGTACACCGAAAGTCACCGTCCCGTGGGGGTGTGCCTGTGCCGGCCACAGTGTATCCAGTGCCACCAAGTCTGTGCCCTGCAATTCATGGGCCCTTTATGATTGAGTCCCGTGGTGCGGACGCCATCATGTCACCCCCGGCACTGGGGAATGTGAAGTGGCAGGGCCCTAGGCCCTCATGCATAAATAATACCCACACAGATACACCCAGATAGAGAGTGGAAATGGCGTGCAGAACTTGGGCCCGTCCCGTTTTATGGGCAGGGTAACATGTCTTGTGATGCGTATGCTGGATGGGTGTGGTGTGGGTGTTAACCAGCTGTGAGGGAGTGGCTGTTGCATGATGACAACTAGACCTGTGATCAGCAGATCACCACAGGGAAGACCTGGGACATGCAGCGTTGTCCCCCACCCCCTGTGAGCGTAAGCGGAGTGGGCTGGCCTGGCATATGGGTGTGAACAATGACCCTGGAGCTCTGGGCGTGGTTCCGTCCTGTGCTGGACAATGAAGTAACTAATGCGTGTGTCCCTGTTGTAGTGCCAGCGCCACCCGGACTGCAATCCGCAAAGTGTCACCCTGTGACCCAAGTCCCACAACATGAGCAACATGGGTGTAAGAGGGGAATCACTGAGCCTATATTCATCCATACTTTCACACTTGAAAGATCATAGACATGACACATCTGTGTGAATATGAATGTTTAATGCACATTCAGTGTTGTAGCTGGAACAGTACAGGGCCATGCAAACCCCACTTTACATTGTTGGCCTGGAGGGCCAGCCAGAGTCCTTCAGGGAATGACAAGTGCAATGGAAGGGGAAGAGCTCAGTCCGCAGTCTGATTGCGGTTTCATTGGTGACCAAACAGAATATGGCCGTCCATGTCGAGGTCCATGGTGAGTGTCGAGGAGTGTATCAAGGGACAGTGGAAGGTGATGATGCAGAGGGTAGAACCAAGCAGAAACCGGCAATATGGAGGAGATGTATACTATTGCGTCCTTCTCACCATGAAGGCAGATTCATCCGCATCTTCGTCCTCTGCTGTTGCATGTGCCTCACATGTGGGAGGTGGTGTTCTGTCTCCAGCACTGTGTGGCAGTGATACCTCAGGGGCCGGAAGATGGAATGTTTGTTGCACTGTGTCGCACTGACACTTCAGGGGGCTAAGATGTGAATGGGGTGGTAGCAGCAGCATGCATCAGCGCCAGGCCTTGTGGCAGCAATGCCATGAGGAGGGTCTTTAGGGTGTTGAGGAACCCAGCTACCTCTCGCTGGTGTGCAGCCATGGCAGCCGCTCTTTCCACCTGCATCCGCTCCATGTTCTCCATGATCCTCGGCATGTGTCCCAACTCCCGGGTGAGATCGCTAGAGCCACTCTGACTAGACAGTTGATCTTGTCTCTGAGTCAGGACTCCAGCAATGTCAGCCATGGTTCGTTGGAGAGCATGGAGTGGACTGTGGGTGTCCGTTAGGGACTGTGAGTGGTCCCAGATGGGACTTAGACACCCACGTATGGCATCTAGTTTGGCTGCCATGCGGTCGAACCCCACCCGTACATGTTCAGCCACCTTCTTCCTTCACCTTCTCACGGCGTTGGAAGGCCATATGTTCTTCGTGGGGGTACAGTGAGGCAGCCGTGGTGGTGGGTGCTGCCTGCTGTGTGGTCTGTGCATGGGGTGGGGTCACCTCGTAGCAGCAGGGCTGCCCTGCTCCTGGAGGTGGGGTGCGGAGGCTCTCCACGAGCTGTAGAGAGGTTCGGGCTGCTCTGGAGGAGGTGTTGGATTTCCCTCTGCAATGTGATGGGGAGATGCATTTTAACATTGTGTTCACATGTTTGGTGACACATTGTACACGTTTACATTCAGACTGCATGACAGTGTACATTGTGACTGTTTGGGAACAGCTATCTGTGTAATGCGGGACAGTGGACATTTCGACAACATCATGGATGTGTGTTTTTATTTGTACATTCGCAACTCACATTTCCCTACAATGCCAAATGTGATTTGACAGTTTCTACACAGAAGCAGCACCAGTTGTGTCCTCTTTTCTGTTGTGGACGTGTTGCTGTTATTACCACTTTGTTGTTGATGTTGATGTGCTCTGCATGTAATGTCTGTGTCCTGCATTTTGGGGGAGTCGCCTCTGCAACTCTGATTTTACTGCCCTTTCTCCCTTTCATGTGGTGTGCCTTTGACTTCTTTGCTTATACAGTGCTGAGATGTTGCATACTTGGGTACATCGGTCTGTTTGTGGGAGTTGGGGGTCTGAGGCATGGTTTGTTCAAAGATGTGCTCTACTTAATTGTGCATGTGTGCCATTGTGCCCATCTCCCCCGTACCCCTAGTTCTTGGCGATTACTCACCCTGGTGCTGTTGTGTCTGGTCATGTTGAGCAGTGTCTGGTCCCCCAACTCCTGCCACCGTCTCCCCACTGATGACTATGGACACTATTTCCTCCCTCTCGTCCAGCTCCTCCTGTGGCGCTGGACTCCCACCTCCAGTCTGCATTGCTGCCTTCCGGTTGTTGGCGAGTTTCTGCTTGGTTTTGCCCTTCACATCATTCCAGCACCTCTTGACCTCTTCCATTGTCCTATTCAGCACTCCGACTGCATTCACCTTGTCCACGATGGATTGCCATATTCCATTTTTTATTGCCAATGATACAGTGGAGGTGACGAACAGTAGTTGATGGTGTTCTACCACCTCCATTATCAGGATCCTGTTTTCCTGCGGACTGAACCGCTTCTTCCTACTCTTCTTGTCCTTGCCCTTCCCTGACCCCGACGTCCTAGGCTGGCCCTCCGGGGGGCTTGTGGGGTTCTTGTTGTCCTGTTGCTCCGGCTCCCTCCATTGTGCTTCGCTGTTGTTTGGCTTTTGTTTGTATGTTTTTTTTCAACTTTTATAGTGATTTTTCCCACCTAACGTGTGTGAGTTGCAGGCCTGGGGAAGATTATCACAGATTTTTTTATCGCGGTTGGGACCATCGCAACTTTTTTTGCATTGGGGTTTACTTTTTTATTGCCATCCCGATGACCTTATCGCGGATATTTGACACGTTGTCGTGAGACTATCGCATGGTACTGCCGTGTTGAGTAATCAACGTTAACACAGTGATATTTTCCCACGATAGACTGCGATGTGAAAAGTTGCGTTAAGCTAAATATGCGATAATCATCATACATTCTTGAGAATATCCCCCTTCGTTTTTCTGAGGGGCTGGAGGGGTTCGGGCTGAACGACTGGCCCATGAGGACAGACAAGAGCATACTTGCCCTGCAAGCATGAGCTTGACATGTGACAACAAAATTGGTGGGAGTGATGAGTGTTCATTTCGAAATGCATAATTCTTTTTGGGCGTTCTTTTCAATGGTCTGGAGCAGTGCCAGTAAAGACAAGCATTTGCAGTGCAATAGGTCTTGCATTGGGGAAAGTTTGACCTTTTGGCATTGCAAATAATAATGCAACGCCAATAGTTCAAACTTTCAGTAATGCGAGACCTAATGCAGGGTTGGATTAGGACTAGAAATCGGCCCGGGCATGATAAAAAAAATGTAGCCCACATTTGCATATTGCCTTTCCACAAAACACTGCTTCGGCGAAGTTTTATAAACACCTGAAAACAAGTGGTGCAGACCATGGCGCCCGGGATACAATTCCTCTGAGTCCCCAGAAGGGGACAGTGGGCATTCAGACATGTTTGACCATTCTGACATGTATCATCCTAGGTCAGCCGAGTGGACCCCAGACCAAAAAGTTGCAGAGTATGTTGCCACCGAAATACACCATCTTTTGGAGAAGGATGTCAAGTCGAGTCTCAGGAGGAGAGTGTCCAAGACTATCACTGAAAGGGAAGGTAGCGCCACCCCTGAAAGACAATGAACTATTCACCTTTTTTAGTAAATATATGAGAGACCCTAAGAAGGGCATTGATCGATCTTGGAGGGCCTGCCAGGACAAACTCTTAAATGTAATTGGACCTATCACCCAAAGCATTGAAATAGCAGAGCTTTCTTAGCAATATGGGGTTCTTATGCCCACAGAGATAGAGGCTGGCTGGGAACTGAGGGCTATCTGCCTGCTCGGTAACGCAAACTGCGCACTGACGGTGGAAAAAAGGGGATCTCTTCTCATTAAGATCGACCCTAAGCTGGGGAAACTGGCTAAGTCTGGGGCGGTGGCCATAGCACACAGTAACCCATTCAGGGACCCTTTCATCAAGGAGCTGAATACTTTTGTAACAACCTTTTCTGCCCTCGACAAGGTTCAAGCCTCCATAAAAAATATTTTTTCCGGGAAGGTTTCTGCAGGGGCCAGAAAGAGACAGAGGCCGCTCCTCCGGCTGACTATGCTCAAGAGAAGCAACGATTGGAATGAAGGCCGACAGGGGACCTTCTACCCCAGCAGAGGCACCAAAAGACGAAGAGCAACCGAGCCAGGAGAGCAGCCGATGACATCTCAGAAGGAAACTCTGGTAAGCATAATGCCTTCATCCCCTCAAGATCTATGGGGGAGACTTCTGCAGTATGCACAGAATTGGGTGAAGATTGCAAAGGACCATTGGGTCCTACAAACAGTAAGAGGATTCCACATAGAAGTTTATGAACCCCCTGTTCAAGAGCTACGTCCAGGATCACTGGTTTTCTCAACCAAGGGCATGCAGCCAATAAACTCTGAGGTAGCAGAACTTCTGCAAAAAGGTGCCATTTGCAGGTCAGTACTTCACCCAAACCAGTTTCTGATCAACGTATTCCTCGTGGAGAAAACAGAAAAGGGCTTCAGGCCCATCACCATCATTAACTTGAAAGAGTTTAACAAGTGGCTGGTATATCACCACTTTAAATTGGAGGGTAGCCATCTGCTCAGAGATATTCTCCTTACAGGTGACTGGATAGTCAGGCTGGATATCAAGGATGACTACCTTTCCATTACCACCACACCGGCGATTCTGCCAATTCAAATGGAAGGGACACATTTATGAGTTTTGGGCTCGCCCATTCAGCCCCTCATCGGACCCTTGGTGCTACACCTAGTTAATGCGGCCTTTGGCAGCAACCCTCTGCACAAAAGGAGTACAAATGATTATTTACATGGGCAACATCATACTCATTGACCAGTCTCCGATGCAACACAGACACCATCTGAACATGACTATTGCGCCACTTCAGGATCCATGCTTCGTCATCAACAAGCAGATGTCCGATCTGATACCCACACAACAGATGATCTTCTTGGGGTTTCTCTTTAAATTGACTTTGGCTTCGCTGAGCCTACCATCCACAAAGGTATCCATAATCCAGAAGGAACTCAGAAAAGACCTAAGATGGGAAAGGACCTCCTTGCGGCAATTGGCCCAGATTGTAGGACTTCTATTGTCATCCATAGAAGCCAATCATTATCCCCGGCCCCTTGCAATACTGAGCTCTACAGAGACTAAAGACGGTACACCTATGAAGAGAATTAACTTATTTGGAACTAATATCCCTGACACAAGAAGCCAGAACAGAACTCCAGTGGTGAATCGGCCACTGGTTGCTTGGAACAGTAGAGCAACCTTTGGGACGACACCAGACATAGTCATGAAGTCAGACGCCAGCTGGCTGGGGAGCCAGATGTGGAGATGTGTCAAAGGGGGGATAATGGTCAGAGGAGGAGCTGCAGATACACATCAACTGCTTGGAACTCCTTGCTGGATCCTTTGCGGTCAAATCCCTGACCAGAGGCAGAGTCCTGTTGCATTCAGTTATGGATGGAGAACATCTCAGTGATCCAGTACATCAATCAGCTGGGGTGGCACCCCCACAAAGACACTATCAAATTTGACAAAGGATTTCTGGAACTACTGCCAATAGAATCAGATTTTGGTGATGACAGAGTACTTCCCAGGAGTACAGAATATGATGGCGGACTGGAATTTCTGGAACTACTCAGATCTAAGAGTCTATGCAGTCCGGTCGAGCGCATACAGGAATTGATCCAGAGCTTTTTGACATGTCGGAATCCAGTCTGTGTTTGCGAGGAGCTGCAAGGGCCGCGAGGAGTGCGAGGAGAGCTGTGAGGAAGCGTGTGGAGTGCTGCCTGCTTGCTGCACAAGCCTGCACCAGCCAACAAGCCAACAAACCAATATCTTCATTGAGCCGCCGAGCCCACGGCCATCCTCGAAGCGTCCTGTAATGGACCCCAGCTGCACAGCAGCACTGGCGAGAGGGGACTGAGATCACCATTACTGCATCGTTACCGCTCCGCGGCTCCCGGCTCCCTGCTCCTGGCCCAGGAAAGTGGCGGTAAGCCCCCGGGATTGCAAGTGGGAGACTCAACACAGTGTCGGTTGTCCGTCCACACTCCCCCCCCTCTGCCCCCTACCGCTGGAGTGGATTAGAGCACGGGAGCGGAGTAGAGGGGGGTAAGGGGGTAATGGGGTCACAAGCAGTAAGCTCTCATCAGCCACGGAAGCCCCCCCCCGTAGGAGGGGGAACAAGGAAGCCTTTTTCTCCTGTACTGTTCTGTACTGTCCCCCCACTGACATTTGACGCTTGGGGGCCCACCGAGCCATTAAAACATCAAAGCCACCTGAGCCTTGTACTGCTAGTACTTAAAGTGGGCGTGGTTGGATCCTGTCTACGCCGTGTTGGTCCAGCCACAGTGCTCTTCTTGCAATTGGGAAAGCAAGGAGGTCAGGGGCAGGGGAAAGGCCACTAGGAACTGCCAAAGGAATCCCAGAAAATCCCCCAGAAACCCCCCCAGAAGTGACAGGATCTCAGAGGTCGCCAGCCTCAGCTCACTCCTTGCTTGTGAGCCAGCCCGTTAGTGTGCTGGCCCGACGTCAGCAAGCCCAGCAAAGCAAGGCGTGTTGGAGGCGTTGGAGGAGTGGGAAGCCCTTTAGGTGGTGTGGGCATTGCGGTTTGCAACCAGAATGGCGGTGGACGGCGCAGGACGGGGGGGTCGACTGAGCACGCCCTGCCCCGCGCCCGGTCATCCGCCAACTCTCTAAACCAACAACCTCTACAGAGCTCAACGAGCCTTCAAGAAGCCTTCAAGAATATAGCGCCAGGGCTCCGGACAGATGCGATCAGGAACCATCCGCCAGGGGATGACAGAAAAACCACCAGGAAAAAAAGGAATTAAAAACAAAAACAAAAACAAAAAAACAAAACTCAAACCATTAGAAGAGGAGGATTCCCAAACTAATAACACTGAAAACGGTGCGAGCCAAAAGGAGAGGTTGGTTTCAGTTCCCAGCCCAACAACAAAGACAAAGCCAATACTGAACAATCAATCGGGGATTCAAAAATTATTTTTCCTAAAAGACCCTATGGGGACAATGTACGCCCCCTTAAAGGAATCTGCCATGCTACCAAGCCCAATGCAGCCAGTTAAACCACAAGCTTCCCTCCTGGGCATCCCAGGAAGGTTGGCCATTGCATCATCAAATGAACCATTGTTTGAGAACAAGTTGGCTCAGACAGATGTCAGGAAACTAGTGCCAGTAATAGCTCAGGTGCATCAGATCGCTCCAGAATTGTCAGTATCAACCCTCAAAACAAATCCTGAAGCGACTACAGAAGGTTTAAAAGAACCTAGAACAAAAACAAAAACAATTAACATCAGAGATCCCGCGGAACCTTTGGAGTCAGAGACCCCCACAGGGGCAAGCAGAGAGTGTGGAAAACTCAACTGCAGCCTAGTAGGATCAACACCGGCACTAAGGCCCAGATGTAGGTAATAGCCAATTACTGAATGGTAAATACCGAATTTTACTGATTCGGTATTCACTATTCGGTAATTGCTATGTAGGTAAATAATTCGGTAAAAATACCGAATCTGTAAGATTCTGTAATTACCGATTCTGTAATTACAGAATCGGTATTTGCCATTGATTCCTATGGGCCTTAAAGTCCATAGGATTCAATAGCAAATACCGATTCGGTAATTACCGAATCGGTAAAATTACCGAATTTACAAGGGGGGCAGGGTGTCACTTTGACACCCTGTTGCACCCCTGTTTCTGGCTTGTGTGCCATGTGACACACAGACATGCCCTAAGGTACACTAGAATTCGTTATTTACCATGGAATAGTATTCCATGGTAAATAATGATTCGGTAAGGGCCTGTGGCACTGATTACAGTGCCACCTACATCTTGATTTACAGAATCGGTATGTTTACTGATTCGGTATTTTACCGATTCTGTAAATTTACCGAATCGGTAAATATACCGATTCTGTAAATAAAATGCCCCCTACATGCCAATTCCCAAATACCGGTCGGTAACGGCCGAATTCGTCCGTTACCGACCGGTATTAGGGCTCCTACATCTGGCCCTAAATGACTTAACAGCCGCCGCAAAGCTCAACGCCGGTAAATCTCCTCCCCGAGCCAAGGAAGAGTGCAGAGTAAACACAAGATGGTCAAAGGAGAAAATACATCAACTTAATCAAATCAGCAGCAGGCGCTGCTTCAAAGGAACTGCCGACCAGCAAATCGTTCTGCAATATAAGCGAGGAGAATCTGATTGAAATCCTTGAATCATTAGAAGGTATGGGTCAGGAAAAGGATCATCTAACTCCTAGCCCAAGGAAAAGAACCCCGCAAAGGAGAGCCAAATTGGTTGCGTCGACTCCCCTAAGCTCTCGTGGAAAACAAGACGTTCAGTATAAAGAGCTACCAGAGGCTGGTCATAGCCCTATAACAATCAAGCAACCAATTCTCTCGTCACCAATAACCATCTCCTCCGGAAATGGGTCAAGCTCTGGGTTGGTCGCACCGGCGCAGCACACCGAAGACAACTACAACATGCAATGGGCTCAAACACTGATCCATACCCTCGAACAATCTATAAAAGTACTAAACTTTCAGTCAGATAAAATGGATGTGCAAATCGACCTTATCAACCTCATTGACAGTCACATTTCTGGAGTAAACATAAAATTTGATTTAATAACATCGTTATTAACAAAAAGAGAAACCTTGGATCAGCAAAGAGATAAAAATAATCAACTAGCCTCATGCTACTGCGGCCCAATAATTAAGAAACTGGCAACCCTTCCGGAACTTTTAAAAGACGTTCTAGGGGCAGCAAAACAATCTTACAATAACCACTGCCATGGAATTTCTCAAAAACCTGTCGCTCAATAGCCAATTGATCATCTCCCCAAAGCCAACAATGAGGGACCAAAAATACCAATGAAGTACCAACAAAATTAGAATTTGAGACAAAACTAAATCAAAGCGAAGATCAACTAGTGGCCCAACAGCCAACAGCAATGGTGGGAGTCAAACCTACAAAACGGGAAAGAAAACGTGCGAGGTAGGCCAGGCTTAAATATAACAAACAATCTTGCCCTGCCCCGGTCAAATTTTTTTCCCCTCTTTGCAGCAAAAACACCCACGGTAAGGAAAAAAACCTCCTTGCCCGAGGCTGGAACCCTTGAAAGAGACCAAGCCCACTGTATCCAGATCTCCTTCTCAAAGAGCCAGGACCTAAGTCATACTGCCAAACCTCAAACCTCCCCTTAAACCAATCAAGGCACCTGAATTCCTCCATTAGAGGACGAAGCAATCGAAAATGTAACCCCGGCCACGCAGCAACAAAGTAAAATAACATCATCTGACAAGGAAGAGGGTGAAGTATCACATAGAAACAATCGGCAATCAGTGGGAAAAAGAAGCACAAAGAGCAGCAAAGTAGCAAGTATTCAACAATGTGCACTTCAACAAGCAGTAACAAATAAGGGACCTGACGTAGAAAAGCATAATCAACCTTTGGCGAATATGTTGGATGTTCCAACGTTATTCAACCCTCAAAACGATCCCAAACTTATCGCTGTAACAATAAGGCCACTGTAAGCTTCTTAACCAGGATCAAGCGGAGCCACGAACAAGGAACGTGGCCCAGATATCATCAGGAACACCAAACGCCAGGCTAGAGGTACATACACGGCAGAGTATGAACAAGAAAGAGGTCAAAACACCACGCTGATCTCAACACCAACCGGTGGAAGAAAGGAACCCGCACCCTCTTCATACGAAAAGCAAGTCGAATTAGATGAGTGTGAACTGAAATTGTCTTTCATTCCGGAATATTCGTCAAAAACCACCCAAGATACACTAAATAGGGGAAACCTTTTAAGACTCTTCCTCCAAATCCCTAAATTAAAAGGAATCCGTTCGTGTGACCTAACTTCGGTGGAATTCAAGGAAACAACTGGGAGGGGAGTGGAGGAGTGTTAGACCTGTCAGCCCTAGGGTGGTCTTTCCCTGTATTTTTTTTTTGGCCTTGCCTCATTTTTCTCACCTTCTTTTTGTTGGCCCTTAGGTCTTTGGGCACCTTTTCATGGCTGATCTGTGTTAGGGTGCAGATGCTCTCTACTTCAAACATGGCTGCCACTGGCCCCTGCTACTGCAGCGTGGTCTTTTTAGTGTAGCACCCTAGCTGCCAGGAGCAGGCTGGATCCCAATACAATGTTGCAATGCCAGCCACCCCTTCCCTGTCCATAGGTAGAGTGGGGAAGCTCCTGGAGCCTTCCAGAAGAAAGGCGGACCTGATTTTTGCCGCCTTAGAGAGTGGTCACCTGACCTGGGCATACTTAAGCAAGGGAGGGAACTTTTTCTAGTCAGTTGGGGCATCACTGACCTGGGGAACCCACGCAGGAGTTTTAGGCGGGAGGGCCTAGTTAGGAACCTATGCTACTGGGAGTGACAGGATTAAGGTGCTGCCTCTTAAGCTGGATGAGGTGTCCTAGACTAGCCCCCTGATCTGGCCCAGTGGTAGGGAACCCCAGGGTCTATCTGCAGTGACTGAGGAAAACTCCTTCAGGCCTTCAACTCAACCCCCCCCCTCCAACTTCAAGAAACCAACATCCAAGGGCGCAGAACCATCCAAGCGCCAAGAAGTTTGCTTTTCTGTGACCAGAGACTGCTGGATAATCGACCAGGTACTGGACTGAGCTGCCCTGCGCACCCCCTGCCTGCAGTGGGCCCACCTTGTCCCACTTTTCTCCCCCCTGGACTGAACTGCTTTGCTTCTCATCCTGCCTGCAATCCTTGCCAAGTTGTGGGGAAAGCGCTATATCCAATTCCCCTGCCAGCACTGCCTGCCCTGAGCTAACTGTGCTCCCGTGGTTCAAGCGCCATAGACCCCAGTGAAGCGCTGTAACCCTGAGGCACTTTTCACCTCAGAACTCATCCTGTCTACAGTTGCCGCCAAGCGCTCTCCTGAGCCGATTGATTTACCCCTCACAAGTGAGCGCTGCGGTGCCTGGACACCGTCGCCACGAGGCGCTATTGACCCCCACTCACCGCCGCAGCCCAGCGCTGCTGTGCCGTCCGAGGCACACGACAAGGCCTGGCGACCATCGCGGCGTTCGCGCTGCCCACGCGACGCCCCTGAATTACGGCTGCCCTGTCGGTGCGTGAGGAGAGGGCCGCCGTTCTCCACACGCTGGGACGCGGTAGGCCGAAGCCAAGCTGTCCCCTGTCACGTGACCGGGGAGCTCCTCCGCCTCGCCCCGGGCGCCGCGCTGCCATTGGTCCAGGCAGGCGCGCCCTCGAGGCGGGCCACGTAGTTGGTTGGAGCCGCCCCGGCCACGATCTGCAGTGGCCCCGGCCTCGGAGCCTTGCCGGTGGGCCTCGAGACGGCCCGTAAACAACGCGGAGGGGGCCGTGGAGCCTAAGTGCCCCTCCTTTCAGTCCCACACGTCGGTCTTGCCCTGGCCCCGGCGCTGGTGCCCAGAAGCCACACCTGCACCGCGCCGGGCAGAGTGAGGCCCCGGGAGGGTCAGAACCCCTCCCCACCGCAGATACCTCCGCAAGGGCCCTGATCAGTCCGAAGAGCACCAGGTAACCCCCGGGGAGGAGGGCGGTAGGCCGGATGAGGCCTGAGGTTGCCCCTCCCCCGGGGTGAACTGAGACTGTGCCCCGTTGGCCCCCTTAATGTGCCTCGAGAATTAGGAGGTTTGAGAACAGACACTTGCCCCCCGGCATTGAACTGCCATATTGCCAGTTTCCGGCCTGTAGTGCTCATGTTAATGCCATATTTACAAGCCTGCTTATGGAATGGTGATCCTTTTCACTGTCCTGAATTTCTTGCAGGGGCGGGCATCTACAGTTGCTGATGGGGCCGAACTGTGATACTTATTGATTCAGTCTAATGCTATTCTGATGATCTGATTTTGGTCGCAAGACTGTTGGTATTTACAAGAGGAAATGCTTTTGATTGCTTCCTACAGGTTAATCCATGGTTTATGAAACTGCCTTCTAGCCTGCTGAATAGTTTAACGCGATAGGCTGTGTTCATTGGAGTTTTCTGCTGCATTGAGAGTACTTAATGAAATGTTTACCCTTTTACAGGAAATGCATTTTGAAGGGCGCTCATGAAATGTTTTAGTAAGGTACTTTGATGCAATGCTAATGATTTGCTAATACCTTATCTGCTCTGATCTAAAATCTATATAAAAGATCTTGATTTATAAACACAACTACTGGTGTGGTCTTCATTATTGCGTCCCACTCCGTGTCTCATTGGATGCGTGTGTTGAGTAGCTGCTTTACACATAAGCCCCGGGCCGCCTTCCTGCTCGAGCCAAGCTACCCCCCGGAGAACTGGTGGTCCCAGTTCTTACATTGTTGGCGAGCGGTGGGATCCAGGACCTGTAGCTACCTAACACCCTCCAGTGGGACAGAGTGCGCTGCAATTAATTGGACACCTGTCGTGCTACAAGCAAACCCAATTGCCCACCACTGTCTAAGTCTGCAAAGTGTGTAGGGACCGGTGTTGACCCAGCATTGTTGCCTACGTCCTAGAATTTTTCTTTCAGGATATCTAGGTCCCCACCTGACAAAATGGAGTTTCAGCTGGCTGACCTTGATAGGTACACGGTAGTGCAGCTAAGGGAGTTTTGTCAGGGGATGGGGGTGCCTGTGGGGACGAGAGCTGTAAATGAAGAGCTCGGTACCGCCTTGAGGGCATGGGTAAGGGCCCACCCAGGGGAGAGAGAGGATGAGGAACAGGTCACACACGGGGAGGCGGACACTCACGAAGACCCAGGCCTACTCAACATTGACATGTCAGATAATGTGTTGCCAGGAAAATGTTCCGGGGAAGGGAGTAGTGTATCCAGGGGGAGTGTGTCGTCACAGGAGTACGAGGACAGGAGGGAGGAGAGGCCATTGAAGTGGGAGCTTGCCAAGTTAGAGCACGAGAGGGAGAGAGAAAGGGAGGATAAGCAGTTTGCTATGGAGGAAAGGAAGCTGGCGCACGAGCTTCAGCTCAAGGAAATGGAGCTGAAAGCATTACAGTTGGGTGTGCCAGGGAGTCCGAATGGTGGCAGCATACCAGAGGCTCAGCAGGAGCCTAGATTCTGGTTACCTAAGGAGGTGATAGCGAGCTACACCAAGGGGGATGACATTGCCAGGTGGTTGGAGGCATATGAAGAGGCCTTGACTGCCCATGGGGTGCCTGAGAAACACTGGGGAGGTGGTTTGTACCGGTATATACCTCCTGACATCAGGGACTCACTCCTGTATTTGGACAAGGCAGACCAGTTTAGGTATTCCCCAATGAAGGAGGTGCCTATCAAACATTTTGGCCTCACCCCTGAAAGGTATCGCCAGAGGTTCCGTGGCAGCCATAAGCTGTCCACGCAGAATTGGATGGATTTTTTTAAGTATGCCCGTAAGGCTCTGGGTGGTTGGGTGCGTGGCAGCGAGGTGCATGATTTTGAGGGTCTGTATAACCTTTTTTTTGAGAGAGCACCTCTTGGATAAGTGTTTTCCGGAGCTGCGCCAACATATGGTGGACCGCAAGCTTACTGATCCCCGTGAGCTTGCGTAGGAGGCGGATACTTGGGTCACCACCCGGGTGTCACACAAGGGACCCGGGGAGATGGCCCGAAAGGCGGACAGGGCGCCCCTCAGAAGAAAGAGGGTGGAGATAAAAGAACAGAGTTCTCACGAGGCCCACAAACTAGACAGTTTGGGAAAGGAGTAGGTACCCCATCTCAGAACCGTTCCCCAAAACCCACTTATCCTGACAAGAGTCAGCAGCCAAAAGTGGTCCAGTGCTATGAGTGCGGAGAGGTTGGAGACTACAAGGGAGATGCCCAGTGTCGCAAACGACCCCCAGCCCCCATTGGTGGCAAGAGTCCCGGGGTGGCTAGCGTAGCGCTTGGGATGGAGCTGCCCCTAGATAGGGAAGGGGGGTGGACAGGCCTGACCCTGGTTTCACTTGGGGATAGAAATATGGTCCCAGTGACGCCCTTACAATCGAATACTGCTAAGTACCAGCAGAGGGTGAAGGTCAATGGGGAGGAGGTGGACGCTCTGAGGGACACAGGAGCCAGCATGACCACCGTAGTGAGGCGGCTGGTGTCCCCTGAGCAGGTTGTTCCTGATGTGTACCATCCGGCCGTGTTGGCTGACGGCAGTATAAGCTACTATCCGGTGGCTCAAGTTCCCTTTGAGTGGGGAGGAGTGTCAGGCCCGTTGAGAGTTGCGATCAGCCCTGCCTTGCCTGTGGACTGTCTGCTCGGTAATGACCTCGAACATACCGCCTGGAAGGAAGTGGAGTTTAAGGCCCACACTGAGATGCTGGGATTACCAGGGTGGACTTGCGTAGTCACGCGGTCCATGGCTGCCCGGCAAGAAACTCAACCCGGATTGGAACCTGAAACAACGGCCCAACCCAGTGCCGGTCCAGAGGAGAGTGTCGTAGAGGACACACCCCGTGTGATGGATGGGGAGCCCGCGGAGGTAACCCAGGAGTCGGTGGAGGTGGATGTCGTTCCCGTGGGGGACTTGCCAACCCTTGCCGAGTGGCATGTGGAAGGAGGGCCTACCCGGGAGAAATTCTGTCGGGTGCAAAAGGAGTGCCCCACGCTTGAAGGCATGCGGCGACAGGCCGAAGCCCATGGCTGCCCGGCAAGAAACTCAACCCGAATTGGAACCTGAAACAACGGCCCAACCCAGTGCCGGTCCAGAGGAGAGTGTCGTAGAGGACACACCTCGTGTGATGGATGGGGAGCCCGCGGAGGTAACCCAGGAGTCCGTGGAGGTGGATGTCGTTCCCGTGGGGGACTTGCCAACCCTTGCCGAGTGGCATGTGGAAGGAGGGCCTACCCAGGAGAAATTCTGTCGGGTGCAAAAGGAGTGCCCCACGCTTGAAGGCATGCGGCGACAGGCCGAATCCCAAGCGGAGAACAAGGAGACCGGCAGCTATCACGTGTATTGGGAGGATGGCCTCCTGTACAGTGAGCCAAGGGTTCCGGTGCATGGATCCTCGAGGGCCTTAGTGGTCCCCCAGTGTTACCGGGCCTTTTTGTTGGAACTGGCGCATGAGATACCCTTAGCTGGACACTTGGGCCAGGACAGGACCTTTGCAAGGCTTGTCCCACACTTTTATTGGCCCAGGATGAGAGTTGCCTCTGACACCTATTGCAAGACCTGCAAGACTTGCCAGGCGAGTGGCAAGACTGGGACCAAATTGAAGGCCCCATTGGAACCACTCCCGGTGGTCGGGACCCCTTTCGAACGGGTCGGTATTGACATCGTTGGGCCGTTGGACCCTCCGACCTCTGCGGGACATCGGTTCATTCTGGTGTTGGTGGACCACGCCACTCGGTACCCGGAGGCCATCCCTCTGAGGACCGTTACTGCACCTGTAGTGGCGTGGGCCCTGATGGGGATATTCACCCGAGTGGGATTCCCCAAGGTCGTGGTGTCGGACAGGGGCACAAATTTCATGTCGGCCTACATGCTGGCCATGTGGAAGGAGTGCGGAGTGACCTATCGGTTCTCCACCCCTTACCACCCCCAGACTAACGGGCTCGTAGTGTTAGGGGTGTTACTGGTCGTCCTGTTTAATTCAGAGGAATTTTGATTTTGTAAATTACCAATGAAAACAGAAAGTTCAATTTATTGTTTTAAAGGTAACATTGGAATTGTATGCAACCTTTAATTTCAGTTATGTAAATAGTAGCCTTAGAATTGCATTCGTCAATGCTTGTTGCTGGGTCAGATTGTGAGCTCGTCATGAGAGAGGCTCACACTGTTCAACTGGTTTGAGGCGTCATGGAATTGAGCTTGCGCTGGCTCTTGTGACAGTGAGAAGTCTATTGAGCTCGCGCTGGCTCTCGTGACAGTGAGAAGCTTTTAAAAGGGCTTCTCTCCCAACGGCTCAGCGCTTCGTCTCGTTGCTGATCCTACAAGCGCATCTGTTTCCTGAGCCACTGTTCCGTGAAAAAGCTTGAAGATCTTTTCCTTATTTTTAAAACCTTCATTCCCTGTCAGCTAATCCCCATTGAGCCCCCGAGTCAAGCCCTGTTATTATTTCCTAGACCGACTGCGGAAACGCGGTAAACCTTGAAGTAAATCACCCGACGTTTCCTTTCCGTGTTGACAGCAGTGATATCGTGTTACACGGACATCACCAGGAAGCCGGTTCGAGTCTCCTGTACTCGTCGCAAATCAACTTGAAGGACAGTAAGATAAATTACTTTAGTAATTAAGAACTGGTGGACTTTAGAGCTCCGTGAGAAAGAAAAGGTTTCTTCTTCAATTTAGAACTTAAAAACCCTTTAGATAAAACGTTAATTGTAGTTGATTGTAAACCTTGACTGAAAACATTGGAAACAAACCTTGGCAAGTCAAGAGAACAACTTGAGATGTCATTCAATAGTCTAAGGTATATTTTATAGAGACTATTGTAAAATTGACTGCGAAGAAAACAAGTCTTGGTAAAACCAACTACTACTTGTGAATTCTTTGTAAAGTTACTTTCAAGAAACGATGTAAAAAGGAAATTAGAAGTAAGGTTCTTTAATTGAAGGCTTTTTGGGAAATGTACTAAATGTGCAGATGTTCACTGGAGTAGGTTGTTGTTACTGTTATCTTCCTACTGCAGATTTTCCAAGGAATTGAAGATTTGCAGAAGTCTCAGGTATGACATTTGCATGAAAGTTTAGTTCAGTTCACTAATACTAATTAACAAACTAACTCATTTCAAGGTGATTTAGTTTTTATTGATTTGATATATTTCTCTAAAGGTATCTTGCAATTGAGACAGTGCAAATCAACTTCAGTTAGAGTGCGAACAAGGGCCATTAAATGAATGGTCAGTACTTTTTGAATGTTAATTATTTCTTACGTTAAAGAAATTTAGTTTGATGGTTAATCAAATGTTAAACCTTGTACTTCAGTCTGCGTGGAATTTGAGTAACGCATCGCATTATTTTCATTATTTCATACCTCCAGCGCTTCAACAAGATCTTGAAGGGGATGATCCGGAGCCTGCCAGAAGACTTGAGGCGGAAATGGGACGTCCTCCTCCTTTGCTTGTTGTTCTCGTATCGCGAGGTACCACAGAAGGGAGTCGGGTTCAGCCCCTTCGAATTGCTCTATGGCCATCCCGTTAGGGGGCCCCTCAGTCTGGTCAAAGAGGGGTGGGAGAAGACTTCGAAGAAGCTTCCCGTGATGTTGTCAGCTATATGCTGGCATTCCGCAGCCAGATGGCCACGCTGTGGAAGGAAGCCTCAGGCAACTTAGAGGCTAGCCAAGCCGTCATGAAGAAGTGGTATGACCGCAACGCTCGGACGGTGGAGTTGGACGCTGGACAGAAGGTGTGGGTCATGGAGCCTGGGGAGCTTAGTGCCCTCCAGGACCGGTGGACTGGTCCGTACGAGATTGTGGAGTGTCGAGGCCAGACCACCTATGTCGTTGACTTGAAGACCCCCCGACAGCCCCACTGGGTGCTCCACGTCAACCGCCTGAAGCCTCATCATGAGCGATCGGAGCTTGCTCTCCTCATGGTGACGGACGGGAGCGAGGAGGAGGAATGTGTGCCTCTTCCTGACCTTCTAGTGGCTCAGGAAAAGGATGGTTCAGTGGAGGGAGTTGTCCTCTCCCCATCCTTGACCCCAGAACAACAGAGGGGCTGCCGCCAGGTATTGGCGCAGCATGCCTCGTTGTTCTCCCTCACGCCTGGAATCACACATCTGTGTACCCATGATGTGGACACAGGGGACAGTCCGGCAGTGAAAACCAAGTCTTACCGGCTGTCCGATAAGGTGAAGAACAGCATCCAGGGTGAGGTGACCAAGATACTGGAGCTGGGAGTAATCGAACCCTCCAGCAGCCCGTGGGCTAGTCCGGTTGTGCTGGTGCCGAAAGCGGCTTCCCCGGGCACCACACCAGAACTTCGGTTCTGTGTGGACTATCAGGGGTTGAACTCTGTCACCAAGACAGATGCTCACCCGATACCACGGGCAGACAAGCTGATTGACCGGCTGGGAGCCGCCAAGTACCTCAGCACCATCGACTTGACATCATGGTACTGGCAGATTGCCATGCCCGATGGAGCGAAGGAGAAGACAGCGTTCTCCACCCCCGAGGGCCACTTCCAATTTCGAGTGATGCCCTTCGGGCTCAAGAATGCTCCGGCCACCTTCCAGCGGTTGGTGAACCAGGTGTTATCTGGCCTGGAGTCCTTCTCAGCTGCCTACCTGGACGACATAGCTGTCTTCAGTAGCACCTGGGAGGACCATCTGCAGCATCTCCAGGAGATGCTGCGGGCGTTACAACGTGCTGGCTTGACCATCAAGGCTAGCAAGTGCCAGATTGGACAGGGATCTGTCGTGTACCTGGGACACTTGGTGGGCGGAGTTTAGGTGCAACCCCTCCAGGCCAAAATGGAGACCATCATGGCCTGGGAGCCCCCCAAAACTGAGACTGAGGTCCGAGCTTTCCTCGGCCTCACTGGCTACTACCGCAGGTTCGTCAAGGGATATGGCACCATCGTGGCCCCCTTGACCGAGTTGATGTCCAAAAAGCAGCCACGCAAGGTGATCTGGATGGCTGCTTGCCAGGAGGCATTTGAAACACTGAAGCGCGCGATGTGCACCACTCCGGTGCTGGCCACTCCGGACTTCCAAAAAGAATTCATCGTGCAGACAGATGCCTCAGAGCATGGCGTAGGCGCCGTGCTGTCGCAAATCAATGATGATGGCCAAGATCAACCTGTGGCCTTCATCTCCAGAAGACTCCTCCCTCGGGAACAGTGATGGAGTACCATCGAGCGAGGAGCCTTCGCTGTGGTATGGGCTTTGAAGAAGTTGAGGCCATACCTTTTTGGCTCTCACTTCCTAATTCAGACCGACCACCGACCCCTTTGCTGGCTCATGCAGATGAGAGGCGAAAATCCCAAGTTGCTAAGGTGGTCCATTTCCCTACAGGGGATGGACTTTAGGGTGGAACATCGGCCCGGAGCAGACCACGCCAATGCTGACGGTCTCTTCCGGTTTTTCCGCCTTAGCGACGAGAACTCCCTAGAGGTTGGGTAGTTCTCCCCTCTTTCGGCAGGGGGGGACGCATGTTAGACCTGTCAGCCCTAGGGTGGTCTTTCCCTGTGTTTTTTTTTTTGCCCTTGCCTCATTTTTCCCACCTTCTTTTTGTTGGCCCTTAGGTCTTCGGGCACCTTTTCATGGCTGATCTGTGTTAGGGTGCAGGTGCTCTCTACTTCAAACATGGCTACCAATGGCCCCTGCTACTGCAGAATGGTCTTTTTAGTGTAGCACCCTAGCTGCCAGGAGCAGGCTGGATCCCCATACAATGTTGCAATGCCAGCCACCCCTCCCCTGTCCATAGGTAGAGTGGGGAAGCTCCTGGAACCTTCCAGAAGAAAGGCGGACCTGATTTTTGCCGCCTTAGAGAGTGGTCACCGGACCTGGGCATACTTAAGCAAGGGAGGGAACTTTTTCTAGTCAGTTGGGGCATCACTGACCTGGGGAACCCACGCAGGAGTTTTAGGCGGGAGGGCCTAGTTAGGAACCTATGTTACTGGGAGTGACAGGATTAAGGTGCTGCCTCTTAAGCTGGGTGAGGTGTCCTAGACTAGCCCCCTGATCGGGCCCAGTGGTAGGGAACCCCAGGGTCCATCTGCAGTGACTGAGGAAAACTCCTTCAGGCCTTCAACTCAACCCCCCCCTCCAACTTCAAGAAACCAACATCCAAGGGCGCAGAACCATCCAAGCGCCAAGAAGTTTGCTTTTCTGCGACCAGAGACTGCTGGGGGATCGACCAGGTACTGGACTGTGCTGCCCTGCGCACCCCCTGCCTGCAGTGGTCCCACCTTGCCCCACTTGTCTCCCCCTGAACTGAACTGCTTTGCTACCCATCCTGCCTGCAATCCTTGCCAAGTTGTGGGGAAAGAGCTATATCCAATTCCCCTGCCAGCACTGCCTGCCCTGAGCTAACTGTGCTCCCGTGGTTCAAACGCCATAGACCCCAGTGAAGCGCTGTAACCCTGAGGTGCTGTTCACCTCAGAACTCATCCTGTCTGCAGTTGCCCCCAAGCGCTCTCCTGAGCCGACTGATTTACCCCGCACAAGTGAGCGCTGCGGTGCCTGGACACCGTCGCCACGAGGTGCTATTGACCCCCACTCACCGCCGCAGCCCAGAGCTGCTGTACCGTCCGAGGCACACGACGAGGCCTGGCGACCATCGCGGCATTCGCGCCGCCCACGTGACGTCCCTGAAGTACGGCTGCCCTGTCGGCGCGTGACGACCGTCACCAGCTTCCATTGCCCCCCTCAGCGGCCCCCATATGTGAGGAGAGGGCCGCCGTTCTCCACAGGCTGGACCGCGGTAGGCCGAAGCCAAGCTGTCCCCTGTCACGTGACCGGGGAGCTCCTCCGCCCCGCCCCGGGTGCCGTGCTGCCATTGGTCCAGGCAGGCGCGCCCTCGAGGCGGGCCACGCGGTTGGTTGGAGCCGCCCCGGCCACGATCTGCAGCGGCCTCGGAGCCTTGCCGGTGGGCCTCGAGACGGTCTGTAAACAACGCGGAGGGGGCCGTGGAGCCTAAGTGCCCCCTCCTTTCAGTCCCACACGTCGGTCTCGCCCCGGCCCCGGCGCTGGTGCCCAGAAGCCACACCTGCACAGCGCCGGGCCGAGTGAGGCCCCGGGAGGGTCGGAACTGCTCCTCCACCGCTGATACCTCCGCAAGGGCCCTGATCAGGCCGAAGAGCACCAGGTAACCCCTGGGGAGGAGGGCGGTAGGCCGGGTGAGGCCCGAGGTCGCCCCTCCCCGGGGTGAACTGAGTCTGGGCCCCGTTGGCCCCCTTATTGTGCCTCGAGAATTAGGAGGTTTGGGAACAGACACTTGCCCCCCGGCATTGAATTGCCATATTGCCAGCTTCCGGCCTGTAGTGCTCATGTTTATGCCATATTTACAAGCCTGCTTATGGAATGGGGATCCTTTTCACTGTACTGAATTTCTTGCAGGGGCGGGCATCTACAGTTGCTGATGGGGCCGAACTGTGATACTTATTGATTCAGTCTAATGCTATTCTGATGATCTGATTTTGGTCGCAAGACTGTTGGTATTTACAAGAGGAAATGCTTTTGATTGCTTCCTATAGGTTAATCCATTGTTTATGATACTGCCTTCTAGCCTGCTGAATAGTTTAACGCAACAGGCTGTGTTCATTGGAGTTTTCTGCTGCATTGAGAGTTCTTAATGAAATGTTTACCCTTTTACAGGAAATGCATTTTGAAGGACGCTCATGAAATGTTTTAGTAAGGTACTTTGATGCAATGCTAATGATTTGCTAATACCTTATCTGCTCTGATCTAACATCTATATAAAAGATCTTGATTTATAAACGCAACTACTGGTGTGGTCTCCATTATTGTGTCCCACTCCGTGTCTCATTGGATGCGTGTGTTGAGTAGCTGCTTTACACATAAGCCCCTGGCCGCCTTCCTGCTCGAGCCAAGCTACCCCCCGGAGAACTGGTGGTCCCAGTTCTTACAAGGAGTCTCTGACAACTTGGTCGTCCAAGGACATGGTGGACAAAATTGTAGCTATGAGTGGAAGATTTATGGCATGGGGCATCAGGCTTAAGGCATATCAACGCCCAAGGTATCCATAATCCTTTCTTAAAAAACTAAACGAAGGGAAAAGCCCAGGAAAACATCAGCCCACATGCGTACGTGGTGCGTGTTCAAATTCACTGGCAGCTCCCTCTTGCAAGAACAGGCACCCCAAAAGCGAACGTCCTGGTAATACCGGGGGAAGCCTACAGGAATTCAAGGATTGGTCCTGGATCCCAAGAACGCTGAATAATAAGTGTTCCTAACCAAGACAGAAAAAGTATAACATTGGCGCCGGAAGATGCCCAAATAACCAACATCTCGCTCTGTTCATGGAACGTCCATGGCTTCAGAGACATGGGACAAGACCAAGAAGCCGTATCATTCCTTATGCAACAACAAATAATCCTGCTCCAAGAAACATGGAGATGGGGGCAAGCTCAATACCTGGATTTATTGAACATCACTGCCTGGCAGAAAGACATTCAAATTATGGTCATTCGAGAGGGGGCTTATCAACTTTCATCACTCAAAAATTGAACTGGGCAACGGAAAAACTAGACACGGGGGCAAACTGGATCCAAGTGATCAAGGTATGCAGCAAGGAACCAACCAGACAACTCCTTTTAATCAACGTCTACATCCACCCGGAGAGAAAAAAGCAGAAGGGTAAACATATAACACTAATAAAGTTATTAAAGTCATTGCAGGAAAGCCACGTGAACACCCAAATAGTGATCTCAGGTGACTTTAACAGCAATCTTCTAATGACTGAACGGGGAAGAAACAGTAAATCCTCCCAGGGTGCGACCGAGCTTGTTTGTAAACTAGCAGCACTCGATATGACAATCATGAACGGTAAAGCTCCGGGGGATTCGCCAGCCGCGGCAACATATCTGAGCGGAAAGGTCGCCTCAACAATAAACTTCATAATAATCATCAATAACTTGCTTCCACAAATTAACAACTTTAGAATCATCCGATGAGCCGAAAGTGACTACCTTCCGTTGACTCTGAACTTGAAGAACAAAGCAAAAATTGCTCAAAAGTGCAATACCATCATGCAGCTGCCAGAAACGTTCAATCTTCGTAAACTAAAATGGCGAGGAGTGGCCCCACAATCCATTCAAGAGAAAGTCAAGGCTTTCATAGAAATCCAAGGCCCCGTACTAGAACATGCTCACGTAATCCACTGGGAGCGATTGGCCGAATTTTTGGTCCTAAATTTCCCAGTTTTCACTGGACGGATTTCAACAAAAATCACCAGAGGGAATCCGTGGTTCTATCTAGATCTCAAAATGCAAAAAAGAGAGATTGCGAGAGAAGTGCGATGCCTATCTCAAGTTGGAGAAAAAGGTACAAAACAAGAAATAACAAAGCTGCACGCACTAAGGCGCACGTACAGGAGGAACCTGGAAAGAGAAAAAACAGAGCACAAAGTGTCCATCTGGCGGCAACTATTATCTGCCAGTAAAAAATCCAACAGCAGCGACTTCTGGGGCATAGTAAACACATTAACATCTGGTCCAATACTCCAGCAAGAGGCAGGAATTGGTGCTGATATATGGATTGCCAACGTGAAAACTCTGTTTAACAAATCTACGACGGGTCCCGAACAATCACCTCACGGGCTAGACCACGAACAGAAGGAAGTCCAAACCTCATCCACTCCGGTCTCTGCAGAAGACATCACATCTCAATCAAATTCACTCATCAATGAGCCAAACTCCCTGACAAACGTGAAAGAGTTGAGTGGTCTCATAATGAAACTGAAGTCTCAGGGAGCAGCTGGGCCAAACGGTATACCGAACGGGATTTTTAGGAATAACCCAGAGATGTGGTCTTCTATCCTCACCCCAGTCTTCAATGAGATTTATTCGCAGTCCAATATCCCGGCTTCCTGGAGGTGGACCATCATCCACCCCATATTCAAAAACAGCAGCGGTGCGTCCATTGGGGCGTAGGGGCGTAGCCCCACCAGCCACCATGGACGCATCGCGGCTGCCGGCCGTATCTAAATAAAGTACACTCTGAACAATCTGCCGCCGGGAATTGCCAGGGGGGGTGGCCTGCTGCAGCTTGAGTGACAGTCCACACACTCAGGCTGCAGCAGACGTAGTGCGCAGTCTGGGGAACTTACAGTGCGCATGCTTGAGAAAGTTGAAAACTTTCTCAAGCATGCGCACTGTAAGTTCCCCAGCGGGACCCAGGGGTGCTTGTTAGCCTGCCAGTGCCACAGTGCCACAGCCCGGGTTTCCAAAGGGCGACAGGGCGAGGGCGAAATGTGCCCCCCCTGCGCCAGGATTGGCTGGTCCACCGGCGCAGCATCCCATTGGATGCCGCGCGTGGGGGTGGCCCGGCATTCGTTGCTGAGTCATAGAGGCGGGAAGTCCAAGGAAGGGGTAAGCCCGAGGTGTTCGGGGTCGAGAAAGGAAGGCAGTCCGACTCCTCAGACAGCGCAGACACCGGCAGGTAGGTGCAGAAGTGAACGAACCGTATGGAACCCCGAGACATGCCTCTAGAAGCAATACACTACAGACGGTTAACAAAGTGCCTGGGCGCCTTCGCGCTAAGCGCAATAGAAGCAAATGTATTACTTCGCATCTTGGGTGAGGGCGAGGGCACAGCTGGGCGACCGCAGAAGGCATTCTGAGTCTGGGCTGAAATGTTCATATCACACCCTTTCCACTACATTTCGCGCCAGGAGACCGAGGCCAAGAAAAAAAAGACAGCTCGTTGGGTTGATGAGCGCTAGCGGCACAGAATAATTTATAGGTGTAGGTTTGAAGGTTCCAGAGGTGTATGATAAAATGCGTCCCTTTGGGATTATATAGTCTAACTAGCTACAGTGCACTGCCTTTGCACCGACATTGCACCAACTGACATATACAAAGCTGACTCTTGCACGGATGAACTGACAAAAAAGAAACGGACATTTGCACAACACGCAGGTGCAGAAACATGAGAGTCGAAGCAAATTATGTTTCTGCACCGGTTCGTTGGAGCAACTGTTGAATCAATTACACGCTCAGGGCAAATATAGGTAACATCCGAACCCTTGTTGTCTAACCAAGTACTAAATAGAAATGGCTCGCTTGGTGACTGAGCAAGAAAACAAATGTTGGTGAAACTACATAAAACGGTGCGCACAGGACACGGTTCTCGCCCCATCTTCAATGTCACTTTCCAAGAAACTCCAAAGTAGAACTTCCTATCAACAGGACAGCGCCGCGTGAAGCCAAAGGCATAGTGCTTATCACAAGCGCAACGACTCTTGGCGCTTAAATAAGTGGGAAGAGAGACTGTGATGTGGAAGTGCAGATTGGTGCAGCGTCGTATCATGGAAGTGCAGGCTGGTGCTGTCCAGCACGTTGTAAGGCGGCCTGGTGCTGCAGGGCATAGTACAATGCAGACTGGCGCTGAAGGTCACAGTGCACCCTGGTTCAGCAGGGCACGGTATAGTGCACCCTGGTGCAGCAGGGCACGGTATAGTGCACCCTGGTGCAGCATGGCACGGTATAGTGCACCCTGGTGCAGCATGGCACGGTATAGTGTGGACTGGTGCTGCAGGGCACGGTATAGTGTGGACTGGTGCTGAAGGGAACAGTATAATAGTGCACCCTGGTGCAGCATGGCACGGTATAGTGCACCCTGGTGCAGCATGGCACGGTATAGTGTGGACTGGTGCTGAAGGGAACGGTATAATAGTGCATCATGGTGCAGCATGGCACGGTATAGTGCACCCTGATGATGCAGGGCACGGTATAGTGTGGACTGGTGCAGCAGGGCACGGTGGGCATGCTTCCCACCGTGGTATAAGCTCACACATGTACTGTGAAGTGCTGTACCAGCGCATACAGGTGATGTATGACACACAAGCTCGTATTAGCGTCACACTATACAGTGAACGTGCAGAAAGGCGCTGTTTGACTAGCTGTGAGCACGTGGTGATGACGCCTAGTGTGGAATACGTAATGGCGCTATGTAGCCTGGTATAAACTAGGCCTGCTGCTGTAAACCAGTTTTAATGCAGTCTTGCAAACCAAGGGCGTGCATGGGAACTGTCTGCGTTTACTCTGGCAACAACTCGAGAACAACTCTGAAATCATCGTGACACCCAAGGGAGTGGTTCACCCTCACTTCCTGATGGAATTTATTCGTGCAAGTCGATCACAGTTCGTCTTTTGTAAATGTTCATGTTACTTTTCCCCCCTCACGATTGCCTTTACATCACCTTAACTGTTTTGCTGTTTCGTACACGCGGCAGCTCTCCCGTTGGCCCGCTTTAGAATCGGTGGTTCAGTGGTTCAGTGCAGGCATGTAGAAACCTTTGCCTCTGGGTTACCAATCCATATGTAATGCAGCCTTCTCTCACTTTGTCCACAGCTGCTGAGTTGATGGGAGTCTGTGTGAGGTGTGTTACTGGCCTGCAGCAAGTAGTGATTTAATTCTGAGCACATAAAACGCAGCTTGGCAAAAGTGCAAGGATTTATTTTCTTTCTGCCGAGGAAATCTGCAAATGCTGTGGTCCAGATATATGAGTAGCCATTAGAAACTGAAAATGTTTTTTACCATCCCCCCAGGATGTATGAGGTGTTCCGAGCCGTGGAATCTCTTGTTTCAATCCCCTGTGATCGCAGTGGGAAATTACGATCGCAAAAAAAAATGCTTGTCCTTCATCACTGTCTTCAGCACCGCCCAAAAAAATAAGGAGAAGGGACAATCTTTCAATAAGAGCAATGAATTAACAGTGGTAGCAAGCCGAAAACCCTTTTCTGCTGGCGATGTCTGCATTCACTGAGCTCCAATATTTCACAGTGACATTTGCATGGCACAGTTGTTCTGCCTTTCTTTTCACAGACTTACCCATTATAAAGAGGACTTCAAGTGTTAAGAATGTCTTCATTTTGCCATATACCTTAGCACCTCCAACAAAAGTACGAAATGTTCTGCAGTAAAAGTGAAAATAGGGTGATGGAATGGTGTGATCACCAGACACCGGTAGCGGTATGGCTGACACCGACCCCAGGAGTTTGAAGGTGCTCAATTAAATACCAATGTGAAGAGGTCATTTAGCAGTGATTTACTTAACTAAAGGAAGCTTTATTCAGCCACGCCGCCACGGTTCTGTGAGTTGTGCTTCCAGGTTGTTCCAGACTTTCAGTCCCTGAACCCTGATGGATCTTCTTCTATGCTTTTTCTTTTTGAGGCTTGTGGTGGGGACCGGCGATAAGAGGCAAAGTGCAGGTTTCTGGTCAAAATGTCCTAATTACTGGATGTAGCCAGACATTTAGCGCCGTAGGCCTTGTGAATGATTTAGGGCAGTGGTTCTTAACCTGTGATCGGGGCACTCTCGAGGTCCGAAACTCCTACGCAGGAGGTTCATGAGTGTGTTCTTCGAGCTGGTGATGAGTGCATGTTAATTGTAAAAATTAGTAACAGGAAACAGATGGGCTTTACAGCCGGCATAAGCAGGCAAAAATGGCAACGTCCTTCATCAACCCTACGGAGGAAGAGAGCCCACGTGAGTTCTTTGAACCCTGAGCAGTGACCGTTTTGGAACGGTTTTGAGTCCCACAGCAGATGTAGCAGAAATAATTACAAATTGCTGTTTTATGTTACGCTTGGAGACATGACAACTGTTAACATACGTGCTGTCATGAAGGCAGTAAAACCAGGTGTTGCCTGGCCAGATATGCATCGTCTAGCAGACAGAGTTCATCTGGAAGAACTGACCAAAATTGGCATTTTGAAAGGCAACGTGGATGACATGGTGAAAGTTCATCTGGGTGCAATATTTATGCAACATGGTCTGGGACATTTTCTTGGCATTGACATGCATGATGTTGGAGGCTACCCAGAGGGAGTTGAACGGAGTACGGAGCCTGGTCTCAAAAGCTTGCGTACTGGACGGATTCTTCAGGAAGGCATGGTGCTAACAATTGAACCAGGAATTTACTTTATTGATCACTTGCTCAACCAAACACTGGCAGACCCCGCACAATCCCATTGCCAGTGTAAAGTTCTAAACTTGCTAGATTGATTCAGACATTGGCTCTGAGCAGCCGTCTGTGTCTGGCGTTTCTTGCAGAGCTACAGTGTTGTGATGAAAACTTCTCCTATGCACAGCCTTTCAGCAACCTCTGAAATGCAAGAGTGCATGAATTGGTGAAATGCAAATGCTGATTTTTACAATGTGAACATTACTGAATATCTGTTTTTATAAGATGATCATCCCTCTAAGGTGATTCAGATATAAACTATGCATTCTGTGTAACTGCTTTCTTTGATTAACTGTCGATAATCACGTTCATCTGGATAGGCTGCTTCTGCTGATAGCACTCATAACGTTGTTGGAGGAGTTATTGCTGTGTGGGTTATGTGACGCGTTTGCAAAAAGGCATGAATTGTTATTTGTTATTATTATCATGTATGTGTTGACTTTGAGAGAAGGCGTCCAGTGTAGTTCACATGAAAGCTGAGTTTGATAGCTGCGCCGATGGTAGCAGAGGGATCAATTTTGCATTTTTTACAGGTTTCTCCAAATGTAGATCACTTGAATATTAGGATCATGGCGGTTCTGCAACTTTTCAACTAACTTATTTCTAGTCCACCTTTGTAGCCAGATCTTCCAGTTTTAAAGAACGTTGCTTGATTTCTGCCACTGCCAAGCCTATGCGTCACTGTCAGAGGCTTAATGCGCTGGACGTCTCTGGCAAAGTTCAAGTGACACTGCGAGCTCTGAAGGTTAGAGGTCACTTGCAACATTCAGACAAGGTCTCTGCATCACTAGTTTGTTTCACACCTATAGGCAAGACCACCAGAATTATGCGATTCTGTTGCCGCAGCATTTTCTGCATAATCGGGGATTAGTAAGGTTAAATATTTGCCTTAACGCCGTTACCATGTGTAAAACTGTCAAAGCTATGAAGTAATACATTACACTGCACAATTTGACTTTTCTTGATGCATATTCTAGCCAACCCTGCCACATACTTTGGTCCTTCCCTGCCGTATAATTCCAGTGGCCTTGTCTCTAGGTGTTGCAGTATTACTTAGATTTACTTAGATTTAAGACATGCAAAACTATCCAGTAGTAGTCTGTGGCCATGCCCTCTCTGCCCCTCCCACCAACACATCTCCAAAACAGCGATGGTCTGTGGTCTAAAGCATTTATGTCATAGCTCTCTGTTGGACTCCATGATCACATGTTCCAATCCTAGCTTGCCCACTTAGCCTTTCATTTTTCTAAGGTCGATAAAATAAATACCGTTGAGTTGGATAACAATAGCATCCGCTTTTCCGCGTTAAGATAGCCATCGGTGAAAGTATGTTTTACCTAAGCATGCGTTATACACCTTGTTTTATTGACGGGTACATCACAACTTTGGTACACATGTATGCATGTCATTCAGGAACACTAAGCTTCCCGGCTTATAGGAAGAGTAACGCTGCCTTTGTCGCAGGACCTCACAGCTCCATCAAGTTTCTTGCCCATGTTTATGAAGCGACGTGTTTCAGAGTGTTGAAGTTATGCAAAGGGTGATGGGGCAGGAAATATGTTTTAGAACTCCCTCAGGGGGAGCTCTCCCTCTAAACCTGTCTGGGGCATATTTTCTTTTTCTGGCTACTCCCTTGTTTACATCAAATATTTTTACTCTGTAATATTATCCCTGTACGTGCTTAATGTACTTAAAAAGGCAGCCTAGTGCATGACTTGTAACATTTTAGAATGCATCATGTGTGATGTTTCAGAGGATTTTCTATGCCTTTAGAGAGGCAAGCTGCCGCGCATAACTATTAGAAGATATCCATGAGCTGAATAATGGTGTTTAAATTACCAACAATGTCCATGAAGTCTTCCTACACACTCCTTTCACATTTCCATTTTATATTTAAAATGCATTACCCTAATCAGTCCAGTTTGCGCCTTAGGCAAGACATCATGGCTCACATTAGAGGCTTTTACAAGTGTGAATGTATGAAGCTCTGTGGTTATACTGAATAAGCAGCTACCTATGTTATGCCATCTATTAATGTAATAACTGCACTTTCACAATTGCTTTATTAACCTTCCTGCTTTCTCAAATTTGCTTGAAAATGCACGATTTTTTTTCTTTTTTTTCAAAATTTTCGTGGGGGGGATTATCCCCCCAAACCCCCCTTTTGGGGTTCGGGCTCGCTCGCTACGCTCACTCGCTACGGTGCTGTATGCGAATCGCTTTGCGCCCCACCACTTTCAAATGTCACCCACCGCCCCTGTTCAAAAAGGGAGATCACTGTAAGCCGGGAAACTACAGACTAATCTCACCGATTGATGTCGAAGCAAAACTGTACGCTTCGTGCCTGCTAATTCAGTTGCGAGGTTGGATGGAGGAAAAAAACATAATTCCCAGATTCCAGACAGGATATAGGCAAGGTATGGGTACTCTATCCAACCTCGCAACTCTAGCACTTTTGACGGAACAAGCACAGAAGGAAACGCCGCCTGTTTGCCTGTTTTGTGGACAATAAATCCGCTTTCGACAGAGTGAGCAGGAGTCACCTATGGAAAAAACTCAACAGATGGGGCTTGCCGAAGGTACTGCACAACTGCCACCCTCTACCGAGACCTTTTGTGACGCTGCCGCAGCACAAAAGATGCGCCATGGTGCTGGGTATTAACAACGTGACGCATCTGAGAGATGCGTCACGTTGTAAAGCCCTGCGCCATCAGGAGGCGTTCTGGCGCAGGGGAGGTTGTTCCTGCGCAGGAACGCCTCCTAAAAGTGGCTGAGTGAAATCTACAAGATTTCACTCAGTCATCTTTAGGCCAATGCTGCGTCAAAACCCTGCGCCTGCTTGAAGCAGGCGCAAGGCTTGATGCAGCATTGGGGAGATAGGGCCCCCCAGAGCATTGCTGGAGCTGCTTCACAAGCGCGACGCAGCTCCAGCAATGCGCTGCTTTTACGGCACAGATGCGTGAGGCATCTGTGCCGTTTTCGCCACATGGTGCGCCGCATTGTAAATGCGGCGCCCCATGGGTGGCGGAGCTGCGGCGCACAATAACTGGCGCATCCCTGGGGATGCGCCAGTTATTGTAAGTCTGTCCCTATACATTTAGCCAACGAGGGAGCACTTACTGATTAGACAGTAGAAAGTACTCCAGTTGAGTAGAGGTATTGCACAAAAAAGGTGGCATCTTCGTGGACAAACACGCAGGGCGGGTGTAGTACTTGAAATTCTGGACCCATGTTATGAACATCATCGAATCATGACGATTTTGATATCAGAAGACCGAGAATGGCTAGTACTCTATGCACAAGCATTTTCGCCATATTCGAGTGACAATTTCACCTTGAAATCGCAGTTTTCTTCCTGAACCCTCAGGTTCCATTTTGTATACGGCAGCCTTTTTGTGAGTTGCCCTCACATAGGCCAATGATTAAGGCCAAACACTATCCTGAAGGACACGTACACCTTTCCTGACTTCTCTGCGACCTTGGCAAGCGGACTCCACTGCCCAAGGCCAAACTTGTTCGGTCAGTTCCTCTCCCAGTGGCCGAACGAGATAGTATCAAGGCACAACATGCCATAAACCTTTCATCACACACAACCCACGCCTAATCTTGCACACACCTGTCCCTGTTTCCTACTTTATGACTTGCTTTACGAGGAGGGGGTGCCAGATTTTATTGGGGGTCCGTCCATATCTGATGAGAAAACTGGGCCTTGCCGGATAATTTATTGTGGGCTGAACAAACTGAAATATGGGCTTGTCATCATGACTCTGCTTTTTCTTTGTAGTGAAAACATGTGAATGGTCAACTGAAATGTAAAGAATGTTTGCCTAAAGCATAATATTTTGTATAAAAAGAGAAGGCTGACTTTGTAAGATTGAGCAGTCTCCTGAGAATATACACCGTGTTGTACTACTAGGATACCTGTTACTTGGTTGCAGCCAATAAATTCGATCTTTGACTTCACCTAGAAGACTCTGAGTTTCTGTAGTCTAAACAGGAAGAACCCGAAGTCTTAGGGTGTTGTCCCTGGCACCGCTGGGTTACCGGTTCCGAAAAACCCAGTACTTCATTTGGCGCCCAAGGGGGGGGCTCGATATCAGCGGTACCGGTCCAAGCCAGAGGTTCGTGAGGAGCTTCGTGTGAAAATTCTGGAGGAAGGCCGCCACTTCATCGACCCCTGCATGCCGACGTGGTCCGAAAGTCTTTGCTGCGAGGTTACCCGCTTCCCGACGGCTACGAAGAACTGCTGCCCTGACTATCGCCCTGATTTGGACCCTTGATGTTGGTAGAGCGAAACGATAGAGGAGTCTTCTGGTGACGTCATCGATACCTCAGTTAAGTATAAGTGGAGCGTCTCCCAGTCCTTAGTTTGGTTCTTAGTTTGGGTATCCCTTGGGATCTTTGATTTGGAACTTGCAAGTACCAAAGCCTAGGGACTCGTGTATTCACGAGAATATCGTATTCGATAATCCTTTGAAGTTTGAAGCTAGACTAGTGAGCGAAGATGCCTGGTCTTAGCAGACTTGGAAATTTGTTTTGTCTTGGTTGTAATAGGGATTCCCGATTGGAGGATTCGTGTCCGGTTCCTCCGATTGGAACTCCAACATATGAACTGTATGTAAAGCATGGCGTAGGCCCCATCACATATAATGAAGTGTGGATCCAATACACCAGAAAGGATGGTGTTTTAAAATGGCCCCAATACGGTAGCTTTGACACAGAAATCCTAGATAATCTCGAGGTTAAACTTTTCAAGAAGAAAGTCCGGCCGGCGATGTTTGACTCTTTCCGCCTATGGCATAAGGAAGCCAAACAGAAAGAAATTAAATTAGAGAATAAAAATAAGAGAGAAAGGGGTATCTCGATAATGCAAGCTGCTATGCAGTTTAAAGATAACGAAGAGGAACAGATGAGCGAACAGTTGCACAGGCAACGTCAAATGGTAATCGATAAATGTTATCCCGTTTTGCCGCCGCTTCAGCAAGATGCAGCAAAGTATCTTGAAAAAGACCCCCTAATGTCGCACTTATTGAGTTTGACACCCCCTTATGAGCAGAATGCAACAGCACCTCCGCAACCTTTATGTGTGCAACCCCCGATTGTTGTGCCTCAACTTCTTCCACAGCCACCAGCTCCTCTTCAGTTGGTTTCTATTCCTCCGGTACAGCCTCCTCTAGGGCCACCGACTTTGACATCTGCTCTGCCTTTGCTTCCTACAACTTTGACAACTATATCGTCTACCACTCCTGGTATTCCTCCTGACGCTGCCTCTGCGTCTGCCTTGCCTCATTCTGCTTTTCCGCCTGTCCTTTCATCGAGTTCTCCCTCTGTTCGCCAGCGAATGACTAGCACTGTTGCTAGCCTTCTGTATCCTCTCTTCGGAGCAACAAGTGCAACTCCTGTCTCAGAGCGTAAACAGTTACGTAGCCAACTGACTGATTCTAGGGAAAAGGAAACATTGAATTATTTGGCACATAAATGGGTTACCGACCCGACAAGATATGAGCTAGAGTCTGTTATGGATGGCTTCCATCAGTGGGAAGAACCAAAACAGAGGTACGTTTTTGAGAAAATGTGTACTTTCCTGTGTGAAGATTTAGAGGAGAATGATTCAGAGCCTAATCCACCTGAGTTGTGCCGTGTACAGTTCGAGTTTGCAAAGGGAACAATTGTGGGTTCCGATGTTGAGAAAGCAGTTGTGACACTGTTATCACTCAGGAGTGAAGGTATTTCTCAGTCATTGTTTGAGTCTGATTCCTCTGTTAAAAAGAAGGTAAGACAGTACCCAATGAGAGAAGTTCCTCCGGTATGGAAGGAAGCAGTGCAGGCTGATGTGGTTCGTAATATCGATGCTGTACCAGCACATTTTCAGCGTGTCTGGGTACATGTCCCATGGAAGCAAGCTGAAGTCTTGGCCCTTAAACAGACATTGCCTGATCCACATAAAAATCCTGCAGGATATTACAAGGAATTGTCACAGACTGCAGGCTCTTGCATTATGAATTTAGCCGATATAGACATGTTGTTTGGAAATGTTGTTCCACAGCCTTTGTGGGGAAAGATTTGTCATGCGGATCATGATCAAGAGTTAGGTGAATCATGGGCTAATATTGCTGCTGCAGATGGCAGACAAGTTGGTGGTGTTAAACCCGAGCCTTTAGTAGCAGACCTCCCTGGTAGGATCATTAATTAGATGAAAACTTTAATGCCTGCGATGTGTGTGAATTGGGACAAATTGTCCGCGTGTAAGTAGAAGAAAGATGAAACGGTGTCTGATTTCTTCACCAGGTTTGAAGAAACGTTCATCGACCACAGTGGTCAAGATATGAGTACAGAAGGTGGTCAACGGTTGTTCGTTGACAAATTTGTGCACAATTTGCTTCCCGAGTTGTGTAAGAAATTAAAAGATTCAGAAAGTTCTTGGGCCGTTTCCTCTTCAGCACAAATATTGGCTACTGCACAGTATTATGAAAATCGAGATAAAGATGAGAAGGATAGAGCAGACAAGAAGACTAAGGAGTTAAAGACGAAGGTTCTGTTGCAGCAAGCATATCCGCCACGTGATGGCCAGAATAACTATTTGCAACATCAACAGTATCCGAGAAACTCGCAAAGGGTCGAGTTTTCTCAACCACGTTTTCCTGTAGGCCCTAATCAGTGTACATATTGCAAAGAAGAGGGTCATTTTAAAAGTAGCTGCCCTGCTTTGTTGCAGCGTATGAATGGTGTTTCTAGCGCAAGAGGTCGAGGTATTCCACAAGCACCTAGAGGTAGAGGACGTGGAAATTTCCCCCAGAACGCGCGTTCCCTTCCGCCTCAAAATTCAATGTATAGGTTTGATCAGCAGAATAACGCGTCTGGTAGGACAGCTCAGTACTATGCTGATGACTATTATGAAGAAGATGAGCATATGGAAGGTAATGATTGCTAGGACAGCCGTAGACAAAGAGAGGGAGTTGTTTCAGTTCCAGTAGATCAGAGTGGACCTTATGTTGAGGTTATTACATCAGGTGTGTCAGAGCCTTTTCTGTTGGATACTGGTGCTACAAAGAGTTCTATTATGCACTCTAAACTCCCTGGTGCACCTTTGTCTGGCGAATGAATGTTTCAGTAGGTTTTTCTGGCGCCCGGGTTAGGAACCCAGTTTCTAGTCCTATGTCCCTTTCTGTTGGACCTTGCGAATTCGAAGCACCCCTTATTCTGACGACAGGTTGTGGTGAAAACTTGTTAGGAATGGATTTGTTGAAAAGATTATAGGCAACGTTGTATTGCTCTTCCTCGGGAGTACAACTTACACTGGGTAAGAAAGTGATCTCTCCAATGTATTTATCAAAGGATAAACTTCCGACAGAATTGTCATTTCTTCCCGATATTCTTTGGGCTACTGGTCCTAATGATGTGGGTCTTTTAGAAATACCGCCATATGTTGTGACATTGAAAGCCAATGTTAAAATGCCACGCATTCCCCAATACAACATTTCTAGTGAAGGTGAAAAAGCGTTGCTAGCGATCATTTATGACCAGATTGATAAAGATGTAATTGAAGAGACAAGAGGCAACGTTTGCAATAGTCCTGTTCTGCCTGTTTTGAAACGTACTGACCCTACTCAGCCACCTGTGTACAGATTCGTGATTGATCTTAGAGAGGTCAATAAAATAGTTGTGCCACAATTTCCAGTTGTTCCTGATATCACTGCCTTATTGACTATGATTCCAGTTTCCGCCACTTGGTTCTCGGTGATTGACTTGAAGAATGCTTTCTTCAGTATCCCGATTGCCGAGGAGAGCAGGGATATTTTGGGCTTCAGTTTAGGAGGCCGAAGCTTCCGCTTCAAACGCGCTCCCCAGCGCTACTGTGAAAGCCCATCAATAAATAGTCAAGCTCTAAAGACACAGCTTGATACGATTGTTTTACCTGACGGCGCTCACTTATTCAGTACGTCGACGATTTGCTAATTGCTGCAGATACTGAGAAAATCTGTAAAGAAGCCACGTTGTCGTTGTTGCGTCATTTGTCTGATTTGCACCACAAGGTGTCTCTTTCCAAGTTGCAATATTGTCGACAAGAAGTGACCTACTTAGGTCATCTCTTATCGAAGGAGGGAAGGAAACTGACCCCAGAAAGAATTCAGGCAATAGCGAAATTGAGTGTGCCAAGGACACAGAGAGAAGTGCGTGCTTTCCTAGGTATTACATCATACTGCAGACAATGGATACCAAATTTTTCTTTGCTGGCCAAACCTTTGGTAGCATTAACCTGTAAAGATACACCGAATCCCCTTCCATGGTCTGAAGAGTGTCAGAAAAGTTTTTCTGAATTGCGCAATGCATTATGTTCGGGTCCTGTGTTGGGTACCCCCGACTACAGTAAGCCCTTTACATTGTATGTCCATGAGAAAGAAGGTTGTGCATTGTCGGTTTTGACACAGTTGTTCGGAGACAAGCAGCGTCCATGTGCATATTTTTCGTCGACTTTAGACCCGGTAGCTAAAGCATTGCCGAGTTGCTTGAGAGCCGCAGCAGCTGTCTCTATTCGACAGTCTGCTGGTTCAGTGATGAATAACACATTGGTTGTGATGGTTCCACATGCGGTGGACACGTTGTTAAACAGAACCAAGACACAGCACTTAACCAGTGCTCGGTTGTCAGGTTACGAGTTGACACTATTAGCGAGTCATGTGCACATAAAGAGATGCAGCACGCTTAATCCAGCTACGTTGTTGCCTATTGTAGCAGAGTTAGATGCTTCTGAACAGCATGATTGTTTTCTCAGAACAGAAGAAGAAATGAAAGGAAGAATAGATTTGCAGGACACTCCTCTTGTGAAGTGTGATGGTACCTTATGGGTGGATGGTTCATGCTTCAAGCTTCCGAATGGAGATACGACTGCAGCATATGCTGTCACGACTTTGCATACGATTGTTGAAGCTGCACGTATCCCACACAATTCAGCTCAAGCAGCAGAGTTGATTGCACTTACGAGAGCGTGTGTGTTGTCGAAAGGAATGAAAGTGAACATATATACCGACAGCGGGTATGCAATTGGTGTGGCTCACAGTTTTGGACGATTGTGGAAAGAACGTGGGTTTCTGACTTTGCATGGAGCTAAGATACAGCATGGTCAGTTGGTGAATGAGCTTCTCGAGTCACTTACCTTGCCGTTGCAAGTTGCAATTGTAAAATGCAGTGCACACAAAAAGGTGACGGATGATGTTGGTCGTGGAAATGCATTTGCTGACGAAGTCGCTAAAGAAACAGCAAGGGATGTGATGAGTCGAATGTATGTTGCAGGCCCAGCAAGATGGATTGGTGACGTTGGAATGTGTGAAGACACGATAGAGAGTGTGAAGTCTATTCAAGCTGAAGCTACAGAGAAAGAATTGAGTGTGTGGAGAGAAAGTACAGGTAAAATGGATGCCAATGGTTGTTGGGTTGAATTGTCAGAGCATCAGAGATGGTTGTTACCCGATGCGTACGTGCTTGCAGTGGTTACGATGGCCCATGGAATGGCTCATATCAGTGTGAAAGGGATTTGTAAGTTGTTGGCTCCAGTATGGCAAAATGCTGGAATTCCTAAGTGTGCAGAGAATGTGGTCAAGAATTGCATTGTGTGTCTGAAATACAATCCTGGTAGGGGAACCCCAACTGCAGCTGGTCATTTTGCGCCTCCAACGTATCCGTTCGAGGTTTTGCAGCTAGATTTCATCCACATGGAAAGGTGCAACAATCTGAAATACGTACTCGTTATTGTTTGTGCCTTTTCAAGATGGGTAGAAGCATATCCCCTAAAAGACAACACTGCCTTATCCACAGCTAAAGCCCTTGTGAAAGAGTTTTTCCCTAGATTTGGAATGCCGAGAATGGTCTGGAGTGACAATGGGAGGGAATTTGTGGGTCGAGTGATGAAGAAAGTATGCGAAGGGCTAGGCATCCAACAGAAATTCCACGCTGCAAATCACCCCCAATCAGCTGGACTAGTAGAATGCTATAATGGCACGCTAAAGCTAAAACTGGCCAAAATTCAAGCAAGCTCTGGTCTTAAATGGCCTGACGCTCTGCCTTTAGCACTCCTATCAACAAGAATGATTGTGCATTCGCGAGTGGGACTTAGTCCATACGAAATAGTGTTTGGCCGTCCGGCCAACATATGGGGAGTGCCAAGGCCGACAAAATTCAGTGAAATCGAACACCCTGTACTGCTTGACTATTTGTATGAATTGACGGCTAAATTGCGTGTTTTACACCAACAGGTTCACGATACTCTGCCTCGGGTCTCTGAAGCTCCAGGACACACTCTCAATCCTGGCTCGTGGGTCTTGGTGAAGAATTTCCAGCGGCCGAAAAACGATCAGCCCCGTTGGACAGGCCCTCACCTGGTTCTTCTGTCAACGAGATCAGCCGTTCGAGTGGAAGGAAAGAAGCACTGGATCCACGGTGTACACTGCAAGAGGGTGCCTTTGCCTCTACCGTACGACCGGTGGGTCCAGGAGGGTGTCGCTGACTCAGAGACTGAAACTGTGCCTCGATTTCTGCCTTTCAGTGATGTAAAAGGAACAATTACTGAAAAAGAAAGTGACAATCTCTTGCAAGAAGCTGTGCCGCCGTCAATCCGATTGGACACTACAAAGCCTGAACTCCTGTTTCAAGACCAGACAGTACCTGGGAAGAAACGTTATAATCTGAGGCCGAGAACTATGGACAAATAAATTATTTATTTTCTTTGCTAAAAATTTGAAAGTGCAGCTCTCTCATCTGAGAAACTTTTTTATTTTTGTTTTTCAAACCACCATCCAGGTTCAGCTGTAGGGTCGCGGTTGCCCAAGTCTTTGGGGTGCAGCTGAAGACGTTAGGTCGACAGTTCTGGTTGGTCTAAGGGAGTTGCCCTGGACTGACAGAAGCATTCCTTAGCATAGAACACCCTACCATCGCGAGCAGCATTTTAGAGAGGATGGAGTTTTTTGAGATGAAGAGACCTGCCAAAACAACGAACTTTAAAGACAGAATATGTAAAATGATGACCAAGAAACGCTTTTTGATACTATGCATTTTTATGTTATTCAGTGTAATGATGTTTTTAATAGGATATGTTTTATTCTCTTTTCAAGTGACATTTGCACCCACTACATGGCCCATACCTCCTCCTTCTACTGTTTCCTCACATTCTTTTCAACTTCTTCCTGAACATGAATCGGCTAGGAGATTAGAGTTTGTTAATAACTCCTTCGTTCAGCTTTTGCACCAACACCAACTAGTAATGAACACGACTAACTGTTGGATGTGTGGTCTTATGCCTCACACAACGGATAAAGGTATCCCTTATCTGGTCCTGCCATTCAGCCATAATGGTTCTGTGTGGGCATACAGAACAATGTTCATTTACGCACATGAGACCTACCCCCTACGTTCTGTGACAGACAATCCTAAGAATAGTGCTCTAGTCAAGGGTATAGTAGATATGATTAAGGTAGATATCTCCTATGAGACTATCCCGAGAGATGAGACGCTAGTATATATAGGATGGAAAGTGTCCGGATATGGTGTTACTCTGAGTGAGAAACAGCAAGCTAAGAGATCTTCCCCGATTTGGATTGTACCCCATCAGGGCCACTTATGTCTGAAAGGTACTGGCAAGAATCCCAGAGCTCAGTTAGGGAAGAGTATCTGTACTGAGACATATGTTTTTGCGTCTCAGACTTCCCCTTCGTTCCTAGCAGCTAGGGGTACCTATTTCATCTGCCATGATAGAGCCTATACATGGTTGTCCCCTGACTTTTCGGGCACATGCTTTGTTTCGTTCCTGTTGCCTCCCACCTACACAGCTGCGGCAGATTACCATAGGACAAGAATAGTTAGAGGTGTCTTCAGTAAAGAGGATACTGCAGAACAATAATTTGGAGACTTCGTAAAGGGTTTTCTGCCGTTCTGGGGACCCATGGTTAACAGCAGGAATATAAGGCAATTGACAAGGGTGGTTGAGTCCACCGTAGTTGAAACTGCCGGTGCCCTTAGTAACTTGACTGCTGAGCTCCAGTCGGATCGTCTTATGACCCTTCAGAACAGGGTCGCGTTAGACGTCATCCTTGCAGACCGAGGTGGGGTATGTAGAGTGATCCAATCGAGTTGCTGTGTTTTCATTCCAGATAGCGCTCCAACAGTGTACCAGGTCATCTCCAAACTGCATAAGATTTCCGAATCTATTCATGTGGACAAAGGAGATTGGTCGTTAATGGGATGGTTCTGGGAACTGGTATCCGGCTGGGGATGGAAGATTCTGATGGTCATTGGGATGGTCTTAGCCATCCTTTTCCTGTTCTGTCTGTGCGTACAGTGTGCTCCTGCCATATGTTGCCTCTGTGCTACATCGTGTGTAAGGAAGCCTGTATCGAGGGACGAGCTAAGTAATAGGATGATGCTACAGCAACATCTCAATGACTTTATGAATATAGACCTGGACTCAGATTAGCATGAGTATAGGTTATTGCCTATCTAAGGGCAAAAGGAGGGTCTGTAGTACTTGAAATTCTGGACCCATGTTATAAACATCATCGGATCATGATTATTTTGATAACAGAAGACCGAGAATGGCTAGTACTCTATGCACAAGCATTTTCGCCATATTCGAGTGACGATTTCACCTTGAAATCGCAGTTTTCGTCCTGAACCCTCAGGTTCCATTTTGTGTACGGCAGCCATTTTGTGAGTTGCCCTCACATAGGCCAATGATTAAGGCCAAACACTATCCTGAAGGACACGTACACCTTTCCTGACTTCTCTGCGACCTGGGAAAGCTGACTCCACTGCCCAAGGCCAAACTTGTTCGGTCAGTTCCTCTCCCAGTGGCCGAACGAGATAGTATCAAGGCACAACATGCCATAAACCTTTCATCGCACACAACCCACGCCTAATCTTGCACACACCTGTCCCTGTTTCCTACTTTATGACTTGCTTTACGAGGAGGAGGTGCCCGATTTTATTGGGGGTCCGTCCATATCTGATGAGAAAACTGGGCCTTGCCGGATAATTTATTGTGGGCTGAACAAACTGAAATATGGGCTTGTCATCATGACTCTGCTTTTTCTTTGTAGTGAAAACATGTGAATGGTCAACTGAAATGTAAAGAATTTTTGCCTAAAGCATAATATTTTGTATAAAAAGAGAAGGCTGGCTTTGTAAGATTGAGCAGTCTCCTGAGAATATACACCGTGTTGTACTTCTAGGATACCTGTTACTTGGTTGCAGCCAATAAATTCGATCTTTGACTTCACCTAGAAGACTCTGAGTTTCTGTAGTCTAAACAGGAAGAACCCGAAGTCTTAGGGTGTTGTCCCTGGCACCGCTGGGTTACCGGTGCGTTACCGGTTCCGAAAAACCCAGTACTTCACTGCTTGAGCAGGCGCATGGCTTGATGCAGCATTGGGGAGATAGGGCCCCCCAGAGCATTGCTGGAGCTGCGTCGCAAGCGCGACGCAGCTCCAGCAATGCGCTGCTTTTACGGCCCAGATGCGTGACGCATCTGTGCCGTTTTTGCCACATGGTGCGCCGCATTGTAAATGCGGCGCCCCATGGGTGGCGGAGCTGCGGCGCACAATAACTGGCGCATCCCTGGGGATGCGCTAGTTATTGTAAATCTGTCCCTATACATTTAGCCAACGAGGGAGCACTTACTGATTAGACAGTAGAAAGTACTCCAGTTAAGTAGAGGTATTTCACAAAAAGGTGGCATCTTCGTGGACAAACACGCAGGGCGGGATTCATTCTGCCCCCTGTTAGACTCGTTTTTTGTGCCCTTCTGCCCTCTGTTAGACTCGTTTTTCCCTTGTTTTTCGGCCCTTCTGCCCTCTGTTAGACTCTTTTTTCCCTTGTTTTTCTGACCTTCTGCCCCTTGTTAGACTCGTTTTTTGTGCCCTTCTGCCCTCTGTTAGACTCATTTTTCCCTTGTTTTTCTGCCCTTCTGCCCTCTGTTAGACTCGTTTTTCGTGCCCTTCTGCCCTCTGTTATTCCCTTGTTTTTGTGCCCTTCTGCACTCTGTTAGACTCGTTTTTTGTGCCCGTCTGCCCTCTAATAGACTCTTTTTTGTGCCTTTCTGACCCGTTAGACTCGTTTTTTGTGCCCTTCTGCCCTAACTTGTTTTTCCTTTGTTTTTCTGCCCTTCTGTCCTCTGTTAGACTCGTTTTTGTGCCCTTCTGCCCTCTGTTAGACTCGTTTTTCCCTTGTTTTTCTGCCGTTCTGCCCTTTGTTAGACTGCTTTTTGTGCCTTTCTGCCCTCTGCATCACCACATCATTACTAAGCGCTACTCCAGCATCACTCAGCACCACCACATTATCACTCAGCACCACCACATTATCACTCAGCACCACCACAGCACCACTCAGCGCCACCACAGCATCACTCAGCACCACCACAGCATCACTCAGCGCCACCACATTATCACTCAGCACCACCACAGCACCACTCAGCCCCACCACAGCATCACTCAGCACCACCACAGCATCACTCAGCACCACCACAGCACCAATCAGCACCACCACAGCACCACTCAGCGCTACCACAGCATCACTCAGCGCCACCACAGCATCACTCAGCACCACCACATTATCACTCAGCACCACCACAGCACCACTCAGCACCACCACAACATCACTCAGCACCACCACAGCATCACTCAGCACCACCAGAGCACCACTCAGCACCACCCCAGCATCACTCAGCACCATCCCAGTATCACTCAGCACCACCACAGCACCACTCAGCATCACCACAGCACCACTCAGCACCACCACAGCACCACTCAGCGCCACCCCAGCATCAATCTGCCCAACCATTCAACAACAACTGGTTCAAATATGTTCTCTCAATGTTTCAAACTTTATTACGAATGTCACAAAAAGATGTTAATATTTCACTTCTGTTCTTGGATTTTCGTCACAATAAAATACACTGAACATAATCTTCACAAAGGTTATTTACAAAGGTTTAAGCTATTGCCATTATAAATTAAAATCACTTTTAAAAGCCATTGTAATTTGTAATATCAATACAGCTAAGTCACGTAAATATAAAACATGTTGCATTTCAAATGCTATAGGTGTCACATTTGCTAAAGTTATAACTATTGGCATTGTAAATGACAAAGCAATTAATGTAGCTATTTTCAAAACCAACACATACATAAACAAAATTGTCATTTACAAGACCAATAGCTCAAACATTCCTAATGCGAGACCTATTGCATTGCAAATGCTTGTTTTTATATCTGTCAGTGCTTCCTGTTGAGGTTTAATTTTCGTGACAGGTGCCTCATTGCCTACTTGTAACTATTCTCTGACCCTGCTTCAAGGGTCAGAGCAGAGTCAGAGAATAGTTGCAAGTAGGCAACGAGGCGCCAGGAAGCACTTAAAGGCTTACAGCAGCAGGTGCCCAAGTTGAAGTTAATGTCTTTGTAACCCTTTTGTAAAAGGTTACAAAAAATTTGCGTTTATACCAAAGAGAGAGTAAAGGTATTTTTAGGTAACTACTCTTTAAACCCCTAGGGTAACTTTGCAAAAACAATGACAGGAGTAGTCACCAGGACATAAAACACTAATGGTCTCAAAACAGAGAAGAATGAATGAGAAACAAAGAAAAAAGAAGTTTTTTTCTTTTATAAGAAACCCCTCACTCACCGACCTGGTCGGTGACATGCTTCATCATCAGGGCCCATCCAAGTAGCCGAGTGCCACTTAGGTGTGCTACGACGCCTGCAATTGCAGCAGAGCTGTTTTTTTTGTGTGTAGTGAGGGGTGAAAGAATAAAAGAAATGGTGAGGTAATTAAAAAGTATACATCAGATACTCCTTCAAACAAATTTATTCTGGAGTCAGTGTAACCAAATTAAAAACTGGTGAGATACTGCTCATGGTGCTATTGGCCATGTAGTATCTAGAAGTGATTTAAAAGGTGGTCGACATGTTTCAACCTCTTGTAATTATAGGTTTTCTTCAGGACCAAAATTGGAGTCTGAGAGGTCTGTACACGCTAAGGTGCACCCTTCTCAGACCCTTCAGTGCAAATACCGCGTACTCACGGTTTTATCGTTCTATGTACAGCATTCTGTGTAAGGACCTGAAACAAAAACACACATAACATAATGTCAGTAATGTTCTATTCAGGTACTCATTCATCTCTGTTCATTTTTTGTAAAATGCACCCTAATTTAGTATGCATTAGTGTACACCAACATTATATTTCTTGAATTGCTGGTCAAGATCGGTGACCCAATTCTATTGTTGCTTATCGTTTTACATTTTTGTTAATAATAAGTCACAGGCCTAGCTCTACTGTTTGTAAGGACACTGTATTAGGTCACCATGAAAACGTGGGCACTCCTATTTCGTGGACTCACTTTATTTTTAAATTTTTGTTAATAGTGATGCCAAAAAACGCACACTTCCATTATTCCCATAGACCACACACACAGATCAGCGACTTACTTGAATAAGGTACTAAATGCTCCTCATGGACATCATGGGGGGGCAGCCTTGGAGCGTTCTGTAGGAAAATAAAATCAAACATCCGATTCGATTATTACCGACACCGGAAGTGCGTGGATAAAAAGCACCCGGTAATGCAAGGGAGAAGTGGGAATCCGTTGTTTTTTATCACTTACTTGTCGGTCGGCGTTAGCCCGCCAGAAACCTATCTTTCCTGCACGGTGTTCCGGGGCTACTTAGTCCTCGACTTCCGCGTATATTAATACCTCCTTATCATTGTGCCACCAGAGCACGTGATGTCAGCGCTCGCCCTCAGTCTTTTAAGGTTTGTATGTTAAGAGGCGGTACTTTGTCTGTGTAAGGGAATATCGAATGTTACAATGAAGACCAAAAAACGTTATTGACCTCATATCGGTGTCCAAAAGTCAGTGATCTGCGTGTCTATTGGAAAAATGGGTCACAAACAGAAAATAAAAACTTTAGAACCCAAAAGAGATAGTAATCAACGCATTTGTGGTCGATATCTATGGTTTTGGTGATGCCAGAGAAAGACTAAAGAACGAGGGAGTCGTAGTTTGTTGATCTGAGGGCACATATATTGAATCAATGTTTTGGATCTTATAAGAAAGTTTTTTATCAAGTATCAGCTCAAGGAGAGTGTTGAATGGTGTCATTCATTATTTATTTCTCACAGTGGATCATGGGATATTGTCGTTTAATCCAGATATATGGGTTGATAAATGATATATCCAACGTTGTTCTTTTTCGAATAGACGATGGGTAGTGTTATCGCCTGTTGGTATTTGTTCGATTATTGTCCACCTTAAGTCATTCGTGGTGTGATTAACTGACAAAAAATGTTCCGTGAGTTTTGTGGCAACTCTCTTGCACCTGATGGAGCTCCTGTTCTCACAGATGCGCTGTTTAGCTTTTCTTCCGGTCATTCCCACATACTGTAGTCCACATGGGCAGGTGATTAAATATACCACATTTACACTGTTACAATTTGTGTGTATTCTTTACGTCCATGTTTCTCCATTCGTCAGCTGCAGTGTTTTTGTTGTTGTTGTCAAATGACAGACACTGTAATTACCGCAGGGATGGTGTCCCATCACTTTTGGAAGACCCCAGGCACTCAGTACATTTGGTTGTTCCGTCACGTTTCTTGGTCGGGTGTGCACCAGAGTGTCCCTGATGCTACGTGCTCTTTTAAATGAAAAGAGAGGTTTTTCCCAGTGGAGATTACCAGTGTTCAAGATTTTCCAATGGTTTTTGATTGACTTAGTCACTCTATTAGATAGACTGTTAAATGTAGTGACACATGTTAATAGCAATAATTCCACCTCCTTGATTTTGTCTTCAAGGATAGCGTCCCTCGGCTGATTACGTGCTCTCTTCTGTCCTTTGCTCAGGATGTGTTTTGGATACCCCCGGTCAGATAGTTTTTTTGTTAGTTCTTTTGCCTGGCATTTGTAGTCTTCCAATTTGCTACAGTTGCGTCTGAGGGGAGATACTGGCCGTAGGGCAGGTTTTCTTTTAGGGCCCGCAGATGGAAACTTTCATATCTTAATGCGTTGTTCTTTGCAGTTGTTTTTTTATATGTTTTTGTATGTAGTACTCCATCTTCCTTCGTTATTTCCAAATCAAGGAAGACCATCGTTTTTGTATCCATCGAATATGTGAATTTTAGATTTTTATCGCAGGTATTTATCCAAGTGATGAACTCCTTCAGCCTTTGCTCCGGTCCCTGCCAAATGGCAAGGACGTCGTCAATGTATCTTTTCCAAAATACAATATGCTCTCCATAGGGATTGGACTCTGCCAGTTTGAATTGTTTCTCAAAGTCGAAAACATAGAGACCCGCCACGCTAGGAGCAAACGTGCTTCCCATTGAGGTCCCCCCAGTCTGCAAGAAGAGGGTACCCTCGAATTCAAAATAATTCTTTTTCAGCGCAAGGGCAGCACATTCTAATACAAATTGTTTTGGGACGTGGTAGGGCCAGGTAATTTCTTCCTACGTTTTTCTCAGTACATCCAGTGTTTTATTCTGCGGAATACTGGTATAGAGACTTTCGATGTCAAAACTCAGTAATATAGTCGTATCATCCACTCTGATGTCGTTAAGGAGGTTTAACAGCCTTTTGGTGTCTTGCAGATATGTTTCAGTTCCCTGTACCATTTTCTTACAAAAACAATCACAATACCGTGAGAGGGGTTCAAGGAACGATCCTATGCCCGAAACTATAGGTCTTCCAGGTGGTGGCAATTTATTTTTGTGCATCTTCGGTAAGATGTAGAAATATGGAATTTTTCCTTCGCTGCTTCTTAGAAAATCTGACTCTTGTTTGGTTATGTGATCACATGTCTCGGCTAGGTCAATCAAACATTTCAATTTAATCTTTTAGGGCCTGTGGTGTCAACCGACAATTGTTGGTAATTGTTATTGTCTGATAGTAAGCGGAGGCATTCTGCCTGGTAGTCCGGTTTATTTAGAACTACGATTCCTCCCCCTTTATTATAATTTCACCGCAGTTCTTTAGTTCTTCCAGTGCTCGTCTTTCTTCATTAGTTGTGTTGCAGAAAGGCTTTTCTTCTTGCATATGTCCTATGTCATTGAAGACTGCTAGTTCGAATGTGGATATTTCTAACGGAGTCATATGCGGGGGGGGGTTGAAAGGTGGACTATCAGAGTCAGATATTGTATCTGGTTTATCTGAATTCTTTTAAAAAAACACCTTCAACTTAAGTTTTCTGAAAAACTCCGCCAATTCGCAGTGCAAAGCAAACTTATCAATTCTGGCTGTCGGGACAAATCCAAGCCCTTTGTTCAACCTGTTCAGCTCTATGCCTGTTAAAGGCCTTGAGGATAGATTTGTCACTAGGTTTTGCTTGTTGACGCCTGCGCAGTCTGTGTTTTGCTCCACGTGTAGTTACCCACGTTGTCTTGTTCCTCCCAATGTACCTGGTTGTTTCCTTGCGTCTTCTTCTTCCTCTCCGTCCCATCCCTAAACAAGCATTTGCAATGCAATAGGTCTCGTATTAAGAAAGTTTGAGCTATTGCTATTGTAAATGACAAATTTTTTATTTAGGTTTTGTTTTTGAAAATAGCGAAATTAATAGCTTTGTCATTTACCATGCCAATAGTTATAACTTTCGCAAATGTGACACCTATAGCATTTGTAATGCAATATGTGTTCTATTTACTTGACTTACATGTATTGATATTACAAATAACAATGGTTTTTAATTTTTTTTAATAATTAATACTTAAAAAGGTTATTGTAATTTATAATGGCAATAGCTTAAACTATTGTAAATAACATTTGTGAAGATTATGTTCAGTGTATTTTATTGTGACGAAAATCCAAGAACATATGTCAAATATTAACATCTTTTTGTTACATTTGTAATAAAGCTTGAAACATTGAGATAACATATTTGAACCAGTTGTTGTTGAATGGTTGCACAGATTGATGCTGTGGTGGAGCTCAGTGATGTTGTGGTGCCACTGAGTGATGCTGTGGTGGTGCTGAGTGATGCTGTATACTATGCTATGTTTTGTTATGCTATGTGTTGTTGTGTTTTGTTATGCTATGTTTTATTATGTTATGTTATGTTATGCTATGGTTTGCTTGGCTATCCTTTGCTTTTTTTTGTAATGCTATGCTATGTTTAGTTTTGCTATCCTATGCTTTGTTTTGTTATGCTCTGCTATGCTTTGTTTTGTTATGCTATACTATGTTTTGTTGTGTTTTGCTATGCTATGCTATGTTTTGTTGTGTTTTGCTATGTTTTGTTTTGTTGTGTTTTGCTATGTTTTGTTATGCTATGTGTTGCTGTGTTTTGTTATGCTATGTTTTGTTATGTTATGTTATGCTATGGTTTGTTTTGCTATCCTATGCTTTTTTTGTAATGCTATGCTATGTTTAGTTTTGCTATCCTATGCTTTGTTTTTTTTATGCTATGCTATGTTTTGTTATGCTATGTTTTGTTGTAGTTTGCTATGCTATGCTTTGTTATGCTATGCTATGTTTTGTTATGCTATGCAATGCTTTGTTGTGTTTTATTATGCTATGCTTTGGTTTGCTATGCTATGTTTTGTTATGCTATGTTTTGTTATGCTATGCTATGCTATGTTTTGTTATGCTATGCTTTGTTTTGTTATGCTATGCTATGTTGTGTTTTGTTATGCTATGTTATGTTGTGTTTTGTTATGCTATGTTTTGTTGTGTTTTGTTATGCTAAGTTATGTTATGTTTTGATATGCTTTGTTATGCTATGTTTTGTTATGTATGCTGTGTTTTGTTATACTATGCTTTGTGTTTTGCTATGTTTTGTTATGCAATGCTTTGTTTTGTTATGCTATGTTTTATCTTATGATATGTTTTGTTGTGTATTGTTATGCTATGCTTTGTTTTTGCTATGCTTTGTTATGTTTTGTTATGCTATGTTTTGTTGTGTTATGCTATGCTTTGTTTTTTGTTGTGTTTTGTTATGCTATGCTATGTTTTGATGTGTTTTGCTATGTTTTGTTATGCTATGTGTTGTTGTGTTTTGTTATGCTATGCTTTGTTATGTTATGTTATGGTTTGTTTTGCTATCCTATGCTTATTTTTGTAATGCTATGCTATGTTTAGTTTTGCTATCCTATGCTTTGTTTTTTATGCTATGCTATGTTTTGTTATGCTATGTTTTGTTGTGGTTTGCTATGCTATGCTTTGTTATGCTATGCTATGCTATGCTTTGTAATGCTATGCAATGTTTTGTTGTGTTTTATTATGCTATGCTCTGTTTTGCTATGTTTTGTTATGCTATGTTTTGTAATGCTATGCTATGTTTTGTTATGCTATGCTAAGCTTTGTTTTGTTATGCTATGCTATGTTGTGTTTTGTTATGCTATGTTTTGTTGTCATTGTTATGCTAAGTTATGTTATGTTTTGATATGCTTTGTTATGCTATGTTTTGTTATGTATGCTGTGTTTTGTTATTCTATGCTTTGTGTTTTTCTATACTTTGTTATGCAATGCTTTGTTTTGTTATGTTATGCTATGTTTTATCTTATGATATGTTTTGTTGTGTGTTATGCTATGTTTTGTTTTGTAAGCTATGCTGTTTTGTTGTGTTTTGTTATGCTATGTTTTGTTATGTTATGCTATGATTTGTTATGCTATGCTATGTTTTGTTTTGCTATCCTATGCTTTGTTTCCTTATGCTATGCTATGTTTTGTTTTGCTATCCTATGCTTTGTTTTGTTATGCTATGCTATGTTTTGTTGTGTTTTGTTATGCTATGCTATGTTTTGTTTTGTTGTGTTTTGCTAGGCTATGCTTTGTTATGCTATGCTATGTTTTGTTATGCTATGCTATGCTTTGCTCTGCTATGCTATGCTTTGTTATGCTATGTTTTGTTATGCTATGTTTTGTTATGCTATGCTATGCTTTGTTGTGTTTTATTATGCTATGCTTTGTTTTGCTATGCTGTTTTGTTATGTTATGCTATGCTATGTTTTGTTTTGCTATGCTTTGTTTTGATATGCTATCCTATGCTTTGTTTTGTTATGCTCTGCTATGCTTTGTTTTGTTATGCTATGCTATGTTATGCTTTGCTGTGTTTTGTTATGCTATGCTATGCTATGTTTTGTTGTGTTTTGCTATGTTTTGTTATGCTATGTGTTGTTGTGCTTTGTTATGCTATGTTTTGTTATGTTATGTTATGTTATGCTATGGTTTGTTTTGCTATCCTATGCTTTTTTTTGTAATGCTATACTATGTTTAGTTTTGCTATCCTATGCTTTGTTTTGTTATGCTCTGCTATGCTTTGTTTTGTTATGCTATGCTATGTTTTGTTGTGTTTTGCTATGCTATGCTATGTTTTGTTGTGTTTTGCTATGTTTTGTTTTGTTGTGTTTTGCTATGTTTTGTTATGCTATGTGTTGCTGTGTTTTGTTATGCTATGTTTTGTTATGTTATGTTATGTTAGGTTATGCTATGGTTTGTTTTGCTATCCTATGCTTTTTTTGTAATGCTATGCTATGTTTAGTTTTGCTATCCTATGCTTTGTTTTTTTACGCTATGCTATGTTTTGTTATGCTTTGTTTTATTGTGGTTTGCTATGCTATGCTTTGTTATGCTATGCTATGTTTTGTTATGCTATGCAATGTTTTGTTGTGTTTTATTATGCTATGCTTTGTTTTGCTATGCTATGTTTTGTTATGCTATGTTTTGTTATGCTATGCTATGTTTTGTTATGCTATGCTATGCTGTGTTGTGTTTTGTTATGCTATGTTATGTTGTGTTTTGTTATGCTATGCTATGTTGTGTTTTGTTATGCTATGTTATGTTGTGTTTTGTTATGCTATGCTTTGTTGTGTTTTGTTATGCTAAGTTATGTTATGTTTTGATATGCTTTGTTATGCTATGTTTTGTTATGTATGCTGTGTTTTGTTATACTATGCCTTGTGTTTTGCTATGTTTTGTTATGCAATGCTTTGTTTTGTTATGCTATGTTTTATCTTATGATATGTTTTGTTGTGTATTGTTATGCTATGTTTTGTTTTGCTATGCTTTGTTATGTTTTGTTATGCTATGTTTTGTTGTGTTTTGTTATGCTATGTTTTGTTGTGTTTTGTTATGCTATGCTATGTTTTGTTGTGTTTTGCAATGTTTTGTTATGCTATGTGTTGTTGTGTTTTGTTATGCTATGTTTTGTAATGTTATGTTATGTTATGGTTTGTTTTGCTATCCTATGCTTATTTTTGTAATGCTATGCTATGTTTAGTTTTGCTATCCTATGCTTTGTTTTTTATGCTATGCTATGTTTTGTTATGCTATGTTTTGTTGTGTTTTGCTATGCTAGGCTTTGTTATGCTATGCTATGCTTAGTTATGCTATGCAATGTTTTGTTGTGTTTTATTATGCTATGCTTTGTTTTGCTATGCTATGTTTTGTTATGCTATGTTTTGTAACGCTATGCTATGCTATGTTTTGTTATGCTATGCTAAGCTTTGTTTTGTTATGCTATGCTATGTTGTGTTTTGTTATGCTATGTTTTGTTGTGTTTTGTTATGCTAAGTTATGTTATGTTTTGATATGCTTTGTTATGCTATGTTTTGTTATGTATGCTGTGTTTTGTTATTCTATGCTTTGTGTTTTGCTATGTTTTGTTATGCAATGCTTTGTTATGTTATGCTATGTTTTATCTTATGATATGTTTTGTTGTGTGTTATGCTATGTTTTGTTTTGGTATGCTTTGTTATGTTTTGTTATGCTATGTTTTGTTGTGTTTTGTTATGCTATGCTATGCTTTGTACTGTTTTGCTATGCTATTTCTTGTTTTGTTATGCTATGCTGGTGAGTGAGAGTGTGTGAGGGTTAGGGGGTGTGAGGGTGTGTGAGTGTGAGAGGGTCGTGAGGGTGAGTGAGGGTGGGTGAGGGTGTGAGGGTGAGGGTGTGAGGGGGTGTAAGGGTGAGTGAGGGTGTGTGAGGGTGAGTGAGGGTGTGTGAGGGTGAGGGGGGTGAGGGGGTGTGAGTGTTAGGGTGACTGAGTGTGAGGGTGTGAGGGTAAGGGTGTGTGAGGGTGCGAGGGGGTGTGAGGGTGAGGGGGTGTGAGGGTGAGGGGGTGTGAGGGTGTGAGGGTGAGGGGGTGTGAGGGTGAGGGGGTGTGAGGGTGGGTGAGGGTGTGTGGGTGCGTGAGGGTGAGAGGATGTGAGGGTATGTGATGGTGAGGAGGTGTGAGGGTGGGTGAGGGTGAGGGTGGGTGAGGGTGAGGGGGTGTGAGGGTGAGGGGTGTGAGGGTGAGGGGTTGTGAGGGTGACGATGAGTGGGTGGGTGAGGGTGTGAGGGTGGGTGAGGGTGAGGGTGTGAGGGTGAGTGGATGTGAGGGTGTGTGATGGTGAGGAGGGGTGACCAGAGACAGACAGAGGCCACTGGAGACAGTCAGAGAGCAGCCTAGACAGGGGAGAGAGAGCGGAGAGAGGGAAGAGAGAGCGGAGAGTGAGAGAGAAGAGAGAGTGGAGAGTGAGAGGGGAGAGGGGAGAGAGAGTGGAGAGTGAGAGGGGAGAGAGCGGAGAGTGAGAGGGGAGAGAGAGTGGAGAGTGAGAGGGGAGAGAGAGCGGAGAGTGAGAGGGGAGAGAGGGGAGGAGAGAGTGGAGAGTGAGAGGGGAGAGAGAGTGGAGAGTGAGAGGGGAGAGAGAGTGGAGAGTGAGAGGGGAGAGAGAGCGGAGAGAGGGAAGAGAGAGTGGAGAGTGAGAGGGGAGACAGAGCGGAGAGTGAGAGGGAAGAGAGAGCAGAGAGTGAGAGGGGAAAGAGGTCTGACACTGAGATGAGAGCGGAGAGTAAGGGGGGAGGTCTGACACACACTGAGACGAGAGTGAGAGAGGGCCGCATTATTTGTTAGGTATTCCCTAAGAATAGTACCATGTAATATGGTCCCTTTTCTATCTCTTTTAAGCTCCGACAGTCTCTCCCAGTCTGTTGTCTGTGCGATAGTTTGTGATATATTGGCTTCAGCAAAAGCGGAAGAATCGGCAAGAATAGCCTCTACCTCTTCACTACTAAAGGACAAACCCTGATTTTCACCCATATTTATAATTGTTAGGTCCCTTTAAAACTAAAGGGGAGAGAGATAGCTCTCACAGCTGCGCGCTGCCTAACATGTTTATACCAAAGAGAGAGTAAGGGTATTTTTAGGTACCTACTCCTTAAACCCCTAGGTTAACTTTGCAGAAACAATGACAGGAGTAGTCACCAGGACATAAAACACTAATGGTCTCAAAACAGAGAAGAATGAATGAGAAACAAAGAAAAAAGAAGTTTTTTACTTTTATAAGAAACCCCTCACTCACCAACCTGGTCGGTGACATGCTTCATCATCGGGGCCCACCCAAGTAGCCGAGTGCCACTTAGGTGTGCTATGACGCCTGTAATTGCAGCGGCACTGTTTTTTTGTGTGTAGTGAGGGGTGAAAGAATAAAAGAAATGGTGAGGTAACAAATTTATTTTGGAGTCAGTGTAACCAAATTAAAAACTGGTGAGATACTGCTCATGGTGCTATTGGCCATGTAGTATCTAGAAGTGATTTAAAAGGTGGTCGACATGTTTCAACCTCTTGTAATGATAGGTTACACACAAAAAAAACAGCTCCGCTGCAATTGCAGGCGTTGTAGCACACCTAAGTGGCACTCGGCTACTGCATGATAATCTTAGCCGCCTGTGCAGATGTATTCTATTTCTCTAAGTTTTTTTTTTAATGATTTTAACCCCTTCCATGCGTGGGACAGCCGGCGGCCGTCCGACGTCACGGTGGGCGTGTGTGGAGGACGGCCGGGGGCCGTCCGAACCACACCCACACCATAAATCACCGGCACCGCGGCGAAATGTTCACCGCGGTCAAGGGGTTAACTAATCAAACAATAAAATTTGTTGTTGTTGTACTCGGACAGCAACATCTGCCATCTGGATCACAAGATCTTCCCAGCACTGATGGACAGATTGGGTCCTTGCCATTGGAACATTTTTGCATCAGGGTTATACCATCAACTTCCACAATATGTGAGCTGGAGACCGGATCTGGAAATCATAGCAGTGGATGCCTTCCTCCAAGGATCTTCCGTAAGCCTTCCCACCATGCATGATGACTCCCAGGGTAGCGGCTCAAGTCAGACGGCAGTCACCATCTCTGGTGTTGGTCACACTGATCTGGAAGTCGCAGACATGGTTCTGAACGCTGATGGAGCTGTCGTGGGACCTACTGAAAAAACTGCCCTCATTCATTCCCTTGGTACGCAGAGACCCGCAGGGTTGCCTGCACCCTCTCTTCCTACAGGGACACCTCTCCCTCATGCATGGAAGGTTTCATGGGACCCTGAAAAGACAACCAACTTTCAGCAGATGCTGAAATCTTTATCCAGCAGGCGTGGGCATCAGGCACCATCAAGAGATATTGCTCGTCTTGGAGACGATGGAATACTTGATGTTTGGACAGACATCTGGATCCCTTGTGGGCAGATGTTACTCACAATCACATTTTTTGGCAGAATTGGCACAGTCAGGGCTGGCATACCATACTGTCAATTCCTTTAGGTCAGCCATATCATCCGGACATAACATTATTGATAACAAACCACCTGGAGAAAAGCCTTAGGTCTGTAAACTAATGAAGGGTATCAGACTCTCTAACCCCTCGAAGCTCAGATAGTCAGACATATGGGACGTTAATGATGTCTTACAACTAATCCTTAGTTGGCAGGATAACCAGTGCTTGTCACGAAAGGAACTCTCAGCAAAACTGCCCATATTCCTATACCTCATTTCATGAAAAGGGTGTCCGATGTGAGTACTTTGGATACCTCTGCTAGGGTTGTCACGCCAGGAGGAGTCACGTTTACCATTGTAATTGTAATTGTAAGCATACTTATAGAGCGCAGCTGTCACCCAAAGGGTATCCTGGCGCTTCGACCATAAACATTACCTACAGATGTTAAACTACGCTGCTCTCGGGAAGAGGTAGCTTTTGAGATCCTTTTTAAACCATATGTAGGAGAACTAAGGAAAATACCATGTCGGTATCTTATCCTACCTTTTTGTAATGCCCCAAACTATGTGTAGTCAGATGCATTAAGGTATATGAAGAAATTACAGAGGATATCAGACCAACAGGTGAGAGGCAACTTCTAATTGCCACACAAAAGCCATTCATTCTGTTGCCAGGTAGGTAAGGTGGATCATAGCCAAGGCCGGTGTGGACGTGCATACATTTGGGGCCCAAGCCACAAGAGGGGTCATGGCATCCAAAGCCATACAGGTAGGTGGCAAACTTGAGTATTTTATGGCCATTCGGAGTCAACCTTCAAGAATTTTTACTTAAAACCATTTTGGAGGCCGCCACTCTGGTCGTAAGTAAGCTTTGAACATGCATAATCCTCGCCTCAGGTCCTCACAGAATTAAACATTTCCTAGCTAATGAGAAGAAAACTGTAAATTCTATTAAGGACAAGGAGGCGAGGATTATCCCACCCAAGGACATCATGAAATGGTTTTCAGACCCACCCGATGTTACTTCGTTATCAGTAAGTAAACTTAATATCACATTTCTATTTAAGTGAATGTTCGTGGAATTGATGCAAATGTTTTGGGTCAGATTACTCCAACGAAGTGTCTCCATGCTAAGAACTCCTCCTCTCTGTGAAGTAGGCGCCTATCCAAATTAAAGGTTAATTTAGCACCAATCTACTGTAGAACCAAAGCTTTAAAAGTTACTCTGTCCTGCACCGGTAACCAGCGTATGTTTCTATAAAACAGCGCTACTGAGGGCTGCATCCTGAGCACCAACGGAACTTGATTTCAAGCTTTTGCTGCTAAAATGCTAAAGGATCTCCAGCAACAAACTCATATTTTTTCAACACCGATTTGAAAAATGCACAGGTCTCTCTCATTGATGGCCGGTACCGACATACACTTTTAGACACACCTCCCGCCACAAGTTCTAGAATTGCGAACTTTAGAGCTGGGGAGCTACGTTCGAATCTCGGCATCAGCTCAACATCCTGTGATTCCAGGCAAATCGCTTTGTCTCCCCATGCCTACCACAAATGAATGTGTTCTTCTGTAATGTAAATTGTGCTCATGCCATGTTGTCGAGTTCGCGCTATATAATATTGCAAGGAAAAATAAAGTAGGGAAACTCGAGTTCACACACTACTAAACGCGCACTCTTAAGTGCATCAGCAGTGCACTGTGAATCGGAGCGTTTCACATGCCTGTCACTGATAAGAAATGCTATCAAAACGAAATCCTACAAAACAATATACTACTGGCCGGCAGCAATTCATACCCAGACAACGTCGGGACGGGCTGCTAGTGTTTCTATAAAACAGCGCTACTGAGGGCTGCATCCTTAGCACCAACGGAACTTGATTTCAAGCTTTTGCTGCTAAAATGCTAAAGGATCTGCCGCCTAAGCGTGCCTTTTGAATTTTTGGCACTGTCAGCTTTGCATTACCCACAGACGTAATAATCCAAATAGGTCTGTAGGGGGTGAGTAGGGGCCGAATATATCTAGGCCCTTCTCGTTCAGAATCCTATGGCAAAAAAACAAAGCTTTAAAAGTTACTCTGTCCTGCACCGGTAACCAGCGTAGTTCCCTTAGGGCCACTCCCACAGGGGCTCATCCTGGGATATTCAATAATATCCGGGCTGTAGCATTTTGAACTTTCTGCAGCATTCTCATATTGCTTTTGGTGACCTCTAAGTAGAGAATGTTGCAGTAATCTAATCAAGATATAATCAACGCCTGAATAATGGTCTTTTTTGCTCCCAAGGTAGATGGTCTAAGATTTTCCGTATCATCCTTAAAAGGCCAAAACAGATGCCGGACAGAGCTGATATCTGTTCCGTGAATAAAAGTGTGTTATCACACCATACTCCCAATTTTTTTATCTTAGATTTAGGAAACGGGGTCGGCCCTCATTCTTCCAGCCATCGGATATAGGACCAAATGGAAGGCTGTTTACTAACTACCATGATGTCAGTCTTGCCTGTATTTAATTGCCTGTATTTAATTGCAGGCAACTGAGATTCATCCAGTTAGCCAAGTCAATTAAGCAAACTTTAAATTTAAGCGCAGCCGCTACATCCTTATGTTCTGACGTGATGATCAGCTGTGTGTCATCAGCATAAGACACCAGTCTCATCCCATGTTTCACGACTATGTCTGCTAATGGACGCATATAAACGTTAAATAACGTTGGACTCAGGGCAGAGCTCTGTGGCACCCCTTGCTACAGGGGACAGATTTCCGATTTAAAGGACCGTTACAGGACGTGAAAGGATCTGTCTTGTAGTAAATGCTAAATCCATTCCCATTTGCTGCCTCTGATCCCAGCATCCACCAACCATTCAAAAAGAGGGCCTTGGGTACCGTATCAAAAACTGCACTCAAATCCAGCAGGATCAATGCTGTTGTCCGCTGCTATTTTTAATGCTTTGGAGACTAGAAGTAGATCCGATTCTTTGCTGTATAAGGCCCTGAAACCAGACGGAGTTTTGAAAAGTACCTGGTTTTCTTCCATAAATTTGGTTAATTGTAGTTAAGAAATTTCTTTGCTATTTTAGCAAAAAAGGTATCAATGATACTGGTCTCAAATTTTCTGGGAGCGCAGGGTCCAAGGACAGTTTCTCCAATAGAGGAATCAGCATTGCATGTTTCCAATTAGTAGGGACTTGAGCCGATCTGAAAGATAAATTCAGCAGGCTTGTAAGCACCAGTGCAATAGCTTCCTTCCCTCATAGCAGAATGTTTGGAGGGATAATATCCATCGGAGAGCCTGATTTTACTACTGACATAAGCTGTAGTATATCTCTTTCGGCTAGTGGTTGGAAAGTGAACATTCCCTCATGAGATGATGAGATGTTTCACTCTTTGAGGGATTAAAAGTAAAATTCCTACTAGTGTTTGTAAAGGTGGTGTAGATCTTCTCTATTTTTTCCAAAAAGAAATTAGCTACGTTATTACAATACTCCATTGATGCCGACATCACTGCTGTAACTCGCTCCAAGGAGGTAAGTTATTTGACAATACAAAAGATGTCTTTGGGGGCGTTCTTAACTGATTCAATTTTTTGAGTATAAAACTCCTGACATGTTTTCCTGATCTGTTTATGGTAGTGTTTTAGCGCTGCAAGATATTTCAACTTCTGGCAGATAATTTTTCCTACAGCAATGTTCAAGACGTTTACATTCCTTTTTAGGGCTCGGCTATAACGCGCTGAAAGCGCGTTCTCGCCAGAGAACTATTGTCGGCGTCTCAGCAGTCTGAGACGCCGAAGGGAGACAAGACCTGGCCGCGCGCAGCGTTTCCCCATTCGCCAGGTCTTGTCTCCACAGAATTGTATTCCAGACCGGATCGCGTCGCGCGCCTCTCTGGAATGCAGCAGGAGTCTGCAGAGGGGCGCGTGGCGCTCTTCACGAGGCACGCGGCAGCCTCATCGCGGTGATGCAGGTACACGCGCGCTACACTCCCCACTGTCCTTTCACATAACTTCAGAACGGATCTGAATCTATAGCCGGTTCTCCCACTCTCAGGGTACACAAACATCCTACTCGGCGTCACTCCCCGCATAGTGTATATAACGCCTCTGCAATGAGTCTGAAAAACTGCGATGTGTTGCAAAACAGGCCATCCCGGGACTCTGCTCCTGCGTCACGTTAAACACGTGCATGGAATGTCTACCGTGTGCAAACTATGACGCGGGCAATGGATTGTGGGTATGCAGTAGCCATGTTCTAGTGCGGTTTGCAGCGTCGGTCATTAACACATATGCTAATATGCAGTACATTTCAAGACTTTACTGGAAAAATAAGACATACAAGTGAACCCTTCTGTATTCCCTTCAATACCTATTGTTTTGGAAAGCCCACAATTCCAGGCTATCTAATAGCATGCCAATCTGCTGCTGAGGGCCATAACAGTAATTAAAGGCCCTGAACCTTAATGATAGGCTTGATCTGCAGACACCACCACTGCCGTGCACACACGCACACCACCACTGCCGTGCACACGTGCAGACCACCACTGCCATGCACACACGCACACCACCACTGCCATGCACACACAGACACCACCACTGCCATACACACATGGACACCACCACTGCCATGCACACACGGACACCACCACTTGCATGCACACACGGACACCACCACTCCCATGCACACACGGACACCACCACTGCCATGCAGACACGGACACCACCCGTGCTTAATTTGTAAAAAAAGAAATGCCAGGGCTTTCATTTGTAAAAAATTAAGTGAAAGGGCACTCGTCAGGAGGCTACTGTAGTTTGGCATACACATTACGTGACTTTGAGCTATTGGCATTGTAAATGACAATGACTTTTATTGATGTTTTGGTTTTTAAAACATAAATAAAAGACCTTGTCATTTACAATGTCAAGACCTTAAACTCGCGTTCATTTAAAATACTAATAGCTCTAACTTTTGCAATGCCGAGACAGTTGCATTGTAAATGCTTGTTAAGCATTGCTAACTCCTCTGAAAACCATTCCTCTGAAGGATTCAAGCGGAAACTATTACATAGTTTCAGGGGGATGAAGGAGTCAACTGCCTCCTTAATCCCAAAAAGATTTTTTGCCAGCTATCTGGGTGGAGAGCACCAGTTTCTGAATGCTAAAAGGCAGTTTGATTGTGAAAGAGTCAGGGGTTAGTAGGGACCATTTTGGGGTCAATTTTGACTCCAAAGGCTGTATCAATTGGCAAGAGACTTTCCTAGGATTCTTGATCTTAAATGAAAGAATCAAATGGTCAGGCCATACCACAGGCACAGGTGGCAAAGCTTCCACCTGAGCACTTTTAGAGAAGATATTATCTAGTGTATGACCCCTAATGTGCGTAGGGGCATGAACTAACTGCTCTAGACCTAAGGCCTGTAAACCAGCTGTGAGCTCACAAATTCCTTATCAAAATGTAAATGTAGGTCCCCAAAAACTACAATGGTTGAATAACAGATAGTATAAGGAGGCAATATTTCTGTCCAATCATTAATAAATGCTCTCGCCGTGCTCGGGCGCCTGTAGATGAAGGGGCAGATTTACAATAACTGGTGCAACCCTGCATATCAGCAAGGATGCGCCAGTTGTTGTGCGTCAGGGCTCCGCCACCATTGATGCGCCGCATTTCCAGTGCGGCACATCATGGGGCAAAAACGGATAGATGCGTGATGCATCTGTGCCGTAAAGTCGGTGCATTGCTGGAGTTGCGCAGCTCCAGCAAGTCTCGGGGTGCCCTATCTGTACAATGCTGCATCAATCCTTACGCCTGCTTCAAGCAGGTGCCGGGTTTTGACGCAGCCAGGTTTTAGCTAAAAACAGCCGTACTGGCTCCTGATCCGCTAATAGCTCACAGATATCCTGACCATGTTTGCTTGAAGATCTACAGTTTAAAAGCAGGCACAGAAAGAATCATTTACGGGCTCTAGGACCCTTGTCATCTTCCCTCACTTTGCTGCAGTATTAAAAGAGAAATGCATCTCCATCAGCCATTAGCTCCAGTACCTACTTCTGTTATTTTTGGCTTTGTAATAAACCTTCAAAACTTTTGCTCATAGTCAGTGGTCCTTTGAGTCTAAATTAGATTTGGATGATAAAGTTGTTTGAGCTATGATTTAGAAAATCTTCCCTTTACGCTTCTATGACAGGGAAAAAGGTTCAGTCGACGAGACCTGGGTTTCTAGAGATATGTAGGAAAATCTAGATGAGAAACCCAGCTTCCCCAAGTGCATTCCTCATCTACTGCCGCTCTGAAAGTTAAAATCTCAGAGGAGGAGTAACAAACTGCTCCCCTAGAGTAGCGGGCAGGGTTCCTGATCCATGGCGCCATCCATGCGCGGACGGGCGCAGACGGGCTTACCTTTGGCGCGGCCATGTAGCTGCCATGTTTTGTAGCCCACCTCTAGGGACGTGGCTAAATTGTGGCTAAAAATGGAAAGAAATGTAGGTGTTAAAACCATAGTTTTGAATAAAGAATCGTATAATATTATAAAGAATTGGATAATGTAAGTTACCTCTCTGTGGTAGAGAATGATCAGAAATTTGAATGGGACAAGCGTTCAAAGTTAACTTCCTCCCGTGAAGAAGAACATGAAGGGACGTCATACAGTTACACTGGATTGGAGTATGATTGGACTATGGTTACTATGGAGACTCATCCCCTTATGGTTCATGGTATATATAGTGTGTGTTGTTTTTTATGCAGTCAGGGGCGGAACGACTAGCCGACTGACCTACCACCTCCCAAGATGGTGCCTCCGCGTTTAGACAGCGGGGCCCAGGTGTGATTGAAAAAGCGTGTGCTAAATCGCAAATGTCAGGTAAAAATGCAGCTAAATCGCCGTTTACTGTTTCAAAAGTTTCAACAATAAAAGCAGTTAAAAACAATTAATAAAACAGGTAATCACATTAGTACCTTTCGAAAAAGTGTCTACTCCTGGCTCAAGCCTCAGGAGTACTCTGACTAGCACATTAGCCTCAGTATTTATGCAGTTAGGGGCGAACGACTAGCCGACTGACCTGTCCCCTCCCAAGATGGCGCCTGCGCATTTAGACAGCGGGGCCTGGGAGTGATTGTAAGAGCGTGTGCAAAATCGCAAATGTCAGGTAAAAATGCAGCTAAATTGCCGTTTACTGTTTCAATGGAGACTCTCCCCCCTATGGTTCATGGGATTTATAGTCTGTGTTGTTTTTTATTGTAGAATGCAGCACACATTGAAATAAAACGAGGAGAAATGAAAACATTTCTCCTTGTTGCGCCTCGCTCCGCCACCTCTAGGGTGGCGTAGCATTCACACGCATCTCCAGATTCACGATTTCTAGTAAATCTGGAGATATATCTTGTTCCATGGGTGTTGCGTGGGAACACCCACAGCAACACCCATGGAATGCCCCTTCCATGCACAGTGCTGCGTGTGAAGGGGCCGTATTTACAAGGAGAGGAAAAGTCACACAGGGCGGCTTTTCCTCTCACGAAAAGTGACGTACTGATGGCGCAGGGGGCTTGTAAATCTGCCCCTAATTATTTTAAACCAGCATGGCGCAGACTAGTTGACAATCAGAAAATTCTGCTTTATGGCTTAGGGGATTCGTACGCAACCTCATAATCCCTGCATAGACGTCCTTTCATTTAGACAATAATGAATCTGAGGTTGGAGGCCAAGGGGAGGTTGCCTGGAAGTTTTACACCACTTAAGCACATTTTGAAACAGCTGTGTAATTACTGTAGCTTCTGCATTCAACAGCCAATCCCAATTTGTAGTCATTTGCAGTCTCAAAACATCTGTGATTTCTCAACAGCCCCTTCGTACCCCCCACCTGAGAGCCACTGAGTACCCCCAACCCCCCCGAACCCTCCCCCACAGGAAGTGCTCCATGCCATGCATGGGCGAGCCATTGCCCATAGATACCGGGGCAGGGCATGTCAGCATAGGGAGGTGGGCACGGGGGGAGTATGTAAGGCACCCAGGCTGCGGCACACTGGAAAACACGAGCTCAGTCTTCTCTTCGTAAGGATGTACTGGGATGACAGAACATTTCCAGAGGCTGGGAGAAAATGCACAAATCAACATTCTCCGCACACTCACAACAATATCGAGGCGGTGTGTTCCTCATCACACATTGCTGCTTTTGTGCGCTTTAGGGAGGAAGGGTATAGACAGAGGGGCAGATTTGCAACAAAGTAACGCATCACGGTTCAGCAAGTCATTTTGCTGCTCCATGCTGCGTTAGTTTTGAAAGTATAGAGATGCAACATATATACAAGAATATGTCGCATTTCTGTGCTTTCCCCTCCGCTGGCGCACAAACTGCAGCCATGCGCCGGCACCCTTGCACCATGGTGCAAGGATGCCTGCGTCATGGGGAGATTGCTTTTGTGCAGGAAGCGGCACCTTCCTGCACAAAAACAATCACAAGATACTTTTTCCTCTTTCAATGCGTGTTGTAGAATGCAGCACCCATTGAAAGAAGAAAAAACGAGGAAAGGAAAACATTTCTCCTCGTTGCACCTCGCTACGCCACCTCTAGGGTGGCGTAACATTCAGCAACACCCATGGAACGCCCCTTCCACGCACTGTGCTGTGTGTGAAGGGGCCATATTTACAAGGAGAGGAAAAGTCACACAGGGTGGCTTTTCCTCTCCTTGTAAATATGGAGAAGCCCTCTGCGCCACCAGTACGTCACAGTGTTTACCTCTTTGGTGTGACGTGCCATTAAGCTTCTCCAGGTGCAGCGTTCCAGGCATATAAAAGATCAAGTAAAGACAGGCTTTCTTCCATGGAATATGGCATTATAGCGTGACAGTACAGCCTTTTCTGTATTATTTATTTTTGGAAATAATGTGTTTTTATGTAGAATTTCACAGTGCACTTCTACGTGTCTAGGCTCTAGTAAATAAAGGTTTTAACTTTCTCCAATTTACCAACCTCTGAAGGATGGGAGATTGGTTTGGCCCTCCCATATTCCACCAGGGAGATATTATGGATAGTGCGCAATGTTCCACTCTGGACGGTGAAGTGCTCTCAGCTGGGGGCACCAGACATAGACTGGAATTGGATTCCCTATGTCTTTGAATGCAATGTTCCCAATGCAAGCACACACTTCCATTTGTCTTTCTCTCTCTGTTCCTGTCTTTCTCTCTCTCTCTCTCTCTCTCTGTTCCTGCTTTTCTCTCTCTGTACCTGTCTTTCTCTCTCTGTTCCTATCTTTTTCTCTCTGTTTCTGTCTTTCTCTCTCTGTTCATGTCTTTCTCTCTCTCTCTCTCTCTCTCTCTCTCTCTGTTCCTGCCTTTCTCTCTCTGTTCCTGTCTCTCTCTCTGTCCTGTCTTTCTCTCTTTGTACCTGTCTTCCTCTCTCTGTTCCTGTCCTGCTCTCTCTGTTCCTGTCCTGCATTTCTCTCTCTGTTCCAGTCTTTCTTTCTCTGTTCCAGCCTTTCTCTCTCTGTTGCTGCCTTTCTCTCTCTGTTCCAGTCTTTCTCTCTCTGTTCCAGTCTTTCGCTCTCTGGTCCAGTCTTTCTCTCTCTGTTTCTGTCTTTCTCTCTCAGTTTCTGCCTTTTTCTCTCTGTTCCCGTCTCTCTCTATCTGCCCTGTCTTTCTCTCTCTGTACCTGTCTTTCTCTCTCTGTTCCTGTCTTTTTCTCTCTGTTTCTGTCTTTTTCTCTCTGTTCCTGTCTTTCTCTCTCTCTCTGTTCCTGCCTTTCTCTCTCTTTTCCTGTCTCTCTCTCTCTCTGCCCTGTCTTTCTCTCTCTGTACCTGTCTTTCGCTCTCTGTTCCTGTCTTTTTCTCTCTGTTTCTGTCTTTCTCTCTCTGTTCCTTTCTTTCTCTCTCTCTCTCTTTGTTCCTGTCTTTCTAACTCTGGGGAATATTATCAATCAGGGCGATATGCAATTATCGCCGCTTTAGCGGAAATTTTCGGCCACTAAGCGGCGATAATTCTATTGCCCTATTAGCAAGCTGTCGCTAACTGATGTTAACGACAGCTTTTAGGCGATAGCGAGCGTTTTGGGGCCCGCTTTGCATGTCAGCGATGTTTATCGCTAATGGCATGCAAAGTGGGCGTACCCAACTAGTTAGCGACTGAAAGCAGTCGCTAACATCGCTATCGCCTATTAGCAAGGCAGGCGTAGCGGTGGAAATATTTGCGCTAAGCGCGAATATCTCCAAATACTAACACCTGCCCAGACCAGTTCTTAGCCATGTTATCCAATGGGAGGTGGATAACATGGCTAAGAGCATTTCGTTGTTAATGCGTGAATATCGCTGTATTCTAAGCGCATTTTGCGATAAATATCGCTATTCCTTGGTAATATGCCCCTCTGTTCCTGCCTTTCTCTCTGTTCCTGTCTCTTTTTCTCTCTTCCTATGTCTTTTCCGCGCTTTCTCTTTTTGCGGGCTGCCATATACCCCGGGGAGCTGTGGACAGAGGCACCGGTCGTCACCCTTCATAAACTGGCCTCCAGTGACCCAGACTCCACCCCGCCTGCCTGCCGATATAAATGGCCAATCTGTCCTCGGCGATTATGCCTCATAAGTGCACTCAGGGCCTCATTTATGAAGGCCTTGCGCCACCGGTGCGTCACTTTTAGCATGGGTAAAAGTGACGCATCGGTGGCGCAAGGCCTTCATAAATCTGCCCCTCAGATTTTTAGCCTGGAACTGGGCTCGGCCCACAATGTGAAAAGAGTTTTGGCCGCCAAAAATTAAGTTTACTTAGGTTGTTTCAGTAGCAAGTGCTAGTGATGCAGCTGTGGGAAAGTGACACATTATGATCTGTAAAATAAAAAGCTGAGCTTGCAAAAGAGAAGTTTGCAGTGCAGGCACGGGTGCGCAGGCCATGGTTTGGGGGGAGGTGACAGGAAGAAGAAAATAGGGTGGAGGCTCAAGCTAATCCGTTATTCCTCATTACTTTGCTTTGAATTTTGCAATTTGATATATTGACTGCCTTTCTATTTTGCACATATTAGGCCCACGCTATTGACTCTTCATTCTACCACTCTTTACTTTTCAATGGTTGGAACATTTCAAGCAGCATCTTTGCGGCATGTGATTAACGCATCAGTAGATGCTCCCCGCGGGGTCCGAGTCACAGAGGGGACCTGACGAGATAGCCAAGGGCCAGGAAAGTGAAGCTCATGGAATGGAATGTGAGTGTTGCACCAATGAGACGAGAGCAGTGTGCGTGCCTGTGAGTGCTGAAGAACACAGAGTAGAGCGTGCTGCTGAGCTAAACGGTTTTGAGACAGTGGCCGTCACGACACTGAGAAAGGAAAGCAAAGTCAGTATGTATTGGAGCGTTACGACGGCGTGAAGTAGCCTCAAGGAAGAGAGAGCGGAGGACCCTTGTAACACTCTAACGTGACAGCAAAGAGAGGTGCCTACGGCGTGTTACTGTGAAGAAGGTGGCACCTTCAGAGCAGGCTTACGCTACGTACACTAGGTATGGGCAAAGGAAGTAGGGGGGGCTGCAGCACCTCAAAAATAAGGTTCGAGGGACAGAAAATGCTGGAACAATAACAAGCATTTGCAATGCAATTGGTCTCACATTTACGCGACTCTATTGAAATTCTATAGAACAATACCTTTTATTCATGTTTTGGTTTTAAAACATAAATAAAAGGCATTGTTATTTACAGCGCCAATAGCTCAAACTTTCACAAGGGCGAGACCTATTGCATTGCAAATGCTTGTTTAACAAGCGCCTAGCCTTGCTTCGCACTGGCCTCGAAGGCACTTCTTGCTGTTTGCTCGGGGTCGCCTCCACATCCTGTGATTCTGGGAAGATCACTTAGGGGCAGATTTACAATAACTGGCTCATCCACTGGCGCATCCCTGCATATCAGCAGGGATGAGCCAGTTATTGTGCGCCATGCCTCCGCCATGCCTCCGCCACCATGGATGCGCCACATTTACAATGCCCTATTTTAACAATTAAAATTAAAAAAAAAGTCCCTACTCTGTGGTAATGTAGTTACGTTCTAGTGTTCCGCCAGGCGGAACAGGAAAGGGAATCAGCGGAAACGGAAGGCGGCCAGGTTGTATCATTGGCGCCGACCGTTCCAACGCTGATGGTTGTGTCCCGGCGCTCCGCAATAAAGCATTCTATTTAAACTTCACCAACTGGTCATGAAAAGTATTTTAACCTCTACAATGGCGACGAGTGTTCAGGCGTGACGCCCAACCCACGCGCAGCGTGCCACGAGGTGGAAGCTGGTTTAACAGGGACGAATTGGTCCGATTTGCGGAGCGTGGCAGAGGACCGATTTGGGCATTGCACAGAGCGCCCGGCAGACTACAGACCACAGCTGAAACTCTGCAAGCAAAGGTAGGCCTGCAGACGCCAACCCCGAGCCTCATTAACTGCCGGCTGGCAGCCAGATCAAGCGAGCATAACGATAGTGCCCGAGCAGCGAGGGGAGGACCAAGTGCTTGAGGGGATCCCCCAAAGTGAGGCGCAGCAGCGCTCAGCAAGCTGGCGGACCTAGCAGGAGGCGGAGGGGAGCAGTCCGTCGTTCGCCCTAAAGGGGAGGCAGGTTCTCGAGCAGGAAGGGAAGACGACGCACAGACACTGCCGGCTCCCGTGCGTGACCGGCAAGAAGGGGACAGCGACAGCGACCTTGGGGCGAGGGACCAGGCCGGGCAAATTGCGCCAGGAAGCCCCCAAGGGAGAGCCGTCAACACCCAGCCCGCCAGACGTAGAACCAACAACATGGCGGTACAGTCGTCGACCCTCACGCAGCTCGTACCATTCCTGACCAACCCCGGAGAGCCCGAAAGGTTGTGGGAAGACTGGAAGAGATATTTCCTCAACTACCTCGACGCGTTAGAAGAGGAAGCAGGCGCACCATACTCCAGTAACAGAAGAAAAAAAATCTTGTTACATAATCTGGGCCCGGAAGGGATTAGAGTCTACGACACCATCGTAAAAGTGGAAAGGGACGCCACGGACACTGATGTATTCAGCCACGCTATTGCTGACCTAGACGCACACTTCAGGCCAGTCGTGTGTGTTGCGATTGACCGCTACAATTTTTTCCAAAGAAAGCAAAAGAGCAACGAAACAGTAGATGAATACGTGGTGGCCCTGCAAAAACTCGCACTCACGTGCAAATTTGGTACTCTTCACGACGACCTAATCAGGGACCAGATTATCATGCACACTTCAAGCACCCACGTCCAGGAGAAACTATGGGTGAATGGGGATGCCCCGCTCAAAGAAATCTGGGCTATGGTAAAGAAAGTTGAGCTATCCAAACGCTGCGCCAAAGCCGCAAAACAGGAAGCAGGGGGTACACAGTCGGTGTGCCAGATAACGACGCACCAAAGAGGAGAGCGTCCCAGGCAAAGAGAACCGCAGAAAAATCTGGAAAACAGAAGGCAGAAGTCCACCAATCCGTCGGATCTGAGAGGGAACAAGGGAGGACGTCAGAGCTGCTACAGGTGCGGGAGTACTACACATCTAGGAAATGACAAAGTGTGCCCTGCGTTCCGAGCAAAATGTTCGTATTGTGGAATATTCGGTCACTACGAAAAAGTATGCCGCCGCAAACCTAGAGGGACAACAGTCAAGTACGTCGACCGAGAACAACAGGATGAGGCCGCTGAATCGGAGGACACAGAAGATTTGGAGGAAATCCTGTACATAGATGTCCAAGTACTAGAGATGGAAGGGTCGGGATCGGACAAACCCAGATTGGACATGCACATCGGAGGGATTCCGTTGGAGATGATTGCAGACAGTGGAGCTCCCATCTCAATAATCCAAAGAAAAGTATGGGAAGACAAGTTCGTGTCAATACACGGAGAGAAGCTACACCCCATGGATTTGCGACCCGTCACATACACCGGCCAAAAGATCCCGATGCTGGGGTACTGTTCCTTATCGTTTGAGTTCAGAGACCGCCAAGCCATGTGCAAACTATACATAGCGGAGAAAGGCCCCTCGGTGTTGAGCTGGAGAGACCAGGGCGCTTTAGGGATTCAACTCAATCCGGGAGGAATCGAGAAGATCCTGCTCATGGATATGGAGAAAAGAGACGACGTTGAGTCGTGGAAACGGGCATACCCAAGAGTGTTCAACGGCCAAATAGGGGAGCTGACTAGATACAAACACCTTATCAAGCTAAAAGAAGGAGCGACTCCGGTAGTGCACAAAGTGAGGAACATCCCATTCAGGAGCAGGGAGGCGGTGCAACAGGAGCTGGACAGACTCGAGAAGGAAGGGGTGATCAGAGCCATAGAGAGTGCAGAGTGGCTTTCTCCCTTGGTGGTGGCTCAAAAACCGAACGGCAAGGTCCGGTTGTGTGTGGACCTGAGAGAATTAAACAAAAATATACTCATCGACAAGTTTCCCCTACCACGCATAAACGAGATGTTATCCAAGACCAAGAACATCAAATGGTTTTCTACGATAGACCTGTCGTCGGCCTATCACCAAGTAAAGCTACACCCCTCGTGCACACATCTCACGTCGTTCATCACACCGTTTGGCTGTTATGAATTCGTAAGGATGCCGTTTGGCCTGGCTTCGGCGGCGGCAGTCTTCCAGAAGATGATGCACAAGTTGCTGAGAGGAGTCGACGATGTCCAGTTCTTTCAAGATGATATCTTGGTGATGGGAAAGTCCATGCACGACCACAATGAAAAACTCCATAAGGTATTCAAAATCTTACAAGACAACGGGTTGACTGCGGAATGGTCGAAGTGCAGACTGGGTGTACAGTCAGTCACGTATCTGGGCCACGAAGTAAGTGAAGAGGGGATCAAGCCCAAAACCGCAAATATGAAGGCAATCCAAGATGCACCCACCCCGAGCAAGAAGGAAGATGTTCGGTCATTCTTGGGAATGGCCGAATACTACAGCAAGTTTGTACCCCATTTTTCATCCAAGACGCACCACCTGTGACAACTGCTCAAGGAGAGGAACAGATTCCTGTGGGGCAAGGAGGAACAAGAGGAATTCGAATCACTGAAGAAAGAGATGAGTGCCACCATCCCTCTCAAAGGATTCGATCCAAGTGCGGAGTCAATCCTCACCACTGACGCCAGTGACCGAGGACTGGGGGCAGTTCTAATGCAGCGAACAGAGACTGGTGAGATACATACTGTCAGCTTCGCATCCAGGTCCTTAGCCCCCAATGAAGAGAAGTTTAGCGTGGTCGAGAAGGAGATGCTGGCAGTGGTGTGGGCCATGGAGAGATTCCGCCAGTACCTGTGGGGAGCACGATTCTTGGTAAAAACGGACCACAAGCCCTTAGTCCGAGTGTTGACCTCGAGTGGTCATGCGCACGCTACGCCCAGGATTGCGAAAATGACCCTGCGTCTGTTGGACTTTTTGTATGATGTGGAACACATCCCAGGGCCACAGAACAAGGTGGCAGACTTTCTTAGCAGAGCAGCAGCTATGGAAGACGCGAGCGGCCAAGAAGAACAGAAGTGGGAAGGTTATGTGGTCGCCACGATCCAAGAAGCGGAAAGGGTGATAAGTATGCAAGAGTGGGAGGAAGCATACAAGGAGGATGTTGATCTAGAAGCCATCAAGGGATATGTTGTCCATGGATGGCCGGAAAAGAGACACCTAAAGGAAGAACTCCGGAGGTTCTGGGAGGTAAGAGAGGAATTGTCGTTAGCAGAGAATCCCATATTCCTGTTGAGAGGGGACAAAGTGGTACCACCCCAAGGCATACTAGAACATCTAATGATCCTACTACACGAAGGGCACCAAGGCATCACAAAGACCAAGGCCCTAGCCAGACAAGCTTACTGGTGGCCGGCCATCGATGTGCAAGTCGAACGACACGTGAGACAATGCGAGTCATGCGCCAAAGCAGACAAGTCGCAAAGCCTAATTAGACCTCCTCTAGGAAAGTTCCCAGTACCTGACGGACCCTGGGAGATGCTGTCGGTGGACATATTGGGACCAGTCCTGAATAAGGAAGGAACACCGAAATATGTGGTAGCCCTCATCGACAAGTTCTCCAAGTGGCCGGAAATTGAAATAAGGGAAAACATGGACACGGAAGCAGTAGTGAACTTCCTGCAAACCACGTTCATAAGGGAGGGAATCCCGAAGGTCATCATCAGTGACAACGGGCCTCAATTCACCTCGGCCAAGTGGACGGCCTTCACAGAAAGAAATGGAATAGAAGTGAAGCGCACGCCAATCTATCATCCCTCTGGAAATGGCCAAGTGGAGCGATTTAATCGCGTGATTATGGGCACCATCCAAGCTGCCATAAATGATGGTTTAGACTGGGAGAAAGAACTGGAAAAGATGATCTGGGCATACAGAATCACGCCGGGGAGCACAGGTTATAGCCCCTTTCAAGTCTTGAGAGGAAGAGAAGCCTTTACCAAGGACAACATGGCATGGAGGAAGTTGGTGGTACAGAGCAGATGGTCTCCAGCGGTAGTAAAAAGAAACTTGGAAAGAGCACAAGAAGTGTACACGACTCATTTCAACAGAAGTCACAACGTGAAGGAAGCTGAACTGGAGAAGGGAGACTGGGTAAGAGTCAAGCTGGCAGTACTCAAGAAAAAAGGCGAGAGCAAATTCTCACCACCATTACAAGTACTAGAACCCTACGCCCGTTCGGCCTTGCTCAGTGATGGGAAGGTATGGTCACAGGATAGGATGGCCAAATGCAGCAAGATCATCAAGTGGGAGAGCGAAGTGGAAGCAGAGGATGTCGTGGAAGACGGAGAAGAAGAAAGTAGCGGAAAGAGAAATGAGGAAGTAGAAGAAGGTGTGCAGAAGGTGGAAGAGAGCGAAGGCGAAGCGAGTGAGAGAGAAAGGAAGAGGAGTAGCGACAAAGAAGAAGAGAACGAGAAAGTGATGAGTGAAGGTGGCGAAAGAGCTGGAGAGCTATGGGGAAAGAAGGAGCAGGTTAGCAGTGAGAGAATGGAGAGAGTAAAGACCAGAGCTGGTAGAGAAGTCAAGACGCCCGAAAGATTTAAAGACTATAACATGGACTAGAAGTAAGACTTTTGTTGATTGTCATCACAGTGATTAAAGGGGGGAGATATGTGGTAATGTAGTTACGTTCTAGTGTTCCGCCAGGCGGAACAGGAAAGGGAATCAGCGGAAACGGAAGGCGGCCAGGTTGTATCATTGGCGCCGACCGTTCCAACGCTGATGGTTGTGTCCCGGCGCTCCGCAATAAAGCATTCTATTTAAACTTCACCAACTGGTCATGAAAAGTATTTTAACCTCTACATACTCGAGTTCAATTGAGACTTAAGACTGCAATGCCACTGACGGCCAACAGAGGTCCTCAGAGGTCCTCCATCGTCACGTTAGCGCTGCGGCTCCGCCTGCACCAATGAGAATACGACTTGGTTGAACTATTGTTCCTTATGTTAGTACCAGGAGGGACTGCGAGTAGAGCCCGGGGATCACGGGATATGTAAGCACCTTTAGTGGCGCCAAAGAGAAGTAGTATTCAGAATCACAAAAATCGTAAGAACATTTCATTATTAAATTTTCAATTTGCTGCAGCTTGCACGACCATGTTAAACCGCATCACATACATGAATACATTTTATTTCCGTTGTAACATATCATCAGATCACAATGATAAGAGATCTTGCAATAATTATCCTTAAAGTCTCTCATCAGCGCCACACTAGGTGCATCTGATTTGAGACTAATCCAGAAGCATTCATGTCTCGTGGACCGTTTTAACACTGACCTATATATTTCTTAACACAATACAACTAGGGCGGCATCACACCATAGTCCTCAGTATAACTAAAAGAATCAGCTCCTATGTTACAAAATAGTATAAAAATAAACGTCCAAAAATTATTGATATCGGTCTTTTGCTGCGGTGACAGTTCACTGCTTGCAATGATGCATTATGGGTATGCAGGATTTGCCATCTCTCCTATACCATGGCCTCATTGGAGATTTCCGTCAGACTAAAGACTGCAATTCCACTGACTGCCGACAGAGGGCCACACTCGGGTTTACATTGTCATCCCTGCTCCCAAGCTAACTTCGAACTTTGCCTTATTACACAGCTGTGACGTCTCCTCTGGAGCCCCGCCCACTCTAGGGGAGGCCGAACCTCCAGCCCAGGGAGCCAGCTGCTAAGATCCCCTCCCCCCATCCATGCACAGGGTGCCAGGAAAGGGGGCTGGAATTAATGACCGAAATGGGGGTTGCCTTCCCACCTTTTTGTGAGTAAAATGAGGAGGATGAAAAATAACACTGGGCAGCTGAAAATAAAATTTACCTTTGAAAAATGTTTGATTCTTTGGGGCATATTCTCAAGGATTTATCGCCAAGTTATAGGCACTTTATCGGAGCCAAAGTGTATATTGGCAACTCACATTTCCCGACAATGCCAAATGTGACTTGCCAGTTTCTACACACAAGTGGCACCACTTATGTCCTCTTTTCTGTTGTGGACGTGTTACGGTTTGCACCACATTGTTCTCAATGTTGATGTGCTCTGCATGTAATGTGTGTGCTGCATTTTGGGGGAGTCGCCCCTGCAGCTCTGATTTTGCTGCCCCTTCTCCCTTTCATGCACGTGCCTTTGACTTCTGTGCTTATACAGTGCTGAGATGTTGCATACTTGGGTACATTGGTCTCTTGGTAGGAGTTGGTGGTCTGGGGCAGGGTTTGTCAGCAGATATGCGCTACTTAATTGTGCACGTGTGCCATTGTGCCCATCTCCCCCCGTCCCCCCAGTCCCTGGTCGTTACTCGCCCTGGTGCTGTTGTGTCCGGTCATGTTGAGCAGAGTCCGGTCTCCCTACTTCTGCCACCGTCTCCCTACTGATGACTGTGGAAACCATTTCCTCCCTCACGTCCAGCTCCTCCTGTGGTGCTGGACTCCCACATCCAGTCTGCATTGCTGCGTTCCGGTTGTTGGCGAGTTTCTGCTTGGTTTTGCGCTTCACATCATTCCAGCGCCTCTTGACCTCTTCCATTGACCTCTTCAGCACTCTGACTGCATTCACCTTGTCCACGATGGACTGCCATATTCAATTTTTTGTTGCCAATGACACAGTGGAGGTGACGAACAGTAGTTGATGGTGTTCTACCACCTCTATTATCAGGATCCTGTTTTTCTGCGGACTGAACTGCTTCTTCCTACTCTTCTTGTCCTTGCCCTTCCGGGACCCCAATGTCCCAGGCTGGGGCTTGTGGGGTTCTGGTTCTCCTCTGTACTTGCTCTGGCTTCCTCCATTGTGCTTTGCTATTGTTTGGCTTTTGTTTGTATGTTTTTTTCCCTACTTTTATAGTAATTTTTCCCACCTGACGTGTGTGAATTGCATGCCTGGGGAAGATTATCGCAGATTTTTTTTTTATCGCGGTTGGGCCCGGTGCAATTATTTTTGTGTTGGGGTTTACTTTTTTATCGACGTCCCGGTGATCATATCACAGACGTTTGACGCGTTATCGTGAGACTATTGCATGGTACCGCCGTGTTGAGAATACAACGTTTAAACTGTGTTATTTTCCTGTGATAGACTGCGATGTGAAGAGTTGTGTTAAGCTAATTATGCAATAATTATCACATGTTCTTGAGAATATCCCCCTTTGTTTTTGTGAGGGGCGGGAGGGGTTAGGGCTGAACGAATGGCCTGTGAGGACGGACAAGGACATCCTCGCCCTGCAAACATGAGCTTGACATGTGACAACAAAAGTGATGGGAGTGATAAGTGTTCATTTCGAACTGCATAATTCTTTTTGGGCATTCTTCTCAATGGCCAAGGATGTGTCTGGAGCAGTGCCAGTAAAGACAAGCATTTGCAGTGCAAAAGGTCTTGCATCATGGAAAGTTTGACCAACTGGTATTGCAAATAATAATGCAACTCCAATAGCTTAAACTTTCAGTAATGCGAGACCTAATGCAGGGTTAGATTAGTTTAGAAATTGGCCCGGGCACACAAAAAAAAATTAGCCCATATTTGCAGTGGAGGGGGCCATAGCGCTCTTAGACGAGGGAGGATCAGTGGCAGTGATCCTCCTCGACCTGAGCGCGGCCTTCGACACCGTCAACCACCAACTCCTGGTCAAGCGGCTTAAAAAGGTAGGAGTAGAAGGCGCCGCTCTATCCTGGCTTTCCTCCTTTCTGGCCCAACGTTCCTTCCAGATCTGGGAAAATGACACTCGCTCCTCCGACACACCCCTCCAATGTGGTGTGCCTCAGGGCTCCTCCCTGAGCCCCACACTGTTTAACATCTATATGTCCCCATTGGAGGAGGTCGTCATCCCGTTTGGAGTGAGCATTGTCAGCTATGCGGATGACACACAACTAGTTGTCTCCCTCTCCCACCCTAGCCAGCAGCCAGCGGACCTATTCAATTGCTTGACGCAGATCCAAGGGTGGATGAACAACTCAACCCTAAAGCTGAATGGTTCTAAAACTGACATTCTCCTTCTGGGTCAAAAGGGACCCACCTTCCCTGTGAACATCTGGCCACCCTGCCTAGGTCCCCCCCCTGTCCCTAAACAGGAAGTAAAAAGCCTGGGAGTATGGATCGAAACGGACCTTTCATTCACCACGCAGGCCAAAAAGTAGCAGGTACCTGCTTCGGGCTACTCAAATCGATGAGAAAGATCCTGCCCCTCCTTCCACCCACATCGCAAAGACTTCTCATCCAAGGCCTCATATTGTCCAGGCTCGACTGTAGCAATGCCATATACCTGGGCACCCCCGAAGCAACCCTAAACAAACTACAGAAAATCCAAAATGCGGCCGCGCGGATACTCACGCATACTCCTGCCAGAACCTCAGCCAAACCTGCCCTGAAACTCCTCCACTGGCTCCCAGTGAGGGAACGAGTAACATTCAAAGCCCTAAGCCTTGCCCATAGGCTACTGCAGAATCAGGGCCCGCCGATTCTGAGGAAATTCATACAACCCTATAAAGCCCCTAGATCTCTTCGATCGGACAGCGAGTCCCTTATCGCCGTCCCCAGATTCAAGAAAGCCTGCACGGGTGGTAGACGTTTCTCGATCCATACAGCGCGTCTATGGAATGCCCTTCCCCGAGACCTGCGAAAAGAATCGAATTACTTAAGATTCAGAAAACGACTCAAAACCCACCTGTTCCCTTATTCTCTAACCACCCCGACTTAATTACTTGGTTCGCCTAAAAACTGTCTCGGCTAATTTACTGTCCCCCCCTTTTCCACCCCCAGCCCCCACTGGTGTAGGGTTCTTCAGCGCTGGGATACCTCAGGGTGACTACGCGCTCTATAAATTTTAATAATAATAATAATAATAATAATAATAATGCCTTTCTGCAAAACACCGCTTCGGTGAAGTTTTATAAACACCTGAAAACAAGTGGTGCAGACCATGGTGCCCTGGATACTATTCCTCTGAGTCCCCAGAAGGGGACAGTGGGCATTCAGACATGTTTGACCCATCTGACATGTATCATCCTAGGTCAGCCGAGTGGACCCAAACCAAAAAGTTGCAGAGTATGTCGGCAGCGAAATCCACCATCTTTTGGAGAAGGATGTCAGGGCGAGACTCAGGAGGAGAGTGTCCAAGACTATCACTGAAAGCGAAGGTAGCGGCCTCCCCTGACATAGACGATAAACTATGGACCTTTTTTTGTAAATATATGAGAGACCCTAAGAAGGGCATTGATCGATCTTGGAGGGCCTGCCTGGACAAACTCTTAGATGTAATTGGACCTATCACCCAAATCATTCAAATAGCAGAGTTTTCTAAGCAATTAGGGGTTTTTATGCCCACAGAGATAGTGACTGGCTGGGCACTGATGGCTATCTGTTTGCTCGGTAACGCAAACTGCACACTGGCGGTGGAAAGAAGGAGATCTCTTCTCATTAAGAATGACCCTGAAGCTGGGGAAACTGGCAAAGTCTGGGGCAAGGGCCATAGCACAAGGTAACCTATTCGGGAACCCTTTCAGCAAGGAGCTATATAATTTTGTAACAACCTTCTCTGCCCTCGACAAAGTGTAAGCCTCCATAAAAAATATTTTTTCCGGGAAGGTTTCTGCAGGGGCCAGAAAGAAACAGAGTCAGCTCCTCCGGCTGACTATACTACTGAGGTCCCTCTAGAGGAATGCTCAAGAGAAACAATGGCTGGAATGCAAGGCCGACAGGGGACCTTCTACCCCAGCAGAGGCACCAAAAGATGAAAGAGCAACGGAGCCGGGAGAGCAGCCAATGACATCTCAGAAGGAAACACTGGTAAGCATAATGCCTTCATCCCCTCAAGATCTATGGGGGAGACTTCTGCAGTATGCACAGAATTGGGTGAAGATTGCAAAGGACCATTGGGTCCTACAAACAGTAAGAGGATTCCACATAGAAGTTTATGAACCCCCTGTTCAAGAGCTACGTCCAGGATCACTGGTTTTCTCAAGCAAGGGCATGCAGCCAATAAACTCTGAGGTAGCAGAACTTCTGCAAAAAGGTGCCATTTGCAGGTCAGTACTTCACCCAAACCAGTTTCTGATCAACGTATTCCTTGTGGAGAAAACAGAAAAGGGCTTCAGGCCCATCACCATCATTAACTTGAAAGAGTTTAACGAGTGGCTGGTATATCACCACTTTAAAGTGGAGGGTAGCCATCTGCTCAGGGATATTCTCCTTACAGGGTACTGGATAGTCAGGCTGGATATCAAGGATGACTACCTTTCCATTACCATTTACCCACCACACCGGCGATTCTGCCAATTCATATGGAAGGGACACATTTATGAGTTTTGGGCTCGCCCATTCAGCCCCTCATCGGACCCTTGGTGCTACACCTAGTTAATGCGACCTTTGGCAGCAACCCTCTGCACAAAAGGAGTACAAATGATTATTTACATGGGCAACATCATACTCATTGACCAGTCTCCGATGCAACACAGACACCATCTGAACATGGCTATTGCGCCACTTCAGGGTCCATGCTTCGTCATCAACAAGCGGATGTCTGATCTGATACCCACACAACAGATGATCTTCTTGGGGTTTCTCTTTAAATTGACTTTGGCTTCGCTGAGCCTACCAACCACAAAGGTATCCATAATCCAGAAGGAACTCAGAAAAGACCTAAGATGGGACAGGACCTCCTTGCAGCAATTGGCCCAGATTGTAGGACTTCTATTGTCATCCATAGAAGCCAATCATTATCCCCGGCCCCTGCAATACTGAGCTCTACAGAGACTAAAGACGGTACACCTATGAAGAGAATTAACTTATTTGGAACTAATATCCCTGACACAAGAAGCCAGAACAGAACTCCAGTGGTGAATCGGCCACTGGATGCTTGGAACAGGAGAGCAACCTTTGGAACGACACCAGACATAGTCATGAAGTCAGACGCCAGCTGGCTGGGGAGCCAGATGTGGAGATGTATCAAAGGGGGGATAATGGTCAGAGGAGGAGCGCAGGGACACATCAACTGCTTGGAACTCCTTGCTGGATCCTTTGCGGTCAAATCCCTGACCAGAGGCAGAGTCCTGTTGCATTCAGTTATGGATGGACAACATCTCAGTGATCCAGTACATCAATCAGCTCGGGTGGCACCCCCACAAAGACACTATCAAATTTGACAAAGGATTTCTGGAAATACTGCCAATAGAATCAGACTTTGGTGATGACAGAGTACTTCCCAGGAGTACAGAATATGGTGGCGGACTGGAATTTCAGGAACTACTCGGATCTAAGAGTCTATGCAGTCCGGTCGAGCGCATACAGGAATTGATCCAGTGCTTTTTGACATGTCGGAATACAGTCTGTGTTTGCGAGGAGCTGCAAGGGCCGCGAGGAGCGCGAGGAGCGCTGTGAGGAAGCTGAAGCGTGTGGAGTGCTGCCTGCTTGCTGCACAAGCCTGCACAAGCCAACAAGCCAACAAACCAATATCTTCATTGAGCCGCTGAGCCCTCTGCCATCCTCGAAGCGTCCTGTAACGGACCCCAGCTGCACAGCAGCGCCGGCAAAAGGGGACTGAGAACACCATTACTGCATCATTACCGCTCCGTGGCTCCCGGCTCCCTGCTCCTGGCCCAGGAAAGTGGCGGTAATCCCCCGGCATTGCAAGTGGGAGACTCAACACAGTGTTGGTTGTCCGTCCACACTCCCCCCCTCTGCCCCCTACCGCTGGAGTGGATTAGAGCACGGGAGCGGAGTAGAGGGGGTTAAGGGGGTAATGGGGTCATGAGCAGTAAGCTCTCATCAGCCACGGAAGCCCCCCCCCCCGTAGGAGGGGGAACAAGGAAGCCTTTTGCTCCTGTACTGTTCTGTACTGTCCCCCCACTGACATTTGACGCCTGGGGACCCACCGAGCCATTAAAACATCAAAGCCACCTGAGCCTTGTACTGCTAGTACTTAAAGTGGGCGTGGTTGGATCCTGTCTACGCCGTGTTGGTCCAGCCACAGTGCTCTTCTTGCAATTGGGAAAGCAAGGAGGTCAGGGGCAGGGGAAAGGTCACTAGGAACTGCCAAAGGAATCCCAGAAAATCCCCCATAAACCCCCCCAGAAGTGACTAGATCTCCGAGGTCGCCAGCCTCAGCTCACTCCTTGCTTGTAAGCCAGCCCGTTAGTGTGCTGGCCCGACGTCAGCAAGCCCAGCAAAGCAAGGCGTGTTGGAGGCGTTGGAGGAGTGGGAAGCCCTTTAGGTGGTGTGGGCATTGCGGTTTGCAACCAGAACGGCGGTGGGCGGCGCAGGACAGGGGGGTCGACTGAGCACGCCCTGCCCCGCGCTCGGTCATCCACCAGCTCTCTAACCCAACAACCTCTACAGAGCTCAACGAGCCTTCAAGAAGCCTTCAAGAATATAGCGTCAGGGCTCCGGACAGATGCGACCACTGAGGGACACAGGAGCCAGCATGACCACTGTAGTGAGGCGGCTGGTGTCCCCTGAGCAGGTTGTTCCTGATGTGTACCATCCGGCCGTGTTGGCTGACGGCAGTATGAGCTACTATCCGGTGGCTCAAGTTCCCTTTGAGTGGGGAGGAGTGTCAGGCCCATTGAGAGTTGCGATCAGCCCTGCCTTGCCTGTGGACTGTCTGCTCGGTAATGACCTCGAACATACCGCCTGGAAGGAAGTGGAGTTTAAGGCCCACACTGAGATGCGGGGATTACCAGGGTGGACTTGCGTAGTCACGCGGTCCATGGCTGCCCGGCAAGAAACTCAACCCGGGTTGGAGCCTGAAACAACGGCCCAACCCAGTGCCGGTCCAGAGGAGAGTGTTGTGGAGGACACACCCCGTGTGAAGGATGGGGAGCCCGCGGAGGTAACCCCGGAGTCCGTGGAGGTGGATTTCATTCCCATGGGGGACTTGCCGACCCTTGCCGAGTGGCATGTGGAAGGAGGGCCTACCCAGGAAAAATTCTGTCGTGCGCAAAAGGAGTGCCCCACGCTTGAAGGCATGCGGCGACAGGCTGAAGCCCAAGCGGAGAACAAGGAGACCGGCAGCTATCACGTATATTGGGAGGATGGCCTCCTGTCCAGTGAGCCAAGGATCCTCGAGGGCCTTAATGGTCCCCCAGTGTTACCGGGCATTTTTGTTGGAACTGGCACATGAGATACCCTTAGCTGGACACTTGGGCCAGGACAAAACCTTTGCAAGGCTCGTCCCACACTTTTATTGGCCCACGATGAGAGTTGCCTCTGACACCTATTGCAAGACCTGCAAGACTTGCCAGGCCAGTGGCAAGACTGGGACCAAATTGAAGGCCCCATTGGAACCACTCCCGGTGGTCGGGACCGCTTTCGAACGGGTTGGTATTGACATCGTTGGGCCGTTGGACCCTCCGACCTCTGCGGGACATCGGTTCATTCTGGTGTTGGTGGACCTCGCCACTCGGTGCCTGGAGGCCATCCCTCTGAGGACCGTTACTGCACCTGTAGTGGCGCGGGCCCTGATAGGGAAATTCACCCGAGTGGGATTCCCCAAGGTCGTGGTGTCGGACAGGGGCACAAATTTCATGTCGGCCTACATGCAGGCCATGTGGAAGGAGTGCGGAGTGACCTATCGGTTCTCCACTCCTTACCACCCCCAGACTAACGAGCTCGTAGAGCACTTCAACAAGACCTTGAAGGGGATGATCCGGAGCCTGCCAGAAGACTTGAGGCGGAAATGGGACGTCCTCCTCCCTTGCTTGTTGTTCTCGTATCGCGAGGTACCACAGAAGGGAGTCGGGTTCAGCCCCTTCGAATTGCTCTATGGCCATCCCGCTAGGGGGCCCCTCAGTCTGGTCAAAGAGGGGTGGGAGAAGACTTCGAAGAAGCTTCCCCGTGATGCTGTCAGCTACATGCTGGCATTCCGCAGCCAGATGGCCACGCTGTGGAAGGAAGCCTCAGACAACTTAGAGGCTAGCCAAGCCGTCATGAAGGAGTGGTATGACCGCAACGCTCGGACGGTGGAGTTGGACGCTGGACAGAAGGTGTGGGTCATGGAGCCTGGGGAGCTTAGTGCCCTCCAGGACCGGTGGACAGGTCCGTACGAGATTGTGGAGCGTCGAGGCCAGACCACCTATGTCGTTGACTTGAAGACCCCCGACAGCCCCACCGGGTGCTCCACGTCAACCGCCTGAAGCCTCATCATGAGCGATCGGAGCTTGCTCTCCTCATGTTGACGGACGGGAGCGAGGAGGAGGAAAGTGAGCCTCTTCCTGACCTTCTAGCGGCTCAGGAAAAGGATTGTTCAGTGGAGGGAGTTGTCCTCTCCCCATCCTTGACCCCAGAACAACAGAGGGACTGCTGCCAGGTATTGGCGCAGCATGCCTCGTTGTTCTACCTCATGCCTGAAATCACACATCTGTGTACCCATGATGTGGACACAGGGGACAGTCGGCCAGTGAAAACCAAGTCTTACCGGCTGTCCGATAAGGTGAAGAACAGCATCCAGGGTGAGGTGACCAAGATGCTGGAGCTGGGAGTAATCGAACCCTCCAGCAGCCCGTGGGCTAGTCCGGTTGTGCTGGTGCCGAAAGCAGCTCCACCGGGCACCACACCAGAACTTCGGTTCTGGGTGGACTATCGGGGGTTGAACTCTGTCACCAAGACAGATGCTCACCCGATACCACGGGCAGACAAGCTGATTGACCGTCTGGGAGCCGCCAAGTACCTCAGCACCATCGACTTGACATCAGGGTACTGGCAGATTGCCATGGCCGATGGAGCGAAGGAGAAGACAGTGTTCTCCACCCCCGAGGGCCACTTCCAATTTCGAGTGATGCCCTTCGGGCTCAAGAATGCTCCGGCCACCTTCCAGCGGTTGGTGAACCAGGTGTTATCTGGCCTGGAGTCCTTCTCAGCTGCCTACCTGGATGACATAGCTGTCTTCAGTAGCACTTGGGAGGACCATCTGCAGCATCTCCAGGAGGTGCTGCGGGCGTTACAACATGCTGGCTTGACCATCAAGGCTAGCAAGTGCCAGATTGGACAGGGATCTGTCGTGTACCTGGGACACTTGGTGGGCGGAGGTAAGGTGCAACCCCTCCAGGCCAAAATTGAGACCATCATGGCCTGGGAGCCCCCCAAAACTCAGACTGAGGTCCGAGCTTCCTCCGCCTCACTGGCACCATCGTGGCCCCCTTGACCGAGTTGACGTCCAAAAAGCAGCCAGGCAAGGTGATCTGGACGGCTGCTTGCCAGGAGGCATTTGAAACACTGAAGCGCGCGAGGTGCACGCTCCGGTGCTGGCCACTCCGGACTTCCAAAAAGAATTCATCGTGCAGACAGATGCCTCAGAGCATGGCGTAGGCGCCGTGCTGACGCAACTCAACGATGATGGCCAAGATCAACCTGTGGCCTTCATCTCCAGAAGACTCCTCCCTCGGGAACAGCGAAGGAGTACCATTGAGCGAGAAGCCTTCGCTGTGGTCTGGGCTTTGAAGAAGTTGAGGCCATACCTTTTTGGCTCTCACTTCCTAATTCAGACCGACCACCGACCCCTTCGCTGGCTCATGCAGATGAGAGGCGAAAATCCCAAGTTGCTAAGGTGGTCCATTTGCCTACAGGGGATGGACTTTAGGGTGGAACATCGGTCCGGAGCTGACCACGCCAATGCTGACGGTCTCTCCCGGTTTTTCCGCCTTAGCGACGGGTAGTTCTCCCCTCTTTCGGCTGGGGGGACGCATGTTAGACCTGTCAGCCCTAGGGTGGTCTTTCCCTGTGTTTTTTTTTTTTTGCCCTTGCCTCATTTTCCCACCTTCTTTTTGTTGGCCCTTAGGTCTTCGGGCAGCTTTTCATGGCTGATCTGTGTTAGGGTGCAGGTGCTCTCTACTTCAAACATGGCTGCCACTGGCCCCTGCTACTGCAGCGTGCTCTTTTTAGTGTAGCACCCTAGCTGCCAGGAGCAGGCTGGATCGCCATACAATGTTGCAATGCCAGCCACCCCTCCCCTGTCCATATTAGAGTGGGGAAGCTCCTGGAACCTTCCAGAAGAAAGGCGGACCTGATTTTTGCCACCTTAGAGAGTGGTCACCTGACCTGGGCATACTTAAGCAAGGGAGGGAACTTTTTCTAGTCAGTTGGGGCATCACTGACCAGGGGGAACCCACGCAGGAGTTTTAGGTGGGAGGGCCTAGTTAGGAACCTATGCTACTGGGAGTGACAGGATTAAGGTGCTGCCTCTTAAGCTGGGTGAGGTGTCCTAGACTAGCCCCCTGATCTGGCCCAGTGGTAGGGAACCCCAGGGTCCATCTGCAGTGACTGAGGAAAACTCCTTCAGGCCTTCAACTCAACCCCCCCCCCTCCAACTTCGAAAAACCAACATCCAAGGGCGCAGAACCATCCAAGCGCCAAGAAGTTTGCTTTTCTGTGACCAGAGACTGCTGGGGGATCGACCAGGTACTGGACTGTGCTGCCCTGCGCACCCCCTGCCTGCAGTGGGCCCACCTTGCCCCACTTGTCTCCCCCCTGAACTGAACTGCTTTGCTACCCATCCTGCCTGCAATCCTTGCCAAGTTGTGGGGAAAGCGCTATATCCAATTCCCCTGCCAGCACTGCCTGCCCTGAGCTAACTGTGCTCCCGTGGTTCAAGCGCCATAGACCCCAGTGAAGCGCTGTAACCCTGAGGCGCTTTTCACCTCAGAACTCATCCTGTCTGCAGTTGCCCCCAAGCGCTCTCCTGAGCCGACTGATTTACCCCTCACGAGTGAGCGCTGCGGTGCCTGGACACCGTCGCCACGAGGTGCTATTGACCCCCACTCACTGCCGCAGCCCAGAGCTGCTGTGCCGTCCGAGGCACATGACGAGGCCTGGCGACCATCGAGGCGTTCGCGCCGCCCACGCGACGCCCCTGAAGTATGGCTGCCCTGTCGGTGCGTGACGACCGTAACCGGCTTCCATTGCCCCCCTCGGCGGCCCCCATATGTGAGGAGAGGGCCGCCATTCTCCACACGCTGGGCCACGGTAGGCCGAAGCCAAGCTGTCCCCTGTTACGTGACCGGGGAGCTCCTCCGCCCCACCCCGGGTGCCGCGCTGCCATTGGTCCAGGCAGGCGGCCCTCGAGGCGGGCCACGCGGTTGGTTGGAGCCGCCCCGGCCACGATCTGCAGCGGCCCCGGCCTCGGAGCCTTGCCGGTGGGCCTCGAGACGGCCCGTAAACAATGCGGAGGGGGCCATGGAGCCTCAGTGCCCCCTCCTTTCAGTCCCACACGTCGGTCTCGCCCCGGCCCCGGCGCTGGTGCCCACAAGCCACACCTGCACCGCGCCGGGCCGGGCCGAGTGAGGCCCCGGGAGGTTCGGAACCCCTCCCCACCGCTGATACCTCTGCAAGGGCCCTGATCAGGCCGAAGAGCACCAGGTAACCCCCGGGGAGGAGGGCGGTAGGCCGGGTGAGGCCCGAGGTCGCCCCTCCCCCGGGGTGAACTGAGACTGGGCCCCGTTGGCCCCCTTAATGTGCCTCGAGAATTAGGAGGTTTGAGAACAGACACTTGCCCCCCGGCATTGAACTGCCATATTGCCAGTTTCCGGCCTGTAGTGCTCATGTTTATGCCATATTTACAAGCCTGCTTATGGAATGGGGATCCTTTTCACGGTACTGAATTTCTTGCAGGGGCGGGCATCTACAGTTGCTGATGGGGCCGAACTGTGATACTTATTGATTCAGTCTAATGCTATTCTGATGATCTGATTTTGGTCACAAGACTGTTGGTATTTACAAGAGGAAATGCTTTTGATTACTTCCTATAGGTTAATCCATGGTTTATGAAACTGCCTTCTAGCCTGCTGAATAGTTTAATGCGACAGGCTGTGTTCATTGGAGTTTTCTGCTGCATTGAGAGTACTTAATGAAATGTTTACCCTTTTACAGGAAATGCATTTTGAAGGGCGCTCATGAAATGTTTTTGTAAGGTACTTTGATGCAATGCTAATGATTTGCTAATGCCTTATCTGCTCTGATCTAAAATCTATATAAAAGATCTTGATTTATAAACACAACTACTGGTGTGGTCCCATTATTGCGTCCCACTCCGTGTCTCATTGGATGCGTGTGTTGAGTAGCTGCTTTACACATAAGCCCCTGGCCGCCTTCCTGCTCGAGCCAAGCTACCCCCCGGAGAACTGGTGGTCCCAGTTCTTACAAGGAGTCTCTGACAACTTGGTCGTCCAAGGACATGGTGGACAAAATTGTAGCTATGAGTGGAAGATTTATGGCATGGGGCATCAGGCTTAAGGCATATCAACGCCCACGGTATCCATAATCCTTTCTTAAAAAACTAAACGAAGGGAAAAGCCCAGGAAAACATCAGCCCACATGCATACGTGGTGCGTGTTCAAATTCACTGGCAGCTCCCTCTTGCAAGAACAGGCACCCCAAAAGCGAACGTCCTGGTAATACCGGGGGAAGCCTACAGGAATTCAAGGACTGGTCCTGGATCCCAAGAACGCTGAATAATAAGTGTTCCTAACCAAGTCAGAAAAAGTATAACATTGGCGCTGGAAGATGCCCAAATAACCAACATCTCGCTCTGTTCATGGAACCTCCATGGCTTCAGAGACATGGGACAGGACCAAGAAGCCGTATCATTCCTTATGCAACAACAAATAATCCTGCTCCAAGAAACATGGAACATGGGGGCAAGCTCAATACCTGGTTTTATTGAACATCACTGCCTGGCAGAAAGACATTCAAATTATGGTCATCTGAGAGGGGGCTTATAACTTTCATCACTCTAAAATTGAACTGGGCAACGGAAAAACTAGACACGGGGGCAAACTGGATCCAAGTGATCAAGGTAAGCAGCAAGGAACCAACCAGACAACTCCTTTTAATCAACGTCTACATCCACCCGGAGAGAAAAAAGCAGAAGGGTAAACATCTAACACTAATAAAGTTATTAAAGTCATTACTGGAAAGCCACGTGAACACCCAAATAGTGATCTCAGGTGACTTTAACAGCAATCTTCTAATGACTGAACGGGGAAGAAACAGTAAATCCTCCCAGGGTGCGACCGAGCTTGTTTATAAACTAGCAGCACTCGATATGACAATCATGAACGGTAAAGCTCCGGGAGATTCGCCAGCCGCGGCAACATATCTGAGCGGAAAGGTCGCCTCAGCAATAAAACTTCATAATAATCATCAATTTATTTAGAAAGTTTTATATAGCGCGAGCAAGATCCTTGCAGATAACAGAGCGCTTCACATAGACGAGGGGTAGGAGGGAGGGTGGGTACATGAGGGAGCAAAGCGAGCATAACAAATGGGAGGGAGTAAGAACAATCGGGTAAGGTCGATAATACAGGTAAACACATGTGTCAATGGATCAAACATGAGTACAGATCGATGCAGAGTCTTAAAAAATCAAAAGTAGTAGTTCAAGTGAATTTATCCATGAGGATAGCTTTAACTTCTTTCTTAAAAAGGAAAGTGGAGGAGATGAGCCTGGTTTCAGGAGGGAGTGAGTTCCATATCCTAGGTGCCATTCCTGAGAAGGAGCGTTTGTAAGTTCTTTCCTTGCGGAATCTTCGAGGCTTCAGCAGAAGGTTTTCTGTGCTTCTGGTGGTTCTGGAGCCGCCGGACATTGTCAGCGTCTGAGTGAGGTAGCCAGGTGAGCTCAGGTGAATAGCCTTGTGCGTTAAGCAAGCAATTTTCAGATGTATTCTGGCGTCAAAGGGCAACCAGTTCAGGGCCTTAAAGTCAGGGGAGATATGTGAGTGTTTTTTTGATCCAGTGATGAGTCTCGCTGCCGCGTTTAGTGAGGCTCTTAGGGGTGCTGTTGTAGTTAGGGGGAGACCGCAGAGGGCGATGCTGCCGTAGTCTATGCGAGGGATTATTAGTGCTTGTACTGCAGTTTGGAAGTCTTTGGCTGGGAGGAAGGGTTTAAGTTTCCTCAAGGTATTTATTTGAAAGTTAGCTCCCTTGGTTGCCTTGCTGATATGCTGCTGCATGTTGAGATTGGCGTCCAGTGTTATGCCTAAAGATTTAGCTGAATCCACAATGGTTGGTTGGACGTTGAGTGCAGTTAGGTGTTTAAGCCAGGTTTGAGTGGTAGAGATTTTCGCGGGAGGTGAAATCAGAAGGAACTCAGTTTTCATAGCGTTGAGTTTGAGGTGGTTATCGGCCAGCCAGGATTGGGTGCTTCTGATCATTGTGTTGAGACGCATGATGTCTTTGGGGGATTGCAGTCTGAGATATAGTCGGGGGCATCGGCGTACATGTGAAAGTGTACATTGGATGCTTGTAGCAAGGTGGTGAGAGGTTCCATTACTAGGTTGAACAAAGTAGGGGATAGGCAGGATCCTTGAGGGACACCTGCGAAACAGGTACTGGGGAGGACATCAAGTTGTTGCTCTTGAATTTCTGAGACCTGTTGTGTAGAAAGGAGGTGAACCACTGAAGGACAGTCCCAGAAAGACCCATTCTTGTTTTTAAGAGTTCGAGTAAGTTCTCATGTTTCACAGTGTCGAATACTGAAGAGAGATCAAGAAGGATGAGGAGGCAGGTATCATTGTGATCCAGAATTTGGAGGGCGTCGTCGATTATGTGAGTCATAGCCGTTTCGGTACTGTGCCCTGCTCGGAAGCCTGATTGGTGAGGGTTGAGGAGAGCTTACTGTTCTATGTGTTTTGTCAATTGTAACTGGACGCATTTTTCCAACAGTTTGGCGAGAGTGGGAATGTTGGTAATCGGACGGTAGTTGTTTAGATCAGTGGGGTCTGCTGTTGGTTTCTTTAGTAAAGGAGTAACTTGACCAACTTTGAGGGAGTCAGGGATGGTTCCTTGTTGCAGTGAGCTATTTATAATTTTAGTCCAGAGTGGGAGGAGCAGAGGGGTGAAGCCTTTTACAGCGTTAGCAGGAAGAGGGTCATTGAGGTGATTGGATGGTTTCAGGGTGCTGAGTAGACTGTCAATTTCTTCTTCAGAGTACGTGACAAAAGATGACCAAGTTGCATTGTTTTTTGGTTCATTGGGTGTTATGCAGTGGTGTTTGGAGTAGAGGCTTGCGTCAATGAGGAGATCGTTCCTGATGTTGTCGGTTTTTTGTTTAAAGAAATCAGAGAAATCTTCACAGGAAGGTGCATTGCCTATAGTGTCGACTGCTTGGGGTTTTACCTTGGATTGAGATCGAATTAGTTCGAACAGTTTTCTCGGACGGTTTCTTGCTTGGTCGAGTTGGAGTCTGAAGAACTCTGAATTCGAGCTCTGAATTTTTAGGTGTAGTGCCGAGGGAACTGATCTCCAGGGGCGCTCTGCCATTCGCATGGCACGTCTGTCTTCATTAAGACTCCCGTCGTACCAAGGGTTGGAGATCTTGGTGGAGTCTCTTTTCAGTTGCATCGGTGCAGCCTCATTGATTATTGAGGTCATAGCGTTGAGATAGTGATCAGTTAAGCATTGAACGTCAGTAACGCCGGTAGGGGGAAGTAGGAGATTGCAGCTGTTAGGGGGTAGAGAGTTTGGATTGAGTTTCTTCGAGTCTCTCTTCCAAACTTTGGGCTTGGAGGATTGGACTGGTATACGTTTAACTTTTTCATTGATGAAGAATGTGACAGTATGGTGATCTGACCAGTCACAGGGTTGGATTGAATCAAGTTGAATAGTGCCTTCTTTGGCAATGATGAGGTCGAGGATAGAGCCTTTGTCATGGGTCGGGCTGTTGCAAATTTGCGTGAGGTCAGAGGCATTAAGGTAATTTTTGAGGCCATTGACCACTGCGTCACTACCATCATTCCAGTGAAGATTGTAATCGCCCAGGTAAATTTGTGTGTTTTGCCTTCCTGAGTTGATTGAGATTGTGTCCATGAGTTGTTGGGAGAAGGTGAGGTTGTCCCCAGGTGGGTGGTAGATGATGTGTAGTGAACAGATAGGTTTGTTTTCACTGAAGAGCTCAAGGCATATGTATTCACAGGAGGTAAGAGAAGGGGCGGAGACTTTATTAATTGAGAGGTCGCTCTTGTAAATGCATGCGATCCCACCGCCTGTCTTCCTGGGTCTATCAAGTCTAATGATGCAGTAGTTGGGGGGGACTAGGATATCCATGATAGGAGTAGAAGATTCAGTTAGCCATGTTTCAGTTAGGATGGCTAGGTCAAGGTTCTGAGAGATGATGAGGTCAGCGACCTCCGAGGAGTGTCTTTGGGCCGATCTACAGTTGAGAAGTGTGCATTTGAGTCTGGGGGTGTAGAGGTAGGAGGGGGGATCTAGGGCGAGGGGGACTTTTGTGAGGTTATTGGGGACGGAGCCTCTGTTGTTATGCGTGGGGAGTCTGAGAGGGTTGGGGAGAATTGTAGGAATGGACAGGTGTGTGGTAGCTAAGGTGTTAAGGCGAGCCTGGACATATGTGCTGAGTAGGGTGTGTATGTCTAGTTCCGAAAGGGTCTTGATGGTGCATCGAGGGCGGTTGGAGGTATTGCGAGAGGGGATAGAGGTCCACTGTGGGGGGTGAGTAGGGTGTGAGGGGACTAGGTTATTGGGTTGGGAAGAGGAGGGGGTGGGGGGTGTCTGGGGTGTGTGAGGAGAAACTCTTTGAGGGCGTGTCTTCTTCCTGGGGGGTGTCTGGGGTGTGAGAGGAGAAACTCTTTGAGGGCGTGGAGTTCTTCTCTCACTTGGAGGAGGGTGGTCATTATCATGTCCAACGTTGGGTTGGGTAAGGGGTTGGGGGTGAGGGTGGGGGTTGAAGGAGAGCAAGTGTCTAGATTACTATAGAAGGGAGGGGGGAGAGGGGTGGGGTGTCAGTGGAGTGGTTGTAATTGGAGTTGGGAGTGTTAGTGAGTGTGTTGCTGTTCGGATAGGTAGGGATGTTGGGGGGGAGGAATGACAGGCATAGTGATGGTGTTGTTGGTATTAGTGGACAGGGAGTCATTGATAGGGGGGGGTGAGGAGATTGTGGGACGTGTGGAGCCTGGGCGTTGCAGGGGTGTCGGTGTGGTCGAAGGGAGTGAGAGTGGGGGGAGGAGGTTGGGGGCGGGGAGATGGCCTGCAGTGGCGGGAATACAAAGAGAGGGGGTGCCAGTGTGGTAGAAGGGAGTGAGAGTGGGGGGGGAGATGTTGAGGGAGGGAAGAGGGCCTGGAGTGGCGGGAGTGCAAAGAGAAGGGGGGAGAGGTTGAGGGAGCAGTGAGGGCTAGGAGTGACGGGAGTGCAGAGAGTGGGGGGGTGATGGGTTGGGAGAGGCTCATGCGGTGTTGGGTGCTGTCAGGTGAGGTTGGTTGATCTGAGAAGCTAGTCGAGGGAGTGGGGTTCTGGTTAAGTGGGAGTGGGGTGGGGGGTGGGGGTGTTGGTGGCAGAGAGGATATCCGTGTCTGGGATAGAGTGTGAAGTGTAAGTAACCGGGGGGGGGGTGGTAGGGAGTACTGGAGGGAGGGAGGGGGTGCGTTTTAGTGGTAGGAGGTGCTGTGAGGTCGAGGATGCCTGGATCAATAACTTGCTTCCACAAATTAACAACTTTAGAATTATCCCATGAGCCGAAAGTGACAACCTTCCGTTGACTCTGAACTTGAAGAACAAAGCAAAAATTGCTCAAAAGTGCAATACCATCATGCAGCTGCCAGAAACGTTCAATCTTCGTAAACTAAAATGGTGAGGAGTGGCCCCACAATCCATTCAGGAGAAAGTCAAGGCTTCATAGAAATCCAAGGCCCCGTACTATAACATGCTCACGTAATCCACTGGGAGCGATTGGGCGAGTTTTTGGTCCTAAATTTCCCAGGTTTCACGGGACGGATTTCAACAAAAATCACCAGAGGGAATCCGTGGTTCTATCTAGATCTCAAAATGCAAAAAAGAGAGATTGCGAGAGAAGTGCGATGCCTATCTCAAGTTGGAGAAAAGGGTACAAAACAAGAAATAACAAAGCTGCACGCACTAAGGCGCACGTACAGGAGGAACATGGAAAGAGAAAAAACAGAGCACAAAGTGTCCATCTGGCTGCAACTATTATCTGCCGGTAATCAATCCAACAGTAGCGACTTCTGGGGCATAGTAAACACATTAACATCTGGTCCAATACTCCAGCAAGAGGTAGGAATTGGTGCTGATATATGGATTGCCCACGTGAAAACCCTGTTTAACAAATCTACGACGGGTCCCGAACAATCACCTCACGGGCTAGACCACGAACAGAAGGAAGTCCAAACCTCATCCACTCCGGTCTCTGCAGAAGACATCACATCTCAATCAAATTCACTCATCAATGAGCCAAACTCCCTGACAAACGTGAAAGAGCTGAGTGGTCTCATAATGAAACTGAAGTCTCAGGGAGCAGCCGGGCCAAACGGTATACCGAACGGGATTTTTAGGAATAACCCAGAGATGTGGTCTTCTATCCTCACCCCAGTCTTCAATGAGATTTATTCGCAGTCCAATATCCTGGCTTCCTGGAGGTGGACAATCATCCACCCCATATTCAAAAAGGGAGATCACTGTAAGCCGGGAAACTACAGACTAATCTCACTGATTAATATCGAAGCAAAACTGTACGCTTCATGCCTGCTAATTCAGTTGCAAGGTTGGATGGAGGAAAAAAACATAATTCCCAGATTCCAGACAGGATTTAGGCAAGGTATGGGTACTCTATCCAACCTCGCAACTCTAGCACTTTTGACGGAACAAGCACAGAAGGAAACGCCGCCTGTTTGCCTGTTTTGTGGACAATAAATCCGCATTCGACACAGTGAGCAGGAGTCACCTATGGAAAAAACTCAACAGATGGGGCTTGCCGAACGTACTGCTCAACTGCCACCCTCTACCGATACCTTTTGCGATGCTGCTGCAGCACAAAAGATGCGCCATGTTGCTGGGTATTAACAACGTGACGCATCTGAGAGATGCGTCACGTTGTAAAGCCCTGCGCCATCAGGAGGCGTTCCGGTGCAGGGGAGGTCGTTCCTGCGCAGGAACGCCTCCTAAAAGTGGCTGAGTGAAATCTACAAGATTTCACTCAGTCATCTTTAGGCCAATGCTGCGTCAAAACCCTGCGCCTGCTTGAAGCAGGCGCAAGGCTTGATGCAGCATTGGGGAGAAAGGGCCCCCCAGAGCATTGCTGGAGCTGCGTCGCAGCGCGACGCAGCTCCAGCAATGCGATGCTTTTACGGCACAGATGCGTAACGCATCTGTGCCGTTTTTGGCACATGGTGCGCCGCATTGTAAATGCGGCGCCCCATGGGTGGCGGAGCTGCGGCGCAAGATAACTGGCGCATCCCTGGGGATGCGCCAGTTATTGTAAATCTGTCCCTATACATTTAGCCAACGAGGGAGCACTTAAAGATTAGACACTAGAAAGTACTCCAGTTGAGTAGAGGTATTGCACAAAAAGGTGGCATCTTCGTGGACAAACACTTAGGGCGGGATTCATTCTGCCCCCTGTTAGACTCGTTTTTTGTGCCCTTCTGCCCTCTGTTAGACTCATTTTTCCCTAGTTTTTGTGCCCTTCTGCCCTCTGTTAGACTCATTTTTCCCTTGTTTTTCTGCCATTCTACCCTCTGTTAGGCTCGTTTTTTGTGCCCTTCTGCCCTCTGTTATTCCCTTTTTTTTGTGCCCTTCTGCACTCTGTTAGACTCGTTTTTTGTGCCCTTCTGCCCTCTGTTAGACTCATTTTTGTGCCTTTCTGACCCGTTAAACTCTTTTTTGTGTGCCCTTCTGCCCTAACTCGTTTTTCCTTTGTTTTTCTGCCCTTCTGTCCTCTGTTAGACTCGTTTTTTGTGCCCTTCTGCCCTCTGTTAGACTTGTTTTTCCCTTGTTTTTCTGCCCTTCTGCCTTTTGTTACACTGCTTTTTGTGCCTTTCTGCCCTCTATATCACCACATCATTACTCAGCGCTACCCCAGCATCACTCAGCACCACCACATTATCACTCAGCACCACCACATTATCACTCAGCACCACCACAGCACCACTCAGCACCACCACAGCATCACTCAGCGCCACTACAGCATCACTCAGCGCCACCACATTATCACTCAGCACCACCACAGCACCACTCAGCACCACCACAGCATCACTCATCACCACCACAGCATCACTCAGCAACACCACAGCACCAATCAGCACCACCAAAGCATCACTCAGCACCACCACATTATCACTCAGCACCACCACAGCACCACTCAGCACCACCACAGCATCACTCAGCACCACCACAGCATCACTCAGCACCAACAGAGCACCACTCAGCACCACCCCAGCATCACTCAGCACCATCCCAGTATCACTCAGCACCACCACAGCACCACTCAGCATCACCGCAGCACCACTCAGCACCACCACAGCACCACTCAGCGCCACCCCTGCATCAATCTGCCCAACCATTCAACCAGAACTGGTTCAAATATGTTCTCTCAATGTTTCAAACTTTATTACGAATGTCACAAAAAGATGTTAATATTTCACTTCTGTTCTTGGATTTTCGTCACAATAAAATACACTAAACATAATCTTCACAAAAGTTATTTACAAAAGTTTAAGCTATTGCCATTATAAATTAAAATCACTTTTATTTAAGTATTAATTATTTAAAAAAATTAAAAGCCATTGTAATTTGTAATATCAATACAGCTAAGTCACGTAAATACAAAACATGTTGCTTTTCAAATACCTATAGGTGTCACATTTGCTAAAGTTATAACTATTGGCATTGTAAATGACAAAGCTATTAATTTAGCTATTTTCAAAACCAACACATACATAAAAAAAATTGTCATTTACAAGACCAATAGCTCAAACTTTCCTAATGCGAGACCTATTGCATTGCAAATGCTTGTTTTTATATCTGTCAGTGCTTCCTGTTGAGGTTTAATTTTCGTGACAGGCGCCTCATTGCCTACTTGTAACTATTCTCTGTCCCTGCTACAAGGGTCAGAGCAGAGTCAGAGAATAGTTGCAAGTAGGCAACGAGGCGCCAGAAAGCACATACAGGCTTACAGCAGCAGGTGCCCAAGTTGAAGTTAATTTCTGTGTAACCCTTTTGTAAAAGGTTAAAAAAATTAGCGTTTATACCAAAGAGAGAGTAAAGGTATGTTTAGGTACCTACTCCTTAAACCCCTAGGTTAACTTTGCAAAAACAATGACAGGAGTAGTCACCAGGACATAAAACACTAATGGTCTCAAAACAGAGAAGAATGAATGAGAAACAAAGAAAAAAGAAGTTTTTTTCTTTTATAAGAAACCCCTCACTCACCGACCTAGTCGGTGACATGCTTCATCATCGGGGCCCACCCAAGTAGCCGAGTGCTACTTAGGTGTGCTACGACGCCTGCAATTGCAGCGGAGCTGTTTTTTTTGTGTGTAGTGAGGGGTGAAAGAATAAAAGAAATGGTGAGGTAATTAAAAAGTATACACCAGATACTCCTTCGAACAAATTTATTCTGGAGTCAGTGTAACCAAATTAAAAACTGGTGAGATACTGCTCATGGTGCTATTGGCCATGTAGTATCTAGAAGTGATTTAAAAGGTGGTCGACATGTTTCAACCTCTTGTAATTATAGGTTTTCTTCAGGACCAAAATTGGAGTCCGAGAGGTCTGCACACGCTAAGGTGCACCCTTCTCAGACCCTTCAGTGCAAATACCGCGTACTCACGGTTTTATCGTTCTATGTACAGCATTCTGTGTAAGGACCTGAAACAAAAACACACATAACATAATGACAGTAATGTTCTATTCAGGTACTCATTCATCTCTGTTCATTTTTTGTAAAATGCACCCTAATTTAGTATGCATTAGTGTACACCAACATTACATTTCTTGAATTGCTGGTCAAGATCGGTGACTCAATTCTATTGTTGCTTATCGTTTTACATTTTTGTTAATAATAAGTCACAGGCGTAGCTCTACTGTTTGTAAGGACACTGTATTAGGTCACCATGAAAATGTGGGCACTCCTATTTCGTGGACTCACTTTATTTTTAAATATAAATAAGGCGAAAGATCAGGTAGTCCAAGGTTTTTGTTAATAGTGATGCCAAAAAACGCACACTTCCATTATTGCCATAGAACACACACACAGATCAGCGACTTACTTGAATAAGGTACTAAATGTGCCTCATGGACATCATGGGGGGGCAGCCTTGGAGCGTTCAGTAGGAAAATAAAATCAAACACCTGATTCGATTATTACCGACACCGGAAGTGCGTGGATAAAAAGCACCCGGTAATGCAAGGGAGAAGTGGGAATCCGTTTTTTTTATCACGTACTTGTCGGTCGGCGTTAGCCCGCCAGAAACCTATCTTTCCTGCACGGTGTTCCGGGGATACTGAGTCCTCGACTTCCGCATATATTAATACCTCCTAATCATTGGGCCGCCAGAGCACGTGATGTCAACGCTCGCCCTCAGTCTTTTAAGGAGCGTATGTTAAGAGGCGGTACTTTGTCTGTGTAAGGGAATATCGAATGTTACAATGAAGACCAAAAAACTTTATTGACCTCATATCGGTGACCAAAAGTCAGTGATCTGCGTGTCTATTGGAAAAATGGGTCACAAACAGAAAATAAAAACTTTAGAACCCAAAAGAGATAGTAATCAACGCGTTTGTGGTCGATATCTATGGTTTTAGGGATGCCAGAGAAAGACTAAAGAACGAGGGAGTCGTAGTTTGTTGATCTGAGGGCACATATATTGAATCAATGTTTTGGATCTTATAAAAAAGTTTTTTATCAAGTATCAGCTCAAGGAGACTGTTGAATGGTGTCATTCTTTGTTTATTTCTCACAGTGGACCATGGGATATTGTCGTTTAATCCAGATATATGGATTGATAAACGATATATCCAACGTTGTTCTTTTTTCGAATAGACGATGGGTAGTGTTATCGCCTGTTGGTATTTGTTCTATTATTGTCCACCTTAAGTCATTTGTGGTGTGATTAACTGACAAAAAATGTTCCGTGAGTTTTGTGGCAACTCTCTTGCACCTGATGGAGCTCCTGTGCTCACAGGTGCGCTGTTTAGCTTTTCTTCCGGTCATTCCCACATACTGTAGTCCACATGGGCAGGTGATTAAATATACCACATTTACACTGTTACAATTTGTGTGTATTCTTTGCGTCCATGTTTCTCCATTCGTCAGCTGCAGTGTTTTTGTTGTTGTTGTCAAATGACAGACACTGTAATTACCGCAGGGATGGTGTCCCGTCACTTTTGGAAGACCGCAGGCACTCAGTACATTTGGTTGTTCCGTCACGTTTCTTGGTCGGGTGTGCACCAGAGTGTCCCTGATGCTACGTGCTCTTTTAAATGAAAAGAGAGGTTTTTTCCCAGTGGAGATTACCAGTGTTCAAGATTTTCCAATGGTTTTTGATTGACTTAGTCACTCTATTAGATAGACTGTTAAATGTAGTGACACATGTTAATGGCAATGATTCCACCTCCTTGATTTTGTCTTCAAGGATAGCGTCCCTCGGCTGATTACGTGCTCTCTTCTGTCCTTTGCTCAGGATGTGTTTTGGATACCCCCGGTCAGATAGTTTTTTTGTAAGTTCTTTTGCTTGGCATTTGTAGTCTTCCAATTTGCTACAGTTGCGTCTGCGGCGGAGATACTGGCCGTAGGGCAGGTTTTCTTTTAGGGCCCGCGGATGGAAACTTTCATATCGTAATGCGTTGTTCTTTGCAGTTGGTTTTTGATATGTTTTTGTATGTAGTACTCCATCTTCCTTTGTTATTTCCAAATCAAGGAAGACCATCATTTTTGTATCCATCGAATATGTGAATTTTAGATTTTTATCGCAGGTATTTATCCAAGTGATGAACTCCTTCAGCCTTTGCTCCGGTCCCTGCCAAATGGCAAGGACGTTGTCAATGTATCTTTTCCAAAATACAATATGCTCTCCATAGGGATTGGACTCTGCCAGTATGAATTGTTTCTCAAAGTCGAAAACGTAGAGACCCGCCACGCTAGGAGCAAACGTGCTTCCCATTGAGGTCCCCCCAGTCTGCAAGAAGAGGGTACCCTCGAATTCAAAATAATTCTTTTTCAGCGCAAGGGCAGCACATTCTAATACAAATTGTTTTGGGACGTGGTAGGGCCAGGTCATTTCGTCCAACGTTTTTCTCAGTACATCCAGTGTTTTATTCTGCGGAATACTGGTATAGAGACTTACGATGTCAAAACTCAGTAATATAGTCGTATCATCCACTCTGATGTCGTTAAGGAGGTTTAACAGCCTCTTGGTGTCTTGCAGATATGTTTCAGTTCCCTGTACCATTTTCTTAAAAAAACAAACACAATACCGTGAGAGGGGTTCAAGGAGCGATCCTATGCCCGAAACTATAGGTCTTCCAGGTGGTGGCAATTTATTTTTGTGCATATTCGGTAAGATGTACAAATATGGAATTTTTCCTTCGCTGCTTCTTAGAAAATCTGCCTCTTGTTTGGTTATGTGATCACATGTCTCGGCTAGGTCAATCAAAAATTTCCATTTCATCTTTTAGGGCCTCTGTGGGGTCAACCGACAATCGTTGGTAATTGTTATTGTCTGATAGTAAGCGGAGGCATTCTGCCTTGTAGTCTGATTTATTTAGAACTACGATTCCTCCCCCTTTGTCCACGGGTTTTATTATAATTTCACCGCAGTTCTTTAGTTCTTCCAGTGCTCGTCTTTCTTCATTAGTTGTGTTGCAGGAAGGCTTTTCTTCTTGCATATGTTCTATGTCATTGAAGACTGCTAGTTCGAATGTGGATATTTCCACCGGATCATATGCGGGGGGGTTGAAAGGTGGACTTCTTCCGCAGTGAAGTATCAGAGTCAGATATTGTATCTGGTTTATCTGAATTCTTTTAAAAAACGCCTTCAACTTAAGTTTTCTGAAAAACTCCGCCAATTCGCAGTGAAAGCAAACTTATCAATTCTGGCTGTCGGGACAAATCCAAGCCCTTTGTTCAATGTGTTCAGCTCTATGTCTGTTAAAGGCCCTGAGGATAGATTTGTCACTAGGTTTTGCTTGTTGACGCCTGCGCGGTCTGTGATTTGCTCCGCGTGTAGTTCCCCACGTTGTCTTGTTCCTCCCAATGTACCTGGTTGTTTCCCTTGCGTCTTCCTCTTCCTCTCCGTCCCATCCCTAAAAAAGGAGGGCGAAAAGCATTTTGGTGAAACATCGGTGGCGGGTATGGGGGCCATCCATATCCTTGGAACTGGTTATGTGGATCAAAAGGCCCTAGGAAGTTTCCCACCTGAGGCGTATCAAATTGTTGCCAGCGAGGTTGTCCTCTTCCTCTGCCCCTCTGTCTATTTTTACTACTTCCAGTGCTTGACCCACTGCTGATAGAGCCATCATCGCTTGATACATCAGAGATTTTTTCTCCTCTTTTTGGTGGCTGGAAGTCCGGGTCAGAGTAAGGATAGGTCTTCACAAAAGAGAATTTTTTTTAATCCTTCTGTAGTTTTTGCGCTTTTTGTTGAGATAGGTTGTCTTTATATTCTGTTAGTTCTTTATTTATCTCGTCTAGCCTTTTCTTGTATCCAGAAATTGTCGTTCTTATATGAGCCTCTGTTTTTTGCCCCTCAATGAGGATGGATTCTGATAGTCTTAGTGCAGTTTTTATAATTAATACTATCCAGTCATGGGTGCAGTGCCATGCTATCTGCGCCCAATCACGTCTGAATGTTGGGTCGTTAAGAAAAATTCTTGGGGCGTTCGTCACCAGAAGGCCTTTAGGGGCCGCATTATTTGTTAGGTATTCCCTAAGAATAGTACCATGTAATATGGTTCTTATTCTATCTCTTTTAAGCTCCGACAGTCTCTCCCAGTCTGTTGTCTGTGCGATAGTTTGTGATATATTGGCATCAGAAAAAGTGGAAGTATCGGCAAGAATAGCCTCTACCTCTTCACTACTAAAGGACAAACCCTGATTTTCACCCATATTTATAATTGTTACGTCCCTTTAAAACTAAAGGGGAGAGAGATAGCTCTCACAGCTGCGCGCTGCCTAATATGTTTATACCAAAGAGAGAGTAAGGGTATTTTTAGGTACCTACTCCTTTAAACCCTAGGTTAACTTTGCAGAAACAATGACAGGAGTAGTCACCAGGACATAAAACACTAATGGTCTCAAAACAGAGAAGAATGAATGAGAAACAAAGAAAAAAGAAGTTTTTTACTTTTATAAGAAACCCCTCACTCACCGACCTGGTCGGTGACATGCTTCATCATCGGGGCCCACCCAAGTAGCCGAGTGCCACTTAGGTGTGCTACGACGCCTGCAATTGCAGCGGCGCTGGTTTTTTTGTGTGTAGTGAGGGGTGAAAGAATAAAAGAAATGGTGAGGTAATTAAAAAGTATACATCAGATACTCCTTCAAACAAATTTATTCTGGAGTCAGTGTAACCAAATTAAAAACTGGTGAGATACTGCTCATGGTGCTATTGGCCATGTAGTATCTAGAAGTGATTTAAAAGGTGGTCGACATGTTTCAACCTCTTGTAATTATAAGTTACACACAAAAAAAACAGCTCCGCTGCAATTGCAGGCGTTGTAGCACACCTAAGTGGCACTCAGCTACTGCATGATAATCTTAGCCGCCTGTGCAGATGTATTCTATTTCTCTAGGTTTTAAAAAAAATGATTTTAACCCCTTCCATGCGTGGGATGGACGGCGGCCGTCCGACGTCACGGTGGGCGTGTGCGGAGGACGGCCGGGGGTCGTCCGAACCACGCCCACGCCATAAATCACCCGCACCGCGGCGAAATTTTCGCCGCGGTCAAGGGATTAACTAATCAAACAATAAAATTTGTTGTTGTTGTTGTACTCGGACAGCAACATCTGCCATCTGGATCACAAGATCTTCCTAGCACTGATGGACAGATTGGGTCCTTGCGATTTGGACATTTTTGCATCAGGGTTATACCATCAACTTCCACAATATGTGAGCTGGAGACCGGATCTGGAAATCATAGCAGTGGATGCCTTCCTCCAAGGATCTTCCGTAAGCCTTCCCACCAAGCATGATGACTACCAGGGTAGCGGCTCAAGTCAGACGGCAGTCACCATCTCTGGTGTTGGTCACACTGATAGGGAAGTCGCAGACATGGTTCTGAATGCTGATGGAGCTGTCGTGGGACCTACTGAAAAAACTGCCCTCATTCATTCCCTTGGTACGCAGAGACCCGCAGGGTTGCCTGCACCCTCTCGTCCTACAGGGACACCTCTCCCTCATGGCATGGAAGGTTTCATGGGACCCTGAAAAGACAACCAACTTTCAGCAGATGCTGAAATCTTTATCCAGCAGGCGTGGGCATCAGGCACCATCAAGAGATATTGCTCGTCTTGGAGACGATGGAATAGTTGATGTTTGGACAGACATCTGGATCCCTTGTGGGCAGAAGTTACTCACAATCACATATTTTGGCAGAATTGGCACAGTCAGGGCTGGCATACCATACTGTCAATTCCTTTAGGTCAGCCATATCATCCGGACATAACATTATTGATAACAAACCTCCTGGAGAAAAGCCTTAGGTCTGTAAACTAATGAAGGGTATCAGACTCTCTAACCCCTCGAAGCTCAGATAGTCAGACATATGGGACGTTAATGATGTCTTACAACTAATCCGTAGTTGGCAGGATAACCAGTGCTTGTCACGAAAGGAACTCTCAGCAAAACTGCCCATATTCCTATACCTCATTTCATGAAAAGGGTGTCCGATGTGAGTACTTTGAATACCTCTGCTAGGGTTGTCACGCCAGGAGGAGTCACATTTACCATATGTAGGAGAACTAAGAAAAACACCATGTCGGTATCTTATCCTACCTTTTTGTAATGCCCCAAACTATGTGTAGTCAGATGCATTAAGGTATATGAAGAAATTACAGAGGATATCAGACCAACAGGTGAGAGGCAACTTCTAATTGCCACACAAAAGCCATTAATTCTATTGCCAGGTGGGTAAGGTGGATCATAGCCAAGGCCGGTGTGGACGTGCATACATTTGAGGCCCAAGCCACAAGAGGGGTCATGGCATCCAAAGCCATACAGGTAGGTGGCAAACTTGAGTATTTCATGGCCATTCGGAGTCAACCTTCAAGAATTTTTACTTCAAACCATTTTGGAGGCCGCCACTCTGGTCGTAAGTAAGCTTTGAACATGCATAATCCTCGCCTCAGGTCCCCACAGAATTAAACATTTCCTAGCTAATGAGAAGAAAAATTTTAATTCTATTAAGGACAAGGAGGCGAGGATTATCCCACCCAAGGACATCATGAAATGGTTTTCGGACCCACCCGATGTTACTTCGTTATCAGTAAGTAAACTTAATATCATATTTCCATTTAAGTGAATGTTCGTGGAATTGATGCAAATGTTTTGGGTCAGATTACTCCAACGAAGTGTCTCCATGCTAAGAATTCCTCCTCTCTGTGAAGTGGGCGCCTATCCAAATTAAAGGTTAACTTAGCACCAATCTACTCTAGAACCATGGGGCATATTATCAAGCAGGGCGTTAAAATTATCGCCTTTTTAGCGGCAGGAAACTGCAGCTAAAGCGGAGATAATGGGCTTGATAATATGCCCTGGAGAATTCCAATAGAAGCCCAAGTTCACACAAGAACATTGGTTTCTATTGGAATTCACAAGGCCATATTATCAAGCCGATTATCGCCGCTTTAGCGGCAGTTTCCTGCCGCTAAAACGGTGATAATTTTTAACGCCCTGCTTGATAATATGCCCCCATGTTTTCATCTATACTAATATAATGAAGAGAGAGCCCAAACCTTTGAGGCGGGTAATCTCAGGAACCACAGCACCAATCACAACACCCAATACAGCGTTGGAAAGGGCAGTTGCAGCAGAAGGACATAGGCTATGCAGACGCCCACCATATACATTTAAAAGGTAAAAGAACCGTGCCAGCAAAGTAGTCCCTTGTGGGCGTGTCTGCGTTGTGCTGTGGGCGTGTGCTGGGGGCGTGACAAACGCTGGGGGCATGTGGTACATTCCGCCCTTCATGCCATGTCTCATATCATGTGCTGTGGGCATGTGCTGGGGGCATGGGTGTGTGCGGGGCGCGGGATTACGGAAAAAAAAATATTTCATTGTTTTTTCTTCCCAGGTTCTGTACATTCCAGCTCCGGGTGTCCACCTTGCTCCCTTTAAATACCCCTGCACCCCATATTCATAACCCACCCTTACTCCTTAAAATACCCCAACACCCTTAAACACTAACCCATCTTAACCATATAAATATACCCTGTAATGCCATGCTTTATAATGGATTTGTGGAGTCATGGTACTTTCGTAATGAAAGTATGCGGATTGATGGTATGCGGAAAGAAAGTTGCGGAATAATGGGTATTTACCCTCCCCGGTAAGTACATTGGTGGCACGGCTGCCCACATCTCCAGCAACAAACTCATATTTTTTCACCACCGATTTGAAAAATGCACAGGTCTCTCTCATTGATGGCTGGCAGCGACATACACTTTTAGACACACCTCCCGCCACAAGTTCTAGAATTGCGAACTTTAGAGCTGGGGAGCTACGTTCGAATCTCGGCATCAGCTCAACATCCTGTGATTCCATGCAAATCGCTTTGTCTCCCCGTGCCTACCACAAATGAATGTGTTCTTCTGTAATGTAAATTGTGCTCATGCCATGTTGTCGAGTTCGCGCTATATAATATTGCAAGGAAAAATAAAGTAGGGAAACTCGAGTTCACACACTACTAAACGCGCACTCTTAAGTGCATCAGCAGTGCACTGTGAATCGGAGCATTTCACAGGCCTGTCACAGATAAGAAATGCTATCAAAACGAAATCCTACAAAACAATATACTACTGGCCGGCAGCAATTCATACCCAGACAACGTCGGGACGGGCTGCTAGTGTTTCTATAAAACAGCGCTACTGAGGGCTGCATCCTTAGCTCCAAAGGAACTTGATTTCAAGCTTTTGCTGCTAAAATGCTAAAGGATCTGCCGCCTAAGCGTGCCTTTTGAATTTTTGGCACTGTCAGCTTTGCAGTACCCGCAGTCGTAATAATCCAAATAGGTCTGTAGGGGGTGAGTAGGGGCCGAAGATATCTAGGCCCTTCTCGTTCAGAATCCTATGGCAAAAAAACAAAGCTTTAAAAGTTACTCTATCCTGCACCGGTAACCAGCGTAGTTCCCTTAGGGCCACTACCACAGGGGCTCATCCTGGGATATTCAATAATATCCGGGCTGTAGCATTTTGAACTTTCTGCAGCATTCTCATATTGCTTTTGGTGACCTCTAAGTAGAGAATGTTGCAGTAATCTAATCAAGATATAGTCAACGCCTGAATAATTGTCTTTTTTGCTCCCAAGGTAGATGGTCTAAGATTTTCCGTATCATCCTTAAAAGGCCAAAACAGATGCCGGACAGAGCTGATATCTGTTCAGTGAACAAAAGGGTGTTATCACACCTTACTCCCAAGTTTTTTATCTTAGATTTAGGAAACCGGGTCGGCCCTCATTCTTCCGGTCATCAGATATGAGACCAGATGGAAGGCTGTTTACTAACTACCATGATGTCAGTCTTGCCTGCATTTAATTGCAGGCAAGTGAGATTCATCCAGTTACCATAGTCAATTAAACAAACTTCAAATTTAGGCGCAGCCTCTACATCCTTATGTTCTGACGTGATGATCAGCTGTGTGCCATCAGCATAAGACACCAGTCTCATCCCATGTTTCAGGACTATGTTCGCTAATGGACGCATATAAACGTTAAATAACGTTGGACTTCGGGCAGAGCTTTGTGGCACCCCTTGCAACACGGGACAGATTTCTGATTTAAAGGACCGTTACAGGACGTGAAAGGATCTGTCTTGTAGGAAATGCTTAAACCATTCCCATTTGCGGCCTCTGATCCCAGCATCCACCAACCATTCCAAAAGAGGGCCTTGGGATACCATATCAAAAACTGCACTCAAATACAGCAGGATCAATGCTGCTGTCCTACCTTCATCCGCTGCTCTTTTTAATGCTTTGGAGACTAGAAGTAGATCCGATTCCTTTCTGTATAAGGCCCTGAAACCAGACTGAGTTTCGTAAAGTACCTGGCGGCATATTACCAACAACTAGCGATATTTATCGCCAAATGCGCTTAGCGACTTTTTTTTATCGCTACCTGTCGCTGGATATTTTAGCGGAGAAGACATGCTATTAGCAGCGTTTTTCTCCATTGCGCTAAAATATCCAGCGATAGCGGCGAAATGCGAGAATATCGCAGAGAATACAGCGATATTCTCGCATTAGCGACGAAATGCCGCTAAACCGGCGAAAATTGCCTATCGCCCCCCCTTGATAATATGCCCCCTGGTTTTCTTCCATAAACTTGGTTAGTTGGTAATTAAGAAATTTCTCTGCTATTTTAGCAAAAAAGGTAGCAATGATACTGGTCTCAGATTTTCCGGGAGCGCAGGGTCCAAGAACAGTTTCCCCAATAGAGGAACCAGCATTGCTTGGGGCATATTACCAAGCTGGGCGATATGAGATTATCGCCGCTTTAGCTGACATTTTTCGGCCGTTAAGCGGTTTATAATTACATCGCCCTATTAGCAAGCTGTCGCTAACTGATGTTAGCGACAGCTTTGAGGCGATAGCTAGCGGTTTGGGGCCCGCTTTGCATGTCAGCGATATTTATCACTAATGACATGCAAAGTGGGCTTACCCAAGCTGTTAGCGACTGAAAACAGTCGCTAACATCGTTATCGCATATTAGCAAGGCAGGCGTAGCAATGGAAATATTTGCGCTAAGCGCGAATATCTCCAATAACTAACGCCTGCTCAGACCAGTTCTTAGCCATTATATCCAATGGAAGGTGGACATAATGGATAAGACCCTGTTAGCGATAATGCATGAATATCACTGTATTCTCAGCGATATTCACGGATTTCGCGATAGAAAATTTGTCGCTAAGCCTATTTAGCGATAATTATCGCTAGTTGTTGGTAATATGCCCCCATGTTTCCAATTAGTAGGGTTTTGGCCCGAGCTGAAAGATAAATTCAGCAGGCTTGTAAGCACCAGTGCAATAGCTTCCTTCCCTCGTAGCAGAATGTTTGGAGGGATAATATCCACGCGAGAGCCCGATTTTACTACTGACATAAGCTGTAGTATATCTCTTTTGGCTAGTGGTTTGAAAGTGAACATTCCCTCATGAGATGTTTCAGACTTTGGGGAATTAAAAGTAAAATTCCTACTAGTTGTTGGAAAGGTGGTGTAGATCTTCTCTATTTTTTCCAAGAAGAAATTAGCTACGTTATTACAATACTCCACTGATGCCGACATCATTGCTGTAACTCGCTCCAAGGAGGTAAGTTATTTGACAATAGAAAAGATGTCTTTGGGGGCGTTCTTAACTGATTCAATTTTATGAGTATAAAACTCCTGACATGTTTTCCTGATCTGTTTACGGTAGTGTTTTAACGCTGCAAGATATTTCAACTTCTGGCAGATAATTTTTCCTAAAGCAATGTTCAAGACGTTTACATTCATTTTTAAGCATTGCTAACTCCTCTGAAAACCACTCCGCTGAAGGATTAAAGCGGAAACTATTACATAGTTTCAGGGGGGTTAAGGAGTCAACTGCCTCCTTAATCCAAGAAGAGATTTTTTGGCAGCTATCTGGGTGGAGAGCACCAGTTCCTGAGTGCTAAAAGACAGTTTGACCGTGAAAGAGTCAGGGGTTAGTAGGGACCATTTCCGGGTCAATTTTGACTCCAAAGGTTGTATCAATTGGCAAGAGACTTTCCTAGGATTCTTGCTCTTAAATGAAAGAATCGAATGGTCAGGCCATACCACAGGCACAGGTGGCAAAGCTTCCACCTGAGCACTATTAGAGAAGATATTACCCAGTGTATGAACCCTAATGTGTGTAGGGGCATGAACTAACTGCTCTAGACCTAAGGCCTGTAAACCAGATGTAAGCTCACAAATTCCTTGACTACCCTTGTTATCAAAATGTAAATTCAGGTCCCCAAAAACTACAAAGGTTGATTAACGGATAGCATAAGGAGGCAATATCTTTTCCCAATCATTAATAAACGCTCTCGCCGTGCTCGGCGCCTATTGATGAAGGGGCAGATTTACAATAACTGGCGCAACCCTGCATATCAGCAAGGATGCGCCAGTTATTGTGCGTCAGGGCTCCACAACAGACAGATGCTTGACGCATCTGTGCCGTAAAGTCGGCGCATTTCTGGAATTGCGTCGCTAGCACGACGCAGCTCCAGCAAGGCTCCGGGGTGCCCTATCTGTACAATGCTGCGTCAATCCTTACGCCTGCTTCAAGCAGGCGCAGGGTTTTGACGCAGCCAGGTTTGAGTTAAAAACAGCCGTACTGGCTCCTGATCCGCTAATAGCTCACAGATATCCTGACTATGTTTGCTTAGAGACCTAGGGCCTCATTTAGGAGGCTGTGCGTCACTTTTACGCCACCGGTGCATCACTTTTTGTGACGCACCAGTGGCGTAAAAAATGTGCCTTGTTGCACCATATTTACAAAGTGACGCAACTAGGTAGATGCGTCACTTTGTAAACGCCTGCGTCACATTATACCTGCGCCAGGTATAATGTATGCAAGGGGGGCGTATTGACGCAAGAAAACGTCATAGAAGTGACGCAGTGAAATCTATAAGATTTCACTGCGCCACTTCTAGGACGCAAATGCGTCAATTTCTTACGCCTGCCTCATAGCAGGCGTAAGAGTGACCCAGGCCCTTTCACAGGTCACATTGCTGGAGTTGCGTCACTTTTGTGACACACTCCAGCAATGCGTCACTTTTGCACCATGCAGATACGTCAGAAATACTGACGTATCTGTAACTCCTTGCGCAACAATGCGTCATACTGTAAATATGAGGCATCATTGGTGTCGCAAGGAGGGTGCAATGAAAAGTGACGCATCGCTGTTTTGACGCAGCGATGCATCACTTTTCATAAATGAGGCCCCTACAGTTTAAAAGTAGGCAAATAAAGAATCATTTACGGGCTCTAGGACTCTCGTGATCTTCCCTCCCTTCGCTGCAGTATTAAAAGAAAAATGAATCTCCCTCCGCCATTAGCTCCAGTACCTACTTCTATTATTTTTGACTTTGTAATAAACCTTCAAAACTTCTGTTCGTAGTCAGTGGTCCTTTGAGTCTAAATTGGATTTGGATCATAAAGTTGTTTGAGCTATGATTTAGATAATCTTCCCTTTACGCTTCTATGACAGGAAAAAAGGTTCAGTCGACGAGACCTGGGATTATAGAGATTTTTAGGAAAATCTAGATGAGAATCCCAGCTTCCCCAAATGCATTCCTTATCTACTGCCGCTCTGAAAGTTAAAACCTCAGAGGAGGAGTAACAAGTTTCTCCACTAGAGTAACGGGCAGGGTTCCTGGTCCCTGGCTCCATCCAGGCGCGGACGGGCGCAGACGGGCTTACCTTTGGCGCGGCCATGTAGCTGCCATGATTTGTAGCCCACCTTTAGGGGCGTGGCTAAATTGTGGCTAAAAATGTAAAGAAATGTAGGTGTTAAAACCATAGTTGTGAATAAAGAATCGTATAATATTATAAAGAATTGGATAATGTAAGTTACCTCTCTGTGGTAGAGAATTATCAGAAATTTTAATGGGACAAGCGTTCAAGGTTAACTTCCTCCAGTGAAGAAGAACATGAAGGGACGTCATACAGTTACACCGGATTGGAGTATGATTGACTATGGTTACTATGGAGACTCATCCTCCCATGGTTCATGGGATATATAGTCTGTGTTGTTTTTTATGCAGTCAAGGGCGGAACAACTAGCCGACTGACCTGCCACCTCCCAAGATGGTGCCTCCGCGTTTAGACAGCGGGGCCCGGATGTGATTGAAAAAGCGTGTGCAAAATAGCAAATGTCAGGTAAAAATGCAGCTAAATCGCCGTTTACTGTTTCAAAAGTTTCAACAATAAAAGCAGTTAAAAACAATTAATAACACAGGTAATCACATTAGTACCTTTTGAAAAAGTGTCTACTTCCGGCTCAAGCCTCAGGAGGACTCTGACTAGCATGTTAGCCTCAGTATTTATGCAGTCAGGGGCGGAACGCCTAGCCGACTGACCTGGCCCCTCCCAAGATGGCGCCTGCGCGTTTAGACAGCAGGGCCTGGGAGTGATTGTAAGAGCCTGTGCAAAATCACAAATGTCAGGTAAATATGCAGCTAAATTGCCGTTTACTGTTGGAGTGGAGACTCTCCCCCCTAAGGTTCATGGGATTTATAGTCTGTGTTGTTTTTTATTGTAGAATGCAGCACACATTGAAAAAAAAAGAGGAGAAATGAAAACATTTCTCCTTGTTGCGCCTCGCTCCGCCACCTCTAGGGTGGCGTAGCATTCAGACGCATCTCCAGATTCACGATTTCTAGTAAATCTGGAGTTATATCTTGTTCCATGGGTGTTGCGTGGGAACACCCAGAGCAACACCCATGGAATGCCCCTTCCATGCACAGTGCTGCGTGTGAAGGGATCGTATTTACCAGGAGAGGAAAAGTCACACTACGTCTCATGAAAAGTGACGTACTGATGGCGCAGGGGGCTTGTAAATCTGCCCCTAATTATTTTAAACCAGCATGGCGCAGACTAGTTGACAATCAGGAAATTCTGCTTTATGGCTTAGGGGATTCGTACGCAACCTCCTAATCCCTGCATAGACGTCCTTTCATTTAGACAATAATGAATCTGAGGTTGGAGGCCAGGGGGAGGTTGCCTGGAAGTTTTAGACCACTTAGACAGGGGGTAAGACAGGGTTGTGTTCTGGCTCCCTTCTTGTTTAACCTGTATACTAATGGGTTGGAGGCAGCGCTACTAGAGGGGAGCCAGGACCTCCCACAAATCAATCATCGTCCCATACCAACCCTTTTATATGCCGATGATTCTGTTATTTTTGCCAGGACTTTGACCCAGCTGCAAGTACAACTTAACAAATATTGTTCCTATATGGATTCCTTGGGCCTTAAAGTTAACATCAAAAAGACTTTTGCAATGCATTTTGGCCAGAGACTAAAAAATCCTAAAACCATCTTTGTGAACAAAACTAAGCTGGATCGAACTAGTGCTTATCCCTACCTTGGAATTTTGGTGGATGAAACTTTGAGCTCGCGGCAGTTGGTTGCAAGCAAAAAATAGCTTTTCCAGAGAACTACATCAGCCCTAGTCTCCTTCTCCAGGAAACTAGGAAAACCAGCTCTATACTATGCCAAATGCCACAGTGTGGCCACGTACGGTGCAGGTGTTTGGGGTTATGGCTCAATCAACCCTCTAAAAACAGTAGAAAATGGGTTCACCAAATACCTGTTGTCCTTACCATCTAGTGCCCCAATCTATGCTTCATTAGCTGAACTAGGCATGGACTATATCACGGACACAATACGATGTCATCCCATGCTCCTGTGGCACCGCATCTGGACCAACGAAGAATGCCATCTAACACGATCTTTGATCATGGATTGCGTTGCTCTTGATAACTGGGAAAAAATATCTTGGCTAGTATATATAAGAAACTTTAGTCGAGATATGGACTGCTGCAATTACTTTAAAGACCCTCCCTCAATGGGTGACATCTCAAGAAAAGAGCTCAAAAAATTGTGCCTGAGTCATCTTAGAGCTCTACGTAGCACCATTGAACTGACAAAACCATCAAATTCTCAGATTACCGCTGTCCAGACCCACCTGGTTATACAACCTTATCTGACTTTTTTTTAAAATAATTATGAAAAGTATCTCCTTACTAGGTTCCGTTTTAATCTTTTTTTCAGGTTAGTTACTTTTCCTAAAACTCAAGATTGGTCTCATACACTTATCCCCTGTCCCTGTGATGATCTTTCAATTCAATCGACAATGCACGTTTTATTTTTTTGTAAACTTTATTCCTTTCCCAGAAAGGTCTGGATTTTGCCTGTTCTCAAACTAGCAGGTCTTAGATCGTGTAAATTCCTGTCCCTGCAAACCCTGGAGTCAAGTTTTATTGCAAAGTACACTGCAATTTTTTTTAAATCATGTATCGACGCAACTATGAGTAATTATAATTTTCTCTTAATTATGACAGTCTCTATTCTGTAAATGTCTTTTTAAAAAATGTATAAAATGTTTTTTAGCTGCTTGCACTTTTTATGGTTGCAAAAACAAATGGCAATCGAATAAAAGTTTATGAAACGAAACGGAGACTCTCCCCCCCTATGGTTCATGGGATTTATAGTCTGTGTTGTTTTTTATTGTAGAATGCAGCACACATTGAAAAAAAACAAGGAGAAATGAAAAAATTTCTCCTTGTGGCGCCTCGCTCCGCCACCTCTAGGGTGGCGTAGCATTCAGACACATCTCCAGATTCACGATTTCTAGTAAATCTGGAGATATATCTTGTTCCATGGGTGTTGCGTGGGAACACCCAGAGCAATACCCATGGAATGCCCCTTCCATGCACAGTGCTGCGTGTGAAGGGGCCGTATTTACCAGGAGAGGAAAAGTCACACAGGGCGGCTTTTCCTCTCACGAAAAGTGACGTACTGATGGCGCAGGGGGCTTCTAAATCTGCCCCTAATTATTTTAAACCAGCATGGCGCAGAGTAGTTGACAATCAGGAAATTCTGCTTTATGGCTTAGGGGATTCGTACGCAACCTCCTAATCCCTGCATAGACGTCCTTTCATTTAGACAATAATGAATCTGAGGTTGGAGGCCAGGGGGAGGTTGCCTGGAAGTTTTACACCACTTAAGCACATTTTGAAACAGCTGTGTAATTACTGTGGCTTCTGCGTTCAAAAGCCAATCCCAATTTGTAGTCATTTGCAGTCTCAGAACATCTGTGATTTCTCAACAGCCCCTTTGTACCCCCCACCTGAGAGCCACTGAGTACCCCCACCACCCCGAACCCTCCCCACAGGAAGTGCTCCATGCCATGCATGGGTGGGCCATTGCCCATAGATACCGGGGCAGGGCATGTCAGCATAGGGAGGTGGGCACGGGGGGGGGGGGTTGGGATGTGAGGCACCCAGGCTGCGGCAGACTGGAAAACACGAGCTCAGTCTTCTCTTCGTAAGGATGTACTGGGATGACAGAACATTTCCAGAGGCTGGGAGAAAATGCACAAATCAACATTCTCCGCACACTCACAACAATATGGAGGTGGTGTGTTCCTCATCACACATTGCTGCTTTTGTGCGCTTTAGGGAGGAAGGGTATAGACAGAGGGGCAGATTTACAACAAAGTAACGCAGCACGGTGCCACAAGTCATTTTGCTGCTCCATGCTGCATTAGTTTGGAAAGCATAGAGATGCGACATATATACAAGAATATGTCGCATCTCTGTGCTTTCCCCTGTGCTGGCTCACAAACTGCAGCCATGCGCCGGCACCCTTGCACCATGGTGCAAGGATGCCTGCGTCATGGGGAGATTGCTTTTGTGCAGGAAGCGGCACCTTCCTGCACAAAAACAATCACAAGAGACTTTTTCCTCTCTCAATGCGTGCTGTAGAATGCAGCACCCATTGAAAGAGGAAAAAACGAGGAAATGAAAACATTTCTCCTCGTTGTGCCTCGCTACGCCACTTCTAGGGTGGCGTAACATTCACACGCATCTCCAGATTTATGATTTCCCTTAAATCTGGAGATGTGCTTTTTCCATGGGTGTTGCGTGGGAACACCCACAGCAACACCCATGGAACGCCCCTTCCACGCACTGTGCTGTGTGTGAAGGGGCCATATTTACAAGGAGAGGAAAAGTCACACAGGGTGGCTTTTCCTCTCCTTGTAAATATGGAGAAGCCCCCTGCGCCACCAGTACGTCACAAAAAGTGACATAGTGGTGGTGCAGGGGGCTTGTAAATCTGCCCCTGAGTCTGTAAAGACATTGCTTGTCACCTGCCTATTTCACAGTGTTTACGTCTTTGCTGTGACATGCCATTAGTTTCTCCAGGTGAAGCGTTCCAGGCATATAAAAGATCAAGTAAAGACAGGCTTTCTTCGTGGAATATAGCATTATAGCGTGACAGTACAGCCTTTTCTGTATTATTGGAAATAATGTGGTTTTATGTAGAATTTCACAGTGCGCTTCTACGTGTCTAGGCTCTAGTAAATAAAGGGCCTCATTTATGAAAAGTGACGCATCACTGCGTGAAAACAGTGATGCGTCACTTTTCACTGCGCCCTCCTTGCGACATGATTGATGCGTCATATTCATAATATGACGCATCATGTCGCAAGGAGTTACAGATACATCAGTATTTCTGACGTATCTGTAGGTGCAAAAATGACGCATTGCTGGAGTGTGTCACAAAAGTGACGCAACTTCAGCAATGGACCATTTAACATGGGCAAGTCCCATTTAAATGTGCCTGCGTCAGTCTTACGCCTGCTGCGAGGCAGGCGTAAGAAAATGACGCATTTACGTCCTAGAAGTGACGCAGTGAAATCTCATAGATTTCACTGCGTCATTTCTACGAGGCTTACTTGCGTCAAAACGCCCACCCTGCATACATTATACCTGGCGCAGGTATAATGTGGCGCAGGGGTTTACAAAGTGACGCATCTACCTAGATGCGTCACTTTGTAAATATGACGCAACATGGCAAATTTTTTTACCCTGCTGGTGCGTCACAAAAAGTGACGCACCAGCAGGGCAAAAGTGACGCACGGGCTCATAAATAAGCCCCAAAGGTTTTAACTTTCCCCAATTTACCAACCTCTGAAGGATGGGAGATTGGTTTGGCCCTGACAAGGTTTGATCTTTAACTGTATGAATATTCCCATATACCACCAGGGAGATATTATGGATAGTGTGCAATGTTCCACTCTTTGAGACTTTGGAAAGCAAAGTCAGTAGGTATCGTAGCGGGATGACAGCGTGAAGTAGCCTCAAGGAAGAGAGAGCGGAGGACCCTTGCAACACTAACGTGACAGCAAAGAGAGGTGCCTGCTGCGTGTTACTGTGAAGAAGGGGGCACCTCCAGAGCCGGCTTAAGCTACGTACACTAGGTATGGGCAAAGGAAGTAGGGGGGTCTGCAGCACCTTGAAAATATGGTTCGGGGGTCACAAAATGCTGGAACAATAACAAGTATTTGCAATGCAATTGGTCTCGCATTTACGTGACTTTAACCCGTTCCGCCGACTGGAGCACTCCCTGCCCAGTGCTGCCAATGGCCACCGGCCGTCGCAGCCCCTCCCACTCATCAGAACACCTGCACCGCTGTGGAATTGCCGCCGCGGTTAAGGCTTTAAGCTATTGATATTCTAAATAACAATACCTGTTATTTATGTTTTGGTTTTTAAAACATAAATAAAAAGCATTGTCATTTACAACGCCAATAGCTCAAACTCTCACAAGAGCGAGACCTATTGCAGTCCAAATGCTTGTTTAGCAAGCGCCTAGCCTTTCTTCGCACTGGCCTTGAGGCACTTCTTGCTTCTTGCTCGTGGTCACCTCCACATCCTGTGATTCTGGGCAAATTACTTGGGGGCAGATTTACAATAACTGGAGCATCCCTGAATATCAGCAGGGATGCGCCAGTTATTGTGTGCCAGGGCCGGCGCTAGGCATGGGCAGTATGGGCAGCCGCCCAGGGCCTCGCGCTCAGGTGAGAGGCAGGGGGCCTCCCCCTTCATTGTGAAACGAATTACTTTCAAAGATTGCCCCCCTGCTCCACCAGGGCCCCCTCCCCACACAATTTCAATACACATCAGAGATGTCTGGTGTCGACCGCGGTGGCATTCCTGGGGGTGCAGGGGTGGGGGGGGAGGGACAAACAGAGTGGGGAAGTCAAAGCGAGACAGCATTTAAGGCTCAGAGTGTCAGGGGCGAGGCAACACCTCTCTTAAGTACCGGCCATTCCCTGTATGCATTTTGTTGCTAGGTGACAGAAGGCAGCCGGACACACGTAAGGAGCAGTGGGTGAGGGGAGGAGGGAGCAGCCAGATCAACTGATGCTGGGGCAGTGTTTTAAGAAAGGCCTTGTTACTGCTTCGAAGGCCCAGGGAGGGGGCCTTCGAAGCAGCGAAGCAGGGAAAGGGGGCCCCCTCCCCTGGGCCTCGAAGCACTAGAGCAAGCTGCAAGGTTCAGGTGTTGGGCCCCCTTTCCCTGGGCCTCTAAGCACTATAGAAATCTGCAAGGTCAGGGTGTGGGGGCCCCCTTCCCAGGGCCTTGTAGCCACTACTCCCCTTTTCCATTCCTTTATTTGTTCCCCTGTGAAATGAATCCAAAAAAGAAAAACTTTTTTTCTGGAATCTTTTTTGTGAAATTGTTCACTTCCAAAGTGCAGCCTTGGGAAAGAGAGAAATGCAAAATTAAAAATGTAAAAAATAACTAAAGCAAGACAGAGTGGGTTGAAAAGGGTCCAGATTGATTTTATTCACACCCAAAACACATTAGTGCCACTACACAGAGTTTACCAGTGAAGCGCTACTTTTGTTTTCTTGTCTTTCTCTAAACAGCATTGTTTTCCCCGGGTGGGGAAGTGCACCATTTCTGGATGTACTGCAATACCTGCTTGATGGGCGGACTGGAAAATAAAGTGCATACCGCTGTAGTCTTTTTAAACTATATTGCTTTTGTTTTGTAAGGATATATTCAATGGGCATTGAAGCAGGTCCGTTCCGGCCCTGTAGTCATGGTCTTAACTTTTCATGCAAAAGCACTCATTCATTTCTGAATATGTGCAAAAGCGTTAAGGTAACCATGTTGTTCCTGCTTACATTTCACATGCTTTAATTAATCTTACATTCCTTATGAGTGTTTGCTTTCTCCAGAATGTTGTCACTTTTTCTTAGGCAGCATATTGCTCTTGTCTAGTGCGTAATTTGAAATGAGTCGCCTCTAGGTGTTTGTAGCAGGGCACAATTGGGTTGCAGTTGAAGGCAGTGCGAGTTTCTCTCAGCGGGGTAGTATGGTGTTCAGTGGGGAGAGGATGTGGCACTATGGTCAGAGCTGCCGAATTTGGAACTGGGGAGCCAGGTTCAGCCTTCATGACCAGTCCACCAGACCAATCTCCCTGAGGGAGCATAGCTCCATGCTAGACCTTGGAAAGACCCGCAAGACCTTAGAAGCCCTGGTGTCTTAGCACCAGCAGGTGAACCCTAGCAGTGGCAAGTGTGGGTTAACCTTGAATGCCTGTCTACCACAATCCCTATTGAAGCCCACCGCAAGTCTTTTGGGCAGGCCTACGAAGCAGCACACCCTAGAGCAACAGTGACTCTGTCATTGAGGTCACAGGACCCTTGAGCAGGGAGGCTCTAGGGCGGTGCAAACGGTGAGATCGCATTGAGCGCTGACTTTGGGTCATGTTTGCGAGTACATTATGTTTCTAAAAGCACTTGCTGCCTCCTTCCTGGCCTCCAGGAATTTTCGGCAATAATAAAAATGTCATGAAACTCCGGTGATCACTGCTCTTCCTAGAGAGAGATGGAGGTTTGTCAAGTGGAAGTTTTGACTCATAGAAAGGTAGCGCAGAGGGTTAATGTGCTCGCTGCAAAGCACATGTCCCATGCAGATCACTAAGTCCACATAATGTAAATAGGCCAGTGGATTACTGCTTTTGTCAGAGAGATCCTATTGGTACTTGTAGTTTATAAGTCAAAATCCTAACATAGAACAATGAGCTATTAACTGTCATCTAAGAGCTGCATGCCAACTGCAAGGTGTAATTTACATTATTATGTTTTTTCCCCAGTCTTTGATTAACATAATGTTGCAAAAAGGGTTCACTTGAACAGAAATCAATTCTGGTTATTAACCGCATCCATGCGGTGCATTTTCCCGCTGTGCGCTGGAAAATTCAAAAACCCACTTTACATGACGAGCTCACCTTGTCATGAGTGTACCAGAGGTACACCTCATGACGAGCTGAGCTCGTCATGAGCGTGGAAGGGGTTAAAGAGAACTTCCAACCATGGTATTACGTTCTAAATTCAGAGTTTGTGTTTCTCCAGATCAATCATTATTAAACTATACTGCCTACTAGTACGATTGTCATGTGACTCCTAGTCCTTTGTCTTATGTAAAATTACCTATTGTGATTTCCACACGTATTATTGATTATCTCTGTGTAATGTGTGATATAAAGTTCTCTGACACTCTAAACTGGTATCAGTGGTGCTGTTTATCAAATTAAATGCATCTGAGAGAGAGTGTAGTTATGGAGACTTGAGGGGCACTGTTAAAGGGTAGTAGTGAGGAAATCTGTGGCAGAACAAGTCATTGGGGGCACCAACATTGTCGCACAGGGCTCCACCAGTGCTAAATCTGGCCACATTTACTTCCTACAGTTCTAACACCAAATCAAAAGCGTTGATTTGACAACCCCTTGAATCTGTAGCATACCTTCAAGTCAATGTATGATTTAGCAGTGGTCTCGGTTGTTCTAAGACTGTTTTTGTTTATGTAAAATCTTTATTTGTTTGCAATGGTGTCTTGTAATTTTGTACTATATGTGTTGTGTTTTTGCACTTAACATAATTCTGGTGAGTAAAGAGCACACACAAAAAAGATTGTCCTACGTCTCTTAGCATGGGAGTGTGGGATTCTGGTGAGAGAACTTATGTTAAAACAAATTACGTAATGTCATCCTAAGGTAGCACAATAATGGCACAGAAAGAGAAGGGAGCCTTTTGAAATGTGCAATTATATCCATGGTGTGAGAGGTTTTCTCTTGTGTAATTTTATATTTTTAATGATCCCGCCCCTCATTACCTCAACAGGATCTCCCCCCTTTATGAGGCAGAACTGGAAATTGTATCATGCACTCATCTGCAAACAATCTGTTAACGAGGAGTAAATAATATACATCTTTGTGAGACCTGCACCTAATTTTTCCATCTAATGAGACAAATGTAATCCATTTAACAGTTTTAAAATATATGGACTTATTTCATTTGTATATTTATCTTTTTGTCCATGTTACTGATATCCACGTTAGCTCTCTTCAGGGATGCCAAATAAGATCAATCGTCCTGCGATGTCACTTTCCATGATAACACTTCTTGTGATATTACCAAGGGCGGCTCCTTCACTAGGGCGGAGGAGCGACACCTCACTACTTTCTCGCAAAAGCAGAAACACAAAATGCTAAAACGACCATTTTATGTTTCTGCTTCTAGCACTGCGAGAAAGCAGAAGTGTTTCGTTGGGGGCGGGCGGGTCTGTTTTAGGGCAGGGGAGGATTGCCTTGCCAACTGCTAAGGGCGCTGACTGTTCGGCCAAACCAGTCTTGCGTACTCTGGCCTTTCTCTATGTAGGCGCAGCCTACATGGGGAAAATGGCCTCCCCATAGGCGCCTGGCTGGTCGGCATCCTGATCAATCACAACGCTGCCATTTCAGCATTATGATTGGCTTAGGGGAGGGGAGGGAGGCTGCCTGCTTCCTGTCCCCCCCCTTCCGAACTCCCGCGAAATCCTCCACCCGCGATTCATGCCAGCTGCGACTGGAAGATACATGCAAATTAGAGGGGCCACACATCTTCTCTTTTGCCCGGGGCCCCAGGAGTTCTAGGACCGGCCCTGTTGTGCGCCACGCCTCCGCCACCATGGATGCGCCGCATTTACAATGCGACGCACCGTGGGGCAGAAACGGCACAGATGCAAGACGCATCTGTGCCGTTAAGGCGGCGCATTGCTGGAGTTGCATCGCAAGCGCGACGCAGCTCCAGCATAGCTCTAGGGGACAGTATCTCCACAATGCTGCGTCAATCCTTACGCCTGCTTCAAGCAGGCGCAGGGTTTTGACGCAGCATTGGCCTAAAAGTGACTGAGTGAAATCTTGTAGATTTCACTCAGCCACTTTTAGGAGGCGTTCCTGCGCCGGAACCCACATCCAACGCAGGAACACGTCCTTCTGGCGCAGGTCTTTGCAACGTGACGCATCTCCAAGATGTGTCGCGTTGTAAATACCACGCAGCATGGCGCATCTTTTGCGCCACCGATGCATCACAAAAGTGAGGCCACGCCAGCGTAAAAGAGGCGCAAGGGGCTTGTAAATCTGCCCCTTAATTTCCCTGTGCCTGAATGCGTAATGTAAATACGGTACTTGTAAAGCGCTACAATACCTTTGACTCGAGTTTGCGCTATATAAATATGAATACCGTACCACCGAGTCCGAGACACCACACGCGCCTTTTTCACATTTTTTCACCTGAAGAACGTACGCCATTTATCTGGACTCTAGCTCCATGCTTACCGGTTGAATTATCTTTATCAGACCTATGAAAGAACCACGTTTGAAACCCGTAATCTAACAAAGTTAAAAGTCCCCTGTCAAAAGGAACGAATCACAAAACTTGCTGAAGCTTGCACGACTAAATTATATCCCAACACGTATGCATACATTATACTTCCTTTGCACTACAACATCAGATCTCAATGACTAAGAGACCTTACAAAAATTGTCTTTTAAGTCGTCTATCATCAGCGCCACACGCAGTGCAACTAAATCAAGACAAGAAAAAGAGAAGCAATTGTCGGAGATTGGGATTTTACACAGACCTATATATTCTTTAACACAATACAATTAGGGCGGCATCTTCTCATAGTCCTCAAAGTAACTAAAAGAATCAGCTCCTATGTTACAAAATAGCATCAAAATCAACGTCCAATAATGATTGGTAACGGTCTTTTGCTACGGTGACAGTTCTATGTTTACACAAATGCATTATGGGTATACTTGATTTACCATCTCTCCTTTATGGCCTCATTGGAGTTTTCCTTCAGACTAAAGACTGCAATTCTACTGACTGCCGACAGAGGGCCACGCTCGGATTTACATTGTCATCCCTGCTCCCAGGCTAACTTCGAACTTTTTCCTTATTAGACAGCTGTGACGTCTCCTCTGGAGCCCCGTCCACTCTAGGGGAGGCTGAACCTCCAGCCCAGGGAGTCAGCTGCTAAGATCCCCTCCCACATCCATGCACAGGGTGCCAGGAAAGGGGGCTGGAATTAATGACCGAAATGGGGGTTGCCTTCCCACCTTTTTGTGAGTAAAATGAGGAGGATGAAAAATAACATTCGGCAGCTGAAAATAAAATTTACCTTTGAAAAATGTTTGATTCTTTGGGGCATATTCTCAAGGATTTATCGCCAAGTTATAGGCACTTTATCGGAGCCAAAGTGTATATTGGCAACTCACATTTCCCGACAATGCCAAATGTGACTTGCCAGTTTCTACACACAAGTGGCACCACTTATGTCCTCTGTTCTGTTGTGGACGTGTTACGGTTTGCACCACATTGTTCTCAATGTTGATGTGCTCTGCATGTAATGTGTGTGCTGCATTTTGGGGAGTCGCCCCTGCAGCTCTGATTTTGCTGCCCCTTCTCCCTTTCATGCACGTGCCTTTGACTTCTGTGCTTATACAGTGCTGAGATGTTGCATACTTGGGTACATTGGTCTCTTGGTAGGAGTTGGTGGTCTGGGGCATGGTTTGTCAGCAGATATGCGCTACTTAATTGTGCACGTGTGCCATTGTGCTCATCTCCCCCCGTCCCCCCAGTCCCTGGTCGTTACTCGCCCTGGTGCTGTTGTGTCCGGTCATGTTGAGCAGAGTCCGGTCTCCCTACTTCTGCAACCGTCTCCCTACTGATGACTGTGGAAACCATTTCCTCCCTCTCGTCCAGCTCCTCCTGTGGTGCTGGACTCCCACATCCAGTCTGCATTGCTGCGTTCCGGTTGTTGGTGAGTTTCTGCTTGGTTTTGCGCTTCACATCATTCCAGCGCCTCTTGACCTCTTCCATTGACCTCTTCAGCACTCCGACTGCATTCACCTTGTCCACGATGGACTGCCATATTCCATTTTTTGTTGCCAATGACACAGTGGAGGTGACGAACAGTAGTTGATGGTGTTCTACCACCTCTATTATCAGGATCCTGTTTTTCTGCGGACTGAACCGCTTCTTCATACTCTTCTTGTCCTTGCCCTTCCCGGCCCCCAATGTCCCAGGCTGGGGCTTGTGGGGTTCTGGTTCTCCTCTGTACTTGCTCTGGCTTCCTCCATTGTGCTTCGCTATTGTTTGGCTTTTGTTTGTATGTTTTTTCCCTAATTTTATAGTAATTTTTCCCACCTGACGTGTGTGAATCGCATGCCTGGGGAAGATTATCGCAGATTTTTTTATCGCGGTTGGGCCCAGCGCAAATTTTTTCGTGTTGGGGTTTACTTTTTTATCGGCGTCCCGGTGACCATATCACAGACGTTTGACACGTTATCGCGAGACTATCGCATGGTACCGCCGCGTTGAGAATACAACGTTTAAACAGTGTTATTTTCCTGCGATAGACTGCGATGTGAAGAGTTGCGTTAAGCTAATTATGCGATAATTATCACATGATCTTGAGAATATCCCCCTTTGTTTTTCCGAGGGGCGGGAGGTTAGGGCTGAACGAATGGCCTGTGAGGACAGACAAGGACATCCTCGCCTTGCAAACATGAGCTTGACATGTGACAACAAAAGTGATGGGAGTGATGAGTGTTCATTTCGAACTGCATAATTCTTTTTGGGCGTTCTTCTCAATGGCCAAGCATGTGTCTGGAGCAGTGCCAGTAAAGACAAGCATTTGCAGTGCAATAGGTCTTGCAGCATGGAAAGTTTGACCAACTGGTATTGCAAATAATAATGCAACGCAAATAGCTTAAACTTTCAGTAATGCGAGACCTAATGCAGGGTTAGATTAGGTTAGAAATCGGCCCGGGCACGCAAAAAAAATGTAGCCCATATTTGCATAATTACTTTCTGCAAAACACTGCTCCAGTGAAGTTTTATAAACACCTGAAAACAAGTGGTGCAGACCATGGCGCCCCGGATATAATTCCTCTGAGTCCCCAGAAGGGGACAGCGGGCATTCAGACATGTTTGACCCATGTGACATGTATCATCCTAGGTCAGCCGAGTGGACCCCAGACCAAAAAGTTGCAGAGTATGTCGCCAGCGAAATCCACCATCTTTTGGAGAAGGATGTCAGGGCGAGACTCAGGAGGAGAGTGTCCAAGACTATCACTGAAAGGGAAGGTAGCGGCCTCCCCTGACATAGACGATGAACTATGCACCTTTTTTTGTAAATATAGGGGAGACCCTAAGTAGGGCATTGATCGATCTTGGAGGGCCCGCCTGGACAAACTCTTAGATGTAATTGGACCTATCACCCAAATCATTCAAATAGCAGAGTTTTCTAAGCAATTAGGGGTTCTTATGCCCACAGAGATAGTGGCTGGCTGGGCACCGAGGGCCCAAATGCCTGCTCGGTAACGCAAACTGCACACTGGCGGTGGAAAGAAGGAGATCTCTTCTCATTAAGATCGACCCGCAGCTGGGGAAACTGGCTAAGTCTGGGGCAAGGGCCATAGCACAAGGTAACCTATTCGGGAACCCTTTTATCAAGGAGCTGAATAATTTTGTAACAACCTTCTCTGCCCTCGACAAGGTGCAAGCCTCCATAAAAAAAAACAATTCTGGGAAGGTTTCTGCAGGGGCCAGAAAGAGAAAGAGGCCGCTCCTCCGGCTGACTATACTACTGAGGTCCCTCTAGAGGTACGTTCAAGAGAAACAATGGTTGGAATGAATGCCGACAGGGGACCTTCTACCCCAGCAGAGGCACCGAAAGACGAAAGAGCAACCGAGCCGGCAGAGCAGCCAATGACATCTCAGAAGGAAACTCTGGTAAGCATAATGCCTTCATCCCCTCAAGATCTATGGGGGAGACTTCTGCAGTATGCACAGAATTGGGTGAAGATTACAAAGGACCCTTGGGTCCTACAAACAGTGAGAGGATTCCACATAGAATTTTACGAATCCCCTGTTCAGGAGCTACGTCCTAGACCACTGGTTCTCTCAACGGAGAGCATGCAGCCAATAGACTCTGAGGTAGCAGAACCTCTGCAAAAAGTTGCCTTTTACAGGTCAGTACTTCACCCAAACCAGTTTCTGATCAACTTATTCCTCATGGAGAAAAAAGAAAAGGGCTTCAGGCCCATCACCATCATTAACTTGAAAGAGGTTAACGAGTGGCTGGTATATCACCACTTTAAAGTGGAGGGTAGCCGTCTGCTCAGGGATATTCTCCTTACAGGGGACTGGATAGTCAGGCTGGATATCGAGGATGACTGCCTTTCCGTTACCATTTACCCACCACACCGGAGATTCTGCCAATTCAAATGGAAGGGACACATTTATGAGTTTTTGACTCCCCCATTCAGCCCCGCATTGGACCCTTGGTGCTTCACCTAGTTACTGCGGCCAGTGGTAGCAACCCTCTGCGCAAAAGGAGTACAAATGATTATTTACCTGGGCAACATCATACTCATTGACCAGTCTCCGTTGCAACACAGACACCATCTGAACATAACTATTGCGCCACTTCAGTAGCCATGCTTCGTCATCAACAAGCGGATGTCCGATCTGATACCCGCATAACAGATGATCTTCTTGGGGTTTCTCTTTAAATTGACTTTGGCTTCGCTGAGCCTACCATCCTCAAAGGTATCCATAATCCAGAAGGAAGTCAGAAAAGTCCTAAGATGGGACAGGACCTCCTTGCGGCAATTGGCCCAGATTGTAGGACTACTCTTGTCATCCATAGTAGCCAATCAATATCACCGGCCCCATGCAATACTGAGCTCTACAGAGACTGAAAACGATACACCTATGAAGAGAATTAACTTATTTGGAACTAATATCCCTGAAACAAGAAGCCAGAACAGAACTCCAGTGGTGAATCGGCCACTGGATGCTTGGAACAGGAGAGCAACCTTTGGGACGACACCAGACATAGTCATGAAGTCAGACGCCAGCCGGCTGGGGAGCCAGATGTGGAGATGTGTCAAAGGGGGGATAATGGTCGAAGGAGGAGCTGCAGATACACATCAACAGCTTGGAACTCCTGGCTGGATCCTTTGCAGTCAAATCCCTTACCAGAGACAGAGCTCTGTTGCATTCAGTTATGGATGGACAACATCTCAGCAATCCAGTACATCAATCAGCTGGGGGGGGCACCCCCACAAAGACACTATCAAATTTGACAAAGGATTTCTGGAACTACTGCCAATAGAATCCGATTTTGGTGATGACAGAGTACTTCTCAGGAGTACAGAATATGGTGGCGGACTGGAATTTCAGGAACTACCCGGACAGCAGCATCTGGCATCTGGATCACAAGATCTTCCTAGCACTGATGGACAAATTGGGTCCTAGCCATTTGGACATTTTTTGCATCAGGGTTATACCATCAACTTCCACAATATGTGAGCTGGAGACCGGATCTGGAAATCATAGCAGTGGATGCCTTCCTCCAAGACTGGGCAAAGGATCTTCCGTAAGATTTTATTTATTTATTTATTTATTTATAAAGCGCATCATTTATCCCAAAGGATGTCACGGCGCTAAGGACTCTAGTAACAGATGAAAGCTGGATTAGCCAATTGTCGTGGGTCAGTCTTTAGGAAAAAGATGTGTTTTAAGTTTTTTCCTTCCCACCATTCATGATGACTCCCAGGGTAGCGGCTCAAGTCAGACGGCAGACACCATCTCTGGTGTTGGTCACACTGATCTGGAAGTGGCAGACATGGTTCTCAACGCTGATGGAGCTCTCGTGGGACCTACTGAAAAAACTGCCCTCATTACCTTGGTACGCAGAGACCCGCAGGGTTGCCTGCACCCTCTGGTCCTACAGGGATACCTCTCCATCATGGCATGGAAGGTTTCCAGAGACCCTGAAAAGACAACCAACTTTCAGCAGATGCCGAAACCTTTATCCAGCAGGCATGGGCATCAGGCACCATCAAGAGATATTGCTCGTCTTGGAGCCGATGGAATAGTTTTTTTTATGTTTCTTTTTATTTAAAATATAAACAGTCAAGGCAAAAAACATGTTATACAAAGTACCAGTTCAAACGAGGAGGGAAAAGACAGTACAACAAAATCAGCAATCGATATAAGGAAAGGGAGGGGGGACAGGGGCCGACTCAATAGACGTATAATGGAGTAGTCAGAATGTGGGGTCAGGGGGAGAGTGAGACCTCAGTGTTATCTACTGCAGGCGGTGTACATATGTCCCCACAATAGCTATTCCAAGGTCCCCACACTCTACGCCATTTCCGGGGACGGCCCGGGCCAAATATACCGTTTTTTCCCTGAACATACACCAGTCCATGTTTTCCTTCCATACTTCGACTGTAGGAGGCCTCTGAGACCCCCACAACTGAGCAATATCTCGCTTGCCAATCATGGCCCCCAGGGTCGCCCACTGAGTCTGGGCTACATTATAATCCATGGGTTCCCAGACATTTAACAAGCAGCGCCTGGCCTCCGGCAAGAGAGCAACACCCGTCACTTCCTTCATTACCTCATGCACCCCGCACCAGAGAGCAGCAACTTCATGACATTCCCAAATAATATGGAGAAATGTCCCTACCTGCCCACACCCCCGCTTGCAGAGACCCTCTTCAGAAAAGCCCATTCGAACCAAACGGGGGCCCGTGACGTATATCCTGTGGAGGATCTTAAGTTGTACCAGTCGGAGTAGAGCTGGAATCGCGACCTCCTTGGGAGAGGAGATCGCAGACTGCCAGTCCTCGTCCTCTAACTCGAGGCCGTCACGGGTCCACAAGTCCCGAAGACGCAGCAGGAGGTTCGACCTATCGTTAATTAATTTTTTGTAGACAAGGGAGATAGTACTGTCAGGCACATGACCGTCCAACAATCTATCTTCAAGCGGGGACGACTCCGGAATTACCTCCCCCACTGGGAAAACTGACATCAAGGCATGGCGAACTTGAACGTAGCGGAAGTACTCTGAGTCACCCAATTCAAACTCCGTCTTTAACATCTCAAACGATTTCACCTGGCCCTTAACCCAGAGGTCTCCCACCTAACTAATACCAATGAGGTCCCACTTATCGAACCCCTTGGTCTTCCACAGTTTACGAAGCTTATCCGAGCCGAAAAGTGGGGTCACTAGAGTTAAGCGGTCTTTCCATCCCATCGAAATAGTTGCGTCATGCCACATACGTACTGCCGTCTTTGTAGGCCCCGACAAAGCCTTAACCACCGACTTTGAGTACAGCGCCCTATAGTAATTACCCCCAGGCAACAGCCATCTATCCATAGCAAAAGCGGGGTTCAATTCAGGACCATAAATACCATGATTAATGGCCCCCAATTGAGACGCCCAATAATAACGTTTGATGTCAGGGAGATCAATACCCCCGTCGTACCACGGGAGCGTCAGTTTGGCAAGTGCAATACGAGGCCTACCGTCCCACATCAATTTCCTTTGAACACCCTCAACTGCACGGAAATAGCTAGCAGGAACTATATCAAGAGTGTTCTGGAGAGCATAAAGAAAATGAGGCAGTGACATCATTTTAAAGAGGGCCGCACGACCAAGCAGCGAAAGCGGAAGCTTACGCCAACCCGCGACGTCCTGCTTCAATCTAGTCAAGGGTGGGAGAAGATTCTGTTCATACCGAGTTGCAGGGTCCAATGAAACATAGATACCGAGGTATTTAAACCCCGTCTGTGTCACCTGAATGGGACAGTTACGTGGAAGAAGAGGGATGTCACCAGAGAGAACGTATAGGTAGGATTTCGTCCAATTAATAATCAGGCCCGAGTTCCTACCAAAAGAGGTCAAGACTGTCAATGACTTCTGGGGCGAGGTCAGATACAGTAAGATGTCATCTGCATAAAGCGAGATGCGATCTTCAAACTCAGAGGACCACTGAATACCCCTCATCGAGGGCTCCCACCGGATCCCTGCAGCGAGGGGTTCGAGGGCTAAGGCAAACAGGAGCGGCGACAAGGGACAACCCTGACGAGTACCTCTCCCAAGACCAAACGGAATAGAGATACAACCATTCACAACAATTTGCGCAAGGGGGACCTCATAGAGAAGCCGCACACCCAGCCAATAAAACCGGGTCCAAACCCAAACTTAGCCAACGGGGGCCATAAATATGGCCATTCCACGGTATCAAAAGCCATCGTGGCATCCAACGATGCCAAGATGGCCGGCTCACACAACGTCGCAGCCCTCGCGAGAACGCCATGCAGACGCCTAAGATTCAGGGCAGTGTTTCTATGTGGGATAAAACCGGATTGATCCGGATGTATCAACTCTCTAATAACAGTGATCAGTCGGTTAGCCAATAATTTTGCGAGGATCTTAGGTTCGGCATTCAAAAGAGATATCGGCCGGTACGATGCACACCGATCCCTTGGTTTACCCTCCTTATGAATCACCACAATGGTTGCAAGACGCTGACCACTGGGGAGAGAACCACACTCACGAGACTCCAAAAACATATCCCTTAAATAGGGAGCCATCTTGTCAGGCCGCAACTTGTAAAGTTGAATAGGCAGACCGTTGGGACCCATAGCTTTCCCCGAACGCAGGGAGCGAATCGCAAGAGCCACCTCATCAGCGGTTATTGCAGCATCGATTTGTTCTCTATCAACATCAGAAAGGCGCGGTAAAGCAATATCACGCAACAATAGATGTGAGTCCTCCTCCGGCCTATCCGACACGGAGGAGTACACTGTCTGGAAGTGATCCGCAAAACACTGAACAATCTCTTCGGGGTCGGTAACCCGAGCACCACTCGCCATCTCAATCACAGGCACCACACGACTAGCCCTATCCTTCTTATCCAGCCACGCTATTAGTTTGCCTGCTTTATCTCCCACATCATATAGATGTCCCTGTTGTTCTCTACTCATGTCCTTAGCCACGTCAGTAACCAGCGCCCTGTATTCCAACTGTTTTAGTCGCAGAACATGCGTCTTAGCATGGGTAACCTCCTGCTCCAGGCAAAGCTCTAGGTTTGCTATCTCCGCCTCGATCTTAACCACCTCCCCATCCCTCCGTTTCTTAACGCCTGCGATTAACGACAGGGCCTGGCCCCTAAGGACGGTTTTGAAAGCCTCCCAAAGTGACACCGCAGATGAAACAGAACCCTCGTTTTCCAGAAAATATTGGTCAAGAGATTTTACCAGGTCAGCGCGAGTTTTAGGGTTCCGGAGATACCAGGGATTAATCGCGGCTACCGGTCGCTTGGTTCCGGAATTCAACTCCATTTGAAGCCGTAGCGGAGAGTGATCAGAAATTCCCTGAGCCAAATGCTTGACCTCAGTGATAGGAAGTGCCTGTGCAGCAGGCACCAAAACATAATCGATCCTCGAAAGGCTACCGTGAGCGCCCGAATGAAACGTGTACTGCCGCTGAGTGGGGTGTAACAATCTCCAGCAATCTACCAGGCCCAGAGTATCAATGAAATCGTGAAGCCAGTTCTGCGCCCCCTTAAGATCCCTAGGTGGATGTCGATCAACCATACCAGAAACCACAGCGTTAAAATCACCACCCAAAGCAATGACCCCTCGAGGAGAGCGAGGATAACTCGCCCCAAGTCCGCAAAAGTAGTTGACTGCAGGCCAGGGGGGACATACACAGAAACCAGGGAAAGGGTCCGGCCCTCCCACCTACCCGTAAGAGCGACGTAGCGCCCCCTATCATCGAGGACTGCCGCGTCGATCTTCAGTGGGAGAGAATTCTTAATAAGGATACCAACCCCCCTGGAACCGGAGGAGAACCCAGCATGGGCGACCAAACGATACCCCTTCCTATTCATAGCATGACAAGTGTTACCTATCAAGTACGGCTCCTGAAGAAGGACCACATCAGGGGAAAGTCGTTTCAACAATTGCAATACTACCCCACGTTTTATTCTATCCCCCAACCCATTCACATTCCAGCTCATTAGTTTCAACCCCCTACCCCCATCCCGACAGAGAAAGAAGATCCAACCCCAGTAAGAGTCCAGCACTTCGATCAGAAGGTCTAACAATACATTGCCTTGTAAAAAAACAAACACACACCCCAACAGAACACCCCATCCCCCCACCAACATCCCGTTACAAACCCCCCCACCCTGCACCCCTGCGTGAGACTAGAAAGCCACCCCAACTTGCAGTGTGCCTGTCGCCCCCACATCTAACTAAGCTACAAAAAGTCAATCAGAGGAGGAAAGAGACCCACCAATAGCCCAGCAACCCCCCGAATATCACATCAAATCACATAACAGAATTAGCAAACCACAGTTCGAGGCACACTAGAGACCCCAGAAACCAGACAACAGGTGCCTATTCCTGTTCCATCGATCCGCCTTCCACCCCGCCAGACTGTTCCTCCTGTGCACGCTGGTTCGGCAGAGTGTCAAGCCAGTCGGCCACCACCTCCGGTCGATCAAAAAAATAAGTCCGCTCCGCATGTTCGATCCTCAACTTGGCCGGAAAAAGCATAGCGTACTTAAGGCCCATGTCACGCAGTCTTCTCTTTACCCCTAGGAAACCAAGTCTCTGCTTCTGGACCGATTGGGTAAAGTCCGGGTAGAAGCTGATGGTAGTGTTCTCAAACTTCATAGGTCCACCCATCCGTGAGGCCTGCAGGATAGCGTCTCTATCACGGAAATTAAAAATCCTTGCAATTATAGGCTGCGGTGGGGCACCCAACTTTGGTTTACCCCCTGGAACTCTATGGGCCCGCTCGACCGTAAAAAACTTACTCAGTCCCTTGGGTGCAAGGTGGCTAACAATGAGATCTTCGATGAAGAGGTCAGCTAGGGGATCTTGCGCCTTCTCCGGGACCCCGATGATACGGACATTGTTCGCCTAGCCCTTCCTTCAAAATCTTCCAGACGACACGTAAAGAGGTCATTGGAGGTCCTTAAGTTACGGACCTCTGTCTGCAGGTCAGCGACGTCACCCGTCAGACTGGAAGTCTTAATGTCCAACGACTTGACTTTCTCGTTCGTTTTCGTCAAGTCCGCACGGATCAGGTTGACATATATCGCCACAGTATCGAGCTTGTGGGCGAGAGTCTCCATTTGTTGCCCAAGGGAGGATTTTATCCCATCGATAGCGGCCATAACGTCCTGCAGGGTCAGCTCTGTCGCCGAAGTCGGTGGATCTCTCGTGTCTTCCAGCGACCTACCCGGTCTGCTGGGAGATCCCTTAGCCTGGGCATAGCGATCCATGATGTTAGTATGGGTATAGCCACCCCGCCGAGTGGTCTTAAATTTCCGCTTTTCCCCCTCCGCTTTCCCCGCCATTGCGGGATGTAGGCCGACTTGGAGCGGTTAGACTAAGTAGGAAGATGACGGCCCCCGGGACCCCCGAGCGTAGGCCAGCTTCAGCCAGAGGGCACAGGCCAAGTGTCCTCCCAAAACCGGCAAAGCAGTGAAAAAATACACTCGAGTGCAACGCAGGTTAACAGCCCTCGGCACGGAGGGGATGTTCCCAGTCAAAGAACTCTCAGGAAGACAAATTGAAAGTGAAAGTCAACCGGACCGGTCGTCCCTGCCCCCTCAGGCCGATGTTATTCAACTACAGCTCAGGCACCAAGCCAACTCCACAGCCGGGCATCACGGAGACGTAGGCCGCCACCTCCTGAGCACCACAACACCGGCTTCCGGGGTCCGATTCGGAATCTGAATGCAGGTTTCGCCTCACCCGTGGTTCGTCTTCACGAAGACATCAATGAGGGACAGGATAGACGACAGGATAGATGCGGGAGGTTACGAGGGTCTCGGGAGCCCTGTGCTCACGCGGCCATCTTGGTTGCCGATGGAATAGTTGATGTTTGGACAGACATCTGGATCCCTTGTGGGCAGAAGTTACTCACAATAAAAAATTTTGGCAGAATTGGCACAGTCAGAGCTGACATACCATACAGTCAATTCCTTTAGGTCAGCCCTATCATCCGGACATAACATTATTGATAACAAACCTCCTGGAGAAAAGCCTTAGGTCTGTAAACTAATGAAGGGTATCAGACTCTCTAACCCCTCGGAGCTCAGATAGTCAGACATATGGGATGTTAATGATGTCTTACAACTAATCCTTCGTTGGCAGGATAACCAGTGCTTGTCACAAAAGGAACACTCAGCAGAACTGCCCATATTCCTATACCTCATTTCATGAAAAGGGTGTCCGATGTGAGTACTTTGAATACCTCTGCTAGGGTTGTCACGCCAGGAGGAGTCACGTTTACCATATGTAGGAGAACTAAGAAAAATACCATGTCGGTATCTTATCCTACCTTTTTGTAATGCACCAAACTATGTGTAGTCAGATGCTTTAAGGTATATGAAGAAATTACAGAGGATATCAGACCAACAGGTGAGAGGCAACTTCTAATTGCCACACAAAAGCCATTCATTCTATTGCCAGGTGGGTAAGGTGTATCATAGCCAAGGCCGGTGTGGACGTGCATACATTTGGGGCCCAATCCACAAGAGGGGTCATGGCATCCAAAGCCATACAAGTAGGTGGCAAACCTGAGTATTTCATGGCCATCCGAGTCAACCTTCAAGAAGTTTTACTTCAAACCATTTCGGAGTCCGCCACTCTGGTCGTAAGTAAGCTTTGAACATGCATAATCCTCGCCTCAGGTCCTCTCAGAATTAAACATTTCCTAGCTAATGAGAAGAAAAATGTCAATTCTGTTAAGGACAAGGAGGCAATGATTATCCCACCCAGGGACATCCTGAAATGATTTTCGGACCCACCCAATGTTACTTCGTTATCAGTAAGTAAACTTAATATCATATGTCTATTTAAGTGAATGTTTGTGGAATTGATGCAAATGTTTTGGGTCAGATTACTCCAACAAAGTGTTTCCGTGCTAAGAATTCCTCCTCTCTGTGAAGTGGGAGCCTATCCAAATTAAAGGTTAACTTAGCACCAATCTACTGTAGATGATCTAAAGAACCATGGGGCATATTATCAAGCAGGGCGTTAAAATTATCGCCTTTTTAGCGGCAGAAAACTGCAGCTAAAGTGGCGATAATGGGCTTGATAATATGTCCTGGAGAATTCCAATACAAGCCCATGTTCACACCAGAACATGGGTTTCTATTGGAATTCACAATGCCATATTATCAAGCCCATTATCGCCGCTTTAGCGGCAGTTTTCTGCTGCTAAAACGGCGATAATTTTTAACGCCCTGCTTGATAATATGCCCCCATGTTTTCATCTATATCTATACTAATATAATAAAGAGAGAGCCCAAACATTTGAGGCAGGTAATCTCAGGAACCACAGCACCAATCACAACACCCAATACAGCGTTGGAAAGGGCATTGCAGCAGAAGGACATAGGCTATGCAGACGCCCACGATATACATTTAAAAGGTAAAAGAACCGTGCCAGCAAAGTAGTCCCTTGTGGGCGTGTCTGCGTTGTGCTGTGGGCGTGCGCTGGGGGCGTGACAAACACGGGGGGGGCCGTGTGGTACATTCCGCCCTTCATGCCATGTCTCATATCGTGTGCTGTGGGACTGTGCTGGGGGCGTGGGCGTGTGCGGGGCGTGGGATTACAGAAAAAAACGCGAGCGTTGTGTCCAATATATCAATGTTTTTTCTTCCCAGGATCTGTACATTCCAGCTCCGGGTGTCCACCTTCCTCCCTTTAAATACCCCTGCACCCCATAATCATAACCCACCCTTACTCCTTAAAACCCAACACCCTTAAACACTAACCCATATTAACCCTATAAATATACCCTGTACCCCAAAACCCAAACCTATCCCTAAACCCAAAAAATACCACTGTACCCCAAAACCTAAACCTAGCCCTGAACCCTATAAATACCCTTGTACCTCAAAACCCAAACCTACCCCTGAACCCTAAAAATACCCCTGTACCCCAAATCCCAAACCTACTCCTGAACCCTAAAATACCCCTTTACCCCCAAACCCAAACCTAGCCCTGAACCCTTAAAATACCCCTGTACCCCAAAACCCAAACATAGCCCTGAACCATAAAATAACCCTGTACCCCAAAACCCAAACCTACCCCTGAACCCTAAAATACCCCTGTACCCCAAAACCCAAACCTAGCCCTGAACCCTAAAAATACCCCTGTACCCCAAAACCCAAACCTAGCCCTGAACCCTGAAAATACCCCTGTACCACAACACCCAAACCTACCCCATAACCCCAAAAATACCCCTATACCCCAAAACCCAAACCTAGCCCTGAACCCTAAAAATACCCCTGTACCCCAAAACCCATACCTATCCCTAAACCCTAAACCCACCCCTGTACCCCATAACCCAAAACTATATCTGAACCCTTAAAATACCCAAACACCCAAAACATATAGCTCAGTACCCCAAAACAGATACCCCTATACCCATACTTACCTTATCCACACATTAAAAAAAAACATGCTTTTACCATTCATGCATTTACAACGAATTTCGTTGTAAAGGTATGCATGGTAAAAGCACATAAAATGTAATGCCATGCTTTATAATGGCATTGCAGAGTCATGTTACTTTCGTAATGAAAGTATGCGGAGTGATGGTATGCGGAAAGAAAGTTGCGGAATAATGGGTGTTTACCCTCCCCGGTAAGTACATTGGTGGCACGGCGGCCCACATCTCCAGCAACATACTCATATTTTTTCACCACCGATTTGAAAAATGCACAGGTCTCTCTCATTGATGGCCAGCACCGACATACACTTTTAGACACACCTCCCACCACAAGTTCTAGAATTGCGAACTTTAGAGCTTGGGAGCTACGTTCGAATCTCGGCATCAGCTCAACATCCTGTGATTCCAGGCAAACCGCTTGGTCTCCCTGTGCCTACCACAAATGAATGTGTTCTTCTGTAATGTAAATTGTGCTCATGCCATGTTGTCGAGTTCGCGCTATATAATATTACAATGAAAAGTAAAGTAGGGAAAGTCGAGTTCACACACTACTGAAAGCGCACTCTTAAGTGCATCAGCAGTGCACTGTGAATCGGAGGGTTTCACAGGCCTGTCACAGATAAGAAATGCTATCAAAACGAAATCCTACAAAACAATATACTACTGGCCGGCAGCAATTCATACCCGGAGAACGTCGGGACGGGCTGCTAGTGTTTCTATAAAACAGCGCTACTGAGGGCTGCATCCTTAGCTCCAACGGCACTTGGGGCCCGATTCACTGAACTAACTTAAGACAAAATCCTAAACTTACTACCATTTTCGTATTCACAGAAGGCACTTACTCATTTTGGGATTCACAGAAGACACTTACTCATTTTGGTACTCACAGAAGTTAGGAGTCCTAACTTTAGGACTCCTAAATGCCTTCTGTGAATACCAAAAGTCTTAAAGTTAGGATTTTTCTCAGTTTAGGAGTAGTAAAGTTAGGACTCCTAAATGCCTTCTGTGAATACCGAAAGTCTTAAAATTAGGATTTTTCTCAGTTTTAGGAGTGGAAGAGGTGTGGCGCAGTGGCCAGGGTGATGAACGCTGGGGATCACGGTTCGATCCCCGGCACCGGCGGCAAGGGTCTGCCCAGCACCATGTGACTCTGGGCAATAGCTTGCTTATCCTTCCCAACGTCCCCCGCACCGGGAAACCTACGGGTAGCTGTGTGCTTTACAAATACAGGATTACATTTTTTAAAGTTAGGAGTCCTAACTTTACTACTACTAAATTGAGAAAAATCCTAATTTTAAGACACGGGAACCGTGGCTCATGATGAGCTGAGCTCGTCATGAGCATGGGAGGGGTTAACTTCCTCCAGTGAAGAAGAACAGGAAGGGACGTCATTCAGTTGCACCGGATTGTATGGAATGAAGGCATTCCTTATCTACTGATTGGACTATGGTTACTCTGGCGACTCATCCGCCTATGGTTCATGGGATATATAGTCTGTGTTGTTTTTTATTTAATATGTTCTTTAAAGGCTGGTGATTTAATAAAGTGAAGAAAGTAATGCATAATCCTCAGTGTGAGAAGTTGGCCTGATATATGATGTTCACTATTCTAACGAGACACCTGGCACCAGTCCAAACGACCCTAATTTGATGGTGGTTGTAAAGACAACTTTATAGAAAGCTATCCTAGTGGTAGCTGTGGAGAGCAGCCTTCAGGCTAAGACTTTAGAGATCAGTTAAGCAAGTTGTTTTACCAATTATAATCCCTTGAGTACCAAATGAAAGCACATCACACAAGGTATATATAACAAATATATATGTATTTATTCTAAACACAACCCCTCTGCACTCTTTATGAGGTCAGAGGTAAAAGTACAATACAAGGAACTTAATTAGTATACGATAAGTTGCACAGTATACGTTATGCCCCAGGGGCCTCACAAACCATATTTTAAAATAGTGGTATAAGAACCACGTCTGGGGTAGAAAGCAGGCCTACGGCCTGTGGAATCGCTGGGGCTTCTAGGAACAACCAAAGGTTAGCATGTAGGAGGCCCACGGGAGACGCGTGTAGTGTCTAAACACAGCCGCGGGTTACCATTGACATTCTATGGGAAACAAACAAGTTACAAACTTAACAATTTAAGGAAACTTCTGAGTGAACTACGATGGAACCTTTTTAGACTAGAACACTTTGAGAGTCAAGACCCACGGGAGCACCGGAGTGCTCGTGTTACCTCACCCAGGGAAGCCGGGTGCAGAGGTGCCTTTTGGTGTCGGGCGTCGTCGTCGATTCCAATGGAGAGCTGCGAAGAAGTGCTGCAGGTGACCAGAGGAAAAGTGTCCGGGTGGATCGAAGATCTGAAGAACCTGAAAGCAGAAGGGACAGAGTCTGGGTGACTTGCCAGTGACCAGGAGGTGATGGGAAGCTGCCAGCCAATGTCGGGGGATTTCAGGTGAAAAGGTGAAGCTTGCTTTTTCAGCCAAGTTGTCCAGGAGGTGTCGAGGATGACCAAGAGCTGGATTCGAGCTGTCCCACAAAGGATCTAGTTGACTGAGGGGTTGGCATCCGGTTTGGACCCAACAAGGCTTGGCAAACGCAATCCACGCAGGATGTCGAGATTGGCTTCGGTGCAGACCAGCAAGGTCTGAGGGATTTCTCTTTTGGAGAGAAGTTGGAGCAAGCCTGGAGCAACCAGGAAAGCCAAGTAATTCAATAATAAATAAATAATACAAAAAAAATTAAAAAGGAGAGGAGAGGAGATCAGAATATTTATTTATTATTATTTTTTTGTTGTAAAAAGTGCTATTAGCGAGGAAGCTTAGGTATGATTGAGCAAGGGCCGAGCCTGGTGTCAGGGAGTGGCAAAATGTCTACAGCACCTCGTATTCCCAGGTTGTCTCCCATCCAAGTACTAACCAGGCCCGACCCTGCTTAGCTTCCGAGATCAGACGAGATCGGGCGCATTCAGGGTGGTATGGCCGTAGGCATCGGAGGCTGCAGGATCAGGCCTCTTGTGCTGACAACCTCCTTGCACTCTGGAACGTGTTGCACTGCACTGCACTTGCACACTTCCCTTCAACAACTGCCCTCCCTCTGCAAGCTTGCTACAGATAGCCAAGCACAGCCCTCTCTCCCAGCAGCCTTGTGCTTGCTTCTTTCCCAATTACACACAGGCTCCGGCCTCCCTTTAGGTGCCAGCCGGAGAGCTCCAGCAGCCTGGGATTTTCACCAAGTGCCTGGCCTTGCTTTGCGCTGGCCTCTAAGGCACTCTATCAGGCCACCGCTCTATGTGGCAGCGCCTGCCAGGCTACCGCTCTTCAACTCTGGATCGCCCGCAGAAACATTGGGGTGAAAAGTTTTTTCTGCGCAGCTCTGACTGCAACTTTCCTTTTCTTTTTTAATCAGGGACAGAGCCCTGATATGCAAATCACGTCCATGTCCAGGGCCCGCCCCTGTGTACATAGAGAAGAGAGACTGAGATGAGGGACTGAGTGCTGCCTGGGTGAAGGGTCCTTCTTGCAAGTGGCCTGACTTCAGCAGCCGCCCCTCCTTAAGGGCAGTGAGGCCACGACCCGCCCCTTTTGGACAAAAAGATTGTATGTCAGGCTTAACAAAGGTCAGCTAGACAAACACTCTTTATGTTCAGGCCAGGCAGCCAGGAGCTGGACATGCACTGAATGCGCAGGCTCCCGGCTTCCTGAGCTGAAGATTGCTGGGCTGAGGATGTCACAGCTCCGGTGGGCCTGACCTCCTCAGCTCAGCAAATGTCCTGGAGGCCCTCCCCCTCATGACGAGGGAGAGCGTCAGGGATAGCCTCGTAGCTGGGCGCCTCATTTTTTAAGCCCTGAAGTGCCAACGGCCAAGTGTCTGTCGCTGACTCTGTCCCCCATCCTGCTCTGTGACGAGTGAGGGACTGCTGTCTCCCCTCATTGGCTGACCAAGGTAGCAGTCCCAACCCTCCTGGCAGCTCCCCGAGCCCTGCAGCAGGTAAGTGTTGCTTTTTTATCGACTGGTTTGCACGTGTTTGTATGTGAGAGAGCGTAAATCGAGAAAAAAGTAGAAGTGCACCATATTTACAAGCACGTTGCATCAGTTTAGTAAAGATTACATAAGAGTGTCGAATTATAGAAGTGAAAATATATAAGAGTGTTTAATCAAAATAGAATTCATATATCAGGGTGAAAAGCTAATGTAGAAGTGTGTAGAGAGGTTAGAATAATGTTGAAATCTCATGTTATGTGGCTGTTGAAGGGGAGAATGTAATTCTGCTAAACGTAGAAATGTGTAGGCCACATGGCAGTTCACAGAGAATGAAAAGTGCTGTTACACTCTCACATGACGGGGATTTCTAATATTGTTATAATTCAAAGTATTTTTGATCATAGAACTGAAATGTATGTTTTATAGAAGTGTTTCATATAACCATTGTGTGTAATAAGTTAGAATACTGTTTAGACTAAGAAATTTAAGGTTTACAGAGTGCACAGGCCCGTTTCATGTAATTCTAATAGGCCTGAATAGATGAGATCATTTCTTTTGTTCTGCATGTGCTAGTTAGAGGAAGGTCATGTTAAACATAAATTGCGGAGCCTGCTCGATGGTTTACGACTTAGAAGATACGGTGGAGGCCGGAATTTGGGGCCCTCTGTAGAAGTGTCTGTTTGCAGGTGCGAGGAGGTTCCAATCAAGAGAGTGATGAATAGACTTTTGTTCAGGGAGCCAGGCACAGGCCTGGAGGAGGCTTCAGGAATTTCCTGGGGGGTACCGTCCTGACGGAGAAGAGCCTGAGAAGCAAGGTCAACGCTAACGATGGGCCCAGAGGAGTTTCAGCATGGAAAATACCAGAACCAACACCACGTGAGGGGCGTCTCTAAAGGGCGTTTCTATTGTAAATGTGATTTTGTATTAGGGACAGGACCCCTGGGTGGAGTTAAGGCAGATGATCTGAGGAACCTAAGAGAGCGGATGGGTAGGCAGATAGGTTAACTGCGAGATCGATTCACAACGAAGACTAAGGAAAGTGAGTGATCTTCTTTGGAAGTCACCACGGCTGACACCTTTTTAGGTTAAGATTTTGCTAAGTAGGGATGTCACTTAGTTTAGTGTAGGGACAGTCTAATCTGGATTTTCTTCCTTTCTGTAAATGACTCACAAGTTACAGCTTGTGTCTATTCTTGCAACACTGTTGATTTTTGAATTGGCTTCGGTGATATTCTTTTGCCGACTAAGAGCATTTAGAAAATTTATGTTTGTATTGATCCCAGTATATCTTTTGAACCTTATTTTGAGATGTTTGTATCTCCAGTTAACTTTGGCTTTGTAATAAACTTTTAAAACTTTTCCATAGTAAGTGGTTCTTTAGAGTGGTGTAAGTCCTTAACTGTTTGACCTAGTAGTGGATTGCCTTTTACTCTAAGACAGGTACCAACGGTTCAGTCGACCTGAGTTGGGATCTAGATCAAATGCAATTGATTAGAAATCCAGCCGTAACTGTTGGTAGCAGAGTGAGGATGGTTACCTTCTTGAGGAGGGTGATCTAGACTAGGTTAGATTATCCCAAGGCCCCTAGAGATCGAGAGATGAGCAGCGGAAGAATCGCCTGCCGAAGAAGGTGCTGACGGTGCGAGAGAAAAGCAGCAGGGTCGGATGAGAGTGAGTATAACAAGGGTCATGCGTGGACAGATTGCGGTGTTTTGTGTCGTATCTGTATTGTAATGTCATGCGGAGTTGAGTGCCTGTAGTGTGATTGAGAGAAGGTTGTGAGCGCGCGCAACCTGGTACTGGTAAACTGGTGAACCGGTGAACTAGTGAAAATCTTAAGTTCGGAGAAGAGCTTAAGTGGTTTGGGTGTATCGAACATCCAGAGTAGTTGTCGACCAGAGTAAAGGGGGTCATGAGGTACCATTGATCGCCCGCAGGACCGAGATAGGGGGAATGCAAGAGTGAGTGTGTGGGTAACGGACGCAGGTCGAAAGTTACCGTGTGTAAGTAACCTATCAGCAAAGGCGATTGTCTGGACGTACACGGAAAGACATTTCGTCAGTTAAGGTGACAATTACAGATTAGACTGTGGGCGTACAGTCAAGGAAAGTGATCGCTTGGTCGGAAGTAGTCATTTTTCAGAGTATGAATGGGACGCATGCATGACCGGGAGACGAGCTGAGAAAGGAGGGGAACTGCTGCGAAGGGGGACGAGTGACGTCAGCGAGAGCCGCGCTGGGATAGGCCGGTTGGTGTGAAGCCGCGCTAGACGAGTGACGTCAGCGAGAGCCGCGCTGTGATAGGCCGGTTAGTGAGGAGCCGCGCTGTGATAGGCCGGTTGGTGTGACGTCAGCGAGAGCCGCTCTGTGATAGGCCGGTTAGTGAGAACCGCGCTGAGATTGGTGGATTGTCATCAGGAAGTAAACGAACGCGGAGAAAATAAGAAATTTTGTAGACTTTGAACATGAAGTGTTTTAAATGTTTGAGAGGGATTTTTAAGAGAAAAAGAAGAGAATCTGATTACGGGGAAGAGGTACCGCCAGAGGGTACACCAGCTCACTATATGGCAACTAATGTTGGGTTGCATACTATACTGTGGCTTGGTGCTTGGAGTAAGATTACGGAAGGGAATGAGGAACTGATTTTTCCGAAATACGGAACGTTTAGACTAGAAGTGTTGCATCAGCTGAAAGCAGTTATGTCCTCATTGAGACCTTTGCCTAGACCAACACAGTTTGAGGCCCTTAATGCATGGATTAGGGCGGCGCACGACAGGAATCAGAACAGGCGCCAAGAAAGGGTGAGGCGATCAGTAAGGGCAGTGCAAGATGCCAAATGGGATGCGGAAGCCAAGAGATGGAGGGTACAGGCGATTGAAGTGGATAAGTTGTACACAGTGAGAGAGGTTACGGGAGAAAAGAGACCCATAGAAGAGGATGACGAGAGCGAGTCGGAGGATAACCTAATAAATAGATTGTTGATAGATAGACCACCTCCGGACGATAGGGGGATAGAAGGTACTGAACTCCCAAGGGAAGATAGGGTTGATATAGAAGGGAATAGGCCACTCCCTATAACGGATTGGGTACCTACCAAAGGTGAGGAGACACCTCAACATAGTCCTGTACAGAGAGTAGTCGGAAAGGTTGTGGTACAGAAGATGCCAGCAACAGAGAGGGTTGAGTCTTATGGATTGCCAGATGCTCTTCAAGTACCCGTTACCATAGGTCCTATAGTGTCGGTTTATCACCCAGAGAAAGGGAAAGAGGAAGAACAGGTACGGCTAAGCAGAGAAAGAGCTGAGATGGAAAGAAGGAATAACACGACAAATGCCTGGAAGCAATTGCCAGGACCGATGACGTGGAGCACCCCATTGGATTTAGCAGTGGGTCCCGCAACAGAGCAGGGGGTCAGAGAGGACCGATGGACCTGAGGGGACCACGGCCGAAATCCTATAAAGAGTTGAGGGCTGACTTGAGGGAATGGGATAGGTTCACAGAAACACCGAGCAACAGGTCAAGAGCAGAAGCTGAATGGGGAAGTCGAGGCAACGAGATAGTATCTCACTGCGGGGCTAGCGAAAGCAGTCAGGAGTGTGATGGTAAAAGTCAAGAGAGTAGAGGAGTTATACGTCATATTGACGGTAGAAATGAACAGGAGCGAAAAGGTGGAAGTACGGAGTGTAGAGAGATGTCTCGTCTCATTCAAAATGAGGGAGACCGAAGGACACAAGAATACAGGGATAGGTTTAAGTGCACTCTCCACGCACCTGATGATAATGTACAGCACTGGAATCGAGGGAACATGGGGAACCGCGAAGGATCTTGCCATGCATCGAGTGATCAGAGATCACAGCCAAATTGCGAAAGCATGGGGAATCATGGAATGTCTTACCATGCACCTAGAGAAACCAGGCAGGATGGGAAATGTGGGACTGGATGGAATTGAATGGGACCTGGAGAGATGGGAGCATGGGAGGACTCCCCATAACACGCCTGAGCCCAGACATAGGACTCAGAGCTGTGATGGGAGAGATGTAAATGGACTCCCTAGAGATAGCATACTGAAAGCTGTGATAAAAGCCAAAAGACTCGATGTGACCAGCTTAAAAAATGACCTGGATGAGATAATAGATGGTACGTTGTCTTTAGAAAGGATTGACATGTATGAACAAAATGAGCTGCTGTTTATAGCAAAGGATATTACCCGAAAGGCAAGAGCAACTCATGAGAAACTGTCTGAACTGGCAGACAAGTATATGGTAGATTTGTCCAGAACAAAGACATTGCAGAGTAACCATAGGCTGCAATATTCAGATCAGGACTTAGACGAGAAGAGGAGAACTGGATTAAAAACACTCATAAGGGAACTGATAACAGGAAATAAGAACATGGAGAGATCTGGACAAATGGGAAGAGAGGTGGTCCAAAAAGGGAACTGTTAGGCGGAGCGCGAATGTGATGTCTCCGGAGGGAAGGCTAATGCAGATGGAGGCATTCCCTTTGCGAGAAATATCGAATGGGAATTATGTACATGTGCCTTGGAGTAGGGGAGATTTGGCTGCATTTACCAACTCGTTTCCGAAGTTAAGGGAAAATCCTGTAGAGTGGTACAAGCAGGTAGAGAGGTTTGTCAAGATTTCAAAAGTATTGTGGATTGATTTGAACACCTTATTTGACATTGTGGTCCCAGGAGACTTGTGGATAGCATGCAAGGTTAGTGTCGAATGGCCAACTGTAGAACCAGAAAGGGATGCTCGTACTAATGGACCGTCAGAAAGTGTAATGTTAAAGTATGAAAGGGTGATGACATGGCTGAGGGAGAAAGTACCACCACAAGATATAGATTGGGTAAAAATAGACCGAACGAGACAGGAACCCAAGGAGACAGTTCACAAGTTTTATGAGCGATTGCTTAAAACGTTCAAACAATACAGTGGACTAGATGTAATGGATTCCAAGGATATAGGACAGTTTGTATCGAAGTTTGTTTTGGGGTTGAGACCTGATATTTGTCTGATGATTCAGCAACATTTAATTTGTTGGCAAAACAAACCATTAGATGAAATTTTGAGATATGCAAGGTATTGCAGTGATGAAATAGATTCCAAAGCAAAAAAACTAAAGGAAAAACTGATGGTGGTGCAGATGCAGTCAGCTGGGAAGGGTGGACAGCAGCAACAGGGAACAGGGACAATGGGACGGAAATCAAACAGTCAGAATAAGGACAACGAGGAAAACCCGAGACCTAGAATAGACATTGCTACATTGAAGAAAACAACAAAGTGTCACCAGTGTCACCGGGTGGGACATTGGAAACGCGAGTGTCCCTATAACCCTGAAAACGGAGAACTGGAAGTATGGGAGGAGGAAGTTCAAGAAGTTCCAGTTCAAGGGGTGACAGTGTCAAGGAGTAAGGTGGCCAAAGGGGGGACTTCGGCTCCACGAGCTCAGTTCCCGCAGCCACCAAAGATTTCGACAGGCGGAAAGGCCTATAGACAAATGCCTCTTTTTATAGATGAAGAAGAGTGTTACTATGTTGATCCATTGACGGGACAACGTGTAAGTAGAGAGGAGGACTGTACCCTCGGGGCAGTTCTAGAGGTGGATCAAAGAGGACCGTTTGTCGAGGCTGAAGTGGCAGGGTGTCCTACAACATTCTTAGTAGATACTGGAGCTACTCGATCAACTTTGAGATCGGCAGTGGTTCCAGATCTACCAATGTCAGGGGAAACAATTCAAGTGGTAGGAGTCGCAAATAGGAGAATGACTAGTCCTTTGACGGAACCAGTGCCAGTGAAAATAGGAAATTACACAGATGAACATCAGTTTGTAATATGTGATTCTAGTCCTGTGTGTCTGTTAGGAAGGGACTTATTGTGCAAACTGAACTGCACAATATACTGCACACCTCAGGGAGTGGAGGTACAGACTACAGACGATGATGCTACCTTTAAGGTTGCAAATTCGAGAGTATGCGTAGAACTGTATCCTACCCTGACTGTGGAGGAGCTTCCTTGGGACTTAAGAGATACCGTGTCATCAGAGGTATGGGATTTTACTGGAGAAGAGATAGGATTGATCAAAGGAGTAGAACCAGTGAAGATCATGGTAAAACCAAATGTTGAATATCCAAGAACGCCCCAATACAAATTGACCCCAGAGACGATTGCAGGAATAAAACCCGTGATCGACTCTATGATTCTACAGGGAATACGGAAGGAAATCGTGGGTAGTCCATGCAACTCCCCGATTATGGGTTTGAAAAAACCTAGTGGGAAATTTAGAATAGTACAAGATCTTCGAAGGATTAATAACATAGTTGTTTCATGTTGTCCAGTGGGACCGAATCCATCAGTGATACTGTTTCAGATACCATTCCAAGCTGAGTGGTTTACAGTGATAGATCTTTGTCAGGCTTTCTTTTCAATCCCACTGCATGAAGAAAGCCAATTTCTTTTTGCGTTCAAAATAGAGAGTCGCGTCTTAACATGGTGTCGTATCCCACAAGGGTTTACAGATAGCCCATCAATTTTCAACCAGCTGTTGAAGAAAAATCTTGAAAGTCTAGTACTGCCACAGAACTCGGTTCTGGTCCAGTACATAGACGACCTACTTGTTGCATCAGAAACGGAAGAAGCTTGTAGGACAGATACCATCGCCTTACTGAACCATTTAGCTGAAAATGGGCATAAGGTATCTCCGAGCAAATTGCAGTACTGTCTGACAGAGGTACAGTACTTGGGTCACCGGATAGAAAAAGGAAAGCGCAAGGTGTCGCCAGATAGGATAGAGGCGATAATGAAGATGAACTCGCCTACGACACAGAGAGAAGTCAGGATGTTCCTAGGAATGGTTGGTTATTGCCGACAGTGGATAGCTAACTTTTCCCTGAAAGCAAAACCCTTACAAAAACTGATGCACAAGGAGGTGAGTGATCCGGTACCATGGGACAAGGATTGTTTGATGTCGTTCCTACAGCTGAGAGAGGACTTGTGCCGTGCTCCAGCTTTGGGGATGCCTGATTACGAAAAACCATTTTCACTTTACTGCTGCGAGAGAGAGGGTTGTGTTTTGTCAGTTTTAGTACAAACTCATGGAAATGCCCGTAGACCAGTTGCATACTTTTCAGCTACTTTAGATCCGGTAGCCGCAGCGTTGCCCGGATGTCTCAAATCCGTTGCTGCAACAGGTGTCAGCATTGAAAAGTGTGAAAATATCGTTATGGGACATCAATTAGTGGTGTATATACCTCATTCTGTAGAACTGTTAATGACCAGGACCAAGACACAGCACTTGACCAGTAATAGGCTCACGCGCTATGAGCAAGTTATTCTTGCTGCGGAGAACGTGACCCTTAAGAGGTGCTCTGTTTTGAATCCTGCTACATTGATGCCACTTCCAAATGATATAGAAGGCGAAGAATGTGAAGATCACGATTGCCTTGATGTGACTGAACTATGTACCAAGCCCAGACCAGATATTGTGGATGAGCCGTTGACTGACCCTGATGAAATTTTCTTTGTTGATGGCTCATGTTTAAGAGACGATACTGGTCGGTTGAGAGCAGCTTATGCTGTTTGCACCATTACTGGAGTTGTGGAAGCCGCTTGCCTGGAAGGAGTACACTCCGCTCAGGTAGCCGAAATCATTGCATTGACACGTGCCTGTTTAGCAGGTAGCAAAATTAGAGTCACCATTTATACTGATAGCCAATATGGGTTCAGTGTAGTTCATGATTTTGGGCAATTGTGGTCTCAGAGAGGTTACATGACCTCCTCTGGTTCGCCTATTCGAAATGGGGACTTTGTGCGACTATTGTTAGAAGCATTACAAGGTCCAGCAGCAATTGCAATTGTTAAATGTGTAGCCCACACCAAAAATACAGATTTTGTGTCACAAGGTAATAGATATGCAGACGAAGTTGCCCGTTACTGTGCGGAGCACGGATATTCTTTCACGGAAGTGGAAGTAGGTGGGACTCAGGAAAAGACAGAGTTAAACATGATGCTAGAGACAGTTGACACTTGGGAGGATTTAAAAGACATGCAAGAGAATGCACCAGATTCTGAGAAAAAGGCATGGGAAACAGCAGGTTGTGTGAAAAGTGAAAGGGATTTGTGGGTTTCAGCAGATGGAAGGGCAGTATTACCTGAGGAATTAGTGAGTCCAATGGCACGACAGATACATGGTCCAGTACACTTAGGAAGAGATGCCATGCTGAGGTTATTTAGGCAGACTTGGTATTGTCCCAAGTTTAGGATTGCCGCGGAAGCAGTGTGTAAGAGATGTGTCACATGCCAGCAATTGAACGTAGGGAAAAGAACACCAGTCACAATGAGTCACATTGGGAGGTCTGGGGGGCCTTTCAACCGAATGCAATTAGATTTTATTGAGATGCCAAAGGTCAACCGCCTCAGGTATGTTCTGGTGGTTGTATGTATATTTTCCAGATGGGTCGAAGCATACCCTACACGCAGGTGCGATACACTCACAGTAGCAAAGTTGTTGCTTAGAGAGTTGATTCCGCGCTTCGGGGTGCCGGCCTCCCTGGAATCGGACAGAGGAACACATTTTAACAGCGAAGTTGTGAAGATGCTTTGCTCTGCATTGAACATTGATCAGAAGTTGCACTGTAGCTATCGACCAGAGGCTTCAGGTATCGTGGAGCAGATAAATGGGACTTTGAAATGCCGAATGGCCAAAGTATGTTCATCCACGTCCTTAAGCTGGCCTGATGCTTTGCCCTTGGTACTCATGAGTACGCGTAGCACACCAGACAGGAGGACAGGTCTCTCTCCACATGAGGTTTTAATGGGGAGGGCAATGAGACTTCCGTCTGTTCCAACTACAGCTTTGTTGAACATTACAGATGACCTGATCCTGGATTATTGCAAGGGACTGTCTGACGCCATTCATTCTGTGTCTCTTCAGGTGCAGGCTGCTGAAGTTCCATCTTCAAGAGATCTATGTCACGACTTGTGTCCAGGTGACTGGATCGTGGTGAAGAAGCACGTCCGGAAGAACTGCCTAGACGTGCGTTGGAAGGGGCCCTACCAGATAATCCTGACGACGAATACTGCTGTGAAGTGTGGAGGGCTACCAAACTGGATACACGCTTCCCATACTCGAAGAGTTCCAGCACCCTTGGAAGAAACAGCTCCTCTCACAGATGAAAATCCAGATGTGGACAGCGAACCACTAGAGGGGACCAGTCAAGCTGTGGGGGTGTCTGAAGAGGTTGGGAGTGCCACAGATCCAGAAGAAGAAGAAACACAGGGCGACAGTGAAACTGAAGTTGCCACAGAAGGAGAAAGTTGCTGTAAATACGGCTCAGACACAGATCAAGACAAGAGTGATCAAGAACCGAGTGTGAGGACAAGAAATAGGAGAACAAGGCGTGGAGAAGCTAGTTGGCCTGAAAGAAAGAAGAGGCCGAGCTTGAAGCCAACTCCAGAAAGAACTCTTGCTCCTATATCTGAAGACTCAGATCTGGACGAAGGTGCACAGAGACAGGAACAGGAAGGTCCGAGAAGATCGAGGAGGGTGCGAGTGCCCTGCAGAAGATACGCTACTCCTGAGTGGACCTACCTAGCTGCAGATGTCCAGTGCACGGAGATCCGGGAGGTTGAGGGAAGTGACATTGACCAGTGTTGACCCAATCATAACAGTCGAAATAGTGTTGTTGATACCAGGAGTGGAGGTCGAAGGGTTGCTAACACTCACTATTCCCAATCCTCCTTATCTGAGCGGGATAAGAGACATGGTTTTAAACAGAATCGAATTTCCGACTTTTTGTCCAAGAAGGCCAACACCTGAGGAGATCGTTCTTCGTTTGGAAATATTGGAGTATGTGATCAGAGCCGCTGGAAAACGTATAATTCCAGATTGCTAAAGACTTTGTAAATAAACAGATTGAGAGATAACCTAGCGCCAAGTGGAAGAAGAAGAAATTTAGGGACTCCCATTTAGTGGACGGAGAAGGGCTAGGGTTGTCTGTTGCTACAGAACTCAAAGACTGATCTTACAGAAGGGATTAGCAGCTTCCAGGTGTGGTTCAGAAAGGCTGAATAAGCAAAGAAAAGAGACTTTGTGTTGCTAAAGAAAATCAGAACTACACTGTCTTGAGATCATGGAGGCTGGCAACCCGAACCGCAGGACAAAATGTATAGTAGGCACACTTTTAGTGGGAGTGATTTTTCTTATAGTTTTAGTAGTTACTATATCATATGTAGTGGGACATGAAAATGAAGAGAAAGCAACAAAGGAAGCAAAAAGTGTATCGATACAGAAACCTACTACTGCTAGTCTAAGGGGGGACGATACAGAGAAAGATAAAGCTTTACTAGCAGCAGAGACTCGTAGGTTGCATGTGGACGAATCACAGGGAAATTTAAAATCAAATGCATATGCTAAATTGCTTTATGAATATATTGATGCTATGGAGGCAAAAGCTTGTTACGTTTGCATGCAATTGCCAGCTTCTGTAGACGAAGGTATTAGATATCATCATCTTCCATTGACTTATGGAATCACATGTAGTTTGTTGCTTAGTATATTTTATGAACGTGATGGTTTTGAATATTATTTTTCAAATTTTGATGCTGTTTTACCAGTAGTGCCAAACTACAAGCACTTGAACAAGTGGGATTATTATAAGAATGAAGATAGATTACAGAAATTTTTCATTCCTTGGAAAACATTGGATACTTCACATGCCCGAAGAAATAATTTGACTTGTAAAGTGTCAGAAATTGAAAAAAGGTTTATAGGGCAGGTGGATGATCGGTATAGGAGACAGAAGATTTTAAAGGCTTCAGGCCAATGGAAAACAGATTGGACCGAGGAAGAAAGGTCACACCAAAGAAAGGGTAGTAATGGTCCAATAGCTCTAGATCGAGAGAAGAAAGGGAAACTGTGTATACATAGGGGTAAAACCTATTACGAGAATGTGTTTGCGGGAGACGTAAATTGTGAACATGCTTTCCAATTAGAATATTATACCAAAGACTTCTTGAAGGAAATGCAGGTGATCCCAAATGTATATTTTGTTTGTGGAAGGAATGCATACGTGAAACTACCGGATAATTGGTATGGATCATGTTATTTGGCAATTGTCTTCCCCAAAATATACCATGCAAAGGATTTAGAAATCATAGAGGGAGGAACTCAAGCTAGAGGAAGAAGGGATGTAAACTATGAGGAGGTAGTTGGAGACGTTTTTGGTGCTGCGTTTCCTCTTTTAGGAATAGTACTGAATGACGTCAAGATTAGAAGATTGGCAACAGTTGTAGATAGGTTGTCCGACAGTACTGCTAGATCATTAATTCTGGTGGAGGGAGAGATGCAATCGATAAGGGCAATGGTTCTTCAGAACCGACTTGCTCTAGATGTTCTGTTAGCCAAAGAGGGAGGAGTTTGTAAGGCTTTGAAGGTTCAGGAATGTTGCACTTACATTCCAGACAATTCAAAACCTCTAGAAAAGTATATACGGAACATTACTGAAATTCATCATGAGATTGAGGATTTGACACAGATAAATGTGTGGGAAAAAGTAGGTCATGGAATGGGTAAAGTTGGAGGTTGGTTTGCCAACTTAGGAAAGAGTTTCAATTGGTACATACTGAAACCTATCATCATAATAGTGATTTGTATAATCATCTTGTGGGGATTGGTGCGGCTGTACCAATGGTATAGATCAAATAGGTTGCAGAGATCCATGAGAGAGCAGGAGAGGAGATTAGCTGCGATGCAGGATAATCAGTACAGGAGTCTGAGGGCTCTAGAGATGATGAAACGAGGGAGTACTTCAACAAGTTCCGTTTGATTTAGTTCAAACCTTAGGGATGGTGTTGTGATGGTGATGACTACTAAAAGTCATCAAAGGGGGGAACTGAGAGAGCGTAAATCGAGAAAAAAATAGAAGTGCACCATATTTACAAGCACGTTGCATCAGTTTAGTAAAGATTACATAAGAGTGTCGAATTATAGAAGTGAAAATATATAAGAGTGTTTAATCAAAATAGAATTCATATATCAGGGTGAAAAGCTAATGTAGAAGTGTGTAGAGATCTTAGAATAATGTTGAAATCTCATTTTATGTGGCTGTTGAAGGGGAGAATGTAATTCTGCTAAACGTAGAAATGTGTAGGCCACATGGCAGTTCACAGAGAATGAAAAGTGCTGTTACACTCTCACATGACGGGGATTTCTAATGTTGTTATAATTCAAAGTATTTTTGATCATAGAACTGAAATGTATGTTTTATAGAAGTGTTTCATATAACCATTGTGTGTAATAAGTTAGAATACTGTTTAGACTAAGAAATTTAAGGTTTACAGAGTGCACAGGCCCGTTTCATGTAATTCTAATAGGCCTGAATAGATGAGATCATTTCTTTTGTTCTGCATGTGCTAGTTAGAGGAAGGTCATGTTAAACATAAATTGCGGAGCCTGCTCGATGGTTTACGACTTAGAAGATACGGTGCAGGCCGGAATTTGGGGCCCTCTGTAGAAGTGTCTGTTTGCAGGTGCGAGGAGGTTCCAATCAAGAGAGTGATGAATAGACTTTTGTTCAGGGAGCCAGGCACAGGCCTGGAGGAGGCTTCAGGAATTTCCTGGGGGGTACCGTCCTGACGGAGAAGAGCCTGAGAAGCAAGGTCAACGCTAACGATGGGCCCAGAGGAGTTTCAGCATGGAAAATACCAGAACCAACACCAGGTGAGGGGCGTCTCTAAAGGGCGTTTCTATTGTAAATGTGATTTTGTATTAGGGACAGGACCCCTGGGTGGAGTTAAGGCAAATGATCTGAGGAACCTAAGAGAGCGGATGGGTAGGCAGATAGGTTAACTGCGAGATCGATTCACAACGAAGACTAAGGAAAGTGAGTGATCTTCTTTGGAAGTCACCACGGCTTACACCTTTTTAGGTTAAGATTTTGCTAAGTAGGGATGTCACTTAGTTTAGTGTAGGGACAGTCTAATCTGGATTTTCTTCCTTTCTGTAAATGACTCACAAGTTACAGCTTGTGTCTATTCTTGCAACACTGTTGATTTTTGAATTGGCTTTGGTGATATTCTTTTGCAGACTAAGAGCATTTAGAAAATTTATGTTTGTAGTGATCCCAGTATATCTTTTGAACCTTATTTTAAGATGTTTGTATCTCCAGTTAACTTTGGCTTTGTAATAAACTTTTAAAACTTTTCCATAGTAAGTGGTTCTTTAGAGTGGTGTAAGTCCTTAACTGTTTGACCTAGTAGTGGATTGCCTTTTACTCTAAGACAGGTACCAACGGTTCAGTTGACCTGAGTTGAGATCTAGATCAAATGCAATTGATTAGAAATCCAGCCGTAACATATGTATGAGTGTATGTGTATTTGTGAGCGAGTCTCGTGAAAGGGGAGTGGGTGTGTGAGTGTCTGCATGCGAATGCATGGGTGTAAGTGAGTGTGCATGCGTGTGCGCCCCGCTCCCCTCTCGGTTGTACTGAACGGCACTCGCTGCCTGCCTCTCTGCCTCAGCCCTCCCCCTGCTCCCGGGCTGCTGGGGAAGGCCAAAAGAGGGGGACCAGGAACCGGTACTGCTGCCCCTGGAGCAGCCCAGCAGCAGCTTGCAGCAGCTCGAGGCCATCCGGCAGAAGTAAACCCTCTGCTGGGGAGGGGGTGCGGGTCCCCTGTCCTGCCTTAGGGCAAAGGTTTTCTGTTTTTTTGGAACCAGGGTAAAGTGCAGCCAAATTTTCAGTTTCCGAATGGAAAGTTATGGGCCCTGCGTGTTGTCAACTTGATGGTGTTTTCTTTTTGAAGACAGATACAATAAAATAATAGAATAAATACCCCCCCCTAAAAGAAAAAAACAGAAGTGCCACTATTGAGAAGCAAAAAGCCTACAGCACCTGGTATTCGCAGGCGGTCTCCCATCCAAGTACTAACCAGGCCCGACCCTGCTTAGCTTACGAGATCGGGCACATTCAGGGTGGTATGGCCGTAGGCACGAGAGGCTGCCGGTTCAGGCCTCTTATGCAGACGCAGCCCAGCCCGCATGATGTCGTCACCAGGCTACTTTCAAGTACATTTGCACATTTCCATTTCACACCTGCCCTCCGTTTCAAACTTCCTGCACAGAGCAAAGCACAGCCCTCTCTCGCACTTGCTTATTTGAAACTTTGGCAGAGGCTGGGACCTCCCTTCTTAAGGGGCCGGCACTAACAGCAGCAAGCGCCTAGTCTTGCTTCTAAGGCACTCTACTTGGGCCACTTCTATACGTGCCCTCCTGGGGGCTGGGGGGGCTGCAGGGACTCCCGCTCTGCAGCTGATGCTCACCCCAACTCTGGGGAGGCAACTTCTTCACCCTCAAGCACTGGCTGCTTCAAGTCTCCTGTTGTGTGTTTTTTTTTTTAAATCAAGGACAGGCCCCTGTAGGTGTCTTGGCGCTGAAAAACAGATGTTTATTGTTACCCAACTCAATGGTATTCATTTTATCAACCTCAAATGGATGAAAGGCTGAGTGGACCCGCGGGGATTTGAACCTGTGACCATTAGGTCGAACACAGGCCCCTGCAAGGGACACATTAGTCCACTGAGCCACCAGACCTGGCTATGCAAATAATGTCTATGCCCCGCCCTTCGGTGCCTGCATGTAGAAGAGAGAGTGAGGCGAGGGTCCAAGAAGTGCCGGGGTCCAGGAGGGAGGAAAGGGGGACAAGCAGCACCAACAACCATTTGTGTGTGTAACCTGCCGCTTTATTGAAACAGGTGCCCATTACACTTTATTAAAAACTGGCACTTTGCCTTACAAAACTAAAACCTCTCTAAACATCGAATTACCTGACCCTTTGACATTTCGTCCCCCCACCCCTACGATGCTCACGTGATAAAAAAAAAACACCCTGCAACATACAACAATACATAACTTCCAATACATTAAATAATACACAATCTTATCACATAACATTATAACTCCTACCCTCCCAAGACCTACAATCCTATCTGCCTTCCTGCAACTGTAACTAACGACCCTCTAATGTAAACTTCCCAACTGCTTAACCTTTCCCCGCTCCTGTTCACCAACTCCCCAAACTTAACAATAAACTACCAAACTCCAGCCAAACATGGTCAACTTCAAAAACAACTCTGCCAACCAGGAAAAGGCGGAAGGGTAGGCGATTACACTGCCTCCACCTTTTCCTGCCCCCCCGCACCCATTAACAGTCGCCCTGATGCCTCTCACCCTTGGTTCCTCACTCCCGATGCACAGATGTATGATGATACATCGCCAACCGCAACAACGCCAGCAATGCCCACGCAATTTTTACATCGTAAAAGACATTATATCACAAGCATTCCCTGCGCATGCTGTCCCCACGCTATTGCAGTGTCTCTGCTGTTTTAGGCAAATACAACGCAGTTCACAAAATCGCATGCTATTACATCGTTTTTCCACTGTGTTTGTTAAGTATCTGGGGCGTGTTGTATTGTAATCCTGTAGTGTTAAGTTTGATACAAGTGATCGGTGCCCGCTTCTGTCATCTCCCGTGTTCCTGCCTCCCCTCAAAAAGTTATTTTCCATCTGCCATGTGCTATATGTGCTTTCATACCGAATGTCATTTTCCGTCATCTTCCATCTTCGTCATTGCAGCAACGTTTTTGTTTTGAAAGTTATTTACATAATGTAAAAACATAGTAGAACCATATGCGCGTAAAATAATTCTTATTCAATACAAGTGATCGGTGCACGCATCTGTCATCTCCCGTGTTCCTGCCCCCCCAAAAAGTTATTTTCCATCTGCCATGTCTATATGTGCTTTCATACCGAATGTCATAATCCGTCATCTTCCATCTTCCATCTCCGTCATCGCAGCACGTAGCACTCATGTTGCATCATCTGCTATAGTGCTCATGTCGCATCTTCACGCATGTGGCATGTTATATGATATCTTCCGCATCTAGTGCCTGCTTTTGCCAATATGTTTTTCATCGCAGCACATCATGTCGCATCATGTGCTATAGTGCCAGTCTTTCCTAAAATGTCATCCACGTAGCAATATGTTTTTCATCGCAGCACAGCATGTCGCATCATGTGCTATAGTGCCAGGCTTTGCTAATGTCATTCATCTGCCGTATATGCTATGACGTCATGTTGCATCTGTCACAATCGGTGCGCGCATCTGTCATCTTCTGTGTTCTGGACCCCCCCCCCAAACAAACTTCTTTTCCATCTGCCATGTCATCTTACATCAGTCCTAATGCGCATCTGCCATCTATAGGGAGAAAATTTCGCCTTGGTTTACTGATCAATTAAAACATCTCAAAACCTTAACAAGGAATGCCAAAAAAACCTGGCGAAAAAATAAAGACCCTAACAATCGTAAAATCTATCAAACCCTACATACTAAATATATGAGGGAAATAAAAACAGCGAAAAGAACACACATAGCTGAACGAATAAACAAAGCCGAGAATTCGTCTAAGGAGCTCCACCACATCCTAAAGGAATTCACTTCCTTTAAAAGTCCGCAAGAAACACCAAAAACAAATGAATGGACGGAAGACCTTTCTACGTTTCTAGACGACAAAATCATAAAAATATGTAAATCCTTTGAAATAGAGAATACATCCCTCCAAAACCTGGAACAGGAGCTACACGCAAATCAAGCTGTACACATAAATGATTCATCCCCGAGCTGGTCCACTTTCGATCTGTTGGATAACAAAAAAACTATGCTTTTGGGATGAAAAATCAAATCAGGCTCTCCCAGTGATCAGCTAACCTCAAAACTATTTGCCATTCTTGCCCCAGTGTTAGTAGACCCCTTTTCCTGCCTCTTAAACTCATCCCTGACAGAAGCGGAATTTCCTAAAATTTGGAAGGCGGCAAGAGTTAAACCCATATTAAAAGAACCCGGTGCTGACGCAAACACTTTCTTAAATTACCGCCCCATCTCCTTGCTGCCCTATTCAGGGAAAGTATTGGAGGCATTTGTAAATGAACAGCTGGTAAACTATCTTGAGAAGAACAACCTGCTCGATTCCTCACAGTCGGGTTTCCGTGCTGCCCACAGCACGGAAACAGCCCTGATTGAGGTTGCCGACAACATCAGACTTGCTCTTGACAAACGTCAATCCTGCATTCTGGTGCTTTTGGATCTGTCGGCTGCCTTTGACACCATCTCCCACCAGATCTTGATTAGAAGACTGTGGTCAAAGGGCAGGTTTTAAAATGGTTTATCAGCTATTTGTCAAATCGAACAACAACACTGCAAATAGACGAGACCCTGGCCAGTACTCGGCCTGTCACAAGAGGTGTGCCTCAGGGTTCTATTCTCAGCCCCTCGCCAAAGTCAAGTCAAAGTTTTTTATTTTTGTTTCGGTACTCTTTCGAGGACCACAAAATCATTAAAAAGAAAATACATAATACATTTGCATACAACTTAGTACATTTTCAATGTTATTTTAAAAAATTTATAAATCTTATTACAAACATATTCGTTGGGTGGATTTGCACATATGGAAATAAAATCCCTTGCTTTCGTGATCCTGCAGGACCGATATATTGGCTCTAGGCATGTTAACCTAGCAGTGACAACGACTTTATTTGGACATATAAAGAGCATATGCTCTAAGTTCTGTTTACCCCCCAAACACAGGTTACATTGTGAGGAACAGTTTGGTTTCCAAGGGGAGGTAAAAGATAACAAAGGGAGAATACCCAGACGTAGCATCATGACCGTACGTCGTGCACCATGGGTTAGCGTATATTCCAAATATGGCAATTTTAACTTGTATTCTTGGGAATCAGCATAAGTTTTGTACGTAGATAATTTAGTACAATGTAAATGATCTAACTCATAACTCAATTTTGGAGAGAATGTTTTTAAAAATAGTTTGAGTTGTGCGGGTGTCCAAGAAGATAACATTTCTGCACTAATTTTTGCTAAACAGAAAGCCTCTCCCAAGTTTTTCGCAAATGTAGAGTTAAAATTATCCTCACTAAAGATCTCAATTTTTAGCAGATGTCGTAGGGTGCCCTCTTTGGAGTGCAGAAGGTTATAGGCCCACCTTATGAGGCTTGCTATTGATATTGCAAATGCGCTGGTGATCGTGCATTCGAGCCTTAGGGCCTGTACAGGAGTTGAATTGGAGACTTTCAGTAACTTTTTTAATATTTTCCCTTCGTTGGTATCCATATAACTCCATTGTTTTAAGGGAATATGTTCTGAGGCATAAGATAGAACCGGGGAAATTTTGGCTCTATAGATTTTTATCAGTGCTGAAAAATGCCTGCTTCCTGTCTTCCTATACAAGCGTGATATAGCACCAGCGTGAAGATCACTTTTCCTTTTTAAATGGATAATTTGCTTCCTGTTACTCATATTGGACGAAAAGATTCTTCCAAGATAGACATATTCCTTTGTCTGTTCCAAGATTTCTCTTCCCAGTTTCCATTGGTACTTCACTTCTTTTTTCTTTTTTGTAAATGCAACTACTTTAGTTTTATTTATATTTGGAGTTAAAAAATGATCTTTCGAGTAGTTGTGTAAAGAATCTAAAAGATTTTGAAGACCAAAGGGTGTCAGGTCGAACAAGACAATATCGTCCGCATAAAGTAGACAATGAATCCGTTGAGCTGCCATTTTCGGTGGGGTGCTTTGTCCTTGTTGTAAATGCGACGGTAGGTCGCTCAGGTAAAGGGAGAATAAAATCGGGGCCAACAAGCACCCTTGCTTTAGGCCATTAGATGTATATATTATTTTTGACATGCCCCTCTCACCCCCCATTTGGACTCGGCACCAGGTGTTACTATGTAAGTTCACGATTAACTGCAGTAGAGGCTCTGAAATACCCATTTTCCTCAGCTTCATCCATAGTGTCGACCTATCAACCCTATCGAACGCGGTTGAGTAGTCGATGAAGGCTGCATATATTGTTTGCGATTTCCCGGTTACATATTTATCTAGTAGAAATTGAAAGGTAGCTATATTATCTGTGACCGAATGATTCGATCGGAACCCAGCTTGAAACAGAGGAATTAATCCCATCGAAAATGCCCACAGCTTCAACCGGTCAAGAATTTCTGCCGCGAAGATCTTTCCGCCAGCATCCATTAGGGCAATTTGTCTATAATTGCCAGCTATACTCCTTTTTCCTTTTTTATAAATAGGGATTATTGTGCTTCCTTTCCACGAGTTTGGAATATTCCCAGAGTCGAAAATGTAATTAAATAATGGCGCTAACATCTGACCCCAAGCTTTATGGTCTGCTTGATAGACCTTTATCGGAATCTGATCGGGACCAGATGCACCCGTACTTCTTGCCTTTTTAATATTCAGGGCAATTGACACTGCCGAAGCCCTGGAAAGTTTTATGTCATTATTTTTCTTTTCCTTTTCTTGTTCAGATACCTTTATCAACCATCCCATCGTATTGGGTTTATAGAGATCATTTAAAAATGTGCCCCAGTCTTCTTCTGAGACGGGGATTGCTTCAAGCTTCTTTTTAGTTCCCGCCATCTTAGCTATCAAAGACCAGTATTTACGTTGGTTGCATTGCCTTGCTGCTATTTGGATATCCATCCAGTTGCGATCCTGTTTCAACCTTTCCTGTCTAGCACATTGTCTACGAATTTGGTTCTTTAATTTATTTATTTCGGCTTTATTTGTTGGTTTTTTACACAGGTACTGAACCCGAATCATCCTGTTTAGCATTTTTACCGTTGACTGAATACAATTTTTGTACTTGCTGACGCACTTTCTGTGTGCTGGTCTATCCTGTTTTAATTTGCTTTGTATTGCGTATTTGAGTTCATTTAGTACAGTTTCATAATTCTTGATAGGATCTTCGGAGTGAATAGTGGTTAACAATTGGGTTTGTGAAATTAATACATTCAGGTAGTCCAGATTTTCCGCCCCCCAAAAGATCCGACGCTGGACTAAATTTACTTCTATTTTAGGTTTACAGAATATTGGATCGTTATGGAAAGTGGTTAGTGGCATCCAGAGTGTTGTTAAGCAGAGAAGGGCATGATCACTGTCCTCATTAGGTTTAACAGACAAGTCAGAAATTTGTTCTTTTAACTCGTTCCCACATATAAAATAGTCTAGGATGGAGGAGACTCCATTTCCGTATCTAGTGAATGAAGCTGGCATGTCTCCGTTAACATTTCCATTTAGAATTGTCCCGTTTATACTTGGGAGGAATGATAATAACAGGCTTCCTCTTTTATCCGGCTTCACTCCTTTTGGAAATTGCGGGAGTGCTATTTCCAATGATTCCTCCTTAAATATCGTTGACCATTTCTTTATTTCGTTATTTGATATTTTGGCGTTTAGGTCGCCCATCATAATATATGGTAGGTGATGTTGGTCCTCGAGGATGTTGGATATGGTTTCTAAGAGATGGTCGAATAAAGAGTCATGTTTTTTACTCGGTGGTGCATAGATGTTGAAAAGTAACATTTTCTTATAAGTGTCTGTTGGCTGTAATCTAAGTTGAACTTTGATACATTGTAGGTTGGGCGAATATGTATCAATACTTTCTTGTGACCAGCAGTAGTCTTCTTTCAGTAGGATTGCCATACCTCCTTTCGCGTGACCCCTTTTAGATTTTTTTGCTGGGTTTTCGTAGACATAATACCCTTTTTGCGAAAAGGAGGTGGTGGACCATGTTTCCTGCAAAGCAAGAATGTCTGGATTATCTTTTATAGCACCTTTCATTTTATTGGGAGTTTTCCCGGCCATATTCCATAATGATATTTTCAGACCTTTGCTAAACCTGACGTTGATGTAAGTTATCCATTTTGTTGCCATTTAATACTTCTGGTAACCATGTCCAGGAAAGTTCGCTATTCTCTTTATCTTTTGGGTAAATGTTCTGTGACCACACCGCCCTTTCACCGTGCCTTACTTGTATTTTTAATTTGTCTTTACTCATGTTATTAGATGTGTGTTCGTTCCTTCCTATATTAAGTTTGTTTTCAGTATGGGGTTGTGTAGTTACTATGGCATTTTGTGAGTTGATTTTAATTTCTGAAATCGAAATTACATCATATCCATGTTTTTGTAGAATTTCCTTTTCTCTCATGATTATTCCAGGGAGAACTGGAGAGAAGAATGACACTTGTACGAATTTGGTATTTTCTTTTTTTGGAAAGCGTACTAGGTCTATTTCTCTACTTGTCAGAGCGTTCAAGGAAGAGATTTCTTGCAATAGATGGACTATTCTTCCTCGGTTGAGCGGAATATTGTCAATTGGAAACAGTTCCTCGATAGTTAGATGTTTTGTTTGTTTTCTATCCCACTGCATAGTAGTTTGATCTTGTAGATATTTTACGTTACTAATATTTTGCTCTACTGGTTTACTTATTATTGGCTGACGGTATTCTTCTGCGTTAGGATTCAGAGGCTTCGGCAGCGCAGTAATTTTGGTCAGTGGAGTGATCACCACATTAGCAAAACTGTGTTTTTGAAATTTGAGTTTCTTCCCTTTTTTCTTATGAATTCTTCTCAGTGGTCGCCCTCGCTTTTTCTTTCCCCTATTATCCTTCACTTCGATGATTTTTTCAGTTGTTCCAATCTGTTTAATTTCGTGATCTTTGGTATCCTTCAACAAGTGAATGTTATTTTCAGGGGAAGTCTTACCTTGACCATTCTCAATTTCTTTGTGGGAAAAAATGGGATAATTTTTAATGCTATTTTCAGAGGTATATTCCTTTTCTTCACTGAATAGTTTTTTCAGAGAGTAGATTATGGGGATATTTTCCTTTGATCGTAATTTCTTAAATTCACTCTCCTTTATTTTCGCGTCTGATGTTTGCGTACTTACGCTTTGCTTTCTTTGAGATCTTGATCTTTTTTTACAGCCAGCTTCAGACTGTGCCTGGTTGATCATTACTTGTTCATCAGATGAGACTTTAGGTGATTCTTTTTTCTTTTTTTCTTCCACCAGAAATTTGAGAATGCCTATTTGGACGTCCAGTGTGTCATCTGAATTTGCTAAGATTTGGCCTAAATGTGAGAGAACTGATTCCAGAATGTCTTGAAGGGAAAAAAGTGCTTTAGACAGGGGAGGAACCGAAGCTGGTTGGGTTAAATTAGGAAAATAAAGATCAGTGAGGTTAGATTGATTGGAGTACAGTTTAGGTGATTTATCAGGGGAACTAGTGAGTGGCTGATTTTCTCTTAACGGAGACACTAATTCCTGCTCTTCTTTGTTCATAATGTTATTTATGGAAAGATCATTAGCAGATTCATTATCCTGTTGTCTAATTGGAGTAATTTGCGACATCTCTAAAATTGGTTGAGAATACTCTGCCAAGGATAGAATTTTTGGCTGGTTTATCTCTGAATTTGGTGATACTTGATTATGCGTACTTAATTCAGTAGGTACTTTTGACTGAAGGTCACTATCAATCATTGAAAAAATATGTTTTTTATCTTCTACCGAAGTTCGGAGAGAGGAATGGTTTTTCTCGGAAAGAGTTGAGAAGTATTTGGTTATTGCGGGTGTGTTTAAAATTTGGCCAGGTTTCATAGATTTGTCGACAGATTTTCTAATGGCTGCGTCGGTACCCATACGTTTCATATAGATTGTTCTTGAGCGCAGTTTTTTCAGGGCCATCATTAGGGAGTATTACGATCGAGAAAGCGGGTGGACCTAATCTTCAGGAATCGATGTTAGGGGGGTGGCCCGTCCCGTCCTCGGTCGACCCCGGACGGCCACAGACGGCCCGCCCTTTGCCCGGGCTTAGCCCCGTGCTTTGCCCCGCGCGCGTCCCGCTTAGCGCGTAATAGGGCTTCCTTTTATGATGATGATATGACACCCTATTGGCTGGAATGGGGGTGTGTCTCTGGGAGGGGGCGCGGCTCACGCGGGAAGAGGACCAGCTGAGAGGTGGTGATTGCTGGTCCTCGCAGTCCCGGGGCCGGCGCCTCTCTCTCCACTGCGGTCACCAGGAATAGGAAATGCTCCCTTGACGAGTCAGGTTGGAAATCAGCGCCTCCGCCTCCAATAATCCTCAGGCAGAGCGCTGCAGCACAGTTTCACCAGGGCAAACAAGTTCTGTAACACGAGCGGCACCCGCGAAGCGGGGGCCGCGAGAAGTTATCTGATTAGCAGGGGGTGTGACTCTGGGAGGGGGCGCGGCTCACGCGGGAAGAGGACCAGCTGAGAGGTGGTGATTGCTGGTCCTCGCAGTCCCGGGGCCGGCGCCTCTCTCTCCACTGCGGTCACCAGGAATAGGAAATGCTCCCTTGACGAGTCAGGTTGGAAATTTTTGTACTTGCTGACGCACTTTCTGTGTGCTGGTCTATCCTGTTTTAATTTGCTTTGTATTGCGTATTTGAGTTCATTTAGTACAGTTTCATAATTCTTGATAGGATCTTCGGAGTGAATAGTGGTTAACAATTGGGTTTGTGAAATTAATACATTCAGGTAGTCCAGATTTTCCGCCCCCCAAAAGATCCGACGCTGGACTAAATTTACTTCTATTTTAGGTTTACAGAATATTGGATCGTTATGGAAAGTGGTTAGTGGCATCCAGAGTGTTGTTAAGCAGAGAAGGGCATGATCACTGTCCTCATTAGGTTTAACAGACAAGTCAGAAATTTGTTCTTTTAACTCGTTCCCACATATAAAATAGTCTAGGATGGAGGAGACTCCATTTCCGTATCTAGTGAATGAAGCTGGCATGTCTCCGTTAACATTTCCATTTAGAATTGTCCCGTTTATACTTGGGAGGAATGATAATAACAGGCTTCCTCTTTTATCCGGCTTCACTCCTTTTGGAAATTGCGGGAGTGCTATTTCCAATGATTCCTCCTTAAATATCGTTGACCATTTCTTTATTTCGTTATTTGATATTTTGGCGTTTAGGTCGCCCATCATAATATATGGTAGGTGATGTTGGTCCTCGAGGATGTTGGATATGGTTTCTAAGAGATGGTCGAATAAAGAGTCATGTTTTTTACTCGGTGGTGCATAGATGTTGAAAAGTAACATTTTCTTATAAGTGTCTGTTGGCTGTAATCTAAGTTGAACTTTGATACATTGTAGGTTGGGCGAATATGTATCAATACTTTCTTGTGACCAGCAGTAGTCTTCTTTCAGTAGGATTGCCATACCTCCTTTCGCGTGACCCCTTTTAGATTTTTTTGCTGGGTTTTCGTAGACATAATACCCTTTTTGCGAAAAGGAGGTGGTGGACCATGTTTCCTGCAAAGCAAGAATGTCTGGATTATCTTTTATAGCACCTTTCATTTTATTGGGAGTTTTCCCGGCCATATTCCATAATGATATTTTCAGACCTTTGCTAAACCTGACGTTGATGTAAGTTATCCATTTTGTTGCCATTTAATACTTCTGGTAACCATGTCCAGGAAAGTTCGCTATTCTCTTTATCTTTTGGGTAAATGTTCTGTGACCACACCGCCCTTTCACCGTGCCTTACTTGTATTTTTAATTTGTCTTTACTCATGTTATTAGATGTGTGTTCGTTCCTTCCTATATTAAGTTTGTTTTCAGTATGGGGTTGTGTAGTTACTATGGCATTTTGTGAGTTGATTTTAATTTCTGAAATCGAAATTACATCATATCCATGTTTTTGTAGAATTTCCTTTTCTCTCATGATTATTCCAGGGAGAACTGGAGAGAAGAATGACACTTGTACGAATTTGGTATTTTCTTTTTTTGGAAAGCGTACTAGGTCTATTTCTCTACTTGTCAGAGCGTTCAAGGAAGAGATTTCTTGCAATAGATGGACTATTCTTCCTCGGTTGAGCGGAATATTGTCAATTGGAAACAGTTCCTCGATAGTTAGATGTTTTGTTTGTTTTCTATCCCACTGCATAGTAGTTTGATCTTGTAGATATTTTACGTTACTAATATTTTGCTCTACTGGTTTACTTATTATTGGCTGACGGTATTCTTCTGCGTTAGGATTCAGAGGCTTCGGCAGCGCAGTAATTTTGGTCAGTGGAGTGATCACCACATTAGCAAAACTGTGTTTTTGAAATTTGAGTTTCTTCCCTTTTTTCTTATGAATTCTTCTCAGTGGTCGCCCTCGCTTTTTCTTTCCCCTATTATCCTTCACTTCGATGATTTTTTCAGTTGTTCCAATCTGTTTAATTTCGTGATCTTTGGTATCCTTCAACAAGTGAATGTTATTTTCAGGGGAAGTCTTACCTTGACCATTCTCAATTTCTTTGTGGGAAAAAATGGGATAATTTTTAATGCTATTTTCAGAGGTATATTCCTTTTCTTCACTGAATAGTTTTTTCAGAGAGTAGATTATGGGGATATTTTCCTTTGATCGTAATTTCTTAAATTCACTCTCCTTTATTTTCGCGTCTGATGTTTGCGTACTTACGCTTTGCTTTCTTTGAGATCTTGATCTTTTTTTACAGCCAGCTTCAGACTGTGCCTGGTTGATCATTACTTGTTCATCAGATGAGACTTTAGGTGATTCTTTTTTCTTTTTTTCTTCCACCAGAAATTTGAGAATGCCTATTTGGACGTCCAGTGTGTCATCTGAATTTGCTAAGATTTGGCCTAAATGTGAGAGAACTGATTCCAGAATGTCTTGAAGGGAAAAAAGTGCTTTAGACAGGGGAGGAACCGAAGCTGGTTGGGTTAAATTAGGAAAATAAAGATCAGTGAGGTTAGATTGATTGGAGTACAGTTTAGGTGATTTATCAGGGGAACTAGTGAGTGGCTGATTTTCTCTTAACGGAGACACTAATTCCTGCTCTTCTTTGTTCATAATGTTATTTATGGAAAGATCATTAGCAGATTCATTATCCTGTTGTCTAATTGGAGTAATTTGCGACATCTCTAAAATTGGTTGAGAATACTCTGCCAAGGATAGAATTTTTGGCTGGTTTATCTCTGAATTTGGTGATACTTGATTATGCGTACTTAATTCAGTAGGTACTTTTGACTGAAGGTCACTATCAATCATTGAAAAAATATGTTTTTTATCTTCTACCGAAGTTCGGAGAGAGGAATGGTTTTTCTCGGAAAGAGTTGAGAAGTATTTGGTTATTGCGGGTGTGTTTAAAATTTGGCCAGGTTTCATAGATTTGTCGACAGATTTTCTAATGGCTGCGTCGGTACCCATACGTTTCATATAGATTGTTCTTGAGCGCAGTTTTTTCAGGGCCATCATTAGGGAGTATTACGATCGAGAAAGCGGGTGGACCTAATCTTCAGGAATCGATGTTAGGGGGGTGGCCCGTCCCGTCCTCGGTCGACCCCGGACGGCCACAGACGGCCCGCCCTTTGCCCGGGCTTAGCCCCGTGCTTTGCCCCGCGCGCGTCCCGCTTAGCGCGTAATAGGGCTTCCTTTTATGATGATGATATGACACCCTATTGGCTGGAATGGGGGTGTGTCTCTGGGAGGGGGCGCGGCTCACGCGGGAAGAGGACCAGCTGAGAGGTGGTGATTGCTGGTCCTCGCAGTCCCGGGGCCGGCGCCTCTCTCTCCACTGCGGTCACCAGGAATAGGAAATGCTCCCTTGACGAGTCAGGTTGGAAATCAGCGCCTCCGCCTCCAATAATCCTCAGGCAGAGCGCTGCAGCACAGTTTCACCAGGGCAAACAAGTTCTGTAACACGAGCGGCACCCGCGAAGCGGGGGCCGCGAGAAGTTATCTGATTAGCAGGGGGTGTGACTCTGGGAGGGGGCGCGGCTCACGCGGGAAGAGGACCAGCTGAGAGGTGGTGATTGCTGGTCCTCGCAGTCCCGGGGCCGGCGCCTCTCTCTCCACTGCGGTCACCAGGAATAGGAAATGCTCCCTTGACGAGTCAGGTTGGAAATCAGCGCCTCCGCCTCCAATAATCCTCAGGCAGAGCGCTGCAGCACAGTTTCACCAGGGCAAACAAGTTCTGTAACACGAGCGGCACCCGCGAAGCGGGGGCCGCGAGAAGTTATCTGATTAGCAGGGGGTGTGACTCTGGGAGGGGGCGCGGCTCACGCGGGAAGAGGACCAGCTGAGAGGTGGTGATTGCTGGTCCTCGCAGTCCCGGGGCCGGCGCCTCTCTCTCCACTGCGGTCACCAGGAATAGGAAATGCTCCCTTGACGAGTCAGGTTGGAAATCAGCGCCTCCGCCTCCAATAATCCTCAGGCAGAGCGCTGCAGCACAGTTTCACCAGGGCAAACAAGTTCTGTAACACGAGCGGCACCCGCGAAGCGGGGGCCGCGAGAAGTTATCTGATTAGCAGGGGGTGTGACTCTGGGAGGGGGCGCGGCTCACGCGGGAAGAGGACCAGCTGAGAGGTGGTGATTGCTGGTCCTCGCAGTCCCGGGGCCGGCGCCTCTCTCTCCACTGCGGTCACCAGGAATAGGAAATGCTCCCTTGACGAGTCAGGTTGGAAATCAGCGCCTCCGCCTCCAATAATCCTCAGGCAGAGCGCTGCAGCACAGTTTCACCAGGGCAAACAAGTTCTGTAACACGAGCGGCTCCCGCGAAGCGGGGGCCGCGAGAAGTTATCTGATTAGCAGGGGGTGTGACTCTGGGAGGGGGCGCGGCTCACGCGGGAAGAGGACCAGCTGAGAGGTGGTGATTGCTGGTCCTCGCAGTCCCGGGGCCGGCGCCTCTCTCTCCACTGCGGTCACCAGGAATAGGAAATGCTCCCTTGACGAGTCAGGTTGGAAATCAGCGCCTCCGCCTCCAATAATCCTCAGGCAGAGCGCTGCAGCACAGTTTCACCAGGGCAAACAAGTTCTGTAACACGAGCGGCACCCGCGAAGCGGGGGCCGCGAGAAGTTATCTGATTAGCAGGGGGTGTGACTCTGGGAGGGGGCGCGGCTCACGCGGGAAGAGGACCAGCTGAGAGGTGGTGATTGCTGGTCCTCGCAGTCCCGGGGCCGGCGCCTCTCTCTCCACTGCGGTCACCAGGAATAGGAAATGCTCCCTTGACGAGTCAGGTTGGAAATCAGCGCCTCCGCCTCCAATAATCCTCAGGCAGAGCGCTGCAGCACAGTTTCACCAGGGCAAACAAGTTCTGTAACACGAGCGGCCCCTCGCTTTTTAACGTTTATATGGCCCCTCTGGCCAAACTTATCAGGGCATACGGATTTGACGTGTTATCATATGCGGATGACACGCAAATACTGGTCACCCTCGGCCCTGACGTAAACGACACCAAAAAGCGTTTTAAAATGTGCCTGATAGAGGTAAAAAACTGGATGAGTTTAAATCATATCCAGTTGAATGGCACCAAATCTGAAATTATGACATTTGGGTGAGCAAGCGAACACTGGACCCATGACTGGTGGCCCCCAGAAATGGGGGTGTGCCCCGTCCCAAAAGAATCAGTCCGCAACCTAGGATTCCGCATGGATAACAAATTGTCCATGAAGGACCATGTAAATCATACCGTAGGCACCTGCTTCGGAATCATGCGGAGTCTACGTAAGGTCTTCAAATGGATACCAACAGAAGCACGCAGAACCTTGGTTCAGGGCCTTATAGTAAATAGGCTAAACTATGGTAACTCTCTCCTCCTTGCCATAAATGAATGCCATAGTAGGAAACTGCAAGTTGTACAAAATACAGCTGCTCGTCTGATTCTGGGTTTACCCAGACGATCCCCCTCTTTGCCATGCCTAAAAAGCCTACACTGGCTTCCTGTTAAAAAAAGAGCCATTTTTAAAACCATGTGTTTGGTTCATAAACATATATACGGCCCAGGACCAAAATATTGGAATCAAAAACTGACATGGTACCAGCCTGGTCGACAACTGAGATCTAGTTCCAAGTCACAGCTTACGCCGCTTAGAGTTTTAACTGCTAGAAACGGCGGATGTGCCTTTTCCTTTATGGCACCATCCTAATGGAACAAACTCCCCCTAAACATACGTACAACTACTGAACTCATGAGTTTTCGCAAAAAATTGAAAACATGGCTCTTCAGTTAAAAGTTTCCATTTTTAGGCTCATCCACTTTTTACTAGGACTGTCCGCATGCGCCATGAGACACCCTCGGGATGTGAGATGTTGCGCAATACAAATATCCAGACTAGACTAGACTAGACCATCTGCATGCATGTGGCATGTTATATGTCATCTTCCGCGTCTCGTGCCAGCCTTTGCCAATCTGTTTTTCATCTCAGCACATCATGTTGCATCATGTGCTATAGTGCCAGCCTTTGCTAATATGTCATCTAGGTAGCCATGTGCTTTCATACAGAATGGGTCTCTCAGCCTCGACAATAAAAATGTTTTTACTTTGAGCAAGTGATAATTATCTATAGTTTAAAAGTTATTGACATAATTGAAAAACATTTTATTTTCCATCTCCCATGTCATATGTCATCCATCTTCCATCTCCCATGTCATTGCATAATCCGTCATCTTCCACATATTGTCATAATCCGTAATCTTCTATATCGCATCTGTCATCTGCACGCATCAGGCATAATGCTAGCCATGTGCTATATGTGCTTTCATACCGAATGTCATAATCCGTCATCTTCCATCTCCGTCATCGCAGCAACTTTTTTATTTTGAAAGTTATTTACATAATGTAAAAACATAGTAGTACCCTATGCGTGTAAAATAATTCATATTCAATACAAGTGATCGGTGCACGTATCTGTCATCTCCCGTGTTCCTGCCCCCCCCAAAAAGTTATTTTCTATCTGCCATGTCTATATGTGCTTTCATACCGAATGTCATAATCCGTCATCTTCCATCTCCGTCATCGCAGCACGCGTTGGCATTGCTAGCGATGTTAATGTCAATGCGCATTAGTAGCATGCGTTGTAAAGCCTCCTGCGATGTGAAAGTCGCATTGTGATGGCAGCGCATGAAAACACCGTTGTTGTAGTGGGTGTTTCCCCCGACGCACACCCAACAACCTGGACAAAACCTCCTATAACTCTAAAAGATAAAGGTCCATGCCCAAGCGGGAAAGGTGAACCCCGTCACCCCGAAACAACTCCGGCACATCGTACCTAATGTCCCGATGCCAAACCTGTGAAAACCCCAAGGGCCTCATTTATGAAAAGTGACGCATCGCTGCATGAAAACATCAATGCGTCACTATACATTGCGCCCTCCTTGCAACACCAATGATGCGTCATATTTACAGTATGACGCATCATTGCGCAAGGAGTTACAGATACGTCAGTATTTCTGATGCATCTGTATGGCACAAAAGTGACGCATTGCTGGAGTGTGTCACAAAAGTGACGCAACTCCAGCAATGTGTCCTTTCACATGGGGCAAGCATCATGTGAAAGGGCCTGCGTCAGTCTTACGCCTGCTGTGAGTCAGGCGAAAGAAATTGACGCATTTGCGTCCTAGAAGTGGCGCAGTGAAATCTTATAGATTTCACTGCGTCACTTCTATGACCTTTTCCTGTGTCAGAACGCCCCCCTGCATACATTATACCTGGCGCAGGTATAATGTAGCGCAGGGGTTTACAAAGTGACGCATCTACCTAGATGCGTCACTTTGTAAATATGGTGCAACAAGGCACATATTTTACGCTGCTGGTGCGTCACAAAAAGTGGCGCACCGGCATCGTAAAAGTGACTCACGGCCTCATAAATGAGGCCCCAAGTGCCTACAAAAATTAACCATCTCCACATTGATCTTCCTCCTGGCTTTATCCACCGCATGAGGCCTCATCGCCCCTCTCCAGACCCTCCGCGGAACAAACTCAGTCCAGACCACCGTACACCCAGACCACCGCCTCTTAATTTCCTCCAAGTCCTTTTTCATGGCCCTCATCAAGACCAACCCCGTCTCCTGAACCATATTATTCTCACCCAAATGGGGAACCAACACATCAGGACATCTACCCGCTACCAACAAACCGTTAAGCGTTCCCACCAACTCCTTCCAACGTATACCCCCTCTCCCAAACCAACAAACCTTAAAAACAGCAGGATTAAACCCCAAATTTTCCCCAAAATAACTGTCCCAGGTTTGCACCTGAGCCCGCTTAACAAAAGAGTGGCACACTATACACACTTCCATATCACGGGCAAGGGGACCAGCCACGGAACCTGAAACGAGAAACAAGAGTAAGTACACAGGCCACAAAAACAACTGCGCTATCATTGGTCAGCCTCGCCACGCACATATCGCCTGTAACAATCGGACGACCACCTCCCCAAGCGCATGATGTACCCTCGCCCCCAACCCCCTGTGCGCCCCTCCCATCCACCCCCAGCAAAGCCAACGTTTTCCGCAACACTGCCAACAGCTGCGATCCTGTCACCCCCCGCCCATCCGGGTACAAAAAGACCAACCCTTCTGCTGGTTCCCTCGCCCACCATTTCAGCCCCCACCGTACCGGGCACACCTCCCCCAAGGCCACCTTCCCCAACGATACCCACCTGCCAACACTCCTCTGGTCTGTCTTAGACTTCCTCAACCAAAGGCTTACCTCCTCCTCCCCAAAAGCCACTTCCGACCACCTTATCCCAGTACCCTTTTTCGACTCCAGCAACTCAGACACCCGAAAGGCCCCGCGAACATTCACTCCATTAAGGTAGTGAACAAGCAAGCCTCCCCCACATCCCTGCAAACCAAAGGCAAGGCTCCTACCACCCTCCCCAACGAGGCCCACGACAAGGGTAGCCAAACCTGACCCAACTTCCCACACTCCCGGGCCCAACCTTCCAGCATCCACAACCCGAGCTCGCCCGCGGCCGGTGCATAGCCCCACAAGAGTTTGCCCATGAAGGCAATACCCGCCAGCTTGCCCGCTATCGTGATCTGCGTGGGACCTTTGCAGATGAGCGAATGGATATACTGTATAACATCCTCCTGTCTCTCCTGCCCTGGAGCCCGCCGTAGCGCCCCGGATGCCACAAACTCCCCCTTGCAGACGCATACGTTGTCCTCGTCGACTCGCCAAGGACCCTAGAACCAGCTGCAACATCCTGTGCTGCCTACGTACCACAGCTGAGGAGGCATGCATGTCGGGTCTCGATCCGTGTCCTTGGCTAACCCACGGAATCTCCCCCATTGTGAACGAGACAAAGCATCCGCTATGTCATTATTGATCCCAGGCACGTGCACCGCGCGAAAAGCAATGTCATGGCGCAGGCAACCCAGCACAAACACCCTCAGCAGTTTCAGTACCTGTTCATCTCTGGCAGACTGGTGATTCACCACCTGCAACACCACCATGTTATCCACATGAAAGGTCTGTGGGCCAACACCTCTCCCCACAGCGACACCGCCACCACCAGAGGGAAGAGCTCCAAGAACGCAATGCTCTGCCCTCCCCCTGCCCAGTCCGGGGGCCACTTCTCCGCACACCATCTCCCCTGCCAGTAGAGCCCAAAACCGTCGCTCCCTGGCGCGTCCGAAAAAATCTGGACATTCCAGACCAGGTCATCCCCCCTCTGCATGGGGACCCGTTACAATTCTGCAGAAAAAAACTGCCACATCCACAGGTCCTCGCGAATGCCCGCAGACAGCCTCACGTGGTGATGCGGAGGCCTCCGCCCCGCCAAGGCCCTGCACCAACCTCCTACAAAACGTCCGACCCACTCTCAACACTCTGCAAGCAAAATCGAGGTGCCCCAACAGCACCTGTATCTCCAAAACCGTGACTTTGTGCCTTGCCAACATGACCTCCAGCAGCCCCAACATCTGCTGCTTCTTTTCCACTGGTCAACAGGCCTCCATGGTCCCTGAGTCCAGCTCTATGCCCAACAATGACAGCGTCGTGCCCGGCCCCACTGTCTTCTCTGGTGCCAATGGCACGCCCAAGTCCTCCATGATCTCCTGAAACCTTTCCAGCGCAACTAGGCAGTCCGTGGTGTCTGGGGACCCGACCAAGAAAAAGTCCTCCAGGTAGTGAGTTACTCCTTGGTGACCCGTCGGTTCCATGAAAAACCATTGCAGGAACGTACTGAAACACTCAAAAAGTGCGCAAGACATCAAGCAGCCCATCAGCAATGCCTTATCCACATACCATCGGCCGTTAAACTGGATCCCCAGTAGGCCCCAATCTTCTGGGTGGACCGGAAGCAGCTGGAGCGCCGACTTGATGTCGCACTTTGCCATTTTTGGCGTTGCACCCGCGGCCACCACCAAGGCCATGGTAGCGTCAACCGATGAGTAAGACACCGAGGTCTCCCACTCATCAATGTAATAATTTCCCGAGCCACCTTCAGGCCACGACAAATGTTGAATGGGGTGAAACTGCCCCGCCTCCTTCTTTGGTACCACCCCAATGGGAGACACAATCAAATCCTCCAACGGCCAGTCCTCAAAGGGCCCCGCCATGCGGCCCTGACTGACTTCTTTAACCCGTTTGCACTGCACCACCTCCGGGTGCTCCTTGGCAGACTTCAAATTGTCGGCCCATCTCCGAAGCCGTGGCCCCTTATAGCCCAAATGAAATTCTTCCAAAAACCCGGTCCGAAACCGATCCGCGGCCCCTTTGTTCAGGTAACCCTGCGATTCACCTTAACTGGAGTACGAGCCCTTTGCCCAGACCCCTTACCCCCTCTACCACCTCCAAATTGCTGGGTGTTCCCCGTCCGAACTCCCCCAGCCTGATTTTGTTGACCTCCTTGATGCTGCCCAGAGGACCCGCAACATCTAACCAAGGGGTGGCCGTACTTACCGTAACCTGAACATTCATGCCGAAACCAGCAGAGTTACCTAGCGCAAGCCCCTTTATTGTAGTCCCAACAGGACCCCACGAACGCCGGCTGAGTTTTGGCCCCTGACCCCATCCATCCGCGGGTGGGGCGCCCCTGAAAGGGCTGGTAAATAATGGGCAACCCGCTTGCTGTAAAGATGGTCTTACCTGACCCAGCCAGCCCCATCGTGTGCTGCCATAAATTGGAATCAAGCTCACCCCATTTCCCCTCGGGATCCCACGCCATCTGAGACCTGAACTCCTCATTATACTGGGCCCACGCATACCCACCCCCATGATCTAGGCCTTCCTAATGACGTCCATGTAATTAAACAAGGACCCGACCGCTCTGGAACTTTTTCGCAATAAACGCTGGCGGAAATTAAAAAGGCCGCCGTCCAATTTTCGATCGTGAGATGCACCTTCGGCCTCTTCTGGAGTTCATACTTCTCCTCCTTCGAACCCTCCTTCGCCCTCACCTCCCGGTGCAACAGCTTCAGCAACTCCACATACTCCCCCTTCCAGATGCTTTCCTTAGTAGACATCATCAAATGCTCACCTAACGGCTTTGTAAGCCCCATGTATGGGAGCCGCTTAATTTTTAGTTCTTTACTCTCTGGCTTCGCTGCACCTTCTCCAGCCGCCCCCATACCCGCCGTGCCAGCCCCGCTCGCAACCCCACCTGCACCACCATCGCCAGCGCCTTCATGCCCTGACCCTGAGGGCCTCGCGTCCGCCTTCTTGTGTTTGTCCTCCAACACCTCCCCATCACCCCATCATCGGGGCCCACTCCTTTATTCACCACATACTTCCTCTTCCTCAGACGATCCCCCCATCCCCCACCTCCCCTCCCACCCCCACCGACACCATGCGCGCTGCTCGATTACCTGATGCCAATAATGCCACACGCCGCTCCTCAACCCTCTGATCCAGGGACGCCGTCCTCGCCTCCCAGTGAGATGCTCGGGCTGTTCTTTCCCGCGGGCCCCGTGACACCTGCAACACAATACCAACACTGTTAGAGGACACCCCACCGCCCTCACCATCCCTCAATTCCCCTTCTTCCAAGCTATCCTCATCCTCAATTAACTGTACCCCGCCGTACACATAACTCCTCCCGGCCGGAGGCGCCGACTGCACCCTGCCCGAAACAGCAAACACATCCTGCACCCCTCCTAAACTCGTAAAAACATCTTATGCGGTGCTCCTCTTCCGGCGTTGCCCCCCAAGCCGTAGTGGCCCTGTGCGTGGAGGGGTCGGTGAGCCCGCCATGGGCCTACTTCTGCTGGCCGCGACTGGATCCCCTGCCGGTGCCGGGCAAGCCGCGGGAGGCTCATCCCTCCCTTCACCTTGGCGCCGAGGGGCCGTCCCAAGCCCTGCCAAGTCCGGAACCCCACGGCGTACGTCCTCCTGAAAAAGAAACGGTAGGTCTGGTGTGCTGGGTCTCTCAAACTGAGCCTCCCCACCGCCTCCACCATGCCCCCCCACCAACCGCCTGCCTACCGCCCACGGCCCTCAACATCCACCTGACCCCCCGCCTCATCCCCTCCCTCCTCCTCATCACTCCCAACCAACCCCCAACCCTTGCCCCACCCTCATCTGAAGAAACCCCCCAATCCCACCCTCCCTGCGCCCTCCCTGCGCCCTCCCTGCGCCCCTCCCACCTCTTCTACCCCAACCCCGGAATTCCCTCCCCACCACGAGGGGCCCGCCACCTCACCGCCTCGCTGCACCTCGCCCGCGCCAATCCCCGCGCCTCACGTACCCCCTCCTCCCAGGCATCCAAAACATCCTACCCCTCCCACTCCCACTCACTGTCCTCGGACTCTAAGAGCAAAGGGGACATCCCCCCAACCTCCGCACGCTCACCTTCCCTTCCCCCAGACACCCCTCTTAATACCTCCCCCTGCCGCCCCCCCTGCAACCCACCCCGTTCTCCTGCATCCACCTCTGCCCCCTTATCCATCTGTGGCCAACTGAGACCACACCCTGCACTCCCCTACTCTCGCCCTGTCCTGGGTTAAACCGCTCCGGGGGATGGGCTATCCTTCCTCCCAGCATGCCTCTTAGGCCCTTCGCCCCCTGTCACAACTGGCCCCTTCCCCCCTCCCCCCACGGGAGTCCTCCACTCACTATCCCCCCTGCTGGGCCCGCCCGCCCACTCACGGCCGCCCCTTATCACCGGGTTGGCCAGACACCACAGACACCACAGACTCTTCCCGTAGCGAGACTCCCCTCCCCCTCGCTGCACGCCTCGCGGCCTTGCTGGGGCCCTCGGCCTCTTGCTTCAAGGCCCGCGCAGTTGGCCGCATCACCCCCCTCCCCGTCCCTCGCATTACGACCGTCCCTGAAGGACTGGGGTGGTCACCTTCTATTTGGCTCTGCTGTGAGGAGCCGCCGCCGACGCCCCCCTCCCGTGGCCTGCTCCCGCACGCTACCCTGCCTCTTTCCCGCCGTGCCTCCTCTGCCTGCTGCGGTGGCGGTGAGCCGTCTTCGGCTGCACCTCCTTCCCGTCCACTACCCGGCCCCCTTCCCCGATCAGATCCATAACCAGGGCCGCGCCCCCGCCATCCGTGCGGCCCTGGTCCCTGACCTGCACACGCGCCATCTTGCGTGGCGGCGAACAGGCCAAAACGGCCGCCGCCACGTCCGCAGACGTGCGCCTTACTGGGTGCTCCGGGCCCTGAGGGCCCACCAGCAAATCCATCCGCCCAGCTTCACTGAGCAGGCGGATGGCTTCAAGCACTCTCACGTCATTACAGGCCATCATTAAAACCACTCGCCAACGCAGAACCAAAAACAAGCCACAAAACGCCACCAGCTTCGCCAAAAAAGACTACAGCGCTCCCAGCCACCAAGTCACCAGAACCTAAAATGGTGGGTGGGGCAACGCTGACCCCCTTGAAATAGCCTTTGGCTACATTTTCAAATTGGGCTGCCTTTGGGCTACTCCCATGGCAGCCCAAAACAGCAAAATGGCTGCTCCCTGCTCACCCCCTCCCCCTCCCAAATCTGCCCAGGTGGTAGACCTCGCGATGCTCGGCTGCCCCCCAAACTCCCCATGTCACCGGCCTGGCTCTCTGTCTCAGTGGCCCCCTGCTCCCGGGCTGGCTCGGACAGCCTAGAGAGGGGGGACCCGGAACCAGGGCCGGCGCAGCCCATCAGCAGCAGCAGCTTGCAGCAGCTCCCCAGCCTTAGATGGGGGGTCTCTGTTATGTCCAGTGGTAGAAGTGGGCAGGATCAGCAGGGCACGGCATGCCCCTACTTCTTGAATTTATTTGAATCTGTTCCCCTACTTTAAAAATGTTTTAAAGTGTCCCAGGATGGCAGAAATATGCAAGGCCTAGGGATAAGGCTCAACGTTCGGGCCCTTCCGAGACGGGTGGGGTGGGCAGAGAAGGAAAAGGAATCTGTCTTTTCCTTCTTGACCAGAGAAGACAAGGACAGAATCAACTTCTGCTCTGCCACTGCCAGCTGACTCCCCCACCCTCTTTCTTACTCTTCCTCCCTATCTTTCTCGCTTCTCCTCAGGTACTGAAAGCCGTGACTTCAAGAAATTATCATGACTCCCTCTTTCCTCTCCTTTCGTTTATTTGTTCCTCTGTGAAATGTATCCAAAAACTAAAAAACCTTTACCTGGAAATGTCGTCTTTTTCGTACATTATCATATTCCAAAGTTCAGCCTTGGGATCCAGAGACATAAAAGGTCCTAAATGTGAAAAACGAAAGAAAGAAAAATAGAGAGGTCGCAAAATGGCAAGATTGATTTTTATTCAGACCCATTTTACAGAGTTTGTCAGTAAAGCGCTACTTTTGTTTTATCGTCTTTCCCTGGGTGGGGAAGTGCACCATTCCTGGAGGTACTGTGCAATATCTGCTTGATGGGTAAACAAATAGTGCACTGTGACTCTGTGTTCAGGGATGTGGTCTTTTTAAGACATACTTTATATGTTTTGTAAGGATATAAGCAATCAGATCCCACAGTTCGACATAAAGTTCCACTGGGAGACCATCATTCCCGGGTGTCTTGCCCCTCTTAGAGGTTGTGGCGGCCAAGTGCAGTTCTTCCAGGGTGAAGGGTGTGTTCAGGCCCTCTCTCTCTTCCGGGCTCAGTGTCTTTGAGATGCCCTTGAGGAAACTATCCGCCTGGGCTCTCTCTGACGCCACCGGTGAGTAGAGTTTGCCGTAAAAGTCGGTTATGACCTTCATGACTTCCTCCTTCTCACTTTGGAGGATGCCCTCCGAGTCCCGAAGCTCCACCAGCGGTGTGTGGGTTGAGTGAAGGTTCTTGAAGAAGAACGAGTTGCATTTCTCGTCCTTCTCGAGGTTCTCAGTTCTGGTCCGGAAGATGATTTTCCTGGATTCTTCCCCGAAATGCTCTGCGAGCCCTTTCCGGGTTTCCTCCAGGTCGTCATCCACGTCCCAACCTCTGAGCTCGAGTTCGTACAGTTGCTGCAGTTTGCTCTGCAGTTTCCTGAACGTCCTCTTCTTTTTCCGTGCAGCAGCTCTGCTTGCATCCTAGAAGAAGCTCCGGAACCTGTCCTTCACCCATTCCTACCACTCGCTGGCAGAGTGAAAGAGGCCCTTCATATCCCCCCACTCTACATACACGGTTTTGAGGTTCGCCACTAACTCCTCATTTTCCAGCAAGGAGCAGTTCAGCTTCCACGATCCTGGGCCAGTGGGGAACTTCCCAGTAAGTTCCCCCTCGAAACTGACTGCTCTGTGGTCAGAGAAGTGGATGGCGACCATGGAGCTTCGCCCAGGCTTTACTGTTGGGGAGGTGAATAGGAAGTCGATCCGTGAACGGCGTTTGGCCCCATGCTCCCGATGATGTCTTGGAGGGACGCCTCACCTACCCTCTCCACCAACAGCCTGGACGTCACATCCATCCCTGCAGAGCCAGACCCACCGCGTCCCTCCAGCTCTACTATGCAATTGAAATCACCACCCGTTAGAATGGTTCTGGAGGTCACGAGTTGCATCCGGAGCACCCTGAACATCTCGAGTCGCTCATTCTTCTCAGGGGGGCATAGACATGGATGAGCCTAACGCGCTTACCTGCCCACGAGCCGTCCACGACCAGCACTCTGCCGTTGACCTGCTCGGTGACCTTGTCCACGGTGAACTGCCGTCCCCTGATTAGAATGGCCACTCCAGATGATATACAATCGTTCCCTCCAGACCAGAAAGATAGCCAGTGCATCCACTGCCGTTCGAGCTGGCTGTACGCCAGAGCGTACGGAATCCCGCATTCCTGCAGAAAGTAGATATCTCGATTCTGTGTAGCCAGGAAGCCAACATGCCAACCCGCCGAACCTGATCCTTCACGCTTCTAACGTTTAGTGTGAACAATGATATCACCATTGCCTCCGTGCTATCAGTCAGTACTCTGTTCTGAACCTACTGGGGTTGAAGGCCCAGGTGTGCTCTACTTGGAGTCCTGAACCACCTGTTGGTTCTGCTCTCCCCCTTCTGGGGTTTCCTCTGTGCTCTCGATGTACACTTCCGTATTGACTTCTGGGGTCCACTCTGCTGCGTCTGGTGGGGGGCTCACCATGCTGAGCTGAAGAAAGATTTCTTGGAGGACCGTCCTGATCTCCGCCAGGCCCTTGTCGTCATCTTCGTCTTCCATCTCAGCATTGGCTTCGTTGATTTCTGTGTCGCTTACCAAGATGACTTCGTTGTCTTCCTCCTCGACTTCGGTGCCTGCTATGTTCACTTTCTTACTGGCCAGGAAGTCTTCTTTGCATGGCAATTTCCTCTTATTGGTGTTCCCTCGCTGGGGGGCTCGTCCTGGTATTGTCCCTTCCTCCAATGTCTCTGGCTTGGGGCTGGGCTGTGATGAGCAGTGCCGATTTACCTTCAGTCTGGCGCTGGTGCGTCTCTCTTTTTCTTCTTCTTTATCTTTTGTGGCCTTTTGGTGCAGCGTCTGTGCCCGGACTTGGCTCCATGGCTCCTGGGTGCCATCATCCTTGTCTTCGTTGCTTTCCTCGGGTTTCCCCTTCTTCTTCCCCTTTTTCTTCTTTTCCTTCTCCCCCTTTGCCTTTGCAGAGTCTTCTGTCTCCGACTCCACTCCCTTGCCTCTGCTTCTGGTGTTGGGGCAGTTCCCTCTGGGGACTCCTCTGGTGGGGATCGTGGTGGTGCTCCATCCTCGGGCCGTCCTTGGGTTGGTGGACTTCCTCGGCTGTTGACATCCTAGTCGGTGGTGCTGGTTCCTCTGCTGCGGGTGGCACTGCCTTGGGGTCCTCATGGTGGTTCGTGCCTGTTCCTGTGGGTGTTGGTTTCCCTGGAATTTGGCTTTCTTTGTCTCCGTTCCTGGGGGCTGCTGGTGTCTTTGCCACCTCGCTTCTGGCTTCCTTCAGGAGGGTGTTCAGTTGTGCGTTGGATGCTGGGGAGACCATCGGTCTGGGCTGTCTCAGTCTCCAGGCTGGGGTCCATGCAACGGCCACTGCGTAGCTCTTCGGCAGGTGAGACATGGGGCATCGGTAGTAGGTGAGGCCCTCACCTACTCAGAGGTTGCACTTTCTGATCCCGCTGCATGTGCTTGCTTTGTTTCCGGACTGCTTGCAGATTCTGCAGAACTTCTTTGGGCAGTCCTTGCCGGCGTGTCCCACGGCCTCACACTTCCTGCAGGTGAAGAGTTGTCCTGGGTATCTGATCCTCCCTTCGTCGGCTCCCAGGTAGAAGCTTGCTGTTGGGTGGTTCAGGCTGTCTCACCCTTTAGGGTCCTTGTGGAGGTCGATGGTAGCTTGCCAGGTTGTGTTCCAAACTCCGTTGTTGTCTCTGACCTTTGTGGGTCCATTCTGGATGGTGCCGTACCTCTGGAGAAGCGACGCGTTGTCTCTGTCTGGGATGTGGGGGTTGGTCGTCTCAACCGTTACCCTCTTCTCCGTGGTCTCCGGTGCCAATCCTGTCGTCAGGCTTAATTTGCTGTATGGTGCCTCCTTCTTCTTCCCTTGGAAGAGGTCCCAGTACTTCCTGAAGAGGGCCTGGGTGACAAAACTAAGGAGGAATATCATGCCTGAGGCGGATGCCTGCCAGCTCAGTACATCAGCCATTGGGACCCCTTCTGGTTTCAGCACCTTGCTGAGAATCAGGTCTCGCACCAGTCTTGGCCCTGTCTTGTCGAGCACCTCCCACCGCATGACCTGGGCGTGCTGGTGGGAGACGTTGTACCCATTAAAGGGTTCGGGCTGTCCCTTGCCTGGTCCCTGCCTCACCCCTCCCTCCACTCCCTGGTTTAGCAACCCCGGTTTGTTCAGGTGCACCTGTTTTAGTCTTTGATTATTCAAATGTTGCACAAAGGGTTCATTTGTATAGAAATCAATTCTTTTTATTATAGAGAACCCCCAACCATGGTATTACGTTCTAAATTCAAAGTTTGTGTTTCTCCAGACCAATCACTATAAAACTATACTGCCTACTAGTATGGTTGTCTTGTGACTCCTCCACCTTGTAGTCCTTAGTCTTATGTAATATTTCTTATACAGTGATTTACACATGTATGATTGTTTATGTGTAATGTGTGTGATGTAAAGTGTTCTGACACCCTACATTGGTATCACTGCTGGTGTTGTAAATCAAATTAAGTGAATCTGAGCGAGAGTGTGGTTATGGAGGTTTGAGGGATACATGGCAGAGGGAGTCATTTGGGGGTACCAACAAACATTGCCGCACAGGGCTCCACCAGCACTAGCCGCGGCCTGTGCAGGTAAAAGTGATGGGGCCGGGTTGGGGAGTTTTCGACATACGACCACGGGAGAAAATTAAATAAATAATTATTTGTCCCTCGTCATCGTCTGTTGAAATCTCCACCCCCCAACCGGCCCCACAGCCCGACTGCTCTTACCTGCATGGGCTGCGGGTGACCAGCACTAAAGCCGGTCCTGCCCTTGAGGCCAGTCCGCCTCACCCATCAGAACCTCCATTGGCCTTGTTTCAGCAGTAGTGGTTGCAACTCACCAGGAGTTGGCAATGCAGGATCTGCACACATACCAAACTTTAAGGTCTCTGCTTCATGCACAAGCACTTTTAACATGTGCGGTCTGCTTTGGGGCCACTAGAATTATGTCGCAATAGAGGACAGAATTATGCTGCAGTGTTGCCTAAATTATACAGCAAAAAAAGGCTTCTGCATAATGCATTATATTTACTGATACTTTATTATTTTGACATTTTTACACCTGCTAACAGTCTCTGCAAAGATTTTGCCTTATTAGTAGCAGTGTAACATACAAATGCAGCAGTGAGAAAGGCATCAGCAAACATTTGCACAGGGATGTCCTCTTCACAGAAACACAAGTCACATTTTTTGTAACTTTTGATCCATTCGAGCTACAATTTATAAGTTAAAATCTTCAAATTATTCAGCTGATGATGCATTATGTGGCAAATATTGCAGAGACATAATTGTATAGAAAACATTTGCAAACTAGGATATTTTGCCATTGATGTTTGAACTGTTCTTGTGGGAAAAGGGAGAAGTGCTGATGACAGAAAGTGCGTGGCTCAGAGAGAAATTGCTTGTGCTTCTACTTTTAAGTGTATTTGGGACATTCTGTGATTGGAAACATATCCCACTTTGTGAATGTATTTTAATGTCAATGCCTCATATTACACCTTAAAAAAAAGTGTATGCATTGGTTGAATTAAATAACACAATAAGCTGTAACTGGGTAGTTAAATGCCAAACAAATACTAAATATTAGAATGATTTGCTCTTTCTGGTCACACCTCTGACTCCGTCCACTGACGCAATCCTTAGGTTATTCCTGCCCTCTGATTCTACGCCCACAGTTTGCTTGCTTTTTTCCCCCACTTCGACCACTGGTTCTGTTTTAGGGCAAAGGTTTTCTTCATTTTCTTTCAGTTTTCGAATTTACAGTTAAGGGCCATGCATATTGTAAACTTCATGCCGATTCTTTATAAATAAATAAATAAATAAATAAATAAAAAAAAGAGAGGAGAGATGAGGTGAGCAGAATATATATATAGATTTTTTTTTTAAATGCTATTAGCGAGGAAAATTAGATGTGATTGTGCAAGGACCGAGCACGGTGTCAGCGAGTGGCAAAATGCCTACAGCACCTGATATTCCCAGGCGGTCTCCCATCCAAGTACTAACCAGGCCCGACCCTGCTTAGCTTCCGAGATCGGACGAGATCAGGCGCATTCTGGGTGGTATGGCCGTAGGCACGAGAGGCTGCCGGTGCAGGCCTCTTGCGCTGACAACCCCCTCCACTCTGGACCGTGCTGCGCTGCACCTCACTTGCACGCTTCCCTCCAACAACTGCCCTCCCTTTGCAAGCTTGCTACAGATAGCCAAAGAACAGCCCTCTCTTCCTCCAGCCTTGCACTCGCTTCTTTTCCAATCACACACAGGCTCCGACCTCCCTTTAGGTGCCAGCCAGAGAGCTAGCAAAGCTTGGTGCAAAGCAGCAGCCTGGGCTTTGCACCAAGTTCCCTCAGCTTTCTTTGCACTGGCCTTTAAGGCACTCTATCAGGCCACCACTCTATGTGGCAGCGGCTGCCAGAGTACAGCTTTCCAACTCAGGCTCGCCCGCAGTTACATTGGGGTGACAAGTTTTTTTCTATGCAGCTCTTCCTGCACGTTTCCTATTCGTTTTTAGGTCGAGGTATTTATAGCTTTGAACTATTGTACGGGAAACAACACTCTTGAACAAGCGGATTCCTCCCAATGCATGTTGTCTACTGAAGAGTGACACTTCGCCAGGCGCGCGCTTGGCCTGACACCCCATCCCCATATGCTGGTTCCCTACCACTCGCTCGCTCCCCTGCTCCCCCGCCCCCCTAACCCCCATCCGCCTCGCACACCACCATGCTCCTTCCCTCCCACATCTGCACACCCCATATGCTGGTTCCCCCCCATTCGCTCACTCCCCCTGCTCCGCAGCCCCCCACCCCCATCCGCCTTGGTCTCAAACAGAGGTAAACAAGCTTGTTTTCCTCTACAGCCTTCGCATTTCACCTCACTCTTTCTCACCGGCCCACTCCCTTCCCACTCCCTTTAATTTTGACCCTACTGTGGTAAATAAATAAATAATTACTGGTACTATATTTTCTATGCATTAACTAAAAAGGATAGCTCAATAAATAAGAGGCAGAATCCGGGGTATCTGAGTCATACGGGCTTTAATTAGATGGCTCGAGCCAATGGACCATCGGGTTCCATCACCTGCGAAGGTTCAGGAAGGGACAGACACAAGGAAAGGGGGAATGGCAGCTGCAGCATCTCATTAACATCATACAGTATATATAGTAAAACAGTACAATTGCATTGAATACAGTAGGCGTAACAAGTGACAAACGGAAGATAAGAACATATGGGCGTGAAAAGAAGGCGTGCACAGGGCGTGCACGGAGACATGTGATGTAAACGTCACAGAAGTGTCATAAGTGGGTGGATACATGGAGGGGGCTACCTGGGCAGCTGGAACCTTTAACCTACTGGTGCGCGCAAAACGGGCCATGACGTGTAACTGGGGAGAGCTGGGGGCTCTGACTTCTGGCACTAGAAGAGGAGACTAAAGTCTGGGATGTCAGGACGACATGTACCTATAGCATATCTGATATCTCGTGTTTGGAGAACATGTTGATAGAATCTAAAAGTCATCAGGGTAAAGGCTACTTGTCACTAAGGCTAGTGCATGCATATATTTCCTAATGTATTGCGTGTGCTAGGAATCTTCTATGGACATTAATTCAGTAATTCTCTTGCATGGAGACAGGAAGACTAGACTATAGATGAAGATGTTTATGCGGTTCGTTAGCTAGGAATGCGAAGCCGGGGAGCTGAACTGATAACTGTAAGCATAACATATTCTTGGCAGACAGGCAGGCAGGCCAGGCCGGGCACCGCGCTGCTTGGCAGGAAGTAAGTGAAGGGTCAGGGATGCGGGAGGGGCTGCATCACTCCTCGGAGTGGTTTCAGGAGACTCGAGGCTTGAATCTGGTGTCCGGGCCCTGTGAGGCCTAGAAACGGGGACAACTCGATGATTTAACGTGCACAATGTAAAGACGTTGGCAACATAGGCCTAGAAGCCTAATTCACGTTGCTTTCACGAGGACGGGATAACTGGCATACTGACGTTGGACACAACTATAATTGCGTCTTTATTCGGTCAAGGGGGTAAATATGCATATCAATCATGCACATATAACATACGATGGGGAACACGTAGGGACACATGACAGGGCAAAATTCAATTTTCCTCATTCCCTCCTTGTTCCCTACGTTTCCTTCAGGAAACATCAATATTCATGATACCATCTATCTGTTCATACAGCATCATTTGCTCGTCTCTTATCTTCTGGGAATGGGACTTTGGACTTGGAATACAAGAGGTAGCGCACAAGCCGCAAATCGCAGGGCCACATTGTAAACAGAGACAACAACTGAATATGATCATTACTACTATTCCTAGGAATGACAGTACTTTCCATCCCCAGGCAGATATTATACTCCAGAGCCAACCGGACCATGTCCAGGTGCCTGGATTCTGGTGTAACTGATGGGCTATTTTAGGAAGTCTTGTTATTGCTGAATATGCAGACGGTGCGTTATTAGGAATGAAAACGCAACAACTAGATCCGATGACTCTACAAGCTCCGCCCCTATCGGCCAGTATGACGTCAAGAACAAGGCGGTTCTGAAGAACGACAAATCTCATAGCAGATTGCTCTTCGGTTAAGTTACCTAGAGCGGAAGTAGTCTCATTCACTACTGCTTCAAGGGTTCTGGTTAGCCTACGTATTAGCTTACTATTCTGGATAGGTCCTATGAAGAAAAAGAAACCTTTATTGAAATCTGTATACTGTTCTAAGGCAGTTTCAGTTTGATCGACAATTGGGGACTCGATCTCCCTTCTATGTCTGACGTGTACTAGATGTGTATTTCTGTGATAATCGGATGGGGCTAGGAAAACTGGTGGCAGTAGGAAGGCAATGTAACATGTTCCATCCCAATCTAGGGGCAGACGTACATATGCGGTCTGACCACACACAAAATATGAATGACGTGAGGCTTTGAAAGTAGATTTCCCACTGTCACTATACTCGACCACAGTATTACAATCACTGTGTCCTAGATGTACTGAACCATTCCTTCTAACACATAATTCGCCTTTCACTGGTAAAACTGTTATAGCAGGTAAGTCTGGAGTATTCTCGGACTGAACATTCAAAACCATGAAATTCGAGGAGAAATTACCTAGATCATATACTTCATTTTCTAGATCTAACCCTGTCCTATGGGAAAGACCTTCCTTGTCTGGGAAACATGTTCCTCGTTCAAAAGGGACTTATCGTCTAAGGATGATGTTAACGTAAACCATGCTCCACACGAACCATTGTGTGAAAACGGATAGGGAAAAAGTGGCAGAACTCCCTTCGGTGTCTGAAAAGGGGGGAGTCGACCACACACCCAACAATTAGTGGCATTGCTGGTCTGGTGTGAATAGTGTAACATACGTATAAAAGTATTGTTGCGCATTGCAAGTCGGTAGGATAACTCGTGAGGGGGTAGTTCACTAAACGTGTGCTCTACTGTATCATTAGAGGAAGAGTGTACATGCGAATCAAGAGGAGGAAAAAATACATGTAAAACATAACTTATGCATGTGATCGTAAGACTCAGAAATAACATAAACAATAACGTAATAACGCATCTGCTGCGCAGATTCTTACAATAACGTATTTTCTTGGAGTTTCGTCTAACTCTCTCACTATGGGGGTCTATCTCATACATGTCAGGAACCTGTCTAACCGCTTCACCCGAGAGGGACTTAAACAATTAAACTGTATGACTTGCTAGACCGTAATTTGATTTTATACTCCTGCTGCGGAGTTTTCTCTAACGGGGAAAGTTTAGAGTCAGTATCGGGGCAGTCCTTGAAAAAAGTCTTTGGACGGAGTCCATGAAAACGCTTGATGTGGCTGGAGTGTAGCCAGCCCTTCCGGCCTTCCAGTTTCACAGCGGTCCTTGTGGTCATCAGAACAAGTTTCGGCTCTTTCCAGCGGGGCTCCAGCGGGCTTGAACGATCAAAGTTCCTTACAAGGACGAGGTCGCCTGGGATGACCTTGTGCGGTTTCACTTGGGTGTTGTCTGAAAAGGCAGCCGCGACCTGTGAACGACAAGAGAGTAGTGCAGACATCAAGGAAGCTAGGTAATCTGTCAGCATATTACTGTCAACATCGGTAATTTTACGTGGCATAGGTGTACCCCACATGTTTGGGGGACGGCCGAATACAACTTCAAAAGGTGACAGACCTGAACGGGAATGAGCGACCATTCTCATATAAAAAAGGGCGACTGGCAGGGCTACCATCCAATCTACACCTTTCTCGGCACAAACTTTTGCAATACGTATTTTCAGAGTTTGATTGTGTCTCTCGACGAGGCCAGCTGCCTCGGGGTGTCGCACACAGTGGAACTTCCACTGGTACCCTAACAGAAGTGATACTTGTTTCATGAGTTCGGATGAGAATGGCTGTCCGTTGTTTGAATACACGACCCTGGGCAAACCATAGCGTGGGGAAAACTCACAAACCAACTGCCTGGCAGTGGTCGCGGCAGTGTAATCTGGAACTGGATATGCTTCTGTCCATCTGGACAAAGCGCATACAACTACGAGGACATACTTGAAACCTCGACATCGATCCATCTGGATATAATCCATCTGGAGGACTTCAAAAGGGTGGTCAGGAGGATGGAATCCACCTTGTTCCACCGGAACACCTTTACCTGGATTGAACTGACAACAGATGATGCAGGTACGTACTTTCTGCTTCGCTGCTGCTCGTAAATGCTTGTTAAACCAGAGGTTCTGGATACTGTCTAACATGGCTTTTTCTCCTAAATGTGCTGGACTATGTGCTGTATTAATAATGACTTGAACCATAGAGTCGGGGAGAAACCATGTGGCTTTTCCCTTCGTCAACCATCCCTGATCTGTCTGGACCCCTCCTTGTTCAGACCATTTCTTGATTTCGTCTGGGGTAGCATGTGTCTGGATGTCTAGTACGTCTTGTGTAGGGTCCTTAACTGTCATACAAGTCGTCTGATCTGGAACATCTGTCTTTGTCCTGTTAACTGGAATGTCTGGAGTCTGAGCTGTAAGTTTGGCTGTTCGATCTGCTAGATCGTTACCTTGGGAAATGGTGTCAGTGGCTTTCGTATGTGCTTTGCACTTCATAATGGCAATGGCTGTTGGTAAATGTATTGCTTTTAACAGGGCTTGAATGAGGGGGCCATGCTGAATCTTGGCTCCATGAGAGGTCAGGAAACCTCTTTCTTGCCATAGTACTCCAAAGTCGTGTACGACTCCGAATGCATAACGTGAATCTGTATATATGTTTACTTTCAGGTTCTTGGCTCGTATGCAGGCTTGGGTCAGAGCGATGAGCTCTGCTGCTTGAGCAGACAGGGTGTCAATACGATGTGTTTCTATAACTTCAGTTTCAGTAGTCACTGCATACGCGGCTACTAGTTCTCCTGTACTTGTTCTCATACATGAACCATCCACGTAAAGTGTCAGGTCTGGGTCAGGTAATGCAATGTCCGTCAAGTCTTGTCTTGGCTTTGTCATGGTGTTAATAACTTCCACACAGCCATGTGTGGCAGGATTTGATGTGATCGAGGGTAACAATGTAGCAGGATTTAAAATGTTGCAGCGTCTGATTTCTATGTGTGGCTGAAACAGAGTCAGTTCATATCCTGTTAAACGTGCAATTGTCAAGTGCTGAGTCTGTGTTCGGTTTAAAAAAACTTCCACGGAGTGTGGAACTTGTACTGTCAGGGAATGTCCTAACACTATGGAATCACTTTGTCTGATAGCTAGAGCTGTGGCTGCAACTGACTTGAGGCACGCAGGCAGAGCCTGGGCTACTGGATCTAATGTGCTAGAAAAATAAGCACAAGGCTTGTGTTGTCCTGCTTGATCTTGCGTGAGAACAGATAATGCTGTACCATCACGTTCAGTAACAAAAAGTGTAAAAGGCTTACTGTAGTTTGGTGTCGCTAAAACAGGTGCATTACATAAAGCTTTCTTTAACTCATTGAAAACAAGTGTATGTTCCTGGGTCCAAGGGAGGACAGTCGATGTCGCTGCCTCCTGTGTTGTTAACTGTATCAGTGGTTTGGCTAGATATGCGTACTGAGGAATCCATTGTCTGCAGTAAGAAGTGAGGCCGAAAAAAGCTCGTACCTCCTTCTGTGTCTTGGGCTGTGGAAGATGTGCAATTAACTGAATACGGTCAGGTGTCAACTGTCTACCCCTCTTGGACAGCAAGTGTCCAAGGTATACCACTTGCTGGACACAGAATTGCAGTTTGGAAGGGGACACCTTGTGCCCCATTTCCGCCAGAAAATACAAGACTGTCAGTGACGCACGCTCGCAGTCACGTTCTGTACGGGCAGTGATCAATAAATCATCGACATACTGGAGCAGGGCAGTGTCAGTTGGCATGTGAATACTGTCTAGTTGTCTTTTAAGTGCTTGACTGTAAATACTAGGACTTTCTGTAAAACCTTGAGGTGCACGTGTGAATTTATAGCTTCTTCCATTTAAACAGAATCCGAAAAGGAACTGGCTGGCTGGATGAATGGGGACACTAAAGAATGCGTTCTTGAGATCAATAACAGTAAAGAACGTAGCTTCGGAATCAATGGCAGTCAATAGGGAAGAGATATCTGGAACCACTGGGTACTGGGGTATGATACATTTATTAAGTTCTCGAAGGTCAATCACTAATCGATAAACTGGAGGTGCATTTGGATCAGTACGTTTAAGAATCGGAATGATAGGAGAATTACATACATTGGAGTCAGTTTCTACAACTACTCCTTGAGCAATGAGCTCGTCAATAATTTTCGATAAGGCTGCTACAGCCTCAGGTGGCAATTTGTATTGTCGGATTCGTGGTAATACAACACCTTGTTTCAGAGTGACACGATATGGTGTAATGTGCATACAACCTACATCAGTTGGACCTTGCACCCATAAATGCTGTGGTACATTCAGTAATCTTGGATCAAAATCACGTAACACATAATGACCTTTAAAATCACGTAAAAACAATCTCACTCCTTCCGGAGAACAGCATATGACTGCTCCTAATTCTTTCAATGTTTTAATACCAAGTAAATTTTCAGGACATGATTTCGTAAGTAACAAGTCTGTAGTTCGGGACAATGGACCAACTTCTAGGGAAACTGGTTTCGATATTTCATTAACAATAGGCTTTCCTGAAAATCCCAGGGAAACATTTCTTGAGCCTGAGAGTGGAGCCCCTGGAACCTCGTCATGACTGATGGTAGTCCTACTTGCCCCTGTATCAATCAGAAACTTTCTGTCTTTCCCTAATACTTGACTGTGTACATAGGGACCCTCTTGATCTACAGGAACCTCGATGAGAGGCAAGCCAACCTCCCTCTCTAGGCTGTTTCATGAATACTGCTGATATTTTGGATAATCTGACTGTGCGTACTGGTACATCTGTTGTGTAACGTGTTGTGTGGCAGCTATAGGCTGCGGTACTGTAACTGTCTGTTGTGCGTTCTGCGGCGGTTGCGAATTCTGCGGAACATGTTCCTGTCTAGGAAGACGCGGTCTCTCTTTCGTCTTACCTGTAGCTATGTTGTGTTTCAGAACTGCACATTCGTTTATATAATGACCTGGCTGTTTACAGTAATTGCATGTCCCTTTAACGGGAGCTGTAGAATGACTAGTTTGATTCGTACCCCTCTTCTGACTATCTGCTGGAACAGACTGTGCAACTAGTACTTTCATTTTCGTATCTTTCATACGTCTTCTTTCGTGTTCTTGCTCTTCCCTGATTCGGTTCTGGTGATACTGTAACATCTGTAGCATTTGGGACGGAGTATTAGCTTGCCATGTACTCTCGACTTTTAATACTCGATTTTTAACTTGCGGTAAAGAATTCTCAACTAGTTTGGTAACAAAAAGATGTGGATACGACTCACTACTTGTCTTCAAACCGCTATTAATAATGAAACATTTCTCAAATCTGGAATAAAAATCACTAGTGTCTTCGTCCTGTTTCTGTTTACAGGCTGAGATGGCATCCCAATCTTCCTTTTTCGTGGCTAGTAATCTTGGCAAGACTTGTATTAACAGTTCGGGCAATTCTTTAGCTTTATCCCCAAGACCAGTACCTGGGACTCGTGTGTTATCTTCGTTCTCTAACGCGGTCCAGTCAATCTTTTTCTCTCCCACCTCCCATTCTTTTTCTTTGAGTTTTTCATATATGCCTGCCGGCAACAGGACCTTTAACATTTTGATGATATCAGGATACGTGTATTCTCCCATACGGAGCATGTCTTTTAATTCAAGGTGGAACCCTGCTGGATCTTTATCGTGACAGGGCACTAACTTTTTCATTTCTAGTAGTTCTATTTTCGTTATAGGGGTGTAAACAAATACTCGTTCGAGCTCACCCCCCGTTCCCTTAACAGGATCCACTTCTCGCAACGGATTCTGTCTATCTATGTAGAATGGGGGTGAGACAGGAACAAAATGCGGAGTCAGGAATGTTCTATATTTGTGGCGCTGTTCTAGAATGACGTTAATTAAATCGGTACCTAAACCTTTCCATCTGTTTAGGAGTAACTCGTTCAATACATTATATAAAGGACCTGGATAAGAATGCCTCGTACAGTGTAATGAGGTGCTGGATCATGTACATACCCACCAGTCGCTGCTCGGCTGGGGGCAGCTTCAGAAACATTTGAGCCACTACTTCGTCTGAATACGTGGTAGAATCACTAGTCCATCGAACTGCTGATCGGGCGAGTTCTTGTTCATGCATGGTACTAAGCTCACTGTAACCTATTCGTAGTTTGAGAACTTTATCGGTAGCCTGGAATAATTGTTCAAGAGAACACTGTTCTGGTACGGGAGGAGGAAAAACTTTCTTGTAGTCTAGGCGTGTGTGTCTATCAGAAGGTCTCGTCCTACCTACATACGCTATTCTGGTGGGATTCTCGTTGTCTACATCTTCGTCTGAAGAGTCGTTCTCTTTCTCGGCTATTATTCTTGCTTTCTCCCTCTCGTGTATTCCTATGATTTCTTTACGAATCTTTCTGTATGTAGTTTCTATACTATTTTGTGTCTTGTGTTTTCCGTCTGCTATATTGTCACTCCATCTTATCAGGACTTTCATCTCTTCTTTGTCTTTATCAGGACGATCCTGTTCTCTTATTAAACAATTTATTAGAAATTGCAAAATCATGCCTTGAGTCTCGACTTTCCTATGTGCCATGGCTTCGTGAATACTTTCTGGTTTCTCCCCTGTTCGGATGAAATGATATATTCTGTCTAAATGTTCTTTCATATCTGATATGGTAATCAAAAAGTCTACAACTCGTCGTAAACGTACGGAATGCAATATCATGTGATCTTCACCTGGCACTGGGTCATATCTACAATCAGTAAGGTACTTTTTGAGTGCTTCGTACGTGGCCACTTTTGGCGTACGCTGTAATGCTGCGTCTCTCAGCGTCAGGCGCTTTGTTTGAGGCGGGGTGATAGGAATACCTCCCCCTGCTCCTCCTGAACTAGAATCGTCAATTAATACTGAATGTGCGGCCGCTGATAACGTGACTAGTAAAGTAGGTGTACGTAATGTGGGTTGGTCCTGGGGTACTGGCATATGGACCGGATTCCCGGGACCCACGGCTGGAGGTACAGTAATTACATTATTAACAGGAGGTGGAAGTTGAACAGGCGGAGTAGGATTCGTATTAGCATATTCTGGGACAGTGTTGTCTAAATAGGAAGAAAGAAAGATTTCAGCTGCAGTCGGTTTATGACGTAGCTTAATCGGGACCAATGGTGGCGGTAAATTACAGAGTGTTTCCGGGGTCGCCTTCGGCAAACCCTCGGCGAGAAGGGGATACATACCTTTAATAAGGGCATTCCTCTGTCTGTCTGACTGTTCTGCTCTAACTCGTTCACCTTATTCTAGTAATTCCCTTTCTTGGGCTTTTTCGGAGGATTCCCTACTTAATTCGGCTTTTCTGAATTCTTTTTCTGTTCTTTTATGGGATTCTTTACGCCACAATTCTATGGCATCTTTCTGGGATTGTCTGGCTTTCTTTTTCCATAATGCTTCCTCTATTCTCATGATGCACTCGGCATCCCATGTTCCTGAAACAGGCCATCTATATTTCTCTTCGAGATCTTTGGTGTAGTCCACCCATAAATCTAGATACAGTATGGCATCTAAGCCATGCTTATGATACATGAAATGTCCAGGGCTGTCCCTAGGAGGGACAGGAACTGATTCTTCGAGTAACCCTTTTCTGGTTTTTATCTGACGTAACTTAGAAAACAGCGGCATATTTGAACCGTACTTGAACTTGAACACAATACACAATGAACACAGTAATGAACAGCAAAACAATAATTCATACCACGACATCAAAAATACATTAATAACAGTTCGAACAGATACTACCTAATACATTGAAAACATAATACTTGAATTTCTCGAGAACAGACTTACTAGAATTACTGGATGCACTGCTAAAACAGTACAGAACATACCGGTCTCCTAAAGAGACACGTCATACCGTATCCACCTAAGTGAACACGTCGGACCGGATCTGTGTACCCAAACCCGTCGGACCGGGCACAAATTAATGAACCCGTCTAGATACGTCCCAGCAACGGTACTCACCGGGAAGCAAAACTGAAGGCATCGGACTGGACTGGACAGCTATGACGTCTAGTTACTGCTACGCACTACGCATGCGCCTCGGGCTTCGGGTTTCGGAAACAGGTGGGCCTCCGGATACCTCGGACCTTGCTCTCTCGGCTTGGGCTCTGGTCGGGACGATCCGCCTTCCTCACCGCCTTGTCTGGATGCCGGACCGCAGTCTCCGTCTCCTCCGTGGGCCTGAGGGAGACTTGAAGCAGAAATATCTGCACGTGCACAGTAGGGGTCCGTCACGGCTGTAGAAGGGTCAGGGGGCCTGCGTTACATCGCCGGCGCGTGGGGAAGGGGCTCGTCCCTATTCGGGCGCCATTTATGTGGTAAATAAATAAATAATTACCGGTACTATATTTTCTATGCATTAACTAAAAAGGATAGCTCAATAAATAAGAGGCAGAATCCGGGGTATCTGAGTCATACGGGCTTTAATTAGATGGCTCGAGCCAATGGACCATCGGGTTCCATCACCTGCGAAGGTTCAGGAAGGGACAGACACAAGGAAAGGGGGAATGGCAGCTGCAGCATCTCATTAACATCATACAGTATATATAGTAAAACAGTACAATTGCATTGAATACAGTAGGCGTAACAAGTGACAAACGGAAGATAAGAACATATGGGCGTGAAAAGAAGGCGTGCACAGGGCGTGCACGGAGACATGTGATGTAAACGTCACAGAAGTGTCATAAGTGGGTGGATACATGGAGGGGCTACCTGGGCAGCTGGAACCTTTAACCTACTGGTGCGCGCAAAACGGGCCATGACGTGTAACTGGGGAGAGCTGGGGGCTCTGACTTCTGGCACTAGAAGAGGAGACTAAAGTCTGGGATGTCAGGACGACATGTACCTATAGCATATCTGATATCTCGTGTTTGGAGAACATGTTGATAGAATCTAAAAGTCATCAGGGTAAAGGCTACTTGTCACTAAGGCTAGTGCATGCATATATTTCCTAATGTATTGCGTGTGCTAGGAATCTTCTATGGACATTAATTCAGTAATTCTCTTGCATGGAGACAGGAAGACTAGACTATAGATGAAGATGTTTATGCGGTTCGTTAGCTAGGAATGCGAAGCCGGGGAGCTGAACTGATAACTGTAAGCATAACATATTCTTGGCAGACAGGCAGGCAGGCCAGGCCGGGCACCGCGCTGCTTGGCAGGAAGTAAGTGAAGGGTCAGGGATGCGGGAGGGGCTGCATCACTCCTCGGAGTGGTTTCAGGAGACTCGAGGCTTGAATCTGGTGTCCGGGCCCTGTGAGGCCTAGAAACGGGGACAACTCGATGATTTAACGTGCACAATGTAAAGACGTTGGCAACATAGGCCTAGAAGCCTAATTCACGTTGCTTTCACGAGGACTGGATAACTGGCATACTGACGATGGACACAACTATAATTGCGTCTTTATTCGGTCAAGGGGGTAAATATGCATATCAATCATGCACATATAACATACGATGGGGAACACGTAGGGACACATGACAGGGCAAAATTCAATTTTCCTCACTACCTCACTCTTTCTCTATATTGCTCCTTTATCTCAATCTTTTACCCCCTTGCCCGGCCTGTCTCATCCCTCCATTCCTGTCTGGCATTCTGCCTCGCTCTCCTCTCACCTTCTTCTTGAGAGACACACTGTATTCGCTCTGCCTGCCCCAGTCGTCTCTCCTTCAATCTATTTTCTTTCTCCCTGCACCTCTCCCCTGTACCCTCCCCCAATCAGCGACTATCTCACCTTCTGACTTTATCGGGTCCCCTCTCTCAACATATGCTCCTTTCTGTTTACCGCACTTTCTGTCACTTCCTTCACATCTCTCTCTTTCTCTCTCTCATCCTGTCCCTGCATCTGTCTGCCCCTCTAACTTCCCCCTTCTCGTGTCCTCTCGCCACCCTCTGGTCTCCCCTCTAGATAAAATTACGACACTGAGGAATCGTTTAATCTGCATTTATACGTTCTTTTTACACAAGCCACGGCCTCTGTGCACTTTCCCCTGCAGCATTTTATCACATTAGAATTGATTAGAATTGTTGCCTTGGGCTGACTTGAGCAGCCATACATTTGGAGCACCATTTGTGCAAGCTGCCGAGGAACACTCCACGTGCACTGTGCCGCTCCCTCTCCTCCTCCGATCTCCCCCACCCCCACACCCCTCTGTCTCGCTCGCTCTCATCCCTCTCTCATTCAGCTTCCTTCATAAACACTCCCTTTTTTTTTCCTCTACTGCCTTCGATTTTCACCTCACTCTTTCTCGCTGGCCCATTCCCTTCCCCCTCCGTTTACCTTTACTTTTTACTCTACCTCTCTACCTTCTTTGTGAATAAAAGAAAACTGTTTAAACTCAAAGCGTGTTTTTGTTTTTTACAGAGTAACTCCACTGCTGCTATGGTTTCTGTAATCACGTTTGTATCTGTTTCAATTTTATTTCAAAATGAAGCAGACTGTGCTCTTGCTGCCCACTCTTCGCGCACACACTCTCAGATAGAGGCTGCTTGTTTAAGTTGGTTGTACACTGCTAATGGCTGCTTGGGGTGCGTGCCTCTCCTTGCTTCAGCCCACCCCTGCTCCCCCTCCCCCGCCCCCCACACAGCAATGCCAAGAGCTTGTTGCTTCTGTTGAATTCTACTGTTTACCTCACCGCTGCATCCCTCATCTAAGTGCACCCCACCCCGCTTCTCTTCTCTTTCACATGTAACATTCTGATACGTACACTTGGATAATTTAGTTCGAAGAAGCACTTGCTTTGGTCTTGGGTCTAGACAGAAAGACTTCTGGGGCATCAGGGTACCTACTAAATAGCCTTCGGGTCTGGTTATGGCCAGACTCTGTTGCACATTACTCTCTCAAGCCAAAACGTTAAATCGTTCTAGCTCGGAGTCCACTCTTAGGTGCTACCCTGAAAAATAATACTATAACAACTAGCACGCACTCTAGACTTGATTAATTGCACAACAAATACCACTCAGTGAGTGCGAGTCTTGCATATTGAAGGCCTGGAATGGATACATGACAAAAAAATATCCCAGTAGGCTTGGAAGGCAGGTAACTACTTTCAAATATAATGGTCTAAGGCTCAGGAGGGCTCGAGGCATGACACTTTCAGGATACATATGAAAGATAAATTCATATACAATGACTGTAAAGTAATCTCATTTATATAGTTTGTAGTTAGCTCGGAAATCTAGTACAGTCTTCATTCTCAGACACAGGATGTGCCTCTGCAGTCCTGCCACATAATTGAGTTACAAAGTAATGCTTTAAGCAGACAGTATTCAGTGCTGGTCATTCAGCCACTCAATGCCACAGCATCACTCAACACCACAGCACCACTCAACGCAACAGCATCACTCAGCGCCACAGCATCACTCAGCGCCACAGATTCACTCAGCACCACTCAACACCACAGCACCACTCAACACCACAGCACCACTCAACACCACAGCATCACTCAACACCACAGCACCACTCAATGCAACATCATCACTCAACACCACAGCATCACTCAGCGCCACAGATTCTCTCAGCACCACTAAATGCCACAGCACCCCTCAACGCCACAGCACCACTCAATGCCACAACACCACTCAACTCAACAGCATCACTCAATGCCACAGCATAACTCAATGCCACAGCCTCACTCAGCATCACAGCACAACTCAACACCACAGCACCACTCAACACCACTGCATCACTCAACACCACAGCACCACTCAACACCACAGCACCAATCAATGCCACAGCACCAATCAACGCCAAAGCATCACTCAACACCACAGCACCACTCAACGCAACAGCATCACTCAACGCCACAGCATCACTCAATGCCATAGATTCACTCAGCACCACTGAATGCCACAGCAGCCCTCAATGCCACATCACCCCTCAATGCCACAGCACCACTCAATGCCACAACACCACTCAACACCACAGCATCACTCAATGCCACAGCATCACTCAAACGCCACAGCATCACTCAGCATCACTCAAAGCCACAGCGCCACTCAAAGCCACAGCACCACTCAACACCACAGCACCACTCAATGCCACAGCACCAATCAACACCACAGCACCACTCAACACCACAGCATCACTCAACACCACAGAACCACTCAACGCCACAGCACCCCTAAATGCCACAGCACCCCATAACACCACAGCACTACTCAATGCCACAGCACCACTCAATGCCACAGCACCACTCAGCGCACAGCATCCCTCAATGCCACAGCATCACTCAACATCACAGCATCACTCAACGTCACAGCATTACTCAACGCCACAGCATCACTCAATGCCACAGCATCACTCAATGCCACAGCATCACTCAGCACCACTCAACACCACAGCACCACTGAATGCCACAGCATCACTCAGCACCACTGAAGGCCACAGCATCACTCAGCACCACTCAACACCACAGTACCACTGAATGCCACAGCATCACTCAGCACCACTGAACACCACAGCATCACTCAGCACCACTGAAGGCCACAGCATCACTCAGCACCACTGAAGGCCACAGCATCACTCAGCACCACTGAAGGCCACAGCATCACTCAGCACAACTGAACGCCACAGCATTACTCTGTGCAACCATTGAACAACAACTGGTCCTAATATGTTCTCTCAATGTTTCAAGCTTTATTGCAAATGTCACAAAAAGATGCTAATATTTCACTTCTGTTCTTGGATTTTCATCACAATAAAATACACTGAACATAATCTTCCCAAAAGTTATTTACAAAAGTTTAAGCTATTGCCATTATAAATTACAATAAGTTTTAATTAAGTATTAATTATTAAAAAAAATAAGCCTTTGTTATTTGTAATATCAATACATCTAAGTCATGTAAATACAACACATATTGCATTACAAATGCTATAGGTGTCATGTTTGCGAAAGTTAAAACTATTGGCATTGTAAATGACAAAGCTATTAATTTTGCTATTTTCAAAACAAACACATAAATAAAATATTTGTCATTTACAATAACGATAGCTCAAAATGTCCTAATGCGAGACCTATTGCATTGCAAATGCTTGTTTATCAGGGAAAGAACCCTGATATGCAAATCAAGTCCATGTCCAGACCTGCCCCTGTGTGTGATGCAGCGCCACTCCGGAAATAATTTCTAAAATCCTCATCACCCTTTCCCTAAAGTCACATTTACCACATTTATTCATCAGTGGGACCCATAACACTGATTTCGCTTCACGCACTTTCTCTCTTACTTCATGGATTGGTGTGATTCAAAGGAGAGTGGCTGGATCATGGCGGAGTGTCTAAATTCAACTAAACTATTTACAAAATATACATCTGCAGTTTAAATTCTTTTACCATGGTTCTAGTATTAGCTCGATTTATTCAGATACACCACCATTAATTCTGATGGATCATGCTAGTAAAAATTAGGCTAAGGAAGAACAAGACCAGCTTAATTCTTCATTTATCTAATTTTTATTTAGCATAGATTCTTTGTCATGACTTATTTTATTAATGCAAAATTTAAAGTATACTAAATTCAGGTTTATTAATCATAAATCTCAAACATTTAATTTATTAAATGAAAGCTCAGAAATGGATATTTATTTAAATTCAATCAGACTAAGTTCAAAATCCCCAAAAAAACGACAAAGTTCTTATGCATCAAGAATCAATCAGCATTCCGGCAACATGTCAGGATACATCAGGAAAGAAAGTTTTTTACCTCATCGGAACGCCTTCTTTTATACTTTTTTTACTAACTAAACTATCCAAATTTCTGAAACATCTGGGGTCTCGAATGTCTCTGTTTAGTCCTTTCAAGGTGTGGATGAGCTTAACCTCATCTCAGCTTCCGCAACTTCAGCAATTTTCAAAAAGGTCATTGTCTTTGTAAATGTTCATGTCACTCGCGTCCACAATTAGTAATTTTACTCTTCTTTCCCATGATTTCACTACAGACTTCCATTTTGTTGGCAGTCATTCAGGGTTCCGGGGCAATTGTCCTTCACCCATCTCATTCAGCTTGAGGCTTTGCAAGCTTCGTCTGCAGTTTTCTTTCACAGCTCTGTGCATGTGTGGTAAATAAATAATTAATTACCGGTTCTATTTTTCAGGATACTCATATAAACAGATAGCTCAATAAATAAGAGTCAGGATTCGAGGTATCTTGAGTCTTTACAGGCTTTAATAAGACATAAGGGACAGGAACAGGACAGCCTGCATGGGAATAGACGGATGGCAGCTGCCGGGGGCAGGGGAAAATGGCAGGATCGCTGTATCATATTAACATTACATGGTATATATACATTACATTTACAATAGCATTCAATACAGTAGGCGTAGCAGTAGGCGTTTCTCGTAGTAGTCGCGAAAGATAAGGCATAAAGTAGGTGTAACAAGAGGCGTGTACTGGGCGTATACATAGACATGTGATATGAACGTCACAGAAGTGTCATGAATGAGGCGGAAACATGGAGGGGGCTACCTGAGCAGCCGGGACCTCTAACCTAGTGGTGCGCGCAAACGGGCAATGACGTGTCACTAGGGAGAACTGGGGGCTACGACTTCTGCGCTAGAAGAGGAGACTAAAGTCTGCGGAGTCAGGGCGACATGTACCTAAGGCATATCTGGTATCTGGTGTTTGGAGTACATGTTGATAGAATCCAAAAGTTATCAGGGCAAAGGCTACTTGACACTAAGGCTGGTGCATGCATTATTCTACATGTATTGCGTGTGCGAGGAATATTCTATGAATATTAATACAGTATTTCTCTTACATGGAGACAGGAAGGCTAGACTATAGCTGAAACTGTTGATGCGATTCAGTAGCTTAGGAATGCAGAGAAGGAGGGCTGGACTGATAACTAGAAGCATAACATACTCTTGGCAGACAGGCAGGCAGAGCCAGGCCGGGCCGGGCACTGTGAGGCAGGAAGTAAGCGAAGGGTCAGGGATACAGGTGGGGGCTGAATCGCTCCTCGGAGAGGGTTCAGGAGACAGGAGCTGAATCTGGTGTCCGGGCCCTTTTGAGGCCTAGAAACGGGGACATTTACTGAATTAACGTGCACACTGTAAAACGTGGCAACATAGGCCTAATACTCGTTGCTTTCACGAGAACTGGAGACTGGCATACTAGAGTTGGACACAACTATGATGGCGTCTTTAATCAATCATAGGGGAATACATGCATATCGATCATGCACATATAACATAGGATGGGGAACACGTAGGCACATACAACATGGCAAAATTTACTTTTCCACATTCCCTCCTTGTGCCCTACGTTTCCATCAGGAAACATCAATATTCATGATACCATCTATCATTTCATATAGCATCATTTGCTCGTCTCGAATTGTCTTGGAACGGGATTTAGGACTAAGACTAGGAATACAAGAGGTAGCACACATGCCGCAAATCGCAGGGCCACATTGTAAACAGAGGCAGCAACTGAATATGATCATTACTGCTATACCCAGGAATGACAATACTTTCCATCCCCAGGCAGACATAATACTCCAGAGCCAACCGGACCATGTCCAGGTGCCTGGATTCTGGTGTAACTGATGGGCAATTTTATGAAGTCTGGTTATAGCTGAATAAACAGACGGCGCGTTATTAGGAATGAAAATGCAGCAACTAGATCCGATGACTCTACAAGCTCCTCCTCTATCGGCCAGTATGACGTCAAGAACGAGACGATTTTGGAGCACGACAAATCTCATAGCAGATTGTTCTTCTGTTAAATTACCTAGAGCGGAAGTAGTCTCATTCACTACTGCTTCAAGGGTTCTGGTTAACCTACGTATTAACTTACTATTCTGGATAGGTCCAATAAAGAAAAAGAAACCTCTATTGAAGTCTGTATACTGTTCTAAAGCAGTTTCAGTTTGATCGACAATTGGGGACTCGATCTCCCTTCTATGTCTAACGTGTACTAGATGTGTGTTTCGATGATAATCGGATGGGGCTAGGAAAACTGGTGGCAGTAGGAAGGCAATGTAACATGTTCCATCCCAATCGAGGGGCAGACGAACATATGCGGTCTGACCACAAACAAAATAAGAATGACGTGAGGCTTTGAAAATAGATTTCCCACTGTCACTATACTCGACAATAGTAGTACAATCACTATGTCCTACATGTGCGGAACCATTCTTTCTGACACATAATTCGCCTTTGACTGGTAGTACTGAAATAGCAGGCAAATCTGGAGTAGTATCGGACTGAACATTCAGAACCATAAAATTCGAGGAATAATTACCTAAATCATATACTTCATTTTCTAGATCTAACCCGGTTCTATGGGTAAGACCTTGCTTGTCTGGGAAACATGTTCTATTCAGGAAGGACATATCAGTGGAGGATGACGTTAACGTGGACCATGCTCCACACGAACCATTATGTGAAAACGGATAAGGAAAGAGTGGCAGAACTCCATTCGGTGTCTGGAAAGGGGGGAGTCGACCACACACCCAACAATTAGTGGCATTGCTGGTCTGGTGTGAATAATGCAACATTCGGATAAAACTATTATTACGCATAGCAAGACGATAGGATAACTCGTGAGGAGGCAGATCACTAAATGTGTGCTCTACTGTAGCATTTGAAAACATATGTACATGTGAAATAGGAAAACATAAATGTAAAGCATAACTTGTGCAGGTAACCATAAGACTCAAAAACATAAGAAATAACAGAGTGACAATGCATCTACTGCAAACATTTTTTCGATAACGGATTCTCTTAGAGTTTTGACTAACTCTCTCACTGTGTGGGTCTATCTCATACATGTCAGGAACCTGTCTAACCGCTTCACCCGAGAGGGACTTAAACAATTAAACTGGCTGACTTATTTTACTAGACCAGAGTTTCTGTTTATACTCCTGCTGCGGAGTTTTCTCTAACAGGGGAATTTTCGATTCAGAGTCTGTATCTGGGCAGTCTTTAGGAATGAGGCAGTCCTTGAAAAATGTCTCTTGCTTAAGTCCATGAAACCTTTTCACATGGCTGGTATGGATCCATCCCTTGCGATTCTCGACTTTCACTGCAGTCCGGGTGGTGAGGAGGACAAGACGGGGCTCCTTCCAATGGGGCTCCAGCGGACTTGAACGATCAAAGTTCCTTACAAAGACCATATCACCTGGAACGATCTCATGCGGTTTCACCTCAGTGTTGTCTGGAAATGTAGCGGCAACCTGTGAACGACAAGAGTGTAGGGCAGACATCAAGGAAGCTAGGTAATCTGTCAGCATATTACTGGAAACATCGGTAATCTTTCGGGGTCGAGGTGTACCCCACATATTTGGAGGGCGGCCGAATACGACCTCATACGGGGACAGACCTGATCTAGAATGTGCAACCATTTGCATATAGAATAGAGCAACTGGCAGAGCTACTAGCCAGTCAACACCTTTTTCTTTACATACTTTGGCAATTCGGATTTTCAAAGTCTGGTTATGTCTCTCTACGAGACCGGCTGCTTCAGGATGGCGTACACAATGGAACTTCCATTGGTACCCTAACAGAAGGGAAACTTGTTTCATAAGCTCGGATGAGAATGGCTGGCCGTTATCTGAATACACGACCCTAGGTAATCCATAGCGGGGAAAATACTCACGAACCAACTGCCTGGCAGTGGTCGCAGCTGTGTAATCTGGAACTGGATATGCTTCTGTCCACCTGGACAAAGCGCATACAACTACGAGGACATACTTGAAACCTCGACATCGCTCCATCTGAATATAATCCATTTGGAGGACTTCAAAAGGGTGGTCAGGAGGTTGGAATCCACCTTGTTCCACCGGGACACTTTTACCTGGATTGAACTGACAACATATCATACAGGTACGGACTTTCTGCTTGGCTGCAGCTCGTAAATGCTTGTTGAACCAGAGGTTCTGGATACTGTCTAACATGGCTTTTTCTCCTAAATGTGCAGGACTATGTGCGGTATTAATAATGACTTGAACCATAGAGTCGGGGAGAAACCATGTGGCTTTTCCCTTCGTCAACCATCCTTGATCTGTCTGGACCCCTCCTTGTTCGGACCATTTCTTGATTTCATCGGGAGTAGCATGTGACTGTATGTCTATGACATCTTGTGTAGGGTCCTTAACTGTCATACAAGTAGTCTGTTCTGGAGTGAGTGTCAGTGTCGTGTTAACTGGAATGTCTGAAGTCTGAGCTGTAAGCTTGGCTGTTCGGTCTGCTAGATCGTTACCTTGAGAAATGATGTCAGTGACTTTCGTATGTGCTTTGCACTTCATGATAGCGATAGCTGTCGGTAAATGTATTGCATCTAACAGAGCTTGAATAAGGAGACCATGCTGGATCTTGGTTCCATGGGAAGTCATGAAACCTCTCTCTTGCCAGAGCACTCCAAAGTCGTGTACGACTCCGAATGCGTAACGTGAATCTGTGTATATGTTTACTTTCAGGTTCTTGGCACGTATGCAGGCTTGGGTCAGAGCGACTAGCTCTGCTGCTTGAGCAGACAGGGTGTCAATACGGTGTGTTTCTATAACTTCAGTGTCAGTAGTCACTGCATACGCGGCTACTAGTTCTCCTGTACTTGTTCTCATACATGAACCATCCACATAAAGTGTCAGGTCAGGATCAGGTAATGCAATATCTGTCAAATCTTGTCTTGGCTTTGTCATAGTGTTAACAACTTCCACACAGTCATGTGTGGCAGGATTTGAAGTAACTGACGGTAACAGTGTAGCTGGATTTAAAATGTTGCAGCGTCTGATTTCTAAGTGTGGCTGAAATAGTGTCAATTCATAACCTGTTAAACGTGCAATTGTCAAGTGCTGAGTCTGGGTTCGGTTTAAAAGAACTTCCACGGAGTGTGGAACTTGTACTGTCAGGGAGTCTCCTAACACTATGGAATCACTCTGTCTGATAGCTAGTGCTGTGGCTGCAACTGACTTGAGGCACGCAGGCAGAGCCTGGGCTACTGGATCTAATGTGCTGGAAAAATAAGCACAGGGCTTGTATTGTCCTGCTTGATCTTGTGTGAGAACAGATAATGCAGTACCTTCGCGTTCTGTAACAAAAAGTGTAAAAGGCTTACTATAGTTCGGTGTTGCGAGAACAGGTGCATTACATAAAGCTTTCTTTAATTCGTTAAAAACAAGTGTATGTTCCTGGGTCCAAGGGAGGACAGTCGATACGGCTGCCTCCTGTGTCGTTAACTGTATCAGTGGCTTGGCTAGAAATGCATACTGAGGAATCCATTGTCTGCAGTAAGAAGTGAGGCTGATAAAAGCTCGTACCTCCTTCTGGGTCTTGGGCTGTGGAAGACATGCTATTAACTGGATACGGTCAGGTGTCAACTGCCTACCCCTCTTGGACAGTAAGTGTCCTAAGTAGACCACTTGCTGGACACAGAATTGTAATTTGGAAGGGGACACCTTGTGCCCCATGTCGGCCAGGAAATACAGGACTGTAAGTGACGCACGTTCGCAGTCACGTTCAGAACGGGCTGTGATCACTAGATCATCGACATACTGGAGCAGGGCAGTGTCAGCTGGCATGTGAATATTGTCTAGTTGTCTCTTAAGTGCTTGACTGTAAATGCTAGGACTTTCCGTGAAACCTTGAGGAGCTCGTGTAAATTTATAGCTCTTTCCATTTAAACAAAATCCGAAAAGGAACTGGCTGTCTGGATGAATGGGGACACTGAAAAATGCGTTCTTGAGATCGATAACTGTAAAGAACGTGGCTTCAGAATCAATAGCTGTCAATAGAGAAGAAATATCGGGAACCACTGGATACTGGGGTATGATACATTTATTAAGTTCTCGAAGGTCAATCACTAATCGATAAACTGGAGGTGCATTTGGATCAGTATGTTTCAGAATTGGAATGATAGGAGAATTACATACATTGGAGTCAGTTTCTACAACCACTCCTTGAGCAATGAGTTCGTCAATAATTTTGGATAAGGCTGCTACAGCCTCAGGTGGCAATTTGTATTGTCGGATGCGTGGTAATACTACACCTTGTTTCAGAGTCACACGATGGGGTGTGATATGCATACAACCTACATCAGTTGGACCTTGCGCCCATAAATGCTGTGGCACATTCAATAATCTTGGATCAAAATCACGTAATACATAATGACCTTTAAAGTCTCTCAAAAACAAACGAACCCCCTCTGGGGAACAACAAATTACTGCTCCTAATTCTTTTAATGTCTTTATGCCTAACAAATTTTCTGGGCAAGACTTCGTTAGTAACAAATCTGTAGTTCGGGACAATGGACCGACTTCTAGAGTAACTGGTTTCGATATTTCATTAACAATCGGCTTTCCTGAAAATCCAAGGGAAACATTTCTAGAGCCTGAGAGCGGAGCCCCTGGAACCTCGTCATGACTGATTGTAGTCCTACTTGCCCCTGTATCAATCAGAAACTTTCTGTCTTTCCCTAATACTTGACTGTGTACATAGGGACCCTCTTGATCTACAGGTATCTCGATGAGAGGCAAGCCTACCTCCCTCTCTAGGCTGTTTCATGAATATGGCTGATAATCTGGATACTCGGACTGTGCATACTGAGACATCTGCTGTGTAACGTGTTGTGTTGCAGCGATAGGCTGCGGTACTGTAACTGTCTGTTGTGCATTCTGTGGTTGTTGGGAAGTCTGTGAAACTTGTTCTTGTCTAGGCGGACGTGGTCTTTCTTTAGTCTTACCAGTAGCTATGTTGTGTTTCAGAACTGCACACTCACTTATAAAATGACCTGGCTGTTTACAATAATTGCATGTCCCTTTAACGGGAACTGCAGGATGACTGGCTGGATTCGTACCCCTCTTCTGACTGTCTTGGGGAACAAATTGTGCAACTAATACTTTCATTTTTGTGTCTTTCATACGTCTCCTTTCGTGTTCTTGTTCTTCCCTGATTCTGTTCTGGTGGTACTGGAGCATTTGTAACATCTGTGACGGAGTATTAGCTTGCCAGGTACTTTCAACTTTCAGGACTCGGTTTTTAACTTGTGGGCTTGAATTCTCAACTAGTTTCGTGACAAAAAGATGAGGGTATGATTCACTACTTGTTTTCAGACCACTATTAATAATAAAACATTTTTCAAATCTAGAATAGAAATCACTAGTATCTTCGTCTTGTTTCTGTTTACAGGCTGAGATGGCATCCCAGTCTTCCTTTTTCGTGGCTAGTAATCTTGGCAAAACTTGTATCAATAACTCAGGCAATTCTTTAGCTTTATCCCCAAGACCGGTACCTGGTACTCGTGTATTATCTTCAGCTTCTAGAGCTGTCCAATCTATCTTTTTCTCTCCCACCTCCCATTCTTTTTCTTTGAGTTTTTCATATATGCCCGCAGGCAACAGGACCTTTAACATTTTAATGATATCTGGATACGTGTATTCTCCCATACGGAGCATGTCTTTTAATTCACGGTGGAACCCTGCTGGATCTTTGTCATGACAGGGAATTAACTTCTTCATTTCTAAGAGTTCCATCTTTGTAATAGGGGTGTAAACAAATACTCGTTCTAGACCACCACCCTCTTTCTTGACTGGATGTACTTCTCGTAACGGATTCTGTCTGTCTATGTAAAATGATTTACCTTCTGGGGGTGAGACGTGAACAAAATGTGGATTCAGAAACGTTCGGTATTTGTGGCGCTGTTCTAGAATGACGCTAATTAAATCGGTACCTAGACCTTTCCATCTGTACTGGAGTAACTCGTTTAATACATCATGTAGAGGACCTGGATCGGAATGCTGATCCTCATACAGTGTGATGAGGTGCTGGATCATATACATACCCACCAGTCGCTGCTCGGCTGGGGGCAGTTTCAGAAACGTTTGAGCCACTATTTCGTCTGGAAACGTGGCGGAATCAGTAGTCCACCGGACTGCTGATCGGGCTAGTTCTTGTTCATGCATGGTACTGAGCTCGCTATAACCTATTCGCGATTTCAGAATATGATCGGTAGCCTGGAATACTTGTTCCAGGGAACACTGTTCTGGTGCTGGAGAGGGAAAAACTTTCTTGTAGTCTAGGCGTGAATATCGGTCGGAAAGTCTAGTTCTACCTACATACGCTATTCTGTCGGGATTCTCGCTGTCTACCTCTTCACTGGAAGAGTCATTCTCTTTCTCGGTTGCTCTACTTACTCTTTCTTTCTCGTGTATACTTACAATTTCCTTACGTATTTTCTTGTACATACTCTCTATACTGTTCTGTGTCTTGTGTTTTCCCTCGGCTATATGGTCACTCCACCTGGTCAAGACTTTCATTTCTTCTTGATCTTTTTCCGGATAATCTTGTTCCCTTATTAAACAGTTAATTAGAAACTTTAGAAGCATGAGCTGAGTCTCGACTTTTCTTTGAACCATAGCTTCGTGAATGCTTTCTGGATTCACTCCTGTACGGATAAAACGATATATTCTGTCTAGATGTTCTTTCATATCGGGCAGGGTGTCCAAATAATCGGTCACCCGTCTTAAACGTAATGAATATATGACCATGTGGCCATCGCCTGGAACTGGATCATAACGACATTCGGTAAGTGCTCGTTTGATATCTGTAAAGGTATGAACTTTTGGGGTACGCTGTAACGCTAGTTCATGTAGCGTCATACGTCTATGTTGAGGCGGGGTACGAGGAGAACTTCCCCCCGCGGCTCCTAAACTAGAATCGTCGGGGAATACTGTACGGGCCGGTAGAGTGACTGGCAAAGCGGGTACATGTACTATGGACTGGACCGGGGGTGCTGTAACTGGACCCACGGGACCAGTGACTGAAGGAGCAGGAATTACATTATTTACGGGAGCAGGCGGGACAGGATTTGCATATTCTGGGACTGTGTCGTCCAAATAGGACGAAAGAAAAATATCAGCTGCGGTCGGTTTATGACGTAGCTTAATCGGGATCAATGGTGGCGGAAAATTACAGGGTGCTTCCGGGGTTGCCTTCGGCAAGCCCTCGGCAAGAAGAGGATACATACCCTTAATAAGGGCATTTCTCTGTCTGTCTGACTGTTCTGTTCTAACTCGTTCACCTTCTTCGATTAATTCCCTTTCTTGGGCTTTCTCTGAGGATTCTCTACTTAATTCTGTTTTTCTGAATTCTTTTTCGGTTCTTTTATGAGATTCTTTGCGCCATAACTCGATAGCATCTTTCTGGGACTGTCTGGCTTTCTTTTTCCATAATGCTTCTTCTACTCGCATGATGCACTCGGCATCCCATGTACCTGATACAGGCCATCTATATTTCTCTTCGAGATCTTTGGTGTAATCAGACCATAAGTCTAGATATATTATGGCACTTAAGCCATGCTTGTGATACATAAAATGTCCCGGACTGTCCCTAGGAGGGACAGGGACTGCTTCCTCGAGCAGCCCTTTTCTGGTCTTTAACTGACATAACTTGGAGAATAAAGGCATTCTGTACTTGAATCTGAACACAATACAATACACGATAAACACAATAATGACTGGAAAAACAAATCACTCATACCACGACATTGAAAACACATTAAATGACATTAAAATAACAGTTCGGACAGAATATTACCTGGTATACTGAGAACAGAACACATGAATTTCTCGAGAACGAAACTTACTAGAATTACTAGATGCACTGCTGAAACAGTACGAAACATACCGGTCCCATAAAGAGACACGTCTGGACCCGCATCCACCTAGGTGGACACTTCGTGTTGGATCTGTGTACCCAAACCCACGGACCAGAGACAAATTAATGACTCTGTCTAGATACTACCCCAGCAACGGTACTCACCGGGTAGCAAGAACGGAAGGCCTTGGACTGGACTGGACTGGACTGGACCACTACGACGTCGGACTACGAACTTCGGACTTCAGTTACAGGTGGGCCTCCGGATACCTCGGACCTTGCACTCTCGGCTTGGGCTCTGGTCGGGACTCGCCGCGTTCCACACCGCCTCGTCTGGATGCTGGACCGCAACCTCCGTCTCCTCCGTGGGCCTGAGGGATACTTGAAGCAGAAATATCTGCACGTGCACGGTATGGTTCCGTCACGGCTGCAGAGGGTCAGGGGGCCTGCGTGGCTTCGCCGGCGCGTGGGGAAAGGGCAAGTTCCTATTCGGGCGCCATTATGTGGTAAATAAATAATTAATTACCGGTTCTATTTTTCAGGATACTCATATAAACAGATAGCTCAATAAATAAGAGTCAGGATTCAAGGTATCTTGAGTCTTTACAGGCTTTAATAAGACATAAGGGACAGGAACAGGACAGCCTGCATGGGAATAGACGGATGGCAGCTGCCGGGGGCAGGGGAAAATGGCAGGATCGCTGTATCATATTGACATTACATGGTATATATACATTACATTTACAATAGCATTCAATACAGTAGGCGTAGCAGTAGGCGTTTCTCGTAGTAGTCGCGAAAGATAAGGCATAAAGTAGGTGTAACAAGAGGCGTGTACTGGGCGTATACATAGACATGTGATATGAACGTCACAGAAGTGTCATGAATGAGGCGGAAACATGGAGGGGGCTACCTGAGCAGCCGGGACCTCTAACCTAGTGGTGCGCGCAAACGGGCAATGACGTGTTACTAGGGAGAACTGGGGGCTACGACTTCTGCGCTAGAAGAGGAGACTAAAGTCTGCGGAGTCAGGGCGACATGTACCTAAGGCATATCTGGTATCTGGTGTTTGGAGTACATGTTGATAGAATCCAAAAGTTATCAGGGCAAAGGCTACTTGACACTAAGGCTGGTGCATGCATTATTCTACATGTATTGCGTGTGCGAGGAATATTCTATGAATATTAATACAGTATTTCTCTTACATGGAGACAGGAAGGCTAGACTATAGCTGAAACTGTTGATGCGATTCAGTAGCTTAGGAATGCAGAGAAGGAGGGCTGGACTGATAACTAGAAGCATAACATACTCTTGGCAGACAGGCAGGCAGAGCCAGGCCGGGCCGGGCACTGTGAGGCAGGAAGTAAGCGAAGGGTCAGGGATACAGGTGGGGGCTGAATCGCTCCTCGGAGAGGGTTCAGGAGACAGGAGCTGAATCTGGTGTCCGGGCCCTTTTGAGGCCTAGAAACGGGGACATTTACTGAATTAACGTGCACACTGTAAAACGTGGCAACATAGGCCTAATACTCGTTGCTTTCACGAGAACTGGAGACTGGCATACTAGAGTTGGACACAACTATGATGGCGTCTTTAATCAATCATAGGGGAATACATGCATATCGATCATGCACATATAACATAGGATGGGGAACACGTAGGCACATACAACATGGCAAAATTTACTTTTCCACACATGCGTAATACGCCTCAAACACGATTTGATGCAAACGTCCATTTTTCTACAGTCCGCAGAGGCCCACACGGGAACTATCATAGAAACAAACACAGATAGCTATTAATTATTGAATTAAACCCCATTCTGTTTACCTCCCCCTTTACTAAGGTATCCCTGTTAGTTGTTACCTAGCAAATAAAAGCACAATTAGGAGTGTTTCTCTTACCCATCTTCCTGTTTTCTGCCACAAATGGACAAACAAAAAGCACATTCATGCCGCTTTTGGTTTAATTTAAAGCTGCTTGTTAGTTTAGGACACAACAAAATCACTTTATTAGTTAATTACGGTTGCAACATAAGCAAAATTAGTTTCCCACATGTACTTGTGTAGGTGCAATTTTACTCTAGGTTGATTAGTATTTCAAACCATTCAATTAGTTCCTGTTACTGTTATGGGAAGGAGACTTCACGAGGCGTATACAAAATTTTGTTTCTACCCTCGCTCCATCATGTGCATAGAGAAGAGAGACTCAGAGGAGGGATTGAGTGCTGCCTGGGTGAAGGGTCCTTGTTGCAAGCGGCCTGACTTCAGCAGCCGCCCCTCCTTAAGGGCAGTGAGGCCCGCCCCTTTTGGAAAAAAAGAGTGCATGTCAGGCTGAAGAAAGGACAGCTAGACAAACACTCTTTATGTTCAGGCCAGGCAGCCAGGCAGATTTACAATAACTGGCGCATCCCTGCATATCAGCACGGATGTGCCACTTATTGTGCGCCGCGGATCCGCCACCATGGATGCGCCGCATTTACACTGCGGCTCACCATGGGGCAAAAATGGCACAGATGTGCATTGCTGGAGTTGCGTCGCAAGCGTGACGCAGCTTCAGCAATGCTCTGGGGGCCCCATCTGTCCAATGATGCGTCAATCCTTACGCCGGCTTGAAGCAGGCGCAGGGTTTTTGATGCAGCATGGGCACAAAAGTGACTGAGTGAAATCTTGTAGATTTCACTCCGCCACTTTTAGGAGGCGTTCCTGTGCCGGAACACCCCCCCCCCCTCCCGCGCGCCTGCGCAGAAACGCCTCCTTCTGGCGCAGGGCTTTACAATGTGACGTTGTAGATACCCTGCACCATGACGGATCTTTTGTGTCACCGCTGCGTCACAAAAGTTTTGGTATACAAGGAACAATATCCCAACTGGTATTATTTGAAGACAAATATCAAGGATATCTCTACAGCATTATCCAAGAAGAAAACAAGGAGACCCAATATAATTTTTCATATGTGCTCAAGGCATCATTTATATCAACATTTTGAGGAAAGTAGGGCAGAAAAAAATTACAGTTAATATCAGCACTGCAATTTAATAAATAACACGTGACAGCCCAGAGTTCTACAAAGTGCATGAGTGCAAAGGTGAGTGGCACTACGGAGGCACAAGTGACCGTGAAAGCAGCGTGGGCGGCGCAAGAAATAGTGGTGAATAAATATGTACAGTGAGTAAAAACAGAGTGGTTTAGTGGTTTTCAAACAGTTCAATTTATATTTTAATTTTTAATTTTTTCTTCAAGAACCACTGAGTGAAGGGCGCCTAATATCTTGCTGGGAAGTCAACGGAGTTTCGATCCGTATTAATAAGGATCATCATCTGGACTGGGTGGCTCAGTGCAGTGCTGTAAGGGGCAGAAAAGGGGGGGGGTTAATTGTGTGGAAGGAAATGGATCACTGTGGGGAAGGTGATCAATTGGAAATGGAGAGAGGGAAGGTGATGGAGATCTCACCGTCAGGTGGGTTATTTGAGGCCTCGGTTGGTGGTCCGATAGTTGAAAGTCTATCTGAAGGCTTAAGGTGTCATCCCGGAAAAGGGTAATTGACATGTCCGGGAACGGATATATGGTAACCTGATTACCTGGGAGCTGTGGATGATAACGAGAATTAAAATCGGGGTAGGGAAACAAAGCGTGCAATGTACCTGGAGCCAGTGGTAGACAGAGACTTACCAGAGGTCAGCAATAGAGGCAGAGAGGGGCCGGATCCATGTGGTCCGTAGTGAATCAGGCGCCGGTCTCGGCGAGATCGGAGAGGAGGAGAGGGTGAGTCAATCTGTGAAAATTACAAGGGGATCAGGGATCTCTCTTAGTCAGGGAGCGGTCGGTTTGAAGCGGGGGTAGGGGATCTCAGGAGCCAGAGGAATTTGGCAAGGAACGCTTACCTGAGGGTTGTAATCACAAAGTGGAAAGGGGGATCCGAACGGTCCGGGATGAGGCGGGAGTAGATCTCGGCATGGGCCACGGACGGGATGAATAAATCTGCGGAAGTAGAGAAGTGGTCAGCGGGTGAGGGGTGGGGGGGTGAAAAAAGGGGGAGGCAGAACGGGAAGTTCTCAAAGGGGGCCGATAAGCACCATTACCTGGTCTCGAGTTGAATCGGCCGGCGAGTGAAGCGCTGTCTCTGAGTTGCTATGGCAATCCGAGACTTTGCTTAGTAGAATTAAGATAGGTCGGATTTGCAGAACCGATGACGTGGGCCCGTCGGAAAGTGGTAGAAGGGCTGGGATAGGAGCAAGGGACAGGGGGCGGGGAAGGGGCAGGGCTGCTGTCCCTGCCTCAAATCGGGGAACAATATTACCGTGACGTGAGGAAGGAAAGGCCGGACCAAGTCGGTCGGCCGGGAGACAGCCCGGAGATCAATGGGAGAAAGCTAATTGAAGACACAAACGCACGTGACTTACGAGTGCCTAAGCAGTGATGTCATCGGAGACACAAACGTACGTGACTTGTCATCAAATTGTGACAATAAAGCAATAAATCACTTGCGCAATTTTTGCAAAAGAGTTCTAGATTGAGCATACATCGCTACCAATTAAAGAGGAATCAGTGAAGGGGGTATATACAAGATCTGTCCATAAGGTAACATGGGTGGAGGGATAAGCAGTCAATAGGGTCAGAGATTCAGGTGGGAGTGCAAGCGATGGAGATGTCAAATGGTAATAGTACTGTTCCACTCATCAATTGTATTCAATCCGTTATTGACGGAGTCGCAAAGGGTCATCCACCTGCATTCACTCTTATTCAGGAGGGATCGGATGCCACCACCTCTCGTGGGTACTGTCCGCTGTTCAATTACTTGCCATTTTATGTCTATGTCCTTATGTTTTTTTTCAAGGTAATGGTTTACCAAGGGTGCTGTGGTCACTCTGCAGTTAATTCGGCTTTTGTGTTGTACAATCCTGTTCTTGATAGTTTGTGTGGTTTGACCAGTGTAGAGGAGGCCACAAGGGCATTCAATGGCGTATATAACATTGATGGACCTGCAATTGGTGTGGTTTCTTAGGGTATGCGTTTTCTCTTTGTATTTGAATACTTTGGTATTGGTTGTAAGTTCACACACTGAACAACTTTGACATTTAAAGTGGCCCAGGACTGGCGGTAAACCCCATGCTGCAGAGATACTGTGGGGATTTTTTGTTTGTTCTGGCCAAGTGATAGCTCGTACCAAATGGGATGACAGATTATTTCCCCTTTGATAGGAGAAGAGAGGTTCCTCTTTGAAAGGTTTGAATATGCGAAGAATAGACCAGTTCTTTTTGATTATTTTGGCCACCTTGTTGCTGCTGGGGCTGAACTTGGAAACAAACGGAATTCTCTTTGAGGGTTGCTTGGTATGACTGGAGAGGAGATGCTCCCTGTGGCAATACCACGCTCTTTTGCGGGCTCTTGAGACCAGTCGTTTGGGGTATCCTCTGGTAATGAGTTTTTTGGTCAGAACCTCAGCTTCCCTGAAGTAATCATGGCGCCAATTGCAGTTGCGCCTGATTCGGAGGAATTGTCCAAAGGGCAGGCCATCTCTGAGTCCTCTTGGGTGGTAGTTGGCATATTGGAGCAAAGTGTTTCTTTCTGTCGGTTTGCGGAACAGACGGGTTCCCAGTTTGCCCTCCTCGGCATGAATGATGACGTCTAGGAAGGGTAAGTCGTTCTGTTTACATTCGCTTGTGAAGCGGAGATGTTCCTGTGAACGGTTCAACCAGTCAATAAAGGACGTGAGAGTCTCCTTGGTGCCCTTCCAGAGGAGCAAGACGTCGTCAATGTATCGACGCCATAAGTTTATATTTTCGTGGAAGGGATTGATGGGTTGAAGAATGAGAGTCTTCTCTAAGTGATGGACGTATAGTATTGCAAAGTTGGAGGCAAAACAAGCGCCCATTGCTACTCCCTTGATCTGTAGATAAAATGTTTCTTTGTACAGGAAGTAGTTGTTTAGGAGCGCAATACATAGAAGATCCATAACAAAAAAAGTTGGTATTTTGGTAGGTTGGGGTCTGGAGTTGAGGAGACTTTCGATCACTTGTAAGCCTTCCTGATGGGGAATGTTCATATACAACAACTTGATATCTAGTCCTGCCATCAGATTATGATCTATGTCATAGTCAAAGTCCTCGATGGTATTTATAAGGTCCGTGGTGTCCCTGATGAATGTATCTGTGTGGGGGACGAATTCTTTGAGAATGGCATCGATGTATTTGCCTATTGGCTCCAGTATAGACCCACAGCCGGATACGATAGGCTTGCCCGGTGGGTTATTTTGGTCCTTATGAATCTTAGGCAAGACGTATAGGACCGGAGTTCGTGGATGGGCATTGTTGAGGAAAAGGTATTCTTTGTGGGTTATTATGTCCATCAATTTGGCTTGTTCAGTCACATCTATCATCTTCTTTCTGATCTCTTGTAGCGGGTCTTTGGTGAGTGGGCGGTAGTGTTCGGCATTGTTGAGTTGACGTATAATTTCACCGTCATATTTATCAGCTTGTATAACAACAAAACACCCACCCTTGTCTGCCGGTTTGATAATGATGTCCGTATTATTTTTCAAAGTCATAAGTGCCTGTTTCTCAGCAAGGGGAATATTGTATGGGACGAATTGTGGTTGTGACTGGAGTTCGGCGATGTCCCGGAGCACTAGCCGTTCAAACCCTAGGATTTCAGGTGGCATTGTTGCCGACGGCGGGTTAAATGAAGAAGGTGGAAGGAACCGTTGTGGTATAGGTTCATACAATTCGGTCTCATCAATGAAGAACTGTCTAAGGCGTATTCTTCTGAAGAACTTCAGGAGGCTAGATTGTAATTCGAGGAAGTTTGTTCTTTCAGTCTGGACGAAATTTAGGCCTCGAGATAGAATACTTGTTTCCTCATTGGTCAGAACATAGTTGGAGATATTGAAGATAGGTATAACTTCAGTGTTAGCCATGGTTGATAAAGTGGCGTCAACCAGAGGGGTCATTAGTGGGGGGGAGGAGGAGGCCCCCATTGGTAGTACCGGTTGCGTGTTTGTCTCTCTCCCAGTAGTTGCGGTTGGTATTGACGACCTCTCGTTTGCCGTGGATGAGGTAGGCCGCGTCCGCGGTCCCGGTCTAAAAAACCTTGGGGGAGTGACGCAACGTCGGCGTAAAAGAGGCGAAAGGGCCTTGTAAATCTGCCCCTAATTATTTTAAACAAGCATGGCGCAGACTAGCTGTCAATTTGGAAATTCTGCTTTATGGCTTAGGGGATTCGTATGCAACCTCATAATCCCTGCATAGACGTCCTTTCATTTCAGTAATGAATGTGAGGGTGGGGGCAGTGGGAGGTTTAGACCACCAGCCATTGCCCAAAGATTCCGGGGCAGGGCATGTTATCATAGGGAAGTGGGCACGGGGGAGGGGGGGTTGGGATGTGAGGCACCCAGGCTGCGACAGACTGGAAAACACGAGCTCAGTGTTCTCTTCGTAAGGATGTACTGGGATGACAGAACATTTCCAGAGCTGGGAGGAAAAGCACAAATCAACATTCCCCGCACATTCACAACAATATCGAGGCGGTGTGTTCCTCATCACACATTGCTGCTTTTGTGCGCTTTAGGGAGGAATGGTATAGACAGAGGGGCAGATTTACAACAAAGTAACGCATCACGGTGCAGCAAGTCATTTTGCTGCGCCTTGCTGCGTTAGTTTGGAAAGCACATAGATGCGACATATTTACAAGAATATGTTGCATCTCTGTGCTTTCCCCTGTGCTGGCGCACAAATTGCAGGCATGCGCCAGCACAGGCATCCTTGTACCATGGTGCAAGGATGCCTGCGTCGTGGGGAGATTGTCTTTGTGCAGGAAGGGGCCCCTTCCTGCACAAAAACAATCACAAGAGGCTTTTTCCTCTTTCAATGCATGCTGTAGAATGCAGCACGCATTGAAAGAGGAATAAACGAGGAGAAATTAAAAAATTTCTCCTTGTTGCGCCTCGCTATGCCACCTCTAGGGTGGCGCAGCATTCACACGCATCTCCAGATTTATGATTTCTCGTAAATCTGGAGATGTGCTTGTTTCACGGGTGTTGCGTGGGAACACCCACAGCAACACCCATGGAATGCCCCTTCCACGCACTGTGCTGCGTGTAATATGCCATTCAGCTTCTCCAGGTGCAGCGTCCCAGGCATATAAAAGATCAAGTAAAGGCAGGCTTTCTTCCATGGAATATAGCATTATAGCGTGACAGTACATCCTTTTCTGTATTATTGGAAATAATGTGTTTTTATGTAGAATTTCACAGTGCACTTCTACGTGTCTAGGCTCTAGTAAATAAAGGTTTTAACTTTCTCCAATTTACCAACCTCTGCAAAAGAGAAGTTCGCAGTGCAGGCACGGGTGCGCAGGCCATGGTTTGGGGGGAGTGGCAGGAGAGGTGACGGGAAGAAGAAAATAGGGAGGAGGTGCAAGCTAATCAGTTATTCCTCATTACTTCGCTTTCAATTTAGCAATTTGATATATTGACCGCCTATTTTGCACATATTAGGTCCACGCTATTGACTCTTTATTCTACTACTCTTTACTTTTCAATGGTTGGAACATTTCAAGCAGCATCTTTACGGCATGCGATTAACGCAGCAGCAGATGCTCCCCGCGGGGTCCGAGTCACAGAGGGGACCTGACGAGACAGCCAAGGGCCAGGAAAGTGAGGCTCATGGAATGGAGTGTGCGTGCCTGTGAGTGCTGAAGAACACAGAGTAGAGCGTGCGGCCGAGTTAGACGGTTTTGGACAGTGACCGTCAAGGCACTGAGGCAGGAAAGCAAAGTCAGTACGGGCCTTATTTATGGAAAGTGACGCATAACGGTGTGAAAACAGCGATGCATCACTTTTCACTGCGCCCTCCTTGCGACACCAATGATGCGTCATATTTACAGTATGACGCATCATGTCGCAAGGAGTTACAGATACGTCAGTATTTCTGACGTATCTCTTTGGCGCAAAAGTGACGCATTGCTGGAGTGTGTCACAAAAGTGACGCAACTCCAGCAATGTGTCCTTTCACATGTGGCAAGCCCAATGTGAAAGGGCCTGCGTCAGTCTTAAGCTTGCTGTGAGGCAGGCGTTAGAAATTGACGCGTTTGTGTACTAGAAGTGGCGCAGTGAAATCTTATAGATTTCACTGCGTCACTTCCATGACCCTTTCTTACGTCAAAACTCCCCCCTTGCATACATTATACCTGGCGCAGGTATAATGTAGCGCAGGGATTTACAAAGTGACGCATCTACCTAGATGCATCACTTTGTAAATATGGCGCAACAAGGCGCATTTTTTACGCCACTGGTGCGTCACAAAAAGTGACGCACCGGCGGCGTAAAAGTGACGCACAGCCTCATAAATGAGGCCCTATATATGGTAGCGGTACAACAGCGTGAAGTAGCCTCAAGGAAGAGAGAGCGGAGGACCCTTTTAACACTCTAACGTGACAGCAAAGAGAGGTGCCTGATGCGTGTTACTGTGAAGAAGGGGGCATCTCCAGAGCAGGCTTAAGCTACTTACACTAGGTATGGGCAAAGGAAGTAGAGGTGGCTGCAGCACCTCAAAAATGAGGTTCGGGGCCCAGAAAATGCTGGACAATAACAAGCATTTGCAATGCAATTGATCTTGCATTTACACGTCTTTAAGTTATTGATATCTTGTGGTATCCTCGTGTGGGCTTGTGTCGGCTGCTTGCTTCTGGAACTCGGAGCGCTCTGCGTAGTAGATTCCGAGATCTCCAGTGCGGTGGTTGGCGTGGGCTCCAAGTGATGTGTCCTGTACTGGCAGAATAAACAAGATATATTTATTCACATTTCTGCCCACCTCGTTTCCTTCCTGTTGGGATTCCACACTGGCGACAATGGAGAAGCACACCCACGCGATTTAGGAGCCCACAGTCCCGGTGTTACCGGATCAAGATTACCGTTACCAAGATCATCTGCTGTATCTACATTAAGAAGCATTCCGACACTCCGTTGTTGATTGCTGTAAGCTTTCTTGAAAATCCAGTTTTTCCTGACCCAGCGGTGAGACTTTATTCTATTTTCTTTTATTTTAACCAAAACACGTTCAGCTTTCGACAGCGCGAATCGACGCATGCGCTCAACCTCGCGCTTAGTGTCTTTAACAGCGCGCACTCTTGAATCCAATTTCCTCACGCATGCGCAGGTCAGATCGTCGGGATCGTCAAGAACCACAACAAAACAGCGCTTAACAACCTGTCCTCTATGACGTATGAGCAACCTCACAAAGTAGTTCCTGACTGATTTCTTTGGCTTGCAAGCCGTTTACATCATAATAGGCTATTTTTTTTTTCTCTTCTCAGTTATGTATTAAAACAATGACTTTTTCAGAATTACAACTTCACTGTTGAACTACAATTCCTTATGACATCATAATAATCTCTAGTTTGTCAATCAATTAACCAAAACAAGCTACTTTAAAGTCATCATTATTTTATTATTCTTGTTCCATCAACATGGAAAGTTTCAATGCTCCTCCCCCATTTTTAGCAACTCCAGGCGAACCACCTTTGGAGTAGAAACAATGGCGTGAAGGTTTTGAGGCATACCTTGAGGCTATAGGTGGTGAGAATTATACCGATAAACGCAAACTTGCCATTCTTAAACATTCTCTTGGCGCGGAAGGCAGGCAAGTTCTTTCTCATCTTCTTCCTCTAACTGTAGACAATTCTTCTGAAGAAGAAACTGATGTTTACGAAAACGCCATTATGCAGCTCGACAAACAATTTATCAAAAAAGTCAATGAGGTTGTAGCACGTCATAAATTTCTAAGTAGGCAGCAATTACCTATTGAACCCATTGATTCTTTCGTGAAAGACTTAAGAATTTTGGCAGCCAAATGCAATTATCAAGAATTCCACGATCAGATGGTGAGAGATCAATTGGTACACAATGTAGCAAATGTAAAATTACAAGAAAAGTTACTTGATGCAAAAGACTTGTCTCTCTCCAAAGCTCTGGATATTGCACATCGTTTTGAAGATATGAAATTAGGCATAAAAGAATTGTCTGAAAAGAAGTCAAAAGAATCTTCTGTGGAAAGACCTACTATTTCTGAAGTTCAAGTTGTCAGAAAGAAACATGTAGAAAACTATTCCAGTAAACCAACGTTTTCTTCATCAGTGAATTCAAGTTTAAAAAAAGAAGTGATTTGCTTTAAGTGTGGTTTTCCTGGCCACGTTGCAACAGACAAAAGATGTCCCGCAATTGGACAATTCTGCAATTATTGCAGATCTAAAGGCCATTTTTCTGGAATGTGCAAAAGTCGTAACAGACCTAGAAATGTTTCCTCTGATCCCAGACGTACAAAATATTCTGATGTCCAAGTAGTGGATAGTACTAATGATGAAGACTATGAGGACCTTCTTGCTGTATATGAAATTGGAGAGGAAAAAAAAGATGCACCTTTCTGTATGCTACAGATTGGTTCCAAATTTATAAAAGTCATGGCAGATTCTGGCGCAAGACACACTTTAATAGGTGACGAAGTTAAGAAAGAATTTCCAGGTGTATCTTTATTTCCCTCTGACATAAGGTTACTTGGTTATAGTAAAAAACCAATAGAGGTACTTAGATATTTTTCCTCTACCTTATCTTTTAAAGGTAAATCCATTATTTCTAAAGTTTATGTGGCTAAGGATGGTTCATGCCTATTGGGTTGGCCACAACAAAGAGATTTAATGATTAATCTTGATCCTAATCATCCTGAACAAGTTTTGGGATATTCTGATTTTGTTAATTCCATTGATGTATCCTCTGTTAACAAGTGGGAAACACTTTTTCCTCAAGTTTTTTCTTCCAATTTAGGTTTGTTAAAGAAATTTAAACACAACATCATTTTGAAACATAATGCAGTGCCTAAAGTACATAAAGTACGCAACATTCCGCTATCCTTAAGGGAGTCTGTTAAAAAGGAACTTCAAAGACTGTGTGAACTTGATGTAATCGAAGAAATTGAATCTTCTGAATGGCTTTTGCCTGTTGTTGTAGCTCACAAACCAAATGGAAAGATTCGTTTATGTGTTGATATGCGTGACCTAAATTCTAATGTTTGGGTCGACAGACATCCACTTCCAAACATTGGCGAGATGTTCTCAAAACTCAAAGATGCTGCAGTTTTTACTACGTTGGATTTATCTAACGCATATCATCAAATAGCCCTCCATGACGACAGTAAGCATCTTACATCTTTTATAACTACCGAAGGAGCATACAGGTACAAGAGGATGCCCTTTGGTTTAGTGTCTGCTTCCTCTGTATTCCAGCGTGTTATGCATAACCTGTTCAAAAATGTGTCTAATGTCCTTTATTTTCAAGACGACATTTTGGTTTTCGGTAAAGATGATTGTGAACATTCTGAAGTTTTATTTAAAGTTTTATCAATTTTACAAGACAATGGTCTTACCCTCACCAAGGAAAAATGTAAATTTGGCATGGATTCTGTAGATTATTTGGGGCATTCCATTAGTAAAAAAGGCATCTCTCCTAGGTTGCTTAATCTCCACTACGGCCCCTTGCGGCGGGATGCCTGGCTTTCACCTTGTTAATACCCTGCCGGGGTATCTCTCACAGGGGAATACCAGGACGGGTTCCCTAAGCAAGCGCCTTGAGACCCCTGGGTGAATCGTGCGCTATATAAATCGAAATACATTTACAATACATTTACATTTAAGTTTGGTCAAAGCAATTGAAAAAGCACCTGAACCTAGCAACAAAGATCAGCTCAGGTCTTTTTTGGGGCTAGCCGAATATTATGCCAAATTCATCCCTTCTTTTGCAGACAAAACTTCTCATTTAAGAAATCTAATGAAAAATCAACAACAATTTGTTTGGGATACCAATTGTAAAAATCAATTTAATTTTGTTAAAAAATGCATTATTTCTGCTCCTGCTTTATCTCCTTTTGACACCAATTGTAAGTCAATCATTGTCACCGACGCAAGCAATGTAGGCATTGGCGCAGTACTGATGCAAAAGCAAAAAGTTGGTCTTGTTACCATTGCTTTCGCGTCAAGACCATTGCGTGGTGCTGAGATAAAATATTCCACTTTGGAAAAGGAAACCTTGGCCTGTTGGTGGGGTATTGAATACTTTAGCAAATATGTATATGGTACCAATTTTGTTGTGAGAACTGATCACCATCCTCTCGTAGATCTTTTCACGACCAAAGGTTGTGGTAAAGCTACCTCCAGAATTGCGAGATGGCAATACACCGACCCCGAAGACCACCCTCAGAGGCACCCTGATCTACCGACCTCCGGGACCACGCACTCAATTCAGCGAGGACATCGCCGACTTCGTCAGCCCGCACGCCCTCCCCTCCGCTGACTACATCCTCCTGGGGGACTTCAACTTCCACCTGGAGAACAACAACGACTGCAACACCACCACCCTGCTCGACAACCTCGCCAACCTCGGACTCAAGCAGCTGGTGACCACCCCCACCCACCTCGCCGGACACACACTCGACGCCGTCTTCTCATCCAGCAAAGACATCACCTTCAGCCACGCCACAGAACTCCTCTGGACGGACCACAGATGCATCCACTTCACCTTCAGAAGAACGACGATCCACCACCACCAGCAACAGGTTGCCCGAAGAAGCTGGAACAAGATCACAGCCGACCAGCTCGCAGCTTCCCTGAGTCAGCACCCTCCCGCCAGCTCAGCGAACCCCAGCCAGGCCGCCGACAACCTCACGAAGTGGATCAGCGACTGCGCAGACGAACTCGCCCCTCTGAAAATCCCGCCCAGCAGGCCCAGCAGTAAGAGAGCCCCTTGGTTCACCGACGAACTCAAGAGCTCCAAGAAGAACTGCCGAGCCCTCGAGAAAACCTGGAGAAAGGAACCCACGCCGGACAACAGGACCACCCTCAAGCTCGCCACCCGGAAACACCACCAACTGATCCGCACCGCCAAGAAAACGGCTTTCAAGAACCGACTGGACAACAACGCACACAACTGCAAGGAACTCTTCAACATCGTGAAAGAGCTCTCCAACCCCAACGCCGGAAACAACGACATCACCCCATCGCAAGACCTCTGCAACTCCCTCGCCTCCTACTTCCACAACAAGATCGCGGACATACACAACAGCTTCAGCACCCAACCGACGCACGCCACGACCGCAGTAACGCCACCCACCACCACCCTCCGCGCCTGGACCCCGGTCAACACCGGAGACACCGTCCGCATGATGAACTCCGTCCACTCCGGATCTCCGACCGACCCCTGCCCTCACCACGTCTTCAACAAAGCCGACGCTGTCATCGCACCCCACCTGCGGGACATCATCAACACCTCATTCGACACCGCCACCTTCCCCGAGAGCTGGAAGCACTCCGAACTCAGCGCTCTACTCAAGAAACCTACAGCGGACCCCACCGAACTCAAGAATTACCGCCCCATCTCTCTACTCCCGTTCCCAGCCAAAGTCATCGAGAAGACCGTCAACAAACAGCTGGCCGCCTTCCTCGAGACGAACGGATCCCTCGACCCATCACAGTCCGGATTCCGTGCCAACCACAGCACCGAGACCGCCCTCATCGCCGCCACCGACGACATCCGAGCTCTGATGGACAACGGAGAAACAGCGGCCCTCATCCTCCTAGACCTCTCCGCGGCCTTCGACACGGTCTGCCACCGCACCCTAGTGCAGCGCCTCAGGAACGTCGGAATCCAGGAGAAGGCACTGGAATGGATCGTCTCCTTCCTCGACGGAAGAACACAGAGAGTCCGCCTACCACCGTACAAGTCAGAGGCCACCAAAGTCATCTGCGGCGTCCCTCAAGGATCCTCGCTGAGCCCTACTCTCTTCAACGTCTACATGAGCCCCCTCGCGGCCATCGCACGCCAACACAACCTCAACATAATCTCCTACGCCGACGACACCCAGCTGATCCTCTCCCTGACCAACGACCCCGCCGCCGCCAGAGCCAACCTGCACGAAGGGATGAAAGAGGTAGCCGAGTGGATGACGACCAGCCGCCTCAAACTGAACTCAGACAAGACGGAGGTCCTCATCCTGGGCTCTTCACCCTCCGCCTGGGACGACTCCTGGTGGCCTCCCTCCCTGGGCACCGCACCCAAACCGACAGACCATGCACGCAACCTGGGCATCATCCTGGACTCCTCCCTCTCCATGACCAGGCAAGTCAACGCCGTCTCCTCGTCGTGCTTCAACATCCTGCGCATGCTTCGGAAGATCTTCTGGTGGATCCCCACGGAGACCAGGAAGACCGTCACCCAGGCCCTCGTCACCAGCCGACTGGACTACGGCAACGCACTCTACGCCGGAACCACCGCCAAGAACCAGAAGAAACTCCAGCACATCCAGAACGCCTCAGCCAGACTCATCCTCGACGTCCCACGACACAGCCACATCTCCGGACACCTAAGAGACCTGCACTGGCTCCCGGTCAACAAGAGAATCACCTTCCGCCTACTTACCCACGCTCACAAAGCGCTCCACGATCAAGGCCCGAGCTACCTCAATGACCGCATCAACTTCTACGCTCCCAAACGCCACCTCCGATCTGCCAGCCACGCCCTCGCCGCCGTCCCACGCATCCGTAGAGCCACCACAGGAGGAAGGTCCTTCTCCTACCTGGCCGCCAAGACCTGGAACTCCCTCCCGGCTGACCTGCGCCTGACCCAAGACCACCTCTCCTTCAGGAAGAAGCTCAAGACCTGGCTGTTCGAGCAGTAGCGGCACCCCCCCCCCCCCCAAGCGCCTTGAGACCCTACGGGTAGGTAGTGCGCTCTACAAATGCCTTGATTGATTGATTGATTGAATACAAGTTACAAGACTTTCATTTCCTAGTTGAATACATTCCTGGTGCAAAGAATGTTTTAGCTGACTTTCTCTCAAGGTTGCCTATTGAGGATGATAATTTAGTTGCTCCTGATGATGATCCTGATAAAGTTGTATCTATCTGTGAGGTGTCCAATGGGTGTATTAAAGAAGACGAATGGAGGACTGCATGTAGTGATGATCTTGATTACATGAATGTTATGTCTTTTGTAAAGAATGGATGGTCTGTCAAAACGAATTTGTCGCAAGGGATTTTGCCGTATTTCCATGTTGCACAAGAATTATCTGTTCAATGTGATACTTTGTTAAGGGGTCTACTTTTAGTAGTTCCTCAAGCTCTTAGAGAAACGATTTTGAATATGGCTCACGAAGGTCACCCTGGGATGTCAAGTATGAAAAGGAGAATAAGGTGTGAATTTTGGTGGCCTGGTGTTGACAGATTTATTGAAAGAAAGGTTAGATCTTGTGTAGAATGTTGTGTCAGTGACAAGTCTCAGAAAGTTGTGAAATATCAACATGATCCTGTTACTAGGCCTTCTAGGCCCTGGGAATGTGTGTCACTTGATATTGCTGGTCCAATGAGTTTTGGTCAAAGTCCAATTTATGCCATTGCTTTAGTTGATCAATTTTCTCATTGGCCTGAAGTGAAATTTGTGCCACATGTTTCAACTAGAGTCATCATTGAATTCTTAAATTCTATTTTTGAGAAAGAAGGTTTTCCAGTTTCACTTTTATCTGATAATGGTACGCAGTTTAGTTCTGTTGAAATGAAGTCGTTTTGTAACAACCACTGGATAATTCACAAACATTCATCGGTATATTATCCCCAAGGTAATGGCATGGTGGAAAGGTGGATCAGAGTTCTTAAGGAGGGTTTACAGTTGGCTGTGTGTAATGGTGAAAATTGTTATGATGCTGTTAGGAAACTTGTATGGAGTTATAGGAATACCCCTAGATTTGAGGGAGATTTGTCTCCTTTCGAAAAAATGCGTGGGAGGAAGGGTGTTTGTAACATGAGCCAACTGTGGATGAGGGATCTTATTAATGGCAAATGCAAGAAACCTGATTCTGGTTTAGTCAATGCTGGTGTTAGTAACCCGTGCAGTGTTGGTGATTGGGTACGCGTGAGGAAATCTGGTTTCATTAAATCTGGTGAGTCACATTTTTCTGATCCTATGCTTGTAGTTAGAGTAGGTAGACAGGTAGTAGAGTTGATAGATGGAAATGTTTGGAATCTTTCCAAGATTGTTAAGGTTCCAAGGTTGGGCCATGGATCTCCACCTATTGCTGGTATTCCTCATAATAAGGTGGGTGAACATTTCTGCCTACCTCGTTTCCTTCCTGTTGGGATTCCACATATCTAAATAACAATACCTTTTATTTATGTTTTGGGTTTAAAAACATAAATAAAGGGCATTGTTATTTACAACGTCAATAGCTCAAACCTTCAAAAGAGCGAGAATTTTATTTATGCTGTTTCAAATTAGGTTACACGGTCCTACATATTTTTTTACATAACACAATTAGGGGGGCATCAGCCTATACTCCTCAGTATAACCAAAAGAACAACCTCCTATGTTACAAAATAGTTTCAAAATCAACGTCCAATAATTATTGATAACGGTCTTTCGCTGCGGCGACAGTTTAATGCTTAAACAGATGCATTTTGGGTATGCCGGATTTACCATCTCTCGTTTATGGCCTCATTGGAGATTTCCTTCAGACTAAAGACTGCAATTCTACTGACTGCCGACAGAGGGCCACGCTCGGGTTTACATTGTCATCCCTGCTCCCAGGCTAACTTCGAACTTTGCCTCATTAGACAGCTATGACGTCTCCTCTGGAGCCCCGCCCAATCTAGGGGAGGCCGAACCTCCAGCCCAGGGAGCCAGCTGCTAAGTGCCCCCCATCAGTGGTCGAAGTTGGGGGAAAAGAGTAGGGGAACTGTGAGTGGAGAATCAGGGGGCGGGAATAACCGAAGATTGGATCAGTGGGCAGAGTCGGAGGTGTGGCTAGAAATAGCAAAACATATCAATTTTTAGTACGTTTGGCATTTCACTGACCAATTACAGCTTATAATGTTATTTAATTCAAACAATGGATAAACATATTTATTTGAGGTTTAATATAGAAGTTGTTTACATTTAATACATTTACAATCTGGTACATGTTTCCAATCACAGAATTTTCCAAATACGCTTATAAGTGGAATCATAAGCCATTTGTGTCGGAGCCACGCACTTTCTTTCATCGGCACTTCTCCTCCCTTTTTCTAACCATTTCTGAACATACAATTCAGGTTTAAATTCTATGACAGGAGGCCTCAAGGTTTTTCTGAACATTATAGAAGACAGATGATTGATTGATATTCTGTTCCGCAGTGGTGTGAGCACCTCATTCATTTCACTAAAGCCCAGTTCACATTCAGCAGTGGAGGTGCAAAAGGTGTCTATAATGTGCACTAATGGTTTCAGGCTTCCAGGGATGCAATTTTTATTTGGCTGTACTCTCTGAAACCAAGGATGTACTGCCTAGTATCAAATACATGCAACCTGCTGCAAAGGTTTTGTAATTCTCCCTCACCATATAAGATGTCTACTAGATCTGGCCAATAAACTGGTTGTAGGAGTTTCATTCTGTGTACCAACTCTTTGTATTCCATTTTGTCATTGTTTGTAGTTGTGCATCTAGAACTATTTGATGCATTAGTCATTGTCATCATTTTTTTGCAGGTTATTTGCTAAGCTCCTAAAGAACTGTGCTCTATTGATGCTAACGCAGCCTTTGTTCTGTTGCAGTCCTACACCAGCAAGCTGCATCCGTTCAGCAGTATTTATTGCAGTTGTAGCAAAGGGCCCAGGTGAATCAGCCATTGATCCAAGCACTAAAATCTGTATCTGTATTGAACGATCCTCCTCATATATGGTCATATCACGCCGCACCAGCCTTCTGGATAGGTCACCCAGCTGGAACTTTGCGTTGTGCATGTACCACATTGCAAGGCCCTTGTAAACATTCCCATTAGTCTGGTGTGCATGCAAATCTTGCATTGCCAATCCCAGGTGAGTTGCTTTAGTACTGCTGGAACAAGGCAAATGGAGGCACCAATGGGTGAGGCGGACTGGCCTAAAGGGTCCTGTGACCTTAGTGGAAAAGTCACAGCTGCTCTAGGGTGTGCTGCTTTGTAGGCCTGCCCGCAAGACTGGAGGTGACCTTCAGTATGGATTGTGGTGGACAGGGCTTCAAGGTTAACCAACACTGGCCACGGGTAAGGTCCACCTGCTGGTGCTAAGAGACCAGGGCTCCCAAGGTCTAGTAGGGGAATGTGCTCTCTCAGGAGAGTGGTTTGATGGACTAATCATGAAGGCTGAATCAGGTTGCCCAGTTCCAAATTCGGTAGCTCTGGCCATAGTGCCACATCCTATCACCCGAACACCCTTCTGCCCCACTGAGTGAAACTCGCACTGTCTTCAGCTACAACCCAATTCTGCCCCATTATAAACACCTGGATGGGACTCAATTCAAATTATGCACTGCCTATAAAAAGTAACAACATTCTGGAAAAGGCAAACACTCGTAGGGAATGCAGGATTATGTCCAGCATGCGAAATATAAGCGGGAACGACATGTTACCTTAACACTTTTACTCTCATTGTTCAGAAATCAATGAGTATTTTTGTGTCAAACATTGAGGACATGAATACAGGGCTCCTCCCGTACACATGTGTTAAGCAGGGCTAAGAAGAGAAAGGGGCCCTTCAAGAGAATCTGATCTAACACCTGGAAACCCACAAGGGCTCCTTCATATTCATGTCAGCCAGCTAGCTGCTCAAACATAGTGCAAAGGATATCTTTTGAATTGTCCTGCTTGGCCAACTCTTCTACTCATAAAAAACGAGAGCGATATTGACAGTAAAAGCCAACATTTTTTCATTCGGAAGTGAACAAAAAGCAGTAACCCACTGAGCTATGAACATAAAATATTGTTCTTGTATATGCATGGTGCACGTTTATCGCAGCAGGCATATTAACCCTGGACGCTACAGTAGATAAGTCAAAACTAAAAACTGCCAACAAGCAAAACTCCAATCTTTCTCCAGCAGGAAGATAAACAATCTTAAGACTTTTATTGTTGCAGAAAAATGACTGGTTTTATAAGGAACGCTCCAGTGATTTGTGTGTTTTTGAAAGTGAAACATTATGCTGCACGACTAATGGCTGGCAGATCTCAGCATTAAGAGTAACCCTGGGCGAAGCACTACGCTACGCTCGCGGAGTTTGCGAAGTTTGCGCAACTTAACACTACGCGAGCTGCACGTAGCACAGTGCGAACACGCGTAGTGCAGCGTAGCGTAGTGCAGCGCTAATTTTTTGCTTGTTCGCGGTCCTGAACGTCATGTTCGCGACCGCGAGCAAGCAAAATGACATCCCGGCGAGATTCTCAACGCGGGGAGGTAAGGTTTCTCATTGTGAGTGGTTGCGCATGCTCGAAACCGCTCTCAATGAGAAACTACCAGTTCTAGTTGAGAAAGCTGCCGCTCGAGTAATAATCTACTCGAGCAGCAGAAAACTACAGCTCGCACTGTGCAAGATGCCGTTTTCAATGATTGCACAGTGCCGGATGCTTGTCTGCACTGTGCAATCATTGAAAACGCATCTTGCACAGTGCGAACATGCTACTACGCAGCTCGCGTAGTGCTACGTGAAGTTCGCATAGTGCGAAGTGCACTTCGCGTAGCTTCGCGTAGCGCTACTTCGCGAACTACGCCCACCCCTAATTAAGAGTTTAACTCATGGAATCCACCTTCTTAATATCCGCATCTGCAACCACCTGCTTAAATTAAGCACTGGCTGCAGGCTTCATCATGAACTGAGCTAGGATGGCGCAGTCACTTTACTGTCTGTCTTGACCGCAGAGGCTCAGGTGCGAAACACTGTGGACCCGGCCTCGTGATCTGCACAAGTGGCGTGTAGTTTTGCTGGGATGCTGGGAATTGTTGTACCAATAGTTAGACTCTCCATCTGGTAGAAAAATAAAATGTTATGTTTAGCTGATTTATCAGGGCAAATGTGGATTTGTAACTGGTCGTGAATGCAACTATCACTGTAAAATGTTGTCAAAACCTGTACTAAATTGTCCAGCAGGTTAATTACACATGTTTTGGCACTTGACCTGGTTCTCACTAAAGCTCCATCCCTGTGCCTCTCTCTACCTGAGTAAATGCGCTCTTCTGTATTTGTGCAACCCTTGTGGGAGGGTGTGCTTTGCATGGCTTCCACCTTGTAACCAACACAATGCGGACTGAAGTAGCTAGCAGGCACTATGGACAGTATTTCTAAGGTGCCAACATACCTCAGTGAATGAATACTAGTCATTGACGTCTCATGTGTATGGATCACGCTGACAAAACCAATTAATCCTTCCCAGGTCGGTAAATCTGAGTATCACTAAATTGGATACATAATGCTTAGAAATGGCAGAAGTGGTACAAAGTGTTTTGCAACTAATATTGATGTGTACCCAAGTGAAGTTGAACTGACGTTGCAATTTACCAACGAACCACAGGCTGGTACTGCCACTCTGGCTTTGCAATAGCACAGCTCACATGCATAGAAACTGATTCTTTTTCATCTTTACAGTATTTTGTCAGCCCTTGTCTGTCTGACACCTTGCTTCAGAGTGAACAAGGCTGCTACTGAGGAGCAACTCTAGAAGTAGCCATAATCAACATATGTTGGTGCCCTACAAGACCGAAGCTGGGGAACCAGGTTCGGGTCTGGGAAGAGGCTAAAGCATCCTTTGATTCTGGACAAATCGCTTAGTCTCCTCGTGCCTGGAAAAGCAAGTATTTGTAATGCAATAGGCCTCACATTACTGAAAGTTTGAGCTTTTGGCATGCATTATTATTTGCAACGCCAATAGGTCAAACTTTCAATAATGCGAGACCTATTGCATTGGAAATGCTTGTTTTAAAAGACCACATCCCTAAACAGACAAAGGAGTGGTACACATTTAAAAAAAAATAACATAAAAAAATAGCAGATAAGACATTTGACATTTTCAAGTTATGCATGACGCCGACGTTGCTTTCGATGACTCATACGTTGTAGTTTAGGTGTCCCCTCAAGTTTAGCAACACCCCCTTTATGACCTACGCAGACTAGCACAAAACCCTAAAGTATTTCTGCACAGAAACCTACATGCACCGTGCGTGCAGAACACCAGAATTTGTCACCCATGTACACATGAGTGTCTCATAGGAAGAGAATTCAAGTATACGTACTGTACCAGATAAAGCTTATGGGGTATTCGAGAGATGGTTTTAAGATGGACAGAAGGCTGTATGGATGGATAGATGTAGGTTTCATGTACACTTTATGCACAGGAAATATAATTTGAAGTAGAGAACAGATCAGAATGCTGGCACCCATATTTGCCTCTCCTTGGTACGTCCTTTCACATCTAGTAGTCAAAGGCCGTAAAGAGTAGGACATTTTTTTTTAGAACTGGGGAAAAAACAGTCACCATGAAGAGCAGGTGCTAGCCTTGGGCTATCTTGTAGTTTGTGTTTTCTATTACTTGGTCCTGTTTGATTCTTACTCGCTACTCCCTCTTATTCTTTGAGGACTTCCGACATGATTACTGGCAAATCTGAACTTCTGTTTAAGATTACTTTGTTGGGTGTGGCGAATCGGAGTGTCCAAAGGATTACTGAGTGATGTGAACTTTAGAAAAAGAAAATAACTTTTTAAAAATGTTGCCCGTGTCATCCTGTTTCAGTAAGGACTCACTACCAAGCAATATGTAATCTGGGAAAGTTTGAAACTGGTCCTTGAGCAAGAGGGATGGAATCCAAAGATTGGGACAAGGGAGACTTGGAGTAATGCAGATTTTCATTCCCTCATTGGGGCGCTGGTACATTTAATACTCAACTGAGCCCATTTGCTGAGGAACTCGCATTCAAAGCGGAGAATGAGTAGAATATCAATGCCCATTCCATCCTTGGCCTCTTATAGTAGAAATTCCTTGCACAGTGCGATAGAAGGCTTTGCTGCAAGCTGAAATTTCAGGGACCCCAATAGATCTCCCTTGGCTCCAGGCTGGAAAGAAAATAGACTGGTGCCTCATAACTCCTCCATCAAATCTTACATAAAGTACACATCATTTGCGTTGGACAGTCCTGTCAGAGAATGGAATGGTTGTTGGTGAGTTCCCCTCGGCCTACCCTCCTGGTTAACACACAACTGAATACATATGGCTTGGAATACTAATTGCTTCACCAACATATAAACATATGTACCAAAGTAGAAAAATTACAAGTAAATTACCCACAGCAAGCGTAAACATGCATTTGCAATGCAATAGGTCTCCCATTTACGCGAGTTTAAGCTATTGGCATTGTAAATGACAATGCTTTTTAATTATATTTCTAAAACAAAAACATAAATAAAAGGCATTGTCATTTACAATGCCAACAGCTAAAACTCGCGTAAATGTGAGACCTGTTGCATTGCAAATGCTTGTGTTTTCCTGGTGGCGACCGTCAGTCTGTGTGAGCCCGGAAATAAAGGGCAGAGGAGGTCAAGGGCGGGGACTCCAAAGTATCCTGATGTGACCATTGTATTGGTCACAGTGGGGGCAGGCAGGTAGCAGCCCCACTAAATGAGGTGTGAATCACGTCAGCGGGAGGACCATCAGAGGTAGCAGTTGTCATGCTAACCTAAGACTGATGGCCCTTTCAGGGTTGTTTTGCAGGTCCCTAGACACAGGGAAGGGGGAGGAGGCCATGGGCACTGCAGAGGCCTTCCTCGATGTGCACCACACAGGCTGAAAAGATTAAAAGTAGGGCTATTCCTGCAGTCCCGGGACGCTTTATTAAAACAGAGAAGGGGAACGGACTGAAACAATTTTTAAAAGTAGGGGCACGCCGTGCCCTTCCGATCCCGTCCACTTCTAACACTGCTCCCCATCCATCCATCCATCCATCCATCCATCCATCCATCCATGCACCCTGTGCCAGGCAAGGGGGCTGGAATTAATGACCGAAATGGGCGTTGCCCTCCCACCTTTTTGTGAGTAAAAAGAGGAGGATGAAAAATAACACTGGGCAGCTGAAAATAAATTTTACCTTTGAAAACTGTCTGATTCTTTGGGGCATATTCTCAAGGATTTATCTCTGAGTTATAGGCACTTTATCGGAGCCAAAGTGTACATTGGCAAGTCACATTTCCAGACAATGCCAAATGTGACTTGCCAGTTTCTACACACAAGTGGCACCAGTTGTGTCCTCTGTTCTGTTGTGGACCTGTTACGGTTTGTACCACATTGTTCTCAATGTTGATGTGCTCTGCATGTAATGTGTGTGTGCTGCATTTTGGGGGGCTTGCCCCTGCAGCTCTGATTTTGCTGCCCCTTCTCCCTTTCATGCGAGGATGTATGTCGTTACAACGCATGCTTTTTCCACGCATGCCTTTACAACACAGGTTTTACAACGCAAGTCGTTACAACGACTTGCGTTGGGGGGCGCTGGATAGTGAATAGTTTAATTTACTATTCCAACTCCAGTCCCCGTGGATAGTAGGGAAGGTTTTGGATAGTAAATAAAACTATTCCCTATCCTACAGCGCCCTCCAGCGCAAGTCGTTGTAACGACTTGCATTGTAAATCCTGCGTTGTAAAGGTACTGCGTGGAAAAAGTTTTGTTGTAAAGGATGTTTCCCTTCATGCGATGTGCCTTTGACTTCTGTGCTTCTACAGTGCTGCGATGTCGCATACTTGCGTACATTGGTCTCTTGGTAGGAGGTGGGGGTCTGGGGCATGGTTTGTCAGCAGATATGCGCTACTTAATTGTGCATGTGTGCCATTGTGCCCATCTCCCCCCGTCCCCCCAGTCCCTGGTCGTTACTCGCCCTGGTGCTGTTGTGTCGGGTTATGTTGAGCAGTGTCCGGTCCCCCAACTCCTGCCACCGTCTCCCTACTGATGACTGTGGACACCATTTCCTCATTCTCGTCCAGCTCCTCCTGTGGCGCTGGACTCCCACCTCCAGTCTGCATTGCTGCGTTCCGGTTGTTGGCAAGTTTTTGCTTGGTTTTGCGCTTCACATCATTTCAGCTCCTCTTGACCTCTTCCATTGACCTCTTCAGCACTCCGACTGCATTCACCTTGTCCACGATGGACTGCCATATTCCATTTTTTGTTGCCAATGACACAGTGGAGGTGACGAACAGTAGTTGATTGTGTTCTACCACCTCTGTTATCAGGATCCAGGGGCATATTATCAAGGCAGGCGAAAGGACATTATTGCCGCTTTAGCGGCCGTTTTTGGCCGCTAAGCGGCGATAAATTCATCGCTCTATTATCAAGCTGTCGCTAACAGCAGTTAGCGACAGCTTTTAGGCGATAGTGAGCGGTTTGGGGCACGCTTTACATGTCAGCGATATTTATCGCTAATGATATGCAAAGTGGGCGTACCCAAACTGTTAGCGACTGAAAACAGTCGCTAACATCGCTATCGCCTATTATGAACACAGGCGTAGCGATGGAAATATTCGCGCTAAGTGCGAATATCTCCAAAAACGAACACCTGCTCAGACCAGTTCTTAGACATCAACAACAAAAGAGTGTTCCTGTTCTGTTTGAGGTGGAAAAAAGCACAGAGCACAAGGAACCAACAAAGCCCATTTAGTTTGTTAGGAAAGCCCTCACTCACCGACCTGGTCGGTGACTTGCTTCATCATCGGGCCCCACCGGGTGTGACCGAATGTCACCCCGGTGTGCTGCGACGCCAGAATTACTGCGGAGCTGGTCTTGTGAGGGTGGGAGGGCTATGTGAAAAATTACGTGAATAGTGTGAAGTGGTGACTTAAAATTGCCTTGTATGTATCAAAAAATTAATTTAATCAAAGATCATCAAGGACAAAGTTAAAAAATGTGATGGTGAGTAGGGCCAACTAATTGAATGGTCTACTCCCACTAACATTAAGTGACAACGTGAATGGTCAACATGAACATGTTTCAGCCGGTGTGGTATAATTAACCTGGCATTCGTCAGGACCTAGAGTGTAAACCTCGGCGGTATGGGCACTCTAAGGCCCACCCAACCAGAGGACTTGAAAGTTAAAACGTCTGTGAAGTGCAAAGAACAAGGGGGGCGGGCTTCACCACCCGAAGGTAGGACGCACACACCTCCTGTCTCTAAAGTTTAGAGACAAAAAATAAAAAGCACCTGCGGGGATTAAAAACAGACAAACAAACAATTAGAATATTTTGTCGATAGATTTAGCCGATTCAAGCTAATTACTTGTGCTCAAGGTGCCAGGGTGCACAACTCATACATAATAGCAGAGGTGCGTGGCTCTGCCTGTGGCTGAGATTAAACGGTAGGTAGTATAGTTTATACAGTGACACTCTCATGGTAGATTGCCAAGTTGCAGAATCTAGCGGTGTGAGTGCGCAGGGGGGGGTAAGATAGGTGAAAAAGGAGGCGAATGGCAGTGAGAACATTCAAGCAACACTAAATCACTCTGCGATCAATGGGCCAAATGGCCAGTGACCAATCAACAAAAAAGCAGCAAAAGAGGTGAGAAAAGGTAGGTTCTCACTTCACCAGGGATGAAAATCCACCCCATAGACCGCGGGAGGGAGGGGACGGCGCATTTGGCACATCCTAAAAGGGAAGCATAAAATGGAGAGGAAAGAGGGACAAAACCCAGTCAGCAAGCAGTAACAGTACTTAGCTTAAATGGTCCTTTGCACCCAGGGTAGTACTCACGCCCACGACGCCCGTCTCCTGCAGGTACACCTATTCAGCCCTCGGGACCGGGTCTCGTCGATCCGGATTTGGAGAGTGTGAGCGGTTTTATGAGCCTCCGGTACGGAAACCCGCGTTCGCGCTTCCGGGAAGGGAAGCGTGCGTACTGCGCATGCGTGAAAAAAGTGGCAGAGGACTAGACCGGGAACCTCTTCCGGTAGAGGATACTCACTTCCGGAAGAGGCGCTGTTTGACGCGCATGCGTGCCTGCTCGGCTCTCCTGGCCGAAGCAATTGAACTCGGTTAGTGGTGATTTTTGTGCGCATGCGCCGGAGTTGTGGGCCAATGCGGGGAGAAGTAAACAAAGTGGAGTTTGTTGTGGTGCGCATAGGGAGTACCCATAGATTCGGAATAAGGCAGAAATGGCCCATGGGTTAGAAATGCAGTAACGAAGGGGATTACAAGATAGCCCATATGAAATGAGTTGGATATTAGTCTTATAGGTCTAACTTATATTAGTTGGATAATTGTAAGACACAATCACCACAGACAGAGGGAGTTATTCGGAACAGATACGAGTCAGGGGTTTTTTGGCATTATTTGAGGACAGAGCCCCAAGGTATATCGTCATTGAGGCCATTGATATGGGTGCCCAGGCGGTATACCCAACGTTGTTCCTTTTCAAACAATCTCTCAGAGATGTTGGTGCCCCCAAGGATTTGTTCAATCACAGTCCATTTGAGATCGTTGGTGGTGTGATTGGTTTGGAGAAAGTGATCACTCATTCTTGTCGTCGCTTTTTTGCACCTAATGTTGCTTCTATGCTCACATATCCGTTGTTTAATTTTTCTGGTGGTCATGCCCACATACCGAAGTGAGCATGGACATGTGACAAGGTACACAACATTTACGGAATTGCAATTAGTATGTGCTTTTTGCCACCATGTTTTCCCGGGTTCAAGAGTCAAGGATTTTGTAGGGGCTGTCAGGTGACAGACAGAACAGTTTGAGCAGGGGAAGTGGCCTGTCACTTTGGGTAGGTTCCATGCATCAGTGACACTCCTCATAGGGGTTGCGTGTAGTTCTTTGGGTCTGGTGTGGACCAAGGCATCTCTGAGGCTGTGCCCTTTCTTAAAAGAAAACAGTGGTTTCTGCCAATCCTTCTTGCTGCTTGTGATAATTTTCCAATTCTTGTTTATTGATTTCTTCATTTGATTGGATAATGCACTGTACGTGGTTACACAAGTTAAGGGGACTTCCGTTGTTATTTTTATGATGGGTTCTAAGAGGGCTTCCCGTGGTTGGTTCCGTGCCCGTTTAAAACCTTTGTTGAGCAGGTGACTTGGGTAACCTCTTTGTGCCAGCTTGGTCGTTAGATCAGTTGATTGACGTTTAAAATCAACTATATTACTGCAGTTCCTGCGGATACGTAAATATTGTCCGTACGGGAGATTCTCCCTTAACGGGCGAGGGTGAAAGCTAGAGAACTGTAACAAGTTATTTTTGGCTGTGGCTTTATAGTGGGTCTTGGTAGTCAAAGTTGTTCCACTGTTTGCGATTACCACATCAAGAAACACCACCTCCGTGGTGCTCACTGTATGGGTAAATTTCAAGTACCTGTTGAGGGTGTTAATCCAGCAGAGGAATTCCATTAGTCGTTCCATGCTGCCCTTCCAAATGAGCAGCACGTCATCAATGTACCGTTTCCAGTACGAAATGTTTCTGCCAAACGGGTTGTTGATAGACTGTATGTTTTTAGCCTCGAAGTCTGCAACATACAACCCCGCTATACTAGGAGCAAATGTACTGCCCATCGAGGTACCAGAGCATTGCAGGAAGAGCCGTCCTTGGTAAGCGAAGAAATTTTCTTTGAGTGCGATTGTAGCGCATTCTGTTATAAATTCTCTGGGGGTATTGTATTCCCAAGTGGTAGAGTTCAGAGCAGCTTTTAATACCATGATTGTCTCATCTTGCGGGATACTGGTATAAAGGCTCTCAATGTCTAAAGTGGCCAAGATGATAGTATCTGGCTCAAAAGTGATGGTCTGCAGTTGATGTAACAGGCTTTTTGTGTCCTTGAGGTATGTCGGTGTGTTTTGAACAATTGGTTTCAAGAACTGGTCACAGAAGGTGGACAAGGGTTCTAGTATAGACCCAATTCCTGACACAATCGGGCGTCCAGGGGGCGGCAATTTGTTTTTATGAGTCTTCGGGAGTGTATAAAAGTAAGGAATCATTTTCTTACTTATAGAGAGGAAGTCTGCTTCATTTTTAGATATATGTTCCCTCGATTCGGCTTCCTTAACCAAATCGGTAATGCGGTTCTGGAGTTCCGGAGAAGGATCCTCGGTAAGTGGAAGGTAATTGTTGGTGTCATTTAGTAATTCCCCACAAACTCTCTCATAGTCCGTCGTATTTTGAATTACGATGCCGCCGCCTTTATCGGCAGGTTTTATGGTAATTGCGTTATTATTTTTTAGTTTTTCCAGTGCCCGATACTCCTCGGCACTGAAATTACCGTAGTTCTGTGGTTCAGGGCTTGTTTCTAAATCCAGAAACACTGCTTGTTCGAAAGCTGTAATGGCAGCTGGTACAGTGTGAGGTGGGGGTACAAACGTTGATTTTGGTCTTAGGCCAGTGTCTCCTTTCCGCGTTTCTGCGTTAGGATCCTCTTTCCCTTCAAAAAAGGCTTTCAGTTTTAATTTGCGGAAAAAGTCAGTGAGTTCGCAATGTAGCTTAAATTTATCGGGGCGGGCTGTGGGTACAAAGCCCAGCCCTTTCTCTAATACTCGCTGTTCCACAGGTGTTAGTTGGGTATCCGACAAGTTGGTAATTAGACTTGTTGGTTGCTTGTCCCTGGTTGCGGTGTCTGGCTCCTGGTGCGGTTCCCGACAGCGTCGTCTGTTTGCCAAGAGACTTGGTTGGATGTTCTCTTGTTCTTCCCTCTGCCTCTGCGGCCCCGTTCTAAAAAAGGCTGTTGGTATTGATTTTGGGGAGGTGGGTGATGCCACCCTGGGTTCCAACCCATCATTGGAAATTGTGGGTGTGGAAAGGGGAATGGTGGTGGCCCATATCCAGCATGTGGTGCCATTGCCCAACTTGGTGCTTGGTTATGATTCTGGGATCTCTGATTGCCTCTATGGCCCCTGTTTCCTCGTCTCCCTCCTCGTTTGAATGAGCCTGAACTGGATCCACTACTATTCGAGGAACTGTCATCTGTTAAATCTGATTCACTCAAGCCCTTTGCTGTTGCTGTGTACTCAGGGTCAGCGTAAGGGTAAATTTTGTTGAATTCAAATTTTTTGAGGTCTTTCTGGAATTTGGTTAATTTCGACTGTAATAGGTTTTCTTTATATTCATTCATTTCACGATTAATCTCACCCACCTCCCCAAAATCAATACCAACAGCCTTTTTTAGAACGGGGCCGCAGAGGCAGAGGGAAGAACAAGAGAACATCCAACCAAGTCTCTTGGCAAACAGACGACGCTGTCGGGAACCGCACCAGGAGCCAGACACCGCAACCAGGGACAAGCAACCAACAAGTCTAATTACCAACTTGTCGGATACCCAACTAACACCTGTGGAACAGCGAGTATTAGAGAAAGGGCTGGGCTTTGTACCCACAGCCCGCCCCGATAAATTTAAGTTACATTGCGAACTCACTGACTTTTTCCGCAAATTAAAACTGAAAGCCTTTTTTGAAGGGAAAGAGGATCCTAACGCAGAAACGCGGAAAGGAGACACTGGCCTAAGACCAAAATCAACGTTTGTACCCCCACCTCACACTGTACCAGCTGCCATTACAGCTTTCAAACAAGCAGTGTTTCTGGATTTAGAAACAAGCCCTGAACCACAGAACTACGGTAATTTCAGTGCCGAGGAGTATCGGGCACTGGAAAAACTAAAAAACAATAACGCAATTACCATAAAACCTGCCGATAAAGGCGGCGGCATCGTAATTCAAAATACGACGGACTATGAGAGAGTTTGTGAGGAATTACTAAATGACACCAACAATTACCTTCCACTTACCGAGGATCCTTCTCCGGAACTCCAGAACCGCATTACCGATTTGGTTAAGGAAGCCGAATCGAGGGAACATATATCTAAAAATGAAGCAGACTTCCTCTCTATAAGTAAGAAAATTATTCCTTACTTTTATACACTCCCGAAGACTCATAAAAACAAATTGCCGCCCCCTGGACGCCCGATTGTGTCAGGAATTGGGTCTATACTAGAACCCTTGTCCACCTTCTGTGACCAGTTCTTGAAACCAATTGTTCAAAACACACCGACATACCTCAAGGACACAAAAAGCCTGTTACATCAACTGCAGACCATCACTTTTGAGCCAGATACTATCATCTTGGCCACTTTAGACATTGAGAGCCTTTATACCAGTATCCCGCAAGATGAGACAATCATGGTATTAAAAGCTGCTCTGAACTCTACCACTTGGGAATACAATACCCCCAGAGAATTTATAACAGAATGCGCTACAATCGCACTCAAAGAAAATTTCTTCGCTTACCAAGGACGGCTCTTCCTGCAATGCTCTGGTACCTCGATGGGCAGTACATTTGCTCCTAGTATAGCGGGGTTGTATGTTGCAGACTTCGAGGCTAAAAACATACAGTCTATCAACAACCCGTTTGGCAGAAACATTTCGTACTGGAAACGGTACATTGATGACGTGCTGCTCATTTGGAAGGGCAGCATGGAACGACTAATGGAATTCCTCTGCTGGATTAACACCCTCAACAGGTACTTGAAATTTGCCCATACAGTGAGCACCACGGAGGTGGTGTTTCTTGATGTGGTAATCGCAAACAGTGGAACAACTTTGACTACCAAGACCCACTATAAAGCCACAGCCAAAAATAACTTGTTACAGTTCTCTAGCTTTCACCCTCGCCCGTTAAGGGAGAATCTCCCGTACGGACAATATTTACGTATCCGCAGGAACTGCAGTAATATAGTTGATTTTAAACGTCAATCAACTGATCTAACGACCAAGCTGGCACAAAGAGGTTACCCAAGTCACCTGCTCAACAAAGGTTTTAAACGGGCACGGAACCAACCACGGGAAGCCCTCTTAGAACCCATCATAAAAACAACAACGGAAGTCCCCTTAACTTGTGTAACCACGTACAGTGCATTATCCAATCAAATGAAGAAATCAATAAACAAGAATTGGAAAATTATCACAAGCAGCAAGAAGGATTGGCAGAAACCACTGTTTTCTTTTAAGAAAGGGCACAGCCTCAGAGATGCCTTGGTCCACACCAGACCCAAAGAACTACACGCAACCCCTATGAGGAGTGTCACTGATGCATGGAACCTACCCAAAGTGACAGGCCACTTCCCCTGCTCAAACTGTTCTGTCTGTCACCTGACAGCCCCTACAAAATCCTTGACTCTTGAACCCGGGAAAACATGGTGGCAAAAAGCACATACTAATTGCAATTCCGTAAATGTTGTGTACCTTGTCACATGTCCATGCTCACTTCGGTATGTGGGCATGACCACCAGAAAAATTAAACAACGGATATGTGAGCATAGAAGCAACATTAGGTGCAAAAAAGCGACGACAAGAATGAGTGATCACTTTCTCCAAACCAATCACACCACCAACGATCTCAAATGGACTGTGATTGAACAAATCCTTGGGGGCACCAACATCTCTGAGAGATTGTTTGAAAAGGAACAACGTTGGGTATACCGCCTGGGCACCCATATCAATGGCCTCAATGACGATATACCTTGGGGCTCTGTCCTCAAATAATGCCAAAAAAACCCTGACTCGTATCTGTTCCGAATAACTCCCTCTGTCTGTGGTGATTGTGTCTTACAATTATCCAACTAATATAAGTTAGACCTATAAGACTAATATCCAACTCATTTCATATGGGCTATCTTGTAATCCCCTTCGTTACTGCATTTCTAACCCATGGGCCATTTCTGCCTTATTCCGAATCTATGGGTACTCCCTATGCGCACCACAACAAACTCCACTTTGTTTACTTCTCCCCGCATTGGCCCACAACTCCGGCGCATGCGCACAAAAATCACCACTAACCGAGTTCAATTGCTTCGGCCAGGAGAGCCGAGCAGGCACGCATGCGCGTCAAACAGCGCCTCTTCCGGAAGTGAGTATCCTCTACCGGAAGAGGTTCCCGGTCTAGTCCTCTGCCACTTTTTTCACGCATGCGCAGTACGCACGCTTCCCTTCCCAGAAGCGCGAACGCGGGTTTCCGTACCGGAGGCTCATAAAACCGCTCACACTCTCCAAATCCGGATCGACGAGACCCGGTCCCGAGGGCTGAATAGGTGTACCTGCAGGAGACGGGCGTCGTGGGCGTGAGTACTACCCTGGGTGCAAAGGACCATTTAAGCTAAGTACTGTTACTGCTTGCTGACTGGGTTTTGTCCCTCTTTCCTCTCCATTTTATGCTTCCCTTTTAGGATGTGCCAAATGCGCCGTCCCCTCCCTCCCGCGGTCTATGGGGTGGATTTTCATCCCTGGTGAAGTGAGAACCTACCTTTTCTCACCTCTTTTGCTGCTTTTTTGTTGATTGGTCACTGGCCATTTGGCCCATTGATCGCAGAGTGATTTAGTGTTGCTTGAATGTTCTCACTGCCATTCGCCTCCTTTTTCACCTATATTACCCCCCCCTGCGCACTCACACCGCTAGATTCTGCAACTTGGCAATCTACCATGAGAGTGTCACTGTATAAACTATACTACCTACCGTTTAATCTCAGCCACAGGCAGAGCCACGCACCTCTGCTATTATGTATGAGTTGTGCACCCTGGCACCTTGAGCACAAGTAATTAGCTTGAATCGGCTAAATCTATCGACAAAATATTCTAATTGTTTGTTTGTCTTGTTTTGTTTGTCTGTTTTTAATCCCCGCAGGTGCTTTTTATTTTTTGTCTCTAAACTTTAGAGACAGGAGGTGTGTGCGTCCTACCTTCGGGTGGTGAAGCCCGCCCCCCTTGTTCTTTGCACTTCACAGACGTTTTAACTTTCAAGTCCTCTGGTTGGGTGGGCCTTAGAGTGCCCATACCGCCGAGGTTTACACTCTAGGTCCTGACGAATGCCAGGTTAATTATACCACACCGGCTGAAACATGTTCATGTTGACCATTCACGTTGTCACTTAATGTTAGTGGGAGTAGACCATTCAATTAGTTGGCCCTACTCACCATCACATTTTTTAACTTTGTCCTTGATGATCTTTGATTAAATTAATTTTTTGATACATACAAGGCAATTTTAAGTCACCACTTCACACTATTCACGTAATTTTTCACATAGCCCTCCCACCCTCACAAGACCAGCTCCGCAGTAATTCTGGCGTCGCAGCACACCGGGGTGACATTCGGTCACACCCGGTGGGGCCCGATGATGAAGCAAGTCACCGACCAGGTCGGTGAGTGAGGGCTTTCCTAACAAACTAAATGGGCTTTGTTGGTTCCTTGTGCTCTGTGCTTTTTTCCACCTCAAACAGAACAGGAACACTCTTTTGTTGTTGATGTCTAATATAGTTTGGGGACTAAGAGTGTCCATGACTCTCCCTATCTCTCTTGTTGTTTATCAGACCAGTTCTTAGCCATCATATCCAATCGGAGGTGGATATAATGGCTAAGACCTTGTTAGCGATAATGCGTGAATATCGCTGTATTCTCAGCGATATTCACGGATTTCGCCGCTATCGACGGAAATATTATCGCTTTTGAGATAAACGTTGCTAATAGCACGTTATCTCAGCGATAATATCCGGCATTGCACGGCGATAAAAAAATTGCCACTAAGACTACTTTGTGATAAATATCGCTAGTTGTTGGTAATATGCCCCCCTGGTTTTCTGCGGACTGAACCGCTTCTTTCTACTCTTCTTGTCCTTGCCCTTCCCTGACCCCGACACCCCAGGCTGGTCCTCCGGGGGGCTTGTAGGGTTCTGGTTGTCCTCTGTACTTTGGCTTTTGTTTGTATGTTTTTCTTCCACTTTTATAGTAATTTTTTCCCACCTGACGTGTGTGAATCGCAGGCCTGGGGAAGATTATCGCAGATTTTTTTATCACGGTTGGGCCCATCGCAACTTTTTTCATGTTGGGGTTTAATTTTTTGATCGACGTCCCGGTGACCATATCACAGATTTTTGATGCATTATTGTGAGACTATTGCATGGTACCGCCGTGTTGAAAATACAACGTTAACAGTGTTATTTTCCCGTGATAGACTGAGATGTGAAGAGTTGCGTTAAGCTAATTATGCGATAATTATCACATGTTCTTGAGAATATCCCCCTTTGTTTTTCTGAGGGCGGGAGGGGTTAGGTCTGAAGGAATGGCCTGTGAGGACGGACAAGGGAATCCTCGCCCTGCAAGCATGAGCTTGACATGTGACAGCGAAAGTGGTGGGAGTGATGAGTGTTAATTTCGAACTGCATAATTCTTTTTGGGCGTTCTTCTCAATGGCCAAGGATGTGTCTGGAGCAGTGCCAGTAAAGACAAGCATTTGCAGTGCAATAGGTCTTGCATTATGGATTTTTTTTTTTTTACAAAAGATTTTATTGAAATTTTGCAACAAACGGGAAGGACCCCGGGCATACATAGCTCATGCAAGACATAGGTTACAAACGACAGAAACAGCTGATGTATGCAACATTTAAGGAGCAATATTACTTTGAGCCTGGAACAGCCCCCTCCCACCCCCCCCGTGCACCGCATTACTCACTAAAAGCATTATACTGGCATAAAAACAGACGAGAATATCTCCTAATTGGTCTAACTTCTTCTGCAGGAGAAGAGTCACTAAATAGTAATTCTGTCTATCGGGTCTGACTCCACCTGTGGTGATAATGTGGAGAGGTCTATGCCGCGATAGGCAGCCCACGCCTTCCAGATCTTCTCATGCTTCCGCGGGCACCCCCGAGCCTAAAACACCGCCACTTCAGCCGACATACACCTGTCTAAAGCGGATTTCCAGGCCCCCACCCCTGGGGGGAGGAGGACTTCCACTGTTGCGTTATGTCACGCTTGGCCAAAGTGAGTCCCAAAAATAACAGATGACGTTTGTAGATGTTCCCACCAATGTCGTCCGTGCTATGGAGAAGAGTCAGTCGAGGGTCAGCAGGAAGGTCCCATCCCAGCACCCGCCCCAGGCAGGACAACACACGTGACCAAAAATGTTGCAGGGTTGTGCATTCCCAGACAGTGTACAAAAATGTGCCGTCAGCAGAGTGGCATCTAAGGCAAGTTGGGGACGCAATAGCCCCCATCTTCCAGAGTCGGAGGCGGGTGTAATACACCCGATGTAAGAACTTGAACTGGATTAGTCGGTACCTGGATGACACTGCAGCACCCCTGGGGCTAGCGAGGGCCTCTGACCAATCATCATCCAAAAGAGTCGGCACTTCTGCCTCCCACGCCGCTCTTGTCCGATGCAGGTTTGTCTTGGAATGGGTGGTCAATGTCTGATAGAGTTGGCGAATTTTATGTTCCCCGAGGTCCCCCATCAACATCCTACCCTCCAATGGATGACATTCTGGCAAGTACATCAGGTCCTTGATCAGGGGAGACAGGGCGTGGGGAAGCTGAAGGTATTTGTGGAATTGAGACTTGTGAAGGTCGAACTCCTCCTGCAGCCGTTGGAAAGATTTAAGTGTGGGTCCACGCATTACATCGCCCAAAGTTGAAATTCCAATATCATCCCATCTGCGAAAACCGGGCAGGGTCGCAACCGGTCGCAGGTACGTGCCCCGCCTGATTGGGGTCTCACGCTTAAGCATGCCCCACCAACCGAGGGTCTTAGAAGCACTCCGCCAAATCTGTATCACTGTGCGGCAGGCAGGAGGAAGGGCCCCCAAGTAGAATTAATTTAAGGAGATCAAGCAGGGGGTGGACCTCGAAAAACTTTCCCTCTACAGCGTACGCGTATTATGGAAAGTTTGACCTATTGGTATTGCAAATAATAATGCAACGCCAATAGCTTAAACTTTCAGTAATGCAAGACCTAATGCAGGGTTAGATTAGGTTAGAAATCAGCCCGGGCACACAAACAAAATGTAGCCCATATTTGCATAATGCCTTTTTGCAAAACACTGCTTCAGTGAAGTTTTATAAACACCTGAAAACAGGTGGTGCAGACCATGGCGCCCGGGATACAATTCCACTGAGTCCCCAGAAGGGGACAGCGGGCATTCCGACATGTTTGACCCATCTGACATGTATCATCCTAGGTCAGCCGAGTGGACCCCAGACCAAAAAGTTGCAGAGTATGTCCCGAGCAAAATCCACCATCTTTTGGAGAAGGATGTCAGGGCGAGACTCAGGAGGAGGATGCCCAAGACTATCACTGAAAGCGAAGGTAGCTTCCACCCCTGACATAGACGATAAACTATGCACCTTTTTTAGTAAATATATGAGAGACCCTAAGAAGGGCATTGATCGATCTTGGAGGGCCTGCCAGGACAAACTCTTAGATGTAATTGGACCTATCACCCAAATCATTCAAATAGCAGAGCTTTCTTAGCAATTTGGGGTTCTTAGTGAGATAGTGGCTGGCTGAGCACTGAGTGCTATCTGCTTGCTCGGTAACGCAAACTGCGCACTGGCGGTGGAAAGAAGGGGATCTCTTCTCATTAAGATCAACCCTAATCTGGGGAAACTGGCTAAGTCTGGGGCGGGGCCATAGCACAAGGTAACCTATTTGGGAACCCTTTCATCAAGGAGCTGAATACTTTTGTAACAACCTTCTCTGCCCTCGACAAGGTGCAAGCCTCCATAAAAAGATTTTTTACAGGAAGGTTTTTGCAGGGGCCAGAAAGAGACAGAGGCCGCTCCTCTGACTGACCATACTACTGTGGTTCCTCTAGAGGTCAGTTCAAGAGAAACAATGGCTGGAATGAAGGCTGACAGGGGACCTTCTACCCCAGCAGGGGAACCGAAAGACGAGATAGCAACCGAGCAGGCAGAGCAGCCAACTACATCCCAGGAGGAAAATCTGGTAAGCATTATGCGTTCATCCCCTCAAGATCTATAGGGGAGACTTCTGCAGTATGCACAGAATTGGGGGAAGATTACAGAGGACCCTTGGGTCCTACAAACAGTGAGAGGATTCCTCATAGAATTTTACGAATCCCCTGTTCAGGAGCTACGACAGAGACCACTGGTTCCCTCAACGGAGGGCATGCATCCAATAGACTCTGAGGTAGCAGAACTTCTGCAAAAAGGTGCCATTTACAGGTCAGTACTTCACCCAAACCAGTTTCTGATCAACTTATTCCTCTTGGAGAACAAAGAAAAGGGCTTCAGTCCCATCACGATCATAAACTTGAAAGAGTTTAACGAGTGGCTGGTATAGCACCACTTAAAAGTGGAGGGTATGCATCTGCTCAGGGATATTCTCCTTACAGGGGACTGGAAGGTCAGGCTGGATATCAAGGATGATTACCTTTCAGTTCCCGTTTACCCACCACTCCGGAAAATCTGCCAATTCACATGGAGGGGACAAATTTATGAGGTTTGAGCTCACCCATTCAGCCCCTCATCTGACCCTTGGTGCTTCACCTAGTTACTGTGGCCAGTGGCAGCAACCCTCTGCACAAAAGGAGAACAAATGAATATTTACCTGAGCAACATCATACTCATTGACCAGTTTCCGATGCAACTCAGACGCAATCTGAACATGACTATTGCGCCACTTCAGGATCCAGGCTTCGTCATCAACAAGCGGAAGTCCGAACTGGAACCCACACAACAGATGACCTTCTTGGGGTTTCTCTTTAAATTGACTTTGGCTTCGCTGAGCCTACCATCCACAAATGTATCCATAATCCAGAGGGAACTCAGAAAAGTCCTAAGATGGGACAGGACCTGCCTGCGGCAATAGGCCCAGATTGTAGGACTTCTATTGTCATCCATTGAAGCCAATCAATATCACCGGCTCCCTGCAATACTGAGCTCTACAGAGACTGACGATGATACACCTATGAAGAGAATTAACTTATTTCGAACTAATATCCCTGACACAAAAAGCCAGAACAGAACTCCAGTGGTGAATCAGCCACTAGATGCTTGGAACAGGAGAGAAACCTTTAGGACGACACCAGATATAGTAATGAAGTCAGACGCCAGCCGACTAGGGAGCCAGATGTGGAGATGTGTCAAAGGGGGGATAATGGTCCTACAGGGACACCTCTCCCTCATGGAATGTATGATGTTACAACGCATACTTTTACAAAGCATACCTTTACAACGCATTTTTTACAACGCAACATCCATTACAGCGCATTCCATTACATCACATGCCATTACAATGAATTTTTAAAAGCTACCTTTACAACGCATTCCATTACAACGCATACTACCTTTACAACGCATACCATTACATTGCATGTATCGTAAGTATTGGAAAGTGTAGGGGTAAAAATTACCATTCTAACTCCAGGGGGGTGCAACAGTAGGGTAAGTGTTGGTTAGTGTAGGGGTAAAAATTATTATTCTAACTCCAGGTGGTGGACCAGTAGGGTAAGTGTTGGATAGTGTAAGGGTACTATGTGTTGTGATGGTATGCGTTGTAATGGTATGCGTTGTAATGACTGCATTGTAATGACATGCGTTGTAGTGGTATGCGTTGTAGTGTCATGCGTTGTAATGGTTGTGTTGTAATGGCATGCATTGTAATGGATGTTGCTTTGTAAAAGTTTAGTTTTAATGGTAGTGCGTTGTAAAAGTTGCGTTGTAAAGGTTGTTTCCCCCCTCATGACATGGAAGATTTCCAGGGACCCTGAAAAGACAACCAACTTTCAGCAGATGCTGAAACCTTTATCCAGCAGGCGTGGGCTTCAGGCACCATCAAGAGATATTGTTCGTCTTGGAGACGATAGAATAGTTGATGTTTGGACAGACATCTGGATCCCTTGTGGGCAGAACTTACTCACAATCAAATTTTTTGGCAGAATTGGCACTGTCAGGGCTGGCATACCATACAGTCAATTCCTTTAGGTCAGCCATATCATCCGGACATAACATTATTGTTAACATTATTGTTAACAAACCTCCTGGAGAAAACCCTTAGGTCTGTAAACTAATGAAGGGTATCAGACTCTCTAACCCCTTAGAGCTCAGATAGTCAGACATATGGGACGTTAATGATGTCTTACGACTAATCCTTAGTTGGCAGGATAGCCAGTGCTTGTCACAAAAGGAACTCTCAGCAAAACTGCCCATATTCCTATACCTCATTTCATGTTAAAGGGTGTCTGATGTGAGGACTTTGGATACCTCCTCTAGGGTTGTCACGCCAGGAGGGGTCACGTTTGCCATATGTAGGAGAACTGAGAAAAATATCTTATCCTACCTTTTTGTAACGCCCCAAACTATGTGTAGTCAGATGCATTAAGGTATATGAAGAAATTACAGAGGATATCAGACCAGCAGGTGTGAGGCAACTTCTAATTGCCACACAAAAGCCATTCATTCTATTGCGAGGTGGGTAAGTTGGATCATAGCCAAGGCCGGTGTGGACGTGCATACATTTGGGGCCCAATCCACAAGAGGGGTCATGACGTCTAAAGCCATACAGGTAGGTGGGAAACTTGAGCATTTCATGGCCATCCGAGTCAACCTTCAAGAAGTTTTACTTCAAGCTATCTTGGAGGCGCCACTCTGGTCGTAAGTAAGCTTTGAACATGCAAAATCCTCGCCTCAGTTCCTCACAGAACGAAAGATTTCCTAGCTAAGGAGAAGAAAATGTTCAATTCTATTAAGGACAAGGAGGCGAGGATTATCCCACCAAGGGACATCATGAAAGGATTTTCAGACCAACCCAATGTCACTTCGTTATCAGTAAGTAAACTTAATATCATATGTCTATTTAAGTGAATATTCATGGAATTGATGTAAATGTTTTGAGTTAGATTACTCCAACGAAGTGTCCCAGCGCTAAGAATTCCTCCTCTCTGTGAAGTGGGCCCCTATCCAATTTAAAGGTTAACTTAGCACCAATCTACTGTAGATGATCTAAAGAACCATGTTTTCATGTTTCTACAAAACAGCACTACTGAGGGCTGCATCCTTAGCTCCAACGGCACTTGGTTCCAAGCTTTCGCTGCGAAAATGCTAAAGGATCTGGCTCCTAAGCATGCCTTTTGAATTTTTGGCACTGTCAGCTTTGCAGTACCCGCAGACGTAATATTCCAAATAGGTCTAAGGGGTGTGAGTAGGGGCAGAAGATATCTAGGCTCTTTCTCGTTAAGAATCCTACGGCAAAAGCACAAAGCTTTAAAAGGTACTCTGTCCTGCACCGTTAACCAGCGTAGTTCCCTCAGGGCCACTGCCACAGGAGCTCGCCCTGGAATATTCAATAATATCCGGGCTGCAGCATTCTGGACTTTCTGCAGCATTCTCATATTGCTTTTGGTGGCCTCTAAGTAGAGAATGTTGCAGTAATCTAACCAATCTAATCAAGATGTAATCAACGCCTGAATAATGGTCTTTTTTGCTTCCAAGGTAGATGGTCTAAGATTTTCCGTATCATCCTTAAAAGGGCAAAACGGGTCCCAGACAGAGCTGATATCTGTTCCATGAACGAAAGGATTTTATCACACCATACTCCCAAATTTTTGATCTTAGATTTAGGAAACGGGGTCGGCCCTAATTATTGCGGCCATCGGGTATGAGACCAGATGGAAGGCTGTTTACCAACTACCATGATGTCAGTCCTTCCTGCATTTAATTGCAGGCAACTGAGATTCATCCAGTTAGCCAAGTCAATTAAGCAAACTTTAAATTTAGGCGCAGCCTCTACATCCTTCTGTTCTAACGTGATGATAAGCTGTGTGTTATCAGACTGAAGCTGAACTCGGACAAGACAGAGGTCCTCATCCTCGGCTCCAACGCCTCGGCCTGGGACGAATCCTGGTGGCTGACGGCACTAGGAGCACCCCCTACACCGCCAACCACTCACAAAACCTAGGGTCCTCCTCGACTCCACACTCTCCATGACAAAGCAGGTCAACGCAGTCTCCTCCTCCTGCTTCAACACCCTCTGCATTCTTCGCAGGATCTTCAAGTGGATCCCCACTGAAACTAGAAGGACGGTCACCCAGGCCCTCGTCAGCAGCAGACTGGACTACGGCAACAAACTCTACGCAGGAGCCCCGGCCAAACTCCTGAAACGACTCCAACGCATCCAGAACGCTTCAGCACGCCTGATCCTCGATATCTCCTGCTGCAACCACATCACACCCCACCTGAAAGACCTGCACTGGCTCCCCATCAACAAGAGGATAACCTTCAAGCTCCTCACCCATGCACACAAGGCACTCCACAACACTGGACCAGCATACCTCAACAGACGACTCAGCCTCTACACCCCGCCCGCCAGCTCCGCTCCGCAGACCACGCCGTGCCACCGTCCCCCGCATCTGAAGAATGACCGTCGGTGGCAGATCATTCGTCCACCTCGCTGCCAAGACGTTGAACACCCTCCCCATCGGCAGACCGAAGACCTTCTAACCTTCAGGAGACTCCTCAAGACCTGGCTTTTCGAACAGTAGCAGCACCCCCCCCCCACCCAGCACCTTGAGACCCTCACGGGTATGTAGTGTGCTTTACAAATGCTATGATTGATTGATTGATTGATTGATCAGCATAAGACACCAGTCTCATCCAATGTTTCAGGACTATATCCTCTAATTGACGCATATAAACTTTAAAGAACGTTGGACACAGGGCAGAGATCTGTGGCACCCCTTGCAGCAGGGGACAGATTTCCGATTTAAAGGACCGTTGCAGGACGTGAAAGGATCTGTCTTGTAGGAAATGCTTAATCCATTCCCATTTGCGGCCTCTGATCCTGCATCCCACAACCGTTCCAAAAGAGGGCCTTGGGATACCGTATCAAAAACTGCACTCAAATCCAGCAGGATAAATGCTGCTGTCCTGCCTTCATCCTCTGCTATTTTTAACGCTTTGGAGACTAGGAGTAGATCCGATTCTTTGCTGTATAAGCCCCTGAAACAAGACTGAGGGGCATATTATCAAGGGTGGCGATAGGGAATTATCGCCGCTTTAGCTGCCGTTTTCGGCCACTAAGCGGCGATAATTCTATCGCCCTATTTGCAAGTTGTCGCTAACTGCTGTTAGCGACAGCTTGTAGGCGATAGCGAGCGGTTTGGGGCCCGCTTTGCATGTCAGCGATATTTATCGCTAATGACATGCAAAGTGGGCGTTCCCAACCTGTTAGCGACAGAAAGCAGTCGCTAACCTCGCTATCGCCTATTATCAACGCAGGCGTAGCGTTGGAAATATTCGCGCTAAGCGCGAAAATCTTCAAAAACTAACACCTGCTCAGACCAGTTTTTAGCCATTATATCCAATGGGAGGTGGATATAATGGCTAAGACCCTGTAAGCGATAATGCGTGAATATCGCTGTATTCTCAGTGATATTCACGGATTTTGACGCTATCGCCTGGAATTTTAACGCTTTTGAGATAAACGTTGCTAATAGCACGTTATCTCAGCGATAAATTCCAGTGATGTGCGGCGATAAAAAATAGCCGCTAAGCCTAGATAGCGATAAATATCGCTATTTGTTGATAATATGCCCCTATATGATACTGGTCTCAGATTTTCTGGGAGCGTAGGGTTCGAGGACAGTGTCTCCAATAGAGGAACCACCATTGCATGTTTCCAATCAGTAGGGACTTGGCCCGAGCTGAAAGATAAATTCAGCAGGCTTGTAAGCACCAGTGAAATAGCTTCCTTCCCTCGTAGCAGAATGTTTGGAGGGATAATATCCATGGGAGAGCCTATTTTACTACTGACATAAGCTGTAGTATATCTCTTTCGGCTGGTGGTTGGAAAGTGAACATTCCCTCATGAGATGATTCACTCTTTGGGGGATTAAAAGTAAAAGTCCTACTAGTTGTTGGAAAGGTGGTGTAGATCTTCTCTATTTTTTCCAAAAAGAAATTAGCTACGTTATTACAATACTCCACTGATGCCGACATCACTGCTGTAACTCGCTCCAAGGAGGTAAGGTATTTGACAATACGAAAGATGTCTTTGGGGGCTTTCTTAACTGATTACATTGATTGAGTATAAAACTCCTGATGTGTTCTCCTGATCTGTTTATGGTAGTGTTTTAGCGCTGCAAGATATATCAGCTTCTGGCAGATCATTTCTCCTACAGCAATGTTCAGGACGTTTACATTCCTTTTTAAGCATTGCTAACTCCTCCGAAAACCATTTTGCTGAAGGATTCAAGCGGAAACCATTACATAGTTTCAGGGGGGCTAAGGTGTCAACTGCCTCCTTAATCCAAGAAGAGATTTTTTGCCAGCTATCTGGGTGGAGGACACCAGTTCCTGAGAGCTAAAAGACAGTTTGACCGTGAAAGAGTCAGGGGTTAGTAGGGACCATTTCCACACGCCCGCTCCCTTGCACTCCACGGCGCGACCAGGCACCGGGATGTTGCTGCGTGTTCCACTGTGAACATCAGGAGCCCGTACGTTAGCTACCACGCTTCGCTACGAGGGACTCTTTACCTAGAAGCTCCCAGGTTACTTTTTGGAAATCGATTATACCACATGGCTGACCGATGACTGCCCGTCCAGCGGTAGCACGGCTCACCTAAAAGTCTGATCCCTTGGGATACCATTATACGTGGGTTAACCGCCTACCTAGGTCACTCCAATCCCACTGTGTTTCGACTGATGCCGGTGCCTAATTACCAATTATTACGCACCTACCTTAATCTTAAGGCCTTTTAATTCAGGCAACCTATCAAATGTCCTGATGATGATCCATTATTGAGGATTGGATCGAAACGCGGTCGACTAAATATGTGTTTAAACACTAAGTTCACTATGATGTGCTAAAATTCATGTGTTTTCCACATATGTGAAGCGATTATACTTTACTGTCTTTTGCTCTTGTTTCTGTAAATGCCTGAAAAACCTTAGTTACATGTTATGTGTATTGTATGTGCAGCACTGTGGATGCAGGACTGTGTCCCTCTGCTTTATTGTTGGTTGTTGAATCTAAACTATTCCATCATTCAATAAATTTTATAGTCCGGCTGGACTATTTGTTTATTATAGTGCACATTGTGGCCTATAATTATTGTAATTACCAATTCTCTCCTGTCAAGGGCCGCTGTCCTTTACTTAACTGATACCCCAGGTCCTTGGTTACTTAGTGGGTTCCCTTGTCTTTTGATAAAAGCTTCTCCACCTGAGCACAATTAGAGAAGATATTACCCAGTGTATGACCCCTAATGTGCGTAGGGGCATGAACTAACTGCTCTAGACCTAAGGCCTGTAAACCAGCTGTAAGCTCACACATTCCTTGACTACCCTTGTTATCAAAATGTAAATTCAGGTCCCCAAAAGCTAGAAAGGTTGAATAACGGATAGCATAAGGAGGCAATATTTCTGCCCTATCATTAATAAACGCTCTTGCCGTGATGAAGGGGCAGATTTACAATAACTCGCGCAACCCTGCATATCAGCAAGGATGCGCCATTTATTGTGCATCAGGGCTCCGCCACCATGAATGCGCCACATTTATAATGTGGCGCACCATGGGGCAAAAATGGATAGATGCGTGACGCATCTGTGCCGTAAAGTCAGCACATTGCTGGAGTTGCGTCGCTAGCACGACGCAGCTCCAGCAAGGCTCCGGGGTGCCCTATCTTTAAGCAGGCGCAGGGTTTTGACGCTGCCAGGTTTTAGCTAAAAACAGCCGTACTGGCTCCTGATCCACTAATAGCTCACAGATATCCTGACTATGTTTGCTTAGAGACCTACAGTTTAAAAGCAGGCAAATAAAAAATCATTTACAGGCTCTAGGACCCTCGTGATCGTCCCTCCCTTTGCTGCAGTATTAAAAGAGAAATGCATCTCCCTCCGCCATTAGCTCCAGTACCTACTTCTATTATTTTTGGCTTTGCATTAAACCTTCAAAACTTTTGTTCGTAGTCAGTGGTCCTTTGAATCTCAATTGAGTTTGGATCATAAAGTTGTTTGATCTATGATTTAGAAAATCTTCCCTTTACGCTTCTATGACAGGGACTAAAAGGTTCAGTCGACGAGACCTGGGTTTCTAGAGATTTGTAGGAAAATCTATATGAGAATCCCAGCTTCCCCAAATGCATTCCTTATCTACTGCTGCTCTGAAAGTTAAAATCTCAGAGGAGGAGTAACAAACTGCTCCCCTAGAGTAACGGGCAGGGTTTCTGGTCCCTGGCGCCATCCAGGGGCGGACGGGCGCAGACGGGCTTACCTTTGGCGCGGCCATGTAACTGCCATGATTTGTAGCCCACCTCTAGGGGCGTGGCTAAACTGTGGCTAAAAATGTAAAGAAATGTAGGTGTTAAAACCATAGTTGTGAATAAAGAATCATATAATTTGATAAAGAATTGGATAATGTCCTACCGAAAACTGTCTAACAATCTCCCTGATACTTTTCAGTCCCTGCGAGACAAATGGCAGGCAGACTTAGGTCCCCTGGAAGAAGAGGACTGGCGGACGGCCCTAATGTCCCCTAGAGAGACAGCAATCAACCATAGGTTCCGATTGATTCAATTGAAGGTATTACATAGGGCCTACATGTCTGCTACATTATTGGCTGTAATCGGCAGGCGTCCTGACGACCTGTGTTTAAGGGGCTGCGGCTTGTCTGGCACCTTCTATCATGTCTTGTGGGACTGTCCGGTAATACAACAATTCTTGGGGGGGACTGTTCGAAAGATGAGAAACTCCGCTGTCACCGAAGGAATGTGTCCTTAATATATGGGGGGCCACGGACCTGAACGAACTTGAATTACAGTGGGCGGCGCTGGGTTTCCTGCTTACCAAACGCTCAATAGCTCTGTTGAAAGGCCACTGGTGGTTGGTTGGATGGCGGAGATGGACCGCTGTATGCTCGCCAAAAAAACAGTATATAAACTTAGAGGCTGCCCTGCAAAGTGGGATAAGAAGTGGGGACACTGGAATAAATACCGTGGAGAAGTATGTGACTCTCCGACGTTGGAATTAGCCATGGACAGAGATGGACCCTTATCTCGAATTGTGCGCTGATGTACCAGTATATTCGTTTTGTATCTTGCTTCTATTGTGACATTCTATATGTGACTGATTTACTGACTCTGTTTTCTTTTCAATAAAATTTTGTGTTAAAAAAAAAAGAATTGGATAATGTAAGTTACCTCTCTGTGGTAGAGAATGGACAGAAATGTGAATGGGACAAGTGTTCAAGGTTAACTTCCTCCAGTGAAGAAGAACATGAAGGGACGTCATACAGTTACACCGGATTGGAGTATGATTGGACTATGGTTACTATGGAGACTCATCCTCCTATGGTTCATGGGATATATAGTCTGTGTTGTTTTTTATTCAGTCAGGGGTGGAATGACTAGGGGCTCGATTCACAGAATGAACTTAAGACTTGTAGTTCTGAAAATTCTGGACTCGTGAAGTAATTCTGGACTCGAGAAATTAAACTTCGTCGTAGCATGACGATTTTTATATCAAAAGACCGAGAATGGCTAGTACACTATGTACAAGCATTTTCGTCATATTCGAGTGACGATTTCACCTCGAAATCGTCATTTTCGTTCTGAACCCTTGGCTTCCATTTTGTGTACGACAGCCATTTTGTGAGTTGCCCTTTACATAGGCTTATAATCCAGCTAAATACGATTCCAAAAGGACACGTACACCTTAATTGACTTTTCTCTGACCTGGGCAAGTTGGAACCATTGCCCCAGGCCAAACCTGTTTGGTCAGTTCCTCTCCCAGTGGCCGAACAAGATAGCATCAAGGGTCAACAGGCCATAAACCCTTTTCATCGCACACACACCCTGCCGAATCTTGCTCACACCTGTCCCTGCTCTTTTCTCTCACTTGCTTTATGATGGGGAGGTGCCCGTTTTTATTGGGGGTCCAGCGATATCTGATGAAAATGTTGGGCCTTGCCGGGTAATTTGTTGTGGGATGAACAAACTGAAATATGGGCTTGTCATCGTGACTCTGCTTTTCTTTTGTAAAGAAGGTATGTGAATAGTATACTGTAAATCCAAGAATGTTTGCCTGAAGCTCAATATTTTGTATAAAAAGAGAAGCCTGGCTTTGTAAGATTGAGCAGTCTCCTGGGAATATACATGCTGTTGTACTTCTAGGACGCCTGTTACCTTGGTTGCAGCCAATAAAATCGATCCTTGACTTCACCTAGAAGACTCTGAATTTCTGTGGTCTAAATCAGGAAAGTACCCGAGGTCTTTGGGTGTGTTCCCTGGCACCGTTGGGTTACCGGTTCAGTACCGGTTCTGAAAAACCCAGTACCTCAGTTGGCGCCCAACTTTTGGGGTGATTCCAGTGGTACCGGTCCAGCCAGAGGTTCGTGAGGAGCTTCGTGGGAAAATTCTGGAGGAAGGCCTGCCACTTCATCGACCCCTGCATGTCGACGTGGTCCGAAAGTCTTTGCTGCGAGGTTCCCCGCTTCCCGACGGCTACGAAGGACTGCTGCCCTGGCTATCGCCCTGATTTGGACCCTTGAAGTTTGGTAGAGCGAAACGATAGACGAGTCTTCTGGTGACGTCATCGATATTTCAGTTAAGTATAAGTGGAGCGTCTCCCAGTCCTTAGTTGGCCTTAGTTTTGGGTATCCTTTGGGATCACTTTCAATTTGGAAATTGCAAGTGCCAAAGACGAAGGACTCGTGTATTCACGAGAAATATCGTAATCAATAATCCTATGAAGTTTGGAGCTAGACTAGAGAGCGAAGATGCCTGGTCTTAGACTTGGAAATTTGTTTTGTCTTGGTTGTAATAATAGGGATTCCCGATTGGAGGACTCGTGTCCGGTTCCTCCGGTTGGAACTCCAACTTATGAATTATATGTGAAACATGGAGTAGGCCCCATCACATATAACGAAGTGTGGATCAAATACACCAGAAAAGATGGTGTTCTAAAATGGCCCCAATATGGTAGCTTTGACACGGAAATCCTAGATAAGCTTGAAGTTAAACTTTTTAAGAAGAACGCCCGGCCGGCAATGTTTGACTCTTTCCGCCTATGGCGTAAGGAGGCCAAACAGAAGGAAATTAAATTAGAGAAGAAAAATAAGAGAGAAAGGGGTATTTCGATAATACAAGCTGCTATGCAGTTTAAAGACAATGAAGAAGAACAGATGAGTGAGCAGTTGCACAGGCAACGTAAAATGGTAGTAGATAAATGTTATCCAGTTTTGCCGTCTCTTAAGCAAGATGCAGCAAAAGAGCTTGAAAAAGATCCGTTAATGGCGCATTTGTTAAGTTCGCGACCGCCCTATGCGCAAAATGCCAAGGCGTCTCCGCAACCTTTAGTTGCGCCACCTGTGGTTGTTATGCCTCCTCCTGCGCAGCACCCACCAGCTACTCTTCAGCTGGCTCCTGCCCCTCTGGTGCAGCCTCCTCAAGGCCCACCGATCACATCTGCTTCACCTGTGCTTTCTACAGCTTTGCCTAGTACACCTTCTACGTCTCCTAATGCTCCCTCTGCTCCTGCCTTATCTCACCCTGTTTTTCTGCCCGTTCTTCCGTCAGTTTCTCCTTCCGTTCGACAGAGAATGGCCAACACTGTGACTAACGTTTTCTCACCTTTCCTCAGGTCGCCTAATACGATCCTGTTGGAAACCGGCTATTTCTGGTAGGCTAAGGCTGATGCCAAAGCCAGGCAGAAACCACCATTCCAGTCAGGGCAAGGAAGTCACACGCCAAGATAACCCCTGCTCGCCCTCTAGGTAGCATGGCGCGGGCAGTCTAGGCTAAACTCGGAGGCGATGTGTAAAGCATTTGCGTCAGCGCACAACAGCAACAACATACTAGGTACACCACAAAAGAGACTCCACACAAGGTTATATTAAAATAACTTTTGTATTGTCAAAACATATCAGATAGAAATTACACATGTACATTGTGCAAACTGGCACGGCAATATTCACAAGGGATTATTTACAAGACAGGGCCACATGGGCCACTGTCTGAATCAACACTTTGCAGATATAGAAATACTTGTCAGAAATTAGAATAAAAGTATATAAACTTCACTGTAACACAAAGTAACAGTTATAGATCACATCCAGTAACTACTGGGAACAGGTAAGTACCACCTACGCAACCCTAAACTCCTTGGGAGACTCTCACGCAGGGGACCAGGACCTCACTAGGACCACCTGTACTAAAAAGAACAACCACCTAAGTATCACACAGCATTTAGGGGTCTAAGAAAGAACACATTACCCATGATGTATGAAACACATTCAGAGGAGTTGTAAAGAAAAACACATAATGCATAAACCTACACATTCAGCGGGGTTAAGAATAAGGCACATGATGCAATAAAATACATTCAGGGGTGCAGCGCAAGAAGACACATGATGACTAAACATTCAGAGGTGCAGCGCAGGAAAAGAAAGACACATAATGCATAAAAACATTCAGAGGTGCCAGAGCAATACAATAGCGCAAGAATCACATGATGTCTAAAAACATTCAGAGGTGCAGGAATAACACATGATGCAAGAGAACACATTCAGAGGTGCAATAACCATATCATTGCGCAAAGACTCACATAAGCCACCACCTGTGGCAGTCCCTAGGCCAACTGGCCTTGTTGGGGCTCAGACGCCCTGAGTCTCAGTGTCAGGGTGCGTTGCCATGCAGCGCCAGTCTCAAAGTACCAAAAAGCATAAACGTGGCAGATGCCCACGAAGTGCTGGGCAACTGTGTACCAAAAGCTGTGGCAGGGCTCTCAGTAGCCCCTAGAACAAATCTGCGCCACCTGAGCCACACAGGCTCTAAAACAAACCCTGCGCACGTTGGGGCCACACAGGCTCTGGCCAACACTGGTCAAACGTGGGAGCCACACTGGCTCTAAAGCAACATGCCCCCTGGAGCCTCCCTGGACTCTCCAAGCGTTGGGGCGACCCACTGTCAACTGGGGCCGCCCTTGAAGCCCTCGTCACGGTGGAGTCCCCTACGGGGGACTCTAACTTCTCAAAATGCCCCCAGAGCCTCTCAGGGCTCCAAATACAAAAATGAGGCGGGGAGCCCCTCCGGGCTCTGTGCACGTTGGGGCGACCCACTGCCAACCGGGGCCGCCCCTGAAGCCTTCATGGCTTCCTACTGGCACTAGGCGCGAGCTCGCGCCACTGCGGGGGGGGGGGCGGACACCGACAACGTGTCCCGGCGCCCCTCCTCTCTTCTGCCCCCGCGTTGGAGCCTTGCAGGGCTCGACACAAAGACTGGCCCCTCGAGCCTTCCCAGGCTCTACACACCGTTGGAGCGGCCCGCTGCCCTACGGGGCCGCTCTGACGAAGGGGGACCTCCCAGGCACAGCCCCACTCGGCCCGCCCTCAGCCCAGACTCACCGGGGCTCACGGGGCGGCTCCTCTGTCTTCCTGGGGCAGGCGCCGTCAATGCGCCTCGGGCCCCCAGGCTCTCCCCTCTCGGCATCGGCCGCCATCTCCCCGCGCCTTCCTCCTCTTCCTCCCGCCTCACAGGCTGCGGGGCGGGACTTCCGGCCGGCCGCGCTGGGATTGGCCGGCCGGCCAGGTACTTCCGGGTCGCGGCGGGCAGCGCGGCGGCCCTCGCTAGGCAGGCAGGCGGGCAGAAATCGCGAGGTGGGCACTCGTAAATCAAATAAACAACTGGGCAAATCCAAGTCGGAAAAATAAGCGGAGTGGGCTCCCGCGCCGATCCGCCGCCGGCCTCCAGCAGCAACGCGCTTCCAAGCGCTATAGAGGCACACAAAGCGCTCCAGCACTAGAAGTGCAACCAAAGCGCCATGGGCAGGAAATAAAGCGCTCTCAGCGCTATGAAGGACAAATCCAGCGCTCCCAGCACTCCCAGCGCTATAGCAAAGAAGAAGCACTTCAAGGTGCTTAGGGGGGCAGAAAGTCCAGTAAAGTCCCCCCTCAGCCCAGGCAAGGCAGAGGGGTCCCCCCAGAAGTCCTCCAGGCACCCAGGGAAAGGTCCATCAGGTGCCCAGGGGCTGGGCAGAGCCCAGGGATTCCCCTGAGCTCAAGCAGCAGCAGCCCCCGGCAGATTCAAGTTGAAAACAAGAACATTTTGGAAGGGGCAGAGCCCCCTTCTTATACACAGAAAAGGCTTTGAAGTCTTTAGAAGTCTTTGTGTAGGCGAGCCCTAAGCTCTGGGAGTATCTGATTTCCCTCTCCTGTCAGCCTCAGGTCAGAGGTGACAGGGGGCCATCGGGAGGGAGAGTCATCCAGGGTGGGCCGACAGACACAGCCTGGCACCACCAGAGCTCTTTCCACTCCTTCCTAACAGCGGATGGGGGCCTTTCATCTACGGCTTGACTCAGACCCCCCTCCTCCAGACAGTCCATCTACCAACAGGCCCAGGCATGCCTGGGCCAGGCCCATCAGCCAATCACGTGCTAGCAGACTCACTACACAATTATGCCAACTTCTAAAAGTGGCGCTTCTGGACTAGATACAGCCATGCCGCATACACCATTCTGCAGCATTCATTCTCACGAGTTCATACATATCAAACTCGCCCCTGCACTCCCCACGCATCAGGAATCTACCATGGGCATACATATTTCCCATTCATTCCTATGGGAGGGCAGGGCGCTCACCATCCATACACAGAAAGCACACGCACTTTACACTGTACCACAGTGAAAAAGTGCGCAGAGGCCTAAAATCACCAACCCAGGTTCCAAAAACAGGCTAGGAAAAAGCAAAAAGTCACGGGGTGAACCTGCCCAAAGGACCGGGTCCAACACATCCCCCTTCCAGCCAAAACGCAGGGTAGACCAATCACTACACTGATGGTCTTCAATGCTTTGGGCGACAAAACCACGGAGACGGGCCTGCAGGGCAGGGCCACCTTACAGTTTTTCGCCACTCTGAACCCACAGGGATTTCCCTCACAAAAGCTCTCTGACACAACTAGGATACCCCACTGGTACACACTAGTCATCCACAGCCAGGACCAGGCCCTAGGCCACCCAACGATCACAGGTCCTAACCAATCCACAGAGTGGGGGCAGAAGCCCCTGGCACACAATAGCCAATCTCCACTCTCTCTCTCAGGGTAGCTACACTACCACTGATCCTACACCCTAGGGACCACACCCTCAGGCTGACTAGAGGTCACAGCAAGAATGCCCGATCCGACCTCTACTCCACCAATGTTAGAACTGGGGGTCTCTAGTTGGCAGAGGTAAGTACCTTAGACCAAGTAGGGACCCTTGCTTCCAGTCAGGGTGAAGGAATAACCCTCACAGGGAAGCACTCACCAGAACACAACTCTCCTACCAGATCAGGACCTCACTCCGTCACTGGTCTACCACCTGGAAACGATTCCACTTCTGAGGTACAAAGCACACAGCACAGTCCCTCTTCAAGCAGGTGGGGGGACACAGCACACAGCAAAGCCCCCTTTCCTCTACCTTAGTGGAAACAACAAACTGCAGGTGGGCCCCAGAACACACAGCAAGGGCCGCCTCCTCAGTCTCTTCAGTTGATCCACCTTAGTAGAGACTCCTCTTGACCTAGAAGTTTCCTAATCTCCCAACCTAGGATTTACACCCTTAAGTTGCACCGGGGTCAGAAGTACACCGTCCTTCTGCACCCCCTTCCAGTTCCACTATCACAGGCCCAGTATGTCTCAGGCTAGACAGAGCACACGCCAGCGCCGTAGCAGCGACACACTCTCCTCCCACCGGGGTCAAAAGTAAGGACACCGTCCCTCTGCACCCCCCTCCAGAGTTCTGCACCCTCCCACCTGGGAGCGGTACCCCTGGAAGCCAACAACCGGTCAGGACACTGACTACAGATGCCCTTCCTTCCAGGTCAGGCTGAACCTGAACCTGGCCTCCCCCCTCCTCGGGGAATGACCTCCAGAGGCCCCAAAAATGGTCGAGCACTCTAGATGGTCAAATGCCCAGCGAACCAGGACTTCTGCTCCCTCCACTTAGGAGCGGTACTGCCCAACACTAGGACCGCCACTAGGACCGCCGGAGTTCTGGTTACAGAAACTCCCCATCCTCTTGACACAGGAAGATCCTCCTCAAATGACTTATAAGTACAGCCTAGGCCCCTGACCTGGCGCTCCCTTAGGGAACCCTCCAGGCCCTGAGACAAGGTTTCGGGCTAACGTGGGACACACCGTCCCACACTCACTCCGCCTCCACTGAGACAGGACGTGAGCCCCTACACCCCTATCATCCTAATGGGACATAGCTGGGCTACACATGAACCTCTTCACCTACACAGGATCATCAGATACACAAGCCACTACTTTTAGAATCACTTTCTAATGTCTCTGCACGACATCCAGCACACCGCCAGACATCCACCTTCTCGTCCAATGCCTCTGCAGGATCTCCTGCACACCACCAGAGGTACACCTCACGTGCAAGCTCCTTAAAAAAAAACTCACACCAACTCCTCCAGTTCAAGACACCACTCATCCACACACTCCCCCTCCAGACTGGTGAGACAGTTCCTCACTGCCTCTGACTCTCAACCTGTCACTCTCTTACTGAGCACCAGGCACCATACTCTGGGAACTGGGAATGGGAATTCACGCACTGGACACATTTAAGCTGCCACCACTGGATCCTACCATACTGGGGAATCCAGACACACACACTACACTCAGGGAATAACCACCCTCCTGAGCAAGCAATTTCTCCTCCACCCTCCCTCTCTTCCATCTACCCACACAGGGACAGGAATAGGCTTGGACACTGGACCCAGCAAGGGATTCCTAACCTATGGGAACCTCCCCTATCTACTGGCGTCCCGCCCTGTCATTTTCTCTCATCTGCCACTTAACATAAAGCGCAGGAACACCATCTGAAAATGACACTTTTGAGGAAAAACAAAATCAGAAACAATAATCCCAAATATGTGACTATCTGAAAAACGCAGAGTTTTTGTAATGTAGCCAGTTGTCGCTATGGCACTGGGCAAACGCAAGTCCAAATCCGCACCGCTGACCCACCAATGTTGGAAACCGGCTATTTCTGGTAGGCTAAGGCTGATGCCAAAGCCAGGCAGAAACCACCATTCCAGTCAGGGCAAGGAAGGCACACGCCAAGATAACCCCTGCTCGCCCTCTAGGTAGCATGGCGCGGGCAGTCTAGGCTAAACTCGGAGGCGATGTGTAAAGCATTTGCGTCAGCGCACAACAGCAACAACATACTAGGTACACCACAAAAGAGACTCCACACAAGGTTATATTAAAATAACTTTTGTATTGTCAAAACATATCAGATAGAAATTACACATGTACATTGTGCCAACTGGCACGGCAATATTCACAAGGGATTATTTACAAGACAGGGCCACATGGGCCACTGTCTGAATCAACACTTTGCAGATATAGAAATACTTGTCAGAAATTAGAATAAAAGTATATAAACTTCACTGTAACACAAAGTAACAGTTATAGATCACATCCAGTAACCACTGGGAACAGGTAAGTACCACCTACGCAACCCTAAACTCCTTGGGAGACTGTCACGCAGGGGACCAGGACCTCACTAGGACCACCTGTACTAAAAAGAACAACCACCTAAGTATCACACAGCATTTAGGGGTCTAAGAAAGAACACATTACCCATGATGTATGAAACACATTCAGAGGAGTAGTAAAGAAAAACACATAATGCATAAACCTACACATTCAGCGGGGTTAAGAATAAGGCACATGATGCAATAAAATACATTCAGGGGTGCAGCGCAAGAAGACACATGATGACTAAACATTCAGAGGTGCAGCGCTGGAAAAGAAAGACACATAATGCATAAAAACATTCAGAGGTGCCAGAGCAATACAATAGCGCAAGAATCACATGATGTCTAAAAACATTCAGAGGTGCAGGAATAACACATGATGCAAGAGAACACATTCAGAGGTGCAATAACCATATCATTGCGCAAAGACTCACATAAGCCACCACCTGTGGCAGTCCCTAGGCCAACTGGCCTTGTTGGGGCTCAGATGCCCTGAGTCTCAGTGTCAGGGTGCGTTGCCATGCAGCGCCAGTCTCAAAGTACCAAAAAGCCTAAACGTGGCAGCTGCCCACGAAGTGCTGGGCAACTGTGTACCAAAAGCTGTGGCAGGGCTCTCAGTAGCCCCTAGAACAAATCTGCGCCACCTGAGCCACACAGGCTCTAAAACAAACACTGCGCACGTTGGGGCCACACAGGCTCTGGCCAACACTGGTCAAACGTGGGAGCCACACTGGCTCTAAAGCAACATGCCCCCTGGAGCCTCCCTGGACTCTCCAAGCGTTGGGGCGACCCACTGTCAACTGGGGCCGCCCTTGAAGCCCTCGTCACGGTGGAGTCCCCTACGGGGGACTCTAACTTCTCAAAATGCCCCCAGAGCCTCTCAGGGCTCCAAATACAAAAATGAGGTGGGGAGCCCCTCCGGGCTCTGTGCACGTTGGGGCGACCCACTGCCAACCGGGGCCGCCCCTGAAGCCTTCATGGCTTCCTACTGGCACTAGGCACGAGCTCGCGCCACTGCGGGGGGGGGGGGCGGACACCGACAACATGTCCCGGCGCCCCTCCTCTCTTCTGCCCCCGCGTTGGAGCCTTGCAGGGCTCGACACAAAGACTGGCCCCTCGAGCCTTCCCAGGCTCTACACACCGTTGGAGCGGCCCGCTGCCCTACGGGGCCGCTCTGACGAAGGGGGACCTCCCAGGCACAGCCCCACTCGGCCCGCCCTCAGCCCAGACTCACCGGGGCTCACGGGGCGGCTCCTCTGTCTTCCTGGGGCAGGCGCCGACAATGTGCCTCGGGCCCCCAGGCTCTCCCCTCTCGGCATCGGCCGCCATCTCCCCGCGCCTTCCTCCTCTTCCTCCCGCCTCACAGGCTGCGGGGCGGGACTTCCGGCCGGCCGCGCTGGGATTGGCCGGCCGGCCAGGTACTTCCGGGTCGCCGCGGGCAGCGCGGCGGCCCTCGCTAGGCAGGCAGGCGGGCAGAAATCGCGAGGTGGGCACTCGTAAATCAAATAAACAACTGGGCAAATCCAAGTCGGAAAAATAAGCGGAGTGGGCTCCCGCGCCGATCCGCCGCCGGCCTCCAGCAGCAACGCGCTTCCAAGCGCTATAGAGGCACACAAAGCGCTCCAGCACTAGAAGTGCAACCAAAGCGCCATGGGCAGGAAATAAAGCGCTCTCAGCGCTATGAAGGACAAATCCAGCGCTCCCAGCACTCCCAGCGCTATAGCAAAGAAGAAGCACTTCAAGGTGCTTAGGGGGGCAGAAAGTCCAGTAAAGTCCCCCCCTCAGCCCAGGCAAGGCAGAGGGGTCCCCCCAGAAGTCCTCCAGGCACCCAGGGAAAGGTCCATCAGGTGCCCAGGGGCTGGGCAGAGCCCAGGGATTCCCCTGAGCTCAAGCAGCAGCAGCCCCTGGCAGATTCAAGTTGAAAACAAGAACATTTTGGAAGGGGCAGAGCCCCCTTCTTATACACAGAAAAGGCTTTGAAGTCTTTAGAAGTCTTTGTGTAGGCGAGCCCTAAGCTCTGGGAGTATCTGGTTTCCCTCTCCTGTCAGCCTCAGGTCAGAGGTGACAGGGGGCCATCGGGAGGGAGAGTCATCCAGGGTGGGCCGACAGACACAGCCTGGCACCACCAGAGCTCTTTCCACTCCTTCCTAACAGCGGATGGGGGCCTTTCATCTACGGCTTGACTCAGACCCCCCTCCTCCAGACAGTCCATCTACCAACAGGCCCAGGCATGCCTGGGCCAGGCCCATCAGCCAATCACGTGCTAGCAGACTCACTACACAATTGTGCCAACTTCTAAAAGTGGCGCTTCTGGACTAGATACAGCCATGCCGCATACACCATTCTGCAGCATTCATTCTCACGAGTTCATACATATCAAACTCGCCCCTGCACTCTCCACGCATCAGGAATCTACCATGGGCATACATATTTCCCATTCATTCCTATGGGAGGGCAGGGCACTCACCATCCATACACAGAAAGCACACGCACTTTACACTGTACCACAGTGAAAAAGTGCGCAGAGGCCTAAAATCACCAACCCAGGTTCCAAAAACAGGCTAGGAAAAAGCAAAAAAGTCACGGGGTGAACCTGCCCAAAGGACCGGGTCCAACAGATCCCTAACACGGAACGAAGACAGTTGCGAAGTCAGCTTCCTGACTATCGAGAGAGAGATTTACTAAATAGGTTAGCGCATAAATGGGTTATGGACGCTGTAAGGTACGATGTAGAGTCTGTCATGGAAGTCTTCCGTCAATGGGAAGCACCGAAGCAGAGATATGTTTTTGAACAAATGTGTGTTTTTCTCTGTGAAGATTTGGAAGACAATGATCTGGAATGCAACCCGCCCGAGTTGTGTCGTGTGCGGTTCGATTTCGCAGAGGGCATGATTGTAGGTCCCGATGTCGAGAGAGCGGTTGAAACATTGTTGTCGTATCGGAGTAAGGGAGGCACTTCTCAATCACTATTTGAGCGTGACGCATCCGGTAGGAAAAAGGCACGACAATACCCCATGAGAGAGGTTCCCCCACAATGGAGAGAGGGTGACGCAAATGCTAACCCACCTATTCTGCCACACTTTCAGCGTGTGTGGGTACATGTGCCATGGAAGCGAGCTGAAGTTTTGGCCCTTAAACAGACATTGCCTTATCCCCGTAAAAATCCTGCAGGGTATTACAAAGAGTTGTCACAGACTGCTGGGTCATGTATAATGAATTTAGCCGATATCGATATGTTATTTGGGAATGCTGTTCCACAGCCTTTATGGGGAAAGATTCGTCATACAGATCATGATCAGGAATTAGGTGATTCATGGGCTAATATTGCTGCTGCAGATGCCCTACAAATTGGTGGTTCTAAGCCTGAGCCTTTAGTAGCAGAACTCCCTGGTAGGATTATTAATTACATGAAAACTATAATGCCTGCGATGTGCGTAAACTGGGATAAGTTGTCTGCGTGTAAGCAGAAGAAAGATGAAATGGTGTCTGATTTCTTCACCAGGTTTGAAGAAACGTTTGTCGACCACAGTGGTCAAGATATGAGCACAGAAGGTGGTCAGCGATTGTTCGTCGATAAATTTGTGCACAATCTGCTTCCGAGTTGTGTAAAAAGTTGAAAGATTCAGAGAGCTCATGGGCAGTTTCCTCTTCAGCACAGATATTGGCTACTGCACAGTACGACGAAAATCGAGACAAAGATGAGAAAGATAGAGCAGAAAAGAAAACTAAAGAGTTGAAAACAAAGGTTTTGTTACAGCAAGCATATCCGCCACGTGGTGGTGGTGGCCAGAATAATGGTGGGCAGAATAACTATCAGAGTAATTATCAGCAGCCTCAACAGTATCAGAGGAACTCGCAAAGAGTCGAGTATACTCAGCCGCGTGTGCCTGTAGGCCCCAATCAGTGTTCATATTGCAAGGAAGAAGGTCATTTTAAGTATAGTTGTCCTATTCTGTTACAGCGCATGAATGGTGGTTCAAACACGAGAGGTAGAGGTGCTCAACAAGCGCCTAGAGGTAGAGGACGTGGAAACGTCCCCCAAAACGCACGCCCCCTTCCACCTCAAAATTCTATGAACAGATTCGATCAGCAGAATAACGCATCTGGTAGGACAGCTCAGTACTATGCTGATGATTACTATACAGAAGATGAGCATTGGGAAAGTAATGATTGCTAGGACAGCCATAGACAAAGAGAGGGAGTTGTTTCAGTTCCAGTAGATCAGAATGGACCATACGTTGAGGTGATTACATCAGGTGTGTCAGAGCCTTTTCTGTTGGATACTGGTGCTACAAAGAGTTCTATTATGCACTCCAAACTCCCTGGCGCACCTTTGTCTGGCGAAATGAATGTTTCTGTAGGTTTTTGCTGGCGCCCCAGTTAGAAATCCGATTTCTGACCCTTTGTCTCTTTCTGTTGGTCCTTGTGGATTCGAAGCACCCCTTATTCTGACAACAGGTTGTGGTGAAAACTTGTTGGGATTGGATCTGTTAAAAAGATTGTATGCGACTTTGTACTGTTCTCCTTCAGGAGTACAACTTACTTTAGGTAAGAAAGTGGTCTCTCCAATGTATTTGTCAAGGGATAAACTTCCAACAGAATTGTCGTTTCTGCCTGATATTCTTTGGGCTACTGGTCCTAATGATGTGGGTCTCTTGGAAATACCACCATATGTTGTAACATTGAAAGCCAATGTTAAAATGCCACGAATTCCCCAATATAGAATCTCTAGTGAAGGTGAAAAAGCTTTGCTAGCGATCGTTTACGATCTAATTGAAAAAGATGTTATTGAAGAGACAAGAGGCAACGTTTGCAATAGTCCTGTTCTGCCTGTTTTGAAACGAACTGATCCCTCTCAGCCACCTGTGTACAGATTTGTGATTGATCTGAGAGAGGTGAATAAAATAGTTGTGCCACAATTTCCAGTTGTCCCCGATATTACTGCCCTATTGACTATGATTCCAGCTTCTGCTACCTGGTTTTCAGTGATTGACGTGAAGAATGCTTTCTTCAGCATCCCCATTGCTGAGGAGGGCAGGTATATTTTTGGCTTCACTTTAGGAGGACGAAGCTTCCGCTTTAAACGCGCTGCCCAGGGCTACTGTGAAAGTCCATCAATATATAGTCAGGCTCTAAAGACACAGCTTGATACAATTGATTTACCTGAGGGCGCTACCCTCATTCAGTATGTTGATGATTTGCTTGTTGCTGCAAATACTGAGGAAATCTGTAAGAAAGCCACGTTGTCATTGTTGCGTCATCTGTGTGATTTGCATCACAAGGTGTCACTTTCCAAATTACAATATTGTCGACAAGAAGTGACCTACTTAGGTCATCTCTTATCGAAGGAGGGAAGGAAACTGACCCCAGAAAGAATTCAGGCAATAGCGAAATTGAGTGTGCCAAGAACACAGAGAGAAGTGCGTGCTTTCTTGGGCATTACATCATATTGCAGGCAATGGATACCAAATTTTTCGTTATTAGCCAAACCTTTGGTGGCATTAACGTGTAAAGATACACCCAATCCCGTTCCTTGGTCTGAAGAGTGTCAGAAAAGTTTTTCTGAATTGCGTACAGCATTATGTTCGGCTCCTTTGTTAGGTACCCCCAACTACAGTAAACCCTTTACATTGTATGTCCACGAGAAACAAGGTTGTGCATTGTCAGTACTGACACAGTTGTTTGGAGACAAACAGCGTCCATGTGCATATTTTTCGTCGACTTTGGATCCGGTAGCTAAAGCATTGCCGAGTTGTTTAAGAGCTACAGCGGCAGCAGCTGTTTCTATTCGACAGTCTGATGGTCTAGTGATGAATAATATGTTTAATCGTGATGGTCCCATATGCAGTAGACACGTTGTTAAATAGAACCAAGACACAGCACTTAACTAGTGCTCGATTGTCAGGTTATGAATTAACATTGTTAGCGAGTCATGTGCACATAAAAAGATGTAACGTGTTAAACCCAGCTACGTTGTTGCCAGTTGTAGAGGAATTAGATGCTTCAGAACAGCATGATTGTTTTCTTAAAACAGAAGAAGAAACGAAAGGGAGAATAGATCTTAGGGACACTCCTCTTGCTGAATGTGATGGTACATTATGGGTGGATGGTTCATGTTTCAAGCTCCCGAATGGTGACACGACTGCAGCATATGCTGTCACGACTTTGCATACAATTGTTGAAGCTGCACGTATTCCACATAACTCAGCTCAAGCAGCAGAATTAATTGCACTTACAAGAGCATGTGTGTTATCAAAAGGAATGAAAGTGACTGTCTACACCGACAGTCAGTATGCCTTCGGAGTGGCTCACAGTTTTGGACGATTGTGGAAAGAACGTGGGTTCCTGACTTCGCATGGAGCTAAGATTCAGCATGGTCAGTTGGTGAATGAGCTTCTTGAATCACTGACCTTGCCTCTGCAAGTGGCGATTGTGAAATGTAGTGCTAACAAGAAGGTAAGTGATGATGTTGGTCGTGGAAATGCATTTGCTGACGAAATCGCGAAAGAAACTGCAAGGAATGTGTTGAGCCGAATGTATGTTGCAGGCCCTGCAAGATGGGTTGGTGATATTGGAATGTGTGAAGACACGATAGAGAGTGTGAAGTCTATTCAAGCTGAGGCAACAGAGAAAGAGTTGAACATATGGAGAGAAAGTACGGGTAGAATGGATGCAAATGGTTGTTGGATTGAATTGTCAGAGCATCAGAGATGGTTGTTACCCGATGCATATGTGCTTGCAGTGGTTACAATGGCTCATGGAATGTCTCACATCAGCGGGAAAGGGATTTGCAAGTTGTTGGCTCCAGTATGGCAAAATTCAGGAATTCCTAAGTGTGCAGAGAATGTCGTCAAGAATTGCATGGTGTGTCTGAAACACAATCCTGGTAGGGGAACCCCAACTCCAGCTAGTCATTTTGCACCTCCTACGTATCCGTTCGAGGTTTTGCAGCTAGATTACATCCACATGGAGAGGTGCAACAACTTAAAATACGTACTCTTTGTTGTTTGTGCCTTCTCAAGATGGGTAGAAGCATATCCCCTAAATGACAATACTGCCTTATCCACAGCAAAAGCCCTCGTGAAAGAGTTCTTCCCTAGATTCGGAATGCCTAGAATGGTCTGGAGTGATAATGGAAATGAATTTGTGGGTTGTGTGATGAAGAATGTATGTGAAGGGCTAGGCATTCAGCAGAAGTTCCACGCTGCAAATCACCCCCAATCAGCTGGATTAGTAGAAGGTTACAATGGCACGCTTAAGTTAAAATTGGCCAGAATTCAAGCGAGCACAGGTCTTAAATGGCCTGACGCTCTCCCTTTAGCACTCCTATCCACCAGAATGACTGTGCATTCGCGAGTGAAACTCAGTCCCTATGAGATAGTCTTCGGCTGCCCGGCCAACATATGGGGAGTGCCTAGACCCACTAAGTTCAGCGAACTCGAACACCCTATTTTGCTTGATTATTTGTACGAATTGACGGCTAAATTGCGTGTTTTGCATCAACAGGTTCACGATACCCTGCCTCCGGTCTCTGAAACTCCAGGCCACGCAATCAACCCTGGATCCTGGGCCCTCGTCAAGAACTTCCAGCGAACCAAGAATGAGCAGCTCAGGTGGACCGGACCGCACCTCGTCCTTCTTTCCACAAGATCGGCAGTTCGAGTGGAAGGGAAGAAGCACTGGATCCACGGGGTCCATTGTAAAAGGATCCCTTTACCTCTGCCGTATGACCAGTGGGTCCAGGAGGGTGTCGGCGACTCAGAAACTGAAACCGTGCCACGTTTCCTGCCTTTCAGTGATGCACGTGTAAAAGTAACATTGACTGAACAAGAGAGTGACAATACTTTGCAACCAGCAGTAACACCATCAAAGCGGTTGAACACTACAGAGCCTGAACTCCTGTTTCAGGATCAAACAGTACCTGGAAGAAAACTTTATAATTTGAGGCCGAGACCTATGGACAAATAAATAAAATTTTCCTTTTTACTATTTTTGAAAGTGCAGCTCTCCCATCTGAGAAACTTGCTTATTTTTGTTTTTTGAACCGCCATCCGGGTTCCGCTGCTAGGGCCGCGATTGCCCAAAGTCTTTGGAGTGCAGCTGACGACGTTAGGTCGGCAGTTCTGGTTGGTCCAAGGGAGTTGCCCTAGACTGACAGAGGCATTCCTTAGCAGAATCAACCTCCCATCGCGGGCAGCACTTTAGAGAGGATGGAGTTTTTCGAGATGGAGAGATCTGCCAAGGAAATGAACTTTAAACACAGAATGTGTAAAATAATGACAAAGAAAAGCTTTTTGATATTGTGCATTTTCATGTTATTTAGTGTGATGATATTTTTAATAAGTTATGTTCTATTCTCTTTTCGAGTAACATTTGCACCCACTGCATCGCCCATACCTCCTCCTACTGTTTCCTCTCATTCTTTTCAACTCCTTCCTGAACACGAATCCGCTAGAAGATTAGAATTTATTAATAACTCCTTTGTTCAGCTTTTACACCAACACCAACTAGTAATGAACACGACTAACTGTGTGTGGTCTTATGCCTCACACAACGGATAAAGGTATCCCTTATTTAGTCCTGCCATTCAGCCACAATGGTTCTGTGTGGGCATACAGAACAATGTTCATATATGCTCGTGAAGTCCACCCCCTACGCTCTGTAAAAGACAGCCCCAAGACTAGCGCCCTAGTCAAGGGTATAGTTGACATGATTAAGGAAGAAATTTCTTATGTAGCTACCCCGAAGATGAGATACTTGCATATATAGGATGGAACGTGACCGGATATGGAACTACTCTGAGTGAGAAACAGCAAGCTAAGAGATCGTCCCCGATCTGAGTGAGAAACAGCAAGCTAAGAGATCGTCCCCGATCTGGATTGTACCCCATCAGGGTCACCTATGTCTGCAAGGTACTGGCAGGAATCCCAGAGCTCAGTTAGGGAAGAGTGTCTGTACTGAAACGTATGTTTTTGGATGTCAGACTTCCCCTGCGTTTTTAGCAGCTAAGGGTACCTATTTCATATGCCATGATAGAGCCTATACATGGTTGCCCCCTGACTTTTCGGGCTCATGTTTTGTTTCGTTCCTGTTGCCTCCCACCTACACAGCAGCGGCAGATTACCACAAGACAAGGATAGTTAGAGGTGTCTTGAGTAAAGAAGACACTGCAGAACAAGAATTTGGGGACTTCGCAAAGGGTTTTCTGCCGTTCTGGGGACCCATGGTTAACAGCAGGAACATAAGGCAATTGACAAGGGTGGTTGAGCCCACCGTAATTGAAACTGCTGGTGCCCTTAGTAACTTGACTGCTGAGCTCCAGTCGGATCGTCTTATGACCCTTCAGAACAGGGTCGCTTTAGATGTCAAGTTGCTGTGTTTTCATCCCAGATAACGCTCCAACAGTGTACCAGGCCATCTCTAAACTGCATAAGATTTCCGAATCTATTCATGTGGATAAAGGAGATTGGTCATTAATGGGATGGTTTTGGGAACTGATATCCGCCTGGGGATGGAAAATTCTGATGGTCATTGGGATGGTTTTAGCCATTCTTTTCCTGTTCTGTCTGTGCGTACAGTGTGCTCCTGCAATATGTGGCCTCTGTGTTACATCATGTGTAAGGAAACCTGTATCAAGAGACGAGCTAAGTACTAGGATGATGTTACAGCAACATCTCAATGACTTTAGGAATATAGACCTGGACTCAGATTAGCATGAGATTAGATTAATTGCCTATGTAAGGGCAAAAGGAGGGTTTGTAGTTCCGAAAATTCTGGACTCGTGAAGTAATTCTGGACTCGAGAAATTAAACTTCGTCGTAGCATGACGATTTTTATATCAAAAGACCGAGAATGGCTAGTACACTATGTACAAGCATTTTCGTCATATTCGAGTTACGATTTCACCTCGAAATCGTCCTTTTCGTTCTGAACCCTTGGCTTCCATTTTGTGTACGACAGCCATTTTGTGAGTTGCCCTTTACATAGGCTTATAATCCAGCTAAATACGATTCCAAAAGGACACGTACACCTTAATTGACTTTTCTCTGACCTGGGCAAGTTGGAACCATTGCCCCAGGCCAAACCTGTTTGGTCAGTTCCTCTCCCAGTGGCCGAACAAGATAGCATCAAGGCTCAACAGGCCATAAACCTTTTTCATCGCACACACACCCTGCCGAATCTTGCTCACACCTGTCCCTGCTCTTTTCTCTCACTTGCTTTATGATGGGGAGGTGCCCGTTTTTATTGGGGGTCCAGCGATACCTGATGAAAATGTTGGGCCTTGCCGGGTAATTTGTTGTGGGATGAACAAACTGAAATATGGGCTTGTCATCGTGACTCTGCTTTTCTTTTGTAAAGAAGGTATGTGAATAGTATACTGTAAATCCAAGAATGTTTGCCTGAAGCTCAATATTTTGTATAAAAAGAGAAGCCTGGCTTTGTAAGATTGAGCAGTCTGCTGAGAATATACATGCTGTTGTACTTCTAGGACGCCTGTTACCTTGGTTGCAGCCAATATAATCGATCCTTGACTTCACCTAGAAAACTCTGAGTTTCTGTGGTCTAAATCAGGAAAGTACCCGAGGTCTTTGGGTGTGTTCCCTGGCACCGCTGGGTTACCGGTTCAGTACCGGTTCTGAAAAACCCAGTACCTCAGACTCAATCCTAAACTTACTACTATTTTGGTATTCACAGAATGCACTTATTGCTTTTGGCATTCACAGAATGAACTTACTACTTTTGGTATTCACAGAAGTTAGGATTTTGTCTTAAGTTTGTCTTAAGGCAAACTTAAGACAGACTTAAGACAGACTTAAGACAAACTTAAGACAGACTTAAAACAAAATCCTAACTTAAGTCTGTCTTAAGTCTGTCTTAAGTTTGTCTTAAAACAAACTTAAGACAAAATCTTAACTTCTGTGAATACCAAAAGTAGTAAGTGCATTCTGTGAATACCAACATAGTAGTAAGTTTAGGATTGAGTCTTAAATTCATTCTGTGAATCGGGCCCTAGCTGACTGACCTGCCACCCCCCAAGATGGCGCCTCCGCGTTTAGATAGCGGGGCCTGGGAGTGATTGAAAGAGCGTGTGCAAAATCGCAAATGTCAGGTAAAAATGCAACTAAATCGCCGTTTACTGTTTCAAAAGTTTCAACAATAAAAGCAATTAAAAACAATTAATAACACAGGCAATCACATTAGTACCTTTTGAAAAAGTGTCTACTCCCGGCTCAAGCCTCAGGAGGACTCTGACTAGCACGTTAGCCTCAGTATTTATGCAGTCATGGGCGGAACGACTAGCCGACCGACCTGCCTCCTCCCTAGGTGGCGCCTCTGCAGTTTAGACAATGGGGCCTGGGAGTTTTTGAATGAGTTTGTGCAAAATTGCAAATGTCAGGTAAAAATGCAGCTAAATCGCCGTTTACTGTTTTCAAATGTTTCAACAATAAAAGCAGTTAAAAACAATTAATAACACAGGCAATCACAATATTACCTTTTGAAAAAGTGTCTCAGGAGGACTCTGATTAGCGCGCTCGCGTTAGCCTCAGTATTTATGCAGTCAGGGGCGAAACGACTAGCCGACTGACCTGACCCCTCCCAAGATGGTGCCTGCGCGTTTAGACAGAGGGGCCCAGGAGTGATTGAAAGAGTGCGTGCAGAATCGCAAATGTCAGATAAAAATGCAGCTAAACTGCTGTTTACTGTTTCAGTGGAGACTCTCCCCCCTATCGTTCATGGGATTTATAGTCTGTGTTGTTTTTTATTGTAGAATGCAGCACGCATTGAAAGAGGAAAAAAAGAGGAGAAATGAAAATATTTCTCCTTGTTGCGCCTCGCTCCGCCACCTCTAGGGTGGCGTAGCATTCAGACACATCTCCAGATTTACGATTTCTCGTAAATCTGGAGATATATCTTGTTCCATGGGTGTTGCGTGGGAACACCCAGAGCAACACCCATGGAATGCCCCTTTTACGCACAGTGCTGCGTGTGAAGGGGCCGTATTAACAAGGAGCGGAAAAGTCACCCAGGGCGGCTTTTCCTCTCACGAAAAGTGACGTACTGATGGCACAGGGGGCTTGTAAATCTTCCCCTAAATATTTTAAACCAGCACGGCGCAGACTAGTTGACAATCAGGAAATTCTGCTTTATGGCTTAGGGGATTCGTACGCAACCTCAAAATCCCTGCATAGACGTCCTTTCATTTAGACAATAATGAATCTGAGGTTGGAGGCCAGGGGGAGGTTGCCTGGAAGTTTTATATCACTTAAGCACATTTTGAAACATCTGTGTAATTACTGTGGCTTCTGCGTTCAACAGCCAATCCCAATGTGTAGTCATTTGCAGTCTCAGAACAGCTGTGATTTCTCAACAGCCCCTTCGTACCCCCTACCTGAGAGCCACTGAGTACCCCCACCACCCCGAACCCCCCCCCCACAGAAAGTGCTCCATGCCATGCATGGGCGAGCCATTGCCCATAGATTCCGGGTCAGGGCATGTTAGCATAGGGAGGTGGGCACGGGGGGGGATGGGAGGCACCCAGGCTGCGACAGACTGGAAAACACGAGCTCAGTGTGCTCTTCGTAAGGATGTACTGGGATGACAGAACATTTCCAGAGGCTGGGAGAAAATGCACAAATCAACATTCTCCGCACACTCACAACAATATCGAGGCTGTGTTCCTCGTCACATATTGCTGCTTTTGTGTGCTTTGGGGAGGAAGGGTATAGACAGAGGGGCAGATTTACAACAAAGTAACGCATCACGGTTCAGCAAGTCATTTTGCTGCGCCGTGCTGCGTTAGTTTGGAAAGCACAGAGATGCACATATTTACAAGAATATGTTGCATCTCTGTGCTTTCCCCTGTGCTGGTGCACAAACTGCAGCCATGCACCGGCATCCTTGCACAATGGTGCAAGGATGCCTGCGTCATGGGGAGATTGCTTTTGTGCAGGAAGCGGCACCTTCCTGCACAAACACAATCACAAGATACTTTTTCCTCTTTCAATGCGTGCTGTAGAATGCAGCACCCATTGAAAGAGGAAAAAACGAGGAAAGGAAAACATTTCTCCTCGTTGCGCCTCGCTACACCACCTCTAGGGTGGCGTAACATTCACGCGCATCTCCAGATTTACGATTTCCCGTAAATCTGGAGATGTGCTTGTTCCAGGGGTGTTGCGTGGGAACACCCACAGCAACACCCATGGAACGCCCCTTCCACGCACTGTGCTGCGTGTGAAGGGGCCATATTTACAAGGAGAGGAAAAGTCACACAGGGTGGCTTTTCCTCTCCTTGTAAATATGGAGAAGCCCCTTGCGCCACCAGTACGTCACAAAAAGTGACATAGTGGTGGTGCAGGGGGCTTGTAAATCTGCCCCTGAGTCTGTAAAGACATTGCTTGTCACCTGCCTATTTCACAGTGTTTACGTCTTTGCTGTGACAAGCCATTAGGCTTCTCCAGGTGCAGCGTTCCAGGCATAGAAAAGATCAAGTAAAGACAGGCTTTCTTTCATGGAATATAGCATTATAGCGTGACAGTACAGCCTTTTCTGTATTATTGGAAATAATGTAGTTTTATGTAGAATTTCACAGTGCGCTTCTACATGTCTAGGCTCTAGTAAATAAAGGTTTTAACTTTCTCCAATTTACCAACCTCTGAAGGATGGGAGATTGGTTTGGCCCTGACAAGGTTTGATCTTTAACTGTATGAATATTCCCATATACCACCAGGGAGATATTATGGATAGTGTGCAATGTTCCTCTCTTTGAGACTTTGGAAAGCAAAGTCAGTAGGTATCGTAGCGGGATGACAGTGTGAAGTAGCCTCAAGGAAGAGAGAGCGGAGGACCCTTGTACCACTAACGTGACAGCAAAGAGAGGTGCCTGCTGCGTGTTACTGTGAAGAAGGGGACACCTCCAGAGCCGGCTTAAGCTTCGTACACTAGGTATGGGCAAAGGAAGTCGGGGGGTCTGCAGCACCTTGAAAATATGGTTCGGGGGTCACAAAATGCTGGAACAATAACAAGTATTTGCAATGCAATTGGTCTCGCATTTACGCGACTTTAACCCGTTCCACCGACTGGAGCACTCCCTGCCCAGTGCTGCCAACTGCCACCGGCCGTCGCAGCCCCTCCCACTCATCAGAACGCCTGCACCGCGGCGGAATTGCCGCCGCGGTTAAGGCTTTAAGCTATTGATATTCTAAATAACAATACCTGTTATTTATGTTTTGGTTTTTAAAACATAAATAAAAGGCATTTACAACGCCAATAGCTCAAACTCTCACAAGAACGAGACCTATTGCATTGCAAATGCTTGTTTAGCAAGCGCCTAGCCTTTCTTCGCACTGGCCTTGAGGCACTTCTTGCTTCTTGCTCGTGGTCACCTCCACATCCTGTGATTCTGGGCAAATTACTTAAGGGCAGATTTACAATAAATAGCGCATCCCTGAATATCAGCAGGGATGTGCCAGTTATTGTGCGCCACGCCTCCGCCACCATGGATGCGCCGCATTTACAATGCGACGCACCGTGGGCCAGAAACGGCACAGATGCAAGACGCATCTGTGCCGTAAAGGCGGCGGATTGGTGGAGTTGCGTCGCAAGCGCGACGCAGCTTAAGCATAGCTCTAGGGGGCCGTATCTCCACAATGCTGCGTCAATCCTTACGCCTGCTTCAAGCAGGCGCAGGGTTTTGACGCAGAATTGGCCTAAAAGTGACTGAATGAAATCTTGTAGATTTCACTCAGCCACTTTTAGGAGGCGTTCCTGCGCCGGAACCCAAATCCAACGCAGGAACACGTCCTTCTGGCGCAGGTCTTTGCAACGTGACGCATCTCCAAGATGTGTCACGTTGTAAATACCACGCAGCATGGCGCATCTTTTGCGCCACCGATGCGTCACAAAAGTGACGCCACGCCAGCGTAAAAGAGGCGCAAGGGGCTTGTAAATCTGCCCCTTAATTTCCCTGTGCCTGAATGCGTAATGTAAATACGGTACTTGTAAAGCGCTACAATACCTTTGAGTCGAGTTTGCGCTATATAAATATGAATACCGGTCGCGTGTGGTGTATCGGACTCGGCCGTACCACCGAGTCCGAGACACCACACGCGCCTTCTTCACACATTTTTTCACCGGAAGAACATACGCCATTTATCTGGATTCTAGCTCCATGCTTACCGGTCGAACTATCTTTATTCGACCTATGAAAGGACCACGTTTGGACCCCGACAAAGGAGTCACTTGCACGACCGCGTTAAGTCACAACACTTATGCGTACATCACACTTCCTTTGCACAGTATCATCAGATCTCAATGACTTAGAGACCTTACAAAAATTGACTCTGAAGTCTATCTTCAGCGCCACACGTAGTGCGACTAATTCAAGACTAAAAAGAACAAGCATTGGAAATGCAATCGGTCTCGGATTTATTTGAGTTAGAGCTAATGGCATTGTCAATGGCAATGTCTTTTAGCCATGTGTTATGGAGTGTATGCATGTGGTGTGTAGTGGAATTATGTGGGTTGGATTGGAATTGTAGCAATGGTGACATGCTGCGCTTTAGATGAATATGTTTAAAAGTAAAGTGCACCATACTGCGATTGCTACAATAGTTTATTGTGGATGCGTTAACAATTGATGTGTGCACTGATGGCTGGTGGTGTGTGTGCCTGTAGAAATTGTTCACTGATGGCTGGTGGTGTGTGTGCTTGGTGGAAGCGTGCACTGCCGGCTGGAGGTGTGTGTGCCTGGTGGAAGCGTGCACTGACGGCTGTTGGTGTGTGTGCCTGGTAAAAGCGTGCACAGACGGCTGGTGGTGTGTGTGCCTGGGGAAAGCGTGCACTGACGGCTGGTGGTGAGTGCGCCTGGTGAAAGCAAGCACTGACGGCTGGTGGTGTTTGTGCCCGGTGAAGGCGTGCACTGATGGCTGGTGGTGTTTGTGCCTGGTGAAAGCGTGCACTGACGGCTGGTGGTGTGTGTGTGTGGTTGCGTGTGTGGTGGTGAGTGTGTGGTGGTGAGTGTGTGGTGGTGAGAGAGTGGTGTGTGTGTGTGTGGTGTGTGTGGTGTGTGTGTGTGGTGTGTGTGTGTGTGGTGTGTATGTGGTGTGTATGTGGTGTGTGTGTGGTGTGTGTGTGTGTATGTGGTGTGTGTGTGATGTGTGTGTGGTCTTATGTATGTGTGTGTGGTGGACTTAGTTCAAGTGTTCGTACCCTGCACACTCACACACTGCCCCTACACACTCACACACTGCTCACCCTGCACACTCACACACTGTTCACCCTGCACACTCACACACTGTTCACCCTGCACACTCACACACTGTTCACCCTGCACACTCACACACTGCAGTCACTGTCACTCTGCAGTCACTGTCACTCTGCAGTCACTCTGCAGTCACTCTGCAGTCAGTCACTCTGCAGTCACACTCACTCTGCAGTCACTCTGCAGTCACTCTGCAGTCACACTCACTCTGCAGTCACACTCACTCTGCAGTCACTCTGCAGTCACACTCACTCTGCAGTCACTCTGCAGTCGCACTCACTCTGCACTCACTCTACACTCACTCTGCACTCACTCTGCACTCACTCTGCACTCGCACTCACTCTGCACTTACTCTGCACCTGCACTCACTCTGCACCTGCACTCACTCTGCACCTGTACTCACTCTGCACTCACTCTGCACTCACTCTGCACTCTGCACTCACTATGCACTCTGCACTCACTCACTCTGCACTCTGCACTCACACTCACTCTCACTCTGCACTCACACTCACTCTGCACACTGTTCACCCTGCACTCTCACACACTGTTCACCCTGCACACACACACTGCAGTCACTGTCACTCTGCAGTCACTCTGCAGTCACTGTCACTCTGAAGTCACTCTGCAGTCACTGTCACTCTGCAGTCACTCTGCACTCTGCACTCACTCTGCACTCTGCACTCATTCTGCACTCTGCACTCACACTCACTCTCACTCTGCACTCACACTCACTCTGCACACTGTTCACCCTGCACTCTCACACACTGTTCACCCTGCACACACACACTGCGGTCACTGCCACTCTGCAGTCACTCTGCAGTCACTGTCACTCTGAAGTCACCCTGCAGTCACTCTGCAGTCACTGTCACTCTGCAGTCACTCTGCAGTCACTCTGCAGTGACACTCACTCTGCAATCACTCTGCAGTCACACTCACTCTGCAGTCACTCTGCAGTCGCACTCACTCTGCACTCACTCTGCACTCACTCTGCACCTGCACTCACTCTGCACTCACTCTGCACCTGCACTCACTCTACACTCTGCACTCACTCTACACTCCCACTCACTCTGCACTCACTCTGCACTCACTCTGCACTCACTCTGCACCTGCACTCACTCTACACTCTGCACTCACTCTGCACTCACTCTGCACTCACTCTACACTCACTCTACACTCACTCTGCACTCTACACTCACTCTGCACTCTACACTCACTCTGCACTCACTCTGCCCCTGCACTCACTCTGCACTCACTCTGCCCCTGCACTCACTCTGCACTCACTCTGCCCCTGCACTCACTCTGCACTCACTCTGCACTCACTCTGCACTCACTCTGCACTCACTCTGTACTCACTCTGCACTCACTCTGCACTCACTCTGCACTCTGCACTCACTCTGCACTCTGCACTCACTCACTCTGCATTCTGCACTCACTCTGCACTCACACTCACTCTGCACTCACACTCACTCTGCACTCACTCTGCACTCACACTGCACTCACACTCACTCTGCACTCACACTCACTCGGCACTCTCACTCTGCACTCACACTCTGCACTCACACTCTGCACTCACACTCTGCAGTGTGTGGGTGTCTCCCTGAAAAAGATGGGGAGCCACAGGGAAGAGATAGTGTGTGCTTGTGAGAGCCGAGGGTCCGACGGGTCTGTACAGAGGGCACTGCCAGAACTAAGTATGTCCCAGTACTGTAATACCTGACGCTGCGGCGGGTCAGGATTGGTGTGCATCGGAAGAGCAGAGTGTGCGTCAGTCGTGTAACAGCAGAGGCTGCCAAGGTCTGGGTCGAGGTACTTTGGCACAGTGTGGTGGTGCTGTAACAGATGCTGTGCTAGTCCCGACTGAGATACGTTGGCTGAAGTGAGTGCGCCCTGTATTGCACAGCAGGGGGGGGCGGCAGCTCTGCATTAAGACACATTGGCAGAGCTGCGGCGTTCCGGGACTGCTGGAGCCCAGGGTGCGGTCGGTCTGGATTGAGGTGGGTAGGATGCGCCTCAGTACAAAAATAGCAGAGGGTCAACAGTTCAGGACTGAGGTACACTGACCGAGTTGTGTGCGCCCCGGACCTAAAAACAGGAGAAAATGGCGCTGTGCACCCCTGTACTGAAAGAGCAGTGTGCATGGCATGTGAGAATTGAGGTACACTGCCGGAGCTATGCTCGCTCCGCAACTGAAATAGCAGAGGATGCGGCAGGTCGGGATTGAGGTGCACTGACAGAGCTGTGCACGCCTGGTACTGAAATAGCAGAGGATGCGGCAGGTCGGGATTGAGGTGCACTGACAGAGCTGTGCACGCCTGGTACTGAAATAGCAGAGGATGCGGCAGGTCGGGATTGAGGTACACTGCCGGAGCTAAGCTCGCTCCGGAACTGAAATAGCAGACGATGTGGCAGGTCGGGATTGAGGTGCACCGACAGCTGTGGTGTGCGCGCCTAGTAATGAAAGAGCAGAGGGAGTGGCTTCCCTGGAATCAGAATTGAGGCCCAATGCCTGAGCTATGGCGCCCCTGTACAATGATAAGGATGCGGGGGGTCAGGATAGAAGCCCACGGAAGAGCAGTCGGAGTTCTCGGTACCTGACACAGCGACGCTTCTTTACACGCAGGGTTAAGGTGCATCTCCGGCGTGCTGGCAATAAGCTCGTGCTCACTCACATGCCTGGTCCGCACAATAGAGTTATCCGAGTGCTCACATCCTGTTAAACTGCTCCCATGTACTTCATAACAACTCGGCATGTACCTCCGATGAAAAACTGAACGCGCGTAGAATCCCCGAACAAACAAGCTTCACAACGCCGGACCACAGATCGCGAAAGCGATCCAATTGTAAAAAAAACAAGAGCGCTGCAGAATTGTGAACGCGCCCGGCCATCTGGATTCACTAACGGAGGCACCCTGACAGCTCCTAATTATAATTTATGTAGAACAAAACTACATTTACTCTATCACTTCAAGCCTATTAAAACGAAAACATAAGGAAGACGAATCACTGGCCAGATGACAGAAAAACGCTAAGGAATGTGTGGAATTCCTCTCGCCAAGGCCCTAGGCATACTTCTTTTTTTTCTTCTAACATTAGGATCTTGAAACTCCTCCCCCACTTACAGTGGGGAGGAGTCCGAGCCCTAAAAATTGGTGTGTAAAGTCCTTTGACATTACACTGTGCTATATATTTTTCAACATAATACAATTAGGGCGGTTTCATATCATAGTCCTCAATGTAACTAAATGAATCAGCTCCTATGTTACAAAATAGCATTAAAATCAACGTCCAATAATTATTGATAACGGTCTTTTGCTGCGGCGACAGTTCTATGTTTACACAAATGCATTATGGGTATACTTGATTTACCATCTCTCCTTTATGGCCTCATTGGAGTTTTCCTTCAGACTAAAGACTGCAATTCTACTGACTGCCGACAGAGGGCCACGCTTGGATTTACATTGTCATCCCTGCTCCCAGGCTAACTTCGAACTTTGCTTATTATACAGCTGTGACGTCTCCTCTGGAGCCCCGTCCACTCTAGGGGAGGCTGAACCTCCAGCCCAGGGATCCCCCCACCACCCATGCACAGGGTGCCAGGAAAGGGGGCTGGAATTAATGACCGAAATGGGGGTTGCCTTCCCACCTTTTTGTGAGTAAAATGAGGAGGATGAAAAATAACACTGGGCAGCTGAAAATAAAATGTACCTTTGAAAAATGTTTGATTCTTTGGGGCATATTCTCAAGGATTTATCTCCAAGTTATAGGCACTTTATCGGAGCCAAAGTGTATATTGGCAACTCACATTTCCCGACAACGCCAAATGTGACTTGCCAGTTTCTACACACAAGTGGCACCAGTTGTGTCCTCTGCTCTGTTGTGGACGTGTTACGGTTTGTACCACATTGTTCTCAATGTTGATGTGCTCTGCATGTTATGTGTTTGTGCTGCATTTTGGGGGAGTCGCCCCTGCAGCTCTGATTTTGCTTTGCCTTCTCCCTTTCATGCAATGTGCCTTTGACTTCTATACTTATACAGTGCTGAGATGTTGCATACTTGGGTACATTGGTCTCTTGGTAGGAGTTGGGGGTCTGGGGCATGGTTTGTCAGCAGATATGCACTACTTAATTGTGCATGTGTGCCATTGTGCCCATCTCCCCCCGTCCCACCAGTCCCTGGTCGTTACTCGCCCTGGTGCTGTTGTGTCCGGTCATGTTGGGCAGAGTCCGGTCCCCCAACTCCTGCCACCGTCTCCCTACTGATGACTGTGGAAACCATTTCCTCCCTCTCGCCCAGCTCCTCCTGTGGTACTGGACTCCCACATCCAGTCTGCATTCCTGCGTTCCGGTTGTTGGCGAGTTTCTGCTTGGTTTTGCGCTTCACATCATTCCAGCGCGTCTTGACCTCTTCAGCACTCTGACTGCATCCACCTTGTCCACGATGGACTGCCATATTTCATTTTTTGTTGCCAATGACACAGTGGAGGTGACGAACAGTAGTTGATGGTGTTCTACCACCTCTGTTATCAGGATCCTGTTTTTCTGCGGACTGAACCGCTTCTTCCGACTCTTCTTGTCCTTGCCCTTCCCGGACCCCGATGTCCCAGGCTGGTCCTCCGGGGGGCTTGTGGGGTTCTGGTTCTCCTCTGTACTTGCTCTGGCTTCCTCCATTGTGCTTCGCTATTGTTTGGCTTTTGTCTGTATGTTTTTTTCCCTACTTTTATAGTAATTTTTCCCACCTGGCGTGTGTGAATCGCATGCCTGGGAAAGATTATCGCAGATTTTTTTATCGCGGTTGGGCCCAGCGCAAATTTTTTCGTGTTGGGGTTTACTTTTTTATCGGCGTCCCGGTGACCATATCACTGACGTTTGACGCGTTATCGTGAGACTATCGCATGGTACCGCCGTGTTGAGAATACAACGTTTAAACAGTGTTATTTTCCTGCGATAGTCTGCGATGTGAAGAGTTGCGTTAAGCTAATTATGCGATAATTATCACATGTTCTTGAGAATATCCCCCTTTGCTTTTCTGAGGGGCGGGAGGGGTTAGGGCTGAACGAATGGCCTGTGAGGACAGACAAGGACATCCTCGCCTTGCAAACATGAGCTTGACATGTGACAACAAAAGTGATGGGAGTGATAAGTGTTCATTTCGAACTGCATAATTCTTTTTGGGCGTTCTTCTCAATGGCCAAGGATGTGTCTGGAGCAGTGCCAGTAAAGACAAGCATTTGCAGTGCAATAGGTCTTGCATCATGGAAAGTTTGACCAACTGGTATTGCAAATAATAATGCAACGCAAATAGCTTAAACTTTCAGTAATGCGAGACCTAATGCAGGGTTAGATTAGGTTAGAAATCGGCCCGGGCACGCAAAAAAAATGTAGCCCATATTTGCATAATTACTTTCTACAAAACACTGCTTCGGTGAAGTTTTATAAACACCTGAAAACAAGTGGTGCAGACCATGGCGCCCCGGATATAATTCCTCTGAGTCCCCAGAAGGGGACAGCAGGCATTCAGACATGTTTGAACCGTGTGACATGTATCATCCTAGGTCAGTCGAGTGGACCCCAGACCAAAAAGTTGCAGAGTATGTCGCCAGCGAAATCCACCATCTTTTGGAGAAGGATGTCAGGGCGAGACACAGGAGGAGAGTGTCCAAGACTATCACTGAAAGGGAAGGTAGCGGCCTCCCCTGACATAGACGATGAACTATGCACCTTTTTTTGTAAATATAGGGGAGACCCTAAGTAGGGCATTGATCGATCTTGGAGGGCCCGCCTGGACAAACTCTTAGATGTAATTGGACCTATCACCCAAATCATTCAAATAGCAGAGTTTTCTAAGCAATTATGGGTTCTTATGCCCACAGAGATAGTGGCTGGCTGGGCACCGAGGGCCCATCTGCCTGCTCGGTAACGCAAACTGCACACTGGCGGTGGAAAGAAGGAGATCTCTTCTCATTAAGATCGACCCGAAGCTGGGGAAACTGGCTAAGTCTGGGGCAAGGGCCATAGCACAAGGTAACCTATTCGGGAACCCTTTCATCAAGGAGCTGAATAATTTTGTAACAACCTTCTCTGCCCTCGACAAGGTGCAAGCCTCCATAAAAAAAAATTATTCCGGGAAGGTTTCTGCAGGGGCCAGAAAGAGAAAGAGGCCGCTCCTCTGGCTGACTATACTACTGAGGTCCCTCTAGAGGTACGTTCAAGAGAAACATTGGTTGGAATGAATGCCGACAGGGGACCTTCTACCCCAGCAGGGGCACCGAAAGATGAGAGAGCAACCGAGCCGGCAGAGCAGCCAATGACATCTCAGAAGGAAACTCTGGTAAGCATAATGCCTTCATCCCCTCAAGATCTATGGAGGAGACTTCTGCAGTATGCACAGAATAGGGGGAAGATTACAAAGGACCCTTGGGTCCTACAAACAGTGAGAGGATTCCACATAGAATTTTACGAATCCCCTGTTCAGGAGTTACGTCCTAGACCACTGGTTCTCTCAACGGAGAGCATGCAGCCAATAGACTCTGAGGTAGCAGAACCTCTGCAAAAAGTTGCCTTTTACAGGTCAGTACTTCACCCAAACCAGTTTCTGATCAACTTATTCCTCGTGGAGAAAAAATAAAAAGGCTTCAGGCCCATCACCATCATTAACTTGAAAGAGGTTAACGAGTGGCTGGTATATCACCACTTAAAAGTGGAGGGTAGCCATCTGCTCAGGGATATTCTCCTTACAGGGGACTGGATAGTCAGGCTGATATCAAGGATGACTGCCTTTCCATTACCATTTACCCACCATACCGGAGATTCTGCCAATTCAAATGGAAGGGACACATTTATGAGTTTTGGGCTCTCCCATTCAGCTCCGCATTGGACCCTTGGTGCTTCACCTAGATACTGCAGCCAGTGGCAGCAACCCTCTGCGCAAAAGGAGTACAAATGATTATTTACCTGGGCAACATCATACTCATTGACCAGTCTCCGATGCAACACAGACACCATCTGAACATAACTATTGCGCCACTTCAGGATCCATGCTTCGACATCAACAAGCGGATGTCCGATCTGATACCCGCATAACAGATGATCTTCTTGGGGTTTCTCTTTAAATTGACTTTGGCTTCGCTGAGCCTACCATCCTCAAAGGTATCCATAATCCAGAAGGAACTCAGAAAAGTCCTAAGATGGGACAGGACCTCCCTGCGGCAATTGGCCCAGATTGTAGGACTTCTCTTGTCATCCATAGTAGCCAATCAATATCACCAGCCCCATGCAATACTGAGCTCTACAGAGACTGAAGACGATACCCCTATGAAGAGAATTAACTTATTTGGAACTAATATCCCTGACACAAGAAGCCAGAACAGAACTCCAGTGGTGAATCGGCCACTGGATGCTTGGAACAGGAGAGCAACCTTTGGGACGACACCAGACATAGTCATGAAGTCAGACGCCATCCAGCTGGGGAGCCAGATGTGGAGATGTGTCAAAGGGGGGATAATGGTCAGAGGAGGAGCTGCAGATACATATCAACTGCTTGGAACTCCTTGCTGGATCCTTTGCGGTCAAATCCCTTACCAGAGACAGAGCTCTGTTGCATTCAGTTATGGATGGACAACATCTCAGCAATCCAGTACATCAATCAGCTGGGGGGGGGGGCACCCCCACAAAGACACTATCAAATTTGACAAAGGATTTTTGGAACTACTGCCAATAGAATCAGATTTTGGTGATGTTAGAGTACTTCCCAGGAGTACAGAATATGGTGGCGGACTGGAATTTCAGGAACTACCCAGACAGCAGCATCTGGCATCTGGATCACAAGATCTTCCTAGCACTGATGGACAAATTGGGTCCTTGCCATTTGGACATTTTTGCATCAGGGTTATACCATCAACTTCCACAATATGTGAGCTGGAGACCGGATCTGGAAATCATAGCAGTGGATGCCTTCCTCCAAGACTGGGCAAAGGATCTTCCGTAAGATTTTATTTATTTATTTATTTATAAAGCGCATCAATTATCCCAAAGGATGTCACGGCGCTAAGGACTCTAGTAACAGATGAAAGATGGATTAGCCAATTGTCGTGGGTCAGTCTTTAGGAAAAAGGTGTGTTTTAAGTTTTTTCCTTCCCACCATTCATGATGACTCCCAGGGTAGCGGCTCAAGTCAGACGGCAGACACCTTCTCTGGTGTAGGGCACACTGATCTGGAAGTGGCAGACATGGTTCTCAACGCTGATGGAGCTCTCGTGGGACCTACTGAAAAAACTGCCCTCATTACCTTGGTACGCAGAGACCCGCAGGGTTGCCTGCACCCTCTGGTGCTACAGGGACACCTCTCCATCATGGCATGGAAGGTTTCCAGGGACCCTGAAAAGACAACCAACTTTCAGCAGATGCCGAAACCTTTATCCAGCAGGCATGGGCATCAGGCACCATCAAGAGATATTGCTCGTCTTGGAGCAGATGGAATAGTTTTTTTATGTTTCTTTTTATTTAAAATATAAACAGGCAAGGCAAAAAACATGTTTTACAAAGTACCAGTTCAAACGAGAAGGGAAAAGACAGTACAACAAAATCAGCAATCGATATAAGGAAAGGGAGGGGGGACAGGGGCCGACTCAATAGATGTATAATGGAGTAGTCAGAATGTGGGGTCAGGGGGAGAGTGAGACCTCAGTGTTATCTACTGCAGGCGGTGTACATATGTCCCCACAATAGCTATTCCAAGGTCCCCACACTCTACGCCATTTCCGAGGACGGCCCCGGGCCAAATACACAGTTTGTTCCCTGAACATGCACCAGTCCATGTTTTCCTTCCATACTTCGACTGTGGGAGGCCTCTGGGACCCCCACAACTGAGCAATATCTCGCTTGGCAATCATGGCCCCCAGGGTCGCCCACTGAGTCTGGGCTACATTATAATCCATGGCTTCCCAGACATTTAACAAGCAGCGCCTGGCCGTCGGCAAGAGAGCAACACCCGTCACTTCCTTCATTACCTCATGCACCCCGCACCAGAAAGTAGCAACTTCATGACATTCCCAAATAATATGGAGAAATGTCCCTACCTGCCCACACCCCCGCTTGCAGAGACCCTCTTCAGAAGAGCCCATTCGAACCAAACGGGGGCCCGTGACGTATATCCTGTGGAGGATCTTAAGTTGTACCAGTCGGAGTAGAGCTGGAATCGCGACCTCCTTGGGAGAGGAGATCGCAGACTGCTAGTCCTCGTCATCTAACTCGAGGCCGTCACGGGTCCACAAGTCCCGAAGACGCAGCAGGAGGTCCGACCTATCGTTAATTAACTTTTTTGTAGACAAGGGAGATAGTACTATCAGGCACATGACCGTCCAACAATCTATCTTCAAGCGGGGACGACTCCGGAATTACCTCCCCCACTGGGAAAACTGACATCAAGGCATGGCGAACTTGAACATAGCGGAAGTACTCTGAGTCACCCAATTCAAACTCCGTCTTTAAAATCTCAAACGATTTCACCTGGCCCTTAACCCAGAGGTCTCCCACCTTACTAATACCAATGAGGTCCCACTTATCGAACCCCTTGGTCTTCCACAGTTTACCAAGCTTATCCGAGCCAAAAAGCAGGGTCACTAGAGTTAAGCGGTCTTTCCATCCCATCAAAATAGTTGCGTCATGCCACATACGTACTGCCGTCTTTGTAGGCCCCGACAAAGCCTTAACCACCGACTTTGAGTACAGCGCCCTATAGTAATTACCCCCAGGCAACAGCCATCTATCCATAGCAGAAGCGGGGTTCAATTCAGGGCCCTAAATACCATGATTAATGGCCCCCAATTGAGACGCCCAATAATAACGTTTGATGTCAGGGAGAGCAATACCCCGTCGTACCACGGGAGCGTCAGTTTGGCAAGTGCAATACGAGGTCTACTGTCCCATATCAATTTCCTTTGAAGACCCTCAACTGCACGGAAATAGCTAGCAGGAACTATATCAAGAGTGTTCTGGAGAGCATAAAGAAAATGAGGCAGAGACATCATTTTAAAGAGGGCCGCACGACCAAGCAGCGAAAGCGGAAGCTTACGCCAACCCGCGACGTCCTGCTTCAATCTAGTCAAGAGTGGGAGAAGATTCTGTTCATACCGAGTTGCAGGGTCCAATGAAACATAGATACCGAGGTATTTAAACCCCGTCTGTGTCACCTGAATGGGACAGTTACGTGGAAGAAGAGGGATGTCACCAGAGAGAACGTGTAGGTAGGATTTCATCCAATTAATAATCAGGCCCGAGTTCCTACCAAAAGAGGTCAAAACATCGCACAAAACTGTCAATGACTTCCGGGGCGAGGTCAGCTCACAGTAAGATGTCATCTGCATAAAGCGAGATGCGATCTTCAAACTCAGAGGACCACTGAATACCCCTCATCGAGGGCTCCTACCGGATCCGTGCAGCGAGGGGTTCGAGGGCTAAGGCAAACAGGAGCGGCGACAAGGGACAACCCTGACGAGTACCTCTCCCAAGACCAAATGGAATAGAGACACAACCATTCACAACAATTTGCGCAAGGGGGACCTCATAGAGAAGCCGCACACCCAGCCAATAAAACCGGGTCCAAACCCAAACTTAGCCATCGCGGCCCATAAATATGGCCATTCCACGGTATCAAAAGCCATCGTGGCATCCAACGATGCCAAGATGGCCGGCTCACGCAACGTCGCAGCCCTCGCGAGAACGCTATGCAGACGCCTAAGATTCAGGGCAGTGTTTCTATGTGGGATAAAACCGGATTGATCCGGATGTATCAACTCTCTAATAACAGTGATCAGTCGGTTAGCCAATAATTTTGTGAGGATCTTAGGTTCGGCATTCAAAAGAGATATCGGCCGGTACGATGCACACCTATCCCTTGGTTTCCCTCCTTATGAATCACCACAATGGTCGCAAGACGCTGATCACGGGGGAGAGAACAACACTCACGAGACTCCAAAAACATATCCCTTAAATAGGGAGCCATCTTGTCAGGCCACAACTTGTAAAGTTCCATAGGCAGACCGTTAGGACCCATAGCTTTCCCCGAACGCAGGGAGCGAATCGCAAGAGCCACCTCATCCGCGGTTATTGCAGCATCCATTTGTTCCCTATCAACATCAGAAAGGCGCGATAAAGCAATATCACGCAACAATAGATGTGAGTCCTCCTCCGGCCTAACCGACACGGAGGAGTACACTGTCTGGAAGTGATCCGCAAAACACTGAACAATCTCTTCGGGGTCGGTAACCCAAGCACCACTCGCCATCTCAATCACAGGCACCACACGACTAGCCCTATCCTTCTTATCCAGCCACGCTATTAGTTTGCCTGCTTTATCTCCCATATCATATGTTATGTTATGTAAGCATTTGGTATATAGACGTATAGACGTAAGGACGTCATATAGACGTCCCTGTTGTTCTCTACTCATGGCCTTAGCCGCGTCAGTAACCAGCGCCCTGTATTCCAACTGTTTTAGTAGCAAAACATGCTGCTTAGCATGGATAACCGCCTGCACCAGGCCAAACTCTAGGTTTGCTATCTTCGCCTCGATCTTAACCACCTCCCCATCCCTCCGTTTCTTAACGCCTGCGATTAACGACAGGGCCTGGCCCCTAAGGACGGTTTTGAAAGCCTCCCAAAGCGACACCGCAGATGAAACAGAACCCTCGTTTTCCAGAAAATATTGGTCAAGAGATTTTACCAGGTCAGCGCGAGTTTTAGGGTTCCGGAGATACCAGGGATTAATCGCGGGTACCGGTCCCTTGGTTCCGGAATTCAACTCCATTCGAAGCCATAGCGGAGAGTGATCAGAAATTCCCCGAGCCAAATGCTTGACCTCAGTGATAGAAAGTGCCTGTGCAGCAGGCACCAAAACATAATCGATCCTCGAAAGGCTACCGTGATCGCCCGAATAAAATGTGAACTGCCGCTGAGTGGGGTTTAACAATCTCCAGCAATCTACCAGGCCCAGAGTATCAATGAAATTGTGAAGCCAGTTCTGCGCCCCCTTAAGATCCCTAGGTGGATGTCGATCAACCATACCAGAAATCACAGCGTTAAAATCACCACCCAATAGCAATGACCCCTCGAAGAGAGAGAGGATAACCCGCCCCAAGTCCGCAAAAGTAGTTGACTGCAGGCCAGGGGGGACATACACAGAAACCAGGGAAAGGGTCCGGCCCTCCCACCTACCCGTAAGAGCGACGTAGCGCCCCCTATCATCGAGGACCGCCGCGTCGATCTCCAGCGGGAGAGAATTCTTAATAAGGATACCAACCCCCCTGGAACCGGAGGAGAACCCAGCATGGGCGACCAAACGATACCCCTTCCTATTCATAGCATAACAAGTGTTACCCATCAAGTACGGCTCCTGAAGAAGGACCACATCAGGGGAGAGTCGTTTCAACAATTGCAATACTACCCCACGTTTTATTCTATCCCCCAACCCATTCACATTCCAGCTCATCAGTTTCAACCTCCTACCCCCATCCCGACAGAGAAAGAAGATCCAACCCCAGTAAGAGTCCAGCACTTCGATCAGAAGGTCTAACAATACATTGCCTTGCAAAAAAACAAACACACACACCAACAGAACACCCCATCCCCCCCACCAACATCCCGTTACAAACCCCCCCACCCTGCACCCCTGCGTGAGACTAGAAAGCCACCCCAACTTGCCTGTCGCCCCCACATCTAACTAAGCTACAAAAAGTCAATCAGAGGAGGAAAGAGACCCACCAATAGCCCCGCAACCCCCCGAATATCACATCAAATCACATAACAGAATTAGCGAACCACAGTTCGAGGCACACTAGAGACCCCAGAAACCAGACAACAGGTGCCTATTCCTGTTCCATCGATCCGCCTTCCGCCCCGCCAGACTGTTCCTCCTGTGCACGCTGGTTCGGCAGAGTGTCAAGCCAGTCGGCCACCACCTCCGGTCGATCAAAAAAATAAGTCCGCTCCGCATGTTCGATCCTCAACTTGGCCGGAAAAAGCATAGCGTACTTAAGGCCCATGTCACGCAGTCTTCTCTTTACCCCTAGGAAACCAAGTATCTGCTTCTGGACCGATTGGGTAAAGTCCGGGTAGAAGCTGATGGTAGTGTTCTCAAACTTCATAGGTCCACCCATCCGTGAGGCCTGCAGGATAGCGTCTCTATCACGGAAATTAAAAATCCTTGCAATTATAGGCCGCAGTGGGGCACCCAACTTTGGTTTACTGCCCGGAACTCTATGGGCCCGCTCGACCGTAAAAAACTTACTCAGTCCCTTGGGTGCAAGGTGGCTAACAATGAGATCTTCGATGAAGAGGTCAGCTGCTGGATCTTCCGCCTTGTCCGGGACCCCGATGATACGGACATTGTTTCGCCTAGCCCTTCCTTCAAAATCTTCCAGACGACACGTAAAGAGGTCATTGGAGGCCCTCAAGTTACGGACCTCCGTCTGCAGGTCAGCGACGTCACCCGTCAGACTGGAAGTCTTAATGTCCAACGACTTGACTTTCTCGTTCGTTTTCGTCAAGTCCGCACGGATCAGGTTGACATCTATCACCACAGTATCGAGCTTGTGGGCGAGAGTCTCCATTTGTTGCCCAAGGGAGGATTTGATCCTATCGATAGCGGCCATAACGTCCTGCAGGGTCAGCTCTGTCGCCGAAGTCGGTGGATCTCTTGTGTCTTCCAGCGACCTACCCGGTCCACCGGGAGATCCCTTAGCCTGGGCATAGCGATCCATGATGTTAGTATGGGTATAGCCACCCCGCCGAGTGGTCTTAAATTTCTGCTTTTCCCCCTCCGGTTTCCCCGCCATTGCGGGATGTAGGCCGACTTGGAGCGGTTAGACTAAGTAGGAAGATGGCGGCCCCCGGGACCCCCGAGCGGAGGCCAGCTTCAGCCAGAGGGCACAGGCCAAGTGTCCTCCCAAAACCGGCAAAGCAGTGAAAAAATACACTCGAGTGCAATGCAGGATAACAGCCCTCGGCACGGGGGGGATGTTCCCAGTCGAAGATCTCTCAGGAAGACAAATTGAAAGTGAAAGTCAACCGGACCGGTCGTCCCTGCCCCCTCAGGCCGATGTTATTCAACTACAGCTCAGGCACCAAGCCAACTCCACAGCAAGGCATCACGCCACCTTCTGAGCACCACAACGGGGTCCGATTCGGAATCTGAATGCAGGTTTCGCCTCACCCGTGGTTCGTCTTCACGAAGACATCAATGAGGGACAGGATAGACGACAGGATAGATGCGGGAGGTTACGAGGGTCTCGGGAGCCCTGTGCTCACGTGGCCATCTTGGTTGCCGATGGAATACTTGATGTTTGGACAGACATCTGGATACCTTGTGGGCAGAAGTTACTCACAATCACATTTTTTGGCAGAATTGGCACAGTCAGGGCTGACATACCATACAGTCAATTCCTTTAGGTCAGCCATATCATCCGGACATAACATTATTGATAACAAACCTCCTGGAGAAAAGCCTTAGGTCTGTAAACTAATGAAGGGTATCAGACTCTCTAACCCCTCGGAGTTCAGATAGTCAGACATATGGGACGTTAATGATGTCTTACAACTAATCCTTCGTTGGCAGGATAACCAGTGCTTGTCACGAAAGGAACACTCAGCAAAACTGCCCATATTCCTATACCTCATTTCATGAAAAGGGTGTCCGATGTGAGTACTTTGGATACCTCTGCTAGGGTTGTCACGCCAGGAGGAGTCACGTTTACCATATGTAGGAGAACTAAGAAAAATACCATGTCGGTATCTTATCCTACCTTTTTGTAATGCCCCAAACTATGTGTAGTCAGATGCTTTAAGGTATATGAAGAAATTATAGAGGATATCAGACCAACAGGTGAGAGGCAACTTCTAATTGCCACACAAAAGCCATTCATTCTATTGCCAGGTGGGTAAGGTGGATCATAGCCAAGGCCGGTGTGGACGTGCAAACATTTGGGGCCCAATCCACAAGAGGGGTCATGGCATCCAAAGCCATACAGGTAGGTGGCAAACCAGAGTATTTCATGGCCATCCGAGTCAACCTTCAAGAAGTTTTACTTCAAACCATTTCGGAGGCCGCCACTCTGGTCGTAAGTAAGCTTTGAACATGCATAATCCTCGCCTCAGGTCCTCTCAGAATTAAACATTTCCTAGCTAATGAGAAGAAAAATGTCAATTCTGTTAAGGACAAGGAGGCAATGATTATCCCACCCAGGGACATCATGAAATGATTTTCGGACCCACCCGATGTTACTTCGTTATCAGTAAGTAAACTTAATATCATATGTCTATTTAAGTGAATGTTTGTGGAATTGATGCAAATGTTTTGGGTCAGATTACTCCAACAAAGTGTTTCCGTGCTAAGAATTCCTCCTCTCTGTGAAGTGGGAGCCTATCCAAATTAAAGGTTAACTTAGCACCAATCTACTGTAGATGATCTAAAGAACCATGGGGCATATTATCAAGCAGGGCGTTAAAATTATCGCCTTTTTAGCGGCAGAAAACTGCAGCTAAAGTGGCGATAATGGGCTTGATAATATGTCCTGGAGAATTCCAATAGAAGCCCATGTTCACACCAGAACATGGGTTTCTATTGGAATTCACAATGCCATATTATCAAGCCCATTATCGCCGCTTTAGCGGCAGTTTTCTGCCGCTAAAACGGCGATAATTTTTAACGCCCTGCTTGATAATATGCCCCCATGTTTTCATCTATATCTATACTAATATAATAAAGAGAGAGTCCAAACATTTGAGGCGGGTAATCTCAGGAACCACAGCACCAATCACAACACCCAATACAGCGTTGGAAAGGGCAGTTGCAGCAGAAGGACATAGGCTATGCAGACGCCCACCATATACATTTAAAAGGTAAAAGAACCGTGCCAGCAAAGTATTCCCTTGTGGGCGTGTCTGCGTTGTGCTGTGGGCGTGTACTGGGGCGTGACAAACGCGGGGGGCGTGTGGTACATTCCGCCCTTCATGCCATGTCTCATATCGTGTGCTGTGGGACTGTGCTGGGGGCGTGGGCGTGTGCGGGGCGTGGGATTATGGAAAAAAGCGAGCGTTGTGTCCAATATTTCATTGTTTTTTCTTCCCAGGATCTGTACATTCCAGCTCCGGGTGTCCACCTTCCGCCCTTTAAATACCCCTGCACCCCATAATCATAACCCACCCTTACTCCTTAAAATACCCCAACACCCTTAAACACTAACCCATCTTAACCCTATAAATATACCCTAAACCCCAAAACCCAAACCTATCCCTAAACCCAAAAAATACCACTGTACCCAAAAACATAAACCTGCCCTGAACCCTATAAATAGCCCTGTACCTCAAAACCCAAACCTACCCCTGAACCTTAAAAATACCCCTGTACCCCAAATCCCAAACCTACTCCTGAACCCTAAAATAGCCCTTTACCCCCAAACCCAAACCTAGCCCTGAACCCTTAAAATACCCCTGTACACCAAAACCCAAACATAGACCTGAACCATAAAAATAACCCTGTACCCCAAAACCCAAACCTACCCCTGAACCCTAAAATACCCCGTACCCCAAAACCCAAACCTAGCCCTGAACCCTGAAAATACCCCTGTACCCCAACACCCAAACCTACCCCATAACCCTAAAAATACCCCTATACCCAAAAACCTAAACCTAGCCCTGAACCCTAAAAATACCCCTGTACCCTAAAACCCATACCTATCCCTAAACCCTAAACCCACCCCTGTACCCCGTAACCCAAAACTATATCTGAACCCTTAAAATACCCAAACACCCCAAAACATATACCTCAGTACCCCAAAACAGATACCCCTATACCCATACTTACCTTATCCACACATAAAAAAAAACATGCTTTTACCATTCATGCATTTACAACGAATTTCGTTGTAAATGTATGCATGGTAAAAGCATATAAAATGTAATGCCATGCTTTATAATGACATTGCAGAGTCATGTTACTTTCGCAATGAAAGTATGCGGAGTGATGGTATGCGGAAAGAAAGTTGCGGAATAGTGGGTATTTACCCTCCCCGGTAAGTACATTGGTGGCACGGCGTCAGCTCAACATCCTGTGATTCCAGGCAAATCGCTTTGTCTCCCCGTGCCTACCACAAATTAATGTGATCTTCTGTAATGTAAATTGTGCTCATGCCATGTTGTCGAGTTCGCGCTATATAATATTACAAGGAAAAGTAAAGTAGGGAAAGCCGAGTTCACACACTACTGAACGCGCACTCTTAAGTGCATCAGCAGTGCACTGTGAATCGGAGGGTTTCACAGGCCTGTCACAGATAAGAAATGCTATCAAAACGAAATCCTACAAAACAATATACTACTGGTCGGCAGCAATTCATACCCGGAGAACGTCGGGACGGGCTGCTAGTGTTTCTATAAAACAGCGCTACTGAGGGCTGCATCCTTAGCTCCAACGGCACTTGGGGCCCGATTCACTGAACTAACTTAAGACAAAATCCTAAACTTACTACCATTTTCGTATTCACAGAACGCACTTACTCATTTTGGGATTCACAGAAGACACTTACTCATTTTGGTACTCACAGAAGTTAGGAGTCCTAACTTTAGGACTCCTAAATGCCTTCTGTGAATACCGAAAGTCTTAAAGTTAGGATTTTTCTCAGTTTAGGAGTAGTAAAGTTAGGACTCCTAACTTTAGGACTCCTAAATGTCTTCTGTGAATACCGAAAGTCTTAAAATTAGGATTTTTCTCAGTTTTAGGAGTGGAGAGGTGTGGCGCAGTGGCCAGGGCGACAGACGCTGGGGATCACGGTTCGATCCCTGGCACCGGCGGCAGGGGTCTGCCCAGCATCATGTGACTCTGGGCAATAGCTTGCTTAATCTTCCCGACGTCCCCCGCGCCGGGAAACCTATGGGTAGTTGTTTGCTTTACAAATACAGGATTCCATTTTTAGGGCTCGCACTTTCCTATTCCGAAGGAATAGGAAATAGAGCCTTTATGCCGCCGATCCACCACTTGAGCCCAAGGCTCGCAACAAGGCTTTCCAAAAGCGGATTTTGGAAAGTGTACGTCCTCGTGCACGAGCGCCCGAGCCTTCTGCCTATCAGCCCCCTCCCACAGGCTTCCCCTAATTATTCACTTCACACGGCCGCAGGCCGTGACTTGCATCTGCTTCTCCTGTCTCTCCTCCTCCCCCCAACTCGCCATCTCCTCCTCCCCCCAACTCGCCATTCAACACATCCTCCCTGTGCCCCCGCTCACCACAAGCCCCTGCCTGCCCTCTTCTCGCCTGTCCCTCCCTCCCTCCGGCTTCCCCTAATTATTCACTTCACACGGCCGCAGGCCGTAACTCGTATCTGCTTCTCCTGTCTCTCCTCCTCCCCCCAACTCGCCATTCAACACATCCTCCCTCTCCAGCGCCATAGCTGCCTCCGCTTTACTCTCGCAAAACCTCTCATTTAATTTAAGTAACATTTATGCCTTGTTTTAAAATGATAACAATTTGAAGTGATTAACAGGCTAAGATCCTCTTTGAAATCACGGAGCCATTATTGCAAAAGCTGACTAGGAGTTTTTAATTGTCTTTTATCGCTTTTATATTCCGTCGATTGTTATTCATAAGCAGTCTGGATTGAGTTGCATATTCTCCCTAGACTTGGATTTTGTGAACGAACTAGTAGACCCGCAGCAGGACTTCCTGCCAACCTTCCATGGAAGAGGCTTCCTAACAACTATAGACTATATAATAGCCTCCCATTCACTTAAAGGGCAACTAGTACACTTTGAAACTTGGACTAACCCAATGAGTGACCACTATCCACTCAGTATAAGGATTACCATCAAACTGGCAAACGACCACCCTGCAAAGCCGAGCCATTTCAACCAGCATTCACTTATCATGAACAAATTAAATGGCTATACGGTCAAATGGGCCAAGATCGACCCGGAAGAGATATCCCAGAGGGTTCTCGGAAAATCCGAGCATTGGATATCTGAATGTATGTCCCTGGAGTCATCACCTCAAACAATCGTCAGCAGTTTCCAAAGTATCCAAGGAACGATAAAGGATGAACTATTTGTCAAGCTAAAAAAGAATAACAACCCCCCTACCACGAGATGGTTTGATACCGCTTGTTGAAAGGCACTCTCAACTCTAAAAGAAGCTCTACATAGACCTGTGAGGGACCTTCTAGAAATCTCCAACTTAAGAAAAACATACAACTCTGCCAGAAGGGACCGTAAAAAACAAATCAAACAAGAACTTTGGTTACAACTGCACGACAGCTCCCAAAGAAAGGACAGCACCCTGTTCTGGCAAGTCATAAGGTCCCCATTCCTGACAAATAGCACAGAAACCAATCACTTAGACGTGGCAATAACGGAAGAGGATTGGGTCACCCACTTCTTAAAAATCTTTGGCCCACCTGCGGGCCTTGCAGCAGGAAATGGTACAGGAACAAGCGAGGACCATCTACAGGAAAACAACATCTATCCGATAAACATCCATTTCCATCTCACCGAAGTCATAAAAGCAATCAGGGCATCAAAATCTGGCAAGGCCTCTGGCCCTGATGGAGTTCCAATGGACATCTTTCTCCACAATGTAGAGTTCTGGTCCCAGCTAATGACTCGGGTCATGTCAGCTGCAACCTCGGTCGGGCTTTTCCAGTCGTGGTCGACGTCAGTCCTTTTACCTATCTTCAAAAAAGGCGACCGCAACGACCCAGCCTGCTACAGACCAATCTCTCTTCTGGACTCCATGGGTAAGATCGCGGGTCGAGTGCTCCTGGACCGTCTACAATCATGGGCCCGGGAGAATAACATCATAACCGACCTACAATATGGTTTCCAGAAGGGGCTTGGGACTGTGGAGCAGGCTCTTAACCTTGCCCTTCTGGCGGGGAAATACGTTGGCGCCAAAGGAGGTAACATCTTCCTCGTCTACGTCGACTTAAGTGCGGCATTTGACTGCGTCCAACACCCAAAACTCTGGCAAATACTCAGCGACCTTGGAGTGGACCCTCCATTAATAGCTTTTTTACGTGAACTATATTCTAATGCCTCAGGGCGTGTAAGATTTGGCATCAGTGGTGAACTGTCCCGTTCATTCGAAATAACGAAGGGAGTAAGACAGGGATGCGTACTGGCTCCCTTCCTGTTCAACCTCTACACAAATGGGCTTGAGCAGGCTATGTTGGAAGGGAGCCAGGACTTACCGCAGATAAATCAGCGTCCGATACCAACACTTTTATATGCTGATGACTCAGTAATTTTGGCACGGACTCTAAATCACCTCCAGATACAAATCAACAAATATGCTACATTTATGGACTCACTCGGCCTCAAAATAAACATAAAGAAAACCTTTATAATGCATATTGGTCCTAGGGTCAAACACCCTAAACCGATAATGGTCGATAAAATGAAGCTGGAAAAAACGTCAGTCTACCCCTACCTGGGAATTTTAGTGGATGATGCGGTAAACTGGCGCCAGGCAATTGACGCCAGAAACCTTCACTTTCGGAGGGCAACATCGGCCTTGATGTCGTTCTCGAGGAAATTGGGGAAACCAGCGCCACCTGAACTTTTAACCATATATTATGCAAAGTGCCACAGTGTGGCTACCTACGGAGCTGGTGTTTGGGGTTATGGACGCATAGACCAATTACAAATAACAGAGAATGGCTTTATTAAATATGTTCTAGCCCTCCCCCAAAGTTCCCCGATACTAGCTTCGCATCGTGAGCTTGGTATGGAGTATATTGTAGACACCATCCGCTCCCAACCAATTTTATTGTGGCACCGAATATGGACCAACCCTGAATGCCACCTAACCCGCTCTCTCATCACAGACTGCTTAGCCCTGGCAAACTGGCGAAAAATTCCTTGGCTGACTTACATCTGGAACTTTTTTAATGACCTAGGCCACAAATCTTACTTTGATGATCCCGTATCAATCGAAGACATCTCCAGGAAAAAATTAAAATCAATGTGTCTGGGCCACCTGCGAGAATTGCGGATCCAAACTGAGATCTTAAAACCCTCTAATGAAAAAATCTGTGCACAACAGTCCTGCAAAGGCATACAATCATATTTGACGTACTTTTTATCAAATTATGAGAAATTTTTATTAACAAGATTTCGTTTTAACATCTTTTTTCGTTTAGTTACATTTCCTGATACTCAAAATTGGTCCCACAACCTGATAAAATGCCCATGTGATGGAATTTCCCGACAGTCAACGATCCACGTTATTTTATTTTGTAAATACTATAAACTTCCACGGAAAACGTGGATCATTCCATTTCTCCGATCCAGTGGCTATAGACAATGCAATACTGCGCTCTTCTTTATGCAGTCTCTGAACACGCCCCACGTAGCAAAACTTATAGTGACCTTTCTTAAAGCAGTTATTACAACACGTCAAAACATTTCAAACTAACTAGAAGTATTTAAAACTGTAAATCTTATTCCTAGTACGTGTTTTACTTTTTTGCTGTATTTTTTAAACTCATTTAAGTGTTGGAAATGTCTTTCTCTATGTACTTTTTATGATTATACAATTGATAATCGAATAAAAGTTTATGAAACTGAAACTGAGTTGCATCTGCAAACTGTAAAAGGAAGACAGGAAGGGGCCTGGCTCCACGGCAGCCGAAACCAACACGAGCCATCAGGGCCGGACAAAGTAAACAAAATGAGTCCCGGCAAAAATACTGAGTCCAAGCTTCCTGTCCTCGCGCTATCTCGTTCTTTCCTTTCATACATCTTCACTCTTCTCCATCCCTTACTGCCCAGCCCTTTATTTATATCTCTCTCTTGAAGCCCCCTGTGCCCCCAGTAAGGAAACCACTTGTATTTTGCCCAGGCGACATATTTGATGACTCCAACGCCAGGTTACATGTGTCAGATCTACATGGAAGTTCGAAATGGAGGGCTATACATGTCACCCGAAGTAAAAAGAAAGGCAGAAGATTTAGTGGCGTAACTCAAAATGATGCGGTTCTGCAGAATGTGTCGAGGGGCCCCGGAGACTCCCATATACTCGTAGTCCTGAGTCTGAATGGGGCCTCCTGCACCACAGGGACAGTTTAGGGTGACCAACCGTCCGTAAATTTCACGGACAGTCCGTAATTTTGGCCGTCTGTCCGTTGTCCGTGAAGGATTCTTTAACGGACGCCCTTTGTCCGTAATTATAACCAGGCACAGCTTCCACCCACCTCCCTTCTTGACACCGATGCTGTTCCAAAGCTCAGATAACCCCACAGCATTGGAGAGGCACAGCGGGATGGCAACCCTCTCACCTTCAGCCCTTGACTTCAGCCCTTGATGAGCTGTTAAAGGTGCTTGAAGGTGACAGAGGGGGGCTGCAGCTTCAAGAGCAGGGGCATCTATTCAGATGCAAACAGCCCTGAATGCGTCATGTCTCTGCAATTAAGAAGGGGCTCACACATTCCATTTCTACCCAGGGCCCCAAACATCCTAGACTCGGCCAAATTACACAGAGGCAGCACGTGGTTCTCTATCGTCACAGAGCTTAATTACTGTCACTAAATTGTAAGCAAATCTCGGTTCTTCAAACATGCAGTCTATAATGTAATAACATTTAGAAATGGCATAATCGCACACACACCGATTAACAAAGTATGGAGGACAATCATTTAAACCAGTTATCTTAGAGTATCTCCTGTAAGTACTGTACATCAAAGTGGGGGATGGCATTTTGGACAGAGAGCCTGTCATCTCGTTGTCTTGTGCAGGAGGGGGCGAGGAGCCCAAGATGATACTAGAATACTGCATGCCCACCCCTGTGTCCACCCTGGTGGATCCTGTTCCCCCTCCTGTGATGGCTCCTGTCCCCCCTCCCCTCCGCCTGTAATGGCTCCTGTCCACCCCTGTGAATGCTTCTGTCCCCCCACTGTGGTGGATCCTGTCCCCCTCCCCCGCCCCTGCCTGTGATGGCTCCTGTCCCCCCCTGTGGTGGATCCTGTCTCCGCCCTGGGTGGCTTCTGTCCCAGTCCTGGAACGGCTCCTGCAGCGAGGGTGAAATTCCTGATGGGCCTCTTCTCAAAAGGGCTCAGCTCAAATTAATATGGAAAGGTGGGCGAGTAAGTAAGTGAAGGGATGGGTGGATGGCTGGATGAATTAGTGAAGGGGTGAATGGATGAATGAAAGATTGAATACATGGATAATGAGAGGATTGCTGGATTGATGAGTGAGGGTAAGGATGGATGAGAGAAAATGTAAATAGCTGGATGTATGGGTGGAAGGGTAGCTGGATGATGGATGAGGAGAACGATGGATGAGGGGAATGATGGATGGATGAGTGGAAGGATGGATGAATGAGGAGGAGGGTGGATGGATGGATGAAAGGAAGGTTAGATGAGGGGAAGGATGGATGGATGAGGGGAAGGATGGATGGATGGATGGAGGGGAAGGATGGATGGATGGATGGAGGGGAAGGATGGATGGATGAGGGGAAGGATGGATGGATGAAAGGAAGGATAGATGAGGGGAAGGATGGATGGATGGATGGATGGATGGAGGGGAAGGATGGATGGATGAGGGGAAGGATGGATGAGGGGAATGATGGATGAGGGGAATGATGGATGGATGAGGGGATGAATGGAGGGGAAGGATGGATGGATAGATGGGTGAGGGGAAGGATGGATGATGGATGGAAAGATGGATGTGTGGAAGGATGGATGGATGAGTGGAAGGAAGGATGGATGGATGAGGGGAAGGATGGATGGATGAGGGGATGGATGGATGAGGGGATGGATGGATGAGGGGAAGGATGGATGGATGAGGGGATGGATGGATGGATGGGTGTGTGGGTGGGTGGGTGGGTGAAAGGAAGGATGGATGATGAGGGGAAGGATGGATGGATGGATGGATGATGAGGGGGAGGAAGGATGATGAGGGGAAGGATGGATGGATGATGAGAAGGATGGATGGATGATGAGGGGGTGGGTGAAAGGATGGATGGATGATGAGGGGAAGGATGGATGGATGATGAGGGGAAGGATGGATGATGAGTGGGTGGGTGAAAGGATGGATGGATGGAGAGTGGGTGAAAGGATGGATGATGAGGGGAAGGATGGATGATGAGGGGGTGGGTGAAAGGATGGATGGATGGATGGATGATGAGGGGGAGGATGGATGGATGATGAGGGGAAGGATGGATGGATGGATGATGAAGGGAAGGATGGATGGATGTATGGATGATGGGGTGGGTGAAAGGATGGATGAGGAGAAGGGTGGATGGATGTATGATGAGGGGGTGGGTGAAAGGATGGATGATGAGGAGAAGGGTGGATGGATGGATGATGAGGGGGTGGGTGAAAGGATGGATGATGAGGAGAAGGACGGATGGATGATAAGGGGATGGATGGATGATGAGGGGGTGGGTGAAAGGGTGGATGGATGGATGGATGATGAGGGGAAGGATGGATGGATGATGAGGGGAAGGATGGATGGATGATGAGTGGGTGGGTGAAAGGATGGATGAGTGGGTGGGTGGATGGTGGGTGGGTGAAAGGATGGATGAGTGGATTGGATGGTGGGTGGGTGGGTGAAAGGATGGATGAGTGGGTGGGTGGGTGGGTGGTTGATGGGTGGGTGGGTGGATGAGTGAAATGATGGATGGATTGATAAGTGCAAGGGTGAATGAATGTACGTATGAGTGAAATGGTGGATGTAAGGATGGATGAGTGAGTGAAAGGGAGGGTAGATGGACAAAAGGATGAATAGATGTGTGAAGGAGTGAAATGATAGATGGATGAGTGATAGGGTCAATGGATGGATTCATGAGTGGATGAGTAGATGGATGGATGGGTGGGTGGGTGGATGGATGGAAGGAAGGATGGCTAAGTGAAAGGGTCGATGGAGAGAGAAAGGGAGGATGGATGGATGACTAAAAGAGTGGATGGGTGGAAGGATTAGTAAGTGAGAGGATGGCTGGATTGGTGAAAGGGTAAATGGCTGGATGGATGAGTGAATGGATGGATGGGATGAAGAGTGGATGGATAAGTGTACAGATGGATAGGGTGTGTGGATGGATAATGGATAATGGATGGATGAGTGAAAGGATGGATGAAGGGATGGATGAAGGGATGGATGAGTGAAATGATAGATGGAAGGATACATGATGGATAGGTTTGCAGATGGTTGAATATGTTTGGAAATGGCTGGGCATAATTATATACTATTGCGCGACCTCTGATGTGTCTGTAAAACTTACCTATTGTCCTGAAGTTTTGTCCTGAATTTTGACCTCCTGTCCTGAATTTGTGTCCTGAATTTTGACCCTTTGTCCTGAATTTTTACACTCACCGTCCTGAATTAGCACCAATGCCAGTTGGTCACCCTAGGACAGTTACACCCCTGTGAAGACCCCTCGACGCTTCGTGAGAAGCAAGACCATTAAATGTTGATGTAATAAACACAGGAATCTTGAAGCCACAGAGAGCAAGCTCGACTTTAGCAGCCGTTCTCCGTGCGGATACATATTCTTAAATGGAGAGAAGGCAAGTGGTGGAAACGGCTGATGTGATCTCTCTAAACGTGCAGTATATTTTATCAGAAATGCGGGCCCTGTCCTCCCACTGAAGCTATACAGCCCTACAGAAAAGTAGTGGTCCTATCCAAATAAAAGTGCAGCAACTCTGATAAGCGACCCCTGACCCTCCTGGTAGGTCGCCCCCTCTCCACGTAACTCTGCCTGCGTGTCCCTGCTGCCGCTGCTAAAGACTCGCTGTGCCCATCCGTTTTCTTCACCCTCACACACCCTCTCACCTTCACAACCCCTCTCACCCTCGCACCCCTTCTCACTCTCGCACCCCTTCTCACTCTCGCACCCCTTCTCACTCTCGCACCCCCTCTCAACCTCGCACCCCCTCACCCTCACATCACCCAACCTCGCACCCCCTCACCCTCACATCCCCTCACATCCCCCTCACCCTCCCTCACACCCCCTCACCCTCACAACCCCTCACCCTCACTCACTCTCTCACCCACCCTATCACCCTCACCCTCACACACCCCCTCACACACCCTCTCACCCTCACACCCCCACACACCCTCACCCCCTCACCCTCATCACCCTACCCTCCCTCACCCTCCCTCACCCTCACACCCTCACCCTCACACACACCCTCACACACCCGCTCACCCTCACACACCCTAACCCTCACACACCCCCTCACCCTCACACCCCCACACCGTCACCCTCAACCTCCCTCACCCTCACACCCCCTCACCCTCACATCCCCACACCCTCACAACCCCACACCCTTCCCCTCACAAACCCTCACACCCCCTCACCTTCACACCCTCTCACCCTCACACCCCCACATCCTCGCACCCCTCACCCTCACACACACCCTCACCCCCACACACCCTCACCCTCACACCCCCTCACCCTCACACCCCCTCACCCTCACACCCCCACACCCCCTCACACACCCCCTCACACACCCTCACACATCCCCTCACACACCCCCTCACCCTCACACACCTTCACCCTCACACCCCCTCACCCACACACCCTCACACACCCTCACTCACACACACACACCCTCACTCACACACCCTCACACACCCTCACTCACCCTCACACCCCCTCACACACACACCTTACTCCCTTACACTCCCTCACACCCTCATCCCCTTTCACCCTCACACACCCTCAAACCCTCAACCTCACACCCCCTCACACCCCCTCACCCTCCCTCACCATCACACCCCCTCACCATCACACCCCCTCACCATCACACCCCCTCACCCTCACACACCCTCACTCACACACCCTCACCCTCACACCCCCTCACCCTCACTCACCCACCCTCACACACACTCACCAGCATAGCATAACAAAACATAGCCTAGCATAACAAAACAAAGCATGGGATAGCAAAACAAAACATAGCATAAAAAAACAAAACATAGCAAAACACAACAAAGCATAGCATAGCATAACAAAACACAACAAAACATATCATAGCATAACAAAATATAGCATAACAAAGCACAGCATAACATAACAAAGCATAGCAAAACAAAACAAACCATGGCATAGTAGAACAAAACATAGCATGACATAACAAAACACAACAAAACATAGCAGATCAAAACATAGCATAACATAACAAAACATAGCATAACATAACAAAACATAGCATAACATAACAAAACATAGCATAACATAACATAAAACAAAGCATAGCATAACAAAACATAGCATAACAAAACATAGCAAAACACAAAAAAGCATAGCAGAACAAAACACAACAACACATAGCATACATAACAAAACATAGCATTGCCAATCATAGCAAAACATAGCATAGCATAACAAAACACAACAAAACATAGCATAGCATAACAAAACACAACATAGCATAGCATAACAAAACAAAGCTTATAGCATAACAAAACATAGCATAACAAAGCATAGCATAGCATAACAAAACATAGCATAGCAAAACAAAGCATAGCATAATAAAACACAACATAGCATAGCATAACAAAACATAGCATAACAAAACAAAGCTTAGCATAGCATAACAAAACATAGCATAACAAAACATAGCATAACAAAACATAGCATAACAAAGCATAGCATAACAAAACATAGCATAGCAAAACAAAGCATAGCCTAATAAAACACAACAAAACATAGCATAGCATAACAAAACATAGCACAGCACAACAAAGCATAGCATAACAAAGCATAGCATAGCAAAACACAACCAAACATAGCGTAGCATAACAAAACAAGGAATAGGATAGCAAAACAAAATGTAGTATAGCATAACAAAACATAGCATAGCATAACAAAACATAGCATAACAAAACACAACACATAGCATAACAAAACATAGCAAAACACACCAAAACATAGCATAGCAAAACAAAACATATAATAGCATAGCAAAACATAGCATACCAAACACAACAAAAAATAGCATAGCATAGCATAGCATAACAAAACATAGCATAGCAAAACAAGCGCATAGCATAATAAAACACAACAAAACATAGCATAACAAAACATAGCCTAGCATAACAAAACATAGCATAGCATAACAAAACACAGCATAACAAATCAAAGCATAGGATAGCAAAACATAGCATAGCATAACAAAACAAAACATAGGATAGCAAAACAAAACATAGCATAGCATACAGCATCACTCCGCACCACCACAGCATCACTCAGGGGCACCACAACATCACTATGCGCTACCACAGCATCACTGAACGCCACAGCATCACTCGTTCGCCATCACAACATCACTCGGCGCCACCACAGCATGAATCTGTGCAACCATTCCACAACACCTGGTTCAAATATGTTCTCTCAATGTTTCAAGATTTATTACAAATGTAACAAAAATATGTTAATATTTCACTTCTGTTCTTGGATTTTTGTCACAATAAAATACACTGAACATAATCTTCACAAACGTTATTTACAAAAGTTTAATCTATTGCCATTATAAATTACAATAACTTTTATTTTAGTATTAATTATTGGAAAAAAATTAAAAACCATTGTTATTTGAAATATCAATACATGTAAGTCACGTAAATACAACACATTTTGCATTACAAATGCTATAGGTGTCACATTTGCGAAAGTTATAACTATTGGCATTGTAAATGACAAACCTATTAATTTAGCTATTTTCAAAAACAAAACATAAATAAAAAATGTGTCATTTACAATACCAATAGCTCAAACTTTCCTAATGCGAGACCTATTGCATTGCAAATGCTTGTTTAAAGTTAGGAGTCCTAACTTTACTACTTCTAAATTGAGAAAAATCCTAATTTTAAGACTTTTGGTATTCACAGAAGGCATTTAGGAGTCATAAAGTTACGACTACTAACTTCTGTGAATACCAAAATGAGCAAGTGCCTTCTGTGAATACCAAAATGGTAGTAAGTTTAGGATTTTGTCTTAAGTTAGTTCTGTGAATCGGGCCCTTGGTTCCTAGCTTTTGCTGCTAAAATGCTAAAGGATCTGTCGCCTAAGCGTGCCTTTTGAATTTTTGGCAGTGTCAGCTTTGCAGTACCCACAGACCTAATAATCCAAATAGGTCTGTAGGGGGTGAGTAGGGGCCGAAGATATCTAGGCCCCTTCTCGTTCAGAATCCTATGGCAAAAGCACAAAGCTTTAAAAGTTACTCTGTCCTGCACTGGTAACCAGCGTAGTTCCCTTAGGGGCACTCCCACAAGGGCTAATCCTGGGATATTCAATAATATCCGGGCTGTAGCATTTTGAACTTTCTGCAGCATTCTCATATTGCTTTTGGTGACCTCTAAGTAGAGAATGTTGCAGTAATCTAATCAAGATCAAATCAACGCCTGAATAATGGTCTTTTTTGCTCCCAAGGTAGATGGTGTAAGATTTTCCGAATCATCCTTAAAAGAGCAAAACCGATGCCGGACAGAGCTGATATCTGTTCCGTGAACAAAAGGGTGTTATCACACCATACTCCCAATATTTTGATCTTAGATTTAGGAAACGGGGTCGGCCCTCATTCTTTCGGCCATCCGATATGAGACCAGATCGAAGGCTGTTTACTAACTACCATGATGTCAGTCTTGCCTGCATTTAATTGCAGGCAACTGAGATTCATCCAGTTAGCCAAGTCAATTAAGCAAACTTTAAATTTAGGCGCAACCCCTACATCCTTATGTTCTGACGTGATGATCAGCTGTGTGTCATCAGCATAAGACACCAGTCTCATCCCATGTTTACGACTATGTCTGCTAATGGACGCATATAAACGTTAAATAACGTTGGACTCAGGGCAGAGTTCTGTGGCACCCCTTGCAACAGGGGACAGATTTCAGATTTAAAGGACCGTGACTGGACGTGAACGGATCTGTCTTGTAGGAAATGTTTAATCCATTCCCATTTGCGGCCTCTGATCCCAGCATCCCACAACCATTCCAAAAGAGGGCCTTGGGATACCGTATCAAAAACTGCACTCAAATCCAGCAGGATCAATGCTGCTGTCCTACCTTCATCCGCTGCTATTTTTAATGATTTGGAGACAAGCAGTAGATCCAATCCTTTGCTGTATAAGGCCCCGAAAGCAGACTGAGTTTTGTAAAGTACCAGGTTTTCTTCCATAAACTTGGTTAGTTGGTAGTTGAGAAATTTCTCTGCCATTTTAGCAAAAAAGGTAGCAATGATAATGGTCTCAAATTTTATGGGAGCGCAGGGTCCAAGGACAGTTTCTCCAATAGAGGAACCAGCATCGCATGTTTCCAATTAATAGGGACTTGGCTCGAGCTGAAAGATAAATTCAGCAGGCTTGTAAGCACCAGTGCAATAGCTTCCTTCCCTCATAGCAGAATGTTTGGAGGGATAATATCCATGGGAGTGCCCGATTTTACTACTGACATAAGCTGTAGTATATCTCTTTTGGCTGGTGGTTGGAAAGTGTACATTCCCTCATGAGATGTTTCACTCTTTGGGGCAGCATAAGTAAAATTCCTACTTGTTGTTGGAAAGGTGGCAAAGTCTTCTCTATTTTTTCCAAAAAGAAATTAGCTACGAACTTATTACAATACTCCACTGATGCCGACATAACTGCTGTAACTCGCTCCAAGGAGGTAAGGTATTTGACAATACAAAAGATGTCTTTGGGGGCACTCTTAACAGATTACATTTTATGGTTATAAAACTCCTGACGTGTTCTCCTGATCTGTTTATGGTAGTGTTTTAGCGCTGCAAGATATTTCAACTTCTGGCAGATAATTCCTCCTCCAGCAACGTTTAAGACATTTACATTCCTTTTTAAGCATTGCTAACTCCTCTGAAAACCATTCCGCTGAAGAATCCAAGCAGAAGCTAATACATAGTTTCAGGGGGGTTAAGGAGTCAACTGCCTCTACAGCTCGCAGCCTTTACCTTAGGCCTATCATCTTACAGCTGGGGACTCGCACCGCAAAGGAGGCGGTTCATCAATTATACACATTGAACTCTGTAAAACAGATGGCCACATTTGCCAAATTTATTCATCAGACTCGCACTAAGCTGATGGCCACCCCGAGCTAAAACGACTAGAGACTTGGCTGAGGTATGTTGGCTTGCAAGACTTTGGACATTATTCCTCTCAACCCACAAGTACACAGACTTTAATCACACAGACTTGCCTTAAAGAAGATGACTCCCCTGTTTTTTAACTTTTGTAATTTTTGTACCCTAGTTTTAATGTAATGGTTTTGAGTAACCAAACAATAAATATTAATTCATTCATTCATAGCCTCCTTAATCCAAGAAGAGATTTTTTGCCAGCTATCTGGGTGGAGGACACCAGTTCTTGAGTGCTAAAAGACAGTTTGACATGAGGGAATAGTAAAAGACTTGATGCAGAAGATTGAGGACCGAGAAAATAGAGCCAGACGGAACAATTTACGCTTCCTTGGAATTCCTGACAGGGCAGAGGGAAGTGACCCAAGGAGCTACATGATGTCCGTTCTTAAAGAAACATTTCCGAGCCTTCAATCTTGGGAATGGGACAGAGAAGTTCAACGTGTTCACCGCTTTCCCTTAACTCTCCCCAAATGCCCTCAAACACCGGCACAATATCCCAGAGTAATGCTGGTATATTTCGGGAACTTTTTATTATGCCAAGCAGTTTTTGATCTCGCACGACCCACAAGTAAGAGGGAATACAAAGGCTTCATGTTTTTTAGTCGACCTGACTATGCTCACGCTACCGTGGAACGAAGGTGGAGGATGCGACAACTTTTCACTCCCGTTGAACAAATTGGTGCAACCGTATTTCTACAGAACCCAGCACGTTTAAAGATAATCTTTAAGGGAGCAACCCGAAGCTTTACAAGTGAAATTCAAGCACAAGCATATTTAAGGTAAATCTCAGACTCTGGGAAAAACAAAACTAAAAAATAAGAAGAGTAATTAGGAAGCATATCTACACAACTTCTCTAAGTTTTCAGTAATATGGACAGATGACAAAGATTGAACATTAAAAACATTGAAACTACATGAATCTAAACCATATTTGAAAATCTAAGACAAGGGCTATCCACGATGGGGTTTCTTTTTTTTGTTTTTTTGTTAATGCTGATTGCGGATACGGGGATCGGGTCACCGAACCGGACGTGGTTCACTGACTAACCGAATACCCTCATCCTGGTTCTCCCTGAACCAGGTAGCCTCAATGGGTGGTGGAGGGTGGTGGTGGGGTTCTAGAGGAGGGGGGTCAGGGCATTGGAGGGGGGGACAGGTGAACAGGGAGGGAATGGGGGTGGGGAGAGGGGTAGACAGCTCAGACCAGGGTTAACTGTCCAATATACACATTCACAACTCCAGAAAGGGATAGACAGTTTTGAAGGCAGTACTTAGCAACGGGGGAGCGCTAAATTTAAGGTTTCGTACAAATATCTATGGGAACTAGGCTGACAATTTTGTCAATTAACATATGTGGTCTGAATGATGAGAAAAAAAGGCAAAGAGTAGCTAGTGGGCTCCAAACAATTAGTCCCAATATTATATGTATACAAGAAACTCACATCGTGGGCGGTGAAACATATTTTCTGAATAGATTGGGTTTTAAGATGGTCACTGCAACATCTCAAAGGGTCAAAACAAAGGGAGTGGCAATTCTGGAGAAACAAAGCGGGATACTTACTTACACAACTGCTTACACAACTCCACTAATTCGCGCCGGGAAACCCTTTACGGGTAGCTGCTGCGCGTTATAAGTGCAGTAATAATAATAATAATAATGCAATTTAGTCGACCCTTGTCAGATAAATTTGGTCGATGGGCGATAACAGAGGGCCAAATGAACACGGGAACAAAGCTGACTTTGTGTACAATATACAGTAACATAACTGATGATCCTGAAGTTTTAAATCATATATCTAACAAACTCGTTCACTGGCCACTACCAATTATAATTTGTGGGGACTTTAATCTGAATCTACCTCGTGTATGATCAGAGGGGTCTGGATTTAAATATAAAGGCCGGAAGCCAAGAGTTTTTCAGCCCTTAAAACCCTATGGCAAACTCATGGTCTCACTGATATATGGCAAGCAATACACCCAAATGACCCTGGTTATACGCATTATTCACATCCACATATCTGTCACGCAAGATTAGATTATTTATTGGTATCCAACACGTTAAAAGACAAGTGTAGTATTGACAAATTACCCCGGGTACTCTCCGACCATAACCTTCTCCTGCTAACCCTTGAAATCAAATCTTCCACAGGAATCGTGAAATCTTGGACATTTGAAAGGGCACTATTAACTAATGAGCAGTATTGTGACTCCATGCGACAATGGATTCCTAGATTCCTAGACGAGAATTTAGGGAGCACATCTATCGAGTCAGTTTGGGATGCTCTAAAAGCAGGTATTAGAGGTGAGACACTGAGTTTTTCTTTAAATGCTAATAAAAAGCCAAAAGAAGAGATGAAGGTCTTTCAAAACAATGTAATCAAGGCAGACGAAAGTTTAATTAAATCTATTATAGAAGGTAGAGCACTGGAAGAAGATTTGAGTAATATAACTATTGCTAAGAATCATATTATAAATATTTTAATAGCAAAGGCAATTGATAAGGCAACTTCATATAAGGAAAAGGTATATGAACTAAATGAACAAGTCGGACATCAGCTTGCGGTCCGGACCCGTGAGAGAAGCATTGGCAACAATATAAGGCCTATTCAGGATCCAGAGGCAATCAAAACATCATTCACAAAATACTATCAGACGTTATATAATGATGCCAACTGCTCACAAGACTCTATTAACGAGTATATTGATCAAAATAACTACACTAGATTAGAGAGTGACAAGGCACATCCTATGGATGCTATCCCAAACTGGGAAGAAATTGTTCTCGCACTAAATGGCTTGGCAGCTGGTGAAGCAGCAGGGTTAGACGAGATCCCAACGGAATTTTACATCAAATTCGCCACCCAAGTAAAAGAGATATTACTAGCATTATTCATAAACTTATTCCAAGGGGCTAGACCACCAAGATCATGGGCTAAGGCTAAAATTATAGTGTTTCCTAAAAAACATAAGGACCCTACCGAGCTGGGATCATACCGCCCGATAACCTTAATAACATGTGATTCAAAAATATATTCTAAGCTACTCGCTATACGATTAGCCCCTAATATTAATAAACCAGTATCAACTAGACAGCACAGGTTTATACCTGAAAGGGACACAACTGATCACATACAGAGAGTCATCGCATTATTTGACTGGACAGAGGTTTGAGGAGACCCTATGGCCCTTATACTGCTAGACGCCGAAAAGGCTTTTGATAGGGTCTCCTGGAACTATCTCTGGGCAGTAATGGCCAAAGTAGGGATTGGGGCATTATGTATTAGAGCAGTTCAAAATCTATATCAGGACCCCTCAGGTGCTGTTATGGTGAATGGACTAATATCAGCATTTTTTCCAATTAAACGAGGGACAAGACAGGGCTGTCCATGTTTGTCCCTTTCATTTGCTATATATATATACATACGAAGATTAGAAAACAATCCAGAGATTCAACCGATACGTATCAGAGACCAGGATACAAAAACGCTAGCATATGCTGATGATATTGCATTAGTCACCAGTGACCCAGCGAATGCAATTGGTGTGGTTGAAGAAGAAGCCGATATGTTTGGCCAGATCTCAGGGTATAAATTAAATCAAAATAAAACACAAATTATTCTTAATAAAAAGACGGAGATGATAGATCCACGGGTTGTAGAAAAAGCAATATACCTCGGTGTGAGTATAACCGCCAAAATAGAGAATCTTGTTAATGATAATATTGCCCCTTTAATGCAACGTACCAAAAAAGATATGAATCATCTTAATAATCTATATCTCTCAACCTGGGTCAGATCTAACCTGATTAAAATGCTCTATCTACCTAGATTCTTATATTTTTTTAGGTCAATTTGTTTAGAATTTCCACCACAGCTGTTCAAAGACATAGACCACATGTTCTCTAGCTTCCTATGGGGATATAAGAAACCCCAAAGAGCATTCAGAGCAATTACACTACCTAAGGATAGGGGTGGATTGGGAGTACCTAGCCTTAAATTATATTATTGGGCAGATATATTGAAATAATGTACTACCTTACTTGATACAAATGCAAATAAGGAAGGTGAGATCCCATCACCGCAAGAACTTATTTTAGGTAAAGAATCGAGAGGTGTGTTATGGTGCCACATATATGATAACTATTTCAAAAAAGTTAGATTCAAGTCACTACTAGGCATCTACAAGGCATGGAACTATATACGGAAATTAGCCGGCTTAGGATGACTATCATACTACACTCCAATTTATAAGAATAGTAATCTCCCCGAGATTTTCGACGATTTGTGCATGAAGAAATGGATACACAAAGGGATAACACACCTGTTTTTATTTTAAATCGACTTTAAAATCTTTTGGGGAAATACAAATGGAACATTATCTTGATCAACATGAATTTTTTAAATACCTACAAATTCGTGATTATCTCTTGAAGAAAGGAGGGGGAGGGAAACGATTTCAAACAGTTGAGTTAATGGAAAGCATTATTAAAAAGAAACATTTCAAAATTGGGACTATATATGAACAATTGATCTGCTGTCTCCCAGATGATCTGGATAATCATACGAGTACATGGCAGACTAAACTTGGAGTCCCGGCTGAAGCCGTTAACTATTCTTTTACTTGATATCAATCTAGTTTAATGTCCACTAAATTACAGGCTCAATATTTTAAGACTTTTTTCCGTTTGTACTATACACCAAATAAAATAGCTAAATGGGGTACCGTGAAGGGAACTACATGTCCGAGATGTGCTTCCACTGAAGCAGATAGTATTCATATGTTTGCCTCTTGCCCGGTACTTAGGAAAGTTGTCAATGATATCTCAGACTACTTGTCAGAATTACTTAACACAAGGGTAATAATCTCCACTGAGGAGATTATGCTAAGAATAGCTAATCTCCCACGACCGCAAGGTATGTGTGGCCTGATATTTGTTGCAATGGCGGTTTTTAGATTATGTGTGGCGTCAGCTTGGCTCGATGCAAATGCTCCAGCCTTTCAACAATGGAGATCTAGATTGCTGGCCACTTGCAGTTTGGAAGTAACTATCTACAAAAGAAAAGGCATTAGTAAACGCAAAAAGGGGATGGCAATATGAATTCCTATATTACAGTGGCTACAAATACAGAACATTTGGGCCTAGAAATATATTCGTATATAAAAGTGGTGTGAGTTTTTTATTTATTATATAACCATGTTAATATTTTGCTCTTTGATGATATATTTACCTGAAATGTAATGTATAGCCCGAAGATATTTTGTATCTAGGTCTGGTCTGAGCTTCGGGGTGGGGGGAGATGGACAAGGGGTGAAAATAAGAAAACAGGACAGATGTGATGTTGGTGTTAATACAAGACATTCTTATCATGTTGATTTGCACTGTCCAATAAAAAAAAAATAAAGAGTCAGGGGTTAGTAGGGACCATTGCAGGGTCAATTTTGACTCCAAAGGCTGTTTTAATTGGCGAGAGACTTTCCTAGGATTCTTGATCTTAAATGAAAGAATCAAATGGTCTGGCCATACCACAGGCACAGGTGGCAAAGCTTCCATGTGAGCACTATTAGAGAATGTGCTTAGGGGCATGAACTAACTGCTCTAGAACTAAGGCCTTTAAACCAGTTGTAAGCTCACAAATTCCTTGACTACCCTTGTTATCAAAATGTAAATTCAGGTCCCCAAAAATTGCAAAGTTTGAATAACGCATAGCATAAGGAGGCAATATTTCTGCCAAATCATTAATAAACGCTCTCGCCGGGCGCCTATAGATTAGGAGTCCAGCTATTGTCCAATCGCTGTTTAGTGACATGGTAAACAAGCATTGGAAATGCAATAGGTCTCGGATTTATTTGAGCTAGAGCTAATGTAAATGGCAATGTCTTTTAGCCATGTGTTATGGAGTGTATGCATGTGGTGTGTAGTGGTGTGGTGTGTAGTGGAATTATGTCGGTTGGATTGGAATTGTAGCAATGGTGGCATGCTGCACTTTTGATGAATATGTTTAAAAGTAAAGTGCACCATACTGCGATTGCTACAATAGTTAATTGTGGATGCGTTAACAATTGATGTGTGCACTGATGGCTGGTGGTGTGTGTGCCTGTAGAAATTGTGCACTGATGGCTGGTGGTGTGCGTGTCTGGTGGAAGCGTGCACTGCCGGCTGGAGGTGGGTGTGCCTGGTGGAAGCGTGCATTGACGGCTGGTAGTGTGTGTGCCTGGTGAAAGCATGCACAGTAGGCTGGTGGTGTGTGTGCCTGGTGAAAGCGTGCACTGACGTCTGGTGGTGTGTGTGCCTGGTGAAAGTGTGCACTGATGGTTGGTGGTGTGTGTGTGTGTTTGGTGAAAGCATGCACTGATGTCTGGTGGTGTTTGTGCCCGGTGAAAGCATGCACTGACGACTTATGCTGTCTGTTGAAAGTGTGCACTGATGGTGTGGTTGTGTGTGTGGTTGCGTGTGTGGTGATGAGTGTGTGGTGGTGAGTGTGTGGTGGTGAGTGTGTGTGTGTGTGTGTGTGTGTGGTGTGTGTGTGGTGGTATGTGTGTGGTGGTGTGTGTGTGTGTGTGGTGTTGTGTGTGTGGTGTTGTGTGTGTGGTGTTGTATGTGTGGTGTGTGTGTGGTGTTGTGTGTGTGGTCTTATGTGTGTGGTCTTATGTGTGTGGTGTTATGTGTGTCGTGTTATGTGTGTGTGTGTATGTGGTGGACTTAGTTCGAGTTTTCGTACCCTGCACACTCACACACTGCCCCTACACACTCACAGACTGCTCACCATACACATTCACACAATGTTCACCCTGCACACTCACAAACTGCTCACCCTGCACACTCACACACTGCTCACCCTGCACACTCACACACTGCTCACCCTGCACACTCACACAATGTTCACCCTGCAAACTCACACAATGCTCACCCTGCACACTCACACAATGCTCACCCTGCACACTCACACACTGCTCACCCTGCACACTCACACACTGTTCACCCTACACACTCACACAATGTTCACCCTGCACACTCACACAATGTTCACCCTGCACACTCACACACTGCTCACCCTGCACACTTACACACTGCTAGCACTGGACACCCACACACTGCTCACCCTGCACACTAACACACTGCTAGCCCTGCACACTCACACACTGCTCACCCTACACACTCACACACTGCTAACCCTACACACTCACACACTGTTCACTCTACACGCTCACACAATGTTCACCCTGCACGCTAACACACTGCTCACCCTGCACACTCACACACTGCTCGCCCTACACACTCACCAGCATCAAAGCACTCCACACCATGCACACTTACACACTGCTAGCCCTGGACACCTACACACTGCTCACCCTGTACACTTACACACTGCTAGCCCTGCACACTCACACACTGCTCACCATACACACTCACACACTGCTAACCCTACACGCTCACACACTGCTCACCCTACACGCTCACACAATGTTCACCCTGCACGCTCACACACTGCTCACCCTGCACACTCACACACTGCTCAACCTACACACTCACCAGCATCAGAGCACTCCACACCTTGCACACTTACACACTGCTAGCCCTGCACACTCACACACTGCTCACCCTGCACACTTACACACTGCTAGCCGTGGACACCCACACACTGCTCACCCTGCACACTTACACACTGCTGGCCTCCGAGAGAATTGCATTAGCCCCACAATGTAAAATCATTAACCTCCCATTACGATCTGCATTGCAGTACATGCCTGTGGCCAGTGTGCCTGTCCCACTTCCAGCTCGAACACTTCTGTTAAAGGACAGGGCTGTTGCGTAGCCACCCCCCATCAGCTGGGCATAGTCCACTGCCAGGTGACACCACCAGTCACCACCGGCAAACAATCTTATTAACTTGTAACATTACACAGTGGGGCTTAGAAGATAGCAGTTATATACGCAGCTCAAGGAGCGCTCCAGTTCTAGTAATTGTAATAAATATAGCTGTAGTTGGGGGTTATTGGGTCCAAAACATAGGCTAGGTAACCACCAAACCAACAGAGTTCTGGCCACAGCATCACACAAGGGCAACGATGTGTGATCTTGTACATATCTTCTTATGGTCTCTTTTCTCTTAGGTCCACTAACTGGAAAGCACTTACAAACATGTTAACGCTCAGTACATGGTGATACATTAAAAATATTTGTATACAAACAAGTGATGTTCTTAGAAAGCAGAAATGAACGACGTTCACAAGTACTGGGGCTCCGTGCTCCCATTGTGTTATGCTTATTTGTAACGGATATCCCTGATCTCTTTGCCCCCAGAGAATAGCGCTGCCGCACCTCGCACACAGACACTTGGAGGGTGGGCAGTGCCTCGTATGTGCCCTCCGAGCGACCACACTGACCTGGAAAGATGTTTCAGAATCTGCTTCTTGATTATGCCAGCCATGGTGGGTCTGCCTGTTGCAGAAGGGCGGTCCGGGAAGAATCAGTTTAGGCAGCGGCGGGATCCGTGTCATATCCGTCGGGGAGCCGTGCTGCCCCCTTCAGACGCAGTGCCCATAGTCTCCCCCGCTGGCCTGCTCCGCCAGTCAGACGGTCGCCATCTTGGCTGCAGCATCACCTAGAGATGCCAGGCTGGAGGTGTTGTCATCGGCGTGGGGCCGCCCCCAGCCTGATGGCTCTGCACCGATGACAGCACTGGGAGGAGCGGGAGAGGAGGAAGAGTCAAAGTGTAACGACTAGACAAACAAGCGATCGCGAAAGCGATCAATTGTAAAAAGAAAAAAGCACCCGGAAGTGGTGCTCGCACGCGCACCACTGCAAGCATATGTCTTTAATTATCGCGGTCTCGTTCGGCCGTGATAATTGAAGACATATAGGGCCCGATTTACAGAATTAACTTAAGACTCAATCCTAAAATTACTACTATTTTGGTATTCACAGAATGCACTTACTACTTTTAGCATTCACAGAATGAACTTTCTACTTTTGGTATTCACAGAAGTTAGGATTTTGTCTTCAGTTTGTCTTATCACAAACTTAAGACAAACTTAAGACAGACTTAAGACAAAATCCTAACTTCTGTGAATACCAAAAGTAGTAAGTTCATTCTGTGAATGCCAAAAGTAGTAAGTGCATTCTGTGAATACCAAAATAGTAGTAAGTTTAGGATTGAGTCTTAAGTTCATTCTGTCAATCGGGCCCATGGCCTTTGGTGCGCGTAACAGACACCAATAGGCCATGGGCGGAGCTACGTATCCGCCCATGGCCTATTGCGTGTTCTGATTTAAAAGTACACGCACGCAAAGGCCAATGAAAATGGACCTAGTAAAGAACACGCATGAGTTGCGTGGAATTCATAGGTCCATTTTCAAAACCCCGAGAAAAGGACTCTGACTGCGCGACACTGCTGCGCAGTGTACGCTAGGCCCGAGACCTAAAAATGCCACTTCACACAGCGAAATCTGCATTTTAGTTATTTTCACCTGGTAGTCTTTTTTTAAAAATCACTGCTAGCCCCCACCCTTCTGCTCATGTCTAGCTATTCTCAAAATGGCATAGCCCTCCGATAATGCCTCCAGAATGTCTGGCGCTGACTATCCATGCAACCAGGTTTCAACTAAAAACAGCTGTACTGGCTCCTGATCCGCTAATAGCTCACAGACTTCCCTGACTATGTTTGCTTAGAGACCTAGGGACATATTATCAACCAACAGCGATGATTATTGCTAAGCGCATTTAGCGTGGTTTTTCTAATTGTCGGCTATCGCTGGATTTTATCACCGAGATAGCACGTTATTATCAACGCTTATCTCCAAGGCGATAATAAATCCAGCGATAGTGGGGAAATGCGGGAAAATCGCCTGAAATCCAGCAATAAAAACTCAGCGATAGGTGAATCCTTGATAATACGACATTGTGCACTTAGCCTGACAATCCACCTCCCAAAGGATAATATAGCTAAGTCAGGAATGTCTCAGACGTTAGATTACAGTGTTAATGGGGGCTTAGCTTTATTTTAATTGTCGCTACACGGGTCCGGGACATCGTTGTAAATATCGCGAAGCTGCATTAGCAATGTATTCCCTTGAAGTTATGTGAGGAACGCCTACTTTGCATCTCATTAGCGATGCAAAGCAAGGCGTTAGTAAAATGGGTGCTAGCACAAGGAAACACGCGCTAAAGCCTGTTAGCCTGTCCTTGATAATACTGCGATAAAATTATTGCCGCTTTTTGGCCGATAACGGCTGCTAAAGTGTCGATAATGGGCTTGATAATATGCCCCCTACAGTTTAAAAGCAGGCAATTAAAGAATAATTTACGGGTTCTAGGACCCTCGTGATCTTCCCCCCCTTTGCTGCAGTATTAAACGAGAAATGCATGTCCCCCAGCCATTAGCGCCAGTACCTACTTCTATGGAATGAATGCATTACTTATCTACTCCTCCTCTGAAAGTTAAAATCTCAGAGGAAGAGTAAGAAACTGCTCCCCTAGAGTAACGGGCAGGGTTCGTTGTCCCTGGCGCCATCCAGGCGGGGACGCACGCAGACGGGCTTACCTTTGGCGCGGCTATGTAGCTGCCATGATTTGTAGCCCACCTCTAGGGGCGTGGCTAAACTGTGGTTAAACATTTAAAGAACTGTAGGTGTTAAAACCATATTTGTGAATAAATAATCTTATAATATTGTAAAGAATTGGATAAGGTGAGTTACCTCTTTGTGGTAGAGAATGCTCAGAAATTTTAATGGGACAAGCGTTCAAGGTTAACTTCCTCCAGTGAAGAAGAACAGGAAGGGACGTCATACAGTTACACCGGATTGGAGTATGATTGGACTATGTTATGTAATGTTATTTTATTGCTATTTGTAGAGCGCACTGTTACCCATGAGTGTCCTGGCACTGTGAAGTCCTTTTGAGGCTAAAGAGGAAAGGATTGAACACAGAGATTTAGGAGGAGAAAAGCCAGGTTTTAAAGCCTTTCTAAAGGAGAGAAGATTACTCATAGACCTAAGCTGCAGTGGCAGCTTGTTCCAGGCCTTCGCTGCACATGTTACAAAACGTCTACCTCCCCAACAGGCTTTACGCACTCTGGGTACTGATATTGGCTTTGCTTCAGGTGACCGTAGTACTCTTTTTGGTATATACCATTGGAATTTCTTTTTCAGGAACTCCGGGCCAGTTCCCTGTAGGGCTTTGTGAACCAGGCAGAGGGCCTTAAACTGTATCCTCTTTCTAATCGGCAACCAATGGAGGTTTTTAATCTGCGCCGAGATCGAAGCAAATTCTGATGTACCAGTGAGCAATCTGGCCACTGCATTTTGCAGAAGTTGCAGCTTGCGCAGGAGCCCCTCCTGCCTTGAAAGGTATAGCCCGTTGCAATAGCCTAACCTAGACAAAGATAGTGAGGTGATTACTGTTTGTATACTATCTTTGGGTAGAAAAGGTATTTTTTTCCTACATGCACTGAGAGTGTAGGCGGTGGTGAAAATAACCACATTCACCTTGTCTTTAAAATTGAGTTTATTATCAATCCAAACCCCCAGTTTTTTTGCTTTGTTCCTCAGGGAAGGAAGGGAACCCAGAGAATCAGGCCACCAGTCTGGAGTCCAGAAGCTGGGGTCGTTATCGAATAAAACCACTTCAGTTTTTCCGGAATTAAGCTTAAGACAGTTCTGTGCCATCCAACCGCCTACCGCTGACATGCATTCTTTATGACGTGTTGCTGTTTCCATCAACGACCCTGGCAATACTGACACCCCAATTTGGGTGTCGTCGGCGTAGGAGGTTAAAGAGAAACCAAAGGATTGAATAAGTGGGGCCAGTGATGAGACATAGGTATTAAAGAGCGTTGGGCTCAGCGAGGAGCCCTGGGGCACTCCACATGGCAGGCAGAAAGGAATTGAAGAAAATTCCCCAACAGTGACAGTTTGCATTCTGTTGGAGAGAAAGGACAGGGGTCATTAGGCGAGACTGATTTCGTTGTCTTGATAAGGTTTAGGATTTCTGTAGATATTACCTGAGAGAATTTCTCAAGCGATTCCCTGTCGTTTATTTTTAATTGATTTGCGTTAGTCTGGGAGGGAATGCTTTTGTCTGTGGCCTTGGTGAAAGTGGAGAAGATGGATTCCACTTTGCCCAGGAAGACTTGTGCAATTTTATCACATAGTTCCTGACTAGAGGTGACAGTAGGAGTAGCTGGGAGGGCTAGAGATGTGATCATTTTGATTAGTTCTTTGGTCGAGTTTTTCACAAGATTTATACGTTTGGTAAAGAACTCTTGTTTTGTTTTAAATACTAGCTGTTTGTACTGAGCTAAGCTAAGTTTGTATATTATTCTATCACTATCATTGTATTCCTTCCTCCAGTTTCTCTCAAGATGTTTGCAGCTCAGTTTTTGTCTCTGAGTTCTTGAGAGTACCACGGAGAGGATGGCCTTGCCCTATTTGGGTAGAGAATTTTTTGGGGGGCAAGCTTGTCTCCAGCTACTTTTAACCGTTTGGTATATGCTTTTGCCACCTCGTCCAGATTTGTGGGGAAGGAGGGAGCTGTCGCAGTTAACGTCTCGTGCAATTCCTCGGCATTTATTTTATACCATGCTCTACTAACCAGTGGTTTTTTCTCAGGTATTCATGAGTGACGGCTGGGCGTGCTAATTTCATATAGTACTGCCACATGGTCTGACCAGGTGACTGGCAGAGTGCCATTAAAATGTAGTTGTGCTTCGCTTGAAAAGAAGTCGTCTAGTGTATGACCGGCCTTGTGTGTAGCGCCCGTCACCAGCTGCTTTAGACGAGCATTGCTCATCAAGTCTAGTAGGTTACATTTATCGGGGTCAGGGAGTGTTTCCAAGTGAAAGTTAAAATCTCCGAATATGATGTCGTGACCTGACAGTGTGGGCGATGGACAGTAGGGCGCTAGGACCCTGTGGGTCCTCAGGCAGAGTGACCAGGTCACCGGACACCAGATCCGGTGACGACACAGGAAAGGGGACAGATGATGACCATGAGACGGACGGAGACGGACGTGCTGACCGTCAGCTACAATGGGTGCTAACTCGTACTAACAAGCGATGCAAATAAAGAAATGTGAGACCAACCTGAGTCCTGTGTGTGGTGTACCTCCCGGCGCATGACAACAACACGACAACTGGCGACGAGGAGAAACGGATCGACGCGTGGATCGACGTGTGTCCGGCCTGGAAGCGCCGCAAGTGACATGGTAGAAGGGAAGCGCGACGCGGGAGCCCACGAGACAGCGACTGTAAAAAGCTGCAGCAGATTGCGGTAAGCGCTAAAAATAAGCGCGGGCCTTTGAAAGAAGGCGCGAGATCCCGCGAGAGCGTTGGAGAGTCTCGGCGGCCATGTTAGAAGGAGGCGAGCTGAGCCAATGGGCAGTGAGAACAGCGGCGGCGGCCATTTTAAGAACAGGCAAGGCGATTGGGACGGCGAAATTGCGTGGAAAAAGCGGCGGCCATCTTAGATAAGGAAAGAAAGATGGACAATAATGGAGTGGCAATTTTAAGGCCAAATAACATCGAAGAAGGAAGAAAAAAGAAAAGAAGTTGAAATAAATAAAAGGAAGGCAGAAATAAGGAGAATAAAGGGGCACATCAAGGACAAGAAAGGACAAAGACGACAAAAGTAAGATCTTGAAGGGGACATTCAAGAAAAGGTCAAAAAAAAAAAAGGAGAGCAGCAATTTCAAAGCTAGGAAAAGGGCAAAGAAGAAGAAGAATATAAGAGAAGGTGAATAAAGGAGAACGCGAGCAAAAAGAAAAGGTAGGAAAAAAAAAAAAAAAAAAAGACGATAAAGAAGAAAAGGAAAATAAGCACGGAAAAGGTCGGAAAAGGGAGACAAAGGAAATAAAGGTCGTGATTGAAGAATAAAGGATAAATAACGGACAAAAGAGCGCACAAGTGGAAAAAGAGCAATAAGGCAAAGGAAGATGATGGTGCAATAGAAAAGAGATTACCAGAGAATAACAAAAGGACAAATAGAGAAAGAGAAAGAAAGAAAGAATATATACACATACAAAGAAAGAAGAACAAGAGAGTGGAAAAAGTAAGAGAAGGCTAAATAAAAGACAGAAAAGAGACACAACAAAGAAAAGAAAGGAAAAGAAAAGGAAAGAAAGCAGAACAACAAAGAGAAATAAAAGGACAAAGATCACATGAGGACAAAAAGAAAGAGCAAAGGAGAAGTTACAAGGCAATAAAGAAAAGAAGGAAGAAGAAAGAGGAGTAAAATAACGGAGTAAAATAACGAGGAAAGAAGAGACCAAAGAAAGAGGAAAAAGAAAAAGAGGACGAAAGGAGACACAAAGACAACGAAAAAGAGACACAAGAGAAAAGGACAAGGAGAGCCTAGAAAAGGCTAAAAGAAAAGGAGAATAACAGAAGAAAAGGAAGGAAAAAGAGACACAAGAGAAGAGGACAAGGAGGGCCTAGAAAAGGCTAAAAGAAAAGGAGAACATAAAAGAAAAAGAGAACGAAAGGAGACACAAAGACAACGAGAAAGAGACACAAGAGAAAAGGACAAGGAGAGCCTAGAAAAGGCTAAAAGAAAAGGAAAATAACAGAAGAAGAAGAAGGAAAAAGGACACAAAAGGGACACAAGAGAAAAGGACAAGGAGAGCCTAGAAAAGGCTAAAAGAAAAGGAGAACATAAAAGAAAAAGAGAACGAAAGGAGACACAAAGACAACGAAAAAGAGACACAAGAGAAAAGGACAAGGAGAGCCTAGAAAAGGCTAAAAGAAAAGGAGAATAACAGAAGAAAAGGAAGGAAAAAGAGACACAAGAGAAGAGGACAAGGAGGGCCTAGAAAAGGCTAAAAGAAAAGGAGAACATAAAAGAAAAAGAGAACGAAAGGAGACACAAAGACAACGAAAAAGAGACACAAGAGAAAAGGACAAGGAGAGCCTAGAAAAGGCTAAAAGAAAAGGAGAATAACAGAAGAAAAGGAAGGAAAAAGAACACAAAAGGGACACAAGAGAAAAGGACAAGGAGAGCCTAGAAAGAAAATGGGTAAAAAGGAGCAACACGAAAAGACATACGGCAGGAGAAAGAGCAGCAAAGAGAAAGGACAAAGACATGCAATGAGCAGAGCGGACAAGCGCCACCAAGGAAATAAAGGCAAGAGGCACCGCAGGGCCAAGACTAAAAGTGTTGAGACAGAAAGAATATTGACAAGAAGACAACAAGCTCTCCAAAGACTGGCGGTGACGAAAGTGAAAGGATCGATGATAATGGCTGCCTACGACCAACAACGGAAAAAGCAACAGATAGCATTTCAAGGACAGGGAGGGCGAAAAAGGAAGAAATGGCAGCGACACGTGCAGCCGCATGCAAGGTAGAAGACAGAGGACAAGGAAGCGATGGAGACAGTAGATTCACGAAGGACATGCAGTAAACAACAGAGACTAATTGAAGAAATGTAGAATAACAAGTACTCTCTCTCTCTCTCTCTCACTCTCTCTCTCTCTCTCTCTCTCTCTCTCTTTCGTTTCACATCCATCAATGTAACTGTGAATGAGGACTATGGTAAACGTGTCACGAACATTTGTTTGCAACAAGGGGGGAGATGTCGTGACCTGACAGTGTGGGCGATGGACAGTAGGGCGCTAGGACCCTGTGGGTCCTCAGGCAGAGTGACCAGGTCACCGGACACCAGATCCGGTGACGACACAGGAAAGGGGACAGATGATGACCATGAGACGGACGGAGACGGACGTGCTGACCGTCAGCTACAATGGGTGCTAACTCGTACTAACAAGCGATGCAAATAACGAAATGTGAAAACAACTTAAGTCCTGTGTGTGGTGTACCTCCCGGCGCATGACAACAACACGGCATATGGTGTGGGCGTTTGCACTTAATACACTTTCCATTATGCTGTCAGCTTGCCTGAGAAATACGTTTCTAGGTCCAGGCGCTCTATGTAATAGAGTGCCTCTGAAAGTAAAATGGTGTGATAGGTAAAAGCAGAAATCAAGAGTTTCGAATCCAAGGTTGATCAGTGGGTTAAAGGATGCCCTGATTGGTTTATGATAAATAACCACAAGGCTACCCCCTTTCCTATTGGGTCTATTTAGTGTAAAACACAGATAGTCAGGCGGGGTGGCTTTCATCAAGTCTGGACCAGAGGCCTCATCCGTCCAGGCTTCGGTTATAAAGCCGATACTTATTCCCTCATCCATAATTAAACCTTCACATTCGAAGCTGTGTTTGACCAATGAACGAGCATTAATAAGCACACATTCCCAAACCTGATTGGGCAAGATATTTTTCTCCTTGCTGCTGAGATTGGGCCTGGGTTTAATCGGTTCAAATACCAAATCGGGTAGTTTGATTCCACACCCCTGGCATAGCAACTGAGAGTATGAAGGGCGATTTCACATCTTAAAACATAGGCAGCTGGAGGGTTTATTAAAATTGAGGCTGTGTAACGTCCCACTTGAGTAGGTTATAGTGTTTATCTTGCCTGAGCCAAAATATGCAGGGGGGCTGGTGCTGAACGCGGGCCGAGCGCGGACGGGCGCAGACGGGCTTGCCTTAGGCGCGACAGCGGCGCGCCTGCGTCAGCCTCATTATTTGTATTGTAGCCTCCTCTCAAGATGGCGCCTCCGCATTTAGACTGCGGGGCCCGGGAGTAATTGAAAGAGCGTGTGCAAAATCGCAAATGTCAGGTAAAAATGCAGCTAAATTACCGTTTACTGTTTCAAAAGTTTCAACAATAAAAGCAGTTAAAAACAATTAATAAAACAGGCAATCACATTAGTACCTTTTGAAAAAGTATCTACTCCCGGCTCAAGCCTCAGGAGGACTCTGACTAGCACACTCTCGTTAGCCTCAGTATTTATGCAGTCAGGGGCGAAATGACTAGCCAACTGACCTGCCTCCTTCCAAGATGGTGCCTCCGCGTTTAGACAGTGGGGCCCCGGAGTGATGGAAAGAGCATGTGCAAAATTGAAAATGTCAGGTAAAAATGCAGCTAAATCACCGTTTACTGTTTCAAAAGTTTCAACAATAAAAGCAGTTAAAAACAATTAATAACACAGGCAATCACATTAGTACCTTTTGAAAAAGTGTGTACTCCCAGCTCAAGCCTCAGGAGGACTCTGACTAGCGCTCTCGCGTTAGCCTCAGTATTTATGCAGTCAGGGGCAGAACGACTAGCCGACTGACCTGACTCCTCACAAGATGGCGCCTCCTCGTTTAGACAACGGGGCCTGGGAGTGAAAGAAAGAGTGTGTGCAAAATCGCAAATGTCAGGTAAAAATGCAGCTAGACTGCCGTTTACTGTTTCAATGGAGACTCATCCCCCTATGGTTCATGGGATATATAGTCTGTGTTGTTTTTTATTCAATATGTTCTTTAAAGGCTGCTGATTTAATAAAGTGAAGAAAGTAATGCATAGGCTTCACCTCCTTCTCTTTAATAGAATTGAAACTTTCCTTCTCGTTAGCTAGAAATGTTTTAATTGTGCAACTCAGGAAGCGTCTCCGTAAAACCCTGAATGGGACCCATTTATTTATAGAGCCTTCCCAGCAAGCAATTCTAGTTTCCAGGCAGTAAATTCCCAATTCTGGTTGCGCTTAACTTCTTTCCTTCACTACCAGCGAAAAACAGAACCAGAATCTGGAATTCACTACTTCCATTTCTGCACATAATTCTAATACAGGCCTGGAGGCTCCGATTATGCTTCTCATTCTTTACGCTTTAGTCCCAGCAGCCAATCAAGTAAAACTTTATTAAAGCAATACCATACACGTGACCACATACGGTCACATGACTAACCATAGAGCCCCAGCCTCTATATAACCTTCTCACAGCCAAACAGCTTCCTCTTTCTTTGCTGCTTTGCAGCAGGTTAAGTACACTACTTTATCATAGTCTGCAGTAATTGCGTATTGCTCTCAATTTCATTAATGTCCATTATTGTTATTTGTGCTTTCACATTGCCTCTTTATATTGTTATTGGTGAATTTACATTGCTTCCTGATATTGCGTTCTTGCCTTACATAGCGGTTCTTCACCATGCTTAAATCACCTTAATTGTTTCACCTTTTCCGTGTTCACGAGCTGTACAGACTCTAGAGAGCTTTCATCCTCCCCTCAGGGCGAATGGCCATCCCAGCTTTCTTCTGTCTAGAGAGAGAAGGGGAGCGAGGACACACAACCATTTGTTGCAGTCCTCTTTGCCGATCCGGCACTTGTGGGCTCTAGTTTTTGGATGCTGGAGACGCGTGTTTTGGTCTCTGCCTCAGCCCTTCGATAAATCTCCCTATTTACGTCCTTGTGGATTAGTTTTCTTCCCCAGTGTTGGAAATAAAGGCATAGGCCCTGCCTAGAGTGATTTGCAGGTCCTCCCTCCACACTTTAATTGTATTTTTAGTTCCACTGCTTGTGGAAAAGCCTGACCTGCCTTCAGGTTCTATTTACTTCCCCCTGATTGCCCCTATGAGTAGGTTGGCCTTTATCCTCCACTGCACTTGATCCTAATTTTACCTCATGAGGCGACTGAATTTCAACTGGACAATCAGTCAAGATGGCACAATATTATGATGATGACATGGAGGACTATTACTAGGATGACCCTTGGAGCTTTTGGAGCAGGACTTGGTGGACGCGCTTGACGCTGGAGTGTAGTAGTCCGTGAACAAAGCCCTAGAGAGGGCCATTGAGCCCCTGAAGCAGCACCTCTCTGGATATACTTCACAGAAAGGTTGGATTCCAGCCTCCCCCTCCCCCCCATTGAAGAGTAGGGGTAGGCAGTCTGCATCCCCAGCCAAGACTGGCACTAAAACCCCTAAAGGCCCCCATGCACACCACCAAACTCCTCTGTACCGACCACCGCTGCATCCACTTCACCTTCCAGAAACCCACCACACACCACCACACCCAACAGATCCCCGGTCACCGCTGGAGTGAAATCACCAAAGACCAACTACATGTAACCCTCGCCTCTCAGCCCACCCACCGAACCTTCCAACACCGATGTCGCTGCCCACAACCTCACACCCTGGATCGAGGACTTCGCCAACACCCTCGCCCCACTGAAGAAACCCCCCCACAGAGACACCAGCGGGAGGGCTAGCTGGTTCACCCCAGAACTCCTAGATTTCAAGCAAGCCTGCCGGAAACTAGAGAAGAAATGGCACAGTGAACAAACTCGGACAGCCACACAGCACACAAGGACGCCGTCCGCAACCACCACCACCTCATCAGGGCTGCCAAGAAGACCTCCTTCAAAGACCGCCTCGGCAACAACGCACATGACAGCAAGGAGCTCTTCAACATCGTGAAGGAACTCTCCAACCCCAGCTCCAACACCAACGACATCCCGCCATCGCAAGCCCTGTGCAACTCCCTCGCCACATACCTCCCCCGCAAGATAGCAGATATCCACAACAGCTTCAACACCCAGACAGCCCCAACAGCAACACAATAGAGCCTCCGCACACCATTGACCACATCCCCTTGCTAGCCACAACCATTCCAAAGAGGGCCTTGGGAAACCGTATCAAAAACTGCACTAAAATCCAGCAGGATCAATGCTGCTGTCCTACCTTCATCCGCTGCTATTTTTAATGATTTGGAGACAAGCAGTAGATCCAATCCTTTGCTGTATAAAGCCCCGAAAGCAGACTGAGTTTTGTAAAGTACCAGGTTTTCTTCCATAAACTTGGTTAGTTGGTAGTTGAGAAATTTCTCTGCCATTTTAGCAAAAAAGGTAGCAATGATAATGGTCTCAAATTTTATGGGAGCGCAGGGTCCAAGGACAGTTTCTCCAATAGAGGAACCAGCATCGCATGTTTCCAATTAATAGGGACTTGGCTCGAGCTGAAAGATAAATTCAGCAGGCTTGTAAGCACCAGTGCAATAGCTTCCTTCCCTCATAGCAGAATGTTTGGAGGGATAATATCCATGGGAGTGCCCGATTTTACTACTGACATAAGCTGTAGTATATCTCTTTTGGCTGGTGGTTGGAAAGTGTACATTCCCTCATGAGATGTTTCACTCTTTGGGGCAGCATAAGTAAAATTCCTACTTGTTGTTGGAAAGGTGGCAAAGTCTTCTCTATTTTTTCCAAAAAGAAATTAGCTACGAACTTATTACAATACTCCACTGATGCCGACATAACTGCTGTAACTCGCTCCAAGGAGGTAAGGTATTTGACAATACAAAAGATGTCTTTGGGGGCCTCTTAACAGATTACATTTTATGGTTATAAAACTCCTGACGTGTTCTCCTGATCTGTTTATGGTAGTGTTTTAGCGCTGCAAGATATTTCAACTTCTGGCAGATAATTCCTCCTCCAGCAACGTTTAAGACATTTACATTCCTTTTTAAGCATTGCTAACTCCTCTGAAAACCATTCCGCTGAAGAATCCAAGCAGAAGCTAATACATAGTTTCAGGGGGGTTAAGGAGTCAACTGCCTCTACAGCTCGCAGCCTTTACCTTAGGCCTATCATCTTACAGCTGGGGACTCGCACCGCAAAGGAGGCGGTTCATCAATTATACACATTGAACTCTGTAAAACAGATGGCCACATTTGCCAAATTTATTCATCAGACTCGCACTAAGCTGATGGCCACCCCGAGCTAAAACGACTAGAGACTTGGCTGAGGTATGTTGGCTTGCAAGACTTTGGACATTATTCCTCTCAACCCACAAGTACACAGACTTTAATCACACAGACTTGCCTTAAAGAAGATGACTCCCCTGTTTTTTAACTTTTGTAATTTGTGTACCCTAGTTTTAATGTAATGGTTTTGAGTAACCAAACAAAAAATATTAATTCATTCATTCATAGCCTCCTTAATCCAAGAAGAGATTTTTTGCCAGCTATCTGGGTGGAGGACACCAGTTCTTGAGTGCTAAAAGACAGTTTGACATGAGGGAATAGTAAAAGACTTGATGCAGAAGATTGAGGACCGAGAAAATAGAGCCAGACGGAACAATTTACGCTTCCTTGGAATTCCTGACAGGGCAGAGGGAAGTGACCCAAGGAGCTACATGATGTCCGTTCTTAAAGAAACATTTCCGAGCCTTCAATCTTGGGAATGGGACAGAGAAGTTCAACGTGTTCACCGCTTTCCCTTAACTCTCCCCAAATGCCCTCAAACACCGGCACAATATCCCAGAGTAATGCTGGTATATTTCGGGAACTTTTTATTATGCCAAGCAGTTTTTGATCTCGCACGACCCACAAGTAAGAGGGAATACAAAGGCTTCATGTTTTTTAGTCGACCTGACTATGCTCACGCTACCGTGGAACGAAGGTGGAGGATGCGACAACTTTTCACTCCCGTTGAACAAATTGGTGCAACCGTATTTCTACAGAACCCAGCACGTTTAAAGATAATCTTTAAGGGAGCAACCCGAAGCTTTACAAGTGAAATTCAAGCACAAGCATATTTAAGGTAAATCTCAGACTCTGGGAAAAACAAAACTAAAAAATAAGAAGAGTAATTAGGAAGCATATCTACACAACTTCTCTAAGTTTTCAGTAATATGGACAGATGACAAAGATTGAACATTAAAAACATTGAAACTACATGAATCTAAACCATATTTGAAAATCTAAGACAAGGGCTATCCACGATGGGGTTTCTTTTTTTTGTTTTTTTGTTAATGCTGATTGCGGATACGGGGATCGGGTCACCGAACCGGACGTGGTTCACTGACTAACCGAATACCCTCATCCTGGTTCTCCCTGAACCAGGTAGCCTCAATGGGTGGTGGAGGGTGGTGGTGGGGTTCTAGAGGAGGGGGGTCAGGGCATTGGAGGGGGGGACAGGTGAACAGGGAGGGAATGGGGGTGGGGAGAGGGGTAGACAGCTCAGACCAGGGTTAACTGTCCAATATACACATTCACAACTCCAGAAAGGGATAGACAGTTTTGAAGGCAGTACTTAGCAACGGGGGAGCGCTAAATTTAAGGTTTCGTACAAATATCTATGGGAACTAGGCTGAAAATTTTGTCAATTAACATATGTGGTCTGAATGATGAGAAAAAAAGGCAAAGAGTAGCTAGTGGGCTCCAAACAATTAGTCCCAATATTATATGTATACAAGAAACTCACATCGTGGGCGGTGAAACATATTTTCTGAATAGATTGGGTTTTAAGATGGTCACTGCAACATCTCAAAGGGTCAAAACAAAGGGAGTGGCAATTCTGGAGAAACAAAGCGGGATACTTACTTACACAACTGCTTACACAACTCCACTAATTCGCGCCGGGAAACCCTTTACGGGTAGCTGCTGCGCGTTATAAGTGCAGTAATAATAATAATAATAATGCAATTTAGTCGACCCTTGTCAGATAAATTTGGTCGATGGGCGATAACAGAGGGCCAAATGAACACGGGAACAAAGCTGACTTTGTGTACAATATACAGTAACATAACTGATGATCCTGAAGTTTTAAATCATATATCTAACAAACTCGTTCACTGGCCACTACCAATTATAATTTGTGGGGACTTTAATCTGAATCTACCTCGTGTATGATCAGAGGGGTCTGGATTTAAATATAAAGGCCGGAAGCCAAGAGTTTTTCAGCCCTTAAAACCCTATGGCAAACTCATGGTCTCACTGATATATGGCAAGCAATACACCCAAATGACCCTGGTTATACGCATTATTCACATCCACATATCTGTCACGCAAGATTAGATTATTTATTGGTATCCAACACGTTAAAAGACAAGTGTAGTATTGACAAATTACCCCGGGTACTCTCCGACCATAACCTTCTCCTGCTAACCCTTGAAATCAAATCTTCCACAGGAATCGTGAAATCTTGGACATTTGAAAGGGCACTATTAACTAATGAGCAGTATTGTGACTCCATGCGACAATGGATTCCTAGATTCCTAGACGAGAATTTAGGGAGCACATCTTTCGAGTCAGTTTGGGATGCTCTAAAAGCAGGTATTAGAGGTGAGACACTGAGTTTTTCTTTAAATGCTAATAAAAAGCCAAAAGAAGAGATGAAGGTCTTTCAAAACAATGTAATCAAGGCAGACTAAAGTTTAATTCAATCTATTATAGAAGGTAGAGCACTGGAAGAAGATTTGAGTAATATAACTATTGCTAAGAATCATATTATAAATATTTTAATAGCAAAGGCAATTGATAAGGCAACTTCATATAAGGAAAAGGTATATGAACTAAATGAACAAGTCGGACATCAGCTTGCGGTCCGGACCCGTGAGAGAAGCATTGGCAACAATATAAGGCCTATTCAGGATCCAGAGGCAATCAAAACATCATTCACAAAATACTATCAGACGTTATATAATGATGCCAACTGCTCACAAGACTCTATTAACGAGTATATTGATCAAAATAACTACACTAGATTAGAGAGTGACAAGGCACATCCTATGGATGCTATCCCAAACTGGGAAGAAATTGTTCTCGCACTAAATGGCTTGGCAGCTGGTGAAGCAGCAGGGTTAGACGAGATCCCAACGGAATTTTACATCAAATTCGCCACCCAAGTAAAAGAGATATTACTAGCATTATTCATAAACTTATTCCAAGGGGCTAGACCACCAAGATCATGGGCTAAGGCTAAAATTATAGTGTTTCCTAAAAAACATAAGGACCCTACCGAGCTGGGATCATACCGCCTGATAACCTTAATAACATGTGATTCAAAAATATATTCTAAGCTACTCGCTATACGATTAGCCCCTAATATTAATAAAGCAGTATCAACTAGACAGCACAGGTTTATACCTGAAAGGGACACAACTGATCACATACAGAGAGTCATCGCATTATTTGACTGGACAGAGGTTTGAGGAGACCCTATGGCCCTTATACTGCTAGACGCCGAAAAGGCTTTTGATAGGGTCTCCTGGAACTATCTCTGGGCAGTAATGGCCAAAGTAGGGATTGGGGCATTATGTATTAGAGCAGTTCAAAATCTATATCAGGACCCCTCAGGTGCTGTTATGGTGAATGGACTAATATCAGCATTTTTTCCAATTAAACGAGGGACAAGACAGGGCTGTCCATGTTTGTCCCTTTCATTTGCTATATATATACATACGAAGATTAGAAAACAATCCAGAGATTCAACCGATACGTATCAGAGATCAGGATACAAAAACGATAGCATATGCTGATGATATTGCATTAGTCACCAGTGACCCAGCGAATGCAATTGGTGTGGTTGAAGAAGAAGCCGATATGTTTGGCCAGATCTCAGGGTATAAATTAAATCAAAATAAAACACAAATTATTCTTAATAAAAAGACAGAGATGATAGATCCACGGGTTGTAGAAAAAGCAATATACCTCGGTGTGAGTATAACCGCCAAAATAGAGAATCTTGTTAATGATAATATTGCCCCTTTAATGCAACGTACCAAAAAAGATATGAATCATCTTAATAATCTATATCTCTCAACCTGGGTCAGATCTAACCTGATTAAAATGCTCTATCTACCTAGATTCTTATATTTTTTTAGGTCAATTTGTTTAGAATTTCCACCACAGCTGTTCAAAGACATAGACCACATGTTCTCTAGCTTCCTATGGGGATATAAGAAACCCCAAAGAGCATTCAGAGCAATTACACTACCTAAGGATAGGGGTGGATTGGGAGTACCTAGCCTTAAATTATATTATTGGGCAGCCATATTGAAATAATGTACTACCTTACTTGATACAAATGCAAATAAGGAAGGTGAGATCCCATCACCGCAAGAACTTATTTTAGGTAAAGAATCGAGAGGTGTGTTATGGTGCCACATATATGATAACTATTTCAAAAAAGTTAGATTCAAGTCACTACTAGGCATCTACAAGGCATGGAACTATATACGGAAATTAGCCGGCTTAGGATGACTATCATACTACACTCCAATTTATAAGAATAGTAATCTCCCCGAGATTTTCGACGATTTGTGCATGAAGAAATGGATACACAAAGGGATAACACACCTGTTTTTATTTTAAATCGACTTTAAAATCTTTTGGGGAAATACAAATGGAACATTATCTTGATCAACATGAATTTTTTAAATACCTACAAATTCGTGATTATCTCTTGAAGAAAGGAGGGGGAGGGAAACGATTTCAAACAGTTGAGTTAATGGAAAGCATTATTAAAAAGAAAAATTTCAAAATTGGGACTATATATGAACAATTGATCTGCTGTCTCCCAGATGATCTGGATAATCATACGAGTACATGGCAGACTAAACTTGGAGTCCCGGCTGAAGCCGTTAACTATTCTTTTACTTGATATCAATCTAGTTTAATGTCCACTAAATTACAGGCTCAATATTTTAAGACTTTTTTCCGTTTGTACTATACACCAAATAAAATAGCTAAATGGGGTACCGTGAAGGGAACTACATGTCCGAGATGTGCTTCCACTGAAGCAGATAGTATTCATATGTTTGCCTCTTGCCCGGTACTTAGGAAAGTTGTCAATGATATCTCAGACTACTTGTCAGAATTACTTAACACAAGGGTAATAATCTCCACTGAGGAGATTATGCTAAGAATAGCTAATCTCCCACGACCGCAAGGTATGTGTGGCCTGATATTTGTTGCAATGGCGGTTTTTAGATTATATGTGGCGTCAGCTTGGCTCGATGCAAATGCTCCAGCCTTTCAACAATGGAGATCTAGATTGCTGGCCACTTGCAGTTTGGAAGTAACTATCTACAAAAGAAAAGGCATTAGTAAACGCAAAAAGGGGATGGCAATATGAATTCCTATATTACAGTGGCTACAAATACAGAACATTTGGGCCTAGAAATATATTCGTATATAAAAGGGGTGTGAGTTTTTTATTTATTATATAACCATGTTAATATTTTGCTCTTTGATGATATATTTACCTGAAATGTAATGTATAGCCCGAAGATATTTTGTATCTAGGTCTGGTCTGAGCTTCGGGGTGGGGGGAGATGGACAAGGGGTGAAAATAAGAAAACAGGACAGATGTGATGTTGGTGTTAATACAAGACATTCTTATCATGTTGATTTGCACTGTCCAATAAAAAAAAAATAAAGAGTCAGGGGTTAGTAGGGACCATTGCAGGGTCAATTTTGACTCCAAAGGCTGTTTTAATTGGCGAGAGACTTTCCTAGGATTCTTGATCTTAAATGAAAGAATCAAATGGTCTGGCCATACCACAGGCACAGGTGGCAAAGCTTCCATGTGAGCACTATTAGAGAATGTGCGTAGGGGCATGAACTAACTGCTCTAGAACTAAGGCCTTTAAACCAGTTGTAAGCTCACAAATTCCTTGACTACCCTTGTTATCAAAATGTAAATTCAGGTCCCCAAAAATTGCAAAGTTTGAATAACGCATAGCATAAGGAGGCAATATTTCTACCAAATCATTAATAAACGCTCTCGCCGGGCGCAATAGGCCATGGGCGGATACGTAGCTCCGCCCATGGCCTATTGGTGTCTGTTACGCGCACCAAAGGCCATGGGCCCGATTGACAGAATGAACTTAAGACTCAATCCTAAACTTACTACTATTTTGGTATTCACAGAATGCACTTACTACTTTTAGCATTCACAGAATGAACTTTCTACTTTTGGTATTCACAGAAGTTAGGATTTTGTCTTCAGTTTGTCTTATCACAAACTTAAGACAAACTTAAGACAGACTTAAGACAAAATCCTAACTTCTGTGAATACCAAAAGTAGTAAGTTCATTCTGTGAATGCCAAAAGTAGTAAGTGCATTCTGTGAATACCAAAATAGTAGTAAGTTTAGGATTGAGTCTTAAGTTCATTCTGTCAATCGGGCCCATGGCCTTTGGTGCGCGTAACAGACACCAATAGGCCATGGGCGGAGCTACGTATCCGCCCATGGCCTATTGCGTGTTCTGATTTAAAAGTACACGCACGCAAAGGCCAATGAAAATGGACCTAGTAAAGAACACGCACGAGCTGCGTGGAATTCATAGGTCCATTTTCAAAACCCCGAGAAAAGGACTCTGACTGCGCGACACTGCTGCGCAGTGTACGCTAGGCCCGAGACCTAAAAATGCCACTTCACACAGCGAAATATGCATTTTAGTTATTTTCACCTGGTAGTCTTTTTTTAAAAATCACTGCTAGCCCCCACCCTTCTGCTCATGTCTAGCTATTCTCAAAATGGCATAGCCCTCCGATAATGCCTCCAGAATGTCTGGCGCTGACTATCCATGCAACCAGGTTTCAACTAAAAACAGCTGTACTGGCTCCTGATCCGCTAATAGCTCACAGACTTCCCTGACTATGTTTGCTTAGAGACCTAGGGACATATTATCAACCAACAGCGATGATTATTGCTAAGCGCATTTAGCGTGGTTTTTCTAATTGTCGGCTATCGCTGGATTTTATCACCGAGATAGCACGTTATTATCAACGCTTATCTCCAAGGCGATAATAAATCCAGCGATAGTGGGGAAATGCGGGAAAATCGCCTGAAATCCAGCAATAAAAACTCAGCGATAGGTGAATCCTTGATAATACGACATTGTGCACTTAGCCTGACAATCCACCTCCCAAAGGATAATATAGCTAAGTCAGGAATGTCTCAGACGTTAGATTACAGTGTTAATGGGGGCTTAGCGTGATTTTAATTGTCGCTACACGGGTCCGGGACATCGTTGTAAATATCGCGAAGCTGCATTAGCAATGTATTCCCTTGAAGTTATGTGAGGAACGCCTACTTTGCATCTCATTAGCGATGCAAAGCAAGGCGTTAGTAAAATGGGTGCTAGCACAAGGAAACACGCGCTAAAGCCTGTTAGCCTGTCCTTGATAATACTGCGATAAAATTATTGCCGCTTTTTGGCCGATAACGGCTGCTAAAGTGTCGATAATGGGCTTGATAATATGCCCCCTACAGTTTAAAAGCAGGCAATTAAAGAATAATTTACGGGTTCTAGGACCCTCGTGATCTTCCCCCCCTTTGCTGCAGTATTAAACGAGAAATGCATGTCCCCCAGCCATTAGCGCCAGTACCTACTTCTATGGAATGAATGCATTACTTATCTACTCCTCCTCTGAAAGTTAAAATCTCAGAGGAAGAGTAAGAAACTGCTCCCCTAGAGTAACGGGCAGGGTTCGTTGTCCCTGGCGCCATCCAGGCGGGGACGCACGCAGACGGGCTTACCTTTGGCGCGGCTATGTAGCTGCCATGATTTGTAGCCCACCTCTAGGGGCGTGGCTAAACTGTGGTTAAACATTTAAAGAACTGTAGGTGTTAAAACCATATTTGTGAATAAATAATCTTATAATATTGTAAAGAATTGGATAAAGTGAGTTACCTCTTTGTGGTAGAGAATGCTCAGAAATTTTAATGGGACAAGCGTTCAAGGTTAACTTCCTCCAGTGAAAAAGAACAGGAAGGGACGTCATACAGTTACACCGGATTGGAGTATGATTGGACTATGTTATGTAATGTTATTTTATTGCTATTTGTAGAGCGCACTGTTACCCATGAGTGTCCTGGCACTGTGAAGTCCTTTTGAGGCTAAAGAGGAAAGGATTGAACACAGAGATTTAGGAGGAGAAAAGCCAGGTTTTAAAGCCTTTCTAAAGGAGAGAAGATTACTCATAGACCTAAGCTGCAGTGGCAGCTTGTTCCAGGCCTTCGCTGCACATGTTACAAAACGTCTACCTCCCCAACAGGCTTTACGCACTCTGGGTACTGATATTGGCTTTGCTTCAGGTGACCGTAGTACTCTTTTTGGTATATAGCATTGGAATTTCTTTTTCAGGAACTCCGGGCCAGTTCCCTGTAGGGCTTTGTGAACCAGGCAGAGGGCCTTAAACTGTATCCTCTTTCTAATCGGCAACCAATGGAGGTTTTTAATCTGCGCCGAGATCGAAGCAAATTCTGATGTACCAGTGAGCAATCTGGCCACTGCATTTTGCAGAAGTTGCAGCTTGCGCAGGAGCCCCTCCTGCCTTGAAAGGTAGAGCCCGTTGCAATAGCCTAACCTAGACAAAGATAGTGAGGTGATTACTGTTTGTATACTATCTTTGGGTAGAAAAGGTATTTTTTTCCTACATGCACTGAGAGTGTAGGCGGTGGTGAAAATAACCACATTCACCTTGTCTTTAAAATTGAGTTTATTATCAATCCAAACCCCCAGTTTTTTTGCTTTGTTCCTCAGGGAAGGAAGGGAACCCAGAGAATCAGGCCACCAGTCTGGAGTCCAGAAGCTGGGGTCGTTATCGAATAAAACCACTTCAGTTTTTCCGGAATTAAGCTTAAGACAGTTCTGTGCCATCCAACCGCCTACCGCTGACATGCATTCTTTATGACGTGTTGCTGTTTCCATCAACGACCCTGGCAATACTGACACCCCAATTTGGGTGTCGTCGGCATAGGAGGTTAAAGAGAAACCAAAGGATTGAATAAGTGGGGCCAGTGATGAGACATAGGTATTAAACAGCGTTGGGCTCAGCGAGGAGCCCTGGGGCACTCCACATGGCAGGCAGAAAGGAATTGAAGAAAATTCCCCAACAGTGACAGTTTGCATTCTGTTGGAGAGAAAGGACAGGGGTCATTAGGCGAGACTGATTTCGTTGTCTTGATAAGGTTTAGGATTTCTGTAGATATTACCTGAGAGAATTTCTCAAGCGATTCCCTGTCGTTTATTTTTAATTGATTTGCGTTAGTCTGGGAGGGAATGCTTTTGCCTGTGGCCTTGGTGAAAGTGGAGAAGATGGATTCCACTTTGCCCAGGAAGACTTGTGCAATTTTATCACATAGTTCCTGACTAGAGGTGACAGTAGGAGTAGCTGGGAGGGCTAGAGATGTGATCATTTTGATTAGTTCTTTGGTCGAGTTTTTCACAAGATTTATACGTTTGGTAAAGAACTCTTGTTTTGTTTTAAATACTAGCTGTTTGTACTGAGCTAAGCTAAGTTTGTATATTATTCTATCACTATCATTGTATTCCTTCCTCCAGTTTCTCTCAAGATGTTTGCAGCTCAGTTTTTGTCTCTGAGTTCTTGAGAGTACCACGGAGAGGATGGCCTTGCCCTATTTGGGTAGAGAATTTTTTGGGGGGCAAGCTTGTCTCCAGCTACTTTTAACCGTTTGGTATATGCTTTTGCCACCTCGTCCAGATTTGTGGGGAAGGAGGGAGCTGTCGCAGTTAACGTCTCGTGCAATTCCTCGGCATTTATTTTATACCATGCTCTACTAACCAGTTGTTTTTTCTCAGGTATTCATGAGTGACGGCTGGGCGTGCTAATTTCATATAGTACTGCCACATGGTCTGACCAGGTGACTGGCAGAGTGCCATTAAAATGTAGTTGTGCTTCGCTTGAAAAGAAGTTGTCTAGTGTATGACCGGCCTTGTGTGTAGCGCCCGTCACCAGCTGCTTTAGACGAGCATTGCTCATCAAGTCTAGTAGGTTACATTTATCGGGGTCAGGGAGTGTTTCCAAGTGAAAGTTAAAATCTCCGAATATGATGTCGTGACCTGACAGTGTGGGCGATGGACAGTAGGGCGCTAGGACCCTGTGGGTCCTCAGGCAGAGTGACCAGGTCACCGGACACCAGATCCGGTGACGACACAGGAAAGGGGACAGATGATGACCATGAGACGGACGGAGACGGACGTGCTGACCGTCAGCTACAATGGGTGCTAACTCGTACTAACAAGCGATGCAAATAAAGAAATGTGAGACCAACCTGAGTCCTGTGTGTGGTGTACCTCCCGGCGCATGACAACAACACGACAACTGGCGACGAGGAGAAACGGATCGACGCGTGGATCGACGTGTGTCCGGCCTGGAAGCGCCGCAAGTGACATGGTAGAAGGGAAGCGCGACGCGGGAGCCCACGAGACAGCGACTGTAAAAAGCTGCAGCAGATTGCGGTAAGCGCTAAAAATAAGCGCGGGCCTTTGAAAGAAGGCGCGAGATCCCGCGAGAGCGTTGGAGAGTCTCGGCGGCCATGTTAGAAGGAGGCGAGCTGAGCCAATGGGCAGTGAGAACAGCGGCGGCGGCCATTTTAAGAACAGGCAAAGCGATTGGGACGGCGAAATTGCGTGGAAAAAGCGGCGGCCATCTTAGATAAGGAAAGAAAGATGGACAATAATGGAGTGGCAATTTTAAGGCCAAATAACATCGAAGAAGGAAGAAAAAAGAAAAGAAGTTGAAATAAATAAAAGGAAGGCAGAAATAAGGAGAATAAAGGGGCACATCAAGGACAAGAAAGGACAAAGACGACAAAAGTAAGATCTTGAAGGGGACATTCAAGAAAAGGTAAAAAAAAAAAAGGAGAGCAGCAATTTCAAAGCTAGGAAAAGGGCAAAGAAGAAGAAGAATATAGGAGAAGGTGAATAAAGGAGAACGCGAGCAAAAAGAAAAGGTAGGAAAAAAAAAAAAAAAGACGATAAAGAAGAAAAGGAAAATAAGCACGGAAAAGGTCGGAAAAGGGAGACAAAGGAAATAAAGGTCGTGATTGAAGAATAAAGGATAAATAACGGACAAAAGAGCGCACAAGTGGAAAAAGAGCAATAAGGCAAAGGAAGATGATGGTGCAATAGAAAAGAGATTACCAGAGAATAACAAAAGGACAAATAGAGAAAGAGAAAGAAAGAAAGAATATATACACATACAAAGAAAGAAGAACAAGAGAGTGGAAAAAGTAAGAGAAGGCTAAATAAAAGACAGAAAAGAGACACAACAAAGAAAAGAAAGGAAAAGAAAAGGAAAGAAAGCAGAACAACAAAGAGAAATAAAAGGACAAAGATCACATGAGGACAAAAAGAAAGAGCAAAGGAGAAGTTACAAGGCAATAAAGAAAAGAAGGAAGAAGAAAGAGGAGTAAAATAACGGAGTAAAATAACGAGGAAAGAAGAGACCAAAGAAAGAGGAAAAAGAAAAAGAGGACGAAAGGAGACACAAAGACAACGAAAAAGAGACACAAGAGAAAAGGACAAGGAGAGCCTAGAAAAGGCTAAAAGAAAAGGAGAATAACAGAAGAAAAGGAAGGAAAAAGAGACACAAGAGAAGAGGACAAGGAGGGCCTAGAAAAGGCTAAAAGAAAAGGAGAACATAAAAGAAAAAGAGAACGAAAGGAGACACAAAGACAACGAAAAAGAGACACAAGAGAAAAGGACAAGGAGAGCCTAGAAAAGGCTATAAGAAAAGGAGAACATAAAAGAAAAAGAGAACGAAAGGAGACACAAAGACAACGAAAAAGAGACACAAGAGAAAAGGACAAGGAGAGCCTAGAAAAGGCTAAAAGAAAAGGAGAACATAAAAGAAAAAGAGAACGAAAGGAGACACAAAGACAACGAAAAAGAGACACAAGAGAAAAGGACAAGGAGAGCCTAGAAAAGGCTATAAGAAAAGGAGAATAACAGAAGAAAAGGAAGGAAAAAGAACACAAAAGGGACACAAGAGAAAAGGACAAGGAGAGCCTAGAAAGAAAATGGGTAAAAAGGAGCAACACGAAAAGACATACGGCAGGAGAAAGAGCAGCAAAGAGAAAGGACAAAGACATGCAATGAGCAGAGCGGACAAGCGCCACCAAGGAAATAAAGGCAAGAGGCACCGCAGGGCCAAGACTAAAAGTGTTGAGACAGAAAGAATATTGACAAGAAGACAACAAGCTCTCCAAAGACTGGCGGTGACGAAAGTGAAAGGATCGATGATAATGGCTGCCTACGACCAACAACGGAAAAAGCAACAGATAGCATTTCAAGGACAGGGAGGGCGAAAAAGGAAGAAATGGCAGCGACACGTGCAGCCGCATGCAAGGTAGAAGACAGAGGACAAGGAAGCGATGGAGACAGTAGATTCACGAAGGACATGCAGTAAACAACAGAGACTAATTGAAGAAATGTAGAATAACAAGTACTCTCTCTCTCTCTCTCTCTCTCTCTCTCTCTCTCTCTCTCTCACTCTCTCTCACTCTCTCTCTCTCTCTCTCTCTCTCTCTCTCTCTCTCTTTCGTTTCACATCCATCAATGTAACTGTGAATGAGGACTATGGTAAACGTGTCACGAACATTTGTTTGCAACAAGGGGGGAGATGTCGTGACCTGACAGTGTGGGCGATGGACAGTAGGGCGCTAGGACCCTGTGGGTCCTCAGGCAGAGTGACCAGGTCACCGGACACCAGATCCGGTGACGACACAGGAAAGGGGACAGATGATGACCATGAGACGGACGGAGACGGACGTGCTGACCGTCAGCTACAATGGGTGCTAACTCGTACTAACAAGCGATGCAAATAACGAAATGTGAAAACAACTTAAGTCCTGTGTGTGGTGTACCTCCCGGCGCATGACAACAACACGGCATATGGTGTGGGCGTTTGCACTTAATACACTTTCCATTATGCTGTCAGCTTGCCTGAGAAATACGTTTCTAGGTCCAGGCGCTCTATGTAATAGAGTGCCTCTGAAAGTAAAATGGTGTGATAGGTAAAAGCAGAAATCAAGAGTTTCGAATCCAAGGTTGATCAGTGGGTTAAAGGATGCCCTGATTGATTTATGATAAATAACCACAAGGCTACCCCCTTTCCTATTGGGTCTATTTAGTGTAAAACACAGATAGTCAGGCGGGGTGGCTTTCATCAAGTCTGGACCAGAGGCCTCATCCGTCCAGGCTTCGGTTATAAAGCCGATACTTATTCCCTCATCCATAATTAAACCTTCACATTCGAAGCTGTGTTTGACCAATGAACGAGCATTAATAAGCACACATTCCCAAACCTGATTGGGCAAGATATTTTTCTCCTTGCTGCTGAGATTGGGCCTGGGTTTAATCGGTTCAAATACCAAATCGGGTAGTTTGATTCCACACCCCTGGCATAGCAACTGAGAGTATGAAGGGCGATTTCACATCTTAAAACATAGGCAGCTGGAGGGTTTATTAAAATTGAGGCTGTGTAACGTCCCACTTGAGTAGGTTATAGTGTTTATCTTGCCTGAGCCAAAATATGCAGGGGGGCTGGTGCTGAACGCGGGCCGAGCGCGGACGGGCGCAGACGGGCTTGCCTTAGGCGCGACAGCGGCGCGCCCGCGTCAGCCTCATTATTTGTATTGTAGCCTCCTCTCAAGATGGCGCCTGCGCATTTAGACTGCGGGGCCCGGGAGTAATTGAAAGAGCGTGTGCAAAATCGCAAATGTCAGGTAAAAATGCAGCTAAATTACCGTTTACTGTTTCAAAAGTTTCAACAATAAAAGCAGTTAAAAACAATTAATAAAACAGGCAATCACATTAGTACCTTTTGAAAAAGTATCTACTCCCGGCTCAAGCCTCAGGAGGACTCTGACTAGCACACTCTCGTTAGCCTCAGTATTTATGCAGTCAGGGGCGAAATGACTAGCCAACTGACCTGCCTCCTTCCAAGATGGTGCCTCCGCGTTTAGACAGTGGGGCCCCGGAGTGATGGAAAGAGCATGTGCAAAATTGAAAATGTCAGGTAAAAATGCAGCTAAATCACCGTTTACTGTTTCAAAAGTTTCAACAATAAAAGCAGTTAAAAACAATTAATAACACAGGCAATCACATTAGTACCTTTTGAAAAAGTGTGTACTCCCAGCTCAAGCCTCAGGAGGACTCTGACTAGCGCTCTCGCGTTAGCCTCAGTATTTATGCAGTCAGGGGCAGAACGACTAGCCGACTGACCTGCCCCCTCCCAAGATGGCGCCTCCTCGTTTAGACAACGGGGCCTGGGAGTGAAAGAAAGAGTGTGTGCAAAATCGCAAATGTCAGGTAAAAATGCAGCTAGACTTCCGTTTACTGTTTCAATGGAGACTCATCCCCCTATGGTTCATGGGATATATAGTCTGTGTTGTTTTTTATTCAATATGTTCTTTAAAGGCTGCTGATTTAATAAAGTGAAGAAAGTAATGCATAGGCTTCACCTCCTTCTCTTTAATAGAATTGAAACTTTCCTTCTCGTTAGCTAGAAATGTTTTAATTGTGCAACTCAGGAAGCGTCTCCGTAAAACCCTGAATGGGACCCATTTATTTATAGAGCCTTCCCAGCAAGCAATTCTAGTTTCCAGGCAGTAAATTCCCAATTCTGGTTGCGCTTAACTTCTTTCCTTCACTACCAGCGAAAAACAGAACCAGAATCTGGAATTCACTACTTCCATTTCTGCACATAATTCTAATACAGGCCTGGAGGCTCCGATTATGCTTCTCATTCTTTACGCTTTAGTCCCAGCAGCCAATCAAGTAAAACTTTATTAAAGCACAGCCATACCTGTGATCACATACAGTCACATGACTAACCATAGAGCCCCAGCCTCTATATAACCTTCTCACAGCCAAACAGCTTCCTCTTTCTTTGCTGCTTTGCAGCAGGTTAAGTACACTACTTTATCATAGTCTGCAGTAATTGCGTATTGCTCTCAATTTCATTAATGTCCATTATTGTTATTTGTGCTTTCACATTGCCTCTTTATATTGTTATTGGTGAATTTACATTGCTTCCTGATATTGCGTTCTTGCCTTACATAGCGGTTCTTCACCATGCTTAAATCACCTTAATTGTTTCACCTTTTCCGTGTTCACGAGCTGTACAGACTCTAGAGAGCTTTCATCCTCCCCTCAGGGCGAATGGCCATCCCAGCTTTCTTCTGTCTAGAGAGAGAAGGGGAGCGAGGACACACAACCATTTGTTGCAGTCCTCTTTGCCGATCCGGCACTTGTGGGCTCTAGTTTTTGGATGCTGGAGACGCGTGTTTTGGTCTCTGCCTCAGCCCTTCGATAAATCTCCCTATTTACGTCCTTGTGGATTAGTTTTCTTCCCCAGTGTTGGAAATAAAGGCATAGGCCCTGCCTAGAGTGATTTGCAGGTCCTCCCTCCACACTTTAATTGTATTTTTAGTTCCACTGCTTGTGGAAAAGCCTGACCTGCCTTCAGGTTCTATTTACTTCCCCCTGATTGCCCCTATGAGTAGGTTGGCCTTTATCCTCCACTGCACTTGATCCTAATTTTACCTCATGAGGCGACTGAATTTCAACTGGACAATCAGTCAAGATGGCACAATATTATGATGATGACATGGAGGACTATTACTAGGATGACCCTTGGAGCTTTTGGAGCAGGACTTGGTGGACGCGCTTGACGCTGGAGTGTAGTAGTCCGTGAACAAAGCCCTAGAGAGGGCCATTGAGCCCCTGAAGCAGCACCTCTCTGGATATACTTCACAGAAAGGTTGGATTCCAGCCTCCCCCTCCCCCCCATTGAAGAGTAGGGGTAGGCAGTCTGCATCCCCAGCCAAGCCTGGCACTAAAACCCCTAAAGGTCCACCATGCACACCACCGAACTACTCTGTACCGACCACCGCTGCATCCACTTCACCTTCCAGAAACCCACCACACACCACCACACCCAACAGATCCCCGGTCACCGCTGGAGTGAAATCACCAAAGACCAACTACATGCAACCCTCGCTCTCAGCCCACCCACCGAACCTTCCAACACCGATGTCGCTGCCCACAACCTCACACCCTGGATCGAGGACTTCGCCAACACCCTCGCCCCACTGAAGAAACCCCCCCACAGAGACACCAGCGGGAGGGCTAGCTGGTTCACCCCAGAACTCCTAGATTTCAAGCAAGCCTGCCGGAAACTAGAGAAGAAATGGCACAGTGAACAAACTCGGACAGCCACGCAGCACACAAGGACGCCGTCCGCAACCACCACCACCTCATCAGGGCTGCCAAGAAGACCTCCTTCAAAGACCGCCTCGGTAACAACGCACATGACAGCAAGGAGCTCTTCAACATCGTGAAGGAACTCTCCAACCCCAGCTCCAACACCAACGACATCCCGCCATCGCAAGCCCTGTGCAACTCCCTCACCACATTCCTCCCCCGCAAGATAGCAGATATCCACAACAGCTTCAACACCCAGACAGCCCCAACAGCAACACAATAGAGCCTCCGCACACCATTGACCACATCCCCTTGCTAGCCTGGACCAGCATGAGCGTCGATAACACCATCAAGACCATGAGAACAATCCACTCCGGCTCTCCGTCAGACCCATTCCCGCATCACGTCTTCAACAAAGCAAGCAGCTTCATCGCACCCCACCTACGCAACGTCATCAATCTCTCCCTTGAGACCGCGACCTTCCCAGAGAGCTGGAAACAATCCGAGATCAACGCCCTACTCAAAAAACCCAAGGCAGACCCAAGAGACCTGAAGAACTTCCGACCCATCTCTCTGCTCCCCTTCCCGACCAAGGTCATCGAGAAAATAAATTTGTTAACAGACAGCTAACCCAATACCTCAAAGAGAACAGAATACTGGACCCTTCCCAGTCAGGGTTCCACAGCAACCACAGCACCGAGACCGCCCTCATCGCCGCCACCGACGACATCAGGACCCTGCTAGACAACGGGGAGACTGCAGCACTCATCCTCCTAGACCTCTCCGCCGCCTTCGACACTGTCTGCCACCGCACACTACGCACACGCCGCAGGGATCCGTGACAAGGCTCTGGAATGGACCACCTCCTTCCTTTATTGGCAGAACCCAGAGCATCCCCCTCCCCCTGTTCTGTTCCGAAGCCTCTGAGATCATCTGCAGCGTCCCCCAAGGATCCTCCCTCAGCCTGACACTGTTCAACATTTACATGGCCCTGCTTGCACACGTTGCCCAACAGCACGACCTTAACATAATCTCCTACGCCGACGACACTCAACTGATCCCCTTCCTCACCAAGGACCCCATCACCACCAAAGCCAACCTCCATGAAGGAATGAAGGCCGTTGCCGACTGGATGAAGATCAGCTGTCTGAAGCTGAACTCGGACAAGACGGAGGTCCTCATCCACGGCTCCAATCCATCAGCCTGGGATGACTCCTAGTGGCCAACGGCACTGGGGGCAGCCCCAAACCCACCGACCACGCACGCAACCTGGGAATCAGCCTCGACTCAACGCTCTCAATGACCAAGCAAGTCAACGCCGTCTCCTCCTCCTGCTTCAACACCCTCCGCATGCTCCGCAAGATCTACAGATGGATCCCGACAGATACAAGAAAGACAGTCACCCAGGCCCTCGTCAGCAGCAGACTCGACTACGGAAGCGGCCTCTACGCGGGGGCCCCTACCAAGCTCATCAATTGACTACAACGCATCCAAAACGCCTCGGCACGACTGATCCTCGATATACCACGACACGGCCACATCACCCCCACCTGAGAAACCTGCACTGGCACCCCGTCAACAAGAGGATATCCTTCAAGCTCCTCATTCACGCACACAAGGCACTCCACAAGACCGGTCCAGCCTACATCAACAGACTGCTCTCCTTCTACACCCCCAACTGCCAGCTATGCTCCGCCGACATCTCACTCACCACCGTCCCGCGCATCCGAACAACAACAACAGGCGAGAGATCCTCCTCCCACCTCGACAGCAAGACATGGAACACCCTCCCACGGAGCCTACGACAGACCCAAGGCCTGCTGACCTTCAGGAGGATACTAAAGATCTGGCTGTTCGATCAGTAGTGGCCCCCACCTCCCCCCCAGCACCTTGAGACCCTCGCGGGTATGTAGTGCGCTTAACAAATGACTGATTGATTGATTGATTGATGCAAAGGGTCACGATTATAGCGCTTCTCCTGGCCCCTCGACTATGGATACGGTGCAATATGACACAACCTCTACTTCCTTGCAGAGCTAAAATAAAGGAGACGACCTAGCTTCTCGCAAGTGCAAATGAAAGACATGCCACACTAGCATGGTATGGCAAGCGAAGGTCCTTATCTTTCAACCCAGAGAGATCAATCACCAGAGATCTACTGTTTGGCTACTACTTCAAGAAATAGCGGATTATGTTCATTCACAAATCAGGCAGAGGTTTGACAAGAAAGGAAGAGCTTGGTTGTGACCCCAGTTTCCCCGACCAGACCTTTGATGCAAGGTCACAGACACCCCAGAAGTAGACCCTACATTAGTAGCATACCTGAAAAAATACTCTAAGGATCCGAAGAGAGGTATTGACCGAGCTTGGCGCAGCTGCCAAGATAAACTTCTAGACGTATCAGGTCCTCTCACTAAAACCCTTGAAATTAGCCTATCACGCTAAAGAGTCTGTGACTGCCAAAGACCCGGAAGTCTTAGTCGGCTGGGCCGAAAAGAGCCATTTGTCAGCTATGAAACGCTAACTGCACCATAGTCAGTGAACGACGACGGTCCATCCTCCTCAAACTCGACCCGAAACTCACTGAGCTTGCATTATCCGAGTTAGGTCCCATAGCGCAAGTCTGTTGTCTGGAAACCCTTTTTGAAGGAACTATTGTAGTTTGTGGTGACTTACAGCAAGGTCCACAAAGAGGATACTATCAGCAAGGTAGAGAGGGAAATCAGGATTCCTCTTACAACCCCACCTATTACCCTTCCCGTCAACAAGAACCGCTTCCGGAGTCTGGTTACACAGGTGAAAAAGTTTCAATTTTCAGAGGTGTTACTAGGGGTCAGAACCACATTATTTCTCCGCAACTGGCAGAGTGTGACACTAAATTCTTGTGCTCTCAAGGCCATTCAAAGCTACAAGCTAGAGTTTTTCAATTCCCCGGGCAGATCTATCCCCCTCTCACAATGTATTTTTCCCAACAAGAGCAAGATTTCATCTCCGCAGAGGTTCAAGCTTTTCTACAGAAAGGTGTTATAGAGGTGTCATGCCCCCCCCCAGACGGTTTCCTGGTGGTATATTCATAGTAAAACATAAAGGAGGCAGGTCCCGCTCAGTATTGAATCTGAGAGATTTCAATGGTTGGGGATCACAAGAGCCCGGGGTTTGTCTTATCATATATCGAAACAAAATCATTATCCTGACACTGAATCATCAATTGGCCCTATCCCATTTTTAGTGGACGATTTTCCTCCTTCAGGATCTGGGCTTCGTCATAAACGTTCAGAAGTCAATCCTGATTCTCTCGCAGCAGCTGGAGTTCTTGGGTTTCCAGATAGATTCCCTTTGGTCCTGACTAATCCTGCCTCTCCAGAAAGTCTGAAAGATCAAGAAGGAATTGAGGTCAACGTTGAACAAACAATCTGTATCCTTGAGGTCGATATCCAGCATTGTGGGCCTGTTAGCCTCATTGATCCAGGCCATATTCCCCAGTCCTCTTCATAAGCAGGCTCTTCAGAGGTAAACAAAATGAAACATTTCTGAAAGGGCCTCAGTTATTCAGAGCAGATTCCTCTTTCAGAGGAGGCGAGGATGGAAATGTCTTGGTTAGATCACATGGAACACTGGAATGGCACAGTGATTTCTGGGTAAACCCCAGAGATAATATTAGAGTACGATGCCAACCATTGGGGTTGGGGAGCCTGTTTTGGTCTGATATCCACGGGAGGTCATTGGTGCAAAGCAGAAACTGGATATCCACATCAATTGCTTGGAACACCTACTGAGTTCATTCCCCTGAGAAGTACAATTGTTGTATGCTTCTTCGTATGGACATCTTGGCGGTACATTATATGAACAAGTTGGGCGGGGCAAAATACAGTCTTTTGCGGAGATAGCCAAGGACTTTTGGCACTTATGTGTCTGGCATCAGATATCTGTGGTAGCAGAATATATCCAGGCCATAGCAATTTTGTTGCAGACTGTCAGTCTTGTCATCTTTGGGTCTTTAGCGGTTGGAGACTTCATCCCAAAGTATTCCTTGCCCATAAAAGTCAGTGGGGCCCTCATTTGGTAGACCTTTTTGCATCTTGCCTCAACCAGCAGCTTCCGAATGATTTCAGTTAGCGTCCGGATCCGGAAGCCCAGGCCACAAATGCGTTTCTTCAGGATTGGTCACCCTTCCTGGGATACACCTTTCCCCCAATTCATGATGATTCTCAGGATGTTGGCGTAGTTGAGACAACAGGGGGCAGAGTTGATCTTGATAACTCTGCTTTTGAGAGTGCATTTGTGGTTTCTGGTAATTTTTGGACTGACTTGTGCCTGTCCGATTCGGATTCCATTATGTTGGAACCTCCTTCTGGAACCAGCGGTCCTTCCACATCCATTGATCCTGTCGGATCATCTCTCTCTAGTGGCTTGGAGGGTTTCTAGCAAAGACAGAGTCTCCCGAGCGAGCCTTTCTCAAGAGGCTAATGCTATCATCTGTCAAACTGGTCATTAGGCACGCACAAATGATACACGTCAGCTTGGAGACGATTGTGTAATTGGTGCTGTGCAGATCCCATTGGAGTGGATTGTACTTTGGTCAGACATTTTTTTATCCTCCTTGGCATCTGCCGGAATGGCGTATCATTCAGTGAATAATTTTAGGTCCGCTATTTCTTCGGGTCACTTGCTGGTCGATAGTAAACCCGTTGACGAATATTCTATAGTATGTAAATTGAAAGGTATTGACATGGCAAAGCCCCCTCAGTCTAAATATTCTGTTTCAAGGGACGTTAACATAGTCCTGCGATTTTTAGGTTCTTGGCCAGAAAACAAATATCTCTCTCAAAAGTAACTCTCAGCCATATTGACCATGCTTTTGTGCCTGATCTCATGTAAGTGTGTGTCTGACGTACGAGTTTTAGATCTAGTACGTAAAGTTTTCTCTCCTTAGGGTGTTACTTTTTCTATTTCACGACAGGCTAAATATAATTGAAGGTCAGTATCTTGTCCGGCTTTACCGGATAATTCTAAACTTTGCCTGGTGCATTGTCTGAAAATGTATGAGGTGACTACCACTACATTTTGTTCAGATATGTGGGGGGTCAATTGTTGATTGCTTTGCAAAAGTCTTTTTGTGTGGTGGCGTCTGGTGGAGTCTTCTGAGTGAAGCTGGCAGTTATACCTCTGTGTTTGACTTCCACTCATCTAGTGGGGCAATGGCTTCAACATCATTTGCTTCTGGCTTCTCATTTAAATGATATTCTCAAAGTGGCTGATTGGTCATCAAAATCTTTTTATTATAAGCCTATTGTGGATGTTGCTTCTGTGGTAGTGTCTCAGCCTTAAACAAGCATAATCCTTGCCTCCAAGATCCAAGTACGTGGAAGGTACAAAGATGCACAGTGGAAGCAAGTACATGTAGTCCACATTTTTTTTTTTAACAACATAATTATTCTACATGTTTATACAAAGCAATACACAAAGATTGGTACATATCTATAGTGAAAATAAATGCTTATATACAGAGGGATATGCTGTAAACTTCTCCTTTGTTATAACACTAGATTGCACCATATATTGTAGGAGTCTGGGTCACATTTAGACTACACATGACCCCTAACTCGCCTGCTAGCACCAGATTTCACAGACTGCAATGGCAGTCCCAATTCAAGGGGTCTCTCATGGGTGGGATAATGCATGCTTTAGCCTATGGTGGACCCCTGGTGTACCTATGCCCTGGGTACCACTGTACCATATACTAGGGACGTATAAGGGTACACCACTAGCCAATCTGGTGTGTAACTAAGTACTCACCAAGTCCAATTTAAGGGAGAAGCACAGCGACTGGGTCTGATTAGCAGTGTCTCAGTCAGACTAGTCAATAAAACATAAAGACACCAGCAAAAAGTGGGGGCGATCATGAAAGCAGATCCTACCTTCCTACACTTGACAATGGGCATCACCTGATGATGATTTTGGACGTATACTCGCTATTTCCATTGGTTGAGGATCTCTCATCTACCACTCAAGACAGATGGCCTGGTTTAGATCTTAACTGCAAACACAACAATGATGGACAGAATGTGGATCAATGTCACACATTCACCCCAGTCCAAAGATCTGGGCCCAAATCCATTGTTTTTCCACTCCACACCACCCTGGGTTAGACAATGGCGATATGCAAATCAGCGCTGACCCTGTGCCTTGTGGGAACAGTCCAGTCCGAACTACAAAAGCCATGTCCTTCCCAGAACGGAAACAAGCATCCGAGGACCGGCCCGGTTTCGAGGTAACACCTCTCTTCAGCCCGGCTAGCCTGATTCCAGTGGTGTGGAGTGCCTGGGACTCACGTCTGAGCATCCCCAGTACACATACAGCCTGATTCATGTACGGGCCGTTTTGCGTGTCCCTAATAGCGATTTATAGCGACTCGCTATAGAGGAAACGCAAAACGGCATTCATGTACTTTTCGGGGAAAAAATAGCGACTCGCACGCGGGCGCTAAAGCCGTTAGCGACCAACTAAAAACGCAGAAAAATCGCTATTCCCGGCTACCTGCGATCGGGATTGCGACTCGCAATCCCGTGCGATCGGGATTGCGACTCGCAATCCCGTGCGATCGGGATTGCGACTCGCAATCCCGTGCGATCGGGATTGCGACTCGCATTCTCGCGCGATCGGGAAAACGGGAAGACGCATTCCGAGCACCGTGATGACATCACATCCAGGAAGCAGGCAGTTCCCACCCCCAAACACCACAGTGACGCTATCCTACGAGTGTGCACGTCGGAAAGCAGACGCCTAACCAGCGATAGCGACTCCAGAAACGCCTGAAATAGCGACCGCCATGTCTGAGGAACCTGTCCCTGGCCCCAGCAACAGCGCAGGACGAAAGCGCAAGCTCAAGTTCTCAGAGCAGGAGCTCGAGAACCTAATTGAAGGGGTGGTGGCCAACCATGACAGGCTGTTCGGCCTCAACTCCAGGAAGGTCCCAGAGCAGGACAAGCGGAGGATCTGGCTGGGAATAGCCTCCAGCGTAAACTCGGTGGGTGTGGCCGATAGGTCATTGGAGGAGCTAAAGAAGCGCTGGTATGACCTCAGAGGTCGTGCCAAGGAGAGGGTGGCGGAGCGCCTTGGTGAGGCATCGGGCACTGGAGGTGGCGGACCGACAGTCCCACCCAACACACCCCTGGAGGACCAGGTTGAGAACACCTTGGAGAGGGAGGCGTGCGTTGGCGTGAACCCTCTGGACTCCTCCCGCCCCACCCAAGACACCCAAGGTAAGTGGCATGCGACTGCGACCCTGTCCCCTATGACCGTCCCTGACCAAATAGGCTCACTCATTGGCCCTTAGTCATGCCTATGTTGTGCATCAGGAAATGCCCTGAAGCATTGTGGGAGATGTAGTATGTCCACAATGTAGTAGTACCACAATGCAGCCAGAAAGGTTCCAAAGTACGCAAATCCACAGCCATCCAGGGAATGTCACCCAGCATGCATGTAACATCTGCACGTCTGACAGTCACATGCAACTAATGAGTATCCACTTACCCTCACAGGTGGCGCAGATAGCAGTGACAGCGAGAGGCTGCAGATTGATGAGGAGGCCCAGGAGGAGGACTCACAACCCAAAACCCAGGCACCAGCCCCTGCCGCTGCACCAATACCAGCAGCCAGGCCCCCCACCGTACCTGCTCCTGCATCTGCCGCTGCACCAACACCAGCAGCCAGGCCCCCCACCGTTGTGGCCCCTGCAACTAGCATCCCACCGGCAGCCAAGGCCAGGCCCCCCACCGTAGCTGCATCTGGATCTGCCGCACCACCCGCAGCCAAGGCCAGGCCCCCCACCGTAGCTGCATCTGGATCTGCCGCACCACCCGCAGCCAGAGCCAGGCACCCCACCAATGTGCCTCCAGTTCCTGCCGCACCAGCAACACCTGCTGCGACACCACCTGCAGCTCGTGCAACGAGATCTGGGACTGCGACAGCGGCAACACAGCGGCCGGTCAGCAGGAGGGGCAATGGGCATCTCCATGCCTGTATGAGCGTCGAGCGTCGCATGCTCAGAATCCACCAGCGCCAGTCGCAGCAGCAAAGAGCCATCCAGCTCCAGCTGCACAAAATTGGCCGCAATGTGGCGGGAGTTGGAGACAGGATGGACCGCATGACGGCGGCCATGTGCCGCATGACTGCAGCCATGGAGGAGAACACTGCTGCGCTCATCAAGCACCGCAGTGTAGCAAGCAGGCGCCACCACCAGCTAATGAGCCGGCTGTCGTCCTATAGTAGGTCGAATAATGTGGCAGCAAATGCCACCACCCAGTTGTCGCGGCGCTCTCTCACCCAGCAGCACCAACTGGTCCAGTGCTGCGAGGACATAACCAGGGTCCTGGAGCACCTGACCACCGCCGTGACGGCACTTCACACACCTGTGCTACCGGCCACTGTAGGGGGAGACGATGCCAGTGAGGGTGCCTCCAGCGTGAGCAGCCAATCTGCCACGCAGGTCCCGCCACCTAGGCGCAGCACCAGGGCAACGCCTGGTACAGCTGCCCAGGATGAGGATGAGCCTCACAGGCGCCTGGGCATTACGCGCCGGAGGCGCCTTTGACACTGTCTGAGGGACACTGCCACAGGCTGACGCTAAGCCTGCCAAGAACCTTCTTCACACTGCAGTATGCAGGAATACTGTAATTTGTAAATAGTTGAAACCATAACCTTTTTCTTGTGAATGAAACAAATACATTTATTTTGCTGCACACATTAGCCTTGTGTAATCATTACATTTTGCATGCAATTGTGATATGTGGGTTGGGGGAAGAGGGTGGGCTAGAAATTGTTTGCTGTGATGTGGTTGCGACGTCTGTGGCCTTCAGCTGGGTTCTCCCCGCGTGCATGGTGCGCATGTGCTGGTGGCCGGTCGTCCCCCTCAGATTCACTGCCTGAGATGTCAACAGGTATCCGGCGCTTGGTTGCAATGTTATGAAGCATTGCACAGACAGCCACAATGCGGCAGCACGCTGCAGGACTGTAATACATCGCCCCACCTGTCTTGTGCAGAATACGGAACCTGCTCTTGAGCAGGCCAAATGTCCTTTCTATACAGTTCCTTGTCCGGATGTGCGCAACATTGTAGCACCGTTGCTGAGGTGTGGCAGGGTTGAGGTAAGGGGTCAGGAGGTATTCCCGTAGGGCGTAGCCACTGTCACCTGAATGAGAGGAGCAGATGTTGATTGCCTGTGCAGCGCAGTTACTTCATAGCAATGTGACATTGTCGACAAAGTGTACTTACCAAGTAGGTGTCCTTCCCCAAACTCTCCCCTGAGCAGTCGTGTGTGGAGTCCGCTGTGCCTGAAGATAAAGGAGTCATGGGTACTCCCTGGGTACTGGGCCACAACGTCAGTGATGATGGTCTTGGCATTGCAGACATCTGTATGTTGAGGGAGTGGTAGGACTTCCTGTTGCGGTACATATACTCCGTGGCAGCTGGTGGGCAGATGGCGACGTGGGTACAGTCTATGCAGCCGAGGACATGGGGAAAATGGGCGACATTGTAAAATTGTAGTTTTGTCAGGTCCAATTCCTGTTGGCTCGTGGGAAATGTGATGTGGCGGTGGAGCTGGCTGAGCATGGCGTCAACAAAAGTGTGGAGGCAGCGTGACATGGTGGGCTGGGATATCCCCCCAGCAGCGGCTACTATGCCCTGGAAACTGCCGGAGGCCAGGAGGTGCAGGCTGCACAATACCTGCACATGTGTGGGCACAGAATTGTTTCGCCTTGTTGGGTGCTGCATAATGGGGTTGAGTTCTTGTATCAGCCAGGTGATCATTTCCCCATTCAGCCTGTATTTAGCATAAATCTGTTCTCTGGTTTGGCCCAGCAAGGTGACCCGCTGCCGGTAAATCCTTTCCTGCCTCATGCGTCTCCTCCGTGCTGCTCGCTGTAGCCTTCGCCGCCTCACCACCATGTACATCCCTGGCATTGTGGAACGCCTAATGCTGCTGCTGAATGTCCTTATGTGTGATTGGTCAGGCCTGGACCTGTTGGTGATTGGCCAACAGTTTTTCAAATTTTACTTAATCATGGCTTTTATGGCTACCACCTGCTTTGAGTTGTCCTTAAATTGCGCCGCGCAAACGTGCAAATTTGCGCTTTTTCGCTATTGTATTTTTTTCATGAATGCCGATTGAGACAATATTGCGTTTCGCTATTCATTTCGCAGATTCCGTGGTTGGTCGCTATTTCCGTATCGCTAATGCTCGACTACCCGGAGTCTGCGACTATTATAGCGTAATCGCTATTTAAATCGCTATTCTGTGTTTGCGAATTCGCTATTTTGTACTTGAATGCCGATTCCGTGTTTTGCACCCGCAATTGCATTTTCGCAGCCATTGCGGGCGCAATTTCGCTTCATGAATCAGGCTGTTAGAGCGGTAACTGCAAACACAACAATGATGGACAGAATGTGGATCAATGTCACACATTCACCCCAGTCCAAAGATCTGGGCCCAAATCCATCGTTTTTCCACTCCACACCACCCTGGGTTAGACAATGGCGATATGCAAATCAGCGCTGACCCTGTGCCTTGTGGGAACAGTCCAGTCCGAACTACAAAAGCCATGTCCTTCCCAGAACGGAAACAAGCATCCGAGGACCGGCCCGGTTTCGAGGTAACACCTCTCTTCAGCCCGGCTAGCTTGATTCCAGTGGTGTGGAGTGCCTGGGACTCACGTCTGAGCATCCCCAGTACACTTAGAGCGGTAACTGCAAACACAACAATGATGGACAGAATGTGGATCAATGTCACACATTCACCCCAGTCCAAAGATCTGGGCCCAAATCCATCGTTTTTCCACTCCACACCACCCTGGGTTAGACAATGGCGATATGCAAATCAGCGCTGACCCTGTGCCTTGTGGGAACAGTCCAGTCCGAACTACAAAAGCCATGTCCTTCCCAGAACGGAAACAAGCATCCGAGGACCTGCCCGGTTTCGAGGTAACACCTCTCTTCAGCCCGGCTAGCTTGATTCCAGTGGTGTGGAGTGCCTGGGACTCACGTCTGAGCATCCCCAGTACACTTAGAGCGGTAACTGCAAACACAACAATGATGGACAGAATGTGGATCAATGTCACACATTCACCCCAGTCCAAAGATCTGGGCCCAAATCCATCGTTTTTCCACTCCACACCACCCTGGGTTAGACAATGGCGATATGCAAATCAGCACTGACCCTGTGCCTTGTGGGAACAGTCCAGTCCGAACTACAAAAGCCATGTCCTTCCCAGAACGGAAACAAGCATCCGAGGACCGGCCCGGTTTCGAGGTAACACCTCTCTTCAGCCCGGCTAGCTTGATTCCAGTGGTGTGGAGTGCCTGGGACTCACGTCTGAGCATCCCCAGTACACTTAGAGCGGTAACTGCAAACACAACAATGATGGACAGAATGTGGATCAATGTCACACATTCACCCCAGTCCAAAGATCTGGGCCCAAATCCATTGTTTTTCCACTCCACACCACCCTGGGTTAGACAATGGCGATATGCAAATCAGCGCTGACCCTGTGCCTTGTGGGAACAGTCCAGTCCGAACTACAAAAGCCATGTCCTTCCCAGAACGGAAACAAGCATCCGAGGACCGGCCCGGTTTCGAGGTAACACCTCTCTTCAGCCCGGCTAGCTTGATTCCAGTGGTGTGGAGTGCCTGGGACTCACGTCTGAGCATCCCCAGTACACTTAGAGCGGTAACTGCAAACACAACAATGATGGACAGAATGTGGATCAATGTCACACATTCACCCCAGTCCAAAGATCTGGGCCCAAATCCATCGTTTTTCCACTCCACACCACCCTGGGTTAGACAATGGCGATATGCAAATCAGCGCTGACCCTGTGCCTTGTGGGAACAGTCCAGTCCGAACTACAAAAGCCATGTCCTTCCCAGAACGGAAACAAGCATCCGAGGACCTGCCCGGTTTCGAGGTAACACCTCTCTTCAGCCCGGCTAGCTTGATTCCAGTGGTGTGGAGTGCCTGGGACTCACGTCTGAGCATCCCCAGTACACTTAGAGCGGTAACTGCAAACACAACAATGATGGACAGAATGTGGATCAATGTCACACATTCACCCCAGTCCAAAGATCTGGGCCCAAATCCATCGTTTTTCCACTCCACACCACCCTGGGTTAGACAATGGCGATATGCAAATCAGCACTGACCCTGTGCCTTGTGGGAACAGTCCAGTCCGAACTACAAAAGCCATGTCCTTCCCAGAACGGAAACAAGCATCCGAGGACCGGCCCGGTTTCGAGGTAACACCTCTCTTCAGCCCGGCTAGCTTGATTCCAGTGGTGTGGAGTGCCTGGGACTCACGTCTGAGCATCCCCAGTACACTTAGAGCGGTAACTGCAAACACAACAATGATGGACAGAATGTGGATCAATGTCACACATTCACCCCAGTCCAAAGATCTGGGCCCAAATCCATTGTTTTTCCACTCCACACCACCCTGGGTTAGACAATGGCGATATGCAAATCAGCGCTGACCCTGTGCCTTGTGGGAACAGTCCAGTCCGAACTACAAAAGCCATGTCCTTCCCAGAACGGAAACAAGCATCCGAGGACCGGCCCGGTTTCGAGGTAACACCTCTCTTCAGCCCGGCTAGCTTGATTCCAGTGGTGTGGAGTGCCTGGGACTCACGTCTGAGCATCCCCAGTACACTTACAGCCTGATTCATGTAGGTAAATTGCACTCGCAAAGGGCCAGATTCTGAGAATCTGGCCCTTTGCGAGTGCGATTTTTGCATTTGGTATTCATGATACCAAATGCAAAAATCGCTATGTAAGAATTCGCATATTTGCGTGGAATGGCATTTAAGGAATCTCTAATAGAGATTCCTCAAATGCTATTCATGACACAAAACAAAATAGCGATTTTGGACTTTTGGGGCCGCTATTTACCGACAGGTCAGACCTGTCGGTAAATAGCAAAAACTCAGAAAAATGCTTTTAAAAGCATTTTTCAAAGTTGCATGTAGCACACACACATGTCCTTTGGACATGTGTGTCCGCAACACCTGTCCAAAAGTGCATTTTAGGGGTGCTACAGGGCGTCCTTTGGACACCCCTGGCACCCTTAAAATCGCTATCTCAGTTGCGAGTAGCAAATTGCTACTCGCAAATCCCCATTCATTCCTATGGGCCTCTTGGCCCATAGGAATGAATGGGGAGTATTTGCGAGTAGCAAATTGCTACTCGCAAATAAAGAACATGTAGGAATCGCTATTTAAGTAGCAATTCCTACATGAATGCCGTTTTGCGTGTCCTCAATAGCGAATCGCTATGATTCGCTATTAGGGACACGCAAAACGGCATGTACATGAATCAGGCTGTTAGAGCGGTAACTGCAAACACAACAATGATGGACAGAATGTGGATCAATGTCACACATTCACCCCAGTCCAAAGATCTGGGCCCAAATCCATCGTTTTTCCACTCCACACCACCCTCGGTTAGACAATGGCGATATGCAAATCAGCGCTGACCCTGTGCCTTGTGGGAACAGTCCAGTCCGAACTACAAAAGCCATGTCCTTCCCAGAACGGAAACAAGCATCCGAGGACCGGCCCGGTTTCGAGGTAAAACCTCTCTTCAGCCCGGCTAGCTTGATTCCAGTGGTGTGGAGTGCCTGGGACTCACATCTGAGCATCCCCAGTACACTTAGAGCGGTAACTGCAAACACAACAATGATGGACAGAATGTGGATCAATGTCACACATTCACCCCAGTCCAAAGATCTGGGCCCAAATCCATCGTTTTTCCACTCCACACCACCCTGGGTTAGACAATGGCGATATGCAAATCAGCGCTGACCCTGTGCCTTGTGGGAAGAGTCCAGTCCGAACTACAAAAGCCATGTCCTTCCCAGAACGGAAACAAGCTTCCGAGGACCGGACCGGTTTCGAGGTAACACCTCTCTTCAGCCCGGCTAGCTTGATTCCAGTGGTGTGGAGTGCCTGGGACTCACGTCTGAGCATCCCCAGTACACTTAGAGCGCTAACTGCAAACACAACAATGATGGACAGAATGTGGATCAATGTCACACATTCACCCCAGTCCAAAGATCTGGGCCCAAATCCATCGTTTTTCCACTCCACACCACCCTGGGTTAGACAATGGCGATATGCAAATCAGCGCTGACCCTGTGCCTTGTGGGAACAGTCCAGTCCGAACTACAAAAGCCATGTCCTTCCCAGAACGGAAACAAGCATCCGAGGACCGGCCCGGTTTTGAGGTAACACCTCTCTTCAGCCCGGCTAGCTTGATTCCAGTGGTGTGGAGTGCTTGGGACTCACGTCTGAGCATCCCCAGTACACTTAGAGCGGTAACTGCAAACACAACAATGATGGACAGAATGTGGATCAATGTCACACATTCACCCCAGTCCAAAGATCTGGGCCCAAATCCATCGTTTTTCCACTCCACACCACCCTGGGTTAGACAATGGCGATATGCAAATCAGCGCTGACCCTGTGCCTTGTGGGAACAGTCCAGTCCGAACTACAAAAGCCATGTCCTTCCCAGAACGGAAACAAGCATCCGAGGACCGGCCCGGTTTCGAGGTAACACCTCTCTTCAGCCCGGCTAGCTTGATTCCAGTGGTGTGGAGTGCCTGGGACTCACGTCTGAGCATCCCCAGTACACTTAGAGGGGTAACTGCAAACACAACAATGATGGACAGAATGTGGATCAATGTCACACATTCACCCCAGTCCAAAGATCTGGGCCCAAATCCATCGTTTTTCCACTCCACACCACCCTGGGTTAGACAATGGCGATATGCAAAACAGCGCTCACCCTGTGCCTTGTGGGAACAGTCCAGTCCGAACTACAAAAGCCATATCCTTCCCAGAACGGAAACAAGCATCCGAGGACCGGCCCGGTTTCGAGGTAACACCTCTCTTCAGCCCGGCTAGCTTGATTCCAGTGGTGTGGAGTGCCTGGGACTCACGTCTGAGCATCCCCAGTACACTTAGAGCGGTAACTGCAAACACAACAATGATGGACAGAATGTGGATCAATGTCACACATTCACCCCAGTCCAAAGATCTGGGCCCAAATCCATCGTTTTTCCACTCCACACCACCCTGGGTTAGACAATGGCGATATGCAAATCAGCGCTGACCCTGTGCCTTGTGGGAACAGTCCAGTCCGAACTACAAAAGCCATGTCCTTCCCAGAAGGGAAACAAGCATCCGAGGACCGGCCCGGTTTCGAGGTAACACCTCTCTTCAGCCCGGCTAGCTTGATTCCAGTGGTGTGGAGTGCCTGGGACTCACGTCTGAGCATCCCCAGTACACTTAGAGCGGTAACTGCAAACACAACAATGATGGACAGAATGTGGATCAATGTCACACATTCACCCCAGTCCAAAGATCTGGGCCCAAATCCATCGTTTTTCCACTCCACACAACCATGGGTTAGACAATGGCAATATGCAAATCAGCGCTGACCCTGTGCCTTGTGGGAACAGTCCAGTCCGAACTACAAAAGCCATGTCCTTCCCAGAACGGAAACAAGCATCCGAGGACCGGCCCGGTTTCGAGGTAACACCTCTCTTCAGCCCGGCTAGCTTGATTCTAGTGGTGTGGAGTGCCTGGGACTCACGTCTGAGCATACCCAGTACACTTAGAGCAGTAACTGCAAACACAACAATGATGGACAGAATGTGGATCAATGTCACACATTCACCCCAGTCCAAAGATCTGGGCCCAAATCCATTGTTTTTCCACTCCACACCACCCTGGGTTAGACAATGGCGATATGCAAATCAGCGCTGACCCTGTGCCTTGTGGGAACAGTACAGTCCGAACTACAAAAGCCATGTTCTTCCCAGAACGGAAACAAGCATCCGAGGACCGGCCCGGTTTTAAGGTAACACCTCTCTTCAGCCCGGCTAGCTTGATTCCAGTGGTGTGGAGTGCCTGGGACTCACGTCTGAGCATCCCCAGTACACTTAGAGCGGTAACTGCAAACACAACAATGATGGACAGAATGTGGATCAATGTCACACATTCACCCCAGTCCAAAGATCTGGGCCCAAATCCATCGTTTTTCCACTCCACACCACCCTGGGTTAGACAATGGCGATATGCAAATCAGCGCTGACCCTGTGCCTTGTGGGAACAGTCCAGTCCGAACTACAAAAGCCATGTCCTTCCCAGAACGGAAACAAGCATCCGAGGACCAGCCCGGTTTCGAGGTAATGATCCAGCGGCCTATAGAAAATATATCATAAACAACGCTACCCAACTTCATAACCTATAAACAAATTCTACACTAATTTATGGACCCATTTATAAACATGACATATTTGGGCCTACTGAATCAGGTGGTCAGGTCTAATCTATATACACTCTATTTACAAACTATATATATTTTTATACATCTGCGGAAAGAAAATTGTCATTATAACAAATCCAAATTATTTAAACGACCACCATTTGGCGACGTGATCTAGCTAAAAGTAACCTGCACTTCTGAATAATCAAGACCAGCTTGTTTGTCAAAAGTAAGATTTTATTTACTAAATTATGGTATTTCAAATTGTAGTTTTATAAACGCAATTTTATTAGCATTAAAGTAAACATGATTGTAAAGAGTCATGAGAAAAATACAATTTAAGCAAGTGAATCAAAGTCTAAGTAAATATTAAAAGTTTAGCATTTCTAAAACCTAAGTCCCTAGCTAAGCTAAATAAATGGAAATTAAAGTAAAGTTCTTTGAGGATTCTTACGTGCTCCACGCAAAGTTCGACAGCACTTCACCCTCATCGGAAAGTCAGAAAGCAGCAGCCAGCCCATCCCTAAGGGCATGACTTTTTATACCTTTCTATGCTAGCTAATCTAAGCGAAGGAAAGTTTTCATAAATCCACGATGTCCCATTGGTTGAGAGTGACAAGTGACATGTCACCCACATTTCAAAACTTCCATTAGGTCACATTTCTTAAGGACCATTGTCTTTTCCGAATGCAACCAAGAGCTTCTTTGGTTTGCAACATTTGTAAATTAATGTTCTCGCAGCGTCCAATTCACTTCCGCGGATGCCAAGTTAGAGCTGACAAAATTGTCCTTTATCACTTGCTTCCGACCTTGGCCACGTCCGACAAAATGATGACAGCACATTAGAATTTGCTTAGTGAATGCAGCTTTGACGAACACTTTTTCAGAATGGGCATCTCGTGACTTTTGCAGAAGTAAATTTCAGCTTTAGCAAACTCGAACAAACTAGGCCCAAAAGCAGGCAACTTATGCTTTCTAGTAATAAACAAACACAAGAAAAGTATTAATGTAAGAAATAATGTTGATTATGTATCCACCCTAGGTTTACTAATTAATTAACCCTCCCAATTAGTCTAATGTTACCTAGCAAATGCAAACAATTAAAGCAGCATTTATATCTACCAGTCTTCATGAATCCATGAAACTTATGTGCACCTAGAATAGTATAAATGACATCACATAGACAAGGAAAAGCAAAATAAGCACATGCTTCTTTTAGGTTTGCTGCAGTTAGTAATGACAAGAACGAAAACAACAAATTATTTTATTATTTTGCACGAACAAAAAGATGCAACACTTATGCACGTTTATGAGCACACATGTTAGTCCCCCCATGTGTAAAGTTTAATCTAGATTATATTAGCACAACACATCAAAAATCATTAATTTTATTATTCATGTTATGGAAATGTGACTTCGCGAGTTTAAATAAAATTTTATTTTCTATCTCGCTCCATCAACTCCCTCATCTGGTGATTAACAAATCACCACACCACCACCCAAAATTTGGTAATTTAAACTTCCGAGAAAGTGATTCAAATTCATTTGTGTCAGTTATCCTAAAAACCTGTGTCTGCATAATCCTCGGAATTTGCATAACGTTCTCTATGTAACTCCTGTAACTCAATCTCCCTTTCTTCTTCTTTTCTAAGTTTATAGATCCTTTTCTTTTCTTTCAACTGCTTCTTTCTTTTATGTAACAAACAACCTATTTTTGTCAAAATGAAAATAAATACTATTATAATCAAAGGTGCCAAAATCTTGCCAAGAATTGAGCTTCCAATGTCATGAAACCAATTTCTAATTGCTAGGAATCTTTTTGAAAGTTTTTCTGTGAAATCATCTTCTTCTAAAGGAATTATCTCTGAATGCATTTGTGTAATATTCTTAATGTACATCTCAATATTCTTACTTTCATCAGGTATATATGTGCAACAATGTTGTACATGTAAAATGCCACAGACTCCTCCCTCTTTTGCTAGGAGTATGTCTAAAGCAAGGCGATCTTGAATTACCATGGATCTAATTGCTATTACTTCAACATTCACTAATTGGAATCCATCAGCTGTATCTGTTGACAATCTATCAACAATTGTGGACAATTTTCTGATTCTCCCTGCATTTAGGGTTATACCAACAAAAGGTATTACAGCTTGAAAAATATCTCCCAGAACTTCTGTGAAAGTTTCTCTTTTGACTCTGTTTACATAATTATGAATTTTAAACAATCCTTCTGGATCTCTGTCAACATGAAACACTTTAGGAAAAACAATTCCCACATAACAAGTTCCATACCAGTGGTCTGGAAGGTTGTAGTAGGCTTTGTCACCACAAACAAAATAAATCCCAGGGAAGATTGGATCTTTTCCACCTTTAAATCCCCAACCTCCCAAAATCTGATAAGTATCTTCACAGTTACTTGCACCTACAAAATAATTATCAAAAAGTGTATTATCTCTTCTAATGCAAAGCTTTCCACTAACTGGTTTATCTATGTGAATTGCAACATTTTCAAGCATTTTGCCATTTAACTTCTCATCCTCTTTTTGCCAAAATTTTGACTTAGTCTGCTTGACTAATTCATTCCTTTTGTAAATTGCTCTCCTCTCCTCAACCATATTCAAAAATTTCTTTCCCTCAGCACTTAATTTGCAAGTTAAATTATTCTTGTAAGCATACTCATAAGTGAGTTCATTAGTAACAAGGAAAAATTCTCTCATTTGTTTAGCTTTCTTATGCTTATTTAAAGCATTCTCAATCTTTACATTTGCAAAAATCTCGTCAAAATCTGAATAGTAATATTCTAATCTTCTAGTTTGATAAAATAAGCTAGTTAACACACTACATGTTACACCATATGTAAGAGGAAGCATATTGTATGTCACTCCCTCTGAAACAGAAGCAGGTAACTTGACACAGACGTAGCAGTCTTTTGCATCCATTACCTTGACATATTCACTTAAAAGCTTTGTGAATGTATTGCTTGAAAAATCACTAATAGATTTATCTTGATGAATGTTAGGCTGATGATCAATAACTTTTGCAGATGTACTATGTTTAGTTTGACTAACCAAAGCTTTACTTGTCATGTTAACTTTGTGTAATTCTCTATTCATCTCTAATGGGATGATCACAGCTAAAACTAACCAGAGCAGAATTAAAATGAGCAGACATACCAGAGTCATCTTGCAACATCTCTTTAAAACAGAACACCTTGAAGTGCTCTCCTTAACATAAGGCATTTTTGGTTAGTTTTGCCTCAAAATTAAAAACAAAATTTATTTTAAAATTTCTAAGAAATAAACTCTATTTTATTTATACCCCCCTTTTAAAATAATTTTATTTTTAAAACCTTAAACAAGATTTCTTCGACCTTATGTCACACATAGGTTTCCTTCAACTAAACAGTTTTTCTTCGACCTTGTGTCAACTAACAAAATTTCTTCAGCCTTTTGCCAAATTAAAATTTCTGTACTTCAATCATTGTCACTAATTTCCTCTATTTCGTTTTCTTCTTCACTACTACCATAAATGTCGATAACAGGTGGAATTACTAAATAAGTCCACTCAGGAGACTTGTATTTCTGGTTTGGCCTTACTATTCTTTTTCCTTTTCTCGACACCACTTCAATTTTCCTTCCAACTCCAACTTCTTTTCCAGGACTCTTCTGACTACTGATTTCTTCAACTTGCTCTTTAGGTTTCTTGATCAACCTTACTCTTAATCTTCCACCATGCCAGTAGTCTGCTTTTCTCACGTACTTCTTCTTTGGTTCAGAATTATTTGATTCTGACTTCCAAGTCCTTTTCTTTCTGTTTTCACTTTCACCATCCACGTCACTTTCTTCAGTTTCGTAGTCTGAAATTTCAATTGACTCAGGAACTTCTCTATTCGGCAGTTTTACTCCTTCAGGAACACCACTTTGTTTTCCAACACTGGTACTTGGTAATTCGTCTTCTTCCTCTTCTTCAATTACCCCCAACTTCCCAGAATTTGGATTTCTGTTCCTTACTCCAGAGCTTATTTTCTGCTTTTCGATACTCTCCTGGTCTGAAACTTCTTTTTGTTCTGCTTCTCTGTCTTCAACAGAAACAACCGAATCCTCAGTTATCTTTCCTTTTAACAGATTCTCTTCACCTTCAGAATCTATTTCAATAATTTCCAAGTCTTTTCTTGTCAAATTTCCATTCACGGGCACAGGTTCCAGATGTCGACTTCCCTGTCGATCTTCAGAATTTGGATTTATTTCACCTTCTGTTTCACCTTCTGCTTCAGAATCAGAATCATCTGTGGTATCACTTTCAACATCAGAACTCTCAGGAGTTGGTACTGGAATAGTATGACTAGGATGAATCCAACGTTTCAATCCTCTGCATTTTACAGCATTAGTAGTGATCAAAATTATTTGCCTAGGTTTTTGCCATCTAGGAGCCAGACAATTTCTTCTCCGATGTACTTTTGTTCTGACCCAATCACCAGGCCTCAGATCATGTGTCAAAACTTTTTCATCTGATTGTGCTTCAGTTCCCACCTGATTAGATACAGAAGTCACTATATCAGATAACCTTTTACAGTAATCCAAAATAGCACTGTCATTTATGCTCAACAATTTACCTACAGGTACAAAAGCTTGCCTCATAACTCTTCCCATTAAAATTTCATGAGGACTCAAACCTGTCTTTTTATCTGGTGTACTCCTTAATGACATCAAAACAAGTGGAAGAGCATCTGTCCACTTTACACCTGTTTCAAGACACATTTTTCCAATTCTGTTTTTAATTGTTCCATTAATCTGTTCAACTACCCCAGATGCCTCTGGTCTGTATGCACAGTGTATCTTCTGCTCAATACTCAAAGCTTCACAAATTAATTTCATCAGTTTGTTATCAAAATGGCTTCCTCCATCACTCTCAATAGTGACTGGAAAACCGTACCTTGGGATGATTTCTCTGAGCAGCAGTTTTGCTACTGTAATTGAATCACAATGTCGTGTAGGAAAAGCTTCTACCCATCTTGAAAATAAACAAACAATCACAAGAACATATTTTAAACAATTGTGTAGGGGCATTTCAATGAAGTCCATCTGTAACCTTGTAAAGGGACCACCCTCTCGACCAATTATTCCTGTCCCCACCACAGATTTTCTGTTTGGATTCATTTGTTGGCATGATAAACACCTTTGACAAAAAGATTCTGCAATTGTTCTGAATTTAGTATTGAACCAAGTTTCTCGGAAAAGTCTAATCATAGAATCTCTTCCGAGATGCGCTGGACCATGATATAATCTGGCCATATCAGCAATCAAGCAATTTGGTAAGACCACTCTGCCATCTTTGTAAACCCACACTCCATCTTCATCACGTGGTCTACAGTCTGATCTTAACCACTGATCTTTTTCTTCATCATCTGCTTCATTTTGTAAATCTCTAATCTCATGCCATGTTTCTACAACTGTTGTTAGCATTAATGAATTTGAATCAGTTTCTTTACTCCTTTCCCGATTGTATGCATAACCTTTTCTTGCACAGAATTTTGCCGTTTCATCTGCAAAGGCATTGCCTTTAGAGATATAATCCACTCCTTTTGTGTGGGCTGCACATTTAACAATTGCGATTTCTTTCGGCAATTGTATTGCTTCAATTAATCTCCTAATGAAAACTGCATTTTTAATCGGTGAGCCTGCTGATGTCATATAGCCTCTCTGAGACCATAGTTGTCCATAATCATGTACAACTCCATACCCATACTGACTATCAGTAATGATGGTAACTCTTATATCCTTTGATATTTCACATGCACGAATCAAAGCAATCAATTCAGCCACTTGTGCTGAACGAACTCCTTCAAGACATGATGCTTCTTCAACATCTGCAACTGTACAGACTGAATATGAGGCTTTCAAGACACCTCCTTCGGATCTTAAACATGAGCCATCTACAAAGTAGACAAAATCCGATTCAGACAAAGGTCTATCTTTGATGTCTTTTCTTGGTTTAGTGCAGAATTCCATAACATCTAAACACTCATGTTCTGTTTCAATGTCATCAATGATTTCAGAATCAGGCAGTAATGTAGAAGGATTCAGATTCAAACATCTTGAAATCGAAACATTATCTGCTCCTAGTATGATTTTCTCATACTTTGTCAATCTGCTACTTGTCAAATGTTGAGTTTTACCTCTTGTCAGTAATATTTCAACTGAATGAGGCACAAAAACTTTCACAGGAAATCCCATAATGATTCCCTCACTTTGTTCAAGACTAACACTTGTAGCTGCAACTGCTTTCAAGCAACCTGGTAATGCTTTTGCAATTGGATCAAGAACTGCAGAGAAGTATGCAATAGGTTTCTTTAAATTTCCATGTCTCTGTATCAACACAGACAATGCACATCCTTCTCTTTCACTACAATACAGCTCAAAATCTTTCTCATAATTTGGCATACCTAAAGCAGGAGCTTGGCATAAGCTCTTTTTCAGGTTCTCAAAAGATTCCATTTCAGCATCATTGAGAATAATTGTATCCTTTACATCAGACTTTGTCAGTCTCTGTAGTGGTTTCGCAATTACTGAGAATCCACTTATCCATTGTTGACAGTAACCAACCATTCCCAAGAACATTCTGACCTGTCTCTGTGTCCTTGGAGGTAGCATTGCTTGAATCATTTTTATTCTCTCAACTGTTACCTGTCTTTTTCCTTTTGCAATTCTGTGACCAAGATATTTTACTTCTTGTTTGCAAAACTGTAATTTTCCTGGAGACACTTTATGTCCCTCTTCTGCAAGATGATTCAACAGTATTATTGTGTCTGTCACACAATTTTCTCTTGTTTTAGCAGCTATCAACAAGTCGTCAATATACTGCACCAATGTAGACCTACCAGGTAAGTCTAGGTTTTCCAAAGACCTTTTCAACAATTCATTAAAGTTTGAAGGACTCTCTGTATAGCCCTGAGGGATTCTACACCATCCAAGGGTCCTACCTTGAAATCTGAAAGCAAAGATTTCATAACTATCAGGATGTAAAGGAACTGTAAAGAATGCGTTGCAAAGATCAATGACAGTGTACCATTCAGCATCATGTGGAATTTGGTACAAAATTACTGCTGGATTTGGAACCACGGGACAACATGGAACGACAATTTGATTAACCTTTCTCAAATCTTGTACGATTCTAAATGTTCCATTTGACTTTTTAACTCCCATAATTGGTGAATTACAAGGACTACTCTCCATTTCTTTTAATACACCTTGTTTGATGAATTTTTCAATTATAGGCGTAACACCTTCAATTGTTTCTGCTTTCATTTTATACTGTGGAATGTTTGGAAATTCTATTCCCTGTTTCAATATAATTTTTACTGGATCTATGTTTTTCATTAGACCCATCTCATTCCCAGAAAAATCCCATATTTCAGATTTCACTGTTTCTCTGAGCTCTTCAGGCAAATCTTTCTTTTCCAATGCAGGAAACAATTTTGTTTCTTCTGCTTCCATCATCATCATTGTCATCCTGTACAAACCATCTTCCTCCATTGTTTGTAACTCAACCCCATCAGGTGAACAATATATTCTGCAATTCATTTTACACAGAATGTCTCTGCCTAACAAATTCACTGGACTACTATTACAAACTACAAATCTGTGTTTGTCTCTGTAATTTCCAATTTCAACTGGAACTGGATCAGTTAAGTCAGTTTTAATTTGCTGATTACTTACTCCAACAACTTGGATGGTATCCCCAGAGAGAGGTAGGTTTTCAATTTCCACTGATCTAACAGTAGAACGGGTAGCACCAGTGTCCACTAGAAAAGTGATGTCTACATCATTAACTTTCCCGTTTACAAATGGACCAGACTGGTCAACCTCAAGAGTGGCTCCAACAACACACTCTTCCTCCTCTCCCGGGCACCGTCAGCAATAATCATCAGAATCACTGTCTTGACTTTCTGTTAACAAAAATTGTTGTGAAGTATTTTGCATTTGCACTCTTTGCTGCTTTTGCTGTTTTTGTGGTTTTATTACCTGTTCATTTCCCTGAAATCCCACGTTTGGATTATATTTTTGAACTCCCCCACAATTCGGAAAAGGTGGTTGTGGCAATTGATCCTGACGGTTATTCACCTGTTGCTGTTGCTGTCGCTGAATGTTTAACTCGTTTAACCCCTGTTGCATCTGTAGCTGTTGCTGCAGGTCAACACCATTCTGCATCTGTGGATTCAATAAGGGATTCTTTAAATTTTTAGGAGGTTTAGGACACTCGTCTCTCCAATGTCCAAATTCTCCACAATTAAAACAAGGTAATCTTTGTTTCATCTCCTCAATCTTTGGGCTAAATTTTCTCGGAAAAGTATTACCTTTAAGCTTTCCTTGAATCTGATTTGTATTTCCAGTTTGAACAAAGTTTGTGTTCTTATTACCCATGCTGGCAATTTGTTGCTCAGCCACTTTTACCTGAGCCCACATGGCTTTCTCTTTGAGCTTCTTTTGTCACACTTCCAACTCATCACTGCAATATTTAGCTTTTCTCAGAATATCATCTACAGAAAGTGATTGCCATCCTACAATACTATTCCTGATCATGTCTGCAATTTCAGGTTTTAGTCCATAAACAAATCTATAGACAAAATGACTCATATCTTTTTCATCCAGCTTTTCATAGCCACTGTATTGTTTAAAAATCAACAGTAGCCTCTCATAAAAAGAATGAACTGATTCTTTTGTTTCCTGATTTGTTCTTTCTATTTTAACCCAATCAACTTCTTTGGGTGGAATTTTGTTTTTCATCCAAACAATCACTTTTTCGTAAAAATCCATTACTAGAGGATTTGGAGCACCTGTTTCTTTGATTCGCTCTGGTTCTGTTTTTGGCCAACTTATTGATATTTTGCATTCTGTCCAAAGATCTGATGGAACGACTATGTCGAAAAATCCATCTAAATCAATCCACAGAACTTTTGACACTTTGATAAACCTATCCACTTGTCTATACCACTCCACTGGTTTCTCCCTCAATTTTGGAAAGTCATTTGTAAACAACAGTATGTCCTGTCTCGACCAAGGGACATGAACATATCCTCCACCTGCAATCTCTCTCATTGGAAATTGTTTTGACAATTTTTCCAATCTTTCATCTTCCTTCTTTTTCGTCCATTTTACTCTCCACTTATTGAGTTCTCCCAGCTTTTTGATGTAAACAATCAAATCTTTTATATGTAGTATTCTTCCCATTGAGTTCAAACTCTCAATGTCACTTTCTGAAAAGTCTAGTCTGTAATGTTTTGCAAAATTCTTTTGTTTACTCACATCAATTTCTAGTTCTGCTGCTAGATCCTCTAATTGATCATATTTATTCTTTGTTTTCCACTGAATACTTTTGCAAATGAATAGTAGTTCATCATCTCGATAGTAATTTAAACTATCTGGACCAATAGTTCCAATTATTAATTCTTCAATATTTGCTTTTAGTTTGGCCACATCAAGTTTTGGTGTGGTCACTCTGACTTCAGGACTCCCTACATCTGATATAGCACCCATTGGTGTTTTTGGAGATAAATCCTCATTAAAAGTTAAATCTGGCATTCTTGATCTTGAAGAGTTTATTTCAGAAATGTCTGAATAAAATTTTTCAGCAACCTTTTGAATTTCTGTATTTAAAGGAATAGTTAACCCTGTCTTGCTTGATTCTCTTTGATCAAATATGGGTTGAACAGGACCAATCGTTACTGGAACTGTCACAGCTTCCATGCCTTTTGTCATTCGTCTAATTAATTCTTCTTTAGATTTTAAATATTCAGCAGAATCAACAGCTTCGATATTTCTTGCCTCTCTTGCATAATCTTTTGGAGCTTCCCTTGCTCTTGGAGTCATTGCAAAATGTCTACCTTCATTTCGAGCATTATCAAATTCTGGCCTTCTAGGAGTTTCAATATTTTCGCAATTATTTGGATAAAGTTTAGGAGATTCATTAATAGGAGGTGCACTCGGTGAAGTTTCTGTAGAAACCACCGGAGTAGACCATGATCTAGGAGGTCTTAAAGGCTGATTCTTTCTAGCTGTAGTGTATATTTCTTCCATAACTGCATCTTCAGATTCACTTTCTATAGATTTCCCAGCAGGAGTACCCATAACCATTTCCTGAATTAAATATAATCCTTCACTCATGTTTCCCTGCCTCCACATTCGCAACCTATCTTCATGAGTATCTCTTCTCCATGCTGGAGGTTTAGAAGGTCTTTTAATTCCACTGGCTTCTCTTTGTAACTGATACATCTCATCTTCCCACTCAACTAAAGCTTCAAATTGAGTTGGTCTCGGCTTTGGAATAAGAGCATTCATTTTCTCTCTTAAATTTCTCAAGACTTTTACATTAAATGAACCATCATCAGGCCAAGTTAAAACACCGTCGTTCTTTGTATAGCGTTTCCAGCTATCAAACCATAAAACAGTATGATATCCATATTCACCTTCCATATACGCTGCAGGTGTTTTATACTTATGAAGTAATTTACCACCTCGCGTTTCGATTTTCTTGTCAGGCGAAAATAAATTTTTAAATTTCTGAAATAATGTTGGCTTTTTCTCAATATGTTTAAAATGATAACTCATTTTTAAGAGTTAAATCTAATTTACAAAATCGTTCGTAAAATATTTCCGGGATGTTCCGCAAAACAACCAATCCTTGCGCGAAACACACTAACAAGCCAATGACAGTTGAGCTACGTCACTTTTCTGCTCAACAAATAAAATGGAGTTTTTCTGAAGGACCAATCAGCTTACAGGTCGTCAGAGACTCAAGAACCAATCGGATTACAGTCTGTGACGTAGGTCACCCAATCCCAGCGCGGCTCTGTGACGTACACAGCAGCTGCGGTTTCTCGTTTCTCACTCCTGGCGCTTACCCCTCCTTCACAAAATCTTTTCACAGCGCCATTTTAAGAACACTTTTCAGTGTAAATTAATTCTTAACAATGACAATAAGGACTCATCTGTTTGTTTCACTATTTAGGATAGTTTACATACATTCAAGTATCCACACTTCGGAATAGTCGGCGCTATTCACACTAAGGATAATTTTCAATTGTCAGTAGAGTAACCCTTACCCCACCCTTCTAACACGTAAAATTATGAACTCGTTTTCCTCTGAACGCACCGCGAAGTGACAGTTCTAAGAGTTCCACTTGAACATAAATTACAAATCAAACTCGCACTTTCACACGGAAAATTCCCTAAATTCAAACACACATGAAATCCGTACAGGACTCTCACCTGTTTATAGAAATCATGCACCGTTGGCAAAATAACGACGTTATCCGTACAGGGCTCTCACCTGTTTATAGATATAAAACATGTACCCCTACAGGACTCTAACCTGTTTATAGATAATCATGTACCGACGCTACTTTACCCTTCATTCGAGCATGGATATAACTAATACTTTTATCACAGTGAGTTTTATGGAAGGCGCTTTGTCCCTATTCTCATGCTGCTCTAATTTCTTAGAAAACCCTCACTATACAAGATTCACACCTAGCCCTAATACTGTGCTGCACGGCGACAACACTATGGTACACGGCGATACCACTTGTGATACACGGCGATATCACTGCAAACAGAACAGATGACTTGCGTGACTAATTTCTCGCCACACAATCTATACCGGTATAGCTTATAGATAGCACGAAAAACAAACTTAACATGTGTTAAAACATCAATCCTATTTCCATACTATAACACCTTAGTAACCCTTAGCAACCAACATATTACCTTGGTTACCCTTAGCAACCATCAATTTCTGCTACCAGAGAATTGATCCAGCGGCCTATAGAAAATATATCATAAACAACGCTACCCAACTTCATAACCTATAAACAAATTCTACACTAATTTATGGACCCATTTATAAACATGACATATTTGGGCCTACTGAATCAGGTGGTCAGGTCTAATCTATATACACTCTATTTACAAACTATATATATTTTTATACATCTGCGGAAAGAAAATTGTCATTATAACAAATCCAAATTATTTAAACGACCACCATTTGGCGACGTGATCTAGCTAAAAGTAACCTGCACTTCTGAATAATCAAGACCAGCTTGTTTGTCAAAAGTAAGATTTTATTTACTAAATTATGGTATTTCAAATTGTAGTTTTATAAACGCAATTTTATTAGCATTAAAGTAAACATGATTGTAAAGAGTCATGAGAAAAATACAATTTAAGCAAGTGAATCAAAGTCTAAGTAAATATTAAAAGTTTAGCATTTCTAAAACCTAAGTCCCTAGCTAAGCTAAATAAATGGAAATTAAAGTAAAGTTCTTTGAGGATTCTTACGTGCTCCACGCAAAGTTCGACAGCACTTCACCCTCATCGGAAAGTCAGAAAGCAGCAGCCAGCCCATCCCTAAGGGCATGACTTTTTATACCTTTCTATGCTAGCTAATCTAAGCGAAGGAAAGTTTTCATAAATCCACGATGTCCCATTGGTTGAGAGTGACAAGTGACATGTCACCCACATTTCAAAACTTCCATTAGGTCACATTTCTTAAGGACCATTGTCTTTTCCGAATCAACCAGGAGCTTCTTTGGTTTGCAACATTTGTAAATTAATGTTCTCGCAGCGTCCAATTCACTTCCGCGGATGCCAAGTTAGAGCTGACAAAATTGTCCTTTATCACTTGCTTCCGACCTTGGCCACGTCCGACAAAATGATGACAGCACATTAGAATTTGCTTAGTGAATGCAGCTTTGACGAACACTTTTTCAGAATGGGCATCTCGTGACTTTTGCAGAAGTAAATTTCAGCTTTAGCAAACTCGAGCAAACTAGGCCCAAAAGCAGGCAACTTATGCTTTCTAGTAATAAACAAACACAAGAAAAGTATTAATGTAAGAAATAATGTTGATTATGTATCCACCCTAGGTTTACTAATTAATTAACCCTCCCAATTAGTCTAATGTTACCTAGCAAATGCAAACAATTAAAGCAGCATTTATATCTACCAGTCTTCATGAATCCATGAAACTTATGTGCACCTAGAATAGTAGAAATGACATCACATAGACAAGGAAAAGCAAAATAAGCACATGCTTCTTTTAGGTTTGCTGCAGTTAGTAATGACAAGAACGAAAACAACAAATTATTTTATTATTTTGCACGAACAAAAAGATGCAACACTTATGCACGTGTATGAGCACACATGTTAGTCCCCCCATGTGTAAAGTTTAATCTAGATTATATTAGCACAACACATCAAAAATCATTAATTTTATTATTCATGTTATGGAAATGTGACTTCGCGAGTTTAAATAAAATTTTATTTTCTATCTCGCTTCATCAGTAACACCTCTCTTCAGCCCGGCTAGCTTGATTCCAGTGGTGTGGAGTGCCTGGGACTCACGTCTGAGCATCCCCAGTACACTTAGAGCAGTAACTGCAAACACAACAATGATGGACAGAATGTAGATCAATGTCACACATTCACCCCAGTCCAAAGATCTGGGCCCAAATCCATCGTTTTTCCACTCCACACCACCCTGGGTTAGACAATGGCGATATGCAAATCAGCGCTGACCCTGTGCCTTGTGGGAACAGTCCAGTCCGAACTACAAAAGCCATGTCCTTCCCAGAACGGAAACAAGCATCCGAGGACCGGCCCGGTTTCGAGGTGAGATGAGAGGTGTTACCTCGAAACCGGGCCGGTCCTCGGATGCTTGTTTCCGTTCTGGGAAGGACATGGCTTTTGTAGTTCGGACTGGACTGTTCCCATGGGGCACAGGGTCAGCGCTGATTTGCATATCGCCATTGTCTAACCCAGGGTGGTGTGGAGTGGAAAAACGATGGATTTGGGCCCAGATCTTTGGACTGAGGTGAATATGTGACATTGATCCACATTCTGTCCATCATTGTTGTGTTTGCAATTACCGCTCTAAGTGTACTGGGGATGCTCAGACGTGAGTCCCAGGCACTCCACACCACTGGAATCAAGCTAGCCGGGCTGATGAGAGGTGTTACCTCGAAACCGGGCCGGTCCTCGGATGCTTGTTTCCGTTCTGGGAAGGACATGGCTTTTGTAGTTCGGACTGGACTGTTCACATGGGGCACAGGGTCAGCGCTGATTTGCATATCGCCATTGTCTAACCCAGGGTGGTGTGGAGTGGAAAAACGATGGATTTGGGCCCAGATCTTTGGACTGGGGTGAATGTGTGACATTGATCCACATTCTGTCCATCATTGTTGTGTTTGCAATTACCGCTCTAAGTGTACTGGGGATGCTCAGACGTGAGTCCCAGGCACTCCACACCACTGGAATCAAGCTAGCCGGGCTGATGATAGGTGTTACCTCGAAACCGGGCCGGTCCTCGGATGCTTGTTTCCGTTCTGGGAAGGACATGGCTTTTGTAGTTCGGACTGGACTGTTCCCATGGGGCACTGGGTCAGCGCTGATTTGCATATCGCCATTGTCTAACCCAGGGTGGTGTGGAGTGGAAAAACGATGGATTTGGGCCCAGATCTTTGGACTGGGGTGAATGTGTGACATTGATCCACATTCTGTCCATCATTGTTGTGTTTGCAATTACCGCTCTAAGTGTACTGGGGATGCTCAGACGTGAGTCCCAGGCACTCCACACCACTGGAATCAAGCTAGCCGGGCTGATGAGAGGTGTTACCTCGAAACCGGGCCGGTCCTCGGATGCTTGTTTCCGTTCTGGGAAGGACATGGCCTTTGTAGTTCGGACTGGACTGTTCCCATGGGGCACAGGGTCAGCGCTGATTTGCATATCGCCATTGTCTAACCCAGGGTGGTGTGGAGTGGAAAAACGATGGATTTGGGCCCAGATCTTTGGACTGGGGTGAATGTGTGACATTGATCCACATTCTGTCCATCATTGTTGTGTTTGCAATTACCGCTCTAAGTGTACTGGGGATGCTCAGACGTGAGTCCCAGGCACTCCACACCACTGGAATCAAGCTAGCCGGGCTGATGAGAGGTGTTACCTCGAAACCGGGCCGGTCCTCGGATGCTTGTTTCCGTTCTGGGAAGGACATGGCTTTTGTAGTTCGGACTGGACTGTTCCCATGGGGCACAGGGTCAGCGCTGATTTGCATATCGCCATTGTCTAACCCAGGGTGGTGTGGAGTGGAAAAACGATGGATTTGGGCCCAGATCTTTGGACTGGGGTGAATGTGTGACATTGATCCACATTCTGTCCATCATTGTTGTGTTTGCAATTACCGCTCTAAGTGTACTGGGGATGCTCAGACGTGAGTCCCAGGCACTCCACACCACTGGAATCAAGCTAGCCGGGCTGATGAGAGGTGTTACCTCGAAACCGGGCCGGTCCTCGGATGCTTGTTTCCGTTCTGGGAAGGACATGGCTTTTGTAGTTCGGACTGGACTGTTCCCATGGGGCACAGGGTCAGCGCTGATTTGCATATCGCCATTGTCTAACCCAGGGTGGTGTGGAGTGGAAAAACGATGGATTTGGGCCCAGATCTTTGGACTGGGGTGAATGTGTGACATTGATCCACATTCTGTCCATCATTGTTGTGTTTGCAATTACCGCTCTAAGTGTACTGGGGATGCTCAGACGTGAGTCCCAGGCACTCCACACCACTGGAATCAAGCTAGCCGGGCTGATGAGAGGTGTTACCTCGAAACCGGGCCGGTCCTCGGATGCTTGTTTCCGTTCTGGGAAGGACATGGCTTTTGTAGTTCGGACTGGACTGTTCCCATGGGGCACAGGGTCAGCGCTGATTTGCATATCGCCATTGTCTAACCCAGGGTGGTGTGGAGTGGAAAAACGATGGATTTGGGCCCAGATCTTTGGGCTGGGGTGAATGTGTGACATTGATCCACATTCTGTCCATCATTGTTGTGTTTGCAATTACCGCTCTAAGTGTACTGGGGATGCTCAGACGTGAGTCCCAGGCACTCCACACCACTGGAATCAAGCTAGCCGGGCTGATGAGAGGTGTTACCTCGAAACCGGGCCGGTCCTCGGATGCTTGTTTCCGTTCTGGGAAGGACATGGCTTTTGTAGTTCGGACTGGACTGTTCCCATGGGGCACAGGGTCAGCGCTGATTTGCATATCACCATTGTCTAACCCAGGGTGGTGTGGAGTGGAAAAACGATGGATTTGGGCCCAGATCTTTGGACTGGGATGAATGTGTGACATTGATCCACATTCTGTCCATCATTGTTGTGTTTGCAATTACCGCTCTAAGTGTACTGGGGATGATCAGACGTGAGTCCCAGGCACTCCACACCACTGGAATCAAGCTAGCCGGGCTGATGAGAGGTGTTACCTCGAAACCGGGCCGGTCCTCGGATGCTTTTTTCCGTTCTGGGAAGGACATGGCTTTTGTAGTTCGGACTGGACTGTTCCCATGGGGCACAGGGTCAGCGCTGATTTGCATATCGCCATTGTCTAACCCAGGGTGGTGTGGAGTGGAAAAACGATGGATTTGGGCCCAGATCTTTGGACTGGGGTGAATGTGTGACATTGATCCACATTCTGTCCATCATTGTTGTGTTTGCAATTTCTGGTTTAGATCTTAGCAGATAGGTTACTTCATCACAACGATGAAAGAAATCCCGCCTATCGAAATATAAATCCCATTATGTCCTATAAGTTTTATATTTTGGCGGAAGGGATATCCGTCACCATTGTGGCAGAGTAAACTGTCCGCCAAGATCTAAAGCAGTCCCAGAGTCATTGAGAGACTAGATGGCATCTTTGCGAAATGGGGTGTTCCAGCCATATTGAATCTGCTAATGGACCGCCGCTTAGCAGTCGAGAGGTTATAGAATTCTTAGAGTATCTGAATATAAAGCATCAGAAGAGCTCACCTCTGCGGCCGCAGGCAAACGGACTTCTTGTGTGATTTACGAGTACGCTAAAGAAAGTTTAATCGTTTATCGTTCAAAACATCACTAGACCACAGTTGAAAGTCCGGGAACATTGATGTCCAGGAAAGCAATGGCAACCAAGATAGCTCAGTGGATCAATCAGATGCAAAAAGACAAGAACGCAACCAGCGAGAAGGACTTGGTTCATAAACAAAAGGTGAAAGAGTATGCTGACAAAAGACGACATGCGAAGAACACCATCTGCACGAAAGAGGATCGCATGCTTGCCCTCCAGATGCGGAATAGAAAATCTGATGCTCTATTTGATGCGGAACGTTTTTGAGGGGTGTCTACCAAGGTACACATGGTGACTGCACAGCACCCTGAGAAGTCTATTACCAGAGACTTTTCTCACTTTCCGCGTTTATCTCATTGTTCATCCGATCTACATGTTGATGTAGAGACTGGTCCTGGAGCAACAGGGACTGCTGTCGCCTTTCCACCGTCAACACAGATCCTGGATATTGACGGTGACAGTTCCCAATTTCAAATAACAAGATCAGGTCAAACAATTTTAGGGACAAAAAGATTGATTAAAGAGATTTATTTTTATATATAAACATATATTTTGTACACATTTAAAATTTTTCATTTAAAAGAGGGGGAGATGTTGGGGCATATTTACAATCGAAGTGGCGGAGTCCGGCCTTAGCCTACTTGGCTTAACGCAGCGCTTCACCACTTCTTAACCATAGGGATGCACCATATTTACAACAATAAACACAGCAGCCCTGTGGTTCCCCCTGCGCTGGTGCTAAGGTTAGCAGCCTAGCGTCAGGGCATGCCCCCTTGCACCATAATGTAAGGGTGTCTTTGTTGCAGGGGAAGATTGTTTAAATTGTGTTTTGTAACTTCTATTTTCTACTGCTTAATGCAGGGCACATAGAAGTTGCAAAACATCATGTTTTTTAATGAATGTTTATGTGTAGGAAAAGACACCTCCCTGCCCATAAACAATCAATGGCGTTGTTCTGTTTCTATGTGTGCTGCACAACGGAGCACACATGGAAACAGCAAGGAGAAATTAAACATTTATCCTCGCTGTACCAGATAAGACCAGGTTTTTCCTGGTCTTAATTTTGGTGCTGCCCCATATTTACGCCACCCTTGTAAATATGGGGCAGCATCAAAATCAATGGGTATTGTGGTGAAACTCCCACCTCAACACCCATTGCCCACCTCTTTTATGCTAATTATAGCGTGAAAGGGTGCCATATTTATGAGGCAGCGTTAAGCCACATTAAGTGGCTTAACGCTGCCTTGTAAATAAAGCGAAGCCCCTATCATCACTACAACGCTGTGAAAAGTGACGTTGTGGTTGCAATAGGGGCTTGTAAATATGCCCCGTGGTGTATTGCAAGTTAGCAAAGATGGAACACTTTTGACTCCTGGTGGACTCCGTAGAAATGGGACTTAAGTTTTAGAGCAGAATGCAATGAACGCTGATTTAGAATGTTGAGTTTGCAGATACATACAGACGAGTAAATACATGGAATGCTAAGCTCTGTGTGTGGCGTAGTCATTGGTGGGTACCCAGGCTGGGGAGGACACTACATCCATGTGATAAGACTCTAAAGCCACAGCAGTCAGGCTGCTTTATGGGGACAACACAGGGAGACCAGAGGATTCAGAGGGGAACGAGGCCTCAGCAATGCATGTCTTCTCACAACAATCTATGAATTGGCTTCTTCACTATTCATGCTTACTGTGTTCTGCACAGGAACAATCATCTTTTTAGGGGTCATATTGGAGCCTTGCTCTCTGTTATCAGTGATACTGGTTGGTCAGGAAGCAGGTACAAGTCTCATATCTTGTCACAGTGCACAGGTATTAGTTCCTCCTGGGCCCTTGCATTTTAGCCGGATCAGAATACAGGATTGGTTGGTGGACTGCGAATCTATCAGCTTTGTGTTGGCCTGCAGGAGTGGCCCTTGAGTTCAGTCATTTGTTCAGTTGCCTCTGCTTTCCAGCCACAGGCTGTCCTGTTGTAATTTTCTTTATCCTGTAAAGGGATCACAAATAGCTTGTTTAGATCCTTTGCAAGTTATATTGATCCAAACCAGACACATCTGCTTGACTTTAGAAAGGCTGCAATTAAGAGGGATTGAAGGAGGTGAGCTGCATAAAGGTGTATGCCTGGATTGAGAGACAACAGAGTTCTTACTACCACACAACCTATGAGGTACACTACAACCTTTGACGCTACATACAGTCAGGGGAAGCCAACTTGGGGCACCCCGCCTGTGTTAAAGCAATACCCTCCGTCACATGGAGTAGGTTGTCATTCCCTGTGGTATGAGTTTGAAGACATATTCCCAACAATCGTAGCACAAGTGCCTCCACCCATCAGTTATGCCATAACCTGGTCATGAGACAATCAGTGCTACTACCACAGTCTCAATAACAAGCGCCCTGGAATAATACCGATGATTTCCACACTCAGCAACTACCAGCAGTGTAGGTACATTCTGCCCCATGGGCATCTGTCCTAACCCATACCAGTGTGTGCCTCACTGGGGAACCAGTGGTTTACAACCATTACAACGAAACTTTTACCACGCAGTGCTGTTACAATGCAGGTTTTAATACGCATACCATTACAACACATTACACTGGGGGGCGCTCTAGGATAGGGAATACGTTTAATTTACTATCCAACACCTTCCCTTCTATCCACGGGGACTGGAGTCGGAATAGTAAATTAAACTATTCACTATCCAGCACCCCCAAGTGTAATGCATTGTAATGGTATCCATAGTAAAACCTGCATTGTAACAGCATGCGTGGTAAAAGCATGCGTTGTAACGTCATACATTCGAACCAGTGCCCAATCGTAGCTGTGAGTTCTGCCATGGCGGCATCATTAATGAACAGTAGTGGCGTGTGATGCTGTAGGAACAGCTACACTAGCAATAGCAGTCAACTCTGCCACAGTGATGTGCCATGCCTTTGGGGCACTGGTCACAAATTAACAAATATTGTGCTCTCATGTGGACAGAATGCACCATTTACTGCCACCAGCTACCCCATCCATCACAGTGCATGCTTTCTTGGGTGGGTGTAGCATCCACCAGTCATGCTTCTCTGGGAGAGGACGCGCAAGTGGTTACAGTGGGGCTGCAGTGTTGCTGTTCTGTACATGCGACTTCTGGAACAGGACCCCTGGGGCAACCCAAATCAGGGCCCCTCGGGCATAGCCAGAATGGGATGCAGGATAGACTTGTCCCCGCCACCCCCCCTCATGTGTTTGATACAATCTTCCCACTATGTGTCTCCTGAAGAAACGCTATAGCCACCCCATTTCTCCGGAGGTATGCATGCACCCTATTCCTTTTCTCAGGTCTAGTTAGCCCTCTCACATTCCAAGTTAGGAATTTGTATTTCGTCCCCAAGCTTGCCATATAGGCCCCCTGTATGTGGTCTGGACTTCCCAAGCACAGCAGTAACCAGTGTTCTATCTTGTAGTACCAGCAGGTGATTGAAGCTCCCCAACAGATCAGAACAACACATTGCTATATTTCCCCAAGTGGTTCCACACCAAATCCTCCCTTAGGCAGAACATACAGTATCCCCCAACTCAACCTGTGGTCAAAGGGGCCTGAACCCCGACTCTCCCATTACCAACTAAAGTACTATAACAACCCTAGGTGTGGATACTGCCCAAGTTGTTAAGAATCTACGAATCGCAAGACTAGGGAAGGCACTCAGCAATCCAGAGGAGGCGAGGCTCTCGACCTCTCCCAGCCATGAAGTACCAAAATACTTTTTTAACAGAATGATCACATATAAGTTTAATAATAATAGTAATATAATGAAGGAGCCCCAACAAACAGGAGACAGTGGATCCACCCTCCTCGTCATCTATATAGTCTTCACCTGGTATCAATACAAACCCATTAGTCATGGATGGATCTCTTTTGCCTACCCTGAATCAGTTCTATCACTCAGGGTATCTGGTACCATGCATAATTGGGAAAAGGAGTACCGAGTGACCAAATCCATTGGTTCATTTTGAAATGTTAACAACAAAAGAACCGGGGGTCTATAACGGAGCTTCAAGTACTCCGAGCTGCTGCGAAAGTCCTACATAAGTGAGTTAGGCGCTAATAGAGCTACATAAGTCTCTATATCAGAATGTGTGCCAGGACAAACCTGTCGAAGAACCTACTGAGATTGTTGGTAAGACCCGTACAGAGATGTGTTGGATTCCCATCAAATAGGTATGTAGATCAAGTGTTCTCATTTGGTCATCCAAAAATGGGGTGGTATGTCTCTTGATCAATGAGACCCATCCATCGCCCTTACTCAATTGGGTCGCACCATCAATCGCCAAGGTACCCATGAACAAATGATAATGATGGGATCGAGTGCAGTGCAAAAATCAAAAGATGTGTGAGTTAAAAACAAGGGGTAAAAGGATCAATAGGCGAAAAACTCTAATGTAATTTGTCCTTTCCCTCAAACAAACAAGAACAATGCAGAGGAAGCAGTCTAAACATATGACTGCATTTACAAGGCCAACATGTTTCAGCCGGTAGGGACAAGATTCCATGGCTTTCTTCAGGGCCAGAGTTCTAAGCATTAGCTACTGCATACATAAAGTGAACGTAACGACAATCTGTAAAGGATATACATAAATAGTCCAAAATCGTGTTCCTCTGTACCAAACGGTGTCTCTTACATCTGAATAGTACAGGGAGTGTACCTCACCTCTCCTGGAACCCAGCTCAGGAAAAAGGAGGCCCGCTCTGTCCGGCGTTGTCTCATCGCTGGACCCGGTGAGGTACACTTCCTGTACTAACAAACGGCGCTACCGGCTAACAACCAATTCGCTTCAGCTACTGCTGCCGTCCTTTTTCCTCCAATCCTCTGCGTCTCCTCTTCTCCACGCCTTTTCACAAGCCTCGGACCTCGAGCCTTAAGCCGGTTCCTAGCTACAGCACAGCCTCCATACAGCAGATGCGTTCCTGCTTGAAAATCTTGGAAATCTTGGAAATCCCCACAGTGGTAATGAGGCACCCACCGCTGTGTGTATCTTTTTGTATCTTTGTGGCTTTGCGGCACCTTGAGAGATTTCTCCGTAAAAAAAAAAGAAGGGGGAGGCAGTCAATCACGGTCAAACCCGTCCGTGCTTTTTTAAAGAACAAACAAACGTTTCACGGCTTCGCTTCCCTGCTGCTTTCTGCCAGCACTTTTTTCTGCCGTCATTACCGGCTCCCAACCAGCTCACCGTAGCTTCCGCCTTCCCAATTTCCTGTAATCGCACTTTTTCCAAGCCTCGAGTCCCAAGCCAGCTCCAAGCCAGCTCCGGCTGTAACAGATCACAACCTCCGACACCGAAACCGCAGGTACGTTCCACTCAAAATCTCAAAAGGACGGCGGCAACTGTAGCAGGTTAACTTTGTAACTGTAGTGCCCTTGTAATACTTTGTGGCACCTTTCCCGCAAACGCTTCTCTGCAAAAATCCATCAGGTTGTAGTTACTATTATTGCGGTAACATTCTCGTCATTCGATCGCCAGTAACCTCTAGGTTCGGGAGTTCCTGCAGGAACGTCCTCTGCGGGGCATCTTCAATCCGCCATCTTGCTAAGAGCACGAGAGGGAACACTGCCGCGAAGAAAGAAAGAAGATCTTCAGCGCAATGGCGCCTAAGAACGTGCCGAGACAGAACAGAACGACCAGAGGTACTCCTCTGAAGGAAGGAGTCGGGGCAGGAGCCGAAGAAGGGGTTGCACCGATATTCAAACCAATATCTCCAGCAGTGGTAGCAAGGATATCGCGCTCCAACTTGAATGTCTTGGAGAAAACTGGCATTATGGAGAAGCAAGTCGGTAAGCAACAGGTAATCCACCCTCCCCCAAATATGGTAAAAGATAAATCTATTGTGTCAATCTCTAAAAACAAAGATAAAGATAAAGATGCTGATGAAGATTTGCCTGATGATAGATCTAATGGTTCTAATATTAATAAAACCATTAACAAGGCGGGTGTACAGGGGGCCAGCAATATCGACGTCTCTGTAAAGGCAGGGGGGGAACAGGATATTAATATCTCTCTGGTGAGCAATGCAGTGAAAGCAGCTAACGCAGCTAAAGTGTGTAAGGAGAAGTTAAATGAGCCGCTTGTGGAAGATTCTACGGTTGAATAATGAGGGGGTATCTGATCCTGAATTAGACCCAATGGCGGCTCCCTCATTTGCTATCACTTCTGTTACCCCCCGACCTTATATTTTCTACTGCTGATAACACCCCTCGTCAGAAAGAGAATTCTTCCTTATCTGCCTCCCCTCATGGTGAGGCTATACCTATGGCATCGGTGGTTTCTGATGTGTGTACTGCACCCCTTAACCCTCTCACTGCCTCTACCAAAGATTCTACCAACGACTCGACCTTAGATAAAATTTTAAAAACTTTAATGGTACACCGTCAAGAGGTTCAAGAACATTTTTTACAGTTAAGAGAGGATAACAGTAAAATACATAGCAGTTTGCATGAAGTAACAAATAAACTGGACGGGGTAACAAAGGATATGGAAGAGCTACAACAAAGGGTTGTCGAAGTAGAGGAAAGTTTGGCGACTACTACGGATTCTACAGGCCAGCACAATGAAGATATAGGGGCCATACAGAACAAAGTTGAAGATCTTGAAAATAGACAGAGATGGCAGAACTTGAGACTTTTTGGGATACCCAAAGGTTCGGAGGGTTCAGATGCGAGGGCCTATCTGGTCAAACTACTCCAAAGGGCATTCCCGGACTTATCTGACTGGGACTGGGACTCTCGACTCCAGCGAGTACACAGATCGCCCATGATCTCCAGAAACAAGGAGAGTAAATACCCAAGGCCTTTGCCGATCTACTTTGCCAACTACCTGCTAAGACAAGCAGTCTCAATTAAAGCTAGACCAAACAATGCAGTGATAATTGATAATTTAACCTTTTTTGTAAAATCTGACCTTAGTAAGGTTACAATGGATAAAAGATGGGGGCTACGTAAATTGATTGACCCCATCAAGCCTTTGGGGGCAACTGCTTATCTTCAGGAACCTGCTCGCCTTAAAGTCATGAAATCTCGGCATACATATATTTTTTAATGATTTAAAAGAAGCTGAGCAATGTCTTGCAAAAATGAGTTCAAAAACTTAAGAAATTAAGTTCAATCTGAGAGAGCCTTCTATATCTTTTTAAGGCACTTTCTTGTCTTCTTTCTCCTTTCTTTCTTCTTTCTCCTTTTTTTCTTTTTTGTAGTTATTGATTTTTGCGTATGAGTATAGTACGGAGGGTTGGGGTTCCTGAGGAATCCTCTCTGGATGGCTGCCCCTCCAGCGGCAGCAGAAAATAGAGGGAGGCTTCCGGGTAGGTAAATGGGGGGTTTTGAGTAGGGGTGGGTTTAAAAAGGGGGAAACTTTATTGCAAGAAGGAACAATGGTACACGATAACAAAAATAAAATATTTTTTTCTATAAACTTTTTGTACAGAGGAGAACTAAATTAGTGATGATAAGATATGTCTTTGGTTAGATGTATGATATGGAATGTAGCCGGCCTTAATAGAAAAGGAGACTTGTACAGGAAGAACTGAGCATGTATAAACCACACTTGGCACTACTTTCAGAAACTCATATTGGGTATCAAGATAGGAAGCTCCTGATCCAGATGGGTTATGAGCTAATTGTTTGCTCAACTTTAGGGGCATCTATTCGGGCGGTAGCTATTTTAAAACATAAACAATTCATGATGGAAATTATTAGAACTGCATCTGATACAAGGGGAGGTGGGCGATCGCTCAGGGGCAAATTGAAAACAAGAAATATGTATTTTGTTTGGTGTATGGGCCTAACACAGGTGAACCTAAGCTGTATGAACAACTAAGTATAGAATTATTGGATTGGGATGGGGATCTAATGGTTATGGGGGATTTTAATTGTGTGATGGAATACAGGGTAGACTCTACAGGGCAAGGCACCTCAACTAGGATGCGTAAAGTTAGAGCTTCTATTGTGGAACTAGGTAGGCTACATAATTTAAGAGACGTCTGGTGTTTCAAACATCCTAACACTGCTGGGTACACGTACTATTCAGCACCTCATAAAGCGTGTTCCCGAATCGATATGGTGTGGGCAGCTGATCGAATTTTGGACAATTGTAAAACAGAACTTTGCCCGAGAGTTACATCGGACCACAATCCTATATTGTTAGAATTTGATATTATGGACCAGACGCGAACCGCCCGACATTTTACATTCCCCAGATACTTATTATCAGATCTACAATTCGTCCGAAACTACAAAAACATATTAGAGAATTTATAGAACTGAATATTAATTCTGCAATTATTAATATAGTGTGGGATGCTTGTAAATCCGTA